>NC_088885.1:72944925-77744925 GCF_037157495.1 Lathamus discolor
GTGATTCTATAAATGGAGGAATTTCTTGAAAGAAGGGGACTTGCTTAGATCGTCACATTATTAAAAAAGACACTATCTAAAATAAAATTCAAACAAATTGTAAATCAGCACCATTTACCAAAGCAACAATCACTAAGTGCTGATCAACTGTACCAACTAGTTTCTTCGAGAGGGGGCTTGAAGGGTTGTTTTCGTGTAAGATGCAATTTGATCTGAAAAAAAATATTGGGTACATTTTTTCTCTTCATGTCTTCCAGAACACAATTTATTTGTGCATAAACTTGGCTTTTACTATGCAAAGCTTTATATCAGAGATTTTCTAGGGACTGTACGGTGTAAATATAAATTTTAAATACTTTGGACCAGATGCTTAAACTCTTGTTTTGTTTAAATAGCACCTTGTTCCTTAAGTGACTCCACTGGACTGAGATACAGTGTATTTTTTCAGAATCTGGCAGCAGTGGTTTATTTCATTATTAACATCAATATCTTTCAGTTCTGCCACCAGATGCTAAACAGTTACAGGAAATTTGTTTAAAACCAATTACAACAAAATCAAAGCAGAATCCACTGATACGGTTTTGTTTACAAAGGCTGAAGTCTGATATCGTTATTCATGTGACAACTGGCTCGTATTCAAGTCACAAGCCTTTCTACATGTAATCTATCTCACAAGCCCTGAATCAGACCTGAAGACATATTAACAGTGCTCACTTTTTCTCTGTTATCTGAATATTCAGTTAAGAACAAGCTATAGATGGCTTGTTATGTGACATTAATGGCTAAGCTGAGACTCGTGTGTGCTATTTCTGTAAGTCCACAATGAATGATTTATGACAGGGCAGATCTATGTGTGAGGATATGGAGGAGGAGCAAAACAAATATTCTTGACTGTAATTGACTGTTAAAATGATTGAAAGTCAGTGGGCTTCTAGCCTGAGACAGGGATAGTTTTATTTCATTCTTTCCCTTTCCTAAAGACAGCAAGAAACAGATAATGTGCTAAAAGCAAGGAGACTACAGCTCTTCAGAAAGCTCTGGAATGCACTGTATGTGGAATTACTTCAGTGAGACTGGGATGTCAGCTCACATGCAATAGCAGACTAAATGAGGATGGCTGAAGTGCTTACAGCTCAAGCTGCCTCTTGCTCTTTTCTGGAGGCTGCTGCTTCAAACGCAAGGAGAGTTGCAAAGGTTGTTTAACATCTCTTGCACCCTCACATTTATAACAGTTTATAGGTGAAGGTTAGGCTAAATTGAAATCAGTGCTACTTTGCTGCAATGAACAAGACTGCAACCCTCAGAGGTTCTTTTCTCTCTATTCTTTCCACCTATTTCTGCTGCATCTACCTCATCAGCCCCTCTGAAGAAGGGCTGATACAGAAAATAGGGAGGTGGAAACAGCTTCCGCTCTTTCAACTTAGTTTTCCACCACTGGTGAATCAACATGAGTAATGGACAAGCATTCCTATTAACAACTCACTACTATTGACATCAGTGAACAGCCTGGCTCAGTCCATATTTGGTTAACTCCTGAGAGACCTGGGAGCTTTGTGAAATGTCACTGTCCCAAAGAAGCAGATGAAAACAACAACCTTGGGACACTCAAGGAATTCCTATCTAATATTCATTGTGTAATATCCTAGAACAAAAGTGGCTTACATGCAACCAGTACAGCAGATATGAACCATGATATTTTACAGAGTCTGCCACCATTTTATACATCTATATGTACATACGCAGACACATACACATACATTTGCATTATTCCTGTGTAACACTAAAGTGGGAGGCTTGTTAAATGTATCTGAAAGGAGCTATTCAAATCTTAGCAAGTAAAAAATTCCTTTCCCCTGTCATAGAGGATTGTTCTTTTTTTTTTTTTTTCCTTTTCCATTTAAATATTTATTCTGTGTTTTGGAATGGATAAAACCAGCTGGAAGAAGGGAAATACTGCCCCAGAAATGAAAAGTACAAGAAACTGGTAATGGGAACAAGGTTAAGGATAGTAAGAAAGGACAGGGAAACCTCCATGAAGATATTTTAAGTGAAAGGGCTTTGTACCTCAGGATCACACTGAATCAAAACCATCGACCATACACTACAAAGGCCACACATTTCCAGATTGTCCAACTCAGATGAACATGACTGTTGGGTCAAAAGGTCACTTAGTTCAATAGCTGTGACAGTAGCCAATAGCAGGTATTTCAGAAAGAATAAAAGAAACAGAGCAAACGATATTTCTGCTGACTTTTCCCCCCAGCTGCTATAAACTGGTAATGTGATATTGCAAGGTTCTTCTATGAGCATCTCTTCTCACTGTTTACCTCGTTTCCCACATCATTCCAGAACCTGAGTGGTCCCAAGACAAATTATGGAGAAACTCCGTATGAAATGTCAGCCTTTTCCAAACATTTGGAACATTTGATTTCCTAGTACTCAGCTCTTAAAACACAAAAAGTCCTTCCCTATCCAGCAGCAGCTTGATTTCTGTAGGAGTCTTTTGTGAGTCTCTGTTGAATGACTTTTGAAAATGCAATATTCTTTGCTGATAACCAGGGAATCTTAAAACATGACCTTACAGACTCCTTCAGAGCGTTTTAACAGATTTATGAGATGTGACACCCCTCTACAAAAGCTCCAGTGTTTATCTGTATATCTCTAGCATAAATTCCACAAATTTGCATGGCATAGAGGTCAGACATACAGGCCCTGGAATCACAGTGGGAGTCTTTCCCTCTCAGTGAAGGTAGCTGTAAGTGAAAGAACTACAGAGAAGCCAGCAAGTACAACATCTAAATAGCTACAAATTGTGTTAAGTACTTTGGGACTCATCAGGCAGTAGCATCAATAATGAGAGCACTTTGGCACCGACAGGCAGATTGAGAATGTGTCATATCAGAAATTACTGTGAGTTAGATCAAGACACATTTTTTTCAGCGGACACCTTTTTTGCAGAGAAAATCTTTTCAGCAACACAAACTCCAACCCTGCCAGGAATCCCTGCAGTACTGTGGCTCAGGGATGATATCTCTTTTTCCCACCTTGCCCTTACCTGGCCATTGCCCCCTTGGGCCCTTCCAGGCCTTCTCCTTCACCCAGAGGGAAGGGGCTTTTCAAAGAGCAAAGAGGACAAAAGCTGAGTGAAGAGCTCACCCTTTCCTTGTTTCTGGAATCGGACATCCAAGACCAGCATTTATTATCAGCAAGAACTATTTTAAAGCTCAAAAATCATCACTGGCAAAAAGCTTTCCTAACAAGCAGCTGAAATATTGTTTTTTTAGCATAAGCCAGTTGCTCCTGATTATATAATATTTGCTCCGCAACCCTATGAAATGTCTTTCTTTTTGTATCCCCAAAATACATGTAGATATTGATGCTTTTTCTTTAATTCCTTTTTCTGCATTTGAAGATGTATTATCTACACAGAAGTGACATTTCAAGTCACTCTGCAGTTTGATTTTGTTCTTCAAGCACTTTTAAGATGTCTAAGAAATCAGAGATAAAGGCAGATGACAGGTCTTCATATTGGTAACATTCAGGGGGAGCTTGGTGGGGGGGAGAGGGTTAGATATTAATGCAGGTTTCTGTTCATGTTATTATTGCTATCTCTTCAGCAGCCCGCAGATGCCTAGGTGCTTGGGAAACCACTGCATTAAGTTCAGCGTGAGCCCTACAGAAGTAGTCTTTCTCTAAGTATCTCAGTCAAGGATTCAGACATTATTAATTACAACATTACATAGGCAAACAGTGCCATGAGAGGGCAAAGTCTGGCAAAAAGTAACTGCTTAATTTAATAGTCACTACAACAGCACTGACAAGTACACATTGTAATCCTCAGTGCGGAAGCCCAGATGGGTGTTTCAGAACAAGCCTGCAGAAGCATATACATGCACATGTGAACAATAGAAGTTTCCAGCTTTCCTTATGAAACAGTCCTTCTAAATCCCCCATGCTAATAACTGATTTTTAACCTTTCCTCCCACTTTTCAGTCATGTGCTCCGATGCTGCTCATAGCACAGATTTTGCTAGCTTGGTCCAGTGACGTGTGAAAATGTAAATCCAAAAACTATGGCACTTTTCACTACCACTATGCAAAACAAGACTTTACTATTTCTTTTCATTATTTTGAGAAGTTTGTATGTAGGCCCTGCACAGCTTCAACTTTCAGTCCTGGTGTACTTTGCTGAGAAATCGTACATTAGGTTTTGCCCATTATCACAATTTGTTCTTCTTTTTGATTCCAGTGCTTCCACACACACCCCACCACCCTCACTTTCAGTGAAGACCCTTTCATCTACATTTGGTGGCTTATTTGTCTCTGCATCTATTCAGTTCTGAAGCAACTTTCTTCTTGTACTAGCTGTATCTTAATATTCTTCCCTTTCTTCTCTCATTTCTCCAAAGCTGGTTAAAGGCTTTTTCCTGGTTGTTTTTTTTTTTAAGCACAAGTGCTCTAGAGAGCAGACAGCCATCCTCAGGTAGGCTGTACACATTCAGTCCAACAGCATGTTATTTCTTTAAGATGACTACCACTGATGACGGGATGTTTGGATGGCACTCGCTCCTTGTCCTTGTTTGCTGGAGTTCACAGATTAATTGTGTGATCTGGGCAAGAGGTAGAGGGGACTGGGAAGAAGAAATAAGTGTCCCTTGCAAATATTAGGGAGGCTGACAATGGTAAAGAGAGCTACAAGCAATTCATCCTGAGACAGAAGTATTTTGATTTACAGATAAATGTAATTTTACTATTTTGGTGACTGCCAGAGTGTGTGACCTTAACCATAAACAAAGAGAATGGAAATTCGGTTTAAAATGGAAAGCTATGTAGATAGTTCCTGTTATGTCACTCCCTCTGGCAGAAAAAGCAGGAAGACTGCTCATATTTCTTAAGATATTAAACATGTGTTAGCTGTCTCAAATGTTGTTAATACAGCCATGAGTATGCGTTCCGAAGAGTAACTGTGCTGTCTTTTCTTTTTTTTTTTTACTATGAGTTGTAAGTACAAGTTCTCCTTTTTGCATTTTCTTATCCAAAATGTATTTAGTTAGAAGACCTTTTCTGTGCCCACCTTTTAAAATCATAAAATTCAGAGGAACCTGAGTATCAACACTGTTAAATGTATGGGAGAACTGGACACAGTTACTTACGTCAAGCTGCTTGTAAGATGAAATATTTGCTCGATCAGGTCCTATATTTGCTAAGTTTAATATGACAAAATGAATAAAGAACACTAGAACTGCTTGCATCTTTAAAATCACAATTTCTAAAACCAGTTGCCCATATTTGTTCACTGTGGCTACAATGCTTTGAAAAACTGATATCAGACCTCCTGTCTTTGTTTAATCAAGCAGGAGGAAAGAGCTGTTTTGCAATGGAGTTGATTTAGCAAGAGCAAGAACAAAATGCAGAAAAAAAAGCAAGAAGGGTTTAAATATGTGTACTTCTTTGGCTTACAAATAGCTGTGAGCACTCCCATAGGGTGCCATACTCTGTTCCAGCTCTGTTTTCTCATATCCCAGGATTATCTGTTCTGTCTCGGAGTTGTGACTCTTGGATCTGTAATGCAGCACTTGACATCAGTTTGGCTCATGGCATATTATCTTTCCCATTATAAACTAATTCATCTTTTGAAAAAGTAGTGTCCTACTTTCGAATGAAATTGTTCTAGAAAAGAATCACACTTCCAAACATCAGATGCTTATCCTTTTGTCTGCTTCCACAAAGAATTAAATCTTTGTTATCCTGAAATAATTTTGGACAGTCATCATATCACACTAAAGCACCTGCTTCAAGAGCTGTATTAAGGACAGGCAAAATCATTTGACTAACACAAGAACTGGCCTAATCCTTATCATTAGCTTCAGAACACCACCAGACTAAAGTTTAAAGAAGTTCAGCCACCCATTATGTGTTCCCCTCACCCACAAATATTTTCACCCACCTCAAAACAACCGGGAAGCAATGTAAGAAATCATCGCTATTTTCTTTCAGCTTATTTCAGCAGCACAGTAATTCCCATAAGGCAGCCCAGTTACCATGTTTTTCATCCCAATCACTGGAAGAGGTGAAGATACACCTCCTATGAAATGTCAGAAACTACAGATACGTTTTTGAAATTGAACCATCTCGAGGTTCACCATCAGTGTGGGATAAATGAGAAGATATTACCATTTAAAAAATTTCAGAGCAACAAGAACAAAAGAGAAGACAATTAAGACAACAGACTGAAAATGAAAGATTTATGACTTTTCCTAACCATATTAATGCCTATTATGTGAAAGACCTCATGCAAATACTTAGTGGAAATTTGTGTATAATATTATCCTCTGGCAGAATTCTTTTTTGCCTTTCTATGTCTTGCAGTCAATTAGAGATTATTTTACATGCTCATCTATGAACAGGAATTGAAAATAAAGGGAGTTTCCCTCCATGATTCTTTTTATAATTGGAAATGCATTTGTTTTTCTGCAGGTTTTATAAGCACTAAATCATATTTTACATTGAAGACAGTGAGCGTCTTGCCTGCATTTTCTGTCAGGACTGGGCATATTGAAATTTCTGACTGGAGAATAAAGAGCCCAACACAAAAGACTGCAAAATAGAGAACTTGCATTCAGGCATAAAACCACAAAACTGACTTTGCATTTTCTCCATGGATACAACAAAAGTATCAGATGAAAACTTAGCAGGTTGCTTGATGGGGGGATTCCTGATAACTGCAAGCATCTGCCATTAAACCCATTTGACAGTCTTGGGCATTGAGCATTTGATGTTCACAGGGCATCATGCCCAAGAGTAAAGACAGTGTTAGGCTTATTATCCCTAATTTGACTGTGGAAATATGTTTTTCACCCAGCACTTCAAGTCTCAATCGAATGGAGTTGGTAGGAGTTCTTCTGCACACTTTAGGCACATTGGATATGTTTCATATCTGTTGTATAAGTAGTAGAGAATGTGTACATGGAGATTCACACAAGCACTGTGGTTAAGCTGCATACCAGAGAATGAGTGTTTAATTTAATTTAGTTGCACCAGTTGTTGTCTCAGTTTTGTTTTTTGTCTTCCAGATGACTGTTTCTAGTGATCAAGACACATGTCAACAGTAGGCAGGTCTCCCTCTCTCAACTGCTGGATCAGCTTTTCCTGAGTCCTTTTTCTTCACAGTTTTTGATGCTCGAGGTGAGTCAGTGCTGCTCAGCCGCATGGGTGTCTCTCAGAACTCACATTTTATGAGCCAAATTCAAGAACTAAACAAAACTGGAATGATGACTCCAAAAGGAAGCAATGCTGTTTAAATGAAAGGCTGCTTTTGACACTTGTGTTCTGGGGCTGCTTGTTTGCAAGGTGGTTGACGCTTCCTTTGCAAAACTCCTGTATTTAAAGTGAACAACCTTGAAGAAAGGCTGTAACCCTTGGCAGCTTGGCTGAGTCTCTGAACTCAGGCACTTTGCTGCATTTCATACTCACTCACATGTGCAGAAGAGTTAGTATTATTTTCAGTCCTTAAGAAGCACATACCTGACTGTGGTGAAATGCAGCTCAAGTGGCTGACACAGCGAATAAATGTACCTGGAGATGCGGACAGACTAGGACTTGGTGGGTTCCAGTGTGCTGGCTGGGAACATATGAACTCCTTATTTGCTCAACTTCTGCATTTGCTGCTACTGGTCACCTGCCAGTGCAACCATTTTGGAGACACTGGTTTTGATTTTCCTCTATATCTCGGTGTAGTGCACAAGCCAGAATGCTGCAGCTCTTAAGAGCGCTTTACAGCACAATGGCATATTTTAAAGATGACAGCATTGTGAACTCTTCCAGAGGAGCTATTTGGCTTTTAGGATGACTGCTCTAGAAAGAATCCTCTGGCTTAACAGCGCCAGTAAAAGGGCAAGAGAAATACAGATGCTGCAATCTGGTTAAGAAAATGACAAGCTCCTGTGCTGTAGTACTTAGGCATGGTCTCTAGCCGACACCATTTATGAGCTGTTACATACGGCTGCAATCACACACAGGCTCAGCGAGGCTTTCCATAGGGCTCACATTTGTTTTCACATTCACTTTGTAAATGAGTTTGTAATGTGGTGCAAATGGTAGCAAATGGACATTAAATGAGGCTTGTATGTAGACTGATCCTTTGTAAATATATAGGCTATTATGAAAGCAAATAAGAAGGCAAGCTAAACAACAGCAGCCTCTGTGACTGAAACCAGCGAAAAAGCAGTTGTTTTACATATACAGCATTTTGAAATGTGGGTTTCCTGTTTAAACTGTCTTCACTCCAGCCTCAACTTCTCTCTCCATTCTAAACCTACAACATATTTTATATTGCCATGGATACTTTGGACGGAAGACAGTGTGCACTAGCAATCAAATTTTCCGCAGGAAACTCTTCCAAGAACCTGTCCTACACTGCAGTGCTCGTACAGAGTTTTTGCTCAACAGTGCACAATCTTTTTCTAAAGAATATGACTAGCTGGGACTTCAGCTGCCTGCCTGCAAGTTTGGAACAGGCCCAAGGCATTAGGACTCTCCAAGATAACTACTTCTAACTGCACTTTGCTGTCACTTGCCATTGCTAGCTATTTACACCTTCCTTCAGACCCAGGCAGGGTCTGAAAGACTACATAAGGAAACTCTCTTTAGGGTGTAAAGAAGAAATACAAGTTGACGTTTTAAAATAGTTGAGACACTAGAATACAAGCAAGCCACAAGGGTGGCCAAACAGAAGTGAGTGCACAGGAATTATATAGAGCTGAAGGTACTAGAGATTTAAAAGGGGAATAGTAAGCCATAATACTTATGAGATAAGCATCTCATGGAGAAAAACAATGAAGTTAAAAAAAATCAAAGAAAATAGCTAGGTTAGTCGAACTGCTCAGTGAACTTTTACTTACTTTAGAGGTCAGGAATATGATCTGATACTTCTCAGTATCTGTTCTTTCCTTCTCCCCTTGCAGTTTGACCTGTTATCTTCTTTTCCAGTGGACTTCCTGAAGGAAGCATTCAGTTACAGGCTGCTAGGTTATTTGAATCTTTTGTAATACTTCTCTCCATAAACAACATCATAGTACTGTCAAGCTATTTGAATAAGGGGTCAGTTGAGTTCCAGAGGTGGTGGAAAGGGGCCTTCTCCTCTTCTCTTAGCAACCGTCATGCCCAGGTGTTCCAAGCTCAGTGGGGGCTGAACAAGCATCTTCTCAAGCTACAGGAGCATGCAGTAAATTCTTCCTCGCTTTGCCTCCAGCTGGGACACAGAACAATCTCTTCCCCGCAACAGTCTTTTCCCTTTGCCTTTCCTTTCTGGTATCTTGTGGCTACATACACAAAAGCTCTGCTCTGTGATGAGACTTTCCTAGGAGAATCAGGAGAGCCACAAGTCAGGAGAGCAAAGAGGAGCTGCAGCCTGGCGGAGCATGTCTCCTTCCCCACTGGAGTAGGTAGGTCCCACGTAGCAATATCCCAGTCATCAGGGGTACAACGGGTGGATGTCTATAGCAAATTCAGGACTGTGCAAGGCTGTGAACAACACAGCAGAAAGTTAGATTTACAAGTACTATGGTACTGAAGTGGAAGTATATATATTTAATAATTGTTTATTACTGCCATCCAACTCAACAAAACTTAACACTCCACATTCATCTTCCTGGATGTCTATAGCCTGTGTTTGTGCCTCACACAATTGCATCTACTGACTTGGAGGCAAAATCTTATCCTGTATGGAAAGTACAATAGCTACAATGTATACATTGGTGCAAGCTGTCATACATGAGTCCTCATGTTAAACTAAATTAATCAGAGGTAAGACCCATTTGCTTTTCTGAAGTTCCTGCTTTATGCAGGAACTCTAATACATTATATCCCTTCTATCTGATATTCCCTTCTATTTGATCAAATGATTTTTTGGGTGTGCAGAGAAATGTTCTAGTGCAATGTAATGCAGCTGTTTGCGGCATTCCTTTTTCTGTGCAGAATCAACGCAAAACAATATTAACAAATAAGGTTACAGATACTTTGTAGTGTATACTCTCTTGTAGTACACTCATTTCTCAACGTGCCAGTGCCTTGGCACAACTTTTCATTTTACTATTTATTAAAGATACAGATCTATACAACAAGTACTTGCTGTGCTTGCTCTTCTGTTTACCTGCTACATTTCTCGCTTTCTAGGGGAAGCATCATCTTCTTTTGGCTTGATCCCATTAAATGCTTATCAATGTAGGAGTGAAGCCTTTGTAATACTCAGACTTTAAACCCTCATTGACTGATTCCTCACTTATCTTAGACTTTTTAAAGGCATACCCAGTCCTTCGTTTAAAATTAAGCTCTCCAAAATGAGTCTTTATTAAATATTGTTCATCCAGTGTTCTGCAGTTCTAGAAAGATGAAGCTTTACAAACACCAATGCCTCCTGACTTTTCTTCTGGTCTTGCCAACACGCATTTCATCTTTTATACGTCTTTTACCGTTGTCTCCTAAATATTTCTGAAAATTGCTCCCTAGTTCTTGTACTTTAAAAAGGAACCCCCTTGAGTTTCAATGAATATTAGGTGGTGAAATCCAAACTGATTTCCGGATCAGATCTATCATGGAGTGTTCAGACCACCTGATCATTGCTATAGATTCAGTGTTAAGTTGATACAGCAAGACACTGAAGGATATACATTATCCTTCAAGACATTATAGGATATGTATCACGGTATGTAACAGTAAATACAGCTTCCAAAATCATGATTCATCACCCTCCAAATATTATTCAGATCCAGTGCTTTTAACAAATGTATAACCTTTCTAAATATCCTGCTCTGGACACCACTCATCTGTCCTGATCTCTCATCAGCTGAACCTAAGACTTCATTAAAATTGCCCCCAGGAAGGTAATTTCCTCTTCCCTGAATGGTATAACAAATCTAAAAAGTGATACAAAGGAAATGAAAAAGAGAGAGGAGACATTTAAGATGTCCTTTAGATAACTTTTGATCAGGAGCATCTGCCTCCTTCCCCTAGCAACCTGATTTTTAAGACAAGCAGTATATTGAGCCAATAAAATTGCCACGCTTCGCTCCCACTCAAAAAAGAGCAATGTCTTAGTTTTCGTGCTTTTCAAGTGGTTTTTTCTTGTGGTGGCACAATGGCAGGTGTACCACTCTGGTCTTTCTGAAGTTCTCTTTAAACCTGTTCTTTAAAAAATTATAAAAGTAATTTTCATTGGTTCTGTCATTCTACCACTATTATTTTATTATTATTTTATTTATTTTCAAAGCATATTTCTTTTTTTCTCATATTCAGTGTTATAAATATTTATGTACCATTGCATACACAACAATAAGGGTTATATGTTAATACTTATTTAATTCCTTAAAAGAGCCACTGAAGATCTGGCTTTCTTCTAGGTCTTTTCAATGTATTGTGATTTCATTTTTTTGGTCCCAAAGCATTTCCTAGTATATATTAAAGCTCTAAATTTGCAAAGGGAAGACACTATTAGCCAGAATTTATTTTCCTTTCAGCATTCCCTTTAATCCCTTCCCCTTATCACCTTCCCAGAAATGTAGATATTTCTTACAGTAGAAAAAGGGATAAAAATTCAATTCCCAGCCCTCTTCTAGAGAGGAATGGTTAACACCACCTCAGGGGAGCAGTGGAAGGTTCCTGACTGGGTGCAGCTATGGCCCTGTGATGCATTTGTTGAAGACTAACATTCTGGCTTACTCCTTCTCTGCTACCATTACGCCTTCTCCTTCTCAGTGCTTTCCTTTCAGCTCCAGAAACCTCCTTTTCCCACATCCATTTCCAGGAGTTCAGTTGCACCTCTATTATCTCCTGTGATGTTCCACCTTCCATTTCTTATTTTCTCCTTCATATTGTTCTTCAGTCTCTATCAAATCTTCTTGAGTACTCACATGTTTGTGACTTTTTATTGTATTCATAGTCTTATTATCCCTGTACTTTAATATCATCTTTATTTTGGCTGTAAGTTTGCTATGCAGTATCATGGCGCTGTTTCTTGATGTCTATATCAGATTCAGATAGTATTTCTAGGCTGTTTTCCAAACACATTCAGTTCTTCAGGGATTTAATCTTTTTCTTTTCTATGATGTATCCTTGATATATAGTAAGGTATCTGAGAGGAAACTTTTATATTTGCTGTTCTAAAGAAGGCCATAATATTGCTCACTTCTTGTTTCTCCCTTGAAGCAGTCAGCGATGGGCCCTGAAATATTCCTGGTTTATATCCTCTCCACGAAAAAGCTATAGCCTTCTTCAGAATCTTATCCTTCTGTTTAGAAGAGTGCAATGTTCATATTAGGAATTTTTGGCAGGGGTACAGAAAGCTTTCTGTGCTCAGCCTACGATGACTGCTGGATTTGTTTCCAGTTGCACAAAGAAGTGAAGGTCTTGCCTGAAGTATTTAAAAGGAACTTACTTCTTTACACCTCCTGTGAACTTCTCACTTTTATATTACTTTTAGTTTTATGATTTTTTGTCTACAAATCCTTCTGGTTTTATTCTTGATCAAATCTTGATTTATTTTGCAGTTTTGTTCCTCGCTGCAAGATTTTCCACCCCTTTTACTCTTTTAGGCCAGTGACTCTGCCCACTAAATCCTTCCATCAGATTTAACCACACAAATCCTCACCTCCGTGGAGGATTTTTAGAGATCCACTCTTAAGATATCTGGCTGGTGTTAATTCCTCAAAGTCTCTCTAGTAACCGGGCTTGTTTTTGTCTTTTTCCTTTTCTGGTCTCTGTTTTCTTTCTCCCTGCAACAGCCATCTCTGGTAGTACAGGCACTGTGTGCTGTTCTGTGCTAAGATCTCACAATATTTTCTTTGGTCAGGGGGTGAAAGAGTAGGAGGAGAGGTAGTATAGCTTTTCATAGTGGTCTCCTGAATAGAGGAAGACAGGGAGCGGTGACATTTGTGAATCATATCATCTCCTCCTTAAAGCTCCAGTTTGAGCAGCCATCTGCTCCTGCAACCCCTGGTAGTCCCTTAACAAACCATTTCTAATACATTCATGAGGTCAAAATTACTTCAGCTGAAGTCAGTGGCATGGTTTAGCTATCCAGGGAATGTAAAAATGCACAATTCAGGCATTTTGTTGTGGGACTACACAAACAGCAGTTGCAGAAGCACATGCAGAGGCAGTGACAAGCTAAGTTTGAGTTCTGCATAGAACAATTTGTATTACATTCCTTTCTTGTTCACAGCTATTTCACGCCTCTAAACAGCTATAATTCCTCTGAAATGAAGGAGCATTTAAGTGGCAACTCCCTGTGTGAAGGACACGCCACAGGGACAGGGTGTAGGGTATTTTTCTCTCTGCGTATCCCAGGCTGGATGTACACTCTGGTTGTAGTTTAACCCAGGCAAAAGCAGAACAACTCTGTTCAGCTCAAACCTATTCTGGAGAATTAAGCATCAATCCGAGTGTCTCCCCATGCCCTACACCCAGTATCAGTAACCATCTTTTTATCAAAAGCAAAGAAATGCTGTAACATAGTTTAATGGGTGTCTTTTAACTTCAGTTTTTAATTTCAAAATAGCATATCTGAAACCACTTTCATGGTCCCCACCTGTGACAACTGCATCTATGCTCCTAGTTTTGACAAGGATGACTGAAAGGAGAAGCACAATTCATTTACTCTAAGGTAGCATACGGTCCAGTGATTGGACTATGGGCATGGGATGGGAAGTAAAAAAGTTGCGATTTGCGGCTACAGCTCATTTACATCAGAACAATACCTGTCAAGAGCAACTGCTTAACTGACTGTGCCATACAATCATGGCACCTTAGTCATGCTGCTAAACAGTGCCTGAGAGATGGTGAGTAGAGTAGGGATAGACCATAAAAGGCCCTAATGTTACAAAAAAGCAACAGCAAGAGGAAATCAGAGGTCAGACTTTCTTGGTGAAACTCTTCCACTTTGTATGAGTCATTTAAAATCCAGTATGCCAGAAAACAGGCTTTAGGCACTTATTGCTTTTTCTTTACAATTTTCAAAAGCTTTTGGCTTGTATGAAATAAAAAATATTTTGAAATCTCAGAAAATTAAACAAAACTGGACATTTTTCCTTTGTGTTTGGTTGGGTTTCTTTTTTCTTGAATAAGAAGGAAAGATGAACCTCTGGGTTGGCATTCAGAATGACTGGATTAAATTCCTGCTTCTGTTTTGGGCTTCCTATGTAAGTTCCCATTCTGCATTCTTCCAGTTGCAAAAGTAAGTGTATTTCCTTTATCCTCTACACATTCAATTTGCCTCTTCACCTGCACACTTTGTTCAGTATTTCTGTTAATGGTGTCATACTTAAGGGGGTCTGAATCTGGGCAAATCTTTTATCCTTTCTTGGAAGTACATTATGACCTTAAGGAATTTATATAGTATTAAGAAGAAATCTTCATGTTCAGTCCTTATTTCAAACTTCACATTGGAACAGAAGCATCACACAAGATCGTAAATCCAGCAGATCTGCTGAGCTAGCCACATTTGGAAGGATCCCGATCTTTTCAATGATCTCGATTACTTTGAATTTTAAGAACTAGGAAACTTGGATCATTTAAAAAATATCCACTTCTCAAAGCCATTCTGACTCACTCATCACAGATGAATCAGAGAAGCCAGGAAAACCATATTTCTGGAACAGTAAGTATTCCTGCTACAGCAGGATTTTATTCTAAACCCTGATTCAATAGAACACTTAAGCCTGTGTTTCAGTCCCCCTTTTGGGATAAAGAATATGATAACAAGCCTTCTCACATGAGAATGTTTTCTGGAACTGAAGCAGCATGTAGTAGCCTGATGTGCTGAAAAGAACATAAAATTGACCTTCCACTCAAGTATAATACTGCTTTATCTGAAGTCATCTAATGATAGCTACTGATTGTGGTATAGCTGCAAGCTAGGTCTGAACTTGATTCCTCCCTAACTGGCAGATCTGGTATGTTATCTGGGACCACTTCAAAGAGCCCTCCTGGCCCAGCTGTGTGTCCCCACCCCTACATTTACACTAGCTCTCATAGTCACACAGCTCCAAGTGAAGTTGGCTCGGTTTGCTGCTCTGACAAACATCCATCCTCCACGGGAAAGAAAAAAAAAAAAAAAAAGAAAAGGGGGGTGGGAGGGGAAGTATAAAAAAAGAGTAAAAAAGATAAAGATTTGTGTTCCCTCAGATCAGAAAACTGAGCCGTTTCACCCTACGGCCACACAATCGCTAGACTGAGAGGAAGGAAGAGTGTGGGAAGTTACAGCTGTGGGTAATGGACGGGGACTGCTCATATTCTTAGCAGCCTGCAGTCACACTGTATTAGGTGTAATGTGCAACTGTGCCCTTGGTTGCTAAGAGAGATCTGAGATCTTTGCTAGCTTTCTTTGAAACAGTCTTTTAGCTAAACTACTCAATAATACCAATGTACATCACACATGGGGGCTATTACAGGTGATCTCTGCCATTCAGACATCACCAAGCTGAGCAACTCAGTTTGCCAAATGTTAACTGAGGCTTCCGCTACTGCTTCCTTTTGCTTTGCCGTATTTTTTCTGCTTCATTCATACCACTTTAATTAATCTTTTCTCTACCTTATGGAAAAATACTAGTGTTTCAGCTAACCCCCTTATGTCTGAAAGAAATCTGCTTAAACTAAAAATGACCACATCAGAGTCTTAAGATTTTTCACTAAATTTGAATGGTGAGTGATCCCAAAATGCTCCATTGGGTAAGGTTTCCCTATCGTTATTACAGGAGTCATAGGCATACATCAAAAGACACACACTGGAATTAAGATGTGAGAACACATTATAACTATAAATGCTACCTTAATGGGCTTTAAGGATTTGGCTTTTTTCACTATCAGTTATGAAAAAATGTGAATACTTTTCATAGACAAAAAATGCCTCTATCATTTGGTGTTTATTTGGTTCATCTATTTCACAGTCAGCATTTATGTATTTTCTTTCCAGATGCTCATTTGTTCTTGTATATTCTTCAAATGAAATTGGCAAATGATTTGTCGTTAATAAAGGGTATGACTTTGAGGATGCAAAAAAGGAATTTAAAACATGCTGCAGTGCATCAGTTTTGTAATATTGAGATCATCATGAAAACAAAATGCAAAGTTATTTTGCCTATTTAATTTGATGGTTAAGTCAGGTTTTGTGAAGTGTCCAAGTGGAATAGGCATTTCAACTCACTTTGCTAAGTTAATTATAGCAGGTAACATCAGTGACCACAGTGGTTCAGATTGCAAGATAGTTTCCATGTTATGACACCACCTCAGTGTGCTCACAACTTTCTGAAAACATTCACTTCTTGAAATGAAACTTCTTATTCTTAATTTCTGCCTGATGGTGGTCTATTTTTGTAGATAAGAGGTATAAGGGAGTGTTTCAATGTGTGGAAAAAGGAAGCTATGGTAAAACACATTAGTATTTGTGAGTTATTTTACTTGTCCTTTCTGAACAGAGTGTTTCTTGAAACACACAGAACCTACAACCTAATCCAAAGCCCAGGGGAATTAACTGAAATACCCACACTAACTGCAGTGAGCTTTTGCTCAGGAGCACTGTATTTAACAGAGTTAGTTATCCTAGTTTGTTTTAAAAACAATACATGGTTTTGAATCAGAAACGTGGTAGCCTAAAAATCTGCTGTTGCGGAGGTAACACAGGAAAATATGGTGGACCTATTGTCTGGTAAACCTGAGTATGCAGTTTGCAAAAGGCTTGTCTAGACACAGAATATTGTTATTTACATCTGTACATGTCAGATCAGTCTATTTATATCAAAAAAGCAAACGAACAAAAATGTTTTTCCTGAACCCCCACCATTTTAAACTAATAGTCACATCGCTGCAAAAATTACGTGCTCAACTCAGAAGCATGGAGAGCTGAAAATCCTTATGGAGAAGGAATTAACATTTCTCTCATTGAAGTTACTGGGCACTTTTCTCCAGTAGGAGTAGCGCAAGACTAATAACCAGTGCTTTTGAAAAAAGCCTTTTCCTTAGACCATTATTGAACCAGAAATATAACACTCAGTAACTTTCAAATTCTCTGGAAAAGAGAAATCACCAAACCAGTGAGTTCTTCAAGCTGAAGAACTTTCAGAAAAATCATTATCCAAACATCCAGTTTTAAGGAGGAAAACACATCTATGTGTACTTCCCCTCCCCCACACATGTGGTTAGTCTATTATTAAATCCTCAATGAAATTTGCATAGTTACAACCACAGACAGTCTCAGGAAATGCTAAACATCAGTGACAGAAAAATCATTTAAGGTGGCCGTCCTTAAGACAGATCGTAGAATCCAAGGGGGAGAACGTGTGCTTCTAGGAAAGGAGATCCAGCACCACAGAAATTTTTCCCTGCACCACAGAATTTTATCTGCAAAAAGATCAGGGATTTTTGAAGAATTCTTCTCAACTGATTTAAACATGTTGAAAATTCCAGTATCTAGGATGCAGAAGTCATCTAGGCGCTTCTTTCAAGTCAGGGAAGAGAGACCAACACCTCCACAAAGGTTACTCCTGCCTGTTACAGGAAGAATACTTAACCTATTGATGCATGGTACAAGCCTAGATGATCAGCCCACAGAGACAGCAAATTTTCAGATGGAAGATGAATTCATCTTCTTGCCTTCCTAAAGACTCTGTTTCTTAGTTTTCCAGCTGTAAGATTATCCCTGACTACAGGGATAATAGCATCTCCCTACTACATACGATTGATTTAAAAATTAGTAATGTAAAGTTGGAAATAAGAAATAGACAATTACCTAGAGAAGACAGACAAACTCCAGGGCTTGATCCTGGTTGAGAAAGGCCTCTGTGTATGTCATTATACAGGTCCATTTAACTGAGAGGAAATAACTGCTTATGCAGTCAAGCAGAAATATCTGGCTGCAAGATTATGTCATGTCACCAGCTATTTTCTCTCTCTGTCTTTTGGGCTAAATATCTTGCTCACTACTGTTGTTAATCTATTCCATAAGACATACAGCTACTGTATCATGAATTTTGTATATGCTGATATTACGACACACTGATTTTTACATGCACCAACTAAATTATTTCAGCCTGAATGTTGTATTAACATATGTCTTTCCATTTCATACTATTATGTATCCAAAACATACAGTTCAAATTAAGTAAGTCTTAAAATGCATATTCAGAACTTGGCAAATAAACCTTCTGAAACACATGGAGACCGACTTTTAATGGCTATCACTGGATTATTTCTAGAAGCAGATATTCAAGACAGCATACTCTGTTCAACATTTTTGTTCCTGAAAACATTCACCTCAACTCTTTTATAATTAGGAAGCAGGTACAGATATTTTGAGAAGTTTGCATGTAAATTATGGTGAATAAAGGCATCTTGGGATATTGATTGATTGATAGCTTGGCTTCGTGAGCGAAGATTTGGGAAGAGCTTTCATCACACTTACTATAAGCACGATGACCAAGGGCATGTGGGATATGCAAATCTGGTTGGAAAAAAGGGTGCTTAGGCAATCAAGGAGTGTCCGACCAGGACTGTCATCTCCTGAGCAATCTCAAGTGACCCATGGGCTGATCCACCCGCATACAAGGTTGGATCTGCAGCTTCCCATGCACCTTGTCACCTGCCATTTCGACTCTCGCTCATCCATACAGACAAGTGAGAGTAAACCCTTCGGGCCTGTGCAGTGGATGTTTTAGATGAGGCACAGCACGTGCAGAACTGGCCCCAACCTTTACACCTGAGGTTTATCTGCCAGGGCCTAGCGAGCTAGGACGGTGACAGCAAAGTCTGCAGGTCGTAGGTTTTGTAAGAGTGTCCTTCTCTTAGATGGAAGACCATACAAGGCTAGACGAGCTCCATCAGCCTGGGTTTGAAGATGGTTTTCCTTATCCTATGAGGAAGGCCTGTCTCCACTAACAAAGATTCAGGAAGGGCTTTAACCCACACATTCTGAACAAGACTGTCATCTCCCGGGTCAGTGTCCTAAGGCGAGCTCAGGGAGGAAGGAAACCTCCCTCGGAGTAGAAGGACAAAAGCTCGCTTGATCTTGGGATACTAATGCTGTATTAACAAGCCTCCAGTACTGTATTATATAAACCTGTTCACTTTCAATGAATTTTCTAATACTTTGATACTTCCAAACTTTCATGAAATATTTTGTGCCTTGGAAAGTATCCCTGATTTGTTTTTGTTTTTGTTTTGTTTTTTTTTTTTTTGCAGTATTTTGTAGAAGTCAACACATGTACCCGTTTAAAACATAGGACTGTGACTGAAAGTGATGAAAGAGAAATATTTGAGACATACAGTGAAATGATCTAAGATCTCCCAGTGTCTCCATTTTTATTTCAGCTTTAAAAAAGCATTTGTATTCAAGAGCCCAGTTCAAATTTTCAAATTAAAGATCTTTAAGCAGTGGCTTCACTTCAGTTAGCAGCTAAATAATAAAGGCCAGAGTTTCAGACATGAAATCAATAGAAATTCCAGATACTTAATATTAGAAGTCTGTAAAACAGTCCTGTGTGTTTAGATGGCTAAAGATAATGAACAATTTTCAGAAGAGCTAAATTGTCTCAATTAGAAATAAACATAGCTCCTAGCTCTGGAAAGCAGACCCTCTTGTTGATCTAGTATTGACCTAATCCTTTATATTTGCATCTTTTCAGTTTTTATATAGAAGAAAAAGAAAGAAACAAACAAAATTCTTTCTTCAGCAGATTTCTAACTGAAGCTGAATCGTGCCCTTTAGTACATCAATACAAAGCGGAAGTATCTTTGCCAAGGTTAATGGAATGACTTTCTTTCCATTTTTTTTTTCCACAGAAACAAATCTTCCAATTTCATAAGTTAGACATTTTTATTTGATTTTTTAATTCGGATGTAAATATGCAACTCTAGAAACATGATTGCTGAAACTTTTCTGAAACTCAAAAAGAAGATAATAGATTGCAGCAGGGAAGGCTTCAGCTGCAATAAGAGTTTTGGAGCTTCCATTGCAACATGTCGGTAAATAACTCTCAGAATAAAGGGGCCAACTTGGCTTGGCTTTACAGACACTGTGTTCTTTCATGTCATTACCAAGAAGTTCATACATGAAATAAGGCTAAAAAAAGTTCACTCCCTATTAAAAAGAATATCTGCAGGAAGGGAAATTCCACCTAAGTAAATCATTGAAGTTGGAAGAATGCACCACTTCATTGATTCTGAGTATCAGAGCCAGATTTACCAACAGTTTAAACAATAAAAAAACAAACAAACAAGCAATACTCTTCTGGCAACATACTAGACTTTTTCCAATTTTACTACAAAGCAGAAATGTGGTGCCTTTGTCAGTAAATGAATTAGTGCTACTATGTTCAGGACACCAAAAATTTGCTTCTTATAGAAAAATGTTCCATGGAAACTAGTGAACACTGATGAACATTTGACAATTACCTATTTTTACTCCTAACAAGTCTAAACACCAAGAAGATCTTTTTCCCTTGTTTTTTCAGAAATGTGCTTCCGTGCCATTTGAAATAAAATGTGGTATTTCTAGTTTATCAAATGGATTTTTTCTGCAAGTGTTTAAAAAGGATAAACTAAGTTCTTAAAGACATTAGAAATACTGATTTGGCATGGAGATCTGGGATTTCTTTCAGTTCTGTGAAACACTGGACTGCCGTCAGAATTATATAAATAAGTCATAGTAAACCATGCAATAAACATTTGAAAATACATATTCAGAAACAAGAGGACTTCTTATCATTCAAGGCTTTCTGAAGGATTTTTATTTCAACACGCAAGGTATTTCAGTGAAACTAATAGTCCACTCCAACATTAAAAGTTAACTACTCCTGATGTGAGGAACATAGAATGTACCTACTTCTTACTCCTTTGTATGGGATCCCATAGATGTTGCCTCCTTTATTTTTTACTGAGCATTATACCTCTGTACAGAGTAGAATAACAGCTTGTCTGCTATGTTGCAATGTCACCACCAGCATGAGAGTCCTCCTAAGTTTTATACTGGATCTATGTAAAATAATAAACATCCCTGAAATACCAATAGATCAAACAGATAGGTGCAGAGAAGAGGAAATCTTAACTTCTAAAAGCCATTTAAAAAAATGCATAGCTGATGCACAGAGATTTAAGTGATTTCAGTAACTGATAACGGAAACCTAATGAATATAATAAAAAGCTTATCTTTCTTTCAAACTTGAAAGCCTCTTAAAATCCTAGCCCAATCACCAGCAAAGACAGTGGGAATTTTTCCGTTTACTTGAGAATACTCCAGATTCAGCCACCAGATGTAGCTTGCCTGCTCACCACAAGCTAAATTTTATCTGGGAATTTTGTATTTTATATAATGCTTAGGTTGTTTTCCTTTTTTTTTTTTTTTTCCAAATTAAAACCTGGTGTCTTCAAAAGCCTTCAGTCTCAGACTAGTTTTCACAGTTATCTGTCTTTCAGACGGGCACTATGACTAGTGAATGTAGGAGAGACTCATCCTCTTTAATATTGCCTATACTATGTAATAACTTCAAAGGGTTTTATATTTATCAGACTAAACCAGTTCTTTATCAGAAGAACTATAAATAGAGTGATCACAGCTGAATTCATTTTATGCAGGTTTCATCCATGTGCATAGAACTAGCTTTATGGTGTTCACCCACATTATTCCTGCATGCAACTTCTGCTCTCCCTTGGAATTCTGGGCCAGTTCTGAAATATTTGTGCTGTTCCAGGGAGCAATGGCTCATGAGTCATTGTGGATGAGGAGCTGGAGGTTTTCTTTTTTGATTTTTTTTTTTTTTTTACTGATTAAAACATGTTTAAAACATTGCGTCATTTTAACTCGATTTACATTTGCATAGAGTTGATGGGTCTATATGTTTTTCTCTCTGCTGTCTTGGTCTAACCCCATCTTCATGCTTTTTTTTTCTAATTACAGCATGAAATTTGTCTTCCTAGATCATAAATTCTTTGGAACACAGATGCTTTTTTCCCACATGCATTCCTGTATATACATGCATCCTGTAGCCCAGCGTGTAATGTTAGTGCTTCTACAATGCAGAAGCATTAACAAGATGTAATCAGTCTAATCAGTGAGAAATGCATATCCACACACCTTGCGTTACAGGCTACTTAGAAGACATACAAGTTAGTCACGTTTTTGGGAGGTTTTTGCAACAGGTTTGTTCATCACCATTTGCATACATTTCTAAGTAACAATGACATTTTTCATGTGAGTTTGTAATCCCCCACAAACAAATACAATAGAAAATGTTTCTTAGTCCTAGTTGTCCCTTCTCTTCCTACAAAGTTAATTGACTAATGCCATGATAAACAAGTAAGAGATCACCCTAACACAATGTTACATTTTTCCAATAGAATGAAAAAAGTGAGAGTAGAGATATTTCATTGTTTTGCATCCAGTAGCATATATTGTTAAAGCATCAACTCATATCTGTCACATGAAGTCATATTTCTTTTTAATAAATATCTTCAAGTAGCATTATTGTGCCATGGCTTTCACAAGATATGTCAAGAAAGAGGCATCTTTGACCATTCACTTATCTAAGGAGTCACACTGTTATATTCCTGACAGTTTTGGGACAGGGGAATAAAGCAAACCTCCCCCTTTCAAATCATACTTGCATCCCCAGTAAAGTCCAAACCCTCTTCGGGTAGCTCCAGCTCAAACAACACAGCTTTGAAAGAGCAGAGGAAGCAATTTGTGTATTGAAATGTAAATATTCGCTACAGTGTACTGTACGTAGGAATTCTGAGGGAAAGCAGGATGCTGAGCATATTTATTCATCCATCATTACCCAGAGTTCTCTGTCTGCTCTTTCATAGAAATGCTTTTCAGTTTGTTTGAGCTCTGGAAGAAACAGAGCTTGGGCATTGCTTTGGAATAGGCAAAGTTCTTTTCTTGGCACTTGTAGAGCACTAAAACTCATTTGAAGGCTTGATTCAGATGAGTCAGTACCTTCATTAACAGATTTTAGGCCTTCACACAAAAGTTGCAGGTTTGAGTTTACTGGGAGAAGTAACAGGGCTGTAGGGCCATTACCCCCTCCTTTCCATTAGCACAGTCTCCATGCTTACAGCTGTGGTTGTGTAAAGGATTTAAATCAGTTCCATTCGTATATTCAGGCAAGGCATTTGAAGAAGAAAGATGGGTAAGTAAGTGCCAAGCATTGAAAGCTGCAGATAAGTGGGAAGAAAAAAATCACTAATCTATACAAGACAGTCATTTTAGATGACACTGGCAATACAAAGAGAAGAATTTCACCAAGAGCTTATTTTTTCATGTTACTGATACTTTTGGAAAGAAATAAAAAACAATAAAAAAAAATCTAAGAACTTAAATTGTGGGCTAGCCCAAAAGGACTTTAAAAACAAAATTTTGTTAGTCAAGACCAAAGATTCCTTTTGGGCAAATAAATTCTGTTTCAGCATTAAGAATTATATATTTTTTAAAAAGGATTTTTTAAAAATTACTAGAATTAAGAGAGGAAAATTATAATATCTTGTTTTAAGGATGCTGAAATAAAACTCTGCCTCATTTTCAATTAACAGTTTGGCAAATATGAAAAACATACTGGTGTTACTTCTACCATCTTCTCTGAAAGGGATCTTAACATCAGTAATGCACTCAGTTCTTGTGAAGAGGCTTTAAAGTAATGTAGTGTACAGTCTTGTAATTTTTCTGCCAAAGGGAGACACATGTAAGTATAATAATATTCCAAATACTATGTGCACGTGTGTAAACAAGCTTTCTTTAGGAAGCATTTAAGAAATATAAATACCTGTGAAATAAAGCAAATATCTTAACAAATCCTGGAAACCTTAACAGGACACAAACTTGAGCACTTGAACTGAGAAAATTACAGTCATGTTATCTACTAGTATAAAATCATGACAAATGCAAACCACACTATTTCAATATAACTGAAGTAGGTTATATTATTGTTTCTGAACTTGACTTGATTTTTTCTTTTAAAATGATTGTGGATTATCTTTTTTAGTAAAGCCCATGTAAATTCTTTTTTTTTTTTTCAATGTATTTGCACCTACATGTATTCAGAATCCATTTAATGACTTTAATGACAAAGTTTTCGCTATTACTAACAGTCAAGCTTCCACATCTGATACAGATAACAGAGCACAGCTGAACTGAATTCCTTCTCTTGAATAATCAACATAAATTTTTACAAGTTCAAGAGATGGAATAGGTCAGCAGAAGTAAGAAGCCATTCTGTTTGACCTTCACATGCCAATAGGGACAGCAATAAAAGCCATCTGTCTGCTTTTAAACTAAAGACAGTTTACCTCCTGGTGCTGTTCCTTGAGGTAGAATCTGTACCTCTGGAAGTCAAGAGCAAAGAGGCAATGGTAAAGTAAATAAATCCAGTGGAAAAATAAATTATCTGTGCTGCTACTAAGCATCTTTACGCTTCTTGGTCCAGTGGCCAGAATTCAGCTAAGTGAACTGCAAAAGCCGAGAATAAGATCCTGCAAAGCATGCAAGAAAATGAAATGTTGAAGAAAGGGGACGGAGTATGTTTAACAAAAACATGTTTATGGGGGAAATCACCAAATACCTTTTAAGGGAGAGAACTTAAAAAACCCCATAATTTTTAAAACAGTTTGCAACTATGATAATCAAGTAATTAAATTAATCTTGAGTAAAATTTGAGATTATCAATGTTCCCACAAGACTGAATTGACAAGAATTTCAATCTGGAATGCAGCAAAGCACAAGCAGTGTAATACATGTTGAGAGTAGGCATTTGAAAGAGCTGTTCCTGCTCTAATGGGATAATTAGATAATAGAGCTGACCTGGGATGAAAACCTGCTACTTCATCTAAGAACAAATACAGAAATGTAACGTGGTACCTGGAGGCTTCAGAGGAGTTGATGATGGACTTGGAAATGTTTATGATGATTGAGAATGTATATGCACATAGCATGCATGTTGAAAAGAAAAAAAAATCTAAAAACAGTAAAGAGAGAAAAAGAACTACCAAACTTGTGAACAGGAAATAAAAATTGGATTGTATCACTTATTTCTGTGAAAATAATATACAATGACTTAAGAAGAGGAGGTTAACTCTCCTGTAAGCTTTAATGTTCAAAAGAATTAAATTCTCAGCTTTCAACATTTGCAGTAAATTAAACTGGCAGTTATGTAATGTCTCGAGTACACTGTAACCTCCCCACAATTAACATAGCCAGCCAAACCCTGTCCCCAAGCAGGCAAAACTCCTAACTGGGATCAAGGTTTTTATCCAGTGTTTAGTCTCCTTTGACCTGATTCATTTCACCACCGCTGCTTCAGAAGTAAGGGGAAAGTCTTGTTGCTGTGAAAGCCAGTGCAGTTATCTGGTCCAAAATTAAGCCTGATGTAACTCAAATGATGTCACACCAGGGATGAATTTGGCACAGTGTCTGAGGAGGTTAATGCTCTTCCTGAACTAGAGATCAGTATTAAGTCACAGCAGTTCTTTACCTTTGCTGCAACTACAAGTTCAGCCTGGGCTTGGGGGACCAAGGGGCTAGGTGACCTGATTGCACTAAAAAGGGGAGTGCAAGTTCCCTGCTGCTGGGCCAATAATCCATTTTGTACCTTTACAATTGTGACAAACTGTTCATTTCTTTACAAAGATACATTTATCTACAGAGGTGCAAAAACCTCCCCTAGCAGCCATTCTTTTAAGGTTCCTTCTGCTTCAGTCACTGCAAATAAAAACCTTTTATTGGTAGCATTTCAAGATAGGAGCTGTGGCAGTTCACAAACTGCACCTCAACATCTCCTTGGCGATGCTTGCTGCCTTATATCCTGCACTAATCATCTTTGTAGAAACAGGGCTACCATATGCTACGTTAAGGGCTGGATTCGCTTTCTTGTCCCAATTCATTAGACAGAAATAGTATGGCAACATTATAACTAAAGGTAGAATTTAGAGCTCGCACAAAAAATGCTGCCTAACTGGGAGTACTTGCCTCCTGCATTTCAAATATTCCTTGTCTGAGCATGCATCCCAGTTGAGCAGCTCTCCGCACATACAGATGAGCAATAATGACTTCTCATTTAATGTCCTTTTTCCCCAAGACAGTTATTAATGGTGAAAAGAATTTACCTCAAGTTTGACACATAAATTACAGGAGAGCTGTGGAGAGTCTGGATGTCCTCATGGCAGTGGTGCCACACCTTGCAAGACTGCTCAGGCAGTAGCATTATGTGACTCATTCATAAGGCAGACAGCAGAAGCTGCTGAGTGCAGGAAATGCTCATCTCTGTGGTCCTTGCTAAAGAAAATAAAAGGGGTTTGACAAGCCTGAAGGATGAAACCTTTGGTCCTCCTCTGGCACAGTCTCTTTCTACCCCCAAAAAAGAGAAATCAGAAGGGCAGAACAGGAAAATTAAGATGACTTTATATTGAATTTCTTCTTCCATTGCCCTGGGTTGGCCGAGGAGCTGCTTTATTCTGAGAAAAGGACAAAGCACAACCTGTCCTACACCTGCTGCGTCTGGGTCACAGCAGGGAGTTCTGGGCACAGTTTGCTGTGTACTTCCAAGTGTGGTCTCCTTCCACTGACTGTCTTCTAAGGAGGTTAGAAGAGAGGTAATGATGTGACCTACACACCGACCAAGGAAGTCCTGCTTCATAATCACCTTCTGTTAGCAAGGTCAACCATCTGCGCAGCCATGAATCACAATGAATGAGTCTCATGCTGCTGTTAGCCTAGGAAACAACTGGAAGAAAGCCCCACTTTTAAACTGTAGTTGGACAAGGACACCAGGTTAATTCACAAATCCCATCAGTATTCATAAATTAAAATCACCAGAACCCCATCCAGTATTTAAATCACATTGTAACGGTATGGTTAGTAAGTTAAGCTTCCAGTCAGCTGTAGAGTATCCTTTTTGTTTGCCACTACAGAATTTCCCAATTTTTATTCACAGTCAGTGTCAGGTAAACTATCAATACACTTGCACTTGCTTTTGCAGTACCACAGCCCTGTAATCTATTAAGTCCCTCCCAATCTCACCATGCAAAATGCTGTGATCTAAGCCGGTTGCTTTTCCTTCCAAGTGAGACAAATAACACACAACTCTTCTGCTCTTGTTCCCTGCTCCACACCCAGCCTACATTTTCTTCCTACTCCCAGCCTTCAAGTGAAATACTTGTGCTGCAATGCCATTAATTCCATCTGCTTTTCTCATGTGTGGCTTTCTTGATCTGCAATATCCCTCACTCCATAATGCCCCTCCAAATCTTGGGATGAGGGGAAAATAAGTTTGCTTCAGCCAACCGTGAAAGGGCTAAAGCCATGAAAAACATACTGATGTTTTCTTCCCATGTTAAAATGAGTTTGGTTTGTCTTTAGAGGGTAGAGATCATGGGAAGCCTTCTTCCTCCTTCCTCTGAATATTTTTCAGAAAACGTAATGTGAATCCCTACCACTAGTCAGAAGGATAAACAGAAAGTTGAGAATTGCCAGGAAAGGAGTAAAGAATATAACAGAAAACAGTTTTATGCCACTATATGAATCTATGGTGTGCCCATAGCTTGAGTAGTGAATATGCTTCTGATCATTCTAACCCATAAATATTATAGTGGAGAACAGTAGAGGGCAGAAAGTATGATCAAAACATTGAAGTGTTTCACTCAGACAGCAACTGAAGCCCTTCAGTCCAGAGAAAACACAACCCAGAGAGATTATCAGATAACTAAAATATCTAGAGTGGCAAGCAGAACAACTATGCATTGTTTCTCAGAAAAAGAAGGAAGCAAGAGTCTCCCAGTGGAAATTATTAAGCTTCAGGATTAAAAAAATCACGAAGGGAAGTGTTTTTCCACAGACTGCAGAATGAAGCTCTGGGACTCATTGACACAGGATGTTGTGGAGGTCAAAAGGAAAATCTGATTAAATAGGACTAGACCAATTCATACAAAGGTCTGCTGAGCCCTGTTAAATTTGACGGTCTGCATGTAAGCCACAAATCTAAAAATCCCTCATCACCTACTGTTAGAAGATGGAAAGGTATACCAGGGAAGAGCATATTAACTTTGTTTACTATTTTTCCCTAAACATCCATTACCAGCCCTTTTATAGGCTGAAAAGTGGCCTTTCAGTCTCATCTAGTGGGGCCATCTTTGTGATCTTTTGTTTGTTTCTCCCAGTAAGACTGAAGATGTAGCAGAAGTTTCCTATCTCCTTTACTGAGCCTCCCAGGGGAAGGAAATCACACCCCTTGCTCCAAGATGCTAGCAAACGCTCTGGCTCATTACATGCCAGTCCCAGAATATATAGGTCGCTGTCTCAGCTTTGCCCTTGGCCTGCTGTGTGCCTTGCTCAGTGATTATTCAGAAGCTTAGTATATGCTGTGCATATACAGAGACTTACCAAGGAAAAAAACCACCGATGTCACCAGGAAAATACAGCTTTTCCTGTCATGGATGTCAGTACCTTGAGAGAGACAGGCATAGAAAAGTAATTCAGAGATTAGGGCAATAACTTAGCCAAAGGTGTTTTTGTGACTGATCCATCCGTTTCTGTGCCTTGGTTCTCAACCTAGAAGACAATAACAATCCAGTGGTTTTCTGTTTTGCTTTTTAATCTTGCAAAGGTTTTATGGGGCTGAATATGTCACATGTTTGAATAACAAGTGAGACAGGAACCATAAAAATGCTTGAACTTGAATGCAAATGGTGCTGAAGTCAAGTCCAGCTCTGACATTTCTAAATTGCTTTTTGTCTCCCCAATTAAAAGCTTAAAGTATTTTTAAAAATAAAAGGGAAAACTAGCATGGTTTCCTAAGAGTACTTCTTTAGAAGCTAGAGGGTGGAATTGCCCCACTTCATATCAAACCGTTTGTACCAGATGGTTGCAATGTCAATGTAAGGACGAAGCCAATGCAGATTTTAGAAAATAGCAATGTTGTGGAAAAAGTGCTCCCTCTGGTTATTTTGCTGGAGAATTAATTGCTCACAGCAGAAGAGAAGTAGGGCAGAGGGCAGTTGGGCTTACCTGCATTGTTTTCACCATTACAGTCAGGAAACCAGTTGTTTGTCAAACAAGGGTTTGCGTTTCTGCCCCTCAACAAGGGCACACATTCCTGACATGCTGTTTTCATTCTCTGAGGACGGGATGGCTCTTTCTCAGAGGCCGTCCATTTTCTGGGTGCAGTAGGGACTGAAAGAATGCAGTTTTGTACCCAGCATGGGAGTCAATCGTTTTACCTACTACATCAGCCATGTTGTTGTTGGGAGCAGAGACCCAAAATGACAGACGCGACTGAGGCAGCTGCTCGAGCTAGCACAGCTTCCTTCAACGCCACCACCCCCCGCACCCCCCATCTGACACAGCAACAGTGCAGCGTGCTGGCAGTCCTGGAGGATTACAGCATCACCGCTGACTTGCTGTTAACCCTTTTTTAGCTCACAACCTGCCAAGCGACGTAATGAGCTGTTAGGTGAAAAATAATGACAGCACTGGGGGCAAAGTGTCTCTCCAGAGGCACTTGCTCAGTATTTGTTGCTAGCGTGGCACAGTCAACTGCCTTAAAACAGTAACAAAAAGAGAAAACTGTCTTCCAAAATTTTGCAAACAGAAAGAAAAACCCCCAACAGGTTATGCCAAGACATTGAATGGAGATAACAGCAGTAACTTCAAGGATTATCACTTCAGGAGGAGACATAACTTAAATCATCTGTCCATCCTCACAGGGAAGTAATGGGGTCATGTTCTGGGCAATGTCATTTAGACTGAGTCAGAAGTACAAAATATTCAGGAGCAGGGTATTTGACTGCTGAGAAGATATCTTTACAAACTATCAATTGCCATGTTAAAAAAAATTAATAATAGTAACCAAAAAGTAGAAGTGCCCAAAAGCAGTGCTGAACTGAAAATCCCAGAGATTAAGTATAATCTCAATTTACATCTTTGGGGCAGTCAGTGGCACTTCTGCTCCGCAAAGGTCTACTGATACTGATTTCAATCTACTTATCAACAGCAGAGAAGTTTCGAAAGTCTCAACCCGTGCTGCCCAGGACCATAAACATTCATTTTGGGTGTCCAAACTGTGTCATGATTCCAGGGTGCCCTCCCTAGCTAGTGGATACTAATGAGTATTATTATGATTAATGTCAATCACACCTTTGACTACAATACTTGTGAGCTCCAGAGCAAACACAGATTGGCAGTGCAATGTCTACATTTTACAGGAGGTTACCGCTCTTCCCTGTAAAGATTTCTTCTTACAGGAACACTCTACTATTAGTCTGAGGAAGACGAGATTTTGCCATATGAACTCTGAGCTGCTTTTGGCCTTGACAGTATGGACTGTTATCTTTTAATACATGTTAATCACCATATCCCTTATCTTAGGTAGTACAACAGAAAGATTATGGACTTTTGTTACAGGCTGTACCTTTAACAATCTGCAATTCATGATGAAGGAAAAAAGACTGTTTTCTGTGACAATATGTAAGGGGTTACAGATAACAAACATGAAAAGCCAAGGCCATCTTACTGTCAGTCCTAAAACCAGTTTAGCTTTAGATGGGAACATTTTCTAGAATGTGAGATTTAACCAGTACTTTTATTATTATTTTGCTCTTCATCCTTTTTCTTCCTCCTTCAACACCTAATATATCGACATATCAGCGGGTACTTCCAAGTATCTGTCATTCGACATGTTACCCCTCTTTTCTCTTCTTTGAGAAATTGCCTCCTCTTCCCTTTTTTGTAGGGAGAAGAATACAGTTCATTCGCCATACCCATTAGGTTTTTTTTTTCTTTTGCCTCTCCTCTGAAACTACCAGCAAGGATGACATAAGTGACATCAGATAATACTGGTTAGACAACACTTCACTAGGAATTAGTCATAGACCAGCTGACATCCAACCCTTTTATTCTTTTCTTTTTCTTACATTTTTCTTTGAAAAAGACCTTTTCCCCAAACTCCCAAATGCAGTAATCCAAGAAGTGTTCCAACAATAAGGAAATGAATATTTAATTTCTTTAATTCTACTATGTTGTTGAAAGCACTGTTTCAAGCAAGTTCATTTTACATGTGGTGGTATTAAGGCAGTCAGTCTCAGTCCCCAGGTCTCATCCCAAGTGCTGAAGCCATTAATAGATTTGAGTATAAGTCACATTGTTCCAGCTCATTGAAATTCTGTCTAGTTAGCATTGTTCATTACAAGGGAAAACCAAAGATCCTCCTGTCCCTACCAGTTTGCAGAATAAGACTCTGCACCTTTTTGTTGCAAACGGACTATACTGCAGCACACACAGAGCACAACTGTATTTGTCCAACCAAAACAATTCCATTAGGAAGCACTCTGAAGTTTCACTGAAGTTGGCATTTCCAATTATTTGGGATGAGCAATTCCTATGGGCCAGTTGTCACGCACAATCTGCAATGGCTCCTGGCACCCTGACCAAGGGGGAATTCCCCAGTTTGTGTTGTAACACAGACAGCAACAGTAACACTTTAATCAGGCAGTGGAGCCTGATGGAAAGCTCTATCGTAAAGCATTGTTATATACAACAGATCTGCAGTTTGATATGGCTAACGGTGGGCTGTGTTTCCTTAGTGAAGCCACCATGGATGGCAAAGTAAAATTAAACAAAAGAAGGTTCTCTTTTCCCTTGACACTTACACAGCTGTAGTAAATTGCCTCCTCTGCATAATAGCATGAACTATTTTAAGAGCTATCTGCTCTAAAGTTAGATGAGGGAATACCTTGTATATGAACAGAGGAAGTCACAATTAGAGGCAGAGGTCTTAATCTGGATGACTCAAAAAACATGAGTGAACGATGGATCCTGGCAGCTCACTTAAATGTATGTTAAGCATGAATTCTCCATCTATACTAAACTTCTAAGTTATGTTAATGAACACAATGGCATTGTAGCACAATTTTTACAATCAGGCCTTTAAAATCAAAAGTAGGTTTTCTGATTTACAATTGGTCAAAACCATGCTATCTTTTAAATACACGGAGGAATGGAAGGGCAACAATATCAGCCTTCATCTTGTATAGTTGAGGAGGCCTCAGTATAAAACCGAAAATAGTTCAAGGAAAAGGGAGTAGGAACAAGAAGAAAGAAACATAAAATTATGGATTTAATAGGAAAAGAAGTATTGTATTTAAGAAAGAAAAACACAGTTCAGATGGAATAAAAAATATAACCTTGAAATTTATATCCTGCGAGTAAAATAGATCCAAAGTTCATCTTTTAAATACATGAACTAGAATCTGTCTTGAAGCAATTACAGTATCCCTAATTAAACTGTGGCTTTTGTATAGTAATATCATTTAGCTCTTTAAAAACCACATTATTAATTTATCAAGGAGACAGCTTGATAACATGGTGAAGGCAATAAAATAGATTAGTCTGTAACGCCCACTGCTAGAGGGAACAGACTTCATTCAGAAGTACACGGGCAGTGTATCTCCACTAACTTCTGTAAAGCTGTACCGATTCACCCTCTCAGGATGGGATCTGCCTTAAAGAAGAATGTTTTTGTGTTACTATGTGTTCTGTTGACTATTTTTTTATGCACAGCCATGAAGAAAATCACAGCATCAGAGAGCATGAGCTGTAATGAGGTTGTGCTGTAAAGGGCTCGTCTTTGCTGTCAAAATGCATGTTAGTGTAAGGGGAAAGAAAATAAGAGAAAAAAAAAAGTTTGGAGGGAGAATGAGAACTGAAATTAAAAGCAGAGCGAAAGAACAACTTCTACATTGAAAGCTATTTCAGCTACTAATAATGACATTTCCAGATAAACGAGGAAAGAAAGGAGGTTTGGGAAGTACCTTTGGAAGTTATTTCTGAGGAGTAGACAGATGGTTCGGATGGCTTGCATGAGCTTGACAGCAGCTACTCTGTGGAGTAATAAACGAGTAACAGACAACTATTGATCTGCTAGTGGGCTTGGATGGCAGAGAACCATCTGCACTCAAAATGGCACTACTTTATGGGGATGAAAATGTACAAATACTCTGAAGAAGAGGAATACAAACAAACAAATGTGGAAGGAGAAGCAGGACAAGCTTTCCCCACTGTTACAGTGGTTTACAGCTCCTCATTTACTAGGCTATTAAACCAGCAACTCTTTTGAGACACATGTATTTAAATCAAATGTTTGGTAAGTATTTCTCTCAGTTCTGTTTGTTACATCTCACTAATTTCATTACTCCTTTTTGCTTCTTCTTTTGACCATATTTTGAACATCATGCCCATTAAGCATTCTTCTACAGACAATTTCTTCAGCAGGGCCCCACAGACATCTTCCTGATTTGTGAAAGCGTCACCTGCTTTTATATGCATGTTTGTGGTCAAAACCCAAGCTCCGAATCACTTCAGCACTTCACTGGGACGACTTAGTGATGTCGACATACGCCAGCTTCGGCCCATGCGCATAAAGCGTAATATACAGCTCCACCTGCTGCTGGAGGTGCCTCCTGCTTGGATCACCACCACACAGTTTCCTGCAAATGCACTTAGGGAGGACACAAAGTTTATGACACTGAATGGTCTTTGGGACTTTTACATGGTCTGCTGTCCATGTAGGCTTCCAGGTGAGCCTGCCTGGTTTGCTTCCATGTGCAGTTATAGGGCTGGCCTTCAGCACTAAACTTAGACTACCAGCAAACGTTAGGCCCCAAAGCTGCCCTGTCTAAGCTTTACAGATGCTCTGCTGAAGGTTTCTTGCAAATCCCTTCACTTGCAAACCAGAAGTACAGAGGAAATACCTTTTTCAATTACACTAAAGCACAGTTTCTAATACAGAAGGTATTTTTGTGCAGCTGCTCTGTAGATCTGGAAAGACCAGCAAAGAAATGAGTGTGGAAGTCAACTTCACACTTTGGAAAACAATTTATAAGAATGTGTGAAAATATAAACAAACAAACAATCTGAGTTTCTGATTTGGTAAAAAATGAGGAAATTTATATTTCTACCAGCTTTGTAGTCGAGCCCTTCTTTTCTTAAGAAAAGAAGGGGTGCGATGTGGAGAACAGAATGAGAAGGTAGGACAAAAAGATGTTTCCCTCAGATAAGAACATATCATTTATTCACAGCTTGGCATAATAACAAGGATCTAGTTCTCAAGAAGACTCAAGAGACTTCATGCTGCTCTATGTCTTATTACCACAGCTGGAGGTCTTCAAGCCCAGCCAGGTCTAAAACATGGCAATGTACCAGCAGGAACCCTCCCAGAACAGCCCTCTCACAGAAAACACTGAGCAGAGCTTCAGGACCTGATGCTGGGGCTGCAGAGTCCATGAGCTCTGAATGTCTGTCTGATAAACACTATCTTATGTATGTCAAAAATATGGCTGAATGCAGCCTCTACCAAATCAAGTGTTTGGAGTCACAGAATTTTTATTTTCTGTGGAGAAACAACTGCACCATTTCTGATTAATTTTTTATTGAAAATTCAAGGGGTGGTGGTGACAAAAGTCTCCTGAATCCTCTGGAATGTGATCTAGGGAAATGGTTCCAACTCTTCTTCCAAATTTCTTTGAAAGAAGGAGGTACTCAGGCAAAAGCTAGACTAATAACTACATTTAGAGAGCACAAAAATATTCCAGCAGAAGCATGTATAATACTGCAAGACAAAGTCAGTCAGAAATATGAATTATAGTCTTGTTTTGTTAAAATTTTCTTCCAGGAAAAGTGTTTTTCTTTACAAGGAATCATATACCTGGCAAGACTATTCCCATTGTGTTACAGATATCTGAAGAGAAATAAAATAAAGTTATAAAAATTGAGAGCGCAGGTTTGGGAACAAGTTTTTTGTAGTCTAACTGGTCAAATCAACATTACGGAGAGAATGAGGTAAACATTTTCAAGGAGCAGTGGCTTTTTGCAGGACTTATTAAGAACCGTGCTTTCTAAATGACAGTAATAATAAAGATATACATATACCATGCCCAGGTATGAAACAGTATTCCCTTCAAATTCAGAGATAATCGCAATATGGCGAAATTACTTCAGTACAGCTGAAACAATCTGTTGCTCCTCATAACAGCATTCTAGATAATCAGGTAAACTTCAAATAATTTCAGGTTTGGATGAAAACCAACATTTATGGTAGGATTGACCTGATACAGAATGTATAAAACTCTGTATCTTCAGTCCATATGTTGAAAAATACATTTATGCTATCCCGTTTTGTAGTCAAGTCCCAAAACATCACTTTTCACACAACTCGATCAAGAGGCAGTGAGATTGTGAAAGACCTTTTGTCTGGAACACAGGCAATCACTATCACAAAGCAGGGCTCTGCAACAGAAACTTCTGCAATACGCCAAAGAAAAGGTGAGAAAGGGAGGAGAAAGACTTACTAAGCTCAAATACATGGGATGAGTACATAAATTAAATTCTCATTGCCAAACAAGTTTGACCAAATCCAGGAAAGATGGAAACAATTCTGCAAAAGGCAAAGCTCCAAAACAGTAACGCCTTACATAAGGTTCGGGGAACATTTCCTTTGAAGATAAAAGGTATCCAAGTGTGAAATCTGTGATCAATAGAGGAAGCAGAATGAAAAAGCAAACCAGCCACAACCAAAAATTCTAGGTGGCATTTTAATTCCACAAGCATTAGACAGCACTCAGGGAAGACTAATCACTGTATATACTTTAAATAAACTGCACGTAAAATATATAAAGTGTTCATTCTTGATAATATATTTGTTTCCCTTATCAGTTAAGGACTCCTCCATTCCATTTTCTTTTTATTCTCTGAAGTCTTGAAAGAATGAGGTTTAATAAAATTAAATAAGTCTACTCTTATTTGCTAGGGAGTATTGGTGATCTTCTTATGAACATCCAGCAGCTTCATATAGCTATAAATATTTGCTCTTGAAGCATTCAGCAACTTCAGGAAGTATCGGCAGCAATTAGAAGAAAAATGCATTAAATTTGGAATTAGATGGGATAAAACTTCACACTATTCCCACTGAAATTTCTCAGGTTGAAATATTGGCTGTGTGATTTCAAGAAGGCCTGGCTTCCACTGATACAAACAATGCAGTTAGAGAAAGCCTAGTGGATTTTCTGAAATAGCTTTAAACAAATTTTACTGCTACTGTATCTTTCAGAAAGCAACTATTACCAATCGGTCTCTTGACTAAAGGCAGACCTAAGGAAGCATGGCTCCAAAGACCAATTTCCCTCAAAACTTGGCAAATATTTGGGTTTGGTTTTCTGATTTGTTTTCTGAGTCTTGAAAATGAGATACAAAATTAGACGTTTTATCTAGTGCCTGCTTTGTTGCCAGTTAGAAATAAGAATGCTTCAGCACCTCAGCTGAACACATATTTAATACACTGTCCAATTTTAAGCACATGAATAGTCTCATAGATTGTAATAAGACTACAAAGTAGTATCTTATGTGTCTTTTAACAAGACAGAGAACATAGAATGGCTAACCTCCCAGGGCAAACACAGAACTTAGAAAACTGTCCTTTCTGATGTAAGTCAAGCAGCCAAGGCAGGAGGCTGTTTGGCAAACATCACTCCTGGTTGATGAAGAAAGATACGGGAAGCTACAGGCTGGTCAGTCTTATCTCCATCCCTGAGAAGAAAATGTAAGCATCATTTCTGGACATGTGAGGGAGATGAAGATGGTGAGATGACTGATTCAGTGAATAAGGGGATGGAAGTAGATGTCATTTACCTTGACTTTAGTAAGGCTTTTATTACAACCTCCCAAAGCATCTTTTGATCCCATCTGGGAAGGTATGACTTGCATGCATGGAAAACTAGCTGAGTGCCAGCCTCCAAGAACAAAATGTCCAAAAGGCAATCAGTTCCTAGGGATGTTTCTAAAATGTTGATCTTGGTACTGGTACTGCTTAACATCTGCTTTAAAAAAACAGAACATAATAAATTATTGTCTTTTACCAACACACTACTAGCAATAAGATGTGGTCTTGGCCATACAGCCTCAAGGCCGCAGATGAACATATTCCTAGTGTTAATTAAACACTATTCTATTGAGTGGTGCCACTAGAAATCATAAAATATATATTTCATTGCATAAAATATATATAACAACACATATCCAATATATGAAAAATGAACTTACTTGATATTGACCTCACTTTATTCGCTGTTCATCTGCCTAGACACTTTAGAACAAGGAACAAATCTACTTTTTAGGGGTTTTGAGAACCAGTACCAAGAGTCAGATGTGACTGGGATCTTGAGGAACTATCAGGGGGAGTACATTAAAGTACTTACAGCCACAAATTAGGAATCCTTTCTTGATTACCAAAAAAATGGTCTCCTTGGATATAAGATTAGAAATCTAAGATGAGATTTCTGATGGGCAGATGGGCTAATAAAAGAAAGTCTTGGACCTCTCAGTGTTTTAATATGCAATTTAGGTGCCTAATTCATTGAATTCAATGAATTCCTTGAATTCAGTTTTGAATGCACTGTTTTGATGTGTTTCTATTTCAGAAGTAATTCCCAAATAAGCTAGATGAAAATTATCACTTTCCCTTTGTCAGTCTTACTTATCAGACTGTTCTCTGCTCCAGTCTTTTGGCTGACTACATGTGTCTTGAAACTTTTCTAAATATGCGCTGGCACTCTTCTATGCAAGTCAGGAAGTCATATTTGGTTCTTTTAACTTCTCTATTCCCAGCCCAGTAACTAAGCATAATTGTCTGTACATACAAATATGAAGGATTTATTGTCATTTTCCATTTCCTTAAATATGTGAATAGTATTCTGAGAGATCCTACCAAATATTGGGAGGGAAACCTCTTTATAAAGTCCTTTTAAAAAAAAAGAAAGAAAAGTAAACAACGTGCCTGGAAACACTAAACCCCCAAACTACCAAACCCAAAACACACTTCATGCCTCCTGCTAGTCTCTGCCTTGACTGAATGTAAGTTGTAGGAGAGACTCCTACACAAAAGATGGTGTTGTGCGTACCTCTTGGCACATACCTCTTCAGCTTCTGTCCACTGTAGGAGACCTGGCCATATGAGTGCTTGTGATTTATTAATTTGTGTAGGTCTGTTTGATGGTGCTGGAGCACCGCAAGTTTTGCTTGTTCACTTTATTTCTGCATTCATGAAAAAACACACTGTGTGCTCTGTAGATTAGCAACTCCTCTATGCTATATGCATCCAGAAAGCTTTGGCGTGTATTCAACTCATCCCAAGGACCTCCTTGAAGGCAAACACAGCCATCTACAGTAACACAAATAATATCTTTTGATTATTTGAAGCTGATGGAAGACTGTTGAAGAGGGCATTGTGGATGAAAAGTATTGCATTCATATCCAGTTTTAGGTCTGCTTGTTGATTTTGTACTGGAAGTATGCACTAATGCCCTTATTGATGAGAAGAACCTTGGACACAAAACACTGCCTGACTGAAAGCATCTGTAATAGAGTAGATTAAACTATAAAATAACATCCCTCCTTATTTTCCTACTTGTTTACAATCTGAATGGTTCAGTGTGAGGTGTCCCTGCCCATGGCGGGGGGATTGGAACTTAATGATCTTAAGGTCCTTTCCAACCCTAACTATTCTATGATTCCATGATTCAGGAAGATACTGACTTTGATAAAGTCAGTACTTTAAATGAAAGACTCCTGCAATTTACCACTAACAGCAAAATCAAAGCAACAGTAAACTGCCCAGAAAAAAGCAATGATACCAATTTTGCAGTGCACTGAGTAATACATAACTGTAAGCTACATATTAGCAAACTCAGTTAATGAATTTTTAGATCTATTCAAGGAACTGTCAAAAACAGCTGCTGATCCCACTAACATCCATTAATTTCAACAAATGTGTAAAGAAACACATCTAAGCAATCGTGTTTTGGCTATCACGAGCACGACTAGATCAAGACTGAAAACAATTAAATGAACTTTCATTCTAATTCAAATGAGAAAATTTGTTACTATTTTGCTTTTTTATAAGTAACAACTAAGTACAAATACAAATGGTCAAACAACATGTATACTAAACACAACAGTTTCCAAAAGTTCCCCTTAAAATGTAACTATACATCTTTGTCCATATAAACAATACCTGATTATCAAACTTAAACTAGTAAGTTGGGTTCCATCAAAAATAACACCTACATATCAGATAGCAAAGCAAAATTTCTAGTAAAACTGGGGAGTATTGAGCTCTGGATCCTATGCAAGGTTATGAATTTATCTTTAAAAATACTCCAAGGACTGACTAAAATCACCACCCTATTACTGAACATCACTTTTTGTAATTATAGGTAGGATGTTTGTTCCAGCCTTTGAAGTTTATTTTCAGAACAATGTCCTCTCCAATTAGCCCTGCAGCTTACAAAACATTAGCACACTTGACTTTTAGCGACTGAAGTTCATGATGCTTTTATCAAAGGCTGCTGAGACAAAATAATATGTATTTGTTTACCGTACGTTAAATGTATCTGAAACTGACTTAAGGGAAGGCACAAATACATTAACATTTGCAATATTCTGTTTCTCACTTGCTGAAAAAGTAGGGAAGGTTATCAACTGGTCTATGATTTGTTCATAAAACCACTCATATAAAATACAATTATTGCATATTTCAATAGCTGAGCTAAGTGCAACCCAAGTTCTCTTTAGTTGCATTTATGTAATCCTTCTGGATTTAAGAACAAGTCAAAGAACTGAGGAAGTCAAAGAATTGGGCCTTAATTTTGTCCAAAATATCAATACTCCTGGAAAGCTAAACAACAAAGGAATCTGATTGAGAATATGGGATCATTTATAATAAAGTCTGCTAGCTCTCAGGGTCTTGACCTAATTATGTTTCTACTAGCACCAGTGATGTGTAATGCAACTGGGGGCAGTGTAAAATGAGTAGGTGAGACCACGATCATGCCTTTTGGGACCAGTATCAACCCCTTCACAACTTTTATTTAGAAAGAGTTTTTTCCTCTTGATTCATATTACACTTTTCTTCCTAGAAATCCTGGCAGAAAAAGAGTCTCTCATTTTTTCACTCTCTTTTATTCTTTTCCCTCAGAGTTACACAGAAATTACATAGCACTTAGAGAAGCTGCCAAGGACAGTTCAGCTATAAGTGTCATACAGGCATCACATTTCACACATTTCTTAGCCAGCCTTGATGTAATGCAGGAAAGATCAGATGATCTTTGGCATGTGTAAGTGGAGGATAGACCAACCTACCAGGTCAAAGCTACAGCAGGAGAAAGCTGGTGTGAATGCAAGGAGTTTGCTTCCCTCGAAATATTCTAGCACTGAAACACTTGGAAAGCCGCTTCAAGAGCTTCAAAGCTTGGAAAACTAGGCAAGGAGCTGAATGCTTACCTATTTTGCATCTCCTGAATCCCTCTGCAGGCATTTACTGCCAAACTTGCACTGACTGGGTTTACTACGCATCAGACTGACTCCTCATTTCTGCCTCCCATCTTCTCATGTACACAGCACACAGTGAAACAAGGAGCTCCAGAAACCTGTAGGCCTGCAAAGAGGACAAGTCTATTAAAGGCCAGGTTGCTGGAAATCTGGGTACAGCAGAGAACCATGGCCAGTAAGAAAAGGGAAATGTCCATGACCTCTGCTGCAACTCAGAGCACCTCTAACCTCTGTAATGCTGTTACTGGCAGACAAAGGTGAGTGTTTGGAGGAATCCTGATTAAAATAAAACACAAGCCAGCTGAGCCCAGTCTTACGCCTCATCACCACTCAGAAAGTTCATTTGGATCCTTTAACCCATTACTTGCTTTGTGTCTGTCAGACATAGCTCCATCATCAGGTTGTACCTGGTATAAAAGTGGCTGAATCCTGCATTTAAGAAGAGCATCGGATTACATTGGTATGTTTAGGAGACTTCCTTGTTTCAGGAAGCGGCAATTTCTAGTGTCAAAAGAACCTCAACAATTTTGCAGAAAATTCAGAAGGTGATTAAATAAATAAAGAAAGGACATTTGGGGATTTTGGTCTGTAAGAACCTGAGCGAAAGACCACCAAAGACAGCAGAAAAACCTGGTACAGCTACACTATTTCCAGATCTCATCTAACAACCTGAACTTTGGGCTGAGCTACAGACTACAGCCAGAGTGGCTCTGGAGATTGCTGTGTTGCTGTCTGTGATATAGGCAAGCTATGGGCATCATTCCAAGATAGATACAGATGGGTTTTGGAACACCATTTGTCCACCAGAGTGGTAGTCAGTTGACAATCGTAGTTTTTTTCCAGGAAATTTTATGAGAATTCAGAAGAAAATAGGACTATCCCTACGTTGGTCTATTTACAACACAAGTCCCACAGCTTTTTTAGCATCTCCTCCCACTATAGATCTTAATTATTCATGTATCCTGCCTCATTTTACTGCATCTCATACTCCTATAAAGTCTTCTGCACTTGTCTTAACTCTCATAATTCTAATAACAGTTTTCATGAATAAAAAAGGTTTTGGTCTGCTTACAAAGGTCTTCCCACATGGAATGAGACTTTTAAAGTACTAAAAGTCCTGCAAATTTCATTTAAGTAAAATGTTGAGTTCAGAGGTAGCCAGTTTCTGTTGTGACTCACTCCTTTGCACAATGGTTGAGATAGATTGAGACAGGAAGGGCAAGTTCTCACTGCAACAGCTAGAGCAGAAGAAAGGCTCCAGAGCACCTACAAAGGGAGGCAGAGAGGGAAGGAAGGAAATGAAGAGATGAAGTTTTTCAACACAGGAAGAAGACAATAACCCCTCATCTCATTTAGAAGAGAAACAGGTCTAGATGCAATATCGTAAGTTAATGTGTTCAAGTGCCCTGTTAAATCATTCCTTCTAACCTTAAGATTATTCTGTTGATGGACAACTTACACCCATCTGTTTCTGGGACAAGACCAGGAAGAAGCACATGTCTTTTCCTTATTTAAAACTCAGTGCTTTCTGGTTGATAATAAAGGCAAATAAATCAAGATGTCTGCTTCATTCTTATATAAGCAATCTTCTCATCTAATTAAGTCCAGTTCTTCAGCTTCCCTTCCTCTCTCCCCCCAAAATTTAAAACAAAAACAGAATCATCAAGACCTTCTTTTCATTTTTTGCTTCATTAAAAAGATTGTGTTTAAAATAAAAATCTGAATTTTCTTCAAATGTCACTGAAAGATAAAAATAGGAAGGTATGAGAAAAGGCTTTTTATAGTGCAGTCATAACAGTACCACATCATTGTTGAGCACCACAATTAAAATGATACATTATGACAGTGATGTGATACATCTCTCCATTTAGTCTTTCAGGATGCAGAAAAAACTAATACAACTTTTGTTCTGTCTGCCAACCATTTTTTCACATGGGGTACTCATATACTTTGAGGTTGTATTTTTTCCTTTAGATGTTGTGATATGTGTATTTTTTAAACACATTTTTGAAGTGTTAAAGTAACATTATTGTATAGCCACTAAACCTGCTAAGAAAAAGTAGAACAAGAAAAACTCTGGGATAAGTAATACTTTTAGCTGACCCAAAAGCCACAGCTTGTTTGGAGGACTGGCCAGGATAGTTATGCTGCCTTTTGTGAATTAGATAAGAGTTGCAGGTGTGAAATTGCTTTTGATGTTTAGATAATTATATTAATTTATGAGATCAATTCATGCTGAGATTTGTGAATGTGGATGCTGCTACACTTCAGATGGAAAATGAAATGTGAAACCCTTTAAAGCTGAAGTGATCTGAAGAGGCATTTGTAAATTATATGAATACTGTTTACCCTTCAGTGCTGCCTTCTATACAGTCCCCAATACAAGCTTCCTGAATAAGCCAAAGTCTGGCCTTCTGAAGTCCAGGGTCTATCCCCTGTTTTTTGCCCATCTCACTTGCCTCAGGATCTTGAGCATTGTTGTTGCATGGTCACTGGGATAAGGCTGACATTGATCTTATCAACAAACCATATCACCTCAGATAATAGCATTCAGAGGGCTGAGGTACTCAGTCCTACAACACACGCAGTAGAGATCACTGCTATGAGGCTGAAGTCTCAGGACTCAAAATGCTTGCAGAGGAAGGTTCATTCTGCAGCAGAAATGTGTTTATATACTTTTCCTTCCTAAAAACTGTAAGAAATGGCAAAGGCTGTACAGTCCATATGGATGGATTTCCTTATTTAGGGGAATATATGTCAGTTTTACAAGATATAGTTATCAACCCTGACATCTCACATAAATACACTTATTCATTATAGAATAGGGCACTAGGGGATTTTGAAGCTCTGCTCCTATCCATTTTCTTTTAAATGCCCAACAATGACAACTGTACCAGTCTCCTGTGAATTCAGAGGCATCAGTTTATTTCTTTATGCCTGTCTTTCTCCACCCTGTTCTCTTAAATTGTAAGCTTTTTGTGGCAGAAAAGCCTTTTGTTCATTGTTCCGTGGTGAGTATTATTGGACAGCACTAAGCAAAACAAAGAATAAGGTTCCTAAGCTTTACCATAATACTAATCAATACATGTTTATCCATACTTTTTTTTTCTAGGTTTGCATCTGTATGTGACATTTCAGAATCTAAAAAGATACCCAGTTCAGCCAAACTCCAGAAACTGCTCCATACACATCTTGCCAAAGATAGTGGTTTCACCTGCCGTGAGCAGCAGATTGTTCCAAATACTCCAAATAAGTGTAAATACTGCCCAATACGTCATCTGCAGATATAATCAGCTTTCTGAAGAGAGGCAGAGGCAGAAAAAAGATGACCAAGTTACGGGCTGCTATTGTCAGAGAGAGCAAAATGATCCTTGTTACAGTGAGTAACAGAAAGACAAACTGGAAATAACATGATACTGTTCTTCATGAGAGAGGAAAATTAAAAAAATGTTTACCTCTAAAGGCTCCATTTTTAATTTTCACAGGTACACATACTGTTCCTTCCATAATTAGCTGGTAAGCTGAGTTCCATCCAAAGCTTAGCAAGTGCTACTTAAAACACCACTGCTTGCTAGGGAGAGACAACAAAATGTATTCTTCTTGCCTCTGGAGAGGACACTATTCAGATCAAGCGAGAGGCGATTCGACTACCTGACACCTGACCATGTTTTCTGGACAGTTCTAGTACTCACAGTCACTCTCCTCCCCATCAGCCAAAGTGTTTAAGAATACAGTGTACAGCTATATAGTCTATTCAAAATAACACAGGATTTCAAGCATACTGAATAATGACCCTATATTCTTATTTGTATCTGTATGTCAGAAATGTTTCACTGTGGTGGTATTTTGTGTGGTACACCTTTTTGTTCCAGCAGTGACTACCTGTTCTGAACAAGATTTGAATAAACTACTCCCTCTTTTCATCTATGTAAATGAATTTCCCAATACTTTTAAGCAACTGCAAAACGAACAAACAGAAAAAGACCTTGCTGGAAGCCTGAATTGCATAATATTTTGTACTTCGTGCATTTTTCTTGAGACAATCCCTCATGCTCCGAAGCCCAGGTTTAAGCCACAGAAATCTGCTAAAATTTCAACTATTGAGACCTGTAAGCTGTATTAAACTGTAATAAACTCCTGAATTCTCCGCATTTAGCATTCATGGTGTTATTCTATCAAAGACTGAAGAACTAAGAAACAAGCATGGCTGATGTGCAGCTGTAAAGCTCTTGCAGCCTGCACAGGTAAAATGTTTAAGATGTGCCTCTCAGATTATTTTTTCTTTTACCATTGAATATTTTGTTCCTAAGCCTGCTACTTTTTCTGAGGTGCTCATAATAATGACTTCAAGACATAACTTTCTTTTACTGCATGTGAAAAAGAAACAGCTGGATAATTTGAGCTCATTTTTAAGTGATCATGCAAACAGCAAAGGATTCTTGTACATATTTAACAAGGCTGACTTTTCTTGTCTGTTTTACACCAACAATAGAATCACTCACAACTATGAAACCTTGCAGTACTCCGAGTATTTCAGCTGATGACTCACAAGAGAAAAGAGACTAATGAAGTGACAGTTTTCTACCTCACCCCATCAGTACTGGCCATGCCAGGACATCGTGTGAAAGAAAAGACTGTGATGTCTTTCCCAGCCAAAAACAAGTCCCTTAGAGAAATAAAGATCCAATGAATCACCAGTGGTGCCAAATGGGGTTGTCAGAGTCTTATGGTATACAGGGTGGTTCTTCTGCATAAGCAACTTTTCTAAGATGGATACCGAATTTAACATCACGTGCAGCAACCTCAGTGTTGTTTCTGCACCCACTGGTGCTGCAATTATTTCCTTAATACTGGCAAGTAGTTGATGATCTTTACAATAATACTGAATGCGTGTTTGAAGGATAAGTGCCAAAGGTATGGATGTAGCAATGAAGGAGCATCTAGTGCATGCCATTCTAAATGAGAACATGTAACAAAATTCACAGTTTTAGAAGATCCAGGTGTCCACCTAGTGTTCCTCCAAAGCATTAATTCATGGGATACTCTCCCAAGAGCTCCCCAGAGCTTCAATCATATTATAAATGTACATGTTGTCTGAACACCTGAACTAGATTTAAATAAAACAGATTCAATAAAGTGCTGCACCCCTGTTCCCAGTGAAAAAGCTTTCAAATATCATTGTGTCAAAACAGCAAGGACTTTCAGCAAGGAATAAATTCCTAGGAAGTGACGAATTCCATGCAAAACAATACAGAGGCAGAAAGTTTCTTTTGTCAGACAAGAAACACATTCTTCAAGGCACAAAAGAATCATGAAGGATTAATTACTTCTCTGATATCATAGAATCAACTAGATCTGAGAAGACTTTTAAGATCAACAAGTCCAACCATTACCTCAGGACTGACAAGACCATCACTAAACTATGTCACATATTATCTACTTGGAGTGGGTACTTCAACCAATCATCAATATTTATTATGACATCCACCAAGAAATATTTAATACCATAGAATCATAGAATAGTTAGAGTTGGAAAGGACCTCAAGATCACCTAGTTCCAGCCCCCTGCCATGGGCAGGGACACCTCACATTAAATCATCCCACCCAAGGCTTCATCCAACCTGGTCTTGAACACTGCCAGGGATGGAGCACTCACAACCTCCCTGGGCAACCCATTCCAGTGCCTCACCACCCTCACAGGAAAGAATTTCCTCCTTATATCCAATCTAAACTTCCCCCGTTTAAGTTTTAACCTGTTACCCCTTGTCCTGTCACTACAGTCCCTGATGAAGAGACCCTCCCCAGCATCCCTATAGGCCCCCTTCAGGTACTGGAAGGCTGCTATGAGGTCTCCACGCAGCCTTCTCTTCTCCAGGGTCAACAGCCCCAACTTCCTCAGCCTATCTTCATACGGGAGGTGCTCCAGTCCCCTGATCATCCTCGTGGCTCTCCTCTGGACTTGTTCCAGCAGTTCCATGTCCTTTTTATGTTGAGGACACCAGAACTGCACACAATGCTCCAGGTGAGGTCTCACAAGAGCAGAGTAGAGGGGCAGGATCACCTCCTTTGACCTGCTGGTCACGCTCCTTTTGATACAGCCCAGACTTATTCATTTTCACAAATCGTATGTTTACTGAAGCATTCTTTGCTTACCCACATCATAGTAATGGAAATCTAATAGTTTTTTTGATGTTTCTCCTTGGTATAATGCCCATCATGTCCATACAAGTAGCTGATCTAATAAAAGGAACTGAATGCTACAAGTGTAATTACTAAGGGGTCAGAGATTCAAGGCACAGAAGGGCAGACAACTATACATGATCTGTTTGCCTGCAGTGCACATACAATACCTTCGTCAGCTAGCCATCCGCTTGCCTACACACACTGAAATAGAAGATTTTTGTTCAGATTGTATTTCAAAGCCCTTTCAAAAGTAGTTCCTTAATCCAGGTGTTAAATAATGCTTCTCAGACTTCAGGAGTTCTAAAAGGATTTTGTTTTACAGGAGGATAAACACAATACAATCAAATAATCAATCTGATCTCTTGCAGATGATAGAGGTCTAGGACTCAAAGAGATCAAGAAGATGTTGCAGTCTTGTTCAGAACACTCAAGAACAACTGGATAGATTCAGTAAGCAGTGATCAGGCGGCTGTCAGCCTCTGAAACTAGTCTCGCTGTGTATTTCTTCAAAGCAAAGAGAAGGCAGCTTCCACATCAGCTTTGAAAGAAATGTCATAGTAATATATCTACTGTAACTTTTCATGGGTTTGGATCTCATTGGGAAGAAAAGGGTGCAGAGCTCTTGGGAAATAAGGTTATAGTCAAAACCAGACAGGTTTATTTGGACCATTAAGTGTTGCTCTAATGTCCTACTTTTGCTCAGAGAACTGCCTTCCTTCCCCCATACTAGGCTTAATTTCTATAGACCATGGTTAAAAATATGGAATGAAGCAACTTCAAGAGAAGGAGCAGCAAAGAACACAAGTCATGCTAAAACCAGCCCCAGGCCAGCTTGGTATTATTGCTGGTGTAAGCCTAAGACAAAGAACAAGCACTGCTAATAGTAATTTGCAGAGTTTCTGGAAAATGCCTGGTCACTGGCAAAGCAAATGGTACAAAACCCTAGAACTGATGTGGTAATCCATACATGCTGGGGCATAGCAATAAAATGTGCTGACAGGTACAACAGAGACTCACAAAAGTGCTTGTTTTAAAAACACAGCTGCAGAACACAATATGATAGATCAATATCTTTTTGCATAGCTTCATCAATACAGTGCATTTTATTAAATGCTTGACCAAAAGGACTGTTAAAAAGGTATTACAAGCATAATCCTGACAAAGTTACCCATAATAATACTTCCATAATACTCACAGCAATTCCTCTGCTTTAAGCTAGCCAAAGATCACTCTGGGCAGGCCTCACTCCTCAGGTTATCTGTGGAAGAGAGATACACTCCTGTTATTTCACTCTCAGTAGGTACAAATAAATCAGTCATTTCTGAAGACACAAACATGCCTATACTCCAGCCAAGGGAGTATAGCAGTAAAATCCTACACAACATACCAAAAAATGAGGAAGTGAGGGAAAAACCAAACCAACTTTAGTAAGTGAGTACCCTCCTTTAGAATCAATACTGACAAACCAGTGACTGGCCTTTGCAGGATTGCTGTTTACAACTTGCATCAGCAGTGCAAGGGGAAAAATGAAAATAATGTAGTTTTTTGCAAATAGGTGAATTTATCAGCAGACCTCTTCTGGGCTTGAGCAAGTCAGAATTTTTCCCAGCTCTGCCTCACACACATGGCACCTATATCATAGAATCATAGAGTGCTTTGGGTTGGAAGGGATATTATGGATTTCAGTTCCAATCCCCTGGCAGGGACATATTCCATTAGACCAAGTTGCTCAAAAGCCCCATCCAGCCTGGCCTTGAAAACTGCCAGGGATGGGGCAGCCACAACTTCTCTAGACAACCTGTTCCAGTGCCTCACTACTCTCATAGTGAAGAACTTCTTCCTTATATCTAACCTAAATCTACCCTCTTTCGTTTAAAGCCATTTCCCTGAAACTGCAGCATCTGATATCACTGAAAAACATTTGCAGTTGTTCTGCTCCAGAAAGCTGCCATTTCACTCGAGACAGCTCCTGCTGTGCAAAAGCTACCTGTACCAGCTTGTACTCTATGCAAAAATAAAGCTGTATTTGAGAGATTTCTGCAATATTGGCTCATGGTATCAGTTTCAGACAAACAGCTGGCTAGCTTGCAGCAAATGACTTAGAACACAGAGCTGTATTAGCTATCAACTTACACTCTTCAAAAGACCAGTGAAGTAAAGGGTTATAAAGATCATTCTGAAGTGGTTTGGTGGGAAGAGAATTAGTAGGTTGTTTCAAGTCTACAGCTAATTCCCTATAATTAACTTACAGTACATAAAGTGGCCTTTCTCCAAGGAGAAAGATCCTGCGTTTATTTCTAAAGCAACACATATATATTTTGTTGATTGCGTTAAGAATCTTTAATTGCTAAAGAAGTGTGGCTCAAGCATTACAACCTGTGTTTGCCAATAGAGGGGAGAGTAATGTTATTAAAAATACACATCAATGCTGCTACGTTCCAGATTGCCAAAGGCTAACGTTTCTGATCTTGCTTCATTTACTTATTGGCGTTGCACTCAGTCCCACATTTTCCATTCTTTGCAGCTTTCATCTGAAAGCTGCTATACAAGAAACACAGCACCACTCTGATTTCTCCACACTCAGTTACTTTAAGCATTTGGAAGACTATGAATCAATTGATCAGTGAGTTTGTTTATATTGTATTTGATTATCTGGGCTGCTCCAGTACAAAGGGTACTGTCTTAACTTTCTTGTCCTCATTTCGCAATGCTTTGCCACCAGGAGGAGCTGTAAAGTGCCTTGTAGTAAGGTAGAAAACTCCCGGAAAATTTATGTTTGTAACACATGTGGCAAGCATTTGATCCAGACTCAGCCACTACTGGAACGAGTATTTCAAGCAACTGCTTACGACAACATTTATAATCAGAATACTTAGCATATCTGAAAATGCAAGGCTACACTAGATTCTTGTCTCCTAAATTTATCCAATGCAATTTCTATTCTTCTAAAAAGCACTTTTAGGTTACTAGTAAAAAGTTAGCTACTTTTCCTAGCTTCCACTTCTTCCAAATGCAGGATGAGTGGAACCAACTGTTGGCAGAAGGACTCATGCATAGTCACGTGTGTGCAAAGCTGTCTTCTGTATGGGAGGGTTGTTTGGTTTAATTTTTTTCCCAAGCAGGCAAGTCTACCCCAAGCTGAAGCCTACATTACTCGCTGAGCTGTCTCCAGAGAAGGGAAATGGATTAGCACATACGGCATTCTAATCTCTTCTAAAAATTTAGTGTAAACATTATTTTTCAGTCCCAGAGGAGAAATTAGCCAAGAATTTTATTTGAAGCCTATGGAATTTTATGTTATTCCCTGCTCAATTTCACAACAACATTTCTATTTAGCTAGAGAGATATAAAATGGCAATAGCATTCTGTGAATATGCTATTCAAAACAATAGTCACAGCAAATATTTTACAGGGCAATCATACTCTGAAATGCTTCAACGTTTTTCCTGACTCAGATTAATGACACATTTCTTTATGGAATAGAAAAAGATGAGAAAATTACAAAATTGAATAATACAACCATATCCTCCTTCTTTTCATGCTCTTTTCTGTGTTTCAGCATCTATCCTTCTCTATCCTGAATCAGACACTTCAGTATAATTTACTGATATTTCTTCTGTCCCTACCTTTCCTTCTCATTTTCTTTCTCCCGGTGTATGACCAGTAGAAATTAGCTCACTCTTCAGGCTTGTTCATCCTTTTAATTCTCTACTGCATGCTGCTGTCTACTAGCATGACAACTGATGCTAGTGACTGCTCTGATCTGGACACCTATTTACTAGGAATTAGAAGCAAGCTTGATCCAATTCTATTTTATGTTTCTTTAGGACTGCATTCTACTTTGCAAAAGAAATGTCCACTTCCAGACTTGCTATGTTGTTCAAATATATGATCCCAGGACATACAGTTAATTATGAAGTTTCATTTTAATTGCAGGAAATTTGCAATTTTTATTTCAATGATAAACAGGATAATTTGGAGCACTGAGATACTTTACTAACAGCTTTCATCGCTTACTCAAGGGTCTCTAGACTCTCATATGAATTGGAGCTATACATAAAAAACTGCTGTCATGAATATAACTTCATACACCACGTACTCTTTCAATACATCTATTTTCTTTGTGTATTGTCGAAACAAATCTGAAATCCACAACAGAAATATTTAGGGCCCCCAAAGATGAATCAGTTCAAATTGCCTGAGGCATACTACGGCTTTGCACCTTTCAGATAAATAATAGTTCACTATTACGGTAAATAACTGGAAAATATTCTTCACAGATGACTAGATTCGGACAATGAAAGGGTATCCACTGTATATTGGAGGAAGAAAGCCATTATCTTGTCCTCAACCAAGCATTTTTACCACAACATAACATGTAAAATTGTACAAACTTATTGCAACACCGAATTCTTTGTCAGGCATGGTTTGCCCCTTTAAGAATGAGTCAAAGCTTATGGCTCACAGTGTTTATAGCACTGGTGAGATGCACAGATTGAGTACATATGTGCAGGAAGGAGGCATCCTGGTTTTCAGCAAACTTAACCTAGTTGTTTGAGAAACAGTCTTACTTATTGAAACAAAACAGGTGATGTTAGACTGAAAAATAACTACTTCTACTCTCAGCTGCTCCAAATCCATTTCATACAGCTTGGGTTTCCCTTTTGAGTGAAGCAATCTTGCCTTTCATTTTACCTACAACTCACGGCCATTTACTCGGTGATGCTCAGGTTCTCTCGATAAGACATACAGTGCCCCAGGATGGCCCCAGTTCATTCTGTAATCAGGTTGGAGCCCAAGTTCTCACTCCATTCATAATCATGAGATTCCTGATTTCATTAGTGGTGCTTCCATGCAATGAAAAGGAAAGTAACAATGAAGGGTCAGATCATAGTAGCAATGGCGGGTCAGATCTTTGCCAAATGTTTACGGTACTGAGCAACCTACTCTAAATTTATGCTGCTATGAGTGGGGTACTTGGACTGGATGATCTCCAGAGGTCCCTTACAAACTTAATAATTCTATGACTCTTCAGAAAAAACATGTCAGAAGAATATATAATATTTATTGATGTCATGACAAATTCTATTCTTTTGTAATAATTTCTATCAATCTCACATAATTAAGAGATCTTTTTAATACATTACTAAAATTGCATTTCAAAATTAAGCTTGCCTTAAAGCAAAGAGACAATGTAAAGAAGGATTATAAAGGAAAAACATTATGTGTTAGGGTAGCTTCCAAGAACATCATCAACACCCCAAAAAATTACTAACTCACATTTGAAGAGGGGTAACCAGCCTTACACCTGAACTTTTCAAGCAGTTCAAGCACAGCTCCTGACACAGACCTACATTGTACCCTTGTCAACAGGCTTGTAGTGGCCTGGAGTGTACTGGAACAACTAAGCCCTGGGCTGCAGCAAGAAATTAATTAGCAGGAGCCATTCTCCAAATCAGACCAGGATGCTTGGTGTATTATAATCTATTCAGCTGAATGGTCCCACTGAGATCAGCAAAACCAGAAAGCATGTTACAGTTCTATACCTTATGGAACTGATGACTTAGGAAAATTTATCAATTGGAAATTATGAGCTATACAGCACAATTACAATCAAAAGGAAAGACTGGTGTCTATCAGTGACAAAGGTTTAGCAAAGATACAGTGGTAATGTTGATTATTTAACAAATCTAGAAATCCTTACCTGGGAAAAAAACAAGTAACAGTATGTTCTCTTGAGCTTGTGATCCAGGCCAAATCTGAATCAGTTACTACTGAGTGACAACTTGTTGCCATGGCCTCCAGCCAGCCCAGCTGTGGGTAATTGGATTTGTCTCAGGTGCAACGGCAATGAGTCAGCAGGAGCCAGGTCAGCAGCCATAAGCGTCTTGCAGAAACCAGCCCCCTGATGCAAGCAGGAAGCCTGGGGAAGTCAAGGCTGAGAGGACAGCTCAAAACACATTTGCAGCTAGCTCAAGATACAAAGCTGCCTGGTTCTATCTGCCCTATGCTAATTTTATTGCCATTAAAATCAGCGTTAGAGGATAGGTTGTGCATGACTTCAGTGCTGTGGAAACTGAAGAATGCTAGAAAAGTAATACATAAATTTAAGGCTAGCTTGTAAGATATATAGAGGACATACAAGAAGGATGGAGAGGGACTTTTTATAACAGTAAGTAGTGATAGGACAAGGGGGAATGGTTTATAAACTGAAAGAGGGCAGATAGAGATGAGATACAAGGAAGAAATTCTTCACTATGAGGATGCTGAGGCACAGGAACAGGTTGCCCAGGGAAGCTGTAGCTGCCTTGTCCCTGGAAGTGTTCAAGGCAAGGCTGGATGTGGCTTTGAGCAACCTGGTCTAGTGGAAGATGTCCCTGCCCATGGAACTAGATGATCTTTAAGGCCCCTTTCAATCCATTCTATCATTTAACCTAAGCCTCAAGGCCTGATTGGGTGTTTTCACCTGTAGGTAATGTATAAAAGATGGGCAATGCCTACTTTTCCTGCTCCATCTCTTTCCCTGCCATTTCCTTCATTCTTATGATAAAATAAGTACTAGCTCTTTAAAACTGTCTCAAAAAATGAAGATAGGTGTGTATCCTTGAGGGAATCCTATGGACACCATCCCTCATGGGAGAGTCACTGTCTGCAATTCCGTGTCAGCTTTAGAGAGAAATGGGACTGAAAGCATTCCCCTAAACTTAGCAATTCATACTGGTGAGCTTTAGGCAGCTCCCAAAACACCTGATAAATTTTAATGTCATTCTTCTGAGGCCTTTTTCTCTTGTACAAGTGCATGGGAAATAAAAAGTTGGGCAACAGTTAGAGAATCTTCAATTCCTTTGAGGTATATATCTCAAATAAAACGAAAGCAAGTTATATGCCACTTCTGGATGTTGAACCTATTAGCCCGTCCAGTATGCCACTGTGACTGTAGTTATAGATGGTTTTCCACTGAGGATATTTTAGATCAGGGGCTACAACTTATTTTGTTGAGCTTTTTATTCTTCCATCTGGTTAAAAATCTGTGACAGTTCAGGCATAACTGCCACCACATCCTCAGAGTCATTGTTTTACTAACCTTTCCTAGTGTCATCACCAGTATGCCTCAGAATAGATCCAGTTCTCAATGTAAAACAGATTGGGGCTACAAAAATTGTAAGATGTAAGTAATTTAATACTCTGTTTTGTACCTGACAAATATGGATTACCTGACACACTGAGACCATTGCCTGCTCCTTTGACCAGTGTTGTCATTGCTATGTCTTGTCTCACTCATTCATACGTTGCCTCTTTATTTAGTCTTACAAGAAATTGTAAAACTTACTCCTTTTGACATGCAAAGTCTTCTTGTCTTGTATCCTTACAAAACCTACCACTGTGGGGAGCAGGCCTATGACTCGTGCTACAAGACAGCTGTTAAAAAATGAAGAAACAAAATTTGTGCTTAACAACCCTTCAGAAGGGATGAATGCTCCACATAGTCCCCTTTAGAAATTCACAGCTTTTCTGTGATTCACACAAATTAAACCATGCATATGTATCGACCACAAGGGATGATTTAAGCATGCACCTGAATAGATCAAGGAGTGATTAACAATCACTTAAATCCTAAGAAGTAAAATAAGTAAGAGCACTTCATTAAAAAAAAAATACATTCCTTAACCAGAAATGCACTACCATTCAAGACCATTGCTAACTAATAAACATCAAACTGGCTGGACTCCAGTAAGTTTCACTGTGGCGAATAAGCTCAAAACATTCTGACAAACATTATTTCTGAAAAAATCCAAAATTACTCACACTAATAATTATGATTCTTCAGAGATGTTGTTTGTGCTACTTTGACTAATCAATTTAACCAAAACCATTTGTACAAGGGAGCAGGAGAGATGCTACCAAGGAAGGTGAATATCCTGGTGATATCCTGGTCCAGACAAAAGCAGAAACAGATTAAGTGTTGTGGACATGCAATGAATAATCTATGAATAATCATCAGAGCACAGTATGAAACCCGATACTGAAGTGACATTGTTTTATAGATTAAAACTTTTGTTTTTTTGTAAAATGTACATTAACTGTCTGAATGTATTAGACAAGCCTTATGTCAGGATAGGTGGGAAACTGCAGGAAAGCATCGTAACTGATCTAGATGAGTCACTGTCCATCAGATTTGTGGGGAGGAAAGCGGATAGTGGTATACACTAAAGGTCAAAGCAACACAGATATATTTTGCTAGACTGCAAAGTTAAAGCTTGAAAGAATGCCAACAGCTAAACTTTGTTAGGAAACAATGTGATTACCTATGACCTTCTAGAAGCTAATACAGAGAGAGATAGGGGTATGCCCTTCCTCAGATGAGAAGGAGATTACTATCTTAAAGAGACATAGAAGGGAAATTTTGAGCTGAATTTTGCCTTTACTGGAACAGAATTGCCCTAGATGAAGAAAATCGGATGAGAAATCCTCCCTTTGCAAAAGGATGTATTAAGTACGCACTGAAGTATTACTGGAACGTGCAGACAGAAAACATGTTGAATTACTTTAGCAATATAATTCCAGGTTGGATGAAGCCTTGGGTGGGATGGTTTAGTGTGAGGTGTCCCTGCCCATGGCAGGAACAGGAACTAGAACACGAACTAGATGATCTTGAGGTCCTTTCCAACCCTAAATATTCTATGATTCTATAATTGAGACCATCCTGAAAAAAAAACCAGGCCAGCTCTGACCTTGATAAATAAATCAGTCCTGCACAACAGGCAGCCTGTGAAGCAAGTTACACATTGAGCAGCCAAAAGGCAGCACATACACCCTGCAGTCTGGATGCCCACTGGACCAGGTTGGGATTGATGAAGTTCTGGAGTTGTAGGAGGTGCAGTCCAACACTGGTAAACTTAAGACTTAAATAGTTTAACTGCAGTAAGTTTATGCTGCCCTTAATACAGCAGCTATCGGAGTCCTCAGGTAGTTGATACTTTTTCCACTAATTTATGTTCATGTTAATAGAGCCAGGCAGACACCTACTCCAGTTAGACTGTGTTCACCATATGGAAAGTGGAAACCTAGGCTAAGTGGAAACCTAGGCTAAGTGGAAACTTAGGCTAAGGAACTAAGTCTAAGTAGAAATAGGGATGTAGTCCAAATATAAATGTTTCATCAATCATGTCACCTTGGACAGTGACTGTACTCTGAGCTGTGTTAGTTTCATTGTTTTTGTAAAGAGAGTGACTCAAAAGGGGAAACTGGTCCAGCTGATGGGTTTTCTTGGGTGGGTTATTTTTTAGCTGGATCAGTTCTTTGATTCACTGAATGTCCACACAAATACTGGTGTTGGCACAGCACAACAGGCTATACATGGGTGAACACAAACAAGTGGAGGTTCAGACTGCTTCCCCTTACAATACATCAAGGCCCAGGGAATCCCACATGTGAGAAAAATGTTTTCTATGACTATCATTTGATAAAGGGTAAAGCCCATGATGCACTCCTTTGCTTACTGGGACCATTAATAGTTTTATTTTCCTCTGTCAGCCATAAAAAAAATGTGTAGGAATTTAGTATCTTCTCCTACCCCCATGTCAGCTTTCATTTCAACATCCTAATAGATGCACATTACTATTGCTTTGTAGTGTACTTTCTAGAAGAGCAAGCTAACAGCCCCATTTATACATACTTATAGAGGTACTTTCTGCTGTATGGGAGTAACCCATTTTAGCAATATAAACAGCCCAAGATAGAAAAGCATACCAAATCCCTCAGGGGCTATGACAGAAAGCAGAACAAATCCCTGAGAGGCAATGCATTAATTCTTTCATGTCATAAGCTGATGTAACAAAGCACTGCTGCTGAAAGAAGCAATCCTACTGTCTGTCAGGCTTCCTTACACCTCCCTCTTTGGCATCAACATGAGCATGTGTTCAGCTGTGTGATGAAAAGGATAAGAGGTTTGATCTGGGTCACAATTAACCTTTATTCATTTACTTATTTGGTTTTGCCTGGTTAATTGTAACTCAGATCAATTGCTTGAACTGGTTCAATGCTTGGGCATGAAAACAGCCATGTCAGCAGAAAAGAAGGCATGGGAGTGAACTGGGAGGAACTGAGGAAAATAGAAAGACTGCTCCTTTCAGCAGCAGTGTTTGCTTATCCTGGCTTCATGTCTAAACTGTGAAATGATGGCCCAAAACACTTTATTTGTTGGGTTTTTTGAGTGAAATATAAAAAGGAGGAGTTCCAGTTCTTTGACAAAAGACTCTGATGAGCCCACATCCAACACCTGCATCATTTAATGGTTCAGGAGTCTAAAAAGGACTCCAGTTTAGGAAGATTTCAATTCCTTTAATTAACAACAATTCTGTTGTTAGTTGATTCATATGTAAAATAAGACTCCTGTAACCACATCTCCTGATTGAACTCCTGCCAATGTTTCTTTCCCAGGTGCTCTTAGCGTGAAAAACCAATGCAACCCAACATACCACTTCAGATGCATTCAAAAGTACTTTCTCATTTCCTGCATTTTGCACATTATTTTTAAGTGGATATCTTCCCAGTCCTGGCACATAGGATATTATATTCAACCTTTCACATATAATTGTAGCACTTCAGAACAGCAGAATAAGAATATACACATTCCATAGATTGTTAATAAATGTTGTAAATCTACAACATATTTAGAAACATCTATATCTTTCAAAACCTATAGTTTTGCTGGTTACCAGGTAAACCCATACAAAATCTCTTTTGAGGTTTGTTACGTTATTTCCTCCAAAACAATATTTTTAATTGCATTTCTGTTTCTATTCTGGTCAAAAATCTTAAGAATAATATTGCTATGCAGTTTAAATGTTTGGGCAATACACTGAGCAACCTGCTGAGGAAAGTGTAGCAATTTCTGAACACACTAGTTACAGAGAAAAACCTCAAAACAAAGTTACCAAATAATTTGTTTAATAAACACGCAACAGTGACTTGTAAAAGCAGCTAGGTCCTGGTGATCAGCCAAAAAGTGTTCTGACTACAGAGTAAATAGCCTTCTCCTGTTTCTGAATACTGGAAGCAAATGGTGAATGATCAAAGTAAATAAGAATATACCCATGTTCTACCTAAGGAAAACTGTACTAAACCCTGCACAAGACACCTACTTGTAGCTGTTTTGTAAAGGGATCAGAAAGACTGTTGAGGGAAAAACTGAGAGAAAAGATTGAGAGACACTACCGCACATAGAAAGGAGAACTAAGCAATAAAAATACAATGTGACAGCTAACACTGTCACACTTAAGGCAAGTCCATCAATAGCAGCAAAGTGCCTAAATAATTACAGTACTTTCCAGACATGAAGCTTAGCCCTTCAGACCCTCATTTGTGAAAATATTTCAAGTGAGGTAGGCCTAAACTTGTAGCCCAGCACGTATGATCTTAGTAAAAATGATGCGTTGTCCAGCTTTACTGAATGCTGAGAGTTTTGGAAAGCTTAACAATTCAAGATAGAAGATAATATGTTTTTATTAGATGAAGATAATCTGCAGCTGGATGGGGTAGACTAATTTGCATTTATAGTAAAAGAATTGCAATGATTTGGAGTAGCAAGATTGTTTTTGGATGGAACATTATTGCAGAGTGTGAGAAGACAGAGACAGATCAAGGCATGCATTAGGTGGTCGGTGGAGGAGATTAATGAGAATTGCGGACAAAGAAGTTGGTATTTTAGATCCAGACTAAGGACAACACTGCAAAAAGGCTATTCCTCCTGAATTACTGATTACCTGAGAATGAAGCAGCAAGCCAGTCAATAAAACTAGAGCTGAACACTGTATAATTAGTTAGCTCTTAATTAGATTTCCCTGTTTATATTTCTCTGTTGGTAAAAATTTCTGCTTAAGTAAACAGGCCCAAGTCTAATTTCATCTTGGGTATTGGGAACTGAGCATATCTTTCATGCTGAGGTAAGAACATGGTCCACATAAACATGGATTTCCAAAACCAGCCTTACAAAGATGTCAATGACAAATGCCCTTTGCTAACATTGTAGTTTCCTACACTGTAGCAGTAGAACTATGAAAAACCCCTCTCCCATGTCTGAAATGGTTTGTCATCAACAATGCAAAGTGCACGATAATTTCATCACACAAGTACATCCTGCAGGATTTATAGGATTGACTTTCAAGGGGAAGGTGAACAAAGCATCAAGAAAACTTTGTTAAATATGTATTCAAGCTCCCTGTAGTGATAATGCAAAGCCATTTGCCATGGAAATCAAATTCTGAATAATAAAGTACCCAACACATCTGCTTCCTGGATAAACATTTTCTATCAAAGAGAGAACAGCTGCCTTGTCATGGTAAAGGAGGACAAATTTTCAACTCCTTGATAATGAGTTCAGTTCAGTGACATTACAAAATGTGTATTTCAGAAAATCTGTGGGGAAACCCATCGAACACTCTACATAAGAGTGCAGAAATTACTGCAAAGACGTAGGAATTATTATTACAGAAAAGAAGAAAAAATGAGTGTGCTGGTCAGATTGTAGAATATTTTGCAACCCCAAAGAAACTAGAGATGCAGGTGATAGTGATCACTTTCAGAATCATGTCAGCACTATCTCTGCCTTCCACCGTGAAGTTATGCAAAACACTTTTTGTTCAGGCTTGCATCAGCATGTCAAAGAACCTGCAATTATGCAGAAACACAGAGCACACAGGTATACATTACAACAGCCAAACCATTTATTTTCCAAGCAAAACATCAGGATCCAGTGGTCTGGAAGCTTACCACACAATTTTGTCTTTCATAAGGTCACAATAGTTTCTCTAGCATACACATAGCTTATAGTTATTTTGACAGGACATATATGGTGAAAAGAATTTATGCACATTTGCAGAGGCAGAATAAGTGTGTAACATTAATCCACATGTAAATCCAATCCTGTGAGGTATGTGACTTTGCTTCCCCATGATCCCTTGTCCAGATGTAAGAACGCATTGCAAAGAATCATAATGATAGAATGGTTTGGGTTGGAAGGGACCTAAAAGATAATCTAGTTCCAACACCCCTGTCACGTTCCAACACCAACATCCCACTAGGTGAGGTTGCTCAAAGCCCCATCCAACCTGGCCTTGAACACTGACAGGGATAGGGCAGCCACATCTTCCCTGGGCAATGTGTTCCAGTGTTTCACCATTCCCATAGCAAAGAACTTCTTAATAACTAATCTAAATCTACACTCTTTCAGTTTAAAGCCATTCCCCCTTGTCCTGTCACTACATGGCCTTGTAAAAAATCCCTCTCAAGATTTCTTGTAGGCCCCTTTAGATACTGGAAGGCTGCTATAATGTATTCCTGGAGCCTTCTCTTTTCCAGGCTGAACCACCTCTGCTCTCTCAGCCCATCTTCAAAGGAAAGGTGCTCCAGCCTTCAAATCATCTTCATGGCCCTCCTCTGGACTTGCTTAAGCAGGTTCACATCCTTCTTATAATTTGGGACCCAGAGCTAAATGTAGTACTGCAGGTGAGGTCTCACGAGAGCATAGTAGAGGGGCAGAGTCACTTCCCTCAAGCTGCAGGCTACACTCCTTTTGATGTAACCATGCATATGGTTGGCTTTCTGGCCTGCAATCATATACATCCAGGTTATGTTGAACTTTTCATCAGCCAACATCCCCAAGTCCTTCTCCTCAGGCCTGCTCCCAATCCCTTCTCCACTCAGTCTGTATTTGTGCGTAGGATTGCTCTGACCCATGTGCAGGACCTTGCACTTGGCCTTGTTGAACTTCATGAGGTTTGCATGGGCCTACCTTTTGAGCCTGCTAAGATATCTCTGGATGACATCCCTTCTCTCCAACATGTTGACCTCACCACACAGCTCAGTGTTATCGGCACACTTGCTGAGGGCACAACCAATCCCACTGTCCGTGTCGCTGACAAAGATTTTAAATTACACTGGTCCCAGTACTGACCCCTGAGAAACAACACTCGTCACTGGTTTCCACTTGGACATTGAACCACTGATCACAACTCTAAGTGCAAGCATCCAGCCAACCCTTTATTCATCAAGTGTTCCATCCATCAAATCCAGGCCTCTCCAGTTTAGAGATAAGGATACCATGCAGAACAGTGTCAAATGCTTTGCACAAGAAGAAATTATTAAAAACATGCTAAGAAAATAAGTAATATCACATATGTAAAGAAAAAGTAACACAACCAATAAACTAGAAAGATATTTATATGACATGCTACTCACAAAATGCTTTGAATATTAAATTTCAGCTCACCAGAGCAGTCAGATGAAGCTAAGTAGATGAAAGGAAGACTAGAGAAGACAAAAGGAAGGAGGCATAGGTGTCTAGAGAAAGACACATGCAGCAAACTGCACTCTTGCAGACAAAGTACATGGATTGTGATATGTATCTTGAAGAGGTGATGAGAAAAGGAAGTCACTGTGGTTACTATTTCTCTATGCCCCTCTCTGGTGAGCGCTGAATACTGTTGATGTCTGTATTTAATACAGTGTGCCTCTATGAAAAAGGCAAGTGTATCTTAACTGACATACATTAAAAATTAAGAAAAATTAAGAAAGGTATTTAACATCAGATAAAAATGGATCATGGGAAATAAAAATTTCCTCAGGGAAAATGGAAGACCCGGGGAATTACAGACCAGTCAGTCTCACCTCTGTGCCTGGCAAAATCTTGGAGCACATTCTCCCAGAAGGCATGCTAAGGCACATGAAAAACAACAAGGTGCTTGGTGGCATCTAGCATGGCTTCACTAAGGGGAAATCCTGCCTGACCAATTTGGTGGCCTTCTGTGATGGGGCTACAGAACTGATGGACAAGGGTAGAGCAGTTGATGTCATCTACCTGGACTTGTGCAAAGCGTTCAACACTGTCACACACAACATCCTTGTCTCTGAATTGGAGAGACATCAATTTGATGGATGGACCACTCGGTGGATAAAGAACTGGCTGGATGGCCGCACCCAAAGAGTTGTGGTCAATGGCTCAATATCTGGCTGGAGACCAGCAGTGAGTGGTGTCCCTCAGGGATCAGTGTTGGGACCGGTCTTGTTCAACATCTTTGTCGGTGACATGAGCAGTGGGATTGAGCGTGCCCTCAGCAAGTTTGCCGATGACACCAAGCTATGTAGTTCAGTCGATATGCTGGAGGGAAGGGATGCCATCCAGAGGGACCTTGACACACTTGTGAGGTGGGCTGATGCCAACCTTATGAAGTTCAACCATGACAAGTGCAAGTCCTACACCCGAGTCGGAGCAATCCCAGGCACAGCTACAGGTTGGGCAGAGAAGGACTTGAGGGTGTCGGTCAATGAGGAAATGAAAATGAGCCGGCTTCAGTGTGCACTCGCAGCCCAGAAAGCCAACCGTATCCTGGGCTGCATCAAAAGGAGTTTGACCAGCAGGTCAAAGGAAGTGATCCTGCACCTCTACTCTGCTCTTGTGAGACCTCACCTGGAGTATTGTGAGCAGTTCTGGTGTCCTCAACATAAAAAGGACATGGAACTGTTGGAACAAGTCCAGAGGTGGGCCACAAGGATGATCAGGGGACTGGAGCACTGCCTGTATGAAGATAGGCTGAGAAAGTTGGGGCTGTTCAGCCTGGAGAAGAGAAGACCGCGTGGAGACCTCATAGCAGCCTTCCAGTATCTGAAGGGGGCTATAGGGATGCTGGGGAGGAACTCTTCATTAGGGAGTGTAGTGACAGGACAAGGGGTAACGGGTTCAAACTTAAACAGGGGAAGTTTAGATTGGATATAAGGAAGAAATGCTTTACTGTTGGGGTGGTGAGGCACTGGAACGGGTTGTGCAGGGAAGCTGTGAATGTTCCATCCCTGACGGTATTCAAGGCCAGGTTGAACAGAGCCTTGGATGGCATGGTTTAGTGTGAGGCGTCCCTGCCCATGGCAGTGGGGGTTGGAACTAGATGATCTTAAGGCCCTTTCCAACCCTAACTATTCTATGATTCTATAGGTAGCAACAAAAGTTTTCTGCAAATGATATTGAGTGACAAGGAAGTCCCCAAATAATGCACAGCTGCTATGGTTTGTATTCACCTGCATAGAGGCAATAGAAAACATACTGAAAGTGACTTTAGCTTTGGAATTGAAATGGGTGATCTGGGACTAATGGGTCTCTTTCATTAGTTATCTATCTTCAACTAAGCAAATATATGAAAAGCTCTTCTGTTTTTAAAGAGGCTAATGAAAGCAAAGAGAATTCAGAAGTGCACCTTTTTTTTTTTTTTTCATTTTGCTTGTATTTTCTAGACAGTGACACAAAATGTGAAGCTCTGCTACTTTGAACTAAAGGAAAGAATATGAGATTTTCACATAAGGATTAAAATGCAGCCAGGAAAACCTTCATCTTCCCATTAACAATAAAATGCTAGAGAAGGCATCGTCATTAGGGACTTGTTTGGCAAACAATAAATCTGAAGCAGCTTACTAAATGAGATCCCTAGGGAGTCCTCTCTAGATTCATTACATTAGTAAGGACAATACTTCTAAATTTTCAACCGGTATTCATTATATTACATTTCTGTAATAATTTTTTGTGGCCTTTTCAAATTCCAAGACTAAAACTGTTGTGTGCATAAGGTTTCAGGAAGAAAAGTGTTATTAACTGACTGGTATTAACTAACTGGTATTAACAAATGCCAGAATTTTAAAGCCAAATTCTCCTCTTTCTAATTCACAGAAAGCCTCATTCTTGTATCTCAGAGCAAAATTTAGACCATAGTTGGGTTTTATGCATTCAAAATACTGTTGCTGACTAACAAGGTACATACTTAAAAGCTGTGATTTTTGCATGATTAGGGCTAAGTAAGGGCATATATCAACAATAGCATTCACTACAACACCTTTTGGAGGGTGCTTTCAAAGTCTTCTACAAAAGTGAATTAATTTCACCTCACAGCCCTGCGTAGCAGAGGAGGAAATTTCCACTGAGGGGCTAAACTGGAAATAAACATATCTTTTAAGTAAGTCAACTAAAGATGCAGCAAAGAAAATTGAAGAAATGCTAGGCTTTTGGATCTGTAATCATAAGTAAAACACAAGGCATATCAAGTTCAAATAAGAGCACCTGTACTTGAAATCCAAGGATATGTTAGAAAAAGTCAGCTATGTGCAATTTGATCAGACTAACACATTATGACCTTTGCAGTATGAGGGCAGAAAAGTGCTGTCCTAATTGCTAGTCTCTAATGGTTACATACACTTCTGGAAAACTCTAATCAAATATTTAAGAAAGTAGAACCCCACAGCTCACTAACAGCTTCGAAACAATTATCCTTGAGGGAGAACTCAGAGTTCTACATGCATTTACTTCTGGGGAGAGGAAAAGATCCCAAACAAAACCCAAACCCAAATCAAGAACCTTCCCCCCCCACCCAGGACTAAAAGGTTGTTTTAGTGGATGTGTTTTGAAAGGAGACCAATAGAGCTGAGTATCTGAATCATTAAGATACTCCCAGCACCCAAACAAACACAAAACCATCTTTCAGGCACCAAGTAACATCGGCAAAGAAAAATTAAGTACACCCTCAGGAGCTGAAGCTGAAAGAGCAAACGCTTAGCAGTATGCAGTGGTATCTTTTAGATTAGAAGGGGCAGACCCTAACATCTACTCCACCTTCACACTTCACATAGCACCAACCCTACTGAGGTACAGGCACAAGGCTGTTCAGCAGCCTACCAGGTAATTCGTGGGGGAAAACAATATAAACCTTTTTAAGAGCCCCCTAACACGCAAAAATAGATAATGCAATTAATATCTCTGATTAATAACGTGATGTTCCTTACAAAGCACATTTGTAGAGCTAAGCCGAGCCTGTGACTTTGGCCCATGAAGGCCCTGGTTTCACACCCGTTCATTTCCCATAGACCACTCTGGCGACTTCGGCTGCCCAACGACAGCCTGTCCCATTTCTGACCCCAAAGTGCATAGTCCAGGGTTTGGCTGCAGAGCACTGCCGTACGGGTTTGCTTTAAGCGACAGCAGGGCAGATCCGACACCCACACCGTGGCCTCACGCCTCTCAGCAAGGCCGGCCCTGCCCCTCAGGGGCTCCCGGCGAAGCCACCAGCAGCAGCCGAGCCTCCCCGCGGCGATGGAGGAGGCAACCTCCCCATGAAAGAGGCGAAGGGCCCTGTTGTCCCCTCAAGCCGAGGGCGGGGCTGCTCCGGCGGGGCGGGGTTTGTCCTCTACTCTTCCTCCCGCCCTGAGTCCTAGCCTCCCGCCCCACCATGGCGTCTGCGGCCCTGACCTTCGTCCGGAGGCTGAGTTGGCGGCCGCTCTGCGAAATAAGGTGAGCTCCGATCGCACCGTCCCAGCAGCAAGACTCTCCGCTGCCCTGCGCCAGGGAGGGACCGCTCCGTGAGCTGCTGTCTCGCCGCTGTGCTCCCGGGGTGAGTGGCCGGCAGCGAGCCCTGGGTGGCTTACCTCCAAGCCCTCACCTGCTCTTCTGGGGCTGCTCGGTGGGGTACCTCACGGGGTCGGGGAAACCACCAGCGCTGGGCTGAGGTGCGAGTGCCCTGCTGCTGCGGGAGGGCCGGCCGCTGCCTCAGGCCTGGGCAGTCCCATCTCTGTCACGCGGGAGCCCGGCGTGGAAACTGGGGGCTCTCCTGCCTGTGCCGCTTTGATGGACTGGGTTAGCCTTCGTACAGCCCATAGGGACCTGGTTAATGTGCAGGGCGAGACGTTGCTCTCATCCTGAGCAGGGAAAGGTAAGTTTGTGGTTGAGCTGGGGGCATTTCCAGCCATCCAAACCACCTTTTTAGTGTGCGAATACGATGGGGGAGTGGGAAATCTGGAATTAATGCCTTCCTGAGGCAGATGTTTAACCACCAAAGAGACTGTTGGTTAGGCTTAGGGATAAAGTATCTGAAACCATACTGAAATACGGAGTCAAACGTGTGCTGGAGCAGGTTGCCCAGAAGAGTGACTGTATCATCACTGGCAGTATACAAGGGCAGGCTGGATGGGACTTTGAGCAGCCTGGTCTAGCAGGAGGTGTTCCTGCCCATGGCAGGGGCTTGGACCTAGATTATCTTGAAGGTCCCTTCTGACACAAACCATTCTGTGATTTTGCGCTTTTCTTGTTTGCCTTTTTTTGCCCCTCATCAGTCCCACAAAACCAAGCTTAATTTCATATCTGGCTAATTAAGGTTTCTTAAGACTACTACAGCTTTCCAGATAGTCACATAATTTCTCCTGTGGTGTGTCTTTATCGCATATTGCTCTTATGCTGTTTCCAAATAAAGTGCTATGGGCACTAGTGTATGCTGCAATGGCTGCATGCCTTCAGTGTTAGGTAGACTGTGGGAAGCCAGAAGGATGGCTTGACTTGCAAGGAGGCTTAGAATGGTGGCATTGACATTTTTATTGAAAATGGTTAAACTGGAAATTCCACTGTAAAGTTATGTATGAATAAGAATTGCAAAGTATGTTAATTTGTGGAATTTCCTCTTTCTATCAAAACCAGCTTAATATTAAAAGAAAAGTAAGCATTTGGTATGTTAAGTGTACTTGGTAAACAAGTTCCTAAGCAAAATAGTGAAGCAGGCATCATCATACCAATAGATACTACCCGGGATACCCTGCTTGTTAACAACATGCAAATTTGACTGGTTTAATATACGTTTTCATAAGAGAAATGCTTTTACTCAAGTATTTCCATTAAGTATGAGTGCATCTTGACCAGAAAACTGTGGTAATTTATGCATTAAATAGTAATATTTTTCTTCCAAAGCTTTGTGAGAAATTATCTGAAATATGTACATGAACATCTTAAGATACAGGGAGAAACAAAGAGAATATGAATTGTATGATCAGTGTGACTTCTGCCTTCATTTCAAAAAGGGAATGCTATAGGTGAGTTTTCTACAGATAAACAGTACTAATTTCATACAGGTAAGTAAGTTGTTACAATGAGAGGAAGGGGAAGCAATTCTAAATTGGAAAACACGTAAAAGACTGCCCTGCTGGACATCATTGGGCTTGTGGAGTCAGATATACTTGAAACGGCAAGATTCTGTATGTGAAGTAAGGTCATAAATCAATATTACTAATGGGTAATGGGGAGGAAAACTTACACAAATATGAGTGTAAAATGAGAGAATACTTCTTGCCTTCTTGGCTGCTTTTGTTTGTTGGTTTTTGTTTTGCTTTTTTTTCCTCCTCAGCAGGACATTCCTAGTCTTCTCAGATGCTGAGTTGTGAGTTCCACAGGCTCTTGTCACACATGCCAACATCTTGTCCTGCCTTGTTGCATATGTAATTTCTCCAACTTTGAATTTGTCTGAGGAGGTGGAATGCTGACAAAAATGGACATGCAAAAAGTTTTACTAGGGCTGTAGCCATTTGACAGTCTTTGCATTCAGCTGCTTGAAGTTGGAGACCCGCAACTCTACTGCTGTGAGGCCATATCTGTGTATATGGCAAGTCAGACCACTGGGCACAGAATGTTTGCTGCTGGGAAAGCTGCATCCCATGGTATCGTTTCCAGACATTCCTTTGGGCTAGTTGTAGTATGATTGTAGCACTGAATGCCGATCAGTAGTTGGAAGGCATCTTGTGATTTCATGTAATCTAGAAAGGAATCTAATTTGCATGTGCCAAGACAGCTCTACAGCACAAACCAGGGGAATGGAATTGGCAACAACTTAGACTTGTTCCGAGAGTACTCCTGATCCAAACCAAGACAGTAGCATAGTCACACCCTAACTTCCTAGTGTGTTCCTTGATACAGTTATCTCAGCAACTGTAAAGGAGGTCAGATCTTAACAAGAACAATTTGTCCATGAGCTGTTCTTTTATTTCTCAGCAGCTCTAAAGAGCCTTTTCCAGAGGAGCACTATTAAATGCTGGTCTTTGAAGTGGATTGAAAACCAGTTAATTTTCTGTTAAGCTGTTGGTTTGTCCTTGCTTATGTGGCCTTGTTGGTCTTTGCCTATGCCTGGAATACTTCCTGCTTACAGTAAATCTATTTTTACCCCAGTGTCTACTCTTCAGCTTGGGAGGCAGCTGTCTTAAGGGTTTGAGTTTGCTTCCATCCTGGCTCTTGAATAGTATCCCAAATCTCTTCTTGGTTTCTCCTTATTGTCTCATGACAAGACATCTGCATGTTTACTGACTACCTGCATGGCGGGAACTCAGGTATTATTAAGTCCCAGAACAGTATGCAACAGTCCTTACACAGTTTCTGCAACCTTTTTCTGCTTGTGTCTGGGAATTAATTGAACCTGTTCCCTGAATTGCTTCTCCTTTGCTTGGTAGTGCAGTTGCATTCGTTGGCCATTTTGTCAAGGGCCCTTTGGTACATTGATGGCTAAAGCAGGACATTATAATCCTTCCATCTCCTCCTCTGCCTCCCGTCTGTCACTGAAAACCTTACAGCTCTTTTTTTGCCTTCTCTCCCACTAAGCCAGTCAGGTGTAGGTCCTGGGAAAAGGCCTGTGGGGAGTGGTGGTGGTGGCAGAGCTGTCTTGCTGTGAAACTGTGCTTATTATGGACAAATGCCTCTGTTGAGGGTGGAGGAAGAGCTGATCTCTTGCAACTGAGAGATTATTTCTGGCTTCACTGAATGGCTGTGTTTTGGGGCCTCTGTCAGTGAGAAGAGGCTCAGTATTCTGGGTAATTCCATAAAATATTTTGTTGCTGGTAAAGGTCTATTGACTGCATCATGGAGTTTTGTTTGTTCATTTTTAATGTGTGTGGAGGATGTAAACAGAGTCTTCCCCTGCTGCAGATAAGCAATAAAGTTTCCTGCATTTGGGCATAATGGCAGATGTCAGCACACCCAGGGCGCATGTAAGCCTTGTGGAAAACATCTGTAAGGCTACTATGACCCTGGAGATGACCAGTAAGTTTGGTGCTATCCCTTCTTCTGTCCTGTTTCATTTTTCCAGGTTTGGCCATGAGGAGCTTATTGGCCTTGGAGGGAGTCTGCTTTTTAACCCTGTGGTGGAAAATGTTTATTCCTTTCTGTCAGTCCTATTCAGATGGCTGTAGTTCGGTACAGATATACAAATATTAGTGGCTTTGTTCTGATGTTCTTAGGCTGGAAGGCACAAGACACTATTGCCTCTTCACTTCTCACCCACTTTCCTGCTGCCAGGTGCTATTTCTGTATTGCAGCAGCTGCTTTCCTTCTCTTTTCTACTGACTGCTATCAGCCCCAATCCAACTCTGTTTTACAGGGAGGAGGACTGGATTTTTGCACTATTGCTCTCAAGTAACCTATCGGAATATATTCTTAAAAACCCTGTTTGCTAGCAGTACTTATTCTTCTGTGTGTCTGTACCAAGCCCTCTGGTTCTGGCAGTAGAAGTTGCTTTATGCTTGAAACTTTTGCCCAGCTGTTAGGGCTTGCCTGAGTTGGGTATGATTTCTCTACTAGTGTTAGTGTGGCATAGGCAGCAGCTGTTCTGCAGCCTCCTGAATATCTGCCCACGAACTTCCCCACCTGCTAGCAGTTGGGCAGGAACACCTTCTAGCATGTTGATGTAGAAAATGGGTCCATGTACAGGGTTGTGTTTTATCCACAGTGCAAAACACATACCCTGACCCTACACTGTGGGGCCCTGTGGAATATACTTTTTACTCCCTGTTGCTCTCTTATATGTGTTTTGGTTTCAGAGCCTCTTAAGTCATGCCTTTTGGTGCTGTGTCTGAGGTTGTACTAGCTTGCTTGCTCAGCTCTGTGCTATTCCCTATAAGCCAGACATTTTTTCCTGTGATGGATTTTTTTATCAGATCTCCTTGTCTTATGCTGGATGCTGTAGGTCTTAGGTACTCTGCTCTCCTTCTGCTTGTGATAACTATGCTTATCTTTTCAAACTAGGCTTCTAACTCTAGTTGATGCTTGTGAGCCAAGTTGTTTTGCACAACCTTTGACTATCTGTGGACCACAGATCTTTGCTAGATCACCAGAAAAATCAGGCACAGTACATAACTGCCTTGATTTTAAACCTGGTTTTGTTTGGTTTTGCCCCCAAGCTTGGTCTTTATTTCTTGGTACACATCAGTACACAACTCGGAGATCTTATCGTATTTTCTTTATCTTTTAAACAGCAATAATTTTCACTAAAAAAAAAAAAGTCACCTTCTTTCTTGAAACCTTGCTCAGTTTGACTTTTGCGGTAGTATTTTGCAGAATACTGGTAAAATCAGCTTCCCCTGACATTGTGATGGAAAGGTAACTTTTGGAGCCTTTCTGAAGGGATCTTCATACCACCCATGAATTTCAAATTTTTTTTCTTTAAGGGTTGGGATTCTGAAACATAGCTGTTACAGTAAACTCATCCACTGTCTTTTGACTACTGACCCTAACTAGTTAATGGAAAATGAACAATTAAATCTCTTAATGGGAGGCTTTTTCTGCAAATACTGAGTTACTACATCTTGTTTCCACATGCTGGTTTACCAATATGGCTTAAAAGAGAAAAGGTAGTGGTGAAACGATTAAGCAGTCATCCAGAGAAGTGTCATAATAGACTTATGTCCTTATTTAAACATACTCTTAAACTGTTTTGAGCAGACATACATGCAGCAGTTAAAATCAACAAAACAAAATCTGGAGCAGCAAGCTCACTAACTGTATGAAATTGAGCTGGATTTGAGAGTTCACAGCTAGTATCAAACCAAAGCGTCTGGAAGACTTGAAGATGGATTGGCTTGGAACACTGCTTTCTGTTGTTAATTTGCTTTGAAGCAGCTGTTCATTGAAGTTGATGTGACCTTCTCAGTGTTGCCTGCTGAAGTCAGTGATCACTAGGTGCTTCTGCAGCAGCTTTGCTGCAGAGTTCAGAAGAATCTGATAATATGAGTTCAAGTAAGGTGGTTGTTAACTATTCTTTTTGTTACTGAATTTTGGAGAGAATGGCTGTTCAAGTCTAGCAAAATGGGCTCTCATGTAGCTCCCACTTGACATGAGCAACCACAGTTTCTTTCTACCCTTATTTTTAAAGACAGTTATGAGTTTCCTGAGGAGAAAGAAAATGTATTTTCAAATATCTGACTGTCTTTTAATTTAATATGGTGCTAGGAATTTTGAGTTCCTGTTGGGTAGAAGATACTGTCTTTGAACAGTACCATTTTAAGAAGCTACTTATTCCTCTCTTCCCTTATACTTCTGTCCTTGTGCAAATTATGTTCTGTCTGCAACTGTGATCTGGTGAAGAGAGCAAAACTGATATATCTCATTCTTGCATAGCAGTCTGCAAGAAGTTGGTTTATTTCTAGAAAAAAATTGGAAATATTGCATGTATAAAGAAATTAAAAATACTTGAATGACAGGAAATCAGAATTCATAGGGCAAAACATGACATTTTACCTGGGCTTGATATGCAGACTTAATTCACTGTAATGAACCATGTTTACAAGTAACCTCCATTTATAGTGATGATAAAGTAGGCCCCAGAGGTTTCACTGGTAGTTATCCTTACTAGAGTGAGCACATACTGAAGATTGAACCAGTTATGTCAGTCTCTTCTTTTTTTCTACACCATTGTTGTATTCAGCATATTTGTGATGTTTTTCCTATATCCTGACTGTTTCATTATGAAAGGAATTTAAGAATAAAGTATTAAAAATAATTTAAATGTTGATCAATGTGAAATAATCTACCTAAAGCTACTTTATCTTGAGTTCGGATTGGATATTTCAGCATTATTCTGATGTAGTAAATGATTGAGCCTTTCTCTTGTGATGAGCCCAAGCATTACAAGGGAACATTACAAGTTCCCTTGAAGTTCATTATAATAAAATTCAGACTGTACTCAGTAACTGTGAGCTAAGATTTTAAAGGTCTCCTAAAACCTTCCTTTATTTCACAGAGAAACAGAAATCATTGCCAACTAATTCAGTACTAGATGCTCCATGAGAAAAGAGGAAACAAAAGCTTTCATGGAATGGGTTCTAGCTAAGGCTTTCTTCCACTGAAACTCGAGCTTTAAGTCGCTGAATAAGTGATGCTGTTTGTTAAGCTTTGGAGAGGTCTGGCAGTGATTAGCATGTAGCAACTTAATTATTTGCTAGCATCCTGTTTTTTAAATGTGGTAGTTCCAGTGGTAGTCCTATATCACTGAAAGCAATGATATTAAAGAAAAATTGTCAGAATTATATTTTATCAACTAATCCTTTTAATATGAGCAGTGTTAAGTAATACAGGTTATCCAGCCATGGAAAGGAGACCATAAACTAGTAACTTCATTATTTTCTTCATAACCTATTGACTTTTCCTCTCAACCTAAATACCTACAGAAAGGATAACAGCACTAGATAGCAATAAATAATTTGTGTAATGTTTTGTGTTGGTTCGCTGTGTGTGTGACAGCTACCTTTTCTCTGATAACGTGGAGTACTCCAAGTGGAAACTTCTTTGACCCAATCAGTGAATGAAATCTGTTTTAATTGAAGATTAAATGGAAATTATCACTATGTTGTTTTAGGAAGAAGTAAACCCTACTTTGCCCTGAGTGCTATCTAAGCACATAGTTCTTAGTAGCTTTTTAACTGTGGTAGTGCAATGCCACATTTAAAACCAAACAAATTAGAAAACCACCTGCAAACTCAAAACTTTTCTACCCTCTGAATATGGTAGAGTCCTTTTAACCTGCTTACAAAAATGTTGCCTTCTATTGGCATCTGACTCCCTAGAAGGAAAGGTTTTTCTCTTCTCTCTCCTGTTCATCCTGTGCTTTGCTTTGCAAAAGCTCTTTACTAATTTAGGCAGTCAGGATTTTGGGGATTTTTTTTTTTTTTCCTGTCAGCCTGCAGATTGATCTTTATGATTGGACTTCCTGTCTATAACATTCATCTCAGTATTGTTTTTGCCCTTGAATGTAGATTGACATGGAATGAGCCTGCCAGCTGAGAATTGAAATAGTCATAGTGCAATAGCAAATGTAGTTTTCCTATTTTGTGAGTGTCCTAGAACAGATCATTTCACTTCCTCCCCTGAAACAAACTCACATGAAGGCTCTCACATGAAGGCTTGAAGATCTATAGCTTCAAAGTCTAGTCTAGAGATGAACTGTTAAAGTTAGTGGGATGTTTGTGTACTGCTTCAGTATAACTAGCAGGTTAAATGTGTTTGGTTTTCACAGGATCACAGAGTGGTTGAGGTTGGAAGGGACCTCAGGAAGCCATCTGTTCCAACCCTGCCCCGGGATCAGAGCCACCCACAGCCAATTGCCCAGGAGCATGTCCATAAGGCTTTTTAATAGCCCCAAAGATGGTAATCCCACAAGCTCTTTGGGCAACTTGTGGCAGTGCTCTGTCACCCTTGCAGTAAGAGTTTTCTGGTGTTCACAGGGACAAGCTCCCTTTGGCTATTTATATATGTTACTGAGATCCCCCTGAGCCTGTTCTTCTGTAGGCTGAACAGTCCCAGCTCAACCTTTCTTCATACACAAGTCCTTTAATCATCTCTGTGGTCCTCACTGAACTCTTCCCAGAATGTCCATGTCTCTCTTATACTGGGGAGCTCAGGACTGAATGGAGCAATCCAGGTGTGGCATCACCAGTGCTGAGTAGAGGGGATTCCATTCTTAAGTTGGAATAAAAATGATTTCTTTAAGATTAGATTAATTGTATTCTATGGATTCTTAGCTGACTCTAGCAGTCCAAATAAGTGGCTACTGTTGCCAGTCTTGCATGTGTGCAAGTACTTTAGCTCTAAACCCAAATTACCATCAGGTTTGTGTCAAGAAAATTTGCTCAGGTTTTTACAGGACATCTGTAGGTTTGTCTGGTGGGGGGTGCTGGAAATAGTGCCAAAATGAACAAGTGTGTTACTTTGTGTTTAGACCTCGTTTGTTGAATTCTAAATTATCTGAATTCTGGATTGGGACAGGATAAGCCATGGACAAATATTGCTTTGTTATTGTCGTATAGCTTGATCAGTGTTCTTTGTGTCCATACCCTTTGTATCCATGTGTCATGGATTCTGGAGTGAAAGTATACTTCACACAAATGGTTTGTCTCCTTTAACCGGTTCAGCTGAACTGGCAGGGGTGTCAGTGGGTTTTCTAGTTGTCATGGTTTAAGCCCAGCTAGTAACTCAGAACCATGCAGCTGCTCGCTCACTCCCCCCCTTCACCCCCTCCACCCCTCCCAGAGGGATGGGGAGGAGAATCAAAAGAATGTAATTCCCATGGGTTGAGATAAGAGCAGTCCAATAACTATGGTATAACACAAACCACTACTGCTACCACCAATAATAAGAATGGTAGGAGAAATAACAAAAGGAGAGAATATAGAACTAAAAGGGGAAAAGAAAACAGTAAATACAAGTGATGCACAATACAGTTGCTTACCACCTGCTGACCGATACACAACACGACCAGAGCAGCGATCTGGGCCTTCTGGGTAGCTGCCCCCAGTTTATACACTGGGCATGATGTGCTGTGGTATGGAACACCCCTCTGGCTAGTTTGGGTCAGGTGTCCTGTCTCTGCTTCCTCCTGGCTTCCCATGCCCTTCCTCGCTGTTAGAGCATGAGGGATTGAGAAGTCCTTGATCAGAGTAAATAATACGTAGCGACAACTAAAAACATTGGTGCTATCAGTGTTGTTCTCAGACCGAAGTTGAAAACAGCACTGTAGCAGCTGCTAAGAAGGAGAAAAGTAACTGCTACAGCTGAACCCAGAACACTAGTGTGGATGGAAGCTCCAGCAGCTGGTTGTGTCCTTGTCGTAAACCTACCTGTTTGGCCAAAAGCCATTAACATCAAAGTGTATACTACTTTGTTCTCCATACAGTCAATAAGATTTGTCCTCAGAAGCAAAATAAAAGTAGCCTTTACCTTTCTCCATTAGCAACAAAGTTATTTTGGGTGTTTGTTCATGACTGTTTCGTTAAAGTTGCCTTGGATAAGAATGCATAAAGAACCTTTTTGAGTTTGCTCCAAATACTACAGTAAATTTTTAGTGATTCCTTGGCAAGTGTCATGTATGAGTATCACAGCTCTATATTTTTCTGCTAACATTCATGGTTATAACTTCAAATGTGTTTGAGAGGATGTCTGCAAATCTTCCTGCTTGCAGAGATGTTTTACATGAACTGAGGATGTGCAGGAAGTTGTCACGCTCTAGTTATTCATGTCCAGATAAGTCTGCTGGAAAGAGAGCACTTGTGGAGGTTTTGGGAAACAAAGCCATTTTCCCTCCTAGCAGCTGTGATGAGAGAATGTTAACTGTGGCTGTATAGAGCATAAAGAGCAGACTGTTTCAGAGCTCTGAATGATAATCTAGATCTTTGATTCTTAGCTATTCTTTAATATTGGAAAAAGAAAAATCTTAAGCACAGCTGAGCCACTTACACTAAACAACAGTGATTCAGCACTTCAGTTTGCCAACAGACACATCGTTACCCTGTAGTTCTTATATGTCAAAACAGCGTAGGAGTGTAAAATAGTAAAAGCTGATAAGGATTTGTATCTCAAGCTTGCGTTTAGAACAACTATTGAAATGTTCTAATGTAAAGGAGAAAGTAATTTGACGTTCATTTTTGTTTCTGTGTATGAAAGCAGCAGTAAGTAAATTGGTTGTGGAGTATTTACACTGATCTTTTCTGCTAGCTAGACATATTGGACATACCAGAACGCTAGAAGCATTGCTAATACGTGACAGCAATATATTTTAGTTACTCCACACTAACCACATTATAATGGAGTATCACAAGGGGCTATGCTGGTAGAACAAGGAGGGGCAGTTGTTTCCTTATGGGTATTCTTGTTTGGGTTTTTTTGTTTGTTTTCTTGGTGTTTGGGAAAATTGTCTACTGAGTCATCAACACCTCCATGTTATCACCATGATTAATGAAACTTTTTATTTCCTCAAGTGAAAAAAATGTATTGATTTTTGGAGAATAACTTTGGTGCTGATGAGACTTTCTTAGGTATGAAGATAGGCTGAGAAAGCTGGGGCTGTTCAGCCTGGAGAAGAGAAGGCTGCTTGGAGACCTCATAGCAGCCTTTCAGTATCTCAAGGGGGTCTATAGGGGTGCTGGACTAATGAACCCTTCATTAGGGACTGTAGTGATAGGACAAGGGGTAACGGGTTCAAACTTAAACAGGGGAGGTTTAGATTGGATATAAAGAAGAAGTTCTTTCCTGTAAGGGTGGTGAGGTGCTGGAATGGGTTGCCCAGGGAGGTTGTGAATGCTCCATCCCTGGTAGTGTTCAAGGCCGGGTTGGACAGAGCTTGGGTGAGATGGTTTAGTGTGAGGTGTCCCTGCCCATGGCAGGGGGTTGGAACTAGATGATCTTAAGGTCCTTTCCAACCCTAACTATTCTGTGATTCTACTGTTTTTTGGTCTAAGAGGTGAGGCACTTGTTTGAATAGGTCTCTGCAGTAGCCAGGTGAAGAGTAGCATGGCTTTATCAAACAGATATGTGCATTGGTTCCTGCTGCATGAAGAAATAAAATTACTCTGGCTGCTGAGTTGGTGTTAATCTAATGATAGCCTGCTGCAACCTACTGACTTGGATTGCTATTCATCTAATGCCACAGAGCATGATAGTAAGTGTTAGCAAAGCAGGGCTTAACAGAGTGAGCCTGTGAACTTGTCTAGTACAGACTGCTTTGCATGCAAGTTAGTTGACTTGTCGGTTGGAAGCTATAAAAGTTGCTGTCATGAAAACTTTGGGGTTTGTGTTTTAACTCAAAGGAGCAACTCAATTATTTTAACTGTGTTTTCATCTTTTGTCAGCGTTAGATATTAGAAAACATATCGGTTACAGAAATATGAGCAGACAAAAATTGTTAGGGGTAGTCTCTGCTTATCCATCTTCTCAATGAAGATTAATTTCATCTGCCTGTGTTCTGAATTAGTTTTGCTTTAATAAATAGCAGAGGATCTTGAATGAGGTGCATACAAATGAGGTGAAAGTAGAAGTTTTCACATGAGAGAGTTGTGAAAGCAGGTGCAGGCTTTTTCAGGACGACAGAGGTTACAAAGGAAGATGTTCATGTGTCAGATACTGTTACTCCACATTTCCCAGTGTAAGAGAAGAAATTTGAAAGGACAGGACTAGAAATTAATAGCTGAAGTAATTTGACTTCATTAGTGTAAAAATTGTCAAGCTGAGGTTTCTGTAGTAAGTCATTATCACTACCTACTACCCAACTGTTTGCAACAAAGTCAGTACAACTTACAAGGATACTGCTTTCCACCTGAAGTCTGACAAGATACTGTAACAGACTTCACAGTCATTTGATAGACATCCATGAAAACCAACATAATTTTGCAGGGAGAGAAAAAGATGACCACAACAAAACACTAAAACCAAATAAAAATGAAACAACCTGAAAAGAGTTTATGATAAGAAATAGTGTGTTTAGTCAAAAGTTCTTTGGAAGAAGCCTGTAACAGGATGGCATAAAGAGAGAGGGTTGCTTTGCCTTTACAACCAGAAGGTCTCCCTCACAGAATCTCTGTATTAATTAGCCATCCACCCTTCACATACCACTCCTTTTTTCTCTAACACCAATGGAGGAGTGATTGCTCCAAAAACGCCACAGTTGCTCAGTTTGCTTTAGCACTGCCAGATGCCTCTTCTTTTCAAAGCTCAGCTCTAGGTAGCTTGTTGTCCTGGGTTCAGCAGTAGCAGTTATTTTTCTCCCTCTTAGTAGCTGGTGCAGCGCTGTGTTTTGACTTCCAGCCTGGGAACAGAGCTGATAACACCAATTGTTTTTAATTGTTGCTAAGTAATGTTTACCCTGACTAGGGACTTTGTGAGCCTCATGCTATGCCAGGGAGGAGGGGAGGCCGGGAGGAAGCAGCGACAGGACACCTGACCCAAACTAACCAAAGAGGTATGCCATACTGTCACAGCACGTCATGTCCAGGATGTAATGGAGAGTTACCCGGAAGGGCTAGGACACTGCAGGGTTGGAAGAGGTATTGGTCGTGCTCAGTTGTTGGAGCGGGGGGGTGAGTTATCGGTCGGCTGGTGTTGAGGTGTTGTATTCTTTCTTCTTGTTATTTCCTTTATCATTATTATCATTGGTGGTAGCAGTAGTGATTTGTGTTATACCTTAGTTACTAAACTGTCCTTATCTCAACCCGTGGGTGTTGCATTCTTTTTGATTCTCCTCTCCGTCCCTCCGGGAGTAGAGGGAGGGAAAGAAGGGGGGGAGTGAGTGGATATGCTGTGTGGTTCGCTTTGAACCACAACACTTGTGCAGAGAGGAAGACTGAGAGGTATGACAGAAGTTTGACATTCGTCCTTTCCACCTTCAGCTGAGTGGGGGAAGCTCTTTTTGCTGTGTAAGTGCTTGGGCTGTGTCAAAATACATTAATCCTTAATGTTACATTATTGTGTAGGTAAATAGCTGTTTGGTTTCAATAGCATATCGCCAATGGCATGAAGAATGATGACTTGGGCAACCTGCAGATTAAAACTTCTAATGATTTTTATATTAACAGTGCAGACAGTAGCTTCTTCTTGCTCAGCAAAATAAAGTGAAGTACAGATTTATTGCATGCAGAAAATACTGCAAGTGAATATGAAAAATTGTAATGTTATTTCCCAGTTACAGAGAAAGCTATGATGTAGTGGTACTGCTAATGCTTTGGTCATTGTTGTTATTTGGTTATCAATCTTTTTCCTTTTCTTTTAATCTTATTTTTAAAGATTCTGATATAAAGTCTTGGGGGAGGGGGAAGGAAATAAGAGCAGTCAGAGTGTCAGCTTGAATTTCTTTTTCCAGATGGTCCACTTACTTTCTCATGGTTACTGTTTAAATACTGGTTTCAATTCCCCTCACATGCTTCATTTCCTAACAGCTGCTGCAATTGCCAACAGTGGCAACCTTTCCCACCAGCTCTTTTCCTACATAGCTTGGTGTAGCTGAACTAATGATCAGTGGTTGCTATTCCTTCTCCAGATCCCTTTCTTTTTTTCTCTGGGGAGAAAAATCAGTGTAATTTTGAGGGAGGATCAAGACAGGAGAAGTGCTACTGAAAGCTGGGGTGGTCTGAAGCCTGAGACTCTGCTTGGAGTGAGAATACTCCATGGCCAGGTGCCAGTAGGCATGGACTACCCTGTCACCTTGTTAGGGAAGGCTTATGGTTCCTCCACTATGGATGCGTGTGGCCCAGCATCAGGAGGACAGTGTGCCAAGGAGGTCTCATTTGGTTCCCCCTGGCTTTACTTGGCAGCAGCCTTTCAGAGCAGCAGTTGCTGGTGCTGGAGCAGACCAGATGAAGTGCTCTAAGTTTCAGGCTCCTGAACCCTGTAGAACAGCTGAAGCTCTGGCTGGTGCCTCAGAAACAGTGTCCTGTCTTAGCAGAGACCCTTGAAAGGCACATAATCAGAAGCTTGTTTTAGGTTATAACCAAACATTTAGCACCTTGAGGTTTGTGGGCATTGATTGCTTTGTATCCTAACTTAAAATAACTGAAGAAATAAAAAACCAACCCAAAACACTTCAGCAGCAGCAAACCAGGATTTTGTTTAATTTTGCCTTAAGATAGAAGGAACATGAGCAGAAATATTGCCACTTTGTGATCATTTTATACCAGGTGTGTGTGAAATGGCAAGAGGCAGTTATTGTTCTTCTCACCGTTCCGCATAAGGAATGTGTGGAAAGAGCAGCACAAAAGATCACAGCACCTAGTGATAGTTATCATGGCAAAGAAGAGATGTCATATGCGTTATCTGAAGTATTACACTGAATGTACAAAAGATACATCATCTATTAAGCATGTGTTCCAGGATCCATCGAGTGGCAGTTTAATGTACTGCTGGCTTCTGTCTGACAACACTTCCTGTTCTTTTTCTTCCTTGTCTCTAAAGCTAGTTACAGTAATGTGAAATGAGCATTTTTCAGCTCTGTTGGGAGTTTTAAACCCACATGTTTCTAGCACCACCCGCTGCTTTTAATCCTAATGCGTTTTTTAACTGCTTCTGTCTGCTTTATTTCCCCAGGATCTACTAATGTTTTAAAGAAAACCATTTATTAAGTAAATGGAAGATGGATTTCAGGTATATCCATCCCTTTCTTTTGCTGAGCATGTCTGATATTTTCTGTGCAGAGATCTTTTGGCTTCCGTGTATTCTTAATGAAGAAACTGCTAAGTTGCTTTAAAAGTTGGAAAGTGAGCAGCCATCTTTTTACAGAAAGTTGGTATTTTTAAGTCTGTAAAAGTCCTTATGCAAGCGACAGAACTACACAGTAATGAAAGGTCCTGTCTTTACCAAATTTTGTAGTCTTTGCTAATATGGTCAGTGAGAAGCTACTTTCAGTGTAATTGACTTTTCAGATCTTACTTATATAATATGTTTCAATGTCTATCAGTATAAACTGAGCAGGGCAAACAGTGGGCTTGCAAGATATCCTGAATGGCAACAAATCATACCTGTAGTGTGCTACAACAGCCTTTCTTGCCCTGTAGTCTTCAGGATTCTGGCATGGCATCACTGTGCAGTCCCAGAGATGGCAGTGCTGTTGTATGTGCTGACATGTAGCAGCAAGTTATGTCCTCACTCTGTGGTCTACTTTGGGTAAAGGAGTTCCTACCTGATATTCATGTATCACTCTGAGGAATGCCTAAGATGAACAAAATGTGAAGTAACTTCATGTTCCCTTTGCATTTTCATCCTTAATAAATAATAACAGTCAGCTTAGCCTTAGCATGTTGGCAACTGGTGATCATCACTGATGCATAGTAAATGTCCTCTAGAGATCAGAAAGCAGATAGGAAGGAGTGAATCATTGATATCATATAGAGAATTAAGCTACAAGCAGCAAGTGAAAGCGAAAGAGGTTTTTCTTATAACCAGGCTTCAATAAACAGCTAAGTTGCACAATCTCCTATCATAAATCAGTAGGTAAGGAAGAAAAGAAGAATGAAAGATGGAATGTTAGAAGCGGATAGATAACTTACTTTACCCAAACATTTTGTAGCTAAGAATTAAAACTGGATATGACCAGACAGCAAAGCTCCTTTGAGACTGGACTTACTGAAAGATCATTCCATTTGCCCCCAACCAGACTTTTTTTATTCGCCTAATTGTTTTCTATTCCTCTTCTTAGTTGTTCACTTTGCATTTATAAGGAAGAGTACTTGTGACTTGCTAAATGCTAAAACCCCTTAACTGTGAAAATATGTGTGTACATACCTTCAGACTTCCTGATATGCTATTCCCCTCTCCCCAGCTACCCATCCTCAACTCTTGTTGATTTATGGTCACTATGAAATCTTGTATAAAAAAGATTCTTAAAGCCTATTTATAATATTGCCCATAGCCAAGCTGGAGTGAATTCTTGATTGTCAAACATGGTGTAACCCCCAATCTCCCTTTTAAGCATTGAATCCACTTCAGTATAGTCACTGCCTAGCCTGGCAAATAAAACTGTGCCTGATACACAGATAATCTTGGGAACAGCAGCATTCAAATAATCCCACAGATGGCTAGCAAAATTGGAGGAAGAAACCCAACCAAACCCAAAAGAAGCCTCCACAGAGACCTTATTGATGTGTTTCAGTTCTTGAAAGGGGCCTATAAGGAAGTTGAGGAGAGACTTTTTAGCAGGGCCTGTTAAATGAGGGGTAATGGTTTTAAATTAAAAGAGGGGAGATTGAGGCTGGACATGAAGAAAAAAAATTATTTACAATGAGCATGGTAAAATACTGGCACAGGTTGCCCCGAGAGGTGGTGAATGTACCATACCTGGAGATGTTCCAAGCCAGGCTGGATGGGGCTCTGAGCAACCTGCTCTGGTTGAAGATGTCCCTGCTCACTTCAGGGGGGTTGGACTAGATGACCATTGAAGGTCCCTTCCAACCCAAACCATTCTATGATTCTTGCACTCTCGCTTTCTTCTTCCTGTAAATGTGACTTTAAGAACATGTTTGAAGATAGGATCTGAAAGTAACCCCTATGTTCTGTGACTCCTGGATAGACAAATCAAAGAAACTCGGTGTTAAAAAAAGACTTGAGTCTATACCCATTTAGGTACATTTTTTCCTGTCCAAGGTATTTTTTTTGCTGCTGGAGATGAAGTCCACAGTGTTGGCCTCCCAGATGGTTAAGGGATAAACTTGTTAAACTGACACAGTTTTCTGAACATACCAGTTTGAAAGTTAGTGAAGCTGGCAGCTAGTTAATGGTGTTTGTCTGGATGCATTGCTTGTTAATAAAGGCCTACAGCCGCTCAATTTAAGTTAAGGCTTTCCGTTCCTATAGCCCTTTTTGATAGCCTGTTCCATTTTGTATTGTTCAGATAGTTTTTACTAGCATAAGTTTTTGAAGGAGAATCTGGAATTGCTTCTATTTGAAAGAATTTCTGTGGATAACAGAAAATATTCTTTCCATGTCTGTCATTCAAACACAGTAGCCCCATGATATCAGGAACTTAGGTTTAGTTAACACAGAAGATCTGTAACAGGACTTAAAACCCATAGATGTTACAAATATCTTTTTTACAAGACAACTAAAACCTTCTATCTATATGAAGTGTAAGAGTAATCAAATTAATTTGGCATAGTTGGCATTCTTCACACTATCTGCCTGCAACTTTTAGGCTTGCAACAGAAAATAAGTTTTATTTAAGAAAGGCAATGAAGTTATTTTTGAAAACAAGCAGTAGAATTTCTCTAAAATTTGCATTAGGTGTGCAAAAAAAAAAAAAAAAAAGGTAGAATTTTAATGCTAAGTATGACTTTTAAATGATGGCTCTGTAACTGAACTGTTAACAGATTAATGATTCTGTCAGTCTGCATTTGTGATAATCATTAATTTTTCAGATCTGACTGATTATGAAATCTATCGTATATGGTGTTCTAACATGATAGCTCTGCCTGTAATTTAGAATGGGGAAAGCTGGAGGAGGTTTTTGTGGGGGTTTTTTTGTTTGTTTGTTTTGGTTTTTTGTTTCTTTTTTAATGGATTTTTTATGTAAATTGCTAACATTTTAAAAATAGTAAAAATGCTTAACCTGTGTTGCAATTTAGGTAAACAAAGTTGAGACGACATGCTTTTTTCCTATTGAAACAAGCCAAAATTATCAGACATTTTGGCTTTTGATTCCAAACTGTTGAAGTAAACTTGCTTTTACAAGTTGGGTTTTTTTTAGTTGGGGTTTTTTTCTGGAATTACCTTTTTTTTTCTGGTGGAAAGTTGTTCTCCCAGAATATTTTACCGCTTTTCCCACTCTCCCTCCCCCCTGCCAAAGTGCTTGCAGGCTGTTTCACAGCCAGTCTTTTACCAAAGTACATTTGGAAATTAGTGTCCACTTATTGCTGCCCTGATTGGAGAATGGGGCTTTCAGATTGAAGTGGTTTGAGATAGAATATCATGACTTGAAAAGATCGCAAAAAGCAGGCTGTATACTCAGTTTAATTCATAGACATATAAAGCTGTTTATCTTTTAGGTTGGAAAAGATCTTAAGGTCCAACCGTTAACCTAACATTACCAAATCTACCTCTAAACCATGTCCCTAAGCACTACTACATCTACAGGTCTTTTAAATACCTCTAGGGATGGTGACTCCACCATTTCCCTGGGCAGCCTGTTCCAGTGCTTGGCAAGAAGAAATTATTCCTAATATCCGATCTAAACCTCCCCTAGTGCAACATGAGGCCCTTTCCTCCTGTCCTATCAGTTCTTACCTGGGAGAAGAGACCAACACCCACCTCCTTACCAACCTCCTTTGAGGCAGTTATAGAGAGTGATAAGGTCCCCCCTGAGCCTCTGTTTCTCCAGGCCAGACAATCCCACTTCCCTCAACTGCTCCTTATCAGACTTGTGCTTCAGACCCTTCACCAGCTTCATGCTCTTTTCTGGACCCACTCCAGCACCTCTATGTCTTTGTTGTAGTGAGAGGCATAAAACTGAACACAGTATTGGAGGTGTGGCCTCACCAGTGCCAAGTAGAGGGGCATGAGATTTAAACCATCAGTAAAAATATTCTGTTTGTTATTTGGTTGTCATAGATATACCCTGTAGTGCTCTGATTTATTCCAGAAACAGTAAAAGGTTAGTTTACCACTAGTACTATTTAGTGGTCTAAATATGGTCATTTGGTATATTACTGCATAGTTTCTTTGTCATCTAGCAATGTTAAATCTAGCAATGTTACATACTAGGCAGAGATAGCATCATGTTCTCCAAGGTCAGTTATGTGGCAGCTAAGCAAACTTCTAAAGCAACTTTTGTATGACTTTTAGTGTCTTGCTGCTTGTTGTTGTTTTGATCAGTGTGGGTACAAATACTTTGTTTTACATTTACTTTAGACATGTTAAAAAGCAGCATGCTCATTTCTCCTCTAGTCTTACACAAAAACTAAGCAGTGGGTTTTTTCATGCCACTTACTAACAGGCGAGCACAAGCTGTTTACATTCCAACGGTTCACCTGCACGTGACTGCAGCCACCATGCAAGTCAGCCAGAAAGACTTTGAAAAGGCTCAAGAACAACTGAAGCTTTTGAAGAAGGATCCTGGGAATGAAACTAAGTTGAAGCTCTATGCTTTGTTTAAACAGGTAGGCTTGTTTTATTTTGTTTTCTAAGGAGCATTTGTAATACGAAAAGATGGACCTGTGAAATATTTGCTTAAATTAAGGGTTGTTCAAATGTATTGTGCCTTAACAAGTTCTTCATTTCAGGTGCTCAAATGTTGTTCTTGAAATGCCAGCCCCTCGAACTCTGCCTAAGTTCTGAGGGAAACCAAACCTGTTTTATAAATCATGCTTTGAATAGAAACCTTTATTCAAAGAAATAGATCCAAATTGCATCCATTGTGTGATGCCTTCCAAATAGCATATATTGACACACCTCTGGAAAAACAGCTTGTGGTTCCTCTTAAATCTGTTGCATCTACAGTCAGCCAGCTGGGCCTGTAATATAAGGGTGTTGACATCTGAAGGTTGATTTCTGGGTGGTTTGGTTGTTTTCTTTTTGTGTGGTCATTGTAGGGGTGTTTGTTGTTTTGGGTTTTTTTGTCTCCTTTGTTTGGTTTTAAACCTTGGAGGAGCTGTACCTCCACACTGAGTGAAGGGTATTGTTTTCTACAGAAAGGGAGACCTTTGTAGAAAGAGCCACGAGTCCTTAGTGGGGTTTGTACTGGTATTTGGGGAAGTAATTTTGGGTCAAGATTGGCTGTGGGGTCAGTACAGGCTGTTGCTTGTTATACTGAAGAAGGCAATCAGTTGCTCCTTGAAATAAAAACTTAAACAGCTGATTGTTCCAGGTAGCTTTATTAGTTAGTAATAATGAGCTCATAAATGTATGCTTTCTTTTCTGGCTCCTACTTGAAATATTTCTATCCAATGTTGTGCTTTCCAGGAAAACTGATCATAGAATGCTTGAGGATAGCTCAGACTCTTGCAGTTTAACTGGTCTACTACCCTTGCTCATAATGAGACCAACTTTGAAGTAAGATCCAACTTAATAGATCCTGTGCAATGTTTTCTTTGTTCACACAGCTTACAAGTCTTTAACTTTCTTTTTAAGTATGAAACTTCCACTATTTTTGAGATAGGAGAGCTTAACATGCATGGGTGTTTTGATAACTGGCATCTCATACTGGTTAGGTTCTTCTAAAAGCCCAGCACCAGGTGTCAGGGAATAGCAGACACTGAAAACTTCATGCTGTGTGAACTGTCTGAATATTGCCCAACCCCGAGGTATGCATTCTGTTTCAGAGTTGAATTATGTATCCTGACCAGATAAATATTCCTAACAGTCATCAGCTTTTCTACCAAGGCATCTGAACTTTAATCAAAGGTTTAAAGTTGTTTCACTCTCTTTTCAGGCTACTGAAGGTCCCTGCAATGCTCCAAAACCAGGTATGCTGGACTTTGTCAAGAAAGCCAAGTGGGATGCATGGAATTCTCTTGGCAATTTGTCTCAGGTGATAATGCCTATCATTTCACTTAGATGCTTTGTAGATTGCCTTTAAGTGCCTGGTCTGTAAGTGAATGCCTGATGTCTAAACAGACTGCATGCTACTTCAGTAGCTCTGCTTCAGATGACAAAATATTTTGCACTGTATTCTACAGTCATTTCACTGCTTTAATTTTTAGGAGATTTTTCTACTGTGTAAGCCTAGTTCTATATTAATACTATCAGCTTCCATCAGCGTAAGAGATCTTATGTGTGTGGTGACTTCCAGTAAAAGGTTGTTTTTCACATTGAGTTCTATTCTGCTGTTCTCTTCAAGAAAGATGGATTGAGCTTCTCAGTTCTTACAACAGAGGACAAATCTGTGAATACAGCATATTGATAACTTTGCCATTTTAAAATGCCGGTCTCTTATGCCACTAGAAGACTAGGGAAAAATGGAGTACTGAGAGCCTCTCTTCGTTCTTTCTCAGTATATTTTGACATCTTTCTTTAATACCTTTCATGACCTTTAGAGAAGTCTACTTTAAATAAAGCAAGCAGGAAGAATAAAGATACAAAGTTGCATAAGCATTCTTTACTTCATGCAGACTGTAGCAGAGTCTGACATTGTATATAGCTACCAGAGTTTCTTCTGCTACTATTAAGTGAAGGAAGCATAAGCTTTACAAACCAGCTGTGTCACGGCTGCATTAGGCCTGCTGTTCAGGAGTAGTTTCTGAGGTCAGTAAAAGATATTACTTAATCACAGAATCCCAAGGGTTGGAAGGGACCTCAAAAGATCATCTAGTCCAACCCCCCCACAAGAGCAGGGTAACCTACAGTACATCACACAGGAACTTGTCCAGGCGGGCCTTGAATATCTCCAGTGTAGGAGACTCCACAACCCCCCTGGGCTCCAGTGCTCTGTCACTCTCACAGTGAAAAAGTTTTTCCTGATGTTCACATGGAACCTCCTATGCTCCAGTTTACACCCATTGCCCCTTGTCCTATCACTGGATATCACTGAAAAAAGCCTAGCTCCATCATCCTGACACCCACCCTTTACATACTTGTAAACATTGATGAGGTCACCCCTCAGTCTCCTCTTCTCCAAGCTAAAGAGACCCAGCTCCCTCAGCCTCTCCTCATAAGGGAGATGTTCCACTCCCTTAATCATCTTTGTGGCTCTGCGCTGGACTCCTTCAAGCAATTCCCTGTCCTTCTTGAACAGAGGGGCCCAGAACTGGACGCAATATTCCAGATGCGGCCTCACCAAGGCAGAATAGAGGGGGAGGAGGACCTCTCTTGACCTACTAACCACTCCCTTTCTAATGCACCCTAGGATGCCATTGGCCTTCTTGGCCACAAGGGCACATTACTGGCTCATGGTCCTCCTATCCACCAGGAGCCCCAGGTCCCTTTCCCCTTCACTACTTTCCAGCAGGTCACCCCCCAACCTGTACTGGTACATGGGGTTGTTCTTCCCCAGATGCAAGACTCTACACTTGCCCTTGTTGAATTTCATCAAGTTTCTCCCCGCCCAACTCTCCAGCCTATCACGAGGGGGTTTTGCGGTTTTTTTCTTTTAAAAGAAAACATGCTTGCTTCATTTCAGTAACATAACATATTCTTGTGCTGCTTTATGATTTCTAGGGTATGTTTTAGTTATGTTGTTTGGTTGGGGTTTTTCTTGAGATGGCTTTGCAGTTTTTAGGAGTAGCCAAGAAACAGTTACAGAAAAGAATGTCCTCTTGGAAATTATAGTGGAGAAGGAATAGACAATTTCACTTGCTACAGATCATGAATTATAGAGTTGATTGAAGTATACTATTCTTTCAAGAAAATAGGTTGTAACAACCAAGAACTTAGAATTCTTTTAAATTACTTCTTACTGTAGAAGTACAGAGGCAGGATTCTTCAGGCTTTTGCATGCTGTGTTTGGGCTAAATGAAAACTAGTGTCTTCAAATCCAGTAAACCCATTTCGGCAGTCCTGTTTTCAGTGGCATGTGTTCTAAGATAAAAACTTTCATTTTGTTGGAGAGATGACCAACTGCAAAGTAGAAACAAAGGACCCATGGAGATGTGTAAATGCTGGGAATAGGACAAAGGTCTCTCTGATAATCTTAGCTGTGGATGGGGGCACTTCTCCAATAAAATAAATGTCATCCTCCCAGCATGTGTACTTTTATTTTGCAGATCCATGGCTGCTGCTTTCCAGATGACTTTAAGCATGATCTGCAGTGCTTAAACACAGCATGTTCCCCTTCTCTTCCTAATTAGAATGCTTTCTAACTGAGTTTTGCTTGTTTTTTTTGTCCTGAAGCACAGTGTCGCTTCCCACCCACCCCTGCCCCCGACTCCCCAGGTACCCATTTTATGAATAGCATAACAAACATGTCTCCATTTCAACTTTTGATGATCTAGTGTGGGGTTTCTTTGTCATCCCTCTCCCCCTCTCCTTTCCTTGCATTACAGGATGATGCCAGACAGAAATATGCTGAACTTGTCACAAGTCTGGTCTCTGCAGAACCTGCTGTGCGGAAGGAAGAAGTTTCCCCAGAAGAGGGCAGGCATGATGGCTATGAAACAATAATAGTTACTACCAAAAATAAGATCACAAAGATAATGTTTAACCGACCTGACAGGAAAAATGCCATCAACCATACGGTAAAGAAATTAACTTGGGAGGACTAATATTTTTTTCTTTACTGGATAAATGACTCAAGTGTTTAAAGAATCAGTACTACAGGCTTAGCAGAGCTGACTAAAGCATGGTGGTCTGAATTTTGAGGGCTTAGTATCTTGACTCTGATGATAACCTAAGGAATAAATAATCCAGTATATAATGAAACCATTCAGCTGATATTTTACAGATTGGGATTTTCTGTCTCTTTTGGTTTCTTTCAAACTTAATATAGGATTACAGTCTGCACTAAATTAAAATGGCAAACTGCAGGAAGATTAGCCTGTTTTGTGGATACAAGATTGGACTGCACCTTGTTGATTTTTTTTTTTTTCTCTTATGCAGATGTACAGAGAAATTATCAAAGCGCTTCAAGAAGCTGGAAAAGATGATTCTACCATAGCAGTTATTACTGGTATGACACTTCACATTCCTCTCTTGGATTTGTTTTATATTGTGCCAAAGTACAGTACTAACATGAACTATCTACCTGTATTTAGACTAAGATAGAATTATTTGAGGAAATTCTTTCCTCTAATATAGACCTAAGATTTTTCCAAAGTACTTGGGCAATATTCTTTCAAGGTGGTATTTCAAATTCTTTAGCAAGCTTGATGTTATATCAAAACCTTCGAGATTAGAAGATAGACATGGAATGTTCGTGAAGGGCTTTATTACTTTGTGTAGCTGAAATATCTGCTCCACAGCATTTTCATTACTGGTTTTGAAGTTAATTGGTATGGGTTTAGTCAACTCTAATTCTGTGATACATTGGGACATACTAAAATCAAGTCCCTTAAATCCTGCACTGGCATGGCAAGCAGAGAGTTTACACTGCATGTTTACCTGTGATCATTGGGAAAAAGAAGGTGGTTTATGTTGACTTCTGTGGTGGCTGCCATCTAAAAGGGTTGGTCAGTCAAGTTACAACCTGGCCCAGCCATACACATTGCAATCACCAGATGTGTGCAGCTAGATGACTGCAGCAACAGGGTGAAATGGAAGCCCAAACTCAGCTGTCTGTGACATCTAACTGCTCTAGGGACATGTCATAGGGATTCTCTAGAGGACAGTTTGTTCCATCTCTGATGCTGATTATGGCAAGGGCAGGTGGGAGGGACAGAAAGGCTGAGGGCATGCACTGCCTGTCTGGCGCATTCTCTTTGCAGATAGGTGTGCATTTAAGAAACTAGCCAAAGCTTGAGCTTTGGCTGGCAGCTAAGTAGTGTAAGTAAGCTAAGTAAGCAAGGTGAATTTGTGCTTAAGCCTTTTTATTCATTACTTCTGAGGTAATCACATACATAGTCTTCTCCATGGTTGTCTTTCCTCATAATACAAGGTGTCAGTTTGCTGAATTTCCTTTCAGTAGCAATAACTAAGCACAACAACCCTTACAAAATGAGAAGGGTGGTTGACACAACTGGAATGTTTAACACATGCATAGCTAGGACTAAATAGCAAACACCTCTGCAAGAGCCTTTCAGTTCTGTTTTACATAGTAAGATCACCGCATAAAGTAATGGATGTGCTAACCTGTGCAAGGTCCTGTACTGTGAATGTCCTCATGGAACATAGGATGATTTACACAAATCATGCAGTCTAGCTTTTAAATACTCCTTGATTCTTCGATGGTGCCTCAAACTGATGTATACATTCACTAACAGGTTATCTGCTTCTTTCTGAAGAATTCACCTTTCAGTATAATAATATCAACTCTGTGCTGTCAGTCTTACCCTTAGAATGCTATACCTTTTCCTTAATTGGTCATAAACCCCATGAATCTTCTACCACATATTAAATACGTCATTCTGTGTAATTCTGAAAACTTCATCAGTTTGAAGGGGGATGAAGGGAGATGCTTCAAGTTACATTTCCATCTTCCTGTTCAAAAGAAAACTCCACCAGTTTCTCGCATCTTACTGTGTGAATGATTGTGAATTGACAGAAAAAATCTCTGAACCAGTATGCACGGAAAGAAAATATTTTCATTTGGACACTGTTACAGAAAAAAGAAATTCCATCCCCCCTCTCAAATCTTTCAGATTTAATGTTCTTTGGCTCTCTACCCATTGTTTTTCAGTGAATTGTCTGTCAAAACCTGTTTCTAAACTGTAGATGTCCTTTCAGGTAGTGTGTATACTTTGAGACAATCCCTGTAGTTAGGTAATAATGTTAGATACTTAGAATGGAATGCTTTTGTAAATGTAATAAATGGAATCTTCTCATACCTACTCAGAAGCCATTGGTGTATTTATTCATGTGTTCTCTACAGGAAATGGAGACTACTATAGCAGTGGAAATGATCTGAATAATTTTACTAATGTCCAACCTGGTGAGATGAAGAAGATGGCAGATGATGGAGCAGCATTACTCAAGTAGAACATCTTGATTTCATATATATATATACATATGTTACCGTAATGGGTAAAATATAATTTGCAGGCATTGTTAGAAAACATGGCAGCAGAGACACAGTTGTGCTATGATACATCCATTTAGATGACTCTAAGGGCTCACTATGTGCATAAGCAAAAAGAGCATGTGGGAGAATTAGTATTAATTGTATTAAATAAATGAGGAAATGAGATGAATATTGGAAAATTTAAGTACAATGATGCTAAAGACTCAATTTTATTTTTTAGCCCCCAGTATACATGCAGATAGAATGACAAAAACACAATTTTGACTGTACGCTTTGTATGCTACAATGAAAAAATCGTGGGTTTTTTCTTTCTTGTTACTATGCAATGGTGTCTACACTAGCAGGTCATGCCAAAATACCTTCAGTGTCAGATTACTTTGAATAGAGACTGAGTGTAATGAGCTTGTTCCATCTTAGCGTCTGAATCTACCTGTTAAAGTACTTTAATTTCTGCGGCCAAGGGAACTGGGGGCATCACTTCACACAGAGATTTAAATGCTTTTTTGGACAAACATGTTCATTTCTTCCCTATTTAACTAGGTTTTGTCTTCTCTTTTTTCTTCTTTATGTGGTGATTACATCTGAGAGATGCTTGCGAGCTGTATTGCTTCCTCAAGCACTTGCAGTTAATGGAAAAATCTAAAATACACAAAAAGCAACAATGGTTTTGATTTATTTTTTAAGGATGAACTGCAAGCAAAGTACTCAGTTTTGCAGTTTTCACTTATTCCAGCTGTCTGTGGATCACAGTTGCCCTTACAAAGTGATAACAATGCAGCCTGAATCTGCTGCAAAGATGGTTTTCAGTGGCATCTGGCAAGTGTTCCAGGCTGCAGTGTTTTGTAGGGTGTTAGGCACAATGCAAAGTCTCACGTGTACTTTATGGTCTTTTTATCTTGCTCTTGTGAGAAGACTCTATTTGCTACACTGTTACTACTACACCAGCAGGGTGCTTTATTACAACTGCAGCACAGTTGCCAGATGCCAGGGAAGTGGAGTTTTACCACAATGTTAACTTTTCAAAAATGCTGTATTTTGAGAATGTGTTTTGCACTTCTTGACAAGTGAAACAAAATGGTTTCTCAAACCCGTGCAGAACAGCATGAGGCAATTCTGTGTTGTGGTAGCATCATAATTTTGGTGCCTGCTGGGGCTTCCCTGTAAAACAGTCTGTGATGGGAATGGGTATCCCACGGGTGGGCTTAAGATGGATGTATAATCAGATGGATAGACAGGTCAAAAGACTGTTCTTGTTAGTGAGTTGTATTCAGTAACTGTAGCTGAAGAGGACAGCACTTTCATAACTCGATGGCAGGGACTAGGAGAGTTGTGCTGACATGTATGTGTTTGATTCTTAGTTGGTAAGGAAATGCAGGTATTTCAGATCTTATCTTGTCAGGATTCATCTGGAAAATGGTCAGAAACATGCTACATAGAATCTAGTTCATGGGTGGTTTTTATGCAGTATCTAATCACATGTTTTGAAAGTTGTTTATATTTGATGGAAGACAAGGACGTCTCTTTCCTTTGCTTTAGAGAGTTCGTGGGTCAATTTATTGATTTTCCAAAACCACTGATTGCAGTGGTAAATGGCCCAGCTATTGGAATCACTGTAACGGTCCTTGGATTGTGTGATGTTATCTACGCTTCTGACAGGGTAAGTACATTACATAGGTGATCCCAAGGCAGTCTTTACACCTCTTTCTGTAACTAGTATTATTTGGCTTGGGTTAATCTCACAGAAAAGAGCACACAGGTGTAAAGGATTTTTATATTATGCCAAGGAACACCTGTATTAATTACTAGCACTGGGGTGCATCAGCCAGTGGTTAAGAAGCATGGAATTTCCCTGACATAGTTATCAAGATACTGACTCCAGCTTGGAAACTCTTTACTGTGTTAGTGAGTACAGTAAAGAATAGCTGGTGTGAAATGACGGTTGTAAGGCCCCTTTCAAGTGTGGGATTACTATGGAAGTGCAGTAACTGGCATTTTATCTAATCTTAATTCTAAGGTAAGTTTAGAAAAGCTTTGGTTTATTCAACTTAAGATTCTTTTTAAGAATCTTTTTAAGGTTCTTTTTTTGTGCATAACCAGAAGCTATATTAAGGCATAGCACAAAATCCCATTATATGGCTTATTTTTTATGTTCTCTGGTGTTCATTTATATAAAGTTATTAAACAGATAAACTTAACCCAAGGTCTTCATTCTAGGCAAGCTGCCTTTTGCAGGAGTGTCTGTAATAGGTGGCATTTCGACTCCTGCTTCAGCACTGTATCAGATTTTCCCTTGGAGTCACTGCTGGATTGGGTTTGTCACTATGAGACTAAAGGCAGTTGAGGTGTAAGGGACCAACTCCTTATGTTTGCAGCATTACAGGATCAGCTGGGACCATATCACTCTTCAGATACACTTGTATGATGTGCATGATTTATTTGGTCTGCTGCAGTTCCTAGATCTATTACTCCTTTCCCATCTGATTTTTTTTTTTGGCAGGGTGATCCTATTGTTTTTGAATCTAAAGAACAGACAATTTTCATTCTCCTTTACAACAGCTGTAAGTGCGCTTAGCCATCAGTGTACTTAGACTATTAGATATATTTCAGGTTTACATCCACTCTCAGTGGCTCCTTCCAGTTGTTCTTAAAGCATAGTGGTACCAACTGGATGCATTACTCCATCATCTTACTGATGCGAAGTAGACCAGAACTCTTCCACATTCTGCCAGCTGTATTACCGTTTTGACATCCCACAATATTATTTGATTTATATACTTGTCATCAGCTCTACTAGCCAGATCCCTTACTTTAGAGTTGCCAATTAAACACTTGTTCATGTCATATATCACGTACCTGGTATATGCTATCATGGGAAAATGCATCTTATTTTTGCCTTGTTTTCCTTTTTTTTTTTTTTTTTACTTTCTGTATGCTTATTAGTTTCATTCTTAGTTGTCTGACATAGTTTTTGCTTTTTCCTACCTGCACTAGGACAGCTTTTGCTTGTGCCGTTAGTTACAGCTCTGTGGGGATTTCTGCAGGGTCTGACTTAGCCTTTTGCTTAGGTTAGTCTTCTTGAGAACTTTGCTGTTAACTTCAAGTTTATTGAAGCCTTCTGTCGTGGTTTAAGCCCAGCTGGTAACTCAGAACCATGCAGCCACTCGCTCACTTCCCTGCCATTTCCTCCCATCCCAGAGGGATGGGGAGGAGAATTGGAAGAATGTAACTCCCACGGGTTGAGATAAGAACAGTCTGGTAACTAAGGTGTAACACAAACCATTCTTGCTACCACCAGTAATAATAATGATAAGGGAAATAACAAGGGAAGAGAATACAACCGCTCACCATCCGCCAACCGATACCCAACCTGACCAGAGCAGCGATCTGGGCCTTCTGGGTAACTGCCCCCAGTTTCTATACTGAGCATGACATGCTGTGGTATGGAATGGCTAGCTTGGCTGCTTTGGCTAGTTTGGGTCAGGCGTCCTGTCTCAGCTTCCTCCCAGCTTCCTGTCCTCCCTGACAGAGCATGAGACTCAGAAAGTCCTTGGTTGGAGTAAACATTATTTAGCAACAGCTAAAACCATCAGTGTTATCAGTGTTATTCGCAGGCTGAAAGTGAAAAATACAGCACTGCACCAGCTACTGAGAAGGAGAAAAATGACTGCTACTGCTGAACTCAGGACACCTTCTCAAAAGTGTTCGTTCTCTGTTCTTCCCTTTCTAGGATTGTGAACTCTCATGCAGTAAGGTCATTCTCACACAAATTAATACTCAATTTCACATTCTCCAGTAGTTTGGAGTGCCTTAGGCATTGAAGTGGCCAGCTTTGCTATATCCAGGATCTGGTTTTATTCTCAGCCATCTATTCCTAGAGCAGATCATTACCAGCCACATTTACAGGACACTGCACAGCCCAGTCTGACAACAGATCAGTGTTTTGGGTGGTAAGTTAGCATTGCCTTCTGTGCTGGGTTTTGCTCCAGTTCATGGGGCACCAGTTTAGTATAGTTAATCTCCCCTTACTTAAGCATGACCAATACTAGCCTGTATCCTGGCAGATGTTGTCTAATCTTTTCTTACAAGGATATAAATACCACTTTCTTGCTAGGAAGTCTATTAGTCTGTCTTACTGTATGGCCCTCTGCAGCACAGCAAGAGATTATTACCTTCTATTACAGTGCAACGTTCGCATTCTGTGTCAGTTCATATTTTTAAATGAAAATTAAAGAAATAAAGACAATCATTTCCTTGCTTAATGTTGAGTTGTCAGAACAACATTCTGTAGTTTGGTGCTGACTTGCAATTAGGAGACTGTTTTGTGCGATCCCATGCTGCATTTCTGCCACAAGTTCTTTTAAATTTGCATAACGTTTGAGAAAAGAAGATTCAGTGACTTGAATTTTTCAGGAGTAGAATAAATGTAGTGTTACTTCAGAAAGCAAAATGCTTCTTAAGTTATTTGAGCTGGGTATTTAACTTTTCAGATTTTGCACATGCAAATTAGTTTCTCTGAGCACTGTATTCAGATAAGGTAACCCTCAGTTATTACGAGAAGGGAACTGAATTACACATACAAAGTCAGATCTTGTGTATACTGAGAGGATGAAGCAGTTTTAGTGGATGGTGTTTAAAGCCTGTTGTGATAACAGTTCAGATATATTTCTGATAAACTCCATCACTGTAGAAGCTTTACAATGAAAACTAAATCCTACTACTTTAGTCCTATGCTCTGTTGTGAGGTTTGATTTGGTTTGTTCTTTCGGTTTTTTTGTTTTGCCAGGCTACATTTCACAGCCCATTTAGTCAACTTGGACAGAGCCCAGAAGGATGTTCTTCTTACCTGTTTCCAAAAATCATGGGCTTCGCTAAGGTAAGAGTGTCTGCACTCTATGTGGGATCATCTGACCTTTTGTGTGTTGGTATCCTCCAACTGTAAGAACAAGTGGAGTCACAGCAAGCGTCCTCAGAGAAAGCTCCTGTTTGCAGCTTTTGAACCAAAGGTCAAGAAATGTGATGACAGTGTCAGCACAGGCACTATAATAGAGCAGTGACCACTTCGAAAGCCATACTGTGAAACTGGTTAAGGTTTTTTTTTCTCACAGCTTCCTCCACCTTCTTGAGACAATTTCTGTGTGGTGAAAGGTTGTATCTTTTGTCTAACAATGGGATGGAATGATGTAAAAAAGAAAGTAAGTGCTGTCATGAGAAATGTCTTGGTAGACTGCCTTTCTCAGACAAGGGAGCAAGTATTGTAGGGCTTCTGCCAATCATGTGGGAAACTTGTATTCAACCATTCCTCCAACTCTGAGTGTGAAGCAATCCACTTATACATTTACTTCCAGACCTCTTCTGTTTTCTAATACGTTCTAACATGTATTGATTTTCTGTCCATACTCTTATTTGCTCTGTCTACACCAGAAACAAGGAATCTAAGTTATAGTAACTACAAAAAGTGTGTTGGAGTTCAACCCCAGCCAGCAACTAAATAACACACAGCCGCTTGCTCATTTCCCACTCTGGGTGGGATGGGGAAGAGAAATGGAAGAAGATAAAACCTGGGGATTGAGATAAGAGCAGTTTAATAATTTAAGTAAAATATAATAGTAATAGAAATAACAAGAACAATAGTCATAGGGAATAAAAAAGAGAGAAGGAGTAAAACTCTGGAAACACAAGTGATGCACAATACAATTGCTCACCATCTGCTGACCAATGCCTAATCTTGTCTCGAGGGGAGAAGAGGATAGGGGTACAAGCTAAAACACAGGAAATTCCATCTGAACATTGAGAAATACCTTTATAGTGATGGTAATGTTAAATGGGAACAAGTTGTGCAGAGATGCTGTAAAGTCTTCATCCTTGGGGAAGTGTACTTATCCTAGGGGAGGTGTCCTCAAGGACACTTGAAACCTGACAGGACACAGCCCTGAGCAGCCTCCTCCAGCTGACCTTCCCTGAAGAGGGGGTTTGAACTAAACAGGATGTGGATATCCCTTCTAGCCTCATCTATTCTGTGTTCTTTTCAGAGGGCAGATATTAATGAGCAAGAGTAAAATAAATGTGACTTGGAAGCTTGTACTTTTTCTGTCAGGTTGCTCAAGTCCTGTGTCTCATTGAATCACTCTTTCTACTTTTCTTTATATAGGCGAATGAATTTTTGCTTTTCAATAAAAAGCTGACTGCAGCAGAAGCCTGTGCCCAGGGACTTGTGACTGAAGTCTTCCCCGAGAGCACTTTTCAGAAGGAAGTTTGGGCAAGATTAGAAGCTTATGCAAACCTCCCCAAAAATGTCAGTATTTTAAATTTTCCTCCACCTTGTAAGCCTCTAGCATTCCCAATCCTTCTGCCAAACTTATCTTCTTTCTTGCTCGGTTTCACTTTGTCCTTAATTGACATAACAGGGCTCAATATATTTTCCTTTAAGCACAGATCTGCCCCTCTGCTACTGGGAAGCAGATACCTCTCTTCTATCCCAGCTGAATCTAAGACAGTGCACTGTATACAGTGGCTGAAAAGCCTTAAAAACTAATTAATCCATGTGCAGTCTCTGTGTGCACACCTTGGATGCCTCCTCTGAGATGTTTATTTTGGCAATGATTTAGTTTTAAGAGCCTTACCACTGGGTCTACAATATTAATTGCACTCTGTGCTCTGTGGGTGCTCAGATGATGCTGGGTGGCTTTACTTTTTGCTGAATTCAGTCATTCTGCTCACTAGTTCAGGTTTTGCAAAACTATATGAGTCACAATGTATTACTTTGCATTGTACAAGAGGAGACCCTCGTGCCAGCTGCTGATAAAGTAGGTTGCATTTGGCACTGCAAATAGTTGAACAGGTTTCACTTCTTAAGCCCATCTCTCCTGATTATGGACTGCTGTTTCCTTTCCCTGAACCACTTCCACCTTATTAGCAGTCTTGGTGATCAAATGCAATAATTACTTCTGACAAAAAGGTGACAAAAAGCAGTGTTAATACAATCTGGTTTGAATGCCAAAGTGTTTATTGTTCCATTTTATGAAACAGTATAGAAAGCAGAACTTCCTAATGTTCCTGTTTTTCTCCTCTAGACCTTGGCAGTGTCAAAGCAACTGTTAAGAAGTATTGAAAAGGAGAAGCTCCATGCAGTCAACAGTAAAGAGTGTGAAGTCCTGAAGGAAAGATGGTTATCTGATGAATGTATAAATGCTATTGTCAGCTTCTTTCAGAAGAAAGCAAAACTCTAATCTTGACCAGTAAAATAATTCACCTTCTGGCAGTGGCTTAATCTGCCCTTACCATTAATAAACTTTCTCTTCAGTAATATGATTCCTATACCTTTTGATGTGGTATATATCTGAGTACTGGGCTAAAACACAACATTATGTGCCTTGGATCCATTATGGATATTCAGGTTGGGGTAAAAAGGGTTCATTACCTTATAGGTAGCAGTGATATTTCTAAATAATACGAAGGCAGATTGTTTTCCAAAAGAAGCAACAGATGCAATTGCACTGTATTTTGATAGTTCTTCAGTACTTGTCTTATTAGTGATTCTTTTTATTTATCCTAGGGGGAAGGAAATATTCTATTAATGAAGAAATAAATAGAAGTATTCAATTGCTGTTGTGCTGATTCTTACTCCTTCTGTTAAACATCCTCAGTGAGAGAGAAAGTGGTTCCTCAGGGAGGTATTGATTTAATAGTCTTACAAAACTGTTCACTTGACTGACCTGAAGATTCTCAAAGATACTTCTTGTGATTTTTATGCTTCTAAATATAACGAGCTTTTTCCACCAATTGCTTCAGGTTACCCAGAAAAATCCCACCAAAGATAGTATGACCTTTTGCTGTAGCTATTTTGGAGTTAAATTAACAAAATTATTATTTTTTAAGAGAAAATTTCTCCACTGTTGGTGGATGTCTTCTGGTAGAGGGTGTACCAGGCACTGCAGAGGGCAGGGCCAGGCTGCTGGAAGCTCATGCCAACAAAAGGAGATTATGGAGAAACAGCAGTTACTTGTCAAGAAAATGTCCTTTCAATGGCAAAGAGCTGAAAATTGTGAAGAAAAAAATATCTTTAATTTCAGTACTCTGGTTTCAAGAGCAGTGTCTTGTATATAGCAGCAGAGGTGCAGCAGAGGTTGAGGTGGATGCTGGTTTCTTGTCTGGGTGTGAGTGCCAGCAGCACCAGGGCTGAGAGCTGCTGGAGCAGAGCAGCTCCCTGCCGGAAGCAAACTGCTTTGGGTGCCATCACTGTGCCTTGGTTGAGGCTTGTGGTGCTGTTGCCAGAAAGTCACCTGCACCTGGGCACAGACAGGCGCTGCCTCACATAGTAATGAGCAGGTCTTAAAATCCAGACTTTGCCTCCTATGTGGTACCTAGCCATTGGGCTTTAACCACTGGGAAAGTAAAACAGAAAGGGATCAGAGCAAAACGAAAGAGAAGCATGGGTATGCATCATTCAGCTATGCTACAGAAGAATTAAATATATTTAGGGTTCTCCTTTAACCTTCTGATGGGTTAACCGTAACCCTCTGGCAGCTGATGCTGCCATACACGATTACCAGTGAAAGCATGTCTGCTGTCACACAGGGAGGGTGGCAAAGCAGGGCCAACAGAAACATGGGAGGGGTGTAGAGGGGAGAAGGAAGGCAAGTCTGCCAGAGGGACCTGAGCCCAGCTTTCGATCTAGCTGTCAGGAAAGAGAGGGAAAACAAAATAATGTCATCTTATGAAACAACATGGAAAAGGGGAGGGCGTGCTTCCAGCAGATGTTAAACAGCCAAGGGACAGGGGGGCTCTTACCCTTCCCTCCCTGTGGCCAGAGAGGGGATGTGGCCCAAGCCCCCAGAACATGGTGGTGGTAGGAAGGATGTCTCTGTGGGGTGACATACGCTGCAGGGTCGGTGGGACTTGAGGGATGGCTGAGGTTCAGGGGAGGGTGGCAGGCGTGACAATGAGAGAAGAAACTTGGGCAGAGATGTAGGGGGAGGAAGGTGCTGCTGGCAGGCTAGGGAAGCTCAGGGCCACCATGATGCCCCAGCCCCATGTGGCAGCAGGCTCTACCATCCTACCTAGGGGCACCCTGCTGTGGACGGGACAGCCATTGGGCAAGGAGCCATGCTGAGGCAGCAGGTTGCCTGGTGGGGCCACACTGGCTCTGGGCAGGCATTACCAGGGCACCCCAAGGTGTGAGGCTCGGTGCTGGCTACAAAATGGCGGCAGTTGTGTGAGGTGAGGAAGTGGCCAAGAGCTGTGGCCCTGGCACAGGGGAGCCCCTGGGCTGGGGGCAGCGCAGGGGACCAGAGAGTACAAGATGACTTTGTCTTGCCAAGGCATTTGTGGCTCTCGTGTCTCTTCTGTTGGTTGTTTTTTCACACTGCTCACATGTGCCAGAACTGCTTTTGTGGGGTACTATAGCACTGTGGTGGTGGCGTAATGGTGGCCATTGATCACATAGCCAGGGTTAAATATTTGTTTAATGTTTTATTAAACAATTAAACATTTGTTCTGTCTTCTTAAAACTCTTCATTAATGATAACTTTTAGTAGATTTAGAAGTGCAAGAGCTATGTCATCGAGTGTATTTTGTACATTTCTATGTTCTAACATTGGATGTACAGCTCAGTTGTAAATATCCCATAAAAACTCTGCTGTGTGAAAGTGCCCTTCCCTTGTCCCAGCTGAATGTGAACACTTACCTGAGCATAATGTAAAAGACCTCGGATCACCTGGAGTACTGTGTGCAGTTCTGGTGTCCTCAACACAAAAAGGACATGGAACTGTTGGAACAAGTGCAGAGGAGGGCCACGAGGATGATCAGGGGACTGGAGCACCTCCCGTATGAAGACAGGCTGAGAAAGTTGGGGCTGTTCAGCCTGGAGAAGAGAAGGCTGCGTGGAGACCTCATAGCAGCCTTCCAGTACCTGAAGGGGGCCTATAGGGATGCTGAGGAGGGACTCTTCGTCAGGGACTGTAGTGACAGGACAAGGGGTAATGGGTTAAAACTTAAACAGGGGAAGTTTAGATTGGATATAAGGAGGAAGTTCTTTAGTGTGAGGGTGGTGAGGCACTGGAATCAGTTGCCCAGGGAGGTTGTGAGTGCTCCATCCCTGGCGGTGTTCAAGACCAGGTTGGGTGAAGCCTTGTGTTGGATGGTTTAGTGTGAGGTGTCCCTGCCCATGGCAGGGGGGTTGGAACTAGATGATCTTGAGGTCCTTTCCAACCCTAACTGTTCTATGATTCTATCTAAACATGGACTTCTCAAATTTTTCAAAGAAGTTAGAATTTATGATGAAAAACTCTAAACCCTGGCCATTCTTAAAAGGTTTCCCACACGTGCAAACTCTCTTAGGTGCTTATGGTCAGACAGTCATGCACATGTATAATCTTGTAGAAATGAAACCAAATACTTCTATTCACAAAGATTTCTTGGAGCTTTAGGTTTCCTCTTTGATTTGCAAGAGAGCAACCCTTAAAATTAACTGCGTTGCCTGTAATAGGTGAAATGCAGTATCAATGTCTTAGCCCTAAGTAGGTGAAATAGGTAACACGTACAGTTGAAAGCAGGTTTTATAGAGTGTTTAACATGATATCACTTTAATTAGTTGCAGTGGGACACAGCTGTGATAGCAGTTCAGCACCTTCTCACAGAGAAGCTTACGCAGCACAAGATGAGGACTAACAGAACTGGCAGCAAAGCCTGCAGAGCTTTGCAAGGCAATCAGTTTGGGGTTTGCAGAGGGCTGGAGCAAAAAGGCTAAGATTACCGCTCTCATATTGTCTGAAATTTGGGGATTAAAACATAAATCTGTATGACTGAAAACTCAATAGCAGCTTGTCAGGTAGTACCTGTTCTCTGGATCAAAGGGTGGGAGAGTCCCTCTTCTGACAGAAACACCCAGACTCTTTCCAGGCCTTCTCTCATTGCCACCCGTGTTGAGAGCTGGTAGGATGCTGATGAGGACCTCATGTCTATTAGGCTGCCATAGGTGGGTACAGGTGTCATTTGAAGGAATGCCTAGCTGCGTGCAAAGGGTCAGTCACAGTGCTGCTGCAGAGGGGATGCAGTGCACTCTGGGCTGAGATGTTCTTCCTGGGACTTGCAAAGCTCATGAACCAGTGCTTTTCATGAGTGCAAAGTTTACATGCACCTATATTATGTTAGAGACATCATGTGCTAAGAATATAAGTAAGGTTTGTAGGAAGATATCCTTTGTTAGAGTGGTTATTGTAGTGTGAAAAGATTAATTTTTTCCTGGCACATGGTTCTTTCTTCATGTGTCCTCAAAACCCCACTTCTTTTCTCCAACTACGGCAGTTAGTTTTACAGAAGTTATTTTTCACTATCTAAAATCCCCATCTTGTTCAAATGCAGACACAGCATGTGAGGTATGTTGTTAAGAGCCAAGTTCAGCTCATTGAAACTAACAAACAGACAGATGATTGCAACAGTTTTCTAGGAAAAGATCAAAATGAAAAGCTAGGTGATAATTTCCGAGAAGTGTTTTCACATGCACTATATCCCAAATTGGTTTATTCTTTTTGCAGAACTCTTGTAGACCTATTGTTAGATTTGAGGTCATCTGAAAATAAGCGTAGCACAACAGAGGTGGACTTTGTTGGCCAAATAAATTAGGTATCCTGGTTTATTTTGTATTCCTTGCACTCATTCTAAAATATGTTTCCCATATTTAAACAAAATTATTTTCCTTACTTTAGCTAATTAAAAGTATCGTTAAAGAAATAATGTTTCATGCTTGGAAAAAGACACATAGTGAAAGCAAAATTGCAGTGAGCAGGTAAAATAATGTTTTAATAATTACATCAACTTAAATTGAGTAGTTAATGTCATAGCCATCCAGCCAGGCTGAAGAGGTGAGGGCAATGCATGCAAAGACATGTTGGCAATCTAGAATGAAATATCAACATGTAGTTATCAGCTTATATGTTTCATAATTGGAGCACTCAGAGGGCTTTTGTTAATTGATGTAAATTTGTTTTCATTAAAGTTAAGGGAGAGCACTTGGGAGGTAACAAACAGTATGTTCAAGTAAAAGCCTTTAGTCTCTTCTAGAGCATGTTATTTTGAATTATAGTTACGCAACCTGAGGATGCTTGTAGGTATTCAAGTGCACAATTAATTAACTCCATTGTTAGTGAGTGCAGTGTCTTCAGCAGATTCTCTATATACTCTGCCTGATGTAGGTTTCATTATTGAAGGAGTAGTATGGTCCCTTCCAATCTGAACCATTCTACAATTTTAGTTTGGCTGTTTTTCTTTTATCAGTACTGGGCTTTCTCTTGGTAAAAACCAAATCAGTACTTTCAATTGAAACCTACTTTTCTTATACACCACCTGTTCTAACGTACAGGAAGTGTTTATGCAGATTGAAAACTGCAACCCAAACTTTGAATAATTCACTTACATATCTTCCCTAAATGTCTATGTAGGTAAACTGATAGTATCTCCAGTTTGTATCCCCCATGATAGTATATGTTCACTTTAATTAACCTTTTGTGATGTGTAGGGTTCCACATTTTTCACTCGGTAAAATATCTATTGCAAATGTATTTTTTAACCTGGCATTTTAGATAAAAGTAGCGCGACTAATCCTACAGATATGAAATAAACAATCCTTTAGCTATTGTTATAAAAGTTAATTTAAAAGCCTGGAAAAGATTTTCATGGATTAAAAATTTACAAATTAAAGTACTTACAGAAATTTGGTGGAGTCTGTAAGAACATACCTAAAAGAAGATAACAAAACAATCTGAAAGCTGTTACAATTTGCATTGATTAAGGGGTATTTTTGCTGTCTCACAGCACTGCTGAATATTGTTCTATTTCCTTTTGACATTTAAAGTGATTAGACTTGAGTGACATTTTAAAACCTTTTTTTAAAAAGTACCTGAGTAACAAAAGGGCAGAAGCTAACTTCTGATCATATTGTTCCATTATCCCTGATTTTCTAACTTGGTGTGATTTTACCTTTCTTTTGTGACACAAGGACAGAATGTGAAATTTTTCATCAAGGTCTACTATTATACAAGGAGAAACAGCAGAAGGTACAGTTAAGTACCTGCAGTTAGTGAAGAGAATTTCTTGGAAGTCTCCCTGCTCTGCGATAATAAAATGGAACAAAACATAGTTTGTATATGTCAAGGACAAACAATATCTAATTTTCTTCATTAGTGTGTCTGGCTTGGTGCGTAAGTAAAGAGCAGTGAATGTAATCAAAGGTTTAGTAAGGTTTTTGTGCTGGTTTGCTGTGAAGCTGCCATAAACAATTCTAGGAAATGTGACCTGGATTAAATCACAAGCGTAGAGTTATAGAATTGGCTGAAACACTGTACTAAGGAGTAGTCACTGGGTTATCAAAGTGAGGGCATAGGCTGGCATCTGACAGGAGTTTATTCTGGTCTTGCTTTTGCTCAGTGTGCCCATGAATGTTTTGGATGCCAAAAGAGAGTATTGTATTATGAAGTATGTGGCTAACACCAAGTTTTAAGAATGTCTTGGTGAGGTGGATTGTTCATGATCAACAGGCTGAATTTCAATAATTAGAAGCACATTTCCCTTCATGCTACTGCTGCTGAATCTTCTTTTGGTGATTCTGCTGGTGATTAGATTATCGTCTATTGATGCTGAAGTTAGATACACTAAAACCTGACAGAATTGCTCTAAAATCATTACCTCAGAGCTATTTCAATAGCAACTATACTTTAGCAAAACCTGGAAGGTCAGCTGGAAAGAAGCAGGGCAACCCAAAAGGTGAGAGATACATGGTTTGTTACCTGTGTTTTGTTCTCTTGATTTATGCTTGCTTTGTTCTGCAATTGGTGTATTGGAAAAGCAAAAATATGTACTGCGCTGTGAATCCCGTGCGAACAGCATGGGAAAGGCCCTCTGCCTGCCCCAGTCTCCCCTGGCCCTAGGAGCACAAGAAGCTAAACTGGGTATGCAACTTCTTGTTGGAGTCCAGTTGGAAATCTGTTACTCAGGACTGGTTTCAGTCTTTGGAGCTGAACATAGCTCATGTAGACTACAAGGATGAATGATGCCTTTGGGAACACCCATTTTCATGTAGAAGGTAAAGAGCAGAGGACTGAATTTTTTTAAATAAACCTCACATTCCGTTTTTACATTTTTTGACAATAGAGTGGATGAGTCGCACAGAAGATGGGTGATTCTATGAGTCAGGTGACATTCAGCTTTTGATATTTTTAATAAAAATACCAATCGCATTTGTGCTTGCATGAGGGAAATAGAGTTGATTTTTAGTTGCTTGTAGGCATTGAAAAATAATTTGAGCAGTTAGTCCACATTTATTATATGCTTAGATCAAATTACCAGCAAATTCCAAATGAATCTTGTGGAGTACTGGTTTCCTCTCTTGTGACACGGAGTATCAACAGCTGTACCCTTAGGTTACAGAGTACAATGATGGTCAAGATCTTTACTGCATTCAGCAGGGCAGAACACACAGGAATGAAAGAAACTGAAGAAAATAATGCATCTCTGAGAGTGAAAAGGTGATGGTTTGCCTAAATATTTCAAAGCCTGAAGTTAAAGCTGTAATCAATAGAAAATAATTGAGGATCTAATACCCAGACATGAAACCAAAATACTCCTCTCTCCTCCCTGACCCTCTCTATTCATTAGTCTTTACAAAAGGTAGGATTTTTCAAAACAGGATAACCACAAGTTAGGGTTTGATCTCTCTCCAGAAGGCTCTGGAGGGACACTGTTCTCTCAGCTGCAGGAAATGGAAGGAATGAAGTCTCTGACTACATTCCATGAGAAGACCCAAGACTTCACAGTTTCTCCCCCTGATGGCTGTCAGCAACAACCCATTTCTTCAAAGCCCATGCATCGGTCAGCCAGGGCTACCTCCTTCTTCCTGTCTTCAGACAGTTTTTAAGTGACAAAGCTTTCCAGCTACTGCGCATGTGAGCAGAGCTGTTCAAAATGCGTTCACTACTCCTGAGGGATGGGCAGGTGCATGATGGAACACCCAGCACTGGCAGTTCAGCTGCGAGGGAAGTCAGAGCATCAAACAGTGCTCCCAGGAGCTCTGAGGCACCCACAACACAACCCATATGCCTGTGAGGAGACCTTCCTCTTGCTCTGCGGCTGAACCAAGTTCTCATTCGGCTCTTCTAGCAACTTCAAAGTTACAGCCACCAAGTGCAGCTGCCTCCTACCCTTTCTGTACCATTCTATACAATGTAGGACCAAAACCTCTCCAGAAAGAATTCAGTACTGAGTAAGCCTTTGTCTTGCCATGGCAAAGCTAAAATACATTAATACTGAAAAATATCTGTCTTGAATTCCTACCTGTTTGTCAGTGAGTCTCATTCAGCAGTGCTGGTTTAGTGCAGTTAAGAGTTAAGTCAATAAGTGTTTTCTTACTGTTTAGAAGTGATGGGTAATACCTCAATGGAATTGAATACAACTGTGTTATAAAAAAAAATAATCAAATTTAATTTTATGTGCCAGGACCTCAAGACATTTTGTAAGACCTCCTGATAGAACAAGCTGGCACATAACTGTCTTCATAAGAGCTTATCGTTGCTACAACTACAGCCTTTTAGGAAATATTTGTAGAACTGTATTAAAATGTGGCATATAGACTGCATGTTAATTACAGCTGTATTACTTAGCATAAATATATTGAAGCCACGTAGTAGTGGTGATACAGCTCAGATACAGGCTCTGGACCACGTTCCAACTGCCTGAAACTAGTGTGGACTGAAAGTGTTTCAGACTCCAGTTGAATTACTTGTATTTACCTTGGTATAGATAGAATAACATGCAGAATAGCTTACTGATAGCTTGGCTGTAGCCCAAGACCAAATAATGGGTGGGATGGTAAATCAAATAACAACATATGTGAATCATGGAATAGTTTGGGTTGGAAGGGACCTTAAAGACCATCTAGTTCCAATCCGCTGCCATGGCCAGAGACACCTTCCACTAGACCAGGTGGCTCAAGGCTCCATCTAACCTGGCCTTGAACACTGCCAGGATGGGGCAGCCCCAACTTCTCTGTGTAACCTGTTCCTGTGTCTCACGACCCAATTAAGTGAGTCAAGGAAAAACATTTACCCCTCTCTCAGAATCTAGGATAAGAGCATGTTCCTGTGACTTGGATTTTAGAGGACTATGTCAACTATTCCAAGAAACCTCCTTGAACTTTAATGGGTAAATTACTTGAATTCATGTCTGTTAGGGGGTTGTTTCCATTAAGTGTGTGTTTAGGCTGCATCCGTTTCTCTCTTTGTACAGGATCTTCCCACACATGAATTTCGCTAGTTTTTGTCACTTTAAGTATCAGCTGTTGCTTCAGGTATGCAGCTCTTCCTTGAGAGGTCTTAAATTGCTCTTAATTGCATAGGTGCAACTACTGCTTAATTTACCACATGGGAAGTGAATTTCTAGATTATTTTTGAAGAAGAAAAGCCTTAAGAAAAAAAAGCTGGTTGATCTTGGCATTGTTGGGGATTCTCATGTAAACATGTATGGATTTTTATTTAAGCTTTTATGAACAGAAACATATTAATTACGTGCAAATAGGAATGGACTTGGTATCAGCTTTCATGAACTAGCAGAGCAATTTGAGACAGTGGGTGAAATCACCAATTTCCCATCCTGGCAGAGCACCTGGATGTTCTGTAAAAGAGGCAGGGAACTCTGTGCATCAATTTGCTTTGCAGATTTATGTAATTTAAGCCTCCTAGGGGAAGAAAATGGATAGGCATCATGCATGTTTCAGATTTAACTTAAAAACTCACCAAAAGAATGACTAAACTGCCATTTTCCTGCATGTAGGAGATCATTCAAAGGAATCGAAATTGCAGGCACTCCTTCAGCTGTGGTGAGACACCTTCATTCAAGAGGCTGAAGGGAAAATTGCCTTTCCTGGATTCAGCCAGCTGGCCTCATCACTGTCCTGGTGTTACAGCTGAACCCAGGACAATCAGTCTGGATAGTAAATGCACACTAAATTTAGTATAATTGTTTATGGAATTCTCTTGTCACCTTTCTGGATGTCTAGTAGATATACACACGTATACATGGTATGAAGGTCAGCTAGGCTTTAGTTGAGCAGAACTTTGTTCTTTCCCATGGAAAGTCTGCAGCCCAATTGTAAAGCTGTTCTATATTAAGTCTCTGGGTAACGTTTTTAGGATGAGCTTTATTTTAACATAGGAGATAGATTAGTAGAATATCTGAGCTACAAGTGTATTTAGATAAAGTAAAGCTCCTTTTACAGGTAGCATGTGACGTTCAGCTTCCTCATTTGAGAACAGAAGCAGAAAGAACAGAGATATTCACAGTGCTCAAAGCTATTGTCAAGAGTACTTGCAGAAGAAACTAATTTTTGTCAAAAATCATGGATATTAGTCCTGCTGCTCCTGCTTGTAATGTGTATACCACCATTCTTATGCTTTGGTACAGTTCAGCTTGAATTCAGATCACTACAGCACTGTGATTCCCAGCAGGCTGCCAGCCAGCCTACTTTCTTCAGGGTATTTTTCCTTCTGTATTATCTGCACAAGAAGCTGCACTAACCCAATTTTAGACCCCTATACACCCACCAGTCAGGATGCAAGTAAGCGGCTCTATTTCCAGCTCATGCTAACTAAAACTCACCCAACATTTAGGCTGGGAGTTTTACAAGTGGCAGAGTTAGAAACTGTTAGAAAAGGAGATACGCAGAATGCCAAAACCTATTAACATTTATTCTTCTAGACAGCAGATGGCTTAAAGTGGTTATGACTTTCCACCAATGCAGAAATTTACCTGCATCCTCTAAGAAATTGTACTGCTGCCTAATAAGGTACCAGGTTCTATAATACATTTACCTATCCAAGGGACAAGTCTGTTGTAGCTGCAGCTCTAAATAGGCTTTCAAAGGCTTGTAGAACATGTCAGTTTCACTAGCAGTCCATGGGAAGATCCAGCTCCTGTAATGACACACAATTAAGGTTTCTGGCATGTTGCTAGAAATCAGAGTGCTTTTTTTTTTTTTCTGAAGAGGAAGACTGGTTTGCCCCTTGCAACTACAGAGAAAGCATGGTAGAGTGTACCAGAGGCTCCAGGGGCTGCCATTCCCTCCTTGCTCTTAACAGTACCCCTTAAAGTGGAAACTGCAGGCACCCTGCACACACAGCTGGGGGTGAAGAGCCAAGAGCTTCCTTTATTTTGGCATGACTGCAGATGTGTGACTTTCTTTACTCACAATTCTTGGTAGCAACTACCAGCCCCATTCTTTCAATAGGGTGTACTTAGCTGCCTTCAGTTACCCCCACCCAGTTTCCCGTTAGGAGAACATAAAGCCGCATTTGTTGCACTCTCTCTTCAAAAGTAACACTCTCAAGACTGAACCACAAACAGTAACAAAATAGACTGTGACTGTATCAGTATTTACTTCCTGGGTTATGACCTATTTATTTCTACCTACCCCTAAGTAGCTTTTCATTATTTCTCATAATCTGAACCCTGAATCTTTGTAAATGTTCATGTGTTTCCACTCTTTCATAAATTATTAGCTCATACCTACTTTATAGAAAGATCTGGGCCACAATCACCAAAATCAGTGTTTATGAGCAAATACTTGAGACAATCAAGAATTCAAAAGGTATTATCATGGAAGTAAGGGCTGAGTTTTTAATTTAGAGAAAGTAATTATTTGTCACAAGTTTTAATTGAATTTTAGTTATTTAAGTACTCAGATGAGCAAAACAAATGCAAAAGTCTGGTAGTTTTGCTTCTGAACTCACATAATAAGCATAACAAATATTCTGAGATTAATAATTTCATACATAATTTGCAAGGTAATAAAGTAAAATACACACCCCATCTCACTTTAGCATTCTGCTTCTCCCATCTGACTAGTCTCAATTTGTCTCTTATAAGCATTTATCTATTAGTATCTCTGGCTTCCCTTCATTGTTATATAAGATAACTCTTTCATCCCCTAACTCATCTGAGCAAGCTCTCCCTATAAAGGATATAAAGAAAATCAGAGTGAAATCCACATCAATTCTTTGGTGATGCTGGGGAGAGATGCAACTTAGTGAAAGGCAACAATTCCATTTTACACATAATTCAGGAAGACTTTTTCACAGACCCTTTAACACCTCTGATACCCAACTAGACAACCCCCTTCAAGAATTATACTTGGTCTTAATGCACTTTAAAATTGTTCATACATTCAGCACCTTTGCAGTGTGACTTTTATAAACACAGCAGAAGACAGGAGGCAGGTCAGTTATACAGGTACTTTATTAATTTCAAGCGATTGCCACTTCCCAACATCCTTCCACCCGAATCACAACATTACACATACTGGAGAAGGTTGCTCTACCTCCAGCAGTGTCACAGACTGGTCTGCCTTCTGCATACAGGTCAATACACACACAAAGGTTCTTCAGAGGTTTAATGCCACTTACCCTATGTATGGAGATAAAGTATTATTAAAAAGGTTTAAAGAATCATTATTTTTATTAAAAACTCCTAAACAGTTTTAAACTATAGTAGTAGACAGCAAGGCAATAAACACACATTCTAACTGCACAGGGTTGATATCCTGTGTTTTCTGAATGCTTGGCAAACTAAACATGTTAAATGTGAAGCACCTTGTCCCCATGAAGGAGAAAAAAGTAGAAATTAACACAGTAGATTCAGCCAAACTTTATACATGTAGGGCCTTGCTCAGGTGAAGATACAAATTACATCTTCATGTACTGGAGGAAAAGTTAAATTACCCTCTCTTGTAGATCATCTGAGAAACAGTTCAACACAAACCCCCTGTTTCTTGCACAGCTCTTCTATTTGCACCAAGCTGCAACCACTGGAACTATTTAGCTGACTGCAGAGGGATGAGCAGCTACTCTGCTCTCCTCACAGACCACAGGCTACTGGGACAGATACTGCCTAAAACTGGAGAGGTTACTTAACAGTGTCAAAAAGTCCTCAATTCTGGAGGCCTTTGAAGCCAGAACTAAATGTTTTTTATTGTTGCCAACAAGAACTATCAGCTGAAGCTGATATTGGACAGAGGACTGAAACACATTGGTTTTGAACAACCCATCAGTTACTCCTCTGGATCAATAATAGTTTAGCAGAATTAAGATAAGTTATGAACCTGCTGAAGTTAAAGAAAAAAAGGTGCATTGTCTGTTTAGATATTTGCTAGTTAACACACAGGTATTTTAAACAAATACAATGGCAGATTTTTTCTTAAAATTTCACAAGTTTTGTACTGATCATTATTCTAGCATTCTAAAAACCCTTCACTTAAACAGTACCGCTCAGTTACCTACATTTAATCACAATAAAAGAAAAATAAAAGTATCTTCAACCACAAATGAAATGAACACATCTATGTAACAAATTCTAAACCAGAAAGTATGCTTCAGGAATTATCAGTACTGTAGCAGTGTTAATCAATTCTGAATTGGAATGCTGGAAACCAAAAGATTAAGACAGAACTACATGAAGAGTATTTTTGTATCTTTTATAGGACAGAAACCTTTGTTCATGTCTTCTGGTAGCCATCATCTTCTTTTGAGCTGCACCTACAACACAAAGAACAAGTGAACGAGCAACTTTATGCTTCTCCAGGATAGCTCAAAACAGTTCTGTAGGCATTAAGGGGCATCTTTTCTACTGCTTTGTTTATGTATCACCAACTCATTTCACTGTTCTATATCCCTATTTTAAGAATAAAGTACAAAGCAACAGAAAGACTAAGCTATTACTACATCTGTGTAAAACTGCCCTCAGAAGTGCTGCCTATCTTGTAAAAGTGCAAGCTACCTTCTGCATTCAACTAGCAAGCAACTAGTGTTTCATTAAGCATGAAAGCTAATTTTTTTGTCATTTTCTGTATGAACAAATACCTTAATACATGGAATTAAGGAGAGATATTTTTTTTTTATTACGTAAATTCAGAAGAGACAGGCTGAAGGCTCCAAATAGGCATAAAAAACTACCCATCTCCTGCTTGTTTTCGTAGTTAGTTCATTACATCTCCTCGGTGGGGTATTCCCCACCAGCAGAATGACTGTTTTGTGTCATTTTTCCATTCTTGAGTGCACTAAGAGTGCATGACTGTTGCCATTATGTACCTAGACGGATACAAAAACCCTTCTTAATTCAAAGTATTGTAAAGTACGTGAAACCAGTGGGGTTTTCACAGCTTGTCCAAATATATTAATAAAAATTAAAGATTAAATTAACATTGCCACAGAGAACATTCAAACAGCAGTATGGACCAGGGTTTAAACCACGACAACCTGCAAAGTCTGATTCTGTTTTCCTCACCCTGCATAACCAACTCGAATGTTTCAAGCCCTTCTAACTTGTTGCTAAATGTTTATCTACACATGCTGTCAGAAATAACCTTGTTAGGAAGGTGAAGTTGGTGTCTCAGCAAATCAGACCCATGGAGTAGGCGTTGAGTGGCCTGTGACTCGCTTTCCTTTTTCTCTTTCAGCACCATCAAAAGGAAAAGTGAGAAAAACAGCACAAACATTAGTTAAAGCTTGAATTTAATCCCATGTCCTACAGGAATAATTTCATTACAATGAAAGCAGACAGACATTATCTGAAGGGGCTTTTACTTTGTTTTTCTTTAAGCAGTGATAATTATAGATCTAATTTACATAGGCTACAGCTCCCCCAAAGATCATAATGTTTAATAATCCCTTTAATTAAATCATTAATAGGAAATGCAGGGGTGGATCTTAAGAATTACCTGATTTACCATCACTGAAGACAGATTCTTTTAAAAATGGCTACAAATGCCTTGTTCACAAAAGACTTTATTATCTAATGATGCATACTGAAAACATACAGAAATCTGCATGGTCCACTTTACATGCAGCAGAACAATCTTCACTTTACAATAAGTAAGTGTCAACTGTTTTATGCAAGAGACAACACTTTAAAGTCACATTTCTTAAAGAAAAGCTTCATTTACAAAAGAAATAAAAGGTAAAGAAGCAATTACCGCTTTTAAAAAGCAGCTGCTTTGTTCAAGAGTGGAAGGTTTATGCCTGTATTGAAAGACAACATGATCACAAATAATGAAAACAATGAACAAATGAAACACTTTTAGCATAAAGCAGTACACTTTCAAAATGACATACAAATAGTTAAAAATTTCCTTATGTTGTCTATCTAACCTTTAGATATAAGGTCTTTTGAATGAGATCCCAACAACTGTAATTACTAAATGAAAACTCTCCTGTAAGTGTCTGTTCTATGTCATAGTGAACTGTATTTAACAAAATGTATACAAAGTTTATAGCAAGTTGATTAAAAAAATTAAAGTAATAAGAAACAGTACACTGAAGGCGCTCTATCCATCAGGTGCGCACTTTCCAAGTCTTACATGTGATGAACAGAACAGAAGTTGTAACTATGCCACGGTTACAATGCCAGAAAAGAAAACACGGTCATTTATCAAACATGCAGGGAATTCTGCCACAACGCTATTGTCTCTCATTTGTCAGTTGTTCCAGTAAAATAACAGCTTAAACACCAGTGATGTTGATGGGTTAGCTTACCTTCAGTGTACTGAAAGTTGTACACAACCTGCTTTAAAAGAGGAGACCATCCCTGCGGGCAGGCTCAAGAAGGAACAGACCCCCTTCGGCACTGACTACACCAAGGGCATGCTGCTGTGGCCTGCACACACACACCTAGGAAAATGTGAATATAAACAGCATTTATGCTGGCCATTTTTTAAAGACAAAAATGAAGCCAAGTCTGCTAAAAACAAATCAACCACCCAGTATTACTGCTCTTTTTTTTTCTTTCTTTTTTTTTTTTTTTATAACAGATGCTTTTTTCTTTTTATAATATATACGAACTGCAACCATATACATTAGCATTGTACTTCTGTGCAGTCTTGGCAATTAAAACAGTTCTACAGTGAAAATTTTCACATAAGACACAAAACAGAATTACTCTAACATTTCTAAAAGAAATATCAGCCTTGATGTTAATTCAAATGTATCATTGCTTCCTCAACTTTGCAGGGGAAATATTTATGTTTATATACATTAATAACTGCTGTGAAATTTCTTCAGTCTTTGTATCTTAATTACTCAAACCCTTTGAACTTCTTCATCTGGTTTAAATTTTTTCCTGGATGAAGGCGTGCTGCAGAGCCTGGTTGATGCTAATCCGTTTGGCTGGGTCTAACATTAGAATCTGGTCCAACAAGTCCTTTAGCTGGTGTACTTTTTTACGCTGGTCTTCAGGGAGTCGTTGGCACCCAATCAAGTCTGCTAACAGGTCCTTGGTTGGATTAATGGTGCTCATAACAGTAACTTTCTCCTACAAATGCAAAAATGACAACCTTGTAGAAGAGAAGGCATGAAACTTCCTATCCCTTTTACAGAGGTTTAGCAGCAGCTTTTCTGCAGGGTTCTCTCATATCTGATCACTAATGCCCTTCAACATCACACAGCTTTGTAAATCCTCATGCAGACAAAGGAAAAGAGTAGAAGCAATGCTGTCAGGGGTAGGCCAGACTGTATCTTTTGGCAACAGCAGGTGCACATATGAAACTTATGTCCCACTTAACCAAGAACATAATTTTTAGCAGGGCCTCTTGCGATACGATGAGGGGTAATGGTTTTAAACTGAAAGAGGGGAGATTCAGGCCGGACGTGACAAAGAAATTTTTTGCAGTGAGGGTGGTAAAACACTGGCCCAGGTTGCTCAGAGAAGGAGGAGTTGCACCATGCCTGGAGACCTTCAAGGACAGGCTGGGTGGGGCTCTGAGCAACCTGTTCTAGTTGAAGGTGTTCCTGCTCATTGCAGGGGGGTTGGACTAGATGACCTTTGAAGGTCCCTTCCGACTCAAACTATTCTATGATGAAAATTCCATGTGGAAAGTTCCCATATCTGACCACTAAATTCAACGATTCTTAACGAATATACTACATTACAATGTTACAGAAAGTAACAGTGACCTCCAACAACTTAAGCATACTATACTAAAGTTGGACAAACTTCTCTAAAATGAAGGCACAATTTCTTTTATTAGTAATTTAAGGACAGGCTACGTGGAGATATCCTGTATACCTACCAAGATTAAACCTAAGATTTTTCTTAAACGCATTCCTAAATTGTAGGAAAAATCCTCTGTTGCCAGTTCATAACTATGTAAGCTGTCCACACTGCTGCAAATGGACATTCGAATAGTTTAAAAAAAAAAACGTATTTTTAATTAAGATGTCAAGATATATTTTGAAAGACTGTGATAGTAGGAAGGCTTGGCAAAATAGGCTGTCGACACAGTAACAACTTACCCTTTCTGTCACTTTATCTACTTCTATATACATAAAGTTGAGATTTTGATCAAAGTGCTGATCTTTGAACACACCTTTTCGAATCATCTAGAAAACAAGGGAGAGGCAAGTTTCAGGCTAATTCTCTGTGTCACAAATTTCACAATTAACATTAATGTCTAACAACTTACTGCAACATGAATGATTTACTACTAATGAAAAATGTATCAAAAAGACAGTAAGAAATGTCTAGACAGAGTAAAAAAAATACAGTTCAAACCATCTGAAAGGACACTGTATCTTCCATTGACTTACGTATTCTTTTCAGGTCACTGCTTAGGTTTCTGTTTTCACTTTATATTTAGTCTATGAAAAAGAAGCTGTATACTTTCACTTTGTAAGATTTCAAATCAATATAAATTATACTTTCAGAGAGATGTCTGATATTTACTTGCTGTTGGGAGATATATAGGATAAGAAAGAGAATTGAGAGAGTAAAAAAAAAAAAGTATATTCTACTGATCACAACAGCAGCTTTAGATAGTAAAAACTTATATTTATTTTTCTTACCTTATTTGGCATCTTTCCTTTGAGATCCATGGCTAGTTTCAACATATGGTTATTGGTTTTGCCAGGAAAGAGTATTTTTCCTGTATAAAGTTCATATAATGTGCAGCCTACAGACCACATATCTATACCATAGTCATAGATTTTTCCTATAACTGAAAGAGAGCAACTTCAGTTAACTCCATAAAGCTAGCCTTAAATTATATCACAAAAGCAGACAGATGAAAAAAATCTTGTCGCTATGTTGGTGCTCTTCCTCTTAGGAATAAAAAGTTACCACAGAAGAAGGATGCAAACCTTTTACAGGATTCTTATTTCAGAAAGGGAGGTTTTTATCTAATACCCAAACTAATCAGCATGAATTAAGTTAGTAGTGAGAACTCAGAACAATACCTCTAAATTAAAACATAACTGTAATAAACCAGAATGACTTCTCCCTGTCCTCACTGAGCTGACCACCAACATACACAAAGTGTCACACAAGCATGCTCTCAAAGTCTGAATTTTTGACTGCCACCATACTTCCAGAGTGATGTTTTGCTAAGACCAAACAGAGAGTAAATTCAAGTTGAATTCTCATCTGCTGGGACTGGAACATCCTGCTACTGCATAGTAAATACTCCTTATGATACATGTAGCCAATCCAAAATGAAACTTACTGATTTCTGGAGCTCGATAAAATCTGCTAACTAGATATGGTGTAATGTCATTATCTGCAACATGCGAAGCTGATCCAAAGTCACAAAGCTTTAATATTGTTTTAGACTCATTCACCTGAAAGTTAAACACAAATATCCATTAGCACTATTTGCAGTCAGAATTGCCGATAGCGCTGTGAAAGTGACAATACATTTAAGCTGGAGATAAGAAAAGTATTCAGCCTTCAAACTGGAAGTTCTTCCCATATTTCAATCCTTCCTCTCTGTATTCTAAGGAAACCGTAAAACTTTCTTAAATCGAAAAGTGACAGATTGTGTCTTCAGAGTCTACAAAACATAAAAAGGTCAGTTTCACATAGTCTGCCCTTATCAAAATATCCTTGGTGGACCCAGATTTCATTCCAGATACTGAAATTCTATCAGTTTAGACTTCCAACTCTGGTTTCCAGAGTACCACTCCTAAAACAGCATATTATTCACAAATCTCATGCTTCTATAGTAAGTTTTACTGCTGTGATGGCTAGAAGAGAACACTTTGAGTAAAATAAAAATCCGAGTTTGTCACAGGAATGACCACCAAGAAAAAAAAAAAAGGAAAAATATTTGATTCCTCTGATGTAGCTCTCACGGCCTGCTAACCAGAATGTTTAACAGAAACAGAAGAGGAAAAACAAGCAGTAAGGATTTTTCCCCATTATCTCATTCACATAAACAAAATCTCCATCCAGACCCAACGTCATTCCATTTTGCAGAAAGCAAGAACATTCTTCAACTATTGATTGGAAAAGGTCCCAAGATTTCTCCTAAGAAAGGATACTGTCTTAGTTCAGAAGATCTGCTTTCTACAAGATACAAGTGGATGCAGGTTTGTCTGAGAAACAGTATACTAAATAGAAGATTTTCTTTAGATGCTGTATTATATTTCTTAATATTTATGCCACAATAGCATTTTATGTCAATGGTAAACCCTTACTGTTTTCAGTTATAGTAAATTTTTACTTCACCTAAACTAACAGAATATTGTTAATTTCAAATACTTCATTTCACACTACAGACTGTGCAAAATAAGTTTCAATTATTCACTACTTACCAAAATATTATCTGGTTTAATATCTGCATGTAGGATATTGCATCGTTTAAGAAGTTTTAAAGCCAGGAACAACTGCTGGCTGTATGAACGCACAGCTTTAATATGGAGTCCAACATCTTTCCCGTACTTCTTCAACACTTCTCGTAAATTCATACTATTAAAAGAAAGAATGGGAGAGAGAAAGAATAGAGAAAAGCTTAAAAAAGAAAACTAGTTGCCTCCTAAAACTGTAAGATAAACTTGAACAAACCAGTTAGCTGTAGCTGCTTTTAGAGAAAAGCAGCATTCAACATACATACCGCTCTGTTAGCTACAGTAACAAAACAAAAATACTCATCAACCAGATCTATCCTATACTATATAATTACTTACTGGACTAAGCTTACTTATTTCAGAACACATTTAGAATCAAGATCAATTTGAGAGGATTTATTTGCACATGAACAACGTTTTCTTAACAACTGTAAAGCCTCTGTCCTTGTTTTCTTCAGAAATAAGTAACAAAGGAAGTAAGATACAAGTTGAGGAGGCGATTTTTTGGCAAGTTCAACAGCAGATAAAAAGATGACAATTCCAGGACAAAACTAAGTTCCCTGCATTCTTGAATCTTGGCAATAGAACAAGAATCAAAACAATAGCCCAAACTAGAAAGGTAGTGATCACTCAAAAGTACTTTACTTTTTACAGAGAACCCCAACATTTGACATTTTACCTGAGTGGCTCAAATACCAGACAGAGATGTTGTTTGTGGTAGAAATGTCTGAACAACCGTAGACAATGAAACTTGTCATCAGGATCTGCATCATTGAGCTTCTTCAAAAATTCCAGTTCTTTTAGGCCAGTTTTTTGCCTGTAAAAAGAAGAAATGGTTGTATAACAAAATCAGTGAAATCCTAATACCTTTTTTTAAATGTAGACATTCACTCGCATGGTTGTAACTATCCACAAATGAAAATGTGTCCTGTCATTACCTAATGTACCACGGCTTAAAACAAAACATCACAACAGCGGTTTGCTGTCAGTTTCCACACACTGGGAAAGTTTGCTTAGTTCTTGTTCTTCAGTGTGCCTTTGTAAACGCCTCATCCTTTCCTCCTCCCTCCCGGCTGCATATAGAGTTATAATTAGATTTCCTCCTGTAATGTGACACTTCAGTTTCAAAGAGCACTCAGGAAGTTCACTTCAAAAAAAAAAAACACAACAAAACAACCCAAAAAACACCACAACAAAAAACCCCAGAAAGTATTTAAACATATATGCTATTATTTCTAAGCTAAACTATGTATCTAGACTAACTAATAACTGCCTTCTTACGTTGGTAACATACCAAGCTGAAAGTTATCAACCCCCCTCGAAAAAAAAAAACAACCACACACAAAACTTTCCTAGACACCTATTCACGTAACTCAAAATAACCCAGTTACACACCCAGCAAGACATCTTTTAGAACTTCCAAGGTAAAATGCATGGAGAAGATTTTTGTTTGTCTTTAATGCAAGAGGACATATTATGTGACTGTAGAAATACTGCAGCGGGTACCAAAAATGAGTATTACAGACAAGTCCTCACACAATGCAGTTTCATAGATCATACTTGTTCACTCATGTTCACTCGTTCTGAAAGACCTAAATATTTTTTGTATTTCAATAGGGAGACTCCCGCCCTCTTTCTATATCCTACATACATGGAAACACGTAAGTTGCAGATGATCAATTAGGAATCAGCTCATAACCCGCCAGCTCAATATGGTCCATCCAAACAAAGTTTTCATAGAATCATGGAAAGGTTTGGGTTGGAAGGGACCCTAAAGATAATCTAGTTCCAACCCCCTGCCATGGGCAGGGACACCTCAGCCTAGACCAGGCTGCTCAAAGCCCGATCCAACCTGGCCTTGAACACTGCCAGGGATGGGGCAGTCAAAACTTCTCTGGGCAACCTGTGCCAGCATCTCACCACCCTGATAATAAAGAATTTCTTCCTAATGTCTACTATAAGTATACCCTCTTTCAGTTTAAAACCATTCCCCTTTGACCCTGTAAAAAGTCCCTCTCCATTTTTACATTTTAGAGTCCGTAACTCCCATCTCAAAAATTTTAGGGCTGGGCAGGCTTCATAATTAACTGTAACTTTGTTTCTTGCTACCACTCTTCCCTGCGGCTTTGCAAATGAGAAAGTGCCTGATGAAAATCAAGTACCCTTCTTCCTGTGATAGCTGTAAAGTGTGGATACATAGTCCTCAAGCGCTTCCCATTATCTGGCTCATATTAGCAGAAAAGGCAGGAATCACAGCTGTAATCTGTTACTTCACTTGAAACAAAGGGAGATTCAAATCACACCATGAAAAACTTGCAACTGTTACATATGCTTTGTTATTATCAAGCAGAAACATTACTTACATAAGTTCGTTGTTCCTGATGATTTTAACTGCTACTTCTTGGTTTGCTCTTGCCATGTCCCTGGCTCGCACTACGTTACTGAAGACTCCCTGACCAGTGTAACCATAGACATTGTAACGTTTATCTAGAACTTCACCTATATTAACACCTGAAGGATAAAACCAAGCAATTTCAAGTTATGAATGACACACATAATGGATCTTTGTATGAAAAGTAAACCATTCTGTATAAAATTCAAGGAAACAGGATAAATCAGTTTCACAGCATACAATGTTTTTATCACCTAGTTTTGTGGAAATCATGGGGAACAAACTGTGATTCTGTATGCCTGGAGTTTTTTAGTAACTGAGGTTAAAACTTGCATGCTCATTTCATCCATCACATTACACACTTAATGAGGTACACTGACATGAGAATAACAGCTCAGCAGTGTTACATGAGGATCTTTCCCATTCAGCACCCTTGCTCTACCTGTCCTTGCAAATCAACAAATACAACTTACGGTAATAGCCCTCTGCATCAGTCCAGTTATCCCTGAGATTAGGGTTTTCTTTGAAGTCTTTTCCAAACCCAGCAGCCCTTAGACGAGCACTCTGAAGAAAGAAAAAAACCAAACACAGCTTTGCTTCCATGCTCTTTGTCCATGATGTTTACTTACCAAAAGTCCTACTGAAACACTGTTCCTTTCCACAGTACAAACACACTTAATTTGTAGGAGAGAGAAACTACTGAACACAAAATGCTCTGAATACAAAATTTACATACCACTATCTAAAGATTGATGCAAGGAAAGAGGATGGTATCAACAAACAGAACTATCATCAAACAGAAATGGGCGGGTTTCAATTAATACCCATAAGGAATTTATACAAGTCATGTTAGATGCACAATTTGGACCATCTGAATAAGATTTTACTTATAGTATGCTTATAGTAAAAAAGCTTAGCAATTTGTAAGGAAAATATAATTGCTTAAGCCTTGAACTTCTGTTTATTCAATGCCACTACGCAGATTTGATCATAATGATTATGATTTGCGATCATAAAACCAGTACAATTGCGGCTGATATCTCTTAACAGATCTGGCCATCACAAACTCAAATCTATGAGTAGTAAAGTGTATCTTCAATAGAACATCAGTTTTTGGAAGGGGGAACTGCTCCCTTACAAGCCATATTAAAACCCTACTTGTAACATTCAAGTTTTTAAAAATGCGCCCACAGACACTATCCTTCAAGTATTTCCATTTTTCCAGGTTAAAGGCGCTTTGAATTTTTAAATTTTATTATTATTACCAATATTACTAGAGTAAGACCATGGCAGCCTTCTGTCACCAATGCTTCTGTTTTAACTAATAGATTACATCTACCATAAAACAAAATTAACTAGAGAATTTCTAAGTTAAGAAGAAAGTTATCTTGTCTTATACCTCAGTGTTATGCATCAGCAACAATGTGGTATATTTACAGAGAATGGCAAGTAAAGTCTCAAAATCAGTCACTGGGCTACCTATTTGCAGGACACTTAAAACACATTTAGAAAAAAGCTGCTAGAATTGTGTAAAACTAAAACCAGGAATTATATCTCTTTATCCAAATCAAACCATCCAACCAAAAAATCAACCCACAACCAACCAACCAACACCTCCCACTCCCCAAACAAACCACATCACTCCACCATAGCATCATCAGCAAATTAAAATATCTTACACAGATGCTTTTTAGTTAACCATACATGAAGCTCTGAAAAAAGCTCATAATTAGAACAGTGCAGCTTGGTAACATTAACATAAAGCTTAACATAATAGGTTTGTTACCGTGCGCTGTTGTAAGTCCTATTCAAACAGGAAGTGAATTCCCCAGTTGCTAACTCCGGTAAAACTAATTTTAGCAGGTTTTCTTTCAGTGAAATACTAATCAAGAACTACTTTGTCTGCCTTGGCTGATCAAAAGATTCAGAGCATGCTATCCAGTCAGTTACACATGCTTTTACAAATCAAAGTTCCCACAAACCTCAAGTGACAGTATTCTCTAACAAAAAACAAGCAAAACAGTAAATCATGTATTTCAACTCCAAGAATTACCTACATCAAAGTATGCAGCGAACATATCATCTGATTCTGTGAACATGTCAGGAGCTAGCAGTTTCTTCTGAGCTGAACCTTAAAATGAAATTTAGATTACTCAACATGAAAAAAAAAAAAAAAAAGGCAAACTAGTAACTCGATCACCAGTATAACTCATGATGTGCTATATATCATAAGATAACCTAAGATCAGTATGTTGGCAAACAGGTAGCTCTACTGTTATAAGCAAATACTGGTTTACATTGTAGAAGTACAAAACTCAGATCGCTTCAGTTCTTCGAAGCACTCAAAAATTTATACCTCCTTGAAAAATTAAGTATAATAGCTTTCAAATAATTCACACAGCAGAAAGAAGTACGTACCTGCGTGATTCCCTACAGATAATGACTATGCATAAATGTATAAAAAGAAATGTAAAATGACCATGTATATACATAAAAAATTACAGATGCATTTTCAATATCTAAGTTCAGGCTTTTCTGCTAACTAGAAACCAAAGTTGTAAAGCCCAGAATTTGTTTTGTTGGAAAATGTTTTCTTCAACCCTGTGAAAAGGACCTCACGTGCAGCTTTTAGCCAAAGACAGTCTTAACTATTATGCTTAGGAGAAACACTTTTAATGTGGGCAAGATTATCCCTTTCTCACCTTTTAATCATCTTTAAAGTCCCAAAGATATTTTACTTGGTTGACAAGATAAAAGCAAAGAAATATAAATTAAGAAAATATTAGTGAAGGCAAGGAAACTTCAAACTATTCTGTAACACACATTATGGTAGCATCCCTTCATGACCATAGCAAATCAGACACTCCCTTTAAGGTATAAACCAATGCAGAAAAATAAACAGTTAAGCTCAGTTGCTTCAGGTCTCATGATGCATATATGCAAACACTTTCATACAGAATAACTACACTGGAATCTTCTGACAGCATCAAAACCTCTCATCCATCACGCTGACACCATTGTTCCAATGTACAGACCTGTCATCTACCACTATGGGGAGACAAGTTATGCCGCTGTTCCAAGACACAGGCCCTTCCAGCAACTTCCTCAAATTTTCTTTTTAGTTCCAGTTATTCACTGGGCTACAATGAGCTGTAACTAGTTCCTCAGCAACTTACTATCCTGGCCCTGTATGAGGTCAGTATACAAACGAAAAATGGCTCTTAAAAAAAGGATCTACTGCTTCCATCTGTTGTTATAGCCACCTCCAACCCAGAACACAACCAATATATGAAAATTCCCAGATTTGAGTGTAACTGATCTGTTTAAGAAAAACAAACAACCAAACACAACTCTTCTTTCATATTTTGAAAATACCTGTGTAATTAAGTTATATTTTCATACACCTTAGTAGACAAAATCAGAAAGGAGCACATGCCTCGACATAAAAGGAAGATGTTGTCTGTTACACACAAGAAGACTAAACCTAAACTTGCAGTATGCAAATAAAGGAAAAGTGCATAGACTGCTCCTTCCACCTACATTGCAGAAGTACAATCTGAAAACATATTGCTCAAGGGACCAGCAGGACAAGCTACAGAGGAGTGCACCAGTGCCAAAGAGGGGCAGCTTTATTACTTCAAGGAGAAAAGCCTGCTAGAAGAGAGCATATTTAAACCTCAAGGACACATCTAGCACATGATATGAAATACAAGATAACTGTCCAATGATTTCCTGGAGGGGCGGACAGGTTTCATAGCCCTTGTTAAACAGCGTGCTGTAGCAATTAAAAGAACTAGCTCAAGTACAAGCACACAGCAACTAGACACACCTTTGACTACTTGGAAGACTGTCAACATTACAGGGTATGCTGGAAGATGCTCCATGCTCTTTTTGCCACAGCAGGCACAAGGCAGGTTTTATATCACAACTTATTCCATTTCAATATTGCTGTATAAGAGATTATGTGCTGGGAGGAAGAGGATGAAACAGCCATTTCTTCAGCAAGAAGTTATGCTGCCAAAATGGCCCTACTTGCAATGACTCTCAAAACCCTTAATCATTCTAAATGACTCCAGACCCACCTATATTCTGACACAGTGGCTCTGACAAAAGGCAACAGCTACAAAGGGGCATGGTTTCCAACCCACCCCAAAATAAAGACTAGGACTGTATTAAGCTTCTACAAAAACAACATGCAAAAGTGGGAAGAAAAATGTGGAAGTTAAAAAGGAAGTGAACAATAAAGACAAAAATCATTATTCACTTTTCCAAATGTATGGTATGAATTATGTTGAGAGTTACTAGAAATGTATCATCCATTCATATAATCTTCCTCAATGAGAAAGGTTTACTTTTTTAATGTTTAGTACCATGACGTTTGTGGAAACACTCTCAAATTCTGACCAAAAAAAGTCAACCTATTTCCAAGTCTGCAAGTATGTAAGAAAACCAAGCAAAATGTCCAATCTTTCAAAACTGTAGTAAGGTTTTGATTCTTACCATTGTTCTGTTCAACTGTCATGAGGTTGTGCTTGGCCTTTACTGATGCCTCAAATGTGTCCACATTTTCCCGTTCGTACTCCTTGACATCAGCAGCTACTCTTTCTAGGATGTCATCGGGAGAATTCGAGCGACTACGTGTACTGCTCTGTGGACTGCTTGGTTCAGATGGTACAGATATATTACTGTCTTCTGTCTGGCCTTTGTATTTCTATAAAGAAATTTAATTATTAATCTCACCATCACAGCTTATCATGATTTAGACATTTTTAAACTCAAGCTTCCAAGGGGTTGTACTAAAACTTTCATAATCACCTAAAGGCAACAGATTATTTGCAGAATGTTATACAGCTTTTGAAAACTCATTCCACACAATGCACCAGAGCCCAGACCATAAAATAAGACTGAAAAAAAATCATGTGTGCCTACAGCAATTTTTATTGGAGATTAACTATTTAGTTGTGTGCAACAAAATGTTAGTAGCTAGAGATTTATTAATAAAGCATTCCGGCATACAAGTATTAAAATAAAGTCTTTAAGGAAAAAGTAATGATTTTGTATTTTACATCCTAGAAACTTTTCTGTTTCTATTAGTATTATGGTACAGAAAAGAAGGTTTTAGATTCAGATTTTTTATTTTAATTGGAAATCCTGTTTATTCAGGATTTGTTGTTGTTGAAAGATTTCAGAAGCATTAAAAAATGTTGAAGATAGCACCTTAGAAATTATTTCTTTAACTTACATAGTATGACATTACACAAATGCGTAAGTTCAAAATCCCCAAAAGTTCAAAATCAGAATGAACAAATGTTGCTACCACTCAGTTATGAAGGTGAAACCATGCAGTAATACAAGCAGAGGTTTTCCATTTAGGGAATGAAACACTGGGAATTCGCTTCCTGCATGGACCAACAATAGGTATAAAAAGCCTTTAAAAATAATTTATTTTATATGGCTTTGCTCAGTCACACTTCTGAAGGATTTTACAACGGGCTCTGCATAAAAGCTAAATCAAATATAGTGCTGCTTAGACTGTCAGAGAACGTTTAAATCGTGGCACAACAATGATTTACAGAAGAGTTGTTTCAGTCTTAAAAGCAAGGCTGTTGCAATAGAAGTGTCAGGTTTACCAGAGACTAATACTTACAATGAATTAATTGGAAAAAAATATAATAATTACTACCATAATGTAGTACTAGGCTAAGGGCCTTCCTTTAACACAACATTTTATGCTAAAAACGTAAGATTAGTTTCTGGAACCCACATGATAATATAAACCATGTACCTGAACAATTGCTTGCCGTTGCAATCTTCTTTGTCTTATCTCTGCCTCTTCATCCTCTTCTTCCAAATCAAAATCTTCAAGACTATAAATACATAATTAGTTTTTATATATCATCATAAACATAATATTATCTATGGAGTTTTACCAAATGCAGTTCTTTGGCATAGAAAGCACACAATGTATTTAACAATAGCTGTTCAACTAACTCAGAAAGCAAAGGTGCATTAAATCCCAGTGTGCATATTTACATCTCCTTACAGAGAAAATTTATCTTTTGGTATCTCATTAGGACTTGGTGTGTTTCAGTTTTAACTGCAAACAATTAACAGTAACTGCTTTTAAAGAGAAAAACAACAACAACAACAACAATCAAACCTTTCTCATTTTCATTCCAGCATCATTCTTCCTTAATAATCTGGTTAAGAATGCACACTCTTGTGCAATTGGATTAAGTAGATATTCATTAAATATAAAAACAATTTGCAGATAGCAGTTCATCCTTTCAGCTACTACACTTTTTCCTCAAGCAATGAGCTCGAGAAAACAGACCAAGTACTTTCACAAGATACCGATCAAGCTGAATTTAGAAACCTGACAAGATACCATCCCCTCAGGTCTGCCCACTAGCCAACAGGTCTTGATATTTCTTGCATACTCCAAAGTTTTTCAGATCATCCCAACAGCAATCTGAGAAGACCACAAATAAATACTATAAAACATGATTATGGTTTTACATGACAACTCAAAAACGACACTATGAAGACAAAATGTCAGTTCGTTCTCCGTATCAATGGATCTCTATTTTTAGATAACCAGCGCAAGTTAGAAATTCATTCTTACTTTTCATCTGATGAAGACTCCTGTTCAGCTTTCATACCCTCAGAAAGGCTACCTTTGAATTTGTCTTCTTTAGCTTTGCTTCTGCTCCTACGCCTATGGCCACCACGTGACCTGGACCTCCTTCGAAGGCGAGATCTACTTCTTCGGCCTCTATCCCTGGTAACAGTGAGAGCAGTTTGGGATTTGTCTGGGTTTGGTTTTGTTTTGTCTTTTTTTTTTCCAAGAAAAGGAAGAAAATCTATTCATAAAACATAAAGGTACATAAGAACTACAAATAAAAAAGCAAATTAACTGATGGAGGACAATCTGAATTCAACTATGCCAGCATACATAAACATGGACAAAAAATAAATTGTTTTTTTTTTTATACAAAACATGGCAATCTTCATTTGTTTAGTATTTAGCATTACTGTATTTTACAAAACACATTAAAAAAAATGCAGTGTGCCTTTACCTCCTGCGAGGAGACCTACTCCGCCTTCTTGGAGATCGGCTACGTCGAAGGGGTGAACGAGACCTTCTTCTAATAGGGGACCGAGATCTTCTTCTGGATGGGGACCATCTACTGGGTGGGCTAACATCTTTTGATCTTTCTCGTCTAGACAAAATATCATCTCTGGTCCGTGTTCTTAAAACAGAGGAAGAGAATGGTAGTCAAAACAGGAGCAAGCTGAAAACAAAAATCACAGTTCCCTCTAAAAGCTCACTTGAAAATCCTGCTGCAGGTGAGGGACCACCAGATGGGCTTCTGAGGGAGGGATGGATGCATACGCTGCACAGATGGCTGTCCTTCCTATGTGTCTCTCCCCACCCTGGCTAACATGTCCCCATGCCTCGGTCTTGTTTAGGACAACTCGGGAAACAGAGCTTGCTAATGGCTACCACAAAGCTAAGAGGGGTTTTAAAACAAAGCTTGTGTTTAGGTCTTACATAAATAGTGACCTATTTTCATCTTTATCAGAAGCAGTATTTAAACAATAAAGAAAGCCCCAGAACTAATCCTTGAGAATTTTCCCAGCAACTTCAAAACATAGTATCGAAATGCAGGACAATGCTACTTCGCAGCAATGACTCTGATGTCTCCTTCAATCTGCACACTAGAACTGGACAGCTTCAACATTTCACACAACAGCTGAATACTAAAATTCTCAATGTAAACCAACCCTTGGCAAAAAATAATTCAGGTTTGACACTATTTACTATTCAAAATTTGTTCATTGTCTATACAGACTCACAATTATTCAAGGGGGAAAAAAAAACAAAACCCTGATGGGAGAACTACATTAAAAGGCTTCACTGTATTCCATAACAGCAAGACTTTGAGCAAAAATTGAAAAAGACAGAAGCTAAAAATATTTAACCACCATTCTAATGTGGCTCCAACAGAAAATATTTCTGGAGAGTAGTGATGGAAAATATTTGCACACCATTGTTCAAAGAAAATGTTGCTATTCTAGTTCTTTCTATCCCCCTTGTTTTTTGTGGGTTTTTTTTTTTCGGTTGGTTGTTTGTTTTTTTTTTTTTTTTTTTTTAAATCAGACTGGGACAAGTTATTTCATTAATGAACAAAAATCTGTTGGTCTGAGAGATTCTGTAACTTTTTTGTTTGACTTGAGACTGCTGTTATCAGCTTCCATTACCTTAGCTACTTGTAACGACCAGGCATACACACTGATGTAAAATACCAAACAGTGGGACTGAAGGTAAATTTATGCACATGCAGAAGTAATGATAGTTTCTACCAGCAATTTCTGTAGACTCAAGTGCTGGAGCAGGCATTTGATTTAACCAATTTAATTTATGTTATGTGCTTGTGAACGATCTTGGAAAAAAAAGCCATAGGATGAACTGACAGTTCCAGGTTTCCTAACAAAGTGGTGGTACTGCCAAAACCCAATCAAAACAGCTGTGAAAAACATGAATCAATTCAGGGACTAAAGGTACGAGATAAAAAGTAGAAGCAGGTTAAGAATTCGAAGTAACATCGTATGTTCGGAAATGTCCCACAAAGGAAGATTATTCCTGTTGATTTGCATACACTTCCAGCAGCAAATATTTTACTATTCCTCCACTCACATGCTGTTCACCATGGTGTTAGAGAAGTATGAATTTGATGGCAAAATTCTAGACACATGCATCACTTGAGATTGTGTCTAGACAACTAATTCAAACTGGCTGCAACACAAGCTGTCATGAAAAATGAAAGATGCAAAATGCTACAGAACCCAAGTCAAACACTTTGTCAAAGAAACCTAGTGGTTATGTGCCGTTACATTCCTGACTCACCAGAAAGCAGTCAAAGAAACCGCTAGCGCTTACAGTACTTGCTTAACCTGGTTAGCACCACTGGGGCCATCCTTCAAAGCACCTGCAGTACTGCCATGCAGCAGTACAGACAAATAAGCTGATAAAGTACCCTTTAAAAGATACCCCATACTGAAAACCGCAACAACCCTCAGTGATGCAGGCAGAAAGCCTTTCACATTTATCAGGTGCTTATTTACTGAGCTAGATTTTTGTGGTTCCAATACATGGTTTTAAATTCGTAATTCTTGTTCTTATTCTTGGAGTGGGTGAAGCTAAAGCCCATAATAACAAGTTTTAAATTACTCATTATTTAAAAAGAATGCTGAACTCTTGCCTGTTGAGCTTGTTACATTTAATGAATTACTTCCAAAAGTACATACACTTATATTATTCTCTGCTTGAGAACTTACCATTCAGGCCATCTCATCTTCAGAGAAGACAATAGTAATTATTGCCTCATGATTTATGTTAAATTTCAAGGTAACTGCTTTAATAGGCTAAATTTTCTTTTAAAAACATGCCAAGACAAAAAAAAAAAAAAATAAAAAAAAAGGAAAAGTCTTTCTCCTCTAAGTGTACGCAAAATATGGCAATTACGTACAACAGGGCAATAATAAAGCAACACTACTGTACCTCCAGCAAATGAAAAATACAAAATACTTTTAAGGAAAAAACAAAAACCAACTAACCAAAACCCCAAAAAACCAAAAAATAACTGTGAGAAGTGCATCTTGAAGTTAAAAGATCTGCTTACACTCACAGATGCTGACTCTATCACTAGCATGTTTGGGTTTGCTTTTTTTTTTTAAGGGGAGAAAGGGGTTAATTACCCACAACACTGTCATGTAACAGAAGGGACTCTCACCTGAAAAAAATTCCTGAAAGCAACAGAACTATTAATTAACAAATAAAAGACAAGCTACATTCTGAATCCAACTGAGCAATAGAAAGGAGAACCTGAGCTACAAAACTTGTTCCCCCTAATGGTGTGAATGCAAGTAACTCGGCACTTTATCAACCAAAGCTGAATTTGCATGTCTGACAGCTGGGGGAAGTGTTTTTTAAAAACTGAATACATACAAAGTCAGCTCATAATAGAATGCACAATCTGATTACCTTTTTTCATAGCTATTTTCAGAATAAAGCAGAGATAAAAAACTGAACTAGTATATCTTTCATCCTGTAAAGTGTTTTTGAGATTGGTCATGCCACCTTTAAGTTACCTGGGAGAAGACAGACGCCTCCTTTCCGATTCTCTTCTTTTCCTTTCTGCAGATCTACTCCTCACTCTTCTAACTGGAGACCGGGTTCGGGAGGGGGATTTACTCTGTTTAGATTTGCGATCATTAAAGAGAGGGGATCTGCTTCTTCTTGATTTTTCACGCTGCTTGGGAGATAAGCTTCTTCCTTTTGGGCTACGGCCAGGTCGTCTAGGGGACCTGTTTTCTTTCCCTGAAGAAGCATCTTTAGAAGGAGATTTAATTGGCTTTTTTTCTTTGTCAGTCTCTGATCTCCTAGGTTTTCTATCTTTGGACCGTGATCTTCTATCTTTGGATTTGCTTCTTAGATTTGCAGGAGACTTAGATTTTCTGCCACGATCTCTGCTTTTGTTTTCATTTACAACTGGGGACTTCCTGCGATCTCTTGATTTACTTTTATCATCAACCTTACTTCTATCCTCTGGAGGGGATTTAGACTTTCTGTTTTTCTCCTGGGATCGCCTTTTAAGCGTCGGAGACCTAGACTTCCTTGTCTGATCTTGAGACTTACTTCTCTTATAAGGGCTTTTGGATTTCCTCCTTTCTTTTGACTTGCTTCTAGTTGTCTTGTCTTTGATTCCATCAACTCCTGCCTTGCCTTTCTTTTTGTCAGATCTGTGCCTAGTCCTTTCTTTTGATTCACTCTTACTTCCTTTCTTGGAACTAGTTTTATTGTCCACAGGTTCTAATTTCCCCTTAGTGTTTGACTTAGCTGCAGGTCTTGTCCCATTCCGTGCTTTCTCATTTATCTCCCCCTCTTCTTCAGATCCTGACTCATAACCTTGTAATATTAATCCCATCCCAGACTGGACTTTTCCTTCCATTAATTCATTTTCAAGTTCAGCTTTCAATAATGCTCTTTGTTTCTCCAAGTCTTCCAGAGGAGCTAAAAAATCAATTTTAGTTCTTTTAGCTGGTCCATCTTCTTTGTCAGAGGCATCAGCAACCTCTTTCCATTTATGTTTCTTGTGTTTGTGCCTGTGTTTATGTTTTTTTTCCTTATCTTCTTCTGAAGAATGTTTGTGTTTCTTGTGTTTACTGCGGTGTTTGTGTTTCTTTTTTTTGTGTCGGCTGTGCTTGTTCTGTGGTTGGTCTGCCTCTGATACTTCCCCATTTTCTTCATTTACACTTTTCTCAGATGCATCAGCATCCTCAACCCTGCAAAAAATGACACAGATCAGTACTATCAACTCACTGCAGTCCTTAATCCTGTGTTTCAGGCGACAGTCCTTTTTATGATAGAAACTAAGTGGCATTTAATTACCTACCTTTGGAAGATCTGAAAGTGTAAAACTAATGTAACTAAATTGTAACAGCAGATACACTTCTTCCTGAATAGACAGCTATGACTGCAAAACAGAAAGACTACAGAAGGTAGGTACAGCAAATACACTAACAAAACATGTATGTGGGTGTGAAATCAATGCTTATGCTTTTAGGTTCGATACCTATATCTGTTAACAGCATAGAACAGTGCTGCATATTTAGGCATGTCAGTTTATCATCTCTTTGCTGCTCCACTCCGATGCCTAACCCAAGCTACACCTTTCAAAACTGTTTTCAAATGGCAGAACACAGTTGTGCTCCAAAGATCAACACTTATTTCAACTGATGATGCTGACCACCTAATGAAAACTTCTTGCAAAACCTCATAGTTGACCAATCCTCTTAACTGCAATTTCTTTCTCTAAGTGTACACATATGCTAAAACAACAACAAAAAAAAAAAAAACCCAACACAAACCCAAGAACTTTTCTTACTGTGCACTTGTATTATTTATGCAATATGAGACACAGAATAAATTAAGGAAGTCTAAATTCAGAAAAAGCCTTCTGATAGTATACTGAAGACTATCAGATCCCGCCCCCCCCAAAAAAAAAAAAAAAGTCTATAAGCTTTAGACCTGTAAAATGGCATTGGCCAAAAAGGCTGAAAACAGGTTTACAGCAGGTTATTAAAGTAACAATAACATACAGTGTTTTTTCTAAAATAAATCAGTTTGCTAGTCACAGCAACAAGCAAATTAAGTACTGGGTGTACTTAATAACTTAAAAAAATTATCATATTGGGTCCTGATCTTATGCATTTACTTCTACTACCCTTAGACACCAAAACTAGCTTACCAGTAGGGTTTTTTTACACTGTTTAGCAAATACCTACTGATCTCCTTCAGAATATCAATTAAGTTACTATTTGTGGCAAGACAAGACTTCTGCCTTTTGAAATCTGTTGACCACATATTACAGGTGCCCGAGTTCACTTTTCTACAAACTCACCCCGTTTAAACTACAGATTTTAAATTTACTAGCTAACACTTTAATAACTTAAGTACAGCCCTGTCAGTATCCAAAACCTCATTCCTTGAAAAGAAATCCCCTAACATGATGGTCAGGAGCGGTGCAGGGATGTACACAGAAATGTAGAAATATCTTCCAAACTCTACTAATTTCATATAACAGTTGTTTATGAAGAATACAATCAATGATCCAACACATGTATCAGAGCCAGGCCTAAAGAATGGCACTTCATTATAAATGCAATTAATGTCTTCCTAACTAAGGCTAGGATAGTCAAACAGTGCACTACTACAGATTCTCTCCTGCTAGAGTTAATACAAATTCTAGTACTAGTAAATAATCCAGATTTCTGCAACATACACTAAAATTTGCTAAAACCATTAACACTTTAATGCTCTGAAATGAGCAACTGCCAAAGGGAACAGGCAGCTTGAGCTATAAATACGCAATATTTACAGACTTAAGTCGGAATGCTGTATACTTTTTTACATCTTTACCGCTACTTGTGCTTATTCATAACATTTAGGAAAAACAGTGTTTTTCTTAATTGCTTCCTCCTGATACTCCACACCATTATGAGAACAGAATACCAGAAAGAAGTTGCCTTAAAGTGAGTTTGCTCTATGTTACATTTGGTACAAAATACAGGAAAACTAAAGAACAAGTATTAAATGCACAACTTTTTCAACTTGGATTTGCAATCCAGAGCAACTATGTCAGTGACATAAGTTTGCTAAAGGGCAGAAAAACAACACAAGGAAAACTTTAAGGAAACTATACATCTTTCAAGATTTTTTTTTGTTAGATACAGGATGCCGTGTAAATCCCAGAGTACCAAACTGATGGTACTTCAACATTATGAAAACATTACAGAAAAACAAAAAATCACATCTGTTCAAGCCACTCCCGGTAAATCTTCCTTATTTTAATAGCAGAAAGCATCACTGAAGGAAGTTGTTTTATTGTTGTATGTATTTTAATGCTATGTAATAATCCTGCCTTGTATTCTGTAAAAGCAAGCTGGCAGTGGAGGCACCAGGCGAGGTGCACCACCACGGCCACTACAGACTGCAGACAGCTGCCATCTTTTTTTGCATTTGTACCTCAACTATAAAATTGCTACTAACTTCATTAACACACATGAAATAGCCCATTGTCACATACATGAATGGACTTATTTTGAGTAATTCCATCAGAACATGGATAAATTTTTGTTTCATTTCACTGCTTCACAGGCATAATGATATGAAGGAGAACTCTTCTAAAGATTTCAGAGGGTGATGAGGTCATTAACATGTTTAGGTGCTAACAGCTTTAAACAGAGATGAATTATGCCATAAGCTGCCCCACTTTCTTTTATTTTTTAATTTAAATAGAATGACAGGAAGTTCAGAAAGATTGTCAAAGAGATTTCACCCATCTTTTCCTACATCCAGACATCATCAGTTAGTACTTTCTTACTCTCAGTTAAGTTTCCCTATGTAACACTAAACTTTGTTCTTCGTGTGCTCACGTGTTTTATATGGTTCACACGCACTTCTACTGCTTTTCCTCACCTGTTTTTCACACCCACAATTAACAAACAAAAAAGAGACCTCAAATCGCAACTTTTCAAAGCAGAAAAAAACACAGCAAGTTATATGGCTAAAATATTTGTATAGTAAAGAGAAGCAGTAAAGTAAGCACTAGGTTGGCAACTCCGGCCGAAAGTTCCAGAGAAGAAAGTGTTAGCGAGCTTGCGAGTGCCGACAAACCTAAATCTCACGGCGCTCACAGGGCTGCCAGGCAAACGCAGCCCCGGAGCCCCGGTACGAAGAGGAGGCGGCTACTCGACTTTCACTTCCAACGGGAGCCGGGAGTTGCCAGTCATTTCGAGGGCTGGAAGGAGGGGCCGGCGGCAACAAATCGGTTTTTGCTTCCACCACCACAGGCACTGCTCATAACGCGAGAGCGCCCGGGACCCGGGGGAGGTGGGCTCACCGAGGGGCGGGCAGCGGCTCGGCGGCGGGCGGAGGGGCAGCCCCGGCCGTGCCGGATTCCCGTCCCGCTCCTCCGGCGGGAGGCCTCGCTCAGATAACGAGCCGTGGGGCGAAGGGGAACTCTGGGGAGCGGCAGCCCAGCTTCGCCTCGGGGACGCCCGAGCCCTGCTCGCCAGCGGGCACCCTCCGGCCCGCTTCCACGCGGCGGACGGGCTCGTCCGCCCCACTGCCCCAGGGCGAGGAGGAGCGGGCACCGAAGCGAGCGGCCCCGCAGCCCCTCGCCTCCCCCCCACACCCCTCACTGAGGCGGGAAGGCGCACGCGGGGCGGAGGACACGCGCCCGCAGGTCCTGGCTCCGCTTCCCCTCCCCCCGCCCCCAGCGGGCCCGCTCGTGCGCGGCCTCTGGAGCGCTTCCCGGCCCTCCCTCCAACACACCCCAGGCCCCAGCCGGTGCAAGGCGGCTCCTGCGCCCCGGGCCTGCCGGGCCGCCCGCCGCGGGGCGAGCGGCCCCCTAGAGCATCCCCCCTTCCCCGGAGCAGCCACTGCCCCCATCTCCCTCCTGCTGCCTTCACCGCCTCCACCTGGGCCGCTCCTCGCCCTCCTCCCCGCACTCCCCTCGCCCGCACTTCTCCCTCCTCCGCCTCCCTAACGCGCCACGGCAAGGAGACCGCCGGCCGATCTCTTACTCAGGCGGTCGCTGCTCGGGCTCCGCCGCGGCGGCCATTTTGAACTTCCAAACTCCTTCGCTGCCGCTGGGGAGACGCGGGGCCGCGGGGCCGCGGCGCACGCGCGCAGAGGCGCCGCGGTGGGCGGGGGGGGGTGCAGGCTGAGGTGGTGGCACAGCCGGCCGCCGGAAGTGAACCCCGAGCTCTGCGTAGCTAGCGGGCCGGAAGCTCCGCCCCCGGGGCGGTGCTGTGCGCGCGGCGGGAGCGGCCAGGGGGTGGGGGCGATGATGGAGGAGGAGGAGGAGGAGGTGGGGAGAGGAGGGCGTTGTGGCCGGTGTTTGGCTGCGACGCCTGCGTTTGTGATGGCGTTTCCTCAGGGAGCTTCGCTGGGAGAGGGCTGCTGCTCAAGTTCGGAGAGGGCCTGGCGACGGAAAGGGCCGCAGCCCAGGAGTGGTCCTCAGGGCGGGCTCTCCAGAGGCAGCTGGTGCGCCTGGTGAGGAGGTTGTTGCTTTTGGTTTGTTTTCTCAGATTCCGTCGGACCGTACCGGGTCGTGCGGGAAGGGCCGGCGGGGTGCTGGGCGGTACCTGGGCTGCGCTGGGACGTGGTGGCTGTGTTGGAGGCCTCCGGGTGTCGGCGGCGCAGGTCTCTCCCCAGTGTGTTCTGCTTTGAGGCTAACACAGCCTGCCTGTTGACAGCAAGAAGTGTTGTAAACTGAGCGTGCAAATGCCGTGGTACTGTTAAGCTGTAGTTCATTTTTAAACTCGACAGGTGATTTGGGTAATCGCTTGTGACATCGTTTTTCTAATGATTAAAACCCTCACTTCTTTCAGATAGTCTTAAAATCTGCACATATCACTTGGACTGGAATTTGAATCTAGGTTTTATGGAGACTTAGAGTTCTTAATAATTTATGAAGTGGATTTTAACTGCTTTGTTTATTGTTATTTGTAGATTTATCTACCACTATGGAGTATAATTTAAATACAAATATTGATATATTCTGTCAATGAACCCACATTGCTCTGAGGAAATCTCACCATCCCAGTTGTTTGCTACTGTGCTTGAGGGTTTTGAAGCCCAGATTGCCGGCCTGGTGAAGATGTTTCTGGTGGAGGTATCCCGGTATAAGCTCTGCCAGTTCACAAGCAGCATCAAAAGTATAATCATGACATACCCGGCTTATATGTGTGAAACTGATACAGCATCAAATTCTAAGCTGTCCTAAAACTGACCAAAATGAAAATGAATCATGTAGCATGGGAGATGAAGCTAGCCAAGAAAATAAGAAAATTGAAGAAAATTTTGCAAGAAGTGTCTCTTATTGCCTGTGTATCAGATGCTTCAAAATGGGTCCTCACTATTGCAACATGAGCCCAAATGGTCAGAGCAGTACCTCTTATGCTTCTCACTTTTGTGAACACCTTGTTTGGAGCAGCAGCACTTTATTTGCAGCTTGAGGAGCGGTATTCTGCACTGCCAACTGCTATTTCAAATGCCCAGTCTGTGCATCTTGGCCTCTGCTGTGTTTCCAGTGTTACAACTTGGACCTTAGCTGGGGAGATAAAAACATCTCAAGCTGAAGCAAGGTGTAAAAATCAAAAAGCAGAAGAAAGCTGGATTTGATGGTAAAGGGGTAGCTCATTCTGTGCAAGATGTTTGAGCTTTAAAGTTGGGTTTTGAGAGAAGGCAGTGTTTCTACAGTGTGCAACATAGCACTGAAGTCAAAAGATGCTCAGAAAATCCATGAAAATGTTCATTATGTCGATTGTGGCTTTAAGTGCATTTATTTTTGCATGGCTGAGTGGGGCTTAATGGAGAATCATTTAAAATCACAGAAAGGATAAAAGAAACCTGAGTGCCTCATCAGTGAAAGTGTTTTTATGTCAGGGAGTGCCTGGAAAGTGCACAGAAACTGACAGCAGAGGAAGCCTTATCTCTTTAAGCACACAACATGTTCACCGTCTTTTGAAACTGAGCAGGTAAGAAATCCTCTTGTAGTTTGCCTTTATCAGAATGTGTTTAAATGTCTGCCCAGTGATTTTACCAGTAAGTCAAATTTTATTCTCATACAGTTGCCTCAGCTACAGATGCATCTGTGCGTTTATTTGCTTGGTGCAAAATTTACTAGAGTGTTTCAGCATGATCTGTAAATGCTGTCAGTTAAGTATCTTCATACTGGTTTAAACAAAGAAAATATGAGAATGGCAAAAATTCTAATAAGCATTGTTCATTTTTTGGTGATGTTAATTCTGCAAAATTGTGTCTCATTTTATATTGAGGGTTCTGACTATTTCTAGGAGTAGTTGACCATCATATTCTAATAATTTCAATATTATTAGCTTTTTAATGGCTCTCTAACATTACTGTGAAGGTACTTCTATCACGGTTAATGCTTTTTATCTCTTTAAGTTTTGTGACACTGCTAATAGCTAAATATTGCCTCCATTTATAAATGGGGGACCTTGGCAAAGTAACATAATCTGCGTCTCTCAAATCACAAAAGGACATAATTCCAGGGCTGTTCTCCTTTGCACTGCCTACAGATATTGAGTTTGTACCAATTATACTTTATTTAAGCAAGGAGGAAACACCATTAAAATGTTTCTCATACTGGTTGCAACTGTTTTGTCTTTGGTAAAGGCATGCATTTAGTGCTTACCTTGAAGACTGGGTAAACTCTTGAAAGATATGTTTATGAAGGTAGCCTGGGCATTTTTCTGTTGAACCAGTCAGTGTTTTAGGCGATTGCAGTGACTGATTTTGGCAAGGTTTCCGTGGTTGCTACTGCTCATACAGACCAATCTTGTTTTCTGGGCTGAACTATTGGTTTGGTTCTGATTGCTCAGTAAAGCCAGTGCAAAGCCAGGCGATTTATGTGAAATAAGATGATGGCTCGCAGGAGCACTCTGGAGTTTGTGGCAGAGCTCAGATAAGAAAACAGGCAATGTTAAGAGTGTTAGGAATGTGGAATTACAGGGCTTCCCGTCACTGTAGCCAGGCTGGGCATTGCATCTGTGTTGCAGTGTAGGTTTTGAAGGGTTTAGGTTAGATTGTACTGTGCAGTCTAATTTTAAAATCTTTGGGATAGGTGGGATTCTGAGCTTTTACTCTTCAAAAGGGCAGGAGATGAAATTTTCATAGGTTATTGCAGAAATTCTGCAGGGAAAGGAACTAAAGAAAGGGTCAGTTTTAGAGCAACGACATGCAGTGTCTTGGCTTCATTGCATACAACTGTAAGCTGGCAACAAGGCTGTAGTCCAGTCTTAACTTTTTTGCTAAGAGGTTGGGAAGCAGAGCACATAAAAAGACAGCTGAAATTCACGCTATTTCAAAATAGAGATGACCACAGCAGTGAAAAAGGTTTATGAATGCTTATACAAACAATGTCTTCGTAAGTGAAATGGAAACCGTTTTGTATTGGCAAATTATAACTGGTGTCTGGAATGAATAATTTGTTTCCTTTTTTTTTGGGGGGTGGGGTGGGGGAGATCAAGAATCTATTTCCCTTATAACTGTAGTGAGAAAGCAATCTGGGATGAGGTTTTCTGGGATCCTCTTCTGATAATTCTCATCATGTCTTGGTAGAGTGAATTTTTGAAGATTATAATTTACTGGTCACTGTTAGGTTAACACATTCAGAAAGGTTGCTTAATTTTAGCTTCCTATTGAAAAATGTAGTAGGTTAAATACTTGATAGCTTTTTAAACTATTGGTAGTATGATGGAACTGTGAATGTTTTATATTTGTTTTTAATGTTTGCATTTTTGCAATAAATGTGAGCAAAGGAAGCCCTTCTAAATGTCTGTTTAACGTTGTGTTAATTTCTGTGTGTTTCTGAGGTGGAGAAGAAACATGAAAGAAATTGAGTACTCTTCAGTTTGCTAGTATTTTTCAGGTGTTTTATTCCTTTGAAAGGTGTTTTACCATAGCATTACAAAGAACTGTTGTCTGCCAATTTATTATGCTTTTGAAGCTGGTACAATGGGTATGGGAGCCTTCCTGCTTGCTATGGGAATAGTTTTGGAAATAACTTTTAACTGCATATTCCTTAGCATCAAGCTTGTGTTTAATTTAGTTTCAAGTTTTAGCTGTAATTGCTAACATTATTTGCTACAGTGTGCTTTATAACTTTGAACCTACATGAAAACCTAACCTGCTCAGTGGGAAAAAATGTGCAAATTGCTAAAATACTTTGGAGTACCTTTAAGTTTCTTCTTAATTTCTTATGTAGGACAAAGATACTGATCTGTCATGCTGAGAGATTCTTGTATGCAGTTATGCAATGTTATCTGTTGTTTACTTGTATAAATTAAAGCAGTTGTCGATATTTGTGTAGACTGTATAGTGACTATTTACCATCTGCATCAGGGATAAAGAGGCAAAAGGTCTGAACGACTGATCATGCTGCCTGTCATTATTTTTGGTCTTTGAATCTTAAACCTTAAAGAACAGTCCAGAAGTTGCTGTAAAGCGATTTTATATTAAAACCTTTACAGGAAAGGGATAGTGGTCTTGACTTCCATTGAACAGAAATCCTTTATGCAAAACCTCAACCTGCAGGCAGTACTTTCTCCAGACCAAATTTAGACAGATTTACTGTCTAATTTAGGAGATGGAAGAAAATTTACAACAAGTGTATCGCATCTCACCAGTAAATCCTTTAAAGCTTGGCTATTTTGATGTTTCCCAATTGTCCTTTCAATATTGTTCATAGGCTCTATAATTCATATCAAAATAATTCCACTGCAAGTATGTATTTTGTGGGCTCATTTTAAATTGTGGTTTGAAATCTTTGAGAACTGCTCGTTATCCTTTATGTTGTTGTGCTGTTTTGACACTGTGGGAGATGAGTGCGTTGATCATCCTTAGAGGTGAGCTAACCTTGCTTTTGGTCAAACTGCGCCTTCAATTAATAGTTGCTCTTTTTTCTGAAATACTGTGTATTTCAGCCAAATGCAGCCTCATTACTTAAATAAGCACAAACCACTTTAAAACTACACAGGAGTTAAGTTTGAACTTTTAGTAATTGTTTAAAATGTAGAAATGTCTTGGTCTTAATGGATTTAATTTGATTTTAACCCATTATATCAAACTCTGTGACTTTTTATACAGCAAAGGAATGAATCGAGGTCTACAGGCATCTGTACAGCCATGGTTACAATTTCAAACCGTATCCATGCACTGAATGTGAGAGATGAGATGTTTTTTCCAAACAGAGGTGTATTTTTGGCTATGGTGTTGTTTTGGGTTGTTTTTTTTTGTTGTTGTTCTGTTTTTTATTCCCCTTGCTCCTTCAATAGGTGTTGGCATTTTGGTTGGGGTTTTTTTGGGTTGGGTTTTTTTTTTTTTTCTGGGTTTTTTTTTTAACTGCTGACTTTATGAAGTGTAACAAATGCTTTGTAAATGCTAAAAGCATGTACAGGACTTCTGATTAAACATTTTGCTTCTGTCTGCTTTTATCAAGCGAAGGTGAATTTCCCAGTGCTAAATATTTGGGTAATGCAAGTCTATGTACTGGTAAATTTGTTGTAATTGGTGGAAGAAGGCTTTAAGATTTATTAAGCTAGAGTAAAACTGTGTGTTGAAGGGGGAGAAGAGGATTAGGGACTTACAGTTTGCTTGAAGGCACTAAACAAGAATCCCTATCTTCAAAGGCTAATGGTGGCAGTGAGATGTAGCATTGAGCTGGCAGCTCAGCAGCTATTAACTAGGTAGAGGAGAGAAGACAACAAGGACACAGTGCAGGAAATCTAGGTGCATGATAGCATGCTTGGGGCTTGGATACTTTTTGTTTATTTGAGTTTCTGATGGATTTACTTTAGCAACTGATAATTGCTTGGTTGGATAACAAGTTGCCTGGTAGTTTAAGAAGAAATTCTTCTTTGTTAAGTTAGTAGCAGCAAGTTTATTTTCCTTCACCAGTCTTGCTCCATCTTACTGAGTGGCAGCTTTATTTTCATCTGCAATAGCAGAGATTCTTGCTTCTTACAAGGAAGACTCTCTATTACCTAACAGATTTTTTTTTTTTTTGTTATGAAACTACTGGGCCCTGGGAGGAATACTTTACTGCATAAAACGTTAAACTGAAGGATGCTTCTTGTCTGAAACTTTTCTGACTTTAGCTTTATGTCAGTGTTACTGGAATAGCACCGAAAGTGTGATACTCTGAATGATGGCAGGCCAGGTTCAATCTACAACTTAGATCTTTGTTGACCAAGAGTTTGGTTTCTTTCTGATTCTTTTGTAGACAGTTAATAATGTCAAAAATGCACGTTGTAGTTCATGCTGTTAGCAGTCTCAATTCCTCTGACCTTGACCTACAAAGTCCCAGACTTGTGGTTAGAGCAGAGCTATGTGGAGGGACTTGTCTCTGCATCTCTGATTTCTATCTGCTGTCTTCAGTTAATCTCATTAATTGAAGCAGGCTGAATATCACAGGGAAGTATGTAGCAGCCTATCAATCAATATATATTTACTTTAGTTCCATCACATAAGCAATACTTAGGCTAACTTAAATACTTCTACAATCCTAAAGCAACTTTCAAAGGACCCTATCCAGCTTTGTATCTTGAAGAGTGAACAAAAGGAGGGGAGCTGTACACGTTTATACCATCAAATTTGATTTTTTGTAACTTACCTTTTAATAGTGGTAGAGGCTATATGTCACTAGCAGCAGTTATTCTTCATGCTGGTATATGCTTTCCCCAAGACTTGTTAAAGGAGACCCCTTCTTCTGAAAACAGAAATTAAATGAATTCATGACATATGCCTGCATTTCTCACGTTTCCTCTATGTTTTAACAGCTTACTTCATATTTAGTGTTATAAAATCATACTGCCTTTTTTTTTTTCCCCACTAACCTAGAAGCTCTCTTTGTTACCAGTGTTGTTTGGTTAAATATGCAGTTTTCACTTGCTCTTCTGTCTTGCTTTTCTGTTTTTGTTTAAACTGTAATTTCTCATGTTTCTTTGCCTCCAGCTGATGCTTGTTTAAGAACAGATCAAGCAAAATGGTTCTTCTACCAATTTTCTAGAATGCATATGGGGGAGAACTTTCCGTTCATAATGTTTTTAATTGGAACTGGTACAACCATGGATAACTTTTATTTAAGAAGGCGTAATAGTCCATGGCTTGCAGGAAAGACCTAGGCATTTTTTGTATGGTATCTTCTGTTAGAATAGATAAAAGGCACACTCCTGATGCAAAAGTCTGTGGAGATTTGGCCTTTTCGCAGCCTCCAAAAAATGCAGTGAGCAGTGAAGATAACTTACTGCAGGAAGCTAATTGTGACAAATTACAAATTGCAAGATTTGGGCCAGAAAAACCCCATGTAGTACTACAGGCTTGGGCCAGAACAACACCATGCAGTGCTACAGGCTTGGAGAAGAGTGGCTGGAAAGCTGCTCTGTGGAAAAGAACCTGGGAATGCTGAGTGACAGCTCAACATGGGCAGCTTGTGCCCAGGCAGCCAGGAAGGCCAACAACATCTTGGCCTGTATCAGCACCAGTGTGGCCAGCAGGGCCACGGCAGTGGTTATCCCCCTGTACTGGTTACTGGTGAGGCCTCACCTCGAATCCTGTGTTCAGCTCTGGGCCCTCACTGCAAGAAAGACATTAAGGTGCTGGAGCAGGTCCAGAGAAGGGCAATGGAACTGGTGAAGGGTCTGAAAAGCAAGTCTTATTAGGAGCAGCTGAGGGAACTGGGGTTTAGTCTGGAGGCTTAGCTTAGCTGGAAGGCTCAGCAGGGACCTCATCACTCTTTACAACTACCTCAAAGGAGGTTGTAGTGAGGTGAGTGTTGGTCCCTTCTCCCAAGTAACAAGTAATAGGACAAGCGATAACAGCCTTAAGCTGCACTAGGGAAGGTTCAGATTGGGTATTAGGAAAAATTTCTTTATAGCGAGAGTAATCAGGTATTGGAACAGGCTGCCCAGGGTAGTGTTGGAATCACTGTCCCTGCTCCCTCAAAAACCACGTCGATGAAGCCCTTAGTGATATGGTTTACTGGTGGTCTTGGCAGTCCTGGGGTAGTGGTTGGACTTAATGATCTTAAAGGTCTTTTCCAGCCAGCTGATTCTATGAGTTTAAGGGAGGCAGGGACAGGAACTAAGAAAACTTGCCAGTTTTCATTGGTACCTGGCTGCAAAAGTTTTTAATTCTTTCTTTTAAAAAAAAAAAAAAAATGGATATTGGATACTAAAGATTATTGTGGCTGGAAAACTTGTGAGAAGTTGCTGGAGGACATGATGAGGAGATGAACTCAAGCAGAATTTGGCATGGTAAGAAAAATGCTATTGGACAGGCCGTGGTCAGCAGTGAAGAAAATAGTGAGGAGTCTCAGAGAATTAAAATAACTTGGGCAAAAGGGTGGCCTGAAGTGGACAGAACGGATCTAGAGCCTCAGGCATGTGAACCAGAATTAAAATGATAGGGTACACAATAACTTCTATGTACTATTACTGTCATTATTCAAATGGAAATTAATTCAAGCATCAGAGTTTTCTGCAAAGGTTTCAGCAGTGCCAGTTACCCCCAATATAATTCCCCATTATGCAATCTGGAAAGCATGTTTTAACTTCTTACGTACTTTGTTTCAAAAAAATAAATCCTAAAACATGTTAAAACCCCCCAACCAAATAAAGAGAAAACTCAACAAGCCTAACACCCACAGAAATTCAAGATAACTCGCAGTAAAGGATGCAAAGTCACTCATTGTGTGTGTGGGCAGGTACACTTGCAAAATCTTCAGTCGCTTGACTTGACTGTATATGCATATTTTTTCCCCGACATGATCCTTCTAAAATTCAGTGTATAGAAGGGGTAGTGCTTCATTAGCCTTGGTTTATTGTTCAGTGAGCATGGAGTATATACACAACACACAATGAAATAAAGGTTACCAAGGCAACTTTAATTTTGGCAATTACTAATTTTTCTGTCTCGCCTTAGCAACCTTAATGAGCTGGAATTTTGTTTTGTTTTTTAATACAGGATTTATTTTGTGTTGTGAGAAATATATTAGGGATCTACATTAACATACTAAAATAAATTCCTGAAAATGCCATAATTATATAGCAGTATGTGCTGTATGCTTTTAGCAGCTAGGCTGTGAGACCATACAATACATTGGTATATGTAAGTTCACTTATTTCTTCCTTAGGTCCTGTGACATCTAGACCCACTTGCTTCAGCTCCATTGTGACATCCTAACATACATTGTGTTGATGGTGACTTATTGACCGCTGAACTATGCTGGAGAAGCTGGTGTACACTGTACAGAGGGTTGGGTAAGTATTTGTTTATTCACAATGCTATCTTGAACGTACCATCTCAAAAAGCTACAAGACGCTTAGGTTTGGGGTTTTTTTTTTAATCTGTAAATGGTCATAAAATTGGCAGTTATCCTCCCTTTTCCCCCAGTCACTGGAGGCTCCATAAGCCAGCAGCATTTGTAATCTTGACGCTGTGCCATCATATTAAAAAGAATTGGCAATTTAATAAATCAGGCTTGATAACTCTGGGTAAGGAAAAAATCCTTATTTTTTTCTTCCTGTAAATGGCAGTGTGCTGAAATGTCTTACATTACCAAGTTCTTGTGGGGAGCATTTGATACATACTGCTTAAATTGATGGATTTTACAAGTGATCTTCAGAGTTGATGCAACTGTTTTGAGATCGATTCATTATATAACAATTAACATCAGCTTTGGGGAGTGTGGGGGTGGAAAGGAGGGTTCTTGGTGCTTTGTTGCTGAAATAATTACCTCATAAAAAAACAGTAATATCCAAACTCTGTCAGGACCAAAAAGATTGAGTCAAATTAAGTGATTCCATGTAAATAATATTTTCAATAGATGGAAGTATTCTGCTTACTCTGACACAAATGCTAGCTATCTTCTCAGTCGTCTAATGGGCTTATTTAATTTTTCCTAATCTTACCAAACATACTATATATTTAAATGTGTATGCAGCAGTGTGGGTTTTTTAAAGCTTATATTTTACATTGGAAATGGTTGTAATTTCTTGATATTAGTCTTAACAATGTAATTTAGAATCTTATGCTATTTTTACAACAGAATGAGAAAGGAAACTTATTAGGTCAGGAATATCCAAATATTAAAAATTAATCAATTCCTTGCAACGTAATAGCTATATTATGCAAATATGTTCCTTGTTCTTCATCTACATGTATAATGGTCATAGGAAGTTTAGGAAACTTGGACAACTATTTAAAATGTGGACTGTTAGATAAAGCTTTTGCATGATGAAATCATTGTAATCTGATGAAACCAGTGGGTTCAGCGCAAATGAGATACCTGAAAATCATATTTCTCCTTCCTGCTTTGTCACTTTTAAGAAACAGGGATATTCATTGTGGCAGCAAGTGTGTCAAACACAGGAGCGATTTTCCAAATGCTGCCATTTTTATCATTATAATCTGTGCATATTTAATTTTGTTTTTCTTTGTGCTGGGCAGCACTGGGGCAATTTTATAATGAAAGTGCGCATTCAAGAATGATAATCTGTTCTAAGGTGTGTGTGAATGGCAGCTAAACATTGCAGTATGTCATATACCTGTTCATTGTATTTACGTGTCCAAAAGTGAAACAGAGCAGTTCTTTCTTCAACATTACCTATATGCAACAACTTGGATCTAATTCGGAACTGTAGTTCTAAAAACCAAAACCAAACCACACAACCAAAACCAACCAAAATAAACTCCAACCCAAATAAATGGCTTGTCTAGCTCTTTTGAGAAGCTGTTGTTTTGCCCTTAGTGTGTGTTTCACATACATAACAGAGGATGATCAACAAGGCTTTTTTTCCTATATTAGTGGACTGAATTATATGGGTTATGCTATTTCAAAAGTCCCTCTACAACTTTGTCTTTCACCTAGAAGTATCTTATCTCAAATTCTGAAGTCTTTCAGTCACTGATGGTAATGTAAAATACTGGTCAGTACAGTATTTTGGATTTCTTTTTGAATTAGTGTACTTCTTTCTTAATTGGCCATCAAGAGAAGACTTGAAAGAGCATATGGAAAATTGCTAAACTTCTACAGCCTTTCTGTTTTCCTTTTGGGATCAAGTATTCAAAGCCAGATGAGTAGACATCACAAACAAATCCATCAGAAAAAAAAAACTCAACAAAAAAATGAAAGAGAGGAAAGAAGGCTGAGGATAATTCTGTGTGCTTCAACACAAAAACAGCTAGAAGAATTTTGGTTAATGTACATGCATTGCCTACAGGAGGGTACGACCTATACATGGCAAAACTTGCCATTTTGCTTGTTATGCTCCAAATACCTCTGTAGCTATTCATTGCAGAACAATTGATAATGTAGCACATGTATATTTATTACTTAATTTTACCAGAAAGCTGCAGACATAGAGCCTGAACAAAAATGAGCTTCCCTATTCAAAGAGGTGTCTTCTTGATTTGTGAAAGTTGCAGTCTTTTGAATAAAGTAAGCTGATCCAAAAGGTGCTTCTAAAGGCTTTCTCTTAAGTTTTGTTACAAGCAATGATAAAAGGAGAGCCACTGAGATGTGCTCTTTAAAGAGCCAAGAGGTGCTCTGTGAGGCTTCTTGAAATTCTGTATGTAAACTAGATGAAAAAATTGTGGCAGGGTACAGCTTCCTTTGCACTCGTGGCTGCATTTATAAGAGGTGTATTTATTGAAGCACCAATCTTATCAGTTAATACAAAATTCTACTTATCTGTAGATGTAAGAGTTAACGCTAAGTCTTTGTCTGACCTCAAGTGCATCCTCTCTTCGAAAGAAAACTTGAGATGGCATTTGATGCTTTCCTGTTATTCAGAAAAGTGGGTTTATTTTCCTTTGAGAGTAAAGATAGAAATCTCTGGTAGCCACCCATCCACAAGTGGACATCATACAATATTCTAACAATAGCTTTTCTAGTATTTAGGTAGAGAGCTTGGTGTGCATTCTGTTTTTCTAGGTTTCTTCCAAGTGTCTGAGTTTGGTTTTGGGCATTTTCTTTCTTAGTTGTTATTTATGGCCATACATATGTGTGTTACATTATGAGAAAACATTTTCACAATTGACACCTTCAGTTTAAGTAATCACTTTCTGACTTTTACAGTCGTGTATTTAATTAATTCAAATTGTCAAAAGTTTTTTTCCCCAAATATCTTCTTTACCCTGCTGTTTTCTAAGACTGAAGTAATTGTCTATATTGAATCTAGATTTCCTGGTTTGTGGTTGTAATTGCTCATGTGGAAAGAAGTAAATACATGTTTTACTAGCTTGCTGAAATTGCTGTAATAAAGAAAAAAAAAGAGTAGTCAAAGGCCTGATCACTGATAAGTGAACTAGCAGCTTGGCAAGTAAGTAGGGAGTAGACCAACATGCTGATGGTGCATGTAGGCAGCTGGTTTTTGTTTTGTATTAAATTAAGTAGTCAGTTAACAAGCCTTGTCACAGTCAAAGCACAGTTCAGTCATCACAGATTCACAAAGCAGGTAGACAAGTTGCTTCCATGTTCACAGTGAGGTATTTTGAAATAACTTGTCTCAGTTATAAAGAAGTTGAAGATCAAGGTTAAGCATTTTACATCTTTTTATCATTACAACAGTTATTTTCAAACCAGTGGAGTACGGTGATCCCATTTTAGTCTGAGATTATATACGAAATGCGTCATTATCTGATGAACGTGTGACCTGTGTGTTTCAGAAGCGTTTATGGACTAGTTCTCTGGGAGCTCTCCCTGGAATGATGCTTGTAAATTACTGCAAAGATTGAAAACTTACTTCAACTTTTCTTACCTAGTTCTGTCTTGAGTTTTGCTGTGCTATCTGTACAGCAAATCAAAGCTTATGTTAACATTGTTTCTTTTTTATAGCCTCTTCAAAGGGCAAACTAATGAAAGTAGCAGTTAGCCCTAATACCATCCTGTGGCTTTTATTTCTTCCCACTAAGGGCCCTGACCCTGTAGCAGAACAGAATCTGCTGCAGATTGTACCCAGTTCAGTGTTCTGTCCTACAGTTTAGGTTAATAGCTGATGGCAGAACAGCCTGAAGAGAATGTTGCTGTGTTGACTCTGAGTGCAGTCTGTGCTGCTGTACAGGACTCCAGAATGCCAAAGTAAGAAGCCTCAGTTTCTTTCCTCTCAGAAATGTCTCCAATTATGCCTAGATTAACAGACTCATTTGGGAAATATATTTTAATGTCTAATGATACTTTAAAATTAAAACTTAAAAAAAATGCCTTTAAACAAGAAAAGATCTGCTGTCACAAGGTTGAGATATCAGAGAAGTGTAGGTAATGGTAGTCGGACAACATAATTTCTTGGCTGTCTTGTGGTGCCTTTACTGTTTGCTTTGGCTTTCCCCAGGAGAGGGCAGCAAATGAACAACGTCGCACTTGGCTTTTACTTTTCAAGTGCCTTTTCAGTGTTCCTCTTTGATTATAACCCGCAGTGTACTGATGTTAAAAGTTTAAAATTATGATTTCTACCTAATTTGTTTGCTACAAGGGTAGCTGGAATATATGGATTGGAAGTCTTCATCATTTTCAGTATTAGGCAGTAGAATTTATTTAGTAAAATCAAGTTCAAGTTTATAAAGAAGGTAGTTCTAAATGAAGGCTTAAGATTTTTATGAGTGTGGCATTAGGTGTGTATATATTTTAAAGGATAAAATAGTCAAACAGTTGGATCCAATGACAATTATTAGTTAATGTCACCCAAGTCTTGCTTAACACGTTTCAAATTTTTATTTTCTGTATTTCAATTTAAATTAATATAATATTCCAATGCAAAATAATGTTGTTATAACCATTTTTCTCCCATCAGAAAATAAAACTGAGAATACAGTAATTATAGTGATGGGTTTAATTCACATATAATTAATGTGTTAATGTACAAAGATGGCTTGTGCACTCTGATGACAGTGCATGCACATTAAAGGCCTCAGTTCACAGAGAGTAGTAGTAATACTAAACAATATAACCAATTTTTATTCTTACTTCAGCAACAAAGTGCAGGTTTAGAAACTAAAACTTTATGGAAGCATACCATATTACTGATTGAGAGTATGGGATGTTTTTTTCATGACTGTATGGGAAAATGCTGATTAACACCTAATTTTGAATTTCTTGAAAGTGTGTGGCCATAATTTTGTTAGAGATCAAGTAGTTAGCAAGAAGTGACAGAGAGGGGGCAGTCTAACCTTTTCACTGAGTTTTAACCAATGTAAAGTTCATGTAAATATAAAGTTCATATAAAGAAGGGAAAATCATAGAGGCATCTGTGAATATCAGCTGTCTATAATCAATGTTCAAAAGTGAACTGGGAAGAATGCAGCTGATTCCTGACTAAAGTGATGTATTGGTAGTCTTATCCAATTGCTTCATTAAAATCATAAGTGTTACAATGCATGTGGGACCTGTATGGAGCCTAAAAGTTGATCAAGAGCATGCAAGACACTTCAGGCTTAACAGGTCATAATTTCTCACTTTCTCAGATGGACCTTATTTATATCTGAAGAATGGAAGGTTAAACTATCAATATTACAAATTCCAGGTTCCTTTGAACTTCGGCTTCTTAACCTTAGAAGACTGAAGCAAGCCTCCTAGTTACAGAATATTCTTTCTTTTCTCCTTAAAGAAAAAAGAATGCATCAGTATTTGTGGGGAGTTTGCACCACAAGCACTGCATAAGATAGGCACTGCTGGCAACCATTTCAAAATTCTGAAATTTGCATCTAAAGCAAAGTTAAATGTGCTGGAAACAGGCAGCTGTGCTCACACTTTTCTATAAAGTAGTAATTCAAATAGCTAAAAAATCCAAATAGCTCTGCTTTTCTACAAAGCATTTAAACCTCTAACAAAGGAAATTGTGAAAGACATCTCCTGTAAATGCATAAAAAAGTAGTTTTAATTCTGATTTCAATGAGTAGAAATGGTAACAAAGACAATTTTCCTAGACTGTGAGTTGGTATGTTATACCTTTGAACTGCTGTACTTATACTGGATTCACAAAGATATTACAGTAATTAGCCTTTGCATTTTCAGTCTCTCCTAGCTCTGAAAAAGTTCTGTCTGTCTTGTAGGAGTTTAGAATCTAGCTCTCTATTTTATTTTATTTTATTTTATTTTATTTTATTTTATTTTATTTTATTTTATTTTATTTTATTTTATTTTATTTTATTTTATTTTATTTTATTTTATTTTATTTTATTTTATTTTATTTTTTATTTTAATGTGTTTTTCCTCTTGAAAGAGGAAAATATTTAAGAAAGAGGGGAAAAAAGTACTACAAAGAGTTATTCAGAGAGGCACAACTTGCCTTTCAGAGTTGGCTTTCATCTTGAAGCTTGCTGTTAAAATCCTAGAGTTTTCCATATAGGCCCTTGGTTATACAGAGATCACTGTTTCAGCTTTCTCACCTTCTGTGCATCGAACACGTCAACAACTCCCCTGTGTACTTAAGTTCCCTCATGTAAATTAAGGGCTTTTATTCTTTGGGTAATGTAAGCTCTGCTGCAAGAAAGTGTTAATCCACACAAATATCTGAGGATTACATCCCTTTTTCATCTTTCTTGTTTTGAATACTGTTGCATAAATTAACAGCTGTATAATTCACTCTTAATTTAAAATTAACAAGAATACTTTTATCAATAGAAGTCTTGAGTATAATATAAACCAATTTCATTGCTTTCTGAAATACTTTGTTTTCAAAATATCAGAACTTTAATTACCTTCATAGCATATGACGAAAATAGCTGTGTTTTCATTAGAGAATGTTTAAAGAGCGATTAATCCTGTTTGTTACATCTAACATGTGAATGTAGTACATGTGTTTGGAAATAGTATTTACTTAGTAATTAATTATTTACAGGTATGACTCAAAATGACATTGTTTCCTTTTGCTGAGTGCTGATCGATAATCTGGGTAGAAATCTAAGCACCTCTTAAATCTGCTATAGTTGACTTCCACAGGACAAAGATTTTAATGTTCTCCAATGCTTACATTTCTACCTTTGAAGATACTGTGTGTTGAAGATGTGACTTTACAGTATTAGACTTGTGTTTGAATTTGTGAACAGCCAGTGCTTGCTCTGTTGTTTCTGAGTTGTGAGGAGCTTGAAGTGCTTAAGACATAGAATACCTCAAAACAATTTAACTCTAATCATGGTGTGGGGAAGAATCTGGAAAATCAAGGAACTTGGAACATCAGATCTGTGATCTGTGTAGTACTTATCAAATGCTTTACAGTTGTGCTCCCTAGGAATCCTCTCTTTGTATGTAAATGCACATAATTTTCATACACATTATTTTTAATTTTAAATAAATTCCACTTGCAGGCCTGGAAGAGTAGCAGATCACCTGGTGGAGAAGATAGAATCTGTCTTTTTTAATTCAGACAAAAAAAATCTAGAAAACATAGGTAGACCATTCAAGCATCAAGATACAACAATCGAGTATGATCATCTTGCATTGTGCAGTATTGGTTGCTAGTAAATTGCCTTAACACAGCAAAATATGTAATTCTGAGAATGTAAATAAGTAATTAAAAGATAATAAAATAGTAACTGAAGTATTTGATCGAGACAGGTCTGATAGGAATCTGTGCTGTCATTTCTCCTTTAGTGATACCAATCTTTCTGAACTAACTGCCTTAAATACTTATAATAAAAGGCATTAAAAGTTTTAATTAACGCATTAACCAAGAAATGTCATCCCTTCAGGCCACTTTACACAGGAAGAATAGATGGTGGTTTTCCAGATGTGACAAGGTTCATTTCCTTTCTGACAGGAAGTGTTCTTACAGTTAGTCCTGTTGAAACACATGGGAATGCATCCTGGCCTCAAAGCCTTTCACTGCCAGCACTGTGAGCATGAAACAAGACTAAAGAACTTCCTGATACAGCAGATGCAGGTTGATTACATGTATGTCTTCCTTATGTTACCACTCAGGAGGGACAAAAAGTGCCATGGAGTTGGAATATTGAATACTGTGTAGGAGTGATTCTTTTGTGACGTAATAAGGATTTCTACAGAGAAGGGGTATTTTTTACCTGTTGGTAGTTCTCCCTCTCACACTGAATATGCAAACATCAAACATGCAATCTGATTTAGCAAAACAGGCAGTTTTTTAACTGAAGTGTGGTTTTTTTACGGCATTCAGAGATGTTGATCTTTAAGGATGTGTTTGACCCTGGCTCGAGATTTATATTCAGAAGACACCAATTTAAAGGTATAGATACTGCAAAGACAAGGACAGCTGATGCCCATGGCTTGTTAACAAAAAAAGATGACTTTGCTAGTTCAGAGGCTTGTAGACTTCAACCACTTTGTAAGTTTTATTTCTGTACTGCTACTCTGTGGCCAGGAAAAAGTAAGAATGTCTTCTCAAAACTTTTTAAATCAACTTGCACACATTGGCATGTTTCATGGTTTTTAATATCGTGGATTATTGTTTGTCCAGCTTGGCTACATTCCATTTCATTTTCTGGAAAGCTTCCTGCTTCATGTTTCTGTTTTAAAGTTGAATGTTGAACCTCTATCAAAGGGCCAGTCTGTCTGTGACTGATGCTCTGGGGTTCTTTCTGTCTCAGTCAAGTGATCTGTTTATATAGACTCTGCATTGCCATAGTTATATTAAGTCCATCATTCTGCCAAAAAAGCAACTTGCATTAGAAATTCTGAATTATACAGAGGAATGTACTTTGTAGCAGTGTCTGCTTGAAACTGTTGGATCTGCTCCATCTTGTTGGTATTTAAAAGTAAAGCTTTCTCCTTTCTTCTGAGCATTTTACAGGAATAGAAAATAAGTTTAACTGAATGAATAGGATGGGAATATGCTATGTTGCCTTAACGGCCTTCGGAAACCTGCTACTTGATGTGTGCAGTGAGTGGGTGGATGGAACAGTAGGGAGTCAATTAGATGCTTATGATAATACTTAAATAAGTTGTTGAGATCCTCCTGTAGGATCTGACAGCAGTGAATAGGGAATATCCACCTTTGTCCACGCTGGCAAAATTAGCTTTTCAGCGAGTTGAAGAAGTTAAATATGCTTGCAGTGGTTTGGCAGGAGGGCAGCACTCTGACACTTGAGTGATATGGGTGGTGCTGCATCACGCAGCACTGGAGCCATGGCATCACACAAGACGGCAGAGGAGTGTAGGCAGATGTCTGGCAGGAAACATAGGTGTGAAGGGGGCTGATAGACATCTTACGCTACTGAGACAGATGGCTCTCAATCCCTGTGGCAGCAAGTATGTCATGTCTTCAAAGACAGACATTTGCTCTATTAAATATTCCTAGCTTATGGAGAAGGCAACTGACAGGGCTTCAAAAGGTACAGGAAAAGGAGAGTGAGAGCCAAAGAAGAGAGAACCAACTTCTCATAGGGGGCTGGCCTAGGTAGTGTGTATGGGCACTGTTAATGATGTTCAGGTACATAAGTAGGCAAGTGACTAAAACTATGCAAAATAAGTTAAACTTTTGCAAAAAAATGAAGGCAATAAGTCACTGTCTAGAAGAGGGATTGCAAATCCAGAACTGTCTCCTATTCCTTGCTCTGCCGCTGATCTGCTACATAACCTACAGCAAACACATGTAATGAGTTTTAGAAAGCTGCTTATTACCGATGGAAAATGTGATTTATTATCTAGCTATCAAACCATTGATAACTGCTCCTGAAAATCTCATCAGGCTCTTCCTGTTTGCTTCCCCACTGACAACTGGGAGTAAACAGAAAAAGTGCTTTGATTTCTACATCATGCTGACTATGCAGTGGTCACTCAATGTGATATCCCCTGCAAAACACTTAGAAGATAACACTAATAAAACTATAGCTGGAGATGTAATAGTGTTGGCATGAAATGCTGCCTTGAGGAGAGTTATTTCTATTCCAGGGTTGGTGTTAAGATTTTGTTTCTTAAAATATGTTCTCTAAAATGTATTTACTTGTTGGTTTTGAGTTTTATTTTTGGCTGCAAAAATGAAAATAGGTTTGCCTATTTGGGGGTCTGACTATATGACCTCCCAAGATCCCATTCAGCCTTAACCATTTTGTGATTCCATTTCATTTTTTTTAGCTTGTGGTTTCTTTCTAGGTAGGTTCCTTTCAGGTTCTTTGCTGTAAGGCTAATACTTCACCATTTTCATGCATCAGAAAAATATGAAGATAAATATTGTAAATTAGAAATCATCAGTGGGAGTGTAGATGGAAGGGGAGGCTAGTCCTTTTAAGAATGTACCTCTTGGTGCTTTTGTTATTAGAAGTAATTGTTTTCCTGTGTTACTGTTATCCTTGTTGTCTTCACAGAAAATTCTTTGGGTGTTTTCTTCATTAAGTTAAAATGACTTTCCTTTAGCATTATTCTGTTGCTGCTTGGAAATTTCCTGTTCTACTACATTTCCCCATTCTGGGGAATCTTTTTGTTTGTTTTTAACTGGTGACATAGGGCATGCTGAAAGTTGTCCCTCTGAACTTCAATTCAGGAAAAAAAAAAAACAAAACTAAATTTGGAAATGGTTCTGGCTGTTTTTTCTTGATTAGACTTCTGATGGAAGCCAAATTTATATGCAGTAGGTCTCCTACTGGTAAAACAGTGTGACATTTAACTGCCTAGACCATTATCTGAGATCATGCTTCATTAGCAACAAGATCATGGGAAAGATGAGTTGTGGCTTGGGGGATGTGCTGTAAATACTAATCCACTAACATTTTTGAATTTCCCACACATACTTTATTTTCCCATGGAAGATACTATATCTTTAATATTTGCTTTCTATTTCTTGGTAGGTGAGAAGGCTTTCAAGTGTGAGATTTGCTCTTATACCTTCATCGATGCAAGCTCCCTGCAGCAGTGTTTCTGAATATGCGCTAGTGAGAAGCCCTGCAAATGCTGACTGTTCATATAGGTGGAGTCAATCCCTCTGTCAGGCAAATTCTGTAAATCTGATGGCTTTTAAAAAGCAACAGTAAAACCCCCACCCTAAATTCACACATTTAAATATATTCCTATTGGGAGCTTGTCTCTAAGAAGGCTTTTTATTTAAAGGGGTTGCTTTCTGTCCCCTCCTTACAACTCTGTCTGTATATAACTACTGCAAAGACTGTCCTAGAAGATGTATGGAACACTGATGTGGAACACAGGTGGGGCTGTTCAGCCTGGAGAAGGCTGCATGGAGACCTCATAGCAGCCCTCCAGTACCTGAAGGGGGCCTATAGGGATGCTGCAGAGGGACTCTTCGTCAGGGACTGTAGTGACAGGACAAGGGGTAATGGGTTAAAACTTAAACAGGGGAAGTTTAGATTGGATGTAAGGAAGAAGTTCTTTCCTGTTAGGGTGGTGAGGCACTGGAATGGGTTGCCCAGGGAGGTTGTGAATGCTCCATCCCTGGTGGCGTTCAAGGCCAGGTTGGATGAAGCCTTGGGGTGCATGGTTTAGTGTGAGGTGTCCCTGGCCATGGCAGGGGGTTGGAACTAGGTGATCTTAAGGTCTTTCCCAACCCTAACTATTCTATGAGTCTATAAATACAAAAATACACAGTAGAAGGCAGCAATAGTATCTGTGTCTGTATGTGCAGGGGTACTGGGACAAATAGTAGTGACTTGCATAAAAGCAAAAATGTGTTCATTCACTTACTGTATGTTCTAATTTGCTTTATAAGGTGCACCATGCTGCTTTTTCACAGTGATTCGGTTGTAATGTTTCGATCCCACCCTCCTGCTCCTGCCAACTGAGGAAATGCTTGCATTTCTGATACTGCTGATACTTTTCATTTTGCAGTGCTGGCAGCATGTGTCATGTGATGAGTGGGAGCATTATCTAGTCTTAGTAAAGCCTAAGTACATGTTGAAAGTATGTACTTAGCAGCCTTAGAGGCTGTTTAAATGTTAACTTCTTATGTCTTTAAACTCTGTACACTGAATAATGTACTGTTTGCTTTGGGGTTTTTTAAACTCAAAAGGTTTAAACTAAGATAAGCTAATGTTCACACGTCACTTCTTTAATTTTCTTTTCATTGAGAGTTTTTAAGTGTGCAGTATTGGAATAACAAGGAAAAATAGTTTTTCCTAATTTTGGTTGCAGATGTGTAAAAATGTAGAATTGGAAACATCTAAATGCTGTAACAAATGAGGGAAGTTTGTAAAATTGAATGGCCGCTTGTTAGAAAGACAAATATTTGTTTGCAGATATTTACTTCTAAGAAGTATCATAATTCATGAGCAGGAGAAAATAGTGGTTAAAAAACTTGAGGGGTATGTTAGCAGTGAAGTCCACAGAGTAGAGAGTGGAACAGTGATAGCCTATTACTCTTTATGCATTACTGTAGTTGGCATAGGAAATACAGTTTCCTCTCCTATCAGAAAGCTTTAGTTATAGGATACAGCTAAGCCTGATAGGGGCTGTAATTAAGTAAGTTCTGTAGTGCTAAAAATCTGGTTTTTAATAAACCGTTCTAATACCTGTCATAGTATTTTATCTCTTTTTGCAGTATTACTTTACAAACGTTTTTCATTTACTTGTAATAAGCCAGCCTTTCTTGCAGGGCTCAAAGATTTTGTTGCTTGCAAATTACCAATGTGCCTCCTTCCACCAGCCTGCTTTGCTCCCTTAGATGCACATTAGCTATCATAATGTAAATACTTGCACGCTTAACTTTTGCTGCAGAACTAATTCCATTTGAAGTTCATATAACTGTTCTTTAATAAATTAAAAATGATAGTCCTATGAAATCAGGAAGTGAATGCTTTAACCAATGTCTGAAAGTACTGGTTTCTTGTATGCGAAATCTCTACTTACGAAACATTTAGTTGCTGTGTGCATAATGGTCCATACATAAATAGTTTGGTTGTTTGAAATTACCACTTGTGAAACAGTTTGCCTGAACTGGGTAAATACAGTTAAGTTTGGGGTTTTTTTCTTAAGTAATCTATTTCGGGTCTGTACCAGATTTTTAAGCACGCTAGGATATAACGCACTCTGTTTCAGAATTGTATCAAAAGTACAACAGAATGTAAGAATACTAAAGAAGAAGGGGAAAGAAAAAACCCCAACCCTTTTCCAGTCCCTAAGCATATACTTTACACTCACACAGAACCCCTTGACTGATTCAGTGGGCTGTATTCAACAGTGAGGTGTAAAGGGTAGAAATCACATGCAGACCTGAGTGTAAACAAGACTAAGGATGGCATAACTGCAGTGGTGAAATATACAGAAAAGTGTAATCTCTAAACTTTCCCAATATTCTAATTTAGTTTGTGAATAAATACATATTGTTTACTGTTATTCAGTCGGAAAAAAGTTTTATTCAGGCTCTCACCTTGTGCTTTACGTTCATTGGATATATTGAGTGAAAAAATACAGTGAAATCTCCAGTGGAAACTGATCATCAAAATCTAGGATTACAGTGAAATTTTGAAGTGCATCCCTCTGTATCAATATGTGTATGTATTTGTGTGTATATGTATAATGAACTCAAGACTTAAAATGTGTATGTAACTAGGGCTGTTCGCAGCAGTCTTTTTACTTTAAGGCTTTGTCTTACCAAGAGCTTAGAGCTATGTAGAATAAGAGACCTAAATCTGCTTGGGATATCTGTCTTGCTCAGTGACATGGAAGAGTCAAATAATTCCTTTTGATGGTACAGAATCCGACAGGCTCACATTTTTCGTAGTTTTGCTGTCAAAGACTACAAGAGGATTTCCTTAAAGTTCTGTGTTCCTGATTATGACAGGGAGAGTTCTGTGCTACTTTAATAAGAATATATGGGAAAATATTTCATCATTTGTGTAAATCTTACCTTGAAACCACAGGTTTTTCTATGTCTATGTAGTAAAATAGTTTCTTACATGCCAGATAGCAAAAAAACGTAATTGGTTTACATGTAAGGGGAAAGGAGGGTTAGCGTATCCTTTTTTGATGTAGTGTACTTTAAGAAAGTCTAGAGTCTTTTGCTTGTTGCATTCATACAAATACCACCATCACCTGAGTACCAAAACCCTGAACACAGGAAACCCATCAACATTTGCAGCACCAACCTTGAGTTTTTTAAGCTGGTATGGTATATGCATTGTGAAGTCTAAGAATTAATTTTAGCCAAGTTAGTTGTTTAATCTGACCTCTTTGTGGACCCGCTTCTATACTCAGGGGAGAATGGTGGGCATTCCCACAAGACATCTTAATATCATATGAGACATTAGTTAAATGTGTGGTCTAATTCGCCCCTATTAGGGTTACTTACTGCCTGCCTACAGTTAACATTACAGAGGAAATCTAGAGTAGACACCCGTTGGCAACATTATGCAGGATGAATCCTCTTGTAGGTGGTGGTTTTAATTTCCTAGCTCATAGGGCTGCAAACAGTTGTTGCCAAAATAAACAGATCCTCAGTATCTGTTTAAGGAAAGCCTTATGTTCAAGGAAGCTGCCATTACAAATTGGTAAGTTTTGAAATACGATTGTTTGATGTTAGGTAACAAGTGCTGAGACTAACCCGCAAGTCTCAGTTCTCTTACAGCCTGTATACAGCTGTATTCTAGGTTGGCCTTGTATGAAGTAACTGCCAAAATGTAAAGATTTAGGTTCTGTATTTGCTATTCGCTGAATGTGAAAGAACTGAGGTTTTGATTAGGATCAGGTGATAATTCTACTGTCTCGGGGCAGAATTTAGACCCATAGTAAGTATGTAGCAGACCTCACATTTTAATATAGAATGAATCATGGACAGTATTGCTGTTATGGTTACATTCTTTGATTTGAAGTATGTCCCTGTCATAATGCAAACCAAGTGGGTTGAAATGACAAATGAAAGGTAGAAGTTTTTGGTATATTCAGACTGGTTTGCAGCTTTCATGACACTGAGCTGGAATTATATGCAGATACACATGCACACGCAAATGTGTGCTTATCTGGTACGTGGGGCTGAATGCTGGTGCAATACCACCATCCATACATTAAGGATGTACATGCATATAAGGTCCTGTTAAAAGGTAAATTGGGGCACTTGTCTTTATAGGAGTTTAGGTACCTATTGCATGTATGAAGGTTTTATTTTTGAAGAGTAGATACATCCACATTTGCACAACTGAAAGTGAAGTAGAAACACTGCTGGAAACATGGTGCAGGCTCCACTAATTTACTCCAGTGGTAGGAAAAAAAACAGTGAAAGGTGTTACCTTGCTTGAAATGACAAAGAGACGTATTTTAGGTCTAGAAACCGTCACTTGGGCATACAGCTAGCTGTAAGTGAAATCACTGAGCTATGGCTCAGGAGGGCTGTGTTCTGATCTGGCTTCTGCCACTAGACAGACTCATACCCTCACCTCTTGTCTGGCTATTTTGGATTTCTGAACACTCTGAATACAAACTGCCAGCCTGTGCTTGTGCTGGGCTCACTGCTACTGATAGTACTAATGACTGATACGTTTTTAATTTGTTACAGCATTCAGAAGAGGAGCTTGGACCTTCACATGTGTTGACATCACACTGGTGAGGTGTGGGTTTTGCTGCTATTCTTCTGAGAAACAACTTCTCCAAATAAAAACACATTAAGAAACATCACCTAGGTTCAAGAACTTTCTTAACCAGCTCCCAGCTCACTTTTACCCTCAAATCACTTCCTGTGGAAAATTAGGTTCTTCATGCTTAAACTTCCACCAGGGCATCCCTGCGAGTAAGGAAGCTGTTGGCATTGTCACACTTCTGTGCTGAAAGCCAGGGGTTGTCTGGAAGAAGGGAAGAAAGTCCTTTTACGGCAATTAAAAGCACTTAGAATGGTCTTCCTAAAATCCTTCTGTGTATTTTGGGGCAGGTGGAAACTCCAGTGTGCTGAGAGGAGTGTGAAGATTTGTGTTGCACAAAGGTGGACATGTTGATTTTTTTTGTTCTGGTTACCTGTTGCTGATATATTCTGCTTACTTACAAATGAAGAGTTTGACATCTGAAGGCAGAATCTGTTGAAATGTACCAAAGCTGACAGTGAATTCTACTGGTTGTTTCTGTACTACATCTCTTATTTTTGATACAGGTCTCTACATAAATTATGTATTTTAAAATATATAGAAACATATATACAAATAAATTATTCAAAAAAATCTACTGATGCTGTAAGACTCAATGTGGTAAAAAAAATCCTGAAATTCCTTCGTATTTATTTATTTTATAACAAAATGTGTCTATTATCATAGGCTGGCTCATTGTTGAAGTAAAAATATAAACTATTGAAATATGACATCACATAAACTGTACCCTATTCAGCCAAATAGATATTGCTTACTTTAGAATATCAAATTAGAAGAATGTTATACTTTCTGATTTTAGCCTGTTAGAGGACTGATTTTTCTCTATGACAACACATTTATTCTTTGACTATGGTGGTTTTGTAGAGTCTGTTATCAGCTATAAATGTTGCTCAGAAAATGTAACTGTTGCTAAAAATAAAAAAACTAGTATCAGAACTTCCTACCAGACAGAAGCAAGTAGTGACTGAAGTGCATATACACTGTTCTCTTAAACACAATTGTGAAGAATATGCTGCTTCAACAGGATTAAAGTTTCCTTCCAGGTAAGTTGTAGATTTCTTGATTTACAGGAAAATGTTACTGAAAGAGTTATGTGGAGAGTAGCTACTGGCAAATTGTAGGTAGAATCTTTATTAAAGAATTGAAGATAAATTAATTTTCAGAGAAGAAAATTCTTACAGTGTTAGAAACTGATGGTCATCACAGACCTCATCTTCCTGTTATACAGTTGGAAAAGGAGAGGTTAGAAATGCATACCTAAACAGAAACACTTGGTGCTTCTTCATCTGGAAGTATAATAGTTTGATATCAACAACTGAGGATGTCCTTAATGCAATTTACATTGCAGGATTTTAACTTGTTTGTACAGCAGTGTGATGGTTGTTTAACTTGAAATGGCTTGAATGGTTAAGTACTTATTTAAAACAACAGCAGTGCTTTACTTTGAAGGATTCCAGCAGCTTTTCATTAACTCTGCACTGGGGGAATACTTTGATCCTTGTTGATAGGCCCAGAGGATGAGTTAATGTGTTGGTTGTTTAATAGCATTTAGCAGTAGCATAAGATGTAAAGTACAAGGGGATGTAGGTATGTGGAATTTAATTAACCAAACTGGAATTCAGCCGAAACCGAATCAGATCGACAGCCCCAATCTTGCAAAAAGCACAAGGGGACTTGTAATAGTTGGTAAGTGAACTGAGCTTTCATTTTGATGTCACCTTGACAACTGTGGTATAAGCAATATAGTACCTACTTTTCTAGGGAATTTATTCAGTAATGTCATGAAGGATGGTCTGTACCACTTACTAAATTACTAAAGATTACTTCTGGCAGCATTCTGTCCTGTTTTTACGTCTTTCATATAAGCTCAACCTTAGTGTTTGAGAACAGGCAAGAGTACAGCCTGGAGTCGCAGAGCTGCAGGCACAGCATGGTGCAGTTGCTTGTCCACTAGAATTTATAATGTGCTGGGTCTTAGTTTTTTTATTTCCCATTTTTCTTCTCCCCACTGTTGTTGTGCAGGCTGTATGATAGGTTTAATAAGTTAATTAGGAATGGGATCTTGAATACAAAATAGGTGCTTTATTTCTTTTTTTTGTATATTTATTAGGCCATTATAAATGGGCAGAAATAATCAGCATTAGCCAATTTACTGAAAAGATTGATGTGGCAGGTTTTGTACGTATAAGTTAAGATTTATAGAGCCAAGTTCTAATCTGTTCTTTATACCAGCCTCAGGCAGTACAGTTTCTCTGCAGTAAAGTGAAGGATTTTGGTATGTCCTTGTAAGTGATCTTTCAGTATGGATATGACACAGTCTGTCATTGCTCTCTAGAAAATGTCTAGTCCTTCCTTGCTCTCTAGAAAAGGAATGAAATTTAGATACAGAAACTAATAATCTTGACATGTTTCTCTTTTGTTAAGTCATCTTGGAATACTAGCTTTTGATAAGAAGGCTACTCACCCTGGTCATTCAGGAGTAGCTATTAATGAAACACTTATGTGACTATCATGTAAAACTATATTAATATAAAATATTAATTATATAGTTATATAACTATATAGATATAGTTAGATCAGTAAGCAATTAATTTCTAGTTCCACTGCCAGATATATTAGAAATCTTTGAAGCCTGCTTCCAGCTCCAAGCAGAATTTTTTAGGAATATCTAAGTTAGTATGCTTTGTTTTCTTTCTGTGTAAACCAGCGGTCATGGTGGATGCGAGTGTGTTTGAATGTCAGCTTATGTGAGTCCATAGGGAAACTGAGGTGGGCTTTTTGTGTGACTGTTAAAAAGCCATTAACTGTGTTTCCTCTTAAACAGACTGTCCCTTGCATTCCCTTTCTTTCTCACTTACCTTTGCTGTCAGGAAACATCTTTCATAGAGCAGTAGTTCCACATAGTGCAGCCACAGCATTGGTATGGGGCTGTAACAGAGGACTCTCTGTCTTGTTGTATTCAGGCAAATGTTTTACTGTTATAAATAATGCATGTTTTAATTGGAAACTGCAAATGGAAATATCAGTCTCTACAGGCTTGTTGATTGCAGTATAATCTGTTAGGGGCAGATTCTGGTTACATGCAGAACACACAACACATTCTCCAGATTTGTGATTGGTTGTTTTTAATAGTAGTACTTGTGTTAATGAGTCCCTTCCTATAAATTAAGACAAATGTCATCTTGATAGTCATCTGCCATATATTATTAAAGTTGCCTGAAACTATTAGAAGACTGGGTACCCACTGATGTTCTAGGTTCTGTTTCCCTTGGTTTTGAAGGTACATTTAACTATTAATAGGGGATGATTTTAAAAGCAGATAATAAGCATAGTAATTTCTTGCCAGATTTCCCTGGGATTAATCACACTGTGCCTGATGTTAGCCGCAGGTTTAGGCCTGAATGAATAGTTATTGTGGCTAAACTGATACTTGGCTGGAACATTAATCACATCTATCAGGATGAGCACAACTTTTTGTGCTATTTTAATTAAATTTGTTAAAACCACACCTTTGGGCCTCTTCTAAACATAACATCCGACCAACTTCAGTAAAGGTGTCCAACAGTTACCTAAGTGGTGCGTAAGTGTGTAAATGCAAATCTGTGTGGAGGCTATTAGTTAACTTTAGGCTAGGTTGATTTTTGCTTCAGTGTGGATCATTTCTGTTTGCATGCATTCACCAATCTTGTTTTAAACTCATTTAACAGTATCAAGATGAATTTTGCAAATTTCTTAGTAGCTCATAGTTATTAAAATAGTAAATACCCCCCCCCCCAACTTGCAGAAAAAGGGGAAACAGATTAGGATGGCCCAGTGTAATTTTGTTGGTGTCTGGTTTGGGTACCTTAATGTCCTGCTGTTTGTTGGGAAAGGCTGAGTGAGCACTTATACCTGGAATGCTTCTAAGAACTAGAATTTAGAAATAAAATAGGATTTAAATGTGTGGAACTCATAACTGACTTGGAATCCTTCCAGAACTGACTGAAGCCTGATTTCAGAAACTGCTGTAGGAACACCAGACCCCAAGCTTTGCGTGTCTAGAGCAAGCCAGTGTCCCAGCATAGTTATGTATTGAGTTACAAGTGAGCTAGCTGCCTCAGAATCCAATCCAGAAGATTCTGACATTCAGCAGTGATCCTTCAAGTTAATAGGCAAGGCTGAAAGTAGGACTGGGTTTTACCCTGAATCTTCAGACTTAGGTACCTCTGGCTGGTCATGATTCACTCATGAACTCTTCCCTCCTTTGATGGCTGGAGTCTGCTCTGACAAAACACACCCAGGGAAAGTCCTGGTTTAATTTGTTTGCTTGCATGAGGTTATCACATGGCTATTCAGATCACTCCTTTGCACAGGAGGTCAGGATTTCATAGTCTCTGTTTCCCAACGGAGTGCAGAAAGGTAAAACCCTTTGGAAATGGGGTTTATCAAGTGCTTCTATGACAGTTATTTATGCAGTAGGAGACTAGGCTTCTAAATTCTATGCCATAGAATACTTAAATCTGTGTTAAGTCTCATCATGCCATGTAGCATGACTTAAATGCTATGTTGTGTAGATATTCTCTCTTTTTTTCTGTTGGCTAATAATGTCTGAATTAGTCTGTGTGCATAGCAGTAGTTCCGCGTGTTCTCATAGCAATATGATCAGGACCCTTTCTTTAGGGCTGGTGGGCATATTATCAGGCAGAAGAGGGTTTTTTAAATTTTTGCTTCACTGAGGTTACAGAGCAAGTCTTGGAAAGAAGTTAGGGAAGGAAAGAGAGTTGTATGTCAAGCATCAGTCTCTTCAAATATACTAGTTCTTTTTAGGACAGTGGTAAAAATAAGAAAGACTGGTAACTTCCTTCCCTTCTTCCACTAGAAGATTCATCTTGAAAACAAATTTAGGATAGCTAATAAAATGGAAAAGGTAGGAAAGAGAAGTCTGACTTGGATAATATTGCTCAAACCTGATTTTTGTTGTAGGACCAATAGTTAAATTAACTGTACATTATGCAAGGCAGTGCCTTGTATTAGTATGTTATTCTTGATCATAACTAAACAGGACTTGGTGACATACATGATGTACATTCTTGGATTGCATTGCATGAAAGCATCTCAATTTTTCAAGTTTATTGAAAACCTGAATCAGTGTTTCTAACTTGTCATTCCTCTTCCTAAAGGTGATTCTGCATATAGCAGGAAACGTAAAGGCGAACAGGAATAAACTGGCTACAAACAAAACAGCAGTGTTAGCAGAAACTCTCAAAAACTTTTATGGGTTGTATTTCCTCTTTTACTGTGTATTGATTATTTTCACAGTAAGTGGCTGCCTGCAGACTCTTAAGATACAGAAAACATACGCCAAGCGATGGCATGTGAAGATGAACCAGAAGACATGGGGTGGGTGAATGTTCCACGCTGTAAAGTGATATTCAGCATTCTTTGGGGTCATTCCCTTGATAACTCCTCACCCAGTGAGTAATATAGTCATATCACAATGACAGGCCACTGTAGCCCAGGAAGAAAGAAGCTCTTTTTGTGTTCCTAACCAGGCATATTCAAAGGTATGCCCATAAGCTGTTGCTGAGAGTGCTGACTCTATCTAATCGGTCTTAATTTATTCTGGCCTGGATTGTACTGATTAATAGCTGTTAGCAGGAGTAGAGGAATTTTCCTCTTTATAGGTGGGGCTCAGAGCCTTGTTGATTCAAGTCTTGCTGGAGAACAGACTGTCCTGCTATAATTATTAGTAATGCTTATCCCTGGGAAAAGGAAGCTTTATCATTCCTCTTTTATGGCATAAGGAATACTTTGGCCAGAATTTTATTATTCTTGCCAGGATGAGCTGGCAAGAAATCACAGCTCCTGGTCCCATCTGTCTCTCCAGTGGCCCTGCCACTGGGGTTATGTACACTAGCAGCTCTTGTCCAGAATGAGGCTGCTTAGGAGGAATTGTTCCCGGATCTCTGCTACTGTCGCACTTGCTGCTTTGGCTGATATTTTTTGGGGGTGGGCGTGGCCAGTGTTATGAAATGCCATGCAGTGGTAAATAGCTACAGTACTGTTTATTATCGTTATTCTTTGTTCGTGCTCAAATACAAGGAAACCACAACCTAATAAAATCTTTTTGCTTACTGAGAAAGCCTCACTTCCTCAGCAATCATTGGTGCGACTGGCTGAAGGCGTTTGATTGTTGTCTGAATTTCGGAAATGATGCCTTGGTGATTGGAATGTCTTTTCTTCACTTGCCAGGTGCTGCATGGAGGTGCAGCAGTTCCATTTTCATGTGGCAGCTTTAATTTCTGTCTTCTGAGCAGAAAGTGAGCAATGCAGCACACCTTTCACAGGATGCAATTAAACCTGCCTTAGTCATTGCTGGAGGAACAGGCAGAAACAGGTCATTTAATAGAAATGTCTCTAATAAAGCTGAGACAGGCACATCCTATTAAAGATTTGGGGAAATCTCTTCTGGCAAAAAACCTTCTGCCTAAGGATGGACTTTGCATGGCCTTCCTTCTATTGTACTTTCCTTCCTGTAGATGACAGATATGGTTAAATGCTAGCACTAGTTATGTTGTTTAGAATTAACACAAGTTTGCCTGCACCATGTGTGCAGGCAATGGCTTTACTCCCCACCCTGCTAAAAAGGGTCACCCTGGCTGCTACTCAATCTTCCCAACATGATCTTGCATTAATTTTGAACTCTCCTGGAGCCAGATTGTGATTGATCTTTCCAAACTTTAGTAGACAGAAGTCATGCACTCTGTCTAAAATAAGGTATTTGAATTCCTTCAGAGCCAATGGAGGCAGTGTTTATTTCCTAGGAGTAATTAATCCCAACCCGACTGGGGGTGGTGGGGTAGCAAAGTGATAGCTTCCTAGATGTAGCCACAGCAGGAAGTGTTCTAACAGCTGGCACCTCTGTTCTCTGCAAACCTAACATTTCAACAGGATCTGTCAAGGGTTCTTTTTCAGCTTAGATTGTAAATAAAACAAAATGCTGTCAATAGTCAAACTGGTTATTAAAACTCCTTTCTGGGATCTGTCTGAAAATTTCAATAGCTTTTAAGATTTCCTTATTCAGCACTATTTTTAAACACTAGAATTGTGTTTAAAATAGTGATGAATGGGGAATTCAGATGAATAAGAAAAACAGTATTGTCCATCATGTTTTTCTCTGCGATGTTTGAGAGAGCTCCCCAGACTAACATTAGTGAAAGACCTCTACTAGATGGCAGATTTGAAGAAAAAGTAACACACGTACGGATTTTCAAATCCAAAAGAGATCATCAGGTCAGTGTCTCCCAAATGGCATAACAGGCCATGTTTAGCTCAGAAGATTAACTCTTAGTAGCCATAGCACAAAACTGCTTTTGTACTATTCTCACTTCAGCAATTTAATGAACAGCAAAACTAAAGAAGCCTTGTTTCTATGTGTATGTGTGTCTCGCCTCCTTCTATGCCCTCTTTACAACAACAGGAAACAGCCTCAAGCTATGCCAGGGGAGGTTTAAATTGGATATTAGAAAAAGTTTCTTCACAGAGAGGATGGTCAGGCATTGGAACGGGCTGCCCAGGGAGGTGGTGGAATCACCGTCCCTGGAAGCGTTTAAAAGATTTGTAGATGAGCCCCTCAGTGATATGGTTTAGTGGTGAACTTGGCAGTCCTCGGGTAACCGTTGGACTTTATGATTTTTAAAGGTCTTTTCCAACCTAGCTGATTCTGCGATTCTATGTGCATTTTCTGGTGTCTAATGCTGTGGCTAGTTCTTCTGTGGGGAATTTGAGATTCTCTCTTTTGTGTATTTCCACAAAGTATTTAAGGGTTGGTATTTTAGAAACCCCTACTTTTCTGCTGAAGTTGGTTAAAATTTGCCACTGGGTTCCAGAATTAGTAAGAGGCAGTGGGCAGACTATGTAGACAGTCTAGAGAACAAAAATGTGCATTTTAGTTTTACAGGAAACTTGGCAACAACCTAAGAATTAGGGGTGTGGTGATGTGTTGAGAGTATTGAAAAGTGACTGATTTCAAAGTGTGCTTGGCCCCCAAAAGTACAGAAAGGTGCCTGTCTCAGGTCTGCCTTGCCTGTTCTCTCTAGCCCAGTCCACAGAACTTGTGTACTAGCTTTTGCCAGACAAGGGCTGGCTTGCGTTTTATGAAAATACGGTATCATTTGAAACTGAAAAAGAAGTGCACTGCTGCTGTTCAGAGTCTCAGCAATGTCACAGTTAAAATGTTGCTTATTTTATTTCTAAACTTGTGTTGCTAATTTTAGCTTTCTTTTTTTGCTATTGATTCTTTCGATGCGTTTCTCTGTTAGGTTAGACAACCCTCTAGGACCAGCTGGTTTCCAGCATGAAGGTGTGTGTGTGCCATAATTGGATCATTCTTGATTTTGGATAAACAAAGCACACAGAACTCTTTAGGTTCCTATGATAGGGCATATTCTCTAGCCTTTGTGTTACTCGGGCTCTTCTCTTTCCTCTGTAATTGCAATGAGTGTGGTCAAAAACCAATTTATAAATTACTCTGCAAATTCAGTGTATGCTGTGCTTTCTGGTACAGAACCTGCAGAAAGAGCGGTATCTTATTTCCTATCTACTTTGCACAATAAAAACATGATAATGTAAGGATGGCAACGTCAACTGTGTGTTGGTTTGGTTGTTTTTTTTGTTTTTTTCCTTTTTTTCCAATATGGCTGTGTGATGGTTTAAGCTAATTCAGTACAAGCTGTAAAACCAGCTAATTTATGAAGTTGCATGTTTATGTATTTATATTTAGTTTTCCTTTTACAATTCTTGCATTCATTAGCAAGCATTTGTTGAGCCATGCTGTTCCTTTGAGATCCTTAAAGGCCCTGCTCAAAATCAAGCGGTGTGTGCATTCATGAACGTGTTGGTCTTTCACAACATGTGTCCATTTTTCTCCCTGTGAAGATCAATTTAAATATATTATTGCCAACTGTTTCTTTCTATGGTGTATTTTTTTTAAGTGATTAGTGATACTCATTGATTCAACTCCCTGCCCTGCACAGGGAAAGCATCAGGGCTGTTCCATTATATTAACTTGTCTAGCAGACTAGCATCACAACAGATTTAAAACCCTAAACAGAAAAAGCATGTGTTTGAGCACAGTTTACTCTTTTAGAAATGCCCTCTGAAGTAGTTGTTGTTTTTTTTAATTAAAGTAGTAAACAACTGTGGTTTACAGTTTGGCTCAGTTTTATCGAGAGTGGTCATCCTGTTGTATTTTTCTTGGGTAAATACTTGCACCAGTTTTGTTTGCTTGCCCCTGTCTGACACACAAGAGCATCACCATGAGAGACAGTATTAGGGGCTGCTGAACCCTGTTGCTCATGGAACAGTGAGTGTTCCATGCAGACTCCGTGATATGCTTAATCCTTAGTTTCTGAGGGTGATTAATAGGTTCAAGTTCACAATTTCAACCTATGACTAAGCATTAACTATGCAAAGTGCACTAGTGTGTTTTTATGAGAAACATTTTAACCTTATGGATTCATTGATTAAGTGCTGGCTGGTTATTTTTTCCTGTGCTGCTGCAGAGCAAAGTTAAACTTAGGTGGCTGCAGCTGTGCTTCTAGCTGGGTGATAAGTTGTATGGGTTTAGGACAATGCTACTGACAAACTGGGTGGGTTAAAAATCAGATTCCTTTGTTGTTACCGAACAGCCAAGCTAGAATGAAATGGCAGTAGTTCAAGCGCATGCTAGACAGACCATATGTTCCTTACAGGGAAATGAAGTGGTGGTGTATATCTGAATTGCCAAGCATAAGGACAACAGCTCCAGCTTCCAGAACTGTTGGCAGGATTCCCACGTAGAAGAAATGTACTCTTCCTCTACCCTTTGAAAGACATTTAGGAGTGAAGCCAATGTCTATTTCTGCCCATCTCGTGCTAGAGCAAGGTGTGCTAGGAAAACATACCTGATATAGAAGAGTGGTCATCATTAATATATTTCTACTGTATATGCAACAGTTCTAAAATGATCAGCTACAAAAGCTATCTAGCCACAAAACTGTCTCTTCTGAAATACAGGATGGCAAAAGATCTCTTGAGTCATTGAGACTCATCCCTCTTCTCTCAAGAATTAAGTGAATCCTGGTTAATTTATCAAATTATATTTTGGCAGTTTTAATTTTCTCACTCAGTTGGAAAGCTTCCCCAGAGCTCCCATTCTGTCCTACCTTAAAGTAATTTTCTAATTCTAACCACAAATTCTAGACCTGTTTTCTATATTTTGATGTCACTTTGCATATCCTCTGAGAGCTCTTCATTCCTTCCCTGGTGCTTCTTTTGAGAATGTTTTTCTAGAGAGCGTGCTGTCTTCAGCAGAGCTTCTCTGTAATGTCTGATAAACCAGGGTTTTAGGCAAGACTTCCTTTATGAAGAAAGGCTTATAAACTGTGCTCGACACCTTAAACATGGTAAGTTAAAGAAAAGCCCGGACTTAACAATGCTTCCGTCAACTTTAAACACATTACTCTGGATTGGAACCATGTGGTTTCCATGTAGGGTTCTTGGAGTATTTTTTAGATTATCACTGTAATGGTGAGCAAAAATAATAATGGGAATTGTTAAATCAAAAGATCTTCAGTGAAGAAGAAATGAGGGGCTCATCACTGAGGATGTATTGTGTCAACCTGTGGGTTTCTGTGAGGCTCTTAGCTGAGTAAAAACACAGGGACTAGGCCTAAGACAGCTACTTATAACCCTATGTAAGTTTAGATGCCAGCAAATGGCAGCTCATTTGTCACTTTTTTAAAACTATGAAGTCTGCACCAGAACACTGCTGGCAGCAGAGGGGTAGAGGTACAGTGTCAGAAATAGGAACATAACTGTTAAGTCAGCTGTTTGGGTGCAGTGTAATTTATTGAGGAGATTCTGGCTGTAAGGTGCATTGTATTCCAAACTGTCTCCATCTGAAACGCTTCCTGCCTGTCTTGCTGGACATTGAAAACTTGTTCTAGAAGGTAGAAATCTGCCTCTGTTGTTTACTTGAATGTTAATATTGAAGCTACTGTGAGCTTAATTTTAGCCTACCCTTAAAACTGCGTTTTACTCTTCTCCAGTTTAAGTCGCCTAAAATCTAACTCCACAGTTGTGTGTTGCAGTTTGAGTGTCTCAGGTCTTGTCCAGATGGCTTACAGAGGATGAGATGAGGTAATGCGCACGGGCAGAGATCAGAGTGGAAAACACATTCCTCGATCTTCTCTCTGCAGAGGTTTCTTCAACATGTTAACCAAAGCTGATGCTTCTTCATAAAGAAATGCTCAGTAAATAGCAAATGTCTTGCTCTCATCTGAGAGGTCCATTTTCTGTACTTCACTGCTGGCTTCACTTGGGGGTGCCATTAACAGCGCTGGAGATTTTTGAGAGAAATACCCAACTGCTTTGTGGCTGGGAGAGGAGTTTGAGAGGATGAGTGAAGTGCTGGATGAAGACCTAGTTGATACTTTAGAGCTGTGTAGTAGAAAGAGCAGTTATTCCAGCCTGCGAGTAGTGAGTGAGCCAAATCATCCTCAGGTAGATTTCCTGGAAGGCTGTGGTTTTTCTCCTTGTCAAGATAAAAACCCTTTTCAGGGCATGTCATTCCAGTGTTACAATTTGCATGACCGTTATGACTGACTGTACACACCTGAACTGGTAAATCCCCTGTAGGAGGATGCTTGTATAATTTCACCCTTTTCAAAAATTCCACTGTCTTTTATGTGGTGCTCTAACTAAATCAGAACAAAAGTAAAAACAAATAAGCCTTGCTGTGACTCAGGCATGGGTAAGATAATGGCAACACAGTCACACGCTGAAGCAAATTGATCAGACTGTGAGAAGTGCAACTATGCATCCTTCATCACCCACCCGCACCCTCCTATCCCCACACCCTGTCTTTCACCCTTGGGATCTTTCTCTGCTTTTTTCCAGATCATGATGTTGCTACCTCTGGTGCTGTGCTTTGCATACTGAGTAGTGGAATGAAGTGTGTGCGCATGTCAGATAGAAGGTAAATCTCACAGGTTTGCTTTGGCTTTGCCTTCTGGCTTGTGCACTCCTGACTTTAGTTATGATGTCATTTGCTAAAAAGTGTAAGGGATTAATCCATTACTAATAAGTCATTTCCTTCTTTTTGAATTTTCATGAAATGCTTTCACGCTGTGAGGCAGGGTGTTGGCTCTGCATCAACCCTGTCTGAAACTGTGTGTTGTGCTGGCTGCCATCCAGGAAAGGAGAGAACAATTTAAACACCTCTCCATGCAGTGACACTGCAGAGAATTGGGAACCACAGAGCAAGTCTGGCAGTGTGAAGGGCATGTGTTTTAGTGGTTTCCTCAATGCTGACAACAAATGTAAAGGACCAGTTTCATTCTAACACTTCATGTGCGCTGCAGTAGTAGGAAGCCTACAGAATCAGAAGAAACCAAAATACACCACAAACTATCACTGATGAGTCTCCCAAGAGAGTATGAGAAACACAGTACTGCTAGAAGGAGACTTGGGACTACAAGCAATGTCATTGTGTTGTGCAGTTTGACTTCCACTGTGTACATCAGTACGGTGTTTTGAGGTCAGATCTGCAGCTGATATAAATCATGACACTGAAATGTTGATGCAGATTTCCCTCAATCTTTAATTCATTTTTCTAAATCATACGGCAACTGCAAAGCAATTTGTCTTCATTACCTTGAGGCAAAAATCGTAAACCCTTGGATTATTTAAATAAAAAAACACAACACATCTTCAGATCAAGATGTAACTTAAGTCCAGGTGCAGACCACCCTACCCAATCACCTCGGTGGTGGAAAGTAGTTCAGAATTCAACATTGCTAGCACCGAACGCTGCAGCAGCATTGGATTTAAAGCCAAGTTGTCTTCTGTTCTTGTGCTGGTGTAAATTTGGATCATACACAAAGAAATTAGTGGGCTTGCACTGTTTCTGCATTGATGCAAGTGGAGACTGATGGTCTCCACTGGAGTGTCTTGAGTGTCTTCTACAAAGTCGCAATCCCTCTCTATTAAGGGATGATGTCAGGTTAGGATGGTTATTTATAAAACCCTTTACGTGCTGTAAATATAGCTGTGCTGTTTGAGAGCCACACAGCAAGGAGATCTGTAGCCAGATCTATGTTGCAGACTTCTGTTGGCACAGCAGTATCAGCCAGGGGTATGATCTATGGCTAGCGAAGCCAGGCTAGGAAAATCTCCTAACACAAATGCAGTTACACCAATGTAACTATTATGTAGTTATAGGGTGACTTTCAGAAGGGTTGGCAAATACAGTGGTTCTGCTGCTCCCCTGGTTGTATGGGCTGAAATAGTCACTCCAGCAAAAGGCCCTATCAGATACATATCTTTTAAGACCTGCCTTCTTTATCACAGCAGTTAATAATTAGCAGGCTTTAGGCAAATGGGGGGATTTGCGGTTTATTTTAGCAAATTGTCGAAGGCAGATTAAAGCTGCCAAAACCAGCCTGTGTGAAGCAGTAATTACAGTCTCTTCTTGCAAGCACAACATGGAAGAAAAAATTGTGTTTTAGTCATAAGCCAGTAGGTTTCTTGTTTTTTCTTTTGTGGTTATTATTGTCAAGAGTTACCAAAACACATGATGTATAATACCAAGGAAAGTAGAAATGTTTTGCAGGAATTTAAAATCACTAACATAATGTTTGGTTTTGAGCAATGAAGAAGAAATACTGCATCTCTGGGTACAGATGTTTACTCTGCCAGCCTAACTCCCAGTGTTTTTGGAGTCCCATCTGTGAACCCAATCCCAAAACCATGTACCTTTCTGGGAACAGTAGATGCTGTTCACATCTAACAGAGCTCTTTTATCCCTCCCCTTCCTTATTTATGAAGCCTTTCTCCTGGTCTGGAAAAAGCACTGGTGGTCTTTTGCCTAGTTAAGAAGAAATAGGTTTTCAGAATAAACAGGGCTAATAATATTATTAAATAAGCAAACTGCTCTCTTAGAGGAAAAAAAAAGAAAGAAAATCCCACTTTTTCTAGCTAGTTTAGCAACATGCTTTGCAGTAATGCTTCCAGCACAGTGATTTTTAGATATTTGTAGCTCTTCTGCTCTACAGTTTGTTGTGATTTTGGACAGTCTAGGCACTGATACCAATGGCACAGTTGGGAAAGTGGGACAAATTTGTTCTTACATGTATGCTAGCACTTGCATTAATCTCTGTTTTTTATGTGCCTGGAATGATTCACATCCCTCCCCTCAAAGTATGGCCTCCATGTGTCAGGGATTTGTTACATTCCACTCAATGCAACATAAATCCTTATTAGATAGGTCATAATGATCCTTACTATTCAGCTAGGGCATGTATCCGATGACTGTAGCCATTTACTAGTGGAATTTCAAACAGACTTCTACTGAAACGTAATAAAGCAACCTTTGATTTTTTAGTAGCTCTTATTCCATAAGCTAGTTGTATTAATTCTGCCTCTTCACACTGAGTTCTTAAGGCATCTCCCTGAACATGTTGCCAAATCAAGATACTGCATATAAAAATATCAGAAGAAAAAAACCCCACAACTCTAGAGCCAAAGGACAAGAGGAAGAAGTTTCTGTATGTGTGACCTGAAATGGGGCTGAGAACTACGTGAAGCAAAGTACCACCAGGAAAATTGCTGCGGTCAAGACTGCTGGGAAGACCTATGGTAGAACAGCTGGTTTTGGTAGACAAATGCAGAAACCTTGAGACTGTTGCTCTGCAACACATCTGCGTCTGCAACACAACCCATTTTTAATGAGTGCAAAAGGATGGAAAATGAGGCTCAGCAGTTAATTTTAGTGTAATACAGTAAATGATCCAAGGGCCTGATCCAGAGATGGGAATGTTCTCCAGTATCATCCAGTAGAAGCAGACAAGAAAAGTGATCTTTTCCAGATGGGGCTCCCACAGATCATCCACTGCATGTCCATATATTTGATAAGAAAGCACTGCAGCTAGTGACATTTAGGGTAAGAAGCAGCAAGATTGAGCTCCTCTCACTGATCCAAAACTCATCTCTGCTATGTCTTAAAAAACTTCTAGAATTTTTATCTTGCATCTCTTAAGGGTGTAACCTTTGGGGGAGAGGGGAAATGGATGAATTTTGCTTTTACCTTTCAAGTTTTCTATTTGCTGTTGTAGTGTCTTTTGTGAGAGCCAGTGAAAAGTGATTTTGAAATCATTTGGTATAGAGCATCCTCTATGGTTTGGCATATGTTGTGATCAGATTAGCACCACTGAACTGTTTTGTATGCTTATCTCAGGAGATGAACTAGCAGACTAGAGAGATCTTCACACCTTAGAAAACCCACAAATTCTGATTGTCAGATGGGCTTTGTAGAAGATGTTCCAGCTCCACAGAGTTATTGAGGAAAGGGCTTTAGTATTTGAAAACTCCAGATTTTCGTCTGAATCTTACTAGTGGGTCAATGTGGTTGTCATGCTACATTTAGTAAGCCCTGGAGAAAAGAATGTAGTTTTTTTGATAGCTATTACGTGATTTGGCCTGCATCACAAATATGGCTTTAATTCACAGTTTACACATAAACAATTGACAATGTCTAAATGTACAAGGTTAAATTTGCTTCCTTCCGGGAATGAAAATCCAACCAGCTTTGCCCCAGATAGCAGTGATTTGTGGGGCAGTGAGCTTGGGAACTTAACTCTCCAAAGGAGAGGAACATTTTGATATCCAGGTGTGAGTTGTATTAATTCAAATAACTGTACAAGTTGCAGATCTCTTTAGTTTAGTTACTGTTGAAGTTCCTAAAATCTGATTTCCAGATGGCAACCAAGTAAGTCCTCTTATCACCAGACTTACTTCTACCCTTCTTATTGATGGAGGGACTTAAAAATAGGTTCACTATGAAAATTCAGAGTACAGAGCAGGAATAACTAGCTACCTGGAACAGAGGGGAGTTTTATGTGAACATGAGAAGATGAGAAATTTTACTGCATCAAGCAAAAAGAAGATACAGGATTTAAAACTAGTAGCAGGAAAAGCTTTTTAAAAAAGAACTCCAAAGCTTGTGCTGATCTGACATGATGAAAAAGTCTGACTGGCTAATCTGGAAATGGAAAGCACTCCTAAAGAAAGTTCAGGAGGCCACTCCAGTTCGCTGACTTTCGAAGTACAAGATCTGTCCAGATGTTTGAACTATTCTTGCAGCATTTGGAAATGCGTATTTTTTTAAGAGGTATAGTGTAGTCCTGGATTACTCTGGTGGAGGAACTCTTGTCATTCTCATTACCCTGAGAAATGGATAATGCAAACCGGAGCCAGACATGATGCAGCCACCTCTCTGAAACGCCCCTGATGGCTCATTCATAATGTTCAGTAACAGTGTTATAATTGCTCTTCTGGGTTTCTCCTTGGAGGGCTGATCCTGGTTCATCATAACTCACCTAACCAGCTGCAGTAGTTTGAGAGCATCCACTGTGGCTGCACAGGCTGAATGAAAGACTTGTCTTGGAGGTTCTTGTTAGCTTTTATACATTTGCATTAGCAAAGCTATATTCCTAGGTGTCCATGGTCACTCTAGAAGCCCTGCTTCCAAACTGCCCTTAAAGTCAGTGAAAGCAGTATGACAAGCTTTGACCCCAAGCAGGTCATGGCAGCAGGATAGGCTGCATCAGGTTGCACCATTTTTCACACCACATGAGATCCATCTTTTTTGGTGCTGATGCAGTAGGATAAGTATGGTGATTGACAGAAAGCCAGAGTAGATGCAACTCTGAGACCTTGCTGACTCACATCTGTCATCATCTAAGCAGGTGATGTCTTACCAGGGCAAAACAGTACGAGAGAAGACTGCAGTAGAGCTAAAGCAGTCTGGTCTTTACTGTCTTTGGCTGTGTGAGCTCTCACTTTTGGTTAACTAGAATAGAAGGTTGTGTGAATAGTGTTTCCTTGCACCTTCTCCTCATCTTAAGAAGAAATTTTAAGTAGCTTGGAGCAACCAGTTTACTCCCTGACCTGAAATGCAGTATTAATTATTGTGGAAAAGGGGGATTACAGTAGTTCAGTTTCAAGCTCAGGCTTTCTGATCCAAAGCTTTTGGGAGTGAGGCACACCTAATTCTACAGACAGCAAAGCCTGGAGGGACCCAAAGAGATTTAGAAGGTGCTGCAGCTTTGCCTCTGTTCTCTCTCAGCTTAGCTTCCTACCCCTGTTGCTGTCATAAGTACAGTTCAAAGGAGATGCAACATAAGGTAGTTTTGAGTATTTTGGGTTGCGTTTGTTCAGATTCTGTTGACTTTTGAATTTCAGCTGTCACATACTTGCAACAGATTGCCATGTCTATGATTATGCAGTCAGTCCCTTTCTGCTTATTTGTGCTGAACCCATAACAACCTGTCTGGATAAGAAACCATTCCAGAGCAAACAGAGAGCAGCTGATAAGTGAGGTACATATGTAAATACGCCGTCAATGGTAACAGAATGGTGATGGTGCCTCTGCCAGACTGTTTACCACTTTGAAGGGGTCTCTGTCCTTTCAGTGCTACACATAGCAGTTGCAAGTAATACATTTTCTAGAAAGACAGTTGGTTTGCAACTTACAGTGGTCAAAGCTGAGGCAAACAGTATTAGGTCCCAACCTCTGAAGTGATGAGCATGTCCTCAAAATATACAAGTCCTCAGCTTCTCTTCAGAGCTATTTCTGCCTTGCAGATGTATGCCTAATGCTTAATTGCTGCAGAGCAGAGTGCTAGAACTATGCTAAAAGATCAAATTACTCAAGATTTTAGTGCTGTGCATTGTATATTAAATTATGCAAACGTTTTGCAGTGGTTTTGCTCTGCTAGTACTTTAAAAATACGCAGTGGGGAGGCAATGTAGAGTGTCCTTTTGAAAGCTAGGAATGGTAAGAGTATTATTTGCTGAAATGCAGAAAATGGATATTCTGTTCTGGGCCAGTTTGTTTTTACATGTGGGAGGATGCATGTCCTCAGCTGGTTGCTAAGCATTATTTCATGCTCTTCAGACAGTCTAATCCAACATTTGCTTCTTTGGCTCATGCTTGTCCCACTTGTTCTTGATACATCAACAGGTTGGTTTTTTTTCTTTTTCTCTGGAAGTTTAGTAGGTTTTCGAGAAAGGAAAAAAAATATTTTTTTTTTCTTCAAAAAACAAACAAATGAACCTTTGTAACATTTGCATACTGATACTTGGCCTCAGCAAGAGACAATGGAAACATGTTTGGCAGAAACCAAGGTCCTCACTAAGGGAAACATTCTAAGTACTCTCTGAATTTTTAGTTTCTGATTGTAACTGGACTTGCAGCACATTGGCATAAACCTGAAATTTAAGCATAGGCTTGAATTCTTTTCCTGGACTGCTATCTCTAGATATGTCTCCTAGCGCCAGGAAGAAACAAGTTCTCAGAGGAATGAATTAACAGACTCTTCAAAATCTGTTTCTTTTGCATATACTGTTAGTGGTCATACAATAAACAAGGTTGTGTCTGCATTTCATTAGCTTTGCCCATGCATGCGTACATAAGTAGTATGGCAATACCCATTGAATAGGCAGTCTCTCAGTACTCCATTGTGTTTGCACATGCATGCATAAGATTGTTGCATTTTTATATATAAAGGATCTTGTTATGTGGTCTGTGATGATGTTTGTGGAAGTGAGTAAGCTTCCTGGAGTGTCCTGTCTCATGCTGCTGATGAACCCACCACTGTTTATCTGGGCAAAAAGGTCTGGCTTTCCAGATCCAATACTCTTGCTTTACATGATGGGATTTATGTATTAAAAATAATCTGCTCTCTTTCCTGGACTTCCCTTGTTTAAAAAAACTAAAATGCTCTTCTTCCTTTATGTCTGTTATAGTTAAACTCGTCATTTTAATCCTATAGAAAGAAGTGTTCAGGTAGGACAAAATAATACAGATCTGTGCAGCAAATGTTGTTTGCCAGATAGGTATCTGTGTGACACCCAGAACCACAAAGAAATTAAATTGGTTTAAAATGTTACTGTATTTCCATAGAACATCTTTTCTGTGGTGGGAACAAGACCGGGTTCTTATGGTTTAAACAGCACTTGATCAAATGATTAAGAAGTCTATCATAATGTATAGTGCAGTGGAAACCTGATTAAAAAATCCCATTGTGACTCTCAACGTGGATTTTTGTGTAGGAAAAGAGACAGGTGGTACTTAGGAGTGTGAACCAGTAATTAAAACCTACGTAATATAGACATGCTTTGCATGTATATTAAAAATCTGTGTAATGTAAAGCATAGGTCATGAAGGTAACCAGCAGTATAAGATGATGCTGAATGAAAGGTTTATAGCTTCCCATGAAGTAAACGTGCTTTAGCTTTGGACTAAATTACATCTCCCTCCTATTCTAGTCTAGTGAAGGCTATGGAGTGGTGATGACCTTCTTTGTTTCTGTTGATAGTGTGAGGTGTTATCAGTGGAGAATTAGTGCTGCCTCATTCAGATTTTATTCAAATTCCAGTTTAAATATTAGTCATGACAGAGGAAAGCATTTTACTGAACTGATTGACCTTAAGCCTCTTCCTGGACATCTTTGCAGACCATCATTGCCGCTGTCCCCTAGCTTTCCTCAGTATCGCCCTGGGGAAGCGGGTGCTTTTGTTTCTCCCCTGGGAGTGCTGGTTATGCTGACTCCTCTGTAGGAGCATGTGCTGATGCCTTTGGAAGTCAGTGGGCATCTGCTTATTTAATCAAATGATTATCAAAGCAAACCCTAGTCTCTGGCAATTGCGCTGCTTCCTATAGCCAGTGGGGAAACATTAACTTCTGATCTGGCAGTTTTTGGGTACCATCTGCCCAGACAGGCTGTTAGAAAGCGCAGCTCAGTAAGCGAGCTGGTATTGTTAGAGGATATAGCATGAATGAATACAGCAGAACACAGTGGTTGCTTATCCACCCTCAGTTATTGCTCTAAAGCAGCCTTTCAGGAGGCTTCCAGCTGACATAGAAAAAAATCTTAGAAACCAAAGCAGATACATCAGGGAGTAGTGCCTCTCCACATTTCCTCCCATCACCTCCACCATTTTTATGAAGACACTGCTCCTGGAAGGAAGTGACCAGGTGAATCCTAGCCTCTGCTGGGGATGGCCAAATGAAGTCCAAGATAGTGCTGCGGGCAGATATATAAGCTGACAGCTAATGCTTGACTGACCAGACCTGAACTGATGCTCTAAAAGTGAAGGCTGCCATGACAATTCACCAGTTTCCTCTGTCAGTAACAGAATCTATTGAAACCATTTGGGTTTGAAGTGCTGAGAAAATTAAACTTCATGTGCCTGTAGAGTGAGATGGGGGTATGTGGAGGGGAGATCAACGGGTTTGATTATTTCTGTTCTTTTAGCTCCACAATTCTGTTATGCATTATTCATGGCATCAGTGCATGGCACTGCTGACATTTGTCATTGCTGGTTTCATTATATGCAAATGTGCTAGTCCCTTTTGTAGACACTGCATAAGACTTTTTTTCATTACGTGAAAGAGTGAATGTGTAATTAATAGTGTACCAGTGAAACCAGCGCTTACTTGGCCTATCATAACAGGAATCTGTTCTTCTCTAATAGCATTTTCAGTTCATCACACACACCATATCTCCTTGGGGTATGAGTAATAACCTTGCCTTTCCCAAGTCAGATTCAAATGGCTTTTTTTTTTATCTTACTGCTGTAAAAAGAGTCTGAACGCTCTTGTATATAGTAATTTAAGCTACCTCTGTTCAGATATTGCTGGCCTCTGCTGGTACATAAACCTCTACAACATCGGGCTTTCATTAGCCATAAGTATGAGAATTAAGCTCTGAACATGGTTATCCTGATATCTCTGGAATACATCCATCGAGAGCCACAGCCTGACTGCAGATGTTGGGTAGTACCTGAGGTGATGGAGAGAGCGTGCCTTGCGAAATGAATCAAGGCAACTGGTACCCTGTGACTAAGGCCCCTAGATTTATGTGTAAGTAAGAGAGGATTTTGGCTCCAGAGTACCAAATGATACTCGAGGGACAGTGCTTTCATTGCATTTATTTTGAGAAAAATCTGCTGTTGGAGCAGGAGCAATTTAACTCTTATTATGCTCATTTCTGTATGGCTCACTGGAGTGTTCCTTGCTGGAATATTATTCAGAGGCTTATTGTCCCTGTATAAAGCTCTTAATTTATTTGAAGTTTCTTAGGTTAAAACCTTGCGTACTAAAGAAATCATTATAACAAGTACTTTCTGTATTTCGGAGTTCACCCAACCTTTCAAACAAACAAATTATTGTCCTTTTCCCTGCCCCCTTTTCTTTAAGTCAGTGTTCACCCTTCCAACGCAGAGCTTGGATAAACAGGTTCTGTGTGCAGCTCTTTGCAGGAGCAGTGGGGAAATAGAGAAAACGTGATTTATACAAGCTGTCATTACTTCAGCATGGAGGAAAAAACACCACAGTGCCATGCCTGAGAACCTTTTTGAAGACGCTGCAGTTGGTTTTGGGGACTGAGTGGAGAGATGCAGGCTAAGCCTGCCCATGAGGGGAACAGACATGCTTTGCAGAAGCCTTTCCTCCCCTCATCCTATTGTTTCTGTAAGCTTAGCAGTAAAGGAAGTAAGAACAAGGAAATTTAAATGTATGCTTGTTAAAGCATCCAATGTGTATTGTCCTATAGCCTGCCATGGCTGTACCAGAGGGCAAGCTTCCTCAGCATATTTGCAGCAGCTGTTCAAAACCTTTCTCCCCTTCTTTCTCTCAGTTGGAATTTTAATTTTGGCCAAAAAGGGATTTTTTGCTAAAAATGAAAATGCTTCATTCAAAAGGCTTCACAGTAGAAAATCTTTTTGTGCATTAAATTAAAATCAAACCATTTTGCTTCAAAAACCTCTTCCTCGCCTTGTTTAAAATCTCCATGGAAAATAATTTGGGGTTTTTTGTTGCCTTTGTGGTGGTGTTTTTTTTCTATCAGCTAAACTACTAAAATGTACTAGGCTCTTAGGAGTATTCTGTTGTTGTTAAAATGTCTTAGCAAATGAAGCCTTCCCTAATCTCTGATTTCATCTCATTACCTCTGCACACACTGTAACCTCAGCAGTACTCAAAAGCCATTCAGTGTACTGAAACCAGACTGAACCTTGCTGCGACTCCTGCAACTCAGTGGGTGAATTTGCCCTCTGAAATCTCAAAGGCAATTTAGCAAACCTCATTTGCAGATTTGCATGTGGGATCAAGTGAGAAACTGTTGCTGTTCAATGTAATCTCATTCACTTTTCCAGATGAGAAGGGACTGTTGATGCTCCTGTTGTGCAGCAGGAATTCCGGCGTTCTGTGGTGATCAGGCATGTGAAGGTCATGCACACCCTACTTCAGCTGTGTGGTTTTTTATCTCCAGAAACAAGAACTTCTCAAAAAAGGCACGATTGTTATTGCTACTTACACTTATGCCTTGAAAGAGCTGCCATTATGTAGTAAATTGTAGTGTTTATGTATGGGTTTGGGACCTCGAACAAAAATAGGGTTTTCTTAATCCTGTTTGCCAGAGGCAAAGACTAAGTGTAGATGATCCACTAAAAGAAAAATTGAGAGAGTGTCTGGATTTGATCCTAGCCTGACAGAAGCGCTAAACTAAAGATGAAGCTATTCACTCTTAAAGCTGAGCCAGTGATTCTCCTGGAAACCATTACGGCCAATGATAAATTCTGTAGAAATCTTTAACGCACGAAAATATAGTACGCACAGCATCCAGAGAGATATAAATGAAGCCAAGCAGAATTCCTAGACATTTCTGGCACTGTTGCACAGAGAAGTCTTTGTGGTGTTGTGAATAAAAAGTATTTAACCTCTGGCAAAAGTAGTTTGCAAGTACCGTATGTTTCAGTGTAGACGATGGCTTTACAACGTGGCAAAGGAAGAGACTGTGACATTCCACCCACTGTAACCACAGATATTTTCCAGGGCTTGGGTATTGCAGCTGAGACTCCCAAAGCATCTTTTGCATTGTAGCCTGGTGCCATTGCTGAGAGCAAGCTCCTGCCAGATGTAGTGCCTGGGTTTACAAGGTGTAGCTAGGATGAGTGCAGCTATGTTAGTTGTGTCCATTGTGGGAAAGAGACAGCAGTGATTAGACTGCATGAGTTCAGAGATAGCTGAGCTGAAGATCATAGGTCAGATCACTGCCATTAGTAGTAGAAGTCTGGGACTGCCATTGTGTACATGCAAAATAATATGCATGTTTTATAAGATAAACTCCAAGAAAAATCCGGCGTAAACACCAATTTGCTTTTGCCTAGTGTGAAAAGGAGCTCTCTACTAGTATTCCTTCCCTTTAATACAGCACATCAGAAGGCAGACGTGAGCCCGATTTCTTCCAAGGAGAAAAATGAGAGATGGAAAGGAGGCAAGAGTTTTGTAAAAGTTTTTCAGTGCAGAAATTTAAAAACCAGCACTGTTTAGATGTCTCAGCTACTGCATGCTGCTCAGGCTGAAGTGAAGGAAGCTTCATAAAATCAGCTCTAGCACAGAGTGGGTTTTGCCATGTCTGACTGTAGTGGAAATGGATCTCCAAAAATTCATAGTGTCTGTCTCAGGATTCAAATCTGTGCTTGACATGTAGGAAGAGCCTGGATGGTTAATGAGGCTTCGAAGGTGACAAGTGTGTTGAGAGCTTTAAAGCCATTTGGATCAGCTATAGAAGTACAGAAGTAAGTCTTATGCTCAAAGCGTTTGAGAAGCATAACAGGAAAAGATATATAAATGTTTATTTAGAGTTTACAACTTAAATTCATGCATTTATGACAGAAAAGAAAATATGTTGCTTGCTTATGGCTGAAACTGTTGAAGCCTTATGGTCAGCGAATGCTGAAATGCAGTTTATTTTATTGCCTCTGGAAGTGATCACTGCGAGAAGTCACTGTGATCAGCAGTATGTAGCCTTACTCCCAGCAGGAGAGGGAAATGCTTTTCTGCTTTGAAAAATTCAAGAGTTGACTTCAAAACAAGTTGTTGTACATCTATTGCTATGCAGGAGTTAGAATTTGGCTGCAACATGCTCTATAGAAAGCCCCAGATGAATTTTCTATGATTCTCTAAAAACCTTCTTTCCAAGAAAAATCTAGTAGTGAACAAAAGGGGAAGAAGACAGACAGGCCATATATAACAGTGCTGCCAAAATAGTTCCCTGTTCTAGCCTGGGTGAGGAGAAGATGGACAAAAGAGGATTAAAATCTATGCAAACCTATCAGCCAGGCCTGGATCACTGCTGTTCACTGACCACTACCGCAATGTAGTGTCCTCACCACTGTTTCTGTTCTGCCTTTGCTATTTCTTTCTGCCAAGTGTAGAAACAGACCCTTACTTACTCTAAAGTACCGGGGAATAGATGTTTTAAGCAAATTGTAGTGTAATGTGCCTGTTTTGTACAACTTTTGAAGAGGGACTTTCTTCCAGAAAACTGTAGGATGTTCTGCCCTGTATCCCAGCTTTCCCCACCCTAAAAGTCTCCAAGCAAAATCAAGTTCATAAATAAACTTCCCTTGTGAAATGTCACTCCTACCATGGTTCCTACCCTGACGGGCAGCCAGTGTTGTCATTCTTTAGTGGATGCTGATATGATTTGGGTGTTATTGAATGGCACTTTTCTGTTTATTTCTTTTTTTTTTTTTTCCTGATGCTGTGCTCTTTCATTATCTGTGGCTCCAGTCTTGCTCATCTGCATTCAATTTATTTTGTGGTTTTAAGAACTGCAGTAGTTAATGCTGAAAGCCGTGAAGGCTGATAATGAATTACAAATCCTTTTAGTAAATTCTTCTGAAATGAGCACAGTGCTTGATAAGGGTCCTGAGCAGACAGGATGGTCTCTTCCTGCCATGCTTGAGTAGGAAGCTGTACAAAGGAAACATTCCCCTTGTTAGTGAGGTGCTCTTTTGCGTGTGACTGACACTACAGGACATGGCCACACAGCTTGATGCTTGTGGCTGCTGTTCTTGGCTCTGCTGGTGAGCTGCTGGCAGGCTGCTCTATCTGTCTGTGCCTCACCTTAGTCTGCAGAAGGGGGATAGTGCTACTAACAGCCATGGCATGCCTTTGGAAAGTGCTCTGAAGGGAAAGGGAGAGCGTCTGGACTGATATTCTTGACCCACAGACAAACAGCAGTTTGTGTATGTGTGTACTTCTGTCTCATTAGCATTACTCAGCCCTCAGTTGGACCATTTATAGCTCTGAGAGTGTCTGTCTCTGACCCTGTTCATACAATTCATACAGTATTTTGTCATTGGCTAATTAATGTATTTATGTATTGTAGTGTGGAGTTGTTGCCTTTTGGTTACCCTAGAAATATATGATGAAATATCCTTTAAATGGTAGAATAATATTAAAGTTAATCTTCTAGCAATGTAAAGCTTGATTAGCTAGTAGCCAGAGCAGTGCAAGGCAGAACTGCTTCTGAGTATTGCTATTAATTATGTATTATCATTTATTAATAATTGATACTGCTTTTTTAGAGAGGCAGAGGGGTTGGAGCTTGTTAAATGCACCTAAGAAAGCGAAACTCTAAAACGAGGGCTTGAAATTGGCAGGAATTTCACTTGGGGATCAGCACGATGGCAGTCCCACTGTTTGTTATTGTTTCTGACAGTGAAGCTATTGTGGGGCAGGAAGGGAGGGAAGGGGAAACACAACCGCAGCTGGGATTTTTCCTTCTGCACTCTGCTGCTTCGCTTGCTGTGCCTCGCAGCAAAACTCTCTTGAGCTGGCACGATTACAGTAGAAGTTAAGTGCTGGGTGCAGTAGCATCCCCAAGGTAGTTCTGTGAGGGTGAATTTCATGATTTGCCACAGCAGCAGCTGAGCTGGGATGTGCCAGCAAGAGGGACCATGAGCTGCTGAGTGCTGGGGAAAGGCCGTAAGCACCAGCTGGACAGGGCATCTCTAGGACAGGGGAGAGGGTAACCCTGCTGCTTTAGTTAATACTGAATAATGATCCCAGCTTTTTCACTTGTGTTTCTGTGAGCACTGATCCTTTTTTGCTTGACCCTTTTGGACTGCAGGAAAGCCCAAGCCCAGATCCCATTTACATGCACTGTCCAATCTGACTCTCTTGCGGTTTGCATGGAAAGAGCCTGCATCTCAGCCATTGTGGAAGTGATGTCTCTAGAGCTCGTTGTGGTTTGGGTGCATTGTTTTGTCAGCCAGCAGATTTGCTGAGGGACTGAGCTATCTTGAAAAATCAAGGTTATTGTAGTATTTTGAAATTTTAACGCTGTGAATGAGAGGTGAATCAGGAGGTGCTCGTGTTGTGTCTTTCTAATGAACATAAAATAGTATCCAGGGAATCCTACTTAGGCACAGAATTCATCCCCCAGAGCAGTTTCTCATGAGCTTTTGTTTTGGATGGTGACTTTTGTGTATGTTTTGGTTAAAGTTCCTTAACAGTTTAAGTTATCTGTTTCCTTCAAGAAAATTAATGGCTTTGTGAAACTACCTGAAATGCATGACAACTCTTAAAGCCCCTGTTCTCTTCCTCTGTAAGGTTCAATGATAGTTAACAATACAGAATACTAGAAGCGGTCACTGCAGACTTCACTAATCACATATATCAAATATTCAACATCCTTTCTTCCTGGAATGAAGTGGCTAAAGCACCCTTCAAGTTAGACTAGATAAGTAATGAAGGCATTGAGTCTATTTTTCATGAGTCAATATAATAATGTGTCAAAAGATAAATATGCTCTATATAAAAAAAGTATTGCTTGTGCTATGGGGGATTTATTACTTCACTAATAATAATATTTAACAGATGTCTATGCTATTTCATAAATGCATTAAGTGAAATATAATGAAAGTGCTATGAAGAGACTCTCTTACAGTGCTTAAAGTCAACTGTACCATAAGAATATTTGAGCTAATAGTATTATAATAGAATCATAGAATCATAGAATAGTTAGGGTTGGAAAGGACCTCAAGATCATCTAGTTCCAACCCCCCTGCCATGGACAGGGACACCTCACACTAAACCATCTCCCACACAAGGCTTCATCCAACCTGGCCTTGAACACTGCCAGGGATGGAGCACTCACAACCTCCCTGGGCGATAATGGGACAGCAAAGAAGAGATTCAGAGCAGCCCTGCGGAGAAGGACTTGGGGGTGCTGGTCGATGAGAAAATGAACATGGGCCAGCTTCAGTGTGCGCTCGCAGCCCAGAAAGCCAACCGTATCCTGGGCTGCATCAAAAGGAGCGTGACCAGCAGGTCGAAGGAGGTGATCCTGCCCCTCTACTCTGCTCTTGTGAGACCTCACCTGGAGTATTGTGTGCAGTTCTGGTGTCCTCAACATAAAAAGGACATGAAACTGTTGGAACAAGTCCAGAGGAGGGCCACGAGGATGATCAGGGGACTGGAGCACTGCCTATATGAAGATAGGTGGAGGAAGTTGGGGCTGTTCAGCCTGGAGAAGAGAAGGCTGCGTGGGGACCTCATAGCAGCCTTCCAGTATCTGAAGGGGGGCTATAGGGATGCTGGGGAGGGACTCTTCGTCAGGGACTGTAGTGACAGGACAAGGGGTAGCGGGTTAAAACTTAAACAGGGGAAGTTTAGATTGGATATAAGGAGGAAATTCTTTCCTGTTAGGGTGGTGAGGCACTGGAATCGTTTGCCCAGGGAGGTTGTGAGTGCTCCATCCCTGGTGGTGTTCAAGGCCAGGTTGGATGAAGCCTTGTGTGGGATGGTTTAGTGTGAGGTGTCCCTGTCCATGGCAGGGGGGTTGGAACTAGATGATCTTGAGGTCCTTTCCAACCCTAACTATTCTATTCTATGATTCTATGATTCTAATGCACATATCACTAACAGAGTGGGGGAATTGAAGGCAGGAAGCGTGTATTATAAAAAGCAGTGAAAGACTTAGCCTAATTTTCAAGCAGAACCTGAAGAAGGTACCCTAGAACTCAAGTGTTATCTCTGGTTATATCCTTTCATGGAGCTATGGAGGTGCTTTCATGAGAGCCTTGTTACTTGGTACTATCACAGAGCCTTGTTACTTAAGCGAAAACTCCTGCCCTATACATAAGCATTTTTAAATGCCAAAAAAGTCATCATACAGCTCTTGTGGTTTGTGCTGTAACTACTTAAGCTTGTCTGCAGCCCTTTCCTTCTGAGGACCACTCTGGCATCTCTTGAAGAAAAGCGTCACGGACATGTGGTGGTTCACAAGCGTCAAACTGAGAATCGCTGCTAAAGGTGATGGTATATTTCTTTAGTTTATCCATCATAGGTAATGATTTCAGAGGTAGTCAGAACAGAGAGCAAAAAAACCAACCAAACAAAAAAAGATAGGATGTGTTTTGAAATATTTGTAGCTTTCCAAGTTTGCTTTCAGCACTGAGATGAAGATTATTCTTTTTCTTTTCTTTTTTCTTTTCTTTTTTTTTTTTTTTTAATTAATAAGAACCCTGCAGACATTTTGCTCTAATTGGAAGTTGCAAATAGCTGAGCAAGAAAAGAACTTAAACAAAATAGACAGCTGCAATAGGGAGCCAAAACTGTGGGTGGGCCTTCCACAGAGCTAAAGAAATGAAGAAGAAACTGGAAAGTAGACTATCTCTCAGGGATTTTCCTCCAAAAAGCTTTTGTTAGATGGGAATTCAGCTACCACCAGTTGAGGAGGCAGAAATCCGAATGACAAGCATACTGGAAAAATGTCTATGGCTCTGCTAGCACAGCAGTGCTTTCTCCATGCTGGCTGCCTCGGAGCTTGAATTCTGTAGTTTGGGGGTTTGGTTCACCTGATGCCTCAGAATTTGCAACTGATTGTGGAGCAGTAAGGTTCATGTTTGTGTGGTGCCATGCAGTGGCTGCCTGTGCTGACCTTAGCTCTTAGACTGCTGATTCACCGATGTTGCTGATGAAATCAAATAAATAAAAGGGATCAGCATTCCCATCCAAAATAGGAAGCTCTTCAGAGCGGCTCCTGATTACTAGTTAGTTGGATTACGGTTACTTCAATTACCACTACATTTTTACTTTGTTACTTCCTTGTCTAGGATAGCTATACTTTTAAAAGCAGGTATCAAGAGTCTTTTAGATGTCATATTACATGTCAGAGATTTTAAGACTTGTGCAGTAATAAAGACTAATAAAACCCTGTGGTTTTATTGCTTAAGTGCTGATCTTGCGGTTTGATTGGATTAACGTTATATTGGCCTTTCTTTTAGAACACTGACAAATATGACTGCAGTGGCATATATCACAACTGAGTTGTAACTCAGGGCTCAGGACACATGCTCCAGTATTTTTGCAGAATAGTTTGGACCAGTCTTAGGAGTGACCAAATGCTGGAATAGCTCCTTTTAGTGTAATGTTTTATGTATGGGCCTCTGATAGATACATAGTTTAAGGCTCGACTTTTCCTGCTGTAGCTGAACTTTCAAATAAATATTTCAAAGGTGCTGAGTTGCTTAAGAGACCCCCTGTACTTCATGTGGCACTGGTGGCACTCGACTGAACTGTTAGCACTAGAGGAATTTTGGAAGTGTTTGTGTGAGTTTCTCTAGTGCTGATCTTTTCAATCACATCCACATTTTCAAATCTGGACTCATATTTATTTGCTAATCTCCAAGAGTTAATTGCTTCCTTGTGGAAATCCCAGAACAAAATGTACTGCCTTCACAGTCCTTGGATAGAGGGAGAATTCACATTTTTTGATTCATGTTTCTTTTTCTGAGGCTTTTTATTACTGATAAAATTACTGGTGCCATTCAATTTATTTTCTTCACTTCTCACTAATACAAGTAGACAAAGAAGGGGTAGTGATGTCTCCTCAAACTTGCCTTAGAAAATCCAGCCATTTAATAAACCCATGAACTGGCAATCAGAAGGCACATTTGTGAGGTGACCTCATAGTTCTAACACAAACAACCCAAGCAGTTGGCCATCTGTGTGGGACAGCCCACCTGTGGGCTAGGGAGGCTATCGTCACTTGCAGAATAGGTATGTCACAGCTGAACCACATCTTGGGGAAGGTCCATAGACCATTCTAACTGCTGATGGTTTGAAGAGAATGTAGCTTGAAGTGGCAAGTTTGTGACAGAAAGCGCATTCCAGTAGTTAGTTAACTGGTGGAAAGGAGCAGGTTGGAGCACTTGGAATGCTCTTGGACATGGTTAGTCAACGTGATCTAAATGGATAGTGTATGCTGATGCTCTCTTTCACGTGAAAACCATATTGTATATGGCAAGAGCACTAGAACAGGAGTCAGAAAAGCTCATTTATAACTCTGCCTCAAAATATTTATTGTTTGATCCTATAGCTGTCACCGTGCATCTGGCTGAAAACAAGGGGAAAATTACATTTCTTAAATTACTTCTGATCATATTACTACTACTATTATTGCTGCCACTTAGAAGCAGTTTGTGGATCTGTACAATCTAGCTGTAGCCACTAATGCTGCTCCAGACAAGAACTATTGATATTTCAATGTCACCTGGTGGGTAGGAAGCCAGTTTGACAACGTTAATTCTTAGAAGTTTGAATACTCTTACCATTATATCACCATGAGTGAATGTTAGTAGTGGTTGTAAAATTATGCAGCCTTAAAAAAAAATAATCTAGGCACATGCCAGTTCTATTATAGACCCCATCTGTGCATCCACTGTTTCAAAGTGGAAAAAAATCCCTTGCCTAGCACGCTAATAAACTAATTGTTATAAACTGCATCTCACAGTAGCATTCCATTTCAATGGTCTTCAGCTCTTCTATCTGTGTATTCCTTTCTTGTTCTTGTATCTTTTCTCAGGCCTCCTTCTTAGCTTTGTAGCCAGTGGAAGAATTGATAAAGTCTTCAAAATATTTGATTTGAAGTCTCGATGCAAAACAGCACACTCAGTAACAATCTCTAATGAATTCAGTGAACTTTAGATTAGTATCTAATCATAACAGGCAGAAAGCAGTGAAACATAGCCTCTGCTTCTTCCCACCACAAAGCTACAGATTTTTAATCTTCTTTTGAAGGCTAACAGAGATTTAAGTCTGCTTCTGAAGTGGCCCTGTGGTGTGGCGTGGTCAGGTGGTGCTGCTGCAGCAGCAGTGTTGGTTTATGGAGCTCTTGGCTCTATTGGGTCTGGTCAGGGTTTCACAGGTTGTTGCGCTTGGCAGCAGGACTTGCTCTATCTCTGCCTGCCCTTACCTCCCCTTCTTTCCAGTGTCCCTCCTTGGTTGGGCTAACACAGTGGCTGGTGGTGGGATCTCACCCTAAATGGGCTTGGAAAACCAATGTGGGTTATAATTCCTTGTTTCTCTCCTCTCCCCCAAAATTTCCATGCTATTTTTTTTTTAAGCTGGACTCTTCCACCTGCTGGTTTTATGGTTTTGGGCATGCAAAGAGCCACGTTGGCAGAGCTAAAGACAAACAGCATGGAGTGACGAGCAGGGGAGTAAGAGGAATAAGCCAGAAACTGTTGAAGGGTGTTTTCTCCCAGCCAGTCAGTGCAGAAGCCAAGGAAATGCAGTTAACCCAAAAGACTAAATTGTGAGGCTGTTGCTCAGGGTTCGGCTTTTACTCTCCGAGTATTTCCACTGAAATTGCTGCTGCTGATCTCGGGAAGGAAGTGTGAGCACAGTCTAACTCTGTCAGCCCTGGCTCCAAGGCAGGCCCATCTGGTGATGGATCTCTTTCAAACATGAAGTAAATTTAGACTGATTCAAGCTTTTACCTAAAAATCATGCAGCACTTCCAGAGCTGAATATTCAGTTGAATCTTAACTAGGCACCGTTATAGCTATGTTTGTTTTAGTTGTTTGTCTTTGCAAATCAGCTCAGACTAAAGGCAGAAAAAGATTTGCATGAATGATTGCAAACAAAAAACTGCTGATTTCCCCAAACTCTAGTTAATTGCCCATCCACCAACTCCAGGAAATGCAGATGGAAACTGTGGCCAGAAAAAAAAGCCAAACCAAATCATTTGAAATAAAATCCTTGAAACACCAGCAAAGAACCTGCAGCACAAGTCTATAGCAATACCCATCTTTCAGGGATCTTTAGTGTTCATTCAGAATAGGCAGCAGAACAGGGCATACATGGCCCTTGGACCTCACTTCCTGTTGGCTGAGAGCCACCCAATTGTTGCACATCACAAATGTTGCCTCCTCTTCCTTGGCACTAACAGGTTTTCCCACAGGGTCAGCACCAGCAGTACCAGAGGCTTCCCGAGGGTTTCTCAAAGAGAGAGATCGTGTCTGAAAACCAGAGTCCAAGTGGCAAGCCAAGGAGAGGCTTCTGCAAGAGGTCATCTAGAAAAGATAGAAAACCCTTTGTTTCAGGAGGAAGCTCTTTGCCCTGAGTTTCAAAGGATATATCTGAGGAAATGCCTGTGGAGTCTATGAATACACCCAAGGAATCCTTCTCCTGTCATATTATTACAATTGGGATTGCAGTTTTATTGCAGTGTATAAATGAAATCCAAGATCTAAGTCTCTAATCCCTGGTGGTTTCTTGGCTGTTCATGTGGGAGGATAAGGAGAGAACATACCGATGTCCTCATTTGCACTTGTTGTTTGAAGGCTGTATTGTGCAGTCTAGACAATGGGAGAGATTAGTCTGCTTGGAAGAAGTTGTATATTAAAGATAATCTTTGGGAGATAGCTAGTCCTGAGGGATATGAAGCCTGTGTCAATGCCTGAGGAAGACAGAGATACTTGGTGTTTCACTGCAGGCTAACCATTTACATCCGTCTGCTGGCCCTGATATCCAGGCTGATGATGTAACACATGTTCCTCTTCAATTGCTGGAAGAAAGAAGCAGTTTTGTACAATGACTGTGCTGGGGTTGGAACTATTTCTGAACTCAGTGAGAAAGATTACTACAGAAAATGGTGGGGTTGTATTTTTGAGGCTCCTCTTATCACCATTTCAGTTGAGTTTGCCCTATAAAGTGAGGTCTTTGAGGAAGCGTGTGCACTTCAACCTAGTGATGCTTTTTTTTCAAGACAAAAGCTATTCCAGATGCCCTGGGAGCCAGAAAACATTGTCTTGACTTGTCCTTACATATCACAACTTACAGAAGACTTCCCTACAAATTAAAGATGTGATACCAAACATCAAAAGCCATGGCTACCATATGAGACATCAGGGGACATCTCTTTGATTTTTTCTTCTACAGTTTTAAATCACTCCGCAGTTTGTAACTGCAGAGGTATTTCTGCAGTGAAAATATAGTAGGATACTTCCTCTATGAAAATAGTGGTATTTTCCTTCCACTCTTTCACGGCAGACTCAGAACTTCCCCCCGCCCCACTTCCATGAGCACTTGTAGCTGTCCCAGGTTTCACAGGAGTTTTCTCTGAGTGTCTTCAGATGTTTCTCTGTTTGAGCTTCATAGACGTGAGCTTCACAGTTTCACTGTCCAGAAGGTGCATGTAGCAAGTCCTTGCCACACCAGGCAGTGGTGAGAAATTAGATAGCTTGATCCTCAGCCATGAGGCAAGCAAATACCAGTGCATATGAAAAAGAGAGGCACTACACGCTCCACCAATGGGTCAGCCACTCAGGAAGTACACCACCTTATTTCATGCACCCTTTTTTTCTACCTCAGGCTTTGCTGTTACCACTCACTACATCTTTTTTCAAACCTTCCAGGTCATTGCATGAGGCATACCTTGGCTGAGGCCGCTCTTCTTGAAGGAGGATGGGAGGATGCAGTTTCACCATGTCTGAAGCTACTCCAAGTCCGTCTTGCTGTCACTCCATGCTTGCTTCCTCCCCAGGTTATAAACTGCCTGTTGTCAGGCAGTGGAGTGGTTCAAGGAACCGATCTGGTTAAAAATGAATTTAGCAAAAAAAAAAAAAAAAGAAAGGTAATTTTAAGCTCCTTGAAGTGGCTTAGTTTCCAGTTGCTGCACTACTCACTGCTGGCACAAATGGAGGGAGACAATCTACAAAGACGGAGTATTTGAGTAATTCAGCATCCTGCAGTATGCTTAAGGTCAGGTTAGACATAGCCACAGTGATTCCATATTTGCTGTTGGACAGGGATTTTTTGAGAGTTGTGGACAGATTTTCTTTCTGAACAATAGTAAAGGTGCAAAACTGTATGGGGAAACAGAATTAAATGTCTTTATCTTTGCCCCCATTGATGAGTTCTTTAGAAATGTCGTGGACATCTCATGAAGGATGAAATGTGAGTGATGTTCTGCTTGCAAAAGTCAGAGCCGAAACAGCCAGCTGAGGGATGCAAATTCAGATATTTATTCTACTTTGGGGGGGCTGAGATGGTTCTAATGCACTTTTTTAGTTTACCCAGCAAGTGTGATGTGATGGGAAGCTTGCTGCACAAACTGCTGTAAGACAAACAGGCAGGAGAGTGGCTGGTGCTTGCTGAGTCAGCCATAACAGCTCCAGTGCTTCCCCACATCCTGCTGCTTCGTATCCTCAGCACTGGTGTCACTGCTTTCAGTCACAGACGTGTCACTTCCTGCAGTCATGAAGCGCAGGCAGGGAGTCAAGCACACACACACACACATATTCCCCGTTGTGCAGATGTACCGCTGTGGCAGCAGCAAGCGGATCCTGGCAGTTGCGCAGCAGCAGTGCCCTTACAGCTCGTGCAGCTGCTCTGCATCTGAGGCAGGGATGTCCCCTGTGTTGGATGGCAGATGTCGGACACGGCAATTTAGGGGACAGGGTGCTACTGCAGCCCTAGCCAGGAGGCCATGACAGAAAGGACACAAAGCAAGGCCACATCTGTTCTGGAACAAAAGACATCTGTCCCTTGCATTTTTTCAGCATGATTTCACAAAGACAAAGGCTCAGGTTGGCTGATACAAGGTTGGTCCTCCATAAAACAAGCCATAAAGTCTTAGGCTGTCCAAATGTGTGCTGACAGTGAGATGATGCTCTGGTAGACATGAGGTTTTATTCTTCTGTCTAAGGGGAGAATGTAGCACAGGATGGGGATCATCTGCCCATGTATTAGGATCTCTTTGTGCCTTTCAAAACGTAGACTACTATCAGATTATAGAGAACAGATGTTCTGTTCAAGTAGTTTTGTGTGTTACATCCTTGTAGCAGGAAAATTTGTTTTGCTTCTTTAGAAGCTGGGTTCATCTGTTGCTTTCTTCAAGTTGTTAAATTTTAGTTGTGGGCAATTTATTTATTGAAAGGCTGCAAACCGCAAGCACACATCTGCCTTTTACATGAATGTGAGCCTCACAGGGGAAAATCTTTTAGAAAGGACAGACTTTGAATGTGCCTTCAGTAAAGTGTCCTGGAATGAAGCTGACCATAGCAAATTCTAATTATTAGCTTGCTTAGCATTGTTTTTAAAAACTATGCTGTACCTCCTTCCCTTCTCTGCTGGTGACAGTAGTGCTTGTAATGCTATTTAGCTGGGTGGATCACAGCAGAAAATTTTGTAGCAGAGTGTATGTGCATGTGTGCACACAAGTATAATGCAGTGGAGATTTAGGAGAACAATATAAATCAAAACCAGAACAGTCTGGGTCATTCATTACTAAGACTGTACTAACAAATGAGTGTATTTAGTTATATACTGAAAAACAGAAGCAAATGACCATTACTATTCTATATTCTATATAACTATTCTATGATTCTATGATTCCATGATTCTATTAACATTTTAAGACCTTGTAACTTTTTTCTATGCATCCTTTATATGTTCTGTCCAACTTGACATATACCCCTTTCTGACGGTGTGGGTAACAGCCAGCAAAATCCTCACTGTGTGCTGCTGATCAAATACATAAATGCATCAGAACTTTGTAATGCATTTAGCTATTAAACCCGCCCAAAATCTATGGAAGCTTGTTACATGAAACCTCTAAATCACGTGCTAGCTCCATTGTATTATGCCACCTATGCTGAATGATGTTAAGGCGGAACAGTGAAAAAAGATTTTAGCATGGTTTGTAAAGCTCTAGTGGGGGTGGCGTACCTACTGTCCCACAGGAAGAGCTTCTGACCTTGCACCTTGTAATGATAATTGCTGAAGCTATTGGCTTTGCCCAGGTGTTTAAGCAGCTGATTTTCCTACTGCATCTTTGAAGACAATGTATGACAGTGAACCAAGACCAGAGATATGTATCTTCACTCAATGAATGGCAAATATGACTAAGAAAAAAAGGAAGAAGATTTTCAGGACTGTAACATTCTCCTAGATGGTCTGAAACTTAACACCTGCTGATACATCTGCTACGTCTGCAGTCTTAACAGAGAGGTGTGAGGCACAAAATTCACACTGACATCCAGATGAACTCTATATACCACAAAGTACAGAGTTAAAATAAAGAAGGTGGAAATTGTTCTTGTATATACAAGGGTGTCCAGATAAAATTTCAGATGTCCAGTGATGTTATGAGAAATTGTAATAAGAGAATGGCAAAAGAAAAATAAAAATCTCATTTTCAACTGCTAACTGAAGATTTGCTTCTGCAGAGCAATTTGTTACATACTGCTGTTTGATGGCTTTTGCAAACACGCGTCTATAATAACGCTTCTGGGATTTGAGCAGTCTGCAATACTAGAGCCCCTGTTTGTTTCCTTTATCTCTCAAAGTGACAAAAGACATGATAAATACAAAGACACATATAGAGAGTTCACATAGTCTGGCTTTATTTTCATCTAGCTTGAGAGCCTAAAAGAAAATTGCAGGCATCGTATCAGCCAGTGGGACCTTCGGAGTGTGACTGAGAGTGCCTAAACAATGGAGTTTTCTTCTCTCTGTTCCCTGTACATGCAGTCTGAGCTTGTGCAGTGAGATTCATAGAATCATAGAATATTTAGGGTTGGAAAGGACCTCAAGATCATCTAGTTCCAACCCCCCTGCCATGGGCAGGGACATCTCACACTAAACCATCCCACACAAGGCTTCATCCAACCTGGCCTTGAACACTGCCAGGGATGGAGCACTCACAACCTCCCTGGGCAACCGATTCCAGTGCCTCACCACCCTAACAGGAAAGAACTTCCTCCTTATATCCAATCTAAACTTCCCCTGTTTAAGGTTTAACCCGTTACCCCTTGTCCTGTCACTACAGTCCCTGACGAAGAGTCCCTCCCCAGCATCCCTATAGCCCCCCTTCAGATACTGGAAGGCTGCTATGAGGTCCCCACGCAGCCTTCTCTTCTCCAGGCTGAACAGCCCCAACTTCCTCAGCCTGTCTTCATACGGGAGGTGCTCCAGTCCCCTGATCATCCTCGTGGCCCTCCTCTGGACTTGTTCCAACAGTTCCATGTCCTTTTTATGTTGAGGACACCAGAACTGCACACAATCTTCCAAGTGTGGTCTCACAAGAGCAGAGTAGAGGGGCAGGATCACCTCCTTCGACCTGCTGGTCATGCTCCTTTTGATGCAGCCCAGGATACGGTTGGCTTTCTGGACTGCAAGCGCACACTGAAGCTGGCCCATGTTCATTTTCTCATTGACCAGCACCCCCAAGTCCTTCTCTGCAGGGCTGCTCTGAATCTCTTCTTTGCCCAGTCTGTAGCTGTGCCTGGGATTGCTCTGACCCAGGTGTAGGACCTTGCACTTGTCGTGGTTGAACTTCATAAGGTTGGCATCAGCCCACCTCACAAGCGTGTCCAGGTCCCTCTGGATGGCATCCCTTCTCTCCAGCATATCAGCCGTACTACACAGCTTTGTGTCATCAGCAAACTTGCTGAAGGTGCACTCAATCCCACTGTCCATGTCAGCGATGAAGATGTTGAACAAGACCGGTCCCAACACCGATCCCTGAGGGACACCACTCGTTACTGGTCTCCAGCCAGACATTGAGCCATTGACCACAACTCTTTGTGTGCGGCCATCCAGCCAGTTCTTTATCCACTGAGTTGTCCACCTGTCAAATTGATGTCTCTCCAATTTAGAGAGAAGGATGTTGTGTGGGACAGTGTCAAACGCTTTGCACAAGTCCAGGTAGATGACATCAACTGCTCTACCCCTGTCCATCAGTTCCGTAGCCCCATCATAGAAGGCCACCAAATTGGTCAGGCAGGATTTCCCCTTAGTGAAGCCATGCTGGCTGTCACCAAGCACCTTGTTGTTTTTTATGTGCCTTAGCATGCCTTCCAGGAGAATGTGCTCCAAGATTTTGCCAGGCACAGAGGTGAGACTGACTGCTCTGTAATTCCCTGGGTCTTCCATTTTCCCCTTCTTGAAAATGGGGGTTATATTTCCCTTTTTCCAGTCGTCGGGAACTTCACCTGACTGCCATGATTTTTCAAATACGATGGCCAGTGGCTTAGCAACTTCACTCGCCAGCTCCTTCAGGACCCGCGGATGGATTCCATCAGGTCCCACGGACTTGTGCATGTTCAGATTTTTAAGATAGTCTCAAACCAGATCCTCTCCCACAGTGGGCCCAAGGTCTTCATTTGCACAGTCCCTGCATCTGCCTTCCAAGACTTGGGTGGTGCGCTCAGAGCCTTTGCCAGTGAAGACTGAGGCAAAGAAGTCATTCAGAACCTCAGCCTTCTCCAAATCCTGCGTAGCCAGTTCTCCCAAGAGCTTCCTCAGGGGGCCTAAGTTGTCCCTACTCTGTTTTTTGTTTGCTACGTACCTGTAGAATCCCTTCCTGTTATCCTTAAAATCCCTGGCTAGGTTTCATTCTAACTGGGCCTTAGCCTTCCTAACCTGGTCCCTAGCTTCCCTGACAACATCCCTGTACTCTACCCAGGCTGCCTGTCCTTGCTTCCACTTTTTATAAGCCTCTTTTTTCCTTTGAATTTTCCTCAGCAGCTCCTTATCCATCCAAGGTCTCCTGGCCCTCCTGCTGCACTTCCTTCTAGTTGGGATGCAGCACTCCTGAGCTTTTAGCAGGTGATCCTTGAATATCGACCGACAGTCTTGGGCCCCCCTGCCCTCCAGGGCTATATCCCATGGAACCTTACTAAGCAGGCTCCTGAAGAGGCCAAAGTCTGCTCTTTTGAAGTCCAGGGCAGTGAGCTTGCTGCATGCTCTTCTCACTGTCCTGGGGATCTCAAATTCAACCATCTCGTGATCACTGCATCCAAGGCTGCCCTGGAGTACCATATTTCCAACCAGCCCTTCCCTGCTGGTGAGCACAAGGTCAAGCATGGCACCTCTCCTTGTCGGCTCCCCTATTACTTGCAGAAGGAAGTTGTCTTCCACATAGTCGAGGAACCTCCTGGATTGCTTGTGCCGTGCAGTGCCATTGCTCCAACAGATGTCAGGGTGGTTGAAGTCCCCCATGAGAACAAGGGCCTGCGAGCGTGAGGCTTTTCCTATCTGTCTGTAGAGTGCTTCATCCACAGGTTCTCCTTGATCAGGCAGCCTGTAACAGATTCCCACAGTAATGTCTCCCATGGCTGTTTTCCCTTTGACCCTGACCCACAAACTCTCTGTAAACTGCTCACCTGCCCCCAGACAGAGTTCCATACTCTCCAGCCTATCCCTAACATAAAGGGCAACTCTCCCTCCCCGCCTGCCAGGCCTGTCTTTTCGAAAGAGCCTGTAACCCTCCATTCCAACACTCCGGTCATAGGAGCCATCCCACCAGGTTTCTGTGATGCCTATTATATCATACCCCTGAGCTGATATGCTGGATCCTGAGATATGCTTTGGAGTCCTTCCTGCCAACTTTATCCAGTTCCTGGCCACCTCTGGCCAGAGGGATGGTTCCCATCTAGCATATGCTGAGCACAGGAGGAGACAGAGCCCTCCTGCGGCTCATCACGTTTTCATCTGAGCCCTGTATCACTGACAAAGGAAGAACTCCTTGAATGCTCTCCCTGGCTTTCGCTTGGGAAGCTGTTCTTAGGTTTAATTCATGGCCTGCACAAATGTCAATGTGCTCCATCAGCAGGCAAGAGAAAGCCATAGATTTTGGAATAAAGCAGCTTGGTAGAGGCTTGTGAGCATAGAAGGAGAGTTAAAGACGGCTATGGATACTGTGGGTGCTAGTGCCACCTTCAGCACCATCAGTCTTCTCAGTTTTATTTCATTCTTCATTAATCATAATGATAGATCAGGGAACTTATTTGCATTAAAAATGTACTGATTTAAAACCTGGATCAATTCCCTCATCAATTCACCTTGTGATATTTGTAGCTACATTATATAGCCACATCCCAAAGAAGTGTTCCCCAAGAGCAACATGATACCACCTGAGGTTTTTTCAAATGCAAGTTTCTAACCGTTAAGTGTCCTGGCACAACTGAGGGAATGGTGGAGTAGTGAAAGTGAATAGCCATGAAGGGGATGGGCGCTGGTGGAGGTTCGCATGAGCCCTGCCAGTAAGAGACATCCAGGAGCCACAGTCTGGGTGGATTGTAGATGTAGTGTACTATACAGAGTGTAATAAAATAGGTATTTCTGAATTACCATTCATTAGGGAATGCAGAGATTGGTCTCAAGCTTCTACTACACACCTGTGCAAATTAATCTGCTGGAGACTTTTCATTCCCCAGATTCCTCAAACACTCAAGTAGTTATATATAGCAAATGTTGCTGGAAGACAGCCATTTAGGAGGAAAAGGACAGTAGCTGGCATGTACTACTACTATGATGGCACTCAGAGAAACTATAATGATATGCAAAGTCAAAGAGTTATTGTGTTTAAAGGTAACAAATTCTTTAAGCAATCATTATCATAAAGTGTTCATTCAAGAGGATGAAACTATGTTTATTTTATTACAAAATAAGAAAAGCTGGACTTGATTTTTTCTCGTTTTGAACTATGATTTGGCCACCTCCTCCAGCTATCTGAAACAAAATAAGAGGCATTGTTTATTTACTGGTTTAAAGCCAGTTTCTTACACTGAACTTTTCTAAATCCAGTATTGTAAGGATCAGTACTTCTCAATGTGTATTTTAGATTTCTAACATGTATTTGAGATTGTGTTGTTTCAAAATAAGGTGCCTAAGGTATTCACAGTAATTACTCAGAAAAATTAAAGATGTTTATCTCTTGCAAAATGTCATTCCCACTCTTCTCAGTTAGCCTTAGCCCTCTGCCAAAATTCATATCCAGGTTATATACCGCACCCCAAAGAAATACTGAAGTTTTCATAAGAGGAAAAGAATGCTTTGGGATCTCCAGGATAAAAGCTTCCAGGATTATCTTGGTGATTGAGTCATAAGCCAAGTTGCTCTGAAATGGATAAAAGTCATAGGGATTAATACGAGATCTTGCATGTTCGTAACTGTTAGTACTTCTCCAGTCCTGCTGTGGAGGTGAACGGATGCTCCACATGCAAACTGTGGGCATACTGAGCCCAGAGATATCCAGGTTTAGTTTTGGATCTGGTCCCTGTTGCTCTCTCCTGTCTTTACAGTTAACCATATCCAAGCTTTAGAGCCAGGTATCTCAGTCCCTCGAATTAACACTGAGACCTGAACTACCATGCTGGCTCCTGTAAAATCCTGTGTCCTAAAAATGCGTCAGGATGGGGTTATAAGGAGTCGAGAGGAGATTGTTTATTAATGCTACGAGTAGTAAATAGAACCCATCATTTCTCCATGGGATTTAGCATGTGAGTTATTGTCCTGGGTTCAGCAGTGGCAGTCATTTTTCTCTTTCTCAGTAGCTGGTGCAGTGCTGTGGTTTTGACTTTCAGCCTGGGAACAGCGCTGATAACACCGATGTTTTTAGTTGCTGCTCAGTAATGTTTACTCTGACCAAGGACTTTGTGAGCCTCATGCTCTGCCAGGGAGGAGGGGAAGCCGGGAGGAAGCAGAGACAGGACACCTGACCCAAACTGACCAAAGAGGTATTCCATACCACAGCACGTCATGCCCACTATATAAACTGGGGGCAGTTACCCAGAAGAGTTAGATCACTGCTCAGTCAGGCTGGGTATCGGTCAGCAGGTGGTGAGCAGTTGTGTTCTCTTTCCTTGTTACTTCCTTTATCATTATTATTATTGATGGTAGCAGCAGTGGTTTGTGTTATACCTTAGTTACTGGACTGTTCTTATCTCAACCCGTGGGAGTTACATTCTTTTGATTCTCTTCCCCATCCCTCCAGGAGCGGGGTGGGGGGAAGTTGAAGTGAGCGAACGGCTGTGTGGTACTGAATTACCAGCTGGGCTTAAACCACCACAGTTATTTAAGCACACTCTGGGTTGTCTGTTGTCAGCAGAGAGTCCTGCCTAAGGCTTGATGAAGAACTTTGCAGGTCTCTTACTCATTTCTTGACAGTTTTTGACATTACAATGAGCCATTTATTTTCCAGTGGGAAGTTTAAAGAGAATACTGGAAGTTCTTTAAATAAAGCCATGCAATTCTGAAAATTTGAGTACACTGTCCGTCTGCCCCAAATCCTTCATCGCTTCCAGTTGCAGATGGTTGGCAGTCAAAAACACACTGTTGTTGGTTTTGTGTTTTGTCTGTAATAGATCTTTCTCTCTGCATTTTATTCTGAGATTTCTCTGAGGGATGTGACAGAAATTTGAAAGCTGTAGGTTTTATTTATTTATTTACCCACCTATTTTGTCGTTAAGCTCCAGGAACGATCATTTGCTTTCCTCCAAGGAGTCATTAATTGTGTCACATGAAGTATTCGTGGTTGCAGAGACTGCAAAGTGCTGGCTCTGTGGCCCCTATGGTAAAGAGTAGAAAATCCTCATCATGGTACCTGTTAGCACTATTTTAGTTAAGCATCTGTCAGTCTCCATTAAACCCCCCATTATTCAGGATCTTTGAGCAATTTATAAATATTTACTCCAGTACAAAAGTGCTCAGCTGAAGAGCTCCTATTTTTAGCTGGAGGCTAGGTTTGTTGTTTTGGTTTTCGTCTCCTTTATAAAGATGCTTTCAAGGTTAATGGAACCATAATTTGACCTTCCTTTTTAATACTGTGCCTGTTTGCCCTATGAGTGGTTTTCTGTGTATGTGGGTATTCCCCTGACAAAGGTGTCACATGAGTCACTGCGAAACATGGAGACCAAACAGTAAAGTTCGTTGGCAGTCTGTACAGTACTGAATTCAGCAGTGGTCAGGGCACAGTGTATCTTCTGTCACAAGGTTTTCAACCTTAGTTAGAGAAAAATACCCTATAATTTATCCTCAGTGCCTCTCTTAGGGTCAAATCATGCGATGGGTTGTGCCTACCCTGGCCTAAAATCTCAGCAAATCATCTCCTGCTTTCACCCAACAAAGTATTGGGGTGAGGCTTTTGTGACACATAGATCTGATAAGTTTGTCTTATTAAAAGGTATAGAAGTTCTCCTAATGAAAGTAGTGGTGTTTTTTTCCCTGACTGTTCATGGTACAGCAAGCCTCCTAATGGAAGCAGTCAGAATAATCATCAATTGTAGTGAACCAAACTGAGTTCAGCTGTTCCTATTATGAAATGCCTGGATCAATTACTTTAAAGGCCAAATCATATCTCATAAAGCTCCTCTAGTAAAGAATACTGCATGTTTTGATTAGAGTTAATTGGTGTTTATCTACAGAGCTGGCATCATACAGATAGATACAAGCATAAGGAGGAAAAAATCTGTTTGGGCTTTGTTTATAAGTCTAATTTAAGGAGACAGAGTAAGGAGCAGGCTTGTAGCTGCCAAGCTTTTTGTATTCAGTCTTGCATTCTACAATATATTACAAATACATACTAAATCCTGTGTTGGAAAAAAATACTGTTAAAGTCTCACCCTTGGGAACAGAGAAGACTATGAATTAAGATTGCAGTGCAATCTGAATTTGACCTATTTGGGCATACAGAGTAGAGAAAGTCTTTGTTGACTCTTACAATTTCAGTGCACATGACTGACCAGATACGTACTTAAAAGGTACAGAAACCAAAATCATCTAATTTCATGCTTCCTGCTTTCCTGAGCTTTCTAGCAGAGTCTGTAGGAATGCAAATCTTATTACTTTCTGTAGATATGGTAGGGAGTACTAACTCTGAAATTATCAGTGGATATAGCTGGAGCACACTATTAGCTCAGCAAGCCCAGAAAATGCCAGACTCTTGCAAAATAGTACCCTATGAAAACCATATGTATAGCAGCTTTTCAGTGATGATTTGATTTGACTTTGTAATTTTGCTCAAGGACTTAGGCTGCGTTTATACCACCATATTAAACGTGCCTGGGAATGTTCCCAGCCACTGAGTGAGGCCAACTGGCATGGAACAGCCAGCTATGCCGATGAGCTGGGTTTGCCTGTGCTAGGGGGCTGTAAGCAAACTGCTGCTCGGGTGTGGTTCCTGGCACGCTCTGGTGACCAAAACAGGTCCAGAAGTTGCTTGGGAAAGCAGTAGTTGGAGCAGGCTACATTTCCATGCCAGGGAATGCTCTCAGTTTAATAGCATAGGTAACAGTGTTGGAGTGCGCAGGCACATTGTGAGCATGCTTGAGTTTACTAGTAGAGCTTTATTCTCCAAGGCAGATGAGCTAATAAGTCCTTATGATGAGAAAAGGAGGCCTGAATGCCTATTCCTGAGGCATTAAGTGCTGTTAGATGTCTTGGATCCTCCCCTAGTACTAGCCTGCTGTAGACTTTTGAGTTTGCTTTCATCCCTTCAGAAAAACTTTTGTATTTACAACAACTTTAATGTTTTTCTCTCTGGCATTTTCCAGTACGTTGGGCCTTAGGTTAAGAAAATGTTAGTAAGCAAATGTAAAACTCAAATAGATTTCTGCTTCTGCTATAGTTCTCTCCCATTAATAAATATGTGTATAGAGTCTCCTGCAAGAAAATAGAGCAGGCATGAGAGCCACGGCTTGCCTGCCCAGCTGGCCCTCTTTGAGACTGTGACTTCCCCATGACTTCAACTGATGCTGGTGAAAGTGTGTTTCATTGATGTCCTTATGATACCCTGAAAAAATCTTTTGTGCTACAAACAACATGTGTGTTTCAAATGAAAAGACGCAGAAATAAACATTTCTTGTTCCCATTGACATGTAAACCCAGCTGAGCATGCAGTACAGACTTTAGAAAGGCTGAAAGTTCAAAATGTTAAAACCCAAGGATGTTGTTTCTCTCTCTTATATGTGAGTAGAGCACTAGCATGTGTCTGCATAAATATAATCTACAAAAGATGTACAAGTGGAATTAACCTGGTGCAATAAAGACAATAACTGTTCTTGAGGACTGTGGAACTGTAAGTGCTGAAGTGGAGCGATTGCTGGAGTTACCCTTAAGGTATTTTTCTGTTCTGAACTTTATTTCTGTTATAAGTATGGAAGAAATCCCTCTATTTTTGATAACTTCAAAAGCAGCCTACAGAGAAGGTCTGTCCAATACTCTGAGGATGTTACTGCCACTTTGGCTCCAGTGCCTGCATATATTTATTTTGTTCGTTCATACCAAATTTTCTAGGTGTAAAGGACATAAAAACAGTGGGAATCTCTTGGCTTTCCCCTCCTGAAGAATGCATCCATACAAGACAGAATGGTACCAGAAGCTGACATGCTTTTTGTTTGGAAGGACTCCTAATGCTGCAAATTGACAGCATCTGCTGTGATTGCATTGTGCTACTTTCAGAACTGAAGGTATCCTTCCTGGGACTGTAGACACAAAGTCACTGGAAGGATTGCCAAGTAGAGCTGTTTTGCTTTTCAGTCTGGCGGTATTTCTACATCTAGCCTGAGAAAATACGACCATGGTCTTTCATAAACTGTGCTCCAGGAAAGTCCTCCATTGTCAGAAGGCTACAGAAAATAGTTTTGGCTGTTTGCAAGGGTTGCATCAGAGTTTATGTAGAATGTATCCTGGTAGGTGTCAAACACTGGGACTGCAAGGATGTACAGGGCCTTAGAGCTGTTCAACAGGTCACGCACCACACTCTGCTCCTGCTTAAAGAAGGGAAATTCTGTAGATTTGCAAAGGTCTGTTCTTTCAGAAATATGAAAATCATTCCTCTGGAGCTGTTTTTCTGCCTGCTGAAATCAGCACGTAGGCTTTCACTTGAGTTCTCCATCCTTGCCTCAAGCCCTTAATCCCACATTCAGGGACAGAAGCAATGTTACCATGACACTGTAGACATTCCACAAACCTTACAAGGATTTTCCATTAACATCTTTTTGAGTCTGGGGTAAAATTATAACACAATTACACAACATAGGAGTAGTGATGTTCAATTGACCATCTCACATAGTACTGTTCTTTAAGTCTTTTTCCAAGGTAGAAGGAATTAAAAAATTTAGTTCTACCATATGCTATGAAAGTTGTTGGGGTTTTCTTTACAAGCTTGAAGCTTGTCCTTAAAAGTGATTATTTTTCTCCTGATTTTGAGAAGCCTTCGATACCACATATAGTTCTGATTACACTCTTTGCAGAAAGGTGAATTGTAACTGGCAGATGCAGAAAAGGGCAGTGAGAAAGATCATCAGAACAGGGATCCTGCTTTACAGTAGGAAATTGAAGGGAATGATTTGTTTAACCTTGCAAAACAAAAGCAGAAATGGGATATGTTTGCTGTCTGGAAATGCATCAGGCGGGTAAATACCAGAGAGGAGAAAAGGAACCATGGACGCCATAGAATACAAATGACCAGGAATAAATTTAAGCTTGCAATTAGAAAATGGTTTCTAGGCATTTGAACAGTCACCCCAGGACTGGGATTTGTGACTGCTTTTAAGATAGATCTTGCTGTGGTTAGGAATGGGAAAGGGTGGTGTGGTCATGTGTATCAGCAGTGGGCTAGACTGAATGACCTGGTAGGTGCCTGCTAGTTTTGTCTTCCTGCCATTACTGTGCTGAAAATTTGTCTTGGAGATAACACTGTGACAACAGCAAGGTAACACAATCCAGCAGTTTTCTTCCTTCTTTAGCTGGAGTTTCCCTTCCTAATTTTATATTCTCTTTTGCTGTGGGTTGCAACATTTCCTGGTTTGAATGTTTGCCTAGGGAAAAAAATCCTAATACTTCTAGAGATGGGCCTGATACATTTTAAGGACAGGACATACCTGTTCCAGGGCAGGAAAGACAGCAAGGATGAGCTGGGAAGGCTCTTTTGGCCCTGGCCCACCTCAGACATCCTAATGAAGTCAGGTCCAGGACCTGCATCCCATAAAGCTTTTTGTGGGAGAAAAACCCACAAAACTTTGCAGCTTATCTTGCTTGGGATAGCTCCGCAGGGGCAGAGAATCTGCTCTGCCAAGTTGGCAGGTACAGTTGTTAAGGAGAGCCAGTGTATTCTACACCAGGTTTCTTCACAGTGTGGACAGATACTCCTGGATATTTGAACAGATACTCTTACCTGCTCTCACTGATATTTTCCTGATGGGTTTTCAGCGGGAAGAATTGCTAGAGGGCCCAGGCAGAGTCATCCTCACGAGATCAGCTCTTCTGTGTACCTGAAGATTTCTACACAAAGGAAATTTAGGATGACCTTTTCCCCTGCAGATTGAGCCATGCTGGTGAATTTTCAGCCATGTATGAGGAAAAGGCAGATTATTTTAGAATCATACAATCATAGAATGGTTTGGGTTGGAAAGGACCTTTAAGATCATCTAGTTCCAACCCCCCTGCCATGGGCAGGGACATCTCACACTAAACCATCTCACCCAAGGCTTTGTCCAACCTGGCCTATTTTGTGTTGTGGAAGCAAGACAGAGGTAAAAAGATTGGTTGTCATGGCTGAAAGAAACTAAAAGAAAGCAGATCCAGTACACTGGAGACTTAGGCTGCCCTAAACTCAAGAAAAATGGGGTCCAGTAAGTGACAATCCGATTTCATTTGATGTTCCAAGAAGCTGTAGGAAGAAATTATCCTCTTAACACAGAGTCAAGGCTCATTGAAGTGGATGAGAAAATTGGCTGAATCACACCCAGAGGGTGTCAGTGCCACTATTTGGCAGAAAAAACGACTTAGAAGATGAAAAGCATAGTGCCTTTCTGGGGAGAATGGAGCTGGTCTAACTCATGAGTAATGACCAAGCCGTGAACAGCTGAGGCACTAGAGACCTGTATGACAGGTCCCCTGAATGAGAAAAAAAATGCATCAAAACATGCAGTGGCAAAATAACTGAGGAATAGACCTCCGTTATAAACGAATCCAAATTGCAGAGAAGTTTTACTTTTTTTCCCCTGCTCATTATTATTTTGATGTATTTTTTCCTTCTTTTCTTGCGACCACTTCAAGAAGAGCTCTTTCCTAGCGGAGATTTACTAGAGACACTCTGACATCAGTTCCCATTTTGTTCCAGAGGTGGTAGCAGTGGCCAACAGAACTGCAATTGTGGGTGAATTAATAATCTCAGGGGTAATTAGGAGGTGTTCAGAAGGAAACGGGCACCTCAGGTACAGCTGTCCCCAAGCACAGCTGCTTTGCACAGCATGTTCTCACAGTGACAATTCTGCTGTACAAGTGCAGGGCTGCCAGTCTTAAAACTGTTTCCACTCTTGCAGGTATCATAAATATACCATGGGCCACGGGTCATAAAACCATAGAACCATAGAATCATAGAATCACAGAATCACAGAATTATTTGGGTTGGAAGGGACCTTAAAGCTCATCTAGCAGGTGAGCCACCTTCCATTAGACTAGCTTGCTCAAAGCCCCATCCAACCTGGCCTTGAACACTGCAAGGGATAGGGTAGCCACAACTTCTCAGAACAACCTTTTCCAGTGTCAGCTGATCCAATTTGGCTATTCTGTGATACCTCTCTTTGCCCCTGGTGCTTAGATAACACTGTTTTATGTGTAGTTCATCCAGTCCACTTAACCTTTTCTGTTGAATGCACATAATATGGCAGATAAGAAAATGCAGTCCTTTTATTCTACTCATTGTTTTAGTGCATAATTATTGACTGTGTTGGCATAAATTTCTATTCTTGGTCTTGTCTTCTCTTTAAAATAGACAAAGTTTCTACTTCATAGAAGTGTTTGAAGGTTAATGTAGTTAATATTTGCTAAGTGTTGACTGGAAGAGGCTAGGGGATTAGAAGGTTTTATTGCTATCCCGAGGAACGTATTTGGTGCCTAATGAACACCTACAGCAGCCCAAAATTAAGCCATCAGAGGAACTTTATTCCTCTGGCTTGCATTCAGGCAAACCAGTTTGCACTCTGAGTTCCAGAGTAAGGGTTTGAGGAATATATGAAGCTATACTGAGAAATATTTATCAGCCAGCTGCTGCTGGTGACATCAGCTTGGCCCATTGCAGGGAACAAAGCCCGCATTGCTAACTCCTGCTAAATAAAGCAGATGAGTTTTCTTTTTTTCCTTGTTAAAGAGCAGATTTCCTTATGGGAAAAAAAAAAAAAAAAAGCCAATGCCAAGGTATCCAATCTCATCCCAGCACTTTCAGATTCTGTTTGTATTGCTCTCAGCTCCCTCCTACTTCCAATTATTTATGGAACAAGCTGTTAATCACATGGTGGAGCTGCAATGATTCAGGAGTTTGTTGAGCGAAGAGAAACAGGAAAAGAAGGGCCTGGCAGTTCAGGCAAATGACATCAGTGCTTCGGCATCTCAACTCAGTCCTCGGAAAACACAGCCCTTGCTGCGAGAAGGGTTGTAGAGTGATGCTCAGAGGCAGAAGTGGTTTGGTTTCTTGGCCATCATGCAAAATAGCACTAGATGTAGTCTCGTAAGGTTTATTGGTAATCACAAGTCAGGCGGGAGATACGGATGTATAAATTGTCGCAAAGGAAACAGCTGAAAGTATTGAAGAAAAATCCCATCCGAACAGGTGATTGCGTATCTGTAAAAAGTAGAGGAACTGTAAGAAGTGTCTAATCTTCTTTACATTTCTCAGTAGCTTGCCAACACAGGTCTGCTTGGCTGGATTTTCTTTTTTTTTTTTTTCCTTCTTAAGAATAGGAATTATACCTATGTGACAATTCCTTTGAATTCTGCAAGCACAAAGCCAGCAAAGAATTTATCTATTTTCCAGGATAATAAAAAGGAAGCCGCCAGGCACTCATCACAACCTGATACTCTTTATCCATGGGTTCTTGAGACTGTGCTTCTGGTACCTCATAAGAGATTAGCTGGAAAATCTTGAGATGCTAAGGCAGTGTGATTTGCGATATTTTCCTTTCAAAGTGGGGCTTTGGCTTAAGGACCACTCAGTGGCAGAGCTGATAAGACTCTCTGAAATCCAGCACATTGCTATAGCTCAGTAGACAGCGCCTAGGACAATGGTTGCCTCCGCAGCTGCTAAATGCAATAATAAAATAAAAATCAGAGGCAGTGCCTGGCGAGAAGCATGTTCCAATATAAAAGTGATAGAAATACATGGGTGAGGAACACAATCCAGTATGTGCTGAGTTCAAAACTGGTTATTAAACTTGAATTGTATAAATTTATGGGTATCAGTACCATTATTCCTGTCCAATATGTTTTGTTTTAGAGAAATGTACTTCATGTTAGTACTGACGTTTTGCTGACATAGTATAGTGATCTGACAAGTCACACTTTGTGGCAAGATGGTGGAAAAAAAAATCTAAATCTTAAAATGTTGAAAATATTTTACAGAACCACATTGATTCTGTTTCCTGCATTATGGCCTTCTTGCTGAAAGGTCTGAAAAAGCCCAGTTTTAGCCTCTGCAGAAGCATGGACATCATGCCAGTGCAGGGCAGAGGGTGTGCACACTCCCGGGGCTGCTGCTGCCAGTTCTGCTGTAATGACTATCGCTATTCCAGGATCTCTCTATTACTCTGGAGGAATGTAGCATAGGAAAAGGTATAGAAAAAGGGGGTGCAGTGAATTAAACTGCCCCGCTGGGATGTGATTTCTCCCTAACTGTGCGCATTTGCAGTAGGCGCAAGCAGTGCATAAAGCAAAGCAGTTGCTGGGGTTGCTGGAAGGAAATTAGATGGAGTGGTGAGCCCAGGCAGGTCAGTTCGCAGGGTCAGCAGCAGAGCCATGGGACCAAGTCAGAAGGAAAGCAAAAGGGTGAAAGCAGGCAGTGATAATCATAGCACAGGTAAAAAAGTAGCTCAGCAGCAGGAAGGAGCAAGCATCCCAGCTTGCTGGGTGCTGTGGCTTTTGGGATGAGGCTGCGACAGCTTGCAGATGGTGTGCAGTGGCTGCGGTTTGCTAAAGTAAGCTTCCTTGGCAGCTGTGGCTGGCAGCAGGGCTCTGTCGTTGCCTGCTGTGGCAGTGAGGATGCTCAGAAGTGTGTTTATTTTGGCCAGAGAAGCTCTCTGGCCCTGCCTACAAAAGATGCTTTAAGAAGCCATTTGGTGCAGAGGAACTTCTGCAGCTTGTGGATGCTTTCGCAGAGGGAAACTCCAGTGGGGAAGTAATTGTGTTTTACTCCTTTGCTTCCCACAGGACCCTCGCTGACTGGCACTGGTTTTCAGAGGAATTCCTTGCCAGGGCAGCAGTACCTGTGCCATATTCAAAGCCATAGCTGACTGTCCCTCTGTGCCCAGTGCTGGCGAGTGGCCCCAGACACCACATTTCCTTCTTTTGCCTTTAAGATGTGATTTGGCAAGAGGAAAAAAGGTGGTGCAAAGAGGGTAACTAATGTAATGTGTTTTGGAGGAGAAGTGAGCATCCCTGCTGAATGCCACTCCTGCTAGCAGCTCCAGTGCTGCTGCAGCAGGCATGGCTGGCACAGGGGCATGAAAATACAAACTCGTGATTCACTGGGAGGAAATCTCAGGAATGATGAGTGTTTAAAACCAGCTCTAATTAAGTCTTATATTTTGTTGCTGTAGGCACATGTACAGATTACAGCAGTCCTGGTAGTGTGAGTGTAAGGCTGAAGAGGGAAATGCTGCAGCAGCAGATGGCTTTATGTGTGGGAGGCAGTTACATTTTCCCTTGAGAGTTCAGGGAGTTTGCACTGGGGACTAGCGGGCACTCCCACTGCAGCAGCAGCCAGTCAGGAACCACTAGACCTCGTGTGAGTTAGTCACATCAAGCCTCAAGATGTGACATTGACTGGTAACTCTAGCATATGCTGCAAATTGCTTATTTTCATATGCAGAAAGCACAAATAACAGCAATTAATTCCCAATTTCCCTTTTTCTTGGGAAAATAAACAACACAAAACTGTTTTCATTGGATAAAATATTTTTGGCAGTATCTAAGTTTTATTGAGGCATTTACATTTGTTCAGACTTCTTTTAATTCCCTTTTAAAATTGTATTTAGTCAGTTTTTAAACCAGAAAGAAGTTTGTTTGAGGGTAGCAAAATAATTGGTTTGGCTATCCGGAATTTTTACCTGTTCTTTTAACTTAAACTGTCCCATGACCTTACTCCAAATTTGTAGGTTACTTCCACCTTCCACAAAACTTAATTTTTCAGTGAAGTTTTATATTATATTACATATCTTAATGTATTTTGGCTATTTTAGCACCAAAGCGTGTCCATATCCAGGGATGAGCAAGTAGTATTGCCATTCCCCTGCTTTAGTCACTCTTTCCTGAATTCAGGTTCCTATATGTGTCTTCTCATATAATTTGTCTCCACCGAAAATCATCCACTCCGAAATTCCCAGGAGTGTTGCCTCTGAATTTTAAACATTTGACACTTTGCCTGCAAGTGACTGGATTTCCAGAGTCACAGGCCTTTTTTTTCCCTCCATGAGGCATAGTAAATAAGGCTATTTCTAAAGAACTCTGTGGGCTTGCACTGATGCCAAATTTGGAACTGTCTGCAAAATCTGTTTCAAAGGAAGTCCCTCAAAAGCAGAGTGATGCCAATTATTGTTACTGTGAAATTCATGTGAAACTGCCTAGTTCTTACATGGGCTGAAGGTTCAACCCTGTGTTTGACTATGGGATCTGGATATTTTCAGCTCGGGGTTTTGTCTAACAGCACTTTGAAGGGACAGATGTAACTATGGGGGAAAAAAAGAAGCAGAGTTATTTTGCATTTGAAGCCTGCCATCCTAAAAGAGCTGGATTTTGCCTTGAATGTATACATTATTGGAGGAAATCTGCTCCAAGTTAAAGGAATAAAATGCCTTATAAAACCAGAAGAATATGTAGATGTTTCTTGTATACCACAGTGTGAAAGAGGAGGATGGAAGTTGAATAGTTCCTGTGTTTTCACCCAGAACCCTGACAACTGAGAAAATAAATGGCTGATTAAGGGAAATTTAGTGGTTGCAATGGGAGAATAATTGTAATTACCAGTGGAATACAGAGCTTCCACACAAGGCTTGTTACAGATGTCCCATGGCACCATGACTACTTTTAATTAGCTATGTATGTGGGAGAGGAAAAAAGCCCTATCTTTAGGTACATTGTCTGACTGCAAAAATTCAAGAAGCATTAGCTACAAGGCATTTACATCAGATGAGTGAGTTTCGTCCATTTCTTTCAGACAGTAGTAGGTGGCTGGTATTTCCTCTAGGGTTTTGTTTTGTAACTGCAGTATTTATCTTTGTTGTTGTTGTTGTTGCTAGCTATTCATAGCTTCAGTTCCATTCCAACAGCTCCTTTAGACACTGTCTATATTCCTAGCAAGCCCATTTGTCGTACCTACAGATGATGTGTGGCGTCTGGTTGAACCTGAAGGGTGGACAACCATCTCAGATACCCCAGGCCACTAATTTTCTCTCTAATTGAAATGCCTATGCGAGAACCCAGGGAAATCTTCTGTGGGCAGTCGCTCACGTATTTTTCTTTGTTGTTTGTTTCATTGGTTCATGCTGCTTCAGCAATCTGTTCCCAGCAACATTCAGAGGACAGTTTTACTTCCCTGTGTGCCTGTGCTGTAATGCTGTCAGCAGACTCAGTCTGCGACATGAATTAAAATAATAGAGGAAAATGGGTGCCTCGTAATCTTCTCCTGAAATAATGGCTATTTGATGGACTAGATGAAGATCTGTCTACAGCCTTCCATCTTTCTTGACCAGCATGAATTCATATATCCATCCATTTTGAACAGCTATGTGAATGTAAAGAAACAGTTGTTGAGAGTGTTTGATATCTTGTTATGAGACAAGGAAGTGGCAAGATGAATGCAGTGGAATAATACTCTGACCATTCTACTTCGAGAGTATTTCATAAATGCTAGCTTGTTCTCAAAACACTTCCGTGAGTTAGAGAAACTTCATCCACAGTTTACAAAAGAGGGCTCTGAAAGCCAGTGAGCTGTAGATTTCAACAAAGCTCCTGACTCCCACATATTTTCCTTGGCTCAGTGCAGCTTGCTTTCCTTTCGGGCACCTAAACATGTGGTGCTTCCTGTAAAAACTGCACCACAGGCCTTCTGAACCTACAAACTGGTGTCCACAACACAGCCTTGATTATTATAGCAATACTGACCTTTTATCAGGTGCTGGGCAGCCGCGTAAGTAATTTTTCTTCACGAGATGGTGGTGATAGACTGATGCTCTTTGCAAAGAAGGAATCTGGCATCTTTGTTGTTCTGAAGCTTCCCCCAGAATCTCTGTGCCAGCTGCAGAAATAACCTCCATATGGGCAGAGGCATCCTAGGCTGTCTCCATCCCTTCTTGCCCAGCAGCGGGTTGCTCACAACAATTCCCACTGAGGATCTGACATTCCCTTTCATGCACTGGTCTACGCAGTCACTGATACCCTTCAGCCTATAACCAGAAGCTTATCCTTAAAGAAAATGCACTTGATTCAAGTTACTGACATGTCTGGAGCTGGATCTAAGTTGTGAATCGGTCTTATCTGACCCCTAGAAGTGCATGGGGTCTGCACATGGAGGGTCTGTATGGGAAAGTCCACACCCAGATTAGCTTTGCCAGGATTTGTTCAGGACCAGAACAGAGCTATGTGACTGATTAGTATGGTATAGCCTGTGTGCTGCAGGGAAAATAACTGTTGTGGGGCTGGGAAAATACATGGAACCTTCTAAGCATTCATGGGAAGTTACTTAGGGAAAGAAATTATAGTCTGGTGGTTTCAGGTTTTATGGGTATTGTTTGGCTTTTACCGTCTATTCCCTGATAAGATTATTACTCCTTTCCAAAGCATATGGTAACTCTCCCTCATGTCCCTGCCATTAACAAGGTCTGCATCATTGCCTCCATGGCCTTTATTCAGGACTTTGGGCATGTGCTTAAAATAACAGGGTGCTTTGAAAAGGACCTGGGCCTTTATGCAAAACCTTAACCATATCATATTACCTGGTTCTCGTACTTCACTGCAGTCCTGCATTGGATGTTTCCCCACATATAGTTCCATTCCATACCTTGTTGCATGCCCTTGGCGAGGTGTGTTCCTCTTCAGCAACAGCCTGTGTCTTGCAGGGCCTGGCCTTTTGCAAAGAGTGCATTTTTATGCTCTGTTTTAGCAGGGGGTTCATACAAAAGACCTTCAGGGGGTCCAGGCTTCCACTGGCAAACTGTGGGCAGTTCTCCAGCATTTCATAGCATTATTGGGAAATCTGAGGGGGCCATTTCATCTTACTTCTTACTCTTTATGCATGATCCGCAGCAGAAGAGCCATGAAACTACAACTGTCTTGAGAGCAGTGCCTCTGAAAATAAGGACCAAATACCTTCACAGAGGTAGCAAATTTTCTGCAGTCTGAGCTTTTCAGTGAGATGTTTTCTCGAACCAGTTTTGAGATTCTTTCGCAGTGAATCACGTGCCTTGGCCGTAATTTTATGTTCTTAGGAGTAATTTTATTTTTTTTTACCTGCATCCATTTTCTTAAAAGCTTTGTGTTGGGTTGGTTTTTTTTTTTTTTATGTTGCTGAGCTCTCCTTACATTACCGAGGGCTTTTCTATGTTCTGTTGAATAATCTGATTGCCTGAGAGGCTGTTATTTCTCATGCACCCTTTTTTCCTTTCATCCAGACGCAGAAAGGAATGCTTTCGAAGGGGACTTTGGAAACAACAGGGATATTTAAAGATACTTAAAGGATACGTAAAGATAAATCACATTTTCTTTCCAAATAGTTTTAGGTCCAAAGTAAATACTTTGTATTATTAGTAGTTGGCTCACTGTCTGAAAAGACCACTCTGCCTTTGTGTTTTGAAACAAATTGTATCTGGTAGATCACCACATAATTAGCAACAGTATATCTGAAGTACAGCCTGCAGGTTTTATCAGGTTTAATCATTGGTTGCCTCCCTCTACTATGAAAGAGTAACAGAGTGAATCCCTTCGACAATAAATAAAATGCAGATTGCTAAGTTTAACGATGCTGGCAATGAATGGGGGCCCAGGCTCACATTTTACAGGTTCTTGCGTGTCCTTCCACTTTATACATGGCCTATGTGATGTGGACAGCCGAAGTTCACCTTAGGCTGTGACTCAACTGAAATCCTCTTGCACGTCATTAAGACTGGTCCACAGACCTAAGTTACTCTTGCAAATGACATTCGTGCGTCTTAATGCCATGGAAATATCACCTAATTACCTTTACCTTTAAAATTTGAAGCTATGGTGCTTTCTTCTGCTTTTTTGTGCCCAGCCCCCCATCCTGTTGTTGGATGCAGTAGAAGCTAATGAAGTCCCCTCCGTAAATTATGAAGCTGCCTAAAAGTTGGCATTAGGCTCACAAATAGCAGCAGGAGTAGGTAACACTGAGGACTCCTCCTTTCTGCCAGAGGGGAATATGTGTTTACTACAGGCTGGGAAGGCAGCTGAACCCCTCCAGGAGGTGTTGTCACTCAGCACTGCTCACCAAACTTGGCTCTCCTGCCTCTCCTGAGCCATTCCTGTGGTTACCTACACAGGCTTCCTCACCGTGTGCTTGCTTTGATGCTAAAGAGACAGTGATAATTGCAGCATTGTGAAATACTTGGAAGATTGGCTTGGCTGAAGGACATAAATCCAGGAGGGGAAATGCTGGGAGGATGAATGATTTCCCAGACTAAAGGCTTCCCATGCTGACGTGATAGCAATAAAACTTCCTAACTCCAAGCATTGCAACCTCAAATGAAAGGAAGACCTGGCAGTCCTTAATGAGTGATACATTGAAACCTTGTTTTCCTTTGCTTTGCAGTTGGTGGAGAAGACCGAGACAGGCACTAACCCTCTTCCACATGAGTCAAAACAAGAGCTTGCATGGCAGCTAATCCTGTGAGATCATGGAAAGGTGCAGGAGCAGCTCTGGGTTATTATTTCATCAAGCTGGCAGAGGCCAAGAAGATCACACGATACAATTATCTCAGCCTCCAGGTAAGAAGCAGACACTGACTCCCTGCTGTGGACTGCGTAGCAGTGATACTCAGTGGAGACAGTCTTTTCTGATTTCTTCTTCTTTTTTCCCTAAAAATTGTGGTGTGAGTGCTGTATCATGACTCATCACTTGACACTGAGTTACTGGTGTCAATTGAAAACAGCAGGCACAGAAAAACATTCAGAGAAAAAGAGATAGATACTTTTCTTAACTTGCCAGCTGTTTCCCAAAGAAGAGCGACATGGTCACCATGTTTTCTACTCTCCAGCAAGCCTCAAGTAAGGTTTGGGATTCTTTGTAACTTCTATGAATTCCAGATGAGAAACATGGCAAGCACAAAAATGACAGAGGAGGTTTGAAATGATCAGGTTAAAAATAATACTGACTGCATCACATGATTTTTCCACAGCCGTTGGTGGTGATTTGGTTGACTTCTGGGCAATGTGTAGAGAAATTCAAACCAAGTACAGCTTACAATTCTTTCTGCAGTGTTTTCCAAAGCCCTTATAAGAGGAAGAAATTCAGCTTAGGGAATCCAGGGGTCTGTGTTACCAGGTTCTATTATAGTTGTCCCTTGTGACTTTTTCAATTACAGGATTGCTGCTGTTACTCCAACATTCTATTTACCAATATTGTAAGATGCTCCTTAGACACTGCACTAAATAATATAATGGTAGCCAGCAAACACATTTCCTCATAGGTCAGTAGTTTTGAACAAACAAATTAACTATAGAAGTAAAAAATCAGCACATTGAAAGGTACAATCAAGGCAACAGTTCCAACAGTACTTACTGTCCCTTACCGTAGTGCAAAAAAGCAATTCACAGGTCTTCTGAGAAGGTGTGGGGTACAGGTATTCATGTGCTTTGTGAGATAACAATTCATATTATGGTAGGAAAATCATAGCATCATAATGAAGCTGGCGGTGGGAACTCTTTCTAGTTCTGTGCCTTTGGTGGTGTGCCTGATTAGAAAGCTGTGGGTGGCAGAAAGAGAGATTTCTATTAGATTCCATTTGTGCTGAGAAAAATTTTGGATGCTATTTGTTGCTTGGTATCTTTGAATATTAGTCCAAGTATTTATATAAACCAGACCATGATTTTCCTTCCCTGTGGAAATACTGATTCATCTGTGTTGGAAAAGCAATGTGCATGCTCTTGCAAACTATTCAGGAGCAGGAAACAGTTGTTGGTTTTCCTGTGAAGAGGGTATAGGATTTTGGGCTTAAACCTGGAGCTGCAGGGAAATGGTCCTGAGAAGTTAAAGATGTTCAAGAAGAGAAACAGTAAAAATTTGGGCCTGCAATGCCTCACTTTTCCACTGTACACATCATCCCCTGTGGAGACAAGAGCTCAGAACCAGTGTGGCTGTACAGTGCTATTAATATGAAAGCCACCACTGCCAGCCCTATCCAATGCGGTTCGCTTTGGACTGAGTCACTAAGGAAAATACAGTGGCCTCTTGACTGCCAGAGGAAGTGCCTACCTCCCTGGCCCATGCTGGCTCTGCAAAACAGAGAACCCATCAGGCTGGAGGGCAGGAGTCAAGGGTGAGAGTATTTCCATGAAATAAGTAAGAGTTTTGAAACCATGCAGAACAGGAGAGAAAGCAGAGAAGAGCCCAAGGGAGAAACAAACGATAAGATCGAGGTTTCTCCGGAGTATAACTTTTGGGTATCTGTTTCTTGATTTTGTTTCATTAAAAATCTGACTGTTGCATAACTTTCCTTACAGAAGTTCAAAACAACTGAATGTTAACTGTATTGATTTGAATGTGCTTATAAATGAATCATGAGGATGTCAACAGGCTGGTGTCTGGCTCTCACGAGGGACTTCACAAACCAGGAACCACTTCAGCAAGCCCAAAGCAAAAGATATGATGAGAGGCTTATGTCAGAGGGCATATGCCAAAGTAAGCTGGTTGCAAGACTGTGCAATGCATGTTTCTTTTGGCTTTCTCTGTGGAACTTTCTAGAGAGACATGTTGCAGCCCTTGACCCAAGGGTGGTAATACTTATCTGAGTAAGCTGACTGCAAGCCAGAGGAAGAGGGAAGGGAAAGAACCCCGCAGCAGTGTAAAACCTTGTCCTGGTTACTTTTCTTCCTGGTAGCTGGTAGAATGCTTGTTTTGGATTTAGGATGAGAATTAGGATAACTCACCGGTGTTTTAGTTGTTGATAAGCAAGTGCTTACACTGAGTCAGGGACTCTTCAGCTTCTCGTGCTGCCCTGGCAGTGAGGAGGCTGGGAGACACAAGAAGCTGGGAGGAGACACAGCCAGGAAAGGTGACCCAAAGTGGCCAAAGGGATATCCCGTACTGTATGATGTTATGCTCAGTATGTAACAGGAAGAGCTAGTGCAAGAAAGACAAATGCTAGTGCAGATACTAATGCAGTTTCAGAGGCTCCAAACTAGGAACTCAAGCGAAATGTGGAAGGAATTCTTTCCTTTTCTGCCTTGGTGCAGGAAAGCTCCAGGGGAGCTATACAAGAAGTGTTTTTCTGAGGGAAGTTTATTAAAGAGATTGCATTGCGTGGGGAGGGCTGAAAGGCTATTTTAGACCATGGAAGACCAAAGTGGAACTGAGCTCAGAGACAGAGGGAAGGCTCGTTGTGGACTTTTCAGTTTATCCTGAAAGGCAATGAGTTTGGGTTGGAGATAGGAAAATAGTGGCTGACTTTCTCAAAAGAGGGTGAGCAGAAAAGAAATTAGATACTTGCTGTGGGTGAAGAGGCACGGCACCAAAGAGGGTTTCCGTAGGGCAGTGGGACTATACCAATAGATGCTGCTTCCTTTTCCACAACATTCCTTTATTTTGCAGTCATAGAAAGAGAGCTCTGTATTCTAGATGCATGGAGTTGAAGCTTGAAATGAGCACAGTTATTTTTGTAGCATCTATTGGGCTCTGTTTTGAGGGTTTCTGCATCATGTAGATGTAAATTTGACATGGGTTTGGGAGAGCATCAATCCTTGATATTAATGCCTGTGCCATATTCGGTAACATTTAGTCATTCTAATGAAGTATGCTGCCTTCGTCTTCTGTCCAAATCTGGGGAGCAGCGTAACGAATTTGACATTAAGAGACGTTTGGAAATCAGTCTTCAACAGAAACTTAAGGTTTCCAGATAATACATTGCGGCAGGAACAAACTCTGTGAGGACTGCCAACATGAGCAAGACATCCACTGAGGTTACCAAGCTGAAGTTCAGGCTGGTGTGAATACTGTTGTAGCAGATGCAGGGGCATTTACTCAAAGGCTGTGATGTACCGTGGCATATGCAAAGTCCTCATTGTGCTTTATTCAGTAAACTTGAAAATATCTCAAGGGAGGGAAGGAAATTCCATGCTTCCCTTTGCAGCTCAAGGAAATTACCATAGCTTGCCCTAAAGAAACCTGGAGCAAAGGCTTGGCTGCACTGAAATCAGTGGCAAAACTCACACAATTTTGTGAGCTGGTGCTTCACATCTGTTGTTTTTCTTCGTGGCAGTTAACCTCTCTGACCTTTTCTGTCACACCTCAAATCTTGCTCATGACTGCACTTCTGTTGCCTCCAAACTGGAAAGTGCTGTTCATGGCCCTCCCTATTTTATACTTACTTTTCTTGCCTCCTGTTATTTTAGTTTCCCCTTGAGAGAAATTCAAGTTGCACATTATGCTTCTCTCCGGTTGCATATATATATTTTCTAGATGTCAATAGCCAGCTCTAGATGGTGGTTCTAGGTGGGATCTGAAACTCTGAGGTGGTCCACCTCCTTTTGGAGCTGGGGTCTGATCTGAGAGGAGCCTTTACACAACCCTGGAAGTATTTGCTCAGTAGCACACCTCAGAAGAGTTTTTTGGCAGTTTTTGTCAAAAGTGATCTAGAACCATGTTTAGATTTAATCCTTGTTTCCCAGGTCTGTGGTGTCTGTGAGATTAGATAGACTGCAACAGTTTACCCTAAAAGTCTGTTAATCTAAACCTTATCTAAACCAAATACACTACTGCAAAAAGGCTCGTCATTTTGTATCAAATCACTGGTGCTGGCTCTTCCTTTGCACACAACTGTCGCATCTTGTTATGCATATGTATGTATAAGAGGTCACCTACTAAGAACTGGCATAACTTGGTTTTGCATTTGAACTACAAGGTTACATGCTTTGTTGCTTCCATAGGCTGTATTCCATGACACTTGGGAGGATTTTTTTATTGCAGTACTTCTTGAAACTACAAACTTTCTGTGTGTCTTATCATCGTTGTTTTCAGAGTGCATGTAACACAGCTTCCTGCCAGTGCTGCCCTTTGCTGTACAGCAGCCCCCTCTCTGCTCTCACCAGCGGGGAAGACTGTGTGTGTCTTACACTGCTCTTTCCTCCCTTCCCTGCTCCATCCTGCCAGGTCTTTCTCGTGTGCCACAAATTGTCCAGTTCTCCCCTATGCCATTAGGCTTTTCAGGATGTCACCTTTTAAAACATGCCAGGAGTCAAACAGAGCTAAATTAAGGGAGGGAGCAGTGGCAGACTAGAATATTAATGCCTGCCATCGTGTGATCTGCACAACTGCAGATGTCGCTGAGGCTGCCAGCAAGGTACTAGCCATTCTTTATCTCATCTTGTTAGTTTGGAACATTAAACCCATTCCAACTCCAATTAGGAGGTTTCTGCCCATAGATGTCTCCAGCTTTCCTCACACTGTCAGGACTGATTGCATTCAGCAGTGATGAAAGTTACAGAGTGCCCAAGAACATTGGCTTGAACATGAGAAGATCGTCTCTGTGGGCCCTTCGGCATTGGTAGTGCTTAGTGAGTCTCCATTATTTGAGGTATCCAGGGCCTTCATGGAGAACCTTTTGGTTTTAAAGCAATAAGAACTTAATGCATACGGATAATAGGTCTCAAAAGGACATGCTGAATGTATTAGAATAAATGCTTTGCTGTTAGTAAAGTTTTCAGAGGAGACCTTTCTCTGGACTTCCTCTTATATCCTACAACTAAACAGTTCCATTTATGTTTGCAACAAAAGTGTGAATGAATGTTCAGGTACCAAAAATGCCATTTCATTGGCTTGTGTTAACCTTCCATGTCTCGTGTTCTAGGAGTCTTCTCTTTCCTACACTGCAAGCTCTGATACTCCCTTGAATTACCAAGTTCACCAAGGCTGGGTTTTCAGCTCATGGGGTTTGCAGTTCTGCAGCTTGCAGAACTCCCGAAAAGCAGTAGGCCAATAACCAGCAGTATAAAGACATCTTTCTTATCTTTCTTCCTTGTTCTGATTTCCAGATGTATACACCAGTAAGCCCAGTGTACGTACAGTGTACGTATTGTCCAGTATTGCCTATCACAAAATAACTTAAGCTTATAACTGCAAATGGTCTTTACATGGTGCTATAGTGGCAGTGTCCTCTACCGTTAGACTCAGACTTTCATAAGAAGTGGCCTGAAAATAAGCTATTTTTGGCTTAAGTGTCCAGAGCTGAAATCTAGGTCTGCCACTGTTGCAGGCCCCAGTGCACCAACTGTATTTGGTAGAAGCAAGTTCAAGCTGAAACTGTGAAAGGTTGCTCTTGAAGACTCCAAACTTTCCACATTATTTTATTTTTACGCTGTTTTAAGTTGCATGCTATGTGATGGCTGGCTAGAAATTATCTGAGTTGTGAGTATGACTTTGTCAAAAAGCATCAATTCATCTTTTCCTAGACAAGAAAGAAGTGACATAGCAGCTATCAAAAAAACTCCCAAACCTGTCCTTGCAGGGTGTCCTTAAAAGAACCCTTTCCAAATGACTGGGTTTGTATATGTGCGAAGAATTTCCTTTTCCTCTCCTCCCCACAAAAGCATTCATTATATTTCAGCATGCCCAAGCTGGTTCTCTATTCTACTTCTGGTGTACCCAAATACCTCTCTTGTGCCCAGTAATGAAGATTCAACTTGAGAATAGTTTTATTGATGTACATACACTGAATCCCATCATCTAAAGTGGGATGTTTATGCAATTCCAGGGACACATGGCACTCCCCAGGATTTGCATCCATGAAGTAAAGGCTGAGCCTGACTTTGAAGGTGTTCCAGGCTGTTTACTGGTGTCAGCAGCTACCAGTGAGGGTGAGGGTGGAGTTACCTCCTTGCTGCTGAAGGCAGAAGTCAGCCATGCATCTTGGCTGAACACACACTAACCCATGAAGTTTCAACCCTTCAGTTAGTTTTAGTGAAGAAAGAAGGAATGGGCAAAGTTGAATCGCTCTTTTTATGGAGCTGCTTACAGAGCAGAGTTGTGCTGTGGCTGGGAATGCTGTGTCTGACTCCAATGAACAGCAGCAGCTTCTGATAAGGTGTTCTGCCAAACAAGCTCTTAAAATGCTTATGCTCTTATGCAGTGCCACCTGAAAATGGACTTCATTTTCTGCAAACATGAATAAAATAAGGAAAGTAAACCAATAGGGTAGTAATATGCTCTTAAATATCCTAGGTTTCTAATGGAGAAGATAAAAGAGTCAGTGTATATGTGTGTGTAAAGAGACCATAATTTCCTCTTTTGGGGGTTGCGGGTTGTTTTTTTTATCATTCCTGGTGGAGAGAAGAGAAGCTGGTATTGCTTTCTATTACTTTTTGTGTTCTTTTCCATAAAATATTTTGGATATGAAATTGAGGAGAAAAATATTTTGATGGATTTCAAAACAACCAACCAATTACAGAAACTTGTTTTTCTGCTCCTTTTTGTAACACATGTCAGAACGAAAACAAAGCAAATGGAGGTGGGAGGAGTTTCAATGAAAAATAGTTTTTAAACAATCTTCAATGAAAAATAGTTTTTAAACAATCTTATTTGGGTGTACAAAGAGAGGGGAAGGTTACTTCTATGTGAGGAAAATACCACTTTTATCCTCCTATCAGTTTTGGAAGGGAGAGATCTTTGTAGTATTTACCACACAGGAGGGAGTTACTGCTCAGAGCTGAGCACAGCTGAGAAAATAATTTGGACCTGATATACAGAAGTAGTGTCTAGACAGAGAGCATTTGAAGTGCTTAAGGGGAATCTCGGAGTAGGAACCAGTTATGACAAACTGAGCTTTTGAAGTGACAAATAGAAGCAAACATGTATAAACTTTAGATCAGATAAAGTAAATCTGAGATTTGCTGCTGACTAAAATGAAACTAGAATACAAGACCAACTAAATTAGAGTGTTGTCAGTTTCTGCTCCTCTCTTCTTCCAAACAGGAGTCAGAGCAACTGCTTATGGGGCCACGCTCTGCAACCAGAAAGGTGAAACCACCTTTTGTTTTTGGTTGTTTTTGTTTCTACAAACCCAGGGCTTTCTTCTTTAATCTGGTCCAGTCTGCAGTCTGTATTGGTCTCACAAGGATTTTCATAAGGATGATCTAGAGGTTAATGAATGGCTGTGGATGGGCAAGGAAGGACCATAATGTACTCAAGTGGGCCCTGCTCTGCAGGCAACTGAAGTGAGCTGTATTTGTGGGCTCCTGAATATGCCATTTTCTGGGGCATTTTGCCTTAGCAAAGCTAAATGCATCCGTCATGGTGGTGTTTGTTGAGAGAAACCACCAAAAGAAATGTTGCCTGCATCTGCAGGAATTGAACTGAAGAGTGATTTCTAACTATTCATGGTTCTGAAATGTTAAAAGTGGAAATCCGTTACTGGGATGAGAATTTGGATTATGGAAGAGAATTAACAAAGCCCTGTAACCAAACTGGTCATTTGCACACCCACAAAATGTCCTGAGATTTAGAAGATCACATTTGAATTCTTGATCAGCTATTTGGCCTTGATCTCTGCTAACCCAGTGAAGAGCTTATGGCCCTGGCAGAAACTGAGGAGAGTTACTGAAATACTGGAGTTTCTTAGACTAGAGAAAATAATTTCATAAATAATGCTAATTAGAAGAGAATTGTTAAAATTTTTGGAAGACATTTCTGTTGGTGAGGAGAACTGGAGGTGGATCTCTGATCCTAGTTCAGTATTCTGTTCTGAATTAACCTTTTAGAGCGCCTGTCCGTGTTATACTGAACTACTTCGCAAGTAGGAACACTTGTCACTGCTAAAATACATTGCCACATATGCTTTCCATGTATCTTCCATCATATTTAATCATTCCTTAAATGAAGGGGTTTACAAGTACATAGTGTGATTATAGTGGTATATGCATAATTATTAACTATTATTTGTCTATTTTAATTTTCTTCTGTCTGAATCAATAACATAACAACACTTACGTGACTGTAACCACAATCAGTTACTATGGAAGTGAGTCAGACATCATCTTCCACTCCAGCATTTATAACTAAGTTAAGAAGGACAAATAAACTGACTAGACTCAATACTCAGGGTGAAGAAAAACTCTCCTATTCCCATAATCTGAAAATACCATTCCTGGTTGTATTTGCAGGAAGGAAGCAGTGGAAGTCCAAGGTGACACCAAGAGGGCTTTGGGGCACAAGAGCACTTGCAGCCTTGCTCCTTTCCTTCCGTTTTCTCGTGTTTCCTAAACTGCAAAATACTGATGATCCTTTTGCTGTGTTTTAGCTCTCAGTTTTGCCTTCTGAACTATTTAGGCCCTAATTAGAAAGGTGTTCTCTTTAGGCAGGATTTGAAAAGCACATGAGCAAAAATACAGTGATGTCAGAAAGACGAGGAAAGAGCATGGATAAAGCAGGGATTTTGTGTATATTTAAATAGGCACACCAGTCAAAACTTTCAGGGGAATGACTCCATCATGCGTCACAGGAGAGGGAATGACCATAAACATGGCAGAAGAGAAGATGATGTTACAGGCGTTAGCATTTTTTGTCCGTTTAATTCTCTTTGGGTACAACAAGGACATTTGCTGTTTAATCCTTGATAAAAATGATGGTAAATTATGGTGCATGAGAATTACCCAAGGAGAACATCTTTGAGAATAAATCTAAAATTGAAATGTTTGTAATATCTTGCTGAGATTTACTCAAGGCACAATCCGACATAACAACATTGCAAAAGAGTATGTGAATTATATGCCAGGTGCAATTTACTGTTTTAACAGGTGCTCTTGGGTTGTAGCTATAGTCCTGTACCAGAAGTGATGAGATATAAGAAGGAATGACCTGAGAGACTTCCAAACAGGCTTTTCCAAAACTGTATTACTTCTGGGCAGGTCTTGATAACAATGCATGGCAGATGACCTGATCCAACCAGAATAACAGGGTTATGGGCATGATGCAAAACATAATTTGCAAGCAAGGTATGAATGTTTAACAAAGTATATATGATAATACTAAATAGCAGTAGTACTAAAATCTGCTTCTTTTAGAATCAAGTGGTAAATACAGACCATGTCTGACCTGTGTCACTGTTCTTTAGTGTATCACTATGCATGCCTACACAGCATGACACATGATGCTGCATAGGCATGACAATATGTTGCAATGAGGTACTGTTCATTGCAGTTTTCTTTTCAGGTATAGTGAAGGTGCAATTGCTTCTAAATGCAGTCAAGAGCTGCTATTGCATCATGCTTCAGGATGGTATGCAAGGGGTTGCGAGCAAATACACCATAAGTTTTCTTCTGCTTCCTATCAGAGAGAAACCACGGCTTTCTCTTTTGACTTCCTTTGTCTTCAATGTGTGCAATACATCTTTTTGCAGACAAACAGAACTGAACAATGGGATTTTCCTTTTAAAGTGTTATTATTTAATTGTTTTTCTATCACTAATTGTTAGTAGGAACCCCAAAAATTCACACTGGAAACATTATAAGAAAGGGAAGAATTAAATCTTCTAAGAGTAAATATTTTTACATTTACTAGAATGTATATACAATGTAAAAATACTATATTTAATCTTTGTTTTACATAATCATTTGTGATCATTGTCCTTCTTCATCATTATCAATACTTGGTCTGTTTCTGGAACATTTTCCTTGTCTAGAGGGATATGTTGGAGACACACAGCACCCTCCTGAAAAGAGTGTAGTCCATACACATAATAAAATTCTTCATTAGTCCCATTTATAACTTTGGTTATAGTGAATGATATTATATTTGCCCTGAAGGAAAACATTTAATTATCCCTTGTGTTTTGCAAGGGAAAGCTTTGCAAACTTCTTGTAATTACAGGCTGCTAAATATTATCTAGAAGTGAAATTTGGTCTTCTTGAATGAAAATTTATTTTCCCTTTATTGAAAATTCCTGTATTGTTGACGTAACTGAAGACTTGAATGCTGCTTTTTGTGTGGGTGAGGCAGAGGAAAAGAGGAATTTTGCACCCAGGGTTTTTCCCTTTGAAATGGGGGAGTTGTGCGTCATTGCACTCCAACATTAAAATAAGACCTACACCAGCACAAGACCAGGTTCAAGCCCTTGGCGTGAAATCCTAAGGGTGAAATCTTATGGTAGACCCTCATCAACTTCAGCAAAGCTGGAATTTTACCACAATGCTTTACAATCTCCTTCATGGTCATGACCATTACAGCTTAAAGTCTGAAGGAAGCATGTGGTTTTTATTTTAATGATACTTTGAATGATGGAGTATAATTATATTCCCTATGCTCCAAATTCAATTTTTCCTATTTTGCAAAAGTGCTAAGACTTCAAAGCAGATAAGATTCATGGACAGAGCTTTTTACCACAGAACTGCTAAAGAAAATGACACTTTTTGAAAGGCTGGCTTCTGAAAAGGCATTATATGATTTTAATATTTTATTCTGCAAGTTGTTGTTAAAGCTCTAATCCTCCTAGAAATTCCCCAAAGCACTTTCCTTTGCAGAGTGGAGGGGTTTCATTCTGGAATGCTTTTTAAAATACAGATGTATATGGAGGAGTATTTAAACCTGCATTATCCAAGCAGGAATGGGAGTTAATTTGAAAACAAGGGTGTAGCATTTCAAAGCATGGAATGAGGTAAGTTTTCGGCACAGAGCTTACTCTTTGCCCTTTAAGTTGCCATATAGACAGTCTTTCCAGATGAAAAAACTATAACACACCCAGAATTTCTAGTTAAAAACTCTCCTTTATGTGGAATGTGATCCTGCACATCTTCGTCAAGTTGGTCATCACCAGTCTAGGCTGTTAACGAAGAATTTAGCCAGACCCATGGTTTTCAATGTTAAAAGAGCTAATGCAGCAGTATGAGCTGCAAGTGGTTTCTGACTCCTCTCATTTCTGTGAGAAGGCAGTACCCTGTCTGGCCTTTTGCTGGGACATGCAGTAAGAACTCTGGACATTTCATGCATATTCCCATGCAGCTGAGAGGACTTAGAAGTCCTTGTGCTGATGGTGGAGAGCAGCCTTCCCTGCTCCCCTTTGGCCAACCTATGTGGCAGGTAAATTTAGGAGCTGAGAGTGTTTTGCAGCTTTCTACCTGTGCCAGCAAAGAGCGTTATGCACTAACTGCTTCTTTTTGATATTTTTTTCATTCTTCTTAAGCAATACCTAGCTTGACTGGCGTTTTTGTTGTACAGTCGTTTATGCTGAGGTTCAGCGATATGTGCATTTCTCAGTCCCTGTGGTGCAGATCAAGAAGAATTTCTTTCTTGGGGAGTTGTTCAGACTTGGGCCAGTGTAAACAGGGTAAGAATCTCCCTGGATGACAGGAGTGGATTTAATCTGGTTTTATGTTTGTAAAGCAGGGGAGCAGGGATTTTCTTGGAAGAAACAGGCAAAAATCCTATTTCAAAAGCTTCAATAGCAGTTAAGCTTTAATAATACACTCCCTTCTTTGCTTTGCTATGAATACCTGCCAGAAGAAAGGAAAGGATTTCTTTCTTCTGAATCCCAAATGCATTAATCTCTGAAGTGACTGGTCAGGACAAAGTTTAAGTGTCAGATAATGGTATCTTGAGATTTTAGTATAATGGCTCAATATTACATGTTGCTAATGGAGGAGGGGTGTGTTTGGTTTTGGTTTTATGCAATGCATCTGAAAAATTGTACTTCCTAAAACTTTGCACTTCTACAGTGATAAGGGGTAGATTTTTTTTTTTACTTGTTTTTGTAGCTATCTTGCAGATTTTATTGCTTTGTAGTTTTGTGGGGTTTTTTTTTATAAAACTATTTAAGTTAGAAAGGACTTCAGGTCTCCAGTCCAACCTCCTGCCCAGAGCAGGATTAGCAATGAGATCAGACCAGGTTGCTCAGGAGGGCTATGTCCAGTCAGGTCCTGAAATCCTCTAAGGACCAAGGTTGTGCAACCTCTCTTGGCAACGTGAGCCACTGCCTGACTGTCCCACTGGGGAGTTTCCCTCCCCTTCTATCCCTGTTTCAATTTGTGGCCATTGTCCCTCTGCTGTGCACCTCTCTCCTTATCTCTTCTCAAAGGTGCTGAATGTCAGCTGTCAGGTCCCTGAAGCTGTCCCTTCCAGAGGCTGAACAAGCCTTGATACCTCGGTGTCTCCTCACTGGCCCTCCCCTGGATTTGTCCTACCTGACTGTCCTTGTTCTTGCCCTGTAGCCAGAACTGGATGCCATATTTTAGGTGCACTCTCATGAATGCCAGGTAGAGAAGAAAACTGTTGCTGCCCTTTATCTGCTGCCTGTGAGGCCGCTGGTACAGCCCAGGATGCTGGTGGCCTTCCTGGCTGCCAGGGAGGCTCTGTCTGGTGCCCAGGTGACTCTCACCACCGCCCTGAAGTCCTTCTCAGCAGTACTGCTCCCCAGCCAGGCAGCGCCCAGTTGACACTGACGCCAGGGGTTGCTCCTGAGAGCGCTCCTCCCTGGTGCAGAAGCAAGCCCTTGAGCTTTCTGAAGACCATTTCTTTAAGAAGCTAAGAGCTCCAGGATCCTTTCAGAGCACAAGAAACCTGTGGCCTAATAACTGTGATGAATTCTTTCCAGCGGTCTTTCCTTTCCTTGGGAATAGAAAGGTGGTGATGGTGCTTCTGTTAAACACGTGTACCCCAACAATAATCTCCATGGGAGACTGAGATGCACAACAGGGGTTTCTACGGCATGCTGTGTTTCTTGAATCCTATTAGGGAAAGCAAAGCAAAGTGTTACTTCTGTTTCTAAAATGATCATTAGTTGTTAAAGCAACCATTACTTTCCAGAAACACCATGGTGCTATTAATAAGGAAAAAAGTATGGCAAAAACATGCACTTCTAATTACTTACATAGAGAGGAACTCTTAATTCTGTAACTGGCATCTACATTTTATTTTGAAGGAGCAAGAGGGCTCCCTGGAAAGGAATTAAGAAGAATGAAGGTCTGAATTGTGACCTCAGTTGTGCTAGCTAGTATGCAGGGTGGCTTGGATCCAAATCTGTTTTAGGAAGGACTTTCAGATTTAGCTTGTTAAAGCTGTACAAAACGAATTACTGTAACAAAGGAAGAAAGCAAGCCTTGTAGTGATAGGACAATAAGGGGTTTATTCTTGATTTTTCACAGAATTCCCTTGGTGATCTTGACATTTTTAGGCTGTGTGACTTCGTCAAGCTTGAGCGCTTGTGGATAGGCACCAGACATTTATATGCAGATATGCTTCTACAAAGCAGTCTGATTCTGAGAGAGCTTGATCATCAAACCTCCCAGTTCTCAACAGGGCGGAGGATGCTTGGCCTCTTAATTTATCTGATGTGCTGCAGTCTGACCATATCTCCACAAGTAAGCTGCTGATGCTTATACAACCACTATGCTTTGTGCTTTCTTGTAGCAAGAAGGACTGATTCAGTGTGTGGTCCTGCCTTAAAGCTAGACAAACAGGATTTGGGCCTCTAGTCCTGCTTGCTGTTTTCAAAATTGGTTTTTCAAGTTTCTGAATCAGTGGGAACAGCTGATATCTTGGATGGTCCCGGTGCTGAGTGGGAAACTCAACTGAGCATCAGCAACGTGAGACAGAAATAGGAGCCGACATTTCACCTTCTTCTCAAAGTCAGCCTCAAGTCTACTACTTACTTTTATGTCCCCTGCTAACGGAGGAAATCTGAGCAGGATTTGAAGAGGAAGACCTTTATAGGGGAGATCTTATCACATGTATTGAAATAGCCTGGAAAGCATTACGTATTTTTAATAGTTTTATGCTGACAATGGTGGGAAGTAAGCTGGAGACAATGGCAACTTTCTAGAAGTACATAGCCTGTTATGTACTCTGACATTTATTTCCCTCAGTCATGTGCCGGGATCTTTTGTCCGCTAGTGGCAACCACATGAAGGGGTAGCTACTCGAGGCTCTGCCATTCATGCTGGACAACTTTGTCATTGCTCCAGGAGGCAAAGAAGGATTGCTTTTTCTGGGAAAATTAGGCCAACTCATTTGAGTACCAAATATGGCTTTGGGAAACTGCTACAGGATAGCTTTTGGGCTTAAAAGAAACAGCTTATCAGCTTTGAAGGTTGTGATATGGCATTGAGAAGAAGAATAATTACTCTAGGCCCACCCTATTTCACCATCTCAGGTGTTATGGCATCACCAGTCCTTGGAACTGAAATCAAGATGAAAAATGATAGCATTGGGAAAATGAACCACACCATGCCATGGTTTTGGGTTGTACTGTCATAAATTTCTTTGAGGACCTTTTTGTTCCATCCATCTGGTTCTCTTTTTAAAGGGAGATAATTCTTGCTAGCAATTGTCAGAAACTAAAAGAGAAATTAGCTGGTGATTTTCAGCACTTAGGATTACTAATACTTTTCTGCTGTAACTGTTCTGGGGTGCTATTATATACTGGCACTTCTCAGCAGAAGATAGCAATGCGAACATGTATTTTAACAAGTCTCTGCTGCAGCACAATTGGCTGTAGCCAGCTATTCCAGCTATTGTTCTCCTGAGTCCTGCCTCAGACAGGGAGTGAGAAGTTTCCTGGGATTTAGGTCCAGTCCTTTTTGACAGGAAGCTGGGGAACAATTAGGAGGCGGTTGAATCTCTTCCCACGCACACACACACTTTTTTAAAATGAAAACTGTGGAGAAGAGGAAGTCAAAAGAGTTTCCCCTGTTTTACTGAGCTGCTGCGCAAGGGGCTGGCTATATAGAAAACAGCTATGTTCCTAACTACTTTGGAGTCAAGGTTTTTTCCTGGCATGTGGTGGAATTATGCCACTCTAAAGGGAGAAGCTGCTCAAGTTCTTGCTCGAAAGAAGGTGGCATTTGTGAGTCAAGGCAAGGCAGGAACAAAAGCTTGTGCTGCCCCACCTGCCAGAGGGACAGGCTTGTGTTCGTCCATCACCTATTGGAAACCATGCAACTGGCAGCTCCCCACTAAGCAGATGGCTGATATTTATGCTGGTTTGCCTTTGTATTCCTTGTTTTCTTTCAGGATAGAAGGATACCAGGCCTTGGCATTGATTTTTTCTGTGCAGATAAAAAGACAAGAAAGCTGCTGTGCTTTTGAAGATTTAGACTGTCAATTCTCTTATTCCCTGTAGGTCTTCCCAAGGTCTCTCAGGTCTCTCATCTCTTTTTCATCTATGTTGATGCCTCTGTCTTCCCTAGATCCTCCCTGGTGACTCCTTTTAGGAAGGAAAACTGAAATTCTGGTCCCACTGAAGCATTTTGCTATAATGTTCTGATTCTGTCCTTAATTCTGCATGGGCCTAATTGGCATCTGTTTTTAATTGTGCTGACACACAATTGTACACATAGTTGTACATGGGAGCAACCAGAGCTCCCTAGTGATTTGCAGCGATAAAGCTGTTTGTGTAGTTACGTCACTCCAAAATATTCGGAGGCAGGAAAGCTTTCAGTTCTTATAGGGAATATTTTTTGGGTTGGGGAAAAGCACACACCCCCCATTGCATTGAGTCCTCACAAAAGCTGTTTCCTCCTTTATTCCCATCCAGCCCTGCAAGCTGAATTATCAGAATTTTTTTGCAGCAACTAACAAATCTCGCTTTGCGTTTGGGACCCTGCGAGCAAACAGTATTCTTATAATATTAACAGTGCTTCTAATTACAGATCTTTTTGTACTAAAGGTTCACCGCACAAGCAGCATTATGGGGTTTTGCTCGCATATGCTGTGAGAAAGCGTGCGCTGGGAATATACACTGTCAAATGGGTTTCCAAAAGTAAATACAATTCAGAGAAAATTGCACATAATAGTGGAACGTACATCTCTTCTTTGGATAAGAAACGTCTAGCTAATGTGTGCACCTCACATTTAATCTGAGCTTTTTAGCAGGCACAAGTGCAGTAGCTACCAGGAGATAAGAGAAGGACCTAACACAGCACAGGATGTTCACTAAAGATTGGAGGAGAAAAAAAAAGTACTAGTTTAGCAGCTACAAGTAACCATTCTAGTCAGTTTTTGTTACCTCAACTTGAGTTAGGGTAATGGAAATAAGACAACTGAGAAACCCAAGTGGTAGGAGAGGAAAACCAGCCTTAGTGTTTTGCAGGCAACAACAGAAGAGAGGCAGGTTGATCAACAAGCTGGCTGGTAGATGTAATTTTTTGCCATAAGATTAAGATAAGATTGTATTATCCTGTCTCATTGCCTTACATAATTAAATAATTTAATGTTAGTGATGACATTGTTAGGGTCTGGTGTAAAAGAAGAGCTGCACCAAGACAGTGCTCCTGCAGCAATGAACCCCTGTTCACACAGAGGTTTCATCTACAGGGGTTGTGAAAATCTCTTTGGTGGTTAGTCCCTGAATTAAAGTTAAGTTTTCAGCCCTCATGGTAAACTCCCTACTAGAGTTCTTCAGAAATTTTCTTCTTTTTTAGATACTTATGATTTCTTCTTTTGTTAGTTTTTGATTCTGCCTAGACAATATGCATTTTTCATAAAACGTCTGTATAGCATCTTTCTTTGCTTACTCATTGTATTTCATCTTTAATTTTTTTAAGTCAAATTCTTTTTAAATATTTCCATTAAAACCTAGTCCTTCTAGGGGAGGTCTCCTTGGACTCTCTTAATTTCCAGTTGTTTTCTGGGGTCCATGACTATATGTACAACTGCCAACGTCTAATACAACTGATTTCTATTCATATTATTTTCACTGAAGCAACAGAGAGATGGTCTTGGACTAGGGACTGCATTCGGCTCATGTAGTGATGACTAGGGGTAAAACTATGCTGGAGAGGCCTAAAAAACTCATGCATTGAATTTACAGTAATCTTGATGTAGTAGGATATTGCAGCAATTTATGCTGCATAGCCTTCACTTGCAACAGGAACTGAGAACTTATTTTTTGACATTGACTGTAAAGACCCTTCCTTTCCTACAAGATGAGTTGTGTTGGTGCACCATGTTGCAGTCTCTGTTGGCTCTGACCCTTGGGATGCGACACCATTGAGTGCTGAAAACAAGAGGCTTCTGCAGATCTTATAGCTGGTCTAATCTGAGCCTGACTGTGCTTGAAACTTCAGTTGGTGTCCAGTGGAATTAGCCCTGGAATACAATGAGCTTTACACCTGCATTGTATGGAAACAAGAACCACACAATTCCCTCTGGCTTTGCATCCTATCTTCTCCCAGATAAAACAATCAATCAAAATAGCAGTTATGCCGAAACCCAATGGATTTTTGTGTTTGGAGCATCTATGTAATCAAGCCCAAAGTTTTTTAACATAGGTAGAAGTTGTTTTTCCAGCAATCTAAATACTAAAATCACTGTATGTCTTTAGCTTCATTCTTCGTGTTCCTCTGAGGCCTCACAATGTGTTCAGTTGAGAGTCAACCCTTGGTTGAAGTAACTGACGTTATTTGTTTAAGGGAAAGCAATCACTGTCCTATGCAAATACAAAAATTTTGTAGGTTCATTGTTAGTCTCCTATGTCTCTCCTTAATGGTAAGAGCTGTCCATCAGATCTTGTCCTTTATTTGTAAGAAGAAGGTGCTATGCTACCTTTCATGAGCCTTTTCAGTGTGTTAAGTATACATGAACCAAATTGTATGTATAAGTACTCTGGTCTTTGTAATATGACAAATAGTAAAAAGGGCTTAAGAGAAAATACTTATCATATGTCTGGCTGGAAGGGAAAAAATACATAAGGCCAACACAGTAATTGACTTAGAATCCTATAAAGAGAAATATCTTTTCTCATAGATAAAAGAGCCTCAATTTACACATGAGCTGCACTGAGTAGAACTGATGAATATAGCACAATAGTCCTAACAGATTCACTACAAGGCCTGTCCTGAATAAGAAGAAAAAGAAACAAAGAGGAAGGGGGCAGGGAAATGGTTTTCTTCTTGCTCTCGGGAAGAGTTAGAAAAATAGAGTACTGAGCAATATAGGGGGAAAAAAAGTAGTCACATATTATTCACGCTTCACTTGTGTGTGGTACATTCACACGGGCATACTAGGCATGAAAAGAACTCTGAAATATAAATAGGGACCTTCACTGTGTGGTTTTACTTTATTTTTTAAGGAGGAAGGGAACAGAACGAATGGACTTCCCACTCTGCTGTTTCTCAGAAGGCATCCCTTCTGAAGCCATTCTGATGAAAGCATAGTTAACCTTGTTTTCTTTAATGGGTCTTTCCTTTGTGACTCAGATAACAAAAAATGGGAGAGACCATGGGCCACCCTGGTGGTCGAGGAAACATAAAAATTAAAAATGAGGTGGTTGTGCACATACTGAACTTCCAAAGGTATGACAGGCTTCAATTTAATTCCCATAATTATACTAATGATGCAGAATATAGCCAGACTGAAATAACTCAGGTAATTACTTAGCATATTGCTCTAGTTTCTGCAATGGTAGTCATTGTTTACATCTCTAATTATGCTGTGTAGACACATCAAATCACTCACGCTTGTTTTGACTTGAAGTATTTGAAGCAGGAAACATTGATGAGCTGCATCTTACGGATGCTGCTATGTGAATGAATGCAATTCAGTAATACTTGTTCTTCAGGCTCAGGGTCCAATCTTGCATGTCTTTCATAGTCAGCATTCCTGTTGCTGTGACTTACTTATGTATTTCTTTCATTGAGAACTTCCCCTTGCATTGAGCAGATGTTGAAGGGCTCCATATTCACATAGCTAAGCACTTAGCATGTCCTTGATTTTAAAAGCACAAGTAGTCGACTGCAGGTCAGCTGAACTGCTCACATGATTTAAGGGAGAGCTACCACTAGTTAGGATACAGCCAGAGTTTTCAGCAACTGAAACAACGCCAATTGCTTATCCTGGAGTAGTGTAGCAAGAGCAAAGGAATAATTTGTTCCAATTACTAAAAACTGTAACAAAAAAAGAGCCCAACTTGAAGTTATTGTCTTTCACCTACTGGTTTTAAACTGAGTGATTTTTCTTCACAATAATGAGGAAAGGGGGGGAAAAAAAAAGAAAAAAGTAAAAAAGGAATAACATTAGAGCAGCTTCATCCTTTGAAAAAAACCAAACCCAACAATCAAGCTATCTTAGCATGTGCATATGGCTCTGTTGTGCGTTTATGGCTCTACTGGACATATGCAATATGACTTTTTTTTTTTGCCCTGCAAACAGTATGTTCTCTAGGGCTTGTATACAAGTCCATGTGCGAAGTGTTACAAGTATTTCAACCTTTAGGACAACCACTTTCTGCAGTTCTGGGCAAACTGCTTTTTCTGCTCTGTGGGTCTGTCTCTCCTTCTGCAGACTCAGAATAATAACGCTCATCTTTCTGAACACGTTAGGGCTCTCAATTTTGATGTGCAATACATATTTGTGGTGTTAGGCCATACAAAAGACCATTACAAACCATACTGAAGGCCAGTACTATGGACCTTTTACTGCCCAACTGGCTGATTGCACTAGGCTAGAAGTCTGAAAACAGAGATAAATTTTGTGTTGCATATTTTTATACCAGTGGGTTTTTTTAGTATCCTGCAGGTATATTTAATTTATTTAGCTCTGCTGGAAAAGTAGTGAAGATATACTTTCAAAAGGCTCATAAAAGGTAAATTGTTCCACTAGAAATATTCTCCTGTTAGATGAAGCTAGTTTACCCTTTGGCAGGAATATACCTAGCTTTCAACTGCAGTTACAGCTCTTTGAGCATCTATAATACACATTTTAATGGAAAGAATTTCATGCTCTTCTATTAAATCAAATTCAATGTCAACTCTGAGGGAGAAGAAGAGGTCTTTCAAGCAGTTTTTTACCCAGAAAACATGTTACAGATTCTAAAAATAGGTTGTGCATACATTAATGGCTATATTATGAGGTAGCCACAGCTGGAGGGATGTTGAGCACTTTTTTAACTCCCACTGGCTCCAGGAGGGCTCAGTACTTCACAGAATCAGCCTGGGGGAGAGAAGAAGAGAACAAAGTGGGAATACACAGCCCCAGCAGCGCTCTGGCTGTGCATGCAAACCTTTCACTGTGAAACCGCCCCACAGGAGCATGAAAGGAGGTTTCAGTCAGTGGCTCATTTCATCAAGGTCTCCCTCTCACCAGAGGTGTTCAGAAGGGATGATCTTGTCATATGAATTAAAGACTAAACCAGGAGGAGCTGCTTTGCACATTAAAAGAAGTCCTTGTAACAGAAGGGTGCACGTAGTGGGAGAACCAAAAGAGTGCCCATTTCTCACTGTTTGCAGGTGTTTTAGAAGTGTGGGCTGCTTATTAAAGCTCATTATTTCTTGTCACTGTTTGTGTAAGTGGATAATGCTTCAATCCCTCTTTCTAAATTAGTTTTGGTGCTGTTGAGCAGTAGGTGAGCATTTTATTTATACCAGCATGGCACTAGCAACCGAGCAGAATGAGCTGTGTCTTTGATAAGGCTCTGGTCTCCTGTGTTTACAGTTCTGCTAGCTTAGGCAGTGTAGGCTGTCCATGTTTTCACAGCAGGAATGATTTTAAAAAGTCACCAGGCAAGAGGTCTTTGGTGACTCGAGGCCTGGGAGCTGTGACTGTCTTGATTTGTTAAATGACTCCGGGTCTCGGATAGTTAGAAGGAGTCATTATTAATGGAGTCAGGCACCTTGGATGCATTTTTTGTTTATTTACAAGAATGTAGAAAGTCAGCTTCCTCGAGCAAAGGAAGACTTGAACAACCAGAAAGCCTCTTACCCCAAGGCAGGTATTGTCCCCCTCCTGCCCTCTCAGACTTTCCAGGGTGATGTACCAAAACTATTCAGACTCTTTCCTGTTGGCGTTTTCCAACTTGAGTTCTGGTGACAGTATAAGCTAAAGGAGATACCTCCTCTCCCTGTTCCTGGCTGGTCCTTCCTGCTCCATACCTCAACACTGGTTTTAACCCAGATCACCTGGCAGGTGTAGTCACTCTAGTGCAGGAAACATAACCCTTTGACAGTGCTGCCAAAGCTAGATTGCCTTCAGATAAAGCCTGCCTCTGTTCTTAAGCTCCAACTTGGCTCTTCCATGACAGCCATCGCCTTTAGGTGTTCCTGCCCCAGAGAGATACTGCAACACCTCTCCCCTGTGTTTCAGGTGGAGATGTATGTTGGCTGGTTAGTGGCTGCTATTATTTCAATAATCTATTTCCTTTAAATAAGTTAATGATCTAAACTGAAGCAGTGAAACCTTACAGCTTCACTGGTCCCACTCATGAAAGATACTATTTTTCAGCAAGATGAAAACTACTTTCTTTACCCCTTGTTTGCAGTAGTGGGTACTCCTTGTTACCTACTAAAAAGCCTACTGACAAAAAATGAGGACTTCAACTACAAATTCAGTACAAAAGCCTCTTCTTACTCTGCAAAGTGTATATAGTTCATCGATGTGGACAGGAAGAGGGTGAATCATCATGCCTCTCTGCTAAGCGGGTTAAAGGCAAAATGGCAAAAGTGAGCCCTAAAATTACTTCCAAACAATAACAGGGAGAGATCTGAGACATTTAGATGAAGTCCCTCCCAAATACAGATGCAGTCTGGGAGACAAGAATTGTTGGAGATTATAACTGGTGAGGGTGAAAGAAGGTGCTACAGTGGACAGATATAGGACACATGAAGAAAACGGATAGGTAGTATGGAAACAGCTTTCAGAAGTCTTCACAGCCTGTTTGTATGTGACAGAAGGCAAGGATCCCTTATAATTTCCACTACACCAATGAAGAAACCTGAAAAAAACAGGACTCACATGTCACAGTGCAGCACAAGATTAGAACCACCGGCTTATTAAACTCTATCTGTGTTTCTAGCCTTGGTTCACATCACAAATTTAAGGAGTAAGAGCTACCTGCCCTTAGGCTTCTTAAGCCCCGTGCTTTGGCCGTGGCCTCTACTCAAATTCAGGCATCAAATGTGTTTGCATCAAATGAAGACCTGAGAGTGAATTTTTGGACAGAGTAACCTTCAGTGGGCCCAAGTCCTTTCAGCAAGCTGATTAACAGTAGATGGTAGGTATTCTGCATGTATTTTAAATGCATTATATTGTTTACTAGGTCGTGAAAGTAAAATGCAAGACTGGGAAATTGTTGGGTTGAACTCAGACTAATAAATGGCCAAGCAAATGCATGCATTCCTGTAATATCTTATTACTCCAATGAGACAGTAAGATCACAAAAGTGTAAGGGGATAAAACACGTAGTCAGCATCTTTATTCTCTACGGTGCAATTGCCACTAATTACTTTTGTCTCAAAACTTAAATATGGAAAATAGTAACCCTACATGTCACACAAGAAAGCATAAAATGTATTTCAATAAAAACCTGCCTTTAAAGAAAGGCAGATGCATGTTTCCCATTTTCTGCTGAAGAGCAGCTGCTGCACAGTGCCTCTTCCCATGCTGCATACACATGAAAAACCTGTCAAATGCAAATGCTCACCCTCTGTGTACTTTTAAAAGGGCACAACAGATACAATTTGTAGAGCAACAATAAAATGTGCTGATAATAAAAGGTACTAGAAGATGTTGATGTCCTTTGGGACTATCCATCCTTCCTGCACATCCATTTCACATTACACACTGCAGATAATCTTGTAAGTCCCACTGCCCTCCTTGGCACACCACTGGGCTAATACAAGCATTTATTTTCTGGCAAGACTTTTCTGGAGCCACACAGTAACAGATGATTATTACTAACCCAACTTTCATGAACAGATTTGTGCCCAGATTTAATGGCTGGCTGGCATTACATTGCTGGAATAGGGACACTCAGGAGCATACCTGGGTGGTGGGAGGATGAGAATGAGATTAAATTGCACTGAGAACAAGATTAAACTGTCCTGGGCTACCGACTTGCCCCCAGGCTATAGGTGGCCTGCTCAGTGGCAGGATTTAAAGCTGTGCAAGTGAAAAGTTTTAATTTTCACTCCAAAAAGAGAACTTTGTACTTTGTACTTACTGGTTTAAGATTCTTTTTTCCTGGAACAGGATCATACTCAGAGAGGAACAACAAACTGATCCTCTGTGTGCAGCATTAGGCATAGGCGTACTTTGACCTTTCATACTCCTAGAACTCAGGATCTGGCATCAGTATGTCAGCTTCGAGCCCTTTAGAAGTAGAATTTTCAGCATAGGCTAATTTTCCATGAGCAGGCACACAGGGTCTTGCATGATTTGAGTATTTTAATTAACTTGGAAGCTTGGCACCAGTCAAACTGAAAGATTAAAACTGAAGCAGACATTTAATGCTCAAACCTACAGGCTGGTGCGCACCACCCTTAGCCCAGCAGAAGCTGAGGATCTCCAACCAAGATCTGGCAGAATCCAGCTGAAGCCAGAGCTCTGAGAAGGTGCTGAAAGCCTTGGAGGTCTATTGAGTAGCACGTAGTTTGTGAGCAAGCTGGCAAAATTTCTATTGCAAAGGCAGAAAATACCAGTCAGAAGGAGCAGAAGTCAAATGCTTTCCTTGCTTGAATAGAAGCAATGCAATGCTGACATCATAAATAAAAGGGGGGTTACTCTTGAAGTTCTCTTCCTAGAAATTTCACTTCCTTAGGGTATGTGGTTATTTCGAGTTACCACAGCAACTGTCAGAAGAGAAGGCATTTTATTTTCTTGTTTTGTTTTTACATGGAAGAACTGGGAAGACCTACTGGCCTGGTTTCAGCTGTAATGGCTGTTTTTCTTCCTAGTAGCTGGTGCAGTGCTGCATACTGGAACAAGAGAAGGGATTACAAAAGCCTGCCCTGAACAAAAGGAGATCTTCCTACAGTACAAAGGTTCATAACAATTCCTTTCCTCTGTAACCACACTGAATACTCTGACCAGCTACCATGGGGTACTCAGGAGATGTCTGGCCCAACAGTGGTGTGAAAACCCTTTGTGTAGCAATCCAAGATAAAGTGGGTGGGCCTCTGCTTTGACCAGGGCAGGGGTACACAGCTCTCGTTGGAAAGTGTGTGCCTGCCTTCATGTTGTTCACTTTGTCTGGTTGTGTATTGCAGCTCTGAGACCAGCGCTGATCTCAGTGAAGTTGGTTTGGTAGGATTTGGTGCTGAGCGCCTCAGGATCCACTCCAACATCTTGACTATCACCTGTCCTGTTTTGAAAAGTGCAGATTTCTCTAAAGAAATGTCTGCAGGTGCTGTAGAGTGAGGCTGTGGTAAACAGGCGTGTGTCTTTTTGTTTGCAGAGATGAGGCTCAGATCACTCTGAAGCAGTCATATGTAAAGAATATGATGCGCTTTGGAGTGAACTAAAACCAGTTTTGTTATGTAGAAGTTAAATCAAGAAAATATACAATTATGTATTTGAATAGGGAGATTGTGACATCATTGCGTTTGTTGGTTTACCATGGAGGCATGTATCATCTGGGTGATGTAGGCAGTTACTAGCAGCATGCTATCTACTGAAGAGTATAATTTAGTTATTTAATTATGCACTCTACAGAAAACTGTTAAGTATCTTTCACCTCTCTGCCTCTCCTTGCTATGCTTATTTGTACTGTCCCAAGACAATCCAGCTGCAGTGTTCTCCAAGCCGTGTTTTGGCTGATACCCACGTGGTTTTGTCTCTTGGCTCTGCTGATTTTTCTGCGCAGTTAAACAGCACCTGGGTTGTTACCATGTGAATTCCCAGCCTCCTGAGCCCCAGATGTCACGCTGGCGAAAACTGGCTTAAGTCTGATAACATGTAATGTGAGTGTGATGACCTCTGACCTTCCCAAATTAGACAAACAGGAAGGGTCTCTCCTGCCCCGGGACATGGCATGACCCTGGGAAGTGGCCTCCCTCTGCCATGCCAAGCCCCCCCTGCAGCAGAAAGCCCAGTGCCAGAGGCCACAGCCTTCAAGCAAAGGCCAGTCCGAGATGACGCATCCCACATCACCGCACTGTCATTCAGTTCACCTTCAGTATGTATATCTTAACCCTGCAGCTCTTAGGCATTTTCAGGTATCCAGATACCTCCCACAGGCTTCCTTGCTTTACAATGCATTTTTGATTTGCCAAATAACCGGTGCAGACCCTGCCGGCTCTCCCAGTGCCCCGCTCTCTGTGCATTAGGACAGTTTGGGGTCCCATTGGAAGAGGAGGCTGCATTCACAAGCGCAGACCTCCCGATCTCCCTCCGTATGCGATGCTGCTGGAGGCTCCCTCAGGGATGGCATCCCACCAGGCTATTAAGTAAAGGGCCGAAGAAGTCCCAGGCACCAGCGGTGTACTCCCTTCCTCCTGCTTTTCCTCTCCTCAGTGCACCTCCTCTCCCCGGAGATGCCGGGGTCTTGGCTGCCGGGGTCTCGGTTTAGGCTTCCCAGGGCACAGAGGGACACTCCTCAACCGTGGGGCGCTGCTGGGGGCTGACAACCTCGCAGACGTTGTAAGCAAATTCCCCCTTTTCCTCCCTCGGCCGGCCCGGATGGAAGTTTTTAAATTTATTAAAAAAAAAAAAAAACCAAAAAACCGAAAAGAAAACAGAAAAACACTTGAGGGGCCACTGGGAGGAGAAAAAACATCCTCGTGATGTCTGTGGCGTCTGCGAAATCGTCCCGAGAAGGAAGAGGAGGATCCCGCAGCGGGGACAACGTGTATTTGGCGCAAGGGGTGGGCGCTGGCGCCCGGGCCGCGGCCTGGACAGGGGAGGGGTAGTTAAGGGGCCGCGGGCAGCCGCGCTTCCCCCGAGGTGAACGGGAAGAAGGGGCCGGGCCACCCCGCTCCCCGCCCCGGGAGGGGTGAGAGCCGCTCCGCTCCGTGCCTCGGGCTCGGTGGAGCAGGGGTGGCCGGGCAGGCCCTTCGCTGAGAGCCGTCGGCTGTGAGGCGCCGGCGGGACATCCCCCTCCAGCGCCGGGTGGCGGCACAGCCCCGGCGGGCAGGGCAGAGCCGAGCCGGCCCGGGCGGCGGGTGGAACCCCCCTTCTCCCTTCCTCCTCCTCCTCCTTCTCCTCCTTCTCCTCCTCCTCTTCCTCCTCCTCCTGTTAACTTGGCCGCGGCGGAGCGGGGCGGTGCGCTTCGCCCTCCGCCGGCGGCGGGGGATGCGCGGGAGGTGGCGGGATGGCATCGGCCGTGTTTGAGGGCACCTCGCTGGTGAACATGTACGTGCGGGGCTGCTGGGTGAACGGCATCAGGCGGCTCATCATCAGCCGGAGGGGCGACGAGGAGGAGTTTTACGAGATCCGCACCGAGTGGTCGGACCGCAACATCCTCTACCTGCACCGCAGCTACTCCGACCTCGGCCGCCTCTTCAAGCGGCTCCTCGACTCCTTCCCCGAAGACCGGCCCGAGCTGTCCCGTTCCCCCTTGCTCCAAGGTTTGAGCATCCTCCGCGGGTCCGACCCTCCCTGCTGGGCAGTCGGGTTCTTCCCCGGGGGTGCCGGTGGCAGGGCGGGCGGGAGGACGGTCCCCGCTGGCGGAGGGGAAGGGGGTGAGGAGCCGGATCCGCGGCGGGACCGGACCGGACGGGGAGGGAAGGGGGGACAGAGAAGCTGCGTTTTGCGGTCGGAAACTCCTCCCGAGCTGTTGATTTCTGTTGTAATGGTTTTGGTGACTGCGGGGGGGAATGAAGGGTAGCCCAGCAGCTGGGGGGCGAGCCGGACGGGAAGGAGTCCCCAGCCCCGCCGCTGTTCCCAGCTGCTCGGCGACTTGGGGCCCCGAGCTGGGCTGAGGGAGCAGAGGGGTCCCCGACCGCGCTGCTCCTCCCCGATGCCTCCGGCCTCCCCGAGGCTTCCCGAGGGAGGCCTGGGGGGTTGTTGGCAGGAGGACTGTAGCTGAAAAATCTCTGCATGTTGGTATGTTGTTTGCCACAAGGAGAGGAAAATAGACCCGAGGCTGCGGCGCTTGGCAGCGGACGGAGCAGCTCTGGGAGCTGGCATAATTCCTCGCATAACTTCTGCGAAACAGGGAATTGCACCAGCGTTTAGAACCGTGTTTTCCGTTTTCGTTTCTGAAGTGGATTAACCCAACTCGGGGGATGTTGCGTATTCTCACGTCTCTTTGAGCAGAAGCAGAATGTACCTGTTAAGCTGTCTTGGGGTTTGGCTTTAATTTGTGTGGGGTGGTTTTGGGGTACAGTTACGTGTTTTGCTCGAAAATATTTCAAGTGTGTAGAGTGGAGCAGAGCATTCGCTCATCTGAAAATGGATGTGTGTGCAGCACTTCCCCTCTCCCCAGCTGTTTCAGTAACCACATTAATGATGTGATTGAATAGGAACGGGGAGAAGCCGGTGTTTCATATGTGTTTTCATGTATGAGAGAATGGCGAAGTTCAACCCTGCGCTCGTTTCGAGTCTCACCTTGCTAGCGGGACGCCTTTTGCAGAGGGTCTGCCTTTGATATTAACGGGGTGGTTTGCCACCACGGGCAGCGGAGTTATTCCGGGGCCTTACCTGTGTGGCAGCTGGCTCTGTGCCCTGTGGAGGTGGGGGGATCTATCGACCTCCCCCTAGGCTGACCCTCCAAGGATATTTTCTGACGTGTGTTCCCAGTGAGAAAAGCCATTTTCTTGCAGTCCTGCCAGATCCCGGGTGGGGGGTGATTATTTTTGGTGCTTCGTCTAAATTGCCCATACCTTTTCCGCTCTTTGCCTTCTTCGGGTGCCTCCGACTTTTCCCTTCTCGCAGCCGGGAGTGGCCGCCGGGCCCCGCCGGCTCCGGGAGCTCCGCCACCGCTGCCGCTGCTCGCAGGTCCCGAGTGCCCTCTGCAGACGGCTGGAAAGGGCGCAGGGCTGCCGGCGTGGCGGCGGCCCCGCCAGCCCCTAGCTGCCCGCTCCGGTGGGATGTGCTTGCGGGGTGGCTGCTGGAGGGCGGCTGTCTTCCCCCAGCTGGGATGCAGGCTGGGAATGGGGGAGTCCGTTGGCTGTTCCTGCAGACCCCTGTCCCATACCCCCAGCACTGCCGTGTGCTGGGCATACTGTTCTTATGCAGTGTCTCACCCAACTAGGTTGCTGACCAGGGATCTCAAGTATTGTGAAAAATTATTATCCTTTGCAGGTGCCCTACCTAAAGTACTCCAAACTTGAGTTTTAGTAGTGCTGAGTGGCAGTAAATTCTAAATAAAATGGCCTTTATGTGCGCTTGGCACCTGGGCCCTGGATTTTGAGGATTCTGGGTAGGTCCGGAGTGAGCCTGCCTGTGGCCTGCAGGGCACAGCACCTGCCAGGGTCACTGTGACTAAAATTTGACTTCCCAGGGTGCCAGTAGTCCTTTTACTTGTTGGCTTTATTGGGCTTTGAGAAGTAGCTTGGCAGCTGTGCCACGGCATGTGCTGAGTCTGGCCAAAGATGGACTCAGTCCTTGCTGGCGCTGGCCTCTATCCCCTCCCAGCATGCTCCCTCCCCATCACTTAGGCACAGGAGCCCCTGTGCACCCTAAAACTGTTCTCATTCCTCAATGCCCCTCTCAAGTGAGAGTGGTTTCTCTCCTGTTTCAAGACCTGCCATAGCTTTCGCAAAATATTAAACTGTTTTCACATCTCTCTCAGGTATCATTTGTGCAGTTGGAGCTAGATGGGATTATAGTCCCTTGCACTGGCTTTACTTGACAGTCCCAGGTAACATACACCCTTAGCGCAGGAAGAGCTGGGAAAGCATAAGCATCCTCAGCCTGCAACACTCAATTCCTGCCTACAACCTAGAGCCAGCAACCTTCACTTACCCTTATCGCAGGAACAGGCGTACCAACCTCAGTAGAATTGGGAATGAGCAAAGCGTCAGTCCAGGATTTAAAAAATCGAAACCCAATATAAGCAGACCATGATCTGTTCAGCTTGGTGAGGGGGTGGGGTTAACTGTGCAACAGAGACAGAATAAGAATCAGGAGTAGTGTCAAAGCAATCACAGCATGCTTCGCAATGTCAGTAATATGCTGTTTAAAATTACGCTGCTCCTGCTCTAAAGAAGATGACTTTGCAGAGTGTGTTTCTCTGCATAGAGGACACTTTATCACACCAGCATGTTAAAGTGACCGACCACAGCCATGTATAACTTCACAAAATTGAAACGTAAAAATCTCATTCGACTAGGTGACACTGATGCAAAGCTTTGGATGCAAGAAGAGATTGCATGGGCCGTGTCCGGCCTTTACAAAACTCATGTGGTAAGTGTGGTTTCTTAATGTCCTGTTTAAAAACAGACATCCTGGAGCCTACAGTGAAGCTTAATGTACTTAGTCCAGCAAAAGCACCTGACAAAAGCACACCATTGTATGTTCAGTCATATATGTTTGTGTGTATTTTTATATACATACACATGTATATGCATATGTATGTGAGTTTGTATATGTGTGTGTATCTTGGTCTTTCTGAAAGAAGGTAATTATTAGCTGTGCCTTTTATCTGGAGGAAGTGGTAAAATGTTGCAAACCAAATTTGCATTGCATTGGAGGACTCCAGAGTCCCTACAGATTTGCCTAAGGAGCGTTAAAAGGACAAGCATTATCCTACAGCTCAGTCAAGCTGCAGTACGTTACGTTTAAGGGATATGGTTGAGGAGTGAAAGCTTGAGCTATTTGATGTTATTAACTTCTTAAAAGAAGCTTTATTTTTTTTTTTTTGTAACATCAGCAATATTAGAAAGCGTTGGTTGTTACCATTATTGCTGGCTTCAGCAAACAGCTCCTACTGAGCAGGAGTGTGCTGCTTTCCTTGCTCAGCAACAGCAAACCATCCTCTCCATTCCTTTCTCTACCTTTGTTCCCTTGGACTGACTTCCACAATGCTCTCCCTCTCTGTATTTCTCGGAGCTGCTGAGTGCTTTGAGATTACAGAGGAGAGAATGGGAAGTATAGTTTTCTGCAGTGGCTGTTCATCTTACCCTTTCTTGATACTAAAAGAGGGGAGGTCCCCAGGGGGAATATGGCAATCACACAATCTGGTCTTGTCTTTGATAACTAATAAGAACACGTCGCAAAGTGCATGCTTGGCATCTGGAGCTTGCTGTGATGCTAAGGGCCAAGGACATTCAACAACACAGGACATCCTTCTAGTAAGCTGGTAAACAAGGTTAAATATGTGCATACCTGCAGGGTGACTAAATATGATTCACTGTGATGTTACTAGTAACTTGCTAGTATTTTGTGTCTGAAACATGCCCATCCCTTGCTCTAGGCAAATGCACAGAAGAGAATCACAGAAAAACACAGGCTAGTTCACTTTTAGCAGAGCTATAACACAGCCTCATGTTGCTAAACTGTCTTTCTATGTGAAAAATAAACAAGCTTTGTATGTAAATCAGTCTTCATAAGAAAGGTAGCACTATGGACTTTGAAGCCAACTTAGAATCAAAGATTTAAAAATAATGCAACAGGCCAATAGACACTGGAAGTGAAGTATAAACCTGGAAAAGTACTCTTTGTTCACCTCCTGTTTTCTCTAAATATTACTTCTGGTGGGTTCTCATCTAAGATTTATCCCAGAACTTGAGCCAGCTTCAGTGCAGTCAACAGTCAGACTCTGACTTCAGTGTGGGCAGGATCAGTCCCTGAAGCATTGGACCAGGAAGCCTGAAGAGCCTTTCAAAGCTGGGATTTATTTTGCCCTTGGAGTGGCGGCGTGGTTTCTGGCAATCCTCCTCTGCCACTGTTTTGTTGCGTTTGTCATCAGAACAGATGCTCGGGTACTCTTCCAGTGTCACTGTGGATATTGTGCCTACATGTAGCGCCTGGTCCTGCTCTGATACTGAGCCATCAGAAACTTTCTTCAGCCTTATGGATTTATTTTTTTTTCTTACTTTCCAAAGCGCTCATTTTTCTCCGCCTCCTTTTTTTCCATGCCTTCTCTGACTCATTCTGCTCTGTTGTGGCCTTTTTTCCCCTTGCTCTCCTCTCCGTTATTTTCTCTCTGCTTCTCCAAGTTGCTTTCCCTGAGCCATTTTCTGTTCCTTTTGCTTGCCTCCAGGTTTCCCTTACCGTCTTGGTGCCATCTGTGATTACCTGTGACTCTCCAGAACTTTCCTGTTTCATTCTGCTTTGCTGGGGCTCAGCTGCTGTCCATCCTTAGAAGTTCTCCAGTAGTGATGGACATTTCCTATAGAAACTTTGTGTCTGTAGCTTGCCTCCTAGCATAGAGTTGGTCACTTCACCTGCAGCAAACCCTGAGCAGTCCCTCCCAGATGACTAACACTGGGCTCTAGGTCTGAGGCTCTGCCCTGCAGCCTGGTTGCCTCATACAGGAAGCAGTCAGTCAGCTGTTTTCAGTGTCCGAGTGGCTGTGCTCCAGGAAGCACACATGGGAAGCTCCTCCAGGGCTGCCGTTGGAAGGACTTGCACAACGCAGAAGGCAGTTCCTAAAGAGCCAGCCCAGGAGCATTATGTTTGCTTGCAAATGTCGTGTTCATAACTTATGGTTTTCTAGATGCTGTATTATAGTGTTGTTGTTGTTTACACAACCATCTGGGAGTGTGATTTATGAGAAGAGGGAGCTCTACCGAGGCAGCATAGTGGTTTCCACAGACAGCAGCTGTTCCGGTGCTGTGACAATACAGATAAATACACTGCATCTATTGTGCTCTTTTCATTGTTGACATTGTCAACAGTTCATTAGTGGAGCTTGCTCAGAGCTTCTGTCTGGCAGACAAAAGATGCAGCTCTTGGTTATCAGGCTCTAACAGTGCTGCATAACCAAAATGAAGTTTGGGGCTTCTGGGTTTGTTTTTTGTTAGCTGAATTTCATGGTTGATCAGTAATGATGGAGATAAATGAAGCTGGCTGTGTTGTAAAGAGAAGCACAAGTTGTCTTTTTGTGGTGGATAGAGGCAATGTGTCTGGGAGGATTTTGGTGGAAAGGAATGGCAATGATGGAAAAAAGGTGGGTTTTCTTGTGACAGTTCTCACCTGATAAGAAATAAGCACTGCATTTTTCATCAGGCTTTGACTGCTATGTTCACTTTTATCTCATGCTTCTTCGACATATTTTCTTTCTTGTGGCTCATAGGCATCCAGACAGGGAGCTCTGTGAGGCTGACTGTTACCAGGAGGTGTCACCTCCCATCCAGATCCTGGGAGATCCTGTAACTAAAAATACATGTGTGGAAAAACCATCAGCAGGAGAGTCTGGACTTCTCAGCTTTTAACTTGCCTCCCTGCTTTGCATGAGTATTCGAGTGTGCCAGGGTCATCAGGTAGTCATGGTCACAAACCTATGCTCTGGAGGATTTCAGTTGGGCAGTTGTTTGGATAGGACTTTGCTCTGTCTGTATTTTTACATCTGTTGCATATGAACTGCAAAGGAAGAAATGGCCCATGTTAGAACTAGGTGCGGGAAGTGCAGGCAGGGTTTTGAAAGCTCCCTGTCTTTCTGCATCTAACAGATTTCTCTTAATACCTTCAATATGCTCATTGCTACCTATTGGGACTTCTAAAAGTATGGTGTGACTTACATGCACACTGTGTAGTCATACCTCTTAAAAAATCCTGTCCCTATTTTGCTCCCCAGCATCAAGTTTAAGAAGGGCAGCACGACATGTAACAAAAAAAGTCCACCTCCCTGCACCTCTCTTTTCAACTCTGTCATATCTTTTTAGCTGCTCCCTGAGTAATGCCACCAAGAGATGGGCCTTGTCAGGGGTACTACATAAACAGTAAACCTTTTGCAAAGGCTTTAAAGACTCTAGTGACTCTTGTCATGTTCGATGGATGAATTTCCCCACGAGGGGAAGGGGCAAGTGTGTCTGCCTCAAGAGAGGGGTGTGGTAGAGTTAGGCAAGAGGCATCTAAGAGTTGTTGCTGGAACTGGCCATACAGACTCAGGCCAGTGCCATAGCTGGTTCTGGGATCTTGCCTCTGGTGATGAGAACCAGATGCTGCAGAAGACAGCATGAGTAACCAGCAGAGAACAGAAAAGTGACAGTCCTGGTCTCAAGTAATTGGAGATCTGTTATCTCTGATTGCCTGTAATTATCTGCCTTTCTCTGGATTTTATCAAGACTTTGGACTTGAGGGATTCCTGTGGCGTTATTTCTGCAGAGTTAGTGAAGAAAAGTTTTGTGAAACAAGCTTTCCCATCTGTTGTTCCTTTGTAATTTCCTTCCTTTACATACCATTGAGTATTCATTTGTCCTTCTGACGACCTTTTATCCTATTCTCCTCCATCAGAGGAGGCAGCTGTAAATGGGAGCTGTTTTGGTCTCATCAGAGTCCAGTCTGAGGGTGGCTAATGCCATAGTTCCCAGGCAGCAAAGCTGAGGAAACTTGAATCTGCAGGGATGAGGGATTCGACCGTGGCAGCTGCTGGGAGAGAGAGGCATCATGGCCATGAAGCAGGGAAAGATGCCAACTGAAGTGGTCTTGAGAAGAGGCCAGTTCAGCAGAAGGGGAAATGCAAAGCAGTGCAAAGGCGCAAAATAGCAGAAAACACTGGGCCTTTCAGCCCTGATCCGTGCCCCTGAGTAGCTTCAGTTCCTGCATGGTTCTGTGGAATATCTATCCATGGGGTTATTCAGAAGTCAACTGGACATGGTCCCCAGCTGCCTGATCTGACTTTGGAGTTGGCCTTTCTTTGGATGAACGAGATGAAACTCTTCCATTGGACATTATCTATGATTTTGTATACATCCTCTCATGGCTGGGGTCTTCCTCCTATTGCTCCATCTACATCCTAAACTGTGTGTGTGTGCACATGGGTTAGAACATATCTGAGGGAAACGAAGAATGAGGGTGCAGGATAAAAAGACTGAGTGCTGCACTGTTAATGAATACTGTAGCTGGGGAGAAGTGGCATATTTCCTATTGAAGCCATACAGCCTGAGCAGGAGGGGCAGCAGAGTAGCATTTTCCTGTGCAAGACAGCTTAAGTGTCTTGCCTAAAGATCTGAAATCCCTAACTGTTGCTCATGGGCTTGTGCAAAGAGAGAAGGGTGGGCTTAAGATCTGAATCTCTAGGCCTTAAAACTTTACTGCAGGTAGGTTAGCAGAATGCAGTAAGATTTCTCCCTGGATTTATTTGCCACTCTTTTCATAGGATACCTACTGTGCAGTCATCCCATAGGGGATGCAGAGAGGATTAGGTGAGGTGCAATATTTTGATCTTCATGTACATACTAAAATACACAGCATCTAGGAGTATTGACATTCCATCTTGCACGCATCTTCAGAAAGTACACCTTGGCTTCCTCTCTTGCTCAGCCTCCTATACGTACTGAGCTGATTTTGAGAAAGTAGGAGATTCCTTTGACATAATTTATTCCTCCCCTGGCCACAAGCCTAAAGTGGAGTCATTCAGATTGGAGAAATAGGGTTTGCCCACAGTTTGAGATCATGTATACATAGTGACTTGTACATAGCAACACATCTCTAGAAAAACAGACTTCTGTGTGTCATCACTGGGAGATGGCGTATGAGACATACTTGACCTAGGCATGAACTTACTCTTCCTTGGAGGCACTAGAAGATAGAGTGCATTCCAAGGAAGGTGTTCATTGTGGACACTGTCAAGGCTGCATTGTGATTTCATCACAAGCCAAGGAGCACATGCTGTGATGATTGCTGTTGTTTGGTAGAAGCATGCAGCGTGTTACCTGCAGTTGTCAAAATGTCAGCTGCAGATCTGGTGGATCACATGGCAGGAATAGGACAGGCCTACCATGGCTTGTGTGCTGACATCAGGAATTGGCTCCCAGTTCCTTCTCCTTCTCTGCTAAGCTCATTTCCTGTCATTTGCAGCTCCGAGCCCCTCTCCCACGCTGTGAGCCAGTGTGCCAGGTACACAGCTGCTGGCCTGCTCTCAGCCCCCTGCAGCTGCTCCAGCACCAGGGTCCCAGAGCAGGGAGGATGCTGCATGGGCTGTGTTTTTCCAGAGACATGTTGCTATGTGTAAAGTTGCTTGGTCTCAAACTGTGGGCAAATCCTGGGACTCATTGTCTGGAAGGGAGCAGAGAAGAAGGCAAAGGGATTGAGTCAGGTCACTGACTAGGGTGGCTGTGCACACAGCAGAGCCCTGCTGAAAGCATATTTTCCAGGTACAGGTGAGTGCCACCCTGCGTTAGGTGGTGTGCCTGTATTGTCCTTCCTGTCACCCAGCATGTGGGCTCCCTTGTGCACAGGGTAATGAAATCTTAAGAGGTTTGTGATATTTGGCAACAGGGTTTGTGTAAAAATGGAGCCAGTGGGACTCCAGTTTACCTCAAGCCCTATAGACATAGGTGTTTATATCATTTAAATCACTTGAAATCGTAATTGTCCAAGCACAGTATGGGTAACAAAACAGAGAGCAAAGTTTTCCTGGGAGGAATTTGTGCATGTTTTCCATTAGCAGTCATACAGGGGCCAGAGCAGAGGAAAAGGCATGAGAGCAGCCTTTTGCCATGACCTCACTAGGAGATTTCGCAGCTCTAGGCTCAGTTCTGTGGCACGGCTGAACATGTGGAATAAAGCATAACCAGTTCCAGGCTACTGGTTGCTTTACTGCTGTCTTATTTTTGTTTTATAGTAGTAAACTGTCTGAATAAGGGTTCTTGGGGTCTAAAAGCTCCAGATGGAAAGACAGGCACATATTTATAGTCTGTGGGCAGAGACAACAGCCTCAGGACATGTTGTAGCTGCTGTACAGATGCTGTATATGTGGCCAGCGAGTCCTGTGCACTCCAGATGCATCCAGCTTGCGGTGTGTTTGTGTCAGGGTTAATGGATGGTGGAGGTGTTGGGCTGTGTCTGCAGAGTCAGCTGGCACGTGTGTGTCTGCTCGTTCAGGTGTTCCCAGCACCTGGAGATTCTACACCAGTCTCTGGCTTTTGGTTTTTTCTTTCTCTGCCTCATCAAAGCTTCTGAACAGGGAGAAGAAGACAGGCAGGGGAGAAACCCCACAGAGTGAAGAATAGAGCTGGAAAGCTTGGTTGCACTTCCGTGAGCTTCTTTGTACAAGTCCTGTTTCCTGCTCAAACTCAGTATAATGCCTGGGTGAGAGCGGAATTTGAATGGGGCACCCTAGCCTGTAGTCTCTTACTTCTGCAAAGGCTGGGGTTTCCTGAGGTGAAGCCTTTGACATGAGCAGTTCAAGGCATTCCCCACTGCTCACCTAATTGTGCTGGCAAAGCAGAGGCAGCCCTGTGTTGCAGTGTGGGAGAGGAAATGAGTTGCAGGGGAGGGTGAAAGCCCTTTAAAGCAGTGCTGCCACCAGAGACTTCACCTCGCAAAACCACAGTGCTCCTCATGCGTGTCTGTGCTGTGGTGGGTGACAGCAGCCAGATAGCGAGTGCTGAAAGGGATCAACAGGAGAGACAGGGGCCTCTGCTCCTCCTGGCTGCTTGGGTAGGCAGTGCCTTGCTCCGGTTAACGTGGCTGTAGGGTTGTGAGCAATCCCTTGGGCTGTGGCATCACAGACTAACTAAAAACCACAAGGGCATCTGCTAACTCTTAAAAACAGAGACTTGTAGAGTTAAGATAAATGAGGGCCTTACAAACTTTGTGGCTATTGCAGAAGAAATGACAGGGTTCAATATATATGTACACATTCAAGCAGTTACTGTGTATTTGGACTGTAGATGTATGAAAAGAAAGGCTTTAGCCCGGCCAAACTGAACAGGGAATTCATGTAAGGTCAGCAGCTTTAGATCCCAAAGCTGTGCAGCTGTAATCATTAAGCACATATATAGGAAGCTGTATCATTTATCCATCCTACGCTGTCTGCCTTTTGGTTTTGAAATTACTAAAAGCTGCAGTAAGAAACAGTGTCAGATGTTACAAGTCATCTGTGCCAGTTTCCAAGTCAGAGCGTGGGTTTGCATGGCTGGTGCTTTTCCAAGAGCTGGAAGGAGGAATATACCAGGGCTGGAAATTCCTGGTGAATGCCAGAAGCCGTAAAACCTCCCACTGGGTGATCTGCGACAGTGTGACAGGCTGACGGCCTTGTTGGACTTTTCTTGCTGCAGCATAAAAAGGCAGTGTGGAGCTGCAGATGGTCTCTCTGATTACTAATGAGAGAAAATCCTAGCTGCTTGGCTGGTTTTCCTCAGGGGATGAATATTCAGTGTTGTTGGTGAGGTATTTTTTTCTTCTTCCCCTCCTTACCTCCCCCCTGCTCTGATCTGAATATCTTCATTTGTTTGAAAATATCCCTCTTCCTGGTTTCCCACTTCCTGAAAATACTAGTTTCAACAGTAAATGCTTATTTGGGAAAGGCTCTGAGGTGGAAGGCATATTTCAGAGAGAGCGGTTGAATGCGGAATCCTGGGTGGGTCAGCAAGGAGGTGTTTCCTGCAAGGTGAGAGCTGCAGTCAGGCCGTCTCTGCTCTGCTGTGTCAGTATTTATGCAGGCTGGGTCAGGACTAGCAGCAGAAGTGGAGGCACCCCATGGCAGCTGGCACCGGGGTGGCTGGATCTGTTTTCTCTGATGTGGCTACTGCAGGGTGACAGTGTTTCTAATTTCTAACATCATAGGTGGGTGTCTGAGCCGTGGGGCCGTTGGCAGCTCTTTTTTTTAGGGAAGATGAAAACACCTTTTTTGAAAGGTTTGAACTTTGTTCAAATGTGGGATGGGAACATGTTTGTGGAGGGGTAAAGCAGATCCACCCAGGCCTGCTCACACCCAGCAGTTAGGGAAATGAAGGGTGCTGATCTGCAATTGAGGTCTGTAATGTCAAGCACAACCCAGCTAATACACAGTCTGTGGACCCATGCAGATGAGTTAATTCACGTTTCCAGCCCTTCAGAGAATTTCTATGCAAAGCTACCTGACTGTCATGTACACTGGTCAAAGCAGGATACATGGCTTATATGCCTGCTGGTATGCTCTGCTCCGCTGTCAGAAGAGGGAGTGAGCTGTACCATGGTGCGGTTGTATGTGCTGGCAAAACCAGGAAAATAAAGGACTGTCGAGCAATAGAAGGGCTTATGCAACCAGGCTACTTTTGTGGGACAACTATCAGGTATACCTGGTCGCTCCAGAAACAATCCCCATTTTATTTAAAGCTGTAATTGGAGGAGAGCTGACAGCTTCAAAGTCACACTTTTGTCTGGAAAGTTTCTATGGGATTATATCTTGTCGGTAACCAGCAACAAGGACTGGTGCAGACTGAGCCTGTTTGTGGGTGTTATCCCTACACTGCATGTTTGTTTGTTCTTTCTGTACGTTTGTCTTTTCAGTAGGGAGATAGAGATACACTTAGTTTAACACAAGTTTAGTATCTCGAAGTGATACACACAAGTGATTCTCACAGGCTGCTTTGCAGATTTTTAGTTTTGATGGTTTTGATTTATTGGATCTTTTTCTGCTCCAGCTTTTTGCTTTTTGTTTTGTTTTAGGTTTTTTGTGGTTTTTTGGTTTTGATTTTGGCTTGGTTTGTTTTACCAGTGGAGCTTGTTGAGTTTAACAATCTCTTAGGTATTTCATTTTCATCTGTGTTTCCTGCTCCTTAGGAAAAGATGCATGAATGTGGAGGTGATATGATGACTGGGTTAGAAAAAGTAGGTTACAAAGATCAGAAATAAAACAGCTGCTAGGGGGATGGGGGATTTTGGGGTTTACTTCCTGTATTCCCTGTACATTCATATAACCTGTGCTGTATTTCCCTGAGCCTTCTAGAGGAGGGGGAAGTTACAGGTGCCCTGCGTGTTATACATATGAAATGTGGTATTACAGTTGAAGATCCCACACTGGGCAATTCAAAACTAGAAACATTGTAATGCATCATTCTGGACACTGGACAGCACATTTCCACTTTCATCCCTTCTGTGGCACTGTGAAAATTCAGTGATTAGTGCATATATATATACACACACAAAGTTGTTTTGCGCTTGAAGAACGTGATACTGAGAAGTCTTCTTTGGGCCGCTCACTGCACCTTACATGCAGAGAAATAAAAGACTGCCCTCAAAGCCTTTTGTTTAGCTTGTGTTTAGTTTTTTCCTCTTATCTGTGGATTGTGGCGTTTGGGTTCTTTCTTGGGTTCTTTTGCTTTGTATTGACATGCAAAAGGATGAATCATGGTATTTGGAAGCAGAAAACAGGCTGTTTGATTATCACTGCTGGAAATGCTGTGTAGTGAAACTGTGGGTGAGGGCGTAGGTGGTTCTACTTCTGCCTGTCTTGCAACTCTTAAATATGGTCATAAATAACTGAATCTGTTTTTAGGCTTGTGACTCTCCTTGTAACTACCCCCATCTCTGTTTGGGGTACATGCTTTGTCATCAGTGTGGGTTAAAAGACATTTCCGGGAGGCATGATATTTGAGGTTGTTCCACACCTTCATGAGTGGCTGCTTCTGGCTGCTGAAATGTGTGTACACATGGAAGTGTGCTTTTGTCTGCGCTCATGATCTCTCTACTTTGTTTCTAGGGCTCATCACAATAAAAGAAGCCCATGATATAGAAGCCAGACTTAATGAGGTGGAAAAGCTTTTGAAGACTATTATAAACATGCCATGGAAGGTGAGTAAGCCAAGTTCCACATTTGGCCCAGCTTGACTCCTCCTTCATGGTGACGTGCACTTTCATGCAAATAGAAAGTGATGGGCTTTGCCAAACTCTGGAAAAAAGCAGCAGGTTATTGAGTATTTTGAAGAAGTGGCGAGTGCCAGAACTGTGTGATGATGTCTCCAAGCTATTGCTTGTAATAAGTCTTCCTTTTGTACTGAGAAAGGGTAGAAAGGGAAAAGAGGGACAAAACAAACTACTGGCAAAAAATGGGTGTCTGTTTCTTTTTGTCTTTTAAGTATTCAAGATCTGAAGTCGTCCTCACATTCTTCGAGAGATCTCCTTTGGACCAAGTTCTAAAGAATGACAATGTCCATAAAATTCAGCCAAGCTTTCAAAGTCCAGTTAAAATATCAGGTAAGTTCTTAGCTTCCTACGGTCTACACAAGAATTACAGAATGAAAATGACTTTATTTTCTCTTCCCCTTATTCTTTCTCCATCAGCAGTTCCAAAGATACTTCTTAATAGTTTGCTCTATGATAAAGAACATAAAATTAGACATGATGTACTATGCAACATGCATTCAGGCAATAAAATGGCAGGTGAAATTGAAGGCTGATTAAGGCAAAGAAGTGGATGTGAGGAAAATGCAGTCCTCACTGTCATCATGTATGATACTGCTATTACCACCTAGGAAAGAAATTTTGAGACTATTGATACAGTTTAGTGAAAATGTAAGCTCAGTGCCAAGTGATGAGCAAAACCAGCAGTGAAAATACTTCGTATTATTAGGAAAGGAGCACAACCCCATCTTGAATGCAGCATGCTCAATTCTCTTTTCTCTATCTCAGAAAGGATATAATGGAATTTAAAAGCATGCATATAAAGGACAAGGATTCAAATCGTTTAACAGCTTCTCTAAGAGAAAGGTTGAACAAAGAAGGACACTCCAACTTTGAGAAGAGATGACAGAGTGGGGATATGATGGAAGTCTACAAAGCTGTGAATAGAAGGAGGTCAATTACCCTGTACTTCTCATGAAACAAGAGCTATAGGTTATCCAATAATGTTGACAGACAGCAGGCTTTAAACAGAAGAAAGAAAGGTTATAACGTTGTTTTGTTTCCGTATGGAACACAGTTGAGAAGTGGAACTCATTGTCATAGCATATGGTGGAACTGAAAGCATGAATGACTTCAAAAAGGAGTTAGACAAGCAAGTGGAGGGAAAGTACATTGAGACTTGTCACAGGTGGAGGCATAGAAAGTTTCTAAACCACAGATTGCTAGTGGGTGAAATGGATAGCAGTATTACTCTATCCTTGCGTATTCTTTCATTCTTTTCCTTCTTCATCTGCTACTGACCATAGTTTAAAAGTTTGTGAGCTTTAGGCATGTTTGGTTTTGTATTTCTATGCTGAAACATTTTGTTTGAGCCTAATGGCAACTGCTGGTTTTGTGTCATCAAAAGAGCGTATTTCAGAGAGAGAAATAAAGTGAAACACTGCATTGTCCTCTAAAGTGCATAAAGAGTTTAGCGTAAAACTAGTATCAGTTTTCTTAGGTACTAACAGTGTATCAGTAATGGCCAATCAGTGTGTCAACATGCTAAAGACTTAAACAGTGTGTTCAGAAGTATTGGTCTTATACACGGGCTAGACATGTTGTAATTCACCCCAAGCTCTAGTTCTAAATGATCTAGTCCTCCATTAAATAAATACTCGTTAAATTAAATGGCAAATGGTTTACAAGCCCACCAGTGACTCCTTAGAAGTGTACCATATAATACAGAGCCCCAGTGGGAAGTGTGGTCTTGCCAGCCTGTCTGGGCCAGTGCCTTCTTGTAGGGCCACCCTGAGCCCAGGCTACAGGGCAGCACAGGGATTGTAAGGAAAAGTCCCCAGGGCTGTACTGCAAAGTGAGGTGATGCAGGTCTGGCTTCCGGGAACAAGAGACAGGAGCTGACATGTGTGCCTCATGCCCTGTCTGTGGCTTGGGAGGTTTGGATGTTGCCTTAAGTTGATATGGAAACCTCAGGTAAAATTCCTCATGTATGTGTTCCTGACATTAGTCATCTCCCAGAGGGTGAGTGTGGTTACTTGTTTTGCTCCTGAACACCAAGGTGTGTTCTTAGCTCTGACCCTGAAGAGCATATTCACTGGTTTTGTCTGAAATATGTTGCTACTCTGTGAGACTAGAGCTGCAAAGTGGGTCCTAGCACCTGCCCATTATGAAATGAAAGATTCCCAAATTATATGCTGTAAAAATGTTTCAAAGGGTGGCTGCTGTCAGTGGCACCTTGCAGGGTTTATTTTTTTTTTTTTCTAACAGGTAAATATCAAGAATAAATGTTTTTGGAATTTCATTGGTTAGAAAATAACATTATATGTATTTGGAATTGCAGCATTGTTCTGGCTCAGGTCTTTTTGCTGTTTGGAAGGGTTTAATGCAATTTTGGGGAGGGTGTATACCCCTTATGGCACATGTACGCTTTATCTGTGTGACTGAATATGTCATATGATGGGTACAACAGAGAAAAGATGGTCAAAGTGAATCATAGACTCATAGAACAGTTTGGTTTGGACAGGGCCTTAAGGCTCATCCAGTTCCAACCCCCTGCCATGGGTAGGGACACCTCACTTGCTCAAAGCCCCATCCAACCTGGCCTTAAACACTGCCAGGGATGGGGCAGCCACGGCTTTGCAGGGCAACCTGTGCCAGGGCCTCACCACCCTCGTAGTGAAGAATTCTTCCTAATATCTAATCTAAATCAGAACAAGGGTACAGGGCTGATGGACAGAACCTAGCAGCAAAAGGAACCCTCCTGTATATAGAACCCCCCAGCCTGTATATAGAGGAGCTGTGGAAACCATGTTAGCTGAATAATTACATGTTTTAATTCTGAATTGATTTTGGTAGAAATGAGTCATAATTAATTAATTGGAGGAAGAATTTTCCTACCTATGCAGCTATCCAAAAGCATCTTTTGGTAATTAGTTTTATCATTTAAGCTATTGCTGCAAAGAATTTAAGAACACAGGCAGAAATTTGATGATAATTCGGATTTGACCGGTCTGCGTTGTTGCGCGCTGGAAATGGTTTCAGTGCCTGCAAGCGGCGTCAGTAGATGGCGGTAGATGTTAGCGTCTGAAGCCGTTCACACCGCAGCGAAATGCTATAGCTCTCAGGTGATGTCAAGGACCCTAGGGAAGCATTGGCATTCATGTTAGTCGGAGTGCAGCTTTCTACGTGGCTTGCAGGCTTAGAAAAGCAGCCAAAAAGGTTTTGTATCTTCTGAAGAAAACCCAAACTGTCCCGCACGTGGTCCTGCTTAGGGTGGTAGGTAATGGGGAAGAAAGGGCTGCCCTCTTAGGTCAAAAACTGAATTTGAATTGATAGTACAAGCCTTATTCTGCAGTACAGTGTTGGCTCAAAATGAGTGATGGGTGAAGAGTGATTCTGCTGGGATTCAGTGTTCTTACTACCCCTAAACATATGCTGCCAAAGTGAGGCCCAGTAAAATACAGACTGAAAGTCAAAGATGACTTTCTTAAGAAACACATTGAAGTGAGTTCTGGTTTTACCTTAATGTAGGAACATGTAACTGTACATTTGAAAAGATTACCTCCCTTCCTCTTCCTGTCTTATCTCCTGCTCATTACTTGAGCTCATTACTTACAGTTGAAATTTGTTTGAGAATTCCCTGTGTGTGTCTTGTGTCTGTCATATTCTTTGTCACAAGCTAATTTCCTTTTGTTTGTGCTGATAAGAGGGCTGTAACACAGGGTTCTCATGCCTTGAGACACTTACTTAAGTCAGTGCTGATTTGTGTAGAGATGTATGTTCATTTTGTGGTGGCCCCAGCCTCATCTAAGATTGTGTGAGCAAAATAAATCCTTGTGGTTTGCTTAGTTTGCCTTTCCTAGCATAAATGTGGATTGACTTCTCATTCACATCGAATACTATTCTTTAATTATAAACTCTCCCTATGGTAATAAGTCAGTGGAATTAAGTGTAAGTTTTAGCTATTCTTGATTGAAGACTTCTTACACAATGAGAAACAAATAAGCAGAGTTGAAGGCAGTATAGAAGATGGTATTGCTTTACATGACTTAAGGATGGTGGTTGAATTAACTTGGAAGATCACTTTTTAGTTCCTTTTTCCTGTCTTTTTGATTTTAGCTTAATTGGCTTAAGCCTGGGACTGTGCAGCAAAAATACAATTGCGTTTTGGTAGTGGTAGGTTGCAATGTATGGATGGGCTGCCATTCTGCTAAGGGTGATGGGAATTTTGCCACTGGCAATAACAGCTGAAACTGGGCCTCAAACTGATTACGTGCATAAAATTGCTTAAGCACTGGCAGCTTGCAGATGTAAGAAGCTGTGAAGCCAACTCTGTTTATTCCTGCTTTCATGTGCAGATCTTCAATGTCACACACAGATCTCAGTTCCTAACTGTGTCAATTACATATGATATGCAGTTGTTTTCCAGCTTTTTTTTTTTATTCTCATCTTGTTTCTTTTCTTCTCCTGACAGAAATCATGCGATCAAATGGATTTTGTTTAGCCAACACTGAAACAATAGTCATTGACCACAGTATACCCAATGGAAAAGAGAAGCACCTGGATGTAGATTCAGCAGAACACTTGTAAGTGGGGTTTGTGCATCAGTAATGCTGTCAGCTTTGGATAAACTGAACATTTCCTCTCTTCCCCCCTCCCACCCCCCCCATCCGCCCCTCAAAATGTTATCCTCTGTTTAGGAGTAAGACAGGTACAGCTGTCATTCTGACTGGTTAAATATTACTGAGCCTGATTGGTACGGCTTCACAACTATTTCTATTAAAATGGATATGGTGGCTGTTGGTGAGAATGATTGACTCCAAGGAGCTCAGTCCTCTGTGGATGAAAAACAGCTGTGACTGGCATAGGTGTCCAGCCAGGTGAGAACAGAGGAGTTTTTTCTTTCTTTCATGACTGTGATGAGAGCTGGTTTGAGCCCCTGACAAACATCCTTTACAAATGGAATATCCTAAGACAAAAAGTTTGCTTTATTTGGGAAGCAAAACACCATCCTCAAGAGGGACACACATCCCTGAACGTAATCAAAGGAAGCTCAGCAGCTGCTCAGGTGCTGTGATGCAGAGACTTGGTGAGGCATGTGTATTTTATTATGGCAGGGGGAAGTTAGGCTACTCTTATTTGTATATTCTGCCTCCTAATGCATGTAAGTATTCTGGGGTCAGAGACCTGTAACCAGGAGGATTTTTATGTAGGTCTTAAGTTAATGACTGTGTTAACAGATGTGTATTGATGGAAGTCTACTCCTACAGATTTCTGTCATAACAGGTGATTGATATTTCAATAAGCATCAGGTAGTGAAGCATTTAAATATTTTTAATGGGAAACACTGACCTACTTTTTCATTAGAGCAGTCAAAATGATGGAAACAGAATACTAAAAGCCCTATGGGGGCTTTATCTTTGAATGCGGTGCTTTGTCTTGCCACAACTGAAATGTGGCCATTGCCAATCTGTCGAAAGGTTTATAGCTTGACAAGATTTTGTCAGGGGTTGGAGTGTATCTCCGGCTACAGTGTAATTCCTTGAAGTCTTTCTATCAATTTATCACTTAGTGTTTTGAACCTTGACCTTGCTAACAGCATCTAGAATTATGAGCTTGTATTAATGAGGCTGAAGCAACACACTGGAGGTAATTCTGTAAGGCCAGTGTCTGGTAATTAAAGTTGCTGCAGCCCAAGCAAAACTTACTGGTCTGAATCAAAACCTGCCGTTATCTGAAACTGTCACCCCACTGAAGTCAGAGACTACTAAGGGCAGAAAATACTAATATAAAAACTGTGTGGTAGGCATAGTTTCCCAGAAACTGCAGTGGAAGAAATAAATCTAGGAAAACACCCTGGCTTTGTGCATTTGTATTTTATCTTCCCTGAAGGAAGTTAAATCGAGAGTAAAGAAGTTAATAAGTTTTAAATGTCTATTTTACATGGTTCCCTAAATTTGCCCATCCTGTAGCTGTACTGTGTCGTTGAGAGGTAATAGCTAGGAGATAATAGCATTTGTGTAGCACAGCTGTTCTGTAAAAATTGAGTTTTTTTTAAAAAGCGGAAGTTTTCTATGCTGTTACTTTTGATGTAGGTTAGTAGACTAGAAAGGAAGCTTTAAAATCTTGTAAGATCTCATGCAGTTCCTCTTTGGTCTATATAAAATTGGATTTACAGGGTTGGTGTCTTCTATTCTGAAATAAGTCAATTCCTAGTGAACTTGTATATCCCCATACGGAGACCTTTTCCTTTCATCAGCATTGAATGCTGTGTGCCTTCTACGTTTTGGCTGCTGATGTACTTGAATCAGACATCTTGCAAAGCAAATCTGTATTTTTTGGGGAAGCACTTGGAGTTTCAACAGGTAGCATTCATTCACTGATGTTCTGCTGCACTGCTTAGCTGTTCTAGTCTGCAGTGTTACCTACCCAGGGATTCACCAGCTGAAAAGTCTCGTACTTCTTCCAAAAGAAACTATAGCATTTTTGCAAGCTGTAATTGCTTACTCTTGTTCTGAAGTAGTTGCTTTCTTCTTCCTTCATTTTCTCTCTAATTTTAGTTGGCAGTACACTGTACTGTTGGAAAATGTGGTGAGCCCAGTGTGCTCAGCATCCATGGGGTATAAATAGTCCTTTCATGTGTGGTGCTTGGAGTCCTTGGTATTCCTTTTGAGAGGAAAGGTGGTAAATTACTGGTTGGATGTCAGAACCCAAAAAGTGCTGGTAAATGGTGTCACATCTAGTTGGTGACTGGCCACTAGTGATGTCCTCAGGGCTTGGTATTAAGGCCGGTGTTGTTTAATGTATTCATTGATGATCTGGATGAGGGGATTGGGTGCACCCTTAGTAAATTCACAGACGACACCAACATGGCTGGGAGCATTGATCTGCTGAAGGGTAAGAAGGCTCTGCAGAGAGATCTAGACAGGCTGGATGGGCTGTAGCCTATGGGCTGTGGCCAGTGGTAAGAGGTTCAACAAGGCAAAGGTCCTGCATTTGGGCCACAACAACCCATGCAGTGCTACAAGCTTGGAGAAGAGTGGCTGGAAACCTGCTCGGTGGAATAAGACCTAGGGGTGCTGATTGAGACGGCTGAAGAGCATGAGCCAGCTTGTGCCCAGGCAGCCAAGAAGGTCAAGAGCATCCTGGCCTGTATCGGGAATAGCATAGCCAGCAGGGCCAGGGCAGTGATCGTCCCCCTGTACTGGGCAATGGTGAGGCCACACCTCAAATCCTGTGTTCAGTTCTGGGCCCCTCATTACAAGAGAGACATTGAGGTGCTGGAGTGTGGCCAGAGAAGAGGGTTTCACCAGTGAATCTGGTGAAGGGTCTGAAGCACAAGTCTTATGAGGAACAGCTGAGGGAACTGGGGTTGTTTAGAAGAGAAGGCTCAGGGGAGACCTTATCGCTCTCTACAACTACCTGAAAGAATGTTGTAGTGAGGTGGATGCTACTCTCATCTCCCAAGTAACAAGTGACAGGATGAGAAGAAACAGCCTTAAGTTGTGCCATTGATCCAACCTGTCTAGATCCCTCCATAGAACTTTCCTACAGTCAAGCAGATGAACACTCCTGCCCAACTTGATAGTGTCTGCAAACTTACTAAGGGTGCATTTGATCCCCTTGTCCAGATCATAGATAGAGGTATTAAACGGAACTGGCCCCAGTATTGAGCCCTGGGGAAGACCACTTGTGATCAGCTGCCAACTGGATTAAACTCCATTCATCGTAGCTCTTTTGGCCTGGCAATTCAGATAGTTTTTCACCTGGCAAAGAATAACTTGTCCAAGCCATTAGCTTCTGTGTACCTTGCTTCCCTCTTCTTCCTGGTGAATAAGAGCAACAACTCCAATGCGTTAGCAGAGATTAAAAGGATAAGGTAGGTTATCTTACAGCACAAGAAGTGTCTGTCAGGGTAGAAAGTAGCAAGGGTTTAGGCATTTAGGAATCTGACTGTCCACAGTAGTTTCCAAAAAAAGTATTTTGTGAAAAAGACCTATTTGGAACAGTACACAAGCATTTTGACTGTTGGGTGTCCTATACAGCTGCTAGCTGTAGTAGGCAGTCCCAGTTTATTTGGTTTGGTTTCATTTGAGCAATCTAGAGCAGTGCTTTGCAGACTCTGTGTCCATGCTTCCTTTTTGGTGGCAAGGAAGGCTTTCTGAGTAACCACAGCATGTGAATGCAGCTGCTTTGTACCTCACGTGCTGCCTGTAGTACCCTATCAGTGAGGCTGAAGAACCACAGAAGCTGTGGGCCCTTCCTGTTGTAATAATCTAGTTCTATACAGTTGACAAGAGAGCAGAATCTGAATAACCTTCTTGAATCCTCTTCTGCTTTCTTCTTTCTGCCTCACTGATATGCATAATCTGTTGTTTCTGGATCACTAGCAGTCCTTAAGACAGCACAACGTGACCTGTGAAATGTTTGCAAGATACCAAGTCAACTCCCTTCTGCACGTGTTCCCACACATGCAGGCAGGCAAATAGCCTGGGGGCTGTAGAGGAATGAGGGTAATAAACTTTCAAAGTTCAGCCTCATTTCTATTTCATTGTAAGTAAAGAGCATAGCAACAGCACTGCAGGAGAAAATCGATGTGTTCCTGCTCAAAAATGTTGTGACCCTCATAGTTAAAAAAGAGGTGCAGAGTGAATGCAGTTTCTGTCAAAATATTAAAGAGAGAGTGTGAGAAAGAGAAATCTCACAGTTCTTCAAGTCCTTTGCTTGAACTGAGCTGAGATTTAACCCTTGGCCTGCAGTGACTGCCTTTCACTGACAGGCTATCTGGGAAGATGTAAGATGCCTTCTTACTCCAAAAATTTAAGCTTCCTTGGAACAGGAAAGGTATGAGTGAGGAAGGTTTAACAAGTTGGTGCTTTCTGATTGAGAGCAGGAGTGAGACCGTGGGTAATCCTTGCAGAAGTTCAGGTTTTAACACAGGAGTTAGGAAGTGGGAAGAAAAATACCAAAGCAAGTGAAAGTAAATGTGTGAATCTCTCTATATTTGGATAGTCTCTGCTTAGAAAAACCTAAATCTTGTGCCACTGGGAGGACAGCGAGGCTCTGGAGGAAGGAAACTGTAATCGTTGTTTCCTATTTGTGTTAGACATTTGACCTCAAACAAAATCCAAACCCAGAGAAGACACTTCACTACCTGTGACGTGAAAGGGTGAGAGTCCAAGTTAAGACCGGAAACAATGGCAGTTTCCTTTCCACTTTTGTGTGGGAACTGAGTCGTTTTGTGTTGTTGCTACACGCTGTGAGAACAAAATGGAAGGATGTGTACCTCAGCTGTATGATTCAGACTTCCAGGGCTCACTTGCTGCTTCTTTCCTTCCTCACTAGTAGATTTGAAAGTCAGGGGTAACAAGATGATTTGCTTGTGTGCGTCATGGGTCTCATTGGCCTGTGGCTTATTCATATACACATGGGTGTGGGAAGGAGGAGGTGCAGATGGGACCAACCCTGAGTACTTTCCGTGAAGATTTTCCCATTCCACAGAGAAAACTATTCTGGACTCATAAAAAATCTCATTGTAGAGGTATCCAGGATTGCCAGACAAGAAACGCTGTCCCAGGAAATGATTCATTTGTTAGTAGGAAGGGAGCCCTGGGGGCTGAAAACAAATTAGTAATGTTTTTGATCTGGCTCATCTTAAATGCAGTGTGGTTAACAGTGAGATATGAAGTTCAGGTATTATAATAACAAGTGCTGTGAACAGTCAGTGTAATACTAGAGAGGAGCTACAAAAGTCCCTTTTACTGAAGAGTGCTATCTGAAGAGAAAAAAGCTTGCTCTCCTAGTATGCTGTGCAGCTGTGTTTCAGCAGTTTTAAGTGGGAATAGTCATCCTGTTTTACTGAAAGCAAAATCTTCAGCTTATTTGTTTCCGTAGGTAATAAAGAAGCAGGCTTTCTGTTTAAGGACATGGAGAGCAATGTTTTCCATTTACTTCTCAACTCTCTAGAACAGTTGCCTTGGTTTATGAAGGTGACAGTAGATGCCATTGCAGGTGTATCCTAGCTTAACGATATGTAAGCTGATGTCAGAGAAACTATAGCTTCGTGATTCACAGTTGATCTGCATGAATCTTAACTGACAACTTCTAGTATGAATTTGAGTGTCAGGCTGCCAAGAAAGGGAGTGAGATGCTGAAGCTTTGGAGAAAGAGTTAGGACTCTAGAACCTTGTCTTGCAAACTGAGCTTCACAAAGCTGAAGCTGCAAAACAGCATTGGAAGCACTTCTACTGCAACACTGCTCTGGAGTGAAGCAAGTCCACATGTTTCATTTACTCAGAATATTAACATGTAGTACCAGCTGCTATACAGCATTCCTGCCTGCAGCCCTTTTCCCAAGTAGTCTCCTCGCAAATGTCTTTTCTCAAAATTTCCAGGGTCAGTCTTCAGGTAACCTGGAATTCTCCCTCTCCCTCAGTACCCCTCTTCCAACTCCTTTGACTTTGATTTTCTGAATGAACATTAATGACTTAATGCCATTCAGTGTTCATGTTTTTTATTTATTTATTTCTCCTTAGGTTCGAAAGTGTTAGTGACTTTACCTCAGAGCTAGAAGACAGCGATGATCCAACAGCTTATGTCACCAATTTAACATACTACCACCTGGTCCCATTCGAGACTGATATTCTGGATTGAAGGCTGCTCAGTGATGCAGTCAGCCAGCATCCAGTCGACCTCTTTGTCCATAGGCTCTGCTATCACCGGTGTTGCATCTCTGTGAATATGGCTGTGCAGGCAAGACCAACAGCAGAGAAGCTACATTAAGTGCACTACAAAGCTGGTTTTGTAGTCTGGTCCTCTGTTGTGTGTTATGGAGACATCTTGTAAGGAGGTAACTGCTTTGCTGTTGACAACAAACTCATTTTATGTGAAACCAAGACAGCAGAGACCTCTTGGAGCTCAAGGAAATCTCTGCTATGTCTGTGGGAATTGCCGCTCTGGCACAGCCATTAGAAACTTGTGCTGTAGTACGCTGTCACCCACGCTGCTTGGGTTGCAGTGCAAGTTGAGGCTTCCTCTTTTAGGATACCACGAGAAACTTCCCCAGATGGTGTGACCACACTTTTTATGCTATGTAAGCAAGAAGGCAAGCAAACCAGCTGAATTTTGTCAGTTCCCTCTGCGGTTGCTTAATGGAGGTCTTGTGGGTCACTTTTTGCTCGGCTACCGGAGGACTGGTGCCTTACACAAGATGTCAGAAATACCATTGAGTGCCTACAGGAAATAGAACACGAGCTGACTGCTTTACTTCTTTTAATCATGGGGTTTTATATAATTACTGAAGAAGCAACTACTCTTTCCTGGAATAGTAAAGCAGACAGCAGCTGGCATTGCAATGGAGTGTACATGATTTTGGGGTACCTATATGATTTCAGAGATCTGGAAAGCTGATGAGAAAGCTGAGCTGCCCTGCTAAAAAGAGTCAGGGCTATGGCAGGCACTTGGATATGATTTTTTTTCATGTGGACCAGCAAATGTGAATGGTGCTTACAGTTGTTTACATCAGAGAGAGAATTCCTTATGCATACTTCTTCCCAGAGGATGGGTAGAAAGGTAATGAGATTTATGTTGTGTTCGGACTGAAAAAGAATGGCAAGCTACAGTGTTTCTACAGTGGTAGAAAAGGCATTCTCTCTGCTGCCAGCCTGGCTCAAGGAGCCTGTCTAGCTTTTCAACATCTGCCTGTGTGGCCGGGAGCAGCCGTCATTGTCATGTAATGCCATGGATTTAAGTGGAGGCAGGACAGTGGAAGCAAGAGCAGGATTGGACCCTGCAGCCTCTTGACTACTGAGTAGTTGCAATGTTGAAATCTCCTCGGGGTCTCTCTCATGAAGCACTCTGAAACCTCAGCTCTCACTGTGAGTGCTCAACATAAACATGACCTTTCACTGATTTTTTTGCAATCTGTTTGCAAACATGAATTAGGATGGATCAAAATGGGAAGGAATGCATTTTGGACTTGTTTCTTGGTAGAAGGGCTTGCTTGGTCCTGAAGAAGTTGATACATCTCCCTTCTGCAGACTTTCTGTTTCTATCTATAGCATAACAGTCAAACAGAATTTGTTAATGTAAATAATAAATTATTGAGAATCCAATTCTTTTACACAGTATGTTTTAAAAATATATTTTAATGAAATAAAATACAGCTCACCTTCAGTACATGTCTGCTGCTTAAAACAGTGCCTTCCTCTTTTTTGTTTGTTTATTTGAAGATGCTTTCCCAGCCATGCCAAACCTGCTTTCTTTTTCTAGTAGTTTTGGAAACATGCCGAGTTTGGATAAGTCGTTCTGTGCTCCATGAGTTGCCCATATTGTAGATATGGTGTATTCCCCTGTCAAACCTCTCCATCTAACTGTTGATCTTGTATCTAGGTGTATGTTGTTTAATGCCACTAAATTTAGTGGAGGAATTCTGCATTTTCAAGACTGTAAGTGACATTGAATCTGGCAGTTATTCTTTTTGAAGATAAAGCAGATTCTTGTATGATAGATTTCTGGAATAGAAAGGGATGTTCTCACTCATGCAAAGGCTTTCTGAGTAGCCTCTTGAATTAGAATGGGAAGGTTTCTGTCTATTTATTTACTCTCATTAGTTTTAACTCTTGTTTCAGCGCTTTTAGTTATGCATGATGGGGTAGAAATAGCGTCTAGTAAACATGTGCATTGGACTGGGTATTGGATTGGCCCTGCTGTCAGCCTACCATGTTGCTTTAGGTAGTTCTACTTCATTTCCTTATCCCTGAGTTTCCCTTGAATAATATTTTGGAAAGCACCAAGTGTCATTGGCTTTTGATGCAATATTATCTCCTGATTAATTTGAATTTTCCTATGGATTTTTAACCACTTGATAACTACTTATCTTTTTCAAAGCACTTTAAAATACCTGGATTAAAAATAAATAGGGAAATATTGCCAATTTTAAAAATGTACAAGCACATTCCTCATATGAAAGCCAGCTAAGATGCACGTACAGTCAAGTCTTCATGGAAGGGGGAGTCTAATGCAAGCTAACTAATCTAGAAACCAAAGCTTGGATTTTTCAAAAGCCATTTTGATCAAGTGTTCTCCAGAGATGATGTCATGTGATTTATTTCTCTTAGCTGCAATACGCTTATTTGATAAATCAAAGGAATGCAAATGGTCCTGTGTATTGCTTTGTCCATAGAGTCAATTAAAAAACCCTTCTTTGGTTAAATCGCTGCAATTTTCTCATATGGATTAGGCTTCTACAATTCAGAGTATGAATTATGCACATGGTTGATTCATATGTACAGATACCTTACTGTTGATTGAAAAAGGAACACATACTTCTTTTTTTTTAATTCCTCTGTTCAACTACCTCTAATTATAGACTAGTAACATCCTGCAAGAAAACGGTCTAAACTCATTGTCCACGTATCATTCCATCAAATTTTGCCTTTTGATTTAGCAGAATGCTCGACTTTTCCAGCTGTGCTTCAGTTTCCATTCTGTTTGGTAGCATGTCATGGCAAAGTTATAAAGAGAGCATTACTTACACCAGTATACAGGCTGATATAGTAATTCTGAATGCTTTAGGTGTGGAAGGGATGTATAGCAACCTGATCTAATTGAAGATGACCCTGCTCATAGCAGGGAGGTTGGGCTAGATGACCTTTGAAGGTCCCTTCCAACCCAGACTACTCTATGAAGAAAAATGAGTGACACAAGGATTTTATCCCAAAACCCCTCTCTGTAATGCAAAGCTGCTTCCTACAGAAACCATGTTAAGAAGCTGGTCTTTATTTTCTCTGCAACTTTGGCTTCTCCCTTTGGCACACAGCATGGGGATCATGTGTGATATCAGTTCCCATGTTCCAGTCCTTGCTATTAGCTGCAGAATAGAGTTGAAGAATGCTGGTATCCAGTGAAGGATCAGGAATTACATGTCTCTTGGCAGAGATAGCGATGACAAAATCATTTGGTTTTTATTCTTCAAGTCAAGTCATGAAATATGCTGGCATTATAGTGTTGCCAAATCTTAATAGAGTTAGGGAGGAGAAAGGGTATCACACTATGCTATGTCTTGTCAACCCATCTTTTTGCAGTTTTTTTGTTATAGCAAATGCTTTTCAAAAGCTCAGCCTTGAATTCTGAGGCCATTCTTTATAGCAGCAACAATCTGTAGCTCAGCATCAAACTCTTCAAATAAAAAGGTTTCCTGATTGCTTCCTATAATAATGCCCATTCCTGTTCCAGTCAGCTATCTCCGAATTCCCTTCCCCACACATACGCAAATTATTCCGGCTTACATATTGGTCAGCTTTTGACAGTGTAATTGCTGCCCTATGGAAATATTCACACCCTGAACTGCTGTTCCCAAGTTTTATAGCACACAGAGCATTCCTGTTTTCAGTCTTCTGAGGTAATTTCTTCTTGCTCTAAAACCAATCCCATTATAATTAACATTATTAGTCATACATACGTACATTGGGGGATTTAGGTAAGGTAAAAATACCAAGCTTATATTCTACATAATACATCTAGATTTCATAAATGGAGAATTTGATACTGTCTCCCACAGCATCCTCATAGATAAGCTAAGGAAGTGTGGGCTTGATGATCAGGTAGTGAGGTGGATCAAGAGCTGGTTGAAGGGAAGAAGGCAGAGAGTTGTGGTCAATGGCGCAGAATCTAGCTGGAGGTCTGTGACTAGTGGAGTCCCTCAGGGGTCGGTGCTGGGACCGGTGCTGTTTAATATTTTCATCAATGACCTGGATGAGGGAACTGAGTGCACCCTCAGCAAGTTTGCTGATGACACAAAACTGGGAGGAGTGGCTGACACACCAGAGGACTGTGCTGCCATTCAGCGAGACCTGGACAGGCTGGAGAGTTGGGCGGGGAGAAACTTGATGAAATTTAACAAGGGCAAGTGTAGAGTCTTGCATCTGGGGAAGAACAGCCCCATGTACCAGTACAGGTTGGGGGTTGACCTGCTGGAAAGTAGCGAAGGGGAAAGGGACCTGGGGCTCCTGGTGGATAGGAGGATGACCATGAGCCAGCAATGTGCCCTTGTGGCCAAAAAGGCCAATGGCATCCTAGGGTGTATTAGAAAGGGTATGGTTAGTGGGTCAAGAGAGGTTCTCCTCCCCCTCTACTCAGCCTTGGTGAGGCCGCATCTGGAATATTGCGTCCAGTTCTGGGCCCCTCTGTTCAAGAAGGACAGGGAATTGCTTGAAGGAGTCCAGCGCAGAGCCACAAAGATGATTAAGGGAGTGGAACATCTCCCTTATGAGGAGAGGCTGAGGGAGCTGGGTCTCTTTAGCTTGCAAAAGAGGAGACTGAGGGGTGACCTCATCAGTCTTTACAAATATGTAAAGGGTGGGTGTCAGGATGATGGAGCTAGGCTTTTTTCAGTGATATCCAGTGATAGGACAAGGGGCAATGGGTGTAAACTGGAGCATAGGAGGTTCCATGTGAACATCAGGAAAAACTTTTTCACTGTGAGAGTGACAGAGCACTGGAACAGGTTGCCCAGGGGAGTTGTGGAGTCTCCTACGTTGGAGATATTCAAGGCCTGCCTGGACAAGTTCCTGTGTGATGTACTGTAGGTTACCCTGCTCTGGCAGGGGGGTTGGACTAGATGATCTTTTGAGGTCCCTTCCAACCCTTGGGATTCTGTGATTCTGTAATTTGTATTCACCTAAAAGTCCATAGCAAGCAGTGAAGATGTACAAGTTCCCTGGATGCATTTGCGATTGGATTGTATGAATTCAGACTTTCTTGGGGTTTCCCAATCCCCATTATCATGTATTACTTACAATTCATGTATATAAGCCCCACCATGCTCTGGTGAGATACAGGACAGCTTACACTTCTGTATAACAGAAGGGGATATGGAACACCTAGAGGTGTCCAAGATAGGATTTTGCAGTGCTTAGTTTTTGTCCTAGGAGGATATCTAGCTGGCTGATGCCTGGCATCGTAGGATGGGAGTTGCTATAGAGGTTTAGGTTGTTGTTCTTCCCTTGAAGGGGAACCTGCTCATGTAAGGGTTTAGAGAAAAGCTCTTTATTCTCTAAGGGTGCCATGTCAAACCTTGCATAGTAGTAAAATTCATTTTCTGTTGTCTTGTGAGGCTGCTACCTGTCTGAAGAACTGGCTGGTACCAGGCTAGTACTCAGCGGCAGGAGGGCCTGCTACAGCTAGAGAGGACTGGATTAGAACCCTGCTCCTGCCTTGGCTGCCGACAAGCCATCAACACCCATCTTCTAGTCCTGAAATTCTGCTAAACAATTCTCTGAAACATTCAGATATAAATGACAGATACATATATATATATATACACATATATATACTGGCAAGAAGAAAACCCAAATTGGAACACTGAGTCCTGATTAAAAGCATCCCAGCATCAGCTTTGTGTGTGTTTTCGAAGTAAACTTCAAAAAATAGAGGATTCTTCTGTGAAACATTTTACAGCATTTGTTGGAGCTCCCTGTAAGACCTCACATTACCCTCTGGTACAGAAACGTCCGACACAAGCTAGCAAAAGTCAGTACTTGGTCACAGTTGCAATGTGTGTGTTTATAGGGTCTGCGAGCCTCCTTCAGCTCCCCTGAATCTCATGGGAGGCTCTCAGCTCCTCAGAGGCACTGGTCCTTTTTGTGTCCTGACTTTAAAGTGCCTCCAGCATCCAAGAGGCACTGCAAGCAGCTGTAGTTATTTCCATTTGTAAGTTAGCTTCATTTAGCGTTGTAGTTCAGTTTGGAAACCATCCGCAAGTAATCACAACCTCTTGTTTAGCTGTATCACCTTGTACCATGCAGGCTGGAGACAGAAATAATTACATGTACCAGAAGCCAATTTTGTTATGTAAAATGAAAAATAAAGAAAGAAACCATCAGCAGCACCACCACTGAAACAATCATTGTCCATTATTTTCCCTTGTGGCTATTAAAATGAAGTTGAACAGAGTCCATGACTTCTGAATGAGCATACGTTCTTTTCAAAACAGCAGTTTCCTGAATTTTGCCAAGTTCCCTTTTGTCTCCTGGGACCTGGCCTCAGCAGTTGAGCACAGTGCTGCCACTGCGGCATTCAGCTGTCTTGAAGCGACCTTCAGACAGAAAAGCAAGCAGTGGGTGTATGTGGAGGAAGGGGCAGGAGGCCCAGGGATGGCTTGTAAAGGAGAAGGATGAAGAAATAAGGGAAGGATTATAGTGCAGATGGATGAGATCTCTAGGGACAGTTCCAGTTGTGAAGCTGCAATAAGACATCTTTGTCAGAGCCAGGGTGGGCTTGCTTGCACTTGTATTGGTAGTGTCTGAGCATTGAGTTATGCCATTCCTCACCCTGCAAGGAATGGTGCAAGCCTTAGTTGATTTTGTTGAAAGCAGGAGATGTCTGTGTCTGATGAGGAGCCCTTGTATAAAACAAGTGTGCTGAGCTTCTCGGAAAGACATTTTGCAGAGGAAAAAGATTATTGTGATTGCCCCTTATAAAGCACTGCACAGCTAATGGGAAAGATTTAGCAGTCCAGACTCTGTTTCAGTTAGTTCCCCACACACCTGACACTGCATGCTTCGTTTCCCTATTTGTAGGACTAAAAATTCACTTGGCTGCAGGTGAGGGTCATGAGAGCACTAACAGGTTTTGATTGCCCTCACTGTCCTGACCCAAATCCTCTTATTAGGAGTTCTACTTCAGCTCAGTTCAGGGGGTTTAGTTCTTTTTAAGATGGGCTACAAGAATAGCTGTCCTTAGCCCTGCTCCTGAGTTGTTATGTGGATTTCCTAGGCTGCCTTCTGATGTGATGTCTATGTTGCCTGACACTTGTTGGATGACTGCTGGGAGTCGTTGCTGTTACTACCCTGTTCCACTCACAGTGAGTTCTCCTATTTTGCTTATTGTGATAAACCTCATCTTCACAAACATTTCCTGACATGAGCGTGAACTTTCTTGTTATAGAGGAGCACTTCCCAGAAATGCCTAAAGAGGCTGTGTGCCTGGGAATATGTTCTTTTGTGTAGCACAGGAGTTAATAATACAGTTAGCTTGTTCTGGAGTGTATAATAATATAGTTGGCTTGTTCTGGAGAGTATAGATGCTTCATGGAAACACTGATGCAAAATTGGTATTAGTGATGAATTAATGATGTTCTGGGTTTTAGAGTAAAATTACAAAAATCTGTTCACATGTAACTTCCAGAAATAATTAGTTTACAGGCTTTGATGACTGGGAGTTTTGCTTGTGTTTCTCTTCTGATTCTAGCCTGTATTGGTATAAACTCTATCAAGTGGCAAGTAATTTGGAATGGCTTGTTAGCATCCTCTTTCTGTAGAGTGACAAGCTGGCATTATAGTAATCACAAATTTATACCCACACTGGCCATATACTCTGTGGCTCCAGGTGGTAAATAAGATCATTGCAGGAGGAAGGGTGGAGGTGACCCCTGAAAGGTGGTCCATAAAGGCCAGGTCTTTGATCAGTGGGACACCAGTATGGGGTCTGTGCAACCACTGCTGGTGCTGGTCACATTGAATGTGCAAGCAATGCCCTTCTCAGAAAGAACAATTTTGATCTTCTTTCCACTTAATCACTACTGAAGTGCAAATGGGAAAATATCATAATACCCTGGGGTTTGGTTGTGAACAGGTTAAGGGGGCTAGGAGTTCTGCCTCTCAAGTTGAGGAGACAATAGAGATGTTTAACCAATATGTACTGAAATGGCAAACCTGCAGTTTCTAGGCTGTAAGGAGACTTGTTATCTGTCTCGTTTGTGCTTAATAACCTGAAAAATGATGAAGGAAGCAAGCCAGCTGAGGAGGATGGGTGATTAAATACATGGCTGCTAATGGGCATAAGCAGATGTTAGAGAAACAGGAGCAAGAATGCCAGTCGAGGGATGTAGTAACAGGTACTATAGAGACATAAAATGAACTTACTGGGGTTTGGCTTAAAATGTCTGAAGCATTTACATGTAAAACAGACATTATTTTCCATAAAGCTACAGTGCCAGACAGAATTGTTATGAAGCAAGCAACAAAGCTCAGTGAGTTAGAAGAGTTGCAGATCAGCTGGGTGGCCTAAATGGAAAAGATGGAACTACCACTTTCAGCAGCTCTGAGATTGCAGATCCAGATTCAGAGTGTTAGCCTGATCATGGAGTATTGGGCACTGTAGAGCCTTCTAGAAGAATAGGATTTTTCACCAGTAGAGTACCCCAGGTTAATGAGGGAAGCAGGATGTGATTAGAACTTAATGTGCAAGTTCATGAGGCATGTAAATGGTGATCCATTAATAGCTGTGAAGGAAGATTGGTATCTTTTCGTATTTTATATGCAGTTACACACTTTCAATTGGGAACCTCCCCTGGCACATTTAATTAGCCGGAAGAGGAGGGAAAACACGCTCCCTGTGTACAGTACTGTTATTCTGGTTGGCGAAGCAGCCTTCAGCATAACACACATCAAATGGGACTCCAGGCTGCTGTGCTAAAAATAGCTGCTTACCCCTTAGGACTGCAGCAGCTACAACCCAGAAACATAGGCACCAGTAACACTTATGGATATTAAATTCTTGGTTAAAGGAGAGGTATGTGGTATGCATTTGGAAGAAGTGTTACTGTGAGTAATTAAAACTCACTTTCTAGAGCTTTCTAGAGCACAAGAATAATTTCCCTGGGTGGGAAAAGCCATCTTCCCACCTAGCTGTTACCACATTTCAAAAAGTGGTGAAATAGAGCTTCTGCTTAGACCAGGACTTGTAATATCTCTGCTCTGCACACTCCTGTGTGGTATTTAGACAACCAAGCTATTCCTAAATAAACCACTTATAAATTACCACAAGGCTTGTAGCAGCATATTCTACTCAGTGACCGAATGTATATGCACTGCCTTCCATTCACCACCTTGCAGATTTAAGGTGAGCCTTGTTTGTCTCTTGCTTTAGATCTAGCACAATTTAAACCTTTTCAATGGCAAGGGCCTGAGAGAAAGGATGTGGCATGCAGTGAACAGCAGTGACTCCTTAGAGCCTTCTCCTTTGACTATGATCTAAGTTTATGTAGTAAATATTAAGCCTTTTTTTAATAGGATTCCAAGTCCTTGTTCCATTTAATCTGCAGACCTCAGGAGTGCTTTGTGATCCATTGCCATTACTAGTATAAGGAAACTTTCCTATACTCAAGGGTAGATGCTATAGGGAGTAATTCCCTTTTCAGAAGCCAAGTTGGGACACTCAAATGCAGGACTAATATTAAATGTTGAAGTGAGGAAATTGCCATGTTTCTTTTCATTTGATCTTGTTACTGCCATTGCTACCTAATCTTAGAGATAGTACTGAATCTGATTCGAGAGCTAAGAATCAATAGATATGAATGTAGGTATGCCCAGTTTTTGTAAGCAAAATTTGTAGGACTTCTGTTTTATTAAGAGAAAATTATGTGTGTGAAGCTTTTAGGTACAGACTTCCTTTATAAGCTTTACTGTGTTCCTAGAAATAAGTGCTAATCACTTTACCAGCTGTGTCTATTGGTTTAAAAGAAAACAACCCGCAAATTTTGTTTCAGCTTCCAGTCCTGGTTTTCCATTTATTCCTATGCTATTATGGCAAAGCTTTCTTTTTAAAGCAATTTTCACCCTCAACAGTTTCATTATAATAAGACATATTCTAATTTTTCATATATTTTTCCTGCCAGATATTTGTACCCTTGTTTTTTCTCCCTGCTTCTCTCTTGTTTCTTAACCACTAAGAAAGGTGCAAGAGAAGAGGGATGGAGAGAATGGAAAAAGCATGCCAATTAAAAGGTAGAGCACTGTAAAACTGCCTTAGTTTTCTTAAAGAAAATCAGGAAAAGTGACAAGTTATCTTAATGTCACAGGAGGGGTTTATGCCAATAAAACCTGGTATTCTGACCTCCTGCCTTTCCAAGGTACTCTCCCTGTTCCTGCCCCCTTTGTAGAAGCTCATTTACAGCTTGCTGAAACATGACTATGGAGCTTAGATTGAGTTGTATGTCCAGCTTTCTGTGCCTCTGTGTGTAAAAGGATAGGTACTGCGCAACTACAGCATAGCTTTAGCAGGGACCAAGGGAAAGGGCTTAATACCCTGAAAGGAGCACAGGCCGTGGTAAGGCTTCTCCCAGCTCTGTTCTAGCAGTCAGGTCCAATGTCACACAGCTGTGCCTTATCAGAGCTGACCTTGAGCAATGGTTATAAAAGCCTTAGGTTGGGGAGGAGAGGCTGCAGGGTTTAACACCAAGAAGAGAAAGGCTATCAGAAAATTGTTTGGGTGATCTGATAACCATGTGGACAGGACCACTGAAGGGAGTGTAATTCTTTGTGCCTGGTTGCTGTAGAAGAAGCTGGGGAGATTCCCTATGCCAGTTCTTTTTATCAGGGATTCAGCAAAAGATCAGCCTAAAGCTGGGAGTGATTATGAAATGGGTTGAGGTACAAATGAAATGAAAATTAACTGATTGCCGGGGCTGGTGCTAATCACCTGAGTGACTGGAGGAGCTCAAGGGTGTGCTGAAGAAGGACCTGCTGAATTTGGGAGATGGATAGTAAGACAGCAGGTGCAATTCAGTGCAGGTAAACGTAACTCCTGGGTAAAAGTAATCTGGTCTTGCATATAATATTCTGAGCTGTAACTTCATTATTGTCATTGAAGAGTGAGACTGCAGGTTTATGATAGTTCCATGAGACTAACAGTTTAGCACTCAGTAACCATAAAAATAGATAAAAAAAGAGGAAATATTGTTACTTTGTGAGAGAAGACTAGAAATAAAAAAGCCACTGCATGACTCCAAGGTTCACCCCCTCCATGTAGTTGTGGATCTTTCATCTCAAGAGGTACTACAGCGGGAGAAAGCCTGAAGAAAGGCAGTATGTGTAAGTAAAGGTATGAAAGACGATCTGTTCAAGGAACAGTTAAGTAGGCTGAACTTTACATAATCCTTTTCCAAGGATGGGTGGATGATATAATAGAGATCTACAAAATCATGGGTGACATGCAAGGTATGAATAGAGATTGATTGTTTATTTCCTCTGGCATGACAACAGGGGGCCATCAAGTGACACTGAAAGGTAGATTCAATACAACCAGGAGGTGGTTGTTCATGTGGAATGAATGAGACCTCTTGTGCTGCCTGCCAAAGGATGGTTTGGAAAGGAGCCTGGGAAAGTGTTTGGAATAGATTTTCTTTGTGGTTTACTATCTAGACAAGCCACAGCAGCCTCAGAGTCCCCTTAGGCTGGGGAGAGTTGGAGATGAGGAGAGTATTAGGGTGAAAGTACCTCCCCAGTGATACTTACTCTTCCTCATTTACAGACACCGTCAGAGGCAGAAAACTGAACTAGGTGCACTAAGGTCTGCTCAGATATGACTCTTCCTTTGTTGTTACGATTTTACACTAGAATATACTTTTTTTTTTTACTTTTAAAGACAAAATTATTATTTTTTTCTTTTTTTTTTTTTTAATTCAAAGTGCCTGTCCTACATGATGCAAGGTTGTCATATACTGCTATGGCAATTCAGTATTGAGTCCTTTGATCTGCCAAGTGTTCAGAAAAGCTTTGACACTGCATGTGTGCAAGTCTTCACAGAGTACAGCTGTGATCCTAAAGAAAAGCAGTAGATGAAGTCCTCTTTTATTGCTCAGTGAGGAAGGTAAGCAGCCCAAGAGCTGATCCTCCAGCATCAAGAAACTGATTTTCTCCTGTCCTGCATATTCCCCAAGCGATTGGGAGCACTCCTGTGAAGATAGGTGCTGTCTTGCTCTTTGTGTACAACCTTCTTAAAATGCTTGTTTCTTTCCATCTTTCTGCTTTTGTGTTTTGAAGGAATTTGCCATGAGCAGTTTCCATGGTTACAAGGATACAGCTGCTCTTGGATTGAGAAATCTGCAGAAAGCAAAACACAAACCAGTGCATCCGGAACAGAGGAAATGTGCTTTGTATCCATAATAGCCGTTCCACCTTAGGTAAAAGTCAATGTGAAATTGAAGAAATAGATGTTATTCTTAACCCCCTTGTCTCACTGGTAAACGCAGAGCTGTTCTTTACCATTACGTCTTTTTAGATTGCTGAAAGTGCTCCGATTTCTGTGGTCTCTTGAGTATTAAATGGCAGGAAACAGCCTATGTTGCAAATTATGATACTAAACCAAATTTTGCAATTTTCTTGTGTAAGAAAGAAAACTGCTTTCTCCCTCTCTTTTAGAATTACACACTTCCATTTTGTTCTTCATCCAAATAAAATGGAGGAAAAGTCTGGAGTTCTGGGAGAGATGCAAAAGATCTCTCCTCGCCTTCACACTCATTGCTAGCATTGGCAAATACTCGTGCTTCTGACCATCTCTGTATAGCATTTTATCTGCTGAACCCAGGAACAGTGGTGGACACATCTACAGGAGTGCAGAACATGTTATTGTGCACAAAAATCTTTTTAGGGAGAAGCTGTATCGTTACACACAGTTTGCTGTAAACCTGGAGCAAGCCTCGGTCCTGTGACTGTCGCTGCTGAACTCATTGCCTCTGCTACAAGACTTGTGGAAGCCTTCTACAAATGCAGAAGGTGAGTTAGCAGGCCTGTCTTGAAGAGGCTGGCACAGAGCCTCTGCACACATTTATATCCCTAAGGGATAGCTAAGCCGCTCTTCAACAAAACTTTTTAATCTGAAGTGGTAGCTGCCAATCAGGTAGCTGGTAAACTGTCTCCTGTACTGACTGAAGAGAAAGCGGAAAGAAAAAGCAACAAAGGTAGAAAAATTCTACATTAGAAATTAAACTTTGGTGACTCTTCCTTGTTCTTCTCCTCTGCAGTGTTTAACTGTAGTTCTTTTCCACCTTAGCACAGAACTGTTTATTTCAGCAAGTGTCAACAGAATTTCCAAGGTGAGTGCAACTGCATCTCATGGATGCTGGTGAAAGCACTCAGGGGACTAACTGATGTTCCAGGCAAGACTGTCAAAGGATTTATTCCAATTTGTTTTATTTTCATTAGTTTTTATAAATCCTTCATTTAGTTACTGTTAAAAATGAGCCTTTTGGCAAAATGCACCCAAAAAAGCCACCCCATTTTTTAAATGTGTTGTTCTTACAAAGCCCAAGTTGCAGATGTCTTTTTGTTTGCAAATTCTACAGTACAGCTCTGCAGTACTCAAGAAAAGTAAAATTACTCTTCGATGGAAGAAGTGGCTAACCATTTAGGAGAGCTTACCAAGCAATGGAACAGTGCAAATGGCAATAAATATTCAAATCCCAAAGCAAGACATTTCCAGGCTTCTGTATTCCAATAAAATGATCAAAATGAAACCTCACTATTTATAGCTGGTGGCAGCTTAACACCAGAGGATATTCATATTTAATAGAGTGCTCGTGTAATGCTGCCAGTGCTGAAGAGTTAGGAACTACTTACTGTGATGAATGGCTCTCAACTGAGCATGTGCCTGGGGCTTGCTGCTGATGCTCAGCCACCACAACAGCTACCTGCCAGCCATGAAGCTCTCCCCTTGATGGGGAGAGTTTTGACAGATGTTTATTGGGGTTTTTTTAACCACCTGATGGAGATGTCTGTGGTGGTCGCTCCTTACAAGTGGTGACAACCATAGGGCTCAGCTCTAGTCAAACCAGATTTGGAGAGAATTTTATACATGCTTCTGTCAACTAGCAGTTGGCTGGCTCTGTGGGGTTTTATCCCTTTTGCGTCATGAAAATAGCCTCTTACAGATTTGCCTTCATCTTTGAGAGTCACATAGCAGCCCTGGAAAAAGTGGGGCTGTGCTAGCTTCACAAAAGTAAGGCACCTCTAGGAATCAGGGATGGAGTGGGGAGGGGAGACAGCTCAGTGACAGAGACACTTCAGCAAAGGACAGTTTAGGTACAAGCAGTACTTGTAGTTGGCTCATCTTCACCAGCTTTCTCTGTTTTTAGAAGAACCTCTACCAGATGTGTGTTAAATGAGATGACTAATGTCTACCACATACTCAGTAAACACATACATGGTAGAGAACCCTCTGCCAAATCTAGTGCTAATTAGGATCTGTAATGAATGTTATTCTCCTCTTAATATAAGTGCGATAGAATTTTCAGTAATCTAAGTGACTGAGGTGCTCACCTCTGCTTTCCCAAAAGCAGTTTAGAGACAGAGAAGCATTTAATTGGACTAAAATGGCATGCAAACAGCAGTAGTGGTGTTTACTTTTGTAAACTGGGATGTAGGCCTGGCTGCATTGTGGCTGTCAACTGGCTTAAGTGTGTTATTCTGCTATAGTGAGTTTGGTTATCACTGGAGTAATGCGATGGGTTTCCTTCAGCTAGCTCCTGTCGCCTGGCTCGCTCCTTCCCCCAAAACACAGATGACTATTCTGGAGCAGTACTGCACCTGAAAACTGAATCGCTACTGCGGAGTAAACTCTCCTTTTGAGAGTGTCCACCCAAATGAACCTGCAGTACTTGAGCTTCTTGCTCAGAAGCTGCACTCTAAATTCCATATGGCACAGAACTGTGTTAGAAGGTCTTCTTGTTGTCTAAAGGCAAAACTGCAGAACATAGTAAGGCTAGCTTTATTTCTTTTCACTCCTTCATTTGTCATTTCTTTTGACCCTCAGTCCTCTGTGCCACTACTTCTTGAATATAAGGTCCCTTACAATTCATTTGAAAGGTAGTCACTGAAGCACTAGAAGATCAAGATTGCAGTGGATGTCTGCAGGTGTATGGTAAACACATTGCATCAAATTCTTCAAAGCTGTTGAGCTGTGATCTGGTCTGCACTGGAAATTATGTGGAAAGAGTTAAGTTCCTGATTTACATTTTACAGGAAACACTTTTTAAGATGCATCTAATACTGAGTAGAAGGAAATCGATAGAAAACTGGTACTAGAGCATGTACAGCTGTGATTTAGAGCATAAGACTGCATTAGAAAACAGGATTTCTGCATTATACAAACAAGAAGGAACTATGTCTTTTTCATCTGGCCTTGTATTGACATTCTCCTCTCGCACAGAAAAAGGTTAATTTTGAGAAAAGCGTTAAATGTCCTTTTTACAGCTTTTTCTCAAACATTCAACTTTTTACAGTATATATATGCAAGCTGAAAATTGCCCCAATTGAGAGTGAAAGACCCATAAAACCAGAACTTCCTGTTTTCTGATTGAAACACTTCTTAAATAGCAGTTCTGAAAGCAAATATGGAAAAAGATCATATCTGCATGACTGCTCTTCTTTCATCAATGTGCCCACATTTCTTTATCTTCTAATGTGTGCAGTTCAGAGACTATCAGCAGTGCCCTTTTTGGGGAATGGGAAATAGGCATTTTTAAAATAATTCCAAATATTTTGGTATTGAGAGTTCTGTGTGCATAAACGTATGAAAAGCACAGTCTTTAGGGGGAAATGATGGAGATAGGACTCCTCGAGACACAGGCTCAAGGGGTGGCTATTAACTAATGCGAAAACCTGCTCTGTTATACCCATTAAGGACCAGTACTGTCAGTGTTGTGACATACAGCCAAGGATGCAGCTCAATAATGATGGGCGCAAAGGTTTAACTTTTCCAGGAGGAAACTTGTTCTTACTCACCTGCTAGAATGATAGAACAGTTAGGGTTGGAAATGATCTTCAGATCAGTAAGTTCCAACCCCCTGCCATGGGCAGGGACACCTCATACTAGACCATGTCACCCAAGACTCTGTCTGACCTTGAATACTGGCAGGGGTGGAGCGTTTCTCGCTTCTTTGGGCAACCCATTCCAGTGCCTCACCACCCTCACAGTAAAGAATTCCATCTGTATCTCTTTTTCCAGAGCACAGCCTCCATGTCATGGCTCAGGCTGGGGAAAATGCATGTATTCTGGAAGACATGGGATCCCTGCAGGGTGTGACTTAGACCTTATTTTATTTCACTGCCTCCAGGTGAAGTGGTCTAAGTCATATCTGAGAGCAAAGACTATCAGGAGAAACTGGTTTCTGTGGGAAGAGGGATCCTATTACTGCTGGCCCCCTACAAGTAGACATCCTGTTGCCTTACCAGCTGCAAGCTGCTTCCAGGTTCCTACAGTTGCTGCGGATCAGGCTGCCACATTTGGTACCACATTAGTGGTACCACATTAGATTTGCAGCCTGTGCTGCAAATCACTGCTCCAGACGGCAGCACCTTTTTCCTGTGGGGGATGGTTTGGTACCTACTGAGCTCCTGCAGTTCCCATGTTTAACAGCTCTCCTGCAGTGATGGGGAGCACAGCATATGGTCCTTGACTCAAAGTGCTCTGCTGGGGTTGTCTGAGGAAATGAACTCCTTGTCATCCCAGGGTGTGAACTGAGAGAGGAATATACAATGTTTAGGCCATGGGCTGCTGCTGGGCAATGAAGGTAAATACTCTTGCAGTATGTTGAAGGGTAGAATGTGAGTCTAACCAGGTGCTAAAGCAGAGCTGAGCATGTCTTGTGCTGAGCTGAAAGGTATTTCCTCCCGCTGGATTCAGCTTTATCATTTAAGTTAGTATATTTGGTAAGGGTCTAACAGTCTTCAGAAGCAGCAAGCAAACCCACAGAGGTAGAGCAGCGGACAAAAGTCTCAAAAATCAGATCAGCAGAGCTTTTCCCATCTGCTTGTTATTGGATGTTGTGGACAAAAGATAACAATTGAATTACTCGCAGCAGTATCCCAACCTGTTTTGAAGAGAAAAATGAGCTTTGGTGCTGTAATCCAAAAATAGTTTTGTTAGTAAGGATAACTTATTCTCAGATTAAGCTTGGCATCCCATCACATCTAATGTTTCTTTTTAGAAATAAATGCCAGAAAAAAATCTGTTTTATTTCAAATGCAAAGGATGTCTCTTGATTAAAAGGAAGTATAGCTACAGTTTTCATTTGATCTACCAGCATTAGCTGAGTACATGTTCTTTAGAAAATAGGTCACAGCAAGAAAGGCAGTTAAATTTAAAGAGAAGAAAGATGAGCAGTAGTGACTAGAGAGATTAAGGTTTTCAGTAGATGAATGGCACTACCTGACAAGCAGCCCTCTTTCAATTGGGCATAAATATTAATGCCTTCCACATTCATGCTAGACAGAGCCTTTTATTAAAACCTACTAAATAAAAAAATTACAACTGGTGCTTCTCAGGTTGGGGGCTTTGAGCCTGCTGTGGCTGCCTGGTAGGAAAAATGTAAAGCTGCTCTTGTAAATGGTCACTCTTTGGTCACTTGTGAGGGTGAGGATTCCAAACCTGGTCTGTGTTCTGACTTCCAAAATTTCACCTGTTGCTTTTCAGGACAGCAACCTCACTAAACAAATACAAAATAAATGCTGCCATTGTTTCCTTGCTGCAAATGTCCGTTTATTCAGTGGCTGTATTCCATATTATAGCTTATCCCCTAGTTTTTTGTTCTCTGCCCATGCTATGAGAATAGCCAGGGCTCTTGCTTGAATCATCCCCTTTCCTATTGTAGTGCTTGCAACAACCTCATACCCTCATCTGCCCTAAAGCTCCTTATCCTGGCAGAAGTACCTGGTCAAATACACTAATGGGTCATTGCTGCCAAGTAAGATGTAGCAGGCTGCCACATTTGTGTTAGTAAAGTACTGTGAGAGTTTAATCTTCCTGTGTCTCTTCAGTTTTTGTGTATAACTTCAGTGGAGCATCTCCCAGAAGATTTCATTCCCCTTCTCCAAGGCTGTTAGATGTGCTTTGCGCATAGCAGAAACTTGTAGCTGGAGAGAGAAAGCTGGCTACTACTGTTTGAAAAGGAAAAACTCTATTTTTCACCTGTGATGAGAGTCTAAGACTTTAGAGGGAGGTCTGTGGACCTTGGTACACAGGAAGCAAGTGGAGGTGATGTTTTAAAGTTAGTGTCTGTGTCCTGATAGCCTGTGATGGCAGGGAGCTGGTTCTGATGATCTCAGTGATTTCTGACAGCTCTGTTCTTTGCTTTTCTGCTTAGCTCTTAATTACTTCAAATACGCACTAATGTGGTGCCAAAACTGAATGCGATGAAAAAGAGATATATTTTTAAAGGCATGGCTCCTGTGGAGTGGTGGTGGTGTTACCGAGTGGTGCAAGTAGCTCTGTTAATGAAAGTCAGTGGAGATCTCCACTGAGCGCAGGAGTGTGTTACAAGCTGCATGTGTGCCTGGGGTCCCTTCAGAACTGTGTGTACCTTCCTGATGCTGTCAGACCCGACTACCACCAGTGCACCCACTTTTCTGGAGCCCTTAAATAAGGGGCATAGTGGGAGACTTACATTACGGTAGTACTCACTACTCACAAATACAGTACTCACATCTGTATTTGTATTCTGTCTACTGTACTTCCAGCTGAAGACTTATGGAGCACAGGCAGGACATTAACTGCTGGTCTGGCTTCTTGAGTTCTGTTTTCTCATTTTTATTACAGCTGTCATTATTTTCCTAGTCATAAAAAAAGGACTTTTGTGATGTTGAATTACTTCCTAGCTAATATTATCTCAGCTCTTTAAGGAATACAGTTTAAAACACACTAGGTGATATATTCAATATTGTGATGACACGTTGTTCTTGTTTGCAATTATACCATAATAATTACAATATGGCAATCTGGAAAGAGTCCACCATGTAATTCTTATCAGTGTAGTGCTGTTTCTAGAGAAAATTTACATTTAGGACTGGCTTTTTCTAGTGTGATTGAAGGAATAAAACTTTTCATACAGCCAAGTAGAAATAGGTGAATTAAATATATGTACACAGGCATACATGTATATATACGTACCTATATATTTGAATATTCACCAGCATTTCCATATGCCAAAGAAGCATTACACATTAAAGAAAAAATCTGAGAATTTGGATCTAAATACTGGGCCAGAACTGAAATCAGTTAAATCCACTAATCCTGTCCAAACCATTGTGCTTCTTGGCTGCTTCTGCTTTGCATTTCTCCCTGTGGAAAGGAGACTCAACCAATACAGCTAACCTGTTATTTCAGATATCAGGTGTATCAAGGCATGGCCTTGATGGAATTTCTCAAAGGTATTGCTTTCATTGACAGTGTTTGTGCCTTCACATGAAGTGGCAGCAGTATGCATTAAGGCATGTGACAGAGGAGCTAGCTGTATTTACCCAGGCAAAGCTCTTGCAGTCGAGTTCAGAACCACAAAAGCCTGTCAATAGACTTAAGTATGTAGTATAGCTTGCTTCTCAGAATGATCTACAGGACCTCGTGGCTTGAACCAGCTTTTATTCTCTGTCCCTTCTATGGCCCTTAGTTGAAGGGGGTAGGTGATACTTCAATGCATGAATTTCTATGACTGTCCAAAATCCAAATGCATGGGCTAATTCAATCTTATTCGTTTACAAGAGTTCGGGGCCTCTGTGTCTTGGCTTTCAGAGAAACAGTTTTGTTGACTATTGTGTTGCACTGCTGGTTGTTGGTGCTGCTGATGCCTCATCACATAACTGCACAGGTATCCCAGGCAGTTGTGGGAACACAGCAGTAAATGAGGCAATGGAGAATCACACCTAGTATCACAGGAAGAAAAATAGCTTCTCATCTGTCTATGCATTGGAGTTTTAGAAACGTCAGGTGAATTACTGCAGTAGTTCTAGCTGATTTTCTCTACTTGCTTGTCACAAATCCCGGTAGATTGGGATTTAACAGCTGAAGTTAGAGAAAAATTGTAACCTTTTATCGAGCAACAAGTTCGTTTCTATAGTTCTCCACTGGCTGATAGCTCTTCATTACCTCACACCGGTAATGTTGTTAATATGAAAGAAATCTGTCTCTGTGATAGTTGTAGGAGGCTGTGAACGTAGTGGGAGTTGTAAGAGAAAAAGTAATCACCTTGTTACTTGAAGCAATCAGTGAATTCATCCTTTTAATTCCAGCTGTTTCAGCCTCATGAATGTGATATCATTCTGTCAATAACCTGCCAGAAAGAGTTACATTTTGTGAGCGTTAGTTGGAGGCTTTTCAGTAGGTCATGCTTGTACGCTGTTTGCTGCTGCGCTCCAAAACCTCATTTGCCCATGCAATAGCTGATTTTGGGTGAGAGGTTATAACCATGAGGAAATGCTTACAGAAACTGTGCTTTACACCGATCAGGAGTAGAGGTTCAGTGCTAAAAGTCAGTTGAATAACAATGAAGACCAATGTCAAACTGACTGATTAAAAAAAGGTTAGCAACCTCAAATAAGCAGGATGCCTATAAGATGATGCAAAGGTGAGCAAAAAGGAGATATGGCCTGGGAAGCCTGCTTCCACCTCTTCAGGCAGAAAAATCTGTGATGATGTCTGTATACTGGAATCTATGACTATGTTGTTTACTTGTCCCCAAAGCTGTATTTAGCCTAAAAGTGGGGAAATCAGCCATTGGAATGATGATCTTGTATACTGGTTTGCAGCCACTGGACAAGCACTTCATAGGGAAGACATTGGAGTGCTACAAGAAAGAATCCCACTTTCTTTCCCCCGAAGTGTAAACAAATTACTCTAGACTCCAGAAATAAGCCAGCCTCCTCTAGTCATTGTACCAAGCCAGAACAGCCCTTCTTTAGGATTGGTTTTCTTTCTTAATCTTGACAGAAATATTCATGCAGGAAAAAAAAAAAAAGAGTTGGCATTTGCTGCTAATATTGACTAGCTATTTCTTAGTTATTACACTAATTTTCAAAACCAAATAATTCCTGGTGTTTTTATTGTAGCCTGTATGTTCAATAATTTAATGACTTGCTAAGCATCTTTGAGACAGGAACCATCAGATTGTACTGAAATTAATATAAGGCAAGCTTCCTCATAGCCAGGACATAATAACTGCAAAACACTGATGTATGATTTGGAGTAAAAGGTTCCAAAGTGTAACTCTTACATTTTCCTGTATTTTCAGAAGGACTCTTCTGCACTAGACAAAATACTGCAAGTAAACACTGAAACTGTAATTTCCTGGTACCCACATTTGAGTATCCTAAATCCTTTCACTGCTGTCTCTTCCACTTCAGCTGCTCTTGCTGTTCTCTATTGACTGTCAGGTTAACAATACAAAGAAGGACAGGTAAGTTGCCATAGGCTTTTGTGCAGACATTGTTTTTGAGCAAAGCTCCACTCTAAATTAAATTGCTCTTATGTCATGTTCACAGTTACAAAGACAGTGTCCAGCAGCCAGACTCCATGAGGTCTCCTGCTGTTGCTGCAGCCCCTGATGCAGCCCAGTTGGGTCTTTTGGACACAGACAAAGTTGAAACGCACCTTTGAATCCATAGGTACTTTCTGTGACTGGGAGGAAGCTAGATTCTTACTGGATGTATTAAGCTGCCTGGTTTGTATACCTAAAGTTAGACACCTCAAACCCTGTCTTATCAGTGGTGAAGAGCTGGTGTTCAGTGGTGTGATTTTTATGGAGAAAGTTAAATACCTGCAGTATCTTACAGTTTCATCGATTGAGGTGCATTATGTTTAACTGCTTTGTTGCCTTAAAAGAGATTTCATAAATGTATTTAACAATATTATCTATAGCTCTCATTCAAAGATCAATGCATACAGCTAGTGTTAAACACAGAGCTGAACCATACACTCATTTATTTGAACAGTCTTTCACTTTTTCCTGACATTTCTAGAACATGAAACCTTCTAACTCGCATGGCTTGTAAGCAGAAGATCATACATTTAAAGTCTGAGTATAATGGAGACTAATATTTTAGAGAAAAAGATAGTGTATTTGTAGAGGGAAAAGCTTCTAAAATGAGCTTGACCTGCACCTATATTTTTGTCATAATGTGGTTGACTGAGAACAAAAATAAGGATGTAGTAGCAGTCTACAGCTGAATTTTCTGGTTAACAGCAGTCTGGGGAATTGCAATTGCCTGGGACTTGAAGTAGCTTTGTTTGAATTACCTATTTGTCATAGGAAATTATTTTGGAAACCCCACTCACCTTTTTATCATTAATCTTGGACTTTGTTGGTTTGGCAAGGCTGTGTTTGGAGGACCCTCAACAAGCACCAGGATCCAGTAGTGAATGGGAAGACAGATTGAGGGGTGAGGAGGGTACCTGAAGCCCATACGGCAGTTATTCTTGCTACATGAAGTAGATGAGACCATAAGGTTCAAAAGGAAAGCCCTCTAAGTGGGTTTCCGTTACATAGCCCAGTGCCTTGGCCAGTAGCCTGGGAGTAGAGATGGAGTTAGCTTGAGGTCTTTTGACCCCTCAGTTCTGGTTTGTGAATAAGCAATTGTAACAACAGCTACAGCAACTGTTACAGCAACTCTTTCCAATAATGCCAAGCTAAGTGGGAGGTATCCTTTTGTGTTGAAGAGGCTTATAGAGGCTTAATAGCCATGGATTTATTGGACCAAGCAAAACCTCTCTTGTGCAGGGGAATGTACTAGTATAAGGAGGCTCTGCTTTGCTGGAGGAGGCATATTGACTCCTATATCTCAGTTCTCCTCTGCATCCCTATTTAACATGCATTCACAGTTGGTCTATGCAAGTACATTCACTGTGGTAGTACCTTGCCAAGCAGTAAATATGGTTTACTTTGTGGGACAGTTGCGAAGTGCCTCCTTGGGTTCTTACGCTTCAGCTTTCATGACCAGCAAGTGTACTATTCTTCCTTCTTTTTATCAAAGAATGAGGAGGCTAAACTGCTGATAATGTCACGACAATATCAGTTTTAATGTGCAAAGCTTAAAACACACATGTGAGCATATCAGTGCACTTTGGACACTGATGTGTATGAAAGTCATTCCATGGGCTCTGGCTGGAATCGCAGATGGAAGTGCAGTTGGATACGCAAAGATGCACATCCCCAGGGGAAAGACAGATGGCACTATGTACATACAGTCTGCTGTAATTGTCTAGTTGGAGCAAGATTGTGATCTTACCTTACCTGTCAAGGCCTGTTTAGAGAGAGAGTAAGTCCATCAGCTATGTGTCTTACATGGCTCCAGGTTGAAGATTTGGTGGCAATTTAGCAGCCCATGTGCCTGGATGTAGCGTCCAGCATGGCATGATTGTCTGGCAGAGTACATTCTCTTGATTTAATTTACTGTGCATCCAGAGCAACAGATTGAATAACAAAGTTAGTGTGGTAAATAAGGCTTCTGTTTACACAGATTCTTTTTTCCCCAGTTGTTTTCCCCTTGTGCTTTAGGGACTTTCATGGAATTGCTCTGCTCAGACTTGTCTGTACCTAGATCTGGCTGTGCGAGGCTGCCTGGGTTTCAAACCACAGGTCGTTCCTTTCTTCTTGCTAATCAGCACTATTTGGCTTCTGATCAGTGAAGCCAGTCAGCCAGTGATTTGCACCAGTTGTGGTTTTGATGTAGCAGTGCATGAGGTTAAGTAGAAAATACTAAGGGAGGCTTGTTGCTCCTGTAAACACCATTCAGTGATTTACTTTTTTTATGGAAACTCTTTTAAAATCGCTTCAATCAGCAATAGAAAGTGCATTTTCTTCCATAGGTATGCTGAAAAGTTAAGTAGGTCATTGTAATCTTTAAAATGTAAAGCTTGAAAGCACTTCTCTGAAATAGTCTCCATTGGGTAAATCTAGCAAGTGATATTTTTGTCATTGCTTGATGATGCCATGAAACAGAAATAATGCTACTGCAGTCTGGGATTACTCTGTGGCACTGGGTCACTGTTGGATCTTGGTTTGAAGTAGATTTCAGTGATGTGAACTTTCAGTAGGAAAATGAAAATGTCAAACTCTAGTGGGTCTTCAGTGACCTTGGTGAACAGCTGAATATGCATATTCACCTCTGGCTCACTGCCTGCTGCACCTTTCCTTTTAAAGGAAGTGAAGGCACAGCAAATTTGAAAGTGGGTTGAAAGGCAAGACTCCCACTTGACCAAGAATAGTCAGAGTTTACGGCTGCTGAGTAGCCTTTCCTGAATCCCTAATATCCCAGTGGTCACTGCTTTGTGCTCTGAGCTACCTGGATCCCTAGATGAGGCTTTGGAGATGTGCTTTTCAAATCTAACTATCTATTTGAGGAGGAAGATGTAGGCTTATAGAAAAGATCTGTACTTCTTACTGATGATTATTGCTTGCTGAGTGCTGTTCAGCAGCATAGCAGAAGGCACAAAGTGTTCCTCTTCTGAAAAACAACTTGTTTACATGTATATCCTGCAATTTTAAGTTAGGTCAGAGAAGGTTAGGCTTTACTTTTTCAGTCTGATCTCTTGTATATGTGACATTGCTCTTTGTCTTCCAATCAATATATATATGCATATATGTGCAAATGCATGCATGCATGCACACTGTCTTTGAAAATAAATACCCGCTCTTTCTATTACTACCAATTTTTATGGGCCTTCCCGGTCTCTGGCATTTAACAACTCTTGTCCCTGCTGTCAGAGAACTGCAGTTCAGAACTATGTGTTTGTGTAGGATGGGGAGCAAATATTCCAGCTATTCTGTCCTTTCACTGAAAAGGGTCATAGAGGCTTAAAGCTTATATTAATTGCAGGTGGACAAAGGAGGGATTGTTGAACATCAGGGCCCCTATGAGACCTGATAGGTTATGTGCCTATTGCATACAAGGTGGTCATAGCCTCATGCAAAGACAGTTTCAGTCGGCATTTTTGTAAGGGCTGTGCCTGGCTCTGTGTAGCATTTCCCCTTTACCCATAGTACGTCCGACTTTCTGGCTGCCCACTGCAACAGCGGGAAGCTGCACTGCCAGCAGCATAGACAGCTCTGCATCTTTCCTCTCTACAGCCTACCATATGTGCAGGTCTGTCTTGAAGTAACTGGAGCTTGCTCTCCTAGATTGAAAAGTAACTGGTGACAGCTTGCAAAATCCCTGCAGGCATCTCCTAATTGCAGAATAGGTTTGGAAGGGACCTCTGGAGATGACCTAGCGCACCCCCCTGCCAAAGCAGGTTCACCTAGAACCAGCCACACAGGATTTCTTAAACCAGATTGCTTGCTCTTTTTAGTTTTAAGGAAACACAGAAGAACACAGAGAGAAGGGAACTGGCCAACCAGTTGTCCAGGTTAAATGCGACAGTCTTAATCCCAGCCTCCACTGTGTTTGTCTCCTCCTCCTGCTCTGTCCCCTCTTCTTCAGACTATGAAACCATACGATCATCTTTGGATTGGAAGCCAACCATGTTTAGGACATCCACTGTGATGAGGCGTGGTCTGCTGTGTTTCTGGCTCGCAGTGTGACTGGGCAGATCGCTTGGTCTTTGTGCCTCAGTTTCCCTTTTGAAAAATGGAAATGATGATGCTTCTCTGAAGTGCTAAACGATCTATAGGCAGGAAATACTGCAGATAAACCGAGTCTTTGTGGTCACTAAAATGTTGTAGCCAGGAGAGATGAGGAAGCAGTAGGATCAACTGGTATAATGCAGAGAGTTTTAATTCCACTGGGTGGCAGTTGAGACTCTTTTTAGGTGAGGAATAATGTTTTTCTCCTTTGGCTTAAAGGCAGCAACTTCTTTGCTAGAAGAAAACAGATCCAGAACCAAGCCTACTGCAAGCTCATGAGGCTGTATCCATTAAAGATGGCAGTTTTCCTTTTGTTTAATACAGACAATAAACCAAGATCTTTTCAACGGAAAAATCCATCAAACCTGCTGGGTTTGGATTGCCAGTCACCTTATTTTTAAAGGCTCATAAACCAAAACCACCTCAGCAGAAGTCCACATGTCTTTTATTTGAAGTATTTCCTGCTGCAGTCTGTATGAAAACCAGGACATGAGATATTGTGTCTCAAAACTATGTTGGTCAAGGAAGCAGATAGCTGAACAAACAGTTCCTGTTGTCTGTAGGCAATATGATCCATTCTGCACATCTGTACACCACCTTCCCTCAGCTGTGATGTCTGTTTCTTTCTTGGTACTTTGTACTGTTTGTACCCCACAAATGAATATCAAGCAGCTGTGCAGGATGCTGAACCATTTAGTGGTTGGCTCTTGCTTTTCTGCTCAAGAGGTAAAGAAAAGCCTCTGTAAATCATGGCAGTCTTAAGGATTAGCTGGAAGGCAGTGGCAAGAATTGCTCAAGATGCTGTATTGTTCAGATACTGTATTAGTGCTTCAGGAAGAGCTGCTGTCTGTGTCTCTAATGGAAAATCAGTCTCCCTAGCCCTGCTTGGTGGCTTTACTGTAGGGATTTGAGCTCCCTGTCCTTTCACGCAGTTCTTCCACAAACTTGAGTTTCCTCCTCATTTACATGGAGGAAAAGTAGCCCTTTCTCTCTCTCTGTGCTGCCTCAAAGTGAGTCACACTATGAAGTTTGCCAGAGAGCTTCTCATGTTTTTACTGCATACTTACCTGCAAGTGCCTCACCCAAGGATTGCCGCTTCTCTCTTCTGTTCTTACCTATCCAGTTCTCTCTGGGTATGTTGTTCATGTGGGTTCAGGATGTCTCTGCAATGCTATATAAGGCAGGCTTGGATGTCAGGAGATTTAAGAACATGGGAGGGTTGGGATGTGAGAGGTAATGCCACAGATATAATTAGAGGGTGAGAGAGCATGGTGGCTCATTCTTGGGGATTCTTTGAGTGTTAATAAGCTTTGACAAGAGCCGTGGATGAAAGAAGAGAGAGTTACAAAGCTAAATGAGGCTGGGTTCAACCCTGAGACATTTCGCATGTTCCTGGTAAATACATGCCAGAGGAGCATGCAGGATGATAGGCTCCCTTGTTTGTGTCTACATTGATTTTTCAAAGGCAATTGATGGCCAGTATGGATGGGCACAGGACCATCTGTCAGGCCTTGAGCATTACAGCAAAGAAGATTGCATGGAGATGGTGTGTGCTGTGCAGGAGTGAGTGGCCTGAGAAAGGAGCAGGTTCAGCTTCAGCAGCTCTTTCTTTACTGCCCCGTGTTACTACTATAGAACAGTTGAGGAACAGGTTTCAGCAGCACAGGCTACCATTGCGTAGGTAGATGGTGAGGATCTTTTTACACTTAAACTTTATAGGCCACTTCTTGCTGCTAAGTGGCCCTCTAAAAGCTTAAAAAAACCAAACCCCAACAAAACCGAAGTAGTTAGGTTCACAACAGTCGCATTCATGAAACTGCCATGTCAAGCACTGCTGATACACTGACAGGCAAACAGCAGCAGTGAGCAGGGTTCTCTGCAAGAACAGCACAGGAACCCCAGAACAAAAGTCAAGCCAGGGAAAACTGAAGCTGACCTGAACTCCAAAAAGAAATCAAGCTGAAACAAAATGAAATTTAACATAACTTGGTGTATAGCTGTGACACCTGGTGCCCTCCTAAAATAATATGGGACTTTAGAAACTTGCACTCGTGGAATGGAAAAGATTCCTCAGCTGGTGGTGAAATTGAGAAAGAACCTACCACCTATCACTGAGCTGAAATCCATCAGTAGTGCTGGACATAGGCACTGCCCGTGCTGGGGGAGCAGCATGAAGGCTACCTCCAAGGAGCTGTCAAACCCAGGTCAGACCCCATAAGGTACAGAAAAAGTCCTATAAAAACCTTTACAGGGAGAAGCAAAGCAGGTGGCAGTGGACAGCAGGAAGAGAGCAGCTTATGCCCTGCAGGGCAGTACGGAGGCAGGTGCAAGGTAAGTGTGATAGAAAAGGTGTGACTGGAGCCATTCGCCTCTAATGAAGGTATTTTGTTTCCTTCTGGGCATCAGAACCTCCTTAGACTGCAGATTGTCCCCTGCATGGTGCAGCTGTGTTCTGCAACACTCATGTGCGCTTGCTCAGCCTGCTTTAATCTCCTCATCCTCATTTTCTCCTTCTGGTAGTGAAGAGCAGAGCTGTGAAGGAAAACAGCTCCAAAAGCTCTTTGTCTCCCTGCTGCAGTCCTGGCAAGCAGTTGTGCAGTGGCAGGCGCTTGAGGTCTGCCAGCCGTGAGCCCTCCTTTGCCACCCAGGCAATGCAAGCTTTCCTGTCTCTTTAACATCAGCTTGACCTGGGGCCACCCTACTCCCCAAACTGGATGGCCAGAGAGTCCCAGGCTGCTTCTGCTGACTCTGCAGCAGGCAATAGTCTAATTAAACAATTTAGCTAAGCAAGCAAAGGGGTTCAATGCTGCCTATTTTGGCATCAAGTGAGAGCATAGGGACTGTCTCCCATGCTGCTCCTTTCCTATCCTAGAAATGAGACCAAATCTTGTTTCACTGATGTTGTTTAATTTTATTCTATTGTTTGTTTAATTAGAATTTATAGGTAATTAATATAAAGGTGCCGGTCAGGGTTAAAACTAATTTGGGATGATCACCATACCAGGAGCACTTGCTTTTAGCTGTACTGCTTCCTTTATGTCAACTTCTTTTTAGCAATGCCAGCTCCAAGCTTTTGGAAACATGAGCCTGTACCCTTGTGTATCATGCAAGTTGCTAATAGTTTTGTTCCTAGGGTGTAGTTCCACCACACAGACAAGACCATAATTAGAGTCTGGGACAAGCACAGCAAAAAAATATGTAGATGAAACCCAGTGCTTGGTAAATGTCCAGTACTTAAAGCTGGAGCTCTTTGAGGAGCTGTGTGGGCTGGCTCAAGTTGTTCATTGTTGCCATTGCAGTGTGATTCCTCAACACATCTTCTGTGTGTTGAGCTGGGATTTTGCCTTGTTTATAAACAAACTAAAAGGGTTGAGTACTGCCTGCCTTACCCTGCTGTTTACCAGAGGGACAGATAGATCATGCATTTGTGCATTGCTCAATGTTTGAAACCAAAGACCATGTCATTGGAGCAGCGGATTTTGGGCTGGTCTGTACAAATAGTCGAACTAACTTAACTGTAATCAGCTATGGGAAACATCACTTGGAAGGACAACTGTAAACCCAACATTTTGGCTGATAGCAAGTATGTCTGAGCTTGGTAGTTCATTAACTTGAAGTTTTAAATTGGTATCACAATTAACTTACTGACTAAAAGGTAAATTGCTCTAAGCTGTAGCTGTTGTAAATGGATTCAACTGTCTCCCCAAAGGAGTTTCTGAAGGATTAACTGAATCAGTTTAATAACTGATTGTAGTTAAACTAGTGGAAACTATTTTGTGTAAACCAGTCCTTGGGTCTGGAAGGTTTCACAGTGAATCAGGTGAAGGGTTGCATGGCAGCACCTGAGAAGAAGCATCAGAGTCCATTTGGAGCTTAACATACAGGTCTGCTTTGCAAGAAGAGCTGTGTGTATCAACAAAGCACTGGGTTTTTTTGCTGTTATTAGGAAGATGCAAAATCTTCCTAAAACCAGACTGAAAATGCTTACAACACTAGCATCTATTTTTTTGCAGGCTCTTGTAGATCAGTTGTTGCTTATCTGTAGCACCTGGACAGATGCTTCTGGATCTAGCTGTCCTGTAAATTGTATAAATGCTGTATTGTGTGCACCAGCTCGTCTGACAGAAATGTGTTTGAGCATGTCTAATTGGGATGAGACTTAGAATCGTAAAATGGTTTGGGTTGCAAAGGACCTTAGGATCATCTAGTTCCAACCCTCCTGCAATGGGCAGGGGCATCTCACTCTAGACCATACTGCCCAAGGCTCTGTCCTTGAATGCTGCCAGGGACGGAGCATTCACAGCTTCCTTGGGCAGCCCATTCCAGTGCCTCACCACCCTCACAGTAAGGAACTTCTTACTTGTATCTGACCTGAACTTCCCCTGTGTAAGTTTGAGCCCATTACCCCTCATCCTATCACTACAGTCCCTAAGGAAGAGTCCCTCCCCAGGCCCCCTTCAGATACTGGAAGGCTGCTATGAGGTCTCCATGCAGCCTTCTCCAGGCTGAACAGCCCCAACTTTCTCAGCCTGTATTCACATGGGAGGTGCTCCTGCCCACTTATCATCCTTGTGCCCCCCCTCTGGACTTGCTGCAACAGTTCCATGTCCTTCCTGTGTTGAAGACACCAGAACTGCACACAGTACTCCTGGACAGCACAGTACTTGCACTAACATTAATGGTTTTTAAATCCTAGCCCTAGTAGCAGTCAGGGTATGCATTATACTAACTGTCCTCTTGCTGAGATTGTGTAGGTTGTGCCACACACATGATGGTACCGTTTTCTTGGATAGATTTCAAAGAAAGCATTGTCTCAGTGCTGAGGGAGAGAAAAATATCTTCAATGATCCTGCTGTGTAGAGGCAGAAAAGGTACGCAAATGTTGCAAGACGGTGGCAACGAGAGCATGGATGGCAGAGTTTGTAGCATGTTTGGAGAAGATAGCTCAGGTTGCATCTGGATGCCTAAAGGCATGCTTTGGGTTCAAAATACCATCTTGAATATTGATGTTAATGGGAACAGCTGTTCACTAACTTGTGCAAGTGTAAACAAGGTGTGGTTTAATGGGCACAAAATCATCTGTTTGCAAGGAGCAACCCAAACTCGCCCACCAGATGCAAGCTCCTGGGGCAGGCTCCAGCTGAGCCTAGCCTGTGTACCAAACCCACACTCTGTCTGCCCCCGCACAGTGCTGTCTATGGCAGCACCCAAAGTGTGGCTCTCTGGGCCTGGCTTCTGCACCGCAGGCTTGCACTCCACAGCACTGCCTGTGCTCCTGATGCTGAGCTTGCCATCACCTCAGCTAGCACAAAATGCCATGGACTCTTTCAGATCATCAGATACCTATAGCACTGATCAGTGCTTGATATCTGGCACTATTGAAAGCCCTCTTAGCAAAGAGCTTGGTGAGGGATTGAGTACAAAGATTAATTTCTGCTGGGTCAAGGAGGGAGTAAGTGAAAATCTGTGCAGCTTACCCTCATTCTGCCTCTGTTGCTAGGGTTTGGGGGTTTTTGGTCTTTTGTTGTTCTTGTAGTTGTGGGGTTTTTTGTGTTGTTGCAGTGGTGGTGGTGTTTGGGTTTTTTGTTTGGCTGGATTTTTTTTTGCAGTTAAATGATCTCCATGAACAGTGTTAGTTTGACATTAACTCCCCTACAGTAAGTGCAAGATACCATACCAATAACCACAGTCTGTTGGCCTGGACCTTCTTCCTAAATTGACAGGGTGGTGGTCCTCAGTTTCTGAGGAGTTAGTATAGAAGGTGGGAAGCAATGTGATGTACTCCAAGTTCACCCTCAGCAAATTCAGTGAGCTGCGTGCACATTGCATGGGCAAACTGCTCAAGAACGACATCAGGCTCTGCTAACTCTCACCACAGAATCAAGCTCATTAGGAGCTTGTAAGCCTCAAAGGATAGTCCTTTATCATCATCTTTAATTATGAAATCCACAAGATACAAAGCAATCCCTGGCTACAGAACACTGGCAGCATCTTGTGTTTTAAATGTAAGTGCCCTGGTTTTTTTCTACTATACCACTGGTGATACTGCAAAGTTAATAATCTTAAGTGGCATTTACCATTGCATGTAACAAAGAATTGTGATGACATCCTATTTATATCAAAAGAGGCTCTGTGGATGTGTCATCCCTGTGTTTTGATATAGCTGTCTCTCAAATATCTTCTGATAGACATCTTTGACAATCACTTTGAGGCAGTGGGAGTGAAATCTGTGAGGACATGTAACACAATACTGAGCACTTTGATTTGACTTGGATTCCTGCCTCAGTGCTCGACCTGTACCTTGCTAGTCAGGTTTGGGAGGGATTTTCTTTGCAGAGAAAGGGCTGTGCTGCTGCAAGATTGTTGTAGTTGTCTATTGTCATGAGACAGCCCAGAGACCCACAACCACATGTGGAGTGAAGGCATTCGCAGTCTTGTTGGACCAGATACAATAAAGAAATAAGTACTAAAAATAAGAGGGAGAACTGGGTCAGAAGGACAAACATAAGAGTGATGTGGGGAAGGGGCACTTGGCCATGCACCCCTGTGCAGGTATGGATGCTGCATGAGTCATTTCACGCGGTCCTTTTGGGTAATGTCACTGTTACCACTATGATTCAGGTGTTAGGAATGAGGATGTGCCCTTGTGGCTGGCCAGAAATTGTGTTTTCAAATCATCAAAGTGGTCTGGAAGAAAAGACCTACCTCTACCCTTAATCCTTTGTCCCAGCTTCTAACCCAAAGAGCCTAAATGAGGACAAAAGCCGGTTGTCCTCAGCAGACCCCATCAAACTGCGGAAGCAGCATGTGAATCAGCTGCACTGATATCCAGGATCCAAAAGATAATTCCCATCACAGCAATTTTCAGGAAGGCCACACTTCCTTTCATATTTTGAGAAATTCCTTTCACTGACATCGCTCATGGTTTTAGACATGTTCTGGTGGGTAAAGAAGACAGTTTAATCTGCAAGTGCTGTTAATCATTTCATTTAAGAATAAAACTGTATTATGCTTATGCTGAAACTTCCATCTCAGGATGCAAGTGATCTTGCTGTGATACGGGCGTTGTAACAATAATAACTAACACACAGATGAGGAAATGACAGCTGACCAAATGTCACACAATTTCCTCATCATGGCAGGAAAAAAATACCTGAATCTCTTGGTCCTCAGTTCACTAAACAAGATCCACTTCAACAAGAAATCTTTTCATAACTGTGATATGGCTAACAACATTTATGCACATTAGCAGCTGCTGTCTATGTAGTCTCTTTTTATAGGTGAGTTTGCCTCAACTGACAGGGAAATTGACTCTATCAGATGCACTTTACACTGACACTTTCATTACTAGTCCGCCTTGTCCCAACTTTCATTTGAGTCACGCTTCGGGTTTCTGAGTTTTTATAAGAAGAAATGCAATCTGCCCTGCAAGTAAAAGAAACAAAGCAAACCTCCCCAGTGTATATCATTTGAATTATCCTACCCAGTACCCAAGACTGATGGTCACTGTAAAGAAAGGTGTATCTGTCTTTTCCTGAAGCTTTTCCTTTTCGATGGCAGTTAAGGCTAGAGCTTTTCATTTTACATCTCTAAAGTGCAGCCACTTAAAGCTATGAAAAGTGACTGTATTTAAAAACTAAAAAAAATTCCTTCTATTTCATGTTCATAAAAATGACCATACAAGGTTGTGGACTGATTCAGGAAATTTTATATTCTCCTAGCCCACTGTTTCTATCAGTGTAGAAGACTGAACACGCTGGCATTCAGCTCTGTCAAAAGCAAAACTCCATGTTTCAGCAAATACTGATCTCCTTTGTTGCAAGGCTTTCCGTATGTATAATCAGTCACTTGACATTCTGCATACCCTAGAAACCCAGAAGCAGCATCATCGATGCTAATTTGTTTATATATTTTAAGGAACTTCATTTATGGTTTGACTTCGGTCACATTACTTCACAAATTAACTTTCAAATGCCTGACTGAACAGAGAATAGACTGGACACCAGCCAGCCTGCCTGCTGCCTTACCATTTTTTTTCTTCCTATTCCCCATTCCAATGACTCAACTCGCCCACAACTCTAGGACCTCTATAGTACTTATGACCTCCCTGGGGCTTGCTAAAATTATTCATAGCTATGATTCACTCACTGACTGACACAGAGGGCTATGTGTTCACAATGTATGCGTTGAACTAAACTGCTTTAGCTGGAGGCTTAATCCAGTAGATGGAGCAGCTGCCTGACACTGTGTCTTTATCCTAGGTAGCATGGTCTGGTGGCTTAGGGCACCTGGTAGTTATTGGCAGAAATGTGATCATTATTTGCTAGTGTCCACGGGCAGGAGAGAAAGCTCTGCTCCCCTGGATGCTTTGATGAAGTCTTATCTTTTATCTCTTCCTGCTCTTGTATGCCCCCGTTAAAACAGCTCCCAACCTTAGAGTTTGTCATCGAGCTCTTGGAGCTGGCAAGGCAGACAAGGATCATTGCTACAGGTGGTGTAAATCTAGTATGTCACCTGACACTGGCTTGACTGATGAAAACTGATCTGAGATTCAGCCCGCTGTGGGGCTTAAGAGAACCAGGAGGTACCTGCTCATGTTCTATATTTACCAGTGACTATCTTTGACTATAAAGATGGCCCGACATTCCTTACGAAGTTAAGAACCCCAAGCTAATAGATGTGATGTATGGAAATGCCTCTTGCCTTGCATATAAGCTGTTCCACATTGTCCTGTAGGAATGGGAACACAAGGCAAACAGTATTCCCAGAACCTTTTGAGTTGTTATTATGACACTTCCCCTGCTCCATCCTGGATCAGTGTTCTGCCTCATCTATTCTTTTGTTAACCTTCTCAGATAGTGCTCTGTTCTGTTGACTGGATAAAATGCTACTAAATTTCTTTCCATCTTGACATTGTGACATGTCCTTTAGAGATAATGGTGATTTCAGGCAAACCATGGTGTGACAGGCCCTCATCCTAATACTGCTTAAACATACACTTCTTCAGGAAATCAAAGAAAAGCAGATAATGATACCATCTGCATCTTGACTACAAATCTGTGTCTGAGTGCAAAAACTGTAGCTGCCCTCAACACAGCAGCTACTATCTGTTGTGTCAGTGCTACACCAGGCAGGTGGATCACATCCTCACACAGAGTGCAAGAGCAGTGACCTTTGCATCCTCTCAAGCCCTGCTCATGAAGCCTGTGGGGCAGTTCAGGTATTACAAAGAAATGTTCTGCCTTTCTCTACAGGGGCAAACTTGGATTACTCGCTAAGGTCTTGCTAACTTGTGCTATTTCAAGCTGTTCCACAGACACGTAGAGTAGTTGCCAGGGCAATAGCACTATGTAGAGAGGCAAGTTTTTCTGTTTTAATGACACTCTAATATTGGCAGAAGCCCTTGGAGTGGTCTCCTTCTGTCAGTTTGGTTTATTTCACCAGCAGAACCAGGGCAAGTTCTAACAGTGAAATCATTCTATTGCTGCATCTGTTCTAGAAGCACTTACCTATGCAGTTACATCTGTATCTAACAAAAAGGCCAGTTCTCCCTTCATGGAGACCATGGGCTAGTTTCCAGTTACAGCTGGTTGGTGGTAAATCTCCTGTTAGCCTGGAAACTTCTGGCAAACTCCTGAACCCATTTCTGACTTCTCTTTCCTTCCTGTGAGTCAGTGAATGGTGTGGGCTTCATTGATCCTGTGCCCATGGTGGTCTTGTGGGATTTTAGGCCAACAGCATAAAGAGCTCTCCCTGGACTGGTTCTGTTCTTTTCAAGCTTGGACTGAGCTTTCCCATGCATCTGGAGGGGATGTCTATTTGATCCTGCACTGAGCAGAGCTCTGCTTCCAGAGGGAATCTGGCCTGTTATGATTAATTGTTTGGTTAAAGCCTGGGTGCCTTTGCTATAATTTTTTTGCTTCCAAGAAGTCTTCTCATGTTACAATATTAAATATCTAAACCCCTCAGGGTTTCATTAGCAGTAAGTGATACAGGGTGTATTCCAAGAGCTGGGAATGAGATCTTAACAATATGCAGAGACCATGTTTGAGGCAAGAGGCTGATGTCTGTTGAAGCCCCATTTCCTACTTTGCATTCCTAAACATCAGGCCAATTTCATCTTGAAATACATCCTTCTTTTATTTTTTGCACTGTAACTGTATCTTGTCTTGACTGGCCTTAATAGAGAATGAGCGGTCTTCTTTAAATCTGTATTTTCGAATGTCTTTTTAGCCTTTGTATAATAATATTCATAGCATCTTAGGAAAATAAACCTGGAGGCTATGTTCAAATTGGGAATTTCTCCCTGATTATGTAGCTTCCTCTTTTTTTGGTAATATTAAAAAGATAAAGTATTTTTATAGTGCCAGCTGTGGTTTGATGTTACAGAAACTTACCCAGGTATAACCAAGTGGAGACTAACCTACCATCAGGTGATACTGATTACATTACTGAGCAAATCAGCTCCTGCAAAGATGGTATTTGTGAGATTGCATCCTTAACCAAACATCTGCATCTCTCTTAATCTTTGTGTGGGTTCCCTCTTAATACAGCTTTTCACTTTGACATCTGTCAATGTAAGAAACCTGACGGTTTTCCCCACAGCCAAGCTGTGGAAGCATGAGCTCTTTGGAGAATTTTATTAAGGCAATAACAATGGCAAACATCTTGTCTGCCGTTGCCCCTGCTGATGTTTACACCATCAAAACTAGCCTCTGCAAGGTGCAGAGCCTTTATGCCCAAGAGAAATAGTGAAACCATTCCCAAGTTGGTGAACCCTGACAAGCTCTATCTAACATTTTATACTGCTGTTTTTCTGACCCTGTGGCACGGTAAGCAGATACCTAGTGTTGAGAGCTGCTGAGAAATGAGCTTGTCAAGCTGCATAGCAGCTGCTTAGGAAAAGTTTGAGCAGGTAAAGTGGATCTATTCCTATCCAGGTTGTAGCCTGACCAGGTGAACTGACTCATGCAAGAGCAGGATGTTTAATTGCTTTGGAATGAGAAACAGGCCTACAGCTTTTCCCCTAGCGTGAATGAAAGCTTTTTGGTGCATACAAAGATGTTTAGGATGAACTAATTTTCAGCCTGTTTTTGTTGTCTCTGCAGATCTTGACATGCATCTGCCTGTGCCGTGGATTGATGTAGCTCACTGGTGAGCAGGTGCTTCTGAGGCACTGGTCCTTGTCAGCTGAGATGATCCCATTTACCCTGCCCCGTCGGGAGTACATATGTTAATTATAACTTATTTCTTTAAGATTTAACAGAAATGGTGAACCACTCTATCTTAATATAAAGGGTTTCCAGAGCAGATTTTTGTAGATTGTTTGGGGTTTTTTAAATTTTTAGTGCAGTCCCAAGCTGTGATCTGTAGCTCTAGAAACACCTGAGCAAGTGCTTGGTTATAGTAACTAGAAAGGCTCATAGGAAAGTGCAGTAGGTTAAATTCTGCACTGCTTTAATTCTGATATGGTTCTACTTGCTTTTCTGGAGCTTCCCCCTTAGGACAGAATCTCTGATCATCCAGGACTGCTTCCATTCTCAGCAGGGTTGAGAATCTGGTGCCTGGTGAGGGCTCTCCAGCTGAGCCTTTAGTAGACAGCTGATCATGGTTGTTCTTACTTGGTACCTCCCTCAACCTATAAGAAAAGCCCCTGCTGCTTTTCTCACATCTTATACTGATGGATGTCGTGCTTCTGATGCTTTCCTCTTAGACTTTGTGTCTGGGATGAGTTTTTACTTGGCCAGTGGGGCTGAACTTCTTGCTATGTTACATCCTGATGGATAGGGAGAACCTGAGAGATGCTGGGCAGCCATAAGCTGTGCCTTTTCCACGTCACTACTGACCTGCAGGCAAGCTTTTCTTAGGTTTGATTGAGAGATCTTTCTCTTGTTTCACAATGAGCAGCAAACTTCTGGCTCCAAAGTCCTGCACTAAGTCAGTGTGTTCAAAATAAAGATAAGCAGAAGTCCGAGATAATGTCATCCTTTATGAAATCTGGTTGAAGTTAAGGCAGGTGTTATTTTGGAGGTATAGTAAATATCTCCACAATCAACCAAAATTGAGAGGAATCTCCTGGTTTAGGAGGAAAATGCTAATGGAAAGCAGCTAAGGTGAATATCCAGGAACACGCCCTGTGTCCAAAAGGAAGAAACATTCAAGTCTAGTGCTGATTTTGAAGAATATATTAACCAGCTTGTTAGTATTACAGGGAAGTAGAGGTCCTTGGACATACCTGTGCACACTGACATGTTTGAGATTACTTTTTCTCAGTACAGATGTGTCTCTGTGTATAGCCTGTCTATAAGCTGCTTCTTAAAAATCTCCATTGCTTTATGGTGAGCTGAAAATTAGGTAAGCGAATATGAAGTGTGAGCAAAGTCTCTTCTTGACTTCTCTATACTATGATGAACTCTAAAGTACCAGGATTAGTTTTGCTGAACCAAGTTCTGAAAAATCTGTGTTTTATTTTGCTGCTTTAGAAACATCTTGCTCTGGTGAGAAAATCAAAGATGTTTTAATTTTCTGGAGCACCTTAGAGAGATACAGGCAGTCCAGACTATAAAAATGCTTGTGTGCTCAACAGTGTTACCAGCACCCTAAAAACAGTTGAGCATCTGTTACAGTATTAGGTACTGTGAAAAATGCATCTTCAAGTAAATCTTAAATATGCTATTATATGATCTGTTTTGATTTATTTAATCAGAAAGTTGAGATGTCCAAAAGCCAAGCAATAATAACATTTACTTTTTATTCTAGAATTATTTTCCAATAGCCCTTGGTATGTAAACTACTTTGCAGTAACTTACACAATGTGCTACTAGAGAAGGCCAACTGATTCAAGAGTACCCCTGACCATTTCTTACTACTTCTTTTCTTTGTAATACTGGTGGAAAGAAAAGCATGTGTTGTTTTTTTGTTGGTGTTTTGTTTTGTGGTTTTCCTTCCTTAATGTTTGTTTTCCAGTTTTGGTCAATTACGGTTCTATGTGATTAAATCAGTGTATGTGGTTTTGGTTTGGTTTGGTTTTGGTTTTAATGCAAGGGCTATGGTTATGGCTTGGCTACGCTGCTTCAGCAGCGCTGTAGTATGAGCCCGAGAGCTACTGATTCTGAGAAGAGGAAGAAAGAAACCATGACCTTTGTAATATACCAAGCTGCATGTGCTAGCGTTATGCAGTATCTTCCTCTAGAGTAGGGTAGCATCCGGAAGCCTTTCCCAGGATTAGCTGTTAATGTGAGAATGCAGAGTGGTTGTATACACCTGGAACAGCACAGTGATACTGGAATTAGGTCAGGAATGAGGATCACAAAGTCTAGCTGTAATTATTGCCTTGGTTAATGAGATAGGCTTTTGAACAGGATCTACTACTTCAGGATTTGGCCTAGCTTGAAGCCAAGGTGGCATAGAAAGCCTACAGGTGCAGAAATCTCCAGTAGATGTGTAGCAACACTGAAAAGATTTCTCCTCATTTGTTAGGTTGGTCCTGAGAAAAGAGGTAACGCTACACCTGACTTGCGAGGATTTTTGCAAGCAGTAGCAGGAAGTTGGAACATGTCAAACTCCATCCAAACACTTCTAATGGAAGTTATTATAGGCCTGTTTTAGTGTTCAAAAATATTTATTGGAATAGGTTGGGGAGAGCATTAGTCCAGACAAAAAAGATAATTATTGTCACTGTAAAAGAAGGTGAAAGTCTTCTCTGGTGTGTAACTGAGTAAAAATAGTCCAAGATCTGGATCCCAGCAGAATGGGTGTTCATGAAATGGTAAGTGTCAGACTGCAGTAGAAGCAAATGCATGAAACTTGCTTGCTCGTTAGCTTTTAATGCTCTCCTCTGTCATAGTTTTGTATGTATGGTATTTTACTTATTTATGACCAGGTGATATATGTGAATGAGAGCTGGCAGCAGCCACTGAATAATGGATGAAACACCAGAATGCTGCTGGTGGCAATCTCTATAAGGTGAGGAGCTATGCTGAGGATTTGCTGCTCCCCTGGCTGAGCTGCTTGCTCAAAGGCTCTTCCCTGCCAATAGCCAGAAACTTCCAGCAAGTCCTGGGGTCTCTCAGTGAAGAATGCCTTTCTGCAGAGTATACCTTGACATCTTGCATTATGGTCTGTTTCATTTTCTAGCTGGTTGCTCCCGTTTCTGGCGAAGAACCTGACTAGTGCTGGTCTACAAGAATAGCAGCCCCATTGTTTTCATTACCTTTTGTGGCAATTCCAAAGTGCATCCTGTAAGGCTTTTCTGCACAACTTCAAATGAATAAGCTTTGCTACAAAAGAAAGCAGAATGCTTTAATTAGAGTAACCTAATAGGCTGCCTGAGCTCTGAATTCAACTGTGGCAAAAGATCACTGAAAAGCTTCTGCCCTTATCTGGCCTTAATCATTTATCTTGGTTTCCAGGGCACTTGGAGGCTTTATTTTGAATGTTTCACAGATTACACTGACTAATATGAGTACAGGGTCATTAGTATAATAAATCTCAGGTAAATGCAGAGCTAGCTTTCTGAAACCTTTCTATATTTGATGCCTGGTATCCATTGCTTTAGGAGTCTATAAAAAATAAGGGTTGGCACCTTGTGCAGGTTACTGGTACATGTGTTAAATGCTAATGCTGCCATTTTTTCAAGCAAAACAGAGCCAAGCAGCCACAGCTTTGGCAACACAGCTCTGTAAAACACTTTGCTTGCCCCGGAGGAAGCTGAGCTCTTCCTTGCTGAGCACCAGTCTATTAAAGACAGCTAATGCTAAAGGTCTGATTACAGTTCAGTGACTTGTTCTCACAGTGATTAATTTTTCTCTCCACTAACCGAGGAACTTGCTTCTATAGCACAGCTGACAAAATAGGTATTTATAACCTCATTTGTAGGAGGACTGGGAGTTGGCTGAGCTGGAACAGCCTGGTTAGAAACATCTGACCACCATCACACAAGCTGTGGTCAAGGACTCACTCTGCTTCCCATCTTGGCCAGGCAGGACTCGACCCCATTGGGACTTCATTTGCTTCACCCCTAGGCTGGTGGGTGCTGGTCTCCTCTGCCTGTGTTTTGCTTTTCTGGTTTGAGGGCTAATCTCAAAGCCCTTACCAGATAGGAAGGGCTGGAGAGCTTGTGGAGAGGAAACAGAGGATCCAGCGAATGATGAGACTATCAAGGGTACAATCCAGTGACATTTGTGGTAACCCAGCTGCCCTTTCTCTGTGGCTGCAGAGAAGCAGGGAAGAGCTCTTAATGCTTTCCTGCCTAATCCCAAACTGTTGGGGGTATCCCATAGTCTAGCAGTGATGGAGAAACAGCTACTCCACTTCAATGGGAGTGATCAAAGAATACCCAAGAGCAGTGGGTGTTTGAAAACACACCAGCAAGATTTAGTGGGCCTGCCTTTGGGCAGTGCGATTAAATTGCCTCCCAGTGAGTTTGTCGCTAATTCCATCCTAGCTTGCTCTGCTGCTGTAAGCTGCTGGAGATATCTCTGCCGGCTCCCTTGCTGTGGCACACAAAGGCTTCTCTGTATATGTGTCTGTAACAGTGTCACTATTTACTTTTCTTTCTTTTTTTTTTTTTAAATCCTTCACTTCCAAATGATTCTACACAGATTGCTTTTCCCTCTGTATAGCTTTGTACAGACAACACAGTAGCCAGAGCTGTGGGGGAGAGAAATAACACTCTGGTCCTCACTTTGGGCTTACTGATCAGATGCACATATGGGACTAGGCTCAAGCAAGACTGCACCCCTCCACTCCTCACAAGGCTCCTGCTCTCAGGCTGGGATGCAGCTCTGCTTTGGTTTTAGGGCTAAGGAAAGGGGAGAAGGAGAGAAGTGGTATAGTGTGCCTGTGTGTCATCTCATCATTGGGTCATCTCAGCAGGACAGATTTACAGAAGCAAACAGCACAATGCTCCTGTGACAAAACTGTTTCCTGTTTATGGCTCTGTATATGTCAACTTTCCTGTCACTTGTCGCTAGTCTCGGTTCATCTCTGTCCAGAGGGTGCACCAGCAGCTGCTCCCTTTTTTTGGTTCTTTGGCATGTGCACAGCAGCTGAGAGGACGAACAGCAGCAGCTGGTCAGGCTAGATCCTATACAGAGCAGAGAGGTTCAGCTGGCTGCCAGCCCTCTGCTGTAAGGGTGGGGGGATCCCAAAGCATTTCTGTAGGATGAGGTGTGAAGGATGACACCAATGTGGCTGCAGACCTGCAGTGACACCTTCTTGACCTGGTCAATACTAATAGGCAGGTCACTTGGTGCTGCAAAGTCAACTGCCATGAAGGAGGAATTGAGTACAGAGGTTGGAGGAGGGAGGGAGCTGAGAAAATTGGCTTCCCTCTCTGTAGAAGTTATTGCACAAATGAACACGGTAAATGATGTTTGACCCGGAGAGAAAACTTTAGTGCTGGAAACACCAGCTTCCTCAGACCATCCAGAGGCTTTCCTTTGGTTGCAAAGATGTTTCTTTCCTACTTACCCTGAAATTTCTTACCTGAATTTTCAATGGGTTTTGGAGCATTCACAGGCCTTCTTGATTCCCCTTCAGTCCAGGGAAAATTAGACATCAATGTCTTCCATTCAAGAAAAAACTAATTAAAAGGTATGGGGAATAAAGTCTGCTTTCTATTCCCTCTCTTGGATACTGGATTTGCACTTCAAAATGCCTGCCTCTGATTACTGCTCCTCCTTCCAGTGGAGAAGGTGGCCAGCCCCAGTGGGATGGGCTGCAGCGCTTCAGGGAAGGAACTTGACTGCTTACTGGTACCCAGCTGCTGCTGCTAAGGTCTCAAGCAAATGTCTTTAAGCAAGTACTTAGCAAATGCCCAGAGCTACTGGTAAGAAGAAAGTCTCTGAAGCAGATTAAACAATGTTTAGCCCTCTGTGAGTTGGTGATAAGGGCTGGGGATGCAGGTGCATCCCAGATCCGCTGGTACAAAGTATTGCTTTTGGCATCATGTAGGTTTTTTTGGTGTTTTTTTTTTTTTTATTATATCTCACCATGTGTGGCTTCCCTCTGCTTTTAGAATAACTATGCTCACCTTTAATCCACAACTGAAATGGTAGTTCAGCAAGTAATACGGGCTGCAGTGTACCTTGCCCCCTTAAACAGGTATGGTACATGTCGCAGTCTTTGCTTGGGCTGACTCAGACTGAAAGAGCACTTTGGCTTGCTTTACCTCTTTAATCTTTTCAAAGAATAATTTTTCTTTAATCTGGTTTTCCCGGTTACCCAAAACAATGGCTTTTAACACTAACTGGAGAATCCCACTGAGTAAAAAGACAGGTTTAACCATGTTTTGGGGCTTAATATTTCTGAACTCTTTTTGCTTTTGTGTTTATGGTTTTGCCCACTTATTTAAGCTCTCTGGAAGGAACTAGACCACTTGTCCAGCATGCAGTTGTCTCCAAAGTCCAATTGTAGACTCAGTGCAATGCATTTCATGGGGACTTTCCTCCATGGACTCCTTCCAAGCCTGCACTTGCAAGTTCTTCCCTGGTCTCATCTGTTTCATTGCAGAGTTTGCTTTTTATCTTTAGTATAAATGGGCATTGTTCAGTGGTAGAAAATAATCAGACCAGAAAATCTGGCTTTGTTCCATTTAGTCAAGCGCTATTTTTATCCTGCTTGGGAGTGAGAAGGGGGGAGGAGAAACGAACCCCTCCAGCTCTGTTTCTTAAACTGTTTTTTTCAACATCTGTGATGATCTTTTTACCTTATGAATGCTGATAGTCACTGCTGGAGGAGCAAAATGTCTTATCAGTGTCTCTCAGGGCTACTCTGAGGGGGAGACGAGGCCAGCTGTGCTGGCAGCTGCCTGCACACAAAGGCACAAAACCCTGTCACATCCCTACACATGTGCCACACCATAGAAGATGGTTACTTTTTACCTTTGAGTAAAACACAGAACACTGGAAATGCTGTTTCTGAAGTGAAGGGCAGGAGCTATGGCTTAAGGGGAAAGGCGATGCTTACAAAGCAAGCCAGATATACTTTTTTGTTCTCCCTTCACCCTATTGGATAATGTGACTTTTCCAAAACTGTAAACACAGTTCCAAAGTTTCCCAACCTCTTAGCTTGAAAACATCAAGGGGGAAAAAATGGGACAGTTTGGCAGGATTGTTACAGGGCTCTTACTTGACTTTCTGGAAGAAGTTCAGGCAGCCCCAGGGACACTCACTTTATCGGCATTAGTCACCCGTGTGCTTGCAGGCTTTTAGAGGCTCCGTTTACTCTTGGTAAGAAAGGGGAAAGTCCAGCAACAGTAAATCTGGAAACATGAACACACGCCTTCATGTTTATTTGGGGCTTTTTTTCCTGGGTTTGTGTTGACTGATGACACAGAAGTTAGGATAGAGAGCTCTGCGTAGTTACTCTGATATTGTTTACTGAAAAAGTAGAGAGATCACTGCTTAGGATTGCTTTTTAACAGGTCTAGCTATTCACATCTAAAACAGGCTCAAGGCACAGAAGCAGCATAGGAATTTGCAGTTGTTCCCATTCAAATCGGCTGCTGTTTTTCCAAGTGCTTTGTTGTCCTTCTTTAACTAAAATGTAATGTGTTTATAATGTCTCTGTTTAATTACTAGAACTACGCAGATGTCTGAAGGTGTGATAGTCCTTCTAGTGTGACAAAAGCTAATGCAAACCATGCAGGCACTGATGCCTTCCAGGGCCAGTCCTCTGCTGAGGTTACTAGAGTACAGCAAAAAGCCTTCTGCTTAGGAGCCAAGAGGTTGACCCTGTAACTTGAGTGTCAGATCCAAGAGGAAGGTGCCAAGGGGATTAAGCTGCCTTTAAAATAGAGCTTTTTGAGTATCTGGCTTTTAGCTAGTTTTTATCCTAAGCTGACGCTAAACTAACATTGCAGAAGCTTGGCTGTTAATTTTCCTGCAAAGCAACTCAACCTCTCCGTGTTGAAAGGTTTTAAAATCATTGCTGTGTTTGAACAAATGGTTCATTGCCTGATGGGTCCAGGCTGAGGTCTTGTTACAGACTGGATGAGTCTTGAGTATCCTGAAGGTCCAGAAGATGAGATAAACAGGTGCCCAGCTCCAGGATTTTCAATAGTGATAAGGAGTTAATGGTAAAATGTGACTATTCAAACATTCCAAATGCTTCCATTTTAGTAATTCATTGCTACTGTGGGGGGAATGCACACTGAACACTGCAGCTGTGAAGTTTTATCTGTTGAACTGTGTTTATCTGGTTGGCAGGGAAAATGGATTTTAGTGCAGTCCTTCTTCGCTTGTGATCTGTAAGATATCGGCAAATAAATATCCAAATGAAGAGGAAGAAAATATAAAGACCAGACTAAGCAGAAAAATTGAGGGATTAGGGGTGAATAAAAGCAATAAATTAACCTGAATTTTATATGATTGCGACTGAAAGCTATGTGATCTCACTATGTAAGATTTTTTTCAAAGTCTTAGATATTTTTTCCATTTAAAAAAGAAAAGAGAAAAGAAGTTACAAAATGCTAATCTAGCTTGTATCTATGAATAAAGCCTTCTTGGTAAGCTTTCCAACTCGTGAGTAAAGGCTTTGAAATCTTCCTGTATTTTTAATGGAGCTGAATGAGTTCGGTGGTAAATATGCAACAAGTGTAATGCCTGTTTCCATTCTTTGTTCCCCTGAGAGTCATTTAAACAAAACAAATTCAGTGCACACTAATAAAGTGGGTAGGTAGCTATTGCAGCTTAATAGCTTGTGCTCGACCATTTTCCTTGGCATAGAGTTTAAGGAATGTTTCCAGCTAGGTTATATCTTCATCATGGGCTGTTATCAGGAGTTGCATTTCCCACTGTCAAGCCCCAGTGAGGAAGATATGCTGCTCTCTGGGAGCATGTGACTGCTCAGGAGACAGGTTAAACACAGCAGATGTGCTGCTCCCCATGGCCCATTGTTGTTGCTGCAGCCTTCTCCACTTGCATTCAAAATGTTTTCCAAACAGAGTCTGTGTTGGGAGTTTGGTTCGCTTTGCTTTTTTTCCTTTAAGCCATCATTGGCAATTGCTTGTGTCTAGCTAGACTGCTTCTCAGCCGTTTTCTACCTCCTTTCTTCAGCTTCATTTTACAGAGGAGCAAGGTAGGAATGTTTTACCCATGGTATCTCCTGAATCCAGTGCTCTGTGTTCAATGTAGCTATCCAAATAACACACACAAATGTTGAGCAAATCTGCTTAGCTGCAAAGAACGACGACAACACGTACTCTTTCAGGTAGCCTCTGGTCCTCTGGAACTTGCCAAGTTCTGCTGTGGGGAACCAGATGGCTGACAGGGCATGGGGGACGCAGCAATGCAATAAGGTCTAAAAACTGTTCTGTCTGGCCTGTAGGTAAAAATATGGGGACAGGTCGGGGAAAAAACTGAAAATACAGAAATTAGCTGAGGGGATCCCTAATTACTAGAGGCTGAAAAGGAACTAGATAATGTGACAATGCATCCCCTTTAGGGAAACTATAACGTGGCTGATTTGCTTAGTGTCTTCTAGCGTTTCTGGTGGGCAGCAGACTGACTGAAAAATTTAGGACACAGTTATTCAGTATCCTGGGTCAAATTGAGTCAATATCAGAGCTGATAAAAAGGTCTTGAAACAATGATGTTTAGAATATGTTTTGATGCTTAATTGCTGATTTCAAAGGGGTTTTAAAAATTATTTAAGCTTTAGGCAATGAGTTGAGTCAATGCAAGATCAGAATTTCTCAGTTATTTTGTCCTTGCTGAGAAATAAACAGTTACATCTGCAAGTTTGGTTCTGTCTAAGGAAAGAAAGGGGGGATTTGCTCCCGAACAAACATTATTCCATGCTCAGTGCTGCTACTAGAAATTTATTCAGCTTTGCACACATCGGTGGCTATTGTTTATAACAATTTCTTTAGATGAACTCTCAAGAGCTATCTTTTCACCTCTCAGAATTACAGTATCTAAAATTCTGTGTGTCAAGCTACATGCTTGGGAGGCTGGTTTTATGTGCCCTACTCTTTCAAATAGCACAGATCACTGATTTAAGGAAGTCGGCACCGTCCTTGCTGCTCCTGAAAACCTAGCCATAGCCATCACTGCACGCTTGTGGATACAGAACTTGACATATATGTATAAACATATATTTATACGTTTAGGGTTTTTTTTACCTTATAGAAAAAATGTCTGCATCACATCTTGCAGCATGTTTCAGATGGGTTATATATTTGGCTTGCTCTGGTACTCTTCAGGCAATTGCATAGCTACTCCAAACCCTGATCCAGAAGAGTCATGTTCATAGTTATGGTCTTCAGCCACCTGAAAGCTATGACAAGACTTTAAAGATATTTCCACTTGCCATTTTGGTAGCCAGGTACTGCCTTTGATATTACTATTTGCACATCAAAACAGTTACCTCGTTTTCAGTGGATGTACTGTTCTCCCTTTGTGTAACACCTAGTTGCACCAATCTGTACAAGAGCCCTCAAGCACTCTGAGCAGGGAGTAGTGGTGAGGTGTGGATCTGCACCCTTGAGCATGCTGAGACTGAGCCCATGCGTGGTCAGGATTGATCCAGGAGGAAATCAGGATGGGTGCCCATGGTCTCAGCAGGGAAAATGCTACAGAAGTCTGACATCACCTGCAAATTGCTGTAGTTGTCAGGACTTGCTGCTCTTGTGAATGCTGATGTGCATGGTGGTCTTCTGTCCTGCTAACGCAGGCAGCAATGGGCTGTCTATTCTATCCTCATAAAAGAAGCCTGTTTTGCAAAGAGCCTGCAAGCTTGAAATATCTGGATATCATCCAGTTTCTGCTCCCAGAGGCCTTGTTCTAACAAATACTGTGGAGTATACACACAGTACCAAGGGGGTGCAGGGAGAAACTCAGCAGGAGATGCGGTCATAGGAAACATCTCCAGTCTCAGAGAGGCCCAATTAAATAGCCTGCACTAGATCTTATAAGTCAAGCTGGAGTGATTTCTTGTTTGTGGAATCCCATTAGCTGGCAAAGACTCCAACCTGACTCATATGTATGGTCAGCTTCGCTTTTGAGTTTAGAGGCTGATTTTTCCAGTCCTCCTGTAGTCATGCATATGGATTTCAGGATGCACCTAGGCAGGAATATTCAACTTCTGTTAGAGGCAGCTGGTGAAAAGAAAGACAGCGGGAGTTTCCCCACCCACTCCAGCAGATTGATAGTCTTCATTTGTCACTCTAGCACAAGGCAAAAGGAAGAAAATTTTCTTCCATTCTCAGCTTCCCCCTTCTGCCTGAGTTTGCAGCAGCTTGATAGGCCCTGAAACTGTCCAAGATTGTCACTGTTTCCTGTTTATTTTAGTTTACATATTCACAGACACGGTTTGGAAAAATGACTGCACCAGAGCCAAGTAGTGAAGTTTGCTAAAGGAAGTTTTGCGGTCTAAGAAACTGGAAAAAAAAATCCCTCTGCTTTCAGCAGACTGGATGCGCTACTGACAAGTACAATGGAGCCATTGGCCTCCAGGTTCTCTCCTGCTTCATTTAATATCTTTAAACCTCAGTATGCAGAACCAGGCTCCTTACTCATACGCTTCTGGGAATATGGTAACGAAAGTAAATGCAGTCCCCGGGAGGGATTGAAGAACCACCTTGAAAAATAGGCAAATTGAGAAAATAACCTATAGCAATATAACGGAGCAAAGGAAGAAGAGCACAAATGTATTAGTCATCTCTTAATTGGTCTCAGAGCCCAATATGCTTAATGTCCTGAAATAGAAAGCCTATCATTTCAGTTCTGCACATTAGCAATTTAAAAAGAAATAAAACAAGATCTCCTGAGAATGAAATCACATATATGTTTATATTGTTAAACACGTATTTTTCCTGTTTGCAACCTCTCAGCTTAATCCCTCATACTTTATTGCATTCAGGACTACTAGACAAATTCTTTTTTGGACAAGAGGAAAGTTTTGTCTGGGTTTCAAGGAAACTTATTTCATATTGCATAGTCCGAGTGTGCCACTGTGTCATTAACTTAGGAAAACTTCTGAGTGAATACGTTTGAGAGTACCCAGGTTTTGATATTTTCTTGCTTTGCGGAAACCCATGCATCAGAGGCGAGGGCAGCTGCAGACCCATTCAATCCAGTACAACCACCAGGTGCCCATCAGCAGTTGGGCTCCCATCTTTTAAGCGTTTTAATTCATCAGCGGTCAACAAAATCTTTACATTTTCATGTAGGCTCTTCAAGCATTTATCAGCTCAACTCTCCCTCTCCCGTTGCACAGTAAACATAAAGGAAGTCGTTGAAGTGGGACTGTTTGTTCAGTGCTTAGTAGATGCTGTGATCTCCCCTACAGACCTCCAGGGACTGTCCATTGTTCTCATTCCTTTCGCATATCAGCTGTGCCAAAACTCATCATCCTCTGTCTTCTGTCCAAGGACATTTCCCCCTCCCTTTCCTTCCTCCCTCTTATTTTCTTTTTCCCTCATTCCTGCTTTATGCACTGGTAGCATTTCAGCTCTCAGGAGTATTCGGGCATCCACTTTGATGTGCTCTTTCCCTGCACATGGACCCGGCTTGGAGGTGTGAGATCCTTTCTGCATGGTGTGCTGGCGCTATGAAATCTGTAACTTTCTGAAATCATCATGTGCACATATTAATTGCAGGTGCAGGGTTAATGCTGAGGGATCATGGGTGACCTACAACTTTGCTCACCATTGCTTACCTAGCAGCCTGCAACTGTAATCAAGCGGGTTTACAGTTCTTTACTATGTTTCCCATGAGGTGCTGCTTGCAGTGATATTTTTGATGATGGAGAAAATTACACATTGGAAAAAACCCTTAGTGCTTATAATTACATGGCTGAGATTAAATGGTACCATGTTGAAGAGTGGTTGTTATATGAAAATGACTAATAACTGAAATGGCAGTTCTAACTATTTTCTCTGAAATTAATGCCTAGTGCTTTATTTAGTTATTCCACTAAGAATGTGTGGAAGTATGCATTTCCATGAATTCTAAACGTACTTTCTAGCAGTAGATTAAAATGTTATTTAAAAAGGGTCCAGACCAGTTACAAAGCCTTCTAATGTCCAGATCGTAAGTCTAATATTTCTGACAGTTTCTCAAGAGTCTATAAATCAAAGTCAGGTCCAAAATCAGATTTGGATGTTCAGGCTGGTTTTAAAATTTTGGTCCGAATCCAAGCTGTGCACCAGCAATGTTACAGCTGTTGGTGTTGCTCGTGATTTCTAGTGCAGGAACCAGCAGGACCTGACGAAGAAATGGTCCATGACCACAAAAGCTTTCAAGTGAAGTGGGAAAAAGAAAAACCCCAGCAGTGGGATAAATCTAAAGGAAGCATGAAGGCACAAGGGTGAGAAGACTGGTCAGCCCTGGAAGCAGAGACCTTGAGGCACACAAGCTATTCAGCAGTCATCCAAGGACTGTGTAGTTCATGTGGCAGAGGAGACAGGGGAAGGGAACAAGGAAGTTGCTCGGTGTCTGTATAGAGCTGTGCCTAGGTAGGGGGGGCAGCCTGAGGAAAGCATGAAAGTGCTTGTTCTACTCTCTAGTAAGAGGGCAATGAAGCAGCCTTTTCCCTTAAAAAGCAGAAATTCAGACTTCAACATATCCTTGCTGAGAGGCCAATGACTGCCAAAGACTAGAGTGGGTTTTGTCTCTGTATGTTAATCATAGCTTGTATCTTGCTATACTAATTCCAGAACAAAGCGTAACTTTCATCTTCAGTACTCCTGGTCTCTGTGCACTTCATCAGTGCCAAATGTACATGCACCAGGATTCTGTGGGTGACAATGGAGACAGCAGATATATCAATATCAAAGCAAAGGAATTCAAAGAGAGAGTTCAGGAAAGCTAAGGCCCCGTTAGAACTGAGTCTGGCAAGGGATGTGAAAGATAACGGGAAGGGCTTCTATAGGTACATAGCAAAAAACAAACAAAACAAAACAGAATAGGGATAACGTGGGCTCTCCGGCAATCACTCTGAGCAGTGCTCCAGACCACATAACATTAGCTGTGTTCTGAGGAAAGTCTGGCATTGCCAGGTGGTTTGGTGATTACCTGTGCCTGCCAGGACAAACTAACAGGGAAGAAAACTGCCATGATTCCTGGTGAAGCATCACACTAAGACCTGGCTTCCTGCTGCAAAACCAGGAAATAATATTTTTCTGGAACAACGGTGGACTGAATTCAGAGCTGGGGTACATTCACAGAGGCCCCCGCACCTTTATAAGTAACAGTTTTCTGTGCCCAGAGCCCTAGGAAAAATAACTAAAAACATAAAAGGCTTTTTAAGCAGGTTCATTTTGTCTTGCCTGTAAAAGATGGAGACCGTGGGCGTTTGCATGCTCTGGTGTTCTGGTCAATCCACTCCTAAATGGTCCAGCTGGTTGAACTCCTACTTGCTGTTTAGGGACACCATTTTACAGCGTGTTTCACTCTGAATTGTTTCAGTATTGAGCTTAAATTTTCCTTTGTGATTTTCTTCCACCCCCTTTCCTTCTTGGAGCACCTGCAAGGCACCTGCTGGGTACCTATAGCAATGTTAGGAGCAGGGATGGACAGGTGGTACTTTGAGGTTTTAAGGTGAGCTCATCACTGAACTGTCAAAACTACTTGTCTAGTTTTCTACTGTAGACAGCCGTAGGTGTGAATTGTTGGAGTTTTCTATGAGCAGCAGTGACATGGATTATTTCAGATAATTTGAAAAGTTGCCAGGATATATTGTTAAAGGGGTATTTTTCTTCCTTTTTTCCCTTTATGGCTTGTACCCTCAGGCTCTTCAGTATTAACAAAATTAATCTGTACTGAGAATTTTAATATTCATCCACTCTTCTATCTCATAAAATCTGGAATATCAGCTATTTTACATGTGTGGGATGATGATACATAAGTACAAAGGTTCTTGCTGAGGTACACGCTTGATGGGTTATGTGTTTGGTATGACTCGGGGGCAATCAAATTACTAGTGCAAGCTTTTCAAACTGCTTCACAAAACATAAAGACCTAGAAATAATGAATACGAACTGTACACGCAAGCTCTAGGGATTTTGTTTGTTTTCATTTCTAAGCCAAACTCAACTTCATTTGAACATACTGAACTTCATGAATTATTTCTTTCTGTACAATTAAACTCTTGCTGTCATTAACATATATACAGACCTGCCTGATAGGAGCTTTCAACAACTGAAAGTACACCCTCTCACAAATAAGCATGGCTTCCAGGCAAAAGTCCAGCCCTCGCAGCAAGCTTCATCCCAGGCAGGATGGAGTAATCAACACTGTGATCTCCACTGAGAAGAGCCTCACAGAGGGGATCTTATTGCTATTTCATTCTGCTGCTGAAGAAACATACAGTAGTGGTAGGGAGCCTTGGGGCAGCTGATTTAAAGATTGATTTTGCAAGCTGTTTCTTACTATCTGACATTCATAAAACTCACCTTGAATAACTGGTTTAAGAGTTCAGTAGGAAAACTCTTGCCAGAAGAGCATCCTGCTGGCTGAGCATGTTCCTACCATCTCTTGGGCTACACCAGATGGTACCACATGCACTGAAATCCAATAAGTAGTGATTTTTATTTTTTTTTTCCCTAACAGTTAGGACCTGCTTTACTCCTTTCCCAGGAATTTTGCTAATAAAAGCAGTAAAGGCTCTCCCCAGAGAGTTTCCCGCTGGCTTCAGCTCTGTTCTGAGACAACGAGGTAGGATTAAAAGAGCACAGTTGCTTCTGGGCAGGCAGTTTGTGGCCAGCCACGTGGTGGAATAGCTTGGTCATAAATTTTAATGTAATGCAGAGCTGCTAATCAGCATCAAACATGTGAATACCAGTGTATGGCAGATTTAATTGGGTGTTTAAGAGCACTGGAGGAAGCGTGTGCTTGAAGCATCAAACACTGAATTCTAGAACTTCAGAAGCAATCTGAAGTTGGAGCTGTGGGAAGAGGCCAGTTCTGCCAAAGGAGGACTTACTTGCTCTGTCTGTCCACACTAGGTAGGATAAAAGGTTTGAGCCGTATCAAGGAGATATAGGTTAGTCTTCATGAAGATATTACAAACAGTTCTGGAAACAGTAGAATGCTGGCATAGAGTCACATGGAAAGAATGGCGAATTGTTGGTCCTTGGACTGCGAGGCTGATGTCAGAGATGAAGCAGGTCTAACTCTTCCTGCATCAAAGGAGGGGAATGGACCAGATGTCTTCAATTCCCGTTCACTCTGATCCTTGTTTTCTACTTCCTTTTTGTTAGCAGCAGAAGTTAGAAGGCTCTTGATGAATGAGGCAGGCATCAATAGGAGGGCAAAGGAGCCTTTGGCAGCTGAATTAGGTCCTAGAGAGAGGTGCCCCCTCCCAGCTTATGCCATGGAGCTCCTGTGAGGTTCTGCAGATGTTCTGAAGCTGTGAGTTGTTCCCAGATGGTGTTCTGAGTGAGCCCAACTGCAGTCTCATTTGACCCATTAAATCCTAAAAATTTAAACTGAAATTATCAGAACAGGAGCTCTGAATATGTGATTTTGATCTTTCCAGAATGCTACATCTTTGCGTGCATCAGCTGCCTTTCTAAAAAGAGGGTAATACAGCATTTTCAGGGGGATTGTATAAGTAAGTTTGTTAATGCTTTTAAAGGCTTTGGATACTGTAGTGATGTGTGGTGAGGATGAGACCATAAGGAAACAAATTTTGTCCCCACAGCAGGGTCTGAACAGCGTGCCATAAAGCAAGCTAAGGGCCACATGCTGAGTAACAAGAAGAAAACAAAATATTGAATGAATGCTGATTAAATGAGCACTTTTCTTTCTTTGTGTTGAATGAGGCAGAAATGCCAGAGAAAAAGTAGTACGTGGTATCTTGCTGAAGATTATCATATTTAGTCTCCTTTTGCATGGGTGATTTGCCTCATCCTTTTGTGAGGAATTTGAAGCGTTCCTAAGTCACATGCAAGTATCTACTTTAAACTAAGGAACGGAAACAAGCCAAACAGCAAAAAAAAATCAGTTCTGTAAATTTGATGTCTCTGATTTGCCAGCTGGTGGATCACTCAGCCCAGTACAATGAGCCACTGACAGCCATGGCAGCCTGGTCTTCTCCAGGCTGATGGGTGCTAGGGATTTGAAGTTCCTTTGCCAGGATTTAGACAACTGCTGATGCGTAGCAGGGGGATATTGAGGTTTGGACATCCTGGCTTCATCCCAGATTTGAGAGCGGGTATACCGAAGCAGGCAAACACGTTTTGTTCTAGTCCTTGTCCTACACTTGTTTTCCCTGACACATCCTACACACCTTCTGTGGCCGCTGTCTGGGGTTGTCCAACTGTCCTGGATCATCTTAGATATAAAATTAGAAAATTAACAACTTCTGATATTCCCGCCCTGCAGAAACGGCCCAAACATTGTGCTTTTGTTGGACATGTTTGGCAGCTTACGTGTTGCAGCTCTGTCTGCAATATCCTGTAGCCATGTTGCTACTGGCAGCAGTGGCCTAAGGCCACGAGGCAGAAGCTGCAGGAAGATTTGAAATCTCTTGTAACAGCTGATAGAGCTGGAGGAAAAAATCTGGCAAGCATTAAGACCCTGAAGATGGACTTGTGTGCCTGAGAGCTCATATATTTGGGTACCAGCTATGCCACTGAGGGCTACTGCATCACCATGCATGTCAGGCAGGGAGTGCATTGGACAACAGGGCACTGTGTTCCCATGGATTAGGAGTGAGCTTGGAAGAGTGTAAAAGGAGCATGAGATTAAGGCATTCCTCCAGGTCCCAAGCACTGAGGGGCAAGAAATGAGTTGTAGCAACCCTCCTCCCTCCTACCCTGCTGCCTCATGCACCCCCTCAGCTCTCTCCCTGTCCAGAGGCATGTCACAGTGGCTAGCCCCTGCTGCAAAGCTCCCTTGGTAGTCACTGTGACACTGTTTCAGGTGATGATCCAAAAAGCACTGGAAGAAAAAGACAGGGTTTTACTCTCCCTGCTGACATTCTCACCACAGAGGACTGGGAATGTCAAATACACAGTAGGTGACCATGCCCTGTTGAAAATTAGAGGAAGGGGAAGTGTGTGTGTTGAAATGTCAGTGAAGAGCTACATAATAAACAGTGTGCAATTATCAGTGTTTGGGGATTTCCCTCCTTCCTACCATACTGCCAGGCATACAACACCAGAGATCTTTCTCTGTGGGTTGCTGGCTTTTGCATCTCTTACTACCCTGTGGAAGTGGTGATCAGCATGGTGAGGGGGAAAAAGCCCTGCTTTTTCCCAGCCCTCCCTGTAAGCAAACCTAAGTCATGTTCTGGCTCCCAGATTTCCTCTGCACTTCAGGAACAAATGTAGGGCTTCTGCCTATCATGCAAGAATTTTTATGGATGGTATAACTACCTGCTAGAAGAAAAGGCTATCAGCCTATGCTATGGGATAGCCCTGCTCTGGTGATCAGAATTCAGGAATAAGGTTGAGCCTTTTAAACAGCACCCCTGTGAACTGTACATCCTTCTGGGGAGAGCCTGGAGTGCTTTGCTCTTCATTCCAGCATCTTGTTTCCAAAAATTCCTACAACCTTATTTTGCAGTACATAATCTGGGATGGTGTAAAATGCAAGGCATTGCCACAGCATGTGAGAAATGCTGTGGGCTTCCAAATGAAAGGGCCTGTGCAATGGACATAGACCAAGTTACAGGTTTCCACATGGACACAGCTGATGTAGCATACATGTATGAAAATAAGGTATATAGAGGGGCTTCTGTCTAAACATAGCTAGCCTTTACCTCTTAAAGAGAAACCTGAAAAAATGATGCAACCTCCAGTAAAATCTCATTTCTTCTTGCTGTCCCTCTTAGGAAAATGATGCAACACCTGAGGCCGTTCACACATTGATCTGATCTCACAACTGACTAATGGGGAGGCAGGCAAGCGAAGGCGAGACTGAACTGAGTTATGAGCATAATGGGCTTGATGCCTTTGTGCAACTTCTCATGATCAAATATTATTACATCAGCAGAAAAGAAGACCAAAAAAGATTATATTCCACTGGGACTCCCTAATTCTAGATTCCAGAGTGAGTTAGTCAGATGAGAGATGCTTAAAATGAATAGGATCATCTTTTCATGCATGCTCAGGAATTCCTTGCTTCAATCGCAAAAACCACTAATAGACCAGTGGCAAAGCGAGAGCTGAAATTCTCATTTCAGTCAATTCCTGCCCTTGCTTACCCTCGTGCAGGCACATTCCTGCCTGGTGGCCTGGCTCAGCTGCAGCCAAGGACACTGGGTCATTCCTGCAAGATCTTTACCAAGGCTGCTGATGCTTGCACTGCAGAGCACCCTGACCAATTACAGATGGAAAAATCCATATTTCAAATATTTTTTAATGGAATTCATTGCATCCAGTGGTTGAGGCACTGTAATTACACCAATTTGTCACTGCCCGTAGTGTGGCTGCTTTGTAAAATAAACAATGATCTTACAGTCTTTCAAAATGTGGTGGCCTCGCTCAGCTTTTTCCTGATTTCAACTATCACCCTTAGTAGGTGTTCAGTTAATGGTCCCTCTTTTATTGTGATGCTTGAAATAATATTTGTAATATAATGCAATCAGTTTGAAGGTGTCTTGTTAAATCTGTTGGAACTCTTTAGTTCAACCAATATTATTAATGATACTTTTGAGGGAATGTGGATTTCTTTGAGATTGTGTTCTGAGACTTACTGATTAACAATATTGAAATCTGGCTGGACTTGTCTATCTGAAATTTCAAGTGAAAACTGCTGGTGCAGCATTAATAGCTAATTGACTGAGTAATTTTTCCCCATCAGAGATCATAAAGATACAAAAAAAGAGATCAGGGCCTGTTTTCTAGTGGAGACAGTTGATAGACAAACTACTGTTGCATTAACCAAGCAGCACAGAAGGACCTTTTCAGAGGTAAGGTAGGAGGTGAGCTGAGTGCGCCCAGGTGAGCAGCACTGTGGCTCCTTGCAGAATGTCTTCGGTAGTATATTCTTACTCCTCTGAGAAGAAAAACCTAATGCAGAAGAAAATCCTAATGTAGCAGGGCAGGGCAAGGCAAAGGCAATACCTGCTTGTTCTGCTGCCAAGGCAGCTTGAAGCACAAGCATCCATCTGTAGCTGCTGTATCTTGGTACTACTGGTGAAAAAAAAGTGAATCCTAAAACGCTAACTTATATTCGAAAGCAAAGTCCCATAAATCAAACAAGGGTGCTCAAAAGTAGGGAGGAGCTGTCGAAGGTATTGAATTGCTTACAGTATATTGTCACCCAAATATTAATACAAACCAAGAATTTCTAGCCCAGGTGCCTCAATGAATGGCCTGATCTCTAAGGCAAGCCCTTAGAGTCCCACTAGTGTGCAGGTGACCTGCAAAGGCTCTGTCATTACAAAAACTCTCACTTGAAATGAATAGTGCACCCACGTGCTCCAGCATCCTCTCCCCAACAGTGACTGTGGAAGGATGTGTGAGAGCCCAGTTTAATAACCCTTCCTATCTCAGTCCCATCCTAATCCCTAATAACTTCAGACCAGCTTAAGACCTGAAGCATAACGTTTAATCTCTCTTAAATTTGCATAATTATTTGTAACTTCACTCTCAGTAGCCACATAAACCATCCAGCCTGAATTCTGCTGTGCTCATCAGCACCCTGGGGCAGAGAGCTCCTTGTTCTTTGTGAAGTGCTCACCCTCTCTCATAGTTTCGTAGCCATCACTTTTTAGCGACACTAGGTGTTCCCTTGCTGTTGTGTCGCTAGTTAGGGAGAACAGAATTTCTACACCTTCAAACATTCATGATTTATTTTACTACTCCATCTCACATTTCTAGCTCCTCCTTAGAGCAAGTTACCTGGTGTGTGTGTGTGTGGGTGTGTGGTGGTAATCACTCTAACCTGAGCTTTTCTAGGTCTTTGACTACCTCTGTAACTCCTTCCTGAAAAAGTTTTGGTCATTCAGCAGTCATTATTTTTCAGGATAAGCAGCAATGAGCATGCTGTTCCAAGAGGCTAGCCCATTCATTCATTCATTCATTTTACAATGTTATGACATTTTTTGGTGCTTATCTTCATCTCATTCCTTATAAATCTTTCTTGTTTCCTTGTGACTGAAGTTGAGATTAAGCATAAATCTCTGCTGAGCTGTCTAGGTTTGAAGAATGTGTCTATTTCCCCTCATTATCTATAAGCTAAGGGAAAAAAAGTCTGGTGAGGGGGAAAAAAAGTCAGAATTTATTTCCCTCCTGCCCACCTGGGAGTCTTTATTGCTCCATGCAAAGTTTTAGGGACTCACACATGTGCAGTCTTGATCTCACTGTGGTGCACACTTGGGGTAATTAGGAGCAGAAGCAGATTATTAGAAGACCCACAGGTTTTCATTTGAAATAGAATCTGTTCCAACATAAAAGGCTAAGAGATTGTCAGAAATACCAAGCTTGCTCTCTCTTCTCGTAGCATTTCTTCACAGATCTTTATTTCTGTAACTTGGCAATACTGCAATAAATAAGAAAGTCACAGAACTTGAGTCAAATTATAGCCAAACATGCAATGTAAGTTGCATAACTATGGAAACATTTAAAATCACAGCATTATTAAACTTTAGTCTCGCTAAGATTTAGTGGATAATCATAGTTCCAGGCTTTTGCATACAGGCTGATGCATCTGGATGGCAGGACTTCGTGATTGTAAGTTTATGCTGATATAAATACTTACAGCTTACCAACTGTCCCCTGGATGCTGTTTTATAGTGTCAGCAAGTTTAACATTTATTAACCACAGGATGAAGAAGGAACATGAAAGCAGTACTACTTCTCGGTAGCTTCTCAGTTTACCATGCAGCACTCACAAGCTAAAATCCACCTGATAAAAGAGGAAGGCTCATGCAGTATTCAGGATACAGGGCAGGTGAGAAATTAAATGCATAACAGGCTTGGTAGCCTGCCTAAGTTTTGCACAGTGGGGCTCAGTTGGCAAGAGCCATACCTGACGTGGGACTTAACAAGGCAAGCAAGAGGAAGGGGTGATGGAGAACCTCACCTAAAACAAATTAGGATGCCGAGCTCATACCGGTCTGCAGACTGGTACAAAGCAGAGCATTGACCAGAGCCAGCAGAAACTCTTGTTTCGTTGGTGGTTGCCAGGTAGCGTAAGCCTTGTGAAGGGCTTATTATCCAAATAACAAAAGAGGAGGGTAAGTTTTCACTGACATAGAAAGATTACATTGCTGAGGTTCATTTCTGCACACCAGCTCTCTTCCTGTTGCTTTTTTCTGTCTTCTTCCAACTACAAATAGAGCATGTCAGAAGTGGGTGAGAGAAAGCAAAGCTCAGCCTGTAAAAAGAGTAGAAACTTGATTTCAGGGTGGGTTTAAGAGATTTCAGAATTTTTCTAGCATAGGGAATTTGTAAGTGTGAGCTGCTATCTCACCCCAGGGCTGCATTTAAGAGACTGCTGAAGGCAGTGATCTCTTAGCTGTGGGCAAATATGCACCCCAGAATAATCATTGTAATGAACTTATGTAATGGTCTGGTATGTGGTCCAGTCTCCCAGGTTAAGGTATGTGGTCAGCATCTGCGTGTGTTTGGCAGCAGCAGGACAGGCGTTTGTGCTCACAAGGACATGAACAGGTACCCAAGTGAGGGGTACAGAGCAAAAGACATTCCCCTGATTTATTCCGGACTCCTTGTGTGACCTGTTGGCCTGTCTCTGTCTGTTAAGGATTGCAGTTATAGGCATGGAGGTTTAATTGAGCTGCCTGCTGCTGAAATGCAGCCTCCAACTCTCAGCTGTTTTCACCTTCACATAGCTGAAAATAAATGGTGGGGGCAGTAGGGAGGGGTAGGGTGTTTAAACCTTACAAAAGATTGGAGAAGTCCAATTCTCTTTCAGCCTTGTCCCCCAGAACACCAGTGTCCCAAATAATCAGGTTTTTACAGAAAACATTTGCCTTATTCTGACTGCCTCAGCTGGAGCTACCGAGCACAGCCAGACCCCTGTATTTCAGGAACACTGACTTCAGAGCATAGCAGTGTGCTGGGCGAGATAGTTGGGGCTGTTCAGCCTGGAGAAGACAAGGCTGCGTGGGGACCTCATAGCAGCCTTCCAGTACCTGAAGGGGGGCCTATAGGGATGCTGGGGAGGGACTCTTCATTAGGGACTGTAGTGACAGGACAAGGGGTAATGGGTTAAAACTTCAACAGGGGAAGTTTAGATTGGATATAAGGAAGAAGTTCTTTACTGTTAGGGTGGTGAGGCACTGGAATGGGTTGTGCAGGGAGGTTGTGAGTGCTCCATCCTTGGCAGTGTTCAAGGCCAGCTTGGATGAAGCCTTGAGTAGCTTGGTTTAGTGTGAGGTGTTCCTGCCCATGGCAGGGGAGTTGGAACTAGATGATCTTAAGGTCCTTTCCAACCCTAACTATTCTATGATTCTATGATTCTATTGTAGGAAGCAGCAGGGTAGAGCAAGGCAGACACAAATGCTGGTATGGTACCAAGGGCTAGAATGGAAAAATAAGTGCCATATCTGCATTAGGAATGCAAAAAAGGAGGTTATGGCAGGAGAAATAACCAGCAAGCTAAGTAATTATGCTGCAGATCAGTAATAAAAAAAATACATTACTGTCTTCCTCCACTAGTTGCCTTTACTTTAACTCTCCTGTCCCTCTTTTATGGTACACAGGAGTTTCCTGTAAATAATTACTTCACGGTATCAAATTTGCTAACATGGGAGAGCTGAACTTACAAAGTAATTGTTACTTGCAACAGTGCCTTCATCATCACATTATGTGTAGCACCACAGCCTGCCCATAGACTCCCATATAAGCTTCCTGCTTCAGAGAGGATTTTATGCTACCTATTGGCTAATCTTTCTGCCCCTTAGGAGCAAGTCACAGGCACTGAATGGCCAATAGTGCTCCATACTGAAATTTATGCTCCTGAATGGATTATACCTATCCTTACATATTCAAAGGGATTTTGTCTTCAATGCCCTCAAACCAGCAAACCTTTTTTGACCGTAAGGCTTTGAGGGCAAGGCTGCCTCTTGGTGTTGTTTGATGGCATCCAGTACTGTATAAGCACACCTCACTGAGGGCTTTCATTCATTTTAGTTATTCCTGGGAGGAAAAATGGGTTTGGGGGGATGAGAGAAATATCTTGGAACAGCTATGCTTTTTTAAAGCCTGCTTGGAATACTTCCTATGCAGGCTGATTTTCCCATTGTGTTTTCTTCCTCTCCTTTGGGACAAACACTGCTTTCCTCTATCAAAAGGAAGGATGCAGTTGCTCACAGACGCTGGGGGGGGGGGGGGGGGGGGGAGAGACTTTGCTGCCTTGTTGTATGTATTTGTGGGGTTTTATTCTGGTTTCTTAAGATAAGCAAAGCTTGTGCAGTCATGTTGTCTGTCTGTCTTCCTACATAAGTATCTTTGAATTTATTGGCAATTTCATTTTAACTTGATGGAAGCACTTCAGATATAAATGTTACTAAATTTCTGTAAGTTTTAAGGAAATAGATGATAGATAAGCAGGAAGGATTGTTTTAAAATCCTTCTTTGGGAACAAGCTAATGAACTGATTCTTTACATTAGAGAATCCGTATGGAAAAGGTGTTCGTAATTCTGCCATCTGTGGAGTTACTGTAGAAAACCAGCTTACATGCTAAAGGGTGTACAAAAAGTAAAAATTGTATTGTCAAGATGTGACTAGTGATAAATTCTACATCCAAGTGTAGCATACAAAGTATGCTTTGGAGACAGGATGACAGTGCAGCTGCTTCAGTGAGCAGGAAAATACAGCACGTCCTGCAGCCCCACTTGCACAATGCAATAGCCAACACATTTGTAGTTATAGCAAGTCTGCTGAGGAATTTAGGGAATGATTAGCATCTAGTCTTAGTGAAGAGCCTTGAAGAAGGCTCACTAGTTTCCAGACTTAGTTTTTGTATTTGAAAGCAAGCTGCTCTGAGCTTTGTTGAAAGTGGTGCCTGTGCAGTACCTATGCTATTTCCAGACTCCTTATGTTGCAAATGTTAACAAAGAGCAACAGCATGAAGGGCAAAGGTACTAGTTGCAGAAAAGACCAGTGGGTCAAGATCACTTCTCTCCTATAAATCTTACAGTTCTACCTCTAGGACTAAAACCTAAAACTGTCCAGTATGCAATTTCTGTGTACAACAGCACTAAACTTAAATTGCTGGCACTGCATTACCCTGCGCTTGAAAACCCACTGGCTGTATTTTTAACTACACTTAGGTAGCATGCTGTCAGGGGAGGTTAGAAATCCAATCTCTTTGAATTCAATGATATTGATGTTCCTCTAAATATCAGCAAAGTACTTGCTCTGTGGTGTAGCAGCTTCTGGATTTTTGTGACTATCAAGCGTACATAGGCAAGGAAGCTCCTGTGCTTTTGTCTATCACGGACTTATTGCCAGACGTTACAGAATTGTTTCTGTAGAAGAACGAGCCATTGTGTGCTCTATTTTGTGGCAGTTTAGCTTAGGTAGCTGGAATTCTAAAATCAGAATTTTTCTTTAAAGGAAAATAAAGCTGTTCTTATTCTACCAGATGTCTGTAAAAGGCAGTTATGATGAAGGTGTGTGCCAGCTGAGAGCAAGTACCCCCATGGAGACATGAGAAAGGCAAGGGAACATCTGCATTGTGCCTGCAAATGGCAGGTCCCAACTGTGTATGACTGGGGGGAGAAGGGAATGGGGACCTTAGGGGAAGCACCTGGCTGAGGCGAAATATCATACTGCTACAGTTAATAAAAGAACAGGCACACTTGACATACACTGTCAGGAGTATGTGCCCTGTGGTCTAAGAGACCTTCTTTGGCAGAGTAGTATAGCTGCCCTACACTGTTGCTCTGTGAATAAGGCTATTAAAATCCCTGTTGTAGCTTAAGTCTAAGATTCAAGGCTGCTTGATTGCTTAGTAGGTTAGGACCTTTGCTAACCTATATTTTTGCCCCTGCTTACAGGAGGGCTGGTATAGATTTCCATTCTCACCCCCGGTCCCTGATCTTACCCTCTAAGGGATGTCAGTTCATTACCCCCATAGGTCATTTCAATTGAGCTACTTGACATGACTGAGGGGAGTTGGGGCTTGATCCTGTGGAAAATACTGCAGAGGCAGCATGATGTCTGTCAGAGGAGGAAGCAAATCCTATTGTTCCTAAATGATCGCTATAGTCGGTATTCAAAAGGAGTGCTTATAACTGGAAAGTAATTGCTGTCTAGTGGGTTTTTGCCAAGCCGCAGCCAAGCACTTTCTTTCTAGGAGCGCCAGTGCAGGAGGGACTGCTTGTCAGACCTCCAGCAGGGAACTGGAAGAATCACAGTATAAATAGTATCCAAAACCTAATAAAATATGATTTTTTTTCATAGTAACACTTCAGGACCCTAGTTAATTTTTGGCTGTTTTTCCAACAGCATACAACCAGTGATCAAACCAGTCAACCTTTGAGAACTGGGCAGTTTGATGGAATAATTAGGCTTTATAGGCTGTCTCTTAGGAACTCATTACTGGGCTTACAAAAATGGACAGTAAAGCACAGGCTGTATTCTCAGTATATTTCACTGGAGTTTCACGTATCTACAGCCATTGCACCAATTACAGGGTCTCCATGAGTGTTTTGTGAGTGCTAAAGTGGCCTGGGAGAAGGCTTTGCTCAAACACAATTCTTGGCTTTGGCAGTTCTTGATTTTCAGAGGCAAAATGGAGTTAAGGAAGATGGAGGGGTGAGAAAAGTCTTGTCTGGTGTGTATTACACCCCTGATACTGATGGTCAAGATCCCTGAATCCTCATGCTAGACTTGGCCCTGTCATGGCATGGGACATTCACAAGTCATCACTAGCTGTGCCTCCCCCATGGCTGCCTTTGTGAAATGACCCTTGGGGATATACGATACAGCATGCTGTAGAGGTTAGTCTTTTAAGGTAGATTTATGATCCTTGAATAAAACTTTCAGCCCCTGTAAAATGTAATAGTAAGCAGAGCAGTGCAGTAAGGTTTCTTTGGTAGTTGTGTGTATGAACTAATAGAGAAAGATCCCATTAGCATGTATTTTGCCTTGTGGTAATTTATCCAGGCATTTAACCTTGCTGTTGAAATTTCACACCTATAACTGCTATCTGTGTCAGAAAATGGATGTCACCTACCTATTCCCCAGCTCACTGACACTCACTAATGAGATCAGAATACAGCTCCAGGGAAACTAAAGCCCAGTCATATGTGGGGATGACAAAAAACTGAGTTGAGCCAGAAGTCAAGGGGTCTGCCACAGTGGGCTCTGCATCATGGGGCAAAACAACCCAAATTTGTTTAAAAAGGGCTAGCATTCAGTTACTGAAGATTTAAATTCCTCTGTATTGTGCAACATATTGGTGCCAACTGCTAACTGCAAAGAGCAGACAACAGTCCTCAGGGGCACAGATGCACATATAGGCTTTCTGCTCTACCTTAGAGAAGTACGCCATTCAGAAAAATGATTTAATAAAAATACCTGTCTTTTACAATAGAGATCTAGGGCCAGCCTGTGAGAACTTGGACGCTAAACTTGTCTCAAATGCCATTTAGATTGCATAATGCAAGTCAGAAACAGGAAACTGAGCTTGTCTTGGGCACCATTTGCATTTGACCATGGGAGGCCTTGAGTGTAAACAAAGCAAATAACAAGGATGTTGGCTATTGATACTGCATAGATAGAATTGTTCTGACCCTTTTGTTCAAAGCTGATAAGCCTCCACAGGAATGTGAAAGGATGCCTTAAGGATGAGCTGACTCAGAGGATGAAGTGGAAAAGAAGACACAACAATAAGAGGGACACAGCCCACTGGAGGACCCTTGGGGGAATCCCAGCTTTGGAACTGTGCAAGTACTCACCAAACTATGCCCGTCATTATCATAGTAATTACTCTCTATGCTTCCTATGCAAATTATGGATAACACCCCAAAAGAATACAAATGAATGTGCAGGGCTCAGTTCAGGGAGAGAGCTCGTACCACTGATGGTAGCCAGGGTGAAAAGGACCAGTGAGACATTGCTGGATCCACGGGTGGCGATATTTCTTCTCTTCCTCTTTCTTTCTCTCTTTCTTCTCCTCTCCTCGATTTTTCATTGAATATTGACTTGATCTGAGTAAAAACGTGTGGCATGGGACCTGCTGATACAGTTAAAGTAGTAATTGTTGAGTTATTGTGTCTAAACACATGCCTAGTATTTTGTGTTAATAAATCGTCAAACTGGTTGGTTGGTATCATTGTTTCACCTTAATTCCGTACAAGGGTATAATGAATGTGATCGTTGGTCCCAAGAGGAAGGAGGTCATCCTAAAAGACCCCTTTTGGGTGACAACACAGCCCACCACTGGTTCTGTTATTTTAGCTTAATACTGACTTTATTGCAGATCCAAAGTGTTTGGGGGGAGCTTTTTTCCCTCTTGTTTCAGAAGCTTTTCTGCATCTGCCCAGTAAGCAAAAGGAAGACGACAGCAACATTCAAAGCCTAATCAATCCATTGAGCTCAAGTTATTGGTTAACTTGTGCTGAACTGATAAACTGTGCTTACTGTTCAAGTTAACTTCTTAGGTTTCAAGTAAACAGGTCACTCCTACAGTTGCATGAAGTACCATTTGGCTTGTGGGGACACTCCTGCTGTGACTACTCATATTGTTTTCATCTCATCTATTTCAATGGTACCTCCACCATATTGCAGTTGGCTGATGATACCAGCTACTTGAAAGTCCATTTTGCAATCATGAGATGGTAGAGTTTGAGATCCTCAGTGTCCTGAGTTCAGCAGTAGCATTTTTCTCCTTAGTAGCTGGTGCAGCACTGTGTTTTGACTTTTGGCAAGGGAACAGAGCTGATAATACAAATGTTTTAGTCTGATCAAGGACTTTCTGAGCCTCATGCTCTGCCAGGGAGGAGGGAAAGCAGGGAGGAAGCAGAGACAGGACACCTGACCCAGACTAGCCAAAGAGGTATTCCATACCACTGCACGTCATGCCCAGGATGTAACGGAGAGTTACCCGGAAGGGCTAGGGCACTGCAGGGTTGGACTAGGTATCGGTCGGTGCTCGGTCGGGCGGGATGGGGTGGGTTATCCATCGGCTGGTGCTGAGGTGTTGTATTCTCTTCCCTTGTTATTTCCTTTATCATTATTATTATTGGTGGTAGCAGTAGTGGTTTGTGTTATACCTTAGTTACTAAACTGTTCTTATCTCAGCCCATGGGAGTTGCATTATTTTCGATTCTCCTCTCCATCCCTCCGGGTGTAATGTGAGCCCCAAAAGAAATGAGGTGGTCTGGGTCAGGAGCATGGTTTTCTGGACTTACTTCCAGATAGATAGCACAAAACCCAAGTGCTGTGATACTTCCCCCTTGGGACAGCTGAGTGTGGCTCTCTTTCCAGGCTATACAGGTCCTCTACAGGTTGGCACTGAACGTCACGGAGAAGATTACACGGGGAAGGTGCCGCTTCATCCCATGTAGATGAGCTGGGGATTACAATCAGAAGGCCTCTGCACCCAGTGCAGCTATTTGGAAAGCTTGTAAATTCAGTGTAGACAGTGCCTGTTATGACTAGTTTAATTAGTACTTACACACACTAATTCTACTAAATTTAGCACCTATGTCTGCTAATCTGCAACTCAGCTGGAGGGCATCAGATATCAAAGGAAAAAGGAAAGTAATTGCTCAGACCTTGGGGATTAAACGTTAAAATTATAACGGAGGATTTAGTCAATAGACACTTCTTTCCCCTCTCAGGGGAAAAAAATAAAAATTAAAAAAATATATTGGTTGTTTCCAGGCAATTGCAACCAATGTGTTGGATATCTGCATGCCACATGCACCCAGTAGAACACATGGCATTGAATAATTTTCTGATCAAGCCCCAAAGGGAATTTTGCAGACTGATCCTATTAATTACCACCTCTTAGTTATCTGGAAGTAAAAGCAGGGGTTTTTTTTGTATGTGGACTCTGGTGGAGAATCAAGGGTTTTCAGCACACTGTCTCTTCCCACTCTGCATACAATGGCTGAAAATTCACTGCCGTAATGTCTCTGTGGGCAGGAGGTCCTGCTACTATGAGGAAGGACATACAGTTGCATAGCTGAGTGTTATTTTTCACACTTTCTCCAGAGACTCCTAAAGACTTGCTCCTTTCAGTCCTAAAGGAATACAGCCTGCTGATAGCTTAGGAGGGATTTCAGGCAGATCATCTCTTCCCAGAGTATCAGTGGACTCTTAAGTAGTTAAGATCAAGCTGAAGATCCACAAGGCATGCTCTGCCTTCTCTTGCCCCTCCCCAAAAAGTGAAGAAAAACAAAAGTAATAATCTGGAGGAGGTCACTGCACTCGAACAAGGCTTTTCTCTCCTATCCGCTCACTCTCCTCCTGCACCATGTCCCTGAGTGAATAGATGTGGCCCCTTTTCTCCCTGCAAGTCCAAGGCAAAGCAAAATGACCTCGTACCTGCTTAAGTCTCCTGCTGCCTGGAGGGAATCCTCTCACCAAGGAGGGCAAGTAAGGAGCATAAGGAGGAAACCCTTAATTTTACAGATCCTTACCCAAGTGTCCCTTGTTGTCGAGACACAAGAGATGGAGGATGTCACCCCCCTTTGCCATCTAGGTCTTTTTGGAGTTCACTTTGGAAGGAACCAGGGAAGTCACTTTTCCAGTACAACTAATAGCTAAGGGGTAGGATTTTTCTACCTCGCCACATCCTAGACCTTGACAAAAAAATACATTGCATGTGTAAAGCCAGCAAAATAATTCATACTATCTGAATACTGCAGATTTTTCAAAAATGCATTTTTTCTTAAAATCCTGCAATCCTACACTATTCTTTCTGCTTAAAGAATAAGAAGAAAAGCATATATTTTAAGGTTAACCATGCTAACATGGCTGATTGAAAAGCATTAGTGTGGATAGACATGCAGCAACTGATGTAAGGCACATAAATCTGTGCACTCTGCATTGCTCTCTGGAGATGTCCAATTCTCAGCCTTGGTTGCACAGGTATACTAGGCTCCCACCTTCAGGCATCTGTACTGCATTTAAACTACATGTTGGAAAGGCAAGGGAGATTGGATATTGCTCAAAATGTCCCCCACCACCAGTGATTACAATCAAATGACAATTGCCTGTTTGGGGTTTTGAGGTACTTCATCAGCCATAATTTATGCTTTGCTACATCTGTAGTTCTGGAAAACATAGCTTTCCTCTCTGTTTGCCCTGGTTTGACTTATTTTTTCAGCAGTGATTCCACTATTCAGAAACCAATGGTAGCAGATTATCTCTAACTAGATACTTCAGGTCCAAATTACTTGTAACTAAGTCTCCAGAAAAAGCTTTTACATTGCTTGCATTCCTTCTCTTCATCAGGGAAAACAAAAAATGCTTGTGACAAATTCTGGATGAGTTAGGCTTTTGTATATCCCCACAAAACAGATGAGGTTCTTCAAAGGCAATGGAGAAAGTCAGTCATACATTAAGTTTCCTGAATGCCAGGAAGAAGAGGAAAATGGTGAAGTCGTCACTGAAATGTTAAGTACTATACTTCATATAGCAGAAAAAAAGACGATCCACACTGCCATTATGCTGAACAAGATGAAAATAAATCCTTAGGGGGAGATGTATGCTTAAAGCTCTCTTCAGCTGCTTTATGTGCAAGCAGACTGTGACCCTGGTGTTTCAAAGAGTCGCAACTAATACTCAACCTCATTTGTTTAAAATGAGATAATAGAAATCATGACTCTTAAAATCGCATGGAATTTTCCTAAAAAAAAAAAAAAAAAAAAGAAAGTTGACCAAACTGTGTTGGGCAAAATTACAGCACTTTATAGAAGTACAACTGGTTCTGTGCCTGCTGTGTGTGGGTAACAGCATGAAGGCTCCTGGAGCATTCAGTGGATTGTAGAAGGTGGTTACATGATTTGTATTATTCCTGCTAAAGCTAAAACTTACCAATTATTGAGAATAATATTATGATGCAGCTTCTGAAATGGCAACCTGTGGCCAACACTTGCAGTCAGGCTGTCAGAGAAGGCTGTAAGCTGGGAGCTTGGCACACAAGGAATCTCTTGCAGAAAGTATTTACCCAGAGGATACTCTTAAAAATGTTGATAAAATCTGAAAACAAAACTGAATTTAATGTTTAAAGGAGAGGTTACACTTTGGGACACGAAATGTAAAGTGTTACACAGGGGCTTGCTCCCCTCTGACCACTAAAACAGCCTGCCAACAACAAAGCACTTCACCTTCTGAAAACTTTGGTTTCACTGTGCTTGATGTGGGAGGTTGAAGGAGACTCAGAAGTTCAGTAAAGACCATAAAATGTACAGTCAAATTGGTGACACAATCATACCCCATTGCAGAGGAACTTATATTTCCCTGTGATATTAGACTGGATTTAAAAAGGAAGTTGCAAGCACTGTGGACTTCATCAAAACTGTATTAGAAACCCTGCAAGGAATAGATGTGTTAATAAAAAGGAGGGAATTGCTTGTTTGCCTCAGTGGTCTGATGGATTGAATCCACCAGAAGAGTGTGAATTTGGAGAAACTCAGACCTTCCTTTGCTCTGAGGAACTGGAAATTTCTTGGGAAAATGTATATAAAAGAAGAGAACCCAAATACCTGAAGTTTACAGAGTAGAATCATAGAATCATAGAACAGTTAGGGTTGGAAAGGACCTCAAGATCATCTAGTTCCAACTCCCCTGCCATGGGCAGGGACACCTCACACTAAACCATGCCATCCAAGGCTCTGTTCAACCTGGCCTTGAACACTGCCAGGGATGGAGCATTCACAGCCTCCCTGGGCAACCCATTCCAGTGCCTCACCACCCTAACAGGAAAGAATTTCTGCCTTATATCCAATGTAAACTTCCCCTGTTTAAGTTTCAACCCGTTACCCCTTGTCCTGTCACTACAGTCCCTGATGAAGAGTCCATTCCCAGCATCCCTATAGCCCCCCTGCAGATACTGGAAGGCTGCTATGAGGTCTCCACGCAACCTTCTCTTCTCCAGGCTGAACAGTCCTTTTTATGTTGAGGACACCAGAACTGCACACAATAATCCAGGTGAGGTCTCCTGAGAGCAGAGTAGAGGGGCAGGATCACCTCCTTCAACCTGCTGGTCACGCTCCTTTTGATGCAGCCCAGGATACGGTTGGCTTTCTTGGCTGCAGGAAGTCTAAATTCACCTCCTCCCAGAGGTTATGTGTAATGTATGGTATCCAAACAGAATCTGACCAGAGGCTCTTCAAAACCGTTTTAAAACTTGAGAACGTCACAACACCAGTTACACTGGCAATGCAAGATACACTCTCTACAGATGTCTGCGTTGGATTTCAACCCCGCACAACTCGTGACTCAGCTTTGCCTGTTGCAAGCTGGCTATCAATTTGCAGAAGGTCACTGAAGTCCATTCCAAAATGTTTTTTTGTTAAGCCAAACCAAATGCTGACTGTTCTGCAAGAAGGTGAAGCTGACAATAATGTTTTCCATGATAGTAGCAGCCAACCCCAAAAACAGGAGGAATGTGAATGCCTAGTATCAGTCACAGCTCAGGAGTCTGTGCCTCATGCAATGAAAAGAAAAAGTCCAGTGTGATCTAAAGCTCACAGGAGTTTTAAGTAAACTCACTTAAAGAAAACAGCAGCCTCTGAACTTCGCCCGACTTGGACACTGTTCCTCTATTTGTGTTTTTAAAAGAAGTAATTATTAGCTTTGTACTCTTCCTACTTTGTCCACTTCTAATAAAATGAGGAAAAGATACTTTGTCCTGAACTTTAAGTCTTACCATCTCTAATCTTCCTTTTTTAATGTAGGCTAAGGCTCATTAAGCACTGCACCAACTTGCTCGCATGTCTCGGAGCAATGGGTAGGACGCTCAGTTCCCAGCAGAGTGAAGAACATATTTTGCATCTACGCTCACTAACTGGATAAAGGTTTATCCTCAAATCTGACAATAATGGAAGTATGGGTTTAAGTATCTAAGAAGAAAGCTTTAAAATAACTGATTCCAAGAGCATTTTCCCATAGCAACATGCTTTTAAAAATAATTGAGAGAGGTTAACAGAGAACTGCTGCATAATTATACAAATATGTCTTCATGTTTTACCACTGGGTTCTTACTCACAAAAGTGTGCTTCAGACAAGAAGCTGAATCTCCTGCTCCAGGTAAGCTTACGAAAATAAGCAGGAGCCAGTGAGATGCCTGGTCAGAATAACCGTTTGACACTGAATAAGGAGATCATGAATAGGTCAACATCACTGTGAAGCTAGCCCAACAATCTCCCTCCTGCCTAGAGCCCAGGAATAATATTAAAGCAAATAACCACACAGAGACTTTTATCAAAATCCAAATGGCCGGGAACACTTGATCCCCATGGAAATGAGCTGGAGATAAGAAATGTCCTGCCTCAGGTATTTGGCAGGACTGCCAAGCTGCACAACATGGAAGGCTTTTGCCAAGGTAGGTTTTGGCTTGCTGCCTATCTTGTTCCAAACAGCTACGAAGCTGGTGGAAACCTTTGATGTTCTGCCATGACACAGTCACAAGTGTGAACAATTTACATGTGCAGTCACCAGTCCAGACTTCTTTTTAAATGGCAGTTGCTTTCAATTCATTGCCCAGCTGATGAATTCCTGTGGAAGATGGCCGAACCTCTGGTATGAATGTTTGCTTAAAAAGAAGAAACACAGGTTTGCGAGCAAAAACCAGCCTCTTCCTTGCTGACTAAGGCCATTGGCATTGCCTGTTCTGCTAGCTGACTATCCATGGACCAGACGAGTGGGTATGGGGAAACAGAAATGCCACAGCAAAATCTGCTCATCAGTGACCCTCTGCTCTTCTATCAACACAAACAGAAGCCTTGTATGGATGAAAGTCTAATTTCCCTTTCCCCTGTCATTCTACACCAGGTTTGTTTCTTCACAACACTGTTTGAAATTTGCTGTTGCTTTTTTCATTTTTTAAAGCCAAATCTCCCAAGCCACGTGTTTATTGACAGCCGACTCTTCCCTTCATAGCATTTCTTCTCGATCCCAATGTAACCTCTCCTCTGGCTGCTGCTGGCAGCTTTTCCCTCCTAGCAGATGTCTCCAGCTGCAGAGGAACTTGATTTTCTAACTGTGTTTTGTATTTTCAGATTCCTCAGATGCAGCATCCTCGCTGGGCAGCAGAGGAGAAAAAAATGGCTGGGCAAGTCTGCAATGGGTCATTTGGCGCAGTGTACTTGGTACGGCTGATGTCTCTCACCTTTCCTCCGATGCACTGGGTGTGTACTGAGCAAATGTCCTGGTAAGAGGCATGTGCCAGCCAGACTTTACCAGTCCAGAGCAAAACTAACTGGAATGCCACTCTTTACTTCAGATGCAGCAGGTCCTGGAGGTCTAGTGGTGTAAAACTGAGCCCATTGGATGAATAAAAGGAGCCACCTCCCTTCCTTTTCCTCCTTTTTTTTTTTATTCTTAATTTCAAAAGTCCATGGACTCCTTGATTTTAGGCTGCATAAAATCTGGTAAAAAAAAACACTATGAAGGAAGTACTTGGTTTTTCTAGGGTAGAGGCTAACCACTTGAGACAAAGTTACTAACATGCTGTAAAGGGAGTTTTGACCTTCGTGGGGTAAGGTATAAATCAGCCGTTATGCTTGGAAAGACAAAGTCTGCTGGGCTGACCGCACTGCAGAGCTCTATTTGCGCAGGCTGGCCTGGGTTCCAGGTAGCTACAAACTGTTTTAACTCTAGCAGTGCAAGCCCCTTACCTCTCAGATCTTCAAATGTTGATAGAAAATACAACAGAAATATTAAACACTGTGTTATGGTTTTTTCCCCAACCTCTTTCTTTCCCTTTTGTTCTTAAAGCCATTATTTTGTTTGATAACAATTTTCTCGAGCAAAATCAACATGCTCTTTCTCCAACTTGAACTAATCAATGCTCTTATTTCCCTCTTAAACCATATGCACACCGTCATGCTTGTTTTGTAGGCAGGGAGCAGAGACTAGGCTCTTCTTGACATTTTTTAAAGGATTTCTTTAAGAGAACCATGAGCTGAGCTGTGAGCCACTGGTGCAGGTGCCTGTTGTGGACAGCCAGTAAGAGAGTACATAGGGCCACACTTGTGCAGATCAAGTGAGCAAGGCCCGTGCAGGTTATCCCAGTAATTCCTATCTGTGATAAAGAATAGAATAGTTTAGTTGGAAAGGACCTGAAATGATCATCTAGTCCAACTGTGAGCATGACTTAGCAGGGTGCAAGCAGCGGTGAATGCCAAGTAATGTGTAAATAGATGAATGTGGTAATGTCAGCATCACATGCCTACACAACATAGTTTAATCAAGACTGCCCTTCTCAGCCTCTCTACAGGTAACATCCAGTTTGAGATGGTGTTGAAGGCTCAAGACTCGCTGTTGTACCTTGAAGCTTGCTCCCAGCCCGTGTAAGCACAGACTCATGACAAAACTGTCTGGACACTAGGTGAGTCTGAGTTTGTACACACAATATAGGAGCAGGCATGCAAAGAAACACTCCTCACCGAGTATGTCTCTTATCCAGGTGTAAAGCTAAAAAATTATCAAAGGCAAATATTACATGTGAAAATAAGGTTCTTGAGTATAGATTCAGTTTTTATTAAATATTCCGGTTAGGTTCTGCAAGATTGGAATTTGGTGATTCATACATTTGAGGCAATTAGGCTTTGAGCTGCCATCCTTATATTTATTTGGATATTTTCTGTGGTATATACACATGCTTGCACAGTTAGTCTGCACGCAAAGCGTAAGCTATCTGCCTGAGGACTGCACCCTGAGTCATTGAGTTGCCTCAGGGTGTCCTGATTCCTTTCTTCTGATAATCCTTAAGGACTATTTTAGGTGCTTTCTGGTTTTTGCTTTCTCTTTAGAAAAACAGTTATACAATAAAAGTGACAGTAAGCATCTGCATGGAGCAGGTTGTGATTCCCATTATAGGTGAAAATCCACCCATCTTGCTCCTGAACTAAGTATTACTATTCCAGTCGTACTATTTCTGTTAAGAATCTGTCAGCAGCCTTAGAGGAGGATGCAGAAAATATACATATATTTGCACTAAGTGATTTTTCAACATCAGATATTTGGCTACCATCTTATGACCAAGGGAATTTAAAATGAACGCTGTTAGAGCCTTCGGTCTTTTGAAGCAGAAATCCAGCTCAAAGCCTGTTTAATTTAATTTAATTGTTCATTTAATTTAATTTATTTAATTCTAGTATTTGAAGATCTCTTTAAAATGAAAAAGCCACTGGACTGACTTAATTCCTACTTGATTATTCCTACTTGATTACACTACATTCCATTAAGGTATTCAAACAATCTCTGTCTAAAAATTATGCACACTATAGAACTTGTCTTGTGTAAGCACTCATTAGGGGTTTTGCATTGTTTTAATGTATACATGCAGAGAAAAAGCCCTACATTAAAACACCATGAAGAATGCAAAATTAAGCACTTGAAAGACAGAAATTGCACAGGGTAAAGTAGCTTGTGTAAATCTAATTTGGCCTCTCTGTGTGTTCACATATTGCCTATGTGTTATACACGCATACATATATATAAGGTGTATAATATTTATGTATGTACGGTAAGAAAAGCCTTTAATTACATGACTACCTACTGTTTTTTTCCACTGAGTGCTTGCTTTATTCAGTGAACAGGATAGACCTGCTTCACATGTGGGTCACCTTACTGCAAAGAAGGCTGTTCCATATACAAGACTGTTTTGTTAATTGTAGAGGTGGATGACTCACAAATGAGGTGGGAGACTGGAAGAAGAGTGTAAGGGTTGTCACTGTTTCTTCAGAGAATTAAATTCATTACTTAGAAAGTCAATGGGCTGGCTGCTGGCAGGTATAGAAATACCTGGAAAAGCTCCTGAACCCCCCTCAAGGAAAATGATCAGGACAAGATTATGCAATTTGAGTTGCTGGTCTGAGTGAACTTCACTCATTTACCCTACTGTAAAGTAGGGGGTTTATGGAGGAACTGCTCTGCAGGCAGATTGGAAGGGGAACTAATTTCTAGCTAGGAAATGGTCACAAGCAGCTGGTGGATGTAAATTCTTCTGGTGGCACTGCTGTGTCCAGACTATAACAGCTGTTCACAACCTGGACCAAGTTAGGGTAGAACTAGCTTGGGTTTATCTTTCTTACTGTACAGTCACTAACAGTCTACACCAGTTCATTGTCTCCATTAACCAAATTCATAACCTCATTACAAAAGAAAACAATAAAAAAATGGTGGTGTGACAGTTTATTTTCCTTAAATCCGGGCTAACTGGATTTAATTATCTTACTTAGTTTTAATTCTTTATTAATCCATTGCTTCATCAGCTGTTCCATCATTTTGCCCAAGAGTGACGTCAGGCTTCTGTGTATGTGATGAAGAGTGATGTCTCTTCCTCAAAACACTGTATGATGTTATTCCAGCTGCATTGGTCTCATTCTGTGAGTGACTGCCTTGAGACTCTGGAGTCTGATTTATAAAAGCACTGCACATTCACAGTTGCGAACAGGAGCTGTGCTTTGAAAACACAAAATGCTGCAACTCACTCAAGAATGCTAAATTGCTAGGAGCTGCAAGTACTCAAAACTTCATGGTTTTCACCTTAACCCATCTGCCTTTGAGTTTCCCAATATGAAAAGAAGGTAATAAACTTCCCCCTTATGGAGACACTGTGAAAATAAATGCATTAATATCTGCAAAACACTCGGATACTTCATAAGGGAGAATTATAAGAAATCCCATGAGGACATTAATCATTAGTTCTTGAGAGCAGGGTTTGAAGATAGTGTATTAAATAAGTCATGGGCTCCATACTGAACAAGAAGAAAACAAAATATTGAATTGATCCTCATTAAGACCCAAATTCTCAAAGGTATTTTAAGTGCCTAAATCCTGCTGAGAATCAGGGCTTAAGTGGTCATCTTTAGGGTTTTTTTATTTATTTATTTTTACTGAATAAGTCAGGGGGTTGCAAGAAAAATTGTACATAATAGTGTAATTATAGGTTACATCAAAATGCACTGTTAATTAAAAGTTGCGTCAGAACACATGTGCACAAGATTTGGGGCACAAATTAACATTGCCCAAGCAATCTCAGTTACAGCATTTACCAGGGTTGGATTGCTTGACTTTGCAACATCATCTTTTCCAATAATTAGTGTATAAATAATTTGCTCTGGGTTTGAGACAATAAATGAACCCACCCACATTCCCCATCACACTCACATCCCCAGCAGACAAGGGATGCGAACCCTTCCCCTGTTGCATCCTTCCCCATATGGTGTACAGACCTCTGCCAGCAGAGAAAATGACACAAGTAATAGGTCGTCATCTTCTATTTGAATCAGCATCAGGGAGGGACAGAACATTTTGCCAGTGAGTTTCACTAACACTTGCTGGCATCGGAAGAATGGGGAAAGTCAGATGTCTTTGGTTCAGTCAGGATCAGAGGAGAACACACTGAAATAAGTACAGGCTTTTCCACCTGTTCCCTAAGTGGCTTAGTCCTTTTTAACATTCTCAGCTTATTCCTCTTTCTTTCTATTTACCTTGCCTCACATCTAGCTCTCACAGTACTCACCTGGCCCTCCTGAGCTGAAAATCCCCTGCAATATCTGGATAAAGCCCTGCACATCCTGATCTGACCTCATAGCTGATCCTGCTATGAGAGGAGGTGGTGGGACTAGAGACCTCTTGATCCTTTCCAACTTGGAATACCATGTGGTCTTACCAAGACATTGTGCTTTCCTCCAGAATATGAATAGTCTGCATTCCAAGAGGTGATTTTATTTATCAATCTGTGTACCAAGTGACTTTGGTTTATTGCACTGTCATAATTTCACCTCCAGAGAACAGGATTGCTTTAGACAAAAAAGGTAAGAATACATCCCATAAAACAATAAAATACAGCTACTGCTGTTGTTACGTGGAATGAGATGGTTGCATAAATTCCACATAAACCAGGAATTTATGCTAGGAGCTCTTCTAAGTACTGTGGTTGACCTTCCGACAATCTAGAAATGTTAACACTAGAGCTAAGGAAGCTTGATTTTTACTTCCACCCCTACTCCCCCTCCCACCCCACCCCCCCCTCCTTCTCTTTGTAAACATGATGGTATTTCTCTGGGTCCTGGCTTCAAATCCTCTGAGCTGTGGCGGGGTGCAGACAGACAGGATAACCATTCTGCAATGGGAGGCTTGCTCTGCAACTGGGCGAAGTTCACCAGTTTCCGCTGCTGTCATGTTGTCCCAGCTCTGGGGCTGCCCGCTCTCTGTTCTGGCAGGGGTCAAACTGCTCCTTTCAGAGAAAACCAAAGCCATCTTTTCTGCTCCTCTTCCCCAAACCATTGAGGATCTAGGTTATAATGGTACACAATTTTCTTAATATAACTCTGTAAATGTGTAAAAAATAAACCAAAGGACATTGACTCATTCTCTTCTTAAAGGCAACTTCCCTCTTAAATGGTACCTTTTTGTCTCCTAGCGAAGAGGCATTGCGAAGATCCTGTGTCTCCTCTCTGAGGTCAAAGGGACTGTTAGTGTCCCTTGTACAGGAGAGAGAAGCTCTGTAATCTTAGCTTCATCATTTACCAATGTGTAGGATCCACCAAGCAGATGGAATATTACTTTAGAGTCTACCTCATTTCCTCATTCAAGCCAAAACCAATTTTCACAAGAATATGTAAAGACATTTCTGTTATTTGGGAGGTATTTTTCTGTGAAGTTTTGCTTCAATAGTACTTATTTCATCAAAAATTTATTTCTTAACTACTACAAATGTATTTTCTTTATGTTTTTATCCTCAACTTGCTTGTACTCAGAAAGAGTCTCTGGAGGATCACCATTTCAAGGATGGGAGAACTTTTACTATGTAAAAATATGTAACGCTCAGGAACATGCTACCTTTAAAATTTTCGGTTCCATCTAAATCTCAGGGTGTAAGAGCAGCCCACAAAAGGCTTTTTGGATGAAAATGTTTGATCAGCTTGAGTAAGGGTTGTCATCTCTTGTTATGGGCTTTTTGTTGTACTGTATGACTTTGCTTCTACAGATTCACAGTAGGAATTCACGTACAGTATTCACAGTACGAATACTTCCCTCTCTAAGGGTTCTTCTTTTCCCTCCCATCTCTTCCGGGTTTTCAAATTCTTTGCTTTCTTCAGTCAAATTTACCTTTCTTCAAAAGTTCAGCTTGAGACCTCTGTTCCCAAAGTCCTCCTCTCCATTTCTCCCTGCCAATCCCAGCCCATGCCACAGCCTTTTCCTCTTTGTGGGAAAAGACAGCAAGTGGTAGCTGGGAGTTTCTAGAAGACTTTTCCCAGACAATCCCTTCAACGAGGAAGTCAAGGAAAGCTAGGAAGCAAGTGATCAGGCTAAATCAAGAGCTCACAAAAGGAAGCGCAGAGAAGGTAGATCAGGTTTCTGTTAATTAAAAGTTGCGTCAGAACACATGTGCACAAGATTTGGGGCACAAATTAACATTGCCCAAGCAATCTCAGTTACAGCATTTACCAGGGTTGGATTGCTTGACTTTGCAACATCATCTTTTCCAATAATTAGTGTATAAATAATTTGCTCTGGGTTTGAGACAATAAATGAACCCACCCACATTCCCCATCACACTCACATCCCCAGCAGACAAGGGATGCGAACCCTTCCCCTGTTGCATCCCTCCCCACACGGTGTACAGACCTCTGCCAGCAGAGAAAATGACACAAGTAATAGGTTGTCATCTTCTATTTGAATCAGCATCAGGGAGGGACAGAACATTTTGCCAGTGAGTTTCACTAACACTTGCTGGCATCGGAAGAATGGGGAAAGTCAGATGTCTTTGGTTCAGTCAGAACAGTTGAGGGAACTAGGGTGGTTTAGTCTGGAGAAGGCTCAGGGGGGACCTTATCACTCTCTCTAGCTACCTGAAATGCAGATCAATTGAGGAAGTGGCTGGTCTCTTTCCTTTAGTAACCAGCGATAGAACAAGAGGTAACAGCCTCAAGCTGTGACAGGGGTGATTAGACTGGATATCAGGGAAAATTTCTTCACCAAAAGGGTGATCAGGCATTGGAACAGGCTGCCTAGGAAAGTGGTGAGGTCAGTATTCCTGGAAGTGTTCAAAAACCATTTAGATGAGGCCTTGTGTGACATGGCTTAGTGGTAGTCTTGGCAGTCCTGGGGTAATAGTTGGATTTGAAGATCCTAGAGGTTTTTTCCAACCTAGTTGATTCCATAAACCTCTGGGGAGGCTGTTGGGCTGCTCTGGTGCTGGGCATGCCTCTGAGCAGTGCTGAGGAAAGCCCTACAAAAGGGATCCAGACTCATGAGTAGATTGGAAACCTTTTGGTGTCCTGTGTAAGAAAAGGAGCTGAAGGGAGGAAGATGTGCAGTACTCTCTCACAGAGACTGGCTCAAGTAAATGAAAATCCACCAGCAACTTGCACTTCCATTTATACTCAGCAATGATGCCAGTCCTAATGCATGCAAGTATCTTCTGCTCACTAGCCATGTTGATGTGCAGAAGCGTTGTCTCTCATTCCCTTCTCACAAAGGAAAAACATAACTGCTCGGTTCAGTAATGCACGGGCTATACTTCATGATAAAAGCAGTTGAAGACTTTTATACACTGAAGTAAATTTAGCTTAACGTAAAAATAACCTTCACAAATTTGAAATGTCTGTTTCACAATCAACACAAGGTGTTGATTTATTTTTTTTAAGTGGGCACTAATTTCGCAGGCTGACTGAAGCAACACAGGTCCATCTCCCACCGCTCCACATCTCACAAACGCTCCCTTCAACTGCGGGCTCTTTCCCGCAGGTCTGTCTCCTCTCCGGCCTCCCCTCACCAGTCCCCACTGGCTGCTCCGGCCGCGGTGCCTCCAGCCCCGCCAGCTGTAGCTGCGCTGCATTATTAAAGCCATACCGCTAAATAATTGATACGGGAACAAGAGCGCGCTGCAGACCAGGCGCACCCCGCTCCTTCCCCGGCCCTCGCCCCCTCCACCCCCCTACCCGCTCCAGTACCTGCCGCGGCCCGGCGGCCGAGCGCGGCCACGGGGCGGCGCGGAGCCCAGCCCGGCCCCGCACCTCCCTCCTTTCCCTCCCCTCCCCTCCCCGCCCCGCGGCTCCGTCCCGCCCCCGGCCGCGGCGGGTCCCTGGAGGGGGCCGGGCCGGGCAGGCGGCGCGGCGCGGCGGGATCAGGTGCGGCCGCCCGGCACCGGGGGGCGGAGCGGGGAGCGGTGGCGGCGGGGCAGAACGGGGCCGGCAGGTGGGGGCCGCGGGGAGGCGGAGGGAGAGGGGTCGGGCGGGCTGTCCGCTTCTGGAGCTGCGGCGGCGCGGAGCGGATCGGCGAGTGAGCGGGCTTGTGCGGCAGGCGCACGGCGGTGGCGGTCCCCGCAGCCCGGGCCGCGGAGAGGCCGGCGGAGCCCCTTGCTGCGGAGACAGATGTGCGGGACGCGGGGCTGCGAGGGGCCGGCGGGGGTGTGCTGGGGGCTGCCGCCGCCGCTGCTGCCGCGGCCGGAGGGGGACCCTTAGCTGTGCGGGAAGCGGGGAAGCCGCGTCAGGAGCTGTTATTTTCCTCTCCTCCTTCCTTCGCCTTCCCTCTGCTCCCTCCTCCTCCTCCTCCTCCTCACCAAAACCGGGAGAGGAGGCGTGTTCGTAGAGCCTTGCTGCACCGGTTTTGCTTGGTTTGTTGTTGCAGGCTTTGGTTAGCAGGGTGGTGGTGGCTTTCTTTTTCATTTTCTCCCTCCACTCCTTCTCCCTCCCTCTCCTTTGGCCCATTGCATGCTCGGATCCGGCTGGATCCTTCCTTTTATTTTCGGTGGTGCCACTCGGAGGGGGGAAGGGAGAGCTGGGATGAGTGCAGCTTGACGCACAGGCAAGGGGAGGGGGGGCACCACTGCCAGCTGCAGCGGTTCGTGGCCGCAGGGTGCGGGTGAGGAAGGGAGTGAGAGAGGGGCTCGGTGCCTCCTTTCTTCTCCCCTCTCCTTCCTCCCCTCTTTTCCTTCCCTTCCCTTCCCCCCCCCCCCCCCCCGCCCCTTCATCCGTCTCCTGCCGGGTCCGGCTAGGAGCGTGTGTGCAATATATTACGTTGTAAGGTGTGTGTGTGTGCGTGGAGGAGAGGGAGGGAAGAAAGAAAGGAAGGAAGGAAGGACTCGCAAGGGAGCCGGGGCTGCCCCAGCTCCCCCCTATGTGAGCCCCCCCGGGTGGCTGGATGGCGATAGACCGGCGCCGCGAGGCGGGCGGCGGGGGCCGGCCGCTGCCGGAGGAGAACGGCTCGGTGCCGGGAGCCGGAGGAGGGGGCGCCGCCGCTCCGCCGGGGCCGCCCGCCGCGGGCTCCGCCGGGGCCGAGATCCAGGCGGTGCCGATACCATCGCCGCCCGCCGCCGCCTGCAGCCCGCTGCTCCTCGACTACGATGGCTCCGTGCTTCCGTTCCTCGGAGGGCTGGGCGGCAGGTACCAGCGGGCCCTGGTGCTGCTCACCTGGGTCCCAGCACTCTTCATCGGCTTCAGCAAGTTCTCGGACTCCTTCCTGCTGGACCAGCCCGACTTCTGGTGCCGGGAGGCGGACGGGCAGGGCAACTGGAGCGTGTCCTTGGCGCCGAGCCACGCCAACCGCAGCGATAACGGCAGCATCTTCCCGCCGCCCGGGCTGCCCACCCCGGCTGGGGGCAACGTTAGCGAGTGCGACTGCCACGAGTGGCACTACCGCATTAGAGCCGGCCTCGTCCAGAACGTCGTGAGCAAGGTGAGAAAGGCGGCTTCCCTCACGCCCCCCGCCCTGTCTTGCCCTCACGGACCCCCTCGGCTCTACCCTGGCCCCACTCGGCACCGCGCTCATCCCAAGATGAAGGAAGCAGCTGGACACAATGTGGATTTGTCTGTTTGTGCTGCCGCCGAGTAGGTCAGGTGCCCTGTGGGTTACCCTTCCACTGGGAGTAAATCTCACGTCCCTGCAGTCGTTCCCCTCCTAGGGTGTCACGCCAGGTGTCCATCCCGTGGGTTTTTTACCTGGGCACTGGTTGCAGCACTGAGCTGGAAGTTCTGATATGGGATCCTTCATGGCTCTTGGGGATCCCAGCAATGGCAGCTCTCCTATCCTGGACATGGGTGTCTGTGAGAAAGAGTCTGAGGGCCAGAGTGAGAGGAAAGGGCTGTGGAGAAGGCTCTGCTGGTGATATCTCTCATCTTTGTGCAAGTGTACTAATGCAGGTGTACAAACCAAAAACCAGGTTGAATTTTGGGAAGATGGTGAGACGATCACTGTTGGGAGGAAAATGAGACAAAGTTCTGCTGAATTCTTTTTGTTTACTTATTCTCTTCGTAACTGTTTCAGTAGAACGATAAAGGAAGAATGTCTCGCACAAGTTGTTGTACTCCAGTGGCAGAAGCGCATGCTGCTCTGTCTTGCGTTGCCTAACATTAATAGCTAAGGTGGAAAAACTCTAGTGAGGAGGGTTGTGCTGCCTTCTGCTCTTACTTCATATCTGCTGAGTAGTGCATGCGAAAAAAAAAGCCTTTTCACCTGAAAGCTTTGGTTTGTGTATGGTACCAGTGCTGTGAAAGCCCTGCCGCCTTTGGGTGGGCCTCTTTGGTATGAACGGACAGCTGGAGCTCCTGGAAATCTAAAATGAAACTGTTACACAGGAAAGTAGTTCCTTTAATCTCAAGACCCCCTCCTAAGATCAGCAAAAATTACTTCCTGCCTGGGGGCAGTGTTTTGTATTAACTGTGTTTATCTAGTTGGGAGAAAGAAACGCAGTGATAATCAGATGGCTGGCATGATTGTGCTTTGGGTAACCGGCACACATTTGCATTTAATTGTTGAAAGTCATTTTGGTTTCTCTTTGTGTCCCTTGAAAGCGTGGGCAACAGGGGAAAAGCAGGTAAAGCAAATCCCTCAAAACCTTAAATCCAGAGCCCAGCTATGCTCCTTTCTTGAGAAAAACACAGGCACAGGGTGGACTTGGGTGGTTTGTGATATAGAAGTGTATAATAAAATTTGACATTTAGGAGAGGCAGATTTTTTTCTGTTTATAACCGGAGACAGAGCTATTCAGATATTTTAGGGTTTAACACTGAAGCTTAAGTGTGAAAAAAAGAAAATAAATCTTGGGATGTTTCTTTTTAACGTAAACTGCAAAAAAAAAAAAATCTTTTTAAATGGTGGAGTCTTTTGAAGGTCGTTGTCAAGTTGGCCACAAAAGGTCAAGGGAGAGTTAAGTTTGCCATCGTTCATGCTTCTTTAAGAATAATAAAAAAAGTGTTCTTTGGAAGAACTTGCGGTAAAGGGCAGATCAATTTTAAGGGGTAAATAAACATCTGTGGTCCCTGCTGTCTTGTTTTCTATTAGAAAGAATAATAATCATCTTTTGAGACTATGGGTTTTTCCAATGTGGAGCTTTTATTTTTGTTGTAGGCTTGCTTCCAAAAACTTGGCATCTTTTTTGGCTTTGATTTGTAATCCCATCTAATTATAATAAGATTGTTTTCTTGGGGTCAGGATTCCGCCTTAGTTCGTGCTTCGGTTTTGTTTGTGGTGTTTTCTGAGTAGCTGTGCTGTCTCTTTGTATCCCAGTGAAGAAAAAAGAGGAAAAACCCAGGCAGAATGTCAATGTAGCTTAATTTGGGCTTACTTTCATATAAACCCTCAGGAGCTCTGATACTGTGGGAGCAATTCTTGTAACTGCTGACTCCTCTTACATGCGTCTTCACTGTCCTTTGTGTGAAAGAGCTGCCCTGGATGAATTCAGAAGACTGGATGTTCAGATCTCTCTTAACTCCCCTCAAAAATACATTTGTTTCTGTAATGTATTATGCAATGTTCTCATCTTCCCAAAGAGAGTTTTATTAAATCTTAGTCTAATGTAGACTCATCTGTGTAGTAGCCAGGGGTTATATTGAAACATAAAGAGAGCCAAAAGTATATTAATAAAAAATGCACTTTTGTTTGGCCAGTAAATCCCGTTGTTCTCATCTTCAGCGGTCCAGATTAATCACTGGTGAATGCTCCATCGTTGCTTTGTCTGCAGAAATGATGAAGCAGTTGTGGTCATTTAGCACAAAGCATATTTCCTGCTCTGCATTTTGTTGATGTACATGCACGAGACCCCGCTGTGCCCGGTTCCTCAGGAGCAGATAGCTGTCCTTTGACTGTGTTAAGTTGCACCATCTCTATAGCCTCTCTCTTAACAGAGACCCTTCATCAGATGTTGTCTCTTTGCCCAGGCTTTCTCAGCTCTCCCTTCCCTGGTGCCCGTTTGCTCCCATCCTTTGTCCTGCTGGGATTGATGGAATGAAGATCTTGCTTTCTCCAGCTCTGCTGTGTGCTTTGCTTAGCCCTACTTGTCTTTAAGGCTTTGCTGGAGCCAGGGTTGGCCTTGCACCTTTCATGGAGAGTGGCGCTGCCATGCTAGGTGCTGCCATTATCCTGACCTCCTTGGCTGAGTCACTGGGAACGGTGCTTTTTATAGTGCTGCCAGTCATTAGAACTGGAAATGGTAATAAAGGATGTACCGCTTAGTATTTAACACTGTTGAAATACATGTAGTGAAGAGGTCAGATGCATAATTTAACCACAGGAATTCCAGTGGCCATATTAAATCACCCATCTAAGCGCTAATGTCCTGACTTGGTACATAAATCGTGGAATTTAACTTGGTTTGTACATAAATATCTTCTTTTAGGACAATTCACTTGTAAGGCTTTTTCACTGCTAGACGCTTCTTTGAGGATTTTCATCTGTTCTTTATCGCAACATCACCATTGTCACACTGCTCTAAACAGTTCATGTGTATTGTTTGAGAGAGATGTAGCCCGAACTAGCTTTTAGGCAAAAGGCTAATAAAAAGACCAACCCTGTCTTAAATGATCCATGTATCTTGCAACTGTCCAAAGAAAGGATGTTGAGAAATACTGTCCCTTTTTTTGCCTTGGGGGAAACCCTGAGGTCCCACTTTACCCATTTGCAAAGTGATGCTTCAAGTAAGTTGTTAGTGCTCACGCAATACGCAACGTAATGACAAGTAAGCATGCGTAGCTGTGAAGTCTAGTGGGAAGCTGGAGTGTGTACTTAGCAGGGACTTTCCTAATTCTCTCATAAACTTATTTAGTGCCTGGATCTTCTGACCATATGCAAAGCCAGCTGTAATCTTGGGGCAAAGTTTTCACAGAAGCTCTTGGTTATGGGATTGATGGTTGCTATTTTTTTCCTTCTGTTACTAGGATGACCTGTCCATTGTGTTCGATTGCATTATGTGGTGGGGTGGTTTGTTGTTCTGGATGCTGATTTGTATAATGGACCTCAAAAGCTGACGATGGGCAAGGACCGAAGCTTGATTAAATTGCAGAGGTTGATGGCACAGCGTCCCTCTGCGGGCACCCGCAGCGCTCCAGATCATTCCACCTCTTGGGGGTGGCATAGAGGGAAGTGGTTAGTTGAAGGCTGTGTTTTAATCACCCAGAGCAATTATGTAATAATATTTCATGTCTAGTCACAAGGGAATTCCTGTTGTGGCTGCTTTTCTGCTCCAGATGCCTTGTTTTGCTGCAGTGCTGTTCTCTTGGCTCTCAACTTCCCACTTGATTTGGGTTGAGTCATCTTCTTTCCCAAGTAACATGCCATCATTTTACCTGTTTGCCACTAGTTCAATCATTCTTGTGCCAGTTTGGCTTAGCCTGTAGCAAATTGTACCTGCAAAAAAAGTGGAGCTTAATTCAGGAGAGCCAAAAGGTCCAGGGGCAGTGCTGTCTTGGTGTGAACTTGGATTGATTTGGGCTGTGATGTGATGTTTTTCGCTCCTTCAGGGGGAGATATCTGTGCCCTGTTGGCCTTTCTTTCCCTTGCTTTTATGGCAGTTCTGGCACTTTCTGCATATACCTCCAGCTGCTTCAGCTCGCTGACCTGATACAAAACTCTTCTTTCAATACTTATTTTTTTTGTTGTTGTTTGTTTTCTTGTTTTTCTGCTGGGTTAATGAAGTGAAATGGCTCTGTGCAGTGGCATATGCCCAAGACTGAGGTGGTGTCTCATGGGCTTACTGCAGGTATCTGTAAGTAGCCAGAAATGGTGCAACAAACAAATCTGTGTGATGATAAATTTGGCACTGCTTTTGGGGTGATAGTTCTTGGTGTAGGCAGTAGGCGTGCATTTAAAGTAGACTTTCAGGATATAGATGTTAGTTAATTTGAAAGGATTACTCTGTCTTGGATTTAGCGCTTAAACCATGACAACTCTAAGTCCTTCCCAAAATAAGAGCTGTGCCACCCTTACCTCCTATTTGTGCCTGGCATCTCACTTGTGTCTGCATATCCTCCAATTGGCTAGTCTCTGCAAGGAGACTTCAGAAATGCTGATGCTTCCCTTTCTTACCTGCAACTGCCAGGATTTGTCTTGTCAGTGCTGGTTCCCAGCTGACTGGCTTCTGTCTAGTCCCATATCAATGAAAACCTCCAGCTATTGTACCCAGTGCATCAGTTGGGTCAGAAGCAGCAAAATCGAAGCTAATAATCACCCATGCCTTTGCTTCTCTTGTACAGATTGAAGGAGATGCAGGGACCTGCAAGACAAATACTTGCCATGGGCAAACAGACTATTCATAATTTCTTTGTGACAAGGCTTTGAAGCGACTGCTCCTAAAGGGTGGTGAGAGGGTCAACAAGTCCCTGTGGTCAGAGGTATCTAGAGATACTGGCAGACCAGAGCAAACTTCTATTACTTCTTTTTTTTATGGCTTCCTCAGCTATGGGAGAGATACCAAGCCTTTTTCCCCCCCACTTCCCTCTGCGAGCTAGCTGATAAAGTTAGCGGTTGCTGGTCTGAGTGCTTGTAGGCTTGGAAAATCTGCTTGTTAAAGAGGGAGTAAGGAGAGCTGATGGCCTGTCCTGCTGCAGTTGCAGTGTGTATGGGCAGGCCCCAGAACACAGTGATGGGGCCTCCCGGTTATCAGGGTGCTGCTAAACAGCACCCTAAAACAACAGGGTGAGTTTCTGTCTGAGTGGCACGAAGGAGGGGGATGGCTGTTTGGGGAACCGTACCTGCAGCTTCTCTGGGGTGAAGAGCTGTCCTCTGCCTGCCTGAAAACAGCAGATTATCTGGTGCTTCAGACAACCAAGAATGATACAAGCAGACTACAAATTCAGAAGCAGTTGGTCTAGAAAACAGAGAGTGGGTTAAGAGCAGTCCTGGCATGAGAACTCAGGTAGTCTTAGCTTTTATCTGGTATGGATTTTTTTTTTCACTAGCAGGAACATACGTGGAGCTAATGTTTATTATCATCCTTAAAATAATGTGCTTCGGATACAGTAAACTGATTCCAGACTACCATAAATAGTTTGTAGCATTGGTAGAACTAACAATGATCTTCCGGGAAGGTAATTCTATACTGAAGTATCTTAAAGTCATTCTCTGCTTTCCAAGACTTGCTATTTAGCCTTTCATACTCCTCATTTTCTGTGTGTATGTCAAACAGCTGCCTTTTTCCTTTTTTTATCCTCCTGGATGGATGGACATAATGTTTCAAAAGGTTGGGGTTTTGTTTGTTTTTGTTTCCACTCCCTATTACATGCTGCGTCTCAGTCATTTAGTTTAAATATATGGACCCTGCCTGTGCTGTGGCAGAAGATGCAGGCTACCATGTTTATTTCCTGCTGTTTAGGCAGTCTAAAACTAAATTTCTCAAGTGCTCTAACAGTTTTACCTCTTCTTACTCTGGCTACAAGAGTGTGATCATAAAAGATGACCTCATGTATTTCTTAAAGTATCTGTCAAAGAGGGGGAACTGGCGCTTAGGAAGGCATCTAATTTGGAGCCAGTTCTGATGGTAATGCTGAGATGAGGATTACAGGCCAGCCATACATGAAGGGGATAATTTTTTAACAAAATAACATCTGGAATAGCAGTAGGCTTAGGGTGTTCTTTAACAAAAAACTTTTGGCCATGCTAATGGTGCAAAGTCTGAAATTTAAGCTTTCCAAATGAATTGTAGACAGCTGCTAAATTTAGAAAACCCTGAAAGGGATCCTGTGCTTCGGTGTACCTTGCTTTTTTGTTTTCCCTGTCAGCCTACTTGTTTCTGCCTGGTTTCCCCTCTGCTACCTGGCATCTCTGCTTGGGACAGTTGCTCTCACTCCCTCCTTTTCATACTCCTTCCTCCTCCTGCTCTTCTGCAGCACAGCCTGGCTGGTGTTGGGTTACCCACAAGTAACTGTGGAATTAATTAGGCTGGGATCTTGCTACAGAGGAAAGGAGTGGGGTTTGCTGTAGACAGTGTGTAGAAGATGAGAACTCTATTGTGGAAAGATACTGCTGCAGCTTTGCAGCAATGCTGAGTTTTCAGTTCTTGCCCTGAATTCCTTCAGAACATCTTCTCTTGAGCTGTGGTCGCCTCAACTCTGAAATGTGTGCTTAGCTCTCATAATGTAATTTGGGTCTATTCTTTTTTTTCCAGTTGACTTTTGATGGTGGGTAACCTTGTGTTTTCTCTGAATTCCCTCTTAAAGTCAAGGGGGCAGGAAGGAACCTGAAGGAAGGAGAAAGGACATTCAGGCTCCTTCCAGAATGTCTCATTGGGGTGTGTTGCAGAAGTATCCAGGCAAAACCAGTGCCAGCATCTGATAGCTGCTCAGTGCCATGCTGGCATCATGCTGGCTCCTGCCCAATGTGGGTGCTGTGGAGCTTGTTGTGCCACCAGCCCATGAAACCCGTCAGGGAGTGATGATTGATGTGCATGTTGAGTAGCTCCCGCCAATCCAGGCCATGTCATACCTGCTGGGAACATGCAGTTAGGTCCATGCCTGTTCCCAGGTGGTGTGAGACCGATCAGCAGCTGGCTGTGGTGTGTGTCTGTGTTTGGGTGGGAACTCCTGTCTGCCCTGTGAGCTGGTGAGGCAAGGGCAAACATGCTCAGGGGATGATGGGCTGCGTAGGACTGACTCTTATGGAGAAGGTGGGGTTTTTTTCTTTGTTTTTTTTTTTTGTTTGTTTGTTTGCTTGCTTTTTAAAAACAAAAAAAATTCTTCTTGTCCTTTTACTCATCTTTTTCCCAGGAAGAAAATTCAATATTTTGGGCTTTGTTAGGATTTTTATTCTGTCTTTTAATTTGGGAGAGCCCCAAATGCCAGTTGTCCTACTGAAACACAAGAACAAAAGACTAAGTAAGTGAATGTATGCTTATACTCCTTTCTGGGATGCCTGTCTAGATTCACAAGTAGCAAAGCCAGGAGAATCAGGAATGCTACTTGTGAGATGCAGGGAAGCGGTATGTTCACCCTGTCCAGCAGCATGTGGTTTATGGTTCCCTTGCACACTGTTTTCAGAGGAGGGTGGTCTGGTTCTCTGGAAAAGGTTTTTCAGCTTCAGACAGCTGTAGAGGAATTCATTTTGGCTCAAGTACTGTCTCCAAGTTACTCTGCAGTGCTCTGGAGCTGCCTGGTCTCCTCCTGGCCTCCAGAGCAAAGTCCGTGAATGTGTAGACAATGTCTTATTGCCCATCCTACGAATATTACTAAGGATAGGGAATGTAAATTAAACTGCAAGACCTTTTCCCTTGTTCTGTCTCCCAGGGCTGTGTAAAACATAGCCTGCTTGAGCAATGTAAGCTTGACAGACCAGTTTCTTATTTTGATTTGTAAAACAAGTGGAATATTATTCTCCTTTCTTTTTCCCCTTAATATTTACTTAACTCCAAATTAACACTAGACCCTTTTCTTTTCCCCACTCCCTCTACTTTTCTTCTTGCCTGAATTATAATAGCTGTAGTCCTCAAATGATGAGAGGGCAGGGTCATGGCAGCAGTAATTGAGCGTCAAAATGAAGGTGTCTGATCTTTTTATCTATGGTGTCTTTGAGCAAGTATTTCTCATGAGAAATGGCTTTCTCCTCTTTTCCTTCCATCTCCTCCATTTCAGAGCTTTATGCCGTGTTTGACATTTCAAAGGTTTCCCCCCATTTTTAAGAAGGCCCAGTAAGATAGTAAATCAGGTTTTGTTATGGCAGCTCTCTCAAGGCTGCACACATGGAGTGTGTTTTATGCACGCATAGTTTTGGCAGCCTGAAGAACACCAGTCCTTAAAGTGTTAACTTGTTTTCGGTAATTGGGTTGTAACAAACATTAATATTTAACTAAAATGTTGGGGGGGGGAGGGGTTTGTGTATGGTTTCTATTTATGGTGCTTAGATATGTTATAAATACAAATTTGATAACTAGTTTAACTTTTTATTTAGTTTGGTTGCAAAGTCAGTCCCAGCAGCGTACACCTTGTTCAGCATAAAGGTGGTTGTAAGCTGAAATCTGAGGGATGGCACTCAAAAAGCATTTTTCTGTGTATGTGTCTGTCAGTCCAAGTGATGGCCATTGTTGCTCCTGGTCTTTTCATGGAGCCGGAGTGAGGCAAAGAGCTACAGGTCTTATAGCAAATAATAGATTTAAAATTAAAGTCAGTTTTGTGACAGTGGCTCCTAATGATGTTAGAATATGTGTAGAAAAGGTATTTAATTGCTGCTCAGAGATTTAAAACAGTGATGGAAATATCCTGATCCTGCTCCCTGGAAAATTATGAATATAGTGATAATGAAAGCTGCAAGCAAGATTTTGTATCTCCCAACTCTTTGATGTTAGATGACATTATGGAGTTGGAAAAAGCAAAGCAGATTGCATCAGCTGAGAAACGAGTTAGTTGACTAATCTAGGGAGGGTGAAGGTTGGAGAAGATCAAAATGTCTCAGAATAAAGGGAACTCCTACTGAAAATAAAAGAAGTAGTGATGGAGAAGTGGGTGGTATATGGATGCTGTTAAAATTGATTTAATCATGTTGAGTATTCAGAAGACTGTCATATGATTAACAAATCATATTTTAATTGTTAGCGTATTAGTGATGATTATTTACTTAGCAAACTTCCTTCTTCCCTCTCCCAGTGGGGAAAGAAACAGATCTGTGATGAGAACAAGGTTGGGAACAGAAGAGCTAATTGCTACTGACTAAAGTGTGAAGTTGAAGAGCAAACGAAACTTCCCAGTTTTGCGGTGTTTCAGGTGGCATCTCAGTGTCTTGGGGCTCTGCTCGTGCACTCAGTGGATAGCTTGGAGGGTTTCTTTTGCTCATGGTATAGGCTAAAGAATAATCTAGTGCAGAGTTTTCAATTTGAAGTCTTTTTCCAGGTTAGTTTACTGGCTTGATTTGTGACCTTTTGCATATTTGAAGTTTTGGGCTTGTGTTATGATTGCAGTGTTGCTTGAGCTATCTCAGCATGCCGGGAGATGGCTTTTACAGGTCAGCCGCCACTGAATGGCTTTAGATATGATACAGGGCACACAGATGTGTGCAGTGCAGCTTGTCTGGTTGCCTGGCACTCTTTGGTGGGTGCCAGCAGATGATGCATATTCTGTCAGCACCATGTTTCTGCTGCGGGGTTGGGGGTGTGGGGGGGCACGGGGAATGGGACCATGCACATACTGGATAGCATCACCCTGCATAGTGCAGTGAGGACAGCCTAAGTTACCCTGCGGTAGTTAATATAGGAGGCAGCATACCTCTGCCTCTCTGATTGCAATCAACTTGACACAACCCATGCCTTAGGTGTCCCATCTTCACGATGGAGCTGAAGTTTGCAAACCAGGAGGAAGTGCCGATTTATGTATATGGTTTTGTGCAGTGATGTGGCCTTGTGGCTTCATTTATAAAGCTGAAATACCAGACTTAAATAAAAGCACTTCAAAAATTAATGTGGAAATTTCACAGCAAAGTCATGCATATTATTAAATGCGTGTTTGAAGGATGTATTTTAGCAACTTAATGTTACACCTCAGAAACCATTAGGGGAATTTGTGCAGTCCTGTACTGTTTTGCAGGGATGGAAGCTGTTTTTATAGGTACATGAAACTGCTTTCTTACAACACTGCTCTATCTAATTATATCTTTCTTGGAAGACTGCTAAACACATGTCCTCTGGCTCACACGCCTTCTCCTCTTTCTCCCCATTCCCTTCACTCACCCTGTCCTCAAAACCTTTGGCTTTGTGGTAGTAGTCAGAAGTAGTTTCTTTGCTCTGTTTCTTTAATGGTACATTGCCCAGGCAGTTGGTCACATCTGTAGTTAAAGCAACCTGACAATTTCTGTGTACATGACCTTGTGTTCACTGTTCACGGGTGATTTTCCTGGGCTGCAGGTTTCCCTGCCAGGTGTCTACCATGGTGAGAAATGGTTTACCGGTTTCTGAGAAAGAAAAGTGCAGAAAATGTTGTTCCCACTGTAAGGAAATGAATCGGGTAAGAAGCTGAACAAAACAAATCCTTGCATCTGTTGAGTTAGCAAGTTCCAGTGTACTGGAATCGGGACCCCAGATTTGTTGGGAATGGGAAGAAGGCAGATGTCGAGCAAAAGGTGATACTCTGATACCAACAGCATCTCTTTTGCTGCCTGGGTTAAAATTCTTGCAAGCTCAGATGGTTATAAACCTCTCAAAATACCAATGTGTACTTGCTCAGTAGAAATTTGTTTTAGAAGGATTTATCTTTAAGAGGTCCTAAGCACTCAGGCACTGCTCAGAGATTTTCAGCAAAAGCATTCACTTCACTGAGTTCAGTCACAGCTGGAGAAAGTTAGATAGACACAGCACTTGGAGGTATAGTATCATACAGAGAGGAAGGAGCTTAAAAATCATGGGTAGAGACATTCCAGTGTAGGTGGTGTTGGCTTTTAGAGTAGCTGTTCAAAGAAAATAAACAAAACCTCTCAATAGCTGGTTTGTTGTTGTTCTAGTGGCTTGGTTTTGTCTGTTTGGTTTTATATTTAATGAACCTTCTGTTTTCCACGTAAGTCCAGTTGTGTCTGATGAAAATGTAAGGAAAGGTGTAGTTTGGAGATGTTTGGTTCTGAATGTGGTTGGTCAAAGAAAGAGGAAATCATTCATTTTTATACCTTCTTCTTGAGTCTTCCAGGATTATTTGGTTTGCTCTTTTACTCTTCTTAATGTCCCCATTTTGAAATGTGACCTTCTTGATACTTTCACCCAGCTGTTTTTTTTCTGGTGGTCAAAAAATGCCAGGTGTTCTTAAGAAGGACACTTTATTGACACTTGAAATGCAGATTAGGGAATGCTTTGCCCAGCTGTGATCTCAGAGGAGAAGTATCTTTACTCTGGACCTTGAAGGTTAAATAGTTTAAATGCTCTGTTGTCGCCGCCATGGTCGAGAGGGAAGTAAACACCTGCAGCAATAAACCCACTCCAAATTTAGGTGTTGCTGTTGGGATGGTACATCTTCTGCAGCCTCTTTAGTGTAGTTTAACTGCACGGGTATTTCTTATAGAGTTGAGCATCACACCACCGCTTCCTGGTACTCATACTCTTTATTTAATGTTAAAATGCAGCCAATGTGTCATCTTTGGCTTGTTAAGAAAGGGTGAAGAGCCTTGCCCTTGTAGCAGCTGGAGGAAACCTTTGGTGCAGAGGTCTCCTGTAGCTGTAGCTATGAGAGACACAAAGCCTGCAGGTCCAGGGACATGCTATGGGTACTACTTGGATACTTTAGTACTGGGGAGAAGGCATTAGTGGTAGGTGTATTATGTTAGAAGTACTGACATTTTTATTTTCTATTTGTTCGGGGATTTTTGGTCTGCTGACTTGGAGGTTTTTCTCCAGAAAAACAAGCACCTGGAGACTGTTTTGCTTTTTGTTACATGCACTGTTATGAAAAGCATATTTTTTTCTATTATTATTTCTAAAACCAATTTTGGTTTGTGGTGGGTTTTTGTTCTGGGTTTGGGTTTTTTGTTTGTTTTGGGGTTTAGTTGTTTTGGGATTTTTTTTAACACGCTAGGAGAATCTGAACACATGATTTTTAAACTCTCACTAGATGAGGTATTCATATAGATGGATGCTAGTGCTGTGCAGGGAAAACTGACAGGGTTTTCTTATAAAAAAGATGAAGCAGGAAGGAGAGAACAAAGAAAGATGAGACCAAATGCACACAGACCTCGATGACAAATGATAGATTCTTATATTCATTTCCTGGTCTTAAGATTGCCATGCAATGTGCAGGGAAGCCTGTGGCATTGCCCCAGGAGGGGTGTGGGGCTGCTGTGGTAAGCTGTGGCATAAATGATGTGTAGAGAGACTGGGGCTCCCGAAGTGGGACCTTTTCTGTAGGGGTTGAGAGGCTGCATGTAACATGTCGGAGAAAGACATGCACACAGAGCCCCACACAGCCTGCCTCAGAACAGAGTCTGTGGGGGCCAGCACAGCAGCTGGTATTGCCTGGCTGGGGAAGTACCAAAGGTGCAGCTTTGTGCCTGGCTTAGGGCTTTCCAAGGCAGCCACATGGGTGACCCTCTGGTCTCCTTGTGCTGAAACCAAAACAGAGAGCAGTTGGAGCAGAACCATGATCCACCTGCAGACTGTTTGGTGAAGGGTCTGCTTGCTTTCACAGTGGTCTGGCATCAGTCATTGGAAATGGACTGTGAACCCTACTCCCAGTGTGCATGTGTAAAGCTCCCTCCTTGTGGGCTCTTTGTGCTGGGCTTTTGGCAAGTGGTGGACCAGAGCTTCTCTGTTCCTGTCTCTTTGCTCTTTTTAGGACAAAAATGTCTGCCTTGCACTTTTCCATGCTGTCAGGATGCAGGCGGAACAAACCAAATCCTTGGCGGGCATCTTACGACCTTTTCCCAGTGGGTATTCAGTGTGCTTAGATGCCACAGACAGCATTATGGCCTCTCAAGGACAAGTGCTTTTGAGGCCAGAGCCCTTAACTGTGACAGCTTGTGTTTGTAGTAACAAGCACTCAGCAGACTTTACTTTTATGACTCTTACAGCTTCAATGAGAATATTGACTCACTGCATGAGCCCTCTTCAGATTTACCCCCCCATAAAGAAATTAAAGGATGGTTACTTTTTGGGTGCATTGCCCTTTGCCAGATGTCTTCCCAAGCACCTCGGGTTTCAAATAGTCCTCCATCTTGATGTGGAGCATAGTGACTCAGGGCATGGGAGGTGACTCACTGATATCAGTTAAACATTAGGATCATGCAGGTGTGACTCCTTAAGCTTTGACAAAAAATGCTGTCACAACATGAAAAAACCCCTCCACTTGCAATATATTGCACATCTGCATAGGTGGCAAATTCCTCACATTGCTGTACTGCTATGGAAAAAAAAACGGCTTTTGGTTTTTAAATGTTCCCTTTCCACCAGCATATTCTGTATACAGTAATTTTTGTTTCAGCATAACAATGCAATCGTGTTTGTTTAGCAAGTAATTTTATCGGATCTTTTGCATTAGGAGGATGGATGGAGGACAGAAAGACAAACAAAACCGAGGGACCCTAAGAGAAATCTTAGAGAGCACTGTAAATTTAGCAGCATCCTTCCTTCAGGTTAACCCTCAACAGGGAGACCAGGTGATTCAGCCAGAGCAGTTACAGGATTTAGTGGTTTCTCTGCTTGTGCCAGATTAATCTACTTTTTGTAAGAGGCAATGGAGACTGGACAGTAATCCTCTAGCCAAAACAATCTCCCAGTGCAGATTTACTTGGAGTGCCACTTGAACTGTCATCAGCACTGCCCAGCCCAGCATTTCATTCTGCAGGCACATGGAAACTTGTCTATGTCTATGGAGCAAATCTTCATTGTGGTGTTTGCAAGACGAAACTACTGGCACTTACAGCAGGACCTGCCGTGGCTCTGGGCACGGCTGTGCTGTGTGGGCATGTGTCGGACACTCACTGCCAAGCCCAGGTGTTTGTAGGGGGTGAGGCAGCACTGATGCTGTATAATGGTTCTTGCTTTATTTCTAGCTCTTCAAAGCTGATGCTGCAGTCCTCTGCCTTTGGCTTTTCCATGGAGAATGGGGAGTGCAGGAGTGCAGGTCTCTGGCAAAATTCCTGCACTTTCAGCATGACAAAGCCTTGCTGCTTTGCTCTGATGCTGTGTTAAGATAGGTGGGGATGATACACTAGCTATTAAATATGTATTTTGTCCTATTAATGTCATCTTTACCTGAGGCTGCTTTTGACTGCAGTCTCCATTTTTCTTTTGTGCCCTCCCCTTATTCCTCCGTCTCTTTGCAGATCGAATGCCCTGGTGGCACCACCTGGGTACCAACCACCAAATTTATTTTGGGTAACTGCTTTGAGATCTCTCTCTGGCTTGTGGCAGCTGCCAGACGAGAATCTGGGATAGATACGCTTGAGCTCTTAGCACTGAGTGATTTGGGGTCATGACAGATTCTCTGGAAGTTTGTGCTGAAGCAGTTGTTGAAATATTTCACCATTTCCCTGTTTATGAGTTCTGAGGGCTTTGGGGAGCAAGAGATTCGGGGAGGGTCAGGGGCTGCCTGTGTGTTTCAGCACCAGCGTTAGGCTGCCCTTGAGAGCCTGGGGAGTTGGCTCTGATTTATGCTGGCCTGCAGAGCGAGTGCTTAACCGAGGGCAGGAAAGGGCCAGATGCAGGGTTTGCAAGGAAATGTATGTCTTCATTTTCAGAGCAGCTGGGGATTTGGGCAATAGCCTTAAAAACAAACAAACAAATTGTGACTCACAGATACGTTATCAGAAGGAGTGGGTGCATTTTAGGGGCTGCTGAAGGACGTGCTTATGGATTGACTTTTCCTCTGCTTTTAAACTGTTACTTCATGTGCCAGTGTTCCAGAGTGGTTTGACATCTGTTGTCCTGGCTAGAAATTTCGCAACAGCCTTTCATGAGACTTTGGTTCTTCCAACCATGAACCTGTGTATAATCTGGTAGGGCACATTCTCTGCCTGGGGCTTGTGCAAGGGCTGGCTGTCTTTGAGCAATAGTAAGCCATGAAAATGAGAAGGTACCCAGATATCTACTACTTCTTTTTTCCACTTGGATGATACTGTTCCTCTGACAGCAGTAAAATTAAAAATTAGCAACTTGGAGAGATTGCTTTTAAAAAAGTGTTCTTGTACAGATGTGACTGGTTTTAATTAACTTAATTTGTTCTCTACTAACAAAAATGATTTCTCTGATTTAAGTTGCACATACACCTTTTGGAGTGTGAAAATAAACCCAGAGCATTTGAAAGCCTGCCTGGAGCTCAAATGTGTCTCCTGAGCTTTGTTTGTGGCTTGTCTGGGCAGATGTTTTTCTTTGCTAACTGAAGATTGGTTCTATAATTGCAAATATTAGGAATCACATTTCCCCCACTATCTTCTAGAAAGTCAACATCTTTAGAGAGCAGCTCTTACTGCCTCACTGAGGTGTTTGCTGCAAATAATTCACAGCTATTTGGTGGAAAAAACACTTGCTCATACTACTGCCTTCAGTCTGTAGGTTGGAGAATCAGACATATACGTCCCATCTTCTGCAAGCCAGAGCAGTGAGGAAGTAAAAAATACATTTAACTAAACCAAAAAGGCTAAGCCTGAAAGCTGTTCTGTTTCTTTTGTGTCGCACAAGAGTGCTATACTACTTGGTGAGATGGTATATTGTAGGGAGGACATCTCCTGTGATGTTGGACCAGAGAGCTGAGTCAGAGCTAGCCTTATTTGTGGAAGGGTTGTACGTCATGGAAATGCTTTGAAGTGTAGCACAGCTAATTGAACTCTTTTGAGGGAAGCTTTCTTTTGAAGCTTCTTTCTTTTGACTTTTAAAAATAAATTGCATACTTTTACTTTGTGTTTTTGGTCATAAAACTTCAGTTACTGGTGTCAAGAGGGCTGCTACTATTACGTTGCACACAAACAGCCACTTCTTCTGAGAAGTTTCAATTTGGAGTATCTGACTGTCCGAAGTTAGGTGTACTTATTTGTCATGAAATGTGTATGGCTCCCATTACCATCAATATTTGAACACTTCACAAACCACGAGCAAACATATCTTCCTACATTTATTCAAGGGTATAATAGTACTATCCACACTTTACACATAAGAGAGGTTAAGTTACATGTTTGAGGACAATGAGGGTGTTGGGCTAAATCCACGAGTGCAGCCTGCTTCTCCTGAGGCTTGGTCTAATGCCTTACAGGAAAATATCTTGGGGTTTAGGGAAGCCTCACTAGAAAGCTTGTTGCTCTTGTCTTTCTCATGGGAATGAGACAGTGCCCTAATGACGAGGTGCCTGGAAAGGTCAATTGTCTCTTTCTTTGGATGGAAAAGGTAATTTCAGTTTCAGGGATAGCTTTAGTGTAGGGGTTCAGCCCTTGTCTGATCTCTGAGCTGTGAAATGTCAGTGTGGGGGCTGCTGTCCCAAGAAGTCGGGTGGCTGTGCCAGGATCTCTAGTTTTCTGGTCCAGGTCCATACCAGGACTTCACCTGGTGAGCTGTGCCATTAGCTAGTCTTCATCCTCTTCCACCACCTGGGGAATCGGGATGTGTTTCTGAAAGCGAAAGTGTCGTGATGCCTTGTCCATGGGAGTCTGGAACTAATGGCCATCAAGGGTCTGTGGCAAAGCAGCTGCTTTTCTCCATGTTTCCAAGTGGTCCTGAGGAGGTCAGTTGGAGAACTTGCTCTTAAATTGCTGGGCTTGCTGCTGGTGGGCTTTACAGGGCTCAGGTAGTAGGTGTCCAGGGCTGATACGGTGAGATGCTTCAGCTACACCAGTACTACTAGTTTTTGATGGAGATATGCCCCTTATTCTAAACTCGTGTGTCCTGGAAATGGGGAGATATACTTATTGGATATTGCCATTTTATAATTAAGGGTATGATAAAACTCAGTAAAGTAAATGAGTCTTTAGCTTCTTCTTGGGTTCTGGGATTTGACACGAGGGTGAAAGCTTTCCTCTACTGTTTCCATGCACTCATGCTAGGGTTGAAATTTGGAAGAACTCTACACCAATGTCTAAACACACCTGAGAAACTAATGTATTTCAGCTTATCTGGTTTTGTTCGTTTGTTTTTTTTTTTTCTTCCAGTGGGATCTTGTTTGTGATTCTGCCTGGAAGGTCCATATTGCTAAATTCTCTCTACTGGTAGGATTAATCTTCGGCCACTTAATAACAGGATGTATAGCTGACTGGTAAGTGAAAAATATTTTAATTCAATGTGAATACAAGTAAATAACAATATCAAATATTGTTTCAATTTTATTCTATTGTATGTTCACATAGAACATTTGCGTAATGATTTTTCAGGTTCTGAAAGAAGCATGATGAATAAACAGTTCAAAACTGTCTGTAAATTACTCGCGTTCAAGCAATTAATATCAAGATAAATAAACTATTTAATAGTTGGCTTAGTTATTTTCCACTGACACAGTTTATTACATCTGTAATGCTAGTACAGAATTAAGTATTTTGTAATTAGAGAAGTGAAGCCTTTAGGTTGGGGGTTTGGTTTTTAACCAAGAGATGGGGCCGAAGGAAATTGGAAGCAGGATTGATTTGACTGAATACAAGACTAATATAATGTCAACCTTGTGCTTACACAGTAGCTTTTGGTGGGTAGAAGGCTGCTTTTTGCAGACCTTTCCATTGTTCTATTTTTAAAGTTCTTGTTAAGCAAACATTGTGATGTAGTGTTAAGGAACCGCTGACTTACGTGCTGTTAATACTTGGGTATTAAATTTGCTAGCAGAGAGTGCAATTCCTTAAATAGCAGTAGTGAAAACCTTATTGGATACCCCAATTATGCTGAGATTTCAGCTTTTATTTAAAGAAATGGTCTTGTAGTGCAAAAGTGGGGGCGGGGGGGAACGGAAATTAAAGGCATGACTCAAGTGATTTCAATAGAAACTTGCAGCAACTGAAACAATAGCTCTGCATTGTTGTCCCAGTCATTTCAGTGGCTTCCAGCACACTTGCCAGTGTTGGTGCTTTAGATGGCCCCAAGTTAACTCTTTTGCCATTCATTAAACAGAAAAGGAAGGAGAGTTCCCTATTAGGGAAATCCTACAAAGCTACAGCAACTCACTAGTCAGTTGGGAGAGAAAAGGCCTCCTGCTGCCTCGCAGTAATTTGGCTCAAGCACTTGTAGCAAAATTGCGTCTTAATTCTTGAATAGTCACTAAAAGTTTTTGGGCAAGTGAGGAATCTTGACTTTTCAGTGATGTAGGAAACATGCATGATGAAATACAGTTGTATTTGATTAAAATACCAAAGTAAAACAGGGCTCTAACAACATGTAGAAAGTATAGTGGGAAAATGAATGAAGGATCTTGCTTGGCTTTCCTAAAAAGGAATCAGTGTGGAGAAAGCAGACTTATTCCCAAGTTAGGAAAATGCTTCTATAATTGACAAATAAGTTACAAATAAGCGAACAACTTATTGCCCAAGGCACTGGCTTCAAGAGACAATTGCAGTAAACAGGTAGCTCTCGACACCAAAAGGAGCATCCTGCTCTTCTATCCACTTCTATCTCCAGTGTGTACTTTGTGCTGCCATGTGCACTTGTTCGACCCATCTGCAAGCAAGCAAGCCGTTTGGCTGAGTTAATGCAGCAGAAAATTACCCTGGTACAAAAATGAGGAATTGTGGTATTTTATTCTTCTTGTGGTGGTTTGGTTTTTGTTCTGTTTTGTCTGGTAGGTTCAGGAGAGCTTAAGGAGAATTTGGTTTCCAGCTGTGATACAGAGGAGAAAAAGTGTAACTTTTGGTGGGTGGAGGGTACAGTGACCCCCTTGCCTTTTCATGAATGACCAGGAAGGACAGTGTTTGCTACCACTAAAGCTGGTCCTCAGGCTCCTCTTCAGACCCCATCCTTGCCATCTGAAACAACTGATCAGCAGAGGTCCTGTGCTGGATAGTCTTTCTGTCATTCAGCAGTAGCATTTGGGGCTGCTAAAGGAAGACCTAAATGGGATTTACTTTGCTATTTAATCACAATTTGAATTTCTAGTAAGGCAGGGGGTTCTGTGGAGAGATAGTTACAAAAGGGATTGTACTGTAAAAAGAGAAGAAGAAAAAAAAGGACATTGGTCCCAAGCAAGAGCAGGAGAGATTAAACAGAGTAATGTGTAAAAGGGTTACAGACTTTAAAAAAAATCTGTATTCATTTAATTTGTACCACTCTCCAGTTTAGATAATTAGGAGATGCTTTGTACCATTAGGAGCTTTGCTTTCTCTTTTTGAAAGAAGGCTTTTAAAGCCGTCTGTGATGAAGGCATAGAGTGTATTAAGGTTATTTGCTGTGTAAACTGAGTTGTCTCTGCTCAAAATACAGGAGGTGTGAATGCTGGGGTAGCTCTGTGTGAAGAATCTGTAATAAGAACATCTGTAAGCTAGTTTGGCTGTATGAAGACCGGCTGTGTCTAATGCCTGAATAAGTTACGTGTTCAACAGGCATAGTGGCCCAGGCAATTTTACCTGCTGTGGACAGAGGCCTTTGAGGGTCTCTGTGGAAGGCTTCCTTCTGGAGCAAGTGGGCTTGGTGGTCCTGTAGCATCCGGACAGTAGATCTCTGCCTGTCATTGCCCAGTGCTGCCTGTGCTTTGTGCCTGTTCTGGTGGGTTTTGGAGCCTTTGCACCAATTCAGGTCCCAGGACCGAGAGAAAACCTGCAAAGAATGTCATGAAAAGAACAATGTGATTGGCTGCAAGAGCAAAGCTTAGTCTTCTCAGGGTGGCAAGGTACATGTGTAGGAGCATGAGAAGATGAGATCTTGTCATCAAACCATCCCCTTCCCGCCTGTGATGCAACTCTGACAACATCAGGAATATCTTTTTGATGCATCTGCATATCGCACTGTGTGGATTGCAGATTCTTCAAAAGCCTGGGGTTGCTTGTATCGCTAGTTATTTACTTGTGCAGGCAGCATTTAGTATTTGATCTAGATAATAGTATACAGTGTAGGCTGAGACTTGGGTGGCACAGAAATCTCTCTTTGGAATAGCTTGGATAGCAGCAGATAGCATTCCAGGGCTGTTATACTAGGGAGACTATGTATGGTTTAATTTCCTACAAGCATTGTACTATTAGTTGGATAATTCTCTCTACACATAAAAGGCTTCCCTCCTCTGCCCCCACCCCAAGACACCATGCTGTCAAGACACTGCTGGATCACCAAATATATGGCTGATAGCTGCCCTGGAACTTTAATTTTGGAGCAATGTGCTGCTTTCCGTGGTGAGGAGAGAGACTAGTTTTGAGTCTGGGAGGAGGCACTGGTGATCCCTCTTACCAGACGGTTTTTTGGCCTCAGCTGGTTTTCACAGGCTCCAGGAGGCTTTGGGTTTCCCAGTTCTTCATTAGTAGCAACCCGTCATTTGCATTAACTTGTATAATGATAAAGAAATTCTGTCCTAATGATGGATAACCTTGAGTACAGGGGGTGGGAGGAAGAGGAAGGAGGGAACTAAAGTATGAGAAGCATGAGGTCTTTTTTTAATCGACATCCGTGAATGCAGGTCAGGCTTGTGATGAGAATTAACCTCCTAATACTGAGTGTTTGCATAATGCCTTTCATCTGCAAAACACTTCCACAAATACTAATTAGTATGAATTACAGCTTGGTGATTACGAAAATAGGGCTGCAAAAGCCTGCGCATATCACTGATAACACAAAGTTCACAGGGTTTTTTCTGTATTCAAGGTTTTGAGTGAGGTACTTCACGTCCCTACCCAAGAGCTTTGTGTTCTATAAACATACAATATGAAGCACATACGGCAGTAACTGTCGTGGTGTCCAGCATGTTCCCAGTGCATTGAGTATCACTGAGGCAGTGATGTTTTGTTCCCATCCCTAGCTCAACAGTAGTTCATCTTCTGGTGGCCTGGATTTGTATGCTGATTGAGAGCAGTCTGCTTTGACCTTGCATTCTTCAGTTTGCACATTGGTTCTGTTTCAAAACATGTTCTGTTGTAAAAACGTGGAATGGTTAACACTAAGAAGGTAAATCTTCGAGATGCCCCAGCTGAAAGATTTGAGATGCTAGTTGAAAAATGCAAGGAGCCATGACATTGCCGCCTTAGGTGTGACTTTAAGTATGAATGATGCACACGTACTGGTGCACTCTTCCAATTCCCAAAAATGTAAAAAAAGATAACAATTATAATCTCCTTTTTTAGCCCTTCACCCCATATTTTATTGATTTCGTTCCATTTTATGTAAAGCAAAATCTGAAGTTCTAATTGTGAATGCATATACTTTATAGCTGCTGGTAACAATCTGCTGAAGTTATTAAATTGAAACACTTCAGCATGTGAAACTGGACTAAGTTGTGAGATTTAAAAGCTCTTTATTGTGCTGACATTCAACCTGATGCCTGGCTTGCAGCTGACAGACTGCTTTGAATGGGTCTGTGAAAGCTGCCTACGAAAAGCAAGTTCATATATTCTTTGTGGAGATGGCATATGGAGCTGACTAAAAGGGATCCTCACTTCCACTGGAAAACTTGTGGGAGTTGACAAGTTGAAAAATTTTGGAGATCTCCACATAATGATCCAATTCTTGCTTAAAAATAGCCATGTGCTCTGGTTCTTCATATCATTCTACTTGCACAGGAAGAGGGGGGGAAAGGGGAATTATAAACACTGAGCATATGAGTAAGAGATGTAAAAATCCCCTGTTCCTTTGACATGAGAGTCAAACTCTGCAGCAAGTGCCCCTACATTCAGTGGCAGTGTAACTCTTCCTGCTCATAGCACTGCACCAATATGTGCAAATATAGGTTGCAGCTGCAAAGCCTGCTTGCAGAGGAGCACTGCAAATCCTCACACCACTGTTGCCTGTAATAATTTTTGGAGCGATTTCTTCCTTACCTTCTATCCAGGCTGGTTTTGCAGGTCTCTGCAGCTGCTGTGGGGATACAAAGTGGAGGGATTTGGAGCTCACGGTTTTCCTGTGAGCGTTATTATTGGCTCCCTAAAGCTCTGTGAAGTGATGTGAGCCCTGTTTTGTGCCTGGTCCATGTTTGTTAGACTTGTGCTCAACAATAAGGCCAAGAAAAGTACTCTTTTTTTAGCCAGCTCCTCTTGCAGATGAGGCTGAAAAGCACATGTTTGTTGGGAAGAGGAGTCATCTGCAGTAAGCTCTGTGGCTATGGACTACAGAGAAATGTAGTCTAATAGAAATAAGCCATGCCATATAACACCATACACTCTTCTGTGCTACTACAGAAAGCTCTGAGAAGCTGCTTTTAATCTCCAAGGAACTTGTTTACAACTTTACAGTAGTTCCTTGATGTTTCTTTGTTCATCTTTGGTGTTTTGAAAATGGTGGTTAAATCAAACAGTAAGACAATGTGCTGTCTCTGCTTAATCCTGTCTGAAGTGAACTTGTCAATGCAAAGCTGGCTATGAAATCTGGGTTTTAATTAGCAGGAGCAAAATGAGAAGAATGGAACAAGCATTAAAACCAGGATGGCAATATTTGGAAGGGATTGCATGACTTGTCCCCCTCTTTGTCAATTGTAATGATCTAGCGTTATCTCTGTGCTGGCTTTTAACACTGTTTCACTATACTTATTTTTAGGGTTGGTCGTCGGCCTATACTGCTCTTCTCTGTCATATTCATTTTGATATTTGGACTGACTGTGGCACTGTCAGTGAACGTGACCATGTTCAGCACACTCAGGTTTTTTGAGGGGTTTTGCCTGGCTGGAATAGTCCTCTCTCTGTACGCACTACGTGAGTATGCCTTTATTACCCATCCAAATGTGTCTTTATTGGTAATGTGGTTTGCTGTTCTCTGGCTTCCTGCTTTTGTCCAAACAGATCAAACCAGAATCATATGTGCTTTGGTAAGGATTTTGCAGCCGTCTCTTTAGGTTTACAGAGCAGACTGTGAAGCTGTTTGAGAATTCGTTTTTAAAGTTATAAGATGTTTTAGGTTTGCTTGTTATTTAAACCTAGAAGTTCTCTCTCTCATAGCCATAATGTGTAATGGGAGTGGATTGCACCTTGCGGTATTGAGCTCAGTAGGAGACTGCCCACTTTCACTGTCTCTAGCAGTACATAATTCTTCACAAATGCCTCTGTTACTTGCAGCAGGAGATCCTGTGTCCCTGCCTCAGGATTGTGAAGCACAGCAAAAATATGTGAGAAGTTACGGGGATTTGTTGCTGTTTGGTTTTGTCTGTTTCACTGGGGGAAAAATAACTGAGAGAAACGTGTGGGGAAGCTTGTGAGAAATGTCTACATGCTCGTATCTGGTGACTGGTAAACCTGTTGCCAAAACATTTGAAAACCCCTTTTGGAGGCCTTGTCTTTGGAGAGTACATGAAAGTGCTACCAGCCTAGTCTGTGTCCCTTGGATATGCTCCAGAGAGCTTTGTCTGCTTCTGCTTCCTTGGCTGTTTGTAATTCACAGGTAGTACCATATCAGCTAAGGAAAACACGGAATTTCCTCCTCTGGAGAAGTTCCGAAAGTTGCTGTACAGATTTAAATATATTTTCATTTATTTCCTATCATAGATGGTATTTAACCCATCAAGATTTAGCACAGTATCCTTACTCTACATGCAGTCTTAAGGAGTATTACGTTCCACACGTTTGGTTTTGTTTTCAGTCTTCACCAAGGGGAAAGGAGCTTGACTGGAGTATACAAGAATTTGCTCTGTATTGCACTTCTTTGTTATAGCTGATATGGTACCGAAGATACATATTTGTTTTCATCTTTTGCCTTTGGTCATATAACCTCTAGTGAGAGTTTTCCACCAAAAAACCCAAAGCTACCACTGAAGACATTACACTTTTATTGGGAAGTGTCTTAACCTGTGTAGTTCCCTTGGGGGAAGGCTTCAACCATTACCAGTGTGACATTGAGCTGGAAACCAGGCTTGTTGGAACTTTTCACTGCCCAATGCTGTATGTTAGTTTTATTTTGTGGTTTTTGTTTGGTTTTGGTTGTTTCAGGTTTTTTAACCTTTAAGAGAGTCATTGCAACTGAAGGCTTTCACGAGGAGATGCCATCTATGTAAAAGTTCTTCCTCTCAATTTAGACTGACCATGTTTCCCTTTCTGCTGGAGCCCGTAGCGTGCCGTTGCACTCCTTTGTGGAGCCAGCTTTCTGTTTAGCCCCTCTTCCCTTTCTCTTAATGGCCTTGATTTTTTTCCATTGGAGATTTGTTGCCCCTGAATTTCCAGCTGGCTGCCCTGAGCAGAACAACAGAAAGTGGAAAGTTTGATCTGCTAGACAGAGTCATTAGTTTTCAAAGCAAGCATTATAGGCTTGCGTAGCTTGCAAAGGTAATTAGCCTGCCACAGGGATCCTTTTACACCATGTTGAGCTTGCTAGTTGTGCTCGGATTTATGGCCTGCCGAAGGGAAATTGTAAATAACAGTCCTGGATGCTTTGGGAGTGGGAAGAGCACTGAAGTGCGCTCTTTAAACACAGAGCTGCCAAGGTTGAGTTGCCCTTACCATAAAAACAGCACTCTTCTTGGTAACCTAATGCTTTTCCTATCTGTTCACCCTAAGTTGCAGAGTGAGCCTGGGGACGAGCCTTGCCTTTCCTCTGTAGAGAGACAGCACTGAGCCCAAGATACCTGTGCTCCTCAAAGAGCTTTCCTCAGTGTTGTAGTGAACTATCTTCTTGTGGCCTACAAGTACAGCCTCTTGCCTGGAGCTGCTAAGGACTTGTCTGAAATTTCTAGTGAACTGGCAGGAAGAAAGGCTTTACACAGGTGATGGTGTTTGCCGCAATTGGGGGAAGCAGAGGAGAAATGAACATGGAGCTTTCTCCTCCCAGGTGCTATGGGACATAGCATCATCTAGGAGGATAAAAGCCAGTTAATTCGTCTCGCTGAGCAAACATGTACAGCTTTGAAGGGCTTTTGTTTCCTGATGATGTGGAGTGGGGGAGTTTCTACTGTCTTCCAGAAGCATTTTCCTGCTTGATACCAACCTTCAGTGAGTTTCTGTTCTCCTGAGCAGCAGGTACACATCTTGTGTGGTTAGGCACCAGCAAGGTCCTCTGGAAGCTCTCCCTAGGAAGGCAAAGTGCTCCTGATGTGGCATGCTCATCAGTCATCTGATGCATGGAGCTGGAGCCTCCTGTTGTGATACTCTGATTAGGTCCCCTGCTATGTTTGCTGAGATTTCTGTGGAAATGGGCTGCCCCTTTTTGGAGGGGGTGTTGGGACCAGGAATGAAATCTCCTGGAAGGAGGAATGGTGAAGGGGCACTAAGGACTACTCTGGTTGCAGTGGTTGGAAAGGGATGTATGGCCTGCCCAGGAGTTAAATGCAGGAAGGAGTGTAGCGTGATGGGCTGGAGAAGGACGGGTTGTTTCAAAGAAAGCAGGGGAAAAGCTTTTTCTTGTTTGGGTTTTGTTTTTTTTCCTGAGAGAGCCTTTTGCTCCAGTATTTGTTGCTGCATGTACCTCCAGGGACCGCGAATGGGCACCCTGCACCTGCTGGCTCAACGTGGTTGGATGCACAGTACCATAGCCTGCTGCCCAGCTGAAGAGGAGGAGGTTTGAGTCTACGCATTGGGGTGGAAAGCCCTAAGCTGGGTTTGTGAGGGGTTTCTGTTGGACAGGCCAAGAAGGAGGGAAGAGGTGTGGGAGCCCTGAGCAAGGTCACATGCGCCTGAGTAATGCCTCAGCTGGTGTCTGTACAGCAGGAGAGGAGAGCCACCCTTACTGCAAATAGCTCTGCTTGCTGGTTGAAACTCGTGTGGGACAAAGTACGTGTGGTAAATGTGGAAGTTATAGGAGAAAGCAAATCTGAGTATCTCAAGGGTGGGGAGGGTGTTGCTTCTGGGTCACTTTAGTATCACGGGTATGACCATGACCGCAGGGCAGCCTTTTCCTGTGTGCTTGTGCAGAAGGCCAGATGCTGCAGCTGACTCAGCACAGGTCCCTTCCTTAGGGCCTGTTTTCATCAGCTGCAGCGAGCTGATGCAAGAGCTCTCATGGCTGAGGGCAGGAGTTCCCCATTCTTTTTCCTCCATCTCCTCTCATGTGTGGCCCCGCACCAGGCAGGGCCAGTTAAATGAATGAAGGGAAGAAAGGGTCCCTTCCAGCTGCTCACTTCCTATGGTGTATCTGACTTCTCCCTGATGTCCCTGCTTTTGTCACTATCTGGAGTCAAAGCTAGTTTGATGGTATTAATTAAAACTGTTTGAGGAGGAGGAGAGGAGGGGAAGAGTTGTATTTCTTTGGTAAACGCTCTCCAGGCAGGTTTAACGAGCCTCTGGTTGAAGCGCTGTGCACCATCACTAATGACTGTACCTGAGCTCAGACAGCAGAAGCCATGGTAGGGGTTTGCACACAATTGCAGGCTGTTCAGCCGTTTCATGGGTGACTGAACTGCAGATTAGGCTGCAAAATTATGAAGTCTAGACTTGAATGAACCAATAAATAGGTTCTGGAAATAGCTTTGCTGAAAGGGAGACAAGGCTTTCCCAGGTTGGAGTGAGGAAGCAGGTGTGCCCCTTTGATGCATAGTAGCAGGATGAGTCGGCACATTGTTTTTCTTTCACTGTTTGGAGGAAAAAAGGTAGAAACACTGTTGAAAAATCGTAATTTGTGTTTCAAAAGCCTAGAGAAGCTTGGCAGAGGCTTCCAGACTGGTTAAGATGTCCAGCTGTGATGTATCTTTCTCATTTATACCTAGGTCAGTCTAACCTGTTAACTCCTGTAAATTATACAGGCACTGATCTTTGAGAGGCTGAACGGGGCTTCTTAAGATGATTTTTTTTGACATGTATCCTGGAAAGCTAGAGCAGCGTGCTACGAACTTGCTCCAGGCTGAGGAATGAGCAAGTGCCAAAATGGAGCATGGAAACATCTGGGTGTTGGGCTCTAGTGATGTCAGATTTGTAAAACAGTTTTACTTCCATTCAGGTGTCAATATAAAGGGTGAGATTTATCTGGTTTTTTTTGTTTCTTTCCCTTTTTCCCTCTTTCCCTCTCCCCCAGAAATGTATGGAATCTGAGACCTTAGAGCATCCCGAATTTGTAATTCCCACCTCTCTTAAAGTTTGAATGCTCTAAACAATGTAATTGCTTGATTTTATTCTCTGTTTTCGTCTCCTGACTCTTCAGGAGCGAGTGTGAGCTTGGCTAGGCAAGGCAAGTGAAGCATGGGAAACTGCAGGCTCTGAAGTTATTCTGTGTAACCTGAACCAGCTCAATAAATAACTCTGCAAAGCATTCCCAAATTGACGGATGTGGAAAACATCTGACTCCTTTCCAGTGCATTGACATGTGGGTTAGCTCTGCAGTAACACGCAGTTCTCTCCACTGACAGGTCTGTGATAAGATCACGGTTGTTAAGCCACCTACCTTCTGTTTATGTAACCAGCCTTTCCTTACTCTGAGTCACTTGACACAGCTCTAGAGTGATCACAGAGGGATCCACCAATAAGTTTCACTGGATCACCCTAAGTTAACCATTAATTGTTAAATGATACAGAAACACTTTGCTTTAAAGAGCAGTCACGGGCTGCTCTAACTTTGAGGTGGGATGTGAGTTTCTAGAAACAAGAGCTCTGCGTTTGAATAGCTTGGTGCAAGAACTGTTTTAAATAAAGAAATACCATGCAGTGGGAGCATTCCAGCTGCTGGAAAAAAAGGGACTGTGCATGCCTTTTATCAAGTGCCTCGGGGCTCAATTTGTGTAAGAGTGGAAAAGGTTATTGGAATTACAGTACTCTCCTTTAAGTATAAATCTTCCCTGCTCTACATTGCTTCCTTGAGTATAATCAAGTTAAGTCTCTTCTTCTAATCTGTTGGCCTTTTCAGTGTTTCCTCTGAATTTCCTTCCCTTTTCTGATGGTCACAGTGGGTGTGGGCCCTTCTATGGACACTGTGTCTGCCATTAAGGCATGGGCTGTCATCCTTACCTTAACCCCCCCCCCCAAAAAGTGTATTCTGGAGCAGAGGTGCCCTCAAAGAATTGCTTATATATTGTCCTGAATATTGGAAGTGCTGTATCATTTGAAGCAGGCAGTTTGAAATTGATTTATAAAAAGTCTTAAAGTATGGCAAAGGTGAATAAAAGGAGGATCTTTCTGAAGCTCCCTGGGAGGCTAGAAGTTGTTTTGTTAGTGTAGAAATTGCAGAAGGATCTAATTTTAATCAGTTTTTTCATTTCAGTTGCTGGAAATCTTGTGTGTTGTCAGTGTGACAAAAAGCCGATTAATTTCATTTGAGGTACTTTTTGTATGACTGGTCAATCAGGAATGTAATTAAGATGCAACTCTGCAGTTGTTAGACTTGTGATGATGGCAATCAGCTGAGACTAGAGTACACTTGCAGTTTCCCCAGCTCAAAATACAGCTTGCATTTACCATTTAAAGCGTCTGTCTTTTAATTGCTCCAAACCAGCTCCAGCACTTTGGGTATGCTCAATATGTGAAATCTTACCTTCTGTCATGCAAATACCGTTCAAGACTGTAATGATACTTTTAGGGATTTGTTTCTCTCAGCAATGTCAAATAGTCTTAGGGGTCTGCTCATCCCTGTTGCGCAGCTAAAAGCTCACTACCACTGAAAGGAAATGAGAAGGCTTCTCCCTTCCCCTTCCAAATTCCTTTGTGTTGTATCAGCTACTTGTACAACCATGGCTTCAAGCTAAATCAAAGTGTTTAAGATGGGTGTATAGTTAAAACCAGGAAGTTGCCTTTGACTTCCAGCTCTTTGAGTTGGCTAAAGTGGTGTTAGAACCTTACTATAAGAGTAAATTGTAAAGTTTTCGTTCCCCCTACTGCTTGCTTGGTTGGGTTTGGTTTTTTCTTCTTATTTTAAGACAGCTGCTAAATGGCTTTTCCTTGCTATATAGATCCAAGCTAGTGTTCAACATTATGGAGGATTGGTGGTGTGCATGTGTCTATGCAAGCCCTGTCCAAAGTGACCAATACTGCCATCAGGACATGGATGGTCTGTATCTTGCAGAGTCCTTCGACCACTGGGCACCAGCACAGGGCCCCTGCCAGTATCCCTCCTGAGAGTTAAGCCTCAGTAGTTCTGCCAAGGAGCCTTCCTAGCAGGAGAGCGCTCTGCCGCGGTGGTCAGGTCTGCTCCTTCTCTGTCCAGTCTGCACCATCTCTACTCCAGCAAACTAAAGCCTTCCAGCTGTGCCCTCCCCAGTGCGTGAGCTCCAACCGCTCTGCCGACTTTGGCTGGGAAATGGTTATATATATCACATTTGCGAGGGGTTGATAGTGCAGCAATATTGTACCACTGGTGTATATCTGATACCTTTGCGGGTTTTTGGTAAATCACATACTTCCTATGATCTGAGAAGTGTGTTGTGGGTTTTTTTTCCTCTGAGAAATGCAAGTGGCTCAAAGACAGGGATGTGAAAGCTGTCAGTTGTGAACGATGGCTTTTTAAAAAATGTTTCATTTTTTCCCAGCAGGAAACTGAATTTGTTGCAGACGGCATCAGAGAGAAGTCATACATACAGAACCTGTTCTGCTAGCTCTGTTGTTTTACTTAGTTTTAGCGATTCTATTCCTTGTCTCTGTCGTTGGCAGGACTTGAAAACTAGATGGGCTAGTGTTGGAAATAAGATGGACAGCAACAAGCTCAGGAGCTGCCCTTAAGTTAGCATAGAGACTTGGGCATTTCTTTTTCTCCCATCTGCTGCTTCTAGTGAGGCTCAGGCATATGCACATTTCTCTTGTGTGCATGTGTTAACTTCTGCTGCAAAAGGAAATGTGCATAGGTTCATCAATCACCTATGAATGAATAGGACTTTACTTCCCTTTCCTGCCTGTCCCTACAGGTTAGCTCATCAGGAAAATGCAAGCCAAATTACTGTTACAGCAGGATGTGCATAGAGGAAAAAACACATGTATGAGGAAGGTTGATTTAGAAGTTATCTGTAGTGACTTGGATGTTTGAGTCCACCAAGAAATGTCAGCAAACAAATTCACATAAATATTTATGTGCCGTTCAAGAGGAACCATAATTTAACAAGGCTAGCCAAATTTCCATCCCCAGTCATGCAGACATGACTCCTATTTTCTCACTTACAAATAACATAACCACATGGGATTTTTACTAGTTCAAGTTAATTACATTTCACTCAAAGCATGAAATTTGCAGGCAGCATCCATTGCAGTATTTCTACAAATGCATATTATTTAGTCAGAAACAACAGAACGTTCACTTTTGTTTTAATTCTTCATTTTGTTTCTTGCCAGTCTACAGGATTGAGTCATACATTCTGTACCGGTGCTGATAGCACTCGTTTTTCTGTTTTAAATAACCTTGCTCGATATTGCATTGCGGATGAATTTGTAAGTCATATGCTGCAATTACTGATGGACCTTAAAGCATGAACTATGTTTTTGTCTTCTGAGAACATCTGGTTCCTTCTTAAATGAATTGTACGTACACTTATGTACTTTTTAGAGATAAGTTGAGACGCAAGTGCTTGTTAGTATCTTGAAAACTTGTTTGCTCACATTCTTTGAATTCTGGGTATGTTATGAATTGTGAGAGCAGACATCAGTTTACTGAAGTCTCATGAATAGTGTGCAAACCTTTGCAAGCCCTGCTCCAGTTTAGCGTGTATGAGCTGTATGTCTGTTTTAGTCATACATTCAGTAAGGAATCTTTCAACTGTAGATAATCTTGCAATTGGGCTTTGTAATAAAACAGGTAGTGTCTTAGAGGGAAAGGGCATTTGAAGAAGGCTCTGTGGATTGGAAATGTGGCTGTTGCCTAATGAGCTGTGGAGGGAGCATGGTCCAGTATTTGCATCAGAAGTTCTGGGTTCACATCTCTGCGCCTCTCCGGGTGATTCCCCCAGCTGCTGGATGCCTCAGCATCTCTCTGTAATTGTCTTGCTTTTGGAGGAATTTGGGGTAGACTGACCATTCTTGTGGCTTCTCCTTCCAGCCTTCTGTCCTGTTCCTGTAGCAGAGATTACCCTCTTGTAGAGCAGACTATGAGCTCATACACTGATGCCTCAGTCCTCTCCCATGCAGTCAGGCATTTAAGTGCAAAGACATCTCCTTCAGTGGCTTACCTCACATATTCAGTGTATTAGCTTAAGGACATGCATTTCATTCTGCTGCTGTTTGTTTTCCAAGGAGAATAATCTCTGGCAGGAGTAGCAGAGAAATGCAATGTTTGCGCATGCCTGGGCCAGTCTGGGAAATGAGAAGCGCTTGGGTTCGATGGAAGAGAGCAAGTTCTGCTGGAACTGTGCACCGTAATTAATCATTCTGTTAAAAATACAGACTAGAAGACCTCTGTGCCCCAGTATTAAGGCATAGGTAGGTTACTTTATGTACTATCTGCTATCCAAACACTTCAAACTAATTCCCTGGAGAAATGAGGAGGGCATTTTCTTCATGAAGCATTCAGTTCAATAGATATTTAAGCACGTGAGACCTCACTTGTAGTATTGTATATAGTTATGGTGTCCTCAACGTAAAAAGGACATGGAACTGTTGGAGCAAGTCCAGAGGAGGGCCACGAGGATGATCAGGGAACTGGAGCACCTCCCGTATGAAGACAGGCTGAGGAAGTTGGGGCTGTTCAGCCTGGAGAAGAGAAGGCTGCATGGGGACCTCATAGCAGCCTTCCAGTATCTGAAGGGGGCCTATAGAGATGCTGGGGAGGGACTCCTCATCAGGGACTGTAGTGACAGGACAAGGGGTAATGGGTTAAAACTTAAACAGGGGAAGTTTAGACTGGATATAATTAGGAAGTTCTTTACTGTAAGGGTGGTGAGACACTGGAATCGTTGCCCAAGGAGGTTGTGAATGCTCCATCCCTAGCAGTGTTTGAGGCCATGTTGAACAGAGCCTTGGGGTTCACAGTTTAGTGTGAGATGTCCCTGCCCATGGCAGGGGGGTTGGAACTGGATGATCTTAAGGTCCTTTCCAACCCTAACTATTCTATGATTCTACATGGACCAGGGATTGTTGTCTAAAATAAATAAATAAATGAATCCCTAGAGTTTCCTGCTTCATGTGAAACTGCTGTCCAGAAGGAATAAAGTGCCGCTCTGACAGCTCTTCAAGGGCCTTCTCCAGTCTGTGCTGCTTCCACTGTGATTTCAGTCCTGTACTGGTAGGCAGTGTAGCAGTCTCTTATATAGAGAGCACTCAGTTTACAGCTTCATAAGAGAAGTCAGAAGAAAGAAAAGTGAGAAAAAACACACAGGAAGTAGAATCAAAAATGTGGTGAGGCAGAAAGCAATGTAAGGGAAGAAATGGGTTTTGTTGTGGGTTTTTTTATTTATTATAGCAAACAAAAATGGATTGAAGTCAGGGAGGAGAAAGAAGGGCAGCTTAAAAGGATTGTATGTGGTGAAATTGCAAAAAAAACCCCATTTTAGTTTGTTTCATTTATAGGTTTGACTTTGAAATGTGAGGTTTTGCCTTACAGCTCGACTGACTTGATTTTCAAGGCACAAAACCAAATCTGTGTTTCTAGGAAGATTAAGGAAAATTAATTAAAGAGCTTTTGAATTATGAATCCATTAAAAATGACTCTGCTTTGAAAGTTAAGTAAATAAACAAAGCTGTTGGTGTTAGTCATCTATTGGAAAAAATAGCTTCTCTTCTATCTGTACAGTAGAGAAACCCAATTACTGCTTTCCATTGCTTTGGAATTTGGGCAGGGGAAGCTTGGATTATATCAACCTTGACTCTACCTGTATGAGACTTTTCAGATGTCATGTGTGAGTTTACAGTTGTGAATCAGCCTGAAGTGTTGTCTTATTCTGCTTATTTTTTATGTTCGTGTCTGTGACAAGTCTGGGAGAAAATATGCAAAGTTCAGTCTGTCTTGTAAACTTTTAACCTGATGGATTTGTCTTCTTCAGGAGGCAAACTTCACCCTTTTTGACTGAGTGTTGTATTTCAATGAAATAAGTATCCATGCAGGCGCCTTTCCTCCCTCCTGACCTTTTCCTTAATGGTGATCTTTGGCTGTGGGTAGGTGCTTCATGTGGGTCTAGGGTCAGTAATGTGTGGCAAAGCAGAAAAGAAGCATAGCCAGTGCATGACCTAAAGAGGGAGAATAGAGAAAATAGAATATACAATATGTACTACAGCTGCCTCTTCTCTCTTGCTGTTGATAAGAGAGAATGTGACAGATACTTTTCTAAAATAAGAAATCTGCTCCAATCCAATGAGGAATAATATCAGCAATTAAAAATTTCAGATCCTAGTATATTTTGGAAACAAAAATGCAGCCAGATGAAGCCAGCAGAGTGTTGTGCTAGCCTGTGTGACTCGAGTAGCACTGCTGCCTTAGTGCTGTGATTTTCTGTGACCCTGGCTGGAAGTTTTCAGTGCCTGGTGGGGCTTGCACTGGAGATACTAGTGCTTTTTCCTGCCAGGATAGCTTTTCATGTGACTTCTGATTAGGAAACATTTATTTACCCCTAGGCTCTGTCTCTCCTTCAGGTCACTGGCACATGTCCTACTTGCCCAGTGCCACTCAGCTGCAAGCCAACAGCAGCTGTGTGGCTCTGCTTACAGCAGTGCAGTAAGGATGAAATACCTCACAGATCTGGACTTCTTGGAGAAATAACCCACCTGACTATCCAAGTGGAAGAGGACCTTTCTGCCCTGATTGCTGGGGGCAGTTAAAATCTCAACATGACAGCGCAGGAGCTGGCTGAACCTTAGATCAACAAATTCCCTTTGTGAAAAGAGAACAGCTTGACTTTAATCAGTGCGGGTCGTTCTTGAACGTGGTATTTAAAACTTCTTTCTTGCAGGCTTTTTAAAGGCTAGAAAGTGTATAATTGCATCTTGGCAGAGACAGCAAGTCTAATAAGTTTAGAAACGTATGTCTTGGACAGGTTGATGTTTCCTTTCAGGATAGCTTCCTTTGAAGTAGAAGCAGATGGAAGTCCTTCCACCACTTCGAGGCACTGACTAACTTGTCTTGGAGAAGAGCGGATAAACTGGCAGTAGAGAAAAGGATTCTTAAAAATAATTTGTAGAGATCTGTATGCCTTTAACTTTATTTACTTCAGTTTTCGGAGTGAGGATACTGGCTTTGGTTTTATTTAAAACTTCTGAAGCTCAGTTGGAGAACCAAATATGATCAGGTCTTGGTTGTGAGAGCTCCATTTTTCTGGCTGGCTTTTCTTAGCAACATCCAACTTAGTGAATAAATAGAAGCCTCTAGTCTGCTGATGACAACAAATAATCTGTTTTCAGACTAAAACATCTTGATCATGGACTTGGCACTCCTAAACCTTCAGGACCAGAAATGCAGACCATCAATTTGATATTACAGTACTGGAAAGACCCTGTTTCTTTGAAAAGGTTATTTTGTTTTTGAGTTGTCAGTTTTGCTTCAGTGAATTTTATCCTTTAAAGAGCCTATATTTTATATTGGGCCTTAGGATGAAAAACAAGGTTAGGATTTGAACTGAGGGGCAGAGATGATGATGTTTGTGTCTAGAATAAAGATTCTGAAAGATGCTGTCTGCGCTGAACTGTCTGACCAGCTCATATGACCATGGTCATCAAGTCAGAGCATTTGCAGTCTTTGGGATTGTCATAGTGGGGTTTTTGGTGGTTTGCTTTTGGGTTGTTTTCGGTTTGTTTTGTGTTGTGGTGGTGTTCTGGGGTTTTTTTTTTGGGGGGGGGAGGTAAGTTTTATTTCTGCTTTGTTTAATTTTTGATTGCTGCTTCAGTGGCTGCCTAAGAATATCTGATGACAGCATGTCCATCTCTATTTTAAATACTATATTGTGTAAAATAGGAAAGTACAAGGGGAGGTTTCTGGATTTATGTGTGTAGCCTTCAGGTGTGTCTTCTGCTTGTTTTGTTATAAATGGTAGTGCTGAAAAGAGTGAGCTTCACTTTCTCAGTACTGGAAGGGAATAGTGCTTATTCTTTGGAAAAAAAAAATGAAAACACTTGCTAAAATATATTGAGAATTCACTAAGATTTGTAAGAATTATATGAAAGCAAATTTGTCCTGAATTTGGAATATCGCTCTGCAAAATATTATGTACAATTCTTCTCATTTCAAATAACAGCATTCTAGAGACATAGATCTAAGATACTACTTTAACAGGTAGCATGTGTCTGTTGAGAGAGGCTCTCTCTGTGTGATGCAGGTCTGGGGGCCAGCAGAGCTACTGCTCGATACCTGGTCCTCAAGAGTACTGGTGTTTTTTTCTGGAGGTCTTTAAGGAGAAGTTCTTCTGCATGGGAACTGTGCTGCAACTGTGATCCCAGTAAGGTACTGATGTTCAGTAATTACTGGATGTGGTGTTCCTGTTACTGTGGTCGCAGTGTGGAAGAACTGTGTTTGCACTCTTGTAACTGCACATTAGCTCCCAGGGTGAACCCCAGGGAATCACCCAGCAGCTCCTGCTGCAGGGCTGAGCAGCCCTGCTCACCCACATCCCTCTCCGTTTCCTTTCTGCTGGCTTTGACATTTGTCTCACCTTCTTCAGGCACTTAATTCAGCCAACAAACAAACGAAAACTCACTTTGCTGAGCTCATTTTCTGCTCTTCTGCTGCAATATCCAATTAAGGAGCAAACAGATGCAAATGTCAGAGGTAAATGTCAGGGGAGGCAAGAATGCAGGAAGGTGGACTTTGCTGATGGGGTGGTGAACTGCATCCTGACTGGCACTATCTCATGAAACTAAGTCTGGAAACAGAGCAAAGGTGTGGTGACACGTTACAGCTCCCAAACAGCACAGCCAGTTTCAGAAGCTTCTGCCACATGTTGCTACCTCCTAACTTTTGCTGATTTAGCTGGTTTTGTAGCTGTACTCAATCAGCTGTGCAAGGTGGTGTGGCTTCAAAGAAAAAACTTAAGAATACCTCTTGAAATCTTACTCCCACCACTAGCTGTTCTGCCCCATTTTTTAGCAGATCTGCCTTAGGATTATTATGTGATTGCAGCAGTAGTGGAATTGGTGCACATGAGGGAATCATGCATCTGTAGCATGCTCTTTCCTTCTCACACCACACTGCATGCATTCAGGGTCAACTATACATAGATGAGTTTCTCATGTACTGCAGTGTATGCTTCATGTGGAGCAAAATCAAAAGGGAAAAACTCAGATCGTCATCATGTGCAGGAAATTGAATTCTTGAAGTATAAAGTTTTCTAGTGGTAGTACCCAACTTTGTGTGACATGGCTATGATCTTTGGACCCCAGTAAAGAAAGGAAGGAAAAGAAATGACAAGGGAGAAATAGTGCACAATATGGCTTCTAACCGAGCTGGCCACCCTCCCATGGAAGGGAGAGGAGGAGAAGGATGCTTTTTCACTCCTGTTCTTCATAGATAGTCATGTTTCTTTGTCATTTGGAGTTGTGAAACATTGGCAGACCTAGCAACGATGGGTGTGTGGGTGAATGGCAGCAAATGGGTAAAAGGTGCAGGAAGAAGCACTAAATGGAAAGCATGGCTCTTGGGGGCATGTGGCTTACAGGAGAGGAAGATTGCCTGAAAAATACGCAGTTCTTCTTTGAAAACTGTATTGTGTTGAGCTAGAAACTTGCTTCAGAAAATGCTTGACTTCACTGGCATCTCCCTGTAAATGTTTTGTTCTGGGACACGTTTAATATTTGTGCTCTCTCGAGATAATGAAGTGCTTTCAAATGCTATGTGTGTTTTATTCCTCAAGCCTGGATTCCTGGATCGTGTATCTTCCTTGCAGTTTTTTTCCTTGCTAAACTAGTCTGTTGCATTATGGTAATCCTTAAGCAACAAGAGCAGACTTAGATGAAATTAAATGTCAAAATATTAAAATTTCTCATGGGATAGAAACTCCCCATCCTGTGCACACACATGTATAACATGTCGTTGGCATAGTCTCCCATGCAATATCATCATTTCTCTTCCTGTGCATCAAGGTCTTAGCAATCAGAGACCGGCTTACAGAAGATGCTGACTGAACATAACCCAGAACAGCCCAAAATGCTTGGTGACACTTGTGTGCTGCATGGGTGTGTAGTGAGAAGCAGTCACTCCCAAAATCTGCAGACCCTAGCATCACCTGATTTACAGCTGATAGCCCCTGAGGGTGGTAGTCCAAAGCCTCTAGACGGGGAGTCAGAGCCTTTTTTTGTAAGCTCATGGAAAGCCTGTGAGCTGCGAGTCAAAGGCGAGAGCTGCAGGGCTGCGCTGGCTTCTGCTGTCATGGACACTGTTGGAATTCACTGTTTCAGAGAGAAACAAAATCCCAACTGCTGGACTGTGTTGTTTCTGTACTTCTTTCGTATCCATTTTGCAGGGCTCGGAAACATTTAATCTTTCTGTGCACCTTATCCCCTAAAGAGGGTATGTTGAAGAAGCACAATGAAAGACTGGCAGATACAATTTGCAAACTTAGTTATCTGTGTGATGATAAAAATGGTATGAGATCAGCTGCTAGATTTACAAGGAGCTAACACAGGCTTTTTAATTCTGGTATGCTTGAGTGCTTGACTTTTTGTAGTGTTAATACATTGCATGTGACATAAGGGGCTTCATCTTAGTAGTGTATGTGCATGATCTCACACTGTCTTAAGGGACAGAAATTCCTTACTGTGGCATCAAGTAGTTTCTTTGTGGACTTGAAGCCTTTAGCTGAAATGACAGAGGACTGTAGGATGAACGTTATTGCGTTGGTAGGCTGTCCATTGTCATTTTCATTGCCTGGCTTCCGGTGGGTCTAAGCACCCTGACACTGCTCATGGTACTGGAACAAGGGACAGAGAAGGAGCAAACCATGCCTTTGGGAATACTTGCTTTTGAAATAACTGCAGAAAATGAGCTGGCACCCCAAAATTCTTTGTAACGCCATGATGAGAGAATGTACCACTCCCTGCATAAGAGGTGAGGTGGTGTGCAGTGCCTAGGGAAACAGACCTGCCGATGTGCACCTGTGTGACACAGAATGTACGATAGCCACAAGCTTACGAAATGTGACTGGAGAGCTCTGGAAGGATATGGTGGGTGGAGGTGGTGTTTTGATCACTTGCCCAGGCTGTAGTCTGTATTATGCTTTCCTAAAGTAGCATAATTTCTTGGTTTCTGGTTTGTTGTGCTAGCAAAGGATCATGTAAATTGTTTTTGTGTGCAGACTGTCATAAAATCATAATAAAAAACACAGCAGCAAAATTAAAAATCCTGAATTCTTTGTTAATGCAATTCTTTCATCTGCATGTTGAAATGTAAAATTGAATTATTTCTTAACTTAGGAAACTTTCTTTGTTTAAAAGAGAAGAGGGGGAAAAAGAGTTAAGTCCGAAATAGAGCTAGTGCTTTTAGGTGTCTTGGTATGGAAAAAGATTATGGGATGCAGTGCAGTCAGCAAATTGCTTTTGATCTGATGTGATTACTTCTCGCCTGAGCAAAGGCATATAATGCTGTGAGTGTCTGCCTTACTATTGACCCTGATTTCCTGGCAGTGCCACTTAATAGCTTTTGCTTGTTTGGAGACAGGCCTGTGCTGAGTTCCCGAGCCACGCCAGTGTGATCTGCCCCTGAAACGTCCTCCACCCAGCAATCATCACTCTCCCCAGAGCACAAGGGTGCTGGTGACAGCAGCTGGCTTTAGCATTGCTCACTGTGTTTGGTTTCTTCATTGACAGGGCTTCTTAATGAAACACCTGATGAGTCAGTGTTAACTAATCTCACTTGGGTATATGGTTGTCTACTCCCTGGAGACCGGGGGAAGCTCTCTCTGTATCTTGAGGAAGCTGTGAACCAGAGATATCGTTTGCATGCAGCGACAGCTTCTTTCTTCATGTGCTTTTATAATTCAGTACCTGTAGGGATAGCAAATTGGAAGTGAAACTGGCACAACCAGAAGGAAATGTGTATGTGTCCCTTGCTCCTTCAGGCAGCACTTTTACATAAAAAGTACACTTTAGAGATGCATATTGAAATTGATTTCATCTTTCTGCTCCATTAAACAAGCAATTGGTTTTCAACAGCAGTTCACAGATGAATCTGAGTCAAAGCAGTCTGATTAACTGGAGGACAGCCAGCTTGGCAATTTTTTGTCATCTCCTGTTTAATACTCACAATGTATAGTGATGCACACATCAGAGACTTAGAACTTTTCCCTGCGAGAGACAATACAGTAAATTAATCTGCTAAGGAATTGCTGAGATTCCAGCCTCCCTGCTAACTTTTTCATTTAACCAAGTTAAATACTGTTAAATGGAGTTGCTCAACTCAGTGACAAAGCTGGAAGATTTTATTGTTGTTTTTTTTTTTTTGTTCCATTTCTATAAATGGATGGTTCGGAGTTCAGTTGAGTTGAACGCGCTGAGAGGAAACTTAATTATCAATTAATAACAACTATTCCTTGTTCAAACACAGAATATGCTCTGCTTTTACTCATTAGGTAATTTTTGTGTGTACATATCGACAACAGTCTTTTTTCCTTGAAGTTACACTGTTCTGAGGGCACATATGCCCATTCTGCTCTGAATATCTGAGACTGGGGTATTCTAGTGACTAACCTGACTTCTGAAAGGTGAGGGTGTTAGGGAGTGTCTGCTCAAACCGCAACAGGTCTTACCTTTAATCTCCCAGTATTTGTTATCCTGATTATTTTAAAGGAAAAATAAATGTGTTTAAAAAGCTCATCGTCATCATGATCCCACTTTTGGGTTTTTGGTCAGTGAAGCAAAAATGCTCTGGTCTTACAGGGGGCTGAGAAGAGAGAAGGTGGAAAGAGGGGGTGAACTGTTACTACACTGTATAGACTGTCTCTTAGCTGTATTTTCTAATTCATTTTTACAAAGGGAAATTAATGAAAATAATGGAATTTAAATAGCTATGTTGCTACCTGCAGGGAGGAGGGAGTGTACCTACAAATGGAAGTACAAGGTTATTGGAGCACTTATCTGTCTGTAATATAGGTATATGTGTTTCAACTACTGAACATTTTTTATTGCTGCTGCTTTAATAATTAATCTACCCTTTGGAAGCTGCAGACCTTCTGTCTAGGATTAATGTGCTCTTAACATACTCTATCTCCTTGTCCTGAAAGTGAACTGGTATCACAAGAATCTGCTGCAGGGAACATGTCCCATCGTTGCCTGCATGTTTGTATGCCTTTGTAAAAAGCATTTTTAATCCCTCTCTGCTGCCAGATTCAGACATAAAATCTGCAGATCTCTTCCAGATTAGCTAGGAAGCCTGGTCCATTAACAACTAACGATAGTAAATGCCAGCTTCCTCTGAACTAGGCTGTGAAAGACAGCATGTGCCTGACTGAAAGGGCTGTTGCGTGCCTGTTTCTGGCTAGGAATTGGGGGAACATCCTTAAAATACAAATCTTGCTGCCCTGAAGGTTGAGCTCTTTCCCTCATGTGAAAGGCTGAGCCAGGCTCTGTTTGGGGCCTTCCTGTGCTTTCTTGAGAGAGACATTGCATGAGAGGTGTTATTTGGATCTGTCAGCAGGGGCTGCAGGTTGTTGGTGCTCATGTGTTTTGTGTTTTTTCCTGTTCTGTCTTGTTGGTGTAGAAGGGCGATGAATCAGCATGTAGTTTCTGCCACAGTGAAGGTGGTGTGAAGTGGGGTGTTTGGCTGTTCCCCTTTGTTTCCTGAGATCCCATTGTTCTCTGAAATGAGGAGCTTTTGCTTTTTTCAGGGGGAGAATCAATATCATGATGCTGTGCTTTGCCCTATTTACCCTTCTGCTTGCCATGAAATAAAACTGATGCCTGCCATGGATTGCATGTTCTACAGGCTGGCTCCAACATGCATTGATGAGAAAGAATCTCCATCCATACATTGCACGTCATGCTGGGGAAGATGGTGAGAGGGCAAACATGTTTTAAGGCACATCTGGCAGGTGGATTTCTGATCCTTTTGTTGTTGGCGAGAAGGGAAGTGAGACTGGCTAACAGCTGTGTGTTCTGTTGGCTAACAGAAGTGTGGAGGGTGGTGGAGGCAACACGCTCGTTTCTCAGGGTAGCTTTTGTACCTCTATGAAGGAAGTGTCCTGCAAACTAATGCAAGCCTTTCTAACTATGAATGGAGGGATACCCCTAGGATTGGGCTCTGTGGGATGGTGGCAGAAGCAATGAAAACAGGACCTGGTGAAGCTGTGTCTGTGCATTGGGAAGAGGGAAGGACAAGGAAACTTAGGGTAGAAAGAAGTAATAACAGAATTCTGTTTTTCTGAAGCCCAAGGAGTGGAAAGAGACAAGGTGAATAGCCCTGCTTTCTGAAAAGGTTTGTTTCCGACTGGTACCCTTGAGTGACTTGGTGGCCAATATAAGCCATTTGAACTGATCTCCTCCCTGCTGTGGTTGTGTTCAAATTTTTCCTATATTCAGAGCTTAAATTCTGAAGACCTCTTTAGCAGTGCTAATTGCATCTAAATAGTCTTTCTCAAAGGGGGGTGGGGTGGTTTACTGTTTGTAGCAGCCAATGCAGTTAAGACTGCATGATGTTTACCTTCATGGATGAAACTATGCTTTAATCCAGGTTTCCAGAGGCAAAAAGTAATATTTTTCTGCCTCATTGTACTGTTCCCAATTCTTTTGGAACATACTTGAGAGTCTCCAAACAAAGTCATACAGGTTATCTAGAAGTAATAGAACAGCTCAGTTGTATGGCTACTGCCCAGCCTTGCTAGTGGGAGGGTGTTTCTGAACTGGCAAAGAAAATTGATTAAAATCAGGTCTGTGCGCCTTTGTTCCCTGTGGTGGTGTTGGTAACTGTGTGTGCAATGAGTACTAGCTAGAATTGGTGGCTAGTTGAAAGAAGTTATTTTTCAATCTGGTACTTTCTCTGGTCATCTATGTTAGTTTGTAGCAAAGTATACACCAGCAAGGCAAAGGTGCCCCATCAGAACAAAGTATGCCATTCCCGTGGTGATCAGAGAAATACATTTTCATTTAGAAGTGTTCAAACACACAGATTTCTAGAATTGCTGGGGTGTGCAGTTTAACTCTGACTCCTGCTCAAGCAGTGACACTTCAAGTCATCAGGAATACTGCTTGTTTCTTCTAAAGCCATATGGATTTTACTTTAGAAACAAACTAATTACTCATTTCATTCTCTAAAATTCAGCTTCTGTAAGGAATAGTCATATAAAATTGAATTAAAGTAGCTTGAGATTTAGTTGTGTGGAGATGTGCAAAGCTGTGTTGGATAGTGCAAACTCAAGTACTCTTCTTTCCAGGAGCTGAAGAAGATGACTTAGTGCCAGGATTAGACACAGCCTCTCTTACGCAGGCTGTTCTCTGTACAGCGGTCTACCATGCACAGATTCACAAGGGCTTTGTTTTGAGGTCAGCCCTGTTTTCCTTTATATTGCCTTGGCTGTAGCCCGTCCACCTTGTATGGGTAGTAAGCTGCTCCTCTTGCTTCCTTTCACATTAGAGAGAGTGAGTTTATCCATTCTCCTGGCTACTCCACATACACCATCCAACTGTCTATTGTCTGTAATTACTGTTTGAGCTGATTTCAGCTTATAGCTCTTTATTTGTCTTGGAAACTGGCCAGTGTTTTCCACGGGATTATTTCTCTTTGTTGAAGTTGTTATACTCATGATGGCTTAGGCAAATCAATGCAACTGTTGATTTTTGGGCACCAAAGGCTAATTCAGGACTCAGAAACCTTGGTTTACAGCCCAGAAGTGTGCACTGCTCAATATATGTGAGATAGTAAAGTGCTGTCTCTTGCATACAAGCACCTCATGTTTTGCCTTCCTTGAAAATACGAGGATTTTTGCTTACAGAGATTAGAGCTGTATTGTGATAATGGAGCATGCTCTAGGAGATGATTTACTATTTTTTGGTTAACTGCCAGCAGAACAGAGCAAAGCCAAGCTTTTGCCGGTTAAAAGGGCAAAACTAACATAGCAGGACCCTCAGCAGTCTGAAAATGGCACATCTATGGACCTGGGATAATTTTTTCATCAGTAACAGTGTGGGCAGATCTAATTAAGCAGGTCTCAGTGGACAGTGTTTGTTCCTCAGTTTGCTGCAGTAGCTGTTTCTATTAGCTTTCTCCCTTGCGTTGAAACTGTCTTAGAGTGTCATAGGGGCAGGTGGCAAACTTTGTTTCACCTGGGGTAATGGTTTTGCTTATTTGAGGAGGCCAGGAAGCCAAGTTAATTTAGTGTGGGCTTTATCTGTGAAGGTTTCTGGTGCCTTTTTCTCCTAGCCAAAGCTGGCAAAGTGTGGAAAGGAGTCTTGGTGATCTCATAATTGAACAAAATGAGACTGCTAATTATGTTTAGGAGGGTTGCTTAGATTGTCATAAATATTTTCCCTCACATTTAAGCCCACAGACTTTCTTTTTTAAGAAGAGTTCAGGGTGGATGTTGCTGCAGCCTATTGACTTCTTGCTTTTTCTTTGTGTGTTTTTGTGTGGTTTTATTTGGGAAGGTAAATTGCTAGGTGAAACTATCTGCCGTCACAATTGACAGTTCAGGGCAAAGGAAGGGTTATAATTGTATTATCCCACAAACCAGACTTGAAAGGTTTGCTTGATCTCTTTGCTTCTCTTGCCCTCTGGATAGGGACGGGAAGGGACACTGCTGTTTGGGTGGTACCTGCCTGTTCCCCACACCTGAAGGAGCGGGAGGCTCCCCTTGCTCTGTTCCAGCCCTTTAGCTCTCCTGTTCAGAAACACAGATGAGATGAGAAAAATGGTGTGCATTCTGAGCACCCATGTATTTGTACTCTAACTAGTCTGGGGGAGGAGGCAGCTGGATCCAGATTTCCTGTGGCTCTCCATCTGGCTCTGTTGCTCTGCTTTCCATCCCCCTCATGCCTCTGCCTTGCTTCGTGGCAGCCAAATCCCATGGCATACTCTTCACTCCCTTTCAGGCCATGCAGTAGCACAAGAAAGCCTTTGTTGTAGCTGGATTGCTGTCTCTGAATGCTGTGACAAGCGTTACAGCAGCCGCCTACATGTGAGACTCTGCACTTTGGGACTTCCCAACATCAGACAGGAGCTGTGTGGCCAGCACCCTCTGAGCTGGGCAGCAGAGCTCTCAGGAGGCTTTTGGAGATACAGAAGGGATGCTGTAATGTGAACTGCATGGAAACACATTGGCAGTCACTGCTGTGGAAGTACTTCTTCAGAGCAGCTGCTGTGTGCTCATGTAGCAGTGAAGTGAGTCTTGGGATATCTGTGAAAGGAAAGAAACTTTTGACATCAGGTCAGCAGTATAGAAGTCAGAGAGAACAGCAGTGGCAGCTACATCATCCACTTGGAGAAGGAATACCTCTTCTTGGGGCACTTCTTAACTCCATCTGCAAGGTGTTTTCCTTTAGTGCACAGCTCCTAGTCTGCACTGTGACATGCAGCTAACCTGTGTGTCTGTTGCTGTGGCCAAGCACTCTGTAGCACCAGAAGTCATTGAGAAGAGCTGTCCTGGGTTGGCCTCTGGCACTACAGTAAGCCCTATTTTGAGTCAGCGTGTTGATGCTATGCTGCAAGTGTATCTTGTTCAAAGGCAGTGCTAATTATAAATTGGTCTTGGGAGAGGAGGATAAGAATATCTTCAGTGAGCTTGTCTCTGTAAACAACCTGTGATGCTATTTGGAAACACAGTATAGTTTTTGTGTTGCAGGGAATGCACATGCTGTGCATGAAGGACTTCAGCAGTTGTGGTGCAGAGCTTCCTTGTGGTGAGGCTGATGAATAAAGCAGGAATGGAATTTCTCTGAAAACCAGAGATGGCAAAGTGGGTATTTGTGAGATGCTTCTCAATGCATTTTCGGGAGAAATCTGAGCTTGCCTCTGAATTGGAGGGGGAAGGGTGTTTGTTATACTGAGTAATTATATGTAGTATTAGTATTTTATATACCAAGTATTATACCAAGTATATGCCATATTAGTACCTTTATAAAGTAAGAAAATGCCCTTGAAGTACCTTCTCTGTCTTGGCTATAGGAATTTCTCTCCAGTGCGTTGCAGGAGAGCAATTGCTTCTGTGTGGAATAAGTCAGCTGCTTCGCTGCTAAATCAAATGACAGCATGTACTGTCATCTGCAAGGTAACGTGCCCTACTAGGAGGAGGTGCCAGGGGCAAGAGGAAGAGCTGAGTGCCAGATGCCAGTGAGACACACAGGGCGCACCCATAAACAGATCCTGTGGAAGCAATGCTGGGTAAGGCTGCCAGGAAAGCAGCTGTCCCTGCACAGGACCTGTCTGCACAGCTGGAAGCTGCTGCAGTGAGAGGAAACCTGCAGCTTCTTTTGGTGAGCACAGGGTCAATCCAAACAGATCTCCCATGAACCTCCCCTGCCTTCCTGTGCATGCCTCATGCAAACTTTCCAATGAATGCCAGGCATTTGGGAAACTGAATGTATGTGTTTTAGTAAGCCAAAAGCACTTTGTCTTTCCCTTGTTCTTCAGCTCCACCGTGATTTAAACCAGCGTGGTACAACATTTCCAGCTTCCTTTGAGTAATACATCTTGCTGTGGGTCATGGGCTGATCTATGTTCTGCACTCCACTTTTCGTGCAACAGTCAAAATATAAGGAGAGGAGGGACGAGTGGTTGACAGCCCCATTTAAGTGCCTTCTAGTTCAAACCTTTGGGACCACATCAACAGTCTTGAGGAGAAAATTCCTGATGTAAAAGTTTATAATCTGAACTAAATTATTCATCAGAACATTAAACGAAAGAGTATGCAAAGATGTAAACAGAGCACACCCCACCATGGGCTGTAATGAGCTGAAATACAGGCACGGTCTCTGGGAAAGATCAGAGACTCTCAATTAGCTCGGCACTGTTGGCAGCCTGAGTGCATATCAGCACCTTCTGCACAAGGACGGTGCCAGGCATTCATCAACTTTGTACTCATTTTTCAGAAGCTTAAATAAAATAGGATTTAGTCTGTATTAACAATAGATAACAGCAGTGCCAGTTAATGAAGTGCTGTAAATCTGGTGAGTAAGTAATGGCAATTGGAACCTCTTTTCTTCTGTTGTCTTGTAACTTCCGTAGGTTTTCGTACTAGTTTCTCTCCTTTCTGTTTATCCTGTAAATGCTTATAGCTAGCTTTTCTGAGATGTTGGCCTCTCTTGTGTCCTCTTCTTGCATCAGTTCTGCTTTCAGCTGTTGAGTACATAAATGCATTGTAAAGATCAGTGGCTTCGTCCTTTAGTTAATAGGTTCTTCATTTTTTTTAACCATGTCTAACAGTCTATTTTCTAACTTTGTTTTAAAGGAGGTGGGAGTCTTGCTTCTCTTGCTAGAGCATGATCACTTGCGTGCATCCTCTGTATTTCGGAGCAAAGGTGCATGATGCATTGAGAGCTTTAGAACAGGTGAATGATGAAGAGGTTTCTCTCCTCTTTGTCTTAATGCTGTTGTGGAAAGGCTGGGTTGGAGAACTAGGTCTTGCAGGGTTTTCTTGAATGCTTTTAAGTCTGTTTTCTCTGTCACCAATAGTGCTTCAGGCAGTCTATTTCTGTTAGTGAACTTAAAGGTCTTGCCTTAACCTTGATGACAAGCTGAGATGTTACAGCAGTGTGATTTAACTCTGAAAAGTGCTAGGGCTTGGACAGAAGTCAGTCTGCATTCAAGTTAGTTAATATTCTTAAAGCTTGTAGGGGACTTAAGAGTTTCTTGGGATGAAGATGCTGTTCTGTGTCTCTCCATCTCCTCCCCCTACATCTCCCTCATATATGAATTAATAATAATCATTGAGTGGGTGGGGATTTGTAGAGCCAGAAATGGAATGAACTAGAAATGACCTAGGAAACTTCTACTGTTCTGCATATATATGTATATGTGTGTGTGTGTATATATATATATACGTGTGTGTGTATGTGTATGTATTTGTCTTCTAGGCAGCCACAACAAAGAAGATACTGCTAATTATTTTCCAAGTAACTTTGAATAGAAAAACATATGTGAATAATTCTGGAAGATCATCAGAGCAAAACTTCTAAATTTGGAAGTTGCTTGATCTATTTTTAAATAATGTTCAAGAAGTCTTTAACAGAAGCTTAAAAAATAGAACTTTTCATTGAAGAATCAAAATCAACTTCAGACTTAAATGAGAACCTAAAAAAATTGGGCAAGCATTTCTATTAGATATATTTGGGAAGGTTGGGAAAGCGTGGAAGAATTCTCTTCTTGAAGTTGTTCTGTGTGCTCTTGGTGCTGCTATCTCATGGTGCAGAACTCATCTGAAGCAATCACAAGAAAAGCAAGCCATACAGAAAGCTGCAAAATATGCTGATTCAGGGATAAGAAACTTCTATTTGGAACATTCAGGTTGTAATAGTATATTAGGCTTCCTTCATTTTTGATAAATTCGTTTATATTCAGTCATGCTTCTTGGCAGTATCTTAGTTTCCACACTCCAAGTCTGATTCTCAACCGGAGAAATACCCTTAGAGAAGAGAGAACACAGGCATGTAGGTAAGCATGCAAATGAGGTGTCAATGGCTTTCTGCAAAGAGGAGGACTATTCTGCAGTGTTTAGAGTGGAAGCCACAGGTCTTTCTCATGATTATGCATAGCCTGTTAGACATTGCAGAGACCTCGTGTGAAATTGGGAAAGTTTCTTTATCCAAAATGATTAGGGATGGGGTTTTCCCTACCTACTTCACTTAGGTAAATATTTAGTTCTATGTGCTTGACTGCATAAAGAACTGAATAGTTATCATTGCCATCTCCTGTTGCTGCAACTCTGTAATGCTCTGGTTTTGGTTGTGTGACCTTCTGTTTGTGTTATTTAGACAGCTTCCTGGTCCCTTAGCATTTTCAGAGTCTCATGTCCTGGGACAATACTGTAGTTGGTTGATCTGCCTGGTCCATTGCTTGTAGTCTTTCTAATTATGTGAGTCTGCATTTAGCTCTGCTCACCATCCACCAAGTTCAGGCACTGTTTCATCTGATGTATTTTATGCTCCTTGCTCTTAGTGTTCCAGATAATTTGGCAAGGCTCTGGTTATACGTCGCTTCTAGTTCTGCCCAGGGGTCCATTAGTACTCATGTAGCCCAAAGGAATGGATGAAAGTGTCTGAATCCCCGGCACAAAGTAGCTGCACTCGGTAGGGCCAGAGCCTTCTGTGCACATAAGACTGTGGCACAGTGATTCTGAAGAGGTGTGCTTTCTGTAAGGATCAAAATTGTTCATGTCCTCTTCTTCTTGTAAGAGGAAGATGTTCTTGATTGCAGCATCATTCATTTTTTAAGAGGTGAGAAACAATGGAGTGTTGACCAAACTGTTGTAGTTTTGATTGATTTTTTATTTATTTTTTTTTTTCCCTGCTCTTTGGGGTTGTTCCACTCCCTTTTCATTAAAACTGGGAAGGGCTTCTGGGGGAAGAGTGTACCACCTCAAACATGAAGCCTTCCCTTAAACTTGTGTTCTTTTCTTATGGACTGCCGTTTGAAAATAAAGCTTTCCTCCCCTTCCCAGTTCAATGTGTAGCCCAGGTTCATGCTGGCAGGTTGACTGTGGGAGGACAGTTAAGAGTTTCTATTCTTGTATATTTTAAAATGACAGCAGTGTTATGCTACAGTTCGCATGCTGGCCTGTGAGTAGTGGTCTCAACTGATACAGGTGATGAACTCCCATGCTCTTAGCAGCTTGTGCACTCTCTGGCAACTATGTGAACCATCTGAAGTAACTGGATGCAAATTGGCAGGTTACTTCATATAGAGCTGGGGTGCACAAAAGCTGCAATTGAATCATGCTTGGTGTGAGATTCCCTGCCTGCTGGAAGTTTTTTATGCATGGAGAGAACATACAGCTCTGGATCATAACTGGGAGATCAGCAAACTAGTCTTCAAGTGTATTTGATTGAAAATGAGGAGGAAAACCCCTTAAAACAAAAACACTACCACCCAGAAAACACTCCCAAACAAACCACTGCATGGAATGTGGGTTGGCTGTGTGTTTGTGGGGGTTTTGCTTGTAGCTGCGATATATTTATCTCTGTTTATTGCCATGCAGTTGGTGTTGTGTAAAACTGGCATCATGCATACAGGGTTACACAAGCCATTTTATTCTGAGTCTCTGTTCTTTAACTTAATTTCCTCTGCTTTTTTTTATTAGTGATTGTCATGTACCTGTGAGCAAAGGGGTGGCATATTGTAATACGTGAAGGAAAAGCAACTGCAGTGAAATTGGGTGATTGACAGTAAGGGGGGAGTGCAAGGAAGACAGCTTGCTTGGCTGCCAACTTGACAAAGCATGTTATTTCACTGGGGTTTTTCTTCTGTTTTACTTCATTTCAGTTTTGATCCCCTGGTTGGGCTCTGTCTCCAGCAGAAGTGTTCATTATTTATGTAAGGTAGCACTCTTATTTCTTCAAGGTGAATGCTTATAGCCACTTGTATAAATAAAAGGCCTGGGACTGACAGGTTTGATGCAGAAATACAGGTATAGGACTGGATTTGCCATGTGTCATATATTCTCCATACTCTTTGGGCATTGTCGCACAGAACTATTGTTTTAAAGAGCACTGCTTCTTCAGGGCATTATTTTAAGGTGTTTTGTTTAAGCTGCTTCTCAGGTACTGAAATGAAATTAACCTTGCCAGTTTATCAGTACCACTAAGCCTTCAGAAAGAATTGGGAGAGTGTTTTGATTAGCTTTCATTTTGCCCTGTGCCAGACTGAACTGATTGTCTGTGACAGTACTGAATGAACCCTGCAGAAGTGGAGGGGAAAAAATTTCTTCCTAGTGTTTTGTTTGCAGCGCTAAGGGTGTTGAGCAAACATGCTTGCAGGGATTCAGCAGAGCTTATACGTAGTAAGTATAAAGATGGTGTTTTGTTTTCTTTTTTTTTTTTTCCCCAGGCATTAAGTACTGCATAATTGAAACTCTGTTAAATTGTTGAACCAATTTATGGATCCTTCTCAAAAGTAGGGGTCAAGCTTTCTTGGCACAGGCAAACATTTAACACTTCTTTTTATTTAATCCAAACAATCCTTCCTGCCGGCAGCCAAATTGCCCGTGTCATTTCATGCTCTGCGCTGCCAACACATTCTCCCTTCTCTGTAGCACTTGTTATCTCATCTCGTATATACTAACTGGATTTTTTTTCCTGGAATATCAATCCAACTTGACCTGAAGGAAGAAGAATCTTTGTGAGTTATTGCAGCTTTTTATATAGAATCATAGAATGGCTAGGGTTGGAAAGACCTTAAGATCATGTACTTCCAAACCCCCTACCATGGGCAGGGATGCCTCACACTAGACCATGTCACCCAAGACTGTCCAGCCTGGCCTTGAAGACTGCTAGGGATGGAGCATTTACCACTTATTTGGGCAACCAGTTCAAGAGCCTCACCACCCTCACAGTAAGGAGCTTATTCCTTATATCCAATCTAAATTTCCCCTGTTGAAGTTTGAACCCATTACCCCCTTGTCCTGTCACTACAGTCCCTAATGAAAAGTCCCTCCCCAGCATCCCTGTAGCCCCCCTTCAGATACTGGAAGGCTGCTATGAGGTCTCCACGCAGCCTTCTCTTCTCCAGGCTGAACAGCCCCAACTTCCTCAGCCTGTCTTCATATGGGAGGTGCTCCAGTCCCCTGATCATCTTGGGAATGTGAGGGAAGAGTCATGAACACCTTATGGTAATCGTTAGGACTGGGTGGACATCAAAGGAGGTCCATCCTTGCTGCACCAAGACTAAATTATGAATGCTTCTAATGGGTTGGTAGCTAATTTTGGGAGTGCAGATCTAAACAGAACTTCCTGAATGTGATTCTTTCATGCAAGTGTCTTACTCAAATCTGTGAAAGTGTGTATTAGTGTTTATCAGAACCATGTCATTTTAAGCATGCTGGCAGGTCTCCTTGGTGTGCTGAGAAGGCCAGAGCACTTAGCCTTGAAGGTGTGATCGCTCCCACAAGAGCAATGAGTTTCCTTAAGGAGTGTCCTTTTTCTGGGTTTATAGTTTAAAAGCAGCTCTGTAGTTTGTACCCTGTGGCTGCATCAGATGGAGCCTTGTTGAGAAAATAACTTGAATTAATTCTTGCTGTGTTGTTCTAGCACAGGTCACAGCCAGGAACAGTGTTCCAGATTTCCCAACTTTGCCTTAAATTTTCTGTGTCTCCAGGCCAAGATGATTGTCATTCCATGTAACTGATGTTTTTGAGCTTGTTTTCCTAAGAATATCAACTAATGTTGCTCATTCAGTCACTGTGTATCCTCCTTCTTGCCCCAGTGCTTTTTCTTTCTTTCTCTGTCCACATCACTTTTGAGCCTGTTAACCAGGTTCAATAACACAAAAGCAAGCCAAAATCCCCAAGGTGCTCTTCCTGGTGGAGGAAGAACCTGGCATGGTTTAGGCTTCATTTTGGGACGAGCCATACAGAGCGAAGAGTAGGACTTGAGGACCAGTATAGCTGGGGTGGAAAAGGCACTTGCCTTCCTCTAACTCCTAACCTGCAGTGGATGTTGAGCTTACAGATAAGGCATCGTGGGGTGTCCCAAGTACCATTTGTCCCATGGTGAACTGTGGATCCCTTCTGGGGATTTGGTTTGGCCCCTGTTGTTTGCAAGGCTCTCAGCCAGCAATAGATCACAAACTTGGCACGTAGCTCCTTGTCATTACCTCAGCCTTCTCTCTGAAGCCAGTTCTTACCAGGCTTGAAACTGGGGAAGTCAGGAGGAGGCATCAAAGATGAGGTGCATCTGGAACCTGAGAGGTCAGCAGGCCCACAGAATAGGGCACATTGGAGTGGCCACGTGTTTAAAAGCAGTACCATCCCAGCAGCTCCAACATGCTTGGCATTTGGCCCTTTAGAGGGAGCTTAGTTCAGCTGAAGGGTGAGAGGAGGGTTTTAAGAGTAGCTAGCAAAATAGGTAAAAGCTCATACGGCATTTAAGCTTTGCTAGCCATTGCCAAGTTTCCACATGTTTATAACATCGAGTGCTCCTGTAAACAAGATCTTGGCCCACACCTTCCTCGTGCGTAAGTGGCCACAGAGGTATCACTTAAAACCTTGTACATGCCTTTGTGCAGCCATGGTAATGACTGACCTAATGACTCTGCAAACTCAACTCTGAATTTCAAGCCTCATTATATAGCTGACAGGGCTAGAAAATGATTGCATGTCTCAAAGCTTCCTGTACAAACTGGTGTCATGTGAAGTATTTCCCCTTCCTGAGCTGAGGAGTACAGTAAAGACAGCTGAATAAAAGGAAAAGTAGCACAGCCTGAAGATGAAAGGAAGCAGCCTCTCCTTTTGAGTTAAATAAGTAGGTGTGAAGCTCTGAGGCTGGGGGTGGTTCTGACTTGGTTCACAGGAGGCTTTACTGAAACCCATGCTGGTCTGGGCTTGGGGTGCCCGGCTTATTTGAAGTCTGGTGGAAGTTTAGTCACTGATGCAGGTGGAGGTAACCTGCTGGCCAGGGGCTGGTTGGTGCCTGTTGGTAAAGCACATCCCAGTGTGGCAGCAGAGTTCAGCCCAGGGTGCGGCACAGCAGTCACAGCGGGGCATCTCCAACCTCCAAGCAAAAGCCCAAGCCTTAGTCTCTCAATGGGCTCTTTCCTGAGGGGAATGAGGGTCTTTTCTAACTGCATCTCTATACACCTTGACAATGCCCCCAATGGTTATTCATCGGCTTTTTCATCTCTGTTTCACTTCACTTTTGGTTTGGAGCTCAGAAGCTCTCAATTAAGCTAAGGGGGTCTCCTGCTCCACCTGCTTCCCTTAACCTTAAAAGGGATGTTTTGGTGCTTCCAGGAAGGCATTTTTGAAAGTTGCCCAGCACTCACTAGCTCCTTTATCCTCCATAGAAGCTTCCCACGGAATCCTTCCCAACTGAGTTGAAGTTTGCTAATCTAAAATCTATATACATATTTGTAATAGATGGTACTGAGGAGGATGCACTTCCAGCTGTCTAAGGGATAAGGAGTAGCAGGCAGGAGGAGGGGTGGAGAAACAGAAAAACATCTTCTGTTCAATCTCTAACAGGGAACACTTGATCACAGAAAGACATTGTGTGGGAGGGCCAAGATTTCTTGAACTTGTTTCAGTTCTCTGAAGTTATCTGGAACAGAAAGAACCAGAAAAGTGATGGGCTTCATGTGTGTACAAAGACACATTGTTGGATTGTGCTGTAGAAGTCCAGACCAGTGACCCCCAGGGAACTTTGGGCCATTATTTTCCTGGTTTGTTGATTCAGACTAAGATGTATTTGCCGTTTGAGGAAGAGTTTTTAGTTGAGTGTAACACACAGACTAGCAGAACAAGGAAATCTTTTAATTTTTCCATTGTAGTTCTTAAGTTTTCTGATGATTCTACTGGGATCTCTCTCCTTCTGGAAAAGGAAGCTGCATAGTTTGTAGAAATCTTTGTATTTCAGGTTTTAACCAATGTGCATTTGGCTTATTCATTTATCTGAAACTGTCACTTGTCAAAAGGTCAAAACCAAACCCACTTGAATGCAAACATACTGGTTCCCTTTTATTTGCTCTTTGGAATAGAGAGAAAAGAGGCTGCTTGTGAGGATATGCAATTTGGACTTCGCCTTAAACATGAGGATGAGAAAAATGTGTTGTGATCATCAAACCAAGATGAATTTACATGCCTGGCAGTAAGACTGTGTTGAGAAATGGAATGAATCTGCTTAAGGATATATTTAGAGAGAGGAACTGTAGTGAAGCCACATGCGAGTGAATTTAAATTTAATTCAGTGAATTTAAATACACTTGTCTAATCTCCCTGACGAAAGTGTATCACTTGCTTTATAAATGCATTTTATCTGTTGGCTTGGTTTTGTGTGGTTTTAGTTGTGTGCTGTCAATCTTTAATTAAGATGTAAGAGCCTATTTTCTTTAATCCAGGTTAAGAGCTTCATACAGAGTTGTTTCTAAATGTTGTTTTTCTTTTATCTCCACACATTAAATGTAAAAGCACAGCTCCCCACTTCCTCCAAATTAATCAAGAAAGAGTCTTGCTAGTGCTAGGAAACCTGGGTAGCAGTGATCCGGCCTCCTCTCACCGTCCCATAGCTTCACAGCTCTTCATCTCGGCAGAAATGGCATCAGCAAATTATGCTTACTTACGGTGTGCCAGGATATAAAGGTTGTGGTTTTATGATTCAGGAAATCTGGATTGAAGGTGGTGTTTGTGGGATCAGAGGCACTCTGCAAGCATGTGGGTTGGTAGGATTATTTGGTACAGTTTCACTCTGAAAATTCTCCTTTGTGTGCATGAGAACATATGAAGGCTATTTCCCCATGCCTCTCAGCAGACCTTGGTCTGGTTGGCCACTCTAACTGCAAGTCAGGTATTGCTGTTCTGCCTTGGAGAGTAGTGTCCAAGTCCTAACCAGGATTGGACTTGGCTGGCTGCTGTAAGAGAGCTGTGACTATTTCTGTGTTCCCGAGTGCATTGTTGATGCTTTTAAAAATTTAATTTTTAACTTAGTACCAAGGCTAGGGCTTTGTTGGCTGAATGAAGCAAGGTCTAAAGCTGTTCCTGATGGTTTTTAACATGATTGGTGACAGCCATCAACATCTTTGAGCCAGAAAACCTTCCTGTATTTGTAATGGAAGGACGGACAAAGCAGTTTTAAAATACAAAAGCCTTGAATGTCTTATGTCAGCCAGAATTACAAGTAGTAGTCGGTAGGAAGAGGGGGGGGGGGGGGAACTGAAGGAGGTGGTACATCATATACTGCACAAAATTGTAGAGGATCTGCTACTTGTTCATGAGAGGGTTCCTGCTGCTGTCTTCAAATCCCAGTTCTTAAAGTAGACAAGATATTTGGTATGGAGAACATTAAAGATTTGGCAGTAGATTTTCTATTCTTGCCTTCAGACAGCAAGGCTGAAACCCTACCTTAAAATCAGAACTTAAATAATTAAGAGGCTTTTCAAAAGGAAGTAGGTGATCACTGGCTGGTAGTAATTCAAATGTGTTAACTTGTAACTAAATACTGTTTTCACATTCATTTGGCACTGGTCCTGGAGAACTGGGTGGGTGCACGCTGTATGTGTGCGCATGCTCACTGATGCAGTTGTAGGGTGCAGCGTACACTTGCTCAGATCCTTGGTTAGTGGTTGTTTTTTCCCTTGTGGTTTGTGCCAAGCCGCATTGGGATGGAAAATGGAATTAAAGTACCAGCGTTGTTTAAAGACTAATTATTAGTGAAACAAAAGCTTGCTCAAATGCTCTTCTGTTTGAGAAAAACGTGGTTTTATTCCTTAAAGTCACTCAAACAAAGGAAGCATTGTGGCTTTTTTCTTTTTGTTGTTTTTCCCCTTGTCAACAAGTCTTTCAAGATTTTAGCTATTATAGTAGGTAACATAGTGGATACAGGAAGGAAGGAAGAGAAGACAATGCTTTCGGCATCCTGAAACTTCACCACTCCCACAGCTTGCTTTCAGTGGCAAGTTCAAAGCCCATAGTAATATGTTAATTTAAGCAAGCTTAAATTTACAATCTTTTTTTTTTTTTTTGCCATTTGGGAAAAGTGTATTTGTCAAAAACTGAGTTAGACCTTCTGCAAACTCTTGTTTCAGAGCATTGGTCAGTGGCTTCTGCAAGCTTTCTATAAAGCTTTGAGAAGCAAGTCGTTGTTTGCTTGAACACTATTTTGGATTAATTTAGGTTTAATTTTCTTAGAATTAATTTAATTTACAGTAAACGTGCTGTGATTTCGAATGTAGAATTAAAAACATTTGATTAAGAGGTTCAGATAGGCCTGATTTAATTCTAGCTGTAAAAGTGCAGGAAAGTGTGATTTGGATTTGAAGAGTCTCCCCTCACTCATTGACCCACCAGAGCAGCTCTTGCTTTTACTGTTAACCTATTCTTAACGTTAAAAAGTCTGTTAACTGCCGTACCTGATCTGTCCCCACATGAAAAGCAACACACCTGAATGTGCTCTAGAAAAGAAGACTAATCCTACATACTGCAATGCAGTATTGGAGACAGAAACTAAGTAGCAGGGGGGTATTTCCAAAAATAAGGTGAGGTTTTCTTGGGCTGTCTTGATATCTCTGCAATGCACTTAACCCGTCAGCAGGTTAAAACAAGCCTTTCAGAAAGTGCAGGTCATGTAAGAAGGAACTTCTCTCTCCCGCTCTCAGGAATGCCTAGGTTGCTCTGGGGAAGGGACGAGCAAGTACTGAAACATCTTTCAATGCATTTGACTTCCTAAATTTATCTTTGTTTCCCTACCTGGCTCCTGTGGTGTGCAGTGATTATTGTATCAGAGAAGGCAGTGTATTTAGCGTTTGCAGGGAGACTGGCACAAGTCTTCTGTAAGGAGCTGGGAATGAGAAAAGTCAACTCCGTGTATGTGTGTGTGCCCAATGGAGGAAGGAGAAACAGTGGTTTAAGAAAAGATATGGATTTTTTATTTTTTCTTGAGTTTAATTTCTCTGAGGGGAGCAGAACCCAAGCGGTCTCAGGCTTCTGTTGTTTCTGTTTCTTCTTTAACTGGTCCTTCATTGCTTTCATTTTTTAATTTTAATTTTTTTGGTGCTGCCTGAATGAAATTGCAAAGTCAAAGGTCATCATAGCACTATCAGCTTACTTAAGTGTACTTTAAGATTTCAACAGGCTTTAAGCCATCATTTAAAAGCATCTCTACCACTGGAACTTAAGTCTGTCATGCAGACACAATAGAGACCCAAGTGCCCTCAGGTACTGGAAACAACTTAGCCATAGCTGTAAAAATGGCACAAACGGTTGCAGGTAAGTCTGTGTGGAGCTCCATTCTATTTAAATATTATTCAAGCAAGAAATGTCTGGAGTAGATGGGATTTAGCAGTGGGAAGGGGCTGGGTGCCAGGCTGCTTGGGTTGCAGCTCCTTTAGAAGAGAAGACTGATCTCTGAACAAGGATGCTTCCGTATGCTCACTCAATGGCATTGCTCGGTGCCTGAGTTTGGAAATAAGCAGGACTGCACTAGTGAAATAGGCAAATTGTGTATTTTAGATAGTATCTCTGAGGATAACTCTTAGGAAAAAGAATGTCTTCATTCCTTCATAGCACCGCTTGTGTTCCTTGATTTTTCCCATGCAGAAAACATCCTCTGTCTGGTTCCCAAAGAAGAAAATACTCTTCTCCAGACTCTCACTTCTTTAGTCACTTGCCTGTGTGTTCATGAGGGACCAAAGAGAGGAAGATCTTACTCTTTGAAAGAGCTATCCCAATGCAAAGGAGATTCTGGCCTCTCTCAAAGAGGCCTCTGATGGTAGTCACTGAAGCATTTCAAGTGTGTGCAATGCCAGGGCTAGATTTGGGAGAATACAGCATCTAACAGCTAACACAGAAGAAAATGGTACGAGGGAAGGAGGGCAGGTCAGCATGCTTCTTTTTGGGAGATTATTTATTAAGACTTAGATCTGTGCCTTTGGGTTTGGATCAGATTTAGCCTACAGTACTAAGTGTGTTTTCTAATACGAGATACGTAAATCTGCTTTGTTGCCAGCATTGTAAATGTACCAAGAAATTATTTCTCTATTGTCTTCCTTTGTTTCATTCCAAAGATGTTAAGCGCCTTAGTGTCCCAAGGTGTTATGTTTGCTCTAACACAGACATACACATTTGGAGCTTGTACAGGTCTTTGTAGCAAGATTCTTGCGGGATACATGCTGCATTCACAGAGAACATTTTAGCTGCAGCTTTGCTTATTCTAATCCTATATAAAGCGTGATAAGTCTTGGGCTTTGGGTCTTCATATGCCTAATTTTAGGCATCAATTTTAATTCAAGCAATTAATATGTGTGGAAAATACCAGTACTGCAATATAAGGCTCTCCCATGATCTTTTACTAAGTGTTTAATTTAAAAATCTTCTATAACACTTGCAGACATCATTAGTTATCTTAGAGCATTATAAAAGCCAGACCTACCCATCCCATTAACATTTGCACACGTACTTTGAAATTCAGTGCTTTGGTTGCTCACCTTCCAAGGAGTATGTTGAGGGTCATTTGGTATTTCATGTACAGGAATGCCCCTGCTGTGTTGATGGGCTCTGCTGACAAGTGTCATTCCTTAGGGCTGCATGGCCAAGTAACATGAAATCCCCAATTCCTTCGTGGTGGGGAACATGCCAGTCAGGACTTGGACATGCTATACATTACAGAAAGATTGGTGCTTTGAATCTTTCTAGCATAACTTGGCAACTTGTTGTTGAAACTGGTGGTGATACATGGTGTGGTAGGTTTAGCCCGGATCTCTGGCATGTTTTGCACTTTTTAATTGGACAAAGTGCCGCAGCTGCCAGCGTCTTCCCATCCCTGCTCTCCTTGTTTTACCTCCTGCTCCCACTCCCACTGCATACTCTATTCCTCACAAAAACCTCTATGCCCAGTGCCAAAGCAGCCCCAAGGCCTGGGGAAAGGATGAGTGCCTTAAATGGTCTGACATCGATGCAAATACCCTACAAACTGCCATGTTGGAGAATGCTGTTCATTGCACCATGGGTGTGCAAGGCTTCTTCCAAGCAGCCCATGGTCAGATCCAGCATGCACAATGTTCAGTGCTCTTGAACATGTTTGCTGGAAGGACCATAACCCCGTTGCTGGAGGCTGCCAGCTTCTGCCTTACTTTTCATTGCCTAAAGGATATGTTAGTTTTGTGTGTGGCTTTATTTCAAACAAACAAACGAAAAATCCTCTTTAACTCCAAAATAATTTTTTGTTCTCCCTGCAAAAGAATTTGGATGAGGGTAGAAGTTCACTCAAGTGGAAGAAATGTATTCCACTTTCCAGAAAAGGGGGATCAAATAGTGTGGGTGTCACAGCAGCAAACAGAAGTGCTGAGTGCAAAGTGTTAATCACACCACAGAGAATTTTGCAGTTAGCCGTTTTCAGCCATGTTTTTCGGTATGATATTTTAGTTACGTCAAATGCATAATGAAGTTGTGTCTTAAATATTCCTTGTTGCTATCAGCTCTTAAATATCCAAACTTCAAAAAACTTGCTTCAGCTGTTGCAGGGCCCAGCTTGTGAATCTTTCTGAGACTGGATATTTTTAATTAACCTGGTTTTTGGAGAGTAACTGCAGTGGATGTCAGCTGTGTTATGACACTTCGTGGGTACTCAAGCAGATCATTTCCAAAATCCACAGGCCAGTTGTAACTGCCCTGCTTGTGACAGAAAAGTCAGGAGATGAAGTGCTGTTTTCCCCCCAGCCCACCACCTTTTTGGCAAGACATGAAGGAGAAACCCAGATCACTTTGTGGTGAAGGATTACTACAAGTCACATTCTTACCTAAGGTAAATTCCCCGTCTCATTTCAGAGCAAGGATTCTTGTTCTTATTTTCCTGCCTTCTTGAGCTGGAGTAAAGCATTGCTGTGTATTTTTACAAAGCTGCTCTACCCTGTCCTGGGAACTGACAGCCCCTAAGCAAGTGGGAAGCAACTGCTGCATATTGTGAGAGTCGGTGCTTGTTGTGTTAGGATCCTTTGGTGGTACAAGTTAGGTAGTGTAAGTATGGATAAATATTAACTGTCTGCATGTGCTGCAGCACATGGTCATTTAGTGGTTTTTGTGTGAAACCGTGGAAGGAAGAGGCTGGAACAGAGAGACCTTATACTGCTTAATGTGAAATACTTGTTGGTGTGAGGTATAATCAAGATAAACATGTTCTTAGGGTGGTTGGACATACGTTATACGTGTGTCTCAGTTAAGGCTTGTCTGGTACGCATGGCGATACTTGCAGTGGTACAAGTGGCTCCTTTGACATTCAGCATGATTTGCTGAAGTGGAAATAGTGTGGTCAGTTGCTAAGTGGACGCATAACTGAAGTGTCAGCTCTAGGGTAACTTGTTTCATGGGCTGCAGAGATGTTTTTAATGTAAAGCTCTCTGTCTGCTAGAAATACACCTGTTAGCTGCAAATGGTGATTTGCAGACACTGTGATCATATGGCTCTTCCAATATCAAAGATAATGTCCAAAGCAGTTCTCCTGAAGCTTGTTCTGGTATTGTCCAGTTAAGTGTCCTGTTATCTACCGTTCTATTTTTGTCATAAAGAAATATTAAATTCACGTGTCTTTATTAATGACAATTTCCTATTCTTTCCTGAAATAAATTGTGGCTTCTATGAATATTTCTAGGAGGTTAATGAATAATTGACTACTGAGAAAAAGAGAAGATGCTTTTAATAGGCAATTGAATCTGGTGTGATGCTTGAAAACTAATGGGCCTGGAGCTGTAAATGTGATATAAATAGCTTGGTGTGGATATACGATATTTAGGCACAAAGATGTCTTTATTAACATCATAGAATCATAGAACCATTTAATAGTTAGGGTTGGAAAGGACCTTCAATTCCAAACAATTGTTACTTATTTTACATGCACCTCCAAAGAACCTCAAGTCAATTTCCCAGTGAAGTTTAGACTTCACATGTTTAGCGCCTGTACTTGAATGCAGGCCCCCTGTGAAGTTATTCTTGTTTAGGTGAGGGAGAACACCAAAAAGGGGGTGGTTTTGGTTGCAGGGTTTTTTTCCTCAACATTTTTTTTTCCTTTTTGTTATGCTTATGCAGGCATTTGTTCAAATTCAAAAATCAGCTTTGATTCTGTATCATAATCTTCCTAGGAACGAAGTGTGTGCAATGATTGTTAAAATGGAAAATATTGTACAGCTGTTGCTTTTATAGTTGGTTTTATATGTTAGCTACTGATAAGCCAATAATAAATCAGTGCATGCCTACGCTTTTCCTTCTTTACACTAAACTTGGGTATTTTTAATCGCTGCTGTTCTCCATGTGGTAAACTGCACAGGGAGTTTTCGTATTCTGAAGAAAGATTTGGAAATAAAGTCACTTTAGATCTTAATCTTTGCTATTTGCAGATGATTCTTTGCCAGTCAGCCAGGTCAATATTAAAACCAAGTTGTGATACCTAAAACCTGGAGACTCCATCTGTCAATATCAGCATTTTCAATTTCTCGTATCTGGAGTTCAGAAATAGGTATAAATTGAGTTCTCTGAAAGGGAGGAAGGCCATGAGTTACAAAGCTTAGCCATCTCCTCCCCAGCCTGCTAGTGAATTGTGCTGCCTTCTCGGGGCTGAGCAAGTCAAGGGCTGACGATTTGCCCTGTTCCATTTCTGTGCTATCTCTGTTTGCCTTGTCCTTTTGGGAGCTTGCATATCACTGTTGGTAATAAGTGAGTTTGTTAATGTGGTTAGGCTTGTCCTTGTTTGTTTGATATTTTACTACTAGTAGTGGTAAATTTCTGTGGTGTTCTCAATCCCTCCCTCAATTCCACATGCCCCCTAAGAAAGAAGTCAGAATTTCCTTTTGCTTTGATTTTTTTATGTGATTATACAGAAACACTGTGGGTGATAGCAGCACAGTGATGGAGATGGCAGCCTGACAGTAACTAGCTTGGCAATCCTCAGGCTTTTAAAATCTTCAGCCTTTCTGTACTTCCTGTACCATTTGTTTCCATTTCAAAGGTGGCCTGCATTTTAGATGAGTTTATTTTAATCAAATGCATGTGAGTATGTGGATGTGTTATTTATAGCCCTTTAAGTGTCAGATACAAAGTGAGCTGAGCAACAGCTTCTGGCCAGGTTCAAAGGAAAAACACCTCAGGGTGAAGGTTGTACCTGTGGTTTAACTCCATGTAGGCAAAAGTGCTGGTGTATGTTGTCTGGATCTTGTGGGGAGGGAAACCCATTACTGGTAGTGAAACTGCTGGAGGTTGGTTGTCTGTTGTTGGAATACCCATCCTCTGTATTTACTGGTAATTTCCCATAGGCAGTGAATGCTGGAAAATGCAACTGGGGGTGAGGGCCCCGGGAGTGAGTTTTAGCCTTTAACAGAGCACATCTCAGTGCACTGGGAGCTGCTAGTCTCTTGCTGTGTGGAGTAGAGTGCAAGAGCTAGCTGGCTCCTTTGCAATTTTTTCCTTCAAGAAAAGGGGCATTTTCTCCTTCACCACCACAATGCTTGATCTGTACCATGGATGCAGGAGGCAGAGCAGGCAAAATAACAGGACCCTTCATCTCATAGTGCTCTGAGACTTGGGGTGGTGTCTGTGCTCCCCCGTACCGCTGCTGCAACTGTGTACAAAGTTGGGTGATCGCTGCGATGCTTGGGCTGTGGGCTGCTCCTTTAGCTGTGATTTCCAGGAAGAAAGCAATGAGCTGGACTGCTGGGGCTGCTCCAGACTCAGCAGACCCTGGCCTTCAGCATCAGCCGTCTACCCTTCAGGACTTGGTAGCTGGGTGGTAGGAGCAACCCTGCGAGAGCTGTGCCAAGGCAGCTGTGGCGCAGAACAAGCATCATGGAGAAGAAGCATCTTGTTTGCTGCAAGAAAAGTTCCCTGTCTCTCAGAGCTGTTTCCAAGGACCTACAGACTTTTCTATCACTGCAAGGGAAGAAAGACCCCTTTTTTTCAGTCATTCCCTCACATTTCTAATTTAGTTGAATGCATAACCTAGGAGATCCATTTCCTAAGATTATATATGCAGATAACAATAGAAAGATCTTTTGCTGGTAGCAGGGCACTTAACATCTACTCAAACCAGGAGAAATTTCAAGACAAGAGATACCTGTGGTACTTGTTCTTCACTCACAGGTATTGCCTATATACCCTCACTGATGGGCATCTTTTTCCATCTTAAAATGAGGACTGCAGAGTACCACGTTTCTTTCAGAGGCAAATTCTGACCTATTCAGCCAAGCCTGTAAATAAGCAGAGATAACCCAAGGGACATAAAAACTCACAATGACATATCAAAGTGAGTTTTTACTTGCTAAAGAAAAATAATGGTGTATTATGCTGGTATGCAGACACACAGAGGAGTTGTGGTGACGGTGATCTTGTGCGAGACAAAGGATGCAGTGCATAATTAGTCTGGCTCATCCTGGTGGTTGTAGGGGCTGAGGTTTTTTGATGTTTAGACTTGCTGCAGTCTGCAGGACAATGCAGCACCAAATAACTCTTTGCAAGCACATTCCCTCTGAGGCTCTTGCAGGCTGGGGGCTGCACAGCAGATGTCCAGCACCTTGTGCACCTACAAGTGGGTCAGGGCTTTGTGTCATCCAGTGTTTGTGAACGCCTGGTATTTCCTCTCCTTTGGGTGAGAGCTGGAAAGGAAGCAGTTGATTTAGAAAAGGGTTGGGTTTTTTTTGTTTCCTTCTATTTTTACTCCTGGTCAAGATGACATTCCTCCTTCCACGTGAAACATCTGGCTAAATTATAAATATGCGGAAGTGGCCGAAGAAGTGGCATGACTGAACTGTTTATCTACTGCTTTTGTGGAATTTGTCTAGAACAAATTTAATGCATCTTAAGCTTATCCTGGGGTGAGGTTTGTGTTCTGCAGTGAGACACACAATGCTGCAGGAGGACATTTCCCAGTGCAAGCCCCTTTCTTGCCCATGGGAAGCATGTTCCCCCATCGCTCAGAGCCACCTGGAGTACCACCAGCAGCACCCAGTGGCTTCAAGCCTGAATTCTGAGGTTTACAGGATTTCCAGCTCTGGCCCATTTTTAGGTGAGAAACCAGTAATTAAAGCTTCCCTGTGTCTGGAAGCATTCAGAAGTTCTTCCAAAGCCTTGGTCAGACCTGAAGTGGACAAAAATATTTTTGCTTTAAGACTGTACTTTGAATAGTCAGAACTAAAAAGAAAAATAAGAAGGATGTTTCTCTTACTTTAGTTCCTAAATGGCATAATATGGCTATTTCTCTTAGATACATGATGGGAGGCATTTGGTTTGCAACTTGTACTTTATTTTATTCTTTAGGGCCTCTAGTTCTGAACACTTTTGCTCTGTTTTTGTCATTCTGTCCTCTTACTCCTCTTCATTTCCCTATTTCTTTTTGCTCTTGGCTCAGAATTCCATATACATCCAAATTATATAGCCCTCTGAGCTGTTCTCTTCGTTGAGCAAGTATCAGAGTTCAGTGTAATAAATGACTGTTCTTTGGCAGTGTCTTTCATAGCTGAAGGGTTTACAGCATTTCCAAATGTCTTTAATATTTCCTTTCTTCAGATTTTGATTAGAAACATCACTCAACGAGACAGAGGAGCTGTTTGTGTTCTTTCTGCTTCTGTAAACAAATATAAATAAGTGCACATTAATTTTATTTCTTCAAATTATGTCTGCGCTTTTTTTTCCACTAAGAACAGCTCTGACAGATTTAGTTACGCTTAGTTCCCATGTAAACTAGAATGCCTTTTGGATGTAGCTCTTCAGTTGGTAACTTGGTAAAATCTGGATTTGGGGTACTAGCTGGCTTTCCTAATTGTATTGTGCAACTTAAAAGATACATTTAAAGCCAAGGATCAGTTCCTCCTTGTTACCACATGTTTTTCAGACAACAGCTTGCAGGTTTTTGGTCTGAATGGTCTGCGGGAGGGCTCAGCCTTCCTTCCCTGGGGATGCTATCCCCTTGAGCCATGTGCCTAGAGTAAATGCCTAGTGCTGCTCTGGAGTCAGGGAGTGCATGTCATCTTCTGTTGGACCTGTGGTTATCTGGGTCCAGAGATAGTCAAGTCTCCGGGATGTTTCTGTGGCTCTTGTGGTGGAGAGGACAGGTACCCACTGTGCGCTCAGGTTTACTGCATGTCAGGGAAGTACAGGGACCTGCCCTGGGGAGGTGCACCCCTTTGGTGGGGGTGCCAAGGACCCCTTGGCACACCAGGAAAGGCAAGATAAGCCACAGGGCCTGAGACCGAACATTTTTCTCATGGATTGAAATCCCTGTCTTGTTTACGACATTCCTTTAAGGGGTTGAATACAGTTACAAAGCAAACTGGTGTTTGAGCTGAAAACTGAGCCCAGGTTTCGTACCTTTCCAGTTCAGCCCTACCTTTCTTACCTCCTTTGCGGCTCTGCAGAAAGACTCAGAGGAAAATTTGGAAACCGTGACTGAATTACTTCTATTGCATCAAGCAACAGAGTGATTTGTTCATAGCTCAATGTAAGAAGGAAAATTGATTGGATCTGGGGACAAGCAGTCTATTAATGGCAGTTAATTCTGCCATTAGAAACATAGAGAATCACATAGAGAAATACTTAGGAATTGATAAGAAAAGGTTAATAGTCATTTACGTCCCAAGGGTTGGATGCGGACGTATATCTTGACAATTTTAGCTGTAGCTGTGATGTGTCCAAAGTTAACTAACGTAATCAGGACAAGTGAAATCTGCTTCCACAAACTGCAGCTGGATTCTTCCAAGGACCTTGGTTTCCTTTTAATGTTGTGTTATTAATTAGCTCAGCAATTCATTCTAGTTTTATTTGGAACAAATCAACGAGTGTTGCCATCCTTTGAATTCCTCTGTAAATGGCAGGAGTTTTCTTTAAAGAAGTCTTTCAGTGGAAAAACGCAAGTGTCCTCTGCAGGGGGATGGTTTCTGCTGTGGGAGATTGGTGTATTCTCAGCCTACTTGCCCCCTCCAAGGAAGAAGGATATTAAGAAATGTGAGCTTTCTCTTTTTCATTGTTATTGCGAAGCAACAGGAGGTTTTCCATCTATTCAGCAGAAATATTTAGCTCTTTACCACAGTTTTATCAGGATATATTAGCATTTTACCCTTGTAAAATTACACATTCTTCTTAGCTGTGAGATACTCTTGAGCAAACCCATGCATTTTTCAGGGATGATCCTGGGAAAATTTTGAATCCCAGTGGATGTGCTTGGGTGGTCTGGTTTGGTATTTGGTAAGGATGTCCTTAGCACAGCGATTTACATAGAAATATGAGGTGCTGGAGGCATTGTAATGCTAGTTGCCCTTTTATTGTTCATCACCCTCAAGTCAGATTTACCAACTCAAGGAATTCTGGTATTTTAGAGGATAAACTTTTCAAAGATGGTATTTGTAAAGATAACAAGGAAAAAAATTAAGGAATGTTTAAGCTCTGGCAATTATGAGATCATTTTGACTATGGATGTAACAGCAGCATGTGAGGAACATTCCACTGCATTTTCCTCTATGCATACAACTACGGGTGCTGCCCTCCTGTATTAACTTGGCTTGAAATACAGATGTGCTTGAAGTGGGCTGGAAAGTGAATTTTCCTTCCTCAACAGGTTTTCTGCATTCTCACTGAGTTCAGTCAATTATGTTGTCTGCTGTTTTCTAGCCTTGGAAAATAAAAACTCATTGGGAAACGGAAGCAGAAAAGAAATACCTGCACTACTTCTAGCTGTGCATTGGCTGCTTTCCTATCAAGAGGAGTTTTCTCACCACCTATATACTACCACAGCCTCATTTGTCATTTTGTGTCATCACAGATTTAAAATTAAAGGAGACTGGACTAGGGGCTGTCCTACTTATGCCGATTCTGGCACAATGGTTGTGTGCACTGTTTGGCATGGTCCTCTCTCATCGTGTGGTGTTCCCATTCTGTCTGCCTGCCTTTGCCTTCTCCAGGCCTGTGCCAGGCTTGACACTGAATCCTGGAGACAGAAGACTATAAAAGTAAAAGTCACCCCTTAGTTTGGGTGACGCTTCTTTCTCCAGCGAATGTACGTGTTACTAAAAGCACCCAAAATAAAGCAGCTTATTGGCTCTGAATCTCCCCAGTTCCCTTTCACAGCATTCATGAAACTTCTATCCGGAGTGCCTGGCACAAATAAATCTTTAAAAACAAGCATGTCCTGGGGGCCAGATGTGTTACAGCCTTTCACAAAGGTGGTTACTAATTGCTTTTGATTAAATCACCCATATTTGCGACAGCCCTTGGTGCATACTTTCAGCCGGCACTGTGGTATTGCAGGGTCTCCCCAATGCTGGTGTTGCCAGCTGAGCAGTTTAGGTCCTCTGAAATGGCATGGGGTTATTCAGGGCATCACTCAAACTTCCATTGATTGCTTTTGACATCAGAGGGGGTTCAGGGAAGGAAAAGGAACTAAGGGCTCTTGCATTTAGATATGCACACACATATCCATGAGTATGTGTTTATCCATATATGTGTGTGGGTTTACAACTTGTATTTATGAGAGTGTAATAACCAACCACCCAAATGTTTGCTTAGCCTCTGGGTATGTAAGCATTTGGAGGGCTTGTTATTAAGTTAATATGAGCTAAATGAGCAAGGTGATGCAGAAAGCATCTTGGGGGTTGTGCCTCTGGTGTGCAGTGCTTCAGACAAGCCATCTTCCTCTGATCTGAGGGAGGGCATGCAGGGCAAGCAGTGTTTTATTGAAACCTAGGGAGCACCAAGGGTGTTTCTTGGCCCTCTGCTTAAAGGTTTCCTCTGTGCTTGTCTTTTCTGCTTGGTAAGCTAGTCTGCGGACAGCTCAAGGTCCCCAGGTCGAATTCTTGTTAGCAATCTGCAGTTCTGATAGGAACATGCCCAAATCCAGGGCTCTGTGCATTTGTTCATTTGTTTAACAGCATGATGGGAGTGGCGTGTCCTGGGTTCAGCAGTAGCAGTCTCCTGACTGAGGTAGTCTATGCTGAGGATGCATGGAGCCTCTGGACCAGTCACAGTGGGGTGCTTTTGCTATTTCCTCCCAGTCAGGCTGATTTCAGCCTCCAGTACAGTCAACTCTCAGGATCCTTCTCTCACTCCAGAAATATAGATGGGTTCCACCCCTTGAGAGCTTGATAGCATCAGAATACACTGTGCACCGGTAGCTACTAGAGCCTTATACTTCTGTGGCACTGATGTGCCGGGCCATCTGATCCATACAGTCCAGTAAATCCGATTATCCCCTACCTCCACCTGGCTGGAGGCAGGGCCCCTCTAATAGTCATCACAACGTTGGACACTTAAGTCTTGTAGAAAGGGATTATTCTTTGTTATCAGAGGAGCTGGAGTAAAATCAGCTCTTCCACTCCATCTGGGGGCCTGCTCACCAGAGACTGAAGCCGCAGCTCTCATGGGATGATGAGTCTTGGGCCTTGCTCCCCTCTTCAATTCACACACTCCTTCCTCCAAAGCTGAAGTAGGTTTTCCATCCCACTTCATCATGTCTTCTCCATGATCCCGCAGGTAAAACCATAGGGTGCCCAGTGGCGTATACCTCCTGTATCTTCTCTCTCGAACAATAGGACGCCTTTTGTTAATAGCTGAGATGTGTGTTGGTACACATGAGGAGCTAGATAAATCGGATAGATCGTCCTTCAACTGTCTGAGGTCCTGCAGCAGTTTTTCCACAGCTGAGATGATGGAAGGGGTGAGACTGTCTTCGAACTCTCAGAGTTTACGAATCATTTCATCCACTGTTAGTGGTACTATGGCATTCCAGGTTACTGTTGCCAATGAATGGGCATATGATGACGGTGCATTCTGTGTAAGTTTTCGCCACACGGGTTGTGTACATTCAACTTCATCTGGATCTATGGGTATATCCCCCCTATTCGGCTTGATGCGATAGATCATCTCTACGATGGCTGATTGCCTCAGAGACTGGATGCCTTTGTCAGTAGTAGTCCACTTGGCCGAATGACTCAAAATATGGAAACCTTTCTGCCAAGAGCCGCCTCCAAAGACTTTTTCTCTCTTGCAATTGCTATGTCAATTTCCCCTTGTCTAGCAAGTGATCCCAGCTGCTTGGCTACAGCATGGTGAAAAGCTTCTGTTTGGAAGAATATCTCATGTGGGGTCAGTACCTGGGGAGAGAGGGGCTGTCCTGCTGCCTCAGCAAGCTGGGAAATGTTTAATAAACCTGAAAAGTATTAGGCTGTTATTTCATTGCACTTATCTTTTTGAGGACCATTATCCATCTGGAGGTTGCAAACTGGGATTTAGAAACAGCCGCTGCTGGAATATTGTTTACCACTTGATTAATTAAGAGACTGCCATGCAGATTTGTGGCTGTTGAGTTCCTTCTCTCTTCTTTTCTTAGGTGGCTACAACATTGTTAAAAAATTGCTAACAAATACAGATGCAGAACCCTTTACTCTGAAGCTTCAAAGAAGATGAGTTCTTCTGATAACTCTCACACCGGTATTTTGTTTCAGCTGCTCTCATTCATTCCTGTCAAAAAAGATGCCAGTTGTGATGCAGATCCTGCCAAGAAAAAAAGGACCAGCTGTTATAAACAGCAGAGGTGTTCGATTTGCAAAATATTCCTGTGATCAGCTGTGCATTTCCTTTAGAGCAAGCCACCTTTTGAGAACAAGGAAGAATCAGATATATTTCTATGAAACCTTAGTTTTGTGCCAAAATAAACAAATTCAAGGCCAGGCTGGATGGCACTTTGAACAGCCTGGTCTAGTGCAAGGTGTCCCTGCCCATGGAAGGGGGCTGGAAGTAGACGATCTTTAAAGTCCGTTCCAACCCAAACTGTTCTGTGATTCTGTCAAATAGTGATGTGGGTTTGGAGAGTCTCTTAATAGGGGTAAGAAGTTATAGACTAGAGGTGGAAGAGAATTTTTCTTGCACATAGCAGTTAACATAGATGAAGATTTATGTTATGGCAAGGCTTTTTAATCGCTTTTGAATTGCATTTTAATTAAGTCATCTTTATTCTGAAATGAGTGTGCTCCGTATCTACCTGTTTCTTATGCTCTTTGTCACTGATGTTTAGGTTTGCAGGGGCATCCTCCTGCTTTTGTTTCATAATGCTGTTATTCGCATACACAAACTGTCATCAAAAATTAGTGTTGGTTGGGAGCTGCTGCGTGTCAGAAGCCGAGATGCTGCTGCTTTCCCCTGGAAGTAGGATATATGGCAACTGCAGTACCACAAATGTGATTTAACATTTCTTCGTTTTTATTACTTCATGAATGGCAAGCAGCATTGTATGTTAAAGGTTTCTTATACTATCAGCCGTCTGTTTCATGAGATGTTGTTTGTCTTGTATAACATAAAACTTGGCAAATGCAGATGCTGTGGGATGAACAGAGGAACAAAGCATGCTCCCTTTTCTGTTGCTGATGCTCCCTGGGAGCCAGCCTAGATCCACAGCATAATTGCAGGCATCACTGTACACCGTGTAGATGTGGCCCCTGCTCCAGGTCTCCTGTGCCTGGAGAAGCCAAGCTCACTCTTGCCCTGCCATGTCCCTGCTGTGAGCAGGCTTGGCCCTGGGAAAGGGGCCTTTTGGTCCCCAGCTCCTGTGTGTGAACACCCTGCGTCAAATTTAGGTTGTCTCTGTGGTCCAAACTCTTCATCTGTGGGTACCTACAGACCTACGGCAGCTGGGAGGAGTGCTCCTGAATTACCCTGACATAGCTGACCAATACTAGGCCTGAAATTGGGTTGGTATGTTACTCATTTGTGCCTTACAGGAGAGTCAGGCATGTGGAAAGTGAAGAGAGGAGACATTGTATTCATGTTTTGGTTAGATTCTGGATGAAAGGTGAAGTAGTGTTTACTTTTTTCAAGCTAAGCCTTACTATGCGCTTTGTAGTGTTTGCAGCAGCAGGAGTTCACTACAGTATCTGAAAGGTACTTTGCCTAGCATCAGTTTTAGCACTGTCCTGGTACTTGTATACAATATGAACATCTGATCTAGTTTTGGTAGGAAAGCTACCTGTTCTGATTAGGTAGCTACCTGTCTGAATGGTGCATCCAGTAGATAAGGGATATCTGTCCAGGTCACAGAATCACAGAATCCCAAGGGTTGGAAGGGACCTAAAAAGATCATCTAGTCCAACCCCCCTGCAAGAGCAGGGTAACCTACAGTACATCACACAGGAACTTGTCCAGGCGGGCCTTGAATATCTCCAGTGTAGGAGACTCCACAACCCCCCTGGGCAACCTGTTCCAGTGCTCTGTCACTCTTACAGTAAAGAAGTTCTTCCTGATGTTAACGTGGAACTTCCTATGCTCCAGTTTACACCCATTGCCCCTTGTCCTATCACTGGATATCACTGAAAAAAGCCTAGCTCCATCATCCTGACACCTACCCTTTACATATTTGTAAACATTGATGAGGTCACCCCTCAGTCTCCTCTTTTGCAAGCTAAAGAGACCCAGCTCCCTCAGCCTCTCCTCATAAGGGAGATGTTCCACTCCCTTAATCATCTTTGTGGCTCTGCGCTGGACTCCTTCAAGCAATTCCCTGTCCTTCTTGAACAGAGGGGCCCAGAACTGGACGCAATATTCCAGATGCGGCCTCACCAAGGCTGAGTAGAGGGGGAGGAGAACCTCTCTTGACCTACTAACCACACCCTTTCTAATGCACCCTAAGATGCCATTTGCCTTCTTGGCCACAAGAGCACATTGCTGGCTCATGGTCATCCTCCTATCCACCAGGACCCCCAGGTCCCTTTCCCATTCACTACTTTCCAGCAGGTCAACCCCCAACCTGTACTGGTACATGGGGTTGTTCTTCCCCAGATGCAAGACTCTACACTTGCCCTTGTTAAATTTCATCAAGTTTCTCCCCGCCCAACTCTCCAGCCTGTCCAGGTCTCGCTGAATGGCAGCACAGTCCTCTGGTGTGTCAGCCACTCCTCCCAGTTTTGTGTCATCAGCAAACTTGCTGAGGGTGCACTCAGTTCCCTCATCCAGGTCATTGATGAAAATATTAAACAGCACCGGTCCCAGCACCGACCCCTGAGGAACTCCACTAGTCACAGACCTCCAGCTAGATTCTGCATCTGGTGAGATGTCATGCCAGCTGCCTGCCCTGGAGCTAGCCCAAGGACTCCCGTCAAGGGATGTGTCAGTGCATGCATGACTGATTTGACACACATTAAAAGTGTTAATTAGATGTAAATGGTGGGCTACTGTGTGTGCAAAACCTATGATGTGTAAAAGAAGTACCTTAGAAGGAGCACCCATGTCGCTTCATAGATGTATTTTTAGAGTAACTTGTGTCCTGCTGTGCTGTTGGGGAAAAATAATCCCATTTTTCTTCCTCAGCCATTGGAGGTTCAGTCTATTACTGCTGGTTTTGCCTGGCAGTGGATTGGATTTCTTCAGAGAAGAAATTAGATTTTTCCTTCCTTTCCACTCTGTCTCTGTTTATACCAATTTGCTGTTGTCTGTGCACTGCGGTGAACGTGATAACCTTTCCTTCCACACGCTGCTTCGTTTGCTCTTCTCTAATAAACTATTTACATGTGGTGCTTCGTCTCTCACTTCTGGTGACAGCAGAGACAGTTAAGAAAATGTAATCCCTGTCCAAACTCACCCAGAAAGGAGCAAGTGAAGGCTTACCTGGGCCGTTTCAACCCGTGCTGAATCAGAAGCGTGCTAATGCGGTTAAGAAGCGTGCATAGCCCATGGGTAGGGCTTGCAGCTCTTAGAGGTCTGTGTCTAGTAACCACCTGGAAATTTGGGTATATAAGCAGATATGCTGGGTTTTATTTATTTATTTCTTCCTCTATCAGCCAGCTGCAAACTTAAAGGCTTGTCTGGGAATTATTAAGTTTTCACTGAATTTTATCTGGTCAGCTAGCCACAAGTGAGCTTGAGGGCTGTGTTATTCTAGGAACAGCCAGAGAGATGATCTGTTTACAGCAGAGGGCAAATCCCGTGGAGAGCACTGGAGGAAGAAGAGGTCCTTGAGGTTTGAGAGAGTTTGGTGGGAATTGGGGAATACAGCAGCAGCGGGGATGGGGTCGTCTCCCAGCAGACTTCAAGATTGCTGTGACGGAGGTGGCGAAGCTCATCGTGCCAAAAGGGTCAGCTCAGGGAGCACGGCAGTGGTGGGACATGCCTGAAGTCCTGCACAGCTTGGAAAACTAAGTGCTCTGAGATCTCTTTCCTTTAGTGCTTTGTTGAAAAGCAGAGTCCAAATGCAAAATGCCTTCGTAGTGTCCCAGCTTGCACATTACTCTTGACTGAGCTGAGCAGCCACTGTGGCAGAGAGGCAAACAGCCCCAGTGCTTTAGGGTGCTTACCACCACTGTGAATTTCTGGTGTCCTGCATTTCACACTTCAAACTGTGTTGCCTGAGATTTGTTCTGCTTAACTCATAGCACGGGTCTGGTTCATCTGAGTCTGATTGTTTTTCTCCATTTTGGGGTAACGGAACATCTGGCAGAGTCCTTAAAGGGGTGGAATTAAGAGTGTTGGGAAATATGGGGGAATTGTCAAAAGTCATTCTGTTCGATTTTGGGTTTTTTTCTTAGTATAATATGAAACTGAATGTGGATCTAGAATCAGACTGTCTCCTCAGGGATTTTTTCAGTGGGAGTGCTGTTGCCCAGATCTGTGCTTTGTCCTGGCCATTTTCTCCAAGGGATACTCCTGTATAATTACAGTCTTGGTGGTTCATTGACTAAAACTGAGCAGCAGGAGAAAACTGCAAGGACACAAAAGCAGTTAGCTTGTAGATTCTGATGGAGCTAGCACTCGGACTGCAGTGTAAGAATTGCTTTGTGTTTTGGGACTGGAGGCGGGTGAGTGAATGCTAGAGAGTTGTTCAGGCAGTGTGATTTAACCTCTTTTCCCTCTTGATATATTATTTGCAAATGACTTTTTTTTTCCCTTTAAATAAAAGTATTTGGTGTTCATCCTTGTGCAAATACCCTATGAAAATAAATGTCAGCCTTTGAAGACAAACGAGGGTTTCTGAAAGCTGAAGCAGATGATGCATTACTAGTGCACAAGCGTAAGGCCAAGTGAGAAGTGACGGGATGTGGCACTTAGCCCCTTCATGGCAATGACAGCTCAGCAGCGGGGTTTGGAGGAGGTGAGCTACACAGGGCCATGCTCTGTGGCAACATGAGCTGATGCTAACCCAGTCTTATTGTCCTCCTCCCTGGTCTCACGCCAGTATGTCCCATCTCCTGTAGGCAGACTGCTCCTTTCACAGCAGCAGGTGGAGAGGGTAAGATATGTGCAATACCTCATCTACCTGTAGCCTGACTCCAAAAACCATCTTCTTTTCTGCTCCTTTTCCTGGGTTCTTCCAGGCGTACCTACTTCCACATGAGGCAATGTAAATTACATGCATCCATTGAAGTACCATATAACTGTAGTGAATTAACTTGCTGATGTTTATATTCAGCTCATTTTTTGGCAAGACCACAGTTGCGCTTACAGAAGGGCCTCTCAGTGCTCTAGGATGGGTCTGCTTTTCCCTGGGAAGGATTGTTCAGATTTTCCCTTTGCTTGAGCTTGGCCTTTGTCACTAAAACAGCCAATATAGCTGTTGTGGTTCTCATTGCCTTGGTTAATATTCTGAAAGTTTTCTCATGGGATTTCTAAACAACTCAGTAAGAGACCTTATAGGACAAAGTGTGTGTGTGTGTGTGTCTGTCTGTCTGTCTGTCTGTCTGTCTGTCTGTCTCCCCTGAAGTCTCTAAGCAGGCAGATTTGCACAACCACACTCATCCTCTCATGGATTTCATTCATGCATGTTCTCACACCCATGCACTCTCAGGTGCCAAGGTATGCATCCACATAGTCCAGCCAGGGTAGCTTGTGTGACACACAGGACGAGGCAGTGATGGCTGCATCTGCATCGCATCTCTGAGGATGTTCTTGGCAGGGAACAACAAATCAGTTTGGGGTTGCTTTTCATACCATTCAAGTGTTGGTGCTTACAGTTTATTCTTTTTTCTCATCCCTTGTAGTTCTCAGGTAAACTTAATGGATTTCAGTTCTCTCTCTTCTTCCCCCAGTAGTATCGATATTTTCTGACACCAGTGCTATTCTTCATCTTCTTGATACCTTATCTGTAGGTCAGATTGTTCTTCCTCTTGTTATTTCAATGAAAACATGGGTAGGTAGGGTGCAATCGACATAATAAGCATGTGCTATTCATTTAACTCATGCTCTGCCTGTCTTTCTGGTGCCTGCTTGTTTGCCTGCTTGCTCCCTCACATGCATACACTCATACTCACTCTTTTACTTTGCCTTTGTTCATCACCAGTATTAATACTTCACATACAAATCACTGCATGCAGACTTATGGAGTAATGTGTCTGGCCCCAGTACTGTTCATTCTATGCCAGAATGTGTTTCTGTGCATTAGTAGTGAGGTTACTTTGGGTCCATCAAGCAGCTCCCAGAAATGCTTGAACCCCTTGTAAGAGGGGACATAGTTCATGCCAGCTCTCCCTGTGTCAGGTTTGCGGACTGTGAGGCTACTGAATGTTGATTTGGTCATTTCCGTAGCAGAAGGACATACAGGATAGTGTCACAGAGGAGGATTTCTGTGTGGTTTTTCTACGTTTCCCAGCCACAGGTATATGCTGTGCAACAAGCCTTATATGTTCACTGTCTTGTGGTGCCTGTGGGGCTCAGGTTTGCATCACGTGTGTGGTAAGACAGTTGCTTTCGGGCTGGGTTATACTTACAGCATGCTGAGCAGTTCTGCTACAGGGGCTGCCTGGGTTCAGTTTCTGTGCTTGTGATGTCCAGTGCTGCTGGGTGGCCATTGATGGCACAAAAGTCTGTCCCACATGTCCTGGGCGTCTGTCCCACATATCTGCTTTCACTGCCCAAGGACTGCAAGACTGCTTTGTGTACAGGTTTCAACTGGCTCATATGACTGCTTGCCTAGGACTTAATGGAAATTAGACATCAAAGTTGGATGTGCTGTGCAGAAGAGAAATGCTGGGCAAGGAAGCAAAATCTTTTCCACGCCCGTCTCCTAGCCCATACAAATTTTTCCAAGTAGAAAAAACAGATGTACCTTGGAGTTTTTTGTATTGATGGGAACTTCCATGGTTTGTGTGTCTGACAAGGGCTTTCTCCATGCTCCACAGAGTAGTTGAGATGGAAACCTTTTCAGTGAGTGGGGAGCTGGAGTTTTCTTACTGTGATTTGCCACAAGTGGATGATTCTGATCTCTGTCTTGTAGTGATTTTGTTGGTAATCTATCATGTGAACTAGGGGGAAGTGTTGCAGCCTCAGAGGCCTCATGCCTGGGTGCGTTGTGGCACCAGGGGTGCATCAGTAGGGTACAGGGGTTCACCTTTTCTGGTGCTGGGGCAGAGCTGGGAAAAGGCTGACTGATAAATGCTTGCTAAAAATGGCAATGCTGAATCTTTTATCATCTAAAATTGATGCCAGAGATGTTGGAAAGTCAGGAGGCTGTCCTGATATGTAGAACATTTCAACAGAGATGTGATATTTCACATACACGGAGCACCTGCTGATGTCACTTGAAAGTCATGCTTGCCCAGCTACAAGAAGGATTATTATTTTTTGGTCTTCTCCAGCTTCTTTTAGAGAAAAGGTCAAAAATTAATCGTATGCGTGTGATAATTCAGAGGGGAAAAAAATAGATGCTAAACTATCTCTGAAGTTATTTCCTTTCTCTGCAGTGGATAACTGCTGCGTATGGAGTTACGCGCTATGCACCAGTGACATAACAATATAACATTTTGTTATTTGCACATCTCTTTCTGACTTCATATGAGGGTTGTTCTCTTGGTTATTTTTTTAACTGATGCTAACCTAAATAATGCAGTTGAAATGCTGAAGCGTTACATACCTAATGCAGACTTCCCGTTCCTATAGCAACAAAACTTGTCCTGGTACTTGATGAAGGACTATTGGAGTGTGAGTAACTGTGACTTTTGAGATCTGGAAAAACAAACACAACAGCTTTGTATTTGAAGATTAAAGAAATAAAGCGGAAGTGACCTCTGTGCATACAATTTAAAAAATCACCTAGGCTTGGGATACTTCATTAGTACGAATAAAACCGTATTAATGTCATAAGGAGCTCTGTTTTAATCTAGTTCTCCTAATTAAAATGTAAAAGCCTTTTGTAGCAAGTGAGAGTCTTTGAGGGTTCCCCACCCCCTTTCTTTTCCAGAGCTGCTGTGTTTGTGGTTAAGCTAATGTAAATAGGGATTGCCTTGCAACGGATATGTTTTTCATATGTATTGGGAAAAATCCATTGATAGTATTTGTCATTGGCTGAAAAGGGGAGGGGAAAATGTGTGATGTTTAACTCTGCATCTAATCTACAAGCTAGTTCTCAGTCAGCTAGATTAAATCTGTGTTACACTGATAAATGCTAAACAAGCTACAGATGAGAGAGTGAATGAAGGAGTAGCTGTCATCTCTTCCCCTTATTTTATAGCTTTTCAATTACAATCTTAACAACCATTAAATTCTAATTTAAAACAACCATAGGAAACATCCCAAGGAAAAGCAATAATGCTGACAACAATGTATCATGAATGCTTACTAGCCTATGTTTCTGTATCAGCATGCCGATAAGTACTACACAACTTGTGGCAGGTTTATTGTGCTTAATTATTCATTTGTAGAAGCGAATGTGAGCAAATGGGAAATATGAAATAGGGGCTTCTGTAGCAATCTTACTGGCAGAAAAATTGTTTAAATATATTTCCACAAGGCAGTCCAATTTTTCTGCTATTTCTTCTGTGATTTTTTTACGTTGTTGTTTACTTTGTGGGCTTTTAAAGCTGTGATTCTGATATATTTCTCTTCATTTCTGAGGACTGAATAACAGTAGTCAGAACTCTGGGTTTAAGGAAGCTTAACAGATCTACTGAGCTCACTTGTTACAAGGCAGCTGAGACGACCAAGGATGACAGTGATTCTAGTAAATTGCCCCATGGCAAAAGGGAGGATGAGGAACAGGACAGGAGAGGTGGAAGGCTGGCTCCTTTGAAAGTTGATCAAGATTAATTATTGTGAAAACAGAAAGCAAACCAGAAACAACCCACTCAGCAAAATCCAGCTTGGAAACATCTGAGTTGTTGCATATTAAACTGGGCAGGTGGCATCCCATATGAGCTGGGAGACTGTACCCTGCTGCTCTTCTGCCTCCCAGCAAACTGACTGGAAGGTTACACAGCCTCTTGAGAAGTGTGAAAAGGCTCAACCCAAAATCTTTGGATTGTGCTTTACCCTTCATTCCCTTTTAAAAACGAATATCTTTCCATTTCGTAAAATGCTTCTTTAGGCAGAGACTGAAAAGCTGACAATGAAGATACAGCAGATCTGCAGGAGATGTAATAGGTGTATGGGAGTTGCAATGTTTGTGCCACAGGCAGTACTTAATGGGATTCTCTGTAGCTGCAGTGGTACTTGAAGCCTAAATACTGGAGGAAACAAGATTTATGCGATTGTGCATAACTTTGGTCAAAGGTCTTGAAGGACATTAGCTCTCTGAAAGCTTCGTAAAGAGATGCTCTGTGGGTGTCTTTGTTGAGGGGGAGTGCTAATACATCTGCTTGTGCTCTATGTTTCAGGGATAGAGCTCTGTCCTCCTGGGCACCGGTTCATGATCACCATGGCGGCGAGCTTCATTGAAATGGCTGGGCAGTTCCTCATGCCAGGGCTGGCTGCCCTCTGCAGGGACTGGCAGGTCCTCCAGGCAATTATCATCTGTCCTTTCCTGCTAATGCTGCTTTACTGGGTGTAAGTATTTCTTCCTCCTGTAGTGACAAAGACAACATGAGCTCCAGGTGTTCGACCTGGGACGTGTTTCACTGTTGAGACATGTGCACGCTTTACAAAACGTATGAGGCTTTCCCTTAGTTCTTCCCTTCACCTTTTGCAAAGATCTGACTTTGAAATAAGGAATAAGTTTACAATTTGCTGTAGCACTCACATAGGTTATGTGCTGTGACATGGTGACATGGGAGAAGGTCCTCTTTCAACAGCAAGGTTGTACTTTGCTATTATTCAGTCTGTCACTTGCCCTTTGAAGAAGAAAACAATTCTTGAGAGGATGCACCTCAGCCTAGCTGTTGTCAGACTGTGTCTGCACAGCTACATTTTCCCTTAAAACCTGTATTGTTGTTCTGGGCTGTCACTGTTGGTTGTTTTGGCCAGGGTTAACCAAAGCTAGGTTTAAAATAACATACGTCAGCTGTTGAACAAGCGCACTTGGATGTCTTGTGTGCATGAGGTAGCCAGCCCTGACCTAGACTGCCTGCTCGGTTTTGCCTGAATCAGCCCATGCTGTGTCAAAGCTTGGGTGGACACTGCACTGGGCTGTGGTTTGGGATTGCTCCCACAACAGATCCTCCTCTCCTGCTCCTCTCTGCCTGCTGCACCAGCAGCACTGCAGCATTGGAACAGCTATTCTGAGAGAAGTGGAGTGGTTTTTGCCTTGGGGATGGTGCCAGGTCCATCTCCACCAGGACTTTATTAACCTTCCCAAAAAAAATTCCTCTGTTGTTCTGTCTTAATAGTGACACTCAGTGGCGGCAAAACCAAAAGAGGCTTATGAAAGCAGTGTTGTAAAAAGGCATAACAGTAAGAACACACTAGATTGTTCCTTTTAAAGGCAACACTTTTTTTGTGTACTGTGAGGGGCCAAGCTGCCAGTTGTAATGCCTGACAAGTTACAACATGTAAAAACTTGTTACAGTACGTAAGAATTTTTGTCAGTTATACGTTTTTTCTATTAGCACATGAATGAATGCCTTACAGAGTTCTTCTGTGTTCATGGTGGTAACCCGCAGTCCTCAAGGTGGGCATGCCACAGCTTGGGCTGAAGGCAAAATGTGGCACACAGGAGAAAGTCGCAAGTCCTTTGCAAGATAATGGTTTTGTTTTCGTTTTCCTCCTCTCCTCCCATTTTCCAACATATAGCATCTAAACAGTCTCATCTTGTCAGTGTTAATCTTTACGATGAGTAACCACAAGTGTTCTTGTTAATGTGCTGTTCTCCCAAACCTGCCATATGTTATATATGTGCAAGCACGTGCAGGTCTGCTGCAAAAGCTCCTGCTTGGATGCCTGCCAGCTGAAATTATTTGTATCCACCACTGGATAGAACCCAATATCAAACAGATATTTGTGTCCAAAAGGACAGTGCAATAGCATGAAGACGCCAAACGAATGCGGTAGATGACATGGACAGCAGTAACCCCTCAGCAGTCTTCTGGAGGTGGCATGTTTTCCAGGTGGCTGAGTCAGGGTCTCGTACATTCCTGTTGAGAGGTTGTCTCTGGGTGACATTGAAAGCAATGGGAAATGCTAACATTTGTTTCCTAATCTGCAAGGGCTTTTTTTGCTGGATGGGACAGGCAGACCAGGCAAATAGATCCCCTGTATATAATGTGTGATATGACAGTTTGATAAGCAGTGGTAATAGCCAAAGTAACAGGATTTGTGTTGCCCCGTGTTTTTGCATTTGCAGAAATGAGCTCTGGTTAGGATGCCTGTTTAATTATACTGTCGGTACAGTATGCACTCTTCTCTTAGGCTTTTCTTTTCCATCTGTTGCATGTTCTCTAGAAAGTGCTGCCATTTTATTACCTCTTTCCTTTCCACCCCTCCCCTCTTCCCCCAGCACTGTGCTGGGGAACAGAGCGTGGACCCGCAGCATATGTTACAGATGAAGGAAGAAAACTGACTTGTAATAAAAGAACTGGAAAATTGCACTGCTCATTAATTCCCCATCATGCACCCAAAGCAGAGAGTTCAATAACAGATGCTGTGATTGCCCCTGTGCTGCCTCCTCCTTACTCTCTTTACTTCCATCTCTCTGCAAAGAGCTGTTTGCCCCTCATAGCTGGGGCTTGACCCTTTCCCACCTATAGATTTGCTCTGCTCCTGACCATGTGCACATGAGAGGCTATATACCCCTTCTTCATTCTAACCGAAACTGAAGAACTGGAAAGGGGTGGCCAGTTCTCTTCTGGTGCTGTTAGGTAGGATTTAAGTGTTCAAAAACTGTGTAGATGAGGCCCTCAGTGATATGGTTCAGTGGTGATCTTGGCAGTCCCGGGGTAATGGTTGGACTTGATGATGTTAAAGGTCTTTTGCAACCTAGCTGATTGTATGATCTACCCTCATAAGACACAAATCTGTAATAACTGGGCTTGTTGCCCTGGGGTAGACCTCTAATTGACACACTACACCCTTTTGTGATGATGTGGTTTAAGCCCAGCCAGCAACCCAGAACCACACAGCTGCTCGCTCACTCCCCACCCTTTTCCCCACCACTTCCTCCCCCTGCTCCTGGAGGGATGGGGAGGAGAATCAAAAGAATGTAACTCTCACGGGTTGAGATAAGAGCAGTCCAGTAACTAAGGTATAACACAAATCACTGCTGCTACCACCAATGATAACAATGTTAAGGGAAGTAACAAGGGAAGAGAATACAACTGCTCACCACCCGCCAACCAATACCCAGCCCGACCTGAGCAGCAATCCTGCCTTTCCGGGTAACTGCCCCCAGTTTATATAGTGGGCATGACGTGCTGTGGTATGGAATACCCCTTTGGTCAGTTTGGGTCAGGTGTCCTGTCTCTGCTACCTCCTGGCTTCCCCTCCTCCCTGGCAGAGTGTGAGGCTCAGAAAGTCCTTGGTCAGAGTAAATATGACTTAGCAACAACTAAAAACATCAGTGTTATCAGCGCTGTTCCCAGGCTGAAAGTCAAAACCACAGCACTGCACCAGCTAAGACTGAGAAAAATGACTGCTACTGCTGAACGTAGGACACGTGAGCATGAGTTTGCCCTGCATCTGGACAGGATCATGGTTCTCCTTCCAGCTACTTGTGGTACCTTCCTGGCCTCCTTCTGTCTGTCAAGGATTCTTCTCTGCTCTTAGGATTTCTTGGGCTTAGGATCTTTTTTCCCTCCACCCACCTGGCCCCTGTTCTTCTGTTGGACTGCAAAAGGCTGGTGCTTTCCTTGCGGTTGGAGGAAGTAGAAGATTATCAACCAGGTACCTGCAGTCAGCTCAACTTGATGATCTGGGCAGCTGCCCACCCTTGGCAGAAAGCTCTCTTAGCTTCATTCAACTAGTATTTAATGCCCGGTGATGAAGCATGGGGTTTGACCAGATTCCTGTGCAGAATTTCACAGAGGTCAGGGGTTTGGTTTTTGAGTTTGGGATGGTGTTCTATTCAGCAGCAGAAGGTGCAACAGTAAGTGTGTACAAATGACACTTGGCAGCGGGGTCCACACCACACAAGTGAGCTCAGGCACTTGCACCCAGATGGGGTGGCCAGCATTTCCGCTTGCTGTGCCTGATAACCTGGGCTCAAAGCAGGCCAGGAGTTTTTAAAGATCCTTAATTGAACCTCTCACTGCTCACACAGGGTAATGGAGCAGTGAAAGGTGTGAGGCTTCAGCACTTCCACTTTGAGAAACCTGCTTGAGTTGAAAGGTAGAGACCGCATTTGTCTCCGCAATGCCCATCCCTGCAGCTCTCTTCCTTTCCCTAGGAGTGAGTGCTTGCCGTGGGGTTAGTTGCTTGGTAAGGGGACCATTCAGAAGCACAGCTTTTTAGGCTGGTGGCTGAGGCTGTCCCCTTTCTGAAGCCAAGCACCAGGAGATCCTACATTCAAGGAATTCTTAAGATTTCAAGAAATGCTTTTGCAGTGCAGGACTTGCTACAGGAGGACATGCCAAAGCATTCATGCAGCACCAGTGGTAGTAAATAAGCTGTCAAGCTGCATGGCTGTTATATACTTTTATTGCCTGGCATCATGTGGATAGCAGCCTGCTTGACTTCCCTCCAGCGTGGGTCTTTTCCCCCTTTTTAAAAAAAATCATACTTTCTCTCGGGTGGAGGTTTCACTAAGCTGTCTTTCAAATTGCATCAGGCTTAAAAGCACCGTAATGATGCAATTGCCTGGTCCACTGCTTAGAAGTATAAGAACCAAGGTAGCATCCACAGCAAAGATCAGTGTTGTGAAGGACTTTTGAGGGGGTTTTTATATACTTGAAGCTAAAAGTTATTGTTAAATTTGTTCTTAGAAAGGTTTTTTTGGAAAATGAGGCCTGCACAATAAAGAAAAATATGCGTGGAGTCAACTGGAGGTTTGTATCTGTAGAAGTATGGCAGGTTTTGTTTGGTTGGTTGAAGATCTACGTATTTGTTTTGGTTTTGTATTAACATAAACTCATGTTAAAGGAAGACTAATCAGTTAAGTTAATGAATCAGGTGAGTATCAGCACTTGAAGGAAGCGCAGATGGAAAATAAACTTTTATCTTGTAACACGGTGCTCACATGTATATTTTTAAGGCAACTCCACTAGCATAACATTGTGTTTATCTTGAGAAACTCTTAGAGCAACAATTGGTTGTTGTCTGGAGTATGCACAATACTGACCCATATAAAAGAATGGCTTAAAGTCTGCATATGTGGGAAAAGATTTTTATGTGTTTAAAAATGTAAATATCTGTTCCATTATAATCCTAAAATGTAATTCCTCTCTTCCCTCTCCCCGTCTTTACAAAAGAATCCAAATCACTTCTGTCAGCTATTTTCCTTCTTCGGTCTGAATTGCCATGTGTTAACTGCATATCTCATTCATTCCTTTCTTGGCAGCAAGTGTCTATTGCAGACAGTGCTGCCCCCTCCCAGTTCTTTCAAAATCATATTAACGGGCAAAATGCCTCTAATACACTGTAAAATTCTAATATGTCCTATTTCTATGTGGCAGGACAGTTCCTGTATCATTTGTGAATCAGTGTAAAAGAAAATGCCGTTAATTTGCACATTCTAAATTTGTTTTCCCTCTTGTTTCATAAGCGATTCTTCTTTTTCGAAAATAATTACATAGCTCGTGAATAGTTAAATGAGCAGCTACACATTATCGGTTCTTCCTCTGACAAAAACTTGGAAGCAACCCTGACCTGTTTTCCATCTTTGAAGTATTTTCCCAGAGTCCCTTCGGTGGCTGATGGCTACGCAACAGTTTGAGGCATCCAAGGAGCTGATCCTTCAGTTCACACACAAGAATAGGATGAACACAGAAAGTGACATCAAAGGAGTGGTGCCCGGTGAGTAGGACACACAGACAACCTCAAATCCCCCCGCTCTTCTCAGAAGGCTGCACGTGACATTGCTGACCATAATTAAACCATCTATTTACTGCCTGTGAAATCATCCCATTCATTCATTTTGCTTTTGTTGAAAAACCATTCCAAACTCCAGCAGTGTTTAAAATTACTCGGCCTGTTGAACAGTCCTAGTAATTGCACTTTCGTCTTGCACTGCCATATGTTTTTAGAGACATATCTTGAAGAATTTTGCCACAGCTACCCAATGTGCCTTCAGCCTTGTGTGCCTCTGAAAACTGTGTTAAGGAAGCTGCTCGCTGGGATCCTGCCCATCATGCAGCACCTACTCTGTGGGTTTGGAGAAGCAGCAGCACTTGAACCCCCAGTTCAAAAGTGCCCCCTGTGACAAACCTAAAGCATGTTACAGTTTCTCTTTAAAGCCTTCCTCCAAGAGCCATTTAGCTTTCTTCTCCTGCATCATCTTCTCCTGCATCATCATTTGGATATAAGGAAGAAATTCTTGGATATAAGGAAGAAATTCTTTCCTGTTAGGGTGGTGAGACACTGGAATCGGTTGTCCAGGGAGGTTGTGAGTGCTCCGTCCCTGGCGGTGTTCAAGGCCAGGTTGGATGAAGCCTTGTGTTGGATGGTTTAGTGTGAGGTGTCCCTGGCCATGGCAGGGGGGTTGGAACTAGATGATCTTAAGGTCCTTTCCAACCCTAACTATTCTATGATTCTATCTGAGTGATGCTGTTCTGGGGATCAGGGAAGCCTGCAAGCAGCAGCAGTAGGGTGCAGGTTTTGGCTGAGAGTCTTAATTATCAGTTCTTTGGTTTACTGATGCTTTTAGAAAGAGCTGATTTGTCACTGGGATTGTCACTGAAATAGCCATGTTGCCTTTGTGCAGGGTGCTTTGCAGAAGAGACTCTGTGAGTTTGTCTCTAATTGCAGCAAAGGTGAAGAGTTTCTGCATCTTCATCTCGCTGGTGCATCTGTCACGTTTGCTTTGGGTTCCCCTCTTCCTTCTCAGGCCTGATGGTGACCATAAGCACCCATTTTGCACTGTCACTTGCGATCTGTATCAGGCTACTCACTAGTCAGGAAACAGTGGAAATGTTTCTACCCCCCACCACCACTTTTTCAAACCCTACTTGCTCTGACCCCAGGGGCAACAGGGAGATGTCACCCAGTAGCTTTGCCCATGGGTAGGTGTGATGCTTCCTGCGCTTGGCTTGATACTCACTGCCAAAGGTCTCAAGCTACAGGGGTAACTGTAGCATCAGTCAGCACTGGGACAGACTTCATCCAGAACAGAAAAGTGTCACCATTAGCATCAGTGCCTAACAGATGAGGCAGTCTTCATCACTGAGGGGTAAAAAAGTCTGATTTGGGTCTGTGGTCTTCAAACCCACGTCACTGCTCTGATTTCTGCTGCAGTTGGCATATTGATGTTAATTAGCCACAGCATGGTTTTGCTGTGTTGAATGCCATTTTTCCAATAAAGTTGTGAAAAGCATAGGGGTATATGAGCAGCCATTAACCTAATGATCTTCACCCCCACAACTCCTTTTTGCAGATGTTCCCCAGATCAAATGATGGGTCTTGGAGAAATCCTGTCTCTGAGGCAGTGAAATGCCTCACAATTAGACTTGGAGTTTCCCAGCCAACTCTAAATTCGGCTTTTCTCAGACAGTCAGGTTCTTAAATTTGCAGCTGAAATAAAATGGTTCTTAGGGGAAAGAAGAAAATAAATTACCTGAGTTTCCTTTAAGGAAGACGATAGAGATGCAGCTGTGTGGCTAGAGGGATTTATTTAAGCCATGTATAATGATATTGTCCATGGAGGAATGCTAAGTGTCAAAATGGTTTTATGACTATTATTTGTGACTGATTACTTTTTCCAGCAGTTTCATGGTAGGAGCACACTTGGTTTGAGGAGGGACTCCCTTTCATGTGGAAACTAGAGCATTATTACACACCTTGATGCTATGGATTTCTCTGCCTGCACATGCATTTAGATATAGCAGTTGTCAGCGCAAAGGAAAGTGTAAACTTTGTGATACAGAATATGGTCGTTGGTACTGGATTTGTTGGGGATATTGTTGGGATTTTTTAGTATTTCTTCCCTCATTTTTCTCTTTAAGCTCTCTCTGCACCCCCACACTCTAAGGCTTTCCTGACCCAGCTCTGGAGGGATGCCACATTTCTATAGGGGAGAGCAAGAGAGAAGCGGTATCAAAAGGGTTAAATGAGCTTAACTACAAATTTCAGAAGGAAGGACCTTCCCTCTCATTCTGGGTGTATGGGAGTGTTGATGTTCTGAGTGAAGACAGGAGAAAAGTAGAAATCCTGAGTGAAGGCTGATCAAACAACAGGTCATGTGTCTCCCAGTGGGTTAGTAAGCAGAAGAAAGCATTTCTCTGCTTTTGTTATAATCACATTCCTATAGTTGCTGTAGCAGGGAGTGGATAAAAAGCTGATACACATCTGTGAGAAAGGATACCATTGAGCCTGATGCAGATATTCCCTATTTCCTCTTGACTCCATTGTTGAGCTTTCCTATCTGTGTGGAGGGGTTTTGTTCCTGATTTGGTTTATTCTTTGTTCTCCATCTGAAAGAGCTGTAAACTGTTTTGCTCTAGTTAGGGACCATTGTGTTACTGTTTATTATTCCTTGCTGCATTGTCATAACTGCCTCCTGTGATTGAATTACTCCCAATACATTTAAATGACAAACTGCTCACTTGCAGACCCTTCCAGCTGGAAACCCCACTGTAATTTTACTCATGTGTAGCAGTTTAATTAGTGTATCCTGTAAAACAGATCATTACAGGAGTTACAGTAGTCTCTGGGTTTGTTTAGAATAGAGAAAAGAAGGATCTCGGGGAGACCTTATCACCATGACCCAGTTTTTAAAGAGTGGCTACAAAGAAGATGGAAACTCCCTTTTTACAAGGAGTCCCATGGAAAAGATATGGGGTAATGGATACAAATTACTCCTGGAGAGATTCCAACTGAACACAATAAAGAATTTTTTCACAATGAGAACAGTCAGCCACTGGAATAATCTCCCCAGGGAAGTGGTGGATCCCCCAACCTTGGACACGTTTGAGATTCAGCTGAACATCTTGTCTAGATGGTGCTTTTGCCAAGAAAGGTTAGACCGGATGATCCTTGATATCCCTTCCAACCTGGTATTCTGTGATTCTATGATGTGTACCCGTTTTGGCAGCTGATACGAGTTCCATAATAAAAATAAGTAGCGTTCAAGTGGGTGAGGTATTTTTGGCACGTGAGAAAATGCAACTTTGAATTGCTGTCCAAGCAATGAACAGGCTTATTTTCCTTTATGAAGAGTTGCACTATTCGCATTGCCAGCGGAAAGCTTTTACTGGTCCATTTGGGTATGCCACCCATAGTAGAAAGTGCCACTAAACTTCTGTAAGGCCTGCTTGTTCCTTAGGGACTTGGCCCATGCGTTGAGTGGGAAAAAAAGAAAGTAAAAGAAAGTTGGGTTTGACTCAATCCATAGGATGGGAGCAGTTCACCAGTGCTCTTATGGGAGATGTCTCTGAAGAGAATAACTGAATGTCTGGACAGTGGTCTGGCTGCAGTTTGAAAGGTCCTGTGGCTGTGCTAACCCCTTCCTGGAAAAATCAGCACAGGCAGGTGATGGGCAGTGCTTGGCCAGCAAGGTAGTAGGGGAATGCCTGCATGGTAAACAAAGTGAGACAAGGGATGTTGATAGGAGGCTTGAGTGTTGTAAATAAACATTGCTGTTATCTTCAGTAGGCTGTCCCTGGGCTGTGACATAGTGATGATGATGGTTGCAAAGCACAAGAAGAGCTGCTTCCTCAGTACCTTTAAGTGGCTTTATTTTTTAAGGATTGGCATACCTGGTCATTTTGGGCAGGAAAAAATTGCCTTCATAAAGAGATGTTTGGCTTTATGTGGTCATATTTTTTTCTTTAATGCTTACAAAATCTAGGTGTGCTAATTAGACCTGGTTAAATCATCCCTAATGTTTTGAGTCTCGAAATTTCACCAGTTAGCTCAACACTTTACCATCTTCTAGAAATAAAAGTTTAAATGCATTTTTTGCATCAGGAGAATGATTATTCTGTTTTTTTAATCCAACTGCGTATTAAAATGTCATTTGTAAAACAGACTTGGTGAATTTTGTTGACAAATATTTGAAAACATTATTGGAAATGTCAGCTTCAGTCATGAGCAAATGAAATATTTTGGTAATAGTTATTCAGTACAGGTTTTTCACTGCCAGTTTCTCCAAAAAACTTCCCCCTCTCTTCCCTCTTTCTCTGTGAAAGAAGAAACAAAGATACATTTCAGTGCAGCCGCAGTACAGTAATTTTAACCTGAGTGGTATAGATGGTTAGGAAGTGTGGAGATCTGTTTAAAGAACTAGAGAAAAGAGTGTTTATAACTGCTTGACCAGGCTGAATAACAAAACCCTCTTTTTGCTCATATCTAGATGAAAACACAAACCAGAGTGCTCCTGTGGACAAACATGTTATAGCTGTTCCTTTCCAAGGTTGCTCTCTAAGCTCAGAGAAATAATACTGATGTAATTACAAAAGTAACCAGCAAAGATCAAGCATCCAAATAAAGGCCAGTGCTTTAGCATGCAGAACATAAGGTGGAGAGGAAGAAGGGGTGCAGTGGTGACAAGTGCTCTGTGTCTACGTATGTGTGTGGATTGGAGTTAGGAAATCTGTGGTTTTCAGAGGCTTTTAATTAAAAAGAAAGAAAATTATCATCAACTTTCTTGCTACTGAGCTGCACGCTGCCGTAACTTTCCTTTTTATACATAAGCTAGTTTTCTGTTTTGTTTTGGTGTATTTTTCCTAAGCATGAGGCTTGGATCTGTGTACTTACATGCTTTTTTTTTCTTTCTTTCATTGGGTAAAGAGCAGAAAGAAATGTGAAAAAGCCGTATGTCTGAAAGTCAGTCTCTTTCTCTAATAGAAAAGATGAACTCTCCCTACAAAGCTTTACTCATATCCTTACACCTTCACACCTACTACTACGCTACTGTTTTAAAGCTTGTAGTAGATGAAGAGCTAGGTGTATTAGCTAGAGAAGTATTAGCAAGCAAGTTCCCTGACCCCATAATACATGTGATGCTGCTACTACATACAAGCCTGCCAGATGTGTTGCTTTACCGGATCCTGGCTTTTGGTTAATGGTGCCAAACAAAATGCAAGTCTTGGGGGGAAGTCAGATAAATGGGGGGAATTCAGTTAAAACAGTTCAAGGTGCTACTTGAAGGCAGCCTTTAAGTCTTACAAAAGACTGTGTGTTAGCCACAGAGATTTCTATCATCAGACAAAACCAGCCAGTGATTTCTGTTACCCTCTTGTATATTAAATCTGCTTTTAGGAGGGGTTAGGTTTTTCCTGGTGATCCCCTTTTGTGCAGGAGCAGGAACCGATGGAGTTTGTGCAACTATTTCAGGATAGGCAGTACATGATAAACAAGAATGAAATTCATCAGTTAAGAAGTCCTCTCCTGCTGGCTATGCCTACAGGAACGGAAGAGGAGAGCCTATGCGTACTCTGACTGTATCCCTGGTGAGGGCAGTAGTGACCTCTGACAGCAGCAGGATTTAGGGGGGACAGAGAGAAAAAGGAAGTGCTCTACTGAGGACATGCCTTCTGATGTCACTGGGAAAAGCCAAATATAAAAGAAAATATTAATAATATTTTAAAAAGAAAAAAGAAAATGGGGGTTGTCAGCCTCTATTTGAGCTTGAATGACTCTTTCACACCAGTTGAGTCCTCCACAGACTCACGCTGGCCACACTCCAGCCTGTTGCAGCTGCTTTGTGCCCAGCTGACACAGTGGCTCTTTGTCCCCAGTGCTACCTTTCCTCTCAGAGGAACTGGCTTCACAGGGCAGGAACTGCATGGGGAAGGCTGGCAGCAAGCCTTGGTGCTGCCAGTGCTCCTCTGACCCCTCTGCACTGAGAGGGGAGAGGATGGATGAGTCTGGATGTGGACATGAGTGGTAGGAGAGGAGACCTTGGGAACCAGGTAGGGGTAGAGAGCAGTAAGAGGGGACCAGTGGACAGAGAGAGAGGAAATAAGAGAGTATAAAGAGTTGTGGGGGCAAAGAATAAGCATAGTTGGAGGGGACTAAGACAGGCAAAGGGAACAAAGGACTGTGAGGAATTAAGAGCTGTAGAAGGAGTGGAGAGCTAGAGCATGGAGACCAAAAGGGTTGCAATCATTTGCTTTTCCCCTCCCTCCAGAACAAGCTGTTGAGCCCAGCGATTCAGTCTCAGCACTCTTGTGATATCCACTCCTAAATTGTGTGCTTCAGCTCTCCATACTGCCCAACTTGCCTCCTCTGCCTGCTGAGGTTTCCTCCATAGCTCTGGCAGTAGATAGTAGCAATGCACGTGCAGGTATCTGAAACCTCTTCATGGCTCAGATACGGCTCCTCACAATGATATTTGAGGTGTTCTTTGTGTTGGGTTCTTTTAATGTTGGTGATGTTAGAGGAATGTAAACGTTGACAAGTCAAGCTCTGTTGAAATGCAAGAAGTCAGGTTGCCTGGGCAACCCTTGCGTGGCCTCCTGCTATGAAGGCATGATGATATAGCCCTTAATAACATGATTACGACCTATTTTTTCTACAGGGCATAGGATGGACGAATCAGTGCATAGGATGGACGATGCTGTGGGAATGAAGCTGTTGTCTGTTCCTCATTTGTTGCAGAATTTGGAAGGTGTGTAGTGAATAAGATAGAGGGTTGAAGAAGGAAAGAAGACAGTCTTGGGGAAATGAAGCTGAATGCCTTCTGAAGGGCTGTACCCATTCCCTGTGTCTGCCAGGGATGCTCTTGTTTGATGATGGAAATGTCACTGGAATCAGGCTCTTTCAGTGCTGTCACTAATCACAATTTCTTCAGTGTCTGTCTTGGGCATGTAAATCTGGGACTTGATTTGCAGAAATCTGGGAGCATTTACATTGGCATCTGTAAGGGTTATTGCTCTGTGATTTTTCTCATTCTGGACACAATTTCTCTGTATTTTATCTTCTTGCATGCAAAACAGAAATAATCTTTCTCCTTACCCTTGCAAGAAAGTGGTGGAGATGATTTCATTGGTATTCATGAAATACATGAATATTCTGACAGCACTGTAGGAATGTCTCTGAGGAAACCTGTGATTTTGTACTCTCTGGGAGGCTTGGATAATAAGGCTAAGGGGCACATGCTGAATGGGAAAGGTAGAGGCATCATTAATAGCTGCCCATTTGCTGACTGCAGGGAGCATTCTGGGGGAAAACCTAATGTGTGATCATCTAATTAAGTGCTGTATCATAATGCATATGAGCTACTGAGGATTGCAGTTGCAACCTTATGTCTGATTTTTCCTATCTTTTTTTTTTTCAGTGTAATTAGAGATTCAGGATTGAAACAAATTATTGCAATCAGTCCTTTGCTACTACAGTTATTGAGTTATACAGTTGCTTTCATGAAATGAGTTTCATTTTAAATGCTGTTGGTATTTATGACCTGTGCTTCTATTGGAAAGCCATTCCAGAGTTCAAATTGCTCTTGTACTCATGTACATCTTAGCATTCAATACAAAAATATACTATAGGTGTCCAGGTGCTCTGTGGTTTAGGATTTTTAGCCTTCCCATTTGGTCCTGTCTGCGATTACCTTAAATCTCTTTTTTCCTATGCTATGTGAGCAGACAACAGACCTGTTCCTTTGCTGAGCTGAGGTCCTCTGCCTCCTTTCGTTTTATAAATAGGCCTGCTGAAGCTTTTGTTTCTCAGGTATTGATAACCAGAAGTGTGAAAGAGCACCATTATTTCATTGTCTGAATTGCAAATACTCATGGACACAATAAACTTATAACGACTTGTGTTCAAGCAATGTATAGCCAAGTCTAAAACAGTATCTACTAAAAGCTTACCTTCCAGCAGAAGCATTTCCCACTGATCCCTAAGTATCTTACCCTGTATTTTGCATTTTTTAATTGCTTTTGACACACAGGGTCTCAAGCTCACCTAGCTCCCTCTAACATCCCACTTCTGTGCTGTACTGCAGGCAGTGCCTCACTTTGTGACCAGCAGACTTCATTGGCACATTCCTAAAGTTTGTGCCAAGCTCCCAAGTGAGGTTATTATACAAGATTTCTTTTCCTTCTTTTTAGAATGAGTGACCCTGCCACTAACCTCCTGCCATCCGCTGATGATTCCCATTTTTCTATCCCTTATTGCTGTCCGCCTATCAGTCAGCTCTTTACCCATCTCGTAATTTCTGTATGTGACTTGATAGATTTCAATACTCCTTCACTTTTACTATTAGGCTTTCCAATATATATCAAGCTGCTACTTCTCTGTGCTACAAATAAATGAATAAGCACAAAGGGGATTGATGGAGACAGAAATCCTGAAAGGTATAAATAAACCTATGTACAGTAACTCAATGTGGCTGAGAGCAGGTTGTTTCAGCTCTGCATTTCGGACTGATACACCTCCTGCTGCAGAGCCTTCGTGCTCTGGGGATTGATTGAGCCTCTGTGCTGGGCTTCCATAGCTCTTTTTATGTTCAAAGAGCTACTGACAATATCTTTTAGCAGCCAGAAAAATCCAGCAGAAGTCCATCACCACAGGACACTTGTCATTTTGGACATCCTTTTTTGTCAGCTTGATTTGAGCTTTGTCTATTTTGTCTTTGCCAAGTGATGCAGAGATGGGTGGCTTCATTTGAAGGCTTTAAAGATACTTTCTGATTTTGAAAGCTGTACTCCTGAAATGCAGAGGATGCCATGAGAATTCAGCAGCGTTGGGAGCTGGAAGCTGGTAGGGTTCCCCTCCCCATGAGACCTTTAAACTCTTACAATGAATAGTTTTAATTTCCACTGAGGTATAAAGAGTTAGCTTGTTGACAGTTTTCCTGCCGAGTCCCTGAATAGGAAGCCTAGAGTGTGTGTGGGCTCTGGAGTATGGGAAAACTCATGATGGGTCTCTGAGTAAATGGATAAAAATATTTCTTGTTTTCCACACTTGCTGTTCTGGTAAATCGGTCAGAACTGAAACATTTAATGCAAATTCCTTCTGAACTGGTGACTTCAGTGCAAACTCAAAGAATAAGTTAGGGAGCATGGGGGTGTCCTGGTGTTATTCCAGTAACTGAGAGAACTATAGTTTGCTTCCATGGGTTTTTGAATAGGCTTTGGCTTGGCTTCTCATTTAAGATCTTAATGTTGAAGTCCAGACAGCCTAAGAGCTGTCACTCTCCGGATGCCCATCACAGACAGCAGGTCCTTTTGTGCAAGCAGGCTGCTCCCAGGGACAGCAGGACACTGAAATGAGAGCCAGTTCTGTAGCTGATGACTTTTTTGCAAGTAGCATAGCATATTTGTTGCTATCTGAATGATATTTTGATTATTATAAATGATTGATTTGGGGGGTGAATATCTAACTGGTATATACAGAAACAAGGGAGGAAGAAAGCCCTCCAAAAGATAGATGGTGGTGGAGGCTTGAGAAGAGTCATTCATTTGAAGCAGGTGAGTTTTCCTTGGAGTATTAACACATCATAGAGGGATGGAGGAGTAAATAGCTGATAGAGCCAGAAAGCTTTCAGTACAAAGTCAGGTGATGTTTGCATTCTTTAGTGGAAGGTTTGAGGACAGATTCTTATTATTATTTTCGTCCTTCCTCTCGTCCTCCCGCCCTCCCACCTTCCCATCCTCCCTTCCTCCCATCCTTCCTTCCTCCCTTCCTCCCATCTTTCCTTCCTATATACATGGAGTATTACCCACATCAGAGCAGAAGCAAGGGTCCACTGAAGGGAGACTGTGGCGTGAGGCAGAGTAGAGAAGAGGTGAAATCTCATATGTGATCCTCGCTGCAGCTAAAGCAGAGGAGGTGCTTGAGGGTAGAACAGTTCAGCGAAAAACATTAACAAGAATTAGTTTGGAAGGATTGATGCTTAAGAAAGGTTAAAAGGAGGCTTGAGTGCATGTGGGAAGGATGCTTGACTATAAATAAAAATACATGTATTGTAGCGAACTGTCTGAACAAAGCAGGAGTGGAAGGCAAAATAATGTTTGGCTCTGAAGAGAAGTATAACCAAGTGAAGTGTTGTTTCTCTTGATTTTATTATGTTGTGGCTTAATAAAGCACAGATTGACCATAAAATCTACTTTCTCTTCTCAAAGAAAAAACGCAAAAAATTAAGAAAATCTGAAGAATATGGCCTCAGGGACTGTCCTTTGTTGACATAGGAGGTGTTTTACTTTGACAGGCCAGATCTGGTCATTCTTAGACAGTTTGGGATTGAGCCCTTAGGTCCACATGACATTTGTGCAACATGTGCTGTTTGGGTGGTGATTTTCATTGTTTCCCTCCAACTGAAATAGTAAACAGTCTTTAACAGCCTTTCAAAACGTTGTGCTGCTTCTAGTGCTTGCTTTGACTTTTGCTGTAGAAGGTGTGGCTTGGGCTCAATTGCAGGCTTTGTAACTGTGTGCTGTTTCAGTTGTTCTGAATTGGTTTATTCCCACTTACTCCTTTCCAGAATCTTGCTACAAAAAAACATTTTGACCCTACTCTTTGGGATTAAGAACCATCTTTATTTGTTGCTTATTTTCTTAAGATACCCCTGATCCATTGCTGAGCCTGCTGAGTGCTCCTGTAGTACATATATTAATTTGACCAATTTCCTCTTTTGCTCCACCTCCTTTACGCTTTTGTGAGCTTCATGCTGTGTAGATTCTGGGAAGAAATGGCTGTTATCAGTTAGCAAGGAAAGTAGTACAGCAATGTTCTGCTCGATTACATTAATGTAAAATACCTTTTGCCGCTTTTCTCGGAAACATTCCCTGTAGTTACTCGGGATAGAAGACCAGGAGTGATCTAGGAGCAGTGAATAGCTCAACTATTTGCATATAAATAGTGTTTCTTTGTTTTATTATTTTTTTATGATACAATTTTCAAATAACGGCAGACAAACATGTCTTTTGTTTAGTTTGTAAATTTGGGTGATTTATCTTGTTTCTCCCACACACACCCTGCTGCTTGCTTTTATTTTTCCCTGTCTTGCATCACTTAGAGATTGCTATTCAGTGAAGCAAGGCAGAGGTTGGGGCAGGCCAGTGCGGACAACTGAGGACACTGTGCTAATTGTGTATGCATGAAGGGAACGGATGCACAGTTCAGAACAGGGCCATGCTGCTGCCTTTAAACACAGTCAGTGTAGAAAGCAGCAGTACGACTCTTTGCCCTAACAGTCCTAGTCTGTCCTAGAATGCTTCTTTATAGGTTTGTGATGCTTCTTTATAGCTACGGCTTCTTCTATTTTTACTGGACTTTGTGCCCAGCTGTGTCACTGGTCCAGTGTCTGGGGAAGAGTGGTTTTGTTGGTGTGCTTGAGTAGGTGTTCAAGCTCTAACCTAATGATATTTGGGAAGTAAGCAGTTCCCTTTGTTGTTGTCCCCTACCAACAAGAATATCAAGTGCAGCATTTGCAAGGCTTGTGTGTTAAATAGCATTGCAAAGAAATGTAATCTTGGAGCTGCCCAGAGCATTAAGGACATGGTGAGGCTCTAGTTCTGAAATGCAAAGGCATCACAGCTGATGATGCCCAGGGATTTTTCTTTAAGCAAATGTCCATCCATCAGAACAATTTGAATTGTTTGAAATGGGGTGGAAGGAAAAAGGAAGAGCTGACTTGGTGTCCTACCACTTCTTTCCGAAACCTGGATTTGAACAAACCTCAAAAGATTCCCACAAAGAACGAGTTTGAGCTCCAGTCCTTTCCATAGCTTTTCAGGTGTACACTGCAGAAGGGCAGCAGGTCTTGTACCTGTACAAGCACAGTCCTGCCCTGTGGTGGGGGGTAAAAACGAACAGAATCCAGAAGTTCTTCAGGAAATGTTGTATCGTACTTGCTGGGATCACTCTGTGTACTGCCCCCATTTTACATGCACCTTTTAAACTGGGAGAATGGGGTGTGAAGGAATTCTTGGGCAGTTCTTCAGCCCCAAGAAGGTTATGGGAAGCCTGGGAGAAAAGAAGGCAGATGAGGTGGATTTAGGCAGGTTGTCCAGCTTTTTTTTAGCTCCTGTTAGAGTTATTGATGGTGTCCTGCTCTCCAGAGCATCCCTTAGCATATCTGTAGTTCACAAGCAAAGCTTCTCTTTCTTGTTCTCCCCAGTGAAAGAATGATTTTTATTTGGTTTGTTTCAGAGCTGGAAAAGGAGATCACCAGGAGACCGAAGAAAGTCTGCATTGTAAAAGTGGTGGGAACAAGAAACCTGTGGAAAAACATCGTAGTATTGTGTGTCAACTCGTAAGTTCAGTCTGAATAGTTCTGTGGTTGGTGAGCTGGAAGCAGTAATGGGAAATAATGGGGGAGCTCCTCTGTTTCATAGTGTGGGACCCTTTGCTAGTGTCTCTCTTAAATGATCCTGGAAAAACACCAGCTGATGCAAAGAGTTCTTTTTTATGGCAGACATGGAGGAGCTCATTGATTGTTTCGGGCAGCAGCATCATGTGTCTTCTCAGGTGTCATTCTGCAAGCGCATTGCTGTCACCAGTGGTCTCACATAGAGACGTGCTGGTAAATGCTCATGCATGTAGACTGCTGCTGCTGCCATCCTGGGTGGTGGGATTTTTGGAATCGTTAATGCCCCAGGAGTGCAAGTTCAAGTTGTTTACATCTAAAAGAGCTGTGTTGCAGAAGAAGATGCTTCTTGCCAGTAAATATGAGCCTGCTCCCATGTATAAAAGCTGGCCTTGATAGGTCTTCAGAAGCGGATTACAAATCTTGTGCAGGGCACGTAGGGAGAATATGTGTGGTCTCACACAGAACAACACGATGCCTGTGTCCTAAGGCTTCAGCTTCGACATGCTTACATAGGCAAAACCAGGCATTCGCCTGAGGGTTTTGCAATTTACAGGCTCTGAGACCTTCTGTCCAGAACTGAGCACCTTGTAAAGAGGAAACAGATGGGCTGCAAATTTAGCCTCTAACCAAACCAGACTGTCTGGGAGGCCAGTGGTAGTGGATTTTCTAGTTGTTCAATCTTATAAAATGCCTATTTGAATCCTGTCATGATTATTTTTTTCAAGTGGAAGGTGGGAACAAGCCTGCAAGTCCCCCATCCTCTGCCCCTTTTAGAAGTACATAGCTCTCATGGCTTTTTCTTCATCACTTCAGGGCCCTACTCTGCAGCCTTTGCTCCTGTTAAACAGGCTCATGGATCAGTCATAACCTCTAGGGGACTGCCCTTGTGCTGGGCAGATGGTCACCCAGTGGCACATGGGCTTCAGGGCTCAGTCTCCTGCATTATTGGTTGCAAAACCAACTCTGGTTTTATGATTTTTGTGTCTCTCGCACCTACCAGTGGGTGACTGCCTCCGTTTCCTCTTAGGATGAGCCGCTGGGTTTAGTAGCCAGCATTAACTGTATTTGTGAGAAATGTTTACGTGGGGAATCCTCCCCTCCTCTCCCTCACCCTTTTCAGTTATGCGCATTTGGAAATCCCCTAAGCCAGAACTAGGCAGCCCAACTTCTAGCAATAGCACACGGAGGCTGCTTGCCTCCAAGTAAAGCACGAAGCAGATATGTGTTTGAGGAGGTAGCTTTCATGTTTGTTTTTAGGGGATGGAAAAAAAACTATGTAATTTTAATTCTGTTATTCCTGTTAGATGGGGCTGTGGTAGATTTTGGTAGTGCGGAACATGCAGAAGGTACCATTAACATGGAATAATAAGACATCAAGGGAGATAAATGTATTTAGTTTTAAAAGCAACTGTTCTGAGCTGTTCGACAAGTTAAGATAATAGAGTAATTCCTGGGGAAGCAAGCTGGAAAGCGAAGTCCAAATGATACATTGATTTAGTTTACAGTTCATGGCCTAAATAACAGCTTCAGCAAGTGTGTTTGCATGCACAGAAGAGAAAGAAGATATGCTGTAGTTAACTCTGTCCTTTTACGAAAGCTTTTTTGCTGTTTAATATTTCTCTTAAGTGAGGAGCCAGTTATAATCTAGATATCCAAAGCTACTTACATTCTTGTGTAACAGCAAGTATAGCTAGGTTTTATCAGGGAGAAGCTGTTTAGTGTTGGGGATGTATTTTGAACTATAGCGTTGGTTCACAAGATCCTTGCTGTCATGCACTCAGCAACTGTGTATTCCCCCAGCTGTTTTTATGCTTATATTAATATTCACTTGACACTGACAGAGCTCCTAATTACTGACCTTCAGGAGGATAGAGGTGTATCAGTGTAATGGACCTGCCATTCAGTTTTGGAGACCTGGATCTGTGCCTGCCTCTCTGTCAGTCAAAATCAGTTTGTGACATGAGGTTCGTTTGGTCTTGATACCAGGGACAGGAGGCTGTTGCCAGCAGGACGTATCTGTGCTGCAGTGGGAGTCATTCGGAGCATTGACCTCCCATGGCAGCTCTGCTGCAGTTTTGCACCACTTCAGGGGTGATGCTGGAGCTTCTCATCTGACTTGTGTACCTTCAGCCCTGTGCTCTTCCTTCCTTTTTTCTTCCCATTTTGTTTTTGTGAGGGGTAAGAGAAAGAGGAGTGAAATGGAGCGGCAAGATGCTGATCACTGGCATCACAAAGAAACTTTTAAAAGAAAAGGAAACACACATCTGTGAAGGGTGGTGTGAATGTGTAGATTGAATTATGGCTTATCATTTCATAATGGTAGTAATAATTGCAGCATGTGTGACTTCAAATAAGGGGTTTCTAAGGCGTCTAGAGTTGTAACAGGCTGGCTTGGGAAGTGAGATGCAATCTTCAGTCTGACCAAATGCCGCAGGCAGGTCTTCAAGACACAGTTGTATTGCACAGTGTTCTGCTGTTTAAGCATGCAGACTGCTTCATCACAGCAGCTCTGTCTCCTATGGCTGTCAGCAGATGTACTGGGAGCAGAGATGTCTTTGCAAGAGGGGAGTTCTCAAATACACAGGGAAAGCCAATCACACGCTAGGAGTCCTTGTAAAGATGCTCGTATCCCAGTCATACCACGAGCAACAGCTATATGAATAAAGCCAGTAGATTACAAATGTCTGGTTGAATAGAGATTTTTCTTTTTGCTGCTTTTGATCATTGCGTATTTTCACAGCAGCACCTAGAAGTCTGAGATGAGTCTTTTTGCACTAGGTGTTGCATCCTGCAGCGGAAGAAATTCTTCCTGCATTATGATGTTTCTGCCTTGAAATCCATTGCAGTGTGTGGCTGCCTTGTCAACAATGTTCTCCTCTTGCCCTCTCTTGTTTCCCCTAGGCTGACTGGTTACGGCATACACCACTGTTTTGCAAAAAGCATGATGGGGCACGAAACGAAGACAGCAATTACCCACAACTTCTATGCGGACTACTACACCATGGCTGGGATTGCACTGGCATCCTGCCTGGCCATGTGCCCGGTGGTTGGGTTTCTGGGGAGAAGAGGAGGACTCCTGCTTTTCATGATCCTTACAGCCCTGGCATCGCTCCTGCAGCTGGGCCTTCTCAACTGTGAGTTGGAGACAAGAGCTTTTGAAGACCACGTGATTTTGACATGCGAATATGGGACCAGGAAATATTAACACTTCTTTTGCCCTTCTCAGACTTGACGTGCTATATGCGTGCTTAGTTTAAGAATTTCCTTGAAGGTATTGGGTTCTGGATGAGTCTCTGAAGCTCATTGATACCCTCTGGTAGGGACTGGGGACGGAAAACTTTTCCACCTGAGTCTACTTCTCAAATGGCCACTAACCTAAATGGCAGTTAAAAGCAGTAGGTGTATGTCATCTGTCTGCTCTGGGCATCTTGCTACGTGCAAGTGATATAACAGGTAGCATGGAAATGTGCAACTGAAAGACCCTGCTTTTAACACGGTGTATACATATAGTCATGTGAACATGTGATTTTGTGAGTTGTCACAGCTTTTCAAATGGGTTCCTGCCAAAATCAATCTCACAGTCACCAACCATTAGACCCCAGTCCTATGAAACCTCACCCCAAGGAAGGGGGAAGAGGGTTGAGACATGTTTTGGACAAACCGGGTATGAGACAAACACCAGAATGCTGGTGGTTGCTGTTTTTCACTTCTAAGTTTAGAAATAATTAAGGGCTTTAATGAGAAAGAGGTTTTTGCAGTGAGGATGGAAAGATTTCACATTCCCACACGCTGAAGGCAGCCCTGAGCCAGCAGCAGTTCTCCATATTTACAGACCATGTTTCCTGAAAGCATTCACCAAGTTAACCTTAAGCGAACACTCTATTTGTGGCAGTATGGGAGGGAAACAGGGAACCTCTTTCATGACATGGAGGAAACTCCAAAATGGCGTGGTGTTTTCTCCCACATTAGCACAGATGCTTACATTCCCTTTGAGGACATGTTTACCATGTCCAGCAGTCCCAGCTGAGAGTGGGGCCCCACCTCATCCCCAGCCCATTGACAGACTGTGACCTCTGGCGTGCAGATGCACACAACGTGTGTGTGCGACCATATTCTTGTGGTGCTGTCCATCAGGATCTCTCTACACTCAATTTGGTCTAATATTCCTTTTTTTTTAAGGGTGTCAGATGTTTGTTACAGCTGTTTGGGGTTATAAACATGCAGATGTTTAGTGGGGAGAAAGTGTGCCAGACCCAATAGGCCATGAAAATCGGGTTGCAGTTTTTCACCAACAAAAAAGGGGAGGTGGAGAGGAACATCCTGTAGGAGTCATTACAACCTTTTCTATGCTGGGTTTAGGTGGCTTTGTGAGGCAAACCGCTAAAACTAAGAGCAGCCATCTGGTCTAGGTATGTTCTGCTACGCTGCCGCCTAAACTTCTCTCAATGCTGTGCACCCGTGAGCCTTCCTGACTCTGTCCTTGCCCCTTCCTTTGTGAGAAGAGTAGGGAAACGCAGCCTTGAACTTCAGAGCAGCTCATCTCCCCCTGCTCTAGACCAATGCCTTCCTTCCCCGTAAGAGCTCTAGCTCAGTGGTTGGAGAGAAGCAGTGACCCTGCTGATTATGAAATCTGTTACAGCCTCCTGCGTGTTTTAGTTTAGCATAATCTGGGTGCAACTGGCAAACAAAATCAGAATTTGAGGAGGGTGAGAGAAGGAGAGGGGTATCCAAGAAGGCCAATGGCATCTTAGGGTGCATTAGAAAGGGAGTGGTTAGTAGGTCAAGAGAGGTTCTCCTCCCCCTCTACTCAGCCTTGGTGAGGCCGCATCTGGAATATTGCGTCCAGTTCTGGGCCCCTCTGTTCAAGAAGGACAGGGAATTGCTGGAAGGAGTCCAGCGCAGAGCCACAAAGATGATTAAGGGAGTGGAGCATCTCCCTTATGAGGAGAGGCTGAGGGAGCTGGGTCTCTTTAGCTTGCAAAAGAGGAGACTGAGGGGTGACCTCATCAATGTTTACAAATATGTGAAGGGTAGGTGTCAGGATGATGGAGCTAGGCTTTTTTCAGTGATATCCAGTGATAGGACAAGGGGCAATGGGTGTAAACTGGAACATAGGAAGTTCCACGTTAACATCAGGAAGAACTTCTTTACTGTAAGAGTGACAGAGCACTGGAACAGGTTGCCCAGGGGGGTTGTGGAGTCTCCTACACTGGAGATATTCAAGGCCCGCCTGGACAAGTTCCTGTGTGATGTACTGTAGGTTACCCTGCTCTTGCAGGGGGGTTGGACTAGATGATCTTTTTAGGTCCCTTCCAACCCTTGGGATTCTGTGATTCTGTGATTCTCCATCAGCAGCAGACCTTGAGGCTTGCCCAGTTCAGCCCTTCCTCCAGACACCAGGATGTCACAGGAGCCTGATGGGAGATCATCAGCAGAAATGTGGCCAGCTTGTGCTGCTGCCCTTCCCCTTGCTGCCCAGTGCTCGTTTGCGATTTGGATGCATGACTGCTGGTGGCTAGCATGACACATGGACCACCAGCTCTACATTTTGGCAAGGAGTAGGTCTCCCACCAGTGTGACAGTGCTGATGCCCAGCGCTTTGCTGTCTAACTAAAGCCTCTGTTGGCCATTCCCTTGGGGCTGCAGCAGGAGGCAGTTTCTCTTCTCCCCCTTGTTAACAACAAAGAGGCCTTTGTGTTAATCCCAGTGGTAATTCTGGGGCTCTTAGAAATGCTGTCCTGCTGCAGTTGTTATCACTGTCTCATTAGCATGCTGTCCTGCAGCTGAAGGGGCCTGGAAATGGTATGTCCTCATCTGGTGGCCACAGGAAGATGTGCCAGTATTGGCATGGGAAAGAAGTGTAAAGGGAGCTCGGGTGGCATGTGGGATTTACCTTTTTTTCCTCTTTGGATAAATAAATAGGTAACAACAGTATGTTCTTGTTTTCTTTCCCTTTCTCTCCTGTTTTTTTCCTACTCCAACTTCTGTGGCCCTGGATCCAGTGATCGGAAAATACAGTCAACTTCCAGACTCAGGTATGGTTTACAGACAAGCCTGCATCATGCAGGGAGCACTTCCTTGGGAGTGGGTAGACCTGAAAGACCGGGGTTAAAGCACCCAGAGCGGAGCTGCCACTGCAGCAGGGTTCAGAGGGAAAGCCCACTTCTACACAGTGTTTTAGGACCCCACTTGTAGGCAGGCCTGGTTTTTTGTGTGCAGTCTGTCAGTGTGCCATCCCCTCCACACTCTGACTTGCCTCCTCAGGTCAAGAGAGGGTGCAGGAGTTCCCCAAGGTTTATTTTTAGACATATGGCAAGGCTTTCTGAGGAAGTTTCTATCTAGGAGCAACATTCCCAGTTCAGTCTTTTCCGGAAAGGTCTGAGGTGCCAAAGTCCCTTCAGATAAGGGGACTGGGGCACTTTAGAAAATACTTTCTTAGGCAACTTATCCTAGCCTGAAATACTGCAATAGCAAAGCAGTGACATTCTATGGGGGAACAAAATTTACCCTTCTGTATTTGGTTTAATGGTTGTGTCTTTGCCCAGCTCTTCCAATGTCTGTTCTGAACAGTAATAACTCCCTGTAGGGTCAGTGGTGCAGCCTCACCTGCTATGCAGGGGTTGCCAGGGAATGTCAGAGACCCGTAGTTTGCAAGGTGCAGTGCTCACATCCTTATCTGCTGACAGTATTTGCTGTGCACCCAGACTTGGGTTGCGTTGCACCAGGAGACGGTTTCCTTTAGATTTGTTTAGATTTACTTGGGTTTCTTCCTATGCTTGATAGCCACTGTTTACTCCAGGAACCTTGCTGCCATCCAGCCATGAAATGATTGAGCAAACAGGCTTTGCTGGACACAGTGCCTTGGGGGAGCGCACCATCCTTGCCATCTCACCCAGCATTGTCAGACAAAGGCTGTCAAGCTGGGGGTTATGACGGAGTTTGGAGGCTGATCACATGCAGGAGCTTAGCACAAAGATGGGAGCACTTCCATTTCTTTCCTCTCTTGTCCTGCGAGCCTCACCAGTGCCCAAGCCACGGAGCTGTACCAGATGTTTGTACCAGATGAATGCTGCCTGTCTCCTCTTGTCTGTCAAACGTGGGAGGGAAGTGGCTGGTGCCTAAAAGACTGCCCAAAGATGTGTTTTTTCTTGGGTTTTACCTTTTGTGGTGGCTGGGCATAAATAATTCAGAGATCGCTGCCGTTTTTGGCATGTCATTATGATTTTTTTTTCACCTGTGTTTGTGTCTCGGGTGCTTGGGGAATGAATTTTATAAATACCAGTTTTAAATTAGTATTACCAAAATGACTCAAATTCGTGTCTAGAGAGAATGAGTAACACAAACCTGCTTTCTTGTTTTTTTCCTTGGAAGTTTGGCCTCATTCTTGCTTTTTATGAACACACTTGTCTTGACAGGTATGAGTGACAGCGTCAAAGACAAATTCTCTACTGCATTTTCCATCGTGGGTATGTTTTCTTCGCATGCTGTTGGAAGCCTCAGCGTGTTCTTCTGTGCTGAAATCACACCCACAGTAATCAGGTGAGACACCGGAGTCCCCCTCTTCAAAGGTTGGAGATGAAATTATCCTCATTTAATTTATAACTGGCTGTGTAACTTAATGCATTCTGTGGGAGGAGAAATCCCCCATGGTTGGAGACCTCACAGCAGTTCGGGGGCTGTTTTTTAATGTCACTGCAGTCAGTCTGCCTAAGTAAATGCCCGTCTGTAGGCAGGCTTTGTTTCCTATGGCTCCACCTTGTGTCCCGTCGTGGTGATTATCAGCAGGCTGGGCACAATGTGAATTGCATTGTTTGAAGCACGGCATAGTCTTAAATTGCAGAACCATAGAATGGTTTGGGTTGGAAGGGATCTTAAAGCTCACCCAGTTCAAACGCGCTGCTGTGGGCAGGGACACCTTCCACTAGACCGGGTTGCTCAAAGCCCCGTCCAGCCTGGCCTTGGACAGTGCCAGGGATGGGGCAGCCACAGCTTCTCTGGGCAACCTGTGCCAGTGTCTTGCCACCCTCATAGTGAAAAACTTCTTCCTTATATCTAATCTAAATCTACGCTCTTCCCCCCTGTCCTGTCACTACGTGCCCTTGTAAAAAGTCCCTCTCCAGATTTCTTGTAGGCCCCTTTTAGGCACTGGAAGGCTGCTATAAGGTCTTCCCTGATGCTCCTCCTCCCCAGGCTGAAAAAGCCTGGCTCCCTCAGCCTGTCTTCATAGGAAAGGTGCTCCAGCCCTCGGATCATCTTCATGGCCTCCTCTGGGTCCTCTAGCTGGGTTTGTGCAAGCAGCAATCATGTGAGTCTGCAGCTGGATATCAAAAGAGAAATTCCAGGATTGCAGACAAGGACATAAGTGCAGGCAATCCCTGCCTCCACAGGACAGCTTAATCAAGCCAGCTATTGGGGTGCTTCAGTGGAAAGGAGATGTTGCAGCATGCGGTGTTAAATGCTTTCGGTGCATAAAGGTGCTCTGCAAATCTGCCTCTCCTACAGCACTCACCAGTGTGAGTGGTCTGCCTTTATTGCAGATAAAGTCATCTTTTTTCTTTGTACCCAGACCTATCTTAGCAGAGACTCAAAGTTTTTCTGAAGGGGAGCACTTTTATCCTGGGCGGTAGCAGAAATCAGGCAAGTGATCGTCACTGGAGAACTTCCCATAAGATGTCTTTGTGTAGTCAGGTTTTTATACCATTTTATGTATTCACTGCTGTCTTTCACAGCACAAAGGTTGTGCTTTTGTGTTCTGGATTATGCATTCAGCAGTGTCACAGCAATTCAGGAGTCCTCCCTGACTCCACTGAATTTCCCAGGAATGTAGGTCGTGCGGGTGGGAGGGAGAAAGGGTGGAAGGAAGAGGATACTGGGGTTTTTTATTCCCTAAATTATGTGCCTTTTCAATAACTTTGCAAAAGTATTACAGCCAAATTGTCAGCTGAGTAGCCAGAGTCCTTGATCCATGGCCTTTTCTTCCAAGCTATCTGCTTTGTGAATGTATTTTACAGATAAGGTTATTTCCGCAGGGAAAAGCAGTGAGTGTGGTGGGGAGATTATACAGCAGCCCAAAACACTAACAGCTATTTACGTATGTGCATGCCAGTCAGTTTGGTGGTTTTATGCCTCTTTAATTTTCTCCTTGTCTCTGTTTGAAAGACACATAGATAAGGAATTGGCTATGTCACCCAGAAGAGAACCTGTCAAGTAGGGTCAGATGTGCAGTGTGAACTTAGCAAGCTTTTTTCCTTAAATCACTTACATTGCTACAGGGAAGGGGACAAAATCCTGGCTGGAAGACAAAATTCTTCTTCCCCAGCCTCTGCTGGGTGACACCAGGCGAGTGACAATAGCTGGATATGCCTCAGAGTCCCCGTTTATTGATAGGGATGATAACACTCTGAAAGTGCTTTGTAGTCCTACCACTGTGAAGCTCTCAATAAGATCCACTCAGGGCTGTAGTTAAGACGTGGAGATCAGGATGGTGCATAAACTGTCTCGGGCAGAGTTGTGGTTAAGCTGCTTTGTGTCTTGCATCTTGGTGGGATCTGGCTGCTCCTTTGTAACCTGTTCTCCAAAACACTTTCTCAGGTGCCCTTTAGTGTTCAGACCAGCTTATTATGCTTCTGGTTGAATCTCGAGGAACCTTAAGGAAAAAGGAGGCAGAGAGAGCACTAGGGCCATCTCTGAGGTTTCCCTGATCAAATCCTTCACCTGTTATGCCCCATCCTTGAGGAAGGACAGCAACACTGCCATTATCAGGGTAGCAGTGGCATGATAGCAAACCTGTAGTGTCCATCCAGCTGTACTGCTGTGGTGCTGAGATGAATGGTTACAGCAGTGCAGGAGGAAAACAACCATCTTCATCACCAAGAGGTGCTGCCTGCTCCAGAGACCCAAAGGTCATGTGGCACCGGGAGGTCTATCATACCCTTGCCCTACATGCACCCCAGTCTCCTGGCGCTAGGTAGGAGGGCTTGACCAGGAGCTTCCATTCCTTGTACCAGGGGCTTCAGTAAGGAGCTCCTGCCAAATACTGAATTTAAGCACTAAGTGGCACCAGTAATTCATCTCTAGTAACCTTGAAGGGAACACCACTGCAGTCTACATGACTACTAAATGGAAACAGGCTAAAGAAAGCGTGGCATGTTCTCTCCCCATCCTTTTCATGCTCAGTTACTACCAAGTAGAAGAGAGATCTGGGTTTTTTTCTCCCTATGTCCTCTTTTGTGCCCACCCATCGAAAGAAATGAAGGAGTGGGCAATGATAACCATCAATAGCTGTCTCAAGCTAAAATTCCAGTGCTGTTTACTGGGCACTGACCCTGACTTTTCAAAGGTGTTGCCTTGCCCCATGAGGCCCAGGGCATCTTGGTGTGTTGCTGAAACTCTGGCACAACAGGGTCACTTATGTTTGGGACTAAGCGTGCAACAGGGTCTCTTATGTACAGAAAAGGCAGGCAAAAGCTGTGGAGGCTTTCACAGACTGACTTCAAGAAGTGGCTGGGCTGACTGGATAAAGCCCTGAAAACCTGGTCTGAGTTCAGCGTTTGGACCATGGTACCTTTGCAGTTTGCCCATGTCAGGACCATAAACTCATGCAAACCATCCTGCCCTGCTCCTGCGGGGCAAGCAAGGGTCAGGGGTATGGCTCTGATCACCAGTGGGGTCATGATGTGGGAAAGCTCCCCACAGCAGAAGCTGCCAGGCAGGGTTGTGAGGGGAGAAGCTGGGGGTTGCTGTTGGTGCCGGCAGCCCTCACACTCCCCCTCTGACCTCCACTCTGCACCTCTGCGTGGGTTTGGAGTACAGACAGTGGCCCCTGCCGTGGCAGACCTCATACTGAGGAGGAGCAGTACCCCAAAGCACTCTGGTTTTGGTTTCCACCTGCTTCCCTATGGCAGCTGCAAACCAGGGTGAGTTACGAGAGTGCTGCCTCTTTTGCCCTGTACCCGTTTTCCTGACGCGCACATTTTCTGTTGCTCCTGTGAACAACAACGAATTCCTGATGGTATTTGCAGTATTTTTCCTTCCATATTTGCAGTACGGTCAAACTTCAAAAATAAAATACTCCGGGACCCATACCAAAAAGTATTTTCAAGCCTTCTTCTGCCAGGTGTTGGTGGTGCTGGATAAAGTAATGCCCACTCTAATTACTGATGTCATGTGGAAAAACTTCCTTTCCCCCCCCTTTCCAAATCTGAAGCCACTTGACCGATGACAGAGCCGTCTTTGTTGCTGCCCTTTCCTGTTTCCTTTCAGTTTGCTCGGTGTCCTTCTCAGCAGCTTTTAAAACTCACCTCAGGTCCTTCTAGGGGGTTGAGATACAATTTAGCCGTAGCAAACACTGATGTAAATGAGTTGGGCTTTTGTTGCTCCAGAGCCAACTTGGAGAGTGATTTGCCTTGAGTTTGGGGCTGGTTGTGTGGATTACTCATGTGAGTGTGTTAATGAAGCTGCAGCGAGGCCAGTTGCACAATGGCTGCATTCAGCTGGGTTTCTAAATTGCCATCAGAAAGCTGGCAAGTTTTTACTGAGGGCTTTTGCAGTATCGGAGGAAATCAGTGTTGTTTGTGAACGATGCTCTGCCGTGTCTGGAGAGCTAGAAGGTGCATATGTGAATTTCTGATCTAGCCAGTGTTCCAAGAGCATCTTTGAAACCTGTGCTTGCTGCCCTTTAGCTGTCAAGCAAGCAACAGTAGATTTTGGAAAGGACTGGGTGAAGATTAGCTCTAACACAGTGTTTGGCTGAGTGAATTTGGCATTTGTAGGTTTATAGTGCTGTGGTCTCTTGTATGCTCAGTAGTAGATGAATTTATTTTTTTCCAAGTGCTTGATGTAAAGCGGTTCATTTGCCTTCTATAGTCGCCTTCTGTAAGGTCTGGTTATCGTTAATAATTACATCTCTGCCACTGGGGCAGGAAATGAAGCACCTGAGCCCGCCTGATCGCCAGAGGCTTTGGGAATAGGTGGCATCTCCTGGAGGAGCCGCAGGAAGCTGGCTGCCCAGGCCAGCGTGGTGGGGGAGTGGGGAGCACACGGTGCCAGCCATCAAGCTCATGGGGAGACACCTCCCTCTGCAGGCAGCAGGGTCTCTGGGAAATGGAGGATAAGCCGCCTCTCTGAGATTTTGTTAAAGCAAGTCACTTAAGGGTGATGCTCCATTGGCCGGAGACCTCGGTTGTGCCACAGCAGGAGAACGGAATGGTCTACCCTAGAGAAATGCCTGTGGTGCCATTTCTGTGTAGGGTCACCCAGTAGAGAGAGGCTCTGGGAGCACGAGCTGATGGCCTCAAAATGAGGTGGGAGTGCATGTGCACCTATTTATAATTTAAGCATTTCACCCATGCTAACCTTTTCCTAGCCTTCCTGTGATAAGAGAAGAGCAAGAAAGAGTAAAGTGAGGGACCTAGCTCAACTTTGTACAGTGAGTGAAGAAGGAAATAAATCCCAAACTCTGGTTCTCCTATTCTGACCACCAGCTTTGTTGTGGGTTTTTTTTTCCCCTGAAAATTATGCATTTTGTGATGACATCAGTATTGAGAAGTTCCAGCCACAACATGTTTCTATGGGGAAAATACTTCGGCAGTGTTTGGTACAATGGATCGAGGCAGTGGCCTGTAAACTCTGTTCTCCTGCCTCCACTGCTGATTGATGACAGGTACTTCAGGGGCAGCCAAAATTGACTTTTGCACCTACTGCTTCTTGGTGTGTCTTGTCTAAGCTGGAGAAGGCTGGCATGCTAAGAAAAATATGGTTTTCCCTCACTGAGGATGGAAATACTTGGAAATGGGAATGCTTTAGAGGGCTGGCTACACACTCACACGATAAAGCTCCTCTTCTCCTTGCGTGGGGGCAGTTATACGGGTGTGAAAAGATAGTTAAGTGATTATTTCCCCACGCTAAAGGCAAAAAGGGCAGCAATGATCTACAACAGCAAAGCAACTCCCTGCTGGAGTAACTGTGCAGTGTGAAAGCTGTGAGCAAACCAGGCTTGCCTTTGAGATTTCGGATGCCCGGGTGCATGCCAGACCCCAAGGGGTGTTCCAGGGGATCCCTCCCCAGTGCCAATGGGGCTGCACTGGCAGGAGCGGGCTGTGGGGCCAGGCTCTCACCTCTGCTGTGTTTGCAGGGGAGGCGGGCTGGGGCTGGTCCTGGCCAGCGCGGGCTTTGGCCGCCTGACCGCCCCCATCATGGAGCTCCACAACCAGAAAGGCTACTTCCTCCACCACGTCATCTTCGCCTGCTGTACGCTCATCTGCATCATCTGCATCCTGCTGCTGCCAGAGAGCAAGAACCAGAACCTGCCCGAGAACATCCCGGATGGGGAACATTACACCCGGCAGCCGCTTCTGCCGCACAAGAAGGGGGAGCAGCCCCTGCTCCTGACAAACTCTGAACTCAAGGATTACTCTGGCCTCCACGACTCGGCAGCTGTGAGCGACGGGATCTCGGAGAACACCACTGCCAACGGGATGAAGTCAATGTAACCGGGTGGATTTTTTTCCTCTTCTTTTTTTTTCGGTTGGGTGTTTTGTTTGTTGTTTTTCCTTCTCCTCTTTCTTTTGTATTTCATTTGATGCTGTTGTGCAGGAGGAGCGGCACTTTGGGTAAAGGTGTTTTGCACAGATTTTACAAACCAGTAGTGGAGCAGACACAGACCTGGGGGAAATTCAACTCTGCTGCTAAAGCAACTTTTGGCATCTTCAACTGTTGTGCAGATTGCTCTTGAAAAGATTATGGGGGAAAAGACTCATCTGAGAAGAGACCTGGCTGGAGGTAGCCCTTCAGAACTCTTATTTTCCTGCCATTAAATACGTATATTTATTTTGATTTATTCTCAAGAAGCACTTTATTTCCTTTTCCTTTCATAGATCACAAAAATGAAGCCATCTTATTACAAGAGGTGCAGCCATTCCAAGAAAGAAACCATGGGGGGTGGGGGGGGCACGGGTGTTTTCTGTTTCGGTTTTGTGTTTCTTTAAAGGAAAGAGGGATCCACTGCAAAGTTGAACTGACTGCAATTTAGACTTGTGCAACATTCTTCTGCCTGTCTAGAAAGCCCAAGTGCCCCGGTTGCCTGCTGTGTTTGTATACACCAAAAAGAAAATAAGACAAAGAAAAGCAAAACCTGTTGCGACTCAAAACTCTGACTGCATTTTAGGCAGCTGATGTGTGTTTTTATAGCCCATGTGCACTTAAAAGTTATTTTCTACATTTGTACCTTTCTTTTTTTCTTTTTTTCACCAAATGCAGTGGGGAAAAAAATCCTACCCAAACAAGCTGATTTTTCAATAAGAATCAGCCCCTCTGCATTTTAAGAGCCCATTAGTCTATTTTAGATGGTTCCCGCTGGTCTTTAATAGTAATGTAGATGATGTAAATGATTTGACCACTGATGCAAAAATCAGTTTTGCTGAGAATAGCTTTAATTATGAGGAGGCCCAGAATCTCTGATTGACTGCTCCAGGAGAAGAACATAAACCACCAGGGACAAAACGTGAGGAGCACGGGCTACGATCTGTATCTTTATTCCAAAAGGCAATGCAGCTGGGATTCCTGCTCCTGGGAAATGAATGTCCTGGCATTGCCTTACCTATTTTTACAACCAGGGTTTGGGTTTTCAATTTAAGTGGACAAAATGCTTAAGTGACTATTGGAAAAGAATGAATGGATAGCCTGGGAATAATGACTTACGGTCTGCTGTTGGCTGTCTTGGGGCTTTTAGAGTTGTTTTCTGGTTCTGACCCAAGAATATACAGTGAACTCGCCCAGATTTCCCCCCTTCCCCAACTGCTCTTGTAGGATTTTTGATTCAGGAAAAAAAAAGTTTACTCACATTGGATCAATCCTACTCTAGGCTGAGCAAAATGAACACCCAGTTTGTCTCCTGCTGTGCAGATGGCACTTTCATAGTAGCCCCATGACTTCTGCAGCCCCCAGACCAACTATTTCCTTTGGCCACTGGCTTTTGGTTCTCACTGTGTGACTATTGATCGTGAGGATCTAGTTCAGTGCAAGGAGTTTGTAAGCAAGCAGCTTTCTTGCATTGTAGTTAACCTCCCTGCTCTCCCTCCCTTTTCTCCTTTCTCACTCAGGCCATCCATTTGTGATTGCTCGGTAGTGCAGGTGTTCAGACAAACAGAGCAGCAGGATGTCGATGTTGTATTGAGTGTCCATATGATTGCCACTTTGTTTGATGTACATCTTGCGTTCATACACACGGAAAGTGCTTATTTGCACTTTCCTCCTCTACCTTCCCTCCCCTTTCCTCCTTTGCTGTATATATTGTCGATTAACTACTGTACCTAACAATTTCCATCCTCTATTAGGCTGCCAATGTCCTCTTACAGTCCCAAATAAATCAGAGATATGTGCTCCCAGCAGCGATCTATGTGAGTAGTGCAGGCTCAGATGCTGACGAGTGCAAGGGGACAGGTAGACCTGCAGAAGCGACAGAGATTGTTGTGTTCAGAGTAACAATGTTGTCCTAAAGCTGCTAATTTTTGTACAGAGGATGTGGACATTCAGGTTCTTCTTGAGCCTGGTAAAAAAACACTGGACCAGTTGATGGTAGTTTTGCCCAAAGTTACACTACTGGGGTTATTTTGTTTCCTGCCTTTGCTAGACTTGCTGTGACAGCAAGAGCGCGATCTTCCTTACGCTCAAGTTTTATTGTTGAGCTTGAGTGCGGCTGCTTCTCTCTTTTTTTCTGCGCTGAGACTTCTGCAGCCTGTGTTCACTTAAGGCAAAAAACCAGGCCTTCCCCATTCACGCAGTATTCACGTGCCAAATTTGTGCAATACCTTTTGCCTTCGATGTGAGATGCTTGTGGCAAGCCACACACACTGGGGATGGGGGCGGAGAGGGGGGGAGTGGGTTCACAACAACAAATTGAAGAAGCAAACAAGTCTCAAGGCAATAGAGAAGGGGCCTGAAAGAGAGAAGGTGCAAGCACAGAGGCGGAGAGCAGCGTCCTGCCATCCACCGTGCCACAGAGCCAGTGGCTGCTTCCTTCGTGGTCTCTGCCTGTGTGCTCAAGTACGGCTCTTGCAGACCATCTGCAAGGCTATAAATCCAGCTGCTTCCAGCACTGTCAGCGGTCCTGGAGTGCTCACCGCTGTTGTCCACAGCACTTTATCGTTTCCTATTCCGGTGGTTGCTCTCTGGTGACATACAGGCCCACGGAAGAGAATGGCGGTTTGAACATATCAGCATTTATATAGTAAACAAACTAGGTGACAGGAACATGCGGCAATTTATTTTCTTTAAATCTTATGAAATTAACTTTGTTGCTTTTGGGGTTGGGTTTTTTTTTTTGGTGGAAACCAGGTAGTCGGTACTGATCTTCTGCAGCAAGGGAACCCCCAGCTTCTCAAGTTGGTCTGGCCTGCCTCTGTCATGACAGTGAAACACCGATTCCTGCCTCGGCAGCTCTAGTTGTGCTGCTTTTCCTGAAAAGACAGGAAACGCTTCTGTGATGAGGATTTTCTTTCCACACACGCTCACAGGGTTGGAAAGCTTTTGCTGAGCATACCTTGTGTGGAGGAGTCAGGCAGCAGGTGATGCAGCAGGGCAGAAAGGAGAGGTGGACATGCTTACCCTGCTCTGCCTCACCCCACAGCAGGCCAGGGCGCTCTGCTAGGCTCTCGGTCCCCTGCACCACCAACCATGTCTTCTCTGCAGCCATCCCCAGGAAAGGCTTTTCTCAGGTGGCTCTTTCCAGCCACGGCAACAGGGGAAGCAGTCAAAGCTGCCCTGTCTATTTGGGCCTTTTTCTGTGAACCTTCAGTAACCTCTGAGCCCATCAGTGGATTTTTCTTTGGGTTTACCATGTAAGGGCTTCCTTCCATTTTTGTAAGTTTAAACAAAAATGTGAAAGTGACATTATACTTGATCCGGGGGGGGGGGGGGGGGGGGGGTGTCCCCTTTTAGGGCTTCAGTACTGCTTTTGTTGCCAGGCACACTGCAAATGGATAAGGACAGTCACCTGCTTGCAAGTGTTTTGAGGCCACTCAGAAAGGGGGTTGTGGGATTTACTTCATGGTTTCTTTCAGCAGGCTTTTTTTAACTTTATGTTTTAATGGAAGTATTTTATTCAACTGTTGCCACTTCCTGGAGCCAAACACTAAAGGTCACCAAATTGGAAGCAGAAGTGCCATTAACTGAACTCTGTGAATGTCAAGTTGCACCTGTAGCTGGCACATAAGACAACACTATTAAGCGGAGGGGGGGTGATCTCCCCCGCTGTAACTTTTTCTTCTTTTTTTTTTTCTTTTTTCTTTTTTTTTTTAAGAAAAACGAAATGTCAAACCTCATTTTAAATGTATTGTGTAAAATGTTTTGGGAAAGGAGGATGGTGCGTTATGTCTAGTGGGTGAGACCTCCCTCCCCATTTCAGTTCCTGATGAAGTTTTAAAGACTCGTGTTACTGTATGTTTTGATCATGAATAGTCTGGTGGTACTTCCTCATAGCACAAGCTTAAATCAAGTACTGAAAACAGTCTTACAAGCTAAATGTCTGCATGATGTTACATCTGTTGTACCTACTGAAAAGAACTTTGTATGTAAATGTACAGAATAAAATGACGTTGTCCCATCAGTTTGCTCTCCTTGGTCTCGCAGTGCTTTTGAACCAGCCTAGCAGCAGCTATAATGCTAGTGACACCTCAGGAAACAGTCCTACCCTCCTCTACAAACACAAGGAGCTTGACTGATTGTAAATCAGGCTAATTAAGTCAGCATGTTGATTTGCGACTAATTATTCTTTATAGTCAATCACAGATAGATGACTGTTTCCTGGGTGGCGTGAATTAAAAAGAAAATACCCCTCCCATGGTTGCTTTTTCTATTCTGATCTTGAACTGCAGCCAAGGACCGGTGACTGTTCCCAAAGGTAAGGAAGGGCCGCCTGTGCCCACATCAGATCTACAGAGCTGGAACCACTGGGTTTTCAAACCCCCTCGGACAAGAGGCTCGTTAGGAGTTGCTCCTTCTACATCAACAACCTCTCCGTTACAGTTTTAATTGCTGAGTATGGTGCCACAGCAAGGTAAGTTCATGAGTTTTCTGTAGGCTTTTAGGGCAGTTGTCTAGCAGCAGCACCAGTAGGCTTTGTTCATATCAGAAGCTTATGTCTGAGTCAGGGCTCAACTTGCAATGAAGAAGAAAACCTGAACTCGCTCATCAGGTTGCTATGCTCTGTGTTCCTTTAAACTGCCATGAATAATAGGTGGTATGCATGTATTGACACCTGCAAATGGGCACTGCATCCTTTGGTCTACAGCCAGTTTGGGGTTTTTTGGTGGTGGTAGCTTTGATTTTTCTAACAAGTGTGCTCACTTTACACCCATGATGCTCCCCTAGCAGCCTGCCAGATTTATCTAGTGCTCCAAAATTCAAGCTGTGCTCTTTCCTTCTACATAGTTCTCCTTTGTGAAACCCTTCTAGTGTTCTTAGTGTGCAAGAAATACGGTGTTCAGCACCAGTGCTACAACCAACAGGGGCTAAAAGGAGCAAAGCAACACTTATGAGCTTTACAATACAAAAATGTATTTTATTTGCTATGTTCAGTACTAGTACATAGCAGATTAATTGTACAGCTAGAATTTGGAACTGATTTCCCAGCATATCTGAGTACTGAATGGAGGCCAGGCACTGCATGTGCACTTTTACAGCCAAGTTCATCCATTGCAGCGTATTTTCTACTCTACTCACCTATTCCCTACTTAACCAGGTAGCAAATTTAAAAACAATAACAATAAATTCCAGGTTCCAAGTGTATTTAGGTCCATCTATATTTAATAACAACTTCAACTTCAATCAAAACAATATAAAACAAATATACTAACTTAATGTCAGTGTGAAAATTGCGATTGGTTTTTCTAAAACAAAAACTTCAGGTTATTTTACAATGAAGCCAAGTCAGAACTTCTCTGGAAAAGCCATCATTTCTTCTTTGATCCTGTTTTCTATGAGCAAGGTGAAACTGCTGTCTGTGTTTTGAAGATTGTAGCTGACAAATATCTGTTTTTTGGTCTTGCTGGCTAAAACACAAAACAGAGTAGTCAGGTTTAGCTTGTTCTTATTTAAAAGTGAATGATGGCATTCAAGCAAGCCTCTTAAAAAGCTGTATCATGCAGACAACATTCTCTACTCCTGCTGTGCTGAACCAAGTTATTAAAGGAATAGCAGAACAAGTACCTGAGTGTTAGCACATTGGGTAAAGCCACAGATGTCAATGAAATGGGCAATGCAAGCCTCATTTTTGGCCTGATGCAAAAAGTTGTGGAAAAGCCTCACACTTTTAGTAGATTTTGTTCATTTCTTAAATATGGTGCAGTTTAAGTGAAACCACAGACTACACTGAACCCTTGGCAGCGAAATCTAGTTGATGAGTTGGTAAATCTATGCTGTGAAAAACACTAACACAGGTAAAGCACACAAGAAAGTGATTAGGCCCCAATTAACAAAGCTTTGTTTTACTAAAAAGCCCTAAGAAGGCCTGCAAAAGTGTGCAGTCTTGTCTAAGTCTGCTGTCAATAATTTTGTTTCCTTTAACCTTTACCTATACAGTATCCATCAACACCCAACAGGCTGGAGAGCCTGGGTTGAAGGTAATGAAGCCAAGCACAAGTTCCAGGCTACTGTAGTGACAGATACCTAGAGAAAGGTACTACAAAATTAAGAGGTGTCTTCCATGACAGAGCTAATTAGCAGTAATAAAAATAACGTCCATGGGGGCAGAAAGACTTAATTATCCGAGTAGAACAGGTAACACCAAGGAGTGGTTTATAAATAGAAGGGAATCCTACTTAGATTTGACCATAGTCATGTAGCAGATTTGTAACTCTATGCATCGCTAAACTTTGTGAAGAATGTAAGCACCACAGGAAAATTAGGCACTAAATTTAAATTAAGTTGTGTAAAATAGAGGAGGAAAACCAGTATTTGGGTCATGAGGTATTCCTGGCAGGCAATGAGCTGGGAGCTGACAATCCCAGGGACAAATGAGACCCCTCTGCTGAATATCCAAAGCTACCATCTGAATTTTAGAATGAAGACACCAGAATTCCTAATATCTCACGCCTTTTTAAATGGGGAAGTTGACTACAGAAAACTTAGATATACGTATAAAATGCAGTTAAACTACTGCTTTGAGGCATTTTTGTTATGCAAATCAACTTATTATCATTTTCTGTTCTAAGAGGTTACCAGCTTCCTGGCTCAGTAAGAAGGGTTGCTTATGAAATGCAAGGACTCATTTGCCTTTTAAGATTTGGCACCATAAAATGCTGATATAATGCAGCACGTTGCTCTGTTGGCAAAAATTAGTGCTTGGCACCAGATTTTGTAATATAAAGCAACATGTTTTGTAAGCACTAGTGCTTTGTCATTGTACACTAAGCGAATGCAACACTAACTCTGGACTAGTCAATACCACTATCCTAGGTAGCAAAGCTGTATCATATACCATAGTGTTAAAACTCAACTTCTTCATTATGTTTGTGTAAGATCTGACTGAGTCCCTGTGATGCTGTTCCAGTTCCTGGGAACACTGTGAATCCCTCAGGGTTGCTTGCACATAGGAGCTCTGCTCCCTGGCTAACAGACCGCCTGACCTTTTCCATCCCCACTTCCCTGCAGATTCAGTTGGACATATGGGCTCTTGTGGGAAGGAAAGAAGAGGGATGATCTTATGCCTCCATGGAAAACCATCCGCACCTTCAGAGTAAAGTAGACAACTACAGAAGACAAGGCTTACCTACAAAGCCCTCTTGCAGGGCTGCTTCCCACATAGCCTGGCTAATAATCCCAGTTGCACTGGTCCCTCGAAGCATAAGAAAAGCAGGCAGGAAAAACTACAGCAGCCTAGACCCACTCCTACAACCTCATGGACAGAATGAAGGCCCAAATCTAAGCTTGAAGAGGAGCCCAATGGGAGCAGAATGGACAGGAAGTGTTAGTTATAATTTGTAGACCATTTGTGCTGGAAAAGAGGTGGTAGAGGGGTGGAGGTCCATTTGGGAAAGACCTCAAAGAAGAGGTCAAGTCATCTTTGCTGAGTCTGCCACTCACTACAGAGGGAAGATAAAGATGCAGCACTATTCAGCAGTCACTGCAGCCGAAAGCGCTGCGATTTCAGTATATGGAGGAAAGAAGTCCCTAATGGACAAGGCTTTCTCGAGAATTGGACTCCACTAACCTATAGGAAAGAACTGCTCTAAGCAATGTGGGTTTCTTGACTAGTGAGTCACATCTCGTGCCAAAGTAATCACACAGAGTGGTAGGAAACAGTCCCTGTCTCTAATACAAACAGATATAGATAGAAATAGGTAGAGAGAGGAATAAGAACGTGGCAAACATGTCTTCAGCAACGGAAAAGAAAAATGGAAAACTCCAACCGTGAAAGAAGGAAGATAGAGCCAGTGCACCAAATGCAGCTGTTCTGGCTAAGACCCTACAAAGAAAACAACAGGATAAGGTATAAGCTGATGCACAGTAGTGCTGAAACTCCTGGTCCTGACATTGCAGGACAAAATGGCAGGTGATGGAATGTGACTGGCAAGTATAAGAAATAAAAATATTTATGTTCAAATTGAATTGTATGCTACTTCAGTCAGTGCCTACAAAAAACAGAATGGAACCAGCACAGAAGCTACCTTGGAAGTACAGCTGTAAGTCAGACTTGGCTGTGAATATCATCTCTGCTATTACAGAATTTGTGAGAGTAACAAGGATGTAATTTCCCAGAGGAAAACTAACACCAGTAACAGCAAAGCTTGGCATTTCTAGCCAACGCAAAACACAGATTTCCTCACTGAGCACTTTGTGAAACAAAGAAGATACACAGATGCTTAGTGATGATCTTGCACGTTCACTGGTTTCAGGAGAATAAACAATTTTGGATTAAGTGACCCTGAGCTGGACTGCCAAAAGCAAGCCTAAATACTAAGGTGCAGGATTTCAGAAAGATGTATTTCTTTTCTTAAAAGTCAGTTATGCTCAGGTGAAGAAGCAGCATGTAATGATGCAATGCCAGAAGTGTACTGTTGACTTTCTTCTTCCAAGGAAAGGTGAAAAAGGTCTACAGGCCTTCCTCAACACACTATACCCTAAGCATGGTAGCACGAGTAAGAATAGTGTCTATAAAGAATATAAAGGGGGCTGATTACTGACGAAATCTGTGAGCCAGAGGTTAGATACAGAGGAACACTGACCAAAAGCCTTTCCGGGCCAAAGCTGACACAGAAAACTGAACATAGGAACAACAAAAGACCCCTAAGGCACACAGTCAAAAAAACAGGAAGATGGATTATGCCCCAAGGATAAAGAGTAACTGACAAGCCAGTCCCAAGTAATGCTAGCAGTTCTTAGTAACAAAGTATGTGAAATTAGCAATGTAAATAAGAAAAGGACCTTGGAGAAAAAGGCGTGGGGGAGAGGGTAAGGGGAGGGCAGCAAAACTGAGACCATATACTGGGACAAAAAATAAGGTGACCCAGGCTCTGTTGTAGAACACTGAAAGAACTAATGGATGCCCACTCTAGCTATGAAATCTGTAATGTACTAAACCAAAATGACAGGAGAGGGTGCAAATCACCAAGACAATTTACAGCTGTTAGCTAGCCTCTGGTGTTACACAGGAGTATATAGAGCAAGGTTCAGAAGCGAGTAATGAAGAGACCAAACGGTAAGTGGACTAAACTGTTAAGCTTTATCCAAAGTAAAGCCTCTTTGGCTACATTTTCACTGACTGACTTTTTAAGGATAATGCACTAATTACACTTTAAGAAATCAAATTATACAGTACCCCATAGAATTATTACTTAAAGTAATTATTACCCATAGAATTATTACTTAAAGTGAGATGACTGAATCCAGTATGCAGAGAAAAAGCTGCCGCCAGGGGAGACTACACCAGTGGTTATTACAAGATAAAAGTTACCTAGGAAGAAGAAAGGACACCAGCATTGTTTTTCAAAGATCAGTCTTGTCATCAACCCTTTCTTATATATACATCAGTGGCATGGGAGAAGAAGTGATGTAGACTTGTAAAACTACTTGATAGGAGAAACTTCAGACATAATAGAGATTGCACGCAGATTGTTAAGAAGAATTATGTGGCCTTTCCAGCTGAAACAACAGAAGTAAAATAAGATTGAGCAGTGCAGTATCTTACATTTAAAACCTGGTAACAAGGACTTAGCTCCATCTGGAGCTGTTTCAGTTACTGGGAGATGATGATGAGTAACCAGTATGACATTGCTGTGAGATACGAAGGCTCTAGGATGCATTAGGCCAGGTATTTTCCTTTTTAGTCAAAATACGGGAGTTTGGAAGTTAGCATTAAGGCTCAGAAATCCACCTACACCACCACTGCACTAAGTGTGGCAGGAAACTCTCGCACATACTGAAACAGGAGACCTCCTGCGGGGTGCCCATTACAGTCAAACATGGGTCTGCGGGCTGATCCAGGACCTTCTCAGAACTCAGGGGCTAAGACGTGCAAGATGGATGAGGACTGGCTTCATCTTCAGGAAAGGCATGTGTGCTTTGCATGACAGCCACCCCACAGGAGTATTACGGCCTCACAGACAGCAGGTCACTGGAAATCCCAATCGATGGGCACAAGCATGTGCTTCCCTTGCCTCACGCACCCAAAGCCCGGGTCAGGATATTACGCAGCACAGAAGCGTTCTACACAGCATGGAAGCGTTCAGCTTCTCCAACGCTCAGCGGGCCTTGAGGCAGAGACCCGGCCAGCCAGGCCCGCACACAGCTGAAAGCGACCCGGGATGGAGCCCGCGGGGCCCTGCGCGGCCGGGCGGCTCTGCCGGCGGGCCCCGGGCTGCAGCAAGCTCCGCCTTCCCCGGCGCCCGCCCGGCCCGCGGGCGGGGGCGATGCTCCAAGGCCCCACGAAGCTGCCAGCCCGGGCCCGACCCCCGCGGGCGGCAACCTCCCGGCCAGGCCGCGGCCCCCGGCACCTACCCAAGCGCTGGGCCAGACAGGCGGAGGCGGTGTCGGAGGGGTCCCCCAGGAGCGAGGCGGCCACCGGGATGCTGTCCTGCAACCGGAGCGCAGCAGAGGCACCGCTTAGGCCCCGGCAGCGCGGGGCGGGAGCGCCGGGCCCCCGCAGCCGCCCCTCTTCCCTCCGTCCGTCCCTCTTCCGTCCCTCCCTCCCTGCCGCTGGCCGCGGGCCCGGCAGCCCAGGGCGGGCGGCGGGGACACTCACCCGTGGGCTGCACATGGCGACGGCCAGGCTGGCGAGCGCGGGCGCGGCGCCCACCCAGAGGAAGAGCGAGTCCCGCAGCCGCATGGCGTGGAAGTGCACCCGCTGCTCGCCCAGCCGCCCGCTGAAGTCGTGCAGGGCGATGCCTCCTCCGCCTCCTCCTCCTGCCCCTGCCGCCGCTGCCCCCCCGCCACCCGCCGCCTCCATCGGCCCTTCTCCCGGCGCGGACACGCTTCCGCAGGCAAGGCCCGACCGGGCGGGCCCCGCTGCCCGGGGAGGCGGTGCAGCCGCTGCGCCCGCCCCGCCGCAGCCGCGGGGCCGCCTCCGGTACCGGCGCTGCGCTGCTGCTGCCGCCAGCCCCGGGCACGCCCGGCGGCACCGGGGGTGGCACCGTTCCCCAGCGTGTGGCCCCCACCCCGGCACCCTCCTGCACGACCCGTTCCCCTTCCCCGTGCTCCCTCCGCCGGGGTGGCAGACTGGCACGGGTGATACAGTTGTGGGGGTCTATTACAGACCTCCTGATCAGGACGAAGGAGTTGATGAGGCTTTCTACAGGCAACTGGAAGTAGCCTCGCGACTACATGCCTTAGTCGTCGTGGGGGACTTTAACTACCCCGATATTTGCTGGAAGACTCACACAGCCAGTCATTCACAGTCTAGGAGGTTCCTCGAGTGCATTGATGATAATTTCTTAATGCAAATGGTGGACGTACCAACTAGGAGAGCAGCGCTGCTAGATTTAGTACTCGCCAACAAGGAGGGTTTGGTCGAAGTGGTGACGGTCAATGGCAGCCTTGGCTGCAGTGACCATGAGATGGTGGAGTTTAGGATCCTGTGTGGGAGGAATAGAATACCTAGCAAAGCCACAGTTCTGGATTTCCGAAGGGCCAACTTTGGCCTCTTCAGTCAACTGCTAAGGGAAGTCTCATGGGAAAGTGTACTAGGCGGTAAAGGGGCTCAAGATAGTTGGTTAGCATTCAAGGACCGCTTCTTCCAAGCTCAGGATCGGAGCGTCCCAATGAGTAGGAAGTCAAGTAAGGGATCTAGGAGACCGGCGTGGTTAAACAAGGAGCTGCTGGGCAAACTCAAGTGGAAAAGGAGAATCTATGGATTATGGAAGGAGGGGCTGGCCGCTTGGGAGGAATATAGGACAGTTGTTAGAGGATGTAGGGAGGCAATTAGGACAGCTAAGGCCTCCTTGGAACTCAATCTTGCTAGTCGGGTTAAAGACAATAGAAAGGGCTTCTTCAAATACATAGCAAATGAAACTAACACAAGAGGCAATATAGGCCCACTGCTGAACGAAGTGGGTACCCTGGAGACAGAGGATATAAAGAAGGCAGAGGTGCTGAATGCCTTCTTTGCCTCTGTCTTTACTCCTGCAGACTCTCCCCGAGGGCCCCGGATTTCTATAGCCCCAGAAGGAGTCAGGACAAAGGAGGAGTTTGCTTTGGTAGATGAGGATTGGGTTAGGGATCAGCTATGCAAACTGGACATCTGTAAATCGATGGGTCCGGATGGAATGCACCCACGGGTGCTGAGGGAGCTGGCGGAGGTCATTGCTAGGCCACTCTCCATCATCTTTGGTAAGTCGTGGGAAACGGGCGAGGTGCCTGAGGATTGGCGGATGGCAAAGGTCACACCAGTCTATAAGAAGGGCAAGAAGGAGGACCCGGGTAATTATAGACTGGTCAACCTTACCTCCATCCCTGGAAAGGTGATGGAACAACTTATTCTTGACTCCATCACTAGGCATATCAAGGATGAGGGGGTCATTAAGAACAGCCAACATGGTTTTATGAGGGGGAAGTCATGTATGACCAACCTTATAGCCTTCTATGAGGAAGTGACTAGGTGGAGGGATGATGGTAGAGCAGTAGATGTAGTTTTTCTTGATTTCAGTAAGGCATTTGATACTGTCTCCCACAGCATCCTCATAGATAAGCTAAAGAAGTGTGGGCTTGACGATCAAGTAGTGAGGTGGATCGAGAACTGGTTGAAAGGAAGAAGGCAGAGAGTTGTGGTCAATGGCGCAGAATCTAGCTGGAGGTCTGTGACTAGTGGAGTTCCTCAGGGGTCGGTGCTGGGACCGGTGCTGTTTAATATTTTCATCAATGACCTGGATGAGGGAACTGAGTGCACCCTCAGCAAGTTTGCTGATGACACAAAACTGGGAGGAGTGGCTGACACACCAGAGGACTGTGCTGCCATTCAGCGAGACCTGGACAGGCTGGAGAGTTGGGCGGGGAGAAACTTGATGAAATTTAACAGGGCAAGTGTAGAGTCTTGCATCTGGGGAAGAACAACCCCATGTACCAGTACAGGTTGGGGGTTGACCTGCTGGAAAGTAGCGAAGGGGAAAGGGACCTGGGGGTCCTGGTGGATAGGAGGATGACCATGAGCCAGCAGTGTGCTCTTGTGGCCAAGAAGGCAAATGGCATCTTAGGGTGCATTAGAAAGGGAGTGGTTAGTAGGTCAAGAGAGGTTCTCCTCCCCCTCTACTCAGCCTTGGTGAGGCCGCATCTGGAATATTGCGTCCAGTTCTGGGCCCCTCTGTTCAAGAAGGACAGGGAATTGCTTGAAGGAGTCCAGCGCAGAGCCACAAAGATGATTAAGGGAGTGGAACATCTCCCTTATGAGGAGAGGCTGAGGGAGCTGGGTCTCTTTAGCTTGGAGAAGAGGAGACTGATGGGTGACCTCATCAATGTTTACAAATATGTAAAGGGTAGGTGTCAGGATGATGGAGCTAGGCTTTTTTCAGTGATATCCAGTGATAGGGCAAGGGGCAATGGGTGTAAACTGGAGCATAGGAAGTTCCACGTTAACATCAGGAAGAACTTCTTTACTGTAAGAGTGACAGAGCACTGGAACAGGTTGCCCAGGGGGGTTGTGGAGTCTCCTACACTGGAGATATTCAAGGCCCGCCTGGACAAGTTCCTGTGTGATGTACTGTAGGTTACCCTGCTCTTGCAGGGGGGTTGGACTAGATGATCTTTTGAGGTCCCTTCCAACCCTTGGGATTCTGGGTGCAGGGGTCGGGATCAACGGGAAGCAGCCGCAGGGATGGCGGCGCCCACTAGGTGGCAGGGGAAGCGCGGCGTGCGGGGCACGGCCGGTACACGGGGCTCGGGCGCTTGGTTTGGCCAAAACCTGGCGTTTGAGGCTAAAGGGAAGGGGCTGGCGTGGTGCTGTGCGGCCTCAGAACCACCCCGGGGAGGAGAGGAGGAAGGCAGCGGAGGCCTTGGCTTCGTTCAGCTCTGAAGGTTTTCAGGGTTCTGGGGGATGTGCAAAGCAAGCGAGAGGGAGCTGGGGTATGTGGAGCTGTGAATTAAAAGCCCCACTTTGGGTATGAGGTGTGCCCCACACACTTTCGCCGGAGCACAGCTAACCTGGTCCTTCATCACTGAAAAGCATTCCCCTTAATGGTACCGTCTGCTGCTGATAAGAGTATGGGTGGCACGCCAGTGGCCTTGGGCCCTTTGCATTGCGAATGTGTCTTCACAACCACGGGCACGGTGATCATCTCTGCATAAAGAGCAAGCGAGTTAATGATGTAGACTGGCTTTTTAATCCGTATTTCCTCTGTCTCCGATTTCATACTTGCTTCTAGAAATCAAAATTTCTATTTCTAAATCCTGAAACTCCATTTTCCCATTGAAAAAATGGGGGGAGTGAGAGGGGGAGAAGCCATTCATCACTTTTCTTCCCTAAGCCGCTTTGGCTCTTCCTAGCATCTGCCAAAAGACAAAATCCTTAGCCCTGCTAATTTCTGCCCGTACTGCTGCATTGATGCTAAATCCCAGGAGTCAGCTAAGCCCAGCTCAGCTGCTAGACTCTGACATCCCATGGCACAGGATCAGCTTGGGGAGATGGGGGGGAGGGTCTCACAGGCCACCTTTTCTGCCCTACATTTGTCCCTTGCTGCTGGCACAAGGCATTATGGGCTGTATGGTAACAGCATCAGGCCTGTACTGGTTCTCAGCTCACCGCAGCCTATCCTAACCCTTTGCCTTCACCTGGGCTGGCCTTCTGCGAGGTGGGTGTGTGCAGAAGCTGAGGCATGTGCTGGGGCTCAAAAATCAGCCTCTCACTGTCCAAGCAGCCTGTTGCAATCTGACATTTAGCCTGTGGCAGCTGTGGAGCTCAGGCAGGCAAGTAAGTGACAAGAAACACCTTGGAAGGGGGTGAGTGCTGGCTGCCTGCACCAAATGCTTCCCTTTACATTCTGTTTGTCTCTACTGCAGGTTCACTCTGCACTTAGTGGGGGCTAAGGGCACCGGCTAAAGCAGCAAAACCCATCACAGGTTGGGAGCATTGCAGGAACAAGTATCTAGGCACTGGATAAATAGGTACCTGCTGGGAGCCACAAAGGTAGTAGTGGTGGTGAGATTCCTGTGATTAGACACCTGAGGGTTATGAAAGAGATGTGCCCCAGGCTTGCTTCATCAGGGGAGAGAAGCAGGCAGTTTTAGAGCACAGTTTGTCTGGCCTCCTTTAGATCTCTCTTTTGAGTGAGAGGCATCCCCCTCCTGACCAATTTCCATTGGCTCCAAGGGAGGTTAAAGTGAAAGGTAAGGCATGCCCAGCTTTGCAGACAGATTTATTCAAGTAGGCAAATCCTTCCTTAAGTGTTCAGAGCCAGTTTCTCTGCTACACAGGGAGACAGGGACAGAATTGGCTTCTGCAGTAGAGTCCCAGTGGAGGAGCTGCTCTAACAAAGCACCAGCACAGCGTCTCTTCCCACCAAGCAGAAATTTAGGCTTCCTTGCATGCTAAACCTATGCTTACATGACCTGCTGGATTGAAGTAAGAGTACGCTGCTTTCTTCCCTAGTTTTTCTACATCAAGTACAAGTTTCTTGCATCGCTTCCAAGGCTGTCTACAAGCTTGCTTCTCCCTAGGGGGGAACTGCCCCTATTTCATCATGCTCTCATGTCTTCCTCTTCCCATCAGGAGTCTTCTCCAAAGTGCTTGTAGCTTTCCGTGGGATCCTAAGCCCTGTGGACCTCTGAAGGTAAGTCACAGGGTTCCTCTGCTCATAAACACTTCTACCTATTTAATGCTGTTCTGCGAAAGGTAGCTGCTATCTGTAAGTTGTGCTCGATCTTTGTTTAAGCACAAAATAGGGAAAACATTCATCTAGCAAGCAAAATGCTGGGTAAGCATTTTTATTTGCAATGCAGATGTGAAGAGTGAGTGGGAGCTGTGCAGAACCAGACCATCAAGTACAAAATGAATATCCTAATTACAGCACTGCAAGGCCATCAGAGCCCCTGCAAAATAAGAGGAGAAAACACTCCAGCAGCACATTAAACCTCTTGTGTTTCTTTTAGCACGCTCCTCTTTTTTTCTGTGTCCATGAAAGCAGCACCCATGAATCTGCCTTATTTATCAGGTTTGAGGCCAGAACGAGCCTCTGCTGCAGTGAGACACTGTATAGCAAACTAATGATAAAGCAGAGATACTGTAGCAAAAGCACCATATGTGTATATATATCGCTGCTCAGATGGGATCCAAGTGGTTCAAAAGTATGTGTTTCTGTGCTTGTTGCTCTTCTCCAAAAGTTAGGTGGCCCACATGAGTTACTAGATCCTAAACCCTGCTTTTTACCTCCCATCATCTCCCCTCCAGTACAGTTTTAAGCCAGGAGTAAATCTTCTTCCTGGTAGCCGAGGAGCGAGGAGACGTAAAGCACATAGTTATGAACCGGGATGCCACTGAAAGAAGCAAATGGTTTCTGATTCCAAAGTTCTGATTTCAGAGCTTTTTTGTTCCTGCATGGACACAGTGTGAATTTGACATGTGAGAAAGCAGTTGACCATTAGAGTGTGTCAGTGCTTCCCCTGTTGATGCCTTGGGACACGCTAGTTTTCTTGATTTGTTGTCCTTTTGCAGAGGAGTAAATGACTGCCTGATAAAGCCACATGAAGCCTCCAGCCACCTTGGTGAGGGTCCATGCTACCAATCTGCTGCACCAGTAACTGCTGCAGCCCAGGCTTCTGGGAGCCTGCTTTGTGTTGAGCCTTCCCTCAGTGGCACTGGTGTCTGAAGGGGTCCTTCTCTCTTCCTGTGCCACAGGGACGCCCGGGGAGCCAAAAGTAACACTTCCTTTTTCTGTTATTGTTGGATTGTTTTTCTCAGCTGGCTCAGTCCTCTGATGTAACTTGTTTCACTGCTCAGATACTTGTGCTGGTGTCATGAAGGGCAGCATCAGGCGAGCATGGGCAAGCAAGGAAGGGAGAAGTGTCTCTGCTCACACTGTGCAGTCACCAGGGTCATCTCAGCCAATTTTAGATGGGGCTGTCCCAGTCCTGCTCTCTTAGCATTCATCTGATATGCTGGTGAATCAGCCTGGGGAAACAAACTGTCCAAAAACTACTGCTGGGATCCCTGGGATGGGATGTTTATTTAGCTGTGATAGGGAACTGGTCCTGAAACATCTAAACATGGTCACAGAGATCTCTTAACCTCTTTGAGGGCTCAAAACACTTTGCCAAGTGTTGATCAGCCTGACTTATTGTCCTAGCAAAGAGACAGGAAGAAAAGAGACAGGGGCTGGAACTTTTGACAGAGTTGCAGAGAATGCGGAAATCAGGCTGGAGAACTCACATGAAGATCACAGCTTAGGAGACTCGCAAGGGGACTACCCCAAATCCATGCTATGAATCTCATGATCCAAAGCAATATCGAGGGCAGCCCCACCTCCCACCACCAAGCCTGTGTCTGGAAATACACCCATAAGCAAATGCAAAGCATAGATGTACAAGCCACAGTAGCTGTTGTGACAGTGTTAGCGCAGCTACTATAGTAACTCCTCAGTGCGTCTATCGGTACCTAGGCAGACATTGCTCTGAGGAAACCCAGTTCTTGATTTCCAAAAGACTGAAGGTACCAGCTTTTTCCCTTGAGGAAAGCCTTCCTCTTTATTTTGTGGGCTTCATAACCTCAGCCGTCGGGATTTCCCTGCCTGGGTGGGATGAGACCTGGGATGCATGTGCCATGGTGATTTTCTGGGGGGCAGCTTGTCATGATCCACTGTGCAGTGTGTTTGGCTAGAAATCAGGGCTGCCAGGTTTTGTGCCCAGCTGGCATGGTGACCTTGTGCAAATCCCCTCTACTCTGCTTTATCTCACTCCTCTGCAGAATGGAAGAGAACAACCCTTGCCTGTCTCCCCGCAGCTGAATGGAGGTCTGTGTAAGACGCAGCTCATTGGGAAGTTTGTGAGTCCAGACTAAATTTCTGCTGTTATCAAATGTGACGTTTTCCTTTTATTGTTATATGAGTCACTGGAGGAATTTGTCTTAGATCTCCTGGAACATTTGAGACACATTGGTTCATAGCTGCTGGACGGGATGCACTAACATGGTGTGACTCATCGCTCCCTCAGGGACAAGAAGAAGTTTAAGCAGTCAACTGGAAATCATATTTTATATGCAGATAGACCACTTCACAGTGGAGAATCCTGAAGCAGCTTACAAACACTGGCCCTGGTGTGTAAAAGCCAGCAGCTGTAGTGATTTCTGCAGGTGCACTGGGCTATTGCATACCTGTGACCTGACGGGAAAGGGAACAGGCATGAAAGCCTAAAGGAACTGAGCTTTTGAAAGGCTGAGAAGGGAAGGGAAAAAAAAAAAAGAGATAGTATTGGAAAATTTCCCTTTATGTTGCTCAATACAATGCTGAGATCCCACACGACATACACCACACCTGATGGATCCTCTTTCTTTTCCAGTCCTTGAGTCAGTCAGCAGGACACAAGGCTGGGGTACGTAAGATATATAGGGTATGTTGTGTGCTTGAACCAGAGAGGATGCCAGTCTGCTACTGACTTGAGAACTGACTCATCTGCTAGGGTTGCAAAGAGTTCTTAACCATGGAAATCACTAATTCAGCATGCAGTGCTGACAGCCACTTAAACAAAGGTTTGACCAAGATTCAGGTTGCTTTAGGAGGGAAACCAAATCCCTATTGCTACTATCATGGTTATGGGACTTGCTGCACTTCTGGTGTTTACCCCATTCCTCTGGCTACTTTCCCTTTGCTGATTCCAGAATTTCCATGAATCTTCTCTTCCTCCTTAGGCCAGGGTTGGACTTAATAGTCTCTGTCACAAAGTTCCTTAGCCTGCAGGTCTGACCGGACATGCCTGCACACAGCTTCTCTCTTTCTCAAGCATGCCAGCAAGAGCCTGCCTCTCAGTCTGGTTCTCCAAATAGCCACTCTCTTTCATTACTTTTTAAAGCACTGCCATGGCCTTTTAATTTTTCCATTTGCAAGCAAAACTAGCTGGACAAAATCAGCTTTGATTGCTTCCTCCTCCCTGCGCAAGGAGCAAAGCTAACAGGCGGGGCATTGTCCCTCAGCAGCCCTTGAGTGTTCACTTCAGTGGTGGTTTAGCTGAAGCCAGTCTTTTCTCTTGGCTTTTCTTTCCTGCTTTTTTGAATATCATTTAGTAGAGAGAGTAAATATCCCAAACATTATCTTAGCACCTGCACATAACTAGAGAGCAGCCCAATGTCTTCTGATCCATCAAGGATATGACTCTTTTGGCCAGGCTTTCGAAGTTCATAGTACAGCTCTTGAACAGCATGATTTAGATCAGGGATGTATCAGATTTCCTAGCAGAAGTATGTCAGTTACTGCTGCCACCCAATTGGTGTATCTGATGTTACTGGTGATTACACAGGATATAACTTTCACAAGAATCGCTCCAGTGATATGCCTCCAACCTCCTGAGTTAAAACAATTGAAATAATACTTAGCACTAGTATCCAAAGATGGGTGTATAGCTGTGTGTAGCTGTGTGTAGTTGTGTGTATTTATGTGTAGTTGTTTGTAGTTATGCTGTCAGAACACACTACCCTTGGAAAACGTTATCAGAGCTCCTTTACTGTATTTTCAAAGTCAGGTAGGATCCCCGCAGGCTGAAGCTGCACCTTCAAAAAGCCTGTCCCCTGCCCTTGAACAGCGACTGAAAAATACCCTTCCCTGCTGCCTCTTGGAAAGGGTGAGAAATCATCTCCCCTTGCTGCTTGGTGTTTGAAAAGGCTGCTGCCAGGCACTGTTGCTGCTGTTGTTACAGGGTGCCAGGATGGATGGTGGCCTTCCCCAGGACTGAAAGGCCTGTGGGTGTGTGAAGTCCCATAAAGACAGATTTGTTATGTTTCTTATGAGGCAAATATGTATCAGGTGAAAATTATCCCTAAATCTTGTGGAGAGTCATAAATGTGAAAATAGGAGGAGAAAGAAGGACAAAGGAATTCATGGCATTTGGGAGTGATACCTTTCTTTAACAAATTCGGGATCTGAGCCAGTCTTTCACAGAAACCAATGGGAAAAACACCTGCTAGCTTCTGTGAGCAGAAGGTAAAGCTTGTAAGGATGAACTTCACTTAGCAGTTGTTCAAAATGCTGCCCTTTGGGCTCCTGAGTAACTGCTGGATGGCTTGCTTGGGTACCTGCCTCCCCATCCCTGCCACTATGAGGTCAGTGAAACCTATAGAGCTCGGTGGGCACAGACTGACTCCCCCCCAGACATACCTGATGCCCTACGGCCCTGCGTGCCCCAAGTGAGACTGCCAGCACTGGCACATGACACCCCGATTTTGCCACATTTGCCCCATCACTGCAATCCCAGCTGCAGGGGTTCCTCAAAGTGCAAGGGGAAGGAAGGGCAGGAAACAGTGTTTTCATCTCTGCCGCCAGTTCTAGCTTGGTGAGGATGCTTCCAGCTTTAATAAACCAGATGATCAAAGCCTTTGTGCGAATCCTGCCGTCAGGAGAGGGCTTGTGCCGCTGCACTGACAGCACAGCGGAGCCCTGTGCAGCTCCCCCAAATCCTGCCTTTCCCAGCTGTGAGCTCTTGGCACCCATCAGCTCCCTCCAGCCCAACGCAGGAGGGCAACTGATGTCGGGCAGACAGAAACCTTTCCAGTCATTTTCTTTGCTAGTAAGACAAAGATGTAATGTACATAGGAGTGATCTGAGGCTCTATTATATTATTTTTTCCCCAGCTTTCACGGTGATATTTATTCTCTGTCCAGTCTTCTGAAAGATGCGTACCAGAGGCACCTGGGAGCAGCCAAAGCAGCTGCCTGATAAGCTCTTTAACATTCATTTGCACAACCATGCCTTTTGCAAAGGAAAAAAGAGAGTGTTAACGAGTTGACAAGCGCACTCTTCCTTGCAGCAAGCAGCGCTGCCAGCCGCAGTGTTACTGCAGGGAGGAGAGAGCAGGGTGGTGACGGAAGACCTTGAAAGAAAAAAGCTTTGTTCAACCCGGTTACACAGACTCCTGCTTCCTTGATATACCGAATCCTAGCTAGCCGAGCAAGGCAATGGATTCTGTAGAAACTCGGCTTGGCAATGATGCTGGGCAGCATGCTGCTCTCAGGGTTTCAAGGATGAGTTGTTGGGGTGGAAAGAAATCGTGTTTAACCAAGAGGGATCGAAGCAGAAAGGAGTGTTCGCTAGGCATGTGTCTTCTGCACCACCCCCAAATGAGGGTCCGCCAGTGGGTTTACCCTCTGACCCTGCCATTTGCAATCAGACCCTCAAACTATACAAACCTGCCATATCTCAGCTCAGCCTGAACACGCACACACAGGCACACACAAAAATCCTGCTTAAGAAAGGAAACGCCAAGACTGGTTTTCAGTAATAACTCAGACAAGCAAGCGAGTATTTTCTTTCATGCCTCGCTCTTTCGCATTTACTGAATTTGTTCCACATGAATGTAGAAACAGCTGCATCAGCACCACCACTGAAGCTGGAACCTTATTAATATTTATGCCTAGAGAGCAGAGCACACACGAATCAAAACGCCTTCCCTCCATTGGCTCAGGGACCCCAGCATCCATACAACATCTTGCCACGTTTGGTGGCCAGGCAAGCAGATTTATTAGAGAGCGGATCAATTTCTCATCAGCACTCTCACCCGATCGCAGGAAAACTGCCCTTTGCCTCCTACCTGCTCTTTGCGTCTCGTCCTTCAATGATTTCCCAATTAGAGAAACCATTTTTCATCTCTTTTGCAGTCCTGTGGTTTATATTCTCATCTATTAAATACAGTTGGAGGCATTAGATGCTTGAATTATTATCATTTGCATACCCATAAACCTGAGTACAAATGAAATGAAACAAGAAATAACGCTGTGACTGATCTAGCACGTGCTAGGGGGGACTGAGTTCATGGCACATGGCACTATGCACATGAAAGGTGTTGCGTGGTGTCAGTGTGATCCTTGGAGCCTCCCTTGGGACTTATTTCCACTGCAGTTTTTGCTGCCAAGGTGCTGCAGTGAGACCCCTTAATCTGAGGCTGGAGGGTTTCCTTTCCAAGAGTGCCGAGTGGAATTCTGGCTGACAGCCTTGCACCGGCTTTGTTTCACGGGAGCAGTCCTTAGCTTGCCTAATAATGAGTAACTGGCGCACAGGCAGGTGCTCTCAGCAAAACTGAAGCCTTCACATACTTTTTAACTATCTGATAGAAACAGTGGCTTGTAGCAGCAGTAAAAGAGAGAGAAAATAATTCTATGGCCTGGTTGAAGCCGGTTGTGGGGAGGGTGTGTAGCAGCCCCAGATGGCTGCGCCAGTAGCCCCTGGCTGCACCCCTGCTGAGACCAGGGGCACCCCAAGATAGGCAGCACCGGCAGAGCTGTGGGGCAGCAGCCTCAGCCCCGGGGTTCCCTGGCAAGTGCGGCAGCACCAGTGAAGTGCCCTTGCCCCCCCGTGTGGGCATGGGGGACTGCAGATCCAGCATGACCATAGCCGGGAATCACACAATAGGGCTTGCTGGGTGACCAGAGTCCACCCAGCAGCCACAGGGGTGTGGGGCCACCACTGACAGTGTGGCCACTCCTCATTGCCCAGTCCTGGGCCACCAAGGCATGTCTCATTGGGCACACACTGCCATCAGTCCTGGGTATCCTGGTCTAAAGGCAGCTTGGTTTGATGATCTCTGAGGTTTAAGCATTGCACTTAAGGGCAGAGATAGCCACTAGTGTGTGGACCAGGCAGATGTGAGGAGAGGGAGGATGGTTGGCCTTTGCTACTCCCACAGACGTGTCCTCAGCACTGATGTGATACGGTTTTCTGCTGCCTCCCTGTTTTCTTCCCTTCGGATCTCATCGCCTTCCCTGCTGGTGTTGATTCCCCCTTGTCCCTGAGCTCCTGATGATTGTGTTCTATAGTCCTGTCTCTGCCTGCATTTGTACCTTTTCTTACTAGGTGTTGTGCTGCACTGCTGACTTCCCCAGAGCTAGCAATCTCCTCAAGAGCCCGGGCAGAGGCTCCACAGCCAGACTCCATTATGGCGAGGGCTTTTGTTGGTGTCAAGGCTACCAAGGGTCACAGCACACAGCCATGGCTACTACCGGCTTTGGCCTGCTCCTTGTCCTTTCCCACCAGCTGACACTGGTGGCTCCAGCCACCGGCATAGCCTGCAAGCAACCCATATGCAAAGAGACAAAGACACACCGAAGTGCAGACACCTGACAGATATTTTGTTTGTAGAGATACAAAACGTTCCCTCTCAGTGGGTACCACCCTCAATTCCTCCCCAGTGTACCCAGGGTCCTCTCAGCCTGCCCCTCCCCTGAGTTACATGGTACGCACTGAGGAGTAAAAGGTTGGTTTGCCCTAAATGACCTACTGAGCCACCCTAAAAGCAGGTCACCTGCTGTCTAGCCTGTCTGTGGCGTCAGACCTCAACTTGTGAGAGTCCAAACTTCTTTCTCATTTTTATATACTACAGCATCCCACCCCTCAAGATACAGAAAGCTTAGGTGCCACTCTTGTGGGCTTGGGCATAACTTCAAGGTCTTTAAGTCATATACATTCTTCTAAGAGGAGCCACAGACAAGGACATGACCCACGAAATGGGATGCTGAACCATGGGATGGGTGCATATTTTCTGAAAGGAAAAGTGATTTTCTCTTTAGGAAAAAACCTTCTAATGACCCACAAATTGTACTGCAGAACATCACACAAACGCGCGTACTTCCCATTATAAATTAAAACGACCGAGTCCTTCCCTCGGGCTTTGTTAGCTGGTTTTTGCAACCTTCTGCGTCCTGCAAGGGAGTCGAGACTTTCACCAGTGACCGCTTCAGTAGCTTCAGACGGAGGCTCTGACGGCGATCACACCCAGCCGTGGAGCTGGGAGGATGGGAACCATGAAAGAGAGGAGGGGAGATAGAACTGGATAAAACGGGGTTGGTGCTCTGAGCTTCATTAAACAAACTCTTGACTGAGGTTATGTTATTCCTCCTCTTCGGTGCCCGTCAAGGGCGGCCGAGGGACAGCCCTGAGAGCCGGCATCCCACCCGCCCCGCCGCCGCTTCCGCAGTGCCCCGGCCGCGCTGCTTTGACGCCCTGGGAAATCAGCAGGGCGAGGGAAAAGGTTGCAGGCTCTTTTTGTTCCTTTCTTTTCTGTGCAGCTCTTTTCTGCCGCGGGGAGGAGGGAGGGCTGGTTGCCGGGGCGACTGGGGATGGAGGAATCCAGCCAGGGCCGGGGATGGGGCAGGGGCTGCGCTGACAGGCACATACATCGATGTGAGGCTAATACAGAGAAGGGAGAGAGAGCCACCGGCAGCCAACAGATGAACAGTTCATTTTCCTGCAAATAATTCCCAATATGCTACGCTGAACCTTCAGGAAACCTGCCGCTTCCAGTGCTTACCTTCGAATTAAGGTGGACCTTGTCTGAGGGCTCCTGAAGCGGAGGAGGGCTGCTGTTCACCTCTAAAGGGTCTCATTTAAGGGCTGCAGAAAAGCTAGACCTGTCTTTCCTCTCTCATCCCCCAGTAATGCTGCTCATTTTAGAAGCAAACCTTTCACAGTGGTTTCTTTTCTTCCAGTCTCAAGTTCTATACAGAAGATGTACTTGAATCCCCTCTCCTTTAAAATGTGAATTTTATTTGAAGATAAAGCAGTTGGGGCGAGGATCTTTCCTGCAGTGTTAATAATCCGTTTTCCTTGAATTAGATTTTAAAATGGCTTCCTTTGAAGCCTCAAGCTGTTAGAAATGAGCTTAACGTAGGTATGGAGTGTGTGTAAAATCAGCTCCCCCCTTTCGTGCTGAAATGACAGTAATTCTTCTAGTAAATAAGTAATATCAGTGTACAACACACAAATGTTTGTGGAAATAACAGTGGCAAGCAGCCATGGTACCTGTATTTTGCACCAGCTCCGCTGTAACGGGGTTTTGCTGCACCAGCATTCTCAAGAGCACACCCACCACAGCCATGGGAAAGGCTGGCATTGCTTTGAATCCTTACCTGAAGCTGTCAGTTGGTAATCCACTGGAGTTGCTAATCTGCAAGGCGTTTTTAAACAGGTAATTCTAGATGTGGATGTTGATTATGCAGTTAAGAAGCCTCAAAAAGAAGAAAAAAGAAAAAGTTTGCTTGGAATTAAGGCTACACTTTGCTCCTGAAGCGTGGTCAACCAAATAATGAAATCGCTCCTTAGCTTAGACCAGTAAAAACACATTTCAGAGGGAGTGCAAGTGATCAGGTTTATTATTTCAAAATCACTGTTGAAGAGACGAACCTGAGGGTGTCTTTTCAAGCATCCCCTTCGGGGGGCTGGGATGCCTTCTTCCCGAAAGGCGAACAAAAGAAAGGTGTGGATGCTTTGGAATAGTCATCAGAGGAAACCAGGTCTTTCTGCAGACTGCCTGGGAAGAGTGTAAAATGGGATCTGGGGTGATCCACAGGCAGGGTTATCGACCCGCATAAACGAGGTTAGAAAGATGAGGGGCGTCGACACCCGGGTAGAACAAAGGAAAGAGTATACGGAAGGGACAGGGATTGGAAATGGTGATGAACTTTCATCTGCCCCTCTAGAATAGCTGCAGCCTTCCTCTAGTGGGGTCGCTAAACCCGGCTTTAGTGGGGTTTAGCGAGGTTCATCGGGGTACAGCCCGGCGCTGGTTGCGGGCAATCCGCCCGCGCCTGCCGGAGCTCTGGGCAGCCTTCCCGCGGGGCCGCTCCCCGCCCTCGCCTCACCCTCGGTAACGCTACTGTGGAGCAGGCGGCACCCACGAGGAGCCGACACGCCGCGCTGGCCGCCCCGCAGGGCACCGGCTGCGGTGCGAACCGTGCCTCCCTCCCGTGCTCTTCCTCCCCCCGACCTCCTCCTCCTCCTCCCCGCGCGCTCCCTCTGCAGCCGTTGTGCCGTACCGGGATGCTCCCAAATATCCCGGGGAAAGCACCTCTGGGCGCACATCTTCAACCCTCCCTTGACAACCCAAAGTTCTTCCCTTTCTTCAGCCCTCAGCGTGTGAAAATCCCCAACTATCCGAGCGTCTGCAAGAGCCGATCGCTGCCGATCCGAGGGACACCCCCTTCCCCTCCGAGGCCCGCACCCTGCGGCGGCACCGGCAATGTCTGCTGTCTGGCCGAGGGTCGCTGGCGGCCGCAGCCGGGGAGCGGCTGGGTACAGGGCAGGGCGGGCGGACAGGGGTTTACGGGGCACAGCTCGTCCGAGGGCTCCCTGCCCTAGGTGCGGGGCTCCCGCCGCGGGTGTGGACTTGCGAGGGCAGAGGGGCGGCAGCTGCCGGCGCTTGCGGTGCCCCGCGGGTAGCGGAGTCTCCCGCCAGCGCCGGGTGAACGGAGGCACCGGTGGGGGGCGGGAGCAGCCTCCGGGCTCCCCCTCCTCCCCGCGGCAACGCCCGGTGCTGCGGCAGGGAAAGCTGCTCGTCCCGGGGAACAAAAGGCTGCGGTTGCCTCCGGACAGCGGGCGGGGCGGCGGGGCCGGGTCCATACACAGGAGGCCCAGGACGGGTCCCCACAGCCGCCCTGGGTGCCTTTGTCCCCGGGGTCAGCAGGGAAACGGGGCGCCGGGGCACGGGCGGCGGTACCGGTACCGGCGCGCCGCGCCCGCTCCCAAGAAGCCCCGCCCCTTACCGCAGGCCCCGCCCCCCGCTGCGGGAGACAATGCCGCAGCCACGCCCCGCCCCCGTGCGCCCATTGGCTCCGCGCCTCTCCCGCATGAAGTCACCGGCGGGGCGGGGCGCGGCGCCCGATTTAATGGGGGCGCGGGGCGCGGCCGCCGCAGCAGAGGGTGCGGGAGCGGGCGGAGAAGGTGCGAGTGCGGGGCAGCAGCGGACACCGGCGCCATGCGTGAGATCGTGCACATCCAGGCCGGGCAGTGCGGGAACCAGATCGGAGCCAAGGTACGGTTCGGCGCCCTGGCCGTCTGCCGGGAGCGCCGGGCGCTGCCCGCTGTAGCCGGGGACCGCCGCGGGGAGAACCCGCGCTCCCGCTGCGGAGGGGAGCACCGCCGCGGGGGCGGCTGCGCGGGCAGCTCCCGGCTGTCCCGACGGGAGGGGTTTCCGCGGCGTGGGCGCGGCGCGCCTTTAGGCTGCGGAGGGGAGAGCGGGTGCGGCGGTACCGTGCGTCCGCCCCCGCGGGCGGCGGGGGCCCTGGTGCGGGGGGTGAAGGGGGCGCCGATCCGGTGCCACACCCCTCCCGTCGGGGGGGGTGGGGGGGGCCGGGGCGCGTTAGTGTCCGCGTCTGGTGGGGGCCGCCCCCACGCGTGGCAAATCCGTGCGTGCCACGTGGCGGGGCTTTGGCCGGGGGGGCGCGGGCGGGGCGTGGCGGTGATGGCCCCCCCCTTTCACCTCCCGTCAACCCCGCCCGGTCCCCGCAGTTCTGGGAGGTCATCAGCGATGAGCATGGGATCGACCCCACGGGCAGCTACCACGGGGACAGCGACCTGCAGCTGGAGAGGATCAATGTCTACTACAATGAAGCCACCGGTAAGGACACCCTGTAGTGAGTTTCTTTCCTGTGCTGCTGGGGTTGGCAGGCAAGGTGGCCCCCAGTGCCTCCTGCCATGGAGGCTGTGCCTTCACCCTCCCTGCTGTGGGTGGTGCCCAGGCACAGCTTAAATCATGGAATTACAGAATGGTTTGGGTCGGAATGACCTTGAAGATCATCCAATCCCCCTGGCAGGGGTGGGGACACCTAGCACTAGACCAGGTTGCTTAAAGCCCCGTCCAACCTGGCTTTGAATACTGCCAAGGATGGAGCATTTACCACTTCCTTGGGCAACCCATTCCAGTGCCTCATCACCCTCACAGTAAAGAATTTCCTCCTTATATCAAACGTGAGCTCTCCTGCTTTAAGTTTAAACCCACTAGCCCTTGTCCTATCACTACAGTTCCTAATGGAGTCCTTCCCCAGCATCCTTGTAGGCCCCCTTCAGATATAAGAAGCGTGCTATGAGGTTTCCATTCAGCCTTCTCTTTCACAGGCTGAACAGTCCCCATTTTCTCAGCATCTCTTTGTATGGCAGGTTGCTTTGTATTCCCATCCCCAAATTCCCTAATCCTCCAAGTCAGGAGCAGCAATTCCTAGGCAGCAAATTGTGGGGAGGCAGAAGAGAGCCCAGCAGGTCTCCCATAACACTGGTGCTGGTTCCTCCTGCAGGTAACAAATACGTCCCCCGTGCCATCCTGGTGGACCTGGAGCCTGGCACAATGGACTCTGTGCGCTCCGGCCCCTTTGGACAGATCTTCCGGCCTGACAACTTTGTCTTTGGTGAGTGAGCGTGGGAGAGGAGTCCCAGTTTCTGAGCTCTGTGCACAGGAAGGAGTCAGAGCAAGCATGCAGGTGACCCTGGGGGACCTGAATGCCAGTAGCACGATGGGGATGGAGGGGAGGGGTGCAGGCTGTGGGGCAGGAGAGGTGGCATCATCTCTGTTCCTGCCTGGGGCCCTACTAACGGGGCACCTTGCTTCTGTGTGCCCCACAGGTCAGAGCGGGGCTGGCAACAACTGGGCCAAGGGGCACTACACGGAAGGCGCTGAGCTGGTGGACTCTGTCCTGGATGTGGTGAGGAAGGAGTCGGAGAGCTGCGACTGCCTGCAGGGCTTCCAGCTGACCCACTCGCTGGGCGGCGGCACGGGCTCTGGGATGGGCACCCTGCTCATCAGCAAGATCCGCGAGGAGTACCCCGACCGCATCATGAACACCTTCAGCGTCATGCCCTCTCCCAAGGTGTCGGACACGGTGGTGGAGCCCTACAATGCCACCCTCTCTGTGCACCAGCTGGTGGAGAACACGGACGAGACCTACTGCATCGACAACGAGGCCCTGTACGACATCTGCTTCCGCACGCTGAAGCTGACCACCCCGACGTACGGGGACCTCAACCACCTGGTGTCGGCCACCATGAGCGGCGTGACCACCTGCCTTCGCTTCCCCGGCCAGCTGAACGCCGACCTGCGCAAGCTGGCGGTCAACATGGTGCCTTTCCCGCGGCTGCACTTCTTCATGCCGGGCTTCGCGCCGCTCACCAGCCGCGGCAGCCAGCAGTACCGAGCCCTGACGGTGCCCGAGCTCACCCAGCAGATGTTCGACTCCAAGAACATGATGGCCGCCTGCGACCCGCGCCACGGCCGCTACCTGACGGTGGCCGCCATCTTCCGGGGCCGCATGTCCATGAAGGAGGTGGACGAGCAGATGCTCAACGTGCAGAACAAGAACAGCAGCTACTTTGTGGAGTGGATCCCCAACAACGTGAAGACGGCCGTCTGCGACATCCCCCCGCGCGGCCTCAAGATGTCTGCCACCTTCATTGGCAACAGCACGGCTATCCAGGAGCTCTTCAAGAGGATCTCGGAGCAGTTCACGGCCATGTTCCGGCGCAAGGCTTTCTTGCACTGGTACACCGGTGAGGGCATGGATGAGATGGAGTTCACAGAGGCAGAGAGCAACATGAATGACCTGGTCTCCGAATACCAGCAGTACCAGGATGCCACTGCCGATGAGCAGGGGGAATTTGAAGAGGAGGGAGAGGAGGATGAGGCGTAAGGTTGAAATGGGTAGGAGTTAAGTATAGTCTGAGCAGGCAAGTGTTCATTGAGAGAAGGAATCTGTGCAGTTGTGCTGAAGCATGCATTTTTTAATTTGGTGCTCTCCACTGTTGCTTCTGTCAGCAGTTTTGTATCCTTGACTGTCCAATGTAACAGTAGTTGCAAAAATACTTCTGAGTCCTCTGTTGAAATGGTTAACTTCTCAAACATAAAGGCTTTTTGTGTCCTAAACTGTCTCCTCTTTCTTATTTCTGTCTAGATTAAGAGCACTCTCTTGTGGTTTTCTGTAGCTTCACTTCTTGGGTATTTTTCCTTAACCTTAGTGAAAGGCTAAGTTCAATAAAACAAGATTTCTCAGGCTGTGAATTTAACAGCATGAAGAGGGAGTTGCTCAGCTTAAGATGGCAGCTAATTTATGGGAACTGTGGATTCATTGTTGGGACGCTCCTCTGTCTAGCAGAAAGCTGCCTTGGCTAATAGAAACAAGACCCTGCACTTGAGAGTCCTGCAACTCCTATTCATGGATGTACGTAGCGGTGAGGTCAGCAAGAAGGTATTGAAGCCCACATTACAAGCTGTCAAAACTGATTTGACAGGATAGCTCCAGGCTTTCCCCTCTGCCATTCAGCAGCAATTAGTTAACTTGTTCCATGGCCTGTAGTACATATGTATGGGTGGCTGCCTGAAATTTGACTTGAACCTGAGATGTTTTATCTTTCCCCTAACCTTCCTCTCTCAGTATAAGAAGTCCATGCAAAGAAGCATGGGTCTGTACTAAGATACAACTTGAGCTTCATTAAGAACCTGAACTTCTTCAGGTATAAAATTGTTTCCCCAAAATAGCCACTAATCTGCCCTTAACTGTAAAGGGATTGACTCAGTAAGGCAATCAATCCCATTTAGATGATGGGAGATGATGGTTAGTTTTCTAGGTAACATGGCTTGAAATGCTGCCTAGAGCATACATGCAGTCTTGAAATAGTCATCTATCAATACCTTGACAATAGCAGTCTCCTGCCTCCCAAGTTACACATTTACAGGGTTGTTTGGTGCTCTTGGTCCCTGCAGCAGGAAATGGACCTGCAAGAGCAGCGTAGCAGCACTCCGTTGTGCATCTTTGTGAAGGTAAGTGTGGTTTCATTACAGTGAGCAAGGGGGAATTAATGTGACTCTGTGCTTAGAGGATGCAGGAACCCTGAGTGAATCTAAAAGGCAGCTGTCAGATGTTATAGGGTCCAAGTCTTTTCTATGAAACAAGAGTAAAATCCCTCATTGAATATAGCAGTTACCCAATGTATGTATAGACCTTAGTTCACACAACCATCACTTAGGGGAATTTTCCGGTACTGAAAGTGTTGCTTTGAGAGCTGCTGCTAATGCTACAATTATGGTGGCCCTGAAAGAGCTGATATCCACATGTGTGCTGCCTCTTTTGTAATCCTTCAATGAAATGCTTGCAAGGCATTAGTGGAATAAAGACAAAAGAGAGCTGCTGTGCATTGCATCTTGCCTGGTTTAGCTCTGTTAATTGACTCTGCTGCCTGCAGATGCTGCTCTGGGTATATGCTGTTCCTTTGCTGATAAACCTATTAACATGGAATGAAGGACAACAGGTACTTGGTAAAGCTTTTCACTGGTCTATATGCTTCATTTCTGATGTACACCCTGTAAAGAAGGGTGAGAAGCACTTAAGGTGCCTTAACTGTCAGTAAACATATAGAGCTGTATATACCTATAGTAGTACCTGTATTTGTTAGCTCTTGAGCAGTTCCAGGATTAAGCATTAAACACATTGAGGTTGTTTTAGTAACTGAGCTGCCTCAGGCCCTTTGGGGAAATAGCACGTTGTCTGGTTGTCAAAGTAACCTTCCCTTGGAATTACCTAGCTGGGTTGCACTTGAAACTGTTTATCATACAGCTTTGTTTGTAAAGCTGAGGAGGACAGCCAGCAAATGAATTGAAATAAAGTTTAAAGGGTGAGAACCTGGTCCTTGCCAGTAAAGATCAGCCTTTCCATAGCAGGTTTCACTAGCGTTCAGCATGTCTAGCTTGTAATTCTCAGTGTAATTACACTCTGTCTCTAGCTAACCCTTAAATATAGCTACACAAGAGACACATTTCACTAACGGCTCCCTTACTAGGAAGCAGAGCACCATCCTACATTGCTTGTATTCTGGGGTTTTTTTTCCTGCTTCTGTTATGGAAGAGAAGCTATAAATAGAGATACTCTAGACAGCATCATGTCCTTTCATAAATCCTACACATCTTATTTGCCAGTCATAATCATTAAAAAAAAAAATCAAACTCGTTTTGGTAGCTGAGGGAAATACAGATACTGGAAGATGTAAAGGAGAGGTTCAGAACTCCTTGATAGGAACAGTAGGTCAACGATAAGGGAGGATGTGTCTCCTCAGTGGGCCTGGGGGCTGCAGTACCATTTTCTTTCTGTTGGATCTTTTAGTTTTAGCTGTATCTGTCACCCAGGAGACCATTTACTATAAAAACTGGAGACTGACTGCTGTATGCCAAACAACACGCAGATGTCTTCACAAGTGCTCATAGTTGCACTTTTTCTGTTTCACGAAGAAAGCAGAGCCATGGAAAGAGTTTCAGATTGGGTAATCTGACTGCCTTAACCTCCATTGGGTGTTGATTTGTCCATGTGATGAACAATGCCTGTAAGGCTAAAGGTCTTGGATGAAGTATCCTGTTTGGAAAAAATGAGTGTAGATAGCATAGACTTAGTGGTGTGCAGCTTAAACCACTTACAATGATTCATTTGTGTGGAAACAGAGGTTAATAATATCAAGCAATATATTTTTGTTTCAACATATCAGTGGTGGCCTTTGTTGGCAACTAGAGCTGATGGTGTTGGGGAAGGAACAATCAGTTTGTTCCCTTTAAGACTGTGGTATTTTTAAGCACATTAGCAAAATGTCTTGACCAAGGCAAACAGCTCAAATGTTTGTCTGTTGGTAGATATAAGATGATAAGTCTAAGGCTGTAAAAGCAGCTAGAGACAGTATGTAGGTTTACATAGAAATGGAATGAGGTGTGGTAGCACTAAGATGCCATCTCTCCTAAGTTCTCTTTGCTGTTTGATTCTGGGACCTCAGTCTACGCTGTTGTACCGGTACAGACTGGTACATCAATGTAGACTGACTGTAGACTGACGATAGACTGGTCTATCAGTGTTGTGAAAGGATAGTCCAATATGTGGTCTGGTTCTTCAAACCACTTAAGTTGAGAACACAGTCCTGCATCTGTTTTCTAACAGATGTTTCCTGGGCTGCCAAGTGGGAGCATTAACAATTCTCAGCATATGTGAGGTGTCCCTATACATCAGAAACTGGGTTGCACTAAACATACAGTGGTTGCATGAATGTGATAATCTAGGAATTAAACCTGAGGCCCATCTTATTGACAGGTGTATCTCACCAGAAGGTATGAGGTGAAGAACACAGTAAAGCAAAGTAGAGATAGGATTTATAGCCTAAGGAAAGAAGGGAAATCCAGATCTTTGGTCTCTTCTCCAGCCAATTCTCTGAAAAATGAGGCAAAATCCTAATCTTCTGTGCAGGCAGATCTGCTTATGGATGATGGTATCACATGCTGCATACTTCAAAAGAGTACAGTGCTTGTAGGTCTTTGTAGGTATCTGTGCAAATATATGTGCTTAAAGAATTCTGGAATTCTTGAAGAAATCTAAAATTCATTCACGCTATAAGCACCTGCCTTTTGATACTCCATCAATTACCTGTCCAGGCCTGTTTGTTATTAAGACAGGAAAGAGCAGCCTATTGGAGCTCAGATACTTCCATTTTAGATGGCTGTTATCTTTAGCTTGCCTACATGTAAATCCAAAATGGAAGCATTTAGTCACAGGAAAGTGCCTGAGGCCATGGGGCGTTTTGGAAAAAGACGTTTCTTGGCCCTGACTCTCTTGGACACTTGTCCAGCTGGAGCCCTCTGAGCATTTGAATCCGAGGCATGGGGAGGGTATCGGGGGAGCTGTGAAGCCTGTTCCTCCCCCTTTCCCCAGCCATTCTGCTGGCAAAGGACACAGTGCAGTGACAACTCTTTCCTCTCCCTGAGCAGTTTAACAAGCACCGAACTGTTTCCCTGCTTCAATCCCATTTCAAGGATTTTATTTGTGAATCTGCCAGAGAGAAAAATTGTGTCTTTTTGAAGTGTGTGGAAAAAAAAAAGAAATAATTTAAGAGTAGGTCATTCCCTCCTCGCCACTCAAAGTCATTTTTCCCTTACGGGCAGAATTCCTCTCCTAAGGGAGGAAATCAAGTCAGCTTTGTTAAATTCTTGTTTACTAACATTCATGCAGGGTAGAGATTTTCTAAGTGGTCTCAATTTATCTCGTATGTCATCTTTTATAACCAGATTATTTTTCTTACTTGGTAAGTTTAAGGCATATTTTCTTTTCTTTTTGGCAAGAGTGCCACTATCATTGCAAAGAAAACTGATAGTGCAAATTGCAAACAAGTTAATAATCCAAGTTAAGCAGAATGTGATAACACTTGCTTCAGAGGACAGAGTGGCTGCCCTGGCAGAGGTTGTGTAGCTTGTTCAGTCAACAGTCCTCTGTTGTTTTGCACTGAAAAATGTTTCCACATTTTCCGTGAATGTAGTAGGAAGATACTGCCTGCCTCCATGGTGAATAATTAAACAGGGTTTTCAAGCTGGATTCAAATGGCCTCACAACAAGCTTTACAAACATGAAATGAAATTCAAGCATTGACTTACAGTCTGCTGCTCTGCATCCAGCATAATGCTGGTCTTACAGTTAATAAATTAATTGTATGGCTGGTTTTTGGAAAGTCCAGCTGTGATTCCAGCTCCACCCTAGCAGGCTGTGAGATAGCTTGCATTAGAGATTTTCAGTGCATTGAGAAAACTGCCACTTGACTGGGCTGGCCTGATTCAGTATCTTCCAGCTGCTAAAAGGGATGGTCCTATTTCCCTTGCCCTGCTTCAGGTGTTACCTTTGTGTTATTTCCCTTAGGCGGCTCCAAGGCATATCTGACCCCTCTACCAGTCGGTTCGGCTCCCTAAACTTCATAGTTAGAGACAGTAAACTGGGGATAGGGAAGAAGCTTTTTCTTGAATTACGGAGTGCACCGGGGTGAGAACTGGTGCAAAGGAGGAGGAAAAGGCAGGCAGCTGGAAGCAGGAGAGAGCAGAGCAAGATGTTCTGTAGATTGAACCACCTGGTGTGATGGCACCCTCAACTCTCCCGCAGAGAGCCAGGGCAATGTACATTGAATCCCACCACAAACTACTGCATCTCTCAGCAGACATCACAAGATGAAGTTTCGAGTTTGTTTAGTGTCAGTTTGAGTTACAAGTAGCTATCGGATTGCAAGATAAAGCAAGGAGGCTAAGGAACAAAAGAAACAGTGACTAGCAGATCAAAGTTGCTATCTGTGCGTTGTTCTCGATGACGTGCAGGAAATAAAGTACCCTAGAAAACATGATATCAGCATTTCATTTATATTGGTGCTGGAATCTTAGTCGTCTCTTGACTGGAGGACCCAGTTTGTAGAGATAGCAGACGTATTTCATCTACTGAGCAATCTTACAAGGTATGCAGCCTGGACGGGTGCAGGAGCCATCTGGCTCCTACCCCGTCACATCTGGTGTGCCAAGCAGAAATAATGAGAGGCTGCATTGTTTTGCCCTTCTTCTCAGTGAATCGGTGCCTGATGATGCTCAACATGTTTTTCTCTTCCTGGAGTAATTTTGCAACATGTGATCATGTTTATGGTGACCTTGGAAGCCAGACGAGTGGGGTTCTGTCTGCTGTGTCCTGCACAATGACATTCACAGAAATTCCTGACTCTGGGTGGCTATAGTCTAAATTCACAAGAGACACCACAGGGTGTGGAAGAAGTATGTTCGTGAACAGTTCTTCCCTCAGAAGGAGCACAGGTCATTTTAGATTTGGCAGTGCCCTAAATAGCTTTGTTATGTGATGCTCTCTCACACGTTTATTCTCTCTCTTTTGTTCTTCGCCAAACACACAAACCCTCAGGCACAACAAACACACGTACAGAGGACTCTGCAATGAAACTGCTTTTGCTCATTCACAAAAGCATGCTCAGCTGTGTAGTATTTAACTGCTTTAGCGCCTGTGGTAGGTTGTAATTTTGAAATAAAAATAGATTTTCCTTTTTGGTATTTTATTACTAGAATTAAAACCTCCTTCACAATTATTCCACCCTTTTGCTGTCAGAAATATTCTTTTATCTTCATGCACACTGCAAATGATTAGCACTGGGTTCTAAAGGTGACCTCAGACAGTCCTCATCAGATGGGAATATCACCGTTATGAGGTAGAAGGCAAACAATAAGCTGATGAACAGAGCCTGCTCATTCAAGTACCTTCAGAAAGACTCAAAACATCGTGTGGTCTCTGGTATACACGCCTGAGCAACATGTGACGTCACCCATCACAAGTAAGTGAGACTGAAGCCACAAGCAGACATTTTGTATGCTTGAGCAGCTGTCACATTTGTACAGTTGTGATTCTTTTCCGAACAATGGGAAATTACAGACAGACGTGAAAATGTTGTGGGATCCCTGTTGCCTCCCTTGTGCATCCATCGCCTGGGCTCTGCTGTTGCCCTGGAAACTGGGAAATCAAGGTTTGGTGCAGGCAGGGGGGCTGCTGGCAGAGCTTTGGCTGCCCAGTGGCATATGCACTCCCTTGCTGTGAATGGGAGAGTTTTGAATTTCGCTTGCAACAATGAACACTTAGAGTTTATGGAGCTGTGTTAAAAAAATACAACAGGGAACTCCTATATCTGCTTAAATAGCACTGAGGGCTAAGATTTGTTGAATTGATTTCCAAAATGGAGGGTTCTGAACTTACATTCAAGTGATCGATATTTAATTTGCTTCACTGTGTGCTCACGGGTGTTCAGCATTGCTGTAGGTGAGGGAAGGTATGCACATAAACATCTACCTCTCTCTAGGTACTCAGCTTTAAACCCTGGAGCTATATCACCCCCCAGAAACTAGTGTGGATTTACAAAGAGACCAGTGCTATAGCATCTAAGAATTAGTTTCCTAATAAAAGCTCAGAATCCTTAGTGGAATAACTATAAAGGACACTAGGAGGACACTGTGTAAGTGGGAAGAAGACATCTTAAGGAATGTTCAGGTGCTTTCAGGAGAGGGACCAAAATGCTGCAAGCTGGTATTTTTCAGATTTCCAGGAACACTTTGGCACCCAAAAAGCCCTTCGATGCCTGTGTGGATGCCCCCAGGAATGCCAGAGGTGCAATTGTATTGTAGTTCCACCAGTAATGAGAAGATGTAACTGCCTACTGCTGCTCAAAAGGGTGAGTTATGGCTACAGCAAGTAGAAATGTATATGCATGTGTTGTGTGAGCAATAACAAAGACTGCCTGTGATTAAGGATTGCAGAAATGTGTCAAAGGAAAATCCTGACAACAGCTGGGATATAAAGAACACAAACTTCAAGGGAATTTGGTGAAATATCTCAGTGCCAGCACAAGTCTGGATTTTTTGTGATTGAAAAAGCCATGTGTAAAAACACCACATGTAATTCCATGTGTTGCAAAGCTTGAGCCAGTCCCTGCTTGTGACATTTCACAGCAGCTGAGGTTTCTGCGCTCCAGGAGAAAAAGACCTGCAGTTGACAAGCAAGTCAATTCAGTGGAGCAAATTGAAAGCCACTTTTGAAAATATGGCCAAAGTATTCTTCCAAGCAGCCAAATGCTGGGCAAAGATAAGGTACTTCCTTACCCACTAGTATTTCCTGCCATAAAGGAAAACATTGAGTGAAACCGCTGACATTATCCACTGATTTATACTGTGTTAAGCATAGTTAACGAGTAACATGTAAACAACTTTGTTTATTCTGGCTGCAACTACCTTTCTTATTGATAGTGGTAATGATTTGCCACATAAATTTCTACCTCTCCTTTTCAAAAATCTGTGGGTTTGAAGCTGTTACAATTGCAGTGTGATGTTGTAGTGTATTGTGACAGAGATCAACAAACCAATCTGTTCTGTTGGTCACACACAGCCTCCCACTCCTTCCTCTCCCTTTCACATGATCACAGAATTGTGGAGATTGCCCAGGACCTCTGGAGATTGCCTGAGTCCTTTACTCAGCCTGGGAGGGTCAGCTAGGGCAGGTTAATCAGGGTTGTGTCCACTTGGGTTTTGTATATCTCCAAGAATGGAGAGTCCACAACCTCCCTGGGCAACCTGTGCCGGAGAAAAAGAAGTTTTTTCTTATGTTTAGAGGGAATTTCTTGTGGTTTTGGTTTGTGCCCGTTGCCTGTCCTACTGGCACTGGGCACCACCTGGCTCCACCTTTTTCACTATTTCCCATAAAGTATTTATACACACTTGTAAGATTCCCCTGAGCCTTCTCCGGGACAATCAGTCCCAGATCTCAGTCTCTCCTCATATGACAGGTGCTCCAGTACCTCAGGTTTCTCTATGTCCATCTTTTCCTATGCCATTTTTTCACTGAAAATGTCCCCTGCCATATTCAGTAGCAGGTCTATTTTTTCCCCAAGACTCCCTTTTGCTGCAGATGGACCTGTAGAAGTCTTTTTCACATCCTTTGCTTTGACTTTCCTAACCTTTCCTAACCCTGCACACTAAGACACTGACTCTGTGTTGCTCCTGGATCACCTTACTCTACTTTCACCTCCTGAATGCTTCCTTTTCCTATTTGTATTTACTCAGAAGCTCTTTGTTCATCCGTACAGGCCTCCTGCCACCTCTGCTTGATTTCCTGTTTGTTGGCATGAGCCATTCTTGAGGCTGGAAGAAGTGATTCCTGAAAGTCAACCAGCTATCCTGGACTCTTCTCTTGAGGACCATCTCCTGCAGGATTCTTCCAGACAGATACCTGGAAAGGCTAACATCTGCTCTCCTGAAGATCAGGAAACTGTGATCCCGCAAGTTACCTTGCTCTCTTCTATTGGGATCTGAACTCCACTGCCTCATGGTCACTGCAGCCAGGCCTGCCCTGAGCCTTTTTAACCCTGACTTCTTCCTTGCTTGTAAGTATCAGGTCCAGCAGAGTGTCTGCCTTTGAACTCCTTGATCATCCGTGTCAGGAAATGATCATCAATGGACTCCACAAAACTCCTGGATTGCTTGTACCCTGCTGTGTCGTCCCTACAGCAGATATTGGGGATGTTGAACTCCCCCTTGAGGACTAGGGCCTATGAATGCAAGACCAATTCCAGTCGTCCAAAGGTCTTACTTACTTCTCTTCATGATCAGGTGGTGTTTAGCCACCGCAACATAGTGCACATTGGTTTGACCACTAATACTGACCCTTTAGATCTCAGCTGGCTCACCATTCACCCCCAGGCAGACGTCTGTGCTTTTCTGCTACTCTTACACAAATGGTGACTCTCCTTCCTTGCCTTCCCAGTCCATCCTTCCTAAAGAGACTGCCTCCCTTCATCAATGTCCTGCCATGTTGATCCCTCAGCACTTCGTATTGTGCTTGAGGGGGACCCCCTCCAGGTCTGTTGTGCTGAATACGAGGTACGCCATTTTCCATCCTCTTTGCTAACATGTTCCACTGCTTCCCTGTTTGATTGTGGGTTGTCAGTTCCCTTCCCTGGTCTCTCTGTAAAGCTGTCCTCACCAAGCCAGCCAGCTGTGTGGCAAAGTTTCTTTCACTATTGAAATACTTACAGCTGTGATTCAATTGATGTTTTTATAGTCACATTCAATAGTTTCTCCACAATCCATTATAGACCCTGCTGAAATTTATTTTGGATATCCTTCTCAGCAGCAGTGCAGATTCAGGTGTACCTCAGTTGGTTCAAATATATTGTTCTTACTGTTGTGCTTGAACTTGTCGCTCCTCTCTCAGTCATCTGCCACGTACATCTGTTCAGTTTATTTCTATGACCAAACAAGCAGATATGCTGGGAGCAGGATCCAAAATCTTCCAAAATAAGATGTGTGTCAGGTGTCTGGTAGGACAGCGTGTAACTTATCGTAGAATCATAGAATGGTTTGGATTGGAAAGGATCTTCAGAGGTCATCTAGCCCAACCCTCCTGCAATGAGCAGAGACATCTTCAGCTAGAGCAGGATGCTCAGAGCCTCATCCAGCCTGGTACTGAAGGTCTCCTGTGATGGCTCATCCACCACCTTTTGGGCCAACCTGTGCCAGTATTTTACCACCCTCATTGCAAAGAATTTTTTCCTCACATCCAGCCTGAATCTCCCCTCTTTAAAACCATCATTCCTCATCCTGTTGCAACAGGGCCTGCTGAAGTCTTTCTCCATCTTCTTATAGGCCCCTTTTAAGAACTGAAAAGCCACAATAAGGTCTCACTGGAGTCTTCTCCAGGCTGAACAACCCCAACTCTTCCAGCCTTTCCTCATAGAAGAGGTGTTCCATCCCTCTGATAATTTTTGTGTCTCTCCTCTGGACCCCCTCCAACAGGTCCATGTCTTTCCTGTGCTGAGGACCCCAGAGCCAGATGTAGTACTCCAGGTGGGGTCTGACCAGAGCAGAGGGGGAGAATATCCTCCTTTGACCTGCACTTATCCCATTCCTATGTGTGTTCCAACTCCTATTATAGCCAGATCACTCCCAGAAAAAAACATTCTTTAGCAGCAGCATGAAGTTTCATGGCAGTCTTCTGCGTTCCTGAGGTCAGAGCTCTACACATACAGGTTTGGCAGCACTATCTGAAGCAGAACTGTGCTGCTTGAGCATGGCTGTGGGGTCTACCACAGCCACCCAGTCCCTATGTGCTGCAGGTGTCTGAGATACGGAGAGATGATTCTTGGGCTTTAAACATACCAAAACATGATTACAGAGGCCTGAGCTAGAAACACAGGTTTCACGGGCGCTAAAAACACAGCAGCGCATGCTTTGCTGCTGCAGCACAGCGGAGGCAAAGCCAGCAATGGGATGAACTCCCAGCAGGTGCACAAAGAGGGGTTTCTGGGTTTATTTTCCACTTTTTCGGTCAGACACGCACAACGCCCTGTGCAGCTCCGGCCTCTCTCCCTCCCACCGCCTGAGGGCGACCCCACGCCAGCGCCCCACGCCCGCCGCATTCTAACTGCGGAGTGTCCAGGCGCGCACCGACCGCCGCCGCTCCCGCACCGAGCCCCCCGCAACGGGAGACATCGCCACGGCACCGCCCCGACCCCGTGCGCCCATTGGCTCCGCCGCATGAACTCACCGGCGGGGCGGGGCGCGGCGCCCGATTTAATGGGGGGCGCGGGGCGCGGCCTCCGCAGTGGCGAGTGCGGGAGCGGTGGGAGGGGGGTGCGAGCACGGACCGGCAGCGGACACCGGCAGCGGACACCGGCAGCGGACACCGGCAGCGGACACCGGCAGCGGACACCGGCAGCGGACACCGGCACCGGACACCGGCACCATGCGTGAGATCGTGCACATCCAGGCCGGGCAGTGCGGAAACCAGATCGGAGCCAAGGTACGGGCCGGAGAGGGGGGCGATGCCCGGTGTGGGACTGTGGGGCCCCGCGGTCGAACGCCTCCCCGTCCCCAAAGGCAGAGTAGCCCGGGGCTTGAAAAAGCATCGCGGCTCCTGCTCCTGTCTCCGGCAGTCTGACCCGCCGCTGTGCTGGGCGCCGGCTGCGCTGTGCCCCGGCTCCCGCCCGTCGCTGCCCGCCTCGTTTTCCCGCAAGCAGCAGCGGCATCCGACTGCTTCCTCCCTTTCTTCCCCCGCCTCGCTGGTGCGGACCGCTGAGGGAGCAAGAGGGGTTTCAGTGCTATGGAGAGCCCCCTCACCGAGGGTGTTACAGGTGTTGTCATCTTCTTGTAATGCCTAGAGTGCCTCATGCCCCAGCTAGACAATGGGAGAAGACTAAGCTGAGATACCTGGGCACTGCCATCCTTTGAATATAAGCAATAAAAGAATTAACTCGCATGTTGGTGCTCAGCTGCCTGCCTGCCTGCAGCTGCTGTGGTCAGGGAAAGCCTTCTGTGCTGCCTCACCTTCCTCCAAGGCAGCTGCTCTGCTATGCAAGGGAGTGGTCAGGAAATGGCATGTACAGACTGTGCTGGTGTGTGTGATTGGCACTGGCCAGCTGTGGTTAACAACTGCTGTTCTCCAAATATTTCTAGTTCTGGGAAGTCATCAGCGATGAGCATGGCATTGATCCCACAGGCAGCTATCACGGGGACAGTGACCTGCAGCTGGAAAGGATCAATGTCTACTACAATGAAGCTGCTGGTAAGTGTGTCTGCTTCATTAGATGCCTTTAAATAAATGGGGCAGGCATGCCAGCTCACTAAGGCTGGAAAAATCCCTGAAAAAGAGCTGTCACCTGCCAGTGACTCCTCTAAGAGAGCTTTGTTCTCAGAATGGCTCTGATAACACAGTAAGTAGGCTTGAGCTAGACAGTGTGTCTCCAGTGAAATGCAGGGAGGTGGTATGGGAGCACAGCAGGGGTCCTGTGGCACTGGCTGCCAACTGTAGGGCTAACGCTGGTGCTGGTTCCTCCTGCAGGTAACAAATACGTCCCCCGTGCCATCCTGGTGGACCTGGAGCCTGGCACAATGGACTCTGTGCGCTCCGGCCCCTTTGGACAGATCTTCCGGCCTGACAACTTTGTCTTTGGTGAGTGAGCGTGGGATGGAGGAGTCCCAGTTTCTGAGCTCTGTGCACAGGAAGGAGTCAGAGCAAGCATGCAGGTGACCCTGGGGGACCTGAATGCCAGTAGCACGATGGGGATGGAGGGGAGGGGTGCAGGCTGTGGGGCAGGAGAGGTGGCATCATCTCTGTTCCTGCCTGGGGCCCTACTAACGGGGCACCTTGCTTCTGTGTGCCCCACAGGTCAGAGCGGGGCTGGCAACAACTGGGCCAAGGGGCACTACACGGAAGGCGCTGAGCTGGTGGACTCTGTCCTGGATGTGGTGAGGAAGGAGTCGGAGAGCTGCGACTGCCTGCAGGGCTTCCAGCTGACCCACTCGCTGGGCGGCGGCACGGGCTCTGGGATGGGCACCCTGCTCATCAGCAAGATCCGCGAGGAGTACCCCGACCGCATCATGAACACCTTCAGCGTCATGCCCTCTCCCAAGGTGTCGGACACGGTGGTGGAGCCCTACAATGCCACCCTCTCTGTGCACCAGCTGGTGGAGAACACGGACGAGACCTACTGCATTGACAACGAGGCCCTGTACGACATCTGCTTCCGCACGCTGAAGCTGACCACCCCGACGTACGGGGACCTCAACCACCTGGTGTCGGCCACCATGAGCGGCGTGACCACCTGCCTTCGCTTCCCCGGCCAGCTGAACGCCGACCTGCGCAAGCTGGCGGTCAACATGGTGCCTTTCCCGCGGCTGCACTTCTTCATGCCGGGCTTCGCGCCGCTCACCAGCCGCGGCAGCCAGCAGTACCGAGCCCTGACGGTGCCTGAGCTCACCCAGCAGATGTTCGACTCCAAGAACATGATGGCCGCCTGCGACCCGCGCCACGGCCGCTACCTGACGGTGGCCGCCATCTTCCGGGGCCGCATGTCCATGAAGGAGGTGGACGAGCAGATGCTCAACGTGCAGAACAAGAACAGCAGCTACTTTGTGGAGTGGATCCCCAACAACGTGAAGACGGCCGTCTGCGACATCCCCCCGCGCGGCCTCAAGATGTCTGCCACCTTCATTGGCAACAGCACGGCTATCCAGGAGCTCTTCAAGAGGATCTCGGAGCAGTTCACGGCCATGTTCCGGCGCAAGGCTTTCTTGCACTGGTACACCGGTGAGGGCATGGATGAGATGGAGTTCACAGAGGCAGAGAGCAACATGAATGACCTGGTCTCTGAATACCAGCAGTACCAGGATGCCACTGCCGATGAGCAGGGGGAATTTGAAGAGGAGGGAGAGGAGGATGAGGCTTAAGTCCTGTAGTATTCAAAGAACTTCTGTAAAGCAGGCATGTCTACTGAGCGACTTTTTTCTGATAGTGGTGGTGAAGCATGCTCTTTAGAAACAGTGTACCCAATTATCCTCTCAGCTCTTGTAACTTTGACAAATTTCTCAATGTAACAACTCTGAATCCCAGTTATTACAATGGTTTTGCCCTTTAATGTTAAGAGCACATAAAGGCATGTATTCTAGATAATGTTTTCTGTCTTTCTTAACATAAGTAAGTTCAAAAACATGTTAAGTCTTGCAGCACAGTGGTGCACTCTGATCTACTGAGGGGCTTACGTATTATCAAAATTATGATTTTCATGCAAGTATCTTTCACATTTTGTTTAATTACAGGATTCAAACCTTCCTGCAACTTGAATGAAAATTGAAAGCCTACTAGAATTCCCAAGCAAAGCAAAAAAGAAACACATCCAAGTTGTTTCCTACTCTGTTCAGCGTAGGAAGTCTTCCACCTGTTTGTTGAAGTCCTCTGCAAAACGCAGGTGTAGATTATGCTTTCCTTCTGGCATCAGAAGCAGCCTTAAAAGAGAAAATCAGACACTGAGTATGTTTTATTCTGTGAGCATAGGTAATTACAATATTTGTTGCGTTTTCCTTGTTCTTGGTTACCCAAGTACAGAACTGAAGTAACTCTTACGTATTGTCTGTATGTGGTTCAGAATATGAATCACAGCAACAGTTGAAGCAAGAAGTACATACTACTCCTCCCACTTTGGGGAGGATAAACTAAGCTTAAAACCAATTTTTGTGTCCTAGACCCAGTTTCTAGGAACCTTTCTGAAGGTCAGCAAAGAAGATAAGATTCCAGAAGTTACGTGAGCAGGATGCATCTTCGAAAGGTATGTGAAGTACCTGAGTTCTCCTTCCTCTTTTGGAGAAGAGGGGTTATGCTGGGCAGTAAATGCACTGAAGAGATCACTACAGAAATTTAGATTTCATGTCACCACAGGAACTTGGTTAGCATTTGAACTTTGTGTAATATGTCTGCAAAAAAGCCCAAAACCAAAACAAACCTATCTAAAACTAAGACATTCATCCATTAAAGTAAAAAGGGAAGTCAGGATTTCTTGCTTCTAAACTTTTGTTATAGCTATCTGTGAAGAAGGCTAAATCTTTGTAATACTGATACGAGTGTGATATGCCAAAATGCTACTTGCCATTGCTTCCCATCTGGGAAAAACTTTATACAGCAGGTATGTACCTCTACCATTTCTTCACATGTGTGTGGGAAACAAATTATTTGATCTTGCTGCATACTAAGCAATTTCAACAGAGCTAAAGCCATCTTGACTGATACTTTGCTGTGTTGTCTTCATGTCATCTAAGCCCCACTACAGCAAAGGGTATCTTTATTCTTTTCATAGAATCATAAAATGGTTTGGGTTGCAAAGAACCTCAAGATCATCTAGTTCCAGCCCCCTGCCATGGGCAGGGGTGCCTCACCCTAAACCAGGTTGCTCAAAGCCCCATTCAGCCTGGCTTTGCACACTGCCAGGAATGGAGCACTTCCACTTTTATGGGCAGCCTCTTCCAGTGCCTCACTGTCCTCATAGTAAAGAACTTATTATATCTAACCTAAATCTCCCCTGTTGGTGGTGACCAGTTTTGTTTTGTCTTATGGAAAAGAACAATAGTGTGTGAACATGTCCAACTCTTCTAGTACTTCTGTCTGCATTACATTTTCTGTTTCTTCAAAGATCAAGCAACATGGAGGTGCACAAACCTATAGCACTACATATGCTATTTGCTACTGCTGTTAAGCCACTGCAATGCTATTCAACTCCACCCATGCAAATACAGAATCATGGCCCATTCTTACCATGAGAAAAACAAGCAATGTTTAGCACTGCAATTGTCAGAAGCTTTTTCTACTTTACTGCTAGATACAAATAAAAGCAAGAAAAGCTTGCTTTCTTTTTTCACGGTAAATGCATGTGTTAATGAAAATATGCTAAATTTAAGGTTTCCCTTCTGCTTTATAATAGGCCATGTCATTTCCAGTGCAACAAGAGAAGAATGGGACCCTGTACCTAAGTATTAATTTCTGAGAACACAGTCTGATTTCTGAAAAACACAGAGGGGAACACTTCAACACAAAGACATGCAAAGAATCAATTTACATTTTATTGGATCCCAACTTCTAACAGTTTTCTCCTTGGCTTGTCTTCCAAATAGAAGCTGTTAGATCACTGCCTACTTTTTTTTGACTTGCCTTAGCCTCTGGAGCATTTCAGAGCTCAGTGAGACCTAACAGGATTATAGGAGCTCTGATCAGGGCATGTGGGAGTAATTAACTAGCAGACATGCCATAAAACACCTGCATCTGATTGCCAGAAAGATCTCTTGTTCTCGTCTTCCCTGTGGCATAATGCATTTTTATGAGCAGTGGGGCTGTCTTACAGATAAACATATAACTCATTTTTTCACCGAAAATTCCTGGGACTTTGGAAAAAAACAACTTTTGAGGTGGTTGTTCACATCAACAAGCAGAACAAACATCAGTATTCTGTGCTTCCCTCTAATAACTGGGAGTCTTTCTCCATTCATAGCGTTTAAGTTCATTGGTCTACTGATAGGGACAGAAACAAGGTCTCTTGCAGCAAGAGGAATGCAATGGCCCTAACAGAAGCAGAAGAAATTTGCTTTTTTCAGTAAATGCTAGGGACTGGTTCTGCATGTGAAGTGGCAAGAGGAAAAGGATCTTGATTGATTTCTCCTGGAGGACTTTAAGAAAGAGCTTATTCAAATATTATACTTTCTATATTGTAAGAGAAGTCCAGCTACATTCTTTGCATTGTAACTTTGTAGGGAAGTTTAGAATAGCTCTGTTTATGGCAGAGACAACTTGTTCAAATACTTTGTTTTACACTGTGGGTTTGAACCGTTTCATTTCTGCAACAATGGTTTATAACCACTCTATCATATAACTTACCGAGAGCCTTTGACGTGCTTATGAATGTATTCTGCGTGAGGCTGTGGAACCAAACAGTCTTTCTCACCATGAATTATAAATGTAGGACATTTAATATCTGGCAGCAACTCTTGGCAGATATTACCTAAGGAGAAAATAAATGAAAATCACGCTTCGTTTTAAAATGGTATGAAAGACTGAAACTGCTTCTGTAAAGGACTGTGAACTCCACTGGGTTCTAGCTATTGCCCCTCTTTGTGGACAGCATGCAGTGAAATTTATACAACTATGTAATCAGGACTGTAATTAATGTTTCTTTCTCCAAAATGTTACTTCACTGGAAATTGTTTCATTAATGGATGCCAGCACAAAGGCTAGATAGAATGAAGCAGTAATCTCCCATGTTCCCCCCAGGCTCTCCTTGACTATTCAAAGCAAATACATGCATCTCTCTCCTGGCTTTGTTCTTTTCAGCCTTAGAGTCTTATTGCCTTCATGTTAATGCTACATTTTGTTGCACTGGTTATCAGGTTACAACCTTTGCTACTTTTACCAACAAATTACCTTAGGTTGTATTCATGCTTATGCTGTCTTCTAGACCCCTTGCAATGAATAATCATTTAATACAAATTGTACTAAAACTATTCAAAGATTATTCTCCCTGCCCATTCACCTTACAAAACCTCAATTTAATGCTTTCTTTGATCTCATGAGAATTAACTTGTATTCTTAAAGACTTCTATTTTCTTTTTTCCTCATTCCTTAGTAATCTAGTTCCCAAACTGCCTCACTTCCCATGCTCTCACAAGAGAATCTTTGGCCAGAACAGACTCAATGAGTTTCATGTTCCATTTATCTTTGAGTTAACTTTGCACTATTTGTAGTTGTCTCCTTGCAGCTACCAACAGTTTACAGTTAATGTTCATATATGCACACTTCCCTTAGCTCTAAAGTCATATACTGTTCCACAGTTTTCCCAGTTGTTTGGCTATTTATATAGTCTTGCAGTTCTACTGGTTAAATATTTTAATTTAGAACACTGTACCCACAGTTCTAAAACATCTGCACAAACGTTGACTATTTTTTAGAACACATAACAAGTAAGTTAAGGTTATTTACGCAAGGACAGAGTTGGCAGTCAAACTAATATTTCCTAGTTTCCAGTCCTGAAACTGTTTTGTACTATAACCACTAGATTATATTTACTTCAAAACCATAAAAAAGCAAGAAGAATCTTGAATTTTGCAGCTTTATGCAACTTGGTTTTACTAAGTGTAGCACCTTCTAAAAGTTCTTCTCTTATGGCACTTCACACTGAAAGCTCTTCCCTTTGGGGCGAATAGTCTATTTCTCAAAAAGAACTCGAGTTTTTGACCAACATAGGCTTTGCTGTCCTCTTTTTCTCTCTTATGTGTTTTGCTAAGCCCTTTCCTTGTATCTGCCACATCTGCACCTTTTGTGTGGCTTGTCTTTAATTCCAGGGAGGCTTGCTTGTAGTCTAAAGTTGCCCTCCCCAAGCTATGTCTGGAAACGAACATGTAGCCTGATAATCACTCATCTTTTTAGCAAATGTTATAGACTTCTCCCTATATCTGACCCAGTTACAGCATCTAGGTAATTCAGCTGCTTGTTACATGCTTCCAGGTGGCTTTTCACAGTCACCTCCATCTCAGAGTATCTGCAGTATGTGCAGACCGTAGAAAGATATCACAGCCAGAGTTTCACCAGGCTGGGCTTTGGACTTAAGAATAAACTAGTTTTAAGGAGATATATTCTAGAAAGGGTAAAATAAAATCTGATCCTAATTTGCTACATCACTCTGCTGGGAGAAATTCTAGTGCCATGTTGCTGATCCCATACAAAACTTTCTGGAAAAAAATAGGAATTGAAGGAATGTTTTCCTTGTAGTACCTGCTGTTAACATATGTCACCTCCTGTCTTTCATTCTGAGAGCTAAGGGAAAATGTGTATAAGAGAATTACAGGCTCCTTGCTTTATGTATTGGGTACATTATGTATTTTTGCTTTAGGCAAATTAAAAGCATTCTTCCTCCAAATTAGAACTGCAGGTTATTATTCACTATATCCTTGGCTGCAAATGTCTATGTAGAGTAATTGTAGAAATCTTCAAAGATAAGCATTTAATAATTGTCTAGTTTAACTACTCTTTTTTAATTTTTGTTTGTAAACACCTAAGTTGTGTAAGTATTTGTTTTTGAACTTGTTCTGTTGATTTTGAGTTCCCCAAATCTGAACTTCCTTCTTTTTTAACTTGTATACACCAGGTTTGAAATTGTGCTTCAGCTCCTGTTTGCAGAAACTGGAGTGAACACACCTCTCTTTGGCGATATCTTAACATTGTCCCTAAGAGCTAATCCTTTGACACTGAGAGAGGAGAAAAACGCTTGAGCAGAATCCCTCCTGTTCAGTCTGTACAAAAGCAATGACTTAATAATGTTTTGTGGTGGCAGAAGAGGAGAGACTCATCAGCTAATGCTTCCCATAAATGTGTTTTCCTCCTGTACCTTGCTGGTTCTGTGAACAATATACAAAATAACTGCTTTATTTATGAGTGTGAGTCAGACCCAGCTTTTAATGCCATACTCAGAGTCCTTCTTTTACTGGCTGCTAGGAGTACTGTTATTTTTTTCACCCAGAACTGGCCGCTACTATAATTGCTTCAGTTTAACATTGTAAAAGCCTTACCATCTGAATTTTCAGCAAAGCGAGATATTCCATCTACCCAAGCCTCGCAGGTTTTTGCAAAGTACTCATGCCCATACATCTCTTCCAGTGGTTTCTTGACCTTTTCACTCCATTTTGAAACATCTCTGATGCCTGCATGAAATAACACTGAAATATGTTAAGTCCTTCCCAGCAAGAAGGTATAACCCAATACTGACATGAGTAAATTTTCAAACTGAATTGCAGATGAGTATTTCAAACTAGAAACTGTACAGAATGGTTTTGAATAGTTCATAGTACAGAAAGGGTATAAAAAAAGTAGTTTTACAATCTCTGCTGGAGTATTTCTGACTTGCAGAAGAGCCTCTTGTTATTACAAGGTTACAAGGAACGACAGAAAAAAATCCCATGTCCAATCAAACGACTCGGTCCTAGAACTTCCGATGTTTCTTTCTGGAAGACTTGCAAAAGAGGAGTTTAAGGAGGTACTTTTGTATAAAATGGGGTCTGTTTTACAACAGTGTGCCGGAGCTGGCAATTCCTTTTCATATCCTTCTTTGGCTCATGAATGGAAGTTCTTCCATGGCTTCTTCCAGTATTCAGATATTCAGAGGAAGAAAGCTCTTACTAACACATTCCAGCAGGCTGACATCACGGTACATTTGCCATAGTCTTACAGGAAAACAAGCAACTCAGTAGAGTCCTGTGACTCATGGCAGGCTGGCTAAAGCTGTACAAATAATCTGACACTCCAGGTATTTATTTATCAGATTTACCAAACTTTTCCCCTCAGAAGTTCAGTACTGCTCACAAACCAGATACACACAAGGGTGACTTTCACTGAACTATATTTCAGCTGTACAAGTCTCTATTGATAAAGCCCAAAATAATGTTGGCATAGCAGAGAACCTGAAAGAGACCTGAGTACTAGGTTGTCAAACAGCAATATATGCCACTAGATGAGCTTTTAATTGGTTTCAAATGGGAGTTAAGGGAAGAAAGGAGTGAGGTGTTAATTAACAAACACAACTTGCTCAGCCAAATGAGCAAGGTAGCAGTGACTGAAAGTGTTTTATAACAGCATCTGATCGGAAATGAGTTTGCTCACCCCAGGCAATCTGTTACTGAACAGCTGTTTCTCTTCTAGAAACTGCAGTTTTATCTTTGTGGCTAGCCTTAATTTAAAAAGGGGAGGGGTTGGGGAAGCCAACATTGAAAGGACACAGGCTACCAAACAAATACCTTTCTCTGCTACCATGCAACTGAGGTGCACTGATGGGCCAGCTGTAGAAGGTTTGTGCTGGTACTTTCTGAACACCATCACACAGAGAGAAATATTGAAACTAGCAGTCCATGAAGAGGCCAAAGGTCAGCACTGCTGTGGGTGCTCCATGTAAAGTAAGACTTCTATTTTTATTTCTCCTTTTTGTTTGTTTGGAGGGGGGTGTGATTGTTTGGTTTGTTTTGGTTTTGTTTTTTACATTTTAGCCTATTGGCTAATACTAACTGATATGCATTTTTATAATTATATAAATACAAAAGCATTTAAAAATAAAGCAGCACTTTTACAGAACTAAAAATTACTTTTCTTATTGAACTAAATAGTATACTACTACCACTGAAAGTGCTTTAGTATAGGTAAGTACACTTATGCAATATGTATTTACACCTGTAATCTGCTGAAGCCAGCCAGCTAGATTTCACAACTGGTATAAATCAAACTCCAGTCACTAAAATGAAACTATACTAGGTGACATTTGTTGAGAGCATGCATAGTTAACCCTTAATTTCTAATTGCAAAAGGAAATATGGTCCCTTTCTGAGTTCACTAGCAGTTTTTGCTATTTTCCTTTAGAGTGACAAGTGATCTGATTCTATTTCATATAAGTGGAACAAGCATCAGAAATCCCATGGCTTTTTACTTTGGAAAGGTTTTGTAACCACAATAATTAACTTTAAAGGAATGCAAATTAGAAAGGCATCCTGGGACATTTTGAATGATTCATTTGCTTCCTGAACTCAAATGGTAAGTTATGAGCTTGTTTTCTTACTGCTCTTGTATTATATAGGCCCTAGAGGCAAAAGCTGTTATGTGCTAGACCAGTGATTTTCTGTAGACCTTGTTTGAAGGTTGTGCAAGATGTGAGAAAAGAAATTAAGCCTAGGGTCAGTAATATTATTAGGTATTTAGTTTTAGGAATTTGTTGCAGCAATAAAAATTTCATTTGCTGAAAACTACTGATAAGCTATTATGCTTTTTCAGTAGTGTAAGTTAGGAAAGACTTGTTACAAATTCTGTTATATTACCACTAGAGTAAATGTTAGGGAGTTTCTCACTAACACTTTAATCTATCCCTATACTTAGCAACTTAGTGAGTTTTGTGTCCTGTTCCTTTAGTTTTGTTGTGTCCTCAACTCTGTAGCCATGTAGTTATTACATGACTAAGATTCTTAGGTCAAGAAGAAATGAAAACAATTTATTTAGGATATGATATTCAGTTTGTACATACCATTATAAATTCTCACATCCTCTTGAGTAACGCTGACATTTGCTCCCCAGACAACCAGCTTGTGGATAAGAGTTGGATACTTTGCAGCTGCAATGAGTGCTGTAATTCCACCATCACTCCACCCCAGCAAAGAGAACTTCTTAAATTTCAATGCCTTGATTTGTATAAGAAAATTATATGCAAATCATCAGCTGGTTTTACAAGCAAGTATCAAATAATTCTTGAAAATTAACTGCACAGATTTAGACACAACACTACATAGCTAATCTATAGTTAGCTTTCATCATCAGAACAAATATAATTCCTGCTACACAAAAATACTTAAGAAAAGGTCAAATAGTTAGAAAACAAGAAACTACACCTGCCCTTCCAATTTTCCACAACTAGTTACAGAAACAGGCAGTAGCCATATTAGATTCTTGCTGCGTTTAAAGGTTTCTTGAAATAAAGAAATATCTACTTACAACTGAGAGTAAAGACATTTTCAGAGAGCCTGATGGTATCAAGAATCTGTGGATTCTCTTAATATAAAGTAGGCAAAGACTATCACAGTGTGGGATGGTAGGTAATCCAAGACCCAGATGAATTTAAGAAATTGATTTATTTTATTTATTAATTTATCAGTCTGTTCTGTAACAACCAAAAAAAAAAAAAAAAGTAAAGAAGTAAAATATTTGCTACAGGATTGTACCAAATTTTAGTTCCCAATTCACATTTTCTGAAGCCTTAAAGTATACGTTTTAGCAGTTACTTCGTGCTGAATTGTAATTCAAAACATTAATAGTGAAATCCCCCCTCCTCAAAAAGGAAGACTTAGGGCAAAAAATATGACAAGCAAGACCTTAATTCATTCCGACTTGTACAATGCCTTCCACTAGAATTTCCTCATATACCGCAGTCTGTGGTAGGGAGGACCAGCTGGGGACTCAAGAGAGGATTTTGTGTGTGTAACATTCAGTGGGGAAGCTAAATGCACTCGGGAGCAAATGCATCTGAAGATTGTGCAGGGGTGATACTCACTGGTTATGCAGTGTTTGCAGTTTTGTATATAGAAGCCTCAGCTTGTGAACACTTGCAAACAAACACAAAAGTTTCAAAGCAGGTGTATGTTTTGTTTGTTTGGGTGGGGGCATCAGATATTACAGCTTTTAGATGTGATTAAGGGAGATACACTTTCAGAGGAAAAAAAGCAAGTGAATTGGGTGAGTTGTGTTGGTGCTTGGTGTTTTGCTGTCATAAGTCCAGGCCTGGTTTTGTTTCGGTTTTTTGTTTTGGACAGAAGAAAACAAAAATGCAGGCAGTGAGAGAAACAACTACAGAGAGAGCTTAACACTCAAGTGAGGCATAACCTTATCAGTCAGCTTGATACCTAGCAAACTTTTATCACTACAAGGCTTTTCTGGTTTTGGCTTCTTCTCTGGTATTAGGTTTACTGTAGCATCGTGCAATATTAGGTTTCACTCTGCTAAGCTGTAATTACTGAACGGAAAAGAAATATGGTAGGGGAAAGAAAATGACACGTAATGTAAGAGCTGACAGCAAGAAAATAGAAACTTGATTTTTAGCCGTTGAAAAAGTAGACTTTGTGACCCCCTTTCACTACCATGCTGCTGAAGGGTTACTGGTGCCCAGGCAAGTTTCAGGAGTTGGCAGAAGTGCTTGTAAAGCTGACGTATTTGCTGTTGTTGCTGCTGTTCCCCTACCACCAATAGCAAATGATGGATCTCTGTGCTGGCTGATGGGTGGAATAGCTGATTAAAACTCTTGTTCTTCAAGCCAGGGTTTTTGCCAGTGCTTCAGCTGAAATACATTTGCCTCTAGTATTTCTCTTGTTTACTAGGCATTCTCTTGATGTATTCTTTGGGTTCTCAGGATGCCTTTCCAGCAAGAGGAATTTAATTTATCCTTTGTAGCTTTCCAAAAAAAACCAACTGTGATGTAATAGATGTGTCAGATATGGTATGCATGTTTGCTTGCTTTGATCTGGAGGTCCTTACAGTATAGGCCTCTACCTAACACTGGCAACAACCTGACAGCTGGTTGTACAGCTCAATCTGTGGGTGATTTTGTGCTGGCTTTCCCCTGTAAGTGAGCAAAATCTCTTTTGAAATCACATCCTCCATTCAGACCTATGTGAAATGCAATAAAGCGATCACATGTGCTGTGACAAGTAACTTACAACAATGAGTTGCAATACAACAGTGCTCTGCACTGTGTGCTTTCATTAGATCACAGGGAGTATATCGCAAGTAAGGGTTGCAGTTGGTCTACCAAAACTTAGGAGAAGCCCAAGCTCATCCTTTCACTAGGATGGCAGCTCTGAAGAGTAAGAACTTCTTAAATATCAACACTAATTATTTCCATAATAATTGGTTTAATGGTATTGGCCTTTGCTAGCATTAGACATTTGGAGTGGAGCAAAACAGATTTATTTGCATTATACTCCTTTTATCTCATGCAGACTCCTTCATAGAATGCATACATTGATACAGAGCAGTGTCACATGCATCAAAGTGCTGAATACTCTGAAAAATTTCATCTTTCTGTTACTTCACAGAAACCTTGCAGGACTCACTCCTAGAGCAGAGGCACCAGAATCTGAAGAAGCCTAGAATAAAGGTTCTGGAGGCTCACCTATATGGATGGGTTTTTTTGCTAAGTGTAGGCCAGATAATGTATCTAAACCATACACTGTTGTAAGCCCTCTGAAGAAGTTATGACTTTGTTTTATTCTCCAAATCCTAATTGGCATGATTTATTGAGATTTGTGCTATCCTTCATGTTATGCTAAAATAGAAGCAAGTTACCCATGCTTGGAAAGATTTTAATAATTTGTTATTATATGCTTATATCAATAAACTTCTTCAAAAAACCAGGATGCTATGTCTTACTTGTTTAGGCAGCTTTGGAGATTGGTAGGCTGTTGTCCTGTTTAACTGGAAGCTACATGCTTACATTCTCCTTGGGCACAGCTCTGTTTCCTATTTTGCACTTATTAGTATCTGAACAGAGGCAGGAAAGGGGGTTACAACCATTCAGACTGAAAGTTTGTCACCTATCCATGGCAGCAGTGTTATTTTCTTTGTTACTGTAGCAGAAGAAATTGGTGCATTACGGTGCAGAGAGATTGCATTTATGGTTAGAGGGCAAAACTGTGTCTTAATCTCGAGTCTGCTGTCAGACTTACTTTGTTTCACTATGTGGAATACTCCAGGAAGGCTGAATTTCCAGTTTCAGATGTGTTTCTGCAGGGCTACTGCTTATTACAGAAATACAGTTGGACTGTCTGAATCTTGTCTCATATTTCTGGAATTTTAATGGTCTGCCAACTTTCTTAACTCCAAAAAGACTGTATAGCTTAATGTAACAAAGCCAAAATACTAGTTAAAACTAAACCAGAAAATAGTGTCGGCACTTACATAATAATAATAAAAGAGAAACAGAGAAATAAGAATAAAAGAGGAACAGAGAAACACACAGATATGAAATAAAGAATTTTGCAAGATAGATAGAGAAGTAATAATAGCTTTGGGTCATATCCTTTATAATCACAATAGCTGTATTAGTTACTAAGGTGTGGTATGGGCACAGGAGCCCTTTTATTTCCCACAAAAGCTATTTTGGTAACATGTTGTAAAATGCAAAGTGTCAAGTTAATGTTTAGAATAAAATGTCTCTCGAAATGGGCTGCTCAAGGCAAAATGCCAAGATTTTATCAGCTAGAAATTTTTCTAAAAGCCTTTCACTGTTACAAACCGCTTAGCATAGACTTTGTTTTTTATACACACTTTACCTAAACTTACATGGTTCTTGGCTGTGAACCTCTTAGGACAGGTCTTGGAATAAAACCATATTGTTTTATAATTAATTCCCACTGCTGAACCTCTATATGTATATAGAAGAAGAAAATATTTTCTAGAATAGTGTGCATCTGCTCAGTTTTCAGCCTTCATTTGTGTGCTCTTTTGCATAACTTTGCTAGAAACAATCAGCTTAACAGTACTCTTCTCCTCTAAATTTAAAGAAAATGGCTTTAAAAACCGAATATATATATACAAAATAATAAAACCTGAGAATATATTTACCTGCATAAGATCCACAGCATCTTTTGCATCCCTCTCAAAGAAATCCGGAGGAAAGTCTCGAGATGGCGGAATGGACTTTCCATATCCTCGAGGATCCCAAGCAACAATTGTGAAAAGTTGCTTATTCATGGACTTAAGTTGTGGTCCAAAATCGGTTTGACCACTCCCTGAAACATCATAATTTTTCCATTATAGTAACCACTATAATACATGGTAGACATACTCAAAATGAAAAGCTGTAGAAACTTGTATCTTAATTCTAAGAAAGATTATCTATCAGCTGAAGTATACTGTATCTCTAATTATAACCACTGCAAATCTCAGACAAGAAGTACTGTAATAAAAATCTTTAGAACTATCTGTGGTATGCATAGAGCAAATAATTTCAGGTAGGTATGTAGGCTAACAAAAACCTAGGCTCTACAAAGATGCTTTAATACAGAATCTTAAACTGAGTTACCTGGATAGGGATTTATCTTTAACAGATTTAAAGTAGTAGCACAATGGTCATTCCTGTTTACCTGGACAGCACAGGTGAAACTGAAAGTGGAAGAATATACTGACTAGCAACAAATTTGTAAGTGAAAAAGCACTGTGTGAGACAGTTGTTCTTATTCAATATACACTCCTATGAGAATATTGGTGCTTAAAGCTGAGCTTTAAATGATTTGTTGCCTGAGGAGACAGTGCTGACACAAAAGCATAAAACTAACTTTTGATTTTCTAATATGTATGTTACCAAATTAAGCCAAATACAGCCAATTTTCTGATGCATAACAGTTCCTTTTATTGATGGCTAAGACCTTGAAAGAACTGAAAAATATCACATGCTCTAGTCTATTGCCCTAAGTTATCTTTGAATGATAGCTTAGCATGAAGAAGGTAAGACTGCAATTTCTTATTTGCATTATGGACATGTGGTAACAGTATCACATGCCACTTGATTAGAACCTATTCGGATCTAATACATTCAAATGATGTAAATAAAATATCACATTGGTTATCCATTATTACATTAAAAAGGCCTTTTAAGGGCATTTAGGGTTTGTTTGTTTACTTGGAGAAATGTCCTTGGATACCTCCTCCTCACCATCAATTGGTCTAAATGATAAAAGAGGCTGTGTATAGAATGCTGTGTGAGCTGATTATAAGCCTGGCACGATTTCTTGCAACACCAATTAATAGCAAGTCAGAAGCAAAATATCAGGTTGTTTGAAAAATACCAATGCAATCTTACTAATATTAATCACGTATTTTTACATAGGCTTTGTATGAACCTTTGCACTAGCATGCACATGCTTGTTATGCTATGTTCTGTAACTTAAAACACAAGGCTGAGAGTAGATCAGAATGCTGTGTTTTCTTAGGTTTTTTCTATCTAGAAAGAGAAACATCACTTTTGTTTTAATATAGCTTACAAACAGTCTAGAGACTAATCAGTTCTGTTGACCTAAAAGCACTTTTGTTGCCAACATACTTATTAGTCTGTTAATACTGTAAACAGTAGAAAATAATATTGAAAACTCAGTACAAAGGGGGAAGTATGTGACAAACAGAATGTAAGGCTCACCCTCAATCTGCAAGACATTACACCATAAACTGAATAATGGGAAAGATACTAAGCCTAACTATTACTGTTCGTAATAGTGTTAACTGCATAACGGCAATGTGCACCTAATAACATTACTTGCAACAGAAGAAATACACTATTAGTATTTAAAGAGTTAGCATTGGCAACAGGATTACCAGTTTAAAAAGCTATTTAAAATGAAGAGGTTAAAATATATTACTATTAATGCATCACATTAACTTCCTTCCACCATGTGCTTGAAAAATCTTTGAAAGAAACAACCACTTCATGAAGACTCGGAAATGTTGCTGCCCAGAACAACGAATGTTTCTTGCTCTTCAGTTCTTGACATTCTACCATCTTGATCCAGCCACTTAGTTAAGTATAAACCCAAGTCTGAGCATGGTTCTACTGACAGCCTGCCACGAACAGTTAGTAAGTCTGACTGGTTCTTTAAAACTGCAGGAAACCAGAAAAAAAAAAAAAAGTGCCTCTGTTAATTTTAAAAGGTTGTTATCAAAAGCAGTGGTCTCGATGGACAGATACGACTTAGTTAGCAGAACCTGCTGTCCATGTCAAAAAGCCATTGAGAATCTTAATGATGTTGCCCTAAATAATTAAAACATGAAAATACATTTTTAAGCAAAAATCAGTCTCAACTGTGCCTCTTTCACTATGATAATAACCTGCAAGTGCTGCATTATGTCTTTAACTGAATTGGAATGCACCTAGTTTCTAAAAAGGAATGCATAATTAAGTCTGTGTAACAAATATAGCTGACCTGATTTCCCCCACTCTGTTATTTTGCATCTTGTGTATTTTAGTTATTTGCCACCTGTGCTGGACACCCCCTTTGCACAGTTAAATCCAAAAGTACAAGTGACTGCTACATAAGTCAAGACATTGTATAAAAGGTGCCTGGTGAGACAAATGAGATCTTTAAAAACTGTAAACTGACTGCAGTAACTCCACCTTTTCCTATCTACTGCATGTGTAGAATTTTTTTTAATGACAATGCTCCACAATCAGGTGTTGAACATGTTACAAAATAGTTTTGTGCACTCTAGTTTGAGACTGGATGGCGAAGGAGGTGTTTGCTCTACAAAGATAAGACAAAATCTCCAGACCTAGCATTCCGGGAAGCAGAAGAACTGCATGGCTTCCTTCTCCTGTCTGCTGATAATGCAGGTGGACTCCATTCACTTGGACTTTGGCAGATGTTATTGAAGTACTAGGGATGGGGGGATAGAAACAGGAAAACATAATGAGTTAATTCTCATTACTACATGGTCCTTCAAGGAACACAGAATAATTACTTTTTCTAGGTATTAACAACAACACAGTGAGATTTAAATGGCCCACTTACCTTTCATGGGTGAACAGAAGACTAAATAAGTTACCAGGAGCAGAGAAGTACTCAGTTGTGACCACTGTGCTTGGGTTTCACAAATGTAGTTTAATTACTTAAAGGGGAGAAAAAAAATCTTGACTGTGCAACAAGGGGCATATAAAAATAGCTTTACACAGCCACAGGAACATATTGAAAGTAATATACTAGAAAGGAGAAACCTTATTCTGTCACAGCATGGGGAAGAGATTCAGAGCAGACCTGCAGAGAAGGACTTGGGGGTGTTCCTGGGGGTGTTGGTTGATGAGAAACTTAACACAAGCTGGCAGTGTGCACTTGCAGCCCAGAAAACAACCATATCCTTGCCTGCATCAAAAGGAGCATGACCAGCAGGTCGAAGGAGGTGATCCTGCCTCTCTACTCTGCTCTCAGGAGACCTCACCTGGAGTCTTGTGTGCAGTTCTGGTGTCCTCAACACAAAAAGGACCTGTTGGAACAAGTCCAGAGGAGGGCCATGAGGATGATCAGGGGGCTGGAGCACCTCCAGTATGAAGTCAGGCTGAGAAAAGTTGGGGTTGTTCAGCCTGGAGAAGAGAAGGTGGCGTGGAGACCTCATAGCAGCCTTCCAGCATCTGCAGGGGGGTTATAGGGATGCTGGGGAGGGACTCTTCATCAGGGACTGTAGTGATAGGACAAGGGGTAATGGGTTAAAACTTAAACAGGGGAAGTCTAGATTGGATATAAGGAGGAAATTCTTTACTGTGAGGGTGGTGAGGCACTGGAATGGGTTACCCAAGAAAGTTGTGAGTGCTCCATCCCTGGCGGTGTTCAAGGCCAGGTTGGGCAGAGCCTTGGGTGACATGGTTTAGTGTGAGGTGTCCCTGCCCATGGCAGGGGGTTGGAACTAGATGATCTTAAGGTTCTTTCCAACCCTAACTATTCTATGATTCTATAGCTTTTGAAACAAATGGTGTTCACCTTGTAGTGAGCTACTGGAGCAGGCTGCCTAGAAAAGCTGTGTCTGCCCCATCCCTGGTAGTGTTCAAGGCCAGGCTGGATGGGGTTTTGAGCAACTTGGTCTAATGGAAGGTGGCCCTGCCCATTGCAGGGGGTTTGGAACTGGATGATCTTTAAAGTCCCTTCCCATCCAAACCATTCTATGAGTCTTTTATCATTCATTTCAACACTTTATCATACTTCTCACCACAGCAAATGAGCACCTTGGTCTTACTAAATTTTATGGAAATATGTGATTTTTTTTTTCTTCAGATAAATAATTGCCAAAACCATTTCAAGTTCCTACAAAACAGAAATAATCACCATCTTGCTACCTTTCTTAAAAAGTTACCAACATGCAGTTTCCACAGACAAGCGATGTATATTCTGCTTTCCTGATTCAGATGCTAGATTTTATTTTTTTTTAATACAGTTCTGATTTTTTTTTAGGATTAATTATTAACATCAGATGCTTGAGAATTTTGCTGAGCTTGTGATGTTTTTTTACTCTAGGATTGTGCCTTAGTGTGAAGTCCAGGCCAGGAGTTTCACACAGAGAGTATTTTCAATACTTTCTGGACTAAAAACAAATGAGTTTTTAAGTGCTGAGAAACCGTACTGGGAGTGGCAACACCTAAGGCAGATTTGGTCCTCAGTACACCAAGTTTCTGTGAGTATGAAATCACTTCAGTAAGCTCATTAGTGTGATCACTTCTGTCAAGTCTTCATAAAGACTACATTTCCCATTGGTTGGCATGATCAGAAAACATGTTAAAACAAAACAAAATGATCCCCCTTCACTGTTTTGTAACTGAAGTAGTAATGTTAATTTTTATAGCTCTTGAGAAGCACTGGATACATACTACCTGTTTACCAGACAGCACAGATGCAAACAGCTCTTGTACTGCACCTGGCCCTCGTACAGAGTATGAGGTGAAGCGCAGCTTAATCTGGGAACTACCCTTCTGTTCCAGCTGTGCTACCACACAACCTAGTTTGTATCTGTGCGGTGGATGGGGGGGGGGGAAATACACGGTATTACGTCTGACTTGCTCAACAGATTTGCAGAATAAGCAGTATTATATACGTTACGTATGCGCATTCTTTTCGCAACCTCGGAGACGTCCAGGAGACGCCTTAGGATGGCAGCGTTGCGAGGGGAAATGGACTCGAGGAGGGGAGGGTGACAGGCAGTGACGAGCACGGGCGGCGGAGCTTGTTGGCACAGCTCCTTGCAGCACAACGGAAAGCAGAAGCAAGCACCTCAGAGCCACCATTTTGTCACCACCACCCCCCCCCAATCTAGTGTACACCCCCCTCTGCTAAAATGCTGTTCGCACACACCCCGCGGTGACACCCACCCGGGCCTGTCAAATACCGCCTTCCCCAAGCGAGGGGCGAGGGAGCCCCGAAAGGAAGGAAGGAAGCGCTCTGGTTTTTACCCGTAGCAGGCGGCCGGTCCCCGGGGCATGAGCGGCGCGGCCCGGGCGGGCAGCAGCAGCACCCGGAGGGCCCGACCCGCGCTCCGCCGAACCATTTCACCCACCGAGGCCGACCCGGTAGGGAAAGCAGAGAGGAGGGGAGACGGGGCGGGTTCTACCCACGGAGGCCGCCCCGCCTCCTCTTCTCTCTCCTGCTGTCGCCGCCCGGCGGTGCGGCAGCCCTGACAGCTCCAGGCCGCGGCTGCAGCGCGGCGCAGGGAGCACCGCTGTGGGAGGCAGGGTCCCAGCCCGACGCGGCTCCACCCGAGGTGTCCGCTGGGAGGGAAGATCCCTGCCGGGCGGGGTACAAGGGACCAAGTCCCGAGCACCTGCACCTCTGCCCGTGGAGCGAGAAGCTCCGCAGACCGTGAGGAAACAGAAGACGTGGTGGTCATCTGTGACTCCAGGTCTGCCTGGAGAAAGGCTCCCTGGGGGAGTTGCATCAGTGAGGACAGCTCTGGGGACTGCAGCTCCCATAAAGAGATGCCTTCAGCATGCTAACCCCAGGCACTCGGCAGCAGTCATTAACCCTGCCTCGCCAGTGTTGCTTGCAGGGCCTGCTGAGACCACTTGTCTCCTGGCTGAGGGCTTTTGGCCTGGCAAGTGCCCATACTACATGGGGCCACCCACCTCTGGAGCGCCCTGACTGCCTTTGTTCACCACAGCGTTTAGTCTCGCTTTCCTCACAACCGTCTCACTGGTGGCTCACAAAATACCAAGGAGACTGGCTGCTTTCTCTGGTGTCTGCTTTCCGAGTGTGGAGGAGGACTGGCCAGTCTGAGTCACAGCTGGCCAGAGCGATGGTGGAGAGGGCTGTGAAGGTAGTGAGGAAAATAGCAAAAAAGCTGTCGAGCTGGTACCGGGTTTGGAACAGACATAGGAAGTAAGGCCTCCTGCCTCATACCTGGATGAGTGGGATTTCCTCAAGACAGGTCAGTGTCATGCGTTCACTCCAGCCCACAGGAGCTCAGTGACTGCTCAAGTGTCAGTCTTCCCACTCTATTGCCATTTGTTTGCATGGGATTAAGAAGTTTTACAGGTAAATGACAGTCTTAAATCCCAGTGCATAAAGAAATTAACTGTGTGAGCATACAGGTTCAGTTTATCCCCTGAGCAGATCAAACCATTTAAGATTATGGTCTTTAGTATGCCTAATTACAAGTAATCCATCATTAGGACAAGCTGCCTTCACTCTTGCCTGGTGACATCTACAAGCCCCTACAGTTTTTTTGTTTGCTAGTTCACTTACAGAGGCCCATCTTTTTTGTGTCACTGTACCTTTCTTTCTGGTGGAAAATGACTGAGGGTGATGGTTGACTATAGGAAACTATAGGTATAGGTTGACTATAGGTGTTTAAGAAAGAGGTAGCTTGGTCTTCTGCCACACTAACTGGTTTGGTTTGTTGTTGTTGGTTTGGTTTTGTTTTTGTTTTTGTTTTTGTTTTGTTGTTGGTTTGGTTGGGGGTTTTTTTGGTTGTTTTTTTTTCTCCTGAATTGTGCAATTCCTTTAAATGAAAAGGGGCTCCTATCTCATGTAGCGCTATGAGCTTCAGAGGGAAAGGTCTCAATCCTGTATCCAAGTTCATGCCTGTTAAAACGCTTTTCAGTCTGCCTACATATCCTCTAACTAGTATGGCTGATGGAGATGTAACACATTCTCAGAACCTGTGCTGAAAAACTGAGTGCTAAGGTAGAAAGCGTCCATCATACAATGTAGGGGCAGGGCAAGAGGTAATTAGAAAGGTAAAACCAGAAGCCCTCACCAAATGAGAGAAAAGGAAGATGGGGAGGTTTATGTATCACTTAAAAAAAAGGATGGGGTAGTTCCAGATGGGTTAACCCCATTGTCAGTGTGACAAAAGCTGTGCCGTCCCTTTGTAGAAGAGGCTGTCACAGCTGAGGTGTTGCACCATGTGTCATCTCCAGGCCTTCCATCACAGTCTGTAAAGTGGCCATTCCTGTCCCAGGTGCCTGGACCATGCCATCCCTCCCACAGTGAGTGTCCTGCCGCCTTTGGCCTGAGAAGAAACAAACTAACATGGCAGTTGAGCAGAAATGGCACTGGCTAAAGACTTTTTCCTATGTAAGGAAAATGACTGGCACTATGAGGGGTGACAGGAAAGAGTTGCTGTCTCAGTCCACAGGGCAATGGCTGAAGAATGTAGCTGTAGAAACAGGGTTCTGCCAAGGCTGGATGCAGCTGATAGATGGTCTGGGGACAAAAAGAGTGTAAACTCACAGGTTCAAACTTCAACCTATTTTGCTCACCAGAACGTCCAGTCTTGTCAGTAAAGCAGTTTTAGACATAATGATGGGCAACTGGGAGAATTAAGTATTTCAGCCCAACTATTTCCTCAGAAATGTTCTCCTCATAAATTACTGCCTGAGAGGAGAGAAAATGCTTTGAGCAAGCCAGACAGAGTTACTCTTGCACAGCCTGTGAAAGAGTTGAGAACAACTGGGGCACTAGTACTCCTGTTTGCTCCCATGAAACATTTTTATTTGTCTAGTTACTGCTTGATGGTTCAGATTCTGGGAACTATTTCTGGTTATTGCATGGAAAAGAAAAAGAAAACAAACACATTTAAAAGAGGTAGCACTGCTCTGCTGGTGATGTCTCCCCAGACCCAGATTTCCCTTTCCCTCTCAACTGCCTTGTAATTATTTTACCCCCACGGGGTGTTGCCTCATCTCTCATGTAGGGTCATCTCTACAGTAAGAAACTTGTGCTTAATGACAACTTCTGGCTGCTGCTGTCAGAGTTATGCAAGGCTCTCAAGGGCATCACTGCTGCACCCTTGGACTTTGTCACCTGTGACAAACCCTCACAGTCCCTACAGCCAGGCTGCACTGTCAATGCTATATGGATTTGTTCCTTACAGAACTGAACAGCAATGAAAAGGGTGATTCAAGTACCATTTCCAAGCCCAGAAGTATTTTCCTAAACTTCTTGCGAGGTACAGAGTTGCAGAACAGTGAGATCTTTCAATTTGCCCATTAAATTGCAAGGGACAAAGTAACCTTATGGCTCCTGGTTGGATAGAAAATATGTGTCTACTATTTTTGTACTTCCCCAGGTTGTAGAAAATCTAGAAAAGACCTAGTCAGTTACACTGACATGGAGGAATATGTAGACAACTTGAGACATGCTGGAAGATCAGACAAAAAGACTAATTCTAGGTCTCCAAAGGCATTAATTTCATCCACACATGAGATTCTCTTAGCAGCAGCAGTGATCCCATACAAGACATCAGAATCATTACCATTAGCTAGCTTTAAATCTGGAGCTTTTAAGGAGGAGCTAATTTGTCAGGGCCATCAGTGCACTAATAGGCTTTAATGGCCACTATCAGCCTCAGCTGAGGCCTCTCCCATCCCTTCTGCTCCTGGGCCAAGGAGCCTCATCTCAGCTTAACACAGGGCCATCAGTTCCTGCCTTAGCTACTTTCCAGCCATATCTGTGTCTGGTTGGGGTCCCTTGTGACCCAGGTACTGTTGTAGACTTTGCTTCTTGCTGTAGAGTTGCTTCTTGAGTCTGTGTACATATTGACTGATCATTTTTGCCCCTTTTATTTTAGCTACTTCTACGAAGTGCAATCTCCTGCTATTTTCATGCCTCTTTTGATACTTGGGCTTTGGCGCCTCTTGGATGTTGATCATTCCAGGAAACAGGGTTTTCACCTTGGGACAAAAGCCTGTTGCTGCAGCTACATGAAGAGGTAAGATATGGGTAGTGGTGAATTGCCACATTCAAAATGAAGATGTGAAAATGCTAATGTTTCTATGATTTGGTATTGACCTTCCAAGCAAGAAAGATTGAGTAGACATGAAATTAATTTGAAGCTGTGAAGTGTGGAGAGTAGCAGCATGTGTTTTCATAGCAGGAGGCCTATTTAGCTAGAATACTAGCCAAGGTGAGAACAGCCGGATTTATATAGCAAAGGATGCTTTGTCATAAGCAGAACAGGTAGTAGTACAAGATCCCAGGTACCTTGGCTCAAAGAACATGTCAGACTGATGAAGAAACTAAAGCACAGACACACATTTAAGAATTGCTTAGAATCATAGAATCATAGAATGGTTAGGGTTGGAAAGGACCTCAAGATCATCTAGTTCCAACCCCCCTGCCATGGGCAGGGACACCTCACACTAAACCATCCCACACGAGGCTTCATCCAACCTGGCCTTGAACAACACCAGGGATGGAGCACTCACAACCTCCCTGGGCAACCGATTCCAGTGTCTCACCACCCTAACAGGAAAGAATTTCCTCCTTATATCCAATCTAAACTTCCCCTGTTTAAGTTTTAACCCGTTACCCCTTGTCCTGTCACTACAGTCCCTGATGAAGAGTCCCTCCCCAGCATCCCTATAGGCCCCCTTCAGATTCTGGAATGCTGCTATGAGGTCTCCACGCAGCCTTCTCTTCTCCAGGCTGAACAGCCCCAACTTCCTCAGCCTGTCTTCATACAGGCTTTTTTTATGTTTGTCTGTTATTTTTCTTATGTGAGCAAAGAACAGATGTCTGTCAGATTAAGTAGTATCTATATACTTTTCATATATTCATGAATAACTGCATTATAAATCCAAGGTGCCCAAGTGCAGGTACGGCAGTGTAAGATGGTCTCATTATTGCAAAGTTGAGTATGATTTCCAGCCTGTAAATCTAAGCATCCTTGGTATAATTTTTGTTCAGATTCAGGTATTCTAGAGACCAGGTATTCTAGAGATTCAGACCTGAAATGGCTCTAAATACTCTAGGACAAAAGCAGAAGCAGCTTCTCCCTTGGAGAGGGCAAAAGTAACATTCAGAAGGCAGCTCTTGATATGATTTTGGAAGGGGTTGTAGGAATCTGTTTCAGTGAACTTGGTGACCCAATGTCCCTTCTGATGCTGCATTTAATTCTCTGTACTTGAGATGCGTGTGGGTGGCAGAGAAGCTGCAACCCATTGCAATCCAAGCAGTATTACTGCTTTGTTAACGTGATTAGCTTGGATTTTTGTCTCAAAGAGCTCTCATCAAGCATCTCTCTGAGCTCTGTAAGCTTTAATTCTTTTTATCTCATCGAATCTTAGTTCTGGCAGAAGTTAGTGTCTGTACCAAAGAGACAAGGAAACTGTGCTAAAGAGAAAGGAAGTGACCCACTTAGCATTGTAAAGGATGAGAGGGAAATCTCCTTCATTTCACTCACAGGCAATGCTTTCTTCAGCACAAATACAGCTTCTGGACTTTGGAATTTGTTCTGATCCTAACTCTGCCATTCCCTTCTCCCCAGGGGCTGTGTTAAGGATAGAGTGTAAACTGCACTTTCCCTAGGTACTGTTTTGTGGTGAGAAATAAATGAACATTGGTCTGCTGACTCCTGATGCTCATTGGTATGCTAGGAGGGAAACCTGGCATGCTGCAAGGAGCATGTTCTTCTGTACTCTGTATGGATGGAGAAGGGGTGGAAAAATGCCTAGAGGACACTAGGACACAGGGAAGAAAGCCCTCTCAGGTGTTAGTTACCTCTGCTGTGGCCCTGCTTGTACTGGATCGTCCTTCCTTCTTTGTTTCCCTGTAGCTCCTTCTCACCATGTACAAGACTGGGTGTGTTTCAGAGACTCTAAGTTTCTTACTCTATTTTCCATGTATCTACAAGGTTGAAAGGTTTTCATTTGTTGTATTATAATGTTGAAAACTCAATCAGAGAAAAGTGGCATAGTTTATTTAAAGCTGTTTGATGCAACATACAGATCAAAAGAGAAAATGATCTACTTAACGGACAGCAAAAAGGTCACTGCTTTTTCCTAGGAAGTGATCAAAGCTTGCTTCATTGAAACAGTGGTTAGACTGCTGTAGCATGCCAATGCTAAAGTTTCTTTTCTTTTACATGTCGTTTTGCCGCACCCCTGACTAAGACAGCCAAGGCAGCTAGCTGAAAGACCTCGCAGAAGAAATGATAGCATGCGTGGCAGAATTCTCCATAAGGTTCCACCACACTTTGTTTAAACACTTCATTTGAGTCTCTCTTATGTTGGTTTTATGCTGATTATACCCAGAGGCCACTCAATTGTATCAGATACTTTTATATTTTCAGTCTTGAATACAATGCATGGTATGAAATTCTTTTACAGTTGTATGTTAGACATTGAGCATGAGCATATTAAAATGAATGTAGTTTTGTAAATGCGTAGAAGTTGAAGGCATCTTTTTTTTTTTTTGCTTTTAACTCTCAACTGCTGGAGTTTATGGCTCAAGCTGTGGGCTGAGATAAGAACAGCTTAATTAAAATAAAGTATAATGTAATACTAACACTAGTAATAATAATAATAATAATGAAAAGGGTGATAACAAAGAGAGAGAGAAAACAAAAAAAACACCCGAACCTTGATGCACCACTTGCTGACCAATATACAGCCTGTCCCTGAGCAGCTAACTACCCCCAGTTTATATACTGACCGTGATATTCTGTGGTATGGAATATCCCTTTGGCTAGTTCAGGTCAGGTGTCCTGGCTGTGCTCCCTCCTGGCTTATCCTTCTGGAAGACCAATTATCTTGACACAAACTTTTTGATACATCCAGTAAGGATGCATTCACTGAGAACTTCTTGGCAGAAAAAACTTATTCCAAAAAGCTTGTGCAAAAAAGAGAGCTCCAGAAAGCCTGTTCAGAATTATTACTTGTTATTGGAAGGTCTTCAGGAAAAAATACCCTAATTTTCCCCCCATTCTCTGTCAATTTATTCCTTTTTGATTTGCATTAAACTATTAAGGAGATCCGGTCTTTGGCAGTCATAAAGGGCTTTGGCAAGCTTTCCAAATGTAGCACCTTTGGCACCTTCCCTCATTACCCACTTAAGCAGCATTTGGTAAACTTTTTCTTTTAGTCCATATCGATCATAGTCATAATCAATTTCATCGATGTCAGGTTCACAGAAGCCCAGTTTGCGAGCACAGTCCTTCCACTGTTTGGCCAACTTTTCTTTCACTAGATTCAGATGTTCATCAGTCACGGCACTTTCATTGTCTGCAAAAAGTGTAAGAAAATGGCATTATTTAACATTTCTTCAGCTCCTTTTGCTGTCTCACCTGTTCTACTAGTTATTGGCAATATCTGGAGACAGAATTTTAGTGATAACAATCAGGAGTGGATTTCACTGAAGGCAGTATTACCCAATGATGCCAGGGAAGAAACACTTCAGGACACATGTGTTCGCAGGTCAGTTGCTGGACTTGCTTTTTGATCTGAGGTTATCACAGTTTGTCACTTAAACCTGTGAGACTGAAGAGCTCCTTCCTAGAGTTCTGACACAGCTGACTGTTGTCTGTATGATGTTCTATATTCTGGGACACTAGTAATTTGTTTACTTAGGAATACACAGAGATAGTTTAATTTGGTATTGACCAACAAAAATAAATTGAATTTCAGAATCTTCCAATTTCTACCAGAATGAAGTGGTCGCAGCCCCAGACCTGTCAGTGGTCAAGAAGCATTTGGGCAATGCTCTCCGATATCTGATTTAACTTTTAGGTTTCCCTGTGTGGTTTCAGGCACTGGGCTCAACGACCTTCATGGGTCCCTTCCAACTCAGGATATTCCATGACCTGAATGATAAGTCAGGTGAGGACCATCAATCCTAACCTTGCTTCTACCAATCTGAGTGTTTTTACTCCTCTTGTTCTTGATGCATATACATCAATACTTGTATCTGGTATCTCGTAAGAGGTCATAAAACTACAGGACAAATGAGATGCACAGTATTACAGAACAGTATTAGCACAAACTCTTACTTGCTTTATACACTCTCAAGCATGTAGAAGAAAAGGACCCAAACAGTTATTTCTCAAGTATCAGAGGGAGAAAGCAGTACTGCTTTCATATGTTCCAAATCAAATGATTTTCAGATTAATATATAGCGAGAATACATCAAGAATAGGGAGCTATTTCTCTTACCAAACACACCATTTTTCTTATAATACCTATAAGCTTCTTCTGTAGCACCAGGATAAGTACTGATGTTTTGACCGGACTCTTCAATCTTCATGTGATTGTAGCATCCAATTTGAATTCCAGAACTGTTACTTATGTTGTACTTGACTGAATCATCTGCATAAGGGAATTTTAATACAATTTTATAATCAACTGCATATTGTTCAAATGTCAAGAATGAACATGAGAAGGAGGTACGGAGAAAGTAAGTTCTGCTAATAAGGGAAGTGATTAAATGTTTTTATTGCATTTAATGCAGAAATAGCCATTTACTGGCAATTGCGAGCATATTTTCATTATGCAGTCAACACAAACATACTTTCACAAAGTGAAAACTAATCCTATTCTATTTTATGATAAAGTGGCATAACCAAGCCCTACATGCTGGTAATTACTAGACTGTAAATGAAGTTCCCTGCACTTTAGGAATGTGTAGTAGCAGCCTCGCTTTCTGCTGGCTAAGAGCTGTAGAAGATAGTCTTTACTTGAAAGCACTTTTTGTTTTAATCTTAAAGCCTTACTTCTTCTGCCTCTCAGCTTTACTTTTCATAGACGTACATTCAGGTTTACAGTTGTGACTTTGAAGTTATGTGACACTACAGAAAATTATTTCTACTTGCTCATAAAGTTTCTATACTCCATGTTATACTATGCTCTCTTGATGGCATCTCTCTTCCACAGTTTATTTCATCTCTGCTATCTAGGAACGTATCCTTGAGTTGTATCTATTTTCACAGTGCACTACTTGTGTAGTGTTCGTTTCAACAACATTTCTTTTTCTTTTTTTTTAATTCCCCCCCCCCCGCCCCGTTCTGTACTTTTGGTTCTAAGGCAAGACTAGAATGTTTTCCAAGATGCTTTACCAAAAAATGCTACTCATTTATTTTAAGGCCTGAATCATCAGCAATAAATATCAATATGCACTGATTGCACTGCTAAATTGTGTGCATCTGCATGAGCTTGCATCTGTAGTTTATTTGTATATGATTCCTTAACACCTAATTTGGTGTCTTTCGCTTACAGTTGTCCGATTTTCACACATAACATGAAACTGAATAGTCATGTTGGATGACATCAGTTTTCTGTTCTCTTGACAGTGTTTTCTGAACTCTTTTTAGATAGTCATCCATTAAATGTTCTAACTGTAGTTTATATGGTGAATATCACAACCTAGGTATAAAACTGAAGTACAGATACTTAAAATGACACACAAACTCTGTATTTAATCATCCAAAACGATAATTAGATGTACAAATATCCTTGTTACACACTCAATTGCAATGTGTAGATGTCCTGGGTTTACCAGGAGCCGTTTTGCTCCTTCTTAGTAACTGGTGCAAGCTCTGTGTTTTGACTTCCAGCCTGGGCTATGGTCGTGCATGAAAATCTGATTAAATACATTTAATATTTGTTAACCTGAAACTGCTAGTCAGAAATACTTTTATGTATGCATGATTAGTTTCTAGACGTTGCACAAAAGTAATGCATTTTATCATGTCTCAAAATATTATGATTCCTGTATCCTTTCCTTTTTTTTTTTTTTTTGTTTGGCTTTGCTTTTTTTTTTTTTTTTTTTTTTTTAGGTGAAGGCCTTGGGAAATATGTCATATTTTTAGCTAAAAAATTAAGAAATCTCATGTGTGTGTTATTTTCTTAACCTGTAGCAAAATGAATCTAGCACAAGATATGAAAACACATACAAATGCTTTGTCAATATTAAAAGTTATTGTGCTTATATACCTCTTTTCCCAAGCCTCTTATACTTTGCTTGCTTGTCACGTTTGGGTTATTATATTCAAGAAGAGAGAAACGTACTGTTTCCAGTTTTGTTTGTAAGTGTAAGCCACTTGCAGACTTGGACAAGCCTTGAAAGGATTAATTAAGAGTTCAGGGTGTCTCAAGCCACACGTCTTGAAAGGAAACATATATTAACAACTCCTAAAGGACAGGACAATTTCAGGGATTTAAGACAGTTGAGAGACCTGTGCCTTAGGGAAGGGTGATCAGCACAAGGCCTGCAGCTAGAGATTTGTATTCAAAACCCAGAACAAGAAAGGACAGGTGTCCCAAATGCATGTGTGGCTCAGCAGCTGGGTAGAGTTGCAGCAACTTGACATTTAATCTAAAAGTGACTGGTTTTGCTGTGCAGAAGATGTTACAATGCCTTCATGTTTTTAAAAGCTCTTTCAGATAGAAAAACATATTGTCTTGATCCATCAAATACACATTTAATGGTGCGTACAGGTCCTTCTAGAAACAGGAATTAGTTTTGCATACTTGTACTGATAACTTCAGCTATGGTTAGAGGTATTAAGCAATGACATAAGTTATTTCAAGATCCTGACGTTTTCTGCTTTACTGGTCAGGATGCAATGCATAGCCTGTTGGCTACCAGGACGGATAGAGGCTACAGGACTCACCTCTGCTTGCTCTGGACACACTAGAATGTTGTCTAAAAATTTGCCTTATGAAAGGAGTGGAATCTGTGTTACCTAAACAGAGAGGGAAAACAAAAAAAGTTTCTAAAGCATTATGTAAATAAAAAGCAACTGTACTTAAAAATGACTGACATATTTGTAACAGTGTAAGTACACAGTTTGTGCTCTTAAATACAAACAGGTGAGAAGCTTTTAAATTATTATATCCCCTTGAATAACCCTTTTAAAGCAATAACCTTATCAGGGTTCTACTCACTGACTAATAGCTTTAACCACCCTTGGATCCCAGCGAGGGCAATGGGCTTCCATGTAGGTGTATGAATACCTGGCTAATGGACAGCTGTGTGGGAACACAGCACACAACAGTTATGGACTGAGCTGCCTCATAGCAGGTCTTCAAACTGGCAAATCCCGAACTACCAAGTGTGCTCTTACTGCTTACTGCTGAGACTGCCTGCAGTTTGTATTAGCATGCTGCTTGTGAGTGGCTGTAGCAAGGGCATGGACACCACTGCATCTTCTGCTGGTGGCAGCAATGTTTGGCAGAGATATAACTTCGAGCCCAGGGTAGTAACTGTTTTGGATGCTCGCAGATGAGCTCTTGAACTTATGCTGGGGCAGTAAGAGTGGCTGAGTTATGGTCACCTGACACGTCACTGGAAGAACTGTAATGCAGCTCTTCTGCATCTAAGTCCAGTATCTACCATGCTATTCCATGCAGCCTCCCTATAATAACTCTTTTATTTTTTATTTCAAACATAAGAATTCACTTTATTAGTGATGTTGATGGTTCTAATCCCTGCCTTCTGGCATGACAGCTCTGATTCATTTCAATAAATAAACTCACATAAATAACTAATCCCAGCCTCTGCATAATGTAACAGAATAACACCTTTGTGGCATTCTGCCTGTAAACAGCTAGGCATTCTTGTGAGATGATCTGGAAAAGAATACCACACTAAAAATATCCAATATCTAGTAGGAACAGGCTAATGTATTTCATTTGTAGCTCCCGAAAGTTGCATCTTACAGGTCTCTAGTTGCCATTTTACTTACACTTTTTGCCAAGGCTTAGTGTTCTCTTCTTTCTTTGTCTCCACACATTTATATGCCACAGCTCACTAGCAAATACCAACAGAAGCTCCCCACCAGCACCAGCCACATCTCTCTGGAGAAAACGGTTATGAGCCTCAGCTCCTTGTTGGCCCCTGAGCTTAAGAGTCTCTTACCTTTCTGCAAATCAAGCTAAAATACCCATTTATTTTCTGAAATGCTGCAAATGATGTTTTTGCACAAGCAGAACCTATGGTATGAATGTTAACAGTTTTGAGAGTCAATAGTTCTCGTTTGCTTTCCTAGAATGACTGCTAGCAGCTCTTTGTTTTGGTAGCTGCTGTAGCAGCATCTGCCGTAGCAGTATCTGCCATTTGCTATTACTTGGTTGGTAGCTGAAAAGTTAGGTATTGGGTCTGATGCTTCTCTATTACATTTATGCTTTGGAAATGGTTCACTTGAAACTGACAGCCTGAAATCAGTGAAAGTAGCATAACGAAGCCAAAGATAGTGTTTTAGCAACCTGAAGTAACATCAAGCAGACAAAGAACTTCATGAAATAAATTCCCCTTTGGAGATCAACTGCTAGCAACAAGTGTTACACAAACTACAAGACACTACTGAACACTTAATTTTTAGAGAGTAAGTGTGTTTTCAGAAACATAGGTCTTGGAGGAGGAGGAATCTCACCTGTATCGTTGTCTGTGTTCTTTGGATACCAGTTTACATTGGTTTGTGATTGCGAGTTTAGGCCAGATTCAGGCACAGGTGTACCTGGGTTAAAGGTACTGGGTGAACACAAGCCATAGGTAGCATCTGTGTTTCCCATTAGAATACCCTTAGGGTTTATCCCATGAAAAGTATCTACAGTTCCCTGTTTTGGTGTTACTGAGGCTGGCCAAATGCATGGATTAGTGTTTAATCTTGTTTTTTCAGCTCTGGGATGCAGCTCACTCCATTGAGGAATAGGAAACGGCTTTGCAAGTGGATCATAGGAAACTTGTTGTCTCCTTTCTTCCTCTCTCATTTCAGGGGTGTATACTACAGGAGGAACTGCTTTATCCATCCAGCTCCCATATGCATGGTAGTTGTATTCACGCTGAAGTTTTCTGTTTAGATTATCAGCAGACGTAAATGGGGTCTCGCAGCTCTCAACAGGCTGGTTCTCAGGGGAGGCAGCAAACAGGGCTTCATTAACCTCACTGGTCATGGAACCTTGAATACTGTGTAGAGAATTAGGCTGATCTGAAAGGGAGAAAACGAAAATATTTTAAATACATCCAAATGCAATTATATAGCTTGTTGTCATGACACTAGAATCTATTAATCTACCTTTAATATTATGGTAATATATAAAAGGTTAAATATATCATCACTTCCAGCAGAAGCTGTGTTTTATTATATAGAATGCCTTTACAGAGAAGTATTGCAAGCTTTTATCTAGGAAGTATAGGCTTGTTTAAACTATTGGTATCAAAATCCCACTTACTTAAGTGGTGTCAGAATTCACTGCATACTCTATTTATACTGACATCAAGTTCTCAGCCACTGAAATAAACAGTTCCTGGAGGCATTTGCAGGGTCTGATTTACTGCTGTGTCTCCACTGGCATTAACTGAGATTTAATTGGTGCAAAATCAGAGTGTAAAATGATGGAAAATAACCACTGTAATAGGTATTATTTCATACAGCACAAATTACTTGTCATTTAAGTCATGTTTGCAAATCATTACGTAAAATATCCTGTCTGGGTCTTTTGTGATTAATCCTTTTTGTCTTATTTATTCTTTATAGTCCCAAAGAATACACTTTTACAAGTAATGCCTACCAGATAAAATAATCTGTCATCTACATCCTTCAAACTAATTCTCACTATCAAAGAAAGCTCCACTTCAGTCTCAGACTAGATTGAGTTATGATCTGGATCGTGCTGCAGCATTCCAAGACTAAAAAAGAATTTAAAAATCTTCTTATTACTCTTTGTAGTGTAGGGTAGGACTACAGATGCTTCCTTAAAAAGCTCTGAAAGCTTCACAGTTGTCAGCACAATGTACAGGCACGGTTGTCTGGCAATGTACGTTGCCTAAAGCAAAGAACTCTTATAGACTACTGTAAAATTGGAATAAAGTGTATGTATGTGCTTCTATTTAGCACAGATAATGTCAGTGAACTTTGTTGTGTCCCATCCCTCCATCCCCAATTACATGAATTCAGACTAGTTCCTTTTTATGTCTTTATATTAGTACACCTCCAGTCTGACTCATTCTGCTTCTTTTGTTACTGCTGCCTAGAAAGGGAGTGGGATGAATGATCTAATACAGACACAACCTCATCAAAAGTGATAGCTATTAGCAATTCAGTATTAGCGTAAACTACATGGCATCCATTCTCCAGGGCAAGTTTGAGATATATGAACAGATCCTGTGGGATATCTTTCACTACCACTATCTGAGTAATGTCCATTAACTGGAGAGGAAAACCTGACTTTGACTGACGGGCTGTCAAACTAGTATCTTTCAGCACTGTAGATTCACAATAAAGCCTTTCATACTTAAAACACGCATTCTGCTGCAGCCATACGTGGTTATTTCTGCTAGGGAAATGTAATTGTACTTATTTTGAAATAATAGCAGTAGTGTTGCCCTACAAAGTCCATCAGTTCTACTGAAGAACAGTTATGGCAAACTTAGCTTTGGGGAAGGCTTATTAGTTGTATGTTACAGTTTAACATTATTCATTTCATGTCTTTCAAATGGTGTGAGCAAACTTAGGATCTAATTTCTGCTGAATTTGATATTGTTGCTTGTATATCAGTGTTGCAAATATGATCCTATATCCTTTGCCATTAAAAAACCTTGGTAAAAAAATTCCAGATACATTTCTACAAAACTATAACTATATAATCACATATTAGTAAGACAGCTCTATAAAACCAAGAAACATGCAACTCATGCAAGATGTGATGGAAAATACGAAAGGAGAGAAAATTCATCTATGTATGACTTTTGGGAGATTGGCATCAAATTTAATCTTTTCAGTGATTACAATTCTTTCTCAAATGCTGAATAATTAAGTCTCTTCATAACCCCTTAATGGTAAGATCACTTTTTTTGTACATGTACGCAACTTTATCTTTGGCAGAATACACAGAATAAGGATGTGTTAGTAAGTGTCATACCTGCTTGAGCATGACTTCTGTTTTCTGCTACAGCATCTATTTGAAGGGACTGCATCTCATCCAGCAGTTCGTCAGACACAGGCCACATTTTCTGCATATAAGAAAGAATTTATAGGCAAAAGTTTAACCAAAGGGAGTTCCTGCAGAATAGGAAACAGCACAGCTTCACAGCAAAGTGACTGGGAGGAACAGATTCCATGAATCTGGGAAACTGGGAATCTGGGTATGGAAAAAGATTCCATACCCTTGCAGAGAGCATAGCCTAACAAAAAATACCCATTGCTTTGCTATGATGGGCACAATCTTTTCTTCAACGGAAGAGGGAAGGACTACAATGCAACTGCAGAATACAATACTCTAAGTTGGCCAAACAATACCCTTCCTTACATGATTATGAGCTTAACCCAGAGACAGTGGATTTGGATTGTCTGTCTTTTACTTAATAGACTTCTTGCAAGCAATCTTGGTGAGAAGATGCTGCTGAGGTAAAGGTAGCAAACGTGCACCCTGTCCTGTGGATGATATTTATTTCAAGTATATTCATCAATAGGGAAGAGGTGAGAAAGATTTACATTCAGGTATGACCATGATGACTTTTATGAAGAGTATTATGAACAAGGAGTTTAAAGCAAATCTTCAGAAATAAGCAGTACATTTTCCTTTCTGTAAACCCTCATCCTCACTTCACTAGATTGAAAGCAAAATCCATTCTTCTTCTAATCTTCTGATATTTCCACTATTCAGACTTCCCTAGAAGTAAATCTTTTTACCTGAAAAAAAATTCTCTATTTCCTTCAGTGCTCCTTACTCATTAGTTCTAAAAGTAGTATTTTTTTTTTTTAATTAAACCCAAGAAGTACTTTCACAGATTAAAAAGCAACAACCGCTACTCCCTCCTGTCTCCTGTCCCCTGTCCCTCCCTCCCCCAAAAATCTACTTACTTCTGAAAGCAACAGATAACATTCTAAAGCACATTATAATCTTAGGTCCTCAGATTTTTCTCGAATAACTGAACTCCTTGAGCAGGGCAATTGGATCAGATGACCAGCAGAGGTCCCTTCCAATCTCACCCATTCTGTGACTCTGTGGTCATTTTAGTTACCAGGCTGTGGACTCTGCTTCTACAGTCGCTAGTGGGGGGCTATGCCCAATGTGCAACCCTCCAACTCATGTTGCTACTGAAGCTGTATTAACAGTTCAATCACCACTTGCCTTGGACGCAGTACTCGCATTCTGTGCCCTGATCAGAATGGATGCTTTCCTTCCTGAGAAAGTAATAGATTCATGGCCCATTTTTCAAGGAGTCCTTTGATCCCTATAATTTGAGATGTATATTGCACAGAGCTAATACAGCTAGTATAATTAGCCATGACCCTGATTTGGGGTCACTATCATAAATCAGATGTATATACTTCACATTGTGAGTTAGTTTGGTCAAATCAGTCCAGGAAATTTGTTCCATCAGGTTTATTTTGCAAAACTCTACTGTGTTTTCCAACAGTCACTAGTATTTCACAAACATCACGTGTTCCCCAAACCAGAAACTTTCGTTTCCGCAATTGCAGACTTGGTGACAGAAGGAAGCACTTTAAAGAAAACTGTAAATGAACAGTTTCATAAAGGAAATTGTTTTCTTATTTAAAATGACTGGGTATCTGAGCCTTATTTCACTGCAAAGATTAAAATTGTAATGCCAGGAGTTCTCACTGACAGCTGTCAGTACTACAGAAGTGAGTAAATTCATAAAAATCTGTGACAAAATCAGCCCAAGTAGTTCTCATTCTTGTGTTTTCAGTCAGAAAAACATTCTTTATCATAATTTATAAACCTACAGAGAAGTAAGAGAAACCAACTTGGATACTCAGGAAAAACATCTGACTCAAAATATTCCCTGTTATTACTGCGGTATAGCTTCCTGCTCTCAAACAGGCTGAATGAATATAGTACACAGATTACCAAGAATTTACAGAGGTCTTTTTATGTGCAGTGTCTGTCAGATTCTGCCACTTTTGAATCTCTAGGAATAACATTTTATTGAATGAGTGAAACTTAATGGATATATGAGGAGCTTTTGCAAAGTATTGTCATAGAATCAGAGTGTCACTCAGGTGATAACAGACCTTGGGGATCTCAGGCCCACCTCTCGCTCAAAACAGGGTAATTTATGGGATCAGAGTTGTGTAGTTGGGTGTTGAAACCCTCCAATGATGGTGACTGGACAACCTCCTTAGGTAACTTGCTCCACTGCTTGGCTGTCCTCACAGGACAGCTTGGGGTTTTTTTTTTTTTCCCCCTCTTATATCCAGTTTGAATCTCCTTTGTTTCAGTTTATGTCCACTGTCTCATATTCTCCTACTATCACTGCTGTGAAGAGCTTGCTCTATCTTCTCAATAAACTCCTCATAGGCAGGATGAAGGGATATTGCAAGTTTGGCTGAGACAGTCCTGGTCGTTCAGCTGTAACTCATATGGCAGAACTAACAAGTGCTGAGCTTATCTCCTCCTGCTGCTGGCCTTCCTGGCTGCTGTCGAGGCTCTGGTTGGTGCCCAGGCAGCTGCTCACCACTACCCTAAGGTCTTTCTCAACCGTGCTGCTCCCTGGCCAGGCAGACCCAAGCTGACACTGAAGCCAGGGATTATTCCAGTGCAACATGTTGCATTTGTCCTTTCTGAATCTCACAGGTTCTCCAGCCTGCAGCTGGCAGCCTTGCCCTTGTGACTATATTGACTGGTCCTCCTAGTTTTGTGTCACCTGCACACCTTACAAAAGTATGCTCCATCACTGCTGTCAGGCCACTGACAAAGAAGTAAACTAGGGAAGGCCCTGGTACAGCAGACCCCTTCACTACAGCAGTTGTTAGTCGCTTCCAGGTGAAGTACAACCCACTAACCACTACTCTCTGACTCACCATCCAACCTGTTTTCATCTGCCCATCCAGACAGCAACATCCAAACTTGGATACAAGAGTATTTTGGGAGGAAGTGTTGAAATAAATGACATGCACTGCTCTCCCCTTCTTCCCAAATCCAGCCATTTTAATCACAGAAGGAAATCAGGTCTGTCAAGTCTTATCAGTCTCAAAGTGACAGAATCTGGACATAACTGGGATTGGAGAGAGGGGTTATGGTGAACTAACACTTTAAAATGCTTGGAAAGTTACTCACTTTTAACTTCTCCAGATCAGGTCCAATATCGTTTTCTAGATTTTGGCAATAAAATGGACTGTATCTTTGACTAATTTCTGCAAAAAGGAAAGAACTATGTGAAAGTGGTTTCCAATAGAAAATAAGTGATTTATACCGTTAACAATTTTGATGGATAAAGATTGAATAAAGATTTGGATGAAGCCAGAAACAGGAAAGACATATATATATATTTGGAATCTGTTCACATGGCTCATTTAGCCTTAATATAGTAATAAGAACAGGATGATTTCTATTGACTTTTTTCGTCGTTGTTGTTGGTGTGTTGCTTTTCAGGGTGAAAGCTCCCTGTCTATGATTTGCGTCTGACAGCTCCTTTCCTTGACTTGACTGGCCAAAAGATTGGTGACTATATTTTAAGAAATAAGCTACATTCAATTGCATTCAGTGATTTGGTAAACAATTATCTCGTCTTTGCTAAAGATGGAATTATTGAAATAATTTGCAAACATGGTAAATATCGGTATTTTGCATATGGGAAAATTAGAATCTAAGACCCAGTGCAAGCATAAACTCAATCCATTAGCAGTAGATTATGCAGGTTAAATATGGAAATAGTAGATGGGTTCCTCCTGTTATACAAATTTCCCCTGAGTATTTAAGTACATGCCTGTTGTATACAAAGCTCTTGATGTCCCTGGCTAAATCCAAACCTCAGTTTCCTGTTATGCATAGAGGCTTTTGTTTTATGGGTTGTTTTGTTTGTTGTTTTGCTTGTTTGGTTGGTTTTTTTTGGCACCATGTATTGACACAGAAAGAAGAGGCAAGAGGAGTTAAAAGAATTTTGACTTATTTGCTGAATGCTGTTGGTCTCCTTCCCAGCCCCCTTAGGCAAGACTTTCACTGACTACAAGTGTTTTGGGATCTGACTATAAGAAAGGCTGATTAACTAGTCAAAGACCGTTGTATTGCTCAGGGAAGGCTAAACCAGACAGATTTTGAAGCTAGTTTCAATAGGGTATTTTCTCAGTCATAGCCAAAGTATACTATGTCCTCTGATGTCAACTTTTCTGTAAATTTCAGCAGGAAGATTATACTATGCTAAAGACAAATTATCAGCAAGTATAAAATATCTTAGCTCTATCCACTCACGAGTATTTCTCAAATCTGTAAATGTTGGACCAGAACCCATTTTTAGTTGGGGTACAGGGAGCATGCTTTACTGGGCATGTGAACTGATATTTCTGTTTTCAAAGCAAAAACTTGTATTTTAGGAGGAAAACACTCAAGTTTGTTTTACTACATTACAAACTATTGATGGACAAGTAACAAAAAGAATCCTAAAGAAGTGCCTTACCTGCAAAGGTTGGCCGTTTCTCTGACTCTTGTTTCCAGCATTGTTCCATTAAGTCAATAATCTCCACTGGACATTTACCAGTGATCTCCTCTATGTCTGGCCTGCTTCCACGCTCGACGACAAACCGAATCTGAGAATCATTTATACTATCTGCAAAATGAAATCAAATTCTGATCATGGGTTTTGCTACCTTTCTATAGGTAAAAGAAATAGTGAAGAAAGAAAATATGAAGCAGTTCCATGTGTGTTTGTGGACATGTAAAAGATCTCAAAGATGTCTGAGTTACAGTTACTACTTTCACATTAGTGAATTTGAATCCTCTGCCCTAACTTCCATGGGTTGGAGATTTATTTTAAGATGGATGGATTTATTTTTATATCTAAGACATACCTAGCATAAGTAGAGTAATGGATCTAGTTCTACAGAACCTGTATCTCAGTTATGCTTTGCACTGGGTACACAAAGATGGCCACACAGGCAACATTTAGCCATTTAGCAAAAAATCTATTCAAAACGATAAACATTTTACTCTGGAATTCCAGAGTCTGCTCCTATTGCTCTGTATGAGCACATTACTACATGTTGAGAAATTTGTGCCACACAGGTGAGAAGTGACAACTGGCTATGTGACTGTTCCTGTTAAAAGAAAAACCACACATAACTAGTTCACCTCAGAAAATAAGAGTAACATCAAAGATTCCATCTTGGCCTGCCAGAGGCTTATATAACTTCTGCCACTGAATGCAGGTTTATGCCCCCAACATATGGATGTGAATAGATTGGGCTCATGCCAGGATTTTAATTTAGATGTTCTTGTCTATGCTTAGAAGTCGGAATGATGCAACTAATGCTTTTTACTGGCCAGGAGGTAAAGAACAGGCATTGTTCTTAGGCATAGGTGATTTAATCTACTAATCTTAATTTTATAAGTTTAAATGCTTAATATTTGTAACTTCATTTTATGATAGCATCCTTTTGGAAGTAACTTACGTTCATATGGCTCTTTGTTAGCAAAAATTGCCCACATCACTATGCCAAAGCTGTAAACATCTGATTTCTCTCCAGGTTTTATGTGAATAGTGCTTAAATGCTCTGGGGCCATATAGGAAAGAGTGCCACCACTGTAGTGACAAACACTGTTGATTTGCTTCCGTCGGCCTGTCTCTTCTCGGGACAGCTGACTCCAGCTCTTATAGGATGCAAAACCAAAATCTGCAATCTGAAAAATGAGACACATCAGAGCTAGTGCCATGATGAAGAGGCAATAAACAAGTATTTCATGCAGGGCTCAATTTGGTAATGAATAGCTGGTAATAACTTCTCTAAAAATGAAATACTGCTAAAAAACGCAACAAGAAAGGAAAACAAACTTTGCCTTTTTTATTTTTTTGAATCCTAAATGAAGTATCACTGCCAATAGGGAGCCATTAGGTGAACCTTCATTATTAATTTAACCTACTTGGAATGACTGTAAGGAAAATGAATGAATGTAAGAAAAAAAGAAGTGAAAAATACTGAGGTGGCACCTTGCCTCACTTTTAACTTGCTTTTGTTTATTCTCTCATCTCCTATAACCAGCTTATTGTCCCCTTGAGTTTCTGAAACTTTGGGCTACATTTAAAAGTCATATATTCAGAGGAAGAGAAAAATCAAGTGACATCCTGCTAAGGAACTAGGAGTCCAAGTTCATGTCTGTAAGTGAGAGGAGGTCTACTGTGTTAGAGGAAGATACTATGTAAATCTTCCCACATTTGCAGTTTCCTAGAACAACTGTTGCCCTTCATAAATATTGGCAATGTTAGGTACATTCAAGCAGATAGATCATACAACAACTGCCTTAAATTATACTTTTGATCAAGCTCCTTAAGTCTGATCTGAGTCTGAATTTGATCCTGAGCTCCAGTTCAGTTTGTCATGCAGTGTGATGATAGCCTAGTTTGGTCCTGTCCATATAAGCTGAAACAAAAAAAAATCATCCAGTTTACATGTAAAGCAGATCATGATGGTTCACTGTGTTTGTTTGTTTGGGCTGGGTTGGGTTTTGTTTTGTTTGTTGTTGCTGTTGGTTTTTTTTGGGTTGTTTGTTTTTAAATAGAGTTTATACCTCTTATCTGCATGCTGCTCATATTGCAGTAGGACGTGCTACTATATTAACCTTGTAAAACAACTTCTCACTCACTAATGTAAGAAATATTAAATGACCGAGCGCTCTTCACAGGAACTTATTCCGTAGTTTCAAACTGTAATGGGGTGATTACTTCAGCAACTCACCTTGACCAAAGACAGGACATCTGATGAGGACTGCTGCAAATTCTACTGAGGTTTATTCAGCAGTAGGCTCTATATCTATATGTCTTGATCCAAAAGCCCAGTAAAGTTAATAGAAGGGCTTTGGAACAGGATTATAAACCATTCTCTGAAGTAGTCTCCTGCTGCTTTTTTTGTAGCTGCTGGCTGTCACTTAAAAATGATGACTAAGGGAAAAAAAAGAGGAAGAGAAGAGTAAAAGGTAATAGGCAAAAGAAGGACAAGAATAAAGAGGAGGAGGTAAAGGCAGGAGAAGAAATTACAGCAATAAAGAACAAAAGACCCGATCCATAAGAAATTCTATTTCATTTCAATCTCTGTGCATAAAGGTTTGTTTTTTTCTTTTTAGCTGTACTTTTTTTTTTTTTGTTCATCAATTCTCAACAATATTATTCATTTTTTTAAATACCATTAGTTTGTTTTTTTTTCCCCCACAGTTGCAGGAAGATTGTGCAGATCTCAGATGCTGAATAGGCCACCATACTTCAGTGATCCACTGATAATGTTCTCTTAGTGATAGAGTACAAAAGAGTTCATATTCCAATCAGGAAAACTAACCAGTGCAGTCAAACTGTGTTCTTCCAACCCAGATCACCAGCTTTCTCCATTTACATTCTAACCAGTACCTTAATGTGGAAGTCTGTGTCCACAAGGATGTTTTCCGGTTTTAGGTCTTTGTGTATGAAGCCTTGCTCATGCAGGTAGAGCATTCCTTCTATAATCTCCATCACGAAACGCCCTTTCACTGACAAAGGCAGCGAGTGCTAAAACAAAGAACAAGTACTATCTAATAAAAAATGGTATTACAACCATCAAATTAAAAAACAGTGTTTAAAAAAGGTTCTTTCTCAGTTCCAAGAGTACCTCTGCTCAAGCCATGGTAAAAAAGAACTAAGGTCCTTCTTGAACCTATATTAAAAACAATTCTATAGTCACTCCATATTTACAAAAGCAGTTTTCTTTAGCAAATTTCCTAAACTCCTATAACTTTGAGAGCGGCCCTGCAGAGAAGGACTTGGGGGTGCTGGTCGATGAGAAAATGAACATGAGTCGGCAGTGTGCGCTCGCAGCCCAGAAAGCCAACCATATCCTGGGCTGCATCAAAAGGAGCGTGACCAGCAGGTCAAAGGAGGTGATCCTGCCCCTCTACTCTGCTCTCAGGAGACCTCACCTGGAGTATTGTGTGCAGTTCTGGTGTCCTCAACATAAAAAGGACATGGAACTGCTGGAACAAGTCCAGAGGAGGGCCACGAGGATGATCAGGGGACTGGAGCACCTCCCATATGAAGACAGGCTGAGGAAGTTGGGGCTGTTCAGCCTGGAGAAGAGAAGGCTGCGTGGAGACCTCATAGCAGCCTTCCAGTATCTGAAGGGGCCTATAGGGATGCTGGGGAGGGACTCTTCACTAGGGACTGTAGTGATAGGACAAGGGGTAACGGGTTAAAACTGAAACAGGGGAAGTTTAGGTTGGATCTAAGGAGGAAATTCTTTCCTGTTAGGGTGGTGAGGCACTGGAATGGGTTGCCCAGGGGGTTTGTGAGTGCTCCATCCCTGGCAGTGTTCAAGGCCAGGTTGGATGAAGCCTTGTGTGGGATGGTTTAGTGTGAGGTGTCCCTGTCCATGGCAGGGGGGTTGGAACTAGATGATCTTGAGGTCCTTTCCAACCCTAACTATTCTATATCTATATTCTATATCTATAACTGTGGTCTGCTCTTCTGTGATGCACAGAAAAGCTACAGTTGTCCTCTGCTGTCTCTAGAGAAGGCAGGGCTGCCACTGGCTCTAACACAGAAAGGAGGATGAGATCTAAAGACTCCATTCTCTAGGGTAGCAGTAACAACCTGTCCCTTTTAAGTATCTTATCAACCCTAAGGAAGAGCAGGGGATGAAGCAATTCACTGCTCACTTTCTGTAGCACTTTCATCATGTTCCCTCGTTGCACATACTCCATCACAAGTGAGTAGTTTCCATCTTCCAAAATGATACCTAGCAGTTTTACCACACGCTCATGCTGTAGTCTGTGCATTATACTGCCTTCTTCAAGGAGGGAAGCCTTATAACTGTAAAACAGAAATCACACTGAACTTAGATGCTAGGCTAGAAAGAACACAGGGATGAAAATGCTGTTGATTCATAATGAAAACGATGGCCATAAATGTCAAAATCCCTAGATCCACTGTAAGATGAACCACACCTTCCCCTAGTTTTGAATTGATACAGCTTTGCTCATGTCAGGTTATATTCTCTAAGTCTCTGCTCAAATGCCTTGCACAGAGACTGTGTGCTCAGTCTGATTTTAAGCCTGCTTTTCAGAAAGTGCATAAGCATCCTGAACTGGGGTGGAATCAGGCAGGGCTTTGGACAAGAGGATCAAATCACTCCACTACCTCTTGTACAGGGATCTATACAGATCTCTTTCCCAAAGGGCTGGTTCACATTCAAAATGGATTTATTATGGGGGATCCATCCACATACTTAATCATAACACTTACTAACAGTTTAGGACGAATTTAAAGCCTAACTTTGTCTGGGCCCTGGTATAATCCATGAATAGTCACAGATATGCATCTGGGAGCTAACTAAGTGTGTTAAGAAGGATGGTACCCATTATAATAAATAGAAGAAGGGGTGGTATTTTTACTGTTGCTCTTGTTTTTGTCAGCAGGCAAAAAGATATAAGAAAATCTTGAGACTATGTTCCTTGCTAATGCTTTCTCCCTCTGTGTTTCTCTGCAGTACTAGAGAAGAAAGTGATTGGTTTGTTTGCATTACGCTCAGTTATAAATTTGCTTTAGATTTTTGGTTCAATACTTTAAGGAATACGAAACTTATGAGCCTGTGTAATGAGAAAGAAATACACAAAATAAAGCTGGCAGGCTTGTACGTTTTAACTGTGTTCATCCCACACTGTCACTGAAGTGCAAACTACTAGAATCTCTTAATTCCCCTTCTGCTGGGAAAAGAAAAAAAGGTATCATAACCCAAAGGAGTAGAACATAATGGTTGGACTTGATGGTCTTAAAGGTCTTTTCCAACCTAGTTGATTCTATGGGGGTTTGTCTCTCTCTCGTGAATGACTCATGGTAAAGATTTAGGACTGCTACAGCTGTGAGGTAGTAGAGCTGCATTGGGACCTGAATTCACTGAAATCAAGAGCTGATTCAGTCTTTGAATTAAAGCAGAGGGTGTGGCTCACTCTGCTTTTGCTCAAGGGAGAGAGTTATATTCTTGTATTATATATGGGGGGTTAGAATCCTGCTGATCGCTCATACGTGTGTTGTGTTCTTAGTGGACACCTACAGTTGGACAACTGTATTGAAAATTGATCTGCAAGCCTGAAAATATCATGTGCCCACCGAGTTCCTGCATTTCCTTAAGTGTGCAAGAGTCCCCCCAATTCTTAACAACTCACAGTGGTGCTAATCTTGCAATAGAAAAGAGGAACCTCACTGGAACAATGAGTTAAACTTAAAAAGTTGGCTTGTGAGAGAAAAAAACGAGGAAAATTTGCAAGAATTTGCTAATATTCTCTGAAGAGTATTTTCCTCCATACAGTATCTCCAGAATCCAAAGATCTGAAATTATTACACTTTATTTAGATTTATCCCCATTGAGTTTGGAGATTTCCTTAAACCAATGGAAAGATAAAAATCAGATCTAAGATCCGTAACTTACTTAGTGCGTTCAGGTCCTGTATACACTTTTTTTAATACTACATCTCCATATTTCTCATGATGGCATAAAAAAATTGTTCCAAATCCTCCAGCATCTAATTTTCTTATTTCAGACAATTCCTGGGTGTTCATACAGATGTCTTCCAGGTACATGTTTGCAGTCTTTGTGGCTTAGCTATTAAAACAAAATCAAGTACTTAGTGCTTCTGTACCTGTAGTACAAAGGACAAAAAAGAAGTGTCATTATCAAGCATTTAGCTGTTCCACTAAATAAGTGCCTGTAAAAGGAGTGGGACACAAATATATACTCTTGTCACCCTTATGAACAAAGGGCCTCAGTTTGAAACCAAAGATGCTGTGGCTGTCATAGCATCACAAAGATTTATCCTGTCACCCTGTTACAGTTACATTAAGTAAACGTAAAAACATTTCTTTACCCGAGGATCTCAAAGTGCTGTTAATAAATAGGTTTTATCCATATAATACATAGTAGATCAGAACTGTCACTACACTGCACAGTTACAAAATCTGAAACCCAGAAAAATCAAGGGCTATTGTCCCAAAGGCAGGAAGTGCCTGATGATTCTGATAGGTATCTCATTTCCTAAATTGCCTGAACAGGGGCCTGTCAGGTACCCAGTATAACTCTAAGCTACTTTTTAGGCATCTTTTCAAAACCAGCTCTAAAGGTTTGCTTGAAGCTTGAAACAAAGAAACAAAAGGTTTCTCCTGAAAGTGAAACAAAAAACACAGCTTCTATGGAAAACTTACTTTCACAGCTGTCTGAATCTAAGAAGTCAAGCACCAGGAAGGACTGTGGTAGGATTTAAGGCAAATTCTCCCCTATGTTTCAAAAAGAAGAGGAACAAAGAACATGAAGGCTTGTATTAACTCCTAAGTGCACCAAAAGAGAGCTTGTGGGAGCCTATGAAATGGGGAGACAAGTAAACCCCAGTGGATACCAGAATAATTTTTAGCCTTTGATAAAGCTGTGGTGCTCTCTTACCTAACATGTCTCTCAGGAGGAAAAAGCCTTGAAAGCAAGCTAGACAGCTGGTACTTTTGGCACATGCCAGCAAGCTGCCTTGCTAACATAGGTGCAAGCCACAAGCTCTGTTTTTTTTCCCCACTGAACTTTTACTTTGAGCACCTCACATCAGCTAAGGAAAGAATTTGCTGAAAAAAGACAAAATCCAAGAGTAGGGCTGTTCAGTTTCCAGTCTTCTTGGATGACTATGACATAGATACACAGAGCTGGTAGAAAGGCACAATTTCAAAGTGCTAGTACCAGCAACAGCAGATTGGCTTCCTCTGGTAATTAAGAGCTGTAAATAGTGTGGCAAAGGGATTCCCAATTTTTTCAAACCAACAGGTGAATGCTAATTCCTGTAAATTACTGTGAGCCTGCATCATCAAGTCTCTAACTGAAAAGGTTGCTTAATGTTGCTATCAACATCAGCTGCAGCTTGATTATCGCAGCCTCTTTCTGGAGTCTGGGAGCTGAGGAGGCAGAGAAAGTGTCTATAGAAAGTAGGTGTCTGTAGGAAGAGGGATGTTTGTGCGCTGATTTGGGAACTGTCTGGTCAGTTCAATACTGACAAGCCAAAATGGGAGAGGGTAAACTTAATTAAAAAACCAAAAAAGGCTGCATATGTAGAAGAGAGAAAGGAAGAGCTTCCTCTTCCAAGTGTACATATACCCTTTGAGCTGTTATTGCATAGATAGGCAGTGTGCTCTCTTCAGAGTTTTCTTCTTTGGTTTTCCTGGCTTTGAAAGGAGGTAGATTTAGCTTTGCTGGAGTGCTAGCCTGCATTACAAGCACAGGAGCAAGGATATGGCTGCATTCATTCAGGTAAGCTCTGCTGTGCCCAACAGCTGTTAGCAGAGAGGAGACTCTTGTGTTTTGCTTGTGGGTTTGTTTTTGCTTTGCTTTTTTTTTTTTTAAGTTCCTGTATAGCTGTGCAGCAAGTGACTCATGGTACTGCCAAGAATGCTTACTGCTGCTCTTGTCGGTGGGCTTTTTGTCACTCCGAAGTTTCTGCTGATGGTTCTCCAGCTTTCGTGGGGTGGTGCTACTGACTGTTGTGTGACTGGGGTGGGTGCTAGAGGTACAAAGGCCTGAATTCAGTTGTGAGGCTTTAAGATGGCATCAGCTAATATCTTGCTTCTTTGGTGTCTCACTTTCAATAATTGGTTCAAAGTCACATATCTATGTAGTTCTTTCATGCTAAGAGTAATTATGCATGTAGGTAGTAAGAACTGCACGTGCTTTTGTTGTGAATGCAAATTAGATGTGTGTTTTTTGAATGATGAATCTCTAAAGTTGCATTAGAACTATTGATAGCTTGAGGTTGCTATTCAATACCACATAACGTGACAAAACCCAGCCATCCCTCAAACTGCAGTATAGGACCTTGTTCCTATTTATATTGCTACTACCTGTTCCTACCAAGCAGCACATAATCACTGTAAAGAGAAGGCTTAGAAATTCAGAAGCATCCGTAACTTCTGAAATCAAAAAATATCTACTGAAATGAGCTGGGTAACATTCCACAGAGGGAATTTTCTCATGAGGTAGGATGGAACTGTCGTCCCTGAGCATGCTCTACCATTACAATGACAGTCTTTTTTTTTTTGTCATTATTGAGTAGTGAGGTACTCTGAGTAGAAGCTCTTTGATCTTAAGACTTATTTCAAACCCAAAGATTTTTGTTGATAGATACCAGAGGATAGCAGTCTCTAGCCAGGTTTTCAAGAAAAGACTACTTATTTTGGTATACTACTTAGGATAAGGTGTTGGCTGACATTGCCTAGACTTGTCAAATGATTAAGAAATGGAGGAGGAAAGCCCAAAGGCTCATGTCCATTCTAAACCTATTGCTTTTTATTCAGATACATGGTAATTCAAATGTATCCTCATGTACTTAGGATACACCAGTGCAGACATTACATATCTGTTGGTAAGAGAAAAAAAGATACGTAATGGTACTTATAGTTAAGAGAATTGGGTTTAGCTTGACCTTATTTCTAGGGCTTTGTGTTCCGTGATGTTGCTCTAACCTGTATGCTTGATTGATTATAAACCATTCTTTAATATAGTGTTCAGAACACCCGTATTAGTGTGAGTTCATATGTAACAAGTGCCAACATGTATCATGAGAATATGGCTGCTAGAAGAGATACTTTTGCTCACTAACATATTTGGATTTTTGCCCACTAACATGTTTAGATTTTCTGTAGAGAGGGCAAAAAACGTATTAAGTGGGTTTGTAGCATTTTTCTTTTTAACACTGCGGTTAGGTTGTTTTACCCCCAAAGGGCACATAAACTCTCCACAATCATGACCTGGTCATTAAGTCGCACCGCACCTGATTACTGGGCGGTTTCATGTGTTGTAATGCACTGATCTGCTGCAGATCTTGTCTTGGCCAGACGGTTAAGGAGGATTACTGAGCACGTTGGCACGATCATACAAAAAAGATCAAGCAGTAATTGGTGCCCTTTTGGTCTAATGACATAGCACGTAAGTCCTTGAGAGGTGTTACACGGTATAAGTGGAGAAAGTGAAAAAGTTTTCTAGCACCAGAACTTGCGGCCACTTGGTTATCAATCAGGAAAGGAAGGGAATAACAAACAGGAACCAAAGCTGGTATGGCCTAACGGGAACTAAATAGAAGGGTACGGACAAAAATACTGCACGCAGGGAAGATATTTCAAAAGCTTTAGTACATCTCAACTCTGTTGCTGTAAGTCACCAACTCCACTTAAACCTTTCCCTTCCACTCAGGTTCTGCTGTATCTTTTCACTGAGGGGTGTGGGGTTTTGTGGGTTTTGGTTTGGGTTTTTTTTTTTTCCCCTTTTGGGGAGAAAAAGAAAAAGACACTGATCAGCAGCAGGTTACGGAACGGATCCCGTGCGAACGCGAGGAGAGGCCAAGGCAAACCCGGAAACACGAGAGAGGGTGAAAAGGGAAAGCAGGGGTCCGCGCGGTGGCTCGCACCGGTACCGGTGTGGCACAGTCGGTTCTGGTTTTAGAAACCCATATGTTCGTGTGCGGTACCCAGAGCGGACTACCCTGTCCAGCCGCGGTTAGGTTAGCCGTGCCTTAGGCAGAACGCGGGAGGGAAGCGCTGCTCCGCCCCCCCCGCCCCCCCCCCCCCCCGCTCCCTTTCCGCGTCCGCTCGGTTCCGGCCGGGCGGCCAAACGCAGCAGCTCGGCGCGGCTGGAAGCGGCGGGCAGGGAAAGCCCAACCGCGGGTCTTCTCCGTTCTAGTTCCTCCCTGGCGAAAGCGACCTGTCGCCATTCTCTTCCTGGCGGCTTTCTGCCGCCGGGCCGCCTCCCCTCGCGCGCACCCCTCCCTCGCCGGGTCGCTTCCCGTCACTGCACCCCGGGGACTTCCCCGCGGCCGAGCGACCCTCCCCGCCGCCCGAGCACGGGATGCGCCGCAACCCTGCGGGGCCACCTCGTCCCTGGGCCCTGCAGCTTCCCCCGGGAGCCGGACCCCGCAGCGGTGTCGGCTTTGCAACACGAAGGTGGTGCGGCGATTCCGATGGAGCATCCCCGGTCCCCCTTCCACCACCCGCGCCCCGCGGTGCCTTACGGTAGCTGCGGACCCCTCTCCTCCGCCCTGCCGCCTCTCCCAGCGCGCTCTGAGCCCTTGAGCGCCGGCTGCCGCGGGCGGAGCAGACTGTGATCGGCCCGCCCACCCGCCGGCGGTCCCGGCACGGCAGCTTTGCTCTTAGCGGAGGAATTCAGAAGGCTTCAAGGCGCGGCGGAAGAGTCGCGGCTGCAGAAACCTAAGCGACTTAGGGCGTCCCGTCACCGGGAGGAATGGCAGGGCGTGCCGAGCGGCCGTGCCCAGCGCCTCCCTCTTTCCGCTCTCTCTCCCCCCCACCCCGGCTAGCTAAGGAGCCGCCGGCGCATATGAGGACTCTGTTCCCCGGCTCCCACCGCCCCACTAGAGTGTGATGCAAGACTATGAATGATGCAAGCTTGGCAGCGTTACCGGCACCGAGTTTGGTGCGTGGTGGAAATGCGTTTCCTTGCTGCCCTATTGGTGCCCAAGAGGCAGCTTTTTGTTCAGGAAGGGTGGAGGCAGGAGTTTCTCTCTGTCAACATAAAAATTGTGACGGATAACAATCCTGGGGACAGCTGCAGAAATACCTAACCTGAAGGGAGTACTGTACACCATCTAGTCCGTGCTGCAGAGGTCATGTGTGTCTAGGGCATCTCTGACAGATTTTATGCACTTTACCATTGCCTTAATAGCAAAGAATATTCTAACTAACTAACATTCTAGTATTTTCTTTAGGAAAGCTGTGCTAATACAGAAATAAGGGCTAATACAGCTTCTTTATATAAGACTGATCTCTTTGTGGAATTCCAGTGGAATAATGATGATGATGATGATGAGTACCCACCCTCTTTGCCATGACCTTTCCCATTCTGGAAAATTCTGGCGTTTCCCACTGTGCTTTGTGGATGCTGTGGAGTTCATAGCTCAGTACTACTAGGCACTACCAGAAGAGCTGTGTCAGCAGATCCGTGTGGGAATGCAACGGCAGCCCACAAATTGTGTTTAGGGGAGGCCGCCTTTCTAGAGCTGGAGGACATGCCTGAGAGTGATGAAAGGAAAAGTGGTCCAGGAGTGTGGTCCTGTTTCCTAGTGTAAACTGATACCTCAGACTGTCATACATCTGAAAGAAGCAGACCGATCTGCAACCAGCAGGGAGGAGTGTTTCCTCACAACAGGATGTTCCTAGCTCTGGAGTTGAGTCAATGCTGAAGTAGATTGAATCCATGGTGGATTTCATGGATAGGATTCCTCAGCTGTGGAGGAGGTCTGAGGCCATTTGCACCTGTCCTATTCCTGCCACATACAAACAAAGCATTAGCAAGCAAAGGCACCCCCCGTTCAATACTATGAGGCCTTTGAGATTCACATGGGTTCACTGGTGTGTAATGCCAGCATATCCTGGGGCTCTGGCCCTCTCCAGGTACAGAACTCATCCTTTATTTCTCCCTGGGATGGTAAGCAACATAATATCTGAATTGCGCATGTACCCTGATCTGTTCTTCCACAGGAAGACAGAGTCTGATTTGTGGCTTCTGCTGGCCCCCGTGTTCACCTGTGGCTTCTACCTTTCAGCTTTCTGATGAGTGTGTCTTTGGAAAGACAGACGAGCAACAGTACTATGCAGGCAGCTGCAGTTTTGGAGAGCAGCCTTGGCAGTCACTTGCAAGCCGGAGTTTTCTTTCTGAGGCTTGAGATAGTTTTCTGCACTTCGGATAAACTGAACAAACAGCTTCTTTCCAAGAAAAGTCTTTAAGAAAATGCTGAGTGCAATCATTTCCACTCTGAAAAGTTATGTTGGCATAGAACTGGTTTGTGCTCAGTGCATCCCCATTTCCCATGGATTCTGGATCAGCTGTTAATGAGCCAGAACAGGAGTTTAATGCTCTAACAGCTCCAGATGTAAGGGTTGATCACACCTACTGTAATGAGGAGACTCAGGATGGCTATGCTGAATTGCCAAGCCGAGCTGACATTTCATGTCCATCCGTATCATGAGGTATTGGAAAGAGGGTGCTGTTAAACCTGCAGTCCAGAGAATCTGGGATGTTTGTCAACTAAATACAGCAAAAGCAAATGCAGATGTGGTATCTCTGCAGATTTGGTCTTCTGTTGCAAACCCAAGCATTACAGAAATCTTTTGAGAACATTTTACTTCTGAGTTTGGGTTTTTTTTTTTTTTTTTTTTTTTTTTTAGTGATGTAGGTTTGGTGCTTCAAAGCTTTTGAGCTTTGCATTGTGCATGTGGTTGAAGGCAGGAAGACGTCTAAACTGATAAGAACTGCATAGTTAAAAAGGCTTCAGTGTCATTTGGTGATGATTTGCCAGAAACCACTAGCCAAAAAAAGGGCAGAAATTAGCATTTATCTGTTGGTCATAGTCAGTGTTACCAGTAATGACATTCCTTCTCAAAATTAATAGGGAAAATAAACTGATCAAAAAATACAATCTCGATTTATGGAGAAATCTCTTAATTCTGATTGGGAAGCTTATCCTGAATTGGACAATAAGGCCAGTACAATTTTAATGCTTTTCACAATAATGCCTTTATGTGAACAGAAGTTTTCAATTTTAGCATTAATGAAAATAAAATAAGCCCATTACTTTGTTTTTTACTTTAACTGAAAGTTTCACTAATCTCGACCAAGCTTTCACTTAACTTTGAACTAAAAATCTCAGCCATCCTATTAAAACTGATGGAAAAAATGTAAATACATAGAATTCTAATAAAAAAAAAAAAGAAAGAAAAGGTGTGCAACATGTAGATGTTGGGAAGAATCAAATGAAGCTGCTAGGAACCACGTGCTTTATCCTTCCCAGGATCTTTTCACAATCCAGTGCTTCATGCAAGGAAAAAGCAGATCTGCTGAACTTTGCCTGCTTCAAGCTGGCATGAATTCAAGGGAAGACTGAACAAAATTCATAGCAGGGATCTATTTGGCTTGGTGTTGTGGTTTAAGTTGGTTTTCTTTATATTCTTTAAATATTCTTTTCTCAGGAAATCCCCCAAACTAAATGTAATTAGAGCCAAAGAAAGGGAAGCACTTGCTCTTCCTGGCCTATAACCACCGTGGAGAAAAAACTTCAGGGTTGGAGGATCCTTGTTCTGACCTAGCACAGCCACACTTGTATTCTTACATTACAAATATGAGTCTAATACAGGCATTTAATACTACCATGTGTGTGAGACCTAGTATGCATCTGCCAAATAGTGTTGAGAAGTGTATCTTCATCATATAGTTAGCCTGAGATTCTTCATCTAACAGTTAAACCCACTAAGCTCTGTGATTGATCCAATACAGTATCATTTAGTTTGACAGTTGCAACCTCTGCTTTCATATCCACTTCCTTCTTTCTTGAATAGACTGGTAACAGAACACAGTGAACATAAGGATGATTCCTCTCCTATAAAATTTTAATATTTCCATTTGTTCTTTGATTTCTCTTCAGATAACTTAAAGTTGTTTTCCTTAAGTCTTTTAGGCAAGAATCTGCCTAAAAGACGTGTATAACATTTACGTGTATAACATTTTCCATGTTATTCCCTTTCACTTTCTTTTTCCTGTAAAAGAGTTGTGACAAAGCAAATTCCTTGCTTGTGTAATCTGAAGACACACATCCGCAACAGTTTAGACCAGCACCAGTTGCAGGGCCTGTCTCTGCCAGAGGTGGCTCTTCATTTCTTAGGGTGACAAACAGGAATATGTGACTCTTTCCCTATTTCTACCACAGGATAATTCCTGTGGTAGCAATTCCCAGTCTGATGTATCAGTTTACACTGCCACTCCAGAATCTGGGCATGTTTACTATCCAAACAGCTCTTAAAGAAACATGAGAGTGGGGCATGACAAAGCTGCTACAAAGAATGTATGGCAGATGCATACTCTCATGCAGAGCCCAAAGTGTTGTTTGACAGTGACTCAGAAGACTGTTTCTTATTCCAGCCATATTCTTTTAATATCAAATTGCAAAGACAGCTGTTGGGTAAGCTGATCAAAGTAGGAAATTGTATCAGTAAGTGAGAAACCTACCCTTTGCCATATGCACAAAAAGGGTTAACAGCTCTCAAGGACAAAAATAATTCCATGAAAGTTTGAAGTCATAAAATCAGTGAATAGTTAGGATTGGAAAGGACCTTAGGATCATATAGTTCCAACCCCCCTGCCATGGGCAGGAACTCCATGGGTGGATACATGGATGTTAAGAGCCAGACCATCATTTTGTCCACTAGATCCTGGCTCACAGACACACAGTGCTCCTGCAGGTTTTTGGGTATGTGTTCTGCCTTGCCAACTGCCAATGCTGGAGATCTCTGAGGAGGCCCATCTAATGATGGAGGGGATGTATCCAGCACTCCAGACCCAAACAGCAATACTGCCTGGTGTGAAATGGCAGGGAACAGATAGGATTCCATTTTGTCTTTACTTGGAGTAAGAAAAACAGAGAAATCCCTTTGATTTTAGAGAACTACATACTTTACAAATGGGAGCTACATTCTATACAGAAAGGCAACACATGCACATACTGCTATATGAAATTTGTATTTGTTTTTCTTCTTTTCTGTATCTATTATAGCTTTAATATTGCTTTGTAAATACATGGAAAAGCCTAAGGCTGTCCACAAGGCTTTAACAGCTATGTTCCTGTGCAAGTGTACATCCTTTTGTATTACTCATGATCTCACTTCGTAACCCAAAGACACAGGTGTAGAGCCCTCCTTTAAAATAACAGGATTCACCATAACAAGGTTGAGTATGGGCAGCATATTCCCTGGCAAATAAGAAAAAGTGGCAGCTGGTACAAAACCAGTTTATTTAAAACTGTAATGTATTGTTTTGTAAGAAGCAACAGTACAATCTGCAATTAAACACCACTTGTGTTATCAACCACTTGTACGTAGGATGTCACTCTATATGAGCAAGGATAATTCCTCACAAAGAGTTTTTCACTTCATTTTTCACTTATTCAGAGAGTTTCTCTGCATTGAAGAGAATCCCTCAGGAATCAGTGAAAATGAATGCTATATTGTCAGTTAAGCTGTCAGCTGTAGTACTCAAGATACTTAAAATACATTCGAATTAGGAGATTAGCATTCAGATATTGAGATAAAGTACCAAAATGAATGGAGATAAGAAAATGTCTCTGTAGTCTTGGACCAGAACATTACTTGAAATACCACTCAGGAGAGCAGATTATGGGCTCTTCCTTCCAAAGAGTCCTCAGACGCTGGGCCCAGGCAATCAGCATGTCCTTCCTCATCTCTTCAGAGACATACTCCGGAGCGAAGCAGATGTGAGGTGCAAGGACTTTGACACCACAGAAGTGCATAATTCCATGCTGGACTCAAAGCAAAGAAGGAGATGTCTCAGTTCTTTAAAAACTAAGTATTACATAAGTAACTCAGTAAATAGTCTTTCACTTGTAATTCAAGCATGTGGAAGATAAAAAATGGAAACTATTTCTCTGACCCAATATAAGGCATTTTCTAAACCTGTGTATGTATCAGGAGAAGGGAAATAAACTGCAAGAGTTTGTTACCTATCCTGGCAGTCATTGCTGAAAGCTAGGCATTAAGCAGAATTACATACAATACACTGAAAAATAAGATCAACTTCATTTATTCTGCTCTGTAGAACTTATTTTTAAGTGCTATTAAACCCACAGAACTATTCTCTTCAGCTGCTATATGCTGTTAAATTTGCAAGGATCAGAGACAGCCTTAAGTTCGTTGTACTGCTTGAATCCCCACAGATTGTTCCTGAACTGCAGTGTATCTCTTGTCTATTTCTAAGCATTGTTTTTTAATGTTTTGCCTCTGGCTTAGCCAAATGATACTTAATGAAGGTGAGTGCCTTTCAAATCAGCTGGCCTTGCTATTTTCCCTCTGTGTATTTCTGAATTTACAGTTATGTTTCAAGTTGTCATATTGGCTTGCAAGCTCTGCAGGTAGATAGCCTCAAAAGGGCAAGCAGCTTTAAATGACAATGGGGTAGGAGACCAAAGAATCCAACCACATCTGTGGTACTGTATCAAGAACTAGCTAGCACAATATGCCTTACCACCTAAATCCCTCAAAGCATGCTTGTTACTTCTGGTGAAAGTAGCAACACGAACAGGTAGGCTGACTTTTGTATGCTGATTGTTAATGCCGGGAAAATGTGTGACTCCCCTCCTGCTCTGTATCCTATGTGAATCAGGAAGCTGTGTTGAAAATAAATCCTGCATGCTAGGGCAAAAGGAAATCCTGTAACACCAGAGAAACTTTCATGGCGAGCACTACAGGCTTTCTCCAGATTCCAATCTAGAGGAAGGGCAACAAAACAACCTTAAAACTGTGGACTTTTAATGTAATCTCAAGACTTTAGAGCCTGATTTAGAACCTGCAGATTCTTGGAACTGACAACCTAATTATTTCTTATTACATTACATTTCACATAAAATAAACAATAATACAACATTAAAATAATCATAATAATAAAAATTAAGGCAAAGAACAACCAAATATTCATATATTATACCTGCATGGGCCACAGGAGATAGCGAATATCGCCATTGATACTTCCTTTTGCATACATCTCTTTGCTTCCTCCAGTGGTGAAAGAAAACAGGGCTAGTTTGTTCTAGAGTTATGAAAGTAGAGCTTGAGTTAGGCTGAATAGTTCAAGAGATATTTAGGAGAACCTAGGGAGCATAAATTTCTAGAGGAGGTGGTGTCTTTTCTTTCACAAACCTTATGTGTAGTGGCAGCTCTGAGGCAAAGATTAGAATCATAGAACCGTAGAATAGTTTGGGTTGGAAAGGACCTTAAGATCATCTAGTTTCAACTCCCCTGCCATGGCCAGGGACACCTCACACTAAACCATCCCACCCAAGGCTTTGTCCAACCTGGCCTTGAACACTGCCAGGGATGGAGAATTCACAACTTCCCTGGGCAACCCATTCCAGTGCCTCACCACCCTCACAGTAAAGAACTTCTTCCTTATATCCAATCTAAACTTCCCCTGTTTAAGTTTGAACCCATTACCCCTTGTCCTGTCACTACAGTCCCTGATGAAGAGTCCCTCCTCAGCATCCCTATAGGCCCCCTTCAGATACTGGAAGGCTGCTATGAGGTCTCCACGCAGCCTTCTCTTCTCCAGGCTGAACAGCCCCAACTTTCTCAGCCTATCTTCATACAGGAGGTGCTCCAGTCCCCTGATCATCCTTGTGGTCCTCCTCTGGACTTGTTCCAACAGTTCCATGTCCTTTTTATGTTGAGGACACCAGAGCTGCACACAGTACTCCAAGTGAGGGCTCACGAGAGCAGAGTAGAGGGGCAGGATCACCTCCTTTGACCTGCTGGTCACTCTCCTTTTGATGCAGCCCAGGATACGGTTGGCTTTCTGGGCTGCGAGCACATACAATTATACAGTGGACTGTGTGTCAGGGCTTTGGGCAGAGACAGGTTAAAGAAAAAAGCAATTAATATCTGACACCCATATATGAAACAAGGCTAATCCGTGTTCTCCCCTGTGCAATGTTTGGAAAAATGTGGCTGGAAAGCACTCTGTTAACAAGAATTTCTTTATTCCCGTCCTTCCTGACTGCAGAAATTGAATGCTACAGTCCTCCTTCAAACCTTGGACTTGCCTGTCACTTGCCAAGGAATAACTGGAGAATAAATTATTCCTCAGGTGTTCTAAACCCCTGTGTTTCTTCTGCTTCTGTAACTATGGTAGTAGCCATGGGCTTATGCTCAGTTTCTCTCCTCTCAGTTTTAGCTTCCTTAATTGAAATAACACTTTTCCAGTGCAGTATCTGAACTGCCTTCAGCCTGCACTCAGCTTGCAGCTATCATCTCAGGGAGGCAGCCATTTCTGAAATTTAAACAACCTGAAATGTTTGGAATTTTTAAGATGATCAGAAATTACAGGGATTGATATGCAGCAAACATAAATGTGAGATTAATATTGGTTGTTTCTGGATGCTGCAGTTATTACCAAAGAAGATCCATCAGACAGTAGGACAAAATTTTCCAGGAATATTCCCAATGTCACAGGGAGTTAAAAAAATTAATGAATTGTATCCACAGGTACTGATCTTGCCTAATTTATGAGATACAGAGAAGAAAAGGTTAAAAGGAGATAGCTGGAACAGAGGCTTATGCACTGGGTATTTCAGGTTTCTGATTAAGTTTTATAGTTTTATTTCAACCTTTAACATCTAATCCAAGAACCGGATCTTATCACCTACTCTGTTACTTATTACAGATTGGTGCATTCCTATGGTAATGGGAAGAATGCTAGAATATAGTTTGAGGAAATGGACCAATTTAAACTGTTTGCAAGCTGTAGGCCATCCCAGTGCACTCTGATAAACCTACAAAATTATGAAGACTATTTTGTAGCCCAACTAAAAATCTCTAGGTCAGCTAAATCTTTAGGGACCACTGCATTCTCCATAAAGTACTCCCTTTCAGACAGTTTTAACAAGCCAGAAAGTTACTCAACCAAAGCAGTATTTCAGGACAACATAAAGTGAGAGCTCTCTACAAACATAACGGAAAAGTAAGACCAATGCTCCCAAGACCATTGTGCAAATCTCGATCTCAATAAAATAATCTCAAAAACGTACCTTGAGCAAACCGGAATCGTAACAGTTTGGAAATTCGTGAGCAAATCCTTGGACCAAGACTCTGTCCATCCAGCCCTTCATGATTGCTGGCATGCTGAACCAGTACAAGGGAAACTATGCAAAAAGTAATTACCTTGTTAGCACAGAGTCTGAGCCATCCTTAGGCCTGGTCTACAAGCCAAATCCTATTCTCTTAATCTGTTCAGGTCTCATACATGCTTTCTTGCAGCTGTCAATGCACAGAGGCAGTAACTGTGCTTGGCAAAAATAACTGAAGTGCTTTCTCTTTGTAGTAGTCTCAGGTACATACCTGAGCATCCATAGCACACTAGCACCATGGCAGATGTTGAGGACTTACACACAAATTAAAGTTGGAACATGATGAAGCAGGAAGATGCCATTTAATTTAAACTTAAGACTTCATGGAATTGTGTCTCCTATTGCTGAAATGCAAAAGGAACAGTGTTGGTGAGTCGCTAGATTTGCTGTTGTTTCAACCTGGATAATTGTGCTACCGAATTACTGCATTTGCTGTTGTAATGACCTGGATAATTGTACTACTGATCTGTATTTGTTACTGTGCCACTCTTAAAGTGTTTATTCCTAAACCTCCGGTCTGGTGTCTGTTACCGTATTCCAAACCTATAACTCGGTGTGCTTGCCTTAAACCCTTACACAGATTTCTGAGTGTAGATCTGTGTTTGCTTCGTGTGAGCTCCAAGACAATGGGATAGTATCAGACTGCCTGATAATATGGTATTATTCTCATATTGAGAATTATAGTATTATTAGACATTAGGAAAAAAATATTCCTGTGAGGATGATGAGGCACAGGAACAGGTTGCCTAGAGAAGCTGACTGTCCCATCCCTGAAAGTCTGGGTTGGATGAGGCTTTGAACAACCTGGTCTATTGAAAGGTGTCCCTGCCCGTGGTAGGGGGCTTGGAACTAGAATGAGCTTTAGGGTCCCTTCCAACCCAAACCAGTCTGTGATTCTATGATTTTGCACTCAGTAGTTTCTGGTCTGAGCTGCTCTATGCAACAGTTTTGGAGTGCAGGTAGTGTGAGGACCAGTCTTCACAAAACCTATGCAATCAGACTACCTTGGAGTATCAACTTTTAAATGAAGCACTGCTGTGAATTTTACTTGTGTATTTTAAGGTTCTAATTTCAGGCGCCTTCCTACTCCTCAAAAATGTCAGTGTGGAGCCATTTTTTGTGTGAAAAATTCATACTGTGCTAGCATGAATAATACTTACACATGATCTGGATTTTTATATATTTTCCAAAACCCACACGCTATCAGAAAAACCTGAGACCTTAAAATTGCTATGCTGGATATAGACTGTTTTGTATTGATGGTAGAGTTACTGCTTCTTTTTACTCTGGCTAGATTCAGTGTCCCTAAAAAATCCTATATTCTTTTCACTTACTATAGCTTTTCTTTTGTTCAACCCTGTACATTACAGCTGAAGTCTTCTAATACAATTTAAAATAATGACCTGAAAAATCATTAAGTCTGCTTCCTGCACCTTCTTTTGCTCTTCAATGAGATCGCTGGACAAACCTCCTCTCTTGTAAGCCTCCAATGTTTCCATGCCATAATTGAACTCTTCTGAGTTGTGCAAACAGCCTGTGGGTAGAAGTGATGAGTCATTCCTGGCTCTGTTTTTAGCATCACAGCCAGATAAGAATTAAATATACATTGCAATCTCCAGGTTTTCGTTTTTGGGGGGGGGGGGGGTTTGGTGTGGTTTGTTTTTTTGGGGTTTTTTTTTTTTTTTTTTGATATTCAGCATCAGCACAGCTGATGGTGATTTTGTTTTAAAGTGGAATGCAGTATCTGAGGGTACTAAAACTTTTGCCTTTCTGTAGCAACATATGAAGTGCAATAAGAGGACCTAAGCTTGGCTCAAGATTCTGGTGATGCATGTGGATGATTTAAGAGAATTTTGCTAATTGCTCTGCCCCTGCATTAGAGATTACTGAAGCCACCATGTAGTCACAAACACTGTGTAGTTGCTTTTCAGCCTCTGTGGCTGGGAAACTCAGCCAGGGCTGGGGAACCAGTACTGGCCAGCTCTGCTGGCTCCACTGCACTCAGCTCAGTTCAGGTATGTCTGAATCGGTTAAGTACATCCATTCTGCGAATCAACTAGTACATCATTAACCTCTAGCAAAGAAAGGCTTCATGAAATAGAAGAGTAGAATCATCAGCTATACTCTAACAAGTCATATAGTGGTAATCTGATGGCATTTCTCGCCCATGAGAAACAGACTTCAGCATTAGATTGTGGACACATGTTAAATGCATGTTTCCTTCTCAGAAATGTCACTATGAGACAAGGTTCATATTCAGGAGTGGAATTTTAGAAATGCTTATGTCTGGTCATTAATAATTTTCTTGTTGCTTTTGTCAGTGCTTGAACTGAACCTGGGCCATTTCTTTTTGATTCTTGTTTTAAAGAAATCTGCAGCTGTTGCAGATTATGTCATGGCTTAATGGCTTTTCTAACCTGGAAAAATACTAAGAGTAAGTGCTAGTAAGAGCACAGTGAAAATACCACATAAGCCTAACAAGACCATAACTGTCTTTCTCAAATCCTAACTGCATCATCTCGTAATTTCTAGTAATTATATACAACCAAGGAAGTCCAGAGGTGCCAAGACAACTCAAAAGTGCAAGCCTGACCTAATTTGCAGGAAGTATTTGTAACATTAATTGTTAAGAGAAGATCATTCTTAGAACATCTCTGCAGCTCATTGAAAATAGTGTAAAAATAGTATTTTTCCTCATTCACTTTAGTCTGAAGGCAAAACATTTTCACAAATTTGTACTATATATATTTAATTTTTCTGATTATCTACCTATTGGGTTTATTTTAATGAAGATTATATGTGTTGGGTTCTTGCACTGATGTTTCCTAGTCAATGCTAATAGAAAATTAAAAGCTGGGTCTTGATAGTTGAGGGATATTTGTAGAAAATAATTGCAACTATTTTGGGGAGTGTACCTAACAGCATGGTTCTGGACTGCTAATTCAGCAGCATAGACAAGGTGAAAGTTTGTCTTGTCATTATTGCTAAAAAAAGTGTATTTTGGCTAGTCTCACCAACAATGTCATTTCTTGTTGCTCTTGGTTCAAACTGCATTGCATATAAATCAGACACTGTGACACTGCAGCCCTGCTTGCTCAGTTCTTCCACAGCAACCCTCTTCAAAGATCCATTGAAAGACTTGGGCTCTTGATGTGCATAGACTATCAGGACTTTTTTCCCTGGAGGCAGACAGAAAACCGTAAGTTATCTTTGAGTATAGGAGGCAGTTATGAAACAGTTTGTGAAGCCAGGGCCTGGTCCTTCATTTTTCTGTACTGTGTTTCCTAAGCAGCATAACACTAGTGAAAACAGAGTGACAGTGGCAGCATTTGACTCCTGCTTGGCAGCAGTGAGTGACTCAGGAGCAACTAATCAGTGAATGCCCCCGGCCCAGCAATTCTGTGCTGCACTGGTCTTTCCTACATAGAGCTCAGTGGACAGTGGGTGCGCTTCTATAGCAGGTCACGCTGTCCTACATCAGCAGAACCCAGTCCCTCCTACATAGTCAGCATTTGTATTTATCCTATTCCACTACCTCCCAGAAACACTTGCCCAACAACAGAAAAAACCCCAAACAACCAAGCTGTCTCTGGTTTAGCTCCCTAGGCTGGGTCAGACAAGCTACAGTGCAAGTGTGAGGGGTGGGCTGAGATCAGAGCAGTGCCAGCTTAGATTCCCTGAAAATATTGTGGAAACAACTTTTACAAGCTCAGAGCACCTTCCTACTGCAGTGTGGGATCCTCTCATCTTCCAGTTCAGTGCTGCGCAAGTGCCAACATCAGGGTAGAACTTTAAGATGCTGCTATCCCACTTCAGCATCATCACAGCAACTCACTAGAAAGCAATGTGATCTCTTCTTAGATGTGTGAGTGAGCTGTCTAGTGTACCTCAAACTGCTGAGAAAGTGGATTTGAGGTAAGCTGAGTGGCAAGACGGGTATGTTGGGATGGAGCCTCTTCAACTGATATGACAAGGTGTATCAGAGCTTACTTGGTCAACATTTTAATTGTACGTAGGCCATTTGATTTTACTAACTCTCTAACAAAAGAAAAACATTCATCACTGAACACAGGAGGGGTAGTAGTTGTTTATACATAAATACTTCAGAGGGGGGAATCATAGAAATCACAGAATACCATGTTGGAAGGGACCTCGAGGATTGTCTGGTCCAACCTTTCTTGGCAAAAGCACCATCTAAACAAGTTGTCCCAGCACCCTGTCTATCTGAATCTTAGAAGTGTCCAGTGTTGGGGAATCCACCACTTCCCTGGGGAGATTATTCCAATGGTTGATTATTCTTAGTGTGAAAATTTTTTCTCTTGTGTCCAACTGGAATTTCCCTGGGAATAACCTGTGCCCGTTACTTCTCACTTTTATCATGGGACTCCTTGTAAAAAGGGAATTTCCATCTTTGTAGCCACCCTTTAACTACTGAAACATGGTGACAAAGTCTCCCTTCAGATTTCTTTTCCCAAGGCTGTACAAACCCAGTCCTCTCAGCCTCTCCTCACATGGAAGGCTTCCCAATCCTGTCCACATCTTTTTTGCATAACAAAACCAAAACTGAAAACAGCATTCCAGGTTGGAACCCAAATGGTATTCCAGGTGTGACTTGACAAGCACTGAGTGGGATGATGACTTCTTTATCTCTGCTGGTGATGCCCTTGTTGATGCAACCCAGCATCCTGTTGGCTTTCGTTGCCACAGCAGCACATTCCTCACTCGCATACATTGCGCTTGTCCACCAGGGCCCCCAGGTCCCTTTCCCCAGAGCTGCTCCCCAGGCAGGTGGATCTCAGCTTGTGCTGCACTTTCAGGAACTATTGAAAATGACAGGATCTGCTGCAAAACACACAGCTCTTGGCTCCTGACTGCTAACAGGGAAACTCGGGGGTCTCTTAAGTTCAGTTTCTCTAGGGGATGCAGAAGCTGTATGGCCCAGATTTCCCAGGGGTGACAGGCAAGTTTAAGGTGTCAGAGATAATAGAACTTGAGCTGTGAATGCTCAAAGAAAAAATATGTAATTTTTAACCCAAGTTATTCAGGGTTATAAGGGGTGATTATTTCTCCAGCGTGCACAGAATCCATGAAACAACAGCTTTGCCAAAACACTACTAAAATTTGTGATCAAATGCTATCATGTATTTGAAATGTGTATAAACAACTTAAACCGGTCCTCCATACCTTACTCTAATATCAAGAGCAGCTACCTCCTTGCTGTTTCCACTAACTCTTAGCAACCAGGTAGCTCAGTGGCTGGACACCAGCTTGCAGATGCAGTAAGGTGAATTCTGCAAGCTGCTGGTTTGCTTCCATTGAGGTGGAGTGGAGGGCACGCAGACACGGTGTTTGGGGAGACTGGAGTTTTCAAGGCATCACTCTCTGAAGTCATTTCAGTCGTTTGAAAAAGGAATACCTCAGTATCCCAACTAAACGCTACAGATAAGGACATGCCAGCGTGCTCAGGCCTGAGGCAACAGCATTTTTATGTTTGTTCTTACCTGCCATTTTCTGGAAGCTCTTCAAACTTCTCTCCCGAGAATCCGATGCGGCCTGTGTGAAGTGAAACGACAGATTTGCTTATGTGAGACACACCAGGAAAAGGCAGAGAGAAAACCGCAGTTTCGGTAGGAAACGCACCACTCTGCGTGGATGCGAGCGGGCTGCGAGGGGCAAACATCGCGTGAGTGCCGGCGTGCCCCGCCGTGTGCGTGTGACCGGCCGGAGGATGCGGCCGCCCCGGCCCCGAGCCGTTCACCGGGCTCGGCTTCGCCATGCCGCGGCACCCGGGGCGGGCTCGGGGTGCTACGGGCACAGCCAGGCACTGCGCTGGTTTGTCTTGCGTCCCTCTAGAAACCGGTTTCAATGCGGCCCCGCCCGCTCTGCACCGGCGCAAGCCGCGGAGCTGCCTGTGCCGCTCGCACCGGCCCGCAGTGCTGGGCTGCTTGTACCTGCTGCCGGCGAGCCCCTGCGGCGGGGCTGGGAGCCTCGGCTCCTTGCGCGGCTGCGGCTCTGTTAGTCACACCGCAAGCGTTAGGTCGCCCGCTGCCGTTACTCCACGTGGTGATTTATGCGGAGTAACGCGGACGTGCTGGCCTTTCTTTTATAGCGAGTGCTGCTCATCCCCGGGTGCTGCCACAGGGGGAGGAGTCGGGGTGGCTCATCCCTGGGTACCCCTGCAGCTCCTCTAAGCATTCGGTTGAGTCTTCACCCATCTACCAGGAGCCAAGTGCCATCAGTTGTAGTTTTAAAATGGAGGAGCTGAGGTGGAAATCAAGTAATTTGGCCTAGCAGCCTGGGAAATAAATGGCTAAGCTACCTATGTCCTCCTGCAGTGGGGTGAGCAGAAAACCTCTGAGCAAGCCATGCACCGTATTTTTCACCCACTGCCCTCTGTGCTGTCAGGGTCAGGGAAGACACACACACCTCAGCTATCTTCCCTGGCTTCCCAGGGAGAAGGTGACACACACAGTGCGGCAGGCACTGGGGACAGCCCTGTCTGGAAATGGGCAGCAGCAGCAGCATCAGAAACCAAGGCCAGAACTGCCGCTCGCTGGCATATGTTGAATATAAAACATGAACCCAAATTCTGCTTGGCTGCACCCTCCCGGTTATAGCGGAAGAGGCGTGGTAAAGAACTGGGCAGGGATTACGGGAAGCCAGGATTGAGTTTACTTTCCCTCAGGTAGGATGTCTTATTTTTGTCTTTTCATCCCTTCTGGTAACAGAAATAATGAGGCCTGCTTAAAAACACTTGGAGTTTAAATGGCTAAAAGCTGTTGGTATTAGTATACTGCTAGCAAATAGAATTCACTTTTGTGAAGACTGGCAAAAGCTAGGAAATAAGCTGAAATGGACATAGCACAAAGTGTGGAGTTGTTTTTTATAGCAACAAATGTTCAAGCTAAATGTATATTTTCCTTTATTTCCTCCTTGTTCCCCCCCCACATAATGTCTATTTATGGTAAGACATGGGAAACTAAAGAGCAAATGCCGGTAGTTTATATACTGTACCTACATAATGTTATCTGACAGACTATTTAATGATATCCCCCAAAACAATGTAAAGACAAAAAATTTACACTGTTCCTGCTAACTTCTATCTATTGAAAACTCACTGAGTATTAATGTATTTCCAAGGGATATATATATATATATACATATTCTCCCCCTGGCTCCTGTTTTCCTCCTCAGCATTCACCCTGCACTGGAAATTGTTTCTGCCTGGATATCAGCCGGGCATTTGCTAGGCCTCTGCTCTGCCAGCATGCAGCCTCCTCTGGGACCGTGTTTCCATTCCTGTCCTAACCTTCTGCTGTCAGGATCCTGGACAGAGTGAGCAATGGCTGTCGCCCAGCTGTGTGTCCACAGCTTTCTTTGGGCTAGGTGGGAGCTGAGACATGCTCGGCCTCATCCTGACTGGAAGTATCAGAAGCACTCCTGGATTCCCACTTAGATTTTGACATAGCTCCTGGACTGGCAGTTATTCTGGTCTCTTGGAGGTTTAATGTAAAGAGCCTGCATAACACATATAATGTAAAGGGCTGATTTTCTCTTGGAGCACAAAATATTTTTGTCCTCCTCAATATATAGTTATTATATATGTTATTAATGTTAACATTTGAAAAGGTCTGCCTGACTATAGAAACAGCATTAAAATAGGAGTATACTTTGTGGAGGAAGGAGTTGAGAGAATATATTTATGACACATCAAGTGGATGAAAGCCTATGCTAAAATATTTCACAGGTATATATGAGGGAAGGTGATTAGTTTTACTACTGGTAAGTAACAGGCTTTTAAGTCTGGAAAATACTGCAATACTGTAAGTGTGCATTGTGATTTTTCGATAAATGAAAGTGGTAGTTTTAATCTTGAGGCCTTTATGAATTTGAAGAGCATAAAATCATTGAGTACTTCTCAACATAAGATGGACAGCAGTGATCTCACTTGTTGATGAGACACCCCTTCCCCCATTTCTGAGTAAGGCTGTAAAAATTTACAGGATTAGTTCCTGTGTTAATTCCTAAAGTACATTTATTTCAGGTATCCTGGAATGACCTCTAATAATTTTAAAAATTCCTGTAATGTTTGTCTTTGGCAGAGGCCCATTATCAGGATTGCAGCAGCCACATTTAGCAATTTCTTCATCATCTTGTGGGTACCCGTTAGTTTTTCAGAGCTCTTCAGAGAAGAGCTCTTCAGTTCTTTATGAAACTCAAATGTCATAGTTTTAGGAATACATTTGGTTTGCTATTTGGGCAACTGTGTGAGACAGAGTGAAATTTCTGGCAGCCTCCTTCTCCCTCTCCTGCTTCCCCCACCTCCTTTAAAGTTAATTACTACTCAGAAAAGTGTTGCAGTAGCTCAAACACGCTCCGATCTGTTAATTTTGAAAGGTTTGGGATGTTTCTTACTATCTCCCCCCCCCCCCCCCCCATTTGATATCCCTCTCTCTAGTCCTGCTTTTTAATAAGAAATTTTCCCCATTAATATATATATATATATTTTCTGTCTGAGGACTTAATTGCTAATTAGCAATGAAAAAAGTAGCTGTGGCTAGCCTGGGGGAAAATTCTCCTGTTGCTGTCAGCCATTCACGAGCACTGACTGAGCGAGTCATACGTCATAGGAAGTTTGGGTATTTTCCGTTTCTCTTTGTTGCCATTGACACAAACTGTTCATCTGTCTAACACAAGACAGAGAACATAAGAAAATTAAAACTATGGTAGTGATTCAGACCAAGGGTCCCTTCAGCCCAGTACCCTGTCTCCAACCCTGCTCACAAGTAAGAACCCATAAGCACTGACCTCACTGCTCTCAGCCTGCAGCTGTCTTCAGCTCAGGCCTGGGCATGTTGTAGTTTGCTTACATAGTAGCATCCAGCTACTCTCTTTGACTCTTTGTCAAGCACTTTTTCTAGTCTCCCTGTGGATCCATGCCAATGTGCAGTGCCCTTGGCAAGGACTTCTACAGGCTCAGTTCCTGTGTGAAGACTGCTTTGCATCTCAGTCCTATCAGCTTCCTTTGCTAGCCTTAGCTCTTGTACTGGGAGCAACAATGAAGAATCAGGCCCCACTCATCCCCTCTGTCCATTGGTGGTTTTGTGGACCTTCACTGTACGCCTCCTGAATCACCTCTTTTCTGGACTGAAGGGTGTCTTCAAGGGGTCTTTGCTCAGAAACAGCTCTGTAATTTCAGTCCTCCTAGTGCTTTCCTCTGCCTTTTTCCAGTTCTGCTGTGTCATTTCCTGAAGTGAGGGAAGGAGATTTACATATGCGCTCACAGAATGGATGTGCCTTGGATTTAACCAGTGGTATAATGATTCTCTGCTCTGTGGTCCTAGTAATTCCTACTGCAAAATTTTGAATTTGAACATTTTTGAATGCTACAGAGTGTTGACCTGATGCCTGTGTGGAATTAGCTGTCATAATTAGAAGATTTTACTCCTGTATGGTGGTAGTCAGCTCAGAGCCCTTTATTTTAAATATGAGAGCAAGCTGCTTGCTTTGTCTCCCATAAGCATCTCGTAATATTCACAGGAACTAAAAACAACTTAGAATTGCCCGGCATCCTGAGCAGTGTCTAGAGCACTGTGCTAGTCTCAGTCTTATTTCCATACTATAGCTACCTTAGAACAACACTCATACTCAGTGAATGGCTCACTGATAGGAGAAATCTGGCACGCTTCAGTAGCTTACATACTGTTCTACAGATGCATTCTAGGTATACTTCTCTACTGTTGTCTGAAATACTTTTACTCTTGATTTGTAGCCCCAGACTTATCTTCTAGTGAAGATAAATAAGTATCCTTCTTTCTCTGGAAAACTGCTCAAGGAACATGCTTTTCTGTTGATTTTATTGGAACAGGGGTTTGAACACATAGCAGAAGAGGGCAGAGATACATCTTTTTTTCTACAGTTGCAATATTTGCTTATTTGACTTACTAACTCATTAACTTATTTAGGAAGTTCAAGAGCTGGTTTTAATTCTCTCTTCAGCTTGAGGGAAACCAAACACCCATTCTTAAAGAGTCACCCCCTCATCAAGCTGTGGGCTATTCTGGTGTGGATGCATCATTAGTTGCTGCTGAAGGTGTTTCACTGCAGAAAAACGTCATGGGTTTTGGTAAAGGAAAAGGTAGAATGTAAGCAGGATTTTGTCCCTTAGGCACTAGGATGATATTGGAATGTGAAGGCTTCAGTCCTTGTGCCAAGAAACATTGCTGAAACCTTTAACATGCAGCAGCAGTTGAGTTCATACACAGCTCCTATTGTGCTGTAAAAAGAAAAGCCCTTGCTCTTTTTACCTAAGGTTAGGCATTAACTGAGTGAAAGTTCTGAAGGTAGCAGGACGGTTAGGCATTTTTGCCTAACTGTCATTTATGTGATTTTGAGTCTTAAAAAGCTTTAACTAAGGAATTTTCAGTGGGTATTAAGCTTACCACTTTCATTTTAAGGTATGTTTTAGTTCTCAGATAATTTCATTGCTGTGTTTCCAGTGATGATGTATTGGATATCTTCCTTAGGCCTGGGGTTTGGTCAGATAAATAACCCTTATGTGACAAAGCAAGACTGAGATATGGAAAATAAGAGGAAAAAGAAAGCACCCAAGAAAATAGAAAATATAAGAAAGGCAGCAAAGTAGCCTTAGCGGGAGGATGAGACATCTATAGCAAAATGGCAGTCAAGAGTTTGATACGGGCCTAAGTGATTTCCCAAGGCAAACACTTGCCAAGTTCTGGTCAAGAAAATCTCTTATCCAGTAACAAGGCATATTTGACATCTTGCTTCTGTCCCCTAGTGAAATTCTTGCAAAATTGGAGAGGACATGTAACTAAAAAAGGAGAGAATCATTCATATAAACCTTTTCATCAAAAGTTGGTTCCTGATTCTCTTCCCCCAGGTGGAGACAAATAGTTGTCTCCACCTCCAGGGTGCCTCTGCCTCTGCCTTTGCCTTGCCTTTCCTTCAGGTCATGCTGTATGCAAGCTCTTCCCCTCCTCTTCCTTCACTAGTTGACTGGTAGGATATCAGTTTGGATATCCTTGGGCTGCCAAATGGTATACCGGAAGCCATACACATTTCTATCTGTAATTTATTTTGTTCTTAAGTTACTTAATGCTTCTTTGAAACCAGCTGTTACTGGTAATAAGCCCATGAATACTTTATAGAATCATAGAATAGTTAGGGTTGTAAAGTACCTTAAGGTCATCTAGTTCCAACCCCCCTGCCATGGGCAGGGACACCTCACACTAAACCATGTCACCTAAGGCTCTGCCCAACCTGGCCTCGAACACTGCCAGGAAACTCTTGAACTCTTGCCAGTTTAAGTCCTGTGACTAATCCCTGATTTTAACCACATTGTGAGTCATATTCTGCATGCAATCATACCTCCATTTTGAAGAAAGTACTCTTAAAATCTTCTCTGTTTTACCAAGAAGTTTTTGCATTCTATTTTCAGTAATAATTATCTACTTTTAATGTTGGCCTGAAGTTATTGAGTTCAGTGATAAAAAAATGCCCGTGATCATAAGGTATATATAACTCAGCTAGGAACTGGTGAGAACCAGCTCAGTGACCTGAAGTGCTTGTCCAGTGGATATGCTTTCAGGGAACTAAACTTCCTGAACCTGTAACAGTCCCTTTGAGCAGCGACGGGACATCAAAGTATTGTCATTGCTTTAGGAAGCCCACTTCAAAAATGCTGCAGTGGTGTAAATGTTACAACATAGCAGATTTATAGTCTAGGACAGAATAGACCATTTCAGTTAGAACGGACATATAAGGATCATCTAGTCCAACTGCCTGGGTTGATCAAAAGCTAAAGCATGTTGTTAAGGGCATTGTACAAATGCCTCTTAAACACTGACAGGCTTAGGGCATCGACCAAACTTCTAGGAAGCCTGTTCCAGTGTTTGACCCTCCTCTCAGTAGTGTTTCCTAATGTCCAGTCTAAACCTTCCCTGCTACAGCTTTGAACCATTCCCATGCATCCTGTCACTGGATACCAGGAAGAAGAGCTCAGCATCTCCCTCTCCACTTCCCCTCCTCAGGAATTTGCAGGGAGCAATGAGGTCACCCCTCAGCCCCTTTTTCTGCAAACTAGACAAACCCAAAGTCTTTGGCTGCTTCTCACAGGACATTCCTTCCAGCCCTTTCGCCAGGTTAGTTGCCCTCCTCTGGATACATGCATTCTTCTTAAATTGTGAGGCCCAGAATAGTCGACCTCTCTCTTCTCACTTTACTCCAAACCTACGCAACTGCTCTCCACTTCGGTAGGTGTGCAGGTGGGATTCTTCTGTCTGAATTCTAGCCATGTAAAAGTTAGGGCATATAGTCTAAACTTTCTCTAGAGCCAAGACAGTTAGTCACTCTCAGATGAAATTTCTTTCACTTGCCTTCCATGCTAGTGGAATGAGACCCACTGCTTGGCTTACAGCAGACAGCTGGCAGCATCTAGATGGCTACGGGGAGAATACTTGGACTACATCAACCTTTTGAGCCGTAGCTGTTGTCAAGGGTGCGTAAAATACGCTTTTGCACGTGTATGAACCCCAGCCATAAAACCTCAAAGGGTAAAGAAATAAGGGTTATTTTCATATTTTACTACCGTGCTGAGGCTAATGTCTGGCACTGGGTGTTGCAAGAACAGCAATATAAAATACCTGAGATAGAACAGTTTAGGGAGAGCTAGAAGCTGTAAACCAGAACATCCTCTCCTGGGAAGTATTCGGAAATAGCTTAGTGCTTATTGCTTTGACGGTACCAGCAAAATTTATCCAGCACTAAGTACAGTAGAAACAGGAGGAAGACTAAGAAACTGCAGCTAAGAAAGTGGCTACAGGGAAAAGGAACCAGGCAGAGCTGCAAGAAGGCATAGCACCAAAAGATTATACTTTGAAATGAAATAAGTTTTCCAGCTCAAAACTGTAATATAGGGGCAGACACAGTGATACAGGGACGTCTGCTATGCTACTCCATGCGTCATACTGTTTGTGAGCAGAGACCTTTGTTCCCCAGACATGTCTGAGTAATACTTCCTACACTAGCGTCCCATAAGGAAAGAAGTTGTAAGTTGGGAAAAGTAAAAAGGGTCAAATTAGGAATATCTGCATACCTAAAAATAACTAAGTGCTTTTATTTACATTTCTTCTCTAATATCTCTCAAGCTTGAAATAAAAATTTTGAAATGATTATAGGAGAAAGATAAAAAAGCCTGCATTTCAAATACATCTAAGAGAGGAAATGACTAATATATTTTATTGCGTCCAAGTTTTGTCTATTTATAACAATGTTAAAATCTGCATGCTAAGAATACGTTATTGGATATGATAATAAGACTCAAGTTCAAGAACTAAACTACTCTGAAATAATCACTTTTTTGCTTTAAGCCAAAAATTAACTGAATCATCAACACAATCAAAACCATTATAAATGCCAGTGTAAAATACAAACACATACAGCACTTAGGTTGATTAATTCCATCAGCAGCTGAGCCAGATTAGCATCCTCCTGGCACCCGCCTATGAGAGCTGGCAGGCTTGTGAGCAGAAAGGAAAGGGAGCAGGAAGACTGTTACTGAGAGCCCCTCACTGTGACCTGTTTTTCTTCTCAGTCTGTCTGGTAGAGAGCAACAGAAGTGGAAAATGGTAACCTCCAAGGTTAACAAGGTTAACAAGTATCTCTAAACGAAAAGCAAACCATCATCAGGGATAGTGTCCTGGGAAAAAAAATCGTATCAGTTGTTTAGCTTGTTTCTAAACCTTGTGACGATAAACACTTACTGAGGTATATAAATGAAATATGTATTTAAGGCTTTTATCTATTTGAAACTTCATTGCATCTTCTGACAGGAGATTTTTGCCAGGAAGTAAGAACACTAGTTTACTCAAGTAAAAATTCTGGGATGCATTTGTAACGTGTAGATTAGTAATCTCTTCTATGCTTTTTGTTTAAGAAGTCTGGCCTCAGGCACTCTTTTGAACACAGGCTGGAATTTCAAATCTGACTATAGTTTTCATGTGTAAAGCACAGCAGATTTAGGAGTTGCCTTTGTACCTGACTAACGAGAATCTTTTCCAGGCGTGACTGTCTTTCTTTGCCTCATTTGTGATAGCAAAAGGCAATAGGGTGGGTCTGCACCCTCCTTCAACTTCTCGTGGAGTTGTTCATATAAATAGGGAGTGGAGAGAGTACTAACTGGTACCTCAAGAGGTAAAAAATAGGCAGTTTGGTTTCAGGGGATGGTACTTTATGGAGTAATTGAACTGAGAATGGCAGTGATACTTAAAGAGAGTAGCTGTGTTATTAAAAACATTAATACATCTGAGCGCAGTTTCCTGAGAAGGTACTTTACAATCTGCTGATGTCGTACAGCTCTACCTGTTTGATTTTCAACACCAGCTCGAAGCAGAGTTTTAAAGGTATTTTTTTTCTCAGGGGAGAGGTGGAGAGAGAGAAGGTAAATTTTCTACATCAATAATCTTTCCCTTAGGTAAAACAAAAATTTGGGAGACCTGTTTTTATAGTCATTGTGCTTCAAAGTTACTTTCTATCCCACGTGTAAGATTTACATTTATCTATTATGGCAAAAAGGTCATACATCAAGTTGACACTCTGTTTTCATATTCAAGTTGATGCTTCTTTAGATTTGAAATGTGAGGCTGAAAAGGAGCCCCCAGCTGCTGGCCGAAGTTGTTGTGGTGGGGGATGAACATACTTTCATAAAGCTGATAAACTCTAGTTAGGCATCGGAAGGTACGTAAGGTGCTGCCTCAGGTGAGTCCAGTGGTGTGCCACAGAACGTATTTCAGAAGCAACTAATTTTAGGTATTCTTTCCAAAGGGGTTTTTGCAGGTTCCTCTTACATGCCTGAGTACCTCTGTAACACATCTGCTGACAAGTCCTTCCATGCAAACCACCTGAGGAGAAAGCCAGAAAAATGACAGGGATTGCCCACTTGCTCAGTGTGCCATAAACTCACCCTGGCAGGGTTTGTTATGGGGCATACCCATGACAGTAACTTGGTGATTGCTGCTCAGTTACTGTCAAGCCTTTCATTGACTTGGAATCAAGCTATATTATGGGATCAAGTCCTGTACATGATCTGAATGTTAGATGTCATCCAGGTAGCAAACTCATCAAAGTAAAATTATTTTAACACAGACTCCTGCTCAGGCTCAAGATTAGCAACCTGGCATAGGGAATAGTGAGCAGTGAGTGATGAGTAATTTCAAAACAAATCCAACTACTTAACTGGTGTTCAAGCGAATAATGATGCAGAGGACATAATTCTGGGGCGGGAGAGTGGGAACGGCACGCACCTCTGAATTTTTGCTACAAAAAGACTCTCTAAGGCTTCATCAGGAGCAAAGCAACGTTTCATTGTCCTTAGTGTCCTGACACTAATTCAGCGAGTGGTGAGCAACAGGAAAGGGAGGACGGTGCTTGCCTGGCCGAAGCCCAGAGGAGGGTGCTGTAGAGCCGAGAATGACACTGTTACGGGCCTCAAGACTTTTTCGCTGAGCCGCAGATCCACCCCCATACCAGCGTGTTTCCGCTTGTATCGTTGAAGCTGCCAAGCAAATAGGGAATTAGTCAAAATTTTGCCTGTGTTTCCCAGATACTTGCGTATGTGGATGCTCACCCTGCAGGTGCCGTTGTTCAGATTTATTCCATAACTGCTTTATGCATCTATTTTGTTACCTCCACCATCCTTTCTCGGTCTATTTTAGATGTCAGAGAATCTAGATGTCTTGAGTTCCGCCTGTACTTTTAACAGTTTGCTCATAGCAGAGATATTGTTGCCACAGTATTCAATACAAACGAAGAATAATGATTTATATTTAAAGCGTAAGCAAGCTGATGCTTAGACAATAAGGGAGACTAGGCAAAAGATACAGCCACCTCCAATCTGCTTATGTGCAAAATTTCAGCCCTTTAAACTGTTCTGCCGGCCAGTCTGTTATGGTTAAAATCCACCTGGAGCAAACTTTATGATTGAGGGTTTGCCCAGGAATGTTTTAGGTAATGATCATGTAGCGTGAAACAAAGGGACGGCACCTGGAGCTGGAGCTGGGATCCAAACTTCTCTCTGCACTATCAGGGCTAGCCACCAGGCTACGGCCTTGCTGCGTGAGAGCTGCTGGTTCCTCAGCTTTGTTCCAGAGGTTGAAGTCTCCTCAGCATGGAAGTGCCTTGCCTTCACCCCATCCCCATCTCCTGCTCTTCTTCAGCACCATGGGGCTTGGTGGCTGAGGTGCACTGAGGTGTGAAGTCTGTGATAAAATCCCCTCTAGGGAGGCAGGGCTAGAATTCCAGTCTTAATCATCGGGCTATAACATTGAAGGGGGGAAATTAAAAAACTGGCATGTGCACATTCAGGAAAAGATATCTGCCAACTAGATGGGTATGGGAACTGCGGGGCTGTTCACTCCAGACGTGCCAAAATGGCTGGGGAATCAGATGGTTCAGGTCATATTCCTAATACTACTTGGTTGTGCATTACTGTTGCCTAGCTGCAGGTAATCTGCCTTTCTTGGCCCTGTGACTCCTGAGCCTGATGCCTCTTTGCTGTGTGTCCATGTCTGCTCTTCTGTTATCTGCTCCAACACAGGCTGCAGCCAGCAAAGGGGCTGTCCTGTGGAGCAACTGGGGTTTGGTTAGTGACCCCCCTGGAAAATGGTTCCTTGTATCCCAACCTCTCAGCCCAACTGCTGCTGAGGACTGCTCATGCCTGAAGCAGGGCTGGGCTGTGATGCTCGTTGTTTTGATGTGCTCAGATAAATACAAGTTTTATTATTCTAAATATATAATGTAAGTCTTTACTGTATCTGATAGCTACTCCCCCACCTCAGGATTGTACTCATTAGAGGTGTGAAAAGGTAGTCTTAACAGAAATGTAACCACTGCCCATATATGCCTCCTCCCCCTGCACAGAAAGCAGAAAGGCATTCGCACAGGAGGAGGTACTATGGCAGCACACGTGCAGAACCTGGCCTGGTAAACTGCCCTGCAAGGTGGAATATTACAGACTTACAGTCCAAGCGAAATAAGGTTTTGGCAGATGGCAGAGTGGAGGTACCTTAGGGTGATGTAAAATTACATATTCGTACAAGTTGTTAATTCAGAGATTTGCATGTGCTTAGTGTTTACTCTTTGAGAGTTCTGGTTTGAGAAATACTGATTAAGTTCATTGCTAGAATGTGAACTAAAATCAGTGTGCCCCATTACTTTAGATTGCTTCTATGCTTGGTCTGCATGACATAGTTGGCAAAGACCAGCATATGTTTCAGAGAGCTAAGTCCCATGTGTTAGGTGGCATTAATCATATAGCTATATGCATACTCTTATCCTTTTTTATACTGCTGTGGGGTATCCCCATTTGTGCTCAAACCTCCTACACAAAAAGCACAAGCACGAACTTACTTCCCTGCAGCACTGTACCCAGTCGTGCAGATCCACCACCGCTGCAACAGCACTATCACAGTTTAGAATTACTTCCTTACTGTACATCTGTGCCCCCAGCTCCTTCCCTTCCCCCTTTTTTCTTTGCTACCTGCAATGTTGCAAACCCCAAGAGCAATGAGCAGAGCTGAGAAATCCCCCAAACTCAGTTACCCATGCAGCTACTCAACACAGCTCTCACAGCACTCAACTGCACATCGCTTCCCCCATCGGTTTTTCGACCTTTTCTGTGGCCTATCATCATTTAGCATCCTGTGCCACACCACCTCACAAGTCCATATAATTTGTTCTGGGTTTAATTGCTGCGGTTCAGGGATTCAACCTGAAGACCAATGTAGCAGTTGCCGTCATCAGTCAAAGCTGATGACAACAAAACCAAAGTCAGAAAATGAAAGAGACATGAGCTCCTTTCCCTCTCGTCTCACTGCAAACTCAAACACTCACCCTAAAGGATTCTCCATACATTTTTGGATAACAAGACATCATGGCGTTCTTTTATCTTTCCTTGTAATTGCTCTGTCCCATCAGAGAATCTCTCACTACTGCAGTTTTACCTTGTGGCAAGATAGCAGTATTTAGAGAGGGAGAAAAAAAAAGTAAAGAAACATATCTTGCTATGAGAATTTTACTTGGAAAAGCATGCAGTAATGTTTCTGATAGTGAATGCAATTATGGAAAATTCTTTTGGTTTAGAGACAGAATAGTCAGGGAGATATGTGCAGGGCGAGGAAGCAAGAAAACTTCACCTGTGCCACTGACAATCCTCTGGCCAGGTGAAAGTTTTGTAGACTCCTGTTTTGAGCATTCATTCAGTTAATATAAGTTAATTTATCTTGATTTTTGGATGCCTACCTTGAAAAAAGGGGGAGGACAGGACAGTGCCGAAGGGCCACACAGCCACTGTTCCAGTGGATTCTTTAGAGACCCTTTGGCAGTAGGCAGTCACTGAGAGCAAGCTCAGGTTGGACAACCAGAAACAAGAGGCTGCTTTTGAAAAAAAAGGCTTTGAAGCATCAATGTTATGAAAACACTGTCATAAATGCTTGTTTCAAAGGTAGGTTAGTGCCCAAGACGGGTCCACCAGGAGAGCAAGGGGAGGAAGCGCAGCCAAACACCCACAGCTGTTTCCCAGTCTCCCTTCATATTTGCTTTGCCTCTGCCCCAGCTGGTTGCAGGACAGAAACCACCTCTGTTGTGCCTCCCTTGCTGCTGCTGTTGCTCTGTGGAATCATGGTCCACATGTGGTATGAAGGCTGACAGCACTGTGCCCCCCTGCATGAGAAATGACCAAGGGTCATGAAGCTGGGAGGCTGAAGGATATCTTTGCCGTGACTGAACAATTTTGTGCTGCTTCACAAAAGAGCTGTAAATGGTGATGGTGGTTTTGAATTGATCTTAGAAGGTCTTGCTGCCACACAATATGGTGATCTCTTGATCTGAGTTGGTTTCTTTTAACTGTGAGGAAGGATATAAAAAATAAGTATCAATGGAAAGATGAGAGAAGTGAGAACAGGAACACACACTACATGTTCTGGTCTGTGTGTCACCGTATTGAATTTAAAGAAATAATAAGGTAATAGAAACCTCTATGGATAGCTAGTCATCTGCCTTATTAGCAATGACAGGAGTTGAGCAGGAACATTTGGCCTGAAATGAATAGAAACTGTTTCCTTCCTTTATTAGTTTGTTTACCAAGACCTTTGACCAAGATGTGTTGTCTACACTGCTTTCCTTCAGTCATCCACATTTCATGCCAGACTTCAAACTTTTTACTTCATCTGTAGCAGTACAGGCAGGCCTGCATAATGCTGGGTACCTAACACAATGGAATACACTAGGATTCCTCTGGGTGTTGCTCTAATAAAATCAAAGGACAAACACAGGACTGCTTGCGTAATCTCTTAGGTGTCAGTAGTTATACTGCACAGCTGTTTAAGCCATTCTCCCAGCAAAACATTCTGAAGTACAGCATTGTTTTCAGGCCTGCTGGAAACATGCCAGCATTTTGCTGGGCCTTACCTGTGCTGGAGCATGACTTGGGGTAAGGCTGTGTGAATATGTTGCCTGCAGTGTTCACTAATTCTAATGGTTTCATCCCTTTTGATGGAGTGACTAATTTTTTTTCGTGCATGCACACCGCAGGTAGCACTTCTAAAGCACTTCTGATGGTTTCTGATGTGGGCTGCTACTTGGCTTGCTAATACCAGTGTCCTTTCTTCATGACATTGCTTTGGAAAGTATTGTTCTTTAAGACAAATTTCAGTTTTGTTTTGATTACCATATCCAACCTCCTTGCTTGAATTGACACCCTGGAGTAGTATAAAACCTAAAATCATTCACTATGTTGAAATGCCTCTGGAGAAGAACAACATCTTATTAGTTCTTTGCGTACCCCACAGCATTATTTCCTTTCCCACTTCCACAATAGAATTGTATTTTGGAAAACTGCCTGCTTACAATTACAATTTGGATTCATATAAAATATTACAAAAATAACATTAATACTGTTTAAAACATGTGGGAATGCACCGTGTGTCCAAGATCTGTCTGTACAAGCACCTTGCTGACAATTTTTTTTGTATTCATATCATCATCATCACTCAGCATCACCTACTGTTCGCCTTCCCCTAAACCCCACTGAGAGCTCTTCTGGAGGTGGAGTATCTGTGCAGTGAGAAGGAAATGGCAATGGTCTACTCAGATGTCAAACACACATCACTTTTTCCTTGCCCACAGCAGAACTCACAGGCAAGGGCCATGTAGATGAATGCTTTAGACTGAAAGTATAATACACAACATACATAACCTCTCTGCACTAGGGGAGGGATAGGTGTGTTATGTAAAGGGGAAGATGGCTCACAGCCAGCAGCATGCAGCAGAAGTTGTGACAGTTGTAGTGGTGCTGCCACGTGTGAGAGACGCTACTCGGGAGGGTTTCCTCTGGCTTCTCCTAGAGTTAGAAAGGCGTATGCAAAGCCAAGGGTTGAGCTGCAGCATGTGTGCGTTTGAGCTTTGGGCTTTGAAGACTGTTAGTCCTCAGAGCCCAAGACTGTACAGTATCATGTGCCAAATCTTTTTTTAATCGTGGTTCTTAAAGAGTGTGGGTGTGTGCAGAGCAATGATTCTATGTAAGTGATTTCATGCAACTATGAAAGGAGAAGGAAAGTGAGCCTTGATTTCCCTGTGTACATGATATTCCAAATAGAGTGACCTTTGCAGCATTCAGAGATAAGAACAGGACTAACAGGAAAACAGCTGTAGCATGAAACCTGATGAAAAGCCTTCAGTAAGACCCAGAATCAAAACCAAATATCTTGAATGAAACCTATACTGTGAGTCTTAGATGCAAACCATCACTACTGATAATAAATGAGATCACTGTTTTGTAAACAGAAGGACTTACCATGACTTGGGTAAGAGTCTTTACTTGCTCTTAACATCAGTGGGGTACAAGGCTTAAGCACTCAAGTTACCTAATGTAACATCAGCTTTTACTGTTTAATAGCCTGTGTTTATTAAATCAACATCTGTAGCTCAAGATCCCACTTGTCAGAGACATAAAAATCTTCAATTTTACTGGCAGTCTATTCAATGTTGGAAGTCCTTACACAGTTTAAGAGATCCTAAATTAGCATTAATTAAAATAGCTATTTAGCATTGTGTATAATTACTGCAGGCCATCTAAGCACAGCTACAATCATAAACACTTCCTCTATAGAAGAGAAGCTGAAAGATTTTATCCCAGTTTTCAATGAAGTTATATTTCAGTGTCTGTGTTCCAAAACTCTTCTTTGGGAATGAAGCCAAAATTCAGAAAAAGACTCACATATGTATCTCATCTATCTAGTTTGAAAGATGGAAGGATGAGCTGATCTTCTTGGGATTTGAATCTCCGCTGTCACTAAATCTAACATGAACCTACTGACAGAACCTCACCTGATACACCTTGCCAAAATGTGGCTGTAGGATTTGATCCATGAGACAAGCTAGTTTACTATTCCTAATAAATAATGCTAAGACTCCTAGGAGTAGTGTGCACTACAAACCAAACAAAACCAAGACATTTTGCAACCTCTGTCAGTCACTGTTTTTATGGAGGAACTGTTTCAGGAGTTGAGGTCAGCTGTGTTGTATGGTGTCTTTTCCATGTAAATACTAGAAAAAAAAAACAAACCCAAACCTACAGCAACAAGCTTTTCAAGGTACTCAACTTAAAACTGAACCCCTTGAGTTTGAATATCCTATGTAGTGAATTGATTGCAGCCTGATTCTGCAGTTATTCACTTCACAATGCTGGCCTGCAAAAGCCCTCACAGGAAGACCTTGTGAAAAGGGGAAGTTGTTTAAAAGTCCTGTGCTTCCTTCCTTCCTCTGTTGGGCTGCTGTAGTAGTATGTGTCCTGCTGCGTACTTTGGGGCTTGTTTCACTTGCTTTATATTTGTCTTGCAGAGGCTTATGTTGAAGGACTCCAAAGAGAAGAGTCGTTTTGCCTACATAGAAAATGCAGTAAAAATAGTGGAGGCTGCATGAAGGGGTTAGAAAGGGACACATCCTGAGGAGCCTGGCAGTGCAGTGCAGGCTGCTCCCAGTGCAGTAGGAGCATGGTATCTTAGCATGTGCATTGCACAAGCTTCTGAAAAGGAAGTTGTAAGAGAAAGCAGAGGGACAACATACATAATGAAACTACATTATGAACAATGAAAGTGCCATCTAGCCTGTGGGTCTCCCTTTCTCCAGGAGCTGCTTGAGCCTTAATTTCCTTGTATTTGTATTCTGCAACTGAACATTGTTTCATTTCCATGCCTGTTCATGGTACCTTCTGAGCTACCATACCTTCTTGGTAGCTCAGAACATCTCACACCAGTAGTACCACCATGTTCACTGTGGTGACTTACAGAAGCAGCACGTTAGCCAGGACCAGCCCAGTGCCAGTACTTGTTCAAAGACAAGACGTAAATAAAGAACTGAGAGATCAGATATGGTGGAGATTAGGAGAGACTTCAGATGCTTTTGGGGCAACAGAGAAATGGCAGAAGCAGCTACTGCTGTTGCCCTGATGATTGCTGTCTCTCTACACCCATCCCTTTATCAGTGGCCAGCCTTGTTTCCCAGGGCTTTGACAAAGACAAAATTTGGCCATCTGGATAGCCTTCTTATGTCTTCTGGACCTCACGCATAACATCTTTTCCTTTAATTCTTCAGAAATTGCATGAAGCTGTACAGTTCTCTTCTTACATTTCCTATGGGTGCTCTGCAGGGCCAGCATGGGCCCAGCAACGGGATTCTGTGTCAGCTCTTCTAGCAGGCAGTCAACTGACCAGACCTGTACTGTGAATCTGTGGTTAATTTCTAAGGAAATATTGAGAGCCAGAATTTTACCTATTTTACCTATTTAATAGGTAATATATAATAATATTTTTACGTATTTACATAATTTTCACAGAAATGTGAACTGCTACATTGCACTGTGCACCACATTTATCACCTGCTTGTTGTTCTCTTACTTTAGAAGAGCTTTGCATGATGAAGGTATTTCCTGGTAAAGGAGCATGTCTCAAGTACACCGATGAGTGTGAAGTCTGGCTGCCTTGAAACATGAGTGGCTCTGGGTTAGAATGGCTGAGTTCTAAGAAGAGAGGGGAAAAGCTAAAAAGCTTGTCTGTTAAAAGATTAATTTGTGGTTTGGAGGAATTCTAGAAGTGTGTGGGGAGATAAAGCATGGAACGAAGCATAAAATAAAATGCCACCCATTTATTTTGAAGCAAATTTAAAAAAAAATTGTCCCGGAAAGTTCCCATGTCCATTTTTTAAGGACCAGCCCCCTCTTGTAGTGAATTTGCTAACTGTCCTTTAAAAAAATGAACCAGTGTGATTTCCTCTCTTAGTCTTTCTCCAGTTCAGCTCCCTTGTGACTGTTACTAGGGCAAAGTCTGCCAAGAGTGGTTTGCATCTTCATGCAATTTTTGCATGAATTTACAATGTTTCACCGACATTTTACACAAATCGGACTTCCTCCAACCATTTCTGTGCTCCCCATAAGTAACTGAGCCTTGACTTGAAAGCTACATCAGAAATTGACTAGCTGTGTACTGATGGGCTGCCATTTGTGGATTTTTATGGTTTTATTTTTTACTTTTTTTTTACATAGATGCACTGTGCTAACAGATCTTTTCATTGAACTTTAGGTAGTTCATTCAACTTAGTGTCAATGGTTTGATCCGTAGGAGCTACTCTAGTCCCTTTGAGACCCAGCTGGAGAGCCACTATGTCAGAGAAGCTAGGGATTTCCTCATCAAGGGAAGTCCCCACTTGATGATGAAGCAAATCTAGACCTTTGAAGACATGGTTTGTTTATAGGCATGTGAAAAAAATTCCCTTCTGGCATCTTGGCTCCAGGTAAATCACTACATGCTGTCACTATCCTTCCCATTATGCCTATGTAACTAGGAGACTGGGTGGGTTACACATGTTACAGAAAGTACCTTTGCTTGCCTTGTTGCTTTGGTGGTGTGCCAAGCATAGCTTATCCAGATCCAAGTCTTCAATAACCTAGTATATAAGACTAAAACCAGTACATCTCCAGTCACATAAATTTGCTTTCATTTTCTCTGATTTTCTTTTAATCACTAAAAATATGTGCCTATGCATGTACTTCTATGAAAAGCATGAATTCACAGAAGTAATAAAAGGACAGAATATAAGGCCTGCACTAAAGCACAGAATCCTTATTTTTTTTTCCCAAAGCAGAATTTGTTGCTAGGTATTTGCACATAACTAATTCAACAAAGATGATGTAGTCAGTTCCCCCTTTATTTATATAGTGCATATTGTCTTTGTGAGAGTCCCAAAGCTTGACACATTTGTTGTATCTAAAACATAAAAAAACCCCTTTAATGAAATCAGTGCATCACTACTAGTTCTGTGACCTTGGAACTTCCTTGGCTGCTTTGTGGAATCCCAGATGCTTTTTACAAGGAGGGTTCTTCCTTCATCTAGAACTGTAGTTTTTCAGTTTTGATTTGTAAGGCTTATACAGTTCCCTTTCTAAACAATTCTTTTTTTTGCCTCCCATTATTAGGAAAGTTAATTTCATGGAGATCACTTGAGAGACCCAATAATCCAATTTCCACTGGCTTTCAAAATACTGTTGATATGCAGGCAGGTCAGTTAGTTGCCTAAATTTAGGAGTTGCCTGGCACATTTGAAAGGATTTGTCTCACATTTCTGTGGTTCCATTCATTACCAGGGATCTAAAGGTTTGCCAGATGTACAGGAGGAAGACAAATTGTATTTACTGTGCTCAAAGATGGCATCCAATCAGCTAGAGGAGAAAGTTATGAATGAAACTGCATTTCAATTTGATTTCAGTTAGGATTTGATATGGTTAGAATCTGTACTACTGGAAATCCATAGCGAATGGTTTGAATTTGACCACGACACTGACTTTTACAGCCTGCATTTGCCAAAACTGACAGAAGATTCCTGATGTATTTTCTCTCCTTCCCAGGACAGCAGCACAGTGTTTTCAGCTCGTTGTCACTGAAGGAAGGTTGACTCAGAGACAAGAGTGTTCCTGTCCCAAAGCTGCACTTGCATTTTGGCTTGCTTGGTCTCTCCCATCCAGAAATGAGCAAGGTCCAAGGCTGTAGTATGGAGTTTTCATGAATGGTTAGTTTCACTGTGAAATGTGCTCTCAAGCAAGAGGAACGTATTCTACCAACATTTTCTGGTAGCCCACAGCACCCACATCCTCTGCAAGTGAGAGGCAATAGGTAACGAGGATGAAAAAAGGTGCCACGTGTGTTCTCTGAAACTGACAGGTCAAGATGAGGTTACTAATGACAAAAAAACTCCTAAATGTTGCTACTCAGCCTGCAATGAAGGGAAACCCCTCTGTACCCCACCCAGCCTCTCTTTCTGAAGAGCACATAAAAGGTTGTGAACAAAGTTTTGTGTTTATTTTATGGTATCTGAATGACTCCACCAGCACAATGTTTGATACAATTGCCTTACTGCACTCTCATGAAAAAATACTTGCTTCTGCATTAGACTGAGCATAGACGTGATGTAGCTTGCCCAGCGCTGTTCATGGGGACTCTATGGCAAAAGAGAAACTGAATAGCTTTGGATATCTTGCAAGTGCCCAAATTTGGGATCATCTTTATGCTGTTTTGCGCTTTCCTCCAGGCTTTGGGTGGGAGGCAATGGGATGATAGCAAAATGCATTGTTGCAAAGGGAAGTGTCTCAGGGATCAAAGGCAAAGTATGATGCTGACTTGGCAGCAAAGAAAATGGAAGTGACCTTGCTGAGGAAGGTTTCCTTTTGCCTCTGTGTGTTATGAAGAACCTACTTGTGCTGGTTAGTGTAAACATTGTATGGTGTTCCTTTTAATAGCTGTCATTAACTGTTGCGTTTCCCTGTCTGAAATGATTTGAAAATCACTGCAGCTCTGCTACAACAAGTAGATTGACTGATGTTTTATATCAATAGCAAATGGTTTGTGTGCACCCTAGAGTGCTAATGGAGGTCCTTTTGTAGATGTAGGCATGAACTTCAGGGAAAGGCACATCATACAGATATCACAAACATCTGGAGAATGATGAGCTGCCTGGGTACCTTCATCTGTGTCTGGTACTCATGCATTCCCTTCAGTATTTCAGGGAATAGGAGAATGAATGTTCAATGATAACTGAAGAGAAGCCAATTTTGGTTGGATAAGACTGTGACTTGTTTTTCCCACAGGCTTTTTACCTGCTAGGACTTTCTGGGACTTTCCCTTCCTGGAAAGTTGTTCTCTGTGGCTTGCTGCTTATGGCAAACTTTCTTTCCAGTGCCCATCTGGCACTTTCAGGGGCCAAGCCAGATTTCTGCTTCATCTCACTACTCCCACTCAGAAGAGTTTTGAGAGCAGAGAAGAACTGCAGATATAATTGCAAGGGGGTCCCTTTTCTTAGCCTAGCACAGCACCGCAGAGATTTTCCATTCTTTGGGTGTGGATACCAATGCTTTTTGCAGTCCAGTTGACAGAACTTGGGGAAGTGGAGATGCCTGTTTCTTCTGTTGTCTCCATGAACAAGGTGCCAGCCTTCCAGACAGAGGGGCTTGTGTTCATTTTCACACTTTTGTTCAAGTGGCAAAAATACTGGCGGACTCTTTTTGATTGCCACACAGCTACTTGTTTCCCAGAGTAAACAGCACATTGTGGCTGGTTAAAGAAAGGTTCACCTCTCTGAAGTCTGAAAATACATACTTGTTTGTTGCAAACAACTGGCAGATGCCTTCTGGAGAAAATAATGAACAGGGGAACAGAGGTTTCTGGGAATTTGCCCTTAGAACAAGGTGAGTTGTAGAGGGGGAAGCAGAGCAGGGGATGGTGGAGAGGGAGAGTCAAGTCTGTCAAGGGGTTTTGGTGTAGTGGAATTAGACTAGAAGCAGCTGCTGCTTTCACCGATAACTGTGCTATACCAGGCAGAAGTGATTTGCAGTTACAACATAAACATATTTGATTAAAATCATGTGACATTTACTCTCGCTATGGCCTTAGTGCCCAGACTTGCTGCCCAGTGGCCTGAAATGCTATGTACTAAAGATCAGTGTGGTGACAGTAGCCTCAGGCTGTGTGTCAGTCTAACCAAAATGTGCCTTCTGATGGCTGCCTCTCTTGAAGAGCTTAACTTGGGTTATTCACTGATGTAAAACAAAGTGTAAGCATTTGGCAGAATTTTAACCTGGATGTGGGGTATTCTTCACTGAGATTTTGGATGCATTCAAATCCATGGTGGAGCAAGAGTCTAGGACAGGGACTGCAAACAGATAACAGTTAAAAAGGCCTGGCATAAATACCTGTGCATTGATCTCAATGCTCTACTTTGTACAAGTAAGAGTCATGTTCTTTTCATGGATCTAAGTATTTCACTATGTTATTTGCTTGTTGCTTATTTCATCAAACTGAAGAGAAAGAGAGCATAATATTCTGTGAGAGATTAAACCCAGGCCCAAGTTTCTCCAGGCAACACTAACTTACAGCTACTGCAGTCTCTAACTTAAATTTATTTTACTGCTTTATTGTCCTTTTTTTTTAAAAAAAGAAGTTTCTTAATGCAAAATAGCAAAATAGCTGTTTTACTCTGAACAGCATATTTTCCTTCTAGGCTTTTTGGTTACATGATTGATTACAGTTCCTTTTTTCTTTGGTAATGAAACTACTAATAAACTATTTGTGCATGCAAAAAGAAAATATTAGAGTTAAGATTCATAGTCTTAATTTTAATTTCTTCCGTTATCATATGCTTCACATAAAAGTCCCCAGTTTAGATTATGACAAGATATATTGACAGACACCCCCAGGAAACTATTAATAAAGACTTTTTCCCTATGGCTCTTTCTCACTCATGCCTTCTTAAAGTAGGAGGAGAAAGTAATAATTTAGCATGCATTAGTATCTGTGGCATAAGGGTTTGGAAGAAGAATTTTTTTTAATCTCAAGATGCAGTGTAGAGGCAAGAAGTGGGATATCAAGTGAGAAGCTCCAGGATCTGATTCAGTTATAAGTCCAGATTTGTTTGCCTGAATCTTCATTTCATCACTAACATGAGAGAAAAGGCAGAACTGGAATTGTGGGTGAAAGAATTCCACTGAATCACAGCTATAAAATTTACTCTTCAAAGCAATGATCCAAAGAAAAGAACATTGGTTGCACTACTCCAGTGTAAACAAAAGATGTCACTATTGACACAAAAAGCATTTTGGTAATTAAAGATTTTTCTGAAACTATTCAGATCATACCATTATGATATAATAACGATTCTTTTTAGTTTCTTTCTTTCTACAAAGGGAAACCACTTTATCTGAAAAAAAGAAAACCCAAACCAAAACCCAAACCAAATTCTGATTTACAAAGCTCCTTTCTTGATAGGAATGCTTGTAGAAATGCTTCCAAGTTCCTGTAAATGCCCCCACGTTTCACACATCATATCATGTGAAGCTGTTCTTGACCCTGAAGAAGATGTGGGTGAATCATTAAACCAAAATGAAAGAAAAAGAATGTGGGGAATAGAAAGTTTGTGAATTGTGAAGACAGCATAGTATAGAGTAGAACAAAGAGGAAGTTTTCGAAGCAAGAGACATTAGAGAAAAAATAACACCAAAGGAAGAGACTGCCTCCTAGCCTCATCTGTGTTTCAGTGGGGTTAAACTAAATGCAGTATAATAATGTCTGAAACAGTATGGATCTCAATTTTCATGACTGAGGTAAATTTCTATTGCCTCTTCTGGAAGTAGGACTGGATTCACGTTTTGCAATCAGGCTAATCAGTAGGGCAGTGTTTTCACAAAAGAAGCATTATTAACAACAGAGCTGTATCTGCAGACACAGCCAGACTCCTTCCAAGGTCAGTTAGGTTGGCTTATCCTGCCTTCTTGTTATGCGTTACTTCCTCCAAAGACATCCAACCCAAACCATTCTATGATTCATTCTATATCCTCGGCTGGATCTGAAAACTGTTACTTAGGCCAACTTTCTCTCTTCCAGCTTTCCTGAGAGTTTCAGCTCTTCTCTCTGCTGCCTTAGTGTGATAGAGCAGAATGTGGTCCTCAGGTTTTCCTGTCTTTATCGAGGTCAAGTTTCCAGAAGGCCAGGCTATTTTTTCAAAACCAGTATTTGGAAGAAAAGTCCTATCCACTTCATCCTTGCTTCCCCTGTTGTCTTAGGCATCCTCTGCTAGGCATATTGTGATTCCTGTGCTTGTTTTTCAGTGTTTGCTTTTTGGAGGTTTTTTTCTGAAGTGTGACAGAAAATTCAGAGAAGAGGTAGTTCATGAGAAGAAATTCATTGTTCCTCTGTTAGTCCCTTGGGAATCTTTTCAATGCTCAGTACAACTGGAGACTTCCATTTGTTTCTCTGCAAGTCCTGTCTGCTCTGGGGAACTTCCCCATGTAGGGGGAAAGCCACATTCAGCCACAGCTGGGGGTGTCCCAGGCAGCTGAACAAGAGGAGAGAGGAGTGTAAAGGACCTAGAAAATGCTTCAGAGAAACAAAGGCAGCTGACAGACAATCGTCAATGCACACCAGTAGACCTAAGTGGACTTTGAAGACCTGGAGACTTGTGATCGAAGCCTACTAGACATTTCAAGATGAAACAAGCTGGCTACCCCGGTCCCACTCCCTGGAAATAGTGAATTTGGAAAGTTGGTGAAAGCAAGTTGTGGGAAATGATGGCAATTTTTGCCTGATGAAGCACAGGGGAAAAGCTGAGTAAACATTTCAGGATTTCACCAGATAAAAGAAGATCAGAGGGGGATTCTGATGTCTGGAGAATTAAAAAATAAAGCTTAGGTTCTGTAGTTGGGATGTAGGAATTTTATCTATCTACCACACTGGGTCACAGGCTGGTAAGATGTTGTGCAAGGAAGATATCCATGTGTGTGTGAACACATGGGCGAGAGGAAGCAGGCTGTGTAGCTCAGCTGTTTGTGCATGTATCTAGAAGTTGAACCCATTCTTTCAATACTTATTTTCAGGTTCAGTTTTGATTACTGGCATTATGCCATTGATCTAACATATCACTAGGTCGAGATAACTCTGGACATCATCCTGCGCTGTGTTTCAGATGAGAATTTGTGTATACGTTTGCCTCCCTTTAAGGAGTTTGTTCTGTGAGAACAACTCAGAAAAAGAAGTCTTTTTGAACCTATCCAAACCAATGGAAGTGTTTCTGTTTTCTTCACAGGATCTTTGGAGGAGAATATAATTTTCTAGCTGATTGAAAATGGAAGTGTTAGTGTTTTGATCTTACTATAGATGAAGGACTCGAAAGAGTACAGTGCTCTGTTCCCCCCACCCCGATCTTATGAAAACTACAAGATAGGTGACAGCAGAAGATATATTAAAAAATACTCAAATAGTGATAAAAATGTTTATCTGTTTTGGATCCTGTAAGAACTTTCCTGAAAGGTGAAAAGCACGGGTTTCTTTTATTTTCTCTACCTTGGCATCTCCTTAGACACATATGGTACGTCTCTCAGCAAAGTGCAGTGTTATGTCACATTATAGCATGCCACACAGCATTTAATGAGAGCAAACTCATTCATTTAAATTCAGGAAAAAGCCCTAAAAGTCAAATTACTTCTGCTTCTTAAGGAGTTTGTATAATATGTAGGATTCCTGTTTCGTAAGCTATTTCTATCATTGCCACCTTTTCCTAAAATTTTCCCGTGAGCCTCTGTGTAGTAAGTGATTACATGATACATAGAGAGATGTTCTTTGGTTGCCAATTCAACATTTTTATTTCCTATCAATTTAGGATGTTCCTCTGTAGCTGTTCTTTCCAATTATACTGTTGTAAAATCTTGTCTATAGATCAAGAATCTGCAGTGGTTAAATAAATCTCCATACGTAGAATGCCTTTTTTTTTTTCTCAGCTGTGCAACAGCATGATCACTTCACCTGGCACTCAGGCGCTCAGATGTAAATATTAGGGAGCTCATCCGGACTCTTCCTTTGTACTGCATGTATTTATTGCATATGGATCTCCCACGGTGCCCAGACTGAAAATATATGTTGTATGGTGCTGTACAGCAGGCTTTATGCAACACTCTGCCATCGCAGTAGATTCTTTACAGTATACTCATTTTGCTTGACTGTGGTGGAACAAGGGAGCTACTGATTCATCTACTCCAGTAAGGAAATGTGATTAAACTGTATAATTTGGTACACAATCGCCAGAATTATGCAAGCAATTACAAATCTCAGAATACTTCAGAAATCAGAATACTTCAGAAGCAAATTTTATTTGGAAAATGTAATTTACTGAAATGTTATAGTGTTTAGGAATACTGGAGAGTACCATAGCATTAATGCAAGGATGACATATTATTTATTCATTTGTTTATTAATTTATATGCATTTGTATTAAAATTAGAATTTTTACTCAGGTATCACAAAACCCACTACTATCAAGGCAGTTCTCTCCTCTTAAAGCTTATACTCAAACATTAACCCCAAAAGATAACAGAGGAACACAGTCTGGCAAGGAAGATGGAACTTGAATTGATCTCACTATAGCATAATATTTTAGGACTTTTAGCAGACGAGCATTTTGAAGAGAAATGTAAAGGTACATGCAAGAAAATACAAAGGTGTAGATCTCAAAACTTGACAGGTGTCTGCATCATAAATTATTTGAAAGGACCCTCTCATACGCAGCATTCCAATAGCAAACATAGTAAGCAGATTAGAGCTAGACTATGACAGGTCCTACAAACAGAAAACTGGTAGGGTTATACTTCATATGAGAAAAAAAACCAAGAATAAGAGATGTCTCAAGAAAGGAAATTAAATCAAAATATCAAGGTAGAAAGTTTGTCTTTGCTGAAACACTTGCATGGTACAAGACTATCTTGCCAAAGCTAGGAAAAGAAATAACTGGGGGAGCATGATTAAGCTTACACTGATGACTACACATCCACAGTGAGATGTCAGAAAGACAGGCTGAGTTGTTAGCTTGGCTAAAATGATTCATGTTTAGAGTGGAAATGTGGATTTGTAAGTGATAATCGTGAAGTGGTCAAGTGCAGTGGGGGAGTGTTTATTCAGAGGCAAGGGGCAGAAGAAGAGAAGGGAAGCAAACCCAGGGTTTGACAGAACACTCCTCTGGAGTTATGGAGTGGAATGAAGATGCCTCCAAACAGCTTTGTGAGCTGCTGCAGAGGGCAGAGGAGAATTAGGAAGAATGGGGACCCTGAAGCCAACAAGTGTCAAATTTTCAGAAATGACATTGTAGTTGTGTCAAAAGCAACTGGCAGTCCACGAACGGGAAGCCTGCAGTGCTACAATTGTAAGCTTCAGTTAAGAAGTCACTAGAGACTGTGGTGAAAATAGTTGAATTCAGTTGTCAGAAACTGAAGAGGCCTGAGATGTCATTAAAAAAACCAGCCCTAGACAGTGATCTTATAGGTGCCATATTCTGCATACCTGGAGTATCTGAAATCAGTAGTTAGGTTTACTTGCTAAGTGAGACCACATTGCTAAATACTTCTAAAAGAAAGAGCTCTTCCATGTTCCAAATATAAAGCCTGCAGGAAACAGCAGCAGCTGGTAGCATAGGATGAATTAGTTGAAAGAAATGAAAATGCATGTAAAGAATAAAAACTGTGTAGCTGGTTTGGTAAAAGAAACCCAACCCCAAAACCTCACCAATGCAATATGAACTAGTCAAAATAAACTCAAACTGTTAAAAGTACATGGTGAAAAGAAAGAAAAATAACACAGATATGGGAAACTGAAAACTAGAAATAATTGGTAGAGTTCAGAAAAATAAATTTAAAAATCAACAGGAAGAGCTATGTTAAAATTGCACTGATTTTGATGAGGCAAATTTGCTGCTCATATTTGTATCAATTTCTTGCATGTGAACATTGGCCACAACTTTAGGCATTTTTCCTAATTAATAAAAATTACATTTATGTGATCCCTAATTAATTTTATTCCAACAGAGATAAGAGAGAAAAAGCTGTAAAAGTAGCAGACTTCAGGATAGAATATAATCAATGTTATTCATATTGGGAGGAGAAACAGACAGACAAGAAAAGGACTAAGAAAAAAAGATAAGGAGTGATGCAAGGAGGTGAAAAATAGACCAGGAGCTGGAACAGGGAAGGACTGTGATGGCAAGAGATGTCAAACGAGGAGCACAGATGAAAACTTAGACTTGTGAGGTGAGGAGGAGGAGAAAACTAAAGAAAAGGCATGAGCAACTGGAAGCAAGCTAAAGTGAGGAGGAAGATCGCAGCATATTTAATCAGTTATCACTTAAAAAAATTATGCCTTCTGGTATCATTTAGCATATATTCTGTAACAACCTTAATGTCCCCAACCAGAAAGGAGACCCATTCTGTTAGACACTACATAGCTGTAAATTACTCATCACTTTAGCCCTACTAGGCATTTTTGAGTGATTTTGAGGTTGATTACCTCTTTTCACAAGTATCTTCTTTCTGATCATAATTTTTAGCTCTAAATTTACATTTTCCTTTTCCTTTTATAAAGATTTTTTTTTCTATTCCATTTGAGAAAGGTGATTTAAAAAGTTTACTTTGTTATGGATTATTTGTTCATTCTCGAACTCTCACTTTATAAGCTCACCCTCTTACATTAGAAAGTTCTGCTGATCGTTTCTGGAATGAATAATCTCTCTACACAGAAATACTGTGAAGCGAAACGGTATCAAGAAGCTACTGTCAGTATGAGTTCAGTCTGCTTCAGTCAATTTCAGCTTCACTGCCTTTGGTAGAAGATCAATTTTTTCTTCTTTATTCAGACTAAAAGTCTTCTGGAAATCATCAGATTTGTCTGATTGTGGTCAGTAGCTCAGATACAGAGGTTACATTTTAGAGCTAACTTCAGGATGGAAGACTAAAGGGATAATCTGAATGATGAAATGAAACTTAGAAGTACTGTAGGACAAGAAGTTCTAACTGGAATGCACCCAAAACTAGTGAAATGTTTCAGTCAGGAGCAAAGGGTGAGAAAAGCTTTGGGAAGTTCCAGCAAAAGCTGAGATTTGATTAAGGCTAGTCTTGAAGTTTCCCCACCCACACATGTCACCTTATAGTCAAACATATGCACAGAAAACAGAAACTGTATGGAAGATTTTAGTTTCAGCTGCATTTCCTAGCCTTACTTACAGGACCAAGATGAAATGAGAAAAGTTAATCTCATTGGTTCTCTTAGAAACTAGGAATCTCTTGTGAAAGGCTGCTGCATAAGGAAAGATGCATTTCCTAAAAGGCTGCCCTTTAAGAGATGAAGCAGTAAAACCTGTTGGTGTTTTTTTTCATTTCTGCTTACATCCCTACATTCATTCAAAAGAGTGGATGTCAAGTTATGCTTTGGAAACGTACAATAAAATGTATTCCTGGCTGAAAAGACGTTAAGATTGGCATAAGCACATGAAGAAGGGTAAGAGGGAGGAAATAATGTTATCCCCATCTTCCTGAGGTGCAGTTTTTAGCACAGCCTTTGGATATGTTTACCCTTTAGACTTCAGTAGACAAATAGATACAGAAGGTAGCTTTAAATAAAGAATTCTACTTTCACAATATGAATTAGGCATTTAAAAGTCTTCAGGTATTCCAAATGAATTACTATTGTCTCTGGACTAATTAATTTGAAGCTCTGCACTGTAGGCCTACTGAAATGCATGAAATAACCCCAAGTTTTATGAATCTCAAATCCAGTATCTTTGCTACCACCCTTCCTGTCATCCAAAAATAAAGATTGGACATGAGAACTGGAAGAAGGGCTAAGATCATGGGATTAATCTTAATTTTCAGCTTCTGTCTTTTTTAATTAACTGAAGAGATGAACTCTTTTAACAAAATAAATGATACTGGAAAGCAAAAGATCTGTGATACTGTAAAATTCTTAAGTGAGACTGCAGAAGAAAACCCCACACAAAATGATGTATAGAAGTAGATAAAACACCAAATATAAAACTCAGATCTCTGGATCCCTATGTTAGATCTCTGATGACTGAAAGGAAGAGGTGAGTGCAAGAGATCTGATGTACAAAGAACCTGCAATATTTAGCTACAGCTTGCATATGTAGATTTACAGAGCTGGATAAGTAAAAGGTGGCATATAACAGTGTGCTCAAGAGGCTGAGTTGAAGATGTTTGTGTTGTCTTGAAGACAGAGATTGTGGAGAAGGTTTTGGGGAGAAAGGCTTAAAGTTCTGTCTGTGTTGCCTTTAAAGCTGGTGGCTAGACACCATGAGAATAATAAAATAATGAAACCATCAGTATGGCAGAGGAATAGCTGAGGGAAAAAAGTCACGAAAAGATAAGGCTGGAAGGGAAGAGCTACAATAGCTGCGTTTTTTATGTGAGATCCCTTAGCAGTAAGGGATATAAGGAAAAAAGACTGAGAATCATTGAGTCCAAGACAAACTGAGGTTGGAAGGGATCTCTGGAGGTCACTTAGTCCAAGCTCCTGCTCAAAACAGGGAGCGTGTCACAGTCAGATCAGGTTGCTCAGGCCTTGCCCAGCTGGGTTTTGGTTACACACAGTCTCTCTGGGCACCTGTTCGAGTGCTTAACCATCCTCCCTGTGACCAGGCATGAAACTCGAGGACCCTGCTGGATGCTGGAGAATGGTACAATCATTTAATTTTAAAAGGATGATTTCAGCATTAGGATAAAGTGCCAGAAGTTTCAGTGAATGAGGTTTCAGGTCAAAAGCAATTTCGTACAAGCCCTTAAGGTATGGCACAGAAAGAGTTGAGACTTTTCTAAAAAACTCCTATAAGCTCTAGGGGTAAGAGAACTTCAGTTTTATTTACATTGGTAAATGGAAAGTTAATCCTTATGTGATTCAATGGCTGACCTGCCCATATTTCTAACCCAGGTTTATGTCCCCACCTGTCTGAAATGTTCATGGTCAAACCTTTCCTAACGTTTAAAACATTCTGGGGAATGCAAGCCAGAATTAAAAAGGATGATTTAATTTATCCAGAATGCCTTCACCCTGGGGCTTCTGTTTGGAGGTTCTTTTTGGCTTTCAAAATACAAGATGAAATGCCTTATAGTGCGCAGCCACCACCCAAACCCAAACTCAATAAAAATTGCTGTTGATTTTGGTGGAAGCAGAGTTAGGCTGACACTTCGCCGGGTTGAAAATTCTACTCACAGATGACAACTGAAACTACCCATAATATTAAGTGTGATGGAAAAAATAGATAAGTAATAATATTTGAGACTGGGAGTTACATCTCATGATCTTGTAATGCTGTGTACTTGTGTAGGTGCCAGACCAAGTCAGTTTTCTCACCTCTATGCCACACACCAAGTGACACCGTGCTCAAGGCAAGGCAGAACTACTTCAGTATCAAAGGGTGTCTCAGGGTCCACAACATAATCAAACAGTAGCTTGAATGTCACAAGCACACAAGAAGTATGCAAAGCATGTAGCAGACTTCCAGCTAAACAGCAACCTGGACATTGATTCAGTTGGCAACTATAAAATTTACAGTAGAAGTAGTATGTTTCAGGTCCTAGGGAGAGACTTGCACCATGTGCAAGTTATAGGTTACTTGCTGGAGTGTGCCGTAGGTCCTCACAAGTTTGAGCATCTATGATTCGCTGCCAGGGTGTCAGTGAAATAGGAATAGTTGTGTTTTGAGGTCAGACTCTAGTCAAGCTGATGTTAGAATGCAGCTAAGGTGGGTACCTGTGCTCAGGAACTGGATAGTTTTTTTCTGTTTCTTAATCTAGAAGTAACTTCAAGGCCTGTTTTACATTTCCAAGAAGTGCAATGCTTCTGACTTTGCTGCTGCCCATATAACTGTCACGACTTCTCCTGCATTTTTGCTAAAATGGCAACCTTCTCTTTGGACAGCCATCAAACTAATACAACGAGGGGGTCACTGAAGGCTCACTAAAAAGAGATCTGTGTCTAAAGCCAAGCAGAGCCAAAGGCCAGTGTAAATGTGACTCTGTTCTGAAGTCACCATGGAAGAATTCAGTAGGAACAGCTGACATCATCACTTGCACTGGAGAAAGTTTTCCCCTGATTTTATCTCTGCCCAGCTCGTAGCTGTGACCAACTAAAGGAGGCGATATTGATTAGCTTCTGTGTGAGAAAGTTCAGTCTTTAGCAGCAAGGACTTCCACAGCTAGACTCTGTGTACAGGAGGACTTCCTTTGCTGCACATTATATTCCAGTCACCCTGAAAGCAGTGAGTTTGCATAGAATATTGTAAGTGGCATAATTCCACAGAGAAAATGTCAAGAATTTCAAGGGAAGAAGCCATCATGAGCTCTAGAGATCAGGCTGGATTCACACTATCATGTTATACATGAAAATACGAACATCTATGTTGGGAAATACTGAAGATGACAAATGTGAAACCCCATTACTGGAAGCACTTTACACAGAAGAAGTGCCTGTGAGGTGTTAAGTCTAGCTGAATTCATAAACCTGAACAATACCTTTGGTGAGCTGAGTGAGCAGTAGGTAACTGCTGTATATAAAAGATCCTTATTTTGTGTCTTATTGTGGTTTAAGCCCGGCCAGTAACTCAGAACCATGCAGCTGCTCGCTCATTCCCCTTCTTCTTCCTCCCCAGGCTAAAGTTGAAAACACAGCACTGTACCAGCTACTATGAAGGAGAAAAATGACTGCTACTGCTGAACCCAGGACAGTGTCAAAGAACAAAGGAACAGTTACACCTGGTCAGACCAGTCAGATAGAATGTCCTTTTAGCCCTTTTCCAGTAGTGGCTGACAGCAGATGTCTAGGGGCAGATTAAAAGGTAAGGATATAGTGAAACTTTTCCAGAATCTTCTTCTGGCCTTCAGTAACGTGTAGCTTATGGACTTCCATTGTCAAAGGCTTTCCTATTCAGTGATTCTTTATGGATTTTTCCAGTTGCTTATTGAGCCCATACAGCACCTTGTACCCACACTCTTTCTACAGCAAGGATTTACACAGTTTAAATCAAGGTATAAAGGACCACTTCTTTGTTCCACTTGGTCTGTTTAAGTTTTACCTGATGCCCCTTAGATCTTGTATTGGAGGAGAGATGGATAGCCGTTACCTATTCACTTTCCCTATAGCACCTAGATCTCTAAACAGAAACTTCGTCAGCCACCTCTATTCCACGATGGACTCTTCTCCATCATGCTTACACAGCAGCATGCTGGTAATATATGTACCTGTGAATTAGTCTCAGGCTCCAAAGATGAAGAGGTAGTTTGGAAGGAAGGCTTACTGACTTATGTTTTCCTCGTAGGAAAAAAATTGTTGAATTGGTGTGGTTTAAGCCCAGCCGGTAACTCAGCCCCACTGAGCTGCTCACTTACTCCTCCCTTTCTTCCTCCCACCAACTCCCAGTGGGATGGGGAGGAAAATTAAAAGAATATAACTCCCATGGGTTGAGATAAGAGCAGTCCAGTAACTAAGGTATAACACAAACCACTACTGCTACCACTGATAATAAGAATGGTAGGTGTAGTGAGTACTAATGTGGGTACCCAGACTGAGCCTTCCTGCAGACATGCAGCTGTGCAGGTCTCTGGCTGCAGCGAATGCCTGAGCCTGGCACTTGTATTGGAGAGAGCCAGTGACACTGCTTGTGTTCGCTGTGAGCAAATAAATGACCTGCTCAGGCAGGTGGCTGAACTGAGGGAGGAGGTAGAAAGGTTGAGAGCCATTAGAGAGTGTGAAAGTGAAATAGATTGGTGGAACCACACCCTAAGGCAAGGGCAGAGGGAAGTGGTTCAACAAGCTATGGATCCCCTTCCCTCCTACCATCAGACAGAAGGAGAGAGCTTAATGGACAAGGATGGATGGAGGGAGGTTCCTCCTCGGAGAGGTAAGCGAAAACCCTCACAATCCCTTCCTCCCTCCCAGTTGCCCTTGAATAACAGGTACGAGGTCTTGGAAATTCAGGGCCAGGTGAATGGAGATGGTGAGGCAAATCTATCTAGTGAGTCACCCAGGGCTAGTCACTCACCCACATACCTCAGAACTTCCCCAACCAAGAAGAAAAGAAGAGTAATTGTGGTGGGTGACTCCCTTCTGAGGGGAACAGAAGGGCCCATTTGTCGACCGGATCCACCCCACAGGGAGGTCTGCTGCCTGCCTGGGGCTCGGATTAGAGATGTTAAAAAGAAGCTCTCTGAACTGGTGCAGCCGTCTGACTACTACCCACTGCTGGTTTTTCAGGTTGGCAGTGACGAAATTATTACGAGGAACGTAAGGGCAATGAAGAGAGACTACAGGGCCCTGGGACGGCTGGTTAAAGGGTCTGGAGCGCAAGTGGTGTTTGCCTCCATACCTGTTGCAAGCGAGGGTGAAGGGATATATAAGAAGACTCTGCAGGTTAATGTATGGCTACGTGACTGGTGCCAAAGGCAGGGGTTTGGGTTTTTCAGTCACGGGCTGCTGTATGGGACACCTGGTTTGCTGGTGACAGGCGGGATACACCAGTCCCAGAGAAAAAAAAGGGTTTTGGGGCAGGAGTTAGCAGGGCTTATTGACAGGGCTTTAAACTAGTTATGAAGGGGGGAGGGGATTTAACTGGGCCTGTTGGGGACAAGCCCAAGAGGAACATGCTAGGGATTGAAGGATGGCGGGCTAAGGAGGACTATCAATCTCTTGTTTCACTTGTGGGAAAGGATAGCTCTTTAGACCCTGTCCCGCAGGGGAAAAAGGGTACTAGGATTGGCTCCCTGAAATGCCTGTACACCAATGCACGCAGCATGGGGAATAAACAGGAGGAGTTAGAAGTCTGTGTGCGGGCTAAAGGTTATGATCTAGTGGCATTTACAGAGACATGGTGGGACAGTTCACATGACTGGAATGTGGTCATGGATGGCTATGTCCTTTTTAGGAAAGATAGGTCAGCAAAGCGAGGTGGTGGAGTTGCTCTTTACGTGAGAGAGCAACTAGAATGTATTGAGTTCTGTCCGGGGTCGGATGAGGAGCAAGTGGAATGTCTGTGGGTACGAATCAAGGGGCTGACTGGCACGGGTGATACAGTTGTGGGGGTCTATTACAGACCTCCTGATCAGGACGAAGGAGTTGATGAGGCTTTCTACAGGCAACTGGAAGTAGCCTCGCGACTATATGCCTTAGTCGTCGTGGGGGACTTTAATTACCCCGATATTTGCTGGAAGACTCACACAGCCAGTCATTCACAGTCTAGGAGGTTCCTCGAGTGCATTGATGATAATTTCTTAATGCAAATGGTGGACGTACCAACTAGGGGAGCAGCGCTGCTAGATTTAGTACTCACCAACAAGGAGGGTTTGGTCGAAGTGGTGACGGTCAATGGCAGCCTTGGCTGCAGTGACCATGAGATGGTGGAGTTTAGGATCCTGTGTGGGAGGAATAGAATACCTAGCAAAGCCACAGTTCTGGATTTCCGAAGGGCCAACTTTGGCCTCTTCAGTCAACTGCTAAGGGAAGTCTCATGGGAAAGTGTACTAGGCGGTAAAGGGGCTCAAGATAGTTGGTTAGCATTCAAGGACCGCTTCTTCCAAGCTCAGGATCGGAGCGTCCCAATGAGTAGGAAGTCAAGTAAGGGATCTAGGAGACCGGCGTGGTTAAACAAGGAGCTGCTGGGCAAACTCAAGTGGAAAAGGAGAATCTATGGATTATGGAAGGAGGGGCTGGCCGCTTGGGAGGAATATAGGACAGTTGTTAGAGGATGTAGGGAGGCAATTAGGACAGCTAAGGCCTCCTTGGAACTCAATCTTGCTAGTCGGGTTAAAGACAATAGAAAGGGCTTCTTCAAATACATAGCAAATAAAACTAAAACAAGAGGCAATATAGGCCCACTGCTGAACGAAGTGGGTACCCTGGAGACAGAGGATATAAAGAAGGCAGAGGTGCTGAATGCCTTCTTTGCCTCTGTCTTTACTCCTGCAGACTCTCCCCGAGGGCCCCGGATTTCTATAGCCCCAGAAGGAGTCAGGACAAAGGAGGAGTTTGCTTTGGTAGATGAGGATTGGGTTAGGGATCAGCTATGCAAACTGGACATCTGTAAATCGATGGGTCCGGATGGAATGCACCCACGGGTGCTGAGGGAGCTGGCGGAGGTCATTGCTAGGCCACTTTCCATCATCTTTGGTAAGTCGTGGGAAACGGGCGAGGTGCCTGAGGATTGGCGGATGGCAAAGGTCACACCAATCTATAAGAAGGGCAAGAAGGAGGACCCGGGTAATTATAGACCGGTCAGCCTTACCTCCATCCCTGGAAAGATGATGGAACAACTTATTCTTGACTCCATCACTAGGCATATCAAGGATGAGGGGGTCATTAAGAACAGCCAACATGGTTTTATGAGGGGGAAGTCATGTATGACCAACCTTATAGCCTTCTATGAGGAAGTGACTAGGTGGAGGGATGATGGTAGAGCGGTAGATGTGGTTTTTCTTGATTTCAGTAAGGCATTTGATACTGTCTCCCACAGCATCCTCATAGATAAGCTAAGGAAGTGTGGGCTTGACGATCAAGTAGTGAGGTGGATCGAGAACTGGTTGAAAGGAAGAAGGCAGAGAGTTGTGGTCAATGGCGCAGAATCTAGCTGGAGGTCTGTGACTAGTGGAGTTCCTCAGGGGTCGGTGCTGGGACCGGTGCTGTTTAATATTTTCATCAATGACCTGGATGAGGGAACTGAGTGCACCCTCAGCAAGTTTGCTGATGACACAAAACTGGGAGGAGTGGCTGACACACCAGAGGACTGTGCTGCCATTCAGCGAGACCTGGACAGGCTGGAGAGTTGGGCGGGGAGAAACTTGATGAAATTTAACAAGGGCAAGTGTAGAGTCTTGCATCTGGGGAAGAACAACCCCATGTATCAGTACAGGTTGGGGGTTGACCTGCTGGAAAGTAGCGAAGGGGAAAGGGACCTGGGGGTCCTGGTGGATAGGAGGATGACCATGAGCCAGCAATGTGCTCTTGTGGCCAAGAAGGCAAATGGCATCTTAGGGTGCATTAGAAAGGGAGTGGTTAGTAGGTCAAGAGAGGTTCTCCTCCCCCTCTACTCAGCCTTGGTGAGGCCGCATCTGGAATATTGCGTCCAGTTCTGGGCCCCTCTGTTCAAGAAGGACAGGGAATTGCTTGAAGGAGTCCAGCGCAGAGCCACAAAGATGATTAAGGGAGTGGAACATCTCCCTTATGAGGAGAGGCTGAGGGAGCTGGGTCTCTTTAGCTTGCAAAAGAGGAGACTGAGGGGTGACCTCATCAATGTTTACAAATATGTAAAGGGTAGGTGTCAGGATGATGGAGCTAGGCTTTTTTCAGTGATATCCAGTGATAGGACAAGGGGCAATGGGTGTAAACTGGAACATAGGAAGTTCCACGTTAACATCAGGAAGAACTTCTTTACTGTAAGAGTGACAGAGCACTGGAACAGGTTGCCCAGGGGGGTTGTGGAGTCTCCTACACTGGAGATATTCAAGGCCCGCCTGGACAAGTTCCTGTGTGATGTACTGTAGGTTACCCTGCTCTTGCAGGGGGGTTGGACTAGATGATCTTTTTAGGTCCCTTCCAACCCTTGGGATTCTGTGATTCTGTGAGAGCATGAGGGACTGAAGTCTTTGATCAGAGTAAGCATTACTTAGCAACAATTAAAAACATCGGTGTTATCAGCATTCTTCTCAGACTAAAGTTGAAAACACAGCACTGCACCAGCTACTAAGTAGAAAAATGACTGCTACAGCTGAACCCAGGACATAACTAATATATTATCATGGAAAATGATGAATTTGCTGGTAGAAGCATTAAACAGTACTCAATCTCATCTCTCTTCATCCCATTGCTTCCTGTAAACTGGTTTAGAAAGTAGGTATTTTCATTTACTTCAAAAGCCCAACTTTTCTTTTACACTGGAAGTGAGTTTAACCAGAAAAATTCAGCCACTCCTCTAGAAAAACAAACAAAAAAGGTCCAAAATCAAACTCTGCATTAAAGTTGCTTTAAATCTCAGTGGCTGAAGCCCAGATTACTGGAGGGCAGAAATGAAGGTAAAGGGCAGACTTTCATAAAAAGGGAAGCAAGCAGCCAGCTGTAACTAGTGTTAGACCCTTCGTATTTTATTCTTCTGAGGTTTGGTATTTAGAGAATGAAAAACAGTAACGCGTGGAGCTGCAATGTGGGAATAAGAAGGGGTCTGGGAGGACTAGTGAGGTGACTGAGGGACAGATATTAACGGGAAGGATAAAATAGGAGTTGGAAAATTATGTACCGCAGAAACAAGGTAATCTTGCTTCCACATATGCAGAAAACCTGTGCTTTGGGTTAATTGAGTAATGATGCAACACTGCAACCGAATAAAGAAAACATTTATATTTTCTTCCTCATTCTGGTTTTGCCACATGGACGGAGGGAAGCAGCTTCTTAAGACCTGGCATCAAAGTTTTCAGTAGAGAATCAAATACGCACTGAAGGTAGGGCCATAGAGACCAAAATCCTCTGTGTAACCACAGAAAGGCTCACACAGGCATCAACAACATAGACTTCCCAAACATCAACATACAGCAATCTTAGAATAAGAGAATCACTCCTTCCAGCCTTTTTTCCATCCTTTCATCCTCCCTCCCTTCCTTCCTTTCTTCCTTCCCTGCACCTACTCACCCACAGTACTAGAAATGGTAGGGTGACCTTTTCTATATCAGAAAACTTTCAGGCTTTTCAGTGAATGTTGCACTGATGGGCTGGAGCTGGCTGTCACCTTTTGGTTTCAAATAAAACATAAACTTTGTTGGGGGTTTTTGAAGACACAGAGTAGTTTGATTTGACTCAGCAAAATCACCCCTTTTTATGAAAGGTCTATTTCGAATTTCTTACAGAGGCAGAGAGGCACTGAATGCGCAACAGGGACAGGATGTCATAGCTCCTGTTCCTCGAGAGCCAGTGCTTTGCCTTGGTCTGTTTCCTGATGAATTGAAGAAAATATTATTTCCTGTCATGTGTTATAAAATAGTCCCCACTTTTGGAGTGAATAAACTGGTAGAGGTCTGAATGGTTCAGTCAGCGTCTTGCTGCTACATATGACTGTCCACCAAAATGTCAAATGGAAATACTTTTCTTCTGTATGATCACTCATATAGGTGTCAGTTATGTACAAGTGGAGGAGGCTTCAGCAAGGAGAGCCACTGAACAGCTGCCATTTCTTTGTGTGCTGTATGTACATTTTTTTCCCTTGAGCTTCTTGGGATTGGTATTTCAACCAGCGTAAGTTATTGCCACCTGGCCTAGCACCAGCTCTGCTGCTCAACTATGAGTCGTAGCAACATACATGGCAGAAATATGTCTTGGGAAAGTCACAGCAGCAACTACATACTCCAGGGGATGTTTATCCGAATGCCTGCAATTTCCATTAGCCCTCCTTCTACCTACATCCTTTCTACTGAAGACACTGCTTTCAGAAAAGACAATACACAAAATGATGTGTGGAAATACTAATTTGCTTATCTCTTTATGTTCCTTCTTTTTTCCTGTATTGAAGGGGACAACATATTTGATTAATAGAAGATGCTAAGATGACTTTTGCAAATACATCTGTCATCATCCTGCTGACCCAAGATGTGGAATGAAGGTGAATAAGGTGAAGATGTTTAGATTCATGTGTTGGGTTTTTGAAGTTCTTCAGGTTTGGAAAAACTGCATGTCTTTTACCTCTGGCTTTTCAAGCATGTTTTCTGGGCACTGAATCTCTGGAAACACTTCCAGGAAAAGGGATCTTGGGGTCCAGCTGCCACAGCATATTTCTGAAAGCATTTTTATTCTAGTAACTTTTGTCTTTGTTATTTCTTTCCTACAGTGATATTTTATGTTCAGCCCTGCAGACAACCTGGTGCCATTAAGCCACATCCATCCTATTGTTCTGCAGTGCTTCCAATTTGCATGGAAAATTATTCATGTTAATAACTCTCCATTGTTCATGTCTTATCTTCCTAAGTCATGTCAGAGAGCTACACATTACAAATGCTGCTGTCAAAAGGCTTCTGTACATTTCATAGCATGAAGTGACTTGTCTTCCATGAATTCCAATGAATTCAAGGCTTTTAGGGACTTACATAAAACCAGACAGAATTCTTAAGATTTTCTTAGCTTCTCCTCAGGTCATGTTGTTCACCTTGGCCTTTGCTAGCCATCTCTGACCCAAATATTTCTGCCTATGCCACTGCTGAGACTTGTCGTGTTTCAGAGGGAGACCACTTGTCATTCTGCATGGCGATGGAAGGTGTTCAGCTCACAGTGCAAGGGAAGGGTCCTTTCTCAGCTGACGTCCAGTGAAGGTACTGATTACAGGTATCACTTGAATTCAGCAAACACTATCTGTCCTACCTTTGCATTTGCTGCAAAGGGGTTTGCCTGTTTTGCAGACCAATGGGATAACTGCTGGTCTTGTGAAGATACCAAGGCTTTTAGGTTCATTGCCATTTTTCCCCATTTGTATCCATAAGATAGTACTCTGGGGAAAAAAAAAAAAAAGGTTTTTAGCAGTTAGGTTCATGGACATGTTTTTCTAATCTTCAAAAACTGCTGACATGCTCATTTAAGAAACAGGTTAATGTTTGTTGGGTATAATCTGAACTACAGGAGCAACACTAATATAAGATGCAATGTGCTTGTACACAACTGCAGAAAATTGTAACATGTTTTTAGAGTACAAGGGAGTGCTTAAAAAAACATCAAAGCATCTTTTCAGTTGCTGTTTAAAACCACTCTTGTTTCTCAGTTTTTAAACACTATCACTCAGCACTGGTTTTGCTTCCTAATGTTGATTTGCTTTCAGCTGAGCTTTTGTTTCACAAACTTTGTGAAACACACCTGCTTAAACACTTTGGCAATATGGAGCAAATCTGAAAATGGCTCAGTATCTATTATTTCATAACTGAAACCCAGTCAGGTTTCTTTTGTATTTTAGTATGATACTGTAAGCCACACAGGAAACCTACCTTCATTTCTATAGTGACATATTCTAGAATATTTGGTCAGATATTATCAACTATATAATATATTAAAATTACTCAGTGTTGGCACCACTCCTAAATACAAGCCCATTGACATGCAGTATAGCTCTACTTGGATATTAAGAGAGTATAAAATGAGTTTCATTTTCTGCCAGATGACAAATAAAGTAACCATCAAGCAGGTGAAATAATACTAATAAAATGAAAGAAGACAGTATGAAATTTCCGGAAATAGCATCTTTCTTTATTTACAAAAAGATTGGGTCAGGTGAATCTTTTATGACAAATGTGCTCCTGTTCCTACTGAAATCAATGACAAAGTTTTATTGACTTCACTGGCAGCATAAGCTGTTCCTGTTAGGCAGTAAAAATATAAACCCTGACTGTGCCTTCATGGACATCAGTAGAAGGTTGCATTAACCCTACCCAAATCGAATTAGCGTTTGACTATTGCATTCCATCCAGGTGGGTCTGACTCCTTCTGAACAAAGTAGAATTGTTCGCAATGAAGAGACAAAAGTATTTCTGCTTACAGACCCATGTGCAAAGACATGAGTTAATGAAACAAAACTCAGTAAATCTACTGATAAGCAGACCACTCAGCCTGTATCATCAGCATCACCAGATGTATTTCAGTGGAAGCAGTGCTCTGGCAGACTACACAATTTTCTCAGGTTAAGGGGAAGCTTAGACATCAGGAAGTCTAAAAACTCACTGGTCTCAGAGGCAAACACATCCCCTTGCTCCCCACCCTTCTCCTCAGTACAGTTTCCCCCAGCATTTGCATAATGGCATTTTTCAGAAACCTTTTCACAGGATTCCCAAGCCTCAAAAGGCTCATTAAAAAGCCTTAGTTTGAAGGAAGGTCCTTTTATGAATTATTAACTGGTTAGGGGATGAAAAGCGAAGGTGGGAACTACTGATCATTTTTCACAATTAAAGGAAGTTGCAAGAGGAAGGCAGGGGAAGGAGACTGTTCCAGGTCCTGCATTGTCCAACACATTGACAAATGGGCTGGAAGAGATGGTGGATAGCCAAGGTGGCTGATGATACAAAGTTGTTTCCAATAGTCAAAATCAAAAGCTGCCTGAGAAGGTAGCACAGGGATCTCACATTATCAATTGACTGGGCAGCAAAATGGCAGAGAAAATACATAGCTAATAAATACAAAACAGTGCATTTGAGAAAAATATAGCCCTAATCAATGCAACCGGTTCTGAATGAACAGTTGTCACTCAAGGAGAGTTCTTGGCATCACTGTAAATGTTAACATAAAAACACCAGCTTAACATTCAGACCAGGGACTGGGTGTGCCCTTGGCTCACAAACCTGACCTTCTGGTTGCCAGAAACTGGAAAATAAAAAAGGGGAAGGAACCCTTTGTACTCACCCTGTCTCCCATAGATGTCCACTACTTGCCACTGTTGTGAGAAGATGTGAAGCTATATGGATCTTTGCTATGACCTAGAACAGGTGCTCTTACATCCTCAGGTAAAATGAACTGTCCAAGATAGTAGATCTAACCTGCAGTCACAAAGGAAAGTGAAACTATAGAGAAGCGTACAACCTGAGAACCAATGTCTCAAGTTGTGTATGTAACCAAGTTCCAGACAAAGGACCAAAGGATCAGAAAAACAAAAAAAAAGCCTCAGAAGAAACCACAAGGAGACCTGAACTAACCCCTGACAGGTTAGACGCCTGCTAGGTGCTGCTGGTGCTTTAGCAATGGGGATGACTGAGACTTCAAATAAATAATCACAATAAAACATCAGAGGAACACCTAAAAAGCTCAGAGACAGATGTGAGCAATATGTCCTGCAACTGCAAGGTGTCCAGTAGGTACAGAGACATACTTCAGCCTAGTGAACAGAGTGTATACAAGTGTCTACATGGTACAACCCAGTTGCCAGCTGGACTTAAACCATGACAAGGAAGGCAGTTATCAGCAATTCCAGTAGTTCTTCCCTTGGACAGAGACACTTGTTGAAAAGAAGATCAATAAACTGTCAACCTGAAAGCAAAAGAGACTCATCGCACACTAGTAATTCTTCTCTTCTGTGACATAAATTTACTGATCACTGTTGTACTGGACAAGGCATATGGCATATTATGATGTCTGAAAATGTCTTTAGTGTAATGACCCTGAATTTACACCCTGTGCAGTGGACCACAGGTTTACATATCAACATCAGATGTTAATCTGTACTTAACCAGGCCTTATCAGTGGAATAGTTTGCCAGCAGTTGATACTTTGCTCAGCAGACACAGTGCTCAGCAGATGATGCTAGAAGAATAGAAATTTGCAGAAGTATGGGGAGACAGATAAAGAAAGGAACAATAGAATTTGAAGTCCTGGCATTGTTACTACTTCCTGAGCCTGAGATGGTTCACATCCCCAGAGGTACTAAACAGCTGCTGAGAACAGTTGCTATCATACTGATCCAGAATGTCTCAGGTGACCATATACCTAGAGAGAAAACGCATTTTTTTATTATAATTTGCAGAAGGCAGTCAGGCAAGGAACACTGGGTCTGCTGCTTAACCTGAGAACATCTTAATCGTTTATACTGATACACCCAAACAGGCCTGTCTCTTGCCTACGAGTGGGCTTTGGGCTCTGCTCCCCACTCATCTCCCATTCTCAGCTGCCCCACAGAACACTCACAGAGAGCACCCTTTAGTGTCCTGGGTGTGCAGAATCACAGATGCACTGGAGACGTCCTGCCAGACTTTCTAGGTAAGCAGGTAGCTTGGAAGCAACTTTGGAGGGGCACTGCTCCCATGATCAGGTAGGTAATTACAACAGGCCAAAATAACCAAACCAAGTGAAAACTCTGCAAGAAAAAGCAAATTGCTAACTCTGGGTGACAGTATTGTTGTATCAGGAGTGAGCCACCAGAACAAGCAACGATGCCAGGGCTTCAAGAGTAACTGAGTGTACTTGGAGAATATAGTGAATGTGTTGGAAATGTAAGTATTTGGACTGCGGTTTTCATAAGCAGTATTTAAGGGCTACTATCTTACATCTTGGCCAAGAAAATAAAATACGTAATCAAGAACTGTGGCTTTAACAGTTTTCAGTTTTCCAAACACAGGACATTAAGACATATCCCTTTAAGCAGAAGCTATTGGGAAAATGTCATCAAAATAAAGATCTGTACCCGTTGTTTTGACAGGAGGCAGGCAGTGATTACCGAAAACCACAGTCTATGCTGAGTACCATGATGGTGAAAGGATGGCGAACTACCTCTTGGCTCTGACCACACCTTCTTCTGCATAGAAGCTGATTCAAAGATTCTGCTGGCTTTGGTGAGTCACATCCTAATGGCTCTCAGCTGGTAGCTTAGCATCTCAGTGATGTTCACCAAGTTCCAATGTGAACTTCAAAACTGACCTCTTTCTACTCTGAAGAATTTTCATGGACCATGTAAGCAAAGTCCAATGGATACTATGGTCTACGGGGTCCTGCAGAGAGATGTTGGGAAGGCTGTGCCCCTTTAGGGACATGAACTGGGTACGTACATGAACTGGAAGAGAGGTTAAGTTATTGTAACATTAATTTTCCATTTGAGGACACTCCGACATGTGCCCAGAGAAACGAATACATAGCTAGCTTATCAAGCGAACGCATCTGGATATTTTCCCTCACACTCAGCAATGGACTATTCTTAGTAACTAATAATACACATGTGCCTTGCAGCATGCTTTCTGATAGCCTTGTTTCTATTCCTTAGGGATCTAATATTCTACTGTATTTCCAAAGAAACATGGATTAAAAGAGAATATATTTCCAAAGTAATCTGGATTAAAAGAGAATATCTTACTCTTTTTATAATGTGGCTGTTTCTTACAGTGAAAAATCAACAGAGCTGCTGCTAGGACCAACTTCTTTCTTATATATGCATGGGAGGTAAAGGTGTTGGGTTGACCTGGTAATACATGCAAGTCAAAGCAGTACAAATTAAGGGTTAGAACTGACTGCTATAAATGTTAAAGAAATGATGTAGTTTTTAACCACTTAGAGATTAAAATCAGAATTTTCATGGTGTACTATTTTTTCTATCTCTATTTTCTAAACATTTAAACCAAGCACCCCAAGGCAATCCCAGTATCTGCACTTCATTTGCAATCCATCGTGTGTTTTAAGGTGGATTCTTATAAGCCTTAAGTACATGCAAACAAAGGTAGCTGTTGGCAGGTTCAGAGACACAGAAGTGCAGTAATTTGGTACACAGTTGCCATGGCAGCTAACCTACATCTAAATTGTCCTATACACTTTTCTCAGCCATTCTCTAAGCATTGTTCATACTGTCTGAGTTGTCGGTTCTTTTTTTTTTGGAGACCTGCCTTCTGCCAAACCCTCCTTTGTGCCACTTTGGAGTATCATCTGCTGGCTCAGTCCTTTTACCACAGTGTACTCCATATCCTGTTTGTATTACCTATTAGTGGAAGGAGGAGGAAGGAGTATGAGGCAGAAGCAGGTGATGGTCTTCCAGCTACTCATAGCTTGTTGAAAGCTGGATTTTGCTTAAGTAAACCACAGCGGTAACTCCCTTCAGTTTCAGGACTTATAGCTTGCTGCAACACCACTGATTTTGACAAAGTTACTGCAGATTCAGTGACATAATAAAAACCAAATTTGTCTTTAAGACTGAATTTATCAAATGATGAATGAATTCTGCTCTGTGGATATGTGGCAGTAAGTCAGGGGGCTAACTCTTCTGTCCAGAAAACAGGCTTTGATGTGCTTTAGCAATGCTAATTACGAAGTAGAAATATTAAAAGAAAGGGCAGTTAGTCCTCCAAGCTCTTTCCCTTCCATTGACCTCCCTCTGAGCACAGACAGAAAACAAGCCTAGTGCTATTTATGAACAGGTTTCATTATTTATTTCTGGTGAAAAAATTCCCTTCTGTCAAATTGCTCTGTTTCAGAGGAAAACCATCCCACTGGCTATTTCTGACCAAACATCCTTTTTATCTCCCTTCTTGCCTCCTCTGAGAACTAAGTTGTGACGCCGCTTCAGGGGAACCCAGCCCAGGTCTTATCAGTTCCTGACAGATCACGGGTAGCCAACATGCCCTCTGCCTATGGTGGAATGTGAGCTCAGGGTTTACAGAAAGTGAGATCAGAAGATAAGAAGCAGAGAGTATTTACTTACTTATGTTTAAGTGAGTAAGCTCAGTGTACTGCCAAAGCAGAAGTTCTGTCTAATTTTTAACAAGGTTCAGTTTTGGTATCAGTTTGACTGTTTGTTAGTTTACAGGCAATTGCCTAGAAGATGATTGACGCTGCTGACGACTTGCCATTGCCAAATACATCTGTGTGTAAAGTCAAGAAGTGGGGATTACTCAATTTATCATCCTCATATCACAAGAAGTAGAAAGATCCACAAATTTGGAGGACTACAGGCCATGCTAAAGTGAACTCTTTTCAGGGATACTGAAATCTATGAGATTCACCAAGAGCTTTTGCTCTTATTTTCTGTGTTCACTTATTCAGTCTATCCATCCATCAGACTATTTATTCAAGCTATCCAGGACAGCTTGCTTTTTAAAATGGAGTTCCAAAATACTAGAAACAGTGCAGATGCTAAGCACAGGGAATAGGGTCTTGAGAAATGACAATGAATAAACACTTTATGATAATTCAGGCTTGATGAAAATCTGCCCCCATAAATGCATTATGTGGTAGTTTATTAAACAACAGGTAAAGAACTAAAACAATCAGGTTTTAGAATAACTGTCAAGAGAGGTATGGCAACAGTATCAGGATTCCCCTGTGAATAGACATGTGGAGAGGAAAAGGATATACTATACGTCATGGTAAAAGCTTAAGAGAGAAGTGGATTTCCTCCCACTGCTTTTTCATATCAGTACGTTACTCTCTCCCACTCTAATTTTGGTCTCTCGCTGTAAAATGCTGCCTGCATACAATAACATTCTAATAAGGGAAACCACTGCTGGCTGAAGTAGGCATCCTGAAGTGAGCCACGAAACTTGAAAATAAAACAGAATCAGGGTTCCCATTCAGAATGGGAATGCATAACACTTCCCATTCAGAAAAAAATGTCAGATACCAAGTTAGATAGACTTGTTTCCATTTGTATTTCCTAATATAACAATTTCACATGGATTGTTGTACTTGTGCACGGGACTTTTTAGGGCTTTGTGCAAAGGTCAGAAATACTGTTATTTGCATTTTACAGATACAGAAGCTGAGTTATGGGGAAGAGAATTGCTGAGTCCAGATTTCCAGCTTATTGACTGGAAGGCCTTCCAATTATATGATCCTCATAGCACAACACAGATCCCTGCAGTTATCAGGGATATTATTTGTTGTTTACCCTTTTTTTTCTCACAAAAAAAAGAAACTACTTGCCAAAGTTGCTGACAAGGAATTCTATCACTTTGGGGGCATGATGTGTTTAGTAGTTATTACTGCAAGCCATGATTCATACCATTTGGATCTCAGTTCTATTTTGCAAAGCATGAGAATAAAGTAAATTACATTCTGGAGAGCTTTGCCAATGAAATATTAAAGCCAGCATCTGTGATCAAGCTCACTGCTATGCTTTTCAGCAGTACTGAGGGGGAAGGGAGAAATGCAGTACATTAAGTTGGAAGAGTTATCCTTTGTGGCCTTGCAGAGAGACTGCTATAATGGTTTTGAGGCTGATGATGGCATCATACAGCCCCCAAACGCTGTGAAGCCTCAGTAGGGATAGGTTCAGGAATAGTTAAAAAACAGAATTAGTGTCTCACTGGTGTTCCCCTGTTCTGCTGTGTGCTGAGGCAGGGCCAGGCACACTGCTAGGTCTGAGAGGCTGGGGATAGGGGGAGTCATAAAATGAAGCTGAGGTCAGAATCCTAAGCGATCTAGGTTGAAACGTGTACTGGCTTCCACTGGCACGGCTCCATGCCCTAGTATGCAGAAAGCAGCAGGGGCTGGCTCACATTGAGCCTCCCCTAACCTGGGTTAAGCTATAGCTTGGCAGTGCTCCCAGGGCCACCCAGTTCAGATAGAGCAGAAGCAGCCTAGCCTCACCAGTCCGTGCTTCTTGCTTGCCTCTTACAACCCCAGAACAAGATAACCCAGCAAATCTCTTGCTAGCTCCCTGCCTCCTCACTAGCCAGGCCTGTCCTGCCTCAGCTGCCCTGGGCTGCACTCCTCAAGCAGCCTTGCTCTTAGGCATGTTCCCTTCTCCAGAAATTCAAGCAGCTGTGGTGATGCCATGGCTGTTTCAAGGCAAGAGTTTTTCAGCCTTCTAGGCAGCTAGTCTGATGGCTTAACTTATGTTGGTTTACAAGCATAAGTTGTTTACAAGTTGCTGGCTTCTGTGGGAGCAGCACTAGTTTTTGAGGATGTAGCAATCTAATGGCAAGCCACTGCTGAGGTCCATGTGTGCTGGTCTGACCCCATGGGAAGTAGGCTGGCATCCCCAGCTTTCTATGATCTTTATTCTCTGCATGAGTTTGGCGCTGGGTCAGACAGGTGTTCAGGGTTGCTTAAGGAAGGGGCACAGAGGTGCTGTTAGGGTAGTGGGGAGGATGGCCTCTTTGGCAACAGATGATGTTTGATTGCAACTGGAGGTTGTAAGATTGTTCCCTTAGAGTTTGCTTATACTGGCAATCACTGCCTCTATGCAAGAGTCCCACCGCCACCCACCTATCATTTCAAAGTTCATCCATCAGTTATTTGATACCTGTCAGCATTACTCTGTTCTCCATCTTTCACCCTTCCACTGCCTACCCTGGGCTGCAAATGCCCCTGACCTGCCCAGTCCTACTGAAGTGTGCTCAACAAATGACATCTGACATCTTATTTCATGCACATTTCACGCTGATGCACATACAAATGCATAGGGAACCTGATGGTGGCTACAACAGCACCATCATTTTGCACTTGAGCCACTAAGAATGTCAGATATTATGTAGTAATAGCCTGTGCCTGGATATTTAAACTATGTGTGACTCTTAGGGCCTTGCCTGCATTTCTTATCACATTAACTCTTTGTGGTAAATTTCCTTCACCAACCACCATTATCGCCCAATCATCATGCCTCCCTGAAACACATCCCCGTGGCTAAGGGGATACGGCTGTAACATGTCACGTTTAGCTGTGCTAACATGGAGCAAAGTGCGGGTTTGGAGGGACCAAGCGTGCCTTTGAAGCCATGCCTGCCAAAATACTGCCATGAGCGGCTTTCCCTGCTTGAGTGTTGGACCAGGTGACCTCCAGAGGCCCCTCCCCACCTCAGCCAACCTGATTCTGCAATGTTTGCTTCAGACTATTTGCTTTCTCCTCTCTGTTCGTCTCACTTAGGGACACGAATGTCCTGCGTGCTGGCCCACCACACCTGTAGCGTGGCTGGGCTCAAACAGCAGGAGACCCATGGCAGGAGTGTACTGTGACAGGGCAGAGGTCGCTCTGCCAGGCCTTGCTCTACCCATGCAGCCCAGGCCTCACACCTGCAGCCTCGCACCAACCCTCGGCACACCGGAGAGGCACAGCCAGGCAAGCGGCAGCAGCCCTAGCACCCAGTACCTGGTGCCTTCTTCCAGGCAGGCCACTGCGCCTGCCGCCATGGCCCGTTTGAGGTCGAAATAAAACCGGTTTCGGGACCGCAGAAGCAGGCAGGCAGCACCTGCCCGCTCCAGCAAGGCGTGCCACAGCTCTGCCCTCCCCGGGCGCAATGGCAGCGGGTGGGTCATACCAGGGAGATGATCCCACCGACTGCTACTGCTGCGGCCGCCACCGCCGCCGCTTCCTCACCACCGCAGGAATGGGGCGAGGCCGCGCCGCACCGAGCGCCCGCAGCCTGCTGCCGGCCGCTACAGGTGGGGCAGGTCGGCGGCGCGGGGGGCGCTGGGATGTGTAGTTCCGGCGGGCGGGCGGCGCGGAAGCGGCTCGGCGGTGTGGACTACAAGCCCCAGGGCGGCGCTGCGCGGTGGGGCCGTAACCGCACCGGGGGAGGAGGCGGCGGCGGCGGCCGGAGGAGGTAGTTCCTGGTGGCGCGGCCCCGCGGCTCGGCGCGCTTGGGGGCGTCCGAGTGGAAACCTGTCTGCAGCCGCCGGACAGCCAGCAGGGAGCCGCGGCCAGGGCGGGGGGAGATGCGCCTTACCCTTCCCCACAGCGGCAAGCCGCAGCCGTCCTTCATTAACAATTAGCTGGTTCCCCAGTCACCCCCGGCAAGCAGTGTCCCATGCACGCTGACCCGCAGCCGGCAGCTCGCTAAGCCGGCAGCTGACGGCTCCTCCCGCGGTGCTGGCGTGCGGGTCGCTTAAGCCATGGGGAATGGGATGAACAAGGTAACGCCGCTCGTCGTTGTGGCTGTGCGTGAGTGCATGTGCGCGGGCGAGGCGCGGCGGTGGCCGCGGGTGGCGGTCCCTCCCCGCGCCCCCTCCTTTGTGTCGCCCCTGGGCGTTGGGCGCCGGCGGGGCAGTCCGCGGCCCCCGCGTACAGAACAAAGGCCAGGGCAGGGAAGGCTCTTCCCTCCGACTTCAGGGGTCCCCCGCCCCGCTGCGGGGAGGGGGGAAGGAGCCCCGGCTGCGCGGCTCCCTCGGGGCGCGCCTCTCCCAGCCGCAGCGCGGGCAGGCGGGAGGGGGGCCCCGGTTTCGGTGATGCTCCTCCGGGCTTCCCCTCCCCGGGCGAAGCGGGCCCACTTGGCTGGGGGCGGCCCCGCGCCCCCAACGGTCGCGAACGGCTGCAAACAGCCGCCGTGCCCCCCGGCGCTGTGCTCCGGTCAGCCTCGAGCGCCGGGCCCCTCTCTGGCGGGGTACCCCGCTCGGGCTGCCACGGCCGAGGCGACACCCCCGACTTGCGGCAGGACCCGGAGCTGTGAGCCCGGCCGGCCGACCCATCCTTGAGCTTGTCCGTCTCTTGCCCCCCGTCCCTGACCACCCCTACCCTCCCGGACCCCCTCCTCCCGCGGACCCTCGAGGGTCTCCCAGGGCAGGCCGGTGCCAGCGCCGAGCAGCCGGTGTGTACGGGCAGTGGCCAGAGGGCTGTCCCCCGTGCTGGTGGGACAGGAAGGCGCTTGGCCCCAGTGGGGATCGCAGCGAGGAAGGAAGATGGATCTGTTTTGCAAAGGGTGTTGGCTTTTTGGCAGTGGGGGCTTATTGTAAGTGCTGATTCCCCTGGCATGTCGTGGTTTGTATCAAGGGACAGCTGTGATTTTTCTCAGTATCTCCACCTCTGTTTTAAACCCAGGTTTGAAAGTGTGGTGGTAACTAGCCTTTTATATATAGCTTACTGTGAGGAACAGGAGTTGAGTCATCTCTTCTGTCAAACATCCTGCTTTGGGTACTTTGGGAGTAGCTTTGCTGTGAGCGTGGCCGCCGCCAAAGTGGAGAAGAAGAGCTAGAAATACCTGCTCATGAGTTGTCCAAGTCTGACATCTTTACCCCTGGAAGCCAGATTTGTGAATGTCCAGTGTGCTTAGTGTGCCACCTGGGAGGTCAAGCCTTTTCATCCTATGGGTTAGAAGCATTGAAAGAGAAGCTTTAGGCAGGGGAAAGATTTGGCTAGTTAGCTCAACTAAGTTAGGAGGTAGAACCTCCCTTGGTCCTCTCTATTTTTTATTTTAGAGTCTGGCGATAATGTTGTGGTAAGTGGCCACTCCTAGAAGGTACCTACAGGGACTGGCCAGTTAGGAAGAAACACAGCTGGAGAGACTTCTTTTGGACTTCTGCTATGTTTGTAGTGTTCTTCTGAGAATGCCTGAAATTATCAAAACGTTTAGAGGGACAGGATATGGGATGCTGAAGTTGCAGTCTTGGGCAGGGGGAAAACAGTTCTCAGTCCTTTGATGGTTAGCACTCTTTGTCTGCATTACATCTTCCTATGGTACTGTGGGGGCAGGAGTTGGCAATCTGTGACTCCAGGCAATTTGGTTATTTTAATGCTGTTAGTTGTTGCCCTGACACATACCAACTGGAGCTTTCAGGACAAGCATAGTACTTTTATTTTTCCTCCTTTCTTATGACTGTATCCAAGAGGAAATGTTCAGCAGTTTTCGGAAGAGCTGGCTCCTTTAAGGAGGCTACAACCACATTGGGTACTGGCCATCAGGGTTATTTTTGTAGGGGTCCCGTGTGTAGGTCTGGTACTTGCCACCTTCAGAATGTGCCCCTGGATCATCTGTTCCTTTTGATCTTGCGAGTCAAGTGAGTGCTGGAGGGGCAAGGGAAGGTGTGGATTCATCAATGCTGATATTGGGGCATTTGCTTGACTCAGTGTAGTCTATCAAAACAAATTACATTAGTTTCAAACTGAAGTGTGTGTTTTTTTTTTTTTTTTTTTTTTTTGTGGTAGAGCTATATGCAGGCGGTAGGAGAAAATAAGCAGGTTATCCGATGGTGGATTATTTCATTTAGGGAATCTGTTTGTACTGATGCCAGGGGAAGAGGATTAGTGGTGACCTGTAATGGGTATGGTAAGGAAAGGCTCCAGAGCTTGCTACAGCTGCTGTGGCTGCTCTTGGATGCTGAGACCTTCTCAGTGGCAGGGTCCCCTTGTATTTTTCTGTCACATGATATAGATGTATTTCATAGCAAATAGCAGTCACACCTGACTTTCTGTGGCCATTAGTGCTGATGAAGGGCTGGAGGCCTTGCATTCTTTTTAGGTGGGGTTGGCTTTTGTTGCTAGTTGTCTCTGTAAAATTAGCTGTGCCTAGGGTTTTTTTTTTCCTTAAGCCCACCTGAGCCTCCTGACTTTTCCTAAATTAAACTGAAGGCACTGGTTTATAAATACCCTTCTTACTCTGCTTGGAGGAAAATTGGCTAGTGAGTGTGTGTTGATTTAGCTACTATTAATTTCCAGTGCTTTTCTTTTTACATCTTTTAAGTATAGGATGAGTAATGGAGTCTGACTTGGGAAATTGTTTGGCCTGATTTGTCTTCATGCTTAATGTCTAACTTTGACTTGTAGTCAAAGTTCACGCTGAACTGTCTTTAAAAATTACAAAGGTGTTTTCCTGGAGCTGAAGTCTAGTGGCTTCAGTGGTGACAACAGACTGCAGTCCTTAGATCTGATTATCTGTGAACAGCATACGCTTAGTAAAGAGTGTTTCCTGGGTTTTTGTTCTTCACCCTGTTAGAGTTAACTGCCTGTTATCCATGCAGACTTTTCTGAAGGGTTGAGTGTTATCTTTACAAAAACACAGATAAACCCCATTCGTTATAGAAGTTGATGCATAAGAAATGTAAATGCGTGTGGATAGTCAGAGCTGATGCAACTGGTTCTGTGGAAGCCAGTGATACTGCACCAGTTCGCGTGAGTGGCAAATCCCACTCCCTGACCTGTGCCACTTGCCTGTACTGATGGACAAGGTGGGCTTATCTTCTTCTTTAACAGAACCTGACCATCTCCAGAGAAAGCCCAGTGAACTCCTCTGGAGCACCATCGGTACTAGTGCATCTAGAAGCAAACATTGGGCCAGGAGTTAGATGCTTTATTATAAGTGTATATCTGTATAGGAAACAGCAGCAAAGTAGCCCTTGAAGCCATTTTCCAGAGGGGTGTGTTTTCAGGAAGGACTTCTCTGGACTTCTTTCCAGAGAAACACTGCCAAGTGGAGCAGCTGTCATCCATTGCAGGGCTCTGCCTCCGTGCAAGGTGGAGAAGGTGAGGTGTTTTCACGTGAGGTACAAATAACGACGGGCGTCTCTTGGTTGTGTGTTCTTCTACATCTGTTATTTAGTCCGTGGTCATTTTCTTAATGTTTCGGGTCATATAAGGAGGCTACTGTTTTTATTCATAAAGCAGTGGTTGAAAAGTTCACAAAAACAACCACCTTATTTTCCTTCTCTTCTGACTCCCACCCCTTCTCTCTCACACACCCCTAGCAGCCATCGGCCTTCATTTTGCACAGCCCGGAGTTGCAGTTACTGAAGGCAGTGTGAGATGACACAGCTGCAAGTTCCCAGCCGTAGTCTAGTGCCGAAGTATTAGTCAGCACGGCATGAAGATTCACTTCTTTCCAGGTAGCTTTCACCCATAGTTATGTTTCTTGCTTCTAGAATGACTAGGACAACATGGGTAACATGTGTTTTTGGTTGCACGGTGTCCTAATTTCTTATCTAGCATACAGCGTTGCTTCACGATGCAGAAATGCAAACTTCTGGACTTTTCCTCCTTTGCCAACAACAATCTAAAAAGCCTATTTTTGCAATGCCAACACCCCCCAGTTTCTTGGTATCTTCAATTTATAATGACTAACCTTAATGACTGTGACTGGAATTTAAGCTTTTATCCTCTCTTGAGAGCACATATTCGATATAGAAATAATGTCCTGGAGTCTAAAATGCTATAGTTTACAGTAATGGTGATGTGATTTGAGATTTGTGCTGCAGATAGGAAACACCAGATAGCTATTAAAAAATATCAGACAGGCTTTTTTCATTATTTATTTTTTTAAGCTTAAGATGAGGGAGCTGGCTGGGGTGATCTGATTGGTGAAATTCATTCATAACTTGAGTCTTCTTTTGCTTTAGAGCATGTTTCCTGTTTGCAGAATTTGGGCCTTAGCAATGGCCCTTGGGTACTCTACTCTCTGGAGCAGCTACAGGCTTCTGATTCCTGGCCTGGGATGGTAGCCTTTGAGAGTTGCACTTCTAGCAGAGTCATCAGGTGTGCTTAAAATAATGAATTGGGCCATGAAACCATGAGTTTTGTGGATGCAGAAAGGGAGCACAGAATGTTTTAAGGGTTCTTTTCCCTACTTGATAACCTGGCATTGGAAACTGCCCTGCTGATTTCTGATGGCTTTGTAAGAATGTGGAATTTGTATAAATGAAGAGGGAAAGAAAGAAAAGGCTGTCTGAGCTTATCTGCGCAAAACTTACAGGTGTCTGTACCAGACTTAAAGGCACATTTTCTTATCTAGCTGGTGTTGTCAAGCAGCCCTTGATTTGTAAGCAGTTCAGGGTACAGCAAGGGTCCCAGAGAAGTGGTCTTTCAGTATCAGTGGCGGAATTGAGTGCTGTGGTTAGAGCTGGTATAAGAGAGATCATCCAGCAAAGCTGAGAGGGAGGAATGTTTGCACAAAGTGAAGCTGCAGAGAGTGTGAGAAGTGCTCAGGCTTTGTTTTTTTGCAAGGCTAGATAAGTAACAGTGAACATGATGTTTTTATCACATGAAAGCCCTGGAGTTAAGGCAGGTCATAAGCTATTTTGCAGGCCCTTCTACCACCTTGCTAAACTTTGCGTGGTAAGCTGGGTCGCCTTTCAGTGGGAAGGCTGCAGTGAAACAGAGGCTGGGGTGATAATCCCCGATGAAAAGTCCTTCATGACTTTTGGAACTTCGTGGCTGCTGGGCTGAGCAGAATGGGTGGAGTTTTCCCTTTAAATAGCTGTGCCTGAGAGACTGTTGCTGCTGTTGTGGTGACACTTGGGTGTTGCTAAGGCTTTAGGAAGTCAGTGCTGACATATCTGTATTGGTGGTATGCTGTGCATGCCCCGAAGTAAATGGATCATATGGTTTCACCACCACAGTTTTAGTCTCTTCAAAGGATATGGGTGTGGGTCAGAGACTTCAGGTGGCAGAGAACAGAATTCATGGCCAGAAAATGTGGTTTTGGTGTGCCTGTTTTTTTTTCATGTCCTTACTGCTGTTCCCAAGTTGGGAGGGTTATGAAAGAATGGCAGGGGTAGTGCTGCAGTGTCATCTGCCTCTGTGTGTGTGTGTGTGTGCGCACATGTCCTCAGACTGCACAGGCTGGTCCTCGGGGTAACCTTGAAACTCCCCAGTTAAAGTCTTGTAACTGAGCACTGTGCAGACTTTTGGGAGGTTTGGGGTAAGTGGGTAGGTCTGGAAGAGAAACATGCAACTTGAGGACTTTCAGCAGTTCTCTTACACAGAGATTTCCTCTATGGATGAACCCCACAGTGCTGCAGCCCTTGACTTGCATGGCTTTGCATTTCAGAAGACTTGAAGGATGTCGTTTTGCAGTGCTTTGTCCAGCTTGCTTAGCAACCTTAGGCAAATCACCTTTTTTGTATGAAGTTTCATCATTAGTTAAACGAGGGTAACTTTTCCTGCTGGGGGGGGGGGGGGGGGCGGGATGTGCTGTGAGGCCCACTTGGTATTTGTAAACCACTTTTGCTATCCTTTGAGAGCCTCCTTTGTGTGAGCGTCCCCATGATTAAAAACCCCTGGCTGCCAACAAATGCTCTCCAAGTGTGGAGTACCTAAAGCTATGTAGTTTGAGAATGTTGCAAAGAGGCACAAAATGTTGTCAGTGCTTTTTATACTGTGCTTGACAATAGTCTGCTGAAGTAGTATGTTCCATCCTGTATGCAAATTGAACTTTGTCAAATTGTCTTACCACAAGATATCTGTATTTCATACTATATTTCTTTCTCACAGATTCTGCCTGGCTTGTTCGTTGGCAACTTTAAAGGTAAGATCAGTTTTATCATTATCTCTAGGATTACTTAGCAGGGGCCTTAAGGTGTTTTACAGGCCTATGGAATTCACTTACATCTCTGCAGTTTCTTTAATCCCATCTTGCTTCATTTCTGGATGCACCTGGTAGCACTTAAAGAAGAACTTGTCTGCTCTCTCATCCATGCGCTGTTCTGCAAGTACTTTAAGAGAAGAAAAATGAATGCCATCTCCTCGGAGCATGCTTCAGCTGGAATTCCTAAACGTTGGCCTGCCTTAAATGATTTCTGTGCTTGGCAGGCAGGCCGGCCTGTGAGCCAGACAGATGCTTTGTAAGGCTTATTTCAAGCCTTCCTTATAAGTAAACACTTAGTATGCCTCCTGCTCGTTGCTTTCATTATTTTGGTTATTTATAACAACTGCTAAAGAGTTCTGTTATCACTGCTTGTGAGACGGATAGGTCTGCATATTGCTGTCTGACCAGTGATACTTGTACCGTCTGTGTCACAGATGTAGTATTACATGGATTTATTTTTTTTCCTTTTTTCATGAAGCTTATTTTTTGTGTACTGAAAGACAGAACCATATTTAGAAAACACAGGAAACTTCATGTAGGCATCCAAATAAATGACCTGTTCTGAAAGCACCCTGTTAGCAGCAGTTTGAGCTGATTGTTTCCAGTTGTGCCCATACAGTCGTTTTCATACATGTAAACTGTTTCTGCTATGCTTGAGTACAAAAGCAAAGCAGGACTCATAGGGGCTATTGAGATATCTTGTCCTTCCTGGTCTGGCTGATATCACAGCAGGCTATTAAGACTGGACAACATCTGCATTAGATTTAGATGGTGCTGCACCTCCTCTCTGCCTCATGCCCCCTTCTCCTTTTTCACCTCTATCCCAAAACCTGTGAATTCAGTGGGTTTTGCCCAATTTACTTGCTTCTGCACCTGCTGACCTGTGTTGCTGGTCTGGTGCTTGCTGCTCCTTGGGGAAGCCGAGCACCTTGAGAGGCAGCCCAGAGGTACATGTGAAGTTAAAAGCTGCCTTTTGTCACACTGGGATGCAAACGCAAGTATATCAGTTTGATGGGGAGTTGATCATGCCATGGTAAGGGAAATGAGAGGATGGAGGTGAGTTTATACTGGTGGAAGTAGGTAATGAAAGGAGAGAAAAAAGAAAGCTAGCAAGAAAAAAGGAAAACAAGGGGAAAAAGGATAGTTTTAAGTGCACTTAGACATATCACTGCAAGGATGGCCAGCAACAAAACTAAGTTGCAGCCATGTTGCTTCCTCATTTTTATTTATTTTGTTCCTTTTTTTTTTTTTTTTTTCCTGTCAAGAAATTCAGGAGAGGGGTGGGATGGGAGGGTGTTTGACAGTGGAGTCCTTTAGGTTTCAAGCTGTCTGGCAGGATGGGCTCAGGGAACATGGCTCTCAATCTGCCCCTCTCACTGTGGCCATCCAGTAAGCCCTTGGTTGTCCAGCCAGGGGAGCAACACTTAGCCAGAGCATCTGTTTCTTGGTGCAGTTCTGGTTTTGGGTGATGAACCAGCTAAGGGGAGTTGGCCAGGATTGCAGAGTGAGTCAGCATCTCTGCGGAAGCCAGGGCCTGCGAACCTCTGGCTGATGCTTCTCTGGCCACTCAACTGTGTGCCTTGCAAATGGTGCCTAAATGGCATGTCAGGGCACTTCTATGCAGAGTAGAGGCATGCACATGAAGGTGGTGTAAGTGGGCAGTGCTTATGGAAGTCAGGCTGAAAAAAAAAAAAAAGCAGAGGCTGAAATGGTTCAGCTACTGCCATAGAGTGTAAGGATGGGTTGGCTTTAATCCCAATGTTTGTGTTTGAGGTTCTGTTTATCAAATTGATTTAGAACACAAGCAAAATGTTCATTTATTTATTGCTGTGACCTTTGCTCATAATGCATTTAATCATTATGTTCTACCATCATGAGTATCTGTTGTTATAATCTTGAGTTAGCTTTCATACCTGGAGAGGAAGAGAGAAGGTTGGTGTTACAGTACTTCACTAATACAACAGCCAACTTTCTGCATGCATTGTTCCTCAGTACCTCCCCCCTCCTGCCCTGCTTAAAAGCAGTTTACATGAGCCCTCTGTGCAGTCAGGTCATCCCAGTTAGGAGTAGGGTGCTGGTGAACCTCCAGTGTACTTTCCTGGAGGAGTTTGATTGCCATGTTCTTGGGGCATGTGCTGATGTGTGGCACTTCTTGAAAAAGCGACTAATAAATTTTGAGGCTGCCATAAAAGGGATCCTTGGCTGAGAAATACTCAGCAGAATATGTAGTTGGGATTGGTTAGAGTATCCCAGTTTGGCAGTTGAAATGTCTAGATACTGTCAAAGACATGGTTTACACAATTATTTTGTGGAATGCATGTTAGAGCAGGCTCCTATTTCTTCAGCTTGAGACAGCTAGCTTGAGTTAAGTGGCATCTTGTCAGTAAGAGGAGTAATACTGAATCCCTAGCATTGTGCATCTCTCCTGGACCTAGTGCTGAGACTTCGTAGCACCGTCATGGCCTCTGTGTAAGGGGTAGTAGCGAGGAGGGAGCGTCTGCAGAAGGCGGGTCAGGGGAATCTCCCGCAAGCGCTCTGATCTGCCCTCTGGAGGAGAGCTCTTCCGGCACCCCAGGCAGGCAGGGTTTCTATAGCTAGGTCAAAATAACTGCTGCATACACTCCTGTCTCCCTGCTGCATGGGATAACCCTGGGGACACTGACAGACTGGGAATAGGTGCAGTTGTTCCAGATGGGTGCCTTCCTGCTGAGCGAAGGCAGGATGTTAAAGATGTTAAACACTGTAATCCTGGATAGCTGTTGTCTGGAGAGAAGGTATTCAGCAGTTGTTCTGATTGGGGAATTATTATTCAATATTCAGCAATATTTCTACTTTATGTATAGGGTTTCTTACTGTCTTTTTAGGTGTAACCAACTTAAAAACAATCTGTGACAGACAGAGCAAGTGCAAACTCATCTGCTGAGGAGATCTCTGACTGAGAGATAAACAGAGTCCCAGGAAAAACTTGTGAAATAAATCTGTGGCAGAAAAGGTTTGTTGTCTTCTGCTACTCAAACTTTTAGGCACATAGAATGAAAGGGGCTTTTATAACCACCATAGCATCTTTAGGATAGAAATTTATGTGTAGTCCTGATACGGAAAACACTGAAGAATATGCTAAAAAATCCCCACAAGTCCGCATAACTTGAGTGTCTCTGGAAAACTGAAAAATCATAGATCTTGGCATGTCTTTAAGTGCTTATTATCTTGTAAGATCTATAAGCATGATTCTGCTCATTAATAGCATGTTAAGACTGTGTTATGTTGCAGAGAGAGGGTATTTGAGATTGGACAGCTAGAGGGCAGAAAAATTCAAGAAGAACCACAGTTGCCCATGCGAAATGCCAAGACCTGAGTTTGGTCTAAATGCTCAGAAGAAAACTGAGCTCTTGGGCTTCTTCACTGAAGGTTAATGAGGAGTTATTTCTTTGCAAGTGGGAGAGTGGTGGCTAAGAGAAAAATGAGGGAAGAGAAAGAAGTAGTTAACTCTTATTCCTGCCTCTAGTTTGGAGAAAGTTTTGGATTGCTCCATGTGTACCTTACAGATGAAATTTAGTCTTCTCAAAAGACAAAGAATTTATTGTGGGATTGCATGCCGGCATGTCTACTGCATTGGAAACCTGATGTCCCTTGAAAGGCATCTGTGCTCATGATGAAAATAGATGCTTTGTTCCTCGAGAGACTGATATGACAGGGCTTTTTAGCCTGTTTCTCTGCACAAATAGAAAAAACCCTGTTTCTTCTGATAGGAGGCACTAAATGAATGCTTATTTGGTTCCAATCCAAAAGGTGTAGCAGTAGTGATCACCACAGACTCAGGAGTGTTTCTACCTTGAATATTAAAGAGCTTGTGTCCTTCCTTATAATCATATTTGGAAGACTCAAGTTTTTCCAATGGAATATTTGGGGGCTTTTTGATTTGAAGGGGAAAGCCACAATATGAGGTTTAATTCCCCCCCCCCAAAGAGTCCAGTGTTGCTGTGGATGAGCTGGAGAGTCTAGGGAAAGTTTCTACCCTTCCAGTTAATAAGTGTGTAAAAAGGCAGTGCCCACCAAGTGGTTCTGCTGTGTTTATATATCCAGTTAATCCCTGTTATCAGCTGCTTTATTTTTTGGGAGGGTGGGAGATTGGGAGTTCCCTTTTCTAAGGTTTTATTTCAGGTACTGAAAACAGGAGAGGGAAAAGATTCCTTTTTTCAGGTTCATCTTTTGAAAGAAGATGCGTACAGGTGCTCTGATTAAACAGAGTATGAGACCCTTTCTCCCACCTTTCTCGCTCCCTGAAAAGGTCATTCTGAGATGCTGGGACAAAATATGTATTAGAACATAGTGTGAAATGGGGACAGGAGATGTGGATTTTTTGTTTATGTGCTTAGTTTCTCTGTCTGTGTGTGTCTGTAAGTGCAGATGGACTTTGGAACAAAGCTTTCATGATGGGAGGCCATTCTCAGTAATAGCTCTTAGTGCTCTGAATTGCTAGAGAGGAGGTTCTCCTTTAGGCAGGTATCTATCTCTAGTTCTCTCCAAAGCAGAAAATAAAGTGTAGACAAAAAGTTTCTTTATTTAAAAAAATAATCTAATGATGATGAAACTGCAGTCTATACATCTGCAGATTGAGACTTCATACTGTTGTGCATACAGGGCTGACTTGCCTTCTCTAAGCACTTACTTTGTAGAGATAAAAAAAAAATAGATAATTGTATACTGAGAACTTAATACTAGCTTACAGTGCTATAGGAGCATGTGTGTCTTCTCAGACTAACTAACAACATAGTCAGAAGTGTGAGCTTTGGAGGAAGAAGGGAGGATGTCTTTAGTTTGGGATAGCTGGCTAATGGGAGTAAAGGTGACAAAATTAAAATAAACTAATCTCAGTTATTTTGTGGAGACACTTAATCTTCTAAATTCACAAGTGAGTTGCAGTTAAATGTTGCAGATCAGGTCCGTATCACTGTAATGTTTTTTTCCCCTGTTCCTAGCAGGATGCTTTTGTATTTTGTTGTTAGCAGTAGACATGGAAAAGACTCTACATTCCCATCTAATGCTCCAAAAGGAGAAATCTTTATTCCTCACCTTGATCTCTGTGGAGGTACTAAAATACTAAAGTGAGAGGGAATGATTGTATGTACATTTGAGACTTCGTCAGGCTAGTGTTGGAGTCCCTCAGTCATTGATGTCTTACTTGGAGTGGTTGGAGCAGTATTGTCTCCCTTTTGCTTATGGGGGATGAAAGCACAATATGCTAGGCCGCTTGCCCCTCAGACACACAGTAAGGCTTCCCAGAGCTGCAGGGAGACAAATTCTGGCACACACACCCCCAGTGCACCACCCACCCCCCCAGTCCTATTTTGATGACTGCCATTGCTTCTGCAATTGAGTGCTTGCAGTTCTGTGTATGAAGAGAGTAAGGCAAGTCATACAGTGAAACTGAGGGGAAAGAAGTGTGGGAGGGAGAGAGGAAGACTTCTCCAATGTGAATTGGGTCCTTTTTTGTACGAGAGAGTTTCCTGAAGGCTTTACTCAAAAGTCCACATCATCTTAGAAGTGTTTTGCTGTATGAGAAGGAATATTTGGTAACCTACTGTGAAGAATAATACTGTATTTGATGGATCCTTTGGGGGCAAACAAGGTGGACTCTAATAGGTCTATCTCATCTTTAAATTTGGAAATGGAGTGTTGCACACAGTGATTTCAAAATGCAAGCCTGCCTGTAGTTGTACAGCACTGTGCTGTGGTAATAGTGATTCTTCTGGCTTTTGGTGGTCCTTTGCATAGCCCCTTAATTTTTTGGGTAATCTATGGTATGAGACCATGAGTGACAGGATATCTCATTTTTACTGCTGTTTAAGTAGCTTTGTCTGTAGTATGTGTAGAGGCTTATGGCAGGTGCCAGGGGAATTTCCCATTTATAAACTGCTTAAAGTCTAGATCCAGATAATATAGTCTTTGTCTGGGAAGCTTTTTCTCCTATATGTTTGTGATTTGAGTGGTTGTTTCCTAAATATATTGAGGACCTGCTGGTTACCCTGGGATGTAGGTCTGGTTTAGCCATTTCCAGCTTGTTTCTGGTAATACCTGAAATCTCGCTGTCTGTATAGTTCTGATGTGTCAAAATTCCTTTAGCCTAAGACCTTGATTAACTGAAGAACTAAAATAATTCAGTCCTTTTGAGTTGTGCTGTGTCCATTAGGCCTTTCACACGGATTCAAAGCAGTCAACATTTAATTTGGATCACATCTTCTTTTAAAGCTGTTTGCCTCATGTGGCAAGCCATTTCTTACCATGTTATTATATGGTAATTAGAGATTGGGGTCTGGTGGTGCTATGTATTGTGCTATGCCTGGTGGTATGTATTAATGCAGTGAGTTCTAGCCAGCAGGTTCTGAAATATGCCTTTAGCCTTTGGATAACAGAAAGCAGTGATTTTTAGGGACATTTAGGCTGGCTTTGGGACTTCCAAGTCCTTGTCTGCTTAGGTGTTCTCTGAGGAATCACGACTGCCCTATAAATCTGAAGGTCAGGTGGATTAGAAGATGTCCCCTGGCAAACATTTGTGTTTCTTCTTTGAGATGCTTACTCTGACATCTTTTTAGGAAATTTTTATTGTTCTGTGAAGCTAGACCTTAATTCTGTTTCAGACCTAAATCTGCTAATTTCTTCCTGAAGGATTAGGCGTCTGTGGTGGTTGTGCAGGCTTGACCATTAGCAAGTGAAATCAATGCAATTTTGACCCATCTCTCTGTTTTATTAGCCTTAGAGAAGCTTTCATAATTGGATTAGGTTTAAATTTTATTGCCTGTTCCTGTGCTCATGTGGATCTTGTCTATGGAGCAGTATAATTAAATGCCCAATTCCTCTTTGTGATGTAGAGAAGGCACTGAAACTTTATAGTAGAGTGGAATAAGATGAAGTAAGAGATGCTAATTGAACTCTTGCACGTACATAAAGAATGTCCAGGTGATGCTATTGTTATTTTTGTACCTAGAGAGAGACAGTTTGAAACCTTTGTGGTCAGTGTTCTTTTTTTTTTGTGTGCAACCAGGCTAATGTGAACAGATTGTATGGGCAGATTTGGAAGGCAGGTGTTCACAAAACTACTGCTGTAGTTGCCATGGTGTACTGTGCCATTCTCAAGCAAAAAGGGCAAAAGTAAATGGACACAAACTAACTTTTACCTGAATTAGTGGTTCTTTGAGGTAATTTTCTAGCGCATTAATGGTTTGGTATGGGGAAGGTTGCTCACTCATGATAGATGATCTATTTTACCTTCTTTCTCATAGAAACAAACCTATGTTTTTGCAATATCTAGCATCAAATTTTCAGTCTCCCTAGTTTGCTTTCCAGTTTTGAATGTTTGAAACTCTTGGTTACAGGTCTAGGAACCACCTTTTTACAACTGCACTTCCTTGCTGTAGCATTGTGCTTTTTCACACATTGTGCTATTTATAGCCTTGATGTCTCTGCAGAATTAAAATTATGGTATGTATTGGCGAAATGCACATTTTACCCTACTAGTCTCCAGGAAGTAAGAATCTAGTTATCATTTTGGTTTGCCCGATTTCCTCCATTGAGTTTACCTCAATTCAAGTGTTACAGTTGGCTTTACTTCTCAGCCCTGGATATCACAAGGTTTGTCTCCCAAGTGAAACTACATCTCCTGAAGGGGTATTTGTGGGTAGAGAGGAGGTAAGCTATTTCTTGTACAGCTCTGACTGCTTGTTCAGATGGCTGTCACCTGCACATGGGCATACACAGACTTAAATTTCAGATGCAAAATACATGAAACTTCTGACTTAAGAACATATTCCTGAGTCACTTAAGCTTGTTCTTTATATAGTATATAATTTGCTTTGGAGTTAGAAGTGTGTCTTCCCGTTACCCGCTCTGATGGTGTTCTAGAACAGCTGCATTTGGGGTTTTGCTTTACTTCATGAAGCTTAAAAAAAAAAAAAAAGTACAAATGATAAGTGATTTTCAACATGCACAGTGGAAAGCAGAGTGGGCTATTTCACGAGATTAAAGAAATTCTGTTCCTTTTCTTCCCTTTATCACAGATGCCCGAGATGTAGAGCAATTGAGTAAGAATAACATTACGCACATTCTTTCAATCCATGACAGTGCTCGCCCTATGGTCGAGGTAAGAGGTGTGGGGGACTCCATGGTAAATACTGACTTTGTTGTTGTTGACTGTTACAGTCATCTTGGGGTTAATTTCTTGTTCTGTACAATTGATGTTTTGAGACTGGTGTTCCTGTAGAAATGTTTGACAGCTGTAGTTTTGGCATCCAGGCTCAGATTTTGTTGTTGCTGCTGTTGTAACAATAAAAAATCTAAGTGACAAAGGAAGAAGTAATTAGTGTCAGTGTAATGCTATAGGGGGATTGTGTTACTAATTTATAATAAAGGTAAGTTTTCTTTTGTGTGCAGGTCAAACAAAACATAAACGATAACATTCCCTCTCCCCTTTCCCTATTACCGAACCTCCTTTGTGCTTGGGCCCCTTTCATAGCAGATGGTTGTGTGAGAGGTTTGTAGTCCTTTTCTGTGTAAAATAGCCTTATTTGGGCTAATCATTTAATATAGCAGAGGTTTGTAGGTCTCCAACACTTTAACATGAAGTAGCATTACACATTTTATTGAAGGGAAGCTGATTTGAAGAGCTGAAATGACTTAACTTTTTGTGTCATGTTGAGCAGTGAAAGAGCTGGGACCTGGCTACAGGTCTTCTCTTTTGGATTGTTTTGCTCTCTTCTTTGCACCAGCTTACCTTGGAAGGAGGAGAGTTTGGGAGTTTGGCTGGGCTTTGCTATACCTTAAGATCCTGCTGTGTGATTTTACTTTGGGAACAGTTGTCCCCTTAAATTTGTTTGTCCCTTTTCTGCTTTCTACTTGTCATGAAAATATGCCAAAATAGTGGGTAAAGCTGGTGTTAGCTCTCAGGTGCTGCTGGGAATTTCTGCATTTCATTCTCTTCAAGTAAAGTCTTTCCTGAATTCAGTCCTTAAACTGCAGAATTTCCACGTGTCCCAGGCAAGTCAGTAGGTAAGCTGAACAAAAGGTGTCCCTAATACGTCATGGTTAAAACCAAAATCAAGTTAATGGTGAACTCGGGGTCGACCTTGAGCTTAGGAGTGTGCTGAAGCAGAGCTTTAGCTGTTGACTTTTATTATCTCCATTTGACTTCTGTTGTGCCTGATGGTTATTAAGTCTGAAATGTACTGAATTTTAAGAGTGCTCTTAGTTGAAGAGAGAAACTGGGTAAGGGACATTTAATGTTTCCTGTAGGGTGCTGTTGTCTAAAATGAGTAGGAGCTTGCTTTGTTTTATTACCTTGATTAGAAAAGTAGGAAGACTAATTATGGGACAGATAATTATGGCCAGTGTTTCTTGTGGAGGTGGTAGTTTTGGCAGCCCGCAAGGCACCTTCTTGCTTGTGGTGGTGCATCTGTTTGTGAGGCTGCATGGTAAATAGACCTGGGAGCTTTTGTGGGTTAAATATAATTAAGTCACCATTTCTTCCTCTAGCTACTGCCACAAAAGTCGTGAAGGATTGTATTTACCCAGATCTGTTCCTGAGCTGGTTTTACAATAATGTATAAAAGTTACAGTGGCATGAGAACAGCTAGTGGCTGTTTGAGGATGGGCTTGCTTTATTCACCTGTGCGTCTAAAATAAATGTTTCTCCAACTGTGCCTTCTGTTTTCTGTGCACAATATATTCCTTTTTGTGACAGTGGTCTGGAAAACAACTGCTAAAACTTTTCCCTAGTTCTTAAAGTAGTGGAAGCAAGTTCCATTTGTCTGGGAGCTGATTATTAATTACTTTATCATTCATGGTCTTACTGTGGTGTTTGTGTGCAACTAAATGCTTCTGTTAGGAACAAAAGCCTAGAAAACATTTGCTAGGTTGTGTTGCTTCCTTTGTTATTTACATCTTTGTCAGGTTGTAGGTAGGTTTGTTTACAGCCTGTGTATCCACATTGTGCTCAGGGCTTGTTCTCAAGTCCACTGAAGTCAAATGGGAATGCTTTCCCTGCGTGTCTCCCTCTTCCCCTTTCCCCCCAGATTTCACTTGTGGAAAAGCTGGGTTCAGAAATTTGATGTTATTCAGACCTTTAAACATGGAACTGCAGTGATACGAGAATCTCCTCTCCCTGAGATTTTGTGTGTGTATTAATGTTGATTACTTGTAAAAAGCTGCCTTTTCTTGGACTGCAGTAGTTGCATTTGTCTTTTGCTAGCAATATTTTATCTGAAGTATTTCCTATTTAACCTGTAGGAAATGCTGCAAATACTTCATTCAACAAAACTTTCTGTTTAGCGCAAGCTATGGAAGGTGTTTTTAGACATCAGAAACTCAGTAGTGTTGTAGTAACATGTTATCAAAGAGAATCTGGCCTTTTTTTGGCTGTCTGTGGAACAAGTGAGTATCTGTGCATACCTTAGCTTTCAAAGAGTTCACAAAGTCGGATATTGAAGTTTCATTAAGAACTGTTTTGATGCAGTAATACTTCTGATACAGCACTTAAAGGTGATGATGTTGGGTAAAGAAATGACCAAATGAAAATGACCAATCTGGCTTCATGGTCCATGCTCAAGAATACAGTGCTAAAAAAATAAAAGCAAACACCAGTGTATGTGGTGAACACCAACTTGCTACAGTTTTCCATGGTAATAACTTATCATATTACCCCTCCCTGTGATGTTACAGTCTTTTACTTGATTGTTTAAAATGCTCACAGTACCTTTTAAAAAGTGTGGTTTCCTCTGTGCTTTATATACCGCACTATTTGGATATATGTTCCTTTAGTTCCTCATAAGTTGGTAAGCTATTAGAAAATGACTGAATCATTTCACAAGAAAGTATTTTATTGGTTTAGGTTACATAGCTTGTGCCTGTTGTGAAATAACTTGAAAAAGTGTTCTTACGCAAATTTGGTTTCAGACATTACATCAGTGATCTTCTACAAACCCTCGTGGATGTCTGATTTGTGGGTGGCTCCTTATCAAAGACTGGACTTAGGAAGTTGTGTACTTTCAAGCAGGAATAACGGGGAAAAAGTAGGTTTAAAAGTCGGTTGGATTCTAAGACTTTTTATATCATTAGACATTGGCAGCCTGCATTAAGTATAAGATACGGAATTGTTCTGTAGGGTTTTGAGAGATTTAGACTGGAAAGAATTTGCCAAAATCTGACCTGAACTATCTTGCAGTATCGCCCCTTAGTTCTTTTTGTATAAACTGTTTCAAGGAAATTTGTCCTCTAATAAACCCTGAAATTAATTTATGTTTAGAGAGCATCCTAAGGCTGTTGTTCCAGTAAAGTATACCATGGTTATACAGGGTCTTAACCACTTAGGTGGTTTTGTAAAGATGCAGGTTTGTAACTCCGTCACAAAAAACTACAGGTAGCTGGTGGTGGGTCCAAGAGAAAGGACTGCATACTGTATGAAACAGGGTTTGTTATTTTACGTGCACAGAAGTCTCGTGTCTTCCCACCACCCTCCCAGGTAAGAGCACTGTCCAACAGTATCATATGTGTTCCTACAGAGGCACAGAAGCAATAGCCTTGGTGAATTAAGTTGGCTCTTCCAGGTCACTTTGGTTGTCTACCCATGGAATACTGACAGATGTTTTATAAATCCTCACAAAAGCCATAAATGGAGGTGAATAATTAGTTTTCTTGCCACCTGCATTCTAATCTATATCTTGACTGCTTCAGGTTTTAAAATCTCTGTTCAAAATGTGAGATACACTGAAAGGCAGAGGGGGAAACATATCTCAGAGTGTGCTTTAAACAGTAGTGTATCTTGTGGTGGTAACCTGTTGAATCTATCCAACAGGTTATCATCTATCTGTAAGGCCTTTGACAGGGCCCACCACAACAGCCTCCTCTCTAAACTGAAGAGATGGATTTGGTGGATGGACTGTTTGACAAACGAGAAATTGGTTGGACGGTCGCATTCAGAGGGTAGTGATCAGTGGTTCAATGTTCAGATGGAGATCGGTGATGAGTGGTGTCCCTCAGGGGTCCGTACTTGGACAAGTACTGCTTAAAAAAAAATCATTAGGGGCGGAAAACCTGTGCTATGAAGACAGGCTGAGAGAGTTGGGGTGGTCAGCCTGGGGAAGAAAAGGCTCCAGGGAGACCTAACAGCAGCTTTCCAGTTCCTAAAGGGGCCCTACAGGCAATCTGGAGAGGGACTTGCTGTGACGGCATGTAGGGATAGGACAAGGTGGAATGGCTTTAAACTGAAAGAGAGCAGATTTAGATGAGATATTACGAATAAGTTCTTTACTGTGAGAGTGGTGAAGCACTGTAACAACATAGAGATGCACCACCCCTGGCAACATTCAAACTCAGGTTGAATGGGGCAGCCTGAAGATGTCCCTGCTCTTTGCAGGCAGGGTTGGACTAGATGATCTTTAAAGGTCCCTTCTAACTCAAATTATTCTATGATCTCTTGGTAGAACTCTCTTTTTGAAGGTAGGACAAATAGCCGTTGGAGTTGGAGACCAAAAGGCTAAAGGTCTGACTGTTGTGATATCTATAAATTCTAATCAAGCTGTTGTGGTCAGTCAGAACTCACAGAGAATGTGGAAGCAGTCTTAATGACTCTTCCCCTTAAGGGCAATTCTTCCCCTTATTGCTTCAATTGTTACCAGCCAGTTGTTACTCTACTGCATTAGCTCTGGACTAACAACTTTTGTGTCAGTTGATGTAAGTGAAGTAAGTAAAGGCAAAGCTTTTACTTACCAAGAATCTGGTTGCAGGTCTGTTGAAGCTAAGAGTGTTCCTCTGGATTTTCCAGGTGTTTGACTCTGTTCTGGGGGATGTTAAATGGAGATGAATGTGGGCCCAAGTCAAACAGGCTTTTGATGTGGATTGTGCTGCTTGAAGACAGCTGCTTCACATTCTGGAAAGCAAGTGTTGTGGTGGACTGTCTTGTCCAAGTAGCTGCTGCACATGCAGCATCCTTATTCCTCTCTTACTACTCTTCCCACTACCCCCCACTCCCCCCAACTATAGACTTAAATACTGGCAAGAGCAAGAACACTTCCTTTGCTGCATTCATTAGCAATGGCTGTGTGTAATGCAGGCAGGAGTATGATATGAGTCCTGGGGAAGGAAGGTGTGCTGGAAGTTCTTCTGGTCAGACAGTTGCTCAGGCCCTGTCCTAGAGCGGGATTATCTGCAGAGAGGCAGGCATGGATAGACATTCCATGGGTCCCCATGTAGAGAACCCACATTGGAGCATGATATGTGTGGCTGGCAAATGGCATCATACAGGTTCAGACTGAAAGTAAGCAAGACTTTAACTGTGAGGGTAAGTGATTGCTGAAATATAGGGATGCTGGGGAGGGACTCTTCACTAGGGACTGTAGTGATAGGACAAGGGGTAACGGGTTAAAACTGAAACAGGGGAAGTTTAGGTTGGATCTAAGGAGGAAATTCTTTCCTGTTAGGGTGGTGAGGCACTGGAATGGGTTGCCCAGGGGGGTTGTGAATGCTCCATCCCTGGCAGTATTCAAGGCCAGATTGGATGAAGCCTTGGGTGAGATGGTTTAGTGTGAGGTGTCCCTGCCCATGGCAGGGGGGTTGGAACTAGATGATCTTGAGGTCCTTTCCAACCCTAACTATTCTATGATGCTATGAAATATATTGCCAGAGGCAACAGTGGTTTTTCTTGTGTGCTCCATTTTTGTGCAGAAGTTGATTCTGGTAATGCTGGGTTATGGAGGTCTTTGAGCTTTGCATTTTACAGCCAGAGCATTCCAGTCTTCAGGCTGTCTGAGACCCTTTGAGGTGCCAGTTGTGGCTTTTGTGTGCATTGTAGACATCAGTCAGGAAATGGACTGAAACTACCAGCTTCTTTCATTCACATGGTCCACCACACAATAGTCAGTTACTAGTAATTTTGCTGTTGCTCTTGACCTGCACCAGGAGTTTGATCTAATAAATGTATGAATACTGTAACCAGTTACCTGTGTTTGTGGAGTCCTTTGGCATTAATTTATTTATCATTGTCAGATTGACCACTGCTGCATCACAGGAAGCTCTGTATACTGGACTCATCTTGGAGACATTGTAATGATCGCAGAAATGTAGATCTTAAATCAACGAAGAATTTACTTGCACATTCCTGTACTGTGCTATGCCACAAAAGCTTTCTGTTGTTCACTCTGTCCATGACAAATTGAATCAAGAGTAATCTTTTCATATGTGCTGTTTCTACAGGCATGTCAGTCTTCTCTCTTCTGTTGCTACAGAGCATTTGTTTTGGTTTGGAGTGTGTTGGGGTTTTTTGTGTTTGTTTGGGTTTGTTTTTATTTGGGGTTTTTTGGGTTTTTTTTTTTTAGATGAGGAAAGAATATATCAGTACATGTGATAGTTTCGATCAAAGTCATTTGGATGAAGTTTAAGTAAATGAAATCCCAACAAAATATGCACAATTTTTTTGGGTTGGAGGTTGTAATCTCTCTCTGCTCAGTATCAGAGCTGTCATAACTTTCAGGTGTTTCCATATGAATAGGTGATAGGTGTCCCTGTGGTACTCATATACCAGATGGTTCTGTTTCAAGTCTTACCGTTTGTGGGATTTCTTCTCCGACCAAAAAGAGTGATCTTGGAGCACTGTATGCTATTTTTTGAATGTTGCAATAATGTTTTCTGGTTGCTGAGAAAATACTCAGTGATGCCTATGAAACATTTGCTCTTCATTTTTCCAACTTTCCTAAAATATTAGCTGTAAAGGTTACTTTTTCCCCTCTCATTCTACATAGTTAACCAGAGCACCTCCAGAGGACAGTTATTCATTATTTTTTTCTTTGTATTCTGATGCAGTTAACGATACCATCTTAATCTGGTACATGCTATCTCCCGAGCAGTAGTTTTCCTCCCCTTTTTCCTGAACTGCTGACTGAACTAAGCATCTTCTTGTTCAGTCTTAGCTTGTGCAGCCAACTGTATCTTTGGAAATAAAAGAACTTCACAGGCCAGCTCATTTTATAAAGAATTTTAGATAATTTTTTTCTTGCAAATGTTACATTTTTAATCAGAGTAGAAGTAGGGTTTCAGGTACTCAGTATCCAAGAAGCTGAACTGAAAGGGAAGAGCACAGCTAAAAAAATAATCTCTGATGGTCTTTCAGAACAATCTTTCATACTCCTTGAGTAAACAGTGAAATGCATTAATAGAATACAGGCAACAGAAAGATGCTGTGGCTGGAACAGAACTAGTAAGTGTGAGGAGTAGAAGTTGTAGAAAAATAAGGATGCTATAGAGAAGCTGTATAACTTATTCGCACCAGTTTTATCTCTGCTAAATGCTGTGATATGCTTGTTTTACAAGGTGCTAAGAATGGGAAAGTTGCAGCTGGGGAAATCACAAGAGCGAAGTGCTGGTTTAAGTTCATGAATTACAAAAGAAGTGTGTGGCTGGCTGGTACATCCAGAACTTCGGAGGACAGTGAAGAGCTGAATGACTGAACACTTACCCAAAACTGGGAAGTGTTTCTAAGATCAAATGGTCACAGTCTGCAGGCTGTGAGTAATGCATTCATGCTTGCATTAAGATCTGGAATTTTGTTTTGTATCTTTTTTAAGCCTGGCTGGATGTTGTAAATTTTAATGCAGTTTTAGCTGAGCATGATAGTCTGGCATGTTTACCAATGAGCTTTACACTATACCTGTGCAGGTTTTTAAAGAAGGAAAGCAAACCAAGTTCTTCTAGAGGAATTGAACTGGTAGGTCTGGCACACTGCAAGTAATCTGCTAAGCATAGTTTGTAGATAGCATTTTTGCAGGTATTTTGGGGTTTGCTATAGAAAGCTCTCATATCTGCTGTTAGCACTTAGGTGATGAGGTTTACTATGGGGGAGCTTTTACTGAAGCTTTGAAGGGAATAACTTCACGTCCTCTTAGTTTTCTAATTCTTTCTTTCCATCACTGGTTTGTGGAAATTTTTCTTTCTGGTTGCACATTCTGGATTGACTTCATTTTTTAGGTGTGTGTATAACAGGATTACCCTGTACTAAAACAAAAGAAAAACATCCTGTGTTGTGTCCCCAGCTCCTTCGGCTGGTAACTCTGGAAGTGCTGAAAGCTGTCTTAGTGCTTTCTTCTGTAGTTCTGTAACCTGACAGAATATCGTCGCACAGGCACCAGAAAGCATTTGTCTGGACTCAAAAGCATGTCACTGCTCAACACAAAATAACTAAATAGGGAAAATTTTGGGAAACCAATCAGCCCTACTTAAACAAAACAAACAAACAAAACCCCCCTCAAAAACAAACAAACAGAAAAACCCTCCAAAAACAAAACACCAAAACAAAAAAACACATGCTAATTCTGGACAGATGCTGCGCAGCAAGTGAGAACCACCAGTCTATTAAAACCATGTTATGATGCTGGATAGCATAAAGTAGTCTTGAGCTGTGGGAGGCCATTCATATATGAAAATTGCATCTTCATGACATGATGAGAGAAGTCCCTGCTGGATATGGCTGGGTAACATGTGCACTGCACAGGCTCTGCTGTCTTTGGTATCAAGCCCGAAGACTGATGGGAACTATTTAAAAGGGGGATGGCAAGACAGTCTTCAAAATCAGAGTTGCTAATATCATATTGCAAGGTCATTACTGTTGTATAAAGATCAGCTCTGCAAATTAATAATTTAGTCAAGTCAGGCTGCTGCATTTCCATCTATAGCACTAAGCTCTTATATCACCAGTGTTGGAAGCTGTCAGTTTTCAGCCTTTGTGCTGCAATCAAGAGGGAGCATACAAGCACTTTTTCTAATTAAAACCTTAACTTTCTTCTATGATGTTTCACTGCCTTTTCATGGTAAGGGTTTCCCCTCATGAGATGTTTCAGAAGACCATGCTGAGCAAAATAGCTACCATTTTTCTTTCAGGTGTAGTGGCACCAAACTATTCTCTCGAGTTTAAAGTGATGCCCTGTCTGGCATTGGCTCTGCTTGGGAAGTTGGGAGCTCTAACTAATTTTTCAAAAATTACATTGATAGCCCACTAAGAAGCCTCCAAGAGACTTCCACAAGGTGGGTTTTGAAGTGTGTTGGGCTGAGCATTCATCATGAGGTACCCTGGGCAGAGGCTGCTGAGGTGATGCACTAAATTGGTTCACTGTTTGAATTACTCAGCACACACTAGCTGTGTCAGGGAAGTACGTTCCAATAGTGGCAGATGGCAAGGAGAAGAGGGTGAGGACTGTATCAAGCTTTCAGTGATGAGGTGTTTGCACAAGACATGTTTAGACCAGTAAATGCCTGATGCTTCTCAGAGCTTGGATACAGGGCTGACCAGAACAGAGTAAATGCTCTTGACTCACTCTGTGCAGAGGAGATGGTGTGGAGAGTGTGTTAACCCATGCCTGTAATGTCAGCATATTCCAGAGGTGTAGGGATCATGTTCCATCATTCCCTGGAATGAAAGGCAGGTGGGATATACTGTTTTACTGCAGTACTCAGATCCCCTTGGGGGTTCAGGCACCAAGTGCGATAGGTAGTGCTCAGATGTTAGATGTGCCCTGACGTGCCTGGGAGCTTGAATACACCATTTACTCAGAGCAGGCTAACAAGGTCCTTCCTCTAAGGTGAAGTATGTAGTCCTGTAAATATTCTTGGTGAGTTCTAAAGAAGATAAACCACAATTTAGGATAAACTCATTAGTCTCTTCTCCCACTGTGCTTCAGATGAGCCAGGATAGAATTGGAATTCAGGGTTAGAATTAGAAATAGTAAGTTCAGCCCTTTTTGCAAGTAAAGGAAAATCCTTAACTCTTCAGCATTTCCCCCTTACAGTTTTAGAAGGGGGATAGAGAGGAGAGATGGTGAAGGAGTGCTTTAATAGGATGTGCTTTTGATTGGCACATTCCAGCCTTAATGATACAGACTTTTGAAAAGTGTCACTAAGTCTACTTTCTAAAAAACCCATGAACAAACATTGCAAAGAAACCCCATGACTTGTAAAAACTATTGCATTATTCAATATAACACAAACTGAGACTGTATAAATTCTATTGCAGAAGCATCCCACTTTCTCCTGTTCATAATCTTCATGTAATTTCAATTTCCTTTATATTTTTCAAAACTAAACCTGTGTGTGTTGTTTGCTAAAGTCAATTGGTGGTTGTTTCTGGCTGAAACACAAACGTATTTTCTATGAGTCATTAATAAAATCAGCACCAATGGTGATTGCTACAGAAAGTAACTGAAAGGACAAACAAACGGTTGAACGGTTTTCAGTTTAGCAGGTTCGGTTTGGTGCATTACTGGACAAACCCCTTGATTAACTCCTGTTGGTTTGGTTTAAGGAAGCTTTGTGCTGGCTGTTTCCCACTTTAGCTTTTTTGCTGAAATGCCCCAATACAAATATAAGTCCTCCTGCCCTCATCTGTTGATGTGACGACTCAAATTAACACATGGTTTTTGACTAACCTGAAAGAACTTGCCAGGTGCTGGAGGTTTGCTATTTGCATCTGGGTTCACAAATGTAAGTTTATGGGTTTAGGTTTAAAAAAAATTTCTTGGAAGTCGTCAATGGTATCTTTACATAAATTTAAATAGAGAGGTTTAATGCCAAAAATACAATCCTGCTCTTTTTTAGACTTCTTTTTTTCAACCCCCTGCCCCCGGAGAACAGAAATTTTGTAATTTGAGGTTTTTTCCCCCTTTCCTCACCTTTTAACATTTGAAGTTCTAGATTCAGGTTTCCAACTAGATTTAGTTAGTGCCAACTAAAACCTCAGAAATACTGTATATATAGCAGTGGCGGGGACAGTGTTCTGAAGAACATCTGTAAAAAAGAAAAATTACGTAGAAAACCCACTAAACATGAAATACTCAGTAGCATTTTTAGTCCTTCCTCTTACTCTCATGCATACTGTTTTGCCTGACTACTCAGTTTTATATGAAAATTGCTGACAGTTTTCTTTCACAAATAAACCCTGTTAGTGTGATTTAATGTGTAATCAAACTGAACATAATTCTGAATGATTTCAGAACATCTTTGATCATTACAAAGGAGCAAACATCCTTATAGGTGCTGCATTTGTCTTTGCACCTTATCCTGTGGGGAGTTGAAATTCTTGGTATCATGCAATTAAATTCGTTTGTGTTCTTTAGAGATCCTATTCTCAGTCACTGACCCATTATCTGACATGTAGCACTTCTAGATGTGTCATTTTGCTACTGCTAAATTCTGTGGGTTCTACTAAAAACAAAAAAAAAAGCAAACCCGTTTTTTAATGTTTAGTTAAAATGAAGCTGGAGTTTTAAAAATAGATTATAGGTAAGTAGAATAGAAACAGAGCCTTTCTTAAACTGGACTTTTCCTGAACACTTCCTGGAATACTGGATTTAATAACAAAGATTTAATTATCTCTTTTTTTTTTAAAGCTAATGATAATGAAGGTGGTGTTCTATACTCTTACTGAGTTTTCCAAATACAAGTTAACTGCTCAGTTTCCCATCTTAGCAGATTGACCTCTAAAATCATTCGTATAAAGTAATCTGAACTGTAATTCCATGATTATTAACCGTAGCGTAAAACCTCTGCATATATCTGTGCACCTAATTTTTTTTTTGTTTTTATATTCGTATTTACTGCAGCAGAACTGACTTAGTTCTAGGATCTGTGATGAAATTGTGCAAGTGTTGTTGCTGTTTCTCAGATAACAGTGAGTTTTACAAATTATACTTAACTCTCGCTTGTTTCAACTTTGACAGTCCTGAAATCAGAATACTTGCTCTAGTTCTGTTAGCTCTCACTGTATCGGTTTAACTGTGGCACTTAGTTTCAGGGCCTAAGAGAGACAGAAATCTAGTTTTGGTGGTTACTCTGCTGAAACAAAAAACTCAGCAAAGTAAATTATATGTTATTTTACTGATTTGTTTTGAGGGGGCAATTTTAATACATTAAATACACCAAAAGAAATGGGGGTGCTGCTTTTATTTGATGAGGGCATTGATTAGGGTCATCATGTGAATAATAACAAAAAAGGTTAGAGAAGTGTGTGTGTTGAGGGTAGGGGTGTTTGGTGGTGAAGGTGGTTGATGGAGAAAGGAAAGTGAGCAACAGTAACAAGTGTGAAGAAGTAGTGAATTGAAATGAGCAGAAGAAAGCTTTGTTCAGCATCTCATTGACCTAGAAGCTTGGGTTTGAACACATTCCACATGTACGGACTGTTTTACCTTAGAACATACATAAATTCTATTTATTTTTTTCTTTTTTTAATGAGTAATCTGGAGAAAAACTTGTTTGGAGAGGTAAGACAGGACTGCCACAGCTGTCAGCTGAAGAAATGTTTGAATAACAGCATATTGGCAGAAGTATTCAGTAAATAAAGTGGATGTATTACTTCATGTAGGATTTAAAATTATTTCCTCAGTTTTTATAATTTCTAGCTTTTTGCTTTGAACAATTATCACATTTTGGGATAAGTAGCCTATTCTGTGGCACCTAATTTAGTGTGTGTAGGTAAAGTGGTACAATGCCTATTTTGAGTTGTTCTGTCCTTCCTCAACTGAATAATTTTCAGTGAATTGTCATTACTAGGGAACAAAATAGAGTTAATTTTAAAATAAATAAATAAAATAAAGACTTCCGTATGATTGACATATAATTTCTATTTGTTTTCCCTTTGTTCTTAATATGCTATTTTGGTTCAACTTGGGATACTGCGTCTGCAACATGATTCAAGTTTAAGGAAACTGCAGACTGGGTACTGATTTGGGGCCTGTTGAAATTTTCAATAGGAGCTGGTCTGCTTGACTCTTCAACAGTCTCTTGATTTGGCTTACTCTGTTTTAGTTGCTGTTTCAATGATCATTGCCTTCTTACATCTTATATTTTGCAGTTTCAGAATGGCAAACAAACTGCTAGGTAATAAAAAAGTGACATGTCTCTCTTATGTGCTATTACCCCATCTAAAATGTTGTAGGTATTTACTTGTTTGGTTGGCATAAACTGTTCTGCTTTGAAAGGTCCCTTTGGGACAGTTCTTAGATGTTATCTGCAGTGTATGTGCACAGGAAGGACAGCAGTGTCTTGGGGCACAAATATACAAATAACATTGTGATCCTGGGTAGTTAAAAAAATCACAACCAAACAACAAAACAAAGCAAAGCAACAGGCACAGACAGTGGGGTTCAGTGATTACGTGTCTTCCTATTGCCAATATATTTGAAAAATAAAGTCTATCCATTGTATGTGAGGAAAAGCTAATTCCAGTAATCAACACAGAAAATCCGAAGTCTCATTTATGAATACCTGCTAAATCTTGTTTCGTTGTATTTCAGGTATTCAGTTTTAATGAATGCTATTTGATTCTGTTATTATTACTTCAACCAAGAGAAGCAAAACTTGATGGTAGGGTGGGATCCTCAGGAGTTACCAACTCTGGCCAAAGTGTTTTTGGGTCGAAGTCACCGAAAGTTTCGCTGTTGATTTTTGTGGGAGTCAGGTTAGGTCACCGCACAGTACTTTTGAAATCCCACCTATAACTATTTCTGAGTTGAGTGTGTGATTATTTCCTCACAGGGAGGAGTCCATCACCACAGCTTTCCAAAAACACCATGCAAGTGACATGCGTTGGTCAAAATACCAAATTCCAGTAACTTTAACCTTTGCCTGTCTCCAAAGCTATATCAGTAAAGCTAATAGCCTGATGCTGAACATCTCTGAACAAAGTAAGGAGAAGTGTGGTGTGGGCTTCACTGGAAGTTGTAAGTGCTGAAGCCTTCCAGGATCGGGCTCTGGATGAGCCATTCAGTACCATGTGCGGTCTCTCATAGGCTAGTTTCATGCTTGCTTGCGGTAGTGGGAACTAGTCAGCCATGACAAAAAAAGAACATTGTGGGTCTTAAACTTGTGCTGGTGCTACTTCTGCTTTTAAAGTGAGCATGATCTGAAAGCCCCTCTGCACTCAGCTTGTGAAAAGCACTCAGCATGTGCCACAGCTTCTGAAATCTGTGGAACAACTTGCTTCAGTGCATGCTGGAGGAGAGAACCTTCTGGCATATAGTGTGCTCTGGAGTTAACCCGTCTCCTACCTTCAATTATCTTTCTGTTTCTGTCCTTGGTGGTGTAGAGTTAGTGACATGGCGTTGTCTAGAGGTGTGGGGGAAAGAATAGCATGTAAATTTACTTTCAGGCCGTCATTCTACTGGAGCGACTTACTTGAAGTGATACTGTCTGAGGCAGACCTCTCAGATGTGTCATACAAAAGGCTTATTAACATTATTAATCTGTCACAATATAATTATCATCTTTGGTTCAGCAGCCTATCAATATATGTATTACTGCTGCATTGTCTTTTGAAATGAATGTATTTGTGTGGGCTGCTGTGGGTCAGCTTATGGTTGTGGAGCCATTCTGGTTTCCCACAGCAGGCATCCCTTCTGATGCAAGGCAGGAGGGACTGTACTTGTTGGTGTCATTGCCTCCAGCAGCGGGCTGTTTTGGTTTACAAACTGACTTCATTCTTAATCTCTCTCCCCTCAGCTGCATTTTGCCATGCAGCTCTCATGCAAAATGCCATGTGCTGTCACCGCCTTGGTGTTGGCCTTCTCTGTTGTAAGGCATTGCCATGCCTCCATCTCCATGCTTAGCACTGTCTGCAGAGTGTTCCCCTCTGACTCTGCCTTCCCCAAACCAGAAGGCTATAGACAAGTAACTCTCCTCCAGTTGTGGCATGCTGGGGATGGCCTGTCAGAATGAGAGTCTGATAAAGCCTGGTGAGGACAGGGCAGGCTCTCAGGTCTGTGTGGCTGTGGAGAAGATGCTGGCTGAAGGGGTTCTGCTTTGTTGAGAAGATGGCTCTACCATGTATAGTGTCTTGGGGGTGAGGTTTCACCGTGTCCTTTCTGACACAGTGGTGAAGTTCTTGCATCTTGCAGAGGATTAGCATGATGGTGTATCATGATGCGAGGGGTCTGGACATTTTAGAAAAGGGATTGCTCTTTGGTGTAAGATGACAAGTGAAGTAACAGAGTGTGTATAGAGGAAATAGAGATTTCTGAGACAGCAAAGGTGGTGTTGGGGAAGATGCCATAACAGTTGAGCAATGAAACACTGTCCTCACCCCAGCTGGCAAATGAAATGCTGGGTAGGTGCATGTTGTGTTCCACCTTGTTGGCAAAGGATCTCTTACAGATAAATGTATAACTTTCCCTGTGTGTTGAACATGCAGGATTATTACAGGGGTTTGCATTGTTACAGAAAGATAAACTAAGGTGTGTTTTATGGTGGATATTTTGCTATGAATCGTGATCTTTAAAAGTAAATCTGAAAAATTCATATTGCATCTGCAACAAGTTAAAAGACTCCCAGTGAATGATTTATTTTTTTTGTGTCTGAGCTGCAACCTATATTCTTGAAAGTCCTATTTAAGAAGCTAGCTAAATATACTTTCAGAAGTGTTCTTAACAGTTATGGGGTAAAACACGCTTTAAAATAAAATGACAGTTAAAACAAGCGTTGACAATGCAAAACAGTAGTGCGTGATTATAGTGTTGTTTTAAATATAACCAGTAATATTTTTAATGCATCAGAAATGGTTATCTGACTTCTTACTTGATCGTGTAACTTTTCATGATAGCTAAGAAACTAAGGCTAAGTTTGTGGAAGAAGTGTGAGTTTTACAGTTGTCCTGCTTGAAGTTTCCCCAAAACAAAATACAAAACCCATGCTACAGACATGTTTCTTCTCTGAAATGCATTTTGTTTGGTTTATCAATGAGGTAAAGAAAAATGATTTCATGGAATCAGAAGAAATTTGCTATCACAATTTGAGGTTGTAGAATTTGAGGTTCAGAGAAAATGAAGGGCAGGAGAAGGTGCAATTGAGTTTTACTAGAAATTGAAGAAGAATGAGATTATAAAAAAGAGGTTTATGCCTCTACTAAAGATGCTTCTATTTTAAGAAGCTGTATTATTGGGTGTTGGGATAAGCATGACTAAGCTATGTTGGTGTCTTAGCAACAAAGCAGATGTGAAAAGAGTTTTAAAACTAAAATTTGGCTGCATGGAGATGATGTCTGCTTGTCTGAATAATGGTATGCCTTCCTCAAAGTCAATAAAACTGCACCAGTGTAGAGCAGGACTTGCACGGTGGTAGATAAATGTATTTAACTTGGATGTTTTATTCTCGTTCCTTTTTGCTTCTTTACACAGGGAATGAAGTATCTCTGCATTCCTGCTGCTGACTCGCCCTCACAGAACTTGTAAGTTTTCTTTAAAAATAAATTGCAAAACCCCAGAAATCCCTCAGTACTGTGATGCCTGTCTTACAGTCTTTCAGATCTGATTCTGATCTCTCACAAGTATTACACAAATGGGGTTTTTAATCTGTTAAGAAAACACAGTGGCACTTTATCCCAGCCACATTGGTTCAGACCCTGCTTTTTGTGTGTCAGGGTTTGTAGGAGGATCAGTTTGTAAACACTCTTTGGTTTTGGCCTTAAACTTCAGGAATTTCTTAGTGAGTCTGCTCCTGATTTAGTCTCAGTTTATTCTAGCCATTGTTTCTGTAAACCTTTTTGCTTGGCTGTTCTTTGTGCTACCTCCAGCCATTAACAAAAAGAAAATATTTGAAGGAGGTATGAAACCTGGTGCTTCAAGGGTTGAAATAAGTTCCTTACAGTCAGCCTTCAAGATAGAGTCCAGTGTGCTAACTACCCCTGCAACTATCTGCTCTGGACTTTTTGAACCTACCTCAGAAGGCCCCGCTGCTCTTGGTGGTAGGCTGGCACCGCAGAGTTTCTGCCCTGCAGTGACTCTTGCCTTGAGGATATATGTACTGCAACTAGGGCATCCCAGCCTTTCTCTCTCACCTCTGCTAACATTCATGAAACACTCGTGGACTTACCCTTGGTTTTAATGTTTTGAATCATTGAGCATAGGAAGTTTTGATTCCAGAGAGAAATCAAAACAGGTTTTGTAAGAGAACTTGAATGGTGACCAGCTCTTTCTTCTAGAGTTCACTGTTTATGCTGGAGAGAGGTGAGGGGGGTTACAGCCACTTCCTGCTACCAAGTTTTGTAGAGAAACAAGTATTTGAAAGAGGCCTGGTAGGTACGGAAGGAAATGCAGCACTCCTTTTTTCTCGCATCACATCAATATTCCGGCTTATGCTTTCAGGGGATATTTTTAGAGTATGTGTGTATCATACCCTAGAAAGATTCCAGCATGGCATTAGATGTGTGGTGATTTGCCTTTTCATTCTGTATTTCTGTCATGAAAGGAAAAAAAAAAAGACCAACCAACCAACAAAGCAAACCAAAAGACACACACTCCCAACCCATAACAGAAAACACTCCAAACCCCTAAATTTCAGGACAGGTCTGTAATGAGAAGGCAGATGACCAACTGCCATTGTCATGGACAACTGGGCATACTTAAAATAAATAAAAATAAATGTAAAAGATTATTTTGGGAAGGAAAAAGAATATGAGAGGGGAATACTCATTGTCTGCTGGTACTCTGTAGGTCTGTAGCATTTCTGAAAATGTTTTGAAAATCTGTTCCCTTTGTTAATAGAGATCTGGATCATTTGGGAATGGAAATAGAATGGCATTTGTGATGAGCATTAATCAGTGTACAATTCAGCCCTTCCCTCACTGTTAAATATCAAGGAGCTATATTGAAAAAACCACCTCCAGCGCTTGAGCTGTCTGGCACAGTGCCAAAGCTCTCAAAGCTTCAGTAAGAAGATACAATATTTGCATGAGTGTTGTTTCTGTTATGCTGCAGGCATCTAAAATACTTGCTTTAGTATCAGGTGGTTGCAAGCAAACATCATTACTTCTAATACTGATACATTTTTATCACTTAAAATAAAACTTGATGAGTAACTGATTTTTCTTTTTTGCTTTGCACAGTTCAGATCTCGAAGTAAAACCAGATCACAGTGCTCACAAATAGCAATGTTGCTTGCTTTGCACATGCAGTTTTCTGAAAGCAAGAGGAAGTTGTCTTTGTTCAGTCTGCAAGGATTTGACACAATCTTATTTGGGAGCAGTTAACTGTACTCCCCTGTGGAGGGAGGGATAGCTGAGGAACAGAAGAGGGAATTGGTCCCTCTGCAATATCTTTGTGTATCTACCCTCTTCTTTCAAAAGAGGGATGCTGAATTGCAGGTCCTTGTGTTTTCTCAGCAATGGTTCACAGGCACAACTGACCAGATACACATTGCTGTCTTACTCTGAGTTACCAGCTGGGCTTAAATCATGACACTATCTCTCCCAATAGCAAGTTTGTCAGAAGCTTTACTGCAACTTGCAGCTGCTGGCAGGTTGGTAAGGTCCAGCAGGAAGCCTTTACCTGCTGAATTTTGGGATTGTGAGCTCTTAATTCACTTCAGCTCATTTTTGTGATGGGAACTTCTGGTTTCTTATATGTGTAATGCACGTTTACTCCTATTAAGTTTGTTTAGTGGAGTTCCCTTCCTCAGAGGCATGAATTGCCAGGGAAATACAGCAGGGATTCCCCTGCTAACATGTGGTGGTTCACTAAAGTGTCTCCAAAGTGTCTTGCTTCTGCTTGCATGTTCCGCTGATACCAAGCCTAGGAATCAAGCAGTTGCTTTTGAGACTCCGTCTGCTTCCTATGCATAAATGATTGTTTTCCCAGAACTGAGAAATTTACCTTGGGCCTTTGACTTTTCCAGATATGTCATCTCCTATTAGAACCTGTTGCTAAAACATTAATTCTATAGAAATGAAATCTTCCCTTCCTGTCCTGTTCCAGCTAATTGTCTTAGCCTACATATTTCTAAGGGACTAACTTCCAATGGTCAGGCTGTTAGTGGTGATAATATAGAAGCCAGATAACCTATGAAGAAAAATTTAGGTGGGTCTTTGTTGCATTTACATTGCCAAAGGAAAGATGCTTCTTTCTATCTGATTTAGATGCTTTCTTTTTCACCTTTATAACATTCATAGAAGGCTGACTAGCAACAAAAGAACATGCAGATCTGGTATCATAGCTGCCTTCAGCCTAGTTTTGGATTATCCAGCATGCTAATGTGTAAGTTTAGATAACTTTTACAATGTGCTGGTAGGGGCAATCCGCTGGTGGTTCTTCCTGTGGTATTTTCCCACTGTGAAGATGATGCAGTTCAGGACCCATCTTTAAGCTTGGAGATGTAAAAGCCAGATATCATGTAATAAATTGTCTTGAAGTAACTGTTCAGGCCAACAAATAGGCTGCAAATCAACACATTTGTCAAGGGCTTTCCTGTTACAGATGATAATCAACTGTTTTGCGGTTAGTGTAAGACGCCATTCTTCTTTGTGTCTGGCACTTGCCACGCAGATGACTGGTCCTTAATCTTAGTTTTCGTGTAAATATGGTTTGTACCATAACTTTGAAAATGAGTGTAGGTAACTGTGTCTCCTGGAGGCAGCAGAGACCCTGATACCATAGGGGTGTGGAGGAATACATGTCTCTTACTCTCTGACTCAAAATGAGGAGGGGCTGTGGTTCTGCAGAGCAGTGCTTATTCTGAGCTTGGCTATTTCTCTTCTCTTTTTCATGAATACGCGAAACACACTTGGCAGTGTTTCACCAATAAGGAAGGTGAATAAAGCTGAGTGAATGGAGTTTACTACTAGCTATATTTAGTACCTTGCAAAGGTACTAAATTTTTATAGCTAGTTTACTACTAGTTATATTTAGTACCTTGCAAAAGGTGTACCTCATTCGCAGGTATTTTTCAAGCCAAAGCATTGAAGTGTTTAACCAAAACTTGCGCTAGACCATAGAAATGCATTCACTGGTGCTTGGAGCTATGCTGTTGGCCAGATTTTCTAGAAAGAGAAAGGATGGATGTATGAGAAGATTAGGATGTTGTCCCTAGCCAAGTTTCATTTGACTGAATCCATTCAGTCTTAGATAAGAGCTCCTTCACTGTGCAATAGCAGCGCCTCTTGGACACACAGCCCAATGTGTTGTTTGTCCTTTGAGTTTGTTTGTGTGAAGCTTCTTGTGCCCCCCACACAGATCTGAGTGCCATGATTTGTTAGAACTTAGCCAGTGAAAATACGTGGAGTGGCTGGCTGAGTAGAAATGCAGATTAGTCTGTCTTACATGCTCAGTTGGTTTCTTGAACAACAAAATCCCGAGTTGACAAGTTGTCCTAAAGCTTGGGATTGCACTGTGCCTTGAGATTTTCCAAAGAATTTACTTAGGTCTTTTCCAACTGTGTTTTCCATATTGTATCCAGTGATGTAAGAGCTGCTTTGGAGAGGGAGTCCTGGCCTTTGGGATCCTTCTGCTTTGGATGTTCAAGTTTAGACATTATTGCCTTTGCAAGTTCCACAGGCACTGTCGCTCTATTGCATCACTGTTGTCCTCCTCCAGGTCTTGAGTTTTTATAGTATCAGCAGCTGCACTGTTGGGCAGGAAGGGAAGCTTCCCTTTATGTGGGTATTCCTGATTTTTGTGTGGCTGCTGGTGCTGGGCTGAGGTTTTTTTTCTTTTGTGGTATAATATTCACCCTGAGAGGGGAAACATCTTGAATACAGGACGTTGCGTTTCATGGGTGTTGAATGCAGTGTGCTTTCAGGTTCGTCCTTGCCAATAAGCCTGGTATTGATTACCCCTTAAGAAGCTCTTTCCTCTGTGTCGCACAGATTGCTACTGCTTGCAAGCTTAAACTGCGGGAGCACTCAAAGACTACAGTGAACTCCAGTTCTTTTGAACAGGAGGTGCTGCTTGTACCCGTGATTAATTGCAGGCTGCCCCAAAGGCTTTCCAGTCTGAAAGGCAGAGGCAGGGTGAACCAGTTGGGACTGGGATGCTAAGAGGTGGTGCTGCAGATTTACTGAGGTAATAACAGCCGCCCACTTCCTTACCCTTGGAGTTGCCCCACTTATAATGAAGAGGCATAATAAGTAACAGATAATAAGAGTAAAAACCTTAAGGTTTATAAACTGAGTCTTTAGCTTCTCCACATTCCCTCCTCCACTGCTTAAAAAAAAAGAGGTAGGCTATAGGCAGGGGTTGGCTGACACCCTGAGTAAGGGCAGGCAGAGGGGTACTGCAGTCTGAGGTGAGAAGACTGGAAGAAGCTGAAGAAGACAGGGCTTGAATTGAGTAGTTTTTCATAGCAGGGACAAAAGGGAGAGATTTCATGTTGCAAAGAAAGTAATAACACTTAGATGTGTCCTAATACATGGTTTGAAGGAGAAGGTGAAGTCAAAGTTAAGTGTAAGTTTGGGTAGTGGGTAGTGGATGCTTTGGGAGACAGTATACCTTGAGAACTGTTCATGTAGTCATGCTGAGTTTCATCTGACACCTGAGCATTCATAGAACCATAGAATTATAGAATAGTTAGGGTTGGAAAGAACCTTAAGATCATCTAGTTCCAACCCCCCTGCCATGGCCAGGGACACCTCACACTAAAGCATGCCACACAAGGCTCTGTCCAACCTGGCCTCGAACACTGCAAGGGATGGAGCATTCACAACTTCCCTGTGCAACCCATTCCAGTGCCTCACCACCCTTACAGTAGAGAACTTCCTCCTTATATCCAATCTAAACTTCCCCTGTTTAAGTTTTAACCCGTTACCCCTTGTCCTATCACTACAGTCCCTAGTGAAGAGTCCCTCCCCAGCATCCCTATAGCCCCCCTTCAGATACTGGAAGGCTGCTATGAGGTCTCCACGCAGCCTTCTCTTCTCCAGGCTGAGCAGCCCCAACTTCCTCAGCCTGTCTTCATACGGGAGGTGCTCCAGTCCCCTGATCATCCTCATGGCCCTCCTCTGGGCTTGTTCCAACAGTTCCATGTCCTTTTAATGTTGAGGACACCAGAACTGCACACAATACTCCACGTGAGGTCTGAGAGCAGAGTAGAGGGGCAGGATCACCTCCTTCTACCTGCTGGTCACGCTCCTTTTGATGCAGTCCAGGATACGGTTGGCTTTCTGGGCTGCGAGCGCACACTGAAGCCGGCTCATGTTCATTTTCTTATCGACCAGCACCCCCAAGTCCTTCTCCACAGGGCTGCTCTGAATCTCTTCTTTGCCCAGCCTGTAGCTGTGCCTGGGATTGCTCCGACCCAGGTGTAGGACCTTGCGCTTGGCATTCCTAAAGACATGCAATATCAAGTTACTAGTTTAAAGAGGAATAAAACTCTGAAATACAGACTTGACAGTCATCAGAATAAAGTGGTAGTGTTTATCACATCGTATTGCCTAAGATTACCAGTTTCTTCAGGTACAGTGGAGAGTAACTATGCCAGCGAGTTTTGAGTTTCATTTGCAGGCATTAACTTTTACTTTGTAAGACCTGTATTCAGTTCAGAATTCTAGAAACAGCATTCAGTATGCTTTCGGATACATTTCTCTCTTTCTAAGTAGTGATTTTACTAAATGGAGCACTTTCTTTATTCTGCTTCTGTTTTCAGGGCAAGGCATTTCAGAGAGAGCATCAAATTTATCCATGAGTGCCGGCTTAGAGGTGAAGGCTGTCTAGTTCATTGGTACGTATACCACTTCTTAAAGGTTTCTTTAGCTTGATTTGGAATGTTCATCATTTTAACTAGTTAGTGTTCACCTCCATTTTATAGCAAAATCCTTTTGGACAGAGACACCCCCTTTATTGGAAGTGGCCTAGAAGATTTACAAATGCTGTTAAAGCCTCATGCTAAGACTTTTGAATCACTTGGGTGGGCAGCTGCCTGGAGATAAAAGGAGCCCAAGAAATTATTCTTGAGCTTCTCTTCTTATCAAACCTTGTTGTAGGATTGATTTGACTTGTGATGCATTGACTAGAGACATACTATTTATTTCTCATTATTTTAATCACTGTTTCTAAATGTGATTGCCATAATTCCAATTTAAGTAGTTTCTGTAACAGCTATTTTGCTGACTTCAGAGTTGTTAAAAAAAATTCCTCTGAAAAGAATTTTTTTTCTCCTTTCAAGTCAAACATTGCAATATTTCTTCTTTATGGCAAGCAGCACAGCAGTCTGCTGTGACGTTGGGAAGTGATGTTTTTAACTGTGATAGATGAAGTACAGCACTACTTCAATATATTACACCACCTTTTTCATGCAGCCTTGCAGGCGTCTCCAGGAGTGTGACATTAGTGGTTGCCTACATCATGACCATTACAGACTTTGGTTGGGAAGATGCACTGTCGGTTGTTCGCGCAGCAAGATCGTGTGCCAATCCTAACATGGGCTTCCAGAGGCAGCTGCAGGACTTTGAAAAACATGATGTTGATCAGGTAAATGAACTGCAAACAAATGACCTGTGAAACAAAACCCCCAAGTCAGATCATAGGCTACTTCCCATTATTTTGTGGTCTGGGTGGCTTATCTGACTCCCTGTTTTTGCTTTGAGAGAGTGGCTTCTTGGCCAAGCCTGCTCCACTGAGGAGGTGCACGTAGAACTGAAGGTGTCAGGGAATGCTAGATGAGAGAAGAGATGAAGCACAACATCTAAACACCTCCTGCCCAGTTGTGCTCTCAATGCAGTGATTGCTGCGTGTGTGCTAAGATAATACAAGACTGACACCTTGAGAGAAGTAAAAATGAGTTGCTCAGAAAGCAGCAGAAAGGCCAATCTGTAAGTACCAGTTGCATGGAAATAGTGGGTTTCCCCTTAACACATTTATTTGGAATAGTAAGCAGGAAATAAATCATAATCAGAAATCTTTACTATCCAGGAGTTAAACTAGATTTTCATTATGATGTACTTGTCATGTTCTTCCCAACTTCTGTGCCTGAGACTTTATAAATTTTCTGATGTGTAAAACAGTCTCAAACATGACCCTTTTTTTTTTTTTCTTAGCCTTGGAAGGCTTTGTAGGACTAGGGGAATTGAGGGAACAGTAAGACTGAGTGACAGAGTCTGATGAGACAGTGGTTTTCATAATACAAAAATTAGTTTCTTACCCTTAAAAAGCGCATCCCACGCAAAAGACCTGCTCCCTGTGGGTGATCTGTAACTTCCACTTATGTTAAGAACCTACTCTGCCGTCCTCTGTTTTCCATTGCTCAGCATGTTGCTGTTCTCTGGGCTTCTATGCCTATCATGCTTATTAAAAATCAACAGAGGCAAACCAAAATCGGAAGGCAAAATACATGAGCGAAGGTTGTTGTTTTCATTTTTAATTCCATGCCTGTCATTCTGCCGCAGAGAGCTCAGAGTTTAGAAATTACATTTGTTTTGCATGATGCAGTTGGCAACTGTAAATATTCGTGTGTTTTTGTTAATATTTAACTGAATGTTTCCTGGATCGTTTGGGACTGGTGTAAATGGTAGAGTAACTGATTTTTAAGAGACAAAAGTCAGAGGGGACTTTCCAGGCTTGTCTCCTTCCTCCCTTACAGTCATTTCTGCTCTAATTGGTCTGGGCTAACAGCAATGACAATTAAGGCTATATGCAAATAGCCTGATAAAGACAGTAACGTCTCTTCTGGTTTGTTGGTATTTTTTTTTTTCATCCACCATGGACGACACATTCTGCCGTTTTTTACTGAGGGGGAGGCAGTAGATTGCAAAAAGCAATATCCACCTGTAGTCACTGGCTGGGCTGTAGTTTCCTACTGTCTTTTAACAGCAACCACATCCTTAGCAGGTGTCTGTTTACATACCTGATTTCAGTGGAATAATGCCATCTGCCATGGGTGTGAACTTTTTTCTGATTTCATGAGTGTTTTGCTGTGCCACTACAGGGTGGTATCCGGTGAGGTTTCTGGAATGGGGTCCTCTAGATATCAGTCTTACAGGAAGGGATTCAGTCACTAAGGTCACAACATGGTTTGGACCAATTCCAAACTTCCATGTGGTAGTCTGAGGCTTCAGGTTTGACTCAGGATATTACGATCATTTAGAGATGGGAGGGAGTAAGTATACTGAGTTCTTGTCTCCCAGTGTAAATTATCTCTATGGACAAAACTGTCCATAAGCCCCAAACAGAACAAGGCTATGAAAGCTAAGGCTTCAGAAAAGAATATTGTCCCCACTGGAACAAAGTGGTTGGGGTCTCTGTCTACTTGCTGCTCCTGCAGAGAAGAGCAACAAGATTGTTAGTGGACTAAAATTCATCAACTGGCAAAAAAATTACAGAGAAGGATTATAATAAAGGCCTAAAAATTTGAGTGGAATAGAGAAAGTGAACAGGTGTGATTTCCACTCTTCCCTGTAATGTGAGATGGAGCTACTAATTGGCAGGTCTCAATCAAGGAAAAGGGGAGGGGGTTTTATACAATATGTATGTATGGAACTTGTTGGCATCCAGATACCTTATGTTAAAAATTTGTGGATTCAAAAAGTGATCTCATGGCAGAAAAATTGATTTGTTGCTATCAAACACAGAGAATACTGCCTCAGCCTCTGAAAGTACCTGAGCTGAAAATTGCTGGAAGCTGAGGAAATGGTTAGGAAAAAGGTCACAGCATTATTGCCCTGCCATTACCTGATTCTTTCTTCAATATTTAAATCTGACTACTCGTACCAGGATACAGAGCTGGGCTGACCTTCAACTGGACCTGGTACTTCTGTTACCGTGAACCATACTCAGTCATTTATGTCAGTAATATAGAGTACTATTCTGTAGCTTTTAAAGCTCCTGTATTAGCTTCCATGCTAATTCATCTGATTGTATATGCAACAGGAGGAGGGTGCTTTTAAATCCGTATGTCCTTGCCTAATAGGCGTTCCTTACTCTGTATTTCTCCAGTCAGCCAAGCTGTTGTGGATGTGTATCATTTTTAGGGGATATAAGGGATCTCAGTGATTTCAAATGTGTGTTCCTATGCCAGAGTATTCTGTGGTGGTGTTGAAGGACATGCAATATTTGCAGAGCTTTTCTTTAAACTACTTGTGTTCTTAAAGGCTGTCAATTCTGTAGGACAGGAGGGAGAATTGCTTCTTCAGTCTCATGTTATTGTCTCATCATATTGTATATGTATGTTCAATTTCTGCAGTTCAGGCAGTGGCTGAAAGAAGAATACGGGGAAAACTCTTCTCAGGATCTGCAAGAAGCCAAAAATCTTCTGACTAAATATAAAGAGCAGGCAGAGTTGCAGCAGAGTACTGGAGGAAGACAGTGGAATAACAACTTCTCATCTGTGCAGTCTCTCTCATACAGTAACTACACAACAGAGACCTAATTGTAGAGGGTTGATTTTCTTTTCTTTTCTTTCTGCCTTTGAAAAACATCTTGCCATAATTTCCATCCCATCTTCAGGACTCTCAGCAGTAATCCTGCAAACAACTGATTTGTCAAAAGCTTCTTGATGAAAATACTGCATTATGTGTGTGTGTATGAGTGTGTTTCACACAGTTTTATAATATGGGCAGGATCAAGCTCTCTGTATGCCCAGGGACATGATCCAGTTACTGTGGCTGAGCCAGTCAGCCAGCCACAGCTAGTATCTATCGCCTTAGGCCCACATTGCCTGGCATTTGCTGTGAGGTTAGCTCAACTCCTTTTGTTGGAGGGTAGCAAAGGGCTCTGAGAGATGAAGTCTGGTGATTCAGGCTGTGACAGTTTGATGTCTCTGCACTATTAATGTGGCAAAGATATTATTGCACCTGGACAACTCAAGTCTGTCTCTGCTGTTCCAGTTCACAGTCCATTGACAAGTAATACTGTGGAGGTGGGCTTGAACTTGAATGTTAGGCTGCAAATTGGAGTAGGTGAGATATGGGTACATGTACCTTTCTGCAACAGTAGCATCTAGGAGAGAAGTGGGACAGACAGCTCTGACTAATAACACCTTCAACTGCCACAGTTGTACTTGCTTCAGTGCACGTGAGACAGAGTTGTTGGTAGAACTGCCACAGACCAAGAGCACTGAGACTTACCACAGCTCAGCTGATGTGCAGTGATTTAAGCCGTAGTCCCTTGATTGAGCATCTTGTCTCCCAACATAAGCTTCTCTGGAGAATAGTTTATCCGGTCTCCAGTGCTGCTGAACTTCATTCCCTGTGGAACACGTGCCTCTTCAACACATGCCCCTGCGCACATGATAACGTGTCTCCAAAGAGTGGGCTCGGTGTGAGCACGAGCACCTGTTTTTCTTTGCTTGTGCTGTGGTTTGCTCTTTGACTTCAGCTACCTCAAAAATGCTGTTCTTGTCATTGTGGTTGTAAATGCAACCTTGAAAATTGCCTTGTGTGATCTTAATCTGACACTGAGTGAAGTAAGTGGGTACATGTGTGTGCAAGAGTGTGAGTGTGCATGTGTATTCCACTAATGTCTGTATTTGAGGAGTTTATTGTTTTCTTTCAAAACTGCCCATATTTCTCACTGGTTTAAAAATTGAGTTGTTTGAATTCAGCTTTCTGCCATTTTAAAACCACTATATATTTTTCTGTGATCAGATTTGTAGGAATGCATTTGTAAAATGTGTTAAACTAGGTTAAAACTGGGGGCCATACTCTGCTCTTGGCAACATAGTGTGTTTCTGGAATGGAGCCATTGCCTGACTCAAGTGTATTCTAAGACTGTAATTTCAAATATGTCACCAGGGATGCTGGACAGCATATTGACTTCTGATGGTGTAACGGGGGGTGGCACTGATGGCCAGAGAGTGATTTCTTGTCTTTGACTCAGAGGCTGGAAGGCCTGTTTTTTTTGAAGATTTCAGAAAATAAGAGTACTTCCCAAACAGCCGGGATAGAAAAACCAAACCAAACCAAACCCCTCATTTGTTTAAATGTGGTGTATATCACGCTAAAACCTATGCACTGAGCAAGAAGCAGTCGGCACGCTAAATAGACTGTAGCCTCTTTCAAGTTCTTCATATTTTGACCTCCCATCCCTTCAGGAGATTCGTCTTCATGTGATTTCCTGCTTGCTTCGCGTGGCAGTGAATTCTTTGGGTGGGAGCAAGGCTGTTGGGGTCAAATAAGCTCTGGCTGTTAAATATCTGTTGCCAAGTATGTTCCAAAAAATGTTATGGCTTGTGAAATATGGATCTTGCATCTCAATAATTGTCAAAAAGGGAAAAAAACCGAAATGGGATGGAACTGGCCTGACCATGTTTCATGTGAGTCTAAGGCCTGCATCAGGGTTTTCATTGCACTAAGTGCTCTAAGTGTACTGAACACAAGAGCAGGATAATCATGTCTGTGTTGCAGTAAGAGATGCTATTACATTTGGAAAGGTGCTGGAATTGACTTTGTTTTCAAGCTTGTAGTTAAATGAATGAGTACCTACTTAGTATATCCAGCAACTGCTCTGTTTGCCTGTTAAGAGTAGCCTTTTGCTCTTGAAAATGTTGATCTCCAAATAATTGTTTGTTCAGGAATTCCAGCACAGCAGTGCCCCTGTTAAGAGTAGCCTTTTGCTCTTGAAAATGTTGATCTCCAAATAATTGTTTGTTCAGGAATTCCAGCACAGCAGTGCCCATGTTGGCAATCACCTCTGTGCTCTGAGGGCTGATGTAGTAATTGGAAATGACTTTGCTCGGTAACAGGGTCTGACATGTGTTCAGGATTCTGGTCCACTTGTTCAACCCTCTACTCATAATAGGACATGTAGTGCAACTTCAGCCTGTCCCCAAAGGGCAGCTTTGCCAGAAGCATTCTGCTTGTGCTCTTGCAGGTATCTAGTCAGTCCATTCTGTAGCTGACTGACAACACTGTGTATTCCATAACACTTGTGGCACTCTTGTCCTTGCAGTAGTAAGCTTTGTGAGTGCTGGTAGGTTGGCAATTCTTTTTTCTGTTGTGACAAATGCAAGGTAGAATGGGAGACACCTGTTAACGTTTGTGTGTCTGATTATTCTGTACCAGATTTTTGAAAATAGCTTGGTTATTCCCAAAGAATCAGTCTCAGAAACATAATTTTTTTAGAGCTGAATTTGGCTTTTAGGGCCATATAGCCACATCAGTGTGTATTATGCTGCAGCTTGAAAGCTGATACAGGGTAAAGGAAGGAGGATGGAGGGAGTGCCATATTGTCAGTAAGTGGAAGTGCTCCTCTCTTCTCAAAAGAGAGAAGAGGTCTGTTTTGTACTCTCTTGCTTACTGTTCAGTGGTTTATGTACTGCATACTGCATTTAAGAGTGGTAAAAGAGCAAGAACAGTCTAAGAAAGCTTGAATCTGGTTTGTCCGTACAGAGCAAAATGATAGTTCACACCTTTATTAGCACAAGGTGCAGAAAGGAGAGTAGCTACAGTTCCCACTTTAGACTGTTAGAAAGGGAGAGGAGCTAACACAAACTGAGAACATGACATGATTTGTCTTCCAACTAGTCTTTCAGTGGCAGCTTGTAGGACATTTCCAGCTATCTGAACATGACTAGACCCCATCCACCTCTTAGTAGTTGGCCTTTGTCGTGTAGATGATACATTGTTTTGTTTCTGTACTTTAAAACACTGTTCTCATTTTCATGTTCACTGGAAAATGTATAAAGTTTATAACACCTTATTGGATATCCAGGTTTTAAATGTAAAAGTGAATTTTTGGGGGGCTAAACTTGATATCCACGTGTGATTATAAGCAAATGTTTAGTGTTATAGGATGTAGGTAACAGGTTAAATGCATTAGTATTTATTACCCTGATTTTTAACCTGGAAAGAGTTGCTTCCTTTTTGTGGTTGAGTAGGAAGATTTGGCAAATCATATCTCTGTTTTTTAAAACAGACACTGGTTGCTGTAGTGGCCACTGCCTGTAAAGAAGTCAGTGAAAAAATACAGTAATTAATTCAGCTGGTCTAAGAACTCTAAACCTGGTAAACTTCTTGATTCTCTGTCTTCCTGGGCATCTTAGCGAAGCCTTGATTGCTTTTTCCAAATGTTTGTATTTAATACGTTACACAATTTTTTTATAAATAAAATTAAATGTTAACAGCTGATCTGCTTGCATATTTCTTGAAATCAATAATAGCATCTCGAAGGCTTCTAGTCACTGTTTGTATCCCTGCAGGTATAGTAAGAGTACAAGACTAACTCATTTGGGTACTTAGATTACTTGTTTTTTCTCTCCTGCACACTCAAGTCTCAAGACTACTTGAGACTTCCCTGTCTTCACAAAGTTCTTCCATGTGAGTTCAAGGATCTGCAGCAAAAGCATCTCTTGGTAGTAGTCCCACAAGAGTCTGTTGCATGTTGCGCTCTCGCTTGTTGCTGGCCCATCATTGTGACACTGGGTATGTGATGAATCCAAACTTTTTATTCTTTAAAAATGCCTTCTTTACCATAGCACACTGCTTTAGGGTTTAATTATCTGTGAAACTTAGCTGATTTACTGACAGTTAAGACTCAAGGCTGTCAGAAGTGGTTTGTCAGAGGAAGCTGATCTAAGTGGCAGATGATGATTCTTGGGGGGTGGAGAGGGATATTAAAAGCTTATATTTTTTTGGGGGGGGGGAAGCCCCATTTAAATTCCCACAGATAACACACTGAATTTCTGGTTTGACACCAGCTCTGCTATGAGGGTAATTCTGGCATTGGAGCAGTTAAAACAAAAAACCCCAAACCAAACCTAAAAACCCCACCATTCTGAAGGTATCTTTCATCATGCCTAAGGACCCAGATCTCATGGCCTCTTCAGTCACTGCTGAAGGCTGAACTTGCAGTTCAACTCCCTCATCGTGAAGGCAAAGGTAAATGCTCAAGCACAGTGGGTTTTGGGTCTTTTCTTTTTCCCCTCTTCTCTCTCTCCCAGTACTTGTTAGTTTCTAGACTGCTTTGAATGTATGGAAGTTTCCTAAGGTATCTCAGGGTTTCAACTAATTAATGATACCCTTTCCCAGAATAAAGTTAGTGTGTCTGTAGATAGCTTTGAATGTGCTAGATGCACCTTGTTCATAATACACTGAATATTAACTGAAATATAGGTTGGATGGCTCTGATTTTATTACTGTTGTCTCAGTCCTCTTCCTGTTTTTCTATGAAGAAACTTTAAATTCCATTTAGCCTGCTATGTGAAGCTTGAAATAGTAGTGTACTTCCTTTCTATCTGTTACCTGTAGCAATGGCTTAGGTGTATGTGCTGTAGGACTGATGAGACAGAAAACATGTCTAAAATCACTTGTAAACTAGAAAAATCTCTAAGTTGTAGAGGAAACTTTCCCCTATCCCAAAAGGAAAACAGCAGCTTTCAAATGGAAAAATACACTGCTGCTTTGTCTTCCTTCTGACCACTTGGCGCTTCTCAAAAGGTAATTTTTACCCAAATCACGTGTAAAAGTTGTGCTGCAACCATGATGCCGTACTTCTGTTCCCAGCTGTGTGTCTCATCTCAGTGTTCTGCGTCACTGTTACGAGTTCTAGAAAATGGCAGTTCTGACTTGATTCATGTAGGCCTGTCCCACTGTGCATTAAACTGAGGGAACTGGAGGGTAAACCTACATGCCCTTGGATGTGCTCATAGCCTGACACAGTTTGGGCTTTGCCAGCAAATTGCAAGAGCTCTTCCACCTCCTCAAGAGGATTGTACACTGGGGGGAGGGAAAATGATGATGGTATCTAGAAAATATTAGACAGCATGAGGAACATGATGTTGCACTGTACAGCGTTTGTGCAGAACCCCCTGGAGACACAAGGCATGAGACAGAAACAGCTATTTTCACACTTGGTTCTCAGCAGAGTTTTAAATGTGGTTCTCATTTTCCATGTGCCCCAGCTCCTGTGTGCTTCACTATTTCACTAATTCACAACTATTTCATTGCTACATTTAGCTGCTGTCCAGTACTATTCTTCTGCCCTCACCCAAGGAACAGCTGCTTCTTTATACATATTTGAATGTGTGCCTTGCTCTAGTGAGTTATGCAACCTGCAATTTACCAAAAGTGAGTAGCTTGTGAGTAGCAAGATGACTTCCGGTAGTTTCCATGTAGCTTCTAGTGTAGTTAACAGGAGCAGGCATCTAATGAAGTGTGACCAGGTGCCTTTTTTTGCCCTTGAATGACTGCATAGCTCAGTCCTTGTAGAAGACTCAATTCTGCTTGTGTGAGCTGAGCACATCTGCAGTAAATTGGGAGTAAAACTCATTTGCAAGCAGGCTCAAAAAGAAAAAAAAGGGATTTTCAGCCAGACTTGCACGCAGTTTCCATTTTAGTTGAGGCAATTATGAATATGCAGGTTTGTAACTCCATTATTCATTGAACTACGAGTAGAGGGATCAGAACCAAGACTTCCAAGCTGCTTTGAGTGTAAAGTGGTTTTAAGTAGTTTGCTCTTTTGGTCATCTATTCACACAGGCACAGGCAAAGCACAGGTTTAGATCTGGGTAGATGCATTTACAAATAGACCATTTGAAAGTCTGAGTTGTTATTATAGAATCATAGAACAGTTAGGGTTGGAAAGGACCTCAAGATCATCTAGTTCCAACCCCCCCCTGCCATGGCCAGGGACACCTCACACTAAACCATCCCACCCAAAACTTCATCCAACCTGGCCTTGAACACTGCCAGGGATGGAGCATTCACAACCTCCCTGGGCAACCCATTCCAGTGTCTCACCACCCTCACAGGAAAGAATTTCCTCCTTACATCCAATCTAAACTTCCCCTGTTTAAGTTTTAACCCGTTACCCCTTGTCCTGTCACTACATTCTCCTTCCCTTCTTTCTGTGAAAGCAAGTGAGTAATTTGTCAGATACAGGAAATGGGATTTTTGTTGATTTCTTGAATCTCTTCCCTTCTTCCTCTCCTTTTCCCTTTTTTTGTGTGATATATATTTTTTTTCAATAACTTGTGTATCCCCCAACTCTTGAGTCAGTAGAAGTGAGTACCAGTGTGTGACTTGCCAACAATGTATTTTCTGTATTTATTAATAAAAAAGCTTATGTTTCAGGGTTGCTGATTGAATTGACTGTGTTAACAAATACAGTTCTGCTGTTTGTGCATGTCCTGTTGGGTAGCTGTTTACCAAGCCTGCCATGACTTCTGTGGATGTTGTCATCTTCTGTGGCTGTCTGGCTCCTGTACGGCACTGGATGCTTTGGAAGAGTAACACTGATCCATGACAGTGCTGAACCTGACTTTTGAAAAATAAAAAAGGGATATTGAACTTTCATTTCTATGCTGAAAAGTAGTGTTTGTTGGGGGGTCAGCATCCTATGCAGGTTACTGATTGCAAGCAGTGTTTTGCTTGCTTCTCTCTATTCCTTACTTTTCAAGGCACAGTGGGACTTTGATGAAAGACTGTAAGTAGGGGAAATCTCTGCCCTGTGTTTAGAGAAAGTATGTGTTGAAGATGTCAGAATTACAGCTGTGTCTGTGCATGCTCACTGCACATTTTCCCAAGGACTGCATTTTGGAAGTCTTTGCAAGTAAGTCTGCAGCATGTAACTTTGCCAGAGAAGCTACCTATGGAGTCCTGAAGGCCTCAAGAGAAGAAGAAAATAAGAGAAAACCACCACAGATCATCCCCCCACCAACTCTGGGTGCTATCTATGCAAGCTTCGGTCAAATCCTCACATGTTAGACATGAGTCTTCTGTTCTCAGGTAACTTACTTGATAAAGTCTGGTTTGCAGTGGGGTTCTTATCCGACCTGATAGGATCTCTGTTCCCCTGGAAGGTAGGGTATGCTATGTAATGGCTTGTGTCCTCTGAGTAGAGCCCCATTTTCGCAGAAGTCTGCAGCCTGGGACCATTAGCAAGAGGCAGAAGGTGCCTCCTACACAGGAGTGAACAGGTTGAGCCTTTACTGCCTGGTGCTACCATTTACTCCAGGAAAAAAACATGTGTCTGAGAGCACTGAAAACCATTGCATTTCTGGAAAACTTGGAGTCTATGTCTCGATCGTTTCTCAGCTGGGTAAGGCTTTATAACTCTAAAAGTCAGTAACAGAATAAAACCCACCAGGGTATATTATAGCAATGAATTGATTCACTCCCAGTGCTGGGCTTTACTGTCACTGGAAGGATCTTAAATAACTCCTGCTTTTCCTTACCCATATTTTCTTTTCAAGGGACTGAGATGGGCCTTCTGACATGCTAAGAGTTGACCTTCGTTTCCCCAGGGTGGTCACCTTGCATCAAGTTGCACTGGAGGAAATGTTGGTCTTGTGAGATCTTGCATGTTTCCAGCTGGTCTTTTCTCCCTTCAAATTACATATCCCTGATATGCGTATAAATTTCCAAAATGGTGTAGAAAGGGTTACAAGAGCACCTGCGATGCAGTAAGACACGCTAGGAAGTTCAGTAGTCTTCTTTGATGCAAAAGTCTTGTGGCTTTGATTTATCAAGAAGGCCATTTAGTCACCCACCTTTGTCCGATCCATAACATTCTGGACTGAGAAGCGTTTGGGATTCTGTTCCCAAATCTGCAACTTGCTGTGTGACCAGGCAAATTGCTTCAGTTCTGGTTTGCTTCATTTTCCCAGTAAACTGGGAAAGAAGTGTTAAGAGTTTCCTAGGTACAGCTCTGCAAAGTCCCTGATGAAAAGCACTGTCAGTGTTGGTTGTGTATGGTTCAATGAAGTATCTGCCATCCATATGAGGGTTGCCAGAATACCTTTGTAACAGGGAGATGTGATGGCTTCTTGCTTATTCTTAACACCTGAGTCCCACCTCCATAGGAAGTACTGCACAGGATGGTGGTTGGGTATTGATGGGAAGAGGGAAAAATCAAGGTCTGATTCCTCAGGTACTGGTTGCTGTATTTCAACATGAATTAATGTGAAATGCAGATGTTGTCATTTCTATATAGAAAAAGATGGAGTGAAATGGAGGAGGTCCGGAGCAATTCTCATTGTGACTGCCTTAGACAAATTCATCCCACAGGTGCATCTGTATAACATAAAATCTTGGGTAAAAATTGAATAGTGGGAATATGTAACATGCCTGTGACATCAAGAATGCTGGGGGAGGCAAGTGGAGGAGGAATAGCATATGGAAAAAATTAAAGCATGGGATATCTAAAGGCAACACTGAAAAAGCTGGCAATACATGTGCTGGGATATGTTCCATGCACTCCAGGAAAAAGTCTTCAGGCAAAAAAAGAGAAAGGGAATCTCTGCTCTTTCCTTTACTTCGGATATATGGTTACAATAGAAAAAGTGATGTCCTGATTTCCTCCTAGGGTTGTGCTGGAAAGCAAGTACACGTGGGGAATGCATCTAATAAAAGCTGCTCTGGCAGATGAGAACTGGAGGAGGAACAAAATTAGTGCCTCCTTGCCAAAGCTGCTGCTGCTACTTTGCGACTGTTTGATGGAAGACATGAATTTGATTCATTTCCAAAGACAGCTTGGAAACTCCAGGCAGCAGAGGAAGGGACTCCCGGTGGACTTTGCTGGTTTTTTCTGAATGCATTGCACTTGTGTGAAATGCAGTGTCACTTCTTGGGTCATTGCTGCGGGGAAGGTCGGTGTGTGGGGACTGACCCTTCGTTCCTCAGTTTGGGAGTGATTCAGGAGCCTCAGCACCTTCTAACACACTGAACTTCAAGCAGGGCTGGGGAACTTGCAGTGACTGCTGTGGGCACCTCAGTTAAAAGGAAAACTCCCGTTAATTTCCAGCCAGAGTAGATGCAAACTGTATATCTGAAAAGCTTCTGTCTTCCCACTGATGGCCAAGATCTCCTTGACCTCTTCACGGCTGCCTCCAGCACTAAGCTGGGTAGTTAGTATGGTTTTAGTCCCTCCAGGCCTCCCTCCCTCCCTTCAAGACTGAAGGCAGTTGCTGAAGTCGGTGCTGCTCATTTGTTCAACAAAATTAAACACCTTAATTCACTTCCAATTTGAAGCATGTATATTAAGGTGGTTAGAAACTAAATCTTTTACCTAGGTGTAAATAACTCATGTGAGGGCTGGGCTGCAGAAATAGCAGCGGTAAGAGAGCATGTTTCAGTGAGTGCTCTGAGAGTAATTTGACAGCTCTGATGGGAAACAATAATGGGGAGGAAGAGACAGTAATCAGTAAATCAATCCACTTGTTTAAAAATACCTCCTTTTTTGTGGCTTTGGTTACAAGAACGCTTTGTGGGAAACAGAAGAAAGGCAGTAGTAGTTGTTTTAAACAGGGCATGTTCTAATTTTGCATTTCACGAAGTCCCGTGAGCCTCTGAGCAAGAGAATTTCCATCCGTGTGTGTGTTGGGGGAGAAGAGGGAAGGCCGATGAGCAGCAGGTATGTTAAGCAAGCAATTGCAATTAAAGAAGCAGGAGCTTCTGTGCATGGTGCTCAATTGTGGTTAAGGAGTACATTTGTTTGAGAGAGGACTGGATGAGACGCTAGAAACCCCATTTTAATAGAACCTACCAAGATGGTGCCTGAAGGAAATGTTTGCCTATGAAATTGTGAGTAAAGGCATTTTCTCCTGGGAAATGGTAACCAATACAGCTGTGCTTCCACCACCACCTTGAGTAAAGCCTGCACAGCAGAGAGGATTGCCTGCCTGTGCATGATCCCATAGGCTCTGTGCTTCACCACGCTGCATGTCCTGGCTTCCCAGAGGGCTCGTCAGCTAGGGTGCCTCCAGGTCTGAGTGCACAGAGCCAGGCCAGAGCTAAGCTAATGACCCTATCCAGCTCAGGCTGAGCTGAGCACAGAGCTATGGCATGGTTTACTGGTGTACCCCAGGGAACTGGGAGCCTATTGTAACCCTGAACTGATTAGCTGATTGCTACTATTGAACATGTTCTGCTTGGGAGAGGATTAGCTTGAAAACCTGGAGGGGAAGCTTTAAACATCGAGTGCAATCCTAAGATAAGCCTTTAATGCACATTTTGACATTCAGAAGTCAACGATGCTTTGGGCAGTTTTGCTTTTTAGCCACCCTTCAAAGGCGGGCGATCAATATTCTTGGTCTGTTGCATGTTGTTGCAGTTCAGGAAACAGGAGCTTCACATTTCAGGGATGATTTTTATCAGGCTCTGCAGATGCAAAGTCATAGCAGCCAGAAAAAGGAATATCTCTGTTATGGTATACGTTCCCTTCCACCTGTCAGTAATAATTAGATGTGGGAAGATTTTCATGAATGTCACATTCTAGAGAGGGGTACCTTATGTATTTGAACATGACTACTGATAGAGTATAGCCTAATATTAAGGTTTCAGAAGAACTTGCAGCAAAGTGGTGTGTTTAAGATCCTCCTGGCATCTGATTGTTTGAACAATAAACATGACAGCCCTTTAACTTCTAGAGACGTCCGCTGTGATCGTCTTTGAAAGTATCACAGAAACCGTATGAAGAAGAAAAGCTGCAGTCATTGTGTGACTTTGGGTTGTCATCAAATTTCTCTTTTTCCTGCAGTCTCCTAGAGCTTTGCACGAATGATTCTCAGTTTCTGCCACTGTTGGTGTGTTTGACAGTCATGATGCATGCTTGTTAAGAGCCTGAAGGTGAACAGTCATAACAGATAACCTGATCTCAATGGGGTTTGTAGTGGCCTGGCTCAGTGAAGAGAAAAGCATCTTGTTTTAAGAGGAAAGCTAAGCAAGGTTTTGATCTTGTTCTGTTGGTTTCCTATCACAAAAGGCATGAGGGAAAAGCTCTACAAGCAAATACCAGTGCCTGTGGGAGATGGAAGGAAAATTAGGTGGGACTTTCAGGAACTGTGTAAGTTTCCTGACAAAGATATAGTGAGGTAGAGTTAAGCTTTTGTTCTGGATTTTCTGAGAGGGCAGAAAAGATGGCTAATACTGTGTGTAAACGGAGAGGTGAAAGGACTCTTCTTTGAGAATTACATTGACTACTGTAACTTAATGCACCAAAAAGAAAAGAGTAATACAAAAAATGAAAACAATGACTAACCAAGCTGATGGTTTCAGACCAGAGCGTATAGACAAACTGGCTGCTAGTGAACAGACTTGGCAGTACCATGGTTACAGCACTGTTGTAATACTTGTACTGAGGACCAGGAAAATGAGGAAAGCATGAATGCATCAGTAGAGAAGTTTGGGCCCAACACTGTTTAATATCTTCATAAATGATCTGGAAGATGGGATCAAGTGTACCCTGACCGAGTTTGCCAATGGTACCAAACTGAGCAGGAAGTGGACACTTTGGAAGGGAGAGTCACCCTGAAGGATGACCTGGATAGGCTGTAAGAGTGAAATAACAAGAACTTTATGAAGTTCAGCAAGGACAAGTGTAAGGTTTTACACCTGGGAAAACACAATGCAAGAATGCAGCACAGGCTGAGATCGATCTGGTTGGGGAGCAGCTCTGCTGAAAGGGCCCTGGGGTTCCTGGTGGACAACAAGCTCCATGTGGGTGAACAATGTGCAGCTGTGGTGAAGAAAGCCAAGAGGATGCTGGGTTGCATCAACAAGGGTATCACCAGCAGAGATAAAGAAGTCATCATCCCACTCAGTGCTTGTCAGGTCACACCTGGAATACTGCGTTCAGATTTGGTCCCTGCTATGCAAAAAGATGTGGACAGGCTGGAGCAGGTCCAGAGAAGGGTCACAAAGATGACCAAAGGACTGGGAAGCCATGAGAGAAGAGGCTGAGAGAGCTGGGTTTATACAGCTTGAGAAAAGAAGGCTCAGGGGAGACCTGACCACCACATTTCAGTAGTTAAGGAGTAGCTACAAAGAAGATGAAGCCTCCCTTTTTACAAGGGATCCTATGGGGAAAACAGGGGTAATGGGCACAAGTTACTCCCAGGGAGATTCTGACTGAAACACAAGAGGAAAATTTTCCTCAATGAGAACCATCAGCCACTGGAACAATCTCCCCATGGAAGTGGTGGATTCCCTAACACTGGACACTTTTAAGGTCCAGCTGGGCAGGGTGCAGGGACATCTTGTCTAGACTTTGCTTTTGCCAAGAAAGGTTGGACCAGATGATCCTTGGTGTCCCTTCCACCCGGAATTCTATGATTCTATGATGAGATTTAGGACTTGCAGACTTAGACTGCATGAGACCATGCTGACATGCCATATTCTCCTGACCAGTGGGAAGTTAGGCCCAGATTTCCATTCTTTGTACTGACGTTTTGTACTTTAAAGTCCTATCTACACAGAGTGGTGAAAGGAAGCCATAAAATGTAGCTGGAAGATGATGTTGCAGGTGGACAACCTCTGCTCCCTTAAGCTCTGAGGAGGTTCATTAAAGTGTGTCCTGAGCTGAATAGGTTTTTCTTAGTCCTGCAGGTATAATAGCCTTGCTTGTATTGTTAGTGGCACCTCATCCCATGGCACTGGAGGCACCTATACTTGTCAACCCTGTGCACTGTAGCTGCTTTGTGCCTTCACAAACTGAAGACAGAGGTGCCACTCTGCTGCCACTCTGCTGGTACCACTCTATCACTTTTCCATGCTGAACACCCTGTTCTGCCCTATGGACCTTCCTTGAAAGGCCTCTGTGCTCTGGAAATGTGAACTAGCATTTTAAAGTATAAATTCATAGATTTTGAGTTCCCAAGAGGATCCTTTAAACTTCTGGCAAGCATCAAAATTATGGGAACTTGGTTCAAGGGGACCTTTGAGGGAAGAGGAAAGAACTGATCCCAAGCAGAGCTGGAGCGGCCCTTGTAACATGGGTTCCCAAATGAGCCTTGGGCAGCAATAATGGTGTTCTTCAGTTCCCTGTCTCTGTCATTTATTTTATCCCCCTAATGAGGACAGCTTGTCCTGCTGCTTCTCCAGCAACATCATATGATCATCATTTGCCTTGCAAAAAAATTAAGCACCAGCTCTTGAAGCTCTCCCAGTCCTTAGTAGAGAGGACTTTATCTGACTGTCTGATGTGGAAATGCACACCTATACCAATCATACGATCACTGGAGTATCTAGACACTGCTTTTTCTAATATATTGAGATACATTATACAATAAATGGATCTTGGTCTAGGTTTCAGGCTGGAGCTTAGGTGGATAGCGAACAACATCACTGAAGCTGTGTCCTGGGGCTGCTGTTAGTAATATGCTGCTACCAGTGCTGTGGAGACTTGGAAGTAAGCAGGCCAGTAAACTCCTGACCCGAGAGATGCCTCAGAAGCCTCGGTACATGTGCCATTTTATGTGGGGCATTTACCATTTCTCAAGCAGCACTGTGCCAGCAGGGAATTTTGTCTGCATCCCTTTAAATGCTGCTGTCTGTCCTTTTCAAAACGTCTTTTAAAAAGTCATTGCCTTGCAGCTGGGGAGGGAAGCCTCATAATTCACAGCTGCTCAGGCAGGATAGCAGCAGGCAGCCCCTTGCATTGGCAGGGCCAGGATTGTCTGTCCCTGTGCAACAGGCAGCTCCTGGCCCAGACACTTTACCCCAGTGAAGCCAGTGGGAAACTCCTCCTGAGCTCCGTGACAGCAGGATCTGGCTTTCGGTGCTTTGAGTAGCAGTTTGTTAAGGCCACCAAGTGGCTTTTTCTTCTTCCCTCCTCCACCCGTCCTCTTCTCAAGGCAGCCATCTGCAGCACTGGCATGGAGCAAAGGCTAACGTAGTAACAAAGAGATGGAACAGGATTTTGCCTTGCATAAGATGAAGCCACATTGCTTCTCTACTTCTCATACCATTGCACTATCACAAACAAACTCTCCCAGCTGCAAGTACTAAACATCTGTGAAAGGAAAAGGGTTAAAGAAGCTTTAAAAAAGAATCTAGCAGCTTTGACAATACGCTCTTTACAGAAACCACTGGATACTTCTCAAGCAGAAGAGCTGGCGAGCTCTGCAAGGGGATTTTGGAGGCCTTTTGAGTTTGGTAGGTCTGAATGTCCAGAGGTGATAATAAGGAGGGATGAATTGGCCCATGATGGGCCTGAGGTGCTGCAGGAAAACCAGTGGCATGTCACCCATGCCATCTTGCTCGGACCAGTAACACACGGTGCCTTCCCACTCAATCACAGCCAGAACTGCATTTGCTGTAAGCAATCACAACAGACAGTTTTGGGGGGGTTTGGTTTTGTTTTTAAAAGGTACTGTGTTTTTTGATGCAATCCCCCCACCAGAAAGAAAACAACCCATGAATTACGTAACAAAACCAGCAGTGCAAAGCGGGTGATGGAACTCCTTGGTGTTTCCTAGCGTGCAGTGCCTTCAGCAGAAGTGCGCGGCTAGGCTTGCATCACTGGCATTGTGAGAAACTTGATTTTGCTTCAGGAGGGAAGCATTCGCCCATGCTGGTAAGTCACCCTTCAGAGTACCCTTCCTGTTCATGCTAACCAAGGTAGCCATGCATGCAGAGATCTCTCTCTCTTTTCACCATTAGAAAAGAGCAGCCTGGTACAAAAGTTCATGAGATCGGCCATCCAGGCTGCATCGGCTGCCAACAGTCGCTGCAGCTGTTAACTCCTCAGGAGGCACTGAGGGACAGCGTCAACTGCCAGGCGCAGTTCAGAGTGCTCAGGTGGAACAAAGCGAGGTGGACAATGCGTTTAAAGGGGCAGGTTTTCCCATGTCACTAAAAGGAACCCGGCACCCCAGCACCACAGAGGATTTGCCTTTGCAAATCTCCCGATGTGGCCAGCACGCTTTGGTTCTGCCCCGGCAAAGCCAGTAGTATAAAACCAAGCGCTGCCCATAGGAAGGCCTCTGCGGGGCTTTTCCAGTTCTCCCTAGCAGCACCTACACAGACTAACACTTGGTGTATGAGTTTTCTCCTACCACAGCTTCACTGGGTCCCAAATGCTATTCTCCTGACGGGAGCACTGGTGGATGCTACAATTACCATGGTCCTCCTTTACGCACTGATACCAAAAGCTGCTGTGATCTAGAGTGGAGAAAGGTAGGAGGAGATGTAATAACCAATTGTCACTATAATTTCTCATATTCGTTGTTTAGGGAGACATTTCCAAAGCAGACAGAATGTTGTGAACTTTCCTCCTGACTTCTGGCAACATTTTAGCTCTCATGTATTTCCCCTCACATTTAGCAGTTTTATCCTTCATCACCCAGATGTTTGCTTGCTCTTTCCAGACTCTGTATGCTTTCAGCATCTATGGAAATATGGCTGTATAAGCGCTGTGCCATTGGGCTCTCCAAGGAAGGCGAAGCATCCCTAAACCTCCCTCCATCAGGCTTTATCAGCCGTGGGGGAGAAGCACACCTCGCAGCCAGCTGAGGAGCAATGCAGCGATCACTTTCCCCCAGCAACAGCCTGCTGTTTGGAGAGCACCTGCGCCTCCAGCTTCCACCTCTTCCCTGGCAGGTTGCATGCGGCTGGCTCCTGTGTGGGGAATGGTGCAAAGTGAGCACTGAGAAGCCCCGCTACAGTCTCCTTGTTCCACTGGGCCCTGCGCCTGGGCAGATCAAGCATCAGTGAGGAGGAGAAGCCAGGTTACACTGCCCCTTCTGCCCTACACCGTGGTGCCAAAAGATGCTCTAGTCCAAAAGACACTGACATCCGAGGAGCAATAGGTTACTGTTATTAACCCTTTGTAATGTCAAGCACTCTCCATGCTCCCACTACCTCTCATTTACAAGGCCTTGCGCTCCTGGCAAGGAGGACTGTAACACAGGCATCCCAGTTGTCACAGGACTGAAGAAGGATGACTTCCCCCCTGCAGGAGCTTGCACCAAAGCCTAGCCTAGGGCAGCTGGCCTCTTGAGCGGTTTGTGCTGCCCCATGATTTGAGCACTGGAGCTGAAACTGCTGAGGATCCAGTGGTTCATCTAGCACTGGTCGTAAAGTGATGTTTGATTGCAGCCGATGAAGGCCTTTCACGTTATTAAAACTTCCAGAAAGCACGTGCTGGTTTATGTACGTGCTAGACTGATCAGTGATAGCAGGAGAAATTCTGACTGGATGTACTTGCTATTCCCCGCTCTCACCCTCCACTGAAATCCTTGTTTACAAAGACTTGTTTCCTTTTAAATCATTCTTCTGCACATCTAATAGGACTGACCCGCTTCTTTTCAAAGTGAAATACTACTGTACATTCATTTAGGGCTCACATTCACTCTCTTTAGATTACAGCCAAACTTGCATTGTGCTGCTGTGTACGACGAGTCAGGTCTCTTCTCAACAGCAAAACACAGGCAGCTTATTTGTGTTGCTGCCTGAAGAAGAGCAATTAATAAGTGGATTTTTTTTCTTTAACTAGTTTAGATTATAGCTCCTCTTGCTCACTAGATATTTTTCCTCTGGGGCTGTGAGTTCCTTTTTTGTCTGTCAAAAAGAAGAAGGTAACACAAACTGCTAGACCATCACCACCACCTCCTTCTCACAACCATCTGCATCTCATCGCCATCTGCTCAGTAAGTCCAGGCTGAGGATTTACCCCTCACTAATCAAAATAGGATGAAACCAAATCATGTTTGAAATTATACAGGGTATGCTATACCTATGGTCTCTGAAACATCTCCTTCCACAGGGACGTATGTGCCACAGGTGATTTCCACTCTGCAATGGCCACAGACAAGAGGAAACCCTCCCAGTTTCTTTAAAGCAGTGAAATCTCAGCAACAGCCACATCTATGGTTTTCGTGAAACTTCCCAAAGCTTCCTCCCTTCTGAGTTCTTTTCTCTATCATTTAAATTCCTGCTTTGCATTGCTTTTCACAAAGATGCTCAAAAGGACAGAAAACCCAGACAGTTTTATACTTGAGAATTGCAGTAGGAAGTGGGAGCAGAATGGGCAATACATGTACAGCATAGGTCTTCTGGGTTTTTTAATGTTCAGTGTTTAGTTTTCAGTGATTTTTCTTGTTGTGTCACCCTAGTCCTTTCCCTCTCCAAGTCATTTTCTGATTTAACTGGGCTCCCTGCAGATCAGTTTCTTTGAAGTGGAACCTCAGCCCCAAAACCAAGTTGATCTTTTGAACCCAGGAAATTATGTGGGTTTGAACTTGGATACAAATGAGCCCAAGAACAAGCATTTACATTATGCTGGTATGAAAGCCAGCAAAGATTGGTTAAAGCAGAAATACTTAAGAGTGGTCACATCAGGAGCTTCCCTTCGCCAGGACATGGATATTTCACGCATTCCCCCAGAATGTCCAGCACTTGGGGTGTCATCCAGGCACCGGTTCTTGACAAGATCAAAATGTGCCAGGAATCAACCAACCTGCCAGCCAGTGCTTTGTGCTCCCCAGATACCTGGAAATTCACTTCTCCTTGCTGGAGGAAAGGACTGAAGAGAGTGATCCCAGGGGTCTCATGCCATTCCATGCACCCAGGTGGCAACTGCCCATCACTGGATGCATCCTTTTCCTGCTCCTGCAACAGCCAATCTGGCCCTCTCCCACTGTGTCCTACACTCCAAAAAGGGAGTTTTTCTGAGGGAGCAAATCAATTCATCCTTTACCTTGTTCTTCACTGTAACAAATCACATTTAGACTGGGTACCACCTCTGGAACAGTCTCACTTCTCCACGCTGGTGAGATACCTTCCCTAGGTTGACTTCACTGATCAAAATGCAGTAAGTGGGTTTTCTTAGTCATGTTTGGGATGTTGTCCTGGGGTCAGCAGTAGCAGTCATTTTTTTCTCCTTCTTAGTAGCTGGTGCAGTGCTGTGTTTTTGACTTTTGGTGTGGGAACAGTGCTGGTAACACCGATGTTTTTAGTTGTTGTTCAGTCATGTTTACTCAGACCAAGGACTTCCTGAGCCTCATGCTCTGCCAGGGAGGAGGGGAAGCCAGGAGGAAGCAGAGACAGGACATCTGACCCAAACTGACCAAAGAGGTATTCCATACCACAGCACGTCATGCCCAGGATGTAATGGAGAGTTACCCAGAAGGGCTGGCTCACTGCTTGGTCAGGCTGGGTATCGGTCAGTGGGTGGTGGGTGGTTGTATTCTCTTCCCTTGTTATTTCTCTTATCGTTATTATTATTGGTGGTAGCAGTAGTGATTTGTGTTATACCTTAGTTACTGGACTGTTTTTATCTCAGCCCGTGGGAGTTGCATTCTTTTGATTCTCCTCCCCGTCCCTCCGGGAGCAGGGCAGGGGGAGGAAGGGGGCAGAGCGAGCGAGCGGCTGCGTGGGTCTGAGTTACTGACTGCACTTAAACCACGACAGATGTCTTTGGGTGCAGTGTCTAAATTACATTTATGGGAAATGCTCTGAGGATAACATAACTGAAGAATGGTTTGGGTTAGAAGGGACCTTAAAGATCATCTAGTTCCAATGGCCCTGCCACAGGCAGGAAGAGCTCCCACAAGACCAAGTTGCTCAAAGCCCCATCCAACCTGGGCTTGAATCAACCTTGTCATGCTTGGACTGATAACAAGCAGGCCGTGATCCAGAGCTGCCCTGTGGCCTTTCAAGGAGTGTAGAATGAGCTTTAAAAAGTACTTTTTGGCAAAATTGGCATTGTCACCAGCACCCTGCGCAACACACGCATGTGAGCATGTGTACAGGCACACAAAATCCAAGGTTCTGCTCCCTTACAAAATCAATAAAGCTTAGAGCACCCCAAAAGTAAAGCCAGCTCTTGCCATTACTTTTAGACTGGAAATGTTCATACTTTGTGGTTCCCGATGGCTACATCAGGTTGTCTGAATGCCAAGCTCCTATCCTTGATATTCTTCTTTGGTTGGTCCTCTGGCCTCCCAAAGGAAAATCCCTTCTACTTGATTTCCCTTTCTGCCTCTCAGAGCACTTGGCATTTCCCTCAGATGGCAATGGTATTAAATAATTACCTCTTGTACCTGTAATAGAAAAAGCACACGTTAGAAATCCTCCAGCAGCATTTGCCCTTAAGGATATGCGATTTTAAAATGGATGGATCCAGGTCATTCAGCTTTTTGCACATTTCTGCATATTGAAGAATATGGTCCATAATTCCAAACATTAGTTATTCCTAATTTCAGAAATCTGCTTGTAAGACACACTCTGCTTGCATCTCCTTTCCCAGTCAGCACGAGGAGTGTTGGAAAGCATCAGAAGCTAGTCATGAAAGGGCTATTCAGCTGTACCCCTCCAGATCCCAGCTCCACAGTTCAGTGTGGCATTTGGGCAAATGGAAATGTTATTGGGCTACTGGTGGGAAGTGAGTTAATAATGATCCAAGAATAACTAGAGATCCCCGAAACCATGTGGAAAGATAAATCAGATGGGTGGGGGAATGAAAAAGAAATCATGGAAACACCTCTAATTCAGGTGCAAGTATATTGATTACATTATCATCGAAAGAGTCTCCAGCATCAGGCAGACTGTGTTGCTCTCACTGGAGCATTCACTGCCAGCAGTATGACATTGTAGGAATAAGGTCATTTGAACATTTGGCATTTGAACTTCTCCAAATGGTAGAGGGTGAGAATATGACCTTGCAGACAAGTCATATTCTTGAAGTTTAGATTGGATATAAGGAGGAAATTCTTTCCTGTTAGAGTGGTGAGGCACTGGAATGGGTTGCCCAGGGAGGTTGTGAGTGCTCCATCCCTGGCAGTGTTCAAGGCCAGGTTGGATGAAGCCTTGGGTGGGATGGTTTAGTGTGAGGTGTCCCTGGCCATGGCAGGGGGGTTGGAACTAGATGATCTTGAGGTCCTTTCCAACCCTAACTATTCTATGATTCTATATGGGAGTATGCCCATATTCAGATGGGCATGCTCCTCTCCTCCCCAGAGCAAGGACACTTCTTTAGTAAGATATACGCCTCTATGTCAGATGATACCTGGGTGGAACTAAGCTTAATGAAAACCCAATTGGTTATTTTTCCATATGAGCTCAATTAGTTGCTGGCTATCTTTGGATTTTAGCACTAATGCAGTGAGTTTATCAGTGGCAATTCCGAATCTGCATTTCCATTGCTTCAATAAACCACACTGCTCATGAATCTGTAATTGTGAAAGTTCTTATTGAACGTAACCGGTTGTAGAGTGTGGAACTGGTTATAACCATAAATTAAGCCTGGCTGCATCCATCCCTTCTGATCTCTGAGGACCGGCTGGAATGCAAGGGTGTTTGTTTTCTGCTGAATTTCTACGCTGTTAATTCAACAGACATTGATGGTATGACCTTTCCCTTCAGGTGCCTGATGGGATTTGAGTTCCTTGGGCCGCAGCTGGCAGGGCAGTAATGCTTACACTGCTGAAGCCGTTCATCCCCCAGTTCCAGCAACACAGCCCTTCGGTGCCTGTTTTATAAAACAAACTCTATCAGCCCAACACTAGTTGTCCAAGGGCCTGCTGCTCACCCAGAAGAGCCTCTTTCCCCAAGGAGCGGGAAGTCCATGGGGATTTTGCTGTTGGTTTGAAGAGCTGGAGGTGTCAACCCATGGTTTCTAAGCTGGCCTGGCAACCCAGCACTGGGGAAGAGCACTTTGCTGCTTCTGCACCGTGTTGGTTGGATGCACGCACCAACCCTTTCTCTTCAAAGCGGAGAAAGGCTGTTGAAGTCCCAGGCACAGGCTGATGTACGGAGGCATGATGGCAGCCTCATGAGAGGCAGTTTGAAATATTCTTGGCTACTAAGCAGAGGGGAAATACGTGAAAAGAAAAAACATTGAACACCGAATCCACCCAAAATAATCACAACTGGACTGTATGATGTTTCTGCTTTAAAGGATGTGGCCACACTCACCGGTTTGCTTTATTTCTAACAACAGTTTAAAATGACTCTGTAATTAGTAATGTGGAAGTTATATGATTGATAGGCTAATAACTGTTTCAGGAGTCACTATTTTAAATGGAGGAACTTGTAAAATCCCTCCCCAAAATGAGAAGAGAGTGCTTATGACACCAGAAGTTACCACAACAGAGGATGCTTAAAATTGCCTATTGCAACTCATGTGAGACTGGTTATAGAGTGAGCGCTTTGCTGAAATAAATCAAGGTAATTGGGAATCTCGCCCAAATTTCCCTGGTGTATCTGAATTCCATCAATGCCATCTATGGCATGAAGATCTTTCTGTTGTGTGACTTGTGAACTCAAGTAGAGTTGTTGCCCGAAGCATGGGGTTGTGAGGCTTTCTTTAATAGTGCCACTTCTTGGGGTCTGAGTTGGGCTTCTGTTTTGGGCAGTGGAGGGCATCATCTCACAGGGACTTGCAACCAGTCCTTTGCAAGGACTCCTAAGGGAAGAAGGCACTCAGTGGAAACCAGTGGCAATAGCAAGGTGCTGAGTCCTCAGACTTCTCTCAAGGAAGAAGTTTTGGGGCAGCTAAAGATGTAGACAGGCAGCTGTGGGCTTTTCAAAACCACTTCTAGGGGCTTGACCCACTTCTGAAAATGCATGTACCAATGGCACTTGTCAAGGGCTTCAGCACAAGGTGTGCTGGGTTTCTAAAGAGCCCTGGTCAGGGGTCTTCACCCAAGGCTAGAGCTGGACAGCTGGGGAAGGAGCCCACTCACTGCTGCACTTCTGCTCACTGGTGCGTCTGCCCTGGGATGCAGTGTGTGTGCAGGGACAGGACCTTTACTGCCCACTGGGACCTGCCACTGCAAGCACATTCCTACCGGAGCTGCAGGCAGCTGGATGTCCAGTGCAACCGGCACAGCCCTCCCAGTGCAAGAGTGTTTAATATGTCTGCCCTTTGGTTCAGCACTGCACCTTTCAGTAGGGACCCATTTCAGAGAGCCCCTGGCAGCTGGTCTGAGCTGACATCTCTCTTTGCTTTTCTGCCTTGGGTGCAATTCCCAGGTGAGTCAGCTGGGACTTCAGAAGAGTTTGGTGAAAGCAGAAGCCAGCTTTCTATGTGCTGAGGGTTTGTGAGCGACTGTTGAGAAGAAACAGTCATTTTTCCTGGCATGCCTTTAGTCAGTGTGACCTTAAGAGTGTGAAAAACAGGGGGCCAGTGGTGACTGCCGCGGTTAAATAGCAGCAAGCACGCTTTCACAAGAGGCCTTCAGTCATCGACACACAAAACTTCCATGAAGGCAGTGGGGCTTTTGGGTAAGGTTTGAAGGGTCAGGCACTCACAATGGCATGGAAATCACTAGAAACAGATGGCTGTGTGGTGCTGTAAGTGTTCTGACCACCAGCAAAGCCAGCTAGGGTGGAATTGTCTCTTAGCATATGCAAAAACACCCAACGAACGTTTACCGGCACGCTGCTGCAGCGTTTAATGCGGACACCGCAGTTGTGTTATTGATCAGAGTTTTCTATTTTACAGACCAAAATGGTGGGCCCTCATTTTTTTAATTAATAATTCTCATTTCCTTCTTAAATGGAAATGGCTGATGTCCAGAAACCCCAAGTAACGAAGTCAGCAAAGCCAATTAGATTAGCATGTCTTACTCATGAGTAGACTAACTTGCAAAGGCCGAGTGTGCATGCAGGGATCTGGCTTTAAGCATCCCCTCTGACATTTAGGCAACTGGAGATAGTTTTCTAATAGAGTTCTTGCTGCACAAGGACAGCAACCAACCACCCAGCCAGGTAATTTCCCACATATGTATGTTCTGGGTTTTTTATGATTGACTTTCTCCTCTCTTAAAGATTTCTGAATGTGTAACCCATTTACCCCTCTATCTATAGATGGATTTCTTTGGACAAGAACAACTGTTCTGGGTTTTGCTTTTGTGGTTTTGGTTTTTTTTCCTCTGAAGGATTTTGACCTAATGCAGATCAAATCTGCATGTTTCATGCTGGCCCAGAATTTGTTGTCTTAGAAGCTGCAAAAAAGAGAAGGCATCAAAAGCATTCATTTTTATAGTGATATATTTCAAGATGGTTTTATACCTAATGAAGTTACAGTTGGCGCCCTGAGTACCACACAGTCTTGCCCATAGGGATCGAAATTGGATTTTTAGAAAGCCTTTCAGATGTGTTTTGGTAAAGCTGTGGTTGCTCGTCTTGATTTATGGTGGCAGCCACCTCCAATCTCAAAGATGTATTTTAATGTTTCAAAGGTGCCTTAGCTCGTGACTGAGAAGACTTCGGATAGGCCCTGCCAATTCTTTCTTTAGCGGATGGATGATGTGTTACACACCCGATACCTCCAAACGCCTGCACTTCTCACTTCTCCCTCAAAACGTGGTGATAATTACATTTAAATTTCAGAAGATGGCGTTGAAGATTTGCAATTAATATCCTAAACTCCGCGTGCACCCTCCGCTCCGGCGGCCTGCCAGCACGGTGCGCGATGACTGGTTCCTGATCTGATACGTTACAGCAGAAAGGATGTGGATGTGTGCTGGAGACGTTCAAACAGAAAAACAACAAGAAAGTGCTGGGGCACCAAACACGTGTTTGAAACCCCAAAGACTTTCATGCGAGCCGGGACCTCGCTCCTCCAACCCTCCTTCCCTGGCCCCCACCACTCCGGGTCAGGGGACTCAGCAAGCGGGCTAGCCAGGGTCACCCATCAGCCAGCTCGGCTCTGGGGCCGGGACCTAGCACGGGCTCTCCCGCGGCAGCATCCCCTCAGCTCAGTGAGGGTGTTACCGGCTGCCCTCGGCTCCGGCTGCCGCCGCCTCGTCGGGGCTCTCTGCCTCCCACCTTACCCCCGTTTCACGGCCTGCAAAGCACGGGGTGGGGTCGCCAGAGGAGAGCCCGAACCCTCCGGGTTTCCTTCGCCCCAGGGGTGTGCTCTCATGCCCCTCCGCGACCCCGGCTGGCAGGGGGTTTGCACCGGGCAAACCCCTGAGTGGCAGGGGGTCCCTGGACGTGGGTGCGCGGCGCGATGCTCCCACCGTCCCCCCGAGCCGCCCCGGGGCCCGGCCGGCGCCGTCTACCAAGTTTCTGGTGGGTGTAGCTCGCTGGGTCTTTTACAGTAAAAGCCGCCTGGCTCTCACAGGTAGGAGTTTCCCCAGGCTATTTATGTACGTGTGTCTGTCTGTATAGATTTATAGAAAAACCCACCCAACGTGGACGCAGAGAGGGCGCCGGGCTGCGCCCCCCCCGCCCCGCGGCATCTGTTTACCAGCAGCGGGTATGTGTCACTGCCTCAGATGTTTTCCAGCTCACAAACTCCCCGCTCCCCTCCGCCGGCTCCACCTCCGGGCCGGGGCCCGCCTTTCCCCCCCCCCCCCGCCCCCCCGGGCACGACGCCCTCCATCATATAAAGAAACTTCCCGGGCCCGCTGGCCCAGTCGCTGTGCGCCCCGTCTCAGCAGCCGTCTCGGCAGCCAGCGGCCCCTGTCCGCTCTCAGCTCCGCCACAGAGGTAAGCGCCGGCGGCGGAACACAACGAGTCCCCCCGGGTCCTCCCCCGGGCCGCCGCAGCGCTCCGGGAGAGCGGGACCCGACGGGTCGGGGAAGACAAGCAGGGATGGGTGATGCAGGCACCTCGGCTTCCCCCGAGGTGCGCTTCTCCCGCGGCTGTCGGCACCTGAGCGAGCCGTTTGGCTCCTTTAAAATCATTGTTGTAGGATTTCCCCCTAACTGGAAGCAGAACAGTAATTAATAGCTGCCCCGTTTTCTGCTCCCGAGGGGAAGGCGCGCACCAGCCACCGGCCCTGCCGGCTCCTCCTGTCCTGGGGAGGGTCGTGGGAGCGGGTGTGGGGGGATCCACTTCATGCTCTGCCTAATGGCAGGGAAAGCACTTTTGGGGGGGTCTCTGCAGGGGTTCCGTGCATGGGGGAGCCGCCGCCCTGCCCACCCACAGGCACCCTGGGGAGAAGTTCGGGGACGGGGTTTGGTGTCTGGGGGCATGCTGCGGATGAGGAGGGGTGTCGGGTGCAGAGCTGCCTAACGGCCCCCAGTAGTGTGCACTTGTCAGACAAGGCTCTCTTAAAGTGTCTGTGTGTATACGGAGAGGCAAAGGCTGTGGGTGAGGAATCACTTGATTAGATTGCGGGGTGGGGGGAAGAACCCACCAAACTAAGCTTTTGGGCACCTTTTCAGCTCGGGGAGACAAACCTGACGCCAAGTCCCCATCACTGGTGTTGAGGTCCTCATGTTAGAACCTTTCCAGTGGGTGCCCATCACTGCAGAGCTGCGCAGCTCCCAGTGCTCTGCACGTGGGTAGGGCTCTGGGTGGCTGCCTGCAAGCTCCCGTGTGCCTGGGGAGAGTCAGTGCCCTTATGCCGGGCTCTGTGGGTTGCTGTCTTTCCACTTTTAGGTATTTGCTATGTATAGATTTGAATGTTGCTACATATGCGCGCTGGGAGCAGTTGGAGGGGTAGATATGTATAGGACATCATGTGTTCAAATGTGTCTTGCGTAAGTGAGCTTGTGAAAACTACTTTGATGTTATAGTTAGATGCCGTATAAATCATAACTGTACGTGAAGCTCTCCAAATTGTGTGTGCGTGTCTAATGTTACAGATGTGCGCTGTCGCGTGCAAAGTTTTATTCCATTTTTTACCTTTTTGGTTATAAAGTAAAAAGCCCAGTTGAGCTCTGAGCAGGACAAGGGGTTTGTGCCTTATGTCACCTGCGATGCGAATCTCGGCAGCCCCTGTATGTTCATGCAAAACAGTGTCGGGACAGGGGGGAAGTTTGTCAAAGTCTGCAGCACCAGTGGTGCCTGGGGAAGGCTGGGGGGGCTGTTCTCAGTTTCCTGAGGCTCTGTACTCTGTTTCCTGGGGCTCTCCTGGAGCCCCCCTGCGTTCTGCAGCTGCTGCTTGGGGGGATACATGTGGTGCCAGGGACTGGGAGCTGCTGGCCAGCCGCTACATGGGGACTTAGTCCATCACCTGACCTGTGGGTTTTCCTCTCCCTCCTTCCTGCCCCTCTCCCCCTCCCCTGCAGCCCCCCAGAGCTGGTGCTTGGGTGTGTGTGGAGCGGTGGGCTCGGTGAGGCACCCCAAAACCTCCCACCCGACCTCTGACACGAGTGGCATGAACTTGGAGCCAGGTGAGTGCGGAATGAACTCGGTGAGCTGTGGCAACGGGAAACTCCGCCAGTGGCTGATCGACCAGATAGACAGCTGCAAGTACCCGGGGCTGGTGTGGGAGAACGATGAGAAGAGCATCTTCCGCATCCCCTGGAAGCATGCGGGCAAGCAGGACTACAACCGTGAGGAGGATGCTGCCCTCTTCAAGGTAGGGCTTAGCCTGGGGTCAGGGCTGTGGGGCACAGCCGGGGGAGGAGGGATGCCCAGGGGCTCTGCGGTGGCTGCTTGCCATCCCATCCTTGCACCTGGTTCTGCTGGGTGCCTGCAGCCGCCACTGACTGACTGATGCCCCTAGGTGTGCCCTGATGTCCCCATCTTTACAGGATGAGAAAGTCTGCCCTTTCAGGCTCTCTGTGTGGAGCTAAATGCTTGTGGGACTGGCACATCCATTTCCATATTTGCCTTGGATTATTTTCTCCCCTTCTTGTGCCTGGTAAACCATTTTTCCTGCTTTACCGTGCTGCTTTTTTTCTTAGCCTAAACCTGTAGGGGGTAAATTCATGCACGTATAAGCACAGATATAGATGCTGTTTCAAGCATTGTGGACTTGTACCTTGTAGTTGATTATTTTTCTTTTTTCTTTTGTTCTTCTTTTTTTTCTTTTTCTTGCTCTTTTGATTATCTGAAATGTTTCCAGGCTTGGGCTCTTTTTAAAGGAAAGTTCAGAGAGGGCATTGATAAACCAGATCCCCCTACCTGGAAGACAAGATTAAGGTGTGCTTTGAACAAGAGCAATGACTTTGAAGAACTGGTAGAGAGAAGCCAGCTGGACATCTCAGATCCCTATAAAGTGTACAGAATAGTGCCAGAAGGAGCTAAAAAAGGTAAAGCATCTCAAATTCCCTGTGTAACAGTGTGAATATGTCTCATTGTAAGCACATGAGGACTGAAGTGTGCTTGTGTGGAATGGCCCTGTGGTCTTTTAAAGTCTTTTAAGGAGCCAGAATGCAGGGCTCAAGTGCAGCTTGTTCTGACTTCAGAGGCCATGTCTGCGGGGGGACTGCTGGCGTTTGAGTTGGAGCGTTGAAAGGGAGCCCTTGCAGGAGATGCAGACAGGCGCCCTGCACATCGCTGGGGGAACTGCTCCTTCAGCTGGAGCCTCCCTGCCAGCTCTGTGTAGTGGGAGCCAAGCGAGCGGCTCAAGGGACAGGCAAAAAGGAAAATAAATGGCTTGCTGGATCTAAGTTTTGAATACAGGGAAGGGCAGAAGTGATTTGAGCAGTAGGTAACTGCTGGGAGCAAGGGATGCTCAGCCTGCAGCCTCCTGGGCAGAGGGCAGGGGCAGTGATAGACTGGGCTTGCGGGAGGCAAAGACTTGGCAGAACCTGGGGAAGACATCATGGAACACTGGGTATGGCCTGGCAGAGCCTTCCTGTGGGGCACTGGAGAGCCCAGTGGGACTGAAGGCATCCTGGAGCTGCCTGCAAGCAAGGGCTGGGAATCCTGTGCCAAATGGGTGCCGAAGGGCACTCTAGTCCTCTGCTTGGTCAAAGGCAGGCTGTATGGATTTGTCTTCAGTGTGCCAGTTTCAGATCTCCTCAAGATGTGTTTGACATTATTTTCATCCCTCTGGTGAACACAGGTGCAAAACAGATCAGCATGGAGGAGCAACCGTTAATGATGAACCACCCGTTTCCAATACCATCTCCTTATACTTCACTCCCATCTCAGGTATGGCATCGGTTACACGTTTCACTTGGTGCTCGTACATTGAGCAGCATCATTTCTGTGCTATGTGCTGTGTCTGTCTTTGCTGGCGTGGCTCTCTAGTTCTCTCTGGGAAGAAACTTTATTATGAAAACTGAGAAATCGAGAAGCAACTTTTCTAATGTCATATGAGGCCACAGGGCAGAATGATTTCTCTTGGTGGTGTTTATCCCTGAGTAATAGCTGTTTTCTGCTGGATGATAGATATTAGTGTACTGCCATTCTCTTGATGCCAGAATGTGAGCACCCAGTGAAGCCTTGCTCTTCCAAGCAGACATTTACCAGCAATGCTTTGACTGCCTTTTGTTATTCCACCCTGCTTGTTATTTACACCAGTGGTGAGAAGTTCATTTGAAAGCCTCATTGGTGGTGGTGGCAAGGTGCCAGGCGTGTAGCCTGGGCAATGCTTAGACCTCCATGGGCTTTGGCAGAGAAAATCAAGGAGCGGAGATGTGAAAGCTGATGTAATGCCTAGCATTAGTTTTGACAGCTGCTGAGTAAAAGAATATCTCATTAAATTGAATAGGTACCAAACTACATGGTGCCCCATGAACGGAACTGGAGGGAGTTTGCCCCAGAGCAGCCACATCCTGACATCCCCTACCAGTGTGCCAGCGTCCCCTTTGCAGCTCGCAGTCACCACTGGCAAGGGCCCGGCTGTGAAAATGGTAAGACGCTCCCGTTTAGGGTTGCTTGCTGAGGTTGGTCACCTAGAAGGCCCGCAGATTTCAGGTTTCTTATTCGTGGCTTTGATTGGAATTAACAGAAGTAGCTGGGTTCCTTTCAAAAGGAGGGTCACGCTGTCCATGGCAAGGGCATTTGTCCTGGCTCTTGCTTGCATTGCCACCATATGTGTGGTGGCAATGTTCTGGCATATGCAGTGCTCTGAGTTGATACAACTCAGCCCCCCAAAGTCCTCAGTTGTCTCAAAAGCCCTGAGCAATAAAAATTCAACCAACCCGCTGCTAAACCTCAAATGGGAACATGTGTTCTTTAGCTTTGCTTTCTGATTTTGGATCTTTTGAGGCACACATCAGTGAGGTTTTCCCTCCAGCCTTGTGGATTAGAATGGCATTATTCTCCCAAGAGGAAAGATGAAATTATTACTTTATTTTAGTGCTGCAGCAAATGGGACAAATTTTCATGGACTGAGTCTTTTTTGGGGCTGGTACAGCAGAAACAGAATAAAGGGACGTTCCCTTCCCCAGAGATCTCACAGTACTAAAGCCTAACATAATCATGGCTTTCCAAGCTCTGCATCCTTAGGTAAAAGCCTGAATCGTGAAAATTTGCAGTGCTAAAGCCTGCAGGGGATAAAACATAAGAGAAAGGGAACTGTATGCTGTAGACCCTTGCAGATAACTCAGCTGACAATGCAGGCATTTGTGTTGTGAGGAGAAGCAGCTGGTTCAGAAGGGCAGGAAAGGATGGGAAGTGAAAAAGTACTTCTTAGAGCAGATACTGCATTTTCAGAGGACAGCTCTCTAGAGGTTTTGGTGCAGAGAAATCTTTGGGTCTGCTAAAAAGTAAATGCTTAGTGCACTGCAACACTTGCTGGCAGCATATTGGAGTTATTAGGCACAATTGTTTGCTATTCGCTAGTAAAAATGGGAGGTAGCAAGCTGGATGAACTCTGCCCTGAAGTACATCCTCTGCAGCAGTTATACACAGGTTGCTGAATTTGAAGGCAGTTGTTGTTGGCTGTTATTGGCTTTCTCATTGGGCTCTAAAACGTGCTTAGAGGTGTGGGTGTTTTGTACCTGCGTTGCTCCAGCTCCTGATCATGATGGGTTCTGCCACTGGGAAAGGTAGTGTGCCCTTGTCTGCAAGTCACTTGCATCATCCTCCAAAGACTTCTATTGACATTAAGAAACAGAGGAAAACATCAGTTGTCCATGTTATAGTCCAGTTAATGAAAGGCATCTCTTGAGGCAGTCTGCTAGTAGTCCTGGTAATAAAACCGTAACAATCTCCTGTAGCACAATTTTCCTTCCCTACTTTTTAAAAGAGTATTAATTCCAGCTATATTGTTATACCAGTCTTTAGTAAAATTCCTTGTATGAAATGAGTTGTTTTATCAGGCTACTTTTAAGAGCACTGAAGTCTAATAAAAATGTAAACGATTTCTGTGCTATTATAATGCTATCATTCTGTGCTATTATTCTAGAATGTATTGTAGAGTATATTATAATGTATTCTTCTATAATATGTTATAGGATAATACATATAGAATAGTATATTCAATATAAAATACAGTCTATATATATTTTTATATATATTTATATATATTCACATTCTAGAATGTATTATAGAATAAGACATTAGAATAATAATTAGAATAATGTATTATTCTATAGTAACATGTTAGGTAAGGAGGAAAGGACTAGGAGGAATACTGAAATGTTAAGGGAGTATTTCATGCGGACCCAAATAAAAATGCCCAAATCACATCTGGAGAGACTGGTAGAGTTGGCATACCTGGAATAATTGGGAAATAGGTCCTTTTTAAGAAGGGGGAAAGAGAACGTTCCTGGTGGACCCAGAAAATCTCGCTTTTGCATTGCTATGACCTCTGCCCAAACTTTTCTTCTAGCTTTTAGGCAGCTGTCACTGACTTTTGTTTGTGAAAACAGGTTGTCAGGTGACAGGAACCTTTTATGCTTGTGCCCCTCCTGAGTCTCAGACTCCTGGCATCCCGATTGAGCCAAGCATAAGGTCTGGTGAAGCCCTCGCCCTGTCAGGTAAGGTCCGTCACCCCCCGGGCTTTCTGAGGAGCTTGGCAAGAGACTCCCATTTCTGACTTGTCCTGGCACCATCTCTTCTTTCTGATGTAAAGGAAAGAAAAAAGGGAACCTCTTTAATGAATGGATTTGGTGTATGGTCTTAAGCCTCTGTTTTCTGTGATACTTCAGCGCATGTAGCCCCAGCTCCAAGGGATGTAGGTGGTTGAAGTTATGGAAGTGCTTCTCTGGCCCACGGTGTTAGTTGCTGGGTTGCTTTGGTGAGCCGCCAAATCAGGCCTTCCCAGGGGAGTTTGGAAATTTTGGGGGGTCAGTGACTTTTCTTATTTGGGAGGAGCGCCCACAAAACCTGGTGGTAGCTGGGTACTTTGCTATGCTCCTGCCGGTGCCGTCTGGCCTTGCTCTGCTTCGTTATTCCTGGTGAAAGTAAGGTGTGTGGGAAAGGAAATGGAAGTTACTTCAGCCAGGTTTGCAGACATCCGGGTGCTGGGGGACGTTCTGAATAACTCCGGGAAAAGGTGTGGGAATGTGCTTTTTACAGAAATAATGAATAAACCTATAACATGATGCTTGGCAGGCTTCTCGTTCTCCTGATCAGGGTCTGTATGTATGTATGTGTGTGTGTGTGTGTTTGTGTATAGGTATATATATATAAACATTTATTGTATACACACACATGTATTTTTATATATTTTACATACATACGTATATTAAAAACACACAGAGAAGCATGTGTATGCAGTTCTGTGTGAGCTCTGAGAGGCAAGCCAAGTCGACCAAATGGCCATTTGAAAGTAAGGCTGGGAATTCTGGGTATAGCCCTTTCAGAGCTGGAGCCAGCAGTAGCTTCGCTTAGGGCAGCAGAGTGCAAGTTTGCAGGTCCCCTGTGCAGAAGCCTCCTTTATGCAAAATCTGAGGAGAAACACATCTACTTCCTGATAAAATGCGAGGAAGTGTGCTGAGCCAGTGGGTTTAATTGTGACGTGAACTTGGGAAACATGATGAACAATGACTTTGCTTTTTAAATTGAAATATGAAGTTTGCGGATGCTAGTTCCTGCCAAATTCCCACATCAGTAGCCCTTATAATAAAATGAGGCACCATTAATGTTGCCATACCCAAAAAGTATTAATTTCTTTATATGATTTTTGCTAATGTGAGCTTCTGGGTGGTTGTGACCACCAGGCTGAGATATCTCATGTGGATTTCTCTGTTGGCCTTAGTACAGATCTGAAACATAAAACATTCATACTAATGTATCACAGTGATTCTTCTTCTTTCTCCTTGTAGATTGCCGACTCCACATCTGCTTATATTACCGTGAAATACTGGTAAAGGAGGTGACAACTTCTAGTCCTGAAGGCTGTAGGATATCCCATGGCCAGAGTTACGAGGTCAGCAGCCTGGACCAAGTTATCTTTCCTTATCCAGAAGATAATGGCCAGAGGAAGAACATAGAAAAACTACTGAACCACCTGGAACGAGGAGTAATACTGTGGATGGCACCTGATGGCCTCTACGCTAAGAGACTTTGCCAGAGCAGGATCTACTGGGATGGGCCTCTGGCGCTTTGCAGTGACCGACCCAACAAGCTGGAGAGGGACCAAACATGCAAGCTCTTTGATACTCAGCAGTTTTTAGCAGGTAATTCCCGCTGCAGCCTTGATGCTGTTTCTGGAAGTGTCACCTGGTTGCTCTATGGGTGACATCTTTACGGTGAGAGCTTTATGGGAGTGCTCTTTTAATGTGACCTTATGACTTACAGTGAGAATTACCCCTCACTTCTTCTGGGCAAGCATAGTCAAGGGGTGGTTGACTTCTGAATATTCCTGTCAAATTCTGCTCTCTGTGCATGTTCAATACTCCTGCACAGACAAGCAGGAGTGGACTGATGCTCAGCTGGTGGCACGCAAAACCTCACATGTCTTTAAGAAGCATAAGGAGGAACCTAATGGAATAGTCTTTCCACAAACTGCGTGACAGAGGAAAGTGAATCCTGATCTTGGATCTGCTAGTGTAAGTAAGTCCTGGGGAGGTCTGTTGTCAGCACTCGCAGTGCTCTCAACCTGACGCAGAGAGAGTCTGAGGTCTTGCTCAGAGTGTACAAATATCCTCAAGAATTTCAGTAGAAAACATTCTTTTCAGGCTCTGCCAGTATTTGAAAGATATCGTGAGGGTAAGAAAGGAGCAGAGCTCCTGAAGCTTCAGGATTCCCTAATACTCTTACCAAGGATATACATTACCTCTCCAGAGAGAGCTCTGTGGGAAGGTCTTGTTTTGCACAGCGTAATACAGAGCGGCAAGGGCACACTTCAGGACCGTGCCTTCTCCTTCCAGCCTATGGAGGGAATGGGCAGACCCTCAACCCCACTTTGCAGCACTTCTGATCAGTTAGATGAGAGGGAGGAAAGCTCTCCACCCAGGGAAACTGGTGGGAGACAGTAAGTGTTCCAGAGGACAGCGTGGACATCAGGAATGCGTATTTGCCCTTTTCTGAGGTGTGTGGCATTGCTATATGTGAACTGCGTGCCTATGGTTAGGTGTGTTTTCCCATTAGAAGAGGGCACCAGCACTGGCATGACTCTCTCAAGACAATAATGCCCTGCAGAATTAAAAACCCCCAAACATCAAACCCAAACCAAGAGCTTTAGCGTACTTTATATTCCAGGGTTGATGCACCATCCTAGCAAAATGGTCAGGTAAGAAATGCATTTAAAGAGAGAAATCTCACGTGAATGCGAGAATTGACAGTTAGAAAGGGGAATTTGAGGTCAGGGTGTTGGCTTGCGCTTCAATCACATGCTAATTTGAAGACGTATAATTCTGTCTCTGATGATGGTTTTGGAAATCCCTTTCCCTTTTCTCAGGTGGTTTTTCAGATGTACTCTGGGTTCTTCCAAACGGTTGACAGGACATCTCTTTTTAGACACCTAACCCCAAAGATAAGCTCAAGCAGTAGTTACTTTTTCCCCCCTCCTAAATTACTTATGCACCAATGCCTGTGCAAACCCAAGCATGTGGTTGGAGTCATAGTCTGTGGTGTGTGCAAAGTGAGTTTTAGCATGTGTTGATGCTCAGCTAGGTTTGTGACTTGCCATGGGTGAATCACATCTGCGTGTTCATTGAATATACTGAGGTCCCAGAGTTCAGACAAGCTTAGGGATCCCCCGGTTAGGAAAGTGGGCCTTCCCTGGGAAGAGAGCAGGAGATCTTTACCAGGAGAGGAAGTCTTGGACAGCAGAGAAAAGCGCAGATGCAGACCTGCTATGGTGGACCCCTTTGAGGAGCTCTATCCTGCAGTGCAAACTGCACCAGAGCATCAAGGTCTGTGTTGAGCAGCCTGTACTATTGAGAAGGCTAAAATGGCAGTAAGTCAGAAACCAGGTGGATGGTCTCTGGGGAGTACTGTGTAATGAACAGTAAATTGGGCTGGGTGGAGAGTAGGAGGCACTCCCACAAGTGTTCGGGATTTCGGGAATTGCTGAGACCAAGTGAAACAGGAGGGAAGAGGAAGGTGGAAGAAGTTCCCTGTTATCGGTATGGTTGGACTGGCCTTTGATGGATCATCCTGCCTGGTCCTGCAGCAGCACAGAGGGAAGCAGGGCCCCATGGAAAATCTCTCTTCTATTCTGACATACCTCTGGAAAGTCCACAGCACTTTTTAGGGGGTTCTGGTGGAGAGAGTAGGGAGAGCTATGTTCTGTGTTCCAAGCGAGCTGTCCGTTGTTTTACAGCTGTAACCAACCCGCCCAGTAAGACCAGTAGTCCCAAACCAGGGTTGGGACACTCTGTGGTAGTCAGGGCATTGATACCTTGTTCTGAAAAGCTTGCAGATAGAGTAGAAATGGCGGGAGTGTATTTTGGGAAAAGATGCATTTGTTATGCAAAGTTCAAAGATTTTCCCTGTGTAGCAGGGAGAAGCTTCATTAAAAGATGGCTTCCTTATAGGGCATTGGTTTTCATATTAATTTCAACTTTTTCCAGAAGGCATGAGCAGAAGTATAAATTCAAATGGAATCTTTACCAATCGACTATGTAGGAATACTGCATGTAACACAGACTTTAATGAGGATATTATGTAGATGGAATTTTCCCTTTTCTGGAAGGATATGCAGTGTCTAAAACACAACATTGATTTTGGTCCCAGTGAAAGTCTCCTATGAAGGCCTCCCCTGCTATCCTTCATAGGGGACACTTTGGCTGGTGGAATAATTATATCACTTGACATTTTCCCTTTGTGCAAGGCTGTGGGTTAATGAAGAGAGTGCAGAAGCACAGAAGATAACAGGCTCTTTTGCCAGCTCACTGCATGGCTTAAATAAGGTCCTTCACCTTCCCTTGCCTCCCCATCCACCTCTAGGCTCAGTGATGACAGTGGCTGCGTCTAGCTGAGGCTGAATCTCATGCCTAGCAGTACTTTGAGTCTCTGGGTCTACTAAGCCATTGGCTTCAGTCCTGCTGTTGGGTGTCTGCTTGAGTGGGTTCCAGCTGCTGCCAGCATCTGCTCCAGAAGGTTCTGCTGCTGAGGCCAAATAGAAACATCAACTGGAAGACATCCCAGTCTGTGCATGTGAAATGACTTGTGAGGCAAGGCAAATAGAAAATTCGCAGTTTTGTGCCTAGCTTCCCCTGATCTGTGGGAAAGTCTTCAAACTCAGTGTATTCTCCTTACCTGACCTCCTTTATCCTCCTCTGGAGTTACTTCTCCTCCTGCTGTCCTTCAGGGTCATCCATTTAGAGCTCAGCCATCCACAAAGTCTTTCTTACCAGCCTCTACCTATTTTGGCTAGGACAGAGCTAATTTTCTTCATAGCAGCCCATGTGGTGCTATGGTTTGGGTTTGTGCTTAAAAAAGTGCTGGTAACATGGGGATGTTTTAGTTGGTGCTGAACAGTGCTTGCACAGTGTGAAGGCTTTCTCCATTTCTCACTCTACCCCCACAGCAAGTAAGCTGGAGTGGACAAGAGGCTGGGAGGGGACACAGCTGGGACAGCTGACCCAAGGTTGCCAAAAGGATATTCCCTGCTATATGACCTTGTGGGCATCAGTAAAACTGTGGGCAGGGTTTGCCAGAGGTTGCAGAGGTTGCTGTTGCTTGGGGACTGGCTGGACATTGGTTGGCTGGTGGTGAGCGATGGGAGCGACGGCTTTTTCCATCACTTGTTTCTCTTTGTTTTGTTTGGTCTTTTTTGGGGGGGTTGTTGTTTTTGGGGTTTGGGGTTTTGTGGTTGTTGTTGTTGTTTGGTTGGTTGGTTGTTTTTACCCATTAAACTGTTTTATCTCAACCCACAAACTTTTTTCACTTTTGCCCCTCCAACTTTCTGTCCTATCCTGGTGGTGGGAGTGAGCGAGCAGCTGCATGGTGCTTGCCTGCCTACTGGGGGTTAATCCGTAACACGTCTCTTTGTCTCCTCCCAGAACTGCAAGCCTTTGCTCACCATGGACGTCCGCTGCCGAGATACCAGGTTGCTCTGTGCTTTGGGGAGGAATTTCCAGATCCACAGAGGCAGAGGAAGCTAATTACAGCCCATGTAAGTAGGACTTCTGCCTTACCTAAAGGAAACATATTCCGTGGAGGATATGAGTCTGCCAGTCAGGCTTTTCTACCTTGTGTAGGTTCTGAGTGAGGTAATAAATTCTTGGAAATGTGGCACCTTCCAGACCAGGGTTGAATCCCTAGATCTGCCTAGTACTGACTGGTAGTCTTCAGTAGGGCTGAGGACCTGAGTTCCCTCTCTGTAGAGCGTAAGCATCATCCATAGTTTCTTGCACATCCCTTCAAAATCTAAAGCTGAAAGGTACCCTGGGCCATGTTGTTATCACCATCCCAGTTGCACAGTGTCTTGGGCTGCCAGGTCAGTGCAGGACATGGTGTTTTCACAACTGCTGCACCCAAGCATGCTCCAGAGCCTGTATCTCAGGGACTTCAGCCCTTACAGGATGCGGGAGCTGCCCGTGCAGCTTCAGGGTTAAGGTAGCTGGAAGGCTCATGGGCTGACTGGCCACAGTTTGCACACTCTCCGAGCTGGTCATTCAGGATGCTATCTGAGAAAGCAAGCACCTGGTCTCATCACCCTAAATTGGCTGTATTGGCCCATAAAACCACAAGAGAGGTGATAATGCCGACATTGGTGGCAGGGCTTAACTTACTGAATCGTTGGGAGCAAAACTGGTGTCTTTAATTTTTTGAAAGCCCCTGTCCCCTTTTTGGCTTTCCAGGTTTCCATCCTTCCATTGTAGCATCCCCTCTCCAACCCCCTTCTTCGGCTCCTGATGTGGCAGCTTCTTTGTGTACCTTTTGCTCTTTCCAGAGCTTTGCTTCCCCCTTACCTGTTGGACCTCAATCTCTCAGGCTGTCCCAGCCTGTGGGGTGGTGGGGCTCCATGGTCCCACCAAACAGCTATGCCCCAGGAGCTGTATGGCTCACCTGCCTCGCTGCCTTTCCGTCTTCCGCATGGCAGGACAGAAGGTGCTCAGCTGCCTCCAAATACAGATAAAAGGAAGTGAAAGGGAATTAGTGGGCCTGCTCCAAGGCAGAGATCCTTCTCGGAGGTGGGAACCAGAGACAGCATATTTTTCCTCCAAACTGGTGCCCATACCTTAACATGGAGGGGCTGGCTGACCAGCAGGAGAGGGTTGTGGGAATGAGTTGTCCAACCTGTTCATCCCCAAGGGTAAGGTGAGCTTCAGGTGCTTTTTCTCAGTGTGCAACTTAGATATTTGCTGTTAAGAGCCCAAAGCCCTGAGGTGAAACAGCGGTTTCTGAAGAGGCAGAAGTGTGAAGGCAGCGTTAAATCATACAAATCTCTCTGGGTGGTTGAACAGATTCCTCATCAGCTTGAATGAAGAGAAACAGGAGTAATCTTGGTGTTAGACTGAAGTCTGATTTCATGCAGAGTCATCTGGCAATGTATCTCAGTCTGCCTGGGGGCTCCAGCATTTAGAGTTCAGTCCTCAAAGTACTTTACAATGAAAGGAGAATTTCAGCACTTTGCATATGCATTTGGGCGACTGGCCACAGCCATTGTGTGGCCTATATGCATCACTCAGGGGCTGCCTAAAGGGCTGCCATTGCTAGTGTATCGTTTGTGTCACTGGTTGTGCCCTTCTAGATGAAAGTCATGGCAGTAAGGAGTGCGTGCAGTTTAGCAAGGCACCTGGCAGCAGAACAGGCAAGGCTTCGCTTAAAGCAGAGGTAGTGAGGCTACTGAGATAGTTTTCCCGTCCTGGTAAGCAGAACTGTTTTGTCCTGCCTTGTTTTTAAGTTAGAACCTCTGTGATTAACCAAGATGAGGAGCATGAAATTTTGTCACATGTCTGATTAACATTTTGTCTGTTCTTAAGGTTGAACCAATGTTTGCCAGGCAGCTGTATTACTTTGCTCAACAAAACAGTGGACATCTTCTGAGAGGCTATGATTTACCAGAACTTGTGGCTAGTCCAGAGGATTATCACAGATCTATTCGCCATTCCTCTATTCAAGAATAAGATCCTCAGAAAAGAGTATTTTTAAAGGCACTATAAGGATTATGCTGAGTGGAGGAGCAGATCTGGATCGCAATTTGGAGATCCACATCGCAGCTGGAAGTGTTCAGGGGTTCAATATAGGAAAGTGAACTAGGACAACCATATTGTATGATACAAATGACGGGTCTCCAACGTTTGGATGCTACATCTCACATAGGTTCCACTGTTGCTGAGAATAACTCAAAACTGACGAAATGATTGCTGTTTACGTTTGCTTAATGTTCTCCTTGGGTTTTGAGGACTGATTCTTACTGAAGACTTAAATCCAGCGTTTACACTGTTACATTTGCAGGGCTATTTATTTTGGATTACTGATCTCAGGGAAGGTACATACATTTGCGGTGTTCCCAGTTTGAAACTGTAGCTACTATAGGTGCATAGCAAACATAGATGGTTTGTGGAGACTAGCTGATACATGTAAGTGGTTATAAATTTAGATTCGTGTGATGCCTATATTCTTGTATAGAATATTTCAGTGTATTTTTTAAAAACAATGCAATTCTTCAGAGACGTATTTTTTTTAGTGCCTGACTGACATTTGTCCTGACAATGAATTTTGTTGCTGCCGCTGTTCTTATTGGATTAGCCCCCATAATAGCAGTTTCTAAGGTGATGCATTTATGGTACTGTGTTAAGAAAAGTGACTGTTCAACTCAAAGTACTTGTGAATTTAGTGGATAAACCACTAAAATTCTAGAGTCCCGAAGAGCAGGTTTAGAGACAAATTACATTTTTGTTAACAATTGAAAGCTACTATGCATTATATATATATGCATTAGAATTAAGTTGATAGACCTTGAAAATAGCACAGAAGTGGTCCTGCTAGCCCTTTTTTTTATGTCACATGCACGAGCCAGGTTAAAATAAGCACTATCTCTGACTTATACAGAGCCAGCTCTGCTCTTTGTGTGCACTTGGAGCTTTCTTCCAGTGGTACTGAAATGAATGTGAAGGGAGAGTTCAAGGAGAGCAGCATTTGGCCTCCTGTATTAAGACAGTCAAGGAAATACTTGTTTTAACATTTGTTTTCAAAAATTTTACAGAATTTGATGTGATTTGCAGCTTTTAATGATAAGGTGCTGTTACAAAGACAATGAGATCTGTTGGGTATACACGTCGGTGAAATTTGCTCTTAGTAGCTAGCTCCAGAACATGATCTCCCCATGCTTAACAGACATACTTCACTTGACTTTCTAAATGAGGAAGAAAAACCGGTACTTGGTCTGGCAGCAGACTTGCGTTCTAGGGACTTTAAATTTATACATCTTAAAGATGCATACTCTCTTGGGATATATTATCCCCCTCCTTCTCCATAGTGCCAAGCAGAATTAACAGATTGTTTTTACTTTGTTACTTGAAGTGTTTTTCCTGGCTTAAAGATTTTCTTAGGGGAGACCTCTTTCTTAGACATGAAAAACCACTGCTCTAGGTGACCTTCAGAGCTTCTGCATATGCTTTTGGCCTGTGCGTACATTTTACTGAAAGGGACTGTTGTGTTCAAACTGAACTGGTACGATACAAATATTCAATGTGTTTTTCACTTTTTTTTTTTCTAGTGGTTGTTGCTTCATATGCTCATACGCTTCAGCTTACATCTTAGAATAAAGTCCTTATTCCCTACCAACTTGATTTGTATGTGTTGTTTTCAGTCGTGGGACAAATCTAACAGCAAATCTAACACATATGATTCTGCACTGTGAACCTGGGCAGCACTGCTGGCCAAGTCTATGGGGAACTGTGTTCTAAGCCAAAAGTGCAGAGAAAGGTCAAATGGTAAGTATTTTTGCTTGCAAAAATGCATGCGGCATTAGCTACAATAAGTAGAAAAAGGGAAAATGAGGAGGTTACCCCTTGGCTGTTGGCTTCCTGGACTACGGATGATGCAGCAGAGCCCTGCAGCTGGGGATCTGGTACTTATCCTGAGGGCCTCTGGGGCTGGTGACCAGGCTGGTGCCTCCCATCCCAGCCAAGTACCTGAGGACCCTCTGACACACTGCGTGCAGGGCTGGTAGCTACTGGTTGCTATAGTTTCCAGAGTGCTTTCTAGTGGGAAAAGCTAGGAAAGGGTGAACAGGAGGATGATAAGTGAACTAAATAGTTAAGAATAGGAGTGAATTTCACCAGGCAGCCGCTGCTCACTGTAAATCAAGGTCCTGAAAAGGCTCCTTGGGTACAGTAGCATACAGCCAGAGCAAGGTGTGAAAATAGCTGCAAGATTTGTGAAGTGTGAGGATGGCGGGAGGGCATTTTCTCTTTACTTGGAGGCTCCTCATGACTATCAAGGTGCATTATCGGTTTTGGCCTTGGAAGGAGTGTTTAATTATTTCCCTTGAAAGAGCGTCATCAAAAGTCAGTGGCTATGAAGAGGGAAGGAGAAGAGTACCATGTTCTGGCCAAATACGGCTTGCTTAGTTTGAATGCAGAGAGACGCGGGTGAAAGACTTACTTTAACCAAAGAGGTTGTGATATTTCTCTTGGAGGGATGGGACAAGGGGAAGAGTGGAAGGAAAATCAAGCTGTTGATTTGTACCATACATTATTTTGCACGTGAGGACTTTAAAGCCGCATCTGACTTTTGTAACCATATCTTACTCTTCCAAATAACTAATGGATACGTAAAGTGGAAAAAAAAAGCAATCAAGAAAAAACCCTGAAAACATTTTCTCCTCTTAGTAGTTTTTTACAGTCACTACGTGAAAGCTTTTGAAGTACTTCCTACCTCTGTTAACTTCAGTTTATAGTTTCTGAGGTCTACTTCCTTCCTGTTTTAATTTTGTGGCGTTATAAATGACATGTTTTACTCCCGTCAACACCAAAGGCATAGCTGGTGTGTTTTCAAGCGATTTCAGCATGCAGTCTGTGTCAGTATTGGTTTCTCTTGATTTTAATACGGCCACTCTTAAAACCATTTCTTGAAAGGGTTTTGTGCCAGAGCTCTGCAGCTGAAGTACTTACATTTAGAATTTGGTTCTGCTAAGTGGTTTTGCCTACTGCTGTAAACAGTGTTAGCCTCACAGGGACTGTAGGTTAACCAGAAATGGGGAGATACATTTTAAGCTGAAATACAGTGTAACAGGGTTTGTGGAAAAAACACAGGATTCACGTGAAAACCCCTGTGGCCTTTTAGGCGGGCATAAGCATGCTGTTTACATCAGCGTTTGTCAGCAGCGTGGAGGTGGGGAAACACCACTCTTGGCAGAGAGCTTTCAGGAAAAAGCAAAGCATTTTCTCTTGCATGCTCTCAGATCATTGTCTATGTATACTTGTAAAGAGGCTGAGGTGGGGAGAGAGGAAGAGGACTTACCAAAAAAAAGATGAAAGCAGCTGAGTAGTTTGAAACAATCATATCACCTGGGTTAGTTATTTGTGACCATCTGCTTGCAAGTTTGGTCAGCTCCAAAGAGAAGTCAACAGGTCCCTGTGACTTGGAGCAGTTGGAGGTAGGTGGTGTGCAGCTCGTTCAAGCACTAAGCTTTCAAGCATGTAGCCCGGTAAGTGCATCGTTTTTGACAGCAGGGTGGTTACATCCACTGTGTCCCACATCTGGCTGCAGTGCTGGGCTATAGGTACTAACTGCCCACATGCCTGCAAAATGCTCAGTGCCTTGGCTGTTCTGAAATGACAGTCAAGAGGGAGGTAACTTAGGTGTATCAAAATAACATTCCCCCAACAATAGACGTTGAAAAACTGATAAAGATGCTGACTGGACGAGTTGCTGTTGCCCTTTTGGCAAGAGGTAAGGCAATCACCTGTGCTCAAGTGGAAACAGAAAAACAGGCCAGATGTCTTTGTTCTGGGCTCGGGTTGGTTTTTCCCACTTTGCACTGGCAGCCTGTCCCAAAAGCTGATGTCTGAGTGGCTCTGCAAGGGCTGGTGTTTTGCAAAAAGGCAACAGTCCCTCTTTTCACCTCCTAGATAGGAGTAGCTTCATGCCCTGGGAAACAATGGTGATGAAGCACAGAACTTCATTCTGTGAATGTATTTATTGTTTCAGCAGCACTGGCGCAGCATGGCTGCCTCGCACATCTCTGCAGGCCAGCTGGCAGTCTCCTGCTGCTCCAGTTACACTGCTGCCCACTGTCCCCAGACATGGGACTGTGCACTGCGGACTTTCCAAAATCAGTCTCCCAAGCCTTGTCTACCATTTCATGCTCCTTTCAAAGGACAGGTCATGAGTAACACACAAATTTTGCCTCTCAAGCTAAGAAAACAGGCAGGTTTGGATGACTTCACAGACCACACGTGATATGTGTCCTCTGTGTTCCTGGGAAGTGACTTCATCTTTGACCCTTGGGCTTGCTCTGTTTTGACGTCAAAACCAGTTTATGCATTCTTGCTCTAGAAATGTCTGAAATCCAAAAACTTGTGGATTCTGGCTGCCCATCCCTACTTTTAATCCCTTTCCTGGCCAGGCAGAAATGGTGTCCATGTAGTATCAATGAAACCACCTATCACAGGAAATTCTGTGAATGTCCATGTGAACTCTGTGATGTTAGAGCAGATACTTGCATCTTTGTAGCCAAAATATACTTGCCAACGTCTCTCAGCTGTATGAATACGATTGCTCCGTGTGTGTCACCATGTGCATGTAACACATTTCACCATTACATCTTCGCTATGTTGTCCACCTTGCTCCTTCTCAGTCTCTTTGTGAAGAGCAAATGTTTAAATCTGGATTGGGCAACTAAAGCAATGTCCTGATTTCTTCAGGTCTGCAAGATACAGAATTTCTCTCCGAGCTGGTGATGGCCAGTGCAGCACAGGCAGAAGTCAGACACTTTTCAGGTTCAAGCACTTCTGCTGTTTGTGTCCAAAATGTGTTAGCCTGTCTCTGTCCATGGTGAGGTCCTATTCACGTATCAAGAGACTGTGTCATGTAGTCTTGCGCCTTCTCTTTCTGGTCTAATGTAGGTACCAGCCTTGGCACGCAGTCGTGAAGAAATTTTCTTTTAGTGGTGGTTGCAGTCATCTAGTAATGCACATTGCTAAATACCCTGTTGTGGGTCTAGGTAACACTTTTTGGCCCTCTCTTAGGTCCTCTTTAAATCTTTCACTACACTGACAGCAAGATCTAAAGGCAGGCAGTGCTTCTTACTATTTGCACAGTGCCAAGCATGATGGGGCACCACCTTTGAAGTTCAGCCTCTAGAGAACACCGCAATTCCTGTAATTGTGAATAGGATGGAATGTGGGTCTTGCCAGTTGTGATTCTCACCCTAGAAACCATAAAGCATTCCGCAGAATATAGTCGTGGCATTCACTTGCGCTAGGCTTTCCCGTAGGAAGTGGCTGTGCACTTTATTTCAGCCCAAGCCACCACATTCAAATTACTTTTTCTCAAGGAGGTGATTGAATCAGTTGTTTCTCACGCGCCTGTTGCAGCCATTCATAGCTCTCTTGTAAAAGAGAAGGCTGAGCATTTCCAGTTTCTATCACAGAGCATCTAGCTTCAGATAAAATCACTTTTAGAGCTAGACACCCTGCCTTTTTTTTCCCTTTCAAACTTCTCCTGGGTTTCACGATCTTTATGTCCTCAGAAACCAAAGCTATGGGTCAGGTCTCGTTGCATCTCCAATAACTCATTTTCATTTCCTTTTTTCACACATGATCAAGAGGTTTAGCCCTCTTCATGACTGTCCCCTCCCACAGAAAAACCCATGCGAGGAGTAGCGAGAGAGGAAGACTTCAAAAACAGGGTGAGTGACCTCATCATGTATCTACTGTAGAGACGTCAGTCTCCAAGAAATAGGAAAGGTCAGAGCTGTTTAAGAGCAAGGGGTTTTTCACAACACAGCTGAAAACCCCAGGCTGGGTCTGATGAATTCATGTTATCCTCATCCCTTGTCTCATTTTTACCCCAAATATTTGGAGACCTTCCTTCCAGAAGAGATGAATGATTTTTAGCGTCCATTTAGACTTTCCAAAGAAATTGGTAAAACAAATGGCAGACATTCGCATGGGGATAGTACAAAATCTTTTTTTCCTTTTAAAAAAACCCATTTTTTTCTTCCAGAACTTCTGCCACCCCCAATATAACCAAGTTCTCATTGCACCGCGTTAATGATGTTATTATTTGGACCAATTAGCCCGGATGGTCACTGTGCTGTGTGCAGTGGATGGGAGAAAGGTGGACAAGCCTCTTCTATGGTGGGGTAGCAGGAGGGTGGAGGAGCCAGGAGCTATGTTCCAGGCGCTGTGGGCTTGGGAGGGTGTTTGCCTGGTGTCCCTGGGCACAGGTGCATGTCACCCATACCCATGAACAAGACAGCGCCCGCCTGAAGGGTGACTCTCGAGTCTCACTTTCCTTTAAAACCATCGCTGTACAAATAAAATGGCTTACCTACAATCCCCACACAGATACAGGCACCGTTTAAATATAGCAAGCACTGATGTCTATCTGTAAATTACAAGGAAATGAATAAATCGAGGCGACACAAACCACAAAAAGGAAGTTTGAAATCAACACGGAGCTGTGATAGGTCGTCTCCTGCCGAGGGACCCTGCCGATCCCTCACCATCCACTACAGTGGTGACACAGCCGCTGAACCCAATGCACCTGCCCGGGCTCCCCAGCGTGCATGCCCACGTGCTGCCGCTCGACAGGGATCTGGCCCACGTCTGGCAGTCTAGACCTGTGCCGGGGGGCACCAGTGCCCACGTAAAAGCTGAAGGCATCCTGAGCACCCGGGATCCCTGCTGCGGGGAGGGATGGCATGGTGCTTTCTGGAAACCAAAGAGCTCATTTCTAGAGGCGGTGTGGGGTGTGCTTCAGCACGGGGGGACCAAGAGGATTAATGCAGGAAGTTGAGGGGAAAGGTCTTATTTGTTTTCTTCTTCTTTTTTTTCTACTCTGAAGCACAGTTCTTATGCTGCTTACCATCCTGCTGCCTGCTAGGTGCGGGTATTCGGCAAGGTACTTTGGCTCATCTTCATTTATATGAGGAAGGCTGTTTATTTTTGTTTTCTTTGCAAGGTTGATGTTAAAGCCAGAATCATTAAGTAAAACGTGATGGTTTTACATACAGCACATGTGCGTGTGTGTGCAGATAGCAAGCCACTACCACCCCTCTAAAATGGTTTTACACATACGGCCAGGTTCCTCCATGCGAGGGAGGGAAAAAGTGCTAATGATACCTACAAGTTTTACAAGCATATTGGGCTGGGGAGAGGAGAGAATGAAAGGTCAAGCAAGCATGCGCACATTGGTGTCTGCAGCAGGCTCTCGACATGCATCAGACACTTAATTTTATAACTGCACCTGGGGAGGAGTGTCCATCAATGCCTTGTGCCCTATTAAACCCCAGGGACTGCACTGTAGGACACAGGCAGCTGATTGTGCTGATCCAAAATGCCATCTTTCCTGCAAGGTGTTACTGAAAACAAACCTCATACTCCAAGGGCTCCGATAAACCTGTTTCACCTCCTTCCACATGCTTGGTGTTCCCAGGACAAAAACCGTAGCATTGGTATCAACAGCTCCTTCCCCTGGCCATCAGCTTGGGGAGGTGGGCTCGACTTCTGGCAGGGAAAGGTGAGTGCTCTCCTTCCAGCCTCTCTGGTAAACCCCTGCGGATGGGCTGGTGCTGGAATTAGTCTGGCAGGATGCAAGGATTGTCAGCACTGCTCTTCACCATTGCTGAGTCTTCTCCAAGAAGAGCTGCCCATCTTCAGATGGATGAAGCAGAGCAGGGTGGCTGCAGGCATGGCCCTGGTGGATGCCAGCAGCAGGTGTGGAGGAGGAGAGTTCAGTCGCCAAGTTTATCTGGGAATCATTAGGGCCATTCTGCACATGCTGCTAAGGTGAATTAGCTTTGCTTTTCACAAAGGAAGGGGCAAGCAGGTCTGGAGGGGAGAAGTGGGTTTTGGCCAGGAGTCATCCATTTCTCAGAAATAAGGTGGTACAGGCGGACGTGGGGAGCAGACAGGCATGATAAGAATTATAATCAATGAATAAAGAAGTTCTTCCCAACCTCCACCTCACCCCACCAAAAAAAAGGAAGAGAGAAGCTGGAAGAAGAGGAGGGCAGGTATGAGCTGCACAAGGTAAGTTGGTTATGTGGCGGGGAGAAAAGGGAGCTGTGATGGGGTCAGGAAGAGGTCTGAGAGGGATGAAGGAGGGACACCATAAGGGAGTGGGCCAGGAGCAAGCCTGGAGACCACCCCAGGAGAGGATGGAGGAGAGGACAGGGAGCAAGATGGTTCCCCAAAGGGCATCGGTCATGGGTGAGGTGGCAGTGGGGCTGCTATGTGGATGTGTAAGTGGAGGGCAAGGGAGGGTTTGAGGGATACAGTTCTGTGGGTCATGCTTGGAACAGGGAAGGAAGCTTGAGGAAGAGGTTGGAGGGAGGGAAGGAGCAGAAGGTGGCACAGCAAAAGGGACGTTGCAGCTTCTGGTGCTCTGGCAACCAGGAAGAAGGGAGGCCCTGGAAGAGGATGGAGGATGCTGGTTGTGTTCAGAGGAATCAGTGCTGTGTGGCTAGGCCTAGAGGAGCTGGAGGAAAGGGTTATTGGAAGGTCTTGCCAGGAGGCCCTCAGCGACTCTGGAAGAATGAGAAATAGTGGAGCTTGAACTGGGATAGGGATAACCAGAATGGACCCAGTGCTAGAGCGAGAGAAAAGCAGGAGACTCAAAGCTGTTGGAGAGGTCCTAAAAGAGCTTAGCTATGCAGAAGGGCAAGGGGAGGCTGAAAACAGCAGCAAAGCCATGACCATACAGCAAAGGTCATGGCAAGGCCAGGCAGAGAGGCAAGAAGATGATGCTGAGGGAGAGAAGAATGGCCATAGAGAAGGAACTGAGACCCCAGAGATCAGATAAGGAGCAGCGTGCAGCCTGAAGAACGTTTGTAAGAGGAGTGAAAGTTAACAAGTGGTCCTGATGTGGTGATGCCTGAGTGAAACTGGGATGTTGAATAATTCCTCAGTTCCTCAACAAAGTTGAGGGAAGCTTCCTCGGCTTCGGGTAAGCATCACCCCACAGCCACCCACGTGGTCCGCCTCCTGCCCAGCTCTCTCCAGCTTCATGTTCAGAAAGAGAAGGCAAAGGGCATTACTTTTGGAACTAAGAGAGCAATTTTTGCTCAGCCTGCCAGGAAGTCTCGTCAAGACTGCGAAGTGTTCAATGGGCCAGGAAGGCTGGTTTTAAATAGTGAATAGTTCAACTGATCATTGATTTTGTTGCCGATGATGCAGAGGTAGCAGCTGCTGTTGTTCACACTTCTTTCCTAGGAAGCGCCAGCCCCTTGGACTGGCGATGCCATGACTGTGCTCCCAGCAGAAGGCATTGCTGTGAGCTGCATGGGTGCAAGCAGGTGTGTGTGCCCAGCATGCACAGGATTGCTCTGAACCAGCCAGTCCAGCAGAGACTGGGCTTTTCCTTTCCATGAGCAAGCAGCCAACCCCACACATTGAGTGTCTCCATCTCCCACCGTGCCCCTTGCAGACACTGTGGGATGGGCTGGGGGAGCCACTGCTCCTCTACACTGTTCCATAGGCAGAGGGGAGAGGCTGAATGCACTGGGCAAAGGGCATCTACGTGATGCTTGAAAAGGATTCACACTAATGGCAGTGCCTATAAAACTTCTCCAAGCTCACAGCCCCTGTACTTGGCTCTTATACAAGCATGGGAAAAGAGGGAAGGTTATCTTGCCCTCAGTGTCTGTTTAAATGCTTGGTCAGGTTTGCCAAGGGGCAGAAAAAGTCTATTGTAAGTCCACAGTAAACCCATGACTAAAGACCATCCAAAGCCATCCTTCCACCGCAGAATAGTCCTGTGTTTATTTGTGAGAACTTACTTACATCTGATTTTAAACACATTAGAAGCAGGTGAATTTAAAGGTGAATACACAAAGAAAACGTGCAGCGTATCGCTTTTTCTGCTGGTGATTGGCACAAAGGCTTTCTTTTCTCTCTGAGGAATATTGTGAGCTGTGTTCGGTTGTGCTAATGACAGCAGTAACAACAGCAGCAATAAGTATTGTAGTGGAAACAAGTGTTGGGGAAATGCCTATAGTCTGAAAAGCTGGAATGGGGCAGGGCTGGGTTGGGAGCCTCAAAATCCTGATTCCACTGAGTTTGTGGGCTGAGATTCCATCTCAGTGTGTATTATTAAAGTCTGGAGTTTTGAAAAACAGAGACTATTTCAGTTATCTGGGAGTGGGACTGTGATGTTACCTAACTGCCAAGGACATCCCATGAACCTCACAGCCACCCGCCTGTGTTTTGATGGCCAATTTGGAACCAAAGCAAATGATGCGGTGGAAATAATTATCTCACCGTCTGATTTAGTCACTCCATCAAGGTATTTGCAGAACGTAGCTGCTTTGTATAGGATAACAAAAAAGCAATGGGCTGGGTAATTCAATTAAAAGCAAAGAGCTGCAGCCTAGGCACTGACAGCATGTGGGAGGAAGTGGTGTTGTTTCCACTGTGACTGGCAGTGAGCGACTAGCAAAAACAAGGTGGTTTGAGGAACGCTTGCGTGTTAATGGCATTTCCCTGTTCTGTTTGTCAAGCAAAGATGGGAATATAGAGTCAGAATTTACTTGAATCTGTTCTTTTACAAGAAAAGATGAGGGGGCTCCATGGGAACGATGCTGAGGTGCTGCAGTGTGCAGGCAGCACCCCGAGCTTGCCTGCAAAGAGCACGTGTGTGCATCAGGTACTCAAGCTAAGTCTCTGTGGGTGAAACAGAAATAAAGCATTGCTGTGTGCAGGGTTGGTTGGAGATGGTAGTTTGTCTGCTGGGGTGCTGAGCTGATCTCACTGTGCCACAGTAGGGCTTGTACTGCCTGCTGCCAGCTGGTGTCTAGTACCTAGAATAAGGATGCCCATGGCATGGCTGATTCACTTCAGCCTTGCGGCTGTTGTAGGCCCACGTTGCAGCCATGGGCTCAGCAGTCTGGCTGCGGCATCAGGCTGGAGTGTTTCCAGAAGTGAATCAGCCTCTCTGCCTGATGTCCGTGTCGGGCGTGATAACCCAACAGCATGTAACAGCACCTTCCTCCGCCTCTGCTCTGTGTTCATCTTTCCCTTGTTATTGAGATAAAAAGGCCACCTGAAATGGTGCTGGGCACTCCACTGGTTTGCCTATAGGATATTAATTTCCTTTTGACCACCTCGGGTGACTTTGCATAAGCAGAAAATATTTCTTCATCAAAACTCACATTAAAAGGAAATTGCCCATAAATAATTAATTCCAGCCTTTCAGTGGCTTAACCTGCCAGTCAGTATCAAGAGAGACAGAACTGAAGTGCAGCCCAGAGAGGGACAGTTCCTGGGCTCCCCACCACTTGTGGGAGGGACGGCATCCCTTGCCTGTCACTGCGGTGTTTCATATTCCTGGCATGTCCCCCCTTTAGGGGCTGGCTCCCTCTTCCACGAGCTGGGAGGGAGCCCGGCGGGTACCTTTGGTTTGGCAGGAGTATGGATTCATGATGCATGGGGTTCTGTGACAGCATGCAGCAATGGAGGGGAGCATGGTGTGCATGGAAGGAGCACTGGACAGAAGTCTGAGCCTTCCCCACTGTCGTGGTTTAAACCGATCCACACAGGTCGTCCACTCACCACCCCCCAACCCGCCCCGCTCCCGTAGGGACGGGGAGGAGAATCAGGAGAATGTAACTCCCACGGGTTGAGATAAGAACAGCCCAGTAACTAAGGTATAACACAAATCACTGCTGCTACCACAAATGATAATATTGATAAGAGAAAATAACAAGAGAATACGATACCACCGCCGAACGAGTTCGACCCCCCCGAAGAGAGAGAGAGCCTGCCCTTCCGGGTAACTCCCAGTTACCTCTCCGGGCATGATGTGCTGTGGTATGGATACCTCTTTGGCTAGTTTGGGTCAGGTGTCCTGTCTCTGCTTCCTCCCGGCCTCCCCTCGTCCCCAGCAGAGCATGAGGCTCACAGAGTCCTTGGCCAGAATAAACATTACTTAACAACAATTAAAAACAATCGGTGTTATCAGCCCTCTGCCGAGGCTGGAAGTCAAAACACAGAGCTTGCACCAGGTACTAAGAAGGAGCAAAACAGCTCCCGGTAAACCCAGGACACTCACCGCTTAACCTGCAGCAGTGAGGGGCCCTGCATATGGCAGGTAGCGGACCCCTTGGGCCCCTGGGGAAGCATCACACAGGAGTCAGGGTGGTATTCCTGTCCGCTACGCGTCTGCAGAGAACTGAGTGTGTGTGCAGAGGAGGCAGCAGGAGCTTCTCAGCACAGAAATTTGACCTGTATTTGATGATGAACCAGCTGACAAGTATGTGATGCCTTTCCCACTGGAACAGGGATTGCCCTGCAGCTCTGCGCTGCTACTTATAGCTGAAAACTGTCTGAAAACTGCTTTCCCTGACTACCAAACTCCTCCCTGTGGATCAGGGTCAGCCTTCTTATGGGTCTTGTTTCTCCTCAAATGCATTACAGCAAAAATTAGATAAATGTGTAAACTCTTTTCCTCCTGCCCCAGCTAACATATTTTGGGAATCTGAACAAAAGGGAGATGCTCAGGACTTACCCCTGTCATTTCAAAGATGAATGCTGTGGCATAAGTCTGGAAAAGCTCAGGCTTGACCTGGCATTACCTCTGGCCTCCCCTCTGCCCATCCTGATCTTCCCATGTTGGTGATATTTTTGTCTGCATCTTGGTTCCAATTAGACTACAAACTCCTTGTCTTAGTGCATGTGTATTTCTCTACCACTAAGCACCATGAACCAACAGGCCCAGCTGGCAGCTGTGTATGGTGCTACACTACAAGTACTGGAGAGCTTCAGGGTGCATGTAACATTGCAGACAAGAACTAGCACTGCTATAGCATGATCTGTTAGAAATTACCAGTCACACACTTGCTGGCATACTGTAGAGCACAACCTTCCTGGGCTTGCTGGGTGCCTTGGAAGGCAGAGCCTGCAAGCATGTCCTGCAACAGCCTCTGCCACCAGCTGCAGGGTCATTGATTCCCAGGAAAACGGTGAGAGGAGAGGCAGGGAGTCTCCTGTGCAATCAGAGATGCCTTCATACCACTGGAATGAGCATCCGGACCGCTTGAGGTGGTTTCACATGTGAAAAATACCAGAATCCAAGGACGTACCCAAAGCAAAGTTAGCAAGAACGTGGGCACATGATGGACATGGCTGTATTGCTCAGGTCTGGTTGCTGAAGGGCTTTGTGGTCTCCAACCATGTTCACAGCCAATGGTATCAGACATTTTGCTTGTCTGAAATGGTTTTCATTCCCACCCTTGGGGAGTGCGTCTGCTGCTGCTCTCTAATGGGGTTTGCACGAGCTGGGCACCGCTGGGTAGGTACCAGGATGCTTCACCTCCAGGTAAAACCTTTGTGGTTGCTGTGAGCCAGCTGTACAGAAACACACTACTTGACCACATTCACTTACACAAAAAGGCTGTTCCTTTTGTTCTGTGGTTGGCATCAGGAACTTCGCACCAGTGATTTTTTCTAAAGCTGCTGTTTTCTCTTACCCTGTTATAAGCGTTATTACTTCTTGCTCTCCCAGATCTCCACCCCAACCATGTTTTTCTTCTCACTTACTGCTTCTGCCTCCTTGCCTCAGCCACTACTGGCTGAGGAGGGATGAGACTCAGGCAGGGAGGCAGGCAAGGAGGCTTGCTGGCATTCATTTTGTTGCAGCAGTGGCATTGTCACTGCCTGTGCTGGTTTGACTTTGAGTTGTGTCTCACACAGACGGGAAAACAAACCCACTGATATTTGAATGGCCCTGTGCCATGTTAAACCCCTCTCTGGCTCCTGGGATGTTGGAAAGCCCTTGTCCTGGGTGATGGGAACATCCCTGGCCCCAGTGGTCCCCAGCACCTCACCACTCTGTGGCCCAAACCATGCTTGTAGCATCAGCATCATTTTGGGGAGTTGAGCTACATCCCAAATGGGAGTGTTTGCGTTTTCTCTTTCTTGTTTTCTTTTGGTTTTTTCCACTGTCATCACAGGTCTGTCTGCTTTGCCTCTGCCTGTCAATGAATTGGGGCTGCTGGACAATGAGAATCCTGTTTTGCAGACGAAGCAGTGAGTTTTGCAACATTTGGGCTTTGGGCTTTTTACTTATATTTTTTTTTAATTCAGGGAGGGATGCAGATGAAGCAAAATTCCATTTAGGGTTTTCCTGGGGAAAAAAAAAGCCTCCAACAAAGATGGAAAAATAAAATAAATAAATAAATTTGTGTATATATATATATATAGATAAATAACAAGCTTGGACAGTTCTCCGCACCAGTAGGGAAGGTGGAAACGAGGGGGTGGATGCCTGCCCAGCCCAGTCTCCCCAGTTACCTGCACACTGTGGTGTGGACACCCATGCCATGCATGGGTGCAGGTGGCTCAACAAAGGCATTGGGATGCTCAAACACCTCTGTGTCCCTTGAGGAAGGCCGCCCATGTCTAAGGCTGAGCGAGGGAGGCTTGATCTCAATGCAGGAGAGGCTTGGTGGTGGGGAGCCCTTTACCCCAACCAAGGGTGGTGATGTTGAGGCTCAGTCACACTGGTGGCTATAGGGAAAACTGTGCCTGGCTCCTGGCAGCCATGTAGCACCCGTGCATGGCAGCGCATCGGGGCTGAGCTGGCTCAGAGCATTGCTTGGCTTTGTCTAAAGACAGAAGACTTACTCAGAAGCAGAACGGAGGTGCCACTTGGCTTTACTCCAGCTCTTTTAGATGTAGTCCCCGTTTCTCCTGGTTTTACTTCACCAGTTACTAAATGAATCGCAGCTCAGAAGTGGGGAGGGGAGCACTGCTGGCCAGGCTGGAGCTCCTGGTTTGCTGCTGGATGTGGGGAGTTCCCTCTGCAGGGGCTGTGTCACAGAGCACCCTTCATCCACCGCGTGGTTGTTGGGGTGTATGGGGGGGGGGGGGGGGGGGCTAATGTCACTTAAATGAAATCCATATCTCTTCTTTTTACCCATTAGCATTTTAATTAGTGTTTTCCCTAACTAGACCCATCCCTTTCCCCTTCCCTTTCCTTTTCCCTTTCCTTTCCCTTTTCCTTTTCCTTCCTTCGTCTTGAGGAACCACTGTGTTCCCATTACTCTTTCCCCAGGGTGCCTCATGATGATATAAGTTGGTGACACATTTAGTTCATGGATTCTCAAAGTGGTGAATCAAGGCCTCTGCTTATGACAGCAATTCATATAAATAGGAGGGCAGTTTCTTTCTCTCTTGGCAGTTTTACAAAGCTATGGCAATGTAAACAGAGATTCATAACAGTCAGAAGAGAGATCACTGGAGCAGCCTGAAGTGTTTTCCTAGAAAAGATTCACACATAATGAGTCTTTGGCCCACGCTGTTATGAGCAGAGATAAACAGAAATGCCTCTTTTCAAACACCGAGGCTGCTCTGCTCAGAGTTGGGGACTTCAGAAGCGAGGGACGTCTTTCCACACTGGTCACTCCAAGGGATCGACCTGATTCTTCTATTTCCAGCGGAAAGTGTAACTTCTGGAAAAGCAGCATGTCGCTGCCCGGAGTTTCCTATCTCAATTAGAAAGAGCAGCAGATGATGAGCGCACACGCCCATGCAAACACACCCAAATCAGCTCATCTCCACGTTGGAGTCAAAATCAAAACAGACCCAAAAAACCCCAAATCAGACCCTCAAAAAACTCCGAGGTTTCACTGCACCTTCAGTGAAGGTGAGCGTGAGACTTCAAACAAGGCCTTGCATTCGGGTGCTCAGTTTTCATTAGCGCTCTCCTCTGCTTCAGTGTCTAGACACCAAACCAAAATGAGGTTACCCAGTGCAGTAGCATCTAATGAGGGACATTTCTTGTCCTCTGAAGCTTCCTCTCTAAATCAATGGGGCAAGTGGTCTCAGAATGGAAGCATTACTAACTAGAATCACCACTACCTTTGACAAAAATGATACAAAGAGAGGGTTTGTAACAAAAAGATCAGGGGCTCCATAATAAGAAATAGAGAAAAGACAAAAAGAAAACAAAGGACTTACTTACTTAACTTATGGACAGCATCTTTTCAATGGGGTTATAGCCTAGAAGTGTTGGAAATCACATCAGGGACCCCGCTGGAGTCTCAGGCACCAGAACTGCATCTTCCCTGGGCACTCACTCAGGGTCGCTGTAACCAGCCCTCTGGGTGCCCAGCGCTGAGCAGAAATGCCCCCTAACTTCACCTTATGAGCTCACAGCCCCAGACATCACCTTTGCCTGGATAGCGCTGTCCATGCTCATGGGCATGCTTGTCCCTGCTTGTCCGTGCTCATGGGCAGCTGAGAAGGAAGGACCAGGCAAACACGTATCTGCAGGCAGGGCTGGTGGGACCCTTTTCCAGCCCTGCACTGACAGTCGGGTCTCAACAGAACACAGAGAGATGTGGTGCTGTTGGGGAGCTTGTGGGGCCACTTTACAGGCTGGGACTTGAGGGCTCTGAGGTGCTGGTGGGACCGACGGTGGGATGGTGCTCAGCATTTGCCTGGTGGCAGTGAGAGGTAGGTGTAGGCTCAGGGTTACCTTAGAAGTTGCTTTTGAACAAACTGAACAACACAACTTGCAAATGATCACAGGGGGAAACCAGCAGCTAAGTGGGGAATTAAAGCAAACTCCCTTGCATCCTTTCAGCACCATAAGAAGGTTTCTCCACATGCTTCGGATAGATGAGAAAGACCAGGATGGTGGTGGTGATGGAAACAGACCTATCTGAAGTAAGACTTAAAACCCCAACGACCTATTTCTATGAGCAACTGCAGCCATTATCCTCATCAAGAAGGAAATTCCAGAATTCTGGACAAGCATTGGGGTGGGCTAGAGGAATTACCCACCGCCTCCTCCTGGTGGCAGGTACCCCAGTGGGTGCAAAAGGAGGCTAGAAGAGTTGAAGGATACAACTGCAGCACATGAACCATCTCTCTGGCAAGCTTGGGAAGAAGACCAGAGATAAGGGATGGTTTTGGCACAGGTCTCAGTATAGAAAGGTCTCGTGGCCTGTGATTCACAGGTGCTGGTCGCTGCTGCAGCTCTGTCTGAAGAGGTGGGTGCTCAGCTTGTCAGAAAGCCAACCCTTGATTTACAAACACACTTATCACTTACAAGCCCACTTACTTACAAAGCATGTTGATGACTGTGCCTTGCCCTGAGCTCTCATAGGAAGTGTCTTTAATCTCAAAAGTTTCAGGTTACTTATTTGCTTTGGGTTGCTTTTTCTTTTTTATTTTGAATTTTGCACTTCGCGCACAATATTCTGAAGACAGAAGAGAAAATTCTGAAGGCTGCATGGGCAAAGTTGAGAAATATCAGCATTGGATTTGTCTGCATGGTGTTCGTGTGGCTGGGTATGTGCTTCCCTTAGCTTAAGGAGACAGAAAAGGAAAGGTGAGAGCGAACTCAAGCAACAAGATGCGATTACATTACATTGGACCCTTTGGGTGTAGCTTGCTGCTTCAGCTCATAGCGGTACTCCTAAGTTGCCATCCTCATGATTAGCCCTCATCCAGTGTGTCCCCCGTATGCTCCAGGCACTTGCTCCTATTTTGCTTCCCTGCCCCATCACCACCAGTCCCAAGGCTCAGTTTCTCCCACTGTCTTTCATCCCTACTCCCACCCTAAGCCACGTCTGCCCTCTCCACCTCCAGCTCCTTCTGCTTTGGCACGGGCCATGCTGGGGCTCAGGCTGCTGCTGCCTGGCACCGTTGGGCTTGTGGCAGTGGGACCTTCCTCCTGGTGAGACCCCAGCAAGACACAGCCTCCCCCCCCAGCCAGTTGCAACACTTGGTTTCATGCAGTGGGGCTCAGGTGTGGACACTGGGGGGCTCACGGGGAGCTGTGAGGCTGGAATAAATTGAGGGAGGAGAGGTTTTTAGCTGTCCAGATTTAAGGAGAGCTTGTGAGCAAGATGATTGATTTCTTCAGGGACTTTTATCTTGGGAAAACTCAGATAGAGGCTTTTCACAGGCAAGCAGCACATTCCTGACACACAAGCCAAAATCCTGACACATTTCGAGTAATTTTTCCAAAGCCTGGGGACATGAAGAAAAGGTCACCATGGGGAGGGGGAAAGGAGCATGTTTTCTTCCAGCCAAATGATCAGCAACCACTTAAAATTTCCAGGCAGAGAAAATGTACTGGGGCAGACTCCAACCTGGGATATTTTAGCCCAAACAGCTGTCATTTGCCAAAATCGCAAGTAACTGTAATTAGGAAACAACAGGCAACCTCTGGATTTGCTGGTGCCCTATTAAACATGCTTTGTACGTTTCTCAGAGAATGAGAGCTGCTGTGCAGGTGTGTTTGCTCTGGTTGGGATGAAGCAGCGCTCTGCTTTTCCTCTACCCCCACCTCCTTTTGTCTGAATGAAAGTGTTTTACAAGTGAAAAATGAGGTTTCTTGAAATGAAGAGCTGCCTTCTATTTTGAGCTGGCTTCCATGAACTCTGTTTGAGAGCCTCTCATCCTTACCTCTGAACTTGCTGTGGGGTGACAAGCAACCATCCTGTCTGGGCTGGCTTCAATGAGTGAGTGGCTGGGCTGGGCAGAGTCTCACAGACCTGGTGGGGCCTTTGAGGAGGTTCTGGTTAGCCCCAGAAAAAGGCTTGCCATTCTCTTCATTGCCTGTCCCAACATTTGGGGTCCAATATCACACATCTCTGTTTCTCCTCCTCAAAGCCCATAGGGTGTCCTGGGGGACACAGGCTGCAGGGGGGCTGCTTCCCTGTCACAGCACATCCCAGCCAGTGCACCCTCCTGCTGACATCCTGCAGAAAGGCTTGGCTGCCTGGGCAGCATCACCCACCCCACTTGGGCACTGTTGCCCAAGCTGGAGCTGGGAAGGTTTCCCTGGACCTCACTGGGGATGGCCTGCAGTTGCCCTCCGGACTGCTGGCTAACCCGCTTTCCCTCGTGCTTTCTTACTTACCTCCATCACTTTCCTCCAGCTCTTCTCTTCCTTTCTCTTCCCTTTGTGTCCTAGTTATATAATCATAGAATCATCTAGATTGGAAGACCTTTAAGATCACTGAGTCCAAACGTTACCCCAGGGCTGCCAAGTAGTCCCCTCTTTTCCTCTTCACTACTACTGTCTGGAGCACCACCAGAAAGGGTGGGAAGCAGCAAGGATGTGCATTAAGTCCGGTCCCCATGGAACGAGAAAGTACAAGCAGCTCCACAAGTGCAGCCTGTCTAGCACAGTGCCCATGGACACATGGCAGAGAGAAGAAGCATCAGGCATGTACTGGAGACTGTGGGCCAAGGTCACTACAAGGTGACTTTATCTAGGTACAGCATAAACACATGGGGGGTGCCTCATTCTGAGCAGCACCCAGTATGCTTAGCGGTACTCAGGGAGCAACAGAACTCTCCCTGACCAGGAAAAAGCAATGCAACTGCATATGATAAACTATTACATGCAGCTTTGCATAGGTTAAGATAATAGTCTAGATGGCACGTGAGTACAGGAGTAAAAACTTGTAGCCATTCATTCTCTCTAACATTAACCTGGGGACTCACTGCCACAAAGTACTGCTGAGGCAATAGCTGCACAGGAAAATTTAAAGCCCGGTAAGACAACCCCTTTTCCCTCATCCATAGTGCTGATGCGACAAGCGCAGCAGTGCAGCAGAGGTAGAACTATCTTGGTGCATTCTTGTGCAGACATAGGGAACTGCAGGGATGCTATAGTGAAACTTCCACCAGGTTGGCAGGAAGAACGGGCTGTCTCCTGTAAAGCTGGAGCAGTTACTCCTCACACTCAGGAAGGCATCATGATTTTTAGGGCAGCCCTAGCCTGAGTTTTCATCCTGTGGGGCAAACATAAAAGGAAAAGAATGCATGCTCGTGTCTGTGAGCAGGGGTAGATCTGCCAGGGGACAGGTCTGAGGAGACAGAGCATTTGTTCACCCCTATTTATCTCCTGCCGGCACCTCTGCCACTGCACATCCTCTTCTATCCCAGGGTCGAAATGGCACAATTTCTTACATAGAATCATAGAATGGTTTGGGTTGGAAAGGACCTCAAGATCATCTAGTTCCAACCCCCCTGCCATGGACAGGGACACCTCACACTAAACCATCCCACCTGAGGCTTCATCCAACCTGGCCTTCAACACTGCCAGGGATGGAGCACTCAAAACCTCCCTGGGCATCACATAACCGATCTTGTAAAACAGATCCCTTTTGCCAGAGAGAAAATCTTTGTAATGCTGAGGGTGAGACTGAAATAATATACTGGTGAGAAGTGCAGACTTTAAATAAGGCATTGCCAACTGCAAGACCCCACTGGAGTAGCACCCCCTCTCCAGAAAATCGCACACATAACCAATCCCTTCCTAAGGAAAGTCCAACCACACTGAACCAAAAAATAAAACACAACCTCCCAAGGGACTGATCAGCCCCAAAGCTCTGCCAAAAGGACAGCAATTGGGTTTCAGCAGAACATGGTGAATTGAGTAGATGAAAACCCAAACGAAACACAGATATGGGAAGTGGGAAAGACAAACAACCTTCCCCACCCCCCAAGATGAAGAACAGAAGGAAATAAATGCCTGGGGCATTATTCCAAAAAGCCTAACGTTTTGTGGTGTGGCAAGTCACTTCAGCCGATGCTCCACCAGCCTTGTGTGGCTTTGTTCTACTCCCAGCTCTCTGTAGCATGATAAAAGCACAGGAAGGATGTTCGATGGCAGATTGCCCCTCAGCCGCTTTCAAAAGGGAGTCCTTCAGTGAGATTCACTGATACTTGTATAAGCTGAAACAAAAAAATGAACATCGGTAAAGCAACCAGGTTGATGGGAAAAACACCCTGTTATAGAGAATGCAACATTGTGAATACAGATAACACCTCCTAGCAAGCCTCAAACACCTATTTCCAGATGAGTGTTTACCACCATGTGGTCAGTCGGGGCTGACTATATAGTGTACAAGTCTGATTACTGCAGCACTGCTATTGTATTGGTTTTACTTTAAATATAGACATGTATGGGGTGTGCGTGCGCTGTTGGCTTGTCCCTCATTTCTGTAGCACACCAGAACTGTCATGCTTAGACCAGAATCTGTGAGCTGGTCAACCTGATCAAAAAGACTCAGAAAGGCTGAGACATTTTTAACAGTAAACGTTTATCACTTGCTACCCATGGTAAAAGCTAGTCAGACTGCAGGTTGTAAGACAGATAACCTATGGTATTTCTTCAGTTATTTGAGCAATACGTTGCTCCCAGGAAATATGAGAGAGCTTTTGAAGCCTGGATAATTTTGTGGTTTTTTTTTTTTTTGTTTTTTTTTCTTTTTTCCCCCTTCTTTCTTTTTTTCCTTTTAAACCCATCTCACAGGTAAAACTTGGCACAATTCACTGCTGGCAGGAAACCTGCTGACTACAGCAGAGGCCCAGGGTATCCTTGCATGTCTCACTTCCACCCCTGCCACTAGCACTGACTCATGGCTGGATGGGGTGTGCCACCTCTCTGGTCTGCACCTCCTGGTGTGATCAGGTCATACCTGGCTGGACAGCTCTGCTGGCTTATTTAGTTAGTGCCAGATGTGATTTTGGGACTACTGAAGCAGATGGGTGATGTTTGTTGGCTTTTACAGGTTCTGATGTTCATCCCTGCAAAATGTATCAGGAGTCACAGATCAAAGGCCCAGGGTGCTACTAGAAGCTACACTGCATTTGTAAACTGAGTTTTCAGTATGCTCATGGATTGCACATGAGGGCATCAGTCGAGTTAGAGCAACGTCTACTCTATTTGAAGCACCAAAGGCTTGCCATGTGTTAGCTAACCAGAAATACCATGACTTAGAGATTCCCTTCCCTTCTACACAGGCTATACCAAAGAGGGTTACAACAGGTGCCTACCAAGATGGTTCAGAGCTCTCTGGTTTCTATTATTTTCAAATCTATGTCTACTATATTAATGTCAGGTTCTAAAAGTAAGTATCACTGTTAACATTTTGAATTTGAATTATCTACTGAATATCTAAAAAGATAAGCTGGCGCGGGAAGCCCCTCTGTGAGCAGAAGTACAATCTAGTTACATGAGTGAAGTTTATCAGAAAAAATGAGTAATCAAGACTGTCTCATTTTGCTAATTTTACTTTATAAATTATCTGATTTGACATTCTGTGCTAAAAATCTGCTTATGAACCAAGAAAAGCAAGGGGCGTACTTCACTTGGTTGAAGCAGAATCTGTGGCCACAAAAAATTTTGCTGCAGTAGTACTGAATCATGAAAGCCCCTGCCACCAAAAACGAAGACTCTAGTAGTTGTTTCTAGATCACCATGTATCTAGAAATAGCTGGGTATGCTGAGCTTCAGGTTTGAGTCTATGCAGAGCCTCCTGGCTAGCTGCAGTCACATCAGAACTGCAGTAATGTCACTTCACAGGTGTCACCAATGCAAAGTGAGAAGCAAAGTTGTCCTCCCTGAGTCCTGCACCCCCAAGCTCATTTCAAGACTGAAGGAAAACGCAATTCTCAATCCTTAACTTGTACTTGATGCATGTTATAGCATGAGCTATATTGAGACATTAGCCCATTTTATTTAGGCACTTTTGCCTGGGACTGGTAATGAACTTTTAATACTAGCTATTTCAGAAGAGAGAGGCAAAAGGGTGCCAAAATAGGCTATAAAACTAAGCATGTGTCAATAGCATCTGTTACAAATAAGGCTGGATTCCACTTTCCATTGTTTTATTCCTTTTTCCTCGAGTTGTTTAAATTTTCCAATTCAAAAGGAATTTGGCTGAAGATTTCCCTTACTTGGTCTTGACTTCAAGGAGGGCTGCTTACAGAGGAGTTGTACAAAATCCACGACAAGCCTTTAAACACAGAGCATGAGAGAAAAGGAACACAGACTTCATCTTGGATGTTCACAGTAGAAGAAACCAGGTGCAGTAAAGGAGCCTCTGAGTTCCCCTGCCTGATCCCAAAAATAAACCACAGCAGATCTGCTAGCACTGGCACTCCAAAAGCAGCAAGTCCCATGCAATGATAAATGTGGCAAACTGTGTCATTTATCACCAGCACACATTATTTTAAAGGACTTCAAGGGTGCATTGATGACTCTTCAAATGAAAGTCCCTTGGGCTGTCAAGTAATACTGAAAGAAGTATGCACCTTACAAGATAAACACCTTGTTCTGAAATAAATACACCATTTTAGACATGCTCTTTTAATATTTTCATTAAAGACAAGCTTTTAGAGCTCTGAAGGTCAAACAGCACAAAAAGAAAGGGAGCTGAATCACACAAATCTCCTCTTTAACCTATGGCAGCACTACATAAAAACAGAACTTAAAAACAGGTGAAGTCAGAAATGGCTGTCATGTTCCTTAATGAAACTGTAATTCCTTGTTATTCCCAGTTTTCCCTTTTATTCCCTGCCAGAAAAGCTCTCATAGGTACTGCAACATCAGGAAAACTGTCAACCACACAAAGCCAAAATACACTTGAACATGCATCAGCTTATGAAAAATTACTTTTGCCTATAATTAACCATCTAGCTTTTTTTTTATGCCTTCCTTTAACAATGTTAGAAGAAACAATGGCACGTGTTAACATAGCAGAAGCAGTCTTAACTCTGCAAGTATCCTAATGTTTGTACACTTAGTGCTAACACCTAATATAGAACAGGAAAACTCCTAATGAGTTTCATGTATTATGATGAGGTTAAGGATCTTTTCCTTCTAATTTTTAGAGATATTGCAGACTGAGAAGAGCAAAATAGCAGTATGTTTATAGTGTGTAAGACATGTAAACCCCCTCATTAGTAGTGAGTCCAGACATCCCACTTGGACACAAAGATCAGTATTTGCATCTGTTACTATAATCACTATGTATCAATTAATATTCTCAGGAAAACTATAGCACTTCAAGACTATTTTAGAGTTCAGGTCCAAAGAAGTAGGCTAGAGTTGACTCAGATATGTTCTGGCAGCAAGTTTGGAAGTATAAAACCCCTGTGTAGCATTGTCTCTGATGACTGTATGTAACCATGGCAGAAGATTCTTGATGTTTCCTTCTTCACAAGGCCGAAAGTGTATCTAGGAAATTGCAGTCTTCTACCTTCTCCTGGACAGAAACCAAAAATGACTATCACTACATTTGAACTTAAAAAGGAGTTAAATTTGTGAATATTTTTATTTCCCAGGGCTTTGCTTAGGCCAGTGTGAGATGCCTGCAGGTGAGGGACTTTCTGCACATCATTTGGTGGGCTCAGCCCTGTGAAATTCTCCCATCATAATAATTTTTTTTTAAATATTAATCACTATTACACCTTCCTTTATATCAATAATTCTTTTTTTTTTTTTTTCCTGAACATACGTAAGAGTATTTTTAACCAAAGCAGAATCAGAACAGGCAATACCCAAGTTTATCTTTTTCTCAGCTCCATACTCAGTGTTATGCTGATTTTTATGGCTCTTATCCTATCTGCATCTCTCTACTTTCCAATACAGCCACAGACACATTCTATTAATTCAGAAATGTTTCCTTAGTTCTGGATGGCAAAAGGCTGGCTGGGTAGAAAGCAAAAACAGTCTCACCTTCAACATAAAGTACCCTCTCCTCAACAGAGCTGCAATAACTTTGGGAAAGACTGGGAGACTGGACCTACTTTTACAAGCCAACAGCCACATGTTATCACTGCAGCCAAAAGTATGCCTGCAAAGCTCAACTCTGCAGCACTGACAGCACAGATTTCTCCTTCCCTCTCTGCTGCCATACAGAGAAATTCAGCTGGTTGGAGTTCTGTGTCTTTTTATACAATTAGGAGAAGATGCAAGGGGTTTAGCCCACAGACTACAACTTCCCTGATCATCAACACACAGGCACGCCTGCATAACATTTTAAAATCTTTTGGGCAAGTAGTCTTACATCTAATCATACACTTGAAATTCAGCACATGCATGAAACTTTGCCAGACTATGGTTCTTTTGATATTTTTAAACTCTTTAAGTGGCTTTTTGAAAGCTATGGGAAGGTGTTTAACTTCCACAATGATGTACTATGAGCACATTTCATAAATACATTTTCTAAAGAGTATCAATCTAAAAAGAAGTATTTTGTGGGTAAGAAAGGCTAGAATTTCTTCATTGTTTTATGCTACTTATTATTTGATCTATTTCATTGAATTAACACCCACACATGCAATGAATTTTTTCATATTTTTTTTATCGTTTTACTGGGGGATTTAAGTATTTTTTCTATGTCTCCCCCCATTACACTGATTCAGCATTAACCTTTTATTGCTACTTTGCCTACCTCCTGAACTACTTGTTACTGTATATTGAACATTTATCTTGAATAGTCACAGGAGAATGCCTCAACCTCTTCAGAGGCTGAATAACTCACCACAGCATATTACAGCTGAATTTTCCTACAAGTCTTTAAGGAAGATACATTTTACAGCCTTATTACTTCCTAAATTTTCTCTTAAATGAGAAATAAGGCTCTCTAGGTTATTTTTTTCATTCAGTGTAATTTTCGTTTCCAGGCTGCATTGATTTTAGATGTTTCTAGAGGTTCAAAGTTCATGTCAAAATTCACTTCATCTTATGCTGTTTTCAACATTTACCTTTGGTTTAAATGTCAGAGTCTTTCACTTCTGTTACTTTGATTTCTCTGCTGCCTCTCTTTTTTCTCTGCAAGCCCTAACTGATTGCATATTTTGGTGTGGTCTCCCCATTTTTTTCCACTTCCAACAATATTTTTTAAACCTCGTTGTATCTTTGAACAGGTTTTCTTTGCTTAGGTTTTTTTTTTCTTCTTCTTCAAAAACCACACTGACCACTTCTTTTTTTTGGTAATCTTCTTCTCAGAGGAACTGGAGTCTGCTGTACATTGAACTATGAAGTCTCAGCAGTCCCAACTCACCTTCCACACAAAGGATTCCAATACACACTCTTGTGACATGAGACTCCCTGACTTCCTTAATTCCACCAAGTGGATTTATTGAAATACAGTGCTCTGACTTGACTGTGAGCAGTTATTTCATATCAGGTTGAATTAAAGTAATATTTTGATCCCTTACACATTATTGTCATATTTGGTGTTAATGACACATTCTATAGTGTTACTTCAGAAAGGAAACTAAACACAAACACCTGACTTCAGGTTGATCTCGGGTTTTAAAGACAAGCAACAAGCTGTTGTAACTGTTGTAATAAAAGAGAAGTAAGTGATTGATGTTACAATAAACAGATGCCTGAATACATTCAGCGTAGATGATAAAATACGTTTTCAATATTTAGGAACATGTTTGATGGCAAGTGTAAAAAATGTAGACTGGTAAAATCCATAAAGAGATCACATTTCCTGGAAAGTTAGGAATTCAAGAAAGGGTTGTGACAATATTCCTTAGTATTTTATTATTCTGAAGTGAAATCCTTTACAGACTGAGCTAACCGGATGACTATTTCAGTTAATACTAGCAACCGAGACTATGAACAGCTTAGAATGGATGTTTAACAAAACAACATTGCTCCAGGTGTTTAACAGTTCTTCCTGAAAGCCAATAATGACATAATTTGAAGTTTCAAACTTCTGCCCAACATGCTATTACTACTACTAACATTTATATTTTTTTCAGAAGTAAATACATAGGCATCAAACTGTTTCTTCAGTATTTCACCATACAGGAACCATACGTTGCATTTTTAAAGCATGTAACTAAACTGGCAAAAGAAAACAGCTGATGTTAAATTGTTCGAAAACTCTGCACTGTTTCTGAAGAGTCCCACTCAAAATGGCTATAAAGACAGAAAGAATGTTATTACTTCATGATTCACTTGCAAGTCACGATTTCATTTATAAAATTAAACCCTGTCCTTCACCCCCCCCCCCAAAAAAAAGAAAACAACCAACAAACCAAACCCCCACCATTTTCTATTAGTTGCTATCTTAATAATAACATACAGGAAGCTATAACAAGTCCCAAAATGAAAGTGAGTTTCAAATCCTCCTTATTGGAAAAACAGTTCTTGATCTTTGTGTAAGTATATTTTAATGGCAGCAAAATTGTTCTTTCCTCCTCTTCTCCATACAAATTCAATAACTGGTGGTAAAAAGAGGACTAGCAAGAGGGAAGTAGAAGACAGTGGAAGTAAGCCTGTAAGAACAAGAAAAGACAAGAAGAGCAAAAAGGAAGCAGCAAAACCAGTGAAATATCGTGCTCCTCCTTGCTTCTGCTATGTGAGAGGCTATTAAAACTATTCTGCTCCTTAACACCAAAGAATACATTCTCCACTAATATTTTATGAACTTGGAGCACTTTTCTGTTAATTGCCAGTTTATTTCAAATGTGAAGGTTATCATCAATATTCCAATAGAAGGGAGAAACAGGAAAGGCAGGAACATGTTTGTTTTAAAAAGAAGCAAGAAAATAAAAGCCTCCCAGGAAATCAGACTTATGACCACTAAAACTGTAGATGGTAATAGAAAAATGTGATAATTTTAAATGCAAAAGAAGCGGTGCCCTTCTCCGTATTGTATCCGAACACTTACTAGTCAGCTGCATATAATAATTTCTATTACATACTTCTCAATAGCTTATAAAGGTTGAGTCTTCCAGTCCTATCAGTATCACTCTACATCTAGGAAGTAACAGATTGATAGACTGAACAACATGAGCAATACTAAAATTCAAGGTGACACTTAAGTACATTTCAATGTATTTTTAACAACTGAAACTGAGATTGCAGCACACCAATGAACATTTCTTTATGAACATACAGCTAAGAAGAGTGCATGTAAACAAAACTGGCTTAATACCCTCCACAGAATGAAATTCAGTAGACAGAAAACCACTTTATCAATGTATTCATGGCCAGAAGTCTCATTGAGGAGGATACCCAATACCATTACTCAGGGTTGTATCTTCAATTTCTTTTCCAGTGAAATTCCTTTTGTTTTATTCAGAGTCTTCGAAGGGATTGAAGAAAAAATGGGTGACATTTAAACACAATCATCTTTTGAGTTGCCTGCATTGCTGTCTATGTTTTCATCATTGCTGAAGAAGAAGCTTGAAAACAGGTAAGCTGCAAGTGCATGCTGCTTTTAAATTTGTTTAGCAACTCTTCTAAGAACCTGTAAAAGGAAAATAATAGTTACAACTTCAGCAGATACTGAAAACAACTGCCCCAAATTCTGGCTATTCTGTCTGTGACTTCAAGTACACCATTGGCCTAAATAAAGGGACCTAGTGTTGAATCTATTCAAATCTTTGAATATTACACACATTTAGAAGTATACCAAGTGTGTCAGGATGATCTGTGGTCACACGGGACTTAGCCACAGAGATTTTTATCAAGGCAATAAAATAGCCCTTTATATGGCTTTCCTTCCAGATAAAGATTGTCTTCTTGAGCGAAACAAACCTGCAAAAGACAATTGTCAAAAGGACTGGCAGAGAGTGTCTAAGATAATTCTGTAAGGCAAATCCAGAAACTGTCAGACTAGATGTCAGACTAGATGACCTCTGAAGGTCTCTTCCAACCCAAACTATTCTATGATTCTATATACCATAAAACCAAGCACCCCTTATCAAGGTTATGGCTTTTTGTGTGTAGCTGAACTGCAAATTTCAGTTCTCAAACTTGTCTTTGGAAGTTATTTTGCAAATTTCTCTTCAGTATCATGGCTGAAAGATCAGAGATAGTATGCGTGTTCCAGGAGAAGCATCAATTCACTGGCAACCATGTGTTTTTGTTCTTTATAGATTACAAATTATGTATGACTTCTTTCTGGAGCACAACAATGGCTTGGTTACATCTACATAGCTGCCAAGAAGGTACTTGGTGCAGTGGATAAGATCCATAAACTCCAGGCATAGGACTAAAGATGTTGATGGCTCTGTTGTGTTGTATTTTAACAGTGGAGCTGCACTGTGAAGTTTTATAGTCTTGCCTGTGTGTTTTATATTCCTTATATTCTAGGGAAGAATGAGTTCTCTAAACTTTTGCTCTGTTTCAAAATCAAGCTAGACAGGGCAGACCTGTATCACCTGAACTTTCTGGCAAGCTGTGAATATTGAACAGCCAGTAACAATTTATTGTACTGCGTGTTAAAAAAAGCACAAACCCAAACCCAAAACCCAACAAACCAAAAACCCTTCCACCAAACAAACCCAAGAACAACTTGAACCACAAAATCAGTATCTGCTTCCTCAGTAGGTCCTCTGGAAGATGGCTATGGCCACATTCATCACTTAGTATCATAGTAATGACTGTGAATGAACTGCTCTAAATCAGTGCACAAATCTGTGTTATTTTACACAAATACTTGTAGATTACAACGAGCTGCCTGGAACGATGACAATTGTGGTGTAACAACCTGGGAAACAGAACATGTTCTAGACTGTCTAGGGCTCAGAACTCTGAGGCAGATATAAAAATGATGCAGTTCTTGGTTCTCATCTGTCCCATAAAGCGCAAATACTTGTGACTAAGTGAAAAAAAACCAAGCAAGCAAACAATTCTGCAGGTGGTGCGGAAAGCCTGAGTTTAAAGAACTCTCCTTACTCAAAACTGATTCCTGTCTTGAAACAAGTGTAAGAGCAAAGTAAGGCAAGAAATTATCTTGAGACTTGCTGTGGCTAGTGAGGAGTAGGTTTGAATTAATAGACAGGGGACATCTGGAAGAAGGCACAGACCATAGGCTGCACAAATAGTCTCTTCATGTGTCTACAGAAGAAATCTGACTGTTAAGTACAAATTGATTTGATGCAGTTGAGTTCCTGAAAGTAACATAATACCAATCTCAAGTTCAAAAAAAACTACACTAATATAACATTACAATACAATACAATCCATCCTACTTTTACCATACTACTCTTTATTAAGCTGTGCTTGTAAAACAGACTACCAAATACTAGACTGGATGTAGCAAAGCAGCCTGGTTGTCAAAGTTTGCTACAGTGGGGAAGGAAGAACCCAAAACTTCTCCTCCTGATGTTAAAAAAACACAGAACCTTCTTATTTGTTTTTTAAATGAAACAGTTTTGAGAGTTTTAAAATGCCAGTTTTGAGAGTTCCCCATATACCAGCTGGCAAAAGCTCAGACTTTGTTTGTTGGCCATTTTTTTATTGCTTCCGAAATTCAGTAAGATGAGACAATGGACCTCACAGAAACTTTAAGATTAACAAGGAAGGCTAAAATAGACAGAAATTACAAAATTAATACAAAGCCACATTGAATTGATAAGACAAGGATGGGCACCAGGGATATGCCACAAAGCCATTGGCTCCTCCATGTAATTTAATTGGCCATGATAAACAAGAACTTGGCTTATTTGTAACTCTTTCCAAACAGGCTTCTGCTCTGTAATTCAGAAGGTTCAAATACAGTGAATGTTAACCCTCTTATAACGAAGTTCTGATACAAGACTAAAAAGCAGTATCTCCAGAGACCAGAAAGAAGACAAGAAGGTATATTATACTCACTTTTTGTCAGTTCCACTTGAGAGCTGAGGCAAGGCTTCCAAAGCTTGCTTAAAGCTTGAGCTGCAAGAAGAACAAAAATACTCATATGGCACTTCTACAAGGCTCAGCATTCACAATTTCTCTCTATAAATTTGTGGAGATATGCTGTATTTTATCAATTCTTATTTCAATGAATTAACAAAATATTAACTTGAGATCTGACATTCATGTGTAAATTGCACATAAAGTGATCATGGGTTCAAGCAGGTCTCTTGGCACTCCTAATGTGATTTATAGCATACAACAGGAAATGTTAAATCAACATTTGATTTGAAACTGTGCTTGACATCATGTATTATTTGAGAATTACAGATACAAAGTAGGGCTAACTTCAAGGTTAAAGGAGGTTTCTTGGGGCATTATCCAGTCAAGTTTTGAGTAACTCCAAAGATGGGTTTTCCATCCCTCTCTGGGCAACAGATGTGGAAGCGAAGTGCAGGGAACAACACAGGACCTCCACATATAGGTATAATCTTGTCAGCAGAAGATCAATGTGGTGAAGTGTGACAACTACTACTAGTGACAAGTCCAGGGATAAAAAGGCATCTATGAAGTTCCAGCTTCCAGGGTTCACTGTGCTTTATGCCATGCCAATTAGAGACAATGCCACTTCCATTTTGTTCTCTTTGAGACAGTGCCAAGTAGTTATAATTTAGAGGTCTTCATTACTCTCAGACACTTAAGGAAGCAAGTTTTTTGAAACGTAATGCAGTAACACCATAGGATGCTACTGGTAACACTATCAAAACACATTAGGCCTTCAAGCCCTGTAATATTTCCTACAAAATGTTAATTAGGTAAGATGACCAAACTGCCATCTGTACAACATTTAATGCCAATCCTAACAGATGTATAAGTAATTCAAGTAGTTAATGAACCTGCCCATATAATCCCCAACATAATCACAGAGAAATTCAGTCAGTCAACTTTACTCAAAACTGCTGAGAGCTATCAGTCTGGTTTTACATGCCTTGACTGCATCAACTACTGCTGCTGCTAATGCTTGCCCTAGCTCTCCGTAGTTCTCCTAGTTCTCCTGCCAGTGTCTGGCAGCTTCTTTACCATGAACTTTACGAGACTGCTGTGAAAAACTTGACAAAACCCAGGGACATTTGCTTTTGTCTTGTTTTAGCATCACTTTCCTCAGCAGCTGTACTGCCGTTAAAATGCTTTACTTTCCTGAGTGGCAAACTCTAGCTTGTATCTAAAAATTCAAGTAAAAAACAAATATAAAAGTAATTTTCTTTCAACTGATACAACCTTGCTAGTTATCTGGTTTTCATATATTTACCTAGTATATTACATATTCTATTTGAAGCAAATTTCTTAACCTTTAGTTTACATTATGAGCTTTTCCATGTTTACCAAGAATTCAACTACTTTGAAAAGCAGACATTACAGCACATCTTACTTGCTTTCAGGCGTTAGGTATATGGCCACGGTATCTCTCAAAGCACAGATTTCAAGTCTTGCCTAAAGAGAAATACAAATATTGAAACAAAGGCAGTGTCTTTGCATCAAGTGAATACCAGTATCCCAAAGCTTCATCATTTGTAGAGGCAAATATTATTGCAGGCTGCAGTTGTAAGCAGCCTTGGCTTTTAACAGTTTGTTTCCTGTATTCGTCTTTGCCATGCTGCTGTATCAGCAGATTGCTAAAGGGAACTATCTCATACTTTTGATTCAAGTCAAACTGTTTGTACAGTCACTATGTAGCAGTCTGTAAACATTGGTTTGTCTGTTAGTAACAGTAATAAATCTTCAGTTCTGTTCCATCTTTTCTGTTCTGGATAAAAAAGACAGAAGGAGGCAACATTAAATTGTCTGCCTGGTGGGTTTTGGTTGTTTTATTTTTTATTTTTTTTTTTTTTTGACATTGAAACAGTGAGCTTAACTTCTCCCAGCACAGCTTGGCCGGGGAGGAAGGAAACCCAAGAGTATAAAAATCTGTCAATATACATTTTATTCTTGGTTTTCCTCTTGAATTTATTTCTTTTCCCCCATCAAATGAGGAAGTAGAATGGCTGTGCTTTGTTTCTTGTCTGTCACCTGGTAGGCACACAAGCTTGAGGATTTTAGTCCCACACTGTACTGCGTGTCTAGGTACTAATTTTCACCTAGGCAAACTATGGTGGAGAATAAACTCAAACAAGTTTCACAGATGGTCCTTTAGTCTTTAAAAAGCTATCATCACAGATTTTATATGAAATAAAAATATTCTGCATGTGATCAATACTTTCAGAGATTTCATTTAAAAATACAAAATGAACTTCATCCAAGTTCATATTCTGCTCTTGTTCATCATATAGATAAAATGTAATTCAGTTAGCTATTACAGAAACATCTAGACCCAACTAATAAGACATTAAGCTTCCAAAGCAAAGCATTTTATAATGCAACATAGACATCTAATTCGACTTCTAATGAAAGGCTTTTGATTTTAGGTCCTCCCCTCTCCCCTAGGTAAGAAATCAGCTGAGATTTATACTTTTTTAGTCCTAGAACTTTCTGGCACAAAATACAACATAGCCACACACCAATTTTATACTTATAAGCAATGATTTTCTCACCACAAGATGTTTCACCTCTTTTTGTATGGTGCTCCAAACGGAACAGCCTTGGACTTTTTGAAGTCCTACACATAAGATTCTGGAGGCTTTCCTACATTTTAGGAGGTAGCAGTACTATGGGGAAGTGTCAGTTTCTCAAGTACCACAGCCTAAATAAACATGGTGGTGGGACAAAACCTACAAAACTGTGGGATGTGGTAATACAGATTCACGCTCTTTTGGGGAATTGCTTTTTTTTCTTTTTGATCAGTCTGACCAGGCTTGGAGCACTCTCTCACTGCTGCTTCTGCCAGGATTTTACATGTTTGGAGGAACAGAAAATGACCAAGAGTGACTAGTTTACAGTAAGGTGAGAAAATCCTTCCAGCGATGGGTTTAGCAGCAAGTTCATACAGTGGGCTCTCTAGTCAAACAGAAGTCATATATGAGTGGCTCTGTTGCTATTCATTGATTTGTTTATAGACAGTCAATCTTATTTGGCTGTGATCTTACATTAATTCTGTCCAATACAATTACTACCAGAAGATGGAAAATAAGGCTTGCAATTGGGAAATTATTTTCCCACAATAATGCAAGAATGCTGTCATGTACAATGAAAACTGGGAGTTTGCTCTTCTTGACTGTTACAGCCATTGCAATCATTAACTCAAAGGGATTTCTTTTAAAAAGATTTTTTCTTAGAGTCCTTTTAAACTTATCCAATAGCACTTACAGCTACCAATCTAACTGTAAATTAAGAATGCAATGTAAGAGCATCTGTTGTACCCATGCAGCAACTAAGTGCTCATGTAGAAATAGTGTAACATACAAGTTACCAGTTTTGCTATGACTTGCAAGATCCTACTTCATGACATTTTCAAGATTTTAAAGTCTCAAAATATCACAAAATTGTTTTTTCTCTAAAGTAATTTTCTGATGACAGGCCAAAGACAGTATTTAATGACATTTCAAACAGATACCTTTACGATGCTTTTTATCTCATAGGATATAGGCAAACTTTTATGCAGACACTAAATCAACACTAAAATACAGTCAAACCCATGAACCATTATAATCTGAATGGATATTTATCCATAAATCTGAAATAGGTTGCATACTAATCCTTTTTATCTCCTTGCTTTCACTGCTGCAGTAAATTTAACAAATATACACACTGCATAGCTCTCTGTCATCTATTTTCTAGATTCAGATGTTTGCCAGTACAAAGCATTCAGGTACCTGTAAAGCTCCATTTTTGCTGAAGGACGAAACACACTGCATCAGTCGACTCAGTTCTTCAGAGACTGCTTCTACAACCCTTGACATTACCCGAGGAACTAAGTCTTTGGAAATCGTAAACACCTGATTTTTATAAAAGAAGAATCATGAGCACAATAGCTATATTAACAGAAATATTTCCTACAGTAACATTTCAGTAAAAAATATTGAAAACTTTGATTGAAAGGACCACTTCATTTTTATCAATGGACAAAAAAATTTCAGAAGCAACTGGAATATGAAGGTTTTCTTTTGATACTTGCCTGCACTTTGACAATTCACCTCTGTCAACAGCTATATGATATGTGATAATGACAACTTTCTTACAATGTCTAAAAGCAGCTAAATCTTCAAATATGTGCTCTTGTCTGGTGGATGCAGGTAGCTGGGTGGCTATACATAGATTGCTGTTTTGTAGATAGCATCTTTAATTCAGGGTTGTGTGACTGACTGACCCAATTACACACTCAGCCACATTTTTCCCCACCTATTTTGCTATTTCTTCTGGAATCCTTTATATTTGACCACTGTCAAATAACTAGTGTCTGTTTGTTCTGTCGTAGAGATAAGCCTTTAAAAAGGCCTGAGACTACAGCGCTGTAATGGATTCTTCCACTGATGCCATTTATTATGTCCCTGGTAAAAAAAAATTACACCTGTTTTTTCTCATGCATCAGGACCATATTTTTAACTGCTTTATTTGTATACCTCTTTAAAATGATACTTGTACCCTCCATCTGAGGTTCAGAATATCAACTGCAACGCAACAGCAACACAAAACTAAGCATTAGATCTCTGTCTGATGCACAGCCTGAAAACCCTGATCTTCCTTAAAGGGAGCCTTAAGGAAACGAAAAATGTATGGTGAATAAAAAAAAAAACCAACACAACAATAAAAACGCATGATTTTTCTGCGCAAAATTGGGGAAAATGCAGGCTGAGAGGTTGGAATATAGGAGGAAGTGAGATTATAGGTTAGACAGCCCAAACTTGTCTCAAAACTTAAAGATGACAAAGTTGCACAGGGCTGGGGGAGATAGATGACACAAGGAACTGAAGTTGATGTGAGTGGAATGGTGGAAGAAGGAAAACGAACCACATAGAATTTCTAACACACCACAGCCCCCATTTCTGCTTTAAAATGATTTTAAAAATTAAGTAGTGGAATACTTTTTTTTGCTAGAATACCTTTGCTTTTCATGAAGTTTAGAGCTCCTGTGTGACAAGAAAATGCAGTAATTGACAGAAGATGTATGAATACATGTGTGTAAAAGTAAACTGGACGGGGGGGGGGGGTGGGGGTGGGTGGATTTTAAAACCCCCAAGATTCCTACACAGGTTTCAGTGATTTAAGTAATGAATTATGTAGCAGGGATCCCATAAAGCTGACCATTCCAAAAGGCAGGTCTGCACTATAGGCTAAATACACTGACCATATACATCTATATGTGAGCCATGAGCTGTTAGCAACACTAATTCAAATATGAACCCTGTTGTAACTGTTTTGACTCATAAAAGTTAAGTGACATACTTCGCTGCACAGTAACAAAAAAGCAAAACCACCCAACCAGAAACAATTTGGGAAGGGGTCATCTTATTCAGCAGCAAATATTGCTGTGCAATTCAACACAAACATACCAGGAACACACCCAAAAATCTTCTACTGAGAAGAGAACCCTGGTGCCCACAACGAGCACTCTTGAAGTTTTACTATACAGAATCCAGGAAAAAAACTTCTCAGCAACGATGAATCATCACAACTTTGCAAGAAGAAGCCCTTATTTTGAGTTCAGTTAAATTTCAATTCAAAGGTACAGAAACAATTTTTTTTCCACTACAGTCCATGCTTGTTGTTCAGCTGATGGTTAATTTTTGCTGTTTCAAACTACAGAAACTTGCAGTCTTGCTAACTAAATTTAAATCCGACCCAGCTTACAGAATTTCACCAGAAAACAGTGGAAATGGGAGCGTCATTTTGACACACATTTTCGTATTTTTGCAGTATTTCACATCTAGAAATTTGAGGCAACGCTATTTGGGCCAAAATCAGTATCAGTGAAGTCAGGGAGGCAGTGCACCTTTCTGCTGCAGTATTTTAACAAGTATGCATGTTTACAGCATCAGCCCAGTAAGTCACAAATGTCTTTGAATTTTTTTAAGAAAAAATCTCATTTTCATTAATTTTCACTACACTGAAAACCAACATTAAAAACAAATGCCACATTGGTATATGTTTTTGGTGTTGCTTATGCCCTCATTTGGAAACATTCGATAAAATCAGCAGTGCTTCTGTGAAAACTGCTTTAAGTAAATATCAAAACTGAATAAAAAATATTGAAAACAATATTTAATTTTTCTGAAAATATTTTAATTTATATGAATCCTTATTGTTTAAGGAGGAATAAAATACAGCCATACTTGTGATATTTTGAAAGGTGAGAGTGTTATCACTACCAATGCTTATACCAGGAGGAACAGTAACCTGGTAACATGCTTGATGGTTTGAAGGAAGGAGTATGTACAACAGAGGCTTAATTTAAAAAACTATAAAAAAAATCCTGCATATTATCACAAAGGGCCAAATAACTCTAGCTCTGCTAGCATATTATTTTAATAATAATATTTTAATTTTAATATTCACTCCCTATCATAAGCCATTACCTACCTAAACATTTCAAATAGCATTTGTGCTGTACAGAGACTGTAAGTCTTTGTGGTTTTAGGTTTCCACTTTTTATTCTATGCACAAGAACGACATACTGCCTTTTCACTCTGAGTGGCATATGTTGAACATCTCTTCCAAAGCAAAGCACAAGCTCACTTTCCTATGTTGTGGAAAATGAAGTTATTCAGAGAAAGTGCACATCATCACTATCTATATATCTTTCTCTTTATAAATGTATCTGTATAAAAAGGGAAGAATTGAGCTTTATACTTTAGCTTTCCTCTTTATCAGATGGTGGAAACAAAAAAGTGCAATGGAGTGTTAATGAGGATAAACAGGAACTATTCATCTCCTTCTGCACTTAAAAATAGCAGTGGTATACTTGGTTGGCTAAACTTGACCCAAAAGCCCTCTTATCTAAAATGAAGACACTGAAACAGAGGTACAATTTTCAGGGGTGATGAAAGCCATATTTACCATACAAAGTACACTGAAATTATACCTATAAAGGTAAGCATGAAATAATGTGAAGTTTTTCTCACCTCTGCATGCACAGCAATGATATTCACTAATGCTTCTTTCAGATAGTTTCTGACACCTGAAACAAAGCATATAAGATAATTAGTTTCATTCTGTTGTCTCAAAGCCATAATATTCTACGGTTCAATACTGTACTTTTCATTCTTTTATTGGCATTTTTGCAATCAGAGACAGAAAGAGAAAGTTCTATAGCCACACCACCAGTCTATTTCCTTTTTCAAATCAAGTGGAGAAAGGCACGTTTCCTTACGGCAAAAGGTTAAAAAAAGCCAGTAGGTTCCCGTTTCAGTATTCTTCTCTTGAAACCTAATTTCATCAACTGCAATTTCGTAAAAGCCTGGAATTTTTTAAAATAAATTTGGATGTCTTGCTAGAATACACATACTATTGCACAGGACACATACTACAGCTCCATAAGTTCTAAAGAAACAGAAGACAAAGACAAGGCGTTTTATTTGTACAACATTTTTCAAGAAGATCTTACTATTTTATCAGCTTCTCTGACTGTTAACTACTATAACAGACAGAAATAGCAAGGACGTGTTTCTATGAAAGTGGTTCAGAAAATATTACTCATGGCAGTTTATGGAAGATGTCATGCCTTTGTAGGCATTTCCTCTTGGGGAGGATGGAGAAGTCAAATAAGCATTTTATTTACCAAGCATATGAACTGCTTGTCAATTTATACTAAAAAGGAAATTCTAAACAGAAGCACATCCAGCAGGGTATGCTTTAGTGAGGATTGTCTCTTAATCCACTATATTCCTGTAATTCTGGACTAACTTCTCAGACCAGGACTCCAGTTGTGCAAGATTTAAAATAGGCAAAAATCTAAAATTGGGGAATTGTGGACAAAGACTGGTGAGACCGCACAGCTCAGAGATCACACTGTGATTAAGGCTGCTGTTATAAAAATTACTAAATGAACCTTCAGTTCATCTTACTTGCTCCACCTTTGCTCATATAACACCAATGCAGCAACTTAATCCTGTTATGAACAACAGCTTCAAAAGGAGTTACCAAAGAACATCAAAATAAGTTATTCTATGAGAGAAGAGTGTTTCACAACTGCCATTTCAGTTGTACTCATTTTTTTTTTTTAATCACTGGTCCCACAACTCACCTCAAGATCTTAAAGGAAACCACTCATTCTTTCTAACTTAGGCAATTATGGACAAACACTTTATAAAAAGAGTAGAACAAAAGGATTTCTTTGCATGAGGTTGAACACTTTCATCACCTGTGTCTACACTGTGCTATGTGATGCAGTCTGGAGCTTAGACAGGAGGGTGCTTCCTAAAGGGCATTACAGGTCTCCTTTCGGAAGGAAGGGTGCTTTGTGGAAAGCGGAAGGAGAGATGTTGAACAGCGACTCTTGTTTAAACATGCAGTGAGGATGTAGCTGATCTCTTTTGCAACCAGGCTTCTGTATCAAGACAGCCTCTGTTTTAAAAGTTCACAGTGAAGAGGTGAACATAAAGATTTTACTGTTCTCACTAAAAGCAGTTTGGTTTCTGAACATACAAAAGAACTAAGACCTTTTTTGAAGGAATGTTCTATTTTTACCCTGGAAGAGATGCAAATAACTGAAAAAGGTAAAGAAAAAGACAAGCCTTTCCCCACACATTCCAAAACATCTCTAACGCCTTTTTTCACTCTTTATTATCTTCCTTGAAAAATCTCAGTCACTCTTTCCGTTTCAACCAAAACAACAAGTCAAACAGCACAGTACACCAGGCTGCAAGCTTTTAAGTTCTTGTTATCTTAGTGTTTTTTTGCAACAAGGAAGGGAGGGAGAGAGAAATAGAGCAATACCAGAAATTTTCTGAAATTGACTTTTTTTTTTCCTCTCCCGTATCCTGCAAAACACATAATGCTACACACCAGTACTTGAACCACACCAAAAGATCACAGGTGTGTGTGCTAATGCAACATCTGTGAAAATTCCTTTTTCCTCTTCTAGTGTTCTTCTGCTTTGCTCTGTCCCTGTTTAAATCCTTAACAGTCTTCCTATCGCAGAGAACAAAATTCATATCACATCTCGGAAGTAAATAAACTTGACCAGGTGCTGAAGAGTGGTATGCAAATCACACCAAGAAGTACAGGGTGAATTTGGGACCTGGTCTGCAGTTAACCTCAGGGTGCAAAGTGTTGATTTTGGTCTGCAAACCTATGTGGTATTCAGTTTTTAGCACCTACCAGCCTCATCTTGTGACAATAGGATCTTTCATGTGGAAACTGTGTTTTTACTTTTGCACAAATGTCTTTGATGGTCTCCCTTATCTATAGATACTTAAGCACTGCCACAGCATGTTTATTAATCAATCAAATTTTCACTCATTAACTAAGCAGCATTTCTTTGCCCCAACTGATTGGTCTTCAATGAACCATCTCACTAAAACCCTGCTACAGCTGGGGAGCTGTGATGAAGGTGCAGAGAGGGCAGTTGTGTGTGTGCTGCAGAGAGGAGGCCAGCAAGCTGAACTGGAATGAAGCATTGATAAGGAGACAAGTGAAAAGATGGAATGCATAAAGACTGAAGCTCATGGGTTGTGTAAAAGTGTGTGTGGTTCCAAGGACTAATCCTTATTTTCCACCTAAGATACTAAGCTTAGGTATTCAACTGGCTACCTACCTAAGCATGCCTCTTATGCATTCATGCAACCTGGCTCAGAATAGGGGCTGCTAATTCTGCACCCAAATGAAACAACTTTTGGCTATGCTAGCAACAGTTGTCTATCAATTAGGTCTGTGGAAACCTTCCATAACCTATTTCTTAAAAAGTCATTCACCAAGTTACTGTAACCATTACTGTTAATTCCTACAGGCATTAAATACTAATGTCAGCAACATCAGCACCAGGTGTTAAATACCACTATCTGGTGTGCACAGGATATAAAATGATAGTTTATGTCTTCTAACTGAAGAACTAAGAATGAATTGATTAAATTGAATTGAGATGGAACCTATGGTAAAAATGAAGTGACAGTAGCTTTGTGTGGCATTTTGCTAACACACCCCTGCTGTACAATAAGATTGCTAAATTAAACCTCAATTAAAAGGTATAAGCAGACATATTTTATCTTGCATCCTTATACCACATACAAGGACAAATGGGTGAACTGAGATCTTAAAGGAGATTATTTTTTGCAGTCCCAGTAGCACTAATTAGGTGACCCTAACCTTCCATAGCTATGACTGTAAGATCAGGAGGCTCAGCAGAAGCTGAAGTATTTCCTCAGTTTCTTAAGACAGGTTTTGCAATTTAAGAGCTGACAATTCAGCACAAACTGTGCAAAGCTATGCAGTTTAGAGACAATCTGTGTATATGAAACTGTAGTTGCCTTAACTGCAGCATCTAATAGTGTGAAAGATGTTGTCTTGGTAAGCTAAACAAACCAAAGACAGAAAGAAGATGCAACTGCACTCCAAAACTGCAAGTGGAACAGACACAGAGAGAAGGGAGAACTACCTACACTGAAGAACAATACTGACACGAGAAAGAAAGAGAGGTATAAATGAACTGATCACCAGTAAACTTAGGCTGGAAGTTAAAGGTAACCTGGTAACAGATTTGCTTGGATTATGCTACGTGGTGGTGTGACAACCATTGCTACTAGGGAGTTAGTTTCCTATCATGAACTGAGAATAAGTACAATGGGTATTTCCCCCCAGCCCTTCTTTTTGTCTTATTTGTGAAGGATTTTCATTTTGGCATGTGGAGACAAAGCCAAACATATCTGAATGTCAAGACCTGCAGGCATAGTTAAGAGATGTACTATATTTTGAAAAATTACAATTAAAAAATATCCAATTTCTGATTCATATCACTGCACTGTTTGTGGCAGGCTTTGTTGAACCAAAGTATTACTTTTTTGGAGTATGATTCACTGGAAATACAAGCAGTGGATTCCAACTGTGAATTTGTTGTGAAATTCATTTCAAAACGAAAAAAGTTCTGTCTAGAATAGAATTTTTGTGCAGCTTTCTCTGTGACTATTCAGCAGCCCACACAATTACAGTTTTTGGGACACCATGCTGCCAGTCCTATTATACAGCACTGAAAGCTAATGCACCATATAACTGTAGGTTGCAACTATTAGGCTAATCAAGTGAAACATAACATTCTTAAGTCTAAAATACCTCTTATTTAGTATACTGAAGCACAAACACAATGTCTTTCCATATCCTCTGACAGAAATGTGTTAAGGAAAGTCTCAACAAGCCCTTGCAATTTCTCTCAGGAAAACGTTATTATTCTGTTACAGCATACATGCATTCCACTGGCACTCTATTCTTAACACCAAAGACTGATTTGCTGGAATTCTATCTGCCACTAACAAAGTCCCAATACTGCGCTAAACAAAAATGGATGGGAAGACTTATGACATAAAAATGATAGAAATAAAGGACAGTTTCAGCTATCAACTATCACAATGGCTTGATACAGCTTTTTGAAAAAACTTCCTAATTCAGTTCTGATTTTGGGCCCTCCACTTTATGTTTTACTTTTACATCTAACAAGGTTAACAGATGTAAATTTATCTGCGAATGATGAAAATTTATTAATTTGCAGATTGTTAATCTGCAAATAAATACCATAATACCATAAAGCTGTAGCAAGGATGACTGTGTGAACTATGGGAAAAGCAGAAGGGAAAAAGATTTGTGGTTCTGAGGAGTAACAGAAACCAAATTTGTAGCTTGCCAATGCAGGAGTCATTCAGGAGATCTTCAGATGGTGTAGTGCTAGCAGTTGTCCCACATATAGTTCTCAGAGCTATGTTTCCCCCAAGTACTTAGATGACAGCAATCTACTATGAAATCTCAGAAGTGACTGAATAAGCATGCAAAAGCTGGAACTGCAATACCATATACGTAATTATAAGATGCAGAGAGGCTACAAAAGCTTGCATGCACAAATAGAGCAAAGGTTGTGCACACGGTAAAACTGAACTGTGTCAGAAGCCAACACAGGTCTTCAAATTTACGCAGTCCTAGAGTAACTTGCTAGAGAGGATATGAGCATAAAACATTTTTATGTCTTCTGCAGACTCAAGAGTTCAAAGAATGAACTGAAGTTCAGCTTGGAGAACTGAAACACACAGGAAGCTTTAACCCAGGCATGTCAGGTTTGACATACTTTAACTCTTACAAGATTGGCACCTCATTTGAAATGAGCAACTGGGAAGTCAACCTTGCCACTGCTTCTCACTGAACAAGCCTTTCAGGTCGTCTGTTGTGCCAAAAGGAGGAGGGGAGGATAAAAGCACATAACTGTTTAGAAAAAGCACGTGGTGTCAGCAGGTACCTCTGCTTATCATCAGGAAGCCACACCAGACATGAGGAGAAGAGGCTAAGAAGAGTCAAAAGAACAAAGTTCTGAGGCAAGTTCACATCCCAATAAAAATCAGGCAACAATAGTGAAAGCTGCTGCTTTTCTGTGGAGGAGTTAGAAAGCCATCACAGGAAGTTCTACAGTTCGACAGCTGTCTCTCAGTTCTGGCTTTCTTTGCTAACAAAGAGAGAGGCTTCACCAGGAGTTAACGATTCTTTATACACTGACCATGTACTGATTATACAGTACTGATTCAAGACTGAGTTGACTGGCATATTAGAAACCCAAGCTCCAAGGGAGTGAAACAGAAATGAGTCTTGGATAGGCAAAGAGCCACGAATTTAGGAAACAGCAGAGAGCATTCTGGCCTCTGTAGGAGGTCAATACTTGCACAGGCAAGCAACTGCTGCTGGTGGTAGCAATGTTTCTCAGTGCCTCTGAAAAGAGCACTAAATTTGTTGGCCTTGAGGCTTGAACATGACTTGGTAAAGCTAGAAAAACTGATGCCTGGGAGTCTGAAATTTCAAATTTTAAACACATCCAATTGTATGTGATATTTTTACAATTTATTGTTCTGTTTGGTGAGTTATGCCAGTAAGTCAGTCTGAGAACTCTTTGTTGCCTGATTACTTTTTAATAAAAACTTTCCTCAAGAAAATTATAACGAAGAATTTGGTGATCCAAAGGGATTAATATTTTTTCATACCTAGCTGCACAGCACCAACGCTTAACTGGATGCTTCATCTGCTATGCTGGTAGTAAACTTAGAGGAGCACAAACAGAAGAAAAAAAAAATCTGCTCCAGGTCATCTGCTTTTAAATTATCTGATGTATGTTCTTGCCAGTTACATTATTATATTACACCCTATTGCCAGATTTAACTGAATAGATATTGGAAATGTTAATCTCCAAGTTTCACGTATATAGTACCAAAGTCTACTGCAAGTGACACACAAAGTGTTTTGTACTGTATGTCAGTCAAGCTCCTGCAGCCCTCCTCTAAAACTGCTCTATGAAACTGCCAGAAAAAAACCCCTGCACGTATGGGCTGCAAGTCATTAATCAGTGCTATATAGTGCACATTAAAAAAGAAACTAATTAATGGTATCCACAAAGCCATGTAACTTCTTTACACAGTCTAATTTTAACTGTTGAATTTCCTCTAGGTTCTGGCTGCACTGCAGCTGAAGCAATAGCAGTAGTTAACACCTGCTTTAACTACAATTATTCTAGCATGATTTCCAGTGTGATCAGGACGTGTTTTTCCTCCAGGAAACTCATGTTACAAAAGCAGTACTATGGACTAGCAGGATACCCTATGGGATGGCAGCCTATTACTTTTGTTTCTGCAGCTCCTGGAAAGGCAAGACAGTGCTATGCAACACACCAAGCAAGCATCGTCCTGCTCTCTGAAGCCTGCTTGGGAATTTCAAGGTTAGATGGACACCTCCTGACAAGCCAAGGTGCTCAACTGCCCAGCACGCACCACAGAATTTCACTTTTCAATCTAACCAATAGCTACCAACTAAAACCAAGTAATATTTTTGAAAACAAAAAATATAAACAGAACAGAATGGGTAGGAGGGGGAAGAGGCACTAAAAAGTGAAACACTGTCTGAGGTCGCAGCAGGTCAGCAGAGTAGTCAGCACCATCTGCATGCAGAAGGTGCTGGAAGAAATAGGATAATAAAAAGTAAGCTGTGCAGACATGCCTTGGTACACAAGTTGTAATTTAAGAGACCTACAGAATGCTATGCTTCCCATACCTAGGGATGGCTGCCTCACACCTTCCAGAGCATGATGAAGCTCTATCAACTACCTTATCCCAAAAATGAACAAGAGGCAGCACAGACCAAAACTGAAAATTAAAATGAACATCAAAATATTTTTAGTTTGCAGCATTCCAAATAAACATGTCTTATGAAAAATATCCCAGAGACTCAGGCTACGAAACTATGGAGAATGTATAGAAAAAAACTTTTTATGTTATGTTGGTATTGTGAAGCTATTTGGAATAAATTTACTGCTGACTCCTCTGGAACATTTGGATTTGAAAAGTATATGCAAGCAATTTGGGTTTAGAATTAAGCACCCTGGATGATATGAAAGCAGACAGTGGCTACCCATGAGGGCCAAGACCATGCCTGAGGCTACATGAAATTCATCTGAACAAAGGTGTTGTCCCACCAAATTATTTAGAAATCTAACATTTATAATCAGGACAAATTTAATGTGACCTACAGTCTGTTTAATTCAAATGCAGGAATTAACTGAAATAATTAAATTTCCATTATGAGTAAGAATTTTGTATGTTTCCAGAACAATAAACTGTAGGGCATTTTTTAATGAGGCAAATAATTTATTTAATGTTTCTAGAAAATAATATTAAAAGTCTGCTACTATTTGCAGTTACTATAGTAAATGCAATACATTTTCATTTAGAAAAGTAGTGTTTTCACTTCCAAGACTCCTTCCAAGACCTTTCAAGTTTCCTGACTGCAGAATAGACAGAAACGTATCTTTGTTTGCAGGCACGAGACTTTCATGAACTACAATAATGGCACATGAGTATGTCATTCTACTTCACTGAAGTGCCCCCACCCACACAGTGATATCATCTAACCTGACACCCCACAGATGTTTTTTTAAAATGTAAGGAGAAAAAAAAAAAATATATAAAAAAAGAGAGACGTGAGTTGGAATTTCCCCATGGACATAACAAAGCAGCTCACCTCTACAACAGCACACAGGTTTCTCCCTACAAAGACGGTTGATAGGAAATCAGCTTCAAATACCGGTAGTACCAGTGGCCTGTTTTCTAAATTTAGGTAGCTAGACAAGCCTGTTTGCTTCTTTCTAATTACTAAAAATGTATTTGCCCATCACACTTTGTTGTGTGCCCTGGATAAAAACATTTTTTGAAAATTGTCTGTAGGATGTAGTCGTACACTTCTATCTGGCAGTAGCTCTAAAATAGAACTCCGGCAGGTCATAACCTTTACCACCACTTAAGCTGCTTTATTTACTTATTCCCTTCTTATTTTGACCCACAAATAATTTTCAAGTTGATTTAAAAAAAGCTAGTGATTAGTAGCAGTCATAAAACAAATAATGAGCAGTGCAAAGAATGGCTTTCACTCAGTTATTGCTTCTGCTTTGCACAAAAAAATACACACATTACCTCTCAGAGAATTAAATAGACATCATTATGTTCAGTAAATTCCTTACTTCACAATGAGATTTATGCAATCTGATTAAAAATACTTTTCTTACTGCTCCAAACATGATTACATATATTTTAAAAGTATGTGTATAGTATATTAAAAAAATATAGCCCCATGCAAAAGAAAGGGCAAAGTTGGAGGAAAGTAATTATTTAAAAGCAGTCTTGAATTGAAGATACAATTACAGCATTCACAGACTTTTATGGATTCATATGATAAACCTGAAGCAACCAAAATGCCATACAACTGCTCCAATGTTATTACAGCAGATTAAAAAAAACACCCACTTACAGACAGGGGTCTAGAACCTCATTTGAGTCTAACCAAGTATGTAAAGTTTTCGACTCTGCCACTTCCTGCTATTGCTGGAAATATTCCCTCCTTTAAACAGAGATGGATTTCAAGGTACTGTACTTAATGTTGTTTTGAGAGTACATTCGGAAGAAAATGTGAACGTGTAGGCAAACTGGAAACTCTTTGGAGAGATTACCCACTTATTTAACCACATTTCCTGTTTTTTAACCCGTTTGTCCCAAGTCAGTCCTTAGACTACTGACAAAAATAGATACAAGTCTGCTATAAATAGCTTATTAGCAGGTCTTTCTTGGTAAAACTGAAAATGTTTTGATAAATTCATTGTTCTTACTAGCTCCGTACTTATTAAACTGTGATTTACATTAATATTTCCTTGAAATTCTTTTCTGCATATCTCATGGTAATTATAAAGTGCCTTAGGAATCAGAGAAGTCATTGCAAGAATTAATAGCGACCTAAAAAATAGCTACTGATAATTGAAACCTCATGACGAAAATTACTGGTAAGCTATGTGGGAAAATGCTTTTACAAAGTACAGCTCTGAAGCAAGGGAGGCCAGAACCTAATCACTAGGTTCTGAGTCAGAAACTAGCTAAGTATTTTGAGATATGAAGGCCAGAGCACTAGATCTTAGAATAAGTTGCCTTGCTCTGATTTTCAGCCATGGCACTGATGTTGATGAATGCCACTTGAAGGACTTGACACAAGTAGCCATAAAACTACTCTCTAAAGCCATCAAACACAAAGGATTTTAAGACTTACAGTACTTGTAGTTTTTGAACTATTTTAATTCAAGCAATAGAAATTATGTAATGATGTTCAAAGAACCCGAAAGTTTGTGTTTCAGACAGCTTGGAGTAGCAAGAACTCTAAAGACTGCCAATACTGTGATTAATACCTTTGTCTATTGTAAGGAGTCTATTGTAGACTGAAATTCAGTTTACAGAGAACACTAAGAGAATACTACTAGTTCTGTGTCCTTGTGTAGAGCCCAAATTAAGATGTCTTTAAAGAAGCTACTGGAGGTGTTCCAAAGTATCTGGTACTCCATCAAAACTGCCAGAAAGATCTGAAGGACAGCTGAAGAAGTCTGAAATCCAAACACTTGCTGCTTTCTGATCCTTACTACACTGCTTCTTGGGATAGAATATCATCTGCTTTATCACTAAGAAGATATGGAGAAAAAAACTGTAAAGGCCAAAGACTGTAAAAGGACATGTGAAGCTTGACAGTGCTTTACTTGGTAAGAAGAGACATTCGCTAGCATCTTATTTCAAAAGACGTGCATGTAACTGAAGGCCAGTTTGATCTGTGTTTGATCAGGCGAATTTTCTTTTTAGATGCATTTACTTTCGTTTGTTCCATCAAGCACAGTAACAAAGCGAAAAGGGCCTTTTACCAACTCAGACCTGAAAATTATGAGAAAAGGATGCTGCACACCATACTGAGAATTGAAACAATAAAACTCTCAAATTATTTCTATTATTGCAGAATAAGGCAAGTTTCAACCCGTTAATCTGGTAACAAGAAATGTAAATAGCAGAAGAAAACAATTAAAACCCTCTAAACCAAACAAAAAACCTATGCGCTAGAGTAAAAAAAGACCTACTTCACAGCTTATAGCCATCCATACCTCTTCACGTAAGCATACACAAGTATTGGCTCACTCAAATCACATGTAAAGAACTGCATTTGTGACCCTCACCTGAGCCCAGTACTTAAGATATATGACCCATAGAGACTCGTCTTTATGTTGCTCTCATTTAAGTATTAAAAACATTGTGGGGCACAGATACAGCACTAAACAGTGCTCTACATGCAGTTGCCTCATCAACATGTGGCTGTAACCCATAAATGCAGTCTCAAGACAGCATAAGAATACAAACACTTCACAGCCAAGTTGCGCCCTACAGATTTAGCAGCACTTAAGAAAATCTTAATGTTTCTACTTCAGCATTAACAGTGCTGGGGCTGTTAGATCTTTGGGGTTTTTTTTTGCTAAATTTAAGTGACTATATGTGATTGACTTAGGAAACCCAACAGTATCAAATAATCACAACTATCAGATATTTAAAGTAGCTGGTTTGAGGTAGATGAAAAAAAGAATTGCGTTATGAGAAAAGACATTTCACAAAACTACAACATAATGGGTTTTTTTTTGGATAGTATATATTGTTCTTCCTGAGTGCGAAAGAAAGGTTCTGAAGAATGAAATTTATGTGTGAGATTCTTAGACATAACAAACACTCGTTGATGTGAAAATTAATACATCTAAGGATGTATTATTACCTTAATTTTTTCTACCAGCAATCCATTAGCTGTAGGATGGCTCCCTAAACAAACACTGCTAATTTTCCTGAAGGAAAATTTTTAACAAATTCTCCCCTTCTGTCCCCCATAATTTACAGCATATAATTGTCATAGCATCACCTATATAAATTCTATTATCACTAGATCTCTATTATAAGAACAATTTTAATGCTGAAGGTTTTTCTTTTGATAAAGCAGGGTGTGTTAATAACCAACATGAAAGATGCTGAAAAATCAATAGGGAACACATCCCTGGTCTGAGTAGGTTTCAACCAATTTTAGCAGTTTGTAAGGCAGGATTGAGATCTTTCTGTGTATACCCAGAAGTCTGGCAGAGTGGGCACTTCACAGCTATTTTCTGGCCACAGAACATTCTGAAGTTGCCAGTATCTGTGAGCAAGAAAAACACTGAAGCAAAACATAATATTGCGTGTAAGAAGGGACAGAGTGATTAGTGTGTATATATATTTATATTTGATATATTGGATATATTAAAAAAAAAAGTCTTCTGCATCAACAGTTTTCTCACAAAATAAACTTTGACCATGCTAACCAAGAAACTGCTCTGCTCCTTAAAAGCTCTCTCTGTGTTTTGTTTTGGTCCCTCCTTCCCCACCCCAGATTTAAGAAAAAATAGAGAAACTGCAGAACAGACAAGTTGGTGGGTGGTGGATACTAAGAGTATCATCATCTTGTAAACCTATACCAATGTTCTTCCAAAGCCTGGTACTCACATTTTCTCCAGAACTGTAGCCTGTTTGTTATTTACCTGAAGCATTTTCTAAATTCTTCACAAGTGAGCCACTTAGGAAAAAGGAAAACAATTGTACAGCTTTACTTCACAATTTTGACATAGTCTTCCAAAAGCCTGAGTGTGATAATGTATCATATTTGGTGGTTCTTGCCAATCCAAGACATGTCTCACTGTACAGACGTGGCAGTCACACACCTAGTGGTGTCAGCAGGGATTGGAGTCAGCAACACAGACCTACCTCTTCACACTGCCCCCAGATATCCAAATACAGGAGGCAAGAAGCATCAATTCGAAAAGATGTGTTTCACAGATAAAAGAGGGTAGCTAGATGCACCATAAAGATACAGAATGACCAATACCGTGGCAAAAGCAAGCCACATCTTTAATTGTAAGGTATACTAAAAATCAACATCTCTATCAAAACTGAGAATAGTTGAATCAAAAAAATGTCAAGCAATATTTCTTTCCATTAACACAAACCAGGCATAGTCTACAAGAATACTCATTTCTTTCAAACACCCTGAAGGTGTCCTTTCATGATTTTGTAAAACCTAAAATTATTAAAACCTTTCAAAACACAGACTCACTCAGGAAACTGTGTGTTCTTCTCATAATTCTTGAAGTCACTGGTACCTTTAATAATAGCCTGTCATATGCAAAATGACAGCAATTTCATAAACGAAGAATGGGCTTAGCAGTATACTATGTTTATGAATTTACTTCAGTTGTCACTCAAATATTATTATTATAAGAAATGAGAAAACTGAAGCCAACGAATCCAAAAGAGACCAATTTCATAAAAAAATAAAATAATTTGCAACAATACAGACACTAATAATTTTAGTTTTCAGTTATGTCCTGCCATCTGTCTAGCCTTCAAGCTGCATAAAAAAAACCTTAGTCACCAGTGAAACACGACCTGCATTTATTATAGTGACTTAAGACGGGTACACTTTGGTAAGTAAAAGAAAAGGCAAACCTGGTAAAAGGAAGTATAGTATGAACTTTAAAGATTTTTTTTTTCCAAGTAAGAAACTTTAAAAGTAGTGTTTTGAGCAAAAAGATTCCTAGCAGCAATACAATACATAATTTTCCTGTCTTTTAGAGTGTAACTCTGTTAGTACAATTAATGATCTTTTTAAATGTTGCTATTTTATTGAATTGTATCAGAAGTACAATGGTCACAAGCAGGCAGCACAGATAGAATATAAAACAACTAATACTTTCGGAACACGATACTGCAAAGGTCTGTGCATGTTCTTAACCCAAAAAATCCAAGGAGTCAGCCACACACGGAAAGAAACTACAGCACTGGCTGTTAGTATTTTTACATACTTTCTTCTAAATGGTTTTGTGTACCATTTGTTGATACACAGAATTTTTATTTGTCCGTAGTAATTAAATTCAGCAAACTGGCAACCAACTCAAAGCCATGGTATTAGCTTACAAGCAACCACTAATAGGTAGCAGTATTTGTAGGCACTGTGGAAGTACTGAGTCATGGGAAAGATCTGCTCAAAGAAAGGGACCTTGATTACAGATGCAGTGGATTCTTTGAAAGATGTAGCAGAGGTCATGCTCTGCTTCATTTCTCCAAATTCATTTCTCTATGGCAAAATCTAAGGGGTCTTTTTGTTGTTCCCTACTTGGCAACTTGCAGTGACCTTGAAGAGGTAGCCATCATTTTGATTTTCAGACAGTCCTTATTTCTACCAATGTACATTATTTAAATCTGAATCATGTACCGCAGTCAAATGCATGTAGATCAGCAAACCAGTAATAATTACTCACAAAACTATACCTTAAATTTATGGCAAAAAAATGACAAACTGAATTTCATGTAGAATTTTATTTATCTGTCTGTCTAAATTATGAGTGAGCTAGAACCGGACCACAACAGCTTTTAAAGATGTTACTGCAGTAAATGCCAAAACAACAACAACAACAACCAAAAAAAGTCAAAACCAACAACCTTAGTGCCTTATATTCTGCCAGGAAAAGCAAAAAATGAGGTAAAAACTGCTGTGAGGCACATACAGTATTCAGTGAGAATGCATATTTATCCTATTTATTAGAGTGAAGGTGAGACACTAACTTAGTGCGTTACTGTTTCACAGTTTTTCATTTCCAAGTTTCTCTGAATCCCTACAGCATTTTGAAACAGGCATGGGTTTAAAATGGCGAAATGTCTTTGCATGACCTGAAAAATAGATCCTTAAAATGTGTTCAAGTCCAAAATTAACATTTGGAAGCTATCTGGACACTGGAGTGACCCACAATAACTGGAAAGTTTAAGATTTTTCACAGTTCAAAGTAAAGGCTTTTAATAATTTTTGAATCACTTCAACCACTGAACAAGTCCAACACTATAATTTCACCCACACATCAATAAAGTTTAAGTGTTTCATTAAATTTAAATTGCTATTTGTCGTGTAAAGAAATTTTAAGCTAATGAAATGCTTTTTATTACAATGGATCTGCTGTACTGTTAGGAGCCTATCATATTTTCCCACTTAAAAAGTAAGAGTTCAAGGGCTTGATAACTTGGCTACAGAGAGAATATGCTCCAGGCTAAATTTTGTATAGAATTTTTGCATAGAAAGCTGAGACTTTTTGTTACACTAAAATTTTCAACTTAAAACCAAGCACACAACCCTTTGTAGAAATGGTTACTGAAGCACCAAGCAGATAGCTGTCTTCCCCACTTCGCTGGTTTTTCTGTTCAGTGGCAAGCTACATCTTGGAGACTGTATTTTCATCAGTGTTTTTAAAACGTTAATAACTGCAGCATCCTTAACCACTGCACATATTCAAGGATTAGAAAATAATTTTGATCATTCCTCTTTCACCTTGAATTCAGTATCATTTATGCTTGACCATAAACCCCTTATGCAATGCTTCAAGAAATAACCAGAATATGAACTGACCAGTGAGATTATTAAGGGTCTCAAGGCTTTTGGACTTCCTCTCCTGAGCTTGTCTGCAGCAAAACCCAGGTATTTTAAGATGATTCTCTACGTCTGCACAAGTGGTGCAGGAAGGACCATAACACTGTATTTTCTACAGCCCTTGAAGAATCCCCACCACAAGCAACTCTATCAGTGATGAATACACAGTTATGGATTGTTTCTAACTAGCACTACTATGCTAAAGCATAACAAGAGAAAAGTATTCTCTAAGCACACAGGAATCGTACAGGCAGTTTTTTGCAGACAAGTGGCTATTTTGATGCAGTTGAGTTTACTGAGACCAACAGCAAAGTTCTAACTTGGGACTTTCTATTTAAATATTACACACAAAACTCCAATCCTTTGTAATTTGAGCTAGAGGACTACAACTTAGCTTCAAACAGCATCTGACAAGCCTCTACTACAGATCAGCCATTATCAGTCATGATCTATAAAAATCTTTGAATGCCATACTGGAGGCAAGTATGGTACAACTTCCTACAACCTGCTGACAAACAAAAGAGACTTTGGAGTTGTCAGACACTGCTGTACGTAAAGCCTCTATACAGTTGCAATAACTACCATCTCATCTAGGTATTAAAGTGACCTCTAATACTGTCAGTTAGAAAGCATACACGAACAGACAGTTCTCAAGCTATAAGATGACTACGATACAGTCTTACCAAGAAATTGCAGCAACATTTTATAGATAGAAGGCTTTTGTGTTCATGCTCTTCCCATCCCTCAAGCAATATAAATGAAGCCTGGTCTAGGTCTTCAAAGTTTTCAGATGAGAAAGATTTTTAGAAACAGAAATGACACAAATTATTGCAGGAAGAAGTCCGAAAAGTAAAGCCAAAGAGAAAATGGATGGGATAGGGATGACAGTCTAGTAGACAGCTACTGGTATGCTTAATAGCCAAAAACAATATAAAATGGGACTGAGTGAAGGCAGACACGTGCAAAACAAGAGGAAGCATGAGAAATAAAAAAGTTGCAGATGAACATACTTTACACTTGCATATGTGAACTCTAGAGTCTGCTGAGACCAGCCAAGAAACTCTATGCAAAATTCCAGGAGAAAATCCTGTATGCAAGAAGTAAGCATAAGCACAAGAAGATATCTAAAAGTCTACATGCAAGTGCCACTCAGTGTGTGGCAGATAGGGACCAGAAAATGCAGCGCCTCTTCAGGACAGTTTCTGCTGTGATTTCTGTAACAGAAATTAAAGATAACCAGTCAAGCAGAAACTATAGGAAGCTGAAGAAACAGCTCCTTCTCTTGTTCTCATCTTTTGCAACCTTTTTTTTTTCCTGTTACCAGGCACAGAAAGGGTAAAATGTCCATTCAATTTCACTAGCTAGAACGATCCTTAATATTTATAATTCAGACACTAACATAATGTGTTAAAGAAATCATATTGTTGCAGAAGTGAAAAATACAATGAAACCTGAATGTCTGAAAGTGAAATTGATGAAAATCTGAGGTTAAAATGAAGTTACATGAATGAAACATGCAGTGAAACTTGTGCTTATATTTCAAGCAGGAAATCAATTTATTTTTACAAAATTAATTGAAAGGCTACAGCAAGTCAACCCCTAACTTTGAAATTTTAGTACGATTCAACTCTGTGAAGAACTGTATGTAGTAAATCAAATGCAAGAACTGCATTCGTGCAACACATGGATTCTTATATTTGGCAGTTAAGCAGGTTATTTAAGGATGTTGAATTCAACTCATCCTAATAAAAATTTGATTGTTGCCAAAGAACATAGTTATTATTTCCTTACTATAATGGCAAAATATCAATTTACCAATGTATGTTGGAAAATGGTTTGAATGAAATGAAAATGAAAAAAGAAAGCATATTTTAACTGGAATACTTGAAGAGGACTGTGTAGAAGATCGCTCTGGTGTTCTAAACGAAGTTATAATACACCAGCACAGATACAAAGCTGTTTCTTCAAGTGCTGATCCTCTTTTGTGTAGTCCTGGGAGGAGTGGGGTAGGGGGAAAGGAAAAAAAAGCCACAACAAAACAAACACCCTTTCCTCTTCCCCTCCCAACTTTGTGGCTACAAAAAGTTCCCTTTTCAGTAGCTGAAGTTACTCTCACGAATGCTGACACCCCAATGCACTCTAAACTGCAACCTGAGAAACACAGCAAAAAAATGAAATACAATGGCACATGATGCAAGAATGCGCAGGTTGCAAGGTAACTCTGAAGCCATCCAGTTGAAGTGTTAGAAGAAATCTAAAGAGTTAGAGATTTCAAACCAAACTATTTTGCAACTTTACTTCAATCAAAAAGTAACTGCCTATTTCTCAACACCCCCCCCACCTGAACAAAAAAACCCCCACAAAACAACAACAAAAAAATTCTACTATACCCAAATGTTTTTAAGATGTAAATGCACTTGTCATCTTTCATGTAAGCAGGGTACTGGTGCCCCAAATTAAACAAAATAAGAAAAGTTAGGGTTGACAAGTATGTCACTGTGTAACTACAAATTAAATGTGCCTTTTGATATTTCAATTTTAACTGTTGAGTACCTTTTCATCAGGCTATTGCCATTAGAAGTGTTTTATTAGATTTTTAGATTAGACAAATAACAGATAAGAAATGTGACAAGTATATAAAATTTGATTTAGCAGATTTGACGCACTTAAATCTTTTACTGTAAGAGTGGCATTTGATGCATTTGAAACGTTCCAAACAATGCTCCCTTAACATGCCAAACAGCAAAAAATTCAGATTTAAGTCTACTATATTCAACTTATGCCAAGTACAGAATGATTATCTAAAAAACCACAATCAACTTTCAGCAGAAAGTGTGAAATCACCTGAAACTTTCAATGCAATGTGAATACAAAATCCCCCCAAACCACCCAATATCTGACACCTTCAGTGAAACACAGAATATACATATTTTAGAAAGATTATTAGACTAGCACCTGCACCCCTCTATACCATGAGCTTTGAGTGAATGCTGGCTAAACTGTACAGCAGCCAGCATTTCAAAAGTAAGTCATGAAAAGTGATGACCATATCTGAAATCCTCAGGAAAATAAATGAACACCCACTTTTTGTGTGGATTTCTTTTGTATGGTCAAGAAATCCACACTTAATAATATCAATTTTATGTAGTTTTTGTATATGTTAACAAATAAAATACAGGAAACTTGACACATTCTTAAAAATAACTTGACATCTGCATGCAAAATCTTAATCTAAAAGACAGAATGCCTACATACAACTACTTCTGCTTGTATTGTACAAACTTCAATACACAGAAATCTTTTAATCCAAATTTAGAGTAACACAACCAAGTCATCAATTCTCCAAAAGCTTATTGGCATGGAATGTAGAAGAGCTCACAGACTAATTTTGTCAGATGATCAAGACAAGCATATATGCACTTAAAATAGAACGTTAATAAACCCAGTAAAAAGTAACCTACTACAAAAGAAAGAACAGAAACAACCTTGTATGCTGAACTGATTGATCAGTTTACACAAAAAAATGCTGTAAACTCATACTCAGCAACTGACTGTTTCCCACTATTCCTTTCATCTCTTAATTCTGTTAATACCACAGATTAAATTAGAATGTTTCAAACAAGCAAAAAGAACCAAACTAGATTTCATTGTTTCTACATGTTAGTAAGAAGTCTTTGTTGTAAAGACTCAGAAGCCAACACTGAAATTAAAATGAAAATTTAAATGAAAGTTATTTATTAACAATAAAACTAATTAAGTTAATAATACTTCTAACACCAGCAGTCACACCTGAGATCAAAATAAATGGGCAAATGTATAATTACATTGTGTGCAAGTTCTGACATTCAGAGCTTTCATACTGAAAAAAGCACGTATGTTGAAAAACTAAACAGTAAAAGTTTTAGCACATAGACTAAATTAAAATTTGCCCCATGCAAACAATTTGCCCTTCCTTATATTTAACACTGTAACAAAAAACATATGTATAAATAAATATCTGATAGTTACAGGACATTTTCTTAAGAGAGCATGCCATATGCTTTTTCCACACTGACAGAAACACGATACAAAACTTTACTATTACTTATTTTCCAAAGCTTGCTCAAAAAGGCTTCTTAATTTCATTCTAATTCCTTCTTCAGAAATGTTCATTTATTACAGTTCTTATTCTTCTGTTTTCCCTTCTATTTCCCCATGAATTATATGATGCAAGGAAATACTGTCCTTGGTACTTACAGGCAGATGACTCTAAAGTCCTCTTAGACTTTGTCAAGTTTTTGGGTAATATTTGTCTGAATATTCTATACATTACAAGACTTTAGGTAATCAAATTAAACATGAATGTTCAAACTGACAGGAGTCAAAGAATGCATTTTAAAGATAAAACCAAAACTGCTCGAGTTATTAACCTGACATAGAAAAGACTGTGGACAGAATCCTGCCTCCACTTTTCTCCCCTCCCAGATTATGCTTCACTTGCTTCTCAAAACCTGTAACAGCTGAGTACAGATTTTTGCCTGTAAGAGCTCCACGTAATACAAACCCCAGTTTTATCTCCCAAACAGCCTACATTTCATGAAATAAGTCAAGTGTACCCATGTGGGAAAAGAATATTCAAAGACTGGATTATACTTGATTGCCTTTGTGTAGTTTTTTCTGTACATAACTTTTACTGACATAGAAAAGAAAGCAAACAAAAAAGCAGAAAATTCACCTACTGCACTGGTTTATATGGCTCAACAGAATTAGCATACATACATGTAAATTCGGTACAGCGGATTTATATGTATTTGAGTCATGTGGCATATGTTGTAAACCTTGACTTTTGTAGCCTCAGTTCTAAAAAGGAAACAACACTGATAGCACTGGCAAGGTAAAACACTCAGGCCATTGTGTTTCTCAGTGGTACTGAGAAAAAACATATACACACACATGATATATATAGCATGCGGCACTGCCTGTAGTGTTACGGTCAGTTTACAGTAATATGTTCATAACTTCTGGCAGCTGTGCAAAAAAAAAAAGTAATCAGTAACATTAGCAGGATGTCATCCCTAGAGGATGAAAGTGCAAGATTGAGGGCATTTCTTTGATTACACTGCAGCTTCTGGTAAGCTCACTGATCTACTGAGTACCAGACTTCTCTGCCTTTTAATTTGCACTTCAGGTCTGTCTCATTTGTATAAATCCCTTACAATCCATTTCCGTGTTAACTCTATCCCTAAATGCTACCCTAATGTATGTTTCTAGCTTGCTCTTCCAGTCCTGGTTTCCTCTCTTTGGCCACTTTTGTTCCTTGCTTGATACCAGTCTTCATCACAGACTTTAAATTCCAGTCTGGTCTCTCCCTTGCAGCTACCTTAATTTCTACCAGCACTGGTATGCTGTCCATGAACAATTCCATCTATCCAAAAGCATTATCTTCCTGATAGTCCAGATAAGGTGCTCTCTGCATTTTATTCAGACTTCCAGCTTCTTCATTCTGATCGGTAACATTCCTTTCTTTTTCTAGAAAGGAATACTTGCTAGTGCTTTACTGGTACAATTGTTCAGAAACAGTTGCATTCTTGAAGCTCTGGGCTGGACTAGCAACACGGAAAATTCATTATCATAAAATTCTTAATGTTATTTCTAGCCAATTCCCCAATACTTTCACACCTACATTTTTCAAAAATGTTGTTTGCAAAAGATATATCCATGGCATCACCATGCCCAACTATGGATAAATTTTAAATTGCCAGATAAAATGTTTCAAAGTCTCAGACTGCATCAGAGAAATTATCTGCCTTTTACCTTATCTTTTAAATATTAGCAAATTGATGCCTTTGTCCTCTTCTTTCAGAGCACCCTCTCTTTGTCAAAATTTGGCTTTTTTACTACTGCTAGTACTATTGAAAGCTAATGCAGAAGCACCATACAAAAACACCTGCAGGCCAGGCTTTTACATCTTGACAATTAGCCATAGCTCTACCTACTGTGGAACAGAGTAACTTTAATTATGCAACACAACACGTCACTGATAGTAACAGTCAGGAACACAGCTGATGCCTATATGCTTTGCCTTGCCAATATCATCAACGTTTTTACTTTTTAAAAATTAAGGCTACCAAAGTCAAGATATAAACCAGGCAAATTGCTCAAAAAGAAATCCATTCTTCAGTAATGTTTATAGTTTCTACTATACAACTGATCATTTGTCCCCCTCAACAAATCAATGTGTCGATCTTTAATAAATCTTTGAGTGAACTGTGCCTTTGACTCAGTATGTCCCGCTCCAAGTCATCTGTTTAATAAGGTAGACACTTTACATGCTGTACTTGGAGATAAGCTGTAAAGTAAAGCTCTGTTTGTTTCAGGGTTTTCTAAGAGCAAAATGAAAAGGCAGTATGCATACTGCAGTACTAACTGCATCTTTTAAATTACAAAAAGGTCTGTTTTCTCAACTATAATCTTGCTGCACAGTTCAATGATGTTTGTGAATACTAGTTTATTGGACAAGAAAAATTAATCATATGCCATATGCCTGCTGGATGGTGTGGGTTTGTTTTGTTTTGGGTTTTTTTAATTGAATATTGCCCCAAGAAAAAGTGTTTGGGTGCTGGGGTTTTTTTTGGTTTGTTTGTTTTCCTTTTTTTTTTTTTTTTTTTTTTTTTTTACAATAAAGCTCATCTACCTCCTCCAAGAGAGAGGTTTTCCCAGTCACTTACTAATTTTATCTTTAAGAGCACCAAGTATTTTCAGCATCAAGTAACCATCATTATAAGCTGACAAACTGAAAGTACCCAAAGTTACACTCTGTCCTGGATTCAGCTGGGACAGAGTTATTTTTCTTCCTAGTAGCTGGTACAGTGCTGTGTTTTGAATTTAGGATGAGAATAACATTGATTAAACACTGATATTTTAATTGTTGTTGAGTAGTGCTTACAATAAATTAAGTAACCCTGACAGAAAAGAGGCTGGGGGGCACAAGATGCTGGGAGGTGATACAGCCAGCACAGCTGACCCAAACTGGACAAAGGGATATTCCGTACTATATAATCCTTAGCATATGACCATCATAATCATAAATTAGGGGAAAGGTGGCCAGGGCACCCCTGCTCAGGAACAAGCTGGGCATCAGTTGGTTGGTAGTGAGCAATTACTTTTCATTTGCATCACCTTGTTGTTATTTTTTTTTGTTGTTGTGTTTTTGGTTGGTTGGTTGTTTTGGGGGGGTTATCTCTCTTTTTTTAAATTTTACTATTCACAACAATTTTCATTATTATTATTTTTATTTCAGTTATTAAACTGTTTTTATCTCAACCCATGGGTTTTCTTATATTTACCCTTCCACATCTCTGCCCATGTTACAGGGATGATCCAGGTGAGAGCAAATGGTGTGATGCTTAGCTGCTGGCTGGTGTTAAACAATATTCTTTCATATCAATAGTCAACAGGGTATATTTGACAGAATTTATCCATCAGAAGGAGAGTTCATTAAGGTGTAGGAGCATGGAAGAAGGGACTACATGTTCCTTTTCAACATGTCAAGCTTGGAGATTAACAAAAAAACCCCACCGAACCCACAAACAACTTTTTTTTACTGCTTCATATTAGCACCTCTTAGGCCACCACCATATGTTAACCCAGAAGGAGTTTCTAGTACTCACCATCTTCACTTTGATTTTTGCGAAAAAGTTGCAGAGAAAGTATGAAAAACCAACAGTAAGTTGGGCAAGCAGGAGGCTAGAGCACACCTCTAACAGAAACTCAACATTCCTTTTAAACAAAATACTACAGAATAATCCCAAAGGTAATGCAAGTCTAGTAAATAGATCTCAAAGCACTAGATCAAGAAATGAACATATAAAGAAGCTGACACAACAACTTATTTCTCTTTGTCAGCTGGTAGGAATGCAGACATGCCAAGCAAAACCGTACTCCAAACATGATGAGAAGTTACGTATTATCCAGATATAAATTTGAATGTGCAAGACTAAAATCTATGTCATTTCTGCTATAAACTGTATATATATTCTAAGCACAAAAGTAGTAACAAGAGATAGAAGAGATACTTCTCTAAAGTAATAAACCCCAAGACCTGTGTTTTTAAGGCCCTGCAAGCAAACACCACAGCTCTTGATACACAGATTACAAGTGTGCTTCTTGTTTCACAACCTTTAGATCAAATCAGATCAAATTTTGAACTACCACAAAATTTCTGCTAAGCTTAACACATACAACTCCATGCAACAATCAAAATAAGGAAGTACAAATTGTCATGTCAATCATTTATGAAAAATTAATATAAGATCATTCAAAATGCTGTGTACTACGTTACTGCAACTAATTTCTATTCAATATTAACCAGGCATTCATGTGAGAAGTGATTTAGATCTGTAAATTTTGACTAAAACAAATTAGATGTTCAAAGGTCCTAAATGTTAAGTGTGCACAGTATTCAGTACTTGAAAAAAGGAAAGGCTCATTTATATTATGCTTGTTTAAAACAGAGGCTCTTAAAGCACCTAAATAGTGACCAACATCTCAGTCATTCTGAATACCTTATAGCTGCCCTTCTTTGATCATTTAACATTCTTTGCTGAACTACTGTTATAGCATGAATTTTCTTATAATTTTACCTTTTCAGAACTATAATTACATCTATTACAAAAGTAGCCAGATTCTCTGGAAAAAATCCCAAACAAATCTCAATGAATTTCATAAGAAAATAGCAAAGATGTCTTTTATAATTCTTTCTATTATATACAAGCAATGAAGCAAAATAATCACAAAAAACAAGCATTAAAAAGATTATCAATGATGAAAGCTGCTTTAATCATTTGAGGGTTTTTGAAAAATGATTTAGGAATTAAGTAAAATCTGTGAGAAAGAACTTATAATGAGAACTTGTCAAAAGCTAAAAACACAGACTACAAAAAAGTTTTTAATGGTAAAGTATACTTCAGCTCCTATCAATCACTGTTACAGTAATTTCAGAATTTAATAAATAGATTTTTACCTGCTGGAACAAGACAATCTTTCCAATCAAAATATCCTGCATAAATGCCAGGTTCTAATGACCCAACTATAGGATCTGCCTTGAATTCAATGTACATTTCGAACAGTCTTTGATCCAGCTCTTTCAAGGATTCCATACTAACCTAAAAAAGCGGGGGGGTGGGGGGTGGGAGAAAAAAAAAGGAAGAGATAAAACATAATAAATGCTCATTAACTACAAGAATTAAGTCATGTACCCAAAAAATTTACCTTGTATCATTTTTAATTTTTGATAAAGAGCAGCGATTACTTACACTTTTCTTAATTACATATATGAAAACCTAGCAACTTTCATATTATCTGTCCATCTTACCCAACATATATATTTTTTTTTCTTACTGTGCTCAGCAGCAGACATTTTTTGGGAAAGTCCAAGGAATGCCAAAGCAGGAAGATCACTCTAATTGTCTAATAGCATGATATTTTTCCCCCTGCATATCAGGAGGTCTCGATCTTGCACCAAGCAAACAATGAATTTTGTCAATGCTTTAAAACGTGCCCATAATAATTTCCAATCTAACACATGAAAATTTTCATATAATACTTCAGATATAACAATTGTAATTTTTCAACTTCTCAATACCTATCTGCTCTATATTTAACAGGCACACAGATTTATTTAGGAGTCTCTGCCTTCTGAAACAGTGTATGTGAACTTCCTTTCTTTATTTCAAAGCACCTTGGTACAGCAGCTGCATAGGGTCAGCTTACCAACATCTGCCAAAGGCTTCTCTTTTAACAGCTCTTTATGCAGCTTTTAGTAATTCACACAACTTAGACACACTGAAAGCTAAAGAGATAGGCATAGTTCGTTCATTGTTTCGGAAACTTTAAATCTTATACAAGATTTTCTTATAACCCCTGTATAGGTAAAGGGGGTATAGGTACCTTACAGCTTCTAAAACAATTCTGGAATGCAATGCATATCATAAAACATTAAAGTAGAAATTCAGTATCCTAGGATGCTAATGGATGCTAAATGCAAATAAAATGTGGAAAATATCACGTGATTTCTACTTAAATGTATTTAGAACAGCTTAAGTGATAGAAAAGTAAAGATTTTAAACTACTTCTCATTTTCTGCAATCATCAGGGAAAAAAGCATATATGAAATAACTTTCGGAAGCAAACGGATTTAAATGTGAGGAAAAAGGCAGGTCTAGATCAAACCAGAAACTAAGAAAAAGAAAGAAAATGAGAATATCAACTCCTTGTAATTCCTTTCTAAATATTTAATACTGAAAGCTGTAAAATAAGCAATGAAGATTTTTCACTGCAGGGATGTCTCTGAACTGTGCTGTTCACTGGCATGCCTATACTGTTAAGTGAAGAGGAAAGGGAACTGCAGCATTTGAGTCAGGAATAAACAGACAGATAAGCCTTCAGGAATCAGATCGTAAGTGCAAGGGAAAAGAGATCAAAGTTGCTGTCAGATTCAGGAAAGTTGGGATGGTGAAGATGGCGTTTTGAAGCAAGAGACGCTACCACCTCCATGCTTTTCTATCTGATAAATCTCCTTCCATTTGTCATCCTTCAACCTGCTTCAAGTTCAATGCACAATTAAGATAATGGTGGGTAAACTCATTTTTCAGGTGGTGGAAAGATTACATGAAAGAATGAACAATTCACCTGAATCTGATTTTGAGCCCAGGATGGGGGAATGAAGCAGAGAAGTCCTCAGCAACGTCCATTGTGTATACCCATTTCCCTGACGCTCAAGAGGGGCAAATACTCACAAAACTATACCATTTAGTCACTGTTATTCTTCTAAGAATTTCCCTATAACTACAGTTTTCAAATTTGTATTAAAGCCATTTGAGCCTTTATCCTAGTAACCCATCTGCCTTATCTAAGTATCAGAACTCTGGAAACAATTGCATCCAGAAGCTTAAACAACAAGCTAGGATGAATGTTACGGGATAATTCCCCCCCCACTTGCTAATTAACTAAATGGATGATAAAGTGTTGAACTAAAGAATCTCCACAGAAAAGCACTTAAAATATTTACGTAAAAATTAAATACAACTACAGGTGAGTATCGTAAGTATGTGCCAAGAAGGCATGTGTGTAAAGCAGAGTGTAAAGTTTGGCCATTTTATATAAATTTGTATTTGGCACAGTAAGAAAAAAAATGGAAACAGCAACCATGTAAAATGTAAGTAAATTTCTTAGTTACCATTTTATGATTGCTGTATTTTCATATTAGATAATAATGATTTCCCTTCTAACAGGCAACTTTAGAAAGAACACAACAATGGACAGTTTTTACAAACATATACTACAAAATCACATTAAAAATCCATATATAAAGCTAACAATTTAAAAGTACAGTTTTGTTTCAGTCATCTTAAAACCAAATTGTGTTTTTCTAAAATTCTGTCAAATCCTTATTACAATTTTTTATCTAATAATAAATTCAATAAAAAAAATTACAGAAGTTGAGGTGACAGAACAAAAAACTGAAATAAATCAACACATCTAAACCCCTGTGAACAATGAAGGGTTCAAAAACTGCTATCTAATTATCCAAATTCTCCCAGGGAGCATTACCGATTGATGGGTCCCATACACGCATATCTGGGCCAGTCAGCGCTTTCAAAGGGTTAACACAGATTTGCAATTAATCTGCTACTTCAGGATTTGAGTTTTGTCATTTATAAAACTACCAGACTTTTAGTACCAATACTTTGATGTGGCTGTACAAGACAGTGTTGAATACATACATAACAGATGTCTTATTTGCTTATACAGACAACACTAACTTAGCTCAACCCTCAGTTGTCTCAGTAGCAAAGAACCGCAATATCTAGAGTAATTTTGTATACTGTACTAAATATACAAATCATATCAAACCCATTTATATGCTATTCAAAATTACTTCAGCCACAGAAATTCAAACAACATTCAGGCAGAATGGAATTAAGGATGTACTGCACAGTAAAAACAGCAGTTTGAGGGAAATACTGTACTCTGTATTGGAAAAGATAACATTTTACTTCAAATCAACAAATGTTTCTGGAAATAAACTAGGTTTATGGCCCTAAAGGATTAAGTCACAACATTTCTCATAAAAAATGATTAATCTTTACAAAAAGGCAGGAAAATGAGACAGCTACTGCCACCCACTTAAATATTCTTTGAAAAAAACAAAAAAAAACACCAAAACACAAACCCCAAACAAAAAACCACCCCAAAAAAACAAACCAATAAAAACCAAAACACAACAAAAAACCTGAACTAGCTTATGAACAACAGCTATCAGTAACACAGATTGCCAGATGAAATAATTTATCAAGTATATTTCTGAGATAATGATCTTTTATTCTCAGCATTAAGAGAACACAGTAACATTAAACAGCTTTACTAAGAAATCTGATAAGCTTTCTGAAGCCCTGAATAAGAGGTCACATTTGCTACACAAGCTATTTAAGCCTTACAGGAACACATACAACTGTATTGTCGTTGTATCCAACTGATGCTTGCAGTCCCACTGATTTGTAGAAGGCAGACCCAAGAATACTTTTAGCCATCTGAACACTTGCACTTAATTTCCACAGAAAGCAAAACAAAGAAAAACTGTTTCCTTCAAGCAGTGATATTTCATTCCAGTGTTCTCACTTACTTGAGTTATTTTTTCAACACCTTGAAAGCCATGTTTCTCAAGATGTTCAGCTATATTTAGGAAGGTATGACGTTCCAGATAACGGCAGTTACTGAGTGCAATTAAAAGCCTCTGTTCCTAAAAATTTTGTTTTAACAGAAGAAAAAGTATAAATAGTTAGAAAAGAAGCATCAGCATGACCAACACTGTGAATGTATAGTATTTTAACTTTCTGCATGTGACAAAAATGCTGATAAATAAAGTGGAGTTTACAAATATTTATGTCAATAAACCACCAAGAACTGAGTGAATTACCAAATATGATGACTGAATGCATGCTTTTCTTATAGGGTCTTGAGCATTCACTGGAATAGCTGTGACTAATACAGAACTGTGGTTAAGACGTCGTTACAAAAATCAGGTTTGGATGGCTTTCCAGGAAGCTGTTTCTGGCTTTTACTTTGTTTCAAGAAATATGCTAAGAATTATGACCATTATAAAATTAACTGAAAATCAGGTTGATAAGATACTGGCACAGTTGCCCACAGAGACTGCAGATGCCCCATCACTGGAGACATTCAAAGCCAGGCTGGATGTTGTTCAACCTGATCTAGATAAAGATGTCCCTGCTTATTGCAGGGGGGTTGGAACCAGATGACCTTTGAACATTCTTTCTAACCCAAACTATTCTATGATTCTGTGATCTTCACTTTCACATGAAGTTGGCTAAAACTAGGGAAGCAGAACAGCTACTGACCAAATACAGTCACCTGTTCAAAAATATTAGAAAATTCAGAAGTACATAATATAATTTCAGAAATTAATTTGAAAATTTATTTTTATTTTTTTTAAAATACAAGAAGGTCAAACACATTCTGGATTTGAGATACCAGAATTGCATTTCCGCGACCTTGATGCAACAAGGTGTAGTTTCCAAAGAAACAAAGAACCAAACAAGACAGAACCAGTATTTAAATAATTTGGTCTTCCCTCTTCCCCTCTCTTCTTCTCCAAACGGCAAAACATTTTTCTACCTCAGACAGCAGTTCAAAATCAAAACCAGCAAATATTTTGAAAACAAAATTATTTGGTAATGAAGTCACCATAAGAATGCAGATCTGATTAAAAATGGTTTTCAGACCCAGAACTCCTGACAGTTTTGTATAAGTATTTGTACTTATACAAATATATTGTATTGATATAAGTTATAAGCAGCTGGCATATAGGCAACTGAAAAAAGGAGAATTTTAAAAATACAGTGATGAATTTTACTTCGATCACTCACTTTCTCTGTTCTCATTACTCAATCAGGAAAGAGAAGATAAAGCGTTCTGTGATTGACAGGAAAAAATTAATATGATACTATGGAAGTCAAACATTGTCTGAAATCGTTACTATCTTTCTTCTGATCTAAACCTTCATACCTATGACATGCATGAAGAAACCACAGCCACAAAAATCATAGTTTATCAGCAATTAATATCAAAATCTATGTGTTTCAAGAACAAAATTCTTTAAAGAACTAATTATTATAGTCTGCAATTCAGAAACTTGCCGTGATTTGGCAATCTGATTCTTTATTGTAGCAGGAATGCTTATTGCTCTTGTAAATAAGCAAAGCTGGGCTTCTGAGAACATTTAAACTTGCACTAAGGAATATTAACTTCACAAGAGGCTCTCACTAGGCTTCTTTCAGGGAATAACTACATTTTTTCATTAGCTACCAGACTAGAAGAAAGTACATTAACCAAAGCCGAAGTGTCAGGAAAAAAAAAACCTTTTTTTTTTTCCAATTTTCCAAAAAGCAAAACCAAATCCAAAGAAGTCAAATAAATAATTACTCAGTAATGTTTATTTTTTTGGGGGAAACGACAGTACTGAATATCTGTATTTTCACAGGGTTTAAAAATCAACTAATAATCAGACCAGTTCTTTTGATTTATCACCTTGTTATAAATTATAAGTCACATCTTCAGCTGTCTTAACACTAGTGCTATTTTCACCGATTTCAATGATGCCATTTCAGTTTGAGGAAGACGTGGTTTTAAAAAATACTTTCGTTAGTTACCTTAAGATGGTAAACTAAGATACCATAAGCAAACAGTACAATCAGAATAGTTAGGGTTAGAAAGGACCTTAAGATCATCTAGTTCCAACCCTCCTGCCGTGGGCAGGGACACCTCACACTAAACCATGTCTCCCAAGGCTCTGTCCAACCTGGCCTTGAACAATGCCAGGGATGGAGCATTCACAACAACCCTGGTGCCTCACCACCCTTACAGTAAAGAACTTCCTCCTTATATCCTATCTAAACTTCCCCTGTTTAAGTTTTAACCCATTACCCCTTGTCCTATCACTACAGTCCCTCCTGAAGAGTCTATCCCAAGCATCCCTACAGCCCCCTTCAGATACTGGAAGGCTGCTATGAGGTCTCCATGCAGCCTTCTCTTCTCCAGGCTGAACAGCCCCAACTTTCTCAGGCTGTCTTCATACTGGAGGTGCTCTAGTCCCCTCATCATCCTCATGGCCCTCCTCTGGACTTGTTCCAACAGTTCCATGTCCTTTTTATGTTGAGGACACCAGAACTGCACACAATACTCCAGGTGAGGTCTCACAAGAGCAGAGGGGCAGGTTCACCTCTTTCGACCTGCTGATCATGCTCCTTTTGATGCAGCCCAGGATACGGTTGGCTTTCTGGGCTGCGAGCACACACTGAAGCCAGCTCATGTTCATTTTCTTATCGACCAACACCCCCAAGTCCTTCTCCACAGGGATGCTCTGAATTTCTTCTCTGCCCAACCTGTAGCTGTGCCTAGCATTGCTCTGACCCAGGTGTAGGACCTTGCACTTGTCATGGTTGAACTTCTTAAGGTTGGTATCAAGCCCACCCCACAGGCATGTCAAGGTCCCTCTGGATGGCATCCCTTCCCTCCAGGGTATCATACGAGCCACAAGGCTTGGTGTTATCGGCAAACTTGCTGAGGGCACGCTCAATCCCACTGTCCATGTCACCGACAAAGATGCTGAACAAGATCGGTCCCAACACTGATCCCTGAGGGACACCACTCGTCACCGGTCTCCAGCCAGACATTCAGCCATTGATCACAAATCTTTGTGTGCGGCCATCCAGGCAGTTCTTTATCCACCCAGTGGTCCATCCATCAAATTGATGTCTCTCCAATTTAGAGAGAAGGATGTCATGTGGGACAGTGTTGAACGCTTTGCACAAGTCCAGGTAGATGACATCAACCGCTCTACCCCTGTCCATCAGTTCTGTAGCCCCATCATAGAATGCCACCAAATTGGTCAGGCAGGATTTCCCCTTAGTGAAGCCATGCTGGCTGCCACCAAGCACCTTGTTGTTTTTCATGGCCTTAGCATGCCTTCCAGGAGAATCTGCTCCAAGATTTTGCCAGGCACGGAGGTGAGACTGACTGGTCTGTAGTCCCCTGGGTCATCTGTTTTCCCCTTCTTGAAAATGGGGGTTATGTTTCCGTTTTCCAGTCATAGTACCTTATATTTTCTTATGCTTATGGACATATTTATCTAGTAAATGCCTCTAGAATACAAAATTGCTCTCTAAAAAAGAAAAATATAATTCTGAAGCAATACAATAAAAGGACCCATTCCAGTAACTTCGAAAAATATTAATTTTCACATCAGCTTTTAAAAACATAAGCCAAACTTACTGAAGAAAGACTGGAGTCTTCATGAATGCTTCCAAACAAATCTGGAGATGAAACATCAACTGAAAGACTAAGAATATTATTAAAAAGTGAGTATTCTAGTGCTTTTAATTATCTGATACATGATGGATTCAAATGAACAGCTGGAACAGAAGACCAGAATATTGTTTCAAGCTCCTTTACATTAGACAGTAAAACAGCCATGTTGCTCAGTTTGTCTAAAATTTCCACAAAGCTTACAGGAGCTCTGGGGACGGAAAGTACTGTTTCAGCTACAGACCTTTCCTTCTTAAAGCATTTTAATTTTCTCTGGTTTGCCCTAGATTCCATTTTGGTTTTACACCTATCCACCCAACAGCCATCCAAATATAAAAAAAAAAAAAAAAAGGGGCATTAGATACACAGTTGATTTGCCTCTTTCTAATGCATATTGCGTATTTGCCAAGTCTCTGGCTCTTCACAAAGAAATGATTAGTGCTCTCAGAAACTCAGGCTATTCTGACTTATTTTGCTCTCTACTGTAAGTGGCTCATGAGCAATTATTGAACAAAAAAACTTTTAAGAATTTAGCAGAAATACCAATAGAACTAGTCAGAATAAAAGGGAAGAAAAGAAAGGCAGGGGCGGCTTTTTCTCCATGACTAGACATTACTTAGTGACAAGGACAACTCATTCCACGTAAGGGCACGTCAAAAACAACATACATGCTTCTACAGCACACAACTCTTGTCACTGAATAAAATGGTATAAGTAATACCATATTCATTATTGTGCACAATATTTATTACATGATGTCACTCAACTGTTCAGCATAACAAGTATCTGCTCTTATTTCTAAGCATCACTAACCAGAGGCAAAAGCACTCACAAGAAGTACGAAATACTACAGGAGATAAAACACCACCACTACTGAAATCTGAGATTTACACCTGCATTTTCAGAATATTACACATAGGTCCTATTTATTTTACTTACTGTGCTGTATCTATGTCACCATCAGGTTTGGTGCTCAGTTGTTCCAAGCAGTCTATAAAGACCTAGAAAACAATAAAGAAAGATGTACATTTTCTGCCAGGAAAAAAAAATAAATAAAAAAATTCTCAAATTCACTTTTATAACAGTCAATAGAAGCAGAAAACCATCATCGCCTTTCTTTGTCTTAAACCCAACATAAATACAGTAACATTTTACTTACATCTTTTGAATGCATATTTTCAATTTTTTATCCACCACAGTTTACTTGTAAAAAACCCACAGGAATTTTTAATCTTGCCAAGTGATATTCATCATGCATGTCTAAAATTATGCAGTGATAATCTGCTGATTTGAAAAGGCATTAATAGTTTTCAAGTGCTCAATCCGAACAGTTGATCCCAAGCAAACATCACAGAAGTATCACTAAAATCCACTTTTTGCTTTTGCTCATGATTTCTTATTTAAGAAGACTAAAAAATGGTTCAAATATATTTAAAAAAAAAAGATCAGATTCTGCTACAAAGAATATTGGCTCCCAATACAAAAATTGAAAGCTAGCTCTTCAGCTAATGAAAATCGGTATTGCTCCTTTTTACTGCAGTATATCAATGACAGCTCAGCAACTGTCTTTCAATTGTCGGAAAAACCTTGGAACAGTCACAATCAGTAAAATACTTGTATATGTCACTCTCTGAGGATTTAATATCATCAGATTCAGCTAGTAAGCTCCACATACTTTTAAGACAAACATTTCTCAGTTTTCCAGAGTGTATCAGAGGAATAACAGTCATCAACATTTCTCAGTTTTCCAGAGTGTATCAGAGGAATAACAGTCATCAACTTAAGGTACCTTTTGGGAGGTGGGCAGGGTACAAAGCACACATTTTTGTTGATCACCAAGTTTTATACTTAGAACTGCTCGAGTTACCTGCATGATCCCAATGCTCAGCTGGCACACATCCTCCTGTGTTTTCTGCTGCTGGAAAACCTGAAGATGCAAGCATAATATTTCATCAGAATAGCTTCTTATGGGCTTATTCTCAAAAAAAGCCTGAGTATACTATCCCTAAAGAAATGACAAATGTAGGAATGGATGCTGGGACACAACTCAAAGATCTTTGTTTTTTTAAGGATCTTTGCACCTTAAGAAGAAGGACTCCTCAGGCACTGTAGACTCGTGTGAATAATGTTCATTGAGATACCAGACAAATTAGCTGTAAAAATAAAAATAAGGGAGGAGAAACAATACCCACAAAGGAGGCCAAGGGATTTTGGAAAAGTATTAAACTTCCTTAGATCACTGAAACCTGAAAGAAAACATTGGTATCACAATCAACTGGGGTCTCAAGGTATTAAGTGGTGGGAACAATGAGGACTGCTGATTTAGAAGTGAAAAACTGAATTTAAGTTCTGCAAGTAATTTGGATGCAACACTGAGTGAAGAGTAACTCCTTGGAATGGCATCCTTTTTTTTTTCTTCATGTAAATTAAGTCACATCTTCTTCAAAAGAACACCTTTAAAGGTTTAAATATAGGTTCAATCTTCCCCATACATACACAATTACCTCTAGTGAAGGAAACAAACAGAATTCTAAAAGCTAGCAGCAGTGAAAAGGGTGTTCATGATTAAAAAAAGAGGGAATTTATACCCCTGTATCATTCTCTGACAGTTCTTGTTCTGAAACCCAATAGTAATTAGCATAAAAAGAACAACAATAAATGCATAAATCAAAACTTACACTGGCCTCTCCAGGTTTGCAGTCCAGTACACTTTTAAGAGATTGCAAGGAATGTATAATGCACTGTTCAAACTGGGCTGGCTGAAAGGCAAAAGACTTTTTAGCTTCAGCATGTCAAACGTATACTACACAAAATTATAGAAACTTCCACGCCATATGGTACGCTCTTTATTTCCAAATTATCCTAAATAAGGTATGGAGTGGAGAGAATAAAAATAACCCAACAAAGAAAAAAAACCAAACAAAACCAAAAAACCACAAAACAAACCCACAATTCATATATTACCAGAGGACCTGTTTGTAGTGATACCCTTTTGTACTTAAGCTTGCTACAGAATTATTACCATAAGTCAATGCACATTTTCTTACCTGAACAAGACACTTCTGCATTGAACAGCCTTCTCTGAAAGGGTCATGAAAGATTTTTATAGTTTGTTCGTGGTAGCACGTATTGACAACTACATTATAGATGCCTGTGACACTCTCCTCCTTCCCCTCCTAGATCTAAGTTGGGATAGAATTTCACCTGCGATATCTGATATTTTATTCCAGCAAAAAGTTTCTAAGAAAACCAGACTGAAATTGCTTTCACCTGGAGGAAAAACACCCACTGGACTGGGGGCATGTTTTTTACCTTCAGGTTTCCAAACCTGAAATACCAATGTCTTGATGCATAGATCAATTTCACTTTGAAAGTGCAAACAAGTTCACAGCATCAGTCATCAGTCAGTTTTTCCCTGTCTTTCCCTCTTCCCTGATTAGTCACACTTTTTTTTTTTTTAGATGAGGCTGCCTGCTGGTATTAGGCAGGAAGCTATCATGCAGGGCAGTGTGTAGCAGAGAGGTGGTCACTGTTGTAGAAAAGAGGGACATCATCCTATTGGATTTGCATCAAGGAGCTGGACAAACGAGCTTCTAAGCCATGTAAACCCACTTTTCATCCAGTAGATAGTTTATGGAAATGTCACCAACTTTAGGCTTAGGAGCCACTTTTATTTCTGTAACTGCTGGGGTAGAGGTGGACTGTCAAAGTGATACCTGCATGACAACCTGAAAATCATGAAAAACACCACCAAGACAATCTGTAATTATTTCGGGACCTCCTTAAAGGAAAAAGACTAGCAGTAATCCTTTTGGGTTTTGTTTCCACAGAATAAAATATCACACCTCAGGGGAAGAAAGCTGTTCAGATATCTTATTCTTTGGATATTATGAAACCAAGGAAAACTGGTTCTGTGTCTTACTGCATCTTTTATCTGGAATATAAATGCTAAAGGGGTTAGCAACCAGTATTTCCTGCAAACATAAAATAAAGTTCCTATATTAAGCCTAAAATATTCCCAAAGAGACGGTGTGGCCCTTCTTTGTACTGGTTAACTTCTGCTCCAATTTTTGCTATAATATTACCACAATGAATTCTGTTCAGTAGATAAATTACCCTGTTATGATAAAACAATCAACTGCTACCATCAAAATTTAGCATGTCTCAACCTTGGCCTCAAAGGTACCTAGGGAAGTGCTGTACACATAGAATTAGTGAGCAATTTCTAAATACGAAAGAGACCTAAGTATTTTTTAAACAAAGATGGGTTAGGATACAGCAAAACCATAAGGAAGCAAAGTGAAAACCAGAAAAGTTAAGGGACTTGCTCAAGTCCATGGCAACTGAAACCAAGACCAGAAGCTGCATATCAGGTTATAACAACTACAATCGCCCAATAACACTCCTTTCTACAATGTGCATATTGTGATTGCTTAATGCCCTCCTACTGAGCTTCAAATATGTATTTATAGAAGCAAGTAAGAAAAACTAAGAAAGTCTGTGGAGCATTCCCTTAGATAATACACACAGAGCAACTCTTCCTCCCACAGGCCCTTTCTGCTTTCACAGATTGTTTTTAAGTCACACCTACAACACGCTTGCTGTGTTTTAGGCATTACTCATTACTGTTTATTTCCAGAAAACATCTCACTAATTTATCTGAATCTGGTTTCAAGTTATTTGTTGTTTGTGTGTAGGCAATCTCCCAAATTAGTTGTTTTTCAGTTCAATTTCTCATTATAACATATAAGTGACCTATTTATTTAGCTACCGACCAATTCCATGGTAGTGTGCTTACTAAACTTTGAAGCATTTTGATGTGAACTGAACTTGTTGTGACCTCAAAAATAATTTTTTACTTCAGTAAACCATCCGTAAAATAAGATGCTTAACAATGAAAGCTATTATTGTATCTCTCAGCAAACCAATTATCAGCAAAATCATGCCAGATGTCATTGGTAACTATACTGATACATCTAACCCTACATAAGGCAAAAAGTCATGCTACACCTCTTGATGTCTAATTGTTTATTTTTGTTTCTCAATATATGGCACAAATCTACAAAGCTTTTGTTTGCGCTTTTGAAGGTGCAAAACAGGAAGAAATATTGCTGTCTTACAGTAAGTAGCATAAAGTTACTTCAGGTAAAATAGTTTAAGAAGTAGAAACAAGAATTTCTGAAAAGTTCGGGGAAAAAAATATTTGGTAGTGGGATCCGTCAGAGTGCTGTAAATAAGTAACCAACTAAGCCATTTTGTATTTTTTATCTTCCTATATTTTCATATTAAAAAAAAAATCACTACAGATACCAGTATATACACATATAGACAAAGTAAAAAATACTTCAGGTTTTGGAGAATACAGAAACCAGTTTCAAAGAAAGTGTCTACAACAGACACAAGAATACCTACCAGTGATGTCAAACCCTCGTTGTCAACAACCCAGTCTTCCTTTTCAGCTAACCTCTTTATATCTGCAAGACAGAGCAAAAGGGTGAAAGGAGTGGGGAGAGGGAGATGGTATTTATTTTCATCATTAAAAACTCCTTGAACTTGAAAAGATAAACCACAGACACTGGGACTGCAATGACTAGGCATACAAGCAAAAAAGCACTAAAGGCATCAAAGCATTCAGCATTCTCAAATGACTAAGAATGGAACTCATACATAGTACGCTGCTGACACCACAGAGAAGCGTATCTATGATACATGGCGAGAGCTGCATGAAGCACATCTTTTACTGGAAAGCTGAAAATTAAAGGAATATTGTGAAGGCTTCGGGCTTTGTTTTTATTTTTGAAAATTTTTAATCACAACAAAATACTGCATTTAGCCACCCAGGTCTCTAGCCTATTATGTTCCAGCTCTTAATTAAAAATGAAAGAACGACTGGCTAGCATTTTAGCAAAGACAGAACAGACAACATCTAATTCATATGTAATTAGTATAAAAGAGGCAGAGGGTACCCGCTAAGGGTCAAGGCTAGACTTTCTTCAAAAATGCATGAAGGCATACACAAAAAGCATGCTTCTCATTATCCAGAAGGTGCCAACTTCTATAGGCTTATGAAACTAACAGAAGCCAGGTCAGGATGTGAAACTAAAACTCCTGTATTGTAAACAAAATTCCTCTACAGACACATGCATTCTGCATCATCGCTTTCTGGGGGGCTTACTCAGCTTGTAAACAGAACAAAACAAAACAACAACTATAAGCAGTTTGTGGGGGCTTTGACATACAGTTTTTCATACACAAGTTGCTCATCAGAACTGTCTGTATCTCATGCAACTCCCTTTAAATAAGCAAAAAATTTTGGTGAATTACTATCTCTCCCCAAAATCCAAGAAAAAAAGGATAACTAATGCATGCTGAAGGATATCTTCATTATCTTGGTGATTTAATTAGCTAAATTAAGAAGCTTAGTTATGGTGTCATACCCTGCAATTCTACATCTCATGGAAGTATAGGCTTTGTGACAATAAAAAGCATGAAGGAATTGTGCAGAATGACAACTATGTTCATTTCCTTATTTACTAAACCTCTTACTTCAAGCAATATGCTTGTGAGGCTTTAGATTGCACTGGTCAGCCTTTACATGTTTCAGTGGCAGCTCACTTTTGCATTCAGTTCTGAGCTAATACAAATACAAAAGAAATAATTTTCTTTCTCGTATTTCATTGCTCATCAAATTCCAGTCAAAAATATTAATGTAAAACTCATCTAGTCTCGCACTTATGTGACCTTTATGACCTTTCATGACCTTTATGACCACTGATCACATATGAGAGGGAAAGAACACAGGCTGCTTCTCAGGACTACTGTGACTATATGCATTTATCATAATACGAGAAGAAAACCCTGTGCGTGGGCAGATTAGTCCTATTTAAATAGCTAGAGTGCTCTATTAAAAAAATTTAACTGATCTGAATGCCTTTACCAACTTACAACACGCAAAAAGAGATGAGACCAAACTTTGATCACCAGTCTATGCAGCTCATATTTCACAGAGATTACGGAAGTGAGATTCAAGTCCAAGAGGAACATTTTTGACTTACATAAAAGCATCTCAGATGTAATTATATCTGTAATATATATCTCCATGAGAATATTCATTAACTGTTCTTTCACTGGTTCCCTAAAAATAGCAGTTTATCCAAGGGCCAAATTAACTTGGTTCTGTCCTGAAAAACTATCTAAACACACCCAACATATGCAACTGTGTTTTAGGTGGTACAGCACAAAAGGGGAAAAAAAAAAAGGGTCCCATAGATAAGGCACACGGCGCAACAATGTGGAATACAAGTCGCCATTCAGGCAGGAGTATTTTCTCTTCTCCCGTTTGGTGTGAAAGCCAATAGACAGAATTTCTTCAGACAGGGAATGGAAGTAGCAGTCAAGGAAGGCTACTGTTACTGTCTAGATGAAAGACACCCAACATAACATACCAGCACCTTAAGGGATATGACCTCTTTTGATTCAAGACAGAAAAGTATGAATAAATATATTCAGAGCAAATAGAGAATAATTCACACACAGACTGGTAAATTTACTTTAATAAAAAAGGTACAGACTACCACAAGAGTTTTCCTCCACATAATATATGTGGCTGGCAATCAGGATGCAAGAAGCGGGAACTCTGTATCCGAATAAAGAACTAGGCTACTGTTATGACACAACAAGAAGGCAAAGCTAATATGACAGCAGAGAGCTTCTTCATTAATCATGTATTGGAGCTCTCTGTACTGCACTGGAAAAGCTAGGTGGATAGCTTACAGATTTAATAAGCTAAGGGTTGTCAGCAAAATAGTTTGGAGCTAGACACTTCCTTCCTTTGCAAAGAGTCAAGACATCCAAGAAGTCAGTTCTTAGAAAGAGGACAGCCAGTCCTACAGGATCATCCCCATGTTACAATCAGAAAACCTCAAACTTTCTAACCTAGCATTAAAAAAAAAATAATAAAAATATATGAGTTGATCTCAACTGTGCTAAGTGAAGAAAAGCAAAAGAGATTTCCTCGTATTATACATATCAATACTGTATCAATGAAACCACAGAGGCCTTATGATTTGTATTCACCAGAAGTTTAAAAATTTGCTTAATATAGCCACCAGCACTTAGCACACTTAAGGCTTCAGTAAAACACTTAGCTTCATGTCAGCCTACAAAATAATGATGAATCATATGTTAAAAATTAAAAACTAATTAAACTGCAAGACCAAAAGGACCCTGGGGCTTTTTTTTGTTTTGCTTTTTTTTTTTTCCTTTTAAATTAATTGAGTGTAATCAGTCTTTTGGAAAAAACACCAAGTGAACAGTAAAGTAATCTGTCCTCATTTTAAGTAAGGCATTTAGTTCTGGAAGATTTACTTCATTCACAATTAAGTTTCAGAGTTGAATACAAGGATGGTAAGATGAATAGCCTCTAATGCACACAGAGTTACATTAGATTTAGAGAATGTATCTGGATTGCAAGGCCAGTAACATTTATAGCAAAAGTTGTGTACACAAAAGGAATCTTGGAGATCATGTTAGTAAAAGGCCTTGGACACAACTAAAATACTTCATGAAGAGCTGAGGATTTTTGTTTCCCTTGGCAGTGGGACATTGCTCACATAATTCTTCACTTTACAGAAGAACTCAAAAAAGAAAATAAGTTATATTTCCAATATAGAAAAGCTGCATCATGAGATAAATCACTTGCATTGTAAAACTGTCTCAATGCAAAGGAAACAGATCTAAACTACTGTACTCATTACACTAAGGGAAGAAAAGACTCGCAACACACGTTTCTGTCAGAAAAGTGAAATACTTGAGTAACTTGTGAGATATTACAGAACTCAGAGGAGTCCACTGACAGTACATTATCTGTAGCAAACATGATTATCCTCCAGAACTTGATTTGGCCTAATCAGAGACAAAAAAAATACAATAGTAAGCAATACACCCGCAGCCTTCTATTACCTTCAGCTGTGTGTTGTAAGGTCACAATAACACAACGTACGCGAAGGTCCAAAATAAGATCCTGGATGATCTGAAGCATATCATTGGGTATCTCGAGTGCAGTTAGAGACTCGTAACTAAGCCTGGAAAGCAAATAAAGTTAGACTGAATTGTAAATCTGCAGGGTTTTTCAAGCTGATATGTGAGGGTTTTTTGGGTGGTTTTTTTTCAGACATTTTCTGTGTATATGAATAGGTGTCCTGGGTTCAGCAAATCCTAAGTCCACAACAGGGCTTCCGAGATATTGTTTACCTGCATTACAACAGAAACAGCCATCAAGCTGTCATAAATGATGGTGTGGCTGTGCATCAGATTGCCAAGAATATACACATTTAAGGAGCCAAATTACAGCTGCTATATTACCAGCAGAGGAGCTCATTTGCTGCTTTGCTCCCAACTCCGACCAGGCACAAATGACTAGCTACTATAGCTGAGGATGGAAACATTAAGGTCTATTTTTTGCTTTTGAAATAGCAAGTAACAGCATTTCAGCTTTTAACTATAACTGATGGCTGCAGTTGTGCTGAGACTTTAATTAGGGGCACAAAAGGAGGTTCTCTGCTTGTATCCAACTCTTGGAAATTTTAGCAAGGACACTTCAAGCGCTATCATTGCTGTTTGCCCTACTGCTAACACTTGAGCAAAACACAGGTACTAGAAAATGTCAAAGAAGAGGAGTAAGAAGGTGCAAGCAAGTAAGTAAGTTTGAGCAGTAAGAGGAACATTCCTAATCATCCATCTGTAGGCTCCAGTCCCTTGCCCCTTGGGTGTAAACCTATCATTAACCAGACAGCTCTCTGCCCAGCGTAACTACTGAATTAGTAGCTTACATAAATCTGCACTCTCTCAGCCATGTAGATACCCATCTGTGAGAAGTTTAAGTGACTTCAGGCTGCACAGACATCCTGTACATAGAGTCGATGCAATTTCTAAGGGAGCACGTATCTGTCACATCTGTAAGATAATCTTTTTCCTAACATAACTCACCCTAACAAATATATAACTTTCTACCCTTACAATAAGGCAAAAGTCTTGCCAGTAACAGCTTCACTTTATCCCATAGGTCTAATTTATCCTGTGGAACATATTCATACTGGGCAATGACAGAACAGGGTACAAGAGAAAGACTGTGCAACCACCCCACTTTAAGCTGCACAATACATACAAAAAAGCAGAAAAAAATTAAGATAACACACATGTAACTACAACTCCTTGTTGTCTAGTTTTGTAAGTTTCAGCATTAAGTACAAGCAGAAAACAGTAAATGATTTGTGAGATGAATGAAAAGAATAAAATTCTATCCTGTGCTTCATAATGACTTCATGTTGATGAAAAGTAAGACTTAAGCTATTGCATAACTTTGCAACAAATGACACTTCATGAGAAGAGTTCCCCTTTATTGCTGGTGTGAGTCACAGGCATTTATTAGATTGTCAGTGTGATGCCTTGAAAACAAAAGTATATGCAGTACCTGCAAAAACCTCTGACCTGGTCAGCACTGGTTGATACCTCACCATGGGTTGCTGAGTTCCTCTTCTCCAAACTGCCCCTTTTCTTCTCTACTGCCAAGCACTTTAAAGTCTAGCTCACTTTATTAAAGTGCCAGCACAAGCATCGGTAAGAACATGAAGTGGGGAAAAGAGTGGGAGGAAGAGAGAATTTCCCCAGTTCTCAGTACAATTTTTCATTACCAAGGCAGTGACCAGAAAGTAAAAAACAGCCTCCATTTATCCTATAACCTCAGCCTGGATTATACCTCAGATAGCAGAACTGAAGCACAACCAACCTTTAGAGAACCTGTTGGTTAAATTTCCAAGCCAACATCACATATGTGCAAGTGTAAAATTCCAGAATTTTAGTGAAATATGAATGAAATTGGACTGCTCCTCATAAAAGGGCAACAGTGGTGCCAAAGTGCGTTCCCTTGCTCATTTACACCTTTTCATCAAATGCCAAGTTAATTCTTACTTAAATTGAAAGCTTTCCATAAAATTCAGCCAGAATAAGAAATTTCACATGGATTTCACCCCACCCCCCAATTGATTAAAATGCAGATAATGTAACCAGCAACAGGCTTCGGGGAAGTGCTAAGCAGACTTGACAACAGGCATGCATCACTGCTAGCTCCATCTGCAATAAGAGTAGCTATACATTATTATACCGCTTTCTTTTCTTCCTCTGTGCTTTGATTGTTGCCTACTTTGCAGATAAAACACACAGTATTATTTCTAGGTATTACTCAAGTTTCCAAAAGATAATGATAACCTCACATATTCCATAAGCAAATGGAAGCAAATTCTATATACTAAAGAGACATTTTGTAATTAATGATATGCACATTATTAAGTTTGGAAACAAACATAATTACAAGTAGAATGACATTATAAACAGAAAGGAATATCACCTTCCCAAAACACAGATGTAAAAGTAAATTCAGATTTAAGAATGATACTACAATGAGAAGCATGCTATTTTCACACATTTAGGCAGAGAGGGGGAAATGAGTTGCAAAAGAAGCAGGTAACTGCTTTCTACCCTGAAGAAACAAATCCCATTTCCTCCATGGAGTGACATTCATTCATTTGCACCACACAAATATTTCATTCAAACTTATTCATAAGATGCTATGGAAAAATAATGAATATATCAATACGTAATAAGGCGACATCTTGAGACATTATTAATTACACTTGCACGCAGAATCCTAAATCTGCGTAATTTTTTTGTAATCCTATTTTCAAAAATGTTAACATTACTCAGATTAATACAATAAACAATTTGTCTTAAAGCATACATATTCTGGGAATAGCATCATTTCATATGTCCACAGATCCATTTACCTTACTGTCTGGATAACATGTGTCAGCCACTGGCCAGAAAGCTCAGATTTCATCTCCCAGCCACCATACTGTCTTGATTCTCCTTCTCTGAGGCTGAATGGAAGTAAAGCTCCACGGATAAGTTTTACCAGAGAGTGCATCACTTCCTGAATCATTTTCTGCATCAGAAGAAAGAAAAATCCAGCAAAAAATCTTTGTCAAGGTACTTAAGCAGCCATGTACTTACTGTACACAATAGCTTGGAATGTATGATTTACAGGTGACTCCACACTCTAGACAGTAGATGAGAAGGTGTAAGGATACAGATGATTTAAGAAACCTGATTTTCAAGGTGGTGACATGTACTTACTATACACAATAGCTTGGAATGTATGATTTACAGGTGACTCCACACTCTAGACAGTGGGTGAGAAGAAGGTGTAAGGACACATGATAAGAAATCTGATTTTCAAGGTGGTGACACTAAAGTATCTTGCTACGAAGGACAGCTAAAAGAAAGCAAGGTTTCCCCCTCCCTCCTTGTAACTTACCTTGAAATCATTTTGTCTTTGCCTTGCATTTTTCTTTGATCTTTCCATTTGGCCAGATTTTTCAGCAGTCTTGTGAAAATAAGAAAATTGAAAAATAAGTATCTCATGACCACTGTTAAAATAATTCTGAAAAAGGGGGTGTCAAAGTGAAGAAGTGAAAACTAATGAGTTTATGATGCAATTATAAAAAATAACTCATGGCATCTCAACAAGCAAAGACAATATATATCTCAAACTCTACCTACTGTAGGTCAGTGTGCTAACGTTTAATTCTGAGGAATAATGTGTGTTTAAAACAGAGACAAGCATAAGAGTTGCTCAAAATATATGAGCTTCATGAGGTCAAAAGATTTCTCACTGCAATATTGATGACAGTCAAAATATACATAGTCCAAATCTGCATCATGTTTATATGAAGAAACTATTTTCTCATCAGCCTGGAACCTGCGCAGAGAAGGACATTCATGTGAAATGGGAAACACTTCTTGGAGTGAGGGCAATTGGAAATTGTAACATGTGAGGACGAGGGTTGAGGGTTTTTTGTTTTAGGAATAGCATATTGTTGACAATGTTCTTTAAATAACTAACTGTAGAAGAGACTCTGCAAAATAATCAGTATCTTCGTGGATTGTTCACTTCCTTGAAAACAGAGGAACATGAGTACGCTTTGCACGAGACAGTTACAGTTGAAGAAAAACATGGTTTGACTAACAGTCTTCCTGTTTGTAGTTCAAGCCTTCTGTGGAGTATACTGAGAAAGCTAAGTTAAACTGAAAAAGTTATTTCAGATGCTGGGTTAAGTGCAGACAGAATTTTAGTTAGAAAATCTCCTATTTTATGTTTGTACAGCAACATCTACTGGACAAGAAGTGCAATAACATGACAAGAGTGTCCTCAAAGAGAACTCAGTTTACTTGTAAATGGTTAACTGAAAACACTGTCTTTTTCAAATTCTGCATTTAGCTAAAGCATTACAGATTTTCAAGTTAAAAAATAATTTGAAGTGAGAAAAAAAATACAGAGAAAAATAAAACTGCTTAACAGTTTTGGAAAATACACAGCTATGAAACTCTTACACTTTAAGCTCTGAATTATAAAATTTGAGACAAGGAAAACACCAGAGTCATTGCTGCATAGAATGCCCACTTCTTTCTTCTACTGTCTTAAAAAGAAATTAAGCTTTTTTTCTTTAAACCTCACCCAGCAACTTACAATTGACACTGTTTTACAGCTGGATTAAAGAACAAAAAAATTCACAGATCTTTGATTTTTTTTTTTTTTTTTTCCCTCAGTGGTTTTGCTGAAGACCAATCTTAAACCTTTCCTGCACAGACAGACCAAAACTATATTGTGGTAAGACCAACGGTTACTACTCACATATGTGACTTCACCTAGAGTGATTCAAAGAACTCAACTTTTTAAACTGTTGAAAATACCATGTAAATCTTTAACTGATAGTATCTTAAGATATATTGCTAACCTTTCAGAACTCAAAAAACCCACATGTCCCAAACCCCCCAAAACCTAAAAACTGAAAAAAAATAGAGCTTTAAATTCACACGAGGTGAAATTCTTTCCACATTTTTAAAGTGTCTTAATGCCTTGAAGTCTTCAATAAGCTAACTGAAATGACACTCTACACCACTTTAACAGGACTAGCCCTAAAAAACTGTAGCAATTACCTTGCTACCCGAATGACAATAAATAGCAAGCAACATGGGAGAGGAAATTTCTTCATGGACAATTACAGTCTGCAACATATAAACCCTGAGTCTTGAATGCAATATGCTGATACTCTAAGGTGTTCTAGAAGTCTTAGTTAATGCTATCCCCCTCCTCCCACTTGAGCTGGGTTGACTGTGACATGCAGAACACACAAAAGGAACTGCGGGCACCATCCCTTCTCTCTCCCCAGGAACTTCGGGGACTTCTGTAAGGGACAAAGAACCCAAAAGAATAGGGATTAATTTCTTACAAGCTCAGAATCTGGCCCAACAGAAGAGGAGCAGATGTACCTTCAAGACTAACAGGAAAACTACCTCCCCTCCCTTTTTTTTTTCCAAATACACAGAAACAATGTTTTGTTCAGACATGACATGATCATTGCATTTTCCACTTGCAGCCATTTTCATGAGCAAAATTTCTCAACTTTGTTTACAGTTCAAGTCTGAGTTTCTCTAGAAATTGCTTTCTTTTTCATTGTACTCAGGGAAAAACAAAAATCACAATAACTTAACAGGTGAATTTGCAAAATCTACTTTCCAGATATAAAAGGCTGTCATTTCCCTTATGAAATTAATTATTTTTGTGAAAGTCAACAGTACTAAGGTTTATTCTTGATTCTACTTCCTTCACTGAATGTTATGAGTAAGTGCCTTCTCTCTCTCGATTTTATCATGTAAGATAAGGATCACAAATAGAATCCATTTCACTGGAGCTATAATTCTGTGTATTGTGTTCAACATATGAAGGACTATATTATCTATTAGAATGATCACGTTATATTCAGATTTAAAGACAGTGGCAATAAATAGAGTATCTGCTTGAGAAATTAATTCTTTAGTTAGAGAAAAGGAAAATGACAAAATAAGCTGCCAAATTTCCTTTTCCCAGGGTATTTGTTTTCTTTTCTACTAAAGTTGCAAAGAATAGTAGAGATCTATGGTTGCAGTTCTGCTTTAGGGATAATTTTGTAGTGGAACACTGTGGCTGTGATTACTTCAGGATTTAAGAACAGCAGGACACTGCAAAAATGGCAGGATGAAATCAATCTCAAGAAAGGAGACAGTACAGCAGCAGTTAAATGGAGGAGTTTTAGATGCACAAACTTTTAGGCTGGATATAGAAGCTGATCTGAATAATATGCATGTCCAAAAGCTTGACTGTTTTCCACCTGCACTGTAATATTCCATCTCTACCTCTCTGTATAGGTCTGGTCTTTAGAGCTTTTTAGGACACAGAATAAGTCCAAACTGCAGTCAGCAGAACTTCCACAGTGGTAGCTGGGAAGATGAGCTGTGAACTAGTGGCTTAACATCTATTGATGGAACAGAGAGCTGCCTTTCACAACACTTCAATCATATGTCTGTCTTTGTCAGACTAGCTCCTTGTGAATATACCATCACTGCAGTTCTGAAGAACAAACAACATGGCTTGAGAACTAGAAGCGAACTCTGTAAAACATAATGTAATTCTGTGACACAAACCCCAAAGCTATTGCATTTATCTGATAATTATCATGGTAAACTATACACTACTGTCCTGGTAAGACAACTACGGATATCACATGAATTATGAAATGCAACCTTTCAAAATCTGTTAATAGCATGCATATAAAAGCAGCATGTCATGAATCACTACTTTTATTTATCCTGCTTCTGGGATTACCAAGATTATATTCACATAATTTGTAAAAACCAGATCATCTGAGCAAGAAGGACTAGAAACACAGCTGATTGCAGCTGCCTGCACTTCCAGACTAGACTCCCTATAGTATGTGTGTGTGTACTACTCTGGGCCTTGGTAATCTTGCAGCTCTGGTCTTGAACCTATCCTCACTTTCAAATACTTAAAAAATGAGTACTCTTGTTTCAAAGAAACAAAGCTTTTTTCTATATGACTGTCTTTTACACATCTCCTCCATGCAATTTGCTATTTCTTCACCAATGAAAGGCAGCTGGCCAGCTATGACTTAAGAGGTGAAACTACAGATACTGACTGCAGCATCTGGAACACACACAAACACCACCAGCAGAATTCTAAGTAATTCCACTGTATGCTTTTATTCTTTTAAAAGTACAAAGAAAATTCTGACTTCTACAGATTAGTGTTGCAAGACATCTTACTAGTCAAAGCAGTATCTCTCAAGTGTGTAAGAGTCTATCTATCATTATATAAACCTCCCTAATTAAAGCATGTCCTCACTTCTTCCAGTGAAATATCTTAGTTCAAACAATCATTATTAAGTTTTGTTATTTAAAAGTGGTTTATATAGAAGAATCCATACCTCACTGAATAAACTTCCATTCACATAAGAAATCCAGAGCTTCCAGAAGTTGGGCAGCTGACTTACAACAAGTTTTGTCAGCTTTTCAACAAATACAACCTGTTGAGGAGCTTTGCATCGCCAAGCTAAAATGGGAAGAGAGGATGGAAAAGGCAAAATTAAAAATATTTGAATAATAACAATAATAATAATAATAAATACTATTAGCTTGCACCTTTGTATTACACAAGTGACTATACAGTATATATATAAACTTCAATGTAAAAATGAAAAAAATTAAAGCCTGGTCCATATATGTGTACACAATCGGTACACATACAAGCTCTTTCTTCTCATCTCATATGCTTACAAACTGCTAGCACTATGACAGTACATAGAGAACACGCCCCTTTGTAAGGGGTATCCAATGCAATGCACCTAATAATTCATTCAGCAGGACTTTGTCTTCAAGCTATTCTAAAAGGTAAGGTCACATGAAAGCAATCAAGACATTATGAGTTTCAAATGATGAGATGATGATGCTCCAGAAACAGGGCTGGTAGGAGGGGCTAGTGCCCCTAGGCAAACAATGGCAACTGGACTATCTGCTTTATTTACTGCTCAAAAATTTTTCCATTGTGGCTTCGGGCAAGGCGCCAACCTCTCATCTTTATTTTAATTTCTTTGGTAAAAACTTTAATCTGAAAAACAGGGGAGATTCCAACATTGCTGAATGAACAAATCACTAACTATATAATGAAATTCCTGGATGCAGAACACTCCTAACATGTTACACTACAACACTCATGTTTTCACTTCATGAACCTACTTACAGTCCCGGTACACCAGCTATTAAAACATATCAGGAAAGTAGCTTTCATTCTAGCAGCAAATATATTTTCTCAGTTTCTTATCACATGGAGCAAAGAGAGGTGGGAAGGGACATAAAGTCGAACAGGGGCAGAAAAAATTATGAATTAACACAGAAAATAAAGGTAACTTTTTCCATAACGATCTGCCACCTTCTTTAAAACTTTAGAATGCTTGGAGAAGGAATTTATCTTTTATTTTTTTGAGAACACCTCTTGTTCCCCCCCCCTTCCCCCCAAAAAAAAACCAACCCAAAAAGCCAAATCAAAATACCAAAAAAAAAAAAAAAAGCACACACACACACAAAAAAACCCCAAAACCAACAAACCAAAAAACCCCTACCAAATAACCCCCACAAAAGTCCCCCAAACAACTAAAACCCCATAAAACAATGAGGTTCACATTTGTTAGTTTTTTGTTTGTTTTGTTTTGTTTTTTTGTGTGTGTTTATAAAGTCTGGTCTTTTACAAATGATAAAGTTAAAAACATATTATCCAAATAACTGCAGAAATGCAGAAAAATGTTGGTTAAAATAGCACTTTTTGTCTTTACTAGAGAATATTGACTACAGAGCCAGTTAGGCAAAAATAGCTGCACCTTCAGTAACTAGTAGGCTAGGCTTCATCAGAACCTCACTATTTTATTGCGTGTCAGCCAGTCTTGAATCTCCGTGAAGTACAGCATGCCTTCAGCAGCATCCATTTGTCAAGAGGTGTATCAAATATTGGTCCATTTCTTCAGTGTATGAATTTGCATTACCCAAAATGATGCTCTCTTCATGGCCAAAAAGTTTAGGGACTCTGGATTAGTATTTGAAAAATCAAAAAAATCACAATGGAAGCCCAAAATTTGGAGAGGCTCCAATGTAACTGAAGCATAACTTTGCCGATAGTGATGCATCCGTTCAGAAGGCATCAGAACTTCAAAGCTTGACTAGCAAAGCTCTTAGTGTGGATACAGATAGGATATTTGTGCCATCTTGGTTTATGACTGTCAAGAGAACTGGTGAGACCCAATAGCAAAAAACTCTGCTTATTAAGACAAGCTGTGTTAATAATGTTCCTGATGCCAGGAAGTTGTGCCAACACTGATATAGCAACAGTGGCTCTGCAACACCAAACCCCAAGTTCCAACCAAAAGATTTCAGCTCCTTCAAGAAACGGCTTCATCTTTGCCAAAAGCTCTAGCAGCAACCCGATGTTATAACCAGGGATGTCTGCTCCTAATTGAGTCTGTGCTTTGAAGAATCTGTGCAATTTACATTAATGTAATTACTTGGTATACACGTCTATTTTGAAGACTTGTGTAATCCACATTTTGAACAAACTCAACCTCAAACCGTGATGCAATTTGTCTGGCATTTGAGGATACAATGTGGCAGAACAAGATCGAAAAATAATGACAATTGTATGTTCTATGTTCTTGAAAGATTCCATTCCTTCTTGGTTTTGCTCAAAAACCCCACAACAGATAGTTATAGACATTATTCATAAGCACCTGCTTTCTGCAAAAACGTACTTTGGTAAGAAATGACCCATCCTGTGAAAAACATGTTTTCTGCCTCCTGTGATTGAAAGACTTCTGAGTTGACGTTGTTTGAACAATGGTGTTGAAGACACTGATGACACATCTGGGTTCAACTGGTTGCAGACACATTGCTTAAACTTAGTCATAGACTTTGTTTCCCTTTCTGGGTTTAAAAAATTAAAGAACAAGGACCAGACATCACAGTAATCACAGAAGGAGCAAATGTAAGGAGAGCCATCCCAGCAAATAAGCGTATAAAGTATAACAATAGCAAAAGGCAGTAGTAATAAATGCTGGTTTTGTAGAGAGAGAAAAAAAAAAAAAGGAAAAAAAATAAAAAGAAGACTCTTATTACCTTGACTTCATTTTAAGAAGCAGATTTCAGCTATGAGCTGCTCTTTCGCTTGTAAAAAACACAGAGGACCCCTTCAGTGAGCAATAGTAAGGCATGAGAAAAAAGCATTTGATTTGGTAACAAACCAAAACAAACACACAGAGTGTGGGTTTCTGTTTAGATTTTCTGACTACACCACATACTGGACATAGGGAACTGCAGCTTTGTTTTTCCAAATAAAAACAGATGCCTACCATCATCACGGCCAGACTGAAAGCTGCTGCCCCTTTTCAATGAAGCAGTTTGACCGAGATGGCCAATTGGTGATGGACGCACATCACTGTCCAGATCCAGCATGGGGCTGTGGAGCAATGAGCTGCCTAGGGAGAGGGGAAAAATAAAATGATTTTGCACATCAATTGACATGAAACTGCATGCTGCATGTGGAATTCTAATTTAACTCTGAATTGATACAAAAGTTATCAAGCAAAAACTTTCTTAACCTTGTTTGTTTAGACTGTTCGCTCATCTGCATGAATGTTATTCAGTAACACCACTACTGACTCCTGTAAGCAAAGCCAAACCCACAAGTACCATGTGGGAAATATCAGTCTTTATTCTGTATGTTTCTCTGTTCTTACTTTAATTAATGCCCCACAACTAATTGCTTGAAAGCCATGGATAAATATGTATTTATGCCATTAGTGACATGGCACACACTTTTTTTCCTGTATGTCTAAACAAACTTCTAACAGCAAGCCTTCTGCCTCCAGCTGAAGCAGTTAAGGGCAGAGTGTCCAACTACTTCTTAGCTATTTGACCTCTACAGAGTTCAGGTAGAAAGAAACCATCCATCATGAAGCAGATTAACTAACAGCAATGTATACTTGTGCATGTCTGTAAACCACCTTGTACTTAGACCTATCGACAAACAAAAATAAGTATTTTTTCCCCTGGGTGCCTGACCATATGTAAGTATTAGCAAGTCTACAAGCAATGATCTAATCTAATGGAGGTGGATACCTGGAGTCTAATGTCCATTTTGGAAAAAAACATGTAACAATGAGCAGGCAATGATGATTTTCTAACACACTGTAATGCTGCCAATATTTCTTTTAAAATCTATGTTGCTGCTTTATGCATTTCACCTTACAGATACATTTCTGAAAGTAACCAATAAAATTATTTCAGCATTGAGCAACAGAGCTGTAACAGCTGAAGTTAAATGAATAACAATTCGTAGAATTATAGAACAGCCCAGGTTGGAAGGGGCCTTGAGAGATCATGTGGTCCAACCTTTCAGGGGAAAGGGAACCTAGATGAGATTATCTAGCACCCTGTCTGGTTGCATCTGGAAAACCTCCAGTGATGGGACCCTCTACCACATCCCTGGGGAGGTTATTTCAGTGATTCATTGCTCTGACAGTAAGAAGTTTCTTTCTTACATTGAGATGAAACCTCTCCTGATAATTCATGCTGAATTTTGTAATGAGATCTTAATGGTTGAGTTTATATTGCTTGATCTTTTCCATCAATACCTACATTCACTTAAAATAACAGGAAGGCCACACAGTAAGAGCACCAGCTGTAACACTGCAGTACTCAGATTCAAGAGTAACACAAAGTAAAAAGGATTTATTCTGAATTAATGCTGCTGTCAGACCAACAGGGCAGTAAAGATATACCTAGTCACTTCAACAGCTGGAGCTTAAACTTAAATATTAAGTATCACAAACTTCCAATAGGTGACAGTATTGTGTTTTAGTTCCTCTTGAAATAAGTTCTTCCTCCCATAATTCTTTAATGGGTTTGAAAGAGATTTCCTGTGACCTGTCACTGTGGCATTGTGATTACTGATCCAACTGTAGCTCCTCTATCCATCTCATTACTGTTCATACTATAAGACAATAGGTAAATAGATCCAATTTGCCACATCATTCACAATAGTGATAGACATACTGCATTCCCTCTGTGTGAGCTAAAAATAAAAAATAATAATGAGAAAATAAAAACCTAAAGCCTGCAGAAGTTTTGTTAAGTAGGTTTGTATGCTGGAAGTACAAAAAGTTAATTACGGACATGTACTATGCAACTACCCATACAGCAGAGATCTGTGTAAGATCACAGATCATTAGCATTTATAATTTAAACACCTATGATTCCTAAAACATATCTTATATGTTGTAAATTTGCAGTAATTATCTTCTGTGAAAACATTCCAGCAACCCTACAGAATGAAGTAAAACCAAAACAAATTGATTCCTTTCCAGATTAAAAAAGCATGCACTGAATATCTTCAGAGATTCTACCCAGAATAAAGAGAAAATTGCATAGAAGACCCTGAGAAATTTTACGTGCCTTGCATAGTTCTTGAGCATCCATAAGAATTTGCCTCAGATTCAACATATCTGCATTTTATTTTGGTGGGGGATGGGGAAGGGTGGGGGGAAATGTACCCCAAGACATTGCTGGTTAAAACATTTATGTTTAATATGTTCATATATAAATACATATAAAAAAATCCGCCCAATAAAACTCTTAACAAACCCTCTCCAAAATCAAGCAAACTAAAAAACCAGGAGCACAGCAATGTTATTTTCACAAAAACTACAATTAGAAAAACCCATGAAAAAACATCCCTCTGATGTCTTTGCACAGAATTTAGGTTCTCACCTTTCAAACACCTTGTTAATATGAGGAATTTCTTGTAAACAGATAGTCTCTAAAAATGACAGTGCCAATTAAACTGCAGAATTAAGAAAAACAGACACACTTACCAAAACATCTTAATGTGACTTAGTTCAATTAAAACCATTTGCTTGAGGTAGCTGAAAACCTGAAAATTCTGTATTGCTGCTGATACACTAACCCCATGCTGCCCAAATGGTTTATATATCCACCAGTTACAGAAAACATGTAAAGAATACTCTCTTGTTCCACCAGAAAAACCACATCATCAGTTTGCAGCCGTACCAGGAAAAGAAAGTTTAACATGAACTAATTTCTTAATTGGTTGTCTAGCATTACAAGCAAGTATAACACAGCAGCAGGGAACTACAACAGCACATATACCCTCAGGACTAATAAACATCTGGAGTACATTAGCAAAGCTGATCTTGCTTTCACCCTACCAGAAGATAGCGCTTGAAGACTGCATACTAATGCATAAATCCTGTAAAAAAGTGAGAGTTAACTTACAAACAATTTTTCTCCCATCCCAACTCGTTCCCTCTCTGGAGCCAGCAGCTTAAATTTAGCAGCACAATGTAATACAATAAATTTAATATTAGTATGGACTGTAGACAGTAACATTTATAAGCCTAAATAAACTACCCAAATAATAATTTATTGCCTATTCATTATTCTGTTTGTATACTATTTCTAAATTCCTAGACCCTGAGTACAGGACAGCAACAATCTAAAGTTTCAAGAAATTAACGTTTTACTGTGCTAACATGTTTTAAGAAATAAACAGCATTAATAATGCATCCTGGTATACTTTCATTAAAAAAAAACAAAACAAAAAAAACCCTAACAAAACTGCATCTTGGAAATTACAAAGTTGGGGTTTTTTTCCTGTTTGTTTTTTGGTTGTTGTTTTGGTTTGGTTTTTTTCAAAATATACCATCTACATGGAGCATATCTACCAGTGACTCCAGTGCCAAGTGTATATTTAACCAAGGAAACGCAGGAAAAATATATGGACTACATTCTCTTCTTCCACCAAAGAGTCATGACAAACCAGAAGTATAACTAAAGTTTTATTACAACTGAAAAATTATGAAAAGAGCAAATAAGTTCAAAAGATGTTAACATTGCTTTTCATTAAAAAATATTTTACTGGGTTTCAACTTCCTGTGCACAGATATTTTAAGGGTAAGAAGGATGAAATTAAAACACTCAGATGCCATGTGAAATATAACTAGTTCAACAGTTTCGCTAAGACCTCTTCTCTTCTTGAGCAGTTAAGATCTCACCAAAACAAAGATCTAAAAGAAAGCACAATGCTTCTTGAGGTAATTTTGTGCTTTTGTGTTCTGCAAATCAAGTCACCTGTGCTGACCCCAAATTGCAGGTTTACTCCAAGTTTATAAGTACTTATAAGTACTTATAAATTCCTACAAGGTACTTATGTGCCTATAGTACCTATGGCTCATGTACATACCTTGACCCCACTTTTTTGAATGTTACCTGCATGCTCTCGGCTTGCAGCATGTTACAGCCTCTGTTAAAAAGACAACTAACATGAAATTTACCTACAGTAGATTTTTCCACGATCCGCAAGCCAGTCAATGATTCAAAATCTTAAATGCAGCTTTACTTTCAAATTTCAAAACTACTACCAAATTGAGTGTAAAAATTGCTCTGCAATATCAATCCCTTCACAACCCTGCTTCTTTTGTTTTGTTTTCCCCTCTCAGCCCGAGAGGCAGAGGTTTCTCAAGGGGGTCACGCGTCTTCCTTCTGTAACCCAGCTTCAGCCACTCTGCAATTCTGCCAGCCACTGCACGACTTACATGGCATTCGGCTAAGGCTTTTTATAAAAGCTGCTGGTTGAACGGGGGATTATATAAGGCCCGTACTTTTTGCAGCGACAAAGAAAATTGTTAAGAAGTGACCAACCTCAGGGTAAATGGTTTTTCAGTGTGATTTTATATGCTAAGTCAAACACCAGTTATTACACAGCCTTGCAGCACACGTACACATACACAGCATGTATAAGAGCAAGATTAAAAAAAAAGACTCTACAGATGTGCAACCAGGTGAATACAGTTACTGTATTCTTTCATCCATTATGTATCTTACAGTGAATTTTCTCACAGGCTACAATAGTACGGGAAGGCTGATCTATAGCCTCTGGACTCTCTGAAGGGCGTCAGACTTCCTTACCAGCCTTAAACACCTTTGAACATTTTTTCCTGTGCACAGCGGGCCCTTGTCCTGTGCTACAGCCTGACCACCCACTGTTGCTTGTTGACCAAACACACAGTGCCTGGAGCCCGCACCGACACAACCAGTATAAGATTCCTTTCAAGGACACCATATTGAGAATTTCAATTTGTCTAGGCAAGAAATTAGGCCAGGAGGAGAAATTACCAAAAAAATTAACCTGCTCAACAGATTAATAACTCATTTTACTCTTTTTCTTGAATACTTTTCCTTTCTTTTCCTTATATTTATTAGAAATATGTCAGTTTTAAGGGATCAAGAAGAAAATGGGTTGTACTTCTAGCAGAGATGAGCACGGAAGATAAAATTGCTGCACTTTACAGAAAAAATGTTTTTGAAATACATTTAAAAAAGAATGCTTTTTTAAAACTTAAGGCTGGTCTTCATTATATTGAACATTTAGAAAGAAACTATTTTTCAGTTTACCACAGAAAGGTTAATTGGGCCTATTATTTCTAGTGGTGATTTAAGTATTTCTCAGCCTAAGGGTAAGCCTTATTGTCAGTGTTGCAGGCCAAAAAATACTGAAGCAAGAGCCAAACACTTCAATTTCAGCACATAAATAAAAATTACATCATTTTACTAGCACTAACTCCAGTGGACATCAAGATCATCACCAACTTTGAAAACAACCAGATTTTAGTTAACTTCCCGAATAAGGACTTAAAAGACTAGAGCAGACACCAACGTAAAATTCTGGCCTCAGAAGTTTAACTTTATCTTTAGTACTACACTACTAAGGTTTTCAATTTAAATTTTAAACTACCTGTGCTGCTTTTTAACCACAGTATTTACTGTCTTTATAATGCTTTTAATATTAGAAATGCTAAATAAGAATGCCCTCTTCATTTCTGAACGTGTCAGATTTTACTAAAAATTCTAAATAACAGTGAAGTTACAGATACAGGTGGTAAAAGAGGAAAACAAATCCAGTGTCAAATTCTGTACTGATTAATTTTATTTTTTTTTTTTTTAATTAATAACCCATTAAGGGTTTGCTTGACATCTGCTGTCAAAAGGGTATTTCTGCTATGGACAGGGGATGTGGTTTAGACATGAAATGGCTCCCAGCTGCAAGAATTCTTCTTCCAGATGTACAGTAAGCAAAGGCAATGGAAGAGAACCAGCTGCTAGGATAACAAATTGAAAAGGCCCTTTTGACACAAGCCTTGCCGGCCTGTCTGATCTAACAAAGATGGATCATTCATTGCAAGGTGAATAGAATCTCAGTGTGGCACAGAAGAAAAAACAACATGGCCTAGCATCCATCTCTTTCCTTCACACTTTGTACAGCTGCTGTTACTCTGGCACAGAAATAGCCTGCATAGCTTTTACAGTATTTGGACAGTGGTGCAACTACTTTTGAGAGCTCTAAAAATTACACTTTTTTTTCCAATAATAAGAACTACAACAAAAATCACAATGACTGAATTAGTATACTCCTGTTTCAATAGCTGTATCCATTTTAGGAACTTTCATAGGTTGTATATCAAATAGTTGCAACCCAAAGGGTAGCAGAAAGATTACACAAATGTGTGTTTCCATTTATAGTTTTAACTTCTAAAGGTTATTTATTAACAGACAGCTTATCTGCAATCACATTACATAGTATCTCAGAAAGACTTGTTACAAAATGAAGACTTTTTTCAGTTAGTTTGATAACTGGATTAGAGTTATTGGCTATACATTTTAGCTCAAAGGATCATGAAACCTAGTAAGCTACTATTAAAGTCTAACCAAATAAGCACTGGCCACACAGAAAACAGTCTTAACCTCCACAGCTTCTTCTCCTGACACTCATGTTAAGAATCCACTCCTTAACTCATTTTGGCTATCTGCCCAGTGCCCTAGGAAAATTTTAAACTAAACCTCATTTATTTACATTTATTTTCATGTCATTTTACGTCATTATATCCCCCATGTTTCCTGTACTCCAACAAGTCTGAGAAGCATAAACCATAGTGAAAAACTACAATTATGCCCTAATAATAGAAGAATTGCCAAGTAAAGTTAAAAGTACGTAAATTTTACAAATATGTAAAATCCTAATTGAAGGAAACCATTTACTATTCAGGTACCAGGTTTAGAAGTCCCCAGACTTCTACAAATCCTAGGTTCAAAGTTCAGAAGCAGCAATTCAGACTTTAGCCAATACAAAGCATAAAATACCAGCACAATTCCGTTTCTAATTCAACTATCTCTTGCTAGCAATTAAAGATACAGTTTTAAGAGAGCATAGCGCTCTTCTATGTTAAGCTTTACATTCACAGTCTTCAAAAAATGTGTTTTCTTGTCTATTCAGTCTCATCTCCCTCTCTCTAACATGGCTACATAATAAATAAAAGCAGCAAACTGCCTTTAACTACATCAGGTCCTTCCAGTGGGCAGCAACAGTGGGATGTGATCAGATATATAAAAATAAATCCATCAATAGTTCCAGAAATAAATTCATAACCATGAAAAACCCCAAAGTTTTCAAAACCAAGAAAAGTGCACAATTGTTGCCTACTCCATTAGTAAGGCAGACACATTAAATAGAAAGCATAAAAAGTTAATAAATTCATATATTTACAAGAATTACTATGTCAGCAGAGCTAGATTTCCAGCGAGTTGCACATGGGTCCCATATCTACAGCTGTACCTTTAATGGAAGAATCTGACCATCAGAGAAGCAGGAGAATGGCTTAATGTAAGTACACAAGCACAGAAGCTTTATGACTTGGTCGTCTCTTGTACTGCCTCATGCTTCAACTATGACTTCGGCTATGGTGTTCGGCCCCTTTGTTTTGGCTGCTCATACTTTGGGGCACATCAGAGCAGGAGAAATTCTGATCTGCTGTCATATATGCATATTCACCCACCCCTTAAAACATGTGGGCTTCGATTGCAACAATTTCTCTTAATACGAACATTATATGTCTGCATTTTTTTTTTTTACCTCACAATTGAGGAACTATGGCTATGCAGAGCAAGAAATAGGCTGAAGGCAATGATGGGTGAGTAACAACAGCCATATCTGAACATGTAATGAAACATTAATCAATACAATTCAAGAGTAAATGGAAAACCAGCATGGTCGTTTGAGTGGGAACAGGGCATTAATATACTGCAAAGATATTCTTCCAGGGAAATACACTCAGACATACTACTGTAACATACTTTGTACACAGGACTTGAGAGAATTCCCCATACTACTTGTACCCATTGAAATAAATGTAACCAATTACCTAATAATCATATAATTTGATCTTTTACTATTAAGAACTGTCTATTAAAATCAAAGGAAACATCCAATTGAACAATTTGCTGTTGGTAGTTGTCAACCTTTAAGCTGCACTGCCAAATTATCTGACAAAGCTCAAGCACAGCTTGATATACCTTTCAGGTTTCGGAAATAACATTAAAACAAGCTGGAGTAAGTGAAGACAGACAGTATCTGAAATACATAGGACTTCTGCTCCTTGAAACAAATTCCAGGAGAAAACTCCAGACCATTACAGCCTTGTAAATTTGCCAGCTTCTTCTTTCAGGCTGCATCAGAGATTGTACTATGCTATGAAACTTCATGAAACTTCACTGTTCTAGGACATGCTTACAACTGCAGAGTACTTACACAAAATGGGGCTAACCTCTGGTAACATTCAAGCACAGAGGAATTTTTTTTTTTACCCCCCTCCCCCTTTTTGTTTCTTTACAAAAAAACCCAAAAACCAAAAAAAAACCCAAACCAAAAAAAAAAAAAACAGCAACAACCCAAACCACACCTTCTCATGTAATAGTACCACTGGGAGTGAAGCATTCACACTTAGATCAAAAAAGATACACTTAAGAAATAAAACCGAAGGAATTTAAATACACAGTTTTCTGATAGTACCTTCAACCACACCAGCATGCATATTAGCTCACTCTTCAGCTATGCTTAGGAGAGCCTTATTAACAACAGGGCAAGCATCAAAGACAAAGAACCTAGAGAAGATGCAGAAAAGTAGACTTACTTCTCATCAATATCGGAGATTTGTTCTGACAGCCATTATGAAGCAGACAATACATCAGTAAATCTCTTAAAGACGACAGCAGAAGATGCTGCATCTATCCTGTAATTACTACCAATTTGTAACCAGTATATTAACCATACCAAGTGCAAGGTCCTACACCTGGGTCAGAGCAATCCCAGGCACAGCTACAGGTTGGGCAGAGAAAAGATTCAGAGCAGCCCTGTGGAGAAGGACTTGGGAGTGCTGGTCGATAAGCAAATGAACATGGGGCGGCAGTGTGCGCTCGCAGCCCAGAAAGCCAACCGTATCCTGGGCTGCATCAAAAGGAGCATGACCAGCAGGTCAAAGGAGGTGATCCTGCCCCTCTACTCTGCTCTTGTGAGACCTCACCTGGAGTACTGTGTGCAGTTCTGGTGTCCTCAACATAAAAAGGACATGGAACTGTTGGAACAAGCCCACGAGGATGATGAGGGGACTGGAGCACCTCCCGTATGAAGACAGTCTGAGAAAGTTGGGGCTGTTCAGCCTGGAGAAGAGAAGGCTGCATGGGGACCTCATAGCAGCCTTTCAATATCTGAAGGGGGCCTATAGGGATGCTGGGGAGGGACTCTTCACTAGGGACTGTAGTGACAGGACAAGGGGTAACGGGTTAAAACTTAAACAGGGGAAGTTTAGATTGGATGTAAGGAAGAAATTCTTCACTGTGAGTGCGGTGAGGCACTGGAATGGGTTGCGCAGGGAAGTTGTGAATGCTCCATCCCTGGCAGTGTTCAAGGCCAGGTTGGACAAAGCCTTGGGAGACATGGTTTAGTGTGAGGTGTGCCTGCCCATGTGTCGTGGTTTAAACAAAAGTCATCCATAAATCACACAGTCGCTCTCTCACTCCCCCCTTTCTTGCCCTCCCTGCAACTCCTGGAGGGATGGGGAGGATTATTGAAAAGAATGCAACTCCCACGGGTTGAGGTAAGAGCAGTTCAGTAACTAAGGTATAACACAAACCACTGCTGCTACCACCAATAATAATAATAAGGGAAATAACAAGGCAAGAGAACACAACACCTCACCACCAGCCAACAAATAACTCGCCCAACCCCACCCCACCGAGCACCGACCGATACCTCGTCCAACCCTGCAGTCCCAGCCCTTCTGGGTAACTCTCCATTACATCCTGGGCATGACGTGCTGTGGTATGGAATACCTCTTTGGCTAGCTTGGGTCAGGTGTCCTGTCTCTGGTTCCTCCTGGCCTCCCCTCCTCCCTGGCAGAGCATGAGGCTCACAAAGTCCTTGGCCAGACCAAACATTTGAGCAGCAACTAAAAACATCGGCGTTACCAGCACTGTTCCCAGGTCAAAACAAAACCAAAACCAACAGAAAAACAGCGCTGCACCACCCACCAAGGAATAAAAAAAAACGACTGCTACTGCTGAACCCAGGACACCATGGCAGGGGTGTTGGAACTAGATGATCTTAAGGTCCTTTCCAACCCTAACTATTCTATGATTCTACTAAAGTGTTAGCCTGCTAGTAGTGTGGAGACAACTGGAACAACTTTTTGCCACAAGAGTACACTGTTGGATTATTATAACAGTGTCAAAATTTGGAGCAAATTCTCCTTAGAATTCACTTAGGTTTGATTTTTAGCTTGTTTAGCAAGTAATCACAATGTTAATCTTCTCCTCCTGAACACATCACAGCCAGTAAATAAGTTCTTTACTTTTGACAATCAGCTACAAAAATCCTGTACCAAATGTCTAATCGAATTTCCAAAAAAAACTTCTCTGGGTAAGAAAAGCAAAAGCTTTTGTCTAAATCGAAATCCTTTTTACGTAGCAAAATTCACATGGAACAGCTCAGACCACAGCTCTACTTTGAAAACTGATAACATAACAAAAAAATGCTTTTGCACAAACTCAGTTGAAAGTTGAAAAATTGTGCACAAGTGCAAAGATAGATACGATCTGCTACTGAGGCTTAAGTTTATTATGCTGAAAAGTTTTGACTCAGTTTGAACCCACAGATTCACAGTCAGAAGAAGAACTAGACTAAGAATAGCCAGAAACTGTTGGTATGATCAAGGTAGAACTGTAATCACTATGCGTTTATTGCAAAATATGCAATAGGAAGACTCCATCTGCTAGAAACAATACCTATTTGTCTTTGCTGAAAAAAAAAACCTAGAAAAAGTTTCAAAGCCCTTTTAATAGTCTTATGACCCACCTCTTTCTCCAAATGCATGATATACAAAAGAATCTTTTTTGGAAGCATGTCGTAAGGACTTCAATGTTTGAAAATTTATTGCCTTTTTTTTTTTTAATAGCCTGTGAATTTATGAACATAAAACACATTTGTAGCTTATTTAAGTTGATTACATTCCTCAAAGTCTTGAATAACCAATTTGATATATAGTCAAACCCCACAGTTTTTCTGTTTGAAAAGCATACTTCTATTAAAGTAGATTAAAATACATTCGATGTCTCGGATCACAATCAGCACTATTCTACTTGGCAATTAAAAGAAATTTTTCTGAGTTTTCTTTTTAACTTCTCCCAGCTTTTCAGTTTATGCCAAAAATAAAAATCTAGAGAGGGAAAAAAAAAAAAAAATCACATTTAGCAACCTTCTCCCTTATCCTACTAGATACTAAACAAGAAATTCCATCAACTGGGATCAATTCATAAGTATTTTACAATCTGTGCAAAAACTACATCAGTAAGGACCACCTAAAAGGCTGAAGAAAACTACTGAAATTCGATGAGCTCTTTAATAAAAGTAATACTGTATTAGCATTTGTATCATACATGCACTAAATCTTAACTATTCACACATGCATTTACCTGGCATTCAAGTTATTTAAATTCCCTCTTCTGTGAGCCCAAACAAAGCTAACATAATAGCCCCTTTGATATTAAGGCTGAGGTAAGCAGATTTGTTGCAAGAAAAACACCAAACAAGTTGAGATTTTCAAGACAAGCCTAGGAATTTAGACACATTTTTCATTAATTTACTGGAGCCTGCATATCAAAATTATATAGACTACTAAACGAAAAACATCTTGAGCACTTTGTACCTTCATGCTCCTGTTTTTCTTGTTAAGAAGCTAAGAGATGGCTAAATAATATTTTGCAAGTGAGAGGAGAAAAAGCAAGCTTAGATTTGTTAACCACAGCTGTTTTTACAAGTGAGTTTTGCTCCCGATAACTGCATTTTGCAGGGGTCATGGTGGTGTCATGTCAGGGTTTTTGACAACGGGGGGAGATGGGGAGGTTTTAGAAACACTCAGAATTTTGACCAAGAAGTCAAGAAACCAACGTGGTGTTTCAGCTGGTCCCACAGCACTTCACACTGTGTTGTGGAACAAAGAGATGTTAAGCCTCCTGCAACAATTTTACAGCACATTTCTAGCACATTTCTGCAGTATCTCCAACTCAGTAAAGTTTCTGTGGTGTCTCAGAATAGAACACCTTATTTGGTTTGGGATACGCATTCACTAAACATGGGAGTTACCTATAAGCCAAGAGAGACCAGATTCTGATATGCCTACTCATTTCAGAAGCAGCAGCAAACTCTGAGACTTCTTGAGAAATAAGGCACTACTTATCAGTTTCCAATTTGAAAATCCAGTTAACAAAATTTTACTCTAGAAATATCAGGCCCATACAGCCAATCTTTTGAAAATACAGTAATGTGAAGGATCATGTTAACTGGTATATAAGTTGCTGCCACACCTGAAAGCAATACCTATACATTTCTTGGGGAGCAACAATGGCAAAGACAAAGACAGAATACAACTAAGTATTCCTATTGGTCTTAATATAACATTTTCTAAATATCCTATTTGTCCAGGTCACAGGTTTGTGACTGAACACTAATCTGAACTTTGAAATTACCCATGAACAAAGAATGAGACAGCACCATATTATTATTCTGCCTATCAAGAAATTAAACATTATTCCACTATGCCCCAATGCCCTGCATTTCCATATACTAACAGCATATCTTGTGACAAAGAAATCTGTCAGAAAACAATCCAAACTTCATGGGACCTGAAAGGAGTATTCTGAGAGGACAGTAAGCTTCAGATAAATGATTGAAATCTAACTCTTTTCCCATGTAAAGAGCTTAAAAGTTGTAAGTTAAACAAAAAGAAAATTCAAACTGCTGTTTTGTTTTTATAACAGTATAAAGAAAAAATATAAGACAGTATTCAACTTTGAAAAGCTATCAAAATTGATGGGAAACCCCCCAAATATCATTTGTACACTAAGACCTGTCAAATAAAAGGCAATGCCAAATTCCTAGATGTCAAATATATATGTAGAAGAAAAATATATCCTTGCCTTTTTGTTCTTTAACATAGCTCTCCTTACAGTTGTGCATAAGCTGCAGAATCCACTGATGTTGAGCACCAATGCACTGCCAAGCAGGGTCCCCAGGCGCATGAAGATCAGAAAGATATCTGTAAAACCGAGTCCAAAAATCACAGCTCTGACTTGACACAATGAAGGCCTCATTAAAACAGAGCAAAGATGTACTAAGAAATGCTTTTTTTTAGATAATATATATATAAAAAAATTTCAAGAATAGTTGAGATACACTCATACCCAACAAGCACAAGCTTTGCATTCTCCTTTCGTCCTTTAGTGAGGTAAAATTTTATCTAGAAAACCTACAGAAATAAACAAAACCATACATATTTAATATTATATTAATATGTATTTTCAGTTGTGCCTCAAGTACTTGGGAAATCAAGCTCTTTATCTGCCATGGCTGCAGTTCAGTACTTCATGTCGTCACCGATTCCAAGTTAAACATCTCAAGCACATAAAATATGGTATTTTTCTTCCCATTTTACTTGTCCTGATTGTATCATCATGTAACCTTAACAAGTACAGTAGAAATTAATTTTTGGCAGCTCATTAATTTTAGCACACACATGTACAAACAATGTAAACCAAGCTCCTGGACTGTGGTGGAGGTGCTTTTTTTTGTTGTTGTTTTTTTTTTTTTTTTTTTTTATTTCTTTTGGGGTTTTCGCATGGTGGCTTTTTTGTTTTTATCTCTGCGGGTGGGGGGGGCAGAGTATAGGGCGGTTGTTTTTTTGTTTGGCTGTTGTTTTGCTTTGTTGGGGTTTTCTTGTTTGTTTGTTGGTTGTTTTTTTTGGGGGGATTTTTTTTTCCGCTCTCTCTAGGATGTGCACACAAGTCCAGAGAAAAAAAGAATGGGGAGAGATAATGAAAAGCCCTGGGGCTTCTAAGATACGGAAACAAATCACCCTCTGACTTTTGGGGGGAGAGAGAAGTATTAGAGCCAGCTGCTGCGACTGCAAAGAGAATACAAAAGTAATAAAGTCAAACACATGGCATTCAAGACAATCTGACAACAGTACTTTCAAAAGAGTATTTTCAAAAATCAGTAGCTGCTCTATTATTTAATGCACTCGACCACATTCTGCATTAATGACTCAGGTCAGGTTAAAAAATCCAAGATGCTCAAGGTGAAGTACAATGATTTATTATTTTAAGCAGTGCAGAGAATGTTTAACTCCTTCACAAAAGCCAAATTACTACAATAATGCCTACTGTTAATTAAGACTGTACTGCAAAATCTTGCCTTCTTTAACAACTGCCTGCAGTACTTGAACAAAAATAAACTGTCAAAGTTGGACTGGTTGGACGGATGAGAACATTACATGACCAACCATTTTGACAGGGTGACATTTATAAATTATGAGCTCAAGGCCTTCATTAGTGTTAAGGGTGACTTCAGTCTTTGCTTAGAAAAATTAAAAGAATTACCACTGACCTTCGAAAAAAATACATCTACTTGGTTGTTAAGTGATATGGTAAACTGTTTCTGAAAAGTATAAAATAATTAGCATTGTAAATACCGTAATAAAATGAGAGGAAAATAAGAACTAAAGCCTAATTATAAAGATCAACACTGAATATCTGAGGGGGAAAACCACAGTATCTCAAGTCTTGCTCAGCCTTGACATTGGAGACATACAAAACAAACATATCTAAGAAGAAAAAGTCTCTTAAAAATGCAAACAATTGTACAATTAGGATTTTGTTAATTTCCTCTTAGTTGAAGCGCTGTGAAGAAAGCTTTCTTCACACCTTTCCTCCAGAAAATTTACATTAGTATAATCACATTAGCATATTTAGAGTAGTGAAACTAATTTAATTGCTTTGTATGCTGGGATTCTCTTAATTTATTAGAACTAAATTATTTCACATTTGTCCACTGCCTGCTCTCCTGCATTATACTGCTCTACACATGGTAGTTATGTCAACACAGTCTGCTTTAAGGTAGGCTGGGATATGTTTTAAAGACTCAATACTTCAAGGTAAGGGGCTAGAGAAAAACTAAAAAGAAATAAAAAAAACCCCAAACCAACACAAAAACCACCAAAAAGGTCTAAAAAAGAAAGAAAAAAACCCAACCCAACAGAATCAACTGTTTATACAACTCTGATTCTTAGAATTCTTCTAAGAATCCTCAGAACAGGTCTTACTGGTTTAGATAAGGAAGCTGTGCTCTGAAGTTTTCAAGACTGACACAGAAAGGAAACAGTAGCGTCTTTTTCAGAGACACAAAATACTTACCTACCTTAAAACACAGTTCCAATAAATAGGCAATATCTATATGCGACCCAGAAGAATGAGAAGTGCTCCACATAAATTATACTGATGACAATGACAAGCGTACAACTAACATTACATAAAGGAACCTAAGATACCAATACTTTACTTGGTCCAGTGCGACTGGGCCTTGTGAGCATACAGAACAAAGATTTCGCGCAGGTGTCAATTTTAAGAATGCTTTTCACACAGCCCATTTGGTCTATATCTTTTAAAATAACTCTGAGGATGTCAAGCCACACTAGGACACCATGTAACATCCAAAACTCAAATGCTTTCTAAGTAAAGCCACCAGATATTCTAGAGCACTCTAAAACTTGTCTCCAAAGTCTGTAAAGCAGGTTAAGGTCTACCAATAAAAGGTCCAACCTACTCACGTCAGTATGCCTACCACAAACTTCAACATCACCTTTGTGAATAACAGAAAATCTAAGAATTTCTATACTTATTTAGACTGAGTAGTAAAAGAGCCAAAACCAAATTTAAATGACAGTTTGGATTAAACTCTGCCTATTATCTCACTCAGAATGATTCAATTACAACACCAAATCAAGCTGAAGTGTAAGACAAGTTAATAAGGAATTTATTTTGAGATCTGCAACCTGTGAACAATCACTTAAGACACAACTTGCAATATGATGGTTTAGAGGAAGCAAGAGAATTGAAACATGCCTTTAAAATTTTAAAAGATTAAATTCAAATTTCAGTTGCCCTTCATGAAATTGTTCTAATTCAAGAACTGCTTTTCAGTCATTCAATAACCAAGTACCAATCCATTGCCATTATTCACATAATCATGAAATCTTGAAGTACCCTAAGTACAGCTTTAAAATTAGTATTTAAACCATAGTAAAAATAGTCAATACCCTACTTAGGAAAGATTCAAATACACATCTAACATTATACTTGACAAAGACACTAATCAATTGATTACCTTATATAACGTTTCTGATCATGCAATGTTGATGGAGTTTCAAGCAGCTTATCCAACAGAAGTTCTCTTAAAGCTTCAATTCTAGTTTCAACTTCAGCATAATCTAGGAGTAGGGAGAGGAAATAAATCCAGTGTGCGCTTCAGCAGTGGTACGAACTGAAAATTATGTTATTTTTCTAGGATATCAGACACTTTAAAGTGGAAATAAATATAACTAATTTCATAACAAGCCACATCAGAAAAATCTGTATATGACAGTCCTACAAAAACAGAAAATTGGACTTTGAAGTCCTTCCAACGATATGCCAGTGAGATACCCAAAGTCACATTTTAATTACTGTAACCTTTTTTATGCTCAGTAATACCAAGCCTTAATAAATAAATAAAATTGGCTGCAATTTCACATTTTGTAATATAAACCCCACCCAGAAAACTTGACAGAAACACTCTTTAGAGTAATTGGTTCTTATAAATCCGTATTTGTATGTATTAAAAATTGTATGAACCCACCTAAAGCTCTTTAGACTACTATGTGCTTTTTAGCCTTCGGGGGGGGGGGGAAGGAAAGCAGGCAAATAACAGAACCCGTATCTTACATTTTTTGAATACTTGAACCTCTGTCTTTCCAAACAGTGACTTGGCTTTTTCGTAGTCATTAATAACCACATCATAATCACCCTTAAAAGAGAACAAAAAGAAACAAAACCACACATAAACAACTATCATCTATATTTGTCAAGAAAAGGGTAACACTAATTTCAGGAACAGAAAAGTATTTTTAAAGGATTATACCTTCTGGATATTTCTTTCAATATTCAAGGGAAGGTTGAAAAGAAATTTAAAACGCTGAAGAACATTAAGAGCGTTTCTTGTTGAATCAGCTTTGTCCTTGCGACCCAGCACTTCTTGGAATAAGGTATCTGCTGTATTACTGGCTCCTATTTTAAAAAGGGCAAAAATAAGAAAAAGTAGAGTAAGTAATCAGTTCCAATGACATACAGATTTTCCTTATTTTAATGAATCATTCAAGATTTTTCAGAGCATATGAGCAATTATTGCTCAACTTTTATACTTTTTTGTTCAACTCTGTTAACATTTTACAACTGATGTAATACTATTTCACAGTGAACCACTTAGCATTTTAATGTGGTAAGACCCCTGCACAATTAAAAACAATTCTCTTTCCTATTTCAAATGCTTAACTTTGCTGCAGATATTTTATAGTTTGCTTTGGCTCCAGATCTACATTTTACAACTAAATTATGCACCTCAGGATACAGAAAAAGTCATAGAAAGTTTTCTTTTTAGAAAAGTATAATTTCATTATGATAATTAATATCATTAGCTTTAAAAGTTAGCACCAGGTTTTGCAAACAATTTTTTGTGTGTTTTCAAATTAAGTCTTAAAAATTATTCAAAATATTTGATATTTTAAATTACTATTATTAAGTCAAGACAATTGCATGACTGAAAAGAAGTCTAACTAAGCTGGTCACTGTAACAGAATGAATACAAATTGTCTTCACATTGTATTGAAAGTCTTACTGGCTTCATTGCATACAGAATCCAGCCTTTGTCAACAATTTCATGCGATTAAGTTTCTATGTTATCTGTGAATTTATCTTTAATAAATACATTAAATATAGCCTTAAAACTTTTCTTATCCAGTCTAAAAAGCATTCTACTTTGCAGTAAGGATTATATCCAAACACAGAGTAATAGAATTTAATTTATACTAGGGCAAATTTACATTGCATGTGAATATTTGCATTTTTTCAACCTGTGACTTATTTTTAATTAACCAAAAAAAAAAAAGTGGAACCGTTTTAGCTATTTTGATCATTGTGTGTAGAAGTTTCTACATTATCTGGTCTAGTGACTATACTTTAAGCAAAGATGAAAAAAAATTACATCAGTCTCACTGGGTGGCTTGCATGCCATTTTCTCTAGTCAACACTGTGGGTGGCCTGCTCATGTTAAAAGTAGTCTTTGTAAAATAATTGTTATATCTAAATAATGTTTAAACTTTGTTGAAATTTTGAAGCCTTGATGTAAAAAAAGTTCTGTCAGCATAGCTATTTCTACTGCATACTATTTAGCATAGAATACTTTAATCCATTAAGGAGAAATGCACAAAGAAAACAGTTAGCTGGACATTTAAATACAGACCACTTGATAAAGTACGATTTTTCTCTTGAGGTTATAGTAAATGCTTGTTTTGTAAATCCTAGTAACATTTGTTTGAATTCATACAGATTTTGTCCATTCTTTTAACAGCCAAGAACCAATGTACTGTATCTGAGAACTAAAGTTATAGTCACAAAGCAATTTCTTAATTCAATGCAAATGTTTTTAGAAGTTAATTGGCAACTGCAGGAATAGCACAGTGACTTCCATGTTTAGTTTAGAACTACATGCCTTCATCTCTTTATAAAAGAACTTGCTTTACAAATCCTCAAGTAAATGATTTTTATTTCTCTTCTCTGTATACTTCTCCTGTTTTACATAGAAATTGGAATCTATTGTATTATTTATTAATGTCTTAATGAAATTCAATATGTCATGCAAAACAGGTCTGATTTTTAGGCTTAAAAGAAAAATGTAAAATTTCTTTTCTCCTCCCTCCTCCAAATCCTTTCTATATCAAGGATCTCTATCTCTTGATTACCGATGAATAATCTAAACTGAAATAACCAATGGATAAAGATTTGGGTCCTATATTGACTAACTATGTTTTCAAAATAGATGATTCATCTACTGTGTGCAAATTTTTTGATCTCAAAATAAAGCTCTAGCTATCCAACAGTTGTTTTTTATACAGCCTGACAATAACACCACATCATAGAATTCGACTGACCTCCTTTAAGATACAACTCTTCATGAAGTTCATTATAGCACACCGTATATTTTTACAAATGTATATTTAATAGTTTATTTAGCAATTAAATTTAGCAATTTAGCAAAAACTCCAGGCATTTATAATTCCACCTATAACACCAGATTTTGATTCTACTAACCCATGCCACTTCAGTACAATAATTTAGCACGCACTTTACGTACATTCAGACGTTATGGAAAACATCCTTATTCTTTGGAGTTTGTAATCAAGCTCACAACACCAATTGTGCCTCAAAATACGTACCTATGGGACTAAAGACATGAAGTAACTTTTGAAAGCAGGCCCTGTTACTCCTGGATTATTGAAGCTTTCAATGGTCAAACTAGAAACAAAGCTTTGATCCTAAACTACTTTACATAATATTATTTACTCTTTTTAAATCCTTGTATTCCTACTTCCCTGCTTCCCACTCATCATGACTTGCAAAGTATCGGGAAGAAAAGAAGCCAACTCTTTTCACAGCAAAGCCAAACTTAATACCACTCTGAAGTGCCTGGCACAAGTTCATCTACAAATCCAGCTTGAAAAAGACAGTCGGCATTATCTGCATAGAGATTTCAGCCACCACTTACCAAATGAAACAATAATTACATACTACAGGTAGATTTGTCTCATATTACTGTGTGTACAAAAATGTCACAGATCTAAATTTCTGCTTCTTTATTTAAAGCTATCACACAATTTTGTCAAAGGGAAAGTTATTTTCAAGGAATGTGTGCCTGCTGCGTGACATGGCATAAATAAAGAACACAAAGCAGTGACAACTGCACTGGCAATTTGGCAAATGCTTTTTCCTCCTGTCCTACAGGTATTACATATTCTGCACATACAGACACACACTATAGTTTTTATATAGTGTGAGTGAGGTTTTTTTGTAGGGTTTTTTTTGGTTGGGGTGTTTTGGTGATTTTTGGTTGGGAGGTGGGGGGGGTGTGTGTGTGTTTTACATTCCAGGCAACAAGATAAGGGAATAACACTGTTCAAACTACACCTTGATTGTAAGCATTAACGAATCTCTACTGAAAAGAGCCAGAGATGTTCACAAAACCCCCTGCTTTCTTTGTGCTCCCCACACAAACACACATACAGTCACTTTCTTCTCTTGTATGAAGAAAGCAAACAGTGAACTTCCATGTCACTTTCTTGATTTCATAAAACACACTCAGACTTTCCAACACTGAGTCAGCTATCTGCATGTCATTCCTGCTTATTGATACAGCACTAAGGGAAACATCCCTTCCTCTGTGAAAAAAATCACAATGAAACAAAGTAAAATTATCTTGGCAGAAATCCCAGAATTAAAAAAGGAACTTTTTTGATCTGATGAAACACATACCAAACTGCAGCAAATTCAAGCCATCTCTCTGAATGTAACCTTACAGCCAATACAGAGAAACAGAAAAGAAAGTACTGACAGCTTTTCAGAATTTCTAAAAAGAATGCTAAATAGTCTAAATGGCAGCACGTTAAGTGAAAAAGATTCTGTTAATAGACCCTGTTATTGCAAACAACCTGTAATTTTTTTTCCCTCTTTTGCTCAAACTTCTTAAAGTTTGGTATTTAGCTTTGCTCATCCTTCTACACTTCTGTCCATATACCTCCTCTGTATTCTTTATCTGCTCAAAATTAATATGCCACCAAAATTCATTTAAAGTAAATGCTTTAGAACATCTCTTTATTTTGATATTTATTCTTTTTGTTATCAGAAAGGCTGATGAAAGTCATGGCAAAACCTGCTACTTACTTCAAAAGGTATACCATCACACCCTGAAATTACTATGATCAAACAGAAAAGTCAGAAGAGATTGTACTGTTTCCCACCATATTCCTAGGAATATATTAAAGCTTGTTAGAAAGTCTAAAGTCTATAAATAGTTGTTGCTGGAAAGACAAAACTCACTGTTCAGTACATTCTCCAGTTTTTGCGTCATGGATCCTTCTACTTTTTCCGTTCCATCCGCTTCCAGTTTCTGATGAATTGCTGGAATAAAGTGTCTAGTTAAAATGCAGAACTTTTTAATAGGTTGGAATACATTATATCAAAGTGACACTTCTAAACATTTTTAAAATTAAAGTATTATTTTTCTTGTTAAGACATAAAAAAACACAAACATGCTTCATGGCAGCAGAGTCTAGTGAAGGCCAGGGCTTAGAGCCAGACACTGCTGAATTTTAACCATTACTTTGACACAGACTTCCTGTATCTTCTTGAACAAGACAGTGATGCTCAAGGAAAAAAAACCCAAACCAAACAACAACCAACCAAACAAAAAAAAAAAAAAAACCCAAAACCACCACCAACAAAAAAACCCAAACACACAAACATGGAAATAATCCCAATTAACTGTCTTGTAATACAAGCGTGAATTTAATTTAATATTTTGAAAAGTAAGTATAATTTAAGGACACAATATTTTTGCTTTGCAAGACCAAATTTTTACAGTGATCTCAGCAAAAATGAATCACTGCTAATTTATGGGTAAAAAGTCACAGAGAATTTAGATAACGCCAATAATTAAGTGTTAGAACACACCTCCACTAGTTGTTTTCCTATATAAAAACTCATTCTCAAACCGGACACATTAAAAGTATCGTATAGGAACACACTGCATTAAGCATTACACAGAAGCATTGTAATGCTTTTGCTGAAAACAGTATGAAAACAGAAGAGTTTCCCTTTTTTTAAAAAAAATGATTCTATTCTTTTTCCCTGTAATAGAATACCAAAAGCCCCAAGTCTTGTTTCCACATGGTAGTACTAACGGATGTGGAAATGCATAGTATCAGAATTAATTTGTTTGTTTTACTATAATTCCTTTTTCAGGGAGAGATTTACTACTGACTACACTATACCACTCTGGAAATATGAACAGTGAAGAGAGTGTGCATACTCCTTTCTTTGCTTCTCGCTTCCCCTCTCTTACACAGCCTTCATTCCCTTCTCTGTTCACTGCGAGCAGCACAGATAGTTTCTTTTTCATTTGGGATATATTTTTTTTAAGGTAGTACCCCTGTATATATGCATAAAGCGTATATAAAGCAATTATTTAAAAATAGTATTTTCCTTTCAAATTTTAAATTTATCTTATGTAGCATCAGCTCTATAAAACAGCCATCAGCTCCTGTTGCTTTAACAACAACCTGAATCCCTGAACTGGATTCTTCTAAGATGATATAAAACTAAAAGATGAACTTCATGAGTATACCTAATTTGCTCCAGGAGATACCTGGAATTCAATCCACTTAAGATAGTTTAAAATACCACCCCAAACTGCATATAATGTGCACATAGAGATGTCATTGCAACAGGTCTCCTCTACAATACTCATGCTCTGTAGCTGCAAATTAAGAAAAAGCAAACAAGGACAAGACAAGACCTCAGTCATACAGGCAGTGGCTATTCTGAAACACCATGGCCCTTGATAGTCTCCTGCCTCCTTCAAAGGAGGAATTTTCATTTGGATGGGGGTGTGTATGTGTGTGGGTGTGTTCGATTTAAAAAAAACAAAAAACAAATTAAATTCCATTATTCTCAAACATGTAAATTTGAGCCTTCAATCCCTTGATCCTACACAAAGAATTTCAGGAGGCTCTGCTTTCATGAAAATGCAAGAGCACCACCTTATTTTTGTTACTGTAGTCACCAGTGAAGAAAAAAAATTTTAGGACACCATATTACTTAAGACAATCAACACTTGAATGAAATGAAATAAATCTAAAAGATTCTTGAATATTTTAAGGAGCAGAAGTCTATTTTAAGAGATGGCACTTGAAATTAAAAGTTTAAAATTTAAATGTCCACATCACATTTTTAATGTGACATGGACACCACTTACCTATAAGAACACCTCTACAATTATGTAACAAAACATTAAAGGTTCTGATCATATTATCCCATTTATATACATCATGTATACAGGGGGAGCCAATTACTGTAGTGCAATTAATGTTACATACTGAAAGTCAAATTCATCAGAACAGCAACCACAACATAAATAGATATTTTAAAACCAAACATTGTAAGTAGTATTGGAACTGCATCAAAGTGCAACGATTTTAATTTATATATTTTGAAATGATTCTGAGAAGCATATTTTTGAAAGATACTTTCTAAACTGATGTGGATAAAAGACCCCTAAGGTGTATATTCCCTCAGATGTTATTGCTTCAGATGTTTTTAAAATCTAGTCTTTTGGAACCATTAGCTGCATAACATCAATTGCTGACCAATTAACTATAATGTTACTTTTGAAGGGGACACACCTAAGAACTTCCAAAACCAAACTGCAACATCTAAAGATCTAGCAATGCCCATATACTGGCAATGAAAGGTAAAACATGCTGAAGGCAGCTTATTTAAAAAAAGCTATCATGATGGTCATGGGTTTACTATAAGCAGCATACAATAAATAAAGATGAGGAGGGGCTAGATTTAGATGCTTCAGCTAAAGCCAGAAAATTAATGGTGTTTGGTATCATCTTTGCCAATTTGAGTTTCCCAGCTAAATCAGAATACTTAAATGTCTGCAGACTTCAGAGCTGCACTGAGATACTAACAATAGTGAAGAGACTAAGTTTACACAGATCACAGTCTCTAAACTGTGACTAAATAGTTCAGAATGAGTTCTATTTGATCAAAACACATGCAAAGTTCAATCTGGCAAATAGACCTTCATACAGGCCTTGTAGCAAAATAAACTGCGATTAATTTGTTGTTGCTTGTGTTGAAAACAATTTTATTTAATCTAAGGAAGGATATTGTTTTCTACTTGGCAGCCATAAATATAACAAATTAAACTACACTTGCCAGGATCATGCAGCTTTTGACTTGCAAATTTCATTCTTTGTGAATTTTTTATTTTTATATATTTATTTTTTTTATTTTTTAATTTACATTTTTAAAATCTATTTTGTGATAGGCACCAAGAGTGGCATTTTCAAAACCTCCTCAGCCTAACTCAGCTCAAAGCAACACTGCTGCAAGTTTTCCACCATTTTCGGATTAAAAGATGGCTAGAAATGCATTATATATTTAAAACCTCACCCCAAACCCTTTCAGTCAGATGTAGAAAATAAGAGGAGGTGTGGGAGAGAGGACGAGTCAATACAAAAAAAGGAAAGACTGACTCAAAGTATTTCTGAAGATCTGATGTGGTAACTATAAAGAACTTGGCACCAAAGCACAGTAATGGAGGAATGAAGAACACATGTTAAGATGCTGCCAGGATTCACAGCAGTGCATGAACAAAAATGCCTTTGGTTTCCTTTATCAAAAGATTAATGATTTTCTGTAATTTGAACAAAATATAAGAACGCTATTTATGAGAACAGCACCCCTATGTAGGGTAGAAACTCTTCTGAATGGATTCAACAGAAGTGCATAGCTGCATATAATAAGCAAATTATATGTTATAATTTATAATTCATATATAATATATATGAATTATAAATTATAACATATAATTTGCTTATTATATGTTATAATTTATATTGCAACAAAGCAATACATAAAGACAGCATGTCACGAATGGAGCTAGTAATACATTACACTACGAAAACCATAAAAAAAATGTTTATTATACATTAGTCAATACTGCTATTTTTTTGTTTATCTGTTTGTTTTGGTTGTTTCTTATTCCCCCAAGTTTTCTTGATATGCTTATGATTTTTAGAGTATAGGAAACGCTGTTCTCTTTTTACCAATACATTGCTAAGCTGCTGTATCTATGAAAGCTAATGGAAGAAATAAAACCAACTTTCAAATGTTGCATGTATTTTAAATATGGTATGGAAATCAAGATGGAATCATGTAACATGAAATTAAGCTGGTTTTATGGCTTGTAGGTCAAGTCCAGCTCAAATTTAATCATGGGTAATTTTCTACACACTTAGAAAATAACTGCAGTTGATTACACTTGAAAACTTCAACTGCAAACCCAATCTTTCTTTTTGATGCTTTTTTGTTTTTCAAGAGTGAACAAAACAAAATTAACTTACCTGAAAAACATAAATTGATAAAACACGACAGTCACACAGTAGCTAACAGCTGCCATGACTGCATACACTTGGAGAAATACTGCTAGCAGTTAGTTTGTGTCTCTAAAATAATTACTGATTTAACAGAAGCTATTCTATATGAACAGTCAGCATAAAATCAGATACGGGCTTGAGCACAGACTTTCACTACGGACTAAGACAATTCCTGCTGTTTCACTCTTTTTAAAATCAGACCATCTCTTGCTTGAGACAAAAAACAGCCCCACACAAAGCTATCCTGGAACATGGATAAAAGGAAAGTTTAAGCCCTTCATTCATCACAATCACATAACTCATGCTTTTTTAGAGTTACAGTAAGATAAAAATTGATCTGCTACAGAAACTGATCATGGGCATTGCATGAAGAAGAAGCATCTGCATGAGACTAAACTACTTAAACTACCTACCACCACTTACATACTTTACTGCCACTCCTTTGTCAGGCCATCTCTCTCTGAGAGAGAAGTCTTTGTCAGGCCATCTCATCTCTCAGGCTCATTGCAATGTCTCCCTTGTTATCTAGTACTGCAAAATTAGAAACAAGTTTTCAATAAGAGAACTTAAACCAGTATGTCTATTCTTTCATTGTACATAAATAAGGAGGCCCATAAACGTAAGGGCAACATACGCAGCAATGCTAGTGCAATTGTTTCTCATTCACTGTTGTCTGTAAGGGCAGCACAAAGATAGCTCATACCTTCAGATATGAGTATCCACTTGGAAAACTAAACAGTGAGCTTAGAGCACATCAGCTATTGCTTCATAACTACTTGGGAGACATGATCTTATTTCTTGAACTGAAATAATCTAACTTGCACCTATTGTGGGATACATACATGCCTGTAAACTGTTACTCTGAAGTGACTGATACAGTGTTAAAGACATGCCTGACACATACAGCATCCTAGTTTTATCCTTGCCAGCTTGTTTCATTTACCCTGTTCTTTTAATATGATAATTCATAGAGGTTAGGAAAATTGCTCCCTACAGTAGCAGGCTGCTCTTATCCTGCAAAGGCCCTTCTATTGCTTGAAGTGGGATGAGGAAGTTAACATTAATAGAGATGCACCACACATAGCACTCAACACAGAACTATTCTACCCCATTTCAAGTCAGCTGCATAATATTTAGGTAGTAGTCATGTGTCTGAATTTGATTTACTCAAATCCATATGTTTAATAAAAATTTATAGTACTGAGAAAATGTATGAGACCGAAGTAGAGCAGAAACATGAATTAGGTATGTTACAAAACAGGAAAGTGACGACAGCAAAACCTGGTATAGCAGTCTGACGCTGTACCACCTAGCAAAATCAGTCATGGGTTAGCATTTCACTGGGCAATCAACTACAAAAGAGTGAACTGAGATTAAGAACTAGCTATGTAAAACTGCTTCAAAATCAGTAAGTCAGTCAAGCTTGCAAAGAGAATCACTAATTAAAGATTGGCTGTATGCACTCTCTTTCGATTCAAACATGACATAACTCTTCAAAAGCCAGAAGTGAAGAAGCATAGACAAGCATCAGTTTAAAATTCACAGCAATTAAATTAAAATTTGCTCAAATTCCCAGTCTGACTCAGAATTGAATATAGATCCAGTGGTTTCTTTTGTTTTCATTTCAGAGCAAATTAATTTAACAGACATAATGGCAACAGAATCCACTTACTCATACTGAATCAGATCCTGGACCCCTGACATGCTCATCCTAGAATGAGGGATGAAGTATAAAAATATCCTACAGGAAGAAGGAGGGAGGAAAGAAAATCCCACCCAAAAAAAAAAAACCAACCCAAAACAAAAACCAAAACAAAAAAAAAAAAAAAACACCAAAACAACAACAACAAAAAAAACTAAACCCAAACCAGACATTGAGCAGATATAGGGTCATTTCAGCCAGGCAAAAATTATCTTATGTATTATGTAGGGTATAGACAAAAGGCCAACTGCAGTCCAAGTTTCCTATCATACTGGAGTTCTCAGAGGCCACGCTTCTGAACAGGACTGTAAAGGGGAAAAAAGAATAATACTGCAATAGCCAGCAGTGCTTCTTTTATTTTTTTTTTTATTTAAATCAAGTAAAATGTGTTTGTAGTTGAAACTGCAAAAGAGGAACACAGTAAATCAGAAAGTCAAACCTAAATCACAAACTTGTTCAACGTACCCATGTTTCAAAGACACATCATCTTCTTTACTTGCCAATACAGATGTTACACTTGGCATGTTTTACATAATTGAGTGTCTGAAGTGGTCATTTCCTTATTTTTTTTTCCTTTCACTTAAATTTTCACTTTTTTTTTTTTTTCCCCCTTTACACTTAAAAGTAACTCTGCAGCCAAAGGCTCTTTGTAAAGAATGCGTCTGAAAAAGTATATACAAAGTAAACGAATTTACTCACTTCACAAAGACTTCTGTGCAGGACATGACTTGCTCATGACAATAAAACACAAGCATATTAACAGCAGCCCTTATACAGGGTTCTACTTTCTAGGTTGCAATTAGAATTATGGGAAATAAATCAGCAGACCTTCCCAATGTTGACAAGTAGGTCAAGTTGAAGTGAGCCCAGCTCCCCTCAGCTCAGTTTACAGGTCCCTTCAGCTGATGAAACAAACTTCCTGTTGTACCCTCTGCAGCAAAGTCACTGTCAAACTGTCAGCCAAGCTAACGGGCACAGAGACAGGAGGATCTGATAAGGCAATTCTCTTTTCCAAGAAATTAAACCAAACAAATAAAGGTTCTGTCCTATTTGACCTCTTACTTTCTCAGCAAACAGCTTCTAAACCACAAGATACAGTAAACATCTTGGGATAGCTTTTTATGGTTTTCAATGCTTACATGTGAAAATATTAATAGTCATTGAAATGTCTAACACAGTTTCATAGTACAATTAAAATCAGACTGATCTTACTGATTCAAATTAATGAAAAAAGCTGCACTACAATCAGTAGTTCAGGGTTTCCCAGACCAAGTTCATCTGTTTGAAACAAGCACTGTTAAATATGCCTGAGTTAAAAGAAGTTAAACAAATGTGCCAGTAGGTGAAAATATGAAGTACCTGGTAAAGTAAGTGTTATACCTCTTAAAGTGAGCCTCCTTCAAAAAATACCAATTTAGGGAAACCTAAGAGAAATCACTGTACACAGACAGCTCCACTCTACAGCAAGACAAACCTGCAGTGTACAAAGCATAATCACCAGGGTTGGAAGTTGTGTCCTAGGATATCTGAAGGCGAAAATTGAGAGGTTATCAACAAAAAATGTGCCTTCAGAAGATCCATTAGAGCTCTGAAATCTTCCCAAAGCAAGCGAGTTAAAAAAAAAATAAATCCAAACCAAAACAAAGCAGCTCAGGAAACTTCAATCATCCTGGAAGACAGACTAGATATGTTCGATAATGACTTTCCCTTGAGTCACTTTTCATCTGTGACAGTTGTATACTCAGTACCAAATAATGAAAGTTTGCAGAACCAAGGCTATGTCCCTCATCTTTCAGCTTTCAAATATAAACTATTCCTACTGTAGCTTTGTTTAAATGCATACTAGTTGCATCTTTTTGAAGGAGAAAATAAGACAGGCAAATTCACCCTTACGTGTGTAAGGGCAGAAAAGTGTTGTATTACCAAAGTTACCCTTTTTGTTTTGCTACTACTGGAAGCCTCTCCACATCTGACTTAACAATTGATTGTACCCATCACAGGTTCAAGTCTTTCGAAAATTATGTAATTTTTCCAGCTACATTCCCTCAAAAGTAATCTGAATAAGAAGGGCAAATTAGCAGTTCTGCATTACAAAGCAGAGATTCATATGCAGTGAGTTGGGTTTTTTTGACTGAAAAGAATCTAAACACTTCTGCAAGTGCATTTAGTAGGCAATTAAAACAGAGAAATGCATATTAAAATGCTCCAGAAGGCAGTTGTGACTGCAAACATCCTCATTAAGAAATTGGATTCAGAATTTAAAAATTAAATATTGTATTGATAAGCCCTCTGCAGTCCAGTGTTACAGCTCTGCATCTATAAGATACTAAGACTTCAAGTCTCTAATATTCTTATCAACAGCATCAAGGCCATTCTGTCTTATTACTACTTCAATTGACTGTTTATAATAGCACAAGCTACAGCCCTGTTTCCTTTTGAGCTCTTAAGGGGGATCACTGGGCGGAAAACAAAACCAGACTATTTTAGTTACAGGTGAAAAGTAGCACCAAGAACCACAACTCATGCAAAGTTTTGAGTCAATTTATCTAAAGGACTGCAATGAGAAACTCTAGGTAAAAATAACACTGATACAGATTAGATATGCAAACCAATATTACAGCTATGACTTTTTTTATTAAGAACATAGTGAAATAAATGAGTTTGCTCTCCCTATCATTACTACTATTTTTTTACACTCCTGTTCGTTCTCCAACCTCTTCATTTGTCATGAAATCCGTCTCTGAAGGCAAGAAGCCTACACTTTAATATATATGAGAAAAGAAAAGTCACTCAGTTGTGCTCAGTCCTTCTAAAACCTCACAACATTTATGGTTTGCATTAGCTTTCTGTACATCCCACTAAGTTTTTGCTGGTCCAAAAAAGAATCTTGCAAGATAACACGTCTTCCAGCACTACTTTTTATCTACAGCAGTAACTGTTTGGAAGTAGAACTTAATCTTTTAAATTATTTGATAGTCTATATGCAAAGCAGATTTAGTTGTGAAAAAATAAGTCACATATCAATATTTGTTCAGGATTATTTAGGATTTTGAACTATTTTAGAAAAATCAGGATTTCAACATTTTCAAGATATTTAAGATTCAGAAAGTAATAGCCTATTATAATTTTTCCTTGTACTTAATAAAAACTCAGCTTAAAAAAAAATTCTTCCCTTTTCCCTGACACGTCAGTGTCTATCAGTCAGTAACTGAGTGGCCTGCAAATTGGTCAAGAAAAAAAATTAAATAAATTGGTACGTCTCCAAAGCAGTGTTCCTAAAGCCAACTGAAGTTCTACCTTGGCTGAAGCTATGACTAGATATAGGTTTTCTTACCCCATGGTACCCATAACACAGGATCAATGATCACAAGTGATAACCCTGCAACGTACAGCAACTATGAAGAACAGCACAGTGGTAAATGTTAAACCTATAGGGGATGGCCCAGCACTGCCACTCTTACCCAGCACAGCCTTTAACCAGACAGTATGGCAGCCCACAATGAGTTGTTACCACAAAGCCAGTTTTATACCTTAAGTCTGCGCATGTGTATGTAAAGATAGACAGACAGACAGACAGAAAGATAGATAGATAGATATCAATGGCACAGACAACTAAGCTAATCTCACTTGATTGTGGAATTTTCCCTATGGCAAGCAGAATATAAAGGCCATCTGATTTCTCAAGTCAGAGTGTACTGAATATTTATATAAATATTAGTCTGACTATGGGATAAAATCAAGTTTTTATGTTGCTACAGCTTTTAAGTCATCATAATATCTCCAGTTCAACATTTCCTCTCTTTTCTGGTTCTATGGTCAAAGCAGTTTCATCAAATGCCTCCAATTAATATAGATGGCACTTGGTGCCATCTTTCACAAATATACCACAACAATCAGCTTGTGACCAACACGATAAAGATTTTTGGCTCATCAGACACTTTTAGAAGAGACTATGAAGAAAACCAATATTTTTAATATCAAAATTCAACCATGCGTACAGACAGTGTTTTTTCTATTATACTGTATTTAGTAAGTGCAAAACATCTTTACCTGACAGAGCATCTTGTGCTTCAAAAAACGTGCTGAGACCGCCTTTCACGTAAGCTAGACTTCCTTCATTTTTCTTATTGGCTTGTTTCTTCAAATTTACAACAGCCATTTTGAGCTGATCAAAACTGAAAACAAACAAGAAGACCCCTGTGACATTTGAACAACAAATAAAGTCAGCTAATGAATAAACAGAACAAACTACTTGGAAAATAAAGTCAGCTACTTTTGCCACAACTATTAAGGACTGAATAATTGCTAACAAGTGTGATTCTCAATTATGACAGTTTACTCACTCCAAAGAGTTTTTGTGTTTTAGTTTTTAATCCTAAATGGAGGGCTCTTATCACTTGTGCTAGAATAGATTTCTTTATAATACGTTTTGCTTTACTTCCTGTTTCCATCTATTGGGCAGAAATCACATTACTCAATAGCTGGATTGGTCTACTTGGGCATCCAAATTACCAAAAAAAATCATCTATGCAGCTCTCTTTTTAAGTACTGTTTCATGTTATTTGATGATCTAATAGTATGTTTAAATAGTTTATTTATATTTGTCAGGATATTGCCGGGGGGGTGGGGGGTAGAGGAAAAAAAAACCCCTCCCATGTTATTTCAATTGCTTAAAAAGAATTTCCTTCAAGGAAAAAACAGACATAAGCTACCCAAAACAACAACGCACCATACATCTAGCATTCCTAATACCTGAGGTTGTAGAGAGGACAAGAACTGAAGCATCACTGCATGTGTCCAGGACAACAGCACAAATGATACGGGGCAGATAACTATACAATTCCAGAATATTTCTAAGACTACACATTTTTGAAAATCAAAACAAAAAAACAGGCTTTCTTCTTTATTTAAAATGTTATTTATAATTATATTCAAAACATTACTGGATTCACCCTACTCTTTGAGCCATTCTTCCTGTTGAGTTTTACATGGCTTTTGCAACTTTAACAGTAAGATTTATATTTTATAAACCAATATAAACTGAACTAATACACACACACACACAAAAAACAACCAAAAACAACCCAGCTTTCATTTTAAACCAAGAAATAATACTTTTAATTCCACTGGAATACATGGGCCAAGAGGACCATGACTTGCAACTGTTGACATGCACCAACATGCATCAGTTATATTAAGAGGTATAGCCATTACATATGCTGTTGTTCATATTCCATGAACAACTGGTAATTCTGGTTAAATGACTTTTTTTTTCAGTTCTTTCCTGGGTGCCTTTCTCAGAGGGCCTCTTCGCATCCATCACAGATCACTAAGCACATGAGCTATCCCACTTTTTTCTGGCGATACGCTTATCTAATCCCACATTGCTTGTTTCCCAGGCTGCACATGAGTGTGTAAAGGGGTCTTTACTTGTGGTTAGACCCTTCCAACTGGTTCTGTAATTCCCAGCAGCATTGTCAGTGCCATCACTGAACATAGAGAATTCTGTCCCTCGCTTAACTGCAAGCTGTTATGACCATTCCCTGCTACTCATAATCTGACGTCCTTGTCAACAAAGGGCAAAACTTTGGTGACAAGTGCAAAATGCAGTGATGCTCCCACCCCACTTTTTCAAATGAACCCCATTTCTCACTAGCAGTCCGTGTTCTTTAGTAATGGATCCATGGCTACAGAAGTAAAACATGCTGCCTTTGAAAACAGTGGTACAGCCATCTGTGAGCCTACAGAACCTTAATCGTACAGGATGCATTCACAACTGGAAGCCTTCCCCTTCACCTGTAAATCAAAGGTGCTCTTCACTTTTGTCCCAGGGCTTTGCTATCACTCTTGATCTGTTCTACATCTCTCTTGGCAGCATCACTGGTGCAGCAACAAGCTGGCAACAGTCCAAGGGCCTCAGGTAAATGAAATATCTTAAAACCACCTATATGAAAAGCTGTTTTTTCTCACTTTACTATTCCATCAGCTTTTTTAAAAAAGCTGATAACTCCCTAAATTATCAGATTGTCATAGTTGATTCTGAATCACTCCTCTTAGTTCCTGGATTTCGAAAGATACATATATATTGAGTAGTAAGATTCTCTTGCTGCTGTTTTGGCTCTTCAGTCTACCACCACTCTGAGAGGAAATGGAAGTATTTCCCAAGTAGATTAATGGTTATTTCTGGAAATTCTAAAACCGAACACCACAACCACTCCACAATAATCCAGCCAAACAACAAAACATCCAAAGCCAACAAAAAAAAACCCACAAGCCACTAACCCACACCTGTTTCTACCATAGATAACAAAAAAAAATTCAAATGAATTTGCAAAGTGGTTTTCCCTTCAAAATGCTCATCAGAATGCCCAGCTGAAGACAACAAGAAAGGCTCATCATCTCCACTAAAAACAGCTTCTAGTATTATTCAAACATATGCAGATAAAAGAACTCAGTTATACATGCAAAAATATATTCACATAATACATTCATGTAAGTACAGATTATGAACTAGATTTAAAAATTCAAATGTTAATAGTCAATATTTTTTAAGAGATTTACAGCAAAGATATTACTTGTCAAATTTCTTCTACTATAGCATTTCCCACAAGTGTTAATTAAAAGCTAACTACTATTATTAACAGTTTTGCTCCGAGTTGTCTGTTCAGTGCCCTTAGCCTCTAGTCATCACTTAACATGACTAGAGTTTTCACTTAAGCCCACGCTGCCTAACTTCTTGATTCCTAAAAGGCTTTAGCCTGAAGACAGCTTCCACCTGTCATGGGCCTGGGGAGGGAAAAAAAAAAGAGGCCAGAATTTAGGTCTGCGTAAAAATTAAGTTTTCCTTGTAATCACATTGAGCAAACAAGTTGATTTCTAGCCAAGCAGAAACACCACAGGCAGTACAGAATAGGTTTATTACTTTAAGAGTCAACCACCAATGACAGATCTAATGTATAATAAAATAGTATCAAGTAACTTGCGTTTAAAACAATAATTTATGACAGCAACAAACCTTGTTGTTGAATGATTCTCAATCAGGTACCAAGCAGCAGAAAAGTTTTCACTAGTAAAATCAGCACTCATCCCAGGAAACAGTGCCTCTAAATCTTTCTGAGGAAATCTGCCTCTGAAAAACAAATATTCATTTATTCAGTGAGACATTCCTGTGAACAGCTTACAATTAAAAGTGTCACATAAGAAAAAAGCAAAACACCCCCCCCCCAAAAAAAAAAAAACCCAAAAAAAACCCCAAAAACCAAATCATGTCAGAACAAGATGTAAACAAATTTTTATCCCACCATGAAATTAAATCTGGTATTAAAGGCACACGTAGCGTGACTGGGAAAGAAAAGATTAAAATCTGAGTAAAATTGATGCGAGTAAAATTGATTTTAGCATTTTGATTTCACTATTACACATATGACTGAAATGTCAGTACAAAATGCTTCTAAAGAAAGAAAACTTCTGCCTTCAAAAAATGAGACCAGACAGACTCACTATGATACCACTACTACTGAGATGCAGGACCACATTACAATGCTGAATGCACTCAAAATCAATTCTACCTTTTAAAGAGGAATATCAGTACACTAAGTCAAGTAAATAAGAGAATATTCTCTAGAAGCCATGAACCAGTGTTTATTTAAAACAACAGGACATCACCAGTTTGACAGCTTATAAGTGATCTTACACCATCACTTTTATTGGTTCACGTGCATGAGAAGTTCCATGGAAACATGAAGGAAGATACTTGGAACATTCTTTCATTATATGCAAACACTGAAAGAAATCCTGAGTTGAAATAATCCCCTTGCAAAATAATACAGTGATCTATGTTCATAGTACACAAAACATAAAAGCATGTCGAGATACAGTTTTGTTTGTTTTTACTCAGTCTTACAATGCATGAAGATAGTATGCAAGCAAATTTCTTGTGAAAGCAGATTCTCTACAACAGCTATTACTGAAACTACAAGTAACTTCTAAGATATTTTTACAGAAAATGTATTCCATTTATTTTAGGTCAGTGCAATACAAATACTTAAAGTACTTTTTGATGAAAACATGACTATCTTCACCATTCAGTCCAGACACTCACTGAAGGCTTAGCCATATTCATTCCGTCATACATCACCAGGTGCACTCACCACTCTTTATCACCAGCTGCATCCCATCTCCAGAAAATAATCATGGCAAACAAGTTTACTGTTGGTCAGCCTGAATTGCTCAGGCAGTTGGACAAGATGATCATTACAGATACCTTCCAAATGAAACATTTTAGCCTGTTCTAAAAATATACTACATCACTTTTGGATTACAACATCAAACCCAGAAGTCAGTAACATCCCTCTCTCATGCTTGTAAGTTAGGTGAACTCTGCTATAAAAAGTACACCGTATGTAAAAGCAAACCTGCCATATTTTGCATTTGAATTCAAACTTGGATGGGAGTAGCAATCCAGTGTCAGCTATTGGAATTATATTTAATACATATGAAAAGCCATCTGAATGGACATAAAAAACAATGATTTGTTAGGGTTTCTTAAGTTGGTTTTTTTTCCCTGTAATCTAAACATGTTTCAAACCAGTTAAAACTGTTTTTATTACAAAAAGCAAACAGCAGATTAAGTGAAGTAAATCTAGAGGCAGATGCATTAAAAAGTACAATTATAAAGAAACAAAGAGTTGTTTTTTCTGAGCTGCTATTCATAGCCCAATAGCCATTAGCACAAGCAGGTACAAAGGACCTACATAACTAATGACATGGCACAGGAGTCCTTCATCAGTAGCACCTGATTAAAGCAGGCGCATGAAACAATACTTTTTATAACAGGGGAAAAAAAAAGTAAATAATCAAATGAGATGCAAGGAAAAAAAAGTGATGACAGATATGAAAAGGAGAGATAGGAAAAACCGTGAGAAGCAAAAGTAGCAGCTAAAAATGAGAGTCCCAACATTTCTGTGTTCAATGAAAAAGTGGTAAGGTCAAAGGAGGTGATCCTGCCCCTCTACTGTGCTCTTGTGAGACCCCACGTGGAGTCTTGTGTACACTTCAAGTGTTCTCAACAAAAGAGGGACATGGAGCTGTCAGAGCAAGTCCAGAGGAAGGCCACGAGGATGATCAGGGGACTGGAGCACCTCTCGTATGAAGATAGGCTGAGAGAGTTGGAGCAGTTCAGCCTGGAGAAGAGAAGGCTGCATGAAGAGCTCATAGCAGCCTTCCAGTATCTGAAGGGGGCCTACAAGGATGCTGGAGAGGGACTCTTCATCAGGGACTGTAGCAATAGGACAAAGGGGAATGGGTTTAAGTTAAACAAGGGAAGTTCAGGTTAGATGTAAGGAAGAAGTTCTTTACTGTGATGGTAGTGAGGCACTGGAACAGGTTGCTCAAAGAAGTGGTAAATGCTCCATCCCTGTCAGTGCTCAAGGCCAGGTCAGACAGAGCCTTGAGTGACATGGTCTAGTGTGTGGTGTCCCCGCCCATAGCAGGGGGGTTGGAATTAGATGATCTTAAGGTCCTTTCCAACCCTAACTATTCTATGATAATGTTAAAAGATTTACAAACGTAAGTGGTGAGATTCACGATTACCAACAAACTTGAATTTCATGAATGCCAGTTAGTGAGCAGAAAATGCTGATGGATGCAAAAAGGAGAAAGTTTCGATTTATCTTTCTTTTAAAGCTGTTTTAAGAGATAGTATTTTTCACTCAAAGTAGCAAAAAGTGCCGAACAGGCACACAGATTTATATGACAGTACTTCACACGTGACACATGGCACAGCTGTCCGAAAAAGATTTTCTATTAAATCCGCACATGGTAGTATCATTGTGGGTTACTAAAAATATTAGAAATGTTCAGTTACCTCAGAAGAGACTCAGACATTCAGTGCGAGTACTATATAAGGGCGTGTATACATAGAGAAGCAGAGTTTTATTCATATTTTCAGAACTTCAATTTATTTTCCTCAAAATCCAAAAGAAACAAATATTACACAAAACCCACACACACTCAACAAATACACCATTACCAAATGCTACTTATTATTGCAAGATTGTAAGACATATGCATGGCAGTTTAAGCTTATGAATGATACATACGATTCCTAGGGGGAAAAAATCTAAAAGTTTTTACTTATATGTATGATAATATAATATGATCTTGACCAATAATTTAGTTATGGATATAATAAATTCCTGCAAATGAGTTCTGCCCACAGACAGGGCAACAGAAATGAAGGGTTGGGGTTTTGGGGGGTGTTTCAGTTTGACATTTGACTGCATTGAAAAGTTATCAGGACCTTTTTTCCAGCAGATGTATTTGTGCAGAACCATAAATTAACAATGCGTTTATGGCTGCTTTTATCTGTGCAGACATATTTTAGACATAGTCACAACAGAGTAGAAACATGAACGTGAATGTGTGCGGTATGTTAACAATATGTTATACTCTATGGTGTAGTATCCCTTATTTTTATCATAACTTTCACCAGTAGTTTTTCCACTAACAGATATGGGAGCTTGGAATGACTTGTTACAGCTGTCTTCACAACAAGCTGCTCACTAAAAAGTTCAAACTGAAAAGCAACTGTAATTCTAAAATGTCTGGCCAGATGCATCTAAAAAGAGACTGACTCCACATACGCAAGTTTGTTTCATTAACTTCCATTAGTAAATTAAATAAATAAGTCCTTGGAAGTTTCTCATGCTTACCATTTAAACAAGCACATATGTGACTTGAGAAAGTATTTCTGTTTTACTCATTTCAACATTATGGGGTGAATATGAACTAGAGCAAAAGCCGAGACCATGCTGACACGCAATGAAACTGTTGCTAATTTTCCTGTTAATTTGCTCGTTTTACAAGAATCATTTCCAGAAGCAACTCTGAATGCTTAATCATTGATTAAAAAGCAATCACTGTAAAAGAAACTGGGACCCACAAATTGAATACAGAAAATCACAGAAGAGGGAAGTTTACCATCCTTGACAACTCTACGTACTTCACTACCTTTACAATTTCAGCAAAGGTACACATACTTGATTTATATCTGCTAGGCAGACTATTTTATTTAAAACAGAACTAAATCTGGTACTAGACTCCTAGTTAACTTTTTAAAGGAGTCCTATTAATTCATCAAAACCAATTTTAAGTATTGAAGTAATTAAGATTTATATTCATGTGAACTATAATAAAAATAACTTTGGTTTCAAGCCACTACACACTTTCACTTCCCTCAGAGACATTCTGAATGTATCTAACTCAGTCATGCAATACTAGATGCAGTGGCCCTTGATTGCATGTCTTTACATGTGTGTGCACATCTACTTTGGATTCAAAACACATGGGTAAAATCGATTCACTTGCACCACATGTGCTCATCAATACAAGTCCCACCCTCCACTACCCCAAGCTTTCAGTATGTATAGCCTGATACTCCCTAAACCAAACCTAACATCACAGCATGTATGTTAGCTTTTTTTTTTTAAACACATTTTACTACAGAACTTGTGAATGCACAGATCATTTATATTCTCCAGAAGTTTAAGATTAGTTATAATCTCCATGAGTAAATTACAGTCTCCAAGCAGTCATTATTGAGTAACAGCAACAAAATGCAAAGGATACTAATAAACAGAGCCTGACTAGAAATGCAGCTTAGCAAACTGTAATTTTTCTGTAAAGATTATATTGCTCCCAGAGCTTCAGAATCTCATAGTATGCTTTTCAGCATACATGACAATATTTGCAGATTAAAGGCAGGTACCAAAACAGGATACAGCCACCAAAAAGTAACCTGAACCTCAATTCCACAGGAGTTTTTAGGTCAAAAGGAGCAACTTTAAATAAACACAGATTCTGAACAGCAACCAGCATAAACAAGCTCCAGCTAGAGCTGCTGTATACTCCCCCCTCTATCTGGTACCAGCCAGACCCCTAGAAGCAGGCTTTGTACCAGCTGTACTGTGTTAATAACACATACGAGAAGACCAGCATAAGGGACACTGGAGTATACTAAACATGACAAATCAGAAGGTGCCAACAAAGGTCTCCCCAACACCAAGAAGACCAGGATGCACTGCTACTCCCTAGCAGCTTTGGATTTAGCAGAAATATCACAGCAAAATGACAACCATATTTGAGAAGTGGCAGAATGAGATGAAAGAAATCCACTAGGAGTTTATAGGCTGGTGGTTGCAAATGACACACCAGCCTTACAAGTAGTAAGTGTTGCTGTATTTTTTAACATCATAAAACTAGGACTGCATAATACTATATACTACATCTCCCTCCCACAGGTTTCACAATTTTTCCGCACACATACCTCTGATAAAAGCTTCCACAAACCCATCACATTCAAGGATGAAACTGACTGCATTTCCATACAAGCCACTTAAAAATAAGTAAATTTCAAAGCCTCCAGAAAGTCTTTTCCGATTTCATGGTGGTAAGCGGACGTTTACCATTAGGGGGCAGTGTAAGATCATCTCTTCCTCCCAAATGAACTGTTCTGGGAGCTGGCGTGGGAAGAGGGAAGCATCTGTATTGAGTGGGTGGATACAGAAGTATGTGGAATGTACTTAGCATGTCAGCATTTGCTTTCATGTAGGAGATAGATCTACCATAATGACCTCTGCTACATGCAAAACAACAAAAAACACTATTAAAAAATGTTATAACCACCACTAGGTCCAACTGCTGTTACTGCTTTGGAGAGAATGGATTTTCTTAGTCTGACAGAGTAGGCAGAGGAAGCAGGTAACCTTTGATTAAATAAGGACTTGTCATGCAGGAGGGGAAATGTATATGGTACACCTGAACAAGCAATTACGTAGATATAAATTTTCAACTAACAGAATTCAATCAGTGCCCTAATGGAACAGGCATCACATTTTCTCTCAGAACTGTTCAAAATTCTGAACAATCCTATGTTGGTAGGATGTAATCTACCAACCTGCTCTTGTAACAGCTCTAAACTGCTAAAACCAACCCAAGTACTGCAACATCGCTGTAAATGTTAGCATTTTCATGCCAAGTTTCCACATTTCTTAGACTGAGGCAACCACACTAGATAATCTTTTTCTTCCTGCAAGCTATTTAAACCTCCTGCAAGGGTTATGGGCTACATCTGCATAACACCACAGCCAGGAACATTCCTTGGGGAGGAAGGTGGCACAGACCTGCTTTGCACTTAAAGCCAGCATAAAGACAGTGATAGAAAATTAAAGCTTTGCATCAGTCTTCAGTCTATTCTGAAAATTAAAAGCTAGTTTAAGTATTTTAACCTATTTTCTGGTGAGAACAGAATTCTTTGTAGCATACACACAATCTGCGCTAATTGATAGCAATGTAAAAAGAAGTTGACCTGATTGGACCTTTTCCGCGTTTTCAAAGACAACCAAACAATTCTTAGCAAGGCAGGAGAACAAACGTGTGTGAAAGCTCCTTTCGGAATACATCTGTGACTCTAAGGGTCACAACTGAAACATAATAACCAGCAAGTTCAAGTTTCATTACAACAGAGATTATTATTTAGCAACTGAGATTCTTGGTTGTATGGCACAAGAAGGGCAATTAATTCTTGGAAAACATGAAGAACTTATCAACCATAGATTACAAATACTTACTACCTGTTTGTCTCGCAGGCTGGAAGATGATGGCTTGCACATCATGTACACATATAAACATTTAAAATATCTTGGCTATTTAAAAAAAAAATCAGGAGGATGACTGTAAATCCATAGCTCTTATTTTGCAACCTTGCAACTTGAGTATGAAAAGAGAATTCCAGTGCATATTTTTAGTATATATATTGCTCCTAGAACACATCTACTAGAAGTATTCTAATTATTAACAGAATGTGTTATAGCCGATACTATCTATTTCCTCTAATGCACAATTCAAACCTCCTGTTCACTTAAATCCCAGTCTGCTGGGTCAGATGTTTTTTTTAATCCCTGTGCTTGCCTAATTGTTTCATGAAATGCTGTACTAAAGCACTTCTGCTCATTTACTTGCAGGATTTTTTCTAGTATTTCAATGTTCCATTTGCAAGACCTTGAAAGTACCCACCTGGATGATTCAAAAGACTAATTTTTAAGCACATTTCAGTTGGACAAAGTACCATAAACAGTGTTTTAAAACGCCAAGAAAGGAATTTTTAGAACCAAGCATAACCCATACTAAAAGGCAAATAACAAACACATCACAACAGATACGTGATTTAACTCTTTCCCATGCTGCAGATTGTCTTTCCTATATCATTTGCAGATGATTGACAACCACCTTGTAGAGGGAGGACTTCTTTCTCTCTTTCAGTCTGTAGTTTACCCAATTCCTGCCTTCTTTTCATCATGTTCCTTTCTAGCTTATTCCTAGCCTATTTTCTCACATCTATTTTTCACTGTGATTGTCCCTTTTCTCTCTTTAAATGTTTCTTTTGTTTACCACTATTTGCATATTGAACAGAAGGCACCCCTTTCCCTTCCTTACTAGTCATCAGGCTGTAAGGGCTGTAAACTCCACCAAGTCAGACCAATGCTGAATGATTCAGCTTCAAAATTAAAATAAATCCCAATTTGCATACATTTAAAAACAGTTTAAAGAAGTCAAAGGTGTTACTAAGGAGAGTTCCATTATGCTGCAGAGTCTCATCTCCTTGTATATACAACTGCTCTTCATCATATTAGCCTTTCTATTAAAGCATTCCCAAATTCTATTCACTTTTATCAGTTCTAGTGACAAATTATTCCAATGTCTAGTAATGTTAATGCTAACATCTTGCTTATCTACTCCCCTTCTTAATCTATAATTGCCTTTTTCTCACTACCTTGTACAACTTCTCATTACTTACCCATTCCATATGTCAAGTACTTTCAAATGCATGAGTTTGCTTTTATAAAATAATCTCCAATACCAAATAGTTTAAATAAACAGCACATTGCTCCAATCTTTTAAGCAAATTATGAAAGCTTCTCCACCAGTTTTTAATTAAACACAGAATGTTCCATTTACAGTCACAACTATTAACAGTGTGCTGTCACCCACAGCACAAGGTCAGAGCAGGTTTTTCCTCTTTCTCTGTATCTTTCCATCTCCACAACTTACCCTCAATCCCTCTATACAATTACTTGTTATATTGACTAGTGTTCCTTTTCTCAAACCAGTCATTTTCAACCTCAGTGCCTGCCATAACCTTCATGCCTCACCTCCAATAAATTTGGAGATCAAGAACAATCAATCAGGCCCAAACAGTTCCCTATTTCCCCCATCCCTCCTCCAAAATAAAAGGTTCTTTCCTATCTGTATTTACGTATTTGACTAGATTAAACAAATCTCAAACTAATGCTGTTCTTGTTTCTTGAAAAAAAAATTCAAATAATCTATCACATTGACACTGTCTTAACTGTAACCAAGAACTACCAATGTTGGTTATGAGTTCAAATACTACATTAGAAGTTGTGTTAAAATCAGAACAAATTAAAATTAACTGCTTCATAACCATTGTATTTACAGAAAGAAGTACTGTGAGAAACCTATGGATAGAGGACTATGTAACAGAACTAGTTACCTTGAGTTAGATCAGATAAAATATTGGAAGAGCTCTTGCAGGGTTCAGAAAATACAGGATTGAAACAGAGAATATTAGTTTTAAACATCAGCCAGTCACAACTGTTTCTTACAGTGTTTGAGAAGATACTATATGGGCTTTGACATTAAGTGCTTCATTAAAAAAAGTAACCAGGCAAATTAATATAATGTAATTTAACAAGAGTTGCTTCCATAGGACTAAAAATATATTTTTATGCAATGCCTATAGAATACATCACATTGATTAAAGAGCTAAGTACAAAATCCATGGAGAAGCAAATCTATAGGGAAAGCTTTACTAAAGTCCACATTACTCTTTCATCATCACCAATAATAGCTTTATCACCAATAATTTTTTTATAAGTAGTTGGTAAAAACATCAAGATCATCTGTACTGAGACAAGGAAGCAATAGAGGAACACTGTCAAATGCAAAGAACTTAACAGCTAGGGTAAAGGAGTCCATGCCATCCCTACAAAATAAAGAGCAACCACGCCACCAGAGAAAGTAGTGACTTAAGAGAACCAGCTAACATGACACTCACTACCAGCTGGACAGTGCAGCACTGTGGTAAAAGGGATTATATTTATTTGTTTCATTTTTTATTTACAAACAGGGAGGGAGCATGAAGGAGAGAGAGAAGTCTTGTAGTAAGATGCTCTAGTACTGTCCATAGCCCTGGAATCCACATTCTAACAGGGTTGGAAAACTGAAGAACATGAAAGTACCACCTGTCAGAAGTTACACCAGAAGCTGGAGAAGAATACTTACAAAGAGAAAAAAATCTTCTGCTTTTTACAAAAAAATGAGTTAGTACTTTGAAAAGAAAGGAAAATACATATTCGAACTAGGAAAGAAATGCACACTGGAAGGTGATAGCAAATCCAAAATAAATCCCATTAAGATTTTGGGAAAGTGCAGTTTCCCCATTAGAATGAGGTAAAAATGGATGTTACAGATTTTCTTCTATGCACTACCCCTCACAAACAGAATATTCAGCAGATGAGACCCCTAGTAATAGTTTCATTCTAAATGGTCTTTGGTTTAGGTAGAGCTGGTATCCTGAACAAGAGAAATGTTATTCCTGATGCTATTTCTGGGAGCTGGCCAGGTCTGGAGCTCTAAGAGTGTCCATTTAAAGTCCTCTGATTTCATTTATCATTCACTGTTAAATTTCTATTTCAGAAAACACTGTCATAAATTTTACCATACTTACACAAATGAAAGTAAAGAAGTCTGGGCTGGAAAACAATATTAGAAATTTAATGAAATAAACTAGTTGATGTGGTAAATCACATTATCAGAGCAATTTTAGCAACACATGAGAATCTAAACATCCTTAAAATCCCCACGAAACTCAAATGCAACAGTATGTATTCCATAATGTATAAATCCAAAGCTTGAGGTTACTTACCAATCCACAAAGTCTAAACATCACTGGGGTTCAACATATCAGGCTTTTAGATTATCTACAGTTCTAACTAATAATCCAAAAATGAGGATGATGAAAAAGGATAGAACATACAGTAACAACTTTTTGAGTACCAAACAGCACACAACTAATGTATGTATTTTTAAATCTTTCCCTGCCCTGTAAAGCATTAAATTTTTCTAGAATTCACAAAGGCACACACAGAAAAAAAAAAACAAACCCAACAAAACACTAAAAAAGTGGATTAAAGGCATTTGGTACTCACTTGTCTATCTCAATACCAAGCGGATTAGCTGGACGTAGGGACAAGGGGGGAATCCCTTTATTTCTATCAGTGCGCATGTCATAATAGTTCATTTCATCCACCCAGACAGCAGACTGATCCAAGATACCTAGAGAAAACAAAGTGCAGATCCTTAAAACAACAAGGGCAGTCCAGCACCGTCAATTTCTAACATACTGAATTAATTTGAAAAATCCTGATAAATATAAAATGCATGCCTAGGTAATATATTGGAAGATACATGGCAAAACAACCTGGATGCAATTATGCTATATTATTTTATTATAGCTGCTGAAAAGATATTCGTGGCTGGGCATCAATCATTACAGAGTACACAGTTTCATGCACATTAAGGGCATTTTCCTGATCACAGAGTATTAGTATCTTTCATTCCTCCAAGTATTCTGGTATGTGTCCAAACCTTGCCATATACTACTTTCAAAATGAGAAACTACCTGGAGGTCATCTTGTTTGCATATTTTAGGGAAGATCCCTTTTCTGCACAGTCACTAGCCAAAAAGCAAGTGGATTTTGGCTATGTACCAAAATAGATGACTCCAAGGACACAGGACTGACTTTGTTTCCAAAGCCTTAGCTTAGACAATGTATAAAGGTGAGGCACCATATGTCTTGGCCCTTGGCCAAAAATGCAGGCAGCTCTACTATTGGCTATGTCCTTTTTTAACATACCCGACAACACAAAAAGCAACACCATCTTCACACTCATTTTCTAAAATATCATTCTTCTTTCCCATCACCAAAAGCTTCACTGTGTAACACTTGCACTTAGTTCACCTTTCTATTATTAAGAACCTAGTACAGCTTGGGAGAAATTATGTGTTATTTAACAGCCACTGAACCACAGAGAACAAAAGCCTAAAACAGCTCATGTGGGAACCCCTGTGTTAGAAAAGATAATGATCCAACCTCATCGATGAGGTGTTCTGAAAAAAGCATTTTCAATCCTGAGGGTATTTAGACTGGATCCTAGACTAGGCAGAGGTCCTAGACTGCTTGGCAACATTATTTCGATGGTTAAGCATCTCATGAGAGATACTTAAAACTTTCCATCTTGCAGGATGGTTTGAATTACAAATAAGAAACGTCACTGAGGACTCAAAAGGATAAACAATCAGTTTAGGATTTAGGTATAAAGGTTTATATTTTTTAGGTTTATATTTTGTATTTATCAGTACACTTAAGAGTAGTTACTGGATCTGTTAGGATTTTTTTTTTTAATTTTGAAAGTTTAGTGATATTCCTTACAGAAAAATAAAGGGCTACTTTTCATTAGTCATCGAGGGGTTTATCAGGATATTGCGATAGAAGGATTAATTTCACATACAGCATGAGCTTATCAATGTATGTAGTTGCATCTTTCATTTATATACTCTGCTTCTTCAAAACAACTGGAGATTGTCCCGAGGTGGATGGATCCCTTTTAAACATGCATTTTATCTAAAAGGCGCTCAGTTATGTATGTGTGTAGCAAAGAAAACAGATAGAATTTGAACAAGAAAAATACCTATTTTTTCAGGTTTAAGCAGTTTGAAGGAAACCGTTGAAGTTCCTTTGCCACCAGACTTTGTAGTAACAATAATGTCTCCTTTGTCATTTTTAGCCTGTCCAACTCGACACACAATTTTACTGGCAGACATCCACTCAGCAGTTAGCAGACAGTTGTGCCCACAGATTGTTAATCCTGAGAAAAAGAAAAAAAACAACACCTATTTGAATAGAAGTATCTTTTGAAATTCTGTAATGCAAATACATTTATGACGCTTCATATATTTTACATACATATATGACCCTTATCCTGTCCCTTACAGCCAGCTACAGCAAAGAGTCACAAATTCTTTTTTCAGATGTTCCCTAGGTGACTTCAGGTCTTTTGCCCTAGTAATATTTCATAAGCCACATGCAATGCTGCTTGAAGTCATCTCTTCTACCAGTTAACAGGCTACTGCAACTTTTACTTCATCATGTACAATGCATCTTCTGTCTGCAAGATACCAGAGGACTGCTGCTCAGTACTGTACTTATGTGAAACTTCCATCAAAACTGCATGAAACATTTTCACAAGTTCACTCTGTATGACTTTGCAAAATACTCATAGTGCACAAGGTTTCTTACACCTTATTCGCTTAGCGGTACTTTTGTGGATGCAGAAGGATTTTCTGGTAAAAAGAAAAAAGTATTAATTGACAAATATTCTGCCCCCATCTCTTCTGTACAAAGTCCATGACGTAAGACCAATACTGCTGAATAAACTGCCCTTCCTGTATGAAAAAACAGTCATGTAATATTCATCTATTTCCTCTTCTAAACTTTGTCATGTGAACTTTTGTCAAGAGAAACTAGGAAAAAAAAATACAGCATATTTTAGCCATGAAGCTAGTGGACTGTTTTCTCAGATCTAGAACAATCAAGAGTTTTGTTGTCCTGAAGAACTGGCTAGAATCTAATTCCTATAATGTCTACTTAGAGAATAACTTCATTAGCTTCTTCTTAAATAACATACTTACCTAAGAACATTTTGCCTTATGTGCAAAAGGACAGGGCCATACCGGTTTGTTGGCTGTACTGGAGTATAAATTAGTCAGGCATAGCAGTTCCTTCCCTGTTGGCTTGGCTTTTGTTTTTAATTTCTAGAAAGCTCTGACCAATTTACAAAAACAGGCAGAAAAGGGTCAGCATATGTGGCTTAGTACCAAAGCTTCACACTTCTCATAATTTAAGTCTCTGACATTACCCAGCAGACAAATTTGGCAGTTTTCGTAGCCGTCAGACATAAAAATGCCCTCTCCCTGCCAAAAACTATTTTGAAAATGAAAACCAAAAAATAAAAACCAGAAAGGCACTGAATCTTATTAAAACCGAAAGTAATTTTACTTGAGGAAGGACAGTAGATCTGTTATGGTTTGGGGTGTTTTTTTTTTTTTTAAAGATGACTGAAAGAAGCGGGGGGGGGGGGGGGGGGGGAAGGGGTGTGTGAAATAGGATACACACCAAAAAGCCTTAAAATATAAAAATATTTGGTTGTTATTTATTTGCAACATTTTAAACAGGCCAGTTTTTATTTTTCAGAAGGGAAGAATAACCCACACATTTATGATGCATGGGTTTTAATCTTAGGTTATATTATTACATGCCCTCTGGTTTTATGCTGGCAACTTCTCCGACATAACAAAAAATAAAGATTGAAGTAGGAAGTAAGATTAATTGAAAGAGTTTGTCTGAACCATTCATAAAGAGGTTTTCACCCCAGAATTTCTAAGGCTGGAATTCATGCTTAAATTAAGTAATACTGTAAAATCAAGATCTGAACTAGAGCAATTTAGAAGGCTAAAAATGTTTTAACTCTTTTGAAGATCCTTGTATCAACTTTCTTCTACTCATCAGCGGTCCCTAAAGCTCTCAAGAGAGCAAGATCTGACAAGATCCAAAATAGAAAGAAACAGCCTAAAATCAATGAAGTCATGCTGGGGGAGACCTTTTGATAGTACAGATACATCTTTTTCTCGAAAAAGAGAAAACTTCCCTTTAGATAAAATCTCATTTTAATCTGTTGCACGGTACAAAGATCTTTGAGAATATTATAGCCAGGTTCTAGCTTTTATGTATTTTTCAATACATAGGCACAAGTCATTCTCTTATTGGGACTTTCCAATTTTGGTTAAGCTTATATATTGACAATTCTACAATGTCTACAAAACCGCTTACAGCTGCAAATGTCTTAAAAGAAAAACTAAACTTTGAGAGAACAAACGTTACAAGTACCTCCTGGATGTGATTTTTTGTACCATAAGCTATAGAGTTACAAATAAAAAGTTTATTTGGTTTCAAAGATACAAAGAGATTACTAGACGGCTCTCAAATGAAACAAAAAGGCATATTCTTCTATTATGTGATATTCGGTTTATGTATATAAAAGTTTCTTGCTTTTCATTTTAGTCTAATGCATCTCAATCAGCAGACTCCAAACTTTATAAAAACCTCACTCAAGCTCACTTCAATCTCGTGTCTACAACGGCTCACTTTTGCAACTATTTCCATTCAAGTCAGAGGGAATATTTACATGCCTGATTTAACCATTAAAAAAAGTCTTTATATATCTGGGGCCTTAGTCACTTACTGGAGAAAGCTGAGAAGCTACGTGTTACAAGTATTACTCAAAAAAAAAAAATATTAGCAGTCAGCTATAATACTGAGGCACGGCTTAGGAGGTGTCTTCCTTCCAAGAACCTAGCATTGATCACTTCCAAGAGGCTCATACTAACAAACTGATTAGGTTGTCTAAGTCCATCAGTCACACAAATTCACAGAAATATACTCACCTCTAATAGTGTTATTTGACTATGTCTCAATAAACATTCATTAGTGTACATCAGCTTTGTCTAGCAGCTCAGGAAAACACTGCTTCCCCTTTTGAAAGGCAGCAAACTGAAGGGGAAAATTGTAGGGGAAAATTGTAGTAGTTTATGCTTGGCCATGTTGTTTATTCTAGTGGCCATTAAGATCATTCGGTAATCTTGGTTTACAGCCGTTAAGTGAAAAATTGTTTCTAGCAATGGCAAACAAAATTCGTTCCACTGGGACCTCAAGGGAGTCATGACTGCACAACAGACCCTGCATGTAACCAGGATGACAGTCACCCAAAACTGATAGTGAAACCAGAAGAGATTCTCTGAAGAGCGACAAGAAGGGTCAAAGATAAGTGTCAAAGATATGTGAAGAAAATTTAAGTACGCTAGGACTTTTCAGCCTGAAAAAGAGGCAACAGAGCAGTAGGGATCGAGATCTGTATGGTCAGAAGAATCAGAGAAAACTGCTTGTTCCATCTTTAAACAAAGCAGATGTGATTACTCAAATGAAAATACCATGTTAAAATCCAAACAGCAAAGGAAATGGTTCTTCACTAATGTGTAGCTAAATTATTGAACCTGATCTGTCATAACTGTTCCAGATACGCAAATTAACTTTTACACTAATTCAAGGAATAGCAATGCTCAGTGACTTTCTCAATATATTGAAAACAATTTATGATGGAAAATTTCTATGCTGAAATTCTCAATGCCTGGTAAAGTAAAAAAGGCGCACCCCATTACATCCACCCTCTCCTAGTACACTGCCATAGGCATTCATTCTTAGTGTTCAGCACAGGATGCTGTGTCAGGCTAAGGGTTCATTTAGCAAGATACAATCATTCTGATTAGCTACACATCAGGCAGCAACCCTGAATTTACACATTCAAGTGCATATTTGTGATAAAGGGCATTCCTTGTACCACTCAACACAGATTTCACATAGCAAAATAATTATCTCTAACCACATCCTAAATGTAACGTACTACAGTCTCAAAAGAAGTGGGGCTTTTTTTCCAAACTTACCTATGAGGTCTGTAGGCCCAGTCCCCAAATTTTCTCCTCTAATAGTCACTTTCGTCCAGGAGATGCCTTCATTGGGAGAGATACCAGTTACAAGTGGGGGCTGCCGTGCTCGAGACATGATGCCGATTCACTTACTGAAAACCGAGTTGCTTTTATCTGTTCAGTAAGAAACAATAATTTAAAAACAATAATTATATTACATGAAAACTATTTAAGACCTTTGAAGCTGTCCTTCAAAAATGGTAGAGAAACTTTAACATAAATATGGAATGCCACTCAAAACCTTTTTTGCCACAGTCATAAACCAATACAGAATTCCACGCTTCCATTTTTTTAAATTACAGCTCTAGTTCTGAACTGTAAATTAAAAGTATATTCAGAAAAATATTAAACCCTCAAAATTTTTACTGAAACTACATACATACTCTCCAAATCACTTATAACAGAATTAAAATGAGCCTATTCAATCCTGCATTAGAAAGTTATTATTGTGTTCCTTAGTAAGTCTAGAATTGCTAAGCTAAGCACTAGACCATGATTACATATTCGGATGACTTCCCTGTCAAAATCAGACTTACTGGCACAGACAGTCCTATGGGAAGAAGCCCCCAGCACTTATTTGTATAAAAAAAAAAAAAAAAAAATCAACACTTACATAAACTGGGAAAATTAAAACATTACTTACAGACAGTATACTAGCAGAGAACATCAACAAAACATATAACATACTAACATATCAACAAGAATGTACATAAAATTATTGAAGAACCATTTTGGGAAGAGCATTCCTTTGCACCCAAAAAATCATCTCCGTAAAGAAACACCAATATGCTAGGGATTTATGCAGCCTACTTTTAGTTTACTATGCAACTGATCACAGATTCCTATGTCTTATTAGCAGTTTCCTTTGTGCAGCTTTGCAGCTATAAGAAGCAGATGAATATCACCTGAAGCACATTAGTTCCCACCAGCTTCTCCACATTTATAACACTTACTAAACATAGAGCCTGCCTATAGGTATATAGATCCTACAGAAGTGATAAGGCAGGCAAAAAAAATTTTTTTAAGGACTTGCATGGTAATTTTGCATCACCTATTCCACCTCATGACTCCTGAATTCTTCCACTAAGACACAACAACATCCTTAAAATTCCCAGTAAAAAAGACTTATCACCTGGTTTTCTGGAACTTTAGAGTTATCTGTGATCAGCTTCTAATAGGAATTCATACGCATTGGAGAGGTAAGAACCAAAAATAACCTATAGGAAGAAATGTTTCTTTCTAAGAAAATCAAGGAGTGATGAAATAGGTCAGTATTCAAAAACCTTCGGTACAAACATAGAATGCTTTAGTGTACACAATTTTAAAAGTTCAGGTTCGTAAAAAATATGTAGAATATTAGCCAAGCTTCACAGGGCTTCTCTTATTTTTATTTTGGATCAAGGTATGTTGTCTATTTTTACTTGCAAACAGTCAGCTCCATGAAACCCAGAACCTCTGTAAATCATCCCTAACAACAAACTGCAGTAAAGTTGCAGTTCCCAAGCGTCTGCAGTTAGGAAGTACCAGAATTAAGTAAGCTACCTTTGTTTCAGCTGCTTCTGCATACATAAAATACATTTATTGCATCAGCAATACATCATGCTTCTACACAACCTCCCCAGATTTTTCAACATTACTAGAAAAATCTGCCGTAAGGATCAAATAAGCTCACACTGGCCAGTTTTATTTCATGGCCTGAAGTTGGAACACACACTGAAAATGATGGATACCAAGAAAGGCAAGCATAAGAAGGAAGATCTCATGGTGAAAGTAATCAAATACTGCCCCCGGAATGGGATCCTCTATCTATACCACAGATGCATAGCAGGTCTCCTATGAAACTTTACAGTACCTTTTTTCCCCTCTCAGTTTCTGGGTGTCCAACTTCAGAGCTGACAGCCACACCTGTAGTCAGTGTGAAATGTACCCTGGACCCAGGGAATACTGCAAAATCCTCCAAAATATTCAGGTCCTATATAACCACCTCAAATCTACACATACATTTGATCTTAAATGTCTGCTTCTCAGTTTCACATATTTAAAATAGCAATGCTACCACACACTTCAAAAGCTATTTTGAAGACAAATTCATTAATATGGAAGAGGCATTTAGGTGCTCTGAACACCACAGAACTATCAGTATCTTCAGAGAACTTTTGAGACTACCTTTGAAGAGTGTGCAATTAATAAGAGATGCAGATTCCTGTTGAACAAGTAAGAACATAACGTGAGCCTGGGAAGTCTGGTAAGAGCCCATGATAATACACACAATGTGCCTGGAACTAAGGTGGTTTGTTTTGGTTTTCTGGTTTTAACTGGTAAACCTCAATTATTTCTTGACTGGTTAATTTCACCACATTAAAAATTACATATTTTTTAATAAAACATTAATTTTCCAGGTTTTTGCAAGCAAGAAACTGTTGAAAAAGGAATTAAAGTATATAGCATTATGTGGATGCTCTTGTAAGTCTGTATGTAAAATACTGTAACCTTTTTTTTTTACATGAGCCCAACATGAGGCTAGCAAAGCGAGGAGTCAGCAGATGCAGTCCATAATCTCCAGCACTAGAACAGCACTGAAGGAGAGGACTCTTATCAGCTGATAGCCACTTCCAGCTACAAAAGTGAAGGCTGTGCTTTAACAGGCAAAGTCCTCCCTCCTGCTCCTTCATGTCCTACTTGTATCTATTTCCTAGCACTGTTTTCCTCACACACATACACAGAGACAGGCAGCCTCTGCCTCACTTCAAAACTGAGGCCAAGTCCTAGTCCTGCAGCCAAACTATTTCCTGCCCCATCCTGCTGATTTTCCCTCTGACCTCTCATCCAGAAGTTCAAGCAGGCAGGGGAGAGCTGTTAATATCCCAATTATGCTTTCAAATCCAGACACTTTGATAATTCCTCTTCCTTACCTTCTATTCCTGATCCCGAGCCTACTTGTCCAGATAGCCCATCCACACTATTATTAACCCACTTCCTCACCACAGGTGAAAATGATAGTCCTGATCTTCTCTCAAGATACCTAGTCCTGGAATCACAAGTTTTATCCAGGTACATTCAAAGCTACATTGCCACAGCATCACCTGACAAGACAATGAGCAGCACAATAGAAATAAGCTCCCCATTTCCCATTGCTAAACCTAATACTACCTCGACCAATCAGAATCAGAAATTGCAGGGAAAGTTTTCTTTATTCCCATAAAATTACGAGAGGCATATGCACAGAAGCTTAGACTTTTCAGAATTTGAAGTTTCCTCTGGAGTCCTGTGCAAAGAGGATGTTCGAGAAGAATCAGGTGGCTAAGTTTAAGTAGAGCAAGGAGGACAAACTGCATCTGTTCCTCATGATCTTATCTATGTAGTCTTTGCAGCTTTTCTCAGACTCTCAGCAGAGCTCAAAGGTAGACAACAGCTGTAAATAAATTGTTGGGTTATGTACCCACATAGACACCTGATCACTTTCTGCAGGAACCAGCATGTATATAGATACCAGTAAGACTACATAAAATAGCTCTTTTGGCCAAATTTTTCCGAAGAGTCTATGAAAAGTTAATCAGTAACACAGATGTAAAAAAGCCATCTTCAGGAACTCAGTGATAATATAAAGAGAAAAATCTTGAGGAAAACAAGTAAAACAGAAGCTACTTTGGTATTATTTGGTTGACTGTCACTCCCTCCCACCCCCCACAGATGTTATGGCTCCCTTGGATTGTTTCTTTCAAAATACCTAGGCACACAGGTAATTGCCTTGAATCAATACCAAAACTCAAAAGTAATATTACAACATATTTTTCTGGATTTCAGAAATTGGCACTAGATCCCCCTTCATGATGAGCTAAATAAATGTAATAAAAACGCTGAGCCTCCTGAGGTCTAACATTTCTTCTAAAGTATTTCCATACTTACTGCAGAATTGCTTTAAAATACCTCACTGGAATGAGAATACCACAGTAAATCTCAACACATTACAAAGGCACTACAGAACTCTTATTATTTTTAAACGGCAATTGGTTTCATTTATTTCAAAGAGTAAGTGAAGGAACTGTATGGAATCTGCCCTTATTACAACTATCAAACAATTGCCTGGGAGCCTTCATTTTATTTATAGTAGTTCTCCTCCTCCTTATCACGAGCATGTCAATAATTAAAATGACCGAACTGCTTACTGGGAAGCCTAGCCACTATACTACTGTGGCACAAAAGCAAGTTAATATATATATTTAATACAAAGCTAAAAAAAACCCTATTTATTACATTAAAAGGTACAATAAACTAATAGGAGTATTTTTTGCGATTTTATAAATGGCAATAAATTGTATTCTTTACAAATATGTACTATGCATAAAATAAGAAAAATTTAAAAATCAAGTTATTTTTTCCGTGGAGCCAGGCTCACGGGAGTAGTGTTAACAAGACTATTGTTTTACTACGAACGATCATCAACACTAACAGAGTCCCTCCCGTTTACTAAAAACTTCACTTCCTCACAGTATCTCCCCAACAGTTAAACAAGGATGACATCTGACTGCTCCCATGATCTTGCCCATATTATTCTATCATAATTCATATTGTGAAACTGCAAGGAGTTAGAAAGCCTCTGCAAAGACCACCTACTACAAAGCCATCTTAAAAAATGCCCTTCATAAACATCATCTTTGTCTTTACACAAGCTTCTCAAATAAACCGTCCTCTCACAAAGGTTTGGTTAATAAAAAAAAAAAAATCCAGACAATTCTGAGCATTACAAGCTTGCTAAAGAGGGGACATCTTCACTCTTTTATCTTAAAAAAAAAAGCCACTTCAAAAACAAATAATGAAGAAACTAAACACGGCCCAACATAAGGGAAAATAGAAGGCTAGTTACTTTTTCGACTTCTGCAAATCTTCAGTTAGTTTAAAGACAGAGCTCTTTAAAGACAAACCTATTCAAGGTTTGTCTTTAAAGACAAACCTATTCAAGGTTTCCCCATTCAACAGTAAGCAGAGAAAAATAAAGTAAAATGCCAATAGCTACCATACCTGTTCTGTAAAGCAGAGTCCTGTTTACCACTCTGGAAGTACCACCAGAATATTAAATAAGTGAACAACAGAAGTTCAGGATTTAAGGATATTAAATTGGCTGGTAAATTCAAATCCCAGAGGAAAATTACAAACATCATGAACGCATGGAACTTTGGAAAACAAGCACCAACCAGGTGTCACCTCACAAATTTCACTGGTGGAAAAATTAGTAGTTGGAATGTTTTAAAAAGGAATTTCTGACTTCTGAAGCAAAATTGCAAGTTGGTTCCAGTGACAGAATTTTCAATAAAATTAAGGTTTTCAGCAGTACTTTGTCACAGACACTGAACCTAAAGACTCTCTCAGAGAAAGCCGGATTCAAGGTCAACGTAAGTGCGATGGTCATCTAGCAAAGGGAATCTAAGCTGTCAAGAAGAGAGGAATGAAAAGCCTATTTGTCATTGCTGAGAAGGTGCAAGCTACAAGCAAACATGCAAGTCTTCAGGTATCAAATATTTGTTTGCACTCAGATGTATGTGACAGAATACAATTTCAAACATTTTGAGCAGCAGAAATGACCAAAGCATCACCAGTGTTCAAACTGCAGTATACCTCAGAGGATGTTGTTTACTTTTTAAAAAACAAACCACCCAACCTGAAGCTAGTAGAAGGTGAGGTACTCTTCTCACACTAACATCACAGCATTAAATGCTTTACAAATGAACAGATTTATGAAATGCCCTTTTTTTAAACAAACAATAAATACTCAGATTCCAGAACCTAGGTGATGGCCTTTTCACCTTAAGCTACACAAACCTGCGTTTTACTAAATAAATCTAACAATTCGTTTTCACTAGAAAACCCAAAGAGTCCCCCAAGTACAACACACTACGACAGTCAGTAAAGGGACACAGCAAATGACCCCAAGGACAATGACAAAGCAAGAAATTTCTTACATGTTTGTACTCAAAATCTTTACAAAATGATGAAAACCACTATTGCAACCTTTTCTGTACTTTATCTTCCCAACAATATAAATTCAGACAGACAATCTACGTAAACCAAGATTTAAAAGCATCCAGAAAGCAGCACTGTGAAAATAACTGACATTTATTAACCCCTCTGGAGATCTTCAGTGCCCTAGAATTTCCACAGCCTTCAACACTGCATTAATAATACAAAGTCCGTTACTGCAAGCCTGCCAGAAAAGACTGGGAAGTGAATAAGCTAAACAATGCTGAAATTCCAAGTGATATTAAGAATCTATGCATGTTTATTTAAATAATAAAAGAAGACTTATCAATTTAAACAAGTAGTGCTCATAAATCATACATTTGGGGGGAGAAAACCTCTTCAAAACACCACTAAGCTACTTATAATGAAAAGATGAACAAACATAAAAAAAGGGGGTAATTTCACCATCATACAGGAAAAACAAAGCCTCATTTGTCTTGCCCTGTCATATCCGGCATGTTGATTCAAGCCAGTATTAACACTGACAAACATGCTAATCTATAGGACAACATTATGTGCCAAAATCAGTTTCAATTTGGGAAGATGTGCAAGTTTATGATGGAGATGGCAAATGACAAAAAAGGAAAGATGTGGAGTATTAAATGACATAATACAACAGTGTACTCTTTTTAAAAGGTCTCCTGTATATTCTAGTCATGAAGAGTGTACTTGGGAGTTTTAGGGTAGGCAAGAAGTAAGCACAGCAGTTTTACTTTCACAACAGCTGTACTCGCATATTTCCCCAGTTATCTCGGAAGTCCCGCTTTCCTTAACCCAGCAAGGTACATCTTCATGGCTCTGTATCTTGACAAAGTGAAAGCAAAATAATCATAGCACTCAGTGATGCCATTAACATTTCTGAGTCACAAGGGATTAAAAGGCTGGACCCGAGGCAGATAGTGCGGGAGCCCTGGGCAGAGGAGTTCAGCGCCTGTCGCAGCCTGGGCTGCAGCTGCAAGGGATTGACACCGCTAACTGTGGAACCCGGCTCAGGAGAAACTCCGGGCGCAGTTCCGGCATCCGAAATAAATTAAAGTAAACAGTGTTGCTCGCTCTCATCCACCCTGTTAGCAGCCTCTCGGTTGAGCTGGAGACCACACACCCAGACCACACAGCACCAGCTGAACTCACTCGCACGCAACATCTACAAGCTGTCACTCTGGGGAGGTATGAGGAGGAAAAAGGGGGGCAGGAGTGCGAGTGTATGTGTGTATATGTTTAGAAAAGCTGCTTGCTCTCTCCTCCTATCATTACAGCTGGTCATGTTTTGTGTGATTGGGAAGGAGGGAAAGAAGGGAGGGATAAAAAAAGGCCTATAAACCCCACTAAGAAAACATACTGGTCTTGGCCTTTTGTAGTAATGATTTGCACTCCTCCTGTACTAGTTTAGTAGTTGATGAAGGGCTAACAAAGCATCCATTTAACATCAATTAACCTTCTATCTATCACATGTCAAAAAAAGATCTAGACTAATATAAATCCATTTCCTTGTACATATTAAATGACCACATCTTATCAATTATGATGTACAGCATGCCTATATATTGATGGAGTTTTACTCCCAGAATTTTGACACACTATTTATCTGGGGAGAGATTCCCCACAAAGAACAACTAACAGCACAAACGACATTACAGCATCAAAATACTGGATTTTCCCACAAACGTTCCACTGTAAAATGAAGTTTTGTTCCTAAGTATCTTACACCATGAGCAACCTGAAGGAAATTAATGATCCTACATAGAACATTGAGTTTATGATCCATCAGCAAGAATTTAAAATAGCAAACTTGTAAAATAGGTTAAAACAAACATTAATCTGTAATATAGATGAACAGCGACTTTTAAAAGGGGAGAATTCTTTGTTTCTTTCAGCTCAGAAAATCATTTAATATGCCAATTATATCACCTGTTCAAACAGAAAAAGCTGAATAAAACATCTGAAGCATTTAAAAATCTATTTTAGTCAGTCTACTTAAAAAGAAAAAAATACCTTTCCCTCCACTCTGCTACCTCCTGGAACACACCTCCTCCATCAAACTCACCAGCACACGAATTTAATTTAATCCACATACACAGTCTGAACAGCCAGAACCACACAGTCGCATTTCACCATAACTCAGCTCAACATCAATTTACCTAAGTGACAATAACAACCTCCAAGTGCTACTCTTAAACAAAACCACTGATACTATGATAATCCAAATGTCAATATTAGCCTTATAAACCTGGATTAGGATATTTCTGTTGGGAAAAAAATGAAGAAAAAAAATCTAAAAATATTTCACCTTATCAAATACATTTTCAAAAGCATTAGCTTTAAAATTTCATAACTTCAAACTGAAAATAAATAATTCCCTCAACTTATTAATTAGGTCTATATGCTGCTTTATACCAGCTCTTGAATGTTTTTGCTAGTATATTCAATGTTACAACACCTATTCATTACCAAGACTCAAGTTAAAACAATTTAAGTTCTCCGAATGTCTGTTCTGGTCATTCTGTATTAGCTAAAAAAAAAAAAAAAAAAAAAAAAAAAGAGGATAGTGCAGAAAACGTAATTTAATAAAGTCTGAACATAGATGTTTCTCCCCTAAATTTCCACTATTTTCATTATAAATTGCATTACAACTCCCCAGAAATTAAGTCATATACTTGGCTAAAAGCTTCTGTATTTACTACGTGACACATCACTATAACCTAGCAACATTGTGAAGAAAAGCCTTAAACATCCATACATAAACATATATATAGAAAAAAGTCAACTCAGCTTTACAGAAAACCGTATCAGATGGCCATAAAACTCCCATCAATTTCTAAATTCTCACAAAGACCATGCTTTTGTACATCTGTTCCTACCCCCAGCATCCAGCAAAGTCTGCTTCATCTAGAAATCATTCTCTTTATTGTCTCCCAGTATAGTCTTTCAGCCCTCTTTTATTCTAAAGTTATTCATAATTTTCTGTGCATTATTTCAGTTATTAGGAAAATGGCAAAGCACCTTAATACCCTCATCATCCCTCTATCTTAATGTTATTCACAGGCAGAAATTTGAAAACAATACTTCAAGCATCAAAAACTTTCAAATATGTTTATGCAAATGCATTCAGAAAGATCCAGAAGTTCAGAAAAATAAACTGAATAAATCCCAGTGGGATGGAACTTTTTTTCCTAGAGAAAAGAAACAAGACACCACAGACTTTTCCTAAGCCATGTAACTATACACAATATTCTTTATAAAAACACTATATAACCACTGCAATTACACAGTTCACATGGTTGAAGTTTAACTAGGGGGTTTGTAGGTAGGACTGCAACATTAAATTTAACATTTGCCCTGTGACATTTCTGGCAGCTCCTTTCGATTCAAAAAATTCAAAAAAAATTAAAAAATGAGACATGCACTTGTGCTACTGATATTTTGCATTTTTTATGTTCTCTGCCAAACACCTCTTTCTCACAGGGAAGTACTCAAGCCATTCACTATAGCATCTTTCTCTGTGCACATGGCCAAACACATGCTCAAGAGTTTCACTGTCCGAGAGCCTGCACACACAGGTATTTTTCTGACATATTTCAGCCTGCCTCAAACTTCATTTCCACTCATCTGCCTAAAAATCCATCTCATGCATGGAACTATCACGCTTTCATAGTGGTGAAGTTGTATTGTGAGAAACAAGCTCCCCTGCCTCCTACAGTGATGAAAAGGAAACATGAGAAAACCTCATCAGCTATATACCCAGCTCCTTCACTTTTTGCCAAAAAACTAATGTTCAGTTTTCCAGCAAGAAGCAAGGTATATGTTAAAACCACTGTGAGATTTGAAGTGTTACAAGACTCTCAGAATTCTTAAATAGAAAATTAATTGCTTTTACAATGGAGACATTTTTAGAATTATCTCAAAATATCAGTTTAGTTTGTCCTCGATATAAAAGTGGGCATTTAAAAATGAACTTTTACTCAGCATATCCCCAAATCATTAACTACTACAGGCTTTCTGATGAACTTCCAAATACAGGGTATATTGCTTTTCGGTTATCCACGAAGTGAAAGAAATAATACAAATTAAAATCTACCTAAAAATCACTGATTTATATTGCAATATGATCCACAGATACTTTTACACTGTCAGAGTCCCCACTGGCTTCTGCACAATATAGCCCAAATTCTATCTTTGAAAATTAAACCAAAAATCTGGGAACCTGTAGTTCCCTTAAGGTCAAGAGAAAACCAACCCATTAAGGCCTTGGTGTCTCAGAAATTGTGTTTCCCTTAAAAACAAACCAAACAAAATTAGAAAGGAAACATAGGCGTTCACACCTATTACTGAGTTCAATCAGTGTTTTCCACTGAAAATGCTGAACATACGGTCTGCAGATTAATTAGCAACTTCTGTTGTCAAAGAAAGGCTATACAGACCAACTTCCTTTTGAAGAAAAAGCACTAAATACTTCCAAAATAATATAAAAAGTACAACTACAATTGTTCCATAGGAAGAAGGGAGGGTGTTTGACTTAGTGTTGCTTAAAATATTAAATACTTAGTTTACCTTTCCCTGCGCAAAACATAGCAATCATACAATCCTTATCTTGGGGCATTTCTCTCATTACTCAATTTTCTAGGAAAATTGCTTCAACTTCCTTAATTTTTCCAGGACATCACAAGAAACAAGTTCTCCCTCTTGTCCCACCCTCCTCCTCTAACTTTTGAGATTGGGAGAACAATCCAACTGCTTTTGAACTGAAATACTGACAAGAAATCTATAAAATAATTTTCAGGTTAAGGTACAAAATTTTAATCAGCTTTATTTTAAAACTGATACTTTGAGAGCTGTAAACGCAGACTTTTGCTTCCGTGTTCAGCACAAAAGAAGAAACATCTGACACAACCGCACTAAGCATGTGCTGCCTAATCATCCCTCATCCTACAAGCACCTTTACAAACATGATTTCCCCCATTACCAAGCACCATATTTCTCCCCTGGGAAAAGTAATTTGAAAGACAATGTTGCACAGCACAGATTTACAGAATGTAGGTGGTCCAAGGCAGAAGGTCAAAGTTAAGCTGAAGAGCTCACATGTGACTTCTGCTATAAGGTATTAATTTAGCTGTTTTCAGATTTTGAACTTTCAGCATACTTGTAAGTACAGGAGTAGATTCCACTCTTACTGAAAAACTCGCACAGAAAATGAATTCAGTGTAACACGAACAGCCTTCTCAGTATGATTTTCCAGTCCTTCTCTATAATGTGAAGTACTAAAAATTTCTCCTTTGGAAGATTTTCTCTGGCTGTTTGCATAACTAAGAAGTGATACACAGTCATTCAAAATACAGGTAGTTGTCTGGCTGTGCTTCTCAGGCTGCTTTGTCCTGGAGTACCAAACTGTTACTGTAGATTATTTCATGAATACTTCCAATAGCTGTCAGAATCCATGTTTTCAATAAACACCTTTTATATTCAGTCTTCTGTCACCATACCATTGCAATACTTTTTTTTTCAGGTTTTTATAAACAGAACTAAACAGACTCAAAACTTTTGCTTAGTTTCAAGCACAATGCTAAAAAACTTCCTGAATCTGCAGCTAAATTTATCAGTACATGGAATGAAATTGATCAATGATGGTTTAACATAACATCTAAAAGTCTTCATCACTAAAAGATGTCAGTGGCCTCTGCCTTTCTAGTCAACCCACTTATTTTACTTTAATCCAGCTTCACTGTGAAAAGCAGTGTAATAAAAAGCTGACTGTATCAGTGGATACAGTTTCTTCTTAATAGGAAATCAGGAAAACAAGCAGTGGATTACATATCTTAACATCTTCATTGTCTGGTTTTGCCTCAAAAGCTCTCAATAGCTAGAAAAAAATGCTCATTCACAAGAAAACCTACAATTAAAAAAAAAATCTGAATACTATAGATTCAAAACTACTTAGTGTACAGTACCTCTTGTATTGAAGATGAAACAGCTTTCTCCACACAATAACCACCGCTCAAGGGGCAACACGAAAAGTATTTTAAAGATATTTTTTTTTAATTTTTAAGTTCATGACTTAGAACTTTAAGCGGTTTTTAGAATTCATTTGAAATGTCCATTAACTTAGACTGCTATTCAGCACTAATATCTGATCAATTACAGCATTAAAAAAAACCAAACTATCAAGTCTGTAAAAATATTGTAATTTATTGAACCAAGGCCATGAAAACAAAAGATAACTTAACACTTTGTTAAAAAACACCCCCCCCAAAAGAAAAAAAACCCAACCCAAACAAACAAAAAAAACAACAACCAACAAACACCAAAACAAAACCAAACCAGCACAAGTTTGATTGGTAACACGCTTTTAATTAGTTTCACCTCTGACACACACTAAGAAAAGTTACGTTTTCCATACAAAAGCCCCCCTTACCATTACAATATAAATTAATGGTATATTCACTGATAATACTACTCATAGTAGTATCACCAGAATAATTGCATCATGGTTTAAATTATGTTTAAGACAACAGAAATCCCATCTAAGTAAAAACATTGCTGTCCAAGGGTGGGCATAAATCACAAATCTGTAAACTAAAGATGTCCATGGGAAAGAAATCAGCAGCAGGACATGCCTTCTGCTGCTGCTGCTGGGTCAGTGCAAGCTGTGATAAATACTACAGAAACAGAGAACCAAGAATTACAGAGCTTTTCTTCTTCAGGTAAGTAAAAGGTAAAGAAAGGAAACTGACCTGTTTTCCTAAGCCACAAGTTTGTTTGGAGTTTACATTAAAAACCCCCAAACAAATAGAAGTCCTTTGACTGTTTTGACAACTTTATCCAAAGCAAAAACAAAACAAAGTTTACAGTAATGAAATGCACACAGATCACTAAAGGATAAAAGAGACTGTTTACTTATTTTGGGAATTATCAGAAAGCCTGGGAAGTTGAAGTGAGATTACAATTTTAAACTCAACTTTAAAGAATGAATAGATTTAATATTATGTTCTATCAGAGGCAAATGGTTTAGTATTTCACTGGCTCCCAATTCAAAACTTTAAAGCATACGGCTAGAAGCTGTTATTCCACAATTGCAGGAAACTGAAAAATTGGGGGGTGGGAGGGACAGGGAAAGCTGCAGTGTTGAAGGAACATTATTCTGAAAACCAGTAGAACTGGACTAAACTAGAAAACTCAGTCTGGGAAATAGGGTCATCCCCAATTTCAGACATCTACACCCCTTGATATGAATTGCTTTCAGGTTCCTCATTAAGCTATAGGAAAGGCAGGAAGGAAATACACTTGTCATCCAGCTCATGGACTGCAAAACAGCCAAAGTGCAGGAGAAACGTTGAACTGGGTAGGAAGTTAAAAAGAAAAAAAAGTCACAGAGGAAGTGTAACACTTCCAGTTCAATATCCATGAAAGCAACCACCTCTCAGGCTGGGTATGTTGGTTTGACTTGTGCCACATTCTTTTACTAGGGTACTTTCTTATTATACTCGCCTAAATACATGCTCATTTGGGGAATTATCTCCAAAAGTTTATGGTACCACTGAATGCAAAGCTTAAAAACAGTAAAACCAGACCCACAAACAACCAGCTCTTCAGACCTCGCCTCTCCCCTGCTTATTCCCTCTACTCCCCCACCCAGCAGACCCAGACACCAACACTTCACTGAGCTGAACAATTTAATACGGTTCTAGACCAGCCTCGTTTCACCGCGTAACCAAGCGGGCCCAGGAACTCCCCAGAGACCCGCTGCCAGCGCTGAGAAACAAAAGCAAAACCCACCGAGGCACTGCCCTGACAGCTGGTTTGCGGGTCCGGTCCCACCAGCACGGAAAAGTTTAATGCGGCCAAGACACCGCTCTCTCCTACCCAGGCCAGCCTTCGGCAGCCACCCACCCGCCGGCGGGACACCGTGTGCCCCCGAGGATTCACGGCTGACGGGAGCTCCCCTGCTCGCGGCTGGGGGAGAAGGGGAAGGGAGCCGCTGCAGCCGGGAGGTTCCGCCTCCTGCCCTCACCAGGCCGCTCGGCGGGGCCCGATGCCCAGCCGCCATCCTCCCCCAGTCCCCAGCCCCGAGGAGACGAGCGCCGGCCCGTCCCGGCGGCGACACGCCGGTATGAGCGCGCCCCGGCGGCGGGACCGCAGGTACCACCGGGAGGCTGAGAAGGGGCCTCGCACTGCGAAGCGGCGGAAAACCAGCGACATCCCCCTCACCCCAAAGGGCCTTTACCGGCAGCTTCGTCCCCCGGGGTAGGGGCGGGGCCTGGGACGCGACACTCGACCCCGCCCGGCGGGCGAGAGCCTCTACCCCCCCGGGAGCGGAGGAGGAAGAAGGGGGGGACCGAAGGGAGGGGAAAGGAGCCGGCGCTGTCCCGCTGAGAGCCGGCTCCGTGGAGCCCAGCGGAGGAAGAGCGGGGCGGGAGGCCAGACACTGTCACTCACCGGCCGCCGCCGCGTTCGTATCCGGCACCCGGGGCAGCTCCGCTCCCGGCAGCGCCTCCGCGTCCTGCCGGAACAGGCACCTCCAGCCGCTGCCCGAAGAAATCGATGGACCGCGGAGCCATCGAGCGCCGCGCCCAGACCCCTTAAAGGCACCGCCTCCCTCCATGTCGGCGTTAAGCGGGTGGCGGTAATCTCGTGGAAGAGGAGCAAGGGAGAGAAAATCGTAATAGCCATGGAGGACAATAGTAGTGACAACTGATAACAGAACCATCCTCCAGCGCTATACCCCGGTCCCCTCGGGCAGAAACTCACCCAGCCGTGGTGGCAGTGTGGGCACCCACGGGCTGTGGTGTGAGGGGGGGCTGGGAGTGCTTGGAAGGGTGATGGAGAAAAGGCCAGGGCGGTGACAGCAGGAGCTAGTAATGCACGCCATGGAATCAACTAGGTTTAAAAAGACCATTAAGGTCATCAAGGCTATCTGTTACCCCAGGACTGCCAAGTTACCCCTCCTTTTCCGATGAAAAAGTAAATGTGTTTCTTAGCAAACCTGCTGTCTGGCTGAGGGTCCTCTGAACACAGGCTCTTCCTTAGGGAAAGGGTCTGGAGATCTCATTTTTCCCGGTTTGCTGGGATTGTTTGAATCTCAGTTGCAGCAGCCAAGTTCAGACAAATATGAATGGGAAGGAGCAGAAAAGCAGTGAGATTAAAAACACAGAAGGAGGAATCCGGCGCTGAGTTTTGCCAAACCAGAACTGAAACAGGACGTTAGTGGGAAAACAAATTACCTTTCATAAAACCTCAAGGAACTTAAGCACCGTAAAAATATTATGGCCAAGAAACATAATTTTCCACACTTTTTTTCCCAGTTGGATGTTAAAGCCATCCAAAGTCAAATTAGTAGGCTGTAATATCTCGTTGCATGAACAAACAGCACTTTTCTGACTCTTTCCTCTAGGCTCTGTGAAACGTTACACAGGACCTCTCTGGGGATAAATGAGAGCGTCTGGTACCTATCCTTTAAATATCTCCAGAGTTGTTACTGGTGACTCTGCAGTTTTCTGCCTATAGCCAGTGCAGAAAGAGAGCTTGTCAGTCCTCCAATAAAAGTAATGTTGGCATCACATTTAAAAACAAAAAACCAAAAACAAAACAAAAAAAGTGTAATTCTCTGCCACCCGTTTCAAAATTATGGTTTTCCTCCATGACAGCTTGCTTGCATTTTCTTCTTAAAAGCTTGTAATCAGACGTGCCAAATAAAACCACTGCTTGGAAAGGTTTGGTTGATCCACAGGGCTCCACCTACCACAATACCTTGGTCCCAGCCCGGCCTGATGCCCTCTGGGAGTGGATACCCGTGCCCAAAAAGCCCATTGATTTTAGTGGGAGCTGTTTACCCAGAAGATCTTGTAATAAACAACCATGAATTTAGGTTTAGTTCAAGTGTCAAACTTCAGTGCCAGATTGAAGTTGTGATGCGGAGTTGGCTGCGTTTTCACCTCTATGTAAATGCAAATACCCTAAGAGGTAAATCATGAAGACAAGGGAGCCTGAACTTGAGAAGAGACAACCTTCCCAATGTTAGCTGAAGTGAGAAAAAGCTTCAAGGCCTTTTGCTTCTGAAAATGTCACCTAGCCTCTCATTTTTAACCTGCTGTTTCTAAACAGCTGCTCAGCAGTGTTTTTATCCAGATCTTAGTCCTGGAGAACCTGTCAGAACAGAACAATCACACTAAACTCTGCAACAACAGAAGCTTTACAAGTTGTTTATGTAGGTTCATCACAGACATCCACATAGGTAAATCCTCTGATTGCCAGGAGCAGTACCAAGGACTCTTACGATCTGCAGGGTCCCTGGTTAATATTGTCAATGAAGAACTTCCTGTGTGCTGCGCTTTGTTGAATCTACTCTGGGTGGTTTTCGCAGCTGACGTGTGGTGACCATCACCTACCTCTTCAGTGACTCCAGAACAAAGCTGACAGTGACTGACTGTAGCTTTGACCCATTGGAGAAAACAAAGACCACCCTCCACATCTCTTCAGAACAAAAGAAGGAAAACTAGTGTTGTTGGTACATGTCCATCTCTATCTCATCTATATAGTTTATAATGTATATACCATAATATATAGTATATATTTGCTGTCATATATGATGATGCTAATATAAATACATTACTCCATGGGACATTATTCCAGATGCTATTGCAGAGATTAATCTGTGATGTGAAAACTGAGGAAAGGAATTACAAGTTCTAATATAATGACCTGGTAAATAGTGAGTATTATACCTCATAGAGGTCGCAAGAGTAATTGCTCATTCATGCCTTTTTCTAATCCATTTATGCAGATTTGACAGTGATCTATAAACATTACATCTCTCTATGAAGTTGGGTAAACAGATTTGAAAGCCAAGAGAGATTATTACGATCATCTTGTCCAACCTGAGTATCGAAAGCTATAGAATTTCCTCCAGCCATTCCTACACCAAGATCTTTCTGTAATAGCTTCTTAGAAAGACATCGTTTTATTTTAAAGAGCTGGAGAAATGGTGAATCCATCATTGTACCTTTGAATATTTCTCAGTGGTTACCCTAACATGTACCATGCTACCCTAACATGTAAAAAATAAATGATAGAAATATAAATATTGTTTGGAAAGGTAAATTCATCTAGCTGCTGCATCTGTCCATTGCAAGCCTGCTTCTTGTTAACAGAAATATCTTCCTTTTGAAAGTGTCCATAGAATACAGCAGATTTACACCTTCACCTTCTCTTGATAAACTGTATGGATTAACTTTGATTCTGCACTGTATAACTGCCTTTCCAGAACTGTTTTTTCTGAATTCCTTTAAGCTTACAGCTATTGCCTTACTTTTTTGACAGATGGACATCCAAACCAGACCTCTCCCTACTTCTGTTTGAATTTGTGAGGTGAATATTATAACCAGGGAACTCTAAGCAACAGAAGAATGCTAAGAAGCAAAAAATTGAACATGACCGTAAGAAATCACCCATTCTACTCCTTTCACTTGCCCCAAGACAGGATCAACCGTTACAACAATAGTTACGTTACAACATAACTGTTTTTTCAGTCTTGTTCTTAAAGACTTCCCAGTATGGTGCTTTTGCCATCTCCTCAGGCAATCTTTCCCAGTGTCTCCCTATCCTTATCACTAGAGGTCTTTTTTCTGATGTGTACTCTGAATATATCCCCTGCTGCAATTTCAGTGCATTAGTGAAAGGTCTGTCTTTGCTGGGCTCAGAGAACAAACTGTTTGCTGCCTCCCTCTAGCAGTTTTTATGTATTTAAAGGTTCTGTCTCCTGTATGTTCTGTTTTTCATTAACCCAAACAGTCCTACTAGTATCCTGATATTTAATGTTTTCTCAGGCTCGGTCTCCACTGCACTCTAGTCACTCAATGTCATTCTGGAAGTGCAGTGTTCCAAGTGAAGCATGCCTCAGGTGAAGAACTTTAAAAAGGAAAAACTAAAATTGAAGTTGTACCATAGGTTAGCAGAGCAAAATAATTGCTATGACTATTTTCAGGCTGTCTTCCTGTTCCTACCCGCCTTGTATGGCATTTGCCTTTTTATAGCAGCATAACAGGAGTGACTCGTGTTTAGCCTGTGATTCACTCTATTTTTTTTCTATGCAACTGTAATCCTGTTTACTTTTCCCCTTCCTGTATCTGGGGAACTGATGATGCTATGTCTAATAGGCTACACTTGCACCTATTCTATAATCTTTGTGTTTTTCTTGAAACCAAAAAAATCTCACTTTGAAAAAATCCCTCTACATTCTAATTGTGCTAACACACTTTTAGCTGCTCTCTTCATTTCCTCTTCAAATGTAACAAGCTTAGTCCCTATCCTATTCTTCTTCAGATGTTTTATAAATATCAGATGCAGGATAGACCCCTGAGGAATCTCTTTCAACACATCTCTCAATTTTGGTAGTGGCCTCATTTTGCTAACTCTTCCTCAGCCCTGCTTTTTCTGATCCACGGAATTTTCAATCTGAACCATATTGTCTTTGCTTATTCTTGAGAAACATTGCCAAAAGGTTTACTAAAATGAAGATACGTGACTTTTTAATACTTCTGTTCTTTGTATAACACCTATTGCTTTATTGTAAAAGGAGATCAGGTTGGTTTATGAGGGTTTGTTCTTGACAAATCAATGTTCATTGTTACTTGTCTATCTTTCTTCTAATGCTGACAGATGGTTTGCTTCATAATTTCCACAAACTGAAGCTACCTGATCTATAACTCACCAACTCCTTTTTTCCTATGTGTACTTAACTTTAAGCCTGATTGAAGTTAAGAGGGCTGCTTCCATGACTGTGAGGTGTCTTCTGAAGCAGAGATTGATAACCTGCCATAGCTGTGGCAGCAGAACCAAGAACACAGCAAAGAAGCCCAGCCTGTCCATGCCTACTGTAACAAATCTATAATCCCTGCACAACCTTTCTTCATCTCACTGGTTCCACTTCCCTTTATTTTCTTGATCCATTATGGAACATGGCTGCAGATGTTGGGTTCTAGCAGCTGCCTTAGATTTTATAAAAAAATCATGCAGATATTTCAATCTCCAAGTAGATATCCTGTGTTGTATTTTGTTCCCAAGACCAGCTGCTTTCTGCTTCCTCGTGAATCAAAAATCACCCGGATCCATGTTGTCAAACCAACATCCAGGAAGTAATCTACTTAAATCTAACTCTTCTATTTCTTTTTTAAATAAAAAGGTACAGAAATAAGTTCTTTGACCTTGGCAGCATTTTGACCATGCTCTAGGAGTTTAAACCAGAAGCCTTTATTATGAAGTGAAATGTATTTATCTTAGCTGAAAGGCTAGAGAGAAAGAAACATCTTACTGATCAGTGTTTTCCCCCAGATGATTTCTGGTATGCATCAAGAGAAACAACATAAAAATTAATGCACACAATATTTTGAATTTTCATCCAGAACATGTACAGTCACTTTTCCGCATCAAACAAAAAATACAGTCTTTTGCACTTTAAACTATTTCCAGTAGTACACAGAATTCTCTCACTGTTTTACTTTCTTGGCAAACACCACCCTAATTCTTCCCTTTCAAGGCCTATCCAAGGAATCTCTGCACTACTGACCCAGAGGCACTGTTTCTCTAAACAGCACCAACAAAATAAATTATTAAATTGCTTTGTGTAGCTAAAAATACTGAATGCTGTAAACCACAGCTCTGTCAAGAGTGTCACTACTAAGTTGCATCAGTTTAAATACTTCTTGGAGCCAACCTTCATCTACTGTGTGTATTTTAAAATGGGGGGGGGGGGTGGGGAGGAAAGGGGAGGGGGAAGGAAAGATGAAAACTAAACCAACTTAAAATTTTGCCACATTTCTTTCTCCAAGTCAAAAAACTCAACCACCTCAAGGACCATTTGACAAGTTTTGTCCCTCAAGCTGCAAGTGAAATTTCATCCCTGTTTTCCACAAGACTAAACTCTGGCACAGCTGCTTTCACTTCCATGTTTTTTGGGAATAAGTGAGGAATAGCTGTTTATCAGATAATTTTTCACAGACTTATGAAATTTTGCTGAGTGAGGGCAGAGATCAGATCTCCTGTTCTGAATTGAATCATACCTGTGGGACTATTGCTGCCTGTGCACCCCAGCTCTCCCCCCAGTGGAAGCAAGCATACCTCTCCTCCGGTGGAAGCCAGCATTTACCAATGCATCCTACCGAAAATCAGCAGCAGCAGGAGCAAAGAACTATTATTTATCAGTTGGGCTCATTTTGATGGAAACAAATCATTTTCCTCGCTTGCCCCATTCTGTGGCTCTGCTGGCACATCTTGTAGAGAGAAGACATGACAAGCAGCCCAAGGGCAGCTGAGTTTTGCCACTACCAGTGTTTGCTTGCCAGAGTGTGTGTCACCCTGTAGTTTCATATACATGTGCAATTTCTTGCAGGAACATGACTTTATTTTACATGCATTTTGGTGACGGATCCATTTTGCCATTTACAGCTGTTCAATATGTAGTACAATGGTGACTGGTTTTTAACAATTGATCTGTAACAGTAAATAATTAGGTCTGATAACACAATCAGTGTTTCTCATACACACATACTTGCAAAACCACATTTATTTTAAAGGAAATTATACAGGGGACTTTAATATTACAAATAAAATTTCCATCTATTTCTAAACCCCTTCTTGGCTGTATTTTTTTTTTTTTTTTTTGCTTTCCTAAATTTCCATGTCTATTTCTCTCTTTTTCTTTCCTCTCTTCTTCCCATCCTCCTATTTCTAATTTAAAAAGGAAGGGAAAATTATAAAATACAGCTGGGGAAAAGGGAATAAGAACAGCAAAAAGTGGTTACTTAAACTATGCAATCTGGGCCAAGTATAATTGTTCTTTCAAAAATTAACTTTTTAGGTAATTTACGTTCAAATTAGTATCACAACTGTATGCTATTAGCAAGAGGTTGCATTTTACATCAATTAGATATAATTAAGAAGTTCCTTTTGGAGACAAAATATATTTTAATACATCAGACAAGCAATTAACATTAAAATATGGATTTTGAATCTATGCCCTAAATGTAGGATCAAAGGTACTAGATCAGACAGCTTAATCTGAAACCCATTAAATACATAACAATATTTGATTTTCATGAACTACAGTTCTAGTCTTTAATGCTTCTTATTGTCATTTCTTCTTAGATGCGCAAGTATATTCACATGAGAGAGGTGTTTGGCCTTCACTTCAGATCTACAGCAATTTCCACAGAAACTGTGAAAAGAATGTTGGTCAGTGTTTTAAAACATAAGGGCCTATATTTAGACTGTTAAAATCTGTATTTAGCCCTGCAATGTGCTGAGCACTCTGGCTGTGATCCAGGAAAGCACTTATGTGTTCCCATTAACTTTAAAACACATTCAAGTCTATTATTCACTTTACCAAAAGTACTGAACTGAAATACTTAAAATGAAGCATGCACATTAAGTAGCCTGTTGGACTCAGCCTTATACAACCCTGGGTCCCGTTCTGCCCACAGCTAAGACCCTTACCTTATTTGTGTGACTTGCCCTTTTGCGGTAGTGGGACCGGTCACAGCCGTAACATTACTCAAGTGCGTTACAGATCTCAAGGCTGTTTTTTCAAAATGGCAAAATGCCCATTGGGCAGACTCTCAGAACTGACTTTGAGACACACATTTTAAAATGCACATTATGGCCAATGTCTGAATACAGTTATACCAAATATTCTGTCCTGTTTCTACTTATTTATTATTACTATTTACTGTGTTTCGCACATCCAAATCCAACTTGTGGGCAATACTGGCCCACTTCTTGAAGGCCTGATAAAAGTCCCAAAGTAAGGAAATCAGTGGTTGAGAGTCGGTTTTCCATATCTGTGAGGGACAGGACAATAAGTAGGAGACACTGTAGCAACGAATATGCAGGTAAGACTTTAGGAAAAGCGGTAACACAGGGGACATAAGGTACTGCTATAGGTTGTTTAGGAAATGGTCTGAACCTCCTTCACTGGAAGCCTTTAAGAACTGGCTAGATACAGCGCCTACAGAAACAATGCTATTCCTGGTGCTATAGACATTTCTTCATTAAGAGGCAGGATGTACTAGGCAAATTCATAAGGTGCCTTATAGCCTTGTGCAACTATTAGTGTCAGAATGAGGCTTGAATTTGGCTCTCACTATACAATGGCTAGCCTTCTATGCTGATATCCTTGCATTTGCCCACTTGGGATGTGATATGATTCAGTTATGATCAAGAAGCAGGATTATACTTTATATATATACTTATATATTTTTTGCTAGTGCAAGTATTTCTAGCAACAGAAAAAAAGATGGAATGTGAAAACTGGCTAGAATAATTTCTGTTTCCTTTTTCCATTTCCCAAAGCTGTCAGCTGCAGTTAAAGACAACATCAGTCACAATCTAACAGAAATCCTGCTGTTTTCTTTGAAGGATTATTTGCAGAAAAAAAAATGCAAAATGAGAATTAGAGGAATTAGCACATTGTGTCATTTGTGACAGGGGCTATAGTTATTGTTCAGGATTGTACTAGCAGCTGAAGTATCTACTCTCTCCTCCAGAGCATAACGTCTTCACCAGCAGTAAGGGGAAAAGCCTGGAGGAAAGATCTTCTAAAGCAGATTATGCTCTGGTGATTATACAACAAGAATTTCCTCTTTGGGCAGAAACCCCACTTTTAAAAGTGCCCCTTGTGCCCACCGCACAGTCCCTCCCATTCCATGTTGTGCCTCAGCTGTGCCAAATTCCAAGCTGATGGTGTGGCTGCATCCTCAACAAAGGGCAGAAAACCCTCAGTGGTGAGAGACAGTGCCAGGGGAGCACTATCTTTTTCTGTTTTAACCCATTTTTCCTAATTTATTACTGCTCACATTATAAGGCAAAATTAACCAGCTGTAAAGGGAAGCATTCATTTAATCACTTGTATTGCTCTTCAGGGAATTTGTAATATTCAGGTGAACCAGGATTCACTGTTAATTGTAATGAGGCACAATATGCATGTGCAAGAAACACTTCAATCGATTGCTACATTGCCTTTAGCTTGGGGCACTTCTTAACTGCCAAAATCAACCTTCTTTCTGGGAAATGCATAGTGAGTTTAGAAAACAGGATTTGGAACAAGCTGGAAGGGTCCACTCCAAATCTGAATTTCCCCAGTGGATAAATCTAGACTTTTCAAAGAAGAAAATGGAAATGGGGGAATGCTACTGCTGATGCTTTGATTTGAGACTGTCTCTGTTAAAAACCCCACAACAATAAAACTCCACAACAAACGAAACCAGACAAGAAAGTTCCCAACTGCTTGTTTTGTTGTTTTACTCATTCGCAAGAAAATATTTTGTGCTTGACTAAAAAGTCTCCAAATTTCAGAGTTGTAGGGAAAAAAACAACCAACAAAACCAACAAGATGGCGCCCTGAAAATTCAGAAATAGGAGCAATTTTCTTTTTAAAAAAATTCCTCTCCTTTTGGCCTCCAGTTTTGTTTCCATTCTGAACCATCTATAAATTCAAATAGTTGGATAATCCTTAAGGTGTGTGCCTGTACGTAAAAGCAGACTCTATTTTTAGTTCACACTTCCTCCAAATAATTTCTGAGATACAAATTGGCATCTTAATGGCATATTTATTGTTCAGAATTTCCTTACGCCTGCATTCCAGGGAAACAAAGCATGATTCGCAAATGACTTCAATAGTTGCAGTTAGTGTATTGGGGGAAAAAAATAAAGAGGATACTATTTGTTGATTTGGTTGCACCAACCTTCATTTTTTGCACACACACACAAAATAACTGCAACAAAACAAAACAATTGGACAAGAAGAGAAAAAAACCCCAAACATGTAGGTTTGAAATTTTGGGGAGGGTTTTGGGAAGACATTTGGTTGAAACTTGAAACCTAATGCAGACACTCATACCCAAGAACAGGCACCTTCAAGCACAGAGGTAACGTTGACACGGTAACCCTGGCTGCTGTGGCATTACATTCCTGCAGAAATCCAGGGAGGCAAAGTACAGCGCTAGTGCCAATGGCACATCCAGACATAGCTGGAATTTTCCTAGAGAGTGCAGGGGGGCTGCTTCTCTCTTCCCTCCACACACATTATGTAGCTATTGAACTCTGCAAGACTTGCAAAGAATACATGTTATATTATCTTTTCATTTCCATGGCATCTGTACATTTAAAGTTTCATTCCTCATTGTGTCTGCATGTGATCATCTTGTACATGTATTTAAATTGCTGCTCTTGCCTCTGATCTCGAGAGGCAAAAGCAACACTGAATTCTTTTTCCATTATATATTTTTACAAAAGAACTACTGTAAAAATTAATCAAAGGTATGCTGGGTTTTTATTGTTATTTTTTTAATTTTGGGGGGTACTTTTCCTCATATTGCAGTGGTTTTGAAATTGAAACGTTGCACTGCTGAGAAAGTGCCATGAAAATATAACCCACTACATTCCAGGAAAATAAATAAGCAAGGCCACCCAAATTTTCAATTAGTGCTAGTGCAGTATGCAGGAAATGGCTAGAGAACCGTCAAAGGCAGCCTTAGGCTGGGTCGTGGATACGGAACAGTGACAGGAAGGTTTGAAGCAGGAATACAGGCTCAGTGTGAAGATGGCTCTTCTCCAAGGAAAACTGCATGCTAATAGGTTAATACTGATTTCCTGAAACATGCAGCCTGGGTATTACATGCTGGAATTTACATTCTGACAAAGGCAATTGCTGAGCCTCAAGACTTTGCTTTTTTGGTGATGAAATAACACCAGAAAGTTCAAGCTGCATTATATATTTCATGTTTTAAGCTTATTAAACATTCAAAGTACAAACTGTGCACATACTTTTAAGCCACCTGAAATAGCAACAGCCTCACTAGTTTGGGAACCTAGTATGAGAAGCATTACATTTCAACAGGTCAGGCTTGTCTGAAGTAATACCATCAACAGCTACTGACCAAAGTGTAGTGATGCTGCTTTCAGAGTAAGTTTACCCAAAATCCAGAAGTAATGCCCTTTCAAGCATATGTGCACAGCATCGGGAATGAAACACTTTTAGCACAGCTTTTATAGACAAAGTGGTATTTGATAGTTATCTGAAGACTGAGTTGGACAAAGCACTTGACAAAATAAAAACCTAAAAAGCACAAAAGAAGACACTGCATCTCTTTTCTGCAAGTCACAGGAAGGGCTCCCACTGATGACAGAAGATGCTGTGCCAGACCTTCATCCCAAAAGAGCCTAAAGCATGAAGAACAAAATGCAAGAGGAAAGACACTTAAAGAGAAAGACCAGTCCAGCTACAGAAGCCAGCTAATCTTTCCCTACAAATCTCCTATTTTATTCTATCCCACTGATGTTGTGACTGTCAGCTGAGGGTGGCACTGCAGCATCACAGAAGACTCTCATTCTACCAGCCAGACCCATGAATTTTGTCTGCTGTCTTTATAGAGGGTGGCTGGCAGAGAAGCATGCAAAACAGTCACAAGTGGAAGTGGGGAAGAGATGATGCGTCTTCCACCAGCCTCTGTATGGCCAAGGTTTCTCTGTGTATCCATCTTAATATCAACAGGCAGTGTTAATGTTTTAACACACTACTAGTGTGGGCATGATCCTGTGTCACAGCAAGCAGCCAGAGGTGCCTGGCTGTGCTGGCCTGACCCCAGACACCCATTTAAGTCACAGCTCTGCCTATACCTAGTTGATCATATTTATTTATGATATACACACCGTTTTCATTGTCATTCACTATTCAGAGAACTGGAAGCCATTCTGCAAGTCTTTTAAACAGTAATAATTGCACTAAAGTCACTGGGAATTCTGCCCAGATAGAGCCTGGAAAAATTGGGTTACAAAAAGAAACCTTAATTATTTGCATTAGGAGGCAGACACAATCTCCTTTCAGTTCCAGCCTCTCCCTAGTAAAAGTTCTGTGGGACTCAATATGCTGAAAACTACTTGGGTTGAAATGATGCACTTTTCACCTCTTTTCAGGGAAGCTGTTTTAAATAAGCTGTGTAAAAAGTTTAATCAGCACAGAATATTTGAAGTTCCAAGTACCATACCTTCCCTGGAACCTGTTTAGTTTGAAGTCAGTAATTGTGTCACTTGTCTATGAAAGAGCAATTAACAGACCAAGGAAGGAAGTGGAAGGAATTTGGGGAGCTTTAATTTGTTTTCATAGATAATGGTACATTTTTTGGTCATATGTGATAATTATTTAATCAAATGGAATTTGCCTGGTGGTATTTCACATGACACCACTGCCAATCACCACAAAGCAAACAAATCTTTCAGGTGGTGAAGGGAGAGTTTACTCATCTGCCTTCTGGAGGGAGAGCTCCATGCTGTGAACACGGAATGGCACATCTAATGTTGCTGAAGTGATCTGTGGGCAGCTGAATGAGATAGGCACCAATTCAGGGCAGCATTTATGTGTTTTGGGGAGTCTGAGCAACTTTTACATAAATTGGACACGTGTGTAAGGCTGGGTATATGCTCAATCATTGTCCTGAATGAAGATGTTCTGCTGAATTGAGGCCACAGCTTTAATGAAAAGGTACTTCTTCCCTATAGGAAGAGAGAGCCTCATTTCCTTTCCACATGAATACTTGATCCATGATAAATGTTTATAAAGTTCCCCTTCACCAAGTTTCTTAACTGATGAGAATAAATATTTAAAGAATCACAAATACTATAATCAAAACCACGTAAGATGCTACAAGAGTGCTCCCTATTGTATGAAAAAACAAAGGAGCTGAAGCTTGCAGAAAACTTCATTTTCCTGGTTTGAAAACTGATCTACTGTACGATATAGCATGTATTATCTTTGAGCAGTATTTTTAAAACAATACTTTAAATGCCATTGGCTTAATTCTTACCATATTACTATAACAAAACTATGGAAGACCAATGGAGAGGAGGTTTGGGGGTCGCATCTGCAGGGTACTGAGCTCTTAGCTTCTATTTGGTGAGGTCCTGGGGATTAGACCCGTGTTTAAGATTAAGGACATGCCTAAGTGCCTTGCTGGATGGGAGCCAGAGTGTTCAGCACCTTGTAGGACTGAGCCCTTTGCTGGAACTCAGGAGAGAAGCTGAACATTGAACAGTCTATTTTATTTTTTTTTTTTTGGGGGGGGGGGGGAAGTTATTATTATTAAAAAAATAAAAAATAAAGAAAAAAAAGAAAAAGAAAGAAAGAAGGCACATGTTTCCTAATTGTAATATGCAGATAACACCTGTAACACCCTCAGAACCAGGAGGCCACCTGATGGGAACTACCTACAGATTCTAGAAATATAATGATACAAGTAGAGTTGAATAATAAGACTTTTAGTTAAGTCGTTCGGGTAAAAATCATGGTTCCATGGAGCAAAATGGGAGCATTGCCATTTTTGTCATGGGGCCAGGAATTTGCTCATCCCTTATTACATGACAGAGGTTGATTTGGAGCCTTCTTCTAACTCCCAATTTGACACTAATATTAAATTAAATGGCAATTTCCTATGCCCATTGACCAAATTATCCAATAATATCTGCTTAATACAATCAAAATAAAAAAGGTGGAAGTCATGTTATTTTAACGCAACTGATTTGTTTCCTGAATTTTAATCAAATGGGACAGAAGGATCAACTTAGTCAACCAAAAAATTACAGTAATTCCGAGGCATTTTGAACATAACCACAAACCTCTGCACAGGTAAAACTCTCAGTTCTAACTCTTCTTCCTTTCTTTATTTCCCTACAACTACTGTTTATGTCAAAGTGAAAGAAAAAAGCTTTTCTGCTTTGGAAGGGAGGAAAATCTCTAGGAAGTTTAACCACGATGCCTCTGGACTTCTGCAGATTAAAGGTAGTTTCTTGTTTTCCTCTCCACACCATCACACAACTGCTCCCGGAAAAAAACCCTGAGGAATGACTGTAGTAAAGGGTAAGGGGACTGTCCAAGAGATATTCCTGGGCTCTGTAGCCACCTGAATGCCCAAACACTTCCACAGCACTCACGCAGCAGATGCACAACTGCCATCTGAGCATGCCAGCTGCAGAGTTCGGGCTTCAGCTCCCATGTGCATGATTGCATTGAAATTCTAGCCTGTGGCCAGACCTCCTGCAAGCGCCAGCTTCCACAGAAGCAGAACATGATTAGAAGCAGTTTTCACCTTGCATGTTCTGTATGTTTGTAATTAGCTGTGAATTAATGTAGAACATTCCTATACAAGTTCTCTTTTCACCAGCAAACGTCATATCTTTGTATTTGAGCCTGGGAAGAAAGAGAAACTCACTGTGGATGTCAATGCTTTTTATTTCCCCTTGTCTCCAAGTATAAATGCTACATTGAGTAAATGAGTGGGGTCTGACTTTCCATTTACTATCATTAATTTTCACAGTAGCTACCAAGAAAAAATAAATTAACAGCGTTTTTTGACAGTAAATAGCAATGGAGCCATTTCAAATCCAATGCAGGAGGTGAAGAACTAGTAGAAGAAAGAAGTGAAGAACTGACAGAGAAATGTAGGTTTTGCTGGTGAAACCATAACTGAAAGCAGAGCTTCTTAGCAGAGTTCTCTCTCTCATTTCTCTCTAATGCGCCAATATGCATTTTTCATCTCTCAAGATACATCACCAGAGTATAATGCCTCGATAAATAAAACTAGCTGAGCTTAAAAACAAGTGTAGTGACAGACAGAGGAGGAATTAGACATGCAGCCTTCTGCAAACGATCAGCAACTTCTTATGCACAGAACTAGTTTGATTTATGTTCTCTACTAGTTTTCTGGTTTTCAAAAACCACCAGAGGGAGCCAATAACCTCTCATAAATATAAATAAAGGCATGTTGGGGTTGGCAATGAAAAAAATAGAGTAAGAATTAAGCTGTCTTTGGGTTTCAAAGAAATACGCTAACTGCTGATTCACCAAGATCCGCATAGATGTAAAAGTTTTGGATGGTGACACTTGATAGACATAAAAGTGTATTAGAAGAGCCTTTTAAATTTGGTCTTGATAATTATTAACACAACTCATAACAGTTCTAGAATGCCAAAAGACACATGTTAGAGGTGAGGATAAAATAATGTCGGCAGCCAAATACCACATGATACATAGTCATTTAGGAACATATGTTTGAGCTCTGCTGCTGCAACTGTGTAACCATCAGGTATGTGAAAACATGAGTGATGTTATTTACAAACTGGTCTCAGGCTGCTTCGTATGATTGCCAGGGTCTACCCCCTTGTAAGTGCTGATGGCTAAGGTAACCCCTGGGGAAAAGCTAATTCTTTGGATGAAAGAGTGAGGAGCATGGTGTCATAAAGCACTATGTGATTATATCAGTGTCTACGCCTTAAATGTTAGTGATTACAGTGATTATCATGGAGAAGTACTTCAAAATATGAACTGACATACTGCATGACTTGCTATTGATTTGGCTATCGAGCTCATCACTGATTGATCTGTTATCTTGATTGGAATACAAAATAAGTAAGGAACTGTGCAGATGATCCAAATGGACTTACTAGACCAGGTGATTAGGCACTTTTACCAGAGAAGGCTAAAAATAGCAAGTCATGATTCCTTACTATAATTACCCGATATGAAGGTTCTTCCAGAAGTTCAATAGGATCTCACTAAACCAAAAGTAGATCCTAGAAAAAGCCTGGGAAGTTTGGCATGATGATACAGCATGTGGCATATAATTTGTTTGCCCTTGCCAGGTCAATATCATAGAATAATAGAATAGTTAGGGTTGGAAAGGACTTTAAGATTATCTGGTTCCAAGCCCCTGCCATATATCTTCAGGATGCATGTCCTAGTTTTATAGATATGGGAAAAAGTAAAACCTGAAGTGCAGAAAAGCCTAGAATTCAAAAGTTGGATAAAAGGTAAGATCTGAAAACAGGACCTGACACATGAAAGCACTGTTTCTTTAAACAGCCAAGTAAAATTAATGAAGATTAGATGAGCTCCATTTGCTGTAGCCAAGAACTGAATATTAACCTTTATTAACTCTCAGGAAAGGCTCTATGACACACTTTTCCTGGGCACAGAAGAGAAGACATCTTTGAGCAATTTGGTCTAGTGATAGGCATCCCTGCCCATGGCAGGTGGGGATAGAATCATACAATTTTTAAGGCCCTTCCAACCCAAAGCATTCTGTGATTCTATGATCCTGTATGCATCTTTCTCTTGATGAATAATCACAGGTTTTAATTGCAACATTTTTCAAACCAAGCTCCTACTAATAACTGGATAAAGCTATCTGGAGGAAGCTGTGTGTCTTTGTGACACTTCGGTTCTGGAGGTGCACGCAAAACATAATTACCTACAGCTTTTGTAGATGTAATTGTAGAGCCTTGTTTTCAGCTTTTATAGCAAACTTGCCATCTGTTTTAATTCCATTGCTATGACCTCAGCAATGGAGGAAATAGTTCCTTCCCAGTTCTAGCTCTGTGATCCTCTGGGAAGAAGATGCTTTAAACAATGCCTGAAGTGCTTAACTAATATGCAATTTTGTTTACACACACATTACAAATAGACTAGTCAATAGCACAAAGCAAAAGCCAGTAAAACTTGGACTGGGAATATTCCTGCAGTGCACATCTCGACTACAGCTGTGAATGAGTCCTGTAACCCTACTGAACTCAACAAAAAAGGATCTAATTCAATGTTCAAAATGAGCACTTTCATCTGCTCTACCTTACTTGGTCCATAGGACAACCCATTAAAGATACTTACATAATAAATAAAAGGAACAAAAGATAACATCGTGTTATCTGGCCTCACTTCCTCTCTAGAAGCCACAGTACAGAATTGCAGCCAGATTATTATTTGAGTACTCCACACATGAGGGATCAAGTAGAGACCAGTTAATTAAAAAAAAGATATTATTAGAACATCATAATTAACGGGGGAAATTGTTTGAAAGCCAGGAAATTCCTCATTTAGTTTTCACAAAGTCCTGATCTTTAGAGCTTCCTCATTAGGAGAGAAAACTTCTTCTACCAGAGGTTATACAGATTAGAAGGTACAGAAGAGGGTGTAGGGAAAGAGCTCATGCCTCAATCAGGTGAGCATCCCATTGGGCGAGAAAAGTCCACCCTGACAAAGAAGCTCTGCAAGGGGCCAGTGCAAAAGTCCCAAACGTGACTCTGATGTCACATCTGTCATGAAACCCCACGAAACCCAGCCCAAGGCTGCTCTTACTGCTTTAAAGTGACAAAAGACAGCTTTTTGCAAGTGTAAAATGAGGGCAAAAATCTCTTGTTCTTCACCCAAACTGCACTCACTCTTTGCCCCCTCAGACCATCCTAGGAAGGCTGGAGCACTGTGGCAGGCAAGGGAAGGGCTGCAGCCACTGGCTGGAGCAATGGTGTACCCATACATCTGGGGAAGGCAGGGCTGCCATGCCAGGGGTACTACATTGGCATGGCAGCCAGCACCCAATAGGGCCTACTGGGCTCTGCTGGCTGGGAGGGAAGCTGGAGTCACCTCCAAACCACATGTGTACCTCAGCCAAGCATTCTTGTAAGCCTGGGAGCCTGCTATAGGGGGATGCATTAAAAGCCCTAAGCCCAGGAGGCAAGCGTAGGACTGTCGCTGCTCTTGAAGCTCTGCTTCCCCTGCCTTAGGCTCCTTCCTCACCCCCATTCCCACGACTCGGCACAGTTGGGGATCGCTTCTGCTGCCTCAGCCGGCTGTCGCTCCCTGCCCATCTCTCTTTGAGCCCATGAGTCACTTCCTCTCCTCAGATCCCACCTTTCAAAACTTCCTTTTTCCTTTTTGGGGGTACATCTGAAAGCCTTTTCCGAAAGTGGGCATTGGGCTTACTTATCCAGGGGATAAAGCACCTCTGGGAAGCAGCACATTCTCGTGTCTGACGACATCCAGCCAAGAGCCCACAGTCACATTTGTGCGGTCCCCATCACACCAGTGTTCACAGCTCTGCACTAACCTCCTCTCATCCTCTGCTTCAGCAGGCTGCAGCTGTGGGTAGTGCCCAAAGGCTTCTCAGCCTCCAGGTATGTGGCACACAGGGAAGAGCAGAGGAAGGAGAGGCCCAGCTCACCCCAGCTCAGCTTGCTGGCCCCAGCAGCTGCCTCTTGTTCAGAGAGCAGCAGCCCTGGGGTTCAGTCACAGCTGGAAGGAAAGCAAGAAAGTAAAGCTGAAGCAGCTTTGACTTAAAAAATGGGGTTCCTTTCATTTATCCTCTGCTTTTTAAGCTGTCAGGAATTCAGGTTTTAAGGTTTTTCTCTGCAGCCAGAAGGGTTAGAAATGTTTCTTGGAGAGCTGCAGTGGACCCTCCTGAAATCAGTGACAACAGCTGCTCTAGCAAGCCAGTAGTACCATCCCCTGGGAAGCTTCTAGCTCCTCTCAACACTTCCTCACATGAGATGGAGAGTTCATATATTTCTGCCCCTCACGGGCAACTAGCACCAGTAAAGACAGTGGGAGAAGAGTGTGGATGTGAAGGGAGAGGTGTGTGGGGGAACCTGTCATGATTTGAGTGGTGGTTCAGGCACAACTTGTTCCCTGGGAGATTTCTGTCATCAGCAAGATAATCACGTTGGCAGACAACTTACTCTGCAGGTACAGTAGCCAAATCTACCTGTGCTCAGCTATTCAGAATGAAGCTATTAGTTAACTCTCCTGTTTGTCACTGTGTTTCCGAGATTATGGTGCTGGATCAGCATGCTTTGATTTCTCCAGCCTTTGCACTTCTTGGAAAGCTGTTTTCCACTCTAGGATCTCTGAGACCTTATGGCCTGATGTTTTGCCTATGCTGTTACCACTTCTTTGCCGCACGGTACTATTAGGGCAGGAAGCATAAAGCTATTGTGGCCAGATTCTCAGCTGGTGTAAAGCCACATCTGGAACAGGGGGCTATGCAGGTTCACACTAGCTGAGAATTTAGCCTGTACAAGTTACAACAAGAATTTGCTTGTGGAGGAGATCATTTGCTTGATTGTTTTGCAGCAGGGACATGCAGTTTTCATGCTAGTTTCATACCATACTAATTTAGCCACTGGCAGAGAACTGCACTAAGCATCCAAATTGATGAGGCGTTGAAAGAATACTGCTACGTTAGTATCTTCTATTCTCAAACATTACAATGTTTTTCATGGCCAAATACACCCACAGAAATGAGAGGGAACACAGAGAATATAAATGGTGCCTATAGATTCCCATGTGACACCACCCTGCAGTCAGAGAGTTGCATCCCTTCTGGTAGGTGGGTTTCGGTCCTGGCCAGTCTGACATGTCTTTGGATGTGCAGACCTGATACTGTGACATTGGCCCTGCTGACACCATGCTCACTTTCTTAGCGATCTAGGAATACAGATCAAAAAATCAGTGGTTAAAGAACATCGCTTGTATCTTCTCCAAAGCATGCCAGTTACTAACAGTATGGAGGCAATGCAGATCTATTTTGCAATTTGTTGTACTCACTCTCCACAGCAGATATGAGAAGCAGGCTGTGCCCCACAGTTCCTTGTTTCTCAAAGCCCACCCAGACTGGCATGGTGTTTAGGCAGTTATGGCTTATTTTCCAACAAGATAAATACAGGCAATGGTTCTCAAATGTATGACACTGTGTAGTCACGGAGAGTATGTGCTTCTCCAACACTGCTAAGGGGAACACCGTGGCAATCAGCTGCGGTCCCTGCTCTGAATTATCCCCAGAGGAAAAAGAACTCAGCAACCAAACTAGACAGAGAGGATGAATTAGTGACACAGTATTCCCACCAAAGTCTTGTATGCGGTATCACCTAAAATAATTTCTTGCCACAACACAGAGTCCTTTTGCCTACAGAGCATACTTTTCTGGACCCTGATGTAGGAGAAGCTGGACATGTTTTTCCCCATATGAGTATATGAGAAAATCCCCAAATTGCTGAGTTTCACAAGATTACCTGATTTTAATAGCACATTCTTGACTTACTGAAAACTTAGCACTGTGCATTTGAGCCAGTATATGCAATTTGCTAAGGGAGCAAATTAATGTGTCAAGCATTAGAGGGCTGTATGGGCTTTCTTAGGCAGGAATAAAGAAGTAGCAATAACCAGTGCTTGCTACTAACATTGGGTGGGCAAAACTAATATAGGTAAGAGCAATATTTTCCATGGAAAGAAGTGCCAGTTTTAGATAGAAAGAATAATAAGTGACCATAAAGTCAAAATAGGAACAGTCCCCCCTAAACACTTTTAACACGCTTTTACGTTCACAAGGTTCTTATACAAAAGACAAAACCCACAAACTGCACATTACTGCTATTGCTGCTAAATCTAAAGTATTTTCTTTTTTCCAGGGGGAATTTTTTCCAACACTGTGCTGTAAATTCCTTATCAAGAAGTAACAAAGAAAGAGATTTCTCTTTTCAGATCAAGAGAGCAGCTTTGGTAATGCCTGCATTCATTCAGCTTTTAATTCCAAACACCATCCATCATGCTATACATCCCTTACACTGGGCTGCAGAAAACATACCACAAATTCTACTTGGAACAGCAATGCATCTTGAACAAAGCTGACTAAACTCGAAATTCAGTTTTCAACAACCGTGTGTTAAAAAGAAAATCAACGAAAGAAAAACAGCGAGCTCTACTGAACAAACATCCTGCAGTTAAAAAAAATATGTTTTGATTGATGAAGGAAAAAGCCGTGACATTTTAGGTGGCCTAAAAGAAATTTCAAGGATCATATTAAAAAGAAAGCTGGCATTGTATTAAAATATGGTTATCCCAAGGGATAACTGGAATATACTGGGGAACCAGGACATAGACTGGCTTTAACCTTTTCTCAAAGCAGTTCATTAAATCTTGCTTTCTTCATCTCATGTCCCCAGGTGGGGGAGTTTACCTTCAGGATCATCAACTTTCTTGGTTGTAAACCAACTCTAATCCACTTCCTTGATCCTCCTGCAATTGATTAATGCCATGCTAATCCTGTCCTGGCCAGGCACAACGTGGAAAACTGAATGTACTACATTTTCTACAAGAAAAGTATTCAGGAATCTAGATCTCAATCCAAAACACTTTAACCTTTGTGGAAAGGTCAGGATGAAACACCCAATAAGATTTACTGAGCTGCAATATCTACAGAAACAGCAAGGTAAGCTCTGAGAAGAAGCAATATCTTTCATCAGATCAACTGATACAGCTGGAAAAAACAAACAACCTTCCTAGCACAGAGAACTGATGCAGCTATGGGCAACACCTGAAATCTACTTTTTATTAGCCCTGCAGTGAAAACAAGTCTTTTGGCATTGGACATTAACATAATTAACTCTTTCTAAGGTGAATTTTTAATACTCGTTATGGAAAACATTTTCATGGTGTAATTAGAAATAAATTCCCAGCTTTTATTTTAATTACATCAAAACCCTAGATACTTCCAAAGAATCTTGTGTGCTAGAGCTAATAATGCAAATGCATTTGTCAAAATTAGCTGTATTTTTAGTATTGGCAACTTCTGTCCAGTGTCACAAATTCTTAAACTGAGTACATGGATTCCAGCGAATTGTCAGTTATTTTCTGGCAGCTTAATTCCTGTCCTTGCAGACAATATGAATTTTACACTTTCATGAGAAAGTGAAACTCAATGATATTAATATGCAAAATGCAACTTCCTGTTGAGTGAATGTGCCAAGTGAGTGTCTTCACTTGTAATACTTTGGATGCTACTTTGAATGGTATCCTTGTAAAGCAGTACCACTTTGGTAGAAGCAACCAGCTGCTCTTCTGTCTTGTATGTGCCTGGGCTTGTTTATCTACCTCCAGTCAGTTAGGCAGGTAACAAGCTGGCACAGGTGTCCCCCACAGGCATATCAGTTTTATGTATGTCATCTTTGTGGAGCCAAAACTGCTCTAAGAACAACATTTTCTGAATTTTGTCCTGAATTCCCATTCCTCCTGTGCATTATCAGTGGGATTCTTGAATGTTTACTCAATCGCAGTTGGCTACAACTGCGCAAATGCTTGTCAAGCTCCTCCTCCGTGTATAGTAGCTGCCACTGCTGTACTATGTCCTATTTTATTTAGCTTTCAGATACAGAAACAGCAGTAAAATCTTGGAAACAAAAACTCAACAAATGAAAAAAGCCACCATAAAAGCCCTCAGTGGCTTGTTGCGACTGTATTTTCTTGTTCATAGACAGCCTTGCCGACACAAAGGAAATGAGGTCTACTTACACTGAAAAGAAACAGGCCCCTTCTGCATGGCTAGGGCCCCTGGGCTTCTGATGGTGAGGCCGCTGGTAGTCATGGCTTGGGCTCTGGAGGAAAATGACTGGGACCTTCTTGCCTTACCTCCCTCCTGGATAAGCACAGCTTCCTCCTCTCTGGGTGGTCTTTCCAGTGATGGAGGTCTTGTCCTTCCACTCCTGGTGTGACCCAGGAGTGAACTGAGCTCATTATAAATGTACTTGCTTTTCCTCTGAAAAAGGAACATGGTGGAAATCAGTAGATTCATGTCATGATACTACATTTATACGTAAAATTAAATTAAAAAATGGTCTACTTGTTTGCATTTTACCCGTGTGATGCATCTTTCTTGAGAGACCAAAGCAACTGTCAGATCAAGCATTTCAAGACACGTCATTTCCAGAAGAGAGGAGTTAGACACACTCTTGATCGTGTGCTTCTGTTTATTCTGGTAAGGGATCTAGGACACCTGTGTTAGTTTTAAAGCTACTACATGTACAGCACTTGACTGCTATATTTTGGCAAGTTCCAGCTGTTATTTCACATGTGTGAACTAAGAAAATACCCAAGGTAAACACAGACTTAGAAGAAGTACCAAAAACATTTACAATAAAGCATGCAAGTATGGCCCAGTATGTTAACCTGCTAATATATACAGTGTGCTGGCCCTGATCTAGTCTCCTTTAGAAAGGCAAAGACATGTAACAAAGCCTATATGAAACACCACAACCAGTTACCAGATATTTCTCCTAAAGGAGCAGCACAAATAAGAATTCCCCTTCTAATATTTTTCTTTACTTATTGTTGTTACCAGAGAAGCTCATCCAAGTGTGCACAGCACGGAACAGAAACATTTTTTTCTGTTCGTTTTATGCATCTGACAGCATTTAATCTAAAAATCAGTTTAAATCCAGATTACTTACATGTGTGCACACACACTCCCCCTCTACACACACAGTGTTAAAAGGACATTACTGATGATCATTTATTTTTCTCCACTCTTGCTGCATTTCGTAATATCCCTTCTCTCTTGAAAAACCACAGAAGATTGCCTTTAATACACTTCAGTGGTGTCAGAAGAACCTCAGGAAATGAGGACTGAGGTGAACCTAAGGTCCGCTGTATGCCATCAGTACTCTGATTATACATACTGCTTTGTAATGGAGGTAAAGATCTGAGCTCCTGATGTCCTGCTTTCAAAAACCAATATTCTGTCCACTTTCTGTCTCCTCTAATTAAAACAAATTGCTTTGACCTGCTTGGTTTCTCCTCCAGAAGTGATGTTCTATTATAACTTACTCTCGCCCACAATCAGGTTTGAGTTAGGCCTCAGAAACTCTTAGATTTCACTAGAAATGAGTTTTAATAGAAAACCAGGTTTTCTTTATCTCCATGATTTCCTGTATATGGGTCACATCCTTTGAAGTCCGATCATCAGCTCTGTAAGTACTACCCTTAGAGGTAAGTTTTCCAGCTGCCGCCTGACATAACCACCCCATAGTCTGTGAGCTGTATCTTTCTGGGCAAAGAAACAATAAAACCCTGAGCTATTGATTCAGATTCATGGGGCCAAATAAGTTACTTCCAGGCAGCAGCCTGAGCACGGGGTGATGTTTTCTGAGGAATTTCTGAGGGGCGCCTAAGAGAGATGAGAAGCTGTAGGAGAAAAGGGTCACTTGATTGCTGCTGAGACCAAAACGTTGCAATGGGATGGCAGGACTTTGTGTGACCAGGGTCATCTCAAGTTCTGAAGGAACATTTCCCAATGTTTTATCTCTTTTCTGCCAAATTCAGCCCTAATGCAAATGCCATCTGTTCTGCTAAAGCTATGCAATGGGTGAGTTACCTTGCTGAGTAAGAACCACACACCATTTTGTGATTAACTAATTTCTTACTCAAAAGCTTTCAGTACTTAAAGACTTCAGACTTAAAAACTTTTTTGTCCCATGTTTGACATGGCAATGTTCAGTTAAAGTATCATGTCCCTCCAATTATAGGTGCTTCAAACCCAGTAATGTTTTGCTTACATCCATTACTGATCATTCACTACTCCCATTCATCATAATCCTGGATTGCTCTAGTTCACTCAACACTAATTCTAGCTGGCTTTCATCATTCCCATGGAAAACATATACCAACAATTAAATCTCTCAGCAAAGGACTCAACTCATTTGGAGGTTTATAAAAGCACTGAGGAAAAAAACCCACCATGTATATATTTATGAGAGCCACAGCAATAAGTATGTAAATCCCTGATAACAATGCAGATAATTTCATCAGTGATGAAAAGTTAATTTGATGGAATCTGGCATTTTATATTTCTGATGCCAGACATGGTAATGCATTTTAGAGTGGTAGGTCTAAAGATTCTCAAGAGCTTCCTGGGTAACTTGAAAAGAAGAAAGAGAAGGGGGGATGTGGGGAGACAAGGAAAAGGCACATGCAGTTATATACAGAAGTTCATAGAAAGTCACATCTAGATTACACATAGAAAGTGTAATCTAGAAAACATTCCTTTACTGTAGTGATATATTATGAGGTAGTTAAATGTTATCTTCAGAAACAGTAAAGTACATGCCATTACTTTGAGGCAGGGAGAGTAGATGCCCAAGGCAGAAAAAATTTTGGCTCCCTTATTTCTTACCCTTGCAGAGTTCGTGCATACTGAACTCTGGCCAACACTCTCCACTGTCGATCCAGTTCCAGCCACCTCCAACGACTTATTTGAAGTCCTGCAGAAAGTCTGGATGAGGGCTGCGAATAAAGCAAGCTCTCTGTCTTCTTGCCCCATGCTGTAACCATGAGACCACCCTCCCACATAAAAGCTGAAGATATCACAGTATCAGGGGAAAGGCATTTCTGTAACTTTCCATATATTTTAGCCTAAATACCTTGGCAATACTAGAGCATAAGCAGTGAGCGTAATGGTTTGAGGGCTGATGGCTCTGTCAAAGAAATATTTACATTGGGTTGATACTAGCTTAATATGGTCTTTACTAGCTCCCATTGTGATGATTTATATGTCCTTCCAAATCCTGAAAGAAAGAAATGAGGCTTAGCATTACCTTTCTAAAGACTATAATTGTGTTTCTATAAAGAAAGCATAACTGGTAGATAGCTTTCTACGCATAGATAACCTTAGTAATGAAGAATTGTAATTGGTACTCATTTTGTGTATGTGTATACAATATGCAGTAAAAGGAACAAGATAAAAGAGGAGGTGAGAAACTGCAGGAACAAACTGGTTTGGTTGCAAAACTTGAAAATCCCACTCTGCAATAAGGGACCATGCAGAATAAAATATCAAAATGGGATTTGATGAAGCTAGTGCCTAGGCTACCTTCCATAAGCTGCTGAACAAAATACATTCCCCATGACATAGAATGTTTGTAACTTGGAAATTTTTAAAACTCACCAGTATTGCAAAAGACACTGCAAGTATAAGAAAGATATTTAGGATCAGAGAATGATTTAGTTGGGAAGGAACCTCTGGAGGCAGGGCTAGCTTTAGGTGAGATTTAGTGTTCATTCCTGAAGTTCCCAAACCAAGACAAACAAGATCTGCAGATTTTTATGGTTTTTTTAGTTCTACCTGTAGGTTATCTGTCACTGCTTCAGCTACAGCATAGACCTACCCTGACCCAGAGATACCTCATTTATCCTTGTAGGCTTGATTTACACTAGCTGCACACAGAGACAGCTCCAGAGATCAGTTCCTCTACTGACCTTATTTCAGTGCCTTCAAACATCTCTATTCTTCGAGCTCTCATGAAGACCTGTTCCTCAAAGAAACATTCTAAACCTCCATGAAATTCCTGTTACTTCCATCATGGACCAGAACCACTTCGCCTTCCCAGCAAATGCTGGATAACGAAACCCTTATTCTAAACGTCTTATATGTGGAGTTTTAGCACAATGTTCTCCCAGAACTAGCTTTGTTAGAAGAAAGAGTTGTTCCCACCCGCATTTTCTGATCTCATATTTGGTTTATATTTATTCTGTGTACTGCATTTCATTTCAGATACAAACTTACCTCTGTCTCAGGACCTACGAAACAACTGGATAGACAGCTTGGCCTTCTCTGGCCTTCCAGTAGTCCTTCCGTTATCTACAAGGATTGTGTATCCTTTGCTTCTTCTAGCACTACAATGTTAATGCAGTTAATAATGTATAAAGTTAATCCTTGGTTCTCCCAGCTCACAGATGTAGTGGCTGAGAGTGCTAAGAAGATTAATTTACTTTATCTTTCGTCTTCACATGACATAATGAAAAAAATTCTTCCAGAACAAATAGATACGAAGAGAAACCTGGTTTTGAGCTACAAAGCCTTATAAGGACCTCTGCAAGGAGGCAGACTATCAGTGCTATAAGAGATTAGTGCTATGAGTTAGGAAAAGAAAGTGACTGCAGTGTCTTAAAAGAAACAGTCTATCTTTATTGCCTTTTAAACCAATTAGAGATCAGACCACCAGCATTTCAACCTCCTGCTTTTGCTCATGGTACTCATGGATTATAAAAATGTTGACATTTCACTTCAACTCAGTAAGAAAATTAAAAGAAAAAAAAAGGACATGTCATTTTTTTAGATGTATTATATTTTATAAGTAGTACTGTAACTATGATGGTCTGAGGGTATAACCAAGGCCAGGTGTATAGACAGAGGTATGAAATCACTCTGGGTAAAAAGAATAAAACATCCTTTATTCATGAAGCTAAACTGTGGAAAGAGATGAACTGCAAGGTTACATTCACTGACTTCCTTGTACAGGCTTACCTGGGAGGAAGGGGCACAAAATCTGTCTGTCATCTGCACCCTTCAAGAGGAGTCCCCATTTACAATTCCTAGCACTGAAGAAGTTCGGGGATTGCTGTCCCCAGAGACTGAAGGGGACAGGAATTTTTTTCTCTTTTTTGAGTATCATGCATAAAAGGCTGGTTTTGACAAGATTTTTATGCCAGCAATGAGACGTTAAGAGGCAGGCGGACATCTTGCTGCTCAATATGCATTTGTATGGCACAGTGTCTGCCTAATGCATCTGTTGTCAAAGGATGGTGAACAGGGTCTTTTCACAGCAACCCCACTGCTTTCCTCTTTGACTGACAGGTAGTCCTGTTTAAATCAATGAGAGCAAACTAAAAATGTAATATTTAGGAGGACTTAAGTCTTTGAAGAAAGCAAATCTGAAGGAACAAAATCACTGTCTTTAGAAAACCTGCAGATGGCATTGCTCAAGCAAGCATGTTTGATTTCTTCATGAGAAGAAAACAATATTTGAATAAAAACTATCCAAGCAAAAAAAACCCCCAACCTCCTACCAGTTGGCGCCTTCTACTTTCTAGTATATTTTTCCTTGGATTCAGTTGCATTTAGTAACTGTATATAAAACAAAGCTTTGGATCCTGAAGCCTAACTTTGTATCCTTGCTCTGTAAAAGTAAATAAATAAATAGGAACACTAATGAAAAGTTGTTAGAATTTAGATGAGAGGGCAGAGATTTAATAAATGCTACTAAGGTACAGTCTTTTAAAAAATAAATGTACACTGTTTGGAGACTATTCCTTTTCCATTCTAATGTAATTAACAGAGATGTGTTCTTCAGTATTTCACAAGGAATTCTTGCACACTAATCCAGCTAGGCAGTAGAAACAGCGCTGCCAACCAGCCAGCAACAATGAGTTGCTATTTGTCAAATTTCACATACCGGCAAATGTCTGAATTCTTTGGCTTGTTGGATAGCTGCTCACCAACAACTTGTCTGGTTAAAAAGTTCTTGAGAACTTTTTTACACACCATATCATCTCCGCAAAGAAAGGGACATCTACGTTTGCTCCAGAGTGGTGAAGAGAGCTCAGAAACATCAAATTTTCTCCAGTATTACTCTTGAAATTCAATTTGCTTGTTTGTGGGGTTTTTTTAAACATTTTTAGGTAGAAAATATTAGCAAGTTTTTTCTTTATCTTTCTGTAAAATATACACACACATCTATAGGGTGCATCCGTATATTATGAATATAATTTTAACTTACGTTATACAAACATATATACAAAAATTATTAATTTTTAATAATATTTATAATACAATTAGAGTACAATTGATATGAATATAATTTCCATAGGATCTTTCACTATACATTTAAAAATCCATCAAGAATTTATGGAATTGTATAAGCTATATTTACGTGCATGTTTGTCATATGCCAGTAAAATTAGAGCAATATTTTTAGTGATCCTAAAGAAATGAATCTTCTGAAATGAGCTATCTGTCTGGTCAGACCTCCTTCTTCCCTCTATCCCAGTAACTCCCAGGCTATTTTCAATCCAATTCAATATTTCAGACAATGGTGGCATTCAGATGATAGAAACCTGAGGCAGCAATGTGATGTGGTCTGCTTGACATACTACTGCTGAGCATCCTGCTCCTGTACTTCAGACCTGCAACTTCACACCTTTCTCTTGCCCTGCTGGAAGCATCAGATGAGAGTCTCTAGGTCTCAATAACTCACTGAATAAGCCATGCAGCTTCCCAGTATCTCAGAAGTTATTTATCATTAAGATGATTCAATGATAGGTTCCTGCCAAAACCTCTCTGGTAAGCCCTCAGCGTAACAAATTTCAACCACATTTACAAATCACGTTTTAAATTCCACTATCAACCCAGGAAAAAAATATTTTCCATCAGCACTGATATTGCTGATGGACATTCACCTGCAGAGAAAGGGAATAGCATCTTTCCAAGCCACTTATGTTCCCATACCCTGTTTACAGCCACAGAAACACAGTGCCCCGTGTTAAATTATATCCAGCATTTAATTTTCCTCTAATGAGAAAAAAGTGGACAAGCAATCAACACGCCAGACCTGATGCTATTAGTGATACCTTGAGACCAGTTCTGCTATTCCTGTAGCTAATGTGCTTTCTAGAAGCCAGCAGGAGACTCACACTGAGCCTGGTACCTGCTGTAAAAGTCTATCTTCCGCCTCCTCCCTTCTCTGCAGCATGTGCAGCCTAAGATGAACCTGTATAACCCTGAAAGGGGATGTGGAGCAACACAGTGTGTGATGGAGACAAGTTTTGGTCCTCACTTTTCTATAACACTCTTTTCCTTGACTCATTTATGCTAGCTTTACGTGAGGTACTATAATGCCAGTGTGTATAAATCACTACAGGATAAACTACGACTCTTTGGCATCCTGAGCATAAAGACCAGGTTTAAACTTCAGTCACCAACATGCCTGAAATCAGTGTGAGCCTTTGCAGTGCCTTCAATGCAAGTTTTGTCTTCTCTCTGAGATGGAAAAAACCTTTGTAGTGAAAATACAAGTGGAAGTTAGGTCATGTTGTTCTGGGAAAAGGGAGAATTTGAAAACACAAATACCTTCTGCAAGTTAAGAATGATTCCAGTGATCTATAAAATTATCTTAGTATTAGTGCTGATTTGTCTTACTGTGAGCTATTTGTATGTGTATGGACATGATACCTTTGGATAATATTTACTGAGTCCAAGCACATTTTTATCATATGCTTAGCTGCTGAAGTGATGTAACTGCTAGATGTACGAAGTCATTAACAGGTTAATGGTGGTAGTGGCCAAAAAAGGGCTCACAAAGTGCTCTCCTAATTGCCTCCTTCCCAAAACCTTCTCAAGTGTGGAGACGTCACAGGACTGCAAGGAGAAAGTTAAGCTTGTATCCAGTGAGGCAAGAGATGTATGCCCAGCCCCAGGGCAAAAATGTGCATGTTCATCCCATATCACGTGGAGCTGGGAGGGAACGGTGCCAGACCCTTGAGTCATTCGGCAGTACAACAGGCAGATTACTCTAATACAAAAAATGTAAACCACGATAAATGAGAGCAGATTTTAGCTATGATAGTCCATGTAGCCTTCAGTGCATGAATTAATTCTTTGATGGAAGTATGAGCTATTTTCATTGTTGACAGATAAATTTCTGTTCCTATGGATGGTTTTATAAAAATTGATGATGCAAATAAAAAGGTCTGATTTAACTAGATTGTCTTTAATCTCTGGTTTAGCTTCCATTAAATGAAACTTTTCGACAAGTCAAAATATAGCGTTCTGCTTAAAAAACACTACTATGTTCAGTTACATCTGAAAAAAGGAGCTCAGGTCTGACATGTTTAAAATATCAGAGTTTTATTCTATTTACTTATTCTTTGAAGAGACATTAAGCAAAAGAAAATTCAAATACCCTAAGTCAGAAAATCCCCATAAACCTAGCCAAAAGAAATTTATCTGTCCACTTTTTTAGTGAATTAATGCATTGTCCAAAGAGCATGTGCTTTGTACATACATAGGTCTGCCTTGTGGTGTTTCCAGCTGCGCAGCATAGGACCACCTGGAATAACAATGGAGCCACTAGAATTACTTTTTATGCATATATGGCAGCCAGGATTGGGTCCTGTCCATGTACAAGGAAACTTTTGCTTTTGAAGATGTTCCCAGCCAGCAACACCTTTATGAAAATCACAAGTTGCAATTTAAATACTGGAGTTGTGTCTCACATCTGTTCAGCGCAAGCATACTGTAATTGACTGGTTCTCTTGATTAAATCTACTGCGTGACAGGCAAACCCTATGAAAGAAAGTCTGTCTTTAACATTCCAGCTAGATGGTAGAATTTTATACGTATTCCTTACTCTAGCCTCCAGTAGAAATCACATTCTTTGAGTTATGGATAGGTCCCAAGGCCGAAGTGAGCCAAATTTCTGTCTTCCATTACCCAATAGGAAATGGGAAAAAATAAATGTACGCTGAGTGGTGCAGTTAACCAACATCACATCTAAACCCTCCTCAGTAATTCAGCAGAAAGATTTAGGGAGGGAATGGACAGGGAAAACACTGTGATACAAAACATTTTGTAAGTGTTTTATAAGAGCGTAGTCTGCTAAATAAGAAAAAGAAACTTGATTGGTAGCTGGCAGCAATATTAAGTGCATCTATTTAAATATCTATATACATCTAAAAGAATCCGAACCCCTCCCCGGACCCCTTTTTTTCCTTTACACTTCTTATAGTGACAAAGCCACCTTTTTATTAAAAAAGCCCCACATCTTAAAGTGTCTGTTTCATACCTTCCAGGGTCAGGGTTTTTTTAATATGATTAATAACTCTAACAGGTATTCTTGAAGCCAAACAGCTGGGTTATTGCTCAAGAAAACAGCTGTTTCATCGCTAAATAGATCCTTATTTCACTAGCCATCAACTTACTGAAGCTTTGCTGGTTACTTGCCTTTAAGTATTTGCTGATAGTGAAAAAGTCCTGGTACTTAATCATAGCTGGTGCTACAAAAGCCGGAGCTACTTTGAAAAAATAATACACAGAGAAAAACATTGGCAGAAGGCTTTTTTCTTTGAGGGTGGGGAGTTTTTTTTTGTTTCAATGCCACACATTAGGTTGCAACCAGATGTTCACATTATAGAGCCTGCCTGGATTAAAAAAAAAAAAAAACAAAACCAACAAAAAAACCCTCTTTTTATTCAAAAATGTCAATATCGTTTAACAGCAAATGTAATATAATTACAGTATTCAATAAACATTTAACAAGACACAGACATTTTCTGCAGGAAAATATTACTAGAGTGAGCCTTTTAGCAGTTTAGCAGTTAAATTAGTAATTTCTTTTATAACATCTGGTGCACAGTCTCTGATTTCTAAAGTTTTGGAACAAAAAGACATCAGGCAGATTTTGAGTTATGAATAATTTGCCAGTTGTTTACCTTTATGCCAATCTAATTCTCCACTGCATACATGCAATCGAATACATTACAAATGTGTTTTCCATAAAAATCCCTAAAATGCGGAAGGGGGAAGGTAGAAAATCAGTTCAAGCAACTCCATCCCTTCACAGGTATTGCCAAGCCTCTTACCGTCCCTTCACAGGTATTGCCAAGCCTCTTACCGTCCCTCTCACCTCTCTTGACACCTGATGGAGGTTCAGGACCCCACTCTGAACTCATGAAATCCAAGAGTGCCTCCATGCAGTGACTCAAACCAAAGCAGTTGACCTTAGCAGAAATCTTTCCGTAAACTGTGGATTTGGGATGAAGTCCAACAAGAAGCCCTCATGGCAAGAGGAATCTCTCAGGAAGTGGGAGAGCAGTGAAGGACCATTGGGTGCAGGAGCATAGCCCCAGCCATTTGCTCATGTGCCTCTGCCCTGCCTGGGGACATGACTCTTGGGGTGGGGAGGTTCCTTCCACAAGGACAGGTTGCCAGAACACCAACCGCTTCCTGTGCTGGGAGCCCTCCCTGGTTATAGTTGCTCCCTAATATCCCAATTCTTCTTGCTCTGTGTTTTTTCTAACTAGGCTGAAGAGCTCAGATCTGTTTGTAGCGACTACTCTTCCCCTACTCAGTTCAAGCACTTGCTTGCTGTAATGATAGCCTCCACTGCGGGAGTTCGGTCAGTCCACCACAACCACTTACATCCACCTCTATCTACTCTGGGGCTCAGATCCATCCTGAATTACACCCACCATCATCCTGTGAGTTGGGTGAAGGCCACCAACAAGTAACTGATGGTGGTCTGTGCTTTTGTGGAGCACAACTACCAGTGCTCCACAAAACAGATGCTGGAAATGGTGTGATAAATCATTCTGTATGTCTGGAACCTGGTTCATTTATTGCCCCTTATCTTGAATAGGTGATCATATTAAATTTAGTGAAAAATTACTAACTTTGCGTGTCATCCATCAATATGCAAGAGGCAAGATTTTTGTCTCTTTTAAATGAAAGGTTTAATTATTAGCCTATTTCTAAATGCCATAATGTTTGTTCTTAAATTCCCTAAATTAAACCTGCAAGGTTTTTTAATGTATTCCGAACAGTATATATCCCATACATGCTTGTAAAACTTATGCAAGGATTTTCTGACCTGTTCAAAAAAATGGGCTTTTAAAACACCCCTCCTCCTGGTTTTTAAAGTGTCAGTGCTGAAAGCCTTTTTTAATGACCGGTAAGGAATATTTGTTTAAAAATCATGATGGGCTCATAGCACAGAAGAATGTATCTTCTTGTGGGTGCATTTGTTGTATGCTATGGCAAAGCATGGCTGAATCTTACCCGCTGTGTGTTCTCCATTCAATGACATTAGCTGAGACTGGTGCAAGTACAGGCCAGAATGTTATCTGATGTGAAACACAATAGTGAATTTTTAACCCATGAGATCCTTCCCTTTCTCTGACTGCCTTGTTGTGTTTCCCCCCCCCCCCCCAAAAAAAAAAAAAGGTTCAGAGGAGACACAAATAAAGCACAGATATTTGTGGGGGGTTTGTGCCTTTCTAGATCAGCTAGTACACGTCCAGTTCCCCTGCAGCTTGTGCAAACATAAACAGTCCTAAAAGAGGAAAGGGAGAGAAAAGAAGAAACAGAAGTTCAAGCTAAGCTTTGTTTTGCTCTCAATACCTGACTTCCACATGTGGGAAGTGAGTAAGCTGCATCATTTCTTCTCTAGCCTGCAACTCCAGTACCAGTTACACAGCAGAATGAAATAACATGATGGAAAACACCAACCAGCATCAGAAATTAGAGGCAGCACAAACCGTTTTCTCTTCAGGGAACTCTAGTGCTTTGGATCAGTAGGGAAGGGCACCCAGAATCCATAACCTGCTAAGGCACAGAGGGACTGTGGGTCATTTCATGCTTTGCAATTGTAAAGGATCAGTTGTTTGCCAATGATAAAAGCACAGTCTTTTAAAAGCAAATTTTGTGCCGCCTTCACTGAAGATGATTCTTGCTCTAATGACTGTGGACAGCCCTTTTGTACTCTGCAGCTAGTAGGTCTGAGCCTTCTCTTGCCTATGGGTGTGTACCTCATTGCTACTTGCTAGACCGAGATAAAGGAATGTAAATGGAAGGAAGTAGAGTTTAGGATGGGTAATTCAGTGAGATGGGAGACATTTTAATAGAGCGGGTGGGTTTGGGGCTTTTTCATTATTTGGGATTTCTCTCCTGCTCCTTAAAGCAGAGCATATCTGGGATATGAGGCTCTGTGCTAAGTGCTCCATCCAGCTGCAATATAAACAGAGCTTTTCTTTGCACATTCTAAAGCTGTAACATTAAGGAGAATAATGGACGATGCCTTTTGATATCTTTGTGTAAACGAAGAATTTTATTACACTGAATTACCATGTTAATTTATGAAAAGTAAACAAAACCAAGTGCAAAACTGATTCAGTGTATAACCTAACTTTCCTGGTGCCTAATGAGGTGACAGTGATTGAATCAAAACAAATATCTTTATGTTTCATAAATGTAAGGAAAAATTCTTCTGTGTTTAATCACTGCCTGAGTCACTGACAATGCTGGCACAACAACACCACAGGTTTTAAAGTAAATAAAAGTCACTTTGTCTAGTGGCCAAGGATACAGGCAAACTCACTGTGGACCACCATGTCTTGTAAGATAACAAGGATGGAGGGAAACAGCAGATAAGGCACAGAAACATTTGCACCAGCCTACACTTAGGTAATATATCTTACCCTATCGTTATTTCCCCATTCATCTATAAACTACTGCAGAAACAAAAGACTGCAAAATACTTCATACTGAGCATCTCACTTTGGCCAAAACTTTCCTTTGGCTAAAAATTTCCTTTAGCTTACAGGGCATTTTTTTCTGGAAGAAGACATTGAAACCTGGGCCCATGAATGACAAAGTGCTGTCACTACCCCTGACACATTATTCCTCTTGAGTCGTCAAATTTCTTCCCTTGATGGTATAAACTAGGTACAGGTTCCCGAATATGTAAGTCGCTGTCCTGGTTTCAGCAGTAGCCATCATTTTTTCTCCTTCTTAGTAGCTGGTACAGTGCTATGGTTTTGACTTTCAGCCTGGGAACAGCACTGATAACACCGATGGTTTTAGTTACTGCTCAGGAATGTTTAGTCTGACCAAGGACTTTCTGAGCCTCATGCTCTGCCGGGAAGAAGCAGAGACAGGGCACCTGACCCAAAATAGCCAAAGAGGTATTCCATACCACAGCACGTCATGCTCAGGATGTAAAACTGGGGGCAGTTACACAGAAGGGCTAGTTCACTGCTTGGTCAGGCTGGGTATCGGTCGGCGGGTGGTGAGCAGTTGTATCCTCTTCACTTGTTAATTTCCCTTATCATTATTATTATCGGTGGCAGCAGTAGTGGTTTGTGTTATACCTTAGTTACTGGACAGCTCTTATCTCAGCCCGTGGGAGTTACATTCTTCCGATTCTCCTTCCCATCCCTCTGGGAGCAGGGGTTGGAAGGGGAGGGGAGTGAGAGAGAGACTGCGTGGTTCTCATTTAAGGCTGGGCTTAAACCACGACAGTAATCCAGAAAACTATGTGATTACAGGAAATCTTCTAACCCAGGATTAATCTTTAAACATTGTCCAGACCTCTCTGGGACAATTTGTATGGATCCCTGCCCATGGTAGGGGGTTGGACTAGATGATGTTTTCCTTTCCAACCCAAACCATTCTATGACTCTGTGATCTGTTGCTCTTTACGTGTATTCCTTCAGACACACAAGAGGAGTATGCATATTTGCTGTTTACATAGAGTTGGGGTTTAAATGTCTGCAATAGTGTAATTGACAGTTTATTGTGTGCTGGTGTATCCCCCGCTAAGAGGGCCAGAGAAGGATACTCCACCACAACCGCACGCTGAAGAGTGATTCTGTGTACAGGTAGGAGCTGGCAAACTCAGTTCTCCCCCGTCAGTGCCAGTCTAAGTCACACATATGCAGTGCAGTAGGAAGAGTAAGACCATACCAGTTGACAAACTACTGCTGGCTGAATTTATTATGGGTCTGAGAGACATGACATGAAGTTGGTTTAGGTTTTGTGTCTGTGGATTGGACCTTTACGATCTTAAAAACTGTCTAGAGAGCATTTTTGTCCCCTACTGCTAATGAGCTCTTCCTGGGATAAAGGACAGAAGGCACAGCATCCCTCAGAAATTCTCTCTTTTCATCTTTCTTATTCACAATAGAAACGATTGCAGTGAAAGTAACATTTTTTTATATGGAACCATAATAGAGAAGCTTGGGAATCCCTGGCAAATTCAAATGGGTATAGCAATTCAAATAGCTCTCTAGATGGGCAAAGAGAAATAACGTACTGAATGCTGTCAGTTGGCAACAGTGATGAAGTTAAGGCTGGGAAAGAGTCCACTTGTCACTGTCCATACATTTCTTAAACATATTAGGAATCCAGGATGTTGGCTAGATGCTAACAAACAATCGGGCCCTTGGACTCGGCCTCTTCTGGTGCTGCCAATTCATAATCACTGTAACATCCTGGACAGCCTAACCCTGCCTCCTCTTTAATAAGCTCCCATTTAGGAAACCATTTTTAGATATAAAAAAGAAAGGAAAATTATTGTGCTCACTTCATGTTCCTGAAGAAGGTAAAAGCAAAGTAAATTAAGTCCAATTTGCATGGACTTCTTAACATGCACAGATTTGGATATAAGCTATGGAGCAGACATAGAATTTTGTAGCTTTTATAGTCAATATTTTATTAAATTTTTCCTTGTAAATTTTGCTGTGTCTTTATTGCATTTATTCAATAATAGGACAGCTTTCCTGTAGCTAATTCTATGCCTTGAAATTTCCCTTTTTGTTAACCTGTGGCGACAGTCTAATGGATAGAGTGTCTGCCATGCAATACAATAAGGAGAGATTCAGGTACCTAGGTGACTGTATTTTTTATTAAAATACCCTTTTATATGCTCAGTTTCAAACTGATGACTGCATTTGCAACACCTAATTGCCACCAGTATCCACAAATACTCTGCATTTAATGACAATATCAAACCAAGTTCCTCCAGTTGAAGCAGCAGGTTGTATTACGCAGTGTAAAATCCCATTTTATGAAATGTCATAGAAATACAGATATAACTTTTCACTCTCCCTTCTTGTTTGAACTTTATGCTCTTTCTATGGCTGGGCTTTATTAATTTTTTTTTCATTGTTAAGTCTCAAAATATTTCTGTTGCATCAGGGAACTAAGCAGCCCCATTGTGGCTAATTTAACACCTGTAAATTGCCATGGCTACCAACAAAACACTTCCTAGCTTTATAAGGTAGTGCATCTATTTCATGTTTTAAAAAAGTGGTGGGTTTGATTTCAGTGGTTGTATCTTATATTAAAAATTCTATTAACTTTATTCATCAACACCATCAGGGATCACTGGGAGCACACAACTTCTCACACTTTTTAAGGCCAGGAGGGAATCACCTCAGCCAGCCAAGACAGACCTTCTTCAAACTGTACCGCATAGATCCTCACCTAATAATGTCTGAATTGGATTTTTTTTTTAAGATCCAAGACACCTTTGCTGCTTACAAGAGTAAATAAGAAAAAATAGTTGTGCTATTTGAAGACTTGGTTAAAATGAGTTGCAGAAAGAAATGTGTCATCTTTGGTTCTGCCTTTCACTTTTGTCAGAACACAGATTTTTGGTAAAGCCAACAAGGACCAGAAGGTCACCTTCTGTGCAGCCACATCCTCTACTGCTCATCTATGCTGCTAATGAAGCCTTCTCTACATCAGGTATGATGGATTTTAGCTTGCCTTATAGAGCAAAATCAAATCTTAACAACACAACACATAGCAATAAAAATCGAAGATTATAATTCTTCATACTAAAAGGACAGGCAGATACCATAAACCCAGATTTTTTAGCGGCCAAAGGTATCCTTTATAACTGTGATGTGTTGTAAGTGATGTCTGGGATAAGAACCTACCCACTTTACAGGGACCAAGCTGGAACTTATGAGCTGGGAGACCTGGCAGAATGAACCCAATAGGTCACAGCTTCATCCTTATTCAGTACAAATGATACCACAATAAGACCATGAAGCTCCATAACCTGCAGGAGCTGAGAGTCTGTTTCCATCTCTTAAGCAAACAATTAAGAAACTAAAGGTAAGAAAGAAATCGGGTAATGTTGGTGCTGTGGTTCTAAAACAATTAGAAGTTTCATATGAAGAAAAAAACAGAGGCTTTGCAAATGGCCCACTAGGAGAAGGTTGTAACATAGCCAGATATGTTCACTTCACCCTGCTGATTTAGTGGGAATTGGTCAGAAAGGTCTCATGAAAAATATACAACACTTTCAGACTGGAAATAGAAAAGGAAAAGAGCTTGGAATACATTGAAAGCAGAAATAAGAATGTGGGAACACAACTGCACTGAGCTCTTTGATCATGAATCCAGTAGGAATGTTACTTATCTTTGTACTTGTGACAAGATTGTGGGATTTCCTTTTCAGCAAGTCTTTCCAAAAGTGAAGGGAGACTGCAACAGTGCAAATTCAGATGAGGAAGGCTTCCTCGTATGTACTGCATATATCTTGGCAATCCTGAATGGAAATAAAGAAATGGAATGGGGAGATACTTTTTGCAGGACACACAACATGCAAGTCCACTGTTATTCCTCTGGCTTTAGTTTAGTCCTACAGATTTTCTGTATTAAAACCAAAACTAAAAGACCTAATTCTCCTTTCATTTATACACACATCATGCAAGTTATATGGCAAATATGCTGAAACTAGTGAATGCAAGATTAAAACCAAGCATTAAATGCACAAGATGTGTTCAGATCCCAGCTATCAAAGCAGGACTGGATCTATAAGCACTTGTATATCACCAGTATACATCACCAAGGATAATTCACTCCTGACAGACAAAAAAAGAACAGAATTAAATTGGGTTTTTTTTTTATTATTATTATTTCTGCTCAGAATACCTCCTTAGAACAAATCTTGGTATCAAGGAGCATTCATCATCTCACTTCTTTCTAACTGGTGTTCTGCCTCCTCCTTTTCATGGGAACCGAGTGTCTGTCTGATTCAAGGAACTTGCAGTGATTTGGACTTCTTAAAACTCAGTTTCTTTCTTTTGACAAATTTCCACTGACAGATTTCCTTTGTATGCATCAAAAAACCAAACTCAATATGTGTAGGAAAATAAAAAATAGCTTTTGTTTTGGAGAGTCAAAAAGGTCAGGTGTGCTGAAAAAGAACGAATACTTGGTTTGGCTGTTTTCAAAGAGAACCTGAAGGAAGGCGGTGATGGAGTTTATGTAATAGCAAGTCTAAAGAGCAGACATGTAATTAGACATGACACAGTTCAGAGATGCTTTTTTTTTTTTTTTTTGAGTTTTAATTATTTTTCTTTGCATGGATCGAAACTATTTTTAATTATTTTTTTTTAAGCATTAAAATAAAACTAATGAATTCCTTTCTTTAGGCCAAGAAAAAGCTGCGCGAGCATTCCAAGCCGTCTTTCGGGAAGCGGAAGCCCGGTATCTAGATTGCGTTAAGGTGATGGAGCGAGAGAGGCGGAACGGAGGCGAGTGCGCCGCCGTCACCGCCAGGGGGCAGGCGAGGCCTCTCCAAAAGGCCGCCGTCGGGGAGGCTCCGCGGCCCGGCGCTCGGTGAGGGGCACCGGGCGCGCCGGAGCGGCTCTCCTAACGCGTGTGAAAGCTTCGTAAGCGTTTCTGGCACCGTCACGGGGCACACACGCACGCATCCATTCGATTCCCTCTTGCATTCATGTGGCAATTAATGAACTGAGCGCATCCACGCACCGTGGTTTCAGTTTGTGCTCAGCGTGATCACAACCTGATGGGGAAAGCGCTGCAAGTTTTGCTTTCTATCTCCAAACACCCATGAGAGATGCATTTCAGGCTATTTCTTTGGGATGAGTGGGGGCTGAAGCAACCCCACCAGCTAGCCAGAAACTTTATTGTGTGGGGAATGTGTCTCTGACAAAAATATAATGAAATTACGGATATCCATGAACACGCATACAGTGGGTCTAAAACTTTATCCAGTGGTACCAGGCGACAAATCTGAGCCTCTTTTAATTCAGTTCACATTCAGCTCACTTTGTTTCAGATCAAATGCTTCAGTGAACTAAAACTAAAAAAGAAACACAGCTAGCCAAACAGCCCGAGATCACAACCCTACAATAACAACCCAGGACACTCACACAATAGAAAAGAAAAGCTTCTCCAGCAGCAAGGAAACAGACTTCAGCCTCAAGCTTCCAGGGGGGTTAAAACAACAGTGAGTTAAACGTGCAACTTTGCATAATATGAAAATATATTGGTCTTTTATTCACTGAGTGAGGAGCTGCAGAATTGGAATACAGAAATCATGTATTGTAATTGAACCTGCCTTATGAACCTTGGGTTTCTTTGCATGTGGAGACAAGATTTTTCCAATGCTAATTCAAGGAGAGGATCTGAAATTGGGAAGAATGCTTATGCACACACACTACAACCCAGGAAAGTCCCTGAGACCGTAAAAAATAAACCCGCACGTATTCAAACACTCCTGAACTAGGGCCAGTGTTTGTGGTAATAATTAGAGCACTTTAGTAATCAGGATATTTTAATTAATATCCAGCTGGTTTTCTTTTTCATGTAAAGAAAATATATGCTTACAAACATAGCCCCACATGTATTTCTTTATGCCTTACATAAATAACTTTTTTAAGCAGAGATTTCTTTCCTAACAAGGTTTTCCTTTTTAATCGGAACAATAAATACAGTAACACAGTTAATGCTGGTGATAGTGCAGCAAATTGGAAAAATAAATCAAATGCAACAACAACAGCAAAAGATTTTTCTATATTTTCTGACCAGCCCTAGGATTTGCTTGCTTTTGGACAAAACCATTTTCTTGCACGTTTTACTGTAAGTTAGAATATTTATATATTCCCTCCTGCTGCGATACAAACTGCTCTTCTTATTAAATACAACAGCACTGCAAATATAATAAGACATTTGTAATATAATGAACTTTTCCACATTCCACCATTTTTCCTGCTCTCAGTTATAACAACTACTTCCTCTGAAGGGAACATTACTCGCTATACAGCTTGTTTGCACAGGATGAAGCAATATCATATCTATCTAAAACATAGTTATGTTTTATTCTGTCTCAATTAGAAAACCAGTCATATAATTGTTGCAGAACTATGATTCTATGATTCTATTTAACTCAGTGTTGGAGATAACAAAAGATGACCTCCAGAAGTTCTGTCTTTGTGAGAACTCATAAAATGGCTGCAATTCAGAAACGTTTCTGCCTCTTCCCCAGGAGCAATGGTTGTGAGCTAAGCTCTATTTAGCCCATGCTATTTCCAGTATTGCTCAACATGCAGAAGATTGGAGAAAAATTCACAGCCAGAATTCTATCAACATAGCAATTGCCAACATAAAGGTAGGGTTGGTTAGATCAGACACTGGCCTGCCAAAATTGGGCATAGATTTAAAGGTAATGACACTAAGTAGATTAAAGAGTAGAGTAACGTTTACAAGTGGTCTCACAACCAGCTCACTGTAAAATTTTCAAATTCAAACTTCTTCAACAGCCATTCCCTGTTTGATGTGTCTGTATATGTATACATGTGGAGGTTTGCGTACTACATAGCTACAGAAGTAAAGGCAGTGAATACCTTCTTCTTGAAATGTGGAAGAAGAACCAGACCTTTAGGTTTCTTGACCCCTGAAGAAAATGTGGGCATCTTCATGCTCTAGCAGGCAAGACTTTGAAACACTGCTCCACGTCTCTAATATCCTTAGAGCACTGCTGCAAGTCTTTGATTCTAGGAGCAACAGCGAGGAACTAAGTTCTAGGTTGTATTTTCCACAAAGAGGCTAAGCCTGTTCAGTGAAGTTGTGTTGATTAGTACTAGCACGTGGGTTGGCTCAAATATGTTCCCAATCATACTGGTATTTTTTATATAGCCCTAGCCTTTTTCCATCAAAGGCAACGGACATGACCAGAATACTTTTAGAAGGATGTGTTTCATGGGAAGTTTGAAAAGTTTATTGGGAATCACTGTTTGCATAAGAAATTGCTCAAAATTGAGGAACTTTTCAAATAAAATTAAGCAGACTTTATATTTCGGAGGACTGGAGCCAGAGTAGAAACTTGTGTCAGAGCAAGATTTCAGCAAGGCTGCTGCTCACAGGGTTTGTAACAGGGTTCAGAGGCAGCTGAATGGCTGGAGAAGAAAGTTTGTTTTTCTTGTTTTAACTGCTTGGTCACAGTAGTGCTGCGAGGGCAGAGCACGTCCTATCTGCTGCCTGCCATGTGCCTCTATTTCCAAACACGGTACAAGACACGTCAGTCGTTACTGGCAAAAATTATGAGAGTTTTCTTCTACTGGAGAAGTCAGCTGGCTCTTCTCCACACTGCTCTGCTTCCAGCTCCCTTGTACCTTCCCTCTCAGACCTCAGCTTTCTGAACTCTCTTCCACACCTGGCACTGTTCCTTGTAATATTCCCCTGCTGTTACAGCTTGTTGTACACAGGAGGTGGAAAAGAAAAAGAAGCTGCAAATGCCCCTCTGCAGCTTTCAGAGAGAAAAATACAGTCAATGCCTGAAGTGGAAAATTTCAGCCAATTCTATTCTCTTTTGTTTTGCTCAAGGCAACAGTACAGGTGACCCAAAGCCTTCAGGAGGCCAGAGAAGTGCACAGTTAGCTGCTAGCAATGCATGCACACACAAATATATAATATAAAATACATATATAATATATAAAATATAAAATACATGCATACTATTCTATGATTCTATTCTATGATTCTATAATACATGTGCATGCATTTGACAAAGAGCTGCTGGCTTACTCCCCTTCCTTCCTTTGCTGCTGCCAGTGCTCCTATCTGCACTCCTTGGACAAGCCCTCTTTCAGATTAACCTCTGCTTCCCAGCATCCCAACAAATAAACCCTCCCTCTGTGGCTGCTCGAGGCTGGGGTAAGGAGCTCTGCCTTTGTCCAGGCAACCTAGACACCAGGGCACTGGTGTTTGAATAGGCCATTGATAGGAGTGAGGCATAAGCTCCTACCAAAGAGGACACTGCAGCATGTATGTGGTGACTGTACGTGTGTTTCTTGCATTACAACTGCTGTCCAAGTATCCTGATGAGAGATCTGTGCTCCTACAGAGAACTAGAAAATGACCAAGAGCTAAGCTATGAGGATCAAAGACAAACAGCATCCATGTGAGCGTGGTTGCTCAGACAGACCAAGAATAGCAAAGCTGTGCTGCTACTGGAGCATGAAGAAACTCCAAGGGGTTTAACAGCTGTCAGTGCAGCAGGCTAGGAGGTTCTGCCAAGCAGCCAGATGTTGTTGTTGGGGAAACATAACCCATACAGCTCAGTATTTGGGACCCATGATTACCACTGAAATGGAGGAAAGTGCTGGGATATGGTGGACAAAAGGCTTTCAGAGCTGTACCCCACTCTTCTTTTAAACTAATTGAGAAACATTCTTGGAAAGCTGGGGTGCTAGAAAGGGCAAGTCTTAAAACACAACTGAAGAATAACTTAAGCATGTTATTTGTATATTTACAAAACATGTGTCTCTTATTAAGGCTTTTTATTTGTACTTCTTATGAGACCATTGTTTGAGAGCTGGGAAATATATACTGAAATTAAACCATTCACTAATATTTATAATGTATTTATAGTACGAGGTATACGTGTATGTGTGAGTTTTCCTATTGGTGATAAGTCCATGCCTGAACCTGCTCCCAGTTAAATCCAGGCAAAACTCCCACTAACATTAATAGGAGAATCTGCCCTGGTTAGGGTCAGTAAGACTTCCCCTGAGCTCAGCAGGCCCTAAGTCAAATCCAAAGAACGACTGGGCTCATGGAAGCTCATTCAAATCCACTTTGCCTGAATATGGTGATAAAACACTTGCTATCCTAAGTTAGCTTCAGGGAAACTTGTATTCTCTCATGCTCATTTGTGCCCGGCTGAAATCGGAGATGGTGTTGGTATGTTAGAAGTGGAATTTGCTAGATTTTTTTTTTTTCCAATTTCTGTTCTATACATTAAAGGCTTTCAGAAATGCCAGCTCTTTTTTTTTTTGCAGTTTTCTGGAAAAGATACGATTTTCAAAAGCATTCTGTTTGCTGCTCTTACTGAATCTTTCTGCAAGGAGGAGTGCTGAGCAGCTCTAAAAGGCTCTCAGGCTCAAACTGACGGACAAAGTGGGAAGCACGTACATGCTCCTCTTATTAAGAAAAACCAACCCAAACAAAAACATAGCAAACAACAACCTGATTCAGACAAAGTCCATAACCACGCCTTCAATCTTAATAATCCCTCCCTGTTCACCAAAGTGCTTCAACACATTCTGAAGAGTTTTGCTGGGAATTGGATGTGCCTAATGCTAAGTCCATCTCACGATGCTTTGGGGATGGATGCTCAAGCTGAGCTCCTAGAAGGTGGAGCCCACCTCTCCAAGGCAGGCATAGTACCATGTCTAGCTTCCCAGCCTCAGCCTCTGAATGACGTTGCAAAGACCACTAAACTAGCAAATGGGCTTACTTCCTTTTCACCCTGAATTTATAGGGAACTATATGAACCCAGAAAACTCAAACCATACCAAAATGCTCTCTTGTCCTTGGATTTACACTTTGAATAGCTATCTGTTGTAGTGCCAAGTAGATGAAAAACATTATTAACAGCAACAGGAGTGAATGCTGCTGTGCTGGCATTTCCTATGCTTTCCTGCAGGTAGGACACTATGGCACAGTATGCAACAGCTTGTATCAACAGCAACAAACACAGATTTGCTGAGGAAAAAGGAAAGGGAAGGAGGAAAACACCCTTTGCCTTGTTTAAGTGGAGCCAGCCAGAGCAAAGTTCACACCATACGATGCAGTTGCTTGCCCAGCCCCTGTAACAATGGGAAATCAGAGCTTGCAAGTGCCACTGCGGGGAGTTCTGAAGCACAAGAATGGGGCAGCAAGTTTTTTTGCCCTGCAACAGTTTAATTTTATATTAACCTCAACAAAATAAGGCTTTATGTAAAATTTAATAAATTAAGACTATGTGAGGGTAGAAAAACGTCAGGGGTTTATTTTAATTTTACCCAGGACATCTTGGATTAATTCAAACAGCCTGGTTCTTTACTGAGAGCTGAAATGAAATTGGGCATCAGAGGGTTAATATCTTAAACAGGAAACAGGAAAAAAGCACTAAAGTATTGACTAAGATATTTGCCATGAATATTGAGATAGTCAGCAGGTCATAGACCATGGACAGCTAGAAATTCTTGCTGGGAGAAATAGAGAACACTTAGACCTGCTGTCCTCGAAATTCTGTTACAGCCCCTGAACAGCTGGGTTTTTAAGAAGCACCATGGGTTCTAAGAGGTATTCTAAGATAAAACATTCGCATTTCATGAAGAGATGCCCTTAATGCTAAGGTTAGACTAGAGACTACCACATAGGATGCATATTTAATTGTACTGCCCTGGGCATGGTGTAGGCTTGAATGCATGCTCCTTTGCAACTGCAACTAGAGACACATACAGTCTAATCATAATTATAAATAATAATAATAATAATAATTTTAAAACCCCAATAATATGTTCCATTTATTATTTGAACATTTTTCTCAAACTGGCACATTGAAAACTCTGTCTCATATCTTACTGAAGCTAGCAGTATGCTTTATGTGGCCATTCTTCCAGATCTTATGATTGCACTTCCAGACTCTCAAAAATTACTCTTCTGAGTCATACCAGTGTCAAGGAAAGCCTGAGTGGCAAGAAGAAGGAATTTTAAATAGTGCCCTTTAGAGACATTCAAATATTTTAGAATTATAAAAAAGAGCAGTGTGTTCTTCCAGGTTATGCCTCTCAACCTCGATACATTTCAGCCCCTCAGGTGGTTTCTACACGAAGTTTATCAAGATTTCAAATTATTAGAATCTGAATTGAGAGCAACTTTAAAGCGTAGTGTGTAATAGGCTCTGTAAAGTAGGTTAGCCTTCTTTTTTTAACCCAGAATATTTTGGCCTCCGTAAACTGTGCTTGGAAAACACTTTGGGCAAGACACAGTTGGCTCCCTCTATAGCCACGTATCGCAGAAGCAGACATCACACTTACAAGCCAGCCGTGTATAACCAGAACTCGTAATAGCCTTCAGCTTTCAAAACACTAACCTCAACCCAGTGAGCAAAAGGAACCACCCTCCTTGCACAGAAGGAACTTAACATAAACACTCAGGAATAGCTTTGATACTTTCCAGTTTGTGGACACTTGACAGCACAGATGAAAAATGCATTGAAGCTTTATTCACGATGGACCCCTGATTTTGGGATCCTTATTGATGAGGATAGGAGGCAGTATACATATTTTTGCTTTGCTTTTTGGGAAAGGAAAATCAACACTGAAATCCAATTCTTTTAAATGGGGGGAGTAGCACTCCTGCGATATAGGAGTGGTGCTCAGGTTATATGATGTTTAAATTCCAACATAGGTGTATTTTTTTGACCCACAGTCATTCAGAGGAAACCCTGAGTATACATACTATTGACTGAGTAGCTGGCCTTGGAGCACACCTATGCCTTCCATCAGCTGGGAATGTATTTGAGGACAACCCAAAGAAATACTGCTTTTAATTCCTATTTTCAAACACTTGCAAGGGGTCCAAACACACAACAACAGGACTATACAGGCACCAGGATGAATACATGAGGGAACAGACTAAAACAAACCATAAAACCGGGCAACACTTTCAGGACAAGCTTTGCTCACGTGGGCGGTAGTCCTTATTCCAGAGGTTTTGTTTAAAAAACAGCATAAGCAAAGCAATGGAGTTGGTATAGCACTTTCTATTTTGAAGTATCACAGAACATCCCACAAAATAAGCAGCCCTTAGGCTGCTGACAGGTAACTCAACAGAGTATGACAGCCAGTTCTGACCAAAGGCAGAAAGGTTAGACCTGTTACAGAAAACAGCCACTGCTTAAAGATTAGCCCATCAGAAACCCTCGCTGTTGACCTAATTCTGCTTCCACTGAAGCTGTTGGGAGTCTTTGGTGGGCTTCAGAGTCACCAGAATAAAGCTAATCATAATTTTATGCTCTGGAAATACCATTCATTGTGACCACATTTCACAAAAAGGATTTTGTTCTTTATGCCGAGGCATCTGCACAGAGCTTAGGGAATCCAATACTGGACAAGCTGAAACACATTTATTTTATTTATATTACATCTACTACACAACATCTGGGCTTAATGTAAGAGTGCATCATAGCAGGCTGAAACACTGCAATCACAAAATGGCCCCTAATCTAACCTAGCACCTTCCCTACACAGAAAGAAATTCACAAAAAGGCCAGGTTGGAGGAATGAGTGCAAATGTCCTAGGTTTCATTTCTCAAGCTGAAGCTTTTCAAGGCCCTGAAAACCTGTGGCCAAAAGGCAACAGGATGATAATCCACAGTGCCTTCTTGAAAAACACCAACCCTAGGATTTCACTCCACAATTTTTGTAGGAAATGTAATAGCTTGCACTGTTACAATCATAGAATCATGTTAAAAATAATATTTGTTTGCCTTGAAATGAAGCTGTAAATCCAAGAACCTTTTGCATTACTGATTGCAAAGAGCCTTAATGGTCGTTTTTTTTTTCCAACTTGAAACCTGCATTATGTTTAATATTGACCAGATCAAAAAGTAAAGTGACAAATAACACACCTGCTGTGCCAGATAACGTTGAAAGATGTTTCTGAAAGATGTATAAACTGTTTCTACCCGCTTTTCTTTAGAGTTCATATTTGAAAGGAAAAAACAAACTGGCAAATAATTTGCCATTTTATTTCTCATTTCAGAAATGTTCAGTCTCCAAGATATTTTGGAGAGAAATTAATTTTCCTGCACATTTTCTCTGACAGAAAAATAAAATCTGATTAATATATTCCGCAGATGTTAAACTCTTGATTCCTAATATGGTTAATTGTAAAATTACAGATTGTGATAGAGTGCTTTTATGTGAAAGACATTGGCGTTGAACTGATTTAGAGTAAAAAAAGAACCAAACAAAACCAACAGCCAACCAAAAAACCTAAACAAAGCAACAACCACCAAAAACCCCAAACAAACAAACCAACAACCCAAACCCCCTTCTGCTGTGCTTTTCTGAACTGATGTGCCTGTTTTGGGGTTGTGGGTTTCTTTAACAAATTAACAGAAATAACAAATAAGTTTAAATAAGCAAATAGAATTAGTAAAAATATAATGGAAATTTACACACTGAGTCAAGGCTGGCAGGTTTGTCTCTAGACATAACTTGGATACCCATGGTTTCAAGCAGCTTTCAAGACTGAATTCCATAGAATTGAAATTTTTGGTGATAAGGCCCAGACTTTCACTTACTTTTATTCCCTTATAAATTGCTACAGTTGATTAAAGTATACTTCAAGCTTCCCAAATCTTTCCATTATTGTTTTCATGAAGGGCTATTTAAGGGAATGCCAAACCTCAAACTATACAGTGAATCAGCTGGATCAGGCAGCTTTTTAACATTTCTTTGGGCTCAGGTCTGTGAAGTCCTCAGCATTTATCTCACTCAGAAGCTTCATTAACCATTTGTTAGGGGCACCAGAAGATTAAACAGTCAAACCCATGTTTCTGGTACAACAGTGGAAAAGAAGGCAAGCTTTAAACCGCAAATGGTGAAAACATGTTTCAGGAAACTACAAGACTATTTTGGACAAAAGGATGAGGAAATTCTGTAACACCAGCCCATTTTACAAAGTCCCATTGGATCGTGCAACCTTTTTGGCTTCCAAGAACAAACGTGCAAAAAAGAATCTCAATTATCTTCAGATGCATACAAATAACTCACTAGTTCCAGTAAGTAGCAGGCCTGTGCATGTGCTTTTGAGCACAGTATTTATTAATATACTACCAGACCAAGATGCTGGCAGATTTACATGCTGGATACAATTCTACCTTTTAGTAGAAGGTGAAGATGAGCATCTCCCATCTTGGAAACAGCAGCTATTTTGTAAGCACAGGAACAGCTTTTCTCAAGATGCATTTTGGATAATAAAAGGAAACCTCAGATCCACAACACTCCTGGTTTTCTATTATAAGACATGCATTCATTGCAACCTATAAATCAATGGCATGACAGCTATGCTTTGCCTGACTGACGAAAGAAGATTGATATTTCTAAATTACGTGTTAATAGAGTGAAATTGCTATAGGCTTTCTCGAGCCTTTAATATATTTCTAAACTGAGATCTTAAAGACATACTGGTAATGCCAGTAAAAAATTATAGAGAAACTTAAAAATAATTTGAATATTTTATCATTCCAGCTCATGGAACATTAAATTTGATTCTTTGTTATTACTTAAATGTTTGAAAAATATTAATAAGATATCTAATACTGAATAAAAGATTGCAAGAACTTCACAATGAAACTCTGACAAAAATTACATTGTGTGATTGAAGAGAAAAGGATGTTAATCATTGTTTTACACTAACTCTGGCTCATTTTCCCCAGATTTCTTCAATGGTCTGCTGGCAAGATGCAGAGGGATTTTAAAAGCCTAAAGAACTCAGGTAAGAAAAAGGTTTTTTTACTACAGTAAAATTTTAAAGTGGGAAAAACTTCTTCATGCTGGATTCTAAGGCAGTGTCCAGACTGCTAAATAAATCAGTTTCAAAGATTATTCCTGGCCTGGAGGCCAGTCCGACTCTATCTACAGTACTTGGTTTGGTCTTGGTCATTCCCACCACTCCACCTTTATCCTTTACATTGTGCGATGGGGGGCCCTAAAACTGTAACTATTACAGTTTTGGTGTGTTCTTTCAGTTCAGTGTGCCTGAAGTAATGTCCACCAGAGTGATACTTTCATCTTATGAGTCTGACATGTATTGTATGAGGACACATTGTGTTGACAGGTACGAAGCCTGAGGTCTGTCCTGGAAAGAGGCTTCTAAACTTGGCTCATTCTTACCTGTATGCCCTACCAGAAATATTTTCTGCTTCATGCTTTCACTGTGCCAAGCCTAGGCATTGCATTAGAGATCAGCACTTGGCAAAGGCTAAACTGACCATGGAACATACTCAAAATTAAGCAGTGAAGATGCTCAGCAGTTCGTGCTCAAACACACTCCTTAGACCAATTTTATTTAGCAACAGATACACAGCCCAAGTGGGTAAAGGACCTTTACCACGCTCACAAGAATGAAGGTCGAAATACCATTTACAGAATGCAATTTTGTTAATGTTATGGCCCACTTCCAAGGAAGACACAATCAGCTGTGTGTGAAGGAGGCCACATGCCCAGGGACAACAGGATGGAAAGGTGCTTTCCACCCTGCCCTGATCTGTGCCTACCTTACACAACTTTTGCCACAGTTCCTCCACCTGTACATGCAGGTGATGATTCTCTCTAAATAGACTGGAGAAAGGGTCAGGACTGTTTCACTGGAAAATAACATGATAAAAAAGGAAGCTCCATCAGTTTTAACATTAAAATGGCATTTGTTGTCAGGGGTGGAATTAAAATGTTAATTTGCTTTCCACAAGCACTGTAGTTAGGAGTCTTGCCTTTTGCATTCATGTATGGAGCAGTCTTACATCTCTTGAGGAAGGCACACTTTCTAGTGATGCTATTTTTATGTGCACATATCTCTCTTGTAACATTCAAACCTTATCTCTTTTTTTGTACGCCTGGTAAGCCAGTATTGCTTCACCTAAAAAGCCATTCTTTGCTTTCTATAATACCCCTTTAGAATTAAAATGCCTGCTTAGTCACCACTTAGTGTTTAAATGTTAAGAGAAAAGTTTGAGAGCTGGGGTGGGAGGAGAAATCAATAGAAGAAAATGACCCAGGGCTATCCTCAGGTTTGATTCTGACTGTGCAACTTAAAACATGTCACACTGGTTAAAAGCTTTGAAAGGTATTTAAACATCATTTTCTCCTGAATGTGGACTGGGTAACACCTCTGCCTTACCTTCACCTTTGTATGCCTGGGGTGGTTTGTCCATCAGATTTTCTGGGATTCCAAATGCCAGACTTCCTGATCTTCTCCTGTGGAAGCAGTGAGGCCCATGGAGGCACCATAAATATTTCAAAATACACATTCTGGGAACTTTCACCACAAGATACCCAGTTAGAGGGATTCAGACACATCTCTCCACTTCTGATCACTGAGTGAGCAGGAAAAGGACCTGAAGACTTGAAACATCAGAACAAGCTGCTGCAGGTAGACCTGTCCCCTCTTTTTACTTGAATGATCTGTATTTTCTAGGAGAAACTTTCTGACAACCACATGAGCTGGAGCATGAGACAGACTGGCCTCTTTGGGCACTCTCAGGGCTGTGTTTAGTAAGTGTTTCTGGGACCACAAACCTACCTGTACTTGGGTTGCCCGTAGGTGCAGTTTGGGCACGTTCTGCCAACTTACAAGCTAGTGGAGCCTTCCATAAACATGGCACTAATGATGTACGCCATGCTTTAGCCCCAGCTGATGAGGGCTTTTGCAGTGAGCCTCACTCATCACCTTCTTCCCAGATACCCAGTGGTGAAACAGCCCCTCCCTCCACCAGGTTTATCCATAATGATCATGGGCTTCCTTCAAAGAAATCGTTGCTGAAGCACTTTTCCACCATCTAAGCAGCTCAACAGATAATGTCTGACTCGTAACTTACCCAGCCCATTTGTTTTGCTTTTAAGTGGAGTGACCAGCTCTAAGAGTACAACCAATCTGTCTCTCAGTTCAATGGGAAGACAGTTTATTAGGGCTGTATTTTCAAAATGCAACTTTTGCATTTTATTTTAAGGAACAACAGAGAGTCTTCGAACAGTGCAAACATCTTGCCTTTCAAGCCTGTGAATTGTTCTCTGATCGTCCTGTTGTGAATGACCAAACAGGAGCACCAGATTTAATTTCTTTCTACCTCTTGTTGTTTTATACAACTTTAACTGCTCCCTTCTTAAATGAAGAGATAATCTTTTCACTATCCCTTCTCATGCAAAAGATAAGTTAGGTCTCAGAATATTTTGGCAGTATCAGGGGTTGCCCACGTACAGAAGTCCTGCAGGAGAGATGCGGCGGAACATGTTCTAACAATAGAGTGGGAAATTTTTGCGACTGTGCTGAGCTAAACCAGAAAAAAACCCAAAAAACCCCATTCGTAACTGTGTATCACAGGACAGCTGTTCCAAAATCTGGCGTCCTTTAATATTCTGTTTTATTCTGGGATAACATCCATATTTGGTTAAATTCTATTTCTCATTTGCATCTTCATCATCTTAAGGTACACAGTACATTACAAGATATTCCTTTGTTGACAGACGGCTTACTTACGGCATTATGATAGTGAGAATATTCCTTTTGTGGCAGATTTCTTTAATCCTTAGACAAAAGCTAGTAATTAAAATATATATTGTGTTAGTCTTAAATCTTCCCACTCTGGTAAATTGAAAATTAACAAAGAATTCATGTTTACGAGTCTGACTTTTTATAGTCATATTTAAAATAGCAATGTTGGCTCCTTTAATTTCAGTGTAAATTTCTACATGTTTCCCTGTGTAACTAAAATTCTGATCAAGAGAACCAAACCTTTAATACAGGCATTCAGTAACACTCCTGAGTAGCCAGGGCCATTATTTTAGGCACTTTTTTGAAGGGTATATTCCAGGGAATGATCAATGATGAAGAATTACATGCAGAAAAACATACTGCTTTTCATGTTTCCTTAATTTCAGAGTTTTACTGTGGTTCCTGGTTGTACATGTTCCTAAATTTACAATAGCGATAATAATACTAAAAATCTTTTTAAACTCCCTTGATACATCTCACTCAGAGGAAACTTTTAGACTGGTAAACATCTGAATGTAAGCTGTTTTTTTAAGAGAGCACTTCAAAAGAAAAAAAACATATGTTGTGGCTGGCTTTTGTTATCCAGTTAATGAAGAAACTAATTCATTGTTTGGATAGGCCATTGAGTGAAAAGTAGCTGGATTTTTTGGGGGAAGATCAAGTACTTAATACAACACATGATTTGTATCAGCTTTGATTTGTAGGAAACATAGTGAATCCAAAATAATTTCAAAGTAAATATATTAGGAAGCTTATGGAGATTGTCAAAAGAGATTTTTAAAATAGATTGCATAGCTACTGTTGCTCCCAAACATTACATGAAATATTTTGCTACTTCAAGCACACAAAATGTTGAAAGTAAAAATGTTCTTTATGGAAGAAAGCGTAGTAAATTCTGTAAAGACCTAGAGACTGTGGCACTTGGGGAGAAATTGAGTACAGAGGTTGCAGTTTTATTGTTCGTTTGCACAGGACTGTGTTTTTATTTAAGACAAAGTTCAACTGTGTAGTGAGGCAGAAATAAAAAAAAGCAACCCATTTAACATGTACACATGTAAGAGAAAAGATGGAGGCCTAGGTTCACCAAAGAGGACTGGTACTGGGTAGCGAGATGCACAGCACGTGGGGGGACTGCATTGTATCTAGGGAAGGGTTGTGGGACTCTGCCAGCTTTTGCTTCAAAGAGCTGGCTTAGACTGGCCTCTGTTAGGAATGAATCCCAGATTCCCCCTCAGAAACCTCTCCTAGCTTTGTCAGGGAGCTCGTGCCTCCAATGCTCTTTGGGTTAGCCTTCCCAACCCAGGGAACAGGCAAATATGGTGGTGCCTCCATTTCTCAGCCCAGCCACTCCTCTGGGCTGGAATTGTAATTTTAACCTCCTATTGGACCTCCAGCTATTCTGGATGGAGACTTAGCACCCTCAGACAGTTCTCAGCCCCTCCAGCAAGCACAACCAGGACTCATGGGGACAGGGAGACATAAAAAGGTAACTTCGCTTGGTAGGCTAGTGACCAAAGTAGGAGTGGATTTTGTCCCAGCACATTTAACAAGTCTTAGCAAAAATAACATGTACAGGAAACAATGTTCCTTATAAGCAGTAAAACAAACTATGAAGGCAAATTTTTGGAAAATAAGAAGCATTGATAATTTGTGAAAGCAGCATAAGCAGTGACAGGAAATAAATGCACATAAAATCTTCAGTTTTGGATAGATGAGTGTCAGGAGCCAGAGATGACAGAAAACAGTTTAAACTCTAAAATAGTAATTTCTTTTCAGAAATAATATCTTTTGGGGGCCATAACTGGTTATCCTTCAAAGCAACAGAGGTGCTTATAATTTCCAAAGCAAAGAAACTACTTGCAGATCATCAGCACATGAGTAACCAATTGCTCCAATATAGGTATCACAGTTCCAAAGAATGACATTTGTACCATGAAACAAACAAAAAAAAAAATTAATAAAAATTGATGAATTCAAAACCACATTTTCTGTACCCACTCATAGGAATTCACTGAAAAAGTAGAAGACATGTACAACCTTTATTTCTCCATCCAAATTTGGGAAGGCTGGTGGAACCAGGGCTGGTGCCCTGCTTCATAACTAGAAAATAAATGTTCCCAAACAACAGTATCCACCAGAGAGTGTGGAATTCCCCACAGAATCTGCTACCAGCCAGATTAGCTGACCTATGCTGTAGAGGGAAGTTTGAATCAGCTTTCCAGGATATCTAAGTTTATAAAGGAACTAGGAAATTACTGTAATTGACATGTGGCAAAATTGAAGCTCAAACTCAAAAAAAAAAAAAAAATAAAAATTAACCAGCCCAAGAAGCACCAAGGAAAAGAACAGCAAAAAAGTCATTGCATAAGGCATAGAAGCAGTCATTTCAAATACAAACTAACAAATCTGAGTTACTGCAGTCAGATTCACCACCAGTAGTCAATATTGATATGTCACAGCTCTTGACAGCATTGTGTGTTTGGCTAAAACTATAATTGTTCTCAGATGAGGAAACCTAAAGTGAGGATGAATGAGACTATGAAATCTGCAGATTGCTTTCAAGAGATGCCAAACAGATCAATGTCATAAAGAGGGATTGATTTAGACAACAAGATTAACACCCAGAATTATGAAGCACTATATCTCATACCCAAATAAAGAAATGAAAGATTTAGTAAAACAAATAACTGGAGAAATCGGCACTTACTGACCAAGTTAATGTATACAAGCAAAGATAATTGATATGAGCAAAGTTTTATACCAAGATTCAATTTACCAATTAAAGAAATGCAGCACAGACCCTATTGTCAAACTAGGATGCCTTCTCTCATTGCTCTTGTTTGGCTTTGCCATCAATGTCACTATAAAGACAAAGTGCAGATGAACACAACACACATGCCACACGATTTGACAATATTACACCAGGAGACACACAGAAGTAAGTGAGTGTAATAATACGTAGCTCATGTATTTGACAGCTTGGTGTACATGCATGTACAAAGATTCTGGACAGGGTTGCAAAAAAAAAAAAATCAAATATATTTTTGGAAAAGAAATTATCTGCTATAATCTCCACACCCCCCACCCCAAAATAATCTAACAAGAACCTTAGCAGACCTCAACTCCAGCCTATGTGAGAATTTTGAATGGATGAATCTTGAAGTATGGAAGGTATCTCTATATGGAATGAAATTTAATGACACAAAAGGTAACAACTGCATTTACCACAGTAAACTGGATTCGTTCATCAAAAGTCTGCATTTTAAAAAATAAGCTACATTTTCAACTTGGTTGTTATTTCTATGTGATATATGGATGTGAAAGCTGGAAATTCAGAGAGAAAAAGGTGTACCATGCTTCTGGAAACAAATAGTTGGGCATCTAATGGAACAAACCTCTAGCAAGTGTCAGGATGAATCTGATAGCTTCAAAACCAAACGCCATCCAGAAAAGCAGGAGGACATTTCTGGAGTATGTGTTAAAAATGGAGACAGGGGCATCTGGGGGCATCTGCTGGGATACGTAGAGAAGCAAGGACAAAACCCACTACCCAGCACAAGAAAAATGCATGGGGTTTCTTAACACAGAGAACAAGCAGGAAGCAGCCAGAAACAGGTGGGAATGGCAGGGGACTTGCTTAAGCCTGTAGCCCATCTAATAGGAATGGTTCACTTGTGATGTAGGCTGAGCTGAACTCTAACTGGACTGAACTCTAGTGCTCTGCTGGCACATTTGCTTCTAATGGAAGGAAAATGTAAAAGGGAGATAATGAGGCTGTGTCTGTAATTGAGGCCCTTATGACTTTACTGACAAGTGTTGCTAATTCCTTCTTCTACCTTAACTCATAACTAGGGGTAACTCTGGATTCCAATGTCTCCATTCACTGAGAACCTCAGCTCTTGCATATGTCCAGCCCTTCATCTGCAGCTCTTGCTGTTTCTACCTGAGTCACACATACACAAACCTGGGAACAGGCAGTGGGAAAGTTCCTCTTCACTACCATCCTCAGAGGGAATAGGAAGATGTGTGAATGAGTAATAAGCCAAACAGCTGTATCACTCATTAGCTATACTGTTTGTTAGCAATAGCCCCTCCCAGTGCATCATTTTACGTGCATGCAAATTGTCACTGGCTAACCAGAGGACATTTCCAAGCAAAAATAATTAATGCAATCTGACCACCCTTGGCAGCTATTCTTGCAGAACCTTTCTGGTGAAGCAGGAAGGAAAAGTGTGTTTGTTTGCAATCCTCTTTGGAAAAGCAGTTCCAGATCTACTTCCTCATAGCATAATGGAAGGAGCAAACTCTCATAGACTTACTGCCTCCCAGGCTGTGCTTCTTCATGCACTGACTACTGCTGCCCAGGAGCGTCCTACGTTTGTGACTCTTGACCTCAGCTTCATTCTAACCATCTATCATAATACAGTGGTGTGATTACATAAAACATACCCTGGAGTTCCCCAAGGCAACAGAGATGACAAACCTCCTCTATTCTACCTTTCTGAAAGAGAGTGATTGCATCAGATAAAGCAATTAGATGTTTCAGCTAATCTCTAAAATTATGCCTAGAGATTGTATTTTTGTTTGAGTGACTACTCCCTCATTTACACAAAAATTCAGGACAACTAAAAGCAAATGAGATTTTAAAACATACTAACAGCTCATTGCTATGAGAGTACCTTGCCAATATCATTGCAAAAGAATAAACTGCCATAATTTGTCCTTCAAGGATCTACACCCTTGCTATGGTTATGGTCTGAAAACTAAGACAACCAAGACAAAACTAATGCAGAGATTGTCAGTTTGAAAGGATACCCTCCTCCCCTCAACGTAATAGAGAAAAAGTCTCTCTCCATGGGCACTTTGTAGATTCCTACCCATGTTCTTTACATGTTAAACTGAGATTATTGCTTCCACACTCATATATTGAGGGACCAAGTAAATCCCTCACGACCTTATTTTTACTGGGACTGACCTCCAAACAGAACAGGAAATCTCTTTGTAAGCAAATTCCCATAGCCAGTCCCCTTGCTGTTTAGTCTGCATTGGATTAAGCAGTGACTTGCTTGCTTCTTTGATTGGCAACTATAGTACTATAAAAACAAATGTACAGAGCAAGTCTCACCAGAAAAACCTCCCAATCTGAGGACTCTTTCAGCTTTATTTGGACTGAAACTTGATGATAGCTCCACTAGACAGGAAACACTCACCCCTCCTTTCTAATATGGCACTACCAGGAGGACACATTTTCTCACAGACCAAGTAGAAGAGCGGTGATGGGGAGGGAGAAAGCAGAAACACCGGAGACCTTCTATAATACATGTCTTGAATTCAGACTTTTGTAAGAGGCAGAAGCTGAGAACACCATTTATTTATCCTAAAGTTAATTCTTTGATTGAAAAAAACCCATGGCTTATACCATGCTTGAAACTGGGCAATATATAGAAAAAGCAAAGCATCAAAGATATTTTAAGCTCACTATACTGTAGAATCTGGAAGGACTGGACACTTGAGCAGTGAAGTATTTTGCTTGTATTCTTACTGGATACAGTACACTACTTGTGAATTACCCTTTCCAATACTGTAGCACCAGGAAGCCCTCCAGGTGGTTAGTGCTCTGCCTTTGCAGGTGCTGTAGCAATTCACAGACATGCAGAAGGGGCTGTACAGCATCCACCACTAGCAGAAAATCTCAGACTAAGCGTATAAGAGACAGAAAAGGAGTTGGACGCTTTATCCTGCTATTTAGTAGCACAGCTATTAAGAGGTGATAGTCGTGTAAGGGGACCACAGTCTGAAAAGCTGTAAAAATTAAATGTTTCTTTTTGAGGCCAGGTCAGAAATGTCACGCAGTTGTGCCAGCATTAAACAAAGGTGCTGCCAGCAGATGCCTTCCTTACACTTGCATCTTGTGCATTTGGCACTGTTGTCTATCTTAAACTTCATTGGTGATGACAGCCAATTGCCCTGGTTGCTTACCTAAACATCACCTCTGCTACACACTTGATATTGGGCTACCTATTGGGAAAAGATGGATTCACCTCCTACTGCTGCTGTGTAATTAGGGAACTATAAACTATACAGGCAGGTACATATATGTGCACAATTCATCCAAGACTAGTTGGAAACAGGCACTATTTCTCCCACTGTTTTGTCATCAAGACAAAAGATGGATCAGTAATAGGTTTGAAATTGTGCAGCCACCTACCTGCGCACGACCTGCCCCCAAAGCGCCGTTTGAGAGGGGCGAATGTCAGCTCCATCTGTGAGTCAGCGAGGCATTTGCACTTCACGTGGGCATGCTAAATGCTGGTGCCCAGGACAGAAATGGTCTACACTGAGATCTTCATCCTAGAAGTCCAATATGAAGGATATAGATGAAAACTGTGAGATTCTCAGGAATTTTTAACTAGGGAAGTGCAGGTGGCCACTTCCTGCAAAGCAGCAGGGTGTTGAATCCAGGAAGCACCTGGAGGGCCATCAAAACTCCCTTCTCCCTCCCAGCCCTAGCTGTGCTCTGACTCCATCTCACTTTCCATCTCCTGAGTGTTTACCTATTGTTGATCTCTAAGGTTTCATTTGACTAAGTGAAAGGCAAGAGGGGGACAATGCCTTCATCACATTCACATGATTCATATTACTCTGAAGCACAATTGCCGCACCTGCTTTCATACAAGTCACCTGCAGGCATTTAAAGATACTAGAAGAAGTATCTTGCTAGCAAATAGATTAGCTGTCTCATGTTGATCTACATCTTTCTTTGTTGCAGGGTACCTCTGTTAGCCCCTTCTCACAAACATCAGCTTCTGCGCAAGACGGTCACAGGCTGGTTTTGCAGATCTATTGAACTGCTTCTGTGAAAAATAAGTCAGATTTCTTACTTTCCTAGGATGTCTGATGAAGACCTGTGCTGGAGCTGGCAGCAGCTGATTACCACTAGCAAGGCTGCTCACACCACTTTCTCGCAACATGTTCTAAGGGTGGCTGGATCCCTTCACAGGATGACATAACTCATTAACCTGCAGAAAGCTATACCTGCCAACAGCAGGGGGGGGAAGGCTTTCTGACATTTTAGGAAGTTCAGTTGCCTTGGCAGAGGCCAACAATGCCAGAACTGCCCCAAGAGAGGGCAGGGCTCATGACTGTGGGGTGAAGGAGCAGAGCTTCCCCTTTTTGGCAGCAGAGAGGGACTGTGCTGGTTTGGCTGCCCCTGAAAGCACAGCCTGAGCCTCATGCCAAATGCCTGGACCACCAGGTTGGAGGCAGGCAGGGCTTTGTCACTCCCAGGCACTCCCTGCTGAAGCTGGCGCTGTGCCTGGCACACCAGGGTATTCCCCAGGGCAGTGCATAGGGACACTCACCAACTGGGGCAGAGCTCCAGGCCTGTCCCCTCACCCAGCTATGAGAGGCAGGTCTATACAACCTGCAACAGAGCCTTGTTTGGGGAGCCCTCATGATGCCCTAGACTAGCTGATGATCCTTTCCTTCAGAGGAGGGATGTGTCTGCTCTGGCAGGCAGAGGACCTGAAACTGGGGCTTCTGAAAGAAAGTGCCTCAGAGCTCTCATTCATGAATGCCATCAAGGGTTAAATATGAGCTGGGTGTCTACTTACTGAGGTCAGGAAGAGAAGGGAGTGGAAAAAAAGGCAGATAAAAACCCAGAGGCAGTCCCAGGCATGCCTAGGAGCAGACCTTTGGGCACCTCAGGAATTTCACTGGCAGGAACGTAGGCACTTGCAGACTTCAGACGCCTCCAGGGTTAGGCAGTAGCTGAAGAAGGGTTTTGAGGATCTAAATATTGGCCGCAAATGCCTATGAGGCAGTTAGGCAGAGCTTACATGCCTAAACCTTTTTTGTGGCTCTAGCCCTAAACTAATATTATGGAAAATACCAGCAATTATTAGGGACTTCTTATCAGATTGGATACATATTCCCTTTGCATAACTTTACCATGGCCTCATTCATGTGGTGCTTAGAGAGGATGAATACCTGTTCTGCATGAGTAATTATGCCAAAGGCTCATGTGAGGGAGGTAGTTTATGACAGCTGAATAAGGCCAGCTATGTTTACCTACACAGCTTCATCATTTAAACTAAAAATTGGTCTTGCCGCTAAATCTCCCTTGCCGCTTCGTTTGCCTGATTGCAAACAGATCCCAGAATATGCAGTTGCACTAAGATGATTGATGCCAAGATGCTGCACTGAAAAGGAAATATTCTTTTAAGTGTTATCACGTCCACAAGCGTAAGCAAAGTCATGTCACGTGACGAAATGTAAATAGAGCATTTCTTAGAAAAGTCATTTATTTGCCTCCGTGATTTATTATTCAGTGACATGTTGGCTATTTTTTCTTTGTTACTGGCACTCATGTTCATAACAAGGTACTTGACTTGAAGGTATTTGGCCAATCTTTCCAAAGTGCTATGTAAGCAGTAATCAGAGAGAGCTGGGTTCGTGAGTCAACAAATTGCTCTCCCATGCTGATCAAACAGTCTTGGCATCTCTATAAAAAATACAAAACCAGATTTTGGACTAGCCTACCCAGTTCTCTCTCTAAAATTACTTTTTATATTTGCATTTGGAAGAGTCCAGGCTTAAAATAACCAAAGGTGCCAGTTGTTTTATTAATAATATTCTACATGTGACTTTCTACATGTGACTTTCATTTACGTTTAGAAGGATAAATGAGATAGCCCGTTAGCCTCCAAAAGTTTTGTTGTCATAAACTGGGTTTCATTTGCTCAACCTAGGGACAAATGCTTCTCTCGTTTTACATCATACCTCCACAGCTTGCAGTAGAAAGCAGTCTAATACTTGGGTCAAAGCTCGTCAGGCCAGTAGAGCTGAGGTTTATTGTGGAAAGCTTTCATTGTAACCCACACCGGGTTGTTACTATTAAAGCAAGTAACAATCAGAAACACTGCACAAGCTGCTGGATTTACCAGTAGGAGGAAATCAAATCTAAATGGGATTTGTAGTCAATTTCTATCATCTATGCCCATCATATGTGCTCATAAAATCCAGGCCCTGAATCTGAAACATATATTCCCATGCTTAGTCTCGCTACTCCACTGTGTAAATGAATGCCTTAAAGTGGAATATATGTAGTCGTGTATCATCTTACTGCTGCTGTGTGCAAAGTGAGTAGGGCTGTATGAATAATTGCATTTATTTTCAGCATGACTGCTAAATTGGAAATCTTTTGGAAGCTTGGATTAAACTGATGTACCCCCCCTTTTTTTTTTCATTAAATGAAAAAAGATAAAACCTCATTTTGCATTGAAAAGCTCCTTCTGACCCCCAAAATGAAATACTTCATTTCTGTACATGTAGTAAAAGCATAGGAAATGAAAAGGCTAGATTTCACACAAGGAGTGTTATTCTCCCCCTTTTTTTTCAGTAGCCAGGATGCAAGAGATAAATCCTTTGTCTTCCTGAGGTGTTTGAAGCCACTATCTCCCTTTCCTGGGGACGCCACTCACCACCATCCCTTGTGTTAAGGGAGACAACCAGACGATGGATTTCCATGCAGCCAACCAGCTGTGCAGCTTTCCTCCATGCTTCCTGGTTTGTGCTGTCCCAAACATGGTAGCGATGCATAAGAAAATGAGACGAGGTGAGGTCCCAGAGCCTGAACCAGCTGCCTCCAAAGTAGCAGGTTATTCTGCCCCAGGCGAGATGCTCTGCTGAGGTTAACAATGCTGGGTGTGGAACTGCTTCCAAGCACCCTTCTGTTGGTCCTATTTTGGATTGTCTATATAATTAGATGTCCCTGAACCTAGGGGTTGCTTATTCTTAGGGAAGGATCCTTCCCATCAGGCTACGAAGTTATGCTGCTTTTTAACCAAAGGGTTACTTCAGCGTTTGGTTTCTACCAAAGGGCTGTTAAAATAGTTTCAGTTATTGCAGGACCACAAACATCTGTTAATTATGGGTCCAGGGTTTATTTATTTATTTATATATTTTAATAGCTAGGTCTTATTGACCTTCACTTAAGCACTTTTGAATATTTTACCCCACATAAAGACTGCTGTGTTGAAAAGTGCTAACAATTGCCATCATGGGAGTCTTGAATTCAAGGACAGTTTGCAGACCTCATTAAGCCAATGAGCTTGCCAAGTCCACTCTTTTCATTTCAGTGGAAGCAACACTTAAGTTCCTTCATATAGCAAAATAGCTGCTAGTAATGGAAGCTGCCTTACATGGGCAGAGAGATCTAAACTCACTCAGAAGGACTTGTCTCTTCAGGTACCAGAGGTTAGTAGCTTACACTGGAAACAAAGGGAGCTATGAAAAGACTCACAAAAAGCACCAGGACAAGGGTTTTTTTGACATAGGACTGATCAGTGAACCAGAGTCAACTTCTCCAAGGCAGAAAAAAGTCTTCTGGTTGTCTTGTGTCCCAGGAAACATGACTTCTGTATAGTCTCTGTCAAGAAACATATTGCAGTGATAAATTTTGACCCATGCAAAGCAAGACTGGTGAGGTCTTCCAAGTCAGCTGGTGATGACATAACATACTAGAAGGTCTGTGTTATACCATTGAGAAGCCTTGTCTTGTGTGTAGGGGAAAAGTGGATTTTGAGAAGTATCAAGAAAGTAAGATAGCAGAACCAACTCTTCAGAGTGGTAAGATGCTCTAGTCATCCAACAGATTCAAAAGTCAGACTACATATTTGCAATCAAAATATCAAAATATGGAGGTAGGAAAATGCCTCAGGTTAGACAACAGCGTGTCTATGAACATAACGCTTTTCAGCTGGTTGCGTGAAGGTTACACTACGGGCACCTGGCTACATTGTTTTGAGCAGAGCAGATCAGTCTTACATTGTCACAGAAGTATGCCCAGGGCAAGAGCAGTTTAGAAGCTTTCAGTCTAAAGCTGGACACGTGGATCATAATGGTGGCATTGGTATTTTATCAGGGAACTCAAAAATAAGAAGGCATCATACAGATTCACAAAACACTTGAGGCTACTGTATTGAGTACTATTTAGGCACTCTTTATCTCTGAAGGAAAGAAAAACCTGTGAAAACTCATGACAGGTATCCTGATTCCCAAACCAGTGCTGTCCATGAAGTCCATCCTTCCTCTCAGTTGTATTATCTTCAGCACAGGATGTTTCCAAATAAGTATTTTCAATGGGCAAGTCCCCTTTCCACTCTACTTGCAGTAAAGTTACAAAGATGACCCCCGTGTTAACTCAGGATTTGTTTGGCCAAACCCACTTTGTTATATTTTGGGTTCTCCCTACATTTGTATTCAACCATACAACCTTGCAAGCACTAATCTGGTATAAAACCCAGAAGCTGCCAAACACAATTCCTAAGAAGTGTGACGTTAAGTGAATACTTCATTGTGGCATGGCCATTAATAATGGTTATAGAAAGAAAGAAAATAAAACAAGATTTGCTCTGGAACACAAATGCATGATATGATCCCTTAGTAAACACTTTTGGGACATTGTTTTTACATTTAATTTACAGTTTCCAAGTGTTTATCTCTTCAGGTGGGATTTTACATATTGACTATAGGTAGAACACACCCCATTTTATAATTCCCTTATCTTACTTAAATAGGAGAGAGATAGTGACTTCTATACATGCTTACACCTTGCTAATAGGAAACAGTGATGTATTGAAAATTTCCTTATCACCTTCAGTTCCCACACAGGTGTTCTTGGTGATAAACTAGTGAATGATATAAACAGTGATTTCAGGTGAAAAAGTAACAATTGGTCATTAGGAAAGAAACAACAAGCACAAATTAAACCACATTTCCTGAGTAGGATTTGGAACTGAAAATACTTGAATATGGGGTCATAAGTGTGAATTTTGTCACTGTGAAGTACAGAGTCACAAGGACTTCTCTTTAGTAATGATGGCTCTCACCTCTCACAACCTACAGGCATCTTCTCTTGCATTTTGAGATCTTGATTGTGATGGGAGACTCACAGATATGATGAGTAACTGTATGATATTCAGATATGATGAGTAACTGTATGATATTCACCCTGGTTTTAGCCAACAATATGGAAATCGAGAAAAAATACTCATCTGTCCAGCGGCAGGTTTACCTCTAGGGGTATTATCTTAGTACAGCTGTTCTGCAACAATTGCTGAACAACTGTCCTGAACAAGTGGCAGGAGAGTGATTCTGGAATAAGAAAAATTTGTTCTGAGCTACCTCTATCCATTTCCAGACAAACTGTTAGTTTTCCTGTGGTGGTTCTTTGAGATGTAATAGAGAGCTTTAAAACGTATTTTAACCTGCTTGCCTATGTTGCTGCCATTGTGTAATGAGCATATCAAATCACCTCAGAAATGCAGAAAATTGTAAGAGTTTATGTTCTACATTGCCTTTGAGTATTTTGATCTTTTGTATTCTGAGGAAATTTTGTATTCTTTAAGTGTTACTAATTTCTTCCAAACAGACCACTAGAGGTCTTAAAAAACCCCAAATGCACACCTACTGTTGTAAAAGTACATGACCAAGTCTCTGCTCCTGCAAAGGGGACAGCTTTCTGGCCAGTGTCATTAGGGACAAAACTGGAAACCCCAGCATGTGATGATGCTCCAGCCTCTGGCAATTTTCCACCATCTGCATTTATTATCTAATAATGGGATCAACTAAGATTAGTAATACATAAAATCTTTCATGAAATGTAGGGAAATGGGTATCACTTTAACAGTAGCAGGAATTCAAGCATACATTTAATTTCACGAGAAACATTCCGAGATTGTCTCTGGAGCTTTCTCTGAAAGAACACAGCCTTGTGCTCCCTACCAGGACAGGACTCTGGCTTTGAAATTATTCATGTGACACTAAGAGGCTTCAGTGGCTGTACTCAGCCAGACAGGCATTACCGTCACTGGACAAGAGTACCAAATTCCTTAGTCTAAAGGACAGTACTGCCATTCTTTTATCAATTCCCTGTAAAGCTTCTGCCAACTTATCAGGAATAAAAGGTACTTCCAAAAAATGGTCATTTTGCTTGGGGGAAAAAGGAATTTTTTTTGTCCCCTCAATGGCTTATAGGTTATTTCTCTAGAACTAGCTGGTAATTGACTCCTATTGAGTAGGGAAATCCATCTTTCTTAAATTTTGGAGGATCTTTTTGTATTTAAAAACATTAACAATATCCACCCTCTCATACAGGGTTCTTTACTCAAGATGGATGGGAGTAGAAGTTTAGGCCAAGAGCACCCTTGGCAGAACAGCTATTCCAAATGCAACTGTAGAAAGTAGTATCTTTCAATTATTCCCAAGCATTCTTTATAAACATCAGATATACTTAACACTTCTCAGGAAATCTTTTCATAGGTACAGACCCCACGTGTATAATTTAACATGCATTAGCCAAAATGCAATCAAGCTCTTGAAGTGTCTTTGCATTCTTGAGATCGATTGCATTATTTTCATTTGGCGTAGCCACAAGCAATCATGCCAGTATTTTTATTCTTGCTACAGTTCTTGTACCATGAGTGCTAGCTGTGGATTATGCCTCACTCCAGCAGCACCAGTACTGTCCTCAGGTCATTGGCTCTTTGCTCAGCCAGGGTCCAGTTGAATGCCACCATCTGTCAGAGTCCACAAGGAGGCACAGGATCTCAGAGTGGATTCTCATGAGAAAGACAGCAATGTGAACAGGAAATGTCCCATCAGGAATCCTTTCTTTGGAGAGGCTCCTGTGGAAAAGAACAAACCCTTATTGTCACTATTGCAGTTTTAACTTTATATTCTCGTGCTCATCCTTTGATTCATTCTCTCTCCCCCCACTCTATTCCCATCCAAAGGGTGGGAAACAGGATATTTTGTGAAATTCTTTCCTTCCTGTGTGGGTCTACATGACATCTTTAATTAGCAACTCTCTGCAATGGAAGTGAAGAAATAAAAAGCACAACTGTCCTACTGAGGAGATCATAATAAAGTTGCTTTTTGAACAGGTATTTAAGGCATCACTTTCTGTCAGTTACAAAGATTATTGATGTTGATATTTAAAAATAGCACACACATACAGAAATTTAGAACACTTCCCTGCAGAATGGGTGGTCAGGAATAGCTTTACAAACATTGTCCCTCTTTGTACCCCACTGGAGAAGCTGGGATGCAAAAGAGTGATGGGAGGGAGACCTCTGCCTGCTTCCTGGGGCAGAGCTCCAGACAGCTGGTACCTGCCACTTCACCTGGAATGAGTAGGAGCACTTGTTTCATTAATAACTTTTGCCTGGGAACTGATCAGAGAGGGGTAGCCTTCTACAGACAACCACTGTGGTTGCAGGGACCTTTCTGAGGGTGGGATTCGATACTGTGGTGCTGCTTTGGAAGCAGATCAAAGAAGAGACAAGCCTGGCAAGCTCAGAGGAGCTGGACCTGATCCTGATCCCTGATTTTCTTTGTAGGATGGCAGGTGTAAAATGTTATTAAGTCTTATCATCTGGCAGGACTGTCCTTAAACACCAGAAGTCCAAGTGATAGCCCTCGACTTCTGGATGTCCTGCAGGCCAAGCCTATTCTCCTCTCCCAGACCCACTGAGCTGAAATTTCCTTTTCCTGCTGATATGGCTGTACGTCCCCAGAGGACATTAAGATGATCCTCCTTTCTCATTTTCATTCTTCTTTTTTAGTAGTTTGATTCTCTGATGTTTTACCTGGCACCTGGGAAAACTCATTTGCAGCACTACAGAGCAGCATGCACTCGTTGTGTGAAAACAAACAGTAACCACACAAGAAGCTAGGTAGCGGGAAAACCAGATTCTCTGTGCCAGTATTGCATTCCTTCAGTGCTGAAAATGCGGGGCTATGAAGTGAGAAAGCTGCAGAACAAAGTACAGTGTTGTGCTATTGACAAAATATCTGTCATATGCCAAAGGTATCTGAAGGCTGGTGTTCAAAACCACACAGGATCTCACCAGGCTGTACGTCACATCTGAGAGAAGTCTCAAAGAAAGAAACAAGAGGGACTCTTCATCAGGGACTGTAGTGACAGGACAAGGGGTAATGGGTTCAAACTTAAACAGGGGAAGTTCATGTTGGATGTAAGGAAGTTCTTTACTGTGAGGGTGGTGAGGCGTCAGAACAGGTTGCCCAAAAAGGTGGTAAATGCTCCATCCCTAGCAGTGTTCAAGGCCACCCTGGACAGAGCCTTGGGCCACATGGTCTAGGGTAAGGCGTCCCTGCCTATGGCAGGGGGGTTGGAAGTAGATGATCTTAAGGCCCCTTCCAACTCAAACCATTCTATGATTCTATGATACTATTTTTCATACAGAGCTTGTGCACAGAATCTCTCAGCTGCTATCTCACATTATTACAGCAACAGGTTTGTCCACAGCTACTTCATGATATAAAGCAACTGGAGGCACTGCCTCCTAATTTTCATACAGATCTAATCATGAAACAAGAATGTGCCTGGTCATAGTTGTACTGGGACTGCATGTCCAAAGTGAAGTTTGCACACCCCGATAAATTGGCTTAACAGCAGAAAATAGAAACTGCTGTTGGTAATGACTGAACTTCTAACTCTGTGCAAAGATTACTACTACTGTGTGAATATCGCTAATGGCATTAATTGTCTTTATCACATCTTGTAAAGTGTTATCAATCAAACTACAGGTGTTAAGCAGGTAAAAGCTATAGCTTGAGGCAATAGATAAGAACTTTTGCCTTGCATCTTAAGCACTGTTCCCTAGTAGAGCTTTCCTTAAAGAAAGTGTCAGGATATCAAAGGGGAAAAGAAAGATATTTTTCTTAGGCCTTGGGGCAGAAGATGGAGGGGATTTTGTAGACAGTTTTAGGAGAAGCATTATAAACCTCTCAGAATGACTTCCAACACCAATCTCCTCCCCAATCACAACCAGATGTTGCTTGTATTTACAAAAGAATCTGCCTTTTTTTTTTTATCAAGAATTTACTGGTATTATTAAGAGTTATGGCTTGTGAACTTGTGAAATATATGTGGAAAGAGGGGCAAGCATATCTGGGCCATTGGAGCTTACCATATACCATAAGCACCCAAAATAAATGGGTGACGACATTACACTGAGACTTGTTTGCTGTACTGGATCTAATGCACATCACTTGGCTTGCTCTAGCCCTGTACTGCAGCAAGTGTTATGCATATTTAATATATAGAAGGTAAAGAAATTACTTTCAAGGCTATAATTGAAAGCCACTATAAAATTCCACTATTATTGCTATGCTGTAAATTACATATGTTACTGATTCCTCCGTCATCTTTTACAAGTGAGGTGACTTGGTGGGTTAGGGCCTCAGCCTTTTATCTGCATTCAGACCCCTCATGAGGAATCTGGTGGCCTTACCCTAAGCCTCCATTTGGGGATGTTATAAACCCACCAGCATGCTCAGGGCTCCTGCAAAAGTGAGCTCTGCAGAGAAGGCTGAGGTACCTCCACAGAGCCACACAAAGAAATGCTCACAGCTGGGCCCATGTTCTCTTCTAAAATGCATATAGTCCTCTCTGAAAGGGCAGAAACAGCAAGGAAAAAAGAAGATACCTACTCCTGGCTCTAGTATGAACTACAAGTTTGTATTTTGGAGAACTGAAAATCTGTAATTCAGAGGATCCAGTTTGGCTTTTTTTTTTTTTAATTAATTTTTTTTTCTTAAACAATTTCAAACTTGCTTGTTACTCCAAGAAAGAAGGAGAATTACCAAAAGGAAAGATTGGCATAAGAAGTACAGGTCCTAAACAGCTTAAAAATGAGGAAAGTAAAAAGCCCTTTTCCCTTCTGTAGTCAGTCAAAAGCTTCAACTCATTTTTAAGACAGAAAAGCACTTTGACAGTTGTTTCACAGTCTGGGAAGAGAGGCAGGGACATACCCAGGGACCTTACCTGAGGCAGGCACCAGAAAGCAGGAGCCAGAAACTTGGCCCCACATTTCCAGTCTCGAGTTCCACCTACTGAACCTGAACCCTAAACCATGGGAACTGCAAGCCAAAACCAATCATGAAAAGGGGAAAAAAATGCTTTGCTAGGAAAAAACTGTGTAATTCTGTGCATACAAACTAGTATCAGAAGTATCATCTTCCTAATACAAACCATTGCAGGTGAAAGAAAGCCAATCTCCTCGCACGTGGGTGCATTTTTAAATGAGCTGATCTTGTCAGGATTTCAATCAGCACCTGAGTGTACTGCAGATTCAGTCAAAACATTTTTAATAACTATCTCCTATCACAGTGAGCATCTCCTGTGGTCCCTCTGCTATCACAATGAGTGTTATGGTAATTGTTTATCTAATGGCATAACTCTATTTGCAAAGGCAATGCCCCCGGAAAGAATTTTTTTGTGCCCAGATTACAGTGGGTCAAAACTCCAGTCCTGACCCTGATTGCTTTGGACACTGGAGATGATAGCCCTGGACTTGTGAATCCAGACTATAGCTATGCATGTTGTGGTCTAGACATGGAGGTGTTAACCTTCCAGCTGCTTAGCCACAGTATTAAGAAATACATGCCAGTTAATTTACCCCATTTACTACCCTAATCTAATAGTAGTAGATTAACCCCTGATCTGAAAAGCCCAAACTCAGTTACCAAGATTGACTGATTGGAATAATCGAAGCGATCTTACTTAGCGTTTGCCTTAAATGATCTGGCAGGCTGATTCAGATAAGATTTCAAACAGTCTCTGTGCTTTTGATCTCAAATTAGCTTCAGGATTAACTCAAGCTTGGTGCAGACACAGTGAAAAATCCCTCAAGTATATCTTGTGCTGCAACCATGCTCAAGTCCTCTTCCTGATTCCACCAGCCTAATGAAATCTCATCTCAATCCAGTACATCTGTATTGCAAAGTTGTGGTAGGGGTGGTCTGAACTATAGGAAAGTGCTGGGAAGCTTTGGGGAATAGCAAGACAGTTCTTTCAGAAACTCTTGTGGCTGAAAAGTGGAGGCAGGAAGGAGAGACCCCTCTTAGCCTCTTTCTTTTAAATGCTGTAATTTGATGGATGCTTTCTTGTCTCTCTGGTACTCAAAGTGCCTGTGAGCAGTTAGATCAAGAGCCAACATGTCCTTTTAGCACAAGTGACACTAAATTAATTTATACAAGACACCAGTCAAAAAACATTTCTACGACTGAAAGCTCAAAGAGAGCCTGAGCCTTTAAGGAGCTTTCCTTCTTGCCTCCTGTTCACTTCACAGGACTTCTTCAGACAGAAAAGCTTCTAACATTCTGAAGGCACACTAAACAAGACATACATTTTCTTTTAACATAAAAAGACCTGGTTTGTTATGAGCATTTGCTTTTAACAGCTCCATTCCTTTGTGCATTCCTTTCCCAGGTACAGTACAGGTGCTTCAGGGCAACTCTAAAGGCAATTTTCAACAGTGACTTAGGAGCCTAACTTCCAAGTGGGGAGTACTTAAGCACACTGGTTTTCTAAATATGCCAGCCAAGCAGACAGACAGATGCCTCTTAAGATTGTTCAAGTCACTTCTGTAACTAACCTCATACAAAAAACTCTTCCAGGCAGTTTATTTACAACCCAAGGTAACAATATACCTTTGAAAATTGTTTTATAAAGGTATTCTGGCTCACATTGCTCTGTTCATGCTTAGGCTTTGTGGTGTCAATTCACATATTTAAAAGTGAGGGAGGTACTGAAGCTCAGGCTTTTGGAAGTACATAGGTGCAAATAGCTGCAGATGTGCGCTCGGGTACCACAGGCTTACCAAAATCCATACCAATAATCTGCAGCTCTTTTTATCATTTACCCTTTGCTACTGTTGAAAGGAGCAATGCATAAACACTTTGAAAAAACTGCTCCAGCAAAGTACTTCAGAAGGTGAGTTTGAGGTTCTTAATTCCCTTTAGAAATGCTCCACTTTTTTCTACCTCAGGTCTACAGAAGTGTTTGTGTATCACCTAAAACCACAAAGCCTGATTTTGATTAGGCTGTGGGTACCACTGGTAGTTATTACTCTAAGATAGCATCATGGAAAAACTTCAGTTATAACTTAATTAATTTAAAAACTATCATTACTTTAGAATGGAAACCTTTTATCCAAGCAAAGGATCACCTTGAATGACTATATTTGCACTGCAGAATAACTACAGCTCTAGGGTTCAGCTAAAGTCTGCAATCAAAGTTATTGTATTAACACTTATGTTATACTGCTGCCTACAGGTCCATATTTAAAATTAGGGTGTTATGCTAACATATTTAAACAAGACTTCTATCCCAAAGCTTAGAAAACAAGCAAGATAACAAAAGGTATGGGAGAAGTTTAACTTTCCATGGTTATATTTGTGCATGTGATTGAATGCATTTCTTCCACTGCATTGAAGCCACTACAGAAGGCCTGTTTTTGCAGTAGAGCTACATATAGAAAAAGTAACTTAAAAGGAAGAATGGGATAACAGTGATGCCTATATTAAGGATGGTGTGGAGGAAAGCACAGCAGTACCTTGAAAGGCAGCCCTCCACACAACAGGCAGGTAGGTATCTGTTGATGTTTGCTACGGTATTTTCATAAACTGTGATATCTACTTGCAGACAACTGCAAACAAAGATGTATTTTGAGGTTGTGCAGAGAATATATGGACTATCTTTTTCTAATTCATAGTTTATAGGTCCCTTACAAGTAGCATATGAATCCCAAGGGCTTCTCATGTTACATCTATTATATTGAAAAAACCCTCAACAGTGACACATGACACACATTTCGTCAAAACAGAAACATCATTCTTGCGGAGAATGGAATTGAGAGGGGTAGTTTTCCTCTGCAGTTTATGTACCTAGTTTTTCTTGCGGTAACTGACTCTAATTGCTGCAAACATATTTTGGATTCAAAAGTATTTTCTGAATATGGGAAGAAGAGATTGCAACTTAGTGCCCGTAGAAGAGCCAGGCACTTCTGCAGGCTCTTCCTCTCCTCCGTACAGAACTGATTGATTTTGGCAATCCAGGATACTGCTGATTTCAGCTAAACCTAACAGGAGCTGAAAAGGTGATCTGCCATGTACCACAAACCAGTCTTTCTTCTTTTTTTTTTTTTAAAAGTGATTCTTTTATTTGAACAATTAGCAAACTGCCATCCTCTGACATCATGTAAATTAATAGAAATGTTAGCACTCAACATCCTCTGCACCCAAAAGGCTGGATAAGGTATTGATAATCTATAATTAAACTTGCCTGAGGCGAGGCAGTCCCCAGTGACTGCCACAATACAGTTTTCTATGTAATAATCGGTCAATTTGTTGCAGGATTACTGAACTATTAGTTATAACTGCAGAGTCAATAGCAGTGTCACAGCAAGGGTAAGTAAACACTACAAAATTATGAGGGATGGGAATACCTTTCTAACAGTTACATCATATTACTAATATAGAGACCACCCACTGTTAACAGCTAGGCACAATGATAAATTCTTACTTTGAGAAGGTGGAATTGGATATTTTCTCATCAATGGACCGCCATTACCTTCGTGACATCCCCTGTACTCTCCTCTCTGCTTTCTGCCTACCAGCTCCAGAGCACGTGTGCTAGGTGGTTTAAACTAGGTAAAAAACATACAACCTGCCAGACTAAATTTTACAGCCACCACTGTCAAACTGTTTGCACAGACCATCCCCAGGGATGCACCTTCCAATGGTCTACAAGAGGAATCTCCCAAAGGTCTGCAGCCCATTTTCTTATGGCACTTCAGTCACTGCAAGCGCCGTTTTCAGAAGTGGTCTGAGGGATCAGGAGCCCACCCTCTCACAGCCTTTCAGACACAGGCAGACACCAATGCTTCATTCTCCAAGGGCTACCTCTTCAAGCTGTATTTATAGATATTTGATTCCTGATATGGTTGGAAGGTTATGAGCTCTTGGAGAATTCAGCCCTTATGTATTTCTGAGAATGTCAATGCAAGGTCCTTTATGGAAAAAGAGTCTCCAGATCAAGTCTGGGACCTTCAGGGAATCCAAATTAAAACACATTTCTGAGAAGGCACTTCAGGTTTTACTCTAAGTTTAAGGTGTATTGGGAAATGGCCTAAGAGTTCAGTGAGCAGAGACACAACCGATAAAGTTCAGCATATACTGCAAGAAGCAAAGTCTAATTAGGGGAGTTGGTCAGGCTTTTAGCTTATCTACCTAATTTCCAATCATGGCCTCAAAGGTTGAAAATGTTTAAATCTGTTTAAACCAAGAAAAAGATCATTAAAATTCAGGCTATACAACTAACGTTGCACTCATTTAACAAAACAAGAGTTCAAAACAAAAGAGGTTTAACTCCACATCAGAGACATTTCTAGAAACCGCAGACTTAATGACCTATCTTCCCTCCACAGGTTTCAAATGAAACAAGCACAGAGGCTTTCTTCGGCACAGCCTAACCCTGCTCAACTGGGTGTGGGTTTCAGTTAAGTCACCCTTGTGCAGGAATTTGAATTCAAACGTTTATAAACTCTTTTGGTTGTGTTTTTGTGACAGCCACAGCGGTCACACTGTCAAAACCAGCAAGGGCAGCTGCAATAGAAACCCAGAGCTAACAAGCTGAGCCACAGCTCTGGCTGGGCGCATGCTTGTGGTCTGCTCTGACTGGCCATGGCCTGCTTCAGCAGAACAGTGAAAGTGACAGGTGACTTCTGAGGAAAAAACCTGCAGCTGTAGCCCTACACCCTTTTCTGGAAATCTGGCACAGTTATTTGTGGGAGAGAAAGTCTCAATCAGAGCTGGCCTGGTGACAGGGAATAAATCCCTTCCAAAGCTGTGCAGGTTTTCCAAGGTTGGTTGGGTTTTTCCTGTATGGTCTTGAAATGAAAACAGAAACTTTTCAAATGGAAGGGTGTGGAATTGTGTTGAAACATCTATTTCTGAGTTAGCGAGATCAAGCTTTCAATCAGGCTTTCAGATCAGACATAACCGGAGACCTCATCCTGGGATACAAAAAACTCCCCATTCATCAACACCAGCTCCTCTGCAAAATGTTTTGGTGTCCAAGCAGCAGCATATTTTAGTTAGAATATATTTCATCAAACATGTTCTGACCAATTCCAATCTTGTGATAACATTGTGTCACCAGTTCATGGAAAGATCAGTATTTAAAAAAATTCATAAAAATAGAGGACTGGAAAGGAAGCTGAGGAATAGCCAGTCACTCAAAAGACATTTGTCAGCAAAATTAAATATAAGTTCAGGCATATTCTGTTTCATCACATACTGTTCCTTTTAGGGGTGAGGCACTTAGAGTCATTTCTCCATTTTGGAATGAGACTGCAAGACAAACTTTATCTTCAGCTTGGCAAAAGAAAGTTACATTAATGTCTATCAAAGTGAAAATGGCATGAAATAGAATATTTTACAATTAAAATAATGACTCTTTTCTTCAGCTGTGTGTAAACTATTCTTCTCACAGGATGCAATCAAATGTTGGTGGCTTTATACAAAGGTTCCTAGGAATCTGGAAAACGCAAACCCATGTACTTCATACACACACACATATACTTAATATACAGTACCTATATATATGTTTGCGTGTACACACACAGACACAAACCACATCTGCAGTTCCATTAAAATATTTCTCCTGCCTCCTCAATAACCACAGTTGCAGTAATCAGTTTCCCTAGAAGGAACAGAGTGGGTCTAAGGTCAGGCAGTCCTTGATCACCAGTGTTTGCACAAAGCGATCTTATGTTTCGTTTGCACTAGAGGTGAATATTGTTAGAATTTTTCCTCATGAGAATTTGTACCAAAAATAATGATTTGGAACAAGAAAGTCGGTATTGTATTCCCTCTGATGAAGTTAAGATAGTAACGAAAAAACATCAGAGAAAGCGTAGTATGTAAAACCCCCTTTTTTAGTGAAATCATTCTCATTTTTCATTTTAAGAGTCATACCACCTTTTCATGAAGAAGATGAATTGAAACGTGATGTGCATTTTCCATCAGTTTTGAAACAATATTTTAAATGCCTCTTCCTTTCCATGAGAGTTCATCGTTTGGGTTTTTTTCGTTATTTTTTCACAACATGTTTTTATTGAAACAGATTTCAGCCGATTGTAGTTTGCATTTTGGATTCTCTCAAAACTCAAATTCAAAACTTCAAAGAAAGCCATCTCCACAACCATTACTTTTGTAGGATTTTGATCAAAGCCATGGAAATTCCTGGTTCCACCCCGGAATAATGAACTGGTCCAGGTTTCATTTGAAATCCAGCTCTGAGGAGCTGACTTACCTATCTGGCTTGTAAGAATCTCACTGTCTTCACCTGACCCAAGAGCATCCCCTCATACCAAAGCTCTCCTCCAACTGGAACGCATCCATGCAACAAAGTCCCCATCGCTTCTATGTGGGGGGCACCAACATTTTGCTGTCAACCTCCAGTTTACCAACATTCTCCAAGTTCAGAAAGCTCCTTCTTTCTGTGTCTTGAAGATCAAGGTTTTTTAGCAACTCACTAGATAGCTGTGTTTGCCTAAAGAGACCCTCCCACTGCTCTTCTATCCTCTGAAGGCAGGCCAATTTTCAGCTACAGCCTGATGGTTGCCTGGGTTAACCTCAGCCTTGTTTCATGAGGCTTAGAAACCCCAATACACCTTTCAAACAGCGTGTCTGATCACACTCCCTTGGCAGATAAGCAGAAAATTGGAATGAGCTTCTCCAGGTAAGTGCCAGCATGAAGCTGTTGTCATCTTCCAGGGGGGAATCGCCTGCAGGCAAGCAGGCAGGCAGGCAGGTTAGGGTAGAAGTACAATGGGGACACAGAAAAGGCAGCTCTGTAACAGCACGGTTTCAATGCATCTGCCAGGCAAGGCTGTGGCATTGCATAAATGCAACATTTCCTCCTACAAGGACTTCGAGACAAACATTTTGACAGCCCTTTTTAGCCTTTAAATACTGTAAGACATTTAGTTGGTTGTTCAAAATGAAGACACCCCTACCTTTTTCTACATAGCTTATATTCAAGTGTTCTAGGTTTGAATCCTCATGTTTCAGTTCAAGGCCTTTTGTCCTGTAGGTTGTCCTTTTGTTTGTAGTAGCTTTTTCCACCATGCTCGTAGCCTTCTTCTCCTCTCTTACCAACAGTGACCACATGCTGCAGCCCTGTGTAACATGAGCAACAAAACATGATTTAATTTAACTTATTTTTCAGTTTCCACCCTTCCTGTTTGTCCAGGTCCAAATGCAAACTTCGCTGCACAGGAAAATTCAGGTCTCACAGCTTGTCTGGGCTGCAGTCAACAGCTAAGTTGTTCTTTTAGTGAGGGGTTGTAATCCAGAGCAGCCATCTGGGGTCCTCAAACTGACTGGGGGTCTAATCAGTCCTCTGGACACCCAGTATTCTCAAGGCACAAGTTATCCTTCCTAAACCTGTTTGTGTCCAGAACATCTGACTCAGTGTTTTAAGTAAGTGATTTCTTTTTTTAATTAGGGAAACACAGCAGTTTGGAATTCACCACCAAATCCCCACTCCTTAGGACCCCATTCTCTCCAGTGCTTTCCACCGCTTTCCCCCAAACCCCAAGCATACATTCAATCATCTCCTGCTGAGGTCAACGAGATTTAGGCAGATTCATGCCCCCGCCACATGCAGAAGCCCAGCTCCTCTGCACTGACAGCCCCTCAGCTGTTCGGATTTGTTCCACAGCCTGGCCTGCAAAAGAAATTGTTTCAAGGTGTGCAAAGGATTTGCTGCCTGCTGCTGTTGGCAGAGCAAAAGCACCGAGGAACTGTTGCCAGGGCAAGGAAAAAACAGAATCTCCTCGGGGGGAAAAGGAACACACAGGAAGAGAAGGAGGAGCAGGGTGGGAGGTGCGCAGTCCCCCCTCTGACCCAGCACTCATTTTGATATAAGCTGAGCTCTCTGTGGGCACGGGGTTTGGCCAAGATTGCTGATCCCTCTGTGTACACACGTACATCCCTGTACATGGATGGCTTTCACACTCTGAGGGTTGTTTGCTGTTCTGCGCCTGCGGTGTGAGACATTGCAAAGGTCTTTTAAGAGCAGTGGCTCTTACTCCCTCGCAACTAGCTGCCCAACGGCATGTCAAGAGAGGGCACCCAAAACCCCTCGCCATTCAGAAACACATGCGCAGAAGCACAGCCCTCCTGCAGACACCTGCATGTCTAGGGGAAGAGGCAGAGGTGTGCCCCCCATTCCTAACTTGAAACGCACTCAAGTGCTTTCTCACCCACACTGATTTGTTGATATCCATTTATGGTGCAAGAAATTGGACTACAGACCTTGAGGCAGTAATGTTAAAATCCTGAACAGCCCCCCCACCCTATGCAGCCAAAGCAGCCTGGAGTGCACTGCAACAGTTGTGAAAGGGAAGGAAGCCAGGCAGGGGAGGCAAGCTGTGAGATGGAGAGCAAAAGCCACTGGAAAGGCCTAGAGCCTGATAATCCTTTCCTCAATCCTGAGTCTTACATTTTCTGTTGTGTTATACTTCTTTCCCAGAACAGTTTTCTCTGGTTGATATAGCAGGTATACTCATGCTTTCAGATTATAGTAACAGGAATCAAATCACAATCCAAATATGAGAGCATTAAAAGCTAAAGCAATAAAATGGCTCGGTACACAATCCTATTTATCTTCATTAATTTTGGGGTCATGCATATATGAAGCTTCCTCTTCTATAACTTCTTTCATAGTCCCCAATGGAGCCATCCTCCAGATAACCTCAGCAGTAACAAAACAATGTTGTCCTTGCTGAATGACAGCATCAATTTTTGTCACTCCTTGGAGTGGGGTGCCTATAACTGGCACTTTGTCTCTCAATTAATCTTTTTTTCATCACTCTGAAAACACATTGCATCTTCTGAAGAATGGGACTGAGCATCAAAAAGGGATATTCCCTAACAGAAGATTTTACAATTCATTATACCATGAATTAAAAAAAAAATACATAGTTTTTCTTGTCCACCTTATCACACAGAATTTTTCAAACTATTTCAATGGAGCCTTTGCCCCAGAACAGCTGTTAGATCCAAATCTCAGTTTCATGCAATAAATTTCAGTAGAAGACAGGAAAACAAATTACATTAAGGGTTGGTTGGTTTATGCACTAGGCATATTTTCCAACTAAGTTCTCTTTCATCCATTAATGTAATGGTTTGTTTTGAAGCAAGTTCTCCTACTACTCCTCAAAGTATGTTCCCCAATGTCACAGAGAGCGTATTTTTCAAGTATTAATTCACAGCATTTATTTTACAGAGGTTGAAAGGAAGTTCAGATAAAGTTGCTGCATTGTGGCAATATATGAAATGAATTGTTTTAATAGGGAAGAGGTTTGAGATAATCTCTCAGCCTTATTTCCTCTACTGGTTAAACCCCTTTGGTCACATCTGTGAGAGCAATGGGGCCACTTTTGTTTATTTTTCTTTAATTGAGAATTTTTAACCCTGGAAGTAAAGTTGAAAATGAAGACGCTAGTCCAAGGGGCATCGCGCTACACCAGCGTCTGTCCTTTTCCAGTTGCAGGTGCCTCAGTAAGCAAGTGATGATTTTTGCTTAACTCCCTGAATTTCTTTGTTCCATTTGTCGTAGCCACCATCTGCAAAGAACAGCTTGGCATTGCCATGTGTCAACTCCCGATATGACAGGGAGCTGCATTACAAGCGGATCTAACTGTAGCAAACCAGGAAAATTGTAAAGGTGGTGGAATGAGGACAGGCTCTGACAAGCAAAGAGGAACTCCTCAGAGGGGTCTTATTGTCAGGTAGAGAACCAGATGTGAAGAAATACAGTGCAAGTGCAATACTACCTTCATAAACCATGACATAAAGCTTAGGGGTTTGGTGGTGAGGTCTGAGCAGAGATCTGAAATCCAGAGCCTGCTCTCAAGCAACCTTTCTGTGGCCTATGATCTTATGCAGACAAGAAGAGATTTCCCATCACTGGCTGACTGCCAAAGTTACCCTTCTGCTCTGGTTTCTTTTTTTCCAGCACAGAGGGCTAGACAATTAGATATATAGTTACTTAGGAATTTTTTCAGATACCTGAAATTATGAGGGAACTAGCTAGACAAAATGAAGTCTCTACTGCTGTCGTGGTTTGAACCCAACCACAAACCTCGTCCACTCACTCCCCCCCTTCTTGCCCTCCCCCTGCTCCTGGAGGGACGGAGAGGAGAATCAAAAAGAATGCAACTCCCACGGGTTGAGATAAGAACAGTTTAGTAACTAAGGTATAACATAGATCACTACTGCTACCACCAATAATAATAATGATAAAGGAAATAACAAGAGGAAAGAATACAACACCTCAACACCAGCCGACCAATAACTCACCCCCACTCCCCCCAGCCAAGCACCGACCGATACCTTCTCCAACCCCGCAGTCCCAACCCTTCCGGGTCACTCCAAGTTACATCCTGGGCATGACGTGCTGTGGTATGGAATACCTCTTTGGCTAGTTTGGGTCAGGTGTCCTGTCTCTGCTTCCTCCCGGCCTCCCCTCCTCCCTGGCAGAGCATGAGGCTCAGAAAGTCCTTGGCCAGACCAAACATTCGAGCAGCAACTGAAAACATCGGCGTTATCACCACTGTTCCAAGGCCAAAAGATCAAAACACAGCACTGTACTAGCTCCTAAGAAGGAGAAAAATGACTGCTGCTGCTCAACCCAGGACAACTGCTCACTTCTGTAACAGACCAGGGACTGGTAGAAACCAGGGACTTTTTCCACCAGTGTTGCCTATGTTTGTTGAGATCTTAACGTGTCTCAGGTCCAGTATAGAGGCCTTGACCAAAGGTCCCTTGTACCACACAAGTGCTCTACAAAACAAGGTAGATGAGTCCGAGCGCAAGCCTTGCTAGTGCTGAAGCACTGCATATGAGGTCTGGGGCAGCCAGATCAGCAGGCTTGGAGCTCACCCAGGTGCCTTTAGGTCAATGCTTGGTGCAGATATGTCACCAGTATGCCTTCCATCCACTTCTACAGAAAGGTTCTAGTAACGTGCACAACTGTGCCGAGTTACAATGGGTCACCCCCTGATTCATGAGAGATCCCTGCCTAGCATAAGGACTTCCACAGGCACTTAGACCATGTATGGGCTAACGCCTCTCCTCAGAGACTGTTTATCTCAGACACAGCAAAACATTATTAGCTCAGCTGCAGGTAGACAAACCTGACTGAAAGGCTTTCTGCCAGTTTGCGTGCACTTGGCAGCCTCTGCCAGACCACTCACAAAGACATCCATCAACCACAAAGTGTACAAGTCATGCTGCACTTGAGCATAGCAGAGGTGTTACAACACAGATTTAGTTATGTCCATCAGACTCTCAAGGAACACTTGCAGACTTCAATGGTCTCTTAAAGATTTACAGTAATACAAAGCAACAAACAAAAAAACCACAGCTCCATTTCCCAGTATCAAAGGGAGAACTTGCCAAGAGCACAGGAGCAAGCCACTCAACTGACGGTGAGGAAACAAGCTCATTTCTGCATTGCTTGTATCTTGGATGACTTTTGTGGAGGTGCCTAACTTTGATCATTGGTAAATGAAAACGTTGGCTGGTAGTTTCTTTTTATGCTGCTTCTGGAAATCCTGCACACTGAAAATTTCATGAGCTGGCCTGTTTTATAAATGTTGACATTTAGTTCACAGTTACTGTTCTTATATAACCCAAGTTATTTTTCTCAAGACCACAGTCATGTCCATCCAATTCTGTAACAGAATTTACTTTAACACAAGACAAAAACATTATGGTGTTAAGATAAGACAGGGAATTAGATGTACTCGGTTGCCAAGCAAAAGGACGCTTTATGTGTCCAAACCTGAGAGTGACTGTTCTGTGGTGCCTGTCCTCAAAATATCTAAGTGTGAAAGAAGATACCTCAGTTGTGCTAGCCTGCACAAAAAGGCAGCTGCCAGGGATGTACAATACCTGTGCTGTGCTAGTTCGTTCATTAGCACCTTCCTAGCTCATTTCTGAAAGCACTGTAGAAACAAAGCAAAGCAGACAGACTTTCCGTGCCAATGGACACTTTTGTGAAGGTACAACTGCCACAACTTCCTTGTTCAGATTATCTGAGCAGTGGTAGGTGGGTGGATCCCCTTAATAATTTGCTTTTTTCTGTTATTACTGAAATGAAATGTCTATAATATCTAAGGGTGTTGGAAGGGAGGTCACTCTTATTGCATTCCTTTGCAGGCAGCATTGCTCTTGCAGGGACACCTGTCTGCACAAAACTCTGTAAACGCTTTTTAACAGGTCCCCAGGTAGCAGAAAGAACACAGCTGCTAAAGAGCGTTAATGGCAGGACAGCTGCTTGGCTGACAGAATTGGAACCAGCATGGTGCATGTGCTGGGACTGTAAACAGGAATGAATTTTCCTAAAAGCTTTATAAGTAAAAATGTTTATTTTTGGAATATTAGCAAAATAAAAGGAGTTACAGTGTTCCTTTAATTTTAAGTCAAAACATAATGACATGCAGCTTTTAAGAAGGTTTGTTTTATAGCAAAATCTCAAATTGAAACAAGGTGGCTTAGAAACAACTTCAGAAATATCAGGGGTTTCTTCTAGATGTATATATAAAACACACTTGGGCATTTTCTTGCCCTTAATGTGTAGTAAATTTGGTAATGAAATCCTTCTTTCCATAAACCACACATCAGGTATAGGGGAATGCTTTTCTGGCTGCCAAGCCTGCCATTGATGGCAAATGCTTGGTGTGTGGTGCACAAAAGTATTACGGGATAAGCAGAACAGGTTATTCACACGCTAAAAAAGATGAGACCTTACGCTTCAAGAACAGACACTGGAATGAAGACACCCGATTCCTAGCCTTCACTCAGCCACACTGAACTTCACTTCCCCTCTAAGTCAGAGCGAGTGACAGGAAAGTGCCCCGTGTTGGTGGGCACAACCCCAGCTCAGGCCCACATCTGGAACTTTGAACCTGGATGAACACCAGCATTAGGCTGGTTGCAAACAACTGTCATCTTTTGGGGGCTATTGGTAAAGAACCATATTCTTTTTGAACAGTTCACCTCAGGATAGCAAAACACAACCCCCTTGCTACTTCCCTTGCTGCTCTCCAGCGTGGATGACGTGAGCAGTACTTGCCTTATCCTCTTGAAATGCTATCGCTACCTGTTTAGGATCTACAGAGACCTTTTAAAATCTATCTAAACTTCATGATGTTTCTCAAGGTCTCTCAAAGGTGTTTTCCACCCATTCTTACTACACCACGAAGCAATCAGTGTGCCGCATCAAGGGCTGAAAACAGCAGGCCTATTACCTGTACATAGCTCTTCACAGCTTCTCATCCTGAGCCTGAAGCTGGGCTCAGTTTAAAGATATTAATTGCCTTTTTCACAGCTGGCACCAGCAGCCTTGCATGTTGACTCAAAGTGTGATGTGATAATTAGGCAGGGTGAGGAATCTTTGCTAAGTTTTGTTCTTTGGCAGTATTTTGCCTTTGATCTTCTCTTCTCTCCTTTCCAGGAGAGTTACAGCATTCCAGCAGAAGCCAAGGGTGGGCCTTTCATCAACCTGGGGGGAAAGCTTCATCCTGTGCCCCACGGCACTCCACTCTCAGTCTTAAACTTCCTATGCAGATGACTGCTATGTGCTAGCTGGAGTGCCTGTGAGGTGCCTATAGTCAGAAAAGCACACACAGTGCATCTTCCACCAAAACAGATCAAATCAACACATTAAAAGAGAAGCAGGTACAAAGTTCAGCAACAAAATAAGCAAATACGCAGGCTTCTAATAGTGCCTTTTCTGCATTCACTAGATTTAAACCTTGTATTTTGTGCTGCAGGTTAGGAAGACTGGTGGCACAATAAATACAACATCCTGCAGAAACCTACGGCCATTTCTCACTTGGGTTCCAAAGCTGCCCATATTCCAGAGTCATGCAGGCAGTTAACTTACTCATTCTGCTGATTTTTACTGGCAAATTACAAACCACTTAACAGATGGTGTAGAAATAGTTTTATAAACTGAGGAATAAGAAGTCCTAAAGCATTTATATCTTTATGAATGAATTGTTTTCCCAAAGCGTTCCTTCTTGGGCTTTTGTCACTTTCCACTCCTTCCAGATCTGGCCTTTCTGTTTGTCCCACTCTATCCAGACCTGGGCCAACATGAAATGTAGAGAGACAGCATACAGGTCCGAATCTCATGAATTGTGTCCCTGCTGCATTGTTCACTACGCTTGGCTTTTAGCAACACAGCAATGCAAGCCAAAGAAAAGTATCTGCCCCAGGAGGCCTAATCGGTGGGAGTTTTGCAATACGCACAGAGTAAACGAGTTAAAGAAGACTTTAAGTAGCTACTTTCTTTTTCTATCCTGGGAAGGAAATAGAGTTTTATGCCGATTAGGAAATAAAACATAAACATACGATTGCTTGTTACACTGTGATGTGTGTTGAACTAAGTCCCAGAGCTGCTTTGGTATTAGAAATTAGGCATGGATGAGATGCCTGCAAGACTGGTATGTAACTATTCACGTGACAATGAAGTTAACGTCAAAGTGTATGTATGGGAAGAAATGAACAACTGTAATGATGTGTCATACATAAGGAGTAACTCTTTAAAGCTGCATTCTGCAAGCCACTGTCCTTAAAATCTCTTGTCCTTCCAAACCAGGGAGACTGTGAATATGACAGCCTGTTAGCAGGTTTTGCTTGCTGCCACAGCTGTTTTAATTGTGGCAATCAACAGAGCTTATGCACATCATCTTCAGTTTTTTTCTTTGCAAATGTGCAAAAATTCCAGTAGATTTCATGTGACTGCTCTGAGGCTGATGCTGGTGCTGGAGCAGATATCTGGCTGCTCCATCTCTTATCTGATGGCTAGCATCTTGCTGCTCTTACTTCAGAGGTAGTTCAAAAGAGTTATTCCATTTACAGTATGAGATATCCCGTTCGCACACAACAGGCTGAGCAATGGCACTTTCTGCCCTCTCATACCAGACTGCCTTCCACCACTTCCCACTTCCATGCTGTGCTCCTAGCTGTATCCTGCCAGGGCTGAAATTCAGCAGCACGGAGTCAAAGTGGCATCTCAGCAGCAGCTCACAGATTGTTGTTAAACAGCCACAGCAACAGAAACATAGGTGGGAAAGAAGCAAAGAAAATCCTTTTCTTCTCCTCAATGCCTAAGGATTATGCAGGATACACAATCATAGAATCATAGAATCATAGAATAGTTAGGGTTGGAAAGGACCTCAAGATCATCTAGTTCCAACCCCCCCACCATGGGCAGGGACACCTCACACTAAACCATCCCACCCAAGGCTTCATCCAGCCTGGCCTTGAACACCGCCAGGGATGGAGCATTCACAACCTCCCTGGGCAACCTATTCCAGTGTCTCTACAGGGTATTGATTTTGTAGATTGGATCAAAGAGGTAGCCCAGTCCCAAGATGCAAAGAAGGCAACACAGTGCTGCATCACAGAAATACTGGACTGTCCACTGACTGTAACAAGTCAGTCACTCCTGTTCCTTCCTGGATTAAACTTCTGCAGGAATTTTTAAATTTGACATACACATCTAAGGATGCTTCTTATAGCGTCCCACACAGGGACAGGAAGCTGTCATGGAAGTGGGAGAGGTAATAAACTGGGCTAGGTAAGACCCACCTCCACTCTGTGATGATCACATACATAGTTTCCCAGTGGAGTTAAACACATTATCCTAAAGTGTGCCTCAGTTGTAACTGAAATAGCATATATCCTAGCTAACTACACAGCTTGCTGGCTCATCACTGTCAGCTCTTTTTATAACATCTCCAAATTACTTCTACTCCACAGGTACCGTCAGTGGTTGGACTGATTTCCATGCCTTCAGTGAGTGGAGCTTAAATTAACCCTTTTGCTACTAGGGCTTTTGTCTTCACACTTTCATTTTTCTGAAGGTCTGTGTAGGCTTCTCTCAGACTCCTGTTACCAGCAGCCAGATGGGACCAGATACAGAATAAAGAGTTCATCTATTCCTGTCCTAATTTAAGCCTAATGTTCACTGGGCTTCAAGTGCTATACATACAAAAGAGATAAGACAATTTACTGGTGGGAACATAGCACACCCAGGAGCTCCACTAGAGCTGAACCTCTCTGAGATTATGCTGGAAAAAGCATAAAATCTTGTTTGAGAGGAAAAAGTAACCAGACTATCTTCTTGTTTCTGAGAACAGTGGGTTCTGAAGTAGCTGGTAGACTTTTACAGTCTTTAATCAATCCAGACAGAAAGAAGAAAAAGTGAAATCCCATTATAAAAATACGAAGCCTGCTATAGTCCAGGGAAAAAAAAAAATACGAGAGATGGAAGTTCTTGAATAAAGACTACAAATAGAAGACAAATAAAAAAGCATCTTGTCTGCAACTAACCCCCGGCTGCAGAGCCTAACAATGTTTGATAAAGTTAAAACTGGATGCTGCATGAGAGAGTCATATGTGCCTGAAGCAAAGAGTTCCAAGGAGAACACATAAACAGACCCTGACAATGTACTCGGATTTATCCAAATAAGGGAACCCAGTGGACCTACCTGAGAAAATCCAGAGATGACAAAAGACGGGATAGAAAGCAATCAGGCAATTTAAGTTGGAACCCAGCAAGAGATGGCCTTGCAACTTGTGACATTGTGCTAGCTAACATTTACCATACTCATGCTCAACAAGTCCAGGCAGATGCAGCACTTCATATGACAGTATTTCCTCAAACTGCATTTGGGTTAATTTCAGGGCACTAGAGTTACATCAGAGCATGCAAGAGATTAGATTGCCGAGATCTACAATAGGCATTAAATTCTACAGAGGCAACATTTTCTGACTCTGGGAAAAACAGTGGAAGAACATGATTAGAGCCTTGGGGAAACCTAGAAAAAAACAACAGAGCTGCTGTGCTAGACCTAGACTGACAAGAAAAAGTCTGCATAAGGGGCAAAAAGCATCTCTGGGAGAAAAAAGGCAACACAGCAAGGAATATTTCAGTTGAGTTCTGCCCCTCACAGACAAAGGAAACATGAAAATACTGCTCAGAATAACAAAATACATAGTGGGAAGTTTGTAGCTTATTGGTCTAATGGAACAGGGAAAGCGTAAATGTTGGAGTACTGGAAAAATTAAAGATGTCCTGAAACTGCTCATGTATCAGAAAGAATAACATTTATTCAATCCCCTCCAAAATACCAGTTTGGGTTCTGACAGCAAAACACACTCACAATTGACAGCTGCTTGATTGAGACATCAGGAGGTCTAGCAGTGAAAAAGGACAGCTGTAATTTTAAGCCATAGGTTGAAAAGGCTTGATATCTTTATTAACTTCACATTGACTGTAAACGCTTTACTGCCTTTGCTAGAAAGGGCCTGGCAAAAATTCTGAAAAAGTGCTATTGTAGCTATTTTCTCAGCTACCAAATATATGACCAGCAAGGCAAATTTATGTGGGACTCATGATGCAGGCATATGCATTTCAGCCTTCGAGGAAAGTCTAGGATAACAAACTAGATTTGGTAGGAGCCAATCTAATTTGAAAGCCTTGACTAATGAAATACTGACCATGAAATATGTTCTTGCTGGAAAAACTGCTCAGGATGTGACCCCACAGAGAGAGTGTAACAATCTGTAGGTTGTGTTATAGCTATTGGGTTGCTGGGTTTTTAAGTGCTATTTCTCCATTGAATAGAAATTACGGTACAGAGAACTGTGCCTTAAAGGCTTAAGCTACTCAGACAGGCTCTGGGGCTGGGTCACTCTGAAGCTGAAGGTCAACGTCTTTGATTTTCCCAGGTGTGAAGTCCACTAAATGCAAAGAGTGGCTGACTACAGTAAGTTACAGAATCATAGAATAGTCAGGGTTGGAAAGGACCTTAAGATCATCCAGTTCCAACCCCCCTGCCATGGGCAGGGACACCTCACACTAAACCATCTCACCCAAGGCTCTGTCCAGCCTGGCCTTGAACACTGCCACGGATGGAGCATTCACAACTTCCCCGGGCAACCCATTCCAGTGCCTCATCACCTTATGGATCAGGCTTTAGATAAAACCTGTATTACTGAGTAGCGAAATTAAAGCTTTTTAAGCAGCTCTCTGATGTGTCACTATTCTGAATTGGGAAGCCTGTAGAAGAACCACTTGGGAATTTCTTGATGCAACTTTCCCAGTCAGAAAACACCATTTGTCAAAACTAAATGAGTTTTTGTGGGGTTCAATCACTTTAGATAAATTTCACAACCTGAAAAATATGAATGAAAAAGTTTCCAGAACAACAAAATATTTCATTTGCTTTTAAAAAAAGTTCACACAGGTACCAATTTCAGTTCAAAATTATTTTTGTTTGAAAAAAATCTCCCTGGCTGCCCAGTACTTACAATGGAAATGGAAGTCCACAGTCCAAGGGAAAAGTTTTCAACTAATTGCAATTGGAATGAAAGCCACGATTTCAAACACCAAACCATGGGACGGGAAAGCTGTTTCTCATACAGTTCCAGGCATAGCAATATCAAGCGCTCTGCTACTGAAGCACAGAAGCACCAGTTTTGACAACATGCTATGGTGTGAAAGGGCAGGAGTTGGGAAACTGAAGATGAGTGTTGAGCACCTCTGGCATTGCACAGATTAGCCAGGGTAAGTGTTTATTCTCATAAAGAATCTGCTTGTGAGGTGAGGAAAAACAAGGAAAGCAGAAAATTTAGAAATCACGAACTCATAACTGCTTTCTGAATTGATTCATTTTTTTAAGAGTTTGAATGGGACAAAGGAAGGAAAGTTACATACTGCTGTGGGTAACAAAGCCAGCAGGAAACATGGCTTAACTGTCAAAAGAACACACACGATAACTGTTACCCAAGTTCACACACAAGAACAATATTTATCTCCTCTTCCCACCACTGTCAGAAAAATGTAAGACAAATAAAGAGTATCTGTATAACCAAAGTGCTCAGATAGGAAGGGATTAGAAAAAGTGGGCAGGAAATAAAAACCCGAAGGAGCAGGGGCATGTGGTACCATGATTCAAGAAGAGAAGAAAGCGAACTTCAGATGAAAAAGAAAGGGAGACCTACTGTGTGGCAGTCAAACAGAGAGGGTTCCGAGCCTCACCATCAAAATCCATGTTTCAGACACCTACAATGAACTACAGGTTCCACACAGCAGTTATAAAGGCAGAGGTAAGGTACATACGCATTGTGTTTGAGGGCAGCATATCTGTATCTAAGTACAGGCAGCCTCTGAGCTCTGGTTTCAAGAAGATGCTCTCCTGTGTTATTTTTCTAAAGTACTACAATACTTCAAAATTCTGGTGTACTCTTAGGTTTGACTTTAGATGACCTGTATACTGTCACTATATGGAAAATATATTGTAGATGTTGATTTCAAACAGCATCGAAGTTTAAAAATATTTAGGGGCAGAGATCTCATTTGGGCCCATGTATATTAAGAGTGGCCTGCTTGAGTCATTATTTGTATCATAGATTGTCTGAAACCTCAAATACTCTTTTTTTTTTTTTTAATAAAAAATCTGCATATCATATTTCTATTGAGCCAGTCACTGTAAGTCTGCAACTAGGTTTCAGTCTCTTTCCCTTTTAAAATTATTATCCTCGAACTTCCTGCCTATGACTGGATGAAGAAATGCTAAAATAGCATGAAAAATTACTTTTTCCAAAATATTTCCAACCCAGCCAAAAGCTGTCTGTATGAGAAATCTTGCAAGAAAATCTGTTCTCATCTTATTTCCAGCTGGGCTATATCCAGTACTCACTTGCTGATGGTGTGAGAAAAGTCCCTGGATATGGACATTTATGTGATTTGAGCCTCTGAATGTTGGATTGTGAATACAACCAGCACTAGAAATACCAAACAGATGTGTTAAGAAGCCACACCGAGGACAATATCAGAAAGGAGAGTTGAATTGAGATAGCTTCCTCTCCTGAGGAAAGGCCATCCAGTCTCAGTGGTCCTGCTGTAACTGCCACTACCACTTCACAGATACTTCCGTCCACTTCCCACTCTTGCTCTTCCCTCACCTCCATTCTTCTTTTGGCTATCAAAGGCAGCAGCTCATAACACCAGCCTTTTCTACCAGCTTTCTAGGTGTTTCACACACCTTTCTTTTCCTCATTATGTTGAAAGAAATATCTGTCAGTGCCAGCACAGATATCCTCTATATTCTTAAAAATGCTTCCTAAAGCTCTCCTCTGCCATCACACCTAGGAAAACCTGAGAAGAAGCTCCTGCAGTGCCGATGCGCAGCCTGATGTGCCCAATCAGTGTAGCCCTAGTGTTTTCCCATGTTCCCTCATCTCTCAGCAAGCACTTACTTGGCAAGCCTGAAGGCGGCTGTGTTTTCCTTCTGTTTATACAACACTGAGGTTCTTATCTGTGGCTAGGCCTCCTTGATCCTATCATCACATAAATAACAACAGGTAATGATTTAAGAGAAAAGCAAAGCAAAAGCTTAAGGCTCAGTTATTTGAATTGCTTTCATACAGTGCTGAAAAAGTCATTATTTGATGGCAGCAGAAGTGATTGAATCATGGGGTTTTTTGGGGAGTTTTATTTTGTTTCAGGGTTTTTTAATTGCTGTGTTGTTCCAGGTTTTTTGTTAACAATCATCGTCAGTTACAATTCTCCAAACAGACAAAAATCTGGGTGGAAATCCTGGCTCCACTGAAGTCAAGTGCCAGATTTCCATTGGTTCAGTGGGCCTGGAATTCACCAGGTCACAACCTAGAGGAAGAATATTTGTAGTAGCAAACCAAATAAATATATCCGTGTTTTTCTATGAAAAATCAATTTGAGACCCCTTTTTCCTGGCAAGAGTTATACACAGCGATATAATTTGAGATACTGCAGTACTTGGAACAGGAAATGACTACGGACACATTATCAGGGCAGTGCTGTTACGCCAATGGCTGAAGCAGAGAAAACCCCCAAGAACTTGTTAAAATGCTGCAGGAAATAAAATAAAACAAAATAAAAACCAAATCCTGAAATAGAGTGCACCATGAAAATACCACAGTTTAAATTCCTGTGAGGTTGAGAGGAAAACAGAGGGCAAAACTGTATTGAAAGAAAAAATAGTACTGCATGTTGCTTGCCAATAAGGTGCCAGATGTTGCCCTTTGCAAGAGAGAGAAAGCATCTTGACAGAAATTTTCAAGAACTACTGTAGCAGCACGGTAGTGTACCTTAACAAACAACAACACTTCAAAAGATCTCAACGTGGAAATTGGGTGTGAGGTGGAACAGTTTTGTTAGGCATCCAAAGAGTGATTTTCCTATTCAATGGAATTAATATTAGCTGAAGCATATGCATGCATACTCCACAGATCATGTGAAACAGAAAAGGACTCTTTCATGGATTATTAAATACATGTGTGCTGTTTATACAGGAGAAAACAAGCCTTAAAGGCTAGGATGCCTATGCCAGAAATGGTAGAAGCAGAACATCACTATGAATCAAAGAACATAAAAGATGTTCCCTACATCAGATATCAGTAATACTTTCAGATATTCAATAATTTTGCTTAAAGTAACAATTACTCGTTACATGAATTCAGAGCATCATACAGCAGTGGATACTGTTCATCTGTGAAGTGAGAAATAGCCCAGGAATGTGAAACATCTGTGTACAAAACCAGTGACCTGGTGTCTGAGTATGACTAGAAGCACACCACACATAGAATCATAGAATCATAAAATAGTTAGGGTTGGAAAGGACCTCAAGATCATCTAGTTCCAACCCCCCTGCCATGGGCAGGGACACCTCACACTAAACCATCCCACACAAGGCTTCATCCTACCTGGCCTTGAACACTGCCAGGGATGGAGCACTCACAACCTCCCTGCGCAACCCATTCCAGTGCCTCACCACCCTCACAGGAAAGAATTTCCACCTTATATCCAATTTAAACTTCCCCTGTCTAAGTTTTAACCCGTTACCCCTTGTCCTGTCACTACAGTCCCTGACGAAGAGTCCCTCCCCAACATCCCTCTAGGCCCCCTTTAGATACTGGAAGGCTGCTATGAGGTCTCCACGCAGCCTTCTCTTCTCCAGGCTGAACAGCCCCAACTCTCTCAGCCTGTCTTCATACGGGAGGTGCTCCAGTCCCCTGATCATCCTCGTGGCCCTCCTCTGGACTTGTTCCAACAGTTCCATCTCAACAGACACACCATTTCCATGTTTCTGAGGAGGTGACCAATCACTTTCTTTCCTGCTCACTGATCATTTCATTTAACTATTTCTACCACTTCTTTTTTTTTAATTAGAAGATTAATATCTTTTTCCCACTGAAAATGTAAACTTTTGCTGCAGTTCTGGTGCCACACAGACAAAAATACGTCAGGTGAGTAATTTCATATTTGCATGTGAGAGAATCGCTACTGGAACACCAAGTTCCAAAGGAAGTGGTGAATTCTCATGATGATTTAAGGTCATTGGAACATGGGACACATTTTTGGAACACAAATTACAGCAATGCATAGTTGGTATTGTATCATAGAGGATATTTTTATACACCATAAGAACATCATCAGAATCAAGTGTTTCATCTGAAGTCTAACTGGCAAAGCTCCAAGTCACATCAAAACTGATGATCATTTATGTCATATCAGTCACGTTCTGCTTGTAACATGCTTCTTCACTGCGGTTCATGTTGCACAACTCAAAATGTTCCTCATTCCAACATATCATATAATGTACTTTCATTTTTTAAATTTCCCTTACTTCTTCTGGATGAGGTACTACTGAACAGTTTCTGTATATATACAGAATATATACATAATAATAATAATAATAATAGCAGCCTCTAACTTTTAATATTTTTTATATTTTTTTTTTTGTGCATTTGATATGAACACTCTAGCAAAGACCTTTTGCTGGCACAAACTGTATCTCTGGGAACAGAGTCAATGGGCAGAGGTATATGCATACAGACTAGACCATCAGGGAAGCAAGCATTCCATGCACCTGTAACAGACCACAACATCAGCCCAAAATGGACTTGAAGCGCAAAAGGATGTGCCACATATAGGCACCAGAAGAATAGGTTTTTTAGCACAGCCGCAATCCTTTCACTGAAGTTTTCCTCCATTTCTTAAGCTGCACCTCATACACCTAGATCTTTATGGCTCTCTGAACTCCAGTAGATGCATATTTTCTTGCTATCCAAAGAAGGGCTTTTATTTTCTTTAGGTTTTGAATTATAGTTTGACATAAGAATGTCTTTTTCTTCAAAATATCTTATAACAACACTAAAGAGGTCATGAAAGTGGGTCACTTGTGACTCACAGATCCAGGACAATAGCTGCAATACACTATCACATGGTATGAGACTTTGTCTCCTTTCTTATTCATGAGAACTCTCCTCTGCAGCTCCCTCTCACAGTCCCCAGCTCTCCAAATTCTATAAGTAGATGGCTAGACCTTACAACAGCGTACATACATAACTTCCACACTATATATGGATATGCACTTCTCATTTCAACTCAGGTATTTATACTTTAAGTAATATTTCTAATTTTATTTTCCAACTATTTTCTTTCTCTCCTCTCTTTAACCAGATTAAAGGGGAAAAAAACAAAACAAAAGAATGCTGACATATTTTATTTTAATATTAGGAAAAATAACTTAAAATTAAATGGAAGAATTAAATAAGAGTTTGTAGAAACCATTTCCCTTTTTCCTTCCTTTCAGTTCTTTTTATCTTCACACCATAATTTTCCTTGATTCAGACTAGCATGATATGACAAGCTTAACTGATATCCTGGTAACAACAAGGTTTACGAAGAGGTACAACCAATGTCAAAGATAAATGTGCTATTGCCTTTGTGATACAGAGGCAGCTTTATTTGCAAACTGGGGGCGGGACACACGACACACTGACTTCTTTTAATTTATGAAAGGAAACAGGAACAAGAATAAATGATACAAATAAAAATGCCACTTTGCTACTATGTACCGTAGTCATATCAGAAGGAAAAGCTCCTTTGTCAATGAACTTTCCAGGGTTACTTCACGCCAGTCAAGGCAGGAAGGTGACCTAAGACAGCAAATGTAATTTCTTTTTATTAAGTGCACCCATTGCTCATTTCCTATGTAAAAATTTAGTGCTATGCATTAGTTACAGTGCTAGCAGTAAGAGGAGGGCTGTAATCAAGAATTAGTACCACATCCAGAAATTTTAAACACATGCTCCCATCTTCTAGATTACTATTACACCACACATGGAATGGATAGTTACTTTATCATCTAAAGCAACAAAGCTGAAGTGTGCTCTGACAGCAATGATCTGTATGACATTCATTTGAGTGTGCAAGACCAGCACAGTTCTTATTGAAATGGAGACAGGCAGAATACCTTTGAGTTGCAAGACCAAACCAACATAGGCCAAAGTGAGCTAATTCCACAACAATAAGCCTCATGATATTGATATACTTCATCACTTTCTGAATTTGGTGTAAAACTGGAAGAGGGGGGAAGCTATTTAAGGAATTATGCCAGATATGGGATTGGAACAGGACATACGTCAAAATAGCAGTGTTGGAGCAAACAACGCACATTGTACAAGCATGCAAAGACAGATGGGACTGTGAGGGTCTATAACTCAACAAAGGAACCCACAATAGTAGATACAGGGATTAGAAACCAGATGTCTCACAAGCTAAAGTCTTTGTTTCGGTTGAAGGAAAGAGAAGTATGAAAGTATTGTCAGTTTGAAGGGCTCAAGTACACAACATCATGGACAGTCAGCTACAGAAATAAACAATTTCAGTGACCATAATGGGGGGGAAACATAAACGAAGTGTGAGCAAACGGGAAATAGCTGAATTCAAAAAATCAACAGTCTAAAAAAAAAAAAAAAAAAGCCTCTGCAATATAATTTCTAGCCCTTTCTCTTTCACTATTATTGTATTTTACCTTCAGTTTAGTTGTTTTCCTTTCCTCTATTATTCCTTAGGGAGCAATGAAAGCATATTGAGGGTTTTTTAAGGATAAATAGATGGGTAAAGCTGTTTCCTTAGGCAGTCCTAATCACCCTTTGTGTGGGCTTTCTCAGATACTGTTCATAAGAAATTGTATTTACAACAGAGGCAAATTCCCAACTGACAAGAAAATAAAGACTTTCCTATGCTATCAGTCTGTATGCTGAAGTCCCTTCAGCCTTACATACACCATCAAAACAATAATCATGCTAACTATGTGAATTTACATACTGGCTATTTAATCTTACATATCAGTGAAAGAGAAGAGAGGAAGAGAGTTGTAAAACACAGCAAATCGGCACCCCTTCCACATGGCAAGAGCAGTATTGGAGTAAGCCTAGCAAAGCCTGACCATGTATGAAGTCTGTTCTACAGAGTGTGAAAGAAATTATCTCCAACTAACATGCCACTCTTGAATGGAGCTCAAGAAATGTGTTAAGAATATACCCACCAGTTTTCTATGAGAAAAAGGGACCTCTGCAAATTCAGGAATGCTAAGTCGTTTTCAACAGTGACTGTGCTATGATTACATGCAAAGAATACAACAACATAATACATGAGTGCATGAATCTGTAACATTCAAAAAAACCCACACACCCTCCAACAAAACAACAAAAAACCAGGAAGACTACAGACCAAACAATGTTTTGAGAACACATTTTGATATCAGATACAATAATGATAGGCAAGCTAACAATATATGAAGAGAAGATCAGCAACGTCTTAGAATCACCAATATTTTATTAAGCTCTAGATTAGATAAAGCTTGTTCTCAACTGGTTTGTTAGCAAAACCTGTTTTGCCCCAGTATCACCGCCTGCAAGACACGTCAGAGGGAGCATGAAGACCTTGTAAAGAGCTTGGTTACCCAAATATTTCCATTTATTCCATTCCAAAAATTGCTCCTCTCCAAGCAATATTTACTTGTCCTGGCATTTTGGTTTCTTTTTTTCCTCTTTTTTTAATGGTTGATAAAAACACCACACAGCAATGTGGCTATGACAGTGCTTTTAAAAGAGATGGAAGTCCTTTGTGCAAGGAGTTTAGCAGACAAGATTACCTGGTAATACATTCCAATTTCTGATCAGATTCAAGGTCACTCCTTACCTTTAGAATGCTGAGAAGATAAAGGAGACAAAAGAGAGTGAAAGTGGAAGTAGAAATAAGAGAAGACCTCTTATTGAATATGTTGAATGGGAATCCACCAGCTAACACAAATCAATGCCTAAGTCCCAACTACAGCTGTTACTGTTTTTCATAGGCACAACAGAAATCCACCTCACCCATAGACATGGAGAGAGAACAAATTCTAGTTTTCTAAATAAAAGAGGGAAAGTAGCCCAAACCCCTCACGTTTCTCCTCATCCTACAGACTACAGAGCTACAAACGCCCTTGTGTCATCCTCTCAGTACTGCTGTCAGTGTGTACACAAACGCATCTGTCTATTTATTCAGTCATCAAAATGGCAAGTCTTCATGCTAGTCATAATTACACCTTCCGAAGAGGCAGGCACCTGCCATTTACTCTACCTTTTTCAATTATACCTAATTGAAGACTTGAGCTCAAATAGAGGAAGGGAGACAAGAGTTCTTCAAACTGTCTAAACACTTTCTGTTGAATAGAAAGAGAGGTTTTCTACCACAGCTCAAAAAAAGCCCTCCAGCATGACTGGCATAATAAAGAATTGCAACATGAGAGGCATTTCCTTCCTGTAAACACACTACACCATGAGGATGTTTTTAGATGGATGATGGCTCACAGCCTAAAGAAAACCCCTTCACCCCATCCTCCCCATTACTGCTGAAGCTAAGCTGAGTGCATTTCTTGAGTATGAGAACTTGTCTAGGGTAACTTACGGTAGCTTCCTTCTTTCAAGAGCACACACGTGATGGAGGACATTATGTAAAAAATGGCAAAAAAAGCAAGCCTCAATCAAACAAGCTGACCTGTGATCATATGATGAGATGACTGATGGTAGATTACCCTCTCCATGTACAGATGTAAACTCCTTGGCAACAGTAACCTGATAGGCACTGAGCTAGAGTAACCTTCTAGGAATTGAAGAAGCTGGAAAAAAAACAGCTGGCTCCACTTATATAAGGAATTAGTAATTAGGCCTAAAAGAGAGGATGATTTCAGTCTGTGTGATCTGCATTAAGAATAAGTCCCTGAAAGCATGTTTTGAGAAGCTATTTCTGGTACTTGTGTGAGTGTGCACATATGTGTCGGGATTTTCCCATTTCCTTGGACAGTGTTGCAGAAGTTTTCATCAAGAGGTAGTAGGAAGGTATCATTTGGAGAGAAGATGGTAAGAGTTGAAGAAAGGAATCCTTCTATTAAGCAATGTGATGGGAGAAGTTGACCACATAGGTTGGTCTCTGAAATTCATAGGCAAGAAACAAGAGCCAATATATTGTTAGCAAATTAGACTAATTGTGGTAAAACCAAAATGACCAAACGGAAAATGCCTCACATTGGTTAAGGGAGAAGCAGTGGTTAAGTTGTGTAACATATGCATAGGAAAAGCAGAGTACTTAAAAATATAGAAAATCGTCATCACATTAGTGATATATCTACAAAGATGCATAAGTATAATCCTTCAGATCCTTTATAATCAAAAGCAAAAATGATATTTATAATCTTGATCAGAGGATATTACTACATCAGCACTTCTTAGTCCCATTATTATCTTTCTAACAGCAGAAGAAACCTGTAATGGTTATAGATCTAATTTTAAGATAATGGATGATGAGAGACATTAAACTACTGAGAACTTTGTACATAAAAATCTAAGCTAAAGGAATTAAATGTAAATGCTATAATGAAGTTGTCCTGGCTATTTGAAAGCCTAAAGGATTTAATGTTTTTGAGTAAAAGCAAGAAAAAACTCAGCTATTTTTCGTCATCCATATTGTCAGCTGGAAAATGTAAACAATTGTATCAAAAGCAGAAGAATGTAAGGTTCCCTTTCGCTGCCTTCCCACGCTTTTTTTGCTCTCTACAGAGAAATGTAGGCTCCCCATCAAACAGGTTAGCAAAGCCAAGATGGTTCTTACAGATTTCCCTGGGCGTTCCTCAATACCATTTGTCAGTGGTATTTGTGGAGAATGCAATGGCATAGGTGGGAACCTCACTGGGGAACACACTGCACTACAAATATCAGAAACTAGCTGAGCTGTGTGCATCTGCTCTTTTTATCTTCTGTTTTGAGGGGCAAGAAACTAGAGAAAAGAACAGTTCATTTTATTTCCTAGCCAGATGCTGTAGTAGATGAGGTACCTGCCAGGACACAAGAGCATAGTAAGAAAACGAGAGATATTCTGTGAATTGTAATATATACATACTTTTTATGCTATTACATATGCTTTTTTGTAATACATATATATAAGGATGATTAGAACTTTATTTTTCAGTCTCTATCACTTGAACAGCTCTCCTTATGTTCATCTGTTTGCATCATTTTGTAGCACTGTATGTTTCTGATTGTTGTTTATTCTTTCCTATTCTCTCAATTTTTCAGTAGTATTTCCAATCAGTTCTGGAGTGGATGACATTGCCTCTCAGACAAGAAGGGCTAATACTCAACTCATTTTTTTTCATACATGGATACATGATGGCAGTGATGGGGGGGTGCCGGATCTGATGATGTAAAAATTGCAGAAGTATGTGAAGAATCACACTGAAATCCTTAGGATTACTTACACGCTTAACCAGAAGCAGAAGATCTGGTCTTGGTTTTTATAAGTACAATAGAAGGATGAAATAATTTCAGAGATCATTTCACTGGCCAAAAAAAACTGCAGAAATGGTGACCTTGATGGAGTGACTTGGAAGATTTGACTTACTAATTTCCTTTTTCTTCCTCTCTTCCTTTCCTTTCCTTTCCTTTCCTTTCCTTTCCTTTCCTTTCCTTTCCTTTCCTTTCCTTTCCTTTCCTTTCCTTTCCTTTCCTTTCCTTTCCTTTCCTTTCCTTTCCTTTCCTTTCCTTTCCTTTCCTTTCCTTTCCTTTCCTTTCCTTTCCTTTCCTTTCCTTTCCGTCTGCAAGGTACCTGAGAAACTGCAGTATGATTTCACTAAATATGTGTCATGGTTTGTGTGCAGGTGTAAGGAGATATATGCACACAATACACATGCACATTATTCTTTCCTTTACATTGGTAGCATCATCTTCCTTTTCCATTGCAGTTTATAAACCTGACAGTAACAATAAAGGAACATACTTAACTTCCCTTTCACTGACATGAGCAAAAAACCTTGTTTGACAGTGCAGATTAATCGTATTCACAACGATCTCCGAGACTGAGAGACTATACACGTCTTCCTCACTCCACCAAAGGTCTGAGCACCAAACAGTTTAAGAATAGAAGGGGGAGAAGCAAAAAGAAACCAGAAAGTGTGCTTAGGTAGATGACAAGTGATCCGGGTGAGGAAATCAAGACAAAGTGGCACATGACTAGCTCACTGGCTGAGAAATATGAGATTACTGTAGCAGGTTCAGGGCTCTAAAGGGGTATTTCTCTCACAACAGTGAAAACACATTTCAGAAGTTCGATTCATACAAAGCACCTTCTTACATTTGCAATGAGAAACACTGGACATAATTTACCTGTTAGGATTATGTCTATTATTTCAGCCTGTTTCATCCATGCACAGTTAATGTAATGCCCAACAACACACAGTGAGCAGTAATGGAATCTAGAACTATCTTTGAACTCTGTTACTTACTATACCCTACCCTAAACTGACATTCACTGCTTCACTTGTCCTTCTACTTCATAGTCACTGTTATTTCAGTGTCCAAGTTTCTTGTTCACGTGTTTCAAATAATTAGGATAATGAACAACGTTTGCTATTTGCCTTCCATACCACTTAGCTTTTTCATTGGTTATTCCCAAGAGGGCTACACTGTTCATTCGTTTTATACCTATATGATTGATAGCTCTAATTTTCTTCAACATAAGACAATTAACAGCTTATTTAAAAGGCCCAACAGCCTCATAGACTTTCTAAATGGAGAGGCTGTGAGTGAGACTACATTTACTACAGTGCAAGCAGAATAAATAAAAGGTAGCCAGGGTAAATTGAACTTTAGCCTCCAAAGCATGTTTTTACTCCCAGATCAGTACAATCCCCTTTCATACATACGAAAGGGGGAAGGAAAACAGGATAAGTTCCTCAGTGCATCATGAGGCTTCCCCAGAGCTTGGTGGAGACTCCTGCTAAGGACTGCCCTTGGAGGGAGCTGGGAGCCAGGGGGCACCTGGTTCCCCTGGACATGAAAGCGTGGTCTCACTGGCAGCCTGAATGTGTCCCTACCCATCAAAAATAACCATGAGGCACTGAAGCATCTAAAAGAAAGTTGTAGCAGGGTAACCGCAGTGCAAGGACCGCAAGAGACAGACAGAACTGCTCTGGTGATGCTGAGCTGCACTGCCACCGAGCTCTGACAAGCAAGCACTAATGGCACAGAGGCAGTTTAAGAAGTTACCTAATGTAGCTTCATCCAACTGTACAGTGCTGCTTAGGAATACTAATGTGTTGGCTCTGTGCAGCATTGAACTATGTTGACATAACCTTAGTTTTCCCTTGCTAGACGGATTCTCCCTTCCCTCTTTAGCCCATCCTTGCATTGCTTCACACTTAGTTTGGTTCCCGAGCATTTAAGAGTTGCATGAAATGGGGTGGCACAAACTTTCCCAAGCCAGTATTGACTTTCCAAGTATGGTGAAATGGAGCAATATGTAAGAGGAAAGACAGCAGATACTCACTACAGCAAAAGGCAGGTTTGTTTTTTCTAGAAATGTTTCATTTGTTCTAGCAGGTGTGTCTGATACCTTTTGCATAATGATAAACCCACACACATTCTTCATGCAAATAGTGACCCAACAGTTGCTCTTAGTTGCTTCAAGTAGTAAGTACATGTAACAACCTGCACTTACATACACACGTATGTTTACTGAACATTCATACAGTGCAAGGTAAACAGAGCTCATTGTGCCAAGGGAGGGACACGCAGTGCTGCTTTTACAGAGGTGGTGTACCATGGCCAACACAGTCATAATCAGCTGAAATCATTAGAATAGGTCTTCAGACATACTGGAAGCCTCTGACAAATTTTATCTTTCTTTTGTCTGGAACAAGATAATACTTTCTTTCAATTGTGCTATTTAAAATGTCTCACCTATCTCAACTATTCCTGTTCCACAAAGGGTTTGAGAGCAGTGTATGGGAGCAATTGCTGAGGCTCACCAGTTTGGACTCTATGGGCTGTGACCACTGCTCACTTGGGCACCTACATGTGCTCCATTTACCTGCCTTGGAAACTAAGGCTTGTTCAGCAGAGAGTTTCTCTAATCCTACATCACATCTTTTGTTAGCTTCCTCTGTTGTTAAATATTCCAAGCTTTGTGCTTCAAAGGTCAGCAGAGCATTTCTTATATCAGCTCTCACTATTAATTAGGTCAGAGCATTACTAAGAGCTTCTTTTTTCTTATTAGTGATTTCACTTCACATCTGAACCCTATCTTGATATATTGATGAGGAGTTTCTTAATAGGAAAAATAAATATTTGTCAAAATTGTTGTTTTGGCAAATATGACTGTGAACTAACTTGTGCATTTCTTTGTCAAACACACCTAAATCTGCTTTATTAACACAGAATTACCGCTCTAGGGTATAACGCATTCATGTATCTGAACTTTCTACTTACAGCCAGCAGGTCAAATCAGCACCCATGTTTGATGTGGGACATTCACAACGTTGTAACACCTGCCTCTGAGCTCAGAGGTTGTGAATTACAGCAGTGAGAGGCAGACATTTTCTTGTATCCCTGTTGTACCTGCTGGTGTGGGCATTCTCAGGTGTCAATAAACTGTGTTTGGCACTAAGTAGTTTAGTTCCACTCATTTGGTCTTGCACTGAAATGGACTAAAGTGCTGACACCATTCACCACTGACCCTTAACTGGAGCTGTAACCACCTGAGGACCAAGAGTGTGATACGCTTTTCAGACCTCATGGCCCACCTGAGTGTTTTTAATGCTCTTAGTCAAATACATAGCTTTAAACAGTGAAAGCCACATACAGCAGCAGTTTAAGTTTCCAGGTTTGACTTTGCACAGGAATACAATGGGAGTGCTCATTCGGCAGAAATGTGTTTGCAGAGCCTGGCACCCCTGCACAAAGACACAGCGCCTGTGTGAGCACCCAGCTGCAGTAACAGCCCTGGTCCTCTCTGCCCATGGTATGCTCTGCTCCTGTGCTGCCAGGATCCTGGGAGAATATGGAGAACAGACTATAACTGCAATATTTCAGGAGACTGTAAATGGATGGCATGGGATATTGTCCCTTGGGAGTTTGACTTCAGTGGGGTCAAGATTTCATCTCATAATATATTTACCACTCTAAAACCTGCAAAACTGCAGACATTGATGACCAGATGACTAATTCTGGTTCACACAAAGAGTTCCTGTGCAACATTTGACTCCCTACAAGGCAGTAAATGTATCTTATGCCCACTCAGGTAAAACTACTACATGCCATAGTAAGCATGATGAATAAAACAAGAAAATTCAGACAGGTTGTCTGGGATAGCTTCTCACCTTCACATCTTAATCTCTGAAAAGTACTGCGAGTACAGTCTTCCCCTGTAAGTAGTTTCATTCATTTCATAGCATTCAGTTTTAGAAAAAGCACTAGAACCTCTCTCAACATGACTAAGAAAATAGCTAATAATTGTCATCATGCTTATCTGATTGGCATTTTAGCTTGAGTTCCTACTAATAAAGAACTATTTGAGATTTTAACAGAAATGTAAATGTTGAAGTTTCACAGGTCATTGAGTTTTATAATATTGAGTCATTGGGCTATTATACATTGATCAAGCAAATAGCAAATGGTGTGACTTGCCAAAGAACATTACTCAAATATTGACCAGGAATTGATGACAGTCGGCTGCTCTCCAAGGACTACAAAAGTTAACAGGAAATTTTCAGCCAGGGCAATTGCAAGCTTCTGCCTTAAGACAGACAGTTCTGTTGGCTCCTTTTCCTTACCATCTTTTTTATTCTCCTCTGCTAAATCCAAGCAATCTTATCATAAACCGAAATGTACTTGGCGTAAATCCTTCCTTTGTGTCAGTTTGCTAGCTTATCTATCAGTCATCTCTTAATTCCAACAATCTGTATTGTTCTCTTTAATTAACCATATATATTAAACAAACAGGAAATCAAATATATGGAGCGTATTGCTCCATTTTAAGATGTGATTTGTATACAGTACAATGTATTTTATCTTGAATAAAGATTGTTAAACTACAAGGTTCTAGCATGGCCCTTCTTGACTTTACTTCTCAAAGCCACAGATTTGATCCCAAACACAGGATTTCAGCTCAGAAAGGAGAAAAAGGCACCCCTCTCACACTGCCCTCTCAGAGCAATTCCTAGAGCAAAGGTCTTTTCTGATTTGAAGTTGTCCAAACATACTTTTATCACAGACTAGGGCTTTCACAGAACAGAAACTGCTGTTGAGAAGACCTTGTCTTAAATCCTACCTTTTCCTAGAACACAGGGCACCCTGCAGGGTTTTCCAAACCCGGTGCTATAGTCAGACTCCAGTACAGTTGGAGGAAGGATCACACAGTTTTTCTCAGTGTACAGCTGGAGAAGGCTATCCCTGGTTTGTCCACCTAGCTCAGAACCAGACCCCTCACTCATATACACAGAGGAATGGAGTTCATTCCCCTCCTCACAATAGAAGAATTTGGACTAATTCTTCTGAAGAGCCTGTGAGGAAGTTTGGGATCAATGTCCTCCTTTTCTGTGAAAGCTATTCCACACTACTTGGAACAACCAGATATTTTCTTGGCCAGAGACAGTGTGTAGGCTCTTGGACATGCAGCAGGATGGAGGAAAGCAGGGTGTTGGTCCTTTTTATACTGCTTATTTCATACTTTTGTGCTGTATTTTTAATAAAACAGTAACTGACATCAAAGTATCTTCTCTCCCACGTGAGTGGTTAAGATGAGGTCACACTCAATCTCTATCCTCCTTTTAATCTCCTTCTTTTTTAATCTAACAGATGTTGAACTAGTCCCTAAAATTCAGTCCAAGTTCAGCAGGAGAACAACAAATCAGGTCCTACCACTGCCAACTGAAGGATGTGCAACTTCAATGTCTCCTGTGGCAGTGGAGGAACCTGAGCCCAGGCATCCATTTCTGTACAATGGGTCCCTGCACTAAACACATCCATGTTAAATGGCCCTGCCACACAAAGCTGTGTGCAGACCACGGCCAATTAGGCATTTTGATGGCAAACCACAGGATTGAATCCTGCAGACAGTGAGATGCAGAAAGCAGCTTATTCAAGAAACCACGGACAGCTTAAGCATAAAGCAAGTACCAAGCTGCTAGCTACTCTGACTATACTGGGGGCCCTCTGTCAAAGCCAGCCCAATCCACATCTGCATAGCTCCATTTTCATAGCCACATTACAGCTGAGGGTACCAGGGCAGCACAACACATCTACCCAGCCAGCTTTCAGCAAGCTTGCACAGGAACTGGCAGCAGTCATGATGGGAAACCATGGTCTTCAGCACAGCCTAGTAACTGAGTTAAGTCTCTGGACTTCCCATGAGACTAAAAGAGGGCAGCCCAGCCATGCTAAGGTCCATCCTGCCACTCTTCCCAGCTACAGTTACACCATCAGGTAAACAAAAAAAGCACCTCCAGAGCCCGCGTTGCCAACATACCTCGAGAGAAGCCTTCAGTCACCACCTAGCACACAGAGTCACAGAGCAGTTGCAAATAAATACCTGTCAACACCAGAGCTGTGAATACTACACTGCTGTCCTTTGTGTAATATGCAAAAAGCTTTTCTTTGTATTTCTAAAGGTTTGCACTCACATTATTATTTTCCAACCTTCCTTACAGTTCTAAGTCACCAGATAGAAGGGGGATTATATTCCCCTTCTGGTTTAGGAGCAGGAGTGTCTCAGGAGCAGCTTTTGCAGTTTTCTGCCAGCAGAGGATACCCAGGACCAAACCTTCCCCTAGCCTTGAATACAGACTCTGCTTTAAGGCTACAAGGGCTCACTTCAGCTGTCTGCGTACCAGAAGCAGACAAGATCTGACACCTCAATGCAGTCACCTCTATGATTTGGGGAAAACACATAAAGCTACTTTTGAAACTCTACCATATCCATTCAGGCTTGCGATGTTTTCCAGCAGCAGGAACTTTCGCACTGCCAGTCTGTGGGCAGCAGTGGTTTTAAGAACTACAGCACCTTGCCAAGAACGTTTCTCATGACAAAGGCTCCTGATGGATGGATCAATAGCTTCTTGAATCCTCATATCCTTTTCAAATTACTACCCCAGATATATACCTGAGTAGGCCCATCTTATCTGATAACTTAAGCAAGCAACCTGTCTACACTTTAATTGTTATTGAGGATTAATGTTGTTTATAAAATGAAATCAATACAATCTCTATTGCTTATTAACTGAAACATTCTAGGCTCTGCTCTGTTTGCTTTGCTTTTCAATTAGTTTCTATTATTTTCCCTATTAGCTTTTAACAAATAGCTGTAGAAATAAACTTAATGGTTGTGAAACTGTTATCAGAGTCAACAAAGCCCCTTAATGGAAAGTCTTGTATATTTAAATGCAAAAAAGAATCCACTGTTTAATCATTTGACATTATGAGATAAGTTTATTACTATACATCTGTTCAGTGCTGGGCCTTGGTTTGTGTTTTTTTTAAGCTGAGCAATTAAGAGTTCTTAAGGGGTCCCTAAAGTTCAGATGTCAGAACTGTTAAGTTGTTCGCTACATTTAAGATGAACAAACACTATGGTCTAATACCCTTTGTTAAAAAAATAGCAAAACTGAGAATGGGCAGAAAACAATGGCATTGCCAGGAACCTAATAAATATCATCCAGTTACGCTGTAAAAGTATTCTCAACACTATGCAGCAAGTATCTGAAACATCTTACAGACACTGCCCATGCTTTCTCTGTGATCCCAACACACATCAGTCAGGTTAACCCCTGCTGTTGCAAGGGTTTGTTCCTCCCTGACAGAACAAGAGGTGTTAAAGGATGATTTCTCAACTTGAGCTGTGCTCTTTTTCTCTGAAGTAAGATCCAGGAGGTGAGCAGGTGATTGTCAAGGAGGGTGGTCAGATGGAATAACTCAGAGGGTACCAAGAGGCAACTATGTAAATAAGTCTCAATATATAGCATGGCAGTAGCGTATCCCACTCCAGCCAGCATCAAGATGGTACAAATCTGTTTTCTCAGTCATTCCTTTAGCTCTTTGAATGAGGAACTTTTCTTCCACATTACTTACTGTGTAGGTGAAAGAAGTGTGTGCATTGACAGGCTTTTAAGCAAAAACTCTCTGTCTATAGGAATACAGCTTTACCATCCTCACTGCAAGCTGTACCTTTATGTACCTTTTCTGCACTGCATCTTTACACATCACCACTCAAAGCCCGAGAGGCCTGCAACCCTAACTCTCTTGGCACACTGTTCGAGAGCTCTTAGTAATTTAGCTGGACTTGGTCATGAAGCAAGCAAATTTAGAATAGACAGTTATATAACGAAGTGACGAGTTCACACAGGCAAACAGCTTTGCCTGCTGCCGCTCAAACCACAGGCACCAAAAACAAGTGGTGCAATTCCTGCACTTCTGTACAAAACGATCCTGCTTTGGCAGCGTCACCTCTGCTTTGTGTCCACTGACCTACACAGAAAACTTGTAAAAATGCAAGACACAGTTGAATCAGGCCCAGGAAACAGAAAATTGTGGATGCAAGTGTATAATCCCCACACAGACTACCATCTTGCTTCTGTGAACGTATTCAGAGCCGCTCATAAGGAAGTAGTTCTGAAAGCTATTACAAACAGCGTGTGAGCTAGCTGGTGCAGCCTATCTCGAGAAACCTCCGTACTGTCCTGGGTTCAAATAATTCTGTTTGCAATCACCAGAACCGTTCCTAACCTTCACACAGCACAGATGCATTCCAGGGTAGGGTGAGGCAAAAGGTTATGAAACTTACTCAGGTGTCATTTATTTCATGAAAGTTTGCTGGTTATTATAATCAAATGGCAATTGTCTGTAATTGCGGTATGCAATGGAAAATCCCTACTTAGGACATGTTCTGCCATTTGCTGGTGAAGTACACTAACCCTCAACAGTGAAGCAACGCTGTAAAAATGGTTTTGACATGCAAGAAGGTCCAGGAGTATAATTAACATATGTTTATTTTGATTATTTTTTTTTTCTTATGGCTTTGCTGTAAGGAAACCATGCTATATTTTGAAAGAAAGGTTTAACGCAAAATTAAAGAATTCTTCCTACTCAGTTCTTTTAAAAATCTAATTACTAATAACACTTTTTGCTTTGATGGCCTCTGTCTTGACTTACCTTCACAAGCAGAGATGAACCTTGTGGTATCTTGCAATACACAAGTGTGCTGGTGGCTTGCAGAGTAAGGCATAGATCATAGAGCACCACTTGAGTTCACCCCAGCTGCTGTTTTAAGACAATGTTCTCTTGATAGGGAGCTAGCATTCAGAACCTCAAAATTAGGTAATAACTACTGTAATCCAGAAGGAGTTATTGTTCTGCTTCAGAAAATGGGAATAAAATTTGTTGTAAGGACTCTGACTGACTGGGTGTTGTGCTGCGTGGGGCAGGGAAGACCACTCAGTACTCTAATCTTTTCTTCTTTCATTTTAAATGGAGCACATTAATGGGTTCAATATATATGTAATAACCATATTATCCGGGGGGGGGGGGGGGGGGGGGGGGGGGGGAGGGCAGGGTGTGCATTACAGAAGTGGCTTGAGAATGCTAAAAATTATGAAAAGAGCTTGTAAAAAAATAAATTCCAGTAGCAGACATTTTTTTAGTGTAGCAAGCTGTGGAAAATAAAAGCATAATGACATCTTACTTTTTGAAGCTGAGGATAAAGAAATCTAGCTCAGAATCTAACCTCTGGGTCAGCTTATACATGGATGCAGCAGACTTGCCTTCATTTGCAGATTAAAGTTGGATCTGACTTTCTCAAAAGATGATACAGTTCAAACAGTTACTCTGGGCTTGAGGCAGAGATCACACCGTGCGGTTCTATGGCATGTTCCATGCTTATGGGAAAACACATAGATATGACTATATCCACCCTTAAAATATTGGGATCTCATGGGAAGAAAAGTTAATAGTAGTCAAGCAGTCACAGCAGTTTATGAGAAGATGTGCTTGAAAAAATAAGAGGGGAGAGGAAAGGGAGGAATTTCAGCAAGGATTTCATTAGCATGCCAAGTTGATCAAATATTCCTCATTACTGTTTGTATTCTCTTTGTGTTTTGGTTTGTTTTTTTGTTTTGTGGTTTTTGGTGTTTTTTTATATAGCTGACCTACAGTAGACAAATATATGCAAAGAAAATGTGCAAAGCTTCCTTGAGTCTGTGCCTGAAAAATTCTTACAACCGAAATTATCTGTACCAATTTTAACTGACACATATATAATAAATACCCAGATTTTATACTGGCTTCTGGAAAAGCCACATTAAGTGGATCCGTAACATTCACTCCAGTGATCACATCACCACTTTTAAACACATACACTGCCACTTTCCATAAAAAGAAGTGACAGGAATATAAGATCCAGTGGGACTTCTAATTTTTTTCCAACCTGACTACATGCTTTCACAGGTATATACAGTGAAGAATGGAAATTATGGAACAAACCTGAATGAAGGCTCTCTTAAAGAAAATGTATATGAGTATGCACCTATATAAAACTATAATTATACATGCTGGCCATTTTGAGAAACCACTTATTTTGAAAAATGACTTAACTCTGGGTAATAAGATTATTAGCAAAAAAAGGACTGAATAATGTCTTTATTGGCATGATAATACATTTATTTGTATTTGCTTGTTGAACAACAATAACACAAAACTATTCCGAGAGTTAACATTTTCACAGCTTGAGCTATCATGATTTTAGCTGTTATATTACAACTTTCCCCCTTACCATCTGCATTTATTAATTTCTTTGGACTCCCATGACTTCATTTTAAATAATCCTGACCCTCATTAAATGACTTGGTTAAGGCTGATTTAGGGGCACAACTTTATTCTTATTAATATGCATGCCTGTAGGAAAATTGGAGAAATGCTTTGCAAAACCAGCATTCAATTTAGTAGAAAGGAGAACAAAGTATTATGGTTTTGGCACATATATACAGCTCTACAGTCATAGGATGGAGAATAATTGGTTAGCAGCTCTTCAAAAAAAGGATCTCAGAGTTGTAAACTGCAAGCTGAACTTGAAATAACAGTGCTGGAGCTCTGAGCAAGATTAAACACAGGCTGCATTTTTCAAAGACATTTCAAGAAAGTGTCTTGTAATGAGACATTTAATACACAGAACACAGAACTGGTTGAAGTTCAGCATTCAACTGACAAACTGAGAATTGTTTTCAGAGGATATTAATGGCTACAATTAACAGTTAAATATATAGGAATAACCCTAAGAATATACCCCTAAGTAAATATACCCCTAGAATATACCCCTAAGTAAAGAGAAACATTAAGTGACCAGAAATGTTTGGTACAGCACCAAACTTACAGGCAAAATTTATTCTGCTACAAAATGACCCAAATTATTGAGATAGGAACACGTGTATTCACATGCTCAGAAGTATAAGGCTTCAGTCTTTGTTGGCACCCTTGCAGGGCAGACACCTACCTCTCTAATCAGCTTGCTTGGTCTTTGAAAACACCAAGAGCTCACTCTAGTCATAAAACTGGAGAGGTGTAGACCACAGCAACTTCAGGGAACATAGAGAGCAGAAAGTATCATTGAGGTGTCTAGAGAAGATGCAGAGAGGAGCAAGTATGAACATTATGGGTTTCTTCTCTTGAATGGTTTGTGTCTCTATGCTTAAAATAGGTTATGCTATTGCAATTATTTTTTATATTATGTGAATAGTTGTACATTACATATACATATATTTTTAATGTAAAAAGAAGCCAAAAAAGTTTAGGAAAAGATCAGTTGGCCCACGTTTAGACTGACAACCCAAATTTCACATGCTCCATCTGTGTTCAAGTTTGCTCCAAATGACATTGCCAGTATTGTTTTATTTGTTCTTATTTGATTTCTATCCCATTCCCCTAAAGAAAAACAAGTGTGATGCCACAACACACGCACACAGACATCAAGATTAAGTCAGCATCCATCCCTTTGAAAATATCCAAAATGCCTGCTAATAGTTAACCAAAAAAGTCACATAAAATGCCAGTATGCATAATTAAAAGCTGTCCCTAATCTTGGCAAAATAGTGGCCATTTCTCACAAAAAGCTATAAATAGAAGCAATATTAGAAAAAAAACACCAAAACACCCTTACCCAGAGGGTCTTTTTAAATGCCTAATTTTTATATAAAGCTTTATTTATTTATTCGAAACAGTAGGATACAAAATATACCTTACAAAGCTGATTAAACTTCACCTTGGTTCACATACCCAGCTGAAGGGGGGTTTCTTTGCCTCCCAGATCAGTTCATGTGAATATTACTTTGTAATAACAATTCTGGAAATGATCTAGCAATACCTGGGAGCCAAAGAGCCCTGAAGCAAGAATGGAAACAGTAATATCCTCTCCAAGCAGACCCAAGGATCGTCTGGCAAGATGCCAGTATACTGGTGGAAAGTACCCACATTTTTCTGGATCGGCCTGCACCTCCAACCCCTTCTCTCTTCCTGCCCTCTGGCTCAGCAACCCACCTTCTCTCTGGTCCTCCCTCCACAATACTGCCTGTGTCAACACGACTTCAGAGCCTCCTGAGGAGCATTTTGGCTGTGATCTCAGAGGCTCCGTGCTGAGCTCTGAAGAAAGCAGCATGGGAGCGACTTTTTGAGGAGTGACTATGCCACGCTCAGCGCTATCAGGGCACCTCAAGGTCTGCTCTGAAGGGGAAAACTGCCTACTGTGTGGGAACAGCACAGAGTCGGTGCCCTGCTCCCAACCCTCAAGCTCCATGATCACTGGCTGGTCACGGCCCACCCTGACATACGAGACGGTGAAGGACCTGCACAGGTATTTGGCTTCACTATCTGAACAGCCCTGTAGAAACCAACACAACTTCTTCCTACAGCATGATTCTTCCCCAGGAGCTTTGCCCTCCTGAATGCTGTTGAGGACACCACAGGACTGAATCCTAGAAGAGTATGGATGCAATTTATGACCTAGCAGAGGAAATAACCTATGTATTATATGTATTTTTGGCACTAGTCTGGATGAACATTTTAAGAGAGAAGACTCACTGAAGAAGGCAGTGAGAGTACTGGGAAGCTACAAAATGCTTACAGAAGAATGACAAGCAGCAACAGTAATAGAGAACTTAGAGTGAGAGAGGACAACAAACAACATGTGTTTTTGTGATGTAATGGGACTTGAAGGAAAGAAAACAACCAAAGACAGCCCAGTACAGTTTTATGGTGTGCATATTGAAATATTACTTTACAGAACAGACACCAAACAGTATGGGCAAAAGACAATATTGCTTGACTATTGCACTTATCCAGGAACTGTTGCCTTGGAAAAAGTGTGGACAGACAGGGAGAAGTTAAAAGGACCCAACATGATAAGGGTCTGCCTGACACACGATTTAAAAACTGAATCCAAAGTCTGATATGGGGACCTGCCTTGCTCTGAACTCAGCCAAAGTACATACAATGTAAGCTCACTTTCAAGTGCATCTCTCATCTCACTGAGACTTATCGTATCATTGAGGTAAAAAATGCATTGCTGTGCTGTGGGACAGGGCCTGAAACACCAAGAAAAGACAAGGAAGCTTTCTGAAGATATGTATGGAGCCATTACTGTGACTGAAGAAATTCTTTCCACCCCCTGGATTTCTTTTCTAATGCCTCCAGCTAAATTAAAAGCAGAAAGCAGATAAATTTTCATCAACTCTTTCAGCACATTATAATTAAAGCACATTTCGTCATGTTAAACATCCTTTAGTCAAATAAATGCTGATTTGATCTGCAGCATCAACAACAGCAGTGAACTGAATTTATATAGCTATCCTCATGCACTTTGCTTCTAGTTAATACTGTGTGCGTTTCCATGACCAGGGCCAAGGCTATGATCAAGAAGCTCAGACTGCCAAACCAGCACCTACAGTGCTGCTGGCTGGGTCACCATGCTACCCACAGGTTTTGCTTATTCGCATTCTCACACTTCTGTACCAAGTAAGTCCCACATAAGTTTCTGAGTGCTGGAAATGAATTACAGTAACTCCTCCTAACTACTTCTTTTTTTTTTTTTTTTTAACTTCTATTTGATACTCTCTAATAATGTTTGCTTAGTAAGCTATTAAAGGTACATTATTTCCAATTTGCTGATGTAGTATGCAACCTACATATACCAAGATCAGAGCTGATAACATTCCCCAACTTTCAGGTCCCTCCATGTTGTATGCTTTTAAAATAAACTTGGATAGACAAACCCTTGCTGCCTTTGTGTAGAGAATCATTATTGCACTGAGGAACACACTGGAACAATTGCTAGCTTGGAAGATTATTTATGTCAAACCTGATCCTGTAAAGGGTTTATACAGCAAACTCTTCCCAAATACTTTGAAAGTTCACACAGAGAACTCCTGTAGTATTGGAGCTATTCTAGATTTTCCCCCTTTATATAGCTCTACCATACTCTGTGTCTATGTCAGGAACAAAATAGTACCATATGAGTGGAGAAGAGCAAACATTATTTTAATAGCTAAGAAAAGGAGGAATTTAATGGCTTGTTACAGACCTGTAACTCTCACTGTTGTTGTATGTGAACACATGAACGGTAGATAGAAAACAGCACAAATTGCAGGTTGGGTTGATTAAGAAAGAGGCCACAACAGACTGACTGCCAATCTTTCTCTGAAAACTGATTTTCTTGACTTTGGAAGTATGACAGATTTGTGTCAAGTCCTCTAAGGCATTTGATATAATGGCATATAGGAGCTTAATGTTTTAAACTAGAGAAGAGGGGGTGGGGGGAGGGAAGAAAGCTGGATTTAGTTGCGTCTATACCAACACTGTGAGCCACGGGATTTGTTTGGAGCATCCCACAACTATAGTCCCTCATCATCTGCTGCTCTCTTCTGGACTACTCACCTAGATTTCCACCCCAAAGAAACAAGTAGAGGGCACTGTAGGTGTGAAAGGATGTGCATTTAGGTGTCTCTGGACATAAAAGCACAGCTTGTGTTTGGATAAAACAGCTGAGAAGCATGTTGCTTCACTTTATATTTACGTATGCAGAACGGTGGTAAGCTGCCAGCACGCATGACCACATGTGCCACTGCCAGAATATGAATATATGAACTTCTGGTCAATCTGCTCCAAAACTGTTTATTGTCTTCACAGTAATTTGCATTTTTAATTCCAACTAGAAATAACATATGTGAAAGCCTGTTGTTCCAGAGATCAAAGTTAATTGGAAACACCCTGGATTTTCAACTGTGTGTTGTAAGGAATGGTCTTAGAATGGATTCCAAGATAGTGCTAGTTTCAAATTGCTTCTGCAGCAATCCATCAGGCACCCCGCTCCAGGCAGACCTTACAGGGCTTCAGACTGGCTCCTTGCAAACTGCTTACTAGGGCTCACACGTCCATTTCAATGGACATTTTTGGGCCAGCTGTAACACTGAACTTCAGGTTTCTCTACGTAAGTAGCTGTTGCACAAACAAACAGATTACTGGAGCGTTTGCTGCCACACAGGTTACCTGTGCATACAACCGTGAAGTGTTGTGCCAGTACTATTGGCATATGTATTTAGCTATGTAAGTATAGAAATTTTATGGGTTTCATCTAAACATAGACATCTCTAACTGTTTGCCAAGTCCTAGAAAAGCTGTACAGGTTAGTACAGTGCAGCCCTTGATGGGAACAGGACTATTCGTCTCCGTCCACTGATTGAACAACTGCATCTTCACTTAATATAGGAATAACTAAATACAGCGAGAAAAGAAAAATTATGTAAACTAAGAGAAAATGTGAGACTGCATAAAATGTCCTTATCTATTTCTTCCCAAGCTCATCTCTGATGGGTATCTACACATTGGCCACATGCCAGAATGGGCTACATTGTGAAAGACATACATACTTTACATTGCATTGGTACATATGGAAAACAAGTTTCCTGGCCTGACTGCTGGAGTCCAGGAAAACCATTTTTTTTTTTTTCTTAAAAATTCATCAAAGTTAAGAAAACTTACCCTGTTTCATAGTGTTAGAAAAAAACCTCAACTATTTTCTGAGTTGGTAAGCCAAAAGGAAATAAGGAAGAAGAAGAAAGCACACACACCAAAAAAAAAAAAAAAACAAAAAAACTGAACACCGACATCCCGAATGCAAGTCAATCAAAGTATTTGTAATTCCTCATTTCAGTTTTGAATGTTTTGGTTTGTTCTTGGTGTAGGTAGGAGGGAAGTCAATTTAAATTCACAATTAAATTATTTCCTGGATATATTCTAATGGGTCATTTTTAGAACCTCAGAACTTTTCAAAAACATTCTTTGAATAAGAAATAAATCAAACCTGAAGATTTCACAAAGGTTGCTCTGTTTTTGACAAACCAGAGCTTGTCTGTTCCCTCTTACCTCAGAGAAGAGGCAGTTTGTTGAAGGAATTCCAACTCACATTATCAATTATGTGCTTTTGCAATACCCATCTCTGTAGCCTGCATCTAGGTAGAGAATGACTACTGACATGCAATCTTGACCTAATGATCTTGTCTCCATAGGAAACTTTACGTCCAACTACACATGTAAACATCACTTCAGCCTATTAATACAATCTAAAACATTTCATTGGATAAATTAAATAAATTGCCGTCATTATCTTTTTGCCTGAAACCTTCTTCTAAAACCAAAATGAAATTACTGAATAAAACATATCCAATTACTTTTTTTTTTCTCTCCTAATCTGTCTCTCTATGATTAAGCTAACGCTTGCCTACAAAGGTTAGCCTTGGGCTCTGTTGTACAGTCACCTCTTCTTTGTTTCGACATGTTAAATGTTTTTTTAAAACTGGGGAAAAAAATATTGAGGTAGATGAAGTTACTAGGGCTACATTTTCTTGGCTACCATTGATATGAAAGAAAAAAGATATATTGTAGTTTGTTAGGGTAAAACTATTCAGAGTAACAGAGGGTAGAAGCTGTGGATGAGCCTAGCTAGTCCTCCCTCTGTATGACAGTTAGACTTTATCACTGAGGTACAGTGCTGGGCTTATCCTAAGTGTGTAATGGTAACTAATGGTTCCAACTAAAGTAAAAAAAGAAAAGTGAGTTAAGCATGCCAGAGCCAATTGTTACTAGGACTGTACATACAATAAAATACATTTCTCAGAAAATTAAGAAAATAATAATAATAATAATAATAATAGTCTAGCTGATGGTCAGCACCAGAAAGGCTTTTTCAAAAATGAAAACTATAGAAGAACTTTTGAGTATCTTTGACCTTTATATTATTTTTCAATTTCCTCTTTTTCTTTTTCCTCCAGTCCTTACTCTTTTACATCCTTTAATTCCTCTTGAGTCTCTTGTTCCTTCCTAGTTTTCTGTCTAATATAGTTCTTTCCTTTCCATGCCCTCTACAGTGAAAGCTTGATTTCTTTCAAAAATTAATGATTTGATTATTTATGAATCCTGAAGCTTCAAAATTTCTTGAAATGGTGGCTGGGCAATACCTGAAGCAATATTCATTAGCAGGATATTATTCTGAAGACTGAGAACTAGACATCCTTCTAGTATTTTGGGGGGTTGTGGTTTTGGTTTTTTTTATGTTTGGGTTTGTTTGTGGGTTTTTTTGGTTGGTTGGTTTTTGGGGTGTTTTGGGGTTTTGTTGGGGTTTTGTAGTGGTTTTTTTTTAGTTTGGTTTTTTGGGGTGGCTTTTCACTTGCATTTTTGAGAAAGGGCAGAAAAGATTAGGCCGCATGGTCAAAACCGTTAAATTACATAAAGTGGACGCCTCACCTTATCGTAGCTAACTATAAAGTGGTGCCCTTGGTAAAAATGCCAGATCAGAAATTCACTAAAACTAGCTGACAGTACCTTGTGAATGCTTTCCAATTATCTGTGATAGTTTTAAACCACCTATCTTAATACATTCAGTGGCCTGATGAGCTGAAGCTAGCTATGCAGAAGTTTTCCTGGGAAGAAACCAAGTCAGTCTTCAGCATCGAATGCAATGAAGCAGCAGTTTTTAAAAGTGTGTATTTTCATAGGTTTTAAGTGGCTGAGTTTAAGTCATGTTAATGAACATACAGGAAAAGTAGCCCAAGGCTAGCCTGGATTGGGGATATTTTATCTTTATCAGAATCAGGTGATGGAATTATAATCCTGTTCAGTGGAGAGCCAAAAGCACAGCCCTGAGCCACTTCTGCCTCTCTTAGTTGGCAACTTTAATCTTGTCTTTTATCATCTACTTAAATCAGCCTCTGGAGAGCAGCATCTAACATGCATTCTAATCAATACAGATAGAGAAACTTGAATATTATGGGTACTTAAAAGTCCTTAAATAAATGGTGACACCTTAAAGGTGCAGAGCAAGACTAATGTAATTGATTGCATCAGGAGCAGTGGATTTTAAACTGCAGTTCTTGGGTTTTTATTTCTTTCCACTAACTAATCACAGTGTTCTCAGCACTGTGTTGTGTACACTTTCTGCATTTAAAAAAGCTCCCTTAGCACTGTTACAGTAAGTTTCTGCCACTGTTCACATCTCTCTCGATTTTTAGAAAACCCTGTGCTAGGTACTGCTTCTTGTGTAGCTTCACTAAACCCAAAGTTTAGGAGTTTTGTGCACCTCCGTGTTTATGGTGCCATTTATTAGCACAGAATGGAGACTCCCATGGAAATGGAAATCAAACACAGACCCTCCCTTTTTCAGTGCGCTTCATGCTGACTCTTCCAAATATGCTGATAGCCATGACTTCTTACCCCTTTACTATCAGGAGTAAGAGACCATTCTCTATATGCATTCAATAGGAACTATTGCAAAGATCGCATAATAGAGGAGATTATATATAGTCCAGGTCAATGTTGGTTTTGTATTCACTTTTTGCATGCCTTTTCTGCCACAGATGTAATGTGTAGTTGTTTGACTCCATTGTGTCTTGCAAAGGCCAAGAGTCAAGAAACTCTACCTTTGCGACTGTGCTGGAAGTCCTAAAGATTTGAAAACATGCTTTATGCTAAAATGACAAAATAAATGTACAAGTCAGACAGATTTGTTAAAAAGCAAAACCAGCTATGTCCATCACTAGCAGCCTGGTACAATGCAAATGTTCTCAATGATATGATACAGTAACATCTAGCAGCTATGCATCCCTTCCCTCTACAGCATAGATGCTTGATGGCGTAGACAAGAAAGGAAGCCTCCACTACCCAGGGAAGCAGTTGCATTTTGCCAGTAGGACACAACTTGCTTATATACATCCTACAGGAAAGGAGGAGTTTGCAGGCAAGTGGAAACACTGTACAACTTAACCAGCCTATGAGAGTGCCCATTTCATGCCCAGTTCACGCATCCACTTGCAGAAAGCCAACAAATGCCAACATCTCAAGGAAAGAGTGAAGGGATGTTTTTGCAGCCTGGTTAGGAAGAATGACCAAGCAGTCCAAAGAACTGAAATCGTTGCTGGCCACTTCCATGTACCCAGGACCACTCTGCAGAGGGAAGCATTTCTTCAGCTTTTATCATGGGTTTCAGTGGAAACTCATCTGACAGTGGAAACTCATCTGATCTTGTCATTCACAGCTCCATAATGTACAAGGGACAGGATGAATGTGGCAAATATCCTGGCCACATTCATACTGATTCTGCTAGTTGCTGGTTAATACATAGTTATATTTAGATGTGTACATGCAATAAGCAAGCATGCACTGTGGTCGGAACAAGTGCTGACAAAATATCCTTACTCCAGTCCAATCCACCAGACGTCCCTCTGTATCTGGTTCCTCGTGTGGCTACCTTTTTAGTAAAAGTACCCTGAGGAACAAGAACTTTCTTTACTTTCAGCAAATAATTTTATAGTAATATTTCACTAATGTTAATAGTTTATTATTTAACTATAATAGCTGTAGCAGGTATTTTAACTAATTCAATCTGCTTTTAAATGTCAGCAGTGATCGCACATTTGAAGATCTGTGAGGCAACTGATTCTATAACCCCCAGCAATAATTAACCCACAGTCACAGTAAAATAAGTCAAGAAATCTACCAAGGTAGATTATAATATACGATTAGGAATGTAAAGCAAAAAACTAATGGTGGCTAGCAATAGCCACTCAAGACCTCAACACTAAAAAATCTTGCAAAATGAATAGAAACCAACCAGTTCCACTACAACTTTGCTCACTGATGTCTGGTTTTCACAAAGCAGAATATGTTGGAAGGGACACTTGGGCTCACCATGAGCTTAGAAGCAGGAGCCAGACCTCAGAATTTTGCTAGCAGGATATTGAAACCAAACACAGCAACAGGCAGAAATCAAGAATTTCGACTCTGTTGCCCTCAATGGACAAAAATGTTCCTTTGTTGTTTATGTTTTTAAGCCAGGAGAAAGAAAAAAAAAAGGGGGGAGGGGAGGGGAAAGAGGCAGAATAAAAAAAAAACAACCAACAAACCAGCCACAATGTTCTAGAGATAATCTTCAGTTGCTATTTGCAATTTAGGAGGAGGCTGGAGGGAGGGAAAAGAGCAGCAGCAATTTTCACGTGACTTTTATGGGTTCACTAAAGAACAATTAACCCAAAAAGGAAAGAAGCAGGGGGAGGAGAGGGAGGAAAACAAAAAGAATCACAGTTTATAATAAACACACACTTCTGTGTGCTTGGGAATAGAGTATCTGAACAATTTCAAATTCAGAAAGCAGAGAATGGGAACAACAAATTTTCAAAGATGACATAAGAATCTGGCAAGTTTACCTGTGCTCAGCTCCCTCCAGAGATTAACACGTGGCATTTTTCCATCAAAGGAGGGGAATTTTGTCTCTTTGAGTTCTCTCCCTTATATCCTGCTGCTGTAATGAAATGTCACATTTTCAAGCTCTATGAAATACCTGATAGTTCTTCCAGTTGTGAATGAGTAGCATTTTCATAGAATTTCAGCTGTTGCAATACTTGATTAGTACAACATATATCTGTTGAAGGGAGCCAGCTGGAAAGCGTAGAAGTTTTCAGCTAAAATACAGCAAAAAACCTTCACCAAAACTGGCTTAGATTGGTGTCCATTTTTATTGCAATTAAGTATATTTATTCAATTTCATGTATCTAATTTCAGCTTCAACTGGAAAACTTCAAAAGAGATAACATTTTTGTGCAAGTTTCTATTTATAAGTAATGCCCAATTTCTCAGATTTAAAAAGGGACAAAAATTTAGCAAGTGATTACATTAACTGTTACAATGTGCCAAACCCTGTGATAAAGCTATATAGGATCCTAAATTCTATTTAGACACCTCATGATCAATGAAATCTACAGGTATGAAGCCCTGTTACTCATGCCCTTCAGAAGAGCTGAATAGTACAGGTTAGAGTCCATGATGTTCCCTTGGCTGCAATACAACCCTGCCAGTACACAAATGCCAAGAGGTTTTTTCACCTTTTTAAAGAACAGGGACTTGTGATTCCTATGGCTTGGTGAGTCAGAGACTAGAACGGAAGATCAAACTCAAATTTTACACCTAAAAGTTCAGCTAAAGTGTAGTTCAGACTAAAAGGCTCTTATAGGACTGTAAATTATTGAACCACCTGCAGGAAATCCTCAGGTGACATTTTACTTTATGCTGGAGTTCAGACTAGAAAGTCACAAAGTTCCCTTCTGGCCTCCGTATATACAGTAATCTGTGAATCCAGGGCTGGCCCTATTCACTAAGCTTTGCTTATTATTTCCTGTTGAATCAGGCTTCCAATATTGGCTTGCAAACCACTCCTGCTAGATCTTCTCCCTACACCTGCAGCAGACAGCCCAGATATAGAAATTAATGTTTTCACTTAGATTTCTTTCAAGGAGGATTAATTTACAAGAGCTGACTGTGAAAAAGACAGGCTGTTCTATCTTATCATAACAGTGTGTCACAAGGCTGTATATTGTTGGGGCAGGGATTACCAATTTAAACTGAGATTACTTTTTCTAAAGGTTGGCCTTGGCATGATTACCTGCCTTGCAAGGTTCTAGTTTTGATAAGTGGCTTGTGATCATCACTGGCACAAGTTTCTCAGGGGATTGACATTTCAGCAATGCTGCATGGAGAACTCATACAAACACTTGATAAGCTAGAGAGGCATGTGGTAAGAAGAAAACAAAGGATGCAAAAAAAAAAATCCGGAAATACAACATGATTTGGAAATGGAGGAGCAGGAAGAAAAAGAATGAAAAAGTCCATTTATCTAATCATGGTATGCATCACTTGTTTTCTCTCTGTTTTCGTCCAACCTTTCACTCTCCTCTTATAAACAAGAAAACAGTACCGCTATCATAGAATCATAGAATAGTTAGGGTTGGAAAGGACCTCAAGATCATCTAGTTCCAACCCCCCTGCCATGGGCAGGGACACCTCACATTAAACCATCCCACACGAGGCTTCATCCAACCTGGCCTTGAACACTGCCAGGGATGGAGCACTCACAACCTCCCTGGGCAACCCATTCCAGTGCCTCACCACCCTCTTCTCTAAAACACTTCTTCAGTAATATATATTTTAATAGACACATAAATGCAGAAAGAATTGTTGTTCTCAGTTTGTAGGCAGAATCCATGTGATGTTTCCATACCTGCTTCTGCATGAACTGTTTTCTGCATGATCTGTTTCCTTCTGATATGAAGGTTTCTTGCACAGCAATGTCTTCCTTTAGAAATATAACCCTATCTGTAGGCATTCTCTATCATCCTTTTTCTGAAATTACCTCTCACATAGTCAAGCTCTGCAAGACATTCCTTCCCTTTGGGCTTTGTATTTATTTATCCCTTCTCAGAGGTAGCAATTACTTCATCATTCCTGAATGCAAGACACAAGGCACATGTACACATGAGAGCTATGCTGTTTCTTATGAGAAAGTATTTCCAGCTTGCTGGCTTTGTCTCATGGTCCTAATAGAGGTTCATGCAGCCAATAAGCTAAAACCATGGTGATTTTTCAACAGTTCTCATCTTATTTGAATTCTTCTGAAAGATACATTCCTAATCTCAAGTAACAAAATAGTCCCAAAGATGAAGGACAGAATTTTCCTCAACACCAGATTCCATCCCAGCATTCAGAAGGAGCATTCCTGCTACTGCAGATGTTTCACGTTTTAATATAAAATAACACTTCTTAAAATAAAGAACCTTCTCCTCATACTTTCACTTCTATGAACCTTGAACAAGATGCCTTTTGTAAGAATCAGCCAAACTTCACAAGCCCCACTGTCAGGAGAGTAATGCAACATCGTGGGAAGATGGACTTAGATTTGCAAGACCAGCTCATGTCACTCAAGCAAGTCCAGCAGGGAGCTGCCTTTGCCTTTCCCTCTCTGCTGTCTGTAAGTTTCCCAAGACCAATCATCAAGTCTGGCTTTATTTTTTTAACAATATGGAGCATCCAAAAGCCTCTTCCGACATTGAGGTACTTATTTGTCTTTTACTGTATTTTAATAACAAGCCAAGAAAGGAAGGGAACTGAGAATCTAAATCTGAAACAAGCAAACAAACAAACAATCAAAACCATAGAAACCAGCTACCTCTATGGTAAGGTGACAAAATAATCAGGACCATACATCCCATGTTTCTCACTTCTCTGTGTCTGTTCTTGAACTCTGAAATATCAATAAGATTAGATAAACTGATTAAAAACCAAACAAGAATAACCAAACACCACTTTGTATTCACAGTTTAACCAAAGTCAACCTTAAATCACTCCTTTTTTCTAGCCTGTACCAATCACATAGGAGAATAACTAATCTCCAGAGGGTTGAAAACATGGCTCCTTTGATTTTCAGCACATTTTGACACTACTTTCATCCGAGGGGGAGCTGCTGGGGAATTAATTTTTCAGATATTGACCCATAGTAGGGTTGGGGGTTGGCTTAGGAAGCAGGGACAGGGAGTGAAATCTGAAGAGTCTGATTCTACTTCACTGCCCAGATTATGGCTTCCATACACTGCTGGAAGACTATGCAGATACAGAGGATAAAACCCACTCTTCTAGAGTTCAGTTCACCCCTGCAGATCTCAGCCATAAACACTACATAACAAGCAATGGTAAATGCAATCAGGGTGCAATATGCCTACCCTCTTAATTGCAGCAAAAATCAAAGGATGCTCCACCCACGTGCTTCCAGAGATATTAACCAGATGTAACATGCTGAATGCAAGTTTAAATTGGGATATCTGGAGAGAAGTCTGGATGGCTCTTCCATGTTGGCTAAATAGTTCAAGAATGGAGAGTTAGGCTACATTTCCTCTGGGAAATTATGCTTTGTGATACCCTCCTACACAGTAGCCTAGCCTGATGCTGGTTACAGAAAGCCAGCCCTGTGGAGCAGAATTTCAGAAGAGCTCATCAAATGCTTCTGACAACTACTTGCCAATTATGTTGCACATGGAAAATCTCATTAAATGCTATCAAGCAGCCTTGCAGGTACAACCAGGGCAGAGACCTCTTCTACTGGGATTTGTACTGCATCTGCCTCAAGTCAAGCCCAGGCTTTGGATTCAACAGCTTTCACAAGCTGCTTACGCACACACCACAAGATGCAACAGACCAAGTCATGACTTCTATCACTTTTTTTTTTTTTTAAGAAAGTTCACCTGATGGGCACTGCTTTACCCAATAAAGTCACACCTTCAAGGTGTGCTGACTTTTGTAGGCCTAGAAAAGCAGTTGGGTGGAAACCCAAACCAAGCAGCAGAGAGGAACCGTTACTCAACATCCAATGGCAATGAATAGGCATAGCTGCCTTTAAATGTGCTCACCTAGCCACATTAGCGTTCTACAATTGCTTCTTAATGCAAAGGATAAAGCCTTTTACCTCCTTTTAGCCTTTTCCCATGGCCAACATTACTGTTGTGTAATAGATCATCTCTGAGTAACAAAGTAAACAACATTACAAAATAATTTCTGAAGCCAAATATCTGATAAAGATGATTAATGCCTCGTGAAATACCCAAGTTGTATTTGCAACAATTGCAATATTTGAGATGGATAAGAGGAGAGAATTATAGGATTTGCTGTAAGGCTGAATTATCTACAGGAAGTTCATATGAATGTCACGTTACCATCTAACTCGCTGGTACCTGCCAGGCACACTCCTTAACAGCTGGTTTATTTGTTTTCTATATTTCAGAAGTGGAACATTTAGAGTTGAGACAGATTTTGTAAAGCTACCTTCAAAATACCTTCATTCTTGAGAGAAACTATAGGAACCCAGAAACTACTGCACAAATATAGGAATATCTCCCTTGTGAACAGAGTTTTGGGGTATTCTTGAATTGTTGCCCAAACCAAAATTTCACAATGTTTGTTCAAGACAAGGTTTGCCAACAAGTATAGCTTTCTTCCAGAGAAAAATGACACATTTTTTATTCCAAATAAGGTAAATGGGTATGCTCTGTAGTTTCCCAACACAGAAAAACCTAAATGCTTGGCGCATGGTTTGGGAGAAAGAAGACTGAAAGGCACCATCTTAGAAGGCTTCAACCATTTTCCATTATATAGTCTACCAACTACAAAGAGAATTATGGATTACTTCCTTTTTTCCTACAACAGGATAAAGAAGCTTTTCTGTTTACAATCATAGATTGTCTTGGTAGGTAGCTGACGCGCAATGTGATAACATTTGATGAAAAGAGAATAGGAAAGAAAAGTTATTGTTGGCAGCCACCTACTCCGGAGTTCTCATATTTATTCATGTAAAATTATCTATTACATCATTTTGTTAATAATGACTGAATGCTTTGTAAGGATTGTTAAGTGCTAAATTCACAACTGGAGTTGTTCTGACTGGACACAACTAAACTGTTTTGTTTTGCTTTCACAATGCCTTAAGGTTCTCTCTTATGATCAGTCACTTCTCTGGTGCTAATGAAAAGTCTTGCTGCAAATACTGCAGTTTAATTATTATTCTATGACCACTCCTATACCCCCCAGCCCCAGATTGCACCAACACGAACACTGGTGGCAAACAAGCACAAACAGGGCATGGAAAAGGTCAAAGAAAATTTGTTTTCAACTTTAAATGAGTATCCCTGTAAAACTCTTTCCAGCACCTGCTGAGTCCTTATAGCCCCTAGAGTTTTCTGTACTCCTGCAAACTGCTCATTCCACAAGGAGAGACAAGAAAGAAATATATGGAAGAGGAGAGCTAGCAAAAAGGAAGATCCTTTTCTAGCCACTTGCACCCATCACGAGAAACTCTAGGCACAGTGTAATGGAGGAAAAATATGGGCAGACTTTTCCCTCCATTTCTAGTGCAAACAAGCTGAAGCAGGGAAACACCTCACAGGTCTCACAGAGCACTGATGGCTGGGTAGGGGATATGGCTGAGACACCACACATCATTTTGCACAAGTTAGTCCTTTATAGCAGGCTGCACAGTTGCCTTTTTCTTAAGATGCGCTGCAACATTCAGAGTCAGTTGTAGCTATCGCCAAAGAGGCTGGCGTTTCAGCACATCAGACTTTTATCCAGACTTTTCTTACCCACCAGAAGACTCATTAATTAACAGAGATGCTCCCACTTGAGTCCTTTCTCAGTGATTACAAAATCCTGGGGCAGGTGATGGAGCACACCTTGAGCAAAGGCTGAAGACTGAGGGCAAAACAGCTGCCAATGCCCAGCCACCAAAGCAAATTCTGTGGCAGGAGACACTGATGGAAGTGGCATGACCTTCATCTGCTCCTCTGGTGTTCCTCTCTGATTCTCTGGAATGCCCTTGAATAAAGCCCCCTTCCTCCGTTGTTAGCAAAGAGGGAAGCTGGTCTGAAATCAGCTTAGTCATGATCACCAGTGCAATTACACAGTGCTTGCTGAACTGAAGCGAATCCTTTGTTACCCACACCCAATCTGATATTATACTACCCTGCTCTATAACTACATACATTTTTGGAAGCACTTATCAAGAGTGACAATTTTGCTAACAAACTCTAGGACACAACATCAGGAAACAAGCCAGCACAAAAAAAATGTACTAAATGAAAGACTTTGGCAATTATCATCTCTCTTTTATTTCCAAGGAACAGAAACGTCATGTGTGTCAGGAGTAAATGGAAATCAGACTCTAGCCTTCACAAATTCAAAATCATCTGTAGAAAACAGTGGTTTTGTTAAAAATAAAGTTGTAATGTGCAGTCAGCCAAGGAACAAGAACTATTTCTTCTATAGCTAATCTAATGAGGCTTTTTAAACTAGCATATTCTGATCTCATCTGTTTCCCTATGGACAGAGAAGCAAATCTTGAGCTTTCCTGTTGCAGATCAAAGTGACAGCTACAAATGTTAGTAAAACAAAGTCTCCCCTAGTGTTAGGCAAAACAGGATAAAAAGCAAACAAGTGAGAAATTCAACACAAGAATATAGGACAAAACGGGAGATTACTTCTGCTATCCCAAGAGAGCTGAACCTCTACTAAATCTTATATTTCAATAAATATAATATTATTATGGTAGGAGACTGATTACCATATATGCATCAGCTCTCTGGAGAATCCAATTTTTATTTTCCTTCCTGTCCAAGGACAGTGTTCGTATATTTATTTGCATTGCCATAACGTGGAGATGCAGGCTGTGATCTGAGGTCCATTGTGTAAGGTGCTGTACACACAGTTTATCAAAACAGCCTCCGCTTCAGAGAGCCTCCAGTCTAAACAGGGAAATTCTAGAAGTCCCAAGGGGAAACAAATGCTTGTACAGCTTCCAAGAGAGAACCAAAAAATCTTTGGAAAAGCATCTTTAGGTGGCATTTCAGACTAAACGGAAATCTTGATGTTCTCATTTCAGTGATATATTTCCTTGGGTTTGTGTCATTAGGAGTCTTCCCTGGATTTTCTCAGCAATTGCATTGAAACAGTTTCAGATAATAAAACTTAACTGAGGCTCAAGGCTGTGCCCATAGCAAAATTTAACCAGAGCTCCTTTCTACCAGAGGATTAGTTGTTTGATTAATCCTCATAACTGCTCCTCAAACATCAGGTGCCAGAAATTCCTTGGTTACCCCTCATCTCCAAACACTACAAACTCTGACTCTTACCACTACTTCTTCCTTCTTTCTTGAAGACTAAGGGAACTTAGAAAAATAGAGACACCTTGTCCACATAAGCAACTGTTATATGGTAAAGAGAGCCATAAAACATTCTGAAGGCAAGTCCACTGGAGTATTTTCAAAAGGCCTGAAATATCTTGAGAAGGACACCTTGAACAACCCTTTCAAGAAAATTATGCTCAGCTGTATTCATGAAATAAAAATGAGCAAAATAACTAAACCAGGTGTATTTTTACATATATTATCTTACATTCATTCAGACACAAAATGGCTACATATAAGGCACAATGAAATGTCACCCTCTAAACACAAATACACACTGGAGAGAGGGATGTGAGCATTTTAAGCAGAAAATAAGTAAATGGTGGACAGGATAAGGAGTACAGGAAGATCTGCATTACTAGAATGCCAGTACTCGAGGACATATTCCTCCTCCTTTCTTCTAGAAAACATAAGAACCAAAAAGGGAACACAAAAACTCAGCGGTAATACCAAGATGATGCTTACATTTACCTTCACCTTCATACAGAATCACCATCATCTTGAAGCCCTTTGTCTTTGAACATCTTAACTCAGCAGAGGGATGATCCCTTTGGTCTCTGCATAGACTTCAGGATTCTCCAGGAGTCTGTAAAAAAACCCAAAAACATGCTTATTCTTGAGCTGTGCGGTTGGTGGACTTTTGTCATTTAAATGTGATTTCTGCTTAAGCTACTGTAAATGTTACCTTTCTGCCTTACATATTAACAGATGGTTGAAGAATTCACAGGCAGTACTTCACTGATAGAACATGTAAAGCAAATGCTAGCCATTTTAACATTTATGTAGTTGTTAGGTTCCGACCTCATATTCTAATAATTCAACATAGTAAAATTACTTCACTGAAGTCAGATTGCAAATGTGTTGTTTTTCTTTTAAATGAGTAATAGCACGATCTACTTTTGCGTTGATAGCAGTTAACACCACAAAGAATTTCTTTTTTCATATACCATCTTCCAAGTTGCAAGAAATGTTAATCCCTGCTAGATCTTGACATGCTAATTTTGTAAAAAGCAGAACATGCCTCATTTAGTAAAGGGATTTCTGTTCTGAATCAAGTCTCCTGTTCACCTTCCTGTCAATCACTAAAGTGAATCAACCTTTTAGTGGAAGTAACTTCACCTAGTTCAGCACTATGGTAGCCCAACATGATGTGTTGCAGACAGGAGATCCTAAAATCTTTACTTAGCAAATAACCCTAAAAAATACATGTAAGTGAAGAGCAATGGGGGAAAACTGCCCAAAGGTATTTGAAGGAAACTACAAGTCAAGGACTGAATAACAGGGAGGCTGACAATGCAACCTGGCCAAATTCATCACTATCAGCTACCGGAAGCCTTCCATTTCTAAGAAAAGGGAAGGCTGCAAAGTTACTGGACAAAATTTGCTAAAGCATTGTCATGCAGGTGTCACTGTAAATTTTGCCAACAACAAAATCCTATGCTGTAATAGTTTTACTTGACATGGATGCAATATTCCTTCAAACCAGTTGCTGAGTTGGGTTTGGCTTTTTTAACTTGGACTCTGAATAGCAGATTAGTTCTAAAACATCATGCTGAGTGCTTAAGCCATTTCCATTAAAGTGGGGGTAGATGTTTGTCTACAGATTTAATCTGGAGCAACCAATTACTGAAATTTTTAAAATCATTGGAAAACCAACTGACATTTCAACTGAAATTTTAACAAAGCACTGAAGAGATGGAAACTTGGGATTTCTTAGTTGCAGTCTCTACTGAAGTGGTACTTCACCCCTTTTCCACTGACCATGTTATTTCTCCCTGTAGCTTTAACTGGATCTACTGTAAAATCTATACAGTAGAGAGAGAGGTTTCTATGCTTTGGCTCAGGTATTTTAATCTAGGATATTTTTTTCTCTCTAGTGAAGTTCTGAAGCTTTGAGGAACACGCAAGCCTTTTTTATGACTCACACAGGAATAAACTTCAACTCTAAATTCACTAAATTAAACCTGTTACTGCCAAGGACCACAATGAAGGGAGATATTTGTTCAATATGCTTTCCACCAAGGTCAAGGACTAAGGTCTTGGCTTATGGTTGTTTCTTATGTAATGAACATCAAAAGAAAGATGTAAAAGGATTCCATTTTAAGACAGTTAAAATGAGCTATTTAATATACTAAAAGCTAGTACGTTCTGTATTGCAAGTCCACAATATTCTATGTCAATTGCTGCCTATGCCATTAAAGAAATTACATGGATTGAGTTTCCAAAATAACCTGCAAGCTATTGAGAAATCATTTCTGCAGCCCCTCAAGATGAGCTACCTGTTACAGCTGACTGGCAGATAAGGTTAGCATGAAACTCCCTTGGCTGCATGCTGTATGGGAATGAGTACCTCAAGCCTTCCAGCCTAGGTAAGAGGTTCTCATGAGCTTGGGCCACTAAGCGAAGCTCTGCATTTCCTCCAGCTTCACACAAAGACCACATAATACCACAATTTTACATTCTCTGAGTACCACAAGTCAGGTTGGCTGCAAAACCAGCCTAAGTTTATGCAAAAAGATGCATGAATATTGCAGACAAGTTAAGACTGCTCACAGCTTTTAGTCTGCATGGAAATAAACCATTATCTGCCCAGCTACAGATGATGGTAAAAATTTCCCACCTGCACATTTCCTGCATATTTTCTTCTTGTTCTGGTATTTCTTAGCCTATTATGTGGTAATCAATTACCACCACCAGGGAGATAGAACAGCTCAGACAGCTCTTTCCTGGCACATACAGGAGAATTGCAGGGATAATTAATTAATGTTATAATATGCAAATAGAAGATATTGCTTTACAGCTGGGATTTTTCATAGCATTGTATAATTATACAGAGACTTCATCTCTGGTTCATGAAGTCTCACAACCACAAAACACAGGAGGCTGAGAGAGCATGACTACTTCCCCTTGCCCTATCCATACACTCTTTCCCAAGACACCCACATTTAATGCCTTTGGAGGCAGGTTTCAAAGCTAGAAGAACCTTTAGTCTGGCTTGGTACAGCCGGTCTTTTGTGTAAGAAAGCATAACTTTAGGAGGACATTTTTATACTATTTATTTTCTTCAAATCCATAATGTTCTTCCATTAGGTGTACAACATGAAAGTGTCATCAGGGCTAGAGGAAATTCATCTGAAGAGGGTGATATGCAGCCAAGATCTGTTACTCTAGTAACAGATTAATTCAGCTCCAGGAAAAAATGACAACATGGATATTGAGATAAAAAACAGCCCTAAGATCCCATCATGAGGTCAAAAATGAAGAAATCCATAATAGTGTAGGTGATAAGGAAAACTGCATGCTGACCTAGTCTTGAGATTATTTTTATATATATATATATATAATTACCTCCTCTACATAAAAGTTTCAGGCATTTTAGAATAACAACTGTGTCAGAGACAATAGATAATGGTCAGTGGTGAAACACACATAGATAGAAAAGTACTGTTTGTCTGCTTTGGCTCCTCCCCAGAGAGTCCTGTTTTGGCTGCTCCCTGGAAAGTCCAGCTTTGGCTCCTACCCAGAAAGTTCTGCTTTTAGAACCCCCCAGAAAAGTCTCAACCTTTGGAGACTTTTCTAGATATTGCTAGCCCCTTCTTCTGATGTAGGCTGGCCCCCTGCATTGGAATGAGTGTGCATTTTTGTCAGCATAAAAGCCCAAGCCTCTCATACCACCCAGGTCAACATTGCCTCCGCAGGGACGCCCGCTAAGGTTTAGAATGCCACCTCACATTGCGATGATGGTTCTCAGAGCTGGTTTCCTGATCATCTTCACAGGGTCCTTGGGGTTGGTAAGATAACCAAACATCAGAAATATCCTTTACTATCTCTATATTTTCCTATATTAATAAACTAGTTGAGAGTTTTCTGTTTGTCTCTTGTTTTCTCTCACCTGGAATCCTCCAACTCTGAAACAACAACCCACCAAGAAATAAAGATGCTTGATAACCAGTTTCTGGGTAAACTGTTCTCTGACAGGAGTCAGGTCTTTAAATAAATTACTAGTTCTTCTAGCGGGTCATCTTTTCATCTCCATCAGCTGCCACTGTCACTCCACCCACTGGCTTGGTGTCTGTATTTTTCTGTAAGTATCAGTTCCTGCAATTTCTATCATTTCACATCAGCAAGTCTTTGCCTAACATCTAGTTAAAGCAAACAAACAAACATGCATCTGGAGAACTGAAAGAATATTCCTCAATTTTAAGACAAATAATGGTGTCTTTCTAATCTTTTTTGCTTTGATAAAAATTTTAAATTGCTTCTCTATTAAATAGCAACAACAACAAAGCCAAAACAAAACCAAACCCCAAACAAAACAAAAACAACAATACCAAACCTAAATAAAGAACAGAAGTCTGGAAAACTAAACTACAGATTCTCTTCCATGTTTATTATAGGTGTCTAGCAAAAGAAGAGTTTGAGATAGAACCTTTCACTGCAACAAACTTATTTTCCCTTTTGTACATTTATCTTAGGAGCTGATTACCTTTGAAAACTCTACTCCTTCACCAAATTCAACTAAAATGAACCAATGAGTTTAAAAGTTCCCAGGAGGGTTATTTAAATGGACAGGCACATGCAGATCTACAAACACACAGGCAGTAGTTTTGCCTCATTTCTCTAGGAAATCCAGAACGAGAAGAAATCCATGCTCAAATATGGGTTGAGAGTCCTCTGCTAAATTGACCTGACAACACTAAATGGTCAGGTCATTAGAGAAGAGGTGGCACGAGGTTTATGCAACCCAGCCATGTAATGGCATTTGACCTACTGCTTAGCTGAGCACCAGCTCTATTGCCAGCAGGAGCAACAACCAGGAAACAAGCAGGTGGGAGGAAACAAAAGGAAAGGAAAAAAAAAAAGGCAAGGCTTTGCTAGCTGATCTGGCTGGTTGATGTGATTAATTACCACCCACACAGGTAGGTGTTGCTACTGTTTATTTAGCACTCTGCCAGCAACAAATGGTTGGGATTCCTTCTGGTTGCTCCATAGACTTTTGTCTACCAGGAAGTCAAAACCAGTTGTATCTTATGCATCACCACTGACTAAACAAAGCATCAGAAGGGTAAGATAAACAATTCTAAACAGCTGGATGGTAGGGGCACTACATGCTCTCCCCACCTACCAGGGAGCCATGGGTGGTGGGATCCAGAAAGCTCTCCTTATGAAGCTCCTTGTCTTATGAAGCTCCTTGTCTTCTGCTATGCCTCCTTCCTCAGAAGGATGCTAGTATATCATGAAGAGACTCATAGCTCTTGAAATCTTGTGGGACTGAAGATTTAAAAGCATCTGCTCCATGTGCTGTTATGGTTGACAAAGGCAAAATGGGGTGGGGGGACAAATGGCAAAAAATTACATATCAGGACTGTTCTACTGGGGGAGGAAACTGAAATTCAAGAACATATAGATTGTGCAAAAGATGATTGAAGCAGGAACTGCTTTGATTTTGTTTTTTGGTTCTCTACTTACACATCCTGCCTGTACTGAGTTTAATAGGAACTGCTGCATTTACAAAGAATAGTTAAAAAGGAAGACTGTAAAATATTCTAACTTAGAATAAACATGCACGTTTTCATTCCACAAATCTAGATTTTGATAAACCTTTTCCAACTTTAGTCACGTCTCAGAAGTATATGTTGAATACATCTGTGCAAGTGTGCAAAGGTTGAATGACTGTTCTCTTTTACCCACTGGCATGTGTAAAGATAATTTGCTGTTCCTCTGTCAGTTACAGCAGTTAGCATTTCAAGTATGAGTAATCTTTCTAGCAATCTGATTTATTCTCACCAGTTTCCACATATTAAACATAGCAACAGTATGCACCAAGGAAACAATAATAGCTAGAGACATGTCAAACATTTTTCTAAGGTTTCATTTTCAGTCTAGCTAGCAGCATTTTTTCATCATGTCAGGACTTCTCAGCTTCTCACTAAGTCTGTGAACACACACAGTTCCATGTCTGTTCTCAAGCAACACGCACATACATACTCGTCTGGTGCGAAAGAAAAAATCTAGACTATAGGAAAACATACTTTCTTAGAACTCTCAGAAGAGAGAAGACATGGGAGAAAAAGAGGTAAGTTGATCAGCAGATCTGTTAAAAAAGAAAAACCATAGACGGAGCTTGGAGCACTTTGTGTCATGCTGCTTCAGTGCTTTATCTTGGCCAGGGAACATACTGAGTGTGGCTTTCCCAGCTGAAAATAGGTATCTATTGTTTTCACTTTTGGTAAGAAGCCAATTAGTTGTCAAACAGGGTCATCACAAAATCATTGCTGTGCATGGCAAAGCAAAAAATATTTTACTTACATGTTCACTTTGTCAGAAACAATTATAGTGCAAGAATTTCCAGCGAGTCTGGGGCGAGGGGTATATCTTTGTTCACAGGGTGATCAAGACGTAAGGCCTTCCTGTTAAGCTAGGCTTGAGGTGATGAGGAAAATGGGTGAGGGTTCATCGAAGACTAGTCTCTAACACCTAGAATAGGCATTACACAGAATGTTTGGAATACTACAGGACAACTCCTCTTCCATAATTACACCTCCTCTTTCTAAGACGCGTAGCACCCGGGATCCAGTATATACAGTCAGATGCTGAGATCTTTTTGTTGTCAGTGATATTTTCAGAGAACATGAAGAAAACTGCATTGTCAAAGATACCTGAAGCCAAAGCTGCACAGCATCAGAAAGGATAAAGATACCTGAAGCCAAAGCTGCACAGCATCAGAAAGGATAAATCTGCATTAGCACTGACCAGCAACAATAGATTTGAGATCTCACATGGCTGTTTCCATGTAATAGTATTGTGGCACTCCTTTGGTATGCAATTAGCATTGCTTACCTGTCTTAGCCAATATCTCTCTGCTTAATATGTGGCATTAAAACTAATCACCCAGACATCACAAATGCCACACTTCCAGTTCAGGGATACACACTGCCCAACCACCACATCCTTCATACCAACCAAAATGACTGTCAGCAGAACAGTTTTCAGTAAGAACACTCTCAGCACCTCCAAGCCTAATGAGAGGCTGTTTGGACAGGGGCTTCCAGGCTGCCCTTGGAGTCCAGCTGAGCAAGCTCAGGTGTGGTTGTGTCCAGCCTGCCAAGATCTATCATGCCTGGGGCCTCCAAGGCTGGTCATTGCTTGTCTATGGTGAGGGATGGTGAACAGCTGATGTATGGCTGGCCTTTCTTAATATTGCCTAAATTTTTAATCACTTGCTTTGCCTGGCCACAGCAAAGCTAACCATTAGCACCAGAGACAATGGCTACTCCAAGCACAGGAGCTCTGGGCTACCTGTGTAAATAGATCTTCAAAGGTTAGGAAAGACCAATGAACACTGTGGTCTACCAGCTTGTCATGGTTTAAACCTGGTAGGCAGCTCAGTTCCATACAGCCACAGTGGAATGGGAAAGAGCATCAGAAGGGTAAAAGGGCAAGAACTCATGAGTTGAGATAGAGACAGATTAATAGGTAAAGAAAAAGCCGCATGCACAAGCAAAGCAAAATAAGGAGTTAATTCACTACTTCCCATCAGTCATCTCCAGAAAACAGAGTTCCATCACACACCGGTTACCTGGGAAGACAAATGCCATAACTCTGAATATCCCCCCTACCTTCCTCCATTACTACAGCTTTTACTGTTGGGCATGGTGTCATATGGTATGGGGTATCCATTCAGTTAGTTGGGGTCAGTTGTCCCAGCTGTGTCCCCTCCTGGCTTATTGTGCATGCTCAGCCTCCTCACTTGGGGGGGCAGTATGCAAAGCAGAAAAGACCTTGATACTGTGTAAGCACTGCTCAGCAATAAATAAAACATCTCTGTGTTATTGAGACTGTTTTCATCACAGACCCAAAATAGAACACCATGCAAGCTACTATGAGCAAAATTACCTCTATCCCAGCCAAAACGAGCAAGTACATAACTAAAGAACAGAGTTCAGGAAGACTATGTAAATTTGCGCATGATGAACAGATAAACCCATTGCTACATCAAACTGAGATCTGATTCTTCCATATATATCATATGTATCATACCATGGATAAACAACTCTTACATTTACAGCATCAACTTTTGTTCTTAGCCAGACTTCCATTTCCTAAGACTGCCATGTCTGTACAAGGCTATACCTGCCCTACTAAACACTTGGTAGGCCCAAACTCCTTCCCTGTTCCCTGAGCTAGTTTGCCTGCTGGTCAGGGAGCTTGCCTGATGAGCAAACCTGATGAGACAAACCTGCTTCAGATTTTGTATTCTGCCACAAAACCTTGGGCACTGCTGAAAGAGGCGCCTTCACCAAGCCAAAAACAAATCCCTGTGAATGCTGATGGAAGGAAGAACTAGCACAGTAGGTGCTTGTTATTACTGCAGGTACTGTAATTGAACACGAAAGTAGGATGAGGGGTACTCCACCTCTTGGCCAGATTTGGCTGGAGATACCCAAACAGAATGATCTTTTCCTCATATACATCTCTTTTATGTTTACCACAAGCATATGTGACACATACGTTTACATTCTCTTTACAGTGGTAGGTACCATGTCTAATGCTCCGTTCCCACCATGTGCACAGCTGAATGTGTATAACACACAACGCATGCCATCCAAGTTTATTTTCAATTACTTAAGAGAATGTTTCTCCCTGAGGTGCAGTTTCTGTTTAGCTTGTTTAAATGCCACAAATCCAATTCCTTGGCGGGGGGGGGGGGGTGGTGTGGGGTGGTGTTAGAAAAAGGAAAAAAAGATATAGTTGAGGAGCATAAAAAGAGTGCTGTGAAAGGCAGCCCCTGGGAGGGAGCAGATGCATCGCAATTTTAAAAATTAAAACTCCTGCAACCAGTTTGCCAGTTCCTTTGATGATGAAAGCAAATTTCATTAAAGTGACAGCAGTCTATTTCCTGCAACTGCACCAATGTCTTCCTGTAAAGCAAGGCTAATAAATAAGTATATATTTAAAGGCAAACGGAATTGACATTGCGATACGGCATTAAGAAAGGCACCAGGAGCCTCTGCCTCCGCTTCCACAAACATTCTTATGTCAAGGCTTCCTTCCTGCAGCAGGCTCACCTTCACTAATATCCTTCTGCCTTTGCTTTTCTCTCAACAGCAGGTCAGAGGAAGGGACAGTCTCCTCCAGTGTGGTGGGTTACTTGCTCTCATGTACCAAAATAGTAACTTGTTCAATTGACACAAAAGAAAGAAAACATCCTTGCATCCTGTCCTGCTGCCAGCTTTCAAAAGGTAATTAAACATCCCTCTTTTTCAAAGAGCAGAGTTCTCCAGGATCATGGTGTTTGAGCTCTGATGTTGTCAAACAACAGGGGGTTGCTTAAGCTTTGACTGACCTTTCCAAAGACCTACAAGCAATTTAATGGGAGCCCTCCTCAGTGGTGACAGAAACGTCCCATTATCTGCTTCCTATTTTCTAGATTACTTGGGGTAACGGGGAGCTTGTATGATTGTGGTCATGAGGCAAAGCCAGATTACTTCAGGTAACTCACAGATATTTACAGTGTAAATAAAAGTTTTTCTATGCAAAACTTAGTGATGTTTTGATCACAGAAATCTTCTTTCCACCCATTCTGTTCTGTTTGCCTGCTTTTTCTTTCTCATGCTCAAGAAATTGTAATAACTAAATGCTATAAAGATCCACTCCCAAACTAGGAAGTCATGTTCTGCATGTTTCCCAAGGTTATCCATCCATCTCAGAGCTGCTGACAGGTAGGAATGGCTCTGAAAGACCTCCATGGCAGCCAAGTTTTGTTGGTACAAAGCTCACAATGTACCAGTTGCACCTATCTCTTCCCTATGTTAGACACAAGATGCTGCAGAGGTGGAGGTAGAAGGGGAGTCAGGTGTGCTGGTTGAGAACTCCTTACACCAGGAAAATTTCCTTGTTCCTTTGCAACCCACTAGAAACATCAAAAAACACTAGGGAGCAGAATTCAGCTCAAAATTCACTGTTTGTTTTCTTTTTCTTCCCATTTCTCCTTCAATCTCAAACAGAAAACAAGAGTCAAAAACCAAGCGCTGGATCAAATTTCTGTGGGCTGCAAAGCAATAAACAACTCACTCATTCCAGGGGAGATCTGCTCAATTAAGGACCATTAAGCCTAGCTCTGTTTCATGATTTTATTGTTTGCTGAAAAGTCCCTGGAAGGCAGCCTCTCAGAGAATCAAACCTCTGCAGCCAACACGAGATGAAGAAGTTATACTTTTGCTGTTCCTGGACTAACTCAGGCAAGACCCTTTAATCCATAAAGTGGAAACCAGGCCCTTGCCATACCATCCAATGTGCAGCCACTTGCTTTGTCTCAAATGAAAGGGGAGAAGTTCAGCAGGCTGCTTTTCAGCTGGAGAGAGCCCTGTAGCAGGCCAGCTAAGGGGCCAGCTGGCTCCAAGCAAGGCTCTGGCTTCTGCATTTTGTCTTCCTCTGTGAAAGCATTCTCTGTGCTGCCTTCCCTTTCCTCTAGTTTTCCTCTGCTTTGCCTATGTAAAATAACTATTGGCAGGAAACCTATCTCAGTTTTCTTCCCCTCTTCCCCAGATATCTGAGGGGCAACCAATGTTCTGGGGCAACTTAGGAGTCTGGGGAATTAAAAAATAAAAAGAAAGAAAAAAAAAAAACCACTGTGTTTAGCTCCTTCCACATCACAGTCGTTACACAAGCACCCCTCTTCGATCCTCTTGCAAGGTGAGATTGAAGACATGGGGATACAAAAGCTTCTGGGGCAGGATACAGTCATACTAAGCAGCATAAATTGTCTAAGCCTTTTCAAGATATCCATGGTGTGGTGAGTACTAGTGACTGTTTTGACTCAGCCCAAGTAATAAAGGGAGATGCTTAAGGCAGCAAAATCCCTGCTGCTGCCTATTTCAGAGCCTGGGAAAGCCAAGCTTACTGTTGTGGGCAGGAAGAGAGGGTGCAAAGGGGTATGAACATCATGCAGGGCTGATGGAAGGGAAGAGCAGCCTTCCCAAAACAGCTGTTACTTTCCCTAGATTTCTCATCACACAAAAGGAATGGCAGCCAGCCCAGGTTTTCTTCAGGGCACTTCCCAGCTTGGTGGCAGGAGCAGACAGGCATTAGCTCTTTTACCTTGGGCCAGCAAGTTTAATTCTGCCAGACCTGCCAAAAAGACGCCTGAACTGGCCATGATCAAACACAGGTCAGGGTCATCCCTTGGGAGCTTTGACAATATCATAGCAAGCATAATGGCCACAACAAATTAAAGCAATGCGTCAAACAGTTGCCGGCGTTTCTGGAAAGTACCTTTGGATTATGCTTCTAGCAAAACACATCCTTACCAAAAACACACAAGTTCTGCAGTTGCACAGGGTGAAGGGTTGTTGGGTCTGGTTTATTCATTTGGTTTTTTTCATTCGTGGGGTTTTATTTTACACCAGCTGTTGTAAATTTGGAAAGGAAAATGGTGAGATAATCTAAAAACTTGTGAAGTAAAGACATATTTTTTCTTATTACCAGTTCAGAGTGGTCAAGTAGAAGGCTGCTTCGTAAGTTACCTGATTGCATCCAAATATAACACCAACTCTGAAAAAGTGATTTATGAACTCATCAACGATTTATTGATGTGGCCCCAAACTGGGCTGTCACCAGTGCTCACATCGTGCTGAGGTAACTCCACCAAGCTTCATATCAGCCCTGGGATAAAGAAAGAGCGCTAGGACAATCCCATTCCCTGGAACCCCCTATTTACTTTTGATGACAACTGCAGGGTATGCCTTTGTTTTCTACTTCTCCGGAAGAAAGAAGGGTTACCTGGATTCTCAATATGCCTTATGAACTCCTACTTTTCACCTATCACTGTGGGCAATGCTACCCTTGCTGCCACAGAGTCCCAGGATAACACACCTAAAGACATCCCAAGTTACGTGATCTCCTTTGGATCATGGTATGAACTTCTGAAGCATGTACTCATTTGCCTGGCTTCCTTCTTCCCTCTATTCCTGCATCCTGGATGATGAGAGATCCATTATGAGAGATCACTCTCTCACAAGGGAGAGTTGTTGAGTCCAGTTAAGATGGCAAAGCTTTCCTGGTGCATTTTTTCCCTAATTAGCATGGGCAAACAACAAGATGAAGAAAGAACTAATCTCTTCTACCACCCTAAAGCATATTCCTCTGAAACAGGAAAAGAACTCAAAGTTTCCACAAGCCTCATAATGAAAGTATCAAGATCTCACACTTAGAGGATTTCAAGCCTCTTAAATTTTTTAAATGTGTCTGAAAAATTTGGTTTGTGCTTCCATGAAGATAGAGGCAATGCAGAACATAGAAACTGTGAGATACAACTCCCACAAATACAAATTAAATCAACTGAGCTGAGCTTATTTGGGTAACACTGATTCAGCACAGGGAGAAAGCACAACCCAACACAGAGAACTACTTCCTTGCGTGCAAGTCTCACAGAAGTTATCCATACGTCATTTTGATCAATCAATATCTTTAATATCATTCAAACAGTGGCTCAGTTAATTTCTCTGTCATCCAGTATTCATCATTCTCATGCACTGGCTTATCTTATAATAATCCTCCTTTGTATCTCTGAAATCTCTGCTTACCCGCTCATCTTGATTTGTTATTGTGGGATTTCTTTTTTAATTTATCGTTGTGCAAAGTAATTCATTAAACAAAGCCAGAATCTGGCAGCGAAACTGTTGGGGTTTTGTTTTGGTTTTGGCGTGTTTGTTTGGTTTTTGTTTTCTTTTCTTTGCTGTTTTTTGGGGTATGAGGAAGAGGAAGAGTTAAAAAAATTAATTAATTACGGGAAACAGATTTTTAACCCTTCTCACCTGATGTATGATAATGATTTTGTCCATCCAACTGGTTTTGACTGAGTAAGACTGTTAATGTTCATAAGACAGGCTCTATCACTATTCTCGTGATCTAGTCTACAATGCAAGATGGATTAGTTTAATATACTCTAGAAAACTAGACCTACTTTTCTCTACCCCGACCTATTTTTAATAGCTGTAGCAGGAGGAGTTCAAAGAAAAGTTGCTTTGCCTGGAGCTGCACCTTCCCAACATGATTGCATCACCAACAGCCACAAGAACTCAACAGTTAAAGTAGCAAACTCTCATATGAGCTGTGAAATACATTCTCACACTCGAATTCATAAGCAACAATGTTAGCAGGCCAGACTTTGTAGATGGGGTGAAGTGATAAACAACCCCCTCCTTTCCCTATTGAGAAGAGTCGGATTTCTTCACCACACCTACTGAAGGCAAAAAAACCCTCTTACTTAGAGGTGTGAAAGTGGTACAACCAGAGGGGAAAAAAAGCCTCCACTTAAATGAATACGAACACTAAGCCAAGTTGCTCACTCAAACACATTGCACCTTTACATCCAAAATCTCTGTTGTCTTTAATTTGCTCTTGTGGATGCCCTTCTGTTGGAAGTCAAAATCTGGAGCTGGTAAATAGATGAAAATGGCATTATCCTACAAGAGCACTCTGTCTTGTTCAGATTGGAAAGGAGAGACTGTGGCAAGCACATGAGAGAAAAAGGCAAGTACAATCAGCACAGCTGAGCAAAGGTAGGACTGAGATTTCCAAGAAGCTGGCACAGGAGATGCCACAGACCAACTTTTCAGTCCATGCAAGTCAGCCAAGCTCCAGCAAAATCAGTTGAGTGTCTGCATCAGATCACCTGATGAAGAATGACTGCACAATCTGACATGCACACTGCCATTCCGACTTGCCTCTGAAATAACTAGCTAATGTTACTATTGAAACTAATTGCTCCTGTGTTGCCACATCTTGTGTATTTTAATTTAAGCAGCTGAAGGATGCCTTTATTTCTAAAACATGCAGTTCTCCCCATTCCAGTAAATCCACTCAAAGCACAGTAGTTTAAACTCCAAGCTCCAGAAAGACAGGTTCAAAGGAACTGTCAAGTGTCTTGAGTAAAACCCACAGGCAAAATTCTCTACAGGGGCAAACAGGTGAGATTCCATTAAAGTCCACACCACAAGTCAATTCAAGCAGAAGCACAGTGATGAACACCCATGCAGTGACTGGGACACCTCTAAACGTAAAGCATACTGCAAATATGTTTGATTATGAAAAGCATGCTGCTGTAGGAAGATTCCAGATAGCGATATCCTGTTTGGGTCAAGAGGGAGCGTCAATTTTGTCTTGTCAGGTGAGCTCCATTTTTCTAATTTCTCCTGAGGTGCTTGCTTACTTCCAAAGGCTCAGCAATCTTTAATATATTCTCTTCCTTCAAGATGTATTTTTGGGAAAGTCATGCGAGTGTACAGTACCACTCCCACTTTTTCCAAGATTGCTTTTGGTGTTATTTCTATGCCTCAGGAGTCTCATTTCAGCCTTATAATAACCCACTTACATATGAACAACTCGTAGTTGTCACTGAGTGACATTTCATATCTCCAGGCTTCCCATACCAAAAAAGCTTAAGGCTTATTCTCTGTTTATATTTCTCTGATGTGGAGCAGTGATGCTTTCCTGTATACTGCTTAAAACTTTCCTTCCTAGTAAATTGAATTTGACAGGTCCTTGCAGTTGTCTACATGTTGCATCATGGGAAAGATTAAGACTTATAGGTAACTCAGTGATTTGAGAGAAATGCTAGCTGGATCAAAGCCTACTGTACACACAAATCCTGTGACCCCAGGAGTCCCCTTGTGCAACAGATACTGCAGTGATGCTGTGGTATCAAGAGGCACGACTTGCAAGCACAAGCATGCCTGCATGGCATGGGGAGGAAAGGAGCTCTTGGTGGCAATGGAGAGTCTCCAGGCCCTCTCACATGGTCCCCATCCATGCTGTGGGAGAAGGAGGTCATTGTCTGGCTAACCAGAATGAGCTTAAAATCCCTGGGCTGAGCTCCGTTAGCAGCCCTGGCTTTTGCAAGGGGTTGGGAGAGTCGATCTTGCCAGTAACCATTCTTTGGACTGATACTAAATTAGAATACATCTGTCATTGCAAAGAATTCACCCCGCTGCTTGATAGATGTTATTTATCCAACACTACACCTCTTCTTTCAAATTGCTTGAACAACTGGGAACTTAGTAGACAGCACAAAACGCTACAAGGAAAGATTTTTACTCATATTACCTTGGATCCAGTCAAACAACAAAGAAACTTCACAGATTTCAAGCAGGAATGTAGGTAATACTATCTAATTTTTTACTTCCCAACCCGTATTCTGCCCAAGACCTACAAGATTTTACTCACATATGCACAGCTGTTATGTTTAAAAAAGTTCTTTACTGTGAGGGTGGTGAGGCACCAGAATGGGCTGCCCAGGGAGGTTGTGAATGCTCCATCCCTGGCGGTGTTCAAGGCCAGGGTGGACAGAGCTTGGGTGAGATGGTTTAGTGTGAGGTGTCCCTGCCCATGGCAGGGGGGTTGGAACTAGATGATCTTAAGCTCCTTTCTAACCCTAACTATTCTGATTCTGTGATTCTATGATTTGTTCCAGAAGGGTTTCTGATTAAAATTCAAAGGAAACAAGAATTGACCAGTGTGCCTCCAGTTTGTTCCAAGGTTCAGTCCACCACCTCAAACCTAAATATTTTCTCCTTTGTATATTAAAAGTACATGGATACAATTTTCAGACACTACTGATTCTTCCAGAGAAAAGCAAAACCTAGTAAGCAATTTCTTGTTATTTAAAAGTCATTTATCCACTGTATTATTACCTCCTACTCACTTAGTAGGATGTTACTAGAAGTACTTCCAATTCTCCTCTCATTTACTTAGAAAATGAGGAATAGCTTGAAATCAGTGGCATTAAATTTGGCATGAAAAGAGGGGTAACTGAGTTCCAGGAGTCTGACTGTTTGATGTTTAGAACGGATGCTGTGTGGTACTCAGACTGATTTATTCAGGTTATTATTCTTCTTCTCCACCACAGATGTTCTGCCGACAGAAAAACATTCAGGTTTTAAAGTAAACTGCTGTGGAGAAGTCTCACATACCAGCTGCTGCTTAACAAGCCCAGCTTTGCCAACACTTTAGCATATTCTTGCGCAACTGATGTGAAAGAGATGCTCTCTTGCTTTCTCACCCAAGGGAGAACATAGCTTTCACAGGACCCATTCTGCAGTGAAAGCAGGCAGGAGGAAGGCATCTCTTGTGGCTGACAGCAGCACCCATTGCAAGAAGGATTCTGGATCACACTGGAGGAGTGAGTAACACCAACTACAGGGTACAGAGGTGATAGAACATTGTTCCCTCATTTCTTTGGGGCCACACTAGGCCCAAATACAGTGAAATGCTTATGCACATGGGCATGCTGGGTGCAGAGCACACTGGCCTTTGGAAGGGCAGAAAGAAATTTCCCAGCTTCCTCCAATAACAAGTGAAATTGCAAGGGAGGGAAGAGGGTAGGAGGGACAAAAGACATCTAAGAGGAAAGGGGATGCATGCACAAGTACAGGAGTGAGAATCTCTTGGGTTTTTATTCAGAGCTGTTGAATTGGAAAACAGCTTCTAGCACCACTTCCCTGCTCCCCTCCTCATTCCCAGATCCTCAGTTCTTGTTTTGAACTTGCAACAGTTAAATAAAATACATTGGCAAACGAATCCTGCTGATGGAAAGAGGTGCACATAGCTGATCACCTGATCACCTCCTTCATACCTCTCTAATAATTCCTGATCAGTTGATACACCTCTCTTAACAGCAACTGAGGTAAACCTTGCACTCAGCCATAGCAGTCCAGATTTACCAGATTTGATGAAATTCTGTAGGTATACCTGCTCATCATAGCCCTTCATATTAAGAAAAACACACAGATGCTTACCAGCTCATTACATGTTCCCCTTATAATAGCAAAGAGTTCAGTGATTTACCATTCCTGCTTTCCTATCCTTCTATCTGACCCTGCTGTCCAAGTAACATATAAACTACAGATGTTATACAGGCTCCAGCAACCCACCCTCCACCCCCTTCAAGATTTCTAAACAACCTCCTGATGTACCGACTGGAGTGCACATACCAAAGTGGGGTTTGCTCAGATGCCCAGTTCCCCAGCAAAATGCTCTGGCACTCTCAAACAACTGGTATGGTGATAAATACTCCCTTATGTTTGCTGTGGCACTCACAGATGAATGCCTGGGTCTCTCTGCTCAGGGACAAATGCAGCAGCTCTCACTGTAACCCCGAGGGCTTGATGTGTTCGTAGCTCATATGCCAATGTGCTCACGCTGGCATACTGAAATCTGCTGCCAGTGACACTGGGAAACGAAATGTTTTGGAGTAGCCCAATATACACAGATGTGAGATCCTGAACAGGTATGAAGAGGAGCATATTCCAGAAGCCAACACCCCTTTGCTCAAAAAGAAAAAACGATGCCCCCAATCACACGCAGATCTCAAGGCCTTCAATCCTAATTCATGTTCTTTCAGGGACCTTTTCTACCAGTCACTTTGCCTTCCAAATGTGCCCTGCAGCTCTCCACCCCAGCAAAACTGAGTGGCAACCCAAGAACAAACAATAAACTGTGACCTCTTTTACTCCATCCGCTTAATACATAACAGACCTTGCATTCTTGTACGGCTGTCTGTGGAGTTATTTGGTTTGGTTTGTGTCTACAAGGGACTGCATATAGCTTAGCTCAAAAAGTCATAGATACGCGGCTTTCTGTATGTAGGCTGTGCACGCATATATATGTTCATATAATATGTAAGTTTGTATTCACAGATTTTTAGCTCTCAAATAAACTAGGCTATTTATATATGCATTAATATGTAGGCAATTCTCACAAAGGAAATTTCCAACTGCAGGGTGGTGAATCTAACAAAGAACTGACCTTTTTGACCCCTGGCATACCTGTCCTTTGTAGGAGGGGGTTGTTTATTTAAGGAGATGTGTTGCAGATTATTGTATCTTTGGGAAACTAAAACTACGCACACATGCAGGCTGCTGGCTTTGAGCAGGCTAAACTGCAAAAGCAAAGGGAATTTTGGGGAGTTAAAAAGATACTTGTTCTAACAGAAAGCCAGTACACTTCATTATGCTTTACCAGCCTCACAGGTATACTTTCAAAGCACAGCTTTTCAAAGGAGCTAGGGAGAAGGAAAAAAAAAAGTGTGCATGCAACTTTTGTGTAAACTTCCTTTAAGAACCTCCTAAACCCTGTAAAGGAGTTTACAGGTGTTGGAGGACACAGGAAAGCACCTGTCCACCAGCACTCTCTCACCTGATTAGGGGCTTTGTTACCCCTTGGTCAACACAGAGCAGATGCTTTTTCATTGCCAGAGATCAGATACGCTCATTTGACCCAACCTGATGAACTACACAACCCCCCAAGTGTTAACAAAAGGAGACCACCACTCCAAGGAAAAGCTGCCATGTGACTTCATATTCCTATCTGATTTGTCCCTCAGTAGATCATCTATCACCTTTCAAAGAACCATCTGTAAAAGAAAGATCACCATTGTCCCTACCTGCCCGAGTTAGACAAACATATTGGAAGCCTTTTCATCCCAAAGCAGCAATTAAGTGGAAGATTTCCCAGGCAACCCCTCAAAAATTAAAAACAAGCCTTTTTCACTATGTCTTTATATATAGTCTTAAAAATCTCATTGAGGGAGTTTAGGTTTTGGATTTGTAACTTTATGAACATCAGTGCACTGGTGTGTTTAATGTGCTCACAGCAATCTTAAGTCACTTCATAGAACCTAGCAAATAACAGGATTCCCTTCAGCAGACACAAAAACCAAGGCACACAAAACCAGGGGTGCACTGAGAATGTAAGATGGTTCAACATCCTGCAGTGTGAATGTTCAATGTATTCAATATATTTTATAGTATTCTAGGTTTTTTTTAATTATAAACATCATGAAAAGCCTTTGCATGAAAATCTGCAAAGCCACTGGTACTCTGGAAGAGATGTCCATCGAAACGTGCTTTTTGCAGTAGTTTCATTCAAAGATCAGGCATTTATTCATAATGGGAACATTCAACAAGCTAAAAAAATGCTGTAACAGTTTATGGAAAACATAAAAAAGAAACAGGAAGAAAAGAACACAAGCATTCTTGTCTTGCCTGAGGGCTCATTGTTTATCCAACCTGAATTTAACTATCCCATGTAACAATCAGCCCAGCCCAGACTATCTCTCTAAAGACAATACTCTCCAGCACTAATGCCAGTCAGCATGATTGCAATCACTAACCTGGATTCAGACCCAGTTTATGGAAATGGCAAACTGAATTTTACCAGAAGCAGAATGAGCTAACACAAACACTATCGTGAAGCCCTGCCCTTTGTCAACACTTCACTCCTGTCTCCAATTCTGTGTGATGGATTTGTTATACGTGTTCCCACATAAATTCTAACTGTGCTAAAGAAATTACCACTTCATTGCATCATACCAGCACTAAAATGCCAGAAAAAAGAACTGCAGTTTGACTGTTAGAATGGAAAAGAAAGATATTAGACTCTAGGTATTACACAGGATTTGTACAGAAACCAAGACTGGAAGATTTTGTGTGTGAATGTTGCACGTAACCGTGGCCAACTAACAGAAGGAGTGAATGAAAAGTCAGGCAACCTTGAAGGTAGTGGTTGCAATAAGTAATAAAGGATATATTCAGTGTGCAATTAACACTGCAGTTTTTATAATTATTGATGAAGTTGTTAATTTGAAACATTACTGAACTTGTTTTCTTTACATATTTGTATTATCCCATTGTCCCAGGAAAATCAGATTAAAAGAGTAGTTCTGCCATGAAGACAGGCTGAGGAAGTTGGGGCTTTTCAGCCTGGAGAAGGCTGCATGGAGACCTCATAGCAGCCTTCCAGTACCTGAAGGGGGCCTATAGGGATGCTGGGGAGGGACTCTTCGTCAGGGACTGTAGTGACAGGACAAGGGGTAATGGGTTAAAACTTAAACAGGGGAAGTTTAGATTGGATATAAGGAGGAAATTCTTTCCTGTTAGGGTGGTGAGACACTGGAATGGGTTTCCCAGGGAGGTTGTGAGTGCTCCATCCCTGGCAGTGTTCAAGGCCAGGTTGGATGAAGCCTTGTGTTGGATGGTTTAGTGAGAAGTGTCCCTGCCCATGGCAGGGGGGTTGGAACTAGATGATCTTGAGGTCCTTTCCAACCCTAACCATTCTATGATTCTATGATTCTATGATTCTATGAATACAAAAAAGCTAGCCACCTCTGTTAATTCAGCGCTGCTGAAAGAATAAACTGACTCACAGACAGAATTGCAATGAGTAGAGGAAAATTAAACATTGGTTATTTAGTGATATTTGTCATTCCAGCCAAAGATCATTGAAGGTTGTCTGTCCAACCTTAACAAAAAGGTGGATTCTCCACCCTCCGCCCCACCCCCCACCCCACCCCCCCCAAGCCTTTTCTGTATTTAAAAAGCTAAAGAAACAGTAGATAAGAGAGAAGACTTATCTTGTGCCTTAAGGGAATTATCGCACACACAGGCACAAAAGCAACATCCAGGGTATTTTTTCTCCCTTGATGGAGAATGGTGTTGGAAAGTTTTAGGAAATTGTAAGAAATGTGGAAAAAAGTTTTTTCTCCTCCCAAATTCTTTTGCCACGTTAAAAAAAAAAAAAAAAATCTTTATAAACATGTCCCAGAAAGGAGAAAAAAAAAAAAGTATTAAATTCACAAATCTTTCCTTCCACAGGGAAAAAAAAAAATAAACAAACCCCCAAATGCCCCTTTTTCATATTTTTTTTTATCAGAAATAAAATTTGACACTGTTGATTGGAGTTATACTTTTTCCATTCTTTTTAAAAAATAAATGTTCCCTCACGCCTAACCAACACTTCCAAAATCTGCTGCGATGGCCTCAGTTTACACACACTGATTCCCTCCTCCTCACCCCAGGGAGAGCAAAGCGATAGTTGCATACTTGACACCTCGCAGTACTGTACATGAGGAGGAGGAGAGAAGATAGGGCCATTCACAGTAGCACCTTGGAAATCCTGCTTTAATCTCTCTTCCTATCAACTCCTGCTTGTCAAGCTCCTGTCTGCGCAGCTAACGTCCCTACTTCTCAGACAGCGCAAACACTGGCCTGATTCTGCAACCAGGTCTCCATCAGACTGCAAGCTCACCTGCATGGATGATATGTCTTGCAGGATTTAGGGCCACTAGCGCTGCTTTTCATGGCTTTTGTTGGGCTACATGTTAGTACTATCTTTAAAAGCAGCAGCATTCAGAGGAGTGTGGTGCTATTCACTGAGAAGAAAAGACCTAAAGACCAGCCTGGAGTTACATGGCAATTGGTACATCTGAGCTCCGAGTTTATATACAGAGCACTGCTACATACTTCCCCCTTTCTTTTTCTTTTCCCTAACTTGACTAAGGTCCTGGTTCAAAGGCATTACAAATCTGATCTAATCCTGCCAACATCAACCCAAATTGACAGTAACACCTATTTCATGAAGGGGAAAAAGATTTGACCTGCGTTCTGCTGGAAAACTGGAAGGAAATAAGATGGCGCCTCTGAAGCTGGCATGCCTCCAAAGGGGCAATAACTGAGCTTTACTCTTTCAGTTATTCCCATTAAAAAATAAAATTATCAGAAATGTTTATTCAACAGTGAATAAAACGCTCGAATCAGATAGGCTTTATCTGATAGCAAGGTAATGACTGACTACCAAATCACATGGCAGCAAAACATTTTTCATGGATGTGGTAATGTGCCCTTACCTGAAAACCTCTGATTAAACAACAGGGGGGTGTGGGGAGACCACAGATAAGAATAGAGAAGTCACGTAACATAGCAATAATCGCAACACCGAGCAAGTCTCTCATGGAGGAAGGAAGCAGGGGGGAACCCTAGGCATCCACCTACGAACAGAATTCTGCCTCTGTTCTACCCTGTGGCCCTATTACCTTTCAATGAATTGCCCCGACTCTGTCAACCCGGATAGCTGAATATGATCAGGGGTTTCTACATTTCATTTCTGTGGCTCCTATTGCAGGTAATGATAGCTTCTGCAAGACTTCTACTATTTACATAAAGTTCATAAATAACAAACCTGTTTGTTGCCTTATATAACTAGTGTTGTGTAATTTATCTAGAATTTTCAGTTTAGCTCCCAGAAAACGAAAACAAAATAAACAAAACCAACAAAACCCACTTCTAGGTTCTCAGGGGACATTCTTAAAAAAGTGTTAGACAATTACACAGCAGTAAAGTTTACGAGAAGCAATTTACTTTCTCTAAATTCAATATACACTAAGTTGCTGGCAATTTTCAATCCTATTGTATCACAGCTGCCTTAACGCTCTGTGGAAGTAGCAATTTCATTGCTAACCATTAATCTTCAAACATTTTTAGAAGCTCATAACAGTAAGCCTGGAAAGCCACAGTATCAGAGAGCGCAGGGATGAAATAAACCCCGAAAGGTCATCTAAGCAGGATCATCAATGCCTAAACCATTCTTGGCAGATGTTTGTCTAACCTGTTCTTTAGAAGCTGCAGTGACAAAGGGGAAAACATACAGCAAATTACTAAGAGATCAAAGACCTCAAATAGAGAAATATTTCAAAACGTACTTTCCTCATATGGATAAATTTCCCTGTTAACCTCACCAAAAAGGTGGTCAAGCACTGCAACAGGCTGCCTAGGGAAGTGGTTGGGTCACCATCCCTGGAGGTATTTAAAAGACTTGTAGACATAGGTTTAGGGGCATGATTTAGTGGCAGACTTGGCAGTGTTAGGTTAATGGTTGGACTCGATGATCTTAAGGGTCTTTTCAAACTTCAGTGATTTTATGATTAGGTAAATCATCAATACTCCAATATAACTCGAATACATCTGCAGACATTGCCCTTAAAGGCAATAGCTATGTCAAGAGAAAGCATTTATATTAGGAAAAAAAAACCACTATGAGGGTGGTGAGGCCCTGGCACAGGTTGCCCAGAGAAGTTGTGGATGCCCCATCCCTGGAAGTGCTCAAGGCCAGGTTGGATGGGGCTTGGAGCAACCTGGTCTAGGGGAAGGTTGGAACTGGGTGATCTTTAAGGTCCCTTCCAAACCAAATCATTCTGTGATATTCAACACCACATGTTGGTGACTTCTGGAGCACCTTTGTCACACATCATTCCTCATAATGCTTGGTCATATGGTATTCCTATGGAAGAGACTGCTCTTTAACAGTGGTTTCAGGCAAGATACATTACTACTAGATGGAAAACACTAGTTCGACATCCAAATAAAGGCTGCCTTGTACAGTATGCATACATCCTTGTTCTAGCCCCACCTTACCCATGCCCAGCCTGCTTCTATATCCACAGGAAATACTGAAGGGATCTTCAGGAAGACCCCTCTTCCCTAACTGCTGAGCACTTTACATGCTATCTGAGCTTGCAACCCTGAGGAAGGGCAGGTTGTGTATCCCCCACTGCATTGGAGCACAGAGCCAGCAACAGCCCTACAGCCTACAAGACAGGTCCCCAAAATGGGGCTCTGGCCTATGTGGCTGCAGGGGCTGATATAGCTTCTTCGAGACCTTCCACTTCAGGTCATCTTTTGAGAAGGCCATTGCAATGACCCAGAGATACATCACATAGATCAAATTTTGCAATTGTCAGATTATTTCCACCCAATTAATAATAACCCTTAATGTTGTTGCTGTTGTCTTCACCACCAGCCTCCTAATCCCTCAGGTTCACTAAGGTGAAGCTGCGAAGAAGGATTTTATTTTACTGTTCAAATAACCAATCCAAAGAGAAGTTGGGTATTATTACAATTACACATTGAACAAATCTCTGTTCCAGTGCAAAATGCAATTCATGTTACATAAATGCATTAGCAGTATTGCAGTTATATAATATGGCAGCAAAGAAAATGAAGAGTGACCCTAGCAAGGAAAATATGAATCAGCTTGCCCTATCAAGCAAGTAAATTTAAAACACATTATAGCAGCCTACAGATGCCTTTTAGTCAACCAAGAACTGCTCATCAGAACACAAATAACTGACATTTGAGTCAGAAATTTCAGTAAAATGGACATTTTAATGAACATTTTAATATTAAGATTTAAAGAGGCTGAAGACATTTCTGTATTTTTAATAAGGAAAAGTGAACAGTTGGGATTTGAGAAAGAAAATCCCAGCAATTAACTTGTCCTCTGCTTAAGTGAAAGATTTCTTTTTTGGAAGTACATTGTGTTCTCATCCCCAACTGGTTTCACACACTGCTCCAAATGCTAAGTATCTATAGAACAGCTCCAGCTTTGAACTATGCTAATGACCAGACATCAAGCAATTTTCTCTGGGTATGAAAACAATTTCACTCTTGGATTGAGTTATCTAAAGGAGACATTTTGTATGCAAAAAAAAAAAAAAAGATTGCTGTGCTTGCTAGCTGGAACAATTTAATGCAGAACTAGAGGAGTTCAATGAAAATAATTTTGGCAAAACCTACACGGCTTATGGTAGACTTTGCTTTCTCTTCGAGCTGGCCTTAGATTTCAAACATTTGCAGTAGACTGAAGTATGCCTGTTTGGTGCAATTAGGATTAACCTCCTGCTTTGTATGCTCATCTGATGAAGTACACAAGTAAAAGAAATCACTTGTATAAGTGACCCAGAAAAATCTGAGCACAATTTGGGAAAGTCAAGGATTGCAGCACACAAGGCTCACTTGCCTATTACACATAGTAATGCAAACACAGACAGCATGATGTCTGTTAAAGATATGCTAAATATATTCTCACAAGCACAGAAGAAAATGTAATGCCCTCCATGGTTAAAATTCTTATTAGCTTGTAGTGGACACCAAACGCCTAAGGAAAGGAAGTCCAGTGATACTTTCTGGATTCTCCACGCTAACACCATCAGGTTTCAATACCACAGACTCTTGTTTCATGGGTAGTTTCTCAGGCAATAGTGTTTCCTTATTGCATATGGATTATTGTAACACTTCTAGCATAAACTCAAGAGGGGGGAAAAGTGCTTTCCACAAAGCTTGATTCTATTCCAAAGCAGAGAGAAAGAAAAACACCCACTGGCCTACTTGAGTATTGAAATAGGTTCTTACCAACTGTAGCCAATGTGACCTGGAGTTTGTCAGTGCTGTACGCAAGCATGCAAGTGCCAGTGGGCTTACACGCTTGCTGTTCCTCTTGCACCTAGGAATAGATTTTGGCCTGCTCACTTAAACCCTTACCACATAGCTTGTCTATGGATTCCAGGCACTTTAACAGCATTTTAGAAACAGAGGTTTAATTTGGTTTGACTTGGCCTGGCCTGAATTTTAGTTACTTGTCTGCCATGCTGTTTGATAACAGATCTCTGCTCAGCACTCAGCAGGAGCTCCTAGCCCCTAACACTTCTGGTCCTGAGAATTCAGCTGAGTGCCCAGACCGACGATTCCTGCCTGTGAGAAAATTTTTCAATATAGTAGATAAGCAGAATATTCAGATGGCTGATCTGCAAGGAAATGAAACACAGCTTCTTCGAATCAAATTATTAGCACAAACTGCTTACCCACAACATTAAACATGCTGACAAGGCATGGGCTGAAGTTAGCGCCATTTATTTTTTGCACAGCTAGAATATAGGAGTGACCTGCCAAACCAGAGGATGGAATTAGCAATTACAGTGTCACTTGGCTTCACTGTTCAATATGCATGCATGAAGAGGCACGACAACAGATCCAGACGGATAAAATGAGGAAACAGTTGGTACATGGTAGGATCAGTATGTTGTGCAATTTAAACAAACATAGTGTCTAATATCAAGCAGGATGAGTCACAAGCGTGCATAAAATCTCCAAGGTTTTTCAGTGAGCAGATACAGATCCCCTTGCTTCTTCCACAAGTGTGCAAACAATACCTTTAAATGAAAAACTCCTCCATTTTTTTTGTCACATTGAACACACCAAATAGTGATACAGCCCTTCATGGTATTAGGCACTCCGTGATAGCATTTTACTTTCTGCAGTGTTGTCAGAAACAGAGCAGATCTTGCATTGCAGCATTTTGCCAGAAAGTGCAACCACTCAATATTGCAGAGCAGCAGTATTTCCACTGCTAGTTCAACATGTGAAATTACTTGGTAGACAGAAGCACAGTATAGGTAGGAAACTAATGCAAATGACAGCCAATAACTGTTCCTTCCTATTGATTTAATCCCTACAAATTACATCTTTGTGGATGATGATATGCAATTGTCATTAACTCGAACCAGAAGGAAGACTTGTTAACACTTACTATACTGCGGAATGAGAGTCTGAGTTCCCAGAAGATTTCAAACCCTTAAACAAAGAGCAACCTCATCTAGTGGGAAGTGTCCCTGCCCAGGGCAGGGGGATTGGAACTAGATGACCTTGCACATGGATTTACCCCTTAATGTACAAAGATCCTGTGTTTGTACCCAAGTACCATGCAAGAGCTTAAAAAGAGAAAAATCACATAATTGACAAAGATGGATAGACATCTAAATCCCAAAATCTGCTGCCTGAAATGTCCTTGCTTAACCATCAATTGTGTGCCCCATGTTGTATCAGTGTTTGAACATACACACCACAGGGCAGTCTAGAGCAACTGCTTCTCTTCGGCCTAAGAATATGAACTGTTTCCATTCAATATTCAATATCCAATATTTCATTCAAATTCTGTCCACAGAATACTTTACCATTCATAGAAAGACAAATATTATCATTGGCTGCTCTAGCAGAAAAGCCATCTTCTGATTTTTGGTAGCAGAGATTTTAAAGGCATTGTTAAAACTTAAAATACTTATACAAACTGATAAATTATTTCTAAATTCATCTAGGAGAGAAGTGTTTGTAATCTGCCTTAAAGAGCTGAAAAAACACAACGGGTTTCTGTGGCACGAATTCTGTGCTTCATAGCCTTCCAAGCTCTACAACACAAGCTCCTAGGCTTTCACAGTCTGGCACTATTTTATTTGGTCAGCTATGATATATGCAGAAGGATTAACATCAATCTGTGGTACATGGATACCTAATTGCCCATGGGCTACTTCAGAGATGCATTGCACCAGCTAGCAAGAAGCAGAAAAATAACTGCTACAGCTGAACCCAGGACAACAGCTCATACAAGTGGCTGTTCTAGCTACGGTACACCACAACTCTTTGTGAAAACAACAAGACTGCTGGAAAACTGAGGTAAAGGCATTAGCCATGGCAGGCTAGTAGTTCAAAACTACAAATTCTGGTTAAGATTTAGTCCAAAGACTGGATTTGCAATCTAGACACCATAGAGAAAGCAAGATTGGTAAGAAGGTAGAGAAGGTAAGAGAGAGGAGGAGGGAGGAAATAAGCAAACGAGCATACATGCATAAATTATACATAAACATACATTTATTCTATAACTGCCTAAAAGACCAACTGCCTAGAAGCTACATATGATGCTTCACTTCTTTCTAAGAGCAAGTGAGCAGGTGGAAGCTCGGGACTGGGATCTGTCTTTGGTGGGAATCCCACTCTCCTAGACAGCACATCAAACACTGCATGTTCTGTGACCCTGAAACTTCACCATAACCTTTACCTTCCTAACTCCAGACTTCCAAAACCACAAACCCTTCCTCAAGGGTTGCTCTGATACCATTACCAGAATCTTTGGGTTAAGCTCTGCCCAATGCCCCTAAAAATTCTACTGTATTCCCCACACTGGGAGACAGAAGGCAAGTTGCAGTCTTGAAGGTTTTTAGCAGTTTCTTTGCTGCTTTTAATACTACAAAGCCAGTAACAAGTGTCCATGGGCATCTGTAGCCTGGGTATTCTCCCTTTTTGATCTGTAATAAATGAATAATCACGTGATAAGAGGGAGAAATTCAGGTTAGGTTTTACCTCCTAGACTATATGCCCTGTTCAGACAGGACGTGTGAACAGTTTGCTGTGACTACCTGATATCTGTAGTTTAAGCTACATATACAGGTCACCCGGAATACTATGGTTCTCTTCCTTGACGAATTAACTCCTAGAAATTGGCTTCTGGTGGGAATACTCATGGTTCTGCTTTCGTCAACTGTGTTAAACACTCACAGCTTTCTTTCTTAAACATTCCTGCCAGTAAACACTCACTGGAGAGCTGGAACATGAAGAATGAATTTGCTGAAATTTTTTAATGAGTCTTTGAAAGAGGGAAAGTCATTTGCTTCATGTTTACGATTAGCACACTGAGTTCCTGACCTGGTCAGACCTTAAGGTGGTACCACAGTGTAGATGTTAATTTGCAACAAATAATACATAAAAAACCAGGTCTTGTCTGACTCACTCAAATGCCACAAGAAAGGGCTGGTACTGAGGCTCTTCCCCAAGGCAGCAAGCCAAGAAACCCAGTGCTGTGCCACTTTTATCCACACTTCCCTCTGCACCTTCAGTCTGGCTACAACTTTAATGAAGGCACTTCCCTATAAATCTTTGTGAAGATTTTGCACAATCTCTCTTCTGTTGTCCTGATCAATCTTCCTGATCAGACTAGGTCTTGGATGTGGAGGTAACACTGTGCAATGACAAAAGTGGCCTAAATAAGTGCCTTATCCATGCAAGGTAACAAGAACATGAATCTCCCAACTACAAATGGCCAATGGGCAATCATCTTCACAAGAAGTACTAAAATAATCTTCTCAACGGCTCTAAAATAATTAAATGAAACACAGAATATCTTTCGGGGTATGGGTGGGGGGGAGGGAGGGTGATGACGCCCAGCAGTTTCCTATAAGCTAACACTTCCAAACAGAAAATCAGTCATCATACTACAGCAAATGTAAGTGTGCCTTTTATCCAGTGTTGCTATAGAGTGATAGCACTTTCAGCCTGCTTCTCCTTAGAGGCCCAGGAGGAGGAAAAGAGATTTTTGCCAAGTCGCCTGTTTCTATTTTTTATCCTGAGTGTTGGCTTTCATCATTACAGAATGGGAATTCTGCCACTGATTTCAAAGACTCCATGATCATAATTGTAACTTTATATTAATGTACATGTGTTTAATTTAATTGCTTTGTTTAAAGATAAAAGGAAAAATGGATTTCAAATCTCTCAACTGATTTCACTGCACATATTCATAGTTCTGTAGTAAAAAACTTATGCAGCTTTTTCCTCTCCCCACGGGGAAACAGCACCTTAAGAACCACACCTATCTGTGTAATGACATTAGCTATTAAATATTTACATTTTCTCCACTGAAATGAAAATTCCACACTGTTATAGTGTAAAACTGATTTCTCAAGTCCTTATAATCTAATATTTTAAGGGTAATTTTATGTAAAGCTCTCTGAAGCATAGGCTAGAGGCTTAACCACCTAAAAAACCAGAAAAGAATTAAAAAAAAAGAGAATGCTTTAAGGCCATAGCACTGTAGGCATAAATCAGTGCAGTTCTGTTACTGAAGTTGCATTAATTTACGCTTGCATAATTTGTTTCAGAGACATAGTCATTCTGAGGCAATATGTGGCAATCTGCAATCAATTTTATAAAAGAAAGTAGTATGCTTCAGATTAACATAGATTGAAAGTAGGTGAGTAGATCATGCTCGTGTGCAAAGCAGCATTTTCCTCTGAACTCAGTCCATGTAGGGAAGATTTCTCTCAACAGCAGTCCTCTTCAGATTAGGAGAGATACACAGAAACTTTCACTCTAACTTCTTAAGGCAGCTGTAAACAAGAGGTGCTGTGCAGCAGTAAGCATGGTCCCCACCCTGGCTGGTGGCCAGGAGAACAAGGATTGATCTGGAAAAATTCACACCCAGCTTCCCCGACAAGAAAAAAAGGTGATTTTATTTCCTGTAGTTAGTAGACATTTGCAGTGGGGCCAAAGGAGAGGATTGGTTTCCTGGGGTTTTTTGTTTGTTTTGGGTTGGGTTTTTTGTTTTGTTTTTTTAATCCTAATTTAGTGTTAAAGATTTAAGAACTTTGTCTAAAAAGCTGCAGTGACCTCCATGAGTTTATGCAGCCTAATGCTTTGTTTCTAAACCTCAAGACAGAAACCTAAAAGATGTTAAATGTTCTTTTAATCACCACACATCCATGCAGGGTTTTCCTGGAGAGTTTGGGGGGTGGGCGGGTACACTATTTTTAGTGTGAATAGCTAGCTTTTTGGTTTACTTTGGGTTGAATTCATTTTTGTATTCAACAGAAATCAGAGATAAATTCATGGCAGTTCCATTACTCTTACCTTGAAGCATTCTCTTTAGCTTGTATTTAATGGATTGATCAACTGGAAAGATATGTATGCGAGAACAACTGCCCTGTACTTTAACAGTAGCAGCCATGAATGTTAAGCTGAACCCAGATACAACAGGTGAAGGAAGTTTGACAAAGTTCACAACATCTGCCTAACTGTAAGAGGGTTTCCGCATATGTGCTCCTGCATGTATATATATATATATTAAAAAAATATCCAAAAACAGATCTGAGTTTGTTTCTTTCCACTCACATAGCATATTAACAGAGAAAGCATTATTTGGTATATGATAAAATACTCTGCTAATGGAACAAATGTGTCCGAAAGATCAAGAGAAACTAATGATTCTAGTCACATCATTAACTGTGTATTAAAATAATTGTTGGTGTTTAGTTTATTATGTATTTATTATTTTTAAAAGGTTTCTTATTGCCAGAGTGAGTCAGAATACAAGCAGGCTGCAAATAGGACTTAATGTAGTTACACCAGAAAAGGATGAAGTAGTTCCAAGAACAAAACTGCCTGTTTTCTATGTACTCTGTGCTCAACAGTTCAAGGGTTATTGCAAACCATCATGACTGCATTTTCATACTATTTTAAGCAAGTATCAAGGTAGAGCAGGTTTACACAGTTGGAAGTCAAAAGTTCATGTCAAAACTACCTTGAATCAACACTGCTGTAAATGGTTACCCTCATGCTCAAGAACCAAAGGCAGCCTGAGCTGAGCATGACCACAGCACTTCATTTGGCTCCTTCATCTACTGAAAATCATAAACCCTATGTACCTGTGGACTGCTTAGACTCAGGTGAACCTGTGATTCTTTTCTCCTTGCCTCTGGTGACCTTCTGAGAAAAATCTGACGTCTGCAAACAGTGGAAATAACACATCAATGCCTCAGCCAGCAATTATCCAGAAATCGTTTTAAAAGCTAAAGGTTCCAGATATTTCTGAAAACAACTGTTCTTGTGCTAGCACACCGGTGCCCAGCATGTCATTACCTGGTGCAACACAAGAACAGTTTTATGGATGGATATGAAGCATTTCAGAGTGATAGAAGCATGTTGCAGAGTCTGGAGACATTCAAAACCCATCTGGACGTGTTCCTGTATAACCTGCTCTAGGTGACCCTGCCTTGGCAGGCGGGTTGAACTAGATGATCTCCAGAGGTCCCTTCCAACCCTAATGATTCTATGAAGTGTCCCCACTGACCACCAACCAGCAAGTGAAATTATCTTTGGAATAATATCATCTTTTGTCTCATCTCTGACCTAAATCATATTCAATCATCTGTTCTTCTGTGATATTTAAAAGAAGACTTAAAGGAAATAGCTTTCTCTCTACTTTCTGTTGAATTAAGTGGAAATCTTGGAGCAAATCACTACTCTGTTGGACAGACACTTTCTTTGAAAAGGGGGGAGAATACAATAATTTCCTGGCCACTCTGTCTCCCTAGGTACACCCTGAATTTAAAAGTCACAAAGCCAAAAGTAACACTAGCTGTGTCCAAGTTTCCACAGTTAACGTTACCCAGACCTCTCACCCTTTATGGATGCCAATAAAAGTCTGGGTCAGCCGAGAGGAATCCCATGCCAAGAGTCACACACAGGACTCCCTCCTGGACCAGCATGTACTAAGCAGGAGGAAAACATTCAGTGCTATGCTGTTGTCTGAGCAGATGATCCTTCTCCAAGGGTCATCCCTCCTGCTTTCTGACCTCATGCCAGACGCAACCTAAAGAAAGAAAAGAAAATGTAGGGCGTTGGGCTGTTAATACACACTCTGTGGGTGCTATAGAGGGGCTGCAGGAGGTAGAGACAAACCGGGCACATCTTGTGATTAAGGCTGAGTTAGCAGCTCTGTTTACAGGGAAAATGACAGAAGAAAGTTATTAATACAATGTAGCCTGAAGTCATTCTGCACTGCAGAATCTTTTTCCTGTAAAACAGGGAATGATTTCAGGGCTGCTGTAGTCAGAAGCAGCAAGAACAGAAACCACTTGGAGACTATTCTCACCTCGTAGCAGATGCAAGAGTGCTTTTACATTGTGGTGACTATAACTGACATCTACTGTACTGATCACAAATCTCCACTCTTAACAGATCTGAACCTGCTTGGACTCAAAGCAAAAAAGGGAGTTAACGTAGTGTGACTGACAAGCTAAGAAGTCAGAATACATTAGTCTAAGTGGTTGCACCTAATCACCTTCACTTATACATCCTCTTCCTGGTTATTCAGCAAGAGAGTTCTGTTGGGAGAGTTATTGTCTATATCTGAATTCATAACATCTACTTACACATAAAGAAATTTTATTGTACCTGTCTCTTAACAATAAGCTCAAAATTTTTCTCAAATTTCATTTATTGAGGGCCATAAACTTCATTACCTGAACAGTCTTCACAATTTAGCTAACAAAATTACTAGAGTTAAAATTATCAGTGTGAGGAAGAGTCTAAAAGTGATGGACCCTGACAGATAGGATGATTTCTTGACCCAGCCTTGTTATGAGAACTTCATTTAATTGCATGGTGACACCTTTCAATGGAGTCATACAACAGGCAACAAGTACAGATGCAAGGTCAGACACTATTCAATGTTCAAATTGTTTTTGGTCATCAGGGCATGGGTAAGATGTAAGCTCGATGATGCAGTTCACTTTGTGGTACTTGTGCTCAGGTAGTTAAGCATGCTATAAGACAACCCGCCTTCCTGCTAAACACCAGCACATTCTCAGACAACTCGTCATCCTGAAAAGCAGCTGAAACAAATAAACAGTCTGACCAAGAAGCAGAAAACTATCTATGGGGCAAATAGCAGTAGGTGTTTCCGTCTCTCTGCATACTGAAAGCTGTGGAGTCTTCTGCTTACTAGGATTTTGCAAACTACTTTAAAGGAGAAACCGAGCCCTGTCATTCATATGCTTTGTGTACTCATGCTAGCCATTTCAGTTCCACATGCCTATGTTTCTACACCTGTAGGGTGTGGTGGAAAAATCCTTACCATTTTTCCTCATGAATTGTTAATGCATGCAATAGTGACCTATTATCAGTAACTAATCAGCCTCCACTTATGTGTCCCAGGGAGAGCTTTAGCCCAAACAGATTCCTCTATTATAAACTAAAAAGGGGACCTAAAAAACACTAACTAGATTCTCAAGTAATGCAGTAAGAACCCACCATAATATGGGACTGGATCAGGCACTGCACCATACCTTCATAGCCACTCAATTTCTTGTGGATTGCAGAGGGAAAGACAAAGGCTTCCCCAACCTATCCATGCCACCCCTTCACACACTGAAAGTCCACATGGAAAGGGTAGCCTTTCCTTCAGAAAGGTAACCTTCAGAAGGATTCAGCTCAGGGCACAGGCAATGGAAGAATATTCCTTCCTTCTAAATAATTCTTCCTTATGCATCTTATGTTGGTAGAAGACTTACCTCTTAGGGTCTGGTAGCTCTTTCACATATATGGATGTCCTGGTTTCAGGTGGGATAGAGTTAATTTTCTTCCTAGCAGCTGGTACAGTGCTGTGGTTTAGATTTAGTCTGAAAATAATGTTGATAACATACTGATGTTTTAGTTGTTAAGTAGGCTTACTCTAAATCAAGGACTTTTCAGTCTCTCATATTCTGCCAGTGAGAAGGGGCACAAGAAGCACGGAGGGAACACAGCCAGGACAGCTGACCTGAACTAGCCAAAGGGGCATTCCATACCACAGCATGTCATGCTCAGTATATAAACTCAGAGGAGTTGGCTAGGAACAACCAATGGCTGCTCAGGTAGGGCTGGACATCAGTAAGCAGGTGGTGAGCAATTGTGTTGTGCATCACTTGTGTTTTCTGAATTTTTATTTCTCCTTTTTTGTTGTTCTTATTATTAACATTATTTCTGTTATTATTTATATTATTATCGTCATTTACTTCATTTCAATGATTAATCTAATTCTTATCTCAGCCTGCAGGTTTTACTTTCTCCCGATTCTCCTTCCCATCCCACCCAGGGGAAAAGGGTGGAGTGAGCAAGCAGATGAGTGGTATTTAGCTGCCAGCTGGGGTTAAACCACAACAATGGGACAAGGCCAAATTTCTTGTTCAGCCTGAACATACTGATGACTTGTTAGCATCTAAGAATTACAAGCAAGGTTTTGAACAGAGTATTTTGGAAGTCTGCTCCTACTCAGTGTGCTTGTCTCATAGCACCTCATATTTAGTCTTACTTAGCTCTTCTGGTAAGTGCCCATGTCTTACAGTCATTGCTTCTAGTTTCAGTTTTCCAAAAGATCTCAAAGTCACACCCTGCCTCTCATATAAGGCTTCATCAGTGGTGGTACTTCCAGGCTGTTACGTTCGGTACACACTTCCTCACATGGATCACTTCCAGGAAATACTGGCTTCTCTCTGCCATCTGCTTGGTCAGCTACATGGCACCTATAAGCCTTGCTGAATGAGCTTGCCTTAGAGAGCACATTTTGTTGCACGACTATATATTTGGGAGGAAAAGGGGGCTAACTGCTAAGGCTGGATGGATTAATTACCCATATCCACTACTACTCTTTCCCCATGATACTGAGAATTTAGGAAGAATTTTATTATTTCCTCAGTGCACTGACAGACAACTCTGCAAAAACCTGTGATGTTACTGATACTTCATGTACTTCCATGGTTAGGTGTGTTTGGATTTGTTGTACACAGAGAAAACAAAAGCATATGACATTCAGCTGCTATCTTCTATCTGATAGCATAGGATATCAGAGTGCTGCATCTCATAGCCAGTGGCAGTTATTTGTGAAAGTATGTAAGAATAAGGCAAACACACAGCAACACATATCCTACTTGTTATCCTTCCGGATTTTGGAAATCTGCAGTTTAGAAATTTTGTGAACCCAGGGGCTGTATGCTGTCTTTTGGGTAGAAGTCCCTGACTACTTCTTCAAGATCTGAGATAAGTTAAGAAATACAAAACAGGTAAACAAAGTAAAATCTTTCCAAATTCCATTAAAGTTTGTAAGTGAAGCTAATTAGACGTCAAACTTCAATCAGCAGTTCAGAAAAGTAGTACATTGTATACTCTATCTGGTTTTATTTTTCTAAGGCTAAATCCTCATTTCTGAGCTCTTGCAAAGAGTATATCAGTGCCAACACTGCTCCATGTGTCCAATTTCACCTTCTGACAGCTTTATTCCTTTTATTCGGAACACCATGCTGAAAATTTTGTGTTTCACAATTCAATCATGGCCACAGCACACCTCATTTTGTTTTACCTGTACCCCTACAGCCTCCCAAGCCAAACCTTCATCACCTGCATTTTTTGTGGCCAAGCCTACCTTTGTTCCTATCTCAGCCTGTTCTCCACATAGTCAAAACAGTTGCCTAGGCCTGTTCCCCAGCTCTGCCTGTGCTATTTCTCTGCTCACCTAGCATTCTCAATCTGTCACACACAACCTTCTTGCATTGGCTCCTAACTTGAAGAGTCCTTGACAACTGGATTTCATGCTGTCTGCTCTATGAAAACCTTTCTGTATGCTTCTAGTAAATATTCTTCTCCTACCACCCCCCTGTCACTTTCTTCCAAGTGCTGATATGCATGATGGCTCTATGCAACTCATTCTAGAAAATCCCTAAGTCTACTGCTTCCTCTTCCTTCAGAGCTTACTCCATGACAAATGGGTAGGGCAGATGGTAAGCTAGGGTTTCAGCTAATAGTCTGCTGTCATTTTTGTAAGTGTCTGCATGTACTTGATGTTCACATCCCTAGTTCAGTAGAATATATTCCCATGTCACCATTGATGGATTAATTCCAAACACATCAAAGACCTTCTGTATCAGAATAACAACAACTGAACTGCCCTGGGACAGCCAGGAACAAAAAGCCAAGCATAAACTATGCAAGAGCTGTACACAAATTTTCTTAAGGGGAATGTGAGCAATAGGGACAGTGTTCTAGAGATGATTAGACAGTTCTTGAGCCTAATAATTTCTAGAGATCCCCATAAAGCCACTGTTTTGAGAGATCCTGTTCATCTTGCTCAATTCACTTTTTGGTCAGAACAACTTAGGGCTAACAGGAATGATTAAACTATCTCAAATAGACCGTAGACTGTGACACTGATATCAGTTATATATAGGGCATACTGACATACAGTCTCCATGACCAGCAGAATAAAAATTGAAGAAAAATTGGTAATGAGTAGCACCCTATCCTTTTCTGCCCCCCAAATATTCTTGCTTCTTCGTGTAAACCACCTGTTACCTCCTGTGGCATGCTGAACTCAAGACTTCACAAAGAGAGGGCATGAATTTATCTTTAAATGTTTAGTTCTACCATCTGCTCCAAAATGCCTCAAAGCGCAGAACTTTCACACTCTCCTCTAGGATATGAGCAGTAGGCCACAAGTAGTACAAGAAAGCATCTTCGAGTTTTGCCCTATAGAGTTTTTGGGATAAGGTTGTTCAGCTACTATAAATGCTAATGTAAGTAAATAAATAGCAAGGTCAAGAATTCTCACAGCAAATAAACACCAAAAATTCTGTCTGCAATTTGTAGGTTAACCCGTTCAAGGTTTCTTGAAGTTCTGTGTAATGAGGGATTCCTAATAAACACTTTTCAAGACGCCATTTTAGAGAATCTCAGATCTAAACATTTCCCAGGCTTTGAATCAAATCCAAGTAAGTATGATGCAGAAATGAATGAGATCACTGAAAACCATCACTGTGTTACCTTTAAAGTGGCTTTAAAAGAACGAATACTATGTGATAGGTAAGTGTGATAATAGGTTAGGAGAAGAAATATACAAGGCTGCCCTGGAAGAGAGGACAAAGTTTGTATTGACACTACCTTCCAATAACACTTCTTGGCCTGCATACAATAAAACTAGGGCAGGGACGAAGACAGAGCAGAAGCTAGGCAGAGAGATCTAAGGGTAGCTAAAAGTGGAAATAAGTCTTGATGTAGAGTTTGGTATTTCTAATTTTGTCAACAAAACTTCTGCCTCAGGAATCAGGCAAGTTTGATCTTGCTGGGTGTATGGGCAACATCTTTGTCCATAAAAAAAGGTCACCTGCACACAGTTGAGATGGACTTGTTTGGCAAATGCAAAAACTGTCCAGATTTTTTACTTGTAATTTCATCTGAATTGCTTCAGCAGCAAAAGACTTATTTTTATCCCTTTTCCACACAGCGAAAATACCTGCCTCTGGACAGGCTGAAATACAAAGTGCTAAAAATAGATAGCTAGATAGCTAGCTAGATAGGACAGAGCTGTCCCCTTCTCCCACCACCCATCCATTCCCTCTTATGAGTAGCCATTTCATAATCAGGAAACATGTGAACATGGAGCAGGGAGGGAGGAGAGGGACAACAAACAAGATCTCATAAGAATACAAGCTTTTTCCAAAGGCTTAAATACATTTCAGATAAGAATCTAAAGAGACAGGAGAGCTCCAGAGGTCTTTACCTTTCATTAGTTTCTGATTCAACTGTTTTAGGTGCTGTCTTCAAAAAGAGGAAGAGAATGCACCCAAGTGGACAACTCAATTCCATTATGTGCCATGTTTCAGCTTGGAAATATTTTTTTTCTTTCCTTGCTGCAGAACATCCCATTTGGCATTTCCCTGCTCCACAAGTCTAATTAAAACAACCTAAGCCAACTCAACTATGTGGGTTTAGGTTGGAATTTTTTTTTTAGTATTACTATTTTTCCTCTGAATTGACATTTACCTCTTTAATTACTCCATAGTAACAAAATCTTCCAACTCTTTTTAATGAGTCAGATCCTTCTGCCTTTATTGCAACAAAACTTTCCTTTATTCCATGGAGCCCTGGAAGAACATTGATAAAAACCTTTTCAGAAGCCATTAATTTATATCTCTATCCAATCAGCTTGAGCTACACTTATTATACTCGCACCCCTTGGGTGTCGTATGCCTGAGAGTTATTAACACAGTCCCCACACCAAACATACTAACATGTGTTAACGTTTGATTCTCCCATTTGCCTCCCACCTGGTGATCCAATTAACTCAGTAATTAGTATCCTCCTTGCAGCATCAGGAAGAAGTAGTATTTACAGGATACAACAGCCAAGTATACAAGAGCAGATGCAAAGACACAAAATGGGAGAGATTTTCCACATGAGAATTTGCTGAGTAACAAATCAGCTTGAAAAGGAGCAAATCATTTGGAGGCCACGTGAGATGCATTACCCACCCCTTCTGCCTCACATTTCATGCTTGCACCGCCTGAGTAAGGTGCTCGTTAATCCCAGGATCCTGAGTTCGGCAATTTTAGCTGATGGGTGAATTGTCATAACGTCTCCTGTCAGCTGCTATTTGTAGTGATTGCGCTATGAGCTTGACATGCATTGCATTGTTCAGGCTGGTTTTGTTCTTTTATTTTGCTTGGGCTGGCTGCCTCCTGGAACCTCTACTCTGCCTACTTCCTGAGGATTAAAGCATGTCTTCTGGGCAAGGAGACGCAGGGACCACCTGCAGATTCTGTTTATACATCCAGCCTTGTAGCCTGATTGATCTCACAATAGGACTGCATAACGTAAACACTTCATTATTCCACTAAAGGATATGTGCTGTACCACCTAAGGTCCCCCCAACCAAGAGTCAGTTTTAGATGGTTAAAATCTGCTAAGCCACACCAAAAGAAGCTAAACAAAGGAAAATCTATCCTAGCGACATTTTAAAGTCTCTAAATTAAACTAATTAAATGCTATTAAGTTGGAAACTTTACCCTACTCCTTTATTCCAGGATTTTGTCATCGAGCCTCAGGAGTGCTCATGCCCATTGCTTCCAATGCCCTGTTTCAGTGTGCCTAATAACAACCAAAATCCAGATTATCAATAGGATTTATTCCTCCTTTGGGACTAAGACACAAATTCAGCCTTGGGAACTTCTTTCTTGATTGTGAGATAAAAAAACCAGGTTTTGGCTCTGTTTAGGATCAACCTGGAGAAATGGGAGCCAGAAGACAACCTCTCCTTAGCTGTTTTCAACATGGCACCTATTAACTGTGCTACCTCCCAACCCTGCACAGCAGAGAAGCAAGGGAAGAAGGGATGGTGAGGGGGGAGGATGTGCACCTCTTTGTTCATCCCAAAACACAGAAGTGAAGAGCAGCAATGCTTCTAAGTATTTCCTACCAGAATTTTGTGTTGGTATTTCCTTTTGCCAGACGAGAAAATGAGGCCAATGCGCACCTCCAGATTTGGGAGGGTAGTCATGGTCTGTACATGAACCAGCACTGAGCAGCTCTTGCTGCTTCCTTCAGTGAGCCTTTTATCACCTTTCCCCCTTTGCTCACGAACAAACTCCTCCTTCTAGAGCAAAAGGACAAGTCAAGGGCAGAGTCATGGCCATAACACTGCATCTCCTGGGACTCAGGGCTTAGCTCTTATGAATATTTCAACATCATTCTTGTGGTTTATTTCCCTTCAGGATTTGTTTGTTGGTTGTTTTGTTTATTTAACGGCGTTAATTAAAAACTAAAGGCACACCCAGCTAAAGCGAGAAGCGTTAATCTGAGGAACTGCCTGAGTTCCCCAAGAGGGAGGAGAAGTTTCCCCTGAATTTATCTAAGTAGCTATAAATAATAAAAGGAGAGAAAAATATGGAGTACGTCAATGTCTGTAATGCACTCTGCACACATCTCAGACTGCTTCTGAAGGCATAAACCAAAACAATAGAATTTAATTCAGCTTTAAATAAAACAGCTCATTTTGATTAGTAAACAAGGCATGAACATGCACAGATTGCCAGTGTATCTGTTGAACTGGGCATTCACAGCTTCAATACAAAAAGCAACCATAAGGTCTTGATTGAATAAAAGGCATAAGCAAGGCATGTAAGCACTTACTAAGGTCAATGACACTTAAAACACATATGTACTTACATGCTTTACAGAATCTGAACTTAATTGTTCAGCAAATTGCAATAGTTTGCTGTTTACACCAAGCAGATTATCAGATGAAATGCATTACGGAAAAAAAACCAACAACCAACACCCACAACTTTTCTGCTTTGGATCACACTGTACGTCTTCAACAAGATAATCTGTAAAACTTCACAGTGCTTGAGTCTGTCTGAAAAATGGATGTCATTACCCTGCTGACCTTCACATTTTATGATGAGCATCTAAATTTAATTCTCTAAATTCACATATAGATTAGTAAATAGGAATAGTTTAAACTTTGAGAAGTCTCTGAATCTCTGCAATCATACTAAGATCATTCTTGTACTCAAAGTACGTACCAGTCCTTCCAATCTAGACTCCCAAGAGCAAAAGACACTTTGGAACTGGGGCGAAAGACAAGCTCAGAATCTATGTAAAAAAACTATATATTAGAAAAAAAAATATTTACTTTTGACAGAGGACAGATACAGCCAAGACTTTACGCATGGCAGCAGCATTGGCCTAGGAAGGATTTCTACCTACAGGCTTTGATAGATAAAGCAGCTTTAAAAAACACCCTGGGCTAGAATTGTCTCTGAATTTTTCTTTGTAAACTTCATCCTTGGAGGTTTCTTTTTATATACAAAATTATAGAGTTTATCCTATCTTTACCAGCAACTTATTGGAAGAACAGTGTCTTACTGAGTAAATTGTTCCATGATTTTATTCAAAAGAAAGTTCTTATTCTAAGAAAGGAAATTGAAGCTGACTCTGAATTCCTATATGCATTGTTCTGCTTCTCCCTCATTTAAATGAATGGAAGTTAAAAACTGCTTAAATGAAGAGAAGGATCAATCCTGTTTTTAATAAAACTCACCAAAATGTGAAATCCCAGCTTCTTCATAGCTGAATTCCTCACTAGGCCAGGTCTGCTCCCATTACTGCATGTAACTACTAATGCACCCAGTTGTTACTTACCCCTATTGCTGTAGGAGCAAGGTGTTTTCCTGTGAACCCTGCTAGCAGTGCTCAAAATAGTGCCAAGACAGCAGCTCTCTTTGAAAACCTTGCTAGCACCATCCCTAAACAACAGAACACACTCTACACTTGAAGAGGTACATATGTTGCCTGCAACGAGTAGCACTGCTGCACAGAGACATGACAATAATTTATAGGAATAGGCTTTTCCTCCTGCACCAGGGCTCAGCAGATGAACCTCATAAAGCCATTTTTGTTCTCCAGGCCTTGGCTTCTTCCTCTGACAGCTAATGGCTAAATACCTGAGCACCACAGAGGAGACTGACAAGACTATGCTTTATAGTACTCCTAAGACAAAACCAAAATCTCCTTCACAATAGAAACTCCTCTTAGGGAATAGATCTGTAGTGCTTAATAGAGATTTATTTATTTTTAAGAGTTGCATAGCTGTAATTCAATTCATTCTGACTAATGTGTCCAGACTTGTTCTTCATGGTCTTTTCCTATGCCCAACAGCTTTTATTTTAACCTGGTTTCCCTTTAAAAGCTTTCCCACCATTTTAGGGCCTGTCTTGCAATCCCAGTGCAGATACATTTTGATTTATGATCTCTCCTAAGTTTGCAGAAGCAAAGAGTAAACCAGATATTTTCTCTATCAGGGAAAGAAATCCTTACTTATCTCTTCCCCCCAGCACAGAGTGCTGGTGGAGCCGGTCAGCAGAGCTGCTGTTCTCAGACCCAGGGCGACGCACTGAAGAAGGAGCAGCACTGCCAGGTTGGCAGTCTCTGCTGGAACAGCATCCATCTTACAACACGCATCTGGAGGAACGGCTGGAAATGCAAATCTGTGGAACATCAGGATTATTAGAAATGAAGCTAAGCTACAGGTTTGGAATCCAAATCTCGATTTATTTCCAAACTGAAGAGCCGGGGACTTGTTTCAATGCTTTATAGAAACAAAGAGCCATGAGGTTTTGATCTGAATCAGAAAACTCAGGCATGCTCAGAGACTGGCTTTTGGTTTGGGCCCTGTGCCTAATCACAGCTGGTTATAAAGTGATTACTCAGCAGTGCTTGTCCAGTTCATTCATCTTGAGGCCTCTGTACTACTGTGCTGTTGTGTATACTTGGCATCCTTTACCCGTTTATGTTCAAATTAAATGTATTTTTGCTTTCATGCAAAGGAGCTAAAATGTTGGATGGCGATTTGGAGGAACACCTCAAACACTTCAGTTTCTCATTTCTGACATCTACACAGAGCTACATCATGTAGGTTTTTTGTGCAAATGCAGAGCTCCTAAGTTATTTGAAGTGAGCTGCTACTGGTATGAACCACACAGAGTTTTTCTTTGTTGGTACTACCACTTTATAGTGTTCAAAAATAACTCAAACAGGTTAGGGAGTAACCAAGATACTATCTGAGTAAATTTTACCTCAGGGGATTCCTTCACAGTCAAAAATGTTTTAGTCTGTCTGCACGAATGTGGCCCCAAGGAAGATTTTACAAGCAAACAAGTTGAATGGTACAAAAAAGCAGGCAAACGTAGAAAGGGGGGGGGGAAAGGAACAGAAAAAATTGCAACACAATTTAGTAGCTATGTTTTTTAATACATTAGTACTGACATTTGTCTGTCTTTGCAAAAAAACAAAAACACATCTGGGCTTTTGTAAAAATGACAGCTCGCTTGTTTTGGTTTTGTAAGAGGCACAGGCAGGTCCAAACAAAAATCCCAGAACCAAACACCACTTGTGGTAGGAAGACTCAAACTCCCAGAATACAAGCACTCCTTTAATTTGGGTACTTTACAATCCAAATCCTCTTGTGTCTCTGGATTACACTGCTGGGCATTGTCTGACCATAAAGCTAATTTAATTTTCCAGGGCATGGATGATCTTTCAGTGCTTTTGAGTTGATCTAGAGAATTTTACACCGCTTACTTCTTCCATTGCCAGTTTAATAAGGAAAATAACTTAAGCCGGAGGTGTCTATGTCCCTTGGTAACCTTGATCTGCATATATAGTCTCTTGTGTTCACACCAGCCAGGTTTAAGTCAGAAGAGAGAGTTCACTGTTTTTCTGTCTTTCAACCCACACCTTTTTCGTATCTGCAGATCGCCCCTCCTTCCCTTGTCATAAGCAAGACCAAGACTTTAGGACAGTCATACACACACAAACTATACAAGCATTCATATACTTTGATATTTTAAATCCAGATAGGAATTACACTGAATTGCCCAGTCATGTCTCTTTATAGTAGCAGAGTTGAGCAAGAAACCTACTTACGAACCCAGATCCAGTACTACACCAGCAAACTTGGATTGACTAATACATGCATTGTAGCCCGTATTTTCCCAACAGCACAAAATAAATAAATAGGGAATATATTTTGGCACCACTCCCTTCATATCTTCACTTCACATGCATGCTGACATTGTTTTTTTACATTAATAAGTATGTTTTTCTTCACCTGTATATTTTCACAGATGCTCATACATAGGCAGGAAGGCAAGCAGGCAAATAAGTGTGCGTATTTATCTATATACAATTTATAATTACTATGTTATATTGTATATATATATTTTAAAATACCTTTAATATTACATACATGTAACATATTTTTATATATTCACCCACAAAAGAATATATGTTGTACTATGTTTAAACATGTCTGAAAGTGTCATGCTAAAAATATTTTGCTTACCGTCCTGCTGTCTCTTGTAGGTTTCAGAATGTGACAAATCAAGAGGGGAAATGAAAAGAGAATTTCAGCATAAATCCTCCAACACTTCGCTAGACGACCAGGGCAAATGAACAACACCACATGATTAAGAATACCAGCTATGCAGCTTTAGCTGCACTGATTTCTCTGCAAGCAGATGTTAGGCACAGTTTTGAAGCCAACTCATTTCCACACTCCCATTTAGTTTAGTATTGTGCATAGGGTACACCAGCTTTTGCAAAGAGCTCTGGGACTAAATACGTCACTGACACTAGATAGACAACAAGAGAAATTCAGTGTATAATACTGTCAGAATTACTTGTGGCTAGCCATTCACAGACATAAAATGCTGAAAAATGTTCCTGAAAAGCACTGAGCAAGATGATGAGCAAGCCTGTTAAAAATCTTGTTCTTTAGTGCATTTCTCCAAATCAAAGACTTCAGCAGGCTGGCACCAAAGCTGCGCTGTATTAGTGTACTTCTGAACTAAGCCCAAGATGAGTTCAGAGGGAGAGAGGTAAGCAGAGGCAATGAAGTTAGGACTCTATCCAGGGACTTTAGCCAGAGGGTCCTAGCTGGGTGGTGTGAGTCCAAACAAAGCCTCGGAGGAGGTGAAGAGTGGAGCAGTGCAGGGTACCAGCAGCCCAGCTCTCCCAGCTCTCCCTCCGTGCTCCTGTTTTGGTTAGCAGCAGTCACAGCCTTTGAGCAAGACTTAACAGTTGGGATATTGGCACTATTCTAGGCCATTACTGCAAGCTGCTTGGGGAAGTGCTGTGAATATTCCCATTGTATAGATGAGGATGTAAATTGTACATGGACAAAATGCTTTACCATAAGGCCAGGACATGTAAAGATTAAAAGAAAAAGGGTCATGTCACTACCTCAGGTTAAGACTTTCTGGTACTGAAAAGATCAGTGGACTACTCCGCTATTCGTTAGAGAGGAATAGATCTTCAGGGGACCCCCAGAAATCATATGGGCCATTTCCATGCTGCAAGGTGGTGTCATTTCCTGTATGTATTTATGTCTGTTTCTAAAGGCCTCCAAATACCCCCACTAGCCAAACCTGTTCCAGGACATGAGTACACTTTATTCCTTATTGTAGGTACATTTACAATTTTGTATTCACTTCAATTTTCAGCTTTCTTTCAAAAATGTGTATCCTCACAGGGGCTGGTTTTCTACCCTTTCAGAACATGACAAATCATAAACTGATGAGCAGACATGAGCAGGACTAGAAAGAGGAAAAACCAGCTCTCTGTGAACTACACAAATTAACTTCTTCATTGTCTAAAAATGTTCTTGGCCTTTTACTCTTAAACTTCACCCATCAGTCATTCTTGTCTCTGAGGAATAGTAAGTCTGAGAATTTCTGTATATCAAGGAGAGCATGCATTTGTTATTTTTAATGTTTCATGGTTACCTAGATGGATGGTGAATTCTTGCTTGCTTATCTAGGTTTCATAACAGCAAGATCAGAGTAATAGGTGCAGCGAACAACGCATATGGGCTACTGTCTATGTATTCATTATCATGTCATTTTAAGTACAAGCATATTTTTCAGAGGAAAGCATCCTGAGCCAAATTTATTACCTGGATATGAGATGTAAACTGATTCCCCAGCAGCACCGAAGCTACTTTAGATTTTCATCAAGGAAACAAGAGACTGGGCTCTAATTTTGAGCTGGCATCTACCCTCATTCATAATGCTAACTGAAAGAGTAACAGTGCTAAAATACATTGATGGTTCCCAATGTGCAGGGAGTTCTTTGGTGTGAATTAAAGCTATGTACTAACCAGAGAAGCAGCCTTGCTTGAAGATTACAGCAATGCTAAACTGCTGCAAAGCAAAATAGCATTAGTCCTTCAGAGAGGGAAACTACAATGGCAACTCTATCCTATTCAGGGAGAACACTTACAGACACTGGCACCATGACAGGACTTCTCCATAGAGCTGAAGGGCCCACGAAGGATGTCTTCATCCCTACTTTGTTCCTCTATGCTTCGTCTGTAACAGTGAAGCAATACTTAAAAGCAATACTAAACCTGTAAAGGCTTTGGGTCCCCCAAGCAGCCCTTGGAAGATCCTCAAAGAGTTACACCTCCTTTCTTCTCCCATAGACTGTCTGGCAAAAACTTCTTGCTTCTGTCTCTAGATCCAGTTAAAGCTTTCAGAGACACCGATGAGAGCAGAGCTAGTGGTAGAGGTCCATCCAGCACATAATCCACACTGGCTCCAGACCACAGAGGCAGGGGTGCTTTGAAAGCCTCACAACCAAAGCTCAACAACTACCTCCATGGAGGCAAAGCTTCCTGAATGGATTTGGAAAGCACAGGGTTGTTGTCAAGGACAGCTGTCAGACAGCAGTCTGCTGGCAAATAACACTTTTTGTATTTGCAAAGCCTCACCTGTGAACCATTTCATTCATCTGGGATAAAGTTAAATAGGTGCTGGCTTATGTTTGAAATACATCCAAGGTGGTTTACCTGAACGCTATTCATGTCAACAGAGTTTTATCACCTTTAAATTGTTTTTGTTTCATTTGCCTACTCATAAACCATTCCAGGGAGTGTTTATGGTTTATTTAAACCCCAGTGGTATTGGGACAAGTTGTATAGCATTCTGGTTTTTTTGCATTTCCTTGATCAGCTTCATCTACTGCACAAAATCAGGAGGGTCTGCCTAGCTTTGATCAATGGCAACAGAAAAGCCTTGTCTTCAGTATCTGACTGGAATGACTACAAGGCCACTAAATGCCTTATCATGCAGTTATTTCTAAGTACATCCATGCTGCTTTTGCAAAAGATGAAGCCTGGCATAGCTAACATAAGTAATTTTACTAGCTTCATCTACAGATTTGATATATTCTTGAGCAAAAAATAATAATTGCAAATGGCATTATCTAGAAAAGCTTGAGAAGTTTTGCTCTGTTGCTACTAACCTAAGCTTAAAATGCTGTGTTCAACTACAGCACATCTCTGGGAAGGCAGCAAGTCTTATGGTCTCGATTTGGCCATCTCTGGAAATGAAAGGTTTGGCACTGTCCTCAAAATTTTTGGTCATCAGATGACCTCAACCACAGAGGAATATAAAGAAAACTTTCCCACGTATTTCCCACTTCTCCATCCCAGCAGGTACTTTTGTAGTCTTCTCTGCCCCCATCCTTGTTTTCAACTTTCTGTTGGATTGCAGAAGACACTCCCTCTACTCAGGTCTCATGAGACCCCACCTACAGTGCTGTGTTCAGCTCTGGAGTCACAAACACAAGAGGGACGTGGACCTGCTCAAGCAAGTCCACAGGAGGCCATGAAGATGATCAGGGAGCTGGAGCACTGCTCCTGTGAGGACAAACTGAGATAGCTGGGCTTTCTTCAGCCTGGAGAAGGCTCAGGGGAGACCTTCTATAAGCCTTCCAGTACCTAAAGAGGGCCTACAAGGAATCTGGAGAGGGACTTCTTACAATGGCATTTAGTGACAGGACAAGGGGAAATGGCATAAAACCGAAAGAGGGTAGATTTTGATTACATACAAGGAAGAATTTCTGCACCATGAACATGGTGAGACACTGAAACAGGCTGGCCAGAGAAGCTGTGGCTGCCCCATCTCTCAAAGTGTTCAAGGCCAGGTTGGATGAAGCATTGAGCAACTTGGTCTAATGGAAGGCAGAGATTGGAACTAGCTGATCTTTAAAGTCCCTTCCAACCTGAACCATTCTGTGATTCTATGATTCACTGGTATAGTGCTCTTCACCCAAGTAAAAATAAGCCCTAGGCTCCTGTTTACTGCTCCTGCCTGTTTTTTTACACAAAGCCTTATTCAAGGCTGTCTTAATCCTTTTGGCCATAATACCAGATCCTAGGAAGACCTCTGAAGCTAGTTGCCTGTTGCATTGAAATCCTCTGCAGAATGACTGTCCTCCTGGACGTGTCACTTGTTCTCACACAACCAGACCCCTTTCAAAGGCATGGCATAGCACTTCTTGGTCCCAGGTGCATCCATTTGCCTTTGTTTGCAGGGCTGTTTCCAAAGAGATCTTGATTATTCTGTGCTCATTGTCCTCCCCAGAACAGAGCCACGGCTTCCTGTGTTACTCTGCACACTCAGACTGCACAACAGCTGTCTCATCTTTTTTGAAATAATTGGTTTATTTCTCATTCAGACTAAATATCTAAACCAGCACAGGCCTCCATTACAATGGAACAACAGCTCTCATGTCCCAGCAAAATAAAGCTACAGCCTACTCTTGTTCTGACTCAGTGAGCAGTGAACATCAGAGCTAATGCTTGTGTGCAGAGGAAAGCATTTGCTAGAAACTAAGCCTCTTGTATACGTCATGCATCTTTTACTATCACATCACCATGGAACTTAACATTCTCACCATGATTCTCAACAAACGGTGCTCTTCTTTCACTTATTTGCATGGGCACCTTTTTTGTTTCAAAGCTTCATTAGAAATGCAGAAGGGAGTTTTGTAACACTTCATGTCACTCAATGTCTGTCTTGAGCAGCAACTACTCTTACTGATTTCAAAATGGAAAGGGTGCCAGCTGCTGACCACTAGACTGCCCCTGCCAGTAGCAGCATGGATGTGACAGTGAGGTTACGGCTGCAACATCATTGGCTGTTCCTGCATTCTGCTGTCTGGTCCTGGTCACATCGCAGGTGGACACATTCATGGAAACATGATGGCAAAGAGAATTTGAAATTGAATTACCCAATCCTGATCCAAAATTCTGGACATTTCCAGAATAGCTTAAATAAAGCACCCTTTCATTTCAATTAACTATTTTATTATCTTAGAAAATTCCTTAAAAGTTATCCCATTTACGGGTTTCCCAAAGCAATCAATTTCACTAAGTTTTCTAATATCTTCTTACTGAAATAGAGGCCCCGCACACTCCAATTGTGGTTAGTGCTCCTCTGCGCCAACTGCTCTACACAGCAGATCTCAGCCAGTCCCTGCTATCCTTACAGAGCATCTACTCACATCCTTGGATGTAAAAAAGCAAATTAAGAGGGATTAGAAAATGGTTACATGAAGACAACTTTTACGGATCTCACAATATTTTTATTTTTTTTTAATAATAGTCCAAGCTCCATTAAGAAAAAAAATAATAATCCAGTTGTAAGTGGTTTTGTCAATGGTGGGAGTTGGCAGGGAAGACAAGGAGCTCAGCTTTAGCCAGGTTACACAATAACTTGCTACTATTTGTGGCTGGCTCCCAGAGGGCCAAAGAAATTAACTCGTGGTTAGTTAAATAATAGTTTTATTAAAACAATGATCAGATCAAATAACTGGCATGTATGTGCAGGAAGTCTTTCAAAATACTCAGGTCCTGCAAAAAAGTTAGATCAAGAAAACATCTTTTAAATGTCTGATCCCTGAAGTAACTGAAACCTGTAGAAACTGGATGCCTTAAAAAGAAAGATTTTTTTAAACCTTAATCCCAGCATTCTCCCCTAAGAATAACAGAGTTCTCTACTTTCAGTGTTTTCTCTTCATGCAGATGTTTTTGTTCCCTTGTTACAGTAGAGAAATTATTTTTTTTCTGTGACCACAGCTCTCTTTTAACCTTTATTTTATTTTTAAAAAGAGAAATAAATGAAAGAGATCTAAAGCTGTGCATTTTCACATTCCCCAGCTGAGCTGTCCAATGAAAGGAGCAAGTAATTAGAGAAGAGGAACGCTGACTGAAGGATAAGCCTCCAGATACCCCACAAGCTGCGGACAACCGCAGCTGCAGAAGTGCAGGTGAGAGCCACCGCAGGTACAGCTTATGAGGGTACCTAGTCTCTTTTTTGTGCCACCGGGGGCTCATGAGCCACCTTCGCACATTCACATATTTGCAGGCGAGAAGAGCAAATTCAGTCCCAAGTTACTGTATTGCACCTGGATAATGAGACTAGACCGCGAGCACCACAGCTCCCTGAATGCCCTGCCTTGTCATGAGGAGCACTGATGTGGGCTTGGGGATTGCAGAGTCAGGTCTATGGTGAAATTGCTTTAAGCAAAGTTACCAGCTTCGGTATGAGAGGATCGCGGTATATGGAGCAGACTGTGCTTGAAAAGGGCCAAATTACCTCACAGGGTTCAACAAGAGTGCACAAAGGCAGGGCTCCTGCAGGCAGTCTTTGGCCCCTATTCTCTGTGCTTCTGATCCACGAGACTAATTGCCCAGTGGATGCTTTGTGACTTTCGGGGTTTGGGAAGGCAGCTTGAGGTACTGGGAGTTGTTTATACAACCCACAGTGCAAATGGATGCTGTCAGCAAAGAGACGCATGTTCAAAGAGAACAGAAACATAAAGCGTGTCTGATTTCTTCAAAACAGAGAATGAGTTTTCGTAGGTGTAAACACATGCTCACATCTGTGGCAGACATCCGTCTAAAGGTGAATTGCTGCCCCTAACCTGTGCTTGCATCTAGCAGTTTGCATTATATTCAGGTAGTGGTGAACACTGCCTTTTGGGTGGGTGTAGAGAACTTGGTGAGGTTTTTGGATGAAGGGCAGGTAAAAACTTGCTACATCTTGTATCCAAGATTCGAGTATTTACCTGTTGGAACCCTGCATATTAAGGCCCACGCACTTACCCAGCAACACAACATGGAATTTTAATGAATGCAAGGACTCTGAAGGCCCCCACCCACCTTTTCTCAAACAACTGAAATCCTTTGCATTCCTCTCAACTATACCTTCTCAGCACGCAATGGCAGCACATCAGACTGTGAACAACCAGACCTACTACTAAACATAGAGAAAGTGACAGACATTTCCAGATTCCATCTCAGTCAAAGCAGAAAATGTGCCTCCTCTGTCAAAGCACAAGAGGGTCAAAAATTAACTCTCAGTTCTCCCTCCCATGACAGGCCTATATGGCACTAAGGTATACAACATCACAAGCAAGGCTTGATCACTTTAAGCTTCCTCTTGAAGAAACCACTCTTGCTCAAACACAGAATGTTTGTGGTGGACAGCCGGCTGCTTATCTAAAGGAAAAATCAGAAAACAGCAATGAGGTAGTCCTTTGTAGAGCTTTGACTGGATTTACCATGCTGCATATCATCCCCATCCAAGCGAAAAAGGGGTACAAATTTAAGTTAACTCGCAGTATGTGGTATAATCTGTGTTTTTACAACTAATGTTGTAAACCTCCATGTATAAAGAACTCTTAGCTGGGGAGTGACTATGGGAGGGACTATGCTGCCCACCAGAGAGAGATAGAAGCAGAGACAGTTTCTATTCCAGTATCTCAGAACGTGGCAAAACACTGAAAAGATTAACTCCAGGTATCACCAATCTCGCATATTATCTTGACAACTACTACTGGTGACACGAAAACGTACATAAAAAAAACCACACAACATGTCCTGTGAAGAAAACAACAGGACAGCAAAGAGGAATGGGTAACTAGGATGGAGACAAAAGAGAGAAGATACAATGTTAGAGATGATCCATTCTTATCTGCCTCTAGCTGGAGCCCAAGGGACTCCTCTCCATAGGCAACAGCAGTACATCTGTCTTATGCCAAGACAACCTGAGTGGATTGGTTTGACAAATCCCACAGCAGGTAAGAGGATTTCAATCAGGATAAGATTTGACACTTCAAAGTAGGCTTCCTAAAAATACAACCTGCCAATGCCAGTCAATACCAAATTTTGGATTAAGAAACTTTGGACAGCTCTGTGCTCTTCTAAATCCTAGGCTCAGGATCAAAGGAGAGGGAACGGGGTGAGTAATGCATGCAAATGGCTGTATTCATATTTGAACACAAATCAGAAATGCTTGTCATTAAAAGGAATCCCTCAGTTGGTAACCCACCCCAGAAGCCAGACTGTGTAACTGAGCACAGTAGCATTCATACATGTGCATACTTCTTGCTACACTCCAGGACCTGGATGGCTGTTTCACTGACATACATACAGTACCAGAGACAGACAGCTGTAGCATATCTATCCCACCAGCATTTCCCCCTCTTCAGCTACTCCTGACTGGTGAACCCCCCTCCACTTAGAGCAGAAATTCTTTTAGCAAGAGCCATGCATTTGTTTTTACTATAACTGGTCTCACATCTATTTCTCTGTCTCTCTCATTCTGTGCCTTGACGTGTTCCCAGGTAGTTAGTCCTTCTGACATTACCTCCCAACTCTGTTGCAGACAGTTTCACTAGCACACATTTCCACTTTCTGGGTGATAGCCTCTAGTAAAATTAGCACAGAAGAGTCATTCCAAGATCAGCCATTAAGACCTTTCAATAGCAACTTCCTTCCACTCTGAAAGGTCTCTTTTCACCTAAATCTACCCTTTAGAGACAATTTTTCTTCACTACCCAGCATGTGTCTTAGTTTCATGTACTACACCATATTAGAAGGTAAGCAAGAAGGACTGCATTACCACGTATAGGAATACCAGTGCTTTTATCAAGAGCAGTGATCAGGTTAGATCATGATATACCTAGCTTACTGTGTTTTCTTTCCTTTTTCCATTACCCTATGCTCTATTGGTTCATTTAGAATAGTAGCACAGTTGCTACAAATAAGTATGCACTCCAACAGGGCTGTCCTTACCCCTTCAAAGACAGACCTACATTCTCCATTGAATGGTGTGTTCCTTTCTCTATCAAGTACTATTGAAAATCTTGTTCTTGGGCCTCCTATCAGGAAGCAATGTATATCAGTTACTTCCAGATACTGATGTGACAATGATCCAGCCTTCCAATACTGAAGTCCTAGAGTTTTCTCTCCCACTTCAGTTTGCTATTTTGATTTCCAGGTTTTTGTCTAAAAACTGCCTGTGCCTGCATCCTCAGAATCAGCATCCTAACTGAAACAGAAGTATCTGATAAATTATTGGACCATGCCCAACTACTTTCCTTTTCGCTTTTAATTATGGGGCTGAAAGACCTTCTGCTATTTGTTTTAATTTTCCTTGCAGAGTCAAACTCAGCTTGTATCCTGCCAGTTCTCATTTTATCCATACATTCCCTGACCTCTCACATATGGCTTTCTTTGCTGACCTGTTCTTTTTTTCTATACCTTATTGAGCCATATTTGACAATTCTTCTTCCATGCTTTTCACTTTGGAAGATATGCCTATTCCTGACATTTTTTGCACCTTTGACTCAAAGAAGGGCCAGCCTTGCATTACAGTCCAGCCCTCTTGATCTCTCAGGGTTTAGCTAGTTCCCTAAATGTATCAAATGTCTCCTGTCTGGAACTGAGAAGCTTAGCTATAGATCTGCACTTGTTTATCCTTCCTTTTAATTGAAACTGAAATCACTCAAACCAAGGTTTTATTTTCTACTTTATTCTGTATCTTAACAGTGTCAGATCTAAAACAAGTATTGCCCCATGCTGTTTCAGTGACTGGCGAGGAACTCCATTGGTTATTGCATTCAGAAATGTCTGAATTTAGGTGTTTGTTGCCCTGTATAATCTGGAAGTCAAAGCCTCCCATAATGACAAACCTCTAACAAGCAAGATTTGTATCTACCAAATCCAGTTCTCGAGGTCACTGGCAGATATACCACACTGCCTCAGCAATCAGACTTCCCCAGAAAGTCTTTGGCTCTATTAAGCTGGTTATTTAACTCATTATCTCTCCTTATTTATCTCATTAAAGGCTTACAGTAACATCACACTGTTTACCTTTACTTGTCTTTCACAAGTTAGGTATGCTTCAGTACATGAAGTCCTGCTATTTCTCTCCTTCAAGTAACTGTTTCCAGATCTACAAATACATATGTAGCCCCTTGCCCCATCATCTCCTTTGTTATATCCTTAAATATTCACTTACAATCTTCCCAACATTTCCAGGTGCCTTCATTTAGAATCATAGAATCATAGAAGAGTTAGGGTTGGAAAGGACCTCAAGATCATCCAGTTCCAACCCCCCTGCCATGGGCAAGGACACCTCACATTAAACCATCTCACCTAAGGCTTCATCCAACCTGGCCTTGAACACTGCCAGGGATGGAGCATTCACAACCTCCCTGGGCATGATGCCCATAGATTGTTTCTGCCACTGCAAACTGCAATTTATTATAGCCAGATTTTATTTCTATTTCATCTGTTTATTTTTAATATGCCTAATTAACTGTTCATATTTTGATTTCCACCTTGTGCTTTAATCTCTTCCTCTCTTTCTCCATATTCCCAGGTACTACCATAATGAAATATCAACTGCCCAGAAAGAAGAGTCTTTTGTGTTATGACCTAATAGATACAGTCCAGGTTGCCTGGGATATCTTCACAGAGGGATGACATTTCTTGCATAATATCCTTAAGCTATACTCTTCCTCATTCCTACCTTAAATCAAACATAAAAGTACTCAAACTCTATCAACTTTCTCCCTTTAACACAAATAAAAATAAATGTGTTTGGCAAACAGGTTGTCTATTCTTATTCTCTTTGCTTGCTGGAATTTCACCTTGCAGGAGCTCATGCAAACTATTCTTTATTGGCTTTGGTTAACGTAAGTTCAAATAAACTCAACACTCAAAGCCAAACTTTCAAAAGGTGTCATACATTTTGCCTGCTTTGAACTCAAGGATTTTGCAGGCTTTCCCTGTAGATCTGCCAAGGTTAGCAAAGTTCAGAGAACCTAGCCCAAATTGCAGGGCTACAATAAAACCTGAAATGGAGATCCATCTAGCTTGAACGTTTATGACAATTCCTTAACACAGCTACCTACTTGGTCCTTCTGACACCCCAAAGAACAGTGACAAGAGTGGGTTTTCCAATATTGTCACCTGGAGAAAACTGGTTTGGGATTTGTAACTGTTATTGTCATTGCCATCCCTGTTTCTGTTTTACAAGGAACTGATGCTGGTCTGAAATAAGCCACAACTCAGACTCTGAATTCCAGCTCTCTGAATTACTCATGTGACTCAGTTTTATACCTACTGTAACAACATGGTTTCCAGCATGGGTCCAACCGCTCCCTCTATTTCCAAACCCATATTAAAACATGATACCTTCCTCATGTGGCTGGCCTTATGGCATACTGACATCATTCAGGAGATCAGTCACCTCATAAAAATCACACAATGATCAGATTTTTCCCCCACAACAAGTCTCAATCAACTACACTGTTCCTGGACTGCCTATGGATTTAAAAATCAAGAATTGATTCTTACATACATATATATAGATATACACACACAAAAAAAACCTCAAACAGGTTCTGTCAAAGTTCGACACTGAAAAGACGCTGAAAAACAGACTTCATTTATAGGTCATGTCACACATCTTACTGAAAACAAAAATTACTACAAACCATAACCAGAAGCATTGCTGCGGATGCATACATATTATAGGTATTTCTTCCTTATTCTCTCCTTCACGCATTCTATGCAGGCCATCTTTGCCAGCAGTGGACATACAATACTACATAGTGATCCATCCTATGGGTACATCTGGACTTGCCATATTATGTACTTCTATTAATAACATATTATGAAAGGGCTGACTGAAGAATAAAATTAATTTATCAGTTACTACAAAAATGTTACTACAGGAAATGTTAAAAAAATGTAAGCTGTACGGGCCATAATATGCGAGTGCCCAGATGCTTTTACAATACATCCATAGGCATTTTCAGATGTGCTCTGTTACCAGCATTTAGTCAGAATCATACAGATCACATTTCACCCTGGGTCTGTTTCCATCAAGGACAGACACTACAGACTAATTCCATGAAGTAACAGCCCAGCCCTTCAAAGTGTCCATTGTATCTTCAGCAAAAATTAAGCCAGAGAGCCTCAAAAATCTTCATGCTGCTGCTTGGTTCTCTATTTCCAGTTGGCATCTCTGCCACACAGAAGACTCGCTTTGTCCTCTGTTTCATTAACAAGAAAAGCAATTTTAAGAGGACAGGAAACCAGCAAGATACTGGTTAATGAAATCTAAGTCCACTGCCACCGATGCATTTGCTAATCTCTTAAAAATTGAGGTGGGTGAGGAGCAAAACCAAACAAGGAATGAACTCTCCTGTTCAAACATAGTCTCAGATCATAAGCTGCTGGCTGCTGTGTGCTCACAGGAGTTGAGGCCCTTAGCTATGTTCTTAAATATGCACATATGTGAATCAAGAAAGTATGTAGAAATCCTCTGTTAAAGGTGCAATGACTTTGCCGATCCATTGACCTCCAAATCCTTTCCATAAGACATACTTGCTCACTCTCGCTCTCTTCACAGATTATTTCTGTCTGCTCCTGGGCGCCTACTCTCTCTTTCTCTAAGGTGATTAAATAAGCTCCCTGTCTCTCCAGACTTGTGCAACTGCCTCTCGCTTAGTCACCTAAGCACTCTACAACACCCCAAAGGAGTGGAGTCAGCTGAAACAGGAGCGTTCCCAGCTCTGACATGTAAAGTACTTGCACTTGGTGCTAAATAAACTTGGAAAAATGTTCACAATGCAGCTGTGTGCACAAGATGCTGCAACCTCAGGGCAAGAATAATTATACACAAACAAGATACTTAGGATTTATGTTCCCCTCAAATAAAAATGTGCACTGCTCATGCCAATCTCAGCACTTCATGGTATGCCTGCGATCTGAGGCAGAGGAACAGATTCTGTTAGGAGTAACAGATTAGATATCATCGCTGCTTTATTTTCCAATAAACTTGACAGACATTCTAAGCATTGTGGGTATACCTTGATATGCTTTTCACCATAGGAGGCTGTGGATTCATGGGAGGTCTTTTAAATGCCCTCTTGTGTTTATGGTATTTATTTGGGCAATTTTCTGTTGCATATGTTGGGGATTCCTTTCCAGAAGTTACAGGGTTAAAGCTGAAGCCCACAGGAATGCCAGACCAAAAGAAAACTGAAAAAGTCTCAGGAAACTTGAACAAGTACCTCAAGCAAAGGTTTATCTAACTCGCTTCTAAAATTCTCATGAGTGAGAGTGCCAACAGCTTGTGCAAGTATCCTGTTGCAATGCTTAAGCATCTCTCAGACGATGACTATTTCTCCTAACAGCCAATGTCAATTAATTCCGTTGCTAACAAAGTCAATCTTTTCTTAGTGAACATGGCTAAAGACTGATCACTGTCCTCTTCATAATGGCTCTTTAATCATGGTCTTATTTATCTTCTCTTTCCCAGAAAAAAAAAGTAAAGCTGATTCCCTGGCCCTTTGTGTTTTCAAAACCTCTCAACATTCTTGTGAGTTGGATCTGTAAGCATTTGAATGTACCACACCAATGGGCAATGCCAAAATATCAAGGAAACATGGAAATTAGTCTTGACTGCAATGGGCCTGAGATTCCTCAGCAGCCATTCTCCTGGACGAGACTCAACGGCGAGCATATGCAGCAATACTCAATTATACTGCCACGCTCTAACTAATCTCACTCTAAAAATCAAGGGAGACTCTCTTAAGGTTGCTTTTATCCCTATTTAGCTCTGTGCAGTGGAACTTGAAATTGCACGACTTACAGAGTTGGAAGGAGACTTTATAAGCTTTGTTAAAATTGCTGCAAACAAGGAATACTCAACTTTTCAAAATAAAAAAACCCAGCTTTCAGGAGTGCTTTAGTAAGCAATTGCTCACTAGCTGGAATGCAAGTTACACCATGTTAGACCCGCTTCAGATTTTGCCCCAAGGAGCCGGTAAGCTGGGTGGGAGACCGACGGGCATTCCCAGCAGCCTGTCAGGCTGGACAAGCTGCGAGAACAAGCAGTCAGTCTGATATTTCTGCCTTCCCTTTCTTGACCACAACAACAGGGAGGAAAAAGTTAATTCAGCTTTCAACCTAAATATTTAGGTCAAGTTCAGTTAAAATTGTAAGAGAAAAAGGTTCAAGAGTTCATCATTTTCTAAGCCAAATAATAATGAAAACAGAATTTGCATTCCTTTGTTTAGAAGACTTACCCAGGATGAAGAGCACGGCTATGCCAGTGATATGTAAGCAGTAGCTGGCTCTTCACAGGCGTCTTCTGGAACCAAAGGAGGGAGACATAGGAAATGCCTGCCACACTACCAACTCTAGACATGAGATAGCTCTCACTATCGCTTTTTCAATGTTCTGTCTGCAGGTGGCCACTGTTTCCATGGTCGGATCCTGATCCTTGTCATACGCTTTGCTACTTGAAAAAAGGAAATATATTCACCAGGCATGGGAAAAATATGCTAGTCCCAAAACCCGTGGCATGGAGAAAAATATTCTTTTTCCTGCTGGCAATTTTGTTTGGGTTGGCAGAACATGTCATTTTGACTGTGAAAAGGAGCACATGTACTGAGCTCTGTGAGCTCATCTTGGTATCCCTGCCAGGGCCAACTAGTAGCAACTCAGAGCCCAGCTTGCTACTGAAGATGAATCCATTACAGCTGTCAGGCACCTGACAATTTAAACCTTAGTGAAAAATGGTCAAAAATCTAGTGACTTTAGAAACCAATACATTTTGCTTGTTTCAAAGACTTAACTGAGCACATGCAAAAGATACTATCTTCCAGTAGCCTATCTTGCAATTGATTAAAAATTAAATCCTCTGTGCTTGAATCAGGGTGGGGAAAATATTTTGAGACTGCAGTTTGATCTAAATGTTGCTTTTACTTGTGGTTTGGCAAAAGACTCTGAAATGCTGTTAAATCAAAAAGGCAAAGAAAACCTGCAATTGCCATGTCTCTGCTTATAAAAAAACATTTTAAAATAACCACATGCATCATTCACTACACAGATGCCACATTCTTCCCTACCCTTATTTAATAGCTAGCTGTCAATCTGTGTTGAAGAGCAGTTACCTGACATTACCATAATAATGCTTCAAAGCTTCATATTAAAGATGGGTATCTTCCTAGGCAAGCCCATAGGGGATTAAAAAAAAAAAAAAAAGAAAAAAAAAAAAAAGAAAAGAAAACCTTTTCTCTCCAGAATTGCACTTCTCTAAGAGATGAGAGAGTGTAAGCAGGCAGGAATGATGATCACAGGTACTCCTGGCTTCTTTTTACTGTAATTAAGAAGAGAGAGATCAACAAATCTTGGTCTGCATAAGACAGGTTTCTCATCTCAGTTAGTTATGGTAGAGAGGAACCTAAATCTGAACTGAGACTTCTGGCCACTAACATAACAAACACTTGTGACATCTTCCAGGATAAGCATTACGCTTCTCAGGACAGCTCATGTACAACCACTTTGATGTCTAGTCATTCTTGAAACAGTCCTTTTACATGCTCCTGCTGTGAGCAAACACTGCAATGGAGACTTCCCTGTTGTCACAGTTTTGGGAGATGGTGCTATGTTTACAAGCCAAAAAACCTCATCAAAATCTTAGATGGAAGAGAAATGCAACTCAGCAGTAGCTTATGAATATACATAGCACCTTTCATCCCCTCTGCAAGATAGCAGAAAAGCTCAGGACCAGAGGGCAGTTAGAAAGCAGAATGCAACAGGTGCTTTGCAGGAGAATGTCCAGCACCAAATGCACAGAAAGCACCAAGGATTTCCTCTCTCTTTCCAGCATGTATTGAGACCACATCAGATGAGTCCAAGAGCAGAGATTTGCCTTAAGAGTTACTATCAAGAAAGCTATTGACACCAGCCTCCATGATCTGCAAACCCCTCTGCAACCTCCCATTGATCAATCGTTCCACATCTCAGCTTTGCACTGACCAGAAACTAAACGTTGCAGGAACGTAGCTGTGCCACTCTTCAGTGCTATGAGAAAAGATTACACAGACCTCAGACACATGAGATTACACAAAGTGACGTAGGCCATTAGGGAATGGAATTAAAAAACAAAGTGTTTATGAGAAAAAAATGGAAGGGAAAGAATTTCCTTCCAGAATTCACTCCCTCCAAAGTGAAGGAGAAACCTTGCCACTTTCACTATTTAGCATGAGAAGAATATACTCCTGGGAACTATTTTCTAATAGCCTACCATGGAAAGATTTGTCACCCGAGTGAATATCCCTGTACTCTTCTTTCTCTGAACACAGACACAGTATCAGCCAAGGATAGACAAGAGTGGCATCTCAGCACCTTCCCCCATGTTCCACACATGATAAAACTACCTACGTGAGAGCACTGGTACCTACTCAGTACTCCAGGACACAGCAGCTTATTCAAGGCAAGGAAGCTCCTTATTCAAGCATAGAACTGTTGTGGGCCAGGCAGAGTATTTATAAATTTGTACACAATATTGTTTACTCTGATACAATTGCATTGCTTCATACAAGTTTGAAACAAGATGAGATAACGGGAACCCTGACTGCTGGAAGACAGCTCAGTTTCAGTGTGAATGTATGTATTTATTCAAGTCTTTGCAAGGTTTCCCATTAACTCTGCACGTAAGAGGAGGTAAGTCAATGAAGAAAGAGAGCCTCAACCAATGAAGAAGAGAGCCTTCAATACAATGGTATTTGTGAGCTCACAACAGGAAAAAAGCACCACAACAATTTTGGACATCGTGAGCTTCTTTCATAGCAGCTCACTTTACATTTGTGTATCCCTTTTGGTCTAAAAGGGTTTTTTCTGATGAAGAAGGGGGGGGGGGGTGGTACACGGATGGGGGTGACAGTTTAAGAATGCAAAGAAAATCACTTTTACTTCTTCGCACTGAGTTTTCTGTTAGCATATTGGAAAAAATAGAAAATACAAAGTACACAGCTTTTGCTGTGAACTGACACAAGACCCATCACACACAAGCAGTGTGTGTTCAGATGCATGCATGAACATATACTCAAACACATATTCACACACCCAGAGGCAGTGACTACCACTCTTTCTAGGGGAGTTTTGTCTGTGTTTTTGAGAACAACACTTTTCAGTAAGAACATCCATTTTTAATAGCTTTTTAAATACTGGATCTGAATTAATAATGAGCCTAAGCAGCAAATCTGAATTCATGGTTCAAACCTCTCCTGAGTTTGGCCACAAAAGATACTGTGTCTAGGTTTTCCATAGACCTGTCATAGATCAAAACATGTCAATATTAACTCACCAAACTTGCGGACCTGAACTGTATTAACTCGGTTATGAAGAACGAAGTACTTCAGTCACAAAAAAAAAATAAAAATAAAAAGAACAAAAGTAGATATTGTATGTATTGCAACAGTGCTTTTTATTAAATGTTTGCACAAAGTATAGCAACCGTGTCAAAATAATTTGTGGTTTATGCATGTATATAGCTACATTAGACTGTCCAGGCCATTTAAATAGTGCATTATATTAGCAATCATCCTTAGCAACCCTACGTTTAGAAGTGTAGGCAGACACTTCATTAATGCATACACAGATTGCCAGGATATTGTGCTGTCTCCTTGCTGCAAAATATAAAATACAGTAGCAAGATTGAGTGGGATGATGAAGTCATCTGGCAAATCTCCACGGGGTGATGCACCTAGGAGCAAATGACATAGCATATTCACACCACCCACTGGATACACCACTGGACTGGAATTCAGGTGCAGACAGACATTTCAGTGATCCCCATTGCCCAAGCACAGACAAGCCACAAATCAAACCTAACATGATATGTCTTTGGAACACTATTGCTCTCCTCCTTAACTTTAAATTCTGGCAGAGAAAAAGTGCTCGTAGAGCTACCAAAAGATAGGGATGCTCAACATTCCCACTCTGAGTACTTCATTTTCGGTAAACTATAAATTGGTAGAACTTCTGCTATGAGGGGTGACATTTCTATGGCAGGATCTACTTCCAACTTTTTTTTTTCTTCCTTTTGAAGTTAAGATGGTATAAGCAAATCAGCTCCTAGTCTTAGGAAACAGAGATTCCCATTTTATGAGAGTCCTGAGAAAGCTAATGAGATACAGGCTGTGTTGGTTCTTAACCTCCAATCTACAGGTATGAAAATGATAAATTCTGTAATAATTGAAGCATTCATGTTATACCAGTAAAATAAGAAGGCAGACACAAGAGCTCTACTTTTAGGCTTCTTGTTCAACAGCTATTACTGGGAAAGGCTAAGAAAACACAGGCATCACAGAAACAACCCTGAAAATCATCTAAGGACACAGAGCTGGGCTTCAAGCTTCAATAAAAAGAACTAGTGGCAAGTGGAAAGAAAGGAAAGGTTAATAAGACTGCAACCTGCAAGCCCTGCTCAGAAAACTCTTTACTAAGAGGCAAGCATCAACAAAAGTAAGCAGGTATTTCTCAGAAAGAGGTGTTGCTTGGCCTTTTTCTAATGCATTTATCAGATTGCAGAGGTCATCGCATCTGTTTAGCAAGAAGGTTAATTAAATAACTATATTTTGTGGGCAAAATAGAGCATTATGATGAATGGAGGACAAAAGAAGATACATCCTAACAAGCCAGAATGGAAAGGGAACAAACAAGTGATGTATTTATTTGACCAGCTACTCTTTTTTTTTTTCCCCAATACAACTCTTCTAAGAGAATGCTGAGTTTATGCCTTTTCTGCAATTAATTTTTAGATCAACTCTTTCCTAGCTGTTCTTCCTCTCCCTCCTCCCCCAAATCTATCCCCCTTGCCATGAGGAGAAGCCAAGCCCTGCCAGATTTGAGTGGAATGTTGACGCCCATGTGGGTGGGTGCAGAATTAGCCAAAACAAGTCTCTGCATTCCTTAGGATGTCAGCCCCCCTCTGCTGGCTCTTTTCTAATATCTTATTAATAGGTAAAATCTCTTTACCAAATCAGCCTTCCCCATGCTTTCACAGTGGAAAAAAAAACAGAAACAAAAAACTTCCTTAAAAACCAAACCAAAAAAAAAAAACTTCCTTAAGCAGGTGCCCAGGCATATTTATAGCAAAGTATTTTGCTAGTTAGACAATTACAGTTTTTCAGTTGCCCAATTTAAATTCCTATAGGTACCTAATAAACCATCAAATGAAGAAGAATTACCAGTAAATAACAATTACCTTGAAAGAACAGTACTTTAAATATTAAAGTGACACTTCATTAGTTATGCTGGCAAACAGGTCAGTTTGAATCAAATGGCTATTTTAAATTAGTGGTCCTATTGCAGACGTAGGGTGTAATTTTTATTACCAAATACCCAGCCAAGCTAGTGACCTTAAAAACATTACTCAAGAAATGGCTGAGACTTAATTAGAATACTGTGCCAGGGGAAAAAAAAGTATAGTCTTGAACATCTCTGAATTCTTTCCAGGAAGGTGTTTTTAATAATGACAGTAGTTTACTCCATTTAAAGGTCCATATCCTGAAGTCAAAATGTAGGCTTTCATGAAACCAGCAAAATATAAGACTATAAAAATATTTCCACTCCTTTTCTCCTACTGCAGTGAAATATTTTCTTAGTGAAAAAAATGAAGAGCCTCCAAAGCATCTAGGACTTTAGAACTGCATCTCTGCTACACAACATTGACTAGAAACTGACTCCCAACAGAAGCTCGTACTGATATTTCATTTTGCTGCACCATCTGAAGTGGAGGAAGCAGGGAAACCTACATATAAATGTAATTTGACATTTATCACTTTTCATTTTTAGCAACCTATGGTATTAGAACCCATCACAAAAATCAGGTGGCTAATGTACACTTTTTTAGCTACAATCTCTCTTTTCTATGACATAGACCAGAGCAAAGAGTTTTCAGAGTGGCAATTCAAGTACCTTCTACCTGTAATGCCACTACAAGACTCTGATTACACAAAGAAATTCCTGTATTTTCATCATTCTTGAAACCTGTGTCTCTAAACTTTCTCAGCAGAAGTAACAAATAAGATGGCACAATGCAAAAATAAAAGATATCCCAGAATGGATTGTTTCTTTTAGGCTCCTGTACAGATATGCTCACTTCACATTCTCCTCTTTGTCCCTTCTATTTACCTACTTTCATCCCATTTTTATCCAACATTGTCATCAGGTATTCTTCTTTAAACAGGGTACTCTGTGACGGCAGTAACCTCAGTCACAAGCAGCTGTGGTTCTTAACTTCTACCCAGCTTAAGTAAAGCATTTAAGGTTTTTTATGCCATAGCTGGAGAGAATTTGCCAGCTACTTACTAGACACAAAAGACCAAACATGATACTATGAGTCATAATGGAGGACCCATAAGAACTGCTATAACTACGCTAAAGTTCAACATAACAGTTAGTTCCCTCTGAGGTAGAATGACTTCGCATGGAACTCAAAGGAAGATTCAAAATGGAGGTTGAATTTGGGTAGAAAAATTATGTAAACTTTCTGTCCAAAAATGGAATCCATTTATTTCCAGGAAGTACACCTGACAGAGGTAAAAATCTATCTACAGCCTTGTGAAAAATCTTTGAGTTCCAAAACTGTCAGAGATCTGATAAAGGATTTAGGTATCAAAGGTGGGACTTGGAAGGAATTTACTTACCTGAGAAGGGAAGACCTGAGATCCAGCCTTTGCTCCTCTGAACTTTACATCAAGCAATAAAATACATGGACAGTCCTAGAAACAGGGATAAAAGTCCTGGATTCCTCCTCCTTGGCTGTGTTCCCTAACCATGAGCCTACAAAGACAAACTTGACTACATGCCCTCTATGGCTCCCTTGAATTATTGCCTGACTAGTGGAATGGTTTTTGAGGGAGCAGTGGAAAATGTTCCCACACTTCCCTTGGAGATGGGAGACGATAATAAGAACTCTTCAAGTGAAGTGGGAAACTGGGCTTGGATCTGCCAGATCTTGGATGAGCTCCAGCCACTAAGGTGTTCTATAAATGTGAGAAAACTTTGACTGAAAGAGCTGTATGAGAGAGAAATTAATCTTGTTCAGCAATTTGGAACCAAAGCTGTGTATACCCAGCAGCAGGAGAGGCTTCAAGTCTCTGGACCTATTTCTTCAGGGTATCAGGTGGGTGCATGGAGTGATGTTTGACTGAAGTATTGTGTTTGGTGCCATAGCCCAAGAGAGTGGTAATATTTCAGACATTCCTGCTTTCAATTTGTTTTTTAGCTTGTAGCTGGTACTTCTTGAGCCTGCTGGCTGTTTTGGATCTCATTCTGAAGTGTCTAACTGTCCTTAATTACCACACAGAGCTCTAAAGGTTCAGACACTAAAGGTCTGGATTGTACTCAAGCTGGTTCAAGGCAGACAGCTCCAAAATATATAGGTCCTCTCTTGCATCCAGACCCATGTGCTCAGTTGAGACCTCATATACCCAGTTGAGAACTTTGCCACAGATTTGAATGGGCAGGAAATAAAACTCATTTCAGTCTCAGTGAAGCTCAGAGTGTGCACCACAGAGGTCAACACAACAGCCAAGTGAGGACCTACGATTGTGCGTGATTATTTTTCCTTGTATACATGTCCATTGAAAGCTGCTCAGTAGCAGTTGAGATTGGTGAAAACATATTATAGCCAAGCAGCAAACCTTGGAATGTTTCTGAGCACTGAGGTCTCAGCAACAGCCTTGTCCTGGCCCCATCCAGGTATGATATCGACCACCTAACACCATCTCGGTTGCTTCAAAGAAAATGCAATACTGGATGGTCAGAAGAACAAGGTATCAGAGCACGTCAGGCTGTGCACTCAGCTTCATCTTATCCAGAAAGGGTAATAGTATGAAGCCAACCAACGTCCCATTCCAAAAGGCTCTCTCCGCACTCTGTGTGGACCCAGAGACTTAGATCCATTCGCATGGCCCTCTACAAAAAGCAGACCACAGAGTCAACAAGCAGTATTTCTCAGTTGTTCAACTACCCAGATCATTTGGGAAAAAAAAAAAAAAAGGCAATTATTCCAGATTAACTGTGGACTTCGCAGCCTAATTTAAGCATTCGCACTGGAAAATGAACTTCAAAGTACAGCTGTAGGAAACAAGGACCTTACAATCGAAGAAGTTAATTTGTTCATTTCAGCCGAGCAGTCATTGAAATGCCTATCTCGTACAAATATTTGTCTGATATATTGATATACAAATATAATTTCAGTATATTAGCTGAAACACTAATTAGATTAAAAGCTATATTTGCTTTGAAAAGGTCTCCCTTGCTGAAATCAATTAAAAGTGCATGATGAAATTTCATTAAGCTCTACAATATGTTTTTCCATCAAGTGCAAAATTACTAACTTCCAGCTATCTTGTTACAACAGTGCATGATAGGACTCCCAAACAGATACAGAAATCATTGTTCCAACACTGTTTTGTACTTCTTTATCAGTAAGCATGGATTTTTTTTCCCCACCTCTTGAGGGAACTTATTTGCCTCACATGTAAAGAGTGTTGAAAACATGAATGCAGCATAAAATTTACTGAAGGATGTACCTGTGGTAATCTCAGCCTCACATTGCCCAGGAAGGTTCCCTTGTACAAAGCAGCACACATTTCATTCTGTGTGACTTGGCTCACAGGCCCTGCTTCCCATCAAGCCACACCATGATCAGCAATAACCACCATTCCCTTTGCACGTGGCAGAGTACACTATAAATTGTGAAACAGAGAAATTGGACCTTTTCAAATATATATGTATTTACGTGTTGCTACCACAGGGCAAAAGAGCACCAGAAGCAACAGACAGAGGCCTGAGCTAACCTGAACAGCTCAGAAGCCAAAGAAAATATTAATCTCCTTCCACAGAACAGCCCTTAAATTCATGGCTGGGCAGAAGAGGGTTTTAAAAGAAGGCAAACAGATGCACAAAGAGAGAAGAGATGGAAATGTCATTCTTAGAGCCAAGAATGATGGCAGCAATTGCATCCAGGGAGACAATGATCTGTAGCTGTTCATCTTCCCAGCGTTCTTTCCATTCTCACTTCTGCAAGCCTCAGTCTAAACAATCCAACTGGTTTGTCAAAAGCACATGATTTAGGAAACTATGTCAGTTCTTTGCTCCTGAGCTTCCTCCGTGTCTTGTTTCTCTGTTTCTTCAGATTACTAACACACCAATATTGAAGTGAGGAGCACAGAAGAAAATCTTTCATAAGCTATACCAGCCCTGTCATGAACCTGAAAGGTTCTAGGTTTATACACCTGGGGGAATGAAGTCCCAATCCCCGGTATTCTGCACTTCCATAATAAATTTTCCTGCTATTTCTCCAGCTGACTCCAATGTCCAAGACCCAGAAGAAATAATAGGCTAGGAAAAGAAAGATGCAAAAGGAATGCCAGAAATTCATGTGTCCCAGAGATACTGAAAGAAGCTGGATCTGTGCTACAGATGTGCGCTCTTCTGAGAATATTCCATTAGGAAACACCTGGTAAAAGTAGGATCCTTACAAACATAAAGGGGACAAAATGAGGTAAAACAGCTGAATAGTTCTGGACTCAAGAGTGATCTTGCAACAGCAAAATCTGAGGAGCTGCTCTGCATGGCAAACTTCAGCAGATGCCTTAGTACTTACTCTGAAGAATTGACTCACGCTGTAATTTTGCAATTCTTAGCTTGTAAGCGGAACAGAACTACTTTCTTCAGAGAGGCCCTAAAAAGAAGCAAAGAATTACAAATTTTTCTAAGGGCATAAAAATATATTTGAAATATTTTCCAACACAAACAAGAACTGGCACTTTTATAAAGCCGAACAAAAATATAAGTTAGGGTTTTCAGATATTATATTTAGGACCCAGTGAGAAAAACTTCAGCACTTGTGAGGAGTTTTATTCCATCAATGGCACTACCACCCACCTAAATCTGTCCATGTGTTGGTGTGAAAGAGTGCCGTGTCTTCCTGCAACACTCATGTCAGAACTAAAATACCTTGCATTGTAGACACATTAGGAGTGCTTTATCATGCTCAGCTGTCGCACACAGTAGCTCATTGTGATTGGGTAATTCAGTCATTAAGCTGTACAATAAGCCCACGCTGAATCCTAAAAGGGGAGCCATATATAGACTGTGGAGGTGTCGAGTAAGAGAAGATTTTCTGTGCTCTGCAAAATTAATTTTGCCTTCTATCTTTTCTGCATTTTTAGCAAAGCTGCTAGCTGAACACCCTGAATAATTATCTCTCTAGTGCAACTTCACTGAGCATCTCACAATTCAATGGATCCCTATTGTGTTCAGACTGTTCATGCCCCTGCCCCAAAGAACAACTGAAATTATCTTTCAGCCAAGGTACAGGGAGAAAATCCAGATTTTTCTCCACAGCTGAGTCTCCAGGTTCCTCTGGACCAGCGTTAGGCTTTGCATCAGACTTGGCACCCTCTATCACTCATGTTAGCAATTGCCCACTTTCTCACTCCAAGGAAGTACAGAAGAAGCAGGCTTTTGACAAGAACACAGAAAAGAGCAGGGGGAGTGGGGAAATAGAAGAAATCAAAGTGAGTGGAGGAACAGAAATAGCAAATAAGTGAAAGAAAGGGACACTGGGACCATTCACACAAAGAGACTGGAGTTGCAAGCCAGTAAAGAAAAAGGTCTGATCAGAATCAGATTAGCTGGTAGAAGGAATATGTTACACCAGACAGAAGGGAAGAAGAGAGCTTGCAGCCAGCTGGTCAAAGGCCAGTATGATGAGCCAGACATGGTGGAGAAAGTAAGATGTGGGACACCACTAGCACTACTGGGAGACAAGAACTCATGCAGGCTCCAGTAACGAATGCCAGGATACAGAGTTGTCCTGTATTAGCTGCATGGGGGTATCTAATTCATTCTAATGTCAAATTATGGCATTTTTGTTTATCTTTTTTACCTCAAAATACAAACCAACCTTTTTCTGTAACTCTTTATGTTAAAAAAATATATATATATATATTTTCAGCTTGCAAAGTCAAGGTTTAAGACCTTAAAAAATAGCAGCGCAACGCATCCCTCTTGTACACAACCCATTCTAATACAGCCTCTATTAAGATGACTAAGTGTTACTGTTTACTTATTTTTGTATGTGTTTTCTTTCATGGCTGTGGTACAAATCTTTCCAGCACACGTCTTTAACTCATAAATATTAGGTAGGGCTGTTTCTTCCCCCACTGATTATGAGTGCAATTAAATGTGGGGTTTTTCCAAATGAAGTTGTTAATATTCATTACCAATGTCATTCTGAGCTCTATACTGCAGCTCAGACTCATATGTTCACCTGCTACCTTTAGTTTATCAAATAACACTTTTTAATGGAATTCTCCCACTGTTTAAAGATTGACCAGCTATGACAGCAAGCAAATCTGCTTAAGCCTCAGCATATTGAATGATATATTTAAAGACCCACCTGGAGACTTTGGAGCACCTCAAAGAAGTAGAGGACTGAAGAGCAGGTACTCATCCCAGGATAGCAGGGCTGTTCCTATGCTTTCTTGCAGTTTGCAGTAGGTACTTACAGCTGTGGTTTTTCCCAAAATCAAAATCAAAACCAAAGATAGGTCTGTATAAACAGAGAATCTTACGAGTTCCATAGTTTTAAGCCTAACTAACCAAAAAACAAACAAACTCATAGTTTCACTGGGAAGAACAGAGATGAGAATGCTAAGAAGTGAAGCATGAAGCCCAGTATAAATTGTGCGACTGCATACATTATATAAGCAAAAATGATACTCTATTAGCAAGAAGAAATGGTTTATGTAAGGAACAGGGGTTCTCTGACAAAATCAGCTACACACATTATGAAGAGGGCTATGTAGACAAATAGGACCCATAGACCTGAACAACTGAAAACAATGAAATGCAGTAATCTGTACTATTTTCATTACCTACAATGTAGTGGGGAAACAAATACCAAAAAAAAAAAAAATTCACTGACTTTACCCACTGCTGAGGAGAAATTTTGATCACCACGAGCAATCCACTTGATAATGACCAAGCGAGACAGCTGGGGAAACTTTGAATGAATGTATCACCAAAATACATCTTCCACACGGATTAGGCAAGTAAATACATCAATCAAGTCTTAGATAAATAAACACCTCATCGTTTGTCATTTCCATGTGTCAGCAGTTTGCATTGTGTTTCTCTCACACACTTTCACATAACTCAGATAACAGAAGCATATTAAGGGGGTTGTATATGTTCTAGACTCATGACCCATGTATTTCTTTTCTGAGCACTAATTTCCCCCAACTGTGCCTCAAACTGAACAGTTCCCCAGCGGCCTCTGTGTGGATCTTTTTTTTTTTCAGCATCTGATTGCAAAAGGACAAAGGGCAGAATTTGACTTGAGGAGGAACCAGGAAGACAAAATTCCCTTTACAATATTATCTGGAAAGAAGATGTACTTAAAATACTTACAGAGAGAACAGAGTGGAAAAGAAATCCCCCAGGCTACAGCTTCCCAGAGCTTGGGATAGGTGTAATGACAAAAAAAATGCTATAAATCAGTGACAGCTTTCAAACTATGGATAAATAGTCTATTACAAAATGGGAGTCCTCCACTTCTTGGGAGGTTGAAGAGCCTTTATCCTTGTTTATGTTGCAGATCAGTCCTGATTTCAGCAACTGATAACCAGCAATTGGTTTGCTCCCATGTGACCTCAACTGCAAACAGGCAAAAACTCTGAGGAACTTTCAAGATAAGTTTCATTGAATGGAAGGGGACGAGACCCTCCACTTCCACCAAAAGTGGAAAAACGGTGCTAGCATCCCACACAGTAAGGATAACAGCAGGGGACATGGCAGTCCTTCAGCAACCTGGTTTAACCCAGTGACAATAATGGGCAGTAAAAGGACATAGGGGAGAAACTGCCTAGGTCCATTCAGCTTAACGGACCATGTAAAATCTGATCACAGCAATGTTTCTCAGTGCTAATTGTCACCATAAGTTAGCAGCAGTAGCTGCTGCACTTTAGGAATTTTCTTTACAATCCTTTCCAAGCACCTCCAAATCAGTTTTCCTGGCACATCCCCAAATGTCATTTTGGAAGGCATACCAGATGCGAAAACAAAAAAGAAATCATCTGGGCCAAGCAAAATTCTTTCCAGACCAGTACCTTCTCATGGATGATGGTCAACAGGTACAAGATGAAGACAAACGTATAGTGATACAGAGGACTGGCACTGCTGTTCTAATCCAGATAATGTGATCGAGCTAGCAGGGCTCTGTCTCATCGGGTGAAACGCCTGAAGCACAACAGGCAAGATGTGTTTCACCCTCAAATTCCAGGAAAGCATTGTGCAAATACTCTGCGTGGGAAGGCTGCCTTGACATGGCCCATGTGACTGAATACAGGAAAAATGCCCCAAGTCTCTCCCTGGTGTAACTGTATTGCACCCAGTGGGGTTACACCAGAAACAAACTGGCTTACAGGCGTGATCTCTCATGAAAAAATATCTCTCATTAAGAAATGGTCAATGGGGCAAGAAAGAGATGAGGAGAGAAGAGTTATTCCTGAAACTGAAGCGATGCTTTTTGTTACCAGATCTGTGCTCTGGATACCTCAAGCCTGAATCAGCTATCATACCCATTTACCTCACAGCACTGTAACCCCACTGACATTAGTAAATTAATCCTGAGGAAGGCAAGTGTAAAACCTCTGACAGATGTGACTGACCACCCAAGGCTGGCAAATATCTGAACCTTTCATTTATGTCACATAAGCCAACATGGGGAAGCTGGTCTAAAGCCCAGACAGAATGAAAGGCACAGCTGACAATGACTTGGAAAATGGCACTTGAAAGCAGCAGAGAGGTTTTACACCCTCAATCTTTTCATTAACCTGATGCATTATCTACTTTTAGATGATGTTCCAAAATACGGCTTCAATATCAAGGTGCCACCGATGAATAAACACAGGGGGTGGGGGGAAGAAAAATCCATCTAACATCTCTGTATTTCATATAATACCCTCCTGGGCACATATTCACAGATAAGCAGTTAGGTCAGGTATTCCACAGCTTTTCCCCTCAAACTGAAATCAATATATTTGGTTGCAAACTACCAGCCATCAACATTTCTTACAAACCACCGTATAAATCTTCTGTTTACTTTCTCAATTGAAAATGGTGTTGAAAGCACTGTTAAACATTACTAATAATTCAAAGACTTACTTGGCTTTCACCCATCTTGGAGCAGGACAGTCAGGATTCATTTATTAGCCTCTTGTTGGATTTGGACGAGATGCTGGCACTAGATGAACAACAAGGGAACAACACAAATAACGAAATAGAACTCTCTCTTCCCAAAAGCCCTTCAGATATAATCCAGTGAAAAAGAGCTGTGTAGAATGTCAACAATGTAATTCATTCATACACTCACACAAAGACAAACATGGACCATAGAACTGGAGAGTTTTTTCAGGGTTTTTAATTGTTTTCTTTTCTTTTATTTTTTGAAAGTGTGTAGTATAGCACACACACTAACAAGAACTGCTTTGTCTGATTTGGCACTTGACTGTGTATTTCTGCTCCGTGGATCGGATATGCGAATAAAAATGACAAATTAAGAAAACTGCAGGCTTTAAGGCTCTTACGGTTGCTAGGTAAATCAAAAAGTAAAGAAAGGAATCCCAGCTTACTCAGTTCTTCAGCTGGTAGAGCTGTCTGGCAAGACTGCATCACCTGACACAGGATTTTGTCCCAGATACATCAGTGAGAGATGGAGCTTCATGGTACTCAAGAGAACAGTTGTACACAAAGGGTACTTCAAAGCTACAAGGCCAAAAGTAAATTGAAGAATGAATTATGCTTCTCTCTCTTTGGTGTGTTATCTCAACCACATTCAGTAAATATCAGCAGATCTTGAAATCTCTAACCCCATGCCAAAATGCAGCCCCAAACAGCTATGAGACACGGGTTAATGAACTGGCCAAGTGCAAGATTATGTCTAACTATAATTCCACATCAGGCTAACATCTGCACATCTACTTGGCATGTTGATGGTAAACACAAACTTCTTAGCAGAAATACTGATGATTAATTCTTTATTCCCAGTAAATTAACAAAGATCCCTGACGTGGTTGAATAGTACACTCATTAGACGAGTATAATAGATATGCTGCAGGGTAAGATGAAGGACTCTAATTAGCCTAATTTGGTCAAGATTGTTTGAATATCTTGCCTTTCAAGAGTAAGGAAGCCTAAGGGAATTTGGTCCCAAATCCCACATCTAAATTCTTTAGGCTTATTTAAAAATCTAGTTCATGAACCTTGGAGTAAGTCTCCTAAATGTTTCTTGAGACACCTGTCTGAGTGTCTGAGGGCTTAGTACATAGCCACTCTGTGGATGTTCAGCATACCTGAGCAAAAATGGCTGTCCAAATAAGGAAAATGTGGAGGACATAGTCAACAGTGATTCACTAGGTTGACATTCTCCCTATTGTTCTTCAAGTCCTCACAGAAATGGGTGGAGAATTAGAGAACTAATAGGCATAAGGTCAATGAGCTGTTTTAAGAGCAACACAATGGATGAAGCTGAGTTTCCTGCAGATGTATGCCCTACATCCCCTCAATTACAACCACTTTCCATTGTAATCACGGTACCCCTCAATTCCCTTCCATGTGCTCATCTGTCAGCCTGCACAAGCAATAGTGCATGCTATATCTGGTTTGGAGCTATATGTCCTCACCTGTCTATGGGCTGTAGTCTCAGGCTAGGTATGGCATTGATCATAAATGTTAGTCCTTCAATTTAATAGGAGGGAATAGAACATTCTAATAGGAATAAGGCACTAATAGGAGTGCCTCTTTTGAATAAGCTATTGACAGTCTTTAAACCTGCAGACAGCTAAAAGCTTTTTTTCTTTTACCCCATGACTCTATCCCCTATCTCACTGTACCAAGGAATTAAAAAGTGTATAGACGGAATAAAGAAATACCTTGATTAAGTCTTGACTCCTAGGAAACATCCACCGTGTAAGCTGAAGAAGAATTATTGTGGAATGGACAAATGGATGCCTTCACAGAAACAAAGTCAAAGGGCCATTCAGAGAAGCCCATTTTCCTATTCTTAAAGCTAATTTGATCAGTTGCCCTAAAGGCAGGGTTAGTTACTTACCATCAACAAAAATTGTTATAAATACTTTTAATTTTTAAATCTCCAAGTTAATGCAGTGCTGCCTGAGCCACCCCCACAGAAAACATGGATTCTGCCAACATAAGTTTCTTGTTGCCAGCCTCCTGCCAAGTGTTATGAAAAAAATGCACAGCACATTCCAGATGGCAAGGGAAGAAATGCAGGAGACCCAGTCAGCAAGGATTTAACTGGGGAAGGTGCTTTGTACCCACAAATTTGACGGGATCCAACAGGAGCTGCACCACCCATCAGAAACTCCACAGATAAGTTTCTTTAAAAGAAATCTGTATCTTACTAGAATGTCTCCTATGGAAAGTATAAAAATGGAAGGTGACAAACCAGAACTCTAGCAATCTATCAACCAGCAGCAGAAAGATACTTTAAAGTTTCATTTATTACCTTCTGATGGTTTTTTGCAGTATCCAGCACAATGCGATCCAGAATGCTATTCAGTGTTTCTAGGCACTACTATATTACATACAGCTTATACATCACCAGAGAAGGGCATAGAGCGGCTGCACACAAAGATCATCAAAGCATATGGCCATCTTCACTGGAACAAGAGGTTCTCCTCTATTGGAATAAGAGGTTCAGTTTGTTGGATCAGAGATACTTGTGTTACGCTCATGAATCTTCATGGCAATACATATTTCTTACACCTGACAATGTTGTTACAATGGCATATCCTGACTTAATCCTGTCCCTCATGCCCATAACCTCAGAAAGAAGTTCTGAAGGCTGAAGTAAGCCTAGCATGTTTCCAAGCATCTAGTGCACCACAGTTTGGATGCCTTGTTGATCCGCATTACCTGATGGTGGTTCCTAATGAGCAGTAATGCAGCGTTGGCTACATGATTTCCACAAATCCAAAAGGATTTCACTAAATGCCAGCAATGAAATGCAAGGACAACTTTAAGAAAAGTCATCACAAGAATTGTTTTGATTCTTAGCTGAAGAATATGGGTAAGAAGACAGAAAGCCTTTATATTTTCATTGCAGCTACCCAATTTTGTGGCTTGACTCCCAACACAGGATTAAGCCACTTGAACACGTGGTAAAGTTACCAGTCTCCAGCATCTGAACATCATTAGAGTGTAAATGATGTGACTATCTTCTCCATATTTCCTGAGATGGAATATATCTCTACATCCATACATCAGAAATAATTTTCATTAGCCAACTTTATGTTGTCTTTCACAGTACCAAGAGGTGACAGAACAGATCAGTGCCTAATGCTGTCAATCCCTAGCAAAAGGACCAAGAAGCAAATCTGATCAGCCTGTTGTATCAAACCACTCAAGGATAAGACTAATATAGTGACATGGCTAGGAAACACAAGAAAGTAAAATGCAATTGGTAACTTACGCCAGGGTCTGTCAGTGTACTCACTACAACCATGGATGTGAAGACGTATGCTGTTGATGGATTTAAGAAAGAAGGGAATCATTCTATAGATGAGACCTTCAGGAAGAATCCAAGATCTTTATTCAAGGGTATAAAGCAATCCCTCAAAAAAGCTTAGGAAGGGCTGATCCTCATGTCCACAGTCATAAGCAACTATATTACATATTCTTCCTCTTATATCCAGCAACATTTGAACCAGCATTCCCTGCACATTCAGTGACCAGGGAGATGGTGAGAGCACAGGACAGAGCACTGGCAAAGTTAACTACAGCAGAGGTGGAAGTGTGGGGGATGGAACGAGTGGGACTTCAGCTGTCTATGAAGCATAGTGCCTTAAATTTAGCTACAGGCAGGATACCAGGCTTGAAATCTTAATGATCTGCACTGACATGGCAAATCTCACATTTCTAGAGAAAACAGAAGAAGGGCAGAGCCCCTTGAGGCATAATGGGAATTCTCAATAACAGCAAAGCCCCTCTCATCCAAATCAAAGTTTCCTTGTTGTATGGAGCTCTCACCTTCCCCAGCAGTAGCTGGCCATTCAGCTGGGGACCTTAGAAGACAAGAACATTGCACATTGTGTAACTGTTGAAATTTCATTATACCATTAGAGCTGATGACAGAATTCACAATTTATTACAGGGCTAGGAAACCAATACAAGCTTTCTGTTATGAGCAAAGCTAAAATCAGACTGGAACTTTTCCCAGAGTATGGGATGAACAAGAGGAGCCTGAAGCCGAGTTGTCACCACCTTCAAATACAGATGACTTAATTAAAATAAAAAGGAACATATCAGATTTGACTGTTTTCCCCCTTACCCCAGAGTCAGCACATTAGAAAGTGAACACCATTTATCTTACTGAAGAAGCACATGTCCAGGTGAATTCCAGGGAGGGGCTGGAGAGGCTTGGTAATGAGCTGGAGAGGCTTGGTAATGAGCCCTTCTTTGCACAAGTTGGGAGCCTAGCTCCTCCTTAGGCTCTGTCTGCTCTCTGCTGCATTAGGATGAAATAGAAGCCTTCAGTTGAGTGTAAATACCATTTATTTCCCCACTGAGGTTCCTCTACACTGCCACGGCAATGCAAGATGCTTTACTGTTGGTCCATACCAGTAAAACAGCAGCAGCAGAAGTACACCACCCAGGGAGGAGGATCATTCCTAGCAAGGATACAGTTACACCAGTATCGGGGCATCTCACACCAGCAGAATTTATTCCACTCCCTCAAACATAATAAGATATCTGTGGAGAAGCACTTTCATCTCTGGACAGATCTGTCCACCCTGAGTATACTATGCACCCCACAGAGGGCAACCTCAAAGCCCTCTTCAAAACCAGCTTCATGACCATACAAGCAGTAAACCAGTACACAGAGTGCTGACACAGCTGAAACATGCAAACCTGAGCATGCCTGGACACATAAAAGAGGTTAGCGGACCGTCAAATATGTCTGACAGGCTGTCCGCAAACCAGTCCTGTGGACACGAGATGAGCAGTAGATACATGCTGCTACAGTTAAGATGGTGTACAGGCAAACAGAGGCAAAACTGTAAAAATCAATTAGGATTAGCCAATACGTACATCATGGATCAGCACTATAAATTAACTACAACTGATTCTGCAAACAACCTTGAATTACACCTTCCTACAGGAAATACAATTCCCCAGCGCAGACAACCTATTTCTTCAGAGTCACTAAAATCACCAAGTTCCTCTTTGAGCCCTCAGAATCATGGCTAAGAGACTTGCATTGGCCCTAGGCAGAGCAGAAGAGTCACACTATTACAAAAGATCCCCTTTATTTTCTCCTTAACATCCTACTCTTGAATGAAGCACAAGCCAGTTTTGTAATAGACAAGTTAATGGACCTGTGAGAAATGCAGTGACTCTTCACATACAGAATAAATAAATAAAACCAAAGCAACCCAACACACACCAATTTAAACTGTATAGAGTTGCCATATGAACCGACAGTTAAGAAAAGAAAAACACTCAGCAAGTTAATGGTTTTCTTTCTTTTTGCTTTTTGTGAAGCATCTACAAAACGAAATCCCATCTGAATCTCAGTTTCACAGCCTTGCCTTATTTAAACAATTCAGCTCCTTTTGTCTCTCATTTGTACTGCACTTTGTGCGTCACTCTGGGTTGTTTCACTGCCTGTTGCACAATTACAAGTGTGTTCAAACATACAGAAGGCAAGAATAGCTTAGCTTGTTTCGGTTGCCTTACAATCAATACCTCTGCCTCAGGCACCAAAGAATGTATGAGAAAATGAGTTTTCTGTTTTTATAAACTTTGTCTATCTTCAAGCTCACTTTGATCCATTCTTCTACACAAACGAATAGGGTGGGGCCATTACAGAACAAGTAGAGACAACAACGTTCTGTTAGACTGAATCTCAACAGAGGTGACCACACCAAAGGCCACCTTCTTAATGATTGTGCTTTTATTCTCCAATTCATTTGGAATCTTTATTCTCCCTTCCTGAATTGAGAAAATGCAAGCTTTGTGATATCTGCTTCATTTCATACCAGCAATGTTGGGGTTTTTTTGCTTTGATCTGATTCAGTATATGCAATGTTGTGAATATACTGTCTGCTAAAACAGGAAAAACTATGCAGTTTATGATTGCTGGAAATTAAAGCTCTTTGTGGGGGTGTTTTCTGATAATATGGTAATTTAGACCATATTCTTACTCATAACAACTGGGAGAGAAAGTATATTACAAAACTGAAAACTATTAGAGCAGTTTCACCACAAAAGACTGTGGTTTACATAAATGAGGATTTACAAACCGAAGGCAGAATCTCAGACTTCTAAAAAGCAGCAAAACTTTTTCTTTTTTTTTTTTTTTTGAGTGGTTTAGGTACCTTTCAATCCAACAAAAAAAAAAAAACCTCATTACACCTCCAAGGGTGTGCCAGCCCTTCTGGAAAACCAACATTTTTATCAACTCCATCGATTTGAAAATATCTCCCTTAAAAAACAAAGTCTATTTTGGTCACCTTTTGGCTGAGATAACAAGAGTTTGCCAGAATGCATTCAAGGAGCAAAACATCAAGGAAAACCATAAAGAGGTGGCACAAAAGTCCTTTACATCACAAGACATTTTAAATACAGATCTCAGTCTTCAGCCTAAGTCAACACAAAGGGCTCCCATCTCATCCAGCAAAAGGAAGTTTAAATTCTAAAAGGCAGTAACATCATTAATCCAGTTACAGCTGGCTCCGAGAAATACATCTTTCAGTTCAATCTGCACAAGCACAGCTGTCCACATTCCCTCACCAATACCTCTCCTACAGTTCACTTTGAGCTTGATCTTATTCCCATTGATGTCGTGAAAAACCTCCCTCTGATGTCAGTATGGCCAGGAGGCATTGGCATGCACAGAAATCTAGTGTATTGTGGGTGATTGCTCTATCATTTGTGCTTTGTTAGATGTTTAGTAGGTATTTTTTGCTCTCCTGACAGTTTCCAATTTCACTGGGATATGTTGCAGTTTTTAATGGAAAATAACTGTATGTTTTGTTGTATTTTTTAAATGTCCAAAGGCTTTTGCATACAAGCATCCTATAAAAATGCATTCGTGTTTTATTAACATTAATAATAATGCCACTGCATCAAGAACAGTCTAGGCTCTACATATAGCCCTGGTTAACATCAGCCACCCAGACTGGATGCTTTTTGTCTATCTGTCTACAATGCCAGGAGGTGGTAGTCTCTTCGCTGTTAAATTTTACAGGACATGTACGATATGCATTCCTGGTACATATGTCCTGTAGCGTGGGCAACAAGTATTGCTGCAATTGCCTGTATAATATCAGTGTACAGGTAGTTTAAAGACTTTTTTTTTAATCTAAAGTCTTAATTCAAGTGAATTGAAAGCTACCATTCCAAGGCTGTTAAGCATAATCAAGCCTGTTACTGTTCAGCGTGAATTCACACCTGGCTACCTATAAGCTCACACATAGTATTGTACGAAAGAAGATCCAACCTTTGAAAGCAACTTTTCGGTTTAAAGGAGCTAACAGAACTAGCAGGCTATTTGTTGATGAAGTTACACTATATTTCAAATATAGTTGTTGATTATAGTCATCAAAGACTCCTGAAAACACACACACGTGCTTCTGGCAGCTGTTTGCTGATTCAAAATCATAAGAATCACTAGAAAGAGGGAGTTTGAGCCTTTAACACATCAGATGCAAGGTAGTGTGGGTCAAAAATCAAATCAAGTCCAGAATGCTGACTACAGCTCATCAACGATTTGTGAGATCACATTACTCTTAATTTTTTTCCCCTTCATGAGTCTTTGGACAATTGCTGAGTATTTGTAAAAAGGTTTCATGAATTCTAGCATGAATGACAGTTTCTCAGAGAACTTCTGCCAAAGCTGTCCCATTCACTATTCATTCTTATCCTGAAAAATAAAAATAAATAAATAACGAGCATCAAGACCACAGGAAAAATGGTGTGACCCAGCAGGTAATGCCAACAGCACAGTTTAAACAGGACCTTCATTAATGGTGTATAGCCTGACAGCTAGTATAGCAAGCTGGGGAGAAGGGGACAGGGGTAGACCGGATTTAGGAGTGTTTTGCTGAGAGAAGATGACCTTATGGTTCACTATCTCAGCTGCAACTGATCTGGAATTTTGGTCAGATAACACTTTGAATAGGGAAACATAGTCGCTCCCCCTAAATGATCTATTGGAGGCATAACAGCAGCTACACCACAGCAGAGGTACTTCTCCCTGACTATGGGACAAGACTGAATACATAGGAGGTAGAATTAATCTCAGACAACTTCAGACAACTACACTTCCAGCATGTTGATTCATCTGACCTATTTAACAGTTTGCTTTAGCATGAAATGAATGTCATTCTAGAAATGTCTCTTTCTCTACAATGACTAAAATGGATCCTAGAGAAACATACTCAGATGAGGATGTCTACATCATAAGATCTGATATTTGGTCAGTTAGATCTCAGACAGATGAATGTGCTACAAGTTCCTGGTACCATTTCAGAATCAAAAAAAAAATATTTTTCTACCAGCAATATAAAATTTTTAACTTTTGTTCAAAAATTTTGTTCAAAATTTTGGACCTTTTGTTCCTTGAGAATTCATGACTATTTATTATTTTGCCCCAGTTTGGACTAAATGTAAATTTTTATGAAGAGAACATACCCTTACTTTTGCTCAGCTCTTCTTGTAAACGATTGTTCAGCCAGCTGTGTTTTAAAGGCCCTTTAAAGGCTTCACCTGATAAAACCACTGCAAATTTCTAGTTGATGAAAATGAAGAAATATTTCTCCCAGACAGCACTGGTATTTGGAATACGATCTAAATCTTTCTTCTTTCCAATATCCCACCGTACTAGGAAATACCTGATGACATGTTATCATATAATGGCATATGGACAGGGCCAAAGGTATGAAATATTCTTTGCTGTTTGGTTTTATCTATAGTATGCTTCAACACTAAATTCACTGGCTAGCCAATCCTCTTTTAAGATGCCATTGCCTTCACTTTGGCTGCTTTCAGATACTGCTTTGAAAGAAGTGGCAGTGCCTTAACACAGCCAGGTGACTAGAACAGAATGCTGAATTCATGGCACCAGTGCGTACAGTTTTCAGTGGACTGAGTTGAAAGTTACTGAACCAACTGAATCACAAGCATAATCATGCTAAAATCACCCAAAGACAAGACCATCTAGTAACCCTTGCTGTGTTCACATTTACTTCTGTCAACACTTGCTGCTATGAGGACTCCAGTGTGTGTAGAAATGTGTCATAAGCAAATGTTAGTTTACACCACTTTGTGTGGCCCAAATATTATGGTACAAATTTACTCATGGCATAATCATTTTGTTTACACAGTCCTAGAAGTAATTATAATGATCTGATGCAGGACAAGAATATAGATCTAAAAAATACCAAAATACCTAAATTCCACCAAATTCAAGGCTGTGGATCCATAACACCAGTTCAGTTGATACCTTTATTCTACACATGCCTCCATGTATGAACCTCAAGTTGTTAGGACAGCTGAAGCTGTATGTATGCATGTGCCACAAAGCACCCCAGCCTCGACACCACCAAGTAACTCCCACTTAAGCAAGGCAAAATCCAAAGATTCGTCATTTTTTCTGCTCTTCTCATTGTTTTGATCTGCCAGGAGTCTGCAGAGCACCCCTACACACTTGGTACCATGTAACATGCAGTAGCAGCTACTGTTTTCTCTCGAGTGCCATATCATTCTTCATTTGTCAGGCCACTCTGCCACCACTATGCTACAGGCAGCCACAGAGAGTACAAATGCATATTATTCATCTACCCCCCAGTCACTGAAGTATACCCTGTTCTTCTTTTCTCTCACTCAAATTGTTTCACTGGCCAGAACTGAAAGCCCTCACTTTCCTATTACATGAAGAAGGAAATCCTGAAGACAGGTTCCTACCTTATGCATGGCAAAGATGTTTTGAATGAAATGGCCCTTGAAGAGGGAAGTCACTGTGCTTCTTGAAAGCACTGTCTTACCCTTGGTTTCCAGCCTAGTTCACCTTTAGTTCTCTTTAATTCCACAACGGGGTCAGTATCTGCACTGCAGAGGGCAGATAGACACATTATTTAGGAAACTCTCTGGGAGGTGAGTTTGAGTTCCCTCAGGCAAAAGCAATAACTGAGCAAGTTTTCCCACAACCTGGGGGAGTACTTTAATCACTAGGCTCCTGTTCAAAAGGCCACCTCCACCTACACTTCTGCCATATTTCAGAGAAGAGACAAGCTCTGTTTTTGGAATAAAGGGTGTAACAGGTAGCTACGTGCTGGTAAAGATCCCACAGTATCCTCAGCATTTCCTAATAGAAAGCTGACTACCTGATCCTGATGTGCCTTGCTCTTCCCACATACTTGTATGGGGCCAAGACACTTGACAGAGATGTCTGCTTACCTTGGACCAGCCACATAAAAGCTCGGCAATATAACACTCAATGTTGCAGCATCAAAGCCCCACTTTGGATCAAGCCTGAGGGTGCTACCAGAGGTAATTTACAATGTCAGGACTTAAAACTGTATGCGATGCTCATTATTGTAACAACTGACTCTAGTCTAACAAAAGCAGCAATGCCACAATAGTTACTGTTAAGCAATTTAATTGATCTAGACATTTATACAGAACCATTTACCTGCTGGGGCTCTAGGCAGAGACTAAGCTACCCTTTTTTTCATTCCCACATTAGATGACTTATAATTTCTTAACTCAGCCTGAAGGGATGTCCCAGGCTTTGAGGCCTTCAGTGGCTATTCTGGTTGCTCATGTCCAAAACTGACTCTGCATGCATATTGGTATATTGTGCTAGTCACCACAGATGACACCCTTTATTTTTGGATGCAAACACTTTACCTTAATTGTGTATGCAAGTAATTGGTCTCTGAGGTTCACCTTACTTCACCTCCAAAGATTTAGTGAGGTAATATGGTTTAGCAAACTCCAAAAATTTTTGTGAGGTACCTTGAAATAATATGGTCTTCTGCCCTTCCTGCCCCTCACCCCTCTTCCACTAGTTCTATAAGCAAAGCCAGTGAATTCACAAGTCTAATAGGGAACACTAACAGTAATCCCCGTTGAAATTGTTTAACTTGTATTTCCTCTGAAGAACCGAGATGACAAACAGCAGGCTGGTCTATGGGCCAGGCACGAACACCTGTTGACTTTCTCAAATAAACACAATAAAATCTAGTTTTTACACATCACTCCAAACTACTAAATTTGCTTCCTAATACTAATCCCCCAAACTATCTACCTGTAACCTACATTAGAGTCAATGGGAAGAGTGAGCACGCAGCATGAAGGAGGACTGCTGCATTTCCAGCTAGAAGTCTGAATAAGATAAAGAGGTCTTACTCTATTTAACACTGATTTTGCGAACAGTCACCACTGCTGTACATAAAAGACAATAGCCAATCAATTAATTACTCCAGTGAGCCAACTAGGTGGATGAACGCATTTTCAAACATTAGGTACAAATTAAAAGCTAGCAGCTTCAGATGGGACTTAAGGGATGAAACAAGTGTCTTGGTTACTCGAGCTGTGCACTAACCAAATACTAGGAGAGCTTACAGCCAAAGAAATCAAAAGGCACTACTGCACACCCTGACTACCCATAGAGCTCATGCACCTGTTTGATTCCATTTATTTTCCCCTCCTGGCAGCATGAGATTCTAAGTGTGTACCTTATGTGTACATGGAAATCATAAAAGGAGAATATATACTGCGGTAATAATAACCAAATAATCTTGGATACTAAATAGTGTATCTGAAATATTCTAACATCAGTTGAAGTTTCTGTTGTGCAAGTTCCTAACACCTTTGTGGGTAGAAATTAACATCTTTAGACCAATTCTTTGGATATCGGATATTAATGTTTTTGGAAGCCAAACATGAGCAACTTACACTTCCTTCCCTCTAAAAATAAATATAACTTCTAGGTAGTCTTGTGGCTGGGGGGAAAACTCATCTCTTTTCATGACATAGTTAAACTGGATTAGCACCTTTCTACATTCACGCGTTCTTTCTTGCTTTTAATAGCCGCTTACACAGGCATACTAATAAAAAATTACATATAGCTGAAAATCTGAAGTCACTTCCTCCCTTTGTCTGTTGATGCAGTGGCAGAACAACAGATGGTTGAAATTACAGAACTGCTTGAAGATGCAGGAGAGCAGGTTACAGAAGGAAAACAGACGGCATTTCCTTTGGAGAAAAAAAGAAAAACAAAACAACAACTTTCCTCTCAGCAAACCAATGAACAAACCTAGGCTACTAAGGATTAAATCCAAGTTATTACCCACTAAAACCAGATCAGGCACTTGACTTATGTGAGTAGAGATCCATGCTTTCCCTTCCCCTGCCAGGATCAGGTTGTCACATTTCTGTAGCACTTAAAAAATAACAGCCTAAAATAAACAAATAATTTCCTTCCAGTAGCTATACTGAATCAAGCACACCCATGCTGTAAATCACTTAACGTCAACCAGATTTATAGTTGGGGTGAATTAGATCCAGAATGTCTCATTCTCCATGTTCCTACCAAATAAGCTATATGCAAAGATGCGTTGGCACAAAGTATGGCAGCTCTTCCAATCCTGCTGACTGATACCACATTCACCCTATTGCTAGCGATGACATATCTAAGGAGAAAAACAAAGACACATTACATGTATTATTAAAGTATGAGATCATCACTGTGGATGGACAAATTTGTAATTTCCCTGTCTTTTCTCTCTTCATCTTCACATAAGGTGCCTCCTTCCATCTTTCTACTTAGCCGTGATCCCAGCTCTCGAACTTTCTTTTTAACTATAAGTACTCTAGTGAATTCTTATGCAGTATAATAACCTGATTACAACTGTCATGACCAGATGACATTTTCGGGGGGGGGGGGGGGGGTTAATAACATTACACTTGATTAAATGGCATTTAAAATTCTGATGAAAAATGAGTCCAAGTTTGAATTAAACCTCCCTCACTCCTTTAGCACCTATTTCAGCCTCAAAATTTTTGAGACAGCTTATGAAACATTTCCTACATGTCCTCCATTTCCTCCTTTGAACTCCTAAGCACACACACACTTGGCTGAAACTTAGAGTTTTGGTACCTCTGGTAATTCTGAGAAGCAACTCCATAAGCAACTTCTCACACTCCATAAGCGTGGTATGAGAAGTCACCTGCAGCAGCTCTCATGCTTTCTTTGCTCTAGCCAGTATATGGGACACAAAAGCAAACCAAACACAAACTTTTTCATGTGAGCATCTGAGTGTACAAAAGTCCAATAGAAATTGGCCACTGAATTCTGTGGAACAAGAACAGGGACAACTCAATTTAATATACAAATCATGAGCTACTAGGTGCAGTATCAATCCCCCTGGACGCATAAAAAGCTGCTGACCTCTGAAATATAGGGGAAACTAAATCACTTTGATATTGATCACTGCTGGGCGCCTAATAATCAATGACATAAGCCTCATTCACTCAAGCCACCTAAAATAGAGGAACAATAAAAGAACAGCTGGGGCTACTGAAAAAGATCTGAGGTTCCAAGTAACCCATGCTCAGGGCTGACTGCTGAAGCTAATGCTCATTAAAACTATACTACTTGCAACTATTGCAGAGCAGACAGTGCAGGTGATTGCTTAAAAGAAATGTTTGTCATCACTTGAGACAGTGACCAAAGTTAGTCTTTTGTCTCCAGGATAATTACAGTAAAACTGCACAGAGGATATGCAGTTTGTATTCAGAAGACAAAAGAGATACTGCAAAAGCCTTGACTTAGAATGTATGAATCTTTCACAGTTCCAGATTTTGTAAGCTTCTGAGCAATGTTTGTGTCTACAAAACTTATTTGACTACAATAGACCTTATTTTTGTAACTCAATCCTGTATTTTTTGCAGAGGTGGGTCAATTAAAAGGGGAAGAGAAAAATCAACATTTTTCTACATGAATGAAAGACATCAAAGTAAATAAAATGAGATGATCTACTTCACTTACCTCTAGAAGCTAATCTTCTACAATGCATGGTATTCTTTGAAGATCTGTCTGGCACACTGCTTTTCCTCCTATTATCTTTTTTATGTTGATTCCTCACAATGACTAATACCTGTTCCATTTTTCACATATTTTCTCTTTTTTTCTGCCTCGCACCTTTTCACAAGCATTTCCTCATTTCTCTTGGAACACAGTTCAGTAGCAAAATGCCTCAAAACCAAGAGTGTTCAAAGTCTGTCATATCATTGCTCCCAAAAAGTAGTGCCACCATTACAGGTTTCATTCCAGCAGAAGGATTTAGCCTGCTACAGTCAAGCTCAGCTAACTCCAAAAGGAAATAGAAAAAAGCTGTTTCTCCCACAGACCCTTTCTTTTTCATAGAGCAAGCTACTAGGAGGCTATGAAAACTTCATCACAGATTTCTCACCACCTTCATGCAGCATGCAGAGGGACTTTGCCTGACGTTAGTCCAGGAGACCTGATTCCATCTTTGCGGTTGGTAAGTTTTCAAAGCAATAATTTTTGGCTTTCTCACATTGCCATGTTTTTCTAAGGGGTTCTCTCTAATGTCTGCAATGGCTACTTCACTGTATTTTTCCTTAGCTGCCCTCTGCTCTTCACCCATTTGTAAAAGTGGTCAAAACATTGACAACAGTGATGCTACCAAACTGTCTTAACTACCTACCATATCAGCCAATATTGCTTTACTTTCACTTATAATTCTCCCTTTTCATCATATCTTGCACAAATGGGAATCCACCAGTGAGCGCATTATAACTAAGCATACATTTAATCCATGTTATAATGTAACACAAAGCTGCTATATGAAATATCTGGAACCAGTAGAGACACCCTGAAAGTCTTTCCCCACCTCCTCATCCCCATCAAGTGCAATAGAAAGTGGAGTTTAACCATAGTTGGATTACTTGCAGTCTGAAAAGCCACATTTGAGGCTTTATTAATAATATTTTAATAATTCTAAACTTGAAGAGAACATTTTAGGTTTTATTTTATTTTTATTAATGTACAGCTTTATGTTGAAAACTACACATAACCCCCTACCATGAATGACAAAATGCATTAAAAAAATAAAAAAAAAAAATCAGGGTGCAAAAATTAATAGGATTGAGAGCATCAGGCTTATGGTTGTTTGTGCAAATTCATGCAAGCCTTCCTTGTGTGTATTCATTCTGCAATGACATGATGACAGATGATTTTCCCCAGGACCTCTGCCTCTTTAACACAAAGCACTTAAAACACAACCTCTTACAACAGTGCTAAAACCAGCATTCATAAATGGGTTCACAGGCTTCTCTGTCATATTTGTCATTAGAGTATCTAAGTGCTTTCAGAGCAAGGAGAGGGGAAACCCCAAGCAACAAACAAATTCATTATCATGAAACATCTTTCCTTTGAGAAAGGAATAGCTGCCTTATCCCTATCATATAGACCAGAGCTGAGACACTGGTATATCTCAAAGTTGCCCTCTAATTTTGCATTCCCTGCCCATAATCTATTTTTTCCCATATTTTCGTAAAGCTGTCAATGTTTAAAGCTTAACTCTTACTGACATACTGACTACTCCAATGCAGTATTCAATTGCATGGACCTCTAAACATCTTGTGCTATGGTCCATCTCTGCTCTAAATGTGATGGAAACCCACTAGAAGAGTGGGCATGCAATCACGTGCTTAGAAATTATTTCTGAATGAACACCATGGTCCTGCTCTAGCACTACACTGACAGCCCTTACTCAAACATGCTGTAAATTCTCAACACTGAACTTTGCAACACTACATCTTTTTAATACATCTCAGATCAGTCCAGCTTCCCAAGTTAAGATTCAGCCTTTGCTCAATAGCAAACGACTCAGTAAAAAAACAGTATATTTTCCTCCTTACGTCATTCTTAGAAATGGTTGAACCATTTTTCACCAAGAGCTCCTCAAAAATAACAACAATCTAATCTGCCAAATAGCTGGCATGGAAAATCCAAGCCCAAGTGGTTTAGACTTTGGCAATGTTATCAGCAATTGCAACAAAAGTCACATAATGAAAAAGTTAGTCAGCCTTAATTGTCTGTGTCATTACCAGGTCTGCCTGTAATAACATGGTAGCTCAGTCTCCTGGCCTCTTCTAGATGATGCTTGACTTACAATTCTGTGGGAATTTTTAATGTGTTACTATATGTTTATGTATATCTGTCATCATTTCATTATGAGATAAAAATTATATCCCCATTTATGCTCCCATCAAAAATAATGGCCTGAGAATACACATTGTTATTGCTGCAAATTGTAAATCATGCAATAAAAAGAAGGCTAATTATCAAATTAAAATTGCTCTAAAAGAAGGATCCCATTTTGTCACACAGGCAATTACGGTCTTCAAATCTTTCCAGTGCTTAGACATCTACACGGAATGTGGCAATTTCAGGGAACAAGTGGGATTTGCTAGTCAGCATCCCATAAAACATACAGGTAGTGATGACTGTGAGGCAACAAAAAGCTGTCATCCCAACTACAGATGGAGCACAGGGACACACGAAAATTAAATTGTGTGACAAAGCTCAACTGAAGGTTGTGGCAGAGCAAAGAAAAAAACCTGAGGTTCTTCAGTCCCACATTGGCTCCTTAAGCATCAGCCAGCCTTTACCCCCATAACATGTGTAGGTCTCAGATTTTATTGAAATGTATTTGATTTTCAAAAACCGTAGACAAAAGCCAAAATATAGGCTATACTTTCATTGAAATATTAGAAGAATTGAAAGAAAATAGCGTTTGAAATCCTCTGATGTTTTACCTAAACCTGCCTCTTGGACAAAAGATGACCGTTTCTGCTGGGTTTTGGCACAATATGATAAATTGATTAACCTCAGCCTAGTAGTCAAGTTGATCCAAAGAGGTCAAAACAGTAATTCCTTACATTTAGCACCCTAACAACTTAATTATAGAGGCTAGCATTATGACATCGCTGGTGTTTAAGTCTGAATGCACCTCCATCCTCCCACAGGAGTGGAAACATATGCATTACCTTTCCTGGAATGCTTTTGCTTCCTTTTGGATAACTGTCTTTCATCATGTTCACATCTCAAGCAATTTGAAAAGCCAGCAGTGTTGCTACAGAAAACTGAAGTTAAAACTAAGCTCCCTTCTCCTTTTGCATGGTAGGAATAGCAAGATGAAGAGTTTAATTGGATTTTTTTTAACAATATCAAATCACTTCATTAAAAAGTTATGATAATCTCTAAAGAAATTAAGAGTGTTTCAGTATCTGGCATTTCCCAATTGTTTATTTAAAGGGCAAGTCTGCAGAAGGTTGTTTTGATTTTGTGGGGTTTGGTTTTTTTGTCTCTGTCATTTCATCACATTTACAGCTTCCTGCAAATGTGTTTTGTACATGCAACTGCTAGCTTAGATTTTTAGCACACAAGGCCCCTCCACCCACAGCAAAAAGGTATGATATCGAACAACTAAAACACAGATACAAACACTGAAAAGAGCTGTGTAGCCACAAGACCAGTATTCTTCTTGGGATTTGTACTGGGTCTGGCTAGGATGGAGTTAACTTCCTCCAAAGTGGCCCATGTTGTTCCATGCTTTTGCATCTGTGGCTAAAAGTGTTGATGATGCACCAATGTTTTGGTTGCTAAACAGTGCTTACACAGCATCAAGTCTTTCTTTCATCCCCACAAAGCAAGTAAACTGCGGGTGGGCAAGACTTGGGAGGGCATATAGCCAGGAGAGCTGATGTCAGCTGACCAAAGAAATGATCCCTATTGTATAATATCAGGTTCAGCAATAAAAATTTAGGGAAAAGGAGAAGGACATGAGCTGTTCATAATTATGGCACTTGCCTTCTCAAGCAACTGTTACTTGTGCTAAGGCTCTGCTTCCCAGGAAGAGAAGACTCAACACCTGCCTGCTGTTGGGAAGCAGTAAATAAATTCCCTTTTCCTTTGCTTTCGCACTCAGTTTTTGCTTTCCTTATTAAGCTGTCATTAACTTTTCATCTTCTTTCTTTTTTCTCCCCATCACAGAGGAGAGAGAGGGGTGAGGAAGAGGTTGGGTGAGTATTGAGCTGCTGGCCAACATCAACCCACCAAAGGATCCCATGTAATAGCGTGACCCATCTGACATTTCTCTTAGACTAGGCATATGCATCTCTTCAGCACAGCAAAGTAGAGATCTAAAGAAGATACCTTGTCATTTTCTGCTGTCCATAGCATGTGGTACAGAATGACTTTTAAACAAAAAAGAAAAAAAATGGAAAAATCAGACAGCTTACTCTCATCTCAGTATGCTCTTCAAAATGGACAAAAGTTGACAGCTGTTGTGCAGTACTATACACATTTTACTGTCTCCCAAAGAAAACTAGAGTTGTCAGAGATGCAGGAGCAGCCTTTTGCCCTGCAAACTATCCACACCGTCTGCATATTTTTTTCTCAAACAGAGCATTGTTTTCCTTACAGGAGATAACATCTTTCAAAAAACCTTCAACATATAGCCCAATGGTTATATTTCCCAGCAGCTATGTGCATTTTCCTGTATTAAACAGACTGTCCCACCAGGCTCCCTCTCTTTTAATACCTGATGGTTTCACTTTCTGATAAAATACAATAGTTCATTGTAGGAGAGAAACATTTGGCCAGAAACCTCAAATCCAACATGCAATAGGGCACATGAGATATGAGATAGAATCATAGAATAGTTAGGGTTGAAAAGGACCTTAAGATCATCTAGTTCCAACCCCCGTGCCATGGCAAACTTGCTGAGGGCGCACTCAATCCCACTGTCCATGTCACCGACAAAGATGTTGAACAAGACCAGTTCGAACACTGATCCCTGAGGGACACCACTCGTTACTGGTCTCCAGCCAGACATTGAGCCATTGACCACAACTCTGTGTGCGGCCATCCAGCCAGTTTGTTATCCACTGAGTGGTCCATCCATCAAATTGATATCTCTCTAATTTAGAGACAAGGATGTCATGTGGGACAGTGTAGAACTCCTTGCACAAGTCCAGGTAGATGATATCAACTGCTCTACCCCTGTCCATCAGTTCTGTAGCCCCATCATAGAAGGCCACCAAATTGGTCAGGCAGGTTTAAACCACGACATGAAGCCATGCTGGCTGTCACCAAGCACCTTGTTGTTTTTCATGTGCCTTAACATGCCTTCCAGGAGAATGTGCTCCAAGATTTTGCCAGGCACAGAGGTGAGACTGACTGGTCTGTAATTCCCTAGGTCTTCCATTTTCCCCTTCTTGAAAATGGGGTTATATTTCCCTTTTTCCAGTCGTCGGGAACTTCACCTGACTGCCATGATTTTTCAAATGTGATGGCCAGTGGCTTAGCAACTTCACTCGCCAGCTCCTTCAGGACCCGCGGATGGATTTCATCAGGTCCCATGGACTTCTGCACGTTCAGGTTTTTAAGATGATCTCGAACCAGATCCTTTCCTACAGTGGGCCCAAGGTCTTCATTCGCACAGTTCCTGCATCTGCCTTCCAAGACTTGGGTGGTGCACTCAGAGCCTTTGGCAGTGAAGACTGAGGCAAAGAAGTCATTCAGAACCTCAGCCTTCTCCAGATCCTGTGTAGCCAGTTCTCCCAAGAGCTTCCTCAGGGGGCCTAAGTTGTCCCTACTCTGTTTTTTGTTTGCTACATACTTGTAGAATCCCTTCCTGTTATCCTTAACATCCCTAGCCAAGTTTAATTCTAACTGGGCCTTAGCCCTCCTAACCTGGTCCCTAGCTTCCTGGACAACATCCCTGTACTCTTCCCAGGCCACCTGTCCTTGCTTCCACTTTTTATAAGCCTCTTTTTTCCTTTGAATTTTCCTCAGCAGCTCCTTGTCCATCCAAGGAGGTCTCCTGGCCCTTCTGCCTCACTTCCTTCTAGTTGGGATGCAGCACTCCTGAGCTTGTAGCAGGTGATCCTTGAATATCAACCAAGAGTCTTGGGCCCCCCTGCCCTCCAGGGCTTTATCCCATGGAACCTTACTGAGCAGGTTCCTGAAGAGGCCAATGTCTGCTCTTTGGAAGTCCAGGGCAGTGAGCTTGCTGCACGCTCTTCTCACTGTCCTGAGGATCTAAATTCAACCATCTCGTGATCACTGCATCCAAGGCTGCCCTGGAGTACCACATTTCCAACCAGCCCTTCCCTGCTGGTGAGCACAAGGTCAAGCATGGCACCTCTCCTTGTCAGCTCCTCTATTACTTGTAGAAGGAAGTTGTCTTCCACACAATTGAACCTCCTGGATTGCTTGTGCTGGGCCGCACCATCGTTTCAACAGATGTCAGGGTGGTTGAAGTTACCCATGAGAACAAGGGCCTGTGAGCGTGAGGCTTTTCCTATCTGTCTATAGAGTGCTTACTACCTTCACATTCCCCAAGGTCTCACAACAGTCCTAACATAACATTTTCTATGTGCAGCCAACTTGCTGTTATTATCTGAAAACCAAAACTCTCAGATTTTTAGCCATTTTTTTGGAGAAACATAAAAATTCCCAGGAAAGCCAAGTCTCCATGTGTTTTAATTAAAACCTTACATCACAGAATCACAGAATCACAGAATCCCAAGGGTTGGAAGGGACCTCAAAAGATCATCTAGTCCAACCCCCCTGCAAGAGCAGGGTAACCTACAGTACATCACACAGGAACTTGTCCAGGCGGGCCTTGAATATCTCCAGTGTAGGAGACTCCACAACCCCCCTGGGCAACCTGTTCCAGTGCTCTGTCACTCTTACAGTAAAGAAGTTCTTCCTGATGTTAACGTGGAACTTCCTATGCTCCAGTTTACACCCATTGCCCCTTGCCCTATCACTGGATATCACTGAAAAAAGCCTAGCTCCATCATCCTGACACCCACCCTTTACATATTTGTAAACATTGATGAGGTCACCCCTCAGCCTCCTCTTCTCCAAGCTAAAGAGACCCAGCTCCCTCAGCCTCTCCTCATAAGGGAGATGTTCCACTCCCTTAATCATCTTTGTGGCTCTGCGCTGGACTCCTTCAAGCAATTCCCTGTCCTTCTTGAACACAGGGGCCCAGAACTGGACGCAATATTCCAGATGCGGCCTCACCAAGGCTGAGTAGAGGGGGAGGAGAACCTCTCTTGACCTACTAACCACTCCCTTTCTAATGCACCCTAAGATGCCATTTGCCTTCTTGGCCACAAGAGCACATTGCTGGCTCATGGTCATCCTCCTATCCACTAGGACCCCCAGGTCCCTTTCCCCTTCGCTACTTTCCAGCAGGTCAACCCCCAACCTGTACTGGTACATGGGGTTGTTCTTCCCCAGATGCAAGACTCTACACTTGCCCTTGTTAAATTTCATCAAGTTTCTCCCCGCCCAACTCTCCAGCCTGTCCAGGTCTCGCTGAATGGCAGCACAGTCCTCTGGTGTGTCAGCCACTCCTCCCAGTTTTGTGTCATCAGCAAACTTGCTGAGGGTGCACTCAGTTCCCTCATCCAGGTCATTGATGAAAATATTAAACAGCACCGGTCCCAGCACCGACCCCTGAGGAACTCCACTAGTCACAGACCTCCAGCTAGATTCTGCGCCATTGACCACAACTCTCTGCCTTCTTCCTTTCAACCAGTTCTCGATCCACCTCACTACTTGATCGTCAAGCCCACACTTCTTTAGCTTATCTATGAGGATGCTGTGGGAGACAGTATCAAATGCCTTACTGAAATCAAGAAAAACTACATCTACCGCTCTACCATCATCCCTCCACCTAGTCACTTCCTCATAGAAGGCTATAAGGTTGGTCATACATGACTTCCCCCTCTTAAAACCATGTTGACTGTTCTTAATGACCCCCTCATCCTTGATATGCCTAGTGATGGAGTCAAGAATAAGTTGTTCCATCATCTTTCCAGGGATGGAGGTAAGGCTGACCGGTCTATAATTACCCGGGTCCTTCTTTCTCCCATTCTTGCCCCCCTCTTAAAACAACAACAAAACAAAAAAAAAAAAAAGGTGAAGATAGTATTCCAAGTCTCAGCTAAATGCCAACTAAGAAGCTTGCTTAGGTTCAGATTCTGCTTTTTCCCCTGTTTGCTGACACTAAGGCTCAAACTGATAGCTTCTAGCACTTACCGTAAGTTCCAAGCAGCTTTTGCAAGTAAGATCTTATGCATAGCATATAGCCTTTATCTAGCCAATCTGTTCTCTACCAGTTCCAATTAAATTCTTATCTATATTCTTACAAGGAAAAAGAAAATCCTGTGAGTTATACCACATGGAGGTATGCTCTAGACAAAATTGCCTGTGCTACGACATTCCAAGATTAACCCATACCACACAGAATCATAGAATAGTTAGGGTTGGAAAAGACCTTAAGATCATCTAGTTCCAACCCCCCTGCCATGGGCAGGGACACCTCACACTAAATCATGTCACACAAGGCTCTGTCCAACCTGGCCTTGAACACCACCAGGTATGGAGCGTTCACAGGTACTTTGGGCAACCCATTCCAGTGCCTCACCACCCTCATAGTAAAGAATTTCTGCCTTATATCTAACCTGAACTTCCCCTATTAAAGTTTTAACCAATTTCCCCTTGTCCTGTCACTACAGTCCTTTATGAAAAGTCCCTTGTACGCCTCCTTCAGATAATGGAAGGCTGCTATGACATCTTCTGTGCTGTGCAGGTACCACCCTGTGGTACTCCTCTTTTAACAACTCATACAGATAGTTGGGTATAGCAGTGAGATAGGTCTAAGTGGATTGCCATCATGTTACATGATGAGGAAGCTATCTATACACATGGCACCATGCTAGAATTGCATCTTAAAATTCAAAAGGCATCATAAGCCTTTGGCAGTCTTGTTATCTTCTCTGTTGTTTCCTTTTCCCCATAAAAAAACTAGAAAAGAAAAAATTAAAAAGAATCTAATAAACGTGCTCTTTTTGGTTCCTCAAGGCAAAATCATCTGCTCCTACATCATTCTTCACAGATATTTACCTACATTTTCTAAAAGATTTTCACTCACAGAAACTCCCCTACTTCTCCAGGCAATCACTATCCTTATCACTACAAATTATTCCTGAATATCCACCCTATTGTCTGACATACTGCAATTAGAGCTAGTTAGGATTATACTAGATACAATTATCTTCTGATTAGTCCTCTCTTTGCCAAAGCTTTCATAAATTTGAGGACCCTTATTAAATCTTTCTCCCTCTGAAATCCTCCAATATTAAGGAAAAAAAAAAAATCATTCAGTCTCTCCTTACCATTAGATTTTCCAGACTTTTGACTATTCCCTTGTTCACTTTGGATTTTCTCCAATGAGCTCGCATCCTATTAGAAAGGCACAGCCCAAAATCAGATTCAGTGCTCCAGCTGATGCCTTATCAGCATTGAGTGAAGTACAATTACTTCATGTGTCTTGTCAGCTACATTCCTGTTGTATGTCCCAGGCTGGCAATTTTATTTATTTATTTATTTTAAACAGCATTCCCAAATCATGTTCACACTTGTGATCTACCACAACCTGCCAGGCTTTTTCCTGAAGAAGTATTTCCCAGGTACTTATTCATACAAACTGATGACTTGGTGACACTCTTTGCTGAAGTAACACAACCAAAGGGCAAACTATCTCTGGTCAAAGCCTTGATGGAGAGGTACTGGAGAGATCCAACATGTTACTTCTGTGTGCCCTGTGTGGTTCTGGATTGGGTTTGGTTTTTGCTTTTTTTGCTTTCATTTGGCTCGTTATTGTGCTTTTAGTTGTTTTGTTCTTGTTGTTTTGTTTTGAACAAAGCTGGTGGACAGGGAGAGGATACATACAGAAGACAGATCATCGCATCCAGTAAGTACTCTTGCTGACTACAACATACTTTCATATCCGCCATGTGGTCAGTCACTCACACGAGGGCACGGGCACTGTGTCTCTCATCTTTGGTGGCTATGTTCCCTGCGCTCTGAGAGAGCTATTTTTTGCTATCTGTACACAAATTGCTCCTCCTTTGTGCAATCCTTTTACTTGCACTATACATGAACATATGACCCAACAGAATTATCATACATGGTTTTAAAGTGCTAGTCCAGTGGTGCCAAGCTTCCTAGATCTGCAGAGATGGTTCTTTTTATTTAGGCTGACCAACGTGATCTGAAGTGATAGTCCTCTTCACTTATACTAACCAACATAGCCACTGTATATTTGTACTACCACTAATGGACTTTTATTGTTTAAGAACTCCATGGGTTGATGGCCTGGAGATCTAAGATAAAATTTGGTTTTCATGGCCGTTCTTGAATTTCAACACACAGGACCACTGAAGAGGAGAGACAGAAGCACAGGGAGAGAGCCCTTTTGTCTGTAAACACAAAGCCAGAACTGCTTTACAGGCCCAGTTGATGCTCACAACCAAAGCTGCTGGATTGTCTCAAGTTAATACGTGGTCATTCCACTCAACTCTGTAGGGTTTAGGCTGAGCCTGTGTTTACCAATGCACCTCCAGGGCTCCAGTTCTGCCTGTAGCTTTGATTTCTCTATAAGTTTTGCACCTCTGTTACTGGACACTCTACGCACCTGGGTCTTAGGTGGAGCTTTCACAGCATTTTTCAGTTCGAGAAGTTTAACATCTCTAGGTATTATCAAGCTTGTCTTTCAAGGCAGAAGCTTTTGCACATCATTAAAGATGCTCAAGAAGAGCAAATGGCTTCAAGAGATTTTTTCAGACAGCTCTGTTTGAGTTGCAGAAGATGACAGCATAGTTTACAAGCATGAAAATGAGGGAGGGGGAAAAGAACTTTTTCATAACAGGAAAACTTGTTTGTTCTTAGGTGGCCTTCCTGTGTCAGAATGGATACCAGAAAGTCTTTTTCAAGAGAGCCGTGCCATGAAACCAAAAGAATCCTCCCTGTTTATCGAGCAGCAGAAAATAACCAATGACTTCAAATACTTCTTTAATCTCTACCATACCTACAGAAGTCTTTTCTTTTTACACATTTCAGCTGGTTTATTGCATAAATATTATGTTAGTAGTCATTCTTCAGTGTGTAGGTGGGATCGCCAGTAGGCAGAGACAGTGATAAATGAGTCTCCAGGTGTTGCTGCTCTTTTTAGAAAACCCTTTAACAAGCAGTTATGAAGATTGAGGTCATTTTGCAAACTTATAAGAGTTACAGTAAGTTTTTTCACAGACACTTCTTTTTTAAAGAGTTGCTGTCAAAGTTGGCGATCCCAGAGTGGGTTGTATCTTTCTACCTCACTCTGTTTACAAAACCGAGATAATTATTTATATGCATTTAGTTTTAAGGATCCATTAAAGAGGTCAGGGCTGGGGATTATTGGAGCAATGTTTTCACTAATTTATTTTCTGGCTACAAGAAAGCAAATCTTGCAGTCTTGAACCCTCCAACAACCATTTTGCACACCTGATGACAGCAAGCAGATGATAATCTATTTTGTTAAGGTAATTATTGTAAACACCAAGAAGCCAGGAGAGAGGCTGCACAGCTCAAGAGATAAGAGTCTAATATTTCTCCTTCAGACTGAAGATCCTACCAACAACCAGGCTGAACAGGTTCATTCAAGTATCCAACCTACATGAAAGTGTCCTCACCACCATCAGCATCCATCAAACCTAGTAGTAACTGGCTTGCTGATTGACAAGGCTCCACTGGGAAAGAGAGGACAAAGCCTGATCACCTGGCAGGGAGGAGCGGCGGGCTCTGACAGTCCCAACACAGGCAGCACTGCTGAACTGAAGCTCTTCTCACTGCAGTGGTTCTGCAGAAGGAAGATTGCTGGCAGTGTTCCTGCATATCAAATGGATGCAAACTATTCTGTGAAGCACACCAAAGGAAAAGGAGGAAAAACAGTATTTCAAAGCCTGTTCAAAGCACTGTGCCACTGTCCTTATCAAAACCATCCTTTGGCATGAGGAAAGGTGCTGAGAGTGGGTAATTCCAGGCAACCACCACCCAAAATACCATTCTGAATTCCAAATGCTCCTGTGACAGCACTCGGAATCAGGCAGCAAAGAGGAAAGGTCTTTCACAGACAGGATTAGCACTGAAGGCCTCATTTCTCAGGGTGGAATAAAAGCCATATTGAGGGAGCAGAGCTGTGGAAAACCATTTGGCATTTCATAACCAAGTCCCCCACCTTCACACTTAAGTAATATTTTATCGTCTAGCATCATGTCTTGGCACAGAATTCCACAGGCTGAGACTCTTTTGTAATTCTTGTGCTCTACAATGTTTTTGACCCCCCCAAAGACACCTCTGTCCAAAGGTGGAACACAAACAAGCTCCATTCTGAGTCATAAAAACATAACACATGCGTAAGTGCACGCAATAATCTTGGTATAATTTGCCCCTTAGTCATTGTCTAGTCCTATTATGTAAATCTGAAACATGCATTTTTGAAAATAAAGGGTTTCAGTAAAATAATTACTGTTGTAATCCTGGAACCACACCTAATAAACAGTTTAGCAATCAACTGGCTCCATATATTTGAAAGCTATAAACAGTAAGGGCCAAAATCTCAGCTGCTGGTGTAAATTAGTACAGTTTGACTAAATCAAATTAGCAGTTTGATTGACTTCAATTAAGCTACACTAATTTACAGTAGGCTGTCATCTTTTCTTTATGTGTATGCATTTCAGAGCATGTGTATGTGTATATGACTTTTTTTCTGTAATGTAGGGAGATAGCGATCTTTAGCACAATAATCTTATTCCTTTCTCTGCATATGTCGATTCGTGAAACCTAAGTATGGCTTTTGGCACTAGGGGGAGAGAAACTGAAGGACTACCAGAAAAGAAAGAACTGATGACTACAATCCAATAATTTCAACAAACTCCCATTCATTTTCTTAATAAGAAATTTGCTTGACTATAGGAGACAGCCTGAGACTGCCCTTAGCAAGCTTCATTTCAAACAATCCTAGAAATTACTATCCATTTACATTTTTTGCACAATTTGGAATAACAGCTGTTTTTTTTAAAAGCAATTTTGCTACCTTCACCATTTTCTAGGACAGAATCTCTACCTGAATTTTTATGCATCTCCTTCATCCATGACATGACTTTATTTCTATTATAAGACTAAATCTTATTTCAACCATTTTTAACAGCACAAAGTCTGGTCATTAGAAAGACCAGATGATTGAGACCTCCTTCTCCTCTTCAAAAAGGAGCCACTTTCATTCTAAGCTTTAGGAAACATGTGGATCCTTACCATTATCCTGAGGTTGCAGGCTGGATAACTGGGGCCCAGAGTTAAATGATGTGCTTGTGTCAAGGAATAGGAGAACTAAGAATTCATATTAAGAAAAACTCTTGTGCCCTAGCCATGAACCAAAGCCATGATTTTCTCTCAGATCATACTTAGCCCATTACATTGACAAAATGAAAATGTAATTCCACTGTAATTGCTTGCTGGTATTCTGTCAGGACTTTTATCACAGGTACAGGAACCCAAGGAGGAAGTGAAAGTGGTGGGAAAAGGTTGTGGTCTGAAACACACATTGTATCTAGGTGACATGTGGGAGAGTCTCCTTCTAAATGTCCTTTAGTAGAAAAGCAACAATATTGCTAATGGAGAAAACACATAAGGAGATAAAACAAATCCCACATGGCTAACAAAAGCAGAATCAGAGTGAGAAAATTAAACCTTGATCTAATTTTTTCCCAAGCCATTCAGAAAAATTGCTTGCATGGATATAATTTGGAAGGAGAGAATGTAAAGGCACCTAGAGGAATTTTGTTATCGAATAGAACTACAAGGATGAAAGCACACCTCTCCTTCGGAACTTAGGACAAGACCAGGGGTGGAACTGGTAGAGCAATAAAACTGCCAACATGGCCAGACCATTGCTGGCACTCTTCTAGCAGACACAAAGGAACACATCTGCCATCTTGGATTTCCACTGCACAAACACAACACCCTCCTGAACACCAACCAAGATGCACAAACACTGTAGCTAGCAGCAAAGGGAAACGGGGAAAGCATCTTCCCTTGGGAGGAAGCAGGCATGCTGATGAGGAGAGACAGGTTTCCCCCTGCTCATGCGCTGGAGGCTGGTGCCAGTAGCCACACGCATCCTGGATCCAATTCAGATTTCATTCTTCTGGAAGATGCAGCTAACCAGAGCTATGGCTCTTAACACGATTCACAAGGTCAGAAAAAAACAGCCCCTTATATACTGAAGTGTAGCCAAAAACAGAGACTGAGTCCAGCAGCTGCCATTTGTTACTGCGTTACTATTGATCAGGTTGCCGAGTCTAAACAACGTATGCCACTAACGTGCCAGCGCATAGAAAGAGCTTGGTTCAGCAGACTTCATCTCTCTGGTTCATTTCACCTCTTTGATCTGTCGTAAACACACTGGTTTGACTGCAATGCCCAAATAATATCTGACATCTTGAAGCATGTGGAGGAACATGTCTCTTTCTCATCACTTTTTCTTTACAAACATAAGCCTAAGGAGGGGTTTACCTTACAATGTCTGTCATTTCATGATTGCTGTTGAGTAACAAGTAACAAACATGAAAAGCTTTAGTTGTGAGCACAGCACAGGGCTTTGACCCAAAGAAAAGATTGTTCTGTATGTTCTTGCTACTGCAATATTTCCATGCTTTTAAAAGCACGTGGCAGGACAATGAGGAAAACACCGTCTTCTGCTTGCCCACATTTAAGATTATCTTTCAAAGCTTGGGGCATACTGCATTATTGACTAGTAGGATTAAAGCAAGCATTAACATTAAAAGAAAAAAAAAATCATTCAGATATTTTGATAAAAGCCTGATTTCTATATGACCTTTCACTTGGTTTATGCTATCTGTCACAAATCCTAACAAGTTTAAGGGTGGGAATATTTGCAAAAACAGACAGTTCTTATGCAAAGCATAGTAACTGCTTAAGGAATGATACCTCTGAATAAATATACATGACAGCACATTCTTTAGTCTGTGAACACAGCTAAACCATAAGACTGCACATAAGTGGTCAGAGTTTGACCAGGTATGTCACATTTAGTTGACACTACAAAGCTGTCTGCCACTTCATAGGTAAAGGATCCTTTAGCACTACACTTGAGGCTAAGATTTCTTGTCTGTCTTCTCCTTTTTTCTTCTCCACACAGCTTCAGGTTTTAAAAAGCAACATAGAAAAACCACGTTGCTGAGTCTTGGATTTTTCAGGCAAGTCTCTGTTGAGCTTTTCCTGAGTTTTAACTCCCACGTACCACTGAAGTGCAGGGCTAGGTTTTGAAAGTCATGTGGATGCCTAAATAGACTGAAAAATGTATGCTGGGACTGTCAAAATAGCTGGGTACTCCTTCCAAAAATCAACAGGTGATGCTTACCTATGAACTTCAGAAAATCTCATCCTCAGATTAGCAATATTTTAAAGCCTTTAAATAACTTTTTGAGAAAACAGAGCACTCAAAAGTCCCAGAGCCTCACCTCAGGACCTCACTCATTGTGCAAACCTCGTAATTTTTGCGCACTTCCATTCATCCTCTACAGCAACACTAAGGGTGCTGACTGCCAGGGCAGATGTGCTTTCCATTGACTCGTCTCAAATTGCACTATACTGACCAGGTAATATTAGGAAGCTGGCCTTTTCAGAATAATCCAATTTGGCAGCAAGGGGAACTTTTGAAGTTTCTGGAATGATTTCCATTGGCTTCAGTGGGCACTAACAAGACTTGTTAGACCTTGAAATGATAGATACCTTTGAAATACCTAAAGATACATAGAGATGTAACTGTGCTCATCTGTGTCTCAATCTCCTCATCTCTGAAATATGGATAAGAACAGCTACTTACCCATCTTTTTAAAAGACCTGATAATATTTAAAGTAATTGACATGATGACTAATTAACTAATATTTGAATAGGGATTTGAAAAAGCAGTACATAACTGCTAAGTACTATTATTAAATCAAGCCAACTGTCACTAATGGCAGACAATCTGATCTTGTTGACACAAGGCCAATTACAAATAATGAGTTCTATAAAGTCTAGAATATGTCATACATGGAGAAATTAATGAAAATTCAGAGAAATAAGATTGTACATCATCATTCAATATTAAATTTATTTATTGGTTTTCAGAATTTTAATCAGCGATGCCTACAACAATTTCCCTTTCTCTGTATAGCACTGTATAGCTAAATAAACCGCACACACCTCTTGCACTGGAAATAAGGTCTGAGTTGGCCTTGTGTCATTACACTCTTTCCTGATACTGTTAGCTCCTGCGTCAGAAGGACTCCCTGTTCATCAGTTCATAAAGCTCCAGTTAGGTTTGCTGCCTTTTCTACTCCGGCTGAGAGATTATTAAGAATCTCATTTTTAGTAACCTCCTAATTACAAACCTTATCCATTAATGACCACTCTATTTGCCTTTTCCCAGACTACACCAGCAGCTCACAGTTATTCTGTAGTCGATTAGCATATCCAAATCTTTCTCTACCACATTCTTTCCCACCTCATGCTGCATGGGCTTGCAGGGACCAACAATTTCTACTAAAAGCAAAAGCCCTCAGCTATTAAACTTCGTTTGTTTCATTGTTCCTGCCCTCACACTCCCAGTATGGGAAGAACTGGACATTATCTCTACACTAACAATGACTCCTAGCCTTGTGTCAGCAGAGAATTTCATCAGCGGCTTCCAACCTACTACACCCAAGGCATTAATGAAAATGTTAAGATCAGTCCCAGGCTGGTCTGTGAGGATTTCCACTTAATAACCTTCCACTGAACTGGCAGAACCTGTGCCATCTCCCTGGGCCCTGCCCACCTTCTACCAGCTTCCTCAGTTTAAGAAGAAATGTGTAGTCCACTTTTGCTATCCTAATGTTTTGCTATCCTAATGTATCCTTCAGAGCAGTTGAGCAGATGAAATCTGAACATTTAAAGGTAGCCTACTTTATGCAGACATTTTTGGGCATGTTCAGGGAAAAAATCTAGTTTTCTCAGATTCCAGACTTATACAAAACTAGTACTCTACACTCAGCTTCAGAAATGTAGAGGTAAGTATAGGTCTCCATACACATTCAGTCAAATCATTACCTCCAGTGTTTTCAGAAATTGTGGGGAGTTGTTCCTTTTCAACTGTCTAAACAATTACTGGTGTTTTTCTGCTCTATTTTGACAGAACTGGTTTAACACATTCTTAAAAAAATACACAACTTACTCTTTTTGATCATCACAACAGTGTCATCAGCCTACCACAAATATTGTAATAAATAACTCTGCACCACAAAGAAACATGATCCTCTAAACGTTGAATCAACGTATTTGCTAAGGAGGTGTGTATCGAGTCAAGTCATCTCAACATAAAACTGATCCCCCAGTGGGAAGAGAAAAAACAAACAAGAAAGCTGAATGTCTTACCTTTGAAATGCCAGCTAACACAGCTCCATAGGCCCAGCTTTTCTCTAGCATATATACCCTGCAAGGCAGCTGATGGAGTCACAGTGCTGCTCTAGCAAATGGCCTGGTCTGCAGCTCTTAGCAAGGGTGTTTGGTAGTCATGCAGTGACCGGAGACCCTGCAACTCTTCCTGCCAAGCCAGGAACAAGCAAGCACTTCCTCCTCTCTTTTTTATTTCTTGTTTGCAAGGCCACACATAACCGCTTTCTCTCCCTCTAGGAAGCTGGATGATTTTGTGATGGCAATTGGTCATTCAGCCCAAGATCCTCCATAATACCAACAGCACACAGGCTGTCTCAGGGAGAACGCAGATGAAACTGCTCTGTTAGTGGAAATTCCCTCCTTGGTAATAAAAATCTCCTCCCTCAAGAAAAAGAATGCTCCCCCCTACACATTTTGCCTTAAGGCAAAAATCAGCATCCTATTTTTCTAAGTCTTATCCTTTCCTTCCTAGAAAAGCATTAAATCAGCCAAATGGCTCTTGCTGCCCCTCCACTGGACAGATGGAAAGTAACAATCAGAGCCAAAAATACAGAAAGAAAAGCATGACTGGTGAAAAAGAAGTGGTAGCGCTGACCTCCTGGCTCGAGGGCAGCATGGAAAGGAAGGCAGATCAGAGTGGGAGGGAAGCAACAGAGGAAAAATAGTATGCATATGTGCGGGCACACATACAGATACAGATTTACCAAGGACTGCTGAGGAGGCGTCAGCCTCCCTGTTGGCACCAGTTTATGTGGCATGCATTCCTGCATCTTGTGGCACAGCCACGGCAGCAGGGCTTAGCTGCCCCCCACCCTATTCAGGAAAGGGCATTGCCTGCCCTGAACAACTACATCAGCATCTACATGTTCATGTGGGTATTATAGGAGAACATTTTATTACATGTGCTATTTTCAGTTAACATGAAATACTATGTATAAGCTTACATAAGGAACATGATCTGATCTTGCATTTGTTCCATGTCTGCAGTTCCTAGAGACCCTTGCATGCAGACAGACTCTAAAGCTGTAAGCCTGATATATCTTGGGGGGGAGGGGTGGGCAAGGCGGGGGGACGGGGTGAAGGAGGGAGGGAACACTACAAAGGAAAAAAAAAGAAAAAGTAAAAGAAAAAAGAAAAGTCATTAGAAAAACTTCGTATTCTTTGTATTTACAAGGGCAGATGCCCTTACACCAGATACTGCTCTTTCAGCAGATCTTTGTGGGTGGAGATTTCATATCAGCATGTCTGCCAGAGTTTCATCCAAGCCACAACATACAAAGACAACATTAATTAGCACTAATTATTATTTATAAGAAGTAATACTATCTGCATTGCTATCATTCACACTTATTTTTATGTCTTATATGGGGCTCATGTGCATGGTACCTTACTGCCCAAACAGACAGAAGAGGGTCCCATGGAATCTGCAGACTAACGCACAATATTGCCATCCTTAAACCATTTTGAACAGATTTGTTAAAAGTTACGAGATCCCCTTTTCTGTGCTCCCATGAACTTGCCTTCTACTTTCTGTTTATAGATAGGTCAAGATTTCTCTTCTTTTATTCTTCCCCAGCCCCAGCCATGAAGGAATAAAAAAGAAATCTTGCCAGTAAATCAAAGTTTTTTTCTTTCTAATCAGAAAACCAGAAAAGAATCAACATAAGAACATCACCTCCCAAACAATTTGGAACCATCAAAATACAGCATCTCCAGTACAAAACTCTCAAATAGCCTTTTACACTCAACCAGAACATACTGGTTTCATATGAACAGAGAAAACATAATGGACACATTTATGTTGACTTTATTCCTCCATTCATTTTGTTGGCACAAGCAGAACCCTTCTCAGGTGCCTCTGTATTCTGGTTCAAATCTTGTCTCCCAACTCAGAATCATATTCTATGAATAGAGTTTTGTGTCAGCCAATGGGGATGGTTTTGTTTAGTTCCCATAAAACTGAGAAAACTTGCAAATATTACAAAATCCAATTCCAAACAGTTAATTAGTCCAGATCGCTATTATTTCTAATATTGAAGTTACTAGTATTGTCAATAATAACTGCTTGTAAATAATCATTTGCATACCTTAAATTTAGCTGGAAGAACTTGTGAGCATTAGCAAATTCCATAATGAGCATGGTGCCTATTCTCTTTTTAATGAATTCTGCCTCACTTCCAGTTTAAATATTTTTTACCACTTTGTTTCTTGCTTATTTTGTTTGATGCAATAAACACTAGCACAGGCACCAAGATTAGTGCAGAGAATCCAATTCAGACAGTCACTTTTGCATAGGCCACAGTTAATGAAACCACTTGAATACGTTAAAGTGAATTCACTTAGTCAATCCAGGCTTGTTGGAGAAACTATTAATAATCAGCTGGAACTGCTGAGTCAAAATTATGAATGAGATGGAAACACTGAGCATATTTTATGTGCTCCCATTGCTTGTATCCTATTTGGGACTGTTGCAATCACAAATTATGCATAGCTCTGAAATACTACATACTTTGACCACTATGAATTGCAACATTTTGCTGGGGAGTCACAACAGGTTGTGTCATACTGCATACACCTTTCAGTGAGAAGCATGAAGAGAATCAAGTATGAAAATGATGGATTACTATTCACTATTAAAAGCCAACTTCCATCTGAATAAATTTGTGATACATTTATTCCTATTGATATGTATATTTTATTTGCTTTAAGAGATAAGACTAAATATACTTCAATTGTCAGATACATAGGAAAACCAGCTTTAAAACTAGATACTGTTGGCATATTTACCATTTTCCTTATTATTCACACATGCATTAGATTAATTTATTCCATGCAATATCTAATCAGAAAAGGACACCCATACCTTTTTTCTTATACAAATAGCAAGCATAAGCATTATAGCCATTATAAAGGAGCTTTTGTTGTTTTTTGACCAAAATAAATCATAATTAATTTGTATAATAGGTCACCTGAGAACAATGTTCACAGCTCATGAGAAATAGATACATACAAATTATTTCCAGAAATAAGCATTACGATCTTTTTCACTGATGTTTCTGGCTCTGAAATATCATACTCTTGGTTAGCATTTTCACATGAAAAGACAAAAGGTATAAAAATATTCTGTATGGAAAAAATACAATAGAAAAGATAATAAAAGTATGTTCTATGGAAAAAAAGTTTGATCTTTATTGTATCTTGTCATGCTTTAAACCCAGCCAGTAACTAAGTAATTACCATGCCATCATATTTATACCAACAGTCAAGCACCTCACTGGCATAAACAGACACACCTCTTTCAGCAACAGAGTTACAATCATACATGCTGGCAGTTATCTTCATCCAAAATGCATAGAGACAGTTAAACATAAAGAACGTATAAATTATTGTCCAGATCTTTAGCTAGCTCCTCACACAACACTCCACTGAAGTTAATAATGCCATGCAATCTGATAATGTGTGCTATTATTCACAACCTAATTAAATTGTACACAGAAAGTTAACAGAAAGAGGTAACCAACCAGTGCAATGCAAACAATGCAAAACTCAGTGTGGCAAGATTAAGCCACCTCTATTAAGCAACACATCACTAACAGCGGAAAGAACACTTTTGGAAAGCTCTCAGTGTCAATAAAGACATCCTTTATACTATTGATTATGCATGGCAGCCATCAGGGCACATAAAAACACATTAACTCACCTTTTCCTGGAGCAAGCATTGACATTCTAGCATTTCATGGAAAGATGTTACAAAACAGTCTAACGTGAAATGTCCTGCACAAGTCATATGAGGAAGAATAAGCAACTGGTAGCCAGGCAAAAGAAGAGGATAACTGAATGCTTGAGGTGGAACCTAGTGTGCAGCTTCTAAGCAGTAAAAAGTGAGGGTCAATCACTCTCACTTTATACAGTGGTTTGCTGCAGCCCACTATATGAAATTTTGTGTTAACTTTGGGATGAAGTTTGATTAATGACAAAAGTAGCTTCTTTTTATACAATTATCTTATGCAAGCAATTTCCATTAAGCAGAGTATCTTGAACACCAAAAACTGGGATACCCCCATTTTAGGTGCCTCCTAAGAGGAGATAAGTATGCTGGAATTCACCTTAAATACTTTTAGAGCTCTGTAATACATCCCAGGTGATCACCTGTAAGCCTTAGGCTTCCTTTCAGCTAACAGATATAGGAACTGCAAAATGCAAATCACCTCAGGTACTACAAGCACCTGCTTTGGGATGAGGTGATGACAATTCCCTGGTGTGACAACATATGCAAGCATTTACAATTTCAGGCAGCAACCCTGAGAATTCACTATCTGCAAAGCAGAATCTACATATTTAGGAATTGTTAAAGGTACAAATTTTCAGTTCAAACTCAGTACTATGACTTCAGTTCATAGGTTTTCTTCTTGCCTATGAATTTCTCTACCTTCTCAAAATAAAGCCACCCTCTTTAGTGCTGTAACTTTACAACTTTTTAATACCTTAGCCAACAGTTTTCTTGTGTCAGACTGAAATGGTGTTTATTAATATATATAATTTATGTATACTTAGGCTGTCAACAGATCTTACATCTGGAAGGGAAAACTCACAACACACTGAGAAAGACAGTTTCCCTGCAGTGTTGTTGGGCAAAATTATTCAGCCTCACTGGAACAGAAACCCAACCAACACATCCCAAAAAGTATACTGCTGAAGATACCAACATACCAACAGTGCTGCTCTTCCCTGTAAAGAACAGATGAGCACCATAGCACCTCATCAAAGCTTCAAGATGTGAAATGTTATATCTTGAATGTGCAAACTAAAAGGAGCCAGGACTTGGACTCAATAACTGGCATGTTATTATCCACACTATTTAACTAAGCAACAAGCTTCCCGACATGGGCTTTCCCCTATAACTTAGTACTTTCTCACACAACACTTAAGCATGATTCAGGAGATGACATGGACAAAGGACAGTTCCCTCTAGACTATACGTATAAGGCCACTTCTTTGGAAGGAAGAGAATATAGCCATACGGACACAAGCCTGCAGGGGCAAAGACTGGGTGCTGGCCTGTTTTATTTACTAGTGCTAAGATAGCCATAAAGACCGGATGGGACATTGTGGGCATCTTTAAGTGTAAGATTAAGATTGTATCTGCAAGACTCACCATACTAAGACTGTGATGTTTCAAATACTAATGAATACATTCATGCACAAGAGTAATTTTCTCAAATTAATTAGGATTACTCCTATGTATAAAAGTATGCCAGCGTAGGTGTTTGCAGAAGAGGTTTTGGAATGTCAGTCATCATATACCCATCAGTTAAAGTACACTCATAAATGCTTTCGCTTGGAAGATTGTATTAACCTTAATATAAAATACATGTTTTCTGGGTCTGATGACTCAGGAAGAACTTGCAAGTCTATACCTCAACCCATTAATCTTACATAAATAAACTTTCGCCTTGTGAAAGGGAGTCCCATAGCAATAATAAATAGGGATCTTTCTCAACCATAATCAGATTCTGTAAGAAACATTTAGAAACATTTAGATTAATTATTTGTTGCGAATTATTCACTTAGCTCTGTCTCTTCAATCAAGAAGCACAGCTCTATTTCTTTCGGCAACATGAGCTAGTGTAATAGAATACAGAGTTTCCACACTTAACTCTCATATCCAACACCATTTAATTAAAGTCTCAACTGTGAATAGTCATGAGTCTGGCCAAAGTTTTGAAGGCTTGAATTCAGGCCCACTGGAGTGAAGGCCCTACCTATTCAGTTTGCCTCTGCACTTGACTACGCCCAGCTTCATCAAGGAGCCAACTTTTAATGACAGTGCATTTAAAGGCGAAAGTGGGGGTAAGAGGGCACAGGGTCTACTATTTCATATCCTACCTTCAAAATGAACTCTTTCCAAATAACCAAGATTTACTTACAAAGAATTGATGGGTATTTAAAGTAGCATGGTGAGAGGGCATTTTTCCCACAACACTTTGATAACTCTTAAAAGTTTTAATATATGTTGCGCTTTGCTAAGTTTCTTGGCATTGACTCTATTTCAACTGAAGTAAAAATGGACTGTCTTCCAAACCTGTATGGCTTAAATAAATCAAGTTATGAAGAAGGACTCTTGTAAGTGATGAGTAAATATCTCCGTAGTCTGATCTATCAACGTCAAGTGCCAGGCACTTCTCTGACGGGAATACTGAAGTCTGCAAATCTTTGAAATATCGTTCTATCTTCTTGAAAACCCCTCTGTACATCATTCATGCTCTGTTTCTGCTTCAAAATCTCTTATTCTTCACAGTTGCTGTAGATTTTCATTGCACTGGGGTATTGGGGGGGAGGGAGGAGAGATTTTGTACAGAAATTGCAGTTAGAAAGAGACATACTCCAAGAGAGAAAGTGCAAATGAAAGAAGATTGCTTCCAAAAGGACCATGGGAAATGAAAACCCAGAGAACTCCCTAGCCTCAGGAAAGCTGTAGAAGTGAGTAGGCCAAAAAAATTCCACCAGCAGAAGCAGCCAAGTAAGAGGTCTTTGAGCATCCTGGAAATTTTCTAGAGTCTCAGTAGAACTGCTCTACAATGTGCTCTCGGTTAGAGCTATCTACTCCAATTTTCTCCACATCTCTATCTCTTCATCTCAGCTTTGTTCCAATTCCCTTTTCCTTTTCCTCTGCTACATTTATCCTGCTTGCTCCCATTCCCTATAGGCTTCCCTTTTGTTTTTTTGTTTTTACAATGAAAAATAAAAAGGTTCTGAAAAGTCATTTCCATCATGAAAATATGTCAAAAAAAACCCAATGTTTTTACAAGAGAAAATGATCCATGTAAAAAGTAACCCGAACAAGCAGCTTTGTGTCACAGCAGTGATTACAAGCCCAGAGAAGTCAAGATACTGTGTGTGCTAAGCTCCCCCAGCACATGCATACTTATTCCCTCCTCATGACCCTGACCTATAGGTAAGTAGCCATTACGTTAAAGCAGATTCTGAGATGTTTGGTAAGACCCGGTCTTAATCAAACAAATCAGGACTACTGACAGATTTACAGGGGAGAAGGTACTGGGTGTGACCCAGCAGAAAATCACTAACAGACAGTAAACTGGCTCAAGTCTGTGGACTATGTTTTACTTACCAGTCTTGGGCTAACACCCAGGACTTCTTTCCTTGCAAAGGTATGATGTCAGGCACATGGCAGTTCTTGAGATTCTGTATAAGCCAGCATTGCCAGAGGCTCTATGCAGGTGTGGTTAACAGTTATTTAATGATTCTTCACAATTGCATGTATCTGTCTGAACATAAAAACAGTCTGATCATAATCTTTCTTTTCACACCATGAATTTGTCCTAGTGTTTCCATCCCTGCAGGTTCTCAAATGCCTGATCACAGTTATTACAGACCTGAGATTCACGAGGTCGTTTCAAACCATTCAGAAGCACTTTGCTGTCCTGTTGGCTTGGTAAGGTGAAAAGACTGAAGCAGTATATTTAATACAAATGCTGCAGCTCTTCACTTAAATCCTGTAAGTTTGGCTCCCTGATGACTCACAGGACTCCCCTCCCTTCCCCATATTTACACACTGATGAAAAGTACTGTTAAGTTTCTAAAAAAAAATATAATAAAAAAAAAAAAAAAGAAAATCAGAACACTGGCAATTCCTGGGAAAAGCTCTCAGTTTTGTTCCTTTCTCCAGCAGTGGCACAAGCCTTTATTCAGCATAAACACTAGTACTGTTCAATTAGTTAAAATAATTTTGAGTGATAGTTTGACTGTTTCTTTTCCAAAAGGTAATAGTTTTCCTAATTAGTCACTTGCTTTGATAAGGCACTGACTTTTACTCTAATCTAAATTAACAAGACTTTATCTACCTGCATCATTTAAACACGCCCTACTTGCAAATCTGGTATGACTAAAACCCAAGACAAGTGTTTGGTTTCATTTTACATTTGCTTCAAAGTGCCCCACTTGGAGGTTAATTATTAATCTACTCAAGTCTATGTAAAGGTTCAGGGAAACAACTAAGTTAGTAGGCAGAGCAACAGTGGAAGAATTGGGAAACCCACGTCCTATTCCCAGTTTAGATCATACAAGTTTGGCCTAGACATTTAAAACCTGTGAACCTTTACTTACAGAACAGAAATAGCAACACCCTCTGCACAAAGCACTTTGACATGTTTAGGGAAGAAACTTCACATCTGTGAGGCAACAGTATGTTTGCACACACCTTCAAGAGACTGAAACTCAGCTAATCCCTTAAGAGCTCATCCAGGAACAGGAGATGAGATACTCAGCTCATGCAACTCAACAAAACTAATGATTTTGTCAGATCTGCAGCAGCTGAAGAACCAGCTCCTCAAGCTTTTACTGCATTTCTCTGCCATCTGACAATGTTGAAAACACAGCTGATTTCTGGAACACAGTTTGGAGGCTACTCTGCAGTACTGTAATAGATGTACCCTCAGTGTAACTATGCTATATGTCCCAGAAGTAAGCAAGCAGCAGCACAGACTAGATCTTCAAAGATACCAGTGATGTTCTGGAGCTGTTCAGGGGATAGAGGATTATATCAAAATGACTCAACAGCTGATGATTTAGAATTTGAAGCAGGGAAGGAAAAGCGAAAACAGAAAATGGAGGAACACATACATAAGAGACATAATCTGGGGAAGTTACTGCCAAATCCTGCCAATCACCAGAAGACCTGGCCATCAGGTGCCTGCACCTATTATAAAGCAGTTGGCTTGGTCTTTGGGAAAAAAGCAGAAACCATTTTTTTTTCACCATTATTTATTCATAGATTTGGCTAATGTTTTTATAAATCATGGGATTCCAACCAGAAATAGCTTTCTGAAAACAAAGCAAGAAAAAAAATATCAGCCCAGAAGAGCATTGAATGCTTTCTGCTGTTCAACTGGAATATTATTGGCAAGGTAATTCACTTGTTAATCCACAGTGCTATAAATAGTACTTTAACTTAGTTGAATGGAAACATATCCTTCATATCTCTAGTCACTTGTTTACCCATGTAAAATATATGTGGTTTTGAGTTGGCTTAGGTGTACTCCAGGAAGGGCTAGCAAAGTTCAGTGACTCTCCCATCACACATTCAAAGCCCTTCAGCTCTCAGTTAATTCTACTGCACTTCTCTTAAAAAGTTCTTCACTCTGCTCCATCAATGCATGGACTTCAAGGCAGTAAGAGGCTATTGTAACAGCTCAGACAAAAGTTTGCTCATATCATGGGCCAGTGATAGCAAGCCTCTGGCATCAATATCAAGTTTGGCGCCAACAGATATTTGGTCTGGCACCAGCAATTACAAGCTATGATGGTTTCTTTTTAAGTTTGCTTGGCACCAGTAGCAAGAAACATTCCCTATTCCTGGCAGAGAGCCACAGAATTCCACCAAATGGCTTCTGCATCATAACTTCATAACAAACATAACACAACATAACTTCTAATTGTGGTGAAGCCTGTCTCTTAGCAAGCAATTCTGTCCTGACAATTACATCCGAACTTACCAATACTGTGCTGCCTTCCAATACCAGGTTTTTTCTTCCTGTAAGAATAATCTCCTTGAAGATGGACCCATAAGTCCAACACCATTTGAATTTTCTCTCTCTTGGTGCAGTTACATGAAACCAGGTAAACAGCTATGAGAAAAGCTGATGGGAACAGTTACTAAAGTCATCACAAAATACATTGTAAATACTGTGTTGACTTAACCTCGCTCCTTAACCTGCGCTCTTTTATGTCATGTACTTTCTCAGACTGCAGACCTGGAATATATTCTAGACAGGTTCATTTTACGATGATGTGGAGCTCCATTCAAGCCATTGGGGCTTAACATAGAGCTAGTAAAAAGATAATTAGCTACAAATTACATGAGTCTCAGGACAGACCAATATCCATTTTGACAGCTCCTTTCTAAATGGCACAACCCGTCTCATAAGGCCTCATGGTGAATACCTCAATGGACACAGTACAGGACAAGGACTCTGAACAGCTCAGTTCCACAGACAGGGTTGCAACCAACTTCCCAAATGATTTTCAGGAGGATTCCCTTTCACTCCTTTCTGCCTATAAAATCAGATTGCTCTGAGATCTCTGGGTGGAAAGGATGGTGTAGGAACCAGGAATTATTTCTCTGGTACTAAGAACTAGTAACAACAGCAGTAATGTCGTCTTCTTCACAGGAGAAAACTTGTCCCTGCCAAAATCTGTTACAATCCAGTACACTGGAGAACAGAAATTTGCTTATAGACTTTCTTTATGGGACATGAAGTGGGCACAGAGAAGAAGTGATAGTAAGATCTCAGCATGGGAAGATTTCATTCTGAACTACAGCTCCCAAGAAAATAAAGACTGCATAAAACAAAGCTGAAATGGAACTCCCCATTGTAAACTCAGCTCTTAGTACCTGCCAAAAATACGAGAAAACCTCTGCCCACACGAAATGGCTGTCCTTGTGCAAAAGTGCAAATCAGTAGAGTTCCAATGTGGCAATTCACACAAGCAAGCATTCTGCTTCAGTGATCAAACGTTTCTTCTCAAGGTTTAAATGATTTTCCACTAAGCTTCTTTCTTACGGCTCAGTCTCTAGCTGGATTTCCTTTAACCATAAAAATATACATAGTGCAATTAGCCAACCTTCACAGAGTCTGTAGTTCATTTTATGCATGCTAGGCACATCTCTTGCTGTGAGCAGCCCATCCAAAGAGAACTCTTTGAACTGGTCTGTGGTTGCTCATGTAGTGTGTTGCATTGTCCAATTTCATCATTCCTGGCAAGGCAGCGCACTCCTGGAGCTTGCTACAGGAGGAAGAGAAGAGATGATGAAGCGCTTTGTCCAGCTGGTGTGCCGGACATCTCAGATGTACAAATAAGCTTGCCCACCAGTAACTATAGGACCTTCCCTGTCACCACAGACAGACTTCCATTGACCAGTTGTGCCTATATGATCCTGTGTGGAAGCCCTCTCTTATCTAGGTAGCAGTCTGGAAGGAGAGAAGGCAGAAAAGATGCTAAGAAAGGACTGGATGAAAAAAAAAATGAATAAAAAATAAAAGTAAGACCATAGCATGACACACCTTTGCACGATGTTTGCTGAAATGTTAAAGCAAACCATGGTTTAAAATACCATGGAGACGTTCTGTTAGAACTGGATCAACCAAAAATATACCCACAACCACCAGGCAGTGCAGCATTTTGCTACATTTAGTAAGGAATATTTTTAGAATTCATAGCTCGAGCAAACCACAAAGGACTACACTGCTCTATCTCCAAATACCCGTTGGCACACTCTTACTATTTCTGAATTAATGAGTCAAATACTACAGAAAATGGGCAGCAAAGTTGAGTGTGTCATTTTCAAGCAACCATTCACATTCCTCCCCTTTGTCTCTGACTAGGTACTGTTTTAGGTAGGAAAAGTGGGGGTCATACATCAAAAAAAGTCCTGCTCTGCTGCTTTAGAAAGGAAGAGAGATTTCATTTCAGAACAAAGAATTAGATTTTTTTCTTGACATTGCTTCACTAGAAGTTTTTGGAGGTTTTACTTGGGTGATGGGGGTGGAGTGCTTGGCTCTGCTATAATACAGCACATCAAAGTGCTTTTGATGTGAAGTTTACTTAACAGAATCAGTTTTTCCGATGATTGTGTTAATCTTTATAAACCTGAAGGCGATACTGTGCCTTTTAAAAAACTATAGCAGGAAAAGACTTGAGGTTACATATACTCTCAGTGGTGAGAGATGGGAACAGTTGGACTATTTCGACACTTCTTACAACTTCGCTCGTTGTTTCATGGGCAGCAATAGCAGTAGTCTTGACACAGCTCTCACGCAGGCCAGGAAGGCTCTATTTAAACCATGCACAGTCCTTCACATCAGCATCTTCATTTGTTTTCTCAGGTAAGAGCCACCACAGATTTCAGAGACCAGTTTACAACAGGCACTCGATCAGAGGCAGCAAAGGGGCTCTGAGCCACAAGAAGAATCAGTGTTGATCTTAGAAAAGGATCCCTGCTCCCATCTGCTAATATCTATCTTTGTATTATTCTGAGCACAAGCTTCTGTCCCCTCTTAAATCTCGCAAAACCAGCTTTGCCATCCACTCCTAGTCTTGAAGTACGGCTGTGAAAAAGCTTCTGTTATGTCTGACGTGTTTACCTACAGCATTTGAATGACTTTTTAAGTTCTTTGAATAAAGATAAGAGACAATGTGTACATTTTCCACACAAATAGTGGAACGGTAATAAAATAAACATCAAAGGTAAGCTAGCAAATCATCACTACTTCACTGCTATTTACAACAAAAGCAGGAAGAGGAAAAAACCTACCCTCGCCATTGGCATCATCTTAGAAAATACAAGTTTTGGAAGGAATGATAGCTTTTTCCCATACCCTGAAACATAAACATTGGCACCTACAGCTAAAGCAACCCTTTACTGAAAGATCTGTTTACATTACATGGAGACAACAACAACAAGGAACCAAGAGAGGTCTCCCTCCTCTTACTTTTGTCTTTCTGAATCGCCAGTTTCTGAACTGGTACAGCTTTAGTGAGAACAGGAAGACATCAAGCCTATTATCATTAAAGTCAGGAAGAGTATGACCAGAAGGACAGAAGAATCTCTCCTTTTTCAGTATTTACTATTTAAAACTCACACAGACGGAAGAAATGGCAAAGCATTGAAACAAAATGCAGGTGTGTGTGGGAAGGTATATTCTGCTCAAGAAAGATCGAGACAAAAACCAGCGCTCTTTGTTTCTTCTCTTGGTTCTTTAAACCTGCTTTTTTCTCATGTTCCTCTCCAACACTCTTCAAGAGCCAGACCACAACGGTGTAGTCCTAACCAGAGCAACTATGCATTAAGTATTTATCCTAAAATAAGGTCTGATTTAGAAAGACTGCTTTTGGAAAATATGGAGCAATCCAACTCTTACTCCAGGACACAAAATTCAAAATGTACATATGAAAAATAAAATATAAGCACCACACTAGATTTCTGCTGATGTTTTTGTTTTGTTATTGTTTTGCAAACGCTAGCACTACTGCCGCATGAAGTCAAATGGTGTTTTGCAATTGCCTTTGAACAGCAAGCAGCATAGGACTGAAGAGGGAGTTTTCAGAGAAGCTATTACTGCATGGCTCTCTTCACTGAGTTGTTCTCACCAGCATACCGTGGAAGGATGCAAAATCTCTGGAGGGTAAGACCCTGACAATTTAAACCTAAAAAAACAACCCCCAAAATCATGACGAAAGAAAAGTGTCCACGTGAACTTACATAATACTTTTGCCCCAGGTTTTATGGAAAATCTGTAGATCCATAATGTGCAAAGAAACGTTATAGCAGCATAGCTATTAAATAAATAGATAAAAACAATCACAATAAAAGGTTTTATTGGAGAGTGCCAGTGTCAGAGAAGCTACAAACACACCATTCAAAAGAGATGAAGCAATGCTACTATATACACGTTAACACACTTAAAACTAAGGTTAAGGTTTCGACTAATTTTCTCCTAGCAAAGCTCATCGTATTGCCTACCTGTTCCCATTTCACCCCTGCACGAGGTATGGTCATGACAGAAAGGACGAGGGGCCAGGACTGAAACGACATTGTCTGGCTACATAAATCATTAGGAATTCACAACTGCGAAGCCGTGCATTATTTTCCAACAGGTTGTTGAGCTGTCACATTACAACTTGTTGCTATATACAGCGCTATTAAAATAAATCACTGCATGTAACAGGTTCTGCTCTGCCACCTATAAGTCATTCGGCAGTTTACACCTGGGAGGCGGGCCCAGCTCCGCGAAGTCGTGCCGAACTGCGGCTTCATTCGAAATGCCCGGGAAGGGGAGGGACCTGGCAGGAGAAAATACAAACAAGTTTCGTAAAATAACTTTCCAACAAGACCACGCTGTCATCTCAGCTAATTACGGCTCTGATAGCGCTTATTAGCGCATACCCACCTTTGCTACCTTGCTTCTCCACCCACCACCCTTTCAGATCTTTGTCCTGGCTCCGCCTCTCGCCGGCGTTATAATGGGCTGGTCTGAAAGTGGTGGAGAGGCACAGAACCACAGGGGAAGAGAGAGATAATGACAATAACACTAATAACCCTAGTAACCCTGCTGCTGCCCGCGCCGCAGCGAGAAGTCAGCCCAGCGTCCCGGCATTGACGGGGGTCAGAGAAACAGGACGTCCCCAGAGAGCTCCCCGCGCCGGAGAAGCGCCGGACGGTAACATCGGCAGCGTCCTGAGGAGTACCAGGCGCGGGGGGACCCAGAGAGGAAACAGCTCCAGCACCCGCCTGCTCGCTCCGGCTCCGCGGGGACCTCTTCGCCCGTCTCCTCCGACTCATGAAGCAGCGGGCGTAACGACCGAGAAGGACAAACAGGGGGGCGGAAAGAGAGCGAGCGCCCCGGTGGGGGAGAAGGAGGTGGAAGCCGGAGGAAGCACCCCGTTCTCCTCGCCGCCGCAGGCGGCAGGGTACCGACGCCTGTCCTCGGCGTCTACCGGCAGGGAAAGGTCCAGTCGCCTGCCAGCTATCCCTGGCAGCCGGGTGAGGCGGGCGCGGAGCCCCGCTGCCCTGCGCTTCCTGCCACGGCGGAGCTGTCCAAGCCGGGGCGGGTGCAACCCCCCCCGGGTCGCCTAGCTGCTCCCCGCCGCCCCTTGAGGCCGCGCCTAGGGACGGGGGTCGCGCCCGCTGAGCGGAACCGCCGGGTGCGGGGGGGCCGCCGACACCGCCGCCATGAAGCTGGAGGTGTTCTCGCAGCACTACGAGGACAAGCTGAGCGCCGGCAGCGATCAGGAAGGTAGCGGCTCCCTCTCCCCGGCGCCGGCTGAGAGCGAGCTGGGCTCGGACGGTGACTGCGCCGCTAACAGCCCGGGTGGCGGGGCCGGGCAGCCGGGGCAACCCCCGCCGCCACCCCCCGCCTCGCAGCAGCCGCAGCCGCCTCCCGCCGAGAGCGGTAAGGGGAAGCCCTACACGCGGCGGCCGAAGCCACCCTACTCCTACATCGCGCTGATCGCCATGGCCATCCGCGACTCGGCCGGCGGCCGCCTCACCCTAGCCGAGATCAACGACTACCTGATGAGCCGCTTCCCCTTCTTCCGCGGCGCCTACACCGGCTGGCGCAACTCGGTGCGCCACAACCTCTCCCTCAACGACTGCTTCGTCAAGGTGCTGCGCGACCCGGCGCGGCCCTGGGGCAAGGACAACTACTGGATGCTCAACCCCAGCAGCGAGTACACCTTCGCCGACGGCGTCTTCCGCCGCCGCCGCAAGCGCCTCAGCCGCGCCGCCCCGCCGCCGCAGCCCGCCCGCCCCGCCGCCGCCGCCCCACCGCCGCCGCAGGAGGCGGCCGGAGCGGGCGCCGCGTCCCCCGGTGGATCCCCGCGGTGCTGCTGCGCCTCCACTCCGTGCAACTGCGGGCCGGGCTCCGCCGCCAAGGAAGCAGCAACGGCGGGCAGCGGGGCGGCGGCGGGCGGCAGCGGCACCAAGTTCTCCAGCTCCTTCGCCATCGAGAGCCTGCTCCGGCGGCCGGCGGGGCCCCGCGCCGCCCCGCAGCAGCCGCCGCCGAGGCCCGCCCGCCTCCTCTGGCCGGCGCCCCCCGCGGCCCCGCACCTGCTGCCCGGCCCCTACCCGCTGCTCCCCTACCCACCTGCCGCGCAGCCCCCGTCCGCAGCCGCTGCCCTGTACGGCGGCGGGCTCCTGCAGCTCTGCGCCTACGGGCTGGGCGAGCCGCCGCCGCCGCTGCTGCTGGGGGGCGGGCGGCAGGCGCTGTCCCAGGGCGAGCCAACGCCGGCGGAGCGGCCGCGGGCGCCGCTCTTCCCCGTCGGCCTCCCCAAGGGCGGGCGGGGGCCGCCGCCCGGCTCCCCTCTCTACGGGCCCCTCCGGCTCGCAGGGCCGCTGCAGCCGGCGGCGGCGGGCAGCTCGGCCGCGTTCCACCCGTACGCTGTAGAGACCCCCCTGGCTTGACGGAGCCCCCCTTCTCCCCTGCGAAGGGGCCCGCCCGGGGAGGCGGGGAGGGGGGAAGGAGGACGCTCTGGATCCCGCACTTTAACTCCAGAGGCGACCAAAGCCTCCAAGCAAAAGCCTCGGTGACTGTGCCTTAGTGACATGACAGTGGGGTTAACTTAAACCAAAAAAAAAAAAAAAAAAGAGAGAAAAAAAAGAGAAAAATTTCGAAAAATCCCAAAACAACTGTCGGTTTGGACATAGCCATGAGCCTCAAGTGCTTCTTACTGTTGGTTGAGACTACTTGACTTCGGCCACTCCCTCGCCACTTGCTCGCCACCCTCCCCCTTGCCGCTGCACCTCCTGCCACTAAAGCCTTGGGCAGCAGCGCAGGGGTGCGCTGTGCGCCTGGGGGGATGGCCGGAGGGGCCGGGGGCTCCTGCCGAGGCGAGAAAGGGAGGGGGCCGGGGGCTGCTGCAGAGCCGTAGGTCTGTACTGCAAAGCAATGCATCACTGTGCCAAAAGAAACCTTTTCTCCTGTCCGGCAACTAGCATTTCGTGGGAAGGGAGAATATTAAGTTATTTATAAAAGTAGTGTTTTTAACACAAAGAGAGTGCAGCTTTTTTAATTAATTATTGTTCTGGGGGGTTGGGGGGCGGAATGGGACAAGGGCTCAAAGAAATGTCAGGCGTTGTCTTCTATGCTGGTTGGCGTTGTACATTTAAGGCCAAGACCGCCGCTACTGGAAAGAGAAATTTTGTTTTTCGTATTTTATTTTTGTGTTTGTATATAATGTATGTGCGTGCGCATTTTATTGACGCTCGGCCACACGGTTTTCTCAGCCTCTTTCCCCCTTCGTTTTTTTTTTTCTTTCTCCTCTCCCCCCAAAATAAAAGCTGCCCCCCTAAATAAAGACGGTAATTAATAAGGAGCAGAGCGTGGTGTTTGTGCTGGCGTGGAGGGAGGGGAGCCTACCGATCGCCTTGCCCGGGGAGCGCTCGGGCTGCGGGACAGCCGGGCCGCCCTCCCGCTCCTCCCCATCCGTCCTGCATCCTCCTCATGGGGGCAGCTGGGCCACGAACGGGCCCATCTTGTTTTGACTGCGGGAGGTGAGAGAAGTCCTCCTCCTCCTGGGCTGCCGCCAGGTTTTTTGGAAGTCCTTTGCTCAGCCCCGGAGAAAGGCTAGCGAGCCACAGGCAGGCGGATTTGCAGGCAGGTTGCCCGACTTAGGGGCAGCCTGCAGAAGTCCTGAGCATCTGCCTTCCTTGTTTATTATTATTAGTATTTTCTTCTTTTTTTTTCTTTCTTTTGTTTCCCCCAAGGGACACCAGACGAAATGTAAACCTGTTGTTACCCCTCGATCCAAAGAAAACTTGCTTCGGGAAGGTCCTTGGTACGACCGGGCTCCAACTGCTCCCGGCGGAGGCAGCCCCACTGACCCCTACAGTGGGTGGAACTTCGGCAGAGTGATATGTTCTCGAATATCTGCTGGTCATAAGCAGCTTACACACGTGTTACGTTAAGGCTGATTCGTCCTGTCAGAAGTGATGAGGAAACCCTCAGGAAGACTGAGTTGGAGAAAGGAAAGGATGGGGTTTTAACTGCCGGTGGTACTGAATTACAATTCAGTAGCGTCTCCGGGCTCGAAGAGCTTTAAACAAACGCCGAAATGATAACTCGGGGCTTGTTTGTCCGTTTGTTTGTTTTAATTAGAAAAGGATAGCAACAGGCGGGATCTTTTCCCCTCCAAGTCTTCTGTAAGCGCAGATCACCTAAACAAACGGTGACAAGCGGAATTTGGGGCGCTGGTTGTCCTTTCTTTTCTATTTATTCTTGTTTCGGACCCTGGACTTTCTTCCCCACCTCCTTTTCCTTCAGTGCCGGGATTCAGCTGCTGAATCCCTTCTATCCTGCTCGCAAAAGCTATGGCGAGTAGCGAAGGTTTGTTGGGAAAACAAAGCTTCAAACCGAAGAGTCTGCTGGCGAAAACGCCGACTTGTTTCAATAAAGCTCAAGCAGATTTCACGGTGCGTTTAGCTCAGACCATAACATTCATCAGAACATTGCGAGAGATTAGTGACTAATGTATGAAGTAATCCAGCCCTTGAAGGAATTGGTTTTTATGTGCACACACGCATGCACACACACACACACACAATTTCGACATCCTTCTGCCTTCAAGGTTCTGTGCAAATATTAATCTGCCCTTCTATAATTTACCCTCTCCTCTAATTTGTATTTTAACGTCTTTCTTTCTAAGAGTCCACATGAGCCGTCAATATGCAACTGCTAATATTTTTCGGTTTGTCGTTTTGTAAATGGTCATATTTCAGGGTATGTTAAAAGCACCTTGACGGAAAGTGGAATTTGTTATTACAGCCACAAGCGTGTATTTAATCGGATGTATGTAAGTGTGAACAGGGCTGAACGTGTGTATAATAAGATGACATTTGGCTTTTTACTTGTAGAAAAGTCACTTTTTCATTAAAAAATAACTAAATAATTTCTAAATAATAATAATAAAAGAAGCCTGCAGATTTCGAGACGTGCCTTTGTTATTAAGGATTTATCTTCTATGAATCTCGATTTTTTGATGTATTGGTGAATGTACGGCCAAACCCCAGTATAAGGGATCTATGCAGTATCTATAAGGGATCTCTCTGTCATCGCGGTTCTTTCCTAGTGCTTGTTTGGGTTTCTCTAGCAGATTGGGATCGGGATTTGAGGGGACCCACCTGCACGCGGGCCGCCAGGCGAGGCGGTCGGAGGGCAAGCGAGCACCGCTGCTGTCCTGAGCCCTGTCGATGGCAGGGCTGGAGGAATGGCCGGGTCTTCTCCTCCCTCTGCTTGAGCATCATCCTCTGAAAGGGAGGCAAGGGACAAATTTCCCGCTGTTGACCTTCGGGTGGAAATTGCCCCATTGCGATACTGCTTAGACCATGTGTGCGTTTCTGAGCAACGGAGCTGGGACAGTTCACATGCAAGTGAATATACGGGGCGAAAAATAATAGTGGGGAGGGGAAGCTGGGTCTCTAGTCTTCTCCTGCTCCTCGTACCGGGCAGGGGTAGCTGCATCGCAGCTCCGCGGAGCGAGCGAGGAGGCGGAGGGCCGGGACCCGGACCAGAGCTGGCAGAGGAGTCGAGGGGAGGGAGGGAAAGGCCAGCCCTAGTTGCACGGCCATAAATCCGGGCTGTCAGCTGAGACAGACGGCTGGTGAAACACAGCACCTGTCCAAACACTTTCCAGCAGCAGGTAATCAGAGAACCGACACTTTACATTTTTGTGTGGAACAAGCGCATTAACCATTTCGCAGACTGTCCCAAAACAGCGCTGTTTGTGTGTCTGGGTACTTTGTCTTTCTTAACGTCTAATAAATCAGGATGACAGAAGAGAGTCAAAGCCTTTCTCCTTTTGATATTTGACACATCAGCAGTAAGCCAATACTTTTTCTCCCTGTTCTTTCAGCCCTCCTCGCGTCTACATCACCCAGGGTATCTGTTTGTTAAATGGGTGCAGTTTGGGATACCTGAGAGATTTTTACACACTGGACAGGCAAAAACGATGTCAGCGGCACAAAAACCCCAGCTGGAACAGGGAGCATAATAGTTTCTTCATCAGTATGTGAGGCTCTGCAAACATCCCATGCTGGCTGCTCCATCACCTCCACAGTTTCTTCATGCACTTGGTGGGAACCCCAGCCCTAGTAGAATTATGCATGAAATCTGGGTCGGACTAGGCTCTGGTTTTAACTGCACTTTTGAAAAGAGATTTGGCTTTCCAGATAAATATGTTTGGTTTGAGACTTTCTGTTCTGTAACTGTTTCATCTCTTGCAGGTTTTAAATGTCTTGCTACGCTTTAAAGAGGAAGAAAAAACAAACAAACAAACAAACAAAAACCAAGATGGCAATCAAAATATTTTAATCCAACACTTGGGGGAAGCTTTTTCCCATCCTACCCCAACTCCATACTAGATAGTGGCAAAACTAGTTACCTGAGAAATGTTAGTCCTAGCCACTTTCTTAAATCTCTTTAAATTTTAATCTACTGAGTAGCAGAACTCCTCCTTTGTGGATTAGGACAAAACTAACACAAAGGAGAGGTTTAAGCAGAAGTTTACCCACTTCAGGAATTGATAACTGCTAAACATGCACTCACAGAAGAAACAAGCTTGCAAAAGAGATCTGTGGATAACAGCCTGTATAAATTACATATATTCCACACAGCAGGATACTGAAGTAATACTGTGCCTATTCTCCTTTACAGGAGGCAAAGAGTTTTACACTTTTACCTTAAGTGGAGACATGCCAGTAGGGCAGCATTTTGACTGTGTTATTTTGCCATTAAATTAATTAACCCCATTTTTCACCATCCAGACCCAATAAAGCCTGAAACTTGCTTTCAGCTCTTATACTCCCTATGATCTGTAAGATGGGATAAGTAGTCCTTCAAGTATCCCTAACCCTTACTCAGGAATAAATCTACTGAAATCGGTGATTTTATTCAAGAGGCATCTCAGCACAGCAATGCTAGCTACAAGAGCGCAATTCAACACAGATCTGTAGCAAAAGCTCCTAAGCAAAGTAAGTGCAGCCCTTGGTATCAGCTTAATTTCACACTAGATGCTGAGAGGACTGAAACAGGATGGATGTAATGTTGCCTTGGGACCTTGTCCAGCATTTTTTACCCCAAACCTTTTTCCAAAAAGGTTATTCTTAGGAACAGGATGTGTCAGGCACAGAAGACCCTATAACAGAAAGAAATTTCACCCCAGAAAAAAGCACACACAAAGGACTCAGATTCATAGGCCCTTCATCTTTGCACCATACCTTAAGTAGCCCACAGTGAAAATTCCTACACAAGAGCAAGAACAACTGCAGCCCCACATGGAAGTGCAGAGCTTCTTAATCAAAGTCCAGATTTTGCACAATTCTTCATTGGGGGAGGTGTTTCATTTAATAACAGACAAGAGAGTCCCTTTATTGTGCCAGGCTTTTTGCCTTTTAAGTCTGAAGTAGACATAAAAACAAAGTTGAAATCTACCTCCAGCCAAATTCAAGGCACTAAGCTGTGATTTTGGCAAAGGTGCTCGTATTCTGTTGCAACTTGGCCGAGTGCTACAGTAGCTGTTTAATGAAGGGGTGAATAGGATTCCATCTTTCGTTTACAACCTGAAGAGGAAATATTTTCCTCTTGAATAAACTCTTGTCTTCATTGACACTCTCAGAAGTCCCAAAACCAGCTCCAGAAAAGACATCTACAAAGCCCAAGTACCCCAGCACAGAATCAGATAGATAGCTAGAAAGAGCCTCGTACTTTCTAAACATTCAAGCCTATATTAATGCAGCATTATTTAAGCTATATACATTGCCAGCTCCAGAAAGCTAGTAATTTACGTAGTCTCCAGCCAGGCATAGGAGCTAAACATTGCTTATTGCCTTCAGGAAGTTTTACCTCTATATGTCTGGATTGAAGAGGCTTTTGTCCTCTTTTCCAGAGCCAGAGGGGGTGTGTATGAGGAAGGATTGAGAGAACACACTGTCATAATATTTGTGCTCTTGCATCACAGTATTGTTTTCTTTGTTATGGCCTGTTTCAAAATTTCAGAGTTCTTTCAAGCAGGGTGGCATACTAATAACCTCCTTTGCTATGGGGAAAAGCAATGTTTCTGTGGGTTCTTTCCTCTCTTTAATAGCAGAGCAGAGGATATTCAAGATGGAGCAATACAGCTGTACTCTGCAGCAAAATATCTCGAACAGAGTGTGCAGGACCTAAGACCAAAGACCATCAAGTAGAAAAATATACAAAAAGAAAGAAAAAAAAAATAGGTTGACACATATTTTTCTAAATTCCACTGTAGTTTATTCCTTATTATTATCAGTGTATTCTTCCTGATGATAGCTATTCATCAAGTATGTGCTTATAAGCAGTACATATGGGTTCATAAATGCTTTATTAAGTATAATTTAGCTGGTTTAGGGTCCAAAGGGTTTACTTTAGTTGAGTTTGAACTCCTGTTGTTATTTTAAGTAATAACTTGGTTACTACTCTAGTAACATCTGAAAGCCAGCTATAGCCCTTCACATAAATAGTGTTTTTCATGTTGTCTTTACTATTATTAAAGTATTTTCAGTCCACTGTGGAGAAGCAATGTTAATGAATATCACGCCAGATCCAAACTGGGCATAACTACAGGTATTCTGTGGCTCCATGAGGTATCCCAGGCTACTTCACTGGACCAGAAGAGACTTCAGCAAGACTACTCTATGAAATTCTTTTTACCTTGGTAGAATTTTTAGTTACCTGACTTAGAGATCTTAAACTTTCAGCAGAAACCTGAGAGTCTGATTTCCTAACCTTCTATTTTTATCGGTAACTATTACGAATGGCCAGATAAACTTCAATATTCCAAGTAAAAGTTGTCAATCTTACTTCAAGATTTTTAAAGGAGTTTTCTGTAAGACCTCAGAAATTATGTATGGCCTTTCAAAATAAACATAAGACACCAAACTGTTTATTTCAATTCATTCCACAGCATTTACAATTGAAAACTGTGGCATCTCACTACAGAAACAATTTTCCCTAGATTTCTAACAAGAATCTATGGCAATATGGACATAAAAGGCCTGTGGAGTTGCCCAATTCACTTTCCTTCCAGCGCAGTTTCTTCCAGTTTATTTTTAATAGCTTATGAAACAAGGTAATAGCTACTACCCTTGTTTAAAACATCCTAAGCTGTGAAGAAAAAAACCCACAAAAATATGTTTTTCTCTGTGAGAGAAGTGATGCTGCACTGCCAGGTAATAACAGAGGTTTAGTATTTGATGCTCCCAAACCAAGTAGCTAACGCAATTCTCTTTCACCATCAAGCAACTGCTGTTGCTCTTGGGTACTTCACACAGCCATCTTCAGTGCAGTGGTATGTGCTCATTACTCATCTTCATCAAACAACACCAAAGTAATTCCCCTCTCTTTGGCATATACAAGCCTCAATTAGTTGTATGTTATCATCACATTCCCCATTAATCACTTAGCAGAACTGCACAGATGTACAGCAGCAACTTTCTCACTTTTTCCTCATAAGTCAGTCCAGGAAGCCCCCTAGTCATTTCTGGGTTTCTCTGAACTTCTCTGAAGCATCTTTCTGACTAATCATAAGACACAGCAGAAGCATAGCTTTCTGTGTCACAATACCTGGAGTCATGTTGGGTTCTTCCCACACCCCCAGCTCCAGAAGAAGAAGGTTAAAGAAGGACAAAGAAGTTATAAGGTATGTTTCAAGCAGCAAGGCTAACACATGAGAACAGTGTACAGAGACTACACAGAGACTACAGTTACTCAACCTTGTCAGGAAACGCCACCAAAAAAACCCCTTCACCATAATATTTCAACAGAAGTCTTGTTCAGAGAAACAACCTTCCCCTTTCAACTCTCTTTGCTCCTTTATCTTTCTTGCCCTTATCCAATGCTGTCCTAGAGGAAGCATAAGCAATTTCTCCCTTAAATCTAGTCTACAAAACACAGAACAAGACAACGGTGCTTGCCATAGACTCTTCTGATGCCTTAGCATCCTTTGCTAAAATGGCTTTGCTCCAAGTCTCTTGCAGACAGCACCTCTCCATCCAAAACCTGAATTTGGAAGATAAGGCACATAAGCTGCATTTTTCCTGGCCAGAGACCCTAACTCAGCTCAACGCACCCATCCTGTGGCAAAGACACTGCTGAGACCTTGGCCAAAGCAAAATAAACGTACATTTCTAGTGCCACTTCTCAAGGAATTGTGTGCAGTCCCTGCATCTTCTAAAAGTCGCAAAACACTTGTCAGAGCTCCCTGGGAACATTCAGGTTTGAATTTTCCTATTTCCCAGGGATTAGGCATTGTTCCACATTTCTTTACTCAGTATGGAGAAGATTGTTTTTGCCCCTTGCTATGAATAAGTTCCAGCCCCCCACAACCTTCTCAGTGGCTGCAAAGGAGAATTTCCTCTTCACATCATCATTTCTGTCACCACAGATGACAGGTTCAAATCTGACCAGTTGACTTGACAAGCTCAGCACATGATATCATCTTGTTATTATAATTTCTTCCTCTCCAGCACAAACAACCAGAGCAAGGATTGTAAGGCTACCCAAATTACTTTTAATTAATATTTGCATCAATAAAAATTGCTAGACACTTTTTTTGTTCCTTGTACAGCTGAAACCTCAAGACCAAAAGATCCTGTAACTAGCTTGAAAAGATGAGAAAGGCACATATTGTCACAGTTTGATTTAAATGTTGGGGAATTATGTTGGGTTTTCCTACAGGGTGGAGATGTCTCCTCAAACTGGGAAACAGCTGAAGCAGCTAGAAATGAGTCAGTTCACACACAGGCTTGTGAACAGTGGAATGGTGCCAAAAACCTGCTATCTCTTTAAGTTGATGTAACAAAGAAGAGCATGGGATAAAGGGTTCTAGAGGTAGTGCTTGTGCTATTAACAGAGGTTACAGTTTACGGTCTTACTCTGAGGTAGTATATAAGCCTTTTTATTTTCAGGTCATAGTGTGAAACAATCCCTACAATAAAACATCTAAAAGTTAATCATTCAAAACCTAGGACCATTGTGTTCATACACCATTATTTTAGCCCTTTTAAATTCAGCGCACATACCATTGTAGTGCACTATTTAAATTACAGGATTACACTCTTTTCCTTCCTATAGGATTCCTGCATCATGCAATAACTAGCTATTGTGGGGAGGAAACCGTCTTGTGAAATTAAAAGGAATATTTTTTCGGGGCCCTGACTCAGTGCAAGTCAGGAGGTTTATTCCAAGTGAGAAAGAAGACCTCTGGAGAAGAATGGATTTTTAAATATATAAGTCATAGGATTCTAGATGTGCGTGTACATAGGGAAACTAAAGTCATTAAATCTTTTCAGCTAGCTTAGTATCAAAATACATAAAAACTTGTTGTAAACTAAGCCATATATTTTACATTAGGAGTATTTCTGGTAGTTAGCTTTATCAGGAACACAGGCAGTTGTTACTTTACCAGAATCTATCTTCTAATAGAGGGGATACTGCAATTGAAAAGGCAGGCTCCTTGTGATATCATACACACCCTGTTATAGTATCCTTTTAGAAATGAGGTTTTGCAATTTCTGAGCTGTCGTATGCATCCAGACTTGAGTCTAACTCAGATAATAATCTAAGACATGGGACCCTTTCCTTTGGCACAGTTCTGCTCTTCCTCACCAGGACAAGAATCCTGGCTTAGCACGCTGGTGCCTACAGGTCTCATAACTATGATGAGGTCTGATGAAACTGTACCCTCATTCTCATATTCATTCTTATTTAATTGCTTGCAAAACAGGATTGAACACTGCTTGAGTTCAATTTACTTTGGTTGGTTGCTTTCATAAGCACCATCCATCCATCTCCTCTGATGCAAGGCCAGCAAGCAGCATCTCCTACAGAGATCTATCAGCCATCACTATACGAAGTGCAGCACAGTCACATCCAAGTCCATGTTCACAAACCTTAAAAGCTGGCAACCAGTAAAACATACCACAAACCAGTCATTATATTTCACTACTTCATAACAGCCATAAGACATCTGAGTTGTATACATGACTTACACCTCTCCCCGGAAAAAGGCCCATAGTAATGAATGCACGTAATGAGTTCCCTTCTATTTATTTGAAAATTTACCCATTCAGTGGCAAGACCTGACTGAGAAATACTGAAAGTATATTTCCATATATTGACTGGGAAGCATGTTCTGTTTAGCTTCAGCCTCATAATTTTATTGCACAACAGAGGAAAAAAAAAAAGAGCTGATGATACCAAAAAAAGAAAGATAAGACGCATTTGCTTTCAAGGTACACACATATCTACATGACAGATAGCTCCAGCTGATTTCAGCAGGAGTTCTCATGGACACTAAGTATCTCAGTCATTCAGATCTTGTTGGGAGTGGCTCAAAACCCAGCAGAGCCAGGAACTATATGTGAGCAGCTATACATTAATCTTAATTGCTATTCTATAAATAGGCTGGGAAACTCCAGCCAAATTGAGCAACAAGAATCATGAAGGGGTATTTTTTTGTCCCCTGTATTATTAAAAGGCCAAATAAGTGTTCAAATTAGAAGGTTCAAACACTAACATGAAACTTTGTTTTGAGCAATAAGCTCGTTGTGGCAGAAAGGAAAAAAAGATTAATCATAAAACTGATTTTCATCTATTAGTTTGATGAGTTTTAATGATGAGTTTCAGCATTAGTTTGTTAAACGTTTTCATCTCTCTGCCCCACTTCTCCTATACAAGGACCAAATTTGAGATCTTAAGCTGCTGAACATGCTGATTACTTAAAAAGCAACTGTTTTCCTGGATCTTAAACTTATTGCAAAGAACCTTAAGGCCACAACCACAACAAGCTGTGAGGGACCCATTGGATTTCAGGGTGCTGAGCTTACCACGGGCCAGGATGCATCCAGTTCTTCTGAGGATTTCAGCATGCAGCAAAGAATACGTTAAGAAGCAATCATGCCTGCTTTTGTGCATTAACAGCCCGTACCACAGACTCTGCAAGGCTCTGCCCCAGACAGACTGGAAAAGTTTGTCTCGTGCAATGCCATCCTTACCATAAACAGAAGGAGCCTTTTGACTCCAGTGGGAGGTGACATCAATGAGCAGGTTGTCTTGGAAGACAGCCAGACCAGGTCTTCCAAAGCCCCATTTCCTTGATGGGCATAACACAAAAAAACCCCTGAAGACTTCAAAATGCATGCTTATTCTTCAGGGAGAGTCACAATAGGCACAAGTCATTCAGATACCCATGAACAGTAACTCATCGTTCTCTAACAAAGTAGAGGAAAGTTGCTCCCTCACATACAAGGACTAGGACTTTGGAGACAATCTTGAGGTCCAAAGAATCATGGACTTATGTTCTTCTAACCAAAGCTGTCTGCAAAGACACATGCTTTGCCCAAGCCCTGCCAACCACTGCTGCCTCTCAAGATGAACAACTATCATCCACAACAGCAGCTGGAAGGAGGTGGAGAAAGAAGGGAACAACTTTGAGTGTCTCCCGAAGACCTTGCTGTACCTCTGTCTGACAGCACATCAGCAGCAAGTCAAGAGGTTTATAACATTCCAATTTAAACATTCTTATCACTGTGTGCAGCTCTGAATGTACTGCCCTGAGGGTTCCCTTCTGCCCATCAATGCATAGATGTGTCATCATCATTTTCTATCATGTAAACTCAACTACCATTCAAGTTACACTGATATGTGATAACTGTGTAGTGTTGATCGTCCATATCAGGTTAAAAACATACCTGAACAAGATGCTTAGAGGTACAGGCTAGTAGAGAAGTTCGACTGGTAAAATATTTGCATGAGGCTTTCTCTCCTTACTTTCAGTTCTACAGACTGAATATACAGAAAAACTTGATAATATTTAAATAGCATTTATATATTGCCATTAAAATAGAATTATAGTCAGTGAGGACAAAGCCAAAAGCTGTTTTTCTATTATGAGGAAAAAATCCTATTTGAAATTATTCATGTCTCAATTTTCATTTATTTGGTTTATTTGTCAGAGACTTGATCAACGCCGACAAACATACTGCTGCTTTTCATTTGCTGTATTTCCTCCTGTACCTGCTTTATGTAGTACCTTCCCACAAAATCAGGAGAACAACAAAAGCCCCTTAATTATTATGAATATAAACTGACAAAAATATCAGCAAATGGGCTCATTCATTTTAACAACACACATGATGTAAACAATTGTATCAATATTTTAAGAAGACGTCTCAGTTATTTGACAACTCACCACTCACCCTTACATGACAAAAACAGCTGAATATCCTATTTTCCTGGCTGTACAAATACATACATATTTGTATTCACTGAAATAAGTTTGCCTTGGTTAAAAGCTGTATAATGACAGAAGAAACATGGGATAAAATTGGTCACATTCGAGCTATGAACACAGGGCTTAGCTACAAAAATAATCAAAAATCTTAAACCTGCAAGTACTGTTTCACTGATATAAATGGGACCAGTAAGAATAAAGGCTTTGTATGAAAAAGAATTTGCAGAGCCAGTTTCATGCTTTGCAATCAGAGAAAAGCCCACACACTACAAAGAGGAAGGAATCCAGCCTTTTGATGTGGGAAAGCAAGGGAATGAGTCTCCTTTTTGGACATTAGCATGCACCTGCAGAGTGGCACAGAAGACTACACTGTTCATCGCCCCAGGGGCCCATACATTTCACTTGAACCTGGGAGCTCTGGCAACATCATCTCCCAGCCTGTACCTGTACAGGATGCTGAAAGACCCAAGCAGGGTAGACAGGCTTGCCAGACTACCTCCAGCATGCCTTGCCAGGAGAATTACCTCTTCCCTGGCTCTGTTCAAATGAACTCCAACACACCCTGTGAAGCTCAAATACATCTCACTTAAAGCCCAAGTTTACATCCAACCCATATAGCTATTTCCAATGGACCCATGATTGATGGAAAATATCATAAGAAACACCAAGCTACATTGTGGTAATCATTAGGCAACGCAATTCCAAAATCCCCAAATATGTAAAATTTAAAAAAACCACCTGTCCTATGTCAAAGCCAGAATCTGCCTAGCCCAAGGTCCTGTCTCCAGCATACCTACTCTCTACAGCTTAGGGCATGTTCAACAGAAGGGAAACGTATTTCCAAAGTATTTCCTACACTTGCTTAGGATATTCCTGAGCCAAAACAGGACCCTTGTGCTCAATAGCCCTGAAGAACTTTTCCTTCACAATTTTGTCCTGTCACTTTTTGAGCCCATGCCACGTTCTTCAATTCAAGTCCAGTTAGATTTGTGTCATGCAAAGAAACATCTCTTGCTATTTTGCTCTGCATGTGCCACCCAATAGCAGATCACGGGATCAATGAAAGTCATCTGGGAGAGTTTTGCAGCCTTTCCCCTAAGCACTTTTCTCTCATTTGAGACCTGTATCATATCACCTTCCAAGTCACATGTTGAAGATGACTCAATCATTCCTCATCTTGATCATACTTGTGAAGCTCTTCCACCTTTACTGTACTTTGTTGTGATAGATAGAGGTGGCAGCAAATGCACAAGGGTGGGAGGCCTACAACTACATACAGGATTTGAGTGCTGAATATACCACAGACATGTATTAGCTAAATAAATATGAATTGGTAGTCATGAACAAATTATCTTTACCTGATGCTACAAGTTTTTTTCAACTGCAACTAGCTTTGGATCTTTGGTTTTCATAAGCAAAATTAAAGGCTCACTCCTATGTTGCGTTCTGTTGTTTCAGAGCCTACCTGCAACTATTATTTTGATTTTTTAACTATTTGAGTTATGTATCAGAAAGCCAGACATATCCCAACTTTAGCAGGTCAGCTTGGACCTATGTGTGTCATCACTATTAGGCGTGTAGCTCTGTCCCTTTGTCTTTAAGTAAGCAGTATGGGATTTTGTAGGTCATGCAGCACACTGACCTCAGCTCCCCTTGAAGACCACCATGAAAACTGGTGGAAGCAGGGTGAGGTTAGCGAGTCATGCCTGAAGCCCTCCAGGTGGTACCAGGATCATCTGTAGTTGCACATACCACTCTTGAAGCCTTGGCTACCACCTGTGAAAGCAGAAGCACCAGCCCAGCTCAAGACTAAATCCAATTTTACACAAAAATTTTCTGGTTCTTCTGACCCTGAAGAGAGACCACAGATGTAACTAGAAGTAACTAGAAAATTCCTGGGTTTTAATTAGAGCAGGCAGAGAAATATTCTGTGGTTCAGCAGGATGGGACAAAAACAGCAGGAACAAGAGCTATCTTTTCCGCCTTGTTTTATAGCAAAGGGTGGCTGAACTCTTTGGGCCCTCTCTATAGGCCTGGATACTTTCTGTAGTCAGGAGACCTCCTCTGTTTTAATAGGGTTTTTGGCTAGAGCTTTAGTTTTAGTACGCAAAACCACCATCTTTAAGAGACATCTACATTTCATACAAGAGTATTCTGCCTGGCAAACTTGCATGTCCACCATTGTCCAATCTGCTGAGAAGAGTGGTTCTGGGCATTCCTGATTAGCCAGAGAAGCATACAAGGAAAGCTTTGGAAGAGCTTTCTATTTCGTATTTGTATTTGCGAATCAGCCAAAAGCTATTAAAATTAGGAAAAGCACTTTCAGAAGAACAACTCATCCATCACACCTTTACCTTTTCCCCCAACAACTTTTGTTTAATATTAGCTTCAGTAACAAAAAAGTCATTACAAATTACCCGAGCTACAAGATAGCTTAAATATTAACAAGCATGTAAAGCCACTGGGGGTAAAAGCCTGGAGCTCTATAATAATAAAGCAAGACTCAGCGAGATTCCATAATTATTTGTTACACAACCCAAGAAACCAGCTAGAGCATTTCTAAGATTACACACCTTTCATATATGAGGTGTAACCATGCCAGAAATTACATAAGGCTTTTTATAACAAAATCATTTGTCATTAAAGAGACAGAATGAAGGGCCATTATGACCAGAAGTGACAGTTCAAGAATTAGTTTACTTAGGACCTGATCCAAAGCCCATCATAGTGATTTGCATGCATTTCAACATACTTTGGATAAGACATTTAGTATTTTCCATGTTGCAGTATTTTCCATGTTGTGGATTTTTGTGGAACTGGAGTGGAGCTGTGGAGGAAATAAAACCAGGCATTTGTTCCTGTCAGACCTGAGAACTCAGAGCTGGCACTGATTTTGGTGGTAGTAACTTCTCCTTTAGATCCTTAAAAAAAAAAAAAAAAAAAAAAAAAAAAAGCTGGCCACCAATTCAGATTCCCAAATATGGGTTAAAATGCTTCCTAGGTATACCAGTTCTGGAAATGCTGACCTATGCAGCCAGCCCTAGCAGGAGTTGCAGGCAGTATCACAAGCAGTTCAGATTCAGGGGGATGTATTTAGGCCCATGCATTTTTTTTTTATGTGAAGAAAAATGCAAACCACATGACTCATAACAGGAAGATGACATCTGCAGCATGGAAGTAAAGGTCTCAGCTGTAAGCCTAGCCCTGGTCATCAGGAAGCCCCTTTGGATAAGAGTGGACACCTTAGTGAAACAGTTTATTTGTATGCCTGCAGGTGAGAACTCGGCTTTTTCTTTTTCCACCCCTTCCTTTGGGTATGTTAAGGGCTGTGGAGAAGACACAGCTCAGTGGGAAAATACTATGGCCAAAAAAAGGGCATTATCCTGCACGTTTACCGGAAAACACAGGACTCCTGCAAAAGCAGCAAAACAAAGACTTCAAATTGACTTGGCAGGGATCAATTTGCAAGACCTGGTTTAAAAAGTATCTCACTATGGAAGCACTGCTCTGTAGTAGTTAACAATGGTATACCAGAGTCAACATACTTTACGGGCAGAGGAGGGGGGGAGGAAATCACCTCAGAATACAATAAAAATCTGCAGACTCTTGAATATTGAGATGAATGTGGAAAAGGTCCAATGGTAATTGCCTTTTCTAATAACCCAAGGGCCATTAGATTAGGCTGGTAGGATACAGGTACTTTGTTTTGCTCCCATCAGAAGTCTCCTTGCAGCTGAGCAGGGATGCCCCATTGGGCAGACTCCCACAGGATTTTGCTTGTTTTCTAGGCCTCTGACTTTGTTGCACCATTCAGATCTCCACCCCCAGGTCTGACAGTCACACCACTCAAGACGGACAAAACATCCTTGAGCTCTCTAGATTCATAATTTCTCCTTCAGCCCACAAGCCACACAATGTACTTCGTAAGCCCTAAGCCTGGCTTCACTCAAGGACTGACTGCACAGTGCTTCTCTAATACACACTCCAAACATAGAAACACCATCTGGCAAATTCATCAGGTCAGCTGTAACAGGGAGCACCTTTCAGTAAAGCATAATTTCTTCTTTTTCAACTGTTTTCTAGATAGTAGAATTCATAATAGCACTGAATAGCCTGGGACTCCAGCAAAGCATCAAACTAATTCCTTTTGGTTCCCACTCAGCAGAGCAGAGACCAGTGGCACAGCAAGGTGGGCTGCATGCCTTGATTTGTGCCTGCACAGATCTGGGGACTGGATTTACCAAGAACCCGCCTAGGTGCTCACCTCTATAGGGAACTGGGTGTACCCCATCTTCTGATGCCATGACTTCCAAATCTGACCCAGCAAGTGTGATACTTTTGCCCTGAGCCAAGCAAAGTCACACGGGTCCTGAAGAAGGAAAAAAACAAAAAAAACCCCAAACAAACCAAAACACTAAAAAACCACAAACAAACAAAAAACCCAACAACCACCCACACACCGGTTAAGAGGACATTCTTCTCTTCTTCCTATCCAAATGATTAGGATGTCAATTCCCCTTTCTTGAGATATTCAGTTTTCCATGTTTTTCAGCAACATGTTTCTGGACATGCTAATCTTTTCCTACACAGACTGGGAAGCTCAGATTCAACACAATCTCTTTTCCATCATCCACCCTTACAAAAGTGGAAGCTATGCCTTCAGAAGACATCTGACCCTCATTCTGGTCTTAAGACACTATATGCATGCTTTCAAATGGAAGGAAAAGAGTTCTATTCTACTTGGACACAAAGCTAAACAGCTTTTGGTCAGAAGGAATAGTTTGATGCTTGTAGAAAAAGGCTATTTCTAAGCCAAAATGGGTTTACCTTCCAACAGGAACATCACCAGCCCTTATGCACTATGTCTCATAGAGCTATATGGTAGGAACAAAAACACTCTTAGAGCTGACAAAACCCACATTATTCTTCCCTCCCATTAGCTTGAACACCACTGACCGAAATATCTAACTAGTCTCTTCTCAGTCAGAAGCCAGTTTGCTGGCTTTCCCCCGTCTCCAGTTTTTGCAGCTGGTGATGGGCACACCCATTATGAACAAAACTAAGCAGAGTCTGAGAGGTGTGCAGATAATCAAGGCAACACTGCAGCCTGCAGGTGCCTTATAAGATAACACCAGGACACACCTGGCTACTACTCATGTCTCCACTCCCAGAGAGCACACTGGCAGTGATAGACCGGAGGATCTTTTGAAGTCACTTTTGTGGGATAAGTGTTAAGTAGACCAAAATAAATTAATCAGTCTGGGTTCATGAGCAGAAGGAAATTATGACTTACCTTTCACACACATCCCCATTCTCAATAATTGAATACCTTTGTGAAGGCTATTTGTAAAATTATTTCTTTAACCCTGGATGTTTATGTATTTTATGGATATAAAAAATGCTAAAAGCCTCATGATGACAGACAGATGCAGTGGCACACAGAACCAGTGTTGTAAGAGAGGAAATAGATGCTTAGAACTGAAAAGGAGCAAAAAAGTGGGCAACAAATCAGTTAATACGCATTACCTTTGATCTAGAAGCCAGGTATCTTCTCAAAGCAATCCCACTAACTAGCCTACTGAGGACTACTTTTTTCAAGTCTATTGTCCCCCTCTATTGCTTTAACATATTCATTTCCTTGGAGGTCAGGTGCTCCACTACCACCATTTTCAAGCTATTTCAGGTGATCCTCTTCATTTAAATTTCCCTCAGAACTTCAGCTTCTTTGTGAGTTCCTCCAAACAATAAGAGGGAGAAATATAATGGCATCTTCTTTTACTGCCTTCTCCACATTCCTACACAGTTACATATTCTCAGCACTCTCCAACAATTTGATTAGTTTTGTTGTGTTACATTTTTTAATAAAACTCCTCCACTCAGTTTTCTGACCTCCAAGAGACTTCTGGATCTTTTATTACCCAGAAGCATTCAGTAACCATGCCACTCATCCTTTCTCCTCTGGAGAAAGTATGTGTATTCTTGGCATGCAGTGCAACTCTTCCCTTACATTTCCCCATCTCTCTTCCAAAGCAATTCATTCTAATACAGCAGTTGTACAACCCAACTGCCAGGCCTCTGTGATACCTCTTATATCATTGCTTTGGCTGTGGTCTAAAGCTTTGAATTATTCTTTTTTGTTGCCATGCCCTTGGCATTAGTGTAGAGTGACATCAAGTGCTCAGCTCACTCCCCTATTGCTCTCAGTCCTGTTTCTCTGATGGCTTCCATGCAGCTCCCCAGTATCCCTTCCATAGGTGCCAGGATACTCATTTACCTGTGGACTCTTATGACTTGTCCCTTCAAGCCTAGATCAGAACACCTCTGTTAGGCCCCTTTGCTCAGCATCATTCCCCTCTGGCATCTATCAGTCCCTGCCTGGCTCTCTGCTTAAAGTAGAGACAGAAGTTATGACTCCCCCAAGCCTCAGACTTATATCTAGTCTGGGCAGAGTCACACCTGGTTGTGGGACCTCTGAGCTGACCTAATTAAAAGCACTCAGAGGAACACCATTACAGCTCATCTTCGCACAACAGGAATGGAGGTATCTCCAATTGTGGCTTAAGCATCTGTCCTACTACCCAGAAAACAGGGAAGCAGTGTGAGGGCTAGTTCCCTTTAGAAGGCTGCCACAAATCACCAGCAACCCCTCTGTCTACCAGCAACCCTCCTCTCAGTATTTTGGCCAGTGCACTCATGGCACCTCTTTATCTTCTAGGAAAAGTCCTTCAGAGGTTCCCTGAAAACCATTACTTGTCTTACACCCTCTGCCTCAATTAGTTTTAATTAACAGCATATTAATAAAGAATCACTCAACTTTAACTTCAAAGATACCAAGAACTAAGCCATACGCTCCAAAACACAAGCAACAATGACCTTCAGACATCCATCAGACCACTTTCTGCTTTCCTGTCTTTTCCAGATTATCCAGAAAAGATAGGTACAACTTACACTACATCTACTCATTAGCCATTTAGTTCTAAAAACCACACACAAGCACAACAGCAACCCCTCTGCTTGTAAGCCATAGAGAGTCCCCCAACACAATCACAACCTCAGTGTTTGGCCCATCCTTGTTTTTATGGTTGCCTTAATCAGCAGTATATTGAAAATAACTGTGCTGTTCAGGCTTAGAGCATTTGCACCCACCTACTTTATGTTTTCTTAGACCAGTCTCTTCAGCATAACAGGCAGGTGATGGTCCTTTAGTGGTTCTTCATGTTTATATAGTGTATGTTTGGGGTGGATACTAAGTTCTTAGTCCCTCTTGTAGTTCCTAATGTTATAGCACCTTTTCTGCACTCTTCTGATGCAGGCACAATTAAAAGTGGACATGATAGGCATTAGCTATAAAGAATGGCTGCTATTTTGCCATGCAGTCTACTTCTTCAGAATGCACATGGATTCCTTAAACTACTTGATGCTCACCACACTGATCCTGGGTGGTTCCCAGCTGTGTACCAGGCATGCACAGAAGGGAAAGAATATGAAGCCATAACAAAAAGACAGAATGATGTGAACCTCATAAGCTTAATTTAGTACACATTTTTCAATATTCCAGGAAGAGCTCCTCAACCTTCTGTACCCTTAAGGCAGACATAGAAATTTTGAAAATTCTTATGATATTTCAGCATCTCCAAAACTAACTCCTGACTTTTCTGCCCCAAAATTTCTGCCCCATACACCTATTGTCTTTCTTACATATAATGCTTGGGTCACAATCCCAAGTAAGTGAACTTGTAACGTGGGATTTCTAATGTTATCCTTATGGCAGAAAAGGAAACATACAAGGAGTATTATGTGTGCATGCTATATTTTCAAGATGGAACAGAAGCCAAAGTTAAGATTGAGGTTGAATATTGAATTTAAGAGAGCACAAAGCCATACAACTGTCACTCCCTGCAACTAGGGCTTTTTTACGGTTACTACTACTTTATAAGTTAAAAATTATTTTTGAAGTAGGTTCTTTCTTATTTCTAGTAGTCAGTCCAAAGCTGTTGACATTAGTGGAAAGTTTCCAGTTTAAAATATGAGTTGGGCCAATCTTTGACAGGTACATTCTTATTGAGAAAACACAGAAGAAAATAAAAACCCAAAACCTGTGAAACCACTGAAATTATTTCAGTGGGAGTACACTGGGGTAAATAAGAATAAAGTCATTCTCAATCAAGCCCCAAAATTGGTCTCAGTGGTCGCAGTGAGCTCTTGCAAAGGGGCTTTTTTGCTGGCCTACGAAGAAGAACAGAATTTAACATCCAATCCTGCACTTGATAATAAAACCCTCTTCAACCTCAGAGCAGCAGAAAAGAGCAAAGATAATGCCTGGCTTCTGACAGTGTAACACTGGTACCTTAAAACAACCATTCAAATGCATAGTGTTAGTTAAACCACAACAGTCAGCTAGTTAGAGACAAGCCCTGTGCAGAAGGACTCACAGTCCATATAGGTAAGATAAAAGACAATAAAAGAAAAGCAGTCTTATTATCCCCATTTTATGGGTAGGAAATGGACCTCTGAAGAAATTAAGTGCCTCGCTCAAAGCCATACAGGAAATCAGTGTCAGAGGAAACAAATGCAAACCTGAGTGTCACGGTAGTTCCTTCCTCTCGATACCATTTTGACCATCAGGGCTGCTTTCAATTAAGTCTTTTATTGAGGACATCTCTTTCTAGCTATGCTTTTGTTTATTTATTTATTTACTGCATATCCCACATGGTAGACCTGTAGAATTACAAGTGTCTCCAGCCAGTTTCTTTACTGTGTTTTATGAACCTTAATGAGCCCCCCCTGAAAGCTGAAGTACCTACATCTAGGGGGAAGGGAGCACAGAAGCAGAAATAGCAGCATTGTGTGCAGCTTTTAGTGTGCGGTCCAGGTTCATGGAGTGGTGTGTAAACAATCCACTTTGCCACGTTTAAGGACAGGCACAATTTTAGGAAATCCAAACACCCTGTTAGCCTACTGACCTCTAGATAACCTACTTCAACAACAATGAAACATACAGTATGCTGGGGAGGAGGAGGGGCAACGCTAGGAAGATGCTTTGCTGCCATAGGAAACAGGCCAAGCAAAACTCTCGTCATTTTTGATGTTTGCTTGATGATTCTGTAAGAGGGGGGGAGTATCATTTTGCTAGAAAATCAGTGGCCTGACAGAGATTTGCAGCGAATTTTTGCAGCTCCATAGGAGCCCAGGCGTTAGCTGTGGGACATTGTGCTTCCTACACTTGCCTGACCCTCTCACCGGAGAATTCTGCTTTTCCACAGACCTGAGTGAAATGGAATCCAAAGAGAAAATAGCTCTGCACTGTCCACAGCTTCTCAACCCAAAGGGCCAAAGGGAGTGTTCAGATAGAGCCTTTTTGCCTTAGATACACAGTCTGTAGGTGAGACTCATGTATTTCATAGGTAAGAAATATGGTAATTCAGACTAGGGGAGACCCAGAAACACAGAAGCATATACAGAATGGAAAATTAAGGGGAAATTGGTGTTAAAAACAGCAGTGGGAGTGCTTGCATGGCTGCTTGACAGCATCAAACATTCAGTAAGCAGATGTCTGTCCAAAAACCTTCAAAGGCAAACTGCAAGAGCAAACCCATTCACCTTACCTAAGTTTCTTATTTCTTAATCTTAGTTTTTGTCTGAGTCTTATTTCTTATTTCTTATTCTTATTCTGGTGCACAGTGACGTGTTGGTCATGCTGTCACTAAATCCTTTCTGAGCAGGAAGGGCTGTGAGAAGTTATGCAGTAAGGACATGCCACCATTTACATTTTTCACCTAGGCATGCAGTCTGCTTTAGAAAATACTTAAAGCCTATGGTTAGCAACCAGCATATATTGAAGTGCTTTCTTAACTAATTCAAGCATCCCCATCACCTGAGCTAGCCTACTGTCCAGAAATCTATGCTGAAGTGACTTGCCCAGTGGCAATGCAGAGGACAAAAGGGATGTCTCTTCATTTTCTTTAATTGTAATCACTTCTAGCTGCCAGGAATGCACTAATGTTCAAAAGGAAATCACATGTACAACGATATTTTATCTAGTTTGATATGTACATATTCTGAAAGCCTGGCTTTGCTGTGCATCACACTGTGGAAATGCAGAGGACAAAGACTTAATACAGCTGCATCAGCTTTGTGGTGTTGCACATATGAACCAAGAACGGCACTGTTAGGTGGCCTACCCACAACAGTGTGTGAAAAGAAACACAGGCAGGCTACAAGGAACAGTTTCATTGCAAGATTATCCCTGCCTCTATCACTTCAATCTTCTGAAAAAATCGTTTGACTCTTTCTCCTCCCAGTCCCCAGTTGTAACATACTGGAGTTTCATTGCACCCAGCACTTGTACAAATAAAATCAGCGCACATGCATCATGCAGGAATAGCAATAGTCATAACTACAGTATTGTAAGAGCAAGAAATCTTGTTCTTTATCACCTTGTTGCACTGGTCCTGCAAGCCTAGCCATAAAAAATGCCTTGTAACAATACTTAATATCCAATATGTCTGCAGCAAAACACATTTTCCATGTAATCTGACTGTATCAAATCCGTATACACTGCAGAAAGAATGACTTGGAATGGGAAGAAAGAAGGAACATTGAGCTTTAGGAAAACTCAAAGGAACATTTTATTGTAACATTTATAACAGAAAGTTGGGGGGTTTAGTTTCGCCTCAAGGTGTAACTTGCTAATAAAAGTTCTGGAAAACCTGCTGTGTATAAGAACCCTGGCCTATGATGTCAGAATTCATTATGCACACAGGGGCTATTTACAGCCTTGTAAAGTTGTAGACAAGGAAATTGTTGCTGAAATATAGTTTCAAAAGTTTAAAGGTAATCATTCAACTGATGTATACACCTCAGCTATTGAACAGACCTTTTAAACGGTTCTGTCTAAACTGAAAAAATTGAATGGCTTGAGTTGAAAACATCCACCCATGTTTCTTCACACGTGTTGGGTATAAAATTGTATATACATATATATACATAGGTAACTGTGGGATCTTTATTTTCATTCAAGAGTTATCTAGGTAAACCTATAAATTAAGTATAGGCATAAGGTGTTCAGAAGTAAGACAAACTGGAAGCAATTTTCACCAGTGATTTCATTCTCCATTTATTCACTTGAAAAAGAATTTAAAAAAAAAAATGAAGAAGAAAATCAGGAAAAAAATGGGAGAGCAAAGAACTGCACATAGGAACAAACAAACAAACAAAAGGATTTTCAGTTTCCTAATTCTAAAGATATTTTATCAAAAATGCTGAAACATCAATTGAAATGTGTATTTTTCATCAGAACAACAGCTGTACACACATGAAGTTTCATATAGGTTCAATCAAACTCTGAGGCAAAAGCGCTGCTGAGTTTGATGGGTCAGGGGAGGCTGCAAGAACCCCCTGAGAAAGCACTTACTCTAGGTCACACAACTGAGACTGGCACCGCTGTATTTAAAACTGGAGGGGAAAAAAATGTTGACGGTACAGTGTGCTCTGTTTCACTCGATCGCTGCTTGCTGTTTTATTCTTTGGCTTTAAGCATTGTAATTGCTGCTCTAGTGATTTTTCCACTACTCTGAAAAGGCTTTGTGACCAGATGTTGTTTGTCATTTGTCCCACAGTAGCTGGCAACAATATCATTACAGAAATATAGAAAAATGTGCTCAGCACTGGGGATTAATAGCCAATCCCAGCATTTTCCTACTGAATCACTTTTTCAAATATTCCTGCTCACAGCAGTCCAAATGATTTTCTAGCTCTGGCTGAGCTAACTTCCCAAGCATTCCACTTATATTTATTTTTTCTAATGCACTTGTCAGCTACTTCAAACTCCACCCCAGCTCCTGACAGCAAGGCCAATCGAGCACCCTGTCATTGTGGTTTCATGGGGAACCAGCTCATGGCCGCAGAAATGGACTGCACCCAATGGCACAAGCCCAAAAATAACTGCACCACTTCCACTTTTTTCAATGCCTCTGCATTGTTCCAATAGCACTGAGATATTACTACTGATTAATGCTGATATATAAATAACATGCAAAATGGTGGAAAGCTTTAAGGGGGTTTTTATTCCTGTTTTTACTCATGTTAGCAGTAATATTTCTATTGGTTTCAAGAAGATCTGTATACCAGACTAACACTAATGCAATTTCATTAACTTAGCTGAATTGCTCCTTGTTTATAGCAGTGGAAGTGAGTGGAAAATCAAGGACAACAGAATAAGAAATAATCCTATTATCCTGCCCAGCAAGATTCTCCTGGGTTTAGAGCAGAAGTTTAGTTTTAGCATTAGCTTCTCTGGTCATGTAAGATTTTACACCTTTCCTTGCTCTGAACAGCTATTCTGGTGAGTTCACTTTTCTCTTAGTCTTTCAACTCTCCTCCCTCCTTCTGCTGTTGGGCTTGCTTCCTCACCAGATCTAGCTAGATCTGCTTGATCTAGACTTACTAGATCAAGCAGACAACTTGTCAGCAGTACAGGGCACCTAGTGGTCCGCTCAAATGACAGTTGATAATGAATGTCAAGATTGAAAAAGTCCTTCAAATCTGAGAATTTCTCTGTGCCATCGTGACATGCATTAGAAGCCCCAAACGACAGCAGTATGTGTGGGGAAGGTGAGCAACTGCACAAATCAGGCAAGTTCCTCTCATATCACACCAAAGACATCACCCATTCACCTATATAGAAAATATTTACCCTGCCACATCTTTTTCACCTAAAGCAGAGATAACCAATGCATCCAGTCTGACAGCACAAATGCAGTTACATTGGACCCATCTCATGCCATTATTAATGCCATTTTCAAAATGGGGTGGTTGAGACTTCACCTCTGTGTTGGTCACCCTGACATCATTCAGTGACCCACAGGATGCTGCAAGTGCAACTCGACTGCCACTGAAGGAAAGACAACTTGTATGGACCCTGATGGAATCAGAGCAAGCTTCAGGTGAAGAAAACACCAGGGCAAGAAAAGTAATTGTATATGCCACAAGTTCCTTTAACACATAGCTAGCCAGGCTGGACTGCACCTACTAGTGGGTTTATATTAATGTTTTATATATATTCTATATGTATGAATATGTATGTTTTATGTATATGCTATATGTATGAATATACACAGGTAAAGGTTGTACGTATATGTATGTGTATGTAAACATGTATATCTACATCAATATATATAAAATGGTTTATGGTTTTCCATTTAGGATCTATGTAATTGATAAAAAGCCTGTTGTACCTAACTTTCATCTGGGAATGTGCCACTTTACAGGGCTAGATCCAGTCTCTGAGAAAAAATAACTTTAGAATAAAACTAGAGACAGATTGAAAAGAAAACCAGCCATTGAGATGTGATCTGGATGTGCGCAAATACCACCACTAGTTATTTTTACAGCCAAATGTCCCAGTGAGATGCACCAGTCAGAGTACTGCAAGTGCTCAAACTTTTAAAGGCAATGGCATGTCTCCACCCCCCTGATTCATATTTCCACATGAAGCTCAGAGACTTGAATGTGCTACCTCCTCTGAGCCAAATTTCCCTCTGGATCCACACTGCAGATACTGAGAGTTGGAGCGAGTTATCCTTTGGAGAATAAATTAGTTACTGGCAAGACAACTTTGGCAGCAGCTTAATCTTCCAATCAGTTGCTCCACTAGCATTCTTTTAACCTGGAGAAAAGGGCACGTCCTCATGGGTCCAGCATTTCCCAGACTGAGTTTGTAATAAGATTCAATTTGGAGGGCAGATGTGTTTTCTGTTAAACAGATATGCTCCTTCTCCATTAAGGCCCACTGGGTTGGGGAGCTTTTTTGTCATTGTTTTGTTTTGTTTGGGGTTAGGTGTTGGGGTTTTTTTTTCTCTTCTTTGTGAGAACAGGAGGAGTAGTAGAGCAAAAAGCCTAATTCAAGTAACAGCAGGATTTGAATAACTGCACATGGGACATTGTATCCCTTGTACCATGTGGAGCAGCAGAGCTGCACGGCCTTACTCGTGGGAAGTCACTGCCTCTCGCCCACTCTGTGGCTGCTGTTTCATTTCTTTTTCTGTTCTCTCTCATATGTCTTCAAAGCCTCCAAGCCACCGTGTCTCATTTGTTGAGGTAATGAGAGGCATGATTAGCCATAAGAGTTGTAGGCTACCCATTAGATGGGACTCTGACACTTTAGCTAATGTCTTACCAGAACGCAGGATACCCCATGAAGGTGCACACTATGATTCCCATAGCAGAGCCTCTGGTGAAGGGCAGGCAGGACGGAGGTCTATTTTCATGTACAGACCAGATCAGAGACACACAATGTCCCCCACTGGGTATTATTTGTTCTGCTGCAAAAGCATCTGTAGATCCCTGCTGCACACCCTGGCCTCACTTCCTGGTGAGTGGAGGTACATCTAGGAGAAGAATCCTGCTACAGTGAGATTACAGAGTGCATGTCCTTAGACGCAGCTTGGGAAGTGCTGGGATCTGCTGACCAGGCCTTCTTCCCACACCTCTGGCCAAATCTCCGTGCCATGCCTAACATTCCTTTGGTCAGCATGCCTGTGGGTGCCCACCTTACTGCTTTTGTCTGACTCCACAGCAGTTCCCTTCTGATGCAGATCCTGCTTTACCTCTGGGAAGGTCTGCCTTTATCCTCTCAGTCTCCATCAGCAGCCTTCAACCAGAAATAAAAGGAGAAACACTTGCAGAGAGAAGCCCACATCTAGCCCAGCTCCACACACTAGGAACTCGCCATTGCATCCACACACCCATCATTTCCCAAACCAGGGGACTCCACGAGCCCCTTTCTAGCCCAGTGGCCTGAAAACCCAGACCACAGGCAGTGGTGCCCACCTACACCAGCCTTGCTGCAAATGGTGGGCAAGGACAGGTCTCAGAAGCAGAGTATTCAAGGCAGCCCACCTGCTAATAATGTGCTACTGTAGTGGTTAAGTACACCACATGTAGTGACTCAAGGAAAGACAAGTATCCTCACATGCAATAGCAAAGAAAGGACAGTGTTCTTGAAGGGGGAGGAAAGTGGAAATCTTTTTTTCATGCAGAATAACAGGACAAGTGGAAAAAAAAAAAAGGAAAAAAAAAAAGGAAAAATTATCCCTTAAAACCATTTTCTTCTGGGTTTGTTTTGTTTGTTGTTTGTTTGTTTGTTTGTTTGGGGGTAATTTGCATTTAGGTTTTTCTGGAGACTGATAATCAAGGAAGCAAAAGAGATTTAACTATATCTGGCACTTGAAGAGATCCGTTGCTTTTCTATGTACATACAGCGCTTAAGTCAGTTCAGCAGTTCAGCTATCTGGGAAGCATTGTTTCCTCGGATGCCATGATTGACAAAGAGACAACAGAATAGCAAAGGCATATAGAGCCTTCAGAAAACTCCATAAAAGAGTCTGGTGCAATAAACACCTGAAGAAAAGTACAAAGATTAGTCTCTATAGAGCCATTGTACCGTCTACTTTTTTACATGGGTCTGAATCATGGGTTATCTACCGCCATCACCTGCAACTCCTCAAACGTTTTCATCAGCGCTGCCTCCATACAATTCTAAACATTCACTGGACCGACTATGTGTCAAATGGTGCTGTTCTTGAACAGGCAGGGGTCACCAGTATCGAGGCCATATTGTTGAAATCGCAGGTGCGCTGGGCAGGGCACGTCTCTGGGATGAAGGATCATTGCCTCCCTAAGATTGTGCTTTACAATGAACTTGCCACTGGTTACCACAAGAGAAGTGCCCCAGAGAAAATATATAAGGACTTCCTGAAACAATACCTAAGTCTTGGCCATATTGACTGCCATCAGTGGTCCACCTTGGCCTCCAACCAGGAGACTTGGAGACATACTGTACATAATGCTGTTGTCTCCTTTGAGAACACATGCAGAACTAGTCTCAAGGAGAAAAAACAACATAGAAAGAATCGTGCCCCGCCTATACCACCCAAGGAGACCTTTCGTTGTGCTCTTTGCAACCAGATTTTCCTATCCCACATTGGCCTTTTTAGTCATCACCACGCTTGTAGTAAGAGTGGGTAAAGCCCTTCCCAAATCTTCGTTCGCAAAGTCAAGCCATGATGATGATATACAGCTTTAAAGGTGGTTTGGTTGTGCAGAAGAGGTGTACAACACCTTCACTGCTTCAACCTGGACTCTTACTCTGCCTCTTCCCTCGTGCCATTCAGACGGCTTTTCGTACCCAAGCAGCTGCAAGTGTTTTCCCCTTCCAGGAAGTCCCGATGCGAGGGTGCACCGAGGAGGTCTCGGGGCAGAAGCAGCCTTTGCCCCAGAGTGCCTGGCACACAGGAACCCCTTTTGGCTGTGAGAGGAGCCTCTGACTCACAAGAGACCCTATTCACTGCCCAGCCCCAGGGCAAGCGGTTTATGTCAGGCCATGTGACCTGAACCTTCCAACAAATCTCGCTCTTCCTCTCCCTTCGGTCCAAACAATAAAAACCCTCTCCTCGAAGTTTTAATAACTTAAGTGTGATGTCAGCCTCGTGTTTAAAATGCATCGCAGGTCTTTATAAGCAAAGAATATTACCCTACCCTGCCTGGGACAAATCCGAGGCTAGAGTTTTCGCTCGTTTAAACCTCGCCTGGCTGCGGAGAGGGCCGTGACTGAAGGGGGGGTCCTCAGGGCCACCATGCAGCAGCTCGCTGCCCCTTTCCGCCTGTCAGCCAGGGAATTTATTTTCTTGGTAAGGAGCAGGCATGGCTGGCGTTATCGGCAGGGATGACGCAAGAGACAAACAAGGGGGCCTTTGAAATGGCCGAGGTTGGAGGGGTCCCCCTTCTTCCTCTCCATGCAGTGACATAATTCATCTGAGGAGGGAGGAGAAGCAAGAAAATAACCCCCGATATAGATGTATTTTTAAAATTGACCACCTCAGGAGCTACTAGGGAAAAGTGCACACGGGGGAGGAAGGTGGGGCAGGGGCTCTGGGGATGGGGGGAGCTCAGGGAGATGGGGGGTGCCCCTAACCCTACCTCTGCCCCTGCAGGTGAGGCGGGGCCAGAGCCCCCATTTCCAGGAGCCCAGCGCCACCCAGCGGAAAGCCCGGGCAGGCGCCACGGGGGGCGAGGGTCCCCCCAGGGCGCATCGGAGAGTCCGGGGGTCCCCAGTCCCCGTCTCCCCCCGTCACGGAGACACTGCGGCTCCGACGAGAGCCACCCCGGTGCCCGAAGGGGTGGGGAGGGCAGGTTGCAAGGGGCATCGTTTTGAAACGTCACTTCTTCCCTTTTTTTGCTGTCTCCCCGACTCTGTTGCGATGGAAGAGGTGGATCTGTTATGCCGCAGAGCCCTGGTGAATCTAGGGAAGCAAGAAATGTTGGTGTATCTATTGTGTCAGTGAAATTAAAAAAAAATAATAAAATCTATATATAAAATATATATATATATTTTTTAAGAGGAAAAGTAAATCAAATGGAGGGATTTTTGGCCCGGACTCTATGTTTCCGAAAGGTCAGTGGTATCATTTTTGACGTTGATTATGTAGCTGTTCTGGTCTCAAGTATGCTCCCCCTCCCTCTCCTAGCGTGGTGTGCGAGGATGGTATTTGAAAGGGAGGAAGCAGATACCGAAAGTGATGGCTGATGAATTGTCTAAACCCTTCAGGGACATTTCTTGCGGGGGCTCGGAGGCAGCTCATCAATAAAAGCCTCCCGGATGGAGGAGGGAAAGAGAAAGGGTGATGGGGGGGAGAACATCACCCTCATCCTCCTCCTTTGACTATATGGGGGATCGTAGCAGACCCAGGCTTTGGAGGGACCGCTGTGAAAAGGGAGGGAAGCGGGGAGGAGGGGAGAAGCACCCTGTAAGAAAATACCTCCCCAAAGGATTTATAGATAGGTAGACAGACCGGCAGATAGATAGGTGGATGTAAACCCGGGGTTACTGTCTCCTGCCCCGGCATCGCGAACCGGTCCTAACGGGGGTGGCCGAGGAGGGAGGTGGCGGGGCCTCGGCTGTGCCCGGCTTTGGCAGGCCCCGCTCCTGAGGTGCGAGCTTGGATTATTACTTTTTTCCAAACTATGTTCGTAAATCATGTAATAATCCGGCACTCAGTAACTCGGCCCTACCTTTGAGTGGGTCGTTATGTTTTATGGGCTTTACTTAAAAATTAATGCAAACCTCTCACGAAAGGAGAAGGGGGTACTGGGGAGGGAGGGAAGGCGGGGGAAGGAAAGGAGGGAGCGAGGAAACCTGCTCCTGATTAGCGCCTGCCCCGGCAGCGGGACAGGGGCTGCGGGCGAGTCCGGCTTCTCGGCCCGCGGGCACAGCTGCGACGCGGGTGAGGAGCGCTCAGGGCCGCCCGGAGGGGCGAGGGTGGTGACTGCGGACATAGCTCTAGGCTCTTCTTCCTCTGAAGTTAAAACCAACCCACACCCCTTTGGATGCTACCGAGATGCGGGTCGCCCCAGCCAGACCCCGCCTGGCTCTCCGCTCGCTGCCCACCCGCCGAGACCCCCTGCTTGGCGCCGGGGGCGTCCCGCGGAGCTTTTCATGCGTGTTTCTGAGGGAAAGGGATGCTGTTTGGGGCGGCGGAGGCCAGAGGGCGTGGGGAATGGAGGGGGTGTCCCGGGGAGCGGCGGCGAGAGGGGGGAAAAGGGCAGCCCTCCGCCAGAGCCGGGGGCACGGCTGGCTCCCTCGCCCCGCTGAAAGTATTTGTCTGCCGCGAATGGTATGGAAAGTAATTAAGGTCGGCGCATGTATGAAAATTATTGACAATGTGTAAAGCCAGAAATCTCATTTGATCGGAATGTAAACTTGGGCGGGGGAGAAGCCAGTCAAAAACGTCCCGTGTGTTCAGATCTCGGGCCAACCCGTGTTTGCCCGTACTCGCGGCTGTCAGTGGGGTACGCGGAGCGGTTCGGGAGGGGGGGCTCTCCTGCCAACCTTGCAGGGAAACGACGAACCCCAAGAGCCCCAAGGTCGCTCCTGGCTCTTGCGCGACCTTTACCACCGCCACCCGACCTGGATATGCGGGGTGGGGGCGATCGGGTCCGACACCCATCTGTTTCGCACCGCCCGCCTGAGCCAGGGCCTGCCCCTAACCCTCCACCTGCCCTCAGCTGCCTGCTCCGCTGCCCGCGCTCTGCGGGCATCTCGCCGCTTTGCTCTGATCTCGAAACATCCCGCTTCTTGTTTTACCCCGCGCCGGTCACGTTTTATTTACACCGACAAGAGGATGCTCGGAGACAAAAGAGTTTTGTTTTGGGTTGGGATTTTTTTTTTTTTTTTTTTTTTTTACGTCAAAGATGTTTTATATTTTTGGAAGGGTTGTGTTTCCTTTTAGAGAGGTGACCTACATCCTGACCGCTGTAGGGGGTTTATTTTGATGCTCCGGGAAGTTCAGTCGGAGCTCTGCAGAGCCGGGAGGGGGTAAAATCTTTAACGTTGTCACCTGGCATGAGAAAGGCCAAGTCTACCCATACAAAACACTGGGTGGAAGTTCTGGGGGCTGACACTTACAAACCCGACGCTATTATTATACGCGGAGCCTGTAATCGGTTTGATCGCCGCGATGTCCTCGCAGCTCCGAGGGGCTGTTCAACACCGGCAGTATCTGCCGGGCGGCCAGATCCCCTCCATCAGTCGGAGCCTCTGCGTTACGCCCTATCTGGGCAGCCTTCCTGCTGTGTCCCACCAGCCCGGGGGGAAAGCATGTAGAAGGCAAAAGGACGGGCAGTCCTCTGGATCATGACAGACACCCCCGGTACTCCCAGCAGACCCCTGCGGCTGGTTGCAAGTCAGCTTTGTTATACCCTGGGCTTAGCGAGCTCGGATGGAGAGTGGACACCTCGGGCTCGCAGTGTCTTTCGGTCACAGCTCCAGTGCGATGATGAGGGCAGGATTGGATGCAGGGGATGAAGGTAGCCTTGGGGTGTTGGGAGGGATGTAGAGTCAACGTAGCAACAAAATCTTAGGCTGTAAGTGCCTCCCGGAAAGTTTTAAAGGTGAGAAACTCTTTTCTGCCCATTGAAGAGACCGAACGTCTGGTCTCTTCATCAGAACCTGTCTGGGAGGAAGATGTCTTCTCGCCTCCTTTGCTCAGTGCTTGCACTCCCCCTCGGAGGGGTTCTGTGGCCCTTAGGTCTGCGGAATTCCGGCTCCCTGCCGGCACCCTCCCGGGAACCGTGGTCCTTCTTGCCCAGCGTGGGAGAGTCGGGTGCTGGCTCTTCTCCCACCTGCTGAGGCAAATTTCCCCCTGAAAAACACTTCCCTAAAGGCGAATAAATTCTTGTTTCTCGACTGCTTCTCGCCTACACTGTCTCTTGCCTGATCTTTCCCTCCATCCTCGGGCTCCGAGCAAAGCTGCCGCGCATGGGAGAGCTATGCAGCAGGCAGGAAAGGGGAAGGTATGGCCCTACAGTATTCGCGATCGCTACCTTCATGGAAGCGTCCTGACCTCCACCAGGCTTAGCTCCCCCCACATCTAGGCTCTGCTGAAAATTTTCCCAAGGTATCTTCACGGGAAGCCGGCCAAACCCATGTGGTGATATTCCAGGTAACACTGTGGTAGCAAAACACTAGGAGATAGGTGCCGTCTCTGCGCAGGCGGCACATCTGCTGATGCTTTTTTCTGATACTTTTCAAGATGAAGTAGGCCCCTGCGTTTGCACTGAATGTCCTTTTCTGCCCTTGAGATGAGAGATGTCTCAACCGTTCGGGTGCCGTGACCGTGTCCCCTCGAGAACGCAGAAAGACCGACCCCTTCAACCGGAACTGAGGAGGGTCCTGATAGCAGCCTTCAGAGAGACGTCTATAAAAAGAGTCACGCCTGTTGCCCGTTGCATACGACAAAAAAAAAAAAAAAAAAAAAAAAAAAAAAAAAAAAAAAAGATAGAGAAGGAGAAGGAGAAGGGGGGGGGGGGGGGGGGGGAAGCAAAAAATGAAGCGGAAAAACCTCTCCAAACAAACATCGGGATCGCACGGCTACTGCCAGAGGTCCCGAGAAGTCAAGAGGTCCCGGGAGCAGCACAAAGGACGGGGCCAGACCTCTGAGAGTCCCTTCCCATCCCTGGCCTTTCTGCTCCCCCGGCTGCACTCCCCCCCACCCCCGTTCCCCAGGCGGTCGCCCTGGGCTGCCGGGGCCGGGCTCTCCTCTGCGGCTGCTCGGCTCCTCCAGCTCCTTCAAATGCCCGCATGCCCCTCATGCGGAAAGGGGTCTCTGTTTGTCAGCAGCTGCAGATCGAGATCTAAATCCAGGCACCCTGAAACTGACAGTTGGAGGAAAATCCTCCAGGGCTTAAGGAAACGCACTTTTACAATACTGGAGGGATTTGTTTAAGTTTCAGTCTCGGCTTTAATTGAAAAAACGCTTCTCATCTGCAGGACCTCAGAGGAGAGGAAAGAGCCTGAAGCACGCAGCTAAAAAAAGGGAGGAAAAGAACAGAAAGAGAACAAAAAGGGGGGAAAAATAGGGACTCCAAAATAACCGTAAACATTTATCTTTCATATTTGTCTCCCATTTTCTTAACTGGTTTAGTCTAACTTACTTCATTTAGCCCACGAAGCAGAGGGGTCTGCGTTATGAACATGAAACTGAAACCGCAATAATGAAGAGATTTCCTAGAATAAAAACGATGATTATAGAACAACATCTGAGTAACCAAATCTGCCAAAAAGTTTAATTTCCGTATACTTTGGTAAAACAAACCAGTTGTGCTCCAAAGCTGGGATCAGCTTAGAAATGGATACACCAACCAAAATAAACATCTCCACCAAACAGCAAATGCACTTCTGTTTAATCACAGGCATTTCAAACCACCTTTCAAAGTCTCAGGACTATGTCTTGGAGACTTCTTAATGCTGTTTCAAACAAGCGTCTGTTGCGAACAACAGGACGTTGCTAACAGGTAGAAAGTGGTTGACTGATAGATGGTGTAGCCCCCGATTCTCCTATCAGGGCTGTGACAAGCCGCGACTGAAGCAGCCTGAGGCTCCCCGATACAGGGCTGCCCTGCATCGGCTTTGCTCGTAGTCTGCCCTGTTTCGCACAGCGGAGAAAGCAACGAAACCTTCGTGTATCGTGACATCTGTGTTGGCAGTAAATGCCTCTTCCCGCTTGGCTGTTAATGATCAAAACTAATTGTCTGAAAAGGGGGCAGGTTAGAGTGATGTCCAGGCAATGTCCCCGTCCCACTTTCCTTGCCTTTAATACTTTTAACCTCCTGACGATCGCAGAAATTACTTGGACATGTCATCCAAGGTGACATTCAGACAGACGTCTCTCCTCGGAAGGCGAAAAAGCATACTCGTTCGCCGATCTAGAGGGGGAAAGGATGTTTATGTATAAAATCACGGATATTTAAAAAAAAAAAACTTCCGAACAGGTCGTTACAACGCTATCAGGCACGTCGGCCTCCCTGACCCTCCAGGAAAAGAGATATGAAATAAATTAGAAAAAGATGAACAGATAGATAGATAGATATTTTATTTTTACGATGGGAGCAATTTAAATCGATGCTTCGGGAAAGGTAAACACGGTCTATCAACCGGGCGATTATTTTTTCTATTAAAAAACGTGTAGTAAACATTGCCGGGCTTGGTAGTGTTTTTCTTAGCTGATCCTCAGATACAATCGAGCCATTTTCGGACACATTCCCATGTATGTAGCAGTGGTGATCTGGAGGAAGCTGTCGACGCCTGTTCAGTTAATTTAGGTTTTCTTTGTCTAATTACTGTGGAGCTTAGGGAAAAGGAGCCGGGCTCAGGGCAGTAAACTGACACTTGGGCTCTGTGTGTGGTATCCAGGCAGTTTGATGGAAAAAGCCTGCTTCCACTCAACTGCAGGTCACTGTCTGGGACCAGCCCCACCCCCTCCCTGCCTGTACCCACCAGCGAGTTCTCAGCACGGAGCTGCACTGAAGACAGACGGACGCACAGACACACACACACAGCGCTGCAGGCACGCTGACAACGGCGTCCAGCTCTGCCCGCGTCCTTCCCACCCCTGTGCCTTTGGTCCAGCATCCCTGTCTGCTCTGCCCTTCTTCCTGCCGCCGTCCCCCCTGCGTCTCCAGTTTGATCCTGGAGCCTCCTCTATCATCTGGGAGCGGGCCTGTGCCTCCGCCAGCATCTCTCCTCCCTCCACCTCCGGCCCCCCGCTTCCTGTAGCAAAACGTGGGCCAGCACGCTTGACCAACGCTGCACAGAGGTGGGGGGGTGGGAGGGCACAACCCGGGGAGGCGGACGGGGCCGCATTACTGGTTCTGGGACTCGACCCTTGTTGCCTATTAAATTAATGGCGTTTTATATGGGGGTGGGAAGGGGGAGCGAGAAATATTAAAAACTGGAGGTGTCGCAGGCTTGAGGAGCAGCAGGCACCCTGCCTGGGGCTCCGCAGGGAGGGCAACCCCCTCACATGCACACATGCCCACACCCGGCGGCATAAGTACCAGTGAGCCCCGGGGCGCACCGGCGGAGCTGCGGGCGGGCAGCCTCTCCCGTTGGCCCGGGGCTGTCCCGGGGAGCCCCGGGCAGACCGGTGCCTGCGGGAAAGAGGGAACCCCACGGAAGTAGCAAACGGTGCCGCTGCGGGCTGCGGGGCCAGGGCTGGTGCCGCTGCAGCAGCAGCAGCAGCAGCAGCGCCTCCTGCCCAGATGACGGGTGGACAGAGCCCAGCTGGAAAAGGGGTGGTCTTTCTCGCTCCCCCTCTCACTCCCCCTTTCTCTGTGCTGATTTCTCGGCCGGATTCAGGGGGGTCTGCGAGGAAAGGGGTGGGGGGAAGAAAGGGCAAGATTGAAGGAACTGATAGGCGGTCGCCTGTGCCTTTACGCAAGAAAAAAGCATTTATGAAAGAATAACAGTGCGGAAGAGATTAGAGGGGGGGCTCTTGCGCTTCCTCCCCTTGCCGGATTAGACTGCGGGATGGTCCCCAGGTGGGGGGCAGAGGAGGAAGCGGAGCGGCGCTGAGCGGAGCCTCTGCGGGCGGTGCGAGGAGGGCGGGGGCCGTGCCGGGGCCGTGCCGCGGCTGTGCTGGTCCATCACGCCCAGTGGCTGGCTCCGGAGGAAAGCAGAGGAGCCATTGCGCAAGGGACCGCGGGGAGGGATGCGCAGGGCGCTGCCACCGCCCCGCCGCCGCCCGCCGCTCTGAGGAGGTGCCCGGAGGACAGAGGCTCCCACCGCCCCCCTGCCCCTCCGCTCTCCCCCTGCGGGGCATCCCCCGCCCCGGTACCCACCCCGCCCGGCTCCCCCCCTTCCCTCCCAGCCTCACCCCACCCTGCCCCATTCCCCTCCCTCCGTCAGATGACCACCGAGAGCGGCCAGCAGCAGCTGGAGCCCCCCGTCCCTCTCCGCTCCTGCAGCCCGGCTCCCGGAGCTCTCCAGATGAGCCGGCCGCCCTCCTCCGCCCTGGAGACCTCCACCTCCTCTTCCTCCACCTCCACCTCCTCCTCCTCCTCCTCTTCGGCGGCGGCGGCGTCCTCCAAGAGTAAGAAGGCCAGTTCGGGGCTGCGGCGGCCCGAGAAGCCCCCTTATTCCTACATCGCCCTCATCGTCATGGCCATACAGAGCTCGCCCTCCAAGCGCCTGACCCTCAGCGAGATCTACCAGTTCCTGCAGGCCCGCTTCCCCTTCTTCCGCGGCTCCTACCAGGGCTGGAAGAACTCTGTGCGCCACAACCTCTCCCTCAATGAGTGCTTCATCAAGCTGCCCAAGGGCCTGGGCCGACCGGGCAAGGGCCACTACTGGACCATTGACCCGGCCAGCGAGTTCATGTTCGAGGAGGGCTCCTTCCGACGACGGCCCCGCGGCTTCAGGAGGAAATGCCAGGCGCTGAAGCCCATGTACCGCATGATGAACGGGCTGGGCTTCGGCGCCTCCATCCTTCCCCAGGGCTTCGATTTCCAGGGCCCCCCCGCCTCCCTCGCCTGTCATTCCAACGGCTACAACCTCGACATGATGCCCAACGCCATGGCCAGTGGCTATGAGGGACTCAGCGGTGGCCACCACGTCCCACACATGTCGCCCAACCCTGGCTCGACCTACATGGCCAGCTGCCCTGTGACTGCCAACGGGGACTATGGCCCCGACAGCAGCAGCAGCCCCGTGCCGTCCTCGCCGGCCATGGCGAGTGCCATCGAATGCCACTCACCCTACACGAGCCCTTCGGCTCACTGGACAACATCGGGGGCCTCGCCCTACATAAAGCAGCAGGGTCTCCCCGCCGCCAACGCCGCCTCCTCCGGCATCCACTCCAGCGTGCCCTCCTACTCTCTGGAGCAGGGTTACCTGCACCAGAGCCCCCGAGACGACCTCTCAGGTAGGGACCTGGGGGGCTCGGGGGGAGGCGGCTGGGAGCTCGGCGCCGGAGGTGGGTTTCACCGGCGGCGAGGGTTTGGTGTGGGGAACCCCCGACCTTCTGCGGCTTAAGAAAAAAGAGGGGCATTGTCTGCAAGAGGGAGGAAAATACGCGTGGGTTGGAGCTGCTCTGTTTCGGGAAAGGGGGGCTGTCTGGGAGGGCTGTGGGTACGGCTGCGAGCATCCCTCCTTCTTGCCCAGAGCCACTGAGGAGCGCTCCGAGGAAAGCCCGGCTCCATTCCGTCACCGTCCCGGCTCCCTCGCGGCTGGCACGTCCCCCCCGGAGCCGGCGACATGCGCGCGGCAGCAGGACAGGGGCGGCCCAGCTGACCCGGGCTGCGGCTTCCTTTAGCGGGGAGCGCCGCCAGGCATCGCCGCCGCTTCGGTAAATCGCAGTCCGCGGAGCCGCGGCGAGGTAGTAATCAAAAGGAGGCGTTATACATTATCCCCTAAACCCTGCGGGGGAAGGAAAAAGAAAAAGAAAAAGAAAAAGAAAAAGAAAAAGAAAAAGAAAAAGAAAAAGAAAAAGAAAAAGAAAAAGAAAAAGAAAAAGAAAAAGAAAAAATGAGGGGGGGTGGGGAATAAAAAAAGAGAGCAAACACCACCGCGTGTCTTGAAAAATGCGAGAGAGATTAAAGCGGATCCAGTGTATTTCTGCAACTGGAGGGAAAAAGTTTTCTGGTCTCTGTCTCCCACCCCCCCACGCCCCCCGGCCGGTGATCACAGACAATGTCTGCTCAGAAAAGTCCGAGCACAAAAATGGGTAAAAGATGTTGGGCTCTTACGGGGAAATTTTCCAAATAGCCCTTTTAAACGTGGGTCCCGGAGGTTAAGCAAACAAAGACAGTCTGGGCTGGACCACACCGAAGAGGATTTTAGCCTGACTTAACCCCTATGAGAGCGGGGTCTTGTTCAATTTTATGGGAATTTCAACAAGTAACAAATACAGGCGACCTTCAGCTCTGGGTCCCCTCCCGCCCCCTTCTCGGGTGCCTGTCAATCACTCTGCTGTCCTTCGGTGAGCCCTGCAGCCTGCCCCGGCCTCCCCACAGCCGGGGAAGCTGCTCTGCCATCGCCGCAGAATGGACTCGGGGTGTCGAATGAGAGCCAGCGGCCGCGAGAAATAACCCCAAACCCCAAATAGCCTGGTGTGGTCCAGAGGAGAGGCGGCAGCGAAGCGGTCGCCGCCTCATCGGCGTTTTGTCGCAGGCGGGTGCGAGGATGCTGGGCGTCCCCAGCTTGCCTCCCCCGTGCCCTCGGGGCTCTGTTGCTGGGGTTTAAACCCACTTTTCGGAGATCTAGGTCGTGGTTTTGAGGGCCGGGGCGAGAGGCCGGCGGGTCACAGGGGCATCCGTCCTCCGCTGAAATACCTACCTTTACCGTTAGGAATTTCTGCTTTGGTTTGTTGTTGTTATTTGGTGGGTTTATGGTTTTGTTATTCATTCATTTATTTAATTAATTATTTGTTATTATTTGTTATTATTTCCTTTTTCTTTCTGTCGGATTTTCTTCTTCCCCTGTTTCACCCAATGCGGCCCCCATGGGGCCACGCGTGGCACGGGAGTGGGACTGGCCCGGGGAGTGGGGCTGGGAGGTGGTTGCACCATCCTCCTGCTAGGGGCCCGAGGTGGGAAAGGCCATTCCTGCGAGAGAAATTTTCAGCCCAAGAACACAGAGGGAGAGAGCAAGGGCTCTGATGCCCGCGGAGCCTCCACTACAGCTTCCGAGGCTGGGGCTGTTTAAGTCCGAATTGTTTCTGTTCAAGGACGGATAGACATGCAGACAGATCGATGGACGCTTTCTTAATGCCGACGACGAGCGTCCGTTTCCATCAGTCTAGATGTAATGCCACCACTTTGCAAAACGGCGCTTCTCCACTTATTTTCTACGGCCTCAGGATCCGGGCCCACGACTTTAGTGGAAGCCGTCCACATTCCTTGATTAACTGAAAGAAAAACCCGAACCCTTTATTCTTTTGCGTGGATCCAAACCTCATTCGTGTGTGCCATGTAAAATCTCTGGGGCGCAAACGTTTTAGTGGAGTGAAGGGAGATTGGGAAAACCGATCCGAGCTCGTTCATTCATATTTATTATCAGCAGTGTTCTTTCTTCTCCTCTCCCCACGAAAGCAGTAGCAAGTGAATTTTGCCTTTCCCTTTCTCTTAGCTAATTGCAAGGTAAATTCGGTGGCAATCGCTGCTGATCGGTCAATAATCCTCTAGTCAAGACAGCGACAGGGCTGGCTTCAAACCCTGAATTTGCATCAGACCCAAGAATAAGAGAGGAAAAAATTGGAAACAGGAGGCTCGGTTCTGCTAAAAGGATTTTGAAGCTGGGGGGTGGGGGGAGACGGATTTTTTTCGCACGCTATTAAATCCTGCTAAATGATTGAATCAGGATTGTAATAAAGTGCCCCGGTTTATGGTGAGCATACCAGCAGGGTTATTAGAAAGCCGAGGAAATCCAGCGAAATAATCACTTTTATAAAGTGAGCTCTGCGGGGTGAAGGAGGGGACAGTGCCGGAGGAGACGGGCTCAGCGAGCCGCCGGCCGCCGCCGCCGAAGGGCTCCGCATGCCGGGAAGGGAAAACCGGGATGGCTCCTTCTTTTTGTGTTTTCTTTTCCCTTTTCCCACTCTCCTGTTTTTTCTTTTGATCTTCCCACCACCCCCTTTCTCTCTTTTGTTCTTTTTTCTTTTTTTTTTTTTTTTTTTCCTTTGACCTCGGTTAGATCTGACAAGGTCCCGCTAGCCGAGTTTGACATCCACACGCCAACCCAAATCCCTCTCTGGCCCTATCTACTCTGCGGGCCTTGCTCAAGCGGCGCTTTCCTCCCTCCGAATCCAGCAGGAGCCCTGCTAGACTAAAGATCCCAGTATAGCCCTACAGCGCTGCCTGAGGAAGGGATCTCCCACGAGACCCTCGAAACTTGTCCCCTGAAGGGCAGCCTTAGGCTGTGGTGGGAAATGAAAATGGGGGTGTGCAAGGTCGGTGCCAGGGGTGTACTTCGCTTGTTGATGATGAACCGTAGGGTGTCTTCGATCTACATCTAATGTTTAACACACGCGAATAAGAGTGAGCGCTCATACACACACACACACACATATAAATAAATACAGTCTCAACGCACAGACGGATTGTGTTTAGAATTCAACCTGCAGCCATTCAAGTCAAAAGCAAAAACCTCTCAGGAGCGGGATGGGGAGTGGGAAGAGTGAGCAAAGACGGGAACCAGGTTCAAATGGCTGCGGTGCATCCAGAAAACCACGCAATTGGCATCGCCTCCTCACACGCACACGCTCTCACACTTCACCCTACGCCGCGGCTGACCTGACTGTGCCCGCAGGCAGAGGAGCCGAGCGCCAGCCGTGCCTGTGTCCCCGTGGGAGGGAGGGACGGATGTATGGTGGGATGCTGCGAGACAGGGTGAGCCCGGGATGAGGCCGTGCATCCGGCGGCGGGCATCCACCTCCGCCGCCGCCCTTCTCTTCTCGGCCCGCCGTTGCACGGTTGTGCGGCTCCGAACCTTCCCCGTGGAGCAGGCGCCGGGGGTCATATGGGCGGTGTGGGTCTTCGCGGGATCCGAGTCCTCTCCCTGCGTGGGGCGATGGGACCCGCCGCTCTTCCCTCTCGGCAAGCGTGGCAGGCTTTGCCCCGGGGAGCCCCCCTTCGGCTGCTAGGGAAGCCAGAGAGGAGCTCCCAAACCTCACGATGGGGAGCGTGGGCCGGGGGAAAGGAAGCAGTGTGTGAGCCCTGCTGTGCGCACCCGCTGCTCCGTGCAGGTGATGGGATAGAGCTGCTCCCCCCGAGTAGAGCCACCCGACTTCTAAGCATCTCTTCTTATTTCTTTCTCTTGCAGTGGGATTGCCTCGCTACCAGCATCACCCTTCCCCTGTGTGTGACCGGAAAGATTTTGTTCTCAATTTTAATGGTATTTCTTCGTTTCACCCGTCCGCTAGTGGATCTTACTACCACCATCACCACCATCAAAGCGTCTGTCAGGACATCAAGCCCTGCGTGATGTGAAGGCAGCGCCCCAACAGAGACAATTAGGTGGCATTGAACAGAGCCGAGGTATAGACGGACCCACGCAGATCAAATATAATGTGCACTCTGATAGCATTGATAGTACACGAGTCACTTAGCAGAATTACCTAAGGAAGTGATGTTTTTGGTCCCCCTTTACCCCTTGAAGGACACGTACAGCCGATATAATTCTCCAAAGCTCTTCCTAAAAGAAAAATGCCTTCTGTGGTGTGTTGAGTATGGTGGGCCATAAGTGTCCTTATGCCAAGTCTGACCACCTTAATCGAAAAACACCTTTCTGTGACCTCCTAAAGAATCGAGCTTTGGGAAAGGGACAGTTCAATATATTTTTATAGGACAAAGTGCCTTTGAATAGGAAAAATAAGTCTCCCAGCTCAGCGCCTGCGAGGACTCCCCCTTCCGTTGCTGCTTTAGCAGGAAATTTACTTCTTTATTTTTGTCTCTCCCTGAGCCCCACCAAGGACACTTTGTGTGGACTTCAGCACCGACTGATCGATATTATTAAAACAGTATTGTTTAGCCCTTTTGCGTATAGACCTTAAGAAAAGTTCTTTTTTTTTTTTTTCTCCAGTACTGCAGCAATACAATGTGTTGTTTTTTATTTTTACAAAAATTGTTTTCTACCACAATATTTTTTAAAAAAGTATTTTAAATAAATCTCGTGTATACTCACACACTATTGCTTTAAAAGGAGAATATATTTGCACTTATGTATACTTTTTACAGTTTGCCAAAATATTTTGATGTATAAATTTTTTTTTTCCAATAAAATGTATATAAACGACCATGCACCGGACAAACACTTATTTTCTCTCTGCTCCTTCTGAGTAAAATCTTTCACCCCAGCATCTGAGATCGATAAAGCTGCAACCTCAAATCCTCCAGCCGCTGGAAGCAGAAGAGGGGAGTGAGCGATTGACCCAAGGAGGCCAGTGCAGTGGTCTCTGGGCTGCACCTCCCTCTCTCACCCATTCCTCACCCTGCTTTCTCCCGCTGCTGGGGTAGGCTGAAATAACGGGGGCAGCGGCCGCAAAAGCAGCAGGTTCTAGACTGCCTGCTCCTCCTCTCTTCGAGGGTCACCCGAGCCCGAAGCGCTCTCCCCGCTCTTTAGGGTTGGCTCCCGGTGTCCGCAGGTCTCCATGTCCCGCACCGTCGGATCCCTCTGTGCCCCGACGGGGCTTAGCCAGGTGCGGGGAGCAGAAGCTCCCGTGCAGAGCGCAGGGATAGCAGGTCATGGGTGAGCGGCGAGAGAGTTCAAAGGCAAAACCGTGGCTTGATAAGGACAGGGGGGAAGCCCCGGCAATGCCGTGGCCAGGGAAAGGGGAGGAGGAGGAGAAGAAGAAAAGAAGAAACAAAATATAATAACAAAGGGCCCCGAAAGCAACCCAGGCAAAACAATCTCTGACCCCGAGATGCCGCCAGAGGTGCCCCGCGCTGCCGGACACAGGGAGCTTCTTCCCCGTGTATCCTGAAGAATCCACAGGCGGGCCTGCCCCACGGCCGGTGGATGCTCACTGAACCCACCCGGCATGTCCCGCCTCGGCCAGGGGTGGCCGCAGCCAGGGCCTGGTAACTGCCATGTGTGGCAGCTCTTCGCCACCCCCAGCGCAGCTCGTCCCTCCCCATGAAGGGGATGGAGGATCCCCGGTATCCCAATGAGCCCCTCAAGCTGGAGCTGCCCCGCCAAGCTGGATTGACTGCCCTCGGGCCCGCGCCCGGACCCTGGGGAGAGAGAGAGTTTCATCAGAATGTTGTATGTGAACACAGATATATAAATGCAATCATACACACAGAGATATAAAATCATATCTGTGTAATTATACCTAGAGATAAAACTCTTCATCCTTTAAAATACATATTTATGCTCGAACATGCCCTTTTCTTCCCTGAGCTTCTCAGGGCCTGTGATAAATTATAAAGTCAGTCTCAGAGTTTGCTCCGACCACAGTGCTGTGTTTACATTCTTTCCGAGGCAAGCCTGCATGGTCGTAATTTATATCCTAAACACTTGAACGTAACTTGTTTACACAGGAATGACAGGACCTCAAAGAGAAAAAAACTGCCTCTGGCCTCCCCTCGCCCGGCCCGGCGGCGGCGGCGGGGCGCCAGTGCCCTCCAGCGGCCCCGGCCCGCTAGCGCCCGCCCCGATGTTGGCGCTGCGATTTGTACTTTATTATTTCCCCCCGCTTCTGAATGCCATTATACCCCAGAAAACGGGAGTAACGCTCACACTTGCCGTTACTCCTGAGAAAGGGGAAGGATCTGCTAGGGCATCCTTCAGTTCTGGGCTTCTGTCTTCTCCCGTAGCAATTTAAGACTATTAAGGTTTCCTTTCCCCCTTTAAAGCTTCCCAAACAAAGGGTGTTTCAGAAGCAGCGCTCTTTAGACACCGGTATGTTTCTGTGTGCTGTCAGTAAAATGAACCCAGCTCTTTCTTTTGAATTTAAGGGTGACTTGCAAATGACAGGGAGGAAAAAAGTGGTCAGATTTTTAAGTTAATTTGATCTGATTTTGTTTTGATATTTGATTTTATTGCAGTACCTTCCACCCTAGGAATTCAGCTCTTGTTTAGTCTAAAGAACTCTAATGGCCTCAGAGCCAGTGGGAGTCAAGACCAAGAGCTATGCCACTGCAAGGACAATGTATTTATGTTTTAGCCATACAGTTAAAAGTTCTTTGCATCTCTTTACATTTGTTAACAGTCAGTGAACATGCCCAAATACTTCACATTTTGGAAAAAGCCCCCAGCCGTCTTTGTTAGAGATCCAGCACTTTGAGATTTCTAATCAAAGCACTAGTGATGCAATGCTCATCTCTGAGACTCCGAAAGACTTACAGCATCAGAGAAAGCTGAAATTTCTGGCTTTAAAACAGAACTAGAAATCTAGGTGTATATATTTAGTCAGATCTTTGTGGACGAGCTAAGGGGGATATACCCGAAATTGTGCATGTATTTGCTAGTCATGCTGTAGGAAAACCTGCAGTTGCTGTTCTAAAATGAGCATCAGTTTGTTAAAAAATCGTGAAGGGCTGTGTCTCTGCAGGTTTCTTAGTCATTGCTCTTTTCTATGAGAACAGTATCTGCACTTTCTCTTTATCATTTGTTACCTTTTCTTTTCATTCCTTGCCTACCGACATGTCACTGACTGCTTTGTCCACTATGTGTGGATTGCAAGATGCTTAATTGATAGCTTTCTCTTTCTTTAGCAGTGCTATAGCCCAAGTAGCACCCAATGACAGTCATGCAATTCCACTGAGTCTCAAAATCTCATCATAACTGACTTGCACCTAGGGCTTCAGCCTGTACAACCACTCTGTACTTAGAGGTGAGCACAAACGAGGATAAGAGCAGACAGCTTCCAGGTACACTTCTGGTCTATTCAAATGAAGAGCTTATGTATCCAAAAAGCTGCACGAGTTTTTCCGACAAAATCAGTTGTTCTAGTGCATTACTAATGCGTCTCCCGCAAACCTTGCCTCACTAATGACCTCAGACTGCCACAGCTATGAGAAATCTCCAATTAAATTACAAATAATTAGTCATCTAGACTGATGGCGTAGCTCACATTTGGTGAGGCGCTAAGGCAAATGGATTGAATGTAGACTAATCCAAACATTTCCATTATTAGAGCGCACTAGGCAGAGTTTCCGCAGGATGGGAATGAAATCACGCTGGAGTGCCTCAAACAGTTTGCATGTGATCTGCTATAATCTTACATATATATTTTCTCCATTCTCTGGTTTCATCACAGTCTTACTGCCTCAGTGGAGGGATTTTGCTTGTGAGGGTGTTTATATTACACAGAAAAAAACCACTCAACCACTCCAAAGCTGGGATCATTTGAACAATCAATTCAACATCGGCAAAATTAGCCAAATGCGGAGATATCTTATGTGGGATGCTGAATTTCTAGCTGGTAGCTGACCAAAGCATTCTTTAAAACAGTCAGTTTATCAACACCATTAAATCCCCTTGCCCATTATTCTATTAAGACCAGCACCAGATTAATATCTTGCTGTGTTTTGGCTCAGCTGGCAAAGTACTTTTAGCCAACACAGTATTTTCAGTTTACTGTGAGAGTTTTACCCTGCTTTGGAGGCAAAGAAAAGTAAAGATTTAAATAATTATCTTTTTTCACTCAATAACAATAAACTTGATTTTGTTGGACAAGAAAGTTTTGCTTATAACAAATGCATGAGATAGTATTTAAATAAGCCTGTTTAATAAAATGCTAGGTATGTCACTTAGGCCCTGAGAAAGCAAGGTGTTGGTTTTGATTATAATTTTAATATACCTGAGCCTGTCAGTGCTCCCATTAAAGTCAATGGGATTATGCACACGCTTAAGGTTAAAAGTGCTCTGCTGAAGAAGGATGATGGGACTAAAATGAAACACTACAGGTTCCTCCAATGTGCTGCAGCTGAGCTCTTTATAAGAACTGGAGTAGAATATACCTGATTCATATACAGGATGAAAATTAATTCAAAACACACTTCAGCTTTGAATAGAGATGTATTTTACAAAACCTGCTGGCATTAATCTGCATGAAATACTGCCTTAGCTAATAAGAACACCCGGGCTTTATTTATATATTGAGCCATTTGATAGATACAAATGAAGAAAGAGGTAAATAGAAGCCAACATATTTTTGAATAAAAGCCCAGAGGTTCTCTCAGAGTTCAATGATCTTTGTGTCTAGATTATAAAGAATTCAGAGCAGCTTCGTGTGACTTGCCAACTACTGAATAGAGCTCCAAAACATCTGTAATATTAAACAACTTCAAGCCTCCTTTTTATGCTTGTTTTCAACCAATAATTATTTATAGAACTGTATTGGCTTCTCCATTGGTCATTTCTAAAAAGAGAGACGCTGGGAAGAGGAGAAGGTTTTAAAATTTTTTGGGATACCACTACCAAACTACAGCTGGAATTAAAGGCATTTTAACAGTGGATTTAGATTTATTTAGGAGATTATGGAGAAATGTTAACTGCATTACATTGGTTATTTCAACCATCGCAAAATGAATTTGCAGCATTGTGCAAAGAACCATGAGGCTCACAGGCAATTTGATGTTTTCAGGGTAATTAAAAGAGACTGAGCTGCTTTTGAGGAACTGATAAAGGACAGATTTCCTGGACTAGATCCCCACTGGTAACATTTTACTTGCAGTAGAGTTGCAGCCCATTAATTCTCACTGTCCAAATATAGGTAACATTAGTTTAAATTAGAAGTTTTATAACTGATTTAGCTGAGCTACTGAACTCTTTTATGTACACAAACTTATCTAATTTTCAGAGACCCTCTTTGGATTGGTTTATACCTGTCCTGATTAACACATACCAAACACATTTTACTCAATGAAAAATCTGTCCGTTTTATTTTTATATCAGTTCAAACTAGTTTAAAATTACTCTCTGAGACTGGGTTTCATGCACAACAGTTTTCCGATATGATGAAAGGTGTGATTTAGTTCAAACTGCATAACTGGTGTTTATGGACACTCCATCACTGTAATCCCTCGTTTATACACATACAGCTGCAAGCTGCACCAATATGACTAACTTTAAAGTGGTATCAGCTCCCCAAAGCTGACTGAAACTAAACAGGGCAGTGTCTGTGACTAGGCAATCCTTATGTTAAAGGGCTGCAGCTTTTCGCTGTGAGACAGCTGAATGTTAGAAAATGGATCCAAAGCATGATGGAAGCTCCCGGACAATTTTACTTGCAGAATCAAGGCTTTAAAATCAGGCCTTGGGCCTTCTTGTATTCATGACTTTTCATCTGGAGGTTTCTCTGCCAGAGATTTGTTTACCACTGGTGGCTTGCAGAGCATTTGCTGGTGGCTTAGAGACAGCTATTTGGTTACAGGACAGTGCCTCTCATCCTTTCCGGTGGAGAGAATATGAACAAGCAGGAGGTGGAAGATGCAGTGAAGATTAGAGTCAGCAGCATGATTCACTCTCCTAAAAAAGGAATAAAATGCCTTCATCATTAAAATTGCCAAAACACAGAAATGTTTCCAGCCTCTGCCATATCTGCTTTGGCACGTGGTAGTCTCTCTTAGTGCTGGTTAGGTTAGATGGCCGTTAATGAAGGGAGAGCAGAGTTGTTCACCTGGGAGGACAAGGAGCACCAGAAAAGCAGTGGAGGAGTATACTTTGATCTCAGGTGACTTAACAGGCAGAGCTGTAATAGAAAAGGTACAGATACTGGGGAGTGATGTGAATACTATCAAGTCAGGGTAATCATTCATAAAAGAGATGCACAAATAAGGTTAACTTCTGCAGCATCATGGGAAAGCTCCACTATGTAACTACGAAAGGCAGAATTATAAGTTCCTTTAAAAATAGGCATTAAGTTCTGCTCCTCATATAGTGCATTAAATCCTGTTTTCACACATGAGAAGATCCCCTCACTGTAGTGCACCCCTTTTTCCCTTCTGAGGCAGAAACAGAGATGCGCTGCAATGATTTACAAATACCCATGCTGATATGGGAACTGGGACATTTGAATACATTAATATATTGGTTTTGCTTAGTACGAAGCAGCAAGAAGTGAACAGGAAAAGAGCAGTAGCTCAAGATAAGCGACCTCCAGTAAATCAAGCAGAGGCTTGTCCCAGGACTGCAGAGGAGCGAGGGGTAGGAGGAATCTGGCTTGGCTACTCATTGAAAGTGTCCAAATAGTCTGAACAAGCACAATCAGGGTGCAGGACTGCCAAGTTACTCAGCAGGCTCAGAGGCTCTGTCAAGAAAGCAGTAGGAGCTGTTTAGGGAAACCTGTCTGACACAGAGGCATGTGTGAAGCAGCCAAGCCTTGCTACAGCAGTAGGCAGTGTGGAGACACGTGCCGAGCTGTAGTTTTTCAAATATCTTTTCTTTCTAGAAGCATTATTTTTTTCGATGAAAATCGATGAACAGCCTGGATTCCAGAAGACTATGCTATCCCTGGTTACTTCCAATTGAAGACTCCCCTGAGGATGGCAAATGCCCAGCCCTGCAGACACCTTGGGAAGTGCAGCTGGCCCACTGCATGTCACAGCAGCCTCCAGTGAGAGAAGCCTCATCTTCCACCCATGATAGAAAAGGACCACAGCTCTGTGCTTGCCCACAGCAAGACCATAACTAGGAGAAAGATGGACCTCAGCTGGAGCAGCTGATGCCTGATGTCATTGTGTTTGTGAAGGTAACAGCAGTGAATATTCTGGAAAGTGATGACAGCAGTAAAAGCCTAATCTGGCCAAGAGAGTGTGGAGTGATATTCTGCCACCATGTGTTAGCCTTAGACGTCTGATATTTTCAGTCTTCTTTTATTGTCCTGTCTCACCTTTCCGTGACTGTTGATTACCGCAGGAGATTTCTCCCTGCCAAGTGAGTTTTCTTTCAATCCTGGGCTACAAGCCTTGCTCCCATACTACTTCAGACAATGGCCTTTGTTACCAAAATGATGAGGGTAAGGAATGGCTGTGAATGATTCATACATTACTGTTTCTGTTCTAATATTACAACACCAGATATGCAGATCTCAGAAAGCTCTTGACATTTCCTTTATGTTTTCTCATGATTTCCTCCTTATTGTTACAGATGAATTGCTTGCACTGCAGGGCTACTATAGGACCAGGGTTTAAAGATATCCTTCAGTAAAAGAAAAGGCATCCACATGTGCTTGTTTCCCAAATCCAAAAAAAGAACTAGGATTCCTGAAGTTTTTTTCTTTTACTGTAGCCTGCTGATTCTCTTCTCCTATGTTCCTGCTCTCTAAAGGAAGTAACAGGAACTCTCCAATTCAGTTTCTGAAGGAAGAGGTCAAAAGAGAATACAGCTAGAATATATGAGGGCAGACTCATAGTAATTCACCAGATCAGACCCGAGGGAGGCATAGGGAAAAGCAAAAGAAGGACAAACCTGACGTTTAGCCCAGCAGATATGGGCACGTTTTTCTATTTGCCAGTAGTAGTATATTTGATTAGCTCCTTCTTGGCCCCGTACTTCAGTCTCAAAGGGAAATGTGATTGAAAGGCTGTGCTCTCATTGATTAGAAAACCATCTGCAGTAAGCAGCTGACATACTCCTGTACATCTCAGGAGTACCTTATCTTTCTATTCAGCCACCATTGCCCTTCACCCTGGGGCTGGCTGCCTCCCCAGGGATGGCTCAAAAAGCAGTAAAGAAGGGCATAAGATACCTGAGCAGTTTCCACATAACTGTTTCTGGATCTAGGTACCCCCAGGGTCCCCAGTCAGTAACCACACTCAATGGTGAAAACCAGAAAACAGATGCACATATGAAACAGACCATCCCATCCAGGGGCATCTCAGGACATATTTATTAGTCAGGAGCATGCACCACAGCAAATCGTAGCTCCCCTTCTGTATGAAAAAGCCTTTGATGGTTGGCTAGTAATGGCTAAAAGTGATGCAAGCCCATAGTCCAGACAAGATTTAGATATGCCAAAAAGATCTGTGTCCTGGCAAACACACTATTCAGCTTGTTCATTTCCTGTACACTGATTGAAACAACCAGAGTGCTTTCTCACTATGTAGTCTTTTGAATGCAGAGTAAAATAAAAACAGAAGAAGAAACATGCAGCTAAGAAAAGTCCCAAGCTCAGCATTTCAGGAGGGACTTGAGCACAAGGAGAGTAGAGAGAGGACCCCCCAGAGCTAGGAAAGCCTCCACTTATAGCACGCATTCTGCATAGCCTGGTCTGTGGAGATGGTAATAAATTCCTCTGTTGCCTGCACAGTTGTCATTCACAAGTGTATTTCTTTCACCAGAAAGAGGACCTAACACAGCTCTTTCAAACCGTTACAGACATAAGCAGTAGGTGGAAACCTAAAAGAACCCCATCTGCCCCATAAAGTGCACATGCTTTCATGCTCTTTCAGGTGGACTTGTCCTTAAGGACTTGTAGCAAGATCCTTATCAGCTCAGACTCAAAGCCCATGTGGCCCAACAGCTTATGTTTGAAGGGGAACAGGACACTGGGGAACTTAAAAAAAAAACATCAAGGAGTCTAGCATCCCCTGCTTACTCACACTGAAGTGCCTCTGGAGGGTGTGATCTACATCCTGAATGTCATTCCTTGTTTTAGGAAGACCAGTCATAGTACCTAATTTTGCCAGGGCATCCATTTCCCGAGATTCCCACTAAGAACTGCCTACCAAATTCAGCACTGATACCTTTTCCAAGCCTGTAGGTGAATGTTGCACACATATAAGATACTCTTTCAACCTGTTCAGCCCATTTCACCAGTACCAGGTGCTTCTGAAGATCAACAAATTTTGCAGCAGGCAATTATGAGATAACCTGCGTCCGCACCAACTGCTCTTAGGGTGAAGACAGCACTCAGCTTTGAACTTAGCTCCTGGACTCTCTGGCATCCCGTGCTGGGGCATATCAGAGGCTGTTTAAGTAGTATCTAAAAGACTGGTTTCTTTCTGTGCATTTTGATTGTGTTTCTTTTAACTTTAGTGCCAAGACAGAACTACTGATTCATCTTAATTAGATTTTTATTATTATTTAAGTGGTTTTACCACATCTGCTTTTGTCCCCTTCCTGAGGCAGCTAAACACCATCTTCAGACATTTTGCCACCTAGAATCTTACTGTGCTTATTTTATTCCCTGCCTCACAAGAAACGAAACCTGATTAGGCAGTAGACTGCAGGTTTTTATAGCATTGAACTAGTTGTTTTTATAGCATTAAAACTAGTAGTCAAAACTCCTTCTACAGGAAAAGTCATCAACATAGGCATCAGAGGAAGAGTGATATGACCTCTTGGAGATCTCTGCTTTAGGACAATGTGAATCTTAACCTCAACACGCACAATTCTCTCTGTTGGCTGTGAAAGAGTTCAGGTGATGGGGTCAGGTGTAGATGTCTGCTCTCCAGTTATGTGAGATGAATCCTGGCTAAGATGTCAGGTCCTGAAAAACAAGTAATAGACAAAATTGCACTACTGGCTTCTAGCGTCATGCTGTATAGTCCCCATCGCTCTCCATGTACAGCTCACAGCTGCACAGGGAGCAAAAGTTTCTACTAAGCTGCCTTCAGTAAGCCCCAAGTCTTTTTCCAGAGTTCATTTTGAGTGCTCTCAGTCACAATAATATTTTGCCTTCCCCTCTAGTATGTGCTATATTGCATGTGCCACCAATTTAGCTCTATCTGCCATTTTATTCATTCTTCCCCAGCTTTGCCTAAGTTCCATTGACATGCATCCCCATTGAAGTACCAGGCTACGGCTAACATAAATAACTTCACTGGTATTTAGACATTTCATGTCCTTACTCCCATTCCCTTTTCCAGGCTGCCAATATGTATGTTAAACAACACCAGACCTTGGCACTTCTCTGCCAACCATTTTTCTGGGACATAACTTTGCCATTTTTCTTGCTTATTGCCTCCAATCCCTTTCACTAGCTTTTGGTTCATCATCATGTGACAGCTTTATTGTCTTTAGCAAAGACTTAACCAAAATCTTATCAAAGGCCTTTAATGGAAGGATGGTGGATGCTGGAGGTCCATTGTTGTTTGGGCTTTTTTTGGTACAGAAATCAGCTTGGAACTATTTAGATGCAATTGCACGATTAGTTCCCAGGGTGTATACAGTGCATTTCAAGCCCATGAATAAACCTCCCATCTTAGTTATACTGGTGCTAAGTAAGCGAATAAGCAAAAACTGTGTGAGCTTTTGTTAATCATTTGAGCAGAGTTAGCATAACTGAAAAAAAATCCTATGACAAAAGTTCTGAGAAGTTTACAGTCTGATCAGATACTATTTATGGTATAATATATATTTATATATACATTATATTATAAATATAATAAGTTGTTACTATCAATAACAATTTATTTATAAAATCACTTTGTCCAATGCACTGGGAATACTATACATTTGCAGATATCAGGATTTTGTGAATAAATGCTCCTGTTAATAATGGGTGCAAACAGTGATCAGTAAGAAGACATAAGAAAAGGAAAAAAAACAGCGAATATGAAGATGCAGTGAAGATGCAAAAAAAAAGCAACCCCTCTTTGGTATGACATCTGTGACTGAACCTTTTATTTTTGATATTCCCTGTACACAGCAAAACAAAGGAGATAGGGAGGAGGAAATGTGCAGGAAAGGCAATAAGGGTGGTTGTAAAATGTCCCCAGAAATGGTGAGCAGTGCCCAGGGGACCTGGAAGTGTGTGGTCCTCCCAGCACTGGCCTGTTTGGTGAGTGAGCTGGTGTGTCACCAGTCCTATTTGTCCCCGAAGCTGGAAGACGTTCCCATCTAACACCATTTCCGACAGAGAGCCATGTCCTGCCTCTCCCAGCCCAAGCACTGAGGTGCCAAGACTAAGTGGAACTTGCCCAAAATTTACAAGGGAAGAATGATACTTAAGTCATGTTCATGCGCGCAGGCCTTCTTTTGTTATTTTAACCCAGTTATCGTAGCAATGTGCTCTTCTTGATTTTAAAGCCCTATTTTGTTTTTAAAAGGCCAAACTGCCTTGCTGGATGTATTGTCTGGTTACAGATCTCCCACGAAAGGGGACTTACAACTGAGATCGAAGTCAAACCAGTTTGGTAAAATGAGTCATGGGGAAGCAGAGGGATTTGAAGACAGAGATCCAGTCCAAAAGAGGTGGTCCCTAGTCTGAAAAGATGAAGAGCACAGGGCAGGGCTGCCCATGGAGAGGCAAGGGAGGGCAGCAGGCACATTGGCCATGGGGGGTAATGCTGACATGAGCAGATGGGTACAGGCTCTTCTCATAGCTCGGTGCTGTGGCATGCTGATGTGACCAAGCCCATCCCAGCTGTCAGGGATATTCACTTGTGGTTCTACAGCTTACAGACTCAAAATCGCTTGGGGACCTGAAAAGCATGACATCCTCTTGTTCCTGTGAGGTAACACCTAGGGGTTGTGTCACTGATAATGTATCTGGAAAGCAGGAAAATCCAGAGAAATGACTAGAGGAGGAGTCTGTCTTTATGAAAAGTGAACTTAAAAAGAATGGCTTTTGACCTGTAGGATGGGGAAATATATATGAGGTCAGAGCTGGAAAAGATATGAAATCAGCTGCATAAAAAGGAGATAAAAAAGGACAAAAGAGAGGTGACTGGAATCACTCAGATGAGGAAAGAGAATGGGAAATCCAAAGAAAGGAAAGCATTAGGAAATTAGGAAAGCCAAAAAAGCTGAAAGGGGTAAATAAGATGATGATGCTGGGAAGACATTTCTGAATAAAGAAGGGAGGCTGAGATATCTGACCTCTGGGAGAAGTCCTTCCCATTTGGTACACGACAGGAAAGGAACAGCCATCAATCCCTGAAAGCTCAATCTGGAAAAGGAAATGTAGAAATTCATAAAATGGAAAGGTGGGAATGGATGGGAGAAAATTGAAATCTACATGGGGATGAAAATGATCTTTCATTTACCCTGGATAGGCCATTTGCTGTTTATGCCCTCAGGCCTTTTACATTGCTTTCTCTAGCATATTTCTACATAGCTAAAATCATTACTACAAGCATATCAGATCCTTACTGAAATATACATGGTTTCCCTGCACAGAGGGGACATGGGGATATGGTATCTCCTATCCAAAACATTTTTAGCTACCACACAAAAATGCAGATTCCTTTAAAGATGAGCTTTAGATATCCTAATGCCCTCAGTATTCCTGTTTTCCTTATACCTGCAGTCTGTCTGCAGAGATAAAGCCATGTAGAAAGAATATAGATTTGCTCCTTCAGAAAGGCCTTGTTATTGTCTTATCAGTGAAATAAGTACATCCTGTGCACAGAGGCTAAAAAAGAAATTAAATATCAAAGTTCCTTGGGACCTCACCATTGGGCTAGACTGCCAGGGTATTATAAAATGGCTAAAGTAAATAAATAGCATTGCATTGTCCAAAACCTCCCTTCTTGGAAAGCTTTATATCCGAGCTCTTTATGCAATAAAGGTAACATTAACGTCTTTCTGGTCCTTTAAAATATAGTCTAGTACATTGCCATAAAAAATGTAGAGAAAAGATTCTCCAAAAATATTCCAAATAAGGAAAATATGAGGCATAATTTATTACAGCCATAAATTCTTATGTAAATGTCAGCAGCCAGTGGATCCTGGACTTTGGTGATGGCAACTCTCCTAATAAGAAAGACACAGTGTTTAGTTTGAGGCTGTAAAACTGCTCATCTGTAGCCTTTGGACAGCCAGTACCCAGAAATTACCTCCCAGCCATAGAAAGAGACTCAGATGTGACAGATCCTCACTAAGATTTAGTGCCACAGCACCAGCATGAGCAGCAGAGTGGCACACTGCATGTTGTCTATCAAGGCAAAACCTTAGTTTCTGTCTGGGAAACCCAAGACACCTTTGCTATGGAACCACGTGCCACTTCAGCAAGATAACTGATCTTTCAGGTCAGAAGCCTGTTGTCTAAATTTGAAGGTTGTTTGTCACCCGTCACTCCCAGGGCTTTTGGGATACAGAGTATCTCGTGGCACCCAGTTTGGAGAAGGCAGGTAGTCTGAGCTCAAATTGGATGCTCGGAGTGGGGGCACAGGAAGAGCAACAGGGCAAAGAAAAGCAGGATTTTGAAGCGAGAAGCCAGTTTCTGCCCTTGGGCTGATTCCTTGATGTGGTTTTTTTTGTTTGGTCAGGCCAACATTTCCACCCATGCTCCCCCCCAGCCCAGGGGACCAGAGTCCTTGTGCCCAGGGTCCCTTACCTGTCTTTCTCCTTATCTCTGCTCTGCCCTTACCTCAGCCTGTTCCCTGGTGTGCTTGAAGCAGCTTTTGCCTTTTCAGCAGGGTAATCCAGATAGATGCAAGGCAGGAGGTTATTCATGACATAAAGCAACACCAAAGCTGGTGTTCAGAGCTTGAACTGTGTTCAGTTGCAACGCAAACTGCCAAAAAAACTATCTTGGCTGACTCATACACACAAAGTCTATCAAGTAAGGCCATGATATTGTAGTATTAAGAGCTGCTCATGGTTTTGCTAAGGCAAATACCTACAGGCATGTCATAGGTAGAGATACTTCTTACATTTAAAAATAAAATTAGTCTATTTACAGGATGACCACATTATCAAGGTGAAAAACCAGAGCATATATCTGGTGGGAGGAGAGCTGCTCAACATGGGCTGGAGCAAGGAACAAGGATGCTGTTCTTATCCTCCTTTTCTCATTTCTCATCTCCTTTGCTTCAGGCTTCTTCTCTTCCTCTCTCCACCTCACCCTCAGACAAATCTGAATCCCACCCTCCATGCCTTCCCTCTGTTCCCTCTCTCTGCAAGCCTCATACCCAATCCCAGCGTTACAGCTTCCCAGCAGTGGTGGGAAGGGGCAAACAGCAGGGCTGGCCCATACAGTCAGCCCATGTCTCTTTGCCGCCCCATGGCTCTGCCGCCCCAGCTGGCCCAGCTCACAGGTTGTGCTAACCTGTGTTATAAGTGAGATGGCATCTTTGGAGCAATTGTACTGGAGATGCTTTCCAGACACTTTACATCAGCAAGGCACAACCCCTCTGGCTCTACTCAGCCAGCACTGGGGAATGCAGCCTGACCACACACTATCATGCCATTGATTTTGAAGCCAAATTCCTTGCTGATTACTCTTTTTTCCCCAAAGCTAAATGTTTACAGGCAGTAAGTCCGCAATGCTCTGTTACTATTAACAGTTCCCTCCACACACACTGGAAATTATTGGGAATTTTTCAGCGGATACTCTTTCATTGTAATAGGTGCATTAAACCATCAGGGAGAATAGAATAGGAAGGTTGTATTGTTGTTTGGTGTGAAGATGCTCAAAACTAAAGCAAAATTCCAGGGAGGGTTAGGGACAAGGGGAGACACTGTGAAGGCAGGTGATGTAGGAAACACCCTTTGGAAGGATCTCCTCAGGCTTTGATGAGGGTCAGATGATGTTTCGCACTCACTGAAAAAGGACTTGTCTGAATCAGCCTATTACTCATTACTCATGTCAACAGCTTGCTCATCACATCAGCCTCAGACCCTGCTGGGGCCCCAAGGTCATATAAGAAGATTTTCCTATTGGAAAGCAAATGGAAAAGTGCAGTTTTAGAGAAGAACTGGTCCCTAAACTCTGGAGGAATGATCAGGTCTTGCCACTGTCTTTGCAGGAGCAGTCTTACAACACATATAAAAGCTATACACTTTGATGGGATACCTTAGAAAAGAAAGATGGTTTGTTTTAATGATTATTCTAAATTTCAGCCATCATGACTTAAACCCAGTCTCCTCAGAAAATGAGGGCAGCCTGAGTTAAGGTATTAAATTTTTTCTCTTTTCTTTTCCACTTCCCCTTTCTGGTCCTGTCTAGGGTGGCTCTGCCTGCTGCAGCCTTTCTTTCGATTGTTAAAAACACGGATGCAAGCAGATAATGAAGCCACAGGAGGAGAATCCTTCAGGATGTCATGTTTGGTTTGGAAATATTTAAATGTCTGCTGCATTTCCTTTGAGCACAAGGCAGGAGTCTGTGAAAGGGCACTGCTCCTTCTGCTACCCACAGTACTGTTAGGGGTGAGAGAACGTGCGTGCATGTGAGCATATGTGTGCATGTGTGCAGGGGATGGTTTCTAATCTTTTCAGCATGGCTCTTTTTCCTGGGATAATGTGAAACATTTCTCTAGGTTGCATTTCCCTGGAGGAAAAGATTTTAACTCTAGCAATTCAGGTAGAGCTTGTTCTTTCTAAATAGCCTGCCAGCTTCACATCATTGCGGCAAATTCATAACTTTCTAAATAATGATTGTTTGAAGAGTGATTTTTTTATGGTTTGGATAGATGCAACAGCTAGTGGCCATTATGGATGACAGCTGGTTAAATTAAGGGATCATAATCAAAATGAAAATTTCATTGTTGCGTCATATATAAAGCAGTGAATGGCTGTTGGATGAATTTCATGACGAATCTGAGGATTGGAGTCAATCAATCAGCTTTACTGCAAGGCAGGTACAAAGCACTTGCACGAAAGACCTTAACACAAAAAGAAAAACCTTCCTTATTTTGCTCCATGAAGTTAAAACTGCATGTCAGAGGTTACTGTCAACTATCCACTGGCAAACACCTTGTAGCCTGGCTACTGTGACTGGAGGCTGGGCAGAGGTAGAATATAGCTCTGATTAAAAAACAAGCATCAGAAAAGGACACTTCATGGCAGACAAATGTGCACAGAAGAACAATGTTTTATACCACAGAGGAATAAATAAAACTAGTATCTGGGTGCTTTTCATAAGGTATGTAGTCAGTCACATACAGCCATGCTTTTCCTGGCTCCATCCAAAGATAGCTGAGGTCTATAGAAAATATTAATCATAAAGAGCTGCATATACAAATGTTCAAAGAAAGTGGCAGCATTCATGTAAGAAAGAGCTGTGCCATTGCCAAATATGGAAAACCACTTGTTGGCTTCACTAGTCACGTTTGATTCGTTCAGATTCCTACAATTCAAATTTAGAATACATCTATCAATTCGAAGAACAATAGATTAAATTTGCAACAAATAAATAAGAGGAAATTACAATCTGATCCAATAAATCTAATGAACATTAAAATACTATAACCAAGACAAATTGTTGTGAAATTTTGAAGTGATTTGTTTGAACTTTTAGAAACAAGATTGTTTTGAAGAAGAATAAATTACAAATACTATTGCACACTGACATTGTTCCATATATGTTATCCCAAAACGGGCATTTAAGCTTCATCTTAACTATGATTTTTCCATGTGCTCTTGAAAATAACTGTCTTTTATTTCCTATACTTCTGTATGTGATTTTAATCATTTCATACTGACTTATTCTATATCAGTGTTTTTGTACACATCATAAAAAATTCTCAGCTCCCTTTTTCAGCTCACATAACAACCAGCTTTTCAAAACAAACTAGTGGACGGATGAAAACCTTTTAAATGTTTTAATTTAATTTCTACGGAGACAATAAATGTGAGGAAATGTTTCCAATGTAACTTACTGTATCAGTGGAGACTGTAGTGTAAAGAGCGCTTTTTTTCTGTTTCAGTTCATTGTGCCGACAGTTGAGTGATGCATCTACCCTGCTGTTAAAAATAGTAGCACTAGTACAAGTTTAAAGCAGGATACCATGAAATGCACTCTACAACCACAAAAGCGTTCCAGAGTACTGTTTCTAATAAATATGTGTCCTGGGCTTGTCTTGTGGGGAAGTCAAAGAGTGGGATAAATAAATCTGTTAAGGGTGGACATTAGATGTGAGCATAGTGAACACACATACATATGCAAGCATACACACACACATATAAAAGTAAATATTTATTAAATGGATGTCTCAGTGTCAGCCCTGCTCTGTATGTTGTCATGATCTAAGTCTAGAGGCCGCTGCTCAAAACAAAACAACCTATGAATGCTTGACCTGGAAACAGTGAGAAATTCTTCTGCGATTCACAGATCTTCTAATGTTTAACCCTTACCAGTTCCATTTCTGGCTGCTGGGTGAATGAGACAGAGTTTGGGTGGCAGAAAGTGAGATATGATATAATTATGTATCTCCAATAGGTAGCCACCTTAGGGGAGCAGGGCCAGATGAAGTAGGATGTGTTCTGAACAAGTGGAGAAACAACTCACAGAGCACATACTGCTCCCAGAAGGAAAAAAAGAAAGAAAATCTTTGAAATGGCAAAGATTCTTAAATTCAAATTACTCCTTTCCAAGTCTGTAATTTCTCAGCTAGGTCAAAACAGAAAATGAGTGATTACTGTTACAACTGGCATACACTCCGCTCTTTGGCTGCATTTAAGATACACAACATTTTCCAGAGAATCATGTCAGATAATTTGTCTTGTGTATTTTAAGCCTTTTTCACATGTCCTGAAAGACATAAGCAATAAAATACCTTGAGGAGTGCAGTGGCTGAAGAGGGGAGGCAACATGGGCCCAGTGTCAGGGCACCCTGGCTGTGCTGCCCATCTATCATAAGACTCCAGATGGGCTGCTGACACCCATACTCCCTAACTTGGCTGCCTAAAGTTCAAAATCTCTTTGGCAAGACTAATTTCCAACATCAATAGTACTGTTTATCTTCACACAGAAAAAAGTAACTGCAGCTAGACACCTATGACTAGATTGAGAGGCAGAAATAAGCACTGTGATTTGCAGAATTAAGCTCCCATAGGGTCACTGTATGGCATTGTACCTGTCTGTATATTTGCGCTGCCTAATTTGCATGGGTTTAGAGGGCCAGTGTAAGGACAGAGGGTCCTTGAAGGAGTTTCACAGAAGGAAAGGCACTTAGGTTCTCAGAGGACCTCATGCTCCCGCTGCCCCAGGTGTCTGCTTCTCCTTGTCCAGGCTACTTTCTTACAGAAAACAGATATAAGAAGGAAGTACTGAGGACTGAGGAGGGCTCTCAACTTGTGCTGAATCTGGGTGATCACACACACATACAGGAAACTGGATGGCACTACTGAGTTCTGCAGAGCAGACACAAACTTGGCTTCTCCAAGGGGAATCCCAGCTCTCCCCACTGCCTCCATAGACAGTCTAGGGACACTTGGCTTCCATCTTAGGCACCTACCCAACCTAGGCAATGCAAATACTTACTGTTTACATGTACCTTACCTACATTCTAAAAAGCATACCAAATAGACCAATAGTTTCTTTACTCCCAAGTATGAGGTATATTCTACAAATTTCTTTGAACTGCATTCCCTCTGACTTCTGTTCTACCAAAACCCCTAAAATTCTTTTAGAGAAATCCTAATTTAATTTCTGTGATTACACTTTTAGAAGTAACCATAAAAATCATACACCATTTGGCCTTCTTATAAAAGCATTTTTTTCACTTGCTTAACTTCAAATGTACACTCTGGTCTTATTAACTTCAACATCCTTTCACTCCATCATAAATCATTTACTTTTCTCAAGAGAATTTCTCTTTAAATTCAGGGTCATAGATATTTAGTTCCTTGGCTCAAAGTTAGTTACTGCTATTGATACAGAAGAAGAAAGAGAATTTTAATTCTGCTTGTGAAACAGAATTGCTAAAGTGTGGCTCTAGCCAGAAGAATTAATGTATAAGTGAATTTCTGGGGTGTCATTGTTCTCTCTGGGAACTCTGATTTGTTTACCAGCAGACATCTGTTTACCTATTGGTAGTATGGCAAATTCAGACCAGTGCTGAAAATCAGAGTTTCTATGTTTAGGGAGTCGTGAATCTCTAAGGTCAGAAAGGACCTCCTGACACAAATGGTCAAGAAGCCAGTGAGGGGTGATGTTCTGTTAGACATGTTACTTACAAACAAGGAAGAATAGGCCATGGGTATGAAAGCTGCGGGCAGCTTTGGCTCCAGGAGATGATGGAATCAGGATCCTGAAAGAAGAGAACAAGGCAAAAAGCAGCATTGCATCCTTGGACTTCAGGAGAATAGACTCTGGTATATTCAGGGACTTGGCAAGAAAAGTCATGGAAAAGGTCAAGGCACTGAGTGCCACCTCTGCCTAAGCCTTTACCAGTATGACTGGCCTTCAGCAATCCCAGGTCCCCAGGACTGATGGAAAAGTCTGGAGCAAGGGAAACCTATTCCAATAAGTTTTAGTTACGTTGTTAGTCAGCCTCACCTAATCCCTAGGAACATGATGAAGCAAAATATCCTGGAAATCATTTCAAATACATAAAAGACAAGAAGGTGACTGAGAGTATTCGGTGTGGATTTATGAAGGGGAAAATCATGCCTGATTGACCTGATGGCCTTCTCCAGCAAAGTGACTAACTCAATGGATGAGGGGAGAGCAGTGGATTTTGTTTATGTCGACTTTAGCAAGGTTTTTGATACTGTCTCCTGTAACATCTTCATTGACAAACTGATGAAGTATGGGCTAGATAAGTGGGCAGTGGGATGGAGAGAAAACTTGATGAACTAACAGGCCCAAAGGGCTGTAAGCAGCTGCACAAAGTCCATCTGGAGTCCAGTGACTAGTGGTGAGCCCCAGGAGTAAATACTGGGCTCAATGATGTTAAAATCCTCATTAATAACCTTCACAATGGGAGACAGAGCATACCCTCAACACGTCTGCAGATGATACAGGTGCAGATGAAAGCTGGGAATGGTGGCTGATACACCAAGTGGGTGCGGTGTCATTTTGAGTGTAAATGGATCAACAGGACCTTCATGAAGTTCGATAAAGGGATGTGCAAAGTCCTGCATGTGGAGTAATAACCCCATGCATCAGTACAGGCTGGGGGCCAACAAGCCAGAGGTCAGCCTTGCAGAAAAGGATCCAGGGGGTCCTAGTAGACACCCAGTTGACCATGACCCAGCAATGAACCCACGTGGCGAAGAAGGTCAACAGTATCGTGGGTTGCACTAGAAAGAGTGTTACTGGCGGGTAAAGGGATATGATCCTTCCCCTCTAGTCAACACTTAACTGTAAAGGTTGCCATACGTTGGCACAGGCTGTTCAGAGAGCTGGTGGAGTCTCTGTCCTTAGAAGTACTAAAAACCCAAAGGGACATGGCCCTGAGAAATTTGCTGCCATAGCTGACCCTTCTTTGAACACAGAGGGTTGGACTAGATGGCCTCCACAGCTGTCTTCCAACTTCAGCTGTACTGTGATCCTGTGACCCCCATGATCATTTTGTCTAATCTCCTCCACCACACAGGCCCCTGAATTTCATTCATGGCTTCTTCACACACAGAAGTCAGAACTGCTAACTGAACAAAGCATCACTTTAAAACAGGCCCCTGGACTGTGGTGTAGGATTTCAACTGATGATAAATCTGATATGCTCTTGGTGAATTATCTCTCCAGTAATTTGCTATTAAGAAACCACCCTTCCCCTTTTCTAATCACTATCTTCCACCATTAATAATTAACAGCTAATAATTGAAAGCTTCCATCAGCCAACTTAAGTCTTTATTTCTACTTGAATGAAAATACTGCATTCACTTATGTTCCAAGTACAGCTGACAAGCCATTTTACTTGCCTTAAGAGCTGTATATACTATATATAGTTTCCCACTCATTAGAAAGAAGAGCACCTCTGATATTTGGAAATATGGTATTTCAACATATGTTTGTGACACAAAGGCACACCATAATACACTGTCAAAATCATTACAATAAAAGGTCACACTTTCACTTTTAATTTCACTTTAAAATCAAGATTTAATATTTCTAGCACTTTGCCATTCTGGTTTGGCTGGTCTCTAATCCCTACCACAATACTAATTTTAGCTAATCATTATCATAATTTTTCTTTAAATAAGCCCATAGTAACCAAAGTGGTGAGGGACTGAAGTGCATAATTTCTTTTGTAGCTCAATATCTCCATCTTATGGTCATAGCATGTATAAGTACTAAGCTTTTCAGTATTCATTTTGCCATGATGTTTAATGGAGACTTCTGTGTAGCAGGTGAAACACATCTTGGTATTTTATCTGACACAGGTGGGATGCTTTTCCGAAACTTTTAGGATTTTGAACAAGATACTATTGCTGAATCTTCTTCTGAGGGAAGGGGTAGTATAAATTACTGGTGATGGATAAAGTCCCAGCCTATGCTCATCAGCACCAGTGCTGCACCACATAGCTGGATAGGAAAATGCCTATCCAACTATGTGCCAGCAAATCACAGATTTCCACCACTGTGCCATTTTCCTCTCCCCTTTCCCCTTCCCCCACATTCCCAAGGAGAAATTAAGTCATGTAATATTAACAGCATATTTTCATTAATACTTGGAATCAAGGTCATAGGGGACCAAGCAAAGTCAGAAACAGATATATTACTAAACTCTGTATAGTGAATAGTCTGTATGCTTTACAGCTGTCTCAGACTGGCTGCCTGTGATCTGCATAGCATAGAAAGACCTAGTTGAGAAGACAACAGTGGAGACCTGGAGGCAATGGGCTTGGCAGGAAACAGCTGCTGGCAGAGAGACATGATAGACAACAGTACTGATTGGTCTTTCAGAAATGTGCTCCAGATGGTGATACAGCATGCTGTGGTTCACTGAGAGTAACTTTGTGTGGGGTTGGAATATCAACTCCTGCCTCCACTGAAAAAGAGGGTATGAATATATAGAGGGCTCAAGATCAGACAAGAGTAATGAAATCAGACTAGCATGCTACCCAGGCTGTGTCCTGGGAGATATTCACTACACATCAAGCATATCTCTATTAATGATGCAATTGACAGTACACCTCTTCTTTCACATGATATCCCTGTTCTGGCACTGAATGGCAGCACCATTTTATTTACCACAGAGGAGGAAAGGAAACCCAGTGATGCTGAGCCTAGCTAGCCTCAAAACATCAACTGTTTTATTTACTCATCTATGTCAGTCTTGGCACAGAGTGGGTCAGAGAATGCGCAAGTAAATTATTATTTTAGGAATGTCAAAGAAAATCAGTTCCTGCCTCAAATTTTTCCTCTAATCAGAGAACCAGGCAAGCAGCAACTACTCCTTTGCTTGCATTGTCTGCTTTGGGCTGCTGCCTCTTCACAGAATTCTGAACAGCAAAACTTGCTGACCACACAGCATCTCTTCCCTTGACCAAATATTTCCTCACAAAATAAAGAAATTAGCTCAAGTCTGTGTTTATCAATACCACCTGGAAAAAATCTGCAACAGCAGCATATTTTAGTGTGGGAAAACTAAGGATTTTGACAGATGTGTTAAGCATTTCTTGTCAGTCTTAATGCAGCCTAATAATAATGGCAAATAAACAATAGCCCATCCAGCCTGTCTACTCATCTCACCTCTTCTGTTTGGACAAGCAAGAGTCTGTCACCAAGTATATTGATAGTATTGCCTCTAATAGGATGGATGTGATGGTCCCATAATACTCAGCTGTCATGTTTTGAAAGAAGTTCTATCTTTTTTCCAAGATGTTCTGGATAAATATAATCCAAGCACCACTACAAAAGGAGCACTAAGGAAACTCGCGTCATAAGGAAGCTCACAGATTCCTGCTCTCATACAGTGACTGTAGGGGTCAGGAATAGGAAAGACTCTGTAAGTGGGATCTAAGACATGTGCTTATTTATTTAAAATAGCAACCAACTACTGAAAATCTACACAGCATGGATCACATTGAATTGAAACCTGCCCAATGCCACGTAAGCAGGAAAGACTCCAGAATGATCAGGTCTCATGATACATACCGTGGGCTGAGAGACCACAGCCGAAAGATGCAAGTGGTGTATACCTGCTATCAGCAGTGCAGCTTTTCCTCTAATATGAGACATCACTACCCAGGCTATATAAACAGAGTGATGGCAAAGTGGAGGAATGGGAAGCCGTTACATCACACTTCGCTTTGTCCTGTATTTTTCAATTAAAATTACATCCCAACAGTCTTTATTTAGTTCAGTATTTACCAAACAAACTGGTTTGGATTTGTCCACTACAGCAAATTCATTTCAGGTGCCAGAATTTGCTGCTTTCACAGCTCTCTGCACAGCAGGTTGGGTTCCCACTGCTCTGAATGCTGGTGCAGGACCATGCTGCCAGGGTAGCACAGTAGCCTAAATGGGACGGTCTCACTCAAGCCACTCTTCCTCACGTACTTGTGGTCGACAAATAATTTAACCAGTCTGTGAGTTATTTATGGTCACGGGACCTGGAGTGGTTCACACTGTGCCTAAAACTGCCCTTTGTAACAGTCAGAAGTAGAGCTGAATCATCGTGGGACTCCTCCTTAAATGAAAACAAATCAAGAGACACAAATATCAAGTAGAACAGAAATACAGAAAAGTGGATTAAAAAAATAAAAAAAGAAATAAATAGGAGTGGTGTGAGATGAGGACGGTTCCCATTTTTTGTGTTCCTCAGTTGTAACAGTGGTAAATCATAACATGGCGCTAAGTTCCAAAATCAGCTCACCTCCTTGTATAATCCACACATGCACCACAATCACAAAATAAATCATAGCTGCCACACCTACACAATTATCGAAATGTTGCTGCTTGTTTTCCAGTATACCAGTTACTGAAAGTAGGCATTGGCCACTTACCACTGGGAAGAAAGCTGGAGCATTAATTCTCTTCTGATAATGTACATGCTTTGAACCAAGATGCCAACCACCTTTCTTTGACTGCATCAGTAAAAACAGGTAGCAGAACTTCCAAAGAGATGGTAATGATCACCATCCCATTCCTAAATTGAATCTGATTTTCTTAATTCACTCTCCAGAAGTCTCATCTGGATCCTATAACACACAGTCCTGCCTTCTCCCTGTGAGGCCAGGAAGGATTTTGCAGTTTGTAATTGATGGATAATAGAGGTATACTGCACTGCAAGACAAAGCCCAGGAGAGTGAGTTTTAAGCTTGCAGAAGGATAATGCCTACCTTTAATTGCATTTAATCACTGTGCTTTTCCTTCTGAGCCTAGGAAATTTGTTCATAGAGTGTCTGATCTGAATTGATGTGGCCTTCAATAAAGGCCTCTTCCAGTTTCTTTGTGGTTCTTTATTCTTCGTCTGCCCATAGCATCCCCACAAAAAAGCTTGTAAGTGCTACTTCATAATCTAAAGGAGATTAAGAATGCTGCTTTCCAGGAATATTGGACTATAAAATATCACTGTGGAGATAACAGAGCTGTGAAACTGCTGTTTCTACCAGTACTTGCAGTGTCATATTTCAGTTCTTTCCTAGGTCGTTGACAGATAAAGTTGCAGCCTGTGAATATTTAATACAATTTTCATATCTATTCATGCTGCCAGAACAGTACTGTCATGGCAGATACACTTTCCACAGCAAAAATGGGTGTGTTATCAACTATTTATCCATGGGATGTTCCAGTGAGGTTACCTGTTTTCATAGAGAATAAACAACCCTGCACCTGCTCCATGGTCAGTGGCCACAGGATTCTGACAGATGCTGCTTTGCTCAGGAGTGTCAAATGTGTTTAGGTGCTGCTTGTGATTTCAGAGTCTTTTAAGCTTACGTAACATTGAAGTTTCTGCACATTTCATGGGTGATACTGAACTTGCAATACTAAAAAAATGTAAATAAATAACATAGAAAAAGTCCATTTTAAAGTAAATGTGTAAAAAAGATTCCAAACACTCACAAACTTGCTATTATAGAGAAGATAGAACTTCTGTTTTACTGAGTAAACAAGGGGTCTAGGGAAAGTTCAGCAGAATTGTTGAAACAGCCTCCTTTGAAGAGACTTTACAAACCCGGTAAAACATGTCTGCGAAATGAGATTAAAACTGCTACTTCATCTCACCGTACATTTTAAAGAATGCTCTGTGTGTGTCATACTTAAAGAAAATGTGAAGGATGCAAAACACAAGTAAATGCAAGAAGCTTGCCCATGTTCCAGGAGCAATCTCCATTGTATCTGTGAATGCTAGAAGGCAGTGACATAACAACTAGTGAAGCAGCATTTACATAAAACTCTTCCCCCAGGGAAAAGCAACATCAGCAGGTAACAGTGGGGTACAGGGGCCATGGCCACACACTGACCCATCAGGGGTGTGCAGTTCGGGATTCACAAGTTTCTCAGCACCTTCATTTACAGTGATGAGCATCCAGGTAGACTTGCCTTCCAAAAGGAACTTTTCCTGAGCATTGTTATATATCTGGGGTTGAATCTGCTCAGGTTTTCACATGACGATTGCTTCCTAAGTCTCAGTATTGCCCTGGTCCTGGGGAAGAGCGTCCTGCCAGTCACTCCCAGCATTGCCAAGGCCAGCCTCCCACAGCACTGCTGGGCTGCCCATGCAGTTTCAGGTGTTACGCAAGCCATAGGGCACCGGGTCTAGTGAGGAGCAGCCTTTCTGAAGGGGCCTCAGGAGCAGCAGGAAAAAGACCCTGAAGAACTGGGATCCATAAGTGCTTGTCTTATCTTTGCCCGAAGCAGGGAAGTGGGCTGCTTTATCCTGCTGCTTATTTGTGTAAATCCCCTTGTGTTCCCTTGGCTGACTCAGCTAGCAGCGAGCTGTGGGCAAGGCATAGGCTTTTCTTTTTGCTTCTGCTGTCTCCATCCCCATGTTCACCTTCCCAAGGGTGACTCTGACTTGAATGCTGGAGAGTAGGCAGGAAGGCACAGGGTTTGACATCAGGAGACTTAGAGCAAACAAGCAGCAAAGAGACACAAATAACTCAGGAGGTATACAAAGGATTTTTCAGGAATATCGCTAAATTTAGATTTTGAAGTTCTTTAATGGAACCTAAAGCAACTGGCATCCCATTTTCACGCACCTCATATGCGTTTTGCATTAAGCATTAATCATGATCCTTGAATATTTAGTTACAAAGAATTCATGTGTTTTCTGACACACGTGTTGAAGTTGGATTTATAGTTAAGATACTCTAAAGATTAAGTGCTCCCCTTAGTGTCAGCAATTTAGAAGGCACATAGCTATTTCCTCTCTTCTAAATATGTGATGATGCAACAGCCAAAATAAATACCCCCAAACACAGTCAGGTTGAAGTGCTCATAATATCAACAAAACACAGCACTAATACAAGAAAAATACTGCTTATAAGGGTTTGGCTGGATTAGAGAAAAGAAAAAATGTAAGAGTAGTTCCAATATACACTCATAATCCATTGCATAGGAAAAGGGATAATTGCAATTTAATTTGAGGAATTTTGCAAAGAGATGCCTTTAAATTAGAATTATTAAATACAAGCAATTTAATTACACTCATAAAAATAATTACAAAAGCATTATTATTACCGGATTATTAGAACTAATCATATTTATGGAGCACTGAAACTTTGTCTGCTGCACTCAGAAAAACACAATACCAAGCAAAAATGCCTTGGCCCAAAGACTCACTTCCTAGCCTGGACCTTCTGGGGCTTGTCCACATGAGGAAAATGCCTGCTTGGCACATGGCCTCTGCAGTGGGTGAAATTCACAACTTTTAAACTTTTTTGCCATGGAGCGCAGCTGGCATGTCTGCAAGAGAAGTAGGGAGGACGGGAAGAGACTGTGGCATCAGGGGTGATGGCCCATGTGATGTAAAGCCCCACTGACCCAGCTGCAGCCATTCTTCCCTGTGCAAGCCCAGGGTGCAGAAGTCATCAAGCCGTTTTTCCCTCTCTTGCTTCTCAGCATCTCAAGGGATGTCTATGGCACATGTGAAAATCAGCACCACAGAGTTTGGTATTGCAGAATAGAGGTAATGGTGGCTATACCAAGTGTGAAAGCAATGGTCGTGCTGGTTTTGTACTGGCTTCATGCCTTCAAATAAGGTAGAATTGCTCCTTGCCAGCCCCAAAGAGCAACTTTCAAATGGTTGCATTTTATAGAATAGGTGGGCTTTCAAGAAGTGATTTGGAGAAGGAAATAGAGGGCACTGACACACATTAATCAGAAGGCAGCATGGAAAGGGGCCCTGAGGCAGGAGTGGGGAAAGCAGACAAAAGGAACAGTCAAGGCGGATCACCAAGGGCAGGAAAGAACACAGGAGAAATAAAAGCACTATTTTGGGTAAAGTATGAAATGCAAAGGGCTTAAGGAGTTCAAACACCTCTGGAGGGAAAAGAAGAGATGAAGACAGCACAGAAACACAGAGCCAGGGAGACAGGGAATGAATGGTACGAGGTGGCAAGCTTGCCGGAGGGATTTGGAACAGACAGGGGGACTGGGAGCAAAATAGGCTGAGCCCAGAAACTGGGATGTGACAACTGGAGCAAGAAATGACTAGAGAAAGGCTTCAGTGTTGGCAGAGGGGACAGTAGGAGACTATTCCTGTCAGAGCACTGGGGAATGAAAGCAAACACAATCTAAAGCAGTCCAGGAGGAAGTGGAAAGAGAAAGCTCCCACTGAATAGTGTCACTTAACCGTTTAGAAATGTTCCTACTAACTTTAAGGGGGAGGAAAAATAAGGAAGCAGGAATGTCGAGGTAAAAAGAGAGACAAGGAAATAACTCAAGATTAGAAGAGCTCATGTCAAATGCAGAAAGGGGATAAGGGAAGAAAAGTTACACGCATATGTGGAAAAAGACTTAGAAAAGAGAAAGACCTATTGAATGGCATGAATGGTTACAGGAGAAGGCTTATGGGACATGTAAGATTCTTGCCTCCTCTCTGCCACTAGATGCAGCCCATGCTCTTAGCTTCACAGGCATGGGGCAGTTGAATGTTTGCACACACATGTGCTTCTCCTTCCTACTCCTCTTTCTGTATGTGGTGGTTGCGCTCAGCTCCACTTAGGAGCTGAGCTGTGGCAGAGGCTGTGTGGCCTAAATGTCCACCAAGGTTACCAAGCATGTTACTAAGAGCTGGAAAAACAAAAAAACAACAAAAAAGAGCAAACCAATATGGATTCCAACACCGCCACTCAATTAGCTGGTAAAAAAAGTAACTCTAGGCCAGGCCTTCAGCTCAGGCAAGCTGGTGTAGCTCCACAGACATTGCTGGAGATGCTTTGACTTAAGGCAGTGTTGAGGGGCTGCCCCTGTGTTGCCATCATTCACAGGGAAGTGTGTGTGTATTTCTTTTCTATGAACAGACTCCGAGCCCAGACCCTCACTGAGAAGCAAACTAAGCAGTGTATTAACAAAAGAAACCTCCCACCAGCAATTCAATAATATAAAATTCCATATATTTTCTTTTTAAGTTTTTAAAATAACTACGGGATGCAAGACTCTCTTCAAATCCTGCTGTATCTCCTTCTATCCCCACTTTGTATTTTGTCTCCCAGCCAGAGATGATGTCTTAACAGTCTCAGTGTTCCATTTTTCATTTTCTGTTTTCTGATTTCAAGCCTTACTACTTATTTTAGAAGTAACTGTTTTGGCATCCTCCTACAGTCAAGTTTAATGGCCTGTTTACATTTCATTTAAAATGTTTCTCTACATTAAATGAGCAAGACAAATAGCTCTGTGAACAATGGCTTTCATTTTATAGTGGTTGTATGTCACTTTATATCAGTGGAAATGCAGACATGCTCTTTCTTCAGGAGTTTGAAACTAAATAGCTGGTGCACATCTGTTAAATTTAATTTGAACCTGTAGGTTCCAAATTAAAGTAAAAGGGAAAAAAAAAAAAAACCCTTTTTTTTTTATTTTTTTAGGCAAATAAACCAGCAAAATTCCCTTCTGTTTGGTTATTCCCTTATGTAACTATTAAATCCCCCAGACTTTCATGAAAGTCCTTGTGAAATCAGTTACTTTCATTCCAGTATTTCAGTTTCTTTTTATCTTTCTCTCTATGGCTCCTTAGAGCTCTGTTAAACCATATATTCTTCTCCCAGTGCACATCATATTAATCCCCCCATCAAATGAATACCTGTAAAATATAATTCCTCCTTCCCTAGGGAAAAAAGATAGAAGAAAATTTTTGAATTTTGAAAGTCAAAATCCAGCCTAGTAACCAGCAAAGCTGATTTTACAAATTGGTGACTTAGCAGAAGTCCAGTAACATTACAGGTAGTTCCTGCAGTCCCAGCTGTGACTAGGAGCTCCCCTGGGTTTGGGAGAAACAGGAAGACAAAATACCTTCTCAAGCCCTTGCAAAAGTCACCTACTTGAGCAGAATCAGCGCAGCTGTGGAGACAGGCTCTGGGGAGCCCCAGGAAAGTGGGAGGAAGAAATGCATAGGTGAAGACTCAATTCCCATCCCTTACCAGGTAGGCAGCAAAGTGTTTTCTTCCCCTGTATCAGCAGTGGGCCAAAAGCACAGCTGCTGTACCCACAACAGATGTTTCCCCTTGCTAAGTTGGGGTAAATGAGCAACCTGAAACATGATCAGGAATACTAGTTAAGAACTAATAGTACCCTTGATTCAGCAGTCAACTTAGGAGCTGAAGCAACCCCAGGCTTTTTGCAGCATGGCACCTTCCAGCTGAGTTTCAGAGGTGCTGGTATACCAGTCTGGGGCTGTTCAGCTGTGTGCGAATAAGAAGAAGCAAGTCTTAGCCTAAATATTCTCCTAAAGAAATGCACACCCTACAGGGACAGACTGAACAAAGCTTTTGTGACCCCTTTCTAACAAACCCAGGCTCTGACTCAGTTTTTGGCAGGAGAGGGAGAAAGGAGGGATCCTTCTGAGACATGCTCAGTGGGAGGGCTTCAGAGAGGGAACATCAGAAGGACCCACCAGATGGACACTTGGACTACATCTAAAGGTTTCTCACATTTCTTTTCCTTCCTCTCCCCTGCTCCCCCCTCCTCCCTCCCTTCCACACACTCAGTTTACCTCTTCCTTACTCATCTACTTTGAACAGTGCCTGTTCAAAGCACCGGGGGTGGTGATGGATGCCTACACGTGCACAGAAGAGCACAGTGGCTGACACTCTGCACGTGCTGGCTGCTGCAGGAAAGGCCCTTTGAGCACGTGGCCCAGCTGCAAGGCACGCTGGTAGGTACAGCATTCAGCGAGGAAGTCTTTCTCCTCCAGCCCAGATCCATGCTGCCCTTTGGACCAGGCCCTCCTGATATCCCCTAAAGCCTCTTCAGGCACACTTTAGGTGGAACGGGACATTGCACAGATGTACATCTACGAACAGGCAAGACATCACACAGGCAAGACATGGAGAGTGCTGCTCCTATAGACCTCCCAGTGCCACCCTTTTAGTGCAGTGAAGGTGGTAGAGGGGAAGGAGGGAGAAAGGAGGAGTGGAAGAAAGGCTCTGTACTGATTGCAGTGGGATATGGTGCTGATTTAATGATGAAAATTATTCCCAGCTCTTAAATTGCTATGGTTTCCTCTTCAATTGAATATTGGTATTCTTTGAAGCTTCCAAAGGAACAAATAAAATTACAATATGCATTTGACATGGAGTATTTCTACTTGTTTTCCATATAATTTACCTCATTCATCTTTATTCTTTCTCAAATCAAGAAATGATTTCACTCTTTCTCCTATTAAGGACATTAATTTGCTAATTGGCCAAAAAGCATCAGTTCATCATTTTGAGCAGATCTATTTTCTTTAAGTTCTTGGCAAGAAAAAACTCTTGCTTTAAAAGACAGCAAAGTGTCCTGTCTTGTCTTGGTATTCCATTGGGAACAAATTATTCTTTTATGTATGCTTTGATGTTGAAATAAAAGGGTTTTGAAATACTATTTCACTGTACTGGTTATGAAAATGCTGTAATTTCCTTGTTGTTTGTCTTATTGGAAGTAAGTCAGCGACAAAAGTACAAATATCGTATACACAGAAACTTCCTAAATACCTCTTTTATCCACAGTGCTCTGTTTTATTGAAGGGCTCTAAACCTATTGTCTGCAATTGGAACTCCATCATTATTGCCTACGTGTTGTTATTCTCACTCCAAGCCTGAGCACAGATACATACATTAGCTGGTCACTATGTAATAAATCACATGCTCACTCAGGCATGTGTTTAACAGGAGTGGCTGAATGTGTTGTGGAGCACATGTTTCCAGCTATATGTTGTACAAGAGGCTGCAAAAGGCTTCTGTATTTAGCCTTGCTAACACAAATAGTCTTAGGTAACAACTTGATTCAGAGGCATTAATGTCCTTTTGGTGACTCTGGTGGCAGTTATGCAGCATTGGTCAGTGGATACACACGTGAACATTTACAAGTTTTGCATTAAATCCCACCTGGATGAGACCTGCACACAGCATAAATTCAGCCCACCGTGTATGTTTTGGGTCATGAATGTAGTTCATGCCAAGAAAACTGGAGGCTATTAAAAACACCTTTTATGCAAAATTTCAATCCACCAAGTCTTAGGATTCGCTTGCACTCATATAGTTGCATTGACTCCAGCAAAGCTTCTCCCCACTTACTCTAGCAGAAGCAAGAGAAGGATCAGGCCTTTGCTTTTAAACTTCATTACAGAGTTGTTACAGAGATGTGTTCAGACCTGACTTTAAAAAAATCCCAGTGCCACAGAAATTATGTTGTTCAATTACCTCTATGACACCATGCCCAGAAAGTTAGCACTTCCTCTGCCAAAAGTCAGCATGCCTCCCCACTGAGCCATAAAGTACATGACATTATATAAAGAAAAGCAATCAGATTGCTAATTCTTAAATAGAACTTAATAAAAGGCAACAAAAAGTCAGTGTCAGGAAGAACAATATGTACCAAAGGAAGAGGAAGATACAACTTTTATTAACTTTTGCTCACAATCACAAAGAGCTTCTCTACTCCAGTCTGCTGCTATTCATAGCCAATGGGTTAACTCCTCAGACATTCATTAAACACCATGATATATTTGTACTGTTGACAGTACAAGTCAGTAAATGTTGGACAAGATGCATGGTGAAATCTCTTACAAATTATGGGTAAGGATGTATATTGACCATCGGCATGAAACAATGACTGCCTTAAAAAAATGGAAACAGGCCTGCACATGCTGCTGCAAGACCAAACTGTGAGAAATTCAAATAATGCTTTTGCTTTGTTTTATGGTTAAGCTTGTTTCAGAATAATCTTGGAATTGACTGAAATAATCAATTGTGTCACATACAGCTCCACAGAAGGGCCAGAAAGGTATGGCTCTAAGAATCCATGGAAGAGTAGTAGAAGAGGTAGAGTGACAGATTAAAAATATCTGTAAATGCTTTGCTTTGTTTTACCCTTGGAAATCACACCCTGCAAGGAAAACCTATAAGCAATTATGTAATACAGACTATAGGGGGCTGTCAAGAAGCACACAGTACCAGCTTGGGTGGAGATTTTCTCTAATCTGCATTTGTGATCAGTAGACACAAGATCAGTGTATCAAGGACGAAAGACATTTCATTCTTGGCTTTTCAAACACTTCTGGATGAAAGATGAAATAATAAAAGCTTAGCTATATAACAAGTAACTGTATTTTACAGGTCTTTAAAAAACACTTCATAATGTTTAACTAGTAACCTAAGCCTGGTTTCAGTATTTTGAGTACAAGGCAGAAAATATTTCCACAGCCAATTCTAAACACAAGAACCTGAAATACAAAAGAACTCCAATAAATTTCAAATTGAGAACAATGTTGCATTGTCAGGGACTAGATTTAAGAGGTGTATTTAATGTTCAGTATCCCAAGATGTACACGTCTCTCAGCTTCCTCAGAGTTTGGTCTGCGTCTGAGCCATGTAGAGACTTCCAAGTTTGTGGTAGAGCAGAAAAATTCTAGATTTCCAGGTGCTTTAGCTCATGGAACAATACTGCCTCTTCTAGCTCATGCAGTTCTTCTCTCCCTTGGGAGGGATCTTCAAATCTGAAAGCAGAATCAATTTGCCTGGTCTCTGGACTTTAGGTTGGCTTTGCCTCAGCCTTGCCCTCTACTTTCTTCGTTTCCCACCTACAAAGAAAGAAAAGTGCCATACTCTTACAGGCAGCTACCATCATGCTTCAGTTTTCAGGAAAATTTTGTACTTGGCAATGTATAATGTCTGCTAGTTGCGGTTGCTAGCTCCATGGGATGGAGCTGGGTTAGCCTGCCTTCGGCATGGTCCTTTCTCTTTTGATGACTTTTATCTCAGTTGATCGACTCTTTCACATATCATAAAAGCCTTAGACCGATCTTTTTCATAGCATTAATATAGAAATAAATGTTCCTTTGGAGTGCTTGAGGTACTTTCTGATATCTCTGCAGGCTGCTAACTTCTTCCAGAACTGGTGTGGGTTTCAAGGTTGGGAAAAGGAGGACAGGATCTGCAGGTTGCATGAACTAATGTGACTTTCAGCAAAGTGAGGATCAGGCCCTGGAAAGCAGTGTGTTTCTTCTGGAAAGGAAAGCCCCCCCACCTTTTTTGCTATAAATATACCAGACTTGTGTGCTTTGTTTTGAGCCCAGTTTCCTAAGGAAACAAGGTCCATGCAGTCATGCTGTGTCTGTCTGTCTGTTTCTGTTCCCCACTCCTAACTCTCATTAGCTGTCTTGACCAGATTTGGCAGTGGGGCCACAGTCTCCAGTACATTAAGGTTTTTTTACACCTCGGTGACCAAAAGGAGAAAAATATTTGTTGTTTTTTATGTCTCCCCAAAGACAAAAGCTTTATCATATGCTTTATCTGTCTAGAACAGAGAATCTAGGGAAGAAACTTTGTGAGACAGGTTAGCAGGAAACCAGGTTGTGTTAGTTCCTCTGCTCCAGGAACTATTTGTTTAGTTTGATCTACTCAGGAAGTATCCAGCATGAGACACCATGCAGGCAGTGCCCCATAATACCTTTTTGAAACTGGACATACCAGTTTTCCAAAGTTAAGGATCTTTTTAGACCTCTGAGAGGATATTGTGTTAGTCTTTGAAGGCTGAAGAAATTCTGATGCTTCTCTGTCACCCATCTCCCTGTCTTCATGATGTCTTTATCCTCCTGGAGCAAGAAGACTTGGGGTGCACTGGGGAAGCTCCCAGGTCCCCACCTGACAGTACAAACTAGGCTTGACTACCACAGCCTTGCAAATCATGCAGTAATTTGCGCTTCAGATTCAGTGGACAACAGAAGTCTAGCCATGGTAGTGATTTGTATTCATCTGCTCAAGTGCATTTAGCAAAAATTAGTGGAAAATCAAACCTTAAGGATACAATAAGGGAGCATTTTATAGCCACTTTGTATAGCAGTGAAACAATGCATATAGCATGAGGCAGAAAGCTTACTCTCCAGAGAATCTAATTTGTGTTACAACCCTCTATTAATCAGGATAATAGTATTCTCTTGTGATGTACACACATAAAATCATCACTCTTTGTTTTGGTGTAATGACGCTGCTTTATCTACTGCCTCTGCAGATACATCCAACAAGCACAAAATCTGTGCTTAAAGAATGAAAAGTATTTTAACAAGGGGAAAAATACCATAATTCAGAGTTGCATTACAGGTTCCATACAGGAACTTATTTCCTCGTCTTTATTTAACAAACATATCATGTAGACATATCTGTCTTAAGGCAGACATGATTATTCATTGCAAAAACAAGAGCTATTTTTATGTAAAGCAGAAACTAATGAAGTAAGAAAATGTATTGAGAGATTTTTGGCTACACATTTTTGGATTCCGAGAGTGGTGTTCGCATGGCAGCTGCTTTGCTGGATACTGCCTCACTGATGGCTTGTGGCATTGATTTATTGACATGCTCGAACTAGAAATTAAGGCAGCCTCAGGGGAGGATATCAACTGACCTGTAAATTGGAACATGTGTTTTGGGTTTTTTTGTTGTGCCTTTTTTTTTTTTTTAACAAGACTTCTGCCACTGACTTCAACATTTTCCATTTAACACGAGAAAATTCTTCCACATCTCAGATGTATTCAGACCATAACAATAAATTAGGAGAATGGACTCATGCTGACTTCTGCCAGAGGAAGCTCCTGTGGTTGAATTACTTTTTCCTATACAGCATTAGAAAGAAGAGCTACCTTTACTTTTTCACTAACTTTTTCCAAAGTCAAGATTAATCTTAACTAATGAACTATGAGGTCAGTGAATACTGAGTTCTAGTCAGGGTATTAGCAAGTTGGTGAAAGAACATTCTCATGAAGCTGTCTGCCACATCTGCTGATGTTCAACAATAAAAGAGACTCCTGAAAGTCCCTGTCTTGAATTACCTCTACACCGGATTTCTACCAGTCAGTCAAATTTCATCTGAGTCACTTCACGCCCACTCTGACAGGAGCGTGGGAGCAGTGAACAAAGGGCAGGCACCCACTGGGAGCCCAGCGAGAGTGAAGACTGACAGGCCATGCTGGGCCCAGATGATTAGATACTACATTTTCATAACCAGATTATGAAGGAAAGATGCTGCCTGTCTCTACGCTGGCAGAGTTCCTCCCATGATGGAGCCTGATACTGCAAAGAAAGTAAATGATGATGATAATTCTGTCATCCGGGTTACTTATGAACCATCTGCTAGGCATTTTTGAGGCAGAAATTGTGTTTCTAGAGCTGCAGAAGCCCTAAGCTAGGAGAAAGTTCACAGTTTGCAGTTAGGAGCATTTCCAGTGGATGTCAGTGTGTGGCCACTGAAATCCAGCCACCCTTTGGTTATTGTCCATGGAAGGTAGCACAGGCACTTCATTGTGTGACCATCCCCAAACTTAGCACTGCCCAGCAGGCCCCCTATGGCTCCATTTCAGGCTTCACACCTTCTCCTACATGATTAGTGATGGTGGCTGATGTGGTGCTTGTACCGGGAACCATAACACCATGGCTTTTGCCTTGCCGGCAGCTCATCAGCAACATGGTGACTGGCATGAAATGCCTGTTATCTAAGCCAAGAAGGACACATATTAGGTGGCAAAACAGAGTATTGTGCTGGTCATCATCCCAGGAAAGTGCTTCACTGTACCTGCACTCTGGTTTTTATCCTTGCCTCTGCCCTCATCAGCTGCTTCATTTCCTGTGTATTCATACCCACAGGACAACACAGGAGTGAAACACCTTTTAGTTTTGTTTTTCCTTTCTAACGGAAAGGCTAGCCAAGTCCTAACAACCGTATTTTCCTTACAATTTTTCTCCTAAGCCATTCACACACACTAGTACGCTGCCTGACTACTCTCAATTACATTAATCTGGTTTTCAATCTGTGTAAAACATAACTATGTCAGCAAGTGTTATTTTACAGAAAGGCTAAGTTCCCATGTCAGTTTACCATTTCAGTGCTGGTAGACATGCTACTTATTCCTCATTCCTTCCCAGTCCTTCAAAATCTGAAGGAAAGTCTCTCCCTTTTGAGATCCACTGCCTTTGCACCAGTCACAGTTCAACACAGGGGAATATGAATTGCTCTGAGCAACTGCTTTGACATGTTGTGCAGTCTAGCTTTATGGTAAATGCCTCACTGGCCTTGAGTTTCTCTTCCCACTGTAGATATACGGTGTATATGTAACAAGAAAACTACAAAAGCTTTTCAGACTGTGTTCTGCTAAAGTATTTCTTCTTTTTCCTTCAGTTTTATGGACGTTTACAACTGTACCCACACCAGGTATTCTTCACCTCCACTGGTGTGGATTCTTCCAAAAAGCATCCATTCGAACAAGGACTGGAAACTAAAGCTTTTTGTTCACTCAGTAAGCTCTGGGTGCATTTGCACTGAAACTAGAGTGAAAGGAAAATAATGGCCTTGATCTCTCCCTCAATCACCAAGACCAGAAGGTGGAGGAAATCCAGGACCTCTCCGTAAATCTCCACCTCCAACATCAGACAGAAGAAAACAATTGCCTTCCTTGGAGACCTCACAAAGAATAAAGCTGTAAACAAATAAAATTCTCATGCCAGCAACTTAGGGAATTAATCTGTTGCTATTGTTACAGCAAAACCTCCATTAACTCCAAAGGACTTTCCTGTGAATGGAAAAGGGTCTGGAAAAGAGGATGAGATGACAGCAGGACACGATTCCTATGTCGCTTCCACTGATGTAGATCCAGAGCCCGGTGGTTCAACCAATGCTTCCTCCAGTCTGAAAGCACTTGGTTTTTCCTCACCGTTTGCTCTTGATTTTCACAACTGACTACAGCTCAGAGCCTACAAGGATGGGCACGACACAAATGCTGGAAGCATAGTGCTCATGAGTGAGTGGATGCAGGACACCTGGGTCTGAAGAAAAGCACGTGGCAAGCATCACGTCAGCAGTTATTCAGTCATTATATACCACTAAAAAGCAGAAAAAAGTAAATTTCACAGCTATTCAGACATTATTTTAATAGCAGCATCATTTTTACTTAAATGATGGTTGTGCTCAAACAAAAGGCAGAGTTCTAAATTTGGACTGTATATGGAAGGTTTCTAAATATCCAGAGTAAATCTGGATGCTTACACTTTTCAGCTCACAAAAGCAGCAGTCAGGCCTCCTTGCAAAGACCTGTACCCTCTCCAGCTATCCTTAAGGTCAGCCAGGTTTTACAAGCTCCAACCCAAGCTACCAATCCAGGCATGCATGGATACTGCCTACTTCTAAGTGGCATGTGGATGGACCCAGACCAACTCATGGGGAGACCATGAGGGAAACAAATGTAATTTCCTCCTTGTAAAAAAGACTGCAGAGATTTGTTATAAGCTAATGCAAGAGAAAGTACTGGCATCACAGTGATGGTTGTGCTGCAGAGGCTGAAGGCAAAATGTGCTGAAAGGAGGTGAGGGGGACCACTCTAATTAAAATACTTATAATTTGTAGGTCAACAGTAAAGCATTTTTCTAGTTTAAAGCATCAGCAGGAGTCAAGAGACTAAAGCTCTACCCATGATTTGCTATGTAACCTACGAACGTTTAACTTCTCCAACACTCAGCTTGCATACTTAAAAGAAAAAAGAAAGAATTAAGAGCAGTAGGAGAAACAATGCACTAATGCTTGTAAAGTTCCTTCAGATATTGGCTCTACGGTAAATTCAAATATAAATTTTAATGATCTCTTACTTATTGTGAGTGAGATAGATGGAAGCAAGGCCTCTTGGTAACCTTAAGGTATTGCTTTCACTGCATACTAACAATTTATTAACATTCTTTCATTTTCATTTCCCAAATCCACTGTAATTAATTCTTAAACTTTCCCGAGTATGCACAGTCTTTCATTCAAAGAAAGGTGTCCTCTTCCCAGCAGGCTCAGAAACACTGGCCCATGATTAGAAGGGTAGGTTTTTAACAATTTATAAAACATTTGCCTACGGTTTTAAAGAGATTTCTCAGTCACCTCCACTTGGAAGTTTCTCCAGCCTTTAGCAGCGGAAGGTCCCTGGCTGTACCTCCCGGCACAAGCCTGGCAGGCGTGCGTTTATGTGCTTAGCCCTCGCCGCTGAGGAGAGACTGCCAATTGTACTGCGCTGAACTTCATTAAGTAGTAGTTTTACGAGGTGGACTGCAGCACACAGGGGACAGGCACGAGACCACCAGATTTATGGCATTTTGGTGTCAAGCTGACAGCGTGGCACTATTCACACAACAAAAACTATATTACAAGAATGTTAATGCCGCGAGAGAGCCCTACCAAAAGAAAAAACCCAAACACAAAGGGGTAGGAAATTCAGAGTTAGGCATTGAAACTCCAGTACTCAACATGGCAAGATTAAGATGCCCCACCCCCATACCTCTGCCTAGTTGCTGGGGTCTTTATCCCAGCTTCTAATCCTTGCCTGTGGGTAAAAAAAAAGGGCTTTTAGGGAGGCAGAGGTGTTGGGCTCCACCACCCATGTGCAGGAGGCAGGTACCCGTCCTGCCGACACTGGCCCCTTGCCCTCACCTCTGGGCCAGCTGGACTGACTTCTTGGAGCAGAAGCTTGGAGCAGTTATGATGCATTTGGTAGCCAGATGGACATCTGTCAAAAGGGAAGGGAAATGTGGAATGTCTTTAAATGTTTTAAAAAATGCTTTTCTCTCTTACCTCTATCTCCCGCCAATGAATGGGCTCATTTGTTTCAGTGGGAACTACCATTTCAAGGGTATTTTTCAGAAAAAGCCCAGAATGCTTAAGAAAAGTAGGAATGAAATGGCTGCAGCAGAAGTGAAGGGATAACAGATTTTTTGTGAGTCTGGATTGCTTTTAAAAGCCTGGATTGCAGAGAAACTCAGCCACCACCCCACTACTCCCCAGTAACTTTTTAGACCCGTTACAGGGAGTGTTCTCTTACTTTGGTCCAACATGAGATTAATCCTGGCAATTAAAAGCTAGTGGTGTCAGCTCCACGTATTTATTATTGCTTCTCAGTCCCACAGAAGATAGGAAAGCAGGAACTGATATCTCAAAGGCCTTGTTGAGGAGGCATTGCTCAGAAATCCCCTTTGACAGTGAGTTATACTAACCAGAACAAGGAACCTTCTCCCAGAATGAAAGTGCCCACATGTCCAGTTAATAGATGTTGCACTTTAACCTGACACCTTTACATTAATCTGTAAGGTAGATGAGCTCAAAATCTGGGTGGACACTAACGGCTGAGTTGCTCAGGCTAGCCTCTGTGCATCCCCACTGGCCAGAAGTATGCACATACAATATTATCCTGGCTGCTATCTTCTGACACAAAACAGAGCTGCCTATTGCTCAGACCATCCTACCAGGTAGGGTGCCCTGGGGCCAAAGAGCACCTGGCCCCTGGCTTCCTGGGGCACCCTTTACAATAAGCATTTTGCCACAGCAAGGTCCTCTGCAACATGGCAGAGAGGGGCAGTAATAAAACCCCAAAGCAGGCACCTTTACAGGGCAAAGTCTTTCTACCCATTTGGCTTGGTGTTGAGCTGCTCTGTGCTACCAAAAGTGACTGAAGACACCGAAAGGGGCCTTAGCTTTATCCCCAAATTGCAACAAAGCTGTGGCTTCAGACAGCAGGTAGCTTTGCTTCAGAAACCTGAGTTTGATTATCTCAACCCAAGAAGTGCATAAGGCTAGTGCAATTTGTTGAGGAAACACTTTGCACTGATACCATAACTTGACCTTGTTTGCTATAATCAGGCTTAATGCCGTCCTAGGGCAATATGGAAAAATTCAGATTTATGCACCATCACTTGCTTTCAGCAAACCAAATCCAGGACTCTGGCTGTAAGTACTTCCATTCTGGTACCTCCTGCTAGACAAATTTAACCCCACTGTCTTGCAAGATACTGTCACTTTGTCCATGTTTCTTGGCTATCCTCTCCTGATCTGGGATGAGTAGCTTATGCCTGTCACAGATGTTTACATCATACCCAGCTCCCTCACCAGACACACATTCTTAGTCATACCTGACATTTCATCCCTGTAAGTTGTTACACAAAGAGATCACCCAGAGCACTTCAGAAGGCCACTTGACTCCAGCAAAGCACAGTGCTAAGAGGACTTGCCCTTCTAATTCCTATTCTTGAATCTCTGTCACTCAGCTGTCTAAACCTACTGAAAGCCAATGCAGGTACCTCCAAACCAGTCCATCCAGGTGCAGTTCCAGGGCTCATTCAAGCAGGCAGCTGTTTCAGGCTGAGATCAGGCCACCAAGAGTGCCAGAGCAGCCCCATAGCAAAGGGCAGTCATGGTGCTGCTTCCTACTGCACCTGTGTCAAGATGCAGCACCTCTGGCAGGGGGAGAAGATCAGGGTGGTGCCAGAAAGCATTGTGAAGGAGCAAGGGCTGCTGACATAGGTTGGAGTCACTGTGGACAATGTTCACGTGCATGCCATACAACCCCTCCTGTTCCCACCATTCACTCAAAGCAGAGCTTGAAGCTATTCTCTAGCTCACAAAAACACTTAGAAGACAAGAACTGTCTAGGAAAAACTCACTACAGTAATAACAGTGATGAGTGTTACAAATATATAGTTCATTGGCAGAATCTGGCTAAAGAACAGCCCTGGCAACCTGTCTTTTGGAAACAAACTGACAGAAGACTTCAGTGAGCGTAACAGCTGAAATCCACCTTTTGACCATTCAAAATACTTTTCCCCAAGTACTAAAAGTGCCTTTGACCAAAAAAAGTTTGCTTTCTGGAAAACAGGTCAGTAATTTTTGTTTCTTCCTTAAAATGTAGAGGATAAAAACATCCTGAAATAATTGGAAGGCCAATTTCCTGCCCTCGGTATGATACAATTTGGAGCTGAATGTCAGTGCAGATCTTGAACCTCTCAGCATTTGGGCTTTTTATATTTGAGGTGTGAGTCACTCCTAGTGAAATGAAGTCCACCCATGAAGTCTGCAATGGAGTCATAGGTAGATCAGGTCAATCCTATCTAAAATCTATGACAAGCTTTTAGAGACAGATTTTATTATGTGCCATTTTTTTCACATCACAGAACTGAAAATGTAGAGATCAAGCCCCTCCAAAGTGTTTTAGGAAGGGCTTGATCTCTTGACCTAACTGCAACCAGGGACTCTTTCCATACGCTTCTCTCATGAAAAAGTCAGAGTTAATTATGTTTAGCCTGGAGAAGAGCAGGCTCAGGGAAGATCTCATAACTGAATATAAATACCTGAAGGGAGGATGTAAAGAGGATGGAACCACTCTCTTTTCAGGGGTGCCCAGTGACAGGACTGGAGGCAGTGAGCATAGACTGAAATACAAAAGATTCCCTCTGAACATCAGAAAACACATTCTTACTGTGGGGGTGCTGGAGCACAGGAGTGGCAAGATGTGAAGACTCCATCCTTGGAGATATTAAAAAGCTATCTGGACACAGTCCTTGGCAACTGCCTGTAACTGGCCCTGCTTTAGCAGTGGAGTTGTACCAGATGATCTCCAGAGGTCCCTTTCAATGTCAGCCACTGATTCTGCAAAGAGATACAGCCTGGGGCATAGGGTACAGCAGAATCAGGTAGTCACATAGTGCAAGGGTGAAAAACAAAACCAGTCCTTCCCCAAAACAGACGAATCAGTGCAGACACAGACATGGACATGGATGTCAAAGTACACACCTGCACACCTCTGGCTGTGAAACGACAGAGAGAAAAAACAGCAGCACAAAGAATATGAATGAAACCCGAGGATTATTGATATTCGTGGATTCCTATTGTGCATTGTCTCTTCTGCCCTAAAGCAGATACAGCTCAAAAAATCATTTTCTCCCTTACAGGCAAATTTTGGGCAAAGCCCCGCAGTACCAACGGTGATGGCTGCAGCCAGGAAGCTAAGCACTAGAGGGCACCAGCAGGATGCGGCCAGTACCCTTGCTGGAGCTCATGTGCCTGACTAGCGATTAAACATGTCTTTTTTCTTTTCTAACTTATTTTTTTGTTTTAAAGGAGGTTTAACTCACTTCCAAAAAGCAGGACATGCCTCTGTCCTGCACAGTCATGAGAGTCCTTCTGCTAAAGAAAAGAGTTGGTTGATGAGCCCATAATAGGGAGATTCTGCAACTCCTCAAGGCACAGGATGCCTGAGGCACAGAGCATGAGGAGGACTTCAGAGAGTCTGACAGCACAGCTTCCCTCCAAATAAGGAAAAATGCTCATTTAGCAAAGTTTGAAGTTTGCAATATTCAGAACTTGATGGCAGGAAAGGCAACCAAGAAGATGCAAGGTGGAGCTCTGTTAGCCAGTCTCCCCAGTTCCTCCCCTCTGCTCCTGAAGGATGCTTCAACATCTGCAGCAGGTGCTACCCTGACACCCTCAAGACCCAGGGCTGCCCCTCTTCTCTGGGGCAGTAGCAGCACTGGACAACCCACCATACCCACACTAAGGCAGTGGGACCCACCACCCCTGAAAGCCCTGTGCCAGCAACCCTCAGCTCTCTGCAGGGACCTCCTGAGCTGCTATTGCCTGCCTGAGGAGGCTGCTCACCATCCTGGGTTTGCCCAGAGGGTTGTCCCAGCTAACATGATGTAACCCCCCTTTGTCATTGCCAGCTGCAATACATCCTCAGCCAAGCCACCCTCATCAGCCTGCTACTGTTCTTCTTTGGCCATCGCTTGTGCTGCCAGCTCTCATCTTTTCTTTCTTTAAACATTTGCATTCCCAGGGCACATCAGTACCAGGAATAGCAAGCTCCCCACTCCTCACAGGAAGTCAGAAGGGCTGCGCTGGCAGCCCAACTCATCCCCCACCTCCCCATCACCTCCAGCCTCCACCTTCAGGGACCAGGAGCAGGTTTATATGCTCACTGCTAGGCCTGGGCTGAGCAGAGACTGCCAATTGTACTGTACTGCACTTAATTATGTAGTAGTTTTATGAGGTGGACTGCGGCACACAGGGGACCAACATGAGACCACCAGATTTATTGCACTTTAACTTTGAGCTGACAGTATAACAGGCTCTAAGAGGTAAGTACTCAGTGCTTTATTCATTGATCTTTCGCCCTCTCCCTGCATTTTTGTACAAGGCTTCGGAGCCTGTCTGAGAGGATGGGAAGGATCTGGAACACTGAATGAGAGCATGAAAAGGAGAGAAAGGCAGAAAAACAGATAGAGAAGGAGACCCAAAGAGTAGGAGAGGGAAGAGAGGCAACTTCTTGTACAAACCCACTACCAGGTGCTCCACACCCCATGGCTGTGTTTTTTCATGTAATTTTATTCAACATGAAATCACAGACTGGTGCCTTGTCAGCAGAAGCAATTCCCCTGGAGATGCTAATGGCTTAATCCCTGTGAGATGTGTAGCTCAGCACCCGTTTCATAACAGCAACACTCATATGTTAACAAAATAGCAAGAGTAACATCTTGGGGGTTTTACCGTTGGAACAAGGGACCATCATCCCCATCCCAGTGAAAAGTGACTGAAGGAGTTACTTCTACAGGAGGTCTTCACCCACATCCTTTGACGACATGGACTGGATTTAGCCACATGTGCTCAGAGTTTGGGGGAAAGAAATACTGCCTGGTTTTGGAACGTGGTTGGCTATATGCACCAGGAGGATGGAAAAACCATCACACACTTCTTTTTTTTCTTCTTTTTTTTTTTTTTTTTTTATCTGCACTTGTGCGGTATTTAAAATACTGCTTTGAATCTATACAGATTTTCAGTTATTGGACCTGTTGGATTTTTAAACCTCACTGACTCCCAGCCAGACTGCCTCCGTCTGCATTGAAAGGAACCATTCTTCTTCTTCTTCTTCTTTTTTTTTTTCCCTTCAGTGAAACTGGAGCCTTTCCCTTCCCGTAACTTTCAGCTGGCTGAGCCATTCCTAGATCTCTGTGTTTTTCACTTTGCAGCCTGACCCCCAGGACTTTGGGAGACCCATAAGAGAAGTTATATGACACATTGGCTGCAGCGAAAAGTTGTGTAGGTGAAGGGCAAATGCTACAGATGTCAAAATATAATAAAATAAAATAACATGAAATAACATAAAATAACATAACATAAAATAAATAATAAATAAATAACATCTACAACCACAAGGATGAAGTACAGTACGAATATTCCATGAAGAATGGTGTTGGCTACAAAGTAGAGGAAAAGCACCAAAAATATAGTAAGGTTGTACAGTGTAAGACAACAAAGTAGTACCATTTTTCATTATACCTACTTTTTCTAGAAGATGACTAGGAACAGTGCTTTAACTGTTTAAAATTTTTCATATACAATTATCAAGGAATAATCACATTATTAGAAAATCATCTAATTGGGGTAAAACTGTAACTTTAAACTAGTTCAAATTAACAGATGTAAATTGTTACAGACACTTTATAGGTAACAGCACATTTCACTTGGAAAAGTAAATATATAACATTATTGAAATTGGGTTAAAATTATTAGACTGCTGTAGAGGGCTTAAAAAAGTCCCAGGGCATGCTATCAAATACGAGATCACACAATCCATTAAATTTTTCATGAGACTTAATGTTTGAGAAATTTCAGTAAAATCGCCAGGATGTCTTTAGATTTTTAGTACTGATGCATAGCAAAAATGCTGTCAAAAAAAGGAGCTTTTGGTTTCTATGTTACCATGCATAACAAATTCACAAAATTAATTTCTTAGCCAAAGACAGTGAATAAAGTCCTGAACCCTACAGAACCCAAATGTGGAAACACAATTTTCTCTATAGCTTTTAAAGAACTAATAGCTCTTTGATGTTATTCCATCTAGAAGAAAGATAAACCTCTCCATTGTACAGACTTGTAAAAGATATAAATAGCACTGGGATGCTCTTTAACTTACAGTTTTGAAACACTTCTCCAGTAAAACACCAGTACACCAGTACTGTAATTCCACTTCTGGAATCAGCTGGGGAAAAGCCATCACTAGCCCTATTACAAGAGCAAAAGATGAGATGCTTTTTTAAGGTTATAGAGAGCTGATGTCCAACTACGGCCATGAAATTTGTACTGTAATGTGTTTGGGCCTGGAGCTGCCTCTCACTATGTGCTTTTATCATCTGTAGCACAAAAGAACCCTGAACCATGGGGCACCTGGCTGGTATAGAAATATGAATGATGAATAGCAAAAATAGACTAAATGCCTTGACAGGTGATTCTATGTCACCACAAAGATTGATGGCAAAGCTACATATTGAATATTCTGTTGTCCTATCTGAAAACATGTTTTTCCTTAACTCCACAGATTTGTTAATAATGTAATAAATAAATAAATAAAAATTTAAAACCCTGTATTATTTACATTTGTTTTATAAGAACTTGGCAAACAAGGCAACCTTCAGACTTAGCAACTTTGCACAGATTAGAGTCACAGAAACAGTTTTAAAGGGTAAAAAAAGACCCAAAAGAGAAGACAAAGATGACTGTAACAATTAACCAGGAAAAAGGGGTTTAACTAAAGATCATTAACAGGAACTTATTTAACTATCAGTATGCAACAGATGAGAATGAAAATCTTCTAAATGGCTGTGAAAAAATTCTTAAAACTTCCATTCAGCACCTCCAGGTGTGAAAAAAATTGCACTGTAGCTTGTTGCTAGACCCTTCTGTCATTAATGCACATTAACGTCGCAGAAACACAGAGCTCATGTTATATCAGTTCCGCATACCAACCCACGTACGTAGGACTTCATACCACCACGACTCGCAGATTTTACCTATCCATCAATGGCTAGGAAACGTAAGATAAATGAACAAAGGAAAACGCCAAAGCACAATTATGTAATCTCTTTCCTTTACGAAATGGTTTCTTGTGCTGGGAAGATGAATGGGACTCCAAAAAGTACGTGCCCTCTCCTGTCAGTAGCAAAACATTTTTTTTCCAAAAGAAGACATCCCACAGATCTCAAATTCCTGGACATAGAGGATGCACTTCCCACTGAGAAAATCACATTTATGGCCATACCCATCATCCCACCACTACTTCATGCTCCTCCTACGCCTGTCTGAGACAGCTACATGTTGTTTCTCATCTTCCACTTCTCCTGCTGGACTCACCGGGACACTTGTGGACTATTTTGATCTACACCTTAATGAGATCTTTCAGCACCACCTAAAATTTAATTGGATGAATCACGCACGCAGGCTATATGCTTAAGTCATGGGCGCCTGTGTCTCCTTAGTAATTTTTCAACCTGTTTTCCAATTTCAACCAAGCTTGACAGAGGGGCAAACACCTCCTGAGACACAAAGTTCCCACAATCTCTGTGAAAACAGACATCCAAGTGGAGGGAGTTGGCAACACAACTGCAGAAAAGGCAGCAGAATTAGCTCTGCTCTCACAAGACTGGAGTACACCCTACAGCCATAACTCCACAGGAAACCACTTTTCACTTGGAGATACTTGATTCAATGACAAAATAGGTCTGTGTGTGAGTGGTAGGGGATCCACACAGTGCTTCCCCTCCTATGGGTTTATGAACACCAAGGTCAGGCTTGTGCTTTCTGTTCTCAGAGGTACCCTGCACCATTCAGTGCTGGAAAACATGAAAATAGCTACTCATGCAAAAGGGGAGTTAACACAAAACTGTTGGTGTGATTTGGAGAAGCCTCAGAGTGAAACTAAGATGTGCACCCCTTCTTATTCTCACCTGCATGCGACCTGACTTGCACTGCTGCCCAGCTTAGCCCAGCAGGACTACAAGTCTGGGTTGCTCCTCCCTAAATCTTGCTCTCTCTGCACCATGACCAGGTCCCAAAGCTTCATCCTAACACAAAAGAAACTATTTTAAATGGGCTTAGAAATTCAAACTGCTCCTGTGAATATCTGTTAAATCTAGATCTGTCCCCAGGTATTCAGGAGGCATCTCCAATAGGAAGAAAACAAAGCAGCCACCTAACAAAGTTCTCTGAAAGGATACACAGCTGCATGCAAGTGTCACATGGGCCAGGGCATCAACATACAAGTCTCTTGGCAACATCCTGTAATTCTGCATGAACATTGATGCACCTAAGATTCTCCCACTCCGGATATTAAACACAGGTATGTGGATCATCTCTCGCAAATTGAAACCCGTTTCAGGTCAGACCTTTGCTCAGAGACTCTTCCTTTCTACTTTTTTAAGGACTATTAAACATTCATAATTTTCTAGAACCTTGTTTCTTTTGTCCGTGCTCCTGAGGAGCTCTCTCCTGTTTCTCTGCCAGAGAAATACAAATCTTCACAAAGCACCCACTACCAAAACTTCTCTGCACATTGGAGCCAGCTCAGCCCTTTATTTTGGACAATTCCTATTTTTGGGAAGGGGATGGCTATTATTTCAGCCGGATGATTCTGTAATGGAGTCTAACTCATTTGGGTTTTCACTTTTGTAAATAGTTGTGGAGAAGAGATTATGCCTGAGCCACAAGATCACACTGTGTGTTTGTTTTGTATATACCCAGCTTCGCAGCTGCCTAACTAATTGCATGTGCAGACCAAGATGCTTTTATTCACAGCCTTAGTGAAAAAAGCTAATCAGCTACACATTTACATACATGTTTTTTCTTCTGCAAAACTTCCCTTTCTACCTCTGGGCCAATGGTTCTGTGATTGCACAGAAAGACAAGTACATGTAACAAAACAAAATTCATGTGTTACTCAAATCTCATGACTGTAAGTATCACCTCTACCATACACCTGCACTGTAGGAAAAATAGATCTCTGGGTATTCACCTTCAAATCCACAATTTTTCCATCCCTTACCTAAAGGGGAATCCCTGCTAATGGTGCCAGTTGCATGGGTAAGCAAGAGAGATGCAGACAGGAGCATGTTTGACATTCCACCAAGCAGGAGGTAGTGGTGACCTATATACCCTTGTCCATACATTTCACAAGAAACTGCAATTTGCTTCAGCAAAATATGACTCCTTTGATACCTTCCTGTTTAATTTAATACAGAGTTTTAGTATCCAAAGAACCCCACTGCTTTGAAATGAGGAAACTCGGTCAAAGACTTCGGCAGTCAGCCCACAGCTGGCAAGCATAGTTCAGGGACCTAAAATACAACTGCTCACTAGGCTTGCACTCAGAGACAATGGAGCTTTTAAAATTAAGGCTTGTATACACAGGCAAATTTATCAGCCTGATTACACTGGCATAATTAGGCCGACAAATTTCCCTGTGTAGACAAGTCCTGAGACTCTCAAACTCATAACTAGGCAGGTCTTTGAGAGAGAGAGAGGAAAAAGAAAGGAAAACAGCAACTCCTGGAATATCCAAGCAATATTTTTTCTCACTCTTTCTTTTTTCTTTTTCTTTAAAACAGAAAAAGATTTTTTTCCACTCCAAGCAAAAGGTATATAGAGATCTGGATGAGCCATTCATACACATGTTTTTGGATACATTAGAAACAACAATCATCAACATTCCATGACAGACAGGGCTCTGTCTCCAGTGTCAGACAAACCCATGGGCATTGACAGAGCCCCACCAAGTCAAGCCATTCTCAGGATTCCAGTGTAGAGCGTAGACTGAAGTGGGTTGCTCACTTTCTGAGAGCATGAGACTCTCAGACGCCCCTGTCTGTCCCTCCGCACGCATTGTGAGAAACCTGTGCTGTTGAGAACAGCGGTCCAGACACGCTGGGAGCAGCTCTATTGTTAATTCTCTTCTTTTCCATCCCTCCCTCGCCAATCTTTCCACACAAGAGTATCACGTAACTCCCTTCCAAAGCTGCCAACTGCACAATAGCATAGATCAAACCCAATCTGGAAACAGCATGAGATGTCTGACCAGGACAAGTCCTCTCTGGTCTGTATGTGGATGGGAGAAGTCTCTCATCCCAGGCACATTCTGCACTTCATTCTGCCCCACTGTCCTGGTGTCCTGAAGCACTACTTCTGTCACAATAAGGGTCATGCCAGCAAGAAGAGTAGAGGCATGACAATTGCGCTGAACCAAGTCCCAAGACCCTTCCTGTCAGAGGACACTGCCTGCATTTTCCTTGCTTCCCACAATGTATGATCCCATCCAATACAGCAATTACCAAGGTTCATCTGCAAGTGCTGACCAGATTCCCATAATGTCCCTCAGAACAAACCCTCAATGAGCTCAGAAGAACCAGCCTTCAACTTCAGCCACTTCCCTATCCCAACCTTTTATCTTTTCACTATCTTCAACTTCCATCCTCTTCCATTCTTCTCCTGCTTTGCCAGTGGCAAAGTCTCTCTTGATAACCTAGCTTTCTTCCCAGTCTCTCTCTCCCCTTTTCAACTGGTGTCAACACAGCACCTAGCACCTTGAAGGACAGTTAGAGCTCCCATCAATTTAGGCACTGCATATGCACACAGTGGAAGAGAGACCTGTCTTCTCAATCTTGCAAACCGAACAAATAAGGCCAAAAGAAATGTTATTCCCATTTTACAGATGGGAAACCAGGACCAAAGATATTAAATGTCTAGCCCTAGGAAGTCTGCAGGCAAGGCAGGAACTGTTTCCTGAGAGCCAGCGCTCAGTGTCTAATCGCACATGATCAGTCTTTCCTCTCTACCTCCCTGTAGGCACGAGGAATTTGTGTTCTACATCTCCACATGTTTCTCTTGCACTGTACAGCACAGCCATACACACCTAGATGGGACTCCTTAATAAATAATTGTATGCGGATTCCTGCACTCCTCTTATACTTGTCAACCCGTGCCTTTCTTACAGCACAGGAATTGGGTTTTCCTTCCTGTATTCCCAGTGTAACTATCAAAAAAACTTTCCTTCTGGTGTAGTCTTCCCACACCATGGACACTTTAAATCTCATGCATAAATCTCTTTCATTTCAGCAGGTCTCTCTCCTGGAGAATGACATTTAATGGTGATCTTTTTTTAATCAGTCTCAGTCCCCTGTTTCCCACTCCCATCTGGTGGAAGCGACTTTCCACTTAGAGAGGAAGTCAGACTTTGATTTCATAAATGATTATAAGAAGATTTAACATCCTCAGGAGCACAACTATTTTGATTAGAACATTTTTATTCCAATTCCTTTTCCAGCTGTCCCACTTCTTGATACAAACCCCAAGGTAGAGAAATCCTTCAAAATTCACCCACAGACAAACTGCTCACCCTCTCATCATTTGGACTCTGGCTCCATGTAACACAGTGGAATAAAGCATGGAATCATCAGCATGGTGTCCGTCTGCTGGTCTCTACCTCAAGCCTGGCAGGCAGTTTGCTGAGCGTGGACGTGTGCAGGCTTGTTTACTTCACTGACCTCTGCTTTGCTACTGCAGCCCTACAGCTTATGCTGAGACTGCCAGCAAGAAGAACAAAGTGTCTTGAAAGGGAAGGGAGCTAGTCAGCTTTCTTAGCAGTGTGCATCTCATCACTGTTGAAGGCAGGCTTGCATGTGTATAACCTTACAGGCAATGCCCACCTGTGTAAAACCTCTCCCTCTTCACACTGTGGTCAACTGAAGGAAAACATCAGATGCTGTTTGTACAGTGCCATAGCAGACTGGAGTTTTCCAGCTTCAAAGGCAGATTTGAGCTGTAAGATACAATTTTTTTCTGCTGCTTTGATTTCAAAGACTTTGAACAATTTTTCCTTTAAATACTACCCCTCTGAGGATATGTGTATATGTAAAATGAGATGGTAACATGAGGGCCACAGTGCCAAGTCACCCTCCGGTGCTCTCAAAGGCTGTCAGAAGCTCAAAGGGTTCTCCTTTAGAAAGCAGTAAATGAGATTCTGGCTCAGAAAGACAAGCTATGCAGAAACTTGCTGCCTAGGCCTCATCAGGAGTGTTTCTGACTCTGCTACCAAGTCTATGGTGGTGGGACCCAAATGTGAAATTGTTTTTTGCTCGAAGTCTTCACAGTCCCATCCTGGCTGTCAGCAGCTGAGTAGCTTCATTTCAGCAGCACTAGTTGTGTGAAACAGAGCGTGAACAGTGTGAAGCTGACTTCAGTTCTAAGGATCTAACTCCTTTTTTTAACTATCTTCTGGACTAAACCTATTCTTCAAGGACCAAAGGCTTTTTTTCTACAATTTGTGTTACCCGGCTCCAGTTTGCAGCCAGCACACCCATCCAAGAGCAAGTTGATTTAATGCAGTCTGCCTACATTTCAACACCACATTTTGTACAGTCCCTCTCAGACCTGGTTAGCCTGTTTGGATATGAGCTGGTGTGCCTGGAGACTCAAAACTCTTACACGTCTTCCCTTTCCATAATATCAGCAACAGCCACGTCAATGCCTGTAGCTGTTGTGCTAGGATGCAGAAATAAACATCCCCATCCTACACAAATGCTTAGATGTTAAGGCCAGATGGACTTACTGAGATTATTTTGTCTGATATCTAGAACAACGTGGACTATAAGATTATTCTAAGTAATTCATACTTGAAGTTCCATAGCTGTGGTTGAATAACACCACAATAAACATGCAATCATGGAAAATCTACCACAATCCTTAGTAAGTTGTTCCAATGGTTAATTGCTCTCACTGTTAAAAATGTGCACCTGGTTTTCAGTCTGAAGGTGCTTAGCTTCAAATCCCAGCCAACACCATATTCTTGTTACACCTATGTCTACTCACACCTATGTCTACTTCTATTGCATTGCTGATTCGACTGAGGTATCTTTCGCCCGCAACAAGTGACTTGTTTGAAAGCTAAATAAGTGGAACTCTCCTCACATATTTTGCTTTTTGTTGTTGCTGTTTTGTTAGTTCACAACTTTCCTTTGAACCTTCTCAGATTTTTAATATCTCCTTTCAAACCAGCTGTGGAGCTTGCTGAACTGTAAGTGGCTCTCTCAACGTTCACAGAGCTGGACTACCTCCTTAGGCTTTGTTCCAAAAATTTCCAAACACATTCATGAGGTCCTTCCAGGCCACCCCATACTTTGACCAGCCCTAAAAGTTACAACAGCATTTCCAAATATTTAAGGCCAAAGTAATATTAAGTGACATTAAGCAACAAGCCCTTGAATCTCCACACCGAAAAATGTGCAGATACACAGCAGGGTTAGTGAGTGAGAAGAACAATCTGGCAGCTGCCCCCATTTCTTCTTGTGGGCAAGGACCTTCATAGTAACTGGCTGCTAAGCTGATGGCTGCCAGCTCACTTCAGGTTTCCTCTTCTTTCGAGGTTTAGCCCATTTCTTTCTATCTGCCACTCAAAAGGCCTAACAAGTTCCAGTGTTCCAGACCAGCTTTCCTTTTTAATCAAAAGGCAACAAGTACGCATACACATAGCTTGCTCATGCCCAAAACACTGACCTAGCCAAGCAGAGTCAGCAGAAATAGCAGCTGAATTTGCAGCTGCAATAGCCTTGGTAATGGCACATGAGAGAAAGGCCAGCACCCTTCTAAAAGCATGCATCTCAAACCTACATTTTCCAGTGGAAGCAGACAATCCTGCCTCAGCTTATTTTGCAACAGAGCTTCATTGACTTACAACTAGCAATATAACCTATCCTTCTGCTTTGAATGTCATGATTGTGGTCTAGAGCTTAAGAGGATTTTTCCTCTTTCCCCCTATTAAATCCTCCTATGTTACAGCAGCACTCCACCTAACCCAGTCAATCTCTACAAACAATTTCATAGCCAACAGTGGTGCAACCCCTGACATGGCTGCCTCTTAAGCAGAAGAGCTACCCTAGTCTGCCTTCATGGGGCATCTTTACTTAAGAAAGGGAGAGCACCACCACACCCTAAGCCCTTTCCCCCAAACACAGTGCCATTACACTCTGAGTATTAATAAAGCAGGTGTTGAAAGAGAGGCTCAGCCTGAGGCATGCTCAGTAGCACACTTGTCACTTGACCCACCTCCTCATCCTAGAGATTAATTAGGCCTAGCCCCTCCCTGCTAAATTGCCTCTCAGGCACATTGCTCAGTCTTCCTCCTCCTGCCTCTGGCAGATTCACTCACTAACTTTTTATTTCAATGCTCATGTTTTCCAGTTTGTAAGGCCCTCCACTGATTTCCAGTAGGCTGCCCCAAGGACTCTGCTCCAGTAACGGGGGAAGGATGTCTGGAGCAAGAGAGGATAAGCACAACTGGGTTGGGTTTGGAGCTGGAGTTTCTAGTCCTTTCTCTGTTCTCTCTTCAAGTCTTCCCTGTGATACTGTCTTGGGTGAAATACACTAGTTGGTCTGAGAGATAATGTCACCAGGTCTCATCTCCTCAAGATGCTCTCTCACTGCCAGGTGCTCATCTGGAAGGTGCAAGCTCAGAGATCCTCAAGCAGTGGTAGGGCATGTGCCTAGATATCCCCTAGCCTCATCTGGGATGACATCTAGGGACAGGGTTGTCACATTTGGCTCTAGAAAAGGCCTCTGGTCTTTGAATCCTGCTTAGGGAAAGAGGGTGTTCTGAAGAATCAACCTTTCCCATATTTACCAGCTAGCTGACATGGTGTTTACTGTGTTAACTGATGCCATTCCTTGTCTTAAATGCCTTGTTGTTTCTGTACATCACGAATGAGCTCAGGTTCCTCACTCAGAGCTGAGGATTCCACTTGCAGCTCAGCACACCCTTGGCTAAGTTTTAACTTTTGTTCCTGTCCCTGTTCATTTATGCGATCTGGATAGACTGGAAGCTCTTTGGGGCAATGCCTGCCTTTTGCTATACGTGTACAGCAATAAACTCAGCAGAGCCTTAATTAAGATCTCTAGATGCTGTTGTAATACAAAAAATAAATATTAATTAGTAGGATCAGCAGATTCTCATACCAGACATATTGCAAGACACACCCCCGCTATATTTATACATGCTGATATGTGAATGTGCCTGCAATGGTTAGTACCACTGTATATTTGACTTGTCTGCACGTTGTATGTTTTTCATGTAATATCCTTTCCTTTCATAATCATAGGTCACTTAATATCCTGACTAAGGCAGAACATTCTGTAACATGGTAGCACGTGTTTGGACAGAATAGTGAAATTATCTTTGAAATGCAGCACAGATGGAAAGATCAGATGAGGAGACTCTTTTCCATTTCTCTAGCTTTCTACTGTGGCTACCTGTGTTTTAACATTCTAACCCATCAACGGGTTCATTCTTCATGCTTGTGATGAACTAAGTCATACTCGCAGCTATCTGATTTTTGTATGTGGGTTGCACATTCCAAAGAAAATCCATAATGGAAAACATAATTGCAGTAACAAGCACCCTACAGAGATACAAAATTCCTTCCGAGGATTGTCAGGGGTTAATAGGGCTCTTCTTTGCCCAGTTCCACAGAACCATTCCTATTCATATCAACTGAGCACTAGAGGGAAAGCAATAAAATTACCAGCAAAAGCCCAGGTTCCTGCCTATTCAGTATACCATGCTAACTTCTAAAGACAGAGCTCTGATTGTATGGCTGAGCAAAACAGGACGGCTGTTTTTAACACTGGCTCTAACTTATGGTAACCATTAACTACAACCTGACTTCCCATTACAACATACCACTGTGAACACCTATTAGCAGCTAATTGAAACATCTAAAAATGGTCATAATTCAAAACTAAGTTTGTACTTTAGTAATGTTTCTTACAGCTTTTGTTGTAGTACAGGAGAATATGCAAATCAAGGCTCTGTTTTAAAGCTCATGGTAGGATGGAAGTTTAAATGGATATCTAATGGAGTGACAAAGGGGAATAAAGCCACATTGTACTTTAGATGTTACCCATGAGACATGATAGGAGAAACTAATAACAGGCTAACAAGGCTCCCTATCTCTAAACGTTTTCCAGCTGTGAGCTACTGAAGAGCCAAAAGACCTAAGTCAACACCAACAAATGCATATACTCACATTGTAATTTTCTGTAATTTCTATTCATAATTTCAAGCTGTACAGCATTTTTCATTCTCCTTTTTATTTAAAGAAATAAAAGTATTTCCTCTCAGAGGCATCACAGGTTGTTTTTCAACCCACTATATCCTGAAGCCTTCAGTTTTGTTGTAGTTCTTTAAACATGAGTATGCTTTTATTATATTATGAAAGGCAACAAAGTACTGTTTGCACAGCATTATTGACAGGTTTGTGCATATTTGCTGCCAGGGCTTTTAAATATAACTTACAGCACAATTTTGTAAAGAGTTTTCATTAAATCTACAGAAAAGCCGTTAGGTACTATTTTGGGTAGAAATAGGGTTACTTCGGATTAGCATAAATCAGTTTAAACAAGCAAATCAGTTTAAACCATCTACTCAAACTGAAAGAAGAATGTATTTCACTGATTGTAAGACAGCTGTCAAGAGCAGATAAAAAAGATACCACACCTCCAGTGGAGGTTACTGCTTCTCCAGGGAAAAAGTCCTCCCCCTTCTGCTGAGTCACAGTAACGTGGTGCTTTGAGGCCATGGCAATGCACAGTATGGTACAACTGCTTAAAGCTCATGCAAGGTGCATTGAGGTTTGCATCAGTTAAATAAATCTAAACAGGGGTGGGGAGAACAGAAGTTTAGGTAAAACTTTCACAGCTCTGTCCTACAGTGAAGGACTCAGCTCCTATAAAGTCTATCTGATGTAGATACCTATTTGTACCAGGAGGTGTGAAGCACTAAACTGGTCCCCCTGCACCCCTTTCCTACATTATCCACCAGTCAGCCTAGAAAAGGGCTCTTCAGATCTACAGACCTGGTTTCATCATGGGACCCAATGCCCAGCTGCCAAGGCTGGTTTGAGGTATGACCCACAAGCTGCTGTCACTCTGCTGGCTCACACATAATGTCAATCATACTGCCTGGCCCTTTCATATTTATTAGAGGGGCCAAATGCTTCTGTCCTGAGTCAGCAGCTGCTGTAGACTGCTGCCTGGTTGGAATAGCCATCAGTTTTCAACTGGTACCACGTACGTTTTAAGTCACCTGCCATTCATTAGGCTGTTTTACACCACTTAGCACAAACATTTCGATGGATAGGGAATGGTGAATTGCATCTCCTGCAAATGTATAATAAGAAGGATGTGTTTTACACAGGACATGGGAATTCTTCCCTGCAGATACACGTGCAGCCCTGCTGTCTTTCTTTAAAGCTGTATACATACTTCTGAACGAATAAACAACCACCACATCGCTTTTCCCAGGCTCAGAAATTTTGCTAGCTTTCTCCAGCAAGCTTAATAACGTGCCAGAAATAAGCAAGTGAACCCTTTATCAAGCAATCCCAATAACAGTATTTTTAATGTCCAGCCCCCAGATCTTTGATTCAGTCCTCACTTCAAACTTTATGAAATCTGCATTTGTTAAAACCACCGGAATTTTCTGGAGCAGGTAGCATGGGGAAGGCAATAGCTGGGGCACGTATAGCAAGTGCCCTCTGGCTCATACATGTGAGTGTGTCCCTCCCTGGTTTTGGAAAGCCCCTATTAACCTTGTTGCCACCGAAGTTCTTAAAGGTTCTTCCTCTGCTCAAGCTGTGGGAACTTTATCTGTGTTTAAAGCAGAAGGCCTTGAGCAGCTGTCCTGCCTGTGCCAGCACAGAACAGTTAATAACTAAGGTAACTGTGCTACACAGTAAAGACATGATAAAGTTGCCAGCACTGAGCTACTGAGGAGCACAGCAGCAGCTTAGAAGCGTGTGTCAAGGAGCAACCTGTTTGCCCTATAAAGACTCTTGACATCTGGAAAAATGTCCTCATCTCATTTCCTAAGCTGCAATGAGCTACCAGCATTCACATTTTTCATTTCAGCATAGATGGCAAAAAAAGAAAATTCCTGAAGACCGGAAAATCAGGGGCAGCCAGCAGATTCTGTGCCGGTCACACTTTCACTCTGTCCCTATCCCATGGAAGAAAGGAAATTAATTTTTTTTTCTTTTTTTTTTATAATCCTCAACTCTGACCTACTAAGCTTGTGGGTCATGACCCCCACTTGGGAAAAGCTGCACTTTCTCCTCTTCCTCCCCCCTGGCTCACACACGCACGGCATGAAAACGTTACCCTAATGACCACCGACAAAACAACGCCTGAAGGAATGTGTACAATATAAGCATCCAAATAACAGAGCCAACAAAACACGCAGTCTTTTAATTTCAATTTCAAGCTTAGGTTAACGTTAAAAAGAAGTCCCAACAAGCTACACATTTTCACTAGACAGCCAGTTCAGCATTAAGTAAATTGACTGAAAATGGAATAAAATGACAGCACCTGAGAGTAACCATTAATTCTGGGTTCTTTCCTTTCCAGGTCTTCATTCATTTTTCTTCATTTGACTTAATACTTGTATTTTTCCCTCCCTCTTTCAGATGCTATCTTTGGCTATTTCTTCACCTCACCTTTTCATATTTGCTTGACTTCCCTCTCACTTTCTGTGGAGCCTAATTCTGGGCTCCCCATGGACCTCATTGACAGTCAAATGTTTCTCAGTCAGGGAAACCTTCCACATCATCACGTTTGTCAGTGTGGTTTCTCCAGCTTTCATTATACCCTTGGGCTAAGGACCATGTGAGCCCCAGGTCTAGGGAAAGGAAGTTGACTCTTCCTGCCGTCCGTGACAGCTGCCTTCAAGCATCCCAGCTGGGTTTCTTGAACACAGAATAAGAAATCTCCAATTTAGGTTCAGTCTGTGAGCAAAATTCTTTCACCTCTCAGATATGCCATAGTCTTCAGAAATTCTGTCCTGGGTCCATTACTGAAGCTCTGATCAATATTTGCAGAGAGGTGCTTTTTAATGGGAGGCAGCAACAAATAGAGATGTGCCCAGTGCTCAGTCCTGGCACACCCAGATACACCATAAATCTGATGTAGGGATCCTACTTTTCTCTCTGTATTTGTATGTAGCTGCACCTCCTACTTTGAAAAGACGCAAAATGTTAGATAGTATCCCTGAAGAGCAATTCAAATTCCTGAAATATGCTTGAGAAAAAATGATCCTCCTTGTCACGTTACTGAAATCTTCTGGCTCTGTACAAATTTTCAGTTCACTAACACTGACTCCATAATATTTACTCTTTGGTCACATTCAGCTCTTGCTTCTTTCCATCACTGTCAATAGTACAGAAGAAGTATTTTTCTAGCATGTAACTTGACTTTAGCATGCCCTATTCTCTTTTTATCAGCTAATGGAATGCCTTTTTCATTTTATGCAACACAAGTTGTTTATCGCCCCCACTACTCAAGAAACACAAGTTTGCTAGCATAGAAAGGATTCAGTGGCCCGTGAAAAGCCATGGCCATGTAGCATCACACATACTAAGAATGTATTCATGCCAGTCCCAGCAGGGGCTCACGTGCAGGTGCAAGTTAAACTCATGTTTCGGTCCTTTTCACCATAAAGCATTAAATCTCAAGATCCCTTAATACTCCCACCCAGCCTCACAGCAGGCATGTCTGAAGAGACATGAGTGTAAGCATCTTGTAGTGCTGGTGAGGTACTTAGTTAAGCATTCCCCTTTTGGGCCTCACTTTTGCTACTATGCACAGTAATGCTCAAGGCTATGCAGCTGCACTCCAGTTCATGCAGGATCAGGTTCCTCTGCCCTCTTTCTCCTGGCTTAGCACTTTCTTCCTTGTTATTTTTTTATTTTTTTTTTTTTACTCTATACTTACACATGAACACTTCGGAGTGCAGAGCACCATTAAGCTCAAAGTGAACATGCATGAGCACTTCACAGCTCTCCGCAAGACCTTTTTGTCAGCCTTTCTCTTCAAACAGGCTGCTCCAAAAGCTGACTGGAGCCAGCGAAAGTCTCCACATTGGCCTTGGATCAGGCCCAAAGCAAGGGACAAGTTAGACGGGAAGGGAGGCACTAACGAAAGGCAGCTTGCCTGCCAGCAGGCAAAACACAGGGAGACCTACAAAGAGAAAGCAGTATTTGAGGGCCAAACTTGCAGTCCTTTGAAAGACAAGCCCCTGTGCAGTGGATGCCCTGCCAAGCAATCTGTGCACTTCGTGACTTCCACTCAAGAAGCATGCTGAGGCACTTAGCAATGGCTTTGAACTGTGAGGTGAAGACAATCTGTGGGCACTGCCTCATTTTGTTTAATCCATCAGATTGATTTCTTTAATATATTTTTATTGTCTTGTTTATTCTTTTTATGACTCTGATTATTACAAAGCAGTATTTTTAAATGGCAGTGGAAAATATGCCAACTGAAAATGTTTGGGAGAGAAAAAGAAACACAAATAAAAGCCTGTATCCAAATTTCATGACAGGGAAAATGGGCATTGTTCTTCTCACTTCCCTTTTTCCTCTGCATGCGCCAGTTAGCCCAGGAAGAGATGTCTCAGAGCAATTCTTTATAGCCCTCTACCAATAAATAGGGCAATACAAGAGTCTTCACAGTCCAACAGTTCATACCGCCTGTTACTCAATAACTTGCAAACACACGCTGTGTTAGCACCACCCAGCACAAAATAAAGTCCACACTCAATGCAAATTGTCCATAGCTCTCCATTTTTCATACTGCTCTTTCTCAAAAATAGCCTCATTGTAACGACTTATCTACCTAATTTAGATCCCAGTGCTTTCTACTCACATTAACACTGATTGCAATGAATACAAATGTGCTATCTATCTCATCCGAAAGAAAATCCGACAGATCCTTTTATCAGAGTTGTAAGATGATATGTTTGGATGAAGCGTCTAGCAAGGTCCTGCCAGAGCTCTGGTTTGTTTAACATTTTCAACAGTTATCTGGAAGCAGAAGTAGAAAAAAACATTAATTATATTAACAGTTGACACCAAGACTGGGGGAGAAGAGGAAAAACAAGAAGTTTATAGGGAAAATGGAAATCAATTTAGGAGGATTTGAGAATTAGACAAGCATTATCCAAATGAAGCAAATTTATAATTACAATATGTGAGCAAGCAGACTGGTTTCTTATCATGTCTGGATAACCTAATGCTACCTTGGAATAAACTTTGCACAGAAGGACAGTGGTAATATCTTGCACTCAAAAAATAGATTCTTTATACAGTATTTTAAACACTGCAGAAATTCGTAGAGACACGGAGATTGCAGCAGGAGAAACATACCTACAACTGAACGGGAAAGCAGCAGAGAGGATGGAAAGACTGAAACCACTATTGCATGTGCAGTTTGCCCCTTTAGCCTAATGAGGAGGATTAAGTTCAACTACTTAATGACCACAAATCATGTGGTCATGCTCTGTGCTGCTTTATTGTGTACATAAATTATGGTTTACTGCACTGTACATAAAGTATAGTTTATTGCAACTCAGATTTATTTACATGTGCAAAAGAAGAGATAGCTAGACAATGGCAGCTGTCATGCATGATGAAATAGCTCAGGAGCATCAATTCATGACAGTCTGTGTGTGTTACAAACTGGATTGTGTAGCTGTCAGATGCAGAATTAAACCTCCCTGCTGGAAAAGCTTTCCTCAGCACTGTGAGCTCTTGCACTATGAGCTATCTTCAAGGTCCCAGAGACCTGCAGATGTTGGGTGAGAGGCAGCAAGCATTGTGAGCCATTGCCTACCTAGGGAGAGCACAGCTGGTGTGCAGAGGAAATGGACCCTGTCCCATACCCCCTTTGAAGGACACCAGACAGACATCAAATAAATGTCTGAGCCATAAATTCCCTACAAAACTTCCTTACTCTGTCTGCAACTTACCATTTATCTCTGGCTCCCCACCACAAGCTCATAGCCCATTTTTCATACTCAGCCTGGCTTCCCAGCCCTCCATTTCCAGTGACAATACTGCAGTGGCTCCTGTCCTGTGCTCACTCATTTTGATTCTTCTTTCAGCTTCACACAGGCTCCCTGCCTCCAGGAGAACCCCTGAGCACACCCTGATCTTTCCCCTCCTGCTGTCTTTGTAGGACAAAAATAATGATGATGATGTCTCCTTTCCTCCAATACACTCTCATATTCTTGTCTGACATTCATTTCATCCTCAGCCAAGCACCTCCTGGGAACCAACACACCTCTGAATGCTAGGGTTTTTATCTTCCAGCCCCAAAGATACTCTGTGCGGTAAATATAGCAATTCAACTCTGTAGACATTAAGGTGACGAAAGCACAAAAAACACATCAGATTTGTCAGAAGTCTTGAGCTGAGCCTTATTAGGTGGATATTCTCAACATTCTGTCCTGAGGAGCTTAAGGAGTGATGGCACTGTCAAGCCTCCGTCTTGGTGTCATGGGCGAAGTATCACAGCTAGACTCACAGAGTCATGAGAAGAAAAAATCACCTAATGAGGCTAAGATGCTCCATGCTGAATAGCAGTATGGCCCATGCACATCCCATGCTGACTTGTAGTCAGGCTATATCCATACCAATAAACGTAAACCATTCTTGCATTAGGACTAAACATCCAGGCCAGCTGGTGGAGAACTGTGTGCTAGTGAATGAAACTCCTAAATGAGGTGGCAGCAAGCAAACTGCCAGCAAGTAAACAAGGTATGGCCCCTGACACACTCTAGTTGCCAAACCAGAACCAAAAACTCTAGAGAGAATGTCAGTTGCAATGAGCTATTTTCGTGCCAGAGAATACACTAAAAGTTTACGTGCATGCATAGTCATTTTCCAAAGCCAAAGAAGGCTGTCAGGCTCTCTTGGATTTACCAACATAGACTCAGTCTCAGCATCTATCTTTTCCCCAGGTGACTAATGATACAGCAAGCATCCCAGGATGTAGCAACCACAAAGCTAAGAAAGGTTCGTACTGCATCCTCTGGGAAGGTGGAAAGGTACATACTTCCCACTTGATCTTCACAAGGTCAGTTGAGACCAATCAGCACAACTGACTTTATCCAATCTGCTTGGGATAAGTAAGAAAATTGTTAGTTTCTTCAGCAGAATTTCTTTGATCTTAAGGTTACTTCTGAAGTTTGCTCAGATTCTTCAAGACTGCTTCACCTATGGATCGTTCTCTGTGTAAACATACTGGTTTTAGTAACATTCAGAATTCACTGTGCAATCCACACTGAAGTTTAGAAGCAGCTGAATGGAGCTTTGGATACATATTTTAAGGACAAAAAGCTTCTGTCTCAGGCCTGCAGAGTTACACATGGAGTGAAATATATGGCAGATAAGAATGACTGCCCTCATCCTCCTCGCTTCGTTGTAATTCAGGAGTGATTCTCTCAACTCAGAGTTTACTCCCAGCATAAGACTATTATCACAAGAAGAACAATAGCCCATAACTGAGTCTGACTTTACAGCCATTCAGGCTAAACAGCCTTTGCCAGCCCCAGCTGCACCATCAACAAAAGGTGCAATCTCCAGTCCCCTTAAATACATGCCAAGTCCTCAGCCATCCTTAGCACATTGCACCTGAGTAGCTAAAATTGTTTAAATTGCAGGACTTGGCTAAACCAATCTATTTTGACTGACATCGTTCAAGGAGCTTTTACTTAAGCTAATCTTCCAGGAGATTGAGTGGAACCTTTAGAAGGTAGATAGCAATCTGTGGTTGAAAATGGAAACGGCTTCCGTAGATGCAGCTCTTTGCAGAGCATTCTGCTTATAAACACAGAGCAATAGCTTTAGGACAGGTGCTAGCCAAAGAATAAAACACATGTGCCTTGTGTCAAATGCAGACATTAGAAACAAAGTGGACTGAATTAGATGCATTCAAAAAAAGCCTCCTGTTACTTGCCAGCTTCAAACACAGATTCAGGTTTAACCTCAGCATTTGATTTTCACAGTCAAAGATTAAGTGGAAAAGAAGACAGGACAGGACAGGACAACTTCAGCTGGAAGTGACCAATGGAGATCTCTAGTCCAAGCTCATGCTCATGGCAGAGGTGCTTTCAGAATCAGGTCCAGGTGCTCACAGCCTTTACCAGTTCTGAATATATGCAGGAAAATGTCCTTCTTTCCCAGCCTTGAGGATCTGCCTTCCCCAACTGGAAGACATCTTTCATAGGGCACCACCTCCTGCACCTTTCAACCACCTGTAGTTGGAAGCTGTGAAGAGAGGAGGCATAGGGCAGGTGTCCATGCTTGAGCCCTGTTGCTCTCCCACACCCCGTTTGCTACTCTTCAGAGCCTGCTTTGGCTTTAAGAGATGCTGCTTACCTCCCCCTGTCTGAATCTCCTTAGGCCCATGCATCTGCTCCTAAGAGGAGCTGAGGCTGTGGGGGATGTGAGAAGGACAAAAGCAGGCCCTAGATATGCAGAGCTCAGCTTTTCCCTTCCTCTTCTGTCCTGCCCCAGGCAGCACAAATAGCTCAGCCATAACCTGCTCATTGCCCTGGTTGGAGTAGCGGCTCAAGGTGGTGGCAGTGGCTGAAGAAAAGGCTTTAAGGCAGGTGGGGAAGAAGGGGGATGCACCCAGGGACTGGCAGTGTCTATCTACCAACTCAGACTTTCCTTGGGTTGCTTACAGCATTCCTGGCATCTGCTAAACCAAGCAAAGAAAGCAAGGCACCTGGAGGAAGTGGGAGCGGGGACAAGGGACATAACCTCCTTTAAAAGACCCAGTAAAAGAGGGAAGGGGAAGATGACCAAGCCTGAGACCTCAGAACAGCACCTTTCACATCTGCCTTTCTCCTCCCAGATTTATTTCTCATCATTCTCCTTAAAGTGAGCTAAACCCTCAGAGGGGAAGAGGCTTATATAAGTATGAACTAAAGTGCCATGCTACAGGTGGGGTCTGCTGCTTCTCTCCCCCTAAAATACACCTACCCACTCACTGATCTGCCATTTATCACTGTCATTCTGTTTACAGTTCAGGATCTTTCCGTCATTTACCCAGTTTATAAGCTCAGGAAAACCATAACTGTGGTGCCAGGATCTTATTTGCTTGCCTTTATCCCCCACTATTGCCAGTATAACTGACTTAAAGGGAAATCACACAGTACTCCTAGCCACTGAAATCCTCCACTCCTATTGAAGATGAATGTACATCTCCAGATGCTGGAAGACAGCCTCTTCTGAAACAGAGTCTGAAACAGAGTCATATTCATCTGTATTTCAGACTAACATGACATCAGTGAAATCACAGCCCAGACTGAAGGGTTTGGGTTTGTCTGCTAGCTGCTGGCAAAAGGATCAGTGAGTAGGTACCTTGCTACGGGCCAAATGTACATTGCTGACTCAGGCACAGAATGGGATTTTCAAAGTGCTTGAGGAACTCACATCCCAGATGAAAATAGCACCCATACCCAGAGCCTCACTCAGAGTTTTCTTTGGCGTCAATAGCAGATAGGGCAGAAGGTCTGAGTTCTCAGACTCGCACGTTTGTGTCCTGTCCCCTAAACACTTAACTGAACGAAAAAGTCACCCATAGCCTTATGACAAAACTAGGCAGTGCTTTGTAACCACAGACTAGCACTGTGACTTCAGAGCATCTTACAAATGTGATTAGATTTTGTCCTTACACTGGTCTGAGAGTAAGGAAGTGTTATCAAAAGGTGGGTCACTGGAACACAGACAAATACTTAACCTAAACTGAAGTCACAGGTCTCTGGCAGAGCTGGATCTGCTTAGATCTTTGGCTGTGGTCTCCTGACTCCAGCCTTACCTGGACTCTATTTCAGTCTTAGACACAGGGGAAGGCAAAGTGTGCAGGTGAAAACCAGAGTACTGCAAGTTTGTACAATGAGTGCTATCAGCAACAAAACTGCTTTGAGAAATCAGCTGTGCTCTTTCATGCTGTCAAATCCCAACCCACTTAGGGGTTTATGGCCCAAAACCAGGAAAGAGGCAGGCACTGGGTTAGCAGGTACAAGTGAGCATAGCTCCATCAACTTTTTGCTAGGTACATTATCTGTACCTAGTTGGAGATTGACCGAGTTAGAGAATGACTTACATGTGGCTATGAAGTTAACAAAAATCTTATACCATCAGTTTTAAGGAATGTAACTGAAAATACTTTCCTCCTTTTTTTTAACTTTTATTGTTTTTACCTCAAACTTGACGTATACTTTGAACCATCAGTCGAAGAGTGAATTCAAAGATGACAAAAGTCAGGGCAAAAGCCAAAGAGGATAAGCCATGAAAACAAGTCCCATGGGATTACTGAAGAGAACAGAACTGGAGAGTTGGCTGGTGCAAAGTGCCTTCAATCCTTTGAAGTCATTGACTTCTATCTTCTGAGGCAGTTCTTGTTCAAGCTTCTCATCAGTTGTTCAGGACCTACTGCCAGGATCACAAAAAGTCCCTGGGCTTAACTGGAGCTCAAATGTAGCAAAAAAACTCCAAAACAACAACAAACAAAAGCTAGAGGAAACCTTCCCCATCCTGTGAAATGCAGAGAGGTCAGAGAAAGGGGGAATAAGAAATAGCCTATTTTTTCACCACCACCAAGGAAGGCTGAGAAGGGACCGCAGCCCCTATGAGATCTGAAGCCTCTAAGAGATGCAAAATAGCTTGCGGCAACAGCCTGAAATTGTCTTGCAATATCGTTGTCCTCATATTGCCTGAATGGATGATGAAACCACATTGCATTAGCTCCATGGCTCACTGCAGGCATTGTGCTATAGCTCCACAGGCTGTCATTACGTGTAGAGCTGCCTCCTGCCCATGCTGCCTACATCTTCAGGGCAGAGTATTGGAGATAGTTGAGGGCGAAACTTTTAGCTGGCATAAATTCACAGAGACCCACCAGCTTCCCTGGGACTTTGTTGATTTACAGCTGCTGAAACTCTGGCCCCTGCTATGCTTAAAATCTGAGACAGGCTTTCATTGGACACAAAAGAATACTCTTTGGGACACTATGAAACCTGTGCTGTGTGCGAGTGAGGAGCTAAACGATTCCCAAGATTTTCTGTGAGACATGTACAAGCACACATTGTGCACCGAGTGTGAGCAGGCTCCACCAGACACACAGACACAGAATACGCTCCCTGGGATGTGCCAGGGTGAAGAAGAGTTTTCTAAGTCACTTCATTTTTACTGGAAACTCTGCGCCAGTCCTCCCACATATAACGCACTTTGCACTCCTCGTAACCAGCATTGTCTGAACTTGTGGTATTTTAATAAACGTTCCTGGCAAGCCAAAGATGCTCTAAGACACATCACCTTTGTCCAGAGGAGGATCCCAGCTGAAACGAAGTCCAGAGAGTGTGACCTCTGCTACAAACCAACACATAGGTATGTTAAATGAGTTCCTATTAGAAATAACTGCTCTTCATACTGCCTGGAGTAGAAGGGGGCGCAGGCTGTTTAGGGAGTGCACATGAGGGTGACAGATCGCAACAAAAAAATCCTTTCACTGTATGCAGAGGAAAATGAGGCAGCACAAATGAATGCCTCTTTTTTATTTCATAGGGACAGGTTGGCAAAAGCAGATTATTGGGTTTGGGCTGCATGGAAAAGAAGAATTTTCTTTTTTTTTCTGGAATCCCGATTCATCTTCATTACTCAGTCACTCAAGCTTCCTTTGAAACAGAGTGCCACTGAGTTATTATGGCAGTCGTAGATGAATTCAGCAGAAAAATATACATATAATAACGAAAGAAAGTAAAACTGCTCTCCTTGTGCAGCCCTACTGAGAGACAGCCAGACAAAAGCATGAAAAAATTGACTGTCTGGCCAAGAATGAAATTGCTGGCAAGTCTGGTTTCAACCCTGCTATTAGCTTTCTTGCAGCTGCTTCAACTACCCAAGCAGTATTGAGATAAGTGCATTTTCTGAAGTCCTTTTTTTTTTTTTTTTTTAATTGAGGGTAGTATATTTATTTGCATATTAGCCTATTTCTGATTAATACCTCATCCGAAAGAACTTAGGAGCTAACAGTCAGCCACCCTAAAAACAAACAAACAAACTGCAACAAAACACCAAAACTGAACAAAACCCGGGGGAGAAGGCATTCAGAAATGTTCCTGCATTTAGGGATGAATGTCATCCTTCCTCTGCAGGTAGAGCCCTCTCCAGCTGCATTGCGCATGGGGCGATTCTGCAGTGCCAAAGGGGCAGGATACAGGCAGCTGTGCAAGGGGGGAAGCCGGGGGAGGCAACATGCTCTTGCAAACTCCCTGCTTGATGCTGCGCACTTGTGCAACAGGCAGATGGGCAGGAGAAAGCCACAGAGGTGGATCTGCATCCGCTCGGCTCTCACTTTGACACTGCCGTCACCTCAACGGCACAAGGGGCTGCAAGTGCAAATGTTGTATACTTCTAGAAGGAAAGGGGGTGCCCTGGGTAAAGGCTCACATCTTGCTCCTGTCCCAGGAAGATCACTACTGAGTACTGATGGATCAGGTCAAGGGAGGTCACGCTCAGGGTCCAGACCTCCGGAGCGTATTTTGAACCTTATGTAATGATAAGGTGTGACATTATGCTACCCTTCAGCTCGCTCGCCTCACAGGCATGTCGTTAAGGTTTCCTCTCTTTGGAGGTGTAAAGCACTTCTGTTGCAAGCCCAGTAAAAGAAGGTACTGTCTAAGGGTGGAACAGAAAAAGTTATGGAAGATTTGCCAAGAAAGTGCCTGCGCTCTTCTCGTTCCAAAACACGGCAGGCTGAGAAAAAAGCTGAAAAGTTTCAAACGGCATCCAGCGATTGTTTTTTAGGAAACAAAAGAAGCACTTATGGGTTAGCTTTTCCAAGTCGCTGCGTTAGTAGATACACTAAACAGACAGCTTGATCCGGATGAGTCACACAGCAGAAGAGAAACAATGACCTGTGTGTTCCTCTGGTACAAATTATTCATTTTTCTCTGTCAATAAAGGCTTTTATTTTTTTTTTCACATAATTGCATTTGGGCAGCCGATCAGGAGGGTGTGGCTATCAGAAGATCAACCCCTCCCCCAGGGAGTCAAATATTTGGCGAGGTGTCAGAATTTCAGGATGCCCTAAGGCAGGCCATGGCATCTTAAAATAACTTAAACACACCTCGTATCATGCCTGGATGTTGAATCAGCCCAGAGATGTCAATCATGTACTGCCATTCCACAGCAGTATCACCTCAGTTGCTCTGATCCTCACTTTTGAACTTACAACTTCACTTCAAAAGAACCAGGGGGGAGCAGCAGCTATGTGTGTGTGCCTATATGTGTATATGTATGTAATTCCCCAGTCTCCACAATAACAATTTCACCCTTTGAGCCTCCTTGTTGGGAAACAGCCCTTGCAGAACACCAAGTTCCTCTTTCACAACAGCTAGCTGCTGAAAGGAGGCGGCACAGCTTGGCAATGGCAGTAGGAGACAGCAAACCTGGGCCTTACTCTTAGAAGTTTATAGGGCTTCTTGCTACTGTCAGTACACTGATGTGATTTAACCCCAACAAGCTTGGCCCTTCTAACTTGTTCAGAAGTAACTGCTCACCTCAAAGGTGTCAGTTCTTTTAGGGCTTGGCTTGAGACATTAGGTCTGGTTTTCAGTGGACCTAAAGGTTTCTCTGGTATTACATTACACTGTAGAGTTGCTGTGATGGTTATTTATCTGCACTGGAATATTATCCTGCAGACTGGGATCCTGCAGTGCTGGATCCGTATGCACTCTAAAGCCTTACCAGCTTTAGTTAACTGCTCAGCTTCTCTGGAGAAACAGTATCTACACACAGCACAAGAAATAAGCATTCAGAACAGATGATGTTTGTTAAAGTATCTGCCATTCTCCTTCATACTTCGTTTTTCCCACCTATAAACTAAGGGTGAATAGGGACCTGTATAGAATACTTCAGGATACAGAGGTGGGTGCAGAGCACTTTGTAAGTGTAACACAATGCCATGTTGCATTGCTCTTCGATTTAGGAACACAGGATCTTGTCTGCTTCATCTTGCTGTTATGGCATCCCTGAACTTGGGGTCTAACAAACTGCCAAGTTGGTTCTTGAACCAAGTCCAAGAACTGACTTGAAAACACACAAATACCCCAGCCCCAGATTATTTTGTTATGACTTCTAGGATATGAATAATCCGTTGCTACATATTAAGGTAAATTTTGGAAACTGGCTTCACGCTTTTGTTGCGTGACTTGGAAGTCCCCAGGTTGTAGGACTTGCCTTATTTTTGCCGACCACTAGGTGGAAGTGCTGTTCCATCGCAGCCCTGTCATCCTGACGCCCTTTAGAAGAGGCAGACCGGGCCAGAGCAAACCTTGACAAAACCGTTTTCACGGGGAAGCGAAAGATGAGGAACCAGAAGCCCCGGTGCCCCTTTTTTCCAAACTAGAGATTCGGTTCCAGTGCACACAATATCTCAGGAAACATACATCAAAATCAACATATAATGAAATCATAACAACAAGGCTTGCGACAGCAAGACATAAAACCTGGAATATGCCTTCAAGGAAAGACAGATGAATTTGTCAAGCATGCCATAACACAAGCCATTTATGAATTATTAGTAATTTATAATGTACTTTCAGAGGAGCGGGAAGAACCTAGTGAAACGAACAGGCTTTCTTGCCTTTTCTCAAAAATGACAAATATTTTTTTTACTCCATTTGCTCTCTCCCAATTCCCAGCTTCCAGCCTCTGCCTGTAAGCCTACTTTAGCACAAGGTAACTCTGTATCTCCTTCTTTTGCTCTTCCTGAAATGAATTATCTCTTCTAGCAGCTGTCCAAGGCAGTGACTGTCAGAAAGCAAGCTATGGAGCTAAAGTCCTTTCCTAAGTTTGTCTGTCCAAAGCCATTTGCCCAGCAGCCTCAGAGCTGACCTAGTAAAACCAGACAAACGACTCACAGCCATATCCCTCCTTCACGCCACCTTCTCCCCCTCCCTTATTTCTGCCTTCTGTGCTCACACTCTCTTCCCTCAGCAATTAAAGTTTGCTCACTCTGAAGTCCTGGCACCACCAAGCACCTCATATGTCCCACATGGACCACATGTAGAGCAGGGTAATCCTGAAGGGAGAGACAAGAAAAATGGCAACACAGGAGAGTTAGAGGCAGGCTGAACCTAGCAAGTATCGTCTAGACTTTCAGTCTCATGATTCAGTGTGTCTGATGTAAAACTATTTAAATAAGTTATGTAAATAGCATGGCAGACAAATAGATTTAATATAACCAAGGCGAGATAAGGCCAGGGCCCCAATCCTTCCCTGAAGTAAGGCTGCTTTGTGCCATCCTCACAATGCAAACAGCCCTGAGGCCAGAAGACCCAGCCAAGGGAGGATCACCCCAATACAAGGAGATAGCCTCCTGGGTTGCAACCAGCACAGCAGCTCCCTCACAGCTCCTCCTCCATCTCCAAAGCCAAGCAAAGCGACGTTAATGAAGAATGTCAGTATCCAACTGGTCTCCACTACCATGTTAGCACCTCGAAGACACTGTCATTCGGGATCATTTGGAGCAGCCTTCCTCTGAGCTACGCTGGAGGGTTTGCCTTCAACTGAGCCAGCTGGAGACTGTGACCAGGGACAGAAGCAGCTGGATGATAAAATTAACAAACTTCTTCCTCACCTCTTCACCTTCCGGCAGGGTTAGCCTCAAAAATAGAGTTGAAAATGGCCCATTGGGTAGGGAAACACTTCCCTCTCATTACCTTGTTACCACCTTTAGCATATTCATCTGGGTTTTTCCAGCTTTTAAACTTCCCAAGGCATGTCTGCACCACAGCAATTGCATACAGGATAGGCCCAACTGAGCTAGCTTCAAATCACCTTACTTGAGGACTGGTACCAGTGTAAACACAGGAGCACAAGGCTTGCTACAGGCTGCAAAACCTGCCGGAGAGGCCAGCCCTGTGCACAAGCAGTCAGTGCCCGCAAGACCATGGGCAAGTGCAAGGCTGGCTTAAATTTGTTGACAGGAGCAGGAGTTGTTGCAGTGCAAACGTGCCCTTGTGTAACGTGATTTCCACCAGCTCCTCTAGGACACCAGGCTTCCACCTGTTTCACAGTGTGGTAACACCACTTTCTTGACATTCTCCCTCTCTTTTCCTTTGAACATATAGGTCTGACCTGACTGTCCCTATTCTAAAATCAACATGCGGGGAAGTTTAAGTAAAGTTTAAGTAAGGACTGTGCTGCTGGCACTTTCTGCAGTACCACACCCTCTTGCCTCTTCTTCCCATTCAGCTTTCAGATCACTTGTAACTCTTCTGACTACACCTCTTTTATGGTTTTATTTTTTTCTGCTTTTTCTTAAGTTACTTGGTATCTGCTCAATCTAATTTTCTCATCCATTTTGAATGGGACCAACCAGTCCTGCTTCCAGACATGGCCTGACCCACAGATTATCTTTGCAGTTGCATGACCATGTCAATTAAGGACAGTTTACCTAGGTTTTTTTAAGCCAGGAGAGTTAAACCATCCAGAGGCAGGTTTATTCAGGTATAAATATGCTTTGTACAGGTACAACATATTCTCCCTCCCACGTGGCAATACAACTGAAGCCAGCACCAGCCTTTTTACTATACGTGCATCAAGCGTGCGTGGCTTTTGTACACCCACAAAACCAAGGCAAGCACGCATGGGGCCTCCTCCTCTCAGTCACAGCCACTCAGTGGTGGGCAACAATTTAACGCATCGTCTCTCAGCTTGCAGATGACGGTAACCAGCTAAAGGCAACTTGAACAAGGAACAGATTTACTCAGACTTCCTCCACTCCTACCTTCTACCCAAATTAATGTTGGAGTAGATAAGGCTGGAGAGCATTTCCCTTCCCTTTTTTAAACCTTTCCTTAGCTTAAATGGTCTGACTCATCAGCAACTAAAAGATGACAAAATGTCTATTCTCCCCACCTTCCCCCCCCCGCCCCCCAATAATTTGACATGATTTTGCTATCAAATTAGGGTACTCAATCCATGCCAGTTGGAAAAAAAAAATAAAATAAAATAAAATATGGGCTCCTAGCACACTCATTGTATATGATTAGGATTTTGGGAGGGTGCGGAGCATAACATCATCATAGGCAGAAAGTGAAAACAGCCAAAGGAAACGCCTACACTCTTCCTTTACAAAAGCTGCTTGTTGTGTCTGTCTGAACAATTGTTAAAAAACCTGGAGGGGAATTAGAAGGAAAAAGATAACTGACTTTATTAAGAGCAAAAGATTGATTGAGCAATTGATTGCACTTAATTGGAACTGTGCGAGCAAGGGAGCGGATTTCAGGGTGCTTTTTTTTCTCCTGGTCTCGCAGACAGTCCTACCATAGAACCGTACAGGCAGGAGACCGAGTTACTGAAATAAGAGCTTAGGTTTGCTTCTTTCTCCCAGGGCATTGCTTGCCTGGAAGCAGCTGTCTTGAGCTGACAATCACAACATCTGAGGCCTCAAAAAGAAGGAGGAACTTAAGAGTCACAAGGTTACACTTTAGAGACCGGTTTGTGCATATGTTTCTTTCCAGAGCTTTTTTTCTTCTTACATTCTATTTACATTCATAGGATGCTTTCTGCTATAACAACAACGTCTAGAAACTTTTTAATTTATTTTTTGTTGTTTAAGAGAATGACAAGATTTGCATCTCATCCATTCATTTCAGCAGTGGAGACCTTGATAGAAAAATATTGTCCAATTCATAATAATGAAATCTGGAAGAATTATATGACTAAACCTCACTAACCAAAGGGACAGACACAATACTGTTGTGGGGCATGTTTTCGTGAACTACAGACTTTATTTGCTGGAGTTATGTACATAATAATGAAGCTGCAGCACGAGAGAGAGCTAGCTCAGAGTTTCATAATCTTTCTCCCCAAAAAAATCCTCAACAGAAAAATGAGAATGTGCATGAACAGTTAAAAAAAAAAAAAAAAGCAAAACCCAAGCTAACCCCTTTGAATGAACCAATTCCTGTTAATGTATTGTTATTACGTTACAATATAGATTACCTTAATTTTCCTCTTAAGCAGCAGGAAGGACAGACATTCACACTGCACAGATAAGAGTGTGATTTCCAGTGAAAACAAAGGTTCCAGCAGTTAGGTTTGGATTTGCTTTGTTTAAAATCAAATTGCAAGGTATGTGGGCCTCAAACTTATCTAAACAGTACAGTCAGTACACAGGCTCACAGAGCCATTGCAGTCGGAAGGGAGCAGGCCAACAGAGCCTTCGTTTGCCTGTGCAACCACTTCAGATTAATGAACATAACACCTTTTTACCTGGAGTGGGACTGGATGGTTAGGATGCCGTGTGTATGGCTATGCTTTAGTTTCCTAGGTGCTGGCAGCCGGTACCTTGTAAAGCAGCACGCTCTGATGATGCATTTCACATCTACTAATCTCATTTGCCTACTCTAAACAAGAACAGAGGCTTTACCTAAGTACTTTTGGATGGACAGACTTGGTAAGAAAGCAAAACAAGAGAGAATGCATGAGTGATGTTGCAAGAGCAAATGGCCAGTTTTGCAGATTGAGGCAATAACGGATGGCCATAAAAATGGTAGGACTGAACAGATGTCTTGTGAGCTTCCTCCTCAAGACTGCAGAGCTGTCTTTTACCCTTCCTGCCCACAAAATCATCTGAAATGAAAAAAAAAAAAAAAAAAAAACCCAACCAAAAAACCAAAAAACAAAACACCAAACATTGAAAGCAGCACCAGTTTCTCCATTGCTCCTTCTAGTTTTCCAGTGTGAGCAACATGGATACAGCAAGAATGAAGGAAACAAATTTGTTTAAGGAAACAAATAATGCTTTTAACTGTGAGGCTTCCCATACTAAGCTCCTTAGGACTCAGAGACAAACCAATGGAGGCGGAAGCAGCATGCCCTCATCTCTCTGTCAGATGCACACCTCCTGTGCCAGCTGCCACAGCTGGAAGCCTCCGACAAGCCTCTCCAGAGTCACCTTCTTTTCTGTTCATCTGCTACCTTCCCAGTTCTGCCTGCTGAGCTGCTTGTTCAAGCACTCCCTCATCCATCCCAGTCAAAACAAGCCAGGTCAGTGAACATGGCTTGTCATATAGGTCTTTCCTAACCAAGTTCATTTGGACTGAGATGGGTTGGGAAACAGTAAGGTGAGCAATTCCACCAACAGACCAGAGAAGTCAGTAACCTCTGGCAGGAGGGCAGTGACCAGTGGCAGGAAAGATCAACCCTGGCAGCCAAGAAAGCCCAGGTCACTGAGCCTTTACAGCACTGTTTGCAGAGTGCATGGTGTGCCCACCCTGCCCACCCTGCACAGGACCCTGGAGCAGTCATTTACACAACTCTCCTCTTCATTGCAAGCAGCCACATCTCTCTGTAGCTACAACTGCCTGTAGCTAGTGCTTGTTAAGTGCTTTGAAGATTAAAAGCATAGATACAAGTGTTAAATATTGTAATTATTCTTACTACGTAACATTGCAGCACTGAAAGTAGGGAGGGGTTGTTTTTCCATGTTTGTATGTGGGAATACCATGACAGCTGCTCCTTTCTGTAAGTGAATTGCTGCCAAGGACCTTGATAAGGGGTTGTGCTTGAAGGAAAAGGATGGAGTCTGGGAGTTTTCTTGGAGTGCTGCATACCACAGTGAAATTACACTATGCTATTACCAGGCTTCCCCTGTCAGAGCTTATTCCTATACAGGCTGATTACTCCGATCTGCCTCTGGCTCCAGGAGCAGCAGCAGTGACTCTCAGCAGTTTACCAGGGCTTGATCCTACAAGCAGCACACAGAAGGAAACACTTACCAGAGAACACACCTCAAACAAACAACTAGGGAGCAGCCCCACAAGCATTAAATCTTGAAGTCCATGTTTCTGTTTTATTCAGCTCATACCTGGGGCTTAGGAGAGAGCTGTCCCTGAATAAGGCAAGGGCAGCCACGAGTTTGGGCTTTTCTATCAAGGACACTTTCCAACTTTCCAGCACTGCAAAAAGTTGTAAGCCTGAACAGTTTCCCTGTTCATTGTGCTGTTGCTCTGCAGTGTCTGCCTGGCACTGCCAGCATAGAGCCCACAGTGCCAGGGGGAATAGCTGGGGTAAAAACCCCTATGTTTATTCCATTCTTCTTTATTCTCAGAAACAGGTAGAAGGAGGAGGTTGAGAGAACATCATGTAGTTCATTACCACCCTGTAACTACTCGAAATTATGCCAGGTGCTGGGCTAGCACCTCACTGGATTTCTGCAGCCAAGCACAAACAAGGCTGTTTTGAATTTGGGTCATGTCTGAGGACAAAGCTGTGAGTGACCACTTCAGTTTGTCACTGCACAAAGTGTATTTCTGTGCACCTCTGGGCTCTGTGACACAGTACATACAGCCAAGGACTATAGCATTTAATGAGGCAGCACTACTCTACGTGCACTGGGAACTCACTTTAGCTAAGGTTGAAAAGAAGTCCTGTGACCTGCTGTTTCCATGTTTCATACCTTCCCTCCCTTGTCCTGCAACAGCCCTGACCAGCTTCAAGCCTCTCTGCATGAGGGTACAAGTAGATCCCATACTCCAAGAAGAAACGATGCTGTAATCCAACTCCTTTACACTGTCAGGCAGCTTTTGGAAACAGATGTGAACTAAGGAAGCCTGAGGAACACAACTCTTGCAAGAACAGGTAGCCATCACATAGAAGAACCCAGTTTGCCTCCCTTTTCTGTGCTCTCACACACAGAGGCAGTTCTGAAGAGGTGAAGCTACAAAAAGGATGGGCTGTTCCACACGAATAGAAAATATTGACCTAAGTGTCTGAAAACTTTCCCTCTCAAAGACCTTAAGTACAAGCAACAACTGCAGCTGACGGCATATGGAGGAGGCCTGGGGAGGCACCAAGCTGCCAGGACCCAGCTCAAGATATGTTCAATTACCTACAGCTTCCCCGACTCCCACGGGGCTTGAAGGTGCCTGACACCTCTCTGGGAACGCACAGTGCAAATGCACAGTCATATTCCAGCCCCACAGAAGCCCTCATCTTATTCTGGTATCTACTGACAGCAATGGCATCAAATTTGGCATCAGAGAGGTCATTTGTAGAAGGAGGCATGCTCTTGTACCGCTGGTGTTTTGCACGGAAAGTAGATTTATCTGAAGTCTTTCTGAAGGGGTCAGGAGGACAATAAAGTATTTTAAAATGTATGTTCATTTTAGAACATTTTTAAGCTCATTTGGTGGCATGGGAGAAAGTAGAAAGGTAGCAGACAATGAAGGACTAACAAGAAAGAAGCCCGGGTGTGTCATAAGGGAAGGGAAAAGTGGAAGTGTAGGAGGTGATGCAGAAAAGCTCACTAAATTGCAAGGCAAAATATGGATTTTGTCCCCAAGCAAAACACCTCTGTATTGCTGTCAGGTCAAACTAATAAAGACAGCTCTTCAGAGACTCCACTGTACTTCCTCTCTCGCCAACAGAAAAAAGAATTAATAAGCAGCTTCTCTCTGGCAATGAGCAACTATTTGCATCATCATATATGGAGATGGCAGCCTTCCTGATCATGAAACACGCCTTCTCTTTAGCAGTCGAGCTTCTGGAGCAGTGGAGCAAAGAGGTGGCTGGTCTCTTCTCCCAAGTAGCAAGTGATAGGACAAGAAGTAATGGCTTCAAGCTGCACCAGGTGGGGGTGGTTAGACTGGATATTAGGAAAAGATTTTTCACAGAGAGGGTGGTCAGGCATTGGAACAGGCTGCCCAGGGCAGTGGTGGAGTCATCGTCCCTGGAAGTGTTAAAAAACACGTGTAGATGAGGCTCTCAGTGACATGGTTTAGTGGTGGGCTTGGCAATCCTGGGGTAGTGGTTGGACCTGATGGTCTTAAAGGTCCCTTCCAACCTAGCTGATTCTATGTTTCTGCTCATCCAGCCCTCTACGTAGCTGCTACCTACAATGCTACACATGACTTTGAAGAAGCCCCTTCCGAAAGGCAGGTAGCACCCACTGTATGGGTTATGATGTGAAACTCACTGAGGTTTTTGAAGTCTCCGGAGGTTGGTTGCAGGCACAAAAGCCAAGCTCTGGTGTTTCCAGAGTCTTTACAGCACAGGTTTTGCAATAGAATATATGTTGTGGGTGAGATACAAATTCACAATGAATTCAGTAACTAATAGATCAACTTCCTTTGTTTACTATGCAGAGGACACAAGAAAATTAAGTGAGTCTGGTGCTAGTCCAAGTCACTGCTAAAAACACTTTTGACAAAAGCTGACCTCTTTGCTCCTGAATAAATATTAGCAATTTGTTTGCGCATTGTTCAGCCAGTTTTGTAGACAGGCAAGGAAAAATGAGCAAAGAACTTATTCAGTCATTTTTTTCCCCACCAATTGTCAAATAAATTATTCACAAATACAAGCTTCCATCATTCATCTAGCACTAGACTAAACACTTTCTACTAAACTTAGTTTTCAGCATCGTGTTTCAGTTTATAGTTACATTTTTCCCTGGGCAAAGTGAGCCAGTCATTAGACAGCTCTCATAGGTTTCTACTAAACATGCTTGATTAAGTCTTTTAAGAAGGAGGAGGCGGAGGAAATTGTGCTTTAAAGTCAACGGGAACATTTCCATTCACTTCAATGGGAAGTGCACTGGAAGTGATAACATTATTTTGAAGAGTTAAAAAGCATACTTAACTCTGGGGGATAAAAAAAAAAACCCAACCTATACTACCATTGCACACTGCCCTTTGCGACGGACAGTTTTCAAACTGATCAGAGTAAGGAACCATTTTAATGCTCAAGAGGCCCAAAGCAACAGTTATCCCTACCACCACCCCATGGTGCTACTTGGCACATATAACACATACATGAAATCTAGCAACAACATCCAAGCTCTAATCGCACTCACTTTCTGGTGACTTAACTTCTGTAAGAGACTTCACCATGGTGGTGCTGAGCTGGCATAGGTGCTTGCCTTTAATTTCTCCAAGCCAGAGCCACAGCTGATGCAATTCAGCTTAATGGCTTGAGGATCTGGCCTCATTTGAAAGGGAAACCAGAATATGAAAAGAAAAATAAAATTAAAAAAAAAAAATCAAACATGAATTCAAGCGTGAACTTCTGGACTGATTTACTGCATGCCACACAGCCCTACAAGGTTAGGATGACACACACGCAAGAGACCTCTGACACGAAATAACTGCATGAAACTACTACATTTGGAATTTCTATGGGTAGGCAAATTGAAAAACAGGCACACCTCAAGAGCACACCTTTGCTGCAGGTCAGCAAGAAAGCTCCATGTCATCTTTCTTCAAAGAGTTTTAGACAGCTGCTGCCATTCCCCTAAATTTAGAAGAAACAGGGACACGACGTACTATTCAGTCTATGCAAATTCATGTTGAACACCACTGAATGCAACAGCTGTGTTAACCTCTACAGCGAGTGATTGTTTTAATCAAGTGGTTACCATAAGTCCTCTTCCAAATGAAATCGTTTGTTTTATCCCCAGTCAAATCAGTTCCGCATGAATCCTTCAAGAGTACCCCACAATGATAATTACGCTTATTCATCATTAGCACATCAGCTTGAGATCCTGGGCACAGTCAGGAGCTAGACAGTGTACACATGTTGAACAGAAGGCAGTCTCTAACCTGTTGAGATTTCAATCTCAGAAGTCATAGGGGGAAAAAAATAATAATAGACAAACAGGCTCAGCAATGTTGAAAGCTAGAGGTGTGGTGGAGGGCTCGCGTTCTTTCCCTTATTCAGTGTGTAGATGCTAGACAAGCCCAGCCTCTGGAGGGAAATAAATGCATGGAGAGACACGAAGCCATTCCCATGGCCCAGGAAGGCCTGTCCACTGCAACCTCCTTTCACAGAGCTCCCTGCAAACCAGAAGAGTTGTTTCAGTTGTAACTGTGCCCATGGTGAATATCAAGGACAGTACAGCTAGATGTAAACCTAATACCCTTCTCTCCTTCTTCACTCAGCACGCTTGGCAGGTTCAGCTCAGGGCTTTCAAAAGGAGCGGTGCTTGGAAGTCTTGATGTCTGCGTTTTTTTTCCTCCAAAAGCTATGCTGTAGACCTTCAAGCTCAAGGCCCGAGTAACAAGGAGAGAGGTGGTGGTATAAAAAGCTATGTAACTAGTGCCAAAACTTGTCACCCTGAGTCACTCCATCCAAAAATCATGAGGCTCTGGCCTGAGTTGAGACCCATAAAACACAGATATGCAGTGCAGAACTGATAAGGACCTTCCTTTCAAACTTATCCCAGAGCCCAAGACATTATCTATTGGATCAGCCCCTGTGGGTACTTAGACGCCACTCTGCCTTCTTTTTGGATCCCATTGGGATTTAGGCTGAAAACAGGTGCCAAGATGCTCTGGCTCAGGCAGTTGCAGGCATGCCCAGCAGCAGAGCTACCAGTGCTGAGGGAACACGCAAGTAAAAGACAGAAGCACAGACCATGGCTGGATGCCTTCAAGGTTAGATGGTTGCTCAGTGTGGGGCAAAGGGGCATTTCTGTGACTTCAGGCTAGGCAGCCTGAAGTCCTCTTGCACCCTGCTGTGAGTGACAAAGCCCCCCTCTGAAGATGGCCTTTGTAAATGCCATCCACGTTTCCCCCATACTATTCTCTCCACTTAATTTAAGTGTACCTAATCAGGAAATCTACGTAATTGGAATATCTCTTTTAAAAATCAGGGATGCTTACTAACAATGACTGCATCTTGATCGGGATGGTAATATCACTTAATTGGGATGCCTTCAGGTATCTTAGTGGTTTGGGTTTTTTATGTCTCAAGCTCAAGCTAGTCTTGTCTGTCTGCTCCTCATAAAACAGCTTTCAGTTCCTCCTTAGTAATGATACAGGCAAACGATGATGTAAGTTGCTTTAACATTTTTTGCTTCTGGCTGTTAGCTGGTGTGGGAGGGGCAAATTACCTGTTTCTGTGGGTGTTCTTGCCACAGGGATGGTTACAGTAGCTTCAGTCTCCATCCCATGTAAATCCTCCCCCTTCCTCCGTGGGCCTACCCGTCATACGGGGAATGCATTGCAGCTCTCCAGAAGGCCTCAGTATTCAGTGAAATGCTGTTCTCTGCTATCCGGCAAGCCCATCTAAACTGGGGGAAAGCTACTGACCAGCATGTCCTACCACGAGTGTTCTGTTAGTAACTCACGATTTCAATGTTTGCAGCATCCACAACTCAAGAGAGCAAAAAGTGTGCACTAAAAGAAAGCTACATATCTGCCTATCTACCCAACCAACCACACTCGTATCCCACAGTCAGACACACGCAACTATTTTTAAATGTCTCAGCTAAGAATCTCTGGCTCTATTTTAGAGGTTTTCCAGTTAAATAATTAAAAAAAGTCGTCAAGTGTCTTTTCCTTCCTGCTATGCCATCTTAAAAGACCTGTCTTTGTATTTATCAAGTGAAGCACCCCCAAATTGATCATCTAACACTGCACAGGGATTTGCAATCCCTTCTACTTTGCAAAATAGGGGAACTGACCTTGTTTGGCTTGGCTGATGCCATCCTCACACACAAACCTGAGCTGTGTTGCCATCACAGTTGGCCAGCCGGTCTTGCTGGGGCAGGATCTAGGGCATGAGCTGCAGTGTGCCAGAGCCACACATCCAACATGCAACATGTTTCAATCGAGGGGTAGAGTGAACAGGGTTAATGCCACCTGAACAAAAAAGAATGATTGAAAGCTTTGCTTTTACTTGGTCTTTGAAGAACAAGGAAAGGACGCTGCTTGAGGGAACGCTGAAATACATACTGCCTAAGCTCTTTTCTGCTTCAGTGCAGATTTGCTGTTTCAAATCATGCCTACCAGCCTGGTGACGGACTTGCAGAAATACTACTGCATGTGGCATTGTGGCAGCAGGATAAAGAATTGGAAGCTGCAGAAATCACACACTAAGGAACTGAATGATAACTTGTTTTACCTTTAAATAGCACATTGCAGAGGTTTCAGAATAGAGACCTCCTAGAAAGAGTGACTTGCATGGGATCATAGCCCATAGGGCTCCTGCAGCCACAAGTCCCATGTGTTTGTTACGCAGGGTGCATTTAAAACTCCATCTTTTGAGTGCATTCCCTGTGTTTTCTGGAAAACAAGTGATAGATCTTGAGAGCTCTACTTTTTAAACTGTTCTTTCACTTTTTTATTACACTCTGCTTTTTGCAGAGTGAGACATTGTTTTCTGTATGTAACCAACTCTAATGGGTTGCTTCCAGCAGTGCGCAAATAACTGTGCAAAGACAGCATTTGTGGCTTCATAAAAGGGCATATGCAGATACCCAAGTTTTACTGCCTGTATTACCATAGCTCCTAGGAGCCTCAAAGGAGACTGGTTCTTTGGTGCGATTGTACTTAATACACATAAATGTCTTGTAAAACTCTGAAAACTATGCATGCGTTTAGCTGTGCGTATATATTAGTTTGTGTGCGTGCTCATGTGTGTATTAACACAACTCTGTAGCTGTACAACTGTGCGAAGGCATCCGCCTCCGGATTTGCCAGTTTTATGAAGCTGTTCTTCGGAGGTCGAACACATCAGTAATTAGACAGCAAGGGGGAGGTTAAAAAATAGAAGTGCTTTTCCTGGAAACCAACATTTTTTCGTTCGCAAGTTTTATTGGCAAACCTGGCAATCGGTAATGACATTCCTTGGCAGACCGATGGAATTACTGGCCGGGACAGAGCCGGCATCACCCCGGCGCTCACCTCTAGAAGCAGCGAGCCGCGCTTCATTCACCAAGGCGGCACCGCCTGGCCGCGCCTCCGGCAAAGAGGCGTCGGGACGGGTCTGGGTGGGTTTTAACCCCCTTTCCCCCTTCGGGGGAGACCGCGGCGGCTCCGCCGGGGAGCAGCCATGCCCAGCGGCTGGGGCAGGCTGCGCGCGGCGGAACCCGGAGAGCGCACTGGAGCGGAACGGCGCGGAGAGGGCGGCAGTGGCAAGGGCAACCCGGGAGGGGGCGCCCGCAGCCCGCGCAGAGCCCTACTGCCTCGCAGGTGGCCCCCGGGCGCGGGTGCGGAGGGTGCTGTGCGCGACGGCATCGCCGCCCCTTCCCCGGTGGTTGAGGGGAAACGGATTTGTGGCTTCCCTTCCTTGTCTGCTGTCCAGCTCGGGCCCCGGCGGCTTGAGGGCAGGGAAGGGCTTCCTCCCGCCGCGCTGCTCTGCGCGGAGAGGGGGGTCTTTCGATTCCCCTCCGCCAACGGCCGTCCGCAGCGGGACATCGCTCAGTGGCAGCCCTCCGCAGGGCTGCGCGCCCTCACGGCCACCCCCTCTCCCCTACCCCCGCCTCTACCGCACACCCTCCCGAAAAACCCCTCGGCCCTCAAAAACGAGTATGCAAAAGGCAGGGAATAATGTATTCAGGGGCTGATCTCTATCTGCTACCTAATGACTTGCCAAGTACTTATCACTTCCCAGACTAGGAACTGTCGCTTCATTCTAATGTAAATAAACCCTTTATACAAATAAGTCTCTCTCTCCTGCCGTCTTTTAAGGCAAGAGATGGAGATGGAGCAGGATAGGGCTGCAAAGGTTCACGCTCCCAGCTTCGTTGCTCCGTGTGTGTTTTCATTTATATGAATCCAGAGTATCCAGTGGATTCAGCACCCCTCCGCCCTCGCTGCCCCTCCCAGAGAAAGGAAGGAAATCAGGGAGGAAAAGGAACACAAAAGGGACAAGGGACCTTGGAAAGTAAAATAAAAAGAAGGAAAAAAATCCATGTCTGGCTGTCTTCTTGTCGGTTTAGGAGTGAGTTTTTAACATCCCCAGCCCCCCAGATGTTAGTGTTCTACTGTGAGGTACCAAAGCTAGAGGATCCGCCAAATTAAAGGTTTCTTACGCGCTTGCGGGATTTTTCTGTGTGCATGTGTGTGTGATAGTAGTCTACCTGAATAGCAGAAAGAACACAGTTTCCCATAGCCTGATTTTTGGTTTTAATCCTGGTGCCGCGACATCTGTGGGACGCAACCTGTGTCACGGAAACGAGCCGCAGGTACGACCGCAGTGATTATCACGGGAAGACGAAACACGCGGGCTCCGACCTCTTTATGGTCTCGGTACTCCCTTGTAAATGAAATGCAAAATTCTCTTTTAGATACCGAATGTGAAATTTAGGCATTTCTCTTGCGAGTTAGACGAAGGCGGTGACCGCTGCCGTATTTACTGCAAAGGATAATTTAATTCTCGTTCAAGACCGACAGCCTAAAAGATGCCAGAGGGAATGGAGCTCTCATTTTCGTATTAAGTTGTGTTATTTGTGTCTTAAGATATAAGACGCCCTAGATTGGAAAACTACCTCGGTTTATTTATGGAATTGTAAACCCACGTAAATAAATAACAATCACGCCTGTTGGCTTAACTGAGTGCCCCGCAAACAGACCTTGCATTTAGAGCTCGGTTTAATTGTACAGGCTGTGATGGCAGAGGTGCTGGCTGAGAGTACGGGAGGGAGACAGGGAAGGAGGGCGGGCTGTCACCTATGTCCAGCAGCTGTAAACAGAGAGGGGACTTTCGGCACAATAGGTTTTTCTACTAGCGAAGCCCAGATTTGATGCGCTCACTTCCCTCCCTGCCCCCCGAAAGGATGTCAGCGGTTTTCTCCTGCGGTGTTGCCCGCTGTTTAAGGAACATGGAAAGCTGCATCCTGAGATGCAAGAGCCGGGCTGGGTGGCTGGTTTCAGAGTTACAGGGACACTGCTGTGATGTTGGAGCCAAAAGAGAGGGAGAGAAGCGAAGCTCTGACTACGTCTAAACATAAACAGCCCGGGGCTGGAAAGCAGTTCACCTCCAGGTCTTTGAGAGGAGAGAAGAGGACAACCCGCAGCGAATTGTGTGGGTCCACCTGGGCTTTGCCCAGGTCAAATGGTAGCCCCTGCGCCTACCGCTCCGATGTCATCTTTCTTTCTGACATCTCCGTAAATAAGGTTGCAAATGACCACACACGCGAAGCCTCGTAGGGTTTCAAGGAAAGAGAGGCTTCCCTGGACCGGCGCTGCCGCCGAAGCTCCCACCCCGCCGCCAGCGCCCATCGCCCGGCCTCGGGCCGTGGCCGGTGCCCGGGGATCCGCAGGGAAGAGGTGGGGGGCCACGGTGGCTGTGGCTGCCGCCGTCCTTCTCCGTTCCGGCGGCAGACCCGAGCGAGTCAACCCAAGGCGGCTCTCTCTTTCGGAGGCCGGGCTCAGGAAAGGGGCAAAGGCGAGGAGGAACGGCGGCTTCGTCGGGCCACCGGGCGGGTGACACCCCAGCGCTGAGGGCCCTTTCTGGGTGGTATCCAAACACACCGAGGGGGAGAACTTGATCTTCCCGCCCCCCCTGAACCCGTTGTTTCCCCCCACCACGCACACACACAAACCCCAGATCACTCTGTGAACCTTCACAATGGTGACTTTTGTGCCTCGACGAGAGAAACCAGGGTCCTGCTGGTTTGAGGTATGTAACTCAACACACGTTAGTTGCGTCAGTTCGCAATTACAGCATCAGAGTGGCTATTACAAAATATATTAGATGCAGAACACCGCGGATTAATGCCCCCCTTCCTCCCCCTTTCACTCTGCTGAAACTTCTCGGTGTGGCTCTAGCCTCTGCCCGAGAAACAGCTTCGCTGTTGTCCAGATTAAATGAAAAAGTCGGTAAAGGCTCCGCGTCCCAGAGCGAACAGGCAGCCCACGGGAACTGGTTTTTATGGCAGGTAACACCGTGGGAAAACCGGATGACCTGGGCTACATGGAAACGTGCTAAAATGCCCCCTTTCTTTTACATTTTCCTCCCTTCTTTTCAGCAAAGCAAGAAAGAGGGTTTTGAAAACATGAAGTGTTGGAATTGACATCTAGTCCAGTGCTTGCACATTGATTAATTCCGCCGTGGTGGGAGGAAAGGGAAAAACGTGTAATTAGGCAGGAGCAGGTGAAAGATTCCAGACGATGAAATACAACGGGCTAAACGGGATAATGTATTCACCATTAAAGGATTGACATTTATTACCAAAAAGAGACCAGTTATGTTTGGATATGAAAAGAAGCAGATATTAGGCTATATAAATTACCTCCTTCGCGTTACTCGCATCTCATTTAAAATATTTTTTTTTTTAATAACCCACGGATTGGTGTTGCAGAGCAAAAGCCATACCTGCTAAAATACCACCAAGCAAAAGATGCGCCTTTAACACGTTCCAGTGACACGATCCCCAAAGTCATCGATCACAGTAAAATGTGTGGAAAGGGGGTTTGCAATCAGTGAAGCCAAAAGGGTCTTCTGACATATTTGTAGTGTCACAAGATCAGGGTGGGCAATTCATTTCACAAACACACACACGTCTTTCCCGTACAAATTCCATCCCTTAAAATAGTTTTTAGCATGTTCTTTTCAACCGTGATGTTATTGATGCTAATGGAATTTCAGAGGTATCAGCTATGAAATGAATGAAGAGCACTGGGTTGTATTTTGGATATCTGAAGTACTGGTGAAATACACTGCTGTGCAAATGTGTATCCCAATCTCTCCGTGTTTAAAGTAGGGAAAAAAAAATCTTCTTGCTTAAAATATAACAGCAAATTTGAAGGAAAATTTTAAAATAATAACCAGACCCTCACTCTCTGCTATCTTTGAGCTCCCGTTAAAGCGTAATTCTGATTAGAGCTCAAACATTCTTCCAGATGTTTAGGTAAAGGCAACAGCAACGCAAATAAATTCTTCATAGCAGAACCAGCTAGTTTAAGAAACATTCATTTCATTGGACTTTTTTCCTCCCCCCCCCTTTTTTTTTCTTTTGGCACACCTGACAGTCCGCTGTGAGGTAGATTAAGAATAGAAGTATTTGCCCTCTCCATCTCAAATAAACACATTAATAAGGCAAGTACCCGCTTTTCCTTATCACATCCCACCAGGTCTAATAGAGACTACCTGAAGGAGCGAGCTAAAGACCCCGCGCAAAGGACCGCACCGGCGTTGACAAACAACGGGGGCAGCGGCCGCCCGTTTTGCAGGCGCAGGGTGGGGGGAAGCTCTCGCTGTGGCTTATTAATAAAAAGGAGCTTTGGAGGACTCGTCAAAACCTTGTCAACCAGAGGAATGCAATCTCTCCAGAGGCGTTTGGGCAGGCAGGCAGCTGGTTGCAGGCAGGGTGGTGCTGCTGGGGCAGGGGCATCCCACCCCGCAAGCACACACACACGCATACACATACATATTTCCCTGGTCCGGGAAGGCGAGGACCGAGCCGGCACATCGGCGTGGAGCCCGCCCGCCGACACCAGCGGCAGCCGGGATGGGAGGGAAGGAGACGGAAAGGGAAGAAAGGAGAGAGCCCGGCCGGAAAAAACAGACCAACGATGGGGGGAAAAAAGAACAAACATAAGTAAAAAGTGCGGGAGAAACACGCGTGGCAGAGAGCGGCGTGGGCGCGTGGGTGGGAAGAGCTCCGGGAGAGCACATACATACATGTATATAGGTACGTGCTTGTGTGTGTGTATATATATAAATATATATATGCGCATGTAGATACGGATACACACACACTGGTGCAGGCATGCATGTCGTGCGTGTGCCCGGGACGCGCGTGCAAGGGTGACCGCGCGCGAAAGTATACGAGTGGGCGGCCGGGCGGGCACGGGGCTGTAAGACTTGCGCGGGTCGGCGCGCATAATACGCGGGCACCCTCCGCTCAAGACGCCCGCGTGTGCCGGCGAGCGTGTGTGGCCGGTCCCTGAGAGCTGCAACTCCCAGGGCTGCGGCGGGGAATTTTTTTCCCCTCCTTCTTTTTTGCTCTTTTTATTTTTTTCTCGCTCGCTCCTCTTTTTTTTCCCTCCTCATTCAGAGCCCCGGGTGTCTCCCGGCCCTCATTGGCCGCCCGGCTCGGTGGGGCGGAGCTGAGCCGCCTGCAAAAGGAGGAAAAGAAAAAAAAAAGGGAGGAAAAAAAAAATAAAAAAAAAAAAAAAGGAGACCGAGAGAGGAGAGGGAGGGAAAAAAAAAAAAAAGGAGAAAACTGTAAGTGCGTAAAAAAGTTCTCGCCGTGGTGACGGATGCTCAAAAGTTCAGGAGTTTTTCCGATGCTTCCCAAAGCAGCCTGCGACTGAAAAAGAGACTGAAAAAAAGCGAGAGGGAGAGAGAGAGGGAGACTTTGCACTGGGAGACCGGGAAGGTGGATTTTTTTCTTCTTCTGCTCGCTTAAAAAAAGCCAACAAAACATATCCCTCTACTTTTGTCCCTCCTTTGCAGACAACTTGTTGCAGATCCCCGTGGAACAAGGAACTGGGAGCGTGGGAGCCTCTTTGCAAAGGTTTTATTTTCTTAATACTCTTTCTGCGTTTGGAAGTTGCTTTCTTCGCTGCGATTACTTTTTTTTTTTTTTTTACCCGATTTCTTTTAAAAAACTTTTTTTTCCCCTTTTCCTCCCCCCTCTTTTTTCCCCCCATTTTTTGACTTTTTTCCCCCCTCCGCGCGGAGTGCGGGAGCTTGCCGGTGGGCTTTCCCGGGCGAAGAAGGGGAGACTTTCGGCGCTGCCGTCGTTATTCTTCCTCCCTTTTTCCGCGCTCCGCCGGGGGGGGTGGGGGGTTGGGGGTTGCCCGGCCGCCCGGTCCAGCTCGGTCCGCGGAGCGGCGGAGGGGTGGAGGGGGAAGGGACGCGCTGTTTGGTCCGGCGGGGAGGGTGGGGGAAAACTGACGGGAGGACATGCAGGCTCGCTACTCCGTGTCCAGCCCCAACTCCCTTGGAGTGGTGCCGTACCTCGGCGGAGAGCAGAGTTACTACCGCGCCGCCGCGGCGGCGGCCGGCGGGGGCTACACGGCCATGCCGGCCCCGATGAGCATGTACTCCCACCCGGCCCACGAGCAGTACCCGGCCGGCATGGCCCGCGCCTACGGGCCCTACACGCCTCCGCCGCAGCCCAAGGATATGGTGAAGCCGCCCTACAGCTACATCGCCCTCATCACCATGGCCATCCAGAACGCTCCCGATAAGAAGATCACCTTGAACGGGATCTACCAGTTCATCATGGAGCGGTTCCCTTTCTACCGGGACAACAAGCAGGGCTGGCAGAACAGCATCCGCCACAACCTCTCCCTCAATGAGTGCTTCGTCAAGGTGCCCCGAGACGACAAGAAGCCCGGTAAGGGCAGCTACTGGACCCTCGACCCCGACTCCTACAACATGTTCGAGAACGGCAGCTTCCTTCGCCGTCGGCGCCGTTTCAAGAAGAAGGACGCCGTCAAGGACAAGGAGGAGAAGGACCGCCTGCACCTCAAGGACCATGCCCCGCCGCGCCCGCCGCCGCCCGCCGCCGCTGCCGAGCCCGAGGGCGGCCCCGCCGGAGGCAGCGCCGCGCCGCCGCCGCCGCCCGTCCGCATCCAGGACATCAAGACGGAGAACGGTACGGCCTCGCCGCCGCAGGCCGTGTCCCCCCCCGGCGCCGCGCCGCCGCTCGGCGCCGTGCCCAAGATCGAGAGCCCCGACAGCAGCAGCAGCCTCTCCAGCGGCGGCAGCCCTCGCAGCACCCTCCCCTCTAGCCGCTCCCTCAGCCTGGAGGCCCCCGAGCCGCCGCCGCCGCCGCCTCCGCCTCCGCCGCCCCACCACCACGGCCCGGGCTTCAGCGTGGACAACATCATGACCTCGCTACGGGGTTCCCCGCAGGCCTCCTCCGAGCTGGGCACCGGCCTCCTGGCCCCCGCCGCAGCCGCCCCGCGCACCGGCATCCCGCCCGCCCTCTCCCTCGGCGGCTACTCGCCGGGCCACAGCTCAGTCTACGGCTCGCCCTGCGGCCAGGCTGCCGCCGGCGCCGCCACCGGCACCTACCACTGCAACATGCAGGCCATGAGCCTCTACGCGGCGGCGGGAGCCTCCGACCGACCCGGCCACCTGCCCGCCTCCGCCGCCAGCCCCGCCGAGGACCCGCTGCCCGATTATGCTATGCCCGCGGGCGGCGGCAGCGGCGGCGGCGGCGGGGCGGGGGGCGGCGGCGGCGGCGGCGGGGCGCTGGGGCACGGCGGGCTGGGCGGCGCGGCGGGCGGCCACCAGGAGGGGCACCACCCGCACCCGCACCAGGGCCGCCTGGCCTCCTGGTACCTCAACCAGGCGGCGGCGGCGGCGGCGGCAGCGGCGGCGGCGGCGGGGGAGCTGGGCCCGCTGGCGGGCGCGGCGGGCTACGCGGGGCCGCAGCAGGGCTTCGCCGCCGCCCCGCGGGAGGTCTTCGAGGCGCCGCGGCTGGGCCTCAGCGCCTCGCCGGGCGGCGGCGGCGGCGGCGGCGGCGGTGGGGCGGGGGGCGGCGGCGGCGGGGCGGGGGGCGGCGGCAGCTGTCAAATGGCCTTCCCCGGCAGCCAGCCGCTGTACCGCACCTCCGGGGCCTTCGTCTACGACTGCGGCAAGTTCTGAGCGGGCCCCGCAGCGGGCAGACGGCGTGGATAGCGCGCAGCACCGCGCCGCCGGGCCCCGCCGCGCCCGCACAGGGAAGCGGGAGCACGAGAAAAGCTTTTGTACAGAGACAGCCCCAAAGCATGTCTTGGTTTGTTAAAGGACAGTGTTACTCCAATAACACGTAAGTTTTGGTTTTTTTTAATTGCTTTGAGAAGTACTTTTTTCCCGCCCCCCTTCCCCTTCTCCATCTATTAAGGTATTGCCATGCCCCGTGTTTAAAAGGGGGCGAAAAGTCCAGCGTAGAGTACCATCTTCTCCCCCCCCCCCCCTTCCTCTTCTACAAGGACTTGTTTTAAAATGTAAATTGCGACATAGTAATTTATTTTTAATTTGTAGTTGGATGTTGCGGACCAAACGCCAGAAAGTGTTTCCCCCTTCCATGAAAAGTGACTTTAAAATTGACTGAAACGCTGATTTTTTTTTTTTCACTATATATAAAAAGGGAAACTGTATTAATCTTATTCTATCAATATTTTTCCTTTTTTTTTTTTTTTGTTGAAAATATTCTGAAGGTATTGCATTGTTTGTTTATTAATAAATTACCATTCAGTTGGAATGATCCTTTACACGTCTGTATATTTTAATAATTTCATTTAGAGGCAGAGACAGAAAGAGAAGGAAAAGGGATTTTATAACTAACTTTGTCGCTGGAACAGCTCGTTCCCCTCCGCACAAATTCCAAAGACCATTTAGGAACTGCCAGGTCGAAAAATCCCTTTTCAGTCTCTTCTGCAATATGTTCCACTTAGTCAGCTCGCCTTATCCGCTAGGAAAAAAAGACTTTCCCATGGCAGCTCTGAGTTGGCAAATAAACAAACACGTTTTCTTAGCAATTAATGGGCAAGACCTGGAAACATTTGACCATGCACAGTAGTATGACAACATTACGGCTTTTTAAATAATATGCCTGTGTAAGGCTAGATGAAGCGGTAACTCCGAGGTAGAAGTACATGCACTAGATTCCTGCCCTTGTGTAACTGTGTATATATCGAGCTATCGATCTGTGTGTATTTCAAATGTATGTATATGTAAGATTTACATATGTTATCTATATTTAAAGAAGGATTACATATTTATTTATAGCCACGTATAGGCGTTGCATATGTTTCTAAACTCCACAGTGTATAGAGGATGCCAGGTTGTAGTACGTATATTCTTAAATGCAATGTAAGCGTATAAATCACTGCTTCGTAGAATCGATAGCAATGCGCACAGTCACATCCGTGAAGCCGCTTCTGTAATAGATATTTTCTAAGTACTATTTTATTTCAGGGAAGGAACCTGCTCATACAGTTCACCCTCACACCATTATAGCTCTGCTTTACTCCTGTCCTATAAGGACATTACTGGTCTGTTGGAAGTGCCCTGATTGCTGGAGCTGAAATTGTTTTAGAAAGAGGTTGTGTGGGAGAGTTTTTCATATTTCTTGTACAGTTTTGTTTGCTCGTTTTGCCTTTTTTTTTTTTTTTTTTTGTTATTATTATTTTGGTCTTAATCCCTTACTCCTTTTTTTCTGAAATGGGGGGGGGCGGGAAGGAAAATATTACCAGGGTAGCAGATGAGTGCTGCACAGACTGACGTCTTGTCAGATCAAGAATCTCACCTCCTGGACAATTTGCAATTAAGAACCTACGGGCAATGGGGATCACCTTCCCCCTTTGTAAATAACCACCAAAATGCAATAAATTCATTAACTTGAAAGAACCTGCCTTGTCAGTCAGACCTGGGAAGAAGATTATTTGATTACAGATATTTAAGGCCTAAAGTTTGCTTTCAAGATAATACAGTTTCCTATCAGTATCTCTTATCTAAAAGCAACACTTAGCGGTAATTGCTGTTGCATTGTTAAGGGTTACACTGTAAATAAATACAAAGGTATTTACAGTTAAACCTTATTACCTCGCTTTTGAGCTACTGTTCCCCTCCAAAGCAGTAATCTAATATTCAGAAAACACTTTCAGCAGATCGAGTGAACTGGAGAGGTGTGGGAAGTTATTTTGTTATGTTGGCTTAAAATATCTTTATTTCAGTATCTCATAGACTTTGCTCTTTTTTTGCACTAGTACCTCTGTTAAGATTACCGGCCTTATTTATATTTATTTGTTTGCTAAATTGGGTGAGGGGAACTCAAACTCTCTAGCAAACGATTACGGTGAGGCTGAAGTGAAGGACGACCAGAGCTGGTCGCCTTCGCTCCGGGGGCACGCTTTGATCGCTTCTCCCAGTTTCTCACAAGTAAAGGGAAATACAGTGTTACCTATTCCAGTTCCGGCTCACCTTCTGTTCCAACCGCCCATCTCCCGGCACTGGGCGGGCCGCGCGGGAGACTCCAGCCTCCCCTCTGCCTCTGTCCGGGACTACCGGGCCCGGGGCCCGGCGGGGCTCTCGCCACGTCCCTTCTTCTCTCCCCGTCCTCAGGAAGGGGGGGGCCCGGCGGCTGCTCCTTCGGCCCCCGGCTCTGCCAGCGAGGTGCCTGCTAAGTGTTAACGCCATTCCCGCCTCCTCTTCGCCCGGTATTTAAAGTACAAATTAAAGAAGGGAGAGGGATTGCATGTGTTATTTGGCCATTATTTTTCGTTGCGATGAGGCGCCGGCTTTCCTGTCTTTAGGTTTTTCTCAGAAAATCAGTAAGAGGAAAAGCAGTTGTTCACTACCTCAGCTTGTTTAATCACTCATTGCATTGGCAGTAGTGCTGCTCACTTAGGGGACTTGGAGGGGCCATGTGGAGCTCCAACAAGTGCCCTGCTTAATTATTGCTGATGTCCCGGCCGCATCAGAGCTGCCCGCTGCCCTCCGCAGTCCCGGCACGGCGGGGCGGCCGCACAATTTGCGCTCCCTGCGGCCCTGGCTGCAAAAGGGGCACCCGGCTGGAGGGGGCTCGCAGCCAAGGAAAGGGCAAACGGAAATGCCCCGTTCGGCCGCAGGTAGGTCGTGGCGGGATCTTCTGCCTCCGGAGGAGATCCCTTTCCTGAAGTGACGTGCGTGGTGGTGGCTTAGGTCACCTCTCGGTTCTCAGTGCGACGGGCTGGCTCACAACGACGCGTGCTTGGGTTTTAAATAAATTACTGTATTATTACACACCTTTTTCTCCCCATCCACACAGAAATTGTTCACAACGAAAACAAGCTTAGCGGTGCTGAGGGTCCCCCCGGTAGGCAGTGAATCGTGCGGGCTTGGCAGCGGAAGGCGGCCTGGTGAGCGCGCCGCTCAGGGCAATGCCGCGGGGTCTCTGCGCGGCGCTGCGTGGAGGGGGCCGGGGCCGGGGCCGGGGCCGGGCCTCGGCCTCCGGCGTGAAGCTTTGCGGCTGATGAAGGTGGGGGGAAAGGCCTGGCGAGTCTCGGGCTACGGCAGCACACCGGGAAGGGTGCGGAGCGCGGCATCTGCCTGAGGGCAGCGCTCCTGTGTGTCAGGCACGAACTGCGGACATCGGGGTCCAGCACCGGGCATGGTCCCTTGTCCCCCTTGCGCTTCCCTCCCCTTAAGAGCAGGAGGCAAATTCGCGTGTCCGTTCTGACCTGTGATTGTCTCCCAGCAGAACTGGCCCTGCCCCGAACGCCAAAGGAGACGCGGTCCGACCCTGCGCGGAGCCGGTGGGCGCAGAACGTCAGGCCACGGCGTCTTTGGTGGCAGCCCCTACAGCGAGCGGGGACGCCTGGCCCCAGCCTGGCCTGCGGAGCAGCCCAGTAGGTGCCAGGTTAGCACGGTGCTTTGTATTGTGTTTTTAGCCCAAGCTGATTTCCCACCCCCACCTCCAAACTATTGCTTTGCTTTTCGTCTAGGAAAAAAACCCAAACAAAACCACATCACTTTATAAAAAATAATTAATTTGAGGGTCAGTTCTATTTAGCTGGTTCTGGTGGTTTCTTGTGTTTGCTCATCTCTCAAACTAAGGAAAACATGAATAGTAGTATCCTCTCTCCTAAGTTTCCTCCTCAGAATTTCTTATCAAAGCAATTACAGTTCATATTATGTTATGCAAAAGTCATAACCAAACATAGCAGAGAAGAGCTTGCAAATAGTTGAAGAGTTCATAGGTTAAACCTTATTTCCCACCTCCAGAGGCCAGGTCTGACAGGGAACGTGGTGGGGCTGTGTGGTGCACGGAGACATTATGGGAACGTTACCATATCTGCGCTTTACAAAATCTGGGGCTCTTTCTGAAGGCCACTAAGTTCGGGAAAGGAGCTTCGAAGTTAACACGGCAATATTTTCATAGTCGGGCTTAATTTTGTAACGCTACTGGTAACCCTGGGGTTATACCTATTGACCAGCCGGCTGTGGTGCGGCAGCACGCTTACCTCCCCGAAAAGTACGCTGCTGGAGCAGGGTGAGCTTAAAGTTCCGCTTTGCGCTCGAGGAGAAGGGGGAGGCTTTCCTTGCGCGGTGCGGGTAATCCGCAATTTGCGTACGCCAAGACCGCTGCGGGATATTGCACCGCGCAGCAAGGAGCGGCTGCGCACGGCCGGGGGCTGAGCCCCGCTTGGCGCCCACGTGGAGGTGAGCGTGAGGTAACAATGCGCACTCTGTATTATATCGTCTTGATTGCGTAGGCAAAAGCGTGCAGCGCCGATGCACGCACGTGGCTGCTCTGCGGCCAGGCTGGTCCAGGAGCGTCTACGGCTCCTAGAAACGCTCCCCCATCCTCTTCCCGAAATCACCCATTTCAACAGCAACCGCTAATTGCGCATTAGCTTTCAATTAATTTCGCTTGTAAAGTAATTCAAACTCCTCGGCGTGGCCAGCCCGCGTTTCCCCGGTTCCCAGTGTTGGGGCCGGGTACGTTGGCTAAATGCATACATCATTTTAAGGTGCGCGAGTGTTTTTGGGGGGCGGAGGGGGTATGAGGAGTGCGGCGGTGGGCGCTGTCGGGGGTGGGCTTCCGCTGCGCGGAAGCGCAGGTGGCACGCCCAGGCGCGCAGCCGGGGCAGCGCGGAGGTCGCGCACAGGTTTACAGGGCACGCTGCGCAAGAGCTTCGCTACCTCTACATAGCGGCCCTAAAGTAAGGGAGCTGCTGGGTGCTCCCCAGGGATGTGCGCGGGTTTCGAGCCAGCGGCATCGCGCACACGGGCTCACGGGCTCGGAAGGTGCCACTTAAGCTTCCCGCGTGAGGTGTTTTTTCCTTCTTTTTTCTTTTTCATATCCTCATTCTCCTGCCTCGCCTCCCCGGCGGCTTGTCTGTGTGGTGAATCCGCCCCGAAGGTGGTGGCGGTGCCGCGGTAAGCGTAGCCCTCCTGGTTTAATTACGCTGGGGCTCATAAAGCCATTCGCTTCTTTCCAAAGTAATAAACAAACGTCGCGTTAGGTCAAGATTGATGGTGCCCATGCAATAAAAACGGGCCAGGTCAGGAAGGAATAAAATTCAATCAGAGCTTGCGGAATCATTTTTCAGGGGACAGAAAGACAGAAAAGGGAGACTGGGGTCAAGGGAGACGATGTCGCCATTCACAGCACACCAGCCGGGAGGGAGGAGGGCGAGGGTTAATGAGCGATTGTTTTTTATCAAGCGGAGCCTAATTGAACGAAACAATAGCCTCACCGCCGGAGTGGGGGCAGGCTCTGCGGGGCCGCGACAGGCGCCGGAGACCCCTCGGCAGCAATGCTGCGTGTATTCCCCCTTAAAACTTTATACACGCACCTGTGGCCAACAAGCTGGTCCCCTTCTATCTAGTGAGGGGACTGGCCGTGCAGACAGAGACAGCAAACGGGACGGTGCTTAAGGGAGGAGAGTGGGACTCCCTCATTTCGCAAGAAGGGGGCCTGAAAAGCCAGCTCCCACTCTCCCGAGGGTCGCTCCCACTGATCGGGCAGGAACAGGGGCCCTCGGTGTCACTTGCAGCTAACTAACGACTCTTCCCTTGTTTAGTTTGGTCGGAAAGCTGCTGGCGTCCGGTTATCTGGGAAGCGGCCGCGGAGGTGGTATTTGCCGGGTACCCGGAGGGGGGATGGCCGGGTGTCGCCGAATGGGACCGTCGGGGTGCCGCGGTGTGAGGGGAGCCGGTGGCGCAGCCCCGCGGGAAGCCCCTGCGGTCTCAGGGGCTCGTTTTTGTCCCAACCCGGCCTCGGCTTCTTTGCCAGGCCGCCGGTGTTCTGTGCTGAGCGGACTGGGGAGGCAATAGTCAAAGGCTCCCTCTCTCCCTTGGGCCAGCAGGCTGTTCAGGGGGATCTCTCTCTCGCCCTCTAAGCAAACGCGTCTTACGGACGTACCTCAGCGACCTTTTAGGCCCATAACTTGCGCCTTACTTTGTATGCGTGTTTAATAGCAAAATAATAGCAATATTAAAAAAACCTGGGGTGGTGGGGAAGGTGGCCCGGGCTACCGGTGAGAGCTCACAAGCTCTCCGGCTGAATGGGAATTGGGTGGTCGGCAATTCTTCTTTTTTTTTTTTTTTTTTTTTTTTTTGCCCCCTAAATAAACACAGCTTGAGACGACTTGGGTGGGCAGAAGGGAACAATTTGTGAGCCAAAGAGCAAGTAAGCTGGGCAGGCAGCCGGCCCGCGACTTACCTGCTGGAGACTTTCACCTGACCTTTAGGTGTCAGGGGGCTTGGGTGTGCAGTGCCTTACCCCGCTTTCGGGTCAGCTGCTTTAGGCTGCGTTCAGGAGAATTAAAACAACAATGCCCCCCCCCAAACTGGAATCCCCCTCCTTTCCAGTCCCCATCACCTCTGGGGAGAATGCAGGAAAACCAACACATTTAGAACCATTAACTCTTAAAATAGCTGAATTTCCTCCAGTAGGAAAAAAATTACTACACTCATGAGTTCAGAATATTTATGTAGTATATGAATCGATGAATAAACAGGTCATATCGCTACAGCGCTTGTCCCTCGGAAGGCAAGCACTCGGTTTACAAAAAACACCATGGCTTGTTGCCCTTCAAACCGCCCCCCCCCCCCCCCCCCGCCCCGTTCCTGGAATTTACTTACCAGAACATTTAAGCAGCCGAGTATATTTTTTAATTTTAATAAATATTTGAAATAAGGAAAAAGGAGACTGTTTTCCGTTAAATGATAATGTTAAAGCACTGATAATATCGTCCAAAGCAGAAGAGAATTGTTTAAACAATGTCGGTGCTTGCAGGATTGCCCAGTATAAATACATTCGCACTGCCTTTTTGATGCAAGTTTCTACTGCAACTCTTTTTTCCGTGTATGCTATGTATGTTCCCGTTCCGACTGTGTGAAACAGGCCTGCAGCTGCAGGCCAGCGGAAGGCCGTGTCACTTTGTCAAGCCCCTTCACGCTGGGACGAGGGTACAGGGGTGCCCAGTTACCCGGCGCTCACACACCTCTCTCCCTCCTGCCAGCTAGAAGCTGGTCGCTGCTTTCCCTTAGCTCTTCTAACTTCGCCTCTGCGGGATGGGATGGATTTAAAACCAAATAACGAATTGCATAAATATTACAGCTCTCTCGACGCCATTTCCCGCCCCCCAAGCGCTCTGCCGGGGACGGGGGGGACGGGGGACGGGGGGGGACGAGGACGGAGCGCGAAATGAACCGGTTCGAGTTCATTAGTAAAGCAAAAGCTGCAATTAGCGTCTGCTGCTGAGAACCCGCCCGCCTCCCCTAGCCCCCATCACAAAATAATTGCAAAGTATCTGTTGATGTTTTTCTTCCACCCGTCAAAACGTTGGAGCTCTGCCTGCTCCAGCGCTGCTTTCTGCGTTTGTTGTGTCTGGAGACAATGCTCCGCCAGTGAACGATCAGAGGTGAAGGGGGGTCACTAAGGGAGGCAGGGAGCGCGAGTCTGCGAGCCGGCTACGGGCTCCCCTTCGCCTCCCACCCCTGCAAACCTGTCGCCCACAGGCAACGGGGGGCGGCAACCCCTGGTGCCCTTCTCCCCGCTCTGCCCCGGGGCAGCCCGGTGCCTTCTCCGCCGGACCGGGAGAGGGAAGAGGATGTGGCCCTCATGTCCGCCCGGGGGGACGTGGCTGCTTTATGTGCAAGGGGCCGAGGAGGGGGAAGGCAGGGGACTCATCCGGACCCCATCTTACACCTAAGTTTAATTTTTCTACATGCACTTACAGCAGTCGGTGGGGCTCTGTGCTCCGTCAGCTGCCCCCGCAGCATTTCCCTCTCCACCCACCCCGACGTGTGCGTGCTCGAGTAGCGGGTCTTTTCGCCCCTCAGCCTCCCCTTTGCTTTTACCCTTCGGGCTGACACTGCAGGCAGGAGGTGTGTATTTTTAGATGGCGCTGGCGGTTTTACTCCGCGACCCCGAGGAAACCCCCGTCGCTTTGTCTCGCTGGCCTTCCGCGGCGGGGCCGGCCAGGAGGGCTCCGCCGCCGGCGGGCCCTGGGGCAGAGTCGACCCCCCCCTTCTATCCCCCGGCCCTCTGGCAGAGGTAATGAGGGCTTGTGCTCCCGTGGGGTGACCCCACCGCAGGCCTCCGCCGCGCTGTTTGATCCCTGAGGGGATTCTGCAGCCCGCGAGTGGCCGGTGGTCCCGAGCGCCCCTGAAAAAGGCCTCAGGAGAGTGAAATTTTTCTTTTCTTTCTTTCTTTTTTTTTTCTTTTTTTTTTTTTTTTTTTAACCGGCTTTCGTGGCAGTTCTACCTTCGGCAAGACAAGCGCCGGAGGAAGGGCAGAGGCCCGCACGGCGGAGGGGAGGGGAAGGGTTACGGCGCGAGGTGCGGGGCGGCGGGTGTGGGGTCGAGCCCTGCCTCAGCTGCTTGTAACTCCTGCCGCTGCGGAGAGGGAGCTGCAGGCAGGGCCCACGCCGGGCGAGCCAGCTTTCCCGAGGGAGCCCCGGCCCTCCGCAACCCGCGGGGCAGGAGCTGGGCCCGCTGTTCTCTCCCTGTCCGCCTAAACCCCCTTCTCCCCACGGGGTGCACGCCCGGGGAGCCCCCGCCACCCAGCCGCCTGGGCACTGCCTTCACTATCCCGCTTTTCCCCGTAGTAGCGGCGCACGGTAACCCTCTCCTCCTCTCTGGCTGTCCGGGCGACCCCTGGTCGAGACACCCGCCGTTGCTGCCGCTCCACAGCCTGCAAAGTCGGACAGCAAAAGCAAAATCCACCGTGCTTTTAACTGTTGGAGCTGCCCTTTTAAATTAGGGAAGCTGCAATGACCCCAGAGAGATGAGACGGGCAGAGAAGGGGGTGCATCTTTCCGAACCTACACGCACAAAACGGTTGACATACAGGTGAAACGGATAAAAGGATGTACAGTTAAATAGTCTGCAACTGGTATATTAGCTGCAGATAGAGATAATATGTGTAAATAGCATTATTGTTATCACTGTTTTCGAGAAGTGATCCCACGGTCATTGCAAAGAGCAGTGCTTTCGGAAGAATTAAAAATCGCAAAATCGGGCAGGAAGGTGATAGTAAGGAAACCGAAAAGCAGTTCACCCCTCTGCCGGACTGTAAAAAGCGAAAAGCAGTGGGGCAGTGCTGGGACGTACATTTTGTCCTATCCCGACCAATACCAGTTGTAAATAATAAAATAAAAGCAAAAATACATCTGGCTGAAAGTCATCGCGGAGGGACCGCTTGCTCTAGAACCAAATTTTGCCTTCCCAGCCCTTTCCCCACACACTCCCCAATGTAGAGGCCGAAAACGGAGAATAAAAATGCATCTCTTGAATGAGCCGCAGTTAGAGGCCAAAGCAAAAATAAAACCTGTGAGCTCGAAGGAGAACTGGCAGCTTATATAAAGGTTCCCAGCCCTCTGCAGAGATGTGTGAACTAATATTCAGATGTACCAGCAAGCCTCCCAAGTGCATCACTGTAAGCAAGAAATAGTTCCCAGCAATATAAAAATACCTTGTCATAAAAAGGCTTTAATACCTTTTTTTCTAAACTTATTTTGATTACGTGCGCCACCAAGGATACTGCCGCCTGGGACCACTTGCACAAGGGACAGCCTTCGGTTAAACTGGGGAGGCGGAGCTCGCCCTCTCTCCTCCGCCGACCACCGTGCCCCGGAACGGGGAGACCCCTCGCCGTTGGGGTGTGCGGCGGCAGCCCCCAGGGCGCAGCCACAGCGTGAACACTGCAGGCAGAACAGATAATGTGAGGGACAAGGGGAGGAGGGGTTACTGGTATTTCACCCTTTGGGGGAAACAAAAAAGGACGCAGGCGCGGACTCGTACCCATTCGGGGGGGTGAAAGCACCTCCGGCGGCTTTGTGTCAATATACCCACGCGGGGCGGCGTCCACGCCGGGAGTGAACAGCAGTGTGTGCCTGCCCCGGCCCCGCGGCCAGATCTAGGCCTCCCCATGGTCCGCGACCTACTCGGCGTGTAGGGAGCCCCGATGCGCCGTGGAGACCATGCGTGGGGGTGGAGAGCCTCACACGCGTGGGGCGCTGCTTGGAGCGAGTGCAAGTGGGACACCTCCACCTCTCCGCTGCTCCTGCTCTTCTGCACCCCGCGGGGGTGCGGGCTCCGTTCACCTGTGAGAAAGGATCCCAAGCAGCGGCCAGGCTCCCTCATTTCCCTTTCCCCGTTTGCCGCTGTGGCCGTTCAAGTTCTCGCTCCTGCGGGGACAGCTGCCGGTCCGCCTGCCCGGGCCAGCACCGCTCTGCGCAACGACCGCGCCGCACATTTCCCCCTCTGGCAAATTCCGCCTTTCGGACCACCGCAGAAGTGGCCCTCCGCTTCCTGCCGGCAGCCTGGGTCCTCACAGGGGGATCCTGAGCCCCGTCCTGTCCCCCCCGCACAACTGCCATCACGAAACCGCTCCCGGCTCTGCACCCAGATCCGCACATCCCATCGCCTCCCTTCTGACAAGGATGCCCCCTCCCCCAGAGTCCAAAAGCAAGAAGTGCGCTCAGAGAAGGTGTATCACCTCCTGTGTATCTACCTGCTGTGTACCTTGCCCTTCGCGGATTTCGAGGCATAAAGCTAAAATGATGGCATTAATTGGTGGGTGGAAGATCCTAAACCAGCGTGAAATGTATGGGCTCGGCGACCTCTGGATAACCCGGGTACCTTGGCACAAAAAGTGTGAAAATATTTACTCACCTTGAAGCTTGGGTGTTTTTTTTTTTTTTTTAAGCTTTTTTATTTATTTTGCTTTAATTCCTCAAGTCATCATTTGAGATGATTCAAGCTCCCATCCGAAGACTAATTATAGTAAGCAGGAAGAGGATGGAAGGGGAATGAGTTGATTCGGGGGGGGCAAAACCCAAAACACCCTAAATCCCCAGATAGAGAAGGTGCTGGACAAAAAGGCTTTCTGTGACTCATGCACACTCTGAAATGAAGATCTGAAAAATGCTTACAAGCCTTCTCTGACTGGTTTGAAAGCAATTCCAGCAATTAGGAATTAATTCGGCATGGTCAAGAGGTGATTTCACTGTGAGTTACATCAAGTTATCCAAACTTTTACAGAGTTCAAGTGGTGGAAATGGGCTGCTGGGGTGGAGGTAGGGCTGCAGGAAAGAAAAACAAGGAGTGTTCAGGAAAGGCAGAAGAGGGGAAGCTGTGGAGCAAGGGCTGGAGGCATGGTGAGCCCATGCTAGTGCCAGAGGTTTGCTTCTGTTGTTGCTGGAAGAGAGGGGAGGTTGCAGGGTGGAGAGCAGGGAATGCTTTTATTTTTCAAGTAGAAGAAAGTACTAAAAAGTCACTGGAAGTCCTAGCTAATTGGTGAGTTTTAATTAAAAAAGGAAATCAGTAGGCTTGTTGGCTGATCAGTACTTCATGTGCAGTATCGGTCAGGGGTGACCTTTCCCCAGTTAATGGCAAAAGCCAGAGTTAGCCCAGGCAGGGCTGACCCTGGGATGATCTGTGGGGTGAGAGGCACAGGGAGTGTGTGGAGGGTGGAGTGGGGGATAAAACTGGGCTTTCACGCACAGGCAAGCCAGCAGTAAAACCATCACAGGGAGGGGCAGATGGCCAGCCACCCACCCTGGTGGCTCATGGTGGTGCTGGTTGTGGGGTGCACCTCTGGTATGGGTCACCCCTGTGATGCCTGTTGGGCCCAGCCAGGGATCAGGCATTGGGGTTGTTCCTCATGAGCTCCACGTCGGCATCCACCATCTCCCTCACCAGCTCCTGCAAAGAGAGAGAGAGAGGCAGATGAGTGCTCCAGCACAGGGGATGAACAGCAGGAGTGCCCTGGAACATAATGAGCCCCTCTTGACCCCCTGCAGCAGGACAAGGAGGGGATGAGGGTTTGCTGGGCTCTTCCTATAGCAGCTGTGGCCCCAGCATGTGTGTCGGTATCCTCCTATGCACTGGGGGTGTCCACTGCTGCTGTCATGGCTGCTGTCTTCAAAGCAAGAAGCTGGGCCTGGTCACTGAAATGGGATTCCTTCAGTGTGCCTGAGTCACCCCGCACAGAGGTCCCCCCCCTCCCTTCCCTTCCCCATGGATTGCTTTTAGAAGACACCAACACCTGGCAGGTGCAAAGCATGCCAGAAAGGCCACTCACATCAAACGTGACTCTTGGCTTCCAGTTCAGCTTTTGTCTGGCTTTGGTACAGTCTCCTTGCAGAAAATCCTGCAGAAAAGAAGAAAGAGGCTCTGTGAGAAGCATACACCTTCCGCATCTCGATGGCTTTTCCATTGCCCGTGCTTTCCCGTGAGCCGAGCACAGCCGGGACTGCCACTGGACTCTTCTGAGAACAAAGTATTTCACTGTAAGATGCCATTTTAGTGGAAGCTCATATGCCTATGAATCACCAGGAGGCAGCATCCTTTCACCAGCCTACTTCAGACCAAAAGAGTTATTCTTTGTTTTTGTGTGTGCTTGGGGTTTGAACTCCAGCCTTATGGCAGTGTAATGGTGAACATTTTATAAGTTGTCATATGTCTTAGTCATGCCACTGAATGAGCTGTTTCAAATTCTTTTTCCCCTATTTGTTTAAATAATGTAAATCACAGAGCAAACATGGCAAGTAGTCTCTTTCAAATAAAAACGTGATCACAGACAGATGATGCTGAAAGTCTGTTATGAATATGGGTAACCATATGCAACAGTAGTAAACATCCAGCTTTTGAATGCCTACATCTTTTTCCTAGAGTATTTTTGAGCATCCATATGCAAAGAAAAGTCTGAACACCTTATAAATGAAGTTATCTTCCATTACAGAAACCAAGACTTTGGTCATATTCACCTTACTGTTCAAGTATTTTAAAAGTGCTACCACATCAAAACTATCCCACAACCAGTCATCAAAAATAACAATCAAAATAAATGAAAAAAAGAAAAAACCTTCTTTGACTGCATTTCTAATTGAATGAAATAAATGACTGTATCTTCCTTTAAAGTTCGAATACTGTGTTTAAATAGTTAGCTTTTTTCCAACTGTATGTGTTGATTTAATAAAACATTATCTCTTCTCACAAGCTTTGGTTCTGTGTATCAGTAAATACTAAAATTACATTTGTCTAGGTTTAAAGAAAGCCAAACAAACCCAACTTTTTCACTGAACAACAAGGCTAAGGCTGAATTCTGCTCTTGCGTTTGACTTTTATGGTGGTAACAGAGCAGGCTTTCCAGAAAAATGCATGGACTTGCTCTCCCTCTCCCTCTCCCTCTCTCTGGCCAGCGGTGGAGCCAACGAGCATTTTCTGGCTGTAGTTTTTTAACCATCGTGCTGCACACTACATTTTTCAGATGCTATCTTTTGGGCATCTGTAGTTCAGGTCATGTTAACTTGCAAAATCACCTCATCCTGTGCAGTAAAATGTAGGAAATTCTTCATAATTGTGCTCCAGAAAGCTAGACAGCTCGCTTCCAGGAGCAGAGGATATACACCAAAGGAAATACTGCACCGAAGAAAGGGATGTGGAACAAACACGTCTGCCGAGACTATTCCAGGCAGCATTTTTACTAGTTCAGTCTTCAGGCTAAAAACATTTCAGCCTACCTTCAGAAAAGAGTAAACAGATGGATCAGAACAAAATGATATGAAAATAAAAAATGCTGTGATTTCCTTAAATTAGACTAAATTATTTCCTACTGCAGCCCTGTAATGGGTTTTTAGAAACTGCAGCAGATAGTTGAGGCCAAGTCATGCAAAACCGCATCAACTTGAGGGATCCCCCGGAGGGTCGTGTGAATATGGATTGCAAAATCTGGTTTGAAACGGGAAAGACGCCCACTAACTTTGATAAAACTTGGATCAGACCCTAATGTGCTCATGGAGGTATGCCTTTTATCTGGAGTTTGGTTTAATTTACATTATATACGTGTGTATGTGTCTGGAAACAAGGAAATCCTTCTTAAAATAATAATTTCAGTATAAAAACGAGTGCCTTTTATTCAGTCCTCATTCAAGCCACTAGTTAGAAGTGTTTTAATACCACCTAGTTTTAAGTCATAAAAGACAGAGCATAAGACTTGGAGTTTCATTTTTTCTAAATGCTGTTTAATAATTTTAGACCCACAATCTTTTACCGAAAACATCATTTGAAGGTTGAAGGATACTGGGTTTCCATTAAAAAAAAAATGGATGGGGGAGGACAGAATGAATTGTCATCACTTGCTGTATGTAGCTGCATTCTGCTTTTGAACAGCTTGGGAGCAGTCTTTTAGCTTTCTTGGACAAATGCTTTTTGTTAAAACAGTTTATCTAAAAAAATACTTTACCTAATTCCAGCCCTTCATTCAAAAGCATAAACACTCAGCTGCTGAACAGGCCAAAATAAGGTTGGAGGGAGGTTGCAAATCAGTAAAAGTGAAGTTATTTGCAGTGCTGGATTATACACAGAGATAACACAAACAACTAGTGTATTAAATCCATTTAAGCATATAAAGAAGTATTTTTCCTTTAAAAGTTCACGTGCTTTAACAAAGATGCAGCGAAGGTATTATGGCGTAATCTGTGACCAAAAAACAAAACAAAAAAAAAAAAAACAGAAAAAGAGAAAAAAGAAGATTTAATATATATGATAATACAAATTCCCCAGCTGACTTAGGTTAAAAGATTTTAAGTGGCTCTCCTGAAGAAGTCTATGTACTTTTGAGAAACACTACTTTGTAGATAGATTTATTTGAAAATAGCATTATGGACACAATATCCCCTCAGTACTTTTAGAAAGGTTCTGTTACAGAAGTTACTAGGTGCAGAGATCAAATGAAACCGTAATATTAGCACCATATTACATCTGGATTCAAGGTTTGATTGTATTCTTATTAGTGAAAGTTTCAACACTGAATGGAAATGATGACTGGAACAAAGCTATTCCTGATTAAAGGATTGTATTGCAGTCACGTTTCCTGTATTTTTCTACAAGTAGCTCATAATATGAAAACAATAAGGTAATTACAATAAAATAAGAATATTAAAAAAAGCTTCTCTTGGAACAGAATGACTGCTTGTTTATATTATTTAAGTCTTTCACTGAAACCAGAGATGCATCTGTCAGGCTTCCAAAAGGAAAAAATCCATACAAAAAACCCCACAGCCCCCTTGCCAGAATCCTCTGGCATGCCGATCATTAAAGCATATTGATTTTTCAGTGTCAGGGCTTCACTCTCTGGAGGTACAACCAGATCAGAAAGCAAAGAGAGAAGAAGTGAGGTTCCACTGGAGAAAACCAGGATTTTTTCAGGGGGGGAGAGGGTAGGTTGGGTTGGGAGGAACGTTCTCAAAAAACAGCTGCTGCTGCTGAATGTAAACTGCTCAGTATCTCTGTTCTTGATGGAAAAGCACCTGATGAAATGACACTGCTTCATGTTTTGTATTCCTGTGGGATAACTTTTTCTGTGGTGTTGTGCTTTACATACTGACAGGAAAACAAAGCCCTTTGACTCCGTGAAAACCCCAAGGATTTAGGTACTGAGCAAGTCTGCAAACCTGAAAACACTGATAAAGGCTTTCTGTTGTTTTTACAGTACTCAGATCATGAACATAAAATTCTTTGCTTTTAGTTACCTGTTTTGGGAGGAATGAGTCCTTACATTCTATGCAAATATAGTTAATAAAAGTGAATAGTAATGATGAGTTTTACCTGCAAGCTGAGAGTCGGAAACAACATCCAGGTAAACATTTAAATGGAAGGAAGATGGAAAAGACAGCAATTAAATTCCCTGCTGCCACTTAATACAAGAGTAAGCTCTCCTATGGCTTTACATGCCCCTCACTGTCATATGACTGCCTCTCCGAGAAAAGAACAAGTTTATCCAATGAGTTTTTCTAGTTTACTTTTTCTGTAAATGAGGCTGCGTAACTGTGTAGAAAACACCCCATTATTACTAAATCTGATTTTATGGTTATTCAGATTTATTGTCCAAATGCACACATACACACACATACAGATAAACAGAAAAATTTGTTATAGAATGTGTTCAGGCCTTTTTAAATTTAGTGTTAAAACCATGAGACAAAAATGTAAAATATTTTAATCTAAATATCATGTTTCCCAAGCTTTTGCTCTGAGTGTCGTCACAATTCCCACTTTCACTTGTGCAGTGATTGATCTGGTTTCACTGTGCAATGTATCACTGTCTCATTCAATTAACTTTAACTGAAAATGTAAAGCCTCAAGACAATGTGAGAAAAAGGAGATAGCATGGCCTGAAAGAAGGCCAAGGCTTCCTTTATTACTACAGCTCAGCTGATTCCCTTTAAAATTTGCCTTCACTGAAGCCAGAGCCCAGCACCAGCTTTTGCTCTCTCTTACAGCAGAATAAAACCTAGATCAAGTCCTCAGTAAAACACCTGTGATGGAATTGTGCCCAGCTCCACTCACTGCCACAGAGACAAGGTTTTACCTCTAAAAATAAACAGACTTGATCTAAGCACACAACAGTTTTACTGCATCTGAAAAGCAGCCAGGGTTACGTTCACAATCAGCATGACCGCTTGGAAGAAGATTTGTTACATCAGAGCTCCCATAAGCAAAGAGCACAGACCCAGCTCGGTGGAGGATCTGGCTTGCGTGTTTAGTCTTGCACTCTTTTGCTCGAGAAGTTTTGTCAGGAAGGATTTCAAGAATCTAGGGGCCAAAGTTTCCTGCAAACCCTGTTGTGTTTTATTATCCTCATTTCCTTCTTAAAACTGTAGCTTTTCAGCTTTAACTCATCCCATTAAAATAAAAACTAATAAACATAGCTACTTGATTAGGCAACATTAGTTTGCAGCTTGTGTTTTCACCATTATCATAGAGTAGTCTGGGTTGGAAGGGATCTTTAAAGTTCAACTAGTCCAACACCCCTGCAATGAGCAGACATAATCCTCTACTATGTCAGTTTCTTCAGAGGCCTGTCCAACCTGACTTCAGATGTTTCCAGGGATGGGGCAGTCTAGCACCTCTATGGGCAACCTGTTCCAGGGTTTCACCACCTGCACTGTAAAAAAATTTCTTTCTTATAGCTAGCCTAAATCTACCTTCTTTTAGTTTAAAACCATTACCCCTTGTCCTATCGCAACAGGCCCAGCTAGGAAGTTGTATCTCAGTAATGTATATATCAAAGTAGTTTATATTATGAAATAGTCTCCCCTTTTGTGGAGTTTTTGGAATGTTTTTCATAGCATTTTTTAATGAGGGTTTGTGTACTACATCTCAGCAGTAACATCAGCCCCACAGTACATACGGGTATCTGCTGCAGCTCATTGATCAGAGAACAGTCTTGTTGCAAAGAGTCAGAAGACTGCATTCATTGTTCGCTAGGCAGTTCTACCACCACCCTTATCCCCCACTTCCTAGCATTCTCCTGCATTTGCCACAAGGATCTGTCTTAACCCAGATGTAACACTGGAGAGCAGTTTGTATGACTTCAGCTGTGCACTGGGCACTCTGTTAAGAGTAGTAAGATCTCACTAAATCAGAGCTGCAGAAGCTGTAAATGTGCACCTTACTGGTGCAAAGTTGAGTGCACTGTTCAGCTAAGCTTGGATAGAACCCCAGAACAAGTCACAGTAATAAGCACTGCATCTGCAGTGTGCTGCTCTGTAAGTACTTATGGAGATCCACAAGGCAGAGAGCACTGGCTTGATTTCTTTGTGAAGAGTAGTGTTTGCTATAATATCTGTAGTAACCGGGAAAGAAACAGTATAATTAAAAAGCAAAAGGCTCCTATCTCCATAATAAATATAAGGAGACTGAGATAAAACATGTCAATGAGCAAAACCCAAGCCTAATGAGGAACACAGTAAACATCTTCAGGAATTTAAGACAAGTCAGTGTCGTCTCTCAGTTTTTATTTTTTCTTTCCAGTGTTCTTAGAAAAGCAAAGTTGTGGAGCACTTATGGTACCAAGGGAATAGAAGAATGCCAGTGAATTTGGTTCCTGATCTAAATTTGTTTTAATGCAGCATGAACAGACTGCTTTCCACTCTTGGGTCAGCAGTCTTTTGCAGAAAGACAGTATTGTTTGCAAGGAACCACAGGAAAAGGCAAAAGCAACCAATAGGCTGAAGCTCACATATAACTAAATGCCATTTAAAATAGGAGGCATAATGTTTTCTTCCCCTAGCGTGTTTTCCTATGCAAATCCCCTCCCTATTCAGAAAGCTCTGTTTTCACTAAAACCATGTCGAGGGGGAAGGAGAGGGGAAAAGAATGACTTGAGGAAAGCGCTGGTTCTGCACGGCGCTGAGCCCCTGCACATCTAATAGACCTTGACAGGCTGCGAGTGCTGGGCATCTTTAGGGTAAGGCTTTATCTCAGGACTCCACTGCACTGCAGCCATAAGGTGTCAACACACGCCACATGGTCAATAAAACCTGGGCAAAGACTTCGTTTTTCTGCCAGGAACCAGGGGCGTTAGAACAACACCTTTATCTTATCCGTTTGATAATCTTTAATTTGACTAGCTTCCAAAGGGTTAAAGCAAATGAACTCAGAGCAGCAATAAACATTAGGGCGATAATAATGGCAGTGGAGCTCCTCTCCCTCCTCCTCGTCTTCCACTCCTTCCCCTGCGCCTTTTCCACTTCAGTGCTGCCTATCAGCCCAAACCGAAGCTAAAGCCAGACCTCTCTTTTCAATGACAGGGGGTGATAAGAGACACGAAGAAAACAGCAAGCTGTCTGGTCTGCTCAGGAAGTCGGGGACGGGTGGTATTGTCCATCAGCGGGGCCACGCGGCGGCCGGAGGCCGGGAACAATGCTCCACTCCGGGGAAATGGGCTCGCTCAGCGCCGGCCCTGGCAGCCCCACCGACACCGCAGATAAAACGGCAAAGCGGGGGGAGCTGGCCCCGGGTGCCTTGAATCCTAATCGCTGTGGCAGAGGCGGTGCCCCAGTTAATTGACGAGTGGCCGCAGCCCGCGTCCCTGGGAGGAAAGCATGGGCAGACCTCAGCCATGGTGCAAGTGTCAGTGGAGCTGCAGGCGCAAGAGCCCCTTGCAGGGCTGCACATTACTCAGATCTGTCCGTTTGCCAAGTGAAGCCTGAGAAAACGTCTTGGCCAGTGCCGTCCCTCGAGCCAGATAAAATTCCTCCCGAATTACAGCCCGATATCCCTGAAACCAGTGCTGAATTTCACTTGCTTTGGATCTGGAGCTGAGCTCGCTCATCAGGAGCCATCCCACACAGGGATCGGTGTAGCTCTGTGCCAAGGCATCCTGCTGCAAGTTGGGCAACGGGTACTTTTCAGGATCCCATGCGTGAGGCAGGCTGGTGTTACCCCTGCAGGAGGGAAAGCCCCGCTGCTGCAAATGGCAAAATTCCCGCAGCTGGCTGAGGTGAGGTGGGTGCTTCCCTCCCTCTTAGATTGCCCCAAGGCTTAATTCTGTGCTCCTAGGAAGACCTGGAAGGTGTTCTTTAGCTTGGATACAAGTGCAATTGTAACCTTAATTCATGGCTCTCCAAAATTTCAAGCAGGCTGCTGAATGGCAAAATTGTTTCTAGAAAAAGCAGGGAACTTCTGGGGGAGAGGGAGATCACTCCACTTGCCACGTACAGGCCATAATTATCATAGTGCTGGCATTAGCACTAGACACAAACACTTTCTGATGTGGCATAGCCAGTCATCCAAACGTACACATCACAGCTAAAAATCTTTACCATGTTTGCTAAAATGCGAACTCATACTTAAATGCTATTATGAACCAAACTAAGCTTTTTACAATTCCTCTGACAAAATAGAATTGCTCCTTGCAAGTGCTGGTTAAAAGTGGTACCGCTCTCAAAGGCTGTCACTGCCCTGTAGCCTGGCTGCTGATAGGAAATGATGAGTGAGTGGATGTTTTCATGCTTCAAGCTAACCTCTGCATAAAGAGGTGTCTGAATAACCTGTATTTTGCATGACATGGGGTGGAAGCATTTGAGCACTTCCTCTTTAAAGCAGATGTTTTGGAAAGGTTGTATGTGAGCACGTTTCTACAGGCTCCCTGGCCAGGTGGTAGAGAGAACGCCTGTGTGTCACCTTAACATCACTAAAAATCAAGTTCCTGCAGTGGATGAACCTTTTTCATATAGGTGGAGGTCAGCTACAGTATAGGGAAAGAACAGGTACTTTCTCTTTTCCCTGGTACCTCCAAGTCCTGCTTTTGTTCGCTATTAAATGTGTTTGCTTCTGGCTCCACCGTCTCAAGAATTTTGGGGAGAAGAGTAAGACAATCATGTCTCCATTCTACGTGGTTTTATTGCCAGACAGAGTGTGTACTATTCAGGCAAGGACATGGTACCTTTTAAAATTATTAAATGTAATTACCACAATTTTTTGATCCACTCACTCTATTTTTCTCATCACTCCCTACTCTTCACATTTCCTACAAAGATCAGGAAATCACTGTGTGAAGCTGTTTAATTTCAGTGGGTTTTATTGTGCAGTAACGGCTGCATTTCTTACGGGAAATGGAATATGGCCCCTAGGGTTAGCTGTCTTCACTGACTTACATGTCAAGGTGAATAGGAAAGCTGGTAACACCAGAAATCCATGCTGCAAGGCTACTAAGTTTCTTATCTTCTTCCACTGAGAAATGTTTAATTTATAACAACTTATATTGGAAATGTTAACAGGTTTAGTCAACATTGCTGGTCAAATATCAAATGATAAGCAACAAACCAATAAAGATTAGGACAGTGATCTTGTATTCTAGTTATAGATGTTTATCTACCCTTAGAGCACTAAACAGCAATTTAATGAAGGCAGGTCTGTGACTAGTGGGATACTACTAATTCCATAGGGATAGATTCTTTATCTGCTACAGGATGGATTGTTCTGGTGATTTTACTACCCCTGTGGATATTCACATCTCTGGAAAAATCAAGGCATTATGTTAACCTCAAATATATTAAAAGTCTTTTTGAATGGTGTGCTGTTACATTTGCCCTAATAAAAATACTAATTTACTCAAAATGTCATTTTTCATCTCAAGAAGATGACGGAAAATTCTAACTCACCTGTAGCAGCAATTTCTGTCTTTTCCTTGCATCCAGTCTTCATCTCACTACTCTGAAGGCTTGGCTCTGACTCATGTTGAGTGGAACAGACAATACTCCTTTCTTACCTGTATATTGATACATGAACCTCTTTCCCCCTGAAGCTTGTGGTAAGACTGAGGGAGAAAAGGACTGCCTTTCACTGCTGGCTACTTTTTAGAGCAGCCTCCCTCTACATGGTCTTAAACCTGACCTAATTTATAGGACACATCACCTTCCGTCTCTGCCCCTGCCCTGCCCTGCATTCCAATTTCTGACTAAAACCCACATCTAATTTGAAAACCCCTTTCAAGACAGAATATATGGACAGAATTTAAGCTGTGAAAGACTTAAAGGGAGCTCATGAGCTGAGCTTTTATTGTCCAAGGAAAAAAAAATAATAATTTCAAACACAGTATATGGAGGAGACTCAGGAGGTAATACCATGGGGTTCCTGTCTGCGAAAGGGAAGCTATCTTTGCCTGGACACCTGTAGTTACAAAGGAAGCAATGGTCCACAAAAGGGTTAAATTAAAACAAGGTAGGATAATTTCTGATTCTGAGTACGTCCCAAATGTATTCTCCAGTGCACTTGATAGAGAAGGAAGTCCAAGCAGTGGCCTTTCACATGACATCATAAAAGCCTAATTTATCACCAGCCACCAAACATCTAGAAAATCATAACATCCTTTCAGGAAAACCATGTGCAAAATAATCAGAGTTACTTTGATGAAAGCTTTAGTGCTTGAGTCCAAGTAGGACACTACAAAGAATAACCCTTTGCAGGTACTGGCATATAACAAAGCAGGGTCACATTTAATGCTTCAAACTCATGCTTTATCCATGAAAAGGCTTATGCATTTCCTGCCTATAAACAAACATATTTCTATTCTGCATGTGTGTTCAACCAAGACTGCTAAGATAAAACACTGGTCACTGATGAGTCCAGGCAAGGTAGCCAGCTAAATATTTCCTTTACAGATGAAAAGCATGCTATTGCTGCAAATAAAAGCACTGTGCTCCACACTCCCTTGTCTCACAATCCCTTGCAAGTACAATATGGATGTGGGCTGAGTACTGCCACAGCATCTCACAGCTTTTGAAAGGATAAAGCTCTCCCAGTACATTCAGCATCATGGCTGTGCTGAACTGAGGGGTGCATTCCACTTGAAAACCTCCAAAACCACTTTGAAAAATACACTCCCTTGTGTCTATCCAAGGTTCTTCTGCATCATCATTTTTTTGGTGGCTGGTATAACCTGACTGTCTTTATGGAAAAATACTGCTCAGCAAGCAGTTTATCTCCGTAAAATCAATTGGTTTCACATTTGTAAATGAAATTAAACAAGTCTGCTTTTTCTGTTGATTAGGTAGACAAAACAGACCATAAAGCAATTAATGAATGGCTACAAATATCATCTACATGGCATTCAAGATTTTTTTTTTTGGTCTGTAATGTAAGTTGGTTGGTGTGTATTTAAATGTGCAGATTCCAATAGCCATGCAGTTCACTGAGTCCAATTCTTAATAATCTGACCCTTAGGCTCCTGCTGGTCAATGGCCACAGGTTCTTCTGGTCTGACTAGAAAAATAACCGGATTTTCCACACCATTCTTGGTAGTTTGTTGTTGCATGTTCTCTGATCTTGGTTAATAAAAATAACTTCCTATTACATTTCCTGCACAGGAAAGCCTGGGGAAAAAAAAAATCTTAATTTTTCCTATTCTATCTTTCACTTTCACTCAGAGCACACATCCATCCCCCCACAGAATCTTCTAAGAAACCAATAAAATAAATATAACTATTTTGTTTCGAAGATCAGTATTTTGTTCTCTTCCATCCTTCCCTTTCCTGGGTATTTCATTTCTCTCACTTTCCTTGTTATTTGAATCTTTCTCATATTTTGTCTAATTTATTTTCCTGTAAAATCCCATTTATCCCTTTTTATTGTAAGATATTTTTCTTTCCTAATATGATGTCTCTCCCAATCTCTCTTTCACTCAAGTTCTTCCCATTTCTCTTTTGAGCATCATTCTCCTGTTTCTCACATACATCTTCTTAAACCTGGCCTTATTTCCGCGTCTTTCCTTCACTTTCAAATATCACCTTACACTGAGATTTTGTTCTTTTCTTCTCATTTCTGCTACAGTGATCTTTTCACTTGAATATTTTTCCATTTTTTTCTCCCAGGTATTCTCTACATATTCTCAAAGAATTGTTCCTTCTTCTTTTCTGGTGATAGTCCATCACATACTAGTGCCAGCTTCTCTTCACTTGGGTTCTGAATTTGGTGTAGAATATTGCAGGGATTGGGAGACGATTTATATTACCACTAACCCAGACGAGGATTGCTGATAGAGTTGAAACTATGCTGAAATAAGTTTTAAAAAAGAAAAAAGATGCCCTAAGGCACTGTAAGTGCCAGTTTTAGTAGGGGAAAAAAGCAGATTCATTTACTGCTGTTACTGCTCACAGTAGCTGCCTATAAAATTCCACAGATTTGGCAGTGCGTTTGTCATATATACTTAAAAAGCGTGCATAATATGCTCTGTTTCTTTCCAAAGCATCACCAAATGCAAATACCACTTCTTGAAATCTGTCCTCTCAATGACCTTCTTCTGTTAAACACTTTCAATTAAACAAGAAAGGAATTTTTGATCTGTTACCAGAAACATTTTCATTATTTCACCCTGCAGCAGTCAAATATGAAAGAACGTAAGAAGGAAAACAGCTAGCATTTTCTAATGGTCTTCCCCTACTTACCAACCTCCTTTAGTTCCGCAATTAAAAAGCAAGTAAACCTCTCAGACATACACAGCAGCAGGCATGGGCTCAGAATACTCCAGTGCTTTCACCTGTGTAACATTTAAAATGCGAGATGCCTCATCCATCACTTGAATTCTTTACAAGGAAAGTGTCTCTTGAGACCATTTACACAGAAATCATCTATTGCCAAGTTTTGGTATGGAAGACAGAGCTGCTCCTCAGATAAGCAATCCTATTTTTCATTTGTATTATGGCAGGGTAGAGACGCCAGGTAAGGGTCTCATCACACATTGCACAAACACAGAAATAGCAGCACTTTCTCTGAAAATCTATCAAAGTCAAATATCAGCTTCTGGAATATTCTGTTAGAATTCATCTACAGCTTGCGTCTCTTTTCCACTGCAGGTCACCAATAAACGTTACAACTTGGTTTACTTTGTTTGATGTATTCCAACATATCAGGCAATAAGTAAGAACACATAAAGCCATGAATGACAGAATCATTGTGTATCTACTGAGAATCTAAAAAGCAGCTGAAGAAGCCTAGATAAACATCTTGGCAGCTTCATTTCACTTGTAACCTGAGCAAGACTTCAACTAGATGTAATACCATTTAGACAAAACAGAACTGCTTTACAGCAGCACTGCAATGACTAAGAAGGACCACCAGAGAAGAAAGATACAGATTTTATATCATTAAGCAATAGTAATAAAATCACAATAGCAAGAATGCAATGTCATCCCCATTTTACAAAGCAAAGCGAGGCAGGATTATTTAGGGACTTGACCAACAGCAGGAATCAGAGGGAGAAGCAAGAAGAGAACCTAGGCTGTATCCCACCATTTCCCTCTGATATATAGCTATATATACAGACAAAACAGCCAAAGCATTCACATCAATAATCTGGCATAATTTGCCCTGAATAGGTCCTTGATGTTGATTTGTAGTGAGCAGCCCACCAGCAGCAAACTGGTCCAAGGATGAATGGACACATAGCACCTTAATGCAGCAAGTGACTTATTTAGCTACATATTGTTTGTTTTTCTGAAGTTTCACTTCTATTTCTACCCCTGGATTTTCTTTTATAGCTTCTTTCACATAAAAGTCAAATACTCACCCTAGTAATCCTAAAAAACTATCATTGTTTGCTCAACTTTTCCCCTCCAGCCCCCTATTATTGACTTGGGAGTAATAGTACTCATGAATATATAGTTTTGTCTTCTGTGCTCTAAAGAGTTATTTTTCAAAGATTTTCTCTACATATAAAAAGTCAGAGCAAAAATCTAACATGTCAAAGAGCTGAGATTCGTTGTAATCAAAGGATCCCAGCACTTTCTGCTTTATGAAAACAAGCTAACAAAAAAGGATAATATAATATTAATTACAGGACTACAAAGGTTGGTAATACAGAACAAACAGAAATTTATTTCACTTTACTGTTGTTTAGGCAGGGATTCAGTCTCTCATCTCCAAGGAAGGAACCTGCAGTGCACTGGTGCTGCAGCCTACAGAAAGCAGAATGCTTTCCTTTCACCCGATGTCATTTTCACTCCGAAAGACATCAGACTTCATCAAAACTTTTTAGGAGCGCATCATCCCATGAATTCTTTTTTAAATTAAATATAAAAGCATTAAAACTTACCACAACAGCTGCTCCACACTTTATAAACTTTGGCCAAGGTATTCACAAATGCATAATTAAATCTCCATTTACTATTAGAAAACATATCAGAAAAGACTTCACATTCTGATGATGTACTATTACCTGTTCAACAGTGCTACCCACAATATCTCACTTCACTAGCACACAACTGAAGCATGAAACAATCAAAAGCTATTGTAACCAGAAAAACCCAAACCAAAATGATACTACAGCTTCTAAATGAGCTTCAAATACACTAGCACGTGGTATATGGCATAAATGGTAATTTCTGTGGTCTTGAGGTTTGATTTGAAAATATAATGACTAAAATTGTTCACTGATATATATATATATATTAACCTAGATGGACTGTCTGGCAGTTTACACTAATAAAGACCCAAATAAACTAATTGTATCTTTTTAAAGTAACCTGGTATATATTATAACAGCATATACTGCAGTGAAGTCCCATGAACTTACTATTTCATACAGGCAGTAACCTGAGAGAGCTCTGACTTTTCATAGCATCTTTTGGCATCGTTTATATTTAAATAATAACAGTCAGGTTCATTTTCATCAACATGAAAAGGAAGTTCAGATCTAATCAAGAAACAGCACTGTCTCCTGACAGTGTCTGCTCTATGCTTGCTTGAGCACGTAGGCAGCACCTGGCACTTCCATGGCTTGATCATTACTATTGCTCTTCAAATTATGCCTGTCACACAGGTTAGGAAAACATGAGTAATTAAACATGAACAGCATCATAAAATAATAGTAAGAAAAAAATTAATAATCATCCAAAAGAGTGTTTGGGGCACCTCCCTAAACCACCTTGGATTTCTGCCCCTTCTGCTCAGACAGTTTTCCTCTGTGTACTTTTTAATTATTTCCTTCATGAGTCCTTTAAGGCAAAGAAGTTTGTAGAGGTGGGAAAAGACCCATGTATTAGAACTGATGAGAACAGTGATATGCAAAAAAGAGGAATGCCAATTAAGTCTTCTCTGAACTACTGCAGTCTGATTTTGAATTGCTTACGGCAAAGACTTATGCCTCATGATGACATTGCTAGCTCAAGATGTGTGCATTTTAAATGCAAAATTTCAGAAGCTGCTTGTTCTTATTTCAGCCATGCACTACAGCTGGTCACTGGATGCAGTATCTCTCTTCTGATCCATCAGCTCATCATACCAAGTTCAGTATTTGAACCATATGCAGGTGAATGCAGAATTCCACAGTTCTGCAGCCCCAGAAGTACCTGTAGATGTGTGCTTTCTTTTGCTCAAGTAGTCAACAACCAAACTCATTCCCAGCTCAGTTCTCTTACAAAACCAGCATAAAAAACCACAGAAATAAAGACTGAGACTTTGGACCATGTTATTAACAATCCTAAGCAGGCTGTTGCAGCCTATTTTTGTGCACATGGTTACTGGAATTGAGCATACAGTTCTGGTAATTGCATACAAAAATGACCGGCTACATGAGTAACGGGACATTGCCTTCTGCAATTATTATTGTGTAGGAAATGTGTGAAATGTGTGATTCTGCATGTTAGTAGACATGCAAATATTGGGTAAAAATAGCATTGTTTCCAGCTGCTTTACATCCAGAATATTTATTCAAGTACCTAACCAAAAGGTGCAAGCAACTCAATTCATTCCTACTTGGTCTGTGTTTTGCATGGGTATGAATTAGACAAAGCACAATGTAGGGGAGACTCGTGCCTGTCTACGTAAAAAGAAAAATCAGTGCAGCAACATGCATAATGTTTAACACATTCAAATCCACATATTAAAAGCACATTTAGAGATGGTTCTTGTTCTCACTGAGTAATTTTTGCTGGAGTGTGTGCCCTAAGTGATGTATTTTCATACAAACTTCAGCACCTCTTTGAGATAAAACTTCCCACCAGTCTAAGTGCTTCATTTCCTATATCCAAGATCAAAATTGTTTAATTTACCACATCAGAGGTGCTAACTGGTGTACTGAAAGTGCACCAGCAATTCAAGACACCTGCTCAAGATATCTAACAAAATATTTTGGCTGGGAATTCCCATTTCTGGGGAGGAGGGACTTGCATGTTCTCATGTAAACTCCCACTGAAATCCACAGGACCCTGGCCAAGCAGTGACTGAGTGGGTTAAATACAGGCAAACTTTGCAATGTTCATTATCACTGTTGGTAGCATCCCACTAGGCTAAACTTACAAATTTGGCAGTTGGAAGAAATTAACTGTCTGCATCTGTCATTGTTCCTGCTCTTCATATATTATATCTCAGTGATTTAGACCTCTGTCCACTAGCTTGGAGTAAAGACCACTAAACTTATATGCAAATCCTCTCTAGTTGACTTCAGGGTTTAGTTTAAGCTCTTTTTTTTCTCAGCATCAACAGATAAGATAGGATGCATACCCTGCTTGGTTTGTTCTTGGACCAAGTGTCCTTGGACATTCTTAGTATGTCCAATTTATAATTCTTTTTATCTTCCCTCTGTTGTTTTTCTACGACATTTTTTTTTCCTTTTTCACCATTAACTTCCTCCCTATCTCCTTAAAGGCTCCACCCCTGGCCTTCCTATTCCCCAGCTCAGTGCAATCCCTGTCTTCTGCTTGCCCAAGTCTTTCCCACCTTTCACACGTATCAATATATATATACTTCAATCTTCAGTCACATCTCTGGAGAGGATGTTTGGTTAAGTTGGCTCCCTCCACTAACCAGCTTTCCAGCAGAGTTTGCTTGCCAGGACTGAGGCAAATTATGCTCAGATTCATTAATTAAGATATAATAAACTCCACTTGCTCTTTACCAATGTGCCATATGTGGTGAAAAAAAAAAGGGTATATGAAACCAGGAGACCCTCTGGCTGGTTTATGGGCCCAAAATCTTTCTGGGAAGGTCACAAATCTCCAGATATCTCCACACATTAAGTTTTGCACTTGGATTTCTAATTTAGCTGAAAGATGTGTAAAACCACATGCAGTCAGACAGCTCCTTGGCTATACATCTGAGGAAGCTCAAAGCATAAGTTATTACTTCCAAAGTCAATTGTAACTTATGCTCACTAAATTGGCTCCAGATCCACCCTTTTCAGACAGTAGTATTGGAATAATTTATTCTTTTGGTGAAAAGCACCCATTTTAACTAAACCACACCCCCATCTGGGAGTCTCACCAGCAGAAGTGCCAAAGGCGGAGGGATTCAGAGGCGCACAGGGCTATTGGAGGCCAGCGGAACAGGGGTGAATAAAGCACAGTATGTAATAGTGTCTGTCAGCACGCTGAAACGTATAACCTCTCCCTAACATAGGGGGTCTGCAACAAAAATCCGAGAGGAAAATTTGTTTCTGCGGTTCAATCATCACGTTAGACAAAGAGGTTTCCTTGCTTTTAACATCCATGCAATTTATACCAGAAATCTTATGGATAGCGGTGAAACCATTGCAGCTTTCTGGGGACCTAACGTTTTGATCTAAGCCCTCAGTGTGTATCTTGTTTTCTCCCATCAAGAAAACGATGTACATAAATATGGCACGAGGGGGATGAAAGCTGTAATTTTAGACATCTAACCCAGATGCCAAGTTAAAAGCCTAGCCAACGAAGAGGTACAAAATCTACATAAACTAGGAACTTTTCTTTCACTAATTACAGTGGCAACCTGAGTTAAGTGGCTTACATGAATTCATCCCCTTCCAATGGCAGCAGTGATTTGAAGTGGTTTGCTTCACCGGAGAGTTAGCTTCCCCATGAAAGTTTGCTTCATGAGCTACCTATGTAAACACTGACCTACATATCTTGCAAAGACTCTTCTTTCCCCAGGTGAACTGCTGCATCACCAGATACCCACCAGGAACCTCCTCCTATAAGATCCTTAATAGCAGCAGCTGCTGAAGGATAGGGAACTGCAGAGACACACTTGTTGCCAAACTGCATTTAGATGGAAGGAGGAGAAACAGATGGGGAAATCACTCTTCAGACAGTGTTTACTAGCACAATCAGCACCTGAGGCAGCACTTACTCAGGTGCTGAAATTACAGAGGTAAGTTTTATGATGAGAAATCTATCCCTCATGTGACAGCTATATTTTTCATCATGGATCATAAAAAGCAGATGATCCGTCAGATAACTACTTGATTGTAACATGCATCACAGTAAAACCGTCAACTTTCTGTTTTGTTTTACAACCCTGGTTGCATCTGGAATGCTTTCAAGAAGGATGCTGATGTTCACTTTGGGTACAAACTGACTCAGGGCACTTCTGGATTGCTACCTACGTAGTAGTAGATAACAAGAATAATGAGAAATGATAGCAATATTACCTCCAATTTTGCTACTAGGAAGATCCCTATATTACCACCAATATAAAGTTGTTCAATATTTTTCTTGGACTGGACCACAAGGAGGATTCTTAATTGTCTAACAACTTTGTCTTCCTTTTCAGTCAGATTATTCCTTCCAGTCATATATACCCTCTTACATTGCAGATCTTTTCCACAACTACTAATTCAATAACAATAACGATAATAGTAAAACAAGTATTTGTAGTAACTAACATAGTTCCATATTTCTATAATAACATCGGTAATTTCTTCACATAGTATTTGTTGTTAGGTCATTTCTAATTCTTGTCCTCTAAAAGGTAGACAAAAAGGTGAAACTACTTTTCCAAGGTTGCAAAGCAAGCCTCAAGTAAAATTCCTGATTTATCTGAGACTACATAGTGGAAATGTGAGCTTTGCTGTAATTGGACACCCCAAAGAGACATGTTACCAAAAGCAATTTTAAAAAAAGACTTAAAGATCTGCTCTTGAAGATTGTTATCTCAGCAGAGCACTACAACTGGAAGTAAGTTGTCCTTACTGATGTGCAGTCTGCCTCTTTGCTTGGCAAGGTTACAACCCCGTTAAATAAAACAAAACAAACCAAGCCTTGCACAACTCTGCCAGGAGGGCTTGCAACTTCTCTGGACAATTGAGGTTGCTTGCAAATTGTGGGGTTGATCCATCACATGTTGAAATCAGCAACACTGAACCATAGCTCAATATTCAAATGAGTTCTGTATGGAGGAACAGCACTTCTGTAACCAGCCAGGACATTGAGTCACTTCATTCTTGACCTTAACCAAACAGCTTAAAGCAATATATACTTCATATTGCCCTGCAAAGCTCAGCTGTGCTTGCTATTAGCAAAAACTTTCATTCTTTCCAAGTATGAGACTTCAGCCGCTTTTGTTCTGACTGCATGATAAAATTCAGATGTTTTAAAAAGATCCTTCTCCTCTACAAGTGCCCACCCAAGCAGCACCAGCAGGGTTTCTGCTAGAACCTGACAATGAAATTTGCCTTTGGAGAAAGACTAAGCATGGAAAACTTGAGTGTAAACAACAGTTGTTTCAGAAAATTATGAGTGCACCAGCCTGAGGTAGAGGAGTTGTAAAGGAATGTATTTTGTCAGCTCAAATTCAACAGACCTTATCAAGCACTTAAAGTCCCTTATAGTCTCTTACTGTACAGTTCAGGCCTCCTCCACTGCACTGATGGTGGTCTGACTGGCCCTTCACCCCAGTCACACAAATGCAGTTTTCTTTTGCAATAGTAGAGATACAGCTAGCTCCTAAGGGGACTCTGTAAGTGGAAGATATCTGTCCCCAAAGCCGACTGTGCCTATGTGTCTGCTAAATCACTAAACTACTTGAACTAGATGATCTTTAAGATCCCTTCCAAACCTAGCTATTCTACGATTCTATGATTCTATGATTCTACTTGTGCTGAGTAGCTAGGAACTGATGGGACTGAGTCTGTCTTTTTCCTTGATACCTTACTAGACAGATACTGGGGAGCAGCATGGAAGAAGAGAATCAAAGATTAAATAATGGAGAAAAGTGCCATGCTCTGGATCCATAAGGACAAAATGGGCAGAAATAGGGACTGCACTTGCAAAATAAATGGGATGTCTGTCTGTTGTGAGGTAGGTGTTCTCACAGAAGGTCCTAGAGATGTTTATGTGTCATTAAGATGATGAAAGGAGCTTTAACACCTGCCTGGTTGTAGGGAAACAATGCCACATCAAGACCTAGATCATGCTACCTGTAATAAAGTACTTATGGGATGAAAACAAATGTGCTGGGGTGTGTGTGTGTGTGCGTGTGTGTGTGTCTGTGTGTCTGTGTGTTGTGAAGTAGGGCTTGAATTGCAGAATGGAAAAGAGACAGCAGGCAGTACATCTTCCCCCCTTTTTTTCTTTTTCATTTAAAATTACTGTATTTAAACTGAGGGGTGTAACTAGAAACTGGGAGTTTAAAAAAGCAACAAATATCTTACCTGTATCCACAGAAGGTAAGCAAGATACATGCAAGTGTTGCTACTGTGTTTCCACAGTCTTCAGGTTATCTAATAAAACTATTATTTCATTTTGCAGATAAGGTATTGCTATTTCAAGTTAAGAAATCTTTCTATTTAAAAATTCTTATTTCATTGTAAAAATAATCTCTGAAAAACAGGCCTGTACTTACAAAATCAAGAAATACATTGGAAGCACAAGTTTTTAGATGCTTCTCTTACTGCAAACATCAGATATCACAGAAAAATTACCCACTCTTTTTTTTTTTTTCCAATATGGTTATTAATTTTTGTATTCCAGTAGTTCTCTAGAGTATGTCCTTGCATATAGGAAGACAGAAGCTCCTGTGTTTTGTAAGCAGAAATTCCTTTTGCCAGAGAATCAAACTGGGATTTGATGGTTGTCCTACAATGCTTTTAAGGAGTTAGCCTTCATTTATCTGCTTGTGTCTTTAATTGTTGGTGTGATAAAAGTTTGGATACTCTCTGAGGAAACACAAGAAAATGTAAAAGAAACTTGTATTTTATTTATTTTTTTAAATCATAATATTACCTGATAGTCCTTGCAGCCTGGGAGGGCCCTACAACTTTCCTTCTAGTACAACATACAAAATCTCTTTCACGATAGTTAATTTCAATTGCAAGACATTCACTCCAGTATTGTGAGATTTCACACTAGGGTTTACTACTACACTTTCTCCTTGACGACCCTCTTCCCATCCTTGCAGCAATATCTCTCTGCCAAACCAGCCCAATGTTCATATTTTAATTGAGGCTAATTGAATCCATCTGCCGCATGACTCAGGGGTTAACTCTGAACCGTAGAGAAAAGTCTATTCCTAAGACAGATCTCAGGGATTTCAGCCCCACTTTAAGAGAATGCTGTTTTCTGTTAAATTTTTTTATAAAGGAAGTTTAGATTTTAGCACAGATGTTTGCACAGCAGTGAAGAGCTGAATGAGACACTTGACACATCCCTGCCAAGCAACCTAAAGTCAAAGGTAACAAACATATGGCTACTACTCTCTGTGTCATAGCTTGTGTGCTCTTACTCATGATGCTGAAAGGTCATTTTTACAACTTGTTATGCTTTTGCTATCACAGAGATTGTTGCTGTCCTTGAGTACAGAAATAGGAAATACACCAAGAAAGCACTTAAAATGGGCACTGAGGTGGAATGTATTTCTACTTTTCTTTGCAGCCAAAAAGAAGGTAGTATTCAATAAGTAGGACCTGTGACTGTGTTCGTGAACAATTCTCAAATAAATTGGAGTGTGTGATTACTTTTTCATTGGCAACTGAAGAATCACAGTATTATTTTGACATAGTTTGGCCACTGACATATTTTTAATTGAGGGATAAACACATAATATCATATTACTTCAACTGTTGTTATAACAGTGCGTACGAGTAACTCCTGCTGATTTAACAGTGCTTGGAAAAAAATATAGCATTTGTCTCCATGGAACAAAGTTCTTCAAGATCCTGGCAATTAGTTGAATGAAGTAACAGAAGCAACAAAAAGTACTAAAAGTTCTAAATAACTAATGGGAACCAAACTCAAGCAGCTTCCCCTATGCCAAGAACCACAGAGACCTGATCCTGACTTTTAGCAGTTCTGCCTTTAACAGAGCTCCTAGTGGCTTATATTGGTCTAAAAATTAGGATATGTTTCCATGAATTCAGTATTGTCATTCTTCCTAAAATGCAGTTTGAAGAAGCCTTGAATCCAAATAAATCATACATTGTGGGAGATACCACTGAATGATTTACTAAAAGTGTGAGAGGCATTTGGTATGTCCTGCTAAATGTCTTGGTCTAGACAAATCATGGGGGAAAAATTTTCAACTCCTTGTCAAGTGCTGAACTGTTCCACTCAGCACTACAGATCTGTCTTCTATGCTCTCCAAAGGGCTGAAGTGCAATGACAAAGCATGATGGACCTCTCTAAATATTTAAGCAACAGAGAACAATAGTATGAGACAATACTGCAAGATAGTGTTGCATGCAGGGAGTGCTGCTGGCCTTGAAGTCACCTCTTGAATGTGGCAACACCCTAGGGTGTCTTCTGCCATTGCATCATTCAAATATGAACTGGAAAAAAAAAGAAACCTCAGACCTTTAAAGAAACCTGTTTTCAGTGAGGAATTATTAGTAGATGGAAGCTGGTGGAGAAAGGACTTTGATTTCTGCAGCTTTAATTCCCACTTAAATTTCATGTGTGTTCAAAAAGGTAGCTTCTCCTGAAGGAACGGCAATATGTGAGGTTGTTGCCCAGCATACAGTCACTTCATCTTCCCAGTGAGCATGTCCCACTTTTGGTGTCATTTGCAGACAACTCCCTGAAGCAAAGTGGACTTTGGTCACTTTTCTTCTGTGTTGCTTGCATGGCCCTGTGGCTACCTATGGCTCTGATCCACCATGAAGTTTACATTAATACTAATATAAACTCTAAGGTGAATCTAGCCAAGTATTTCAAATGTCTTAATTCCACTGAGCAAATATTTTCAGATATCATCCCAACTCAAAATTTTTCCATGTTTGATTCCAAATTAATCTTTTCTATAACAATGTTTATATTTGGCTACCTGCCGAACCAAACCAACCGGTTTCTATGGAGCTACGCTGGGAAGGAATTTGGCCTATTCTCTTTCAAAAATATTGTGCCTGAAAAGATGTGACATGTGATGCCAACTGTCTGTATTTTATCTTGACTTGTTTCAGATAAATAGTGCCTGTTTTCTTGTAGGCTGAAGTACATCCATGGGACCACTGCTTTGTGGGAAGTGGAAAAGAAATACTTCCCTTTCAACTACAGCCACCTTGAAACCCAAATACTCTGAATGGCACTGTGATCAGAAGCAGTAGACACAGAGGTTTAAATTGTATGTCAGATTTTAAATAAATGTGCAGTGGATTGCTTTGATTAAGGGAGCCATATTTCACCTGCTAGTAACTGAGGATTGCATTCCCCATTCTTCCACAAATACAACTCTGTGCCTTTTGTTTGCTGAAATCATTCCGAGAATGCCTACTCTGCTAGTGGAATATTGCATAAAACCTGGGGAGTAAACTGTTGTTTCGTTGTGGGTGTCCACTGCTATTCACTTGGAAAGGCACACACCATGAAGCCCCCATTGCTGTGAATAGCACTGTTATCTGATACAGGAAGACATGACACAACCAGTCATGGAAAGAGAATAAATGTTTCATTAAACACCATAAGTACACAAACAACATAAGTACATTTACATAAAAGTAAATGCTAGGATGTCTGTTTAAGTGTGATTTTTAAATTAGGCTTTTAAGAATGTGATGAACTATGTTGGTTTTTTTTTTCTGATGTGACTTGTTTCCAAGAGATGCAGGTTGACACTTTTGTTAAAGTCAAATGCCTATGGGACTGGTGGATTTTGCTTTGTCACCTTCATGCAACCAGGTACATCTGGCATTGTGTGCCACAGGATCAGAGCTGAACACCATGACTCTAATCGGTCAGGACTCTGGCTTGATTTAAAATACAAAGCTTGTTGGACTTTCAGGTAATTCAGATATATTGTAGACTAATCTTACATGATATGCAGCTTCATGAGCTCTAGCAGTTAACTGATGCACAAACTTCCTTCCCTAAAACTGATTCAGAATTGTATATACAGGTACTTCATGTTACAGACTGGCTTTTTTGAAGTCCTCAAAGTGGTTTAAATGGATACAATTTCTGTTAGTTGTGTTTGTTGGGTTTTTTTTTAAACAAACAACCCACAAACCAATAGGTTTTCCATTTAGCTGGCAACATATACATTAACATGAGTTAAAGAAGAAATACACCCTGTATCAGAGTCAGATGAGGATAGAGTCATGTACAGAGATATAATCAAAGTAGTAAAATGATACAAGCATGTTTTAGCATATTTCTCTTTCACTTGTCAGGTTTACTGAACATTAGCTGCATATATAATGAAAAGAAATTGCTTGGTTTCAGTCTTCATTAGCTAATAAAGTAGGCTATAGCGATACAAAGCTGTTGAACTGTGTGTAATACATATACTTTGTAGAGTATCAAGAAGCCAAAAAGCCACAGCACCATGACAGAAAAAGATAACTAGGCAATACTTACACACTAAGTAGCACCAAGAAAAGATATATTCTTGACCTAAATTTGTAACAGTTCAATGCTGTTGTTTACAAGGGGACCCTAGGTACAGCCGAAATGCTACTTATTATTTGCAAATATATGTACAATTGATAGAAAATAATTTTCCATAATAATTATTCTTCAATTGTAATTTGTAAATAAATAATAAACAAAAACTTGCAATATACAGTTGTCTGTGGACTCTTGTCTGTTAGCAATTAACAGATACATACAGAGGCATTTCTATTTACAGAGAAAGTGCTTGAAGAAAATGGACCTGGATCATTTAATCATCTTTGGCATGAGAAAAAAAGATTGCCATGAATTCTAACATTTATTTGCAAACATGCAGGCAGTCCTGTATGACTATTATGTGTATGATGTCAGTATGCTTTTAAATTGTAAAAGGTATGAATGACTTAGCATATAAAATAACCTCAAGTTGTCATTAGAAAGCTATGACAGTCATTCCCTCTTTAATTTTCCACATAAAACACCACAGCTGAAATGGTTCTGGAGCAGACGGCTATGAAAACAGAGCGGCAGTGGGAAAGCCCGCCTTTTGAACTCATGTGAGATAAAGGATAATTATACTGGCTGCACTGTTGGGTTATTTTAACTGCTTGCTTAGCATGCAAATAGTGTAGTCAGAATGAGGCGTGCTGTCACCCTGGTAGGCAGACAGGTACATCGGCTGTACAAAATACACAGTTCCTGGCCTGTCTGCTTGGATTAAGATGGCTCATTGCGAGTTGAGACCTGCACGGTTTTTGGGACACGCCTTTGTGTTAATGCCAAGGGTGGCAATATGCTCCATTTCATGTAAATACGATACAGCCTGTGGGCTTCTGGCAAGCTGCCAGGGCAGCCCACGGCTCTCTTATGAAGATAATACTACTGTGATATTCTACAGAAATAAATCAAAATGCTGCAGCCGCTTGAGTGTCATCTGCAGCACGTGGGCTCCCCTAAACTAGAATTCTTAGGTATGCTAAGATTTATATATCTGTTGTAACCACATGCACATACACACAAAAGAGCTGGAATGGTGTCAGTATTTTCTCCTAGCTGGAAAAATGAAGAGATTAATGCAAAGACTTGGAATTGGATTTTAAATATGTTTTACATAGTGGGACCACTACCCACAGGTTAGTGGGACCACTTCCACCACTGACAAAAGAGTCCAGTCCTGGAAATCTGTCTTGTTCTCTACAGTTTTCTGGTAGTCCCTGTGTGATCTTGTCAGATTAATAATTTCTTTTTGCTTTTTCTCCAGGCAAAGCCATCATGGAAATTAGCATACTACAAAATAGGGGCGGCAAATAACTCCATTTTCAAATGCTATGTTCAGCAGCCAGATATATTAGCGGATTTTGAATAACTCTACTCACATGGTTTAAACAAATGAAACTAGGATAAATGAGATTAATTTGCCAATAGCAAATTACATTCTATTTAAAAATATGAATAAGCCTGTACCAAATCCACATGCTTTTGTATATTGCCTATGTAATTTTCATGCACGGAAACACTACAGCAAACTATCCAAGAATAGAGGCTGCAGTACACTCAAGTAGCTGAAAATGAGAGGAATGTCCTAGAGCAGGGGTACCTTTCCAAGAGTCTGGAAACCACAAACAGGTATGTCACAGGGACCTGGCCCAAGGAAAGAAAGTAACCACGAACCTCTTTGGAAATAACTATGTGTTAGACTGGCCTTAGTGCTTGTTGATTGAGGAGAACATAAAGCTAGATTAACCTGCTTTGCAGATTTTGTTACATATCCAGCCATAGCTGGGGTTGCTGGTTATGCTGTCCAGTGGAAGGCAGAGTCTGCTGTAAACACAATGTGAAATGTAAACAGGTTGTGTCTCTTATTGTCTCCTTTGTTTGTCACATATTCAGACTGCTCCTTCAATCTCCATTTTGTCCTCAATGATTGCATTTCTCAATTTGCAATATAAAGTTAGTGTAAGTATGGCACTTCAGCTCTTGCTAATGGACAGCGAAGATTTTTTGATTTATATAACTTTTTAATTCAGTGCCACGAATACTCTTTAAAAATGTTCAACAAATACTCTACAAATGTTCCACAAATACTCTTTACAAATGTTCCTGTTTCCTTCCCACAGATCTTCATGCATCTTCCCTTTTAAGAAGTCACAATCTCTCATCTTCCCTTGTCTGCCTGCTTTGTTGCACCTCTTTCCAAATTGCCATATTCCCCTTTAAATATACCTTTATCTACCCCTCTCTATTTACCCCTCTCCATCATATGCCTTTCTTTTACCATCTATTCCATTCATCCTACTTTTGCTGTTTCTTCCCCTCTCCATTTCTCTGAAGGGCTTTTCTTCATGCCCCCTTACCCACTGGGACTTCTCCCACCCTGATTTTTGCCCCGTCACCCTTATATAGCAATAAGCAAGACTGTGTACTAGATACTCTCTCTCCCAAGTGCAAAGCCTTCAAGATGAGGCCTAATAACAACAGAGACAGTGGGAACACAACAGCTGCCTTCTCTCCTTGGTCCTTCACCCAGAAAGAGACACTTGGAGCGCAGAACAAGAAAAGGGTCAACAAGGTCTCCTTACTTGGAGCTGACAGCACGGGTTAGACCATCCTTCCTGCAGATAGCTGCATGGGACCATTCACCATGGGACCAGTTGCAAGACCATTCATCACAAGCTCTCTTACCCTCTTCTTACAAGGAAGGGTAACTGAGAACACGATGACTCCCTCTAGTGATGAATCCTTCCACACCCTTAAGGACAGGCAAGACTTGGGGATGGATGACAGCTTGCCTTGATAAAGTCAACTAACTTGGAGGTGGGATGGGAGCATCTTTCTCTTAAAAGAAAAATAGGCCTGCTTTAAAGGTTATCACTTCTCACCAGGAAAATTACATGCTGGCTATTTAAAGACTTCTTGAAAAGCAATAAAAACCAAATAGCAGAAAAGTGATGCAATCTCTGACACTGTCAGTGTGGAAGACCCCAATAGGAAGTATTGTAAACCATTTCCCAATCTGCTTTTATACAGGCCTAGGAATTAAAAAGAAAACATTAGTGTTTAATGCTTAAACCAAATGTTTAATTTTGAACATCCCCATAGAGTCACACTGCAGTGTGGAGGTTGCAGTTAAAAGCCCGGATTCCTTCATCTTCCTGACATTGAATCTACAGTATAACAAAAACATTTTGAAACTAATGTAGAAATAGTTCTAACTGGAGCATTAACATAATTTACTTCAGTCATGTTCATCAGGATCATTTATATTTTACACATGCGATACGTAAGTATTCACTCTCCCTATACAAATACAGTTGGATTTTATGTATTATGTATAAAAACACTCCCTTTCAAAGTATGATTCATTGGTTTAACAGTTGGTATTTTAGCTTTTCCAGTATGTTCAAAAGAAGTTTATACATTTATAAGTATGATGTATATAATCATTATTGCTTTAAGTAGGGTCTCATCCCATCTGTATGAGAAGACACATTACACGTGCTAAGCTAAGCACTGAAAACTACTAAGACAATTCAAATAGCTGCAAGCCAAACTTTGGCTGATTATTTCCTGTGCCATTATAAAGCACTTTACTACCTGATTTGTAATTATCCACAGTAAAATACACATATCCAGACAAAGAATGTAAAATGCTACTCGTTATCGCATGCAAGGGCAGATCTTACAACAGGGCATGCCTTGGCCGAGGAGCAGGACTATGCTACCTCATGATTAGAGAGCAGGTCTGGCAGTCAGATCCCATGGTCTGTCCTGCCACTGATCTGTGGGCAAGCTGTCCAATCTCCCTGGGTTTTGATTCCTCAAAAGAGTGGCAAACCATATCAACCTAATTTGTATGTCTGAAATACAGAGAGATCTGCTGACTGCTAAGAATTATCCTATTTTTGTTTGACATGAATGAAAGGCATCCCCACTGAATACACATTGAATATCAGCAAACCCAATGTAAACACACTATAAAGAACATCCTTACACAAACATGGAAACAGTTCACGTGCATGTGCAGAGAAAATGGAAAAAATACATGCCCTCATCCACAGTAAAGCTTGTGTCATATGTGATTACAAGGACTTGCAGGCTGAAATAAGGCTGAGTATGTTCAACATTTGGATCCCACATTGGCTGTTATGGATCTCCTTCGTGTTGTCACTGATGGACAGCCCACCCACACATGCTCTTTAAGATAATGGAGAGTATACTCGTTTTGGTGACAGATGCAAATGAGAATCTGTTTTCCTGTTTTGTGTGCAACCAAAGAAAATTTCATAGGACCTCTGCTGAAAACCTTTAGGTCAGATAATCACTAACCTGCTGGGCTTTGAGGTCTGTGCTGCTCCAATGTAAGCAACATACGTGGGAATAGAGACAATGCTGATCTTCCGTACCAAGTGGTTCCTCTAACCACAGAGAATGCCACGTGTTGGCTCAGATTCATTCCATTCGACTTGATGGTATTGACAGGGTGGAGGGAGCATGCTTGATGATCCCCAGAAATACCACAACTCATTTAGCATCATCAGAAGCCTGAATATGTTTAACATGAATTAAATGTTCTGCTATTCTACCTGGAAAAATTAAAGACTTTTTGCTAAGTGTGTGTAAACTGTGATTTCTTTCTAAGCCTCATGACATGACTTTTACAGAACAAAAAAAAAGTATGTCAATGACACACAAGCCACATCATTGCCACATTTCAAGCCCCCACCTCAAAGCAGGGTGTTACAGATGTCCATTGACAACCACCTTTTTTTTTTTTTCTGTAATGATTATTGGGAATTATCTTAGCTTAAATTTCTCAAATCCTTCAGCTTGGGATAGACATTTAACACAGAAAATTTCAGCCAGTGTGGATCAAAATTTAGAAAATTGTTCAGAAAAGAAATAAAAAATATAAAATAGGAAATTTTGCATTGTACAAATAAGGCAAAAAGGCAATACCTTTTTGTTGACTGATTTGGCTGGCAAACCTAGACGTATTCTGTACGCAAAAACCCTTCTCAGGTCTGAATTAAGATCAGCAGACCAGACTTGCCAATGATTAAAGTCCCTCAGGATGCTTTCTCCTAACAACTGTATATTTTGGGACCTGTGTAGCAGTAATCTCAAGTATTTAGGTTGCCACACACCAGCTTGGATAGTAGGAGACAGGAAATACATAATTGAACATTATGCTTTCTCACGTTAGAAGAGCAGCCCAATTCATTATTCTGTCTAGCACATTTCCTCTGTGTTGTCCTGGGTCACTCAGCACTCGCTGAAAGCAATGCCTGACCAGCAATCAGCCGCACAAGTAATTTTGTCCTGGACCTGGCATCCCCCAAAAGCCCTTGTAGTGGACTGCACAACTTCCCTTGAGGAAGACATCTCTGGCCAGGTTATGCTGGAGAAAGGATCTTCATCAACTGAATCGATACCAGGAGTGATCAAAGTCTGACAGTTGTACCTTATCTATTTGGGATCATAATTCAGGAATGAAGCTGCCCTTCAGTTTGCTCCTCCCCACCATTAAATTACGTTCAATCACCACACAGAGAATGCAGTCCATGCGCTTGCAGCCAGATGTTATCATTACAGGCCTTTTCTTATAAACTGATGCTGAAACCCGAGTGGTTGATGAGACTAGCTAAGCAGTTGTACCTTTGACCTGACTGCATTAAACTTGCCCTATCAATTTAAGCTTAGTATAAACACCATTTCCCAGAGTCCCTCATGACTTCAGTAGTGAGAAGAAGCTGACTAAGCCTAAACATTTTTTAACAGCAATCTTGTCTTACAACACCAAGGGGATTTGCCATGTATCTGGGGCTTTATAAAACCATATGAACATGCTGAAAGAATTACAGTCCTTTAAAAAAGCAAAATTGATGGTGACAGTCCTTTTAGAAAACCAGTTTGTAGATTGTCAGCACAAGAGGAGCTGGAAACAGGACTAAAATAGTTTTTAAAAATACAACAGATTTGTGTTTATTTCACACAGTTTTTCCTGAATACTGATATTTAGAGTTAAAAGACAAAACAAAGGAAAAACAATCTCCCAAACTGAATTCACTATGAATTAAAAAGAGCCCCCCCAGCACTCTACAACTCGAAGCCCTTTCAGATATATCATCCATTTGAAATCTCCCATAAAACATAGAGCATCTTTACCCTGCCATTTCAGTAATAAAGTTTGGTCTATTTCACATTGACAATAATTCAGTTAATCCTCCCAAAAGTTTCTATGTAGCAACACATGAGCTATGTCATATGGTATAGCATATGGTCAACAAAGCTTGGCTAGATTGAGTAAAGGGGCACATGCTTATAACAGCATAAGAATGAAAGTAGCATCATACGTAAGTCAGCTGTATTGCCTCCTATGGAATGATAGAGCAGTCATTTGGTACTGCAAAGGTTAGCAAAACACCAGGAGATAAACCAGCAGAATATGGATCCTCACCTCACCAGGTTGCAAGTGCTCTGGACTTGATACAGAAAAACACAGTTGAAGTTGAACAGACAAGTCTTCCTGCTAATTTTAGCAGAAGTGCAGAAGTTGTCAATGCTCTGCAAGGCTGAACTTCTGACCCAGAATTAGAAAACAAGAAAAAACTAAAGAAATATCCAAGACTGGCACTCATTAAAAAAGAAAAAAAATAAAAGAAGCAGCTTTGTGCTGTCTGTTGGTTTTAGTAACATGACAAAGCAGACAGTGGAACTGCTGCTAGAAGTGCAAAAAAGGAGTGCATTAAACAAAATGTAATGATTTAATGCTTATGGAGAACTTAGAGCAGTGAAATATAAAACTCAGAAAGCCAACAGAAAATTACTAACTTGCTTTACTGTTCTGAAATTTAACAAAGCAAGAATATGCGTGCAAAAAACAAACAACTCCCCCCAGACAAACATAAAACCCCAATGTAACCAACAACTACTGCTACTTCAGTAATTATGGAGAAGTTTTTTCAAGAACTAATTTACCTGAGCTTCTACCTCAGTTACTTTTAGCAGCAGCAGCATCTGAATTTTGTTAAATTAAACAAATGATAGTATTCCAGGTGGGAAGAAAATGTAGGTAAGGAAAAAAAAATATCTGGTGCATAATTTTACATAATACAGAGGAAGAAAGTAATCTAGAGCTTCATGCACAGTTCTTTTGTGATTCAACTTAAAGCAGGGTCCTCTTTATGCAAATAAATAAAGTACACATTTAAATGACAAAACCTAAACCCATTGTTTAAAGACTTGCATAAATTGCTTGCCTTGCAGAAAGCATTTTTTTTGGAATCAAACAAGACAGAACACAGAGACCTGGACTCTTAATCCAGAGTAGAAGAAAAACATAGAAAAAAGTATCAACACTTGCCTTTCTAAATTAATGTTGATCTACCTAGCCATACCCTGTCACTACAAAACATCTGTCTCATGACTTACAGCACAATGTGGAGTCATCTGTGTAGCTTTCACCCTACATTTGCTATTAAGAGTGATCAAGCTGTGACATGATAGGTCACAATACAGGTTAATGTATTCTTTGAATGACTGGAGTAACAGGTAAGATGGAGAAGATGAGGTACAGCAGAACAATAATAAAATGTATAATGGGGGATGGCAACAGGTCAAAAAAGGAGAAGCCTTAGACCAGCATGAAGTTACTGGTAGGGTCTGTCATTATTGGTCTTAAGAATCAGTACAGGCACTTTCTATAATGTCAAATGTATTTCAAATAAGCTGAAGAAAGTATGTGATGGCTGAAGTTTGAAAAACATCAGTACACAGGAGGCTTGGGTTAGAAAGAAACGACTGGCTCAGCAAGAAAGATGCCATCATGGAAAGGAGTTGAGAATCAAGAGGAAAAAGCTTGAGATAATTCACTTAGAAACCCACTGTATTTTGAAATACTTGGTGTAAAGAAGAACTTGGAGGTACCAGTTCATCACAGGTGACTGAATCAGAAGCATGATGCAATCATGAAGGGGAACACAATCTTAGTATGCATAGCATGAGGCATTTCCAGCCACAGTAGGGAAGATTTACTGCTAGTGTATGAGACATTGATTTGTGTCTGTTATTTAAAATACTGTGTAGCATTTAAATACTACTCTTGGTAGTGTTGTTCAAAGAAAACAAACTGGAATTGAAGCAGATAAGGAGAAAACTTCTAGGGATGGTCAAGGGGTGCAGAAATGTCTTAGAAGAACACAAGGATGAATTTTGTTTGTTTAGTCAACCATACTAAAACCTGGGATGTAATATAACTGCATGCTATACAGTCACTTGTGAGAAGATGTTACAGCATCACCAATGGAAAGAACTATTTAAGCGAAGGCCAGTGGCATAAGAGCAAATGGATTTCAGCTTGCCAAAAATACCAATACAGTGTGATAGAAGAAAATTTCTAACTATAGAGATCAGATAGATAGGTTCTGAACTGCTGTGCAGTTGGATTAGCTAGGACTAAACATCCTCCTGGCTTTTAATGTGCAATTAAAAGGGTTTTGTGATGTGAGACTTGCATCAGAGATGAAGTGTAATATCTTCCAACCTGCTGTTAACATCAGGGCTATAACAAGAGCATCAGCATCTGGTAATGCTTTTATTCTTCTTAACAATTTAGTATCTTAAATTTATACCGTACTTTTCACCCCAAGTGATCCCAAAATACTTAAAAAATTGCAATTGATGTGCATTCTGTGAAGAGAGGGCTTCATTCCCTGCAGAAATAGAGCTGCAGCACAGGTGAGAGGCAACAGCTGTTTAAAGTGTGGTTATACTCCAACTATAAAGAAGTGTTTACTTTTTATAACAGGGAAGACCAAAGTGGTCTTCTGGGGGAGAAAGTATTTTCACTGGAAAAATGTAAGTACTCTGTATTTCCTATTTTCTTCTCCAGGCAGGATTTCTGCTGCTGATGTCACGGAAAGACCAAGATGCAGCAATCCTGGTAGAATGAAGGCAAAAAATATTTCCTCTGTTCATGCTTCTATTGCCCATGAAAATATTTTTACTATGTGTAATGTTGCAAACCCGTCACTCTCCTCTTATTTTAAGGGACTTTCCTGCCTTCTTCAGGGGATATTATCTCAGGAGATTCATTAGGACTTGATCAAATTAATTCCTCTCAATCAAAGAGGATACAGAAGTATGTTTGTGCAGGATCCCCCCCGTGGGTAAGACAACTGCAGGCTACCTTCCCTGAAACGCATGAAACCCCCCCAAAATCAGAATGAATGTTTGCAGGCCACATACAAAGGCTTGGCCAGCTGTCAAACCCAAACCTTAAAAAATCATGAGACTGGCTTATGAGTAGAACGATGCTATGCTCCCTCCACCTTGACTTCGGGATTGTTTTGATTTGACTGTGTTAATAAAAACTGAGAATTCTGTTTTTTTTCAATGGACACATATGATCATACTGGGTAGAATACAGACATGACTCTTAAGGACTATCATGTGGCTATCTTTCACCAAAAATGGCTGCAAAATAATGTGTGAGCTAATAAGAACTATAGTTTAATAGTTAAAACTTAGCATAATCAGATTCTGTTTGGCTTTGGGAAACAGGACAGCATACTGGTCATCCCATTACCAGATACAAGTGAAAAAGACAGGTTTAAGTCAGTGCTCTATAAAAAGAAATCCCAGAGCAATTGCGATTCTTTACAGCTATAAAATACAAGTAACATAGAAACTGGAGAGGACTATTGTTAGTGGTAATACCTGAAAAAACAGGCAAATTACTAGCAATCATAGGCTTAAGGTCTATTGTTCTGGAAGCTGCAAAATAAGCAGCAAAAACAACAAAAAAGAAAAACTCTTCCTGAAGAGTTTACAGTAAAAGCTTAGCATACTTGAATGTTCAGAACAATTTGAAACCCAGATAAAGAGAAATCAATGCCATGTCAAACTTGGAAATAACTGTCTAATAGTAAGCCAAATAAGGAAATCTCCCTTTTAACTGTAAGGAATTAAAAGTTTCTCTACAGAACAGCTGAAATAGTCATAGATGTCTCTCTTCCATGTCTTTCCCCCCCTTTATTGTGCATTCCATAGTTTGGAATGGAGAAGTCATCCGCAGGTCACGCTGCTGCCTCCGGTGCTACTTAAACAGTTTTTAAAAATGTATCTTCACACTGCCGATACGCACAACCTGTGTAAGTTGGATTTCCATGAGCAGTTGTTACCTGAGCCCCCCGCTGCTGCCCCGACCCCCCATCCACTTCCTCCTCCTGGCTCCCGTGCTCCTGAGGCTGGCTCAGCTCAGCTGCCTAAATGTCACAGCCCTGCCGCGGGGCTTGGGGAAATTTTAGACAAGCTCACTCATTTCCAGCAGGCTCTCCTCCCAGCGAACACATGCCCCTGAGATGACTCCAGGGCATCGGCTCACCTGAAGTACCTGACATGGGCTTCCTTGTAAGCAGCAGTAGTTGATAGGAGGCCCATAATGACAGTACTAACCACCGTGTCACTCAACAGATTGCCAAGAAAACTTCTTACAGGAAAAGTGCTTGCTTGTTTTGGACTGCTGGTGGGCTCATCTTTCTCCCGTCACAGAGCTACCGGGGCCTTGTCCAGCCTTTAATGAAGGCTGTCCAGTGGCATCCCTGCAGCCCTGGAGCATTCGTGCCCACCTGCACCTCCTTTTCTCTTCCTCTCAGGACACTGGGTGAAAAGTTGCCTCCCACGACCTACTGTATCAGAAAGGCCCCTCTTGCCCCCTGGCCCCTTTGTGTCCCAGCCTGGGTGGAACAGAGGAAGAATGGGACCCTGTGGCTCGGTCCCCATCTCCTGGGTGCCTCTCCTGGGATGTTATTTCTCCATAATGCCTCAGCTGCTGCCACATAAAAACCCTGGACTTTTTAGAAAGCTTTAGCCCTCCTGGGCTCAAAATACTCTGGGTATTGGCTAGACAAATCAAGCAGCTAACGCCCCTCTCAACATACAGAGAAGACAGCCAAATTAAGATCCTGCAATACTTGCATTGCCTATCTTCAAGATATTTGACTTTGTAACTTAATACATCTCTTTTAACTCACTTGCGATTTCAATTTTTTTAAATTTCTGTTTTTCTGGTGTGTAATACTCTCTGTACACAGACAGACAGACATGCAGTTTCTGTTTCATAAAGCATGAGATTCTTGCTTGCATTACAAAGAATCCATATTCAAGAATGAACTGGCAGACAATTCAGTTTCTTGGTTCATAATAGACCTTGATTGCAAAGGGAAGATAGGAAATCTGTGATTTTGCCTAAGGGAGCCATCTTAGGTATGGAAAGAAGAGAGAGAAAAGCAGGCTAAAAACCTTTAAAAAACCTTTCATTTTGGAACTAGGAAAAGTAATCCCAAACCATCAATTACTGAAGCATGTGAATACTATTTAGAACACATTTTAAAATTTAAAAAATTAAATACCTTGGACCTAATTTTAAACAGGTTTTGCATGGTGTAACACCATTGATGTCAGCAGAATAATTTCCAAGTTATAAATTTGTTAACATGAGGTTAGTGCAAGGTTGCAGTACTGTGGATGAGAATTGCTTTGAAAGTACAGTACTGGATGGAAGAGTGTATGCTAATGTTGAATAATCGGCCAGGAGATTATTTGCTTTCTGCCTACACAGCCAAGCTACATATTAATTAATGCTACCACAGAGACTGTCATCTCCTAAGGCATAAAGCAAAGCAGTAATATTCTAACGTTAATAATAATTAATATTCTCTTTTAGGAATATTGTTCAAATAAAAGGATGTTGTATTTTAATACACATTTACCAAGACCATCTAAAACACAAAGCTCCTATTTTACTTGTTGTTCTTCTGCCAAACACAGACAATGATTAATAAATACCTTTGAGCTGATGAACAAAGATAGGGGGTTATGTATTTGGAAAGCAATAGCAACCTCCTCAGAAATTACATTTGGCTGTAGTTCAAAAGCCAATGTAAACAGCCTGGACACCCATCTTAAACAAGGCTTATTCACACTTTCAGCCAACAAGAGTTGATGAAACAGTTTTCAACAGGCTGGTTTTGCCTTCTCAGGTAGACACACATATGCAGAGCCAATTGTTAAATATGCAGCAACAGCCTTGGATGAGGCATGGTCAGGAAGCAATTCTGTACCATAGGCATCAACTGGGCAGGTGTTTTACAGGCAGCTAGCCTGGTTGCCTAACTCTTTCATGGCTTTGGGTAGCTGCAGGTACACCTCCCGTTCTTGCAGACTTCTACATCGGATGAAATAACATCCAAAATAAAACCTCAGCAGCAATACTCAACACTGGGAAAACTCCCAAGGGCTGAGCTGGACCATGACTCAACTCGAGAGCAATGAGGTGATGGCTGAGCATGGGACGAATACTAGGTCACAGAAACCAAATTAAAAATGGAAAGTGGAACAGAGTCTCAAAGCTCAGTTGTCACCTATGTAAACTAGGGCTACATTTATTACTTAGGAATGAGGAAGAAGGTGGAAGGACTACGTCTCCATCAGTGCAACAATAAGCAGAACTGGGAACAGCATATTGACCTTGCAGGGTAAAACATGCACAGGAGCATGGAGCAAAGGGCGTTCTAGTAGGCTGGGGTGCTCACAGAAATAATGAAGGAATTAAAAATAGATAGCAAAGAAATCACTAGCTTATGCAAAGTGAGAAGAAAAAGCAAAAGAATAAATACCTGACACTGATGCAATGGGAGTAAACAGTAAACCCTAGAAGAGTTGCATGGTAAGATAAACTGACATCTCCCCTCTCCCCCTGGCTTGTATGGTATTTTCTATCATAATTTTTGCATAGTGACAATGACATTTAAAATAAAAGATAGTTGTATTCACAAAAGTACATATAAATGTAGCACTTTGAGGACTTCTAAACAAAGGACATCTTGAGAACAAATGCAACTGGCACATCTGACATGACGATAATGTTACAGAGGTCAGGGTGGTGGAATATGATGAAAATGGAAAGACATTGCCAGCAAAAAGTCATTCAGAGGAATATAAAGGACTCAAAAATGCAGTAAAAAGAATTAACTAATAAAGGAAAGACTAGGAAAAAAATACCAATCTCATGAAAGATAAGAAAAAGTGGATAGTGTTCTTGGATCAAGAGTATTACAATACCCAGTGTGATACACTAGATCCTCAGGAATGAAAAATAAAGGGAGATTCAAGAAGTTGTGGAGAAATACAATGAAGAATGACATGCACTACAAAGGTACAGAGAGGAACAAAGCTCCAAATCTGATAGACAGCAGAAGGCAGTGGCAAGATTTAATTTCCACCCACTGCTACCACAAACAGTAATTGAAATAAACAAACAAACAAACCCCCATTCAATTATTCAGGCCAGTTAAATTAGAGTTGTTTGTTTGTGGCAGAAAACCAAGATCTTTTGTTGATATAACTGAAATCATGCCAGTTAAAGGTTAAATCTGCCTGCTAGACATAACTTGGGGTATGAAGAATTACTTTACATGTCTCCGAGAAAACTCAAGCCTCCAAACAGCCCTCAGAGATCCCATGGCTGGTAAGGGCAACTCAGACTCTCTGCTGCCACTCTCCTGAACGCATGCTGCAGCTCCTGCTTCAAGAATGCCATCTTGAACGCAGATCTTTCTGAAGCTTCAAGATCTAATGTCCCTGTACAGGGACTGTAGCTTCTCTTAGCACTTTGATGGTTAAAATAAATTTTGTTTTGCATTTCCTCCGTTGTATTTTAGTGTGGTCTGACTTATTTTTTTTCTTCCTCATCTCTTCTATATGCTCATCTCTTCTATATGCATATGCTACATGCTGGTTAAAATGTCAGGATTACACTGAATACTGTCTTTGATTAAAGCAACATGCTCTGCCTTATCAATAATATCAAGTTCCTACTTCGTAATTTCCCATTTCTAGTTACAGACTTCTGATGCATATCTGCTTTTACACTCAGGTATAATTTGGTGAATACACCTTAGTATTCTTGCTAGTTGCTAATAATAGTGAAGAGTATCTGACTGTCTAGCAGAGTCACCCCACACTGGTGAGTAGTCCATCTGAGAAACCTCCTTGAAGACAAAAGGACAACTCCTATATTTTCATGATGTACTAGTTCGTGGGTGTGATTCACTATTTCCCCATTCCACCTTTACACCAGTGTAATTAAGTCAATGGAGGTTACATCAAGATAAAACTGAAGAGCATAATGCAAAGGTGAGTCAGATTCCACATGCTACAAAATGTAAAAGGACCGTTTCATAGCAGGATCATGAGAATTTGAAAATTGCTCATTAGAAAACACTCAGTGTGATTCCTGACTATTTTGGAATTGCCATTACAAAATCAGCATAAGTCGATCCTGTTGCTAGTCAGATCACAGTTGGGCAGGAAACATGCCAGTGCAAACCTCTTGAAAGACACTTCATATTTACTCTTGAACAATGAATTGGTCTTCCAGAGAGGAGAAAAAAATACAAGATTGACAATGGACTACATTGTTCTTTGATGTTGCAGCATGGACAAATCGCAGGTGTATTACGTAAATACCTGTCAAACTGACAATTAATATCAATTAGGCTTTAATCTGACATATTACATTGGGTGCAGCAAATGCAAAATCTGTTCAAAGTAGATCATAGACATGTACCCTTCAATTAGACATGAGGGAGGAGGAAATTCTACTCTCTGGGAAAGCACAGCATTTAACTCCTGAACTGCTAGAGATCTCTATGGATTAAATTATTACTTGTGAAGGTGGCCAGTCCAAAACCTTTCTGAGTTGCAGCAACTTCAAGTATAAGTGGCATTTAGCTAGTCAGAAGGAGCTGTTCCTCCTCTCTCTACACATCCACATACTTAAGAGCACAGTGTTTATCAGCTTTTTTCTTTGACACATAAAAAGGATGGAGCAGAGGAAGTAAGAGAGATCTCTCTGGATAATACCTCCTGAAACAATCCCTTTGGAGTCAGAAAGTAAGAGTACTCACAAAACTACACAGGAGATGAAAACAGGCACTTTCATGATGTGTCTCAGAGCCAGAAACTGAACTAGGAAAACATATATCTCTTCATTTACATAGAGAAGACCTACAGACATAGTTTTCCCAGACTAGGTATGTATGTGTGAAGAACTCCCTGTATGACCACGTTTGATACACCTCTGTGATTATTTTCAGGTTTTACAAAATCAGACAGACCCGTAAAACACTGCAATCTAAATGGCAATACAGTAATCTCTCCTCAAAGTTTGAAACTGCAAATACATCACCAAAACTGACCCAGAAGATTATGCTACAATGGGCTGTTGTGGGGTTAATCAGGCACAGAAGTAAAACACAGTAGCTAGCTTCTCAGCAAGATTCTCAAGCAAGCCACAATTGCTGTCATGACTTAATACCTCAAAACCTCAAAAGAAAGCAGACATGAGTACAATATGTTGTGGTATGTGAAGAATACATAATTGAAGCAAAAATCCCATTATTTATACTTCTTCTGGAGAAAGCATCTAACCTGTGCAGTACTATTTCTACTTTTCATAGCATTCCTTCACATACACAGCACCTGCTTTGCCATTTGGAATTAACCTTTTCATTTTATTTATTATCTCATGTATTGCCTCCAAAATACAATGCTGTCTCAAATTTTATACAGCATTATTTTTTTTTATGCTGTTTAAAGCCTTTTTTATTTATGGACTTTCTAAGAGCTGGCTGAAAAAAAAATGCCTACATAACTTCTTACTAGTCCTCAAATATGAAGATAGAATTCTGTCTTTTCCCAGCTACCAACAAAAGTTAAACATTTAATTGATCTGACATCTTGCTAGCCATGCCTCAAATTCATATGAAGCATTCATCAGAATACTTTTAAACCAGCAGATATGTTCTGTAATAGATATTTGCAAAAGAATTACACTTTTAAATAACTCTACTTCCATTTAATAAGCATTAATCTAAATAATTTTAATGAGGGCTGAACTAATGAATATTATTGAAAATTTCCCCCTGCATTTGAGAACATAAATGCCTATACTCCATCCAGTGATTTCATACTCTGAGATGATACTACATATTGCTTTCTGAATCCAAAGATGGGAATGATTTTGTGCTTCTCATCTCAGAAGGAATGAAAGGAGAAATATCAGGGGAATACATAATAGTTTTATTTTTAATTGAAAAGAAGGAGGAAAACAGAAATGTGACTCCTGGCAATTAATTCCTAGTATTTATTAGATAAAAACTAGATTTAAAAAAGGAGTAAAATTAGAACTCCACACCCGAACAAGAAAGCCACTGCTATTCAAGAATATGGGCTCACATTTTCAGGTTTGTGTTTCCACAACAGAGGCTATTTTTTGCTCTCTTTGCTTGTGCAATGAAGTGCTGTTGACTTTGGTGATCTCCTTACATGAAGGAAGTAAAGGAGAATTCAACAGTTCCCATGGTTGTCTCTAGAGAGGTTCAAATCATGTCATGGGGTAACTCAGATAATCATTGTTCTGACATAACCCATGAATTCTTGTTGCACTGCTTTAGGTACATACAGGCTTTCATTCACCTTCACAATAGGCGTTCTACTGCTGCCATATGGTATAATACCTTTGACAAAACAGGAGCAAGAAAATCCCTCTCCCTTCTTCTAGTTGACATTCCTAACTTCACTGTTGACTTTCAGCAAGGTAGAATACCTACTGAGATGTTAATTTTTCTGCGTTTTAGAATGTGAAGCTCTGGGATATCCACACAGCTGCCAAGGGAGCGTGCCTGTGCCCCTTACATTTCTGAACATGAATAGCATTGGGATAATTTGTGGTACTTTCTTTTGGAGATTTTTCTACTGTAGCATTTGAAAAGCACGAGAGAATCTTTTCACTTCAGTTTGCATTTTCATAAAGCATTTCAAGCTGCTGTCCTGACATGTCTGAGTGAAGCAGGAGGAGGCCTCCTGCCAGACAGCCACCCTGTGGTATGCAGCCGCCCGCTGCTCCCTGCACCGGGGCCACATTTACAGTCAGGTGGCCAGCTGCTGCCAATGGTGTGCACACCTCCTGAAGTGAGGACAAGGAAGGAGAAACAGGCCACTCCTTAGTTGTGTCATAGATTCGTGTGTATAAGGAAAAAGAAGAAGTAGAAGAAAACAAGAAGAAAATGAAAAAGATAAAGTAAAAAAGGAGAAGAAAAGAAAAAGGAAAATGAAAAAGAAGAAGAAGGAAAATGAGAACAAAAAGGAAAAGGAAAAAAGGAGAAAAAAGAAAGAGAAAAAAGAAAAAAGAAAAAGGATTTTAGTAGGACCACACATGTCTTAAGAGTCCCTTTTAAATAAAAATCCCATTCAAATAAACAATGAGCCACCTAAATAAAACCAGTTTGAGTTAACCTCAGGGTCCCAGTCCTGGCCACAGAAAAGCTAATGATCATATTTTCAGTAAAAGTAGTAGTAGTTCTATCTTAGTGTTCCCAAAATCCTTACTTTTCCAAAGCCACTATTATTTCTCTTTCTGTCCTTTGCCTGTTGGTAGTAGTTTCCAGTATAAAGACTATGCTGTTACTGAATTAAGTTACATTAAAAAAAAAAAAAAAGCTAAACCACATGTACTTTATGACCTTTAGATGTTAAATGAAGAGAAGTTACATGATACTGCACTATGAAAGCAGTCTGACAGAAACAGAACTCAAAGTTTTGCTACATTTGTTAGAGCGATATGCAGCATCAAATATATCTATTCTCACTGTGTCATTCCATGGCCAAAAAGTAACCTGATCAGGATTCATACCACATACTTCACATGAAATATGAGCACAAGTCTAGGTAATATCCACCCTTCCACTCAATGAAGAATAGAAATTTTGAGAATCCCAAAGGCCTTTGAGCTTTGCTAGTGAGCCGAGAGTCCAAAGCTAATGGCATTCCCAGGAAACACCCACAACATGGGAGATGCAGTCTGGCTTGATGCCATTTCTTCCCAGCTACAGATATATGGTACTGTCAGGGTTGTGACTGAGGTATGTCATACACTAGTGATTGATGGTAACAAGGAGTGAGCAGTGGGCAAGTCTGTCAGAAGGAGAAAAAAAGAGGATATAGTAAGGACATATTTGGGGAGGAGAGGAAAGCAATTTTTCTAGGTAAAACAGATCAGGGTCCACCTATCATCAATCCACCAAAAATGCAGACAGATCCTTGGATAAACACTGTGATACTGCGTGGCCATTCTCCATTGTTACATTATCAGGACATGACAACACAATGCAAGGGCATGAACAGCACAGTGCACCTGAGTGACTTCACCTTAGTGTGAATTATTGCATTTATATTACTTTTCTTTTTTTTTTTTTTTCCTGTCAGCTGTAGTGGTCATATTCTGAGTTCATCAGCTGCTGTATGTGTCAAGCATGAAATACAGTTCATGAAATGATGAAATCAGTTCACCAAAAACATGAACAATCTAACATGGAATTTTTAATGTACTTTACCACAAACTATGACATATATATCAACTAGGTTATTCCAGAGACCTCTGTTACATGGCTTATTTGAAACCTTGCTACAGAAGCTACTCTAAACTAACCAAGCTATTATATAATTTTTGACTGTACAGACCACAGAATCATAGAATCCTAGAATCATAGAATAGTTAGGGTTGGAAAGGAGCTTAAGATCATCTAGTTCCAACCCCCCTACCATGGTCAAGAACACTTCACACTAAACCATGTCACCCAAGGCTCTGTCCAACCTGGTCTTGAACATCACCAGCGATGGAGCATTCACAGCGTCCTTGGGCAGCCCATTCCAGTGCCTCACCACCCTAACAGTAAAGAACTTCTTCCTTATATCCAATGTAAACTTCCCCTGTTTAAGTTTTAACCTGTTACCCCTTGTCCTGTCACTACAGTCCCTAATGAATAATCCCTCCCCAGAATCCTTATAAGCCCCCTTCAGATACTGGAAGGCTGCTATGAGGTCTCCATGCAGCCTTCTCTTCTCCAGGCTGAACAGCCCCAACTTCCTCAGCCTGTCTTCATACGGGAGGTGCTCCAGTCCCCTGATCATCCTCGTGGCCCTCCTCTGGACTTGTTCCAGCAGTTCCATGTCCTTTTTGTGTTGAGGACACCAGAATTGCACACAATACTCCAAGTGAGGTCTCACAAGAGCAGAGTAGAGGGGCAGGATCACCTCCTTCCCCTCTACTAGATCTAAAGACATGATCCAAAATGATGGATTTAAAGCAGTGCATGGCTCCCAGTAGTAGGTCCTAGTGGTTCCCAGTAGTAGATCCTATCCCACATCAGTAGCTAACTGAAATACATTCACCTAAACCACTTTCACATCCTAAAAAGGAATTGGAAAGGAAACATGGCTAAAGTTGTTATAATTAAGTTCCCTTTTAACATTTAAAATACACTAGTAGGTAATCTTGAGCTACTTAACTGGTACCACCCGTTCAAACTATCACCTATTCTGTGGTTTTGTATACATATCCCACATCCCTCCAAAGCTTTTAACCTTTTACTAGTTATTATTTTAGAGGAATGTGATACATAAATTTAAACATGTCAGACACTGTGTTCAACACTTCTAATGATCTATTACCCTTATATTATTGAAGTCCCTGAGGAAGTTTGGCAGACGTCATTCAATCATCAAGCTATCATTACTATGTTTTAGCTTTAATCTAAAGTGCCTAAGAGCTTTGTGCTGCTGAATTCATATTCTATCATTGTTAGTGAAAACAAAGGGGAGGGGAAGTGGGTGGAAATAGTTCACCTTAACTGTCCTACAGTTTGTCATATTTGGGGAACAGAGTCTGATTTTCCAAACTAGATTAGTTGTTCTTGTTTTAGCTATAAATGTATTTCCCCTAAAGTTTTAGTGATATATTGGTAATTTACTTAATATACATCTCGATTATGACAAATATACTACAGTAATAAAAAGGACTTCAAACCAAGAGAAGAATTGATCCAAATCTTCCCAATATATGAAGAATGCAAAGTTAAAAGCCTGTGCACAATACATATTACTTATGACTCTGTCTTGCGGTACCTCTGCATTTTTAGTATCTCCGCTTCTGATTACCTCTCCCAGGCAATTCAGAAGCAGGACATTATTAAGTAACAGGATGGCTTTATGATTACCCCATGATTTGAGTACTTTTCTGCCTCTGCTGAAGACAAGATTAAGGCTGTTTGTTGTAGGCAATAATACCTCAAGCAATGATTCAGGATGTCTATTTTCCAGAGATCTAATTCACCCAGGCCAGTGTGGGTGTGTATGAGCCCAGTTGCACTTCTGTGGGCTGGAACATATTCAATTCACAATGAAATGTCATCTTAAGATAGGTAAGTGCCTGAACACAAGGGCCTTCATTCCCTATGGCATCTATGCACCGTGGGCATGCTTTGACCAACATAAAAACAGCTCGTAGCAGTTGCTGTGGCCACAAGAGATGATATTCAGATTTTGTGCAATAGCCTAACAGTTACAACATATATTAAAAGACATGAGAGGTCTGGGTTCAGTTCCCTTAACTTCCCAGACAACCTTGCAGTGGAAACATTTTTTTCATCTCTAACTTAAACCATTTTTGCTGCAATTTAGGCTGTTATTTTTTGTCCTGTTCAGTCAATCCAAAGAATAGCCTATTCTCTTAACTTTTATAGCATCCTTCTGCCTACTGAAAGGCATACTGTGCCTCCTTTCTATACTAAACAAATCAATAACCCCATCTTTCTTTAAAATTGATGTTTTCTAAACTTTCAGTTGTTTTTGTTGCTTTACTCTGAGTCAATCAATCTACACCCTTCTGCAACACGGTGCAGAAAACCGTCGTGCCTTGCCAGCACCAAACAGACGGATCACTTCATGTTTTAGACACAATGTTCCTGTTCAATTCCAGTAGGATATCAGCTTTTCCACAACACTATGACAACACTGACAAGTTTTAGATGGAAATTCTCTATGATATCTTTAAACTCTTTTCTGGAAAATATCTTTTTAGCTTTTGGTTTTCATCCTATACTGGCAGATTTGGTATCTCCTCCTTAAGCACAGTACTCCACATGTGTTCTCATTGAATCATGCCCTATTCATGTCATACCATTCCTCCAGTAGTCAAGATCACTTTGAACTCTGAGCCTTTCCTCCCAGATTGGTGTCAGGTAGTTTTCTGTCCACTAATCCCATCTAACACTCTTCAGATTCAGCAAATATGCTGCCTATCCCATCACTCTGAAAATACTAGAGAGACTTTTGTAAAAGCCTATTTGAAACTTGTTTGTAGACTGAAACTCTATACAAAGGCAGAGTATTGCTTAAATATTTCTTTGTATAGATCTATTTTAAGATGATACAACTTCTTCAGTAAATCCTCTTCCAACCTACACCCTACCCTAATCACAAATGAGTCAGGATGCCACTTAGTCAACCAAAAAAAGATTCTGGCAAAAAGAGACAGGATTTATTTTTTCTGGATGGAGAACATTCCTATGCAGGGTAGAAAGCTAAGTCAACAAAACAGTACAAAAGCCCAGTGCTTGCCCATAGCTATCCTTTATATGCAGACAATTGACACCAGGGTGTGATTCTTGGGAATGGCCCACTGGATTTGGCTCCCAGCCGAGCCTAATAAGGTACAAACACCATTCACTCACCCCATCTTCCAGAGCAGCAAACAAGCAAAGCTTCACAGATTCTCTCTTGCCACAATCACTTCCTTTCAAACAACAGTTTCACTTTGCTCTCATAACAGGTATACCATGCAGACCTGAGACACAGTTCAAAGCCAAAAAGAAAGTAATGTGTTGAGCATTGAAGATCTCTTCCCATGCTTATTGTAGATTATGACACGGTACCCACTTACCTGACTGAGAAGTTCACAGGGCCCTGTAAAGCTAGATTTCATTTTTAAATTGCAATCTAAATGGAAAGAACAAAGCTGGTTATGTATTAAGAACAGCTTGAACTCCACCTGCAGCAATTAGAAATGGTATGTTGCAAGAGAAAAAGCAAAATCCAAGCACAGGTTCCTTTCTAGCAGCAAACTGTATAAGTCATGAGGATCCTTGGGGTTTTATGGTTTCCAGTACTCTTTATAATGATTTAGCCAATTGGAATTTAAAGATAATGGAGACCTATTATTTCAATTGCTGAAAATCATAGAAAAGAAATTAAAAGAATGGGTTGAATTTTGTTTCTTTAGATTGATCAGTCTGAGGCAGAGTTAAAGTTGCTTCCAACATTCAGTGCCTTTCAAGTCTCTTTTTTTTTGGTGTGTGTGTGTCTGTTAAAATAAGCATTTATTTTCAAACCAATTAAAATGTATTGTAGGATTAGATTATTGGGAGCTGAGGCCTATCTGGGGCCACAGATAATTTATTCACACAGAGTGTCATTTTACCATAAAGGAAAATCATTTACATTTAACTACAATACTTCCTGTATGTCCCTTCATATGTCACATTACCTTTGACTGCTTTCATACCAGGAGTTCTTTACAAGATGTTCTTTACTTTTGTTTTGTGTGATGCCAAATACATTGCCAGTACTTAAAATAAATAGCAGTAATACAGGCTCATTATCATGCAATTTAAGCCCTGACAATCTATACTTGATCCAGGAAAGCCAGTTTTTTTTCTGACACTATCTGTGCTATCTGGGGAGGGACTGTGCTAATACCTTCCATGTGTGTTAAAACAGCCCTTGCTAAGAAAGTTTTCATGCTGGCTCTGAGTCTGATTTCACATACCCTGCTTCACACTGATGTAACTGTTTTCTTCAGTACAGTCGCACTTCATACAGGGCCTTCTCCCAGTGACCCTCCATGAGCCAGAGTGAAAATGTGAACCATTGTTTCTTGGGCCAAAGTGAACAAAGATTACATGACTTTAATTTTAAATATTTTTTTTAATAATAGATGCTGCAGTTTTGTGATTACTTTCCAAACACTGGTTTCATACTTCCCCTGAGGCCTCAAGAAGCTTGCCATTTTTCTATTATTCCACTTCCCACCCAGTGCATTGGTAATTTAGGCAAATTTCGCCTTTGTGGTATTTAATTTAAACTGGAAATGGGTCTGTGCTGTGTGGATTGCGCTGGAGCACAAACATGTTTGCAGGAAAACAGTCTTTACAGTGCTTTGGGTGCCCTGCAGCCACAGACTACTGAGACAGGAAATCACAAAATAAACCTGATGATCAAGCTAGAGGCAGCAGCATCTATGTGCCACGGGATTCACAGAATTCTAAGTAAAAGGCAAAGGCAAGGAAAATGGATTAAAATACAAAAATCTGGCAAGTCAAAAGAAATCCGTCCCATGCCACTCTGTTCACATGCACATATCAGACTTATACAGACAAACACATCGTCTTCAATATATAAACAAAAAGGGTTGATATATGTACAAATAAGCTTTCGACTTCTCACGGAAAAAAACTGCATTCTGAAATGATTCATATTACCTGGTGGCGTGACAAGGTATTATTTAATAGTAGTATAAAGTGATACATGCTATGAAGGGGCTATGCTCACAAGAAAAGCTTCTTTTGGAATCTGTTGCATGCATTACATCACTCGTGGCCACATGTGAATGTTATTTGTGTATGTACCCTGAAACAAAATAATGGGGGGTAGACAAAGAGATATTCCTCCCACACCCTGCATGCCAGAATCTCGTTTCCTATCCTCAGCTGGTGCTCAAGAGTCTGACTCCAGCAATAACAGTCTCCCACTGAGATTAAAGCACTGGCAAACACAGCTTATCTTGGTTAATGTATACTTAAGTTTTGTGTGTATTATACATACATATATTTACATATATAGGCGTACACGCACATATGTATATATTTATATCTCTTTCTCCCTCTACTGATACACATATTGTGTTTATACACATTTATAAATATGATATGTAAGACATCTTTTGCAGAGAGGAGAGTCCCTGAATGGAAAAAACCACTTGTAGATCTGAACCCAGGCAGATATGAAATTTGACTTCAGCAGCTGCCCCCTGTTCCTGTGTAACTCTATGGACACAACTGCTCTCGAAGATCTCTGGTTCCCTGCCATGGGGAATGCTGGTCTCCACTCCTCTTGCAGACCTGTGGCTCCCACTTGGCTGATCCTGGCTGTTCTTGCCAGTACTGTTTGCTCCTCTGCCTCATGCAAACTGTGCTGAGGCTGTCATAAAGCCCAAAAGGCTCAGAGACATATGGCAATCAAAGCAACAGAGAGCATTGCTGTGGGATTGTCAAGAAACCTTACCTGAAGTACACAAGACAAGCCCTGAAGATGTTGCTTGGTGATCAGTTTGTTCAGCATTTCTTAAGGCATTACAATATTTACCAAATTTCCCCATAGGGACAATCATGTTGGTAAATGTGGTTCACTTGATGATCCTCTTTAAGCTTAAATTAACCTGCCAGACTAGACATGAGAAAGTGATCCAAATTTTGTGGATCATAAACTGTTTCATGGACTGTGACCAGTAGAAGATTTAGTGGGACCTGATTAACTCTTACTTACTCCAGGGTAAAGTAATAATGCTCATGGAAAAAAGAATAAAACAGCTCTGTTAGCAAATGATAACTCATTAGGAGAATAAAGATATAGGCACATATGCCTATGTATGCATAGTGGCCAGCAGTGGAGGTTTTGTACTTCAGATTTGTGTGGTATCTGTTGATTACCAGAGCAAATGAATTTCCCCTAAAACTAAATGGATCTGTACAATGTGTGGACACTGGTGTTTAGAAGATACAAACAAACCAGAAACCTCCATACAAGCGAAATGCGAAACCTGACAGTTCTTACTGTTGCATCATTTTGGCACAGAAAAAGGTAAGGACGGGATGTCCATAAATAAAAGCTGTTATTTTAAACCTACTGAAAAACTCAGGTATAAATATATACCAGTGAGTCAGAAAAGTGAGATGGAAGTAGGTGGAGTTTGATCATGCCCTGTTTTAGGTGGACGCAAATCAGATGGAAGCAGGGAAGTTAGAGCCTTTAAGTGCCTGAAATTCCAAGACCAAATTGCAGACTTGTAAAGCAGTAAGCCAAAGAAACCACGCTAGTATACCTGCTGGAAAGAGAAATAGCATACGGCAAGAATACTTCTGTGCTAGGATCAGCAAAGGTAGAAAAATGAAAAGTTGTGAAGGACACACAAAAAACGAAATACTGTGGAAAGGTATGGAGAAATGGAGAAAGAGACTATGGCAAGCAATTGCTCTGTAACACCAGCAAGTGCAATTCAGGTCAATGAAACAGCTGAGGTTCCTCTGATTTTACGTGATGCAACTAGAATACTTGGGGGTAAATATCTGTACATGAAGCACTTCTGTGACAAAAAATCAGCAAAATATTTCTGGTAGCTGAAGTACCTACATATGCACAATATATTTCAGTAAGAAGCAGTCACATAGTCTGAGAACATTTAAAATGAACAGCATCAGATGCATTGGTATAAAACAAGAAAATCAAAGGAGGAAAACCTCAAGCCCAAACCCATTAGTCTCTTGAAATGGTTTATTCTCAGCAGTGTGTCACTGTGCTCCTAGTTTCTTTAAATGTTCCGCTGAGCTCAGCCAGTAAGGGAAGCATCATTCTACTCAAACAACCATTTCATCCTGAGAACAGTATATTCACTTCAATGGATGTGTGTTGGCTTAAGCACAGACCAAAGTTTGCTTCTGGAAATGCATTTCTGAATGAAACCTGTGTTGTCACAATGATCCTCACTACTCATGACAATTCCCAATTCTAACACCTCCTGCTAATTCATATTTTCAACAGAATTTATATGTCTATGAGCTCATTTTCTGTGGGGCTCTGAAATCTAAACTTGGCCTAATGTACATTACTTTTCTTCATTGAAAGGGCTGTCAAGCACTGGAACAGGCCGCGCAGGGAAGTGGTTGAGTCATGATTCCTGGAGGTATTTAAAAGATGTGTAGATGTGTTACTTCAGGACATGGTTTAGTGGCAGATTTAATAGTGTTAGGTTAATGGCTGGACTCAATCATCTTAAGGGTCCTTTCCAACCAAACGAGTCTATGATTCCACTTGTTTGAGACATTCAGGGACAGACTTTCTGAGGGTGTAACCTGAGCAGCTCCTTGAGTAATACAGCTTTCTGTGATGAGCACCAGCAAAGATGCCCTCCTCACATCCACTGGCTGGATCTGTTCTCTTCCACCTTATGACACAAAAGATTTTCTCCATTAGTCTACAAAGATTAACAACTATGACAAAACTTTGCTACTGATAATTTTTCAGTCTGTTCATGTTACCACATCAATCCAGCTGCAAAAGGGGACCCTTAAGCTGTCAAGTCTCAGTCCTAATCAATCTTGCCCCTTACAAGCCTACAGTTCTTCCATCCTTTGGAATGCCCGCAACGTACTTTGAGCTCAGCAAAGATGCTCATGTAGAGAAGTACTGCCAAGTTAACCTATGAAGTAATTTCTTTACAAGCTTTCCACAGGGTTTCTTTAAGGTTCTTATCCTTCAAGTGATAGAGTGAAGCTGCCAAGAAGAAAGGTTACACTGTATTGAAAATCCCAGCAAAGATATAGGAAAGAGTAATGGCTTGCATACATGGAAATAGAATGGCAAGTTTGGAATTTACTTAGAAGCAGGCAGATTTGGTTGTACCTTCTGAAGGCCGGAGGTGTATTAAATACAGTCTGCCTCAATCTGATCTGAATTTATCAGCACACTACAATTCAAGTAGAGGATAGCTTTAACTTTTATTTTTGAGATTCATGTTACCCTTGAACAGCATTTCACTCCAGGCTGAAAATGTGGACAGATGCCCCTCAAACCCTACTATTTTACATCGATGACTTAATTTATTTCATTGTGAAAACTGGAAATCGGACTATTAGCACATTTAGAGAAATAATTGGATTAAAGCAGCAAGAGCCAGCAGGGATGAAAATTGTCTATTCTTTCAGTAAATCTTAGTGACAAAAGCAGAATGTGTGAAAGGCATTTAATGCTGCTCCCTCAGTGCAGCTGAGACATTATGAAAGGCAACTTTCAATTTTACCATGGGCTTTGTGCCACCAGAAGGGACTGAGAAATGAAGTTTAGCTAACTAATGAGTTAGGGCTCTCCACTGGTTTTGACTGAAAAGCTGCTGCATAGTTAAAGATAGCAGTTATTCTCCCAGGAGTGCAGAGATGAACACCTCATGAAATGAATTAGTGACATTCTTATGGTTTGATTTCTAATGATCTGTAAAATTTTAAACCTGATCCTAGTTCCTAGATCTTAGTTTTTGTGCCAGATTCACCAGACAGGAAAATATTAATCTGCTGGGATTTTTCAAGGAATTTTCTGCATCTACAGATGCTGAGAACATGTTCCTTCAGCATCAAATAATAGCTATACTGCTCTCCTCCTTGCCCTCAAAACCACTTTTCACCTTTCCAAGTCTATAGTGCTGTACCACTCAGTATCTAATGGCTTTTGAAGGACAGGAGTAGAGGTAAAACTATTCCAGCTTTTTCCATTAACTCACCCATATAGAAACCCTATTTCTCTCTGCTCCTTCCTCTCTTGAGATCAACAACAACCTTCCCTTTTTGCTAGTTCTTCTCAGTGCTCAATTAATCATTGGAAAACATTGTCTCCACAGAATAGGAGCAACTTAATTGAGATTCCATGTGATTCCTGCTTGGAACTTAGTGTCACTGCTTTGACTGCCACTTGCCTGGGATCGCTTTGCCCCAGAGAGAAATAACAACATGCAGTGGAAAGGTGCAGCTCAGCATCCATCTCTGCAGTCCAGAACTCAAAACCAAGAGCCTGCTACGGAAAGTGTGAAAAGCAATGGCTAAGTCTCTGTAGCTGTGGCAATCTCTATCATCCCATGGCTACTTTGGATCCCAAATACTCTAGTCTGACTCCTCTGCATCATTCAAAAAGAGGAAAAAAAATATTTGTAATAAATATGGAAGAAATTGATGTCTGAACTCTTGTAACAAGAGAACATCCAATACACCCAAGTGACACTCTAACATTCGTGCAAGTGGGAGGAGGCATAAAGCGTTTAATGACAAGGTTTACAAAGCTTGCTCAGCCTGTGGATATTTTCCAGGAAGAGAAGCTCTGAATGGGCTGTGTTAACAAAACTATCCCAAATCCTTATGCCTGCCTTTAAAACTGCACTGACAAACAAGTCAGAGAAGGTACAGCAATTAATACCAGCTAAAGATGCTCAGATTTCTTCAAAAATTGATTGCGCCTTACTTATTTGTACATAAGGTGATACTTGAATGCTGCTGTCCATATAATAGAGAATTGCTACAGAGTGGTAGTCAGGCTGACTTTTGAGTCACACATGCCCATCTGAAAATAATACAAAAACCTAGCTAAAGGTTAATCCTGATAACAACATTTTGCCTCCTCAAGGCAGACATGATGTTATAAATGTAAAATTTCCAAGTTTTGTGGGGCGTGGGGGATTCCTTAAAACTGACGCATCCCTTCCCTTGGGCATTGTCAAATCTTAAACTGAACTGAGGAGCCAACACTACTCTTCCTACACTAGACAGACTCAAAAGGGAGAAGATTCTGCTGGAAATATCTATGTTAAGCTTTGCCAATAAAGTGTGTTTTCTCAACAAGGAATGACACTATTTGATTCGTCCCAGACAAGTAAACAAATTATTAACTCTATTATTTCAGATTTTGGACATGACAGCAATCACAGCTTTGATAATCAAACTCCTTTGCATTTTGGAGCTTTTAGCTTGGGGAGCCCCAAGAAATGCATAATAAAACATTCGGGAGCTCATAGAGGAAATTCAGTACAACAAATACCTGGAGCAAAGATTATAATCTATTTCCCCTCCACAGAGTCAACAAGACTAAAGACTGACCACTTGATTGTGTCCCTTTCCTCAGGGCGAGCCATAGGTGCAAGTCAAAGTTACTTGCTTGACAGAAAACACAGGAAGAAAGGAAAAAAAGAAAGCCTGAATTTACAGTCTGGATGGGTCATGCCTGGTGGTAGATGTGGTGGGCTGGTGGTATCTGGCATTTCTTACTGTCTGACTTCACGTGTGTTGAGGCTAAGAGCCCAGAGCCTGGACCTCTTTCTCAGCAAGTCAAATTATGCTCAACCACATAACCACACTGCCCCATCTGTGACCTCTTCTCGATCTGTAAGGACCCACCCTCTCAGTGAAAGACAGTTAATTGCATCTCCATGATAATTTATCCTGAAGACTGCTAGTAAGTAGAGGCTATCAATTGTGTTGAAGTATGACTGCTGCTTTTTGTGTTCCAGATTACTATCCACCAAGGATTTCCTAATGCTGTTGGACTCTAGCCCATATATGCAAAGACAGTCTGAAGTGTTAAATGAGATGCTTGAATTGTAGCTCTTGCTACGGCCAATGCAGATTATTTCCACTGAGGAAACCACCTCCTTTCTTAATTACAGGGAGGTGTTTTACTTGCTCACTTTACCGCCAACGTTTGTATCGCACACGGAGATAGCTGTGAACTGACAAATGTAAAGTAAGAATCAAAAAGCTTCCAAGGCTGCAAAGAGCACAGTAACTTAATAAAAAAAACTTACTTAAGAAGCCAAGCATAATGTATGTTATGTTACTCCAAACCCGGATCAAGCATTTAGGACAGAATACACAGAGAACTTTAAAGTCACAAAAAGGTTCTTAAGTTGAAAATCCTGCTGAAGTAATAATTATTGTTTTGCTTTCCCAAAGTACATTTTTATTTTGGAGAAGCTTTACCCCTTTCATCTCAAAATGCAAGTAACTTGGACACTGAAAAACTTCCATCAATTTAACTCTGAAAGTGTGCAATGATTCTTCTCACTTGTCTGCACAAAAGTCACATTTCTCTAGGCTAAGGCCAGAATTGTTACTGAGTACATATATGACTTTTTACTTGTACGGTTCTGTGCCACCAGAGTAGAATTTGTTATTCTCTGCTCAGAGCACCCCCAAATAAAACACCAGCATTTAATCTGAAGGAAACTAAATCAGGAAATCAACAACAGCTAGTTGCCACCTTAGTCACTGTTGAAGGCAGTCATTCTTGGGCAAGGTTACTTGCAGTAAATACACTGTTTATCATGTCAACAATACCCATTAGTTAGTATTAGCTAATTTGGAAAACCAAGGTCACTTCTGACATGCTGATATTATGGACCTTTGAATCAGATAAGACTGGTGAAATAAAATACTTGTTTTCCACAGATGAAAATTTACAGCTGAAGTAAGCTTTCACTCAGTGTCTCTGTCTTTCTGGCTGTGGGGGAGTATTTATACCACAACCCTGCTGAACTGCAGACCTTTTCATAGTGCTCCAGCTTTGCTGGCAAGCATTTCAACCCTAAGGGCCAAGACACCAACCACCCCTTCCTTCTTCTGTGAGTAAACCTGGAGGGGATGCCACTCTCACAAATTCCACCCCGAAGCAGAACTCAAGATCCCAGGGATCTGTCTGTAGCTCTGAGGTTCAGTGTCCCTCTAAGACTCTGCTCTAAAACTGGGACGATTACTGTCAGCTATGATTGTGGAACTGAGTCTGGGAGTGAATTAAGCATGGTATCACTTGCTTTTTTTGCTTTAAAGCTGATTTTTTATTGGTCACCCCACTGAAAACCCTCACTAAGGGGCATAAAACATTTTGTTGAGAGCATTCACTCTCCAGGCAGTGGGATCCCTTTTGTGAAAATACACCACGCAAATTAAACCTGGGCTCCACTGAAGGCTGTGGCCAGAATTTCAGCCTCCACCTGACTGTGATTATTTCCATACTTTACCTCTTTGGCCTCTGTATACTGCAAGGTGGTCTACGTCAGAGCCAGCACCGTAGTACATTAAAATCAATTTCACCTCAAGAACCAGTGGCTTCATTTGTAGCGTATGTCAAGAGATTTGTTTCACAGCCCACAACTCAAAACCGTGCCAATTCAACATATTTTCCTAAGAGGATGTACACCATTTGTAAGGCTAACTTCTTGTTCTCCACTAACAGTAATTCCCAAGGCTCTTATTTCACCAACCTTTCAGCGCACTGACTTGGCAAAGATTACAAGTGGGAAGGGTAAATAATGGGATGTACTTAATTCAAAATGCTAAAGTCCAAATATCTTTGTATCCATGTTTTAACTCATGGAATCATCAAACATTCCCTAGATCTGCTCTGCTACAGCACAGGTACCAATCACTTTGTCATTTTTGAGCATAAAACCAAAGAAACCAGGTAGGAAAAATCAGTAATAACAGCTATGATATATTCAACACTCACCATTATTTATTGTTGTTTATCTTTTCTATTGCTGAAGCTATTGCTGCTTAGCATCTTTTTTAGTGTTCCATTCATTAGCCTATACCCATAAACAGAGGTATTTATTTTTAATAGTGCTCCTTATTAAAATTCTCTTATAAAATTCTACAGTTTTCCGCACTAAGAGTCCCTAGCGCTTTGTTTTACAGAAGTGTTAGGATAGTGCTCTGGGAAATTACTCAATAGTATTGGAGTACAGGAGCTGTTAACCTATGGCTCTGAATCAGCAAAGCTATAAATATACCCTAACACGTTATTTAATTAAAAGAATGGTAAACTTCCAAACATCTGTGCTTCTTGAGATAACCTTCTGCAAATACACCCAGACAGGGACTTTAGAGATGGGCAATGGAAATACATGTCAGAAATAGAGAACCAAGTAGAAATATTCATACTGTTGGTAATTCTGGCAGGGGGAAAAAAGTTTCCTTCAATAAAAAGCAAAAGATTTTGTTTTTCTTTCTGTGTAGTAAACAGCAGATTTTTATAGGTGTTTGCAGTCTACTTTGAAGCTGTGTGAAATACCTTGTCAAACAAATCTGAGAAAGTACCGATTTGGCTGTGAAGTTCCATAATTTTCTGTTTGTAATCTTGTCCGTGGCTAAGCATAAGAAACTCTACAAGATACAGACTTTGTAGTTCTTAAGAGAGTGTAAGAAACACTTTCCAAAAGGCACTGATGGAGTTCTCATGGACCCCTTTTTCCTTTTTTATGACTCCTCAGCAACTCAACTGGTTGCAGACGGCTCTGTAGAGCCGTCCCTCCAGCTGGTGTTTGCCTCATGACAGAGTTACACATGGATTACAACTCCCAGCAGTCACTGAACACTGTTTAAATGGGGTTTAAACAGAGAAGAGAAAGAAAGAAAGCACACGTATGTGTGCAGCACATGCATCTCATCAAGAATGAACACAAAATCAAGTTCTGCTTCACTCACTAATATCTGAGAAGAAAAAAAAAAAAGATCAAAAAGTTGGCCTCTCTCACCTTTTTTTGCCTGTAGAGTACTTCCAGGCATGTGCTTTTTTTGCCTTTGCTCTGGATAAGCGCACCCTGGGATTCTTGGGGATCTTTTTGAAAGAATAAAACCTAAAATTCTGTAGAAAAACAAGAAGACACTTGCATGTTCAACTGGCTGGGCAGCAAAAGCAGGGAGCAGCGGTAGATGCTAGGGAATAACAGGAGCAGGGAATTTGTCTTCTGGGGCAAGAGTCCCATATTTATTTTAGGAAAAAAAAGAAGTGTTAAGTAATGCAGAAATATTTTAGCTCTGATGAGATGTAACTGATTAAAAACACAATGTCTAAATTTGAAAAGGTAGAACTGAGTGGTAACAGACAATTGTGGGGAAAGAGGAAGGAAAATACTAGAATGACTAATGATGATCTAGGAAGATGGGTGATTAGATGATCACAGCACAGAGTTAAGTGGAAGGTTAGGGAGAATAATAATGTATGGTAACAATGTATCTCCATAAAGAGGTATAGTCACCCGGCACCCAAGGACATGGTAAGAAAAACGAGGACAGGAGAGAAGCCTCAACCCTGCAAAAATACAGTATGCTCTCTATATAACATGTGCCACTAGCAGAATTAAGCTGATACCTGAGCCTTCCCTCAAGTAGTTTAATAATAATAATAAGCTTCTCCTGTAAAGCCTATTTTAATGTAGAACTTCAGAAACATCACAATGTAAATGAAAATGAGTTCCCAACCTCTGTATACAAAACTTTGAGTCTTTAGCATCAGAAAGTGTATATAACTCACCCAAGGGGACACAGCAAATAAGTGACATAAAGCCATCTGATCTCTAACCCTGAATTTTCTATTTTTAGTAGAAAAATGACAGGATAGGTCTATTTGTATCTATTAGACACTTAACTGCATCTTTTTGAAAGAAGAAAAAGACAGGTGACATACTATCCATCTAAGGGCTAGATGAAACCACATCTCCTATATTTTAGTAATTTTGAATATAAAATACTTCTTTTTAAAGTCACCACCAGGAATGTTTGTGGATACTTTGCAACTGCTGAAAACGTGCACTGGTTTTAAATTCGTAGTAATGCAGTTACCAGTATAACACTTGTAAGATACAGCCAACAAGCCACTGTGTCATATTTTCCGCATGAAGATAAATAACATTTTTTCCGCATGAAGATAAAACATATAAAATTGGCTAATGAGCTGATAGTGGAGACCAGAGTGCCAGATATTCTCATTTTCTTTGGATTGTCCTTTAACTGCAGACACACAAGAGCTTTATATTTAAAAAATGTGTCAGAACAAATATGTGAGTTTACAGTTGCAGATCATTAATTTGAAACTCTAAAGCAAAGAAAAAGGGCCTAAAATTTCAGAACAGGCTTCCATTGATCCACTGAAGAGTGGTAAGAGCTAATAAAAATACTGTAAAACATTTAAAGATGGTATCCAAGGAGTTTCCAGTACGAGGATGAGCTCCTTGGGTCTCAGGGCATTGAAAAGCTGTCTTGTTACCCAGCCAGTGCTAGGTCTGGTATGCTTGCTTCAGCTGTTGCATGCAGGTGGAAGTCTGCATTTATGGGTCAGAATCTTAACAGATGTAATAAATATTTTCCCACATATGTCTCTAAAATCTTTGCAAAGCTATAACAGTAATTATTACAGTTAGTGTCTAAAATCATCAACAATGATCTTCCTGTTATAGCTGTGCTGCAAACCAGGACCAAAAGAAACTTTCCTGCACAAAATGTCCATAATCCAAGGCCATGCTGCACATTACTAGCTAACAGCATGAAGCCATACTTCTACCATGACAGAGTTTTATATGAACTCATTTTCCCTGCTTTTGCTGCACTGAAGCATTTCAAACTCTTGTGACTAGGTTTTTTTCCTTTATGCAACCCAACTCATTAGGTCAAGTTGCATGCACGTGCTCTGAGTACATGAAGCAGAGCACAAATAGAGATACAGGCCAATGTGAGAAGACAACAAACAGTGGTCATCAGGATACATAAGAAGTGACAGCACACCACTAGTATAGTGATTTTTGAGGGCAACAAGAGTTTTCAGGAGGGATCTGAAATTACAAAAAGAGGAATCTGCTTTTGTTGCAGCAGCATCAATAGGATGCTTTGTGGAGGAGGCAAAAACCAAGCAACAAAACAGTATGGTCATAAGCTCCCTTTCTCCAAAGCATCACCTTATCAGGCAAAATAAAAATCAGTTTGGGGGGATGAGAACAAACCAAAGCAAAACAATATCTAGGACATAAGCAGATGATTTTTCAGCATGCCTGGAACTTAGTTTTGGAGGGAGCCACCTCTATACCTATGCCTAAGGCCATGTGAATGTGCAAGGCCACTCACCAACATGATACTCACAATCATTTTAGTTCAGGTCCACATGAGGTCAATCGGGCTCCAGGCTTTATGTATTTTTTTTTTTTTTTAAGAAGCCGAAACTTGCAGCTGAAATGTACTCGAGTCGACACAAAAGCAACACAGGAAGGGTTTATCAAAAAAGAATATTAGTCCTTTTCACAGTGCTAGGCTTAACTGTACAAGTGTTTCTGGAAATGTTTAATAGAACAAAAGTATGTAAAAAAAAAACCCCAAAAATAAACTTCAGGCCCAGCTGATGTAATTATTATTTTTTTTTTTTTAATAATCGTTTTTATGTTGTCTAAATCCCTAAAGTCAGTGCCTAGACTCTGTCTGGAGACTTCCCAAAAATCACTACTTGTCAACACCCTTTCCACAGAAATGAGTCTGTTTACCTCCACCAGTGCATTGTCAAGTCATCTCTTCCCATTTGCATTACAGTTTAAATTCGTACCCTTACAGAAAAGTCTAACCCTCCCTTTACTTATCGGGGAACCTCTTTAATATATAAAGGCCATGCTAAAATAATTTATATCAACCGAATGCATTTCTTCAAAGTGCCTCTACAGAGATCACTGTAAATGCTTAGACAGTGCTTAATATGAGAAGGCCAACATTTGTCTAGTTGATACCAATAAAAGAAAGGGAAACTCAAAAAGTTCTAACTGCATATTCATTCATTTTGAATCCTGGTCCAAAATGAACATTTTCCTGAAGAGGAACTTGACATAAAGTTTATTCTTCTGCCTCAACAATCTACTGATGGCTTTTGGAAGAGGGACACAGGTGTGGTGCATCTGATAAAGCATGGCAATTTCCTGAACAGTCTTTGACAGGTTACACAGAATCCCTTAGAAACCCTTAACCCAATGTTTGACGGCATTCTTGATATATTATGTCTTCTGAAGTTTTGTTCATTGACAACTGCAAACAGTGTCAAGCTGGGTTCTCAGCAGTTAAAAAAGACACTGGAAGACCTGAGGGACAATGCAACTTCTCTAGGCTTTACAGCAAAAAACGTAGTCAGTAACAAGGGGAAAGTTGATACACAAACCAAGGATGCCTTCACATCTAAGGCATTTAGCTCTTTCTGCCTCTAGCAGTCACTGCCATTCATTGGCGTGCAGACAATGAGTTATTAATAGCATCCCTCCAACCACTGCGCACATGCCTTCAGCACTTTCCTCTTATCACCAGAAATGGGACAATTCTTGGCAGTCCCAACCAAAAGCAACAGTGGCTCCACCACTTGTCACATTTCTAAATGGTCCCTGCTAGCTCAAAGTCCTGGTAAGTCACAGAATCACAGAATGGGTTGGAAAGGATCTTAAGATCACCTAGTTCCAATGCCCCTGCCATGGGACTGGACACTTCCCACTAGACCAGCTTGCCCAATGCCCTGACTAACCTGGCCTTGAACACTGCCAGGGATGGAGTCATACCCAGATACATGAATGTCAGCTGTCTATATTGTCGCAGTGCTGTAAACCTTCCAGTCAGCTGTATGTATGTCAATGTACAAAACACCCATTTGGTGAAACCTGGCATATAATGCCAATACTCACAAAAAACATGGTAAGTACATCAACTTCTATGTACCTACACAAAGTTTCTCCAAGTTTTCCCCCTTCTTCCTCTGAAAGTGAATCACTTGCTGAAGTAGCTGCTTGGTGCAGATGTTTGCATCCAGGGTACTCTCAGTCATAGTAAGCTATGCTATCAAGGGTATCAAAGATAATTGTTCCAGGCATTAGTCTGGAGTAGGAAATCCTTCGCAAAGCCATATTCAAGAATTTAATTAAGTCAATCATGTTGTGTGGTTTGTTTTTTTTTTTAAACTCCATTCAGCAGTAAAGCCAAAGTAGAACTAATTGCGGTCGCTAATACTAGAAGGCAAAAATAAGAATACTTCTTGTGAGCTTTCCAGCGCACAAACTGCCTGTCATCCATTACAAACTCCCTTTGGCTGTTCTTCAAGTGCACATAAGTCTTCGCTGTTGTGAATCTTTACTGTTGTGAATAATGAACTTTCCTGTGTTTCTGTTTTTACTCCTGTGTCCACCTTCCCCTTGCATTCGTTATGCTGCTCAGCTATTGAATTATTATAGAGGTGGGTGGTTTACCTTTAGGGGTAGTCAGATTTTAATCATGCCAACTTTTTGTTTACAGTTCCTGAGCTGCCTGATTCTTTTGGGATTCACTTCATCAGTCAAGATTAATTTTGGTCTTTATTTTAAGCTTAGAAGCCATCCAGAAGGCATCTAACAAATATATGAAATACAGTGATAATACCAATAAGCAACCTGGGGAGAAGACAAGAAAGAAAGGTCAGGAAAAACACCTAAATGCTACCTTGGATACTCATCTGCAAGCCCTTTCAGCCAACTATGTGTAAGATAAAAGACTGTGGTAACCTTATAGGATTAGCACTACAGAAGAATTGTTTAGAGTGAGGAGCGAATGTCACAACATGTGATCAGTGGTGACATTGCAGTATAAGAAGAGGCCCCAGTCAGCTTTGTTTCATAGCTATGAAAACAGTGCACAGAGCAAACTTGGCCCTATCACTCACCTGAGCTCTTCCTAAAAACTCACATTTTCTCTGGTTCCAATTTCACCTTCATAACCTACTTTTTAATCTCCCCCAACACATGGAAACAGAAACTAAGATCAAGAGGGAAATGCTGCCAAAGATTAGAGGTTTGGAAATTTACAACCGTTATCTAAGGGAAAACTATAGTGGGAGCCAATTGCTTTAGTCAGAAGTCTTTGTTATTGTAAAGAAGCTTTAATATATGTTTTTGCTTTCTAAATCACATGGTGGAAGTGTAGTATATTATGGGCAAACAGAATTAAAAATAAAAAACAAAAGCAATTCAACTCCTGGTCATCCAATCTGGAAATTTGTGAAACTAAGGTCTGCAGAGCACTAACGTGGTAACAGATGTAGTGAATTATAAACATGAACTTTACTTTCACAGATTACTGTAAAAAAAACAGGCAGACATCATATTTTAAAACATCTTTTTGTTTTCATTACTGCTAATCCACCTTTCCCCTTACAGTTATTCAATACAAAGCATGACTGCAAAGTCGTATCAGTTCAGCAATTTGGAGGAAGGAAAAAAAGGCAAGAGTGTTTTCAAGAATTACAGAACAGTGTTCCAAAAGAAAACCTGATTTAAAAACTCATTCCTGTTCAGCAGTCAAGTGGTCTGTTTTAGATTTTAATGGCTATCTGTAGCACTGAGATTTCTGTGTCATTGCATACAGAAAAAGCTGACAAGGAATGGTGCTGTCTTACTCCAGTCCTAACCACAACCCAGTAGATAAAGTCTGAAGTCACAAGTCAGCTGAGAGCTCTACTAAGACTATTAAAATGTACTGGCAAAGCTGGAAGGAAGAAATTTAAATGAGGCTAGGTTAGAGGTTTCAAAGGGATGAGTGACTGATCCTGTTTTATGTTATGCCAGACAATGCTAATAGTTTAAACACTAGCTCTGTCAAGTGAGAAATAGATGTATTATCGTCTGTGAATTATTAAAATTGACTTCACCTACTCACCTTTAGACTTTTCTGGCAGAAAGGAAAAAAAAAAAACAAGAAAAAAAAAAAGCCTTGCAAAGGAGGCATGCACTTAATCTATTACTAATGTCTTCTTGAGTCCTGTTAATATTTTTCATATTGTCTGCTTTGGTGAGCTCAGACACTATATATGAGGAATGAACAAAAATTCCAGCTTATCCTAGGTATAAAGCTCTTTAATGTTTAAGTCTCCTCTGCCCTGCAGATAATTACCGTCTCCTCTTTCACCCATCCAGCTGGGACATCAGACAATTTGGGGAGCATCCAAGATGGGCATGAAGATCCATTTCCTGGTTCATGTCAAGTACTGTAGAGGCTTATGCCACAAACATAATTTTCTAGGGTTTTATTCAGTAACAAAAAAAAAACCCAAACCCAACAAACCCAAGCAACTTCTAAAAGTTGTTTAGACCTAAAAGGCTCAGTTTTCCCTGCAACTCAACCATACAAGGTCTCCTTGAATACTACAGAAGTATTAAGGGTATTAAAAAGAAGTAATAATGTAAAATGCTTTCAAATTCTGATAAGCTCAGAATCATTGCTACAAGTTTTTAGTGTCATACAAAAATCAGACATTAAGATAAGGATGGTGGTTGAGCACTCATCAACATTATCATCCCAGGGAGCAACAATAACAAAGGGCCCACCTCTTCATGCCTCCATCATGAAGTTGTTAATTTATAAATTATGACTCTAAAGGTGATAGAGGGGAAAGGTGAAGGCTTATCTATTTTTTAAACAACCACTTCCAAACCTTCACTTCCTTTCAACCATTTGCCCCATTGAGAGAAATTGTAAATGGTGAAGAATGGTGAAGGGCAGAGATGTGAGTCGGAAAAAAACCTCTTGTGGATTTTATGGGGGAGGCAGAAGGCCTCTAAGGTCAATCTAAGAGAAAGCCTGACCTGAAAAAAATTTAAAAGCCATCTTTTTTCCATTATTTTCACCCCCCCCCCCTTTTTTTGGGTAGAATATTTTTGGACTTTTTTTGTTCACAGGTAAAGTTAAAACATTCCACATTTTCTAGGAGAATAAATTTCAAACAACTAAAGAACTAAAAGAAGAAAGTGAAAGAAAGCTACTGTAAATTTTGGACTGTGAAACACTTGAAAAACATGGAATGTAAGCTTTTGGAGACAAACCCCCAAACCCATCTGCTTCTTCAGAACTGGCTACCTTTGCATTTCTCCTAGCCTGGTCCATATGGTCCTTTCACACTGCCCTGGGATGTCTCTCAGAGAGACAAATTCATTCACTCTGATAATGTCTTCAGCAGCACCAAAGTAACACTGATAAATACTTTGTAGGAGGTGGCACAGGATTTTGAGAATCTGTGGCTTGAAATACCACCTTTCAAGCAGGAAAAAATATTAGGTGTCATGGCATACTCAGGCTCAAGATGGTTATGCCCCAGCACACCAGTGACTGGAAGACCTCATGCTGAAAAGGCTAATGTCAAGGCATCTGTTGATCCAAACTCAGCAGCACATAAACACACTCTGGCTGTCATCTTCCTTAGTGCACCCACTCACCCATAAAATAAAACACAAACAGCTGAAGGCAGGCAAGCTCTTGTGAAGGCTGGAGAAATTAGACAGGAGTCTAGCCCTTAATGCCAGATTCGTTGAAGGAAACCTCACCTCTGTCTCATATCCTCTGTATTCAAAAGCCATTTTTACTTTCATATAAATCATGTCATTTAAGGTTCTGTGCTGCCATTCTAAAACCATTGCAAGAGTCGAGTTGGCACAGCACATTTAAAAGAAAAGGTTACAACGAGGTGGGAAACAGTCAAAATGTGAACAATATTGTTAACGTATTCCTTGACTTTTAAAATCCCATTGTAAAATAAAATAAACAGCTTCTGAAAGGGAGACGGATCTTCAGACATGCTCCCACTCTTGAATGCGAACCAGCAATCAGATCTGCAAGTGACCTCAACCACCTCTGACTCCAAGGTCTTCAGAAATCCCCGGTGGGAACAGTTTTGTGCTGAGCCACTCTGTCACAATTCCAGTGTCACTGGGCACTCCAAAATGTGGTCTGAACCACAGATCAGCTCTTTTGAATGTCTGATCTTGTGTAGGAATGGGAAATTGGCTGTAGGCGGCGGAGACCACTGGCAGGAGGGAAAACTTGGCAGTAGTGACAAATGTGTCTTTGGTGCTGCTTGAGCCTGGACTTCTGTCATGGCTTTTGCCTGCTCCAGGCTTTATCCCACCCCCATGACTTCTTTTCAGAGGCTTTGCATTTCCTACCACATCTGCTGGAGCACAGGGAGTGTTTGTATGTGACAGGCATAGGACAGGCAGTGATAAGAAAACAAGGGATGGCCCAGATGATGGTGTGACAACAGAAAGAGATAACAAGGAGGAGAAGGAGGCCAAATGGCAGGCCAAGAGAAGGGGGAGGCAAGGGGATAAGAGGTGAGATGAAGAGAGACTTTCTGTGCATGAATAAACATGAATAAGTGAAGAGGGGGCAGCAAGACCCCCCACTGCCAGGAAGGCAACAAAGAATTAAGGGCAGGAAACGTCACTGCAGGAGCAGTTGATTAAAACTACAAACTGCATGAACTTGGTTGAATCCCTTGCCTGCAGAACCACCCTAAGAGAACCTGGTTAAAGAAATTGTCTTGAGCCTCTGCTCCTGAATACTGTGCTCATTTATGATGGGGCAGGCAAACAAGAATAATCAGCTGGCACAAATGTCTGACCATCTCAGTTCCCATCACAGATGAATTGCTTTACTTCATATTAAGATGCAGCAATGCACGTAAGCACACTCTTAGCTCCGAGTATGGAAACTGTCCCTATTAACTATTCATGCCCTTGAAGTGAAGCACTTGCTTGGATGTTTGGCTGAATCAGGGCCTAATTAAGGAGGTAAACAGCCTCCTATCCTCATTCACCTCTGCCTCAGCCTTAATCCTCCAGTCACCTAAGTTTAATTTAAAAATCTGTTTTCAGGAGTTTGTCACGTCCAAGATCGCCACTAATTGCTACGTGTCAACAGCATTTAGAAAAATGAGCAATGAATTAAATCCACCAACCTTTCTGCCTGGATGACAGCTTTATCTTTACACCTTAGCTTTTCAAGAGGGTTGCAATCTCTTTACCCACACAGAGTGGAAAATTGCATTGCCCAAAGTCAGTAAGAGATTTCCTCAGCTAATCCCAACATTTCTGAAGAAAAACTACTGATCTTGTAAATGAACATATGGTGCAACACCCAGCGTGCAAAAGCACTCCAACTCAGACCCCAGGAGGTGAGGACACCCTCTTCCTCTGGCTAGTCTTGTCAGATAGTTGTGGTATTAGGGGATTAGAAAGCAGACTCAGAGAAACAGGCTGCTGTTCTCAGAAAGATCAATGAAGACGTGAAGGTCACAGATGACACATGGCTGGTTTCAAAACCTCAGGAATGACAGCAGTGAAAGAGGTGGTGAAGGAGGAAGGGGAACAGAGCCAGCTGTAGAAGTTGCCAGAGAAATATTTTGTTGGAGGCACAGCAGAGGAGGAGCAGGATGACGCAAAGAGAAGCAACTGAGTAAGGCACAGCATATGAGGACTGCAAACAGTGGTGTCCAGAGGGATTCCTTTACTGGATGAGGCTGTCTAATACTGATGTAATCAACTAGTTATGAAGCAAAAAGTCAGAAATCTGTGTGGGAGTGTTGGAGGGGCACATATTAGGTATCTGCTTCCACAAGAAAGGAGGTAAGCTAGGCCTCCTGCTAAGAGTCTGTTAAGAGGATTAAATAAGACAGTGAGCAAGACTGGACATAAGCCTGCTGAAGCTTCTCATGGTCAGTGACATATTGAGAGGAAAAACCTAATCATCAAAAACGATCATCCTCTCTTCTAAGGAGTAACTAAGATGAACAAAATGAGGGTGAGATAAAAAAAGCAGAAAGCTATCTGTGGAGGGACGGTTGTGTTCACTAGGAATGGCAGCAGAGCACAATGCCATCAGGCTTCCCTCCTAACTTTGTCACTGCCTTATGATCTCACTCAAACAGCATATTCTGTCTGCTCTGCTCTGCCATATATGTGTTTCAGAAGCAGAAACACAGTAATACTGTTTTGTTAAAAAAACCCAAACATTTTTCACATGCTTGTTGAGAAACATTTAAAGTATATTAAGTGCTCAGTGCTTTGTCAATGCTACACAAAGACAAGTTACTACTGATCATTATTTCACTTGGCTGAATTTGCCATGTATGTTTTCAGAGATACCTCTGAAATGCCTGATATGTAAGGCCTTAACTAAAACAAACAAACAAAATCTACAGCAGATTTTATTAGCAGGAGGGACAAATAAAAGGAAGAGGGTGGCAAAGAAAGCAATGCAGAGAGAACGTGGAGTTTAAAAGTAGGGAAAGATACAAACATTTTGGCTGACACAGCAGCAAAGTCAGCTTGGAGAAGAATTAAGGACAACAGAGGTAATCATTTACCAAGGCAGTAGTTTTAAGATGTTGACATATATCTTCAGACCAAGGAGGAAAAAAAAAAAAAACCCAGATAAGACTGTCAGAATTATGACAACTTCTTCAGCTGACTGCTAGTGAGGAAAGTAGACAGGAAAGGCATCTGAAGATTATTCTTCCTCGAATGCTCCCATTTAATTTTCAGGAGTATTAATACAGGCCACATATTGACATTGATGAGCAAAAAGATTGTTGAGGAACGGAAGCACATGTTTCCTTGTGCAGACATCTGAACAGCTTACAGTCACAGGTGGCTCTGAACTTAAAAGTAGGAAATGAAGCTTGCATGAAAACTAAAGTGGAAGTGTGTGGCATTGAGGGTTTTGTGATCATGGTTTCTTTAGACTCTAAATACTCTTTAGGCCAGGAACACTTAGAGGAACTCAGAAATGTTTTCAACTTTAAGAAAGCTGACTTCAGGAAAATGTGATATGCCCCAAGGAATTTTAGCTGGAATCCTATGAAACATGGGAAACATAGAGCTGAATTTCTAAAAAACTTCTGAAGAGACTGAAATTTAAAGCCAGCCTTCTTAATTCCAAGGAGAAAAAGGGCAACTGAGGCAAATTCAGTTAAGTGCAGGATGTGAGGATTTAAGGAAGAAGTTCTTCACTGTAAGGGTGGTGAGGCACTGGAATGGGTTGCCCAGGGAAGCTGTGAATGCTCCATCCCTGGTGGTGTTCAAGGCCAGGTTGGATAGAGCCTTGGGTGACATGGTTTAGTATGAGGTGTCCCTGCCCATGCTAGGGGGGTTGGAACTAGATGATCTTAAGGTCCTTTTCAACCCTAACTATTCTATGATTCTGTAAGTAAAGATGTAAAGTTTAGTGTAGGTGTCACATAGATAATTTCGGAAATGTCATCTTCTATCTATCCATCTATGTAGATAATTTTGGTACAATTATCTGTAGATATAAATATCTGTAGATACTTTAGATACAATAAACAATAATTTGAAAAGCAAAAAATCTATTTGGGAGGGATACAGAACTTCTCATGAGTTAGAAAGAGCACTTTTTAAGAAATGATTCCAGGAGGAATGAGTAATTTTTTTTACAGTCATAAATTTTTCCTCCTAACCATTACATGGAGTTTAATTTATATCAGTGCTAGAAAGACCTGGGAGAAAAATGTTTAATTGCTTAAGGCATATAACAAAAGGAAGAAGAAGTTAGCATGTCTTTTTTTTTCTTTGAAGAATAATAAGAGGCCAGATGAAGACTTAAATATTAGCATCACATTCTGACAGAGTTTCCAGGGCTTGCTCAAAGGAAGGAAATTTGCATTGATGTATGTACATCCTCAGAGTTACAGCCACACCAGCCCACAGCAAATGTGATGCATGAATACAACCTGCAGTTCCTATCCTAGGCAAGCTGTATGACAGCTACAGAAACAGGTGGGAAGCAAGGGAAAGAATTCTCTGCAACACATGCAGAGCATTAGATTCAGAGAAAAAACAGTATTTAGGTATGGTTGAAAGATTTTTTTTTGTTCCTTTTAAAACGTAACATAAACTCCTAACTGAGAGATATATATATCTTAAATTCTTCAGTGATAGGACAGACCAGTGAGACCTGGAGTTAATCTTTGTTGTTGCAGGAAAGGGCAATGAAATGAAGCAAGTTCCTGTAGAACTGTTAGCTTAATATCTACATGCAAAAATAAGAGAGGTAATTTTACTCAAACACCTTAACGGGCAAAATTTGATTAGAAGCAATTGTGCAATTCTTAGAGGGAAATTTCTGCATACAAATGAATAGTAATAAACTTGTTGAAAGATAAGAAAATTAAAGACGGGCCCTAATTCTCCAAAAATTACCCAACTCCAGGGGTTGAGAGACCTGGTATTTCCGACATCCTGTGCTGCAGGGCTGCTTGTTTCCAACTGATTGAGGTGTCTCATTGAATTCCAGTTTTAACTTTTAAAAGAAATTTAAAATTAATTCTCATATAATTTATTGTAAATACCAAATAGATTATTTAAATCCGAGTATAGATAAGTAGCCTACCTACAATATGAATGTTCTGAGCGCACCAAAAATAGAAAAGAGTAGTGATGATTTCTGAAGTATCTACATTTTACAGGTGATTAAACTGTAGTAGCAACTTATCTTTCTATACTGAGGGCAGCAAATGAGTATAAAGTATGACCTTGCTGGCCATGTGCTAAAAAAGCCTGCACAATGTATGAAAGCATCTTTCATACTGTATGAAATTCAGCATTTTGCTTTTTAGCAAACTTGTCATGAAGCTTCTGTGAGAAACTGCTAATTTTAAGAAAGACAGAAGTAATGATTTCTCCCCAATCCTTGCAGCAGGCTAGAGTCTCCAAATACAATTAAAAAAGGGTCAGATAGGAATTCAATAGAAGCTGAAGGAAATAGTACCGACTGGCTTGCACTTGGCAAGATGCAAGGAGGGAAGGAGAGAGACATGCATTAGAAGCATTAGCAGGAACAATTCCCAAGACCAGTAACTATCAGAGGGCCCCAAGGCAGTCAAAAGTAGAGTGAAAAGATTTAGAGTCAAGGCATGCAAAGGGTCTACTTAGCTAGACCAGAAGACAGTCTCACATTTCAAGGTTTCTTCTTCAGTACAGCTAAGCTTTTCAACGGGAGGCCTTGACCCTAGGGATCACTAACTGAAGAAAACAAATGTGTTTTCAAATAAATGTATTGGCACTGTCAGAACTGACTGTACACAAGATTAGATGATATTTATTTTCACTTTTCAGAATACCATGTTTAATTTTAGAGAGGCAGACAGACAGACAGACAGAAACGTTACCAAAGAAGACATAAGTATCTGAACATCAGATTTTCTGTGTTAGCCGAGATTCAACAGCAGAATTCCTGCTAACTGATCTGGCTAAGCCTCCTTCCAAAATGTCAGTCTGAGGTTTTCCTGCCTTCAGTGGTCTTGGTGAGGGTGGTGGGAGGGGACACATGCTGTGAGTCTGTTTCAGTTCTGTCATTGCTTTTCCTCACTTTCTTGCAATGGATTGGATTTTGATCTGGTATTTTGGAATTGCACAGATGTGATTCCCTGACTGAAACACACTGAAGTTTGCCTGCCTTTGGAATTGAAGGAGGAAAGGAATGAGGAAAAGGAATTAAAAACAGAATTAAAAAAAAAAAAAAAAAAAAAGTGATTCTGGTTACCCATTCTGAGATACTTTAAAAAGGAAGCTTTTATTGCAGCAAGCAGATGCCACATCTTTTCATAGAGGAATTTGCTCACAGTTCATCTGCATGTTTCTTAAGACAAAGGTACTTCTAACCCCATTTTGTACTTCTACCTGCATCATGCTTGAGCAGCTTCATGGCCTTCTTGTTAAACACAAAGCAAGATAGGGGCAATGGAAGACAGAGATGGAGCCCAAAGGAAGGTGGCCTATGACAGACCAGATAATTTCAGATAAAGATCAGATTCACTATTTCAGCTGAAAATGTCTGAGCACATGAATAGGGTGCAACTACAGTGAGGGTTTCCAAATAGCTATGTACTACCCATGAATTTTGAGGAGTGAATATGTACTTGTTAGTAAGAGGTATGACAAAGCAGGGAAGTGGGTCTCACAAAGCACAGACTTGTTGGGTCAAGTGTCCTTTTCCTGTTTGGCAAGTCCTTTTGTCTCTGTGTCCTCCTTATCATCCTGACACCTCACCAAAGCCAGAATGATGGACAGCTCTTAATGACTTCCTAGTGTTTGATTCTGATACAGGGCCCAGCCCTTTTATGCATAACATGAAAGTCTATTCCCCCCCTCGAATTTCCACTTTAGAACCCATGTCCACTTCCACACATGCGACTCCCTACTCCCACCCTGCAATCTGTGTCAAGACAAGCATGTTCTTGTCACACCTTGCTTGAATCAGGCAGCTGAAGCCAGCACTTCTGAATAGATGAAGTGACAGCCAATGCTATGTCAGCAGCCAGTGGGACTGGTACCCCCACCCCAGGAGATGAGAACATCCTTTCCTGGGCACACCCACTCCCACAACGTACAACTGGGGCTATTGTTCCCCATGTCCAGAAGCCAGGCTCTGTCCTGTGTCCTGCATCGTCTCTGTGCACTGCTACCATCCTGCCTGACTTGGAAATACTAGGGTATGTTTTATTTTTTTGTTTTGGTGGGTTTTATTGTTTTTTTTTTCGGTTGTTTTTTTTTTTCTTCTCCCAGCATGCTCATTAACATTTGAACACAGGGGTTAGTGGATTGGTCCTGCCAGCAAAGCGCCCAAGAAAAGAAAGCACACATGCACTTCTAAAATGGGTAACCACAGCTACACAGACCTAAGCTGAACAGCGGATACTCATGATATGGAGTTGAAACACTGTCACGAGGACACAGACACTTTAAAAACCAAGCCTAGTACCCATCTTCCTCTGCTTTCCCTTTCTGCAGCTGGAGGAGAGATGACCACACATCCATTCGAGACCAGAAGGAACAAGAAGCCGTTTTACACTTTGTTTCCCAGAAGATGATGTTTCACCCCCCTAAGAATCCCCTCTGCCCTTCAGAGAGGGTGACTGAAGCAGAGTCATGTCTCTGAGACAGGGCAAACCAGCTCTACCTGGGCAGTGCTGCCTGCCTGCCTGCCTGCCTGCCTGTTCCCAGGCTGCTGGCTGTGAGGGGGCCAACAAGCAGGCTAATTTAGAGCTTTAAAAGCTGGCAGCAGGAGCGCAATTAAGCCGTTTTCACAGACTGCTGGCCAAATGCAGCAATTTATTGGCTGAGTGATTGGATTATTCATTTGCAAAGCTGAGAGAGGCATTTTCTTACCACTTCAGTTGGCCTGTAGTACTTGTGATTGACTGTCACATGAATTTTGCCAGTCTCTTTGCATCGTCCTACTTCATTTTCATTCTTCCCTTCCCACCTGTAAAGAAGATAAACATTTAATGAACCCATAATTACTTTAGTGCTCTGATCTTACCAACATTTGGCCTGCTTTCATTTACTTGAGGCTGGTGTCAGTTCTCCCTGCAGGACAGTCTAAACTCATTAGCTATAGGAACAAAGGCAGAGTTTAGACTTGAATGGAGCAACAATGGCTTTTGAAGTCTCTTTGTTTTGGTTTTTGATTCAGTGGAAGGTCTCAAATGCAGGACTTCCAAATTAAATACATAATGCTAGGTGAAAATAAAACGTCCTGATTTCAAATGTCTCATGTATCTGCAAATAAATATGACAGTGAGGATTTTCATTTGTGGATTGGTTCAAAGTTATTTTCTTAAAATATTTTTAATTCTTGTATTTTGGCGAATACTTTCAGGAACTCTTTAATCTCTTAATTTTATGGACATGAAGCTCTGTTTGAACAGCATTAAGCTGCATGAGTTAATTTGCACTTAACTAGGAAAACCAAAACAAAAACAGTTATTGAGTTTTCAGTTCTAGCTCAACATGGCACTTCACATAACCTGTACTGTAAACAGTACTTACTACCTGTGAGCTGAAAGTCAGCTACTTTGTCCAAACTAGTTTGATATGTGTTGAATGGCCTGCAATTTGCTGTCATTTATGTGATCTATTTTGTTAGTGACTGTCCTGGTCTAAAATTTTGGGAGCAGCAGAAGAGGAACGTTTTGGTGGGTAACTAGCTCTGCCTTTGGAGAGGCCAGCCTGCAGCCTGGAAGCCTGAGGACAATGCTTCTTTTTAAAACAAATAGTTCAGATGACACCTGTAGGAATGTACGTGTGTGCATCAAACGTAATCCATTGAACGCATAATATCCAGAGTTATGATTGAAACTCTATCCTCTCTTTGCTTTTTACCTCCAAGTGTATATCATGGGCTCTGAACCAGCTCACCACAACAGTGTGTAGTGATGAAGTCCTTTACTTATTTTGTGTTTAAGTAGAATCTATGTCATTTAAATCAGCACTGTGATTTAGGCTATTTAGCCTCAGTCGCCAGCAGTGAAAGAAAAGCATCCCTTGCCTCTCACTTACTAATTGTACTGCTAGCTCTTGGGATTTTGTCACAGGTTTGACTTCTCCTTGCTCCCCTGCCCTCTCCATCCCCCAAAGATTCTGGAAGACCTTAATTCTTTCACAGTCTCAGCCTTCATTTTTGAGTTTCAAGCCCTGAGGGCTAAAGAGGAAAGTCTGAAAATGTGACCTCTGTGTACCAATGAAGGTTAAAACACTGAAAGGCAGAAGGAAATACCAAATATGCATTATCACTAGTTTTTTAATCCCACAATTTTTTAAAGCACAACTCATGGCTTTTGGATGACTAGCAAGCCTTTAGGATGCTTGATACTGGGAACACTTCACACTAAAATAATTTCAAACAGATAATAGCCACAGTGAAGTCAGCTGCTAACAGCCAAGCCATGATGCTAAAGATGATTTATAATTTAAATTTTCTTTCTTTCTTTTTGCAGTTGCTCTGTTTGAAGCCTGAACTGCAAAGTTTTCATTCAGAAGCCAAAACTAACATTAGTCCCTCCCTTTAAAGGGCAGAGGGTAAAAATGTGCAGGACTCAAATGAGCTTAATAGAAAACTAACCGTCACCAGTAAAACAACAGGAAGCGCTTAGATCAGGAGACGTCAGTTGTTGTTGGAGGTCACTGAGCAGAGAACCCCATTTAACACCCAACAGGCTCCAGAAGGCTTGGCTGAGCCAATAAAGACTCACTTAATGTCGCTATCAAAGTTATATAACAATAGAAATAGCTTAAGAAGAAATCTCCACCCGTTCTGTTCAGCCCAGTAATGTGAAAAGTTCACAAGGAAAAAGAAGTACTTCTCATTGTGAACAAAGTAGCATGTGATAGCCACACTTCTAATTACTCCTGGCACCTCGGCGCTCACAGCTGGGGACACCATACTGCTGATAAAAGGGATTGCGCAGGGGCCAGCCTGACACCAGGAGCAAGACGTCCATTTAGTGAACCAACTCCCCCTTCCCTCTTCCTCTAACCACAAGGAAGGGAAAAGAAACCCATGAAACCCTCCTTAGTTTATAGTCAAGTTGCAATCAGAATTGTTAACTGCCAGGTTATCCTGGAGCATAAGCATGATGGAAGATGCATAAGAAGAGATTCAGAGCGGCCCTGCAGAGAAGGACTTGGGGGTGCTGGTCGATGAGAAAATGAACATGGGCTGGCAGTGTGCGCTCGCAGCCCAGAAAGCCAACCGTATCCTGGGCTGCATCAAAAGAAGCGTGACCAGCAGGTCGAAGGAGGTGATCCTGCCCCTCTACTCTGCTCTTGTGAGACCTCACCTGGAGTATTGTGTGCAGTTCTGGTGTCCTCAACATAAAAAGGACATGGAACTGCTGGAACAAGTCCAGAGGAGGGCCACGAGGATGAGCAGGGGACTGGAGCACCTCCCGTATGAAGACAGGCTGAGGAAGTTGGGGCTGTTCAGCCTGGAGAAGAGAAGGCTGCGTGGAGACCTCACAGCATTCTTCCAGTACCTGAAGGGGGCCTATAGGGATGCTGGGGAGGGACTCCTCGTCAGGGACTGTAGTGACAGGACAAGGGGTAACGGGTTAAAACTTAAACAGGGGAAATTTAGATTGGATATAAGGAGGAAATTCTTTCCTGTGAGGGTGGTGAGACACTGGAATCGGTTGCCAGGGAGGTTGTGAGTGCTCCATCCCTGGCGGTGTTCAAGGCCAGGTTGGATGAAGCCTTGTGTGGTATGGTTTAGTGTGAGGTGTCCCTACCTATGGCAGGGGGGTTGGAACTAGATGATCTTGAGGTCCTTTCCAACCCAAACTATTCTATGATTCTAAGGAATGCTCATGTTGCTGTGGTTTTAGATAGCTCAAGCCACAAGGACTACCCAGCTTTCTGTTCCTCAGGGTGGACACCCAAGTAGGCAAGAAGATAGCCTTGTGTAACTCGGGGGAAATGCAAACAATCCCTGGCTAAAGGAAGTTTGGCTAATCAGGGCTGGGCTAAATTTATAGAAGTTGGGCAGTGGATCCTCCTGACTCCCACCTGTGTCAAAGCCCAGGGCTCCCAAGCAGGTGCCTGCTGGCCTTGTGTAGGCTTTTCACAAAATGCTGGTCCTACAGCCTGCAGGCAACAAGCCTCTACAGCAACACCATTGCCTGTCCCACTCTGGAAATCTCCATCCTCTCACTGAAGTAAAGGATGGGATACCCTCATAGGCATAGCCAGAATGCTCTGCACCCAGAGAAGGATGTATGAGATCACATGCCTGCTACTGACAAAGTGGGTTTGATGCCCTCTGCATCTATGCTTCCACAAGTGCCTCACTGGTGGAGACGGTTGCTTTGGGATTGCTTAGGAAAATAGTCATGGTCAGCTCTGGTGGATACCACTACAATTACCTACCTCAGAAAATTCCATAAACAAAATTAATCACATTTTAGATGCATGTGCAAGTTTACTTATTTAAAATGTTCTTCACTGCAAGAACTTTTACACTCTAGATTTAAGGCTAATTCCATTTCTGCAGATCACTACTGTTATAATGCTTATTATCAGCAATGATGAATGCTCCTTTGCCTCTTCAAATTCCAATTCTTTTTAATTTCCTATAACTATTCAGTAACACAGTAAGCTTCCAGCTATAAAAACATCCACAGATACAGGGGATTTTCTGAGGGGGAAGAGCTGGGGTACCCATGCAGTGGGGTGAGGGATGGGTAGGGAAGGACACAGGGGAGCCAGGATAATTGAGAGGGGGTGGGAAAAGCACCGCAGTAGACCAAATGGTCTGAATAGCTGTAACTTAGAAGCAAACAAGGCAAAGTATATATATTTTTGAGGTGAAGAAATCAACCAAAAATGAAACCTTTCACAAAAGCACAGATAAACTGAACAAGTATACGCTTTTCATCTCCTTGTTGATTTTTACACAGAAACAGAACGGATAGCATTTAAAAAAATACTCAAAACCCACCAGTAGCTACAGCTGCTCAACGTCTTTATAGAAAATAAAATTATCATGTACACTTTTAAAATCAAATGCATGTCAATTGAAAATGTTTTCACATTTGAAAATGAAAAATAAATGAATTAAAAATAAAATTTCATGAAAATTATGGTCTTCTTCCACAGCTAACACCAGATACCACTTGTGCAGATTTCTCAGATTTGTGACGTGATTGCTGGTACACACACAATTAAGCCAAAGCACTTCATTCTGTCTTGGCCCTTCATAAACAGCAAAACTGACACTATGTAACAGACCATTAATGTCTTTTGCAAGTAATATTTTGTAGGGAAGCTTTAAATAGGACTCTTCATTGGCCACCAGTTCAACCACCAACCTTGCCAGCAGCTCTGATGCATCAAAGCAATCAAGGATATAGGGATTGCTTAACCACAGTCTTATGCTTAAATCTAAACAACAAGTATGCTGTCATAGAGGGATGTACATAAAATTTTTTTCAAATGCTCTGATGAATCAGGTCTTCAGTTTGTTCACTAAAGGAACATGGTAAAAACAATGCTGCTGTTGTTCTTACATTCCCAGCACTGTCCACCTCAAGTCTCTAAAATTTAAATCGTTATTCCCCACATTATGAAATTTTAAAAAAGAATACATGCTAGGCTCCTTTTTTCTTTTTTTTTTTCAATTAATTTTAAATCTTTTGAAGCTCTTGTCCATTTACTCCAAATTGTAAGTTTGTGTTGAGAAGAAAATGTTTTCTCAAAGAATATTAATGCTTCTGTGAAAATCAAAACAATCTGGAAAGAAAAGTTTTAGTTTCAAGTGAGTTCCATTACTGTCAAGCTGAAACAAAATTCTATTAATAATATCTAAAAAAGATGCTTTGACATTTTCAGAGCTTTTTTTTGTCCTCTGGAATGTGTTTAAAAATTCTTTTTAAGTTATTCTTTTTTAAAAAGGAGGTTAGAAGAGAAACAAAGTCCAGCTGACCTGAAATCAGATATTTTTCCAAATTGCATTTGTGAGAATTGTTTTCATTTCATTTGGGGAGGGGAATTTGTGGAATTTCCAGTGAAACACCACATTTTATTCTCACCCAGTCTTCCTTAGAGAAATTCTCATACTTCTTATGATGTATGAAATCCGATAATTAAGTTGTTACAGTCTTCAAACCTTAATTTGAATTCGGAAACAGTCATTAGTTCTGCCTACAGATAAAACCTTGTATCAATAAGAAAGTAATAAAGGAGTGCTCAGCTGTAAGAGTTAATTCTGCAGCTGAGGTGGGTTAAATGTCTCCCAAAACCTATGTTCTACAGTGAGAATACTGGAAGAAGTGGTGCAGTCCTAGGTGAGGGCCCTCGCTCATGTGGGTTCATCCAGACCAGCATTTTTCACCGACCTGGCTGGGTTCCTTTCAACTATCAGTCTTCACAATGCCTCCGATTTCTGTATGAGATTCTGTTCCCTTCCTCCTCATCTGAAAGCTTCTGATTTTCTTAAGCTGTTAAATACAACACACAACACTGGCCAGCCAGCAATTTTTTGGTGGGCAAAGGCCAGACCTGGAAACAGCAGCTGTTTTGATGATGACTTTTGATGGTTCCCCTTCCACATTCCCCCAGCACCATTACTAATGTATTGTTGGCTTTCCATTCTTAACAGCAATGCTTAAAATCTCATGTGCTTCTGTAACCCAACTTTACATTTTAAGGTAAAGTGAAAAAAACCCCCCACAACAAACCACTAAACCCCTCCTTCCTCAGTTCAATCTCAGTTCAGCCTTCACTGTCACTGAAGAGGCCACTTCTCCACTTCTGCTAGTAGTTCACCTCATTAGACCTTATACCTTATCTGTACACTTCCCCTTTTTAGGGTGATCTTTTATAAGACCAACTGGCATGTTAGTTAAGATAAAATTTGTATGTAGAGCCAAATGACTAAATATTCATTTTTACTGAATTAATTCTGATCCTGGAAGCAATGAATATTTCTGTAACAAATGTGCATGTATTTTTAGATTAATAAAACCACAATAAATCTTTCCACTGCTTGAACTTTTTTATTATTTTCTTTTTTCCCCTCTCTTTTCTTTCCACATTTGCAGACAGCAGTCTTTGTAGCACTCTGCAAAGAACTGTGAGTGCTGCAGTGGTTTCAGGCTATCTTTGCAATCCTGTTCTAATTTAATAAGATTAATGACAGAAAATTAGTCAAGACAAGCGTTTGCCTGTTTCGTTTACCCTGCTGTAGTTCAAATTATAGGTGGGAAGTGTTTCCCCCAAGTACTACTTAATTAGTAATAAGTAGAAGGGAAAGTAAAAGAAAAAAGAGTAATCCTTACAGGGGGAAAATATTTGTAGCTCTGAGGCTTTCTTGTTAGTACAAAGAACTGAATTTGAGTGATTCAGAGGACTATATAAATACAATTTGATTTTTTTTTCTTGAAAAAAGAAATGTCAGAAGCAAAAACCCACACAAGGTAGATAAACTTCTGTGTACACTTTACAGTCAATTTCAGAGACAGAATCAGTCTTACTGCAGCTGTACATTTCATTAGTTTCAAAAATGCAGTAGAGTTTCTCTTATTTTGGCTAGAAGACATAGTCCTGACATGTGCTAATGACTGGCTATGACACAGTATTATGCTATCTTCTTGGAAAGACTTTTTAGGCAGTCCTGGATTTTCAGCTGTATAACAATGTGAATTGCTAGGAAAACAAGCAAACAACTAAATATATATTTAGCTGTTTGATAGGGCAGCAGAATTGCTTTTCTTCCTGTTCTCTACTGCAACATCATGATGTGACAGCTAAGACTGTCAAATTTGCAACTTTTCCTGCCAAAACAGAAAGCAGGGATAGTTAAGAGCCCCTGCACATGTTTGCTGTGTTCTCAGATGTGCTATGAGCTCTGGCAACTGCTCATTCTTCCTGGCCATTTACTCCATCATTCCACCAATTTTGAAATGTGCATTGTACAGCAATAGTGGGAAGCCATGACATCACTTAAAATAGTGGAAAGGGCTGCTGGAAATTTTCCGGAGAAGTTTTTCAGACTGCAAAATTCTGTAATACCTGCAACCCTGAAACCAAACCAAATAACCCCAAACAATCAAACAAGCAAACCAAACTTTGAGGGAGGGACATAGGCAGAAAGCAGCCAGACTCATAGAAACTCATTTAGCAATTGCACTCTGGTGTGCTCATAAATTGTGAAGAAACAGATCAACAGGACTCACCAGTGGGTCCCACAATGTTAAAAGGGAGGATTTTGCTGCCAGGCTACTCCCTGAAGAAGATATATTCAAACTGAAAGAGGTGGGAGTAGAAAATCCTTGGGGGTTTTGAAGAATGTGAGAGGTTACCAGCAGGACAGCCAAGAAAGCAACGAGGGTAAGAAGAGAGTGACTGTGAGCATGGGCCAGCTGACACCTAGAAAAATTATGGAGGCTCTCAACAAAACTTTCAAAATTCTGAGAAATATTTTCTATCTAGTGCAGTTTGAAAGATGAATGATAGCTACGGGATGAGTAGTGGGTCCGTGGTGACACTACCCCCACCCTCGGAGCAGAGGGAAACAAATGGCTGATTTATCTGGCTAAACCTATATTCAAAATGATCAGAATTACACCACTGTCAAAAAGATCAGCGATACAATTATCATTAGCACCTAAATTGTCACCTCAGTTGCCATATGAATAGCTATTTATGTATCACCTGTGAATGGATTAAGGAATTAATACCTTCTTGACAGTGAAGAAAAATTTCAGAAGAGCCATGGGGATTAGCAGCCCAAGCCCCATTTCTAAAGTGATTTAGGTTCCTGAAAATTCATGTCATTAGATGCATGTTGATACTCATATTATTTTTGACAATTACTTTTATTGATCAGCAAAAAAAAAAAAAAAAAAAAGCAAATCTGCCTTTGTACATGCAAAATACCTGCCCTATCTCATCACTTGGACTTATACTCCAAAGTTTCCCTGAGAGAGAAACTTGTGACTGATTGATTCAATTCAAACACTGTCTGCATTAATCGTCAACATGAATGACATGCAGTCCACCATGTGGAGCCATATGTGAGCAAAAAATTAAACAAATGGGACACAAAATTTTTTGTGTTAGGACCAATTAAATCTAAAGTAAACCTTTAATATCCTCTTTATAACAGAAGCTATTCATAAAAGTACTTTTATTTTTATTTGTGTAGTAGTTGTTCTTTTCTTTAGGTCTTCTCAAGGGTTTAATTTGCCTTCTGAAAAGATACATGCTGATTTGTCAGTCTTGGGAAATGCTGAGACTTCTTAGGCCAGCACCAAAGGAGGGAGTTTAATTTTAAACTAATGGATAAATTTATTGAGGTAAAAAGAAACTGCTATGTTGGGAACATCTCCAAAGAGAGACATTCGGCTAGGTACTCAACTATAGGTTTCAGTTTCTAATTTTAGGTAATCAAAACTAAAAAGAAAAAAAAAGAAGTTGTTCATGCCTTTTGCAAACAACAATAGACAGAGACAAAATAGTTCTCAAATCACAAGAATTCTTAATTATATTGAGCAACTGAATTCACAGCATATTCTTATCAATGCTTACTAAGGAGAATTAGAAACACAAGAAGCAAAACTATAATGAAAGGAGGGAAAATAAGAAAGACAAAGCAATTACTAGAGCTCCTACTACCTCCCCTATACTCTGTCAAACCTCACTACTGCTAAGGCATATGGGACAATGTGTGACCATACAGAGACATCTCACTAACAAGACATGCTAAAAATCTGAAGAGAACCATCCCCAAAATTGAGCTTTGGGGCTAGAAATTCCGTTTATACAGTCCCTCTCTCCCCCATCAGATTTTTTTCTGGAAGTTGATGCCAAAAATTGAAACCAGACTAAAAGCTCATTGAGGAGAAAATATTATTACCTCCCCAGCCACCCACTGGCTGTTCAAATAATATTGTATATATCTGTGCACTTCTGCATATTTATTGAATTTGTCAAGTTTTTGTTCCCAAGTAAAACTTATTGGCCCTGTCAAAAGTTCACCAGCTGCACAAGTGACTTTGATGGCCCGAGGAACAGCCCCGGCTCTAGCGTCATGGAAGAGCCTGTGGCTTTCCTCTCCCTTTTCCAGCTGAGATTGGTATGTTGATGCATGAGGCCTGGAGAAGATACAGAAGGAGGGAAATTGAAAAAAGAATAAACAATAAAAATATAAATTACAGAAACTGCTCACCAAGCCATCCTGGTTTTATTGTATGGCCTTGAGAAGGAATTTTGTATTTTCAATCAAACTATGTGGAATATGTATTGTAAACATTCTGCACCCACTGCTCAACATTTTTATGGCTTAGCAATAGAAGAGCTAATAGGAATGCAGAGTGGGTTGCTACATAATCCTTGTGGTGTGGTGATAGGCTGTCATGCAGAAAGAACAGGGTTGGCAGGTGTCATCTCTTGAGATTGCAGAGGATGGGAGCAGGACTGTGGGGATGTGGAGGCACAAAATAGAGAATCAGGCAGAAAAACCTCTTTTGCAGCAGTGCGATGAACAGTGTCGTGGTACTAATATCCTCGGTGGGGCATCTGTTCCGCGAGATGGAAGATGAATGGGAGAACAGAGAATGAAGACTTGGAATAAAAAATTAAGATGTATATACCCACATGTTTTTTCCTATGATCTAGAGGACAACACTAGACATATCTGCTGTGGCAGTCATTCATGCCAGGAAATCTTACAAAATTAGAAAGTGAGGGGAAAAAAAAGAACGTAAATAGACAGTACTCTAACACAGCAAACAAAACAGGCTGGAAATGTTCAACCCATGGCTGCTATCTCACATTCATACTTACACAATGGTTTTCCCGATGTGCTTAAATGACTTCTCCACAAATTCACGGACACTATGGACCTCCCCAGTGGCTATGACAAAGTCCTCAGGCTCATCTGTTTGCAACATCAGCCACATGGCCTGCGGAAAGACAAAGTAAGTCAGACTCAGTGCATATGTATGCAGCCTCTTTTGTACATGATACTATATTACTGCATTTTTTATTTGAAATAGCTACACAAACACACACACACCCCAAGATGGGGAAATTAGCACTTTCTTAACATAGTGGCTATTAACCAATTCAGTGCAACTCTAAAATGAGTTTAATTATTTCCTATTATAGAAAACAATGCTGTATTTGATTTTCAATTTGTTCCATAGCAGGGGTTTCCGCAGGGGAGACTTTAATATGTTTACTTTTAAAAACTGAGACTTGGTTTAATCCTCTTGAGCATGGATTCACTTGTTCAAAGCACTACATGAATTGACACAGATACGGGGAAAAGAACAAAATTTTGCAATGTTTCAGGCCAGAGTGCTGTTGTCTGTCTGTTATGGAATGATGTCAAACACATTGAATCGTGAAAATATGGGTCCTGTTAGCTCTTTCTTCTGTCACATTTGTTTTGGTTGAGATTTTAATTAAGAGTAAGCAATTAAAAAGGTAACTAAGAACAGTCAACAGTGTATTTGACCAAATTAATCTGCTTTTCCTGTTGAATATGTGCTGAATGTTGCATATCAAAACACCATAGCAGAAACTTTTGACACAGGAACACAGAAAACATTGGTGGAAAAGTGAGACAACCATAAAGATCTCTTTCAGTGAACCATTCACACAATGGTAAAAACTACAATAGGTTTGGAAGCCAAACTTCACATAATTGTCAACATATCTGCATTTCGGGGGGGGGGGGGGGGGCAAGTTTACTTCTCACAGTGATATCTTTCACAAAGTCCCCTCCCACAAACAAGTAACGATGGATGAGCATCTCTGAGGGCTGGCCAGCTAAGTCAGCATAAAAGCAGGAAAGCAGATGGAAAAAGAGGCATACAAAGACATGTCTGACTTGTCTGAGGTATTATGACAGGTACATTTCAGGGTTTTGTTGTGCAAGCCACTGCTCTAGCAACTGGACTAGTTGACTGCCTAGGAACTGTAGGCAGACAGAATAATTATTACTTTAGATCAATGAAAATGATGTAAACAATTCATTTCCTTTAGAGAGGAATAGGGAATACCTGTATGGCATGATCCTTATTTAATAAATAACCAGAAACGGAAACCAAAATAATTCAACTTTTTCTCCATATGGTAAAAAAGACTGTCATCATCTCACAGTGTAATCCACAACGCTATTTGCATTGACCTCTTCACATCAGCTTTAAAGAAAACAACTTTAGTAGGTCCCTTGACTGTAGTGGATACTCTGCAAATCAGATTAATAAAAGCTTTGGGACAGCTCAGTTTCTCTTGGTAAATACCACCTGAAATATTCAATTTTTCTCTCCATATTCTTAGTAAATCAGTGTCCAGCATAGCAAGGCGATACATTCCACTTAAATGGTTCTATTTGCAAGTAATTTTTCTTCCCAGTAATTATTTTATGCATCTTCCAAAGTTTTGACAAGATTTTATTAAGATGTTCCTTTTGAACCTTTTTGCTTCTTGAATGTGCATAGAAGCCTGGGTTTTGGGAAACTGCTGTGCAAGTCCTTGACATTAATTGTGCTTTAGGGATATGACCTGCTGGGCAGGACAATGGCAGCAACTTTATTTTTCCTTTCCAGAGTTGAACATCCTAGTCAATGACGCAAAAATACCCAACTAGCTGATGAAACTCCTCTTGTGGGAAGGAGATGTCTTAACTCGTATCTCTCATATGAGCTTTCTTGGAACACTGGGGTTTCCCTGCTGATTTGAGAGGTTGCCATAAATCACCAACTCCTATTTCTTCATGACTGGACAAGCTTGCAGGATTCAGAGTAGTAGCAGCTTCACAGAAGGGTAAAAGGAGTATCTAAAATAAGTGATAGTTCTGGTTCTCCTAGCCTAGTCCCTGATTTCACAGATCTTCAGCTGTACGCCTCCTGACTATAGCGGATATTTGCTCTACATAAAGAATTCGAAGTCTCACGTTTGTTTGAAGTGTAGACAGCACTGTAGTGTCAGTTACATCTGACAGAGATACAATGCCCAAACCTCACTGGTTGGTAAGGATCACCGCCAGCAGCAAATGGCACGTAGGTTGACCGAATATGCAATATTAGCATAAGGACTTGCTATTTACTATGCACATCTGTAAAGCAGTACTAATATGTCCAAGTAGAAATAGGATTAGACTTACAATTTTTTTTGCCACCCCTCCACTTGTAAACACCTCAGTATTGTAATTTGTTGGATATGATTTAGCCCAAGTGCTTATGCTGAGCCATTCACCAATCCAGTGAGAATTTAAAATATTTACACATTTTGTGTATTGATACAAAATAGTATCTCTTTAGCCTAAAATGTGCATTATATTGAAGGAGACAGCTACAAAACACTAACAAAACCCCAACCTTTGACAAATGGTTGCACTGAAGTGTTTGGATATATCAGCTCTTGTCTACTATTTTGAAGAACAAGTAATCACCATCTTAAAAATCCAACTTAAACTGCAGTAGATTTGTACAGGAATAACTTAGAAACACTCAAAAAATGTAAATAGAGTTGCTAAAAGAAATTTTAGCTTCAACTTCTACCAGGAAAGAATGTTTAGATTAATGATTACTTGAGAATCTATCACTGCTGGTTCCTTTATTTTTTTCTGGCATTCACAACTGTTGGCACTTAAAATTACCTTAATCAAATCAGGTGTGAAAAGCAAAGAATATACTAAAGATTATGAACAAATTAATTAATAGTTCTTTTTGCTTTGAGAAAAGTGACCAATCATTGCTGCTTCGAATGGGTCTGCAAAAACAGTCTGTAAAAAACCACAAAGGCAAGCCAGAAGATAGAAAAATCTTTGACCAAGCTCCACATTCAGATCTTTAATTCCTCAGGTGCAGCCCATGACAATCAATGAGAAATCTGTGTACAAGCAGTAGCTATATAATTTCCCTACAGCAAGTGCCAGGAATTGATGTGATTCCCCCCACATCAGACTAATAAGGGCCCTTGACCTATCAATTTCTAGGCATTTCCTTTAAGAGTTCGTATTGTACCAGACTCCAGGCTGAGAATGAGAGGAAAGGGGGACATACACCTCCAGGTTTATTTGTCATTACTGAATGGCTTACTGGTTTTAACAGAGGGGAAAAGCTTTGTTTAAATTTCCACTGAAAGTAATTAATGGTTATTGACTGGCAAATGAAGAACAGGTGACACTCTGAATTAAAAGATAAATGATCTCATGTTCTAGCGTGATAATGGGTTAGTAATTGCTACAAAGCCTCAGCCTAGTGCGTCCCATCATAATGCTAGATCATGTCCAGAACACAAAGACCTCTGTGTGAGAGGTATTCAGCAGTTCTCCTGATACAGCTGCAGAGTGATTTGCTCCATTTATTCTCTGATGGACTGCACAACTGAGGCAAAAGTTCACCCATTCTCACCTTCCTGTTCACATGCTGAACCACATGACCCATGACATGGCTGAACTGGGATAAAAACATTGCCCAGCTTTGGCTCTTGGCTATCTTTTAACCATCACAAGGTCATATATTTTACGATTTTTTTCTGGTGCACAAATGGACAATCGCGGATTTCCTTTATATATTTGTAAAGGCTTTCTTGGCTAGGCTGACAGAAAGTCAAGAAATTATTTATGTTCAGTTCTGCCATCCCCTCCTAATTTCTTGTTTGGTGCAATTAACAGAATGTAGGCAAGTACTGAAAAGAAGACGACTACTATGGAAACAATTCAGGCTTCATCTATCTTAGAATAAGGCTGTTCCTTTAGTGGCAATGAAACAAAACATATTTTTCATATTTGAACTCGTTTTGGCTCTGGTCTACTGACTCAAAGTCTAAAGGCAATACTATTTTATTTACATTTAAAGACAGAAACCTAACCAGAGAGAGATACGTAATAAGTCTAGCAAGCGGACACACTTTTATGATTATGTGGACTGGGATATCTGTTCTGCATGCCTGAACCACAGCCTCTGCCAAAATCTTTCCTCTTTCATCTTTCCCCTTTTCCCTTTTTTGTTTATAAATCCCTGCCAGTAGTACACACCACTTTTAAGCAACATATCCAAAACATGAACCAGTCTTCTCGCTGCCCAAATAATATAGTTATTTGTACCCGGGCTAGTCTACTTTGGGTAGAACCCAAGTGGAACTAACAAAACCCACATATAGATACATTGTGAGCATGTAACTGCAGTTATGGTTGTGATGTGTCTGGTTGTCTTGAGCATCTAGAGTATGCTGTAGATGTGTTTCACCATTAACTTCCAGTCCAGCATCCCAGTGAGAAAACATTTATTAACTGGGCTGTCATCCATGGATAACAAAGACTCCGTAGTTGAGGTTATGTTTAACTCTCTATATTTGATACTTCTCTTTCAGTGTCTGCTCTAGCACTGTATATTCTGAAAATGGGCTCATAATCACGTACTTGCCTATTAAATAGGGAAAAGAAACATAAATCCAACTTCTGAGACTTTGAAGTACAACTGATGATTTATGCTCTAGAAATAAAAGATTATTTTTCAAGAGAATTAGTAAAGCCTTTTCTTATGTCTCACACAATGCAAGACCCAAACCAGATATGACTGAACAGACACACAATGTGATAAATGGAAAGTGATCCTGTTGGTACTAATTGCTATTACACAGCATTTTTTTCCAAGCCTTATACTGTTAAAAAAAAATCTTTCACGCGTATTTCTGGGTATTATGCAGAGAACTTATGACTTTTTGTATTTGTTACACAGACCAAAACAAAAAAAATTGTATCAGTAATGTTTACTTTAGGAGATGGAACAGATAGTTGCAGCCTGATGCAGGGTGCATTGTCCATGCATTTCAGAGACAAGCAGAGACTGAGAGACTGGTGAATGTCTAGCTCTACTTATCATTTGAAGAAGGCATTGGTTACCTCAAGGCTGTCAACAATTAGGGAGCAATTTCTGACTAAGTCGGAAAACATTACCACACAGAGAGACCCAAGAGTACGTTATCACCATTTATAGAAATTATGTCTTTACAGTATTCCATACTCTATTGTCTAGAAGTGGGCAGAAGAATTCAGTGGGTTGGACACGCTACTCTCTAGTGATCCCAAACTTAGCTATCCTGCTGGGGTGACCACTGAGAAGGAGAATTGAGCATTTTGGGCCAAAGCATGATGAGTCTTTACAGGGATGTGGCAGCAAAGGAAAACCTTCTCCCCATATGGCAAGCACAAAGGCTTGTCATGACTGCTGTTCCTGTATGCATCATGAGGCACTGTTCCCTTTGTGCCATAGCAGACAGGGCTATTGTATCACCTCCCTCTCTGCATTGTCCCAGCTCAATTTCACTGGAATGGAAAGAAACGGCTCGGCATCTTCTGCACTGTGCGATGTGGGGAAATGTCATGCCAATGCACTTTCTGCCTGCCTGGATGTGAAGTAGTTCCAGATGCCATCACCCAGCTCCTCCTGACACAACCCAGCTGACTAGCTGTGGTTTCTGAAGCTGCTACAGAAATGACCACAGCCGATGATTGTGCGTTAGAAAAGTGAGACTGGGGACATTGACTCAGAACTCTGACCCAAAACTGACTTCCGGTTTATCTATTTACTTTTGGAGGGGCAGGGAAGGAAGAACAGGTGCTATGCTGGCTGAGTCACCTGCATCTGATTGACTTCTGTGACTGTTAAAAGTGTAGGTGTGTACTGGGTGTACCTGATAGGCATGAGAGTGTGTTACATAAAGAAGGAAATTATATAAAGAGACAGTGATACATACATATAATAAACAACAGAGGGGAAAAAAATCTGCTTTCATGTGTTCTGCAGAAAAAAGGGGCATAGCACACATGGCTGAAAAACACTACAAAGCTCAAGTGCAGCAAAAACCTCTTGTGTTCAGAGTAAAGTGTAAGCTGCTCTGCCTGAAAGCTAACACAAAAGCACTGGGCATGATCCCATGCTCCCTGCCACAATGGGAGTTCAGTCTAAGTAATGACTATTGCTTTAGTATTTGTTTCTGACAATATTATAAAGCAAAGCAAGCATAGCAGGGAGACTCTTGCCAAAGAAAACCACATGGATGTGCTGCCAGGCATGCTGATACTCCCACAAAGCCAGTGGCAACAGGAATATGAGAGTATGAATAATCAATGTACTTCCATGTTGGTTTTTCACCCCCCTAATATACAACCCTTCTTGATCAGTTACTTAAACAGCAATGGTGCATACCCAAGAAACAACAACCTTACTACGCCGTTACAGTTTGTGTTTGAAAGGCAAACTGAAGTTCATGATGGAGGTCATTGTCTATTACTGCAACAATAGTGGCACTTTCATAAACTCCCAAACCTCTCTCAAAATGTAAAGCAAACGAGGTACTGCCCAAGAAGTGCAGGACACATGCCTCTTCCTTTCTCCTGAAGACTCATCATCTTGTTTTCTCAGATCAGCAAAAATCATAATATTGGTACAAGATCTGTTGCTCAAGGAACCTCCATCCATGGAAAAACCCTTCTGAACACCATTTAAGTATCTATCAGGTCTCATAAGTTTAAATACATTTTGATATGCTTCTTCCTTAACAGCATAATGCTGAACATAAGGACTCCAATGTCTGTGTACAAAGCTTTCCCTTTAGCTTTGTCCTTTCTGCTCAGGCAGAGGAAACATTGAGTACTTATGACATGGCAGCTGCTTCCATTCAGAAGGGTGATGTTTGCAAACCATAGACAGTTACATCATTGACAGAAAAGGTATAAAATGAGAACAGATTCAAGATGAAAACGTTTTCCTCCAAGTGGAAAACCACATCATTTGAAAAAAACAATGGAAAATTTAACTTAACAATCTTAAGAAAGTAAACAAACAACAAAAAACACTTTTACTACTATACATATTACAAGTCAGTTACAGAGACAGTATGTTGCAACTTATTTTATAAACTTTGAGTATTTTGAAGTTACAGTTGGTAAATTGCCACAGAAGTAATTTGAAGTATGCTTCTGATTTAGTCATATCCTATGGTTTGGCTGTAGATGTGAACTTGTTAAGAGCTGAGCTGTGTTCAGATCCATGATTTTTCTCAAGTTAAATAGCTGTTATAGTTAAAGATAATAATTCAAAATTATAAAGTTACTAAGATAATAAAATACCTGTTAATCTTTGTGGAGCATCTTGAACAATATCAATGTCTTCTGAAACAAAAGCCCTCACATCTGTAGGAAATACTAGGAAATATTGCCTAACTTTCACTTGTAAGCAGATAGACGAATTGTTTTACAGATCTCAGGGAGGACATGTGAAACTTTAGTAGGCAGTTTTATTAATAAAAACCACAAGAATTATAATCCAGATAAAACTTAAAGGTCAACCTTCCCTGTTAACACAACACGATGTTTCTCGTGTACCTCATCTGAATACAAAGTTCTCATTGTGTTATCAAAACCTAGATTACTGCTTTCTTTTTGCTTTTTTCCCTCTTTTTTACTTGTGCCACTGAGTGTCAAAATATTGTTCTTTCAATACACAAAAGTATTTGTATACAGTTTAATAACTGATCTTTAGTCGCTAGCTGGAGGCAAAAAAGAAATAGTAAAGCTGCTTGTTGGGAAACCTCACCAACAATGAAAATTAATATAGTCCTTTTTTTCTTGCCAAAAAAAAATTGAACAGATTTTTAGGTCCACAATGGTTTGTTTATTCTTCAAATGGTTAAATTGAAAGTGACATGTGTGACACAAAGTAATTTAAATGAAAAGATACAGAAAGGATGCATATATGGTCTGTTTCTTTCGTTTTAATTTTGGAGGATATTGTTGCAATTGCTAACAAAGGGGTGTCTTAAATTCTGTTTAAGAAAAAAAGGAAAGACATAAAGCTAAACAGAGAAAAAAGAGAAAAAATTGCATTACAGAAAGTACGTGAGAGTTTTAACCATTCAGATTTGTATTACCTAGACAAGACTTTAGAACAGCTACGTGTTTCCCAGGCTCCACCTAGCAGACGATTCTGAAAGATATTTGAGCCACTTCCCTCTCCCTTTTTTTCCCTTCCAGAATTAATTTTCCCTGCTATTTTTATATGAATGAAAGACAAAATACCTCTTCACAAAGAAGTAGGCTCCCATTTGACAGGATTACTCACCGCTAAAGTAAAGGGTTGTACTCAGGTTGCGGTGAGGGCAGAAAAGTCTTAGGGACCCATGCCAGGAAGAACTGGTTGGGGCCATGAGCTAACCACAAGAAAACAGACTAGGCTTTCAAGTCAAGTACTGGCATGTTTACTGGAGCAAAATGATCAGCCCTAAAATCATGATCATAATGTAGATATTGATCACAAAATGTTTACAGTTGAATATTTGACTATAAAAAGATCCTGGTTTGTGCTTCTGACACCTGTTTGCCTCCTATTTCTTTCCTGGATGGCTCAACCACTTACAGCCAAGCACCAGCTAACGTGCTTCTTTTGACAGGGGTCAGAGAAGTAGTATGGATCAAAGTACTACTGATCTCCACACAATCAAAATGCTGTTATTTATACCATGATTCAGGTAGTCACTTTCTCTCTCCAAACCTTCCTTTTCCTCCCATTTGTGAACATTGCCTCTTCAGTTGCTAGCTTCTCCACTGCAACTTTGAAGTTTTGCAGGGATCAGCCCAGTGTCTATCCAGAAAAGGGTCCTGACTCAGGTTAAACCACTAGTAATACTGTAAAAGAGCGCTAACAGTAGAAGAGAACTGCCGCAGCACAGGCAGATAGGCTCAGAGATAACAAATCGGTACTTCATAATGTTTATACATGTTTGAGGGTATAACTGGAAGGAAGAAGAACAATCATTTGAGATAGTAAAAGTACCAAAGCAAGAGCATGGAGATAAAATATATGAACAGTGTTGTTTTTATTTGAAGACATAAGGAGAGACAGAGTGAGTTAATAATATAAAATTAACCATAATTCTATATTATAATGATGTTTGCCCCTAAATTTCCAAAATTCTGGCTTCATGCTTTTGAACGCTAAGGCATTTTCTCCTCAGACTGCTACCAATTTCCAAATGATGTTACAATCCTGAATAATAATCTAAAATGATTGGCTGAAATATGAATTTACTCATCCTGAGGAAAACATTTACTAATAATTAGGTTCTTTTAAATTAGAGATATTGTCTAAATAATCTGTGTAAATAAAGATTGTGCTACCTTTATAACAACATTGAAAAGTCACCTTCTTTTATTACAGTTTTCAGTCCACTGGAATTCCTTTACCAGAACATTTCAGGTGATAATATTTTGGAATTTGATGCTAAATTTTCTCTGTTGAGTACAGCCAGAGACAAGAGCAATGCCTTGGGGATACGGTAATGCAATACCGAGGGATTTATTTTCTTTTTTATTTTTACCTCATGTCACAAGTTCAATTTTAGGCCAACAGTACCCAAAACAGCTGCCATGTGATATAGCAGCTTATGCAAAGAATCTGGTGGTTTTAACCAGAACCCTAGGACAGAGGAATCCGCCTCACAGATTCGCTGCCACAGCATTAGTGTTACTGTTGCTCTGACCAAGTTGCTCCATGCTCTGGGTCAGATAGCAGCTCATGGTCTACGCCATCTCAAATCAGCACATGGGAATTTCAGCTAGAAAAAGTCAATAGTAAAATGATTCCAGAAAGTAAAGGACATATTTTAGAAGTCTGTCTGTGCAGCACAGATGTGAAAAAGCAACAGGAAAATTTCTTTTGAGCATGCTCAAAAATACATTTGGAGGGCACTTCACATTGACCTTCCCTTGGCTTGTTCTACTCTTTCCGATTTCACCATCATTAGTTATTACTACTTCTGCAATGGCAGTTAGCTGCTCTGAATCCCTGTCAGGGGAAGGGAAGAGGCTGCATTAAAACTATAGAAACGGCTGCTCTCCATGGGCTGGTGTCAAAATGGAACAGAAAATTTTATTCAGTTTGTTCCCAGCAATAAATACAGTCCTGGCATCCTGGATAAATCCTTCACATAACAGCATGTGTTCTTTTATGCACCCTGGGAGCGATTCTATTTAAAGCCATGGAATTGTGGGTGTGAGACTGTAAGCACATCCACTTACCCAAAACAAAATTAAAACCTGTCTTATATTAGAGTCAGGAGAGCTGTTACGAAAAATGCAAACCATATGAAGTTTTAAGTATACTTATGTTTTTTATCTGTCTCTGTGTAGCATATACAATTGACTTTCACTGCCTTAGATGAAGTGCTGACAAGTGTTTTACCATATTATTACAGAATACCCCAGTAGCATTATCACACTTCAACTTTTGCTTGCAATAAATCTCTGTTACATACATGTCAGAAGTCATTGCTCATATCACATCCAACAAAGCAAGGGCCCTCCCTACCCAGTGGACATGAACGAGACTCTACACACACTAGGTATTCTGCCATTAAGGCTGGAATAACCCCCACAGGCCAGACACCAGGAACAACATTCCCACAAGCATTATTTGGTGAGGGCCAGAGGTCTGTTCTCAGACAAATAACAGTGGCACAGGCATGAGTCACTGCAGAATGCAACGGATTTATCACCACAATGACATTATCATCCCTTATAGACCGGTTTCCATACACAAGTCTCTTTCCATCTTCTTTTTTTTTTCTTTTTCCAGAGATTGCAACTCAACTGCTGAAACATATTTTCATGAACAAAATTCTCTGCTCTGGGTATTTTTTTTTAATAGCTATACCATAAGCCACATTCTAATTGCATGTGTCCAGCTTCAGCTGCAGCCTGTTTTTTGGTTTCAGTTTGGTGAAAGCAAATGATGAGCAGACGCAATCTCCAGTGTCCCAATCTCTGAAGTGACAATGACTCTTTTTGTGTCCTTGACTAAAGCACTCAATCTTACTTCCTAAGTTTTGTTGTCTGTGAAGCTGGAGTGATAATATTTATGCAACTAGAGTGCTGTAAGAAAGTTAAGGGTAGCACAGACATTAGTGAAGCTGTGCATTATTTCTTAGAGTACTAGGTGCCTTTGTATGCTCTTTTATAGTGAAAAAAGTTATTTTCCCTCTAAAAGGTATGAATTCAAACATTCTTCCTTAATATTGACTGGTCTAATGGAAATATCAACATATTATATTAATAACTAATATTAATATATAATATTAATATAGCTCTGGACTAATTAAAAATTAATTAAAGGAGCAAGGAAATCCAAGGATGAGAGTGCACGGAAATGATTGTTAGATTACACATTTCAAAACTCAATAAAATAGACATTTCTTGAGATGCTGCACATTTCCATTGTGATGCAAGAGATAGGCAAGATAACTACTGAGGCGATCTAGATACTAATAAGCAAGCTACAGTGGCTTCTTGGTGTTTTTTTCCTCTCTTGCTCAACCTTCAGCTTTTTTTTTTTTTCTCTTTTACATGATAATTAAGGGAATCCTGGAAATAAACTCTGAATCTTTTCCCATAGAAACAAGCTTCACTCTGCAAACCGTGCCTGATTCTGACTTCACATGACAGTAATTTCATGAATTTTCACAGCCTGTCAACATAAAAGAGAGGAAAGTGGGGCTTGTAGTTCATGTTAGTGTAAGTAGCTCTCTGATGCTGCAGGATTTTCTGCATCAGACCCAGAGGTGGCTGTAAACCCAGGTATGAAACAAATTGTTGCATCAAGTGGTGACACAATAACTGAACTTACCATGAAACCTCTTCACTTAGTATGAAACCTCTTCACTTAGTATTCGTCCCCTTTCCAGTATGAAGAAAAAGACCAAAATTTGAGACCATGTGGGAAGGAAAGGGAACAAAACCATCTAGCTGCACATCCCAGAGAAACATCTAAAGCCTGAGACTGCTGCAGTCAGACCTCCCTCAATCCTGCTCCTCTCTAGCTGCCACCTCTCCTCAGTCCCCATGCTGACCCCCTGAATCAAGCCAGATGGGACTGGCAGAGACATGTCAAGGAAGTGCTGAAAAGGTGACTTGGGTCTCTGGCAGCTAGTCTGGAGCTCGTTTCTATGCGAAATCTCTGGGGGCTGCTGCTTTGCAATTTCTCAGGAATGTTTAATTCTCCTCATCCCTTTGCTGAGTCTCTCTGGAGAGGTCACGGAGGCCTGTGACATCCCTGGAGGGCACTGCCTAACTAAATTAGCATGAGATAACTTTGGACTCTCTTCCAAACAAGAAAATACAAGGGAGAGAATTTCATTAAAAGCAGAAGACTAGGTGATCCAAGTTAATCCCAGCCCAGAGCTGCTGCAGAAATGTTCTCTGTTTATATTTTGACTTTACTCTCTGTTACAGAGTTCACTGACTATAATGGAAGCTGTGTTAAGTGCACAACTTGACCTCAGTTGACCAAATCTTGGTTTCATAATAAAGACAAAAAGCGGGTTTGGCGGCTCTAAAAGGTTTCATTAGCTGCTGTTTTGCCTGTTTGTGTGTGACTATGTAGGGTGCTCAGTAAATGATAAAAGACAAACACTGATGTACTTCGCTCTTTATTTGAACTTCTAAATCAGGAAACATGAATTCTCTAATAAGCAACAGTATTATAACATATCCATATAAGTGTGTAGGCTTAGCATTTGTTAGCAAAGGAAGCACGACAATGAAGTACCAAACTTACTTTTTTTTTTTTTTTTTTAAGACCTGTGTACACAAAGTTTTGTTTATTTTCCTTCAGTGGATGAAGGAAAAAATCTACCTCAGGAGGTAAAAAGACAACTTAGAGAAAGGGAATGCCAACATCTGCACATGCTTCTGCAATAGTGTGTTCCCCATGCAACTCAAGGGCAAGGTAAGGCACAAAGGTAGCTCAACACACCCAGCAATATCCCACTTCATCTTCCAGCAGTGAAAGAATCACAGCAAACGCTACACCAAATGCCTCCAAACCAAGGATTTGATTCTCCGTATACAAACAGGATGGGGAGCAAATTAGAAATTTTTCACTCAGGCTGAGGTTGTAATAACTGACTCAAGGAAAACAGAAGATGAAATAAAAATGTACTAGAAAAACCTCTTTGCCTGAGCTTGATTTATTGGAAAAACTGCATTTGTAAAACCCAGGAATTCATGCTTCAAAGTATTATTAAATACATTGGCAGTAATAAACTAAGACCACCTAACAGTGCAATATGAATGAAAACCATATTCTTCTTACCAACCTGAGATTAGAAAATGAAATCTTACTTTATTAAATGTTGTTTATAAGCCAGTTCTGGAAAACAGCATGTTTTGGATATACTGGGACAAATACTCCTCCTTCTGAGAAGACAAGAAGAAAAGCAAAGGTACAAAAGTTCATGCAGTTCACATTAAGGACAGCCCAATGTGCTCTCTCCCTTCAGGAAGGAAATTTCAGCATGGCCTCTTAGCTACAATCTGAGGGCAGCGATCTGCTGGGAAACACGACTTCAAGTCAACAGATCTTGGGGCAACAAGAGGCTAAATTAGGTTTCTTACTCCTGTCATAATTGTCTCCCTTTCACAGAAGGACTGCTGTTTTGCCATGGTTGCTACTGAGTTTGTACATGCACAGTTAAAAATCAAAGCAAATTTTCCTGCTGAGCTTTTACAGAAGAACTGAGTGTCTGTTTAGTAGGTGCTTTTCTAGTCTTCCTCAGAAAGATAAAGAGATCCTCTAAAGGAGAGAGTTATTCCAGCATGGGAGAGAGACTGTGAAAATCAACTCTTCCTTACACAGTGAATACTCCTTCTCCCTCCCTAAAGCTTGTTTCATCACCAAAATCATACCACAAAATCAGGCACGTGGGCCCAAATCCTGCCCCTCTGGAGTCAGTCAAATCTTTGCTATAGACTTCTGTGAGGATGGAATTACATTCCAAGTGCAGAAGCCTGTCACAGCCAAAGGTGAAAAAAAAGGGTGTTTTCCACACAGGCTCTGCTTTTCTGCTTTGGAGCCCCTTGGGAAACTGGTGCAATTAGATCCCTATTATTATATACTGGAAGGGCACGTTTGGCAATGCATGTGAGTTTATGTACTTTAAAAAGTTTATGTACTTAAAAAACAGAAATTTTAGATATAAGTCACTTTCTTTCAAACACCAGACTTTATATATAAACAGTTCAGAGCTGCTATAGTCTGGTAAGTGAATAATTATGAAGAAAAATGCATGTGAAATTTATGATAAGCTGGCAGAGAAAGATTACTAAATAAGATTCTTCTCCCTTTCTAATGCCAAAACAAGAGATAACAATTCATATTTGAGTCCAAAAAAAGAATCAAACTAACTTCAAACATTTGAATGAGAACCACAAGGAAGGAGACCTACATTTATAGCTATAAGCTTTTGTCTTTATTGTAGGGCTTCCTGGAAAGGTGAAAATAGGAAAATTAATTCAAACAAATTAAAAGTGTGATCTCAACAAAACTACTTCTAACTGCATTAAATGCATCCTTGGTCAGAATGAGAGTCCTCCTTTTTATCTACCTAAATTCAGGACACTTCAGTCCTGAATGTAAGCCCATGTTGTGGTTTAATGCAACTGATGTACTTTACAATCTAATCCAGGCTGATTTTCCTGGACCAGACTCATCAGTGTACTGCACTGCAAGGAACAACATGCGTGATGAGTGGTAGGCTCTTGGAGTTCTTACTATAAACACTGAATTTTCTTGCTGTTATTTTGATCTAAAGATGGCTGAGCTTATGCTCTGCTTCCTTAAAAACCTGCTTTCTCCTCCACAAATTTTAACTAGATACATTAGCTTGCACTGTCCTAAATTATCAGCAATGAGATTTTGAAGTGTTTACCGAATAGCCTGGTTTGTCTCCTGAGGAAGCAGCAAGTCAATGGTGAAGAAAATCCTCACATTTTCAAATACAGCATGGACAGAAAGACATGCATAGAACCTACATACACATCCTCGTGTATCATATGCATATCCTGGTATGCTGATTAGTGGGTAACATGCTTTCAGCTTTTTCTGGGTAAAGGTACCACAGAAACCTAAATAATTTTCATCATACCTAAGCTTTTAGATGCCTTACCGGAACAGACCTAGATAGTGAGGAAGGATTTTGTCTTTACGTCTCAGGGCAAGAAAGGAAGATGCTTTTTCCCCAACTCCCCCAACAATGCCTGGAGGAGCAACAGGAAAGAAACCATGGTGACCTCTCTGAACTTACGGAAGCAGCTGCCAGCTCAGCAGGAGAGGCCTTGCTGATGGACTGTAGTACCTATCACCAGAAGAAGCCATCAAGCCAGATCTTTCTCTCTTTTACTTCCTCTACCCCTAAATTATACAAATGGAAGAGCAAGAGAGGACTTTTGGAAACCTCAGGAGTCAGCTTGTTATTAAACTGGATAAATAAGTTGCCAAGATAAAGTTTCCAGTTATCCATACAAAATCAAAACAATGTAATTGCTATATTGAGCAAGTAAGGCATAACTTTATTTAAGATATGATTTATGTATTACTTCAATCTTCTCAAACACTTTGACTTTTGGCATATTAATGTTCTTGCTCTCTGAATTTAAACTTCTAAAAAAATATGGAAACATCAAAAAAAAAATTAAGCTTGGCAGATGTGAAACAAACCTATGTCTCATATGTAGAGAAAAATAACACACAAAAGGAAAATGCTGACTTTTCTAATTCTAGTTTTAAAGGTACCTTTGAAAATCTTTTAGCCAGTTATCACAATGGAGTTGAGCAACAATTCATTTCCTCTACCGTTGAGAAACTGAAGTTATTAAAAGTATAGGAAGCAAAAGAAGCAGAGATGGTGAGAGGAATTTTTATTTTTAAGATTGAAAGTGTAAGAATGTCCGAGAAGCCAGAATACATCTGACATCCTGACCCTGAAGACTTTAATGCAGGCATTTAACCTTAAGCATCAAAGAGGTCTCATGCACATATACACGGGACAGCAGATACATGTTCTTATTGTACCAACACCAAACAGAGATACCACATGGCACTGACAGCTGGTCTGTTAAAGTTTCTTTTTTCTTTCCCTGTTGTGAAGCTGATGTAAATGTGTAGTTTTAAGATGCTATTAGAGAGCTTTAAGTGAAAGCACTTTTACTCATGATGGGTTAAGAGGACACAACAAATCTGCTATCCTGGCTCAGCAGTTACACAAGGGAACTCACTAAGCTGCAATAACTTGTACATGTAATCACTCCTAAGTGCCTGTCCCTTTATTTTTACAGCCCCAAATCTAGGAGAGTCAAGCACAGGCCCTGGTTTTGCAAATACTTCAAAACACAGGGTGTATATGCACCAAGAGTGGCTAGAAGTTTAGGCTCTGCAGTTAAATGAAAGAGTTGATATGGGGTTTAAAGCAAAAGGCAGAAGAAAAGGGAGGGGGAGGAGAGGAGGAGAACATTTTCTGGCATCTGACCCAGGTTTAAAACTGTACTTAATTTTCTTAAACAAAACCAAAACACTCCTCCAACTTTGGGAAATCCCTAGAAAAATAACAGAAAACATTGTTTCAGAAAGCAATTATGGTTGCTAAAATGACATATCATTTATGAATGGAAGTACTTAGAAGAGAGTAAAGTAATTCTTAAGGACAATAGCAAACATGCATTGGACCTAAAATTGCTGTTTCCTTGGCACTCTTACATTGGCAATTCAGTTACTCAAGATTTGCACTACTGTAACAAAAAAGCAGAGCCAAGCCCATTATTTCCATCAGTGACAAAGAAATACTTATCTCCTAACTGTGAAAAAGTCTTAATAAAACTACAGAATGAATCATTTAATCAGCAAATGAAAATACAGACTGATCAGAAAATTCCTAAGAGTAGTAGGGGTAGTAGTATTAGTTACAATAATAGTAATTCTAGTGATGCGGCCATGCAGTACAGGCATACATCACCCAGCTTCAAAAGGATGCCTCTATCAGTTTTTTAAGTCTAGAATTTTATCGTTATCCTGTTAAATTGTATCTACAAAAGCATGGAGCTCAACTTGAAGGTGTGCTACATAAAATTCCTGTTGTTAATCTGTAAATTTACAAAGGCTAATATGTTCAGTTTAACAGCATCCCAACAGTACTGATATGGGAATTAAAACAGTAACCACTAAAAATCAACCAGTTCACAAGTCACACTGAAGACTGTAGGTAGTAACCCCCCATTCTTTAGTATCTTGTAAAAGTAACATGTTTGTTTACCATTCAAGGTCCGATTTAAAGCTTTCCCTGCCATCACTTTTAAGCACTCCACTTTTGAATGCAAGAGGATAAATATGTCAAATAGCATTTCTCCCCAGTCACCTCTGTGACTCAATTAAGTTCACAATAGAAAAGTTTTTCACCTCTCCTGTCATGTATTTAGTGTAAACCAGACACAAATCACTAGACTTTTAGTCTTGTTTACTGAAGAAACAAGGCTTATGCACTTTACATGTACTCAGTTCTGTGTCTAATAACTCTTGCTTTCCTACTCGCTTATTTCGATCAAAATTTGGCAAAGGGACAGAAGCACCAAATTATTAAATGACTGCATGTCTTGCACATCTAGGAGTTGTCAACAGGAGAGATACCCCGTCAGATCACTGAGGGAATGGCCAATCCTGAACGTAACTCCTGCTAGGTACCAGGGAAGGCACACAGGAAGGAGCAGGCTCAGAATGCATGGGAAACTTCAAGCAGAGGTTGCAGCTGTAGATACTAGAGATCCAATCATGTGTCACAAAACAAATGGCTGGCTTACAGAACTACATCTTCAAAAAATGAAGCTCAGACTTGCCAGCTTTGGAGAAAGATTTACTGTGCTGGAAGACAGTCTTTGTTGGTTGTTTTTTTGTTTCATTTTAAATGTTGTTGGCTTGCGTAATGACTAACACATAATAATTACAAACAGACAGGCTGAGGTTTGCTCAACACACCTGAGCAGCAGAGCGAAACTTTTTGTGACCTTCCCCACCAGCTGCTCCCATCCTACCAAAGCAAGTGCATGAGATGCTGGCAGGGAAATCCTCTCTCCTTCTAGTCAGCTAGATACTGCAGCACTGGCATCCCAAAGAACAGATTAACCTGGCAGAGGCTGAGGCCATGGTTGTTCTGGATGGCCTCAACAATAGCAAATTTCTTCCTGCCAGGAGCAAGGGCTAAACCAGGAAACATGCTGCTGTCTTACCACTGCAGTGCATGCCCAGATCTGCTGATGGCATCTGCCTGCTTGCCCCTAATTCCATGTAGCACAAATTTGACACCAGAAGTGCACCCAGTTCTCTGCTTTTCTAAGTGGATTGACATCTAGATGTTAGTTTGATCAAGATACGAAAATGCAAACAACAAAATGTAGCCAGTTCAAAATGCTTTTAATTTCCTAGCACTCATCGATGACATTTGTTCAGAGAGACTACTTGTTTTGTACTCCCCAGATGTACAGAAAACTCTCAGTCACAACAGTCTTAGATGTCGTACCATGGCTCTGACTGTAGCAGCTTGGCTGGACAACAGGAGCCTATAACATCCTTCAACCACAAGGGGAGAACAAATATCTGCCAAAGTCCCAAATAAGCTGTCATCAAGGCAATTGTCTTAGATCAGCCCTGATCTCACCAGCAGGCATTGCTGCTCAACTGGAACACAAACTCTTTGTACACGTGCCAAGACATTTCATCTCTTAATTGAAGTAAAAACGTCCATCCATGTGGGTCTCTAAAGGAAACCATTCTTTCATTGTGCAATCTCAACATATTTCTTTCTAAACACATCTTCAGTCATGACTCAGACTCAGGAATGCCACTGAGGAAGAGAAAAGATGTACTGCAGCACAAACACTTGCTAATCCAGCCAGATTACTGTGGCCTACTGGGCAGGTGGTTAGAGACAAGAGAAACATCTGAGAGTATATCCAGTCTTTGAGGTAACAGAAAGCTGTTGAATCTTTAGTGTCGCATTACAGTATCTGCCAAGATCCCTTTGAAAATTTTTACAATTTGGTGCTATATAATATTTTACCATACATCAACAAGAACAGAAAGTAGTTATAGCTGCTTGGAACTGTAAACTATATTAGTCCTATGAAAAGCATTAAGCAGTCCTCTTTCCATAATCATTTCACAAGTATGACTGTAAGTATTTTTTCTTCAGATGTTGCCTCTGTGTGTTCAGTTTGCAGCTCCATTCCATTAAAAGCATACAGATGTTCCTGCCTCTTAGTAAACACTATGTAAATTTGTTCCTATGATTACAGTACTTGCTAAAATGAGCATAATAATTAGGAGACAATCTTTACTTTATGAATTTTCCATAGCAGGTTTGATGCTCCAAGATAAATCTCCAGTTCATCAAAATAGCTATGCATGTACTTAATTTTAAACATACTCTTACTCCACCACAATTAAGCAAAAGACTTAAGTAAATGCTTGTTGCTTGAAGGGGTTTAAATCTGTTGACTTTAATTAGATTTATGTCCAGACTGAAGTTCTTTCCTGAATTGAGGCCTGTGAAGTACAGTGCTTTGAAAGAGGAAGTACTGAATGAAAACTAGGAGAGCCTATTCCAATTGTCATTTTAATATGAAATAATACTATTTTTACATACTCCATATACATTAGCTATTTAACACCTACATCATCATTCATAAAGAAGATAGTAAATGCTTTTACTTTATTTTATATTATCCAACTCCATTGTAAAAAAACTCACACTTATATCAAGCCCCATAAATAGCAACTCAAACTACAAAAAGAAACTCCTTGTTTCCTTGTGAATTATTTCTAGGAGAAGAGTCAGAAAGATTGTTACAGATAAAATAATCATATGCTTCTTATGCAATTGCTTGTGGCATTTCAGGAAAATGTCTTTATGGACACATATATTTTTAATGGTTTGGTGGTAACTTTTCTAAATACATACTGCATTAAGTCTTCTTAAGAATTTTCTTTAAAAAATACCTTCTAAATAATGACTAGTGAAGCAACCTCCATAAGAAAACCAGATACTAATCATAATTTGAAATCAGACAGACAGGAAATTGCCACACCCAACATTAGTGAATGCATCCAGGTCCCATGGTAGTCTTTATAGTGAGTTTAGATTGTCTATGGGAAATGAAATCATGTGCCAAAGGCCAAGTAAACCCAAAATTAAAATTCACAGTAATGACTCCCAGTTGCATTCATAATCCTGCTTATTACCTCTTACATCATTATAAAGTGTTCTCCAGAATTAAACAACCCACTGCTGTGCTATGTATATCACTGATACACCATAGGCTGTCCAAGCTCTGCTCCAAAGGCCAAATATCACCCACTCAGATTTAAAACTTGTGTTCAGGGTCATCACTCATGTCTATGTGGTGGTCAAACTGTGGGATACTGCGTGCCTTGGAATTATTTGCTGCTAATTCCCAGGCTTGTTTTATCACAAGCCCTCTAATTCACTTTTAGATACTACATTCTGCACGATGATGACAGGAACTACAATCTACATGCTAGTATGGCAATAAAGAGTGGCTCTTCAATCCCAGAAAGTTATCACAGTAATTACTTATTGTGGTGTTTCTGGACAGTTTCTTTGTGGACACATGCATATATTTTAAATGGCTTGGTGCTAACTTTTCTTTTCTATGGGTTTGTATTACCTACCATGTCTCCAAAGTTCATATTCAGTGGTCTCAATTCCTTTCACCGTTATTTGCAAGAATGGGAATTAGAAACTTTGATGACCTGGTGAAGTCACTCACTCAAGAAATTAAACTAAACAATAAAACTAAGTAGCCTAAATATTGTTTAGCAGAAACATGGCACCTGCAATCCATTACTGAAAGAAGAACTCAGTACCATGAAATACAGTGATCAAGTTTTCAGATAGTGCAAAAGACGTTAGTGGAGAATGAAAATAGAGTAAGTTTATTTTCTTCTGACTTCTAACTTCATTTAGATTTAATAGTTGGCAGCATGTCAGGATGAACAGGCTTCCAGCAGGAGATCATTATTTTAAAACATTAACTCCCATGTTAATGTTTGATTTTGCTAATGTTTAAAATGGGATATATTTCTGAGCAGGAGAATGGAGGGAAAAAAAGGATCACACACAACGTTTATTCTCCAGTAAAAGTAAGTAAAAGTAACAGAGGTGGGTTACAGAGGGTGGAGGAAATTGAAAAAAAAAAGAAGATAAAAAAAATCACCCAAACCCAATTTCTTCCTTCCTTTGTAAACACATTGTCTGCTTAAAATTAATGGCTGAGTTTACACTCAGCCCCACTTTTAAAACACACTTAAAACATACTTAAGCTAATAGAATGTAACAGATAATACAATTCACACAGGCAACTGCTAAATACAATGTGCAGGAAACACAGGAAAATAGAAAGAGTTTAGTGCTAACAGAAGCAATTTATTGGGCACAGCAACCTTTGCCAGATTTCTGCTATCCTGTTATTTGATGCAGAACATCAGCCTTGAAGCCGTGTGTCATCAGAGGTGCAGTGTTCTGGAAAAGACCTTAATCTCTGATGACCATGGGAAGTCATCAGATATCCCATCATCCTTTTTCTGATAAAAGAGGTATCAGCTCCTGGTCAAGTAGTACCTGGGTTAAATAGTTGGCAAACTAGCATGGCAAGTGTGGGAGTGCAAAGACAGAGGTGAATCACAAATAAAAGGCAGATTGTGCAAACAGAATTTCTTGACTCTTGGGTTGCTCTCAAACTTAGTTCCATAAAATAGATGATGATCTCACATAAGCTTGCTAATGCATTCTTCAAAATAAGACACAAAGTTTTTAATGAACTTCCACTGATTTTAGTGATAACAAGGCACCAAGGGACTCTGAAGTATCTGAGCTAAGTTGGCTATCTCAGGCACCAGAGTTCACAGGATCCACTGTGTGTAGTTCCCTACTGTGTCATCCACTCCTGCAGACACATTTATTCCCATCCTCCTTGCAGTTCTGACTACATCAACAGAGTGCATATTTCACATTCTGCTGATGGCCTTGTGTAATACTACTGTCATGCCTTAAAATTCATCTCACACCTCATCCACTTTCCACATTTTTTCATAACAGAAAATGTGATTCATACATATCTGTAATTGCATGTATCAATGTAAAACACCAAGCTGTTGCAATAGCAAAGCCTGGGTACCAAAACTTTTCCAAAAATTCAGGGTGGTTTTACAGAAGAAAGGATTTCAAGCCATGATTTTCCAGTGACACTTCATGGGCTTTTCAAGGAGACAAGCCTCCAATAGTGACATCCAGCTACCAGCAGCTGTGAGCTGTTGTCTTCTGCAAGCAGAACTTTGTTCAGAATTTCATACTTCTCTTTTAATAACAAAGTACCCTGTAGAGAGGCACGGAATTTATATACAAATTAGGCTTCATCCAGGTATAAGAAGACTTAAAAATATTGCTGAAGCACCCTAATGGGCAACCTAACCAACAAAAGACTGTACAAAAGAACAAATTAGAACAACTACTTCTGAGATTACATGGGTTATTCCCACTAGTATAGTCAGCAGGATGAAAAACACAAAAAACTTCTGTTGCACTGAGAGGAAGAAGAGCAAATATGATTTTCTTTCTTAGCATCTAAAAGTAACAATGCAGATTTTCATTCCAGTTGTGCACTTGCAAAATGAGATGACTGTTTTTTCACTGTACAAACCAGCAGGAAATCATAAAAGTTAAAAAATTAGGGATCAGATAAATACAGAATACTGTCATTTTTGAGGAATTTAATTGCCAGTGGTATAACACTAACAGGCTGTCTCTACTGTAAAATAACTGGTTTGCATAAATGTATTTTGTTAACTCATCAGTAGCTCAATTATTACTTTGTTGTCTTAGGTCTAAATAATGGAAGTAGAAGTGTAACTTAAAACAAGAAATATCTGTCAAGCAGGAAAGCTCAAGATACCTTTTAATAACATACCAGAGAGCTGCTTTACTGTGCTGCTGCTTCTTTTGAACTCCTAGATAATATCAGCTGAGGAACATTATACTGTTCTATGTACATTTCCCTCATCACCACAGTATCTGAAAAGTTTCCAGTAGTTCATTAAGCAACATGACTAACCTCTCTCATTTGTGGTTTCTCCATTCTCTCTCTCATCCTCTCCCCAAGGGAAGAAGAGCTTTCTATGTGTGTGTATGCAGTGTTTTGGTTTATTGCGTTGGTTTGATTTTTTTTTTAATTTTAAATTTTATTATGTGCCTGCTACTTTGCATTTATAACAAAGAGATACATGGTTTTATCTCACTTAATTTCTGGCTTTGGTACTTCCATATTACTAAATGTAACCTGCACTCCTTGCCCTACCTCTTTGTTTCAGTACATGCTACCTTCCTACTCTTCCATACACCTCAAGGACACACAGCAAGTTGATGCAAAGTACAAAAAAGATCAACTAAGTCAGACAAAAAGAGTGGAAGGGTGGAAGAAAGGTCTCATAAATTATGCAGGCTGCTGAAAGGTCTTGTGTTTTTTAAGATGAACTACTGCAAAAAATGTCTGTGCTATTAAAGTGGATAGTGAGCATATGAGAGTCCCCAGTAGGGGTGCACAGGGAGCTGCAGTATTTGTCTACTGTGCATGAGGCGCATTGTATAGGTTTTTTTGTTGCCGTTATACAACTGCATGAATGGAGATGGCTTTTCACATATAAAATGCAGATATGAAAAACTTCGAAAAATTAAGCCTGCTTCTCTTCCATTACGCTAGCATATATGGACCACAACGTCACTAGCTCAGCATATCCCTCTGCAAGAAGAGACTACATCTTGGTAGCATATGTGTCACTTTTTTTTTAAAGTCCGGACTGAAAGACATTATGCTAGGTATTCAAGTTAGAAAAAGACAGCCATAAGTATTGTGGAAAACTGTTTCACTTTTTATGCATGTACCAATTTTGTATCAAAACACCAGGCATGGTCTCAGTTCTCCTAGTCAACATTTTTGGTATCATCGCCTCTCTCATTAAAAATTCACACTAAAGTCTAGCTCTAAAGAGCAATATAAAAATGCATATAAGCCCTATTTCAGCAATGCTTTTTCCCAGTATATTTTGAAACGGCTCAAGAAAAAAGCAATGCTGTTGTTTTTTTATTGATGGGGAAAGTGATAGAAAAGCAATGGGACTTGTTCAAAGTCTGTCAATAGATCAGGGCTGGGACCAGAGTAAAACTTCAGGGATTGTACATCCTAATACACCAGTCTGTTCCAAAAGCAACATAGTCACACAAAAGTCTACTAACCCAGCAGAATCTGCTTTTCAAGGAAAGCACAAATTACTGGTGTGTATACATTAGCTTTTTTTCTTTTTTTTTTTAATTTTTTCCCCCTAAAGGCATATTTCTGTGCAAGTTTTGGAGATCTGCCGCAGCATTATCTGCTGTTTGATTTCTGTCATTCAGAATAGTTGCAGGTGAGTTGAGACCTTATCCTCTCCGACAGAAGACAGCTAAGGAAGGACTGAATCTTTAGTCGCATTCTGAGGACATTTCTGGAAGGCTTTACTAACCCAACACTTAAAAACCAGGAAAGCCAGAGTAAAGGCTAATGTGCCTTAATATAAAAAAGACTGGGAACAGAGCTAAGCTGTCTGGCTGACGAGCACGAGCGCTAAGTCCTGTGAGACTCTGAATAAAATCTTCAGGGTTTGCCTGCTGCCTTCAGACAGCAACGCATCCAGAAATGACAGAGAGAGCTGGGCGTCAGCTGTCATTGCAAGGGTCTTGCTGAACATTAAAATACTCCCCGCATCAAGCAAATGCGATTTCTGGCATAAAACCAGCCAGTAAAGAGCCAGCTCAATTCCCTCTCAGCGCACTGCTGCCAGTTAGAGCAGACGGAGAGGAAAAGTAGGGGCCAATTTTTTCCCCTCATGGTGGCTTTCCTGCTTGGGACTCAGCAAACTGCAGTACTGATATCAACAAGTTCCACAATAAACTCAAGCTTGCTCTTTCCCAAAAAGCCAACAACATCATTCTGACATTGCCTGCTTCAGAAGAACATGCATAAACAGCTTGTTTCTAGGAAGGTTTCTTAATTGCTCAGGGATTTTTGGCTAAGCCACCTGATAATTTGGCTTGCTTTTCACCTTGGAACAGTTCTGCCTTTCAGACACTCTCCTGGTCATAATTTGCTTTATCAAGTTGTTTTTTTTTTTTTTTTAATTATTTTTTGTTTTCAAAGACGTTTTATTGGCAGAACCCTTTTTTTATGGTTTTAAGCTGCTGCCAATTGCCTGAGAACGTTAAGAGTGGGTAAAATTTCAGATAGCTGCTTCTTAGGACAAATACGGAGTTTGAGATGCATAAGTACGATGCAGAGTTTCACAGCTTTTTCACAGACTTTCTTGGATCCTGATAAAGTTTTCTATTTTCCTTTTTGATGTTTTCAAAACAACAATTTTTCCCACAACAAGTATAACATCTCAGCCACTAACACCTTTTTTGTCTACACACACTGGAGAAGGTAGGCTAATCCTGCTCTCTCATTCATGAATCAGACTTTTGCAACTAACGGATGATAAAGAACTGCCTTCACCGAAGGTATCAGGAAAGGATCTTACAAAGGTGACAAATGACTGAACGGGAAATGTGTGTTGTTTTAAACCAATACAATAACTGATGCAAGAGCATTTGTTTTCATACATAAGTGGCAGAGAAAGGCACAAAGTTTCCTGACTAGCATTCTAGTATTTTTTGTGTGCATCGGTTTGTTGTTGGCTTACTATTTTTTTAATAGAAATAGCAAGTTAAATGTTGTCCAGACACTTGCTGGCTTAAGCTTAAGAGCCTGTGTGCAGAGTATTCACACTGGGACTCCACTCTTCTCTCTCAATAACATTATTTCAACTATTGCGTTGTACTGCCACTGGGAAAATAGGAACATTTCAACAAAGAAAAATAAATTGCATTTGTGTTCTCACTTCAACTCCCAGTTTCTCACTGGAGTAGTGCCAGGCCAGTGTTTCAAGGTGCTGACTATCTCCTTCTAGCAAAACAGAACAGATGGAACAGGGGAGCAAGGCTGGGACTTGGAGCTAGATGAAAAAGTGTTTAAGTCCCATATCAGAGCAAGGCTCTTTTCTCCCTTTACCCTCTCCACTTTGAGTACCTTGGATTTCAGAATATGTACATCTTAACACAGCAGCTAGGAGGGAACCATGACACATTTGGTTCATTCGTTGCACCATGTGTTGCTGCAGTTGGGGCACAGCTGGGAAAAACAAGGTTTGCTTCCCTCCTTTGCCACCTGCAACCTCGGGAAAATCTGTTCACCACTCCCAGATGTAGTTTGCCACCAATGCAACAGGAATAATCCCCTCTTCCTGGATACAGTTGTATACCAAAGGCTCTGAGATGGCCTAATACTTCCACGTCATGTAAATGAAGTGGGCTCTACAATTTGTGCCTCTGTGTGCGCAATTCACGTCAGTGGACCACGCTATTCTTCCAGCTTTTACAAGATGAGCACAACAAGCACATTTGTAAAAATAACCTTGGTATGAATCCATGCAAACTACTCACAGAAGCTAGTTAAATAAAACATGGCATTTGGTGGCCATAAGCAGCAGAGGTGGGGGGGGGGGGGGAGCAGGCATGAAACATGAGCCTAACCGGAACCGGGGAGTTGGGGTGAAGAGGGCTACAACTCACATTTGCAGAACACTTTTTGAATACCAAAGCTTTCCTCTTTATAAAACAAAAACTTCGTTCAGTTCACTCACCATGAATAATGAACTGGGGAATTAAAAGCTTTAAACCTGTTAAAGAAGTAATATTAACTTAGGTATAAATATAGCTGAAATAATCCAGACAGTTTTATGACCTTACACCCCCAAATGAAGGTGAAACACAGAATTCTTTCCCCAGGAATAGTGGTAAACACAGCTAACAGATGGAAGAGCTGAATGGAAATTTCAATAAAGCAGGCCACAAAGAAGCATTTGTAAGTGCAGGGGTGTTCACTTAAAAAAAGGGGGGAAAAAGGGAGGCTAAAAAATGGAACTTTGTTTTATTTTGATAGAGTGCCAAAACAGTACTGCATTCCTTAAAGAGCAGAATAAAGGATCAAGTTAGACTGGCCTTCTCAACACCTCAGCAAAAGCCCCCATGGGTCTCATTTTGCTAGGATGACTATTTATATGACAGGTAAGGGAATAATTTTGTTGGATTCAGTTACACTAGGCCTCCATGACCTCTGGGTCAAAAGAGCAAATGCAAAAGTGACAATGTGGATAATTGCCTGTTTAGGATAATGGAATACTGATTGAGGGTCAATTATTATAACACCTGAAAGATAAATGAGCTGATTTGAAAGGTTCAGCAGAGATAGCAAACAAGGAGATCTGTCTGTGTGCACCATGCCATGGCTAATAATACAGAGTACAGACTGCTGTGTTTGATAGAAGAGAAGCATATTTCCTGAGCTGAATTACTAAAGCCAAGCAGTTTCCAACTCCTAAAATATTTTAGTTTGTAAAACATGCCATAAAACAGAAATTCAGCTCAACTGCCCAAAGCTGCAGGATTAAAGTAATATTATTTAACATGCTACACAATTAATTTCCATTATAGCCCTTGCCTGTGCCTCATGTCCCAGACTCATTCTTTCTTCTGTCTCTTGAGTGAACTTTCTTCCATTGCTACACAAATAAAGAAAACCAGCTTTGACATTTGTGTTTCTAAATCCAAGCAAAGGGGAAACACCATTCAGGCTGCTACTGCAGAGGAGCACTGTGGTTTATGGGATTTTTGAAGAACTGAATTTTGCCCATTAAGATATTTTGAAACCTCTGTGCATGTGGCTAGCCTGATTATCTTGCTCTGCATTGCTTTTGGGTGGTGTGATTCTTAAAATGCTCATTTCTCACCTTGGTTTTCTTCCTATTTCTTGTGCCCCACAAAAGACGGAGATCCTTCTTCCTTCCTCTACACATCATGATGGTTTTGGTTTGGGAAAAGGCATTTTCAAGGGGAAAGCAGAAATGACCCCTCTTTAGGTTTACAGTCCAACAAGAGATCAGTTGCCATTCTCTCCACCGCGTGAAGGCACATCAACATGTGCAGTGCTTTGAGGGAGCAATATGCTTAGAAACTGTCTTCCACAGAAGTGTTCTGGAGTAAGAAAATGGCTAGTGTTCAGACACCAAGAAAGCCCACCCCTGAAGTGCAAAAAGTATTTCCAGATCATTTGACATGTCCATCTTGTAGCATCAAATGAAGGGGCAATAGGAAACACATTTCCCTGAAGAGCGGAGCTGTGATAAACAGCTCTCAAGATGAATATTCATGTCTCAAAGGTATGCAACAGCAAAAAATGTTATTTAGAAGATATTCCATGCAAGTGAGATGAAAAAGTCTCAGGGAATCTTCTGCAATAAACTCACAACTCAATCTGAGCCTCTCCCAGTGCTCTTCCACAGTGGCATGTGAGGAGCTTGCCTGCTTTTTCTCTGCAATCTTTGTGAGAACATGGATCTTGGAAAGTGCAAAATAAGGCATGTCTAGATCTCTATGACAATGTCAACAGAATACATTAGACTACGACAAGCTGCCAATACAAGGAAAATATGAAACTATGCCACCTTCAAGAAACCATACCATCTGCAACTTAAGAGCCCAAGTGTCCCACTAGAAACACCCTTGGTAGGAACAACAAGGATGGAGAGTAAGTCACATGATTTTGGGTAAGAAAACAAAACAAAAAATCCCAACCCTGGGCCTCCGATCAAACACTGTCTCACAGTGACTAATTTCTGACTAGAACCCTACTGCTTTGGTTTTCCTTTCCCCCAGACAAGATGAATCACTGTGTGCAGGCTGACAGAAAAGAGAAGGCATCCTTTCCCTTCAGCTGCCAAACCCCTCATGATTTTCCTGTATGACAAAAGTCCGTCCAGCAGTGATGAGAGATTTCTGAAACCAACTGAAGTTTTCAAGGCTTAAAGGATTATTGAAATCTCTTCCAGTGTAGGGATAAGTTAGCTCTTACTTCAAATACAGTGTATTTTTTTTCCTCACTGCATTTAGCTTCTGCAGCGAGCACACCTCTCAAATGTTCCACATTTCAGGAATGGCTCTCATTTTAGTCTCAAAGCTATTTATCTTCCTCGAAGATTTGCTACCTCTGTACTTTTGTTATTTAAAACTCCTTGTAGCAGTAAAAACAAACAGAAAAAACTTCTGCAAGCTCAACTTATAGAAAAAAGACACTCAAAGGAACAAATCCCAAGATGTTTTCAGTTCCCATGCAAATGTGTGCTTCCTATCTCTTTTCCCCTCATTTGGGTACTGGCACTCTGAGAGGTACTCACAAAAGTTTCTAGCACAGAGATCCAGTGCAAGTTTTATGAAGACCCAAAAACTCAAGGCAGGCTCCTCTCTTCCCTCCCACTTATGTCTGAGGGACCCACACTGCTACCGGGGCTATCCTAACAAAGCATCCCCAAGCAAAGCTAGCTCCTGAAACCAGCTGTGATGATCGAAGCTCAATATTTCAAATTTGCATAACCTGTGCTAACTCTTAAACATGGGCCTGATTTCTCAGAAATTACAGGAACTGATTACTACTGTAATACAGCACAGAGCCTTCTGGAAAGCACCAGGCAGTTTCATTCTATAAAAGTCCCACAGGGGATTCTTGCTCTGAGGCTGCTTGTACAACATAGCCAAGCCTTCAAGAACAGCTCTGTGCATGACTACTGCATATCATCTACCAGGTAAGAGAGGGAAAGTGACAGTTACAATGACATATATATCTTTAAAGAAGTGCTGCTGCTGAATGAATAGAAAACCAAGTGTGAAGGCACCTTCAAAAACTGCAAACCAAATCTTCCTGCAATGAGACAAATACCTTAGCACCAAAAGAGACCAACAGTGATTTTGCAAAGGATGAGAGATTTGGTGGTGCTCTGATTTGGTGCAACAGGGATCTGGGGCCATAGGAGCTGCCTCTGAGCTTTGACATTCTGGCTGGTGTTGATTCCTGGCTTGACAGCTCCTCTGCATGATACAGATATTGCAAAGGAGCCACTGGCTAATGTCAGCCTGCTTGCACAGCACAAGCCAAATCAACCTGAGCAAAACTAAGCTATGGGCTGTTTGCTTCTTCTCAGCAGATACCTACAATATCCCTTCCACGGGAGAAAATCTCACGAAGTCTAAATGACTAAAACTCTTATTATCCTACCAGAAAAAAATGTGAAGGTGTCTTTAAAAAGATTCAATAGAGACTGTGTGGAAAAAATCCCTGCAGAGTAATGGAAAGAGAATCTGGAGTGACAGTGAACTAGAAATCTAGTATATGGAAGGGTAAAGAAGCAAATGAACCCTTGAGTGTTTTAAATGGAGAAGAATATATGCCATTTAATTAAGAATGAAAGAGGAACATGATCTGTTGTATAAAAAATCCCACTCAAATGAGTAACTTTGGAAGAGGCTGGTAGCAAACACATCTGCAGTAACAGTGGATATAACTAAGGCAGACCAAGTGCTGAAAAGCCAGCAGGAAGAAAGAGGAGACTTTCTGCATAACAGAAATAAATTTCTAATGTTATCCCATCTTCAGCTAACTTACATAGCTTGAAAGATGGGAATAAATCAAAATTGGACTGATCTTTATCAGCAAAGAAGTTGATAAGTCTACTCTGTAAGTTGGCAAAGTTCTGAAGATCACTCATGAGGACTTAGCTCACCAAACATCAAGTTAAAATAACCTCATATTTAAGGGTTTGCTGAGTATGTGGCAAAAGACAACTGCTTAGTGTATTTTTGGAAGAGACTTTGCAGAATGATGGAAAGGTAAAAGGGGCTTTTTCCTTAGGTTCCCAGGGCAGGCTGTGAAAATTCCTTCCCAATAATTAGTTTAATGCTGTTGGGCTTCATTGTAATGCTAATTGTCATGGGGTGTGAAGTTTGGTGGTTTTTTTGTTTGCTTTGTTTTTTGTTTGTTTGTTTTTTTTTTTTAATAATTTTTAAGTGCATCTTCTCATTTACATTTCAGTAAAGGCAAACATCCTGGGATGTTAAAGCTGCGATGTAAAAAGCATATTACAGTAATTTTGGTGGTAAATAACTGAACTCAAAAGAAAACCTACTGGAAGGAAGCTACAACAAGGCACTACAAGGCACTAAGAGCTGATCAGATGTATGTACAAGAAAATGAGAAATCATTTTTGAAAAGCATGTTTTTTTCCTGTAGCTTTTGTCATAGATGTTTTTTTTTCTTGTGGAATAATCTTACAAGCAGCAGCAATGTTACTGATAACTGAAGCTTTACAGTCTGTGTGTAAAAGCAAATTTAAAAGCAGATTCCTAAACAAAGAACATGCTGCATTCATTAAAAAATTTAAAAAGACTGGACTCAAAGCAGCATTCAGGTTGCTTTTATATAGGCTACCAATACACCACGCTTTTCCCCTTTTTGTTTGTGAACAGTTCATACACTGTTGTTGTGCTAAACTACTAATGTAACCATGATACAGTGACAGAGAAAAGATGCATACCTGACTCAAATGGTTCTTAAAGACACCCTCAAACTCCTTATGTGAAACCAAAAAGTAAACTGCAACCTGCAGTCAACTGTGGGAATTCTCAGTCAACACCACCATAAACAGTAAATGCACACTGACAGCTCTCTGAAGCTTCATCATATGAAACACAGACATATGAATAAAGAGGGGTCATCCTGAGCATCATCCCAATTCAGCTTAATACTTGGCATCACTGCTGGCCCCAGGCTCATGTGACATGATAGGTTTCCCCTCTCATTCTGATCCTTATAACTATACACCCTATACCCACATACATCACCTGCTTCTTCCCAGCCTGCCTCCCGTGACCCTTGCATGAATGAGGAACCCAGAAGCCAGGATAGACAAGTGTGACTGATAAAGGAGGATTTGACTTGCCAAGGTTTGGAGAATCAGGAGACTAAACTTGAATTTGATATGCACGACACCTGAAACAAAGTTTTCTATTAAGTTATTCTGTGGTATCTTATGGGTTTGGGGGCTGTGATGACTGGGATAGGGAGATGGAAGGAATGTGAAGCACCACATTTCAGAGGAAGAACTAGAGTTAATATTAATAGCTAAACTCTATGATTAAAGGGAGACTTGCAAGGAGAAACATTAATTAGCAGTTTAAGCAAGCACTTGAGACTTTCAAGTTTTTAATATACAGATGAATGATACATCAGAGTCACCTTTCCTGCTGTTCTCCATGACGTTAATATTCAGACAGCTTAAAAAAATGGTGACCTACTCCTGTTTGGATGTGCCACACAAATGCTAAGAACATGTAGGATAGGGAAAAAAATAGTTAGCAGTGGACATCACTGTCAGCACTGTATTGCTGACAGTGACAGCAACAGAAAAATCTTACTGAAGCATAGGCTTAAGTTTCCACTGAGAAAAAGCTTAGGGCTCTTTTCCCTTTTCTTTATAAAACTAGTATCTTTCAATGGGTCGGAGCAATTCCAGGCACAGCTACAGGTTGGGCAGAGAAGAGATTCAGAGCAGCCCTGCAGAGAAGGACTTGGGGGTGCTGGCTGATGAGAAAATGAACATGAGCCGGCTTCAGTGTGCGCTCAGAGCCCAGAAAGACAACCGTATCCTGGGCTGCATCAAAAGGAGCGTGACCAGCAGGTCGAAGGAGGTGATCCTGCCTCTCTACTCTGCCCCACAATACTCTGGAGTATTGTGTGCAGTTCTGGTGTCCTCAACATGAAAAGGACATGGAACTGTTGGAGCAAGTCCAGAGGAGGGCCACGAGGATGATCAGGGGACTGGAGCACCTCCCATATGAAGATAGGCTGAGAAAGTTGGGGCTGTTCAGCCTGGAGAAGAGAAGGCTGCGTGGAGACCTCATAGCAGCCTTCCAGTATCTGAAGGGGGCCTATAGGGATGCTGGGGAGGGACTCTTCATTAGGGAGTATAGTGATAGGGCAAGGGGTAACAGTTTCAAATTCAAACAGGGGAGGTTTAGGTTGGATATAAGGAAGGAGCTCTTTAGTGTAAGGGTGGTGAGGCACTGGAATGGATTGCCCAAGGAAGCTGTGAATGCTCCATCCCTCGTGGTGTTCAAGGCCAGGTTGGACAGGTTGGGTGACATGGTTCAGTGTGAGGTGTCCCTGCCCATGGCAGGGGGGTTGGAACTAGATGATCTTAAGGTCCTTTCCAACCCTAACTATTCAATTCTGTGAATGGTTTCTGAAATAAATAGGAGACTGTAATATACAAGATGCAGCCATTACATGGCCTTCATTGAAAAATCTGAAATGGACAGGAAACTTGAAAACGGAAAGCATGGGTTCACAAATCATGCCATGTACTATTTTAATGACCTGGGCATGCCATGATGAAGTGACATAAACAACAACATACTAACTTATACTTCACACAGAGTTTAATCTGCCGTACCAGAAAATGGATGACCAGTTTTCCCCTAAAGGAGAAAGAATTTATTTTAACAATAGTAATTTACTTCAATAGGTCTGTATCAATTCCTTTCCTTATTTACAGAGAAATAAACTGCTTGCTGTTTAGATAACATTCTCTTCAGGGCAGGCGTAGCTTATCGGAGCTGCCTGCTGCGAGCCAACTGCAAGTTGCAAACAATACGCTTTTACCAACTCTGAAATCTGACATAATAAAGCAAAGCACAAATTGCTTTCCGAGCCTTTCTTCAGCTTTCCTCAGCATAGCTGGGAGAGACTTGGCCCATTTATACTAAAAGTGAGAGAGAATGAGAGTATGAGAGTGTCAACTGGCTCCTCCAGGAAAAATCCTGGCCATGGGCTGGGCATCCTGTATAGGAATTTAACCACTCTTTTACCACTGTGTGACATGCTCTTCCAATGGACTTTTAATCCATTCACTCAATAGGATGCACAGAGATAAAACCAGCAGAAACCAGGAGCAAGAAAGTAGTACTTCGTGCCACTCTGCTCTTTCATTGTTTTCTATTCACCCATCTGTAACTTACCCTCTCACACAGATTTAACTCGATCACTTGAAGTTCAATGCATGCTGAAGGCAGGTGAAACAGCTTTTCTCAGTTGCTCTGTATTTGTATGCAGATGGTAATATGCCAATGTGGTCAGTCGCCTGCCCCAGAGGAACTGCCCTCCCAACCTGCCCCTATATAGAAGGAAGGCAGGCAGCAGTGAGGCAGCAGCAGACTCCATCTGCCACCAGCACCTCCTTTGCCACAGAGCCACTGTAAACACGTTACGGACAAACTCCATGCAAGTAAATAACACTATGTGAACTGTCTGATGTGCCTGTCTTGTTTCCATACCATGATCCGGGGCAGGTTGGCAACTTTAATTGTAATTTTCCCTTTGAGCTGGACTACATATACTCAGGTTTGAGGCTTTGTTCTGGAGCAGTCTCAAAGTTTTGAGAAGCCCATCTCTCTCCACAGCTGACACCTCTGCAAGGTGTCCCGAAAAAACCTCCAAAATTTGGTTGAAATTCTGGCAGGGCAATGAAGGAGCAGTTGTCTAGGAGACTTCTAGCTCCACTGGCATTAAACTGAAAACATATCACCTTTTCTGTGAGGAAGTCCAGCTGTAAAGGCCCTGGAAGTCCTGCAGTAAGAGGCACTGTTTCAGGGCAAGGTGCAGCAAGTGAGGACGGCCACTCTGTAGAGTTCTCCTCCCTTTGACAAACAGTCCAGTCTTTGCACCTCCTGTACAAGACTAATAAACTCTATAAAATATCAAAATTACCATTACCAGGGGATACATCTATAATCCAGGGATTTCTCTGCTGGCTGTGTACTGGCTCGGAGCACTGTGGCCCACTGCCTTCAAAATTATAATCCCTTCACTGAATGCAACACAATTAAAAATAATAGAATATTTCAAAGGACTAAGTGCTCCCATATGGAGATCAGTTCTTTAAGTGTTGTAATTTGCCAACTATAAATATGCTGGAATTGTTTTAACGAAATATCCCATGTTATTATGTAAGTACAGTATTGTTTCCATTCACACTTCTGTTCTACACAACTATTCCAGATGTTCTACCCACAATCTTGAGATGTTCTTTAGGCAAAAAAATGTGTATACACATGGTTACACATTTAAATATCTATGTCTATAAGCAAATATACGTGTGCATAAAAATCAACTTCATAAAATAAAAGCTAACATTAATTGGTTTTACATTTAAAAGAGGTTCTCTGAGCATGCCTTAATCTTCTTTTAACAAATCTGCCATCATGTAACTCAAACCCTTAAACTATCATGTTCCTAAGTTGCAATAAAAACAAGAATAAAAGTTTACTACAAGGTCAAAAACTGTCAAGTATAAGCAAGAGAAAATGCAGAGATGCTGGAGAAGCAGTGAGGTCAAGTGCTTCTGAAAAAATTCAGGTACTGTACCTTCAAGTATATTGCAGCAGTAGGTGACTGGTTACTGCTGTTTTATTTAATAAGACTTCACATAAATTCCAGCTGCTAACCATGTGATAAGTCCATCTCAGAACAGAAGGGCTTCTATTCTCCCACCACACTACGATCCAGACTTCCACCCACCTCACTGGGAGTTACAGCTGTACTGCGGGCTGATCCCATGGACCGTTTTCCTGCATTCACATTTGATTATAATGCGTGAGCTGTGTGAATGAACAATCTTCGGATTTAAGGAAAAAAACCGCCTCATTTTATGTAACCCTATATGTGGTATGGTAATAATCCTGGGGCTTGACTGCACAGCAATTTTCTCAATGCTTTAATGCAGTGATAGCACTTTTCCAAAACAAGAAGGACAGGCAAAGAAAGAAATAAAAGGAAAACGCACACAGGATAAAGAATGAGATTAAAAGGTTAGTATCACTGACTTTTTCTCCCCTTGCGCCTTCTCCCATTCTCTTTTTTTCCTATATTCCAGCTATCCTGCTTTTTATAACATAACTTTTGCATCTGTAGAAAGGGTCCAATCCTTTGCAAAAAGCTGAGGGCCCTAAACTCATCTTTTCCTCAGCAATTTTACACAGGGAAAATACTTTATTTCTGGGCAGTCTGTGAAGCTGTTCTATTATGCCTACTGCAGCCTCAGATGGTGGTAGGTTGTGCCATACAAACAAGTATTTCCCCATGTGAGGGGGAGTAGGTGGTGGACTGGAAGATCCACATGGCAAACTGCTGTCCAGCCCTGGCACTATGCGACTGATAAGTACCACAACTGAACAGAAGTGGGTGGAAATAAACAATGCAGATTGTGCTTGATTAGCAAAAGATTACTACTTCTTTCCCCCTAAAAAAAGGGAACTTTTGTTGCTGTCTCTTCAGCAGTCTGTTTCCCTTCTTCCATTTTTCCCTTCTTCCATGTGTAGCTTTTGTACTTTTGGGTGGCAAATAAGATATTTACAACTGGGGAAATGAGGAGATTCTTTCTCCCTGGTTTATAATTGAGGGTTTTGAAAATAAAAGTAATCGCAATTTGGGTGATGTTTTTCATCATAAAAATCTTATCGAAAAAATTGAAAATCCTGATGACAAGAAAACTATATAATGTTTAGTTGCAAAACCAAACAGGAATATTTACTATTAGTGGACGCTTATTTCAGAACAAAATAAAGGTATAAAATAAAGACAACATTTATTTTTTCTCTTAATAATTTATACAGACAGCCTTGTATATTAAAACAGTATGTACTGGTTTTTCACTTTAACATTTTTAATCTCTTTGTAATTATTTCTCATCTAGTCTATAAGCCTTTCTCTGGAGACCTACATCAAGTATCTGTAACACAAGCTGAAACTACATTTAATAATGTACACTTCACTCTTTAAAAAGCAAAAGCTTTAAAGTCATTAGAGCATAAGTGTTCAAAAAAACACGCGTACAAATGGCAGGCTTTTAAAAATGCTGGACATTGCCCATGTAACTCATCAAGAAAGAGTATGACAGCCTGGGATGTTGGTGAGGATACCCCTGACCAGCGACCATATGGTCACAAAGAGGTCCAGACCTGGAGACTTATCTGAAGCCAGCTAGATGAAGCACACCAAACGTGTAGGTGTGAACTAAACACTAGTCCCAACTATTTGTAGAAACACACAAAAACGCCAAAACAAAACAAAAAATCCAGGTGCTGTTCCAAATTTGTATTTCTCTGCTGCAAGCTGAGTTAAGCTATAGTTGCAGCCCTTTTGCCTGTGCAGTCAGCATCCAGGCAGCTCAGCTTCAACTCAGGTGCAGCTTCAGCTAGATGCTCTCAGCATCTCAGAGCATGAAACCGACATTTTTGCCAGGGGTGATGCTCATTTTTGCATTTTTTCCAGGGTCTGCAGAGTAAGCAGCTGCAGACCATGGGGTGGCCTGGTGTGGAGACACGCAGGGAAGGGGTGGGAAAACTGAAGGAGGCTTGCTGAAAGGGTGACCACAGTAGCTTGGGATGATTATACAAACAGCTCTGCATCTTTTGATGTTTCCTCTATTCTAATAATAAGATGGTCATCTGCACGCTTTGCTTTCTGAGAAATGCTGCTTCATTTCTCTCCCATAAAAATGGCCTGTTTCCTCTCAGCAAACAGTTTAGAGGAAGAGACCTACAATAATTTACAGTATATTAGACAGTTATTACAGTGCAATGATATAAAATGGTGATTATAGTAAGTGAGAACTTTGGTAAAATTCATATACTGGAAACAGAAGAGTAAATTCAGGTTTGGTACCGCGTGCCTGGAGTAAAACCATCCGGGGCAAGATATAGATTCCAAATCCCAATCACTTTACTCATTCATGTAGTTTCATCATGATTATTCAGGCACTGATGGTGTGTTCATGCCATAATAAATAAAGATGATGAGAAATTACAAGGCTGACTTGTTTGAATAGAGCAGGCAGCATTTGGCCTCCCATGCTAATGCATCATAGCAAGACTGCAGGTCTTGCTATCGCAACCTTTGTTCGTACTGAGCATTTGTTAGTATAGCTTAGAACAGCAAAATGAGGAGAGATAACTTGTTAGTTCCTGCTTACCACCCAAACCATGAGAGGCAGAGCACTGTTAAACAGGGCCTATTTCACAGAGCTGATAAAATTCAAGAGTTCAACAGTGTCACAGCCTGGCATCCGCATTAAACTTTATTTTTTATTAGCTAATGTGTGTGTTACATTTTAATGGATGCTAATGTAAATAGATGTGCTTATTATGACTTTAGTGCACTCACAACAGCACAATAAAGCATTTTTATTGTCATCATTTATTACCACATTCTTTTCACACTTAGAGTGGTGTAAGTCCAAAAAAGCCCCCTAGAAGTCATAGGTTTACCTAGGTGTAAATCTGTGGTTACTTTAGATGTTTATTGGCCTGAAAGGAGACTCTGGCTCATAGAATCTAAATATCACTTTGATTTAAGCGCTGCTGAGTTTAAGCAGACTGTAACCAGATCCTGAAGAATCACTCTAGCTCAAGAGAAGTGGAGTAGTAATTTTAAGTAGGGGAGAACTCTATTCCTTTTTACAGCTTTTTTAGCAATTATTTTAAAATAAGATGTCTCGCTTTCATATATAATGAAATATTATATATGAAATAATATATATGAATATCAAATAGCTATGAAAGAAAATTAACTTTCAGAAGGTCATCAAACCATTTGGCATCAGCTTGCAGCACCTCAGTGCCTTTTACTTTACTCTTGAGAAAGCATAGCTTGCCCCATTCCCTTTTCTCTTCTTTGTTTTTCATCTTGACTATCAAAGTACTTAATTGTCCAGCACATTGAAACACTGAGAATTTTCATCCCACAAAGGGTTTGTTCACAAGAATACATGATGAGGGACGTGGGGACCACGCAAAGCACTGCTGAAACACAACCGTGCCTTATGTGAGCACAGCCAGGTTTAAGGCAGCAAAGTGATGCCAGAGAGCACATTATGGCCAGAAGAGAGTAATAAGGGGACCTCTCAGAGGCATGGGGAAGACCAGCAGAAGAACATAAATCATAGATCATACACATCTACAGCTGCAGCTGCAGAAACAAAACTGGCCTGACATTTTACAAAAGGTCATCAGATTGTGAGCATTCAAAAATATGCTATTTACACATCACAGAAACAAACAAACAAACAAAAAAAAAAATAAAAAAGGGCAACTCGAGGAGCTATTCCCTTGAGTCAGAGCTGGTATGCTGACCAAGACACCTCAGTACCAGATCAGGTGCTACAAAAGATGCCACCTAACTAAAAGCACAGCTCAACTACCACAGTACATGCTTCCTGTAGGACACAATCAACCACAGCTGAGCACGAGAGACCTGAGGGGAGATAAGCTCATATGCTCAGACTGACAAAGTCCTTAATAGTATACAGGGACATTGGAACAAATTACCCCAGCACAAACTAGGGCACGGCTCCAAGGCACACCAGAGGTACCCTGGCAACAGCAAGCACATGAAAACCACACAGAAAGCTCTGTATTTGGTTTATCACAGCAAAAAAACCCACAACCCTACATGGAGGCATTTACCGTAGAGTGGCTGAAATGCCGTAGGTATCTTCTGGTAACATATTATATATCCAAGACTGGTGCTTTCCCCAAACAGTTTTTCCATGTGTCAGCAAGCTCAGACAGGAGAGCATGCTTTTGCTCTAACCAGTGAGGGGTGCTTCTTGCCTTTTTTTCCACCCAAGCTTGCTTGACTTAATAACTCTCCCTAATAAGATTTCACCATGACTCAAAATTTAAGAGGGAAGTTTTCTAAGGCAAAAGGGCAAGCAGGTCCCTGGTTTCCACTGACTACCAGCACCTTGCTCCTACATGTGCTGTTGAACATCTCCCCAAACTGGCTCTGTAAGGGACTGTGAAAAGGAGGCTGAAAAACAGGCAATCCAGCTGGCACCCGCTGCAGCCAATATGCCCACAGAGACGTGAGAAACTTTTGCAGTGAACTCCCAAATATCCTCTGGATTTCAGCTTCATTACAAATATGAATTTCAAGCCAAGTTTGCCAAAAGGTTTGCAAAGATCTCCGTATCTTTCTGCAGACCTAGTCCAAATTATGACTTCAGGTAAAAGCCATGAGAAAAACCTGTGGTTGTTATTTCTTCCAGAAGCCAGGCAACTGCTGTCAGTTTGGCACCAAACTCCCAAGTCAAACACAAAACGTGAGACAGGAACAGTAAATGAAAGAATATTTCCTATCAGCCTCTGCAGGCTAAAGCTGCATATTGTTACATGCCTAGGAACATCAATTTGGAAGGTGGGGATAATAATGAAATACAAAAGAAAGACAGGAAGCTGGGGTGAGAATCTCCTGATGTGCTAATTAATTCTTGATTCATTCTTCTGCTGTAGGCGAATAAGAAACTATTAGGGAATTGCACAAATGTCTGTGCAAGCTGTGGGCCCAAGCTCTGGTTTCTGTTAATCTGGCAGAAACCTTTTACGCTGACTATGGCAGAAATAAATTATTTAAAGTGACGTCAGCCTGTGAGGTGTGAACATGCCTTACTTTTGACAGAAAAGAACCTACCAATCTTTGACTATTTTTTTAAGTTCAGAATCTCAAATATAAAGTAACATAAAACAATGGGAAAAGAAAGCACGCTCCCAAAACCACCCTCTTTTACTGAGCTCAGATGAATCTTTTAAGGAAGCTAACACTGAAACCAGGCTGAACGTAACTTTCCTTCCCATTGTTTTTCTTTTCAAAGGTAATGCAGAATAATGGAAAAGCAGAAAATGTAGCAAATCCTCAAACACTTTGAGTTCAGCAGCCTGGGGAGCTATACTCAGACCCTTTGCTTCTTGGTGGACTCAGGCTGCCCATCTCATCAAAGCATTCACACTGATTACTGGGTCTTATCATCCCATTGCAGTCAGTTGTCTGTCAACAATGCAGAAGGTCACACCTCTCATCTGTCATTAAGTGATGAGTCTGAGGATTTCTCTAAACGAACAATCTCCAGTCCCAAATGGAAGCAGCCACAAAGCGCTGCTTTGAACAGGCTGTTTTGCTTACATTCTCCATGCCACCCCACCATATTCTTGCCCCTGGAGTGCTGCAGCACCCCAATTTGAAAGCAGCCCTGAATTCAAGTCTTAGACCTACCACTGACAGCATGACTTGGAGGTTGCCCTAGCCTCAATGCTTGTTGCACTACACATGCAAATAGTCTCTTTGGCAGAATACCTAAATGCCACTATCCCACAGCACAATTAACAAATCTGAGGTGAAAAATCTTGTATTGATTCTCTGCTCTCACACCTACACAGGCTTTCTGTGGCCATAGCTACTAAAGGTCTGCGTCTTAAGGAAATACTCTGTGCTCGAAACCAGTGCTGCCTCACAGGCACATTTCACTTCCTCAAAGACCTATCGAAAAGCCAACTTAGTTACACCCACACAAAGCTACAATTGCTCCCTAACTCTTCGGGAATCCTGGCTTTGGCTTGGTTTTGCTGGAAGTTCTTGAGAAGGCTGCCATTAAAATGAACACCCACTTCTCAGAGACCCAATCTGGGGCCTGAAGAAAAAAAATCTATTTCACTATTCTGTGCCCAGGGAGAGCCCTGAGTATTATCACTGTGTTTCGCAGTACATGAGCACAGCTGTCGCTTCACAGTACCGTTTTGCTCACAATATCAAGAGAAAACATGTCATTTTTTCACCAATTTTGCAATAATAATTTCCCAGAAGCGTACTTTACTGAGCACCTCTTTCCTGCAAAGAGTCACTTATGAGCTGAATCACTGGAAATGTTTTCTGAAATGCCTACTTTAAAAATATTTCCACTGGATGACTACTGTTCAAATAATGTAAACAAAGATTATAAAAGGCATCTTCATAACACGGGGTATCCTTTAAAACAGTCACTTGTTTTCAAGCCTGATTTTAGGGACGCTTCCTGAGATTAATTTTAACAGCAAAAGCAGGCGATGTGATGTCTTTCATTTTTTAAGATAAAAGAGGGATGTCCAGACAGGGAGCTGCTGCAACATAGAAGTCTCTTGCATTTTACAATTCTACAAGCGTTCATGTAAACTGAATCACATCTCCATAAAATTAAGCTGCAGGAAAAAAAAAAAAAAAAGAAAAAAAAAAGAGGGTCTTTTTCACTTCCCATCTATCTTATAAATAGGAAAAAAACCCAACAAACCAACCAAAGCCACAACCAAAAAATCTAAAACCACTGAAGCCAACACCCCCCAAAACACTGCAACCCATGGACAGCAAAAAGAAGAAACTACCTTCCAGTACTTGACCCCAGAGTTCAGCAGTAACAATTCAACCAACCATTCTGTTTTTCTCCCATGTCTGGGCAATTTTCTAGAACTAACCTCAACAGGCGACTTTCAGTCCTATCTAGGTTGCATTCCTTTGTGCTACTTGCCTGTTTCCTCTCTGTTGACATTAGCACAAGCTACAAAAGCAGTTGCTTGTAGGGAGAGATTCGTTCACAAAAATGGTGCTGCTGTGCTACCTTTAAAAGACACTTAAACACTTCACAAGAACCTAAGAATGAAGGACAATACTCCAGGAATCTAGAAAACAGATACGCATTTGCAGCCTGAGTGTACACATACCTTTATTTAACCAACTGATCCCTCATTATAAATAATTTCTTCTAGTCAGTTTCAGTACCTCCACACCTGGCCAGATGAAAGGATGCAAAACATCATTATACCATGTTTTACCTCCTTGTCATCTGATTCTTCTAGGATCTAATTAGTCCTTGTGTAGATATAAAAAAGGTAGCATGCACATAAGCTGACAAAAGACAGAAAAAAAGGAATGATTTTATTTTTAGAAGAGGGAACAACCTACATAGCTCAAATAAAGATAATAAGTAAAATCAATTCTTTAGTTTGAACACTTTTTGGAACAACCAAAATCTGCACAGAACCATAACACAGCTAAGAAATTTACTGCAGCTAAGAAATTTACTGCATCTCATGGTTCATCTAGTTTTTCCTTCTTCTTCTACTCCAGCTTCTTTATCAGGTTTGCATCTGGCTATTTAACTTTTTAAAACTCTTGTTGTTCCAATAAATATCTTTTTTTTTACACACCATATACCTAAAAACTATTTTTCTTACGACATAAAAATACCCCCCACCAACAGAAGTTTCTCTATATCCATTTGCTTCTAAGGTAATTCTTAGTCTTTGCAATAGTTCTTTTCTAATCCAAAACCCTTGAGGCATTTTAGAAGGTAAATGAGTGATTAGAGGCATTCCTACTGTAATTTATACGCTTTGTAAATCCTAATTGTTCTGAGTCAAAGATTTTGTTTTTCCTAAAATGCCAACTTTAGTAGGCTTCAAGATGCACAGCAACATGTATCCAATTGGTCAGAGTTTAATAGATTCTGTACCACCTTGGTGTGTGATTTGCTTCATACTTTAAAACACAGAGATTTCAGTTGTCAGGGGAAAAAAAGTATTTCAGGATTAGTAGCTGAAAAATCCTTTTCATCTAAATGAAAATTACATTTGAATTTACAAGAATCTTGACCAGCTCTAATGTTATGCAATTTCCTGAGGTCCTTTTTAGATGCTTCTAAAACTTGATGCATCTCATAGCAAAGATGAAAGAACACAAACATTAGCTTCAGTAATGTGCTATTAAATTGTAAAACAAACAAAATCATTTGCATACATAAAATATATGTTGCATTCATTAATTGCACAATGGTGCAGCATAGGGGTTTCAGTGGCATTTGCTTGGAATGCTCCATAAGAGTTCACATATAGCTACTGAGAAATAATATGGCCATTTCGAACTCTGAGCTAATAAAATCTTCATACTTTGTCATCATGCACTATACATACTTAATGCACAAATGACTAAAGAGAAAATTCTACAGGCACGATAAAACCATGCAAGTCAGCAACATTAGGTGGTGGCTGCATGGCAAGAAGGAACTAGTTTGAATGGAAGAAATGTACGTATAATTTATGTATGCAAGCATACACTATGTATAGAGAGGTGAAATAAGCATATCTCAAACTAACATTCAGGAAATGTATATGATTTAAGCTTTTGTTATGTGTACAATATACTTTTATTTCAGACTACTGAATAGCTAAAATCTCATTTCTTCAGCCCAATATAATTTCACGCTTAATTTACAGAAAAAGAATACCCAAGGACTGTCTGAATGGGGAAAAAACATGGATAGTACAACTTCAGTATAGGGACCTGCTACTCTGTTTACTCTGTTGTTTGGCAAGCAGAGGGGCCTGTGTAGTTTCTGCCCTTCAGTGTATCTGAGTGAAATTCTGGCAAAAACACATGTTAAGGGGGGAAAGAAGGGAGGGCTGGGTGTTCAGCTGAATGAACTTACTGTTACCTTTTTTTTTCTAACATAAGTCTTCTTTTTCCCGATACTGTCTGAATTTGAAACATCTAATTTAATCCATTGAAGGGCCCCGTCTTCCTTTTATTTCCTGTCTGTACTGGAGCAGTCGCCTGTTTCAATTATGACTTTCTCCAGCTCCTACATTTTTCGTGCTCCAGCTGGCTCAAAGTGCACTTCCTTGGAAGGTAAAATGCACTAACTGTGCTGATCGGAGACTGATAGCTGGAAAGCCACAATATTTAATAGCTGAGCTGATAAGAGGAGGGGTTAACAAAAAACCCCCCTCACTCCAAAGTGCCCCCAAAAAACCCCAACAAAAAACCCTCACCCCCCTAAAAACAATTCTGAGTCTAAACAAAAGCATATTATATAGCTGCATGTTCAGTTAAGGCCCCATTTAAAATATATCTACATAGAACTGCAGTCTGCTTACATAAATTCGTACTTTTATGGTAAATTTCATCCACTTCTATGCACGCGTGTTAAACGTTTCTTTCCTGCTTTTCAGTCAGTTAGTGCTGACTGGGGACTAACTCCATGCAATTATTTCAAAGAACAGGATTGTGGGATTGATATGGCACTACTGCAAAACCCTGTCCAGCTAAAAATAAGATTGTTTTGTAGTCAAGATGAAAAAAAAAAAAAAAAAAAAAAAAAAAGAAAAAAAACCCCTTAAAGGTCTCTGGGCTGTAAACACCAGTGAATGTATTTTTTTCTGCTTTATGAAAACCACAAATCTTTTTTTTCCCCTTTCCTTCTTACTCATGGGCAGTTTAATTACAGTTTAATCTCTCTCAGTAAGCACCCCTTGAGACCTTATTGTCCAAGTACTGTATTATCAAGGCCACAGCTACAATTTACTGCAGTAGGTGGGGGCTCCCCTTAGGAAGTCCAGAAGGTACCAAAGAAGTCAAAAGAAAAAAGAAAGGAATAAAATAGAAAAGGAATAAAGAAAAAAATAGTGCAATTAATTTATTACTAACTAACAGTGCAAATCTTTACTGGACCACAGAGGTACTAGGTCAATAATTAAGAGAAACACTGTAAAGACTATTGATGACCAACTCTCCCCTTCTCCACCACACTTGGGTCAGTAAATCTGACCAAAAATTGAAATTCGAAAAAACCAGAAGTTATTCAATGCTAACAGTTGCCAGGGCAGCTTAGATACGTGGGGATGGGGGAGGCAAGGGAAGAAGTTAATGAAGAAAATCAGGTTGTTACATGTGAAATGCAAAGCATAGCTATTTTGGTTTATAGGGCAGCATTGGAAATAATCAGGAACTAGTAATTTAAGGAAAAAACAAACAAACAAAACTCCACCTCTGCCAGATTCATTGGAAAATGAATTTGAAAGTATTACCCTGAGATGTGAGAATGACTTTGGGTGTAGAAAACCAAACTTAACACAAGCTAGCAACGTGGAGGGCATCGTAACAGCTAGTTTGTCCAGCTGTTTATAGTGGTAGAAGCACTGTGAAATGAATGAAACTGAGAAGAAAACTAGTCCAGTATATGAAATTACTAATGCTACTGAGAAGAGCATAACTACACGATCTTTCAGGTAAGCTTTTAACTGCATGTTTGTGTAGGCAGTCAAATTATATCCTAAGCACACAGCTCATAAATATGGTGTATGGAAATCTAAGTGACGCATTACTAATATCCACAAATGACATTTTTCCATTTTTTTTTTGTTAAAAAACCCATCTCTGCTGTCCCCTATCTGCTCTCTCACAACTGTTTACTGCACATGGCAGGAACTTGTTGCCAAGCACACAGATACAATACGGTATGTAGACAGTGACCTAAAGGGAATATTTATTTCTGCGCAGTGTAGTAGGTTATGGTTACAGCTATCAAACTGTTTCAGTCACTGATTTATTCACCCAGAAGGATAGATATGATATTTTTCTAAATCTGTTTCCTATTAACTTTTCCTCCCCCCTGCTATGACCACCCCCCTTCCAGATTCCTAAAATGGATGAAGTCTCTTCTTTTCTCAGCCACAAACTAAGGTATACTGTATATAAAAAGTCCCTCATCCTTGAGGCGATGATCAAGCAACAGGATATCCTGGGTAATACTAATGCAGGAAGAAGGCTTGCTCATTCTCACAGACTTTTCAACCCACTGGTGCCTTCTGAACCAGGCTAAGGCATGCTTTCCTTTTCTTCTTGGGGGGATGGTGGGGAAGTGAGGGGTTGGGGCAGAGATTATGTTAAAAGCTAAATCTGCCATGGGATAAGGCAGCATGGCACTATGAATGTGTGCTTCATAACAGGCAGCACCACATTGGGTGGCAGTGAAGAGTCATATGGCAAGTGCCGTCTGTTTCCAAAGAGCCGTGTTCCCTGAGCCTGTACCACTTCCGGGCAGAAATATGTTTTGAAGCAAATGTTGCTAAAAGTAATAACCATAGCCACGACAACAGAAGATATTAAAAAATCTGGATGCAGAATGCGGAGAGGCTCCCAAACAACTTGTAATTGTGGGTGACAAAAAACTCCCACAAAAACAATCCGCAGAAAAGGTAAGTGATCTTCTAGCCTCTCTTGTTATTTCTCACACACAGAACTGGCTTCTCAAGAATGGAAAAGCAACCGTGTAAAGAAAAGTCAGAAGAATGCACCAGTGCAAGCCATCCAATTTTACACATACAAACACATTCCTCACCATTTCAATATCAACTATCTTCTTGTCTCCTGGCTTCTGTTAAAATACCAACAATGAAGATGGACATTGAGGAGATAAGGTTTTTAATAACTGTTTCTATTTCCCAGAGCCAGTGTTTATGCAACTAGTGCACACTTTGTTATTTTAATTTATTTTAAGGCATTATGCAAATAGCAAGATCTAATCAAATGACAAACGTTAGCCACATGAATAACCGAGTGGCCTTTGGTCTTACTCCTTTTTAACACATATGTTACAGGTAGGTTTTGGTTATGCTTGCTTTATACCGGTATAATCTCACTAACTGAAGGGGAAATAATCTTGATTCATATCCATAAGAGTCAGGAGGGCAACAAGAACCACAATCATTTAAGCATTAATAAAAAGCAACAAACAGAAAAGCTTTTCCTGTTGGATACAAATCACTGTGAAAGAAATGAAGCCAAACTTATTTACCTACAAGCACAACTATGAACTCATGCAATGAGATTATATTAATTCCCAATGTTACAAGACTTTCTTCTAGTGACTCAAACAACTTTATCAGGAATATTTGGTTGGGAAAAGAAAGGATTAAACTTCCACAATCAGTTTTGTAACAGTGCTGAATTCATTCTGACTTATCACAGGGTGATTTTGCACTAGTAATTTTTTTGCCTTCAATGCTATTTTCAGAGATTATTTTTATGCCAGCATAAACCACTAATATTTCAGACTTTCTCTTCATTGCCTGGATTTACTAAATACCATGTCTCATGAAACACGGATTTAAATCTTCCCAGAATAAATGCATTTTATTTCTTGCACTGCCCCCTCCTTCCCCACCCAAGGTTTCTATTATAAATGGCTGGTTACAGCCCAATCAAGAGCATAAAAGCAATTGAATAAATAAAACTATGAAGTAAGTGTAAAATATTAGTGTCCAGACATGCAAGATGTATGCAGGTACTATGAAACTTCCACAGCTGTATGGGCCTGGAATTCATGCAGTGCCACAGGTTTAACAGGACCAATAAGAGTTTTATTTGCTTAATAAATTACATTCAAAAGCACAATAGTCAGGGCTCTTAGCTGTAAAATTGCCAAATATTGTCAATGACTGCTCTCTGGTTATAAATAGTAAAATAATGTACAACTCATTAGATTTTTGATTCCCTATGCAATTCTTTGTAACCATTACTCAGAAACATAAAAAGTGACTCTACATGACATTTTATGGAGGTTATAAATTGCTATGAGGAGATGACATGGGATAAATTTGTAGGCAGGGTGAAAGGGACTCAGCCAAGCCAAATGTGTAAATTAAGAGTTTGGGCAAAGTGTGGGACTACATGGAACAATACTGAAATCATAAAGATAGACGGATAAGGATTAACTACAGCAAAAAGAGGTTTAAACTGATGGAAAAAACACTAATAGACCTCTCCACTGCTGAGAGATGTTAGCTCTGCCTGGTAGTATACAAAACTCTTAAAATCAAATCCATTTCAAGTAACTTTAATATCCAAAGTAAGATTCATTAAACCTGAAGAAGCATTGTACAATAGTAATTCAATTTAGATGAGCCAAAGTTGCAGGATTTTCTATTTGCTTTTCAAGATGACTTTTGGCAGCTTTACAATACTTTTAGTGGACCATGGGGAAGATAAATGTTCCACTAGACAATATTCCCAGAAAATGAAACAAAACAAGTTCCTTATTTCTTTTTAAGTCAGGGAACTGGTTTTTGGGGTGAGTTTCTTTTGTTGTTGTTGTTGTTTTGTTTGTTGTTTTGTTGTGTTTTCTTTTTGAAGACACACAGAATGATGCTTTTGTATTATTAATTTACATCCTTAATCAACATATGACAAAATCCTTTACTTAAAAATCGTCTAGCACAGGCATGCAGGACTCATCACAGTATCTCTTTTTATCACTAGGCAGAGAAATCTTTCCTTCATCACATATCTCAGTCTTCTTAAGTGACACTAACATTCAAGAGGGTACTGCATAGTAATTCATGCAATGCAATCTTATGAAATTCAGGGTGCTTTTCACAGGCTAGAATTGCTTCACCTCCCAGGATGTAATCCTGAGTCCATGATCATTCTCTTACATCCTGTGGTGGTCAAAGCCAGCAGTGCATACCCATGAGGTTCAACAGGAGTAGGATTTTAGCTCACAGTTGAGGCACTCAAGTCACTTGCAGTGTCAAGTGCTGAGGCTGGTTTATTTGGTTCTTCTTGGGTATTAAATTGACTTAATGAAATGCGAAGCTCCCCAGAGCAGCAGCTATACTGTCTCCCATGTTTCTCAGAGAGCCTTTCAAAAAAGAAGTTTTGCTTGCTCCATCTGTACAGTACAAAAGACCCCTTCGCTAGGGCTGAAGTTGGCACCTCCTGTCCAAATGACTCCACATCCCTAGTGATACGCAATAAATGTGCACCTGAACATCTTGAAATATATATATATGTCACTGTTGGGATGATATCTAATAAACAACCCTCCACTAAGAAAGGTGTCAATTTTCTTGGACAAAAACCATGGAAGAAAACTGGAAGATATTTTGACAACCTCTGTCACAACAAAAGCCTTCATCAACTAATACCACTACAGATGTAATGGTGTAAGAATAAAGCAAGCTAAAGTTTTTAGGGAGAAGCAATGGATTTTATGAAGAAAATTATACAGTCTTGACACCCCCACCCCCAATATTTTCATATAAGCCTTTTTTCAGGTCTTGATCCACTTCAGTTAATGCAATAAATGGTACTGTCCCCTCACTAAAAACTATCCCTCATCTGCAACTTTCAAATACATTTTCTCATGCATTCTCCCCCTTACATAGGGGTAAACTACCTTGCAACACAGAACATTTCTCTCTGATAAATTAACACAGCACAGGAAAAGTGCTCCAATGCAATCACAGCAGCAGGGTAGTTCAGTGCCAGAATATCAGGCTCAATGTCCTGTGTGTAGCCCTGCCATTATTTGACCTTTGGCAACTTTCTAACCATTCCCTCTTTCATCCTTTATCTGGCCTGTCTATATAACAGATTGACAGTCCTTTGGGGCAGAGTCCACTCTCTTCCTACATACTTGTGTAGCGCCTAACACAAAGGAATCCCAATCTGCTTTTAGCACTGTGCAAACACACATCTAAAAATGCAGTTTCTTCCTCTGGGACTTTGGAATCTCAGGCAAGAGACAACAAAGAGATACAACAAACAGATGAAAAACACCAGTTAACTCAGATCTCCTGTCTGCTTTTCAGACACAGCAGTCTGTCTGAAAAGCAGAAGCTGGTTTGCTTTGCAAAATATGGCTTTTACCTAATTCTGAAAGCCCTCACTAAAACTCTCTGAACTTTCCACCAGTGGTAATTTTTCTGTGCTCTTTAACTGAAAGTAAACCAACTTTACAGTTGGATAAATGGAATCCCTTCTCTGTAAAGTTCTATTGCTTCTAAATACGCATATTAGAACTCCAAAACTGAAAATTGGTTATGGCCAGTCTTTCTTCTATTTGAGCAACTGTGTTCCAGTGTTACTTTGTTGGGTGGTTGTTTTCATCTGTTGTCTCAAATTTAATCTTCTGAGAAAAGACTATCCTTCTGTTGTACACATACTGTGTACATAGATCAGAGATCCTGGACTAGGAGATAGGTCCCAAAGCACTACCTCAATATAAAATGAAAAAGGAGACAGTTTATAAACAAGATCAATGAAGTATCAACCACTGTTCTTGTTCATATGTATAAGAGAACTAGATCAGCTCTGTGAAAGCCGGCACAAGAGCATTTGAATTCCCTGTGAGGTACAGTTGTTATCTAAAGTTTAGAAACCCCTAAGATATCTGACAAAGGAGCTCATGGGGAATGTCTGACAGATTTATTCTAAAAAAAAAAAAGGAAAAATATCTGGGGTGAGCTGGGACATTTTCTATGCTTACACACATGCCATGAATCCCAACTGAGTCAAGGGCAGCAGTATGGCATTTCTGAGGGAAGAAATTTTCAGCCTCCTAGTCAGCTAATGTTTTTTTTCATGTCTGAATGAACTGGGTCCTGTGGCTTAAGACCTCTAAAAATCAGGATCTTGTAGAGCTTGTTAACTGATGTCTCTCTCATTCATGAAAAGTGTAATCTGCTGGGCCAGTAAAGAGCTATAAATATAATTTTTACCCTGCTTCTTTTTCATATTCCTGGCTCCTGGCCACTTGGATTTGAATAAATCCATCACCGGAAGATTCCACATGTTTGCTATTTGAGCAAACATCTGTTGGTTAAGCTGCTGCTCCCTTGGGAGTATGGCCTGGCTGCTCCACCAGTCGGTTTGGTGGCTTGGTTTCCCTTGTATGCAAATGCACATTGTTTTTATTAGCTTGTTCATTTTCTCTCTAGCTATGGCAGAATCCACATTGCACTCTGACGTAAGCTTAAATGTTTGGTGCCCTTTTGTTGCTCTGCTTAGCTCAGTCCTACTATTCTTTCTGGAAGATTGCTAGCTTGCTGATTGCCCTACTAAGGACTTCATCGGAAATCATTTATTCATCAAGTATTTTGTGAAGGATTTTTTTATGTTGAGGAACAGTCTAGATCAGAAGTCTTTCTGTCACATGGGGTTTCTTTTCTCCTTTTCTCTTTTGCCTTTCCTTTCCTTTCCTTTCCTTTCCTTTCCTTTCCTTTCCTTTCCTTTCCTTTCCTTTCCTTTCCTTTCCTTTCCTTTCCTTTCCTTTCCTTCTCTTTTCCTTCTCTTTTCAACTCAGGTGGACCTGAGTACCACCCTCAGTACACTTTCATGACTGCTCCTAAGATCTTTCTGCCCTCTTTCACATTTTCACCTTTTTGTTTCACTTGAGGCTTTTCCACCTTATTATCTATCTGCTCCTTCCTTTACTTTCCTCATAGCCTAGCCTCTCACTAACCCTCTCCCACCATCTAAAATAATTGGTAATAAAATGATCCTAAATGAAACACACACACAAGTGTCTTTTTGAGGTATAGCTTCAGGTCATCTGCAGATCCAGGAAGACAGTGTAGAACTGGTTATAAGCTCTGCATTCATGACTCATATCACTGGTCTAGACACCACTGCTTTAAATTTCCCTCTGAGGATTCAGCTGTCTATGAATGAAGTTAGTTAGTCTCCGTGTAGGAAGACATAGCACAAAGGTTTGCACTGGTTTTCTGGTAAAAGAGGTAGCATCTAGTGAGAAAAAACCCCACAACTAATTTTATTCTTTGGACTGATTCTATCCTATCTTTTATTGAATAATCTGTATTTACTGTCCACTTGCAATTTCTTCCCCTGCTCATTCTATTTTTTCATATATGCTTGCCCATTTCAGAAAGCTGTTCTGAAGAGGATTATGACTGTTTCTAAGGATTAAATGCTTAAAAGACCCTGTTTCAGACAGTGCATCTTCCATCTCCAGTTACCCAACATGATTTTCAGGTTTATAAACCTGTTGGAATATTTGCAGATTAGAACTGGTTTGGACATACTGAGACTGTCCGGCGTGAAATTTTTAAGAAATATTATTTTTCTCTTAATGAGGCAATGCTGGTTATCATAATCCAAGGCAAAAAATTATTAGATCATCTCAAAGCTGCTTCTATTTTAAAAAGGATCAATGGTCCCCTTCTGATGACATCTGGAAGGGAGGAGTCCTCACAACAGGAGTCCCTGAGAGTCCTCAGATCAGCCTGCATGGGAACAGTTGCAAGATAAGGACCAGAAGTACTGACTGTAGAATTTGTTTCATCAATCAGTTTATCAAAACAAACTCTTATTTGGGCTTGAGGAGACCAAAGAGCAGGATTTAATCTCTGTCAAAGAACTACTTTTCTGTTTGCAAATTTTTTGTAGTAGAAGAAAATCTGAAGGAAAGCAGATCAATCAACTTTACCTTCCCTTTTATTTTTCCTTCTACTTTCAAAACCGAAGCTTCTCGGTTTTTCATGGGGGGAGAAGTGAACCAGGGAAAAAATTCCACGAAGTATTGACTCAGGGTTCACATTTCCTCTAGCTATCAGAATACATCTGGTAGTAGCCTGGAAAAGAAGGCTTGTACATCTGTGTGAAGACTGAATCAAGCATCTCTGAGACATGTGTCCCCCGTTGAGAAGGATGTTTCCCTGCATGATTCCTTAGATTCATGGCCTAATCTGCTGTTCAGCAGGGAGGGATCTGTATCCAACTTCAGCTAATCTCTGCTTGTCACAGTTTTCATGTAAGAAGCCAACAGCTTTGGATTTCTGGAGGCACCCCTTTCCTCTTCTTCATGCTAAGTTGCTTTTTGGCAAAAGGTCTTATGACATAGCAGAAGACACTGCATTAACCAGACAATTAGCTGAATTCGAAAACTGACTGAGCAGGCAAAAATGAAATGAGAAGCCCTCACCACCAGCAATGCATTTTGTGAGCTGAGTTGTCCATTAAGCACTGTGGCCACCTGGGCTAAACTGCAAACAGCGCTTACTGCCAGCTGGCCTTGTCATCACTTTCTCTCTGTGGGCCATGGTCCATGCAGCCAGAGGAACAAACAGATGATAAATTGCAAAAAGAATTAGAGGACCTGTTGTCTCAGCAATTGAATTTTTTTCAGACCAAATAAATGGACATTTTTCTCTTTGAAGGAAACAAGGCAGCACATCTGCTTCAACCTAAGAGCAAGAATAACTGGGGAAATCTCACACCCTCAGCATGCATGTGTGGTGTGAATGGAAGGGGGGGCACCTATCAATCAAACACAGCTGTCTTTGCCAGGGGTGAGAAGCTCTAATGGCTGGCTCAAGGAGTCTTTTTCTAAATTTGCGCTAGATCTTATACTATTTTAAATAAGACCACTGTGGCCTTGTGAGTTGAGCAGCTTTAAACCTGTTTGACAACATCTTCCCCCTCCACCCATGTAGGGCCAGACCCAACAAACTATTTCTGCTTGACCTTCTCTTTAAAGGTCTCGCATGAGTCCTTTGAACTCAGCAGACTATTGTGCTTAAATGCTTTGCTGAACACCAACTGGAACAGCACCAGCTGAGCACCAATACAATCCTCCAAAGGCTGCATGGGGTGTAAGCATACTGTGCTTGCTGACATTACGTTGGATGGACTCCTGGTCATCCCTACCATGAGAAGACATAGGGAAGTCAGAAGATGAGCACCTAATTTTAAAGGTTACATTTTTACATGCTTAATTGGTCACTACTCACACTACAACTTACACTGCTGTCAGACTGCTGTTTTTTTTCCCCAGACTTCTTTCTTCAAAAATGCTTTGGCAGAAAAGCTCGCAGGATGGAAAGAGACACAGAGCCAAACTCCTAGAATCCAAATTCCTAAAAGGTGTGTTATGGAATGAAATCTTAGAATAATAAATGAGTGTGGCTGCTTTGGAGATACTTCCCCACAGCTTGAAACGGAGTTGTGGGAATGTCTATGCTTGTACTCAAGCTGTTTGCATGTACATTTAGTAGAACTCTAATATTCATCACTCAGCAGAAATTGGGCTGATATTAAAGCAAATATTTCAAGAGAAGATTTATGCTCAAATCTGCTTCTACTTAAATTGTTTCTAAAATATGAGTTCATTCACCACGTGCCTTAGGCAAGAACCAAAATGAAACAGCTGGCGCATGGACCAGAGAAGAGAATCATATGCTTGATGGGATGTGTTACATCAGTACTCTTTTACATATGACTGCACTAGTGAGTGTTTTGCCTCAGACCTGACACCAGTGGTGTAAAATCAGGTTGCTTCTGCTCCTCTGATTTTATTAGAAGGTGAGAAGGGAAGCCAGAGAGCACATGAGGAAGGTGCCACCATCAGCCTCTCCTGCCGCTGGAGCATAGGGGAGAATTCAAGCCAGAAGGATCCATGCACATTGCGAAATGACGGACTTGCTGTTGCTTCCAGCTGAAATTGATGTGAATGATTTCATCCCCAACAAGGCTTGTTCACTCAAAACGAGAAGAAATCACCTCATAACTCCCTTGCAGTGGTGAGATTTACAAAAGAAACATAAAACATGCATATGGTGCCAGGTTCTTATTCATTTAAGTAGGACTTAAGCCCTGCAAATGGTCCCATGAACTTATGTTCATGGGGCCGCTCGCAGAGCAAGGCACACCACAGAATAAGGAACTTGTGTTACTTCTTGCCTTAAATTATCTTGCACTGTTTAATTATGCACAGCACTGGTAAATTACTGGCCAATTCATCAGATGTGCATGCCTTTCTACTATCTTTTATAATTATTCTCCTCATAACATCCACCACCAACAACGTTTTTCCAGGTTACAAGTTAACCACCTGCTGAGTGACCAAAATGCTGGCCCGAAACTTCAAACACATTCCATTACTTTCATATGTGAGTAATTTTGTGCTCAGGAATAGTGTCACATGAGTCATAATACCCTTTGAATTCACTGTCTGAAGGATCAGAGCCCAGAAGTATCCTCAAGTTCAACAGTTGCCATGTTTTCCTCTCAAAGAAAAAAAGAGAATGGACGGCCTGTTTGCCTTTTTCATGAAAATGGCCAGAAATACTGTTTTTTTTTTAATATTTGACATGTAAGTCATAGCTAGAAAAATTAACCTTGTACTTGGAAAAATTCCCCCTTGTTTATGTGGATAAAAAATCTCCACAAAGAGCAAATTTGATTGCTTTCCTTTAGCAACATAAAACTCAACTCAGTTTCACATATTAACACGGAAACAATTTTTCAAAGTAATTCAGGCAAGCATTTAACTTATAATTTATAAGTTATTTCAGCATTCTAATGGGGAAACTTTAATACAGTCATGATATAAAATACTGGAAAATCAGCACTATGCATGCCTGTAACAATATTTATTTATTTATTTCCTGTAGCTTATTTGAAACATTGGAATAGATTTTACCTTAGCTAAAGGATTACTCTGCCAGTAAGTATCTTCTCTAAACACAAAAATATTTGGTGTTATTTCCAGACCCTTACTGATACAAGTTGTACTGCAAATTTCAGAGCAGTAGTGAGAAACAGCAAATAATGAGAGGAAAAAAATAAATAAATTAGTATTGTTCCTGTGAGAAACCCATTCCAGCATGACCTGCCCTGGCTCTGATTCAAGGAAGTCTTCAAACATGCAGTTAACTACAAGCACAGATGTTGTAGATAGGAGTAGGCTACCCCATGAGAAATGAGTAAACTTCACATTGCCAAAAATCAGAAGCGCATGGACTCCCTTCACCTGCATTTGCCCTGATCTACACCATGGCAAATACAGAAGCTGGCTACCTGGGCCTCTAAGCCAGCTTCATCTCCATAAACCAGATGGCCAAGTTGGCCAGGAGACCATGTTAAGAAAGCTTCAAGGTTTAGTGACGCAGTCACAAGGACAGTCTGTGCTACAGAAACCACATGCTATTTTAGCCAAAATGACTACACAGCAGCCATCCCTCGCAAGGATTATGCTGTTACCTAGAACAAAGTTGACTTAGAAGTTCATTAACTACAAATTCTTTTTAATAGCTCCTTAACAGGTAGCAAAGACAATATTAATAGTTATAATTAACTTAGTTACAAGAGCAAAGCAGTCTCCTAAATCAACCATCTGGAATCTCACTGCTTAGTTCAAATAGAGAGGAGTTGAAAAAATTCTGGTTCTTTGCAATGTGTAATATGTTGACCCAAAACAGCTTTCCTTAAAGATTTGTTTTCCTCTCTTTCACCACAAACTGCATAACACAGCTCGGCAAAAGGAATATTTCTCTGCCTAAGATAATGACTTGTTATTCAGATCTTCTGAGCTAAGTTGCAAGTGGGCCTGCCAGGGATGAGAAAACAAATTGCTAATCCTAATGCCTTTGAAACAACTATTTTTTCTCATTTCCATTCAGAACTTCAATTAATTTAATATTTCAAGAGATACACGCTTCCAAATTCAACACAAAATAAATGCATTTGAGTAACAGTCCCTGAATACTGGCTGAAGTCCCTGCAAGAGGCAATGTGCTTCAGAGAGAAGCTATGGTTTACTCTGACACTTGAAATTGAAACAATATCCAAACCCCATGATAATTACAGATGAAAATTCATTACAGACATTTTATTTGTTGTATAAGTGCATAACTTTTTCTGCCCATTTTTGGGCAGAAAATGTTCTTACAAGCCAACGTTTGTCAATAGCCCCAGGAGGCACATGTAACTGTCACTAACACGCAGCTGTGACATCAGCTTCATGTCTGAAGTGGGTGACATTACCACACAGTGGATGCTTCCACAGCAGGCCAGAGGTTCAAATTGGGCACTGGCTGATAGCTAGACAGTTGTATGAGACAGACACACTAGACATTGTTTACGATGATGCTGGCAAACACCAATCTGAAGGTACCCCAGGTTCTAGAGGAGGCACAAGCAAGAAGGTTTGAAGTCATGCTTGTGGTAAAGCTGGAAAAAAGGGAGTGTACCAAATGCTTCCTTTTCTCAGAGCATTTGTCTCTGAGGCATAATTCACCTTCATGTTAATCAGTGTACCCTTAACAGGGTAAATGAAAATGTTGCTATCACACATTCTGGATGTAACATGCCAGTTTTGTGATGCAAGCCCAACTGACCTTTTAAGAAATGCCTATCTAGCATTCTTTAGCATTCTTCCCCTTAAAGCTCTTCCAGTAGAAAAGCCTTCTGATCAAATTTAACAATCAGCTGTAGATACTCTTTACTTAAGAGAGAAACTAAGAAGTGTTTGGAAATAACACTTCCTTTTTCTTGGCTTTTTTTTTTTTTTTTTTTTTTTTTTTTTTGTCTAGGCGTAGCATCTTGATGCTGCCAGTTCCAAGGGTTTTCCTAAATAAAATGATGGCTCTACACAGCCTTCCTGAATGGGACAGCCTCTGAAGTTCATACACGTCTGGTTTTTAATCAGTGCATTGCTGGATCAATTTTATATGTTTAATGCTGGTTACATTCAATGCTACGTTTTCCTGTCTTGTAAGGCAGATTACAGATCTATATTGGGCAAATAGAGACAAGAACATGACTTGATAGGTAACTAGCAGGCTAAATTAACAGATGAGAGATGACAGCAGAATTTACTATCAATCAATTGATTATCAAATTAATTCAAGCTGTCTTGCTTGTTCCAAAATTCAGACTTTGAAAGGCTTAGAATTAGCCTTTACATTAAAATGTATCTTCAAATAAATAGCTATAGTACCCTAATACCCTCCAACTACCTCCAGCCCAGGCACTGTACCCTATACAACCTTTCTGGTTATGAGCTGCACCATTAATACCCAAGTTAAAGCTTTATCAGTTGCTTCCAGCAAATGTCCTACGCATAACACCTACATGCAATTTTAATTCCCTCAAAACTATTTACAAACTGTAGTTATTAACAACATTTTAGGCGGAATGACAGAGCCTCCCATTGTGCTCCAGACCCCAGGCTTAATGCTCTCATGTTACATGATCCATTACCCCTTGTAGCAGATAATAATGACTTTAAAAGAAAAATAGTTCACCCATATATACTAGCATGTAACTGTTCTACACAAAATGCAACAGTGCCAAGTACCTGTGACTTAAGACTCTTGATTTTCATCTTAGCAACAAGCAACGGAAGAAGAAAGTATGTTCAGATCAAGCTGCACAAGAATTTTCCTTTTTTTCCACTTTGGTCTCAGTGGATGAAGAGAGCTTTTTGTGTCCATCTAGGAAACTTCCTTCTTTGCAGACATGTGCAAATACTTTTGATGTTTGTCTTGTAGCTGCTACTCTGTCATTGTCTCCTTCATTTATTGTTTGTCTGCATCTATTTATGTTTTTGTTTCTTGCTTATAAATTTTCTGGACTGTGTTTGTCCTTTTGTACTGAGTTTAACAGTGCAAATAATGTCATTCTGGTCCAGGAACAGGTTCCCAAAACAATTACAAAACAAATAATAAATTAGGCCAACTAACTAGAATAGTGATCTGAACACAGTTGCGTTCATGTCCAGGTTGTAGGGCCCGTGATATATGCTGTAAAATGAGATAGGATGTGTTAATTGACCATTCCTCACAGTAAACAATTTCCCTAACCTCCACGAAAAATAACTCAACTTGGTGTCTCAGAAACTTGAGAGATCATCCAGATTATGCAGGAAAAATCCAGATTAAATACTTCGAAAGCAAAAATAAAAAATCTGAATGAAAGGGACCTTTTGATGTACAACTATGTTTTTAAAAAATGCATGTCCCTGGGGATGACCAATACTACATTGGTCCCAATAACGCTAAACTTTACACATAGTCAGAATGCAGTGGATCAGACATAATGGTGATAAGGCTGGTAATAGCCCTAGTGGGAACCTGATGATCGGACTAGAAAAATTGATGTGGCAGTGGGAAGGATCAGAGGGGGGATGTGGAGAAGGTGCAGCCAGAAAAGAACTACACATTTCTGATAAAACCAACAAAAGTCAGACTTCATAGACTATGAGAGACTTCGTGAGAAAGTAAAAGAGGTAATTGTTCACATTCCAAACATTTTGATATATAAACTGCACAACCATCGCCCGTGAATAGCCCAGCTGTTAACAATTTTTTTCCCAAGATAATAATCAAGCTTCATGCCAAGCAACTTCTCTCCAAGTGAATGATAATTTGAAAGTCTGGTCAAAACATAGCTGTGACATAATAGGTTTTTAAAGAGAGCAAGTGACTGAAAAGATCCTGGTCTAGGTTTGAAAAAAGACCCAGTTTATAACCCAATTAGGAAGAAAGCACTTTCAGACTTTCACGCTAGTGGAATTCTCAGAGAGTCTCCCAAAAAAGCCAGTCCTGCACGCACATCTGTTTCCAGTGCGATGCTGGTATGCAAACTATTGTCTATTGGAAGTGTGTTGTGGTAACGTTTGCCAGGGTTAAAGACTGGGTCAATTTGATCAAGAAGCTAAAATTAGCTTCTGTGTGTTTTCCTGAAAAGGAAGAAAAAAAAAAAAAAAAAGAAAATACTGTAAAGCTCTTTGTTTTCCTTTAAGTCTTGTTCTCAGATTTCTGTTTGGCTATGTGAACTACCATAAAGCAGACAGTTCCAAAACCTACTTCTTCCTTACTTGTTCTTTTTAATTGATGTAACAACAGCAGTAGCCCTTAGCTTCTACAGAACTGAACAGTCTGATTCCATATTTCATTCATCTCAAGAGTTTAAAACTCACTGAAGCACTCAAAATCCCTACAGTAAGATGGAGTCAAGGAAAAAATTTGTCTAGTGAAACCAAATCAGAATAATTTTAGCTATGAACAGAATTTCGAAAAGAAAACCCTTTACATTTCTTATAATGATAAAACTGAATGTATCTGGAAATGTTTTAGTGTTTTGCCTTCTAGTTACATGCACCTTTAACTGTCCATCACTATCTGCTGTATTACATAGGAATATTTTTATGTCTATTTTCATAAGAAACCTAATTTATTCTTAAGGCACTTAATTAAAGGAAACTTCTTTATATGGAAATATTTACTAAATTAAACGCTGGTAATATCATGTCTGCTTATGAAAGGTTTTAATTAAAAGTATTTAAATTACTTAAAGATGGAAAAAATACATTACAAGAAAAAAACAAAAACCCCATATTAAAACTATACCTGTCAGAGATCATTGGGCTCAATCTTTACTGACCTCAGAATAGCAGGTTTAGTTTGGGAAGAAGAAGATCCTCTGTTTCTTCACCTCACTCCCTCCTCCCCCCACCCCCGGAAAAGAAAAAAGAAGGAAAAAAAATCTTCACACGTTTTGCTTACACTCTCTAAGTGAAACTGCTACAACGAAGGCAATTGAAATGTTCATTTTAAAGCACTATAAAGACAAAGATGCAAGGATAAGAACATAGAATAGACTAAAAGGAACCCAGTGAAAAAGTCAGCAAAGACTCTGATCCTGCAAATGTCATCACATGAATGCTTAAATAACTGAATAATCCCAAGAACTCCAGTGGGAACTACTTTAACTATGTAAATGTTTGGTGCATCAATGCACAGAGTATGACAGTTAAAAGTTACTGTAAATACTTGCTTATTGGTCGGAATTTCTGTAAATTAGGATACAAAAAACCTCACTTCTCTAGGACTTGCCATTTTAAAGCAATTGCTCTTTAAACTGGCTCGAATTTTTTTCAATATTCACGGCCAAAACCACCCAGGATATCAGATTTACACCATCAGAAAAATCAGTGTTATTACATGTGCCCTGGGAAGAAAAGGAATTACTGGAAATGTCTTTAATTTTAGCCACACTGTACAAAACAGCCTGAGACCAATACAGCTTCTTTGCTGTGGAGTCTCTTCTATTCACAGACATTTCCCTTCTTTCACTAAAGAATAGCTAATCTTTTAACATTTAAAACCTCAGAGGTTCTCATAAGGCAGCATGGAATAATGTATTTCTGATAAGTAGCAATTTTAGAACTCATTTGCTTACTTAGCATGAAAATGGCAAAATTACAAAAAACACTATCTTGACCTATTGTCAGTGTTAACAGCCCACCTTGAATTTAGTGAATATGTTTTCTGCTTAATCAGCTATTGATGCAGGACCAAACTGAAGTCAGCTGAGCAGGAGAGAGGTCTTTTTGAAGATTGCATGCCTATTAACAGGCCTGTGACTGTCATTGGTTTTGCCTTAACTGTGCATGGGGGGCTACCTCTGTTGTTCCCAGTACAAACTTACTCTCACGCCCCCCCCCCCCCCAAAATTCTATAAAATTTCTGATAGCCCTTCAAAATTTGCAGGAAGTCTGTCTTTTAAAGACAGAGAAAGCTTAATAGGCAAGAAGTTAAGATCCGTATTTTCTGGGTTTTCAAACTGTATTCACTACATTTTCCTGATTTTTAATTTTTTACTCTACTGATATCTAAATCTAGTGTAGGGATGTGATACACTGTCTATGTTAGCTTCATCATCCTTGAAAAGAGAATTAAAAAAAGCCCCACCAAAACCACACTGGAATACATCAGTATGTGTATTCCAATAAACTGGACTGAGAAAAGTTTACTGGTATCAGAGATAAGGATTCTACATCTGATATCACATTTCTATTTCTCCTTCCACCTCCCAAGAATAAACAATAGTTTAATTTTCTGCACAAGTCTTTTTGTGGTATTTTATAGTATACCTCCCTCTTCGACACCAGTTACACTCTCTGGAGGTGATCACATAAAGTCACAATATTCTTAGTAAAATCAAAGGCCACTTGCTTAAGGGCTTGAAGCATCTGGCTCTACATGAAACGCTTTCATGCGGAGTTTTCCCATGGGTTCTCTGGGCCACAGATTGTAGCTGAGGGGAGCTTCTGCTTGGGAAACAGAAACACAGGCAGCTTTCTGCTTTCCTGGGAATGTTCACCATGTCCCTGGTTTTATTGGAGATGAGCATATGAATGTTAAGAGAGGCTGAGGAATTCTGCACTACAGCAAGTTCAACTACGTGCAAAGGTCTATCCAGAAATATAGCAACATCTTTCAATTTCCCCCGTCAAGATACATTTCAAGCAACAGATGAACTTTATTTGTCCTTTCTATGCCTGGGCCTGGCTCAGGAAAAAAATCCTGAGAAATATTATGTGTAACATCAGTGACTTTTAGAGCTGCTTTTAGGAAGAGTCCATCTTTACTGAGATGAAAACAGGGTATAGCACTGACGGAAAACAGGAAATCAAATGCACTCCTTCACATTTGGGATTGAGTTTGTATACATGAGTGATGTATATTCCCATTTTCCAACACAGTCTCACTTTATCTATCTACCTCCAACTGGGGTAAGGAAATCAAGGAACTTACCTGTTTTTTCCACTGGTGTCATCACTTCAGGTAATCTCAAGACCTTTACTAGTTTCCTCCATGGACTGAAATCATGCTCTGGGAAAAGTACCAGAGACAGCCACGGACAGCCAGAGCACTACCCCGTCACTTGGACAGAGCATCATCTAGGTGCTGCAATCGCACAGCCAAAACAACACCGTGGGTTTCATTGGTTTAAATCATAGAATGGTTTGGGTTGGAAGGGACCTTAAGATCAGCTAGTTCCAACCTCCCTGCCAAGGGCAGGGACACCTCAAACTAGACCAGTCACCCAAGGCTCTGTCCAACCCAGCCTTGAACACTACCAAGGATGGAGCATTTACCACTTCTTTGGGCAACCCATTCCAGTGCCTCACCACTCTCACAGTAAAGAACTTTGTAAAGAACTTCTTCCTGATATCTAACTTGAACTTCCCCTGTTTGAGTTTAAACCCATTACTCCTGATCTATTGCTACAGTCCCTGATGAAGAGTCCCTCTCCAGCATCATTGTAGGCCCCCTTTAGATACTGGAAGGCTGATATGAAATCTCCACACAGCCTTCTCTTCTCCAGGCTGAACAGCCCCAACTTTCTCAGCCTGTCTTCATACGGGAGGTGCTCCAGCCCCTTGAACATCCTCTGCACTTGTTCTAACAGCTCCATGTCCTTCTTATGCTGAAGACACCAGAACTGTACACAGTACTTCAAGTAGGGTTTCATGAGAGCAGAGTAGAGGGGAAGGATCACCTCCTTCGACCTGCTGATCCCGCTTCTTTTGATGTGGCCAAGAATAAGGTTGGCTTTCTGGGCTGCGAGTGCACACTGCCAGCTCATGTTCAATTCCTCATCAACCAACACCCCCAGGTCCTTCTTTGCAGCAGAAACTCATGGAGCTGGCTCTCGGGTGCTTTCTGGCTGTATGCTCTGCAGTTCATCTGTCTTGAGAAGTATACTGCCCAATAGAATTTCCAAGACTAACCATGATCTTTATGAAGCTTTTTCAGGACCAGCTTTTCTTCTAGATGCCACAAACAAGGTAGTTGGACAGTCAAGGCTTAATTACCATTTGCGACTACCATTTTTGTAGAGAAGTAAAAAGAAACTTTAAAACAAGACCAAAACCTTTGCTACTGCTTCCAACTGTATTAGGTTGCCTCAGAAAAGCTTATCTATGCATACAGACCTTGTCTAAGCTTAAGGTAGTGTTTTAGCTAACGAGATGCGCCCTTATGCTTTGTCCTGCGTTTCATTATACATTTCCCTCTTTTTCAGCTACTGAAGAGTGTGCAGCCATTATTTGCTTTGGATAAGATACCTTCTTATTATGCATTTCTCATTGTGTGCATTGCCCTGTTATTAAAGTAATTTGAAACATCCTCATGCAGAGTAACAGGGGAAATCTCTCTCAGTCAGTTGCCTCATCCTATGGGCACAATTGTGTTCTCATTATTCAAGATGACTAATATGTTAATACAGAAATATTCTTGTTCAAGTGAAACTCAGTATTTTTTCTTAAAACAGGCAGGTTATTAAAGTACAACATTTTAAGAGCAGTATATGTATAAATACTAAAAGAAGGGGGGAGGGGAAGTATGTTAAATTAGGTTTTGCTGTGTTTAGCTGAAGTAAATCTCAGTGGAGCACCAAAGGTAAAGCTAATGTAAAACCTTCTAAAGAAGAAGAGTTAACATTTTCTGTCTCCACAGCCACAATACAGATCACCCATTTATACAGTAAGGTGTGCCGGCCACACAAGGAAGGAAGCCTTCAACTACCGAAGATCATTAGCAGCAATGAGGGAGGCCGCTGTCAGTTGCTTTGGGCTCATTTCTCTGGACACTCATACAAAGGACGGAAAATTATTGGCGCCGCTGGGCCTCTGCCCAGGTCATCCTACAGCTGAACACATGAAATGTTATGCCATGAGAATGAATGCCCTGGAAGAAGCTGAGGGGTGGTTTAGCCCCTGCATACATTAATCACCCTGAATGTGGCCTCATGCTGGGATTCACAGCCAAGGCAGCCAGCAAGGTTGACTCCTCTGAGAAGGGGAGGCGTCAGAATAATATTAGAAGCATCATATGTCCTCCCTTTCCCTGGTATGGAAAGCTCATCTAGGAGGTGTCAGGATAAAACATGAGAGCTGCAGTTGTACTTAGGGACATGAAGGAGTGATTCACTGTTTCATGGCACAAGTAGAGGAGGAGGCTGCAATAAAAACTTTTACAAGGCAGGATCTAAACCCTGAACGCAGCACAGGATTACAAAGCCTTTTTTGTCTTCTCTCAGTTTTGGTTTTTTTTTTTTCTCTCTCTCTCCCCGAGAGCTGAGTGTGTTGTAATTAAACTGTAAATTTCTTGAAATGAAAGCACAAACTATTAGGTTCCTGACACACCTGCTTTATGAAAGTTACTGACATGCATTTTTGTTGACCTATACTCTTTAAGAAGGAATTCAAATGACTTAAACAGGAAAAGTATGCTGCAAACTTCTACCCATGAATGACCACCTTTTAATAATTACGGAAGATAATACAAAAGATAGAATGAAGTAGACAAGACATAGTAGCATCTCCTTCATGTTTCCTGGGGGAAAACAGCCAACAACAAACCCCTTGGTAAATATGCACTCCTGAGGAAAAAGTAATCAGTTAAATTTTATAAATATATAACTGCGCTAATAGATTAACTTGTTACAAATATATGCTAATTAGCATTTCCTGTCTGATTTAGTTTTTTGGAAAGTACTAATAATGGCAAGATCTCTGATAAGATTGCTCAAAATTTAATGGGTCAAGGCAGAAATATATCTGCCTGACAAGACCTGATGAGCCAATAACAACACATTAATATTTCACATAAACATTTCATTCATTCAGGACTGAAGTCATTTAATGACAGCTAAAAATCAGAGGAAATCATCACAAAATGACAAATTACACAATTAAAGCACTAAATTTTCTACAGAAAACCAGAAGAACAAGAAAAGGAAAAATCCTATTCCTGTGACCTGAACATGCTCACTCCTCCAGTGACAAATTCAGGATTATTTCTGATTCCTGCTGTTAAAGAAATATAAAATTTCAAACAATTCTCTGTCTTGGCCAAATCTAATAGAAATTTAACATGAAGCCTGATCTAACCCACTTAAAACCCAAAGCTAATATGTACCAAGATTCTACTTCGAACACTCTAGCATAAGTGGGAATATTTTTTATTGTAAAAGAATACTGCTTTTAGGACTGGTGAGAGGTAGAACCAAATCATACCATTCTGTACTTCACTGAGCTGCAGAATAGCTTAGGGTGTTCTACAGTGTTCATTATGGTTAAAAGAAAAAAGTTCATATTCAGCATTAGCTGCATGTGTACCATGCTTTCCAAGATATGTACTGTATCTACTTTATCTACTTCTGGCTTTACTGCCATGTCACTCTGACAAATAGAATATCTTCTTTCGTGTAAGACGCTCCTGCATCTGTTTTCTCTCCTCAGATAATATTCCAACATCTTGGCTACAAACAATTATGTCTTTTTTTTTTTTTTTTTTGCTTCACGAAATCTCACAGAGATTTTTAAATATAATTCTATACCTAAGTGCTGAAACAAAGTCAGGCCCTTGAAAAATACACTTGCTCATTGTGGAAGTTGGGAAAGATCACTTATAAGCTTGCCTTGTTCCTCTGTTCTTTTCCCAAGCTTTCATTATTGGCCAGTGACAGGGTGTTTAGCAAGATGAAATTCCAGTTTGAACCAGCATGGCAGTTCCTATGAGTAGTTAATACACCGTTGAAAGTTCACTGTTTTCATACTAGTTACTCTCAAGGTTTCCTTGCAATCCTCTGTGATGGCACATTTCTCTAATCCCTCTCATTTCATCTGTAGACCAGCTGGAGTCTTAACCTGATATATCCCTGGTCTGATGTTTCTTTAGGATATATATAAACTGACTTGCACACAAGACTTTGGCTATTTTAGTTCACCTCTCTGTATTTTCCCTCTGGGTAGGAAAGCATTGGCACTTCACGTCTGTCACTCTGCTGGTCTTTGTTCAATCAGGTTTCCAGAAGAATGCTCTGGAAGCCAACTGACTTTCTTTGACCAGTGGGTCTTGTTCCTACCTCACAACAGAAAACAAACTCTCTCTCTTTTTGTATTTCCTTCCTGTTTCCACTTAATGTTTTTAGTAAGAACATTCCAACCTTTTCAAGCTGTCACTTGCTGTGGTGCCAGGACCCAAGAAGAGCAAAGCACAGAAACCTGGTTGATGAGTAAAGATTAATGAGTCCCAGCTGAACTCCCCTAGAAAGAGAACATTGCTTTGGGTGATTTAGGACACCTGCTGTCCCGAAGCCCAAAATCTGTTTCCAGCAACTGTATAAGGACCCAGACTAAGCTGGGTCACCCAGACTCAGAGTCTTCATCTCACATCTAAACAGGAATTAATCACCCTGCAACAACAAAGAGGAACAGAGCACAAGGAAAGACTGAGACAAATAAGACTTTTAACAAAAGCGAGAAAACTCAAAAGGAGAGATTGAAGTGGTATGGATTTCAGGATTGACATCCTGACAGAAAGGAACACGCAATTCTAAAATCACTTAGTTCTTTTAAAGATAGGACAGATGCACTGAAACATTTTCAGATTTCCGAGTCTCTCTTTGGGTGTGATTTCTCTTTCCCAACTTTCTTTACTTTGTCCCTGAGGACTTTTAAAGGCTGAAGAACTGTCCTTGAATATATGACTGAGCTTGAAATGACAGAGTTTCAGAAGAGGGTCTTGGCCTCGAGAAGTTTGCAGCTGGAGTTTGGCAGCCATCAGACCATAACATGCTACATCTGTTGAGGAAAGTTTTCAAATTAATAGATACAGCAATGGTAGTGTGGAAAAAAAAAAAAAAAGAAAAGTTAATGTATTATTGATCATCTGGCTTCTACATGATGACAGTATTATGTATTTTATGTTTACGAGCTATACAAATACTATTACCTATTTTAAAACATGCTAAAAAATAAAAGTAATTACACTATGATGGTGACAGTTTATTGTTTGCAGGTGCAGAGCGCTGGAGGGTCTGGCTCTCTGGATTAACAAATGACAGCATTGGCAGACAAAGACAGCTTTCAGTCATCTTGCCTAAACTAGAGAAGTACCTGGGAAACGATGCAACAACCAGAACTCAAAAGCACAGGCGCAAAATGAAGAGTAGATGCACAGGAATCCAAAACTCCAGGAAAAGTCTTAAAGATGAATATTTTTTTGGCCATACTTGAAAGGATTTAGCCACAGGAAATGCAACTGCTCCACCCAGTATTGTCCAAATCTTGTGTAAGCTATCAGGTTACAGTCAGAAATTACTAGGCAAGTGGCAAGCACAGGCTGCGCTGTCACAGCCTAGAAAGGTGTGATTGTCCCACAGCTGATGGAACTTCCATGAAGTATGAAGACTAGCAATTCTCCCTGTGAAACCCATTCTTGCAACAATTCATTCCATGAGCAACAGAATTAATAATGCCTATCTTGTCACAGATGTTTATTTTTTAATTTTATTCCCCATCTCAGCTGCTCCTTCATTCCTCCAACAGCTCCTGCTCATTTTACATTCCCTATAGCACCTCCTCAAGCATAAGACAGCCTCTACTACAGCCAGGTAAGAGCATAGCTGTAGGGTGCCCAACCAGGAAACTCCTGTTAAATAGAATGGACAATAGCAAAATTGTACCTACCATTCCCTTAGTGGGGCATTAATTTTGGTTCCTCTCCCTTTCCCAGAGACAGATTTTCAGACTTAAAGAAAATTAATTACCTTTGAGACTCTCATTTGAAATTGTCTAGTAGGTTCAAAAACCCTGGCGAAGAGGAAGGTACAGAAAAAGTGTGACTGCCTAAATGCTGTTCCTTTAGGAAATCAGTCTGAACAGACATTCAAATGAGAAACACCAACTGTAGGCTTCTTCTGGTCTGGTCCCTTAATCAGCAAACATTAATACTTGTGTGGAAACAGAGAGGAGTATAAAGAAGTTAATTTCTAGGGAAGTTTTTTCCCCTCAAGATATCACTACTGTTCACTGCTTCTTTGATGAACATCAGCATCACCATGTGCTGCAAAAAGGTCTCTCCTGGAGCACATTTAGAGTAAGAAAACACACTCTCAAAACAGCTGCAAGGGCTGATCAGGGTGAGAAATTACTTTCTTGTTCCTTTCTGTTACACTACGGCTTTCCCACTTTACACAGGTATGAACATAAGCCTCTTGAACTTGGGAGAGGAAAGGCAGAACAAAACAGTGCCCCCCAGGAAAAACCTATCTTAGAACCACCACTTGCGCAATATGTAGGGAGCCCTCACCTATCTCTTAAATCCCTAAGTCCACTGAAAACACATCAGGGGCTTGAAATCTAGCTCTTCAGATGTGTCCTTTTAATATCTTAGTGGTTATTCTCAGGCTGTCCCATGTATATTTTTTGTTGGAGTTGTGACACTTCTATATAAATATTTTCCTGCCTTTTGGACCAAAGAGCATACAACTCTACAGACCACAGACCAGAAGTTTCAGCTGGCATATGAGAGAACAGGGTTAAGTCATTGCTTGCAAAAATGATTCCTGTGGAACAGAACTGTAAATACCTGTTTTAGAATATCCAGCAATATGGTAAAATACACTGCTGCAATGTGGGACTGAACTTTGATTAGTCATTGATCTAAACCTGGCAGTGCTGGTGGAGGTAATGACAAAGTGAACCTGTTTTTTTGACTACCACCGAAATTTGTATGCTCCTCCAAACATACCATTTAAACAAAGCAATACTTTTTATTTATTTCTTTATTTTTCTGGGATAAAATATTTAATCAGAAAAAATCCCAAACCAATCTAGTCATTGAGAAGTGGCACACAAACCAATGCCTTCTCACCCTAGGGAATATGGGTAACACTTGTCCAGCTCTCCCATGATCAGTGTTAGAGGAAAAAGTGAAAGATGTAGCTTGCTTCCTCTGGGGTTGAGTGCTGTACTAGTAGCGCACCAGTATTCTGGCTCCAAATTTAAATTACTATTTAAATAAATTAGAGACATTAAAAACAAACATTAGAAATTAGAGATTAACCACATCAGTTTATCAGGTAATGAGCAAGAGTGTGTGCCATTTTTGCTCTAACAGGAATGCACCCATCGGATTTAGTTTTAATGCACACAGAAACCACAAACAGATTTGCCATCAAACACCCTCTCTGAACCAAAAAAATAATAGTCTTCTTTCACTGACATGAAATAATGGGAGGAGAGATGATTCAAGGCAGAGCCAGGGAAAGGGGAGTGATTAAAGCGCTTGCATAAATGCATGTTTTTCACTATGTACATTTTATCTTTTTTTCTCCCATAAATTTCTATTGATGTTACTTGTAAACCCCCTCATTTCCACTCATTCCACTGCAGCCATGCTTTAGTTCAGAATGGAAGACACCTAAATTACATAAATCTCCAATACAAAGTAACGTTTTTTGTGCAAAGTAGTAACGTTTTTTGTGCAAAGTAAGAGCTGTCATGGAAAAGGTAATGAAGAAGAATAGCTCATACAGAGGCCTCTAATGCTATCCAGCTGCTGCTATATGGGACTTGCTGATAAGACTTTGTTTTAACTTTACAATAGAGAAAGTTTGGGAAAGGTTAAAAATCAAAATACAGGAAGTAAAACTCTTTATACTTCATCTGTTACATTTCCTCTTCAGTAGCATTTATTTTCTTACATAATTTAGTTTTCCACAAAGAACATGTATGTGTGCCTTTTTTTTTTGGGGGGGGGGGGGGTTTCTTTTTTTTTTTCAATAAAAAGAGAAGCAGCATTTTAAGTTGTGCTTTTTAGGTACACGTTTTTAGGCGGCATTCTTTTTTTTTTTTTAGGTTTAAAGGAAAGGATTGTGGAAGAATGGAATAACCCAAAACACCATCAGAGTTACAAAAAGCACAATACGGTTCAGAATTATGTGTTCAGGACACTCTTAATCATGGTGTCACTGCTAGCAACCTCTACTTGCCATCACATTTTTAAAGAAGCTAGTTCATTCTAAGATGAAAAAAAAAAAAAAGAAAAAAGCCAGGAATGTGCAAGTAAAGCGCTATTAAAATGTTTATTACTTTTTATTGTTCAGGCACCAACCACTGAGAATGTACTGTTAAAAGACATCTTACCAATAACCATGTTGACAGTTACATTCACAAATCAATTCTTCCACAGATCTATATAAATAAGTTTTAAAAACAGGTCTGAAAAATAAGCACAGATGTTAAAATAGGATAAGAAGGATAAACCCAGCCTTCCAGTTTTACAAATGAAACGCTTTCTTTTCATGTTAAGATGCAAATGCAGTTATAATGGTGCCCAGCCCCAAAAACTAGGATGACCTCAATTAGAATCGGACTCTAAACAAAAGTGAAACCAAGTATATTATTTTTGTTTCCAAGAGGAGGGAGAAAAATCAGCAAAAACGGAAAACAAACAAACAAAAAAAATGCCCCTAGAGAGAACTTGTAGTGTTAGTATTTCAGTGACTACATCATGAATGGTTGGCATGCTGTAATAAGTCTAAAATTAACCATCTCTTCAAGTGGCTCACCCTATGTAGCAGTGATAAATATATATCCTTTTTTCTTTTTCATTATTTTATTTTTAATTTAGAGCTCATATAAGAAAAGCCAAAAGAGGCAGTTCTATCCTACTTGTCAAACATGGAGCAGGCTGATAGCAATTACCATAGAGCAATGAGAAGCTCCATTCTTCCCTTGCAGTGCACGTGTGGCATCTCATTAAGTTAAATATGTAGGCTGAGGGAGGGCAAACCCCCAAGGAACAGAGGAAACTGCACTCCAAAAAGGTTAGCATGCAACCCCCTCCGTACATTGCGACCATTTACTAGTAGGCCAAACTAACCTGTTGATACTATCCTTTAAAGTGTTTTTATTAACCTTGATGACAGTCAAGACATATTTCCAAATACTGAAGTCGACATCAGTAATCTCTGAATCAAGCACTACTAACATCTCCCTGGGGAGAAGTGGGAAAAACGCTGTTGTAAATGCTCCTAATGGTAAACCACTTCTAGCAATTATTTCAAGAGACAATGGATGTTTGGCCAAAAAAAAAAAAAAATAAATAAAAGCCAAGGCAGCTTTGTTGATGTAGCTTAATGATGCAGGAGCCAAAGAGTTAAAGAGAAGCCACAAAGTCGTGCAGACCGCCGAAACCTTCCTGTTGGGAGTTCCTTTCAGAAGGAGTGGGAAAGGAACAGTATTAATAGCTACTGCTGGGCTGCACTTTCCCACAGGTCTGGACAGGATCTCCACATTGGCTTTTGCCTTTCTGAAAGGAAGACCTGAAGCGACTGCAGACGTTGGAAACCTCTGGGCCTCACAAGGAGGAAACAGGAGGACCTGAAAGACAAACCAAGCGCTGTGCCATGCATTACGACTGCCCACAGCTGAATGGCTGCAGAGGAGAGAAGGGCTGTGTGTGTGTGTGTGAGTAGAACAAGCAAGAGGAACAGAAAGGAAGAGGACGAGAAGGCAGCAAGCAAGCAACAGCAGTGCTGATGTCAGTGACAGGTTGCTGTCACTTGGAGGCCACAAACACAAACCCACTCTTTCCCCAAGGAACCTGGAGAAACTTTCTGTCCCAGCAGGAAGTCTGCTGGTACAGGAAAGGATTAAAAAAACCAAGAACCCTCAAAACAAGCAACCTCCCCCTAAGCAAATAAATAAAATTGCTCAAGTTTGTTACAAATCACCTAATTTTGCACACTTGAGTCAAGGTTGTTCTCAAAGAGTTTTACCTCTGGGAGGCAAGAAAATACAAACTGTGTCCTCTATTACCGTAAGTAGGAGGATTCTGCCAAAAATGTAGAAAGACCTGCAAGCGTACAGGGATTTACTCCAATTTATTCATGCTGCTGACAGTAAGTTGCTTTGTCTTCACTGCCACTTACATGACTACCACTCCACTTAACTTAGTCCAAATTAGTGCTGTCAACCTGCAGTACAGCACAAACTGTGAGAAGGAACTGAATTATTGAAGACCAACACATCCTGCTCCATTACAAGCAGCAGTCAAGCTTTCAAGTCACTCCCCTATCTCTGTCATTGCTGGTCAACCTGGGTATAAAGACCTATGCTTAAGACTTCTTGAAAAGCGCTAGGAATTTTTTCAACACTACACTTGAATAAAAAGCTGACTGAAAGTATACATGTCACTTTCATGATTACATAAATTTGGCTTAGTTTACATTCTTGCTCTCAAATCCTGCTTGGTATACACGTGAAAAATTATGCTTCTTGTGCATGTGAAAAGGCATTTGCTTTTTCACCAAAACAGATCATTCTCTGCAAGTTGAACATTAGGGACTGTAGTGATAAGACAAGGGGTAACGGGTCAAAACTTAAACAGGAGAAGTTTAGATTGGATATAACGAAGAGTTCTTCACTGTAAGGGTGATGAGGCACTGGAATGGATTGCCCAGGGAAGTTGTGAGTGCTCCATTCCTGGTGGTGTTCAAGGCCAGGTCGGACGGAGCCTTGGGTGGCACAGTTTAGTGGGAGGTGTCCCTGTCCATGGCAGGGGGGTTGGAACTAGATGATCTTAAGGTCCTTTCCAACCCTAACTATTCTATGATTGCAACAAGCCTTCCGTCATTCAAAATACTAAAGAGACAACAGGTCAAATTGGAGTAGAGAAGTTTCTCTTCCCAGCTTCTCAAAACAATGGGGTCTTCGTTATGGAAACTACTTGCTTTAAGAAAGGGATGTGAGAGAGTTTTTGGGGCTGCCATATCACTTGACTAAGCATTTTGAAATCTCTTTCAGTATTAAATAATGTTCCCACCTCTGCCCTCAAACATTGCAAATCTATCTTTCCTCCAGACAGACCTTGTTAAGCGCTTCCTTCTGCAGACAAATATAAAACCTACTGAACAGCGGGTCTTGCTGAGAAGAAACTGGTATCTAGTTTAGGTGATCACCAAAAATACAACACAGGAAACTTTACAATAAAACCTGCATCAGATTTGCATTGTATTGTGTGTATTGTATGCTATCGTATGTTTAAACCACGACAACCTGTATTGTGTATCATTTTCCAGTATGTGAAACCACATCAATTATCAACCATGTTAAATTTATATTGAAAATTTTAACTAAAACATTCCATACATGCAAGGTCTTAGCAGATTACCAAGGAGAGCTTATTCAAAAGAGGTTTATCCAGTGGTAAAGTCTGCTTGTGATCAGAGGCAGGGAAAGAAAGGAACTTTTCACAATCATTAAATGCAGACTTATCTATTCGTGTTGCTTTCTAGATGCAAAACAACTCAGAAAAATAAATTACAAAGCCACTTTTCTATTACAACTTTAACTTTTCTTTACATCCAACTCCAGGAAAGAGTTGAGGACATTGTATCATGATTACATTCACTTTCAGGATTCAAGCAGGAACAGCCTAAGGATGTTTATTTTAAACAGTAAAATGCTGAGTGAAGTAAAATGAAGTCACTGTAATGATTAGCGGGCTTCTTTTTAACAGACAGAAGATTTAGTTTTGCTTGGTATTGTGATGTCTATGAGTAAGCAATCATTCTACCTATTACTATTATGTTAACAACTGTAAACCACCTACAATTACTAGCATGATCCCTAACCTCTGAGAGGTGGTAATCCAGTATTGGTTGTTAGCTGTCAAATTTATTTCCCTTTGGTGAAATATACCCTGGATTTAATTACCAGTCATTCTTGATACTTTATGGAGTTGAGCTCAAGTACTGTGGCTCTGACATTTAACCCATGACCCTTAAATATTTACCAGCTTTACTGGTTGTGTACAATTATCCCTTCAAGTATATCTCAGATCCATCATTCTGCCCATGACTTACTACTTCAGTCATTTTAAATCAGATACATCTTCTCCTACCCATGAATGGGGAATGTTTAATTTCCACTTTAAAACTTAATTTAAGATTAAAAAAAAAATAAAATAATATACTGTTGTACTGAACTGTGCAATGTGGTCAGTATCTGCTAACTGCACTTTTACTGTGTTAGAGGATGACTTGCATCAGAGGGACAATAAACTCCATTATGTGCAATGTTTATTAACAGGAGCATCAAGCGAGATTTCTGTTACTGATTATGGGCTCAGTGTTCCTCTCTGGTAAAAGAGTGGAGTGCAGGGTGAAGAACAACAATTCTCTGACATGTTTAAATGATGACACTGAGCCCACACAAGCTTTTCCATGAGGTCAAGTTCCCATGGGTGAGAAGATGACAGTACCAGGGAGTAGCCATACTTCAAACAACACAACTTCTCAGAGTTAATGTTTCTTCAAGTTGCAAGAAATCCTCCAGATGCTTCTCTCTATTGGCTAATAGCCCTAGAAAAGCCACCCATGCAGGGGGGGAAAGGGTAATGTGTATCCTTCCAGAAGCGAGTCTGCCTGCAAGGATTCCAGGTTTGGCAGCAGGATTTGAAGCTTATACCTAGGGCCTTTGCATGGCCACCAAAACTCCCCGATTCTGCACAGAGCTGGAAAATTCAGAGAGGTAAAATCTTGTGCTATGGTCTGGGTCTGCTGTGCTTCCCCCAAAAGGCTTTTGAGAGTTAGTACATGATCTTTAGATGATAGCAGATCACTAGATAACCTAAAATCTTCCTTCATGAAAGCAGCCTGCCTAGTTTAAGATACATAAAGGTTCCACTGCCAGTGCTGCTATAGCCCACGCTAAATATAAAGAACCTGGTGAACAGCAAAGGAAAACACCACTCAGCTGTAAGCAGGCATTTTAAAAGCATAGCACATAGCACATGGCAGTTTGCAGTGTTTGCATGTGTTCACACACATATATGAACCTAAAAAGACTTACCCTTGATTTTACTCAGCATGAGTTGTCACCTTGAGGGGAATGCTCACATGGAGCGACATTGAACATACGTGCAAGTCTTTATAGGAGCACAGCCACTGACATACATAAGGCAATTTATAAGTAGTGTTCAGCAGATGTATCAGCTTCAGAATACTCCTTGAAGACAGTTAATCAGCAACCTGGCTCAAGACTGTGCAACCTAACCTCTCTGCTTTTCCTCCAAAATCCAAGCCCCTGCACAAAACATTTATTAAGAAGTCTGCAAGTTAAACATTTATTTGCATGTAGTAATTTTCCACAAGTGTATAATTTGCAGGTAATTTGCACTCTCTACTATGTGTTTTTAAAAAGCACTAGAGTCTAGATACTGCTTTTAAAATTGCATATTAATTGTATGCATTATCTCTAAATTAAAAGTATTTTAATGTAATTTTTCTTTTCTCTCGTAAATAAATACATAAAGCTTCCTTCCAATAGGTAAATGAAATGCCTTATGGCCCTCAAAGAAACCCATGCAAAGGAAGATGAAATGATTATTCAACATCACTGGAATGTACCAGGGAATTCAAACTCTGATATTCTCTGCTGAGAGTGACTATTCATTCCTCCCTTCAGCTATTTCTAAAAACCACAGTAAAGTTCAAAAAAATGCAGAACAAGATGACTCTTACCCTACTGAATTAATATAATTTCCCTTCTTAAGATACAGCTTCGAAGAACTACACTGTATTCGATAGTATGTTTTTAACACACAAGACAGGAATATTATGACTCTGATAAAATGTACATTGTGTGCATACTTTTCCAGAGGTATTTTAACATATTGTTCTGGGATTTGATCCTGTATTCAGTAATTTGCAAGGCAGGAAGAGACATACTGGTTCCATATACATAGTTAAGAAACTGCTAGTGTTTATAGGATCAAGTCCTTCAGTTAAATCAGTCTTCATGCAAACACTAATATAAGCCTCAATCTGAGAGCAAGAAGTTGTAGGTTGGAAGCCCAGACAAGCCCATGAGAAGCTAAAAAAAATACTGTATTTTATTTCCCCAAGCAATTCCTTTCATTCATCAAATTTTAATAAAACATCTGGATTGCAAAATTATCAGAGAATTATAGATAATTCAGATTCTAATGTATGGCTGGAGCTCATTTAATCCTAACTGATCCAGTGATTTAATCCTAACTGATCATGTTTGCTATTCAGACATTTCCCCCTACATCTTCCTTGCTTCTGGTTTCTCTTGGTTCTCTTGAAAGTATCTATGCTACATGTATCTTCTGGCTTATATTTCATTCTTAGCAGGATAATTTATAGTGTGATGATGTCTTTCTGGAAGTCCAAGACATGCTTCAGACACAGGAACACAGGCAACGTACACTCTGTTCTGCAATTTCTGAATTCTATATATAAATTTATTAATGGAACTACTTATATTCAAAACCACATTTGATTGTTCCCTCTGCCTTATAACGTGGGCACAAATTTATTACTGTAGAAGAATGAATTATTGGCAACTATGCTGCACAAGGATAGCTCCCAGAATACGTCTTTCATTTGCCAAGATTATAGTGGCTCTCAACATGTTACAGCACAGACATTGCTGAGGTAATTTAGCTGTTCAGTCAGTAGCCTCCATCCCAGTATTGCTCTGCATGAGACTTAAACATCAGATTGAGGGAAAAAATCTGAAGACCTGCAGAGTATTTGCAACATTTAAGTGACCCACTACTGAAAGCACACACAAAATCAAGTCCCTTTTTAAAGGCAGCAAAACTTGCTATCAGCTTTTATTTGCTTTGGTTCACTACTCTTGCATAAAACACAGGTAAAAATCACCAGTTCTGCAAAGCAGTTTGCATTTCTACAGCAAACGAGTGCATAAATAGGACTAACGGATGTAATTGTCAAGGCTTTGAGTAGTGTTTTGATGAGTCAAAATAATAATAACAAAAAATCACTCAAATACATATCAGTTTGGCCATAAATTTCTGTAAGTGATGTTCCTATATCTATAGTTGTGTGTTCAATCTTTAATTATAAAAATGTAAACCATACCATGTTTTGTTCTTTACAGCTGGAAGAAATTCTTGACTGAGAGGAAAAAGTAAACATTATAGCAAGGTTTGAGTCTGGATAGTACACAGAGCAATAGCTCTGCAACTGAACAGTGTCCATGTCAATTTCAGTGATATATTAATTGACCTTTCTGACATCTAAATGAATTACTTCATGGTGATCAAAAGCATGAAGGAAAGCATGAGGACTCCAACAGAGATACACTTTAAAGAGCATTTAATTCTAACATTAAGGAGATTGGCAATTGAGATGCTCTTACCTCTCTTTACTTATCTCAAGATGAAGCCAACTCTGAAGCAATCACAGTCCTAAACAGCATCTTGAGTAACACAGGGATGCCAAGAGAGCCATGCAGATCTACTCAAACTTCACTAAGTTTAAGAGCATTAAAGGCAAACCAGTATCAGTGAACCTGGTGGAACACACAGCCATACTATAAAAAATACAGAAATTTTTAACTTGGAGACAGAAGCAACCTCTTATTCTAGCATTACAAAAACCTGTGAAGTTGGAAGCATACTTAATCCCTCCCCACCTCCAGCCTGACCTGATCTGTAAGGAAAACTACTGTCCTAACTTATGCAGGTATACCTGACTCCCTCAGCTGTTGCTTTTGTATTTTAACTATCATCTCATCAAGTCCAACCAACCATCTGCTCCTTTCTGGTGACCCTGATCACCCAGGCTACAAAATCAGAACAGAGGCAACCCTTCTTTTATGTTCTTTCTCTTTTCTTCTTCTTTTAGTAGGAATACTCAGGTAATCTGTGGAACAACCTAAACAGGAGTTAAAACCAATAGCAGTTTTAAAGATTATAAACACAAGAAATGAAGTAACAAACGATAAAATTACACAAGAAACCTGTCAATGTAGGTATAAGGAGTGGAGAAATCATAAGTGAGGAAACATCCTATTTATCTTCAGCTAATTTAAACCAATTTGTTCTTCCACAACTTTCAGTGGAACCTATGCTACCACAGGAACCTGCAGGGAAACACAGATATCAAAACCATTTCAGACTTGCATTGATCAGCATTAACAGAGAAATGCAGGAGAGGAGAGAGTATCCTCAGCTGCTCCACAGTGCAGTTTGTCTTGATCATTATGACTACTGATATTGTCTATTGGACAAGAAAACTGAAATGTCTGTTCTCCCTGCTTAGTTTCCCAAGGTCGATAGAAACTACAGAAGGGGAGACCATCTACAGCCACATCTTCTAAGGATTAGTTTTACAAACCTGCACTAGCATCTGGAATGCCTAACCACACTTTGGAAGAGGTTGTCAGGCAAAGTCCAGGTGTGGAGATCAAGGCTGCATACTAAAGGCAATGTATTACACCACCATTCAGCTTTTCACCATGAAGATATTACTGTCATCTTGATGTTTCCGTCCTACTCCATTCCCCACGCTGCAAATAACTCCGGAGTTTTAGATACTGCAGGGCAGCTCTACCTCTTCCCCCCAGAAACAATAAGCCAGTCAATGAACACTTACAAGTAGAGCACAGAGAAATGTTTTTTTGGAACTGCTGCTGCTGCTGCTAGCTCCTGACCATTTGATAATCCATTGCAAAATCTGTTGACTCTAAAACATCATAAGGAAATACCCAAAGAATTCTTGCATCTTCCAGAATATCCTTATCTGCCAATAAGAACAGTAATTATTTTCCGGTCTTATTGAATTCAGTTTTCTAAATGACCATTAAAAGGCTCTGATGCCACAGAATCTGACTGAAATGACAGATTATTCCAAGGTCACTAAAAAGCTTGTGATGAACTTCCTGATATTTTATAAACTAGATTGACTTTGGTATTGTGACACATGAACGATTACAAAACTTTCAACAAAGAACTTTTCAAGGCCTTTTTTCTTTAGTACTAGAAGCGCTTGGAGGGAGACAGTGTTCTCTGAAAAATATGGGGTTTAGGTTTTCACAAGGAGGAAGCTGAATCTTAAAGGCTTTTTGTCCTACTAAACAGCCTTTGGATATAAAGTGGAACTGGCTAGAATCTCCTGTAAGTGACCCCTGGATGAAGACATAACACAAATCATGATACATTTCTTCTTAACCTTTTCACCCTCTGTTCTGTGCTTGCTAAATTCTTCCAGATTAAATCAGGCAAATGACAGCAAATGCACCTTCATGCACGTTCGACTGTATCGTCAAATGTCTGTCAAAAATCAGTATATACAGTGGGAATTTCTGTGTTAAATGTTCTTCATTTTAAATAAAAGAGGAACCAATCTAAAGCTAGTAAGTCCTCTATGAGTGTCATACTGCCAGGTAGGCTGACAATGGCTCAAAATGCTATGCCTCATTAAAAAGTTATGCTTTTTTTTTGGGGGGGGTTATTTTTTGTTTGCTTGTTTTTGGTTTGTTTTTTTTTTTTTTAGTACTACCTCCTCAACAAATCTGGATCATTAGTGTTTTCTGTCTCCACCACAGCTAGTAAGATCCTGAGATGGAGAAATGCCCTTTTTAAAATGCCCCTCTGTCCCTATGAAAATAAAAAAACATAAAATTTCAAAATTATATCTGTGTGTTAAATGATAGTTTCATCTTGGTCAGTTTTCAATTAATTTACAATACTGTTTTGTTTATCACAGTGGGAGCTGAGCCAAGCCCTCAGCGCATTTGATGAGCCTCACAATAACCCCAAATGCACCTGTTAATTTTGCCTCTGGGTAAACAGTTGAAAACTCCTCAGCTATTTCCTCAAGTTAGGTGGAAACAAAGAAACATGAGATTAAAAAAAAAAAAAAAAAAGAAAAAAAGGCTAGATTAGGGAATTGGAGATGCATTAATTTAAGAAAGGAATAGGGTCAAACTAGGGGCTAGGAGGCTAATAAGCACAGAGCACACAGCAAGAAAGCTCACAGCAGGGTAAGAGTTCACTTAATTTATTCAAGCGATCTATTCCAGACACAGTAAATGATACGTTATTGGATCCAGACCTGCAACTGCTTACTAAGACCAACCTCACTTAAGTGTCATTACCCTCCCCTTTAGAAATATTGCTATTACCCAAACCTGTTCACAGTGAGGGCTTTACTCAGCTGGCAATCCACTAACTTTTGTTCTTTATGATGCTCCCTTTAATTCCCCCTCTCTGCTGTGGGAATTAGGCATAACAACCACCATGCTAACCGCAGAACACCCAAGTTGATCCAACTCTATGAGATTTTTAGTACTTTACTGCACCGAAAACCAATCCCATGGATAGCAGACTATAAACAACAGCAAATGCTATATCAAGCAAGCAGTAAGTGGTTAAGAGCTTAGAGATTTACTAGGGGGTTTCAATCAATCAAAGTCTCTTTCATACAAATTAGAGAAACCTGAAAAAGAAAGCAGAGAAACACTTATCATGGAAAATTTTAATGGAACTTCAATTTTATGTCTTTTTCTTTGCACAAAAGAAATAAAGGGCAGATGGTTTTACTATAACAGAGTGGGTTTCTTTTTTCCCTGCTGAATTATGATTAATGCGTTTATTAAGCAAGAACAAAAAGGAGCACTTTTATGATGGCAACCTTTTCAGTAGCTGGCTGTTGATATTCTTAAGAATATAATCTCATCCAGTGGTCAGGTTACAGAAGATTTCAGAGTACATTAAAACTGTACAGTGCAGACAGAAAGTATAGGGACTGTGAAGCACATGGAAGGCATAAACCTTTGCTTTCTTCAATTCTGGTAAAGTCACACATTAAAGACTACTTCTAACTACCTGACTTCCCATCCCAAAGTGACAACCAAACCTTCTGGTTACCCTGTGAGGGTCTCCAAGATGAAAAGAACCACAAGCCCCTGCAGCTCTTGCTCTGTCCTTGGGCAGTCTCTGAAGATGGACAGAGAGAAGATGATAACCTACCGCTGCATCACTGAGGGAGACCACGGTGCATATTGGGCTGAGCTTTCAGATCGCACCACAGGTTTGCCTGCTCTTGCTTTTGCACTGTATGGCTTAGATGGCACCCCCAGTGAGATTCCACAGTGCAGAGAAGTCTCTTTTTTAGACAACTGTTTTAATTTGTATTTTCCACATGGCTGGGGCAATATGTTCTTATGCTGGTAGAAAATGAAAGGCCATGAATAAGATAACTGCTCCTCCTGCTCTCTCTGAGCCAAAATTAAGTAACACTTAGCTTGAGAGGAAACACAGAACAGCTGGAATAGTGGGGAACTACTGAAGGTTTTGTTTGTTAAAAAGTTAATTGACTGAAACTCATATATTCAGCCATTTGCTTCCCATGTTTGTTAATTTCCCACACTTAATAGCTTTTGCAAGGTCCTTTGCATTTCTCACTGGAGTTCTTTATCTCTGGAAATTAGCACCTCTGGAAAGAAAACAATAGTAACAGGCTGCTCAACAGAAGCCTTTAGCATGACAGTGTTATGTATCTTTTAGATTCAGTGTCCATTTGCAGAACTGATTGCAAGGCTAATGATGGTGTGAGCCACCATGTTACTTTATCTGTAACAGAAGCGCAATGGCTCTTCATAATGCTTTAAAGGACATACTAAAAAAAACATCACTTTTTGGTCATCTTTCTCTACTATAAAGTGTTATAGATTACCCTAGATGCTTTTGTAACAAGTTAACAAAAAAAAACCTTGGCTCACAGTATGAACTTTCGAGATGGTCCAGCTCTGCGATTTTAGCCTGGGACAAAGACAATTACCAAAGCAGAATTCGTATCTGACTCTGAATGTAAGAATCAGAAACAGCTAGCACTAGGACTTTGCTTTTTACACCTCTAGATGATAGAATTAACAACGGGACTGCTGGTGGCAATTTGCATTCCAAGCAGTTCTACTGAAATTGATTATATTCAAAGTATTGCCACTACAAGCAAGCCTTTAGATGTCTCTGCAAAACCCACAAAACCATTCAGATTTGAAGTTTCTAGGGTTTTGTTGTTGTTGTTTATTATTATTTTTGATCTTTTAGCATCCAGATTTTAAGCCTTTTCTTGGAAATCTCAAGGGCTGAAAAGTAAAAAAAAATGAGATTTTGAGGTAATCATCTAGCTCCAGAAGCTGGAGTTTTAAGAAAACATTAGATATTGCAAGGCCACACTAAAATCATGAGAGCTGGAAACACTGTGTGAGGCTTGGGTTTCTCTTTCAATAAAATACTGAAGAAAAACAGCGTGTTAAAAAGGTGATCAGATTCACCACTCAGATTTATAAATGTAAGGGGGCTTAAAATACTCAAAATATATTAGATTGATAAAGAATATTTACTACATCTGATATATCTGTAAAGTAAAAAAAAAAAAAAAAAAAAAAAAAAATTGAGTACATAGACCCAAAGTAAAGCCATTCATTTAAAAATCCCCCAAGTTTCTATGACTCACGTAAGGGGAATTTTTAATTTTAAATTATTTTTCCCTTCTGATATCAGTGCCAATTCTCCCTGACCCCTTAACATGATTAGCAGCAGACAATGCCACCACTGTTTCCAGAGCGAGGACATAAGCTAGGAACAAGTAATATAACAAAGCTGTTTGTGGCTCTACAGTTAAAGGTTATGTCAGCATTTTCATGACAGAAACCCTGTTTCAGAGGTCAGTAACTCTTCTGGAAAAGCTCACTCCATTTAGAAACTTGGTGCAGAGAGTTCCTGCCGTAAGACATGTTCTTTCAGGAAAACTTTAACTACATGCATGTATCTCTGTGTATATATATATATAATAATATATATAATGGGTAGCTACAAAGAGACCATAATTGAGGGTGCAGAATGGTCTCAGCTTAAAGTGGAATTCTGTTTCTTCTCTAACATCCAGACACATAGTGTGATTTGAAAACTGTTAGGTCATGTCGAGGCCTGGGACAGTTCATGGCAATGTGACAGTTCATTGCAATTACTTGGTCAAAGGATTCCTACTGTATGCCTTTGCTTTTTGCTTCCCACGATCTGGCTTTTTAAAATGCAAGATTTGTGGAACTTAAAAAAATTTACAAACAGGGCTACGGAAATCAGCCAACACGCATTAAACTCCCAACACTGAAATCCTGGGCTAGTATCTTTATCAGTGACCTAGAGGAGGAGATGGGGTGTTCCCTCATCAAATTTGCAGACGTCACCAACCTGGTGGAAATAGTTGATATTTATTTGCCATTCAGAGGGATCTTGACAGGCAGAAGGAATGGGCCAAGAAGAATCTTGTAAAGTTCAATAAAGTCAGATGCAAACGGGACAAATTAATCAACTGTTGAAATATAGCATGGCTAGCTAGTATCTCTGCTGAAACAGACCCCAGGTCCTGGTAGCCAGTAGGCTGAACACTGTGCCTTGGCGGTGCTGAAGGCTAACAGCATCCAGCACTATATTAAAAGTCCTATAGCCAGCAGATGAAAGGAAGTGACAATTCCCCTTAACTCAGCACTTGTTATGCTGCATCTGGAATGCTATGTCCAGTTTTGGGTCCAACAGCACAAGATAGATGTTGAAAACTGGAGTGAGTCCAATGGACAGCTGCCAAGCTGGTCAGCTGGAGCTGAGAAAATTTTTTGTGATGAGGCAAGACAAGCAGTAGAACAGGTTACATGGGGAGATTTCACAATCTCTGTCCTTGCAGATTTTCAAAACCCAACAGGACAAAGCCCTGAGCAACTGCAGCTGACGTCAGCGTTGACCCTGCCCAAAGATGGAGGTTGGATTAAGGCTCCCTGAGATCCCCTTCAACCCAAATGTTCCCTTGACTCCACTTTGAAATGCACTGTTGAGACTGGGACTTCACTATCCTGACCCAGGTAATGGACAGTCATGCCAAATCCAACTTGGGAGTCTGGTTCACGAACACATCTTCCTCATTCTCCTTTTACCCTTCTCCATAGGCTTTCTGATCGTGCTTTCTAATGTGGTACAAGGTGGTGGATGAACTAGTGCACAAGCATTAGAGCTATCATGGCATGTCTGTTGCTTTATTAATACAGGCTCTTGGCATGGAAATACCACACTCAGTAATAAGGAGGAAAGGTTATCCATACCTCCAAACTTTAAACATTGCAGCTTCATTTCTCTAGCTTGCCTCTACAGTCAAGTGGGTGAATCATATCAGGTGCCTGATTCAGTGTTTTAAAAAAATTTTGTGGATAATCTCTGTATCAACCAGGGAGGGGAAAATAGGGAGAACAACTGATGCACATTGCCAGTTACGCTGGGTGTTGTGAACAACGTACAGGTCTTTATCCTCATTATCCCACAAATCAGCACTTACACAGATAGCAGTTTCACACTTGGGTATGTGTCTTGTCTCTTATCTGCTCTACAGCCAAGTAGGGATATATGTGTGAGGCTCTTAACTCCAAGAGCCCCACAGGCAGTGCTGACATGCAGATAGTTTCACAAGGAACCTTTGGCCTGGCGTAAGGCAATGGGCAATGAGGCAACAGGCACATTTGCCAAGAGAGCACCTGGCTGGTAGAAGTATTTGGTGCAGCACTTCCTGAGATTGAGACTGAACCTCTGACACAACCACAGAATTACTTATTTGTATTACTGTGGCATGACCTGGCCTGGGTAGGCTACAGCTCTTGCCATAGTAGTTCATGTAGTAGTGGTACACACATGAAACCAAAGGTCTTAGAGAGATGAAACCAATACAGACAAAAATTTTTCTTCAAGTGACAGTGCTGGAAGAAGGATGCAGGAAAACAAGCTTGACTGTCTTGTCAGGCAATGGTTCCAGTACCTCAATTGTGAAGATTCCTGTTGGCATCACAGGCTGAGATTTGAAGCACAGCAGTGTTGAAATAGCTTTGAAAGTGTTTATAGTGGGTGCCTCCCAAGCTTGACCAGCAACATAGGAGAGAGAGGTGCTTGTCTGAAAGAAGTGGGTGTTGAATGTGGGTGTTGGAAGCTGGCTGCAGGCAGGAGCTGGACAGTTGATAGCGAAGGAGAAATGACAGACAGGGTGAATAAAAGACATGAAAGGCCTGTGAAGACAAGTAACACTGGTCTGACATGGTAGAGGAAAAGGAGCTAGCAAAGACACATGTGACATGCTCCGTCCCTGGTGATGTTCAAGGCCAGGCTGGACAGAGTCTTGGGTGACATTGTTTAGTGTGAGGTGTCCCTCCCCATGGCAGGGGGGTTGGAACTGGCTGATCTTAAGGTCCTTTCCAACCCTAACTATTCTATGATTCTATGCTGAAAGCAGCAGAAGGAAATGATCTTCTGAGTGGATATACACAATTCTGCACGTTCCGTTCATAAAACCTACAGAAAAATATGTTGCCCCACTTAAGATATGAAATCATGATAGTCTGAATGTGCTAAATAGATAGAAATGAGCATTTCTTAAAGATATGATGCACAGAGACTCAGCAAAATGCAGACTTAATCTGGTCCATCTCTCTTTGTCCACCTCTTTGGCTAGAAAGCTTCTTATAAACTCATTTAAAGACTGATTTTTTCCCCCCCTCTGCCAGGGAAAGGATTGTAGCCTGGCCTGTCTTCTTCACATAAACATACACAACATAATTGCTTCAAAACCCCCTATGACAGGTCCAAGTAACTAGGTATGACAAAGACTTGAAATTCACATTTATTTCCTTGACAGATTTGCTGTTTCCTCCTCAACGTGTGGACATTAACTTATTATTGATGAGTTGACAGTACACTCTGTCCACTGCAATTTGTGCTTGTGTGCATGTGTATATTTTAATTTTATCTCACCACTGAAAAGCATTGTATGCATTCGGTCTGTATCTACCTCATTGTTTCTAAATTTGGAACAAATTATATTAGAATCTGCCGAGATACAACCATAGACTGCAAATCTTGAACATATGTCAGAGGCTACAGTTGGACAAACTGCTCTGGCTATTGCTGATCTGAATGCTCAATGCATTCCCACTCCTGTTCTGCCTAGGACAGAAGTTTCCCTCAGATCTACTGGTTAAATTGTTCATTTACTAAACAGGATTCTGCTGCACTTTGAGATTTCAAAAGAAAAAGGGGGTTGCAGTTATTCCAACAGAACTACTCAGAAGAGTTAAGATTAGTATGTGTCTAACGCAGTTTAGGCCAAATACGTTAAGAGACAAGGAAAAGCTCAGTTTGAATTGAAATTAGCCAGAGATGTCAAAAAACTACAAGAAAGGGTTCTTCAGGTACGTAAACAACAAGCTAAAACAGAAGGAAATCATTATCCCACAGGAGAGGTGAATTAGTCACTAACAATTCAGAAAAGGCAGAGGTTCTCAACACTTCCTTCACCTCTGTCTTTACCAGCACTGTTGGGCCCCAGGCCTCGGGGACAAAAATCCAGGTTGATGCAAACACGGACCCACCATCAGTGAAGGAAGAGTTGGTATGTGAACTATTACAGGAGCCTGACCCCTACAGATCAATGTAACCTGACAATATCCACCCAAGGGTGTTAAGAGAGATGGCTGCCGCTGTTGCAAGGCTGCTCTCTATAGTCTTGGAGAAGTTGCGGAGATCAGGGGAAGTTCCAGAAAACTGGCAGAAGGCAAATGTCACCCCCATCTACAATTAGGGCTTAAAAGATGATCCAGGAAATTATAGGTTCATCACTCTTACTTCAGTCCCCAAGAAGATTATGGAGCAAATCCTCCTGGGGCTATCACAAGTCAAATAAAGCACACTATTGGGAAAATCCAGCATGGATTCACCAGGGGGAATTTTTTTTTTTTTTTTAACTCATTTGTCCCTTGAAATGGCAAAAATAGTACAGAATGGAACCAAAATTGAAACATTGACTGTACTATGGAAGGAGTACCTGCTGATAGTGAGCACCAGCAACCACCCATATGGTGTCCTGTGGCTGTTCGCTATTGATGGACACAGTCTCAGGAGAGGAGCATCGTGCTTGCCAAACCTCATTGCATTCTACAACAAAGTAATCCGCTTGGTTGATGTGGGGTGATCAGTGGACACAGTCTACCTCAATTTCTCCAAGGCTTTCAGTAGAGTTTCCCAGTGTCCTCCTAGAGAAACTGATTCCTTACAGTCTAGAAAAGTGGTCTGCGCAATGACTGGGGAACTGTCTGACCAGCTGCACCCAGAGGTGCTGGTAAATAGCTTCTTTTTGAGCTGGTGACCTGTCACTAGTGGGTTCCCCCATGTGTTAAGATACTGATATGCATATAAAATATTTTTTTTCTTTTCTTACCATCTACAGGGGTATAACATAGAACAGGATGTTCTTTTTATGCAGGCAGCTTTAGGAAATGACATCCCAATCCTCAGGCAGTCAAAAACAAAGTCCAAGATTGTTACTTTGAGAAATTAAACACTACTCATTCAAACTAGCTTGGAACTGCAAACATAAATTACACACAATAACGTGTGTGTATATATATATACACACATATATATGTGTGTATATGTATATATATATATATGCATACCCCAAAATTCACTATTTCTATTTTGAGGCCTTTGTAAGTTCTAAGGACTAGAATTTTCATGCAGCAGGTGTGGAATATCCGTATTACTGGGTTTTGATAGATTGAGGATGGATTGCAAGCAAGTTCCAAGACAGCAGTGTGAGTGGGTTAACCCTGTTACTATTGCACCACTTCAGTTTTTAGCAGTCAGAATTACATATTAGGTCCCCATGGTAAGTAAGACCACAGGGTCTAACAAGAGACCCTCTCCTTCCGCACCATAAAGTGGGTGAGAAGCTAAGAAAACAGGCAGCGGTCTCCCACCAGGGGAGAAGGGTGACAAGATGCCCTTGAAGACAGCCGCAGTAGTAGCAGAAAGACAGCCAGGGAATTTGTGAATAATCTGGGACAAACTGGCAAAGAACTTTTCAGCAGAGGGTGTTGCAGGCCCTGCAGGACAGTGGAAACAGCTGTGGCATGCCCTGAGCAATGCCTCCAAGTGGGTGTTCTGCTCCTTCCTGGCCCCACACAGGTACCCTGGGCTAAACTATTTTCACTAGGCTTTACACAGAGATGTGAGTTCCACCTTTAGTGCCAGTATATGGAAGCTAATCCAGTAAAAAGAGAATGGGCTTTCCAGGAGCCACTGTATTCTGGAGTGGAGGCTCTCTTAGCATTGCTTAACACAGTAAGTAGTGACACACCAGGCTACTATATGAGAGCACCAGAAGACAGGGTTTGTAAACAGCACGTAGTGGCTTCAGAAGCCTTGAAGGTTTAAATGGCCCTCAAACCCATCCTCAAGTCACCCCCGCGTGATTTCTCTTCAACCTAATAGAGGGCAAAAGGAAACTTATGAAGCAGGAGGAAAGAATTCATTCATAGTCCAATTTTTTATTTTTATTTTTAAACTCATTTGTTCCTTGACATGGCAAAAATAGTACAAGCATTAAACCAAAATTGGAACAGTGACAGTACTATGGAAGGAGTAACTGCTGATAGTGAGCACTAGCAACCACTCATATGGTGTTCCATGGCTGTTCGGTATTGATGGGGACAGTCTCAGCACAGGAGCACTGGTGGAGAAAGACTGTTTCTGCCAGCACTACACAGAAGCATGCAATGTGACACAAGAGTCAGCCTGGTTCCTGCACCTCCACAACACTGCTAATTTCTAGCAATAATTGCAATATCTGGGGGACATTTTCATCCGAAGTCCGATTCCAGGAACAAGTACACAAGAAACTCAGTTTTCAAAGATTAAATGCATAATCTTTCAGGTTTGGTATTGCAGAAAAGTGCCTGACAGTACAAACCCTAGAGGCTTATAAAGCAGCAAGAAGTAAGAAGACTCTAAGCGATATTATTTTAAAAATCTTCTCATCTTTAACCCAGTATATTTTTTTTTTTTTTGATTCTGACCCATGGATTTGCAAACATGGGTGTTTCCAGTTACATATGTACCTGAATTTTGCCTTGAAAGACAGTGCGATATACCTACAGAAATATGCTTTTCTAAATGGAACATCATTTTAATACCCTGCCATCTACTTCATCCTATAAGGCAATAGTAATTCTTTTCATCACAATATTTTGCTTGCCTTTCACTATTTGTTGGTAATTTTCTGGCTGCCAGTCTGAGACACTAATATTTTAAAAAGAGTTTTTGCTGCTTGTGAAAATCTTTAGTCACCAGAGAGATAACACACAGGTAATGGACTTAACTGCTAATGTCAAGTCATATACAACTGCCATTTTGTCATATACTGTTGGTTTTTTTAAACATGTGTGTATAACTACAAAAAAAATATATTTCTAATCCAGACTGGGATTGCCATCCTTACTGAGACCATGGATTTGAATATCCCTGTTGAGCACAAAATGCAAAAACAGACAAAATGCAGCTATAAAGCAATGTAAGCCCTTAAGCAATAATAAAACACAAAGAAAAGTACTTGAGACGTTACCCCTCATTTCTTGCAAAGTAAGCTCATATTTAAGTTCAGATGGACCAGGTTAACAATCACTATTTTTAATGTTAAAATGCCCTGGGGAAGTTATAAACTCACCAAATATGCTGTTAAACTTACTTTATATTGTGTGCAGCTGTATGGCTTCATACCAGTGACCAAACTTCCTAAATGGGCCAGTGAAGTAAAAGACACTCTCCCTTCCCCCCTCACACCCTCCCTCCCTAACAATGACTTACTTGTCATAGGAATTTAATTTATTTTGGTAGCATGTCAGGCTACTATTCAGTTTGGATTTTCCCTACCTCTCTTACCCTATGTTTTTGCATCTGGTAAGATCAGGATGAAGGCAGATAAGGCAAAAAAATTATTAAATTGAATGACTCTCCCTCATAGCAGTCATTGCTGTGAAACATAAGGTCAGATCCAAATAATTTTTAATTAGGCTATATGCACTGCTTAATACAGAAATACAGATTTATTTTATATTCACATTAGGAGCCTTTCTCTTGAACTATCCAGCATAATCAATTTCACTGAACCAGTTATCAAGCTAAACCCCACATTTTTCATTTGTTCCTTTTTTTCCCTTCTCTATAGATCAACCCTATAAGCCCACAACATTTATTTCTTGCTGTAAATGTATTTTCCTGCAAATGTTTCTGTAGCCTGTACTGGAGGTCTTAAAGGAGGAGGTCTAGCTTGCGGATTTGGATTTTGTGAACATAACAAGGAGGCCGTTATGAAATGGAACTTTGGCAGGCCATGGCTCATTGGCATTGATTAATTAACCGACATAGTTTCACATGATCCATTCTGACATCTAGACACAGATCTCACCTAGGAAATCACAAGTGGATATCGATACTGCATCACCAAACTCAGCATCACAAACTCTTTAAGGCTATTTTAGGCTTTGCTGGCAGAAGCTCCTTCTCCTGAAGCCTCAGCTAGGATAAATGGTCATCAATGAAATAATTACTTAAAAATGGATTTCAAGCTGGATAATAAACAATAAGTTTGTGGAGTCAGAGAAATAAGGAGAAAAATGCCAGGCTGAAATGTCTTTAAGAAAACCAGGCTTTTCAGTAAAAGAGCAGACTAAATACAAATTAGCAAGATAACTACTATCAAAAGCACAGCAAAGGGAAAATGCTCTCCCCAGTGTGGTTTGAAAATCTGTATTACTTTTGGCCACAAAATATTACAAAGTGTAATTATTTTTGCCTTTTTTTTTTTTTTTTACAAAATTCATACAATACACTTTCAAAGATCTCAAGAGACATCTGAAGCACAAAGATAAATGCAGCTAACCAACTTCTAGCTAGGTCCAAAAGAGATGCTTTCTAGATCAGTGGTCAATTGCTGTACTTCAGTTAAAGCATAGAAAAAACAATTTGTTTTGCTGAATTATAGTATAACCATTTTTCATTGTAAAGAGATAGCTGTCTTATACAAGAGGAAACTGATTAAAACCAGATTTTTATTTTTATTTTAAAAAAGTCAACATGTTTAAATATACTATTAGTGCTTTAACTTGACTGGATTAGAAGCCTATAAAAATCTTCCCATAACATATACACATTTTTTTAAAAAGTAATTCCCTGGATTTTATGTATGAGGTCAATCAGCTGTCCTGTCTGTTTGGTGACCAAATCTGCTCTACAGCATGCTGTGAAGTGAAGGAGCTGGGCAACTTTAAGTCACAACACAACATCCTGCCACTAAGTAAACAGTGTTGCATGATGACATCAGAGGAAATGAAGTGATGATAAAATAAAAAAAAAGGCAAAAATTTGACACTATTCCAAGTTTGCATGTGTGAAAACAAGCAGTGGAGTCAGCTACCTTAATGTCCAGTGCCCGGGGTTGAGGCAGGATCAGATTTTTGGGCAAATTATCAAAAGGGCACTGGTGCAAGGGGATACTTCTCAGATCCACATTGACTTGGTTAGCAGTTTACAGGTAAATAAGGAGGGCAACATTTGCATTAGCATTAATACTGAATATATAGTTTAGCTCAGGGCTGCTAGTAATGCAAACCACAAAGGTCAATGTGTTGATCCTTTTACATTGTAAGCATTCCATGATGGGCTCTGTGACATATGTAGCATTTATTTTTATCTATTTTTATGATTAGCAAACCTTACATAGCAACAGACATCCCATAGACCTCAGGTATTACTAAGAATCACTTTTGGGAATACTGATCATCTTTGTTCTGGGCCTCAACTGAATCAGCATTGCTGGAAATGGGCTCCCTCATCCCCACTCTGTTCAGTGCTGTAGTCATACAAAAATGTATTCCTATGGTCCAGAAACCATTTTCACCCTGTACTATTTGCTGAATAAAAGATAGAGGGAACTTATTTGCTTTAGAATACCTTTTATTTTAAAGGGCAATATTTCATGCAAATGTATCTGTTTCAGTGAAAGTATTCAGGATGGAATTTCTAGTGGGTGTGAGAAAGAGTTCAGCATCAAAAGAACACAAGTCCCTAAGCTCCTCTCCCCTCCCTTAAAATTAAATTGTTGCGCTCTGACTAGCCTTGACTCTGGTGGAGTTCTAATGGGATAATTGCACATTTGGAAAGCTAAAACACAGAAACCAGTCCATTAAATTAGATTTAAGGTATCTCTCAGAAGAAAAGATATAGCTATCCCAAACTCTGGTCACCATTTCCATGAACTAAAACCAAAACCTCCATATAACACACTCAAATGATACAAACCCTAATTGTCTCAAACCAGAAACCAGTAATAAAAACATGAGAGCAGGCTTATACTCAGCCATACCCTACTTATAAGTGAACTGTGTCTCTCCCAGAAAATCTGAATTCGCAAGCAGGCATTCAGGTCAGTGGAGTGGGAGCTTACGGAGCCCAGGTTCAGGCACAAGACAAAGTTGAGGACTCACAGCTCTCTAAAAGAAGAATATTACAGGCACTGCTTCTAACATTATACCATTACTGTACTATACATAGATGTGAAAGTACCTGGGTGATGCGTGGAGGAAGGAAATTGATCTGGAGTGTAAACAACTATGCAAGAAAGCCAAACAAACAATTAACTTATTCTATAAAGTCTGCAAAGCCCAAAATAATTTGTTTATGATGCAAATTCTTCCTCTAATAAAAAAACCCCAACATTGTGTCTTTTACAGCTCTTGGAACTTTACAATAACTAGAAATCAAATTGGGATTAGAAGATATTGAACAAATGTAAGCATGAAGGGCAATACTCCCTAGCCAGTGGAATCCCTGCTGAGGGCTACTGTGCAGGCACACGAATGCATGAGAACTCTGTAATGTGTTCAAGCAGTAGCTAATAAAAAAATAAATAATTTATGGAAATTTCTTACATGTTGTAAATAGCTCTTGCGTGTTGCAACTTGTTATAATTTTGGGATTTCACTGGCTATTCCCCAGCTTATTCAGACAGAGTGTGAAAAGCAGTGTGCAGGAGAAAGTTACAAGGTCCTTTAGAAAGTAACGGGCATTTTTTCCATTTTCCAATGCATAACAAGAAAATAGTCTCACTTTGTTAGTACTGAATGTAGTGAGCAGCAATGAACACCCCAGGCTATTTTTGGTTTGACTGCTATTGCTCTCGCCTGCCTCCCTGGTATTAGGCCTCCCTGGTATTAGGCCACCCCTGCTTGTCACTGTTAAGACAAAATGACAAAGGAAGATCGCAGAAACATGGAATGGTCTATCATGGAAAGATCTTAGTGAGGACTGTGCAGTTCTGGTGGGATGGATCCTGCCATCTCCACAATAAAAGTAGTCCTCAAATCCACGCTAATCAAGAGAGACAAACGGGGACAGAGGACAGTGATGTTCCGAGTCTCTCTTACAAAGGGTTTATTTTGCTGATGTGTTCCTAACACCCAGCCAGGCATAGGGCAGGCTCCTTTTCCCATATACTTGCAGGTGCATAAGCACAGTGAAGTACAAGATATTTTCCAAACTGTCTTCCTCTGCCTACCTGTTCCTAGAGGCAGCATTTCTTTACAGAGAATAAAAATGTTGTTACATTTGAAAACATTAAACAAATTTGAACTTAGACAAGGTGCAACAGAAAATTTTCCGTATACAGCAGACGATTTCCAAGTGATTTCAGCGGGAGCTGGATCAGTACTTCAAAAAGTGACTAATGAGTAGGAAGGCAGTGATGACAAGATGAAAGAGTGGCAATCGTATAGAATGCTCATTCTTTGTAAGTCAAACCAGTGAATACAGTGTTCCGATGGTTGAAAATATGTCCATTCATTAAGCAAGCTCCAGCTTATACAACAGTATTGCTGTAACTATAAAGTGTTAGAGTGAGAAAAAAAGAAATTCTCAGTTCAGTGGCTCCTTCACTATGTAAAATAACCATGAGCAAAAAGTAATGGGAAGAGATATGCCACACAACTTCAGTACAGACTTTAGACTTGCATAATGGTTTTGGAAGCTTGGTCCATGTTATCACTGAAATCAGTCTGACAAACACTGAATCTAGTTCAAACAGTTTGAACCTAGTTACAAGAGGAATAACAATCAAAATGTCCTAGCATAATTCTTTTTTAATACTTGTACAGAAGTATCATATATGCGGTTGCATGTATTTAGGAATTATCTGTTCCAAAAGGTTGATCCAAGAGCATTTTTTACAGCTAGTTAGATATAAAAGCTTTTATTTTACAATACCTCCCCCAGTTTCTCCTGGGACTCAGTAAAAGTAACTGCATAATTAGCAGAGCTCAAACACTACTTCTGCTTGCATAACATTAGAAAAGTTAATCTGTTGAGGGTTCACGTCTAATGTGAATATTTTAAACAGAAAAGTTGAGTCAGACAGGTTCTGATAGAGTAGCATTTGTCTATAGCAGAAACACAATGGCTGTAGCAAAGAGAAATATTAGCCCATAAACCATTATAATTTGAATTCTTCTTTGCTACAGAGACTCATAAAAAAATTTTGAAACAATTACCATGTACAAATAAAGGTTTCCTCTAAACTTTAAAATTCGTCAAGATGGTAGAGGAGATATTTACACAGGTAGAGGAGTATTTACACACATTACGCACAGTATCCAGATGGATAACAAAAAATACTCTTAGATGAACCAAGTTAATTAAATATCTATTCCTTGAATAAGATAAATCACAGTATAGTATTGATAGTGTGATTAGTGTAAATCCAAGGAATTACTACTTCACATAGTAGAAAGAAAAATGAGGAAACTCTGATTTTAGACACTAAACTCAACAACTTCTAATTCTTATCTCTAGGTCTTGATAACCTTTGTTACCTTAATAGCTTTCAACTATGTGTACCTAGGACCTGGAAAATGAATTAGAGTTGCCCATTAGTCATTTTCTGGTCTCTGAATGTTAAATCATACTTTTGTTTATTCTAACCTTCACATGAAAACCCTCTGTTAGAAATGTACAGCGCAGTGTTTTACACTTAACAGTGAAAATGAAAAAAAGTGACAGGTAAAATTAAATGTTTCAGATGTTTTCTTTGGAAAGTTACATCTCAACTATTTTGTGGGGGAGGATAAATGAGGCGAGATCATTTTAACATATCTCAATAACATATGCAGAGTGCCTCAGGAAATGTAAGAACTGTTGGCCCTATAAATGAAAAATTAAGAGGAAGACAACTATTTATTTCATTAGTCATCTATATTTCTACTTAGGAATCATTGAATAACCTGAAGGCTCCAGCTGGCTAAAGATTCCTTGTGATCTCAGAAATCAGAAATACTTACCCCCTTTTTAAGATAACATTCACTTTATTTTTCCCTCAAGTCACAGTTGTATAAGTTTTCTGGAATTTGAGAATATGCTAAGGTATGTCTGAATTGCAGCTATTTTTATTTGCAAAAATGCACAGTAGCTTGATGGACTAGAAAACTGTATTCTTACCCCGGTTTTCAGCATCCAGCCATATCTACTGTGTATTTCCAAGAGTAATTCAGGAAAGTCTCTCTTTTTCTAATTTTAATACTTGCTCATTTCCCACTCCCATTTTTTGGTATATTTATCAGTATGAAACACAGTATCTTAAGCACACACATCCACTATTGAAATCTGATGGGCTGCTTTGCAGTAAGAACTGTGACTGCAACCTCCGCTCATATTGGAGTTACTACTGAGGTGGGCAAACACCTTCAACATCTGTTCATGTCTTTAGTTTGATACTTACTTTATGAAACTACTTGTCAAAATACAGTTCACCTTTTGTAAATATCGAAGAAGCGGGCTGTGATAATTGGTTTTGCAATCAGGTATTTCAAATGATCATTGCAGGCTTTTGTTTTTAAGGAGATATATTTATGTTTGTCTGAAAACACAGACCAAATGTTGTCATATCTCTTTCAATTTTTGGTCACAAGAACATTCTAGTCAGTAATGAAACCATCTGAATTAAGCCATATTTGGTGGAGTCCAACATTCTGATGAGTCTTCAAAAGGGAAAAAAGATACCTTCCACAGCTCTTAACACAGTAATAATGATTAAAAAAATCTATAAACCTATTTGGAATAGCCAAATCTTGTAAGAAAAGCATGATCCACTTAGAACTTCAAAAGCAAAATGAAATCTTACCATCACACTGAGTAAGCTTTGTCTTGCGTTTGTTAAAGGTATACTTATTGCAAATTACTATTTGAAAATAACTTAGGAATGGGCAAGTGTTAATGATTACAACCCATATTCAGAATATTTTTCATAGTTATAAAAAAATTAAAGATGGATTATACTATATTTAGTTGTGGTGGGAATCATAGATTTCCTTTTTAACAGCTATATTCTGTACCACAGACAGCCTCATAGCTCTTGGCCTCACGGTCAACAGACACACGTGCATCCATAAGAGGTGAAACTTGGCACTAGGTGCCTTGTGTAAAAAATATTAATATGACTTTGAAGCAAAAAAGGAAAACATATTGTCCTGGGTTCTGCGGCAGCAGTAATTTTTCTCTGTCTTAATAGCTGGTGCAGTGCTGTATTTTTGACTCAGCCTGAGAATAACGCTGATAACACCGATGTTTTTAGTTGCTGCTCAGTAATGTTTAGTCTGACCAAGGACTTTCTGAGTCTCATGCTCTCCCAGGGAGGAGGGGAAGCCGGAAGGAAGCAGAGGCAGGACACCTGACCCAAACTAGCCAAAGAGGTATTCCATACCACAGCACGTCGTGCCCAGTATATAAACTGGGGGCAGTTACACGGAAGGGCTAGGTCACTGCTTGGGTCAGGCTGGGTATCAGTCGGCAGGTGGTGAGCGGTTGTATTCTCTTCCCTTGTTATTCCCCTTATTATTATTACTGGTGGTAGCAGCAGTGGTTTGTGTTATACCTTAGTTACTGGACTGCTCTTATCTCAACCTGTGGGAGGTACATTCTTTCGATTCTCCTCCCCATCCCTCTGGGAGCTGGGGGGGGGGGGAGGGGGGGGAGGTGGGGAGTGAGCAAACAGCGACTGTGTGGTTCTGGGTTAGTGACTGGACTTAAACCACGACACATATCCAATGTTGTATTACAAACAATAAACTCAGTATTCTGTGGTATACTCAGAACAAATCATACAGACTTTCAGGATCAGGCCCAGCAAATCTCTATCAGGCATTTTCACCCATAGTCCCACTGAAGTTATGGGGCCTGTTCTTGAGCACAGAGTTACAGACACACAAACACTTCAGTATCTTTTTTTTTCACAGCATCTCAGGTACAAAGGTGTCTGCTTCTAAAAGCTCGCAGGTGTTGAACACATTGATGCTTATGGGTCCCTACCAACTTGAGATATTCTACAATTCTATGATTTTAATCCTTTCACAATACACAAGACTAATGAAAGAGAAAAAAAAAAATCTAATCCAACAAAACATCACAGCACATTACACAATCATAATCATACAAAATTTACCCAAATGAGGGAAAGTCAAGAGACAGAATAAAAACTGGTGATGATTACACTATGAAAAAAGAGCAAACCTTAGGACTTTTAGCACCACTTTTAAAATGAGAAAGACTTGTCAGCTGGTACTCCTTGGACACGCACTAACCTAACAAATTGGAAATGTGATCTCCACCTTGGCCTCTACTCTATTGCCTGTAAAAGAAATTCCTGTCAAGACCCAGGTAGTGAATCTCTTGTCATTTCCAGCGTGATGTTTTTTGACTAGATAAAGATCACAGTGATATTCTATACACTGCACATTCAGATGATCTTTCTTCTACCCTCCCTCTCCCTATTTTGAAACAGGATTGTTCATGTACAATTTCTGCAGTTTCTAACACAATTTTGATTTGACTCTTTGATACCAGAAAAGTGTTTGTTTGCTCCTATTTCAAATATGCTTGTACTAATTGTGCATTATGGAAGAATAGGAAAGTTAAGTTTGAAAAAATTATCTTTTAGAAACTCGAGATCAGCTGCTACATACTTTTTCACAGCTTTAATACTAGCACTGGTTTTAACAAACTTTTGGGTGATTATTATCTGAATAATGCCTATGTTTGGGATTGTGTTTTTGTGTTTTAAAGCTAAAAGCAAATTGTGCCAGCACTTGTTACGTTTATTGATGCACAGCCCTCTTTTAGCTGCAGTTCTGCACAGCTGCTTACCCCCTTACTCTATATTTGTGTGTTTTTCCACTACATTTGTATCCCTTTTGCACTTTTTGCATGATTCTTTTGCATTCTCTTTTATTTTCGCACCAGTCAGCCTTTGGAACACTGACAATGAAAGAATGAAAGTGCGAATCATACCTAAAAACACCTGATAAAGTTTTATTTTATGACATCAAACAAAAATGCTGAAAAATACCTGTCAAATTATGTATTTTTTTTTAAGCAAGAAAGCTAGAAGCTTGAAATACAGTGAAGCAAAAAAAGAGGTGCAAATTTACAGGCAGTTAGGCAACGGTGGTAAAAAGAAATTTTGCAAATGGTGAAAAGAAAGAAAATAAAACCAAAAAAGATTAAATGACATTAAAAAATATCCAAGTCTTCATTTGATTATCTTTAATCTAATTATAAAAGGGAGCTGCTTAGTTCCCTGAAAAACAAGGAGACCTTAGACGGTTTAAGCAGAAAAAACAGAGGCTAGAGCAGCAAAAATAGTGCTAAATTAAAGCACTTGGAGGCCAAGGGCTTTGAACCTGGGTTTAAGCAGTCATTCCAACCTTGTGAGGCAGGGACTACAGAAATTTAGGCTTCTGCTAACAGAGCCCTCATTGTTCCACCAGGCAGCTAGAAAAATGCTGCTTTATATCTCCTCACACCACAAGCCTAGCACATAGAGCCTAGGAGGAGAAGGAGTCCGAGGGTGTGCTATCCATTGAAAAGCCATTTTTCCGCTATAAACTACCCCATGCTCCAGCCCTGGCTCGCCAACTGCGCTAACGGGATGTTATGATGGTGCATAATTAATAGCTGGAAATTTCTGATTTATGTGGGATTTGGGGCATTTGTGTGCCTGCCCTCCCAACCTTCCATTCTTCACTCAACCCTGGGCACAGCAAGGTGAAACCTTCCAAACTGCAGAGCCAAAGTATCCACTGCGCTAGTAGATAAACATTGCACAGTTGAAAGTTCAGGTATTCTACACCTGTTTAATATGTTTATCCAGTAATTAAAGATTAATGTTTATTCCAGACCAGATAAATATATACTGTACACATGCATGCGTTCTGTAAGGAACAAAGATTTTACTGTATTGGGCTACTTAAGGGTACTGAAACATAGAGTTTAAAAAAGCCTTAGCCATGTCACATTAAGGCCATGTTATAAATTACATTACATACTTTGGTAAAAGATGCTAACAGTATGTCACTCAGAAGAATTACTGGAGACAATTTAGAGACAGCTCACTATTTATCCGCATGGCTCATAATTATGGCTGTTTGCAGAGACAGCTATGTTTCATTGCTATTCTGCAGCAAGCTCAATAGAAGGCATGTGTGATGATGTTTGCATGATTTAGACTTCAATAAAATGTATCAGGCTGAAGTGCTAAAAATTTTTTTATTTATATATATGTACATATATATAGATAATATGTGTATATTTACATAGCTACACATAAAAATATTCTTCGTATGTGTATACACAGAGAGAATTTATACACGTACTCACAAATGCACACAAACAAATGAAGAACTATTTTGTAAGCTTTCCTTATACAAAAATATATAAAAAAATTAATAAAAAGGCCAGATCCACTGAGATAAGAGGATAATATGAAACCTTGTTAGGGTATGTCATCAAAGGAGTATTTTAAGAAAGGCTGGGACAGACTGTCTTTTCCTTAACAAAGGTCCAGTTTAAAAATGTCATATTTGACACTGACATTTTTATTTAATAAATATTGCACAATGAATCCCATCTATTGCTTTCCTTTTTTTTTTTTTTTTTATGCATAGGCAATGGAGATGCTCTACTTGCATCCTCCTACATTTTAAAGTAAGTTGTACATTTACCTTTCATAAGGCTCTTTTGAAAAAGATCTGTTTTCCTGTATATAAACTCACTGTGCAGTATGCCATGGAGGCTGGAATCAACATCTTTACAGTCATAAATGGCCACGGGAATAGCTTCATGGTTGTCTGCTGAATTCACACAAATTATGCTAATTCTATAATTTCAATTATTTGAAGTAATCAAATTAAATTCAATTAACTCTGCTTCTTAGAAAGTGCATAGGTTTATAATCAGAAGCATCTGAATAATAAAGTATTTGCTAATTATATCATTTGGGATGTTATTGTGCTCAATTAAATTTACAACTCTGGTAAACTAGTATGCTTGCCATGCTGGAACTAAACCACTGCTAAGAAACACATCCTTGAAATATATTTTAGGTGGTTTTATTATTTGTAGCTTCAGATAAAATCAGCAGCTAATGATGTTCTTAAGGTTAAATCAATAGTTCTTATGCAAGACTGAAAGGATATACTTCAGTGGACTTAATTATCAGCCTGTTTAACTCGTGCTATATGCTGGAATCTGGTTTGCATTGGTGACATTCCCTGTCTCTTTTAAGGAGGACAGCTCACCCAGCACTGACTTTTTTGAAGCCTCTACCCACTGCATGACTTGAGCTTGCTCCCATTTAGTAAGGGCAGAAAGCTCCATATACCTGAATGGAAAGCAGGGCAAGCCCTACACAGGATAAAGATCAATCTCCAGGGAGGTGCTCTCAGCTCATTCACCAGCTAGCAGAATAGGAAAAGGTCAGGACAATTCACATGCAACAAAAGTCTTCAAGTTTGTTTTTTAATTATTTTTGGATATACCTGCTGATGCTGCTGAACACACTAAGTGCCTCTCACAGAAGCAGTATACATCTTGCTTTGTCTAGTGTTTTCCAGAAGGCACGTTAAAAACTCAGAGAGGACAGCATGTATGAGTGCACATGTTCAAAAAGAACAGGTTTGCTAAAGCATTACTGTAAATTCCTAGACTGACTCCTGTGTGCAGTGGCACAGATTTCTGACTGGTCATCCTGCCCCCTTTCTTGGAGAAACTGAAGAACTGTTCTCAGTTTTAAGACAACCCACGCCAAATGGCAGTGGCATACACTTAGCACACATGTCAAGCATATATGCATTTGTAGTAGTGGGTACACAACTGAGTATAATGGTCCTTATCACGTCCATAAAAATGAATGTAAGAATAAAAATCGTGAAATCAAAGCCACAAAATCGCAAACAGCAGAATTACTTCATGTTCCAAATTTTGGAAACAACAAGCTTCCTTCCATCACTTCCACAATGTGCTGGGCAGGAAGGGAGTCAAACAGAAAGGAACTGCAGATCACATAGTCCTGACCTATTCTTGGCTTTCACGATGCCCTTAGAACTGCACTGAACATCAGCAACTAGATGCAAAGTAAAGATGTTGCAGATCCAAGTCTGAAATCAAGATTTTGGGGCACAGAAGCACAGGCTGGATTAGAAGGTATCTCTTGAGGTCATCAGGTCCAGCACCTTTCTCAAATCAGAATAACTTCAAAGTTCATCCAATGTCTTGGTTAAAGCATGCAATCTAGAATAAACCAGCTTTACCATTCTGGTCAAGCAGCAATGTTTCTTTGCAGAGAACAAAACTACTTAAGGCAGGGTATGTGACAGTCATTGTCAATTTATAAGCCTTGTGTAAATGCAAAAAATTTAGTTATAAATACATAGTTCAGAACTGTATTATTTATTATTAATTAATTGAACAGCATGAAAACATCTCTACCTATCAAACTACGGAGATTTAATTATAAAGGGAACACAAGGAGGCACAGCTTAAAAGGACACTGAGATCAGCCCCATGCTAAATTCCCCACAAAAGCACTTGGTATTGTTTTCCAGGTCAGAGAGGGCAGGAAAGGACTAACATAGTCCTGCTAAGCTAACAAATATGACCGAAAACATTATAGCAAATAGAGATCTCTAGATGAATAGGTATACTCCTCTTCTCCACCTTGGGCAAATGCCTCCTATCTTCATCTGCATTCAGCTACACTGGATTAAGCAGAATCCTGAGGTTTAAACAGAGAAATCACTCTTCACACTAGAGAGGTAATTTGAACAGGCATTTAATTACTGCAGCCATCTAAACTGTAGTGAGGTAAAAGTGCAGTCTTAATGGGAATTAAAAAACCCCCACGAAACTAAAAAACTCTAACACACGAACCAGTCAAACCTATAGCAGCTGGGAGCTGTTTGAGACTTCTCTGTTTCACTCCTTTAGACTTTCTGGCATTTTTATTGCCTGTTATCCCAGTGATAATATGTAAGCATGCAGATATATTAAATTGAGAAGGGAGAAAAATAGGGGCTACATAGAAAGCAGCAGACTTGCAGTAACTGATAAACATCAGTCATTTTCTAATAAACTAAAAGTTTCTAGAAGTTTGGAAGTTAGTGAATAAACTGTTAAGACAATATTCTGAGGGAAAGCCTAAAGGGAAGTTTAATATTTGTAAGAGAAAGCATTCAAAAACCACTGCTTTAAGCTTCCCTACCCCACCATGCTCATTAGAAAAAAAAAATAGTGTACATTCGGTTTGGGGTTTTTTTGCTTTTCTTCTTGTTTTTGTGCTTCCAGGCTTCACCCTATAACCCTGAGTGCCATAATCCTCTCTCTTCTTTTTTTTTCTTCTAAACTGCAACTGGGATTTTCATGGAATCATTTGATTCCTGTGCTGAGTTTTTAAGAAAAGGAAAAAAATCACACACTCTCTGAACTAATGAGAAAAATGAAAAAAGCTGGAAATGCCAAGGTTTGGTTAAAAATACCTCTCTCACTTAGAACCAGATGTTACCATAGATTTCACACAAGTCTATGAGAGAAGGATGCACCAGATTTCAGTCAAATTACAAGGATTTAGACATACTGCTTTGCAAAGGTGAGCCAGCTAGAAAATTCACCATGATTGTATTTGTGTACTTGTTCAGCTAATGAAATTATGGAAAATTCTTTCATAAACATAAACAAGTTTGGAATGCCTAAAAGTTGGCTATTTGCCAAACTAAAAAGAAGATAAAATAAAAGAAAAGCCTTAAATAAATCAAGGCCACATGGGAAGAAATTTTGACCTCACTGACTTCACGGGTCCCAGCATTTCACTCCTATATAATGAGTCCTTTAACAATGAGGAGAAAGCTATTTTCATCATTCTCCTCAATTCAAAATCAGAAATGGAGTGTCAGTTTCTTGGTTCAAGAAGAGTATCTTTAAAAAGTCATGCATTTCTCACTCAAACAGTGTAAGGCTAAAGGTAAAAACACTGCTAAGGCAGTCACTGGAAAGTAAGTACGCATTAGTTGTTGTCAGGGCTGCCTGGATCCTTATCTGAAAACACCACTAAGCTTCCAAAGCCCTCTAAAATTAGATAAAATCCTGGGCTAGCAGAAAGGATCCCACAGAAGATTTTCAGATAAATTCTGCAAGCTCTTGTGCATCAAAACAAACAAAACACCTTTTCCAGTTTTCCAGGGGAAACAGACAAAAGGTGAAGTGAAATAGCGAGGGCTCAGCAGCTTCCCTGGGAATGCCAAAGACAGCGGCACAAGTCTCTGTGGCATTCCATTGTGATCAGAGGCTTGAACCTCTCTCTGCGTCCTGCAGCAAGTAGCACAAACATCAGTGCATTAATTAAGGCTGAGGCTGGTGGGCATTGGCCTCTTTTGTATATTGACCATAACACTTATCCTTGTCAAAACTGGTATGACCAATCCATCAACAGCTTTCCCTTTTGATGAAACAACACATCAGAGCAATTTCTCCTTGTCAAATCAGCCAGAACACACCTATGTGGTGAGAGATGCAAGAGAATAAAGAACTGTAGGGAAGCCCCTAGCTTGAAAGTCTTTTGTTGGTTGGCTTTGGGGAAAAGTACAACACATTTAGAAAGAGCCATGGGGACCACTGGGATGTTTAGTAGAGACAGCTGAATGTGTGTCTTCCCTCATGTAAAGCAACTGCAGTGGGCTCTGCTGAATTAACATGACTGAAACCAAAGTGATTGCCAAGTTGGGAACCAGTTTAACAGCATGAGCACCTCAAAGTTCAAATAAGAGGAATGCAATACCAGGGGTCACTGCAGGAACAGGCTTGTAAGGGACTGGTAAGATTTATTAAACACCACTCATCACTCTTTGTTTAGCACAATTGTGGGAAAATGAAGATTTTCTAGCCCAGTGATCCAGTCTAAAACAGGAGTCAAATGTGCAAGACAAGTCCTGTCTCTTGGGAAGAAATCACCCTTTAGCTGTGAGAGAAACCACATTTGCTTCTTTGGCAAAACGCTGGGGACTCTCCTCCCACGTAAAAATCAGACAAGACTCCTATTTAACTGAGGATGCCAAGAACGTATTAGTATATATATACGTCACCGTTCTACCACATTCTTTCTAAAGGCATCTCTAGTATTACATGTGCTCAACTACTTACAACAGTACCATATTTATGCTTGCAAATTAAGTAGCCCAGCTCCTGACAAGCATGCTTATGGAAATGTGCCACCGGAAACTCACAACCAGAACTGAGAGCGAGGCTCAGAAAAATATGCCCTACATATCCAGATAAGCTGTAGAGAAAGAAATCAGATTTATTAACCCACTCCAACCATATTTCTGAAGCTACTTATAGTTTGCTAAGAGGATACTCCAGACTTCATCAAAGGATGAAGGATATTTTCAGTAAGGAGGGAAGAGTTGCCTCTTTTTTTCTTTCACAACTATTCCTACATAAATTGAAGTAAAAGATATTCTGCTACAAAATTACCCCCACTTTTAATTAGCTAGTAAAGAAGAAAATTACAATCATGTTTTATTGAAAAATGAAGAAATTACTGCAATTTTCATTATACCTCAGGAGGTGGGGTTTTTTGTCTTTTTTTTTTAACCTGCTGCCCTGTCAGGCCTTATTATTTTCACAAAGATCTGACAATTGTGGGGTCATATTTGTTAGCTGCTTGTGACAACATTCAAAAGGAGCACTATATATCACCAAAACAGCTTACAAACTGGCTAGTCACATTATTTATTATGAGCCACACATGTGACAAATTATTTAACTCAGTGACTCCTAATAAGTCAAAGAGCAAGCAATTAGCTAACGCAGTATGAGGGCTGTTTGTGGCAATTTATAGATGCTCTCAAGCTGTCACAGCACTTCAAAGTACCGTTGGGGGGGAACCTCTTAATGACTCACTTGAGATGACAAGCATTACACAGCACACATGGCAGCGATGAATTTGGCAGCCGATCCTGTTACTTGAAGCTTCCTCCCCTTCCCCCAACAGCTGTTTACATGTTTGCAGTTCGCATTTCTCTCTTGCAAGTTGTTCATCACTGGAAATGGGTAGAGGGAGGCACTGTGTTCCCTTGCAACAGAGCAAGTGCTGTTCAAGGACACTCTGCAGCCAAGTCATTGAGACAGCAAAAATTCAGAGGGCTGTATGACTGTTAACTAGGAGAGATACTGGAGGTAAAATCTGCTGGTTGCATGATTTTTCTAGCTTACAACTGGAATGGATGAAACCTTATGGAAGCTGGGGTGCTTTTCCAGTTAGCTGGGATTACTCTTTGTAATATTTATTCTTTAAATAAAACAGGGACATTTTTAGGACATTTGGACAAGATGACCTCCAGATCTTCCAACCTCAACCAGTCTGTGAAACCAAAGATTATCACTTTGCATTCACCCAGGATCTGAGGAAGATCCATGCTTTAGACCTCAGACCAGCTTCTAAAGCTTAGTCCCCGGCCTACTGTAAATCCCTGAAATTGCAGCAATTGGTGACTATCCTGCATTTTCATCTTTGCACCCCATTTAAAAAGTAAGCCTATCCCTTTGTCCTGAGTCCCTTCTTGTATTTCTAGTTGCACACAGTTTAACAACTCCCCCGCTGTATCAAGCCTAGGCATCCCAGTGAATTATGGACTAATGCTGAAGCAAAGATTGCCTGGGATAAATCTAGTCTGGGCGTTCCTATTCATATGCAGTGACAGTGTACAACAAGTGTAGGAATTAAAAATAATCTGGCAGCATCAGGTTAAAAAGCCTGGTGACAATTAGCAGAGACTCCGTTGGAGAGGTGAAAGAGGGAACTCAGGGAGGGAGCAATTAAATGATTACTTTGCAGAAACACTAGGAGATAAAACAAAGGTCAAAGAGAAGAGGAGGAAGATACAGCTTCAAGCCACCATTACCCTAAGGTTGTACCTTTAGCTGTAAGCACATGACATAGCTATGCCTGGTGAAGAACAAAAATTAATCAATGGAATGAACGGGTGACACTGAGAAAACACAATGTGCTGCCACAGTTGGATGTGACTGTACTATTTCAGGAGGGGAGGAGAGGGTAAAAAAAGCAGATGTCAGACCCACATTCAAAAGGAGTCATTCCAAGCCATCCAAGCAAAGGCTCCCCCACACTGTAAGACATTTAGCAGGAGCAATTAAACCTCTGTCACACACATTCCTTTTTAAAATGCAACGAATCATTGACTGTGCTTTAGCATTCCTCAGAAGCCACAGCTGTATTATAGCAACTCTGTTATTCCAGATAGCTTGAGGGGAAAGTACCTGCATAGAAGAGTGTTAACCTCTGCCTTTAATTGCACAGTGACATCATCCGTGAGATTTAACTTGTGCTTTTGACACAACATCAGATTTTCAATGAAAAACCTTAATCTAGCACACCATGCAAAAGGGTTGAAATCTTCTTCAGTAGTACAGAAATCAAGTTTCTACTGGGGACAACACAAGTCGAAAAATGTAATAAAATGCTCTGTCTATCAGAAAAGATTTCTATTTACAAGCCTGATTTTGCGTATTGAGATTGTTTTAAAATGTGGAAAGTAGAAGTTAGAAATTATGTTCAGGTGTGGAGGCTGAGTGACAGCAATGTCTTTATGAATAGCTGTAGCATAAGAGTGTATTTTCCAAAAGTACTTTATAAGCACTTCCCAGTTACTTGGGAAAGAAAAAGGGACACATTCAAATATTTATATAATATTATAACAAACTTCAAATAATACACTTGGTGTTCTTCCCCCAGTGCTCACTGCAGTCCTTAACTACCTGGCATTTCATCAGTCTTCCGGCACCTTGTCTTTTCTTTTTTTTCTTTTTCTTCTGGTATCACTTCATCTTTGTCAACTTTTGCTTTTCTTCCCATGCATTTATGCCATGCTGCTGAGCTTTTCAGAAGTTACAAAGTAGAACTATCTGAACACTGTGCTGGGTATCATTTTACTGCATTAATGTAATAACTCATCAATCAAATTTTGGATATCCAGGTATTACTTATTCTGTTGTTCTAACTTAGAAAAACTTTTATACTCTGAGGGAAAAGTATTTCTAGACAAGCCAGGTTTGGGTAGGGGGGGGAAATTGCATTAGTTTGCATTAGCAGAAGAATGGCTAAGTAGGAAACAGAAGAGGTAATAGAGTGTTTCCTGAAGTCGCACTTTTAAAACTGATGGGTTATCAGTTCAACTGTTTGACTAGAAACCACAAGTGGCAGAACACAGATTTTATGTGTTGCCAGTCTCAGGATCTTTGGTGCTTTCCTTAGAGCTCTTCCTCACACAGTCATGAGAATGCAGAGGCCTCCCAGCTTTCTTTTTAAAAGAAATAAAAATAAAACAAAAAAAAATTAAAGCTTCTCTAGTTCCAAGGGAAAATTTAAAAGCAAAACTTGAGTATTCCCTGAAAGCTCAAAAACCCCAAAAGGCAAATAAATCAACACTTACTCTTTTTAGGTTAAATAAATCGTGAGTTTTTTTTTTTTTTTATCCCATTCTGAAGGTCTGCTTCACTTTTCATTTATTTATTTATTTAAACACAGCAAAGAATCCACAGTGAATATAACTAATCATAATATCATGGGTAACCTCATATTCCTCATAGGCAATTTCATCAGGATAACAATTTCCAGTGAGAATCACAAAATTTAGTCATATTTTTAAATACCTTCTCTTGAATCATCATGACTGCATTTCCCCAACATCTGATCTCCTAGTAATCAAGGAAAACAAGCAGCTTTCTTTTGCAATCCTTTTCTAATCTGTGGAGGAAAGGACTAATGGTACAATGGTGCCTATTCAGTAACAGTCAAAATATTATTCGAACACTAAGCACTAGGGCAGAAATCTTTCAGGCTTTCCTGTTTTCTGACACAGAGCCACAACGTTAGCAAATGTATATAAAAATGTATTTCTGAGGTAAGCAAAGCTAACCTCTGAACCTTGGTTTTGAGATGCTTATAGTTTAAAAGCAGAAGATAGCAAGCATGCATAGAAGAGTAAGCTGAAAACCCCAGGATTTGGAGAATGGTAGACGGCCATGCCAGGTTGAAGGGATGATATTTTACATAGATAATCATCACTCCATTCTTAATTTACACTTTAGATTTTGCCACTTCTACTTTACAGGTATGTGATTGCATCCATGGTGATTTATTAGCAATTTCAGGACTCAGTAACCCAGGCTTATCCTCGGAACTAAGATTTAGTGCATGGATTAAAACCTGTCACGATACAAGACTGCAGCGGAAGCCTTTTAGGCAAGTTACAGGGGGCAGGTTTTCAGTGATGACAGCTCTGGATGTGGGATTTACAGCTGGCAACAGAAAACAATTAGAAATCTACAAAACTGTGCCGTAAGTTTGTTAGAGTCTTAATCTTCTTCACTGAGCTGAAATGAAATTACAGGGTCACATTTCCCAATTAATACATGAACAGATTAAGGTCTCCTCCCTGCAATTAAGGTGTCTAATCTTGCCAATAGTTCTCTAAGGATAATGACTTGATGTAGTCAGTGACATATTCCTCAAGGCTCCAACTGCCTGTATCTTCTGCATTTGGAGTGGAGAAAAGAACAAACTGCTCACAGGTCAGACACATCTACAGCCTTTTCCCGTTGTATCAAAACTAGTTATCCTCATTTGAATGCAACAAAATTTTCATCACTTATATCATGCTATTTCTTTCCTTCAGCAGGATTTTTTTTAAGTAAACTTCTTCCTTTTCCCAATCCTCTATCTCCTTTATCCCATTTCCCCTTGAGCACATTTTAAAAAATGGCCAGTCCTGAATCTTTACAGCATCTCATACATCTGTATCTGTTTGTTCCTTCCCAGCTCCATTACTCTGATCAAATTAAGTCTTCATCTTTCAGTAACTCTCTGGATATTTTTTACTCCATGCATTCCTGAAGTGCAATGCCTTTATCTAATGGCTACTGAACTCCTTGCCATGCTGCTGACTGTCTCAAATTACCGGACTGGTGTGTTCACTGGGTATTTGTCATACCAAGATATTATGTGCATATAGAAAGCATGTCCCTTGAAGATCAGGGTAAGGAGACACAAAAGATACATGGAGAGCATTTTAAATGATGTTAAGAAAAGTATCTGGTCAAATTCATGCCACTATGAATGAATCCTGAGAACCGCAAAATCCTTAGCACTGTGTGAGAAGCAATTCTCCCACATTGCTGTGATTGACAGCAATTCAGCAAATTGAAAGAGCAAAATATTAGTCACTGCTCAGCGCAGATGGCATTTAGACCAAACAAGGTCTCTGCTTAGCCCGCCGGCCTACATTTGAATGGGTCAGCCAGCTTCTTAGCTGGGTGCGTCATAGAGCCATGTTCCCTTCTCTTTCCCATCAGATATGGTTGCCCTGCTACCTTCTTGCAAATGTTCAGGACAGTCAGCCACAGAAAACATTAGCTTTGCTACCTCAGTGCTGTGCAGAAACCTGTCAGGCTGCTAAACTACAGTAATAAACTGTAGAGTGCCTGCACAGGAGTTTATTTCCTGCCTTTATTGGCCCAGCTAGGGCAGAGTCTGCACCTCATTTGTGAGGAGATGTCTTGCTGAATGCAGCTGTCAGTCCTCAGGACACCCTGCTTACAAGAAGTCATTGATGAAAGGAAATGCTGTGTGCAGTAATTTGGTGCTCAAATGGGTGTTGCAGAAAGCTTGCAGAGAAGATTGCAAAAGTCACTGTAGAAACTTCCATGGGTTTTGAGTGTTGCTCAGCATTCAGCACTTCAGCACACAGCCATGGTTTAGGGTATAACTTAGGTGAAGCATCCTAGCTAGAACAATGACTGTCTGAAGTCAAAACCCAGAAATCACTGACAAACTTAAGAAGCTAACAGAAGCCCATATGCAACACTTCTGAGTTGTTAGCATTATTTCTTGTCCTTCTTCAACAGCTTTGGGTAAAAGAGAGACTATCTTCATGAGAAATCCTGTCAGGTCAAACTGAAATTTGAGGATTCAGATTACACCATATGATCAAAAGCATCTGCTTTCATCTCAGGCACAGCAGGGACAAAGCAAGAGACATTATTCACGTTATAAAAAACGAATCAGCAGCAAGTGTGGTGCAGCAAGCACTCTAGTTGGAATGGAGACTGAACAGAATCGGCAAATTCTGTTTTGCCTGTTTGCTTTCCTGCTTGCTTTTAAAATAAAAGAATCTGCAGTATTTATGTCTATGTGTGTTTAAGTGTGTGCATACAAAATTACACAAAGCATATTCCAGCTCAATACATGGAAGAAAATATAAGAGTAAAAAAGTCAAATCAGTGTCAATTTATAGTAATTGTAAAAAGCTCATGTCACAGAAAATGTACATCTCAAGCACGGCAGAATTCTTTGCAACCTAGTTATAGGGAAGAGCTGCTTCACAAAAAAGAAAATTGCTTTGGAAGGGACTGCATGGTTTGAGAGTACAATGTGCACAGACAAATCTGTTCTCTTAACTACACAACTTCCCAGTAAACTTCAGAGTTATTAGATTTTCTTTCAAGGAGATTTTCATACATTTACTTATTTTTTAAAGTACGGAGGTCCACTGGTAGGTAAAAATCATAAATGTAGCAAACACCCAGCCCGCCAACAAACAGTGATTTCAGCTACTGATCTGTGCTACTTGAAAAAGGAAATTTGAAAGACTTCTACTTTCCAGAGATTCTTTTTGCTCTATATGACAAAATACCTTTTCTCTTTCAATGCATTTATGCTGATATTGCTTTGCCCCTTTGAAGTAACCTTTATGATCTCATTCTGAATATTAAGGTATACCTTGCACACTGATCCAACAAATGGCTCCAACAAGGGCACATGGCATCTTTTAGATGATGAGAGTTGTGACATTCATGCAAGATCTTTGCAGTAGCAGCAAGGAGTCTGAGACACCATTTGTGTGGGGATTTAATTCCACCTGAAGTGCTGCGATAAGGGACTACATTTTCAAATCTTAAATACTGGAATTCTAGTTCTGCTTGTACATATAAACCTCAATTCCTCATACTTCCTAAAGAGAGAGGTTATTTATAGACAGGTTATTTAGCTCTATCAGATCAACAGTATTCAAACCTAGACTTTCTATAATGAATTTTTAACGTACAGTAAATGTGTTAACACAGAACAGCTGATTTCCCTTATAACGCCTGACCAGCATTAGCTGCATTTAAAAAAACACGTAATTTAAAAAAAACCCAAACCCCCACAAAACTTGGCTTTGAGCCTTTGTGCTTCAGGGCATAAATGAAACTCTAAAAGAGGGAAAAAGGAAGACATTTCCCCCATGACGCATTTATTCCACAACTGCCCACTCCAAGTTTCTTGTCCTTTCTCGGTAGGCAGAGTGAACTGGCAGCTGTGAGAGATGCTGGACAGAATGACGGCTGTGCTGGTCAGCTATAGAAAATCCGATATTTAAATGTACAAGGATTTGTCCCTTCAACAGTCTGAGTCAGAGCTGCTCTACTCAGTAGTGCAAAGAAACTTTTAATTTTGCTCTATTTTTAAAGAACGTGAGCATACACATGTAGGTCAGAAGGATTTGTACAACAATTTGCAACAGTTTGTGGAGCAGATTGACTAGATTCTTCCCCACTGAAAGGATTATATAAAGATTAAATCATTCAAAGTAGAGAAAAACATGTAATACATGAGGGCAATTTACGCTAAACCCATTATTAAAAAGATGAACACATTTAATTAAAGAAAAAAGACAAAACCTGAGTCATGAAGCAGTGAGGTGATACCCCTTTAAATGAGAACAGCCTTCAAATAAAGCTGTGGTAGAAGTTATGTCTTCACCAAAGTGGCATTTTTGCCAACAAGACTCTTGGCAGCCTTCAAGGGTCGACACTAGCACAATTGACCAAATATGGTTGGGAATTTGAAAACATTGAAGATATTAGCATTTGTTCCTGAGTCTAACATAACACAGTCCAGTCTTGCCACCAGAGCCTATAACTATTAAGTGATAACTTAAGCACTGGAATGCAAATAATCCATTGGTTCACATTAGTGTCATTTCCATTTGTTGATGTTCCCAGTCCCCTTCAAATCCTGGCAGTACCTTACTTGACTTCTGAGGGGAACAATCTACAGGAAATGTACTAAAAAAACTTAAATGACGAGAGCAGAAGTCAGTAGTGGTTCACTTGCAGAGAAAGGAAAAAAGATGATACATTAAACTACACTGTGCAGAGTAACTTGACCTCAAACTGATTGCTGTTAAATTGCTTGAATTGAAGTTAGTCATTTACCTACTGGCAGATACTCAAGATTTATCTTTACAAGCTACAAGGTTTTATCATTTGTCCATAAACTCGCCACAAAATGTTAACTTTCAAAATACTGGTTTAACTGTGAAGTGTGTGGAAGTTTTGCTGAAGTCACTGAAAAATTAACATAAGTGCGTGATAAAACACTAACTAAATAATTTGGCATCTCTCCTCTGAGAAGTCAAAAGGATGCTCTGAATTCTTAAGGCTAAAATAGAGCAGCATACTAATTTTTAAGGAAGTGTCTTCAATCTGAAGTCATCAGACCCAGAAATGTCATAATGGGCATCTGTGTTGTAAAAATAAAAAGGGTCTATAATTTATTAGAACATCCTAGACAAAAATAAATTATGGGGGAGATGAGATAAGCTTTATGTTACAGCGATAAGTACAATTACTACTCATTTTAAAGAGAAATAAGAAAAGTTACCCTGGGAAAAATGAAGTCCTCCCACACTTTTAACTACACCTTTATCTAGCACATATATCATATTAGTTTAATGTGTCTAAGCATCCCAGCAAAGAATTGCAATGTTCAATTTAAACCTGTATTCAAACAGATACAAGAAACTGGAAGATAAGCAGTAACCATCCAAGGAAAACCCCAAACCCGGATTTCAACAACTTGGTAGTTGTCATCAGGGTACTTTTTATCTAGGGGAAAAAAAAAAAAAAGACAATGAAAGAATCTAAAAAATTACAGTGACCTTACAGAAAACCTATTGTGCTTTCTTAAACACTGTATTTTTGTGGAGATTGAACAGCTGCAGGAGGACTCCAGCACTTTGCTGGACTGGATCCTGAAGCTATGCCCCCAAGACCATCAAATTATTCCCCAGTACTCTTTGCAGCTGACTTCGTCCTTTTCTTATTGAGGCTGATCAGTGATGTAGGCAAGGGTAAAATGTAAGTAAAATGAAAGACATTGAACTCTAAACAAATAACCTCCGCACCAGCCCAAGCTCTCCCTTCCATAATTCGGCCAAATGAAGCATTAACCAGAGGGAGGGCATTACAGTCCAGCCCATGGCAGGGCACCTTAGATGAGCTATGCTTGAAGAACCCAAAATTACAAATATCTTCACAGTTTGATATATTTCCCTAGCCAGTGCTCCCTACGGAGCCAAATAGGTCCGACAGACCTCCATACCTGAAAGAGGTACAAGCGCACACTTTCCAGGCCCAACACAAAATGCCCTCAGAAATAGGCAAAACTCATTTTTTCCCAGGAATTAAGTCATCAGCCTCTTCAAAGATGTTCTACTGCATGTTAGAAAACCAGTGTTTACCTGGATTTTTATTTTCTTTTACTTAAAAGCAGTAGGGTAAAGAAACAAACATTTGTGCATTTTCAAATGTTTCTTAATTTTCAAAACCAGCCTGTTATGCTAGGCACCTCAGCTCCTAAATGCTCAACTTCAGATACCAAAATAAGACTCGATTTCCTGAATTGAATGGACCTCATTTTTTTCAATAGGCAGACTGAATCTGCACACCAAAATGGAAGCATTCAAGATCTACAGCACTAATCTCTTTTTAAAAAGAAAAGAAAATGTAGAAGATAGATTCTTATATTTATGTTCTGAAAAAATGTAACTAAACATATTTCATCTGCCCTTTCATAAGACCACTGAAAGTCAGCATCTGCACTTCCAAGATGCATCCCATTCCAATCTCAGGAAAGGGATTTCACAATTTCCACGGACATCCAATGACTGTCATGCTCAGCCTGGAGAAGAGAAGGCTCTGGGGAGACACTTGAGCAGCTTCCACTACCTAAACAGGGCCCAAAAGAAATCTGGAGAGGGACTTTTTACGAGGGCATGTAGAGACAGGACAAGGGGGAATGGCTTTAAACAGAAAAAACATACTTTTAGTTCCCTCTTTAACTGAAACACGTTAGATTTAGAATAGATATAGGAAAGAAGCTCTTTACTGTGAGCGTAGTGAGGTGCTGACACTGGCTGCCCAGAGAAGCTGTGGCTGCCCCATCCCTGGAAATGCTTAAGGTCATGTTGGGTGGAGCTTTGAGCAGCCTGGTCTAGTGGAAGGTGGCCCTGCCCATGGCAGGGGGGTTGGAATTAGATGATCTGTAAGGTCCCTTCTAACCCAAACCGTTTTATAATTCTGTAACTACAAAAAAAAAAAAAAACCAAACAACAAAACAAAACAAAAAACAAAACTTGTAGTTGTGTCTGGATGTCTGTAAAGACAACACAGCTCTTCATGGCTCAACTATTGATGCTCAATGTAAAAACTCAAACGTGAAAGGTACTTTGAAATTACTGCTACCATACTTTCCTGCAAGCAACATTTCATCTAATTTCAACAGAGTTTACAAATAAGCTGTGAATGTGAGCAAAGACCTGGATTCATCGGTATCAGATACTTCCATCAGATGGCACTATGCAGATGAAACAGTAACTTTTGATACAGAAATTTTTGCAACATGAAGTTGAGGTATTTCAGGAGGCATTAAAAATTATCTGTTAACAAAGTCAGTGTCTTAATAAAAATGAAAACCAGAGATTGTTGTAAAACTAGAATTTCAGATGAAAATCTATGCATCCTCAGATCAGGTCAATAGTTTATTTGAGCTAATAAGAGAAAAATACTTCTGTTATACAAGTGCAGTTTTAGTCAAGTTACTCAAGAAGTACTTACCGAAGAGTTACTACTTGAGCAGTAACTCAGCCTTTCTCTCCCCCCCCACTCCAAATTCCTGGAAATTATTCGACCATGATATCAGCACATTCACTACAAAGCAGAAAATAACATTCCCATAGAAAAGGTAACTCTGCTTGATTTCTTAACCGAGATATAAGATTTGAATGCCTCAATAGTCTATGTAAATTTAGTTGTGACAGTCAAACCCAGGGTTTAATTTAAAAAAATGATTATTTGCATAACATATATTTGGCATAAAAAAGAAGTATATGAATCGGTTTCCCATCAAATATGCAAATTGGCTTTGTCATAGTTATCTTCCTAGCCTGTTAGCAATTATTTTCAAGTAACCTTGCTCAGTGCATAAGAAATGAGATAAAGTGATCACATACGTTTTGTGTACAGACTTGTAAATTGCTTTTCTCATTTCTTTTTGGCTCCAAGACACTATTCAAAACATTTCTAGAATAACATAACCATATTTCATAGATAAGTAAAAAGGGTATGTGTGCCTGAGTAGAGAGTTAGGAAAAAAGAAGCATAGCAGTGTTTTAATGCCAATGTTTTGACATTCTCCAAGGAAGCTAGGAAAGGGTATTTGCCCGCAAAATTCAATGATTCTTGCATTTCCACTTCCCCCATTTTCCTGTCACATATCACAGCTAGAAAAAAATGTTAACTTGCAAGAAAGAAGGCAAATGGGAAAACAGACATGAACTCCACAGGAAATCCAAATTCTCTTTCATTTTGGTATGCTTATGGAAACAAAGTCTGAAGTTTTATGCAGTTTAAGAAGCAGATCTTAATAAAAGAAAAGAAACATAAGCAATATTTAGCTTAGAGTTTCTGAAATACATTTGTGGACAGTGCCTTTTGTCACAGGCAATTTAAGGAATGTGCAATAGAATCTACATGGCATTCAGTGGCAAAAACATTATGAATAATGACTTATTAACAAAACCAAAAGAACATTCAAAGGCAACCAGGTCTGTGGCAAGTCATGAAAAGCCACGAGCTCGTAATTCTTAAATAAAATATATAGCCACACCTTTGCTCTGAACAGAGTTTTCAGAGAAACAGTAAAGAATCTTATTCTTGAGCCTATATTTTAAAATTGAGACTGTAGTTGTACATTATTTTATCCTGTCTTCAAGCTGCTTTTTTCAGAATAATGTTTTGCAGTATGCAACTACCTATCTTTAATTAAAAAGCAAATAATACCCAACTATGGCTTGTTGCTGCTTTGTTTTTTCTGGATTGAAACATGACTAGAATTTAAAGAAACATTATACAACACATCTTCTACTGAGAAAAATTCATTGGAGATCCCATTTCAGAATCACCAGAGGTGAAGCAGCCTTCTCATTTCCTTCGGCCATGTGAAAATGAGGAAGAAAAACTGCTGAGAGAAAGCCAAAAACCGAGCTGGCAAGATCCATGACAAGCAGCTGAAAGAGGGACCTTGGGACCACAATGTCGTCATCACTGTCCAAGTTCTTTTTTTTTTCTTTCTTTTTTTTTTTTTTTTAACCAGCTCTTGCATTTTTTTGCCATGACAAATAGCTGTTTCCAGAGGTCCCCTCCCACTCCTCCCTCAGTCTATACACATCAGTCCTATTCCACATATCTGCTATATTCTACTTTTTCATGTAGTATTTTCTTACCCTATTCTCTTTCCAGTCCCTCCTATTTCTCATGTCTATTTAAATGTCTCATACTGTTCAAGCTGCTCAGTCTGGCTGCGTGAAAGTGTAAACTCCTTCAAGAAAGAACTTGCCATGATCTCCTTGAGGAGTTCCTGCAGAATTTGGGCTCTGATCTTGGTCTGGGTCCCAAGAGAATGGGCAACGCATAAAATAAACAATCTATTTCATGATCTAAAATGTTTGCACAATCAGTAATTGCTTCCCACACAGATTCATACTTCAGAAACCACTCAGTAGTAGGTAGCCTGTACTGAGAGCTTGTTGAGTGACAGGGAGATCTTTAAAACATCTGGGGACATAATTGGATGATGAGCACTTTTGAAAACCTGTCTTCAGTGCTTTTCCCTCCCTGAAAAAGTGCAGACTATCTGCAAATATTTTTAAAGACATTGATTCCCACAGTGTACACAGTTGCACGGGTCAGCTTCTCAAAGACGACACTGAAGTTAACAACTAGAATGAGTCAGCTGTTCCTAAGTGTCAACAGCCCCAGCACTTTTGAAGCAATATACTAGATGTCCATATAATTGAGATTACATGGAAAAAAATCAGAGATCATCATACTAGGCATTTTTGCAAAATTACATTTCTTCACTGGTCGGGGGAGTTACCAAAATCCTTTAAACTATAATAAAAATAATGCACACAGCACAATAGCCAGTCTCTTTTCCTCAAGTGCAATAGCCAGAATTAACATCATTTGCCTACGTAAATTTCATATAAAATTCTAAAGAAATAAACCTGCAGTAGTATTTAAGGCTGTCTTATTTTAGCATATCATACATTCCTAGACTAGTTTGTTTAAAACTAAACAAATTTAGTTTAGTTTAAATTTAGTTTTAGGGGACAAGGAACTTTATTTTAAATCCTGCTTTTAGTTATAGTGATTTAAGTTACCATATCGTCTTTTACAATGAGGCTGTACACTTGAGACAAACAAGGGTTTTTTAAATTTGATTAAGGAAAAAAATATCTTGAGCAAGTGCTTACGATTAGGCAAAGGCATAAATTCACTTCATTAGAAATGCTCATCTACTTAACATGACCAGATGGTCATATTTTTATAATTCTTATTTTACCCATATACAGATGCTGACATGTAATTGTCATGACCCTGAACTTCAGTTTTTGCAGCTGAGACCTTCTAAACTGAAGGCAACCAAGATTTTACAGGGAATGTAAGTTTTAGAAGGCAAAGAAGGACATAAATGTGCATGTGGTGAAGGTAATGATGCATAGAGGCATACACTTGAAGCTATTAGTTAAATTGTCAGTAGCAGGCAGCAAGAATTCTCTTTCCCTTCCTTTGTAAGTCAAATAACACTTCTTAACTAAAAATATCCAATGGACCAGATTTTCCTTTCAGAGCTGCATTATAATCCTACTAATATTTGCAAAGTGTTGGGGAAAAAAATTCCACCCACCCAAACAAAACTCTATGAATGTAGCTAAGGATGCTCATACGAAAAACTGTGCTTTCCTTCCTCTCCCTCCTGACAGCATCTTTGTGACTTCCATTAGCCTCAAAAAGATATATGCCTCTCCTTACCTTCCATTAAGTTGCAAATGAGTTATTTACAACTAATGATAAGTTTTTTAAGACTGTGATATTTATTTTTTTTAAAAAAAGGATTCTACTACAAACACTAGGAAATAATCCCTTTCTGTTAAATACAAATATGGTCTACTGGACAAAAGTGTTATGTGGGCAAATAAGTCTCACACTCTGCTCCCTAATTATTGTGATCTATATACAGGATCAGAAAGTATTTACATAATCACAGTGTATATGTATACTTTTCTTCTTAGCTGCAAGACCAGACTTTCTGAGTGTTGCCTATTTTGGAATTCAAGTTTTGCCAAAGGGCTTTCATTAACATGTCTGTCTCTATAAACTGCAAGAAATGCTAAGGTTTTCTATAAAAGTGCAACAATAAATCCATGCTTAATCAACTCTTTGTTGAGCTGCACACATGGACACTGTAAAATACAATTCGGATCTAATGGCAGGACCTCTGTTCATAGCTTCAAGTTCAACGGCGTTTAAGACATGGACATGTTACTATTTTTTACCCTTAGCCATGTAAACACGAACATTTGATGCCTTAGACTTCTTTGATTAGACATGCATTCTCACCACACAGCTGCAAACCTTTTTTTCCTTCCTACTATTGCTCCCAGATAAAACCAAACTATTTCGCCTCAATACTAAACTCAATCCTGGTCTTCACTGCCAGTTCACCTCCAGCTGCCTGTACAGAGTTTCACACTAAGCCCCTTGTTTATATCAGTGCTGCAATTAAGCCCAGGCCAAGAAGAGAAGTCCCTCAGAGGGTAGCAGAAGTGCAAGGCTAAGAATTGATTTTCAACTTCTGCGACGTAGCCCATAGACATCCTTTGACCTAGGAAAAAAAAATCCTCAGCCAAATCGCCTCATGCCCTACCTTTCTTTGTGTGTGTGGTTTTTTGGTTTTGATTTCAGTGGCCATTTTGGGACATTTTTTCACAAATTGAATCCTGTTTCCAAATTGGCCAGTGAAAAGTTTTAGCCATGCTGAAATCGTTTCCAGGGCTAAATTGGGAAACCTGAGGCAGCTGGGCAATCTTACAGCTGGCTGAACTGCGGCTTGCAATAAAAGGCAGTGTGAATAAGGTATATTGAAGCTAAATTGGATTCGTGTGAAGGGACGTTTATTCTGAAGGGGGGCGTGGGGGGAAGAATTAATGAACAGAAATTAAATTAGCTCAACCAAGCTTTTAAAAATATACTGAAAAGTACCTGACCTGCTATGAACCTTTTAACAAAGCAGGAACTTGGGCTAGCAGGACCAGCTCAGCTCAGTTTCATTTCCCTGCCAAAGGTACAGATTTCAGAGGATGTACAATACTACTCAGCCTGATAAGAAAGCAGGTTTACAACGGATGTGGTAGGCTTTATTTCTGTAACCTGAAGTTAATGCAGCGCAAAGTTACTGCTATGGGAAATCCAGGGTAAACCAATATGCGGCCCAAATACAGAATTCATTGTGGCTGCTGAAAATATTTAATTAACTAATCAGCAGATATCTACAGAAAAAATAAACATGGCCTTTCATCCTTGTTGCCAAAATTCTCTTTACTGAAATAAAAAGAAATTGCAGACTATCCTGTTTTGGAAAGATTAATGATTGAACTTACAAGTATTAATATAATAATTAACTAAAATAATATTTTACTCACACTCTCTAATCTAATATAGGACCTCTTGCCATGAAAGAAATGCTATATGGCTGTACAAAGTGCCTGATTTCAGAACTGGAATACAAAATTTCTTTGGCAGGATTTGTTTTGAGTTTTTTGTGGGGCTTTTTTTGTGGTTGTTGGGTTGATTTTTTGGTTTGGTTTTTTGGTTTTTTTTTTAGTTTTTTTTAGTTGTTTGTTTTTTTGTTTTGTTTTGTTTTGGGTTTGGGTTTTGGTTGGTTTTTTTTTCATAGCACAATGAAATAGTCAAACTTCAAATTCCTGAAAAGCTGAAGCCACTTCACAGATGTAGTTAAATCCACCATAAAAGCCATTTGGCTTTCACGGTTTCCCTTTGAATTGTAACCCATATTACATCTAACTTTTATATATATGACAAGGGCTACTACTTTTTCTGAAATCCTGCAAATATGTACATGTAACTCCAGAACAATAGTATTTGTAATTAGGTATAATTATACCTACTGATGTGACAATTTACAGCTTAACTACCATTCTTAGTGAGCTTGGATTTGTAACCGTCTCTCTGAAGCACCCAGACTGTGTTGATTTTACAGATGTAAAAACAGAGAATGAAGACTTAAGAAAATCTTGCTTGGACATTTCTGACCTTTTATCTGCAGCACTCCCTTTGGTGGCCATAGCATTTTAAAATAGAAAAAAAAAAAATCTCCTAAAAATATGCTTAGGGCTCAGATGTTCTCAGACACATTTGTTGAGGCAATCTTCCAGACACACCGGTATTTTGTGCCATTTTTTTCCCAAGTGTGAGAACTTTTTAGGGTGGAGTGATGGTTTGCCTGTTTCTTCTCTCTTCTTGCCAAGACATGCCACCTTCCTCCTCCCCTCACCCCCTCCCCGCTTTTTTTTTCCAACTCTGAGTCATAATGTTATGAACTCGATGATGGGAGAAATCAGATTTTCCATCACTCCACTGTAATCTTGACCTTGGTATTATTCATCATCCTCCCAGCCCCAATTCTAGACATAGGAAAGTCAGTTCCTCCAAAGTCAGTCACAATAGAGGTACCTACAGTCTCTCTGGAAATAAAAATATAATTTATGTGTCTGTGAAGTGACATCTTTCCTGGTATACTAGTTACAGATCTGCTGGCAGCACGGGCACTGAGTTGCAGGCATCACAAGCCAGATCAGCAGCCCAACAGCTTCCTTGCAAGTTACAGTCACATCATATCTAAAAAATGTTTAAAAGTACTTTACTGTAGAGATGTTGCTACAGGCTGAAATCTGGAATCATAATTTAATCAAATAAATTGGGTCATTCTGCACATGGAAAACATATTGCAAGTGAGAATAATTAAAACTTAAAATGCCTTAATTTTATTTTGTTTCTCAGTGGAGATTTATCATTTGTGCATGAAGTTATTGCTTGGGTTTTAACAGTGGGCAGGAAGGAAAAAATGCTTTATAAGGGGCTTCACTGTAACTTGCATTTATTATATTGATTGGTTCCTATGGTCACTGTTACCTGGCTGTGGCCATCCTTACCCCTTTCACTACCTCAAACTCAGTTTTAAAGGTTTTGTACATATATTTTTTAGAAGAACAGAGCATTTCAGGCACATTTTTAGTGTGTTTGAGGATCCTTTGATTTAAATTCTTCTATATTTGGTGCTTAATCCGGTATGTCTAGGAAGAGGCTAACATATTAGGCATTTGACGCTATGTTCTGGAGGCTACAGATCCCTACTTTGAGATGAGAAGGAAGCAGCAGAGAACAAAGCCTTGTCGCCAGTTCACCGCTGTGTGATGTTTCAGAATTTGTGACTGGTACCCTAAGAGAAGCCCTAGTCACTTTAAATGCAGCACAGTGCAAAAAGTCCAAATGAACCCACTGCACATTTCTTCCAAACAGGTTTTCAGTGTAGATCCTGTGTTGTGGGCGCTGCGAGACAGAAATCAGTCGAGCTCTATTGCAGGACTGTATAAATGCACACTGGGAGGTTGCATTAACCTCTGCTGAAGGTTCTCCATATTTCATGTTGTGAATTTCAAATTTCCTTCCCTTGAGTAAATTCCAGTTAAAAAAAAAATGGAATTCATAATAACCTGCCAAATGTAAATTTGTCCAAAACTGGAACCACAATATGCGAAATCCATGATGTGCGCACCAGCACATGTGCCATAGCCTAAAGAACAGTGAAGAAACGTTCAGTCTGGCCCGCCTCTCTGGTTTTTGGAAGGAGCTGCAATACTTTCCAAGAGAGAACAGTGGAGCTAATAGATTTTATCCAGCAAGGAACCCCTATCTGGTGGCTTACTGACTGAGCTGACTGCCAGATATTCTGTGCCAACAGTAAATTGGTATTTATTTCAAACAAATTTTTTATCAGTTTATTAAAAAAAAAAAATAAAAATCACTACACAACAAGCATAGGGGGGTCAACTTCCACAGCACTGCAAACTGGACAGAAAATCTGCTGGGCTGACCTGAAAATAGAAAAAGCGGAGTCTCCTGGCACCACAGAGACCTCCAAGCAGCATCATTGTCCTTGAGGAGCCATGGTGCCTGGAGGGAGGGCAAGAGGGAGAAGTAAGCCATACTTGATACCCCAAATCATCTAGCTACTGGAACGAATGCAAGGGCCCCAAGCAACTCGGGAATGGTGCAGTCTGTAGCCAGCCTGAAAGTACTGCTGCAAATAGAAAGATGCTACTGCCTCTTCCTTGTGGCACAGCTGAGCAAATTCTGGACAGAGCCAATGATCCTGACTGTATGTTGTACGCTAAATATTCATAATAATCACTTAAATGCTGAAAAATTACATTACACATTGCAAACAGAACATGAACGCAGGCTGAATTCAGTATAAAACTTTACACCTGGACTCTGAAATAGCTTGTCAAAAAATGAGCTGGCCTTCGCCCCCCCCCCCCCTTCAATGTTCAGTTAAAAACACAAGAAAATATTCTCTGGTAATGGAAATACCAAGAGACCCCTAATTATAATGACATGAACAGGCAGCACCATGTAAAATTTCTGAAACACATTTAAAAAGCCATGTTACTAAATCTAAACAAAGTTAACAGATCTACTTGTATATTTTTCCTAATCCCTACGTTTCATTATTTCACCCAGGATAATTTTCATCGCTTATTCTCTGCTCTGAAAGGCATTTTTTCTTTCTTTTTTTTTAATAAAATGCATTACAATCAAATGAAATGCACTGATGTGTTCCTCTTTTTATCTGACTTACGTTCTTTTAACTGTTGCAAAGTATCTATTTGTAAAGACATTATTACAAGGAAGGGAGTCCTCACCACCCACTCAGCTCCCAGAAGCCAACGGAACAAACCCAAAGACATTGTTTTTCTAATTTTACACTGATACTCTTTGGCCCTAAAAAAAATTTCCAGGTCTAGTGAGCATTTTAAAGGGATTTGTAAAAAAGTAGCTCAAGCAATGTCAAGAGCTAACTTCAAGATCATATTAATTTTTTAAAACATGCCATACAGGACAAATGATTCTCTAACTGCTTTTTTCCTCTCTTCCCAGCTTTCAAATTTAAAATGCTCTGTGTCTTTTCCTTAGGACAGAAACATTCAAGGGCTGTGGAATAAACTGATTTTTACAGCTTTTAACACATATCATCCATAGTATGGAATTCCAATGCTAGAAATACGAACAATCAACCAAAAGATCTCGGTCGACTTGATTTCAAGCATGAACGTGTGGGTTGTTTTCTTTTTTCTTCTTCTTTCTTACTTCTAGCTAATGATGAATTATTGTATTAAAAATATAGATTCCAACTTCAAAGAAAAGCTAGGTTTTTATAAAACACAGGCATTCAGATTTAAGTTTGAAAAGACTTGACCTTTTGCACACAAAAACTAACACCTACATGAATGAAGTACTGTAGTAAGTGATGATATATGATGGATCATTTAAAATGTGTGTATGGAACCATGCACATTTTTTAAGGCAGAGGCAGATGGTGGTTACAGCACATCCAACATTTTCCAACTACTTTGGTTTTTGAAAAATATATCCATCCCATACAAATATTAGCAGAATCCTTGTACTTTTGTAGAAGAAACACTTTCAAATATAAAGCTTTAAAATATATTTAACTTAAAATTTAAGTTCAAAAAAGTATCTTCGGACAATCCCCTTCTCCCTCTCTTCCACAGTTTAATAAGTAGCAAAGGAAGAGAAAATTATGAAGTGCTAGACCCGGAGTTTTATCCTAAGGTGTTAACTAGAGATTTATCCCACCTTCTTAAATGGGAGATAGGAACTAAATCCAGCCTGATCTGCTTTGAAGACAGGGCTGGTCAGATGCAGGGCTTTGGTTTTGTCCAAATGTGAACAAAAAGATATGCAATTTGAGACTGAAGATAACATGAAATCTTCTACCTGCATTAAGAGATTAAAAGCAAAATGGGGAAAAACAAACACAACACTATTAACAGTTTTATATAATGAAATGTATATTTCTTGCAATCTTTATCCAGTTAGATAAAACTCCAGGATAAGATTTCAACAAAGGGAACATTAGGCTGACAATGGAGCACAAATATTTTCAAAATAAAAATCAAATAAGAAATGGAATTGGACCCCAGTGTGAAGGGAAACAAAAGTTCACAAACACAGCTTCCTTCCAAGTTAGGCTGTAAACCAGGAACACATGGAGAGAAGAAAAGGCTATTTGTATTGGTCCAGGAAACTGGACCAAGGATTATTCCATAATTGCATTAAGCAAATACAGTATAATATCTTACATAGTGAAAAATCCAGAGACCTCACAGGCTCAGCGATTGGCTGATCACAGTACACTGAAGTTCTGTAAGCCGTTAATTCCTTAACAAGCATTTTACACCAGTATTATTGTGCTCTATAGCAAGGAAATAGGGAAATAGTATTCTGAGTAATTTTACTTTGAGTACCACTTTTTTTATACATTAATTTTCAATTTAAGATCTCATCATGTCTGTGTTAAGGATGCTCATGAATTGATTAGTTGCACACAAGTTCTTCAACAAAGATAAAAAATAGTCTTTAAAAACTGTTACTGAACTGATGGAAACTGTTGTTTCAAGATGAATGTAAATTACAGCACTGAGCAATTTCTATACTCTAGACATTATTTAAGCCATCCAAAACCTCACATTATTACTGTCCTTACTGACAAGAAAACTCAGGCAATGCCTTTCTGGGGGTTTTCAAGTCAAGAGGTACTGCTGTGCACAATGTCATCAAGATCCTGAAGAGAGACTGATGAGAATTTCTTTCTGCTTCCAGCACTGCAAAATATTTCTTTGGTGACTATAACAATTACAAATCTCCCAAGATGTTTGGCCTGTGTGTATATCCAGGACAAGATCTGCTACCATACCTTTACACAGACCTAACCATGTCCAGGCTGCAGGGAAGAGGGGATGAAGTACTGCAGTACTATAATTATTCCGATTTGAGTGAGGCAGATCTCTAAAGTAGATACAGCTTGACCTAAAGCTGCAGTTGCTTTCAGTGAACCACCATGACAACAAACCTTACACGTAACTTCCCTGTGTGCCTGTCTCACAGACACACGCTATCCAAGCTAATAAACTTTCTACTATTCAAAAAGGATACAGAAAAAAGTCCACCTATAGGCCAATGATCTTGCCTCTACCTTACTCTAGAGAGCTATGCAGCCATTGTAAATCAGCCCAATGTTATTGTTTTGAATGGGATCCACTGACTTCCATCAGCTGAATAACCAGTTCTCTAAGGAAGGAAAAAAAGGTTTGCTTCCAAGAGTGCTAAGGACAAATCACCCAGCATCCCCAACAGCCAGGGCACACTACTTGCGCTGTTCATCAAGGCCCAGCTTTGGGAGGTTCAAGATTCAGCATTATTTCCCACACTAGAAAGCTATTGTGTTATCTTCTGTAGTACTTGTCTCTCTTCGGTTCTGCAAGTATAAAATAAAGAACATCACTGGCTGGCTCCCAAAGGGGTCTCAGCCTTCCCAGCAGGAAGGATGGTGACTGGGATGAGAGGGCCTCCTTTACAGGGAGGGCAAAGATGTGGAAAGGGGGGGATGGGGTCTTAGAAGAACGGTAGGGATGGTCGGGACCACCCAGGAGATAAAGAAAACATGGTTTGAGGGGAAAGCTGGGGAAGCTCCTGAGCATGTACAGTAGCTAATTGTCAAATTTTAACCACTTAGCCTTTCAAATATATTTTTCCCCCCTTTCCTTTACACACAAACAGAGCAAAGGCACAGTTCACGTTCAGAAGTAACAGCTTGCAAAGGCATTTAGAACTAAAGCAGATATTTAAATTTAGCACAGCCTTCTCAGTGTTTTCTAATCCTGGCTCAAAGGCTGAACTTTGTTAAAATTTGTTACAAACAAAAAAGTTAAGAAGTTCCCAGACTTTGATGGGCTTTTCTAAATTTAAACCCATGGTGAAAGTTTTATAGGAAATTACAGACTGAAAATGATATAGCCATAAGGAAAGACCACAGCGGAGCTTCTTGTACATGCTTCTCCCTTGTAAAGCTCTGCAGTATTGGTGTTGCAAAACCTAGCTCCTTGTGCAAGCAGTCAGTTTCTCTCCTCTGGTGCCTTCTGGTCCACACTGTCCCCCACACAGTAGTGCATTCCCAAACGTGATTCTACACCAGCCCCAGAGAGGAGAGGGTAGCTGGAGCACGGGGGCCATGCTGGTCACCTGAAAGCCACCCACTGTTCCCAGAGGCAGGCAGCCTTGCAAGGCACACTGACTCCCTGTCTCCAGAAGGAATGCTTGCATGGAGCTTCTCCCTACTGCCCAGTATTCTGGGGCACATTAACACTGTCTATTTCAATCCAGGCCCAGACACTTGAATCTTGTCTGAGCTGTGCTATAGGCACACCTTGGCCCTGTCCTGTCCTCTGCTGTCCTGGCTCTCTCACTGGTTCTCCCGGATAGTCTCCAGACCCTTCTGTTGCTCCTGACTGGACATCCTAGAGAGACATTGGCTCTAATTCATCACATCACCTCGGCTGGAGCTGCTGACGGAACCTTCTTACCTGCGCCCAGCCCTCCCCACCCAGCTCAGATGCTGCAGGACTGTGCCCTGGTTGGTGAGGGCACTGCCTGTGCTGGGGTGTCTGTCAGCACACAACCTGTCCCCCTCATAGTGTAATTCCACTCCTGCTGCTCCCTGACACTAACAACCACTGCAACATAACAGGTACCTTCTCCTCCACCCTCCCTGGCACACAGAGAAGCCACCAGTTAAGAGTCCTGGCATGTTTACTGTTTTAGCACCTGTAACTAGCAGCAGTAGTATCAGCGATAGCAGTGAGACCCATGAAGGGTCTGCCATGTCTGCCAGATCTGCCATCTGTATGATAGATATGGTGAACACATAGAAGACCTGAAGCAATATTCATCTGGAAGCATGAGGCCGGAAGAGACCAGTATTAAAAAGGAACTGCTATTGGAAGAAGGAGGGTATGAGGAGGAGAGCATAGGTGAAGTCTGATGAAGAAAATGGAGACCATTTAAAAATCAGGACTCTGCAGAAAACACAGATGGGCTGCACAAAAAGACTTAAGGTATGAACAGGGAGCTTGAAGGTTGCTAGAATAATGCTGGGTGCTCCTTTAGAGACAGCACCATGCATGAGGCAATCTAACTCCTTTGGTGAGCTCTTGAAGAGAGTATACACAACCAGCATTGCAAGTTTCTCTGAGGCACAATGACTCTGCAGAGGAAAGGTATCAGGATCACCAAATTTCTCCTCACTGTGCAGGAGGAAAGGCTGAGGAAGACTGCTGTTACTCGCTAACCATCTGACATATGTGTTAAAGTCAGGGCTCACATGGTTCTGCTTTGCTAAGGTGGTACAAACATGCATCTGCCACATGCAACAAGGACAAGCCACAGAGGCATCAGGACTGTGAAGCCTGCCACTCAACTTCCCTCAAACCCTGGCTTTCATCAGACCTTCTTCGGGCCTTGACAAAGAACTATTATACTCTTGGCTCTTAATTTTTAGAAATAAGACTTTAATCTGCTCCTCTTGTCCAGCTCCTTACCTCCCCCTTTTCTGCCTGTTTTGCAAAGTGGCACTCATTTATTCTGGGCAGAGGAGAGACTAGAAAGGGTATCACATCTCCAAAAAGACATGCAAGTAAATGAATATGGAAGTATATACATATATAGGCATAGGAACATCCCATGCCTAAGAATATACAGAGCATCAGAACTAACTGCTATATAAGTAGTGTAGACTCACTGCACATATAGACTCACTACAGCAGGCTGAAAAGCATAGGACAGCCTTGTGCTGCTCAGTGGATCTCTCCTGCCATCCCAGAACCACTTCTTCAGGTCTATGAAATTTTAACACTGCATCTCATCAGGGCATGTATGCATGCTTATTATTTACATTACTAACAAATTCGAAGAAACTGAAACCAATTCTGACAATAAAAGTTGGACTAATCCTATTCAGGCAAATTATTTAATTATAATACAAACAATCAGATACTATTATTTTGATTTTTCCCCCAAGAAATTGTATTTCTATGCCTGTAAAAGAAAGTGAGCGTAGCCATATACCGTGTCCCAAAACCATGCTGCAACAGTCTTTCAGTGCTCGTCACTTTATTTTTAAAAGGGGTCATTCAATTTAAAAGGGGTGAATTCCATTCCATTAAATTGACGTATCTCAGTAAGTGAAGTTGGAGTTTTACAAAGATCACAACACAAGCAGCATGAAATTTAAGTGTACTTTACATTTTTATATTCAAATATACTGAAGTCAGATACATGCACATTTCCATATCTGTCTCTATCAGAGCCTTAGGAATCTTCAGCTAAACTATTTTAGTCTAGATGACTTTCAGGAATTTAACGTAAAACAGGCACTGAGCAAACTCAGTCACTGGGCATGCCATATATATTCTTTTTTTTTTTCACCATAAAAAGTGCAAAAGTTCACTCACTGTGTTCGTTTTATCCCACTCTCAATTACTGTCGAACATTTTAACAATTATTTTCTCTGCTGCTGTTAGAAATATACACATGCATGCTTTGTATTTTTTTTCAGAGGTGCTCTAGCATAGAGCTTGTTTTCTGCCAACATAGATGCTATAAAATCATGCTTGATTCAGTTTACTTCTTTCTTTTCCCTCCCCTCCTTTCTTCCCTTTTCTTCAGCCTTATCCTCCTCCATGTTCTTGGGTGGGCAGATTCATGGGGAGACTTGGGTTTTAGTATAGCCACCACCAGGCAGTTTGCTACTCTCTTGAAGCACATCTGGGCTTTATATCAGGCCTTTAATTAATCCTCAGTGAAAGCCAAGCTATGACATTTTGACTGGGCAGGCTCCAGTTTTGGACAGGTCTTGATTTATTGCGACTGAGTCTCAACCTACTTTGATTTATTTCAGCTTTGGGGAGGAGGGCAAGCACTGAACAGAAAAAGTACTGTTGGATGCAGAACATGTGATGCACGTAAAGGACCTCCAGAGTACTGCGGCCCAAATGACAAACAGCTCAGACAATTTGCAATAAAAATAAAATGAAAAAAGCCCAAGTGATGAAAAGATTTTGGTGAAAGAAATCACTTCAAGCAACAACCACCACCACCACCAAAAAAAGCAACAACAAATAATAAAAGGCTTAGTGAACTAGGATCAAACTATTTGGCAGAAAGTGCCAACTAAGGAAGCCCATGCCTTATCTCTAAGTAAACAATGAATCCCTAGTTGCTCATTAGTGTTAATCATGCTTCTCATCTGCATTCAGCTAAACACAGAGAGGCAGGACCAATGCTTTCCTGATGAGTTGCTTTCAAAGAAAAGGATGTTCTGCTATTGTCTGACAACTAGCTTGGGTGGATGTCCTTTCACAGGTCCCCCTCTCTAACCCTAAGAAGCACAGCATGGAACATGCCAAGTCTTCTGGACAGTGGGAACAAAGGCAGCCAGAGCCAAACTGTTCATCTAAATAAAGCAGCAAACAACACAATAATAGGAGCCACTGAATAACAAATCCAATCTGCTCAAAATATAAAGTTTCATCGTTTGTGAGCACGCTTACTCTCTTCCTTAGACCGTTTTCTTGTCCTATTTTAATTCACATTCTGGACAACAGATGACTGGGCACATTCACTCTGAATGCTACTGTATGTGTGTGTACATGCAAAGAAACTCAGCATCTTGAAAATTCCACTCAAAACTAGTAATTTTATTATTTTCCTTTAAGTTTTTTTTTTTTTTGTTAAAAATCCAAATACCTTGATTTCTTCCTCCCTTGTACTTCTTTTTTATCAAATGAAATTAATTTTTTGCTTCTTTCCCCTATCCCCAATTACAGAAAAGAGGGGATTTATGGCCCAGCTAAAGAGAAGAGTTAATTTCTAGCAACTGAAAAGCAGAAAAATTTTAATCTAAACAAACTGGCAACTTTTACTTGTTGACACCCATCAGGCTCTGATTCCTAGTGAACCTCTAACAGAAAGGATGTTTTTGTTAAACACTTGGCACCTGCTGCTATTAAAATTTCAGTAACACCTCAACAGTCAACATACAAAGCCCTGGGAGGACAAATCTTTGCACTCCTGTTATTCCCTGCAAAACCAGACAGAAGGACCAGCAACCCACGCATGCACATGCAGGCTTGCTCCAAGACAGCTGTAAATATTACAAAGCAGAAAATTACACAAACCAGGTATGAAAATATTACATGGGTCATCTTAAAAAACATTAAATTGAATGATTGAATACATTAGCAAAAAGATACCTATATGTTAATTTTTAACTTTTACGGGTAAAATCTGGCAGAAAGGTCTACCATACTTGGCTGATCAAATGCCTGGGCAAGTTAAGGTGACAGTCTAGCTGTGCACTTTGCCACCAAGCAGGTAAGCAGTAGGATGGAAATGACCACCTAGTTTAAGATGACTAGGGTCATCTGCTAACTAAAAAAGTGACTACAATGGTGTTCCATTACGATGTGATCTGTGTCACATTGACCAGTTTTATCCTCTGTAAAGAAGATGCATTTATTGTAGCAGTGGTAGGTTGGTAGGCCTGTATGTGCCGGTACGCTCCACAGGGAACCTGTGGTTGTCTTTCCCCTAACTGGGTGGAAAGGCTGAACTGGATTTCTGTGCCCACTACAAAATTACTAATTCTGTGGAAATGTAGGATATTCACATGTCAGTAAATGGGATCCTACAGAGCCAGTCCCTTTTAGTTTCAGGAGGAGAAGTCTAATTAGTGTTAAGGACAATTCTCAAGTCAAACTGTTGTATTAGCACATCCTTTCCTCAACTCTCTTCACTCTGTAAGAAACCAAATCTTCAACATCTAATGGAAATATTTGTTATTTTCTATGCAAGTTTTTGTTTTGTGCCCTACTAGAGAATTTCAGGCTCCTTTCACAGGCAGAATCAAGCACAGTGGCAGCTGGTGGCTCACTTTGGCCAAAGAGCAGGTGATGAGAACACAGCATTCACCTATCAGCTGGGGGCTTGTTTTGTCCCCCATATGAGGATGCAGCATCTCGCCGTTAGCTGAGGTCTTCCTGAGTATGTATTTCTCTTTCTCTGCCAGACAGTGATCCTTCTAGCTGCTGGTTCGGGGTTGGATTCAAGATGCTAATTTTCATCCAGAGCATGAACACCACCATTTTATTCTGGTTACAGGCAGTTTTACTTTCTAGGTTTTATCAGCCTTCATGAAATATAAAAGTTTGTAGGATTTTTCCTTCCAAGAAAGTGTAGTAACAGTGTAAGATCCAGCACTACTCTTCAATACAACACATCCAGACTTTGCAGTAGCAAGTTAGTAGGTTATTCCAATGAAAGACTTTTTACAAACCAGCATCCCAGTGAAACCCCATATCTAGGCAAAAAGGATCACTTTAAGATACTAATACAACTAGCTTAGTTAGGAGTCAACTGTTTTACAAGCAGCTCCAGAACATAACTATTTGAGACATAGGTTGCGTTTTCAGAATTTGGATTATTTTTACCCCCAACTTGAAATATATATGACACATTGTATTTAAATTATCAGACTGCTACAAATCAGTGCAGCTAAATGCCTATCATCAGCATGCGATTTCATTACACAGTTTGTTTACAAACCTCATATGAATAAATTAAACCAAGGGAACTGAGGCTTATTTTTGTTTACCACATAGTGTATTTTAAAAGTAAATGTCAAATGTGCATGATTCTGCTATAATTTAACACTAGTTTCTGTAATCACTCCAAATGAATGTGGTAACAATGACGACTAATTTACTTTTATTTTGGGGGAACTTTTTACTAAGATTTGTTTTTTTGCCAGCTACACTTTTACATATGTGCCTGTTGGTTTTACACTGCCCCTCTTTAGATGTGACCTTATGAAAATCAGCAACAAAAAAGACTGATCTGAGGAAAGACTAATTTACTTAATTACAAGGAGTGGGCAGTCATGCACTAATTTCATCATTCTGTCACACTTGAGGCTGAAAACAGGCACAGTGGGCCAGGTGAAACCCCTTTATTATGCTTCGTGTTTATATTGGTAATGCGTTAAACGGAATTTTAATGTCTCCTGAGGTCACTTTTAGAGGCAAACAGGCAAATTGTGGCTGTTCCTATCACAGGTGTATTGAGTAACTCTGTGTGGGCACAGAGCCTCTTTCTCTTGTGCTAGCCTCCACCTCCCCAAGCAGAAATGTGAGATGCAACGGATAAAGTCAGGTCCCACTGAAATCAATAATAATATTATTAGAACAAGATTCCTCTCCAAACCAATTCCTGCAGTTGGTTTGTAGCATGCTTGGTCCTCAGGTTTGCCTGAAAGGCAGGGAGGAACAAGACCTACAGTCTTCTTGGAGCTTGCGCATTTCATGCATGTGGTCTCACCTTTTCTTGCTATCTGGTGATAGCAAGAAACATTATAACATTTCTAAAATGTTTTCTCAGGACCCATACTTGTAAGACTCTGTCAAAATGCTGTACATTATATGAAGTGTAACATTATTGTGCTGGGACCACAAGAACTTGCACAACCTCCAGTGAACACCAGCTGTAAATTGTTACTCACCTACTCCTGAGTTACTGTGTAAAAAAACAAAAGAAAAAAAAGATTCCCCTAGAGATGAGGCATCAGATATCACAGTTAGCCTGGAAGAGCTCCTTGGAAGGCAAGCTCCTTCATGTTCGATGTTGTCATTCCCAGAAAGCAAAGCACAGTTGGGCCCTGACCCATGTCAGGCTCCTCGTTGCAAACCAGTATAATTTCTGCTACCAGTACTACCAATCCAAAATGTCACATTCCCGCAGTGATGGCTATGGCACGCCATGGCTATGGCACACAAGTCACTGGAAAAGGTTTATGAGGTATTATGGTCTTAAATAATATATCAAATAAACAACAAATATATGGAACATTCACAAATAGGAGCAGTGGTGATCACCCAGCTGCAGCCTGAATATGGCACTTAGAAACTTTTCTTGGCATGGGGGTTCAACAGCAAGGCTGCCAGCAGCCAGGAGGTGATAGTGGAGGTACAGTGCCCAGCAACAGCCAAACACATCTTGGGCTTTCCCTTGTTGAGAGACAGAGCTATCATGTCTTGGTCTGTCACATAGCCTAAAGACCATCCTATCTTACGCGTCCTGACACCTTCCCAATAACTTGTAGTTTGGAACATGAACAGTTTTAAATCATCAGCATTTTTAATATAGATCTACCTTGGATATCAATAATAATACTGGCAATGAAAAGGGTATACTTAAAATATTTTTCCCTTGTCAATTATTTCCCCTTAAAATGAGTGTGATATATTAAAAACCTGATGCCTGTTGAATTTAAAACACCTCAGAGGAAGAGAAAAATTCCCACCAGATATGGAAAAGTACGGTTTGTCTGGAAATAAATGCAGCATAATAAATTAATGGTGAGGGGGAAAGTATGCCTGTATTGCATAAGTAAAAAATACTGCTTTAGCAACACAAAGCATTACTTTTTCTTGTAAAATAATGCACAGTACAGCAAAATTGTATGATTTGTACCAACTTTTCATTATGTCAAAAGCAACATGTGTGCCTGGTATTATAGCGTTACGCTTGCCTTGATAAACTGTTACTGCATAGAGTAACATCTCACTTGATAGAGGTTAAGGCAGAAATAGGAGTTAATGCTCTACTAATGCAATTTACTGCTCCTTAAAGAACTCCATAAAATGCACTTGGAAGATATTAAGAAAAAAAAAATCAAATCCATTTGCAGATCAAGAAATAATAACACACAACTTACACTAGAAATACCAGCTTCTAAGAAGTACAAAGCTTGTTATTAAGAGTAAATTTAGAGAGTAAGCATATTTCCATTACGGTGCTTGTTTTAATAGAAGCTTTTAATAGAAACACAAATGTAAATACGATGAAGTCAGTTCAACACCGAACACACCTATGGATGCAGCAGTTTAGGCAACGGTTCACAGTAGGGGCTTCTAGCTGGAGGTCACAGTTCTTTGAGGTTTCAAATGGTTGAGTTTACCCTGCTTTCCTCATGCTATTGACCAAAAGAAACAAAGCTGGGCAAAATGTGCCTAGGCTGCACTCAAGACTATAAAAAACCCTAATAATTTCTCCTCGCAGACAGACAACGTTCCATAATAATAGTTAGGGATTCCCTAATTTTGCTTCCTCAAATCCAATACCAGATCCTTTAATCCTATTGTACATGGGCCTACTCACTCAAGAAACAACCAAAATCCTTATTTCACTAGAAGCAATGAAATGGCCAACAAGGTTTCTCGTGCCAGGAGTTGCCCTGCGCATCAGCAAGACATATGGCGACCGACAGCATCTGGGTTCCCCTGCACCAGTCAGCCTCAATCTGCGCAAAGGAGGAAGTGTTAGGAGGGCTTGAGAGAACTGCCAGCTCTTATATAAGCTGCAGACACAGGACGATGTCAGGGGCCCAATATTTAATTCTTTCTCCTCTTCCATGACTACAGGCAAATCCAACCCAGCCACACTGCTAAGCTGACTAGAGACAAGGGCTAAGAAAATGCCAGTGTTGCTCACCTACCTTGTAAGTGTAATGCTCCTCACCCTCCCGAGGAAACAAACAATCGCTCTTGTTACAGAAATCACATGGATTTTGAAGGGAAGAGAGAGAGAAATCAAGCACATGACAGCAATAAACTTTCTTCAAGTACTTAACCTGGTAACTAAGCCAACTGTCCCCAGGGGAAGCTTAATGTCAGCCAAAGAAGGCTAACTGGAAAGTTCAGCTGCTCTATCTTTGGCCCATTAATGCTGATTGTTAGGTCAAGGCTTCGTCCAAAAACACCTACAGCTAAAATTCAAGTATTTCTGCTAAAACTAAAAGTGGCATATTAAGTGCACCCTGTGGGTTTAGGGAATGTTTCCCACTCAAACAAACAAACAAAATGGTATTTTTCTCCATACCCAGATCAGGAAAGAACAGTCACTCTGCTGATAACCAGTCTTAATAATACACAGAATATTAACAGCTAGAGTACAACAAAAGTGAGCCCTGACATTTTAATTTATGCTATGAAATATTTCTTCTTTCAGTGGAATGACCTGAAATTGTTAGAGGGCTAAAAACTTTGGCTCTGGGAATGCACTGCCCATGATGTTTTACTGGCTTAATTTCAAATTAAAACAATTACTGTATAGTGAGGATGTTACCACACAGACATAACAACACTATTAACTATTTTTGACTTCCAGTGTAAACTGAACCATTATGGGGTTTTAAAAACGTCCTCATTAAATTTTAATGATCTGTTTTAAGGGAATTTTCCCCCTTATTAAAATTAAAACCTACTATGCTATACAGCTTTCTCAGATTGTGGTATATTACTTTAGGATTCAAATAAATCTGTAAATCATAGATTAGGTAATAAAGAGAAACTATCTGGGTTATTACAGGTGGGGCTGGTAGCAGTACCTGTTATTAATGTTGCCTAGCATTTACCAATAAAAGACGCTTCTTCCTGTTCTTTAAAATGCTGCCAAATACCATTTGACTGGATACAAAATTTCTGAGTTCAAAGGTAGACACACCTGGTTGTGGAGTTTTGGTTTTTGTTGGGGTTTATTTGTTTGGGGGTTTCTTTTCCTTCTCTTTTTTATTCCCCCAACTCATGGCAGGAAAAAGAGCAAGGAAAGGAAAAAAAAAATAATTGAAGTGACTCAGCTGATTAAAAAATATGTTTAATTTGGGTTAACTTCCCCATAAACCTCAACTTTTTTTCCATATACTCAAGATTTTCCTTGTTGTACAGTAACTGCAATTTGAAATTTTGCATATAGAGGGCTAAAGAACGTTTATGAGATTTCCATCAAATTTGCTCCAAACTTGCACAATTTATAAACTGTGTGTGGACTAAATTGGAAAACGAAAATAAAATATTGTGGTTACATATGCTCAAGAGGCTTGTGGAATCTTTGCTGCTAAATCTGGTGACGATTCACTTTATGGTGAATACACTCCATCCCATGATGAGGCAGTGGTTGCCCTCCAGGCACAGCTGCAGCCTGCAGCAGGATGTCTGGTGTACTTGCTCCCTGGCAATCCCATCTACCCCGTGAGATTTACCTCTTTCCCACAGTCTCATCTGAAGTCGTCATAAGGTAAAACCACCATGACACCGACTGGAAGGTGAACAGACTTTTTTAAAAAAGTCTGTGTTTTTTTTCATCCTGTATGGGGTCACAGTGGTGTTACATTGCCACCTGCTAATGAGTAAACACTGTACTGCAGCATGCACTGGCATAGACTGCAATAATGATATACATATTGCATTATATCATCTTTCAGCTGGCATCCAGTCTTGTCTCAAGTATAAGGATAGCTCCTATACATGGACTGTCATAATTACACTTGTTTTTCCACACATTGCCAGACAGAGCAGAAAAATTAAATCATAGGAACATAGCATGCATATAAAGTTACTTCTGAAAACTGCTTTAATTTGCTAGTCTACAAGAAGAAAGTGCTGCAAAAGCAGGGTTTGTCAGAAGGACTCTTGTAGTTGTATTATTTGAAGAGATACTGCATTCAAGCTACAATGGCATAATAGGTCTGTCTCAGATATATGACAACAATACATAATTTATCAATCTGGAAACCTTATACTTGAAAGAAGCCTTAGTCTAACCTTTCCATCATTCCAATTGAATTGTAAGACCACCGCTGTAACAAGACCACTTAGAAAACCACCGGGGTGGCCTTGATAATAATACACGTATCATTGTTGAGGCACAGGAAACTAAACCAGATGGTTTTGCTGAGGGAAGCAGTTTTTTGGCTTTGTAAAGCCTAAAAACACTAATAGGTCAAACACAAAAGTGGTGAAAAAGAAAGCTAAAGGAAAATTTATGTAAATAAGAAAAAAATCTTTTTACAATTATATTCCCTCACATAAAAATGGCTACAAAAATAAACAGGGGGAAATGGTGCTGTAGTTCTGAAATAGATCAGGATAGTTTTCCTGAAAGGAAAAGGTCTAGCAGCAGCCCTTACAGTAGGTACTGCTGCTGGAAATCAGTACCATATGATATGCATTAGAAGGAACACCTACATATTGTAATTAAACTCTTTCCTCATTTTTATGTTTTAAGTATGGAGACCATTCATGTCCATTGTAATAAACTACTTTCTTTTTCAATCTTTTACTAGCACTCATACCAAACTGAAAGAGAAAACAACACATACATGCACCTCTTAACAAATGTGAAATTGAAAACAATTTAAAAAAAATCATCCATGCATAAACAGAAACATACATACGTTCAAATTAACATAGAAACACACATATACACATGGTATGTGTGCACAAGCAAACATGTATAAAGCGTGTTTGAATTTTCTCACTTATACTGTAGCTATTTAGAATCACATTATTTGCGAACTTCAGTATTTCAAACACCATGAAAGAGTTGTTTTGTTTTTCTTTAATGCAGACATTATCTTCACGAGTAGAATTAAGATGATTGTATGTTACTCTGCTGGGAATTGCAACTATTTCTAATAGTCAAGAAGCCTAATCTAAACTACACACACTGAAAGAAAAGTATTATAAAGTAGTTTATTGTGTGTACAGTCTTACTTACCAAAATGTAAGCTTTTATTTGGCATTGAAAAATAAAACTTTTATTTTCACAGTTGTTCAAAACCATGTCTTCTCTTCGTTAGTTAAGGTTTGCCTCTAGTTTCAGAATCTGAAAGATGGTATTTGAGAATTATACCTCCTTTTTGCTCGCATCAAGTCATGCTCTAACTGAAATAAAACATCACTTAAATATCAACTTTTTCTCTGCTTGCATGGGACAATGGAGAAGAAATGTTCACCATATGCTTATTGTTTATGACTGTTCATTTTGGTGCTGCACAGAAATAATCTTCAAGAAAATGTTCAAAACCTTCAATCTAAAGTTCTTAACTAGAATCAGACAGTTAAAAGAGTGGTTTCTGAAACAAGAAGTCAAGTGGGACCACAGATGCCTTACTGAGCCCAGTGTGCTTGATGAAGTCTACCTGGACATCAATAAAGAGCAAGAAATGACAGTGGGGTCACAGGATCCTATTTTGAGCCTGCATGAGAGACATGCCAGGGAGCCGCCTGTTTTGTGGCCTGTGATGCCCTCTACCACCTCATATCAAGCCTTGAACTCTTTTGTAGGTTAGAACATTTCAGCTGAGGTGCAATGCGTGGGAAGAATTTACTGGAATAACATCATCCTGAGTCAGCTCGGGCAGTCCACTTATCTATGTCTTTCCCCTATAGACTCAACTAGAAGGAAGAAAATGATCTTTACTTCTTCCTGGACCTGCTGTTCCAGCACTCTTGTGTCATCTATTGCAAATGCCAGTGCCTGTGGGTCAGTACTGGGTGTAATTCACAGAACAATTTAGCATCTTTCATTTGAATCTAGTTACTTGCTCTGTGGCCACCTACATTTGCTGTAATGTATCCTGAGAACTGGATCATTATTTGCATAGATGACTGAACATACTACCATGGTCAAATGTGACTTCCTTTATCCTGGACACATCATACCTCCACATGTCCTAAATATTTATATGAGGAAATCAAAGGACATTCTGCTATTGGTAAGCCTGTACTTTCTTTGGGAAGATGTTGCTCTCTCAAAAAGCATTTCAGCATGAGGCTTTGTTCTATATCTTATAAAAAGGACAACAAATTTTTAAACTATTAGAAAGAAACTAAGATGGAATTGTCATTGTCTCTGACACAGGTCCTTCTAGAAAAGATACTGCTCCAGCAAGTACCTGTCAAGGGTTTTATGAATGTTCCAAAGGAGCACAGTCCACCAAACTTTTCTCCTAAAGGTTCATACAAGCCCTGCTGCTCTCACAGTTATTTCACCTAGATGGCAGCAATAAGATAATCAGTTCAGTGGATTATCACATGAATCAGAGTAGATTTGCTATAAGTTTATGATTGATTTGCCTTAATAGATCAATTTTCCCAGCTCAAGCAAGCTGATGGAATGGAAAAGTTCTCATTTGGAAATACACAAAATATACTTGAGTACCTGAATAGCTCAAAAACCTTTACAGTCATACTCAAAGAAGTTCAGCATTGAGGATTTAAAATTATATCTTAATTTTTATTAGAAGTGATTAATATTGAGCATCGAAACTAAGCAGTAAGAAGAGAAAAACATTTTTCACTTCAGTCCACAACAAAAGGTAATCCTTATTTAAAAGCATGCCTTTAAGTTCACAAGCCAATTTCATAATTATACGAGGTATTGGTAATTACAAAGATATAACTGACTTTGCTTTTATAACCAACAATCCTCAACAAAGGAAAACTTTCACAAGGAGCTATTCCACTGCCCTGATGAAAAGATGTGTCAGAAAAAACTTCATGTCTTATCAGACTAAGGTAAAACTTATCTCAAAAGACAACATATCCTCAACAATCCAGGAAAACAAAAAATGGAACTAGAAATGCCTTGGCCAACAGTCTCGCTGGCTGAATCAATTTCTTGTGCACAAGAGGAAAGTAAAAGTTTAAATAATGCTGTTTGGCAAGAGTTTTTATATTTAAACATGCACACAAACATATGAGAAGGGATTTCCCACAGCAGAAATGGTAGCAGCTGTCTCTAAGGGTGAGTCTCTACCTATTAGAGTGGTGAAGAGGAAAATCATGAATAAAAGACCCACTGATGCTGAGTGTACATTAAAAAGCAGACTGCATCACTATAGATTAGATTTTACTATCTCAATTTCAACAACTGCAAAAGGATTAAAGACAATAAAAATGACTATGCATTTTCTTGTGTATTTTAATTACAAAATAAAGTACATGCCATCATCAATAGCAATTAAAAAAAAAAGTAAGATGGAAAGTCCTTCTTGAAGCAGTTTCTTAATGTACTTGGTTGGACTGTACAATAACTTACTATATTACTTATTTATAAACTGTTCTTTTTAGCTTTTTTTTAAACATTATTTAAATACAAATTAATGGAAGCTGATTGCCATACATTTAGAATATCAAATGGTCCCTGATTTCACCATGAATTTCAGTACATACTTAATTTTCAGCATTTGTCTAGACCTGTAATTAATAGGAGTCAATTATGACCCAATTATGAGTCCTCTGCAATTATTGCCTGAAATACTGCTGGATTTCTATTGAAGGCAAAAGAAAATACTTCTGATCTGTACAAATACTTAAAGACTATAAAACCTGTTACCTTTGACTTGTTTTTTTACTTTTGTAAGGTACACATTGACAGGTTTTTCCACAGCATTCACCAGTACAGTATTTTTGCCCTCTGCACAACACTGAGGTGTGTGCAGTCCAACTGCATAAGGCAACCTGAGCAGCAGCATGTGATAAAGAGGAAAGCAAAGGAAAGGAAGAAAAAGCTGCAGCTGTTGAACTCTAATATGAATTTGTTCTTTCCCCAGAGCCACTTTGCAATATGACTATGTTTCTATTTGTCAGCTTTCCCTTTCCATCTTTACACTTAAATGTGTCTACTATGTCCCCAAGAACAATACCTTGAGGTTTCTGATGCAGGTATATACCTTCATGACTTCATTTACAGTACTTAGCATCTAGGAAATTAAAAAAACCCAACCAACCAGTGGTTAATGTGATTTTTTTTTAATGGACCAGGTCAAATGTTTCCAAATATCTATATTTATTTGAATTAAGGCTCATGGGTGTGTCTGAGGAAATTTGTATGACGCTTTGTGTTTTATAAATGACGTAGAAATGAGTCAGACTGTTAAAGCTTGCTATTGTACTAATACTTGAAAATATCTAGCAGATAGTTTACTAGAACTTTCTGCAACAAATAAAAGGTATGAGTTACCCTCACAAACAAAAATAGCACACAGAAGATTCATATATCAACAGCATTGATATATTATTTTTCCACTTCCAACTCAGCAGTATTGATTGTCATCTCTAATTGTCTTCCCATGAGACTTGTGCTCAACCACAGTAGGGTAAAACTGGAGAAAGGGGGAGTTAGAGGCAGCAGCAATTTCTGCAAAAATGCTAAGAGCTGCTTATTTCAGGATGAACTAATAATCCCTCCCTCCCATTTTTGATGCCTACTTATTTCTATTTTGTTGTCTTCAAACACTGAAAGGAAACGTTCCTAGCGAGTTAGACTTCCTAGTCTTCATTCACTAGCACAATGTCACTGTTCCTGCAGGTGGCAGTTCAAGCGTCAGCTCAAAAACCCAATTCAACACATATTCCAACTACTCTCCTCTGCTACAAATCTATCTTTAAACATCATGTATACTGTGATCATATACTAAGTCCTGACTTCTGCTTGTGCTTTGTAACCACTATATGTTCCCTACTCCAATACATACAGGATATAATCTTTCCACAAAGTCAATGGGAGTTCGGTCATCAACTTTCATGAGATCAGGAACTGACCCATAATGTTTTATAAAACAACAAAAAGGAATGTATTTATGGTTTTACTCATATCCCTAATAAGGAAACAAGGAGAAAGAAAACACAGTACGTGGTCTAGTCTATATGCACATGTGTTATTTGTATTAATATCAATGGGATTTAAAAGTGCATATGGAGAGGATAAGCTATATCCCTATGTGTTCAGCCATATGCTTAAGGAAGCTCCCCAAATGCTTGTAAATATGATCATGCTTTCTAACATAGTATGTATTTATTTGAACAATGTTAAATCTCTAAGCCCTACTTTCCAGTCCATTAAAGCCTCAAATAATTGTTTATTTCCAGCTTAAAGTTACTCTCTTTTTTACCCATTAAAATGCTGCCTGTAACCCCATTTCCACAATATTCAGGGAATTAGAGAATTGATAATAACTTTCCCATTATCCGAAGGGGTACCTCTCCGGGAAGAGAAATACTCAAGATGAACTATATTTTAGCAAGGAATTCTTTCCAGGTTTTGGTACAGGCCCAAATTGTATAGCTGAAAGGTCTGGAATGCTACTTACACAACAAACGTGTTTGTGCTGCAGACCTTGGACAACTAAATTCCTTCTGGAGGCCAAAGGCCTTGAAAGTTAGTCATTCTTCTGCATAGACTTGTTCTCATTTCCTTTTTGCTTTTAAAGGTTTGAACACAGGACAAGGGCCTGACCCACTAGGCACAAGAGGGTTATTCTGGATTACCCTTACAGAAGAAGACATCAGAATTAATCCCATGATTTATGATCTGGTGCAAGTTGTCTTCGAATGAGATAGCCAAAGCATTTATGGAATATCCAATGCCTGTTAGCAAATTATGCTCATTATCTTTCTGCAACCAATCAGTTTATTTGGCTTATCTTTTACTTCCTTTCAGTTGAGACTTGGTAACTGCCTTTATGAATACTCTTGACTATAGTTTTATCCATTAAAAAGATGATTTGTATAGTTTACTGCATTAAATGTTTCAGCCAATGTTGTAGCCACAAATATAAACCAGTATTCATGGAGGCATAGTCATGACATTCATGGTGCCCATATCACACTACATACAAATACAGCACAGAACCAAAGGCCAACTTTATTCTAGCCAGCCGCCAAAACTCACCTTTTTCGCTAACTTTATGGAACTCTTTTGATGCCAAGGCAATATGTCTGTTTTCCCTATTTTAATATAAGCCAGAGCAGAAGTTTACATTCTGGTATTACAGTTTTGTTTTCTCGCTGTTTCTTTTTGACTGTAAACAACATTTGAAAGCTCAGCTTTTATTTTACCTTTTAAATCTCAATTTACAATAAAAATTCCAAATCGGACTTTTCCTAATGAAATACTTGCTTTGTAATACAGAAAAACAAAACAAGAAGCCATCATCTTTTTAAACTACATCAGTGAATAGTGAAGCCAAATCCGGTTTCCCAGCAAGGAATTATTAAAAGACAGAAATAGTCCAATGACCACAGGAAATCTTTAAGCACCAAAATGGGGACAAAAGTCTCCTGGGGAAAAGACAATATTTCCTACATGGTCATTCATGTCTCCTTGTAATACAATACAGGGGTATTGTTTATTTGTCTGCTTAAGTAGATGCATAGAATAAAATTAGAAACAAATCCTGAGTACAAAAACATTTCAAACACTAGATGCAGGCACATGTGTTGTAGTACCTGCTGTCACAACTATATTGTGATGCTTCTTTGTAATACATAACCAGCTAGACCTTTGATCATTAATATACACATCATTCTTGCCTTGTTATAATAAAGGCCACCAACCTCCAGCAGGATCTTTGACTTCAGGTCATACTACAACTTGCTGCAATCTTTATACTGGTCATAAAATTTGTCAAAACAATAGAAGAAAAACTCTAAAATAGATTCACTTTATTAGTCAGCCACCTCCTCCAAGGAATTCAGTCAAGGAATGTAAACCCAAAGATTTATTTTTCTGTTCAGGTCATGCCTGGGGTAGACTGCTGTGTTAACTAAAATCTCTAGTCTGAAATCAAGAGCAAGAAAACTTAACAGGCCTCAATAAGCAAAACCATGTTGAGATAGCCTTCTGTGGACCATGACCTGAAGTTACAGCAACAAAGCATTATCCCCACCACGAAGATGGTTCAGAAAAAGGCACATGGTCCACAACTTACCTCAACATAGTCCCTGGCATGGCCCCAGTCTCTCTTGGCGTCCAGATTGCCCAGGCTGAAACAATCCAGCTGTCCAAGGTGAATTTTTGCTACCGATCGGCTAATTTTTCGAGTAACAAAGTTAGCCCCTGGAATAGAAATAAAAGGTAGTATCAGCGTAGTCACAATGGCAGATAACTGGATGGAAAAAATGCCTTGTATGCACCAGCATATGGTACTTTCAGTCTTCATTCACAATTCTTACACCACCTAGACCCATGCCATCTTTTATCATTTGAGTAGGCTAAGAAGCTTCCAGTGCAAGTGTCACATTAGCTGCATTTTCACAGCAAACATCTTTCTTTGTGGGACTTCTTAAGCATTCCTAATTTGCTGCCTCAGTATTCAGTCCAGGCACAAAGCCAAAGAAAATCATTTGGAATGTCAGTTCTTAAACACAAAATGCAAAAGGTTACATAAAGAAGACAGGCATCTTAGACCACCCTCAAGTTTTGCTGGGTTTTTTTTTTTTAGGAATTCATGTATCAAAATAAATAAGTTTATTAATAAAAAAATTTGAGACTATATATTCTCCAAAGGACTGTAAAGGTTAAATGCATTTCACTTTTTAGTTAGCTGGGATTCTTTGTCCCTCCGGTTCAGTGAGATCACGAAAATGTAATTTCAATTTCATCAGTTGAAGCCCACACATTATTTTATCATGTTTCTGTATTTTATTCACTGTATGGCTGCAGCAATTTTGTGTACCCATTTCTTCTCCCTGGAGAGTTGCTTTAAATAATACTTGTTTCTAGTTATTTTCATACCTTGATTTTTAAATTATGATGGCTGTGATTCTAAAATATGCTCAACAGTCTCCTCAAAAGCAGAGGGATTTGAATTTAGACCATGATTCCAGGCTAAACAAGCCCAATGGCATTCACCCAGTAATGGGCCACAAAAATTAAAATTTCATGCCTTTTAAACAGCTAAAAAAAGTAAATAAATTATTGACTGGTAGCAGATGATACCGCATCCAAATGGAAAGCAGGGCAGTTAGTGAAAACAACTGCACTTGTAAAATGCTCTTAGCAAGTTTCAAGAGTCCGAAGTAGTGCAGCTTGTAAATTCAATGCATGTATGTAGTCTTTTCATTATCGAACTCTGCTTTTGGGAGGGATATGCATCTAATTTTTCTCAGTTTCCTGTCAAATTAATGATAAGGTGCTGAAAAATTATTAAATAATATGAAGCGTCTTTTTTTTAGAGTACTATTTTTCCCTGTAAGGTCAAGAGCAGCACATCACCTTTTAGTGTCTTCTGACTCTGCCAAAAGTAAAAAAACCCCAACCAACCAACAGATTTCACCTATAAGAACCATGTGGAATGAAGCAATGAAATAATTCAGACCTTACCACAGGATCAAGATACAATTTTAATTTTCTGTCAACTGCTGAACTAATTGGAATTCCAGTTATTAGCCATTTAAAATATATCCACAGTATGCACTTGTTTTTTAAAGGATGAAAATCATGATTTCTGTATTTTCTGAGAGTGTAGATATGTAAAGGAAGCTTACAAAAGAGTGTGATTTGCAAAATTTCAGAAACAAAATATATTAGGGAATCTTTTTTTTATAGCAATATTCCTCAAAAATTGAACAAATGAGTCTGCAGGATGAAAGCCCAAGCCCTTCTTTCAGACTGCACCCTGCATACTCAACAGGAGAGTTACGATCATTCCGAAGATAAACCAGCACAAACCACAGTACTGACACTGTGACTCTGCTATTGCAGTTTCTGAAAGCAAAGTACTGTGGTTCCCCTGTTCCTGTCTGGATGGGGTTGCAGAGGGAGTGGAGCTCCGGCTTCATAAAACCAGTGACAGAGACTCTTTGGCTTAGTCAGACTGGCACTTCTCCAAAGTTTGTTTTCATTTATTGTATCTTCAAAGTGCTTTGAGTTCTTCATACAAATTATTGCTAATTAATCAAAAATAGAGTCAAACTATTACAGAAACTTATTAGGAATAGCTCTGAAACTTCCTAACCTTCTGCACTCAAATAATTTCAGTTAGCATTATTATGCAGTAAATAATAGTTGAAGGAGAAGCTTTGTTTTCTAGGATAAAGTATACGGCATTATGTTCCACACTGCAACTGATAATAAGCAAAACTGGCCATTTTCAACACTACATTCTCATTTCCATTAAAAGCAGTGAGAGTTCTAGCCATCATCTGCAGTTTTACTGTCAACCTTCATGATGAATGAACATCACCTTTCATTTTGGAGTAACCATTTTCTTAGAATAAAAAGAAGAAAAAGCTATTAGATCCTGTGTGAGAGAGAGAACATTTATGCTATCCACTTAACTTGAAATGTATGAAAGCTACTACACAAGAAAAAGCAGATTTGTCTAGCACAGCACAGCATATTCTCATAACTGCCATCTTCTTGCAGAGTCACTGATAACTGGAGAGAAATGATCTTCAAAGATCTTCTCCAAGCAAAATCCAAATACTCCTCAAAAAGATGAATTGAAGAATTAGAGAGAATAACAGTGAAAACCAAAACCCTTTATTTTCCAGAAATATTCTACCAAGGGTTCAACAACATTATACCAATCCTCTTCTTGGAAATGCCTCAGCATTAAAGCAGTGGAAGAGAACCCTGCTACTGTTCATCCTGAAAAATGTGATTAGAATATTTTTTTTCATGCAACCAAGGACTGAATGGTGCATTTTAGAAGCATTTAAATGATATGGTTCATAAATAATGCTAAAATACTGATTCTCTTCAAACACAGTATCTTAAAGTATCCCATTACGCTGTATGTTTGATCCCATGCCATTAAATGCACATCATAACTAGAATTTAAGCCGATACCCATTGAAGTAATTCAGAATAGTTAAGGCTATGTCAGCATTTCCATTATAATGCCCTGTCCTAGGGGTTTGCAATCAGGCTATAAAATCTTGCTTTGGCATGAAACTTGGCAGACATAATGTCTCTTTCCTCAGGAATGATTCTATCTAAAAGGTCTATGCATACTGCTACAGATACCCTTATACAACTGAATACAAAGTACCTTTTGGAACACAGAACTGGTTAGCTTCCTTCTTCCTCAGCAGTTATTGAGGACTTGCTAATGTTGAACCTGAAAGAGCATTTTCCTCAGAGTGGCCAGTTAGTGCCAGCAAGAGTACCAACAGAGCTGGTGTGTTAACCACTTTGACTTTCATGTTGATTTTCATCAGATCAGGATGATGCAACAGCTAAAATGCCACCAGCTACCAAAGCTGACCAAGGCCTACTTTATTACGCTACTAATATTAATAATTCACATGGAAATATGTTGGTGGTAGCAACAGAAACTGCCTTAGATTGCTGGAGAAGAGAGATGTTGAGTCCTGCATTTGTCGCCTGCCTTTGTACTGTTCCCACAGTTCAGAGAGGCTTTGCAAAACACACCTCACTGCTCACACCTAGTACAAATGAACATGGAGTGTTCAAAACTCTATTAAATGTGTAATGTATTTGTTACTTATTCAAACACTTTTTCAAAATGTGTGAGGATAGCACTGTTCTGGGAGCTCACTATCCTACAGCAATCAAGAGAAGAGTTATTTCTGCTCTCTCTATAGGGCCAAGCATGCTGGACTAACAGCTTTGCATAGTTATCTATATAGCAAATACATCCAAATCATGATGGGCCATGTTATGCTCTGGTTTGCATTGCTACTGACAGCACTGGAATTGCCGTACAGCAACAGCAGAGGTCTGGCCAGATGTTGCAAAGGATGCTTTGGTGTGTCCGCACATTTCAGCAGTTCCATACAGGCTTGTTTTAGCAGTGCCTGACAAGTTTTTACATTTTAAAAGAGGCCTTAAACATGAGTTTTCATTATATTAATAGCTTATTCAGGAAGCCTGGGCATTAGCTTAGATTTGTTTTCAAAACCCAAGCCCTCCCTCTGAGATCATTAGCATTCCAATAGGAACGATAAGGTCTGATTTACAAACCTGATTTATCCTAGATAGGATTTTAAGCAAGGATTCCTCATCAAGAAAACCTAATCTGTAAAACATATAACTTGTCAGCAAACCACTATAGGAACAATACTACGGTGTAAAGAAATAGCAGAGGTATAAGGCAATAGCTTCAGCTCTCCAGCCCAGGCCTGTTGCCTGGTGCACTGTCTGGCTCAGGGCGGAAAATAGCTTTACACAGCTCATTCCTCCAAGAGGGACACTGCCGACATCTGGCAAAGATACAGTTTTGAAAGCTGGACACATCTCTCAATAGCCCATATTTAAAACTATTGCTTTAGGAAGCATGCTCTCACTGCACCTACAGTTCCAAAGATGGATGCCCTCAGACAAAAAAATCCAGGTCTCTTCATAGGTACCCCATTCTTTTTATCAGCACTGGGATTTCACCCTTTCTGTATCATCAGAAAACTGGCTGTTTGAAGTAGGTGCTATCTCTAGAATCTGCAGTGTGTAAGAGACAGCCAAATGGATGAAGCAGCTTCGGAAGACACTGGTATGGTAACTATCTTCAAGAGCCCTCATTTTCTGAGCTCTCAAGGCTACATACAAAACTCAACAGATGACAAAACTGTGGTCTTAGGAAGTCTGCTATCCCTGTATAACACTAGTTGTTTCATGCATAAGAAAATCCATCATTAACCCTAGTAATATCATGGAGTAACAATCAGTCTGACAGCATTTAACGGTAATACTTACGTATCAGCTGAAATGCAGTCCTAGCACAGTCTATCGGGTTGCCATAACATCTTTGTTTTGCAAAAAATATGATAAAAAGGTTTCTGTCTCTAAAGGTGCTGGCACAAGAAAAAGGGTAGTTCTCTTGTTTGGTTTCTTCTTTTTTTTTCCTCCAAGTTTCTACAGTTCTGGCATAGATTCTAGTGGAAGCCTAACATGTTCAAACACATTGTGCACCCAGTGCTTCTACTAAACCAAAGGAACATATTTCTTTTAACATACATATGTTGTAAATGACACATTTAATGAATCATTAAAATGTTTTGCTTGCCTGAAAGTCCATACTGCTCATAATTTCCATTCTATGAGAAGCTTTTTCATTTTTGCAACAAGTTGAAATTAAAAAACAAAGCAACACCCAGTTTTTCTAAGAAGTCCCATCTCCTTTACCTTATACTGCTGAAAGTCAATATCAACTATTCTGAAGTCAATGGAGTTATGTTAATGTAAAGCAGATAAAAATCAAGTTACAGATATTTAAATTGCCCTTCCATATTTTGGGTTCACACATGATTTTCAACTGTATTTTGATCAAAACAACTGATAGTGTACTGCATTTTGGTAAAACTACTAAAGCAGACAGTGTATGCTAAACACTCATATAATTTGTGACTCCATTCTCAATTTTAAATAACAAATTGTTCTCACAATAACAATCATACAAAGTAGAAACATCACTGGAAACAAAGGAAAAAATGACTGTTAAAGGTGGTTTTTTTTTCTTTCCCAGCCCTTCACAATATCCTGCAAATTTTACAAAGCAAGTACAGCTACATTTGGATGAGTTTGCCAAGAAGTCCACAATCAGATTTTTTCAAAATGAAATATGTATATGAAATAAGGGTGATATGATTAATAAGCAAATCATTGTAAAGTCATGCACTACATAGGAAACATCTTCCTGACCTGAGCAATAAATCATTTTATTTCCTGAAATATGACATAGAGTCAGCTTTAATCCTCACATTTTAATCCTGTATAGCATAGCTGGAAATACTTTTCTTCATCATAATATTTCCATCTCTTTCTCTGTCCTTTAAAATAGCAACAGTACCTTATATGATAGCAGGTTTCTCAGATTTTTAATACATTTGCAATGTTTTTCAGATGTTTTCAGTTTATGTACCCTCAACTATTTTCCATGGAAACATAAGCTATCTAAACAAGAAAGATAAAGCTACTGATAATAGGCTTGTTTCTGAAGATTATTCTTTATCAACTCTGTGGGAAATAATCACGTAACAATAAAATCCACAGATCATGGATTGAAAGCAACAGTCCAATAATATGAGGATAAAATTGTCCCTTCTTACAAAGTAATCTTCATTTGGTATTACTTTAAAATGTGTGATATCAATAAAATGAAGTGCTACTATTTCCTTTAAATATTGCTAACAAAGACATTAATTGGCATATCAATTAAATTATTTCTTTTTATAAAATATTGATGCACAATGCAAAAATTAAGAAGTGTTAAGTCTGCTTGGCCTCATTTTCCATTTGCACCACACTTTCCAAGGGAATTCCTTGGGTAATGGAACTAGGCATGGAGGGAGCATGCCAGTGAGGAATGGCAGAGTACAGAGACTGGAAGGGAACACAGAAAATGGAGACTTTTCCACCATGGTCAGAAAGATAGCATGAAGCTTACCTGGAGGTACAACTAGTAAGCCCTGTAAAAGAAGGTCATGGAAATAGGATGAGTAGGTGGCATTTGTCATAGTACAGCAGAGCCATGCTTCCCTGTGATTCAGTGGAGCTAACCCTACACTGGGGATCTGTCATCAGGGCTTTAAACTCTTCATGACTGTTCTGCACCTCCCAAAGAACAATGACAGGATGATTTCTATGACTACACACCAGCAGTTCTCTAAGGTGACTGAAAAAAATGACATTTAATTAGCAGACAATCTGCATGTGTAACTGTTCAATTTCATACTCAAAACACCTTTATTCGGGACTAATTATACATCTCAGATCTATTACATGGGCCTTTTTAAAAGGATAGGGTGGCATACCAGCAATAACTGCTGGGCAAAAGGTGCTATTTTAGTTTATTTCCTCTACATAATTTTTCTTAAAGTATTTTCCCCTCAGGAACTGTACACTGAACAGGAAAAGGTGAGGCATCAAAGATTCTTATAAAGGAAAACCCAAACATTAATACCAAAAACAATACGCAAAAGTGTTATTCCTGTTCCCAAGTTTATGATGGTAATGGCACTTGCATAAACAGAGCTGCGTTTCGCTTACAGAAAACTTAACCTTTTGCTCCAAACTATTCACTTTGATTTCATGATCGCAGTTTATATACACTACTTTGTAAAACAAAGGTAGATGTCTTTAGCCCTTTAGCCACTCTGATTTGTTAACACTCTTTTAAGCTGTGTTTTTCATATTGTACAACTACCTCTCATTTAAGCTGTCACAGAACTAGACAAGCCCGTGCATGTGTGAGCTATGGGTAAGCATGAATGTGCTTGCCCATCAGCACAGACTCTTTATATTCCTTAAGCATGTGTAAACAATAGGAGTTAAGTACATGCTTTGCTGAACTGGTGCTACAATAGCTAGAAACAAAAAAAAAAAAAAAAAAAAAAAAAAAGAAAAAAGAAAAAAAGAAAAAGAAAATGTAGCAGTTGTACAAAATGGAAATATCATGCAGTATAATGCAACCTGCAGAAAATCAAATTTCAACTTATCTTGTTAAATAGCTATCAAAGTTTAAACATCTGTGCCCTTAAATTTAGCACCCTTTCCTTTTCTCGCTGTCTTTCCCCTCCTCCATCCTCTCAGCAACCAGTAGCACATCAAAAAAGGTGCTATTTGCTGGTACAAGCTGAGACGTTCAGATTTTACCCTAGCACTCCCTTGAGATGAAGCAGGCAAGGCTTTTAATCTTGCCTGGTGACACATGACTGACTAATACAGTTTCTTGGACCTTCTGACCTCGGAGGGACTAAGTCTGGCTGGTCTCTCAACCCCTCCAGGTGGCTGGGACATCAGCTTGTGGCAGGTCACAGTATAATCAAAGTCTTGCACGGATCTGTACCTTTCTGTGCACCCATCTTAGTGCTAACTTTTAATGTGCACATTTCTGAGTATAAAATGTGTAATTTCACTTCAAGTCAGGGGTAAAAGAACTTTCTCTTAGCTCTGCTGAAGGTAAAAGACTGTAATAAGAGCTATCCTTAAAACCAATCACAGTGGCATACAACTTTGCTGAATCAATGCTGATGTATTTTCTTGGAGAGAGAAAAATTGTCTAGCTACAGCCAAATAACTTACTTGAAACTTTGCCTCCCACACAAACTAATAAGCAGTCCTAGATGGGTTTGACACTTATACAGTATAACTCAAGACGTTTGTAAATCCATGTACCTCCCTTTGGAGCTTTGTTGCTCAACTGTTTTTCTCTTAGGACTTTCTTCTGGTTAGCTTTGCGACAGGGGTAGTCCTCCAGGCACCCTTTAGTCCCTCAGTACATCATTTGGTAAATGCATTTAAATCTTCATAAACCGCCTTTGCTACAGGAATCCAAGAGGGGTCCTGAAACACAGTTGAACTGTATTTCCAGAGAGATGGAAAGACCCATTGGCGAAGAGCTCATTAAGAAGTAGCAAGGTGGAGACTAGTGACAGCTGGGGGGAAAGAGAAAAAGAAATCTCAGCTTCTCTGCAAACACAGGCAGCATATTTTCTTCTAGTACTTCAACAGGGAACATAAAATGCAAGGTGCTACATTCCTTTCCATCTTCTGTTACGAATAATTAGTTTCTCAGCTAGGATGTGGTGAGAAGTTCATCTCCAACACCAGTGACAATCCCAACAATTAAATGCTCAAATTAATTGCGATGTACTGTCAGTATAAAGATGAGTTGTTCCAGCTACAGAACCCCTTCAGAATCATAACAGACTTGGATTATTAATCAAGTAAATGCACAGCTCTGACAGAAGAGTCAATAAAAATCTTCACGCTGTGGGCTGTTGCGTGCAGTCAAGCTGGTGTGTGACCAGGGGTACAAAATCAGCTCACAGGGCTTTCAGCCCCCTCTGCTTGCCCCAGCTGTCTGCATTTCCTGAACTCTGCTTTTGAACAGGGACAACTGGGGCTGCTGGTGACAGAACAGGACAACACTGCAAGTCATTATCTTGGAAAAAACCAAAGAAACACCCCTCAAATGTAGATTTTAACAACAAATCCCCTTGAAACAGGCTTCAAAGTAATTGGGGTGGATGGGACACAACATACGGATAGACCCAACCCTACAGTTTAAGAAGAGAATAGGAGGGAAAGGCTGTAAATACTGCAAGTCAACAAAGACAGTATGTTAATTTTGCTCATTAAAAACTTGGATATGTTTGGCCTTGCTGTGTTGACCTCCTGTATTCTGAGAGCCCACAAAAACATTATTTCACCTAGCTGTGGATACTGTTGGTTGCTTAAACTTCCCATAAAAAGTAAGTTCCTTATTTCAGAGCAGACCACAGTCACTCTCGGGGGACCCTGAAGTTAAGCAAGGGTGCTCTGGCTTCCACACCCAGACCCTGAACTGGAAATGCCACCAGGCAGAGGAGCAGCTCTCCCACAAGCAGGAAAGATATGTCAGGAGGTTGCATAAAAGCCATTGCTGCGATCCAACCTCCCTCTAGGACAAACCCTGGGTATGTTGCTAATTTTCATTTTAAAATGAAAAAGGCACCAAGGCAAAGAAATGGGCACTGTTGTTTACTGAGAAAATCACTTGAACACAGGAAAACAGTAAAATTGCAGCATCATTTTGAAATGTACGTACATTTCAATGAATATTTCATTTTCCTAACATTGCCACTGAAAATGAATCCCACTCCTGCATTTTTTCTATGTGGGAATAGTGTTTTTATAGTGTAATTAATAAATTAAATAAAAATAAATAAGCAGCTGTAAACCCAGAGAACTCAGTTTTCTGGGAAGATAAATCAGTGCAGTTTCACTGAAGTCAGATGATTTAAATTTATAAAGAAGAATCCACAATTAAACATTTCACCATTAGCACATCCAATCGCCACAAAAACTTTGCATAAGAAAATATGAAACAAAACATTTGGGAAGTGATTAAATGGCAAACCCCAGAGTGTCTAACTCAAACGTCCATTTAATGCTGTTCAACCGGTCATGCTCACTGCTGTTTTAATAGCAGTATTTTTAAGAACACTCCTTCCTTCGTGGACTCCTGAAATTCATTGTTATCCTGTTTTTGTGATATTTCCCATTTATGTTAGTTTACACTTCCTCTAGGAACAGAAGAGGCAGTCAGATCACCTGCTGTTCTGAGATGCCTACAATGCTTCAGCACAATGGGGTGAAACCAGGACATAAAGTTCGCCGAATTCTGAATTTCCTGGCTTTGTATTTTTAGTGGGACCTTTCACATAATTTTCATATCCCCATAGGTAGCTGTGCATGCTCTCAGTAAAAACATACGTGCACATGTATTCTGTACATGTTCAGGAGCAAAGCTGTAAATTCTAGCACTAGAAGTTAGGATTATGTGTGCCAGTGTTGTTCTGAATGTACAGTGATAGAGTTTCACAAAACATCTCTGGATTAATTACACACTGCATTTTTTTTTTTCCTTATAGGATTGTCCTATGTGCAGAGAATAGACTTTCTATGAGAGTAGAGACTACTGTCCTGTTAGAAACAGAGTGCAGGGGTCCTATGAAGTCTGAAGCTAAGCAAAGATAAAGAGCTGTAGAAAAAGAAATTATGGATTCACAATTCAGTCTGATTAATGCTGCTATTAAAAATATGAATAACAGCCAGTTTCGTTCTGCAAATCTGGGAAGGTGCTTGGAAAGTCACTTAAATCAAGGTTCTCATTTAGTCCCTGCTGCATGTTCCTTTGTGTGCTTGACTATCAAGCCCTCAGATGCAAACAGATGGGAATTTTATTCTGAACATCAACCTATCAATTAATCAGTGTAACTTCTTTTTTTTTTTTGCCCATGCCTTAGTTTCTCCCCCAAAAATGGGGATAAAATGCAATATTTTACAGGAAATTGAGAAAGTTAAGTATTTGTGAAACAGTAAGAGAGAAGCACCCTGGAAGAGTCAAAATGCGACGAAATCACTCTCAGTGCAAGGATTCAAGGGTGGCCATGAAAAAGGCATGTAGTAAATCTGCTGCCAAAGAGCTCCTTTCTTGCTCTCTGTCCCCGAGACTGAACAGCTAGTCATTTAAGTGAGAACTGTCCACCCTGTGCAAGGAATAAGGAAGGGCTTTATCAGAACATACAGGCACAAGTCTGAGTTAAGTTTGTGGGAGCATCCCTCATTCAGTCATTACACATTTTTTGAGCTAATCAAGTTTGCAATGTTTCTTTTTCACTCCTTTCATAGTTTCCAGGATGTACTCATATTTACCACATTTCTTATGCCCAAATGTCTTTGGATGGTGAGGAAGACTAACTGCTGTGGCCACAGAATTCTTAATTTCCTGCTGCAGTCTAGAACACACTTCCAAAACTGGACAAAACAGAATTTTTAATAGCTTCCCAATGCACACTGATAAATTCGTCTCTCAAAGGGCAGTTTATCAAGGAGCTAAAGGAGCAGGGAGGAAAATTGCTGAAATTTAACCCTGAACCCCAGGTGAACCCAGGGATTGGGACTGCATGTTTTCCACTGTCCTGCCATCTGCTGCTTCACTGCACATGGTAATCTTTGGCAACCCCACTGAGAGCTGCCTGGGCTTATGGCTCTGTTCAGACAGGGTGTAGAAAGAAAAGACACTGAGAATGTCATGGCTGGCTGACCAGACTACTGAGATCAGAGAGATTATGCCTCATTTGCTCACCAAGCCCTGCCAAAAGCAACACCATTTAACTGCAGGTACTCAAAACCCAACAGGCATGTTTAAAGGAATTCTAGGCTTAAAAAAGGACCATTCATAATGTGCGTTTGTTGGGGATACTGCAGCTACCACCTTTTGGCAATTATTCACAAGAGTTTTAAAAGAAAGTTTACAGTCCCCAGCATCTCAGCTACAAGTGAAATCTGGCAGAAAATATCGTACCTACTTTACAGGACACAAAGACCTGGAAGACGACTCAATGCAGGAATAAACTAATGGAACCTAATAGTCCAGAAAACAGAGATAAACAGAGAAAAACCATAGCTGTTGTTTTAAAACAGCTACAGTCTGTTTATCTCCCAGCTGTGAAATGCAGCACAGTATGGGAGCATGAGGGCTGGGTACTTATATGCATAACTTTCATATGTCATCTCATGACAAGGACCTCCCTTGAGCTGCAGCCAAATCTACATTTATTCCCCAGAGTACCCTCAAAGGACTCAGATGCAGTAGGAGAAAAATCAGCTCTCGAACTCTGATTTCCCTTTACCACACTCTTCTGAATAAGGGCCCTAACCCTTTCAGTGATAAAGTACCAAATTATTACCCACAGAATTTACTATTTCAAAATGATGACTGTAAAAGCTAAGGAATATTTCAGAAGCATCCTAAAGCTGCTAAGGGATACCACCTAAGGGTGTTGGACCTGCAAGAAAATTATGGTGCAATACAGAGTGACTGTAGGATTTTAAATCATATCACGCTGACACTCACTACCTGTTACTAATGGATCTTCCTCATCCTCGCTGCTTCTGCCAGAAGTACTACAAATGAAGATGTAATTGTATATGTGTGTACAACAACATCCTGCCCTATTTCTTCACTCAAATACTGATCTTGGAAATGACAGTCCCTTCTCTTATCTGCTTGGGAAAACAAAGGCACTTCAGTAAAATAAGCTTCTCCAGGGGCTGCAGAACTATGGTTGGCAAATGTCAGGATTGACAAATGTTCTTCTAATTGCAAAGGGACACTCCAAAATTGTCCTCTGATGTGGAATAGACAGTCGCTGTCACCCTTTCTTCTTCCCTGCTGCTCTACTGCCTCCACTCTGTCTGCCTCACAGGGAGATTGGAAAAGAGAAAGAAAAAGCAATGTAGGAGAGAAGGAACAGGCATCTTTTTCCTAGCTCCAGCTGTGTTGGAGCCAAGAGGCTCCATTGTTTTGATGATTCCCCTATCTTTGCATCTCATTTAATTCCTGCTTGACAGAAGTGCACAGCAGAGGTGGGAAAGGCCTGCAGACATACACAAGGAGCTTCTGAAAGCCTTACGCTGTTCCCTCCTAGAAAGGACCCTTCTATCTGACAGCTGGAGCTAAATAATCTTGACCCAACCTCTCATCAGTAGGTTCTGCACACAGGTAATCCTCACAGCTCGCAAGCGAATTTTGCTAGTACTGGGCTTTGTGAACAAAAGGCAAGGCAGCAGCAACATGTTAAAATCAATATGGCAAAGACATCAAACATGATTTCCATGGATTTTTCTTTTGGTACAAACGCATACTTAAAAAAAAACCCAACAGATTTGAAGTAAAAAGCCAGCCATTAACACTCTCAGCTTAAACTGCTTCTTTGCTGCTAAACTCCACTGAATCAGAGCTCCCCATTCCTGCTCTCCTTCTTGACTCATGACCTCGGTGACAGCCACGAAGCCAGGCAGAGCCACTTCATAAAATGTACTAAATGAAGCAACTTTTAATCATAACAAGGACTGGCAGGTAGCCATGGTAGAGGAGGAAAGACCTAGTAGGAATGTCCTGCAGCATAAAAGTCTCTGTTGTTCTCATTACTGCAAAGGAAGAAAATCTCTTTAAATGCTTTTGATTCAGATGATCATTTGACAGCAATGACGGACAAGACAAATGGCTGTAAAACAAGGCAATTGGATTTCCTACCGCTACAATATCTTACTTGGCTCCCATGACACAATTTCTCTGTTATTCTGCCTTGCCATGGTAAAGTAAACTTACAGGCTACCCAGAAAACAGATGAGTGTAATCAGTCCTTTATAAATTATATCCCTTCACTCAAGGAAAGCAAATAACTTTGCCTGCTCTATAATAACTGTTTCTAATACTTCATTTATTCTTTAAATTGTTTATAAAACACTTCAAGAGAGGTCAAGACAAGAGGGCAACAATAATTGGAGATTAAGGAGACTCTCTAAGTATTTTGTGCCTGTGAGTAAATACTTTGGCAATTATTATGTTACAAGATAGATCTACTAAAAAAAAAATCAGCTTATTTATGATTTTCTTGAACACACATATTATTTCATCTAAGAAAGAGTCCTCATTTTTCCAGTTATTTCAATTCAAATTTAAGCAGCTGCAGAATTGGCTGATGTCATATGATGGGCAAATAACAACAGATTTAACTGGCTTTCGTACAGAAGAAGCATAAAGAAAAAACAAGATGAGTGCAACTGGTCTTCTTGCAAAGCTTTCCCCAAGTGTCCTGAGGAAGCAGGGCCTTTCCTCCTCAGATACAGATGTGTTAAAGCCCATACAGTCAGGAATGGGCAGAACTGAGGCCAAAGGACAGCGACATGAATTCACATGTAGGACTGGTGTCTTTGGGTGAGGTTTTAAAAAAAGCTTTCAAACAAAAGGGAAAACCATGTCCTTTTGCAGCCCCTGTGGCATGGCTCTGCAACATCATCTCTTGAGCTTCTGAGTGTCACAACTATGCAGATACCTAATGAAGCTGAATTGTGACACATCAATTAACACCAGTCAATATCATCCATGCTTTGGAGGTACATATGGATAAAATTATGTTAAATCTTTAAACTGTCAACCCACTGGTTTCTTTTAAAATAGTTAAAATGCATCACATTGGAAAAATATGCTTCATAGTCATGTTTCTGCATAGCTTGGAAGATGTTGCTAAAGAAACCACTCACGTCTACTGACATCTCACCTGCCAATTTAAAAGAAAATGTAAACCAGGTTGCTGAAAAACAAGAAACAATCAAATTCTGCGTAATTATACAGAAATACTAAACTTAAACATGACAAAAATATTTGATAAGGGATCTAAAGGAAGACAACACTATAGGCATACCACCTTCCTAAAATGGAATTCTTCTGAAGGGTTTCAATGGAATTTAATGAACAGTATTTTATTCATGACAACAGAATCTTTTTAACTATTTTATATGAAAAGGTTATAAAAATTCAGGTTCAAGATTCAGATTTTATATTGTCCCTCTTCCCCCACCCCTTTTCTTTAAATACCCATGTTTTCTTGATGTTCTCAAAAGCATAGCGTCACATGGATCTACACACAAACACAAGCTCTCTCCAAATTACTTCAGCCTAGTACCAAATTATACAGATGGTTTCCACAATTTATTTTAACCCCATTAAAATCTCTCTCCTTGAACCTACATATTCCCTGGCACTACATGATAGTCAAACACTGCAGCACTGCACAGCTAACGTGTCAGCCAGGGACATACTACAACCAAATAGAGCAGCTTACCCAAGCAGAGAGAAGGGCACAATGCAGCTCAGCTGCGCCAAATTGTGAAAAAGCTGTTTATTTTTTCTTTCCCCAGAGTTAAACTGAACTGAAAATTGTTTTAACTGTATTTTTGGGGGTTTTTTTTAATATTTCTAAAATGGGAACTGAACCACAACTGTTATCTGAAACAAAATCTTTGTGGAACCTAATCCAGAACTGATCCAAGAAGAAAATACCTGATTATTGGATCAGAATAACTCTTTAACAGAGAATTTTCCCAGAAGAAATTCCTTTATCATATTTCAAAATTTTGTCTTTTTCAGCTTGAACTGATTCAGAAATACTAAGAAGATAAATAATTACTGATGAAACTGAACTGACTAGAGTAAAAAAAAAAAAAATCAGATCTGAGCCAAACTATTTACTGTTACTTCACATTGTTTTAGTTGTTATAAAATTATTGGTATTTTCCAAGTGTCATATGCCCATGTTCTATATTACAGGAGTCACAATTTTTATATAATTTTTAAATGGATTATATTAAATTTAGAAGTTTTTCCCACAAGTATTGGTTTAGAGTAAAAGGGAAAGTAGGCTAAACAAACATTTCCAGGTAGCTTCTGTCATCATTACATACATGACTACTTCTGCTTTTAGAAGTAGAGAATTATCAGGTCATCTGAAAACTATTAACATTATGCTTCTGTCTTAAAAGCCTTCCATAAAATGCTCACTTTTTCAATATGTAAGCCTCCTAGTGCTTTGAAAAATTTGAATGCTCTTGTCATTTATTTTATTTCAAACAGCAGGTTTGAAAATCTGATCAAGACAACCGAGCTATTATTCACTTACCAGTAATAACTTCCTTTTTAAAATCAATACAGTCAGACTTAGAGTCAGAGCCTGTAAGCATCAAGATGCCTCTTTAAATATTTGTAGAATTATGGCTATAATACTCCGTGTAAAAAAAGGCAGAAACATTCAAAAAGAACATACTGTATCATGCAGCTGCATCAGCATTTCTTTTCAGGTAGGCTACAGAATAAGAAGAGGCATTTCTTTTAATCCATTGAGGATTAATGTTCTATTTTTTTCCCCTCAGTACTCTAGAGGAAAAGCATATTTTAAAAGTGTTAAATCTTTCAGAATTTTTTATTCAATACCAAGACTTTGTATTAAATATTAAAGTACCTGATTATAACCAGTAGAAACAACATTAAGTTCAAATGAACCCTCAAGTATATTACCAATTTGGATAATTTTAATTTATTCTGCCTTTACACTAAATTTTACTGAACATACTAATTCATCAAACTTGCATGTACAGCCAGCCATCTTCAAGCACCATCCACATACTCACACACATGCACACTTCTGGAAAAAATTAACATTCCCTGGTGACTCTGTGGGTTTCTTCATGGGTGTTGATGCCTGGTTATCACTGTCTATAAATGTGACGGTAAAGCAGATGATATCACCACACCACCAAACTCACAAGTAACCTGTAGAAGCAAAGTGACAGGAGACACTTAACTTACTTGCTAGTAGACCAAAGTTGTGCAATAACTGGAGCACTCTAATGAACTCAAACCCAGAATTGCTTCATCCCATGATTTCAAAACAAAGAGCTTATTTTTCCTTTAAGTGCTGCTCAAAATTATGATACTTTTCTTAAGAAAAGCATCATTATGAGACACAAGTAAAATTTAATGAAGACCTGTTATTTATCGGTTACTTTTCTGATGCTATTTTGGCAATAGAACTTGGATTCACGAGCATGAAAAAACTCCTGCCAGTTCTTTAGTAACACCAGCACTTTCAGAACTAGGCAGCAAAGGTAGCATTTGCCTACTGTTGTTACATGAAATCAAGCTTTAAATTTCCCAGCTTGAGTTACTGTTACATCAATCTTGTTGTTTTTCTTAAACATTGCATGGTCTGTGGGGACCATTAAATATGCTAAAAATAAAAGAACTGCATATGTGCTACACTTTTTGTTTGAAACTTGAACAGGTTTAAAGAAAAATGCCTATTATCTGTACTACATGCTCAGTTTGCCAGTTAATGACTCTTTCAAATTAGCATCCTCACCTGAAGATATAAACAAAACACAAGCTACCTGGTGTCCATTGCATATGATTTAAAGAAATGGGCTTGAGACTATGAGAAAATTAAAACTGTGTTAAAGAACAGAGTATCTGAAACTTGAGGAGCATTGCAAAAAGAAACCATGAACTAGAACACAGAAAGGACTGTGATGCTAGACCACGCTGAGCTGAAGGCAGGGACACTCTCCTCTATGTAAGAACACCGTCATTTTTACATGGATAATCTAGCCCAGATGCATGACAAGCATATATAGTTTTCATCAATGCCCAAATGATTCAAATCACTACCTGCAAATCATAGTATACCTGGACAAGTTACAGCTCAGAAGGCACAGCAGCACTCCATTCTGCTACTCAGAAAAGGAGAAGCACATACACTGCCTAGTTTTAGACCTCACAGAAGGCAAAGGTTTGTTCGTGATACCTAATGACTACCCCAATAGAGCATGACAGCAAGTCACACTACTACTGCCAGTCATCCCATTCGGCTATTAAAGAAGGGACAGAACACTTCTGCCACCTCCTGCCTTCCTTACAACATACCTAGAGGATATAAAAAAATGTATTTGAGACAAGGAAGTCACATTCCTGCTGGAAAACACGTGTTAAAATTACCAATGACTGGCCTGATTTTCAATGACAGATACATGTGATATTAATGCAAGCAAAGAGTGTGGAAAAAAGGAACATTTGCAAAATCAGATGCCTGGTATGATCGCAAGATTGGCTTTGCTGAAGATTCAGTGGCACTTCAGAATAAATGCTTAAATTAAAGTTTATCAGTGGTACCATACCAAACCAATAAATCATTGGAGTCCAGACAAACTTTTCAGTTTTCTTAATTTTCCAGAATTATGTTAAATTTAGGAAGTTTAAGGACTGTCCCTGATATTTGAAGGTGCTCCATATATCTTGAAGAAGTATAATAATGGCAACAAAAGAGCTTGTCATTTTTTTACAGTCTGAAGCAAATAGAAACTCAGTATATGTGAAAGCACATAGCATACCAGGCAATTCAAGTAGCCCTAATAGATTCACACATGCCTACCAGTGACTCAGAATACGGGCATGAGGTGGGGCTGAGAAAATAAAGGTGTCAGCAAGAAAGCACAAAGATTTATAGCTTTAAAGTAACTGTTTCAAAAATGTATAAAAAGAAATGCAAAGTAAAATGTTTCTGTGTGTTACTGATGTTTTGCACATGACATCTGGATTTGTTTTAAATCCAGAGTGAGCTCTGATTTTTCCAGATTTGCACCGCCTAGACTTGGGATTACTATAGGATCTTATTTTAAAGTTTCTGGCAAATACTCTCAGTCCATCGATTGATTGACATTGATGCAATGAATAAACACCTTAAACCTTTCTTAATATAACGTTTTTAATATAAATGAGAAAATCCTTTCTTATGTTCTTTAAAAGTAAACTGGAGGTCTGAGCTGCTTTGTCTGACAATTCTTTCACTACTTGTAAATTTATTCACATTTAATGTAATGAAATCAAGCTCTCACCATCAAAACCACAAATCCATCAGCATTCCTGCAGCATTTCTATAGAAGTGGTTCTCAAACTCACATGTCCTAGGGCGTAAATTAAGAGCAAGTAGAGAAAACATGATATTGTATTCTCTTTGTTGGCTTGGTTTTAATTTGTTTTCCCATGCCAAAGAGCAACCCTGCAATGTTCCATGTGAAACCTGCAAACTGTGACCTACAACCTTTGTTTTAACAACTATCATTCTCTAGAGGTGAGATATGATACAGATCAAAATATGCAAAGGATATTGCAACAATCTATATAGCATGTGGTATCAGGTTTAATTACAATAAATACTTGCAAGCTATTTGAGAATACTCATGCTTTTGGACATAGCTTTCATTTGCCAATTGATGACTAACAATTAAATGGAACATATAATTAAATTTTAAGTGTCTATGAAAGGCAAATCCTTGAAAAGGAAATATTTCAGCATGGTTGGCAAGGTGTGCACACATGAAGAGTGTGGGAAACACATAAATTTGACAGTATATACTGCTATACGTCCTTGTAACAGAGGTTAAGATCTGCTCAAAAAACACTTGCAGTTAGATGAACAAGACTGACACAATCAGCAGTCTGTCCCACTGTTATGTTTTTTAGCTGTTTCAGAGTGACATTGGTTATGTTTATAAATGTAAAGCTTTCATGCAACCCCCAAGAAGTACATAGTGCATATAATGGTCTGAAATGAAGCTACCTATACATGCAATGTTTCTCTGTGTGTTTTGCTTCCTATTTTTAAGCACACCTTTCTGGGAACTTTCAGTGAGGACTTGGTACGACTGAGGCAAAACCCCCTCACCATGTTCCTAAGTTCAAACTCAGCTTTGATCAAATGCGCTAACCCTCTCTCTGACCTTACAACTGGTAAAAAACTGGTATAAAATCCCACCATATGATGAATCTTCTAAGAGGTGACATCTGAATATACTGAATTTCCGATTAATTTATTTTTAATGAATCCTGAAGACTTTATTGAGGAACAATCAGTTGACATTTTCTTCTGCAATGTTTTTTGAACCGCTAACGTTGGAACTGTTTTCTTTTGAATTAGAGTCTCTATTGTTAAGTTTCCCAGATATTAAATGACCGAGTAGGTTAATTTCAAATAACTGTCTCTGAACAATATGCATTTTTAATGGATCTACTTTTAAAATACTTTTTTTTTCAAAATATAAAAGACAATGTAAGGAGAGTTCTAATAACAGGGTAATGTTAATGTTTAGGAGAGCTATTTTAAGGAAAATAGGATGCACACTGCTGAGAAAATGTTTCAGATACAAAGGTGGGCCTGGTAAACGTGGCAATCAGCATATATAGAATCATAGAATCATAGAATAGTTAGGGTTGGAAAGGACCTCAAGATCATCTAGTTCCAACCCCCCTGCCATGGGCAGGGACACCTCACACTAAACCATCCCACCCAAGGCTTCATCCAACCTGGCCTTGAACACTGCCTGGGATGGAGCACTCGCAACCTCCCTGGGCAACCCATTCCAGTGTCTCACCACCCTAACAGGAAAGAATTTCCTCCTTATATCCAATCTAAATTTCCCCTGTTTAAATTTTAACCTGCTACCCCTTGTCCTGTCACTACAGTCCCTAATGAGGAGTCCCTCCCCAGCATCCCTATAGGCCCCCTTCAGATACTGGAAGGCTGCTATGAGGTCCCCACACAGCCTTCTCTTCTCCAGGCTGAACAGCCCCAACTTCCTCAGCCTGTCTTCATACGGGAGGTGCTCCAGTCCCCCGATCATCCTCGTGGCCCTCCTCTGGACTTGTTCCAGCAGTTCCATGTCCTTTTTATGTTGAGGACACCAGAACTGCACACAATACTCCAGGTGAGGTCTCACAAGAGCAGAGTAGAGGGGCAGGATCACCTCCTTCAACCTGCTGGTCACGCTCCTTTTGATGCAGCCCAGGATACGGTTGGCTTTCTGGGCTGCGAGCGCACATTGAAGCTGGCCCATGTTCATTTTCTCATCGACCAGCACCCCCAAGTCCTTCTCTGCAGGGCCGCTCTGAATCTCTTCTTTGCCCAGTTTGTAGCTGTGCCTGGGATTGCTCCGACCCAGGTGTAGGACTTGTCGTGGTTGAACTTCATAAGGTTGGCATCAGCCCACCTCACAAGTGTGTCAAGGTCCCTCTGGATGGCATCCCTTCCCTCCAGCGTATCAACTGGACCACACAGCTTGGAGTCATCGGCAAACTTGCTGAGGGCGCACTCAATCCCACTGTCCATGTCAGCGACGAAGATGTTAAACAAGACCGGTCCCAACACCGATCCCTGAGGGACACCACTCGTTACCGGTCTCCAGCCGGACATCGAGCCATTGACCACAAATCTTTGTGTGCGGCCGTCCAGCCAGTTCTTTATCCACCAAGTGGTCCATCCATCAAATTGGTATCTCTCCAATTTAGAGAGAAGGAAAGCTGCATGTATAAACCTGCTTTCAAGTTTCTGTACAAGTTTTGCTTTCAAGTTTATGTACAGCTGCATGTATAAACCTGCTTTCAAGTTTCTGCTCCAGACAGATGATACCCAAAATCTGCAGTGATACCCAGCACTCTGAAGATGAGCCATAACCAATTTCTAATGGCTGTTACTTCATTCTCCCAGGGGAACACTGGCACTGCTGATGTTGGGTTACATACTAGGAAGCAGGCAAAGCAGAATTATACTAGTATATTTCCGAAGAAATGTATATATTCCAGAGAATTTATGTGAACAATCATATTTAGACACAAGACTTCAAAAGTTTAGGAAATAATTTGTATAATAATAATTCGTATAATAATGTGATATCTGTTCTATGTGTGATTTTTTCCTCTCTTGCCTCTGACTATTTCAGAGAGACAATGACATTATTTAAATTTGAGAGAAAAATGCAGGAGGAAATCTCAGTAAATCTCAACAGAATGAAATAATAATTTTGTAGATATAACTGCAAGAAAAGCAGCTGCAAGAATAAACATTTTAAATGACAAAACCAAGAAATACAGAAGTGGTTGAGTGTCACTGAGTCTCCACATCTGGAGAAACAGTATCCTGCACTGTGCTCTGCTGTCCTAGTCTCTAAGTTCCCCTGAGCTATGACTTAATGGTGAATTCAAAGGAGGTGTTATTCCCTAGCCAAAGTGGTTTCCTTTAGAAAGGATCTCAGATGCAGCAGCTTGGACTTAATTCTAAGATCTCTGGTCTGAGGGAGCAGCGGACTGTGGTGCGTCTCTCATGTATGGTCTCTTACCCATCAGCTACTACGGTCTGAGATGACTACTCTGTAACTATACCATGTCCTATACTCTCCTCTAATATTCTAGCAAGGACAATGGAATACTTAAGTTAGATGGACTTACGATTAAAACTGCTATGGCATTTCTGTTTTGACCTTCTGGAAAATCCACATACAAGCTATTTTGTAACATGCAACATATAAAACTCTCCCAATTCTTGCCTGTATTTCATTTCATGTTTTCATTTATACATATGCAAAAAAAGCAGAATGGTAACATTTTCCATTGCATTATACTCAGGGATAGATAAATGTAACAAAGGGGAAAAAAATGGGGAAATAGGCACCCAAACCACATTATTTCTAAATATCTTGCTACAAGTTTGTGCTTTAATTAAGCCGTAAGTACATTACAGGTAAGATACATGCTCTGACCACTCTGTTTACCATTACTGACTTCCTTATCTTCCACAGCATTTTATTTCAAAATTCTGGGCTAATACTTCATTGGACAAAAATCCTCTGCAAATTCCTAGTTTAAGAAACTAACACTGATATCTGCTAATATAACCTGAGATATGTTAAGAATTGCATGTTAAAGTTTTCTAAATTTAGTACTTTTGACATTTTGTAAATTGTGTGAATGATTTGCCTTTCTTTTAGATTAAAATAAAGTTGAAATCAATCATGGAAAATAGCAAAAACTGTAATCTACTTTCTTCTCAACACAGTATAAGCCACAAGGGAGCACATGATTTAATGACAAAAAGATGCACCTGATAAGATAATAATTTGCTCAAGGAGAGATCTGGGTTGTGAACGCAGCTGTTTCAAAAATCTAAAGCCACAGGCAAGAAATTACTTAGTTTTTGTACTTAGATAAACTGGTGGTAGACCCCAGAAAAGTGCATCAGAGAAAGAAGTACAGAATGAGGGCTACTTCAAGACTGAAAAGAAAAAAAACACCCCACATTAAGAGATGGTAAGGATTCCCACAAACTATTGTTGCAAAGACTGAATCAAAAATATTTTAGTAACTAGACTGCTCAACACAGCACCTTTCTTTATCAGTGACTCACATGAGACAAATATCTTTTTATAACCTGGTTTAATTCACATTCATGATTGTTTTGTTCCCATATGTGACAAATTCCATGGCACTGACCTGGACTATCTGAATGCCCAAAGCTACGGGCATGCAGCCTTCAGTTATTTCCAAAGTCTGGCACTGTTTTTAAAACACAAGTTCACAGGGGGAAGCTTACTTGTATTTTAGTGTGATTGCACTGCCTTTGTATATCAGTATTGGCTAGTTTGAGGAAAGTGACACGTGGAGTTTTAAGATGACATAAAATGTAAAAATTAGCAAAAAGTTTCAATATATTGTGATGTGCTCAGATCAGTACTAGTTAGTCAGTATGAGGTTCAACATTAGCAAAATTAGCTAAATTCACTTATTTTGTAACATCAGGTCTTTTTCAAGGGGAAAAACATGTACTCAGACAAAAGAGCAGAGAGGTATTGCCTAGCATTTGCATATTATTACAGTCAATATTACTGCAAATCCATCTGTACAAGTAGACCCTAACACCCACGTTTATCCCCACTGGTGTTAAACTGCATGTGTAGATAACGAAACACCTGCATGGATCACTTAGCAGCATCAGTCTCACAGCAGGGAGAAAAAGACAGTAAGAATGCATGTCTTCAGGACACTGCATGCTTTCTCTGTTGAAACACGCAAACTAAAAAGCATGAAATGATCTTGGCTGCTCTATAGCACATAACTGTCTGAGTAACTCCTTTTACATTGGCCATGGTACCTTGCCATCAAGTTTTCAATATGCTAGGCAGAATATGCTAGACGATCCCTGATGATACTAGCCAACCTGCATTCTTCTCATCCAGCAAGAGGTCAGCAAGACACAAGCAGCCCTCTGCTGAGTTTAGTTATTCTAATATACTTGTGGGCTGGGAAATTTTGTATTAAATCAAAGAGACCTGCAATGAAAATTCTACACACATCTTTCACAGGCCTAAACTTAAAAAAAGATCACCAGCAAAAGCCCTTGATATTTACAACGGAACCAGGTTGACCAAGCTCCTCCTGCACAAAAGTGTGTAAAGAAGACTGGCAATTAGTCCCCTCAACAAAAGAAATGAACGGAAATCAGTCAGATGTTGGCTACATCTCTTTACAGGAGATGCAGAAGAGCAGCTGTTACAGTAGGGATTGTTGGGATTTCTTGTGAAAGTCAGTAGCAGATGTCACCATCTGCTTTTGCCTTCTCTGTGCCATAGGGGCAAAACGGAGACTGAAAGCTTATTAAAACATAACAACAACAACAAAAATTCAAAAGATACCCAAACATATTCACAGTGAGTAGGGGAACTTCTTACCCCTTTCCCCCTGGCAAACCTGTGATGCAGATGCACAATAAAAGCAAAGAACACTCCCCCTTCTCTTTAAGTCGTGATTTTTGTTTCATTTTAATCTTACTACATGTACTTTGACAACATTCAGCCTGCAATCTAACACCTAGCCATTTCCTCCTCGGCTGAAAGAGATCACAGAAATGAGCAGTTGTATCCTTTCCCTCTGGCTATACAGCAATGGTCTGATGACAACTGCTTTACCAGGGTTGGTATCAGACAAACAAAAATTCCCTGCTGAATGATCTACACAATGATGTCATGTGTAGAGGCAAAGTATTTATTACTTAGGGAAAAAAGAAAAAAAAAAACCCAACAAAAAACAAACAGAACTTCTGCTGAATTGTGTTGGGAAACATGCTGTACATGTTTGTACATCTTGGCAGATAAAGATCAGATGAGGCAAGCAATGAAGTGGTTAACCAAATCAGAAAGTTATCTCAGACATCCAAAGGCACATCTTGTAAACCTCACATAACTTCTTACATAGAACTAAGGAGAAAAAAAGTAAGGGCTTGTCTGGGAAGAAACAAATGACACTGTCAACAAAGAGTTTGCTTTCTCAGACAGAAAAGAAGGTATTAATGAGATCCAGAGCCCAACAAAAGATCAGGAATCTTTTCCAATGGTGTACAAAAGGTTTGGAGTGAGCCCCAGCTTTCCTGAAAACTAGACTTGCTAATTGCCTCACTCTTCCACTGTGAAAACCACCATCTCACTGAACAGAAATACGTTTCCAATATTGCCAAAGGGCAGGCATTTCCATACTGGTAATAATGGGAGCCACGTTCGACCACCACCATCAACTTGATGGCCATCACCTCCCCAGTCTGGTATCTCATGGAGAAAAAAAAAAAAAAAAGAAAAGAAAACCCAGCATTTTGGGAAAGGTTTTTAGATTTTCTTTTTGTTCATTTTCGGAACCAGAGGCCACCTTGTAGCTTACTACCATAGTACAGAGCATTTTGCTTTTCATCTAATGTCGTATTTAGATAATAAATAAGATTCAGAAACGGAAGATCCCATTATCCTTTGGCATTGTCAGAAATCAGCAAATACTTGAACTATACCTGGATAAATTGACGGAAGTAACTGAAGAGAGCAGCTTTAGCAAGGTATTTTCCTGAGACCATTACTGGAAGTACTATGCCAGATCCTCAGCTGGCATTAATCAACATGACCCTATTTACTTCACTGCAGCTGTGTTGATTTATGTGAGCTGAAAAGCATGTACTGGTCAAAAAGAGACTATTTTGTCTTCCAAAACTATGAAATTGACCGAGAAATGAAAGGTAGTACATATAATATAAAGAAAAAAATAGAAAGTACTATAGAAAGGCTCAAAGTAGATGTATATTTTATTATGATTAGTCTAACACAGCCACTTGTTTTACTCCATGTGAAATTTTAGATAATATTATCTGTTACATATATATGTATCTCTTGAGTACGGACCCAAGTATTCATGTGATTTAATAATGCTGTACCTTTACTAAGATGTAAGGCTCAGACAGTAGGTTCAACCAACTTGGAATTTATCCCTGGTGTTTTTTTAAAGTCACTGTGGCTGTCAGAACATGAAACATCAGACTTAAAAGCAGACTCACACAGCAAACTTAAGTGCTCAGATTTGAAGTATGGTGTCATATCTCAAGAACTACTCCTGTTACGGTCTTTCTCTTAAAGAGCAAGATAAAAGTGGAAAATCAAACAAACTTCTCAATGCCAGCACTTCTCTCAAGCCTTGGTAATTTTGAGAAATTGGAAACCTCTCATATTAGACTTAAGCACTCTTTACCCTTATGAACTCTGTAGACTTCCCTATTATTGTACAGGCTATATGAGATTAACTATTGGTGCTCCTTTCTGAGTTAAAACTGAGAAGGCTAAGGAGAAGAATTGGTATTCTGAAATAACAAGTGTATATTCCTAAACTCCTTTGTCAGGGAAGCAGCTCTTGAGATTAGACAGTTCTTACTTTCACTAGGCTTGTATATTGCTGTCCCAGCAGTACAATATCTGAACATTATATGAAGAGAGATCATGAAGCAAACTCTTTACAATTGTCTGTTTGACTCAACCTCAATGACCAGCTGCTAACAGCCACTCGGCAGGCAACTGAAATTCATCATTCTTCACAAATGCAAATACTTCTGTATTTGATCTCAGTCCACAACACAGGCTGCCAGGTACCAAAAGTGCATTCTGTTCATCCTTATCATTGCCTTACAGTGTAACACACCTCACAGGTCCCTGACTACAAGAAATACTAGGATTTGTCTCTTCACAGTCTTCTCCTATAGATACCTTCACTGTAGGAAGCTTACATGAATTTTCAGAAGTATGATTAACACTTAAGATATGGGGAAAAAATATGCACTGTCTGCTGGGACAGATCAACTCCGCACCTCAGAAAGTGGCAATCCCACAGACAGCCTTTTGATCTCTGCTGATACCCAGGCATTTTGTTTCGTGCAGACAAGATGCGCTTAGTATCACCATCAATTGGACATTGCATCTCATCAATTCATTGTAACACTAAATGAACTGGAATAATAGGATGTAATTGCAATATTGGAATTAAATATATATTGGTTTATTTAAGTATTCCCAACCTTTGAAATCACTGAGTGGGGGTGGGGGAGAAGGAGGCCAAACCATAATGCATTTTAAAACTTTTATGTGGATTACCAGCTCTGCACAGAAATTAGAAATCCCAGTTAAACTCTCTTTTCCTCCCAAAGCACCATTGCAGTCTTCAGAAACATTACAAAAGTGATGAATGCCTGAATGGCTTTTAGGAAACAACCTCAAAACTACTTTTCTTCCATTTACTTCTCTGTATAAATTTTCAGAGTTTCTCCCATAAAAATACCACAAAAATGGCACTGGGCTGTGGTTACAGTTGCTTTCACGGCATGTATGCCTGCTAAGGCACACAGAGCCAACCAAAACCATTTCTAAGACAAGACTCATGGCCCAAGAGGGTTAAAACTGCACCCAGCATATACACACAACCAAAAGTACAGCCTGAGACTTCAAAGCACAGGCTTGTGTTCCCCACGGAGACATTAAATGTGTTGAAAAGAGACTTCGGATTGGAAGCTCCATTGCAGCAGTGTCAAAGCTGGAACAAACATGAGAGGGCTCAAAACAGCAATGAGCACTGAAGTTTTCCTCCTTCAAAATTTCACAAGGCTATAGAGAAGCAGCAGCAATGCTAAATGCGTTCCTACAGTTTCCATCTCATTGCTTCTTAGTGTTACTAGAAATCATGCCAGGCTACTATTTGTCATTTCATATTCCTTCATTCTTTATGTTGGTCAGAATGTTTTAACTGCACAGTGATAATTCAGAGCAATTTGGATGCGAGTTTACAGCTCCCCAAGAATATCTCTCTAAAAGAAAGCAAAGTACTAGGGCTTCTAAATGAAACAATCATCTAGTGAATTCGATTCCTTTTTCTAATTTTGAACTTGTATTGTCATCTGCTCCAGTGAAGTGATGTACCAACTTCTACCACCAAGTGCTTGGTGCACCATCTACTGTAAATGCTGCCTATGAGGTTACATAGCTATGACTCCCAAAGACTGAAATCAATATTTAAATCCTTCTGACACTGACTCCTTTTTCCTCACCCACTTTTTTTTTTTTTTTTTTTCAGTAGAATTGCAATTATGGTCAATTTTATATTTGTCAGTATGATTAAAACTATTATATTTTTTTTTTGCCAGGCTATAATTTATATAATTGCATTCCTGTAAAACTTGAAGTTATTTTTCATTTAGAAATAGATCACAATATCAGTTTTCTGTGTTAAAGTTTAATTTTAGAGTGTTATCTAAAGTCAAAGTACTTTAAGGGCAGAGGAAAACTGTCATTTTATGAAAGACTTTTAATCAACCATGGACTCTTATTCAAACTAAATAAAAGTATTAATTGTTCCTAAAGTAGTGCAAGAAGAAAAGGGATGATTAAGTGGAATTTAAGCTGCATTGCTATTAAGGATTAAACAGCCATTTTAAAGCCATGTGTTAAAAGCCATCTTGTCACAAGTTATGGGCCATAATTCACAATTTTTTCAAAGTATACCAGGCTGTACTCATTAGCCTTATGAATTTAGAGGGTCTATTATTTCTGCCTCTTAATGTGACATTTATACACAAATAAAAATCTTGAGTACAAGTCACACTTGAAATCGCGTTTTTTATGCAGCTGTCCTCCTAAGTGTTCAGAAAACCTACCTTTTAAGGTGTCATTTTAACATTTTAGCCATAACTTATTATCAAGAAGGAAAGAAAACTCAGGGATGTTACAATATTGTTGCAGTCTCTTGAGAGCACTGATACACAAACTCAGATACACAAGCCTCCCTCCACCATCAGAGGGTTACAAAATGAGGCTTGAAAGGGAAAGGTGCAGTTCTGCAGGCTCTGAGACTGACAGAAGGGCTGTATTAAACACTGTGAGCAGGCTACAAATCATTACACCCTCCCTACAGAATTTTGGCAAGTTTAAATGAAACCTGTGGATGCATTGTTTCATTTTTCCGGTCAGATGCACACAAAATTGGGAACAGTTTCACACGGATTTTCTAACCTCTCCTGGGGCTTTCGTGATTGAAGAGGATGCCATTCACAGCAAAGAGATTGTAGGCCTCTCTGAAGTTCACCACAATCCAGTAGGCATACAGTTTTGCTGCTCCTACAAAAATAATTTTGAAGTGTTACATATATCCACTGTGCTTGTACACAGCTCAGATAGGCATACACACCTCTGTCACACACAAGTCCACATTTCAACAGCAGAGTGCATTAGGATTTGATTCACAGAATCACAGAATCACAGAATCCCAAGGGTTGGAAGGGACCTAAAAAGATCATCTAGTCCAACCCCCCTGCAAGAGCAGGGTAACCTACAGTACATCACACAGGAACTTGTCCAGGCGGGCCTTGAATATCTCCAGTGTAGGAGACTCCACAACCCCCCTGGGCAACCTGTTCCAGTGCTCTGTCACTCTTACAGTAAAGAAGTTCTTCCTGATGTTAACGTGGAACTTCCTATGCCCCAGTTTACACCCATTGCCCCTTGTCCTATCACTGGATATCACTGAAAAAAGCCTAGCTCCATCATCCTGACACCCACCCTTTACATATTTGTAAACATTGATGAGGTCACCCCTCAGTCTCCTCTTCTCCAAGCTAAAGAGACCCAGCTCCCTCAGCCTCTCCTCATAAGGGAGATGTTCCACTCCCTTAATCATCTTTGTGGCTCTGCGCTGGACTCATTCCCTACATGCATCACATTTCTTATAGAAAAAGTATCCATCCCAATAAGCAGCATCTGAATGGGAAAATACTCCTATTCTGTGCAGCCCCTGAACTGGCTAGGAAGCACTTGGGCATTTTCTCACTGTTTTCTTATGCACACTCAAGCACTTTTTCTTTTACAGTATAATTAACACAGCCAGAGCGTGTGAAATACGCCACAGTGGTGACCTCTGCTAATAAAAAACAACAACAAAAAAATTGCTTTGGAGGAGTAAAAGCGAAAATCTGGTCCTTTAACACTCAAATTGATTTGAAACTTTATCACCAAAGTCCTCCATGCACATTGCTTTAATAAGTGTTTCAAATTTCATGCGAGTTCATGAAGAAAGACGTGAGCTCCTGGGAGTTTCTCATTTAGGCAACAAAAAATATGAAACCTTATCACTTCAGGGGTATCTCACAACCCTTTGTGAAGGAAGAGCTGCCCTTCCCCCTGTCTCTACAGCAGCTCCCTGCCTCTGAGCTGGAATGAACATGGTCTTGTGAAGTGAGATGCTAATTTCCAACCCACAGGCAATGGCAGCAAATACTTTTTATATAGTAATTCATAAAGGCATGCCTCTCAACATGTCTAGTCACTTTAGCTCTATCGTCATTCTAATCTCACACCCAAATGACTTCAGCTCTGAGACATGAGCAGGGAGAGTAGACAGACAGACACTACACACACACCGTCAGTGATCCTCACCGTAAGGCGATCTTGGGTAAAAAGGGGTGGTCTCCTTTTGTGGGATTTCTTGCACTTTTCCAAAAAGTTCACTGGTGGAGGCTTGGTAGAACTTCACAGAGTTGATAAGGCCACAGGTCTTAATGGCATCTAGGAGCCGTAAAGTGCCAACCCCATCAACATCAGCAGTATACTCTGCTAGGTCGAAAGAAATCTTGGGGAGAGAAAGAAATAAGGAACCACCAATTTTACTAGGGAACCAGAACATGCTGTGATCACGTACAACCAACCAAAGTAATACATCACTTGTAACAGACTATCTAGACACTTCAGTACAGAGTAGATGCTCAGTTTACAAAAGTACCCTCAAAGGATTTCTAACAATAAACAAGAATTCCATAAATAGCAGAACCAAAAGGCTGGTGTTCCCTGATCTCTCTCTCAGGATTATTTTCCCATGTGAATTAAAGGGTAATCCTTCCCACAGTGGAAGTGTTACCAAGGACTGTCTCACCTCCACAGCTGCCAATTTTCACAATATTCACTTGGGCTTAATACCTTTGACACACTTGAATTTGGTTAAAATTGTCAAAAATACGTTAAAAAATGACAGCACAACAGCACAAACATGTATTAAAAAAACTCACAAACTTGAACAAGGTCCAAAGTTTCGGAATTTAAACACACATCAAAATGGAAAGAAGACTAGAAGTATCTGCTGTCAAATGACATACCACCTAAGGTGTGCAAGAGGCTTTTGCACAGAGGTTGGAGGGATGATGAAGTGGGAGAGCAAAGGGTGGAGGTATCCAAAAGAAACCTGATATCTTCTCCAGCTGACATGTGATAATAAACAATATGAACTCACACACGCTGCTGGGCTAAAACTCTTCTTTCTCTCCTTGCTCCAGTAGTTCTCAGTTATCTTTATAATGAGCTTGATTGTGGCAAAGGCCACAAGAGAATGATTGTGTCTAAGTTTTTGGAGTGTTCCAAAAATATATAAGTTCTATTCCTGACAGTTACAGAAGAAAACAAAAAATTAGAAAAGGAAGCTGAAAGTAAGAAACGTGTTGTGCCCACCCTAATTTGTAGGCAGGAGTGAAAAATGCTCGGAAGGGAGCTCACTCTCCCTGTTTGATGGGTACAGGCTGGCTGTTTGGATGTGCTGGCAATGCTCTTGGACTCTAAAGGACTTTCTCCCACCAGCGCCCATCCCAGAGACATCGTCGTTCTTCCTTCTACATCCTCTCTCTAATCCAGAGATTTTGCTTATACCAGTTCTTGGAAAAAAGTTCCCTGTTTATATTGCCAACATTATAAACAAGTAACGGAATGGACCTTTAAGGCAATCTCCATTGCCACAACCCAAGCAAGAATTAATCTACCTATGTCCCCTCTGGCTTTTGACTGACTTTCACGAATGAGCCCTAGAGTGAAGGCAACATTATAGTTTGTTAATATGATCTAGGCTAAAGGTTAGTGAGACACTGCCAAAGACAGAGAGTACAAATCCATGATCTCCCCTTCATTAGTCTTCAGTAATAGGGTAACTACTATTACAATAGAGAGCAAATGACCATAGCTGGACAAGCTGAGCTAGCACTGTGAAAAGTAACCTGTCACTTACCAGCTATTTTTTCAGGCTCCCTGCAGATTCAGATAGATAGCTCTGTATTAATTTCTCCTGTTAAGCCACTTTCCTATTCAGCAATCACTACAGGTTTAAGGCTTATTTACAGAGCAGATGACATAAAAATAACAAGATTAATTTGAATTTGCACTTTTGGTTGATTTAATACAAGTATGAAATAATCTAAATTCTGTTACTGAGCACCAAAATCAAAAAGGTTCTCACACAGTTTTGATCTGAAAGAGCAAAATGGTATGACTGAAAACAAACTTAACTTTTTTGGTTTTTAATAGAATTAAAAAACCAAAAACAAACAAAAAAACATTTTGGTTGGTTAACCTGGTATAACCCAGCTGAAACTGAGAACTGATCTATTGACAAATGCTGAGCATTTCTTGTTTTAATTGATCAGACATAAAGATGACAGTCACTTAAGGCCTTTCAGCTTGTCCTGGGTTCAGCAGTAGCAGTCATTTTTCTCCTTCTTAGTAGCTGGTGCAGTGCTGTGGTTTTGACTTTCAGCCTGGGAACAGCGCTGATAACACCGATGGTTTTAGTTATTGCTAAGTAATGTTTAGTCTGACCAAGGACTTTGTGAGCCTCATGCTCTGCCAGGGAGGAGAGGAAGCCAGCAGGAAGCCGAAATAGGACACCTGACCAAAGCTAGTCAAAGAGGTATGCCATACCACAGCATGTCATGCCCAGGTGGTATAACGGGGGCAGTTACCCAGGAGGGCTAGATCACTGCTCGGTCAGGCTGGGATCACTCAGCGGGTGGTGATCAGTTATATTCTCTTCCTTTGTTATTTCCCTTAGCGTTATTATTATTGGTGGTAGCAGCAGTGGTTTGTGTTATACCTTAGTTACTGGACTGTTCTTATCTCAGCCCGTGGGAGTTCCATTCTTTCGATTCTCCTCCCCATTCCTCCAGGAGTGGGGCAGAGGGAAGAAAGGGGGGAAGTGAGATTGAGACTGCGTGGTTCTGATTTATGGCTGGGCTTAAACCACAACACAGCTTCACTGTCAAAGTCTTGCAAAAACATCTTAACAGCTGATACAAGTCAATAATGCACTAATGAACACAAGTTGTATATTTACCATACAGCAAACACCTCCACATATTCACAGTAACATCCCAGCTCTCTAACTAAAGGCAAAACACTAATTGTACCAGGAATTTACCTATATTAAGGTATTCTTTCCAACAAACAGCCCGCTAAAAACATCAACCCAAAATGCAAATTATTGTTTACATATTCTACTACAAAGTATATGACACATATAACTAAGGTGGTCTTAAGTCAGAGATCCCAGATTACAAAACCTCTTAACCAGAGTGAGCAATGAGCCTGCAGTAGCAGCACTGGGAACTGCTCTCCTTGGCTGATGCAGAGGCCAGTTTCACAAGAGATGCTTTCCCCTTTTGCCTTATGAATGACCTCAGCCTTCACCTAGAAAAACCACTCTCTGGGGTGTGAGGTAATTGTGCCTCCACACTGGCTGGGTCTGCGTGTCCTTGAGAAAAAAAAACAACCACCAGCTTTGTGCCTCTTCGGTGGTTTTGTAAAGCGGGCTGTTGATCACGAGGGACGGGGCTCAGAGCACTAAACTAATTTCATTTTGGAGTGCAGGTTAGACTAGAATGGCATTCATGAAAATAAAAAATGGTTTTATCCACTGAAACCTCCAACACCAAAAATGCTGGACTGTTAAGACACTCTGTGCAGTGTAGGAGCAGTAACATGGCAAATACAAATCAGTGCACGCTGGATTTTAATCTTATTCTAATTCAAAGTTAACAATATAAAAGAGTTTTATAAAATACTGGGTTAAGTAGTTACAAATGAAGCAGGGTAGGAAAAGGTGCTGAGTTATCCATTACCACAGTTTTTGCCTCTACTTCTAAACATCATTTTGTGCAGGACCAGCAGGAAGATCGAGGTAAAAAAATAATAATGTAGGGACCTCATTAAGAGGGATGTGCAAAAGAGAATTGACATGTATGCACAACACACACACACAAAAGGCCATGGTCTGAGCTATAGAAACCAAATACAGAATCATATTCCATAGATGTCACTCATAGAAATAATCTTTGCTCGTGCACTGATGTCAGTGGGTCTGCCTGAGAGAGAGTAAAATCTTCATGGAAATTATTGTAAAGGCAGGTGTATGAAGGCTAAAACCAAGTCACTTTCTGGAAGAGTAAACATTTATTCAGTGGAAAAAAAAAATAAATTCTTAGGTAATACCTGCAGATGATAGTTTTCAAACAGCCTTATTTGTGACATCTTAAGTGCCTGAATTAGGAAGGTTGTCTCCTTGTACAGTGGTGAGTCAGAGCTGAAAGCCTAAAAGAGATGCTTTTGCTCATGCTTTGGAGAAACTATACATACACTAGTTTTTAAATTTAGCTACCTAAGATAGATGCTTCATTTTAACCTCAGAATCCAAAACTATCAATCAGTTGCTGTCAACTGCATAAAGCAAGCCATGCAATAACAACTCTTTTTGAAGACACCCCCAGGAGTTTTTGTAATGACTACAGTAGGGAAAAGAAGCTTCTTTGTCTGGCAGAAACTTTAAGCCTGAAAGTTTTCTCAAAGAGTATTGAGGGCATGGATCCACTACTTCTTTGCCCTCTTTGGACAGACTTTGTGACAAAGAGAAAGCATAACATACCAAACCAGAAACTGTCTACTTGGAACACATTAGCCTGGGTGACCTTAGCCCTCCCCATGTACAATGGAGACACTCTGCTTTTGCAGTTATCATTATCATTATTCTTTATAATCACCAGATTCAATCTCTACAAAAGATCTGAATTTAATAGAGCAATGTTTTAAATAAGATGTTTCCCAACTGATCATTCAAAACCAATCTTAGCAAGGTCTTTAACAAGATTTAAAAGCTTACTGAAAACTGTCTAAATGAAAACATGTGGGCCTTACCCTCCACAAGAACACATTCCTGTCATGTCTATGAGTACTATATACAAGACTGAAGACTTAATAATACTTGCATCTGACCAACAAGTCAACAATGGTGATATTCTGAAAATTATCGATTTAGCACACACACAGGTTTGGCATTGTGAGATACTCCATCTCTGTTTTGTCATTTGGAACAATCCAACAGATGGGCTGCAATCATATTAACTGCTAGCTTTCAACCAAAAATAGTGTGTGCTAGCAGAATATGCTTCAGCGCTCTAACTAAGGAATACAAATAACAATTTGAAGGTCCATCTACTTCTTACAGCCTTCTCAGTTTCAGAAGATGGGATTTCTAGAAAGCTGGCGTTACAAGAGGGAAGCTTATGTGAAGCCCCAGGAGGATATAGGATAATATAAATGTAAATTGTTGTTCTTTAACAGTAAAAGCAAAGGTGGCTAACCTAACTATAACGTTAAAATAAACATCTTTGCTCTCTTCAAAAAAATCATCAAAAACCAACCTATAGTAGATTCTTTTGATTTATCAGAGTAGAAGATGTATCAGGTCTCTTTAAGCATTAAGAAAGGTTTACATTCAGAAGCAAATCACAAAGCAGAAAAACTGCTCAGAAATGTTTCAAGTCTCACAAGTTTCCAGCGGTTGGTTACTTTTTTGTATTCTTTAAGATCAGTTCTGTTTGCTTTGAATATTCAGTGTGCCTTCCACTGCCAATAAAAACCACTGGGATCACTTATATCATCTCAGTAAACAAACTGCTCAACCCGTAGGAACAGGCATGTAAAGCTTAACATTCCAGTTGCTAAATCCAATAAAGACTATGGGCCAAGCATTCCTATCAAGTCCTAACACACTGGATATAAAAAAAAAAAAAAAAAAAAAAAAATCCTACGAATTCTAGGAAATCTTAAGTATTTGGAGGGAGCTGGGCACTATCAAGGGGATGGGGAAGAATCTGTGTATCTACAAAAATGTCAGGTAACCTGCTAGGAGTATAATGACATTTTTCTTTGCCCCAACCCCTTAACTCATGATGAATGCTTAACTCGTTGTCCTCTCACCCAATAAAAGTAGTTAAAAGATACCACAATCCCCCAAACAACTACATATTTTTCATTATATAGAAAAATAATCAATTCAATAGCTCTGAACTGGTTATTATTAAGCAACACCATTGATATGTTAAAGACCTATTCGACTTCTTAGCTAAATAGAAAATGACTGAAAAATAGTGACTGAAATTTTGGATAGAAGAACTGTGCATTTTGTAGATTTATCTTCTTTCCTATTTCTTTCCCTGTTCTCCCATTAATAAAGCAGAAAAAAAAAAAAGAGTGATCTGTATAAAATTCGAGTAATTTGAGAACATTATTATAAACAGAGAATTAGAAAGGAAAGAGTTCCGTAAGTGGAAGCAAAAGTCAACAATTTTCCTAAAATTCATGTTAGCCCAAGCTATTCACAATATTGCTGGAGCACAAGAGCTTGGAGAACTTGCATTTTGAAGTCATTCATGATGCAGAAGAATAAGCTGTGCAGCTGATAAAAGATGTGCTTCTCTGCCAGCGCTTATGTTGAGCTCCCAGTGGGTGAGTTCCACTGCAGCTGTACTGTACTATGGACCACAGACATAGTGACTGGAGAGACTTGACATAGTTAAAAGTTTGGGTTTGACATCAGTGGGCTAGTACATCACTTTCACCTCTAAGCGTAAAAACACAAACTAAAGTGCAAATATAAGCTATTTGCTGTTTAGGGATCTTAAACGACTCTTCATGATCTTCATGATCAAGCAGTCTGCCATAAACCACAACAAACTGCTTTAAGAACCAGCTCAGTCTTCCACAAGTAAGCCCAAAGTAGTTTTCATTACACAGAAGAAAGAGGAGCTTGAATGTAAACCTGCGCATTGCTCCCACATCTTTGCACCTTCAAAATGGGTACAAATGAGGGCTGAAGCACAGTTGAGTTCATTCACGGCTCCCCACCATCCATTTCCCCATGTATACTGAGATCTGGGAAATGCATGTCACAAAAAAAAGTGGTGATACGAAGCAGAAGCATCAAAACAGAAGTGTACTTTTCAGTCTGAAAAAATTACTTAGGATAACAGCAGCAAAGACATACACCACCTTCCACTACATCCCCAAGCATCAGGCCCTGCAGAATCCAAAATCAGCTATTATCTTTCAGCTCCACAAGCACTAAAAAATTAATGAACAGCTAAGTTATACTGCTATTGCCCACACAAGATAAAACCAGAGTGCAGCTAGTCTGAAGCAGCCTGAAGTGCCCACCTATCTTGCAGTTGAACTACTCTGATGGAGAATCTTCCTTAAGCGGCAGCAACTTTCTTTGGGCAGCTGAAATAGGATTAGGAAAAAGGGCCCCCTAATATACTCCACAGTATATACTCATATAGGTGCTTCTCATGATTTGGCTTGGATAAGTTTTTCTTACAACTGTCCTCCTGATTAGTTTCAAGTTGTTGATGAAAACGGTCTGAAATACTCTTTAAAGAAAAATAGCTTGGCATTATTAAAACAGGATTCTTTTCCCCTTCATTTTGAGAAAAATAGTACTATTTTTTGGTGCGGGGAGGGAACTAAAAAAAAAAAAAAAAAAAAAATCAACCCAAAACAGAGTATAAGCATGAAGAAATACTCCTTGAGTAACTGATAGCTGGATTCATTATTTGGTGTCTTTAAAAAGTGACTCCTCCATGGCAAACTGCAGGTGCTGTAAATCCAGCTCGTGAGGTCATCATGTTCACCTTTGCCTATAAAGCATCCTACTCGTATATGCTTGACCAGTTAAGAGGTATAGAAAAACCACCAGTTGCCTTATATTTTCAAAATGTCAGTGCCACAATTCTTAAATTGAAATATCCATGCTCCATTTTAATAAAGCAAAGTCTCGTACATCCTGAACAGTTGCCTTGGCTACTGACTATTGACTGAAAGGTGTGGGTTTGGAGCAGATCTCCGAATAAAGGTAACTTGTAAACTGTTTATTCTTCTGTTTATTAACCAGCTAACTTAGTGGATTAAGAGAATTTAAAAGAGTTAATTTAAAGAGAGTTGCCCAGAGACAGGTCTGAATGAAATGGACACAAGTTGAAACGTGAAAAATTGCAATTAGATATTAGGAGAAAATAGTTCTCAGCATGGGTAGTCTAATACTGAAACAGGTTGTGCAGAAAGGCTGTGGCATCTCCACCCTTGGAGGTACTCAAAACTCAATCAATCAGGTATAGCCCTGAGTCACCTCCTGTAAGTTGCCCCCGCTTTATGGAAAGAGGTGGTCCAAATAGCATTCAGAAGTTGTTCCTAAACCAAATTATTGTACAATTTTTAGACAACAGGGGATTACAGCAGTGTTTTTCGATGCTTAGACATGTAGCACCATCCAATGAGTAGAAAGCGGTTGTACAATGTGCGCAGTTCTGTAGGACTGGTTTTGTAGAAAATCAGTGATTTTACTCTACTGGGGGAGCGAAGAGTCTTTCACAGCAACTTTTCAGAGGCACACAGTCCAACTTGCTATTCATCGTATCTCCTCCACAGAAGAGCTTCAGAGAGAGGAATGTTCAGATCTGATAGTAAAAAAGTACCAAAGTGGAGGAGGAGAAGGAGGAGGGATATCACAGAACATGAGATTCAGTATGGCCATAAACCTTTGTCACAAATATGTAACCTCCCCATTAGTTTTGCTTATCTTCTTATCCATTTGTTATTAATTTGATGGAACTGGGGAGTTGTCAGGGTTATGTGATGCAAGGGATTTATCTTGCAGAACAATCTCCAACCCACTGTTCAAAGTCTTTAGTTTCAAATTACAGAGATTAGAAAAGAAGTTTTAGAAAAAGAACTGTTGATTCTTTATTCCTTTTCTGCATGATATTGTTCAGAGGTAGTTTGACAATATACATATTTACCCAAGTTTTTAAGCATAAGGCACACGCAGCAAAGTCAGCATGGGTTTTGATGCTTTAGATTTTGTAGCTTCAATGGCTAGTGACACTGTGATACCCTAAAAGCTTTCTTACATGCTGAAGTCCAGCTGTGTCAGAAGCTTTAAATGCTATTTAGTAGAAAGACAAAAAAGGGCAACTCATAGAGTCACTAGAGAACATTCAAAGGGAGATGTAAAAAGATAGCCAATTCATTTCGCTTTATATGTACCAGGGGAATAGAGAGCTATGAATAAAATGCATGCAGGGAATGCAGTCACTTTGAAAGCAACAGCATCATTTTTACTCACTTTCACATATATAGAAATTAATTTAAAACATACAGGTTATTTAAAATTCTAGCATGACGACTAGTTTATAGTATTATTTTTTTAACTTCAGATGCCTTTTAAAAAACTTTTATCTTTGCTTCCTTGATGCTTTCAGAATACGTAGAAAGATGCTCTGCACAAAAGTGATAAACACATCATCACAAGAAAAAAGAAAGAAAAAAAAACCTTCACAAAACCCAACAAACCTTCACCACCTGTTTGCTTTATGATTTTGATGGACTTTCAATGGATGGCAAGATAGATCCTGAACTAAAGCAATAATCTACTATGGCACAGCTTTATTGACAGTAGTCTCTCTTCTCTTTGCCTTCCTAGCCAAAAAGATTGCAAAATATGACTTTACGCAGTGGACTCTTCCAAATGTTGATACAGCTCCCATGTTGCCTAGAAGCTAGCATTACCCGAATGTTTTGCAAATGACTACCTTTCTTGACTGTTGTGTAGGTTGTACTCATGCACAAGGTAAAGTCTCCCCCTGTTTATGGGCCATGCCAGAAGCCTTGCTTTTCCAAACTAGAGAGAAATTATATGTTTTCAGCATTTACTATTAATCACTTAAGAAGATTACTTCCCAGACTGCAACTTCTCACGCCAAATGCATTGTTTTAGAAAGCTCAGAAGCAGTTCAAACAACTGTTTCTCAGGTAGCCCTGAAGGACAAGAAATGACCCTCCCTCCATGAGGAAATAAAATAATATTTCACATATGTTTTTTTTTGACAGATTTGAATATGGACTAGGGTCTTTTTTTCCTTCAGGGCATTTAAACTGGAAATAAAATATACTGAAGAAATGCAGAACCTTTGTAGAATAATTTCTCATTTTTTTTCAAATTCAAGTAAGTAAAAATTTAAAACTTGGTATAAAATTAAAATATTTTTAACCATTTTTTTTTGGTTGTCACTTTTCCCCTCCCACCCACACATTATCTACTGAACATTGTCTGACCAGTCCTCCAAGTCATATTTGTCATTATTTTGGGTTAGCTTTCTGGGATATATCCACCTAGTAACTGATGTAGCACAGCTCATGATAAAAAGATGAGAAACACCACTGACTGCTGGTAGTCCTATAACTCATTTAATTTATTCTGACCAAGCTGTACATACTCTGAATGAAACATCTATTAGAGATATGACACACACTTCATAAAAAGACACTTTCTATAATCTTTAACAAAAGCTTTCACCTCTTACTCTACAGAAATCTGTAAATTTTAGCTTTCTAAAATTAAAAGCATTTTTTCCTCCTCGTAACAAGAATTGCTATCTCGTTCCCTACAGCTAACCAGGCGTTGAAAGAGCTTCCCTACTTCACAAAGATATTGCAAGAAAAAAAATTAACTAAATGAATGTGCATGTATTCCTTATTAATGGGACCATAAGCACTATTAGCTGGACTGCCTGTAAATATGCCTGACTCGGCCATTCAATTTGAAAGCTAAGGGTGCAGACGCAGTCAAGTCGCTGCAAGAAAACAAATTACTATTTCTCTGTGGAGCCGAGGTGATTTTATCTGGACATGCTTTTAAACCACAGCAAATGCAAGACAGAGCAACCTGTCTTAGCTGCCTCTTACTGTCAGCTACTCTAGAAGCAAATCATTCATCACAGCCTAAGAGTGGACAGGTACCTCAGCTCTGATCACACATTGCAGCTTGTTATATTGTGGTACTTTGGTTGTAGCCGAGCTTTCAAAACAGGTAGGACTTCATGGAGACAAAGGAGAACATGGAGTTTTGACAAAATAAATAAGTATGTGCATACACACGGAAAAAAATATCATGTCTTCTGTCTTGGGCACAAGTATCTAGGAAACATGATCTGCCTTGAGGTAGCCGGGGTGGAGAAGGATGGGGGGTTTCAGAGCTCAAAATCCAACACCTGCACCCATGTGGCAAAGGAGATGCGTATACCATGTCAGCAAGCAAAGAATGTCTGCCCCCATTTGTGCACTCAGTCTATTCTTCAAAAAGTAAAGAAACAGATATACCACTGTTAAAGTATCATAAAGCCACATCTTCTAAACAGATTTCAGACCTGTTCCTGTTCCGCTCACTCTCCTCAGTAAGTCTGTATCTTCCTTGTTCACCATGGGGACTAATCACAATTTTTCCTAATGTTACACCTCCATGGACTTAATTCTACTTTCTGGTTTGCCATAAAGCAAATGAAAAATGCATCAACTCCTCTTTAGCTAGAATGATTTCAGCATAACCCAGACTTCTATATAATTAACTTCTGAGGCTTTTGTTCATTTGTATTGCAAGTGTGTTAAGAATTAAATTGGGATGGCTAATTGCATGGGGCAAATTTGGATAGATATATATGTACTGACAAAAGACATGCTCCCACAGTTGCCAAATTCCCAGTCCCTGCTCCAGCACTCCAGCAGGAGTGACTGGGAAAATGAATAAACATGCAACAGCATGTCAAGAAATAAGTCACCAGGGTTTGGGTTTTTTTGGTTTTTGGTGGGGTTTTTTTTCAGCTTTCTTTTCTGAACAGGGCAAATAATTGCCGTTTCTTCCAATGAAGGTTATTTGTGACATTTTACTTCAAAATCTTACTCAAAGAAAGGACAGCAATTACAAAACCAATCCTTTTCTTTTTCTTCACAAACCCAGCAGCATTCTTCTACTTGTTCTTGAGAGCAGCTGACATTCAAAAATATTCTTTAAGTAAATATAATAGTCTGAGGTTTGCACTTCCCCTAAAAGAAAACCACTGAATAGTTTAAATTTATTAAAAGTACAACCAACAAACCAAAAGAACCCACCACACCTTGAAATGCTAAAGCTGGTGAATCCTAGTAGATGAGCATTATATCCTCACCTGTAGCGCATGTACAGACACTTCATACGATTAATTTTAAAATCAGGGTATTAATAGCATCCACAAATACAGTAGCTGATGATGGCTTTGTTGGGAGTGATGTAATAAACCTGTAGAAACAGCTTTCAGTAAACTCACTGTAGTAATATTCCATTTCAGGCAAGATGGAGATAGCAATAATTACAAACAAAAATTACACACCTCAAAGTGGACTGTGATAATTCATCCTATGTAGGAAGCTATAGGAACGAAATACACTTTTATCACTGCTAGCACTCAGATTTTAATGTAGTTATAATACTTAAGAAACCATGTGCCTTACATCTTCTCCAGTTGAATCCTTTCAGGGAGAACACCGCTCTTTCCTATGTGACAGTGAGCACTTTGAACTCAAAGGCGATCCCCCATAAAACATTCTATTTAATCGACTGAGCTGCCTCAGAAGGATGTGGGTGGCTAGCTAGGAAAAAAACATGTGTCTTGACAGGTACATGGGGGTAAGGGGGAAAAGGCCAAGGGGCAGAAAGCTGAAAGGGATGAGACCCTCTGGTTAAACTTTATCATTTTTCCCCTTTTTGAACAAGAAGGATGTTACTCTCCAAAAACAAATCAGTCTGTTAGATCTTCTGCTGGCATCACCTTCACCTTTGCTTTATTCTTATTATTGACTCTTAAAGCCTCTCCACTACAATTCTTAGAAAGTCATGAATAAGCACTAATTTTAAAAGGCAGCCTTGGCACTCATGAGGCATGGTGATCATAAATCAAAGCAGAACACTACAATTGATTTGGGTATTGTAATCTACAACACTAACCTCAGCACTGTTTTTCCCCTATCTCTTGGCTTCTGACAGAGAGAAAAGGACTAGGAATAACAGCTGCTTTTCACTTTAACATTAAAGCAAATCATTGAAGAAATGGAGACCCAGTATTGCATAAAATCAACAAGTTTGGGAGTTTCTACTCTCACCCCCCAAAATAAGTACTATATTACTTTAGTCCATCTGCCTGTGCCCTAAGACAGCATTGAACTTTTTGTCTGTTCTAGTGTTAGAAGTTACAAGAAACCAAAAAGCAGTGCTCCTCTAGTGTAGTCCTCTATAACTGAGTGTGGCATTCAATAGGCCAGTAAACCTCACCCTCAAAGCAGCTTTGAGTAAGACTTAACCGGCATATAAAAAGCTTCATCAGCTTTCAAAGTGAATTTAGCAGATCAGAATGAGGCATGTTGGAAAAGCAATGTGGAAAACAAACCTAAGTTGCCAATACATAGTGAACAAGATCAGTGGGAACATGAAATTTCACAAATAAGGTGAAGTCTGTAAAATTGTGTACGGCAGCATTTTAGCTTGAAAAGAACACATAGCTCAGGCAGATGCCATATCTCTATTGTATGCAAATATTTTATTTCAATTAGCACTTTTCAATCATGCTTTTTCTTTTCTGAATGACTCACAGATATCTCAGTCAAGAAATGGCAGGATCATAAAACATGCCAACAGGGTGCATTTATCTTACAGAGAGATAAATGTGGAAGGAAACATGTAAATCTATCTTGGGATTTTTCTAACCTCTTTCCATTCAAATGTTTTCTCTACATGCCTGAAAGCCTCTATAACATAGCACACTCAGTTTTTATGTCCTTCCAAGCAAGAAGTATTCACAAGAATTCAATTGAAACTAAGGAAATTGTGTTTCCAGAGCTTGTCAGTCAGGCAGTGAAGTGAGGAGAAATCAAGTTCAGCCTACAAGTTTTATCACACTGTATTAAGCCGAAGAAGAGGTGGTAATACTAAGCTGCCCGCAAACACACATAAGAAAAGGGGGAATCCTTAGAACTTCTATGAGCCACTGAGAGAGTCCTGCTGCACAGGTCATTATGATTGGTGATTGTCCATGAGGGAGATGGACTGAATAGCTGTGAAGTATGGCTGGATGAAAAAATTCCGCAAGCTAAGATCCGTGATTGCACACAACACTGACATAAGCTAAGAATGCTACGTCTTGTGGCTGCAGTAGTTTAGCTAATTTCCAGAGTGCTGACCCCAAGCTGCTTTGGGGCTCTGAGCATCCTCATCTGGGATACAAGAAGTTCTGTCAAGGAACCGCAAGAACAGGGGGAGAAAAGTACTGGTTGCTGCCTGCTAGCCAGAGAAGCAGAGGAAACTGCTCAAGTATGGAACATTAGTTAATTTTTGACCCTGCATCACTAGTATATACCAAACAACCTGTGCTGGGAAGTCGGAGAAATATAAATACTCAACATTGATGAAGAATTCTATAATTGGTAAAAAATTAAAAAGTTTTGGCATGAAATCAAAACATCAGTGTTTCACTTTCCTACCCTATAGGTTTTAACACCTCTCATGTTGTAGGAGTGCTCTCTCCACACACAAATTTAAGCTGATGTTAACTGCAGTTGCATCTGAAAATACGTATTTTTAATACCGGTTAGGTTCTAGGAAGTAATCCCTTCCTCAGAAACTGAAAGATTTAAATGAAGTCATGTTGCTAAGTGCACTATTCAGCCATATATCATGTTCTCAGAAGTACAAAGAGTACTCAAGGGTGAAGGGGTTTTAGGATAATGGACGATTTCTGCATTAAATACAGAACTGCCATTATATAATTTTAGCATTTTGCCAACATTTTGGGGTTTTTTTTGGGTTTTTTTTTTGTTTTTTTTTTTTTTTTGTTTTTTTTTTTTGTTTTTTTTTTTAACTGGAGAAGGAGGAAGAGGCTGAATGAAACTAGAACAGAACTGTTTGTACCCTGGTGAATATTAGGGAAATGATAAATGATCCCTAAGCACACAGACTGATTTATGCAATAAAAAATAAAATATGATGGGGTGGAGCCTTCGTGTGAAAATCTCATCCTTGGACAGCTACAAGGTATGAAATGCACCCAAGTGTCTCAAATCCCTCAGGGTTGCAATTATCTCATGATAACCACACCCTCGAGAACTGTCTCTTTTTGCTCCTCTGTTGGGTGGGAGGAAAAGGGAAGGGAAAGAGGTGTATTTCTGATTATGAAAAACAGAAGATTGATAGTTTACATTAGTGAACCCTTTAAGATCAAACTGTTAAGAGTTCCTATTTTTTCCTAATTAACAGAATGAATAAAAAAAGTCATGTCTCGTGTCAGTGTAATAAAGGAAAAAACAGAGATAAAGAAAAGCCATTAAGACAAATACAAGTGAAAAAAAGCCATGTATACACATAAATCAAACTTGTCAGTAGCTCTCAGTTAATACAGTAATAGGATTAATAAACATAACAAAATGTGATTAAACCCGCAAAGGCTGCTACTCAGAAAATTGAACTAAACTGTGCTAACCTTAAAACTGCAACATTATTTGTCAGTCCCACCTGCATATAACTGCACATTTTTTGTCTGCTTGTAGTGCTAGAAGATATCATTAGAGAGCACTGAAGCTGTATGCACTATCTATTTGATTGTACAAGTCTGGACTCCTCTTAAGGAACTGAGTGGATAATGATAGGATGCGTTTTATCTGAAAAAGTAAGAGCCAAACCATTTTATATTACTGAGCTACGCAGATAATCCTCAGTTTCAGGTAAATAGACTTAGCTAACACATAACCCAATTCAAACCAATTCTTACCTACTTACTTATTCAGTGTACAGAAATACAGATGCCGACACCCCTTTTCATGCTATAATCTTGACAAATTTATGTAGAAAACAAGTACTATACTTGCAAAATATAGCGATGTATCAGCCTAATAGCATATCTACAGGGGAATTTTAATCCTGTAGAATGAGGAAATAAACAATGTGTTTTCTTTCTCAGATGAGAGGATGCATACATGCTTGATTCGCTTTACTGCACTGATAATATTCACTCTCTGCCAGCAGACAGTAACACAACATCTTATCACAGGAACTTATCATATGTAGGCATGCGATCTAATTAGATTCCACATCAAAATATATAGCAATCTGATTCTAGGAGTATTGTACATCCCCAGCGATACCCCAAGACTTTAGTTCTCATCAACATTTAACAGCCACTAACTCTTTTGAAACTTAGCGTCCCACAAAATTCTAAAGGCAAAGCCCATTCAATTAATGCATTTGCATGATATACAGTATCTGGAAAAAAATGGTATGCTTATAAAATTGTACATAAAGACATTCCAGCACACAGTGAAGACAAATACACACTGCATCTCAGAAGTCTGCTATAAATATTTGTTATTTTCTTCAGATCCACTAGAAATGCCAAAACAGAAGTATTTTAAGAACAGATGAGATGCAACAGTTGCTCTAAAATGCACAGTACAAGCAGTTTTACGCAGCACAACCTTTAGTTCAGATTAATTCTTTGTCTCTTTAAAATCTGCAAGTCCATCCTTGAAATCTCTCTCAGCTGAAAATTATGCTGCTTTCTCTGGGAATTCTCACCTAACCTTAAATATATATATAAAAAAAAAAAAAAAAAAAAAGTTCAAGGCAGTGAAGGAAGGGATAACAAAATGCTTTTAGCTGTCACACTACTTTTCTCACATTTCCCTTTGCTATTTATCAAATCCTTGAATGAAGTCTTTCACTGGAGCTGAACTATGACTCCACAATGTTATTTCTATAGTTACAAAAGAGGATGACTGCCTTGCCAAGGAGGGCTGGGCTTTTAAAATGAAATAGGTATTTTGAACACAATGAGTCTACATTTCATCCATCATCTCTTTACAGCTCTGTCTAAAAGAGAGAAAAAAATGTGATGTGCTCCATGGTAAAGGTGAACTAAAAATTTCGCAGCCGGCAAGCCTGAGGTACTGTTTTCCCTGTAAAGAGTAAGGCCACATATAGAGAAAATGACTGACTGCTTACAAGGTTTCTCCCCTCTTCTCACTTTACTGTTTTGGTCTTGAACTTGATAGAAACGTGTCAAGTAGAGGAATTTCAATTTTTATGATTTGGTTTCTTTTTTTCTTGAAAACTATAAAAATATTCATACAAACAAAATTGGGTTTGGAATTAACTTATGATATTCCAGTATAACAAAAGTATTTCACTGAACTTATTGAAAATTCCATTTATGTCATATAGGAACATATTTCAGCTCCCTTTCCTTGCAATCTGAAGTAACGCTTTTATTTCTGGAACAAAAGACTGTAGATATTATCTCTGATAACTAGCTCCAGATCTGTTCAGCATGTTGTCCAGACCGCAAGTCCTCTTTAAAAGTTTACATTCATATGTGATATGCTAAAGAATGATAGATCAACAGGCTCTAGATCATCTAAAATTTCTATGTGTCTTATTCTTTGTGTCTGCATCAGCACACTTTTTGCTGAAAAATGAATAAAAGATGTAAATATAAATAACCTCAGCTTAACCAGAGCTAATTTTAAACCTCAAGTGTGTACACAGATTCAGCAAAGTTGAGAAATTACCCATGGAGACAGGATTTCATCCTGGTGGAGCTGCTGGTTGGGTCAGAGACTAAGTTTATGAGCCTTCACCTTTTTAAAGAAGAGGAATGTGATCACCAAAATAATGGTATGTTTACATATGCTATGGTGATACCACATATGATCAAAAAAGCTTTGGGTAGTTCTATACTTTTAAACTACCATTGTAATCTGCCCTTCGAAACCCATTACCATTCCCCATACCCCTCTCCCCCCATAAGAGAAATTCGTAAATCTGAATCCAAAGCCTGGAGCTATTAGATCATGTTTTGGCAGACCTTGATGTTCACAAAGCTGGTTGGGCACACAACCAGCACTATGCATTGACGGGATACTGCCAACCACATTTCAGAAACACAGAGCTTCACATAAGAGCTGTATATAAATAAGTGTACTATGGAAAACACATACAGCTACGTGAGCAGCAAGAGTACTTTCTGGAATGTGTGTAACCTCACCGTATCAATGCACACACTGAAAAAAACCTTAACTGCATGCTGGTTAAGTAACTCCCCAACACTAGGCTAAGGAGAACCATCAGCTGCTCAAAATTGCAGCATAAACCCCAGAGAGGTCGGAAATAGGACTATAGCAAAGGTCTTAATAACAGGCATGAAAGAGGCAAACTCTACAGGACTTTACCAATCCATGCCTCACAAAATGGTCTTTCCTATTGCTTCGTTAAAGTCCCAAGAATTAAGAAAAAATAACACTGCATTGTTTCATATTAGTCTGTCTTGGCAGCCTATTGCATTCTCCCTGTAGAAGTGTCTGCTTTCAAATTTTAAGCCCTCATAGCAATTATCCTGTTTTCAGACTAAACCGATAGAAACATATTTCAAAAGAAGTTACACTTAAACAGAGGGAATTCAGCAGTGATGAATGTTCAACGGACCTCAGTGGCAATAAACTATTTACTGTCTTAACCTTTTAAGTTTGCACAACTGAAGCACTCAAGAGCCCTGTGATGAATTAGCTGAAGTGTTTGGTTGTGAGTCAAGCAGCCGCTGGTTCAAATCATCTGTCCAGCAACACTGCCCGCTGAATAGCCCCTGCAAGCAACAGCTGGGTGCCAAAGTGAGTGTCTTCTCATCCCTTCTGGAGCTCCATTGGCCAACCGTAGTTTCTGCCAACTTTTACTATGTCCACCATCCCTAATGGAGTCATTTTGGAAAACAAAGCACATCAAAAGCTGGGAATGATCCTAATCATCTTTTAATTACCCGCCAGATTATTACTTTACAGAAGACATAACATAGAGAGAACATCAAAAAGCATTCAGCGCACTCACTGCTACAGTAGCTGATTTAGATCTGCTATCCTCCTCTTGCAAGATTGCCAAAATAAATTGAAAGGGAAGAAAGAATCACGCCTATTGCATAAGCATCATCACCAAGGCTTTCCCATCACCACACTTCTGAAATTAGGTAACGGGAAGTAACCCACTACAGATAGGTGAGGACACCTAAGGCTTGGCAATGTACTTTTGGAAAACCTGTCTTTAGAGAAGTTAGTTTCTATACATTTTGAACAGAATTACTTTGCCTGTATTGAAAATGCACGGGTAGCTCTCTTGTAGTTGTAATTCTGGAATTATTAGAATAGGTTTTTAAAAACAGAGGGACCTCTGTAGGCCTTCTGTTTTTCAGTTTCAGAAGAATTCGATTTCTCTCAGCATTACTTGGAAATAAACCAGGTGATCTCTACCTTGCCTTTCAGTTGAAATATCTTTAGATGTGCTCTTCTCTTTACGTAGATGTATACATGTGAAATCTGTAGACTAAGATCCCACATATACACACCACAGATAGTTCAGGTTTTCTAAATAATCTAAAGAAATACAGGATCAGTTTTATGTTTTGATTTGCCATATAAAATGTGGAGCTATTATTTACACTATTCATTTCAAAAGGACATGGTAGTTTATTAATTTTTTTTTTTTCTTTTTGTGGGTTTGTTTGTTTATTTGTTTGGAGTTTTTTGTTAAACACTACTTCAGTGTTTGTAATTCACACACTTGAGTATGAAGCATGCTAGTATAAGAAACTGGAAGCAAAATCAGAAACATCCATAAACTGCTTAATTTCACACTGAGTAAACCATAAAAGCCCATAGCTGGTATTATTTAAGTCTGCAGGTTAGAAAACAAAGAAGCATCAGCTATTCAGACTGATACATACAGAAATCCAAGGAAAACATCATTACTTAAGGAGAAGGGACATATTTTTTCTGTTCCAATTACTATCTTCTTAAGTAGCGATTATAGACATATAGCTAATACTACTTACAATTCTTTTTTAGCATAAAAAAGTCCTTCGTAACACAGGCCATATGATTTCACTCAATGATTCTTATATCAAGCTGTATAAATAGCTAGTAGTTATTTATATCTTTTAGGCAAGCATCCAATCTTGATTTAAGGATTGCAAGTAATGGAGAATCTTTCACATCCTTTGGTAAGCCGCTCAAATGCTAATTGTCCTCACTTTTAAAAATTTGCACCTCTTCTCTAGTTTGAATTTGTTTAACTTTAGTTTTCAGCACTGGATCTCCACGTAATTGCCTGTGAGGTTAAGCACCCTGTAATACCAAACATCTTATTCCCTGAGTGAACAGGATCAAATGGCTCCTTCACATTCACTTTAACGAGATAATTCTAGTGGTCTCCGAATGTCATTTACTGGGAAGGCTGTTTTCCAGTCCTAAAAATCACTTTTATATTTTCTCTGAGTCATTTCCTACTCTCAACATATTCTGAAAAAGAGAAGACCAGAGGTGTTCTCATATTAGTTTATACAAGCAATATTGAGTCCTTATTTCTACTGAGTAGTTTCCTGTCAGGCTATAAACCTCACTGTTTTTCTGCCATGTCACTGCTCTGTGCTCAGCACCTACTACAACCTGTAAATTCTTCCACAGTTCTTACTGTCCAGCATACAAACTTTCCACACCCCAACCCCTCCTTTTAGGTGACTAAATGGCTTTCAGAGACAGAAATGCCCAATTCTGCAGAAAATGGAGCCCTCTCAAAGCCACCCTGGAGATCCTTACTCAATATTCCCCAAACCAAGGGCACTGGGCATTGCCAAGCCCTAGACAAAGTTAGTCTGTCACCAACCATACTCACCGTCTTGGGCACAGCGCACAACCCTGCTGTGGGTGCTGTACCCACTGACACTCCCAGGCCAAGAACAGCTGTTATGGAAGAGGTGAGGTTTGCAGTGGGAGGAGAAGTAGCAGGAGTCATTCCACCACACTCTGCAGTGTTCCAGAAGGCTGCAAGAGGGCCTGTTGTGCTGCAGAAGCAACGCAGACCATACTCCACAGGACAGCTAAGATGCTGCTGAGCTTCTGAGAGACCCAGAGCAGATGCTCATCAGCTCCGTAGCACTGATCCCGTCTCAAAGGTCTCTGTATTTGTGCTCCCCTCTGTGCCTCACATCAGAGTGCCCCACTGCCTTTTCCTAGACTACACACTGTATCTTACCCCAAGACATTTATCTTCATCAACCAAGGTGAAATACAGTTAGAGGACATATTAAACTAGTTTGGTTAAACTTTTTTGTAGCTTAAGAAGTCGGAAACGGCAATCAATTCTATTTGCAAACTGTAAAGCAGCTCAAAACTGATAGCAAGTTTCTAAGGAACAAAACACTAGATTTATGAGTGACCCATTTTTGAAGCACAAAAACATGATTATGAAGAAAGATAAAAACAGAGGATGCGAGAAGGAAGAAATAGGAAATGTCTCAGTATTATAATTCTGTCTGATTTTCAATAAGCAGTAGTTTTGGTGACAGCAGGAAACCATCAGACAGATAGCTAATGATTCCTCAGCACTCACCTTAAAAAAAAATAAATTGTAAATTTAGAAGGCTTTCTGGTTGTGGGTATGGGGACTGGGAAAGTATGGTTAAAGAAACTACTAGTGTTGTTTCTCTGGGGTTTCCAAAAGGGAAACTAGCCAAATGGAAGTAGTGGTTTTTTGTGTTTTATAAATTAAATGTTATGTTGGAAAACTTAGTGAAGATCTATTTAAAAGGCAGTTCCTATACTGTATCTCTGCTTTAAAGACAGGGGTTTACACTAGTATCTGGAAAATCTCAGGAAATGGGCCTTGAGCTGAGGACCCAAGGCATGTGCGACACAGCAGCAGTGACTTACACAGCTGTGGACAGGAAGACCAATTTCCCAGTGGTCATGACCCCTCTCATGGCACAGGCCTTAAGCAGAAGTCAAAGGCACATTACTGTAGGCGCTGAAGCCTTCCTTGCTGCTGTATCACACAAAAACTGTGAGACACAGATAAGCCCTTGTAGTGCCTCCCAAAAACTCAAAGTGGACAGGAATAAGACCCCAGCAAAGACAGCTGCATCACACTAACCTCTGTTTCTGGCTCTGCTGGCATCAACCAATTACCCATTCACAAGCCGAAGCACTTTCAAGCCTCTGGAGCTGATTTGCCAGATTAAGCTGCAGTGATGAAGACAGTTTAGCTTTGTCAGCATCCTTATTGAATTAGGGACCTCACTTGAAATGATCCAAAATGAAAGGAGGGAAAAAAGACATTTCCTAGACCAAGCAGACAAGATGACCCTCCATCCCAGGCTTGTGTTGCAGTTATGCTCCTGCATTTATCTCCCAAGTCCCACCTCAAAACCCTTCATCTAGTGACAGAAAGAAGTAGCAGATGAACAGAACTCCTGAAATTCATTAAATTTGTCACAATGCTTTATATGACCAAAATGTTCAATAAATCTACCCCAAATCCTGTTCAAGCAAGTAAAGTTTTACTACAGTTCAGGTCAATTCTGCCGTGTCTGTTCCAATTTAATTCATAGAGATGAACACAGTGGAAATAGCTTTTTTTACACTGTAAAAGCACTTCATTAGAGAGTTAACAGTAATTTGAATCAAATTAAAGGTTTTTCCAAGCACAAGACACCTTTCACTTTTACTGACTTGTTCCTCCTTTCATTTACATTAGTTTTACTGCAACCATGTCTTTGCCAACATCACAAAAAAAACCTTCATTATGACAGTTTAATGATTTACTACCCTACCGATAGACAAAAGAAAAAGAAAAAAAGATAAAGAAAAGGTGTTTGGTAGTATCAGGAAATGCACTTATTTTATTTTCTGAATTAATGGGAGGAGAAAGCTCCCCAAAACAGAGATAGTCATGTGGGTTTGTTGGGAAAAGGAAAATAAGTCATAAGAAAACATAAGAAACACTCCTCTGGCTTATTTGGGGACCAAGCATTGTAGGAGTGAAATAATAAGAAAATTGTTTTCTCCTTGTTGGCTTTATGTCTCTGGCATGAAGGAATCTGGAGAACACGAATGAAGTAAACTCTGGAATGTCTGTAATGTGGCCAAAAAGCATTAAAGTTATTGGTTTATATATACGACTATACATAGAGGGCCTTGATTCTAATTTACTGAGAGCAACAGCACACCAGCTTTGGGGTACAAGCTAGAATAAACCCTAGGGAGAATGTACAAAAGCACACATACTTATATTTGCATATACATGTGTGCACACTAGCACCCCTCAAATATATTTGCTTGTCATAATCTGACACCTGCACAGGTCAAAGAATTAATCTGTGTGAATCTGCTAAAAATTATTTTGAAGATTTTTAAATAGTATCATCCATTGATTTTTCAAAATCTTTTCACAGGTTAAATATGAAAATAAATTTGTTGATAACAATATAGTTTTTAAACCATAGTATGCATTGAAAAACAGAATATGTATCAAATCCCTTAAACTACATCATCTAATGTAAAACTTTAATAAACTTATTCACAGATCTTGCATATCCTTCTTCAAAAATACAGTTTCAATGAAGGGCAATTAACTTCTAACTATTAGCGTGTTTTCTTCTGAAAGCAATTTTTTTCCACAAATGAACCAAAGGGGGACATGGAAATCAGTCCTGACACAAGTTTCCACAAGTTGTCTCAACATCCAGCATCTGCTTTGGGCTTTAAATATAGATACATCTAAGAATACATAATGATTTTGTGTTCCAAAATAGCAGCAGGCAAGTTCCATTAGCTCAGAGAAAATGAGTGCATCTCTTGATACTTTGGAGCACCTTTTTTTGGCACTACAAGACAGGAAAAACACATTATGTGATGAGTAGGAGTTTAATTGCTCCAGTGTTTTATCTTTGCTTATATAAATACAACCTGTCACATTGTCATATATAGTGTGAACAATAATTTATGAAGAGTTTCCTAAACTATATTAGGAAAGCACGTTACGAATTAATAGGCAAGCTAGGCTATACACTGTCAAAGGAAAAACAGAGTAATTTGTTGCTTTCTAACAGGTGCTAAAAGCCATAAACAATAGAATGATACCTGCAAAACACTGAAATTTGACCATTTTCCTTAAGCAATGCCTGCTTGCTCAAAGCGCCCATTTCACCTCTTCCAAGTGGCAAAACCCTCTGGTTGCACAGACAGAGCAGTGGGCCAAGACAGACATCTACTCACTGTTCTTCTCTTGAAACCTGTGTGAACGTCATCCTAGCCATCCTAAATCCTGGATCTCCCAGAAAAGTCAAGAGAGGAACATGGAGTACCTAAGGTTTCGATTTTATAGCACAAGTTTTATGGAGGCGTCCTTTTGTTCTCAACATCCACAGAGCTCTTGGCTTTCCAACTGTTTATACTAAAGTATCACTTTTCTTTGCTTGATGTAAAAAGACACTGTTTTGGTTGACATATACTAAGATCTTAAATACACAGCCCTGGCGGTCATAAAATTTGGCTGCAGCTATTCTCACAGTGCCATAGTAAGCTGGTGACAGCCCCAGTACTCATATGTCAGGCACACTGTTAACACCAATTCTCACAAAATAGTACCAACACTAACCTGGAAATTTGAAGAAAAAACAGGCATAGAAATGGAGAGTCTGACAAGCTTCAGTAAAGAGAAGAGAGCAAAGTGGATGCAGATTGAGACTTCTTCTTGCCTTTATTTCAAGATGCAAGAAAAGTGTTTCAGAGACATTTTTAAGAAGAAAAGGTCTGTTTTTTTTCTGAATTGCCTGATTTTCTGAAGCATTAAAACTATGGTCATTTCTGTGATCCCCTGGCAGAACCGATGCAGAGAGAGAATGGAGCTGAGTGGTGGATGCCACGACACTAAGTGCTGTAAGCAGGAGGCCTGATCCAAAGTTTAGGGAAGCCAAGAGGAGTCTTGCTCCTGACCCCGTTGCTTGTTGGATCAGACCCAGGGACTGCATGAGCAAACAGTCTGTGCTATTGACACAAGGTACAGAAAGGAAGCTGAGCATGCATAAAGTAGTTTTGTGATAGGAGTGCAAAAAGCCCAGGAGTAATCACATAAGAAGTTACTTCAAGAAATATTAAAGAAGGAGCTTTGTTTTAAGGTTCTTGGAAGATTTCTGACACTGAAGTAATTCCTGTATTTTAAGCAGTAAACCACTGTATAACTTACTGTATCTATAGCATATGCTACAAAACGCTTATTTTTTTGTGCTTGGCTGTAATCTGCAACACATTCTACAACTGCATGGGGAAAAATAACTGCTTAACACTTATTTGAGGGCATGTGTATACTCCAAAGCTTTAAAAAGCTGTGGTTTTTTATGGTTTCTCAAACACAGGAAGAAAGCATTGACATAGGTTTTACTTTTTTTTTTCTTCTGTTTCCATTAAAAAAAAAAAAGAAAAGAAAGAGTGGCATATTCATGGAGGGGCTCTGTGCGCACATGCAGCACTGAAAACTACCACAGTGATCCAGATGGAAAACGCATCTCTGTCTTCATGCTGCTTCTATAGCTTTTGACTTGCTGAAGGTGGGTGGGCAGAACTTGGAGAATTTGGCACCTGCACGGAGTCTGTAAAGTTAGCAATTTGGCTATACTATGGTGATGAGGAATGTTGAATAACATTGTGACCAGAATCGACTCTGTCTAGGCCAGGCACAGACGCATGTAGCTTTTTCCTATGTTCTGTACATTGTACGTGGATTCTAAAGGGTCCAAATACCAGAGGAAATAAGTGCTTATCTGTCAAAGAGTCAGGAAAACAGAACAACAAAGGTGGAAGGGATTTAAAAAAATTCTTTTGCTGTCCTACCCCCAACTGAGAAGAGCTTGGCGCTTCCTCTTATTCCCAGCTGTTCCTAGTGCATTTGGCTTTAATCAGGTGCAGGGCAGGAACTCAACATCCTGTTGCCTTGCTCTGATTAGGAGGAGTCAAATTCTACAAATTGGCAGATTTCTTCTTTTAGTGTTCTTATTTGATGAATCATTTGTTTTAAAGTATTTGGAAAGGGCCATTACAGAGGCAGTGGACCCAGCTTGTTGCTGTTTCCAAGTCTATTTATAACTGCTGCTCTAAAGAGTTTCAGCAGAATGCAGTTTCTTCTCCTTTAGCACACAGAAAGAATAATCCTGTTAAAGCAATGGCACAAAGGAACAGTGATAAAAGGCCTGAAGCATCTATAATCAGCAACATGCTAATAAAAACATACAGAAATGTGATGTTGAAGCTGTATCTTTGAAGTTAATGATCTCTCTAATGTCAGTTCTAAATAATTTCAGTTTAAATGTTTAAGTAATCTATCTTATTTCTACTACCAACCTTGCAAACCCCACTTCAAATCTTAAATTCATGGTCTCTATCTTTCATTTTACTCCTTTCTCATAAAGATTTTGCAGTCATAATTAAACTGACTGGGCACAGACTGCTTTCCCACACTGTTAGCAGGGGCAAACCTATAACTCTAAACATTTATCTTTTGGGGTTAGTTACTAAATCAGTTGATAAAGATAGCACACAAGCCATCAAAAAAAAAAAGAGTATATCTTTTTGTACAGGGAAAGATAATTGTTTCTTTAACTGAAAGTACAGTAAAAAATACACTTAGAAAAGGTGTAGAAAATAAATATTATGATTGCAAAAAATATTTTCCCTCCTTCAGCCCTGAAAGTAACAAGAAAGACAAAGGAATAAATGTTTTACTACTACTCTTTTTCACTTTTCTTTTTCCTGCTGGTTTGACTTAAGAGAGCCAGTCAAAGAAGGGATTACACTCCACCCTACCCATGCACAGGATTTCCTCTTCCTTCCTTCTTTCTGTCTTGCATTTGCTCATTTTAAAAACATAAAAATTTAAGTTGCTGACCAGACCAGAAGTGTATTAGATTTGGGAATAAACTTTCAAAATTACCCTTATCACTTATAGAATAGTCTTTCTCCTCAGGGAGGATTCACATTCATTAAGGGAAGTCTAGAAACTATGTACGTCCGAGTTCAATTCAGATACTAATCAGTTTGGGTTCACTACAAAGGAAGAAGTTGCTGGAAAGATCTACTTTATATGTCACTCAAATTATTGGAGCGTTAAACGTCAACTATACCATACTTCGTTTTCAGTTTTTATCCACTCCCAGTTACAAGCTGCTGCCCAATTTTATCATAAATCATGTTTTATGATTTATGATTCAGACCATCACCTGGCACAGAGAAGTCTAGCTCTTATGTTTGCTAAGGAGAACTCAACCATGAAATGCAATTCTGTACAATAAAAAGCAGACAAAAGGACTATATCTATCGTCCAACAAACCAACAATAGCTCATAAGAAGCCAGCTCCCAAGAAGTAAATATGCTTGGTGTCACTCAGTGGCCAACACCTGCTAACCAAAAAATCCTTGGAAGAAACCTGAGATTTAGACCTCTTAGCAGCATCCCTCTTCTGATGAAAACCAGCTGCAATATAGAGACAACTAGACCCAGTAGAAGGAAAGCTTTCTAGCTCCTGACCTGCACTCTCAGCTGGGTCCTTCATGTTTAGAGAGGCTCAAAGCATGCTGTGGGGCAAAAAGGAAATCAGCATGGTGCAGTCTTTCAAAGAGAAGCTCAAGTAACTTTCAATACCTGGATCATGTCTGTCTCCCCAGTTTCACACGCCAGAACAAAATACAGGAAGATCTTCCAGTACTTCATCCACAAATTATTGATAATACAAGGTTGGAGAAAACAGACTAGAAGCTAGGTGGAACTTAGCACAAGTAACTACATGAGAAAGACAAAGAAGGACTTGGGGGTGTTGGATGATGAGAAAATGAACATGAGCCGGCAGTGTGCGCTTGCAGCCCAGAAAGCCAACCATAACCTGGGCTACATCAAAAGGAGCGTGACCAGCAGGTCGAAGGAGGTGATCCTGCCCCTCTACTCTGCTCTTGTGAGACCTCACCTGGAGTATTGTGTGCAGTTCTGGTGTCCTCAACATAAAAAGGACATGGAACTGCTGGAACAAGTCCAGAGGAGGGCCACGAGGATGATCAGGGGACTGGAGCACCTCCTGTATGAAGACAGGCTGAGAAAGTTGGGGCTGTTCAGCCTGGAGAAGAGAAGGCTGCGTGGAAACCTCATAGCAGCCTTCCAGTACCTGAAGGGGGCCTATAGGGATGCTGGGGAGGGACTTTTCACTAGGGACTGTAGTGATAGGACAAGATATAATGGGTTAAAACTTAAGCAGGGGAAGTTTAAATTGGATATAAGGAAGAAATTCTTTACTGTAAGGGTGGTGAGGCACTGGAATGGGTTGTCCAGGGAAGTTGTGAATACTCCATTCCTGGTGGTGTTCAAGGCCAGGTTGGACAGAGCCTTGTGTGGGATGGTTTAGTGTGAGGTGTCCCTGCCCATGGCAGGAGGGTTGGAACTAGATGATCTTAAGGTCCATTCCAATCCTAACTATTCTATGATTCTATGATTTTAAGATAACTGGTAGGCGATGCTTCCAACCCCTCCCCTCTTTTGTTTAAGGAACAACTATAAGAAAAAAGGTTGGTTGCTAGTCCTGACGGTCTTCAATCAAGAATGACATTAAAAAAAAAAAAAAGCTATCTGATCAAACCCCAGTATAGATCACCTGTATGTAAACTTTAAAAAGTCAACGTCAAAAAAACCTGGGTAACATAATTTCAGAATAAAATGTCAAGTTCCCTCCCCTTTCCCCCCCAGCCTGTGAAAGCCAAACAGCTGCTCACTGCCATTGAAAGCATCCTATTTATTCAGCTCACATATAGGGCTGGTCACGAGTATAATACCAGAATAATTTTATTTACTTCATATTTGAGCTCATTTGTTTATGCTACATTTTCATTACATAGCATTGGTATTTAATTTTGGTATTTTTCTCTATTTCCAAGAGTAACATTTCCTCATTTCAAAGCCCACAACTGATTTCAGTCAACTGATAGACAAATAATATCTAGACTGTATTTAAAAGCTCTTTGTCTCAGGAATTACTTCATCCTGTTGCATGTATCAAAATCAAGCCTAATTACAAATTCTACCACCAGTCACTCTCAAAATGTGACTGATAATATTTTTCATTCTGAAGCTCCCAGTAAAAACAGGGTGGGGGTGGGAGTGTGGGGTGTGGAAATCACAGGAGAGGAGGGAAGAGCTGCAGGAGCTTGGGCTTTTCCACCTGGGACAGGGCCTTGAGAACCGGACGGAAACAGCCATGGCTTTAATGTTTCCAAGAAGGCTGAAATGTGAGAGATTTGGGAAGCCTTTGCTGCTTTGTATTCTTTTTAACATGGCAATAGAAATTCCAATTAAAATGTATTCTCAGCCTTATTATTCAATTTTTTATTTATTTTTTAAGCAGAGGTTTCTTTCCTGTCCTAAAAGGTATATTTAAAGAGGTTTGGAGGGCTTTAAATTTGTATTTTTTCAAAAATGCATAATTTAACCGTCAGAGCAGGTATGCATGTCTTCAGAAAAAAATGTGCCTGAGCCTGTACATGATCAAATAAAGCATTAAAGTATTTACTGACACATATCACAGGGAATTTATTCTCCAAAGCCAGCACAATGTACTTGGTAAACAAATACAGTATTTCATAAATGTACCTTTTCTTTTTATAAATCTTTCGCCAATGGAATGAACAGTCTCTGAGCCAAGACATTCAGTTGGATACATTTTTACATGCCTGAGCACTAAGCTATTTTTTCACAAGGACTGAAAAAGCATTTAAATCTAAAATTATTTATTTTTATCAGTCTAGGTCAAGTCCAGTGTATGGGTGCAACACCCTACACTCTACAGCAGAGCTCCTATTCTTCAAACACCAGCAAGAACAACTACTCACTGCTATCCTGATCTACATGGGGAAAGCTTTCTTGTTTTCTGATTCTTAGAAGTGACAGCTCTCCCACTCATAGAACAAGCCTCTGAAAACCAAAGCTTATGTTGCAAGCACTGGTAATCTTAGTTACACAAGCTCAACTACTTTGGGCTTTTTTTTTTTTTTTTTAAGGATATGTATTATAAGGATATTTTCTTGTCTTTAAATCCCTGGGTAGTCCCTCCGAAATCTACATATGCTCACAGCTAAGTGCATATGGTAATGATGCATTGCTGCACAAATCCGTATTACTTTTACACATACATACACCATAATATACAAATACAGTATAATTCCATGTTTTAGTTTTTTCATGCTGAAAAAACTGCCTACAATAAGTAAAGCACTAAGTTAAATTGAGCAGTCTTTACTCATGCAAGTTGCTCTGAGTTGGTTCTTTCCTTCAGGAATCAGAAAATAATAAATAACAATGTTTTCTACAGGAAATTACTGCAATACATCTTCAGAAATTGCAGCGATTTCTTTGATTAAAACATTCAGAATTTTTTTCCCCTTAAACATATGATGGAAGGTAAATCCCCCTTACAGAAATTCTAAAGAACATTTTCTTTAAGGACCTCATGTCACAGTCTTAAAAATTGGAAAAAAAGAAAGTTCCATTCCCCTGTTTTCAAACTCTCCTTTTCCACTAGAGCGAAGGACATCAGACGTGTTAAGGTCATTAGCCAGTTGGTTTTTGCCTTGTACACGTATACTCATTAGTCAAACAGGATCTAATAAGATAGCTGTCTCAACGTCTTTCTTAGAGGTGAAGAAAGGACAGAACGGCACATGAATTTCCTTTGCTGCTAGCATCTTAATTAACTCCAGAATAAATACTCACTCAAACTTGTTAAAGAAACATCCCTGCTTCTGCAAACAGCAAATTTGAACTACCTGTAATTAGGTAAGGCTCTCATCCACAATTTAATCACACCAATCACCTGGTCACAAAGGTCCCCTCCAAACAGTGCATGCAGAAGGCAGCTGTTCTAAAAGGTGCACCGCTGTCATTCAAGAAGGCTGCCATATATTTTGTCGCAATTTCATGGAGGCGTACATGTGTTTACCATTCTCATTTTTCACTTTTTTAAAACATAGTTCTCGAAGACTGGCACCAGGACTCAGCCTTCCATTGCAGATTTGGGAAAGTCACTATAAAAAACAGATAAAGGGGTTCGCATTCAATGACCACATTCTAGTTGACTGCAACTGGGATATAAGATTTTACCCTCCATCACACTGGGTTTCAATATTCCCTGAAGCATATAAAAATTAATTTTCTTCCAGCTTCTATTTCCACTGCAGTTTGAAACCATCTTAAACCATCTTGTAATTTCATTTTCTTTTTTTATACCTCACCTAACCTAACTCACTCATAATGTCTTTTTCCCTGTAACAAACATCCTGAAATCTTGGCTGAATTCACTGGAAAGCAGATCCCACGTTGGTGTATCCTCAGAGATAAGTGCATTTCCTGTGAAGTACAGGCAATGGCAGGGTTTGAAGTCCTCTTGGATGAGGAAGATTTACCATGCAGGTTTCCCACTTAAGGGCAAGTAACTTGAGCACTAGGCTTTATACAGAAGGGTAGGAGACTATTTCATCCAGGATTCTGAATAAAAGTGGCTATGACTATGTAGTTAATAAAAAAAAAAAAAAAAATCGGGACGGGGGTAAGGTATTTACCAGTTCATGTTACCACCCTCAAAATGTTTCACAGGTGTGAACAGTCCCCTAGAAGTCAACAGTATCACTCACGATAAGCACATGTAAGCATTTGCATCCCAAAAATCTGGGAAAGAAAGGATCATAATTTCTCAGAGGAAAGCTCTGGGAGTCCCCGTCAGCTCCGCAGGACCTGACCTGAGTACAGACACCAATGTTGGCTGGCTCAGTTCAGTAGAGACTCTTTTAGAATCTTTTTAAAGAAAGCATTTACCAATTGCCTGCAGTTATATTCAATAGGATAAACAGGATGAAAACCTAAAAAAAAAAACAACCCAACCCCACAACAAATTGAAAACCTGAAATAGCAGTAGTAACGTGGCAAATTTATGGAGAATGACCAAATGAAGTTAACAAGTTTTCATTTAATTATCTTTCATCTCTGATTAGTGAAATACTGCATCTGTCACTAAAGAGAAACTACCTACGACCTAACTTCTATGCAATTCATTTAATGATGCTATAAATCCAGTGCCTGTGAAATTAATATCTTTTCCACAGCAACTGAGCTGTGACACTGTCAGGAAAATCAAGCACAAGTATTTCACAGGAAAAATACCTTTCTGTTAAACTTAATTCCAATAAAAAGTAATAAATAAACAAAAAGTAAATGCAAATAAACATGCAAAAAGTATGCAAATAAGCACATGTACTGGAAAAGGCATCTGAACTTTCAATAGAAATGTTGTAGTAGTACCTGCCCATACCTTGGTGCTTACACACAGAAAATGTATAGACCTGTAATTTTGTATGTTGTTAAAACATATTTGGACAATTTTTGGTCATATGGATCAAAGTAAAAAAAAATACAGTATTTTATTTGTATGAGGGATTTAGAAATCTAAAGGGCAAAGTTCTGTCCAAATATAGTGACCATTCTTTGAGAACCGCATGAATAAACCCTACTTTAGTTTCCCAACAGGCTACCAAAAGGCACGACGCACTCGACTGAGCTTTCATTTATGCTTTATAATTGGAAAATATTACATGTTATATTTCCCAGTTTAATTAACAAAGAATAAAAATTTTTGTTCATTTCCAAAGACATCTCATGTAGCTGCACTGACCAGGGAGTCGACTAAACAATGCAACTCACTAGCAGAGGACAAAAGGTCATTTGGAAGGGATGTGCCTTTAAGGACTTACAAAGGCTTCATCCTCACTCCTGTATTAAAAGAGGAAACATATCTCAGTAAAGGAAGGATGCCCACTTTAAATAAGGAAATGAGTTTGCAGGATGTACACATGCTGCTTTCTATTAATGATAAGCAAAGTCTACTGCAAAAGCAATAGACTTCTTCAGCTTTGGCAGAAGTTGTCTTCTTGTGGATTACCTATAAAGAACTTTAAAATAAACAGACTGCAAATAAATGTCCTCTACTCTTTTTTTAAAAACTGATTTATGCATGTATAATGGTGATTAACAAACACTGATTACTGTACTCGGCAGCAAGAGATATAATTACTGTCTGCCAGTTTTATATGTAGGCCAGACACAATAGCAGTGGTTTAGGGCAGCAAGAATGACTGCTTGCAATACTTGACATTTTCTTCTTCAAGCTAAACTTTCCAACTACAGAGATTAGCCAGGTTTAAGGTCTTCTAAGGATTTGCAATTTTCTCTCTTTAAGCTTAATAAACCCTCACAAAGTGATTATTATTTTCCATTAAAAATCTGTCATTTGTTTAAACATGTAATAAAAACCAGATTCTGCTTTGCAGCAAGGATTGAATATCTGACCACAAATTTTAAATAAAAATAGAAGGTATAGACTGTTTTGTTATACTCACAATCCTCTGTGAGCACATATTATTTGACCACTGAAGCTCAAGAGAATGCATATCATGCACATAAATCCTAGACAAACCACTTTAAGACTGGAAAACGCAGGTAAGTAATAATGCACAGAAATTCTAATGTAATTTAAAATATACATGCACACATATGTTTGCTAGATAAACAAGTAAATCTATTTGCATGCAAATTCAGATTCAGGTACAAGGGTAAGCTCAAAAGCAGCTTATTGCCTTAAAAAAATTTCCCAGTTAATGCACACAATCAAGTTTCCCACTGCAACTTCAACAATTCCAGGATTCAGTGTTCCCATACATTATTATTATTAGTTCATAAAACATTTTGGGTTTCAAAGGAGGACTTTTTTTCCCTGCCCCCTAGAGTCTTTAAGATGACCACAAATTCTGTCTGGCTTAAAACACTGAGCAGACATTGCACAGTATTAGTTTACAACTGATTGAGAGAAGCAGGCACACTCATTTGCCGCAGCTTGGACCATCACATGGCTCCACGTTGAACACGTTGAACATCAATGGACATAGTTAAAACAGAAATTCATCTCTGTATAATTGGCCAGAAGAAAGCTTACACTCCATACTTGACAAAAATCAGGCTTTTTCTGACAAATCCCCCAGCCAGTCTTCCAAACAATAATAAACTGCACAGGGAAATTGTTGTGGCATAACAACGCAGTTAGGAATAACTGCATACCAAAGTGGCTGTAATCCTTATTTATCCTCTTCCACCACGTTGTGGAAACAAGTGTAACAAACTCAGGCATGTAGACTGAAACACACAACAAGTACTAATATCGCTAGCTTTTTCTTGGGTGCCAGAGCCTGACAGTTCTGGTGGTGGCCACATGTTTTTTGGATCACACGAGACGTTCCTATGCTATCCAAAGAAGTTTGGTTTTAAAGAAATAGTTTGAATAAAACTTCAAGCTCTAAAAAGCAAAAGTCTCATTAAACAAAAATGATTTCTTCTACTAGCCTTGGAGGTGTCAACGTTTCCATCATACACTCATGTGTTTAGTGTTCATTATTCAGCTGTAAAAATTTGCTGTTAGCCTGAAACTTGGCAGAAAAACATTTCTTAAAAATGTGTCAAAAGTCAGACTGTGCATTATATTACATAAGTGGATTTTTTTTTTTTTATAAAAAGAAATAATTACCAGGATAAAGCTCTTCTGGGTGCTTGTTTAATTCCAAAGCAAACAATTTTCCTTAAAAGCGTCTCTAGGTATTTATGGGGGAGAAGGAAAGAGGGAAATTAAAACTGACCAAGCAATTTCAGTTATAAATATAACTTTCTGTATATATTTTTTTTTTCAATCAAGCATTTGTAAGGATTTTCAGCAAGCAGACTTTACACACATGTATGGCAACCAAATGAATATGGATAGACCACAACAGGTCCCAGGAGCTGTTACTGTCTATTGGGTCAATAATATGCAAACTGAGAAGGATTTACAAGCTGGACCATAATGGCTCCTCAGGACCCATTACTTTCTGATGGGTAAATAATACATGTTTTCAAAACTATTGCCATGCCAAAATACGTGTTTGCCCTTAAAGCTGTAAAGGTTCCAAATAAACCAATAGGATTTATCAGATAAATAACACATTTACAGAATACATGTTTAACTAAACAAGTAATGCACTTAGATGGTGACTGAAAGATTAATAGAGATGCTCTAAATTAGATGTACACGTAGATGTATACGTAGATGCTCTACTTATTTACAAGATTATTGGAAACCAATGAGCAAGAAAAAAGGGACTTACAGTAGCTAAAACCAAAACAGGCAGGGATGAAGGGGATTTTCCCCCTTTCTAAATAGATTTGCAGACAGTTGTCTAAAGTATCTGTCAAAAGTCAAACCTGTATTCAGACAAAGTAAAAGATACTGAAACTGTGTGCATACAAGAAGCAACTACAGAGGTTACAACCTTATGGGGCTCTAAAGGCTGTCGCACTTCCCAGGTGGTTTGCATTTCATGGGACATCCTGTTATTAAGCCATTTTCCTGACCACGTCCCAGGACACTGCTCTAACATCATGCTTGTTGTCTCTGGACTGTCTGATCTCCTCACACTTTCCTCCCAGCTTTGGCTGAAGCATGTGAGCAAACCTAGGAGGGAAGCGCTGATCAAAAGCAAGAGAATTAACCTAATGATGTTGGGAAACACTAAACAGCAATACCAATGCTTGGAAAGAGGAGATAACCACAGGCATGGTGTAGACAGCACCAAAGAGGAAGGAACAACAACAAAATCTGAAAGGAAAGAAGCTGATGGCAAAAACAAAGGCAAAGGAGGAAAGGAAAGATGAAAGGACCACAGACCAAAAAAAAAAAAAAAAAATGGAGAGAGAAAAGAAAAAAAGATAGAAGTGGAACAAGATGTCCTCATTTTGCTTTTCAGATTTTGAGATTCTGCAGAGAAAGCCTTAGGAACTGTGAGATGTGGTTGAACAACGAGAAAAACCAAGCTCAGGAAGTACTTTAATGGCCCACCTCTACTTTGAACATGCATTTTCTGGCAGCATTTTAAACACGGAGCTAGTTCTGCTTATTTTATGTGATGCATTTGTTAGCATCTATCTGATGACAGGAACGAAAGAAGCTGCAACACTCCCATTTCACATAGGGTCAGAGTCTAGTCATGACATTACTGGCAAATCTCAATTAAAATTAATCAAGTTACAAAACAGTGGCTTTGGAACTGACAGCAAAAATCAATCAACCACTAAATAGCAGCAAAGACCAAAATATGAGTTGTAGCTGGGAAAGGTGCTGTGCTTGAAGACACAAAAAGGAGTACAGGTGATTGAGCCTCAGAACCTCCACTTCCAGGAGAGCTAACTTTAAGCAGCAGCAGGCATCTAAAAGAAAGGTTGCAGTGGCTGGCAAGGGATTCAGTGTTATTTTTGTCCTGCAGCCCAGGTAAACCTTGGGTGAGGAAGGGTGAGATATTGAAGCAAGCCAAATACTTGAACAAGACCTACATTTAGTCACAGCAGCAAAAATGTTCTTTTATTTCCCTTCGACTGTTTGGAGAGCACTTCCTAAAGGGAAGGTGGCAAAGCTTGTATCGTTACCCTTTTCAAAAAGGATTCTGCTGAACAAAGAATTTCTTTCATATCTGCAGGAATGACAAAACGAATGAGATTCTCCAAAGGGCACTGCACAACCTTTTGTTTCTTAACAATAATTCTTGAAACAATAGGCGTGGGCAAATCATCGCTTGTTCATTGCTCCAGATACAAAGGAAATTCTGTACTCAACCTCAACTTCCTTTAGCAACATTCAAATCTCACTTTTGACATTCAACGGAATGAAAGAGAATTTTGCCTCTTTTTTAATTTCAAAAAATTTGTAACAGTTCTTTACACTGGAAGGCAATGTTTTAGCAGCTAAAATAATCAATATTTTAGAATAAATTACAAGTGGTGATGCACTGGAGAATATATTGCTTTATTGATGTATTTGTCCTGCAACACACTTCTGTTTTGACAAACTTTTTTAAGAAGAAACGTAGCAAGCATGCTCCGGAGTGTAAGAAGTTTCAGTTCAACCTCCATCTCCCACAAGCAGTCAACAACAAAAATCAGCAGGGAAAAATCAAATGGTAAAATAAAGTTTCCTTTCTGAAAAAAACTATTAATCTTTTCTGGACAGCTCTTAAGAAGTTGTTAATAAAAATCCAGGAGTACTGATGCAATACATTAGCATGTCTCTCCAAAGGAATCTACCACCACCCGCAGCCATCTTTATACAGCATGCAGGATCATGAACAATTAACCCTGTTGAAGACTAATATCATTCTACGAATACTCTTGAGAACAGCCTCCTGCATGCTTTGGATAGCTCATGAACAGTGTTCAAAGATGTAAGAATTAGCACATTAGTTTGAAAGAAGAAATTAATCCACTGGGAAAAAAACTTAAGATTTACTCTCAGATTTAATCCTTCCCAATGATCAGCTCACACATCATAAAGATGACACGGTAACTTAATGTGGGACTAAAAGAATTATGATTTTATTTATAATAACTACCTATTAGAAGGCATAAATGGCTTACTTACATCTATATCCTACAATAAGCAAACAAATCCTCTATTTACAATCTGCTGGGCAGGGAGGTATAAGCGATGATTTCCTGGATCCAAAGGTCACTTACCTAAAACGCAGGGTTCACCAAGTTGCACTGCTGTATTTTTTTGCAGTAGCCGTGGCTCAAGGTGTACCAACCTGCTACCATACCACTTGCCTCCCAAGGCTGTCACCTGACCATCTAAATATTCAAGACTCCTGACCACTAAGACTTGCCCTCACCCTTTAAGGTACAGCTATTTAAAAGCACACTTGCTTTCCGAACACAGTCTCTATTGCTCTGTGATTTCTCATGGGCCTAAGCAAGTGGGACTCTCAGAAGGAAAGTCCTGGTCAATCTCTGCCGCTGCAGAGACAACCACATGGGATGCTAGGTGAAGCCTTATGCTGCAGCCTGCCAAAAAACACTGTTTCATCACATTATTAAAAAATTAGTTGTTGGTCAAACAACTAACTTAAAAACCAAGTTTCACTCCTGAAGTGAGTCTTGGTCTAGAATGTCCCTCTTGCTTCTGATTTCTTGTCTGGGACTCACTGTAGGGAGGAAAACTGCTGTGACTCACCTGAAGATGGTCACATCTTAATGCTCTTTATCTGGGCCACCTGGACTCCCCATTTGGTGACCAACTGGGATATTTTCCTTTACAGTTCTGCAAAGTCTAGGATATCTGTCAGTTTTAATTGTGTTTTATATATACATATACGTAGCCTAAACTATGTTTTATTAAAATCAGTATCTAGCTAGTCATATGTGCAAGCTCATCAAATACATGGACTACTGGACTGGACAAATATTTGAGCACAATGGTGAAAGGAAACCCCCAGATTCAAACAGCCACACCTGCCTTGAACATTGAACCCTACTGAGGTGAAAAAAAAAAAAAAGGAAAATAAAAAAAAAAAAAAGGAAAATAATTCTTCATCATGGTTCTGCTAATGCTTGAATTTTGGTAACACCGTTCCTCAGAACTGACAACACCCACCTGCCTCATGTTTACGTCTTCCTGTATTTGAGGTATGATTCAAACCTGTAAAATGCATTTGAGAATCTGAAACAAAGCGCAGTGGAATGATCCATGGGAAATGACCTCATCTCGGCATGAGGCCTGCTAATAACTCTCCCATGGCAACTGTTTCTCTTGGACATAAAAGAAGGCCCATACAATTTATAAGAATTAAGTTGAACACCTTCATCAGAAATATAAAAGCCTACTAAACTGATGAATGCTGTTGATAGTCAGGTGGAGTCCTTTAAATCTACGAGAGAACACAAAAATTTCCATAGCACAACTGGTTCCCAGTACTTCTGAGACCACTTCCTTGCAAAGGCTTCTAGTCACATGTACTGCAGTAGTTATTCCACACCAGTAACTGGATGTGGGACATCAGTAGGATATATTCCACAAACACTTTGAGAAGTTACACTGGGCAAAATAATCTGTATGAAGCAATGTTTCAGAAAGTCTCTAGTTGGTAATTCTCCACCAAAAATAACATCTTACTCAGGTAAGAGGTCTTACAATAATTAGAGATGCTTTGGCTCTTTTTTGAGTATGGGTTGTATAGTACTTTATACCAGGTAATACTTCAGAAAAGTATTTCCATTGCAGCTGCGTAAATTCATCCTGTCCAGATTTAGCCACTGGTAACCTCAATTGCTGTTTCAAGCTGTTGTGAGCATATTTGCACATATGTCCACATCTTGCAGAATACAAGGTTTATAGAGAATCAGATCAAATAGTTCTTATAAGTTCTTTGAAGGAATATAAAATAAGCATTTTAGAGGGTTTTTTGAGTCTTCTGGATCCAAGACATTAAATAATGCTATTTGTTGCACTTATAAGGAAATGGATCAAATAATCAGTACAATTAAAGTGTGCTTCTCCACTCTTCCACATTTCTTATTAATTTGCTATGTTTAAGAAAAGGAATGAAAACAGGGTCTGGTAACAGAACCCATTTGCACAAGTTCAAAGTGTGATATATAACTCATTAACAGGATTTGTCATACTTCTGTCAAAGTAACCACAGTAAATTGTTTCTAGACTCCACTTATATCCCATGCAAATGCTGGAATTCTGAACAAGTTGAATATTTAACACTCCCTCTGCCTACACTGCTCCCAGGAAAAGCCTTCTAATGACAAACTTTCCTCACATAGAAAGACAGCTTTGGTAACTCATCATAAAACTGTTCTAGAAGGAACTGTGAACCACAGCCTGAGACCTAGCTGTGCCATCAAGATGACTGAATAGAAGGTGCTCAGAAGACTGCAGCATCGTGAGATTCAAAACACTCGCAGCAGTACAGGGATAATCTCCTGGGATGCCTGCGCTCTGCAAGGTGAAGCCTTATGCTGTAGCCTGGCAAAACCCAGCAGTTTTCCAGTGTCCTTGACCTAGCTGAGAGACACAGAAGCCTGACAATCTTCAGAGAGACACTGGAGCCAAACCTGGCTTCATCACTGCCCCAGAGGGATTTGTCCTGACAGAATGGCATTCCACTCCTGCCGCTTTCCTTCTGCAATTATTAATCTCCAAAGGACTCATGCAGCTTGGAAATTTTACAGTGCATTTATGAGCTCGATGACTGTGTACCAGGTAAGGAGGAGGAACAGGGAGCAGAGCAGCGGGGGCCAGGGCTACACTCCCATCCTTGCTCTAGTGAAGACCCCAGGTGCTGTGAGCACCCTCTGAGAATGAAGAAGGTATTTTCAGCAAGTTACACAAACTTGCTTGGACGTAATCCTTCTGTATTAACCTGTGGCTAATACAGGAGGTGATTAATAAATACCCAATACCCAGTTCTATCCCATATACCTCCCTCCAGTGCAGAACTAAAAAACCTCCTTGCTGTTCCTGTTTTTTAAGCCACCCTGGACCCTCTTAACTACTAGGTGGTCTGTTAGTCTACCCTGCCACCCCACAGGTTCCCAGCTCCTTGGGTTTGGCTGTGCTCTGCTGATCCCCCGCTTCCCCCACACTGGACTTCTGTTTTCTAGGGTCTCCAGGCCCAGGAGCAGCGGGAAGCTCAGCAGTTTCACCACTGCACTTGGAATATGAAGAGCAGGCATGATACCTTTCTCCTATGCTCCCCCCAAACCTGCACTAAACCTATGAATTTTTAGATGGTTATATTCACCCCCCATGAAGGCTAGATATTTAACTTGTGTTTAAGTAAGAAAGAAAGCACTAAGGGAAACAAAGAATTAGTTTTCTCACTCTAAATGTGCTGCCTCTCAAAAATTGTTCAAACTCAGTCTACCTTTGAATCTATTTTTATTTTCCATATACAAACAGAGAAAAAATAGAATGGAAATAAATAGAAATATAGGCTGAAAATAAACAGAAATATAGACACATATATTCACACCCTGTATCTATATTAAGGATATACCACTCTCAGAATTACTGATTGATCTGGTTTGCTATATTAGCACTTGAAACAGATATACTGACACTTTCCAGGAAGGGGAGATGGCAAGGGCTAGTTTACCAGCAAGCAAAAAGCCTCATGCTGGTGCTCTGAAATCCACATTTTGGCCACTGCATATTTTGAACATACACACATAAGCATATGCTTAACTGTGATGGGGAAAATACCTTTCAAAAAAAGAAAAATCAGAAGCTTGTGAAGCCGCATTTGGATTCTTTCCCCTTAAAGCTTATTGGAAACTAACCCCAAACTCAAACAAGCCCCATGATACAATGCCGTTTTTGTCATGAGCTCTGAATCAGCTCCACAGCACATAGTGTATGTACTGAAAAACAGCTGTTGGGTGACAGACCGCTAGCTGGGAAGTTTGAGTTGAGTGAAGTGGTTAACCCACATCCCTTCCCCACTGATAAAGTGCTTTGATAAGCAGGCCATACTGGTGAAAGCTAGAAAAAGGGCCAGGGCTGAGACTTTCAGGAATGAATGTAAGACTTGTTTGGTGGAAGCAACCTGAATCTCTTACACAGTCTCCTCCAGTTTTTTACACACCCATCCCCGGTTACTTTTAGTACACCTCCTTCCTTCTGTTTGCAGCAGAACCGATGCTTTGATATGTCAAAGCAATATCCCGTACACATGGGAAATAAAACCAGAAAATTCTGCTAAAAAGTCTCCCTTACTGCAATGTTTTACAAAGTGTTTTCTGCAATTCACAATGTTACTAGTGCTGTAGCACTAAAAAGAGGTCTGTATTGGAAAAAAGCATGTCTGCACTAACCACAAGCATGAAACACATGGGGGTTTTTTTGGGTTTGTTTTTTTTTTTTTTTTTGCTTTTTTATTAACAAAAAGTAATTCAAAGAAAATAAAAGGTTTATTTGGATTAATTCCTGAGCTTCAGCTAAGCACTTTTAGAAATAAACTTGTTAATTAAGTACAGATGTCATGCAGACATGTACAAAATCCCCATTCCTCTTTACACAAATCTTACATTCTAGAAATATGTCCACAAGCTGTACTTATTATAAAAAAAAAAATCCTACTAACAGAAAGATATTTTTCTCTTAGTATGTCACTTAAGTTGTTTAAACAGTCCTTTCACACACAAATTTATACAAGGGTTTTTATCCTTCCAATGCAATAAAGTAAAATTCCAGTTCAGTTGGAAGTATGCATATTCCAATCTCTCTCAAATAAAATCATACAATGAGGCTGAAAGCTTGCTGTACTGGACATGTACACTGGTACACTCCAATGTACACTGATATGCACACTGAATATTTTTCTTCCACAGTGTTCTGGTCTTGGTGTCTCTACAGGCACTCAACCCCTTTGAAAACCAAAGGAATAAATTACCTAGCAATAGTTGCTTGACCCCAAAAGAACCACAGTATTACTGTAACTTAACATACAGTTATTCAGCTGGCTTTGCATCAACATGCATGTTAGCCTACAGGTGGAGTAAGGCATATTCCTAGATTAAAAAAAAAAAAAAAAAAAAAGAAAAAAAAAGTTAAAAGCTTCTCCAGATGTATGCTTCTCCAAAACCTTCTAAATTAACATTAGATTTTCTGGTGCTAACTACAGAGATGACACAGGCAAAATCAGGAGGAACTATTTCAGAAAATGTTAATAGTTTTGTGGATGCAAGAAATACTTTTCTAAAGTATTTATTTGTTCTTAGCATTCTGACATACCTCTGCCTGATCAAATTGATCAGATGTCATTTTTCTGCCTGCATTTAATCAAACAAACAAGTAATTCCTAAATATCTCCACTTAGAACATTTTCAAAGGGTCAAAAGATTATTAAACGGGGAATACAGCAATACAAGTGGAATTCTGAAAAGCCAATTAGGAATTGTGTAAAGGGAAAATCCTTCTAAGTAATAGAATACTACCCTCTTCACAACAAGTAGCTAACCAGAATTGTTTCTTAGCATGAAGTGTGTTAATTTTCCAGGAATGTTACATAGAAGTGTAAACGAAGAGTAATAACAACCCTCCCTTCTACTTTAATTACAATCATATTGATCTAACATTCAGAATGTTTACAGTATTTGTTTTATTTTGTTCTCAGCAAGAAAAGGGAGTGGTCAATGTTTTTAATAAAGGTAGTTAAAAAGGTTTAGAAAGTAAAAACACAGTGCAGAAAAACCAGAAAATGTTCTGTTTTGCAACAGAACAGAAATCTGAAGAGACTGGGTTGTGTGCAAGCCTAATTTGAAACCACTTTGTTTATTTAGGCAAAATAAACCCCTACTAAATTGATTATTATTACTATTATTAAAGCCAGAAAATTAACTGAATCGATTTTATATTGCACAGAGTAACAGAGGACTCACTGTACAGCCAGAAAAACTGCAAGAATCTGAATACTCCCATCATCTACAGATGTGAAAAGGACATAAAGAAAAAACAACAGTCCAACACAAAGTATTGGCAAATTAAGGTCTACTGGGGGGAAAAACAACCCCAAACTCAAAAACAAACAGAACAAACAAACAAAAACAAAAAAAAAAAACAAAAAAACAAAAAAACCAACCGCCCCCAAAAACCAGCACCCCAAAAACCCACAACCAAACCTCAAACCAAATTGAAAAAAGAAACAAATAACACCACCCTTAAAACCTCATCCAAAATTCTTATTTGCCAATATATTAAATAATTTACTGTTAAAACTCATGGTTTAAATGAAGGACTTGAAAATGGAGAAGGACTTGAAACATGTGTTCAGCCAGGAAAGTGAGGGATCCTAGAGAAGAAGGGAACAGGCTAGGCACAATCAAACAGCTGGTGAACTTTCTCCTGTGTTATCCACACATAGACATAGCCTACACAGCTGCTGAAAAGCTAGGGTTGGTGACCTTTTCATTGATTTAGCCTTTTAGAAGCTGTTTTTACACAAAATCTCCTTACTGGAGTACATATGTGAAAGCTACAGCATGCCGAACACCCAGTGAAATCCAGTAACTCTATTTTTCCAGTACATTATCTTGTTTTGGAAGAATGTTATCTATTTCAGAGATACACAGTGAAAAATTAGTATGTGTTTATAGGGCTACAGCAAAAATCTGAGACACATATGCTTCTGGATCCTGAGTGCTTCAGGGTCCAGAGAAACTTCTCATTTCAAAAGCAGCTTAGAAAAGCCCTGAAAACATGTCCCCAGAGCAAAACTGAAGTATCACTGTAGCCTGGATACACAAGCTCAATTTGGGCTGGTATGGATAGAAACGAAGCCCAGAATGTAAGTTACAAACTAATATTTACACCAAAAATCCTTGGGCAAACCACCATGATAATGGACTTTGATAGACAGAAAGCTTGCAGGCCCAAAGCACAAGTCTGTGACCATTAGGTCAGGCCTTAAAAAGCTGCAACACCTTTGTTTTGTAAACCAGGAACAAGGCCTAACAAGATATTCCTATACTTTACTATATGAAAAATAACGAAGGGCCTTATCAATTGCTTATAGGACAGCTTATATTAGCAGACAGGATGCTGTGCTGTTCTTGAAACTGAAGTGGGATGACCAGCTGGGAAGGAAAACCACCAAACTCTGCTACTCAGGGAAGAAAATTATTGCTTTCTCATGAGATATTATTTTTGACAGCTGGTCATTTTGCTATTGAACTGATTCAGCTCCTTCCACAGAGCTGGAAGCAGATTGTGCTGCACTAAAAAAGTTACTCAACGTGTGCCTATCTTCCTTAAACAGGAGATGCAAACGTTCACTTTATTATTAAAAAAAAAAATAGGAAAAAACTCAGAAGTAGAAAACAACAGATAATTCTCCAACTGCTGTGCCAGCAGAGAGATTTTTAAAAAGAAAGAATAAAGAAAACAAAAAAACCCTCCTAAACAACCAAAACACCCCAAAAAACAACAAAAACATACAACCCACACAACTACAATGTGTGACAACTTCTCAATGTAACTTCTAACACAAAAGAAAACTGCATACGCAAATGTTAAAGGGAAATTGGATCTCTAAATATTCTGTCATCTCAGCATTTAACAAATTTTTAGGGACAAACCAAGCAAACAAACAATATTTCAGCTCTCAAAGAGGCAATGTAATTTTGTAAAACATGTTCTGATAGCTATATCAGCCTGTGTTGTCTTACAAAAGCAGTAATGCATACAAAGCAGGTTTTCTATTACACTAGTAGAGTGCACATATTTCAGCTGCTAGTTTTGAATTTCCAAGACAAGTTTACATTGATGAGAATATTACTTTTGGGTGTGAAACCTACTCTCTACACATCATCTGCAAAAAAAGCCCTCCACCACCAATCCCACCTTTCTTCTCTGGCAGCCAAAGGAAAGCTACTTGCCCACTTACTGTGACAAGAGTAGGTTTCAGTACTGCAGTAGTTATGGAAGAAATATGTAGTAAGCAAAGTCCAAACATGACAGAATGAGTATTTCAGTCCATTTTCTTACAGCACCCTTTTAACATGAAACTATGTTGCAGCTTTACACATATTCAGAAGGAATTAGAAAACATTTCTTTTAGGAATAGTGTGCAGAGATTGTGCAAAAGCCATAAATACCTACCCAGACAGAGACACCTTAAACAAATTATGTGCCAGGATTGTGACATAACTGTTGGGGTGTCCACAGGGATTTCTGGAATTAAGACTTGGAGGAAGAAATATCATATGCTCTTAATGAACACATAAAATCAGCCAGGTTATGTGAAAAAAGTGGTTTCAAAGATACAATTACATATAATTAAAATCTCAGTAAAACGAAACAACTCTAAATCTCACCGAAAAATTAGCACCTCTAGTTGTCTGTTTCTGATCTGTTGCAAATGGAAGTACACAATGCGAAAGGAGCAAAAGAAAGCTCATTCAGTCCACAAAACAGACACGAACTAAACTGCATACAGAATACTGAATACATACTAAACTGAATACTACATTCCATCATGTAGTGAACTGCATACATAGCATTCCCTGTCACGGTATTATTATTATGCAGAATATTCTAACTTCAAACTTAATTTCTGATTTTATTTTTTATGTAATTTTATGCACTGAACTTTATAAAAAAAAATGTCCTTTCTGGCCAAACTAGAAAAAATGAGGACATCAGCAGAACCAAAATCTCCTCACTCCAAGTGTGTTTGATTCATGTACCCCATGTAAACTTCCTACCTATGCTCTTGCTATTTCTTAAGCCAAACAATTAATGATTAAGCTCTTTGTTACATTCTTAATCCTTCATGTAGAACTAAGGGCATGTGCATGTTCATGTATAAAATCTCCACTCCATCAATATTTTGCAATGGTAGAATAAAACAGATTGGGAAGGACCTCTAATACTATGAAAGCAGGACCAACTTCTATAGGGTCAACCACAGCTTTTTCCAGGTATATTCTGAGTATCTACAAGTGCAGAGTATCTGTGCAACAGAGATAAATCCTATTTTGTGACTTTGAAAAAACTGGAAAAATATGCAAGTTAGCCACGTAGAAAAGGAGAAATATGTACCTACAAAACACAAAAGCAATGCTACCTGGCAGTGATGTCTAAATCTAATAAACATTATGTCCCAACACACTGAACTCAGTCGAAGCTGAAAATGCTTGTTTTAAGCATTTAGGCATCTTCCCCTGGAATAAATGGGTGCCAAGAAGCAAGGGAAAAAAAATAAAAATTAAACCTAGTAACTTACTTTTATTACTCATCAGAAAAAAGACTGAAAATTAATAACTCTGTTACAGCCTATTGTAATTATCTACTTCGTTATTCAAGTCTAGATCCTAGATTCTCCAGGGTACTCACACACCTAACTTCTATGAAGATATGATTATTTTTACAAATCTGGCTCTCGGGAAACAAGCTTCCTCCTGAAACTGAAACTTATCTGCTAAAACTCATAAACTCATTTGAAATCACACCTTCTCTTACCACACAACCAATGAGAGCACAGCATGCTCTCATTCATACAAAGGCACAAGATTGCCCTGTCTCAAGCTTGTCTTGTATACTCCACTGTAAGTTTTTGTTTTCAGCTGTTCTTTGTCAGACATTAATCACTTATGAAGCCAGTATTTTCCATAACTGTATTCTGCCTAGGCCTGGGGTTTTGTTTGTTTTGTTTTTCTCAACTTCACCCTAAGATACAGTTCAGGATTTTTTCAAAATTAAAGCTAAGAAAACCAGGGGGTTTTGCCAATGTTTTTAAAATCCAAAACTACAGCTATTTTAGAAGAGCTACACTGCCTACAGTATTTCAAGTAGCAGCAACAAGATAAGACAAGGTGGTATGGATTTGCTGATCCTACAGAAATCTATTCTTGCTGATTTTTATAACTTCCCAAATACTAGCACTTAAAATTAACAAGCTTGAGTATTTCATTGCTCCAGAAAAACACAGTTTCCAAAAATCTCATCAAATCAAGCATGAACTCGAGCATTAGACCTAACTAGCAGGTGACAGTATACCCCAACCAATGTGTCTGCTGAAGCCTGCAGAGTGACCAGATTAAAGGAGGAAGATCTGGTGGTGGTCTAATTTATCCGAAACAGATTAGCTTCTGTGTACCTCTCACACTTGGAAGATGACTGCTACCCCACTCTTCCTATTCCTAATTCAAACTATTTGAACCACTGTCTCTGAATCATTCAAACCTTAAAGAGATGTGAAGTCTTCATTATGATCAATGGAAAATCAAATTTTATTACTAGAAGTGATTTCTCTTCACAGGACCTTAACATCACACCATGCCATCACACCTTGACATGATTATGAGGAATCAACAGATGAGCTGGAGATAACCAGAACACTGTGCACAACGTCACCACCTCTCTGCACATATATTTTTCTCTTCCCCTCATCCCTGCTGCTGGTCAACTGACTTACACAGAGGTGGTCTTTAGAACATGGCATGCCTGTACAGTTTCTACTGTCCCCATGTCACGAAGCAGGCACTTTCTTCTTGCACTCCATTAAAAGTCACATCAACTTTCAGCTTTCCAAAATCTGATTGCCACTGTTCTACAGGAATTCCAGCATCCCCAACATCTCCTGAGCTCCCACCTCCCACAGATCACCAAAGGACAATGCAGGATATAGATAGAGGAGAGAAATGTGGTGAACTTAATGGGATTGGCTGTCAGGAACACGGTAGGAATGCAGATGCCACATGGAATGGGATTACTGCTGCTAGGAAAGGAGTTTGGTCTGCTTGGCTCATTTGCATCTTCCTTTTGTCATCCATGCAGCAGTTGATTTAAACTTCCCCAAACAATTACTATTACGTAGAAAGCAGTAGCATGGAGAAGAATGGAACATCTTTCACAAAGTTTAAAATTAGTGAAAAGACAAGAATTTCCCTAATTTCCCTGCTTGCACTCTACTACACTTAATCTTCTCCAGTAATTAAAATCCTGAAATTTTTATTAAATGCCTGTAAAAACTGTAATCCTGTTATTTCAAAAAAAAAAAAAAAAAAAAAAAGAGTAATTATCTCAATTAAGACAGCAGAATTACAGGTTGGAAAAAACATGCAAGTAAACAAGTCACAGTCCCCAAATTAACATTTTTGGTCACAAAATGAAAATATTTGCTGGATACAGCATTATTAGGCTGCCACTTTACAGTGACACCTAATCCCTGTGCAATTTAAAACGACATTTACCTCACTGTGGGGAGATGCTTTTCCAGCAGACACTAACATGGGTTGTCAGTACTCCATCCAAAGCATGAAAGACATTTCTCCTTCCTTTCCAAAGGAAATCCCAGACAGAATCCTTTTACTGGGGGAAAGGGGTGGGGGGATAGAATCGGCCGTATACGAGCCTTTTAATTCTGATACATGCCTCAGTTACTGGCAAGGCAAGCCACAGAGAGTATGAATTGCTTGTTTTTATTACATTTGGAAAACATCCAAGGATTAAAAAAAAAATAAAATAATTCAGATGTAGTTTGAATGTATAACAAAAACGATACCCAAGTCATGCCCCAGATTACTGCCCTTATGCAATTGAGATTGGCCAGAATCCACATAAAAACATATCTCTTGGCTCCATGCTCTAAAATGTGCTTGATTCAGCTTGAGATCTGTGTATTTATTCTCATAGACAGAGCAACATTATCATATCACCGTGAGAATACCTCTGCAGAAACTCAATATAGCATATTTGCAAAACTATCCTCCCTTTTTCACACCCAGAAAGACATTATTAAATTATACAACTCCAGCAGGACTAGGGAAATGGTTGTAAAACACAAATATAAAAGGTAGGGAGAAGAACACAAACAGATTTTTTCTTTTTACGGAACATTTGCAAAAAGCAGTACCGGTTGTCTGGCAGCTATGTTTATGATGCAGCTTTAAAAATCACACTTACTTTTAAAATATGGAATTTTTTTTACAAGTGTAAACTAACAAATCTTTCTAATCAAATGCAGAACAGTAAATAGAAGATTCATTCTGCACATTTATTCACTTACTTTGAGTGAGAGAGTTAAGTATTACCAAAACTGGAATATACAATTCATGCTGATATTAATGCGAATTTTTGTACTGTCTCATGGACTTTTTTTATTGACAGCTGAGGAAAGGTTTTGCAAGATATCAGCCCTATTGTTCTAAATACATCCCTATAACATAAGAAAAAAAAATTAATTACCAACAACATATTCAATTTGTCATATAATCTATTGTGCATTGCAGTTTATATGATTTCTGAATCATTTTACAGTATGTGAAATTTCTTTGCTGTGAACAGTAGTGGGTATGATTAATAACCATTAATTCAGAGTATTCTGTGTATCTTACTGTTTTCAAAATTATTGCATGTAACACGGGAAAAAATTAGGCATTTCCACAGAAGAAAGCAACATGACTTAACAAGCAAGCTGAACATTAAACGCATCATCCAACAACATTTCTAGTCTTCCCTAAAATCATACTAAAGGAAACCATGTTTTTTCTTGGAAAGCAAGAAAATTGCTTCATATTATTTTCCTTGGAGAAATAAACAGGTATTTGTAAGCTTTCTCAGGAAACATAAAATACATAAAGGTCCAGACTTTTAAATGTGTGGATGCCCACTGCCAGGCTTGAAAGTGTCATTTTTAGCACTTCTTTTTCTGCTCTTTCAGTATTGAGAAGATCAGGGAAAGAGAACAACATTTCTATAAGCATGTGATTTGGGATATTTATGGTGACATTCATATTTATGTATTTATGGTTATACTCAGTTGACAAAAACCATGGCAGTCATATGATAAAACATTTCCAAAGGCACATTTAAAACAAAAAAAAATTGAAAAGAAAAAGAAAAAAAAGGGCAAAACCAAACCAAACAATAGGAGGTCACCAGTTGATGGCAGAAGAACAGCTGTATTTTCTTCGTAACATAAATAAATAAACAAACCCTAAATTTTAACATCAAGCATATATCCAATTTCCAAGTTATAGATCAGAGCATCTTCTATGCACAGTCAAACAATAAATATTCTTTGAAAGCTTTTTTTTCAAGCCACATAATATTTAAAAGTAATCCTTTGGAAGAAAAGGTCCTAATAAGCGGAAGCAACTCCACTCTGCCTTCAACAGTCTTTTAGAGAGGGGAAGAAATGCAAAGGGAAAGAAATAGCAAAGTGTTACTGAGTATTTTTTGGGGTAGTGAATTGAAATATGAGAAGGGCTCATTTCAGCTAACACAGTATCACTTACATCTCCATAGCTCAGAAATCACAGCATGGCTTTTCAAACATATAACAAACTAGATAACCCTCAGCACAAATCAGAGTGGAAAAAAACAGATAAAGTTAATAACAGATTTCTAGCATTAATGATTCATAGCATAGTAATGCATTTAAAAACAAAGTGAAGAAAGCATTTTTGACACATTGGTACTGCTATTTCTTGAGCTTCTTCAGACAAATGCTAAACAAAAAATAAAATAGCACAGAAGATGCAGTACCAATAGATAAGTGTAATTTCACAGAAAAAAAAAATTTAATTTGATCATTCTGGAATTGTGCTGAAGTAGGCGAAATTGGAAAGCCACCCCATGCACAAGAATGATACACAGGCCTAACAAAACCAATAACTATCCTCTCTCAAGCCATTCATGATCTTTGCTACCAAATCCATGTGGTATTATACAATGATACAAAGGTTACAACTAATGTGCAAAGAATAATTTTGCTCATAAAATGTCTTAACAAATATTAAATAGGTATATTTTATTTCCTATGCCATCCTTCAATGTATATTCTGTTACTTAATAATCATTGCGTTCTGCACTTTCAATATGGGATATCAAAGACTTAACTAGTTTGTGTAAGGCTTGGAAAACCATTTTTGAGGTTACGGCTTCAGTGATATCAGAAAGTAGTACCAGTTTGAATTAAATTACTAACTAATCTAGTTAAGCTATTTAACAAATTTAAGGCAAAATATATTTTGAGTTTCAGAACATATGCATACATGATTAGTTCAAAGTACGTACTTATTATGTACCTCCATACCACCAAACACTGAGTTTGTTACACAGCTCATAAGCATGACTTACACAATTTAGAATTCAACCAGGTAGAAAAAATGGCTTTCTTCTAGGACAACAGATAGTCTTTATTATTATTATGTATTGTATCATATGTGTATACCTACATTACAAAAACATAATCCCAAGTGTCATATAATATGGAGAAAACCCAGTTCAATGAAACATGTCTTCTGTTTTCTCTGCATATCATGAAGAACATTGACATTCAATAATTACTTGACAACTTCTTGCCCTTCCCAATCTACCTTCTTTAAAGGTCAAGATTAAGGTCTGTCACCTTAATCTATGAAAGCCTCCACCTATAGACACACACAGAGTAACAGCAAATTCATGCTGCACATCATATCAGAGAAGGACATCCAGTTCATAGCCAGTAGCTGCAAAACTAAAAATCAGGCCTAGTCAGAATTTGGGATGAAGGTTACCAAAGGGCTAGCAAGGAAATTCATGTGACAGAGAGTGCCAAAAAGGATGTGGAAAGTGCAACAAGCATCCATTCTAGCATGTTGGCAAAAAGTATTTCACAGCGCTTACAGTGTAATAACCTATAACTAGTACATAATGTAGCCTTTATGCATGCCTCTCTCAGAGGGAATTTTTTGTAGGTATTAAGTGTAAGAAGTCTATTTCTTACTCTCCCAGTGTACAACAATTACATTATTGTCACTCAGTCCACTGTGCATTGTAAGTCTGATTTCATGTAACAACCTTGCTGCATGCTGTTGTGTCTGGGTATGAGGACTGTGGTATTTTACTGTTCAAAATCCTACCTCAGGATGACAGATTCCCCCCTGCCCTCTTTTGCCTTCCTCTTTCCTTGTTTCCCTCTCCCTGGCTGTCAGGGCACTTTAATCCAGGCACCCTCACAGCAGAGTGATGACATCATGACCTTTACTTACATTCTTTGCCTGAGATGCAGGACCTGGCCAGTGGTTTAAGGTGTTGAAATGTATCACTGGTTCACTTCAATGCAGGTGTTTCAGAACTGATCTATCACATTTACAGGGCCAGACTCAGTGAAAAGCCAGTCACTTAAAATATTACATTAAAATGTGCTTCTAGTCATCATTTCTAAAAAGTTTTCCTCAAATTCTATTGGGAATAATTTGAAAGGTATGTTTTATGCTCAGAAGCAATAGGCCACCAGGTGGTTTTAAGTTTTCCTGAATGGTTTGGTTTCTATTCAGACTTTGTTTCTGCGTTGGTTTATGCTCCACAGTTTAATGACAAAGCAAACCAGCCAAGGAAAAATAAACAGAACAGTAATTTTTTTCTCCGCTTTTTAAGAAAAATATAGACAAATAGCTAACATTTCAGGGGTTTACTATGAAACAAGATTCCTTTTAAAGTTAGTATTATCAAAGCATATATATTTTTTTATCCAATACCAACAGAAAATAGGATATTCAAGCAGCTAATAATCTTGCCAAAAAACAGGCTGGAAAACTTAAAAAGTTTTTATGAGAAAGTTCATGGTCTCAATTAACATTCGGCCAAAAGCCTGCTGTAGAAGTAGCAGTGTAAACTAGACTAGTAGTAGACTAGCATTACTAGACTAATACAGAAGGAAAACTATAATTTTATCTAATTTTCAGGTTATAAAGATTCTTACTAAATATGAATATTTAAGGAGGTCATTTTGAAGATCAAGTTAGCTTCCAATCATTTCCTTTAAAAGATTTCATGAAAACCAGAGATAAAGAATGAATGAATCACCCAAAGCAATTCCTGTATTGTTTTGTCCTACAGGCCTACGGACTGCGAATTATGCAGAGTAGTAAAAAGTTGCCTCTCTCTGTTCATAATTGGACTGCTCTAATCAGAAAAAAAACAAACAACAGAACAACACAACCAAAAAAAATCCCCAAACAACCCAACAAAACAAAAACCAAAAATCCAACCAAAAAAAACACCACCCCTAAAAAAAAACCACCAGAAAACCCCAAATAACAAAATCAGAATTAACTTCAAATACTGATTTCTAACATAAAAAAGTATTTGAGTCTGAAATTCCACAGTCTTGAAAGCATACAGCTCCCTCTGACTTTTGCTTGAACAAAGTAAGTCTGGAGATTTACCATGCAGATTACTGTACTTTATCACAGAACATTGTCTTTTTTACTTTTTTTTCTTTTTCTTTTTTTTTTTTTCCTATTTCCTATAAACAAGGAGAAAAAAGACTAGGCAAGAAAATATTACAACTGCCTTTTTAGACAAGTGACAAGAAAAAAAGATCGGGTTGACAGAAAAGTTACTGTATTCTGAATCCTTGCATATTCCTCATCAGTATTAGGATGTTCTTTTCTTTCAGTGAGGAAGTCTATTCATAGTTAAGATTTCCAAAGTTATATCTTTCGCACTTGATGATCTTAAAGGTCTTTTCCCACCTAGTTGATACTATGATCCCATGATCTTTTGGAAATCTACCTATTTATTAGATAAATGAGATAAATTGAGAGCTCCAAAGAAAGTATAATCCACAGCTAAACAAAGTTAAAACCATGCCTCATAACAATGTAGGATTCATTCTGTCTAAGACAAAAAATTAGGGGAAAGGCTGAAGCAGGGGTAGGCTGAAGCTCTCCAGTGAGATGGCAGTTCCACTGTCTAGACGGCACTGCCTCTAGGTCGCACTTAGTCTTCTAAGTCTGTGCACCCCAAATTCCCTCTAGTTTCCCAGCAGAAGTATTTTACCTTCTTCACTGAATATATACGGAGTTTGGGTACTTGATGTGCATCTTTTGATTCACACTCAAGTTAGATGATCAGAACAAAGCAACAGGGCTACTCCCCACTCCACAAAATTCTCAAGCAATGGTTGCAATGCAACTAAAAAAAAAAAAAAAAAAGACACTTAAGACAGGTTTTCTAAAGAATTTAACCATCTGAAAGATTTAAGGCTAATTTTGGAAATAATCATGCCCCTACTAGAGCTCCTCTATTTAACAGTGTGATTTTTCCATTTTTACTCAAATTTGTGTGAGTAGGAACATTTAATTTCAAATGCCCAAAGAGATTTCAGTTTGTTTTTTAAACAGGACATATTACTCAGTGTTTACTGCTTGCAGTTATTACTGCTGAAGTTCATTTAAGGCTACTTAAATCAGAAAGGTTGTAACACAGATTATGTTACAATCTAGTGATTCCGTTGTCCAGGATTTAGAATTGCAATTGTTTTCTTAAGTCACACAGTGGTCTTACTCAATATTGTAAATGTCTATATGGCTGAATATCTCTAAAATATGGCCCCAAAGTTTTAACATGTCAGACTTCTAAACCTCCTGATTTTGACATTATGCTTTGATCTGGAAGCTACATTTTTCATAGCTGTCTCATGAAAACATCATGAAAATAAATCTCACTCACACTGACATTTTTGGGAAGTACAGATGCGGTGTTAGATATTCTTTAGAAAGTCCTCTGCTGAGAAGAGAATCAGGTTAAATATCAAAAGTGCTACATACATACTAAATAATGTCTGGGATCTTACTTTGGAGAAATTTACCAATTTAAAATTAACAGGAAACTTGCCACTGGACATGATGCACCAAGAAATTTTGGTTTTGTTGCTCTCTTACCTCAGAGTAATCACAGAATCATAGACTCATAGAATCAACTATGTTGGAAAAGACTTTTAAGATCATCAAGTCCAACCACTATCCCAGGACTGCCAAGACCACCACTAAACCACAATAATAATACCTCATGGTATATGCAATTAATTATGCTCTTTCACAAAACACTTTTATATTATCTCAAAATAAGTATAAAAGAAACGCTGATATTTTAATGACTTGTGATTTTTCTTGTTTTCAATATGACTATTAAAATAAAATACAAAAGATACTTCTCAACAGGTAGCTTTACCCACCCCAGATCACCTTTCCAAGCCAACTTTCCTGCCCAAAACACACTTCAGTAAATTAAATACATGCATAGTCCTTACTGAAATAATTTGTAGAACAAGTGTTAGAAGACATATCCTAACTGATTTTATGGAAAGCTTTCTGATCTTGTTTTAAGATGTTACTCTAGCTTTAAGTCAGTATCTTTTCCTGTATTCAACAGGAATGTGAAGCTTTGTATGTTTGCAAACATAAGAAAATACATACATAAATTTCTATTTCTTGTGCTTTTTAGTTCCAGCTTTATTATTTATCAGCATTGTACGCATTATGTGGAATCACTCAGGCACATTTACTGACACAGGGAAAGAACTTATTTTTTCAGATGTATGTATCATCTTGTACGTTTTTCTTTTCACTTAGTGATTTTCATGTTACTGTGGTAACTTCAAATGTTATTTGATTGCTAACGTATATCCCACATATGTAACTATATAGCACATGTACTATATATCCTTAACACAGGTCGCATGGAATAGCAAACAGACATTCCAACTGCTACATTTCACTAGTCTTTTTTTTTGTAAGTGTAACAATTCTGTTTTAAATGCAGTAGCCAATTTTCCCCCACTTGATTCTATTTTTCACTGCACATTATAATGAGCTGTTTTGTTTATTGAATTTATTTCAGTGAAAGCCAGAAAAGATTTCTCTACCAACTGAAAGGCCAGAAACATGCTGAGGTACTTGCCCAACTTACACAGCACATGGATTAAGAAAAATTAAAAAAAATGTAGCAAGTTAAAATGGCATAAAGCAAGTACAAACTTCCGCTACATCAGGTCCTTTCACAGCTTGCCATATGCCTTCTGCTGCTTATTTCCCACTCATTCCATGCCGTGCCAGTTCAGGCAACTTAAAATCATATACGGCAGCACTCATCAGGTAAGAAATGCATCTGAAGTTCTAGCACTGGCTTATTATATGTTAATTCACTCATCTGCCTACATCTTTGTAAGGAAGACTTACAAAACAAAATATGTAAGGGAGAAAGTAATAAAGAGAGACAACCACCAGATATACTTATTTGTGGTATTCATCCTGAAGAGCATTTAGACCCCCCTAAAATAAAGTATCAGAAAGCCAAAGCAAGACACATCCTAAGGCAGCAACTACTGAAAACAAGCTACACAACAGATAAGAGACAACAGTATAACTGTATTACAAAGTGACTAGACAATTACACAGAAGCCAAATTTGCCAATAGCAATTCAAACAAAAAGAGTCTGCACAACACATTAGGTTTGGGAAATCACCAATTCTCCCTTTGCCAATTTCTTTTTAATTCAGTGACTTCCCTGCTGGGACCTCCTTCCAATTCCTTGCTCAGTTATGTATTAATTTATTTCATGCTGCAGATACAGCAATTAATTACAAACCCTGGATTAAGTTCACAGTATCAACATTGCACAGTGTTTGGTCTTGACATTCACAGATACAGGACAGCCTGTGTTTCCTGTTTCTGTATTAGTGTCTGCTTCCTGTATTGCAAATCAAGAAGTTTCTGGTTTGCCTTATCTACTCAGGATTTTTATTTAACTCACAGAAAAATGGGTTCTTACTGTCAACTTTTAAGCTTTACCCTCTTCCTGTTCATATGTTGAGAAACTGAAAAGGATAACTTTACCCTGAAGTCTGCTATAGTCTAGATGTTCAATATCCACCCAACTCCTCGAGACTGCCCGTCACTGCCTATTCTGCTGTAGCATTTCAGCACTTTTTTCCCCCTTTAAATCTACTTCTCATGTTTATATCATTACAATATAGTCTAACATAACCTGAACACAAGGCATCCTGAGTAGGTCTTTAACAACTCGCTAACATCACTGAACTAAAACTTCATGGTTTGTTAATTTTAACAAAAACCAAGATTCTAATTTTTATACTTTCGACCCCAAATTACCTTAAAGGTTTCAAGATACCCAGAATTATTCAGGTAATCCTTCACTTTATGCCATGTATTTTACCTGCCTGAAAACGAAGCTATTAAAAAACAAAACAAAACAAACAAACAAATAAAACCAAAAGAGGGCAGTGCTTAATGCAATGCTAAAACAAGGAATGCAAGAGCCCAGCCCTAGGAAGGGCATACAAATTTTTTCACATGAAACTGAGGTTCACCAGAACCTCCTAGAGTACTTCTAGACAGACTTGCTATAGCCCCACTGCTGCAGTCCACAACATACGCTGGGTGCCTATGCTTTAGGCAAGCCTAAAGATACCTCAATTGGTGCAGAAGCAGGATTTTTGGCTGTACTGAAGGCTAGTGGAGAAGACAGCTGTCTCAGTGCCCAGGGAAAACTAAGTAAATTGGTCCCTTACCTTTCGCAGAAGACCTTCTCTTTAACATGTCTTTTCAATCATAATATGCAACAAAGAACTCAATATGGGAACACCAACAGTCTAAGAAACCACATAAAGCATAAAAATGACAGTATTTGCTTAATCTCCTGGTGGCCAACAATTCTTTTCTACTTATACTGTTATAAACATGACATCATAGCTTGTTTCTTGCTGTGACACTCTTGCAAAGAGGTAACAAATGTGCACTCTGCCAGTGCCAAAACCAAAATCCACCGCCAGACCCTCCCCAAAAGAGGAGAAAACTCCAAATACTTAGTAAACAGATGTTAAAGTTGTAATAATTTTAATTTCCTTCCTCACTATTAGACCCCATTTCTAAAGGCACTGTTCTAATAAACATTGCTGAAGAAAACAGAATTTAAATGTTTTATTTATGGCTACATACTCCAAACTAAGGGTGAAAGGGAAAAAAGCATGCACACCTAAATATAACAGGTAAACTACTGTGGAAAAATATACAAAAGGAAAGCTTTTTAACTTCTATTGTAGGATTCATTTTAGAATCATCAGTCTAGGAAAAAAACAAACCACCTCAATGCCATTTTTAAGGCTAACTCTCCCAGGCATGTTCCAAGTCCAATAAAGAAGGTTAATGCTACAATGGCAGTCAGAAACATGTAAGTCAAAACACAATTTAGGACGAACAAAGCAGCCCATACAGCCCAAATTTCAGCAGCACTAAATAATATCCCACCTGTCAGTATGTCAAAGAGCTTGGCGTCTTGCCATTACAAGACAAAAGTCACTTTTGTTTGTGTGTCAAATGGGCTCTGACCAGAAGGGGAAAAAAAACAATCAAAACCAAAAAGCCAGGAAGAAAAACTTTTGGAGATTAGAGATACTTCTGAGAGGTTAAAAACCCCTAACTGATAAACAACCATCACGCTTACCACCTTTGTGTTTATGTTCAAAATTAGAATTTTGGTTAGCCAGATGTTACAAATATAGCTACAAACACATGTACTGAACAAATTTAGACATCATTGATGCACGGAAGATAACACAGGGTGGAACATGCCCTGCAACTTAAAAAAATTATCTGCAATTTACAAATGGGATCCCAAAGAGAAATGTTTGCGTGTTAGTACCTCAGTTTCCATTTCTTTAGGATTGTGTGTGTGTGTGTGTAATTATATTTTTCCTATGATCAGGTAAATGCAGGAAGGGGTGAAAGCAGATGGACAAAATGATTCGCCATATTTTTTTTTTTTAATAATCCCTTTCATTTATTTTAAACACAAGCATTGAACTTAGACAGTGACATAACAGATCACTTTCACCTTAATACAAGGTGCCTTAGTAAGGAAGCTGGCAATCTGTCACTGCCTTTAAACCCCCTGGTTTATTATAGTCTTTAGCAATGGCAATAATTACTTTATTCCAGAGCATAGGCTCTTGTACTACTTGGATCAGGGGACAAGAAAAAAGTTCCAAGAGATGGAAAATGCAAACGGAGAGATAGGTGACAATACTTTACTATTCTGCCCCTGATGTCAAAGAACTTTACAGCTTTGAATTACAAGCCTCATCATGGTTAGGAAGCAATACTGAATTATTAAGGTCATTCCTAGAAAGAAAACAAAAGCAGCCCCTGTCCCAATAAGGAAAAAAAAAAAAAAAAACAAACCAAAAAATGACACAAGGAAACAAAAGAATTTTTAGAATTACGAGAAAGCATTGCAAGCTACCTAAAATTTATAACACTTGGCTTATCCTTGAGTATCCAAGAACCCTGTGGTTGCTCTGTTTCCTTTATCAAAGCCATAAGTTTCTACATGAGCCACAGGGAGTGTTCAGCTTCAGCTGAGCCTGTACTTCTCTGTCAAAGGAGTGGGCAGAAGGTCCAGTAGCTCCCTGCTCAAAAAGCCTTTGCAAGACCCAGTAGAGAAGCCATCTGCACAAGTACAGCAGTCCTGATGCATATAAGGCTGTAAAAATGTGCAATGCAAGCTGGCATGTAGAGCAGGTTATGTTAGAAGAGGAACCTCTCTTGTCTTTGAAGCAGCTATCTTAAATTGTCTTAATCTGGTTTACTCATTCTGTATATTTATCATGGAAATGTAATGATGAGAAATGTAACAATGAGAAAATGAACATGAGCCAGCAGTGTGCACTCACAGTCCAGAAAGCCAACCATATCCTGGGCTGCATCAAAAGGAGCATGACCAGCAGGTCGAAGGAGGTGATCCTGCCCCTCTACTCTGCTCTTGTGAGACCTCACCTGGAGTATTGTGTGCAGTTCTGGTGTCCTCAACATAAAAAGGACATGGAACTGTTGGAACAAGTCCAGAGGAGGGCCATGAGGATGATCAGGGGACTGGAGCACCTCCCGTATGAAGATAGGCTGAGAAAGTTGGGGCTGTTCAGCCTGGAGAAGAGAAGGCTGCGTGGAGACCTCATAGCAGCCTTCCAGTATCTGAAGGGGCCTATAGGGATGCTGGGGAGGGACTCTTCATCAGGGACTGTAGTGACAGGACAAGGGGTAATGGGTTAAAACTTAAGCTGGGGAAGTTTAGATTGGCTATAAGGAGGAAGTTCTTTACTGTGAGGGTGGTGAGGCACTGGAATCGGTTGCCCAGGGAGGTTGTGAGTGCTCCATCCCTGGTGGTGTTCAAGGCCAGGTTGGACAGAGCCTTGTGTGGGATGGTTTAGTGTGAGGTGTCCCTGCCCATGGCAGGGGGACTGGAACTAGATGATCTTAAGGTCCTTTCCAACCCTAACTATTCTATGATTCTATGTAACCCAGAATCCTACTCTGCAAGACCTGTAGGCATTAAGCAGATTCGTAAACATGCTAACTGGCATAATCAAATCCAAAACTTTCCTAGATGCCTACTTTAACTTTCAGATTGACTTTCCTCTCTAAAAGGCTAGTCTAAGAATTTTAGGTAATATTTCCTACTGCTCTTTTAATTACTTTTGGTGGTTTTCAGTAATGGGATTAAGAGTTAGAATGTGAGATTCACAGAAAAATGTATTTTTTTTTATTTGTGGAAATATAAAAAAATCCAAAAATACCTAATCAAATGTACAGTTCAGTATTGACTTCATTGAACAGAAAACTGAGAATTAAACAAACCTGAGATATCATTGAATATTACCTCAAATAGTCTGCTTGAAGTGTGTTATGGATAAAAATGCAGAAAGAAGAAAAAAAAAAGACAGAAACCTAGAACCTGTAAATAAGACAACCAGCCACAGAAAAATGCAATTTAACCTTGCTAAACAACTGGACACAGCTTAGGACAGTCCTTAAAGCAGCTAGCCACCCAGACACTAGAGAGTGTAAAATACATTTTGTAATATATTATGCAAGATTACCCAAGAAAGAATGGGACCAATAATAGTGCTCAGTAATGAACTAGATCCTTTCACCTTTTTAGCTGGATGTTTTGCCTAGAATACTTTCAAAACACTGGCAACCAAAGGAATGCTTCTGGAAAGAACTCAGCAACAAATGACTGATCTGATGACTTTATCTCCTGTGAAAAGGTGGCATGGGGGAAGTTAAGAGAACAGCTACATCCAGTGGCAGCCACTAAATGGCTAATCAAGCTGCTTTCACCTACTTCAAATAAAAGCTAAAAAAATTAAAAAAAATAAAAAAAAATGCTCTAAGTAAATTAACGTAGAAGTCAGACTGTAAAGCAAAGGCAAAACTCTTTGATCATGCAGTTGCTGCATAGGAGCTAAACTTGTGGCTGCTTTATTTATTTATTATTATTTTTACTATCACTATTGCTATTTATGATTAGCAGGCAATTCACATCACTAAACTAGATGAAATGGAATAGGAATGAATGAGATCATCAACTATCTCATAAGGGAAGTCAAAGCATTTACCCCATTCAAAAAGAAAACTACAAAGATTAAGAAGATCTTGACAGAGTGATTTAAAAATAAAACAAAATTAAAAAACGCCAAAACATTCGTGTCCAGTGCAGGGGAGCCTTTTTGGAATAACCTCATCTTATGGGGGTCTCAGCCAGAAGGAAAGTTTGTCTTTCTGGAATTCAGACTTCAAATCAGAAAAAGACCCCTAAGGTAAGACAAAATTAAATTGTGCTTAAATATTTCATTTTTTTAATAAACTGTCACATATTTATTTGCACATTCTGGTACCCTGGCTGAGTCAGGAGGCAGGCTACTTGGTATTATAGTGTAAATATACTTTGAAACTGCTATTTTGAATCATGTTAGTCTCTCTGCATCTATATGGAGCCGTATATTCACTGCATGTTAAAAAAGTGAGAAAGTGAAATCCTTGGCCCTACAAAGGTCATTGCAAAGGAGAATTGTGGGAGGGAGGGGAAGGAAATCAGAGGAAAAAGGGGAGAGCTAATAAAATCTAAGGTTTAAGGAATGACACTGGAGCACATCCAAGATCAATCTCCATTCAATTTCATAACTTTTGGGACAAGCAGCAGGTCCTTCGCACTGCATGGAGTAAGATCACAAAATGCCAAGAACAACAGGCATAATTCTTTCAAGATCATTCCATCAGGATTTTCCAAACGAAAAACAGATTGAAATATCTGAACAAAAGGAGTTGTTAAAGAGAACAAAATTTTCACTATGCTCTTTTCTCACAACAAAGTTGAATCTACTATCTTCCATCTCAAAGACCTTTTAAAAAGCAAGGAGAGAAGCTGGCAAGTGAACACCCAACTACCTCAGCCAGGTGAAAACCAGAACAGTTCACTGCTCATCTTTTTAATGTTTTATGTGAGCCTTCCCAAGATTTTATTGGTTCTTTTTACATACTTTTACTATCAGAGGCTCCCTGATCCTGCAAGACTGGCTAACAGTTGTGGTTTTACACTGCAATGTTTATATTAGGCTGTCATTGCACAGAGTAAATGAATACAACTCCCACCTGCAGCCACTGCTGTTAAATTATACGCATGGAACACGCGTGCAGGATTCACAAGAACACCTCTGCTGCAGCTCTGGGTTCCCCAGGAGGCCTCTCTTCAAACATCTCCAGCTATATTCAGTCTCTGTGGTAGCCCAGTGGGGCAGAACCATGGTTGGCTTTAGTCTAGAGTTGCAGATTGCTGGGGAGCAGCAAAAAAAGCCCAAGTGAGGGTATGCATGACCATACACTGCATTATGTCAGGCAGCTGGAGAGCCAAGTGGGCTGCTACAGCCCCAAAGGGAGAGGTCTGGACAAGGCAGCAGCCTTTCCTGGCTCCAGCAAGAGATGCAGCCATCTCCCACTCTCATCTGTGGTGACAAAATGAATTTCTGTCTACACCACACAGAAATTTTGCACCATCTCTGGTAGAGCAATATACCTGTAAGTCCTCAAAGAAAGAATTAAAGGACAACAGGATGCAAAAAACATTAAGTAATATGTATATCAGAACAGGTACAGACAAGGCTGCTCTTACCTAGTTTCAGAATGCCCTTCTGTTTACTTGCAGAAAGAGTTACATACTATCAGATCCCCCCGGGTTTTATGCCTTTTCTTGAAATTCCAGAAAGATGTTACTAATGAAAGTCTTCAGAGTTTTATTCACTTATGGTTTTCTCCCTTTCCCCAATTTTATATTCTTGTAATTTTCAAAGTTTGTCTTTCTTTAACCAGATTCATGATGCTCAACTGCATGATACTGTCCATATTATAACAGTTGTTCAAGGCCATCTTTTATAAGTGATCAGAAAATAGAAGCAACTAACCAGTCTATGTCACAAGTTTTAACGTAAGTTTTCTATTTAATTCTATTGCTTTCTTCCTTGAAAGTGAACTAGGAAAAATGAAACATAGTTTTTAGTCAGAGACCTATTCTAATGTTGAAGTTGTCAAGAAAAGAACTTTCATTAAAGAATTTAATGACTTACCAGCTGTGACTGTCAAAATAAGTACATGTCTGTCTTCATTATTTCTTGGTCTAGAGAGGTTAATCCTTCCTTTGTCAGGATTCTTACACTACATACACTATCTTACGGTATGCTTTTAAGATTAAGTTTATGACCAGAGAACACAAATAACAACCCCAGCAAGCTAATGGAAGTCAGCTGAAAGATATGATATGCTAAGACAGTCAAATGAACATTTTGAGGTTTTAAAAATTATTTTACTTTTAATACAAGCTGCTTCATAAAGTTTAATTAGGACCAGAGCTGTAGCCACAGCAATATTTTTCATCTCAATACAGATCTCATATTTTTTCTATCAAGGACATACCTTTTCATGACTGTGTCAGCTGGTTTTGAGATTCAGAAGAAAGTTAACAGGTGTTTTTTGCATAGAAGAGTGAGGAAAAATGTATTTCAGCAGATAAAAATGTAATTCTTAACATTTTTGTCAACAAGCAAAACATAATCATCATATATCTCTGAAAACAGTCATAGAAGCTACAACATATGGAGAAAAGGAGTCCTAGTAGTAGAGAACTGAGTTAGACTGTGCATAGAGCATCTGTTACAAGTTTAGCAGATCATTATAAAACATTAATCCTTCCTAACATTACATTGAGTAGAATATCACTTTTATCTGATAAAAGATAGGATGCTCATCTATGACAGTCTGCAAAAAAGCATTATTTAAACAACTCAAAACCAGAAGATGATTAATACTTACCCAATTTTACTGCAAAACCCCATCATCAAACTCTCTTGGGTAAATAAGGGGATAAAGGCAAGAGAATGGGGAGACAGATTATTGCATTTTAAACACCATGTTCCTGGAAGTCCCATAATAAAAAAAATGTGTTTCCTTCATTTCAAAAAGTCAGCAAAATATTGTATCCACTTTTCAAGACTCCAGAGAATCTTCCTAAGAAAGATCATAATACATTAAGGTCTTAAATACTGAAAGACAAAACACAACTACAGCTAAAACCACATGATTTTAAGTAGATAGATTGGTAATACAAGAGAAACTACTTCCAGGTATGCACAAATGGTTAGTCTCTAGCAGACCCAGCAGGAATACTTACAAAGCAGAAGAGAGGCACTTCCCCAACATGAGCACTGACTTAGCAGAACACTGGTGATTAAAAATTCGTTTTAAACATATCTAAAAAATATACGGTCCCAGGGAAAGAGTCAAGCACAGCGAGCGGTTCTACCTGAGTACGGCAGAAACAAGGTGGCTGTACGAGCAGACAGCATGCATGTATATATGAAAAACACCTCTAAAACATTGAAACTTTTTACATAGCATTGAAATCATGATCAATTTTCCCTAGCAGAAAGCTTTTTTTGCCTCAGCAGATAGAATGCTTCCTACAAATGCAGTCCTGAATCCTCACTGTAGTGCTGGTCAAGCCACCCCAAGAGAGGCATGACTTTGCTCTTGACTGAATCTGTTCTGCAGATGTGGCACTGCTGCCTTTTACCCATACTTGAGGCAACAGCCTATGGACACCACAGTGCAAAATCCATGTCGTCCTACACATTTTACTGCCAGCTAAATATGTGCTTCAATATTCCCATTTTGTCTGAGGCAGGAATTTCAGTGATGGACTAGGACCATATAAAAGCTATAAAACCACTGTTCATCCTATCTTTTCCCCTTTCGTACACCTCCATCCTTTGAAAACAAAAGGAATGGAAAAGGAAGAAAATTAGTGCTAGTGTAAGCTACTGTTTAAGGGAAAAGCAAAGAAAAGCAAGGGAATGCAAAACTTGGTCATCCATACAGTGCATTGATAATATCAGGTAGAACACAGTATTTACATAATCAGATGAGCATTAATTGCACTTCTATGACTGACTCAGAATGACATTTGCTTACAAGCAGCATCAAGAAACATGCTGTCATACGGCAAATTTACTCTTGCAGATGTTAAACCGGAAACTTTACAGTAACTTTGAACATCTATAACTTCTACTTTGCACTTTAAAGGCAGTTTTAAGGCAGCATTCCATCTGGTGTATTAATGGTAAAATCATACTTGTCTAAACACAACAGTTTTGGCTGATGCCTCGGTATCATTTTATCCTCTTAAGAAGCTTATATGTTTTTCTTCACCTGCCATGATGCAAAATACCTGTCAGACATTCTCCTAGTTCTCTTGGCTGTATTTTTTTCATGAATGAACTCAACAGTACATTTCAAGTTGATGTTTTGTTTTTAAATCACAAGCATAAAGTTGCTTTAAATTTCCCACATCTCCCTTTACATACATAGAGGTTCTCTTTGCTCCCTCTTCCCATATATATAATTTGGCAGGAGAGAGAGGGGAGTTTGGGATTTTTTTTTTTTTTTTGGTTGGCTGGTTGGTTTTTACTTTTCCCATGCATCTGTTGCGGTTTTACTCAAAGTGCCAAACATTTAAGTAAACTGTGGATCTGATCATTAGTAGCATTACAAGCTTACTACTTACTTACAGAGAAAAAAAATATGCAACCTGACAAACTGAGTAATATCAGAAGACCTAAAAATGCATTTTTCTAATGAAAAGAAGGTGTATGCACTCATCTACCCTGAGACATATATTCTTCATACTAGCTTGCTCCTTGAACAGCAAGCAGTGCTTTGTTTTGATTTTTGCAGCTGAGTGAACTGTACTAACGCTTTCTGCCAATACAGAAAGCTCAAGGGAGGAACTGCAGTCTTAATTAATATCATCATAATTAATTGGTACTCTAAGTCACATCTTAAGGGATTATAACAGGTCATTATAATTGATTAAAGACAAAGGAAAATATTTAGAAGACTTTTAATGAAGCTTTCACATTTACTGGTGAAAAGCATAAGTATTAACACTTTACAGTTTAGGATAACCATTTAACATCTGTGTGTTACAGTTAAAAGAGGGAACAGCAGCGGGGTGGAAAAAGCTCTTAATTACATCTTCAAGAAATGAAGCCAAGAGACAAAACAGTTGCTGCTGCTTATTAAATATAGTGGCTCAGCTATACGAAATTAATTCCTTAGCTCACTGCTTTCCACACCCCAGTTTATAGGTCTCTGATGATCCCAAAGCTCAAAGTTTATGGTCTACAGGACCAGATTTTGTTTAAGTGTTTTTAATGAAAAACTCAGCAGAAATACACACAGTTCTCCATGAAAAAGGCAAAGGGCAAACAGTGGCTCATTGGTACAGAAACCATGGGAAACAGTATCCAAGCATAATGTCAAAGGGTACCATGAATAAATAAATACCAGTACAAATTTCACCTGGTAGACTCATGTCAAGATCTTAGTCACTTCAATTTTAAGAAAAGATGTGCTTTATATCAAATACCCACAACTAGCTTTTCCAAACCACTTCAGTAATAGCAAGACACAATTGTTTCTTGTACTAATGGTTGGATACCGTCACAGACTCTTCAGGTCCAGTGGAACTTGTCATCAGTAACAAGCCAAGTACACATGAAAAGTCGTGCTGCTCGTTACTGGCCACCAGGAAAAAAAAAAACCCTCATGAGATTAATGATGCCCACTCACAAAAAGCTTTCTCTCCTCCAGGTAGCTTTGCAGTAATTGAATCAAGCATGCTAGCTTTCAGGGAATCACGAATCAACATCCAGCAAGCCACAGCTGTCAGTTCATCACAAAATTCAAACAGTAATCAGATTATAGCCAAGAGATTTAAGGCATTATTTTTAAAACACCCTCTAGTTCACACACCCAGGTATAACCAGAAAAATGCTTGCTCATCCATTTATTAAATCCATCTCAGCTGCCTTACTAAAAGAACATTTTGTCTGCTACATTCATACAGCTTTACCTCAGCGTCATAGCCAGGGAAAATCTATAATCTATAATAAACTCCTCATTCATGAAGATATGTATCAGCAACTCTTTATAAGTCCACAAAAGGCCAGAACTGTCACTGGAACAATTGTCACTGGAAGTGGCCATACAGTCCACTTTACTATGAATAGCTAGAACAAGAGTAAATTGAGTAAATCAGGAGCTGTGACTTTTTGCAGTAGTTTTCAAGTGTTTTTTTGCCCCTTAAAAAAAAAATACAACCCACTTCCCCTTCCCTCTGCAAGCCCACAAAAAGAAAAGTACTCTCCAAAAAGTACTTAACTTTGCAGTCCTGCAATTCAGCTCCCTATTGCTCAATTAAAATCTGTCTTTAGATTTAAAAAGTTTGTGTTTTCTTCCTTAAAGCTCCAGGCAATGAGCCACCAAGTGCCAGACTGCTCTGCTGATCCTCTCAGCAATGAGTGTCTTATTACTATCCAAAACAAGGACACAAATTCTACCAAGGGTATGTCTAGCTGCAGGCTTTCCAATTCGCTACTGCTCTTCCCAAAGAATTAATAAAAATGTGTGAATTCATCTGTGGAAGCTCTTTTGCAGGTTAGGAGAATGGAAACCACAGTCCCTTATCCTCCTTAATTAGTTCTTTTGCAGGATTTGTGAATCTATTCTTGTGTTGATTTGTCAAATCCAATCATGGCATTAGGCAGCTACCTACTCCAAAGCTCAGGCTGCAGTCACACTATCTTAATTCTCATCCCAAAGCAATAACAACATTAGAAGCAACAGGAGGCAGTACCATCTCGGGTAAATACTGGGGCTAAGTCCCAGAAGGGCTGAAAGAAGGTTCCTAACAAATTTTGCTCTAGTGGCTTTAGAGCTTCCAAGAGGAGAACAAAGGGTGTCCTGCTAGCAATATCACATCAGGAAACCACACTGGGTCTTGTTAAAGACAAGTTTGTTCTTTGCCAAATCCGCAGTACGTGCAGAGGTAGAGAAATGCTGGCACAGCTTCCACGTCAACTATGTCTTCCCACACGTGACTCGAATGAGATGGAGGAACTTTAGAATCAGTTCTTGTACCTCAATATGACACAGACTGGACTTGTGAAACTGGAAAAAGCAGGGTTCTTAAAACTTGATTTTTGGAGCATGAAGCAGCTGCTTGTAGATGTGTGCACACAACACATGCAAAATTTTTATCTGCGAGTCCATATCTTTCATAAATACCAGTTTTTCCAACACTAGGAAATCTTTCCCCCTCTAGTTACTCAGGACACCAAGATTCCCCCATCATTCATGAGAAAGGTTTGGGTTTGGTTTTTTTTTTTTTTTTTTTTTTTTGCTGATGATCCATTGACCTCCATTTTGAAGTTTAAATAAACACCATAACATTAAGGTAAGACCAGCATACTACATCAGGTTCTCATAACTCGAGAGCTGCCTACACACTGTTTGAGTCAACACTTGATTTGGAATTTTGTTAACAGCTTGACATCCGTACTTTACCATGCCCATTGCTGATGATAAACAAGGAAAGGAACACTAAAAGATTCTCCAAGACAAATTAAGAGAAATAACAGAACAGAGGCTTCTATGATGATTTTATGATCTGTTCTTCAAAGTCTGAATAAACTTTTGTAGAGTAATAGCAATTGCTTGCATACTGCAAACAGAAGAACCAATGAAAATAATTCTCAGTCTATTTATGCACACCATAAATCAGCTAAATAGATCATATGGACAAGATTTTCTATCATGAATTGCAAAGATTTTAACAAGTGAGCATTGTACCACCCTGAGTATAAGAACCTTAGCTTGTTCTCACTTCCCAACAATCAATGTCAAGGAAAGAGTTAAAAGCCAGCACTGCCACTTTTAGCCTAGTATTTTAGGCATTAGAATGTGTTCCCTACTAATCTCCTTTTTGCTCCTAAATATATTTTTCAATAGTGTTGATTGCTCCAAGGCTCGTATCTGCAGAACCATAATGAAATTACACGAAGTATTTAAGCTTAAGGTTGAATTATCAAGAATTTTCAGGATATAGAAAGCAGGAAACAGCAACACATTATGTAATACGGCCATTATATACTGCCATAATAAATATTTAGAAATTCCAAGACTCTCTAAAGAAGCCTTTCGTGCACAGTATCAGCATTTATCCCTTCGGGGTGTAACATGCAGACTACTTCTCCACAGGGAGTTTTATCTTATTTCATTTTCGTACCGCATTCCACCTCTATGTCGCCAGCCAAATTGTTTCCTGTTATATTGTACAGAAGACCAAGAAATGTTTAGGAATCACTATCTACTTTTAATGCATACTGATGAAATTACCTAGGGCATCTAATATATCTACTGTTATTTAACCATAGGAAGTCAACAGGGTCACAGAAGCCCAAAAATACCATATTTTTACACCTAATATGTAGAAACATTTTAACATGCATTATTTTTTTTAAATAAAGTTATACCAAAATAATGACTGTGTTTCAAAAAATTTTCTACAGCCACTTATAAAACATGGCAGTGTAAGTTGTGGGTTTTATATGTATGATTCACAAATAGCCAACAATTAAGACATGAATCAGTAACTCCTTTCAAGCAGCACATTAGCACACTACTTGAAGGTGTAATGGAAATAACAGGCCTCAATGCAGAAAAGAATTAAACAAGCTTATGCCTACTCTACATAAGAGATGTTTACAGCTGAAAGCATTTTTATGCCTGTGCTTCTGAGAAAAATTACTATCATCTTGACTGCTTGAATTAGAAAACTGCTGTTGGTACACTAAATAAAACAATGTCACCGCCTAATAAAACAACTAGTGTTTTGTTTTTTATGCAAGAGACATATACCAGTTCTCCAGCAGACACTACAGCAAAAAGTTGTCCCTCCTCCTGCCTAAGGACCAGGCTCTGGCTATGATCAGAAACCCACCAACAGGAGCACCAATCTAACCAGATATACCAAGTGCTATATGCACCTGTAACATAAATGGAGATATACACTATCGCCTGGGGTGGGGCAGGACAGTAGGAGGAGGAACAACAAAAAGACAACATAGTGGTTGGAACAATTAAAAAATCCAATTACTTTTTTGAAAAACAAACCCAAAAAAGCAGCAATCCCCATGAGCTTGGGGTACAGCCACATCATGACTGCAGTGTGCTAATAATAGTGCCTGACACAGTAAAAACAGTTATCACATTGCAAAGACTGAATTATTCCCACAGAACACACTTGAAAAAATCCTAAAGGATTTATTTTTCCAGAGCAGTTTTATAAACAACTCAGTCATTAGAATATGCAAGTATACTTTATAAAGTAACCCATGCAATACTTATTACAACTAAATGGCTGTAACACATACATTCTGGCAGGGAAGCATATGCACTTCTGAGACCAATGCAACTGAACCTTTACACTGCAGCTCATGCTTTGAAGTAAGAAACCATAAATGGAAGTTATTGCTTTCTTCACTTCATGTACAAGGTGAAAGGTCCTTACAAAATGCCCACAGAATGCCACAACAACAGATCTTATTAGAAAGGCAGTAACACAGAGGAGCTACAGTCCTTGCTATGTGGAACTAACATCATATCTATATCAGCAGCAGAGTCTAAAGGGACATCCAACACACCATCCTACCTTGTTGATGCTGTTAAACTCTGCTGCTTATCACTGTGAAATAAGGCCATTTCTTCAGAAGCAGATGGATACTGTACCCTTTAGAAGCTTGTTTTAAATGAGCTAGGTCAGGGAACAGCAGTATCTTAGGTACAGATGTGCTGAAACATGGCTCCAAAGTATTGGTCTGTAGAGGAAGGCTCTGAAAAAAGTTAGCTATATAGGTTAGAAGAGAGGAGGCTCTGGTTTAAAAGTTTATTGCACATGAAGGCACTCTTGGTTTGGGGGTAAAAGAGTAGAAAGGTAGTTTGCATCCACTGTCAGCTGCACAGTAACAATCTTAAGTCATTGCAGGTGAAGTGGATGCTAGCTGTTGGTGGTAAAACACCCTGAGGGCAAGCAAACAATTTAAACTCAACTGTTTTCAGCTTTCTGAGAGACATACTGTAACAATTTTATATATATTTATTAAAAATTTTACAAATCTTTTCATAGGTAGAGAATGAAGAACTCTGAGTTATGGGACAAACTACTCTAAATCCAGTGGTATTCAACCAGGAATTATGCAATAGACCTTCCCACTTACAAACTTTAAATTCGAATTATTTGAAGACAAAACACTCAGAAATAAAAACATATAACTTTACATGTAGCTTATTAAAAAAAAACCCAACAAAACAATACCTCCCACCTCCTCGAACCCCACCAAAAAAACACAAAATAAAACACATGCAAAAAACCAACCAACCAACCAAAACAAAACCAACAAAAAACCAACAAACCAAAAAAACCACACACACACACGAAAAAATCGAGAGAAAAATATTATTCTTGTATCATTCCACAGGAAGTTGTTGCTTCTGTTTTGGTTTGTTTTAAATATAAATCCAAAATTAAAGTAGTAGTAGTAGTATTAAAGTAAACAGGCTGTGCTACAAGCTATAGAAGGGACTGAAACAGTTTACACAGGTAACAACAGAAGTTGCATAGCACACAAGTTTCTGCATGCTTGGGACCTTCCAAACAGGTGGGCAAGCACAAACACCATTCAGCTCAACAAGGCCAAATGCAAGGTACTGCACCTGAGTTGAGGCAATCCCAGGTACAGCTACAGACTGGGTGGAGAATGGATGGAGAAAAGCCCTGAGGAGAAGGACTTGGGGATGCTGGATGACAGTAAGCTCAACATGATCCAGCAGTATGCGCATGAAGCCCAGAAAGCCAACTGTATGCTGGGCTGCAAAGGGAGTGTGGCCAGCCAGGTGAGGGAGGTGATCCTCACCCTCTACTCTGCTCTCGTGAGACCTCACCTGCAGTGCTGCACTCAGCTCTGGGGCCCACAACACAAGAGGTGCATGGACCTGCTGGAGTGAGTCCAAAAGAAGTCACAAAGATGACCAAGGGCTGGAATACCTCTCCTATGAAGACAGGCTGAGAGAGTTGGGCTTATTTAGCCTGGAGAAAAGAAGGGAGACCTTATAGCAACCTTCCAGTACTTAAAGGGACCCTACAAGAAACCTGGAGAGGTACTTTATATAAGGGCATGTAGTGATAGAAAAAGGAGGAATGGTTTTAAACTAAGAAAGTAGATTTAGATTTGTTCCTTTGCTTTTGTTTTCATATGGGCTAGTGTTTCTACCTGGATTATCTCACTGGCCCCTAGAACTAATTCAGATGGATGCAAATGGCAAAGATAGAAATCTAAGTGGTGGACATTACACACACACACACATATATGTACATATATATCTCAGTAAAACAGAGCTTTGGAGCTTTGGATTCAAAAAGACTGACACAAGACAATAGCTGCAAAGAGTCCATTTACCTTTAAAGTCACCTTGTCAGCAAAAGAATTATTCAGTGATCAGCCATATCAATGAAAAGGTATAGCAGGATGTTGATGGGGGTTTTGTTCATGAAACCACTACTCAAAAAGCATCATCCCTACACTGAGCCTTGTTTTGATGCTTGCATGGCATTTATCTTTTTATTATTTTTTAAGAAGGTGATGTTCGGACACCCAACTTTTAGTCCTAAATGTGACATAATGGAACATTTTCCTGACTTGGTCTGAGAAGAGGGAATGTGTGGAATATCAGTGTCTCTGCCAAAGTGGAAACGCACGTGGCAGATGACAACATTCTTTTCCAAACTTCGTCAAACCAGTGTCATACTGTTTAACATGCAGACAAATAGGTAGCTTCTCTCCCATGCGTATACTATATTCTTCCCACTAAGGAAGTCAAGCCTGCAAAACTATCCAGAAGCAAAAGTAGGCTGCTACAGATCACTGTGCTTTCAGTATCTGTATATTTTGTATTTTTACATCTTATTATTGCTGTAGATAGTTGTATTCACTAGCCCCCCTGGGATAAGGTTTGGCCTATTTTTCAAGAGCAACTTGAAGATTAGGAGGTGGGAACAGATGGTTCTAGTCATAGCCTTTTAAATCAGTTCCAAAGCGTAATATTTTCACATACTCCCCATGCTTACCAGTCATTAAAAAAAAAAAAAAAAAAAGTTTTAATCAAAAAGTGAAAGAAAAGGAGAAAAAAAAAAGATGAAACTAATTTATTAAGTCTCACTTTTGTACTTTGACTGGTATGTTTTAATAAGTAATGAAACACCCAATCCACTATACTTGTACTATTATCATTACATTTAGCACACGATGTGACAAATACTTGAAATCTTTAGCATTATTAATATATGGAAAATAGCTTTGATGGCATTCCAAGTAATTAATCTGTGGACACAATGCAACTAACTTATAACAGTGCAGCCCAACATGCATAAAATGTCATATTTAATAATAAAAATCTAATAAAAAGTTAACAGAACACTCTTTTCTGTTATCCTGTCTCTTAATAATTTCATATGTCTTTTGTATTACTGTTTCCCACATACTGCTATAGAGAAGCAAATCAGGGAAAAGAAAGAACATAAAAGTTAGGACATAAAATACATCTGATTAATAGTCAAAACCAACAGTACAGATAATATAGCCTCCAGATTTCATTGCTTGTCAGACAAGCAATATCTCACTTTGAACACAGCATTTTAAAAATAACTACAATATGTTTCCATGTTAAGAGAAAAACAGTAATTAGAGAGAACTACCAATTTATGAAGATCCTTTAAATCACAGTACTCGACAAAAATAACTATTACCCTATTACCCTCTCATTTTCAATCACAATTTTTAAAGGTTTGTTGGTTTTTTTTTTTAAGTAGTTCTAAATGCTATGTGACAGAATGGGCAAAACCAGTAATATGTGTACTAGTAACAATTTCAGTAAAGAAAACAAAGTGTGGACAGGCTACCACAGACTTAGAAAAAAACCCCAAGCAACACAGACACATAAGTTTACCCTTATTTATAGGTTATGCTTACAAATAACCACACCTGTGCTTAAATTTTTAAAATGCATCCACCCACATTTACAGCAAATATTTTTAACTACAATTTTATAACATATTGACAAAAATTATATCTTAAATGAGCAGATTTAATTTAGCAATTATATAGTTTCTGATTTTATGCAAATATAATCAGGTTGTACAAATTGCTTTATGTAGGCTGAGAGCTAAAGCAAGCAAAAAATTGGCGTTAATTCATGAAGATCAAGAATCCACCACAACCATCAGCGGTGCTGGGCAAACACCAGTTCAATTGAAGCCAACAAAAAAACACATTAGAAAGCTTAGTCTGAAGTAAGGTGTCTAACTGTGTTAGTGGAAGGGAATCAAAGATACATTTCTATTTGACTGCTTCATTTAAATTATGTTTTAGTATTACAGCATGACAGTGCCACCCAGAAGTGATGCTAAAACAAGAGAGCCCATTTAGGGCTTAGAAGATGCATGAAGAAGTAGCCTCCATGCTGGAGGTCCTTCAGCATATTCGATACAGCAGATAAACACACAAATGAAATGAATGGCACCTAACCAAAGGTCTAATGAAAGCCAAGTTTCCACACACCCATGTGCACCTTGGGATGCTCTTTTCAAACTCATAGGCATACATGAAAGCCACTTCAAAAAGTTTAAAAGTTATTTGTGAAGTTTTATTCTTAACATATATTAAATAACATTTAATTACATTATGGAAAAAGTTTCTCCTCAAATATTAAAGACAAAACGTTCATCTTTCCACACCCCATAAAACCGAAAGTGCCTGCCTACTTAAAAAAAAAACCAAACCCAGCCATAAATTAAAATTTAAGCTACATTTAATTAAGGTTCAACTGCTTCCTTGCCTTGAAACACAATTATGTTTTCAATATATTATTCTTATAACCTTTAAATCGCCAAATTATTTACACTCCATGGCACTAGAAAGCCACATGTTTCACGTTGTTAACAGTGAAGTCTGTGAACATGTTAAAATCTAACAGTAAATATGCATATGTAACATGTCATTAAGAAGGATACGCCTCCTATAAAAATGTTAACATTTGCTTACAGAAGTAAAGTCAACTTTAATCTATACTTGCTGACAGAGAGGATAATATATTACAGACAATTCTGTTTTATCCATGGGTCTTGCTATATTAAATGTTCTTCTGCTTTCCTTTCCCCCTATTCTTTTGTTTTGTTTTAAAGCAAACCTTTCTTGGATTAAGAATATTTCAGCCTTATTAAGGAAACCACAGAATCAATTGAAAAATTGCCCTGTGAATGAGGACAGGTTTTCATGTTAGATAGTGTTACACATATTTTTCAACCATTAAATTGCACCAATATTACTGTTCTTAGATTACTAAATCTACACTGACAGTATCATAAATTACTGCTATTGATCAGTTGCATGTCATTATTGTAAAATTTTGACTTCAATATGACTCGATGCTAATCATCAGATTTCCAATTATTTATTTTAAGTTGAAGCACTGGAGAGAAAGTTCAAGTCATTTGCTTTGATTTATTTAGTATAAATAAAGAATACCCTACACTAATATTTATAGAGGAATTCTAGTTCAGTACCTTAACCACAAATGTAAGGCAACAAATTACAAGTAATAAACTACTTACACAATTTAAACAATGTTAACAGTATGCAATTCTCCAAAACCTACCCAAAGGTTTGGTCTTCAACTGACTTGTATAACATTTTTTTAAATCTTAATTAGCATCCAGTGTTTACATTTCAATTTTCTAAGGCATATTTTTCATCACTGTAAGCTCTTTAACAAAAATAATGCAGTGGTGAATATAGTAACACTCTAAAATGCCATTACGCACTGGAATCTGCAACATTCAGTAATGATACTCATACATCTAAATGTGATCTGTCAAAAAATGCACAACACCTAGAAATACTGATACCTGAGAAAAGCTGAAGTATTAGACACAGAACAGTAACAAAAATGTGCAAGCATGAAATACTCCCAGGCACTGTAGAGAACCCCTTCAAGTGACTTGAGTTGCCTCGGGATCAGACCTCATGCCAAATCAATCATTTTCTTTCATTAAAATTATTGCTACCAGCTTCAGGAAAATCTAGTACATGAAAAGCTAAACAAAACAAAACAAAAACCCTGAGAGGTTTTACAGAATTTCTTGTTTGAAAAGAATTCTCATTTATCAGTTATTTACATACCATACTGTTTCAATTAAGTTGTACCATTTGAAATGTACAGGAAAAATTATATACCATTTTATTTCAGACAAAACTTGCAAGGACTGCTAATATAATTAAAGTTGATACATGGAAACGATTACAGTATGAATAGATCAGCATATAAATAATTAGCATCTTACATTATCCTCTACTCAACACAATTTTTAGTTCATTATTTCAGTGGAACTGGCATTTTAGATAATGTGGTTTTAGTAAACTAACTGAATCTTTTACTAGCTCCGTAGACTCAGGTGTGCTGAATGTATGCAGTGTTTTCAGGAGCAGTTTTTAGAGCTTTGCAATTAAGTTTTACTGCCCAGCTAACTAAATACATAGGTTGCGTACGCCTTGTAATTAAAACACATCATTTCTGGAGGATGTTCTTTGCCACACTGGAGTTTCAGAGACAAGTCAAAGGAAAAATATTGCACCAATGTAAGATTAGAAAAGCTCCACAGAACTCACAGCTTGTTACACACATACAGGTTTAAAAAAAAAAAATCGAGAGTATTATGCATATTAAAATCTTTAAAGCAATACTTCAAACTTCTAGCATCCTTTAATTTGTTTTTACATCTTTGTTTGATGCTGCATCCTTTGTTCTGATGCTATGCCAGTGAAATTGCATCACCATGAAGCAACATTATGCAAGAACGTCTGGCTAAAATTAAAATGCAATTTCTCAGCATCACACAGTTACAGGAAAAATGCAGTTCAGGCATTCACAATGCAATTATGCAAGCCAGTATATGCAGTAAATACTTAATGAAAAGTAAAGTAATGGAAAGCTAGTATAGATAGCTGTGTAGGAAGATAAATCACCAGTCTACTCCTCCTGTTGTAACTACGCTTTTGGAGTCTCAGTGTATTGCCAAAGATGCTCAATATAGCTCCACTTCAAAAAAGTCAGATTGGTAAAATCTAATAGAAGTTGAGGAGTTCCTCATGCCATGGCAGACAGTACTGAACTAAAAAAAAAAAAAAAAAAAAGAAAAGGAGGAAGGAAAAAAAAAGGAAAAAAAGAAAGCATTTCCAAACAATCTGCTGTTATGAAAAACATACCCAACTTGTCTGCAAAACAAGTTGCATGTTAGGGCACAAACACTGATAAAGATGTCCTCACTCTTCAGACCCAAGTGTTTCATACAAGCAAGTAAAATGCTCAGTTGTTGCGAAGTTAAAGCTCTTCATTATCTCTGACGAGCACTGAGAAATTTCCCAAATAACTTTTCTGCTTGCTAAAACAAAACACAGCAGCATCAAAATATTAAACTGAGCCAACACTATTTAAACCACTATGATTCCTAATTTGGATGGATTAGCAATAAATACCAGATGCAGACTGTCTACAAAGTAAACAACTGAGTGTCTTCTGTGAATGAGATGATTAAGATACAATATTCTATACAGATTCCCTCAAGATCATTGCTATAAACAGAAAAGAGAACAAGTGATCTTAAACATCTGAGAATTACAACTTTTTTTCCCCCTGATATATTTTTCAACATGGCTGAATTGAACAACTATGTCTATTCCCAACACCCACAAAATTTATTAACTCTAATGAAGTAGCTGGAACCCAAATTATGTTTCACCTTCAGTTTCTAAAAAGTTCAAGGAAAAATAGAAATTTGTGTCCACAGACTATAGTAACAGTGGAATTAATCTCTGTTGATATAAATGTGCTTTGTCACCCCTGACCACACAGCCTTTCTAAATCATAGGTTCTGTGAGCCTAAACGTGCACGTCTCACTGCAACAGCTCTTTGACAGAAATGTTTTGCATGCTGTAAGTTATCTCTATGCTGTTTTACATTCTAAGAAAATAAGCAAAACAATTTTTACCGCAGAAAATATTTTATTTCTCTTGTTTCACATGCCTGTAAAACAAACCAAGTAGCTTTAAGACGCACAGTGCATTTCTTCCACAGATGAAGGAAGTCGAGAGGATACACATACATTTTTAAAGCTGTATAAACCACAAAGCCAAACTTACACAGAACAAAGAACAAATGTAGTGTTACTCAGCAAGAAGACCAGAAACATGCACACACACATAAACCCCAACAGTCCTAATAAACCTACAGGAAAAAAAGAAATACTGCTTTGTTATGCAAATACACCATTTCAAAATAGAGAAAATTAAATGATGTCATTCAAGCTAATATCCTTACCTCAATGGAAAAGAGGCAAGAGACAACAACAATCCTCCCTTCCCACCAACCCCCTCGCAAACACTTTTTTCACTGAGGTTTGGCTTAAATAGGAGTCTGTAGCACTTAGCCCCAAGAAGAATTACAAAGAGAGTTTTGAAACTGCTTATTTTAAGAAGTTTATTTTGCCAACCTAATTTATCTGAATAATCAATGCATTGCATGTATAACTGCTTATTCAGATTTTTCACAGATCCCATTTCTAATGTTTAGAACAGCAATTTAATAAATTATTCCTAAAAATATAAATGCCCAACCACATTGCTTCTTCCGAGAGTTTAATATGCCTCCAGTGAAGGGTGTTCAGAAGCACAATAAAAATCTTAAAACATGATACATCAAATTATTTTGATACTTAGGAAGAGAGAAAAATGGATTAAGATAGCTTCATATTATTACTCATCCAACAAGTCACGTGTATTTCCTCCATTTAATAGCAGCGCTTTACCAGTGTTTGAATAGCAGATATTTCATATAACTGTTACATCAACATTCTCCTTTGCCACTTTCATTTTAAGACATTAAAAACCAATAAATATAAAAAAACCCAAACCAAAACACATGCAGACCCACTCATACAGCTGCATGAACAGTAATTTAGCCATAATGAGAAAGCTCCAGAAGTTAGTTATTATATTAGCAATTTCTATAGTATATGATGAATGATACTGAAAATCACCTACTCTTCTGTAGTGCTGCATTACCCTCTGATCTCAGTAAACTGTAGCAGCTAGCATAAGCTACAGCACTTCAAATGAATCAAATATGCTTTTCTTTAAACCTGTGAGAAATAAATTACATGGTGGTTTGGTTTTCAAATAGCCTGATGAAGGGGGTGGATGGATCACTAAAATATCAAATTTCTGAAAACGAAACATTGTATGAGCAAAATAGAAATCTGCCAGGTATCACCAAGTTATTGTAACAATTTTTCAGGCAACTGGATTAAAAAGCATTTGTTTACTGAAAATAAAACCCTAATGAGGTCCATCAGAAATGTAAACTGTAAAGCTAATGCTCAGCCAGGATGGTTGTCCCCAGAGCTGTAAGAGAAATAAAATGTTTTGTAACTTTAAGGTAGCATCCCACATTGACATTTACAGCCTTGACATAATTTCTAGACTACTCTAGTCGCACTAGAATAATAATTTCTCAACTTCTTTTCTATCCTCCTACTATGATATCTTTAAATCCCAGCTCCTGAGCAATCATTGACATCAAAGCTTCAATTCCATTTTTTATTATGGGATCATCCTACTACAAAATTTTAGATGCAGATGAGCATACAACAAGATACGTTAATGCCTAGATGACTGCAGCTATTTTGCAGCCATTAATTTTCTACTTGATAAATACCAAGTCAAACACTGTACTACTTTTATTAATCAAACACTTCTAGAGACGGACCTGCAGTTTGACTCATTGTATTAGCAAATCTAATTTTGGGGATCAGAGCAGAACAGACTGCAGCTCTTTTTCTAAAAACACTAACATTTGAGCAAACTTTACCAAAGAATGCTTGCCTGACTGAGGACTGACATTTCCTTTCTGTAACTCGCTTAATAAGAAATAGGCATTCTGGCCAACTCCTACAGTACCCCAAGGCAGCTGTATATCACTTTCAGTTGCAACTTGTGAATACTTTCTTTTTACTTCTGTCTCTTTATTTTGACATGCATATTATGTTAGCTGATTTCAATCATGTTGCATGAGTGGATGACATACCTTAAAAGATTAAGTTTTGCCACCTGGGACTATTCCAGAAATTCAGTGCTTTATAGCATCTCATACCCTTCTTCATCCTCTATGCGCCTGCATTATCAATAGTAGCTTTCTTTCCTATTTTATGCCTAACAAGTTGTTCAAGGCTGAAGTTGATACAAGTCAGCTTGAAGTGTCATTCCCCTCTCATTCCCATTTCAGGATGCAGCTGCTTCATTGCGTACAACGCTCTGCTGCCATCTATTTGACATAAGGAATACAACACTGTGAATGCCGCAACTGGTTCTGCTGTCCCTTTCCCCCAGCTTTCTCTTCCCCTGCAGCAGTTGTTGTAAAAAAAACTACCAGGGAAGTTTTTGAACCTTCCACCCCACTCCCGCCTGGATGTAGAAATCACTTCAGCATTTACTTTTACACTTCAAAATAGCTACAACAACAGCAGAGATTAGGTTCTTGACAATAAAACCATAATTAAGAGAATAAACCACCCTTCTCTAAAAGGGAATCCAATTTAACAACCTTCTTCCATTCATAACCTCAAACAAGAGGCCAGTTCTAAAGTTCGTTTATAAAGCAACTATTTTAGTACTTGTAATGTAATTATGTAGCAAAGGAGCTCATCAAGGGTGTGATTTCAACAACTATTCAGACCTATTTGGGGCCATGGCATTGAACGAACATGGATTCGCCAGCTGCCCACCCTCCCTGCGTTGCATCAGATTTAAAATTCAGAAGTCAGTTAGGAAGTCAAATTACTGAGCCTTAAAGCAGAAACCACACACAAAGCATGAGATGAAGGAGGTGGTACTTTATCCCTCAGCAGGGTCACGAAGATAAACGCCAGTTCATTTATCACAGCGTTCAGCCTGCTTTGTATGCAACTGCACAACACAGGAACAGCAGCTAAAAAAAGTCCCTAAATTGCATTTGTAAAACTTCATGCAAGAGACACCCACCAAAGCTGCAGAAAAGATCTAAAGGAATCTATAATCTTCAGTTACAGATTCACAACAGCCTACATTCTGCTCTTTAATTACCAAGCCATATGAAATAGTCCTGTTTCAGTGCTTAGTTGGGTCCTTTTCACATTCCTGATTAAGTGCTCAAATGCTTTCGTTTTTTTACATGGTTGCCTTTGTAATGCACTAAAGTAACACACTGGTAGAAATGCGCTTCAGTATTTACCCTGGAAGTGATCCATATGAAAAAATAGCAAAAGGAAAGATCAAAAAAAAAAAAAAAGCAAAAACATTGCAAGTTAGTCACACAAACTATAAGTAAGGTCACTGTGATCCAAAAAGCATATGAATTCGTGTGTATTTTTCCTGGGGGTGGGGGGGGTGGGGGGGGTGGGACGACACCCTACATCAGAGCAAGAAAAGGAGTGGGGTTGTTGAGGGAGGGAAGGGGCAGGTAAGGAGAAAATGAGGAAGGTGGAATAGGAGGACAGAGACGCAATGTCAGCCTGCAGCAGAAGTCATGTGATATCTTCTGTGGTATTAAAAGATGATCATAAACATAATCCCTGGCAGTGCTCAAGGCCAGGCTGGACGAAGCCTTGAGTGAGATGGTTTAGTGTGAGGTGTCCCTGCCCATGGCAGGGGGGTTGGAACTTGATGATCTTAACGCCGTTTCCAACCCTAACTATTCTATGATTCTATGATAATACATTAATTTTCTTGTTGGTTTTGACATAAATAGTACTTGGTTTGGGGAGCAATTTGTTAATGCTTGTATTTGCTAAGATATACTTGTACCACTGAGTGTGTTATTCCATTGTTCTTTTTATGCATTCAGAGCATTTGCAGCCACAATACATATATTTAACTATTAAAGCTAATCTGTCTAGTAAAAGTTGCATTAAATTCCTTAGGAACAATTGGTTTTAAATCTATTTAGCCTGACAATACAAGCTGCATTTACAAAGATTGTGTAAAGTTGCCATAAGCATTTAGTGAGAAGAGACATACAAGTTCCAATTGCAAGCCATTACTGGAATTACCTTTCTTCCTAAGCCACACACAAAATCTGTTCAAACAGGTACTGCACGTATTAAATTTAAAAAATTACCCTAAATAAATGAAGTGTAAAACTATCTTAAACTTGGTTGCTTAAAAGTAATTATATCACTGCAAGTGTTTAAACTACACACAGCAGAATACCACATACAACAATTTGAAAGAAATGCTCAAGAGGCTTATTCCGCCCTCTGGTGCACTCCATCCCAGAAGGACACAGCATCCTGACCAAACCCCAGGAAAGCACACAAGCAACTCCAACAGTGTGAAGTAAAAGGGGTTTGCTGAGCTACATACACTAAGGCTGTTCAGCACCTTTCAGGACCATAGCCTGGATGACAGCAGCACAAGCAATAGCAGTAAAGTATTCTGCAGAACAGAAGATAGGCCAGCTAATTTTGATGCTTTTATAATTAAGGCAGTGCACCTAATTGCACTGGCTAAGGACCAAGACCCCATCATGTGAAGCACTGTGAAAATAAAGAATTTACTGGTTGAAATAAAAATTTTTGGTGATATTATGTTCATAAGGTTGATGTTGCAAGTTGCCACCACCAGTAAACAGATGAAGGGAAATGAACAGGTATCCAAGCATGCCATAGAACACAGTACTACAGGCCCATACAGGGATCATACATTAATCAGACATACTCTAGGGCAGCAGTTTCTGTACTTATAGTCTTTAATAGCACAAATCAGGTTTGAAAACTCACTATTGGCTGATAAAATGAACTGCCTTATATGCTAAATTAGAGGTAATTTGATATCATCTTGAGGCAATAAAATATTCTATAAAGCATAACAATAAAGTTCGGTAACTCCATAAAATCAAGGTTTCTTAGGCTTATTTTTGCCTATGACTAAGTATTACTGCATCTGAGTGCTGTTAATATTCTTTACACAGCTACACCAAAAAGCCAAAATGCTTGTTTCATAAAACACACACACAAAAAAATCCAACAATTTTCTCAGCAGCTGCAAGATTCTGTGACATTCATAGGATTAAAACCTGTGCCATAATGCAACAGCACAACAATATATACTGTGTGATAGCAACCATGAGGTACAGTATATAAAACATTTCTTCTGCAAGTTGTAATACACAATTCTAAGCCTTGCTAGTAATACAGTAGTAGAAAAGTTTTACAATTACTTCCTTGAAACATTAAATCTGCAGTTTTATATAAGCAAGATTGAAATTAAAAAAAAAAAAACCAACACAACAACAAAAGCCACCAAACAACTTCCCGCCCCAACAAAAAGAAACAAACAAAAAAACACGCTTTTGCCATAAGGAAGTATTGCAGAATCAGAACCGAAAAAGCTAAGCACACAGTTACCATGAAAGCAAGTAAGTAGCACCATTACAATGACAAATTCATATTTACAATGATAAAAAAAATCATGCGTCCTATCACTAGATGCCAGCGAGAAGAAATCGGCACCTCCCTCTCCATTTCCCCTCCTTGAGAAGAGCTGTAGAGGGCAATGAGGTCACCTCTCAGCCTCCTTTCCTCCAAAGCAGACAAACCCAATGTCCTCAGCCGCTCCTCACAGCACAGGCCTTCCAGCCCGCTCACCACCTTTCTTGCCCTCCTCTGGATGCATGCCAGAACCTTCACGTTCTTCTTAAGTGGTAGGGCCTAGAACTGCACCCAGTACTCATGGGGAGCCGGCACCAACACTGATTCCAGCAGGAAAATCACCTCTGTGAAGTGCCAGGTCATGCTGGGTGTGATGCACCCCAGGATGTGCCTTGCCCTCTTGCCTGCCAGCGCACATTGCTGGCTCACACTGAGCCCGCTGCCAGACAGCACCTCCGGATCCCTTTCTGCACGGCTGCTCTCCAGCCGCCCCTCTCCCAGTTTACACTTGTGGTTGGCATTCCTCCATCCCACGTGCACAATTCAGCATCTGCTCTTGTTCGCTTTCACGCCATTGATGATTGTTGCCCGGTGCTCCAGTCCGTCCACATCCCTCTGCAAGACCTCTTCTCCCTCAAGAGTCAGCAGCACCTCTCAGCTTAGCATCATCACCAAACCCGCCAATGACGCTTGCAACTCCTCTATCCAGATCATTGATAAGAAGATTGAACAGAACTACACCTAGAAGTGATCCCTGAGGAACACCACTGATGACCAGTTGCCAGATGTAGCCCCATTCACTACCACCCTCTGAGCCCTGCCATTCACACAGTTCTTCACTCAGTGCACCATGTGTCTGTTTGTCTCACAGCTGGACAATGTGTCCACAAGGCAGGGACAGTACCAAAAGCCTCTCTGAAACCTGGAAAAGCTAGGTCCATCACCATGCCTTCACTCACCACGCAGGTGACCTTATCACAGAAGGATCTCAAATTAGCTACCCCGGACTTTCCTTTTGTGAACCCATGTTGACTGCGCCTGATGCTCGCATTGAGTCGCATGCCAGTTTTACGTTGCCACAGTAAAGGAGATGCCATAAAGAACGAAGTGACGGCCAAAGATTCTACCAGACCACTGCACTGTAATTCGCGGGGTTGTGTCCACTGGATTGTTTATCATCGTTTCATACAATTGACCTGAAACCAAAAACCCTGTGGACAAGCTTTAAGCCTTCATATTTCAGAAAAGCGTCTATTGGTAAAATCACAGTTATAGAAAGGAAACCTCTTTGCATAACTGAGAGGAGCGGCAGCAGCAGGGCTGTGCTGGGCAGGGCTGCGGGGGCCCCGTCACCCCCGTGTCATAGTGCCAGCACGCGCCAGCCCAGCATCACAATGCCCTGGGGCAGTATAAAGGCCAGTGGCCTCCACCAGTGCTTTGGAGCTGCAGAGCCAGGCACTGGAAGGGTTCTTGCTCCCAGGCTAGATCAGGCCAGTGGCATTTTGCTGTTGTGGGAAGCCCCTGAGACAGCTCCCGGTGGAGGCAGAAAAGGCAGGTCCAGTGTCCCCTTGGAGGCGTAACCAGCCCGTGGACCAGGAGCAGGTCTTGCTGCCGTGCTCAGGGAGTAGCCGATCGCCAGCCCTGGGGTCAGGAAGGAATTTTCCCCCGGGGCAGATTGGCACCGGTCCCCGGGGGTTTTTTGCCTTCCTCTGAGCACTCAGCATGACCACTTGCCAGGGCTCCTGTGCTCCTGGTGCTCTGCGTTATCGCCTGGTGCTCATGCACCACGAAGGTGGCCCTCGTGTCCTGCAGCTGGGGGGGGAAGGCTTTTTTGCCCCCAGGCTGGACTAGCAAGTGTCCCCGGGGTTTTTTGCCTCCTCCGCAGCCGAGCACAGCCCCTTCATGGGGCTCCTTTGGGTCATGGTGGCACAAAGGCAGCGGCTCGTGCTCCACGCAGCTGGCCCTCGTGCCCCGCATCCGGGGGGAGGCAGCCATAGGCACTCCCAGGGTGGCCCCTGCGTGGCCCCGGGACTCCCAGGGTGGCCCCAGCGTGGCCCGGGACTTGCTGCTGTCCTCTGTAGCATTGAGCACCACCCCCAGTCAGCTCTTCCCTGGCCCTTTCTCGCTGGGTTCTTCCACAGCTCTCGCCCCACCACGGCACCACTCCTGCCCCAGCTTTCCTCTCTCGGGCTGCGAGGGAGCCCTTTTGCCACAGAAACTGAAGGATGTGTCAGCCTGCTGCTGGCTACGCGTCTGCATCGGCTTAAGGCTTGCGAGCACCAGCTCTAACAGACTTATGAAGAGGAAATAGAATCTAAGCTCAACTAGACTGAAATTAACTCGACTCAACTCAACTGAGATGAAGAAAACAACTTCATTCATAAAGAAATAAAATCCTCTTTCCACCTCTAACCTCCTTTGTGTCTGATTTGTGTCTTTGAAAGAGTTTCTGGTGCGGAAAACCCCTTGGCATTTCAGGTAAATAACGGTCGCATCCTTGTACAACTCATCGTGAGTGCAGGGAACGGAACGGCTACGCTATGCCACCCCTATAGTTCTGCATGACAAGCTCTGATGTAGGCCTGAGGGGATGTCTGCAGTGCAGGTCCCAAAGGGGAGCCAGTCCGAGGCATCGTGGCCTACGAACACCCTCTGGACCCTGACACAAGTACACCTGCACTCCTCATCTACTCTCCTTTCGACACGTCTGGGATGCCACGGGGCAGAAAGCACTGGGCCAGATGGACTCCTGATGGAGCCTTCTCGTTCCCAGGCTTCTGTGTTTTGCTCTGTTTCTCCACAAGAAACAGCGCAGGCATTTTTAAACACTAGTACCCGGGGGAGGAGTGGGGTTGGGAGTGATCCTTGTACAACTCATCGTTAGTGCAGGGAATGGAATGGAATGGAACAGAACAGAACGGCTACGCTATGCCATCCCTATAGTTCTGCATGACAAGCTCTGACATAGGCCAGAGGGGACATCTGCAGTGTACGTCCTAAGGGAGGCTGGTTCGGGCCTCCAGCCCTATGAAAACCCTCTGTTGGCAACAGTCAACAGCATCTTCTGCTGCATTAAGTGTCACCAGAAGAGTACGGAGGTGACCTTTTGCCTCTATTCTGCTGTGTGGTGATAGCACTGTGAATTCTAGGCTGCCAGAATTATGTAGAGACATAGCAGACCCACAACGGGCTGAAGGATTTGAGCATCTGTCATGTGAAGTGCAGTTTAGAGCTGGGTTTGTTTGCCTAGGGAAGGCTCAGATGGGGCTCTGACTGGTGTAAAAATACCTGATGGGTGTTTGGAAGAATAAAGATGACCCAGACAGACTTTTCTCAGTGGCAACCAGTGACAGGACGTGAGGTAAAGGGCAAAATTGAAGTACACAAAATTTGCCATTTAATATTTACGAAAAACTTTGTGGTGGTATGCCTTGTGGTGGTATGTCTTGTTTTTTTACTGTGAGGGTGATGGAACTGCAAATATGAAGGAACAGGTTTTTCAGGGAGGCTATGGAGTCTATATCCTTCTTAAAACTTCAATGGACAAGGTTCTTTGCAACCTGCTCTAGCTGACTCTTCTTTGTGTAAGGAGCAAGGACTACACGCTCTCCCACGGTCCCTTCCAACCTTCAGCATTCTGTGATTCTGATACGTTTATATAATAACTCTTGATTGTGTACTTCAAATTTCTTCTCACTGCAGCAATCCCACTTTCCTACTGCCCAGCATGCAATCTATAACTTTAGGATGCAACAGAGCCACAGGTGAGCACAGGTTTTTACATAAGATGGAGTTTTAGTCCATGGGTTCTGAAGATGTTGTTGCTATTTCTTTTATTTATTCATCTTCCCTCCTGCCACTTCACTCTCCATGCAGTGTGAAAACAGACAGTCACATTAACAGGTACAGTGATGAAATGAAGTAGTAGTTCATAATATGTTTGGTTCACAGCAACTAGGGATCAGTATTTGATGCAGATAAAACCAGAAAATAATCAGAAATTAGTGAGGTCTTCAATTTTGCCAGCATTGGAAAAGAGGAGTCTAAAGGCCTCCAAGTCTGAGGGCCTTCTCTTTGGAGAGCACAGAAATATAGAAGCAGAAATAGATAAGATAAAGCTGAATTCAGTAGACAAGTGTAAAGGGATATTTAGTCAAATGAGGGGTTATATGAAAAGAGCCCCTTGATTTTTACACTTCACCTTTCAGGTAGGCTTTGCTTCTTAAACTTAATTCCCATGAGATTCTAAGCACCCACGTGCCTGCAAGAACTTAAAACTAAATAGAACTTTAATATCTCCTAAACTAAAGAAGAACTCATAAAATACATGTGCTATAAAATTTCTGGCAACAAATGTCAGCAGTAAGTAGGCAAAACAATTTTCTACTATACAATAAGATTTAAAGAAGTAAACTAGACAATTGTGGCTATCTGCACTACACCCAAGGCTATTTACACAACTGCTACGACAGCAATAGCCATAAAACTGGAGCTGTTTCTTCAGTCCTATTACGTTTAACTGCTAAGTGCAGTAAGTTTCAAGTGCTGAAAGCAAGTAATCTTTTACAAAGGTTGCACTGCCTTTTTGCCTTAGAAATTTATAAAAAAATATTTACCAACTTCACCAGTTCAACAGAACTCAAAAAAAAATCTTACAGGTCAGTCAAATACTGATGAGATCACTTTTCCTTCAGAAAAAAAAAAATAGTTACAAGTTCACATCTCTGTGTGTGTGCGTGCATCTACGGAAATACTGTGCAAGAAGAGACTTTAATATAATTTTAGCCTACCTAGCATTTGGATAATTGTTTTTCAAGACATTCAACAGATAGAAGTATATGAGTATAGAGTTACGTACCACAATTTAGACTAAGCAGTCTGCATGCTGCTGATACACAGTAATGGCAAATCACAGTCAACGCACTGGATTCCCAAAGCACCAAAAGCCAAAGCAGCAGGACATGTAAAGACTGTAGAGAAAAAATGAGGCTAAACTGTTTACTTAGAAACTGAAGTGAATGTGCTACTGTTTTCTGAACATCCAATAGAGAAGCTACAGTGCAAAGAGCTAATCCCTATTTCTCACCAAAACAGACAGGAACACACACTGGATAATTTGTTCCTACTGATGATATCATTCTGTTAAGTTTACTGTTTTTAATAAGGAGCAAGTTTAAGTCTTCTCTCACTTTCTCCCATGAACAAGATCAGATCAGCCTCTTGGTGACCTACTTTATGAGTCACAGTCCTCACTATTTATGATTCAGAAAAACGTCTTCTCTGACAGTATTTCCCAGACTACTGTGGGCTCATTCCAAGAACCAATTTCATCTTCATTGGTTTCCTACAGGAAACCAGACCAACTTCCTATTATTTTATTTTCCTTCATTTCAGCACGGCGCACATAAACTAACTGGAAGTGAGAGTGATAGAAAACTTTATTCTGCATAAACACGAGCCAACACAAACACCACCAAAACATACTGAACACATCACTGGTTCAAAGTCACCAGAATGTGAAGCAAGCTAAGATTAGAAGTTCTTTTCCCTTCTTCCCTAAACACGATGCACAAAGGCAAAGCCAGTAAGTTTACATACCAAAGTGGTAAGAGCTGTTCAGGAATCTGCTGAAGACACTTACCCCTAACAGATCACCAAGTTCTATTCCCTCTTCTAACACTGGGAATTGTTTCAAAATGCACCGTTTAACTGCTTTTAAGCCCAACTTAAAATACTATAGTCAAGTTCTCCAATCACCTCAGTCAACAGATTTGGGGTGCCTAGATTCTCTCCTCAGCTGTAAGAACAGAAGTAGTACTGGAGATGTTAGGAAGCATAATAAGCACACCCTCCAGAAGTCTGTCTAGACTTCCAGTAGGACTCCAAACATTGCCTAACTATTGAGCTGCCACATTCAGGCTAGCTTCTAAGAGAGCCATTTTGATGGCTCCTTACTGTGTTCACTATATCCCTAGGGCACACAAGATCTCCAAAAGCCAAGACACGGTGTCCGATTTGCACTGGTTCAAAACGTTCATGCAGTGAGATACTTGAGGAATAAACTTTATCAGAGCTCATGGCAATGTCATGCAAGAAGCAACAGTAGCATCACCACCCCCCCCCTTTATGCCCTCCCACTGGAGCACTGTGATTTGAGCTGTTAGCAGCTGCAGCAGCCACATGGAGATAGGTCATGACTAGAATATTAGTAACATGCTAACAGCACCTAAGGGACACAAGTATTTTCCCTGTAGACTGTTATCCAATGCACTTGTTCAAGAAAAGAAACGATGGAACATTTAGCTGTGGACTGCAAATACCCAGCAAGGTTTGCTGGCTCAGGTTTCACTCTGCAAAGCAGCACTTAATTGACATCTGGACCAAAGCTGCCCTTGGACTCATGCAGCCTTGTTCTTATACTGCTGTTCCTCAGCTAACAAACCAAACCAGACTAATGCTTAGCATGGAGAAATCCGATAATTACCAGTTAAGAATACTTTCACATCACACACAATAAGGACAGGAGATAAGACTGACACACGATTTATTTTAAAGAGAATTTCCTGCCTGGCGATCAGTTTCAGCTTGTAATCATGAATCGAGGCATGAACAAGGGTTTTGCAAGTAAATAGAGATTACCTGTTAATAAACCAAGCTTTTCCATGTGATAGCAATATAGCTTAACATATGTAAAATACAAATTAAAGTTACCCTCTCTATTATTGTTCATTTTTTCCTTATGATGCAGCAGGCTTGCCAGGGTCATGTTGCCCATCTTCAGCAAATCCTTTTGTTTCAGTTTCTTTGCCAACCAAAAATCCAGAAATTTTATAATACCACTAGTATGAGCAAAGCTGTTTTCCCTATTTGTTGGTCAATCTTTCAAAGAATACCACCGGAATGAAAACTGGTATAGGTGAAGCCCTTCTAGAAGTGGTACACTCGGATACATGTATTGATTTTAAAGTAAACAGAATAATGTGGTTCTAAGAACCATCTGACCTAACAATACTAGAAAACTTCTCCACTAGGACTGGTCAGCAGCAAACTCCACAACAAAAGCTGTTTCAAATGGTAGAAAAATCAGATTCTTAAACCTGTGGATTTTGTTGATAATGACAATTTAGCCTTACTTAATCTGACATCCTAATACATTTTTAGTAGCAAGACTCATACAGTAATTCAGCACTGCAGCAAACAACTATCTGGATTTAAGGCAGTGTTTACCTGCTAAAGTTAGCAGTTGTTAAAAACAGCTACGAACGCTGCAGTCTAAAATAATTAGAGTAGTATGCCACTGCCAATGCATATTCATAATTCTCAGTGCTAGAAGTTACTCACCTTGACATGGCTCTGAGCTCCCAGGTTGTATATCTCAGTGGGTTTGACTTCATTAATGATCTTCACCAGGCAGGTGCTGTCTGTGAGATCACCGTAGTGCAGCTTCATGTCTTCGGAGTTTAAGAACACAGAGTTAATACACTTAGTCCCAGAACAGTATGGCAATTCTTGGTCCAAATGCTATTCCAGGTTTAAAATCCAAGTAAACACTTACTGGAAAAAGTTAAAAGATCACCAGCTGAACAAAGTTTTGCTTGTTGTTTTTCTGTGCTTTAAGCACACATTTCCTTGCAGAAGTAATAAATACCATTCCAAGTACTCTTTTCAATAATCTGATTTACCTAGCAGCACTTATATAATTTGTTTAATAGTTTAAACTTCATTAACTCAGGTTGTATAAATTAGAACAATGTCATATACAGAATTTCAGCCACAAACCCTCACATTATTTTAATTAAGGTTTCTAATATCACTCACAAAGACTTTAATTACTTAAGCATACTCCAATAGCTTTCTCCTCCTTCCCAAAATGTCATACATGTTTATGTTCCTTACTGTAAATAATTTCATAACAAAAATGTCTGATACAACTACAAAATTAATATTAAAGTAACATTACAATACTACGTGCTGCATTTATTACTATTGTTTTCCGATTTAAAAATATCAATAAACACCAAAAAGGAATTTCAGAGAACACTGTAACTGTCAATGAAACATACTTCATGATGCTACACAGGAAAATGTCAAATGTGGTTAGGTAAGTCAGTCACAGAACTGTTATTTATTCTTTTCTGACTGAGTTACTTTCCAATCTGAGTGTGAAAAAGTAGGTAAGAGCATGAGACCAGTTTTTCTTACAGTATGCTTTTTTGTTGCTGTTTTTAACAGTTTAAGGCAGCAAGGAAGTACAGATCACACAGTTCTCAGGTGTTCAGCTCTGCACATTCCTATTTAACATGTGCTTGAGGCTCCTCAGGATGACACAGCACAGCAGGTCACCGTGTATTCTTTGAATTTGCTTTTACATCTGCATTGCTTGAAAACGGACAGTTCTGAAAGGTCTTCAAGACCCAGATGAAGCTGTGACTAACAGATAAGGGAATGGTAGTGCAACTCTTTCAGAAAAGAGGTAACTGTGATTAAGTATGAATGCTGGCAAGCAGGTTATGACCCCTTTTGTGCATACACATCAATTAGCCATGGTGGGGGCTGCATTCATTACTGCCATCAGCCCTATACAAACTGCACTGGTATAACACTTCATTTCCACTTGTATGAAATGCAGCTGTCCTGCTTTCCAAATGAAATTCAATGCATGAAACAAATTCTGCCTGTGGGCCACAGCATGCACAAGATCCCAAATGGTTACGGGATAAAACTATTCTGATACTGGTTTTAACGTGCAATCTTTAATACTGTTGGTGTCCAGACCACCTTAACAACTGCTGCATTTTTCTTACAATGCTAAATAGACACCCAGAGCAAGCACTACCTAACCTATTTCTCCAATGGCAGTTACCACCTTTTTTAAGAACTCTCTGGGCTGGTGGAAGCAGGGAAGAACTCAAATGCACTACCCTTTCTGTACCAGAAAAGAAAGCTTCCCCTAGGCAACAGGAGACCCTCTTCTGCTGCTGCTAACCTTGGCTGGGAGTTAAACAAAATCACCCTGCCAGCTTAGCCAGATAATATTGTTATAAGAGGTCCAGGGAGCAGCAGCAGCTCTGTGTGAGCCTTATGGTCTGAAAGAGCAACTGGTTCCTCTCCAGCCTAAGCAGCAGCTGAGCAGGAAAGACAGTTAGGCTCTCTCTTCCTACACCAGAGACATTCAGTTCTGCCACCATTCCCAGGCCAGAGAGCAGTCTCAGAGCTTCCCAGGGGAAGGTGGGCTGCAAGCCATGCTAAGCCAAGCATTAGAAATACCCTCCCATGATCACCTTAAATTTAAAGGTCTCAAAGGGGAATACCCATTTTGGTCTACAAGCAAGTCTTTAAAGATTCTTGTCCAAAAGGGCTTTTTTTGAATGGGAGCAGGACATGAGGCTTTGCTCATTTTCTGACCGATGAAAAAGAGGTCCTTCAGGAGTAACGTAAGTGGAAAGACTTCCTAGAAATGGGGTTTATTTGGTACAAAGATTTATAAACACAGATTAAATGTCAAAACCTTTGGGTTTTAGCAATATTATCCAATCTATAAACCTCCTTAGCAAGCAATAGCTGAAGGACTTGCTTCAGGAAACAACTTGTTTTCCTTCTTGCTCTCCCTACTATTTTTTTTTGTATAAAGAGGTTCACTGTCTACGAAGATCACCATCGTGCACTGTGTAATCAATTCCTCATGGGAAGAACACATACAGTAAAGACAAAATTAGGGTTTGCTCACATTAACCACTATTGCTTCTTTGCTTCCTCCAGTACTGCCTGGAAACCCATTGTTTCCAAACAGTTTCCATGGAGCAGCTTTTCCTGAGATTCCAAGTCCAATTCCTCCTCCCATTCATATGGCTGCATTCCTCAGTTAAACGAAAATTAGATAAAAAGTGAGGAAAAACATTTAAGGTCTGCTTTCTTTTCTTTTATTCCATGCCTTTCCTTAAATGCTCATTTACATATTTATCATGATCTACGCTGCCTTTTCAAATCACTTTTCGTAGTCACATGATGGTCCTCACAATGTGCAGTTCTTATTTGATTTCTCTTGCTTCATTTTACCTTGTAAACCCTGAATACAAGTCATAGGAAACACAGTTCTTGCATGGTCCTTGACAAAAGCACAGATTTCAGTATTCTTCATGAAGATATTTTATTCAGTTTTACCCCTCTCTCAACCAGATATTTTAAGGCGCAATGTACAGTAAGTAGCAGCTATCCACAGTTTTGGGTTGGGGTTTTTATTTTTAATTACACGCAAAGATCAAGTGAACTCTAAAAGTAGCATTATATATTACAATTTGATAAAATTAGGCTCTGTTCAACCATGGGGAAAGCAGACTTCAAAATACATGAGACTGCATAGAGATATTTAGTGTTAATAATAACTTAAATTGAACTATTTAGGACAGTGTCATTCTGTACAAGTCTACAAAATATGAATAGTTTAGAGAACTATATGCTTGTTAAAATGCTCAATTCCTGCTGAACTGGAGCCATCCAACATTTGAGCTTCTCATTAAGTGACCAGTTAACCTTAAAGTACTCAAAACAATTTTTGCAAAGCATACACTGAAGGCAGTGATTTTAGCTTTCAAAATTATCGTCGGTAACAGAATACAGTAAATTGTTAGCTAATTTCCAAAAACAAGGCCTTTCCTTCAGAAAAAAAAAAAAAAAGGTATTCATTTCCTTGCATGCAGAAATTCAGAAAATTCATTCTTCCTGTCATCAGTAGGAAGTGACCATGTCTTATCCATGCTGTCATGCAGGCTGTCCCCAAGCCTTCACCTCCATCAGGCACTAAGAAACTCATGAGGATACAGAAGTGGAGTACTTAAGATAACTGCCTCAAAACCTCCCACATTTTACTATTCTGATAGCTCAGTGTTTTTAACCTCCTGTAGCTTTATGCAGACTCAGTCGTTTTCTAATTGCTACTGCCTAAGTATATGTGAACTGTCTCAGCATTTCCACACAATTCCTTATAGAATCATAGAATAGTTAGGGTTGGAAAGGACCTCAAGATCATCAAGTTCCAATCCCCCTACCATGGGCAGGGACACCTCACACTAAACCATCTCACCCAAGGCTCTGTCCAACCCAGCCTTGAACACCGCCAGGGATGGAGCATTCACAGCTTCCTTGGGCAACCCATTCCAGTGCCTCACCACCCTCACAGGAAAGAACTTCCTCCTTATATCCAACCTAAACTTCCCCTGTTTACATTTTAACCCGTTACCCCTTGTCCTACCACTACAGTCCCTAATGAAGAGGACTTCCCCAGCATCCTTTTAGGCCCCTTTCATATTTTTCCCTCTTGGTAACTCACACACAAGAATATCTATGTTTTGTGTCACATTTTCATCAGAGACAGTCATCACTTTCTTTCTGAGATAGAGCAGCTAGCTAACACAAGCAGAGAAAAGGGAAGCTTAGCTATTGAGTGTTGGTTTTTTTACTTGTTTGTTTTAAATAACCAATCCTAAATCAAGCACAGCTTAGAAATAACTACTTTTTACTAACATTTAGGTAGAGGAAACTGGGATTCCCTTCCTGCTCCAGCAGATCTTTCTCCATCAACACACACCACAGACTGAAACCCAAACTCCTCGCCAAAAAAAACCAAACCAAAACAAAAAACAAAACCCAAAGTCACCTTAAATATAAAAACAAACTCTTACTTCCTTCAGTGTGAGCCTGTGGATTCTTATAGAGATGTTCAATCCGGCCTGTATTAAAAGAACTAGACCGACGAACGATGCCATGCACCTGGGGGGGTTGAACACAGAGAAATACAAAAGGTAAGCATTAAAAGAAAAGTGTTCATCATCATCACCTCTCTTTTCACATACATGGGCCTAACCTTTCTATAAGGTAATCAGAGCTTGTCTCTGTTTCTAAAGACAGACAATTATCGAAATCATAACTAAATAGTTGAGATGAGCTCTGATGCTGTCATTTACATTTTCATACCTCTGAGTGGTTTCACCTTCTCCCTTGTTGACACCACTAGCAGCCCAAGCATCACAAACAGTACAGGAAACACTGAATTGCCCTAAAGCACCATCTCCTAGTGAGTAAGACTTGTCAGCACTATCGGAGTTGGAGAAGCAGTATGTGAATCCTGAGACAACCACTTCTCCCTGGCTGCAGAGAAGTCTTTCTGGAGCCAGAGATGATGGGCATGGAAAAAGCAGCAGCAGAAGATGGGGCTAAGGAAAGGAGAGTGAGGGCAGAGAAGAGAGAAGCGGAGAAGAAAAAGACAAGGGGAAAGAATGGGCAGCAGCTGCAAGGCCCAAAAATATTTTAGAAAACAGCTGTTATTCACTTTCTGGGGTGGTGGAAGAACAGCCAGAACAGTCAGTGCTTTTTTATGGACCTCATGAGTCAGTGTTCTCCAGTGGGTTACAAGACACACAGGAAAGCTTAAGGCAGAAACTCAGGTTGGGAATTTCCTTTAACCAGCCATGATAAATAAGACTGTAAAAAAACCCACTGGTTCTGACTAACATTAATGAAAAGCTCATTTGTGTCTAATACATTAGAGAAATTGTTTGAACACTGACCCTGTTTCTTCCTTATGTAAGATAGCCCCATGCCTGCTGACGAAATTCGTGTTAGCTTGGGTTACCAGCTGCAGAAGCTATGCTTGCACAAGCAAAATCAAGCTTCAGCATCTGACTGTCCTCCACTTCTCCCTGCCCATTATTTCTGAAAGTGATCCCTTACACTTTGATGCATCCTACATTCAGCTGCGTTGGGCCATTGCTTTACTCTCTTACTTCAATGTTAACTTGTACCTGTGAGAATATACCATCAGGAACAGAGTTTTGGTTTGGTTTTATTTGGGGATTTTTGTTTTACACATAACACAAGCTATGGTTATTGACACTTATTCCATCTGAAGTCTGAAACTTAACTGAATAAAAAGGTATGCACAACCACAGAGTGAGAGCAGTCGACAGCTTTAAGGATGACATTTTGTGGCAAGATCTTTAATAACAGCTAAATAGCTTCATCTTCACAACTTGCAAGTCAAATTTATGATGCCAATTTCTTTGCATAAAATCTTGTGTGCCCAGCCACACAACAGGCTTATAACATATCTTGTTCTACAATCCAAATGTTAAACTTTCCACAACTAAAATATTTCCATTTTGAGAATCAATGGGAAACTGAGAAACATGGCCTGCCAAAAGAAATTTCCTTCAAATAATGAATTTATAAAGATAAATTTTCATAGTTATGTGGTTAAAGTTATGTGGATAATTTATAGCAACATAAGGTTTACAGAGACACACTTTCAAAAAAGGAAACTTCTATAACTTCACTTTCACAAAAGATGCTGGAAATATTTTGAATACTCAGATGAACATCTATTTTGCTGAGTAAAAAGCAGACTGTAGTTTTAAAGCATCAAATTATTCTAAAGGAAGCTAACTGAAGTGCTCTACAACTCTTCTAGCAAAATTAAATATTTTGGCTTAAAGTCCTGATGAGAGTCTTCCTGAGCTCTCAATTATCTATCTCTGAATGAAGTCACGCTAAAATTCAAGTTCACACAAATGATTGACCAATAAGTCAAATCTTGCCAGCTCAAACCTTGATGAAAGACTGTGCTTGCAAGAGCTTTGTGTCAGCTGAATGACAGTGATACTGACATTTAACCAATGAGATGTGCTAAATGCAGTCACCCCGGGACTGCAAAAAGTTTCAGCAAACAAACAGATCCAGAGAATCTGTTGCACCCAGCGATAACAAGAAAACATGCAAACTTAGCTTCTTTTTTCTGTTCTTTTTTTCCTCCCACTCCTTTTTCTGGTATGCACACACAAGAGAAAGAAAACCTGCCAAATGCCTAATCCATGACAGCAATATAACCGTAAAAAACCTGATGAAAGATACCTTTGTCTGCACAGGACAGGTGAAATGCAAACTTTATGACAAATGAAAATGTGTGCAAACTGGTTAATCTAGTTAAGAATGTAAGAACAGCGGGGGTTTTTTCAACAGGGACTGATTTTTTAAAAAATTCAAATTATTTAAAGAAGCCAAATGCCCATCTTTGGTACGGAGGCAATCACTTATCACATGTATTGTTGTGTTCAGTTCATCAGGAATGGAGGTCTTTAATTGGGAACACAGGAAAGAATTCCAGCAAATAAACAGAGCTGAGGAACAGAAAACAAAATCTCCACACAATTATTATAACCTTTCTACTGTGGAAAGGGTTATATTTCATTTTAGTTGCAATTAACAGTTCCTAATTTCATTGTGGACTAGGAGAGAGCATGTGGTTTTGTCCTTAAAGAAGCAGAAGCAATCACAATGATATCTCTCTTCCCCAAATGGAATGGAAAAATAGTAAAAATAATCAGTTTACAGCACACACATCAATAAGCAGATCAATCAACAAACCAGAAGAAAGGATGGAATGAACAAGGCAAGATAGATTAACCATGTGCAAAAGCATGGAATGAACACACTGGCTGAGAAGAGACCCCTCACTAAACTATGAAGCAGTATTAGAACAGAAGTAATAAAATACGGTATTAGAACAAGCATTAACTTTCATTAAAACCCCAGAAAATACTGCATTGTAGGGAGATCAATCTGACCAGCTTTTTCATTATCATGCATTCTGGGAGAGTCTTTCATGACTAAGAAGGCAAACATTCTTATATATATGCCCACAACAATTCAAAACCATCAAATCATACTATAATAATGTGATCTTGCTTTGCTGGGTCGCCAAAAACATGATTTTGCGAGGGAAATTTTTGCAGCAAGTAGTTAGGAATCAGACTCCCTTTATTTTAAGGAAAAGGTAAATGAAAATAATAATATTAACCAAGAATACAATTAATCTAAGAAAAAGGGTGGAAAATAATACTATGAAAACATATGTTGAGGGTTGGTTTGGGGTTTTTTTTCTTTTTTCCCTTTTTTAAACAGAAAAGGCAAAATGCAAGGTTTTCATCTCTGAAGTGTAACTGCCAAAATAAAAGGGCCTTTAGAGTGGAGAGAGAGAGGGAAAAAGAGAACAAACAAGAGATTCTTATTCCTTTATGTGGTACATTGCATCATAAATTATTGCCTAATTCCTTACAGTTTTGGCTCACACAGGTCGCTGCTTATCTGAGTTGGCGGGAAACATGCAAAGCAGCTATACCCTGAGGAGAAAAGGGAATCCACCAGTGGACATTAGATGATAAATAGTACAATAAGCTGGCATGATTACAGGCCATGCTGCACATTCCTCTCTGGAATTTTGATTCGTTATCTAGGGCTGGAGTGGAAAACATACACAGAGGAGGACAGAAGTAGAGGAAGCTGGAGCTGCAGCATCCAATCGGCTCCATCAGCCTGCAGCCGGTCACCGAGTCACTCACCTCGTAGCCTTTTTCCAGCAGGAACTCAGCCAAGTAAGAGCCATCCTGGGAAGAGTAAGATATAGGAAAATGTTAGAAACACAGTGAATAGGCCTGAGAGATTTGGACTGGTTAAAGTCTCCAAAAAGGGCTAAAAAAATACTGCAGCGAGCTGAACTTGTAATAAGCATATACTTTGATTTCTCCAGATTTATATACCAACCTAAATACCCCACAGACACTTTTTGGTTAATTTTATATTAAGAAGCAATATATTTTAAAATAAGTTGCTTACAAATAATGCTTGAGAACTCCTGTCTCTTGAATCTCTTCCCAAGTTCCATTATGAAGTGCCTGGGGACATCTTTCCAAAATATCCTAACCACAGTTATTGAATGTGAACTATTTTGGACATAGGGAAGGAAAAACATTCTAAAAAAAATTGGTACAAGCTATGCATACTCTGCAAGCCAACATGCCTCTGTAACACTCGGTCTCTCTCACATCTCCCTTGCACACACACTGCTTCCACAAATCCTCCGGAAGCAGCAGTTATTCTGCCTGACTAATTGAGTTTTCAAAACCATCTCTAGCACACTGTATATTTATACTACAAAATACAAGCCACTTTCACATTTTACGTATCATTGAGGGTTGAGAGTTTGGGTTGTTCTGGTTTTGAGTGTTTTTTGTTGGGGTTTTTTTGCGCCCCGCCACCCCCCCCCCTTTCTTTTCCTTTCTTTTAAATCCTTGTCAAACTTAAATTATTAAACTTGCAAAACTTAAAGACTTCAAATCACACTTTTTTCTGGAATAAGATGATTTTCCTGGCATCACTATTGTCAGGACTACTAAATGAAATATAATAAGGAATCAGACACATTTGGTGTGTATACATATTATGCTTATAAATGTGTACACACCATCACAAACCCAGCAAAGCTTACCCCTCCAGAAGAGTGGTCACTGAACAATTCAGTGAATATTACCCATGCCCAAAGAGTCTACCTTTTTCACTAATTTTTTGAACTTGTTCCTTTCACATGTGAGAGTATTCCAGAGTCAATTGACTTGCTACAGAAAGACCATAAAAACCATGGGATACCACCTATGCTTACATGCTTAAACTCCATGTTGTGGATCTGCTCTGCTGTGATCATAGCCAGAAACATTTAAGCGCAAAACTAAACAGATGTCTCTCTGGTCCTATTTTTTACAAGCATGTTTCTCAAAGAAAAATCTCTCACACCTCAGATTAAATGAGCTTTTCTCATCTCATAGACAGCCTAAGGAGAGTAACATACTGAAGTAAGAAATATGAGATGCACTAGGAGGCCCTAGAGCAGCAGGACTGCCAGCAGAGACTGCTTACTACATTGATGGGAAAATCATGCACAAGTCTATCCAAAATGGCACAGTGCAGTGTACAAGGGGCATGCTCCTGTATGTTTAGAATTGCAACATTATTAGAACTATATGACTTTATGGTATGTTTCGTAAGCTGTTAGTCCAGAAAAGCTTGAAACCAAGAAAGCGAGTCTCAAGCTTACTTACTTCCTCACTACACCTATACACGTGTGTTCACACAGCTTTACAGTTCTGTAACCCGACAGCCACCAGTCTATCACACTGGTTGGTCTGGAACATGATAAACCATGTGTGCCATGGAATCACTGGAACAGTCTGTTTTCTGTATATCAACTGAAAGGAGAAATTCAAAGAATATGCAAACTCCAAAAATGGAAACTCTGGAGGCAAAGCAGCTGATGACAACTACCTTTACTGTGGTTGTCCTCTTTTTCATTAGTAATTCCTCCAGTATCCATCACAGGTGGAACAGGGGGAAGAAAACTTCCCAATTCTCCTTAGTTGTTCAGTTCACTAAAGTAAATAAATATATAAAATAAAAACAAGGTGAAAGTGGGAGACTCAGAGAGTAAAAATGAGATGAAAAAAGAAAGACTACGATTACTTCGGAAGTTGATGGGAAACAGGCTTGACTAGGACTGAACCCTGTCAATAAGGTCTTGTTCTTCTCACCCAGGCCATTGCTCAAACTTTCCAGTCGTCCTGGAACATTTTGAACCAGCAGTGGCACTCACTTCCTCTCCACTTCCTTTCCAGGTCTATCAAGTGATAGGGCAGGGCTTTACAATGAGTGGGAAACAGGCAACAAGTGTGAAAGCTACTGGTTTCTGGCTCTGGCACAGCACAGCTGATTTACTGTCTGGTAATCGCACACAATGCAGATTCATGCTGTCCTGCACTGCGATACCATATCACACACGGCTCCCAGGCTTCATGTTTCCCTTCCTTTTCAGTAGAGCAGCTGTCGATACAAATGGCAATCAGAACAGTGATCAAAGTGTCGAAGCGTTTGTAGCATGTAAGGATAGTACAATTTTCATTTTTTCCTAATGAGGTCAAGGAGTAAATAGTATTAAGCTCTATTAAGTGATTTAATCTTTTATCCATAGGATATTGCATTATGCACATAAATTCTATTATCAAACCTACTGATTTTCATTTATACTACAAACAGAGCTTTCAAGATTCAGGAACCACTGAACCATGGAACAAATATTAGAGGAGCTTGGTGTTTAGCAACAAATCTCAATTTTTTTAGGGTTAGCACATTTTGCTTTGAGCCACAGGCTGCCAACCATATCCATTCCTGGTTTGCATCTGAGTAGGAATGGACCAGCATGACGTGCATAACTTGGTCTAATCTGTGAAGCTGGGGACGGGGGGAAGGGTCCTCGCTTTTGTAAGGGATGGTTATAGTCCTTGATCATTTCTTGCTGAGAGTTTTATCCCACGACTATGGTCTAAATCATCTCCTCAATAGTGAAAGAAACCAATACCAGCTTAGATGGCAGTGAGCACATGCAACCAGAAAGCCATTAATATACCCAGAGGCCAATCTGCTCATTAAGGTAGCTATAAGTACCCTACTCTCCAAAGCCAGCCAAAAATCAAGGTGAAAAAACAGTCTATACAGATTAGAGTGCTTAGTTACTGTGCTCCCTCCACTAGGCAATATGCTATTCTACTTTAGAAATGTCACATTTGAGAGTTTACCTCTGCTAATGTAAAGTACCCATGTATTGCTATTCGGTTTCCAACAAATCAGCAAAATGAGGTTTTGCTAAACCCAAGACACCTCAGCCAAAAGTAGGTATTTTGTCTGTGGCCAAAACTTCAGTCTTAAAATAAAACAGCATACAAACTGCCTTTAAGCAGGACTGCAAGGAGACCTGGCTCTGCATAGATATGTCAGATCAGCTTGAACGGTCAAAACAGTTTAACAAGACTGAGTAAGCAAACCACCTCAGTTAAAATAGTTCCTCATCAGCACACTGACATATTAAACTTGAAGAATCACTATGCTGTCTTTAGCCAAATAGTAGTTTGAAAGCACATACAAAGAATGATACTTCAACTGGCTTCCAAGACACAGCAGCAGGTTTCCAACTGCAGCTGCTTTACAGCATGTCTGTAAAATTCCCAGACAAAAGAAAAGAGTCACATAAACTAGAGAGAGATAACTTAGGATGCAATATTTCATATTTAATACAGTAGTTAATGTCAAGAACTTCAATAAGCTTTGACACACTATCAAAGAAAACCTCTTCCAACAGAGTGAAAAAATTGAAACGTAAGAGTTAGTGCTTTGCCACAAACATCTCGAATTAAAGAGAGTATTAAGTTTGACTTGATCTGTGAGCAAAGAACAGGATCATTCAGACAGACAACTGAAAACAAGTGGAAATAAACTGACGATCCAAAATCTCCTTTATTTTGTACTGTTCTACATCAGGAAATTCCATTTGCAATTGATTTGTTTTGGATTTTGCAGAAGGCTGCAATTCCAATTACAAGGCATCTTCGTCCTCTTCCTTTGACATTGACAGTTCCAACATCCTCCTGATGACTCCTGGATTCAAGAACCAGGTTACATCCTACCTGAGCATTCATAATCTATAGAAGGGGACTCCCTTTTCCTGCCACAGCTCCTCTCTGCTAATAAAGAGGAGTGGAAAAAGTAGTAGGTGGCTGAACAAAGGAAAAGAGACCAAGAGGAGGAGGAATAGGATTCTTCTTCTTACTATTCCTAGAACTCCAGCAGAACTATCTGGACTGTTTTTTTCATGGTGAGAGGAAGGAATTAAAATCCTAACACAAGTGATGCAAGTGTATTAAGACTGTAACTCAGAAAAGAAAGGGCTCCTGCTGCAGGAGGATAGTATAAATATTTGAGAAGAAACATCCCACCGTATGGTGGTAAAAAGGACATTCCCTACAAACATGCAACAGTAGGAAATCCCAAAGCCATGCAAAAGATAGCGATAAATTCTACTGCAAGATCGCTAAAGAAACTCTCCACCGACAGCCCAGCTCTCTATTTTCTGAAACAACAAAGCTGATTCTATCAACCAGACTCCCAAACCTGACTCCCAGCCACAAAAGATAGTCACTCAAAAAGCACCACTTCACTTGATAGCACAGCAGAGAAGACAGCCTGACTACTGTGTCATCTCCCATACTCTTCATTCCTTTGCAAATAGATTCGCAATAAAACCTGAAAATATAAAAACACAACACACCCACTCTCAGCTACACTGTTTGAAAGAGGTGTTGGGTTTTGATATTTCCACAATGGGAATGCATGATGAAATATCTATCCATTTGCTAAATGCTTTACTTCTGTGCCACCAACACAAAGTTTTCAGACTTGACTGCTCCTTGGAAAAAAGTGACATAATTTTCCACATCACACAAAAGACCAAAGTTGGTTATACTTATGAAATTCAAAAATCACATTAAGGTTCATGCCATGCCCTTAGGAATAACACTACAAAGGTGAGTTCATAGAAGTTCAAATTATAGATGGTGTCAATTATCAAGGTCATTCATAGTGATTCTAAATTCCTTTTGAACTACAAACTACATCCATGCTTTGCTGAAGTTAAATTTGGATAGGTTCGATTAATCTGTTTGGGGGACTGCGCGTGAAAAGAAGGTGCACTAATTCAGCTACGGGACATGGGGTTTATTTCTTACAGGGAGCTTTCTGCAGTAACATCACCAATAGCACACTGTCACCATTTTCATTTAGCCTTGTTTCAATGAATAACCTATACCTTCATTAAAAATGCAGAGCTATGCCAGTGTGCTATGCCTTGCACAATAAATTGTTGCTTTGTGAAATTTTTAGCTTTTGCACAGCTATCAGCTAACACTACTTTAGTAACTTATTAAGCTGGAGTATGGTGACAGATCCTTTGAAGCAGGGAACTCACACCACACTAAAGCAACACCTGAATGATTTTAATTACAATCCATAATAACAACTATTCATTTGTTTGTAGCACTCTGAAACAGGCTTCCTTAAAAAAAATTAAAAAAATCCATGAGTACTACAGTGTAATGTTATTTTTGCTGAAACGTGCATACTTCTAATGACTTCCAGTGATTTACAGAGGAAATCGGTAATTTTTTGCAGCTACTATAAACAGAACAGTGCTGCACTTTGTCTCAAATCTTCAAGGCAATACTCAAGGTAAAGCATTAAAGCATTCATAAAAAATTCTCTATACTGAAAAAAGGAAGAATTATGAACTCTGAAGTATTCAACTGATTTATTAAAGCTGCCACCCTCCAAATGCAGTAGTTATTTTGCTATTTTGATTTGTATTCTGGCCAAGTAAGAATAGGAAAACAAGTGTCTTTTTGTTCCTGCAGTCAAAACAAAAAGTCAAAAGGCAATAGATGTTAAAAAGAAAATAAAATAATAATCTTTCTTGTTTAAAAACATTCTTCACTTAATTGAAAGGCTTTTGTAATGCATTAACTGCAGAACAACAAAAGAAATTAAGTCATCATTAGCAGTAACAACAAAAAACATTCTAATTATATTAACCTGATCTTTTTCAACTAAGAGTTGTTTAAATAGTAAAAGAAAAGTAGAGTTGCTTTGGAAGAGTGAATCACCTTGTTTTTTCCTAGTCTGAGCTCCATCTGACCTCATACACTATTCCACTGTTAAACTATTAAGTTATATTAAGAGCTGCAACTTCAGTTACGAACAACAGCAACAGGTTTTTCTTCCTTCCTCCCTCCATTTATCCAAAACATTGTTCACATCATCAATATCTATAACTATTCTACTGTGAGCCTCACTGCAGACACTTAATCTAAAGAACAAACCTCTGAACCACTCTGAAGCCAACTTGAACAGAATAAACTTGTGTAATTCAAAATTGCTCCTTAACAGTAGGAGTATCAATTAGTTATTAGCTTTGGATTAACTTAAGCCAACAACCGTAAGGTACGTCAGTGCAGTAATGCTGTTTGGGGGTTTTTAAGTGTTGATATTTAAAAAAAAAACCAAACTATAAAACCTTCAGTCTAAAACACATATGAAATTCTGCAATAAGCAAATAGTTTGCATCTATCACACAATTCCCACAACATCTCAGCTTGTGAAAAACAAGTTACACCATCAAACTGAGTATACAAAGAGTTTTTTCCTTATTGAAGAAACCCGTGACACTTAAAGTGTTACTTCCAAACACACTTATGTCATGGCTTCCCAGTGACAACAGTCAGGTGCTTGATAGATTTTTATGGAAAACTAAAAAATTATGCCCCTAAACTCCCAGGCTGTGTGCTGTAACATGCAGAAATTCAAAATAACTACTATTTTTTTTCAGATACATCCAAAGAATTACTTTTATAAAGAGGAAAAGCATCGGTAGAGAGCATTTTTGAAATTTTAAAGAACAATGAATGCATATTAAAATCTGTCATACCTTTTTCTTCAAATTTGAAAGTGTGCAGTACATTAATATAAAAGAAGCTAGTTATGAACTCTAAATTTGAGAGAAACCTAGCTATACTTTTCTGGCTCACTAATGAAACCACAGGGACTGGAGGAATGTATCTATAAACATGGCAATGCAACTCATATGGACAGCAGTCCACAAGAAAATAAAAACCTCTGCTTACAGTGTTTGCACTGGGAAATCTATAGCAGTTTTAAAACCCACAAGATGATTGTTTTGCCCATCCCTATTTCCTCCTATTTTCAAAAAGCTACTGGCATCAGGTGGTCTTTCACTTTTCCAAAACAGTAACAGCAGCTATGAGCATTTTGGACATGCCCATCGTCAAGTACTCAGACTAACCCATCAGACCCATTTGGGGACTAACACTGTTGCAGCCAACTCAGGGAGAAGCCCCTCGATCTGCAATGAATGCAAGCTAACCCCAAATGCTAGCCAGTGGAAACCCAAACATACAGAACCTAGCTGGGGAGAGCAAAGAAACCAGGAACTCAGGACTAAGCTGCAGCACATGCTCTCAAAAGAGTATTTTGCACCTCAGACTTTGAAAGTTCTGAGTTGTCACAGTTACAAATCATAAAGCCCGGAAATATTTTTTGAAGAAATAGCATCTGTTGTGTTTAAGACATGTGAGTAACTTTGTGAAGTGACACCAGGAGCAAGGCAGGAAATCTTGGCATGCCATCTTTAACATCCTACAGAGGAAAACTGAAACAAAAGCAGTAACCTGGCTATTAGTGTAAGTGGGGAGGCCACCTGAACTTATGACCGTACCTCAACACACATCCTACTAGAAACTGTGGACCCACCTCACCCCCAGACAGAGCTTAATGGGTTTTGTCATTTGTTTCTGGTGGGTTTTGTTTGCGTGTGTGCGTGTGTGTGTGTGTGTGTGTGTGTGTGTGTTCTGGTTTTGTGGGGTTTTGTGGTTGGTTGGGGTTTTTTTGTCTTTTTTTGGTTGATTTTGTTTGTTTGTTTTTCCCTTCAGCAGCCTAGCACAGCTGCTGAGGTTAAAGCTGCTTGCACCACTTTTACAGTCTAGTATTTATATAATTTTTTTGAATACACCATATATGTTCTATAATATAATTGTAAATAAATATGGCCTCTGTGGTAATACCTGATTGAATGAACAGAGCTATTAATTACACAGCACCTACCTTCCCCTCCAAGCAAAAACAACAGTTGGTGGAGATGCTTAATTGTGTAATAAATGAACTTACATTCAGAACATTACAGCATAGATTGAAAGTGGGCATTAGACCTGACACCTCTTTTCTACATGCTGTTCTTGCTAATCAAGCACCCCAATGACACACGGACTGAGCTTCCTGGTGGAAAGAAGCCAAGCAGGATAAGGATTATCTAGGTGATAGCAAAAGGATGCAATGTTTTTTCAGAGAAGGTTGCAGAAGGTCATCCTTATATTTACAGATACCGCACAATGCCTTGTGTACCCAACTTCACAGCTTTCCCTTGTCAGCTTTGAAAGTGGAAAAAACTCACACAGCTTCATTAATTGCCAAGGTTCTTGTCTAAAGGGAATTAGAAAGGGAAAGCAAGCAGTGACATTTGCTTATCCTATCTGTCAGGAACAGGATTTTGAACAGACAACTACCACAAAACCACCAGCAAAATACCTTTTCCTTCAATTCATATAGTAATAAAATCACCTGCAGTTTGAGTTAGCAGTAACGAGTTGTATCATCTTCAAATGCAGTTATCAAAAGAATTCTTCCAGCTAGCTAGCTGTCATGGACAGCTTCCTATATAAGATTAGGACAGAGATATATCAAGATAAAGCAACCACATAGTTTAAATATCCCCACATCAGTTTTGTTCCAGTTACGCAGTATTGCACAGGTCTCTGAAAACAGAGAAAAGAGAAGCAGCCTTTAAAAAAGCATCAAAACAAATTACTCCGAAAAGTTGTTACAAACATGTCTTACTTTAACTTCTTCCGTTTGCTGTTCCACAAAACCTGAAACTAGTTAAATTTAACTGACTTTACAAGCTGCGGATAGACTTAGTATATAGGACACATTTTAGTAATTTTTGTCTGTATTCATAGCAACTTCCTCTAATCTCAAGGTTGCTTTGTAGTTTTTTTGAACCGCTTTGTGCCCTAAGAACTACAGGAAACACTTGGGAAACCCCCCTGACTCTCTCACTTTGCAAACTGTTCTGTTACATTTATTCCGGGTTACAGCTTACCAAAGCCAAGCATCACAGTATCACAATGCTCCTTCTTTAAAATTCATATTCTTTAATTGCCAAGGGACATGAGGGTGCACTGTAACTGAACTGCAATGCGGCAGTTTTCGTAAAAAGGCAAATATGAAGACAATCACATCTAGTTTTTAATACAGTCATCCCTGGCACTTAAAAATGGCAACATCCTATCTTTAAGAAACGCTTTAAACTTCCATAGCAAGCACAGGAAGGGAACTCGGAGTTTTCTTAATCATCAAATGTAAACATAAGAGCAAAGTGCAAGACAACCTCATTTTCAGAAACATAGGGACTCAAAATGGCCCTTTTGTTTGAATACTAAGCCCCCTGTGAGAAGATTCTCACATATGCACATACATAAGCAGTTCCTAAAATGAAGTACGCTGATCCTCCTTTTAATACTGTTAAGAATTACAGATTAACACCTCTATGCAGCTATTTTGGAATAGTCTTCATGCTTCCCGTTTGTGGGTTCACCTGCTTTCACCTGTGCTGAGCCAACGCCTCCAGCAAATAAAGACAAGAAGACAAGAAAAAAATTTAATTGACAAATAAGAAATCGCACCTTATACCTTATGAATCTTTTTAAATGCTTACGCATTGAATCACTACAATATGCTCAAAGTAGACAGAAAAAGGAAGCTTGCATACTGAACTACATCACATGTGGAAAACTAATTTGGGAAGCCCTTAAGGAGTTCTTCATTGCCACATCAACTAAGGTACTCCACACCAAACCATCTGTCTTCTCTCTCTGCCCCATTCCAAGAGAAGAATCATCATCCATTTTCCTCCTATCCTTCCCCTTGAAGGTGCTTTTAGAAAGCATTTAGAGGCATAAAACCAGGACTGCTACACATGAACCTTATTATGTGACCTGACCAAACTATACTATACAGTACCCTTTTGATGACCATCCTTACTCCTTAGGGATTGATTGCATTTATTTAGAGCATCTGGAAATACATTGAACAAGGTTGCAAGAGTACTACTGAATCATTTTGTACTAGTGAACATGCTGACAACCAGTAGGTGTACATAACCAGACAGCTAGCTTAACCACTCTACCTCACAGAAGACTGCTTAAATGACCCTGCACCTACAGACCTTTTGGAGGAAGATATTTGATTTATTGCAACCCAGAAAGAAGTCTGCAACAGCTCTGAGATGAGGGTAAAACTCCACCTTCAGGATGTAAAGCATCATAGCTACACCCCTTCCCTCCCTCTGAGGACAGTCATGCTGCCTGATAGCACTAAATCTCATTCATTCGGAGCTGCAATTAGTACTGCAGCCATCTGCTATGCACAGACTATCCATAGACGCAGGCCACAGGCATGCTGCTCCTCTGGCAGAACTCCAAAACAACTGTGGCTACATGTTTGCACATCTTGTTTGTTAATACTGCTTTCGCAAACTGACTGGCTAGAAGGATGCTAGCTGGCGCAAAGCTACTCCTTTCGGCTGGATGCCTGCAGAGCAGTCAGCCACCTGTTGCAATTCAAGCACCCCGTGCTTATCTGAATGACCTGTGATGGGAATACCAACTTTTCTAGATCTTTCATAAAATCAGATTGTTTCTAAACACGACAGCAGTCCTAGATCCATAAGGACAATATTCATGGGTTTTTTTCCTAGATATTTTTATTTCACTCGAGACAGTGGTTTACCTGAAGGGGCAAGCTTGAAAAAAAATGTTCCCAGGTATTCTCACATACTTTTGTAGGGCAATCTCAACCTGACAAACTAATTTAGCAATCAAGTGACTAAAATTTGCATCTGAAAGTAAACAGCAGGGGTCTTAGGGAGGGGGCACACAACTCTAAGCAGAGGCAGACAAGGAGGGGTGATCATCCTGCTGAAGTGTGACATAAGAATTTCCCCAAAATTACTGAGATGGGACAAGGAAACATTGAGCTTGCTGTTCTCCTGTCGACATGCAGGAAGTTAAAACCGCAAGTTGCAAGCAAAAGTTTTTCTGCAGATCTATTCAGCGAATGCTATGTTTTCCCACAACTACTGTCGTATTTTGATTTTGTTCTGCAACTTTCCTTAAAACAAAAATTTGACCCAAAGATGTTGGGGACAGATATCTATTTACTCATTCTTAATGCATCTCATGCCAAGCTATGGATGTCAAGTTGTGTTTTTCTCTGTCTACTCATGCTTACATAAATGTGACATGCAAGAAGCTCATATCTAGTCAGTAAAAAGCATTTAATGTTATCTTTCATAAGAACAGCTTTCCAAGTAGCTTATTTACATAAAAGCAGGAGATAGGCACAGTTCTTGAACAGTATCAGGAATCATTTATGCACAAACATTTAACACACAAGTCAAACTTTTCTGATCTATGAGAATTCAGTCTCCATTCAAAGAAACAAGTGGATGTATCCCTCAGTGGATCACCCCATACCCTTGACAGCTTAGCTGTTTTATACTTCACTGATGCAGAATCCTAATGATTCCTTATCATCATGCTGCTGCCTTCCCCCTAGCAACATGTAAACACTCAATTTATATTAAACTTTCACATCAAATGGGGAAAGATTCACCATGTTGAAACTCACTGGTCCTAATGATGCTTTGTGAAAGGTGGTCAGGAGCCAGCCAGCAGCATGGAGATTGGCAGTCCCAACTGCCAATGTTGGTTTTCCTATGAAAACCAACATAAAACAGTATCTTACACACTCTATTTTACAGTCTTCTGCATCCTCAAGTACTTACGCCTAGAAGTTAATAACAAGGTTAATGACATCTTTGTGAGATAGTTCTTGACTTTGCCTATGTTTATTTACAGCTTGAGGAAAACCCTGATAGAAATGCATCCTCCAGTGCAACTGTCTAGACCAGCAGGGCAAGACACTAGAAAGAATCGTCTTTCTTCCCTTTTTAATGCATAACAAGGCTGAGTAAAACAAATTACTCTTGCTGATGCCATCCAGTTCAAGTGCAAACTGCAAAGTTGCTTCCACAATTTTTGTGTCCTTCTCCTGAGAACTAAAGCACGAAAGATGCTGTTGTAACAAGAGGTAAAGATTTAAATGCACTGTCCCTGGTAGTTTAAAGCATGCAAAGAACAGTTCTGTGAAGCCTCGACTTTTGTCTCTGCTATGATTTGTGTTTGAGCTCACCCAGCAACTTAGATTTGGTTTTAAGCCTCTCTTGCCATAATATTGATGATTATGCATGGCACTGATTATAAAACACCCTCAAATGCTATAGCAATCTATGCAAATAATCCTGAAAACAGGTATCAGGAGTGAAAACTGGTTAAAACGTGTATACAAGCACATGTCTCAGCAGAAATTAGTAAGCACGTGTACCCTGTTAGAAGGTGGAAAGAAGCAAAGGATTTTTAACTGCAGAAACATTAATCAGTGGCACATTCATATGTTTTTTACAGAACAGGAATGAACAAACTGATGTTAAGATTTCTGGAAACAGTATAGTAACTGCACCAGCACATTTTGAACTTAACAGATTCGCCGAAATCCAGAAGAAAAGCTTGACTGAAAAATGAAAAGGCTATTAAAGTAATATTAACCTCACCAGTCTCTATTGGATCCACTATCTGTAGCTCATTCAAGGATTACTCAGCTAACTGACCCTTGACAGTGTTTTGTGGGAACCTTCTTAATCAATTCACAATTTTAATGGATGATTATACTGACACTAATAATATTTTATAAATAGAGCATGGAAACAAAGACAGACCTATGGGGTAACCAAGTCAGGGAGCAATACTAAATCAAATGCAAGGCTCCGAAAGAAACATTCAGCTTCCCTGTCAGCAATCATCGAGTACATTGTAGAGCAGCTGGCAAGATCTTCTATTGCTTCTCATCACTTCTTTCTCTGGCCTTCTCCTTCATAAAATTATTCCCTCTTGATATCAGACACACAATAACTGGGCTAAAAAACTAAGCTTGCTGTCTAAAGCAATCCTCCCACCTCTTCTCTCCATCTAGAGTTCAAGCCTATACAGGACTATTGCAACATTTCTGGAGGGTTTTTCTCATTACTTCTTCAGAGAATAAGCTTCTTTTTAACTCTGAGAAAATTGTCAATACCCATGAATTGGGAATACTTTATTAAAATAAACCAGCTAGAATTTATATAGCTCCAGTGCTATATATGCTATTGCACACTACATTTCTTATGCCAATAAAAATAAATTTCTTAAGGGCCTAGCTTGTGACAGAAATGCTACAAGTTATTACCAAAAGGGAAGAAAGAATAGAGAGAAGTCTAAGCATGCCAGATAACTACACAGGAATGCCTTATTCTTAGAATTGTTCTAATTCTCTAAGCTTCAGAGTGTCATATTTTCTGTTCAGGGAAAGAGTTGTGTAATACTTTATAGTGATTTATGTGGAAAAAATGCTATGGTACAAACTATTCAGCTTCATTTTACTTTCTATACATGGCATAATTTACAAGAAAAAGACAACACAGATGTGAGAAGAAAGTTTAGTATGTATTTAAACCGAACATTTCTCTTTTCCGTAACTATCCAGAACTGTTCTTAAAATTTAAGACCCGTGGAAATTCTTTGCAGGGCTTAATAAGAGAAAGACTATATAAGCCTAGCCACACATTTCCAGTTTGGGGAAAGAAAATGATCCAAGGTACTTTAATTCAGTTATGCCTCCCAAAGATAGGATCTGCTGAACATTAGAAAACAGCTCAAGAATCCTTCAGAATTACCAAATTCTAGCACCATAACCAAGTTTTTACTGATCCATGAACTGCAGATACACAAACATGATTTATACTACCAAAAATTATATGTGAGATAACTACAGTAAATACATTTTTTAATATTTACTGCAACTCTCAATCAAAGTTGATTGAAGCAGGGGGTTTGTACTTTACTATTAGTCTTTGAATGATTATTGCGTTTCAACAACCTAAATGTAAGTGCAAGAAAAGTATTTTAACCTTCCAAGTTGCTGTTAAACAAACGTGAACAGCTTTAAGGATTACAGTATTCCAAAATAGTCCAAATTGGTTTGGTCTCTGAAAGATACTAGCCTTCATACTTACGAAAAGCACAACCTGAAGAGAAACTGATGGAAGGAAAAAGGAAGGGATCCTTCGCTTTTTTAAATAGCACACAAAAAGGCTTTTATCCCCAAACCCCATGAACTAATTAAGAACCACACAGCATAGCGCAAACACAATCCTTAAGACTGAAAATCAGTAACTTTTCAACATTTACCTGCAGCATTAGCTAACATGAGGACATTAATTACTTTGTACTTCAGAATCTTTTCAGTCCAGGATAATTAAAATGTGTCTATCTACTTCTAGCTCAGAGGGAATGCACTCTCTCAAGTTAAAGGCAGTCTTAAGCAGGCAAACCAAAGACAAAGATCAAAATTTAGTCATATTAGGTTAACACTCCAAGCAGAACAAATTACTTCTTCTGAAAGCAACAAAATCTTTCCTTTGATTTTCAAAGTATAATGTGATGCTAGCATAACACTAGATTATTCAGTACTATGGTAGGACAAAACTTTTATACAGAGAAAGAGTCCCACCTCTGAAATAATCTAGAATTAAAATATCAACACTTATTGAAGCTTGCAATTGAATGACAGAGAGCACAGCCTGAGGTATCACAGACATCACTGCGATCCAGCAATGGAAATGCACAGCATTTCCCAGTTTAACAGGTCTGCAGCAGAGGCTGCAAGTACCTTCCTGCAAGGCATTCATTGAGACATCTGAAGTCATCAATTTTAAAACTTGAATAGACTTGACAAAAGATTATCTCGCATACCACAGAGTAAGACAGACTTCAGAACCAATGTCAGATCACAGACCCCTAAAAATAGTTCTTAAACAATACACAAAAAAGGTGTTCTCATTTAAAAGATGCATATGAAGGCCACATTACTCCATTTTGAAGGCTTTCTTCAAGATGCCAATTTAACCAGTAACCTTCAAACTGTACTATAGTTATTCCCTACTTTATAGTCAGGATTAATGGAATAATGTACCAACAGGATGATCCATGTGCAGTTAATCAAGTAGCTGTATCTTCCAAGCATTTGTTTTGTTATTTGGGGGGTGTCCTTCACCACCACCACCACTCCACCCACCCACCCCCCTTTTAATTTTAAGCTTCTTTCCTTCACCAGCTCTAGAGACAGGTTGGAAAAGGTATCAGTAGGCCATGAAAAAATAGTAATTCTTCACTGATGCATCCCCAGAGCAGAAAGCGTTTGGATGCAACTTGATGTGACACCTTTGGTTCTGGCACAATATAGCAGTCTTTCAGACACTGTTTGAAGTTACAGAAAAACAATGTGCAAGCTGAAATTTAGCTGTAAATTAACACTCCTTTAATAAAAAGGAACTATAAAATAATGCCATCAGCTGGCAACTCTTTTGTAGCTATCTTCTTACACCTGCAAATATAAAATACACAACAGATGTTGGAGAAAAAGGACTAACTCCATCCCTTCCCACCCCAACTGAAATATTGAGTCTCTATAGGAAAACTTACATACTGTCACTGTACATCCTTGCATACATACTTGTATACTTCCATACTGTGAGTACATACTTATATACTGATTACACTCGTATCTTTTTAAAATGTTTGGTTGTGCTGGCATGTATCTCAATATAACAAATCAAACTTGCACATCAAAACAGGTCTGAAAACCTTGGTATGGTTCTGGCTCCAATTATAGTATGAGACAGGAAAACTGCAGACGTCTTCTTTGCTAGAATGTATTTGCAAAATCTTCTTAAAAATCTTTGGATGTAGGACTGAAGGAAGATTAATTCTAAAGGAAACAAGTTATTTGTAAAAGACAGAGGAAGGTTCACAGGCTCTAAGTCTCTAGTATCTTCTTTTTCTTTCTGTTATATCATTTCACATGTCATGGTTCCTAGGTTCCAAACTCTGACCCCTTACCCTTAAAACTAAGGGCTAAACCACAAGTAAATGCTGACATTTTCAACTTCCACTCTTTGAGCCACACATAGCACAGAAGAACAAGGTATTAGTCTGAAGTCATTAATTCCAAACTAATCATCCAAATGGGGAAAAAACATCAAGCAGATACTAAAGCCACTTCTAGTTACTTCATTTTAATTCAAAAAATACCAGAAAGTATTTGAAAACTGCAAGCTTCCCCTAGAAGAGGGTCCCAACAGTGAAGCAGGAGATTTATGCATTTCCACATTTTGTTTTCAACACTGTTCCCCAATCTAAAAGCTTGGGTATATGTTTCTGTTCACTTTCACAAGCAGGAACAGCAAGAGCAGTTTAGTCAGGTTCAGTACTGCCCTGATAAGCCCATCCTAGTCACCTAGGACCCTACTACTCACAAAACTGACAGCTGTCAGTTCCACAGTGTTTTCGTGCTTTGGAAAGCCAAAAAGCAGCAGCAGAATAAAAAAAAAGGTCTCCATCCATAGACTTTAGATGGCACCATTATAACCTTCTGCACTTGGGGATTTAATTTCCAAGAAAAAGTAAAAATCACAACTGCATTTAATATCACTGTAAATGAGATCAAAATGTTAACAGAGAGAAGCTGCCAAACATACCACGTCTTGGCAACAGTTGCTGGAAATCTGCAAACTAGGGATGCCAGGGTTTGTTTATTTTAAGCATTCAAAATGACTGCTACTGCTGAACCCAGGACAGTAACTGATTAGGATCACCTGAGGATAATACCCTATTATAGTTTCTGTAAGAAAATTTGCAGTTCTTTCAACCATCTGCACAATCATCTTTGGAATATAGTCTACATCCATGCCATTTAGTGTATATATATATATATATATATATAGTGTATATATGGCATAGGCATTAGTATTTTCAAGTAAATCTTTTTTTTTCAGAATACAGGATATCTAATATTCTCACAATGCATTTAAACCCTGTAAATTTTAAAAATAACTTAAGCACAGGAAAATACATAGATCTGATATCCAACTGCCCAACAGAATTAAAAGGCAAACACAAATGGAAAGACAGGAAGATGGCAGAAAAATACAGTTGAAGCAAGGCTAAGGGAAGCATTATAGAATCATAGAATAGTTAGGGTTGGAAAGGACCTCAAGATCATCTAGTTCCACCCCCCCTGCCATGGACAGGGACACCTCACACTAAACCATCCCACCCAAGGCTTCATACAACCTGGCCTTGAACACCACCAGGCATGCCAAACTAATCCTCTTCATTGTTTGATATCTTATTATTAGTGAGCAAAGAATTCTCATAAAAAGGGCCTATAAAAGCAACTGTTTTGTTACAAGCAAATAAGCTAACGGTTTTATTAGAAATGTATGCTAAAAGGTTTATCTGTTAGGCAAGAGTTGCTTTATTATGCAGTGTTTTAAAAATATGATTGAAATGCTTGCTTCACTACTTAGCCACATGTCATGCATAATACTCTGACACAGCAATTATTTCTATGATATTACACCAGTTTTCTTATCCCTGATCCCCCTCTGTGCTTGAAGGTTGCAAAAAAGAAAGCCAATGCAAAGTCTGATTTTTAGTAAGTTAAGATGAAAAAGACAAGCAGAAGGTAAAAATAAGAAAAAGCCAGCTAAACTGGGGAGGTGGCTAAAACTTTCTAAATCCCAGGTTTAGTTTCTTCAAAGGCAGCTAGCAATACCTGAGAATAAGCCAAAACCCCATATACACTAGATTTCAGCTTTCACACCTGTCTGGATGGGAAGGACATGGTTACATTTAAATGTAAAGCCACCACAGCAGAAACAAATGCTAGAAGGAACTGCTTTTTCAATAAAGAAGTGCTCATAAGATTCCCTTGAAAATAAATTTGAAAATTAAAGGCACTTGCTAATTGTTTGAAGAGTGAATTGCCTGAACTGGTCAAATGAGTGTAGCTGCAACATACAGTATGTTTTTATTCTACAACATGAGCTTCTGGTGCTTTGGTGGTGAAGGGGTTGCCACTTCTGTTTTTGACACTATACAAGGCCTGCCATAAGTTATTACAGAAATTGAATATAAGGCTGTTGCATTAAGTTATCTAACATGCACACACAAAGTGATGTTCAAAGAAGCTTCAGCTTTCACCAGGGAGGAAGTTGATTCCTCCGTATTCTTCCCTGGACTCCCTTAAACACTCATGTCCACGGGAGGTGCTCAAACCATCCAACTTTCTTCCCCCAGGTTGTTCTTCCCTTTAGATAAAGCATGGTATGTCTTGAAAAAACTGATGTTCAGAAAAGCTGATTTGTTTAGGAATAGCATAATTATTTATTAGCAACTTACTAGGAATTAACAGTACCTGTTTACCTTAAGGAAAGAGACTATAATTACATGCCTGTTTCCATACAAAAAGTTTCACAAAACTGATACTTCCTTTCCTTTCAAGCTTGCTCCACAGCCAGCTTCAGAACTTTATTATCAGAGCAAAGCTTTCAGAACCTAAAAGTTAATGAAGGCACATTAAATATTAAAACATTCACTAGCTGAAATAAGCCTGGCAATTTTGTGAAGAAGGTGAAGTGAAAACAATTTTCTTCCAATGAGTTTACTATTGAACCATTTGAGAACATAAGCTTGTAAATTACTTCCATGTTGCTAATCCTGAGCAAGTATTTTAACTATTCTACAAATGGTATAAAGCATATCTCCCCAACGGAGCTGGAATAAAAAGAGAGGAGAAAAAAAACCCACAGCTCGCACAGTAGCCGTTGTTTGAATATTGGAAGAGGAAGCCAGAGCTGGCATAACTCTTGATCTGCTGAACTACCAGTTTATCTTGATGAAATTTAACTAAACTATGATAGAATCATAGAATAGTTAGGGTTGGAAAGGACCTCAAGATCATCTAGTTCCAACCCCCCTGCCATGGGCAGGGACACCTCACACTAAACCATCCCACACAAGGCTTCATCCAACCTGACCTTGAACACTGCCAGGGGTGGAGCACTCACAACCTCCCTGGGCAACCCATTCCAGTGCCTCACCACCCTAACAGGAAAGAATTTCCTCCTTATATCCAATCTAAACTTCCCCTGTTGAAGTTTTAACCCATTACCCCTTGTCCTGTCACTACAGTCCCTGACGAAGAGTCCCTCCCCAGCATCCCTATAGGCCCCCTTCAGGTACTGGAAGGCTGCTATGAGGTCTCCATTCAGCCTTCTCTTCTCCAGGCTGAACAGCCCCAACTTCCTCAGCCTGTCTTCATACGGGAGGTGCTCCAGTCCCCTGATCATCCTCGTGGCCCTCCTCTGGACTTGTTCCAGCAGTTCCATGTCCTTTTTATGTTGAGGACACCAGAACTGCACACAATACTCCAGGTGGGGTCTCACAAGAGCAGAGTAGAGGGGCAGGATCACCTCCTTTGACCTGCTGGTCACACTCCTTTCGATGCAGCCCAGGATACAGTTGGCTTTCTGGGCTGCAGGTGCACACTGCTGGCTCATGCTCATTTTCTCACCGACCAGCAGCCCCAAGTTCTTCTCTGCAGGGCCGCTCTGAATCGTTTCTAGCTATCAGACTACTTTAAAGGTGTATATAAGAAAGTACTAAAAAAAAAAAAAATAAAATAATAATAATCAGCAGCAGCTTCAAGAAAATAGCTTCCAGAAGACTAAATGCAGACTGTAGACACAGCTTGAGATGGAAATTTACATGCAGCTGTACATTGCAAGGCCAAAAAAGAAAAAATATTAAATAAGTAAACTTAAGTCTTACTAAAGAAATATATGTACTTTTTTTCTTTTATAATTACATAAAGGAGCATGTTTTACAAAGACAGGGATTGTTTCTGCAGCTACTGGTTCCACATCTTGATAGAAGTCTAATACAAATATTATCAGTTAAACTTTTGCCAAGGTGGAGATACTGGAGGGAAGGAAGCACACCCATCTAATCAAGCAAAATAAGATGAATATTCAACAACATAAGTCATCACAGAACATTATTGTCTGAACCACTATTCTCAAACACCTCAGCAGTTGATTAACTTCTGTGAAAAGAGACATTTATTTGTAGAAGACTATTATACTCAGTAAGAACGATAAAACAGTTAAGGGACCAGAGTTTAAGTTACAGTGCAATATCAAGAACCTACGCATATGCTCCAAAACAGGAACAACCAAATCTTCAGTGACTCATAGTCATTAGTATCAGATTTTGTAGTTCAGTACAGACTTTACTGAGACAGCAAATCTTTACAAAAATTGTCAGCTAAAAAGACTTCATAAAAGGATCTGCAGCATTTTCAGCCTTAATTACTAGGTTTACAATAATTACAATAGAAAAAACACAACTAGCATTGCTACTAACAGCATTTAATTCTACTGTATCCTAATGCTTTAAACCTCATCTTTTCAGGGGGCAGATTCAAGTGTGGCACACTCAAAGATGATGAGGCTTAGGAATGAGTCAGTTCAGGAGGAAGGGAGGAGAATCATGGCCCAAAACCACCAGAGAAGAGGGAGCCAAAGCAGGGTTGTTGGGTTTGTAACCACAAATATTTTGCTTTTCATTCTCTCCCACCTCAATTCAGTAATCGCATTGGTCAACTCAAATTAGGAAACAAGAAACAGCCCCCCCTCCCCACTCTAACAACAGGTCTACTCAAGGTATAAGTAAATTCTCATCCAGCACAAACGGGCAAAGACAGCCATCATGGTAAGGACAGTCACCTTAAAGTCTGACTGGGTACTTGGGAGGGATGGAAGTAAATAAACATCCATGCAACTCTTGCGCCTTACTTGCAGCTTCAGTTGGGTGCCTACAGGGTTTATCAACAGCAGCAACAAAAAACCCAACATTATACCATTCTCTAGTGCTGCAGTAGAAAATAAATCCTTTCCCCATAGCTTCACCTAAAGAAAAAAGACTGTTTCTGGTTCCTACAGGAATGCCAAAAATGATACCATACAGAAACTATTACAGTTCAACCTGTCGTTTTTTACCGGTGGTGTAAAATAAGCCTGTAGTCCTCTGGTGCTTGCACAAGAATCATTCTTCTGATAAGCAGGCTGGTCTACACAAGTCAGAACAGTGTATGTAACAAAGAAATCATTATTCTGGTTAACTAAAGTGTTAGAAGGATCATGTGTAAGCCATAATCATTATTTAGCATCATTACTCTTATTAACTGACTTGATTTTTGACAGGAATTTGAGATTGCCTTTTTAAAACAATATTGAGGTATCAATCTTTCACAAAAGAAAAATAAATAAAAAAAAATCACTGTTAGAGAAGGTTGCAGGCATCACTTTGTTAGTGATGCAAATACCATCTATCAAGTTTACCTTTTAATCTTTTATCTAGTATACATGAAGATTCATGTTTTTTTTAAGTTGGTAAAAATCAGAATCTATCTTCTTCCTTTTTCTTTCTCATTATCCACATTATTGTCAACATAGTTTGCAAGTCACACCACCTTAACTAGTTATTGGATTAGAGGAAACAAGGAAAAGAAATCCTTCAACAGAAACAGTTTCTTATGGTGTCTTCTATAGAAGCCTTCAGCACTTCAGTTTTCCTAACACAGATTAAAAAGAGATTAAGAGCCATAAACTGTAGGCAGCTAGTTGATATTCTTTCAATAGAGTCAAGATGACTAAAGACCTTTATATATTCAACCTATGTAGGTCTACCAAGGATTATTTTTCTCTTCCTCTGCTGTTCAAGAAGCCAGATCAAAGAGAATAATTTAGATTTAAATTCCAGCATTAACTATAGTAATCCTATTTTGTTATATTAACCTGCCTTTTGATAAACTTGAGAATTAGAGAACAAGTCACAATCCCCATTAAAGACCTTTTGATATTGCCTCTTTTCAAGTTAGATATGAGAATTCCTTCATCAAAACACAAAAAACACCATCAGAATAGACACCCACTTGATATTGTTTCATGCCCCAGGCACACAAAAAAACACTACATTCTAACAAAAATTCCACACTGACACAAAAAACTGGTACTCGTGCATGGAGTAGTACTTGCAAGATGTGTCAGAGTCCCAGCTAACATCCAGAGCCTGACTCAATGCTTAATGAAATTAGTGATTACAGGGTATGATTTTTCCATAAGAGAAAAATTGATAGAAATTATTTCAAACACTTCATTATAAAACAAACCAACCAACCCAACAACCAAAAAACAAAACCAAATCCCAAACAAGACAAAACCAACCAACTTACCCTTGTCAAAATTGAAGTCTGGTTTCTTTTCGTTCTTAACACAGAAGTGCGTATCTCACATATATTTAAATTTGGGGGGGACCTTACAACCAGGAGCAGTAAAGCAAAACATCTTTGCTTTTGAGGTTAACTGCTTCACATCTATACCATCATTATTTTGAAATAGCAAAGTATGCTTAATTTGTCTCCAGAGATCAGACAGAACCACCTGATCCTGCACTTTTTGTATTTTAAACAGACACAAGTAGAACAGCACTACTTCAAAGCACTACCCTTTTAACCAGAAAAAGATGATATAACACAACATATCTTTGCTGTATTGATCATACATCATAAGTATTTACCTAGTGGTAAATACATCTCAGAACACAGAAGCAACCTACTTTATAAGGAGGCACTGTATTCCAGGTGATGCACCTGATGTTTTAGTTTCTCCTCCTCACCTCCCTCAGGAAAGCACAGTTGCTACAGATATCTACTGTTTCACTGCAGACACATTGTAGTGGTGAACCAAGTTAATACTGTACAAAACAACAGCAACACACATGAGTCAGCTAGGTTTGCCTACCAGGACACTACTGTTAACCTGCTTATCCAAGGTGAGAAACCTGTTTGCTACTAAATAAACAGCAAACATTTCCTTGTAGGAGGAGAAGGGGAATCCCCATTCCCTCCCTTACTCCAGCTTTTCTTACAGCATCCTTTCAAGTCTCATTTTAATACTGGCTCTCTCCAATGAGATTTTTTTCCCTTTCTTTTTTTGCCAAGAACTTGTTCTCATTTAGCAGACAGAATAGAGACTGGGAAAATACTCCTTTCCACATACCTGCAACAGAATATGATTACCACACTTATAAGAGCTTTGGACCTGTCAAAACTGTTTAGGAGCTACAAAATGCAGTGAAATCTAACATCGAGTAATCGAAAACCCAGATAGGACAATTTCAATTTCAGAAGAAAGACAATTCCAACCATTCCTGACACCTTTCTCAGTCTTCAATTCAAAAAAAAGGGAAAAAAAGTGATTTCACCGGAGGTGAAAGATTTCAGGTTTCCTTAACATGGTAGGGAGGGCATGATGAAGCAGTCACCTATGTATGAGATGCATTTTCTATTTTCTCTTAGAAAACAGAGAAATAAGAAGGCAATTATTCTATTATGCCACAGAACACAAGTACGAGGCTCTGTGGTTAAGAAAAGAGCTGAAGTAATTTCAAAATACCTTTGCCAGAAGATTTCAGGCATTTCCTTTCAGGAGCCATTGTACAAACTAGGCACACCTTATAAACCCCGCCACCACCCTGGCCCTAATACATTCAAGTCTTTGTTTCATGAAAGAAAAACAGCTGAATACTGTATGTATATATATGCTCAAGCATTTACATACATTTGTATCTTATCACAAAAAAGCCTGATAGTACTACTGAAAATAGATGTTCACTGTGCTTAAATGCGAGCATAAAAGCATGTTTTCACTTGCAATTAAAGCACAGTAAATGAAGGCACCAAAGGAGACAGGTGCTGGATCAGTGAGTACAGAGTGTCTCCATAAAAGGCATGAAAATTTTCAGTCATAATTTGTTTCATAGAATCATTGAATAGTTTGGGTTACAAAGGACCATCTAGTTCCAATTCCCCTACCACAGGCAACGATTGGAAAACAATGTTCCTTCTATTCCAGGTACAAGTTAATAAGAGGTAGTATCTGGCTCCAGTTCTAGGTCACTCCATCTGCAATACTGGAGCAGACATTTGCATACTACATGATAAAGAGAGGGGTGCAGGGACAATATAAAATGCTACCACAACAATATTGCCTTTTGCCTGGAGATACCAGTGGCCTCCAGGGGAATATTCTGGTGTGCTTACAAGTTTGGGGTCTTGAAACTGTTTGTTGTTCCAAGTTTTAGGTTTGCATTCTGCGACTGCCTTAGAAAAACTGGTTCACTTTAAGCAAATAAGTCTCCTTATTGGTATCAAAGCCCCAAATCTGTTCTGAATGCAAAATCTCCAAGCAATGATTAAGGAGTATATATTGATACACTGCAAACCAATGAATTAAAGTGATGCATTGACATGATTAGCGTTCTCATCTAACCCTGTGATGAATTTCGAGTAGCCCAACCAGCAGGAGTCTGTTCAAGGATTGTATACAGAGGCCTTAGTGGCTACTAACAAAGAGGGAGAGGAGGCAGCAGAAGAGAAGGATGACTTTTTATTTTAAATTCATGGAGTAAAGCTGTATTAAAATTTGCTGTTATGCATTGTAATAGGAAGAAACAGCGATTTGTGGCTTTTACAGATACATAACTGTTAGTATTGCCAAGCAACTTCCAGCAAGAGTGTTCACATTTGAGGGGTGGGGAAGGAAACACTTTCTACCACATCAGACTCAAATATATAACCATTTACCTTTCATAAGTTTCAGCTGAAGCTTCTTGCCAAGTTTGTAAAGTTATGTTGAGAGACCACTTCCTTTTACCCCCATTAGAATCTCTATTTTGCTCTTGCCTGGGCAAGTAAGATGAGACCCACTCATTTTTGGGACAAACGTGGTTACATGGCGGCAAGTACAAAACTTGACTTTCTTTGCCTGCATCCTGAACGAGCATCTAAAATAACCTAAGCTTTTAACCATCTCACCAGTCCCTCCATTTCAGGCTTGGGTTGTGTAGAATTGGCCACATCAGAAGTGGTTTAGTCTAGACACTTCATTTCCCCTTTGCTTTACCATAGTCCTGCTTCCAGCAAAGTTCCTTTAGTCAGTATGCTGTATACAGAAGAGACTGAAGAGCACAGGGCTGTGAAACGGACAAAAACCAACAAACAACAAAACAAACCAAACCCAATCAAACAACCTGCTACTTCAAAGAGGAAGAACAAAGTCATGAGAAAAGCAGCTGTAGTACAGTTTAGTAGTCACCAAATTTCCTATCTTGAGGTATTGTCTATTCTTAGAAAGACAGCACTAAGCATCCTGGATCCTCCCCTTACAAAGATCTGCTTTTTCTTAACTGGTCCATTACAAATGGCAGACAAGCATGCACATTTAACCTAACAAGTTACACCACAAGGGCTCCAGTTCTACAAAACTGCTCTCAGCTTCCAGTTCCTTTAAGACCCACCCCTGTTTCTTGGCCATTCAAACATCATGGATGCCAAAGCAATTTGTAGAGCCTGCATTCAGATGAGGCACCACAACCATTCTTTAAAAGCAGGCACTGTCCTGGACAAAGCCTTACTCATGGGAGGATAGACTACCACAACATTCTGCAAGGGACTGCTGTCCTGTTCTGCCAGGGTGCACATACTGCTGCTACCTACCTGCAAACTAGTATAGGGCTATGTGAGCTCTGCTGCCTTCTGTACAATCCTCCTGGGTTGTTTTTTGTTGGGTTTGTTTGGGGTTTTTTTAATCTTTCCATAGTTCAGTATGCAAAATTGACCTAGAAGAATGGGGTAAACTTCATCTTAAGTTCTGACTACAGAAGAAAGGCTTCTTTGGAAAAATACTTCTCACTACTGCTGGATGAACTCCAGATACACCCTATGTGTGCATTCAGTACCAGAACTTAAAACCAGATTACTAATCACTTGTTTCTGACTGTACTTCTAAGCATCCCACATCAGTGTGACTAGTGAAACATGTCCATCATCATCTTATATTAGAAAAACAGCACAGCATTTTCAGAATATGCCTTTCCTCCTCCTGCTGTTCCTTTCCTCCTCTTTATTTTAATCACATGGGCTTTAGCTCCTAATATGGCAGTCTGTATAAGTTATAATCACTTCACTACACTGGTCACTTTCCACAGCCACAGGAAAAAATACTCATTTTCTACAAGCTATGAAGCCTCAACAACCAACTATGTATCAAAATATAGTTCAAGATTTAAGGGGTAACTGTATGATACACACCTCTTTCAGCCAGACTTGTTCTGGCCTGCATTCCAAGTCCCAGAAAGATCAACAGTTGGCCACAGGCAGATCATCATCTACTTAGTAATGTGCTGACAGGATGTAGTCACAACATGGAAAAGGAGAGGTAATGGAACCCAGGACTCCCCAGCATAAGTCTGTATTTTCACAAGATCCGTAAGATCTGCATCTTAATACTGGAAATATTCAATTTTTTTCCTGAATCTTCAGCATCCTCTCTTCCCCACCTCAATGGCAAAGCTACATCCCTCTGCCTCACACCAGCAGCATCAGGAAGCATTAGCTGCTATCAAGATGAATCTGCATCCATTCTAGCTTAGGCACCACTGCCATTTCTGTTTTAGCATTGGTAGCCAAGCCAGAATTAAAAAGAATTTTTACTAGGTCAAATGGGAAATTGTGTGGGCTGAAAGAGCATCTTGTTCTCCCAGAACTTCCCATTTTCATTTCAAAACAAGGTGACATTTTTATAGTTACTTTTTGGTCCTAGGCATATTAAAAAGATAAGGATTCCAAGTATCATTTTTCTTTCTGCAGCTGCATGGTCATTTGTATTTTAACTTTTTTGGAAAGAGTTCACATTTCAGTGTCATGAAAATACTACTATTTCCATTTTCTCTCCCTACAAACAGTAAGCCAACTTTGGCAGGCTTAAAAACGAAGTTTCACTTAGAGCTTCAGAAGTGAATAACAAATTCCCTTCAGATGAATCAGTTCCAAAAAGGCTGCCTGAAATACAAATCTGATGTAATACCATGCTAAAAGAGCACATAGCGGTCACCATGCTGTCTCTCCACTTGTGCAATACAGCCCATTCAGTGATACGCTAAAGAAATTATGTATTCCTCTAACTCGATAGCAGGTTGCACTATGCAGAACAAGTGTTTTCACGTTAGCGCTAAAACTGTAGTGAAATACTGCGTTGCAAAGTGCACCAAAAACTTTCCAGAAACGCTTGAGGTGCTATATTGTTGAGCCACCTTGTGGCATATTTGCTTCATTACAAGTCCTACACACTAGAGGACAACGGGGCTGTGATTTCCTGGGTCTGTTCAAACTCGGACAAGAAAACAGAAAGCGTGTTAAGTTCAACTACAGCATGCTCATGAAGCAACACTTCCTTAGCAAGGAAAACTTCAATTTTGGAAGCTAAGCTATGTAAGACCAGCCAAATGCTACTGCAATCAAATGTTTTAAAGTACTTGGTAATTTCAACCAATAGCTCCTTAGAAAGCAACCTGCTATGCAAGTTCTTCAATGCCACATTCAAGCTCTGCATATAGAGCTCCTCGTGGATGATACAATGTTTGTCTATGACATCAGCTGGAAAAATACTCAGCACGATTAATAAATTTCTCCCCAAACGACATTCAAGAAGAGGCACTCATATTTTCTGAAGACTAACTGTGAAATATTTTCACATGCGGTAGTTTTCATACGCTTTCACACTTTAAAATAAAGTCCTACAATCCAAGGTTGGCTGTGAAATTGTTGGGTTAATGTAATTTAACTGGAAGTGAAGCAAAGCCAGAAAATAATAAATGTAGATGTTTTGTGGCCTCAGATAAGAAGAAAAACCCGGCTACTTCAGAAGATCACTAGGCATTAGTGAACCCATGGAACACATAGATACGATCTCTCCAAACTCTCTGCACACATGGGATAACTGGGTTACTGCCAGGCCAGGCACAGCATCAGTTACTGCAGGTCAGCCCTTATGTAACAACCTATGTGATTCCACAGTGATCTCTTTCCACTTCTAAACCTTAAGACAGTACCAACACACAAAGCTGGTTTCTATACGCAGTGAGCATTGTGTGACCAGTAGCAATGTAATCTTCTCACCACTCCACTATAACTATTACTTCAAGAGAGCCTTTTTGGAATTATAGTTTCCCATTGTTGCCCCTGCTGACACCACAGAAAGCCAGCAGCTTTGAAGAGTTAAAAAACCCACAACAAACCCAACACCTTCTGTATATGCAGTACATACAAGATTTGAAGAAATACCAACACGCTAACTACAAACACTTTAAAATGAGTTCCAAGCCTCAAAATGCAGGGAAACCCGGACTACAAGATGGTGGCAGGACACAACACACACACCACTTCTGGACAAACAGATAATATAGACAATCTCAACACAGTACAAACAAGTCATATTCTTTCCATCAGCCCCAAACGTTTCAAAGTAACAGACAGGATTTACAAGGCCTTAACTGGTTTTATAGTCTTTTCACAGACATTAGGAAAGTACTAAGTAGCACTGTTGGCACAAGGCACACCAGGTACTTCACTGCAACACACATACTACAGCTGACAGAACAGTAAACCCAAGATTTATTTACTGCCTTAATTGTTTCCCACTCTTATCCTTTACTGAAGTTATGAAACCACAAGTCCTAGCCTTGACTCTTAGTTCCTTAACAGTCTCGAGAAAGACAGGACATAGAACATTTCTGTATTTGTCCTGTGGTTACCTAACACAAGCTCTCACCCATTTCCTACCACCATTTTCATTTTGCCCATTTCCTTCCTTCCCTTACCTGAAAAATACCTACAGCCTTTAAAGTTTCAGGCTTCCCTACTTAAGCAGCAAAAGGAAATTAAGGTTGGTACAGGCGAGAAGACTGGAAGGTGCAGTACAGGTTGGCTTAAAGCACGCAACTGAAGAGAACAGAATAATTAAGGAGTTCAATCTAAGAAAGCTTTTCTCTCAAGTGATGGCTTGAAAGCTGTTGAGTGAACAAAAGTTATTAACAAAAAAATAGGGACAGGTCTTTGGGTGGGCTTGAGGGCAGCCCCAGACATGTCTCAGCCTCAAAACTTCAGCCCCATTCACAGTGCTGTCAAAAGTTTTTCACGTAAACTCGACTTACAGCAGTGAAATTCTTCAGAATGTCTCTATTTGCACCATAAATTCAGTTCAGATAACCAATTTGGAAAATCCATGATAGCGGTATCTAAATCTGGGATGAAGCCACACTGGACAAAACCCACTGAAAGCTATTTAATCACTTTATGGCATGCTTCAGTAGGAGGAAAGAATCCATAGTATGTTTGTGGATTAAGGCTTTAACTAATATATTATCAAAAAATCACTTTTTTCCTAAGAGTAGAAAGTACATGCTTCTACATTTTCAACTGGACTATGCCAATGATCTACATCCTGAATCAATGAGGTTTTAAAGATACATGCCATGAACATTGCCATTCACATATTCAGTAACTGATGCACCACTTTCTCATGCCAAGTATCCACAGCAATATCCACACAATTACAGCTTTTTCAAAAAACACAGTTTTCATAAGATCAACTTTTCACTTTATCTCCCCTTCAGAGTCTGAGTGAGGGAGGTTGTGAGGAAATTTTACTTCTTCATAATCACTTGGCTTGGAAGACAGGATGCCCTGTGGTAACTTGGCAAATGCAAACTAGTTAAAGGGCAAAGAAAATAACAGTGCACCTTTATTTGGCTTTTTACTTACTTAACATGATAGACAAAGAACTAAAGCAAAGGAGTTTGAGTAGCCATGTTGCTGTATAAGTTGAAGATGCAAAGAACTAATTGCAACCATAACAATAAATCTTATGAATGGATAGCTGTCTGCTGCATTTCATGAAATACTTCTACCCTCTTATAAAGATTCAGGGTAAAGACTACAGCCAATACTAATGCAGTCATTTCATATTCAATAAAAGTTAGATAGCCTTAATACCAACAACCAAAGATTTTTATAAACAGGATCACATACGCATTAAGCAGTGAACAAGTTGAGAAGTTTCCAAAGATCCAAATTTTGCAAAGCTGAGAATGGCATTACAGCAATTAGTCAAGTTTGGATTTTAATGTTTGAGCTAAACCTGAATCTGGTAACTTTTCTCATGTGAGCAGTAAAGCTTTAAGAGTTTTATGATGATATGTAAGACAATCTAAATAACCCAAGAATATTTTAAGAATGGCAATGCATGTTAATTTAAGTCAACACTGTATAATGTATCGGCATGGGATTCTGCACTGGTCTTGATCCTAAAATAATAGAAACCATGAATACTGATAGAAGAAATGTTTAGAAAAAGTAGTATTAAACTGTTACAACATTAGACTATCACTCGCTATTTTCAAAACACTCCTCTGTCCTTCAATTAACCATTGAAATAATGTTATGAAATGCATTGAACAAGGTCTGTGTAAAAAGAAGCACATAATATTCAATAATAGTACAGAAAAAGAAAATCCTGAAACGTCAGTAGGCTGACCCCAACTTAAAACCCTTCAGCAGACAGATTTTGAATTCCAGAGCAGGATTAAATCAACATAAAATATACTCATCCATCTACATAACCGTCACCAAAAAACAAGATTAGGTTTAACCAGCTTCTTGTAAAACATATCCACATTTCTCATAAGCAAGCCACAGGCAGGCATTGTGAGGGCTACTTCCAGGCAAAACTAGAAATTTGTTTTTAAATCTGTAACTTGGATAGTACCATTGCTCAGGAAGGAAAGGGCTCCTAAACACAGGGCCTCTGCACACAAGTAATTACGCCTGCACGCAAATAATTATGACTGTTAACTTTTCTAAAACAGCTGATTCGCATCTCATCTGCCTGTAGTCTCTAATCTAGATTTAGAGACTATTCAGCTCCCTGCAGTAAAGGAAATGTATCTCCCCTGTCTAGACATCCAATTTAAAAAGAGAGCAGTGCTTTTTCAATTTCAATTAAGGAACACATATGCCAGAAACTTTTTATCTAACATTTTTGAAACTCATACAGTAGTTTTATTCATGAAGCCAAACCTGTAAATACAAACCAACTATTTATTTCCCCCTCAACTGCAACATTACAGTAAATTTAATGACCCATTTCATGTAAATATACCACATAATCCTATATTGTAGGCTTTTGCTGTTCATGGTTGTATAAATATTTATCTTGATTAATTTACTGTGTGTTGTTAACTTTCTTTTTTGTGCACATTACTTAAAATTATTACTTTTATTCCAGAACTGAGATATTCCTAGAACTCATTTGATGAAAAGTCCTAATTTGACAAAGAGCATTTCAAATGGACAATTCTTTGTAATGCTACTTGTGTACAACTGGACTTAACCTTCTTCTGGCAGCAGCATGAGTCTCCTCGAGGCTGAAGTGTTAATACGAGCATTCATTTGCACCTTGGGTCAGGAAATACGAACACTCAGCTCTGAAGGGTTAAATATGGAAGAGGCAGGCATTGTGAAGGGGCTACCTGAAAACCAGTGATTCCTACTGCTGTGCTTTTAACCACAACTTCGCTGTAGCTGTGGAGGGGCACAAGGAACACAAAGTTAACAAATACAATCTATTGACCTTATCAAAAGAATTTAGGTTGGGTATGGTTTGGGGTTTTTTTGCAGAAACAAACCAACCAGAAGACCTATAGTCTGAAACTATCCTGAACTGTAAATCACCATAGCAGTGAAAATCTAGTTGATAATGGCATTCACTAAATTAAGCAATCTGATCAAGACTATGATCAATCAGATCACTTAACTAAGGGAGCAGGAAGAAGATACACGTTTGGGCATTTAGCGTGGGTTTGGGGCTTTTTGGTTTTTTGGGGTTTTTGGGGGTTTTATTTAAAGTACAAGAGTAGGAATGTGACATACCAGCACTGTTTGTTCACATGCATGCTTCAGAAAAGCAACACTGATAATTGGTTCAAAGTAATGTACCAATTTCTCTATCAACCGGAAGATAATCCAACAATGCTACATTGTGACATGACCACAGATCAACTTTCAGAGAAAATTTTCTTTATTATTCTGTTTTTGAGCAGCACCCCTACCGTTTTAATAATACACTGTTATTTTCTGTTTGAACACACCAACTGAATTGATGTGAAGTTCAAGGAAAAAAAATAAGTATTTTTAATTTCTATTTTCCATGTGTAATCTTAGGGAAGCCAGGTAGGCTGGCACACATACTTATTTTCAACTGAAGTGTACTAACATTGAAAAGTAGTTTTATTCCATTGTAAGGAATAAAAGGAATCTAGGAACAAGTTTTCCCTTTATCAGATTATCCAAATACAGCTGATGTGAAAGTGCTCAGCAAGGGAGCTGTGGTATAGTCCCAGATCAATGCATTTAAGAACAACTCATTGAGCACACTTACTACAATAGTTCTGTCTTCATAAAAATGTTTTTGCTAATCTGATAAAACAAAGCTCACGCTAGAGGCAAGTGTTTTATAAAATATGAATGGTAGGATACATTTTAGCAAAGTGAAATGTGCCCACAAGGGACATGTCAAACACGCATTTTCAAGGCACCTTAACTGTTTCTAGAATTATGTATGCCATTTAAACTAGCTATTTTATTAAGACCACGCTTGGGTTCAACATTATGTAGTATGTGTTACACAGCTAGAGTACTGAAGCAGTATGTTTACCAGATCAGTATTTTTTTGGCACAGCACTATTATCATGCTAATAGCTCACAGACTGCTAAAAATGGCAATTGAGGAGGGTTTTTGTGGCAAGAATAAAAAAACACCGCTAAAAGATTAATGTAATTCTGCCCACAGACGTGGATCTTGTTTGCAGAATTGCATAAGGTCTAAGGTATTCTTTGCTGCTACAAACACGGGCAATAAATCAGTCAGAGGAGAGAAAAAAAAACAAACACAAACCCTCACAACCACCACCCCTCCCAATACAGAATGCACGTTGGAATTATCTGGTTTATCCCTGTAATTGCTAAAGCTTATATTCTCACTCATGGATCAAATATTAAATAAAAACAGCTCATAACATGGCTGTTTTGAGAGTCCAACTTCAGAATAGTTTACCTGTAAAAAACCCCACTCAACCAACCAAACAAGAAAAAAACCCCAAAATACAACCACAGCAAAAAAAACCTCTAAAACCAAAAGGTTTCAAAATTTTGGATAAAAGGGCTGTCCAGCTTCTTCCTTTATTTAATAAGAGCCGTATAAGGTAAGAATACTGGGCAGTTACACTTACTGGTAGGGATAACTGCATTGGAAAAAAGGCTTCTCTTAATGAAGTTGTCCATAGCTTCCAGCCTTGAGATAGCTTAAGTGATTATTGTTTCTGTTTTGGGTGTCCACCCCTCCCAAATCTCTTGGGCAGCATTTCTTAAAGAGCAACATCCCTTCACTGACAGCTAACAGTGTCTACCAAATCAAAGCAGTCTTTAATCTGGATCTGAACCCCACTAGGTGACAACCAAATCCACAAGTCACCTGCTATTCCCGACTGAGCATTACAGCTTCTGTGCAAGCAGTGGAATTACGGAAGTGTACACACATGATCTGAACTAAGACTACAAACTAATCACCTGTAACAGCATGAGTGGATACCTTAAACACTGGGCAGCAGTGTTATTTTTCACTGTCTAGGAATATACAGATAACCTAAGATTACTCCTAGAGAAGCTTAATAATGAATAAATTCCTAAAAAGAAACATTCCCTTAAAAGACTAAGCTTCAAAGCTATAGAATCCACTAGGGCTATAACAATATTTGTATGCGGCCTCTACAGAGAGCCACTAAACACAGTATTTACCTGTTTAACCAGAGCAACCAGCACATGAAAAATCATTTGGATTATTATGTGAAAGCTTGTTTCAGAGATGCTTTAGTGAGAGATGAGGATCAAGCTGCAAGTTTCACTGAGCAGACAAGAAGTAAATAGCTAGATATATCTTACAATTTTAGATGCCTGCAAGGAAAAGAAAAGAACTAATGATTATCAAAATGATTACCGGAGCACCTTAAAGCGGGTTGCTCCACTCCAACAGCCAGGAGTCACCAAATTCCAGGTTGCAGACTCCATAAAAGTTGTATCATACCACAATTTAAAAAAAAAAAAGAAAATCATAAAAATAGAGCTGACACTACCACCCACATAATTCTTCATCGTTTAATCAGTTCATGGTTACTCTCCAGTTTTAACCTGAGTCCTACTGTATATGTAATCACAGACTAATGAGATACTATACCAGATGTTTCTGTGATTTAAAGTGGGCATTCCTTAGATGATCTATCTCAGATGAACACACTGTGATAACTTTTAAAGGCTAAATGGAGCAACTAGCCCCAAGCATGCCTAGGAGCTTGTCTTTTTAGACAACCAGATAGAGATCTATAACCACAAAGTATTCTTACTGCAGTGCTGCATCGCTAATATAATTATACATTCCTTCTGTATAGAACTTTGTAATACACAATCATAAATTTCCTCTGTATAGATCTGTGAGCAAATCAACTTTGCAGACTGTGCAGACTGCTGAAGTTCTATCCTACCTGATGACACTCTGCCAACTCAAGCTTCCTGAAGCCTTAACATTTCCTGCTGTAGCAGGGGCTACATTCCCTTAGTTCACAGGCATTTCTCAGGCATACAGGAAGAGGCATACCAAACGGGATATGCTGTCAACCAAATAAAGGGTACTGGGTATACATTTTAAACAGAACTGGTACAGTACGGACCGCAACCTTAAAGACCTTCATATCCACCGCTGAGCTCAAATTCAGAAGCTAAGGTTTTTATTTAACAGCCTGCAAGCATATGGAAGTTGACTGCAACAGCACTGAAGATCAAGGCCTATTAAAAAAAAAAAAAGAAAATTCTTCTATACAAGAAAAGTAAAAAGTTGGGTTTTTTTGCTTTCTCAGCACAGAGAACATTTGACTATGATGAAATTACCCTAAGTATTTTCATTTAAAGACCACAAATCTCTAAAAATACTTGAAAGAGAAAGCACCGCTTCTACTGGTTTAACTTCAGATTTCTTGTTACCTCAGAATCTTAGTTACCAAGTTAGTTACCTCTTAGTTACCAAGAGGCAGTATCTCTCAACCAGTCAGTAACTGTTCAGAGCCAAAGAGATCTCCCATCTTTCTGGGGGTTTGGTATAGGGAAGGCATTCCCCCACAGAAGACAGAAACAAATTAATGAGTTCAGCAAGATGAACTTAAAGATGCTCACAATGGCTAATTTTTCCTGGACTGAAGAAGTAAAAGAAGGTGAAACTTCTGTAACAGATCTTCACTAATAATAGCTTCACATTATCTGTACTTCAACTGTGACAAAATTCCAGAGTCCAGTGTATTACACATACATGCATGAACCAAAGTGATTATGCATAGTGTTACAATAATCAAAGTAAAGAAGCATGGATAAATCTATGGAACAGTTCATGCTGATTACTGCTTTTAGTAGTTCCAGTGCTTGAAGGACTCACATCCAAAAGTAAAGGACAGAGTTCTTTTTCCCTAATTCACCTGCATACACACACAGGCAATAGAAGAGACAAACACTAAAGAGCAAGAATACTAGACTTCTGATGCTCTAGGATTTCTGACAGAGGTCTCAATCCCCATCAATTTTTCTCCTTAACTGGAGTCTTTCAACATCTGTGAAACCAAAAATAGTCCCTTCACTATGTCCTCAATTAAATATGAAGTGTTTCCAACTTGAAAATGTTCTTCTGGGAAAAAGTAAAATGAAAAATGATGTGAGAATCTGAATAATACCACATCACTCCATTTCTCATCCCATTATACACAAATTGTTAAAAACATTAAGGGACAAACACAAAGAAATTGTGCTTATAAAAAATTGTATGAAAATGTAAGCCGGTAGAAACTTATTTCATATTTCATCCTGCAAGTTTGCTCTCCTTTAACATACACAAGAGTCTTACCATGAAACTATCACGTGCTTTACAAAACTTTTTACCCTCCAGTGCTGTCTTTCATAAGATGCTGTCGATAAATCCTTTCAAGACATCATTTCAACACAAGATTTTAATATTACTGAATAAAACCAGATTTACGCAACAAGGCTCAAGTTTTAATATTGTACAACAAGTCTAAGCAGTAATGAAGGATGAAAGTATCAGGTGAATTCTTGAATTACAGGATCCAATTTCAGTTGGAACAAAATTTTAAAGTTGTATGATTTGAGTCAGTTTTTTAAGTATTGGACTAGTTCATTAGGATCCTGTCCCATGCTTTGTCTGATCGGGAGATCGCAATTTAAAATTCTACAAGACTTCTAGATTCAATAAATTTATCAGCTACAGCCTGTGTTGTCTTGCCCTATCCATATTAAACCAATCCAGAGCAAAAATGGTGGAAACCAATCAGGGAACAGTAACCAGCACAGCAGGACATTCATTCCCAGGTAAGACTGAAAAAAATAACCATTAATAGTGGCACAGTAATGAACACAGACTGTTCATCTGGTGCTTGATCTAACTGTAAAAATCCAACGTGTTATATTCTTAAGTTGTTGTAAAGTATGTTTGCACCCACAAGTTAACTAGAAGTTTCTGTATGAACACCTGCCTATATCTTCCTGTCTCTTCTGTTTCTGTAGAGAAGTTTTGATTGAAATCATACTCCTTCTGCCATACTGGCATCTACTTATGTAGCTCATGGTTCTGGTAACAACTTAACAGAAAAATCACACAGCTAGCACTTCAAAAGGATACAAGCTAAAACTCTTTTTTCCCCATAGTAAGTTTCTCTGCTTTTATCAAAACTACAACATTACAAAAACTGTTATAATTTTCAGCTCATTATAACTATTTAATATAATTACTTAACAACCCTCCTCTTTTTCGAGAAAGGTGTTACCCAACCCCCTAGTGTCCTGGGTTCAGCAGTAGCAGTCATTTTTATCCTTCTCAGTAGCTGGTGCAGCGCTGTGTTTTTGACTTTCAGCCTGGGAACAGTGCTGATAACACCGATGGCTTTAGTTGTTGCTAAGTAATGTTTAGTCTGACCAAGGACTTTCTGAGCCTCATGCTCTGCCAGGGAGGAGGGGAAGCCAGGAGGAAGCAGAGACAGGGCACCCGACCCAAACTGACCAAAGGGGTATTCCATACCACAGCACGACATGTCCAGTATATAAACTGGGGGCAGTTACCCAGAAGGGCTAGATCACTGCTCGGTCAGGCTGGGTATCAGTTGGCGAGTGGCGAGCAGTTGTATTCTCTTCCCTTGTTATTTCCCTTATCGTTATTATTGGTGGCAGCAGTAGTGGTTTGCGTTATACCTTAGTTACTGGACTGTTCTTATCTCAGCCCGTGGGAGTTACATTCTTTCGATTCTCCTCCCCATCCCTCCCTGAGCAGGGGGGAGAAAGGGAGGGGATTGAGAGAGCAAGCTGCATGGCTGGGCTTAAACCGTGACACCCAGACCTACAGCCTTCCTGCAAGGCTGAACAGGTGGTTCCCTGTTTGTTTCCCATGTTCCCATTTTGTTTCCATTTGCTGTATATGTGGAAACCATTAGGAGGTGAGCAAGACTATCAGTAAGAGTACCAAACACCTGCAATTAAAAAACCCAAATTTATCTTCAGTTACAGATAAGCTAGCTAAGATTGAAGAGCTCAGGGTGACATTTTGTACAGTAAGCTGTTTGCTTTTATCGAGAGTAGGGTTCCAAATTGAGTACTTGCAAGAGAATAAAATAAAGGTGAGGGGGGAGATGTTTACTGCCTGTAGAGATATTCTTAACAGCTCTGGTGTGAGGATCCAACTTCAGCAATGAATCTGAATAACTAATTTGCTTGAATAGATGCAGGATGCTGGCTGTAGGACACCCTCCACCTCTCATTAGAGTGCAAGCAGTGGACAGCAGGAAAACAAAGTGCAGAGTCTGGTTATGGTAGGTGAACAGACCTGTACAGCAGAGGGTAAAGCTAACTATTTACTGCCTTAATTCCTCTCCCTCAAATGCACACACCTTTATCTAATTAAAACCCACCAAACCCAACCAACAAAAAAAAACAAAAAAACAAAAAAACAACCAAAACACCACAAAAACAAACAAAACCCCCAAAACAAAAAAAAAACCAAAACAAACAAACAAAAAAACAAACAAAAAAAAAACCAAACCCACCACACCCCAACCCCATGTGCTAGATTTCACAGTTAATCAAAGGCAGAAGGACTTCTTGCTGGTTTCAAGCTGGATTTTAATTAAATTTAAAAATACATACCAATGCATTTACAAAAATTAAAGCAATACACGACTGCTACATACTTGAAAGACTAGGAAATCCCTGAAATGGAGGGAGCTGCTGGCTAGACACCTAGGATGGCTTTACTGAAATCTCCAACAACAGCTTCTTTGGCAGGTGCACAGAGAACACTTTCTTCGCTTGAATTTATTCAACTTGTTAAATCAGTTCTTTCAAAGTTGAGAGCAACTTTAAATAAAATATCTGGAAGAACAACAACCTTTCCAATTTATAAAACATAACTGAAGAGATGATCTTTTACTTGATGGCAGGAAGATTTCCACTCTGACCACCTTTAAAAGGAGTAGAGAAGGAAACAAGCCATGGAAGAAGCTCCTGCTCATTGCACTTAAACCCACTGGCGATTACCTAATAGGTGGTACCTTTCCTTTCTGTTGTTTTTGGTTGTAGCCCAGCTTCCAGGCTGGAAATGGTATCTTCACTCCTCTCCCTCAGGAGAGTTAAAACTGCCCTAAGTAAAAGGGTTTCCAACTGCGCTTCATTCATTTAAACTAACTCCAGTTTGGCCCCTGTCACAGGAAAATATTATCACGTGGTAAACAAGCAAAGGATTATTAATTCATAATACTAAAAAGAATAAAACCTACTATATATGTATATTTATATTGGTCAAAAAAGGTAACACCTGTTCCTGGTTAGTCTCCTAGCCATATTCAATAGCCAGCATGTTTTTTGGTGTGCAGGCTTTGAAATTTATTTTCTATTTTCTAACTAACTGAGTACAGAAATACCAACAAAAGCAAACAAGATTTAGTAGCCAACTTAAAAATCAAGGCAGTTTAACTGCATGACTGCAACTGTGATTCAGGTCAACACACACTGGTTTTCTAGGAACACATATTCCAATTCAACTCCCAAATACCTACTGTGTGGATAAGGAGAAAAGTAAGGTACAGACAGCACAGAAGGGTCTGCTGTCATTTATATTTGGAAGAAAGCATGTCCATAAACAGAGACACTTTTGCCCATAACAGGACACCTAGCTCACCACAACTACAAATTTTCTAACATGGAGAAGCTTTGAATCAAACATTTAGATCATTCAGGAACAATTCCAGCTCTAAGAGGTTTCAAAGTAGTACTCAAAGAAAACTTAAACACTTTCTGCATGGTGAGCTACATAGCACCTAATACAGGAAAAACTACAGTGAAGTCTTATAGTACTATATTGTGGGAAAGTATTCAAGTGAAGGAAGCCTTCAACACTTTTTGAGAAGCCAGAGATTTTATCTTTGAAGTTAAAATAAATGTGGCTCTGCCCATCCATGAATTAGTGCTTAAATGATTCTTATAAACTGTGGCAAATAATTTAGTGTCAATGCTGCAGCAAATGTACTTTGCTTTTCTACTGCATTTTGATTATGCCGTAGATCACCTTTTTTAAACTGCACCAGTATTGCCAAAACCTAGCCTAAACAACTAAGCCACTCATTTGACACACATCTTCAGTGCATTTAAAAAAAAAAAAAAAAGAAAAAAAGAAAGAGAGAGCTCATCTCTCTCATAACAGAATTGCAAAAAGATTTGCAAATGTTCTTTTTGTTCCACATCACCCGGACCTGTTAAGACACTGTGTTAAGGTTGGTTATTTTCTTAAATCTCTGCAAACCTCATGTAAGAGCCTGGGAAAAAAAATAATTGTCAAGAAAATAACCCTAGAAATAGGAAAAAATAAAAACCCTAGTTTAAAAATGTCAAACCAGCAATCATACAAGTCTCCCACAGTGGACCTACTGTATTATGTCTGCTAGAATTTGGCATTTTTCTCTAGAGCCAGTCAATAACAGGAACTTGGTCATAAATGCCCTGCTTTCCGGCAAGCACAGCAGCCTCAGCTGCGCAGCCTAATGAGCCAGGGGCACACCAGTTTCAATAACAGTCAGTAGAAAAGTCCACCAAGGAAGGCTAAAACTTTTGTTTGTTTTTAATAAAGTCAGATTTATTTCTTTGTTTCTCTCAATATTAATTTATTGAAGACGCAGCTCTTCTGCTAAGAATCCTCACACTTGGAGCACCACAGATCTGGTGCAAGTTATCATGCTAACATGAACACATCTAACTGATTTTGGAAGTTACCAGCCTTTCAAATTAGAAAGATGCACAAAACAGCCAGTTTTCCATTAGCCTAAAGATACTGACTACTGTGAAAAAGTAACCTTCTCTTAAAATTTTCTCTAATATTCCTATTCCTTTTTAACTCTTCACTGTTTTCACATTTCATAAAGCAGATTCATCTGTTTATTGTTTTTTTGAGAGGAATCCTATAACATTCATGGGCAAAAAAGAAAATATATCATTGAGGAAGCATTAATACATAGCTTGCTTTGTACACAATATGTTTAAGACTTCAGACCTGAATTAAGAAAGCCTTTATATGAAGCTCTCTCCCTAGCAGAAGACTTGCCATAAATCTAAGTATCTAGAATTTTTGTTCTTACTAAAAGTGAAAATTAATTGGCAATTTTAATGCATACATAAGTTTCTGTTTTAAAGATGTCATCTTAATTACAATTAAAGCACTGAGATAATTTTCTATTAAAAAAAAGCTGTTCAAGTTTATTAGTTTAGTGGGGAGGTTTCAATCTCAATCTTAGATGGAGAATCAAGATTGAGAGCAAAGCCATTTTCTGTGGTTAAACAAAGTCTTACATTCAACATACTGCAGTCACTTGATTCAACACTATAAATCTACAAGAAGTTTCTGAACAGTATCAAAACCAATTGGACACCTGTACACACACCTCATTTAATTTAGGTTAGAAATGCCTGTAGCAGCCCAGAGCCCTCAAGTATTTGTGTGGCTAGAGCCTGCACCCAGTTAAAACAAGATAGTTTTTGAGTGACGCTTTTTTGATTAGCATATGAATTCTCTAGTTCACATTTGTCAAGTTGCAGTGACTGCTGAGAGATGTTCAAATCCCAGCCTCCATCTGCACACAGTGCAGTAACCAATGGCCACCACATATGCCAAATTTAACCTAGAAAAATAAGGTTTTACATTGTTAGTGAGCTGACAGCTCAACGCTTCCACTGGAAGCTGGCATCACCCACAAGTATGCCTGTCCCTACCTCACGCTTCATTGAGGCTGATCCCTACGGACTCCTTCCAACCTTCCAGTTTGCACTGTCTCAGTAGCCAAAATAGGGCAACTCAGCTTTGTCCACTTTTGGCAAGGAAAATTGCAAACTTTTGCAGTGGCCATTTGTCTTGTAGTGCTCTGGAGGAGCGCATTGTATTTGCTGTACTGTAACCTAAATAACATTGTAGGAATGCAAGCTCTGGAAAACAGATATCTGAAGATGACATGCAATGAAGAAAGACCCTGCAGATCACTGCACCAATACCAGGACTCTCTCTCCCTGACCAAGGCTCTCCAAGCACCTTAGAGAAAAGTTTGATAGAGATTACAATTTCTTTTCCCAGAAAATGAAAGAAGTGCATACACCAAGATGCATTTCATGCTTCCTTCATTGCTGAGAGGATGAGAGAATAAAGGAACAGGCAAGTTGAGGGAGAGAGCCTCAGCTGGATTCAATATCCATCTTATTGAGGAAGAAGTCCTTCCTCTCTCCCTTTCTTTTCTTTCCACCTTAGTTGAAGGCTGAAAGAAAAAAGGGTCCTTAACTTCTGGAGGCAGATGGGGAAAAGTAATTACAGTGTCTTTATGTTCTTTTCACATTTATTTCCAAAGCGCCCCTGCTCAGCTCCCCATCTATACATTTATTACACCTGGGAGAAATCCAACATTTCCAATGCTGTTCAAAACTTAAAAGGTTACTAAGAACCCAAGTGCATAAGATGACAGTCATTGTACTACAGCACAAAGACTGTATTTGGCCTAACACACACACGCACACAAAACATAAGGAAGGTTATCGCTGGAGCACATGTGGTACTTGCAGGAGTTCTGTACTTGAACTGTGACAATCAATGTCTGTTTCATTTTCTAAATAGTTCAGAAATAGTAGCAAGTCATTGTTTTTTAGCAATTAAAAAAAATGTCACAAGCTATTGTACAGAAATCAACAAGTCTATTCCAGGCAGCTTTCTGATGGAGACGGCTGTTCCATGTTAAACTTCAGTCAAAACAGAGCATTACATAGTATCAAGTCAGTTGTCACATATAAAAAAGTTTTCTTTGAGATTAATAATTAACAAGACGTCCTTATACTGTCAAATTCACATGGCAACAAAACATTAAGTATAACCCCCCACTCTTTCAATGTAAGAATTAGCATTCTGCAGGCTAACCTTCTCTAACAGACCAAAATTTTATCTCCTTCACGTGCAGAAAAAGGAAGAAAATCACCTCCATAAGTTACTAGAACAGTAAGGGTGATGAGATTTCTCTACAGTCAAGAATTTGAGTCTAATTCCATGAAGTTACCTCCAATTAAGGTTATGAAAAAGATTAAAGGCTCTGGGAAGACCTTCTAGCAGCCTTCCAGTACCTAAAGGAGGCATACAAGAAATATGGAGAGGACTTTTTACAAGGCATGTAGTGACAGCAGAAAGGATAATGGATTTAAACTGAAGGAGGGTAGATTTAGACTAGATATTAAGAAGTTCATTACTGTGAGAGTAGTCAGACACTGGAACAGGTTGCCCAGAGAAGCTGTGGCTGCCCCACCCCTGAAAGTGTTCAAGACTTTGGAACTAGATGATCTTTAATGCCCCTTCCAACCCAAACCATTCTAAAATTACTTCTACGTAAGTTTTGCAGAAAAAAAAAACTTGTGCCTAAGTCGCTTTAAAATAAATTAGCATTGGAATAAAGAATGGCTGGAATTTTGCTTAATTAAGTTTTTCCTTCCAGGAAAGTGCAAGCTCTGAAAGAAAGTGATAGCTATGGAAGATCTGGGTGTGAAATGCCCAGAAAGGTACTCCTCTCCACCAGATAGTCCTTATTTCTGCCACCAGACTCCTATACTGTGCAAATCACATGCAAGACTGATGTGGTCATTCTCCAAGGGTACTGAGGTGGTATCTTCAGGGCCATCAAGTGGGAAAACTTCTGAACACGCCAAAGCAACAGCTAAAGGAATCTTGCTTTCCACATACCAAACATCTTTGAAACACCCGTAAGGAAGCCATTAACTTCTGGCGAGTAAGGTTCAAAAACCTCAGTATGGAACCACTTTCAGCACAGAAGGGCTGCCCTCTGCTCTTCATCCCATACAAGAAGGCATGTAGCTACAAGGCAAGTCAGGTGCCCAGTGAAAACCTTTTTCCCCTTACCTTAGGTCAGCTTGTTGATCCTGACTTCTTTCTAAAGAATTCTCTTCTCTTACACTGTATCTGCAGCAGAAGCCAAGTGTCTGGACAAGGGTGTTTTTTTGTTCCCCAATGATTTCACTAGCACCACAAAAAGGGTTCTGAATTCTTGGTCCAGTTTCACCACTCAAACTCAGCTGTACTGCCCCTCACTACAGCTATTATCTGCACTTTCTCCCTGACTACTATCTCTATATCCAGCACTGACCTTCTTGTGCAGCCTCTTCTTCAGCTAGGTCCTCAGTGGTCACTTCACATATCCTGTCTCAGTTTTAAAAGAAAGCTTCCAGTGCCATTTCTCTTCTAAATGATGCTGACCGACTTCTAACAGCCCTCATTTAGAGTATAGAACAGTTGTTCTGCCTTCTGATCCAAACTACCTAGAACACCTAAATCAGAGAGATGCTCTCAGATTTCACTCATCTTACCTAGTCACATCCTAGCTCACTGAAAAATCTCGTCAAGCCTCAGCTATAAGTCTGGAAAATACTTCACAGGCCCTCAGGGATGCTGAGTGCAGAATAAAAAGCTGTAAGGACATAGTCAAGCACAGAGAAAACCTCAGGAATCAGACAGGCAATACCACAAGTCCTTACTGACTCCAAGGACAGGACTTTTTCAAGAGTTTATGAATATAGTCCAATCCAAGACAAAATCCCTTGTCCCAGAAAATATCTTGAGACCATTTCAGCCCATTCCAAAGCCATACAAAGATTATTCAACACTGTGAAACATCCTCTCCCTTCCTCACACTTTGCTTTCTCTTAATAGTTGGCTCATTTGGCTTGAAATATTATGATACAGACAGCAGCATCAGAATGCTACAGGTCCCCACTGCTCTGCATCAGCACTATATTGTGTTGTCAGACATAACCCATGTTAACTCACCTGTGGTTTTCTTCCCTGAAGGATTAATTCAGACACCAGAAATTCAAGCCGATTTAGTGAAAAACGGTAAGAAACAATTACTATTCCCAATAGCAGTAGCAAACTTTAAGCAATAACTCCTGTTAACAAATATCCCATACACTTCAGCAGTTCCCTCTAGATCTGCCATATTATAAAGTAATACTTCATTTTGTTTTCCCTGTCCTCGATTGTCATGCCAGTTATCTGTAAGCAAACTCTTCTCACCAAGGCTGGAACAGAAAAAATAGCTCAGTTCATATGAGAAGTCTGAAAGTCCACATGCCAGTGCTGCAAAACTAGAATAAACTGAACACATCGGAAAACAGAAGATACTTCAGGCATATGTAAGAACACAGGGATTTCATCATATTCATATTAGTTTCCACCTTGGGGAAAAAAAATAAAAATATAGAAAGAGCAGGAAGTTTTCTCTCTTTGTCAAGACAACATAGCTATAATTTTTATAACATGTATTTTCCACATGAACTAAAATGAATGCAGTTTTTGCCAAATCCCAGAAACACGTACTTGCATTCTTCATCAGGGTCCAAAATGTTTAAAAAAGGCTGTCACTACGCCAAAGCAATACCTTCTGCAATAACCGATTTTGTATCCAGATGAACAAGATATATATAAAAATATTCAAAAGGTAACATTCAGCAACTGACTTGAAAAAAAAGCTTTTCAAGAAGGTAAGAACAATTTTCTGCTTGAACAGAACCTTATCAGCTCCTGAAACTACCCTTAGATGCAGTAGTTCCACAGCTCTTTATGCACGGAGGAAGTATGTAAATCTCTGCACATTTGGACAACACTAAATCGTTAATAGAAAAGAACAAAACTGTTGTTGGCTAACTTTGAGGCCTTTTTCAAGCATGTGAAAAATTCAAGTCTGGGAATAAACTGGCAATTTCTCAAGTCCCAGAGTGGGACTGATAGAGGTATCATGCACTACTTTGCTCATTACCCGGCAATACACCACCACACAGCACGCCAGCTGTGACACAGTGAAACTGTTTAGAAAGACACATACTTCATAACTCCGAATCTGGACAGAAGACTGCTCATTGAGGAGTTTTTCTCCCTTCCCACTCAAACTGGGAAGCTGAGGGACAGACATCAGCTCTAAAGTTAGCCATCAGCTTCTCTGAAAGCTTGGAAAGGGAGGGGAGAAATGGTGGCAGCTACAGCTGCTTGATGACAGTGTTTCTGGCAGATGTTTTCCTAATAACCAAAACCCAACAGCATAGGAGGTAGGCAGCTAATTGTCACATAAAAAATAAAGCTGAAAACAGAAAAGTCACAGTGGTAGAGGAGATCCAAGGAAGAGGTGCAGAAAACTAATATATTGGAGGAACACAATGTCTTGCTGCTTACAAATAAATCCTTTCGCTTGTGATACAAAGTTCAGGTTTAGTCACAACCAGGTCTGTCCTGCAAGCACAGCCATATATTCTGAGTGTGCAGAGAAACACATTTCTTCAAGTATTGTCTTCAGTAAGATGTAGAGCTGCCCTTTAATACCTGCTTTCAAAACAAGGAATGGGCAAAGCAAGGACAAAAGCTCTAAGCAACTGATGCCTTCCAAAACATGAGGACTGTTATGATTAAGTTTGCATATATTGTATCCTCTCTTACTGACTAGAAGTCTTGGGGTTTTACTGGATACAAAATACTAACCAAGTTATCAGTTACTTTATTTATCCCTTTATCTAAAAGCCTTCACCATCAGTATCTCCTTGCAAAGTGCTGACCTTCTAAGCCAAGGTAGCCCAGCCAGCCTTGCTCCAGTAGTTGCCTGCAGCCCTTCTGCCTCCTCCTTCCAGGTGGAGGGCTTTACTGTGCCACCACTGCACAGCCCCTTCCTGCTGGGGAAGGGGGAGAGTGCACTGCTACCGGATCATCACCCTGTCAGAGAACAAGGGTATAACCTCCACTGAGTATCTCTGAGGGTCCATGCTGCGGGAAGTGTGGATCAGGACAAAGGAACAGTGGGTGATCTCTGCTGACCTTCACACCAACATGAAATAATGTTCTTAAAGCAACAGCCATTATAGGACTTCAGGGTCAGGAGGCTCATGATCCTGGAAGTTAAAAAACATAAACACAAAGCTTCCCCCTCCACCCCCATCATAAAGATAGGGCAGAAACTTGACAGAAGTTTTCACACACATCTCAAGCTTCACTACGTTTAACGCATTTCAAATAACAGAGGAAGTAGTATGGAGTTGACGTACTCCTCTTCAACCTCCACTCAGAAGAGGCCTGGGCACTCAAAAGGTTCTCTCACAGCTGTCCAGAACAACAGCACTCCTTTAAAGTGTTTAAGGAAGAGATCCAAAGCACCTTCTTCTCTATATAAAAGTCTCATTACTTACTAAAAAGGTATTAATCACTACAAAGTTCAACCACCAATGTCCATACCTTGTTATGAGGAATTCACAGGAAATAGTTTAGGAGTAGGAGCTTAAGAAGAGTCAGGTACAGCTGAGGTACTGAGAACAATGACCAAGTCATGGTAACAAAGCAACCAAGGAATCAAGCGAAAATTTTATTTAATAATGAAATATATTATTTTATAATAATATATAGAACTATAGATGATGCATATAGAACTGATGATGCATAGTCATAATATTTAACTTCAAGCAGCTTGTTACCTTTCACCATTACTTCAGGAGTATCACATTTATTCACAGTACACCACCATACCTAGATAAAGCAATTTCTTTAAACCCATAAACAAGCTTTCTTGAAAAATACATACTCTGTTCATGACCAGCATGCAGTTTCACTCCTGCATGCTTCCATTGAAAGGGGCCATCCTACCTTTATCCTCCATTCCCACTGCCAGCTATATATTCCTGCCATTTTCTCAGCACTAGTCCCTGTGTGGCCACCCAAGGTCAGCCATTTCTGAAGACCAATCAACCAAAGGAAAAAAAAACCAAACCACACCTGAAAGAAGGCTTTCAGCCAGAGCACATTTTAAGAGCCCTCTTCTTTTCCTAGCAGTTAGTTTAATAGCAACCTCCAGCATTAAGCACATGTAATCTTCCGTTCCCTGCCCTAGACGTACTCGTGCATCATCTGTCTCTTATCAGCTAAGGATTTTGATTTGGCTGGGTTGGAGAGCAGCAATGCTGATAGAGTCATTGGAACAACCTGAAGCAAAAGGCAGCAAAACCAGGAATTTTGCTTTTCTGTTTTTTGCTCCTCACCCTGTAGTTCCCCGCACCTCCCCAACATTTCCACTGATTACTCAGCTTTTTTCCATGTAATTAATGAATTAAGTGTGGCTAAATGCACTACCAAAGATAACAATACATTAGGAGTGTTAGTTCTGCAAGGCTGGTTTCCATGCTAATTAAGCCCTTCCTCCTATGAAACTGTTTAAAAGCCTAATAACAACTTCCAGCTAAATCCTGATCAAATACTTCATTACCTAAACTGCTTAAAGGTACAGCTATATACATACGGCTGCTACAGTATCTGATACATCTTTGAAATCCATATTAAAGCATTATCATTTGCAAATAAGCCTTATATGCATTTTTCAGATGACAAGCTCGGGTACAGGCCAGGGAGAAAGAGAATTATATCAGTACCATTACACGTCTGCTAGCCATGTTTCAACAGCAGTCCCAAAGAGGTTATAACTGGAGTTGAACAAAGACTTTTTTGCTTTACAGATGCCAGGAGCCACACACTGAAAATTGCTCACTTCTGAAACAAATTACTCTCAGTTCAGTCTCTCCAGAGGCTGAGATAATTATGTCCTGGTGTATTACTGCATTAACTGGCACTACCTGGTAGAGGCAATGCGCCAGCCCTCAGCTGCTTTAAAATGGGGCTCAGTGATAACTGTACAAGAGAACAACAGGTTTTACAGTCCATTCCATAGAGGGTGTTTCTCCAAGCTGTCTGGAGTAGTGACTTGCCACCTAAGTTGTTCCAGATTCATGTTGTGCACACAGTCGCTCCTTTGTCTTCCTAACCCCACCACGTACACCAGACCCATGGGGGAACAACGGAAAGCCCTGCAAGGGGAACTCTGCCTTCTGTCATCTGCTTTGCTAAAAGCATGAGATACCCAATATACATCCAGCAACAGCTGAGGAAAGCCTTTACTACCATATTTTGTTTTCCTTGCTGGTGCCTGAAACAGAAGCGTGCAGGCTTTTCTTCAGTTTTGCCACACACGGTATTCCCTCCTAGGGGTAATGCTGCAGCTACATTTCCTACCCTGCCCTGCCAGCTGAGCAGCAATGGCAGACCAGTAAATAGAGAAGTATGTATCCCAAGAAGACTGACAACAGGAACATCAGATCAAGTCAGGCTGCCCACTATCACAGGCAAGCCAGCTTCTCTTTCTGCTTTCCCACCTAACACAAAGCTGCACTTGATGAATTCAAAGTAATGAACATTTTCAACATATGTATTTTTATCACTAAAAACCTCAAAAGGAAAAAAAAGAGTCAAAAGGTCTCCCTGCAAAACTTCATCCTGGAATTAATGTGATTCATTTGAAAGCTTACCAAGTGTTGTCTTGTACAAGTTATTATACACAAACACCTGCAAGGAGCCAGCTATTTATAATACCAATGAAACTGTCATACTAAAAACAAAGAAGTGCTACTTGTGGCACTATGATTAAGGCTGTGTCAGCAGTTTGATTTTCATGACTTTTAACACCCAGCTGTAAAAACGACCTTCAGTAGAAGTGAGCATATTGTGCCGGTATCCATAGGGAACATGGTCTCTGTTTTTACTGGGTAAAATGCAAGAGTCAAATGTATTTTAATACACAATCTCCAAATAGTAAGATACAGAATTTGCAAGTCGTTTTTGGATATAATAATTGTCTTTTAAGTTATAGTCCAGTTTGGCAATCTGGTAAATGCTACAAGACAGAAACTTGGTACAGCACACGAAACTGAGAAATAGTGTGATTTTCTATTTTGGCATGCATTCTTCAAGAATTAGAGGTACACCAAAGAAACTGTGTGCTAATACATAGTTCACAGCTACAGATCTTTGTAACTTGGCCACCATTTGCTTAAACACAAAACAGCATTAACAGATTTATGTTTGAAAAGGCACTTTGAGATTCTTGAAGCAAAGAAATCTGTAACTGAATAATAAGCAGTGAGTAGCTCTGTGCATGTACAAAATTAAAAGCCCCTCCTACACTGACACAAAACCCACATCTGTCCCAAACAAACATGAAAAATGCAGCATTTCAGACATATTTTAGGGATATACTATTGAAGAGCTCCTACAACAAAAGACCATCTTCTTTTAAATAAAAGACAGAGTCAAACCACAAACAGAATATTACCAGAACCCAGAAGAACTTCTTCCCAGTGTGTTCTGATGTGTCAGGCATACTGCAGGGGTTCTGGATTTTATTTAGCTATTAAGTTTAATTATGAAAAACATTACAGACTTGCTTAGAAAGCTTGCATCCTTGACTGCCTCAGTGTGGAAAAGCTGTAATGTCCGCAGTTGTAATATTTAGTAAGACTGATTCCCTCCTCCACACTGATATATAAACAGAGCTATGTGTCTTCCACATACATAATGTCAAAGGCAGCATGGTCCTAATATAAATATAGAAACCAGAACAGTTTTTCCTCCTGGCCTTTCCTGTATCTTTTTGCCTTATCCCACATTAAAACAAAGCCTCTACATGAAGATAATCAGAGGTACGTGTGGAACTAGGAAGACCTAAAGGTAACACACCTAACAAATTCTGCAGACTTATAAAGCCTCTCTTCTTCCATCTTTCCCTCAGTCCCAAACATGTTAGAGGGAAAGTTGAATACACACACACAAAATGTTAAACTAAAGATAAAAACCCTTATGTTCAGATAAGGGTTAAGAGCAATCTTTTAAGCCTTGTTGAGAGGTATTTGGGTTTGGGGTTTTGTGGGTGGGTTTTTTTGTTTTTAAAAAGAGAGAGATTTGAGTTGATACCTAGCCAATCCCATTCCCATAACTTCAGATTATTTCTTAGTGAAAGCAGTTAAAAAACCAAACCAAAACAAGCCAACCACCCATACTGAGAGGCAATAACTGGTCAGAATCAAACTGGTGACATTATTTCACTCAGCGTATTGAGCTGCTCACAAGATTTCAGACCTTCATTAGGAATGTAGGCTTGTACCTCCTCCAAAAGAACCTCTCTAATTGATTTCTGGCCACCCTCTCCCTTTTCCTGCCATCTAGGGCTATAAAGTGGCCCTTATCCTGTCCTTCAACATGCAGGCCATAGAGTAGGTGCCAACATTTGTAAATAATTATAGGGAGGTTTTACAAGGGGAACCTGGACAGTCATTAGCTTACACCAAAAATGATGCCACAGTCTTAGTGAACCAACAGACAAAAATACCTGAACTCTCCAGAGAGTTCTGGAAGCAAAATCATTACATTTTTGGCTGGAAGCACAGTTTAACAAAGTTACAGTACACACACAATAGAGAGCAATATATGACACATCACTGAGGCCAAGAAAGGTGGCAATCAAACATGCCAGTCAGTCCCTCAAAGAGAAAGACTAGAGGGTCATGGATGGACAGAAGCAGCAGTGACAACGTAGCTGCAGTGGTGTGCAGAGGGTGTTCAGGATGCAGGTAGAGATTTAAGCACACTATTCTTCTTCAGATCAACTCCAAAGCAGCAGTCTCACAGGAAGAGTACCAGTAAAAGCACTCAGTCCCCATTTCTTTAATTGCATATACACACACATTTACTGCATAATATGCCCTTCTTGCTAGAAGAAACAACACAAGTAATCAAATTCTGTCACCTTTAGAGCATCCCTATAGAGTGCTCCAGATAATAAATGCTTCCTCATTGCAAGATGAAGCGCTAGTCAGGACAACACAAGCATGAGCCCCATCAGGCAAGCACCACAGGCACCCCCCACAGTCAGCAGAGCATATACGCATATAGCCAATACAATTGACAGCACCAGTCTTCTTATCCCAAGGCAGACACCTGCATTTGATCAAACAAGCCTACACTCTCAACCAGCTAGAAGGTTCTTACCAAAACAGCTGTCTAGGCAACTTGCTCAGGTACAGAAAGAGTTAAGCAAGAAGGTTCCTGCTCAAGATGACAGAATCCACCACCAGTAACACCCACTCATACAAAGGAAATTAAATGGTTTTAATTAATTAGTGAAAGTTCACCATCACATTTTGAAATCACAGTAATTCCCAGAGAAGCTCAACCTATTTATCCAGTGTCAAGAGTAAGCTGCTTGTCCACCACAGCAAGTACTAGTTATATATTTCAAATGCGTATGTGCAATCATTTCCTGCTTGACACACCTTCATGTTAAATAAAATTAACTTAAAACATCCTGTTACAGTTGAATTTATCAAAATTGATAACAGCATCATTGCTTAAGGATTTTTATTAGTCTTAAGGTTCTGTTTGTTTTCAGTTTGCCAAGTCTGTTACACTTTCCTTAACTGATCAAAACAGATGATGCGAGATCCTAGGATATAATTAAAACTGACAGTTTGTGCATGACAGATGAACAGCACTGTAAAAGGAATCAGTATTTCCCAAAATGAGTTACTTTCCAATTTTAAGTCAATCTGATTCCTCATAATTTTTAAACAAGAAATGCAAGACAATGTAATTATCTGAAATTTTACCTACACTTCTCACATAAAAAAAAAAAGAAAATCACAGCATAATAATGCATTTCCACAAAGGTGTTTTCTATACAGACATCTAAATAGTGATCCAACGTAACTGCGTAAGTCTGAAAGTACAAAGATATTGCCAACAGAAATGCAACAGCTATCATTTTGGAGACAGTCAGTATTAAGACTTTTTCATTCTCAAATAATGAAGAACTCAAATCAGAGAAAAAAAAATCTTCCCATTTTAAAAAAGGACTGAAACAATTGTACATATATTCAACTATAAAGGGCTGCAATAAGAACATAAACATTTAATGCATATCAGGTGACTTTCAGAATTTTAAGAAATCAAATACATGAAGCAAAACCACACAGTTGTGGGAGTACTTCCCTAAAATGGGTGGGCAAAGGCATAAACTGAAGTTCAACTCCTAGTCTTCACGACTTCTTTGCCATCACATCTTCAAGAACAGTTATACAACTTTATTCCACCTTCAAAAATAAAATGATATATGCTGCTGAGGCTGCAGTCCTACAACCACAGACACCCCCCCCCCACCCCACTGCTGTTCAAAAGCCAGCCAGATTCTGAGCGAGCTTCCAGCACCACTGCAAACATTGAGGGGAAAAAAAAAAACAACTTGTAAGCAAAGAGGATGCGAAGTTCTGCTGGTACGGACCAAGTTTAGACTTCAGCAGAGCAGCACTTGACCAGTAACAGCCAAACCAGCACGAGCAGAGCTTCTGGGCTGTGTCTTCTTAAGTATTATGTCTTCTCAAGTATACTCCTTCCCTTCTATGATTCTATGATTCCCATGCAACACAAATACCTCACAAAAGATAGAACATAATGTTTTGCATGCAGGTCTGAAGAGACCAGCATGCCTTTTATACTATATGTCTTGTACAGCTTTAATAGTCTTTTAATTTCAAAGGCAAACAGCATGCTAAATTTTGGCAGAAGTATGTTGACAGACTGTGTAATCATGGAAAAGTTACACTGACATAAAAACCACAATTATTTAGTTGTATGAAATCCAGAAAACATAGCCAGAAATTTCAGCATTTCAAAACCAAACCTGCTCCATCCACAGTAATGCTTATGCTTCCAGAGTGCAGTATCAGAGCTAAGGGAGGCAAAGACACTGAACAGCAGCCAAAGACAGAGTGGCTGTTCCTCATCTTTCTAAAAAAGAAATTACCATCAAGAGGAAACAATGGGTCACTACCAGCATCACTGATGAAGCCAGCCATTGCTATGGTAGCTAAAAAGATCCTGCATGTATGAAGCAAATGTTAGGAAAACAAACAAACAAAAAAAAAAACCACCAAAAAAACCCTCATAACCAAAACAAAAAACAAACCCACAAAAAAACCCAAAACAAACAAACAAACAAAAAAAATAAATAACCACATCCCACGACAGCATGCTTGCCAGTTTGATAAGTAGCGGCCTAAACAGCCAGATGCTTTTTCCTAGTTCCAGAATAGCACCAACATAGTTAAGGTTACAGGTAGTGGACTACATCAGTAGTCAGAAGGGACTGCAGCACATCAAATGAGAAGCATAAAAATCAGAAACAGGGTATGTACAGGATCAGACAGGAGTATTCCCTGCCCAATTTCAGGTTTTATTTCCTTCTACACATATATACCATTCTATGTGCATTGAAAAAGGCTTATTTCCATTCATAAAATGGTAAATAACATTCAAGCTATTTCTGGCATGGGTTCAGACATTACAGGTCAAAAAATAAGTGAACTGTCTCTCTTTTCAAAGGGTGTAAGAGGGGTTTAAGGCTTCCATTGCAGTATGATAACATGCTACCTCAAAGTGCCTATGAATACACAAGAACCAGTTACAGTTGACCTGACAGCCTATCTATTTACCACATGCTTCAGCACTATCCTGGAAGGTGAAGCTTTAGAGATTTGTATGTGATATACATAACACAAAGAACATCACATCCTCAGGAACTTGGAAGAGGAAAAATAGCCAACAGGCACAAAATTAATAGCTATGCAAGTGTCAGATACCTAGCAGAGACAAAGTATCTTCTCATTACAGCGAAAGCACTCATCTAGACATTCAACACTGCAAATTTTTTCCTTCTGCATTAGATTTTGCCACAGGCTGCAGGAATTCTCCTTTGAGAAGAATTTTGAAGCAGCAATAAATGTGCCAAATAACAGCTAAAGCAAAGCCCTGCAGAAACACTTCATAAAATTTGACTGTATCTTACTATATTAATAGTCAGATTTTTCCAGAGCAAGCATATTTTCTTCCTGTGATTTCAAAGGTGCTTAAGCACAGCAAATGCAGCACAAGCTGGTTTATCCACTTGAAACTTCTTGCAAAAAGCCAAGATCTATGGCATCTTACACCCAAGGCAATTACATTTTTGTGGATAACATACCTGTTGGATCACTGAACTTGACAATATCACAACTTTCTGGTGCTTAGCTAACTTCTAACTAACCAATTTGACTGCACAATGCAAGCTGTACCATATTCAATGCAATAGAGTTGTCTCAGGGTACAGTAGCAAATGCTCTTCAATGGTACTTGATGGTGAACTAACTGCAACCAAATCATAGTCAACTGACTTAAGTCCTTAGACTTCATTTGCTTGCCATCAAATAACATTTTGGGTTACAAAGCAAAACTCCAGTTTGTCATCTAAAAAAAAAAAAAAAAACCGCAAAAAAAACAAACCCTCCAAAAAAACACCCAAACCTTTATAGCAAGAAATATTCCTGATGAAGGAAGCCTGCCTTAAAGATACTACTTTGTGTATGTATACTTGTGAATAAATTAAAATTGTTGCAACATTTACATTGCATGTGAGGAAGTTCAGTTGCTTAACACATGTAAAAAACACAGGTGACAACAGATAAGCTGGTTTACATCAACTTGTTTGTCAGGCTTTACAAAAGCTTCATTACGAATTTACATTGTGAAGTCTGTGCACACCCTAGAAACAGAACAAGCTTTCGAGACTTTCCAGTCCCTATAGCTTTAATAGTTAGAGCAGATAGAGAGAATTATGCTCTTTCATCTCACCTCCTGTAACAGCTTTGCTTAGCTGAAAATTTTGGACATAACTGAATCCCTCAGTTCATATACATATGACCCAAAGGAATTCCTTAGGCAAGGTCCTATTTGGGGAGGTGATGGGGGGGAAACAACACCACAAAAACTTTCACTTTGCTTATCTGGCTGAAAAGCAACCAAAGTAGCAAGAAGAAATTTAGAGAAGAGAGAGCACACACCTGTGAGAAAATATTAGACATTTAGCACACTGCTGACTCACTCTTGTGTCACTGTTCACCTAGTGCTTCAAGGAAATCATGCTTTCCGAACCGTGCCCAAGCTGTGCTGCAACAGTGTAAGAGAAGCAAAGCTGGCAAGCTCAAAGAACAGATACTTAATCAGGACTCTACTCCAGAACCAAAACTCTGAAGAAGCTGGTATAGAAATTTCTTGCTAGGAATTGTCAAGAGATAGAAAGCAAACACCTTCTGCCTCCTAGACTAAATAAAAGCATATTTAAGTACAAAGAAACTTAGTCTCAATACTCCTCAAAGGAAAGTGTGGACAACAGGAAGCACCACTAGGATGAATACCAGAATACAACTGCACTGAAAAAAACTTTTATTCAGCTTTCTTGGATTACAGGGATCAGAGTGGTAACCTTTGAGATGTTCTTCACACAGGCCATCAGCAGGTTTAAGTACTCCATTTTCCTTGTCCTTCTGCATAGCTATCTATTTTCTAAAAAACTTACTCCCCTGTGCAGTAAGCTCAACAGCCAAAAGGATCTGAAAGAGAATCAGAGGAGAAAAAAAAAAAAAAAAGAAAAAAAAACAGGCCAAAACTTAGTAGGAGAGGATGAAGTCACGGGAGAGGTTTTCACAGGAGCTCTCACTTCCGTTTTGACTGGCTGTAAGTACATAAAGAAGAATATGCTTCAGTTCCTTAAAAATCTTAGGAAATAGAGAAATACAGATTCTGTCTATACTGACAGTCACCACTCTTCATTAAATTAATAAAATACACCAAAAAAAAAAAAAAACAGGACTAAACAAGTAGCATGCTGCTGGCAATGGGATATATTCTGCTCTCATCAGTCTGGGAAGCAGTGGCAATAGCCCTCTCTGACTATCCACATCATTAGAAACTTTAATGAGAAATGTTGCTTGGAGGAAGTCAACTTCCCAAACCAAAACTGGGTACCATGCTTCTGCTTCGTATCTTAGTTACCGTTAACATGAACTTTATAGTGTTATTTTTTCCTGGAACATTCAGAATCTTATCTATTTTCACAGCAGGTACAAATCACCATATATAGTACCTTAGAATTACCTGCTGTTCACAATGTTTTTCAATCCACATCCTGTAACATACCCTGTTCAAACACAAGGAGTCAGATTGCCTGCACCGGTCCTTTTGTTAATACCTGCTAGCTGAGCCAGGCTACCAGAACTTCTCTCTCCAGTAAGCAACTAGAGAATAGACTTCACTGGCAGTCACAAACACTGAGCAAAGCTGCGCAAAGATGGAAAGAAAAAAGGGAAGTTAATACATCAAGACACATATGAACTAATCCTGCATCTGCCATACCTTTTATCATTAATACCTTCTAGCTCACTTACGTTTGAACACCACCACTAATTGCATTATTCTGAAAGGCAGTGGAATACAGTTGAGCTTCTCCAGGCAGGCACAGAGAACAGCCAATATCCTGGGCTCTCAGTTCTTCAAGAACCCAAAAGCCCTATCAGTTTGCACATATTGTTGTAGAGTATGAAACACAGAAAGAAAGAGTAAAACATTGGACCACATATTTATAGGTTGCTTTTGTAGAAGGTTCATGCACTAGCTGAATTAGACTTCCTGGTAACCCTCCTGCCTTCAACTGGGGAGCCGAATCAAAATTCAGGCATCTTTCTAAAAATATGACCTCTGTTTTCAGATAATATTCTAATATCCCATTTCAGTATTTGTTCTACTACTTTTTAATAAAATACCTTTTTCTCAAGGGTTTTGGATGAAACTCGATAGCAATACTTCTTATTTATATCCTGTAAGGGGAAAGACCTGGAATTACATTTTAGGCAAGCTTGGGTTTCATGCCACAGCCTCTATTCATTTATTGCAGAGTTTTCAACAAGCCCCTTATGCTATCTTGTCACAAACTGCAGGTGTTCAACTTCTGATATTGAGGAAGACTCAGAATCATTGAAGTTTACGTTGGAAGGGAACTCTGTGGATCACCCAGTCCAAGATCACTGCTCAAGCCAGGGTCAACTAGAGCAGGCTGCTCAGTGACATGTCCAGTTTGGTTTTAAATACATTCAGGGACTGACACTCATCTGTGCAGTCTGTTCCAGTGCTTGATGACATTCATCATGTAAAACAAAACAACCCCCCCAAAACAAACAAACAAAGAAAGTCACAAACAACAGACACCCTCTCAAGTGAAGTTTCTTGTATTTCAGTTTGTACCCAAATAAGCATTCCTACATCTCGATGTCCTCAAACTAAGATAAGGACCTTCAAGGCACGTGAAATTCTCACTCAAGACAACTCTTTGCTACTCAGCAATTGAAGTAAAAGTACCTGGTTTCAACAAATACAGTATTTGTTTAAATGAAAATACAGCTATACTAATATTTAGCTTTAGCCAGAAACCAAGACAATATTTATTTAAATAAATATTAGCATTGCTGCCTTTTCAACTGTAGCCAGTTTCAGCAAAAGCTATCCTCTTGCGTCTATGCAGAAAAGCAATCCTTTGGATTTTATCCTTCACCTGGCTAACCAACTTCCTGTTTCTGGTGCAACAGGCTGTAGTGTTTCTCTACATCAGCCTTCCATGTGTACATAAAGTCCTCAATGACAAAGATTCTCTCCTCACCACTTGATCACAATACCTGAAAAACTTTTCTAAAAAACTGTTTAACTGTTCGCTTTACAACTCTTCTCCAAGAACTTAAGTTTTTAGACACAGAGTATCAAGGAGTTTTATAGTCACTCTCCATACCAGCTATTCATTACTTTTCTTAGTATTAAGCAATGAGTCATATTCTCTTAATAGTGGTAGTTTGCCCCACAAAGTCTGTCTTGCTTGGTTTCATTCTCAACAGCCACATTTAAATAACATCAATTCACAATGCAAATCCTGCTTTCTCGGTTATCTTTCCACACCCTTGATGCACTTAGCCTTTCTCAAACTACGAACCGTAACACCTGCATAAACCTTGCAGTGTTACAGGAATAGCACAAGCTGTAAGCAACTGATTGAACTTCTGATACCAGAAAGCCGGGGCAGATCCCATATTCTACCTACACCAATTAGAGAGTGGTCTTGTATTTCCGCATGCACACTTGACAGTCATACTTACTCTATCTTGGGGTTTGGCTGAAACTTCTACAGCCGCTACCTGAAGTTTTGCCAAATGGCAGTCAAGTCTGACAGAACTGCAGGCAAGGGAGCAGAAGCTGGTGCTAGTACTGCTGCTGTTAAGAGCTCTCAAGGCAGAGACACAATTGCATTCTTCATCTGAAACTTCCAATAGCCTCTGGCCATGTATTGACAGTCAAGTTCTAGTGTATTGCTTCATTCAAAACTGAGCTTGATAAGTTCCTCTTGAATGATCTTGGTCTACAAACTCTTACCTTACTGTCTCTCTCCAAGCAGGACAGCACCAGACAAGATGGACATTATTCATTGCTCATAATCCAGTGACTAAAGGGGAAAAGTAGAAATGTCAACATATAACCTCATAGACTCAACCAGAGTATTTCTTGGTATTTCTCAAGGAAGTCAAATATCTAAATACTCTTAGAAGCAACAGCATTCAGAAAAACAATCAGGCTGATTGCAGTGCAACCAGACTTTCCAGAAAGATATTTAAGGGCAATTTCAACAGACATTTACTCATACTGCCTAGAAAACAATACTATCAAGAAGTACTGATTTAGTAGCTTCCCCAAATAACAGACAAGACATATCTCCATATACAGAATTGTTATACTGCTATTTGATTCAAAACTCCCATTTTTACAGAGTAATTCTTCAAGGTTTCAAAGTTTGAAAAGTGCAGCACATCTATTATGCATTGTGAAAACACTCTTCCAATAAAAGTCATGTTCTAGTTTTGCAAAAAAAAAAATTAATTTTAAAACACACAATAGGCCTGTTTAATTTTAAATACTTTTCCTTAAAGAAAAAAGTGCTATGCATTACTCATAAGTACCAGCTATACCTACACAACCCTTACATGTTTTATCCATCCAACCACAGCAATTGCCCTGCTCTGGAAGCAGTTTAGCAAAACAGTGACATGTGGTACCTCCCACTGCTGTGGTGGGAATAAGGGAAATCTCAATACTGCACAAGCAGTATACATGTCCATTGACTACGTGCTTAAGTCTCTTATCAGTAATGCAAGTTGTACAGTGATACTGATTTCACTCTAACCCCATGGGTAAATGAAGAATCTGTAGGGGCTCATTCATCTGCCTTGATTTCATAAAGACCTAGGTCCAGCCCTTGCAGCCAGAATGCCTTTGAGTCTTGACTATACAGTTACTGAATTTGTTTTCCTTTGTGACTTCACCACGTATACTGCAAATCCTTCTGTTACTTGGCCAAAGGTCACAAAATCACCCTCCTATCAGTAACGCATTCACCCTTTCAGAGAATTATCCTTTTAACACCTTGTTAAAAGGTGTATCTGGAAGAGAAGCAAACCACCTTAACCGGTTTTGTTAACTGGTGCAGTAAGCTGGCACAAAGCAGGAGCCTCCAGTCACTCACCCTACTTGTGCAGACAGCCCATCCATCCTCTTCTGGCATTCTTATGAATCCCATTAGAAGTCCATAAATCAGGAGTTACAGCTGTGCACATCTCTGTGGTATAGTACAGGGAAAAGCTGAATCATCAGTCAGTTGCCCCACTGTTAAAATACAGCCCTACCTGAGCTCAACTTTCTCCACCATAGCAGAAACAAAATCCCATCTTTTGTCACTGGAAAAGATGGACAATCCAGGATGTTCACAGCTATACAGAAGTTCTGAAAAATAAAGAGCTGTCCGATTTCAACAATACGATTGAGCACACTTCTTGTGGCATCATCTTAACTCAGGAAGGGCTGCTACAGTTCAAACAGCACTTTGCTTGGCCCAAGTACTGTGAAGCAAAAGCACAACTCTGCACTTGCCTAAAACTGCCACAGTCCAGTTAGCTTAATACTTCTCTCTCATCTGTCTTTGTTCTAGGAACAAGGCACTGTGGGGACTTAGTTCAGCAAATGCTCTCAGACTACACTGGCCACACAAAAACAAAAGCAGATTCTTTACACAACGCAAATGTGCCAATTCACTCTTAAAAGAAATCTGCTGTAGCAGAAGTGGCCCAGTTTAATAAAGGGGGTTTACCACCTGATTCTGTTCAATGCTTTCCTCAGCCTGAAGGAATCAAAGCCTTTACTTCCCACCTTGAAAGAACACAGGTTCCACGGAAGAATGTGAAACACATCAACTCTCTCTAGCCCAGTAATCAAAGTAACTACCTGGGGAAGACAAGCCCGAGCTCTGGCTTCCACTTCAGCCTATTTGTACATTTTACACATGGTAATTAAGTTTAAAACAGATGGCACTTAGGACATTCTCAGAAGAGGTGGGACATGAAAGTCTCAGATAAGAAACAGAATCCAAGCCTCCTACTTCTGGGCAAGGCCTTTCCAAATAAAAGGAAAGCTATTATGTAGAATAAAGAAAAGGAGTGAAAGAGGGGCAAGGAACAAGTACTAAAGTGACTTTCTTTAAAGTTAACCTAAGAAAAGAGGAACAAGGATTCCCAGTGGCAGATCTCAAAATGATAGAGGAGTACAGGACCCCAGAAGATGTCATCCCCAACAGAAAAGCTTCCATCCTACAACAAGAGTTGCTACAGTCTTGTCACTAAGGCACCCAGCCTCACTGGCTAATTTTCAGATATCCCAGGCCTTTACTAGCTCAGGTTCTCCTCACCTTCCAGTGCTAAATAATATGCCTGACACAGGTTAAATTAAGATGGAAAAGCTGCATTGAAAAGAGTTAAATAACAAAGAACACAGTACTGAAAGAATCAGGGGGTTGTATCTATAGGCCTACTAACTTACTATCTCTGACGAGAAACGTACTTCTGTCAACAAACTGGAAGACTGATCACACCGCAATCAAAGTAGCCCTTGGGAAATCTCTGTCCTCTTGCTAAAATTAAGAGCATCAAGCAAAAATGTTAATATACACAGATTATTGGTTTTCCTCTTCTCAGACATAGTTACACTACCCTGTCAGACAGCCGCTTGGAGGGGTTTCCTCAGCCCACTACTGGCAGACAGCTGCTAACTCACAGGAAGAGTGCGCACCAAGAAGTGTTGTAAGAACACATGAGAACAGACATAATGGGGTAAAACACAAACAGCAGGTGAACATTCAAAGCACAGCACAGGTTCTCTTGGATAAGAGATGAAATCTGCTATGAGTCTACATTGTCTCTGGATTTACCCCCTCACAAAAAGTCAGATGGCTCTGCCACAAAAGAGAGCATTGACTAACACTGTCTCAGCATGAAAGAGCAGCATGTTTGTTTTAATATGTACTTTTCCACAATGCTCATGGTCTTCTAAACAATCTACACCTGCCTCATGAGTTGATCTGTAAGTATAACAGGACAAATCACAGTTGAAGGGAAAGGTGCAAACATCATGAAGTTCAACAAAGCAAAGTGCAAGGTCCTACTTGCAACTTGGGGTTGGGGCAATCCCACACACAGCTACAGGAAGGGTGGAGAAGAGATCCAGAGCCACCCTGCAGAGAAGGACTTGGGTGTGTGGGTTGATGAGAAAATGAACATGAGCCAGCATCAGTGTGCGCTTGCAGCCCAGAAAGCCAACCGTATCCTGGGCTGAATCAAGTAGCATGGCCAGCAGGTCGAAAGAGGTGATCCTGCCCCTCTACTCTGCTCTCGTGAGATCTCACTTGGAGTATTGTGTGCAGTTCTGGTGTCCTCAACATAAGAAGGACATGGAACTGTTGGAACAAGTCCAGAGGAAGGCCACAAGGATGATCAGGGGACTGGAGCACCTCCTGTATGAAGGCAGGCTGAGAGTTCAGGCTGTTCAGTCTGAAGAAGAGAAGTCTGTATGGAGACTTCATAGCAGCCTTCCAGCATCTGAAGGGGGCCTATAAGGATGCTGGGGAGGGTATTCATCAGGGACTGTAGTGACAGAACAAGGGGAAATGGGTTCAAACTTAAACAGGGGAAGTTCAGGTTAGATATAAGGAAGAAGTTCTTTACTATGAGGGTGGTGAAGCACTGGAACAGGTTGCCTAAAGTGGTAAATGCTCCACCCCTGGCAGTGTTCAAGGCCAGGCTGGACAGGGCCTTGGGCAAACTGGTTAAGTGTGATGTGTCCCTGCCCATCGCTGGGGGGTTGGAACTTGATGATCTTAAGGTCCTTTCCAACCCAAACCATTCTATGATTCTAAGATTCTTTCCAACCCATAACCATTCTATGATTCTATGTATGAAGCTGCCACTAACTGAATACAAGCCATAAAGGAAAACAGTTCTTCAAGCTGGATTGTAAGATAAGCAATAATGCCTGCTATACATTACCTACTTAATAGGTTATACTAATCACAGTCAATACACTCAGTACATGCCAAGTGATAAGCAATGTGCAGCAGAGCTTTTTTTTTTTTTTTCCAGGAAATGGGCAACACTTACATTGCAAATAAGGTGTTTGTCAAACACAACTAAGCATGCCCAGGACAGCTTTTATTTAGCACCCACTTGCCAGCAAAGACACAACAATGCAAACCTCTTCGTGGACAAACAATCCAACCAAATATCCAAGCTGCCTATTGGGAGTGTAGCAGCACAAGCCACAAACTGCATACATCAAAACCCCTGCAGGTCTCACCAGGCTAAAACTCACCACTGGCACACCTTTTTTTTCCCAGTGCAGAAGTTGCTCCAAGGGAAACAGACTGTTTGTTTGTTTTTTTCCTTTCCATACCACCTTTCTCCTGCACCTTCTGCTCAAAGCACCAGGACTGTGACAGCATTATTATCCCTATGAGTAACACAGCCAAAGAGAGTGAAGACTGCAATGAATGCACATGAACAAAAAATAAGCAGCCTGGGGAGATGTTTGTGTCTGGTTATAAAGCAGGTACTGATGGTGAAAGTAAATGAATGGCTGCTCAGTATGTCAGAAAGGCAGACGACAAAGAGCACCTCTTGAGTGAAGAACCTGCTCAGATCAAACCCAGCTTCAGGCTGCCCCACACCTGCGCTGGTACTACTGCACTGCTTGCCTTTGCCACTTCAGACCATCAGGATGGAGGATCCCAACACCAGCTTCTTGTATTGCCTTTTCTACGTTTGGCTCCTCTCTCAGGGATGCTTACTTCACACCTCATCTCTGCACAGCTTTAGCTGACCTCGTGGGAATTCCTGGTAAAGGTTACTATAAGATAGTCCAAAGATGCAACATGAAAGTGATAAACCCCCCATCATACAGACCTGGTGGAAAACACCTCAAACCACGGGGCAAACAAGCCTAAGCCACGCGTGGGTGATGCCAAGGAAGTCTCTTCCCTCAGGGCAGCCTGTCCACTTCTGCGGGCTGTCAGCGAGAGCTGCTGCAACCCGCACACCGCGAACTGCGAGGGAAGGCTGGTAGCCGCCTCGCTAAGAGGTGCTCGAGGTGCTGGGAACGCACCCGCGGGGCTATGTCTCCCGGGGCCCGGGAGGGACAGACAGAAGAAGCAAGGGAGGGTGGCCGTCGCCTGCGAACGCGCCCGACAGCCCCACGCCAAACCCTCCGCCGCTGCCCGCACGGCTTCGGCCACGGCTCCCTGCGGGCGCCTCACGGTGGGTCTCACCCCTCCACAGCGCGGCGAAAGCCCGGGGCCGAGGGGAACCCCCGCTGTTACCTGCCCGGTGATGCCGGTGATCAGAGCCACCTTCCTGCCGTTCAGCTCCCCGCCGTCACCTCCGGCTGCCGCGGCGCAGGCACGTGTCTCCCCTGCCGGCTGTGCCATCCTCCCAGCGGCAGCAGGCGTAGCCCAGGTGCAGAGGCAGCCCCGGGTGGGTGCTCACGGCGCTACGGACGAGCAAGGCGAGGAAGATGCCAGCCGGCACACGGACTGCCACCACCCGGCGGCTACCTCTGCTGCCCCGGGCACCGCGGCATTTCCGCGCTCCCGCCCCGCCCGCAGGTGTAACCTACCGCCGCCGCCTGCCCAGCCCCCGCGCAGGCGCGAACCGGGCGGCGGCCCGCGCTCCGCTTCAGCCACCCTGCCCCTCCCCTCTCCTGGTCTGGCCCGGCCCCGCAACCAACCCAGAGCCCCGGCGCTTCCTTAAAGGGACCGCAGGCGCGGCTCGCCGCGGGGCGGCTCCGGCGCGCCGGGGCTGAGGGTTACAGCGGTGATTGGTTGAAAGTGGGGGGCGTGGCCCGTGCGGCTGCTGCCGCGGAGGCGCGGAGCCGCCGACTTCCTGGTCGCGTGTCCGAGAGGAGGACGCGCCGCCGTCACGTGAGAAGAGCGGGCCGTGGCCCCGCCCCCCCGACGGAGAGCGCCCCCTGTGGCCTGGAGGAGCGGGCAGGCGGCGCTAGAGGCACCAAGGCGTGCGGCTTAATGGACGGGCGGGGATTGCGAGTTCCCGCAGCCTTTGCGCCCGCTGCCTCGTCCCCGCGGCCTGCCGGCTCTTTTAAAGACTCCCGATCAAAACTGCAGTGGGTTCAAGCTTAAATAGGGGAAGATCAGGTTAGACATAAGGAAGAAGTTCTTCCCTGTGGGGGTGGTGAGGCACTGGCGTAAGTTGTCCCGAGAAGCTGTGGCTGCCCCATCCCTGGCAGTGTTTAAGGCGAGGCTGGACCGGGCTTTGAGCAACCTGGCCTAGTGGAAGGTGTCCCTGCCCATGGCAGGGGGTTGGAACTGGGTGCACTTTAAGATCCCTTCCAACCCAAACTATTCTATGATTCTGTGACGCATGAAGCACAATCCACCAGGGCGGCAAAGCTGGTCCTCCTCAGCTTTCCCACCTGTGGGAATACTTATTAATAAATGACCCAAAGGCTTCTGGAAAAGGGATTCATAATAACTCTTCTGATGGAACACCAAACAGCAGGTTCTTTTACTGAGGCGTCATGTTGCTGTGCCTACGAAGAAAGAAGGGGCCTGCCTTTATTTTGCTATTAATCATGTAATCATAGAATAGTATGCTTGAATGGTGGGACCCCTGCATGTGCACACAATTGTATTACTATGATCTTACAATTATTATGGCTTATTACAGTGTGTGGTCAAAAGTTACTTAGGTTCATTGAAAGCCCAGAATATATTTAAAAAATATTAAAAAAAGATGTGGAGCACACTGCTTTTCAAGTGGAAATGTACTCTGGAATCCTGATTGCTTTTTTGCGCACTGCTCCCCATGGTCTCAGTTTAAATCCCCTTGTTGCAGCCTCCTTGTCAGTGACAGAATGGAAAAACTGTGTTACATCACAGTTACTCAGTTATAAGATGTCATTCCAGTTGTACCATTTCTGCGCCTTGTTTCTGAAGCTTTTTCCTGGATGCATGCAGATTATTATGGTCAGCAACACTGGCTACTTCTATAAACTAATTTCATTATACTAGTGATTTTTAATGGGTGTACAGAGGAGGAAACCCACAAATAATATGAATGCCACCCTCTCAGTTTTGAAATGACACCAGAGACATAAAAATATATAAAATTCTGAGAGCTTTAGGACTCTGTACACCAGAAATAAGGTGCAAAAATTATTTTCATTTTAAAACTCAGAATTTGAGATTGGAGGGAGTTAGGAGCAAATTTTCTTTATTTACTTATATAGATCCTTTCTTCTCCTGCTAGATCAGAGCTGCATAAAGCAATGCATGACCTACAATATTAAAAATTGTCTTTTATGTGGCCAGATAAGCTTGTCATTTTTAGCTTTTGCTGGTAGTCTATTAAATGTACTGCAAAGTAGAGCTTGCCTTATTTCTCTATTCTGCTCATTAAAGCGGCAAGTAAGGGTGACAATGCAAGCCCTGAAGCTGGGCTAGAATAGCCCACATCACTGGCGCCTCCATATCCAACTTACTTAGAGGAATTTTTTTATCACTTTCTCTAACAGTTTCTCCTACCCCAGTTGTCCAACATCCCACAAGAACTATTTTTCATATGTAGCATTTTCCTTCACTGTTATTCTCAAAAGGACTCCACCCAATGGGAGAAGCCAGTTCACACCTTTCATAACTCGTCTGATTAAACAAGTACATCAGTTCAATGGCCACCTCTTCTTATGACCTTATTCTCAGGTGACAGGCACCTTCACCTTGGGTTTTTTTCCTATTCAGAGCAATGGCTTTCCTTCCTACTCAGCATGTGCATTCCTGAGTGATTCAGAACAGAAGACTGCAATCTCTATAACTTTTGCAAGGGGAGCGCCTCAGCCAGTCTGAACTCAGAACACTTTAGCAGGGTTCATACTTGTATTTTTAGTCAATGCTAATACTAGAAACAGGCAGATGAAGCCAGACAGGATGTAGCCCAGTTCGGGATCCAGCTGACTGAAGCAGAAAAAAAAAAAAAAAAAAAAAGCCTTTAACTTGTTTAAATTCCTATTTCGTTTATAAGTCTGGCAGTGGTAGTTGCAGACACTGTTAGCCAGCTACCATAATCCTGCTAGGTCTGTCCCTGGCGGGCACATTCCAGGTTTAATGCACAAAGACTGTTCTGTCACCAAAGACTTCCAAGGTACATGTACAGAAGAAACTGAAGGCTCAATTGTGGCACAGGTACTAGATTTTACCTAAGTTGCTCTGGTGTTGACAGCAATTTAAGACAGACTGCAGCTGAAAACTGGACCAGCAGCCCCAAGGGACCCCAGGATTAATATTCTCTCTGAGCACTAGCCTGCGCTGATGTCTTGCTGCCTCCAGCACCTGTACTATTGCATGTGCTACCTAACTTAGCTCTAACTTAAAGTCTGCCCACACCATAACCCCTTTTTCATGCATCTGCGTGGACCTTGCTGCAGCCTCTACAGCTGGCAAGGCCCTCATATGAAGAGGAGATGGCAGGCTGACACACATATGCACCTCCAGCCCCCTTGAATCCTTGTAAGAGCAGATGCTTGTGTGAGCATGGGTGTCCAGTAAAAATTTTATGCCCAGCAAGTGAACAAACCAGCAAGTTCTGAGGAAACGCAAAGAATAGCATATGTGGCATTAACTTTAAAGCTGCAACTCCATGAACTGAGGAGAAAAAGATAGGACAGATGTGAAGAAATTTGCTTGGTGGTGGTGGATACAAACACAGAAAGAAAGATGGAGAGCACAGCTGATGGAAGTCAAACTGGTTAAACTAAGAAATAATGGAAAATGAGCAAGGAGGAAGCAGAGAGCGAAAATTAGAGAGAAAAAAAATGTTGCTGAGAATAAGGAAGAAGGGAATAATAGGAGGAAAAGACTGAAGTGTATTAGATTACAAAAAACACCATCTTAAATGTTAAGGGAAAGGGAAAAGGAGGGAGAACATCCACACACAGAAATTTTCTTACACTTGAATACCATATGCATTGCAAACCTGATTTCAATGTCTGAATGGGGATGTAGCCACACTGCCGATATGCATTTGGATAAGTAACTCTGTGAGGTTTAATAATCTAATGTGAATCCATTGTAAGTGCTAGCAGGAAAGATGTAATCTTATTTTAACTTCACAAGTAGAAATTACTGATTTATTCACTGTGGGACAAAGGTATCCCTAGTATTATTTCATTAATAGTGTTACCCATACTAGGACTTTGGTAAAAGCTGATGTGATACCACTGTATCCTGTTCTGTATAGGAGTTAGAAGTCATCACTGGACCAAGTGGAGCTCTCTTTCTCTGAATCACTCAGTGTAACAAAAGGGAAAACTGATTGTCTTTTGATAGCTGAGGGTCTTCTGAATGCTCCACATCCAACAGTTTAAGCAACTTCTGCATCATGCTGACATGAACTCCATCAAATCTGTGTCCAGTGATCAAAGAACCCTGTCCAGAATACATTGCAATTTGCTTATCTTCAGCTACCAAATACTTTTGATCCTGTCCCTGGCTGCAAAGTCGATGGTGGCGTCTACGGATTGTTCAAAACCCCACCAGGTCTGGTTTGGAGGCTGCAGAAAGGGAGCCAGTGGAGGATGGATATTGAACCTAAGGGCACTTTCCTTCCTGAGGAGCTCTTAATTTATACAGGCAGGCAAGTGAGGCAACTGTAGTAGGCCCAGAAGAAGGTACTCTAGAAAGAGTTTCTTTTTCTACTTTGATGTTTTAAAGTAATGGCACAAAGTTACAGTATTTGTTGATTTCACAGAGCTAGGGAGCTGTGGAAAGGGATGTGGAAGAGGAGGGAAGGGGGACTCGAGGCGACATCCATCACAATATGAAAGAAGGTGCGGATGTTGGAGTGAGAGTAAACAGTCACAGAGAGGAAAAGCGCCAAATTTTGTGAGGAAATAAACTGAAGAGTGTGCAGGGACAAGTGGATGAATGGAGGGGAAGTCTCCTAATAGCTTTTCTACCTGTTGGCTTGAATATTTGAGGGTGTGGGGAGTGACCTACAACCTCAATGCCCTGACATGGCAACTGGCAGGTGGAGCAGAAACAGGAGGATGCGGGGGATGGTTCTGGACAGTAAACCCTGGGGCCAGATCCTAGAGATAAGCAGAACTCTGGCACTCCTTGCCTTTCAGGTGACTCTTGTGCATCTGACAAATCTTGCATTTCATACCTCTCCTTACAGGCTGTCATATATCTTTCCACTAGGACCTTCCCGGTGGCAAACACAGTCCCAGCCATGAGAAGCTGAGACATCAGGGCTGCGACTCAGCATTACAAAGCAGGGGGGAAATAAATTCCTGGCAGTACTGGCTCCCAGCTGGAGCTCTTTGTGTTTAACATGCATGGCTTGTGACCAGCCCACAAAGTATTTGCAGCCTCCTTTTCCTCTTAGAAAACACTCCCCTGCTTGGTTTTGGAGGGGTGGGTAAGACTGGCCAGATTTACTAACTTCTTGGCAAAGATGTATGCTTTGAAAGGCAGAGACCCAGCTCCTGCTGGTGCACGTCCTGATGTGATTTCTACAGCACTCTGTGCTGCATGGTTTTTCGAAGGCAAAGGCAGTGCCAGTGCCACATTCCTCTCTCATATGTATCTGTAACACGAGAGTGAACTGATGCTACCCTGCAGTAAAACTGTGGAAGAGCAGGATCCAGTCTGAGCTTTGTGCCGCTCTTTGTTTCCAGCCTAAAGGTTTGCATCTGGAAGTTTTACTCAAGTCTGGAACAGCATCATGACTGGGCACACGAATCTTGATCCTTCCTGTGCTTGGTGCAGGAACAGCATGTACATGAAGAACAGGGGATGCTGGCAGAGCTTTGTGTGGGCTTTGCACTTCTGGACCACTGAAAAGGCTGCTTTCCAGCCCAGCAGAATGGAAGGAGCCTGCCTATGTTCACCATTTCATAAGAGAAGGTTGGGACAGGCCTCCTCCTCTCAGCCTTGATTACATTTTCTGTGTGGTCAAGAGTAGCCTCGCAGCAGTGGTGAGCTACAAAGTGGGCAGGGCTGTGAGGAGCTGGAGTCCGGCCCTTCTGCAGTGTCACAGGGGCAGGGGCTGACATGGGGTCCTGGGCTGTGAGCAGGGTGGCAGGGACAGCCAGGCCTATGGGTGCCAGTGGGGCTTGGGCATTGCAGCCAGGGCCCGAAGCCAAGCCTTGGCTCAAAAAGAAACATTGTTTTGTTTAAAAACCCACCATGGCAGTGACAGTCCAGTACCTCTCTGCTTGTGGCCTACAAGCAAGCCAGCCCTCCGTGTAATGTGTTTCTCCAGCACACGGAAATAATTAACAGTTGTTCTTTTGTCTCTTGGCCAGCACTGGAGGTACCTAATTTTGGGCATTGTTTCTGTAAGAAACACCAAATAAATGTTCCTTTTTATTCGCAGAAGAGGGCTAAGAGCCATGAGTACAAAAAGCATCAGGCTCAGCGATGTGTTAGTGTATGCAGTTGTCCCTTACAGATTTGTAAGCCAGTGCTAACTGGCCTGGGGCCAATGGAGTTAAAACACCTGAGAGAAGAAACAGGTTCCTAACTAGAAGGCGAAGGAGAATTCTCCATGCATGACTGATTAGAAACATTTTTACCCAACATTATTGTTTTGCTATGTACAGGGAGCCACAAGACTTTTAAGGGAGATGTTGGCAGCTCACTGAAAATTCTAGTGGTCGAAGTTTAGAAAACTATAAAACCATAATTTTGCTTGAGCGGACTAGCATCTTTGCATATTTTAGGGAAGGTCCCAAAGAGGGAAGCTGAATCCCAAACATCCCACTTCCTATGAGGGCCTTCACATCTAGTGCTTCCAGCAGGATAGCAGGGATACAAAAACATACCTTACCAAATGAATGCTGTCAACATGTAACTAACAGGTTTGAAAAACAACAAGAAATCACTGGCCTGACTAGAAGAGAAACCTCAGTGTAAAAGCATGGCTGGTTAAAATCTTACTTGTTGGATTTAGTTTCTTCTTCCCTGAAGGAGATATCAGAGAATGAACTTAAAGTTATGGGATAAACTTTAGAAGTCTACCTAAAGAAAAAGATTAACTACTGGAAGGCCAGGTTTTTCACAAATGCCACTACTCTTACTACACATACACAGTCACACTTGTGTATCTCCATCTGTGTCCCTGACACGTGTGCCAAGATACATTTTTTTATTACTGACATTTTGGTTTTGGGAGTATGTTTGAACAAAGCAGAGTTTGTACCCCTGTTGAAACTATTTAGTCTGTTCACTAACATGAAGGAAGACATCAAAAACTACTTCTCTGGAAAACCATCAGAATATAGTACAGAGGTTCTCTTCTTTCTTCTGGGCTTATACAAATATGGTCTAATATGCACCCAAATCCTTACATAAATCTTGTCCATAAGACTTCTAATCAGAAAACAACAACCCTATATTTCTCACACTATAAAAAGACCACCTTGGGAAAAGAACAATGCAGTTACATAGTGGTGTGGTGTCTGTTAAGAGAGTTCACATTAAGCAAGCATTAGCTATTCAAAGAATTAACTGAAATGGGGCAGTAAGTGAGCATCTGTTCCTTGTCACTGAACTCAGGGCTATAGCAGAGAGAAGAGAAAAAGTTAAGGTAACAAATTTTTTTAGCATGGAAATTAAAAAAAAATCACTTCACTGTCCCATAGTCTGGATTATTCTTTTAGAAGGTAGATCAAAATATGAGTGGTTGCTTTTCGAAGTTGTCTCTCCAGTCACAGAACAAATCAGTAGCAGAACATGAGACACAAGATATGGACCAGAGGGGACTCCCAACATTGCTGGATCTATATTTTTTGTAACAGCATATCTATTTGGCTAGATATATGCTATTTACACTCTTTATGTATTCCTTTGCATTTTATTTGTGGCTAAGAGGTAAGGTAAGAATGCTGTAATTTTTAATGCACATATTTCAAGCAGGTAAAAGCTGTCTCATAGTCTTGTGTGCCTGGGATAAATCATTCTGTGACTAGTTGCGACCAAACCCAGAAGAATGATACATAAAATTACCTTTTTATTACCCCTATTACAATGCATTAACTGTTTGCTAGGTGCTGACAGAGTCAGACCTCCATGACCCTTCTGTTGGTTTGTCAAAAAGACTGCTGGCTTCAAACCTACAGAGGAACGTAATGGAGCTGGTCAAAGAGGAACTTGAGTGCCAGTGACGGGGGAATGACAGAATTCACATTTCCTTGGGACTGGAAAGAGGCAGCACTACAGTAAAAGCAGACAGATTTCAGTTAGCCAAAGGGTCACTAGGTAACATTTTCTGGAAGGCTGATCCAAGGAAAAAGAGGAATTTGAGAAAGAAATTATGTAACATGAAAGAGATGGTATTAAAGGTGTAACTGCAAACTTTCCAGGTACTGAAGATGGTCAGGAAGCAGAGTAAGTGATCAACTTGGTTAGGTCCCTTTCGTCCCAAACATACAAGGAGGTAGAAACTATGTCAGAGTATGAAAGACAGATTTTCAACAGCACACAAGAGCAACATCAGAAAGGCCAAAGAGATGTTAGTCCTAGTGACCATTGCTTGTGAGATCATTCTATCAGTGCATTAATAATAGGAAAAACAGGATTAGTGAACTAGTCAATGGAAGAGTAAGTCTATTAACAGATGACATTGAAAGACAACTTATTTAATGTTTTTTGCTAAAAGTGACTAACAGTTAAGATCAATAGCAAAGGAATGGGTCTGTACGAGGTGGTGTTTACTTTAACAGTCTAGAAGATGGAATAGAGAGATTTCCATGAAGCTGAAGGGGAATGCAAATAAATTAGTTTAGAAATCAAAATTATCTCCAAAGATGGTCTTGAGAAAATAAAGAAATGGTCTGTAGGAAAAATCAGATTAATTGAATGGGGATATTCGAAGTCTGCATTTGTGGGGGACTCAGTTTCAAAAATACAGGACGTAGAAAGAAGTATAAAGTTTGTAATGGAATCAATATTTGCTGGAATAGGTGAACACAGTTTAGAGACAGATAAATAATCCATTAATACATGAAGTAATCCTGGTGTGTTATTTAGTGTTAAAGTCTCAATTTGGGCATTGTGTTTGGTGCTGGATGTCAAGAGGCTGAAGAACCATGAATATTATGAGAATTCTAGAAAACAGGACATGGAAACACAGATAGGAAAAAGGTAGCCTCTTTTAGCATATGAGAGGATGATATTGTCCAGGAAGTAAGGACAATGACCATCTTCGAGTGCATAAAGGGCTGCTGCAAGGGGTTAGAGAGAAATCTATCATTTGTACTCCTCAGGGGTAGGGCAAGATATAGTACTTTTAAGCATGGAAAAAGTCATTGTAATGTTAAGGATCAACAGTACTGGAACAGATTTGCATAGGCAGGTTACGGCAGCTCCATAATTGAGTTCTCAGATAACAGACTAAATAAACATTCAGCAGGAATGACCTGCCACAGTTGACTCTGCCCTTGATGAGTGTCATTCTACTTGATGCTCAAGGTTGCCTTTAGCCTTACAGTATTATGGTTAGAGTAGGATCTTGACCTCCCCAGAGTCAATACCAAAGAGTCCCATGGACTTCCCACAACTCTTCGAGAGCCAGACAAGCTCTTGTAAATGACACTAGCTAATCCTACTGCAGCCAAGGTTAATTTTGCTCTTTCAGGACTTTTGTGTTCGGGAGGGTAGGGTTGCATATAGGTAGCAGAGCTGCAATCAGAGAGTAGGAGACTGAGTCCCATAGATTACTCTTGCCTCACCCATTTTTCCATTTCCCTGTTGCTTGACACCACACTGTTTTTTCATCAATCAATTTCATGGCTGAACAAAGAGTTGTGACAACCCCAGTTTCAGGGAGTAGCATGGGTGAGGCTGGGAGCTGAGGGAGACAGCCTCATTGACAAGGAGTGCAGTACCACAGCACACAAAAACCAAAGAGCAAAGCAGGTCCTGTGGGAGTAGCCAGGGTTAGCCAAGTCTAGTTCACCAGACAAGTCTGTAGTGGTAAGGCAGAGCTGAGGTGAAGCCTGCAAGTCAGAGCCCATATCCAGATCATGCCAGGCATGTGGCCAGACACAGGAACCATGAGTGAGTGCCTTAGCTTGAACAGAGCTTCTAAGCAAAGGAGACCAGACCCTCACCTCACACACCCCGTCTCAGTGATCCAAAGTCCTGCAATGGCACCAGATTCGAGCTGGCCTGAAGCACCAGCTGCCAAGTGGCTGGGGAGGTCAGTGCCATTACAATCCATATAAAAGCATCTGTTGCTCATTTGCTACAGCACCAAAAGAGAAAATTCCTCAACACTCCCCCAGAATGACAGGCCCATATTGCATTTTAAAGGACAGCCATGAGCTGAGGTAGGAAAGGCCAAATACATATTTTCAGCCTCAGTGGCTTATTTTAACAAACTCATACTCTCAAGGTTATTGCCATAAGAATTGTGAGTATGTTGGTTTGGGGGTTTATGCTTGTTTTAAAGGGCAGATTAGCAGTGACATTTCTGATACCCTCATTTCTGGCTTCCATAGGCTCCAGAAACCAGATCTGCTAACCACAACACTCTTTTCAACACATATTCTGTATTGTAGGCCACTGCTTCACCTATAACCTCTCTGAGTATAACTGAGGTTGTTACCACTTTTTATTGCTACAACCTCCTGCCCCCATTAGGCTCTCCAGCAGTAAAGGACCACCAAAGAATCTGGCCCAAAATTTTCAGTATTTTTGTTCGTGTATTACAGTCTCTACATGATTATTGAAACAAAAACAAAATTCCTGGTTAACTCTGAGGAAAGACTTGTTTGGCAGTGCTTGAGCCATCATGCTGAAGTGTTTGACTATAGCCTTGGTGACACAATTGGCCCATGTGTGCAAGGAAGTGACAGCATCACCTAAGCCTGTCCCTCCACTGACCATACCAACAAGTCTGACAGTTTTGGAGACTATAATTACTTGATCATCTTTGTCAGATGCTTTCACTGACTCATGGGTTATAGACTATGAGGTAGTGTCTCTGCTTTCTGGATCAAATTAGCCATTGGGGTGGTTGAGCCAGATGGTTAGCCAGAAGCATCTGCTTAATTCTGGTGGCTAATCTTTCTGCATCCCACCCTGCTCATCATCCAGCCTGTTTTCCTTTCCTTCAAGGATGTTTCTGAAGAGCTGTCTCTTCTGGCCAGGCAAACTGCAGCTGTACGGAAATCCCTTTAGCTTGGGTAGAAGGGCATGCTTTTGTAATCATGCCTTTCACACCAGGATATTAAACTCCCTGAGTCAAATAGGGAAAGATATTTCATCAGACTTAGAGAAAGTTCCTGTAACCACTTGATGATGAGCAGTTTTGGCTGTTGAGAGAACAAGAACTAAGGGACAGAAAGAAGGAAAAGGAAGCAGATACACAGGAGAAAACCAATGGTTTTCTGTGTCACATATGCAGGAACTTATCCAAGACAATACATATGCTTTATTCTCCCTGATGGCAACTGAACCAACGTTCATTTAGATGCAAAGCTGTCTCAGTTTAGACACTGGTTTTCTGCAGAATCGGGCAGAGACTTCCAGGGCAGAGTCTCTGGAGTGGCCTCAAACTACTTGGGATAAAGTTTGCTTTTTTCCATTCCCAACATCACCTCTGCTTTGAATACCTAGGGATGTTTCTGGTTGCCTGCTGGCAAAATGGCACTGGAAAGAAATTTGTTAAATTAGCACTTCTTGCCGCCAGAAAACTTTCTGACTGCAAGGTGGGAATGTGAGAAACCTCCCACTCTGTACACAGGGCTAGCACATTCAGCAGCCATGCTCCACTGGAAAAAATCTGCTGTAATTTTAAACAGAAACCACAGAGGTCTGACAAAGCCCATAGGAGACTCCTGGAACTTTAAACCAAATTGTTATTATATTTCTAAGCTGTTGGTATTTTACTGCTAGCCTGCAGTATTCTTCTAGTAAAGGCCTTATCATGTTATCCAGCCAAACTTCCCATTGACTAGGATGAGGTGGTCAGCAATGCACGTTGTAAGGGACAGGATCTGTACGGAAAAGGGTATTCAGATCTTTTGGGGATCCTCATTTTTAAAAACAGGATTTTACACCCACATTTTTATGATTTTTTTCTTTTGGCAGATTTCTGGGAGGTGCAAACTCCACCCATGGAAAGAGAGGCCTCCTTTAAAAATTAGGAATTAAATTATTAATTAATAAATTAAATATTTAGGTTATGTGCATCATTTTTTTCATTATAAGAGAGCAAGGTATCTTCATGTATATTCATTCTCCATGTATCTCAGTGCTCAGCACAGCAAGCATAGTCAGGCTTGCTCTTTAGGTTATGGTGGCTGTACACACTTAGGGACGAATTGCAAGCCTGGACTCCATATCACACACTGGTCTAGTGGACTCCATATCACACACTGGTCTAGATTTATCACTTCCTGAGCTCCAGGAGCTTTGAATCAGATTTTCTCTCAAGTTCACCAGAAGAGTGATCAACGAAAACTACAGTAACCAAAACACTGGTTGGCAGGCTGAATAAAAAGGAATAAATAACATAGTCACCTCATTTCATCAACCTAAACTTCAGTGTAGTCATTTAAGTAGTAAGCCTGTGAACCATGAGGTTGGAAGCAAACTACTCCAGTCAATGGAAAGACATTCATTAAGCTAAATGGCTTTGTATCAAGCTTTTACTGGATAGAGCTCTAAAATATTTCCTCCTGAAGTTCTGCAGGCTATTTTGGTCTGTCCAAGCTGTAGGAAAGGAAACTAGAAAACAATAGCTGGCCAGACCAGCAGAATATACATAAATATCGGTAATTGAAATACAGTGTGAAGTAAATCTCATTGGTATATAGCTGAAGTATGATCAGCACGCTTAACTGTAGCTTGAAGACTGCTCTCCAGTGGCTGTTCAGCTGTACTGATCCGTAACTGTGCATGGAAGCTCTGCAGGGTTCATACTGTTTTCTAAAAATAGAGTTAAATGAATCCTAGGTGGGGTATTGGTGAAACAGCAAATTAGAGCTGGAGTTATAAGAAGGCTTAAAATAGAAAATAGGAAGCATAAGGCATCCCATTTTGTTAAAAGGAGGGCCTTTTTTTTTTGTTTGTTTGTTTGTTTTTTGTTTCTTTTTTTAAGAGCAGTCAGTTCGCCTGTCCAAAAGACATTGGTCATACTTTTGAATCTGGATATCAGCACATGTAATTTGTTTTTAGTCAATTTATTAAGTAACACAATTAATTTATTGTGTTAATAAAACACAAAGTGTTCAACTTATACAATATGTAAGTGTGAGTGATTCACTCTTTCAGTCTGCTGGGTTTGACTCTTGTTTTAACACCAGCCACGTATTTTTTCAGCTAGAATGGCAGTGGTTTATACTGCTGTGCTAATTATGTGAGCCTTTAAAATGTGGTTTGGAAAACATTACACATCTGAGGTATTTGTGCAAATTACGGGATTAATAACAAGACCTGTTTTCTTTTTCTTTAATGGAAACCTTTAAAGGAGTGTGCATGCGTGAGACAGAGCTGAACCAGGACTGGTGTGTGTTTGTGTGCATTTCTTTTCTCTCCTCTTTTCCCTGCTCTTCTCCTCAGCAAGATACTTACCACATTGTGAGTCTTGTCAGCCGGGTGACAGGTTACATTCTCACTTGCTTGTGGGATCATATCCTCCAAGCTAAAACCTAGTTCTCAGAGGCTAAAAAAGAACATATATGTACCAACATTTGCATTCAATCACATAAACAAAAATAATAGTTTTCTGCCTCTTTGTCATTCAAATGCCTTACTGGAAGCCAGAACACAAACTGTGCTTTAGTCAAATAAAAGTTATTGAGCTCAACAGGGAAACTGAGTAAAATTTAATGGCCTGTGACTTACAGGTTACACCATATCATCTAGTCCCTTTTGGCCTCCAATTCTACAAACATAAATGGAATTTAAGCCCTAGTTATTTTTTTTTAATTATAACATTAGTGAGACTGGAGGGGCCTATCTCGCAGGAAGGCTTCAGCCGTGCGTAGGTGTGGATGGATAGATGGCTATATTTTCATTGGGTAAAAAACTGCCCTTCTGCATTGTATTTGGCTTCATTTTTGAGGTGGCTGGATATCCAGTCCAAATACAAATTGGCCCAGAATTAGTTTCCACTTCCTATCCTTCCTTTTGCTGAAACAAATAAAAACTGGGATTCAGTTTGTAGAACTCCTGGCTTTGTGGCCAAGGTCTGCAGCCCATTTGCTACTCAAAGAGCACAGTACGTAAGAAGCATTCAAGATGCATCCAAAAATTCTTTGGGATGTTAATCTGACTCAATATCTCCAGTTAAGAATGTTAATAATTATTTCCAACTAACTTTTGCCAGACAGCTCTGCAGTTGCTTAATTGCTTATTATGCTGACTCAGGAATGAGACCTGAAAGGCATTTCAGAGAAGATCCCCATGAAGAAGAACATGAAAATACATCAAAGCAGATACTGAAATACACACTGTGTAGTTCCAAATGTAGCTTCCAGCTTAAACTGACACAGCAGAAACCCTAGCAGTAATGAACTTCTATTTTTTAAGTAGCCATCAGAATTTAGTTCCTTACCTGGGTCCAGTCAGCTCTTGAAATCTTATTTCCAATTACTTTGCTCTAAGACTGAGAAGGACTTATTACGTGACAATCATTAAGCATCTAACTTGGCCATAAGGCAGAATCTGCCTGATACAAATCCTGTTTGTTAATGAGATAGAATCCTGAAGTTAATGAGATACTTTATTCATGGAGCAGTTTATTGATGACAGTTCCACCTGCATACCAAAAAGCAAGTGAAGAAAATATTTGAAGACTTGTTATCCGCTGCTCATACCAATAAATGTTCTCTACAAAATACTCTTCTCTGAAAACTTCTGTGTCACAACTACTACCATACCACATTGAGGATGATGCATAAGCACCTAATGCTTCCTTCAGTGTGAACTTCATTCTAAAATCAATGTCAGATATTTTAAAAATTGCCCCTGGAATTACCAGGATTCCTTTCACAACTGAGCCCTGTGATTCAAACAGAATACCTTGCATTTGCTCTTTGCTTTTTTCCAGGTGGAAACTAAAAGCAATTGGAAACCATACAAAACCTGCCAGAGAGATAAGGCAGCTGCAATTTTTAGCAGTAAGAGCCTGCTAAGACTTTCAGTGTTCTGAGAAGTACTGTAAAGTCATAGAGGAAAAGAGCTGGAAGCCATGGTATAGCAAAGCTAAGGTTGTGGAAGCTCAGAAATTTCTACTACTTGTGAAAATCAATAGACTGGATGTGTTTGCATCCTGACTGCAGCATATCGATTGGTGAATTAGCTGGGTCTAAAGCTGGATGCAAGGTAGTTCAGTAGCTCCTTTACTGCTAACATTGAGTATCAGCAATTAGGAAATATCCTTACATTCCCTGATTTCCATCTCAAGGCTATCTTCCCTTCCTTCTTGCACTGATATCTCCTTCTGTCCAAGCAACTGGCTAATCCTCATGCCCACGCTCTTCCTTCCATGTCATGAATGAGTTACCTAACCTTGTTCTGTAGCCTGCTCACTATTGCCCACAAATATGGGATCCCCATATTTGCATTTCCCCTTTTAAGTGACTACAAAACCCTATTAGTGAGAAAATCTGTCTTAACAGTACTGCTTTTATTGTTCAATAAATCCATCTTCCTCACCCAGGGCAGATGCATCATTCTTGCCATAACTACTTCACCTGTTTATAGATAGATTTCTATCCTGTTCACTGCTGTGCTCTCCAGTACTACTCTGTTCTTTTCTCTGACAGAAGAGAAGCTGTTGCCAATGCCCAACCCAAATGCTCCTTGTTGCAATATATTTAAGCTCGGTGTTTCCCTTTCTAATCACCATGGATGAAAGGAAGAGATTATTTCCTTCATCATTACAACAAAATGTTGTACCCTCAGATTCTTATCATGTTCCCTCCCAGCCTTTTCTCCTTCAGGCTGAAGAGGCTCAGTTCTTTCAAGTTTTGCTTACAGGTCATGTTTTGTAGAGTCCTGAACATTTTCACTGGAGATAGTTCAGGAAACAACAATCTGTGTGAACCACATTTAGTAACATAAAGAACTAAATTCACACCAGGCTTTCTTAACACTTTGTAGAGCAAAGGATTCCTCTATGTACAAGTTGTACCTGTATTTCTGCAACCCAGCACCACATTTTCCTGCTTTGCAATGGCATGAAATGTTAATTGTTGCTTGAATTATCATTCACATGTACTCTCCATCCCTTTTCTAGCACTTGTCAGTTGCTCTTTATCCTGCATGTGTCTGATGAATCCTGCATAACATCCTATCTTGCACATGCCCCACTGAATGTCATCCCTTTTTTTACAAACCATTTCTGCAATTTGTTGAATTGTTTTCATTTATTACCCTCGCCAGCAGCATACATCCTCTTTCCCCATCTCCCATCCTGCTTTACTTTTTAGTAAAACTGCTTAGGACTGTCTTGAACAGGTCTGGTTCAAGGGCTGACCTCTGGGAAAGCCCATTCAGTACATCTTTCTAGTTTTTACGGTCAAACACTGAAAACTACTCTCCAAGTACAGTTTTCTATTAGTGAATCTTCTGTGCTAAGCTACTGATCTTCACAGGTCATTTTGACAGATATTTGAGACAACTATAGTTGCACTTTTACTCCAAAAGCAAGACTTGTCTTTAATTTTAATGAACTGCCAAGAATGCCCAGTCTTCAGAGCTTACTGATAATACGTTGAGTGCTTAAATGAATACCATTTTAACTTCAGTAGCTATTTGGTCAAACTGTTGTGGAGCCTCAGAGGATCACTGAGGCTTGTGGGTTACTGATCTACAAGAAATAATGTATCTGTGATTTGCAATATGGGTAAATAACATGTGACTAATTACTTCATTTTTAAGAATGCTCAGAGGATAAGCTATAGACCTGATTTTCAAGATTACTATGGAGACTAAAAAAACCCCAAAAGTAAAAGCGCTATATTCTGTTAAGAACTAAACTCACTGTGTTGTTAGACATTAATAGACTACAACCCATAAAATTTTGAAGAGATATGTAGCAGCTTCTATGTATGTTACAAAATAACTCCTGATAAATGTGCAGAAATATCTTTTATCCTTAATTTAAAAACCACGTTATTTTGCATAGCCCTTTCTGTTCACACTTGTGAATATTACTGAGACAATTATTCTGTTTGAATTGGAATTCATTACAAAACAATGTGTTAAACTTAAAACCTTTGTAAATAGATTCCCCCCCCCCCAATATAGATTGCCTATTAAGAACCATTTTTTCCAGCAGTATCAGCCCTTACGATTTTCTGATTTTTCATCTAGTTTGAAAAACATTGAATAGTGTAGCAAAGTGAAATAATGCTGCAGATGCAAGCATGAAAAATAGGATTAAAAACTTTTTTAGGAGTCAAAGTAAACTGCACTGGAAAGAAGACTGGGGAGAAACAGGCGGTCCAGCTGGACTGACTGGGTGATTTTCATCTGAAGACTCCAGCAGTCTTTCTTCTGTGAAGCAGGTTAGCTGGGAGGTACTGAGATGCTATGGTGACCAACATGGCATAAAGCCTTACCCTAGTGAAAATCTCTCGGAGAGATTTTCTATAAGCCTCTCCTGAATGGTGTAAATGAATTAGGAGCATATGTTCAATGTTCTTCAGTAAAATAGCTCCTTGTGAGGCCAGCAGCTCTAAGGTTAGTGGTCTTGGAGTCCTAAATGACTTTTGGAACTGGAAATCATGTAGATACTTTTCACTGCACATTTATTTAAATCATAAATAGACTTGGGCCTGAACAAATCCTTAAATATAGTCATGAAGAAGTACCAGCCCCATTTCCTTTTCAAGAGTGACAGTCTTTCCTGCATACTGAGATGCTGACTGTGAAATATATAATGTTTTCTCTCAAGTAATTTGTTGCAAAGGTTTGAACTGTTTTATACAGAGGATATGGTTGATTCTGCTCCTGTAACTCCCTTCCCAAGGCTTTAAGGACTAAAGCTTAGCTTTTTAATGGTGTGCAGAGATGTTACTAGACCCCAGCTTCCTTGGAATTGCAGTAGGCGATGGGCATCCAATGCACAGGCTCTTCAGGAATGCTGGCACCAGTGAAAGCTAATGGAAATGCTTAAGTCTGCTTCTTTGAAGGGATAGAGGGGTTAGATTTCAAAAGAAGCTGCATTGTCCTTACTAGTGGGAGGCTTCCAGAGGAAAAAGGTAATCCTTTGAAGACTCTTCTTGTTTATTGTACAAAACTGCACCATGGTTCATTGCTAACAGAACTTCTCACTTGGGCTCTCTGCTCTCCTCCTCTTCCTGCCTCACAAATCTTGGTATTTATTTCTTTTTATGCCTTTAGTGCAAATGGAAACATTATGTTCTGAATCTTGTTATTTCAAGATTTCCGGTAGAGCAACATAAAAAAGATGAGTCTGAAATTGCAAAATAGCCAGGATATGGCTCTTTCTGCTCTTTAGGACTTATGATTTCTCTCTGCAAGCACTGCACGCATTGGACACCCCAGAGTAAGACATAACTGCAAAGCACAATTGCCAATGAAAAACTTGTCCCACTCAACAAATAGGAGACATAAGAAGTCTAAAGGTTCATTATTGCCATCATGCCAAACTGTAGATCCTTCACTCTCAGGAGGAAACCCATTACTGAGGTTACCTGAACCACTTTCATGGCAGGAAAAAAGAGTTCTCTCATACTTTGGTGTGACATCTGTATCCCTTTTGGTCTAAAGATGCAGGGTTGGTAGGATATGTTTTTGAAGGTATTAGAAGAAGTTCTTCTCTTTTTCCAGGGGTAAACATCCTTTTATTGTTCACCTTCAAGGGATGACACAACATGTGATAGATTTGTGCAGACCTCTCTTGTCAGGGCTGGAAGTAATGGGAATTTAGCTAGTATGGAAGAGAGGACCTCTATTGACAGAACTGTAGTAGAGTTCTGCACTCTCTCAGCAATGTAAGTTACCACCTTATATTTTGTTTCAGTTCTTACTGATGGTGGCATTAATACCATGAGTAGGTCTCTTCTGTAGAGTAACCTCAAAGAAACTTTAAACTAAAAAAAAAATAAATAAAATCAGAGCTGTCCACATCTCTACTAATGTGGTGTTATTTGAGGTGTTATTTCAAGTTTTGGTTTATATTTCCTCTCTATGTTTTGTATACTGATGTAATGATTTGCTTTCATTAGCCATATGCTTTCATCTTATGCCATCTGAATACAAGTTTGAGTGTGCATACATTCCCATGTTCCCTTCTTGCAGTCCTTCATGAAGAGCTAGTTATATTCCTGCACCTTGCTTTCCCAGAAAACAGTTCAGTCTTCTAACACAGTTTAACCTTGAGTGGACAAGGACTTGGACAGTGCTAAAATCTGTAGACAAGCAGGAGCCCAGTGGTTAAAGGAGGGACTGTAACCACAGTTTTTCACCAGCCAGCCACCCCTGGGGCAGCGTACACTGCAAAAGGTATAATGGGTTGTGGATGTGTACACTACCTCAGTGGGCAGTTATGGATCAACCATCCTGCATCCCTCCTGGGGGTCCAGTCAAAAGCAGTAGAAGACAGGACCAGAGACAGGGCTGTACACAAGATACAACATGGGTTTAAGAAGTCTATCCGGAAGACAAGCTGCCTACTGCAGAGGTCCGAGGTCCAAGGTCCAGCCAAGAGACATTCAGAGGCAGGACTGGAGCCATAATAGCAAGCCTTTGTGCTAGATGTCTTCTCAGCTAAAGGAAGGGTAAACTAGAGGCATTGGCATTATAGATTACTAAACCCCACTTACCCATTCTGGCATAGAAATAGCTCTCCTTCCTACTTTTCATTCTTTCTTTCCCACTTTCATTCTATTACCCTATTTGAAATGGGCCTGAGCTTCCAAAAGTATACAAAGTCTCAAAACCAATACGAACATGCTTCTAAAGCTCCCATTTTTCTAGCCCAGGTTCCTCTGTGTAAATACAGGTGTTTTCATATTTTTTTCCCTTTCTGCCACCAGACTGATTTCTTGTAAAGAAGGGGCGTTTGCCAGGGTGAAGAGTAGTTTCCCCATTACCCATGGGAATGGTGAGTATCTAAGTTGGCTTAATGAAACCCTGACACATCAGAGAATTTCCTTTTATCTCCCAAACAAGACATGCTGCCAAAAGCAATATATGGACAATGCAGAACTTCTGAAAGAGGGCTTACTTTGGTATGTGACATACAGGACAGTATTTTTAAAAGTAGATAAACACAGATAAGATTGATTTACTCATTTCTTCGGAATTACACTTTCACAGAAAAGGAAAGTTCATCTGAAAGTTTGTGAGTGCTCTGGGATAAAGTCAACACTCCCCCTACTGGTCTCATGTGAGAAAGTTTTGTCTTCATCTCTGTTTTTTCCCTTTTTAACCTTTTTAACCTTTTTTCCTCTTTTTATTTTTTCATTTTTTTCTTCTTTTCTTTCTGTATTTCTTTCTCACTTCTTTTCCTTTTTACCTTTCTGTTTTCCCCTTTTTCTTTATGTTTTACTTTTCCCTTTTTTATTCTTTCCTTTATCAGACTGAAGTTCCTATTTTCTGTCAAAGGTTCTACAGATTCACACAACTAGATATAACTGCCCCAGCAAAGGCATGGTATTGGAAAATGCACATCCTCAGAATGATGTATTTGTTCATTTTGACTCTTGCGAAGTAACTTACAGGTGTCTTGCTGTCGTGATTGGAGCAACTTTTATCCAATCCCCACATCCTGATAGAAGAAGTAATAATACAGAATAGACAATGTCTTTAAAATAAGACAAATCACCCTTTGGCTCATTTTTTCAAAATCAGGCTCGCCACTGTAAGTAAGATAAATGGTATAACTTTGGGAATTTATTTATTTTTTAATCAGTGGCGGTCAGCATCTCCAATGTTTCCTAGTTCATGATTCCACAGTGCTTCTCGTTTATTCATAAAGACCATTTACAACAAAGTAACACACCCTGCCTGAGGATGCATGGCAGAATGTCAACTTGAAGCAATTTTATTTACTTAATTGACCACTTAACTGACCTTTGTTTTCTTTTTATTAAGATGTGTAGACACGTCTCTTGTAAGTGGGGACTATAAAAACTGCAAGGAATGATCTGCTCCAGTTACATCAGAATGATCTGTTATATATACTTGCACATTCATAACAGTGCTAGTTGTCCCAGCTGCAAGACAATGAGCAATTCTTACTAAGAAGCTCAGCTCAGCAGAAAAAACATTTTGCCAAGTAATCCTTACATATGCAGGATATCTCCCACACACCTTCCTATGTCCTGATCTTATTTTTTGCATAATTCTTCTGTGTTTTGATTTTCTTCACTTTTGGTCCAAAAGCCAGCAAAAAACACTGAGAACCTCTATACATGAGGGAAACACTGTATTTTACCTCAAAGCACTTTGACTATTTTCCCTCTATATTTCCTCATTTTTGTAACTCTTACAAGATGATAATTATTTTTAGAAATGCAAGAAGAGAAACACAAACACTGTTTAAAAAAACCCTCCTAATCACTTGTTTATAATTTAATAGTAACTACTATAAATAACTCTCTATTATTATTTGTGTTACATTAGTGCCTATGGGTTCCAACCAGGAAGCACATGGGGATGAAATGACTTGCCCAGATTTGCACTGCAACCAGAGCCAAACCAGTGACCAAGCCCACAGCTCAGTCTCAGACTTAGGGCCGAACCTTTGGACTGTGCCTCTCCCCTCCCAGCCAAGAAGCACATTTCCATAGGCCTTAATAGCTGGTTGTGTGAAACCAGCCATGCTTTGGTTAATGAACATGAACTCAGAGCAGAGTGCTGATGCCTAATAAACTGTTTCATTTAGAATACTTAACTGCCTGTAGAAGGTGGCTTAATCACCCAAGAGCCAGATTTCCAAAGTTATTTAAGCATCTAAGTGCACAAAAGACCATTGACTGGGATTTTCAGTAGTACCTCCCTGTTTCACTCCTCTGGGATATTCCTTCAGCAGGTTTGGGCAGCTTAGTGCTTTTCATAGCCTGACTGGAGTTTTTACTGGGAAGAGAGTGAAAAGGTGGCCTCCATATTACAAGTATGGTTTTCACCCAGTGCCAAGGGATACTGGGGCATCTGCATACATCCCCATCTACTTTACCTTGTGGCTGCCCTAATTGCTAGCTTTGACTCTGCTAGAATTGTGAAGATCTGTATTTTGACCACTTTATGCTCTCTACAATTCACTATGTGTGGGCTTTTCTGATATGCTTTGAAATTTGCAATGCCCATTTTCTAACCTGCTGTTTCCCATGGAACAGCACTGACCTCTTGGGTGGAATAGGCAGGCTGCTTTGCTTCCATCTCCTCCAAATTCTTGGTTTGGTTTTTAATGGCTCAAATAAACACTACAAGCAGGACGTGATGTCCATCCAATCTTGCTTCCCACTGACAGCTGCAACTGAAGACACACATGCGCTACAGGAGACGCTCAGGGATGCAAAGGCTCCCGCACTTGTCGAAATGCAAGTGCCTCTGGTGACAATGCTCATGCAGGCATGATGTCAGAGTCACGCAGACTTACTATTTTGACAAGAAAAGAGATATCAGCCCATCATTGTCTATGCAGTCATAGTATGGCTTCTTGCTGCACTATTAGTTTCATTTAATGCAACAGTCATATGAACTGTTTTTTCGTATCTTGCTGCCTTTAGCAACGGTTTGGGCACCAGTCTTTCAGTGACCTAACACAAGCAGTCCAAATCTCTACCTTGAGTGAACATTAAAAATATCAGTAAAATAAGAATTTTCAATCTTCTTTACAAGCAAGACTTTCCTTACCTCTGTTGGTGTCAGTAAGCATGCTGGTATGTGTGAAGTGCGTATAACTCTGCATCCCTACAGGGTGCAGTGGGTTCAGCCTGCTGAGCTTGCCCAAGAGCAGGGAGATTGTAGAAGTAGCATATGGGTTGTAAAGTGCTCCAGGATGAAAGGTATCTTGAAGGCAAAATATTTTGTTTTATTGGATAGTCCTCCAGCTGTATTAATAAAATATTGGTTAGCAATGTTTATACTTAAAAGATTTATCATGGTGAGATTAATTCCAAACTTAGATTTATTGTGCAAGAAAATGAACAGAAATCAGTCATGCTGTCAATCCAAATACATTTCCTAGCACTTTTTCTTCTGAACCAGACCGACCCCTGGAAATACACATTTCTTAACCAAAAATGTCCTTCAAACTTAGCCCTGACACCAATTTGAGGCTCAGCTTCATCAACTATTTTTTTTGTGTGTGCTGTTTAAAACTCCAGTGTTTATGGACCAATTGAAAGGGAGTCTCTGGCCCTTTTCAAAAGAAAGAAGTTTGCTCAGCAATGTTCTGTTGTTCAAAGAAGCACATTAAAAGCCCTAAGCATGGACTATTGCTGCACAGTTCATTTCCCTACTTTTCTGCTATACACAAGCTTTTAGCTCAGTACTTTGAGACAGAAATATATATTGAGATATGCATATTCCACCACAAACCCTTCTTTGTGAAACCACAAGGTTTTTTGCATTTAACTGCCCAAACCCAGGAAAAAGTTTCCTGGTTCAAGGAAATCCAGACTTTATAGTACAAGCATGCACAGATATGGGTCACAAACAACTTTGACTTAGGTATTCATTGATATTTTGAAATAATTGATGCACTGCCATACTTGTGGTTCTAAATGAAATATAGCAATTTTTAAAGCCTTTTATTTTTTCATATTCACCTTGGTTTCATGAATCTAAATCACTACATTTTTATTTCTGGATTTCAGGTATAAATACTGGGCTACCTTGAGGTGGAAAGTCAGTTGCCATTGAAATGATAAAGCATCATGGAAGGAAAAAGCCCCCACCTTTAAAATATACTATTCTTTATTCTGCCCAGTCCTAAAACCAGCAACTTTGACTATATTCTTTTAGAAATGTTGAATTAAATAAAAAAGACTAGAGACAGTGAAGTTAATTGCTAGAACTGACACATATGAAATTGTTTAGTCTTGAATCTGACAAGGATGTCCATCAGTTTTCAGTAAACAAATACGGTGGGTATTATTTCTAGGCAGGATATGTCAAGTTGTATGCGTGCGGGTGTCTGTGAGGGCTCATTCATCAAATTGGCGAAGGTGTAAAAGGTTTTAATGACCTCCTAAATCTCCTTTTCTGGCTGTAATGGCAGGATGCCTTCCAAGGTTAGTCACCCAAATAAGCAGGTTCACTTGTTTTGTAAACTAACATAGATCAGACTGAATGATAATTGCTGGTGGACCCTGGAGCAGAGAGAGCTATATATATCACTACACTTTCTTGTCAGGGCAGTACAGGTCAGTTGTATTTGTTCATGGACATATTAGACTTTGATTTTCCTGAACCTCTGCATCTTTTATAGTGGTCTCATTTTCCCATTGTATTTGCTGTATGGACAGGATGTTCTACCAGAGGAAGCGCTCGCTGTGGAAAAGGCAGCAATTAGTTGTCTAATTGACCCTCATTGCTACTAACTACCTCACAGTCACAACTGTAGTGACAGGACAAGGGGTAGCGGGTTAAAACTTAAACAGGGGAAGTTTAAATTGGATATAAGGAGGAAATTCTTTCCTGTTAGGGTGGTGAGGCACTGGAATGGGTTGCCCAGGGAGGTTGTGAGTGCTCCATCCCTGGCAGTGTTCAAGGCCAGGTTGGATGAAGCCTTGTGTGGGATGGTTTAGTGTGAGGTGTACCTGCCTATGGCAGGGGGGTTGGAACTAGATGATCTTAAGGTCCTTTCCAACCCTAACTATTCTATGATTCTATGATTCTATTTAGGTATGAGCTTAAGTTCATTTTATTGCTTTGCCATACGAGTAAAGCAGTAAGGCTTAAAACTTGCTGACTAAAGCAGGCATTAGTGCAACTTTCCATTTCCATAATAAATCATCAGCTATTTATTTTATATGTAAGATAGGTTTTGGATGGAAGAAACATTTAAAAGGGCATGGCTGGTCAACAAGGTTAATTAATTGTTGTGTTGGCAGGCAGCTTTGTTTGAGAAGGCCGGGATGCTGTAATCATCTGAGGCTTTCAAGGTTTTGTGGAGGAAATGGGTCATTGAAAAAATACAGGATTTTAAATAAAGTGTCTGATAAGTAAAAGAGGGGGGAGAATCTTTTTCATGATCTAGTGAAAATACAAGTTATCAGGAACGTGATACATTAGAACACATACATGTTTTGGGTTCATTTCCTCAGAATAATCTATTCCGATGCAGAGGAAAGCAAACATTAGAATACCACAGGCAGTTTTTAAAAGACCTCTTGGTCCCTGGGCAGAGTTCTGGCAGGCAAGGGGAAGCTCTGCTTGATCACACAGCGTGCGTTATGAACTGCATTTGATTTTATAGCTTTCCAAAAAGCTGTCCAAAAAGGAGGTTTGTTGTTTTTTTGGGTTTCCCCCCCTTCTTTTTGAAAGGGGTCTCAGCCATCTTAGCGTGTGTTTTTCCTCACCCTGTTGACCCAGGCCAGGGAGGTATTTGCCAAGAGGGTAAGCAGCTCCCAAAAGCAGTGACTAGAGTACAGAGCTCACTGGTCCAAATTGGAATACTTGGGCTTTTGCTCACCCCTGTCTTCTGGGCTCCTTATTTCCACCCCCCCCCCCCCTTTGCCTTTTAAAATTCTCTTCCACTCTTCTTTGTTTCTTTAGTACTGCAGCAGCTGAATTTGCAACTATACTATGGTAATGGCATTCAAAATATCTTCAAGGATGGCAGCTCTACAGACATTCCTCAAGTGTTTCAGAAAATAAGCAAGTGAAAACCTGATAAATGGCAATGCCATTTGAAACCCCACACCTATTACGACTGCTTGGAAAAGAAAGATCCTTTGTGAGATAATCAGGATCCATGAAAATGAAGCAGGATAGTCCACCTGAGTGAGTCTCTGTGTAGGGGTGTCATTAACTTGTCCCTACAAAATTCACCCATGCCTTTGACAGTGTAGAGGGATTTCATCTGCTAAATAAAATCCAATTGCAGCACCAGCTTAAATGGAAACTGCTGAAATACTCAGTGACATCAACAGCAGTGTTTGTCCATAGTTGCCAAAATGACATCTGTCATTACCACATCTGAGGAATGCCGGTGGATTCTTATCCTCACAACACCTTCCTCACATCAGAAGGTTCCATTTTACAGACAGGACATCAAGGTGCTAACTAAAGCATGTGCATATGTGTCCCATCACCGCTGTGCCTGTGGTCACACAGCAATGAACACAGACCGCTTAGTCCTAGTAAAACTGCATATGGATCAGACCTTCCCCTCTGGTGTAACATGAGTGTAGTAGGGAAGCCTCAGGCACCATTTATGGTATGTGTGGAAAAACCAGGCCCAAATAAAAATGATTTTGTTTTTAGGAGGACTGCCAAATGGAAATCTTTTAGAGGATAACTCTTTGATATGGCTTCTGTAACTCAGGTTTTGTTTGCTTTTTTTTAAAGCAGAGTGTATTTAAGAGCTTTTGAAAATAACAATGTGGAAGAAATTAGGAAAATAAAATGCAATTATTTGTTGTTTGGGTTTGCATCTCATGTTTCAATTGAAATGTTATCAATGCCCAGGCTCATTAGAGAACTCCAAATGGAACAAAACCGCTGAGAGTTTCATGTTAGGCTGCAAGGCTGCCCTTACCAAAGGCAGCAAAGTGTGTGCAATTTTATAAATACCTGGAAGACACAGCAATTCCTGCAACATGATGTGTCTACTAGGAATTTATAATACCTCAATGCTCATCTCCTAAGGCAATTTTTTAAAAGTTCTGGTGTTTACTAGGTTCTGCTATGTTTATGAAAGTTACGTGGTTTAAAAAATGGGAACCAAAAGGACCTTCTTCCCACAAAGCTCCACTTGCAAAAGCCAACAGAAAAAAAAAAGATGCCAAAAGGATGGAATGAAGCTGTTCTTCTTTGCCACAGAATGTCCACTTCATCAGCACACACTGTCAAATCCCTTTATTATAATTCTACAGTGTGTGTTGTTTGCCATTTTGACATTGTTTTATTGCAAAGCCTTTACCCTCAAGTCCCATTTGCTCCATCAGTGGTTTCTGCACATTCTGGACAATCTAGCACAAGAATTTGTATTTTTACCAAGATTTAAATGAAAGTAAGTAATTCTATTTGTCTTGCACTGTTACCACACAAACACTTTCAGATGTCTCACGCAATTATATGAATTGTTTAAATGCAGTACAGGTTGCCTCCTAAAGATCTATAATGCCTTCAGAAATTAAGCCATTCTGATGTTTATAATTTTTAGTTAAAGTACATTTCACTCAGCTTTTAAAGAGTACCAGTTTTCAGGTAACTGACCAGACAATGTAACAAGGCTCAATTTTAAGAGTGCACTCTGAAGGTTGAATTGTTTGGGGGACACACAATTCATTAGTTATTGCCCTCTATAGCGCATTTATAGTGCAAAAATTAAGTAAGAAATATTTGTAAATCTGAGTTATTTCTTTAGACTCTTACCAGATTCTTTATGACCTCTCTAATTGCAAATAATAATAAGGTAAAACCCTATTTTCAGAATGTGATGGATCCCTTTGCTGTTAAAATCACTTTAAAAAAAAATCCACTGGTGTTCATGGTGGGAATTTAGATTCCCAAACCCTCTTCAGAGTCACCTGAAAGAGCTCACTCAGGCTATTGAGAATGACACCATTTATAGAAATAGTCCAAAACCTCCTACACAGAATGTCATGGCTTAGGAATGAAAGCTGAGTAAGTCAAGCTCAACTAGGCAGGTTTCTCTTGGAACTTGGAAACTTCGGCATCCAATGAAGCCAGTCATGGAAAAAAAATTAATTAAAAATTAAAAATTGATGGATCTTGCTTTAGCTAGGTGTACAGGCTGTACAAAACTGCAGGATGTGTCTTCTGGATACCTATGGTTTTGGCCTCTAAGTGTACAGGCACAGGAAGACAAATACAGAATGCTCATCTTTCACTTCTGTATCTATCATACTTGTGCACTACTATTTTCTCAGTTATCCTCTCTTGATATGAATTTCTTTACATTACATTACTTTAAAAGCACAGGAATAAGATGGTTTCCTAAAGGCTTTCTCTGCACTTATTTTGGAAAGTGAGAAAACAGATCTGCCACCATTGCCTGCCAAGCTGAAGTTTGGTTCTGGAACTATTTATTGAGTAGACAATGTCCTAAAAATATAATTTTTCATAGCAAGAAATCTAACACATACACACTGTACTCTGTCCGCACTTCTCAAACACAACAACTAACGCATACACACTACTCTCTGGAGGCTTGATAACAACTATTGGATATTGGGCTCTTTCGAAAGCTTGACATATGAGCCTGTGTGTGTTCATATATGCATGCAAACACATAAGATGTGAAAGTATGTCAAATTCTATTGATTGCTTGTGCTTGCTTCATTATATACCTTTGCATTTCTGTCTACTTGCATTTTCTACACATGCTTTGTAGCTGCTCTGTGCTCAAGTAAATGGTGTAGACAAATGGTGTAGACAATGCAGTGGCAAATGATGCCCACAGTAGTGAAAAATAGCAAAGTTACATTTCAATATTTATGACTTCTGTCCCATGTCTTCTTAGGTAGTTTCCCAAAAATAGGGAATTATGAACCATTACAAAATATTCAGAAAAAAAAGTTACATAGCTGCTTGTGATGCCAACAAAACCGAAAGCGTGTCATCAGTATATACTTAGACGATATTTATAAAATCTGGGAATTTCCACTTTCCTTTTTTTCATAACATATTGGTCTTCCTGAGCATCTCATGACTGAACGTTAAACACTACAGCTTGCTGAAGTGTGTTTAGTGAAAGAAAGTTCAGCCTACTGCTGCTTAACAGTGATAATAAACTAGGTGCATGATGTGGAAATATATAGACTGTACCTGAAGCGCTCTACTACAGGCTGTACTCCCCTCCTTCATGGATGTATAGGTCCTTTTTATCTTTCTTTCTAGTTGCAGCCTGCCGGTAGGCTGAAGCAATTACGGGTATAGAAATTTGCAGGGGGGGGGGGGGGGGGAAATAATATTACTTTAATGAATGGTCAATTGAAATTTCACCCAATCATTGGTCAGTATATTTAAAGAATTACTACAGAAATTATATTTTATGAGCATGAGTCATTTTTCTGTTTTTAAAAGAGTACTTCACTTTACCCATCTCTTTTAGTACATTTCCATTTGGTGTGGTTTGGCTGCATGGAGAAACGCGGCAGCTGGTTACTTGAAAATGTTTAACAAAGCACCAGATTCCTTCAGCTCTGGCATACCTGTGGACCACATATATGGATATAATTGCAAACATCTGTCCACCCACCCATGTAACAGCTAAGAAGAGTCATTTAAGAAAAAGAAGGCTAAAATAGTCAGCTTTGAGGGTGAGGAAATGCAGAACTACATATTTGTATGTTTATTTATTCATAATATATTGCCAGCTAATGGTCTTCAGAGACAATTTCCTCTTCCATTTTCACAGGAGGGCCATGATAATGCAATATATTGCAGTACCACAATATATACTCACTAAATCAAGCAATGATAGGTTACAACAAAAGCTTGAAAATTTTAAGAGCCTTCTTACCAATTAAAGGACTTTCTATGGTACGTGTGAAACAAGACGAAAATTAAAATGCTCGGAGGATGCAGTAGGAAACACACGTTGGAGCTAGTTGTGTGAAGAATAATACAACTTAGATTTTGTGAACTAGTGAAATTACTTTAGCAGGCAAAACTGAGACTCCAGATCCAAACAGACCTTCTCACCTGCAGTGAATCGTGTACCAGGGAGCATTGATGAGTCCTTGCTAAGCCTGGTGTAAGCTGAATCTCTAAAAAACCTCATCCTGACCCAGGCATCCTGAATTCAGTGGTTGCCATCAAATTCGACAATAACTAGAATCACCTCAGTGTATTTCCTATCCTCTGAAAAGGGTTATATTTATTATCTGTATTCAGATCCACTCCTGGAAATGAGTCTTTCAGAACAGTATGAATGATCAGAACTAAAGTCCTTGGCTAATATTCTTCAAGCTCAGAATGCTCAGATGCCCAGAATCTAGATCCACAATAAATTTTGCTAGTTTATATTATGCTCATATCAGTTATACACACTTGCTGTCACACCGAAACCATCCCTTTCCTCTAATCCAACTTCTATCTGCTAGCAATTCAAACAGCATAATGTCAAACTGTTGAGATCCGGGAACTCCTCAGAGCTGGTAGAGACGACAAAGCCAGCACCATGAATCCTTGAATGGAATACGAATGAATGGAATATTTGGAAGTAAGATGATTCTGTGAAGCTGGTATGCTTATGCAGGAGCAGAGAGGAAGGTGTTGCTTCTTGTAGACGCTCAGCTTCTGGGTCTGTAAACAGGGTGCAGATGGGTAGCTTATAAGGTAGCTGCTTTGTGTATCCTGTATTAGGATACACAGTGAACATAGCACACATTCTATCATTGGAGCAAAAGTGATTTGCAACCATCTTCCTCCTTGCTCAGTTAATTTTATATATACTACATATAGTCATTGTAGAAGTTAACCTCACATTTATTTCTTTCAGTGGAAGACTCTTCCTTGCACAGCAGTGCTGCCCTATGGATCAGGCAAGAGCTCTTGTTAATGCATCTGAGGCAACTAAAGACCCTGCAATGTCCAGCTGTCCACACTCCCACTCTGCCAGGGACTTCTGCCCCTGCCAAGGGGGCAGTGGAGTTGAACACCCCAGCAAGAATATTCAACCCCCTTCATGCTGAGACTTCATCCATATGCAAATATTTTAAAGCTAAAACTGAATGCTCAGTTTACTACACATGCAACCAATCCACAATGAATTACTAAACTAAATGCTCATTTTTTCCTGCCCATTTGTTTTCTTCTTCTCTTGTTGTTAGACTCCAGGTCCTCCTGAAAGGAAAAGGACATCTGTCTGAAGAAATTTACCCTGGGCAGAAAAGAGGTTGAGCACATGGCTTTCCCTGCTATGTCTCAAGGCTCTGTGAAAAACCATACAGGTGAAAAAAGATCTGTCAGTGCAGTGTTACAAGAAGCAGAACATGCATTCACAGCCTGAACAAAAGTAAAATTGAGGATGTGGTGTGGTATGGTATTTGCTTGGACTGATAATTTCTGGCTGGTCAAGGTCCGAATGCTTCGAATGGACTTCATTTGCCATTTGGATGTGCCTCATGGTGATTTACAATTGATATGATACTGTGATACCATTACTCACTGCAAAGCTCCACAGGCACATAATATGTAAAATCTGCACCACGTTAAAAGGCAAGCTGAAAATCAGCTCCAAGCATTTATTTTGTGGCATAAATTCTAACTTTTTACCAAAGCCAATATGCTGTCTCCCATCATAAATGCTACATATAAATACTGTATAATGGGAACAAGGTGTCAGCTAGAGGCTTGCAGGCTCTGCTTAGTTCTTCATCTTTTTTCATTGTTTCTTGACGCATATCACCACAGCTGTGCTACTATTAGGCTGACTAAAAAGTTATTTTCAAGACAGATGCTGTGAGACCTAGATCTCTATCAGACAGAGGCATAAGATCTGAGGAAGGGCAGGGAAGCCAGGCACAGATTGTTACTGATCCAGTGATTGCAAGCTTCTTTGTAGAACTGAGCTTCCATCATTGTGATTTCTGTTTATATAGAACAGCAAGACAACCTTCACCATCTGACTAGTGGATAATTATTGCTAGAACAACTCCTGGAGAACACTAATTACACCTCTGGATAGATATTGAAGCCTCTATGAAAGATCATGTCCTAAGTAAAAACTGAAGCTGGGATTTTTTCCCCTTTGCTTTGGTTTAGTTATCTCAGATGCTCACAATTAACGAAGCAATGAAATCACTGGTCTGTAATATGATGTCAACCATGATTTAATTGTTAGTAACCATTTCATTAATAGATAGATAGGGATAGCATCTGGATAATTAACTGTAAACTCCAACATCCACCTATTGTCTGAAGCCTGGGGGTTTGTGCCAATTCTCCTAGCACGTGTTGCCCTTTGGAAACTAAACTAAAATGTCGTGGCATGAGAAAATAACTGCGCTTGAAAAAGTCTGCATTCAGTTAGAAACTCCTAACTTTTCACTGCGATGTATTGTGAAGAAAGCATCTTGCCACCCAGAAATCCATACACACACACTACTGAAAAAGCTTTCTTCAGTGGGTGAAGGATAGTCCTGTGGGAGCCGTGAGCACAGAGCATGGGTTCAACACCCTGCTCTTCAGGGACTCTGCATAAATGGGCTGGGCCCAGAGGTTTAATTATTCTTGACATTTATCAGTAAAATAACTGTTTTTTCTTTGTTGTAAGGTATTTTCCATTTCTCACTGGCATGTGGGTAAGAATATTGAAGTCTCTGAGGTCCTCTGATGCCATTTCCAGAATCACGGGAGGCACTGCTTTAGACATTTCTCTTGAAATCCTATCTCTTCATTATTAAAATAAATATATAAGATAATAAATAAATAAAAAAATAAATAATAAAATATAAAGCCCCATTATAGGGCTTTGGGCTGAATTTTGGTTGTGTGGTGAGAGAGGGCCCTCAGATGCCTTGGGAAAGGGGCTGGTCCTGAGGGTTCCTCTCCAGTGTGACTCATTCCTTGGCCATCTTAGATGACTCTTCCAGAAGGAAAGTTTTTGATGCATTATGCTACATCAGCTGGGTTTATCATTTGTTGCTTGGCCTAGTATACTTGTCTGAGTAAGGGCTGAACACCTCACAATTCTTGCTCTTTTCTGTTTGGGAGGCTTCATTCCATGCTTAGGTTTGTTCACCTGCTAGTGCCATTATTGGTCCACTTGGTTGGATATTTAATCACTTTGGAAATAAGGTGCATAAAGGATCAGACAACAAATCCTACATAATCATGAAAAGAAAGAAGCAAATTCTCAGCTGCTGTACAGCAGATTGGATCCACTGGCTTCAAATGAGTTGTGCTAAATGATGTTCTGGCCTGAACTATTTTGCGTAGGGGTTGTGACTGAGAAAAACCTCATAGGTAGATGAGTCCAGTCCCCTGCCACTACATCAAACATTCTCTTTTGCAGTCTCATCAACTTACCAAGCAACCTAAACGTCTAGGTATGTTTTTTCTGTCCCCTCTGTTACTCCAATTTCTGACTGTCCTGGTTATTAGAAATATTGCTTCCAACCTATATTGATGGTTATTATATCCATGTTATCTCCACAGTCTCCTGTGGCAAGTCTCTTTAGCCTAATTAGTTTTTTACTAGCTGGTGCACATGGAGAAGTAACATAACTGTTTCTAGTACTTGAGTTACTGGATTGAATAAATCAACTTCATCTAGGTTGTGTGGCCTCTAGACAGCAAAACCCCACTATGCCACCCTTAGCTGGAGTCCTGGAAGAAACATAGCTGCATTTGGCTCTGGCAATTTATTCCAGCAGCCAGAGCATGCTGTTGATGTGACTGCAAGCCTTTTAGTGCTCAAACTAGGTCACTCTGAATATGCAAGCCACAATTTTTTTCTGTGTCCACAATGCTCTTTTTGAAATAAGTTCTCTACCTCCTTGTCCATCTTCACAACACTGTTCCATCTTAAATACTTTTTTCTTGAACACAAGTAATGAGAATTATATATTGCATTTCAGGTGAAGCCTTAAAGTTGGTTTACACCTACCATGGAAATATTCCACCTGCTACATCCTAAGATCACAATCACACCCAACTTGGGGATCAGTCATTCTACATTTAACTGGTATATTCAGGTTTGCTTCTCTCTTCTCCATTGTTTCCAGCTGTGTTTCTTAAACAGGAATTATTGTTATTCATCCCGAAGGGCTGGATTTTGCAGTTTGTGCTTTTCACTTTCATTCCATTTCCATTACTTCTGTCCTCAAGCTCATCCAGTTCTCTCTGCATGGTATTCTAGTCTTCTGAATTGACAGTGCCTTCCAACTTCGTGTCATCAACACATTTAATAAACCCATTCCTACTTTTTGAGCCAAAACCAGTCCCTGAGGGACTCCATTAATAGCCTATCTTCAGCCCAATACTTCCTCTCTTGACACAGTCTGCTGTCATCCCTGCTTTAACCAGTTTTCTAGCCATCTTACAGTTTCTCTACTAATCCCCCTTTTCCTTACCTACACAGACACTTTCTCACATGGCACCAAACCAGCTGTTTTGCTGAAATCCAGAACACTGTATTTCCTTTGTCTAGAGAAAACAGTCATCTTAAAGAAAGGTATTATGTTAGTCCAGCATGACTAGACTATGATCAAACCGGACTAAAAATGGTGTTTTTCCATTTTCCTGCTCATCTTCATTATTTCCTGCAAAAACTGTCTACAGACTTGAATGCTGTTGCAAACTAAAGGACCCCAAGATAACCAGACCACCTTCTCTTCTCACCCCATTTTGAAAGATAGGTATGGTGTTTTCAGTTCTTTAGACATCTCCTCTGTCTCAAGCATCTGTGAGAGGAACTTTCTAATGAGTTGATGCTTTCACACACTGCTTCCACAGAATACTAGAGGTTAACCTGTGCCCTCCAAAACAAGTTTGATGTGGCATTTACAGTTCTGTTTCTATCTATCTAATTCCTTTTGACCATACTGTGCCTCTCTGTGTTGTCAGTGTCATTGTGCGTAAAGAGAAAAAAAAGGCATTGTATGTCAGTTTTAGGAAAAATCATTATTAATCTCCACCCTGGCCTACTGCATGGCTGTTCCTTTGCTTCTTTTGTGCTCAATTCCTAGTTACATGGCTGAATGATCTTTTGGTATTTGTTTTATTTCCTTTCTAAGGTCTAACGCAGTTTGACTTTGGGCAATTCATACTTGGTTTCTGCACTTTGGCCTCTTAAGATGCTGCTTTCTCAGCTGATTAGTCTTTCTTCTTGTTCCTTTTAGGCTTTCTGTTATTATCCATGCAATTTTTAAGGTGGGTTTTTATTCAGTTCCTTCCTGCAACGTCCCCTCCTAGTTTTCTTAGGAAACAAGTTACAGATATTTTTTGGACCTCTGACTCAAAGCAATTCCTATTTTAAGTAGCTGTTGTTTTTCAGCCTGTATCAAGAAGTGAATAACTACTTTGTGAGGTAATCCATCTCCATCTCTTTCATTAATCTATCACTATCACTCCCAGTCTTATTTTATTCCTGACTTTTCCTGATCAGTGCAGAAGTTGAAATACCTTTAGTCCAGTCAAGCCTCTGTTCTATGCCTTTACAAAATGAGACTCCAGAGACATGGAACAATGCCACAGGTAGTAAAAATCCTAATAATAATGTTATAAAAACATATTCCTCTTTTTGTCAAGATATATATATTGAGAGACGGAGAGAGCATGTTAATGCAATCCTATCAAGCTTAATTATTTAAATCACATTACCAGTACGAAAGTACGGTAATGGATCTTAGCAAGCCATTGTACCAGTAGAAACTTGAAAGGAAATAGGAAAGGGATTCATTTCTCCACTGGTCAGAGAAAGAAAACACACATTTTTTCTTAGAATTACACAGTTGGCCAGGTGGGACTGAAAATGTGCCTTGAGCAGACCACTGGGCAAGAAGGTACCATTTTTACATAGCTATGTTTGAGAAAAAGACCATACTTAAAGAATACTTAATACTTATACATACTTAAACCTCTGATAGCATTACCCAAACCCCATTCTCAATGTCTAGCTTCTACTTCGCAAAAAAGCAAAAAAGTGATTGAAAGAGTTATTTCTTCTGTTTGACTTGCTGCTGTTCAGAAATTGGAATAAATATTGAACATCACCAAAGGAAACTGCCTGGGTACTTAACAAGAGCCCCTATTATGAGATGTAACTAATGATAGCAATAAGAACAGTTAATCTTTGCTATTTACATCTAGACCTGATCCAAATTAGGGCACTGGAGAAAGTCTGAACTGCTCTCCATCTGAAGAGAATTAGCACAGGCTAGGACATAAAATGCCAAAGCCCTAACAAATGTGTGCTATTTTAAGTATAAATTTTTAAGTAGAAGTGTCTGAGGTGAAATGCTGAGCCTTGTCATATGAGACTAAAATCTGCTTGGCCCATGGCCAGTGGGAGTGAGGTGTAGGGAGACAACCTTTAGTGAAGCTGATGTCAGGTGGGGCACAACTGCATTTCTGATGTTCATAAGAATGCATGGGCTACACCCCTTGAGCTGTACAACAGAGAGGAAGGAGGAACACAGTGTTGCTTCCTTCCAGGCACACTGTCCAGCTGACCTGCTTGAGGCTTTTCCAAGGAGTATACATAAGGGAACACTAGGAGACATCCTGCCTCTCTGAGGCATTACAACTGAAGCAGTTCACATGCACAGCATGAAACACAAGGGTCAGGACAAGGTTGTGCATAAAATGAGATGTCTAGCCCTAGAAGAATATCCCCAATTAACCTGTGCATTTGTGTGACTCATTGCTCCTTATTACATGTCATATCTTCGGGATGATCATTATGAGTCATTAGGTTATGGGTTCCAGACTCCTATCAATAACTGCATTATAGCACCCCATGTCATCATGGCCATGTTATTTAACACAATTCCCCCTTAATTAAGCAAAACATTATCTTACCTAAAGAATGCAAGACAGTCTCTACTAAAATGGATACTTACAATAGAGCAGGGTTTTTTTAGGCATTTTTTAAAAGTACAAATCGAGGTTTAACTCTTAAACCTCCAGCAAACTGATGCTTCTACCTGTACTGTTTTTTATTTCCTGACTGTAGCATTTTTCCCCTTCACTAAACGTGGAGAGAGAAACAGCACAGAAAATACAGTAAATTTTGTCCTTTTACATAGACACCCATTTTTCATTTGCACCCACAATACACACAACAAAAAAGTCTTGCTGGTCTGACACTGCCAGCCACATAAACTTTGGACAGGCTGCTGCTCTGGATCACTCTATGGTGAAGTGGGCTGGAGTGTGTGCAGTAAATTTTCCCTTCTTTATTATCCTCTCTGCCAGAGGAGCCAGATGCCAAATTCAGGATACCAAAAATTTTTATGTGTGTGCCCGCCACCCACTGACATTAATGGGAAAAGTTTGAGTCCCTCCCTGGTTAGAGATAAATTAAGTGTGCTTTTAATCGTGCTTTTGATTTGTGTTAATTCAGACCTATGGCAAGAACAGATTGTGCCGATTCTGATCCCAGGCAGCCTCCTACAAAAATGGAAACCACCTACTTTGCCTGGAACCCAGGACAACAATTTGCTAGTTAGTTTTGTGGTAAGGGAAAACATTAGGTTCTGCACAGTTTGAATCTATCTGCATGTATCTAGCCAACCTGCATGTCATTCACATGTTCTGGCTGTGGAAAGCCAGTGCTGAGCTGCCACACAGTACCAATGACATAGGGCACTTCAGTGATGGGTGCCTCCTGTGTCTGATCTGAGTGAAGCAGATATATTGCATCAATATTCTCACTCAAATGATGTCTGAAAGCAGGGCAAAGAAGCCTGACCATTATTCATCTATCTGTATTTCTGATTTATTCATCTAAGCTTTTGATCAGTTTGAAGGCTGCTGGCTTCGAAACAGTGCCAACCATAACTCCTTTAAATTTTAGGAAACATGCTGAGCGAAAGGAATGACTGCCAAATATGTTTTATTTGTTAGGGATCACCTTAACTCCATGACATGTGGAGCGCAGTTATTTTCATTCAGAACTTGACCCCGGCTGAACATGAGCATGTGCTAATGTACTGTATGTACTAAACCTTCAGCATTCTCCCAAGTGCCTCTGAAGCCTGAAAGGTTTAAACACCCATTTTTTTCTCACCTGAAGGGCGGAAAAAATCTTGTGTCTCATCTGGCTTTGATTTCAGGCAGTGTTAGTAGAATCTCCAGCACTGTAGTGAGGAATTGGCTGGAAACATCCCCATCATAGCCAAGGACACTACCCTCCCGGAGATCGGTTTGACACAGCACAGACTTTGTGTGCAGCTGATGCAAAACACTATTTGAAATATGGAAACATCCAGCATTTTTGCACTGTGGCCAAGATAAGCCTTCATTTCTGCCACTTTGCTGGGACCCACCCTGTGGAATTGATGTGAGAGTTAAGCTCAAGTTGTGGAGTGAGTTGGACGAGTCCAAATTCTGGTCTGGGATGTACCCACTTAAGTCTACTGAGGCAATGCAGCTGAACAGGTGTAAGTAAGAGAAAACTCAAAACCCAGCCTTAAGTCAGTGTTTCAAATCCAAGGCTTTATTTTACCCTGAGTTTTCTTTTTGTGGACCCATTTTGCAAGACACCGAATGACTGCAGTTCTGCTCAGGTTCAGCCACTGTGCATGGAGCTCAGTGTAGCATGAAAACTGCAGTTAGGACCTCATGTACTCCTGTGCCCTCAGGCTGACCAAAAAAAATCCTCAGGGACAACTTTTAAATGCTTAGTATTCAGCCCAGGTGCCAGAGTCTTATAAAGTGCTCATTATAAATCTTGTGGAAATTCTGACAGCACAGAGAAATGACAGAACTGGAGCAGATCTTTTCTAGAAGTTGGATTTTAAGTCTGCCATGAACTGCTCTATTTTCAAATCATTATTTTAGGATAATGGATTGTTATCCATTATTTGGGAGCTACTTAACAGACTTTAAAAAAAAAAAAAAAAGAAGAAAAAAGAACATAACCCCCACCCCATCTAACTCATCATCTGAGGGAGGAGCAGCATCAAATTATTTTCCTTCATATGACATGTCAAGTGGCTGGTATCTTTGCAAGCCAAAGACATAAACACTAACTCACCCACATAATTTTATTACTGACTAAAATAAAACCATATGATATATCTGTATCAGTGCCTGAAAGATTAGTTCACTAGATTCTGGCAATATTAAGTGTCCCTAACGCTTTTGTTCACACACAATATAAAGTCCAATGAAAAAAGGGTGATAGTTATTTTCAAGAAATAGCTGGAAAGCATCTCCCCCAGAACAGAAGCTGCCTCAGCTGTTTGCCATTACTGCCATTGATGATAACTCAGAGAATGTTCAAGTTACAGTGTATACAATAAACTGAATTTTATAGGTCTTATTCAAAAGGCAGTGAAGTAAATGAAAGGACTCACATTAAGTTCAGTGGATTTTGGAGCTGTCACTATGCTTCACACCTAACGTTACAGCTACCTGTTCAAGCACTACCAACACAGTGTATTTACCAACACAGTACTACTCACAAAACTCAGAAATGGTGCTACCTAGTTTTAGGAATACCTGTACCGTCAAGATAACATCTCATAGAATGGTTAGGGTTGGAAAAGACCTTAAGATCATCTAGTTCCAATCCACCTGCCATGTGCAGGGACACCTCGCACTAGACCGTCTTACCCAAGACTCTGTCCAACCTGGCCTTGACCACTGCCAGGGACAGAGCATTCGCAACTTGCCTGGGCAACCCATTCCAGTGCCTCACCAGCCTCACAGTAAAGAACCTCTTTATATCTACCCAAAGACAATTTCTTCCATCTGTTTAAAAGAATTAACATTGTTTAGTTATATGTACATGCTTTTATAAGAGGAATGGCAGCAGAACTATATGAATTCTGGCTACAGTGCTCTTTTACAAAACTACTGTTATTTAGCATAGTTGGATTTTTCCAGACAATGGAGCAAAATACAAATTACCTACAAAACCTGCTATCCCAACTAGTGTATTTGAAAATAAAATATCATGATTTATGTAATATTTGTCATCTAAGGATCTTGAAAAATTTTACAAGTAAGAATGACCTTGGAATATCCTCTCTTATTACCTCCACTCCACAGAGTGAAAGTTCAGTGCTTACTCTGTTGAGTGACTTGCCACGTTTGACAAGCTGATCCAGGAACGGGGTCTGTAATGGAGTTGTCTTATTGCCTTTTCCTTCCATTGCCTATTGCTTTCAGCTGGATCAGTTAATGCTCAGAGGCCAGCAGACAACATTTCTTGCTATAGATCATATCTACTATAGTTAGAAACAGCTGTTTGTGCACAACACCTTAAAAATAAAATGATCAGAAAAGTCAGTAGGACTGACAGACCCGGAACAAAAGCCTTCAGTGCCCAAGCTGAGGAAATGTGTTGTAACTGTCAGGTCCTATATCCTGTAGGTGAAGCGCTGGAGAGCAGTATCACAAACAGCTGCAGGGCAAAATGATGAAGTCAGAGTAAGTTTTCAAGCTGCAAGTCTTGGCACCTGAGGAAGGGGTTGGGATAAATCAGTTATGTGACATAAGCATACAAAAGTCGAGCACCCCTGCTCTTAAGCTTGCGTGGTTGCGAGATCTGTTGTATGTCCCCACAGCATCCACAGAGTCTCCTCAACTCTGCCTTTAGCAAATCTCTTGCTCCTCATTCCTCAGCTGCCTGGTGCCCCTCAAACCAACACTCACATGTGCACACAGACAGCCTGCTGCATGCCTGTCTTGTTTACTTATGTTCTCATGAGCTTGAATCAAACATCAAGAAGCCAATATGTAATGAGTCCATAGATTATAGCAAATTGTTTCTTTTCCTGGCTTCTCTGGGACTTCTAGTACTCTGAGCCTTGAACCTACTGGTTGAACTATTTCTCAGCCATGACAAGATGCTGTCTACTGCCTCCTGTGATTAATGATGGTGTCCCTCCATGGCTATGTAGTAGAGAGGATAAGAGATGTCCTGTTGCTTTCACCCTAGGCAAATGTGGCCATGCTATCAAGTGGAAAATACATATGTTTCTTAAAGCTAAAGTCTATTCACAGCTCTGTATATTTAGGTCATTGAATGACTGTGGGTTTTTTTAGAGAATACATTGAATGACTGTGGGTTTTTTTAAAGAATAATTTTCATAGCAGCATGTTGATTTGCTGGCCATTTGCAGCTAGGGAAATGTGGGTGTGATCTGCATCCACTGCTCCACAGAGGCTCTGATGATATCTCTGTGCATCTGGTTTGCCTTACTCATTCTCAGATGTCACTGGCCTCCACATGAAATGAGAGATGCGATGTTTAAGTATGTACGAGAAAACTATCAGTTTCAAAATGCAAATAAGATGTCCAAGAATTCAGAAGAATTTATAGGATATAAAATCAAACAAATGTGGACATTTTTTGAGCCAAGAAGGTACAAGACAGATGCTATTGACAAGAAACAACAGGTTTTTCATTCATAATAGAATACTCAGTAATATAATTACAGCCAAAAGAAACCTACACATATACAATGCAATTATTTAAAAGAAAGTATGTATTTTTTTCCCACCTGATCTTTGTCCCCAAGATATAATTGTAGTTGAAATGAAGCAGTAAAACACAATTAGCTATTTTATGTAGCAATGGTTGTTTCAAATCCATTCGGCTCTAATAAAAAATTGTGGAGTTCTTGAATCAACAATAAATCACAGAATGAGATTCCTACCAGAAACAAATACCAGTTCTATATTTTTAGAAGTAACACTTGATCTTGTAGCCTCTCTGCCTGTTCTTTGTTCTCCTCCTTACCTTTCGCTCCATCAAGAGAGCTGATTTATGCCACCACAGTCAAAATTTCATTACCTGCTATTTAACCCAGTGAAAATAAACCCTGTCGTGAGCAATGTGGAAGATGTGAAAAATCAGAGTTTGCTTTTTGATCTTTTACTTTAGGATATTGAACAGAAACCCCTTTTATTTTCTCTCAGAAGCAACTACCTTGATTTTTTTATTTCTTTCAGCAACAAGGAATGGAAGATTAAAGAGACGGGATATGGTTTATAGAACTTTTTTTCCACGGGCGTGCCCTGTATGACACTCTGTGTCCCTGGAACACCTTGGCTTAAATGTGGTAGCTGTGGGTGTGGTGATTATTTCCTGGCGCAAGGAGGGATTTCAGGAAAGCGCTGACTCTCTCTTCCCCACCCAGGCAGGTTCCTGACCTCTACTTACAAGTGACAAGAGCCCTCGTGTGCATAAATCCTACAGGATCCTTTAGGCAAAACCACTTACAGTGTTTGCATTGTGGGACTGTTCTCTTAAAAATATAAATGTATGCATAGCATGCCTGAGGGTACCCAGTTTTGAATTATAGAGTGCCTTGTGAACAGTCATGGCATTTGGTTTGAAGATACTCCCCCCGCCTCCCTCCCCATTTCCCACTTCTTATTTTAATATCAGCTTTTCAAAAGCTTGTTACCGAAAATATTCTGATAGATCTGTGGTGGTGCTGACTAGCAATAGCTTTGCAAAAGAGAGTGAAAGATCACTTTATAGACTTCAGCTTCTTCCTGGAATTGCAGCTTTTTTCCTTTTACTATTTTTTTTCCCTTTCTTGGCAGATATATTTTAAAAGGGAAAAAAGTAAAAAAAAAAAAAGAAAGTGTGTGAATTTATTGCTGTATGGGGCTGTTAGATGGGTAGCCACAAAGATCAAAGTGCTCTCTCTGCTGAACAGGTGTGGCATGGAAAGTGCCAGTTCTCTGCATGTCTAAGCCCTGTGCTGAGGGAATATATTTGGGCAAGACCTTACAGAGCCAAGCCTGGAGAGAGCCTGAGCTAGAAAAAGTTACACCGAACAGGGAGAATGGACACAGGAGCTGTGTATCCAGATCAGGCTTAGATAATTGCTCTGATAGAGTTTAGAAGTGATAATAAGCTAATTCTAGCCCCATTCTTTTCCACACATCTGGCTTCTCCTGGGAGCTTTACAAGGCAACCATGATGGTAGTAAGTAGATCACAATCGGGCTAGTGATCTGACCTGTGTGGTATGTCAGCAGTGGGTTGGACCGGGAACTCTTTTTGCTTTATACATGGACCTTTTTTTTCCTTCTTTTTCTAGAAAAGAACAACAGAACACCAACTGTAATCAGTGCCAAATAGCAAAACACTGTATCTATTTAACAAATGTCCCTTACATCTTCTTTGCAGAGAAAGACCCAAGCATTCTAATTAGTCAAGACTGTGGGGGAGAAGGAGAGCCAAGGACCAAGAGCAGCATTAACTGGAAAAGGAAAGACTCTGGTTTAGGCACCTACCAGACTAAACCTACGTACGTCTACTTGTCTACTGGTACCAAGGGACTCATGGTTTAACTCTTGGCAGAGGAGCTGTTGCTGAGAGTTTTGAAGTTTTAGGAGGAGATTCTAAGACATCTTCACCAAGCAGAACATGACGTAGAACAGCAAGAGGATTCATCAAGGGTGAAAGCAGTCAGCCAGCAAGCCTGGTCTTTGGAAGCCTCTAAGTTTAAATGAGTCCTGCCTCTGTTTAACCAAGTCTTGGAAAAGGAAAAACCTGGAAAGATCAGGGCAGAAGTAACTGAGTCTGAGAAAAGGAGGTTAGGGGAACAGCAAATATATGTGAAGCCCAAATGAAAAATCTGTTTGATTTAATTTGGCTGTAGATCTGCACCACAGTCCCTGCCACACATCACACTAACTCACACCCCTGTTGTAGTGATGCTATTTACCATTACCACAGTTTACCATTATGCACAGGGAAACTTGCACAAAAGTACCCCATCAATTAAAAGAACATTGTTGAGTTTTGAAGTCAAGTGTTCAAAAGCAAGGAAATTGCTGCGCAAGCTACACTCACACCCTTCCTCACATGGACAGATTATGACAGGGCCTTTAATTGCATCATTGACAGCTATCTTTTCCTTCTTGAGGCAGAAGTCATTCAGGCAGAGGGTTACTTGGTGGCAATAGTAAGGATCAACAAGCCTAATTGGCAAACAGGTCTTTGATTCCCCCCCCCCCCCCCCCGTAAAATGTCTATCCTTAGGTCTTGCTTGTTTGCAAGTGATTCAGACTCAAAATTATGAATATTTCTGTGTCAGCCTTACCCTTACACAGCCTGTGGTTTGATGGCAATGGAAGTCTCTGTGGACAAATCTCTGATGTTGGCTTCTTGCTCTGAACATTTGAAAGGTGAGACAGCTATACCATCTTCTGTTGCACTTAGTCCAGTCCTGCAGGTAAAAGCGATCACCCCCAATTTAGAGAGGCAAACAGGAACACAGAAAATGGATCAACAATAGGTAATGTAGCACTGTGTGTGGATATCCACAACAAGAAGCAATATAGTTGCATTGGAAAATTACTGCACAAGGGCTACCTACTTCTAGTAAGGCAGTCCTCCTCCTTTATCCCCTTTCTTCTCATGGTATAAAACCTTTATCTTCTTCAGAAAACAAAGTCATTCCAGAGTTTCATTTGCTGCACAGTATTTAGTAATGGGTAGGTGTCACCTTGTGCAATGAAGGAGGGAGGAATCCAGTGAGGAAAAAAACCTGTGTGCAGATGCCTCGTTTAAGAACCTCTTAGTTGATGTACATGTGCTTGAAGAAGACCACTCAGAACTAATTCAGTGTACCTTGAAGTCTCTTCAGAACAGAAAACATAGGCCAGCAAGGCACGTTTTCTGAAATGATGCATCAGAGACAGCTGAATGCACAAGTCTTGTCTTCTTCAGTGCAAGAGCATCTGAGCTCTAATCTCCTTCACTAAAAGGGATTGGGAATATATGTCAAGGATTCTTCTTTCCCATCTTTGTCTTGATCTACCAAAAAATTTAGAAAATATGTTTATTTTCCTCAGGCATTTCAGCTTAGATGGGAAGTTCTTTTTTTTTTTCCCCTACTACTTTTGGACTTTTTTTGTTATGGAGTGTAAACAGAATGCACCCAGAACAGCACCTAAGGCCATACTTCAGGCTTCAGTGGAGCTACTCATGTGTTTACGATTAATGGTACTCACATTATGTGGGTGGAGTTGTCAAAGGTGCCTAATGGAGAAGGGCCAAAAACTCTACTGAAAGCCAGAGGGAGTTGGGCATCTGACTCCCAAAACTCCCTTCTAAGCAATTTTAAAGTCCTCCGCAATACTGGGTTGCGGCCCAAGAGAGAATTTTCAATTCCATGCCAGTACCCTGTGAGTCAGCGGTTAGATATGATGTTGTTAAGTGAATGAGGCAGCTGTGACATGTTTATTTGCCATGACTTACAAGAAAAGAAGAAAAAAAAAACCACTGCATGCAAATGCTTTCAGCATTCACTTGGTTGAAACTGGCTGTTCATTAAATGTGTATCTGTGTTTATTGCACAATTACTGTTTACACATAGACTGCACATAGAATCACAGAGTCATACAGGTTTGTACCACCACTTTGACTCTCTTTTCTTTGCACAACATTTTCTGCATAAGGAATGCATGCCACTGTCATTGAAAACATTTAATTTCTAATTAAATTAGAAATAAATGGAAAGAAAACCAAGAAAAGATAGGAAACTAGGTCCAGTCATTGGCCCTGTGTTTCAGTTTCTTAATTTGAAAAAATGGGAGTGATGATTCCAATTGCCTCTGAATATTTGTGAAAAATCAAACAAGCAAATAATGAAAATTACAAGAGTATAGATGAGTTCTTATTACAAAACAATTGCATGTAAGTGGAAATTAGTTTTTGAATACATATGATTTGGGTAAATCTGAATCTGTTTTCAGAAGGACGTTGGAAGGTATCTTTTGGTTTTATAGACAGTCTTCTGCCAAATATCAGATTTTTGTCTGAATAGATTTGGCCATTATACCTATTCCAAAGAAACTGCAAGATTTGGGGGAAATGATGGGAAAAGCGTATTTTTTGTTAAGTTCTGTTTTTGCTTGATTCATGCTCAAACTTTCCCAAAATAGTCACTCTTGGAAAGAGAACAACCCTGGAAAAAGTTCAGCCAAAAAGGCTAAAGTTTATGAAAATAATAAATAACTGAAACTGGGCCTTTAGAATGGAAATGTTTAGATGAATTTAATATTAGTGCTTTCAGATATAGGTGCTTCACTGGATTTTTGAGTCAGATATATAGAATGCAGGAAATGAGTGGGAGAAAATAATTGGGGTTTTTTTTCCCTGTGTGTTTTTAATGAAAACAAGGAAAAATAGAAGAAAATGTCATGTACAGTATGTGACACTGATAGAGTTGGCTTAGACCAATGATACATCTTTGTGCTTCCAGTGACTCATCTTTGGTGGATTAAGTGAATTATGGCTGAAAGTGGACAAGTTTTGTACAATTTATACCAAATGTTGCAAAAATCTAGTGCTCCACAGTCAACGGATCATTTAGATTCAAATCAGATTAGGTGCCATTGAAGGCAACAGCATTTAACATTGTACTTTCGTACGTTAGTACGTAGTAACCCCTCAATCAAGTACCTTCTGCAGTTATGCAATGGGGGAGATGAAAACGAAGAATGAAATCATTTAAGTATTTTAGCATGCTAAGGGTTGTAGACTGACAATATTGGCAATATTGATGACATAGGCATCAGTAAAATTTGCAGAAAAGTGAGGGATAATAGAACTAGAGCTCACAATTTTTCGGAGATATTGTTTGATATGTTACTACTCTATTTTAAAGCAAGCTCTTGCTTACTTGTGACGAATGCTGCTTGGAAGTACCTGTTTTTACAGTTTAGTTGGTTACTTAATTTTCACAGAAATGCTCAGGTCCTCAGCTAAGCAACTCGTAACAAACCCAGAGCTTTCAAAATGGCCACCCAAAGCACTTGATGTACTTATACTATGCTCAGAAAACTTGTGTAAGCTTCCTCCTCCTATTTATTTTCTACTGACAAATATGTTCACAAACATTAATTGGAAAGCAAATAGAAAAGAAGTACCTTCCTGATGTACTTATCGTCCTGAGTTTTATTGATATGAATGCATATGCATATTATTTGCAATATTTGCCTTCGTTCTGGCAATGCTGTTTGATGTTCCACAGATCAGCATGAATAATCCCTCCAAAAGGAAAGACTTTGGGGTTAATAATGGATAAAAGTGGCTGAACTCTATGTTCCTCTGTGTCTATATTAGTGTCTTGAATTGAATAAAGCATGGCCAAAAAACCCTGAAAGACTGCATGCTTTTTGGTTTGCAGCCAGTGTCCAATCTCTCTCTTTTGCTTCTCACTCCCAGATGGAGGAGAGAAGTCTGTATGGCACTCCACACAAACTCAGGAGCTGCCAGGGGAAAGCAGGTTATAATATGAAATCTCAGTCACCAATAAACACTGCCTTGCCTCTGGAGACACAACAGATGTAAGCAATAAGATTATGGCAGTTACCTATCTTCAGTTCAGGACTGTGCAGTATTATTTGCTCAGCTTGCTCTTTCACAGGATTTGGAAACAATTATCACCTGTCTGTACAGAAACCATATATTTCTCATGAGTCACCACTTTGGTTTCCATAGTGATAATCTTCTCAGAAATTAACACTTTTAGTGAATCATTCTTGTCACCTTTGGCAAGGAGTGGAACTCCTGTCTTCCATAGGTGGCCATCAGCCTGGACCCTGATCTTCCCTTTGCTCCTTTTGTATGGACTTCAGCAAGAAACTGACTTGCAAAACATGAGATCAAAATCTGCTCTTACCATTAGTGTTGTCAGTGGTCTAAACCAAGAATAACTTGCCAGAAGCATCTGAAGGCCTTTGAACCTGGGGCCAAAATAGCAGGGTTGGAGGTCTGGCAGGATTCATACACCCATGCATAACCAGGGAATGGACTGAAAGCCCTGGCAGCTGTCAGGAATGCTCCCAGGCTCCAATAGCCGTAAGTGACTGATGAGTTAACAGCTGTCATGGAGGTCCAATTAACATGCTCAGCTTAATTGGTCAGATTGCTCAGATTAATTGGTCAGATTTTACTAGCTCCATTCTGAGGGTTCTGGGTTTTCCTAATAGGCTTAATGTAAAATTTTTCAACATTTAAGATACATTTCCTCTGAAGCAGAGATAACTGTTTCTATTGGTTACTAAATTGTTAGTGACTCAACTGAGAGTGCAGTTCATAACAAGAGGTGTGAGTATGAAGCATTCAGGTCACTCATCCTTCCTCAACAAGGAGGAGGTGGAATCAAAGCAACAGAAGCCAAATATTGCAACAGGGGAAGTAACATGGCATTGGGAAGAGAATAAACCCTCAAGAGAGTGTAAGAGAAAAGAAAGAAAATAAAGAGAAATAAGAGAGCAGAATTAGGAAATTTCAATCTAGTAAACTAAGTTAGTGAGGCCAGGAGAGGGGAAAATTTGAATCCAAGTCCAGTACTGGCATTCATTCATCTAATCCTTATGCTTCCGAGCATCGCACAAGAAAGCTGATTTTTTAAGCTTCTGAAGGGATGTGCATGCCCATTCCTGTGACTTTTATTTGGAGTTCAACATCTGAATTTCCTGCAATGGAACTGAAAATGCTGCTCAAAGTACTCGGCTATCCTGAAGGCCAAGCAGCTTGCATGGTAGTGTAATGCTATGCAAATACAGCCAGTAAGAAAGACAAGTAGCAGAAACAGTAATTTTTGGGGGGTGGTGTCCTTCTGAATTTCATAGAAATACAAATTCTTCTTTCACCTCAAATACTGTACTGTCCAGTCCAGACTTTGTGGACTGGCCAGTAGGGTATCAGAAGTTAAATGTCTATACATACACACAGTACTGCCTTTATTATTTTTTTCCTATTTAGCATTTCTTTCCTGTTGGGTAGACCAAGATGTCAATGAAAACATCACTTTCAATCTAATTTTAAGGAACATCAGACTACAGGGCAAAATAAAAGGAGCAAGATATTTCTGTGCTAAAACTTTTGAAGTCATGTTGCAAGCTTTCTCCATATGACTGCACACAGTGCAGGGCACAGAAACTTCTACCACAAAGCAGAACACTGCTAAGACTGCCCGCATGGATGTCTGAGTGATTCCAACTTTTGTCCAGATTAATAACCTTTTCTACATTTGCCTATGAAAATCCTTTGCCTGTGTACTATGCATGTAGTACATAGGTTGCAAATCACTGCAATTTACATGCATGTTTATGCCTGAATTGACCATTTGTGATTGTGCAACCACTGCCCAGGAGAATGAAGAACCGCAAAACTGTTCCAAATGAGTAAAAGCACACTCTTTTCTCTACCACCTTTGAGATTTTATAAGGTCCAATCCAATCCCTTGTAATTTTTCTTCCAAAAGATATAGCGCAGCAGGGACTGATTGCTTTCCCATTAGCTGTTCTGCATTTACAAAACATAAATTAATACAGACCACATTAGCACACAGTTCTGTTAGATCCATTACAAACCTTGGAATTCATTCCAAGGCAAGCACTAGTACTTTATTTCAGATTACTTTAAATCAAGACTGGGCCATTTTGCCTTTTGATTGAGGGGATGTGATACAGGAGATGACCTTTGATTGGATGTGTTCAGATCTTTATTTTGACTTTGGCTACTGTTGGGTCTCCTTGCAGCAAGAACCAGCAATGCTGCTAACTTCTGCAGAAATTGCTCTCCTCTCTGATTCTTTCATGGTGCTCAAAAGCTGCAAAGAGATGAGACCATGCCAAAGGGTATGCTCTCAAATGGTGGAATTACAAAGTTCTCAGACAAGAAGAAATAAAGCTGATACACAAGACTCAAAACCAACAAAGTAAAGGCTTTATTTTCAACTGCGTCTTGTTTCCAGCTTCCAGAAGCCCCACACATTCTACTGATATTACTTAGTCTTCAGGATCTCTGGAAATAACCACAAGATTTCAGTTTTCTTCTGCAGGACATAGTTTGTTTGCTTTAGTATGGGGAAAGTCCAAGATCACTCCTTAAAAATGCAGTCTACAGTCCGATGCAGATGTCTTAGATAAGCCTCAGAGTCCAAGAAGTACCATAAGACTGAGAGGGCAAGTCTTCACATTCACTATGTGTTAAAGCCTCTAAGGGTTGTTTTGTATTCATGAATGTCACAAGTCCTGACAGCATGGAAAAGAGATTGAATGTTTATGAACTCTAATACGGATTGTGGTAGTGGTAAGAACACAGAGGTATTTTTATTTATGCACAGATTAAACAGAATGATTGTGTGTGAGTGCAAGGTCCATGTTTACCCCTAAAGTGTGACTCATGCGCAGCTACACAGAGTGAAACACTGACATTTTCCTGCTTTGGAGGGTTTGTTGTTTTTTCCTAATTTTATTAAATATTTGTGTAATCATAACCTAATGAAATTGGTTTCAAAAAAGTTACTTACAGTACTTCTAACAATCTTAGAAGCTGTGGAGGTTGTGTTTAATAAAGAGTGAATCCCAGGTTATTTCATATAGTACATCAAATAAGCAAGGACTTTCTGAATGAAACAACAGAACTATTTGCGTATTTCAAGCCATCTCTGACTTTACACCCTGGGATTGCACAGACCTGGCTCAAGGCCTTTCTGAAACTAAGCAAAATTCAGCTGTCCAAGGGCAAACCCTCAGGACTCACCTGGCTCCAGGCTGCTCCTTCCATGGGAAAAAGGAAGGGCTGGGAAGGGAGAGTACTCCTAGGAGACAGGCTCGTCTCTCCTCCTGCCACCTGGGGAAGACTGGGGTAACCCAGCACCACCTAAACCTTGCCTCGCCCACATCTGTAAGCATCACTGTCCAAAGATTTAGCATAAACAAACCACTAGAAACAGCTGTTTTACTGCCCTGGTAGGACACTGTGCTAGACAGCTGCCAATTGCCAATTCCTGAAGCTGATATTGAGCATGTTTGGTCAAAAGTAAATGACATTTGCTTCCCATTATTTTATTCTCGCATACACAAGACTAGCTATGTGGCATCCCGGGAGGTAAATCACCTTCTGTTTGCTTTGTTATAGCCTTTGAAGGTACAGTTTCTGAGACGTCTATGAATGGATAGACCCAATGCCCTAAAGAAATTCCAACACAAGCCATTACCTTGTGTTCTTCCTGTGTAAACTCTCAAGCCATTTTAGTTGGCCATGTTACCCTTTGCTTCCCCTGCTAAAAACAGTTTTGCTGCCAGTGCTGCTTTTCCTGAGTGGAAGTAGCCCCATTTCAATGATGGGTGATGTGTGCTCTGCAAACACAGAGCCAAATTCCACAGTAATGCAAGAGTATGTATTTATGACAGCAATGGGTTTGTGCTTGGTCACACTATGGCTGTATGAGGTAGACAAATGATTAAATCATCTAGGGTGATTATGGTAACATACCTGTCTTAGGTAAGTTCCACCACAAATCTGTTTGTCTCATGCTAAGTCTTGCAAAATACCAGGTATTTACACAAATTTATTTCAGAGTTGATCAATAAGTTATTTGCCTTTCATCCTTCATTACTTCCATTCATAGTTTATTATTTTTAAAGCACTGCTTACTTTATTAAGAGCTACGGACAACTGGTCACCAGTGAAACACTTCAAAACACATATTGTTTGAAGACAAAAGGGCCATACCTGCAAGCATCAGCAGCCTTGGCTTGAAGCTACACTGATATAAAGTGTGTCCTCGAAAGCATGTGTGTATGTGTGTGCAATGACCCAAGTGGAAAAGGAATTTTTGACATGTAAATAACAATTTGTCTTCTGCACTCTCGAACATAGACCCATTATCTTATCGTTCATTAGCAGACTATTGAATTCACATAATCAGTAATAGTTTCTGGAAGCTGTTTGGCAAGCAGATATGGAAATTACTAACTCACAGCTGGGTAAGAAAAAATGGCAAATACACACGCTGTGCTTGCTCTCTTCCCCCTCCTCCCTCCGCCCCTCTCTTCCTTGGACACTGTAGATTTATTGCCTCACAGTATTCACAGATGATGTTTTCATAGTCACTAATGAGGTCCCAGCAGCTTTTTAACAATAACAGGACATTACTACTCCTAAGATATATTATGTGTTTTCCCCATTTTTCTCCATTTCGGTTGAATACTCAGAAGTGCGCTAGCTTAAAAATCTCCTGGTTTATTATTATTATTATGATTGATAGCACAGTCACATGATACAAATGACTGCTGAGGTGTAACTTTTAAATTGTTAATTTGTATACAACTTCAAAATATAACCTTTTAACATGCTCTTCATGGATTTCTACATTAAAATGCCAAAATCCTTGTTTGACTGTTTTTGTTTCTACAGGCAAGAAAGCAACACAGCAGATATCACCCTTCAGTACTGTTGTGCATTCATTTTTCCTCCCTGCAAGAATCTGGCTTCAACCCATCACTGTTTGCAGTGATAGAAAAGATAAGGTAAGCTGAAAATATATGCTGCTAATAGTCAAAATTTATTTGTTTGGAGACCTATAGTCCTTCTGTGTTTATTCAGCAATACCAACTCATTCAGATCCTAATTCAGGAAAGCGTTTAAACATTTGTTTTATTTTATGCATGTGTTTAAGTTACACTAACTTTGAGATTATTCTGAGTATAAGGGGTTTCTTTTTCTTGAATTTGCGCTTTCATACATAACTCTTCTACAATAAAAAAGTAATGTTAATTTAGGATAGTTGGTAACATGCTGCTTTCTGAATCCAGAAGTTGCTTTCATTTAAGATCACAATGTTTAGAAGCTGTTAAAGATGAAGTCATGTTTAATATGTATTTAATAATCTATAGTATGTAAATGTAAGCAAAGCAGAATTTAAGAGATGAGCCTCTTGTTCACCTAGTTCTCTGAAGTACAAATTTGCTATCTTCTTTGCCTATGATTTAAATCTTTGCTCTAAAGATTGTAAAGAGTCTTCTGTTAGATACTCGCAAGGAGCACCATTCATAATACTGAAACCGTCCAAGGTCCCAACCAATATCTACACACCTTTAGCCTCAAATGAATCTTCACAGTGACTTCATGGATACAGGACCATAAACACACACGCCGAAAGTTAACTTTGCTTGTAGCCTCTTTCAGGTTTGGGGCCAAAGAAGCTATTTGGTGGGAATGCGTAAAGCTGTGGTCAGGAAAACTCCCGCAGCTGCAGTTTTTGTAGTTAGCTCACACACCTTACTTAACACTTTCCAAGCCCGTGAAGTCTGTATGTGCACTTGCTATGCTCTACGGAGTATCTAAACCAGAGGGCAAAGTCCACACCCACTGAAGTAGACAGGAGCTTTGCCAACAGAGTTCATGTGACCAGAATGCCTCCCCAAGGAATATACATCATCACTTCTCCGGGTTTCATTGTCTATGAAATCTGGGCATTCACCTTTAAAAAAACCACAAAAAAACCCCAACAACCAACAACAACAACAAAACCCCAAAAACCAAAACCAATTTTCCTTAGGCTACATTCATCTTCCCTTCTCTCTTCCCTGTGCAGATGATTTGGCAGCAAAGACTGTAGGCACAATGGATAAAAGAGGTTGTGGGGTAGAGGAGAAATTCTCATAAATTGGGAAGCAAAACAAAGATTGTATTTGGTCCAATTTTTGTTCCTTTTGGTGCCAACTGGGCTTTGCCAGGAATTTGAGTTAATTCAGAATACTTTATGCTATAATTTTGTTCCTGAGAAATACAGGGATGAGAGACTATAGCTTTTGTTTAGTAAGCATTGATCCTGAGTCTGTAAGGGAATCCTCCTGGCTGGGCACTTTCTTCTGTTGAAGTTGGATTGGATGACAGTTAGATTTTAATGCTGTAATCTGTAAGGAAGGACTCTTCAGTCCTGCACTCTTATTTAACCAGTTGCCAGCTTCACTCAACACATGGTTTAAATTTTGCCCCACCTCAAATTTTTATGATATAAATTTTAATGGAAAAGTGTCACTTTGAAAACCAAAAAGCTCTGTCAAGGAACTTAACATTTCATCAGGAGATACACTTGCAGCCATTATCAGCAACTGGCTCCTGGCAATGCCCCAGGGCACTCTCTTAGATACCGTGGATGTCTGCCCCTCGTTAGATGTTAAAGCTGTAATATTTTCCTTGAAGACTTGCAAGTCTTATCCCCAAGTCCTTAGTACCTCCTGTCTTTGAACTGGTTAGGCCATTTCCAGCCACTGAAAAGGAGCCAGTCCTTTAGAATAAATGACGGAAAAGTGTAAAAGGGGGAAGAAAATCACAGAAACAAGGAGGAAAATGATTTTTTTTTTTTTTTGAATGATAATGTCTCCATCTAAGTTCTTCTGTTTTCCCTGGACATTACATGCTCACAGGTCTTGGTTATCTCACCTGCCTGACAGTGTTCAAACACACACCAGATGGACCAAGGTTTCCATTCCCATTTTGGAATCCCTTTTCTTTTCCATGAGACTCAGCTACAAAAGAGAAAAGAAAAACAGAGCATCTGCGATGCTCAAAATGAAGAAAATAACAAGTTGCGCCATGAGTGGCAGAATTAGTGAAGCCTTGACTCCTACAGGACTGTCCTTGTTCTGACTATCATCCCCAAAACTTGTTCATATTCCCTATGACAGCTATATCAGAAATAAACAGCATTTACTGTGTCTCGTTCATGTTAATGCATGAGTAGACTGCAATAAAGGAAAATGCATAATGGCTATATAGCAAATGCTTTCCCTTGTGGTGTCGGGTGGGAGCAGAGAGGGGACTCTTTTCCATCCAGCTGCCATATTTCTGCCCCTCTCCTACACTGGTTATGAAACTTACAATGGATTTAAAAGCTTTTTAGATTGGGAAAAACTGGCAAATACTGTGGTTACAAAATCCTCATCTTTGTACAAAGCCATGAACTAAAAAGCGGGTATACAGTTCTAAGTGCATCAGGTGGCCCTGTCCCCTACAGCCAGCTGAGGATATCTTGTTTCCAGGAGAAGCAGAAACTGGTTCCTGCTGAAGTCTCAGCTCTGAGGTGGAGAGATGCTGTTGCTGTCTCCTTCCAAAACTGCTCACGCCACAGGGGCTGGGGCTTCCTCTGGTTATGAGCTTGTTTGAGAGAAGTGGCAACATGCTGATGTTTGAACACAAAGTTGTAGTGTGGCAGTCATCCCACATAGCTTCTGTCTTGGAGCACAGAAAAAAGCACCAGGGAAAGCAAGGCAACGAAAACACATGAGTCCCTTTCCCTGTCCCTTATTCACATGTGCCATAAAAGGAGAATCCCTAGCTGCTTTTTCTCCTAAAGCAAGCTCCACATCTCTCAGAGAAAGGCTTTGAAGGGCTACTTTGGAAGGCAGGATGAATTGTGGTGGGCTGGGCACTTGCAGAAACTCAGGAGAAGAAGGGCTTGAGGCACATGTTTTGTTGGAAAAAAGCCAGGGGGCTGGGAAGCTTTTGCCACAGAAGGATGCTTTAATAGACAGAACCTGTCCAGATCACATCTGGAGGAAATTTGATGTATCACTACTCTGCATTTTAAATATGAAGGGTGTTCGGAGGTGGATGTCTTCCTCTGGGTTCTATGGCAAAGATATTCAAGGGAGAAGCTCTTACTGGTGAGGTCTCTCTGGGTGGCATGGGAGGTGCTGTCTCTCCTTGCTGGTACTTTGCTAATTACATGGGCACAGACAATACATTGCATGAAGGCAACAGGACTGGTAAACAGTCCTTCCTCAAAAAGCCCTGCTCCTGTACAGCCTGGCACATTGGCTATCTCCTGCCACTTGCCTGTCTCATTCCTAGTGCACAAGGGCAGAAGTTGCCATCCCATTTTAAGACGCAGGCTTAATTAGCCTTCACAGCTTATTAATGCACAGCTGCCACAGCATGATAGTAGGTAGAGGCCATGGTGGGGCAGCCATGGATGTGGAGCTTCATCCTACCTGATGTTCTCCTTTCTGTCCTGCCCTCCAGGGCTTATCAGCCTTATCCAGAGGTAGAACTGCATGCCTTTACCTACGCACCACATTCAGCTGCTTTTATTGATTTCTTAATGCAGTCACAAATGCTGCCTTTCCAAACTCCTGCTGCAAAACCTGCTGGTGGCCTCTGAGCAAATTATTCTTCCCTGGAGATGTGTCAGCCGTGAAAGCGGTGTCTTGCTAGGCAGAAGCAGTATCTCCATTGAAGTCAAGCAGGCTTTTCCCTAAAAGCAAAGAAATGATTTGTTTTTCATGTAAAGGCCTAAAAATGTATTCCCTTGGTCCAGGTGCCTATGCCTGGTCCTGACAGAGGGCTCAGTTAATTCACACAAATCCCTGGCAGTCACAGCAGAAGCATGGGGACCCTCACGAGCAGATTCCAGTGAAAGGCTGAAACCCAGATTTGATAGACAGAGCTCACCCCTCATTGGGTCATTTGCGAGCAAGGGCTCCTATCAGCCCCATCTGTCCCGTGGGGAACTGAAGTCAAGAAGGAAAGGCTGGATGCTCGGAATGTACTTTAAATTTAAATGCCCTGATTTGGAGAGGCACAAGGCATCAGCTCTTCCGACCAACTGCGGTTGGTAGTATAAGGCCCTTCACATGTCAGATTGCTTATTTAGAGCCCTAAATTTAGAACATGAACTCCCAGCAAGATGGGAAATATTAGCCATGGGTTGTTACTGCTACGTGCACGGTGAAAGCGTACAACCCAGCCACTGCTTGCCTTCAGGCAGTTTGGCCTTCTTTGTCCTTTCAGGAAAATTTAATCCTTTCAGAACATTTGTCGTCTTTGATTAATACCATTTGATGCCTATAATATGATTTCTGCTGTTAACTACCATCTCTGCTGTCAGACAACCTGGTGTTATAAAAAGTGTCCTAAATGAAACTACATTTTTAATTTCAGAATCTTGTTTTTATCTTCAGAGTCCAACTTCCTTCTGCTGAAAGCTAGGAATACTATCTTTATTTTAGAGCTACAGGGCAGGCAAAGCACAGTCTTAGACTCAAAGATTCTCTAAACTATGCTTTTCCTATTACAGAGTCAATCTGTCTCCAAAGCTTTCGCTTTTGTTTTAACTGGAACAGAGGAGAAAAGATTAATAAGATTAGAATAGAAGAATAATTTTCTCAGTTCATTTACATCCTCTCTTTAGTTTTCTGTACTGATGGTGAACAAGGCAGTTAACTTGTTCTTACCACCACAGGAGTACTCAGTACAATAAAGTATTACCCAAGGTAAAATCTTTCATTTCAACTACTCAATTATTTTCTAGTTATGTCCAGTTTAAAAGAAAAGGTGAGAATGACTTGGCTCGGTCTGAAGTACTGAACTTGAATTGACTATTTGCAGTTTTGAACACCGCCCCCCCTGCCATGCACAAATTCATAAATATAGGGACAATATAATAAATATATCCACCGATCATTGGGAATTCCACATAAATTCTACTGGTAGATTTCTGGTTGGGGATTTTCTTTCCCCAGCTGATTCAATATGTGCTGTTACCTAAAATCAAAATCAGCCTCATACAAAGCCGCTGAAAGCTTTATGTGCTCTGAGAACACACCACACCTAAACACAGTAGGACATTGTTTCCTCACCGTAAGAGAGATTGCAGAGAGTTACAAATAATAGTTCAGTTGCCCAATGTATTTTCAATGGATTAGCAAAGTTAACAAATGGTATCTTAGTTCTGGCTCCTTCTGATGTAATGCAATTCTTTCAAAAGCATACTAGATGTTCCAGTTTAATGACCCTTCCTCTTTGCACGAAACAAATATACACGTCCCCGTTGCTCAGTCCTTCACACTAACATTCCAAAAAACAGCTGGAGACAGATTAGCTTTTGTCCTAATGGGACGAGAAATACATGGTTCTAGCTTTTATTTCTGATGAGAGGAATTTTGACAGCTAGGGGATAGCTTTAAGTAAACTGAATTAGGTAGGGAAGATGTCAGGCTGCCTTCCCAGAGCAAACCACAAGCCTGTCAGGGACTATAGCTTCTCTTATGGTGGTGCCAATTCAGCATTGCCATCATACGTGTTTCTGGCAAGGATTACTGGTGTCTGTGTGTAGGTTACACCCAGACACAATGATCCTAGCAGGGTGAGGGGAAGGAACACCTTTTGTCTTCTCCCCCCCTCTTTTAAACCTGACCTTCTTCCATTTGAGTGAGTGCATTAGGCTCCCGCTTCTGGTTCTTTAGGCTCCTGCTTCTGGTTCTTTAGGCTTCTGCTTCTGGTTGGAAGGGTGGGGTGAATGATTTCCTCTTCCTCCTCCCTTCCTGTCCCATTCCTTCCCTGCTCCCAGCTCTGCTGCACAGATCACTTGGCTGGGAGAGGCAGAGGGGAAGGGTGTTTCTAATGCCAAGAGCTTGAAAAGGACTGTGAGGATATTTTGCATGATTCCTGTTTCAGGCAGGAATATATGCAGAAGCAAAGCACAAGGCAGAAGAGAACAAAACGAAAAATCTCCAAGCCGCAGTGAGATGCTGAGGCCACAAACAAGTCCAGCAAATAACAAAGACATCCAGAACAGCCTGAACAGCAGCGGGGCTCATCCCTCCCATCAGCTGTCCCAGTATGAAATCTAGGTCCTGTTTCCCAGTTACAGTGCTACCAAATCCTTTCCAGGCTTGCTGGTGGGCTGTCCTCACCATCTTTCAAACCAGTGAGAACTAATTTCCTCATAGCCCACAGTCCAAAATGTATGAGAGCTGAGATGAGTCCAAAAGGCATCAGAGCTGAGATGCAAGCACTGCATACAGCATGAAGTATTTTAAGGGCAAAGGGCAGTAAGAACACCCTCATTAGAAGAAGGCAGAAGAGCACCCTTATTTTCTCAGCAAATGAAACTGAGGGGATACTGTTGCCTGCTTTTGCTGGTGGTTTGAATGCTGTATGGCAGTCGAGAAGCCTGCTGAATCTCACCTTCACCATTCCTGGGCAGCTGAGGTGGTGCCTTCCCTACACAGTCAAATAAAAATAGTTTTGTCTTAGACCTAAATCACAGTTCTCCCCTCATTTTCAGGTCAGCCTCTTACAGTCTGATGCAATCATGGCAAAACTTACTGGCTGCTTCACTCAAAAGCAGGCTGTTTTGAACCTCCTGGATCAAAAATACCATGCTTTTGAACACACACTACCTGTTCCCGTCCAGGAACCCCACCAAGTCCTACGCACCGCGGGGGATGATATGATCACATCTTACATGAGAAACAAGGAGTGACTGCCATAGGATATTCAGCTATTTCTGAATTGCTGACACAGTACCACTGTCCCCTCAGATGCCTTTTGGGAATGCTACCACACGTTAGAAATGTGGTCCTTGTCTCAGTCCCAGTCCCAGAGGCTGTTGGAGGGTTGTGCCAAGGGGAAATCTGCTCTCACAGCGAAGCCAGCACAGCCTGCTCTCTTTCAGAACATGATGGAAAATGCACTTCTTTGTTCAGCACTTTTACTAAGTGTCAAAGTGTAAAACCCTTGATGGTTTGCCATCTGGATGGAAACTGCTCCCCGTTCAGGGGAAGGCAGGTAAAACACAGAGCATGTGGGTACAGCCTTTTCTGCTCTCAGTTTTGATGTGGAAAACATTCCGTCTCTCAGGTGATTACTGCCATATTTATGTGTAATAACAGTAAATAATATTAAAAGAACAACAGTAATCTGAGAAGCACCACCACCGAGCAGTGTTCTGAAACCAAAGCAAATTGGCGGCTCTGTGAAAGAAGAGGCTGAAAAGGCACCACACGTTAGGTGCAAAGCGACTTGGAAATGAATGTCTCCAGTGGAAAGTGAAAAAAAAGAAGGTAGAAAAAAAACCCCTTTGTTTGTTTGGAGACTGGGTAGGGGGCAGGACAGAGGGGTGGTGTGAGAGACCTCGTGGGGAGGAGGGCAAGGAGAACGGGAGGATGTAAAAAAGAGCAAAGGACTTCTGTGAGCTTTCTGGCAGATGCTGGAGCAGGTGGAATGCAGAGTGTTTACACAGTTCATATTTCAATATACTAAGAAAACATGGGAGTCAGGCTCTAAGCTGTTATTAAGCTTCCCTCCCCTCCTTCTCCAACCAATTCTTTAAGATCTGCCTTCAGATCTCGAATGAAACTGCTCTCTGCTGGACTGATGGCGCTGGGGCAGTGACTGTGCCACCAGCTGAGAAAACAAATTTGAGAAAGAGAGTGTGCGCTCAGGTTAACAAGCCTTGGGCAAGCGAGTTCACCCCCCTTTCCCTGTTCTCACCTCCTATTCCCCAAAGCCCCTGTAAATAGTGCACTTTGGTAGGAGAAGCTGTTAGGCATCGAATGGTGGACGGGCTTCAGAGCAGCAAGCAGAGAGGAGAGGGGAGATTTACAATGTTTCAGTTTTGACTTTTTGCATAATGAAAACCAGAGGTCTAATAAAATACAGCAGCAGTGACACTGCAAGGAGGGGGGGAAGGAAAACAAACTTTTAGGATAAAATAAACACTGCGTACTCAAGTAAGGACTCTATCTTCATTTCCATCTGTGAATAAAGACATAAACATGCTCTCCTCTACTAATTCAAACTAAGAAGATTAAATCCAGGCAAACTGAACACAAGATAGATAGAAACATTTCTTGTTATCAAATCAGTCCTCAGCAAACTAGCCCAGAAGGGAACATTGGTGAAGGACTATATGAGTGGCCCAAAGTTGTTTTCATACCTATTTGCCATTCATCCGTGTTCTGAATCTGGTTATTCAGAAAGGGGCCAGAACTACAGTTTTGAAAAGTTTTTGATTCATTCAGAATATGGGAGGGGAGAGAAGTGGGATATTGCATTTACACTTTTTCATTACTTTTTAGGGAGAACTTTCCTCTTCGCCAGGCTGGGGCAAAAGAGATGAGAGAGCACATGTGAATACCTCAGGGGGCTGGTTTATATCCTGTGGAATGAAAATTACATTGTACAATCATTTATGTCACTGATATACAAAGTGCTTCTCATCTTTAAAGCAATGTGGAAACATTATGATCAGGATATATCAGCCACTTAGAGGAGCTGGCAGACCTGTGCAGCACACAGAGCAAATTGCATCCTTCAGGGCTCCTGTGTAGTGCGTTCACTTCAGGATGCAAAGCTAAAATTTCTCCATGGTTCTGAGTGTGGAGCAAAGATGAGGGTGGAAAGAAAGGGGTCATGGGCTGCACCCTCTGCCTCTTCCAGCTGATCTGGGAAGTTCAGTTTCTGAGTTTAATTCACAGGTTGGTTTCATTCTCAGTCTGTGATCCTGGGAAAATCATTTAACTTCTGTGACTTCTCCAGTTTCTCATCCATAAACCAGATAGATAGTTTTACTGAAGATGAGAAGCTCAAGTAGAATTTCTTCTTAAATTTTTCACAGGAGAAGTAGTTTAAAGAGAAGACAACTGCTGAACAGCAGTAGCTGCAAGTCATATTTGCAAATCACAGAGGGCTTCTTTGATATGCATTTGTTAATTCTATGCTATATACTTGGGTTTTGAAATGACACATCCTTTTACCACATGTCATATTATTAATGATATATTCACTAATAAAGTCACAGAGCCCTGATGACAATGAAATACAGCACTGGAAATTCAATAACTGTATCCTGCATCCTGTTCAAGGACTGTGAGCAGACAGGCTGACTGGCTTGCTGAGCTCCTGCTCTTAGGTCACGTTTGACTACTGCAAGCTCAGCTGAAGAGCACTAGTGCTGCCTTTGGGTGTCCTAATACAATCTTCCAAATTTGAGAGCAAGGCTTGCCCGGATTTATCATGGCTTCATGACTTCTGGCCAGCACATTGAAGAAGATGTACTGCGCTCTGCTTAATTCAGAACATACTTTGGAAAAGCAGCAAGCACTTAATGGACAGACTCTGAACTCCTCTAGCCAAAACCCAGATTCCCCCGATTCTTCCTCTCCCTCCTCCCCCTTCTCTCTGTGAGGAATTTAGTACAAAATATCATCCGTGGACAAACTGTTAGGGAATACACAGCTGTACAGTCAAAATCCAAACCTGCATTATTACATACTGTTCTTTGTTCACTGCCTGGACAACTAGCTGAGCTGACACCTCATTGTCCTGAGCTGTGTATGAGTCCTGGGCCTGTCACCCCAGTAAAGACAGAACTGGAAGTCTGTCTGCGAGCTCTAAGGAGCTGTGAGAGCAGCCATATAAACTGATCCCAGGTCCCTTCGTGTGACCACCTTAAATACAACAGCACCCTCCACTGTCTGCTCGGGGTAAGCAGAAGTCTGCCCGGATAATTCCCTCTGACAAGATGATAAAACCCAGCCAGCGGAGATCATTCTAATTACGACAGATTATCCAGCTGTTTGAAGAACGCTAATATAGATGATGGTAAGTAAGTGATTGGAATGCAGCCATTCATTTGAAAAAAATTATGAAGGGGAAAGGCACTTTAAAAAAAATGCAACCCACTTTGGAGCAAAATTAAAGATGAAATTGTAATTAGTCTACTGTGTATATTCTTCTATGATATCACTACAAAGAATATAAAATTCTTTATGGTTAGTATTTTTCCCTTACAGTCTTATTGGACAATACTTTTTCAGTCTCAAGGAAATACAAGTCAGATGTGCTTTCTCACAGTAAACCTCAGCCATTTTAAGTTAGAGTGGCTTATAGCCAGAGAGCTATACACATTTATGAGTCACAAATGTAGGACACTAAACATGACCACCAGCTACTATTTCTAGGCTGGGAGGCCTTTCTGGAACAACAGTGGCAGGAATATTTGATGAGTAAAAATAGACTGGTTCACTCAGTTTTTTCTTTCCCTCCCATACATTTTTTTTTCCCTTACTTCTTTTTGTTTCACATACTTTTCTTCTTAAAGCACTCCTGATTGAGCTAAGTTAGCCTTTAACGTTCACTGGTGTAAATGAATGGGACAGAATTGCCACTGTGAGAGAGTTACCTTGTAAGCAGCGAGTGAGATGCATGTACCAAAAGTGTTTGTAGAGGGAATGAGAGGGCAGGAGAGTGACAGGCAACCAATGCAGTTAGAAGAAGAGGGAAATGATGGAGACAAAGCAAAAAAAGCATATTCCTCCTTCATCTCTGTGGACAGCCTCACAGCTCCTCCTGCCAGATCTGGAAGCTTTCATTTTGGTTGTGATTTCTGCTGCACTGCAACCATACACTCTAAGTCTTGTGCCACACATGCTGCAAACCCCCAGTACCTCAGCAGCTTCTCAGTTCATATGGCCAAGGAGTGGGAGCATAACACAGATATTGCAGATAGGCCTGAACTCTCAAAGACTGCCTGACTTCTAGCACATAGCATCAGTTCCCAGCAAGGCAGATGTATCCCACTGGGGAGGCTTCCCATTACCAGCAGCAGGGAAATGCAGGGAAAATTCTCTGCACTGCCACATCTGGAAAATTGGTTCAGTGCCCAAATTAAAGATCTTCCTGACTTACTAGGGTGTTTTTTGCTTGTTTTCTTTTTTTCCTGCTGCACTGCTGGACTCCTGCTGCACTGCTGGAGTTGGTGACAGGAGTGTAAAGAAGTAAAAGCAGGGATTTTAGGTGGAGGTGGCAGACAGGAAAAAATGAAGGGTTCAGTGGCCACAAAGAGAAGGAGAAGGAAGATAAGGCAGCAATAGGGAGGTTTATTCGGGGAGTCTTGGGGGATCTGGACCAGCCCTTACCAAAAGCAGAAAGCAGTGAGCTTCTCTGCAGAGTGGATGCTTTCCTTGGGGACTCTTGGCTCATCAGCTTCTGACAGCTCAGCCATCGGTTTGGTCTCAATGACCTTGGGAAGAACTCTGGGAACAATATGAACTCTTTGCAAGGCAGAGCAAGAAGCAAAGTATGGTTAGGGTGTATGGGAAGGTAACAGCTTTTGACAGCCTTCCACAAAACGACATGTTGCAGGTGTAGCAAAGGCATGAAAGAAAGTCTGCTACCACAGCTCAGTGATCACTCATCTTAGTCCAAGGGGCTGGTGAGTAAGGTCTAGGGCAGGAGCAGCATAACTGTGGCAGTATCTAAGTAGGTAGGGTATGCTGCTGTAGGGGCAGACAGTGGGGCTCCTTTAGGGACTGATAGCTATTTAGCTGCAGAAATGCATGGCTTGGTACAGTTGCTTCGTACCAGTGTGGTCAGAAGAGAAAAGGACTCAGTTCATGTCTCTCTGGTGACAGAGCTAGGTTACTACCGATACCAAAAAGAAATAGGGCATCTCTGCACCAAATCACAGCTTGCTCTTTCTTTAGATTTCTGGACTGTTACTTAAATGCTTATCATATACCCTATTTGGATTGGAATTATCGTAAGGATCCCAACTTCCATGGAAAGCAGAAGAGAACTGGGAATACAGTTCCACTAAGCAGCTTCCAAAACTGTCAGCAAAAAAATAGCGTCCCATTATTATTCTAGAAGCTTTTAACATATACATAGTACATCCAAAGTTACTTCCTGCTACATAAAAAGCAAAATACCGAACCAAACCCCCAGGCTCAGCCTGAATTTTCAAAATGCTATTGTGCATGTCTTTGGCAAGACTTTATCCAGCTCAGGTCACCCACACTCAAGAACTAATTTATTTGGACTGGGACAGTTGTGGAAGACTTCAGGCTTAGGGTAAGAAAAGCCTGTCTTTCTGGATGAGACCAAAAGAGCCTGTCTTGTTTAGTCTAGCAAAAAGAAGGTTGAAATGTGTTCACTTTTTATAAATATATCAAAGAGAGTAGACACCAGGAGGATCGATGAGCTATTTAAGCTAAAGACTAATGTTGTCAGCAGAACAGATGGCAATAGACTGGCCCTGAATACATTCCCACTGGAAATTATGACAAGTTTTCTAGTAGAAAGGGCCGAAAATTTCTGGTAAAACATTAGTAGTAGTTGCAAGGTGGAACTCGATCAGTTTATGAGACAGATTATGTGACATAATTGCCTACATTAACAGGGGACTGAGTTAAAGATGACTACTCACGGGGTTCTTCACAATCCAGACTCCTCAGCTGGCTGGTGATTTGGATGCCTTCCTAGTTGGGTTCCCACACACAGATTCACTGGAAGGACATGATTTCCAGAAAGTGTGAAGCTTTTCTGAGTATTTTGCCTGGGTCAGCCTTGAAGACACACCAAAAACCAGTCAACACTGACTTAGAAATACCTAATCTTGTACATACGCAGAGCAAAAAAATCTTTTCTTGAGAGCTATTCTTTGATCATAGACTTAGGACAAACTTTCCCAGAGAGACTCTGACTTGAAAGGGGAGTACCAGGTACGCTATTAGGTAGATGTTAACTTGTTAAAAGCAATGTGTTCTGCTATAATGCTGAATTAGGTATAGCAGCTTTGAAACAGTTTCATTATAAACTGCATACATATAGAACTGCCTCCAAGCCACCTCATTCTTCCTGCTTTTCTGTGATTCATCACATGCTTCTGTCAATAATTTTAGTTACAGAATGTTGGAATGAGTATCTGGGCAAGGCTGAAGAAAGGTACAGCTGTGAGTCCCAGCTTGGAAGCATAGTGCCTGTATCACGAGACTACTGTTTGTTACAATACAATAAAGCAGACAGAATAATGCAGTAACCATCCTTAGCATTTAGACATTAAGATGATGAAGACTGCATTTATGCAAAAAAACACACATACACAATAATTGGATAGGTCAACATGAGACAAAATGACTGCTGCTCATGTCCTTGATAATCTATGTGGAAACTGGTTATGAAAGCCAGAGAAAAGCAACACATTTATAAAAGCTGAGATTACCATTGCAGAAAGATCACTATTTACTGATTCGCTTATACTGTAAAATTAAGGCTATTCATAGTTGCTGAAGAAATGTCAACGAAACATCAGCTGACTGTAGCTCTCAGTTTTCTATTGGCAAATGCACGCTGTTGGAAGCGCTGCAACATGACGGTCCTACCTTATGTCAGGTCAGATCTTAACAACAGTAATATATCTGCAAGCTAACCAAACAAAAGGGAGAAGTACATAAAGGAAGTTTATTTCTTTCGTACAGTTTTTCATGCATTGGAGCTACTGCTTGTTTTATGTCTACCCTGAGGTTAACTAGCACAGATTAACATTGAGCACTGTTTACTGGAATGCCTGAACTGGATAAAAAGCTCCAAACATGTCATTTTTACATATTGAATTAATGGGATTTCAGAGAGAACATGGCAACTGATGCAATCCATTAATAGGAAGATAGTTTATTGTCTTGAAAAGATGAGAAGTTTGACATAGCTCTGTGAACACCACACATATTGTTAGATTTTCTCCTCAAACCAGCAGTATCGAAATATGATTTACAATGTGAGGGGTCTGTGGTTGAATCAACGAATAACCCAGCTGTTTGCAACAACTGTATCAGTCTGAACGAATTACTTATATTAGAGAGATCTTTACATTCTAGAAAGAAGTTCCCTTCTTGTGAACATTCATCTTCTAACAGGTTGCAGCATTTATTCAGACAGGAAAGCAGCTGGTGAAGGTTGCCTATTAACTAGGGGCAGTCTGGTAGATGCAAGGCACTGGGGACTTTGGTAGGTTATAAGGCTCTGCAGTCAACTGTTGAAGTATAGATATGTTTTTAACTAGCACTGTGCAGATGATTTGCTCACTAAGAAGCACACATGCAAAAGCAGCATTAATTTTCAGCTACCACTTTTTGGCTTTCTCTGGAACAAAGCAAAGCATCAAAGCATTTCCCCCTGGAACATGTAAATATTTGAGGGCTTTATTTTCTTTTTATAACATTGCTTTTGAAATTTAATTAGGATCCAACCTAAGTTCAACAAGGATAGGGTAATTTAATGAATATGTTTGTACCAGCCTGAAAATTCTTTAGGCAGGTAATATTCCTAGGGGAGCTGTTTAGATGAGTTTTTTAACTTCCAGAAAAACAAACAGCTATCTCTCAAATGATAGCTGCATTTTTATATCAGGTTTCTGCCCTAGTGGTAGTCACTGCTGTTCTGCCTTCTAGAAACGCTGTTATCATCTTCTTTGTTGTTTTCATTTTTCTTTACAAATTAAAAGTGAATCCAAGCAGAAAGCGGGGTTGTTGTTATTCCTACGTGTGGGTAAAAAAAACCCCCACAAAACCAAAAAAACCCACAAGAAAATACATTATATGCAGAATAAAAAAAAAAAAAAAAAAAGAAGAAAAAACCCAAATAACCCCCAAAATGTATGCAGCGTATATAAATGAGCCATAACTTCAACTGGTCATTTCAAAGGCCTTCTGCCATAGTTTGTATTTAAAAATACAATCCAGTGAAGACTGTTGAATCAGGTGAGCTGCTAAAATGCAACTCATCTAGGCCCTGTGGCATGTATGTTCATTACATTGTGAAGGCAAGATAAAATGTCCCGTCTTTCTAAAGGATTTGTCTTGCTGTCTAGTCATCATTTTTGCACATGGGAGGACTGATTGAATGCTCATAGCTGAAGCCCTATGTGCAGCCAATGGACCCGAAGGACTTGTGTTTATATTAATGCTGTCCTTTTCAACCTCCCATTTACCAAGTCCCTCCTCCCCTGCCAAAATATGCACACATTCAACAGCACAATAAATTCTCACTTTCAGTCTTGATAAATATTCTGTAAGTCAAATGCTGTAACATTCAGTTGGAAAAATGCAACCAGAGAATGTTTGCATCCAGAAATAGAAAAATCAGATCACTGTAAAACTAAACTATGTCTGAATTTTTACGAACAGAGAGATTGGATTTGCTGGTTCATGACAGGCTTGTTTAAGACAGTGAAACTTCACTTCCATGTAAAAAAAGTGAGTTGGCAAGTTTCTGCTAAAACTGACTTCTTTTTGCATGTATTTTTCTAGTTTCCTCAGAATGATGGCTCAAACCAGACCAAAGCACAAAACAAGGTAGTCAGCAACTTAGGCTATGCTCCAGATACGATTTCTCTTGACTGTTTTCCCCAACCGTGGACTTGTCCCTTCATTAGGCTCTTAGAACATCTCAGAGTTAAACATGAACAGGCCGTGGGATCATGTTCTCTGTGGTCTGTGGACCTAAATTCAGGCATCAGCTCAATTTCTTCACATTTCATTTATTGCTTTCTTTGGTTATGGCTTCAATAACATTTAGAAAAAAATAGGTTTAAGCATCTGTTAAAAAGGGGCATTTTGATTTCAGCTTCCCCGCCAAGTGTGGATACGTGGAATCAAAGCACCCAGAGCTTCCCAGAGTGCAAGACAAAGGCCATTCTTCCTTTATGATGCTGGCTTTTGTTCCTTCACTTCAATAAAAGATACTGACTAAACAACAATCTTAATCCTCCGCTTGTGCAATCTGAGGAAGTGTATGCTCTCACCAACCTCTCTTGTGGAAAATGTGGGACCACACAATCAGTTTTACCTTTTTTACGAAGTAATTTCATTCCCCCCCAGTCTTCTATAACCCTTTTATCTGACCACTAAAGACAAGGTGATGTGGCAGAGCTCTCATAATTGAAAGTACTGTGGAACTGATTTAAAGTTGCATTAGTGATGGAGAGGGCACAGTGTCGCAACTGGAGGCCAAGTTCAGAGCCAGTATTGGCATGAGGATTTGCACTGGCTGCTTGCTCTGAAGTATGTTGTCTTTCTGAATTTGGCCCAGAGTCTCTTTGGCCAGGGAGTCAAACAACAAGCAAAAAACTGCACAGTTATTACAGCCTCTAAGAACTCAGGTTCTAACATATTCTAGTTGTAACAACAAAAAAATATTGCAATCTTTGCCTAAGTTACTTCATGTGTTTGACAGCTGATTCCCATTAAGGGTTTGTATGGATCATACCAGTAATCTTGATAAACCTCTGATAGGGTGTCCAGATGTCCTGGTTTTGCCAGTTTCTAATTAGCAGTCCTGGGGTCCTGTCAATTTAAGTTGGTGTTTGCTGCCCAGGGCCATGGAGTGAAAAGTTCTCTGCATCTGATGTCAATTGTTCAAAGAAGGACCCCCTCCTTACCGTTGCATATTGAGTCCCAGTTGGAGAGACAGCAAATTTGATCAGCCTAACAGAAATTACAGGCAAGCCTGGAAACAATATTCTCATGTGTATGTCCTAAGAAAGTACCATTCTTCATCCATGTTTTGCCTACACCTCTGGACAGATGTGCCATAATCTTCCTAGGGAGAGACAGGGCTTCCTCTTATCCTGCTCATCAAAACCCCACACCACTTCTCCCTACATGCTGCCAAATTCTGTCTCTCAAATGTGGCTGAAGGGGAAAAGATAAAAATACCAAATCCTGGCTAGGTAGAGGTATTTTTCTCGCAGGAATTCACAGGGAGTCAGAAACAAATGTGAATGGAGAGGAAAACATATACGTGAGGCTCCTCTTAGAGCCTGGTGTCCAGAAAGTCCAGTGACTTGACTCTGAACTGCTACTGCAAGGGTGGTGTTTTTCCCTAAAGCATGAGCTTTAGGGAAACTTGGGACTCTATATTTAGGCATGCCGCTGCCTTTTTTTTTTTTTTTTTTTTAGCAATATAAAGTTATGGAAACATGCAGCTGGAGAGAACTCCACCAGAGGAGAAAACATCCTCAAGTACTTCGAGTGAAAGAAACTGGTAGCTGGGTTTTTGTCCCTCCCTTAGCACTGTTTCAGTAGTGATGCACATTGCATATTGCTAAGAACATACACCACAGGGACAAAAGCCTCCTTACTTTGTCGTGCCACTGGGAGGAGGTAGAGGTTGACGGGGAAACAAACAACGGAAAAGGGAAAACCCGAAGGTCTCCAGATACTCTGATTAGTCCTTCAGCAGTGCGAGTTACAGCATTTCACTCCCTAACTAAAAATATCATTCATTTATGCCAAGCAATACGAAGTAACACCAGCTACTTCCCTGCATACAGGGATTTCCAGATGAAACACCCTAAAAAGTGGGACCACGTAAATTTAGAAGTCCCAGGCCAGTAAACTGCAGTTTAAAGACTGAGATGAAAAGTGCAGGTTGCTTACCACCTTTCAGACAAGCGCTGGAAAAGGGAATTACATGTGACAGTTCTGGCAGCAAGTTCAGCCAGACCTTTCTTTGCTCTAAAAGCCCCTTAGATCCTGTAAAACCCTCATCCTTTTCTTCCATAACTGCAAAGGGTAACATTTCAAGAACAAGGAAACTATGAGTTACCGAGGTGGGAGGCAAGCTAAATGTTGCCGTAGTGGTTAAAACACAGAGTTTGGCTTAAGACAGAGAGATTTCTCAGTTTCTGTAGGAAGACAGGCAGGAAGCAGTAGGTATAATCTTTCTCACAACAACAACAACAGAGGTGCAACACCTCTGTTTTAGTGTCACCATTTGCTCATCCTACAATGCCTTCAGATTTTTATGTCTTTTCTCCTGCCACTATATGTGTATGCACATCAGAGTTGCAAATTACAGGGCTGCTAGAGTCTTCAGAAAGTAAAAAAAGCAGCTACAGAATCATAAAAATATCAGCTCAGGCACTGCTTTTTCATCCATATTCAGGAGGAGAGAGTTTTTGCTGAAAATTCCCTTGTGTTTTCCATGTTAGGGGAAGGCATGATCCCAGGAATCTGCCAGAGCAGCTCCACTGCCACCTTCTCCACCCTCTTTCCATTCTCCTTATGTCTGCAGAAGAAAAGCAGAGATCTGCAAGAGTGCAGAGTCGTCACTAAGATTATCAGGGGTCAACCCGCAGAAGATTTCTTAACCAAAATCTTAACAAAGCTATTAAATTGTCGCAGTGAGTGGTAAATCCGGGTGCAATGAAAGCTGTGCTGTGAGTCTGGACATGCAGCAAAAGGAAAGCTGCCTCGGTGGCTTCCTGCAGGCATCGGTTGCTGCCGAAAGCACAGACGCAGGGCAAGATACAGATCCGCTCAGCTCAGGGGTTTGGTATGCTTCCCCACAGACCAGAGTTGTCCCTGTTTAGTTTCAGTGAAAACTTGCCCAGCCGACTCCACAGAGGAGAGCCTTCAATACGGACTGCAGTTTGCCAGGAAAGTTAAGCGGTCATGTGAAATCTCAGACGGAAAATGAGGAACCCCATTTGTCAGAATTATAAACTGATAAAATTGGAACCTTGCCTCTCAAATAATATTAATGGTAAATAAAATGCAGCTTTTCACCAAGCAAGCAAGTTAAGCAAAAAATAAAGCAATGAAAGTAAAACTTCTGGGTATCTGTCCCGCTAGTGAGACTTTTTGATGATCTCCTTTGCAGAGATGCACTTTTTCACTCAGTGCCCACTAGACTGTATTATGCCCTTTACGTACATTTTATGCAGTGCAGGGATGTTACTGAGCAATTTCCACTCATGCTGCTCCTGACTGGTGTCAGCCTTGCACCAAGCTTTGCATTATTGGTTTCTTTAAGTTCAGCAACCTATGATAGTTCAGGCCACAAAAGACTATTGTTGGATGTGTTAGAAAAAGAAGGATTTAAAGGATTTATAGGCTGTGCCTTTTTTTTTTTTCCCTTTGAACAGATAAACACTGACACTAAAATTGTAGCACGAGCTCTTAAGGTCCAATAATTAAAAATAAAGGTTAATCCATAGGCAAGCAGTCTGCCAGATGTCCTTCAAATTGAAACCAACCATGTAGCTCACAAATAATATGGACACACATTAGCTTTATGTGATCATCCACTTCTGCTTATCCAAAGCATATACTTTCCTTGTGTTTTTTGCACACATTGCGTTGACAGTGTGAATGGCCCATACTTACCTACAGTTTACCATACAGTATTTCACATAAGGAAAATGGCAATGAACATTTTTGTTTAAATTCAAGAAAATATTCCCTCCTCTCTGTACCCCAATGCCTGATTTCACTCCGAGGAGAGCTACAACTGCTTACCTTAGAGCAAGAAGGAAAGAAACATCTCTAAAACACAGTACTTGTCTCAATATAATACCCACGAAAGAGGAGCTGCAAAAATTCATTAATGCAGTGCTGGAAAAAAACCCAAATCATGGAAAGACTAAAACCTGTACTTCAAAGTTTGTCCAGTGAACCAACTCCTTTTGATGTACAAATTAGGCTAACCATCAAACAAGACCCTGAGAAAATTTCTTGTGTTTCCTGATTTCAGTGGCATGTGAAATAAAATTTCTCTGGCCATTTGCAAAAAGACATAATTTGTCATTTGAACAAAATGCTAAAGACCAGACCTGGATAGACTTACTCTTACTATGCTTTTGACTTTCAATAAACAAAAACCGAACTGCTTTTATGGTATGTTAGTATTCGTACATCAGACCCTTGATGGAGTCAGGGAGCAGAGAGTTACTGAGAAAAGCTAAACAAAACCCAAGCAAGATCAAGAAGCTTTTTGCAGAGCTTATGAGCATCTGAGTTTGGACTGGGCTGCATTCATGGGGGAAGATTCTTGCTGATTTGTGCATTGGCTGAACGCCCTCCCTAGTGTCTCCAGTCTGCAGCACACTGTGGCGCACATACCAGGATAGTCCAGTGCCTTGGCAGAGATTTCCAACACTGGCGGCTGGAGCTCAAACCCTGGCCAAGGTCGAAAGGAAGAGTGACGGTGGTGGTCTAGGCCTATCCCCTGGAGGAACTTTATCCACGTCATTCACACACACGCAAATACAGCCCCCAGCACACGTACGTGGAAGTCAGAGCTTCGGAGAGTCCCCAACCACTCCCTGCCGCACTGGAGCAGCAGGGCTGCTGCTGGTCAAGACGGCGTCATGTTAGCAGAGCTGTGTGGGAGGCTGGCACAGTCCCCGCTGATGCTCTGCCTGGTTTCGAGCAAGCCTGCGAGCCCCTCCTTTTCACTAGCGTTGCTCTGCCACAGCAGATTTCACCATAACAAAGTATTTTGGCAACCCCCCGTCGAAAAGTCCCCAGTCCTTAGCGATGACAAGCAAATTGTGCAGAGGAGGTTCTCACCCAAGCGCTGGAAGCTAGCTGCACAGCGCAGGGGGATAGCCACTAACAGCTAGTGCTGGGCAGTGAAAGCCTTCCCGTCTATTAGCACTTCTGACTGATCCAACTCATTCCCAAGGAGCTTTTCCTGGGGAAACACACTTAACACACTCGTACATACACACACCGGTGCTTCATGAATCCCTGTCTGCTAGCAGAAAATAAACATGGCTGGTCTTCAAGGCCAACAGGGGCAAACCGAGAGTTGCAGTCGCGTAGCTCCTGGAGAAGCACATGTCCCACTGCTGGGGGAATCAGACATCCCAGCTAACATCCTTAAGTTCCCCTCGCCCCCTTCTTTCCCACCCCTTCTTTTCCCCCTCCTTCACATTTTATCTTTTTATTGACACTTAAATACCCAGGGCTCCTTCTTTGGCCTCACTTCCCTCAGGAGCACCACCAGCTCCATCTCCTTTATGAACTACTGGACCTTGGCATCCCTCCAGCGTTACAGAGTTAAGTAAGACATTTTCTATTCAGCGGTTCTGACTCCATCACATATGTCTTCACAGAGTAGGTCAGAAGGCAAAGCCTGCAGAGTGCAATAATATTTGTACTGCTGTCTAATCCTAGAGGGAAACTCGTAGGAGGGAAGCAGAACCAGTTAAGAGAATGCCAAGTACCTCCAAACGGCAGGGCTCTGCAATAAAAAGGGGAACAAAGAAAGATGGCTCTAACAATAGCCACAGTGTTTCTTAATCTAATTATATTTTTGCTCTCAAGTTTGCCATCATAAGAAATTCCCTCATCGGCTTTTGTTATCTTTTCCTTTTCAAAGGTGAATTTGTTCACCTGGCTAAATAGAAAGCTGCTAGTAAAGCAGTCCAAATATATAGCAGATGCATAATCATACCTTGAGATATGATCGCTGGGGCCATAAAATCTGACACAGGCACTCCCCCTCCTTTCCATCCCCCCACCCCCCCATAAGTTCTTCTCTTCCTCCTGTGGTGAAAATGCACCTTTCTCAGAAATGTCGTTTTGTCTTGGACTGAGGGGTGGTGGTCCTGCTTCAGACTTGAATTATAGCTTCACAGAAAGTATTTAAACTTAATATTTTTAAGAGCCAAGTATACTATAAGGGAGAGCTTTTCCTTGCTTCATGGAAGAAACTACCGTTTCCAACACCCAGAGTGAGGAGACTTAACAACACAGCTTACTTGCCCATTAGAAATATCTCAGTTGACAAATGGTACTCTATTAAAGGCTCAAAGTAAAGGAATGAGCTCCAACCAACAACAACAACTCTACTACTACCTGTTGGTTTCTGTTCTTCCACATCAAACTTAAAAAAAAAATATAAATAAAAATCCTACCTAATTCTTTCTAGGACAAAAGTTTCACCTGTAAGTAATAAGGGTCCTGAGTTAAAACTATCCCTTTAATTATGTTGGCTTAAGAGAAAAGAATCCTGCAAAAAATAAATAATGCAAAACAATTTCTATGATGAGAAATTTCCATAATTACTGTGAAAATGCTTGCAACAAGGTATTAGAAGGTAATATCACCTCAAATTAGAATCAGTAAGCATATGTGACCTTGACTTGATCTTAGATCACCCTTCCTTGGAGAAAACAGTCAGAAATACTGAAATGACACCTCATATTTCTTCTTATTTCCTCTGTAGATTTATTCTTTCGGTTGATCTCAGTAAGTCTTTTCTTTCTAGAAAGAGCAGAGAAAGGTAGTTACCTTTCTTCCCTCAAAATCAGTGTATCATTTCCCATTTTCACTTGTTCTGATTAAGAGAAATACCCTGGGATCAGTTCAGCTGCCCAAATGTCTGCCATTCCAGATGCCATTAAGCATCCTGCTCAACCTCCTGCTGCTGGAGATCTCAGCCACACTTTGGAGCTGTGTAGTTGTATAAATTCTCTAATCTGCTCAGCGAGTCAAAACCACTTGGGACAGAGCGCCAGTCCTGAACTACTGAAAATAGATCCTGTCCCCCCGCAGCTACTAATGGCTCCAGAATCACACTCTACTTTTCATGAAAGGACAGCCATGACATGGTTGCAGATCTCTCAGGCTTTAGAGACAAAATGACATAAACACTTGTGTACTTCATCTCTGTTTTCAATAATGGCAGCAGGGCTACTCTTGGGTTATCTTTCAGGTGTTTTTCAATATACATAGCATTACAGAACAACACAAGAGGTCAGTTTTCAAGGTGTATACTGAAAATTTGCTGCAGAAATAGTGAGAACCATTAATGCAATACTGGAAGAAACAGTTTGGTCTGAAGATAATATGTGAAATAATGCTGTGGTGAAAATAGATTAACAGGTTGGGTTTGGTTGGTTTTGTTTGATGATGGTGGTGAAAAGTAATCCCATCATAAAAGAAGTAAACCATTGTAACTAATTAATTTGCTTCCATTTGCAAATGAATTTATGGAAACTAGACGTAAACTGTACTGCTAGTTCTGAGAAAGTTTGGTTTCCAAGAAAAAGAAAAAACAAGGAAAATAGCACAGTACACATCATTGCTCAAGAAAGATGGGGATTGGGATGCCATGTCTGAACACCCATTTGTATTATTTGCATTCAAATGCAAGTTCACTTTTTATAAAGCCCTGTTCTACTTTCATTGTTGCTGGCAGATTATGTGATACAAGCTTTGCTGCCCAGCCTGATGAATGGAGCTAAAAAGCTTTCTACTGCTTGAAAATAAATCAAAATAGTAACAGTAAAACTTGTGGTGGACAGAAAAAAGATTTGCTTGTGGCTAGATGCAGATCCAAGGCAGGTATCATACCTATCCCACTGCAGGGCTTGTTCCTCAGCAGCATTCATGGGAATCCAGGGATTGCCTTTCCTTTTTGCTTGTTGACAATTTGAGGAGAGACCTTTGACTACCTGCCAGGGGAAAACTGACAGCTCTGAGCTGTCTTGGTCTTGGCCAGATCCCCTCGATTGAGTGGAAAACTCTGCTGTTCTTCTCAACCTAGATGAAGAAGGCTGCTCCCTGATGTCTTCCTGACCTGGGCCAGGAAAGCCCTGTTGAGGATGCCTTCTCTGAAGCAGCACTCTACACAGCTCACAGGATGCCAGCACAGCCAAAATAGTACACAGAATTTATCACGAAACAGAAATATACATGAGGTTGGAGGGAAGCTGCTGTAGTGCTTTAACCCAGGTAAAAGTCAGAGCACTGCCCGCCTATGCCTCGGGTCAAGCCAGACTTTGAAGGGTGCAGCCCGCTCCATTACGACTGCATAGAGAATTTCAGCTTGAGTTTTGACTTGGTTGTGGGCAAGATGAATGAGACTAACTATTGACAAATTTTTGCAATACTTTCAAGTATACGTTTATGTCGTCTATGTCCTCTCAAATGATTTGATTTCCATGATGTCCTGATAAAACATTAAGAAGGCCTGGTGGATATACACGGTTTGAGTTTTCAAAGTTGCCCTGTTTCTCACAAAAGAATTGCCCATAAAGCTAGAATAAACACAGAAGGAATGCAGGCAGGAGAAAAGAGTCAGCTCTGAACTAGGAATTACAATACACAGCAATCAAACACAGCATAGGATGATTTAACTAGGTTTTCAGATGTGCTAGAGTGGTTGCGCATTGGGAAGTCCTCACTACTTTTAGTGACCTGCTAGAGCATCAGTATCGCCATATAGGCTAGCACACTTCTTTATTCTAAGAATAAACTTGTTTCCTACAGGTCTCAGGAACACCTTTTCCTCCTGAGTGCTACATCACATGAGGGTTGGGGGGTTATTTACTAGCTCTGTAATGGGACACCATGTAATGTTTCTTTGCTGTCACCTTCAGAGGGTCACACAGGAGTGTTTTGTTCTGCTCTGCTAATTTCTGTGATCTCATTAGCGCTTCCCCTTCACAGGAATCTCGTTGACCCACGGAAAATGTAGATGCAGTCTAGTCATTATCCTATTTCAGTTGCCTGGATTTTAAGCACTGCTCCATTCCTACTTGTTCTGTGATGGGATCAGGCATAAAACAAATCTGCTCCTGATTCTTCCTGTCAACAAATGAACTAAAGGCTATAAACTATCCTCTTTCTAATCTACTATTTCAGCATATTAGCTAGCATAAACCTGTTCCAGTGACCCATGTAATAGCCACACTGACATTTTCTGCTTGGTTTCTCAGTTCCATATGTATATGATTAAAAACTACAAGGGATTTCTTTATACAAATCTATTAATAGCTTGGGGAGTTTTTTGTTTACTTTTTAGGGTAACATATTTTGAGCTTGAAGTGCAGTGCGCATAGCAGTGGCTGGCTTCAGAAGCCTCTGCAATATACATTTCAGTTTCCTTCAGCCAGCCACAGCAAGAAAATTGATGGCCTGTTCTCTGGGGCTCATGTGTTCTTCCCTGGCTGCTGTCTCCCACGCTGCTGGTGTATTACTCTGTTTTCACTCTAAAAGAATGCAGGACATTCAAGCTATTCCAAGCAGCATCCTTGATGTCTGGATTTCATGGGAATGTTTCACACCGCAGTTATTGCTAACTGTTAACTTTCATACCTCGGACTGTTTTTTTTGGCAGCTCCCTTTGTTTTGCTAGCTGGAGATGTAAGCCAAAGCAGCCTCTGCTGCAAACACGAGATGCATCACCATCTATCATATCATTGCCAACAGGGAGACCCAGCTGATGGCACCCTGCTATGTGGAAAAAAAAAGGAAGGAAAGAAAAAGAAATAGAAAAGGACTTTAAAAAAACCCATCTTTGCTCTGATCTCCAGGAAGGGCTTTCAACTCCTTCCATGAATAACTTGGAATTTCAGCATCTTAGTGCAGTTAACAGGTATTTAGGCAAATGTGTGTGCATTTACAGGAGCATGGAGTCAGTGGCTGTGTCTGAGAAATTTTGGATCTCTTCATGATCTTCTGCATGTTAACAAAAAGATATTAAAGCAATTACTCTCTAAGGAGTGACTGGAAAGGCTTGGAAGAGGTAGGGGTCTCATAATGCATACCCTGCCATCCTTACCGCTTCCATATCTCTTCTGTCACTAGTACTGTCTGCTGTCAGGAGGTCACAAGCCAGGCTGGGTTGACCATCCTTTATGGCCTTAGAGCTGGCAGCATGTCAAAATATCCTCAACACTGGCTTGACATTGCAAGAATGAAGAAGGGGCATGGGAAGAGAGGGATTATCTTTGAAGCTGTTTCTGTAGTTGATTTGATTGATACCAGAGAGATAATACAAAGCTTGGACTCAGACCCAGATTTTGTCAGAGTTCACGGATTTTCAGATAGAGAGCTTGGTTCAACTCCTCAAATTAGGGGCTAAAAGAAGTTCAGACACTGATCTTGTTTGCAATTTCTCTCATGTAGGGTCTGAAAAATTAGGGCTTTGGACTGATCTCACATACTGCACAGAGAATTAATGGTTGTTTATGTCACAATGAAAAAACAGGATAATTATTATTAGGAACCTGAGACTACGTTCTGTTCAAAAACTCTGAAAATCACACAGACTGCGATGAATAGAAAAACAGAGCAAGGCAGGACTCTTTCAGCAAATTATTTAGCAGGCATTTAATGCCGTTTTTCTTTTTACTTGGAGTGCTTCTATATAGAGAGCTGGTTGCAAAGAGTCATAGGAAAATCTGCTGGGCACAAAGTGTTTCCTCGAAGCATTTCGAACTTCACAGCAGCACTCCTAGTGCTGCTAGCCTGCCTCCTGTCCTGGCAGGTCCACTGCAACCACAAGCCAGTTGCCTTCATTCCCCGCATCAAAATTTGGAGAGCTGTCATCCTGATCTTCCCCTGCAGTCACTGGAGGGAGAGATGCCCACTTTCAGAAGGCAAGACAGATGTTTGACTCTGTTGGAGAGTAGTTAAGCACACGACACTAACTGTTGGATTTAGAGGGTGTTTGTGTAAAAAGCATTCCTTAGAAAGTCAATAAAGGTTCCCCAAATGAAATGCCATTGGTGTTCTGTAAATATTGAATTGATTAGGCATCTTTGTCAGCCAGCAATCAGTGTAAAACCAAAGAATATCAAGCTGTAAGGAAGCTACAGATTTGAGAAAGGAAATAAGACAGGAAAAAAAAAAAAAAAGAGTTGGGTTCAGTCCAGTTCTGCTAGTATAATCATCGTCTTACTGACAGAGAAGAAAAACACAAAGGCTTTAATGGCTTGTTTGAGGCCACACAGGAAGCCTGTGAGGAGGCTGGAAACTGAGACTGTATCTTCAGCATCCAAATCCTTAACCACAAGGCCATCCTCCTTTTCATAGCTGTCTGTCTTGGGGAAGAGAAATAGAGTAATTCTGAATCCCAGGGGCTAATAAATTATATTACCATGACATGCAGAATCAGTGCTTTGTGCTGGCATATTCTTTGCTGCTTGCAATTACCTTACCAGGGATCACTGGGCTGCGTTTATTGGAAGACCAGTACATAATTTGGTGAGGATAATATGTCTTACTGTTTTGTTAGACCTATAAATGAGCTCGGTGGCTTCTAAATCTATTGTCCAGTGAGTAATGGCCGTATTGCAAAATCCCTCCACAATTTATCATCATCTGCAATATATTTTGAATTGACTTCTGACTGGAAAAGCAAAGGCTGCTGCAGATGAGGCTGAACGACACAGCTGGCTAGAGGAAGCTCAGACATACTGCCAATATGTCTATCTGGTAATAGTTCCTCATGTTTCTTATCACTTCATGTGCTTTTAAAGATTGTATTGGGGAAGAAAGGAACAAGGGTTTAGTTTTGTTTTGTTTTGGGTTTTTTTGACAGAACAGTCTAAGGATCAAAGAAGATGCAAGACGTGGCTGGTAGAGAGACTTTAAGCACATAAAATAAAAACATCTGGCCTAATAAAAGATACTAGCTCTGCCCTGTAGTCTGGCTGGAGGTCAGTAACAGAGTGCTGCTACGGTGTGGTGTATAGCCTTAGCTCGCTGGTGTTGCAGTCACGCACGCACCAGTTCTTCACAACACTGGCCCTTGCAGAGCTCAGAGATGAAAATAAATAACTTACTGTTTCCTTCACCTCTTAACAGAAAATATTGAGCATTACTGTGTAAGATGTCTGAAATGTTAAAGTGAGTCAATGTTCTGTGAATGGAGGATACGGAACAAAGAAGTCATGTGTCTTTGGACTTTTAATTGGTGGAGATTTGTGAATTGCTTTTCATGGCAAAGAACACAAATGACCATTTAGAAAATTCTCCATCATTCAAAAGCAGAAGAATCTAAGAGGAGATGGGAGGGAAAGAGCACAGTAACTCATTATTATGAGTGGGATCCACGGTGTGTTTTAGTATGGGTGATCTTCCTTTCATTTCCAGAGGACAAGTGGCAAGGTTGTCTGCACTCTTCCGAAGGGTGGGAGGACACTGATGTCCACTCACTTGAGTCATGCACTTTGTGCTTTTCCCACAGGTGCAGGATGAGCCAGGTGAGACAGCTGCAACTGGACTCCTCATGCCGATGGTACTACAAGAGCTGCTCACAAAATCTGAGCTTATTCCTTTCCACAGGTGCTAATACCACCAAGACCTTGTTGACTAAGCCTGGGTATAGTCATCCTGCCAAGCTGTTCCGTGCAGCCCAACAGGCCATACTACAACTAATAAAGGAAGGATATCAACCTCAGGAGCAATTCAGGATACCAGAAAAGGTTAATTACCTTGCTACCCTCAGTCAACCTTCCGTGTGGCTCCCATTTTAGAGCATTTTGGAAAGTAGTGCTGTGGCTAAATGGATATTCTCAGCAGAGGCAGGGTGAAGCGCTATTACACTCATTACAGCATGTGGATCAAGAGGTACCATTTCAGTAGTCCGCATTGTAAACTAAGCATGTCAACACTGCTCATGAGAATGATGTCTCTTCTTCAATGCCCAACTGTAGAGTTAGAAGTCTTGTCAAGCATTTTCCCTGAATTTTAGACAGGGACGTATTGATGAGGTGCTGTCCAGACACCCATCCTGTTAGGGGTCCTATGTCCTTGTCCTGCAGTAATTAATAGGTATTGCAGGACCTTCTGAAAATTGTAGAGATGCAGTGACTAAATGTCATTAACTTTACATAAATACATGTGACTGTGAAGGTCACTTGTGATATTGGGCTAGCTGATAGCGTGTGATTGTGTCCACTTACCAGTGAGAGAAACTAAGCAGTTTAACTCTGCCATAAACCTTTCCTATATGTTGGAAGTACTAAGGGAAACTATGTGAGATGCAGTGAGAGAGATGGCGTCAAACTTTGCACACAAGGAAGCATTTTAGAGTGAAATAGCTGACCTTCATGTTTTCTGAGGCACGCAGGTGGTGTACTTTACTTTTGAAGCCTTCATCTCTCTAGTCTAGTGCCTGTTTCAGGCTTCAAAGCTGCTCAAGACGGACCTGCCCAGATGCAAAGGTTATTTGCTAAACATCCTGAAAACATGCAGGTTTGTGAAAGTTGTGCCTGGCAGCTACATCCACACTGCCTTGCCAATGGAAAACAAATCTAAGTGCCAGAGGCTGTTCAGTAAAAGTTCACTAATAAACTTTGAACTGTGTGTTATAGGTATTCTTGTTAGCCAGTGTGTGTTATGTTTGGCTGTAGACTTTCAGCTTTCATTTTATGCAAATGAACCAGAGACATCTGACAAAATCTTGGACGGCTTGGTTGTATGGCTTTCTGGTCCTGGCTGCACCTCAGAGAGAGGGAGCATGCATATGCACCAAAACAAAATTCATCAGAGGCTGGTTTCTCTGCTGACTTGAGATTGTGGAAATAGAAAGCTCTTCCATGTAGGTTTCTAGAAATGTGACACACTGACACCTGCTCTGGTCTCAGGTTAAGAATATTTAATGTTGAAGAGAAGCCATCTCACTGCCAGCCTACTACAAGTTTAACGTCTGTATTTCCCATTAACTGTATGATATTGAGTAAACCCTTATAAATTTGAAGCAATCTGTAAAGGGATGGTGACTTAAATAGTTGTAAAATTTACATCAACATAAAAAAACTTAATCCAGATGTTTGTGACTGGATTAATTACTTGTAAGTGTTCAGGTAGTGCAAGTCAACAGTTTCTTGCTTGTAAGTTGTTCACAAGGGAACTACTTTCTCCACGCACCATTTCTGCTGTGTAATTCATCACTTAGGCTCCATAATCATGTTTCTGATTCCTGGCTGAGTAACTAAACACTTCTAGTCCTGTGGACACATTTAAAACAGGAGCATAAGGAAGAAACAAGTGAAAAAATAGTGAACAGACAAAAAACATTTTTCAAACACACTAACATCCCAAATTAAAACAGCCATGGCCCAAATATTTAATGCTAATAAAGTCTTTGTGCAATCACTGACATCTCTATCTTCAGTTAATCAGAAATTTGGTGCAGCTAGACAAGAACACAAAGAATTTGGTTACAAATGCCACTTTTACTAAAATCAGTATACCCTGATATCAATCCTATTATGCTTCAGTACTGGATGGTCAGTATAGATATCTTTAGGCAAAAACAGAGAAGAAAATCATTACCTTTCTTCTGTGTAATTCTCTCTGTCATTAGACTTAGGTGGTTTTTGTTACGTTGATTGAAAGGTGCATTTGAGAAAGGTATTGCTTAGGTCTTGTTTCACTATAAAAAGTCCCTGGCATAAGGCTAGCTATAACTCTTCTAAACTATCCATTTTGAATGACTGTCATTAGGAAAGAATTTAGTGGCTTTGCATTTCATATAAGGTAATAGTTTCTAGAGGATTTTTGGGCAGCAAATAATAACTTTAAACAGTCTCAGGAGAAGTCTGGATCGCATACAACATTTGAAGCACCTGAGAGAGTCCATCTTTTACTCACCCAGTATTGCCCTACCATTGTCCTCTCACTTACAGTCCACACTAATCCTACCCAAGTTACTACTTAAGACATGTATGAGCTGCAAAACAGTATAGTGGACACTCCTAGGGGCATTTTGAAAGAAACCCAATTTTCTTTACAGTTTTACGTTTTCAGTGGACACTTCACAATCCAATTGCTGGTGTAGTGAACAGAGGCAACATTGTCAGAAGATCTGAACCCAGCTCTTGTGATGATGTAAATCAGGATAGATCCAATGGCTGCCAGTTTACGCAGCCTGCAGACCTGCCCAATAGTCTACCATTGAGGAGAAAAAGTACTTCATGCCGTATGCTGCCAATGGAAGGGTTGTGTAGCTTTATTGCATGCTAATATCAGCATTCATGGAGAGATTACAGAAGGATCCAGTGCTCTGCATGTGTGGGCACATGTGGTTTTCTTTGTATCAATAGAAATCACATACAGATGAAAGTTACTGGGAATAAAATCTCATCAACTCAAGGAGAGTCGAGTTTTCCATCTGAGTTCAGTTCTTTCCTTTGAGGCAGAAGGAAAGTCAAGGGGAAGCAGACAGGTTTAATGGGCCAAGTTCTGTAGTATTCAACTCCAGAAAGTTTGCATGGGTTGAAAGCGAGGGCAGAATTTGTCACATGCATGAAATCCTGGTAGTGTTTCCATCACCTCACAGCTCTGGCCACAATGAAACCAGCAGTAAGCACTGACAAGCCTTCTTCACTTTGCATTGCTTAAATCACTGTTAGTACAGAAAACTCATAATAAGATAGCAGATTTTTAGTGTTTCCAGGATGCTAAGCAGGTTTCTCCTTTGGGAAAGACAGAGAGATGAGGAGTGGGGAAAAAAAGGAAAAAAAAAAATTAAAAAAAAATAATGGCTTGTGTTCAAAATCTCTCTGCTCAAAACCACTTACTCTTAGTTGTACTTGGAAGATGGATAAAAATAAGGAAGAAAATAACTGGGTTTGGAAGTGCCAACATGTTATTTTACTAGTTTTTAAATACTTTAACTAACGTAGCTGGATTCCAAGAGCACTCCAGCACAGGCCACAAAACCAGAATAGGCTACACACAATTTCTAAGTAGAGCCAGAAAAATAGATCCCACTATAGTACACACTAGAATTAGGATGAAAACCGTATCTGCCCCTCACTCCATTGTTAAGAGTCATAGCCAGAATATCTGTCTTCTTATTCTGTCTTTTTATGATTTAGTCATTTTAATCCTCATATAATGTGGCGTAGCTTCAAGAGGACAAGAAGAGGAAAAGCAGACTGGAAGAATGTCTGCTCTGAATCAGGTAAAGATGTGATATGAACTTTGTTCCTCTCAATTCCCTGTTGAGTAACCATGGCCCACTCTGTAGGACATAGATTACAGCTCAAGATTCTACTTTCTGTTTTGCCAACAATTCAAAAAATGCACATTCATTTTTAGGTCAGCCCAAGATCATTTATTTCTTTTTCTCCAGTTGGCCAGCACACCAAACCCTCCAAACCTCTAATTATTTATGTTTTCCTGTCTCCAACACTGTATCCCACCAGAGTGAGCAATACATCTCTTGGGATTACAGTGTTGCAGTGACCCAGTCTTCCTCCATGCTTTATCTATCAGAGTTCAGGAGAACAACTTCTAGGAGAAATAAATTTCATATTCTACCAAATTATTTTAAAAGAAAACTTGAAGCCAGAATGAAAGTATTTATCATACCCAAGAAGCTCCAAAATAACCAGAATAGCTTGTAATATGGCTATTTAATCTATTGTGGTTTTTATTAAGCTGGGTCATAAAAGTGGAACAAAATAAATAAACAGTGAAGTCAGCACCGGGGTGCAAAGGAAGCTTTTCACTAATGCTAATGTCTGCTTATGAACTGTCTACAAAAAAGGCTTTCAAGCAGAAGGAAGAGGCATTGGGGAAGAGGAGAGGAGCAGATTACAAGAACAGGCAGTTGTGGATAGTAAAATGATTTTGCCATGTTTTTCTTCTCATTCTTGGCCACAGACCTCTCAGGTGATTTAAGATGGCTCTAGAGTTCCAAGAGGTAGTATGCTCCTGTACTGGGAATAACACAGTAATGGTTGAACAAGTAGTTTTCTGTCTTTGGAGATGCTCTCTATATGACCCCTTGAGTAAAGTTTTCTATGTCTTGACATTTAGGCACTTAAGGGCTTTATTATTTGAGGCCATAAATATATACTGTTAAAAAAACACTGCCGTGTGCACAGCTGAAGGAGAAACAAGAAAGTTTGAAATAAAATGTCATTGTAAATAAAAAAAAAAAAAAAAAAAAAGAGAAGCTGTGCCTATTCTAAGTAACTGTACTTCAGAACAAAAGGGTAAGCTTATAGTGGCATTGCAGGACAGATTTGCATACCAATGCTGTGTGCCTGAAGTTCTCCATCAGTAGATGAGCATTCAACCTCCAGAGAAGATTCCTTTCCAAAGTATCCTTCAGTTCTGCCTTGAAAAGTCTCACACAGGAAAGGGCCATTTATTCTTAACTCACAACAGAGGATTTTTCACACTTTAGGTTGTATCCCTATAATTGTACCAGTGCTGCATTGCTCCCTGGGTTCATAGACCATCTTTGCTGCAATTTTTCAACCAGATGACTGTCCTCAAATGTGGTTACTGAACAGCACATGAAAGAGTTCACAACAGAATATGAACTGCGTGTATAAACAGGACATGAAGAATGGCTAGGGATGAAGCCAGAAGGAAGTAATACTGCAGCTGAAAGGGATGGTCCCACTTCAAACCTCAGTTCTCTCCCCCTCCCTCCATTTCGAGGAGTGAGAAACAACCTTAAATATCAAGACAGAATGTTAATCTTTATGTGAGGCATTTATTATTTTTTATTAGTATTTTAAAGTTCAAACCTCCAGACTGTAGCCAACTCCTGTTAATTTTTATTTGTAACAAAATTCATACATGACAAAGTAAATAAAAAAAAAAAAAAAGGAAAGCTATGAAGATGTGGGTAATTACAGCTGAGTCTTACTGACATCATAAATCATGAAAGACCCTAGAAGTACTTGTAACTATGTCACTCTAAATTTCCCTTTGGGCATTCTGTGCATTATTACACACGCTCTTTCTATAAATGCAGATTTAAAAAACCCCATGAGCTTCAAATGGCACTTTATTATGGAGCATTTAAATCATTTCTGAGAGCAAGATCAATTTAAGCATGCAGAATTTTTATTAGTAGCACAAAAGAGGAGTCCAGCTGTTCCTATGGAGCAAACGTGTGCGAACCAGGCTTCAGAGCAATTTCTGCTGTGCCAGCCACAGTGTTAAATGCTGGCCTAGAGGGACTTTTGCAGAACACAGTGAACTGAGTCTGCAGCACAGCTGAGGAAACACTGCCCTACATTTTACATTTCTTATTAGAATGACCTAGTCCTTGAATCACCCAAACAAGCCTGTCAGAGATCTTGATCTCACGGCAGCAGGCACTGTGAAAAACACAATGTTAAGAAGCTTCTCAGGCTCTCAGTATATGAGAGAAAAGCAGTTGGGGGTGGGAGGTGTCAAGTCTAAAATGTTTGTCAACCTAAGAAGAGCATCCATGTTCTGGGAACCAGTGAGTTTGGCCATTGAAACTGTATTGTATTGTATTGACTGGCACATTATCTGGTTTAACCAAATCTGTTAACACTGGATTCGGTTGATTTCTCAGTCAAACTCATGAACTCACTCTTCACCACTAGGAATATACCTCCTATTTTGGGAATCACTGTTACAGTGCAGGTAGCTAAGTCATCACAGGGCACCCACTGGAGCTACTAAAGTTTACACCAGTTATGAATTTATCTACCTCTGGAGCCATTATTTTTTTCCAACAGAGCACTCTTCTCCCAGTGAAATATATGCCTTTTTAAACTCATAAGGAACATTTACCAGAATAATCGCTCTTCTCTGAATGGTACCAAAAAAAAAAAAAAAAGAAAAAAAAAGTCAGACAGAAAAATGAACTAGGTCTGCCCTGGTTGGCCCCTGATGGAAATTACAGAGAGAAATGTTTTAATTGCCAAAAAAAGTTCCTTTTGCCAAAAATCATGTCTTTATGGAGCTTGTCAGAAGTTTTCAGTTTCTGTCCAAAAAGCTGCCAGAGTGAAATCCAATCACTAATGACAGCAGGATTAAAAGTGCACAGACTGGCTGTCTGAATAGCAGTTTATGATATAATGAAAATGTTGTGGATTTTACATAGTTGATTCATTACAAACTTTTTTATAGGACATAGATTTTTATATCAAATGCCCATCATTTTTTCCCGTGGCATTTCCTGAATACATGGAAAATGTTGGACTGGAATACTGAAAACCTGAAGTATTACTTAAAGTACGTTGACTTTTCTCTAGGAACAATTGAACAGTTAATAAAATTAATTAGACATAGGTATTATTTGAAATACAACAATGTTTGATTCCTTCCCTATCTGCAACACTGACCTTGATTCATACATTTACCCAGGCTTCTTTACACTCCTTTCTCTATAGCAGGGAACAATGCAAAAGGACTATAGCAGTGCCCTGCCATGTGCTAGCCCATGTCTCTAACCCTTGAATGGAGTTTAAGTAAGTGTCAACTCAAAATAATTAGCTAAGTATTGTGCGATATTTGTTTGTAGTGTATATGAGTGGAATGCACTGTATGAAGACTTCATAAATATAACTTATAGAAGGAGGTATTATGGAAGGTAAATAAGAGTTCTTTTTTCTGCATCTTTAAACGCAGGAATTTCTAACCAGCAGAACAATTGAGATTTTAAGCATATGAAAGAAGTTTACACCTCAACAGAGTATTAAACCTTCTTCCTCTCTTTGATGACTAGATTACCTTGAGTTAGCTAGACTGAAGTTAGAAGTACACCTGTCTGTGTAGCATTTATACTCATTCGGTTTCACATGTATGCACATGCATGCACACAAACACTCAGAGCAGCTCTTAGCTCCCCAGCCCAGCAGCACAAACACTTAGGGCCAAGAAGATCCCACATGCAAACCTTGGAAAAGACATGTCAACCCTTCACTACTGTTAGAAGCTGATCTGTTAAAAAAAGCACTATTTCAGAATCTGGGTCAGAGCTGTCAGGATAAATTCCAACATGAACCACTGTAATAGAGCTGCCCTAGCATAAATCAGCCAGTCAGGTATATTTTGACATTTTATAAATTCACAGCTTAATACAAGAATCTAAATTGCACATCTCCTTCATTTATCTATGGAGCAGCGATTTCACCACGTATTTACGTGCATGTACACTGAAGTCAGCTATGTGGCTTAAATACAAGATTAGTTTTACCCATAATTTTAATTCACATTGTAATAGATACCTCAAGTATGAGACCCTCCTGAAGAAAGAAAGCTATACTTTGTGACAGTAGTACATCAAACAGTTTGGAAATGAAAGCATGCGTTTTTTCTCTGTTTTACTGAAAACATTTGACACTTTTCTTGTCCCTACCAAATCAGAGTTAATGCCTGTGGATTTTATTAAATTTGTTCATGTGAATGTTCAAATCACATCTTTGGGATGTATCATTTTATGTATTATATGTATATAATACAATAAGGCACAGGGACTATTATTTTGCATTTATAACAGAACAATGTGAAAAAGTTCCTGATGTAGTTATACTGTCCCTCAATATTCTCTGAGGCACCATTGTCTTTAGTGACAATATATTCATGTTCACTAGCCCCTACATTAAAGGAAAGCGCTGTTTGGGTAGAACACAGTGGTGGTTTTGACACAGAAGTATTAAAAACTAAGAACCAAAATGAAAAATAGTGTAATTAGTACCTTTGGACCTCATTGTGTCTGCATTTGTTAAGCATTCTACTGTTAATGAAATGTTAACAGAGAAGATTGGCAAGCTTTTCTCCCCCCATGAAACAGATAGTAAAATGATGAAGATCAGAAAAAAATCAGTGCTGAACAGCAAGACATCCACTAAACCCAAGAATATTAATAAAGACTTATCTCTTCATCTTCAAAAGTATACAAACAGCTCCCTCTCTCCCCTACAAAACCCTATAACCAAGAGCTCCTTTTCCTCAGAAGCAGATTTTGGAGAGATAACATTGATTAGTGTGAGAAATTATTGCACAGGTTGATGAAAGCTCTGTATAAACATAAAAGGTCCTTTGGGCTCCATTAAGAAGAATCTCAGCTGTTCTGGAAAGTTGAAATAAAAAGACAAAGCCCTGGCTCCCTTCATGTCAATTGGACTGGACTCATGGCATAAAAAGCTATGATGTGCTATACTCTGGGGACACAAAAGCTTGGGGCCCTACATTTCAAAGCACTGAAGAAAACAAGATAAAATATTCTTCATGAAGGCTGAAAGAATGTATTCCTTAAAATCCATGAAGAGATGGAGGGTAACTTTAAAATTTCTCCAAGGGAGATAAATAAGTACCAACAAAAACCAAACAACAACAACAAAAACCTTTATGATACTTTCACTGTTTTGGAAATTCTTATTCAGCAGCTGAGCTGTTTTCAACCCAGTAGGCAGTTTCATCTTCTCTCTGTGTTTATTACTGTGATTACTGCAAAAGAAAGACAGAGGTTCCTTATTTCTGTTTTTAAAAGGAAAAATCATCGCAGAAACTGCATGTAAGAATATGCAGAACTGAGGTGGCTTTAAATAAACAATTGGTATGAAATATACCAATACATCCAGTAATTTCAGTTTAGAAGTGCTATACAAATCCCTTTTTTAGATTCATCTAGTCTAAACTAGCACCATATGTTTTCAATAAGGGACTTTGTTTTTTCCCCTCATTCTTCTACATACTTTAATTATTTTAATGACAGTAACACACCTTCCACCTCAGAGCAAATTTTAGCAAATGAGGATTTTGCTGAGCAGTGCCATAAAGCCAATGTACTATGCCATTTATAAGTAATGGTTGCTGTTACTCCTTGTTATTTTACATTACACTTCTCAAAATAATTTAGCCAATCATACACACCTTCTTGTTCAGGCTTGTTCGGTCTTATAATACTAGGAGAATAACAGCTGTCAAGAGATTTCTTCTTTTTTCTAGGCCTGTCAAACTAACCAGTTGACTACTGTTAGGAGTTGCCAAATACAGTTTTTGGAAAAGTGATTTAGAAAAATAGAAGCGACAAAGTGATCCAGGTACTTTGCTGTTATAAAAGAACAAATAATAATAATCCTTAACAGAACTTGTCCTCAGCCATCCTGTTCAAGCAAAGCTGTGTTGCAATACCATGAAACACAAGTCTGACACAAGAAAACCATCACAGCTAAACAGTACTGCTCTTCTGCCTGTCTTTCAGATCGTTGATATCTCAACTGTATTAGTTGTTCCATGGAAAATACTTTCCTTCTCCCATCTTCCTTGCAAGGGTGTGTACTAGAAATGAAGACCAAAGAGAAATAATTGTTTTTAAAATAAAAATGAAAGCAAATATTTTAAGCATTTTCCAAAGACTGATCTTGTCAAAACCAAATGTGTAGGGCAATGCAAAAGATACTGCCTTGATTCATAAAATAATTCTTTTTCTACATTGAAGTGGCTGGCTGTCATTACTGTATGATTAGCCATTAGCTTAGCCATTATTAGATGACTAGCATCTTGCAACTCCTCTCTTCAAAACTATTCAGAGCTGTTGAAGTAAAAAAATCTTGATTTATACATCTGAACTGCCATAAAATTACTCATATATATAGGAAAATCTTTTTCCTCAAAGTGTTTTGTCGAATTATCTCTCTTCCCCTGCCCCTTATCCCGCTCCCTTTGCTTGGGGGAATTCAAGTCCCACTTCAGTCAACACAAGCTTTGGCATTGACCTTGGTGGAGCCAGGATTTCAACCCTAAAGGGTCAGAAAAGGAAACTAAAGAAGTATTAACCTCATAATTCTCAGTCTGAACGGCAGACAGGAAAATAGACTAATGGTGTCCCAGCTTGCCACTAACCAAGATAACGTATTAAGCAGAGAAAGAGACAATTCCATGCATAGTACTTTCCATTATTAATCAAAAGATGGGCCACCATAGGAAAATAAGTGAAAATTTAGCTTAAAATTGGTGGGAGGAAGAATTTAGCTGAAAATTGGTGGGAGGAAGAATAACATTAAATTCAATTGAGTTATTCTCTTATCCATCAAAGAAAGGACTGAATATGTTGTTTCAGTGTGGTCTATTCCTAGGCCTTTCAGTTTTTCTGAACACAGCGCTCATCCTTATAGTAACAGCTTGTACACAAGACAGAAAACAGAAACAATTCATACTGATCTTACTGAATTTTATTGCCACACTTTTTCACATCTGATTTGATTCTCTTGTTAATTTGCTCCCAGTGTGTACTATGCATTTGTGTTGTTCATCCCTGCACATCTGAAAATTAAAGTAACTGGAAAGGTCACATGCTTTTTTCAATGAGAAACCATTTTTGCTAGCTACAAATTGCCATTTCCCTATCTAGGGAAAATCCCACAGCAAATTCTCAGAACATTTCTAAAAAGATTTAGAAATAATCATAATTAACTGTCTAATTGCCATTTCATTTGCAGAATTAGTAATGTGCTGTAGACCTAATTTTGCCAAACCCTCACTGACGAAAAATGATATTGCTCATTGAAACTAGTAGAGAAAGCACTTGGAACAGTGTACCCTTTGCTAGTGCATCAAAGAAGTGGGTCAATTTTCAGGTTCTGCTGTACTTACTTAATGGCAATTAAAAGGACCAATGAGTCTCTTGTCGTTCAGTGATTGATCATTTGCAGGCACAACACATTATTTAGCTGTTTGCAACTCTTTCAGGGACTCATCAAGGTAAAGAGAGATGACTGTTTATAAAAGGCTTCCGCTCTGTAATATAACTCTAGAGGATACACAAATGCACTAAAGAAAAATGGTACTAGAAACAATGGGCATTTTAGAAGTGAATGTATCAGTCTCCATTTGTTTTCCCCTACAGTACAAACATTATCAGAGATATGCAGTCGTACCTGCCACATCATTCTCTCAAGACCAAATAATCTTATTTTCTAAGGACATAAATACAACTCCTCTGAGCACTCAGTCAAGCAGAAGTCATGCAGTTCATCACAAGTAAGAAGTTTTCTCTACCACAGTCAGAACACACCTTCCAGAAGACTCCACCACAGATCTATACATTTACACACATCTCTTTCCAATGGCAATGATTTCTGTACCTCATATATACACTTTCAGTCTTACTACAGCTGAGGGACAGATGGTCTGTCTACTTACCTATTTTTTAAAGACGTGATATAGCCTTTTTAAATCCAAGGCACTTCAAATGAACTAAGATAGTACTGAAGCACAGACTGGATTAACACTTTTGTTAAGGCCTTTCAGCATGAAGAATATAATCAACAGAGCCAAGAGAGTTCTTCAGGTAGAAAGTGTTTATCTCTGGTAAACCAGTTCTTTTGTCATACTCCACTGATTGTATTGATGAGTTCTCCATTAACTGTTACGGGAGCTTAGACATTAGTTCACGTTTACACAGCTACATGCAGAAACATTAATTTGTGTTTCAACATGGAGCTGTTTCCATCTTGTGACAGCTGATCACCACTTCAGTTGTGCCCTGAACTGACTGAGTCCCTCTCCTGTCTCCTCACACTTCCTTCCTACACCTTCCCATGAAAGGGCTGGTGCCTGGCCTGAGGGTTTATCAAACCCAAGCTCTTGTTGGGCAAGTGTCACAGCCAAGCCTCCGGGGCTCTAATAGTACTGCAGCAGTTATTTACTGTTGCAGCAGCATTGCGCAAGGGTAAGGATAATTACACGCAGGCAATCTAGTTGCAAGACCTGCCTCCTGCAAACACTTGAGCAGCCTCTAAGGCACTGAACAGTGTTTCAGTAGGCCTTCAAAATGATCTAATGCTCAGTAAGCATGTTAGTGCCTTTTTTTCACAATGATCTCAACACTGTGAAAAGCCAATTCTCTCTATAAAGCTCAAGCCAGAGTCTCCCAGTCACAATCATCACTGTGTCCAAGCACAAGATATTTCAGGAGAACTTTTGAGATGACAAACGCTTTGGGCACTTGTCCCAAAGTGGTACTTAGTTGCCGGCTGGGGTTAAACCACAACACCATTTGTACTACCATTTGGCATAGCAGGACTGCTTAAGTGATAGACAAGTCAGCACAACCTGGAGACAAGACTTTGGACTGCACGATAAATAGCATCGCGATGCCAAGGAAAAAAAAATGACTATGCTAAGATTTATTAAACCTAAGCACCAACGTGCAACAGCTTAAGGGACTGATCATTCCGAATGGGCCAAACCTTGCAATGAGCAAGGGCCTCCTGTCAGTGATGTAGCCCACGTGGAGCAATGGATCTGAAATCACCTGGGTCGTATTTCATTGCTTTTGGTGCAATATACAGTCATCTAGCTTGCTCTGTCACACTCTGTCATCATACCCAGAAATAGGGTCCTTGTTGAGCTATTTTTCATTTTCAGCTGTTTCACTGCAATAGTATGATCTTATGAGACATTTTTAAATAATGTTTTCATGTAATAGCCATAGTTTTTAATTTCTGCTTTTAGTCTCCTAACAAAGAATGTTTTTTCTGCAACATAATAAGAGCTATTTACTGGTATCGAAACACAGACTTACTGCAAGTTATACAACATTCAAAATGTAATGTAGTTCTTCTCTTTTTTTAAGCCCAAAATAATTTATTGTCACAATCACATCAGCACTGTCACACTGTTAAAAAAAACAAACGAAAAAGTTGTTGAAAAGCAGGCTGTGAAATACTTGTATGTTACTATTTAAATTGCTGTTTAATAGATCAACAACAAGCTAGTGGCTAAATGCAATTTAAATCTGACTGGCAGTTTAATTGTCCTTTTCTTTTTTACTGTTCTACATTCTCTCTTCTGACTCAAGTTCCCCAACCACATACATAAACACTCTCACTAGTTCACGTAATGGTACTGACTGCTGAAGATCAGAATTTCAGCTCTGTGTCTTCACTGCAGCAAGAGACAGAGTCTTTCTTCCATGTCTGTTTAGAGAATCTACCCACCTGGCTTTTCCTTGTGCCGCAATGTAAGGTTTGGGAGGTAAGCCTCCTCACCCCTCAACAACACCACCACAGGAAAAACCCAAATCCCACACCCCGAAGAAACCCAAGAAAACTCAGACCTCAAAATCCAAACCCTTTAATTTCTAAGCACATTAGAGGCATGCTTATTGTCTGGGCATGTTATTTTCTAGTTTGGACTAAATGAGACTAACTTTATTTACAGTACATACCTGAAGTATGATCCAAAGCTTTTTAATATCCATGGATTCACTCCCACTGCCACCCCCACCAGGATCTGAATCAAAGGTTTTCTGTGGCTCTCAAACCAGTCTTGTACAAGTCTTGCCAGCTCTGTCTGGACCCAAACCTTTACAGATTAATCCAACCTCTTCAACTCTGTAGATGTCACTGGGGAAGCTTGACTCCTCCAAACCAAATCTGTTTAACCTCTTGAAACACTTATCTGGGCTCAAAATTTTGTGTGACTGACATATCTCCAAACTGTCAATTTTCTGTGGGACACCACCCCCTCCTCCCCCCCCCGTTGCTCCATATGCCACCTTCTCAGGGGGTATAGAAGATTAAGGAGACATCTTTATACCACTCAAATTACACACCACACCCACCCCAAAGTCCCTGTAATAAGCAAGAAGTAATATACAGAAAAGCATATTGATTTTAGAAGCCCTCCTGTCTGGCACAGATTATTCTCCTTTAATTATGATGCAGAAGGTGTGCTGGTGCTTATCAATTTACTTATCACAGAAGTCAGCATTGGTCATAAAAGCATTTAGCAATTTATATGGGTATAATGCTGAAACAATATGGCAGAGAAAATAACGCCGAATGGCACTGTATACAATTTACTTAGTTTTAAATTTGCCTGGCCTTACTGTTGAGTGCTCACACTGTGTTACAGGATCAGAGGAGAGACATGGATTCTTATTTGTTTTACACTACAAAGGGAATGCTTTTCATATATTCATCAGTGCAACCTCTTTCAACATATTTCACACAGGAAGATCCTAAGGAAAATGGGATTTTCAGAAGTGAGTAGAGACTCCTAAAGCAGACTTGCTGACAGAAAATACTTCCGGTCAGTTCCTCTTGTATTTTAAAGTTTCTTTTCCTCCAAACATTTATTTCAGCTTCTTTTCTCCCTTCTTATCTTACTCGTTCTTACACTCTTCAAAAGTTCCCATCCTCTCAGTGCAGCAAATATTAAGCCAGTTATTTGAGTGGTTGCATGCTAAAGGAGGAGAAAGAATCTAGGAAGGTTGATACAAGGGATAAGGGATGCTGGCAGAAGGAAGGAAAAGAAAGGGGAACTTCTAAATGTGGTTCTAAAGCATTATTGTCTGCAAAATTAATCTATGATATTTATTTTTTTTTACAGATCCAATAACATGATCAAACAGACTGAATTTATACTAATTGTAACCAGTCAGATTTTGTTCACTTTACATGGCCTTTTCTGGTTAGAGCATGTACGTATAAGAGAATATTTGTAATTTTTACACTTGAATTTTCACTAAATATCTTTGTTCTGTCCCTAAACTTGCTGCATTCTGATGGCATAGTAGGGACTGTCTCTTATAGCTTGTTGTGCAATCAAAAAAGTTTCCAGTAATCCTTCAGGTTTACACTGTAGCATGTAAAGTCCCTTTATGATCCTCGATTTTTCTACCACCTAATACCTTGGCAAGCATTCCACATTTTCTTGAAAGCTATTTCCTTTCTTAAGCAGTCAACCTAAATTTAGTAAATCTGGGATGCTGATGACCTCTACTCCTATTTATCCACAATTAGGTAATTCCACAATCACTTTCAGGGCTCTTTCACCAAGTTATTTGTCTTTGTGTCACTGTGTTATACACTCGGAATGAGCTGTTGTCTGCTTGACTATCCAGATCTTGTCTGGAAGAACAGAGCTATCAGACCTTTTAACATCAACATTATTCAATTCTAAGTCAGACACATTGGCTATTAGGAAGGGGCCTTAAACATTTTAACCTCATAACATGTGAGCACAATTTGATACTGAGGTGGTTCAACCTTTTTTCCCACCCAACTCTCTCTCTCCTCAACGTATAAAACCAGATCCCAGATTTGCAGTGCTCAACCAAAAGCCAGAAAGATTTTGCTAAACCTGTATATATATAGTCACATCATAACAAACGTAGTGACTGAGGGGAGAAAAAGAGAAAAAAAAACCCAAGAAAAAATACAAGAAAACAAAGAAAAAAAAAAGAGAAATTAAAACAGGAGCAAGTGTTTTCTTTTTTTTAGAACCATATAGCTTTCTTATTTAATTCCTATCCTCAGTAGCCATCTCCATAGGGCAGGTGGAGGCAGAGAAACATGTTTCGAAGTCTCAGCCCTATCCCAAACTGAATTAATGAACCTCAACAGTTTATCTCAGCCCACACATAACATGTCACCTAAGTCCTAATAGCACTGCATATCTGTTGCTGTAGGAGCCACGTAACAGGGTTCCTAAACTCTCTTCCTCAAGCTTCTTTGTCATCTCCCCAGGGTAGGATCACCAGGATGGCAGCTGAGAAAGTCACAGATGAAAAACTGGCACAGAATAAGAAGCAGAGACATAGAAGAAGTGCCTACTCTTGGGACAGGATGGGCAGAATCACTACAAACTCAGCCCTCAGTCAGAAAAGAAAGAACACCAGGGAAAGATGAAGGAAGAAAGAGAGGGAAAAATGGAAAGGGGCTTTTCTTTCCTGAAACAGGATTTCTTCCTAAAGGACTCAATCTTTCACATGTGCAGGCTTAAAACCTTTTGACTCTAATGCAGTTCTGTCCAAGGGGACTTCAGGACTTGACTCCACAGCCTGAGAGCAGAGTTGTTGTCCAAAGAACAGCTTGTAGACTACATTCAAGTCAAGACACAGAAATATGATGGAGATGCACATAGTATCCATAACATTATGGATAACAGCTCCCAAATATGCATCTAGGCCATTTTCTAGACCGGTGATTTTCAGTGGTTTAGTAATACACGGCAGCCAAAATGCACCAATTACTTGGCTGATGATTTCCAGCAAGGATTTCTATCATTCCTGGAGATTATACTCCTGACAAGTTCTTCAGAGCAAGAAATGGGTATTTTAACTTCATAATGCTCCCAGAATTTATCACACCAGTATCATCATATAGGTTATATCAAATGGACAGCAGAAAATATTTGTGATTACAATCGATTGATCTCAATGCCTAGAAAGATGACAAAAAATGTGTAGAAATCTCATTCTATGAAGAGCAGAGAGAAGAGTTTCCATTTATGACTGAAAACACAGAAATGGAAAAGTAGCCATATTTATCGTATTGATGTTTTAGTGGAGTTGCTGATTTTTCTCTTTAGCTGAAAAACAACTTTCAGTCTACCTAGATACACACAATCTTCTCTTTTGGGAAGGACTCCAGCTTCTGGATGAATTCAAACGTAAGTTTTATTTACCCTGCAGGACATGTATGCAGTAAATTACATTAATCCTTCATTTCCAAAGCCAACTGAAGCCAGTGGAGTCTTTGACTTCATATCAACAGCTTCTGCTCCTCTTTCCACTGTGGTTTTCCAACCAAAAGGGGGTTATATGCTATCCTCAGTAGGGCCTTTAGGGATCCTGGTCTTCACCAGTCTCACAACTCCATCAATTAGCAAGTGACACAGATGAAAACTTTTACCCAGTGTAATGACATGTGACAACAGAAGGGTGGCTTCAGAAAGAAATGGAATCTTTTCAGCTGTAGAAGGTGACTGATGAGAGTAAAAAGTCTTAAAGAGCTGCCAAGGTGGGGAAGCACCTATACACTGAGCCTTTCTTCTGAACCAGTCATATTGACAAGCAACAAGGACATGCCCACACAAGCTGCTTTAAGTTGGTGTGTCAAATATTGACAGCTAAATTAACCTTTGGTCCACTGGAGTGGAGGCACAAGGAGATCAGCAGCAGACGCTTCTACCCAATGCCCTGTTGCAGTGACCACAAGAAAACTGCTAACACCTCTCTCCTAAGCGCCAGCACCCAAAGCGCTGGGCAATGGAGCAGGGTAGGAGTACCACGGACCCCTCAAACCCACTTGTGCCAAATACAGCTTGGCTGCCTCTGTGCCCCAGCTTCTCTTTGAAGGACTCTGGTTCCACAGGAGATCCAAAGACCCCTTATGTTAGGTGAGGAAAAAAGCCAAACATAAAACAGGCTCTGATTCCCAGCTCTGCACGAGGGTTTACTGTAGAATGAATGTAAGTCATTTACTTGGCAAGTGGTGCCTCTAACAGGGGGCTTGCTGAGAAATAACACCTGGGTGCGCTTTTATTCAGTTCCTGGAGCTAGGCTCCCTTTGAAAGCTATAGCTATTGCCCTCACACTTGAAATGTCCAAAGCTTTGAATCTGTTACTAGTGTAAAGCTCACCGTAAGTTGCATAAGCACAACAGATGTTTGCAGAGGTCTATGATGTCTTATGAACAGTATCTTATGTCTACGTGTATGAAACTGCATTTCCAAAGCAGTCAACACTCAAAGCTCTCATGCAATCCCTCCTCAACAGCTTGCTCTCCTTAAAAAGAGAAACGTTTGTATAAAACCTCCACATGCTGTTGATGAGTGGCAAGGAGAAACACAGACAGATTAAGGACAAAATCCAGAGACAGGGCAGTGGAGGAAAGTTTCACTGTGTAGGGACATGAAACAAGCTTGCTTGTAAAGAAATGCTGATCATGCCTCAGGAGAAAGCTCCAGTCTGCAGCTCCAAAGGAGGTTAAGGCACCTCCAGCACCCAAGAGAAAGGAGCAGGGTTGAATACTGACCCCACTCCACCCCAGATCCTACCAGCCAAGTTCAGGCATTTCCATGTTCATCAGAAGGCAGAAAAAAAGGGGAACTCCTTTTGGAAGGGCTATACTGTTCCCATACACCAAATTGGGAGCACTGGTTCTTAATATACCATTTTGGACTTCATTTCTGCCAAAAGCTAAGCTTTTCAACACCTGACTTTCAGACACTTAGGTAGTTTTTTGGATCTATCTTTACAAGGTTTGCCAAAGATTGCATAGGAGGGCTCCAGCAGTCCAAGGTCTTCAGCCTCTGGTCTCCTGTAGCCCTTACTGAAGCGTTAATCACTGCGTCATTCTTCCTCCCAAACAGGTTCTTTTTAAGAGTTACAGTCACTGAAAGAGAGGAGAGTTATATCCCATTATAAAATACATGACCTACCATATAACCCAAATTTAATACGTAGAAGCCACTTACATCAGCCTGTCAGTGAGCTTGTGACAAAGAATTATTCACAAAAATGGCAACTGGCCCAAACTGGCAAATGCCTTTGAAAACAGAAGCTGTAATTACATGTAGCTTAGTTTGGGATAATTAGCTAAATAATGGTCTCTTCTTGGAGAGGTACTTTCCAGCAAACAGTGTATTTGACCTAAACAGCAACTATGAAACACAGTAGAGTACAGAAAAACTGTGACCTCTCCCCTCCCCTTCCTGCTTCTAGCTTTCGACTTCAGCCCTCATCCTGCACCACGGAGCAGGGCACCAGCACCTCTGTCTAGCTCCATACATGCATTGCCATCCTGTGGCCAGATTCTGCCAGCACAAGTGACTGAAAGCAAAGGAGGCAAAAATAACTCCTGTAAAAGAAGTGCTATTTCTAGAAAAGTAAGGTACCACATGGCACAAGCAAAATAGGGTTTTATTAGTAGACATAGGCTTGAGCTAGAAAATGTAAATCCAACTACATTTTGAACCTTTTCAGTTCAAGGTGCAGCTGGATTTATGATTCAGCAGACTGTTGAAAAATATCTGAATTATATTGAGATGCAGCTAAGGATAAACGGAACTTGAGGGAGGGGGCAATGGAATGTCAGGCTTTAAAATCTTCTGCAAAACCAGAAGTGGCTACCATTGACTTGAACCCCACATGGAGCATCGGGGAACAAAAACCAACCAGGCAGTATAAACACAAAGGAAAAGCCTCGACATGACAGATGACCCAAAAGCCTCTGGAAACTTGACCTCCTACCAAGAGGCAGCCGGAAGGAGGGCATGATTTGATTAGGGTGAGTGGTGGGAGAAAGAAAGCAGAAGTTGGGTGGGAGCCTGAGGGTTGGTGGCCCATTTCAGAAAGTTATGCTGAGTGTTGAATTCAGCCCTCTATGGCCCGGGCAAGGGGGACGTGCAGTTCTAGTAAAGCTGCGTTTTGGTTGCCCAATTCTTTTGGCCTCCATGGAGGAGGCAATATTCCCTTTGCAACTGCTTAGGAAGGCAAAAGGAAAATGTTGATTAGCACTTAGGAGAGGAAGTGGCTTATTTGGCCTGATTATAATCATGGGAACTCTGTTCTCTCTGCTCCAGTGACCACATTGGTAGTGTTAACTGGAAAGCCAAGTAACTGGTAAAGAAACTGCTGAATCAAGCTTAGTTTCATACTGCTTGTGTAATTTTCCTTGAACAGCCATACAAGGAACCTTAACTTTCTTCTTACATTGGGCTTTTGGTGGCTTTCTCCGAAAAAAGCCATTTTACAGCTCCTTACTGGGTCAAAACTTGCTTCTCGTTCCCCTGGGTGGCTGCCTGGACAGTAATAAGGTTTCAACAGGGGTGCCTGAGAGCAAATTCTGGGCCTGGGATGTACCGTAGCTATCAGTTTATCATTGTTAAATATATTGAACTTGAGAATTATGTCTTGGGAGCCTTTTCTAGGCAAGGGATTTCATGTGAGTGTTTAAAACAAAAATTTACAGTGCCATAGACATTCATTTCAGTTCAGGGTCATGCAGGCCAGAAGCAATAATGAAATGGTATTTGTATGATTGACCTATTTTATGGCTGTATTATTAAATGCTGGAAAGGCAAGGTGAGATTTTCCTTAGTTCTGTTAAATTAACAGCTTAAGTCAATGTACTTATCAATTAATAGGCATTCGTCTCAGCACGGGCTGGAAATCCTTCAGCACAGGCAGCTAGAGCTTTTTCAGGGCCTGCATACATGTCAGTAGAGCAGCCCAAGTACTGATTAAGATCCTATACTTCACACTTCATTTTGGTGGTGCATTTTAGCTACGCCATCTCCCTGCCTTAACAGGTTGCAAGTCCCCCAGGCTAGCACATGCTCCGTGAGACCCTTCCGGCTGGGTCTCTGTGGGCTGTGGATGATGTCTGGTGTGGGCAGTTCTGCACTTTCTGAGATCTTGTTGGTTTTCGGATTGTTACTGTAGCTGAAAATCAGGCCCACTGGATCTGAGCGCCAGAAGCAAAACCCAGGAGAAAGATTAGGTTTCCACTTCATAACAGTGTAGTGGTGTTATCCTGCAGGACTGCAGAACAGGTTTCTTGTTTTCCTTGTTGTTCTCAAAGGCAAAACAAGAAGAAAAAAGGTAGCGATTTGGCAATTTCCAGTGAACAGAACAGGTTAAAAAAAATAGAAGAAACCTTGCTATGCAATTTTCAAGCCTGGTTTTGCACAGTGGAGACTACTGATGCTTATTAGAGCACCATGTGGGAAAATGATTTTGTTTGGAAGATGGAAATAGAAAAGAATAATTAAAAGGTAACAGAAGACCAGTCCTCTTAGTGCTGAAACAGACACCCTGGGCTTAGAAGCACCAAATAAAATTACCCTGAAAAATATCCACATAATCCTTCCGTCTTCTCTTTCTCTTTAGATAAGAGTGGGGCAGAATATTCCGGGGATTAAAAGCATCATTTGTTTACATGGTCATATTTTAATAATCTGCAAGAAGCTAGGGTTACACAACCCCAGTATTCAACCCCAGAGATCCCCTACCTTGCTGTTTATAAGAAGTGGGGCCTGAAATTCATAACGTTCCTGGGCTGCTCCAAGGGGACAGGAGGAGAGGGATGGGGAGGGAGGAGGAGGAGGGAAGAGAGGAGAGAAAGGTCAGCTCCCTTTTTAAGCATTTCTGAGCTTGCTGGAAGCTTTCAGTGTGTGGGTGGTAGGTGTATCGGCTGACACAGGGAAGTGTAAGCGTGAAGCTGGCCACCCAAGACCTCAGGGTCACTGCTGACTCTCCAGATCTCCGAGCTGGGGAAGGCACCTGCTCCCTTGCCAAAACAAACCATCTCCTGCTATGGGCATACTTGAAAAGACCTGCTTTTGTCAGACTGGAGGAAGAGGGAAAGGGAGGGGGGGAAGGAGGAGGAATTAGAAGGATGTGGGGGCTTTTGGTTTTACTTAAACAGTCTCAAGTAACCAGTTTACAATGCAGCGATGTTCTTCAGGATTTATTAAAGGGGGGCAAGAAGGAAAAAAAAAAAGGAGCTGAGGAGACTTGACTCCAGATCTGGTGAGCATTAATATGCATTGTGCTAGAATTTCATGAGGCAAGCGAGTTTTGTAGCCCTTGCTCTGGTGGTCCTCTGCTGACAGGATCTCAAGCCGCTATTTGTTATCTTTAGGCCTGATAAGTACATCTGGTTTTGATTCAGGTGGCCGCGAGCTTGTCTCAGAGTTGAAAAGGGTGCTTTGCTCAAATTGAATTTTCTCACAAATTTCAGACTGGGATGAGAACCAGAAGAAGCTGGGCCCTGTCACACAAAACTCCCGTTTTGCTAGGTTGGCCCTTGGGCTCGTAAAAACCTGGCACAAATCAGTTTCACCTGTTTGGCTAAGTGAGTACATGCTAAAAGTAATAAAGCTATTAGTGCAATCAGATATTTCTCCCCATGTGTTCTGATGTAAAAAGAAAAAAAAAAGAGAATTAAAAAGAGAGAAAGAAAGCGGGGAAGTGAACTCTTCTCAACCCTGCCTGTCACAGATCTTCCTGTGCCCCTGTAAATTAGTTGCAGAGAGGTTGCTGCTGGTTCTCCACGCCTTTCTGCCTGGGCATCTTGGGCTGGCAAGGAGACCTGGCTGCAAAGAGCTGTTCAACTCTACCGTTCTCCTTTGGAAAGCGATTTAAATCTCTGCCTGAGGTGAAGAGGTGGATGGGACTATTTTTGTCATTTACCATGTCGTACTTTCCTGCTCTCTCTGAACCAACACCAGACATGCCCTCACTTTTAGACACCAAAGCCCCACCTGGCTCTCCAGTGAGGACTGCTTCAGTCTCAACTCAGGTTTCCTGAGCAATCCAGGTGTTCCTGCCCCCCCAGATAGTCACTTCCAGTGGCAGAACAGGACCTGGGTGATTAGCTCCTGGGATGCTGTAAAGTTTGAAACAACACAATTCTGACACCATTTCCCAATACAGTTATCATCATGTCCTCACAGCTGGTGTCTTTCATGGTTTATGGGCAAGATTCTTGGGCAAACTTAGAAATGAAAGAATTTATGAGGCTTCTGGCCCTAAAGACCAATGACATCTCTAACTAACTCCATTCTGGCAACACATTTTATTGTCTGTAAACTTGTGACATTCCAGTGGTGTCTCTTCCTCATGCGAGATGCTCTGTAAAATGCTCTGGGAACCTGCTGGACAGAAAATACCATACAGGCATACTCTGTAACTCTTCACCCAGCCATTTGTCTATTCTCTGCCTGAGGAACCTTCAGGACAAATCATGGGGCATTTCTTGTTTGATCTATTTTTCATGTCTGTTCTTTTCGCTGTGTTACACTCTGTTTTATTGTGCATTTTATCTCACAGTGGCTTCTGTCTCATTTTATAAAAAGCTTCACCTGCCGTGGAGATTAAGAGATTACATCTGTGATACATATTTGTCATACCACCTAAATGTAGATAGTCTTACCGTAACAAAATGAATAAAACAAGCCCCTTTGTATAAAATAATAATCTTCACAGAGGTATTTTAAAATTGTGTTAAAGCAGCTCCCTAACCTAGATCCGACTGAAGGAATAAAAAGAATGATACTGTTGGCATTTTTCATAAGTATTTCTCCATATTTTCCAACACTAAAATGCTAGAAAAATATGAAACATCTGTATAGCTTCTTTCAGAGAAGAGTGTCATTCTTGAGGAAAAAATTCCTGAATTTCCCTTAGAATGCTTTATATGTTAACATCTTCTTTAAAAAAAAGTTGACTGGCTGTACCAGTTCCCTCTCCTAAACCTCCAGTGCAAGAAAACTGGTTGCTTTCTGACATGAAAGACCAAGAAAGTGTAAAAAGCCATGTGATGCCTATTTCCTCCTATATTTAATAGCCAATATTTAACAGCCAGTATTTAACATGCTAATTCATGTAGTCTTTGGGGTTCTCAAAAAAGGTACCCCATTTGCATGCTTCATCTGTGTAACCCAAGGCCTGAAAAGAATTAACTTTTGGAAAGTGTTCTCATAATTTATCATGGTCCCTTTTATTTTGCATTATGTAATAAAATATCATATGTTGCTACTGTGGGTGTTCCCCTGGAGAAAACATTTCTGTATAGCATATAAATGGCATAGTTCCCAATTGCATGGTTGAGCTTTGAACAACGTAAAAGATGTGAAGGACGCTGAGAAGACCACTGGCCATAAACTGAATGCTAGAGCCAAAGTATTTCTGCACATTGAGACCAATCTTGTTTCAGGATGATTTTTGTGAGGGTCATTTTATTAGGCAGGCTGGTGAAGACTGAAAATCACAGATTATTTGGGTGTCTACTTCAGGCAATTCTCACCCCCTCAGGTGCTAGAGAACATGAGGGACCTCTTCTCGTTGTCTTCATGGCTGTATGAGTTTTCCTATGGCAGCTTTCTACTAGATGGAGACTCTGCCATCTTTGTGGGATCCCCAGCTTCACAAATTCAATACGATGAGACACGTCTGCTGGCATTTGGAGAGCACTGTGGAAATACATCTCTGTGACTGTTCTGATACCACCAGGAAGGTCAGCAACCCAACTTCATCAGACAAACACACAGATGGAGTTTGCAGCTTCTTCCCCACCTCATCAGCCTGTAGCTTTCCTTTGAAAAAATGCTGAAACTGCTCTTAGCCATATATATATTTGTGTTGTTGGAGCTGTCACTTTGAGCCTGTCTTCAGGCTTACTGAGCCCATGACATTATGTAGGTCATAGTCCTCCACTCACCTTCATTTACTTTGTTGGGTGTCACTCAGGACACATTAGCAAGACGTGGATGACCACATCATACTCATTTAGGACGTGGTTCTTGCATCCCAATTCACACCAGTCTGCTCTTCTAGCATTTAATGACTTGCATTTTCTACAGATGGGAGTAAGGCACTGGTCACCATAATGGCAACAGTCACAACAGCAGCCTTTGTGACTGGTTGGTACAATATTGATTGCTGATTTCCACACTTGCTGACCTGAATACCTCCACCTAGCTGTTCCTCAAACTGACAGTCTGACTTTTCCAAACTGTAAGAGAATGCAACTTCTTATCTTTCGTCCATTTCTGACATCCTGCCTTGCCTTTGGACCCGAGCTACCAAAATTCTCCTCATTCTTGCGGTGTTTCTCTAGGCTGCAAATCATAGAAAAGAATGGGAACAATCAAAAAAGAAAACATGCTTGATTTCTACCAGTGGGATGCTTCCCTGCACCCACACCGGCCCTGTTTAGGTGGCTGTGTACATAGCATGGCTCTGTCTTTCATGCAGGAGCAGCAAAGCCAGCTCACCACAAGGTCACCACCAAATTAACATTTGCAGTGTTTCTTGACCCCTGTGTGTGATCTTCAGGGAGGAGACAGATCAAAGGGAAAGCCATCAAGTTTGGGGATTTTTGCCTTCAAGTCACAGGGACAAAGTGTCGCTGGCTGAAGAACAGCAGCAAAAATGTTGTTCATAGTGGGCAGACTGAGGAGAGAAGGAAAGGGTAAAGCCCTGTAAGCAAGTTGATGCCCCTGTCCCTGCAGGATCTGGGGATCACAAGAGCAGAGTGACACGGGGTGGTTCATTTGGTTTTGTGTTGCAGCTGACAGAACTCCACCAACCGCAGTTTGTCACCTGCCCTCTCTCAAAACCCACATTAATGCTCACAGCAGTTCAGAACAATTTTTCCTAGCTTCTTTCAATTCTCTCAGCTAAAATATAAGAAGGTAAAATTCATTTAAAAACCAAAATCTCAGTACCTTATTGTATTTTCAGTAAGCTATTTTACAATGATGTATGCTTTTCCTCTTTACCTTTCTCATCTTTCTTTCCACCAAATATTTTCCAACAGCCACAGTTTAACAATAAAAGCAAAATATTTCAAGTACCAAGGAAAAAAGAAAATCTGATCTAAACTGGTTGAAATACATCACAGGCACAGAAAGCACATGGAAGCAGCAAGAATGACAAACCGTCAGAAGAAACATACTTTAAAAATTAAGGAGTTAAACAAAACTGATTAAAATAGTCTTTTTATTTTTTAGAGATCCTGGTTTCTAGGTTTTCTCTCTACAAAATCTTGTGCTGTTTGTCTTTTGTTCTTTACACAACACACAATTCTTCTGTGAAATTCTGCAAATTTTGAACTATAAATACGTATTTTCTATTTTGCATATTTTTTGTTTAATAAAATAAAAAAAGATAAAGAAAAAATATCTGTTTCAATTCAGTAGGTAAGAAAGATGCTGTAAATGGCAAGACACAGGATAAAAGCAGAAAGACAAACACTTTTACTTACTCTGTAGAGTGATATATGCAGTCAGTAGCATTATACTGATTTTTTGAAATAATTTTAATTCCAGGAAGTGCTTAGAAAATTTAATTTTATTTTATTTCCCTAGAAATCCACAGAGATTTTACTTTTCTCCATTTTTTAAAATAGATCTTTAAAGTTAACCACAAACATAATTACTTTTTAAAATAGGATTAGTATTCAAGAGATTTACAATATTTAGAAGGTGTGAAATAAATAAGAAGTGAGCTTTTGGAAGAAAAGACCCACTTGTACAATACTAGATATCCAGAAAGTCAGAATATAATCAACCTTTGTTTACTGTATATGTATTTTTGTAGCAAAAGGGCAACGGATAACTTAATATTTCTAAGAGAACAATGTTACAACAGAAGGCACTGTATTGCAAAATAAACAAATTTTTAAGTTATGAAAGCAAAGAAAAGGTAGAAAGAAATGGGTTTCAAAATGTATTCTGCTTCTTTAAGCATGTGTATTCTTGGTGCAGTCTTGTGGTCTCAGGAATTTTAGGATCTTTCAGTTTAGTTTTCTATTTCCTTCTGTCAGCCAGCCCACGAACAATCCTTACAAAGACAGTGATTCAGTATATATTTTGTTTACTGATTGCAGTAGAAAATATCCTGTCACTTCTAGAGACCTTTATTATAGTGTAGATCACTCTTTTCCTCAAAACCAGTTGATTTTCACAAATGTTTGTTTTCTTCTATTGACTTGGATATGCTGCACAATCAAACAGCGACCTTGGTCTCTTGGTTGTCCGGGAGCATGCTCAGAAACAGCTATTATGCTGTTTTACAGAGCTCTGTGAAACAATTGTGCAGACTAGCCAAGAATTTACCTGATGTACTCATATGAACAAAGTAAATCAGACTATGTTTGGGTGAAATACTCAACTATTTATCTCAATTTTGCAGGAGAGGAAATAGCCTCATCTACAGCCACCTGAGATGCACAGGTGGGAGTGGAACCAGAGCATCCCAACTTCACCAATGTTCTTTGTGAAAAGCATGGAAAAGATGTGCAATGGATGCACAAATTTTATTCAGTTCTTAACCCCTACCCATACTTTAATACATTCTTCTTGTTGCTTTGACTTAAAAAATACATATGTATGTATTTTTTGCTTCCTTATGCTTTCCTTTGCACTCCCCATGTTCTGAAAATACCAACCAAACCCATAGGCTTTCTCTATGAGAATTCCCAGCTTACCTGGAGTTATCTAGTACTGGATATTGGGTAAGAGATTTTTTTTCCACACTCAGGGACATCTATTATTCAGAGAAACTGTAAAGGAACACCTATGTTTACCCTGTAAGCCACACCTGAAAGTCTATAATTATTTAGCCTTGGAGCTTTGATTCATGAAGGGCTGGCATGGCTGCTGCAGTTGAGAAGAAAATAGTCCCTGCATGTATTCCACATCCTACCTGTGGGGATAGTTCATCTTCCCATGTCCAGACCCCTGACTTGCTGCAGTTTCTAGGGAGGTATTGGAAAGCAAAGTGAGATGTGTTAGGGTTTACCTTAAAATACTGTGTAGCAAAGCACAGCTGTTCAGCAGCTCCTCCACAAGCACATTAGCCATCTGCACGGTAAATGGACGTGGTAAAGAGCTGCAGCCTCTGCTAGTACAACAAACGACCTCTCCATGCTGTCAGTCGGGGCACGGACACAGATTTTAAAGCCAGGAAGGAACACCATTGCCATTCCAGCCTGACCTACTATGTGTACTATAAGCCAATCTGATTTAGCAGTCTTATTGCAATCAAGCAATGGCTTTTTTTTCATTACATCTTGAACACTTTCCCCCTCAGAAGAAAATTAAGTATGTTGGAAAAGCTGCTGCTCCTACATGTGCGAAATGTGATGCAGGCTGGAGCAGGTAATAGACGCAGGAGCTCCTTATCATTCCTGTATTCAAAATGCCCCACTTTTGCTGATTCTTTTTTTATGTCACTGAGCAATTTCTACTGTCATTTTTGCAATTTCAAAATGCTAGAAAAAGTAAGTGTAGACAGACTGACAGTGAAAATGATCCATAAGGTACATAATATGAAGCAATAAAGAGCCCCTTTAAATCAGTGACTGTTGTGGCCTGAGTATGCTCAAAGGCATGGCATTTGTGGGGGTTAAGGTTGAAAACTAGGGTCCTATGAAAGTATGGAAGATTTTGAATCCAAACCAGCTCCATCCAGATACCCACTAGCCAGCTTCTACAAGAGGTGTACAAGAACCTGATGATCACTTTGGGGGAGCAGGAAGAGAAGTAGTGGAATAGAATAACTTGTGCACTATAAACCTGTCTGGATATTTCTGGCATTGTTGTGAAATTAAAGTTATATTAAAATGAAACACTTCACTATTTAGCTTTCTGTCTGCCTGGCAGGTTTTGCCACATTAATCTAGTTGGAGAAAATTGGCCCATTTGAATTGGACATTGGATATGGCATTTCTGCACCACCAAGAAAGTGGCTTCATATTTTTTTAATTGTTTCCCTTGCATATAATTTTTAAGCAGCCTTATAAAAATGTTTTCCTTGTTTCACTCCCCACTGAATTAAGAATGCACATGAATAGTTGCCAGTTGGCCTATGCAATAGTCATTCCAGCAGGCAGCAATGAGAAAGTATGAAGTGGTATTTGGAAGAACTACCTTTCTTTGCAAAACGCACTAGGCTTTGCATAGTTTGAAAGACAAGCCTTTTGTTCCCTGCAGACCACTTCAGCTCTAGAAGAAAGAAGAATTTCTTAACCAGTGAACATAAAGGATAAACATAAGTTTTGCGTGGACTACTTGCGATCTGCTTCGCAAGTAAACAAACTTCTGCTATTTCATTGAAATTTAAGTGACTTATATTCTCCGAAGTTCTTGACTATGTGTGGATAGAAGTCTCTTGTAGCTTTGAGGTACGTGTGGTATTTAATTCTCTCTCTGTCCCCTCTAAATTCTGCCTTCCTCACTAACACACAAGTGCATACACATATCCATCAACAAACTGGTGACTGCCATGTAGTTGTTCAGTTATAGCTGGTTTTTAGGGGATTAGGGGGAAGTCACATCATCATGCTGACAAAAAAAATGTTTGAAATGAGATGGAAAGAAGGACAATGATCAAAATATTTTGTGCTGCCAGGTTATCAGACAAAAGCTATATGAAAAGTTGCAAGTGCTGCTTCCATCTTGTCACGGGAGGAGAGAGAGGGGAAGTAAATTCCTGCTAGAGCTGCACTCACTGCTGATGTACCTAAACCTGTTCAAAGTGAGCAGATAAGGAGACAGCTGTTACATTTCATTGCATTAAAAACAAAAGTAAAGCAGTTTTCAAACAGCAGGTTTGTCAGATGAGGTTAAAAAGAGAAAACAAGGAGGATGACTAGAAGCGAGCGCAAGGCAGGGTGGTTGTATGGTGTGACCGAAGGCACCAGCATTAGACTGGGCTGCAGTAGCTCCCTGCCCTGCCCACGGACCCCCTGCCTGGGGGGTATGGAGGCTCCCCGGGGCCCCCAGGGCCACCAAACAATCGCTGGTTTGTTGCAGAGACCGGCTGCCTGGGGCCGCCAGGCCCAGCTGGAACAACACTCACCGCTCCCAGACTGGCCTGGGGAGCTACTCCGCTGGGTAACGCCAGGCAAGCCTACAGGAAGCGTGAATAATTGAAAGGGTTTAGCAAAAAAATAAAAGGAAAGAAAAGGCTCACAATTAATTTTCCACTCTGGTGCTCAACTGATGCTTTCAGATCTTGGGTTGCCTCGAAAGGCATCCATACCCCAGGACCAAAGCCCGACCCTGGCCCCAGCAGAAGAGCAGGGATCTCAAAGTGATTTTTAGGAGCCCCTGCCATGTAGGATCACCTCCCTGCTCTGCCCAGCTCTTCATCTGGTGAAGTCGATTATTTGTGAGCACAACAAGGAGAGTGCAGTGCCCACAGGGTACACACACATCTGTCCCGGGGCTCTGTCTTGAGCAAATCAAGGTTGTCCTCAAGACTTCCCAGCTTTCAAATACAGCCACCATTGGTTTCTTCCATCTTTCATGAAGCTCCACATGGCAGCTGCAAAAGCTCCAAGAGAAATGCCAGGGAAACCTGGAAAAGACACCTTTTATAACGATCTTTCCTCATTTCTGCTTTTGAGGATTTGGTTTCTTTCAGCATGCTCTGGACTGTGTCATCTGGCAAGAGCTGGCTTTGTCTAGATCTAATTGTTTTCTCAATTAAGCCTAGAGAGAGAAACATTTTCCCTCTTGGATTACTAGGCTCATTTTAAGAAGATAATTTAGTGGCTTAATTTAGTGACATTAAAATTAAATTTTAAGTTCAGTTTTTTTCCCCATGCTGAGGTGTGTAATGAATAATTTGCCTCCTGGGAGGAGTGAATTTCTCTCCTGTTTTACCTTAGTGGAGAAGACACCAGGGACGAATGAAGCAAGAGGTGAGTTGAAAAAATTGATCTTTAAATGTTTGGATCCTGATTCATAGAATCAAGGCTAAGCTAAGAAAATTACAGGTTAATCTTGTCACCCCAACATGTAATCAGGAGCTGCCACCAGGCTTCTTCTACGCAGATCAAGCTGTGAGGAAAAAGCAAACAGTGAAGGTATTTTTTATCATGTTTAGAAACACAGCACCCTGTGACCCTTTTAAATAGTAGAGTGGGTAGATCAAGGCACGGGTAGCACATTCCTGTCTTTCCTGGCTTCACCTGTGAAGGTGGTAGGGCTGTGAAGGGCTGGGTGGAAAGGCAGATCTCACAGCTCATTCCCTGTCACACCAAAGGCTTCCAAATGAAGAAGAATAACATTGTTCAGCTGACTCAGACTATTTAGTTTTACCTCTCCCCTCTTTAGGTCCTGTCTCCTGTTCCCCTCACACTGAACCCTTCCTCCCTGTCTTTCCACCATCCTCAGCACTGCCAGCTCCCCAGCAAGACTCTGTACAGCAGCCAACAGAGAGGTCCTGGCCCCACCAGCACAGAGAAATCCCATGGGTAACTGGTCATCCTTGCATAAATTCTACTCCTCCAGACAAGCTTGGTTAGTAGTCATTTGAAATTAATAATTGCACTGGGATTTGCACAATGTCCTGGAAGTTTCCAGTCTGGAGATGCTGCTGATCACCCAGACCTAGTGCTAACCCCTGCTGTGACTGACGGTTTTAGTGACTCTGAAAACCAGGGGAGGAGGGCACCAGTCTGGAGGAGCAAGCAAAGAGAGCAGCAGAGGCATCCATCCACTGCTTCTTCACAGAAGGACTGGAGTTTTATACAGTTATAAATTACTTTTCTGGATCCTATTCAGACCCCCTTTCTTGTGCTTTGCACAGACAAATCTGTTGACTGCAGCTGAGGTCAGTATGAACTTTGTCTCACAAGTATGTTAGGAACATTGAATAGGGCCTTTTGTTCTGATATTCATTTTTATTATTCAAAACATAAAGTGACACTTCATAAGCAAATGAAAAAACAGCTTCAGAAAAAGCTGGTAAAGGACTAACGTGTCAAAAAAGCTGTTAAAACCTGTTAAAAAATGGCAATTACATTAAGAAAACTAGCACCTGAGAGTTGAAATCAAGTGATGTGATCCCACTAGTATTGCTATCAAAGGACTGTAAAACACTGAGGTGACAACTATGTTATAAGGCACATGTATTGATCACCAAATTTGTGAACTAGAAAATTTAAGTTTGTTGGGCAATTATATTTTTTTTTAGTAATGCAATTATGAAAATGTGGATGATGTATTTTCTGCCTTACCTGAGCCTTTACACATATTTTTAAAACATTAGGAGTACTACTACAGAATTATTAGCAATTTCATCTAAGAAACTTTATCTCTTAAACACGTGTCTTATCATATATCCATTTATTTCCCTCTCCTCACCCTACACAAAAGTTCCTTTTCACACCTCACATCTCTCATACACAGCCCCTCATTTGTACCTCCTCACACACTGATATAAATAACAGCAGATAAATGGCAAAGCAGGCTTTTTCTTGATGTCAAGAGTAAAAAGCATTTTAAAAATTCTCACTAAGGAATGTAATAAATTTGATCATTTTGATGCCCTAATATTTCAGAAATAAAGGCATTTAAATTATATTTTAAAACCTCATTTTACATTTTACCAACTGAAATTGCTGCTTTCTAGAGAAGTTTTCCTCCAAAGTTGGATAATTCACGATGAATCCCTTCAGTAGTTAATAGATTTTTCTTTTTTAACTAAGAAAAAAAAAAAAAGTAATTGCCTCAAGAAAAATCTGTAAGACTATTCCTTCATAATTCTGTTTGTCAGTCTTGCTGATCGTGCTTAGGGTCAGCTGTACTTTATTTCTAGGTATGATTCTAGAAATGATACCCATGAACATTTAAAATTGAAAGTCTAATGCTCTCTGCTGCTTTCACACTTCACTGCATAGCCTGAGCCTGTTTCTTGTTGAGTGCTGCACAGAAAATAGGAGGCAAGAAATTCATCTCCAGTGCAGCCCTTCAAAGGAGCCCCCGAGATGGTTCTGCCCCGTACATACGGCCGTTGAGTCAGTAGTGAAGGATTTGGAGCTGCAGTGAGGCCTCTGAAATGCTTTTCAAATATTTTTACAAGAAATGGAGAGATTTTGTCCTTGAGAATTCCATGTGCCTTGCAGAGGGCTCATAAATAAACAACTTTCAGGATAATGTTTCACACTTCAGCAAACTCAAGAAAGGAGAATATGTTACTCCAAAGATTTCTAAGGAAAAGAGTTCCTTACAGAGCCTCGTAAAATACAGAAGTGCTTTCTATCAAGCTTTGTCTCCATATGACTGTTTCCTTTGGTGTGAATTAATTACCTGTATTCTCCAGTCACTTCAATCGCCCTAGTCATACATGTACCTATGACTTTATCACTGAGTTTTCAGTGTCTGCTGGTTCCACCCTCACCTCTTTCCTAAAGTGTTTCTCAGACCCCTCAACACCTCTTTTCTGGGTTTTGCTTGATTTGGGGTTCTGTTGTTCTTCTGGATTTGTGTGGTTTTTAAACATTTCCTGTTTCTCTCAATTTTGAATTCACAGCTCCATCAGAATAGCAGAAAATGCACCGTAGTCACAGGTCACACAAACATCTGTTCCCACTGTCATGCACAGCAATAAACTGATCAAAAAGGTCTCTTCTCATGAACTTACAGTTTAAGCAGCATTTTCAGGAAACACTACAAAAAATCCTTACTGCAAAAACTGCTGATTGCCCGCTTAAGCTTTAATTTTGTCCAAGCTATTCGATCTCTACTGTTATAGGAGAAAAAAGGGTTTATGCCTCACCTTGCTATATAATTTAAGAAACCTCTATGCCACATTTGACAAACCCTTTCAGTGTACTGTGGTCTCTGCTCAGGGGTCCAAGCTACAACTTCTGAGTGACTTCTATCCACTTTTTATCAGATTCTAAATCAGGTTGAAGTTATGAGCACTGTGTTTTTCTTTGCTGCATACCGCTGCTTCTAATGGGGTTTCCTGACAGCTTCTCAGCTCCTAATTCAGGCTACCTATGAAATGCACAGAAGTGCGCTGTGGGGACCAGCTGGCCGCTTTTTTCCTCTAGGATGAAAATTAACAAAAAACATTAATTATTTCTGACCAAACCCAAATGTTTAATCTAGCCACGAGGAAAGCCCATGGCAAATAAATGTGACAACATATTGTTTTGTCTTGTTCCTTTCTTTTCTGCTCTTTCCAGTTTTACCTTCTGGAATTTAAAATCTATTCAAACTATGTTGTCCCATTACTGTGGGATGATATCTGTATATTACAAGCAGCTGCCCACTTCTTTGCATTAAGGTGTAACTTGTTGGTTCATACGTACATCACTGCAGATATAGCAATCCTAATTAACAAGTAACCATAGAGCTCTTTGATTTTTCAGGTTATAGGTAAAAACTACAATATTTCTTCCACCATTTTAATCTTGCTTTGCAAATAATATTTTTTTCCACCCTATTGAGATAAATATTTAATTGTGAACCAAATATTTTATTCAAGTCATCTAATTTCCTGGATTGCCTTGTTAATTAAATATCCATTTCAAGAAATTATGTCTTGAAATATTTTTATTTTGGGAAGAAAAACTGGGCTGTTTTAGTTTGTCAAATCAGTATTGTGAAGCTTTCTCACATTCTTCAGAGTTTTTCTTTTCCTATTCAGGATCCTTCACCAAATTCAGGACACAGACCAAACACCAAGGATGTGGCCCATGGCCACAGCACATACTTTTAAGCTGTGGCTAAACCTTTCTGCAGGAATTTTCACACTATACCCCATGGGTGAGCTATAAGAGGGATATTTGATGGAAAATAACAGTTTAATTTGAGGAATAGAATTGTTGAAGCCAGTGGCATCTCATAGGGTCAGAGCAAGGCTTCACAGGGATGACTCTGATGACAGCGAAGTTTAAAAGAGAAATGGGGGGTTTCAGTAACTTGGCAGCTTGCCTGTGTGTTTTCTAAATGACTGCTGTATCCATACCCTGTTTTACAGGGGCGATAGGGTTGTTTACAACCCCGAACCTGCAGGAGAATTTGGAAAACCTGCCTGAAGCTCCTTTTCTCCCTTAACCCATGGCCGGGATGCGGAGCAGGGAGAGGGGTGACAGGGGCTGCTGCAGTGCAGTTGTCACCATCCTTTCACCCAAGGTAGGGCGAAGGACCGCCGGTGCTGTGGTGGCTACGGCTGGCTGGCTGACCTCCCCCTGACTCAGGGCAGGCAGAAACAGAGAGATTTTGTGCTCCGGCAGAGCTGGGCCTTCCCGTGACCCGGGTGAAACCCTCCAGCCGCTTTCCCACAACGCCGCGCCAAAGCCTGGCTGCAGCTCTCCGTTTATTTTTTCAGGTGAGTAGAGGCTGTATCAAGTACTGGTTTCTCAGTTGCTTTTAATTAGGCTTCTGGAAGCCGCCTTTCATCTCAGGCGAAGCCTGCGTCACTTTGCTCCAGCTATTTTCGGTCCTAAAGCCACGGGTTTGCTTTCATGCGGCTAATTGAAGGCACACGGGAAAGCAGAAAAGAGCTAATCCCAACGATCTGAGATGTTTTATGGTTAGGGTAAAACCACACGTTTTTTAGCTGAAGAGAACCACTTTCTAAATTTTAACCTCACAACCACTTCCCTGAGGGGAATCGGGATGGCTCGTGGGAGAAACCGGCTGCAATGACATGAGACACCCATGGGGTCCTGCATGCTGTATGGGAAGGCAGAGCAGGTGATGGAGAGCTGATGTGGTATAATAGGCAGTCTTGGTTTTTAAACTCCTGTCCTTCTGGTCAGTTCCTCCTTATCTCCCAGGTAAGCAGGTAAAGAAAGCTGAGGGAATTTCCAGCAAATTGCCAGCCAAACTTTCAAGGTGCAGTGCAGGGACAATCAAGGCATGTGACTGCTAATAACATCACCCAGACTCCTGTGGATGGGAATTGCCTTCATGTTTGAAAATTAAGCAATAAAAACTATTTCACCAGCTTACAGGAGATATTCATAGTTACTGTCCAAGTTTTTGGCTATAACAGCTGTGCCAAGTGTGGCCTCAGCATTCATCACTGTCCTGCTCATATCTGGTGCATGACCATGACACCTTGGTGCACAGAAAGACATCAGTACTTTGTAGCTGCTGCATGTTGTGGTGTGTTGGTGCATGTGTTGCCATATGTTGCTGTGTGTTGTCTGTTGCTGGTCCTCCCACATGCACATCCACCTGCTCCTTCAGGCAGACACGCATACCCACGAGGCAGCTCCTGAAGACTCCTCTGCTGCTGAAGTACTGAATGCAGCACACCTTATGGACAATCATCACTAACAAGATCTCTTACTATCTTACATGAAGAAATAGCTGTAATGACAGCTTTGGAGCTATGCTTACGGACACACTTTAGAGGCGACTAGGGGAAAGCTGGTGTTAATGTTCTTAGAATACATGTACGGGGCATGAGTTTATAGCTCAGCCTGATACACCAGAAACACCTTGTCACACCAACAACTGTTTGCAATCAGTCTGTCACCCCATGATGTAATCACCTATTTTCTCAGTAAAGCCACTGAAGTGCATAAGGTCTTTTGACAAGTGCTTCTCCCATAACATCAGTGTCTGATACTTAGTAACCAGCATTTCTCACTGAATTTTGAGGCAGATAACACAGAGCAATGCTCTTGTATTGATTTTTAAACACACACATATATATAAGAATATACCAGTATATATACACATATACACATACATACATATATACATATATACATATATACACATATATATATACACATATATATACCAATTTGCAATCATGAAAGCATACTGCTACTGAACATGTACGTAGTGATATGTTTTGTGTAATAGTTGAATGAACCGCACAATTAGGAGCAGAAATCCCTTCACCTCAAAAAGTGACAGTGCTATGAACTGCCAGAGAAGGCCCACAAAAATCTGAAGAAACGGCCATTTTCTGCCCTGGCTGTTCCACAGGCTTTTGATAGCTTTAGTCTTTCATGATGGATTCATGTTTTGTTTTTCTGGTTAGCCAATGCAGTGCACAACACATTAAGCAGTGAAGAAGTGTGACGAACGAGAGAGATCAGGGATACCACTTGTACCCTGGGCTGTGGGAAGGGCTCCAAGTTTGGGCACTTTTCTTCCTTTGGCAGTTCAGAGACCTGTAGGAATTCAGGAAAAAAACAAGTTTATGTTCACTGCACCTTGACCAAGTTACCTAGATGAATAGATGAAGTTTTGCTGCTGTTTAAGTCATCCCCACACTCCTTACATACCATGGGACAAACTTTTCCTCTCTCATGGGTGCAACCTCTCGAATCATGGTGCTGCATGGAATCATAGAATGGTTTGGGTTGGAAGAAACCTTAAAGCTCACCCAGTTACAACCTGCTGCCATGGGCAGGGACACCTTTCACTAGACCAGGTTGCTCAACGCCCCATCCAACCTGGCCTTAAGCACTGCCAGGGATGGAGCAGCCACAGCTTCTCTGGGCAACCTGTGCCAGGGCCTCACCACCCTCATGGTGAAATTTTTTTTCCTAATACCTCTATGCCTGTATGTAGGGGGAAAACAGTTCTCTGCTCAGGCATTGGTGGCAGGAATACCCACAGAGTGATAACTGTGCTTCCGTCTAACATAACCAGCACAACCCCAAAGGCTTGCAATCCAAAGGATGCAAATGGTGGATGGTGCAAGGTAGAAAGACAGTAAAGAGGGAGAGGTGTCAGAGTGCTGTTGAGTCAGCAGCAAAGATGGTGCTCTATTTTGTTTTTTTTTTTTTTTTAATTTTGAACATTAAATTGACTTAGAAATGGATTTCTGGACAAGGCTTTTTGCAAATATAGAGCAAAAAATAATGTTCATATGCAAAGATTTTAAATTGTTAAAGGAGTTTTTCCTCGTAGTCTTGTAATGCAGTAAGTTTTAGAAAGCCAAACTTTTCTGAAGGCTGGAGTGACACCATGACTTTTTACTGTGAAAGGACATTTTTCACTTCACAGGCAATCTACCCCTTCTAAAGCATTTTGAAAGGATTAAGTAATTTGAAACAGAAAATAAATAATTCTTGTCTTTTACATTTCAAGAAAATCTGAAAAAATTTGCTTTGGTTTAAAGCAAATGTTTTTTCCTCTGATACCCCTGCTCAGCAGCTGAACTGAAAACCCACTATTCATTCAGTCCCTACAAAGGTAATTGCAGTTTGAAAATGGGAAAGGTTACATAAATTATGCTCAATAGTCCTTATACTTCATTATTTGCTGGCTATTTTCTTGTAGCTTCAAAGCACGAGTGGCTCTCAAAAAAGGATTTGAACGATGTGAAGGCACAGGGCTAGCTTACAGTGGTTATGGGTTCATATTTTGCATATGGAGCCATTATTCCAACTAATAGATCACCACCAAGAGAAGCCATTTAAAATATCTTTATGGCCTATATCCTGACAGGGAAGGAGTTGTAAAAAGGTCATAAACTGTGCCAAGAACCATAAAAAGAAGTTGGTGTTCTGCATTACAAGAAATGCAAGATAAGGTACTTGCACGTTCCAGGCATGGTGGGTGGGTGGGCAGGGGGCCTAACAATATCCAGATGGGCCCCAGAGCATTGCCTGGAGGTAGGGTCTACAGAGCCAGCCCTTTCCATCTGCCAGTTCTTATCCACGTCACTGCCGCCTCGTCCCTGAGTTTCAGCCCTTGCCTTGCATAGCCTGCCCTCTCCATAGCTGTTGCTGGGCTTGCTGCCTTGTGTCTCTGCTACCTTCTGCCTTTGGGCTTTTCCTTTGCCACTCCCAACTTGCTGGTAGGCAGTATCCCGCAGGGCTTTGCTTCTCCATGTTATGCCATGAAAGAGACCACAAACCCTCACCTCAGCCCCCATCAGAGCAGGTGCCTGCTATCTCAGGGATTGCTTCAAGGGTGTCATAGGGGCAGAGGAAGCCAGATGGGTGGGCTGGCTCTGCAAGAGTTCGCAGTTGCTGGTTTCGTCCCCTGACAGCAGTGAGGTTGGGGATTCGGTAACTCTGTCTAAATCCCTCGCTTATGTACTCTCCCAGTTTCCCCGGGGAGCCTTCAATGAAAACACTGTGGCAGCTGGTGGTTGCGTGGGGTTTGTCTGCTTTTGCACCACCACAGATTTCCAGGCAGGACTCACTTATGTCCCCACAGGATTTAGCCCTTATGCATCCCTGCTTTGTATTTTTTCTCTCTCTTTCAAGCAGAATCTTAATTTTGAATTTCCGAGCTGACTAATATTTGGATATTTTGAGACAGCTTCAATGCCCTTAAAATTATTTGGGTTTTGGTTTTTGGTGGGATTTTTTGGATTGGTTTCTTTTTGTTTGTTTGCTTTTTTCTTGAAGGAATATGCTTTATCCAGTCTTTTTAACGAAATCTTTCAACAGAAACTGCAAAGAGACAGATCCCCATTTACATTGTGACTTAGTGACTTACCTTATGCTGCCAGTTTAGATGGCCCATATGCTGAGTAAGTTGGGTCCCAGGCTTTTTGAGGTATCACAACTGTGCGAAGGAACATTAGTGTAAATAAGAAACAGGCTGCAATGACTAAATGTTTGGGTATTAATTCAGTCTTTACTTTGGCAAAAATCTCCCTGTGCCTTTAATGAGAATTTCCATGCATGAGAACAGAGCAAATGCTGCACGCTAGTTTTCATAACCTTTGTACATGCTTGTGAGCATTTAGGCAGATGCTTAGTCACACTGGGATGAATTTGGTGAGTAACTGCTCACCTGTCTTGCTGTAGGTTTCACAGTCCACTTTTGAGCAAAACCATGAAGATCCTTGACTCAGAAGGAACAGTATTTCTACATTTGGGACACTCAAGGCTTCCCTGTCAAGTTTGGTTTTCTATAGATAGTAACAGCAGAGCTCTGATTACAGCTGTGCTTGCATAACCTCTGCAACTGAGATTCACTGAATCCAAAGTGGCAAAGTCAGCGTAATGCCATGATTTGCTGGCATATCATATGTTAACCCTCTGTTATGGAGAATCACAAAACCACTGGTGCTAAATAATCGTTGCCCTTTAGTCTTTTCCCTTGCACTGCTCCTTGCCAGACTACAGTAGAGATGACTTAGCCAGCACCGAACTCTGCAGGAGAGCATGAGTCTCAGTATCTACATTTGTTTCTAACAGACCTCAGCCAATGTGTCTCTTTTTCCAGCAAAAGGGAAAACCATTTCTAGCTCTACTCCCTGCTATGCCGTCTTATGAGCTCTTTGTCTGACCTGTAATATATAGCTATCATACTTATGTAATGATTCTACTGAAGCCAGGGCCAGAGGAAGTTAATTCAGGGATTTAGGTTCGTTATGGTATGAGATCGCCTGGAGGCTCTCCTTCCACTTGCAGTAGAGATGACCAGAAGGCTCCCTCACTCCAGTGAAGGTGGGCTTTGTAGCCAGTAACACTTCTTTTCCAAATGCACACCAAGCACCAACGGAGTGTTTGTGGGACTGGAGACAAGGATGGGCTCATTTTGGGTATGACTGGATTTGTATCTGGTGCTGAATATTTAGCTTTTCACGATCAGGCCCCTGGTGAAAACCTGGGACTCAATTTCTGAAGGCTCTGCCTGAGGAAAACACACTGCTCTCAATTTCAAAAGGTTCCAGAGGTTTAAATAACCCAAGAGCACCAGAAGCCCTTGCTCAGCTACCCCCTAATTCTAGAGCTCTGTGAAGTCCCTTGTCACATGTGTTTACACTGCCACCTTCTAGCCACCTAAAGCTCAAGTGGCTGAGCTTTAGACTTTAGATATTCTCAGTATTGTTTACCTCTGTCATTTACCATTCTGGGTCTCAAAGCAAGTCCTCCACACCTGGGGTTTGCCATGATTCACAAAAACCCTTGTCCCTTTCCCATTTCACTTGTGAAGCTGATCTTGGACAGAGAAGGTGGTCCCCCTCACCGGCGTCTCCCAAGGGATGAAAAGTTAAAGCACTCACTGAGGATCTGGGAGACCCTGGTTCAGATCTTTCCTCTGCAGTAATTTGAACCTGCATAAATAGCCAGTGTGCCAGAGGGAAAGTGAGTGATAATGTCACAGGCCACACACAAAGCCTCCCCTTGGGATGAATGATGCAGATCTCTGTATTCCCACATAAATGCCCTGACCTCTAGACCTCACCTTCTCCAGTCTGGTGAAGAGTTATTACCAACAAAGTGAAACAGCTTTAGTGGTAGGAAAGGCCAGGCCTAGAATACCGTATAGACCCTGGTCATGGCTCACACACCCCTTCACTTCAGCAGAAGATGTGCATTCAGATCCCCTGAAACAAAAGCAAGAATTAAGCTAAAGATCTGACACATCCCAGAGTATTTCTCAGTGATCCCATCTGTGCCCCAAGGCCATGGCTGGGAGGCTCCTCACAACTTTTGAGTGTTAAGACTGTCCATAAAAGCCCTGTAACTAATGCCCTAGCATCTTACAGACAAATGCACTAACCAGCCATTGACTACCTAACAAGTAAGTCATTGGCTACCCAACAAGCAAGTGCTGCCACCCTTACCAGCTGTAAGGAAGGCCTGGATTAGGTGGATATGGTCAAAGCGGCAAACCTCAAACACATGGTTGTCCAAAAATGCATGAAACACAGATGTCAGTATCCTGAATGCTATGGCAAGGAAATCTTTTTGAGGATCCTTTGGATGTGCTGGGGCAAGAGAGGCAGAAACAACTTCTGCAATGTCCTCTTATAGGACAGGAACGATGAAGCAGAAAAGTGGAGCCATGCACATTTCTAATCCTCTTCAAATTTTCCTCTTTTGCACGTGTAAGGGCAAAATCACTGTTACCCCAGCCTGGGTCTGCTGGGCATGCCTATGCAGAGGTACATTGTGTCCCATCTATATATATCCATTTTGTGTGAACATCCAGCACCTCCTGGTGAGGGGCAGATATAAATACAGATATAATCTTTCCTGATTATGAGGAAAACCCTGTGGTTCAAGGGGTAGGAGTTTTGTGAGGTAGTGATGAGTATTTATCTGTATATACAAACACTCTTTTTAAAGTATAATCTTTCTGCAGATGGCCATTTTCCTACTGACCAGTTTGTTGTGATGACAGACAATGCTCAAGTGATATTAAAAGGTACAATCCCACTTCTGGACCATGGTGGGCAATATATTTCAACCTCCTTAATGCTTGAAGTTCAGACTGTTGCTTATCTGTATGACATCATTTCACAGATTAATGCAAAGTGACAACCAAACTCCCATGAGAGAAAAGCTAAGTGGGGGTGAACTTCATCAAGCTGAAATCCAAAGGCTTGAGCTTTACACTTGAAGTTGCTCCTAAAGAGCTTTTGCGTTTTCTGTGTTCACTGCCTTTGATAAACTAGTTAGCTCACAGCAAAAGAGAAAGGCTCATGGCTTTTCTGGAATAACCACCATCTGTGAGTTTTAACACCAGAATCCTTTATTTTCTTCTAATTTAACATATAACCTTCAGAAGAAGACTGCCTCAGCAAGAGGCCTGAGACTTCATTTTTTACACCTCATCTACTTACCCAACCTTCCTGGCTTTTAGGCAAGACTTCATGGAACATGGCTCCAGAAACTGCAGTCAGTGAAAAAAGGAATCAAGCAAATGCTGAGAATGAGCTTCAGGACCAATCCGCAGAATAACAAGACATAGTTGCATCAGTGACTCTATTTGTACCCTCTAGATGGAAGTGCATTCCACTGCAGCAAGGTGTGGGAGGGAAAAAATGAACCAGGTCTTTGACCCTGCCTTCATACATGCACATGATACTTGAAGAGGGTACATTGTCAAATATGTATGTAAAACAGCACCGTAATACACAGGGTTGCCAAGACAATACAGTCGTAGCCCTGGGAATTTAGACTGGGGATGAGCAGTAACAGCATGTTAAACTGCTTGGACATCTAATGTCTCATCAATACTTTGTGACTGCTTTCTATTCCTGGTTAAAATCCTGAGACATCATGCACCTCCACATGGACTCTCATTACCAACAGAATTCTTAAGTTTAGGCAAAAAGACCAAACTGCTCTTTCAGTTCTACGTGGAACTGGAGGATGTGACAGAAAACAGAGTACAGAATTTGATTTTCATAATCTTTGTTATTAATAATGTCTCAGAAGCCAGCAAGAGATAAGTTTGACTTTCTTTTTGGGCCCAATAGTGAGGCTAGAGCAAATGAGCTGTCTATTTGTTAATCAAGACATTTAATTCTGTATTTATTTAAGTTTTCAGAGTACAAAGGCATGTCTTACATTTCAGAGTATAATTGTGCTGTTAAAATTCTTAGAAACATGCCTTTTCTTTTACTGTCACCCCAGTCCATTAAGTAACAGTTTTCAGGCAGAAAACTTGCCATAAAATATAACATTCTTTTCTGCTAAATACTTTGGTAATTATCTCAGATCTAAAAGCAGCATTGGCTCTGACCTTTGGTTATAGACTGCTCTCTATTGCTTCTGTGCTGTAGAAACATGATTTGCCCTGTTCCCTCCATAAATAGGTTTTTTCTGTAGTTCTGTCCCCTTGCATTTTAACCTCTTCTAGCAGACTTAGCAGAAAGGACTGAGGTAGGAACATTTCTTAAGAGCTTCTTATGTGATAGACCAGGAAAATAAGCATTCACACGCTGCCAAGATTAGAAGGTGAGGAAAGAAAGGGCATGTTTTGGGCAAGCTCCTTTGGCAGGATGGGGATATTTTGTGGTAAACAGTCATTCTAATCTGAGGTATTTTAGACCAGACAACTACAGCTGCTGTCAGAGAGAAAAGCACCTCATTTCTGCTGATATTGCAACTTTGGATAATGTGTGTATTTGCCACTGCCAGTAAAGCAAAGGGTTCTTCCAGAGGGCACTGCTGATCTAGAGGGCAAAGCTATATATAATAGTTTTTGGTATACCATGATATGTTGGTCCTAAGGGAGCTCAAGCATCCAGGAAGGATTGAAGTTAGAAATGTGGGTGGAAGCTTTGCAACCCACAGATATTTCTAAATCCAAATGACATCCTGAGGAAGTGAGTCTGGAAAGGGACTTTCTCATGCTGTATTCTTTCCCAGCTATTAACAACGTTATGTGCTTCACAGCACCATTCATGTACCAGAAATGCAATCACTTATCAGACATGAAGACTATTTAATCTATTAAGGAATTCAGCCTTCGAATTAATGTATGGCCTGCTGCTGATACTTCCTCTCCAAACATAATGTATTGCAGCCATAAATGGTGAAATTAGGCATGACAGATTGAGACTTGCAGTTGAACTGCCTGCCAGATGGGTTTGAGTTTTGTGTAGCCACCCACACTGAAAAGAGCATCCTTGGCCGCTCAGCTGTTTTAGGTACAGTTAGAGCAGTCAAATCTTTAAAGAAGTCATCCATTGGCAAGAGGTGCCAGTCAAATCTGGGCACTTGTAATGGGATATGTAAATGTAGAAGGAAGATGTTTCTGTGGTGTCCCGTGCATGCATTTTATGCACTTTTTCTGAATTCTGAGCCAAGCCTATGTTACTAGCGATTGGGAAGACCAAAATACATGATAATGAGCTATTTGGAGTAATAACATTTCCTTCATCTGACACTCAGTTGAAAATTTCCTGGGAAATCTCTTTCTTTAGACCACCTCAGCCTGTCCAAATGTCGACATCTCTGTCTTTGTTCTAGATATCCTAAAAGTGAGGCTGTTTAGTTTTCCTACATTATTGTCTCATCTCTTTTCCCACCAGGGACAGAAATGAATAGTTGAGAGAAATAAAATGAGGGAAAAGGCAAAAATGGCAGCTGCAACAGAATGAGTTATGAAACACACTTACTGGTTTTTGAGAATGCTTTGTCCGGACGCACCTTATAGCAACGCAGTTCACGTCTGCAAAGGACTGGACTGCTGGGAAGGTCACAGCTTAATGATCTGACAGTATTTCTGTCATGGGAGGCCTCCTAGCGAAGAGGTATCAGCACCATACAGACACATAGCCATGCACACATACATACTCATATAACCTGCAACATGTCCGGCATTACCTGCACTGTGGGAACACCATAGCTAGCATGAATTTTACCTGGAAGTCTTGGAATTATGTCATATTATCATTTCTTGAATTTATGGCACACTATAGGCACAAAATTAGTTCTGTTTTAGAGATTAAGAGATTTGGAGCCGGTAAACCTCCTGAATTAAGGGCAGATTAGAAGAAAAGAGTTAGGCTGATAGGGATAAATGTAGAAAAATGCTCGGGAAACTACAGAGAAGCTGAGTCTTTTTGGAACCTATATAATATCAAGCTGTCATAATTCACTGTCACAGCCTCATCAAAAAGGCTGAGAAATGTGGAAAATAAACTGTTCTTACACCAGTTTAGAAATCTCCAAAGTTGAGATGAAGCCCCTTGGAAGGGCAGACGTTTATACTGCTATGTGTGCTTTATTAAGATTTTTTCAGTACTTATATTTTTCACAACAGGGATTTATCTTCAAAGGAAGGACCACCAACTATCTGGAAATGATTCAGTGGCCTGTGAAAAATACATACATATATTTGAGAAACTCTTTAATACTATACAGATTTTCTGATACTGCAAAGAGAAACTTCGTCTTGTCATTACAGACCCTATATGACATGCTGCTCACATGGCTACTACAGATTTCAAAGTGTTCTGAGCATTTATCATGTGTCTTTTCAAAAGCTGTCTGTCTGGTGCATTAACCCTTTACATTCCTTTAGTTGTGTTAATATCCTGCCTGGTGTGGTCCTTCTCCATGTTCCCGTTATGCTATGGTAACATCTGCTGGTGGAAAAATCTCTACTGTGGTAAATGACCTTCACATACCCAACAATCATTAACCAACTTCTAGAATCAGTTTAGCAAGCTGGTTTAAAAAAATAGTTATAGGAAATGCTTTTAGATGGTGTAGATTTCAAATGAGAAATTAGTTCAGATCATACAAATAAACAAGAGGGAAGGAAGGTCAGTATGTTCCAACAGAGAAGCAGACTTTTTTTCCCCAGCCTCAAAGTTACAATAATATTCAGAATTGCAGAGATTCTTCTGCAATCACATACTAAAACTGTGCTTTCTGCAAATGTTTGTATTTTGTACAGGAGAAAGGCCACAGAGCTGGGGCAAAGGAGAGTGCCATAGTAGTGCTGGAGTTTGGTAGTGGGGAAAGAGAATTAATTTATACTGGGACACCTGATTTTCTGGGTTTTTATAAATGTGCTGTGTTAGAAGGGGACATTCACAGAAACCAGTCAGGGGATGTAGGTTCATCAGTACCACATTCAGATTTCTTACATCTAAAATTCAGTGGTATGTCTGTCTGGCTTAGTTCATGAAGGGCTGTGTTTAGGTCAGTCACCTATGGGCAAGCTGAACATCCATGGATACATTAAACTATGCAAAATGGAGGTATCATGAAGCTTCCTTCACCAGACCTTATTGCCGAGCAAATGAATGTGCCGAGGAAAGAACCTGTATGGAGGAGAAATTATTTCTGGCCATTATGCAGAATGGGATGCTTGGGCTAGAGACCTGTCTCTCCCATTTGTCTTTGCTCAGGCTTTTCTGGCAGCAAGACTGATATGATGTCAAAGGGCTCCTTCATACATCAGCACCTGCAACTCTTAATGTGACGAGGATTATTTCTTTTCTTCTCCTTTTCAGCCCCTCCATGCTTCTGGTGCATCCCAAAGTCCCCAGCGGATTATTTCCCACTGTCTCTCAGCAAGTTTTGAATGAGATGGAAAAAGAAGGAAAACAGTTTTCTATGTTGCAGAAATGACAAAGGAAGCAGTTTTCATATGTGCCCAGGGACTCAGATTATAAAGACTGATTTTGTGCTATCTCCCAGTCACAGGTGTGGGCATTTTTTTTAGCAGAGAGGTGAGGCAAGGGGAACTCAACAAACTCATCTGAGTTTCTTTAGTTTAAGCATTTCTTGTCAGGACTTACTGAGGGGAAAAATAATATTAAAAGAGCAAAAGCAGGAAAGGGCCATTTGGCTTATCTTGTTCACTTCCTGAAATCCAAACAAACTTTCAAAAAAATCCGTATCACACCCTATCCATTCACCCTGTTTCCCTGCACCGAGGATGGGAGAGTCTAGACAAATCTGGGCTTTGGGAAACCTTTGGAACTTTTTCTGAAAATAGGTTCCAAATATTTTGTTAAAAGCTCTGAACACGTTGGAAAACGCTAGCTGGGGGCTTGAAGGAGGGCTTTTGGTTTTATTTATTTGTTTTCACTCTAAGCACCATTGCCAAGAGCACAGGACAGACAGGCTGGGAGGTCTGTGCCAGTGAGCAATTACTCACATGAGGCAGTCTCGGTGACTTCCTTGGGACACCATTTGCCAGCAGTGACTCAGTCAGCATCACCAAAAGTCAAGAGCTAGCCCTGGCTGGCTGTGACAGCTCCTTCCACACCAGGTGCCTCGGGAGAGATCTTGCCTATATACATCTTACTCAGGTGAAGGTTTTCCAGGGTTTACCCACTTGGCCTTCCTCTTGTTGTGCCCTGTGGCTCCTTGTTACTGTGAAGTCCAGCAGTGTGGCTCCTCTTTTTGGCAGTAGATTTCTGGCCCCTGGGGTGAGAAGCAGCAGCCCATCCCCAGCTCCCATGCCTGGGTTGCAGTGCCTGGAAGCCAGACACTTCATTTCAAATGAGGTGCCTAAAAGCCTGTGTGCAACTGTGCTTTGCTCTCTGTTGACCCAGGGTATATTTTAACTATCATCTGGCAGTTTCTAGGCTAGAGAAAATACAATTCGTCTTTAAAAGTCAGATTAAACAACAACAAAAAACCAGAAAGAAGAGCAGCGTCAGAGATATCCACTGCAATACTGGAAAGGGGATTTTCTTCAGAGCGTACATCCACCTCCTTTCCCTGCTTACTCCTCTGGCCTTCTGCTATGGTTGCCAGCTAATAAATACAATCCCCTTTTCTTGAGTCTCAACCTTCACAAATACCCTGTTCTTTCTCATGTCATGATGGAGGAAATGCTCCAGAAATGAGCCAGTCTTGCTGGGTGTCCTGGAAAATGTATGGCTGCTAACTTTATGCCATAAAAGAGAAGCAAGCAGGGCAGTCTCTTTAGTCCATGGAGATTTAATCGACTATTCACTGAGATAAGTGATGAAAGTTGGGAGCCTTCCTCATAGATTTGACTTCTTAATGTCTTACGTCTTTCTTGCAAGAACCAGGGAATGGGCTTGCGCAATCCTGCCTTGTTTAAGTGCTTTATCTAACCAACCTATTTGCTTAAATGCAACAAAAGTATATAGAACAGAACACTTTTACTGCTTGTGTCAACTTTTTAGTTTTGTTTTAAACAATCTGCAAATCCTGATGATACAGAACATTACTGACCAGCTCCATAAGGCATTTAGTAAAGCAACCTTGGAAACGTTGTCAGGACAAAATCATGGGACAATGTTTCCTGGAGACAACTAAGGATTTAACGGAAGTATCATCAGAGAGGTAACACGAAGGAAGCTTTTAGCAGTTTCCGGCAAATATGGAAATCAAAAATCATAATGCCATGTTGTGAGATCCTGAAGTAGCCTGACTCCTTCTTTTATGTTATTTAGTGGAGGCTGGATGGCTTTGGGAAAAAGTTAGCTCACATGTTCCCCTGGAATACAGTCTGGGCTTTGGAAAAGTGTGGGAAACGCATGCAAATGTTTTTCACACACTTCAGCATATCTTACATTTAGAAGTGGAAGAAGAGAGAGTGAAACCCGGGGGGGTGAATATTTTTGGTGGTTCTGCACTTCTCAGATATCTGAAACCAAGACATCCTGGGGAATTTATACAGAGTCTCTTTCTCCAATGAAACAAGGACCAGTTTCTAGTTTGGCATGCAAAGTAACAAGTTTGGCTAATAGCTTGAAAATTTGGATTAAACTGATAATTTAAGCCTAATGAGCAGCCAAAAAAGTCACATCTTATTGCTAAAATCTGTATTTGATTGAAGAAATCCTGTGGTTCGAAAGAGAAAGGAATGTTGTGCCAGTTTTATGTTGTTCTTTGGATCAGCACTTAATTACCTCTTCAGGAGAGGCTCTTCTGTGACCTGCTCTGTGCTGGGGCAGCGTGAGGGGGGAGCACAGAGATCCCTCTCATCCCCCAAGACCCCTCACCTGGTTCATGCCTTGCCACTTCTTTCATTAGCAAGCTACAGAGCCCGAGTGGGCCTTGACTCATTTCAGAATGAGGAAGACAACTCCAGGGCTCTCAGCCAGTTTCTAGGGATTAACAGGCATAAATAGTCATGGAAATACCTGGAACTCCACTGACTCCTGAGAAGAAACAAGAAAATAACAACAACAAAAATCAAAGCCCCAGCCTATCCTTTAAATTGCAGCACTAGCACAGAGTTTACTGAAAATTTCAAATGTGTGGTCTTCATGTTTAAGAAGAGGTCTTTTGCTGAGTGAAAAACACAGGAGATGTTTTTCACATTTTGTAACGTACTCTTGACAGGAACAGAGATAGGATTATAAAACAGGAATCCAACACAAACCGTGGTCTCCAAAAAATCGAATCCCCATATATTGCACCATAGGCCTTTCCATTTTCCTGGCCAACAATCCGTTTAGATGGATTAGCTTCTGAATGCCCTTCATCTGGTAACAGAGATTCTGTCGGGTAAATCTCACTGAATAGCACAGACAGAGGTGCTTTTGACAGTTAAAAAAAGTGGGGTGTGGGGAAAATGGAGAAAAACGGTTTTTTGAAGGTTGGTAGAGGCAATCTGCTCCCTTCTGTAGACTACCGCTTTTCACCTCTGAGTCAGTACTGCTGCACAAGCAAGAAAGGTCAGGTTGGCAGAGCCTTAATTTTGTGATAAAGTGAGACACTGGTGTTTTTTTGCTGTTTTCTTTGGTTTCTTTGTTGAGAGGATGGGGATTTTTTTTGTTGCTCCTAGTCTGAGCTCCAGTGATCCATCCATCCCTAAATGTTGACATTTTAACCCTATACAAATCCCCCTACCTAGCTTTCTGTCTTTTCCATTTTCAATTCAGATTTCCCTTGTGGACTTGCTATTCACTCTCAGATCATTAATAACCTTTACTGGCAAATCCCTCTCAATGTATGGAGCAAGAGCGCATGCCGCCAACTGATCTTCCTTCACCTCTTGCTTCCAATGAGGAATGCAACCTCAGCTGCCTTTTGACATTTCTGGCTCCTATTTTTCTACCCATATCATTCATAGTTGCATAATGGCCACTTTACCTCAGTTATCAAGGCTCTTTCTTTGCTGATGTTTGCCTGTAACCTCACTTTTCTAAGAGGGTTGGCAGACAGGAGGCAAGACGGACTCAGGCAGCTGAGCACGGGCTTTTTCTGACTATCCAGGGTGTGGCATAAGCCAAGTTCCCCCTCCTGAAGAAATAAGGACGGGGGGAAAGGAGGAAAAAAAAGCAGCAGCAATCAAGCCTCAAGACCAATTTATGCAGAATGAATGGGTCTTTGTTCTTCAGGGCAGGGTTTGCATTTATATTTGCTGTGTTAGCCACGGTTGTGATTTAATTGCACATCTTAATGACTTTTGGTGTTTCCCTTAAAGACCCAGAAGCTGGAATCAAGGGAGTCAATAAGGCTCCGTGCATTCATTCAGAGTAAAAGGTAAACCTTTACTTTTGCAACAGAGGAAGTAAATTCTCCCCAAAAGGCTCCAAACCCCAAAGGAAAATAAAAGGAAATTGACACTTGTTGTTTTTAAGAAGTCTCGGGATCTTTAAGCCACTCTCAGTATTTTGGAAGGAGTGATGCTTTGACGCTCAAAATTGACAATGCCGCCTTTATGTTGAGTGTGCTACCATGCATGAGTTTGCTCAAAAACCTGAGAGTGAGGACTCCCTCCATCTGCTTGGTCAGCGCTCTCAGCTTCTTTTTCTCTTGGTTCAAGTGGAGTCAAAGAGAGAAGACACAGCTTGTCTCACCTTCGCTGCCTTTTGAGATTGCTCATCCTGCATGCCTTGGCCAGTTAGATACTCATCACATCTCAGCAGTTACAAGAAACCTGGTGTAAGTGCACGCTGTACAATGTGGAACATTTTTTGTTATTTAGATGGGAACACATGAGCACAGGGTTGGGATTCACAGGAGAAGGAGGCCAGTGGCTGATGTCTCATAGTCCTGGGGTGGGATCCTTCCCCACAAAAGAGCACAAGCAAAGGCCCTGCCCGTCTAGCAAAATCACCAGTAACATTGCCATAACTTCAGTGATGGTCACCGTGGCAGGAAGCAGTGTGAATAGATGATCTGTGTCTTCCACTTTCTGCTATCTGGTTTTGCACATTTGTAGCAAATTACTTTCTGTAGCCTTTTGTCCTCCTTTACCCATTTTATCCTCTAATAGATTCACCACTGACTGACTGGGTTGCTGGGGCTCCACACTCACTTTTTTCTAGGGAGCAAGCTCCATTCCCTGTCTCTGCCAGGGATTTGTGCAGGCAGCACGAGTTGCAGCTGGGATAAGCACCAGAGACTCAAGTTGAAGCTCTTCCATGGAACGTGTTGACTGGTCCACTGGGCTGCAGCTGAGCTAGCTGCGGACATGAGGAGCTTCACCCCATTCCTGGCTGTTCATTATCTGCCGTCTGCCAGAGCTGCCTCCAGAGTTACTTTTTGAGTGTTTATTAGTCGCTCTCTGTCAGCATGAGTGGGGTTAGCAATGATTGACTGCCTGAGCTCAGTTTTTCTTGGGAAAGGCTAGGGAACACTCACATTAGCAGTGAAGCAGCACACCAGGGTGGCAAGGGTTTGTGGTAGCCAGCAGCTGTGGACGCAGCTTGTTTAGTCAGGACTTGAGAGGAGATTGTGACCAAGCCTGGAATAAGAGTGAACTCCGATAAAGCCACTTAGCACCTCTGCTCTCCTTGCTGCCTTTGGCCTGCTTGTCTGCTTCCATTGTAAACTGTGCAGGCAAGGGACACACTCTTAGCTATGGGCTGGAAGACCAAAATGAATGGTAGCAAATTAATTTTGTCTCTGTTCTTTTAGGCCTTACTTTAAAAGATTCTGCTAAACCGTCAAGAGTATTTTTTTCCTCAGTGGCAAATATGATACTACTGGAGTTCCTCACTCCTACCCCCATGCACCATCATGTACTTACAAAGACCCAGATTTCAGACTTTTCTTAAAATTGGATTATTTCTACATTGCTCCCTTCCTACCTGTGGACACCTTCCTTCCCCTGACCCTCATAAACATGCCCTTCCCTGATTTATACCATATTTCCATAACAAGTCTCCTCTGCTGACCCTACTGGTTTGTTTGGAATTTAAGCTTTGCGTGAACAAATATGTAGCTCCAGCCACTGGTGGCTGGGGTGAAACCTTTGGGCTGACTTGAGACACTGCTGTCACACAGGGTCCTCTGCTAATAGAAAGCGAGAGAAAGCGAAGCCGCTCAGGGCAAACTGACATCATTTCTGGAGTCCAGCAACTGCCACCTGCATTATCAATGCTGTTAACCAGATGCCAAAGGAGCACAGGGCCCGCTTATTGGCTGGGAACTTCTGTCCTGGCCAGCAGTGAAAGCCAGGCACTGGGAACCTGCAGGTCATAGCTGAAATTCAGTGACCAGTGGGGCTAAAAGGGATCAAGAGCATGGAAAGAGGCAACTGGGAAATTAACAGGAAGGACCCTATGTTCCTGTTACACTTGACAGCTACTGTTGTGCTGCGTTGTATTACACTGCCTACAGTAATAAGAATGGCCACAGAAATCCCACATATACATACAAAAGAGACTCGTGGGAATGATTCAGACCTTTTGTGGTGAAAGAAATCAAAGAGCTACCCTGCTTATCATAAAAAGAAGGCAGGGAAGGGGCTTGGACAGACAGTTTAGAAGCACTTCTGTGGACAGATTTTGCTGGTAGAGGTTTGTTGAGCCTGGCAAATGTAAAGAGCCAATGGCTAGAAGGTGAACAACGTCAGACATGAGGTAAGATTATTTATTTTTTTTAATGTGCTATAGTTCAAAACAAAATTAATTGGATGAAGTCTTGTGTCATCTAAAGTACTGCAGACGAGGCAAGGCCATCACAGAGGTCTCCTTTGACCATGTAATTTCTGGTTCTATTTAATGAATAATCATTCAGATCTCATACGAATAGAGAAGATATATAGAACTTCAGACCTCCATTCATGTGCTTTCCCTCAGGACACCAACAGGACTTCTGTGCACAAAGCAAAGACAGAATAGGTATTTTAGTACACAAAGGACCAACCTTAGTAGTCGCTCAATGCTCTCACACCCCATTCAAGAGAGTAGAAGAGTTCTCATGATCTCACTTGATGGGTTTAACTTCTTACAGAATCTTTTTCTCAACACACAAACCATATGGTGTGGAGATTTCTATTTACAACAGAAATGTGCAAGTTTCTTCTATGCATGCCAGCAGATCTACATGCAAATCCCAAATCGCATTTGTTTTCTGTGTTCTGCAGAGGTCCTAAAGTACTGCTATTGCTAAAGTGAGAACGGCATACAGCAGTGAGAAGCACTCCCAGCTCCATTTCCCTGCATTCACCTTGGCCAGTCGCACATTGCACAAGCTCTCTGATCCTTTTCTGATATCATACTACAGGCCTTTCTCTTTGTCCTTCTACTTGGTGTGCTAAGAACAGGCTTGGGATGGGAGAGGTTAAAAGCTGGTTCTAGTGCAGTTTGTGCCTGGAAATTAGCAGTGTTATATTAGCCAGACATATTTTAAAGGCCACTTGTCTCCACATGCATGGGCTGGCAAGGTGGCTCTAACCGGCTTTTGGGAGCGCCACAGCACTACATATCCCAGCTGGCACTGGCAGTTCTGCATGCGCCTTGGCTTTCCGAAGCGGCTCCTCAACAGAGATGGAAGCGATCATCTTGTTAAGAAACAGCAATGCTGGCCTCTCGTGGCCATACTAGCCGTTTGCAGCAAGGTGCCAGAAGAGTCTCTTCGCACGTCAGCTGTACACAGCTGCCAGGCTCCGCCGGGTACCGGCAGAACTGGGGCTCCCCGGCCCTGGAGAGGCGGTGCAAAGGGAGCTGGCACCTGACCCACACACCGTCTCTTGAGATGCTCCTCAGAATGGGGGCGTCACCTTCCCATTGCTGTCAGGTCCGCCCCAGTGGTATTGACTGAATGACTGACTGCAAATTTTGGGCTGAGGAGGGCACCCATCCTGAGGCCAGCACCCAACGTGCTGCTATGGCACATAAGTCAAACTGGCTGCCCACATTTGCTTACCTGCTGAACAGTGACATATCTGGAGGAGAGCAATTAGGGAGCACTGAGCATGGCCAACTGCTGCTGAAGCTGAATGTGCAATTGCACTGCAACATTTGCTTTTAAACTTTGCCTTATTCTCTACATCCTAATGGCTGTGGGACTAAGTCTAACATTTCAGGCCCTCTGAACTCTTAGACAGCACTTCCACCCTCTTCCCTCCAAAAAAAAAAAATCTCCTACAATTAGAAAGCTTCTTCCAGTCACTGAAACATGGACATCTGCAGAGATTAAGAACAGAGTATATGGGAGCTCCTCACAATGAGTATTTGTACAAGTTTGTACTAGTGAACCATAACGAAATTTAAAGCTAAAAGCAAACTGAGGAAACTTAGCAATTGTCAGTGCCAGTTAAATAGCTACTTTCAGCACTCTGGTGGTATGGCTTGCTCAAGTGTTACCCATGAAATGAGCTTTGTCAGTGAGGGATCAGAAACCCATTACTAATCATCTGACAAAGCAGAGGAGTACCAAGTGGCAGGCAACACGTCGCTGCAGCAGGAATGCTCAGTTGCCACATTGAGGCCACCACATTTTAATGAGGCAAGGCTTTGTCACCTAAATCCTTTCTCACCCTGGAGATTGCACAGCCTGATACAGGGTTGATCCATTGAAGGTCCAGAGCAGGGTGTTTTGGTACCCTGTCTGTAAGAGCACTCATGTTTCTGGAGGACTGAGATCACCTTGTCACTTGTTTTCAATTACCTCTTTTCAGTGGTCAGACATCACACCTACATGTGTTATGGAGATAGCCAAGGAGAAGAGTTTATGAAACAGTTACTGGACACCTAAAGCAGAGAGAGGACGTGCGTTTAAATTAGCCAGTGAGGAGTAGGCAGCTCTGGAAAAAGGTGACTTTCTCTTCCTCTTCCTTATGTCTGCCATGGGCACAGACCTGTGTCCACAACAGACAACAGTATGTGGTGCTCTAGAAACAGTTTCACATCTGATTTGCTGGCGGCAGGAGTGAAGCTGTGACTTCACTAGACTGTGAGGGTAGTGAGGCACTGGAACAGGCTGCCCAAAGAAGCTGTGGCTATCCCATCCCTGGCAGTGTTCAAGGCCAAGTTGGACAGGGCTTGGAGCAACCTGGTTTAGTGGAAGGTGTCCCTGCTCATGGCAGGGGTTGGAACTGAGTGAGCTTTAAGATCCCTTCCAACCCAAACTGTTCTGTGATTGATTTTACATTTGTTGTTCATCCACTGCTGATGGGTGCAAGCTGTGAGCCTGAGGGTGGATGCGGCCAGGTCAACGCAGGAGCAGCACTGCTGGGGGTGATGGCCCTGCTCCTGCACCCAGTAGAGCCTGAAAAATGTGACTCATGGAGCAAACCCCCCAGCACTGCTTCCCTCTGCAGCTAGCCCCATCACCAGTGGTGGGGGCAGACCCCCACACGCTGTACTCCCTGCCAAGGCGTTCATTGATTTAGGACGCGGTCCAAAGAGGGTAAAGGTGCTCCTCGCTTTCTGCAAGCTTTATAGCAGGCCTTCAAATGGCATAGCCTGGAGCTGCAAGAGTGTGTTTCTACCTGTGGCCAGACACCCTCCTTCTCCCTGTGTTCAGAGCCAAGGGGGGTCTGGCCCCTCTCCCCGTTATACCACACCAACCAGTACTCTGAGTATAAGATGGCTTAGCTCCCTGGTGAAACACTGCTGTACGCAGGGGATGTGAGTCACCCCTGATGAAGTGATTTTTTGTTTTTCACCCTTTTTTTTGGATGAGGAGGCTTCAAGAAAGGAATTTGGAAATCTCCAGCCCCTTTCCAAAAGCTTTCATTAAAACAGCCCATAAAAGCAGCCTTTGGAAACTTTAGGAGGCCTTTAAGAAAAAAAAAAAGTAAAATTGAAATTCAGTTTTATTGAACAAATGGGCAGCACTGAAAATATTCAGAAAATTAAAATTAATTTGAAAATAATTAAAAATCAGAGAAGCTGAGTTTCCAAGTTTCCAAGTTCTGGGTAATATTAAAGTAACATTAAAAAATCGCAAAGGAAATTTACTGTGAGCAGGTGCTTGAAATAACTGGGGGAGAAAAAGGCTTGACTATTAATTAATGGAGAATTATGAATGTCCCTTGTTGGAATTTTTTCTTGTAGTCAACGTATTTTTAACCACATGAACTTAGCGAACACATTCTAAAAGTGTGGAGTTGCTTTACAGACACATACAGGGAGCTGAGTGTTATTTTATCCCCATTTATTTTTTTTTCACCAGTGGCATGCATTAGGCAGGAGCTGTTGAGAGGACTGAGGTACTATAGCAAAGTCTTCCCCACCAGCTATAAAGCACAAAGGCTAATATTTTCAGGACAAAACCTCTTATGCTAGGATCAGAAGCACTGAAAACTAGAACACAGTGACTGGCTTCAAGAAAGGCAGATGAAGAGCAAATGTGTAAGGCCTGGTTATGCATAGGAATTCACTCTGGGGTTTCAGCCGAACAGATTTTTGAATACCTACAGAACTCATTAGGGCCCTGTACAGACATGTACTGGGTCCTGATTACAAGCTCAAGATGTGGTCACAGTACCACGATGTTCCCAGCAGAGCAGTGTCGCTACCAACACTGATCACATTAGGCACCCCACTAGAAGGCATTTTTCAGAAGAAAGGAGATACAAAGCCTTTGTGTGAAGGCGATACAGCCCTGTAATTTGGAAGGCAAGTCTCTTGCCTACTTGCATAGGAAGGACACCAAGAAAGGGGCTTCGCCTCAGCTAACTGGCACAATGCTGTTGAAATGACTGATGGTCTCCGGGCTGTCTTGAGCGGGTGCAAAGGAGCAGCAGCCGAATGCCCTGTGCTTGGCTGCTGTAAAACTATTCTCTGGCCTCTTAACTTCCTCCCAGCTGGATTGCGATGGCTGTGCTCTATGTTGGCCAGGAGCACAGTGCTGCCTGGGGAGTGAGTGCAACTCTTTGGTCAATACAACTTATGGCTTAATCAAGGGGGTGTCCTGTTGCGTATGTAGATCTTACACCTGCAAAGCTCAGGCTTACCTGCAAAGCTCAGGCTTACCTGCAAAGCTCAGGCTTGTCAAATACAGGCTGATATAAATGGGAGCCTTCCAGTTTAAGAAGCTCCTCAAGCATGGTGAATGTCTCAAGTGCTGCAACCAGAGTTGTGGATAATCACGCAGAAAAAAAGTGCTACTTGCTGAATATAGGCCAGTGCCAGTCAGATTCTTTGCTGCTGTCTCACCCTGTAACTTTTTTCTCAGTTTTTTCCTTTGCTCTTCATTTTTTCACTAGCCAGCCCAGTTTAAGGTTGATTTAAAACTCTGCAAGAAAAAATCCTTCTGATTTCAGGCTGTTTTATTAGCATGAACTCCTAGATAGGGTAAGGTTAAAGCAAATTCCCCAGACAGCAGTATCGAGTAACAAGCCAATGTTCCAAGTGTGACAATTTTGGAAGAAAAGAGTGACACCAGGTTCCTTGAGTGACCGAGCACCAGAAATATCAGTAATCACTTCTTTCCTCCCAAGTGACCTGGCCTAAGGGCTTGCAGCACAATTGCAGCTGAGAGCACCTCAAGTCCTAGTTATTTGCAGAGCAAGCTGCTTTCTTACAGTGGGTGAGCACAAGGTGTGAGTCTGAGCAAACCTTTGGCTTAAGTATATTTGTTTCAGTGGAAATTACTCTTCTTTTATCTTCATGTATCTGGAGACAGCAGTTGGAGAAAAGGCCATGTTTCTTTCTATTACTTACTGAATATGATACTATTTATAATTCATACTATAAATGACAGGCACATTAAATACAGCAAACAAAAACCCTTGAGTAAACAAAATCAGCATTTATTCCTCAGTCATCTTTTTACAAGGTTGCTTCACGTTTTTCACAAAAGAATTCATATCAGAGATACATGAGTTAATCTACAAAACCAGATATGCAAGCCAAAGTGATATGGTACATGAATATTCACATGCTTCATAATTCTGTCTTCACATGCCTGTCACCTAAATTTAAGAGAAGTTGCTGTGGGGTACCCAAACCTTAGTTCTGCCACACCGAAATGTGATTACTAACTCTAAGCACAAAGCTAAACAACGTATTTACAAAGCATTATCTCTACCAGTCTTCCTCTAAGATTTGAAACAGGTAGGTAATTGTTCAGCTACCAAGCCTTCATGGAAGGTGAAATAGTCTAACGTCCCTAAATGGATTCATGCAGCGTTTAGTTTGATTCATGCACGACACAAGGACCAGTATCTATCAGTGATGACATAACTAATATCTGAAAATGAAGCATCCTACTGGAAGGAGTTTAGAGCATTGGCGCTCATTCATTCACCACTACTCTAGGTTTGACACTATGCAAAACTTCAATTGTTAACACATATTCAGAGTTCACAAGCTAGGAATTTCCCCACTCACCAGTGGGGCCAAAGGAAGGGGATGGGATGCTTTCAGGTCACCATCAGCAGAGAAGAGCTGACAAACACATACTTTTCTCACAACTCCAGCTGAACAAGGCTGTCAGTGATTTGTAATATCAGCATTAAATTGAAGATGCTAAAATACCCTGACTCCCACTGTAGCAGATTAACCACTGCAGAAAAACTGTATGTTGATCGAGATTCCTTAGCTGTTAAAAAAATTCAGGTTCTTTCTATTTTTACTGGTCAGGAAAGTAGATTTTTTGACAGGGAGAGTAGATTAAGCTGAGCTTTTGTACTACTCACATCACAAAAGCTAAACCAAGCACTTCAGTTATTTAATTCTGTGGAGCTACACTGTTATTTCTGTTTGGAATCAAGTTATAGCAGAATTTAGCTTAGGCTTTAACTTTATTCAGCTTCTGACATTAGAAGGAATATGAAAAACAAATTAAGAAGCAGCTTCTGTTGTAGTCTGCAGAGTGGATTACCACCGACTGCCAACTGCTTATGCTGTGAGGGTACTCAGGGAAGCAACTGGCTGCAGGTGCTCACAACCATGGACATGATAGTATGGATATCTTTCTGCAGTAAAGGTTTTTACCCATTTCAGAGCATCCGGTATATTCAATAAGTAAAAAGGTTGAAAAGCCACGAGTATCCCACCCTGAGCCAAATAAATTTGCTTCTAATCCAGATGCTAAAGTCAGACTACTGTAGCATACCTTGGGCAAAATTCTCTGAAGTTTCCCCTAGCTGAATCTCTCTGCTGCATCTATAGAAATGGAAATAACAGCATCCTAATCCTTATGAGCACCATGTGACACCTGTCTTTCAGTGACTGACAAGCTTTTCTGAATACAGTTACATCTGTGACTGGGAAAATCTGTCAGTCATACGGTGCCTTCAACTTCCAGTGACTTCCTGCAGGTTTTGCCTGCAGAACATCTTCCTTGTAACATTACTGCTAAAACTGCCTTTTCAAACAGAAAGCCCTCTCCTTTCTGCAGTTCAGCAGGTAGTCTGTATGGAAGCCTGGAGGTCAAATCACCACCTAATATAAATCACTATGTTCCCATGATATGGCTTTTAACTTTTACTTGTCAGGAAAAATACAGTGGTGTACACAGACCCAGTACCGCATCTTGACACTTTATCCCTTCCACAAGTGATATTTCTGTATCACTCTTGTACATGCAGCCATCTCTAACTGCATGCAGGTATACAGGTAAATGGAGTGATGACAGCTAGTGCAGTGCCTTTCACACCCAAATCTGCTCTCAAGCACAGTAATTCACAGTTTCCAAATGCAATTGCCTAAACTGATACACAACAAAATGATAATATGCAAACTCACATAGATGCATAGACTTATTAGAACCTAGGCAATTTATCGTTATTACTTAGTAGAAAATAAATAATTGTCTGTCAAAACAATAATTTAATGTAGCAATCTCTAGCTATTAGTCACTGTAGAACATATTTAAATCACAGAATCACTGACTGGTTTGGGCTGGAAGGGACCTTAAAGATCATTGAGTTCCAAACCCCATGCTACGGACAGGGGCGTCTTCCACTAGATCAGGCTGCTTAGAACCCCATCCAGCCTGGCCTTGAACACTTGAGGGATGGGACAAAGTAAAACAGAATCTAAAGCAAACTTCCACACACCAACAGACACACAAAACAGTATGCTGCTCAAAGTGCAATGAGACAGAATTAGAAGGCTACTAAAAAGAAGCTGTATCAAGTTATTATTTAGCTAAAATTACAACAGCCAGAAAAAATACAAACAAACATCTCTGGAAACATTTTTCTCAGTCACATTGCTATACATAGCAGTGATAATTACACAGCAGTATATTTTTTTTTCCTTACAGTGATAATGATATTGGTAATGCGCCTCCCTTTTGACTCAGTGCCACAAATCTAGTCTATGGGGCAGTAACAAGAAGTATGCTAGGGATTTTTAACTCCTCCAGTGGACACCTGAAGGCCTATGCTTATGCTTAACACTGGGCACCAAATGGCACCTTCAGTCACTGTAGAGACTCGTTCAGTCCAACCTCCTCCTACTGTCCCCACCTCAGCTTCATCCCCCACTCACAGGAGCTGTACCAAGGATGAAACAGTGGGACAACTTACAGATAAGACTCAAGAGTGTGAGCATCATTATCCATGTTAGCATGAAAGTTAAGTCCCTTCAGTACATTAGCACACCGCCCTGTTGCACAAGCAAGAGGCTAGTGAGGTGCCTTCTCCCCAACTCATGCCTTATAAAAGGGACTAACCTCTCAAGGTGTGTGAAGTATGCCAAGCTCTTCCACCATCCCTAGAAATTCACGTGTGTGTATTTCTGACAGAGCATTTTACGGATGAGCTCTGAATGTGCATAACAAGACCACATTCTCCTACAGCTCCTGGAATATTTGTGCTTGACTCAGAACAACACACTCTAGCACAGGGCTGACCTTTATAGCACTAAGCTCTTAATTACTACTCAGATGTATATATCCATAAATTATAAATCCTTTTAATTCAACTGAGCAACAAAGCAGATAAGACTGTAGTCACACTGTTATTTTAGTATAGTTAATAAGATTCAAAATTACATGCAATTTATTCATACCCATGTAAGATCTACCACAGGAAAAACAAAACCCCCAACCCAATCCTGCAATACTGCCATTAAAGTGCATAATGAGATCTTGTCATTCCAGAGTGGTTTGCTTCATTTCAATAGGATCACCAAATTGTTTACTGTTCAAAAAGCTACAGTATCTTGAGGGCAGTTAGAACAGGAGTGGGAACTCCAGCCCTGACAGAAAAGTAGCTTTTCTATTTATTTTGCACAGGCAAACATAAATGGCGACTAACAATAAGCAGCCCTTTTTCTATCTGAAAGTCATATGCTCATTTTCTTCCTTTCAGACTGCTTAGTCTTTTCGCAAAGAAACTTCCTGATAGTCAAAGTTTACTTTATTTAAGACTACAGATAAGCACTTGAAGGTGGCAGTGCTCTACATGGTATCAAAGTTACATGGTCAGTCATTGTGTGATAATAGTAATGGGTCTGATATATTTGCAACCACTAGTACAACACATCAGTATTTCTTAGATTCCACAGCTGTAAGAAGCCCTATTCATTTACAGGAGTAGTCTTAAGAGATCTACTACGATGGCTTGAAAACACTGGATCAAACTGGCTGTAGAGAATGTCATGGCCATGATGTCCCATTAATGGGCCCCTTTTATTTCAACATGAATACTATCCAGAAAGGACAAATCTATGGAAAACAATTCATTGGGTGACTATGAATAATACTGGTTTGTCTTTATGTTGATCCCCTTTAAAAAAAAATAGACATAATTTAAATATAAATACATATGAAATGCATAGATAAATATATAGAGATAGCTATGTTAATATGTAGTCTGATCAGAACTGGATTAATCAAAGAAAATCTAAAGGCACCACAATACATCAGCATCACTGAATAGAATACTCACTATAGTTTGCATTTATGTAGTTCTGAAACCAAGCAGTCAGAAAGCCATATACAGCAGGGAATATGTCTCATTATTTTAATCTCACAGCCTAGGCAACTAAGACTCAGATTCACCTAATGATGAGCCATACGCAGACAATCTCAGGTAAAGAATTCAGCTGTTTTGACTCCCATTTCTTTATCTAGTTAATAATCACAAAGTCTGGGAGCAAAATAAGAAAACTTTAGAAAAACTGAGGATTTTCATTTTGAGTTGTGTCCAGAGGTTATAATGAGCAGAGCACTGAATCTTCTCTTTGCCAATAGTCTTAATCAGTCCTATTAGCATTAAACAAATTAGCTGGTATAAAATCACCTTCTGTTAAAATAACTCTGAATTATACTTGCACATTGGAGAAGACAGTCTGCACAGGTACAAATGAATAGTGCCTTGTTCTCTTTCTTGTTTAATTAATCAAAAGGTATTTAAAGGAACAGTAATTCATCAGGCTAAAAAATCTTGAAGTGTATCATATCACGGCTGCAGCAAACTCGCCTATGTGCAAGGAAAGCCTCATTTCTCACTTCCACTGGTGTTACATTAACACAGCTTTAACTTTGGTTGAGCTAATCCTTAGCTCATTTTAGTGTGACAGGAAAAACAAACTTCAAATCCTCTACATAAGGCAGCTTTAAATTGGCTGCAATTTTTTTTTTTTTTTTTAATTATTTGACTCCAGTGTCAAATCAACCTTGGATACAGATATAACACAGTGACAGACTGCCTTCTGGGCTGACATGAGAAACAGTCAATTTAACCTTATAATTTGAACCGTAAGGAGCCTTCAATAAGTAAATGAGGATGTAAGGTAAGATAAAGAAAGGTTTGGTATGAATTCAAGCTAATGTAGTGCTCACAGACATGAAGAATATGGTGCTCCATAAGAAACACCTTCCTGCAACCTGGAGAAATACCTTCCTTCTTTCAACAGCTGAATAGAGAAGAAGCAGCTCAGCAATGTTCTGCGGCTAAAGTGCTGTTGGTCCATTTAGAAGTCTCGGTCACGGCAGTGGGGTAAAGCACCAAGACTGCTGATATTTTCAAATCTCCTAGCAGCAGTAACCACACAGCAGCTTTTCTGCAAAATAAACAAAACATGAATCCAGTTAATTCAGCAGTATACTTTTTCTATTTGGTTAAGCGTTCTAGGACAACCACATGGTGGTTTCTTTGTGCATAAGAAAAAAAAGCAGCACTGAAGCTTCTTGCTTACAAAGGGTTCTTGCAGCCACCTATTTGTGAGATGTTTTATACAATATTAAAAAAGACAAGGCCTCTTTGTTAAGTGAAGAAATGGTCCTGGAGGTCTCTCTTGAAATGCAGCTACTCTGCTTTTTTGCCTCTCTTGTCACACAGATCACAGCATGAAAAGGCATGCTGCAAACCTCTCCATTTATTTGTGTTACCACTGCAAGCATTTATAATGCCAGGTCTAAATCAACTGGCACTTGAGTGTATTATTTTGGGTTGAATGTGGTAACCATACTACTTGCCTGATAAAAATAGCTAAAGGGATTCTTTAAAAATAAAGCACTGCTATGACTTTAGATCCACTCATTAAGTAAACTCAAATAAACTCCAAAAAGAAAAACACATGCAGAGGAAATAACACTGGAAAAGCCAAAACCAGGTTTTCCTGCAAGTTAGATCATGGGTAGGTTACTATGTTACAAAGCTATAAAAAGTTTATTTAAAAATAATTTTGACTGCTGTTGGACGGTCAATTTATCTCAAAGTTGATTTTGGTTGTAATAGAAAATTGTGTAATACGGTGCTTTCTGCATTAGAGAGGGAGAATTTTCACCATTTGGTTGCTGGGCAGCTCATGGTTGAAATGGGAAATACAGATAAAAGCACTAGTCCTGTAACAGTCAGGAAAACCTGTTTAGAAAACTGCTACACAGAAGCACACAGGTGAGTGGACCAAAGCTTCACCTAACCTATCCCAGCACCAGTGAAGTGGGGATGAATGCTGAGCGTCACAGAGAAGTATTCATTCCCAATGGGTTCCCACTACAGAGGCTGATGCTCAGACAGTACCATATCAGGGATTTATGTGGCTTCAGAGAGCAAGCAGGATATAATAACGGCACCTTAACCCTCACTGAACTCCAGTGTACCACAGAAATGCAGTTTCAGGTCCCTGAGATAGCTCATTGAAAGATCAATAACTTCTGTGTAACTATACTACACTGTATAAAATCTGTTCTAATCTTACTTACTCAAAACAGAACTGAAATTTCATCCTCTCACAATACTTTTTTACGTTTCTGGACAAACCCTGTTGCAAACAAAACCCAGTACATCACTTGCCCTACAGAGCAGATGATGGATGGTGGCAGCATTAAAAACTCGCTTGTGGTGGAAAGTGGACTACTTTTATTTTGGCATCCTGGTTGTTACTCATGACGCACAACAAAAAGGAAATGGTTTTACAGTATGTGTGTTCTCAGCCTAATTCACATCTTGACCCTCCACTGAGTTTTGGCCAGAGATGCCCCCAGAAAGTCTGAGAGGTTCCCATGGTCCTTCAACAGAAGCACCAATTTCTGTGGTAGCTGGTAAAAGTGGCTGTGGGAATTAGTGTACTGGTTTATGGAGATACTGTACCGCCTGAGGCAGCCTGATTTCAAAGCAGCTGAGTGAGTATGCTTTGGTCAGAGACCAGAGTCAGAACATGAGAGCAGACTTGAGTGTCCCTGATCCCCAGGGGAGGCAACCAAGCCAGCCTGAGAACCACTAATGAAGTGTTTGTTAATGAAAGGGCAAAGACAGGGAGCCAGAAAAAAAGGACAGAGTGAGAGATGCTCTATCAAAATTGTTTGGGTTGCTACAGGCTCAAAGGACAGAGAAGTGCCCTGTTAGAACTGGGTCCTCAGAACTGTGGGGCAGCTTCTTTTACAGGACACCTTGCTTTCATTTTGCTATAGTTAGTGGAGCTGCCCTGAGGGTCTGGCTCGTGTCTCTGCTAAAAAGTAATTACTTTTCATATTTCTACCCTTTTTAAACCATACTCCTAACCACAGCATGAAAACTTGAAAGCTTTCAGCACTGAAAAATTATTGGGTGAAATCCTGCCTCATGAAAGCCAGTGGGAGCATAACCATTCCCTCTAAAATGGCCAGGGTTTGCAGCACACATGGCTTCATACATATGAAGTTTTTTGCACATTGCTGTAACTTGGTTTAAATAATAGGGCCAGTTTGTATTTTGAATACTTTCCAGATGACAGCAGGGATGGTGATGGTGAATACAGTTTGGATGGTGACTTTGTTTTCAGGTTTTCAGCTGCACACTGATCCCTTCTGCAGAGGATACAGTATTTACATCTGAAGAAACATCTGAGACCTGAAACAAACCTTCTGTTTGGCAGCTCTTTCAGAAAGGTTATTGAGCCGGAGGTGGTTGGGATGCAGAGTCACCTTTAGCCGCCTTCTAGGAGGCAAAAAAAAAAGAAAGATGCCATTGCTGCAGTATTAATTGAAGACCAATCACATTTAAGGTAATGTTGGAACACTGCAAAATCAGCAAGTTTAGCAAAGCTGTTTTTCAAGATGCACAAGAAATATGAGCAAAATATACCAAGGGAGGAGCTACAAAGAATACATGAGTTGTAAGGCTTCTATTAGGGCAGGGTTTCCCCGAGAAGAAAACTGGCGATTGGAAGAAGCATAGCAGGTAAGCAGCCTGTGTTCTTGCAGCATTTGGAAAAGATAGTTTCTTCTCCAGGTGGCAGGAATTGGCGCTTCACTAGAGTCCAACTAAAGGATTTGAACTGTACCTTATGAAACCCCCTGAAGAGATATGTAACCGTGACAAACTCTCTGATTTTTACTGTGCATGCACACTTATAGATCTTCTAATAATCTCGTGGGGCATAGCTGTTCTGGGAGATTTTAATGAAAACTAAATTTTAGTGAAAACTGTGATAACTTATTTGATTGTTGCTATTTCCCATTTTATGCTACTTTTTGTTATCCTTACTCTGTATAACAGGAACAACTTGCAAGGACAGAGCTGTCAGGGCACTACTCAGTCCATCCTGCCAGAACCCACACCACCTCATCAGTAGAGGTACTACTGCTTTATTGTCATCATAAACTTTGCTCTTATTTTTTTAATTAATAATATGATATCTTAATTCTTAATGATGGCTGCAGCTCAAAAGGCACCTTGATATATATCAGCAGCCTTCCAGTGTCTGAAGGGGGCCTATAAGGATGATGAGGATGGACTCTTCATTAGAGACTGTAATGGTAGGACTGTAATGGTAGGAATGTAATGGATTAAAACTTAAACAGGGGAAGTTTAAATTGGATATAAGGAAGAAGTTCTTTAATGTGAGGGTGGTGAGGCACTGGAATGGGTTGCCCAAGGAAGCTGTGAATGCTCCATCCCTGGCAGTGTTCAAGGCCAGGTTGGACAGAGCCTTGGGTGACATGGTTTAGTGTGAGGCGTCCCTGCCCATGGCAGGGGGGTTGGAACCAGATGATTTTAAGGTCCTTTCCAACCCTAACTATTCTGATTCTATAGATGTCCTAGGCAATACAGCAGGCATTTTATTTAACATAGGTGTGCTTTGTCTGCAACAAAGGAGGAAGTGAATATTGCACTTCAAATGCTGTAAAGATACTGGCACCTCGCTTAAACTGGGCTTACACCACAACACCTGTTTAAAACTATCTATCTCCTCATGAACCACTAAACCAGAGCGGACTCACTTAAAATCAGCCAACAGGAAGCTCATCAACAGTGTGGCTCTCCTGAACTCACTGACTACTTTTACAGAGGAATAATCAAAACAACTTAAAATCTTGTTGATCCTCCAGCTCAGCCCAAATGAATTGTTTGTGTGAACAAACAACTGCTTCTTTTGTGTTGGCCACTAAGCTGGCAACCCTCAAAGGGCAAGATGCTGCTTAGGTACAAAGATACATACGGGGTGAAGTCCCAAGCTCTGTTGGATAGGTATCCCTTGGGAAGAGGTAGGATGAAATCTAACAGCACTCATGGGGGACTTGAGGAGAGTCTGAAAGGATTTTCATAACAGGAACCAGAATCATTCCCAGCTGGAAAACTCTTTTTATATGGTAATGCAGTGCTTATTTTGTAAAAGGTCTAATTTTGCTAAGAAATGGATCCACTTGGTAATTGCATGATCTTATATTTCTTATCAGATGTGCAAGAACTGATGAGCAAGTATGAGCATGCAAATCATGACAAAAAAATAAAGCAAAGGGACACGTGTGGCTCACAGTGGCAAGAAATGCAGCAACAAGTAAGATTCAAAAACAGTTAAGAGAAACGTTAAAGCAAAGAGTGATGTGGCAACACAAGAAGGCAACAGCAGATCTACAATACACAAGGATATATAAATTTAGAGACCTGGAGTCTGCAGTGGAGCTTGTGGTCTGATAACCATGGGTGTTTTAAGGCAGCAGTTGCACTTAATCTCCAGCTAAAGAAAAACCAGAATTCTATTAAGAGTTTTCCCCAGAAACTTACAATTCAATTATCTTCCGCAGGTCATATGTTCTGCCATCATGCAATGCTGTCATTTCAGGATACTGTCAGATGGCAGGTAATCCATAAAGTAAGTAAATTTTGCTTCACAGCAAAAATGCATTCAGATAGCTTCAGAGCATTTTACGGACACAATAAACAACATGAATGAAGTGGCACTGTAATATTCTATGTGGACATAAAATAGTTAGGTCATAATAGTTCTGCAATAGGGCAGCACAAGTGACACAACCATGACATGATGGCATGGAACACACATTTCAAAGATACAGGGATTATATACCATTTATCCTTGATGAGAAGCTTTGAGATGAAATCTTTGGCCTGATCAGAAACACCTCGAAATTCCTCATCTTCAAAATCCCAGCTACAGGACAGGATGTTGTTGAGGGTCTCATTATCATCATCACCCAAAAAAGGAGACAATCCACTGAGGCTAAAGTAAAAAGAAATATGTTCAATCCTCCTATCTTTTCCCCTTCCTGTACATGACCTCCAATGTGACACTTACAACTGTTCTGCCATTCCTGGCCTATCTTGCAACATGTTATTGTCTAAAAAAGTCTCCAGACCATTCCCATTCTCTCTTCTATTTACTTGTTTAAATAACCACCTTTCTTCCCTGATAAACCAAGCATTACTGTCTTTCATGGTGGGTCATATTTTCTGGCCACTCTTGCACGTACCTATTGGGAACTTACCAAGCAGTCAACGTTATTCTGGAAGTGATGCTCAAACAGTCATGAGAGATGTACAATGAAACAAAGAAGAAAACTTAATGGTGATTAAAAAAGAGGAGAGAATACTGAATACAGAATTTGGAAAGAAGCCTGTGTTTTCTATTTTGGGCACAGATTTTGTCCATCTTCCAATATAACAACAAATTTGGACTACTGACTCAGTTCAGACTAGAAACAGCTTACAAAACAAATACTGAATCCTACTCACAGCATATAAGCAATGACTCCTAAACTCCACATGTCTGTAGGAAAGGAGACGCACTCATAATTCACAACTTCAGGAGCAAGAAATTCTGGAGTCCCAAAGTTAACTCGAAGTTTTTCCCTGGGTTGATATCTAGGAAATGGAAACATTAACAGAGGACATCAATTACAGATCTAATTAAAGTTGCATCTAGTAAGTTCTCTAGTACTTGGAGGGATTTCAGAAGCATACAGGAAATTCAGTAGGAAAACAAGGACAGACAGAGGTACACATTAAAAATAAATATACCCCTATATAGAATGAAAAATATTTGCAAGCTTCATAACATACTTTAAGTCAAACCCGAACTACTATAACAAAGGAAGAAATTCAAATTTCAATGATTCCTCAGAACAGCTGTTATCATCATTTTGGGACTTCTCCATATCATAGGCATGGAATTTTTCACCAGTAAATCCTTCACTGAAGTTATGGTTCCTAATTAAACTAGAAAGTGATATAGCATGGGATATGTTGTAACAGTCCTTCATGGTCTCTTACACTCTTTTTTGAAGAATCTCATAATATTGGAGACAGGAAACAAGATAAGATGTACCACTGATTTTGTCCATTTTAGGGGTTCCAAGATACTTATGTGCATGCTTAAAATCAGAATCAGCCCTCTTTCAACCTTCTACCTGAAAAAAAAGGCTTCAAACCAATCTTTTTTACTCCAAACAATCCTTACTAAAAGATAACTCTGGTTAAAAGAGACATGCTAAATCTGTCCTAAGAGCAGTAGGAGATCATTATGTACCAAATTCCATTGCAGAGATGCAAGACTTTTTTCATTATTTCCTAATTCACTCATGATTAGCAAGAACACATGCACATACCTTCTTGCCAATCCAAAATCAATAATTTTTATCTGATTTGCTGCTCTGTTCACACACAGGATATTCTCAGGCTGCAAAGAGAAAGTGAAAAATAATGAGAAACAAGTATCAAAAAATGGACTTAAAGAAAACTGTAGGGAGAAAAATACTACAAACACAGCAAACGTCTTATAAGCATTTTTTGCTTTCCTTCTTGTTCAGATTTTCCTGCATAGGGTACCCCCCCTGCTATCACACAACAGTTGGGGTCGTGTGTTCTGTGCCTGCAACTGCTTTTTCTTCCCCTTGTCTTTTCAATTTGACATAAGGCAGCAGTTCAGATAAAGAACTAAATAGGGGGAGGGAGATGGAGCCTGCAGACTTCCAAAGCGGCGTATCAGGATGCTGGCACTGTGGTTTTACAGACCTTAATAAGCTGACACTGATTAAAAAAAAAAATACAATAATTTCTTGGGCTTTGAAGTTTATCTTACAGCTTTAAGTTTCTGAGTTCACAAATGTTCTGGCAGTAATTGATTGAACACCGATATATTAAGCTAGTCGCGTCAACTTTATGCTTTTCTCAGATATTTTAGCAAAAGGTAGGATTCACAGGTTAAATCCCTCTGGGGATTTGCATAGGGTCAAATGTTGTTCTTCACTTCCCTGGCAGGAATCCATTAACTTCCTAGAATTATGCCAAATTCATAGAGAAGGGACTGAGAACAGAATTTAGCCAATTGTCTTTGAAAAGTAAATACCTAAAATACAGTCTCATATTCACTGCCAGCAGTTTTATAGCTACTCTGTCTTGTTGCTCACTGAATCCTCTTTGAAACAAAACAGGCCTCAACACTTAAAACATTAGTTAACCTTTGTCACCATTGCTAATTCATTTTATATGTAGGACTTTTAAACACTATAGGACTTTTAAACACCAGATGTCCATAGTTTCTGAGGTCTGGATGATTATGGTCAGGGTGATTTTCTTCCAATTTCAAGCTTTCTTTCCCAAACTCATTTGTTACTGACAGCAATCTATGAACAAGCAAAACAGAATGGAGAAGCTATAGCTGGCAAGCACACAAAAGGAGGTCACTGGGAAGAATTTCTTGGACTGTATATGAGTAGTTTGACCCCATATTAAAACTGTGCCATCTCCAAGGTCATACTTAATGTGTCCCAAAGAACCATGCAAACTTCTGCTTGACGGGTTTCTAGGTAACTGGATGTTTATGAAAAAAGAGAAAAGTGAGTCTGGTCATTGAACAGCAACCGAAGCAGGTCCCAGCAAGCATCTGCTCATTTGCTTAACCACTGCAATAATATATACGCTAATAACATTAAAGATGTACTATATTAACCCAGTAACTACAAGCCAAAGCCAGCAGCCGTAATAAAAATCTCACCAAAGAGAAAACCATCTAGTGCACTTTATGTTTCTTTTTGCTTTGTTGCAAAGCTCAGGGATCACTAAGAAGCTTTACAGCCAGTCATAAAACTAAAGACATCATCCCATTTTATTCCTGCACTGAACAGAGGTAAGAAACGAGCCTATTATTTGATATAAACTTGGGTTAAGGAAGAAAGAGACAACTTAAATATACAGCCTAATGAAAAATACCTTTACAACAAATGTTTTCTAAGGGGGGGCAGCTAACCATTAGCAGTCAACCAAAGTAAGAATTTGCAATTGGTGGATTGGTTTTTAAAAATAAATGAGGGGCCTTTTCGTGTATATAGTTGAATAGTTCTGTTAACTAAGCAAGTACATGGCAACCTGCCACCCTTCTCTGGGCTTTCAGCTACAGTAGCAATTATTGCCTAACCCAACATAGATGTTCTGCATTTATTACATCAGCCACTGACTACTGTTATTTATTTCTTTCATTTCAGCAAGTACATTTTAATGCATTTTCTCTTAAGCTGGCTACCTATTGCTGCCTTTTCATGACTACGACAGAATAGTGTAGTCCTCAGATACATGTGAGGACTTCTACTGATCCTGAATAACCCTTGAATTTAGTTCCACTCACTCATGCCTTGGTTTCTGCATGGTAAAAAATTGAAATAATTGCAACCCTATGGCCTACGTGTAAAACAGAGGTCTTGTGCAGTTGAAGTAAGTAAGATTTACATGCTATTTTGAGATCCAAATATCAAAATTGAAAATAGCAAGATACTTGTAGTCAGCTGCTAGCTTTCTGTAAAATCAGTCTGTGGAAAATTCTAGCACTATGAGGCTTGATGACGTATGACCATAATTCTTGTCTAATTTACTTACTCCTGTAGTAATTTAACTGATCTCAATGTGGTTAAAGTAAATACACATTGGTCTAAGGAAAGCAGAATAAGGCCCTTTGTAGTTTCTGCCATGGGAATCTGAGCAGTATGGCTTACCATTAAGAATAAGAATTTCCACAGCTGTCATTGCACAAAACATACATCTCAATTCTCTACCTTGAGATCCAAATGAAGAATGTACATTTGGTGCATGTACTGAATTCCCTCGCAGATGTGTTTTATGAACAAGATAGTATCCATCTCTGTCAAATTGCAGTTTTCATCAATAATTCGGTCAAATAACTCTCCTCCTTCCACACTGATGAGAGAAAGACAGTAAATTGGTAACCTAGTCCAAATCCAATCCCATACAGTTAGAGTAATATAGGGTTTATGCTACTATTTGAATAATTTACAGTCAAATTAAGTAAGGCAGGTATATAATATGAGTTTGTACTCTGACCTGAACTTTTCAAGCACTGGGTTCTACTGCGTACTGGCCTGAACTTCTTAAAGGTCTGAGAGTCCAGTCTCCCATCCACTGATACCCATAAATGTTTGGAAATCTGAACCTTATGCTACCTTGTGTCATCATTTTATACCAGTAAAATTAATGGAGTCACATGGAAAACCAAGATAATATGCTGGAGAATCTGCGTTTAAATAACTGTCAAAAATGTATTTAATTTGGCTTTAAATCCATCAGAGTTTAAGAAGGACATGGTCCAAAATTTCTATTTGAAACTATCTAAAGTCAACAAAAAATTACTTCTAATTTCTCATCACATTTCAGAATGCATCCAGCTTACCCATTCACAGCTACACAGGCATTTGCCTTTTGTGATATGTTAATCATTTAGACCAAATTCAGAGGACTATCTGAATGTCCCAAAGAGCCACATTCACAGAACTTTGAACTTTCTGACATGCTTTTCAATGTTTTAGTTATGACTTTTTTGGATTCCTTATGACAACATCTGCTTAACTTGACTTTAAGGCATCTATTTTGTGCCTAATTAGCTTGATAAGCCAACATGAAAAACAGGTTTATCCATTCTGGCACCCAGTATAAGGATTAAGCACAACTACGGCTGGCTCTTCTACAGTGTAAGACATCTTCTAGTTTGCTCCACAGAGCTGGAGATATTCTGACAAGTCCTTTTCTTAGCTGACTAAAGTTAAAATATGAAACTGAAGAGAAAATATATAACATAGCTCTATCATCAAATGGAGCAGTGGTTTTACAGCACCAGGAATGTAGCACATCACTGGAAAAAATGCATAAATTGCTGCTTTGGAAAAATTTTCCCTTTAATTTTGTTGTTGGTGTTGTTGTTGTTCCTGAGAACATCTTTCATATGTTCTTTCCACCTGTAAGAAGCTCTAATTTCTGGAGAAAGTAAGAAGGAAATTGATAACTCTACTAAAAATTGTTAAGACAGAATGGAAAACAAAAGAACACACTTACTATTCCATGACTAGTACAATATCATTTTTAGATTCAAAGGCATCATATAGCTGGATGAGGTTCACATGATTCAGCTGGTTCATGACATTGATTTCATTCTTTACTTCATCCTGTAAAGAGTCATGAGTATTGTTTCAGAAAGATTTTCTCTAAGAAAGCTGCATGAAACAGGACATAGTTTGAACCAGATATCTACATTATCTTCATGTTTTCACTCATGGCAACCAAACACATGGTTTTGCTTTGATCACTCCTGCAGTGGTAGATGTCAAGGCTATAGGAGCTACTAGGCCGAACTCAGAGCTCAAGTGGGGGACTGCTTCAGTAATAAGTTATCTGGGGGGAAAAGGAAGGGAGAGACCATATGCACAAGTGGTGGGTTCTCAGGGATGTGAAGAAAAGAGAGAAGCAGAATAGGACTTGGTTCAACCAGCTGTAGGAATACAAAATCAAGCTGGGTAGGAAAAGTCCAGAACAGTCCTCAAAACATCCCTTTGCAGTCAGAGGAGAGAGTCTGCTAACTCCATTCAGCCTAACTATTTTAGATGTGCAGCTTAGGATGGGCTGAATCATTCTCTGGTGTGTCAATCTCACTCCGTTGACAAGGGGATTCTTGGTGATCAGCTTTGCCCTAGGCAACCCCAGTTAGCTGAGACAAATCTCACCCTTGAGTGCCATTAGTGTCACTGCTGTCACACAGAGGATGCTATGAATGTTTTTCCTGTGAAAGCAAGCCCCAGATGGCTATGCAGTTTGCAAAACGGGCCAGATGAATTCTTCTCATCTGTATTTGTATTGATGTGAGGAACCCAGATCATGCCTGTTATCAGCATCTCTCTCAGTGACATCAAGTCTTTGCAGCAAAGGCTACAGTCTGCTTGGGAGGGAATAACACTATGTGATGTGACAGAGCTGACAGATGTTTTCATCATTAAGGAAAACTCTAATAGAATTAACAGCAGAAAGTGAAAAACGAAAGCCAAAATGACACAAAATGCTGAAAAGAAAGTTGGAAAATGTAAGACAGAAAATCCAAAAAGATGACTTTGATGAGTTACTAGATGTTCTGGAGAGGGGAAATAGAACTAGAGCCAATGGTAATCTAGCAGCTCCTATGAGTATGATGGCTTGTTAGCCACTTGTCCATGGTCTGTTGTGTAGAACACATGCATTGAAGATGTGGGATCCATTGGGGAACAAAAGACTAAAGTTACATTCTACCAACCTTCTGTTTAGGACCTTTTGCTTTTATAATTTTTGCTGCTAGCTTGAGACCTGTTGCTTTCTCTTCACATTTGTACACTTGACCAAATCGTCCTCTGGAAGCCGGGGGGGGGGGGGGGGGGGGGAGGAAAAAATAAATAAATAAGCCAGTGGTACTGTTGTTATCCCTGAATGTAAACTAGGTTATAAACATCAGAAATAATCCTCTCCCTACTAGGTTCCATTTCAATTGCTCTATTGCTATTTTGTTGTGTAGATTAGATTTGCTACTGCTCAATTACACACACCAAAATCACCCATTGTTCTAGCTGACATTATCCCACTTCTATGATTCACTTTACTCACGTCATAACACGCAATGACTAATCCTGAAGAAGTCAACATAATGCCAGGATAACAGCTCGTTTATGTGCGCAATCTGTGATCTTCTGATGAAACAAAAGCTTTACACAAGACCATACTGCCATCAGAAATGTCAATATTACTCTTTCCTAAACAATGTCAGCATGAGAGATAATGCAACTACATGGCCTGTCAGATTAGCCTGCTGATCTATCTGAAAACATGCATGTGTTTTCAGGGATGGGACACACTGAGAGAAAGAGGACTACAACATGTCTCTACGTCCTTCTGGCTGCAACATGAGGTAAAGCATTACAGCATCCTAGGAGCACTGTCATAAAGCCTGAGGGCAGCTGGCTGACCTAGAACAATACCCAATATAAACCAAGTCTGCTGATGCCAAAGCTTAAGCCAGAATTCACCCACACAGTAAAATCAGCCTCCTATTTTCACCCCTTTCTAAAGCACAGTTAGAGCTTAGACTTTGATTACTTTGGCTCTAGTGAGGCATGTTGTTTCCATTCACCTTCCAGCATGCTTGTCTGTAAATTTGTGCCCTGTTTTCTGTATTGATTGGTTTCACCTGACTTACCCTCCCAGGATTTCATTCTCACTGACGTTATAATAACTGCTGATCCCCACCCTTTTGGCTGAGACAATCCGGTGATCAAATGGTGCTGGTGGAGTAGGACTATTGTCTACAAAAGAAAAAACAGAGAGATGGCATAATAGTGGTCACATGTAGTACTTGTCTGTCTCATATTTTAGTCCCTCTTTTCCCCAGCTAAGCTCATTTAAGAACTGAATATACCTCCTGTAAATTTTACAGACAAGTCTTTTCCTGTTGTTGAAGAAGGGGCTTAATCCAAGAGCTCTGGCTCAGAAGGCAGGGTGTTGGTGTGGAGCTAGACTAAGACAAGGACTTTTTTATTAAGTTGCCATCTTCTGCATAACAGTAGCAAGAGGCAAAATGAAGACTGCTAGACTAAACCAATGTAATTTCATGTCCACAAATGGCCTCAGCAATTTGTTTGGAAGGAATTCAGCTTTTTCCCTGATTACCCCTCCATCCCCCCTCAGGGACTGTTAGTAGTTAACTGTGTACTGTAATTCTCCAGTCAGGTAAGAAGAGACCTGCTCTAGGCTAGCTAAAAGAGGCTACTTTCCAGGTTTTGCTTTTCATAGCGAAGAATCCCCTCCTCTACTGATTGAAACAACTTGTCATTTTCCACAGTATGGTCAAAACCTTTAAAAACACATCTATTGCTTGTGAACAGGAGGGAGTTTCACCCTGCAGGCAGCACCTGGGATGTCCAGTATGGCTCAGCACCCGGTATGGTAGGACACATGGTAACTGTCACATGCTGCTCTGAAGACTTTCTTTTGTTAAAAAAAGATGGCAGGTAAAAAGCTAAAAAGGGGCACAGAGAAGGGACAGGTTCCCAAGAACACATTGCAGCAGCTATGGAGTTTCGGCACAAATGCAGGTTTCTGGTATTATTGTCTGGACCTCCACATGCTGGACCATTCTGACTTCCTGATGTCAAAATCCCTGCTGGAGACCAGCCCTCCACGCCTAATTTCTCTTTGGATTTTTTGCAGGGTGTTGTGACTTCAATTTCATACCCACGTTGTTTTGCATTTGATTGATATCCCCGAGAGTGACCTCTGGCTGACCAAGGTGACAAATACTTCTTCAACTGGTTGGGAAGGCTAGAGCCCCAGTGTTTCAACATGAGCTCTCTGGTTTGGAATGCCGGCTCCCTTTTGTGCGAGGCTTGTTGAGCAATTTTAAAACCATTCATTACTCCAGTGAAAATGATTAAAAACACAAACAAATATAACCCATGACAGCATGTAGCTGGCAGGAACACTTTGGTCATTAATGTAGCAGTAGATTGTCCTTATTCACAGTGAATGACCATTTTTCAGGACACCAGCTGTGTACCTAGAATTTTTTTTGACAGTGTTAATAACTTACATGGTCAGGAAGTTAGTTCATGGTCAAGGAATTGTGAAAAGCTGGGGCTTCTGGAAGTTTGCCACTTACTTGGGATTCTGCACAGTTTGAACTGCACAACCTTAAGTATGGGCCATTGGGTATTACTGAGACCCACAAAATGCCAAGTAAACCTCTACCCTAAAGGCAGAATTTCACTCTAGCAACACAGACTCTAAGGGCCCTTGTAAGGGCATGTAAGTGACAGAAGAAAATGTCTCTCTGAAAGCTCAGCTCCCAAATTTTACCAAAATCTGAACAAGGATGTGCTCTTCTAAAGAGGCCAGAGTGCCTCTTTGAAATTATGTCTAAATTTTAAGCTTCAAGATTTTCTCAGTGACAGACCCGCTACTTTTTTTTCCTGCACACCAGAGAGGATTTCTCTCTATTCACGTATGAATTCCTATTACAGATTAAAGATGCTCCAAGAGAGACACTCTTAAACTTATAATGTGCCGGAGCTCGGGACAGGTTGTGGAGTTTAAATTTTAAGTACGCTATCTACTGTTTCCTGCTACAAGAGAATAGCACAAACATTTAAGAAATGTTTCCATTTCCTACTCTCCCCCCATTTCCAAAGCAAAGCAATTAATTTTCAGTCCTATGTATGCACATGCACACACATACAACTTCAAATCCTTCATGCCATCCTCTCATGTATCATCTCATATACAAATATAGGCAGTGAAATTCTCAAGCTGGAGGTCTAATAATAGGAATCTCTGCCTTATGCTGGTGAGCACTGCTTCAGAGTTTGGTGCACAAGCAACTTTTCTCTGACTGTTCAACAGCTTCAGTCGGGCTTCCACACAAAAGTGCATATTTCTTTATTTTATAGGCTGCAGTTGTTCTCACTTCAGATTGCAATAGAATGAATATGAGCAAGCTGCTTTGCAGGCTACACCCAGAGCATTGCAGATTCTGTGTTAACACATATTCTCAGCATTTTCCTGGGTCAACCAGTTTTGCTACAGATAACAAAATTTCTCCCACCAGTTTAAACTTAGGACTTTTAGCTCTATTGTTAAAAGAAGAGGGAAAGTGGATATATTAGCGGAGTAGTTGTGGCAGAACTGAATCCTCAAAGATGGTAGCAAACAGAACCACGCTATTTCCCATCAGCTTAGGATATGGCCCATGAACAATTGCTTCTACCATGCACACCTTTTCCCCCTACTAATTACAATCATAATATCATTCTCTTCTACAGATGTCTCTCTGATCATTATAGTGGAATCAAATGGCTTGCCTTTAGGAATACTTCCTATTAGAGGGTTGGGTTTTTTTTCATTTTACATGTGCCATCAGCACTTTCTGCATCTACCCTGCTCTTTTCATGGTCATCTTTGATTAGGCCTTCGTCATTCAATCCGATCTGTGCTTACTGCTACCACTATACTCAAATTGGAAGGTCTGATCAGTGACTCAACTATAATTTCCTGTACCTTTTTCGCAGCCTTTACACCTGCAAGGACAAAACACGGCATTAGTGCAGGGTTCATTTAAATCAGAGCAAATTTAGAAACATAGGTAAAAAATGCCTACAGTATACTGCATTCAAATAACATTAGGTTATTTCCCTTCATGGTATAAAATAAATTGTTTTAATACTCACTTTGAGTAATAAAAATTACCCCTAAGTTAACCATGACAGCAAAGTGTTTCTCCAGTACTGAAATCCTCACCTAAGCTCTTCTAAATTTAACATTTCACGATCAATCACATCTTTAAAGCATTGGGAGAGCATTGGAATTTCACTCTGTTCACATAGGTTTGTGAGAGCTTAAACTGGTTTATCAATGAAGGGTTATATATAAATGCAGCAAAGAATTACAGTAAAAAAAATTATCAGTTTAATTGCCTGAGCAAAGTTCCATGGTTTTATCTTATCATTTCAGTAACTGCATTTTGCAGTACCTTAATTCCCAATTGATACACAGCCTGATCTAACCTTGCTTTGCTCATAGGTTATATGATGCTGCAGTATACAAATACAACAATGGAGAATTCTCCTCAGAAATGACTAGTCCAACACAATTCCCATGTTCCTAACCTTTTTCCCAAGCAAACAACCAAAGCACACTGCTAGCACCATGTATGGTAGCTTGTTTTAAGAGTATAATTTCAGATTAGAGCTCAGACCGGAGAGATAAACTCATTTTACTCTTTTGCATTGGGCTGGATTTTCACTGGTATTTATATTAACCAGCCACTTTGACTTGAAACTTGAACTTCACTTTCTAAAGCATGGGTCTCTTAAGAATGTGCAGCCTGAGCTTCAGACCTTACCTTCCCTCTGGTACCTCTTCTTCATCGCTTTGTCCTGCCTCATCTTCATTTTGGGAAGGAGCTGGTGGTTCCTCAGCATCTTCTTCACTCTTGTCAGCATTTTGCTCCCCTTCTTTCTCTTTCTTCTCTTGTTTTTCAGCTCCAGACACCTGATGTCCCTCCTTCCTCTCCCAATCTGCTGGGGGCTCACTCTCTACCTCCTGCCCAGTTTTCCTTTCACAAGCATCAACAACATCTTCTTCTTTCTGCTTTTCTATAGTGAAGGATTGCTGAACAGAGCTTCTCCTACATTTGGAATAGCTTTCAAAGGCCAAACTTTCTCCTTTCTCCTCTGGCCCTTCATTATGACATTTGGAAGGATCCATTCGAAGCAGAACAGAACTTTCCCTCTTGGCATTTTCCTTGTTGAGCTTACAAACTTCTTCCTGAGAGCAGGACTGACTCTTCTGGATAGCTCCCTCTGTAAGTAAACAGATTACAAAGGAATCTGTCAGTAATTCTCTGATAGTCAGTAACAAAGTAGGGTTGCATACTTAGCATAACTTCTGCTGCATTTTGAACCAGGCACACTTGCTTTCCTCTCCCACTTTCAAGGTCAGTGTAAGTTCTCCTAAGCAAGAATAGACTACATCTTTAAAACAGAGATATCATGGATCATAAAGTCTTCCTTTTAGACACAGCATTGGAAAACATTTCTCGCACTCAAATTTATTGTCGGCCAAGTGAAGGTTGATAAACTCCTAAGGCAAAGCATTTTTTGAGCAGTTTACCACTGTGTGCACAGGGATGTGAAAAGTATGTTGATACTGCTTGAACAATTCTCATTCATGCTGATGGGCACACGCATAATCCAAAGAACTTCAGTGGAGTTGTTCAGAAGAGTAATGGCTATTTCTGTGCAGTTGTACCCTTAGGAACTACAAACTGATCAGAAACAAAAAATATTCTAACCTGTTGAATCTGGTGGCTTCTTCTCTTTTGTTCCCGTTTCATTAACATGTGCCTTTTTTTTGGTGACCTGTGGAGAAGGCAATTGATGTTAGTCCAAGTATACAGTGTTCATGTTGCACTGTTCCTCATGAAATTGCAGAATGATTTATTTTTTGTCAAATCCAAGTACTTGTGTTCTAATTCATGTTCTTTTCATAAATTATGCTCTTTATTTTAATCACTACCAAGCTGATCAGATTGGTACCAGTGTAAAGCGAGAGAAATGATCTCAACTGTAATCAACATCAGTGTTGGCATAAACACAGAAAAGATCAGGATTGAGCCTCAGAGACTTACAGCAAAAAACATCCAGAAGTGAGCTTTTGCCCTGCACTAGCTTTTGCTGTTGATAATTAGGTTAGTTAAACCAAAGCTAGGACTATTCAGTGTTCTAGTGAAATGTTCAGTAACAGTCTTACTGACAGATTTCAAAAAGTTTTGCTGTTAATCAGCGTCTGGTTACAGCAATTTTAATGATCCAATAATTTCTTACAGGCTGACGGAAACAATTACCAGTAACTGGAGCATATAAACCAGGATGTCAGTTTTGTAGGATTCTCTCACCGACATTTTACAATGCTACAGTGACATCTAGAGGTGCTTTATACCAAGCCAGCTCCTCATAAAAACTGCTATTACTGTTACCTTTCTGGCTATTTACTCATATTCCTATGCTGTTTGCTCAGTGTGTTTTTACACTGGCTGCTCCTAAACTTGTAGTAGGATGGTGACCACAGTAAACCATGGTGTCTGCTAATCCTCAGTGCTCCTTTTCCACCTGCCTTTTTCCTCTCATAGTACTATGAAACTGGCACTATCATTATTAGTGATAGATCAACATGGTGTGAAAAATGCAGATACCTCTAAATATTTTCCAGAGAGACTACTTTTGGTCTTCGAGCTACCAGCTGAAGCAGTGTAATACGTATTTCAACAAAATATACAGGACCAAGCACTTAATTTTGAGTGCTTTAATCATGCAAGCAGTCCTACAGCTTATTCATATTGTATTCTGAGTATGAAACAGTCCTATTACTAAACATTTGCTCTGGAAAGCTTTCTGCATTTTTTATTATTCTTTTTTTTTTTTTGTTTGTTTGTTTGTTTCAATTTCATCAGGCTATATGAAAAATAAGCATGAAATTAAAGCAATGTGTGTCAGCTACAAATAGCTCCAGGGAAAGAAAGCAAAGAAGGAAAAATAGTTGAGGAAAATTGGATGAAGCAGCATGAAAGGATTTCAGCAGGACTTTTCGGAAAACCTTGATCTTCAAGGGAAAAAGAAACTGTAATGTGAGCATCAGAACTGCGACTGACAACTATTTGGGATGCAGCTGGTCCCAGGAAGTTGCTAGCCACAAAAAGGCCTAAATACAACTTGGTAAGTACCCTTGAAATATAAATCGGAGCCCTGTTCACAAGGAACTTAAATAGAAATGTAACAGCTCCAGATAGATCACAGGGAATCAAATAATGCTCATTTTGGTTTTTTAATAGTGAAAAGCACTAAAAGTAGTAGGAAAAAGCCTCAGACTTATACATTCTTCAGTGTGACCTCAATTAGTAATGCACTCAGATTCCTGTAAGTATTTCAGCCTCACCGTACCACTGAGGACATCAGCTCAGACCAAATACAGTCAGCTGAGCAAATAACCAGAAAGAGAGAAATGGCCTCTAGACTCTTTGATGAACAGGGCCAGATTTCACTTCTGCATTCAGAATTAATTGCAGGCACACAGCACTTCCTACTAAATATTGCTGCATTTTGCAGGTGTGAAATACAGAAGCTGGCTTTTGAAAATCTGTCTATGGGAAGGAACACTGGACGATGCTGAATAACTGAAATTGCCCTAGTGTTACATAAATTACTGCAGTGTTTATTAAAGCATCATTTCTGATCTCTTAACAGCAGCAGGAGCTCATACTAATTTAAAAGAAAAAAAAATAAAAAGAATATAAATAAAACATTTACTGGTATCCTTCAGAATGAATAAATGTAGCTATCTGCAAAAAAGTATAGTGTCAACAGTGCACTAGAATAAAAACTACAGATACAAGGACTAGACATTGGACTATTTGTAGAAACATGTAGTCTACACATGAGCATCCCAGTTTTCCCCATGTTTTGCTATTTGTAGCAACTTGTGACTTCAACTTGTCAAACCTCCACCCAGCAATAAAAAACGTGAAGTGTTGCTCATTATTTCTTCCCTGTGAAGGGTGGCATTGAACCAGGTTGTCTGGAGCAGACAGAAATCAACCTGTCCCTCCCAGCCAGGCCACAGGAGGCACAAAGCCCTCCTGGTGGTCTTCCAGGGTCATGTGTTCCTGTGGCGTCTGACCCTATGCAGTTGGGCCAGCTGCAATTAGATCCCACAGGTTACAAGCACCCAAGGCCATAAGGCTCTTCTGAAAATCTCATCTGAAAGGTGTAGTGGTTTGTTAAGGACATCCATCCCACCTGACTACTCATTATAACACCCCTCTTCTTCAGTTTGATTGCAGTGCCTTCTTAGGGGTATTTCTGATTTAATCCCTATTGGGATTTTATTTATTTATGTATCATTCTCCCTGAATTTTGGTGACGTGACTTTTTCTAGTCTGTAACTTCTAAAATTATGGAAATCAGTATTTCTTAATGGAAATTATCCTCCACCTTATTTTTCCCTTTTCTTGAATGACTTGAATATGTGCAATAAGGTTAATGGCATTGCAGTCATTTTCTCTATTTGTAGAAGCCAAAAGCTTTCAATCAAGTTTTCATCTTAATTCCACAAAAGGTTAAATATGAAAGGTTGCATTGTGATGCAGCAAAATACACCAAAGCAAAAAGCTGTCTGTGCCTACACCAGTTGGTATTGTGTCTTCAAAAATACATTTTCCAGACTTAAACATACTCTTTCATATGGGGCATTGCTAGACCTTAAGTAATAAAGAAAGACTAAAAGCCCACTTGATGGTAACAGAATAATGACAGATTCTCCAGAGATTGAAACTTCAATATAGACAAATTGGAAAAAAAAAAAAAAAAACCTTTCAGAAATTATTTAAATTGAGTTTAGAAACCTGCAGAAATTAAGCAATCAGCAATGATATATAAACATACAATAAATTTTACAGTCATCTCAAATGCAGCACGAAATTAATGTTTTTTTATAGACAACTGACTCCTTTTTAATGACTTGTACTTAGTTAAATTCCTTCTTTATACTGTAGCAGTCCTACCCTTGGAATGTTTTGCTAGCTAACTTTCAAATTTTTTTATTCACCTAATAAAACTCTTTGATTTTTTTTTCCTACTGCAAAAATTTTTGTAATGAATGGCCTCACAAAGCAGTCCCAGCCTTTTAGTTAGAGGTCCTTTATCATCCCATCGCACTTTATTTGATGTCAAGTCATTATTCTCAACTTCAATCAGACAATACCGAGGCACAAAACTTTGCATATGCCTAAATCCCATTTCTTACTTGGTGTTTTTTTCTCATGTTCTTAAGATACTTTGAGGAGCTTTGTTATGGCACGATATCCTTGTTTTGTGTAAGACCTGATCACCATCCATTTATCCAGATGATTAAGTTACCTGTGTTGTGCAATGAATTCATTTCACTAACAGACAGGAATGAGCCATGGGCCTTGCCACCTGAGCATGGCACTGTGATTGCTCCTAGTTATCTCCACATTGGTACACAGGAAAATGCATCACATACAACAGAGACCTGGGGACAACAGCATGCATGGTGGTGCCTACTGTGCTATCCCTCAAAGCTGGAATCCACCCCCTGCCTTCCCTTTCGTGCTCCTCCTCAATATACACCCTTTTTTCCCACTAGCTATGTAAAATATTCACTGATTTCTGATTCAAACCTGTAAATAGTACAGAATGGACACATGGGAATTCTGTTTTTATACTGTCAGGCAGTTCATCTGCTTCTGTATCATTGTTTTTTGCTACATTACACAAACTGGTGACATCTTCAGACAAAGATTTTGACTCTTCCATAATCTTTATAGAGCGTCTTGAACTAGATAAAGAAATTATTCTTCTGCATTAACCAAGTTACTTCTGCAAACTCAAGTCACAAGTATCTTTTGAACACACACAAAAACATCTGAGATGAGAATTGTGATTCCCACAATAGGAAATACATGAAAATTTTTATGTGACCTGCTGTCTTGAAAATACATTTCTAATGAGGTAACAATCTCTGCATGAAGACACGTACTAAATACTGAAAAATCCCTCAGAATAACACCATCCTAGGTAAGAAACTGCAGAACAATGAAGCCAAAAGCCTTGTCCATTCCCCATTTCACTTTGCCAACTTCTCACCTGCTTCACTGGAGAAGCAGTGCCTGTCATGTTTTGAATGGATGCTTCCTCCTGCCAGGCTATTCTTCTCAAAACAGGGAATCTTACAGCGAGGAGTCGAAAAGGCTTTCATGCAACCAGGCTTGTGATGGAGCCCATGGCCCTGAGCATGCCGTCTGCTATGGTGAAGACAGAGCATATTGTGCTAACAGGTTGCTTTTTAACATCTTTACTTTTGCCTTGAGGTCTAGTCAGTGCCTTTTAACAGAATCAGCATCAGGCATAAGAGCTTTGCAGGTAGATAGTTTTTAACTCAAATCAATAGGTATAATTTTAATGTTTCTGGAATACACAGAGGCCTGTAATAATGACCAACAAATCTGAGGCTACCAATCCACCTCCTAAGACCAAAGCATTCAGCATTACCTGGCTTTGATACATGTCCTTTCACTGCATCTGGGAAATCAAATCAACCTGTTACTACCAATTTTGGGTTTCTCACCTGAACAAAGCAGGGGCAATGTCAGGCAAGCACAACCTCTGGAGACTCTGGCTGCTTGTCTTATTGTCAATATTGGATAGCCTCATATCTACCCCTGTACTCACAAGTGTACACACACATGTGTACCCCTGTACACACATGTACTCACATGTGTGATGCCTGCCCATGTGCTTCACAGGTGCACGTGCCTCATATGCACCTGTACCATAACTCTAACATTTTCCATGTGCAATTCTCTACATTTTCCCTATTGCCATTAAATGGCTCATCCTCTAAAGTGGGCTCCACTATTACCACAGTCTGAGAAAGGAAGAAAAAAGTCCAGCTTGAAAGCCAAATCAATGGCAGATCTTTTTAACCATAGGCATGTGGTGGGGCTTCTCCCAGGCTCTGCTGGGGCTGCTGCCCAGCCACCAATCACTGCTCCTCCTCACTGGTGCACATGTGCAGAAAATCCAGAGTGATGCCAGAGGATGGCACCAAATTAATTGTGCTCCAGAGCAGCCACTCTTGCCATCAAAAGTAAGCATGTTGGAGACCCCTCATTTAGTTGTAATGACACTCTCCTACCAGAGGAGGCATTCAAGCATGGTACCCTTAATACTGCCAGACATAGCTGACTTCTGATAGTCGCTGCTTGGAGTTCTCACCTGAAAACTGACTAAATGGCTAGGATATCTGATGTCAAAAGGTGGATTTTAGATGCCTGCAGTGGGCAAAGACCTCTTGGCCGGGCAAATCCTTCCTGCCACTGTCTCACCTCTTCAAGGAACCATCTGCTTTTTACAGGACTGCTCCCTGATGACCTGCCCTGTCTTGCCCTCCTGCACTTGTTAGTTATCATCTTCATCATGAGGTCTCCCTAGTTCTGTAAGGGAATTGTAATGAATTCTTAAACACACAGGGATTAATGTCATACCCATAACCCGTCCAAGGTGGTGTGCAGGTATTTAGAAATCAGATGTGCCTGCTTTGATTCCACATGTTCCTCAGAGCTGTAAAGACAGCAAAACCATAACAACAGTGCCCAGGGTAGGATCCTACCCTGGGAACACTGCAGAGAAGATAGCAAAATTAAACAGCATTATGAATTGGAAGGGCATAAAAAACCTTCTATGGCTGTCAGTTCCCTTACACTGAGAACAGGGCAAAACATGACAAAAATGTCCTCTGGAGAAAACATACTGGTTTTATAGACAGAGAAAGCCAGAGAGAGAATTATAACTCTAACATTATAGCTCACTCAAAACTGGAATAATTCTACCAAGAAAATATTTTGGTAAAGGCATCAGTGCTGAGGGGAAGAAGACGATTCCCAGGAATAACAGCAGCTAAAGATGCTGACTGCATGCTTTGCCCAAGCAGCAGAGAAGCCATCTGCTGAGATTCTGCAGAAAGACCCTACCCTCAAAAACCACCGAGGACAACAGCAACTCTTGCAGACAGATAAAAACAGAAAATGAAAATTACTGACTTATTTGGCTGGAATATGAAAAATACACAGAACACAGCCAACCTAGAGAGAATTTGAAGAATGCATATGGGACCCTTTAGTATTTGTAGGCAAAGTGAAAGAATCGAAAGAACAGTTGTGAACCAATGCTGAATGGATCTTAAAATACGGGTGGCAAACAGCAGTTTCATTCCAGACTCCTACTAAAGCAGACAGTGAGCTGCAATTCAAGTGTGATACCTACACAGGAGGAACAGAGGGTTCAAGCAGAAAACACAGCTCCTACTGCTGGTGTAGTTTTAGTGTGGGAAACAGCCTCAAACCTCTAACAGTTACTAGTCATATGGCAAAGCCTGTAGAAATGGCAGGAGACCAAAGTTACAGCAACAAGCAGGCAATTACAGAAAGTTCAATAGAAATTTATAATGGCAAAAAAAAGGACTTTCTGACCCCCCAGGTGAGTATTTACAGGTTAATAGTGTAGAATCTCTACATTGTTTAATTTGGAGGAAACAAGTGAAGAATTATTATTTTACCCCCTTTCTTTATACGTGGAAGAAATAAGACTGAAAATGGAGTTACAGAGTCATTTTGCAACAGGATTATCACAGACTACTTAAAAAGGAGAATTTGAGGAAAACCTCGAGACTTTTAAAGACCCTTACTGTAGAACTGCTGATTTCCCTGGGTGGTAGTAGTGAGAAAATAACTTAAAATGACAAGTAATTCGTGCTACTTCCCTCAGCCATGTGGTGATAGGGTCACGCTGCACTTAGTGGAAAACGGCTTGGAGACATTTGGCAGCACTGACAAAGCATGAAGTGTCTGCAGGCTACACAATATTATAACTCCAACCCAAGACAGAAATAAACTAACCTCCTGTACGAGGCAGTGGAGGTATTTCAGGATGGCAGTAAAAGGCAGGAAAGCAGAAATTTTGCTGCAGAGGAGAGTGATCCCTCTATGTTACAAGAGCACAAAAAGTGGAGCGTATGATTGGGAAACTGTCCCACTGCTGCTGAAGCCAGAAGAGAGATTACACACCCCAGCTGCTTATCCCCCCTTCTTTACCTCTCTCACATTCCTCCTCTTCCCTTCCCGCTATTCTGCCTTTTCCACTGCTCTCTAATTAATTCAGCTCTGTAAAATGAGTCAGATAGGAAAAATTAAAAAGGAATCCTACAATTAATAAAGCAAAAAGCAGCACCTCTCTAGAGAGGAAAGGATGGGAAGGCAGGTGATTAGGTAGTACGTAAGGACAATCCGCTTCCTTATCCAGATGTACCCATAGCCACCTATTGCGCTATCTACTAGTAATTATGAATTATTGGATTATTTTGCAGAACTGGGCTGGGACAGCCAAGTTTTTGTCAGACATCTTAGTCACTACAACTAAAAGATGCAATTTGCTTGTAGCTGGGGCAGGGTAGATGACAAATAGATATGCCACCTAAAACATCTGACCATCTCCAGCAATGCACTGAAGTGGGTACTGTCCTTCCAAATTAACTGTAGTGAATGGTTCACCTTGTTCAGGGTTGTAAGGAAACAGAATAGGACTGTGTCTGTTTAAAGTCACTGAAGGGTTGCTCAGTGTTGCCATGCGGAGTTCACCTAGGATAAAAGAGACACTGGTCTTACTGCCAGGCAGCCTGCATTTCTGCAGGGTCAAAGTTGTCATCAGGTGGGGACTGGAAACGGTGATAAGAATTATGTTAACAGAAGCAAGGAATGACTTCTTCATAATCAGATAGATTTGTTCATTGCTATGCCACCACGTATCAGTGGCACATTTCAGGTGTTAAACCCTGCAAGGGTGAAATCCTTATTTCTCTATTCCTTTGCATTTCTTTCTGCTTTTCTCACAATTTAACACTTTGTTTGTAAATCCAGTTTTAATATGTGCAGGCAGAGGCACATAAAAGTAACTTCACAGTGTCTCACGGACCAGTTTTTTCACTAACGTGCTCAGAAATGCTGTTACTACTCTGTCACACAAAGGAGACTTTCTTTGCCCTGAACACCAGTAAATATGGGCTCCTACTAAGCTGGCAGCCAAGCTCAGCAGTCTCTGATGAAGAATATCATACCATGCTGCATTATTCTTAATGCAGGGCTGACTTCAAGTCTGTTTTTATTTAAATCCAAGACAACTAAGTGTTTACTAAAGCCAGCTGTTGTTCACAAGATAGCTTGGTAATTTTATGACGGTCCTTTACTAATAAATCAAACTCACAGAGAGGAAGGTAATGACAAGCTAACATATGCATGCTATCTCATAAAACAAACAAAATATTAACAACTTAATAATATCACCAGTGTGATTCCAGACATGCCTGTGCCGCCTTTGCTAAGCCCACATGCTAGACAAGCTTCTATGAAGTCCACTCAACATCACCAAGAGTCTGCCTAAACAAAAATGAATCAGTTAAGGGATTACAAATGGAGCTGCTGTTGGAAAAAGCAGAGACTCTGTTCGTCCCTCTCCTCTTTGGGTCCTTGCAAGTAGGCTGCCTCTGTTTCCATCATGTTCCACTTCCAGGCCCTTTGTACCTCTGAACTCTCCACTTGGCACTGCATCTCTGCCATCCTGGCTCCCCTCTGGCCTGCCAGGAGCACGACCTCCTCCTCTGACCTGCCTCTTCCACTACACCCACAGGCTCACACAAACCCACTGCCAAATCTGCACAGTCCGCTCCTTTGTCTTATGTTGAATTTCTAGCAAGGAGAGCCTTGCACCTACTCAGACCTTCAGGAGCTGCTGTTTCATTAGCATTCCAGGACTGATTCAGTTTATATTTATAAATAGTTTAGATGAACATGAAATTTCACTGAAACAGATAGAGCTCTACCACAAACTGCAGTGATCACAGCACTACAGAGATGACCTGTGGGTCTCATTACAATGGGGATTTTATGCAAGATGTTTTCATTGATGTTTTGAAAAGTAAAAGAAGCCCTAAACTCAGATGCTTACAGTACATAATTTTTCTCATTAAAGTAATGGTACAAACCAAGAAAACTTCTCTTTATTGAAACCAGTCCAATCTGATGTTCAAGAAGTGCCTGTAGAAACCATTTTTGTTGTCAGTCTCCTTTGGCAGAGCAGCAGCTTTCACCTTCAGTTACTGGTGCTCTGGAAATAAGGCTGCACATTTTATATGCTTACATAGTGGTAGATTGGCCAGTTCAGATGCTCCTCTGCTGCTACTCGGCACTGACTTCTGTTTTTATAGTTGCCTACAATGGCTCAAATGATTCTGATCTACTTGTGAAGTGGGCAGACTAAGAGTAACAAAGATGAAAAGCACCTGGCTTGATGACCTGAGCAGTCTAAGTAATATTGGGTGCTTCTTTGTTCAAGAAATGCCATTTCCAATAATACCTTCACATGATGTTTTCCTAATCAAAAACTTTAGAAAAACAAACTCAACAACTATTCTTTAAATTAATCAAAGAGTAAAGCCTGTTTGTGACTTTTTTTGGGGGGGTGGGGTGAAAGGGAGGCAAAGCAAAGCGGAAGAAAATATGAAAGATAACCTTTTTGGCTTGCTGTAAGTTAATTAAATATTAACATACTTTGTCAGAAGAAATGCCTTAAATTTCAAATACTATTTGGCTTCTTTACAAAACAAAGAATAGTCAAACTACCTTATAAGAGCCTGTTATAATCAATGGAGCCTTTCAAGGGATTTTTGTGGACTTTTAATCTGACCTGTAAAGAACACGATGAAATTTCTGTTATGGTGACACAGGCATTTTTTCCCCTGAGGAAGTTTACACAAGCTGCAGCTCCAGTTACCGTAACCCTACCTCAGATCCTAGTTTAGAAGTCCTCCCCTCCCCACTAATGGCCACAGAAATACCAGATGAGAACAGCACACTTAAGATGTTCTTTGAAATAAACAACATTCATATGTGCATGCCCTGACCCAGGAAGGATTTTTAGTAGCTTCATAATGCTCTAGACCCCACTGCAAATAACATGCTGCAACTTGATTCTCCCAGATAATTATAAATCCAGAGAGGATTATAGTAAAATGTATGGCCAGAACCCCAGCCTCCTGAACTGTGTGTCAATCTTTGTTACCCACGTCAGTGACCCATAGTTATGTTTGACAACTCTAAAGAATTAATTAGAAAAAAATTATTTATCACTCAGGAGATTATCTTTTCCAGTGAAACTTCCCCAGTTTTTTCCAATACTTTTCATTTTTAGAGGTTATTGGTTGTTTCCTCTTATGTGTTAGTGAAACAAAAAAAGCTAAGCATATAGCAGAACATATCTGTAGCTTGCAATGATTCCTAACAGGATGAAACAGGATAGGCTCACCTTTTCATTTTTCTTCTTGAGCAGGGCATCAGCTGTTTTCTCTGAGAAAATGTGCATCCTAAAAACATGTCCAGCTCCTTTTGCATAATCGCCTGCCTTGCAAAGTTTACGTTTTTGAACATGGTGTTTTACACTTGAATTACAAATTACTAATGTTTTAACCTTCTCCACCAGAGGCCCTACAAGCTTCTGCAATCCAGAAACACTTTGCTCCAGTCCATCTAGTCGTTTAACCTGCTGCTCTGCATTCCTGTTCATATCAGAAAGAGATTTTTTCATTTTAAGGCAAAGCCTCTTCATGTCATTACTTCTCAGACTTTCGTTTCTTTCCATCCTTGATTCAGGTTGAGTTGTTTCCGCCTTTACAATCTCAATGTCTTTTTCAATGCAATAGATTTCTTGGGAAACACTGTTAAGCTTCTTAAGAACATTGTCTTGCAGAATCAACAGCTTATCTATTTTCTGTTCAAGGGAGGCAAACTTCATATCCATGATGTTAAAACTTTCAGATGTGCTGACGTCACTGCTTTCAACATGCAGAATCTGGGGTGGTTCCATTCCATTATCAGGCCCTTGGTTTTGCAAAGCATTTGGATCGAATATTTTGGCCAAGTTGTTGACCATAGACGTAGAAGAGCTCTGCCTGCTGGATGTGCTCATTTTGCTGGATTGGGTAGGGGAAGGAAATGCTCTGATCATCAGCTGCCTGAGGACAATATCAGTTGCAAAAGCTTCCCATCCAGACTGCTCAGATATACAGCCAAGTTTGGCAACTCCAGCTAAACCAATTTATAAACTACTCTCATATATTTGACTAAAACAGAGGAAAAAGACACCCAAATTATTTAGAAAGAAAAATGCCTTTGATCCTTTTTTTCCCATATATTTATCTATATATAATTTTGAATATATATATGTATGTCAGTTTCCAAATAAAGTGAATATAGAGATGCATATCCTAAATGCACTCAGTTCAGTGACATCAGCCTTAGCAGGGACTGAACTATTTGCACTCTAATGGAATTTGATAGCGAAAAGGCTACATGATACATGAGAAGTCTCTAAGGGTAGATGCTTTGGCAGTGGTGTTGTTGGTTTTCAAAAGTAGTATGAGTATGTAATGTGATCCCTGCTCTGAAGAGAATAAGGGTCCTTACAAGGACCTTAAATGCAACTGCTTGAAATTACTATGTCTTAAGGTGAGCTTTTCAGATGAAGACCTTTGTTGCTGGAAAAGCCTATTATGTCAGGAGAGAAGTCAAAAGAGTTGTTAAAAAATGAATACAGTAAAGAAAGTAAAAGAAGGAGAAACTGGAATGAAGATATTTGAAAAACTCAGAGCCCGTTTCTCTACCCTGTATTCCAGTGACCACACAGCTAGCTTTTCATACACAAGCAATTCTCTTCATAGCATATATCTTAATTTATTTCTGTATTTATTGAGACTGTACTAACTTGCCACAAATGATGAAGCTCTATGTTTTAGTATTATCTGTATGTATCATCTGGTCATACAAATTCACAAAGTTTGATAGAGAGACTTAGTTCTTTGCTTTGTTTGCCTGCCAGTAAACATCTCAAAAACAGTGATTAGTATTCATCACTCAGACAGTTGGTTTAAGCTTTGCTTTGGCAAAAGACCTTCATTTCTCTCAAAACCACAACATTGGACAAAGAAGAAATGTCATGACTCGGAACAGGATTCTCTCAGGCATAAGTCTGAGTTGTTGAACATTTTTCATGTTGGTTAGAAAAATAAAAACAGAATTAAAGAAAGAATAAAACCAGAACTTCTCATCTCAAGTCAACTATACTCTACAAATGAACAAAAAAAGTAAACTGGTATGGATCATCTTGATGGAGAAATACAAAGAAAAGGCTGCCTTAGACAAATGACTGTCATAGATTGACCAACCACACATAGGTCAGCCTGCATTTGCGCTGTACTTCTTACAGAAATCAACATGAAGTCATCCAGCTGGCTGGAAAACAGCCAGACTACTACTCTACTTAAAGGATCAAGAGCTTCTTTTGTGATCCCAGTGTATTACTTCTTTTGCCAACCCCAGTTTCACCATCCTTTAAATGCAGAGCACGAGTGATAATTAAGTAAAGCACATAGTGAGTTCTGAATATCTCACACACAAAATAGACTTTCAAAACTTCATCTGTTCACTAAATGAAGAATATGAAAGGTCTTCTCTTTAGTTTTAGGTGCTGAAGATGTCTTTTGGAGTCAAGCACATCTGAAGTTTTCAAGTTTCCAAAAGCATTCTCCCGCAGTCATTTATGGCTCAGCATGTGGTCAGTGTTGATAAGGTAATTCAGGAGCTTGTTCTCCAGTTACCACAAGTTAATATAGGAAAAAAGTTCCTAGGTACATTTGTCACCTTATGAGAGCAGCATGTTACTCTGAGTGAAAGGTGAACTACGTCCATGCATGACCATAAAACATGGATTGAAATCTCTTCTTTACATAACAGACATTACCAAGAGGTGACCACCATATGTTATTGTGTACAGCATATTCACTGAGTGATTGAAGGTTAAATGTTTTTTAAATAGGAAACAGGATTGGGTGTTGTGGGGGGAAATTAAAAATGGGGATTTTAGGGATCCCTGTTTCATGGGTAGAATAATATGCAAGACAGTAGTTAAAAAAAGAAAAGAATCCCAAAGCAAAGATCATCATGACAGTTCTAGCAGAGAGCAGTTATGTTTGAACCCCTTTGCCTTCTTCTGTTCATCTCTGTTAGAAGCATAAACTAAAAGCTCCTGACAGTTTCACATCTGCAGAAGCCCCTGTTAGACATAAATTTCCAGGAGAGGTGTTTGCATGTCTGTAAAATGGCCAGATTTGAACAACCATTTATTTTTGATGAAACATCACTGTAGAAGTTCACAGTGAGCTTCCCCCCTGTCCCTCACACTCCTGACACAAAAAAAAAGAGGTTAGACCTTGCCACCCATCCAGCTAGGATTCTTGCTCTGGGGGTTTTCACAGGTGAAACCTGTCAGCCACAAGGATTCTTTCCAAAAAGAACACTATTTTGTAAAACTAAGGGGGGGTGGGGGGTGGGGTGGGGGGGGGGATGTGATGGGACATACAGATAGCAATGGTAAAATCATGTGTTATATTAGTGAACAGGCACATATGTTAAACATTTAGATCTCTCCTAACAGTTGTCCAGGGAAACATTATGTGAAATACCTCAAACCAATACTATAAACACTAATAAAAATTTTAAGCTCTGTGAGTTAAGATCCTATTATCAAGTATCATCTGTAAAGTCCTACTGATTTAGTATTATGCCCGACACACAAAAATGCCAGGCACTTTTAAAATTTAGAAAGCAAACTGTAAAAATGCTTCATTAAAAACTCATCAGTATGTATTAGTAGTTCTGTCTGAAGCCAAAGTGAACTGGAAGAAAGAACTGATGGTTAGGGGCTAGAAAAGAGGAATAAATGAAAGAAAGTTAACATCAGCTTTCTGTCTGGGCTCAGAAAGCTCTTGCCAGTAACTTCTTCACAGCTGGGAATCTGTGAATCCTGCCTCTTGCTCTGGAAACTGGAAATAATCTTTCATATTCAGATAATGTTCAAAAATTCAGTAAGAATGAATTAAGGGATAGTATTCTGTAAAAAATAGTATTAAGTATTAAACATTTCTTTCTTTGAGCAGTGGATTATTACCACCGCCACTTTATGAAATTAAATAATATTATATGCAAATAATCTGAAATATTTTTAATAACCAAATACCTGGATGGACTTTTTCTAGTAACTGAATCTCATAGCAACTGTAGCTATCATTAATGAAAAAAATAAGCCCATATAACAACTTTCTTATTTTCATCTCACAGATTCCTACCATGATCACTGGATTTGCCCAGCACCAAAACTGCTAAAAAGTCTGTTGAAAAATAAGGGTAAAGCTGCAGCAGTAGTTAACCTTCATGAATTGAAAACAAAGAAACATAACTGATCAAAATACTGTAGAAATTCCACATATGCCTAGCATTGCTTAATATTACATTTTGTAATATTAACACTAGACCACTCCACCATGGCAGTGACAATATCAGCCCAAAGGCTGACACTGAACCCTGGGAATTTTTGTACAAAGGTGTAACAAACACTTGCACTATACAATATAGTGTTAATCAACTGTGAAATTGGATGGCATTTAATTACCTGCCAAAAGAGTTTTATTTCTTCCATACAATTGCTGCTTTTTTGCTGCTGAATTCTTTCAAGAACTACTGGTTTATATTTTAATGACTTAAGATCACTGTAAGATCATCCTTACATACCATTCACTCATTTTTCTGCTGACTTTTCACTTCTTTTTATTCCTTTCCATGTCTATTTTGTGCCTTATATAGCCCTGCCCCATATACCTGCAACTTCCATGTTCCTCTTCCTTCCTTAAAAAATAATCCTCTCCAGCAATCTTGACAATCTTCTTGTCTTCAGCATTTATCCTATGGGTCATCTGTATTCATCCTCTTAATGAAAACTCCAGCATAAACTAAGAAATGGCAGGGAATATAGCCTACTTTTATGAAGTTCTAGTTCAAATTCATCATTCTAATACTGCATTTTTCACAAATTAGCAAAAATAAACCCCACCTTTTTCTGAAAATCTGATCAAGAGAGATACAGATTTTGTTCTCAGATTAGCCATAGAGATGCACATTTTGTGGCTCGACTGGCCATAAGACCCAGAAGAAAAGTTCCAATAATATCTTTTATATCTGAATGATCAATTGTCCTTTACAGATAAATAATGTCTTTATATATTTCCCCATTGTGATAGCAGTCATAAACTGTAGACATTCCTAGCAAAGGACTGTCCCCTTTAATCATTTACAAGTAAGCTGTTTTTAGGAAGACCTTTATATCTTTTACAGAATATTTCCATAGAAATCTCAGTAAGACGCAACTCTCAATAAGCCTCAAACAAGAAACAGTTTTAGACTTGGAGAACACGAAAGCCACTATCTAAAATATTCGAGGACTGCTATATGCAAGTCACAGAGCAGAGAAATTACTGTACATAGTAGTGCACAAGTGAAAGTTCAAGCATGTCTGCTCTTTCTCTACTACAAAACAACTGCTCCCAAAGAAACAGTATAAGCTTACAGCTGCTTGGTTCTGAAACAGATTAAAAAGCAAGCATGAAAGCTATGAACCAGATTCAGAAAGTCATGCTGTTTATTGAAATGTCACAGATGTCCATGATGGTAAAACAGATAAAACTATTCTCTTCCCTCTCCTCTCATCCCTCCCACCCTTCCCAACCAAAAAGCATCAACATGGATCAGGGAATTTATCCAGAATGATGTATTTCTACAATCAGCAGTCATGTTGGACTGTCACTGTGGGGGCTGAAATAACTGTATGCCTAAGATTAAGTAACATACTGTGTCATAAGTGATACAACTTTATGGTACCCCTGGGGTCTGCCCAAAACAGCAGTCTGGAACTCTGCTTAAGGTCAGAAAAGGAAACAGCTTTATACAGGACAGGAGCATACAGCAAGAAAAGTCTGGCACTGAACTTCATGAGGTAGGGCTAGGGAATTTACTGCTCCACAGGGCTCTCTGCATGCAACTACTCTACGACCTGTTAATTAATTATGAATTCTGACTTCCTTTACTATAATGTCCCTGGTAGCTAAGTATGCTGGAGATACCCTAGTGATAAATGATGAGAGCAAGTCCCTGAAACAAACTGCAGAGAGATTCCAGTTACGGTTCAGCAATCAATCTGCAGATGCTGATACCTGGAAATAAATGGAGTCTATCCATGTATCAGTGCCATGTACTGACCTTTTAGATATATTGTCCCCTTCAAATTTTGAGCCTCTCTGCAAGCATTCATACGACCACTTTTTTCCAGAAAAAAAAGTTAATTTATCTGTATATGTCTCTGTAGAAATTATCTAAATCTTTGAAAATTAAAATCACAGTGGAAAACACTACCCATGTTCTGGGGGCTAATACTCCTCGTACTCTGCAGCTCTGCAGATCTCTTTCATGTGGAAAAGAATTTGCACAGGAGAGGTAATCCACTGCAAGCTGCATGGTGCAGCATTTATCCAGGCCAAGCCCAACTCACTCACACATGGCTTCCCACTATTAATGAGTTTCTTTGAGTGAATAAGAACTGCACAGCCACCATAGTCAGCATCTGTCTGCTTAACAGCTGAAGTTCAAAGCACTTCACCATCAAAGTACACAATGTTCTTTCCCTGTGGGTTGGTCCCCACTATCATAATTTCCTGTGGTCAAGATATCACATCAAGAGTATCACCTCTGCTTAGCTGTCCCAAATTTACTATACGAAAACCAAAAAAACCTCAAAACCCAGAGTTTCTTACGGCTGAAAAATACTGTGTGATAAATTACCCATTAATAGCCTAAAACTCTATTTCCAGGAAGCCTGTTTAAAGGAAAATTCCTGACTTTCTGAGGCTAAAGCAGAGGTGTCATAACTCTGAAACAGAGCAATGAAAGAAGTACTGTCTCCAGGTGCAGCAGGAGCTGTACCTCATTTCATCTGCTGGGTAGACTGGTTAAAATCTTTGGTTGCAATCCAAAACTTTCTGGCAGCTAGCATCCTGTATTAAAATTTATAAACCACGAAAGGCCTTTTCTTATAAAAAAGTTAATTCAGGATGGATAGGCTGAAAAGACTTGAAAGAGGCAGTCATCAGAAGTGGTTATATGGAAAATTGGATGTAAGTAACACCTTTTGCTACATCAGGACATACTAAAAATACAGTAAATGTAATTTCAGTGAGAAAGGGAAACTGTATTGATTAAAAGATCTTTAAAAGAGCTGTGGAGAAGAGCCCCAAAGCTGCCTAGCCTGTTGGGAGGTAGAAGTTTTACAAAGGATGTATTATCTTTTCCAAAAGAAACATACTGATAGCTCAGCTTCCTTCAAGCTGCAAATCTTACCTACCCATAATATCAGAGCCCTGGTCAGATACAGTGGACATCCTCAGGGGTGGCTGCCTACTCGACAGGCAGTACCAATAGAAAGAGTAGTTGAAATCCATGTGTGTGTTGGGCTGTCAGTCTGTGGTCACGAGCTTTATGAAAATAATCTTTAAAAAGAAAAGGCAATTATCTTTGGGTTTATTATGAATTAACCTATTTTCTGTGCTGTAAGAATACTGAAAAGATAACACCGAGGCTAGTGAAGGCCCAGTATGGCACCCAGGGGAATGTAGTGCTCTTCTGCAGAATTACTGCTGATACATTTTCAGTTGTGGTGGGTTTGTTCCTGCTGCCGTCTATGATAATACCAGCTACAGGAGTGCAGAAGTGGGAAGGAAGGTTTCGGGTTTTCTGTTTGTTTGAGGTTTTTTTAAATACCAGTAAACACTCTCTGTGACTACTATTAGCCTATTTCTCTATCATATCCTCATTACAAAATTATTTTATCCTGCTCCATTGCTAAGGCATTGCACCAAAACCAGGAACCCACTCATTCTGTAGGTGAGCCAGGACATTAGTTATTTATCTAGGCAGGCTCTGCTGAAGCAATCTTTTTTTTTTTTTTTACCAGTATGACTGCAACCAGAGTTAGAATTAAGCAGACTAAGTAAACCAGCAGAAAAAGCTAAATGCAGAAAATACCCTGATCCATCTCTTCTTCTTGAAAGTGTAGTGTCAAAAAACTTTAATAATTAGCACATTCATATTCAGCATGAATGTCAGAATCCAGGACTGCTTAAAAGAAGGAAAAGCACCACAAGATGCATATACTGGAGACCAGTGTTTTTAGGGAAGAGGTAATTTGAGCTGGTTTTATTTGTAATGTTGGCTAATTCTGGTGAATACTTGTTGATACTTCAAAAGACTGTATCTTTTGCCTGGCAAATTTCCACAGCATACCTTTATGCTTTAGGGATGAAGAATTCAAAGTAAGCTTGTTACATAAAATTTAACTTCTATATCAAAAAGCCCTAAAATCCAGGAAGTTAAGTATTACATTTTTTTTCCACTTTGATCTGCTTGTGTTATATAAATACAAATACTTCATTCTGCTCAATTTCGTATGACTGAATAAATGGACATGAAGTAAATAAAGGTCACAGAAATCTTCCTCCCTGTTTTGCTGTCCTGCCCAGGATGCACATACTAATAGCATGGCACTGGTGGATATTCTTAGAGCAGAAATGCCTTTTAGCTACGTGTCTTCTTTTGTAGCTGTTTTCTTCCCCCTAGAATGTTCATTCCAAAATGAAACACAGCAAGTTCTCAGTCTTCTAGCTGAACTTTAAAAGCCATCAAAATTGTCACCGTTTTTGTCTCCTTTTACTCCCACACATTTCAACTAAATGATCATTTCAGATGCCCAGCCAGTGGGCTGTAAAGAATAGCTATATTCAGTGCCAAGCCTTTACAATCATCCTCTGTGGCAATTTTTAAATTTTCAGTTACCTGATGAGATGTAAAAAGCGCTACGGTACCTGGCAGGACACCACTATATAAACCAAGCTGAGATTCACCCAGTATCTTCTTTAATAAAGCCTTTTTGTTTTATCAAGCTTTAATAGCTCATCTTGAACATTCCAAAAACATCAGTCTTGACTTTAATGTTGTGAGAAATTTCAAATTAATCTATTTACGGGGGGGGGGGGGGGGGGGAACGGGGACGGGACACGACACCCACAAAACCCCCTTAAAACTACGTTTTGTGTTTGCTAAATATATTCATATCACCACTTACACAAAAGCTGGTGAGAGAACTCTTGCTGACAATTACTTGCCTTTGCTAATTGAATAAAAGTCACTCAGAAGTCATCACCTTCTAAGGAAGGCTCTTATACCAGAGATTTCATAGAGTCTTTCTGTAGCTACATGCAAGCCTTTGAGTCAAGGGAGGACTTCCCTTGCAGATGCAGGGAGTCGGGGCAGAATTTACCTTGCAGATGCTTCTCTCATCTTCAAGAGCCTACCGTGGCACTGGCAGATGCACCCCTGAACACTTATGTCTTTTCTCCTGTGCTTTCACTTCAGTCTATGACACCCTTCAGGCAGTCTAGAATCAGCAAACATTCTTAAATGGAGCTGAGTGAGTAATACAAGGTAGAATGCACTCAATGGGAAGAATCAGAAGTCCTGAGAAACTAAGTTGTTGTGAATGAGCTCCTGTTTAATATCCAGGAGTGTCCCCAAAACAGTAGTATGTGAGCAGATACTGTGGGGGAGAAACTCTGATATTGCACATTTTTCATCTTCTCAGTGCTTTTCTTGGGAAGCAGTGTTACTTAAGGCAGGCCAGGAGTAAAATAACAGCTGCATTGTTCCGTAAAGAAGACGAGCTAACTTTTTATTTCATAGAAATGTTTCAGGGAAACTGCTTTCAGAGATCAGTTTGGGCATCTGATGAGCACAATGACCCAAAAGACACACAGCTGAATTACAGCACTTATAACTGAAACACTATTTCCCTACTTTAATGTGCAAGCTAAGTAAAATCATGTAAGATTTAAAGTTCTCAGCCTTTGGGCCAACTGCCTAAGCAGAAAGAGAGCTTCCTTTGGCCAGCCATAGCTTCTCCCAGACAGAAGTTTCTTTTCATAGAAATTTTATCAACATGTAGCGCTGGATAACGCTGCAGTTTGAATAAACAATAAAGTACACCAGTGTTACAGAAGTTGGCTAAATAAAACAGAGTCTGGCATTACCAACACATTAATATCCCACTGCTGAAACAGTTTGCTTCAGCCTGTGAATGCTGAAGAACCTTTTTTATTACTATTACTTTTTTTTTTGGAAAAAATCTTATTAGTGCTATGCTGCCTGCCAAGAAGCCTCACCTCACTACCACATTGTACCACTTATACAATTGCAGTCCTACCTCTTAAACCCCTGATTTCATGCAACCACCAGAGTTTTCTCTTTTTTTTTAACTTCCAGAAAGTGTGATGCAGTCTTTCATTAGACTTTGAAGAACTCCAGTAGTCAGCCTTTTTAGAGTCCAGAATGAAAGCCTTGTGTTAACAGAATGGCTTGCAAATAGCTTTAACTAGCTCACAAGTGTCGAAAGCCAGGTATTTTTTCCCAGAAGGTACAGAAGAACCAAACCAATGGACTCCATCTGCCTACTCCAGCTCAGCAGTTGTATCACTTCTTTGCTCACATTGTGCTTTCCTGTTGTCAACTGCTCCAAATTAAACTTCAGTTACAGTGCACACCTGCAGGCTACTGAAGTGGAGGCTTTAACTGTTCGCTAAGTCCATGCTGTGGGATTCAGCACTATTTTTATGAGGAGGATTTTAAGCTAAAGACACTAGAACTGAAGTATGATCCACTTAGGAAGGAACTTTCACACAGGCAGCCAGAGCAGGTGCAAGGCAACCTTTCCTGACAGCAGTCATGTTTCGGTATGCTTCAACATCTGATATCATTATGTGCATCCAGAAGTGTTTCTGACCACTCTTTCAAAGGTCTTTGGGGAAAAGTTTTGCCTGCTGTTCATACTTACTTGTGAACTTCTCAACTGCCTGCTTGAACAGTCAGGTGAAAACAACTGCTGCTATGTTGTAGGAGTGGGAACTTTTCAGAAGCTGAAGAGGTCATCCTCTGAAAGACTCATGCAGGACACCAGCTGCATGCACTGGTAAGCAAACCTAGTTTCTTGGACAATCAGGTGGTCAGAGCAAGTACTTCCCCCAGGAGAGCCTCAGTGCTCACCTAGAAACTTATCCAGCAAAAAGGAAGAGAGGCAAGAGTTTGTACCCTTACCCTTTCCACTTGCCCCATGTAGTTGGCCCAATCACTAATTGGATTTCTTATCTTATCTGAGAACAGAAAACGGGGTGACAATATTTAGTCAGCTTGGTCTGCCTGCACCTGTAACTTCCCTCTGCTCCTGCTATAGGTTACTTCTACTTTGCATTGTTAAAATGCAAAGAAAAAGGGAATAGAAATGTTAGGACTCTTGTGGCCTTGTACAGATGACCACAGTGAACATTCTGTGTTAGGCAGTGGTATAACACTTAATAAAACCCCATAAATAGGAAAATGTAAGAAAATTTGCATTCCCTAGGAGCCAGTTCTTTTGCATTTCTGGATGTGTTTTCAGACTAAACTGTTACCTATTTTTTGTATTAAAAAAAAAAAACAAAAACCAAACAAAAAAAAAAACCCAAACCAAAACAACAAACAAAGCAACATAATAATGCTTAGAATAAGTTTGTTGTATTTATGTTAATGAAAGATCAGATCTGGATTCCAGAGTGTCTAGTGACTCTGGTTCTAGGACAGGGAAACACGAGAAGAGCAGTCCTGTTATGAAACAAACTCTCCTCTTACCTCAAAGGCCTTCTCCTCTCTTCCCCTGACCTATCCTCATCTGCTCACTTCTTCTATTTACAGAACTCCATTAATGTTACTCGCTCTAATTTGATCACAAGATTTTGGGCTCCATGCAGAAGCCGCCTGGCCAATGTCCATGGCCTCTGCCTTGTGGAAGGGCAGAGCAGAGGATCAAAATGGTCCCTTCTCACTTCACACAGCTGGAGGAAGCTTATCTTATAGGCACCCTTTTAAATTCTGTCATATCTTTGGGGTTACAGATACAAGTCACACCCTATCACCTATCTGAAGGGAACATATAGGTAGATAAAGCCCTATTTATACTCCTGTCCAGACTTCCTCTCCTCCTCAGCAGGACAGCCAGCTATTAATACTATTACAGTAGTTAAAGCTGAACATAAACACGAGGAAAATGAAGCTACAGAACATCTAAACCGCATAAATCTCAACTCTAGTAATCCAAAAGATGTTTAGTTCAAGGTAAGCATCCTCTATAGTCAAGGGAGAGAAAATGTGAGCAATGTCTACAGAACAGTTCAACCCTGCGTAACAACGGATGACAAATGGGAGGAAGCATCTCTAGTGGTACTTCTCTCCCTCCTGACTAAAGGAGGAGACCAGCTTCAATTAGATACCTAGGTTTACAAGGGCTATGGGCAGAGAAGGCTAATCTCACCTTTTGCCCTCACTTAGAAAATGGTTATAACTATGCATAGACAACATAGACAACATCCATCATCATCACAGAAACCTGAATTACAACTTTCAGCATTGTTAAAATTGTGTCTGCCCTTGTCCTGGGCAAGAGCCAGTCCTGTAACCCTGCTCCTTCTGAACTGTTGGGGTAGGTTCCAATTAAGAGAGAATACATTCTATTCTCATCTCAAAACATCAAGTCTTTGATTTTGTGAGTAGATGCAGTGGGTGGTATTTCTGTCATGACTCCTATCAATGTATCTCTTCTGAATGTTGCTTGGAGAACTGGCATCAGCAGGAATCGTGAATTAGACCTTGCCCTAAGGGTATGAAACGCTTGAGGGCTGATCAGAAATCACACATTATTACCTCTCTCTGCCTACACAACATGAGCATTGCAAAAGGATTATTCCTTTCAAAATATCTGATTTTCACTGTTTGGAAAGGCAATTTTCATGAGCTGGAAAAAATCCATGTTCTTTGGAGAGGTAGGGCAATCTCACACAGCACTCTCACTTTGCAATCAGGCCAGGCTGTTCAGTTTCTTGTTAGTCTGCTCAGCTGGTTTTATGGCCTCATAAACCAGTTAATTCCTTTCTCTCGCACTTGCTCTATTTTTCTTTTTTTATTTTTTAAAGAAATATGCTGTTTCTAACTAATGATTTTGCCTTAATCTCAGTACTCACTGAAAAGTCATACTTACGCCTGAAAGTAGTTTCATGGCTCTGGAAAATTGTGATTGCTGTGACAAAATGAATGGGGAATGACTGCCATTTCTCCTGGTGCAGTAGGATGAAGACACTCAACACAGGTATTGCACACCAGTTTCAAATGAGAAAGAGCAGATTCTCACAATAATTACTTGTTGTGGAGCTTACTGCCAAAGGATATTGTGAGGACAGTGGGGTAAATGAAGAGATAAAAAGGCACTAGAGAAAATTACAAAGGATAGCTACATTGGCAGCAACAGTGAAGATGTAACTACTGGCCATAGGCTACTGTACTACTGTCTGAAGCTAAAAGGGTCTCACAAGGAAAGGATCTCACCTCATGTTCCCCAGTTTTAGATACTGCTGCTAGCCACCTGCAGCTGGGATGCTGTCTGACTTCGAAACACAGAAAATTCATGTAAATGCCCCTGATTAATTGCTCATAACCCTTTCTTTCTGCAATTAGAACACAGTGGTGATATTCATTACTTTTAGGTCTGTCCTACCTCAGAGCATGGAAGATTTCAGGCTCTTTGGCTTCTCTCCCATCCTTGCACCTGGGAACATTTGGAAGTCTTGTCATGACCTCATTCACCTTTCTGCCTGTGAGATTTGATTTCCTGACTGCTGCATTATTTTTTTTACCAAAACTTTTCATGTGATACTATGGAAAATGAACTGTGATTACCAGGAGCACAAGTCTCTAGTCCCTGACCAACCCATGATTCAGTGTGAGAATTAAAAATAGTAGTCACTGGAGCTAACCAGAGAGTTTTGAAACAAAATACCGGAATGTGCTGGAAAATGATGGCTCATGAAAACAGAAGACTTTGATGGACACATGAAGATGTGCTACTTCCAACTAAAATTAACTGGGGAAGAAGGAAAAGCAATGCTTGCAATCCGACTGGAATAAAGCATTTCTATTTTTCATTTCTGTGCAGATTTTTATAGTGCAGCCCTCTCTTCAGGAACACAGAATGATTACAATGAAACTGAAAACCTTAAGAAATTAGGTAGATTATAAATTTCTTTGCAAATTAATTTCAACCAGCTTGCCTAGTCAAAGGCTTTGTTAGCTTCTGGAACCTAGTGGCTGAACTGAATATGTGAAACAGAATCCTCTAAATTTGATATAAAAAGACTATTTTACGTGCAGCTGAAGATTTTTGTTTTAAATGCTAGCCTGTGTTGTACAGAGCATGCTGAATTAAGGCAGACCATGATACTCTGACAACAGATGTAATTGTTGTGATCTGCAGAGCTTTTTTCAATATTTCTTCTTTTTTTTTTTTCTTCTATTACGCCTGTACTACTATTTCTTGCCATTTTCCTTAAAGGATATGTTTTCTTAACATCATGTTTCAGCCACAGTATCTGCAGAGTACAGCCAAATCCTTGAATTCTTTGGTTTTGCTGTACTAGCTGTTTTGAATCTACTCGAGTGGTAAACATGCCACAATAGGGGACATCACCATATATCAAGTAGCTGTGATCAGGCAGATCAGGTACCAGTAATTTTCCTAACAGCGTTCCAGTGTCAGAGATCAAGCACAGGGGATCAGATATCTGCATTACCACCATCCAGAATCAAGTGTCATGGATCAGGACTATAACTGCAAGGAATGAAGTGTCATGTGTGGCAGAGCAGGAAGCAGATACCACCCTGGACCTTAGTGATAGGGACTGTGTCTCTGTAGCTTCACCACTGGACATTGAGGATTAACACAGCAAAAGAAAAGGTGGTTAAATGATTGTTCTCTTGGGGGACCCTAATCCCTCTTTGCCAAATATTGATTTGATCATCTAGGGGTGTCTCTGGGCAAGCAATACCTGCAATACTGTGTTTGCAGTTAATAATTTCAGACACTGCTAGTCATGTGTTTGACTTATTGTTCAATATATAATTACTTATGTATTTTTTAAGGAAAACATTCTTAATGCATGTAGAGACAATGGAAAATCCAGGCATATTCCTTCATCCAAGGTGGGATAGATGACAGTCTCTAAGGTAGGCATCAGAAGTGCCTTGTACAGTATCATTCACTCCTCACCTTGACAATGATCACCTGGAGGCACAAATCTTGTTTCTGCCCTGCTTCATCTTGAGCTGGGAAATAAGGTTGCTGAATGCAAGCAGCTTTAATGTGGTTTTTTTTATGCTGATATACAGTCACAAATTAGTAGATTTTAGGGTAGGATGAGCAGCTTATAATCATGTATCCTAATTAGCTAGCATTAGTTCCTAAAGATTATGTTGTAATTATCCAGAATCCCTCAGAAAACAGCTTGTTGTCAAAATGCTGACCACTGCTCAACCAAGAAAGGAAACACCATTGTCCTCAGGAGGCACTCATGGAAAGACCTGACATGAGTAGGTTCACAGAGAACATCCAAAACTCTGGTTTGAAACTATGACACATTTTGATAGTGTTTGGTATTAAGTCCTTGGTATATGAGCCATCTGTAAATCCCATCTATTATTAGCAGGGATAAGGGAATATGCCTGGAGCCATTTAAGGAGCAGAAACAATTGGAGACGGGTGGACTTGTTATAGTTAGCATTCATATCACTGAACACCACGTTTAGAAGGTTTCCTAAGCTCATAAGACTCATCACCACTTGCAGGTGCTTCAGTTTCCAGCTAGCTTTAATATAAATGGTTTATAAACCAGAACAGAGGAGCCAGCTACAGCCATTGCATCATTACATCTTGTGTCACAGGTCTGAACCTTTGTCATTCCAACAGCTGCTGTGCTGCTGTCAACTAGTCTCCTTTGAAGCTGCTTTGACACCACCAGCATCTCTTCAGAGGTCCACAGCCTCTCAGAAAGGCATGAAACCTGATATTTCATGCACATGTAATCTCTAATGCACAGAGATTACCAGTGAAACCTTACAGGGTAGGCAGCACATGCCTGTCACTGCAAAAGCAACCACGGTTATGTCTATCGCCAGTTCTTCACCTCAAATCCAATGTGAGTCCTGTGCTGGCCTGGAAAATCAAACGAATGGGCTATTCTTATACATGTTTATTCCACAGCTATTAGATATATGCACTCAAGTTCCAGGAATTTGCAGGGTTCACAAGCAGAAGCCTACTGAGAGAGTCCCAGGATGTTAACTAGCTCCTTGCCAGCATGGCACCCAAACTGTCTTTTAGACTTGAATATTCCCATTTACAAGCACAGTTGCCCTCTTGTAGCCCAGAGTAAGGAAAACAGAAACGTGGTCAAGAAGGATGACACCCCCTATTCTTTTACAAGGACATCAGGATCTTTCGCTCCCAGATACTGTGGTTGTGGAAAAGGTATGAAAAGCCTCTTCAAATGAAATGCAACAGTACCCAACTGATCCCTTTGGGAAGGATTAATGACAAAATCAGCCCAAGCACAGTTTGCAGAAGACTGTTTTATGCTTTATCTTTCAGTGGACTGCTCTGCTGTGTTAGCTTGTTTCCAAATTTTAGCCCAAGTTACCCCACTCAGACAATCTCTCAAATACCATCCCAAAGAAAGTCTCTGAGAATTAAAGGCCAATTATAATCAGCAAAACCTGGTTCAGAAAGTCAGCAAACAAGACTTCTTTTTCAAATCCTGCACCTGATCTTCATACCTGTTTTTTCTGTTTCTCTACCTAGATATTCCCAGGAAAAGACAACTCCTATTATATGCTCATTGGCAACTCAGAATACATATACTCAAGTCACGCACATGTGAATTTACATTCACAGCAGCTGTCTGAAGCCTGATGATTTCTGATCCCTTGCGTGTCTACCACAGAGCACATTTACTTGGTATATGAAGTGTAAAAGAATGAAAATCATCTGGGAAAGGCAAGTGATTCCTGTATCATATTAACCCCAAAAAATTTCCTCCCCACCCCTATAAAACCACAGAATCCAGCTCAATTTTCATTCCTGAAGATAGCTTTCTATTTTCTACAGGGAAAGGTCATTAATGCTAAGAAACAGAATTAAAGAATGACAATCACTTGACAGCAATCAGGCTAATCTGTGCTGCCCACAATACAGAAGTCAGCGTAGGCAAAGGTGACTTCTATCAAAATTGCTATGAAGGACTCTAAAGCATGAAGGAATATTCTGCCTTGTAGAACATGGAATATCTTCTCTTCAACCCCAGTGCCATATTCCAGCATCATCAATTCCAAAAATGTACTCTTTCATGCTATTTATGAGTCTGGACTAACCAGATGGCTAATTCATTTCAGAATCAACCCTTAACACAGAACACTGAAGAAGTCAGTTTAAGTGAAATGAAAAAAGTCCTCAATGAACAGCAGATGAAAGACTTTGTAAATATATGGGAAAGCCAGGCAGGCAGATGTGAAAGGAGCTGAAAGAAATTGTGAGCATTGAGGAGACTACAGAAAATAAGATTTCTGAGGGAAGGAAGATTGGAACTGATCTAACACTATTATACCGGTAAACACATAATCAGCTGTCTCATATACATGATGGCTTCAGTATGATTATTGTCAACTACTGTCAATCCAAAAAAAAGCAAGAAGATCCTGAGAGGACAAAGAGCAGAAAGAAGAAAAATCCAAGACTTTCACAAAAATCAACAACAGAAACAAGGTACTAAACATAATAAAGAAATCTGAATGTAATAAGCTTTATAGGACTGGAACCTGCATCACCTAAACCCCCTGAAGAAGGACTTTCAGACAAAAGCGGGAGCTAGGACATTCTTCCAAAAAGGTTTTTCACCACTGGAGGTCACTGTAAACTGTAGCTGCTCTTTATGAGTAGCACAAAAGAAAAAAAATATACTGAACTCAAGTTATCTAAGCATCCACCTTTTGAGGTGAGACAGAACTAAAATATCACTTGCAGGGTATTTGGAAAATACACATTGCTAACCAGTACGGACTTCTCTTTGGTGGAGACATACTTCTTCTTGTTTCAACTTATTCCAAGCAAAGCATTTGCAGACTGCAAAGAGTTTAGACGTGTGCCTGCATATACACAGGGACCAGTTTTGAATCTGTAAGCCTGCCTCTCTCGCTGGCCTTGCAGACAAACAGTCTTCCTGAACACTGGCAGGCTAACAAGAGGTAAGGTGATGGGGACACAATGGGAGACCTACTACTGAAGCTCAAAAAAATCATGGTTTTGGAGGTTTTGGTTTGGCTTTTTTTTTTCCCTTAGAAAATGAACATAGGATTATCTGCATTAGGATCTCTAAAAGAAGACAAATGTTTGGCAATACCTCCTAGTAAAAACATAAGCCTGCTAGGCTTAAGGGTTTACATCCTGCGTAAATCATAGATCACAGTTTGTCTGAATGAGATTTTCTTTTCTCTTTCCATTGAATTCAGATAACTATTATCTTTCAAATAATTTCTAGCCCACCCCACTCAATCAGATAGCATTGCATATACACTATATGCATTACAGGTATTAAACTGGTGCTCAGACAGTAGAGGAATGTTAGTCCAAGTTCCTGCCTCCCGTATTGTAGGAGTCCTACTGATATGAATATCAGAAGGAACAGATGATGTTCACAAAACAGAGGCACTGAGTCACTTACAGGGAAAATAAGCATGAAACCACTGGGAAAGAATAAAGAAATGAGCCCAGCTAGTTCTCAGCAGGTTAAGAAAAAAATAAAAATCCAGCTTCATAAGCCAAAGAATTTACATTTCCGGGATAAAACTGAAACTCCTATTTGACCTCAATTCTGACAACGAATTAGTGGCAGCTGGAGTAGTTTTATCTGAAAAGCACATATTATTTACTGAAATTCCACTTTATGGTGGGGAAAAGGAATCATCCTAATGCAGGATATTTTATGCTCAGTGAAACACCACAGACCAACTCTTGGCTTGTGTCAACCAGAATAACTCCAAAAGAGTTTGAACTGGTTTGATCTAAATGGAGAACTTCTGTAAAAAGAGAAGCAATCTGCATCTGTGACAAATTATAGAAGAAATTAAAATGGGGCCAACCTTTCTTCACTCCTCTGGTTTATCTTTTACCTTTCTCTTTATTCTTTTGCACTCTAACCTATTTCAAGGAATCAGCAACAGAAGCCTTATTGATGGTACAGCAAAACCCTAACAAAAAACAAACCCTGTGCATTAAAGCACTATACTGGTTAAGCAAAAACTAGCTACAATGACAAGTTGACTGAACAGCAACTTCATTGCTTTGTTGTCCCATTCTCCTTTTGGTTTTATTTACACATAGAATATGAGCTTCTAGAAAGAATTTTTTACTGCGTGTATGCTCAGACAACCTCAACACATAATACCTAAGAACCCCGATTTAACAAAGCATTTCAGCACATGCTTAACTCAAAGCACGTGAATAGATTTACTGTAAGTAATGTGTAATCCACATAGTGAAGCATCTCCAGCTCACTGGAAGGTAGGAAATCCCAGCTTTCCACCTGAACAAACAGTACTTGCTTATTTACAATTATAATTGACCAACACATAGCAGTACTTTAAATGTCTTATGCAGTTCAGAAAGGTACACCTTAGTTTCATCTAGTTCTTTCTAACACTGAATGATTCTTGTGGACTACAGTGGAATACCACAAAGAGCAAAGGAAACATGCTTTTAGAGGCTGAGAAGGAAAAAAAACAAAAACCAGATAGTGAAAAGTGGCTAAACAGATACTCCAAAGCAATGTTTCGGGATGTTTTTTCTATAAAATGCTTATTTAGCATAAACCTCAGTGTTTAATTTGACATTCAAATTAATTCCTATTCCAAACTCATGCTGATAAAATTTGTATATAACACTACAGACATGCACTTCTCTTCTTCTTGACCTTCTTTGCATTGATGGAGCCCTATAAATTGTTATGATTTCCAAGCTAAAACACAAAATGCAGTTTCTAAAGTCAAATGTAAGTGAAAGCTTTTTTACTATTTTTAAGAGTCCATTTTTTTCCTTGGTGTCTGCTAAAGATTTTGGAAAACCATTCAAAGTTCCAGACACTGCATATATTAAGAGTATGATTCCAGATGCAGGAGATCCTGGGAACTATGGTAGACTTGCAGATCTGGAAATAGAGATTAAATCATTATTGCCAACTCATATTCTTTCAATTAAGCCTTCCACTGATTTTGGAGCCCCGAGATAGCTAAGAAGCCAATTTTCTCTGCCACAGTCACATGATGCTGAAATGGAGATGACTGAATAATTTCTGGGGAGGAAAAAGATGATCTCCCACATTCTTGGCAAATGTTAGCTAATAACATAAAGGTTTTCATACAACGTATGTCAGAGAACACAATTCCAGATATAAGTAACTGGTCTGATAAGGAAGACATTTCTTTCATTGCATTTCATTTTCACTGCAATTCACAGTATGCCTCAGGCCCTGGCCTGGAAGCTAGAAAGTCTGGCTCACAGCCCTGCTTCTGTCACAGATCCACTGGGTGACCTTGGGTCCTTCTTTCTATCCCTCTGAGACCCTGCTTCTCTACGTAGCTCTGTAACAGCCTGCCTGCTTAGACCATCAGGCCTGACACGACAAATGTCACTCACAGTGTCCATAAATAATCAGTAATGCAGCAAAACTTTGTATTGCCTAAGGGCATAAGGAGCAAATGCTCATTCTGAACTGGCCTCCTGACATATCTAACCATGCATGAAGTTACTACTAATGAAGCAGAGGGACAGCACAGGAATAGTGCAAAGTGGTGTCACATAAGCTTTCTTTACAAGTCGCACACTAGCCCTTTCAAATATTTTGAATCAATCTGCTGGCAATTGAGGGCAGCTAGAAAATATTTCAGAGAGATTCTTTAAGAAGATCATTAAATAAAATCTGCTTGACTTGTTAAGAATTGCGACCATGAATTCCTAGTCAATGAGTTTTATGCTTGTTCTCTGGAGTAGCTGCCTGATAAACATTTTTTAGTAAATGACTTACATTTTAACTTAGAACTTGTATTTGTTGAATAACTTTATTTGAAGATTTCTAATACAGATTGTATTATGTAGCATTATGTGTACAAGGTGTTGCCCTTACAGCAAGGAAAGAGCGAGCTGGAAATACCATGTTTAACAAAACCAGTAATTAACATGACAGAACAGGTAGTAGCTGTATCTGAAACCAGGGCAATGAAGGGAATACGCCTTCAAAAACATGGGAAATTTAAGTATTTGGATAAATCCATACCTCTGCATGTGTCTCTATTTTAACAGACAGTGAGTTATATAAAACTAAAACTGAAGCGTGTACACAACAGAATTTAAAGATACAGATCTTCGATAGAAGAGCCACAACAGGGAGACAGATCTGCCTTTTAATGGCTAGAAAATTGTCTTGAAAGGACAGCTTAGAGGATTAGAAGAAACTAAATAAAAAAAAACTCTTTATAGAAACAGAAGTTAATCGACTTAGTCAATTTGTCTGATTCATTTGTCTTAATCTTCTGAATATCTGAAGGGGGACTATAGGGATGCTGGGGAGGGACCATTCATTATGAACCGTAGTGATAGGACAAGGGGTAACAGGTTAAAACTTAAACAGGGGAAGTTTAGATTGGATATAAGGAGGAAGTTCTTTACTGTTAGGGTGGTGAGGCACTGGAATGAGTTGCCCAGCAAGCTAAATTTCCATACCATACATTTTTATTCTTACAGAATAGGTTTCTTATGTAACCATAATAAAGTCCTGTTATGAGCTGGAAGAAATAAATAGGATAAGTATAAAAAAGAGATCTAGGAAAGTTCTGCGATGGTCTCAAACCAGGGCCAATAGTCTTTGGGCAATTTCTCCAGATTTAGAACTACTAAACATGGGACTACTATGAATTTCAGAAAGACAGTAAAAAGCGTTTGGTTTGGCAAAAGCAACAAATCTCATGGTGAACAAGTCCTTCAAAATGTAATGATGATATTAAGGACTGCGGCATCATCAAAGGTCACCAGAAAATCATCCTGTGCCTTGTTGTCTTACTGACAGTAGTTAAAAGGCTGTCATTTTCTCCTACCATCTTCAACTACAGTCACTGTTGAAGAGACAAGGTCAACTGGACAGGTTTATAACTAGATAGGGTCATAGCTGAAACTAAACCTATCTGCCCACATATCTGCTCCATCACTGCTTAGTCCAGACAGGGAGTGAGGGAGATCTTGTGTTCCAGTATATCTGCTTAGCTAACCTTGAAGACAGGCAAATGTGGAAAAATACTATCTTTTCTCTTTTAAGTATCAATAACAAATTCCTTTAAGTGTATTATAACAACATCCCGTGTCTTTCTTTAGCACAAGGTCATATTATAGAGCCCCATTTTAATTTCTCTGAGGAATTTCATTTGTAAATGTCAATCAAGCACTGAAAGTACATAGTATTAAAAAAAAAAAAAAAAATCTCCACTTACATACTATACAATGCATGCTTAACAAACAGTTATGTTTTCAGTATCAGCAGTTAAGGGATTTGTTTAACTCAGGAGTGAAGAACAATTTCCAGCAAACACAGATGGACCAAACACCAAGAATTACATTGGATTGTCCATGTAAGGGGAGAAATGAAGATCCTCAGCCCCTCAAAACATTCATTATACGTGAGGTTTCCGTTCGAGGTGAGAGAAATGTGACCTCTCCTATGCAATTGCCCTTGTTTGGAATCCTCATGCTGCACTCAGCACTGGAAAGTCACTTTTACTGCACCGTGACTTCTGCTAAACATGTCCACTAGACATTTCACAAGGGTGCCAGAACAGAAAGGTCACAGAGTCAGTCTGGATGTATCTCCCTGCACCTCCGTGTGTATTACAAATTGGCTGGGTAGGTAAGCTGTAACAAGACACCTCTGAATGATCATGACCGAAAGAATTCCTTGTTAAGCCATGAATCTAAGGTCAGAGAGGAGCTTTTAAGGGAAGACAGACAAGGTTCAATATTTTTTTACACCAAAATAAATACCTATGCCTTTGTTGTATCAAAACTGACATGATTATCATGTTTCAACAGTCACATATTCTGAAGGTTATGCTTAACCCCTCACCACAGTATTCATAGGATCTAAATGAAAACCAAAGAGAATGAACTGCAGGAGGAAGGAGTGAATTTATGTAAATGACACCAGAAAAATAAAGAAAACATCAAGAAGCTGCTAGAGATTTTTGAAATTTTAGAACCTGGACCAAATGGTGTGTAGGACCTTTGTAAAGTAATCAGCATTCATGAAATGGCTGAGATCCACCAGTCTGAGGATTTGGAGGCATGCCTTCACTCAGATCTCAGCATATAGGTATGTAAAGAGGATACTAGACAGTCAGCAATTTCATTTCCATATTACAGATGTCTTTGTACAGATGTCACCAACTGAGAGCATGACCTGAGGAGACCCTTCATCCATCTCTATACCCTTTTCTCATTTTACTTCTCCCTTATCACTCCAGCCATGTGTCCAAACCTTCACAGGTATGAGAGGCACAGGACACACACATATCAGCATGCAGAGAAACAAGGGAGCTCTAGGAACAGTTTACCTGCAGTTGACAACAATACTTTTCTAGAAAGAGAGGGGAAAGGATGTGTCTGAAGCAGACATGCCATGGGGTTCTGAGATGACACAGCAGTCTTGGTCTGAGGCATTGGCTCATTTCCTCCCAAAGATAAGGATTCATACCATCCAGGAGTCCCTGCACAAGCACAGCCCTACTGCCAGTCCCTGGCAAGGACACTTGTCCTGCTCTTGAAATATTTCTGAGTACATGACAGCTTTCAATGTATGAGGATTTATGAGCTAGCCTGGGAAACTTGCACTTCATGAGAGACCTTTTAACTCAAAAGAATGAACGTAACTTACACGCAGAGCAATAAAAACCCAAATGTCTGACAGATGTTACCACTTCACATTTCCAAAGTGGGTTCATGATGAGTGCAAGAAAACTGGCAAAGAGCTCTGACTGCCACTGACCTATGAAAAATTCAGGAAAATAAATACTTTAATGCAGATAAGGACTAGAAGGCTATCTCTGGTAGTCTCAGCACAGGGTATTTTAGAATCTGTTTTCTTTGCAATGCAATGGTTATAGTTCTCTTGCTAACAAACAAAATTTGATACACTGGCCTTAGGTCTTAAAAACTGGAAAATAAATTGACAGTAGCAAAATAGTAGAAGTGCAAAATAAAAATAGGATATTGGAATGAAATAAACTCTTTTTGCCTTAAAAACTACAATTCACTCAAGAAAAAAAAAAAGCAAAATCTTAGTGAGCTAGGCATAAATTAAAACTGGACCTTTTTTCCATCTTGTCTGTGAGTGCAGTAACAGCTTCAGACTGCATCAGAGACAAAATGCAAACCACCAAACATAGAGCTGATTTTTTTATTTGTCAGTGAAACTACAGACATCACCTTCTATAAAGAACAGAGTGCTAGCATGTTTTTCTACATATTTATTGCTTATATTCTCTTTACCATTCTTTGACTCTCTTGTGTGAAATGCACACTTCTACACTGTTAGCAGTTTCAGTAATTGAATGTGACTGAAGTTCAGATTCAACACAGCTGCATATCAGGGATAACATTCTCCTTGACAGAATGGTAGTGAACAGTTAGCTCTTCATCTTCAAGCTGGCTGAAGAATGCGCTTAACTGACACTACCGAATGAATTAACAACATGTATAAAGACATTTCTAACATGTTTTTACTTTCTGAGTGTCCCTTTGTTTTTTCCTTTCTTTATAATTATCCATGCATATATGTCATTGAAGAAGAATCAGTATAAATGGAAACAGCATCAAAAATCTTACCAAATCTGGCTGGTATGCTTTTACTAAAAAAAAAAAAAAAAATTAGAACAGATTTCTGAGAGAACAATTTTTCTGATGGATTAGAGGATATTCATATAATGATCTTCTTAGGTCATCATGTAAGAGTATTCAAAGAATTCTATACTGTTTTCTTTTATTTCTTTATGAATCTTATTAATCTTGAGTTCTGCAAGTTCCTCACAATGTGTGAAAAATTCTAATATATATTCGCACACTAGCTCATGGCTCTTTTGGCTAATAGAACTAGAACAATATGCAAGTGTAACGTTGCAGATTTTTCAGATCTCAAACCGTTGACATTAAATCAGTTTTGAGATTCTGTCTGTGGATCTCTTCATAGAAAGAAAGAAAAATCTCATTTTCAGCAAAAAATAAAATCCTAAGCATTCTGGGAATCTACATCCTTGGTGTTACTTTATAATAAGTGTCTTCCTTTCTGCCCTTCTAAACTCACATATTTCTTTTGTTCCCAGTTGAGAACTCTCCTAAAAACTCTTCAGTTAAAACATGATGGGTAATCACTGCACTGTATTACTTTCTGGAAAATTACAGCAAGCATATATAGTATTTTTGGCTGCAACATCCAGTGACATAATAACTAGTGACAGGACTTCTTTGGAGAGATAATGCTACGTTCACTTGATGACAGCAGGAAAATAACGGGCCTTACTGGGGATTTCCTAGTCCCACAACAAGAATGACTGGCAACCTTGTTTCCACTGTGGCCAAAGAGGGTAACCTTGACGGAGTCCCTTGTACATCACCCAGCAGAGGTCACTAGAGGATGCAACATCATGTTTTTAGGCAAGACAAAGCACTCCAACAGCAAGAGGAGATATGCACCATCCTGAAAAGCACATCGGCTGACTCAGATTTACTGCCGGACAGGTTCTTGTAAAAGAGAGGAATACATGCCGCTCCGTGAAAGAACATATACGTTTAACTGGCTACATTCGACCACAAGCAGCATTCATCCAGTTAGACAATATCGATACTGATCTGTGAAATGTATCTATCAAAAGAATATCTACTACCTGTGCATTTCCAGATGCAGGGATCTCTTTCTTTCTTCCACTGCTTAACACAGTCCAAAAGGTGTGCCAGAGATACGAAGCCAAAAAACAGAAACTACCTGCAATCCAGGCAGCATTTCTTTGAAGGGCTAGATCCATCCTTTTATTTTTAATCAACTAGTTAACTTGGTTCTCCTGCTCTAGCAGATACAATTTGGCAGGCACACTCAAAACCCTCCCCAGCTCTGTAAGTACCACCTAACTAGACAAGGCTTGAACACCCAGCGGGATCCCTTCTCACACTCCAACACATTCCCTGAACCTATAAGGAAAAGAAACGATGGCCTTCTGACAAACGTGAAACAGGTGCAGGATCTACAGGAGATATGTACTGCACGGACTTGAAAGGCAATTACTCTGACATCCCAGAACTTCTCAAATGAAAGCAAACTGTTAGCTCAGTCCCTCTGTTACCAGCTGAGGCCACTGGTTGTCTTTTTTCTTCCCATTTAATATGCAAGAAATGGGAAAATAAAAATTACCCCAAAAGCAAAAAAGACAATCACTTAAAATGTGTCATGGTGCACACAGAGAGAAAGGTTGGTTTGAAATGCCATGGCTTTCCTGTCTACAGTCCCTTCTGTTCCTGTGCCTGCACTCTACATTGCTCCCATACCCAAACCACTGCCATGCAGAAAGCAAGTCCTAGCTGTTCCCCCGTCTCATATCCAGTATCTGCTCACCTGCCAGCTATCAAGTCCTTGATTGAAAGGATGGAAGTACCACATAGATGTGAGACTTCCAATATCATCAGTATATTTTTCTTCTCCTAGAATTTCCAGAAACAGATAGATGGCTCCTGCTGTATTTTTCCAAGCAATTCAATGTGATGCAAATTCTGCATGGAAAATTTCAGCTTGAGCAGCCAAAACCTGGAAAATATTTAAATAACTGAAAACAGGGCCTTTAAATTAGAAATGGCAAGCCACTTTAATAAAAAATCCTTCTACAAGCTCCACTATAAGTGAGTTAAAAAACTAAAAATTTGAGGAACAAAGTGTGTCATGGTATATTGTCTAATATACAGAGATGTATGTATGAGGATTGTGAAGGACCACTATGTAAGGTTGTAGGTCTATATATAAAGAAGGAATCCTTATATATAAGGGTTATACATATTCTGTCATTATAAAAGAGGAAGCAGTAAAAAGAAATTGTATCATTTATTCTCCACTTGTGTATTTATCTGATCAGAGGTGAATAAGCAAAGAATTTAAAACACTCCCTCTCACTCTGGAGAAATGTAAGTACCAGAAATCTTAAGAACTAAAAATTCACAAATTAAACTACAAAAATCATTACATCATTTGAAACAAAATCACTCTCAAGTCACGTTTTAAGTATTATGTAGTTGTTAATGTTGGAGAGGGTGGGCTTATTGTGTTTTTTTTTCAGTCAGGAAACTATACTTCTCTTTTTCTTTGTGAGAAAGACATATATATTCCAAGCATGGAAACCTGGGAGAATTAAGTAAAACAGAGCTGCCTGAAATCATGCCACATGACAACAGATTGCCATGAACTTGGAACCTGAAGAATGCAGTGCAGAAGGATATTCTGCAAAGCTACGACAGGCTGAGGCCGGCAACACGATGCCTGATGACAACATTTCAAGAGAGCTGAAAAAGAGGTTGGTTAAAAAAAAAACTGGGCCCAAACCTGGCTGAAGTCAACTCATACTTTTCTGCCCATAACAAGCCAAAATTTAGACACAGTGCTTCGACTTCAAGGCTGAAGAAAGCCTTGAGGGTTTTGATCGTTCATTTTGAAGTCTTCATTAGTTAAGGAGTCTCACTGCAAACGCAGAGAATCCCTTGCAGGATTTTGTTAAACAGCTGCTCTTGATTAAATTTTTAGAACAAGAAATAGGTTTCTGTCAAAATACTTAGATCAATATCTTGAACATTGTTTGGGAGAATAGGAAAGTTATTTTTGGTTAATTATGCAACAGTGATAATGTTTTAACCTGTTGAAAATACTGTCATGACTCTGGCCTCCCCTTGAAAAAGGAACTTGCAAAGGTATTGTTACCACCATGATCATTATCAACACAGGCTGCAGAGAAAGGAATTGCTAGAAGAACTGCGCGCAAAGGAGACAAGGCTGATCACATTCTAACTGGAGACGAGGAAATAGTGAACAATTACCTATCCCCAGGCCGAGCTTAACTGAACATCAAATACCGAGTATATCCAATATCCAATAGTTCCAGATGGGCTATGTATTTTATAATTGATCCTTAAACTGCTTTCAGAATATCACCAAAGGGATACTTTTGCATGGAAAATTGTATTTCCAACTCACGAATCAAAATACCAATAAGAAATATTTTTTCACCTTAAAAAAAAAATAATAAAAAATTAGGGAAACTAATACCTGTCCTGAACTAAATTGTCTCCAGCTGTCTCCAGAACTTAAAAATTAATTGGCATACCAAATATCTATTCAAATAAAACTAGCTAGTGGGAGGTTTAATACTCATTAAAAGAGCAGGACAGAAGCCCTGAAACACAGGTGTAAGGGAAGAGTAGCTCTGCTTCTTGCCACTTCTGTCCTTTCAAGGAGGGCTGCAAGGGCAGTAGAGCTACTGGAGGTTATTGCTTATAAAATAGTAAGCTGCAAATAACAAAGTCACATTTTTAGCAAATATTAGGATTTGCATTTATGTCTAATAATGGGAAAAACTCGATTCTGTACATAAGACTGTGATTTAACTAATTTAATACATCTCAGCTTATGAACTGAACTGCAGTAAATTAGCAGAGTACAACTCTGCAAATGTAAGCTAAAATCATAGTAAAAGAAGCATTTAAAGCAATGAGCTTTACCAGTGGCTTTTCTTTCCATTTTGCAGCAGACTGAATCTGAGCTCCAGCTAAAGGTCATTTGCAATGCTTACTCCTCCAAATGAAAGCTTGCTCATGTACAGGCACAGCGAGCATCTCTACTGTCACAGCATATCGCCCAAAAGAACGTACTGGCACCACATAGCAAATAAGGAAAAAAGATGGGCAGTAAGCCAGGGTAATGGCAATTTGCCTTGTAGATGCAAAATGGTAAGATCTAGAAACCCTATGGTTACACTATCAACTAGTAATAGCTTCAACCACAGGAACTACAGTTGTAGCTGTAGCTCACTAGGTTGTGAGAACTTTAAGAACAGTGGCATTATGTTTACAGGGTGGTCTTCCAGAGTTCAGAAAGCTTTGAAACTTTGCTTAGGACAAGATTTTTCAAATGTTCATTCAATTTTGATCTCCTGAAAAAGTGGTCATATAATTATTATCCAACATGAGTGGGTTACTTTTGTTATTAACTAAGTAAACAGGAGCCTAGGAGCTTCTATAGTTCTGAACATTGCTAACTGAAAAAAATCAAGCTGCACACATCTGAATCATGGAACCAGGGTTTAAAAACAAGTCACTGACTGCGAGGAAGACAACTTTACAGCATTTAAAACTGAACAGTCATTTTGGAGAGGGAGTTTGTGTCCTAATTTCAACAGCAATTCAAAATCAAACAATCTGAATTGCATTCTCACACCCATCATTAACCAGGTAAGAGCCAGAAGGAAAAGACTGCGGGTGTGCTGACCAACAGCATGCAGCTTTAGCTGAGCCACCAGAAGCAGTCGAGGTGGGGAATGTGGAGCTCACTGGGAGGTAATACAGCTGGGCAAATTGTGTGGAGTTTCACTATCAATTTACCTTTGCATAAACTGGTGCTATTGTCAGAAGAGGTAGTTTCACCTTCTCATACCTGCTTGTTCCTACCCTGTGCCATCCCATCCCTTGGACCAGCACAGTGCAACAGGTCAGGACAGAGCTGGATTTTGATTCCTTTTTTAATTTGTTTCTCACACATGAAAACCATTCCTATAAAACAGAACATCTTTCACTTGTTCATGTATAATCTGAAGCAAAATTTCATGTTTGTTCCTGAAGACAGAACTTACCCGAGATACAAAGGCACGTGCTGCCAACTATACAAAAGAGGGGCAAGAGGACATTCTGAACAAAACACATGCAACACAGGGAAAAAGCAGTTTTATCACGAGTTATTTCGACACGCTGTCTCCAAGAGCAAAGTGGTCGTGGTGGAGAGCTGGTGTGGCAAAGAGCGCCATCTAGAGGACAGAGGCACCCCAGCTTCTTGACAGTACCAAGACGTAAATTAATTACACTGTAAAGTCATTATCCGTCATTGATTGTCAGCAATTGCTGGGTTTGCTTTCCATAGTTGTATTTTAATGGCTCTGAAAGACATTTTTCGTTGTCGTTTAGATTAGATTTTTGGTTTTTTTTACAGAATATACTGTGCTGAAAGATGAAAAATCTTTTACTTATTTTATGAAAAAATATATCTAGAAAACTTTTTTGAGGAAGGGGATAATCTTCTTCTTTAATTATAATTAGTTAGTTTCAGACAGCATTATTTCTTCCAACAAGTACACACTTTGACTGCTTTCTCTTAGATAGTCCCTTCAGTTGTAGCCCACTCTCACTGAAGTAAATAGATGTTTTGTCACTGCTTTCAAAGGAAGCAGGACTTCATCCACAGAAATTACATACGTATGCCCACAAGCATACACATGTAAACACTTACAGCTAAGCAAAGTTTACTGCATTTTCTGCCAGCACAATTTCCTTTCCTTCCTTTCCCGATTGTACAATAAAACTGCTTGTCAGGGAAGCAGACCAAGCTGAGGTTTTTCAAAGGAAGGTCTTGGTTTTCCTTTCATAAACATTAACAGCACAGTTAGGGCCCGATTCTGTATCTCACTGAGCAATTCCTAAAAACCTTGTGTGAAAGTTAGGTTCCAAAAAACTTAGTAGAAATATAACTGACTTTTATGCATCTGGAAACTTCATTCCAGCGAGGTATGTTACCAGAGTTCAATGGGACTGGCTTTCACCTCTGAAGTCTTGCCTCCAGGAGACTGATGAGCTAAAATGGGAATACAGAGCTATTTCTCTAGCTTGCAACTAGCCACCAGCTGTGTGTCTTCCAAGTGTATTCCTTTCTCTCCTCCTGTGCCTCCAGATTCTCCCTGGCTTTTCTTACCAGACTCTTTAACAAAGAGCCAATTCCAACCATTAGACTGAAGAAACAAACATCAAGAAAATGGGTTAGAGATTTTGCAGCAAAAGTAGGGGGAATCCCACGACCTCAGCTACTATCTTCAATTCATCACCAAACTGATACACATTAACACAAAAGCAAAGCAGCTCTCATAGCCTTTTCCCTGACCCTAAAGAGACAAAATTCAGAGGAAGAGAGCTACTTGACAGCAACAACAGTTTTTACTTTCTTACCTGTGCAAATTGTGACTTTCGCGCTGGAAGAAAACTATCTTAAAAGAGCTAGTAATGCCCTCCAAACCTCAACCACCCAGATTTATCTATTTTTAATTCTCATTTTCATTGTAACACTAAAGGAAACTCTAAATTTGACATGTCCCACTTAGATGAGACATGTTATGCTCAGTTTGTTTTAATATATAGATTGTTTTATCTACCCTGTAAATGTTGTAGTAGGTTGCTGGAATAATTCTGTACAAAAGTGACCCAGCAGTTTTAAGAAATACCAAAAGTTCAGCTTCCTCAGCTGTGAATAGAAATGAAAACATCATGAAATTTACTTTATACTAATGCTCCATGGTATCATCTGAACACAAAAATTCAGAATACTTGAAGAACTGCTTTACTATATCAGTACAAATAGCCACAGCACCAATTTTTCAAGTCTTTTACTGAATTGCAGTCTAAAGTTAATGTACCATTGCCCTATTGCAACCAGATTTTCTCAGTTCTTATCTAAATGATGTGTCAATAAAAATACTGGATCCTCAAGACTCTCCCATAGAAAAAGCATAATACAAGAAGATGTGTTGCTATTTCTAAACATATTTTGGCTGATGACAGGGTGATTTCCCTGCCAGACACCATACTGTGGTGCCCAGCACTGTTCTCACTGGATACAGGTGTAGCACAGACAACACTTAGCCCTGCAAGCATGGCACACAGCACATAACCATGTACTTCTCCCCAGTTAATGAGGAGCAAAGGACAAAGCTGCCTGACTACCTCTGGGAAATATGCTCTTTCCATGGGATTCATTCAGTCCTCACTAACTCCAGAGCTGTTAGGACTAATGTTTTCAAAACATGAATCCAACAAAATTCGTATTTACCTTCTTATTTTGAAGAGCTGCAGAACCACACAACTCCTTCAAAATGTCTGAATATAAGTCCAGCTATAAATAAACCCCCAGAATAAAAGCACATGTGCTTGGTTTTATGAATCCAAAAGATTAAAAGATGCTGACCAGTCTCTCACAGCTGCAACACATTTTCACAGACGATAATGAAAAATTTAACTCTACTGGGAAACACACATAGTAAGCTCTTTAAGTAGCATAAAGAAGAAAGGGGCAGTGTTTTGGGAAGACAAAACTAATCATGCAAATAGTTACCTTTTCATCTTCTGATCCAGGATCTGATTCAGTGACTTTTTCTTCCTGGAAGCTAGTTCTCTCCATTTTTTCCATGCTCTGAAAAAAGGCTGTTTTTTCCAGTCGGTTTCTGTTGTATCGTGTATTGATCTCTTCCAGCCTGTTGATCTTGAGTAGCTTCATACTGTGCCCAGTTAATGTACTTTCTGTTTTCCTCTCTACCTTAGATGCGTAAACCAGTGAACACTCATAACTTCTGATTTCTCCTCCTTCTTGGCTGTACAAAAGAAAGACAAATATGAGGTAGCAGTGTTATTTATGCAATTTAGCTTAGAAAACCGCTGTGGTTGCTCTAATTTGTATTTCAACCGTCCTTCCTTATACTTTCTGAACAAATACCCAAATACAGAGTTAACAGCACCAGCTGTTCACAGATGCTGTTTTACCTACTCACCTACGTTCAACACTACATAATTCTAGCAGGCTACAAGCCAAATTTAATTTAATTCGTTCACTGAAACCTTTTAGCTCTATCAAATCGATACATATTGCTGTAGCTTGCAGACCTTGCTCATGGATCAAGCCCCACTTTTTAACCACTTCAGTGGTTGTCTGTTGCTCAATGTGTTCTCCTTCCCTCTGATGCAGTTGGAACTGTGAGTTGACACGAGGACCACGTTATTAAGTCCACTAAGACTTTTTATATTAAACAAAGTGGTTTAGGCCTGAACACAAGCCCTTCCCTCTCTTCCCACTATCCTATACCACAGGGATAGGTAATGGCCAAAATGGTGATTATTTTGGGTCCTCTGTTAAAGGCTGCAAAAGACTGAAGCCTCCAGGTGGGTTCCTTCCTACTGTAGGCCTTCACTGTGTGCCTACTACGTTTATGATGTAGAATTGTCAAGGCTTGTCTAATGGTAAGATTGTCTAGAAAATTATTGCAAGTCAAGCTGTTAGTTTGGATTAATTCTCTGTAGAAGGGCTTTTATTCTATAGCAATGTGTATTCCCCTGCCCAAGTAACCACTTGGTTACACTTGGAAAAGTCCTTTTGCACAACTAATTTTAAAAGAGAAACTACTCTAAAATTTCACTTAACAACTCTGTGTAGACCCAGGAAATAGAGGACAAAAATATTTTTATTGTTACTGCAACCCTTCCTTCACAGTACTGGAAACCCTGCTACAAAAGCATGGTGCTAATGCTTCAGCTGCATAAAGCCGAATCTGGTCAATTTCATTACACAGCTCTTGTTTTTCATTTTAACTTGCATAAATACCATAAACTATATGGTTTAATTAAGAATGTATATACAGCCTTACAGTCATTAGCAGCACAGAGAAACAGCTTTCAGTGTACAACCAGAGACCCAATTAAATCAGTTATTTTTACCTGAACACCTTCCAACAGAAAATGCTCCTGTGTTTTGACCCCACATCTGTGTGCACATGTAACAGATTAGACGTATACCTACATCAGCTAACTGCACTGCCCATAGTTAGCCCTCCAAACTCTTCCTACATGCCATCACATGTGATACAGGAGGTGACTTGCTAGTGGTGATGTTTATAGATGATGGACAGCAAAAGACAGTGCAACCCTGCTGCCTGCAAATGAGCCTTCCAGAAGGATTCCTGATACCACGTTAGTTTAGCCCTAGAGCATGCTTTTAATATGAAAGGCAGAGACACCAGCATGGGACAGAAGACATTCATCATGTGGAGAAGTCATGCACCTGGTATGTTAAAATGCCAGGTTTGCTGCTTCCATCCTCAACCACCAGCTTTCATGCTCTGACATCCCTTCCCATTCCCTTCAGGTGAAAAGACACAAGATTTTCTTCCCATTTCTCAAGAGCAGGTTCTTGAGATTTCCTAAATATACTGACAATTGCAGGTGACATACCACAAGAGCTCAGTCTAACCTTTCAACCATTATTCTACAGATCCTTTGACCTACTCCACACCAAGGGGTGACTCCAAAGCTGTCAGAAAAAAACAGGTGATGTTTCCAGATGGCTGCCCGCTGTGTCCATGACTCCAGCTACCCAAATCTCACAGGGTTTTAGAGCAACCTGGCTCTAAAAGCTACTTCTGGCCTGGCATGACTGCAATCAAGGAAAGTTGATTCAGGCTTTCCATAACTCTTCAAAGAGCACTTCATCCTCTAGGTTATGATCACCAAATGCGGTCATCCATCTAAGGAGAATGACATGTCCTACTGAAAGGACACGTTGTTCCTTCAAGCTGACCAACAGGTCAGTTATCTGGGAAAATATTAATGGGATTAAAAGCCTGAAGGTATTACTGGGCTCTGTTACCAAGCACAGACAAGGACTGAGTCCAAACATGACTGCCCTCTCCCCCATCATTACCTTAATATATCCCTGAAACAATAAGCTAAACAACAAGAAACTTTCTGAGGTACACACAGCAAAATCTGTTTGCAAGTGCCTCCTCCACAGTCGCAGAGAAGCAAACCCACCCTGGTCATGTGCCACTGAGTAATGGGAAGCTATGGCCTTCTACCTTATTAAAAGGAAAAAAAAAAAAAAGTTCAAATGGGTGTTGAGCTCTGTTTTCCCCAAAGGTGGGTGAAAACCTTCCCCCAGCATTTAGATTCCCCAGCTCTGGCCTGGGACATGCTTTCTTCTGGGCCGTCTTCAGCAAGCCAATCTCTCTCTTTAAGCAAAATAGCTTGCTTCACGAAGTACATTTGCACTTACATGCTCAGAAACCAGAGACACATCATAAAACACAGGAACTTGCTCAGCTGTATGCACAAGCGATACATACCTACAGTCCTACTGCTTTTGCTACCCAAGAGCAGGAAAAATATATATTTTTGCACAATAAAAATATAAAGTAACAAGATTTGTACAATCATAGAATCATAGAATCATAGAATAGTTAGGGTTGGAAAGGACCTCAAGATCATCTAGTTCCAACCCCCCTGCCATGGCCAGGGACACCTCACATTAAACCATCCCACACAAGGCTTCATCCAACCTGGCCTTGAACACTGCCAGGGATGGAGTACTCACAACCCCCCAAAAAATAAACAATGCAGTAAATATTTATAAAACTGGTCAGAAATGAAAACAGGCAGGCAAATAGTTATCAGCCAAAAAGAAGAACCTATATATAACCCCTTTTTCTTTCATCACCCATTTTTCGACCATAACCCTTCACAGCCAGAACTAGGTTTACATGACAGGCTGTAAAACTCTTCACACAAAGTTTGGTCCTTTGGACTCCATCTTCACTTCAAATAAAAACTTTCTTTCTGACCCGTTGGCCATTCGCAAAACAGCCGTTTTCAAAATTCAAGCCTGGGGACAAGTACCGTTAGCCAGTCGACAGACTTGTTTACCTCCTAATACATCTTGACGTTAGTCTGACCTGAATTTTACAAGCTGGAAACAATGATGTCACAGTACATAATTAAAACTAAATACACAGTTTAAGAAAGAAAACAAGTTGTAATATGGAAAGAATTGCCAGTGGGTCATGTTCAGGTGGTAAGTAAGGATGCAAATGGTACCACTTACTATGCTTTTCTTTCAAATACAACCTGCCCTGCATTCCGTGTAATACAAGAGATGTATTTTCTTTATTAAAACAAAATAATTTATTGGTAGGTCTTCAACTGAGAATGAAGTTTCCACATATTTCAATGAACAAATGACGAGGTGGACCCCTAAATACACAGACCTTAATAATACTGATCAGTGTGACCCTGAAGCAGCTGCACCACACTTCAGGCCATCTGAACCAGGCCAATGTGGCCACACTCTTCTCCCACCCTTTCTCCAGGCTTGCCTGCACAACCACACTGCCTGGAAACCTGCATACCAGAAAGCCACAGTGACAACCTCCACTGCCACAGAATCACAGACACACAGACACTGCACATCCCGAACGGCTTTTTTCACCGTCTTATGCCAAGCTGAAAAACCAGTAGCATGGGCTACATATGGGCTAAAAGACATCTGCCTCTGAGGAACTGGCATTGGAACGCCCTGGGAATACAGCGGGAGAGGGTGGCCTCCCCTCAGAGCCTCTCTTCAGCGGGGACATTGCTCCCTTCCTCCCCTCGAAGCCTGAGGAGCGGGAAAACCGCACCCTCCCCTTCACGCGGTGAGGGGCGGGAGCGGGGCCGGGCGGACTACAGCTCCCGAAGGGCCGCGGGAGCTGAGGGCCGGCGGCCTCGCTTCCTGCTCCGGCCCTGCGGCGCATCGGCTCCCGATGGAGATTGCCGAGGATGAGCAGTTGGTGCGGTGCCCCGTGTGCCTGCGGGAGCTGCCCGGCGCGCACATTAACTCGCACCTGGACTCGTGCTTGCAGGGCGGGGAGGATGAGGTGGAGCCGGGCCCGTCGACAACCTGCAAGCGGCAGCGCTTCACCGCTGCCCCGTCGGGCAGCCAGGTGGAGGGGGAGCTGGAGGAGGCCGGCCAGGCCACCATCTCGTCCTTCTTTCACAAGGGCCGCGGCGGCGGGCAGAGTCCCGGAGCCCCTAGCAGGAAGAGCTGGGCGGGGCGGGAGGAGGCCGCCGCAGTGAAGCCGGAGGATGGAGGCTCGGCGGGTAGCGGGCCGGCGCCGCGCAGAAGCCTGGCGCAGAAGCTGGAGGAGAAACCTCTGGCCGAGCGGCTGCGGCCGAGCGCGCTGGGGGATTACGTGGGGCAGGAGCGGGTGCTGGGAGCGCAGACCCTGCTGCGGAGCCTGCTGGAATCACATGAAATCCCCTCCCTCATTCTCTGGGGACCACCGGGCTGCGGCAAGGTGAGTGATGCCGCCGGGCCCTGCTGCTGCTGCTTCCTCTGCCTGGGCGGGCGGCGACTGGCGACTAGCCACGGGTGCACCCCGTGCGGTGGGGTTGGATGCTCCGGCCCTTCTCTATTCCATGTGGCTCTCGAGGCTGATAGACTTAAAAAGTGGGACCTGTTTATCTTCGAGCTCGCCCTTTTTTTTCCTTTGGCTTCTTGGTTTCTTCTATAATGGCTTAACTGATGCCCACTAGGTTTCACTTAGATTACAAATTACACAACCTACCTCCTGAATGAAATAGAAGTGGCTCTCCCTCACTTCAGCCCCACTCCCTATAGATTGCACTTCGATAGCATAGGCCCCTGTTGGTTTCAGATAACTGAGCTTTTGTAAACTCCAAAACTGTTACCTAAAACGCAGGCGGTGTTTAGGTAATTTAAAAACAGCATCAAACAGGATCTGTAAAACGTCTAGGAAATGGGGTGAGATACCAGCAGATTATTATGGCACAGTTTGCAAGAGCAGGTTTTGGTTTAGCCGCACATTCTGGCCCTTGACAGAAGGCAGTGGCATGGAAGGGAGCTAGCGCTGTGGCCAGGCATGCGGTACCAGGCACGCATTTATCTTCAAACATACGCTCTGAAACTGATGGGTCTTTGTGGGATCTGACTGATGTACTGTCTTGTTCTGCCTCTTTTAAGATGGCAGGAGCAGAATGGTGAACCCCAAAAGGCAGTGTAATTACAGCACATCAATGAAGGGATCCACAGATGTAGTGAAGGAAGGACCAAACAAATGCCTCAGGTGTGGTCAGGAGGGAGCACACAAAGATCTTGCCTTCATATTGTCTTTTTTTCTCTGTATTTGAGATTGGAGATGACGGGGGAAGCTAATCAAGCAAAATACATAGTTATCTCTGCCAGTCTAATATGTGCACAGTGCCAAGTTTTCCATACTGTATATATGCTATATGTGAGAGCATGTGTGGATATCTGGGATGGGGAAGAAAATTAACTGTAGCAGAAAAGTTGAGGACAGCAACACCTTGTAAGTCTCTTTACTTGAAGATGAAAAGAGACTATATATGATATTTAATAATAATGCCAGTTAATCACAGTTGATAAGGACCAGGTATGAGAATAATTGATAGGTTAGTACTGTTAGCAATGATGCAATGGGTTGTTTGGACTAGTAACATAACACCTGAAAAGAAACAGCTGATGAACTTAAATAATTGCCACTTCCTTTAAAATAATAAGGTAATATTAGAAAGATATCAGAGGAGGTAAGGGCTATTCCTAAAAACTCTGTGAAGGGGAGGTGGATTGACAGAAGATAGATGGCCAGAGAGAGAAGTATAATCAAATTCTCTAATAAATTGGAATATACCTTATTGAATGAATAACACATCCAGGGCCTGCTACTATATTTATTCATATTCTTCTGCCTTTGCTTTCTTTTTATCTATGTCAACAGTGCGTGCTTGCTCTCTCTTGAAGACCTTTTTCCTTAGGAAAAAATGCTGTTACAGTGGTAACAAAACTGAATTTGGTGTTCTTTGGGTTATGATCTGATGAACTCATTTTTTGGCTATGGAAATGCTTTTTCATGAGTTTGTGCCAGCTTATGATTGTGGTTTAGGTCTTCTTTAGGTCTTCTCTTGTGACTTTAGATAAGAGGTGGTCTGTTTTATGCCTGTGATAACACAGGTTTCACTCTCTTGTGACCTGTCTTCCTCACCCATATGCCTTATGTAGAGTTGTATTTAGTAAGCTCGCTTCTCACAGAATTTAAATGCTGCTGCTCGTCAGTCATCTGATTTGCATCAAGACTGTGCCTTCTGCCCCATCAGGGAACACTTCCACAATTTATCGGTTACATTTTCTCTCTGCGAGTACTTAAGTGTTGGGTAACTCATACATTCTAGGTTACTCCTTCTCAGTGAAGTCTTGAAGCCACATGCTTTCAGCTAGCTCTTGACAGACTATCCGTTCGTGTCTGAACCGGCAATTCCTGCTGCAAAAGTTGAATTTTCTTTTTCACCTATACTTATAAGCATTTCTAGGATGGTGCTGGAGTATAGTTTCATCTCAGGCCTTCTATCCTGTAAATGATATTGTCTGTCTTGAGTAAATATCTGAAAGTTCTACCTTTTACTTGGGTGTTATTTGTTAAATTTCTGTCCTTACAGATTTAAGATACAAGGCAACACAGTTTCCCTAAAGATGGAAGAAGTCTGTGGTTGTCTGCCTTTCTCATTCACGTACTGTTATGTATATAAGGTGTCTAAGAAAGCATTTCATGAGGAAGTAACCTGTGAGGATGGACAGCTGAAAAACCTACTTCTCTTAGGATGTGAACATTCACAAAACTTAGTGCTTGAAAGTTGGAAGATCTTGTGAAGGAGAAAGAAATATTCTCACTTCCTCAGGACCTATGGCTAGACTGATAATCAAAAACTACTTCTGTTAAGTGCAGTCTTTTTCAGTGGGACAAATATTAAGAAATAATTGCGTTTTATATAGCTTCAAATGTAAAAAGCCACTGTTAAGTTCTGCCCATCAAAGAAAATAGTCTTGTATTACAGGGTAGGTGCTAAAATAGGAATATAAGTATGTTGGTCTAAATTCAGAAGTGCTGTATAAGATAGTCATAGACTCCTTAAGCCTCTTCACACTCTTGCTACCCATGGAATCGTGTTATTACAGCCTATCTATGTCTTCTTCCATTTTTACAGCCAAGTGCCATGCTAACCAATCCTTCTTTTGAGAAAGGTAGAGCAGGGTTAAGTAAAAAAAGATATAATAACTGGAGATAGAATTAATTCTTCAGGCTAAATTTCATATTAATTGATGTATTACTTATCAATCTGAACCTTTATAAGAAATAATAGCTCAGCAGGTCTTTTCTAAAGAAGAGATTAATCTTGGGCATTAAACTGCTATAAATGCAGGATTTCATATTGTAGGTCAAGAGTACTTTTGGAGAATTTTTATCATGAAAGCAATAAAGCAGAAGTACCTGAATAAAAATACATGTGCTCTGCCCAAACTGATTTCAGTCTTAGCTGCACTTGAATATTCAAGAAGCACAATCAAAATTTTAAAGACAAAATCAGGGTACTTCTGTTGTAGGTTTATTTTCTTCTAAGTTTCCATCTGTATTGAGTCTTCTTATTTTAAGGGAGCATGATCTTTACTTTTGTTATTCTGATTTCTTAGGACACCAAAGTGTTCTAGGTGAAAAGGTTTTGACTCTAGTTTTGTTTTTTATTTTTGTCACTATTAAGTGTTGAACACAAGAACATATTTTCTGCTTTTAAGAAGCTGACTAGACACAGGCCAGAAGAAATGCTGCTTCAAAGAGATGCCATGGTTATTAGCTTAGGAACAGTTACCTTGTTCATCTTGACTATGCAGGTTTTTAAAAGACTGTATGAATCCTAATGTAATCTGAGTAAGCCACTGTGATTTATGATGCCTTAATACAGGGATTTAGATTTTTGCTTGTCTGTTGTGGGGCACCAATTTTAGTAAAGAGTTAGCAGAGGGGACACAGTGAAACTTGAGCACTGAATAATTTTGCTGACACAGATATGGTTTAAGACTTATAAACCTGAACATTCTGTATTTAAAGACTGTAAACATTCCCTTTTACGTTTGCTGTTTATCAAGAAAAACAGGTAGGCAGCAACCTACAAAACCCTACAAAAGCTAAGTCGAAGAATATACATGCATACTTTCCTGGGGTCCACTCTGCAGTCTAGTACTAAGGTAAAATATATCATGGTTGATATGAGTGTACAACATTAAAACACCCAGTAGGTGGTCTGCAGTTGCTATGAAGTCTCCACTGAGTTTATATTTTATTTCTAGGACACCCTTGTATTTCTTTTCTTTGTTTTTTATTGAGGACTTGTTATATGACACATTGAAACACAAACAGCAGGTCCAATTTATATGTTTTTTTCTTGCATATTTATCATCTATTCTATTTTGCTGATTCAAGGGATAACCTAAATAGCTATTTGATTACTTGAGTATATTTCATCTGCTCTTACTCATATAGCTTGGGGCCTGATTTGAACTATTTGAAATAATGAGTTCCTCTGATTACCATGAGATTTTTAACTGAGAATGTATAACGTATTTTACAGTAGTATAGAGTGGAAGTCCAGAACAACTCTGAAAAATGGGATTGTCTTTGCAGTTGCCTGGGAGCGGTCTTCAAATACAGTATGCTTGATTTTGTTTATGCCAGTCTAAGTCAAGGATAACTTATGGTAGCTCTGTAGGAGGAGAAAACTGTGAGAGCAACTACAATTGTACTTACAAAGCAGCATAAAAAGAGGCAAATCTAGATGCAGCAGACAGAGGTACTGCTCTCTTTCAGTAAGCGTTATGCAATGACCTTGCATCTGTTTATGCTTGGTCGGACTTGGATTCTGCAAGTGCAGTAAACCACATGCTGTTGCTGTTGTTCAGTGACACCTTATTCCTCTAGTAGTGTCCTAGTGGGCTATTTGGGGTGTGAGGAACCAAACAGGATGGGTAAGAATAGCATCTGCCCTTATATAAATGCCAACTGCTACCACATTTGATTGTGTTTATCTCTATAGACAGTGTCCCTGGGCCTCGTCCATCAGCTATCCTGACAGTTTCCTTTAGACACAGTGTGTCTCATCTCCTGTGATGCAGTGTGGTAGCCTGAAGTCAGCTCAGCAGTTCTGGGTAAGACAGACCCCAGCTTTTTAAGCTGCATCATAGGAACTGCCTCCCTGGCTGGCATCCAAGGATGATGGCGCTGTTGGTGTCTCACTGAAGGCTGTGAGATAGGGAGTGGCCTTTCCTGACTGCTTGTGAGCCACAGTATGGCCCTAATGCCCTCAAAGGGAGAGGACTGAGGCTGAGAAGAATCAACACCATGTAACTAAAGATACAGAAATCCTGGCCAGAATAAAGGAAGAGGGAAAAACACAGGGAAAGTCATGATCAGAGGGCAGCAGAAGAAAGCAGGATGCCAGTTCACAGCTCTGATAATGTAATTTAGATGCTACAAGTCTTTAGGTATAGCTAGCTTATTGGGCTTGTGTTTTGCACTAGGCTGATGGTTTTAATCAGCCCTGCCACAAACATAATTCACACTGTGGCTTTCTCTGGAGCAAACCAGCAAAGTTGCTTTCTGGGGAAGCTTGATGGCAACTATATTATCCTGCTCAGGACTAACCCATGTTGAGCTGCAGTCTATGTGCTAGTGCAGATCTGTGTCAGTTCTGGTTTGGTCACCTAAATGTAGCAGGCCATACAACCTTCCAGACTTGTTGGGAGAAGAATGTATGTTGGAAGGGCCCATCTAGGTGCCAGGTCAGCTTTTACACCACTGTGTTCCTGTGAAGTGTGGTATGAACATCAGCTCCTCATGAAAAGGCTGTGAGAGGTGAAAAGTATTGTGAGGCTGGACCAGAATGACTGTAAGCTGTCCTGTGCACATTGCAGGAGCTCTCTGGCATGACTGCTGAGCGCAATATAGATGTAAGCTAAGAGACCATGCACTTTCTGTGACTGATATCTAGAATGGAAATTTTGCTAAATTTATTTTAAGAATGAATAAGGCAAGTCTCCATGAACAGGCAACCACAGATAGATCCCTAAACCTGGTCTAACTGATCTTCCGCCAGAGTGAGGTAAGAAGGACCTCAGGTTTCACAGTCAGCTTCTTGACTGGAGTCTTCTTTACTGTGATTTGACCATATGCGCTAATGTCTTCCCAATTTTTTCAGTTCCACTTTCTGAAGACAGCTAGGCAATACAGTTCTTTATTCCTGGAAGGGGCTTTGGAGAGCTGATGCAGTTTAATTGCCTGGTAAAGAGGTGCAAAAATGAAAAGACCACCGTACAGTTAATGTTAGTCATTGAACATCAGCATCAGAAGGACAGGCTTAGTTTATACTTGCTTTTTACTGTTTTCTTCCAGCCATTGGTGTGAGGTTGCACTGACTAGTGGTAACAGAGACTAGGGAAATATGTTACACTCAAAGAAAGTTGCTTAATCAGGGGAACTTCTGGATGTACAGAAAATTCTTGTTTCCTAGCACAAACATCCAACTAAACGCAACAACAGATTTATCAGTTTACCCTTCTGACAGCAGGAGGTGTGTGGAGCCAAGCACACTTTGTGAGTTACTGTTATTTCATCCACAACTGGTATCAAAGCCTGGAAGAACTGGGAGCATAGTTGCTGGGAGTGGGCTTGTTTTTTGTTTAGCTGTTTTTCATTTGGCGGGTTTTTGTACATCTTGGACAGTTGCAGCCTTTGGGGAAGAATATTCTTATTCCAGCTGACATGAAGAAGTTTGCAGGATGGTGGAGGAGAGTATTGGTAGTTGCTTGTTTAATGGATCTGAAAATAAGTGACTATAGGCTCAATTCATTGGTGAGTAATGGTTCATGAGTTTCTTGGTGGATATGTTTCCACATTTCAGAACACCCTTATTCCATATCAGATTTTCAGTTTTCTTCTTATCCCTCAAATACAATGCCCCTGAATTTAGGGAGAGAAACTAGGGGTTTAGCATACAGGTTGTGGTTCTTCTGTGCTAGTGCTTTCCTGTTTAGGCTACTATGCTTAAGTCTCCACTGGGTTGTATGTTGGCTAGGTTGTAACCTGATAGTAACAAAAAGGGAGAAAACAGTGTAGCATGTTACTGAATTTTGCTTAAGGCGGTAGGAGAGAAAATGGCATTAAAAATATGGAGCGTATGAAAAATAAAGGGCTTTCAGAGGAATACGGAAAGTTCAGCCCGTATGTGATGGGCAGTTTGACTTGCTAAATGGCTGATTGTGCAGAACAGTAGAGGTCATGAACATGCCTATGTTGAGCACTGCTTTTGAAAGGCAATGTATGTTATTACAACCTTTGTTACCCAGAAGTTGGCAGAGTGGGAGAGGTATATGCTGGCTGGGAGCTATGCAGCATTTTTCAAGCAGGTTTTTGATCTAATAGTAACTTTCAAACAAACCTCTTCACTTTTTCTTTTTTTTCCCTAAATTAAGAGTAGAAATATGGACTTCTGTGCATATGTTTAGAAACAATTCCTGGTTGCCTTTTTGAAACAATAAATCTATCTGTGACCTGGTGAATGAGGGCCAGGATGCAGTATGAGCTACCAGTTTGGGCGGAGCTACAAGAATAATCACTTGATTATTCACCACCACTTTTAGAGAAGTAAGGAGTACATTTTTCCTTTTTCATCCTCATATTTGATGTATTGGGGGTTTCCATGCTTTCAGTGATTTTTTTTATTTTTTGTTTTTTTTTTTAAAGCATGGGTGCATTCTGAATCAAGGCCCTTTTGTAAGGAAACACCAACTTTGGTTTTATTTTGATAGTTTAGTTTCAAGAATAATTTCACTTCTGGTTTTCACTTTCCCAGATCTTCCTGATTTTTGTAGGCTTTGCTGCAAATGCTTTCCAACATGTCTTTCCAGTCGTGTTTTCCTAGCAATACATGGAGGGGAAGGACTGGTGCTTCGAGCTCCAGGGGATGAAAGAGGATCTAACACAGGATGCGAGTCTTGTATTGGGATGTGAAATGGCACCTGTTCTGAACACAATCAGAAAGCCCTTGCTAAAACTAAAGCAAGAATAAATAGTGACACATCCTCCCCCTTAGCCTGCCTTTTCCCATCTTGGGCTGGTTGCCATTCCAGGGATGAGGAGATACATTAAAGAGATACCAGTGCTGCAAACACCACTGGTAGCTATGTAGTAGGTGGTTGCTTCTGCAGCCTCCCTGCAAGAGGATCAGGTTAGCAGCACCTGCTGCTTTAACTGCAGTACATGGAATATCTTCTGAAGTGGTTTGTCAGCACCTGTCCCTCTCCTCATCTTCTGAGGCTCTCCTGTCTTCAGTCTTCCAGGGCGGCTCCTTTAGAGTGAGCTCAGTGGCAAAATGGCCTGTTTTTCTCTAGCAGTACTTTCCAGTGGAGATGTGCTTTGCTTGGGACATGCAGAAATGCCTGCCTTTACTCAGGTTGTGAAGGAAAGTCTAAAAGTTACACCTGTGAAGCATTTGGGTATAGTAAAAAAAAAAAAAAAAAAAAAAGGGTTGCTTCTGTGCTGTGGTGGGCTTAGTGAAATTCTCTACAAATAAATTCTGATTTGCAAAAGTTATCTTTAAGGAAAGAAAACCAACACAGCTGCTCACTAAAACCTGCCAGTGGTTTGTTAAGTCAGCTGCCTTTTACTTCCCTAGGCCAGCATTTGATTGCTGTTGATACTTTATACAGAGTTATGTTTTCTTAAGTATGCATACAATTTTTCAGTACTAACATTCTCATGCTTTTGTAGAGAACTGCTGTTTGATTAATTTCATTTTTATCTGCAGTGGAAATAGGAGAGGCTTTAGTTAACAGCACTGTGGCTTTTTATTTCTTAAATGTGGTTGCACCGTAAACGCTTCTACAGGTGTCTTGGGGTAGTGCAGCTCTTTATCTGTTAACAAATTCTGCAGACAGAATATCTGCACAGTGAATTACTGTCAGCCCGTCTCCTGTGACAGAAATGTATTTGGCAAAGATTTCTTCTTCCATGGTAAAGGAGACAGCTGTCATTGCTGGCCTTTTCAGTATTGAAACTGAATAGGTTTGGTACGTAAAAGTGCAGGCATTAGAAATGCAGCAGTGGAATTGGCAGCTACTTCTAGCAGGAAGTTTTTAAGTCTTCTGTGTTCTGGAATGGTATGAACTAAAATACTTTATAAATTGTCAATGCTATCCCTTTTGTCCAGAATATATAGCTTTGTTCTTCACATACTTCTTTCAGATGAGTACTTTCAATGTCAAGAAAGATTTTTACAGAGCTTTGTCCTGTTGCTGTTTCAGACTACACTGGCACACATCATAGCAAACAGCAGCAGAAAGAACGGCACGTGGTTTGTGACATTGTCGGCCACCAGTGCCAGGACGACTGATATTCGAGATGTCATCAGCCAAGCTCAGAATGAAAAAAAACTCTTCAAAAGAAAAACCATCCTCTTTATTGATGAGATCCATCGTTTCAATAAATCTCAGCAGGTATTGTACTACACTGCTTTTTGAAAAAAGCCTTTGCCAACACTGCTGTAAAATTTTCTCCCTTTACCTTGATATGATACCTTACTTTGGGCTTTTGATTTTAATGTGAAGTATTTTATTAGATGAATTGGGGAGAAACATAAAAATTAAGTCCAATAACTAACTCCCAATCTGTGTTTAATTATTGTGATTCAAAGGTTTACATGAAAGGCTGAGTTATTCTTATAGTTGACTTATGTGCCAGGCTTTACGTGAAGGTTTTCTGAAATTTTATTTCTGCAAAGTCATGTTAGTAATGTTTTCTGCACACCTCTTCATTTCAGCCTCCACTCTGGGGGTAGCACTTTGCATTACTTTAGAAAGGTCTGGAATGTGAATGTGCTGGAGTGGGTATGTGTTTTAATGTTGTCCCCTCTTCTCTGTGAGAAAAATAAGGCATGGCATAGTACTTCAGGATAACCCGTTGCTGCAGCCATCACTTGGGTGTTTGTTATTTTCCTTTTTCCTTTCCCTTTTTCTTTAGTCATACCACAGAAAGCTTGAATTCTGTATTACAAGTTACAGTTATTGAACTATACTGCAATCTTTCTATAGTTTTCTGAGCCATGCTGTAGAATTATGTAGGGAATTGTAGCCCTAAAGGTGAAGTAGCCCTATTATTTGTTATATTCAATAAGACAGTTTCACGATATCTTGTTTGTCAAGCAATAAACCAAAGTCACAAAAATAAACTACAAATTTGCAGATTTTTATGCTGTTTCTGGTAGGGTCATTCTCAGTACAAGTGTGAGTTATTAAGGTGAACAGCCTGTAATGTGCTGTGTGTATGAAATTAAATCATTTAGATAGCTGAGCTGATGAGCTGCCTTGTCAGTGAGGTTATTTGTCATACCAACAGGGAACCCAAAGACTCAAGACACAAAAAATGCAGCCTACTCACACGGTATGTTTCAGATTGTCATTGATGGAGATCAGCTTTTTCTGCTTCCCTCCCATCCTCAGGACACTTTCCTTCCTCACGTTGAGCGTGGGACGTTGACTCTGATAGGAGCGACCACTGAAAACCCTTCTTTCCAAGTCAACGCAGCTCTTCTGAGTCGATGCCGGGTGATTGTCCTGGAGAAGCTCTCAGTTGAAGCGATTGAGGCGATTCTGATGCGGGCTGTCAGGTCCTTAGGGGTCCAGATTTTGGGCCAGGGTGATCAGCACAGCAGCTCTGCGACTGGCAGCAGCAGTGAGAGCTCAGAGTGAGTACTTTATGGGCTGCAGGGTGTTAATGCACACAGCCTGAGGAATTGACTGCCTGCCAGGGAGAGAATGAAGCAGTTGGGGGTGGGAAGAGAAACCCTAGCCACTTCTGATAGTAAAGAAAAAAAGTGGCAGCATATGGCCGGGGCAGGGGATGACAGGAGAGAGAGAATTCAAAGCACTGGCTCTCTCCATCCAAAACATAATCTCACCGTCTGGATTAGGAGAGAGTTGTATACTTGGATCTGTAGCTCCTGACTCACCCTCCTAGGATATTTAAGGCTGTTCTGATGCTGAGGATTTGCTGAGGAAGCCTCTATTTATTTTTCATGTTCTAATGTGTGTTACTTCTTGCTACTGATTGTAAAAGCATCACGTTACTATTAAGTGGTGGATGGGGCAACCCCTTTAAATTTAATTTGGAAGTGCCTGACAAAAGTTTGTTGTTTCCTGAGAATGCTTTTTTTTAATAAGATCAAGAAGGATTCTACTGTTCTTTAGCTGCAGGAGAAGTCCTGTGGTATGTTTCACAGTATGCCATGGGGAGAGGGGGCTGTTGCTGTGAGGTGTTAGTAAACTGTTTTAAGAGAGACTTTCTCAGTTCCTTGTTGCCCAAGCCAGATAAAAGTCATGTTAAACATTTGGGAGAGTTCTAGAAAAAGCAAGGTCCAGATTTGTCTGTAAAGGATGTTATCTTCCTTTTGAAATTGCTAGCTGCCAAATAAGAATAATGCTTGGTACTGTGCTACTTTCATGCAAGTTATTACACTTCCTTGATGTTGTTGCTTGCCTGTACTCCTGGTAATTTAGTGTATTGACATGGTGGTAATTGTGTGGGTGTTTCGTATGAAATGAGCGAGAGGGAATCAACTTTTTCACAGAATGGAAGCCCTAAGAATTGCTAACCTGAACGCTGAGGTCAGGGCAGGGAAGGAAAGCTATTCCGTTTTTATTTTTAGGGTACACTGCCTCATGGTTTACTCATTTGTATCTTTTACATAGTGCATTAATGTGAATTTTGGAAGAGAGGCCAGTACTGCATGTCAGCCTTAATGTAATGGCACAGCTGTGGTTGTGGCTACACCCTAACTGGGATTCGGAGACTTTCCTATCTGTACAGAATTAGAGTACAAGGCATAGTTTCAGCTGCAGTTGTTTGGGTTTGGGTTTCGCTAGACTCTTAGTATCTTTAACCTTCTATTAGCTATGGATGATTTAAACAGCCCAGTGTGGTGCTTCATCAAACTGAAAGAAATAAGGCAGTTACACTGTCAGGCTAGCACAGTTTCAGAAATCTATCCATGGAGAGAGAGGGCCCCACTCCAATGGATAATATGGGAGCCAATCATTTAAAAATAAAAATGTGGTTGTTCAGAATTTGGAGTGTTTGTTGCTGTTGTGTGTTAAGTCTTTCTTGTCTTTCCTGCCTGTGATTCTGGTCTGTAGTTGATCTATATTGTTGCTGGTAAGTTTGTCTTTTTATAAGCCATCCTGTCCCTTGCTGTGGTTCTGGTTTCAAGCTTTTTATTAATTCTTGCTTTGCTGTACATACCATTTCTGTTTCTTCATTTCCCCTCTACCTACTACTCTGCAGGAGCAGCTGTGTCTTGTTTTTTACCTCTTTACCTCTCTGCCTCTGTGAAGTGGTGCTTTCATTACATGCAGACAGGTAACAGTGTTTATGTTGTCCTGAGGAACGAAAGTCACCAATTACAGTTGAACTGGTTGTTCACTGTGTTTACCTCTGTTCCGGAGTTGGAAAGTGGCATGTCCACTTTAAAAATGCTGCATAGATATAACCAAAAGGCACAAGAGATGTGTACATTGAATTTTGTGTTTAATTTCACATATGAGTCTCCCATCCCAAACCATGGAAGTGTCGTATGAAGTTGTGAATGTGCTGTTTGGCTTCAGTTTATCACTGAAGTATCACATCAGTTGTCTGATATGATGGCTGATTAGATGAGATTTTTGAAGAGGATGATTTTTTGTGGTCTCTTCTGTTACTTTGAGGAACAGGTGGGGGTGAATCTTCTGTAGTCTCTACAGGCATCTTCTGTGCTTGAAGATAATGCAGCTATCACTGGGTGACTCAATAGGTTTCATCGTCTCTGCACTCCATGCACACACAGCAGTTATCAAAAGGAAAGTGTACTCTACCCACATCTCTTTCCTTACGTTTTCTTGGTGGCTTTTTCTTACCCTGATTTTCCACCATTGCTGCCGGTCTCTGATAAGATTAGGTCACCTGGCTTCTGTTTCATCCTGCTGTGGCCTTTTCTTGCTGGAAAGCTTAAATAGAACTAGCAGGTGGTATCTACTTTGTATGTTGTGTCTTTGTATGTCATCATGCTCCTAAAGCTTCCTTGACAGTTTTTGTATTAGTTACTTGATTTCATTAGCATAAGATGCATTTTTTGTTGTATTTTCATCAACTTTACTGCCAGCAAATTGTGCTTTTTAAAGCCTGCAGCAAATTACGCTGAAAGATAGGGGAATGTGAAAGGAAGAAACATACTTATGAAGAAGAAAAGTAAGGAAAAGTCAATGTTAAATACGCTTTATATTGCTGAAACTTTGTGCTTTCTGAAGTTTTACATTCAGTAATAGCACAAACTGTACCAGCTGTACACTGATACACTACACTTGTACTGTGGTAGTGATGGAGGAAATGAAATTCTTCTTTTCTTGGTTTTTTATTTTTATCATTCAAGTGAAGCCCTCAAGAGTGGTATCTCTAATTCAAGTTGGACAGTAAACTGGATGGTGGATTAAAGTATTTGAAGTTAGCACAGAAGATGCACAACTGAGGGAAATGAAAGGATCCCTAGTTTCCTGTTGGCAAGCCCAAATATCATGCAGTTCACCTTGTTAGTGGCTGTATTACAAGTACTGACAGGTTTTGAATTCACTATTTTGTAAGTCACAATGTTGAAGGTGGGCTTCCTTTGCGCGTGTTGACTGTTCAATACCTTTCTGAAAATTATTCCGGTTTTGGAACATCCATCCAATTTCCTTGCAGGAAATAAGAGTTGCTGAGATGAGAGGCAACATTCAAAAACAGTGCTGTAAGGTAGTGAGCAATGCATGTCATACTGCAGTATTTCAGGTGTAGAACTGTATTTGCCTGTAGAAGTGTTGCAGTCTGTTGAGTGAATGTGTGAGAATAATTGTACTGAGAAAGTAAGAAAGCACTGATTTATACGTGAAAAAGAAACAATGGGTATTTTATCTCATGTTCTGCTCTTTATTCTTAAATCTTTCATCATACAGGTTCTCCTTGCTTGGACTTCTTTCTATTTACTCTCCAATATTGCTTACACTTTTGTGTCACTTGTTCAAATACTGCAGTGTTATACAGGTTTTCTGGGTATTTCATCATAGGTTTCATGTTGGTTCTCAGCACATAACTCTCTTGAGGGTTTGGAGATAAGAAGGAAATGGAAGAAGGATTTATTATCCTGTAGTGGTTGTTTTCCATTCCTTAAGCTCAAGCGAGTGACAGATCCTATGGCATCCCTTGTGGCTTGTTTATGTTTTTGTCTCCAAGTATCGCCAGTTACAAGCACCAACATTGAACACTGGCATCCAGTGGGTGTTCAGTGTTAATTTTGGAGAATCCTAGATTGAAACCGAAGAAACAGGAATACAACTCAACTTTCTTGCCCAGCTTCCAATTGTCAAATAAATGGTAAAAGTGCTCTGAGGCCTCAACTTTGGGACAGAAGACTGTTCTTAGTTTCTTGGAAGCACAGTACCTTTTAGTGCTCTCAGCTCTTCCCCTCCACTTGCAGTTGCTGAGTGCAGTTGTGGGTGTCAGTGTATGGAAGCCTCAAGCACATGGTGTTCTGGATAAAGCAAGCAAAGAGCGCAGTCCTTGCAGGTGAAGCCTTCACTTCACTCTGTCCTGCTGCTGTATCCAGAGTGTTTGGTCAGTGTGCAGCATTATTTGGTTTTGTTCCCTGCTGATGGAGGTATTAGTAGCAGGATGTCTGTGTGTAGTGTCTGCCAGGTTTTTAAAAATAGCCTTTGCTTTCTTTGTTGTCTTCTTTCGTTGCATATAGAGAAATCTTGTGCCTGTCTGTAGTGCTGAGGTGTGAATGTTGCTCCCTGATTTTCAAGGAATGTAATAACAGTATATGGTTATTTTGTTGCAGACTCCCAGTGTACATAGAGGAGAAAGCTCTAAAAACCCTACCCTACCTGTGCGATGGTGATGCAAGGACTGGACTGAATGGACTCCAGTTAGCAGTTCAGGCCAGATTAGCAATGGGGAAGACTACTCCTTTGAATATTCCCAAAGGTGGTTCTACAGATGGCATTGTGATAACAGAAGAGGATGTAAAGGAAGGGTTACAGCAATCTCACATCCTGTATGACCGAGCAGGTGAGTACCTGATACAGTTTCTGATGTGCAGCGTTCTCAAGAGCTGATAACCTGTATAATTCCTGTTTCTTCTCCCCCTTTTCATACTAGCTCCTCTGGTGAAACAGTGGTTGTACTGAAATTTGGACTAAAAATTACTTTTTCCTTTATGGTGTAGCAGGCTCACACAGAAATTCCTTCTGAACAGGGTTTCCTCTTACTGTTCAGGAAGTATGGGTTGGCTGAAAGACCTTTGCTGCCCAGCAAACGATTGCATGTGAAATTATTTGTTATTAGAATGTTATCTTCAAGGGTTGCAGTGCAAAGAATAAGAAGTAACTGGATGAGGTGATTTGTTCTTGGAGGGTTGGAAATCTTCCATTGCACTTTGAAAGTCTTGGAAGTGCTTACATTTGCAACAATGCTATGTGAAAACCTGAGCAGTTTGCATTGTTTTTAGAGTTGCTTTTTAAGGTAGTGAATTTTATAGCTTGCTTAGGGCAGGCCACATAAATGTAGTTGCATTTAAGGCTTCCTAACATGATAACCACTCTTGCTAAATAGTGACTCAGCAGTATTAGGCATCAGAATAGTTGGCCGCTATGCCATTTTGTGTGAGAGTGTTAAAAATCAGAGAGTGAATTTTAGAGAGTAGGTGAATCTGCTTGAATGCATATGCTAGTTCTTCAGCAGTACATGAATCACTGTGAAGTGTAGTATCAAACGATTATGCGAAGCAGTATTTGGAGAACTGATTGACTTCTGTTCTGCCACTGTATCTGATATGCTTAGTTAACTGTCACTACTCAAAATCTGTGCTGAGACATTTCTCAAGGTTGGTTGTAACACATATGCCTGCTTGCAGCCCTCTTGCTACGAAGAGGAAATGATGGCTCATTGTCAGGAAAGTCAGCTGGGCAGGCACTGGTATGATGGCAGCTGAGAAGCTGAGAGTAGGCAGGGGGAGGGAGAAGAAGAATTTTATGGGGTCTGTGGCAGGAAGAATTCTGATTAGGAGGAAGTGGAAAATCTGACCAGTTTATTGGTGCGAGTCCCATCTGCACAGTGTATGTCCCTTGTGTGCTTGCTGTCGCCTTGTGGCCACTGTTACACAGGATTCTTGGCTGTGTCTGTTGCTTCCAGCCCTCCTGTCACTGTTTGCTCTGCTAGAGATAGAACAGAGTGCCTCTTCCTGAGGCTTATATCAAGTGTAGGTAGTATGTGTCAGTTCTTTCTCCATAACAGAAATCCTTCAAGTTCTGTGTAGCGTGTTTTGGTGTTTTTTGTTAGAAATTTTTAGAGAGGGGTGAGAGCAGTGACAATTCTGTTTTTCTTGATCGTATGAATGCCAGAGAGCCTGCCACAGATATTGGCATAGTAACAGGTTGCCCAAGTACATGCCTTCACAAAATTTCTCTCTTCCCTGGAGTAGTCATGTCTTGGATGACAGATTTTTGTCCATAGCTGAGATAGCTGTTTGTCCTTTTATGTACAGAGGTCTTCTGGATAGAATCTACTATATAAATAAAGATATCTTTGTAGTGTGTTTTAGCTAATACTTTTTGAATCACAGTTGTGGTGGAGTCTACAGTCCTCTAATATAAAGTGTTTCAACCTTAAAAAACAGAAGAACGTGATGCTGTCTAATCGTGGTAGCAGCAGCATACATTTGAGTGTAGTGTGTTTGCGTAAAGCACCAAATAATTGCTTAGTGTTCAGTCAGAGTTATGTAAATATGGAATTTTGATTTTTATATAGTTAATTATTTTTTGTAACATTCTTTAAAAGTTGCCAGGTAAGCGTAGCTGGGCATTCTTTTATGTACTTTCACCAAGTAGTCTGGGAAGGAAATGATTTGTAATCCAGTCAATAGGCTATTGTTCTGATCTGCATGCAAACACCTAAAGACAAGATCTTTCTGCAGATAATCTATGCATTTTAGCTGAAAGGACAGCTCTAGTCAAATTTCACTGCCAGCAACGGCCTGCAGGCCTTGCAGTGTGAGAGGAAACAAACTCTTCATATTTTAGCTTTTATTTGCAGTTTTAAAAAAATTAATTTTTGGAGAAAGTTACGCAGCAACCAAATTAAAGTTTCACTGCAAATGGACAGCAAATAGGTTTTTAAGATAGAGCTGCGTTGTCTCTTTTTCCTCTTATGTATAAAATTAGCTAACACTGATTTTATAGAAAATACCAAAGATAAATATCAAAATAACTGTAGGATTTTGTCTTGCTGTCTGTGCAGTAACACAACTTCAGTTATGGTAAACATATGTTACCACTTATAGTAAAGACTGGGAATATGTTAAGGTGAAGTTAATTTGTTCTGTAATCTGGAACATGGTTGTTGCTTCCACTTCTATGGAGGAGGAAAGGGACATGACATTTTTTGCCAGCTTTATTGTTTTCTGCAAAAGTCTTTTTATCCATGTCATCTCTCTAGTCTTTCTTCCAAGGCTTTCTTCTGTCTTTTATCAATGAGCAGTTGATGCTTACTTTCGGCTAAGACAGAAATAATGAGATAGGGATGTGATTTTACTTTTGCTCACTACCTGATAAATATGGATTGCTTAAGGAGTCCAGATATTAATTATGGTCAGTGAATAAGGCCTTTTCCCCATCTTCTACCAATAAGACTTTAGAGAAATCAGTATCTTAAATTAACTGGAAAACCCTTTGTGAGTGCATAAAGCAATTTAGGAGGATAAATCAACAAGATTTATGTGTTACACACGAGAAAATCCTGTCCTCCACAAAGCCTGTTGTGTACTATCTTGTTTCTTTTCAGAAAGGTATTTGCCATTGTGGAAGCTGCATAGAGTAAATATATTTAGAGTCCAAAAATTCATTAGAGTTTTGATTTCAAGAGGCATCTGGAATGCAGAACAGCAATTATAGATAAGTTTGCATGTGTCTGTCTCTCCACTGAATCAGTAAGGCCAAAATCTGTGTTGGCTAACCAGCCTGAGAGACAGAGCTAGTAAGTAAAGGTCTCTAAAAAGTTCCACTTTTTTTTTTTTTTTTTTTTTTTTACGGCTTCTGGTATCTCACATTGAATATGTGTAAACTGTACTTTTCAAAAAAACATAAAACATATTTTTCCAATGCTTGTAACTATTTTGCCTTTAATTAAATTGCATTTAAGGTAAAATTGCAGTTTTGTTGAAGTCCTACTCTAGTGTGTAAGCATTGTCATCATGTCGATGACTTGGTCACCAACGTTAGGTTTGTGAGAAAAGGAGATAAAGAGAGAAAGCTGCCCCCTTCCTCAGCTTACATATTCTGAAGTCCCTTGCAGGTTTATATCTCTAGACCCAACCTATCTGCTGGATTTCCTCAGCCTCTTCAGCTAGTTTCCCCAAATATGACACTTTACAGTAGCCCAGACAGTGTATAAAAGCACTCCAGAAAAAAAAAAACTCTAGGTGAGTGCAACCTCTGGAGATATTTAAAGGCCATCTTTCTTTTAAGACCAAGAGACGCCTCTTCCAAGAGGACGATGTGAGTTCAGCTGCTTGGGTTTATTGCTACTAACTCAAGTGTTATGGCGGAGCACAGACACGCTGTTTGTGTTGGCATGAGTAATGACTGCATACCACACGGCTCTTTACGTGAAGTCCTAGCAAAAATAGCTGTCTGCCAGCCTGCATACACCAGCAGCGCGTGTGTTGAATTCCCAACAGAACCACACTGCAGCGTGAACAATGATGCAGCAAGATGGACCCAGTTTCTCACCTGGGAAGCGGAGGTCTTGCTGGCTATCAAGGGAGCAGTTGCAGTGGTACCTGGGCTTCGGTTTTCAAACTCATGCATGCAGCCTTTTATTCTGCAGGGTTTACAAGTGACAGTGGTGTGTTCTGTTTCGGCCCTCAGGCTGTAAATCCTTTTAGCCGTAGGAAGAAGAGAAATATTAACAGATGGCTGTGCATGCAGCCAGTTGCCTTTATAAGACATGCTTAGCTGTGAGCCAAGGAATGCCAGGCACTTTAAAAAAATAAAAAAGGGCAGAATATGTGGAAAGTTTAACAATATTGCAGCAGAATACTGTTAAAGTTTGATTAAGAGAAATGCATAAGAATCAAAACCAGCTGAAGAGAGAAAAATTGCAAGCAGGAAGGTCTCATTCAATATTTGTATCGTTGACCTTCTGTTAACTGTAGCCCTAAAAGATCTGTGGAAAGGCTTTGTTTCTCCTTGGAGTCTGTATCAGATTTTACATTACAAGGAATATATGTTGGGTTTTTTTTAATCTGTTCAGTCTTTCCACTCCTTATTAGCAGTCTGGCATTTCAGGTTTTGTTTGTTTCAGCTGCTTACAGTTTCCAGGACCCTTCCAGGGAGAGAGATGCCCAGAATTGAACTCGATGTTTCTTAGGGGTTTGCCAGGGTTATGTGCTGCAAAGCTGTTCCTTCAAATTGTGTAATGTGCCACCATTGTATATCCATCTCAACATTTCATGTTTTCCCTTTATAATACAACAAACTCATGTTTTATTTACTGCACTCCTTATTTTTGAATTTTAGTTGATGTGAAATTAGTTCCTCTGAAATACCACTGGTGTGTAGTACTGGATTTCTGTGATTCTTCTGTTGTCTTCTTAGAGCTGTGTGCCGTGTCCAAAAGCAACAGTCAGTGGTTTGTATGTGCTCGTACTTTACTCTTTGTCAGTTAGGAGATGTTTATACAGTCATCTTCCTAACTGCTAAAAATACCTGTATTTTCTTTTTTTTTTCCTTTTGAAGGAAGGGTATCAGGGTACTAAAACGAAATTATTTTCCTTGCAGTGTTTTAAAAAAACACCCTCCTTTTCATCTGCAGGTGCTTTATTAGGCTTATGCAGTTAGTGGAATGATCCACGTGGCAAAGCTTGAAGGTGTTGAAAACATTAAATGAACTCCATAATCATGTATGCGCAAAAAGAACTTGAAAAAGGAGGTTATGTTTTCCTGTTGTGATCTAGTAAAATATATTCTGTTCCCTTAAATGCATTTCACTTAATTTCCTCCTAATGGTTTTCTGCCTCTCTTCTCTCCCATTCTAAATAGGAGAAGAACAGTACAATTGCATCTCTGCCCTGCATCATTCTCTGAGAGGCTCAGATGAAAATGCTTCCCTTTACTGGCTTGGTCGAATGCTTGAAGGTGGTGAGGATCCACTCTATGTGGCAAGGAGGCTGGTGAGGTTTGCAAGTGAAGATATAGGTCAGTATTCACAGTATTTCGTGTTGGAATATTATGTTGAGTGAAGATCTCTCTGGCTTCTGGTTTTCAGAAACTGGCTTTTGAAAATAATATCTAACAAAAACATTGTATGTACAGAGACCTACGTGTGAAAAAAGTATTTTTGAGGTCAGGTTTTGGCAATGTATTAATATGGATTCTTCTAAGCTCTGGTGTTTGTAACTCTGGTCACCAGTAAACTTGTGTCATAGAGTATGTGTATTTCAGGGATGTCTGGTTTTTTTTAATGACTCTGGAGGGTGAATACCTACCCTGAATTGCAAACAGCTTTGATAACTGGCTCCCTAGTTGTAAAGGCATCTTGACACCAACGTACCCAAAATAACAGATGCAGCAACACTTTTAGCATATATGTCATGGGTGAAGAGTTATGAGGTCTGGGTAAGTTGTGTCTAGTTACGTAATAAAATATAGCGATATTTCCCCATTTCTTCCTCATTTCCAAAAAGTGAATCGCACACAGGCAGCTACTGCTCGGGCTGCCACCATGTGGTGACAGATTCAGTCTGCAAATCATACGCATGACTTAGACCTTTCTTTTTTGGAGGAGGGGGGAGAGGGTGGAAAGAAGAAGGAAGGCTGTGGATGGAGTGAGTATATCTTATGTACTGCAAAGTATTGTAGAGAAGTTCCAGCGTCTGAGAAACAAACTTTGAAATGTGCATGAATAACTTTCCATCTTACAGAAGTTAAAAAAAGGAGAGGCTTTTAAACTGACTTTAAGGCACTTTTGTCTGATCCCTTTTTGTAGGGCTGGCAGATCCTCTGGCTTTAACACAAGCAGTTGCTGCTTATCAAGGTTGTCACTTTATTGGAATGCCAGAATGTGAGGTAAAGGCTTCATTAATTCACTGACTTGAAAGTACTGCAAACTGTAAAACTTACCTGTAATTATAAAAAGAGATTGTAAGGACAAGGTGAATTTAATTACTTGATCATTCAGCATGCCCCTTTTTTGACAAGAACGTTGTAGTTCTTAAAACAGGTGTTGTAGTTTGAAATAAAATTCACTGCATATTTATTGTTAAAATGTTAACTAATGTCATTTTGCTCTGTCCATTTTTTTCTTTGTTATAAATAAAATATTCTGATATTCTAAAGTTGCTGTTATTTTCCAGTAGTGAAAATCATTACAAGCTGTGTTGTTAAATAATAATCAAACTACAGTAGCAGGCAGAGATCGGTTTAAACACATAAACCCTGTCATGCTAGACAAACAACCTAAATAACCAATCTTTTCCCAAGCAGCTTAAAAAAAGACATGTAACAATTTCCCTTTTCTTGTTTCCAGGTGATTCTAGCACAATGTGTAGTGTACTTTGCCAGAGCACCCAAGTCTATAGAGGTATACAGGGCATATAACAAAGTCAAAGAACATCTGAGAATGCACACGGGACCTCTGCCGCCTGTTCCACTGCACCTGAGAAATGCCCCAACAATGCTCATGGAGAACTTGGGCTATGGCAAAGGCTGTAAATATAACCCCGCATACAAGGAACCTGTAGAGCAAGACTATCTACCAGAAGAGTTGAAAGGAACAGACTTCTTCAAGGAATGAAAAACATGACCACCTTGCTCAGAATGGGTTTTGATTTTATGACTCATACCTTTGTATTGGGATGGAAATTCCCCTTACAGTCTCAGCCATCTATTATTGTGGTTGAAAGTATTAAGCCACTAAGCCTTTCAGATACTTTCTGATCCTTCTGTTTTTACTGCTGTTATTCTTTAGGTGTTTTGTAAAGAATTGCAGTTAGGCAACAGAGAGTACAAAAATAAGCTTTATCGGTACAGTGCTGTCACCCTCTGATTCAAAGAAAATGGAGAAAAAGGAAGGCTTGTGGCTTTGGCTCTTGCTGTTAGACGAGGGGTATCATTGTGCTGCTTTTTAAAGTCAGTATCTGCTTCAGATTTTGTGAATGTTTATTTTCTGGAAAAGTAGTGAATTGTATCCCCTCTGCTAAGATACAGCAAACAAAATATAATTACAGTGTAATTCTTGTTCTTGTGATGTTCCAGAGATAAGTTTTGTACAAAATTGATTAAACCAGTAAAGTTGTTAAACATAGTGTCTATGCATTTGTTTAAATATTTGTATGACAGTGTTGTGGTTTTGAAAGGTTAATGTTCCTTTATCATCCCTACCTTTCAGAGCAATTTTAAATTATTTTGGAAGTAGAATAGTCATGAAAGTAGCTGAATTATGTTAGTTTTTGAACTTACACTTTTTATTGCGTGCTGACATTTTAGGAAGTGCTTTTGCAAAGGAAGTTCTTGTTAGTGAAACACACATTTTTCAGTTATGCATTGGGAATTCTATTAACTTTGAATTGGAAGGCTGAGAAACAAATTGATTTGTTGCTATAATGGACAGTTTGGCTTCCTCTTCCTACTGAAAATGTATCCCCATCCAAGATAGCTGCTGACTGAACATTTCACCAAGCAGAATGTACAGTCATGGCAGTGTCCCTGATGTTGACAACATTCCTTCACTTAAGTGGCAGTTATTTTTCTTCACCTCAATCGTCCTTAAGTGTGCTGTGGTCCAGCGTGCTGAAAAGGCAGTAACTGCTAAAACTGCGTGTGACTGTGCTAACTAGCAGTTGGGAAGCAAAAGAGGACTATGTTTGGCTAGAATTACAGCAGATAATTAGTGGAGAAGGTATTTGTTAATGACATGCTGAACAGCCACTGGAGCAACTGTCCACACTTGTCATAGCGGCCACTAGTGATAAGGATGTGTGTCTTGGCTGAAAATTGCTACCTACATAGTAGAGCAGTGCAGTTATGGCAGGACTTGCTTGGTAACTACTCAGGATTTGCTTGCTTTGTGTCTTATACACATTTTTACTGGGTCTATACTGGTTAGCTGATGGACTGCAATGATTCCTGTCCTGATCCTGCTTAGTTTATGAAATGCGATGAGGCCAAAAGTTACAATGCTTTGTGTATAGCATCTGATCTTTTGCTGATCAGCTGAGAATGCCACATACCTGCTAAAAGAAGGAGGTGGCTGTGCTGACTTCCCTGAGAAGTGTTAGAAGGTTACTAACTCTCCTCCAAAAGGACTACATATCACAGGTTTATTTTTTCTTTACAGCATTGAATCATTTCATTTTTTTTTCTCATGTGTTACGTTTGCTGAACTGGTGCTTCATTTCACATTTACAGTATTGCATTTAACAGCTTTTAAAAATTTCAGCTACCTAATTTAATTTGTAAATAAATATTTAATTTTTTGGCAAAAGAAAACTGCTTTGCTTTTGAGCTGTACAGGTCTTTTTGCACCACCCTGGAGCTATACCTGTGATATGATCCAGCCAGCTACCTGGTATGCACAAATTGCAGGCAGGTACTTCTTGACAGCAGAGGTATTTGGTGCTGTGTGGAGCTTAAATCAGAGGGGTTGCCACAGCCCACACATCTGGAGTTCATTCAAAGCAACTTTGGCAGAGCAGGAGGTCTGTGGTCTGAGAATGTGGTTCCAAGTCCAGGAGCCAACTTTAACTTTCCTGCAGCAGGAAATTCAGCTGATGATTTATGTTTCAAGATAGGTTGCTGGACCTTGGCCTTGATCAAAGGTTTTCAATATACAACTTCAAAACATTCTGATTACTGTCTTCTCTTGACCAAAGGGTAATTGTATTAGAGATTCATTTTGTTGTGAGGCTTCCAGCTTTTGGTAGTGATCATATTAAGTTCTTCTGCATGACAAAAATGTAGGACTTAAACCAAAGACTATGGTGTAACTGAAATGTTTCAGAAATTAAACCAATTGCATGGCTGTGTACTGTTAGAGGGTTTGAGTCAGATTCTTTAAACATTTCTATGTGTTCTCCTTCCTCAAATAAGTGCCCCTGTTCTTCACAACAGGATGGTTTTGTAGGCTAGGAACTATTCCTCCGAGTTTGTATCTGCTCTGTCAAGATATGTAGAAAGATGGGAACAGAGATGAAAACGGGTGTTATATTAATCCATTATCTCTTGGCAAAATTACTTGTGCTGCCAATCAATGTTCATTCTAATTCTTAAGACACAGAGAATTAATATAAATGTTTAAGTGGCCCACGATCTGTAAGCTGACCCTAGCTTGAAAAACAAATCAAATCAATGGATTTGTAAATTTAAACATGTTTTTTTGTCTTATGGGTGTACCACAGGTTGTTGTCCTTCCCTTTGATGCAACTGACAGTTAGAAATGTTGGGCCAATGAAGTCTGAGGTATTTTTCCATTCTTATTTTCTTCAATTAGTTAAAAGAATGGGATAACCTCACCAGCTGTTCTTAACTTTGTGAGTACCTACTAATGCCTAAATCCAATTCACTATAAAGTTTTACCCAAGGGAAACCCCAGAGGGTAGTTTCTTGCCTTCAGGTGACAGAAATCTTCACTCAAAGCCTTAAGTTTCTGTTCACAGCTCTTTAATTACCTAAGACATGCTCAAACTTCCCTTGTTGCAACAAATTGTGCCCCAGCTGTTACAGCAAAAGTTGCACAGAAGTTTTACAGAACAGCAATCTTGTGTTTTGCCCCATTCGCTTGTTTAATGCCCCCTGTTCCGGAGCAGCTTGGAGTATTCAAAGTGGACCTGATCAAAATCCTCTGTGGTGGTCTGCACTTAGCAATGAGTTGGTGGAGTTCAGATGGTAGAAGTAAGGCTTTCCAAATCTGCGAGGGCCTAGATCCTACCGTTTGCATTCTGTGGCATGCTTATGAGAAGTCATTGTCTAGAAGAGAGGCCACATAGGTTAGTTATAGACCACTAGTGGGCTGTATTTGTTTTTTCAAGACCAGTTTACCTCAGGATTTATTTACTAACAAGCACTGAAGACAGTCATCAGAAACATGGGTTGATTTTGCTTTGCTGGGCTGGTATTTAGAGGACACAAAATGTTGCTATTTGGGTCAGGTATTGGAGGACATTCTTGGTGCATGTTTATGGAGGATGCTAGGCAGGGGATTTAGTGATGAAGAATAGCCACAAAGTGTGAAGACAGGTTTAGAATTACTAGCAAGACATTTCAGACTCTTATTCTTGGTAATGTTAGCTTTTATATATTGCAAGAAGTTGCAACTACCAAGATAATTCAGCTGTAAAATATGTCACAACTATTCTATTCTGGGGTTGGACACATGTTGTCAAAGGTTTTGGTCAACAGCTGCCCTGTCTTGTCTAAGCAGTGGGTTATAAAACTGGCAGCAGGCTTGGTATTGTCTCTGCAGTATCTGATGGGGCCCAGAAGCTGGTAGTACCGATAGCTTTTGAAAGCTGTGAGCAAAGGGTCTTTCTAAAGTTGAGTACATTTCTTATAAGCTTCATTTATGTATATTTGCATGTTGTTTTTTTTAACCCATAGTTCACTTCTTTTTGCTCTTTGGCTGGAACTTTCTTGTTGTCTGAATTAATGCAGTAACTAATTAATTAGTATTTTTATCCTGGTAGTCTTTTGAAAGGCATATGGAGAAATAAGGCAAGATGTGGTCATGATAGGGTCACCTTGAAAAGTTAATGGGCTTTGACACTATACAAGTCCAGGTTAGGGAAAGTTTTGATAACCTGTAGATTTCTGCTAGGGATCTTGTCTAGTGCTTACCTGAGAGCTTTTGAGCACTGTGTGGAGGAATACATGGGTTGAGGTAGAAGTAGGGATGGACAACTCCTGATTGCTGAGATGTAGCTGAAATTACATGGAGGAGTAATAGTGTGAGGAGGCACCTCTGAAACACTGGTCCAGAATAATCCAAGCAGCCAGGACTGTCATCAGCACTGACCATGACACCGAAATCACAGAATTGGGATGGGAGCTCTTGAGCAGGTCTCCACTAAGCAGCTTGCTCTGGACTGGGGCAGAACAGCAGTGCTGATCCCTGTGCATACTGCTGAGATGAGTTCAGCCTGCAAGAAGGGTGCTGAGTAGGCATAGCACGGGGTGGGGCAGAGTCCTGGGTTTCCATAAACTTGTCTGTTGTGTATCTGATGTAGAAGAGGGGAAGGAGGTTTCATCAAGCTGCTGTTGCGTTGGTCACAATTGCTTTTTCCATGTCTACAGTGTTTCCCATCGTTCTTTGTATGGTTTCCCATTTTTTTCCCCACAGGAAGAAAATAAATTATGAATAGAACTTGGTGGCCTTACTATGGAGACTTCATTAAGAATTTTCCAGTAGCAGAAATAGTCTGGCTAGGAACCTAAGTCTGTTGTATTCACTGTGCCAGTGAACGCCCCAGTGGGCCCTGGTCTCTCCCATCACCAGAAGGTCTTGCAGCATGGCTGGAGCTCGGCAGGTTTTCTGCCATGTTACAAGACAAGAGCCAAAGTGTTAAAGGGATCTCACCAAGGGCTCTGGGGTGGCTAACACACAGGATACAGGAGCCTGCATGTGTCCTAGGCCAGAGGCAATTGCCAACAGGTAAGCCAATAGCTCACCTGTTACATTAGGTGGATGCAGGCTAATACTTGTGACTAAGTTTACTGCATATGCTGGGTAGTTGGCCTTGTACTTACTCATCTCCTTCCCCTACTCCTCCTGTTCGTTGGAAACTATCAGTTGTCTCCTCTCACGCCCCAGTTTCAGAGCAGGATTAGTCAGGATCTCTTTTCCACTGCTGAAGTAAATCAAAGCAGTGTGTGCTCACCTTCAGAGGGCAACACAGCTTGGCAACATGTTCAGAGGTGCTTTTTCATTCCTTGGCCCCTGGTTGTTTTTTGTCAGTCCTGAATGAAAAGAGATTGTGCCCCTCAGGACAGCTCCATCAGACAGTCCAGTCTAATGGGCTACTAAAATGTCGACAAGAAGATGAAGTTTCAAACCCATCATGCTTTATGGCCTCTTTCAAAGCAAAGTACTATTTTCTATTTTCTGCTCTCTCTCTCCCACTGATGTGCATCTCTTTCATACTCCCTCTAAAGAGGGCCACCCCCACTGTTTGAGGAAATTCCATGTCCCATTAAAGTCTATCGGCACCAGATGCACTCACAAATGGACATTTCAACCTGTACCATTTCCAGTCCCTCTGAAACACTCCCAAAGCAAAACTGTCAATTTCTTCTCAGGATGATGTATAAAGTCTCCATGAATAATGAAGTTTATTTGTTTTCTAGCTTTTGAGTCCCTGGCACTTACCTTTTGAAGTTCACTTCAGGGCAAGAACGGTCGCTTCTGAAGAGTCACAATACCAGTGTGTTTATTCAACTTCAGCTTGTAGAGCTTTAAAGAAATAACAAATATTGCAGTGCCACCCAAACCTGGGGATGAGATTTGGATCCCATCAGGTGACAGTTGCTTCCACTGTAAGGAGCACCACCAAAATTTGCCGTACCACGATCTCTTTTTCTCTTATACAAGGCATTCCACCAAGGAATAATGCCGACCATGAGAAAGGCCATGCAATAGTCCACGTTGGGTAATTCAGTACATGCGAGAAACAGCCTGAAATTGTAATGAATATTGCTTCCACTATTTAGCCAGTTTGACTCTCGCAGATATGGCTGGTATGGAGTTGTCCAGGCTTTTATACTAAATATTTATATGAAATCATGACTTCTGTTCTAAGTTTCTTATACTGTTTTCTCGTGTACAAAGAGTTTAAATTCTTGTTAACCTCTGGGTTGCATTTATTTCTGTGAGTGTCTTCTCTCGTGTTGAGAAAGAGTTCTCGGCCAAAATGACTGTCTATCGTCTCCCATGACATGACTTAAAAATAAAAGTGATTGTACAAGCTGGTTGTTTATAGAGTTTCATTTAACCTGAAGGTACAGCACTCTCTGGCTGATGTGATGAATTCATCATCCGAATTGCCAGCAGCCACTGTGCATGTTCAGCATGTTTCCAGACAGGCTGAGCTCTCCAGGATTTGGCTGTGTTTTTTTATTTCTATTGTTATTAAGTAGTCAGGGATTGCATATGCCCCTGAATGAATATGGATAAGAATACGTATTTAATTGGTAGCATCAGGTGACATGACAGAGCTGGACAGATTCACTACAGTAAAAAAAAACAACCAACCAAACAACCCAAAAGCCTGTTTACGATTTCAATGGTACCTTTTTTTCTCAATAGGTTCAAGTGAATTACACTGGTCTTACCCTTTCTAATGAAAACATATTGAAAAATCAAGACAAGATCTCTAAGACACCTGGGCACTTGATCAGGTTTATGTACTCTACCACGATTTTGGTCATATATAAATACATACAAACCATTTAACAGTGAAAGTATTACTAATCATCCCCTGAGTATGTAAATTATCTATGTAAATTTTTTCTCCAGGACAAGGTGACTTAAACCCCAGCAGTATCTGTCCTCCTTATCCACACTACGGTATTTACTATCTAGAAAGAGCAAGTTAAACTGTATGAATCAGACAGAAAGCAACCAAGTGGTGGTGGGTGGCGTGGTTTTTTTTGTTTCAAATTACTGCGATCAAAGGGCTATGGTAGAGAGTCTATGTAAGCAATTGTACAAAGTCTGGCTTACTCATCACACCACAGTGAGCAAATACTGCTCTGAGTTTCAGATTGTTACAAAGCCTGTTGCAAAGTCCTTCACATGAGCTTGTTGAAGCAGCATTTTATTCTTTAGAAATGTGAGTACATTTGACATTCCAGTTTTCCCTGCTGGAGGCAGCCTTTGTCATCACTTGTTCTGACAGAAGTGCAGGAAAAGAAAGAACTATTAAGGAAAACACAACTGTCTTATTGTGGAACATGAATTATGGGAGAGTAATATTCGCCAGTAGGCTTGTTGTTTGGGTTGGTTTTTTTTAACAGCTGAATGTGAAGTTGACTTTATTGAGAGTCTTAATTGCTGATATTTTACTTTGTGCATCCTGTCTGTAGAAAGCCAAATTTGACTCAGTATAATAGTTCAGCTACTGAATACTGAGACCATTGTAATAAAGAAATACACATGAAAAACAACAAGGTGCTTGGTGACAGCCAGCATGGCTTCACGAAGGGGAAATCCTGCCTGAACAATTTGGTGGCCTTCTGTGATGGGGCTACGGAACTGACGGACAGGGGTAGAGCAGCTGACGTCATCTACCTGGACTTGTGCAAAGCGTTCGACACTGTCCCACACGACATCCTTGTCTCTAAATTGGAGAGACATCGATTTGGTAGGCTGAGAAAGTTGGGGCTGTTCAGCCTGGAGAAGAGAAGGCTGCGTGGGGACCTCATAGCAGCCTTCCAGTACCTGAAGGGGGCCTAAAAGGATGCTGGCGATGGACTATTCATTATGGACTGTAGTGATAGGACAAGGGGTAACGGGTTCAAACTTATACGGGGGAAGTTTAGATTGGATATAAGGAGGAAGTTCTTTACTGTAAGGGTGGTGAGGCACTGGAATGGGTTGCCCAGGGAGGCTGTGAGTGCTCCATCCTTGTCAGTGTTCAAGGCCAGGTTGGACGAAGCCTTGGGTGAGATGGTTTAGTGTGAGGTGTCCCTGTCCATGGCAGGCGGGTTGGAACTAGATGATCTTAAGGTCCTTTCCAACCCTAACTATTCTATGATTCTATGATTCTATGAGTATATAAAGCTACTGTGATTTGTACTATTATGCAAGGTTTTATCTTTCTTCTGATCTCCTGGTAATCACAGCCCTAAAAGCTTTCAGACATCATATATCTTGCATGCATTAATTGAGTTTAAGCACATAAAGATAAGGATGTAATTACAATGGAGCTTTTGAGCCTTAAGTAAAAAAATGCATCTATGGCAGCAGAAGCCTTATTTGCTAAAAGGCTGAAGACAAATGCCCAGAAACCCTGTACTAATGCAAATGCCAAAGCATTCCACATTTTTACATGGTTTTTGTGCTAATATTTTTCTGACTTATTTGCAAAGCACTGGGTTTTCAGAGCATTCCACACAAAACCAGTTACATTCACATCTGCACTCTGCAATACACACTCTCCTTTACATCTTCACCAGGACCTTTGCAACTGAGGTATTGCCAACACTTGGGAACATGTTTACTAATGTACAGACCAAGTGCCTGTGTGATTTCATAAACTGTTGCTCTCTTCCTGTTCCCTATAGGTGCTAGCAGCTGTGGTCATTACACTTACTTACAGAGGAAGCTGATGGTTCACGCAATCATCTCTTCTACCAAGTAATTTGTTGTTCAGCATTTTCACCTATTCTGAACAGCCCAAGGACTTCTACAGATGATCTTACCTGCTGCACCAGTGGCTTCCTTTAGCCTTCAGGGGACAGTTACTTTTGTACCCTGAAATGCTAAATGGTATGCAGAAGTTTCCATTTTGAACAGAAGTGTAAGAGGAAGACTTTTATTGGTTCCCTAAAGACAAAATTAATACAGAGTTTGCAATTACAGGAATTACTGTGCCCCACTTAGACCTATGGCTTACAAGTAAACATTACAGTACCCAAAATATACATTATATAAGCAAATACTCTCCACAAATAAATATGGAACAAGGCTGTTGAACAGGGCAGAAGGTTTGTATGTAGAGAGGTAGTGGAAGTCACTGAATAAAAGCTGAATCCTTGTACATACAGAGACACATTAGACCTTTACTGCAGATTATATACAGTCATCCCCTGGGAAGCTAAAGTATTTTTTGAGGATCACATAGGTTCTGGCCAGAAATAAATGTCATATTGAAAGCTTTTGAACTTGCACAAAAGAAAGACACTCATTAGCTTCAAGCACCTAAAACCTCTAAGCCCTGGGACATTTTCACATTTTCAATAACTTAAATGGCACCAGACTATAAATTTTTAAGGTCCTCTTTAAAAATGTCACCTAAAGTTATTATTAATTTCTTCTCCTTGTTCAAAAGCTGTATTGCAAGTTTTCTGGGTAATGACTAGAAAGGGTTACTTTTGTTTAAATAGCTTAATCCTTTCTCTATTAATAGATGTCTCTAAACAAATGTTATCTGACCTTCTATTTCATGACAGAACTGGGTAAACTCAGCTGTTCAGGAACACGCCTTTTGGTGCCTAGAAGTATTTTATTAAACTGCTTTTGAAAAGCAAGACTTTAGAGGAGGAGCAGCTTTGCACAAACATCCTAATATACATGCATAAGGAATGACTGAATTATTGTTACTACAACAGGGGGCTGTCAACACAGACAAACACATGGAAGGATGCATAGAGGGTAATTCTGTGCTTTAAAAGGCACAGGTTTCTTCCAAGAGTATTTCTAGTCCAACTTCAAAAGATTTCTTCTGCCTACAGTTAAGATTTTCCTCATTAATAAAGATGATGTCTTTAAGAAAAATAAACTACTCCTCAGTTCCTTTGGGACTGTTCTTATGGGAAAGGCAGAATCTCAGTCGAAGTTACTAGGAACTCAAGATAGGAGCATTAACTTTCCACATCAAAATCCAACTCATTCAGGAGCTAAGCTTTCACTGACTACAGCAGGAACTGGTCTGCAAATGCCAAGTTCTCTTTTATGGAGAAGCGTATCTGCCAAAGAAAAGTATGCTTTCTGTGGGGTTGTGGCGAATAAAGAAAAGGAAAGGATGGTCTGCATTGAAATCCTCTTCGATAGCCATGCAGAGCATAGCAATGCCAGCAGTAGCAGCTGCAGCTTCCGTGCCTTCCTCATTCACTTCTACAAAAGCTTTGTGGACAATTTTAGAGAGAAAGAGGTCACGTGCCCCTGACATTCCCCACAAGTCAGCCTTACCACTGTCAAATACATCCACCAAGCCCATAGCAGCTAAATCTGATTTAAGGTCATAGCTTTCTTCTAGCCTAAACTTTGGCAAATGCACACGAACATCAGTGGAATACAGATGCTCCAGACATGTCCATTCCTGAAGCTTCTCTAAGGTAAGCTGCTTTTCCAGCTAGAATTAAAAAGACAGAGATCATTATATATCAGCTGTGTAGAAACTTTTAATTTTCAGTAACATTTACAAGGCTTTATAGAGGACTAAATAAGTATAAAGCAACTATACAAAAATGACAATACCCATATCTTTGATGGCTCCATATAGATCCTACAAATGCTATTAAAATTAAATGGAGGCCGTGCAGTTTTTACTTTACAAAGTAATGCAGACATTTTCTTCTTGCTGCAATGTACAGAAAGGAGAAACATGCACTGATAGCAACTAAACCCAGTAATTCTTACTGTTTAACTAAATGGGACTACACAATTAACAAGAAGTAACTAAACTAATCATCAGAGAGCTCAAAGCAGCTGATGAGTTCCTGGTCATTTAATGGAAAACAGTCTCATTACATCAAGACTAAGGAAACAAGGACTTTCAAAAGTAATGAAAGAAAAGTCCTGTCATTAAAAATAAAAAATATGCAAGGCAAGTTAATTCTCATAGTTAAATTTGGTTTTGCAGTCTCCCTCATGGTTCAGTTCAGCAAGCCAAAGGACACAAAGAGAAGCTACAAAACCAGAACACAACTTCTCTTCCTGATGCAGGATGCGCAAGTATTCTTTCTTGCAGCGCTAGCAGAGCATTGTCTAAAGACATGCTTCATAGATATGGGGCTCTGAGAACATGAGTTCATTATAGCTTTAGTTTTGAAGGGCTGAAATTATCTGTTAAATAACTGTATTAGCTTAGATGCCTCACCTTCTGCAGACCAGTGGAGTTATCTTCAATGTCATAAGGTAACAGGATGATCATACTAAGTTCTTCTCCATCATAAGGCAGCTCTAAAACACGGATCTTCTCTTCAGGGATGTACCCAAAATTAAATTTATTTTTCTGATACATCATTTTCACTGTCTTTCTTTCATTCTGGATAGACAAAAGTTATCAAAAGTAACAGTTAAGAATAGGAAACAAGCAAGTTAAGAACTGTATTCTTGCAAAACCTTTCCTGCATTATATCAGTTGACTATAAAACTGTCTTTGTCGGACTCCTGACTGCCCATTTAGTAATAATTTCTTCTCCAGACATGAGTTTTTATTAAATTTGGTTCTCCTTTGGCTTCTGTAGCATAGTCCTCAAAGAAATTATTTCTTTGAGTTGCTGTACATTTATACTACTCTGGCCCCAGAAAGGACATTAAAAGTCAACAAATATCAACTTCGTTCAGAATAAAGCAGATGACTGTACATAGTATCTTGTAAAGCTGTTAACATAAGCAGAATACAGAACAATAAAATGGGGCTTAACCAAAATGAGCTATCATTTTAATACTGCTTACCTAACATCACAAACAGGCATAGTTCATGGCAGCCGAAACTCTGTTAGTCACAGGGTCCTCCTAATCTATACGTGAGAATTGTCTCAAATACTGTTCTGATAAGTGAGGTAACAAATAACTTCCTGAATACAGAAAAATACTAAAATCCATAAAAAACTCTTTGGGGTGAACTGAAAACATTCATTATAGACTTTCTATTTACATTCCCTGGCAGTGTTCAAAGCCGGGTTTGATGGGGCTTTGAGCAATCTGCTCTGATGGAAGGTGTCCCTGCCCATGGCAGGGGGTTGGAACTGGATGATCTTTAAGGTCCCTTCCAACCCAAACCATTCTGTGATTCTATGATTTTTTTATTGTTTTACCTGTAAGCAAAGCTTCACTTTAGCACCTGAATGATTTGACCTTTTTGTTAGATACATTCTACCAAGACATATCTGTATTACCTTATTTAACCTAAATAGCATGTCAGTGGTGTCCGCTTCTTTAAATTTCTCTGCCCAGTTCCCTTTGAAATAAATAGCATTCACCAGTACAAGCCTGGTCAAGTTGTCAACAGAGCCTTCAGATAGCAGATGAAGGATTTTACCTTCAGAGGGGGCAGAAAAAAAAGAGTCACAACAAAATCTTGTGACAAGGTGACGGTACATAAATCATACATGAAGCCATGTAAAACATACATGAATACACTGATACCTGGAAAATACTACAAACATAAAACTCTAGTTCATTCCTGTAATAAGGTGTGTTTCAGTACATGTTTCTTTACTTTTTCACCATACTTTTTAATAGTAAACACTCACTTTTGTTATATAGTAATTAGATGAATATGCAATATTTTTAGCTTGAACTGTCACATATGACTCATCATACAAAAACTAGATGACACCCACAGTTAGGATTACAGGATTCAGAAATACATATATACAATATATACAGTATGTACCAGGACTGTCTAAAACAGTCTCCAATTCAGTGGTATGAATCTATGTGCAGGCATCTCTCCTGCACTCACTGGCCTCAACATAAACAATGGAAAAGTATCACGACTTATGGAACTGTTTAAAAGTCTTGTTTAGATAATTTGGTTCTGTTAATACATCAAGTGACTATCCCAGGGCAAAATTAAACTATTCTCAAGGTTGCAGAGAATAAAGCCTACTACTACTCCAAAAGTATGAAACATTGCTGGTTACTTTATTAACTAAAGTCGTTTACCTTCAGTTTTCTCTTCTACCCACTGGTTAATTTCTTTCCTGGCTTCATCACTAGCCTGAAGAAAATCAACTGCAGCCAAATCAGCTCCATAGAATTTCTGAATATTAGTCAGGAAATCCTAGATTTTGGAACGACAAGAACAGCTTTCACTGCATGCAGATAAGAAAACATCTCTTTATGCTGTAGATAAGGTGTATGTCAAACAGCTTATCACCTGCCCTGAGGTGGGGCGCTAACAGTGTACTGCCTGGGGTGGGTCTGACGTTTGGTTGGCTTTATTCCCCTCTCAGAGTAAGCCTCATAGTACATTTGCCAGATATACAGCTGATGGGGTGCTTACTGCAGGTGTTGCAACATTTACCTGTCATTCTCCTGAAACAGGCTCAAGCACAGCAATGATAAAAAAAACCCCAAAACATTCTGAAAGAGCTAAAGAGGGATAAAAATAGCTACCTGAGTGCACACAAAGGTGAATCCACTGGTGAAGAGGCATGTTGGGCATTCTAGGATTCTATTCTATGATTCTATGATAAATGCAGTGTTTTAAAAACATTTAAGTAATGTTATACTAGACCAATGAAAATCCTAAAAAAATGATTGCAACAGACACAGGGCTGGTTGCATCCTAAAAAGTTGATTGCAACATACACAAGAGGTGGTTGCATCCTAAAAGGCTGGTTGCAAGAGTAGGATGTTGTGATAGTTGCTGTAAACTAAGAACCTAGACAAGTGGTATTTCTCTTGAGCCCAAGAGCAGCTGAACCAAACAAGCAATAAAAAGGGTTTGCTGTGTAACATCCTTTAGGTGAGATGCACAGATGCCTACAGACATGGAAATGCATATGCATGCATGTAACACAATTGTTGACTGCCATATTTGGAAATATGCCTAGAAATATTTGTACTGCATAAACACTCAAATAGCTGTATTTTCCCACCAGGTTCCATCATGCCATCACTATCTGCACCAACATACCGGCAAAAAGGTGTAGGACTTCTCACCAAAAAGCCGACTGGCAAGCCGTAGGAGATAGGGAGCATTGCTTCTGTTTATATCCATAGTCAGAGTCTGAAATCTTGAGTGAGTATCTTCAACTTTGTCAAAATGAAGCGTCTGAAATAAAATAAGTGAACTAGCTGCTGCTAATACTGTCTTAAAAGAACAATACAGTATATTTGTATCTGATCCAGAAGGCAGGTAGGTTGAAGAAAGGCAAAAGGCTGAAAGCTGCTTAGAGAATTCTGTAAACCTTGAAAAAATTAATGAAACAGTTTCTTGGTGCTACTCGCTCATCAGCCACTTGTATTAAGCTCCTGGTTTATACACAGTGACAGCTGAAGCTGTTGATCATAACCCCCAGTCCCATCCATGTAATATCTGCATGCCTCCCCTCCATGGACCATGGGGCACAATGACTCATTCTCAAGTGTGGAACTGAAGAGAGATGATGCCAATAGAGGCACTTTGGTTTTCTTGCTTCCCCCTTTGGCCCAACGGAACCTGAGGTTTTGCTTTACAAAACATACAGTCAAAACCAGCACAGGTGAAGTCTCAAGAAAACTTATAACAACTATCTTTTATGGTTTTATGAAATTATAACTGATATAAATATATGAAACTGTATCATCTTAAAAATAAAATTCATTACTGCCGTTTCTTTTCACCAGTACCTCCTTTCCCAGAGGCAAGCTGGCTGGCCAGGGCTCATAGATATGACAGCAGAAGCTGCCAGACCTCGCTGACAGGGAAGCCTACCCCAAAGCAGGGATGTTCATATTCAAACTTACACCACCTATTTCTCAGTAGGGACCACTACTGTGATACAGCCACTGGACTCAAAGGAAAACCCTTCTTTTATCTCACTGGGTTTTCGGTCAGGCCTTGCTGTCCACCCTTATGCAGGCTGTGTTGTACAATTTAATAACTAAGCAAAAACATAATGGAGTCAAAATAGGATTATGATAATGGAAACAAATTCCTATATGCTTGAGAACAGCTCTTGACAGTTACCAATCACTACCTCCTTAATTAGCTATGTTATCATAAGTAATGCTTTATAGAACCTTAGAATAGTTAAGGTTTGAAAGGACCTAGTTCCAACCCCCCTGCCATGGACAGAGACACCTCACACTAAACCATCCCACCCAAGGCTTCATCCAACCTGGCCTTGAACACCACCAGGAATGGAGCACTCACAACCTCCCTGGGCAACCCATTCCAGTGCCTCACCACCCTCACAGTAAAGAACTTCCTCCTTATATCCAATCTAAACTTCCCCTGTTTAAGTTTTAACCCATTACCCCTTGTCCTGTCACTACAGTCCCTGATGAAGAGTCCCTCCCCAGCATTCTTATAGGCCCCCTTCAGATACTGGAAGGCTGCTATGAGGACTCCATGCAGCCTTCTCTTCTCCAGGCTGAACAGCCCCAACTTTCTCAGCCTGTCTTCATACGGGAGGTGCTCCAGCCCCTGATCATCCTCGTGGCCCTCCTCTGGACTTGTTCCAGCAGTTCCATGTCCTTTTTATGTTGAGGACACCAGAACTGCACACAATACTCCAGGTGAGGTCTCAGGAGAGCAGAGTAGAGGGGCAGGATCACCTCCTTCGACCTGCTGGTCACACTCCTTTTGATGCAGCCCAGGATATGGTTGGCATTCTGGGCTGCAAGCGCATGCATTACTAAAGGTAACTATGTTGAAATACATTTTTCCCCCAAGTTCCTTTTGCATGACTTCTGCTGTCAGTAAGTTTATTGTAGGTGGGGCTGTCAGTTTGATTACATGAAATATGTGTTCAAAGTCTGTTTGTACAAGTAGTGAGAACATAATTTTATTGTCTTATTCAGCAGGCATCAGCTCAACAGTACTAAACAGTTCCTCCTCAAGTCCAGAATACAAAGGTGAAATTATTCATAGGCAAACACATGACGGTGACTGCAATGAGAAGCCTCATACACCCTTCTTTGTGCTAGCAGGCATTAGCCTAATCAGGGGAAATAATAGTGGCTAAGTCCCTTCCATGCAGGAGGGCCCATGGGAAGCTGGTGCACGCCTATGTACACCATTTTTGTAATTTGTAATCATATTTTTTAAACTATACTATCTAACCTAAGACTGGGGTGAAAATAAGCATGTGGGCTCAGCTAACCCAAGATAAGAGTGCTTAACTGTTTACTGAGATACTACTATCATCACAGTGTATCATCATACTTGTAACACTACATACAAAACTATGTATTACTACTGTGCTTCTTACAAAATACACATTTGTATTATTAGCAATAAGCATACTGTTGGTGACCTTGTACTACAAAGCAAGAGTTCTGTGTCAAAATGCCTCATGAAAACTCCAATCAATTTAAATTGAGACTAATTAATTACTGAAATTAGTTTCCTACTTCAAGAATTAACAAGTGAAATTAAATGAGAAACAAGAGTCATAGAAAACATAGAAAGTGGGCTCTGGAGCAGGGCAGGAAGAAGGTAACTGCAGAAAAGAGCCTGAGGAATACTCAGTGAGCATGACAGAAACCTTGTCCTGAGCATATAAAAACACCACAAACCTTTCATCTTCTTTCTGCTAAACCATAACAATCTTTAATGGAAATCAAATATAAAGCCAAAGAGAATTATTTATTTCTTACTAACCTTCAGCAGCTGTGCCTCTGTATTACCTTTGGACCCTAAAAGGACCATGGCCAGAGCAGCAGAGATGCTGAGGGGAGAGAAGAAAACGTTGCCTGTTGGGTTGGTCTCATTAAACCTTCTGAGTAGATCAAGTGCAAATCTGCTGTTGGCATTACACAGAGTCTCCATGGTTACAGCTGAAAAAAAACCATCAGTGAGGACGCTGGGAAACACTCATCAAAAACCTAACCTAACCTTGTGTGATTCACAGAGTAAAGGCTGGATTAATCTGGTTGCAGCTGGGTACAAAACCAGCGAGAATTTCACTGTCAATGCATCTTCTTCTTCAAAAAGAAGCATTATAGATATGTTTATTTTTTCCCACATGTATCACATATCCCAACCTTCCCTATCATGCTAACTTTAAAGACATTATTTAAAAAGATTCCTTGCCTTCTAAATTGAAACCGGAAGTATGTGTGCTGGCAGGACTGCAAGTTAAAGTCCTTCAGCCTCACAGACTCAGCATACCCCGGAGAGCTCACTCATGCTGTTTTCATCCCATTCTTCTACCCAAATCCTGCAGAGAGGACATTCACAGTAACTGCTCAGGGACACTTTTCAGCAAGCTGACCCTCTTCATGCCACAAAAAGGTGTCAATGCTGCCAAAGGCTTAGACACACACTTACCTTTAGCAGTGTAAAGCGCTGCTATCTCCACCAGCCTGCTCTGCCCAGAAAAAGTGAACTACCTGCGTGCCTCAGCCAGGTACAAACCTGAGCCCCAGTAGGGCTGGGCAGCCCCTGACGCACAAGCAGAGCCCCGGGGTGTTGTGAGCTGAAGGTGACATACCGGCTATCAAAGGCAGAAGTTAAGCACAGAAGAAAGCTTCAGGCCTCACAATGCCCAGCCAGAGCAGGGATTAATTTTGGTGAGATGCTCCCTAGGATACCCTTGGAGCAGGATGGATGGTGCGAGGGCTAGGTCAGGAGCAAAAACCTATACACAGGCTAGCAGCAGCACTGCTTGAGGTTGGAAAACGTTCCTGCTTCTCTCTGCTTGCTTGCAGCAGGACTTTTGCATTTGGCGGTTTCTAGCTTGTTTCCTCAAGGGGTTCCATTTGTGCATCTGCCGCAGCAACCAGGGCAGCTGCCCAACGATATTCTCACTGATACTGCCCAACTACATGGAGTCTGCAGAGTCTTTCTACAGGAACTGCAAAGTAACACTATCTGCTTCCACCACCAGGCGGACAAATGCCCTGCATCTTTACAACGTTCTTTTATCTAGCTGTATGATACACAGCCCAACACAAAACAAAAAAAGCCAAACACAAACTCAGAAAGCACACATACTGTTAGCTCCACTTACTGACACCGCCGCACCGTGCGGCTGGTTTCACTGAAGCCACGCGGTTTACAGCCCCCGCCCGTCTCTGGCTGCCCGAGGAGCGCACGCCGCCCCGCGCAGCCCCCGCCGCCGCAGAACGGAGACACGAGGCGTCCCGTTATCTCCCCATTCACGTCAAAGCATCTGGAGGGGGGGCTGAGGAGAAGCCTGCCCTGACCCCCTCTCGCCGCGCAGAGCCCCAGCACAGCCCAAGACCACTCGCCTATCTGACTGCACGGGCCGGCGCGGAAGGAAGCGTGGGGATCCGCCGGGTGCGACGAAGGCAGGCGAGAGGCTGCGGGGGGCAGGAGCACGGCCCCAGAGCAGGGCTGCGTGTCCTCACCCAGGAGGGAGGGAGCCGGGTTGAAAACCGACTCTCCCTAGTCGGTCAGTGCAGGATCGGAGGGCTCTGCCCCATGGGACAAGCGCAGAGATCCAGCCCAGGGTATGTGTCAGAGTCCTAGTATTGCCTGGTAATAACACGAATAAAGCTTTCCGGTGAAGTGCACAGCTGTTCTGAATCCTTAAATTATTTGGTACAAAACGTCTTAATCAGAAATTGCCTCATACATTAAGCTCTGTGCACTAGTCCTCACTGACCCATACCCCTCTTGACGTTCAGTAGTTACTAGAAATGGGTAAGTCAGGGCCATCACTTAATGCCATGCTTTAATTCCACTAGCTGCTGTTTTCAAATCAGTCACACCCTTTGCCTAGAGAACACCTTATCCATGCTTAACATCTCAGTCAGACTTCTCTTTTTTAATGCAAGGAACATAACAGCATGGAGGGGACTCTTGGGCTTAACCTGATTGTTTTCTCCATCAGGCCCCCAGGAACCCACCCCACTCTGGCTTTGGGAGCAAACCACTAGCCCTTTATTAAAAGTTCAGACATATCCCACCCCTCAAATCACAAAGCACTTTCATTTCCCTCACCCCAGACAGCCAAGTTACAGTGCAGTGAAATAAGCAGTGCAATCCAGCACCATTTGGATGACAGTCAAATGCTTTGGAGTTGTGAATGAAAAGGTAGCAATGCAGTCCTGCGCAGAAACAGCCTTTGGTGTTGGCATTGTGAAGATTTTTAGCAAAGAGCCTTCCATCAAATGCCGTGGCAACCTAAATAAGCACCACAGGACTGCAGGACTTGGAGAATATTTGGAATGCGTTGTCAAACCCAGCAAGTATCCAGAAGCTGGTTGTACTCTATCAAGAGGTAACTGGGTTTCTTCATACTACAGATTTAAGAAATAAAGGCATCATTTATGGTTAAAGTCTTGCAGCACTTCAAGTTCTTTTATTATTTCAGGAATAGAAACAGCAAAACAAACCAATAACTGTATCAGGAAAGCTATTTCAGCTATATCTTTGGTATTATACAGTTGCATTAAAATGTTTAAGAAACAATGAACAGGAAAGATCTATCACAACAGCAGAAAGTCTTTGTTATTTAGATATTGCATAGGCACCATATGCTTTTTCATTACACTCTTTGAAGGACTAGAACCAGCTGATAGGTAATAAACTCAGGTGTCCTGTGCTGATAAAGCACTTCTCACTCAACAATTACCCTACAAGGACAAAAGCCTTGTAGGTTTTTTGGGAATAAAAATATGGTGCAAAGCCATATTTTTATTCCCATTCTTGCCTAAGCGCTTGTCCAGTTATTATCAAAAAACCTATTTCATCAGGTTGCTTAGCAACCCTTGGAACAGGCTGCTAAAGGCTCCTTTCATCTCTAGGGAATGTATCAACAGATTAAGTGGATGAGTCTGGAAGGAAAAGAAATACAAAAATGACGGGGTGGGAGGAAAAAAGGGGAGGGGAGCTGAAGACATGCTCCACCCTTGTCAGAACCAAATTAACACTTTCTTTTCCAGTGGGAAGTCACTGCCCAACTCTACCAGGTAGCCACAGAAAGTAAAGCCAAAATGGGAACTGCAAGGAGAGAGGGAGGAAGCACTGGCTGAGCCAGTCAGATGTTTCCTGTGTCAGCAAGAAGTTAAGACATCTCTGCACTGAGGTGCACCGGCTAAGAGTTGATTTAGATGGCCTTGGCTCCATGTATCTAAGCAGCTCTCTTATTCTATCAAGCCTGAGATGAAGACCACAGAATTGGACTCAGGCACAGCTGAAAGAGACAATGAGTGCAAGAAGAGTAGCCCTATTCCAAAGAAACAAAGTTACTGTGTAATGGCAGCCAAGACATCTCCTTTCTAGGGAGAACAAAATCTCCCACAGAACAAAATGGTGGAAGTTTTGTTGTGTCGGATGAAGAAAAGGAAGGGATGATCTGCAACGAAGTCTTCAACAATCATCGCGCAGCGCATCATCATCACTCCTGCTGTGGCAGCTGCTGCTTCAGTGCCTTCTTCGTTGACTTCCACAAAGGACTTGTGAACCACTTCTGAAAGCACCAGCTCATTGCCAGCTGAAATCCCTGAGAAGTCTGCCTTCCCTAAGTCAAACGCATCAGGCATTCCCATGCTGCTCAGGAGGGGTTTCAGATCATAATTTTCTTCCAGTTTAAATCTGGGTAAAGACACCTTCACCTCTATGCATTCCATTGCTTGTGGATTGAGCCAATCTGTCACCTTCTCGTATGTCAGTTCTCTTTCCAGCTAAAGAAAACCCAAATATTTAATTAAAGACAGTTTTACTCAGCCATAAGTAGTAATTACTGTGTTTGTTTATACAGTGCATAACATGCATCTTTTTTCCAGGGTTTAGAGCATCTCAAGCCAGAAACGCAAGTTTGACTTCTCATTAGAGAACTACAGCTTGAGCCAAGATCAATCCCACATGCTTTTTGGTAGATACAATAAGGATCAGTCCCTTCCATGTAAAGTTTACTTTTATAAAACATGTTAGATTGGGGGCTTTTTACATTTTGCATATGGGAAGCAAAGGCAGAGAAGAACTAATGACAAGTTCCCAAAAAAAACAAACCCAGTTCCTCTATTTCTTAACCAGAACATCCTCCTTTGGGTTGACAGGCTAATGAAAAAGTCTACCCACAATGCCCCTTGCAGTCAGCATCAGAAAACCTTAATAATAAATTCTTGTCCAGGGCATGAAATAAAAAAAAAAAAAAGTCGGATCTCCACAACAGAAGAGATCCTACATTTTCCTGTGAGCTTGTTTCTCTGGAAGTGGGCAGGGATAACCTGCCAGCTGTTCAGAACAGAAGATCTATGGGACAAGCTACAGGCCTTCCTAAGAGCTTCCCCAATACCCCTCTCACCACATATGCTCCTAAGCACACCATGCCCTCACCATAACCACAGCTAACATCTGGTGCTGAGGAGGGTCAGGTCTTCAGCTGGTGCTGAGCACCAGTGCCATAACAGCTCTAGAATGGAACTGCAGTTCTATATGCAATATCAAACTTTCTTCCCTGGAAGGACACAGACTTGCATTTATCTCAACAACTTACACTTTCCAAGCCAGTGGATCCATCCTGAATTGCATCAGGGAGCAGGATAATCATGCTGAGTTCATTACCAACATAAGGGAGCTCAAGGATTTTGGTCTGCAAGTCCCAGATATAGGTCATGTTAAACTTATCCTTCCTGCACATCATCTGCACAGGTCTGGTCTCTTCCTAAAAGTAAAGAGATGTTATCAGGTAGTACTGAGTGAGTATGCTGGTCTCAAAATACAAAGCAGGCATCCAGTTACTCAGGGCTTTTAAAAATTTGACTAAAGAGAACCAAACACACCACAGAGCTCAGCCTCACCACTGCCTTTTGCGAAGAAGTAAGGATCCCCGAGACTTAATTTTTAGTTACTGATGTGGAAATTTCTGTCAAGTTTCATTTAAGGCAAAAAGGCAAAGACATGTTTCTTCTCTTAACAACTAGTGACAAGCACTAAACAGAGCTCATAAGAAGCAGAACCCATGTTCCTTGGTTTAAATGAATGTAAGCTGTTTCAATGTAGGTATTTTAATTTTTAGTCTATGTAGCTTCAAGTGCTGTAACAAAGAGAAATTAAAATATTTTAAAATTATATTACAAATACTGAGAAAGGAAGAACATTATTTTGAATTCTTAAGTCACATGGATAGTAAGAAGGTATAAGATTTTTCTCCTAAATTTCATTCTCTGGTATCTCACTCCATTTTCACATGGTACATCAGCTACTATAATTCACATAATTATTTAATCTCTTTTCAGTTAAGAGCTTCCTTACTTTCTCCTTTACCTTCACGAGATAAACATACGTAGTTTTTTTGTTTTTAAAGTAAAGCCCATTGAAACAATGCCCACAGAGAATATGACAGAAATTATCTTGCAGCAGCGACACATGAAAAAGATAGCAGCCTTCTAGTATCTGAAGGGGGCCTATAAGGATGCTGGAGAGGGACTCTTCATTAGGAACTGTACTGGTAGGACAAGGGGTAACAGGTTAAAACTTAAACAGGGGAAGTTTAGATTAGATATAAGGAAGAAGTTCTTTACTATGAGGGTGGTGAGGCACTGGACTAGGTTGCCCAAGGAAGTTGTGAATGCTCCATACCCGGCAGTGCTCAAGGCCAGGCTGGACAGAGCCTTGGGTGACATGCTGTAGTGCGAGGTGTCCATGCCCATGGCAGGGGGTTTGGAACTAGATGATCTTAAGGTCCTTTTCAATCCTAACTATTCTATGATTCAATGATTCTATGAATAAGCAAAGAAAAGGCCCCACAGCACATGAAAATCATTTTGTTGCAAGAGGCGCATCAGAGAAGTAATGTCACAGGATGATGGAAAGGCTCTTGGGATGTTAATGTAACTCTTTCCCACTGGGCACATTGTAAGACAGCTATCTTAAAACATCAGGTTACACCTCAGATTGCCAATTGTTCATTTGAGTCTACTCACACACTTCTGCAGGTCATCAGTGGCTAGTCATTAATAGGATGAAAATACAAACTTAATGGATAAAGTGTTACAAGGAAAGAGACTTGCAGTTCTCTATGTGTCTAAAAGCAAGTTCCTTGGGTAAGCCAAGGCTGCATTCCCAAATCCTACATCTTAACTTTCTCCAATAGTTCTCTGGATCCCTTTCCTAGTTTCAGGACATCGTAAGTCTGTACTAGTCCAAGGAAAAGAAAATGGAATAGCATGCCTGGATACCATGCTAGCTTTTTCAAGATGCTTCAACAGTGAGAGGGCAAGGCAGCAGTAACCAGGTCAGTCCAGTGGTTTCTGAAGTGCTGCAGTAGGGAGTATGAGGTGTGCAGCAACATTCCCTAACTAAAAAGTGGTATTAGCAGTTGAAGCTAATATGTTTCATCACTGGGGGAGGGATGGTTTGAAGTCTAGCAGGAGGGCTTCAGTTTTGAATAGTGTTTATTTTAAGCAGAGGAGTTAAGGAAGTCGTGTTACCAGCTTTTGCTAATGACATCTGGAGGCAGACCCAGAGTTTGAGATGATCTTGAGGGGCAGTCATGGCCTGCTAATGATAGTAGCCAAGGCTTCTTCAATGGCACTGATATATTTCCAAAAGCAAGTATAGCATGGAGGTCTTCAAAGAAGACTTATTTTTAATTTTACATTTGTTTTGGATCAGTTCAGTGGTAGAAATGCGGGGCGGGGGTGGGGGGGAAGCAGTGACTGAAGACTTACAAGTTTTGCACACATGTAACTGCAGCTTTCTGCTTACAACCTAAAGGAAATTTTCTTTTCTTATCCTCACCAGTTTTATCATGAAATAATTAAGTTCACAAACTTCTGTGAAATTGTTCACAACCCACAAACAGCATGGCAGCTTTACTCAACTGTTCTCTTCAGTTCTGAGTTCTGCAATTACGTAGAGAGCTACTTCTCACAAACAAGAAGGGCAAAAGGAAGAAAGAGACAGAATGAAAGAAATACTTAGTTGTATATTTAAGTTTCTAGTAATTACATGAAACCTAACAGAAACAAAACAAAGAGTGCTCATATTAAAGTTAGAGGATATAAGGGATTTCATACACCCTACCCAAAGTAACCCCGTTTGCATGAATTTTTTTCCTGTCTTCAAAATTAAATGTACTCATTTCAGAGTGCTTCAGAGTAACAGTGGATTGCCAGCATTTTAGCACATCATACCTTATTTATTTGAAATGGCACTTCTGCTGTCCTCTCTTTGTCAAACTGCTTTGCCCAGCTGCCTTTGAAATAGATGGCATTCACCAACACAAGTCTGGTCAGTGAATCGAGAACGCCCTCTGCCAACAGGTTCTGAATTTTACCTTTACGGTACATATGGGGAAAAAAAAAAAAGGTTTTTTTTTTTTAAACAGTTTGACATGTATCTAATTATCTAATATAGTACCTACTCTGTAATTAATGTAGATGAGAGAATTATGTACCAAACAGAGCATGGGCTCAATGTTTGTTTGTTTTATTTTTTAATTCACAATACTGTATCTCAAAATAGCTCTTTATCCAACCCAGGGCTGACATTAAATACAACACAGCATCTTGCAAAACACTCACCTTCAGTCCTTTCCTCTACCCAGCCATTTATTTGTTTTCTGGAATCCTCCCACGCACACATGAAGTCAGTCTTTTCTAGTCCAGCATGGTAGGATTTTTGACTCAACTCTACAAATGACTAACATGGACATTCAGAATAGCTTTTCAACAACATTTTACTCTCATTCAGCCACAGATGATTCCTAAATACACCAAGAAAATCTGCCCACCCTTCTCCCCCAGCTTCATATTGAGCCATTGAAGTTTTCCCTTCACATTCCTATTAGGTTTTATACCACCTATTTGAAACAGGAACTGTTCACCATATGTTAAGTCACATGCTAAAGTTCTACATAACTGATGTAGCTAGGTTTTTTGGTTGGTTGGTGTTAGTTTTTTTTCTTCTTTGAGAGAACAAATGATTTTGTAAGCTTCTCTTGAAATAAACTCATTGTTAAACCTCCTAAGCTAATAGAAAACTCTTCAGAAGGTAAACTAATTTTTCTTAGGAAAAAAAAAACATACCTTCTGTCTGATTTAATATACCTAGATCTTTATTACACAGATACAAAATTTTAAAGTACAACCCATGTAAGTTTTATCCATTAGACAGATGAAACACTACCATTCTTCATAAAAAGAATCATCATAAATTACTCCCCGGAGGGGAGGCTAAGGAGGGAAAAGGAAAGAGAGGGGGAAAGTTGAGCCTTTTATCTTCTTCCTCTTAGGCAATCATCTAAAGGAACACATGTAACACAGTACCTACTATCCTTATTTAGATCTTCAGATAAGGAAAACCTTTTAAGTCATTTATTCCTCTCAGTATGGTCTTTGGACGGCTTATGTAACAGAGGAACTACAAAATACTGCCCATACTGAATAGGAATGACAATTCTTTTGTATCATATTTACACACTATCAAGGGAAAAGAGGTACGTCAACTATTTGTCCCACAGCCAAAAATATGAATGATCATGGAATCCTGAAGAATTAGGAGTCTGATGAATTTCATAGTGCTTTGCACCAGTTGTGCACTTGGGTCACAGGTTACGTAAAAGGAGCTTCTCCACCAAGTTCAGATACCAGGCTCTGGCATAACCTACTGCATTAGTAGGTGTCAGCCCAGAAAAACTGGAGAGTAAAATCTAAAGCTTGTCTTAGACCTCTGAAAGAAATAGGAAGCCAATACATTATACAAAAAAAATTACACAAATTTAATGGTTACTTACTGAGAGAAACTCAAATGTCTTTTCCCCATAAAGTCGGTTAGCAGTCCTCAGTATATATTTGGTGTTTGGATCATTAATTTCAGAGAGAAGTGACTGATACCCATTGTGAGCATCCTCAGCTTTTTTCAGAGAAAGCACCTGTAGAAAGACAAACATCCTCAGCAAGAGTCCATGCCCTCCCTATACATGCTTGCTTCAACATTATTTTTTCTTAATGACTTTTGGGGTTAAAAACTGACTTGAAGACAAAAGACTTTTCATCAAGCCTCCCATCTGGAGCTTATCGTGCAAGTCACATATGATGTACTCAGACAGGTGTACAAGTACTGAATTAGGGAGTGAAAGTGTCAGCAGTATTCAGTTTCCTTCACTCAAGCCAAGCATTACAGGGTCGCAAAATCATCAAGGGTGGAAGGGACTTCTGAAGATCACCTAGTATAACCCCCTTCCTCAAGCAGGGCCATCTACAACCAGCAGCCCAGGACCACGTCCAGATGGCTCCAAGAATGGCAACAATACTATTTTAAAGGAATTCCCATACATTTAAAAATCCCTAAAAAACTATGTGTTTACACTCCTTTTCCACTTCCCAAAATAGGCAAACATAGGAACAAAAATGACTGATTATACTTTCAATAGTCAGTTGCATATGTAAAAAACACACCAAGTGTATTTGCCACCTTAGCAAGTTTAAAAAAATGTTAAGCCTGGTGACATTTTCAAAACATGTATAGTCTGATATTAAGCAAAAAGAACATACTGGAAGAAAGTATTTTATGTAGCTTCATTCATCAAACCTACACAAAAAACTAGGTAACTCTTAATGACATACTCAAGGAAGATCAGTCTCAAAAGACCAAACACACAAAAACCACACACAAAACTAAACAGGAACCTCTGAATTTCATACCAAAGGAAGGTTCTCCTATAAAACAAATAAAACCAGGTACTGCTTACATACATACCAAATAAAGACCTCTGCTCTTTGAGACCAGAATGACAATAATAGTCTAGCAGAAGTTCAGGTCACAGTCCGTAATACTGATCTGCTGCTCATATAGTCCCATCAAATTCAATACACTAGGTTTACTGAGACATACCTTTACTATTTGGGCTCCAGTGTTACCTTTTGAACCCAGCAAAACCATAGACAATGCAGAAGAAATACTAAAAGGAGAAAAGAACAGATTCTGCCCACTTCTGTTCTCACACAGCTTTCTTAAGAGGTCGAGAGCAAAAGCGGTATTTGCTGCACAGAGGCTATCCATGGTTCAGAACCTGGGAGATAAAATATAAAACAAGAATGGCTCAAATTTATTCTAATATAAACTGACAACTTATTTCTGTCTTTTACATTGCCCAGAATACGCAGAAAATGTCACAATTAGATTGGAAAATTATCAACTCACTGAAAAACTGATTTGGTGGAACAAGCACCTTAAATGCCATAGTAGGCACTTAAGTTATTTTGGTGATTTATTGTTTACTTTTGCATTTAAATCCTATACCTATAAGAGGGATAGCAACTCCCACCTGTGCCATTAGACTCTTCACTATGTAAATAATACTACATCTTTTGAGACAATCAGATACAACAGTATTTTCTTTAGGATTTATAGAATCAAGTCGCTTTTGACCTCACAAAGACAGTTACCTGCCTTTACAGGAAAGCAGAGCAAAAGATCAGGTATCACAATAGCAGAATTACGAACTCTTACCTTGTCTAAGTCTATGTATCTTCAGTATTACCTTCAGCTTACTGATACATGTGCATGCTGTGTTTTATACCTAACAGCCACTCCGGCAGACGTCTGCAGAATTACTTGACCTACAAGATTAAAAAGAAAAAAAAAAAAGTTACTTGGTCAGCATGTTGATTAATGTATTTCCTCCTATAGTTCAAAGAAAAATCAAAGTCCATTTCAGTTCCATTTTATTGCCTGCAACACGGAAACACACACACACAAAACCCAACCCTGCTTATAGATAACTTTATGGGACATGCACAGTGCAACACACGTAATTTGTATGTACGCAGTGTGTATCAGGCATGTGTATGCCTGATACACATTATGTACATCAGATGTGTAGGCAGCTAACCTAAGATTAAACCACACACCTATTAATGGAGCAATAAATACTAGAATTCTGTCTTAACTGTAGTAAGTATCACCAAACATTTTAAACTACCAGTTGGCAGTAAAGCCATCTGCATTTTTTCCTTCCCTTAAGGCAGTGCCTACTGTTGATACGTTACTACAAAATAAAAAGACAACACAATTACCAATTCATTATCTCAAAAAAATAGATGGAAAGGACAAGTTTCTGCATTCATCATTTTCCACCTAAGAAAATTTTCTGCTAGTAGTTCCACTATAAACAGTAGTAACTTTTCTCCCATTTCTCTTCTCTCATAACTGAAAAGGAGGGCGGAGGTGGGGTGCAAGACTAAGTGGAAACAATCCTCCAGTTCTGTGTGAAATGAGTAATTTAACTACACATACTTTAAAGCAGAACTAAGAGGCACTTTGCATTTTCAGTTTGTGGTGGTTACAGCAAACCCCCAGATTTCCCTACTGTCCTAATATCTGCAGATTACTAGTACTAAGATTTTTTTTTTGACCTGTAGGCCAAAACGCACAGGAACAGTGACACCTACAAGCAGTTATTATATAGAAAGTTTTTGTAGGGCTGTCACACCAAGCAAGATCTAACAAACAAAGGGATATAACGCATACTATTTACCTACCTGAAAATCAGTGCATTTAATCAAATTATAAGTAACATTTCAACAGCTGTTATCAGCTATTGTTCCCAGGCTTAAAGTCAAACACACAGCACTGTGCCAGCTACTACGGAGAAAAATGACTGCTACTGCTGAACCCAGGACATACACAATGGCTGCACTTTAAGGAACAAAAAATGTATGACACAAGCATATATTTGTCACTCAATTGTAAACTGTATGCTGCAAAACCCTCAGTGATCACGGGGTTTGCTGACAGCAACCCATTCCTCACTCTGGTCTCCCTGTGGAACTTCCTGGGTGCCCTGACCCTGTGCATTGAATCTGAAGCATATATTCTCGGCAGTAGACCCCTATGCTTTAGGAAAGTCTTTAGGGACAGACTGTATCTACCTCCAACAGCAGATATACACTACAGTGTCTCTCCCAGCTACTGTTTTTGCCATGGGGGGACCCGGCCGCAGCAGAGTGCAGGGAGCTTCAGCCTGTGGCCCAAGAGACATATGCCACCAAGAGTACAACATGTATTAGTGCCGACTATATTCAGATGCCTCCCTATCCAATGTCAGCTGCCACAGAATCACAAAACAACTGTTTCAAACACAGTCAAAGGAGGAACTCAGGGTGACGAACATCAGGTGGTGTCCACAGAGGGAGCTGCATATGTGGCACGGACATTTCTTTTTCTACCCTCTGAACCAAAGCAACCTTTCTCAAGGAGAAGGTGGCTTCACTTAGGTTTAGGAGAGTCAGGACAGATATTCAGACACCTGAAAGGTAAAACTGCTAACAGCTCCAGATAGCTGCTCTTCGCATCACACCCCTTTGGGGCGAGCAGCAGGATACAGGGAATGACACAGCTCCATGAGCACCCACCACCACCGGCCCCCAGCTCCGGGAGGGCCTCAGCAGGAGCAGACAAGAGCAGGGGGCCACCAAGGTCCGACCCCATCCCAGCAAGCTCAGGCACAAAAAGACAAGGGTTTGGCACTCCCTAGGATAAGAAGACCCTCCTCTGGGCCCCTGCTGGACTCGTCACCAGGAAAGACATCAAAACTCAACATTTCTCCGTGCCCCCATCATTTCTACACATGAAATACGCCCTCTACACGCCACTGCGACTCCAGCTGGCAAGAAGCACAAACCACGAGAGATAAAAAAGGGCACAAAAGCAACGCCGCGCAGCTTCTACAGCACGGGCTCCCCGTAGGAAACGGCATCCCCAAGCCAGCGGCACACTCACCCCACCGGCAGCTGCGCCTCCCTCCTCCCGGAAGCGCAGCGGAGCCGGGGTAAAGGCCGGCAGCTCGGCCCCTCCTCAGCCGCGCCCCGGCATTGAACCGGAGGCTGCGGCACTTCCTTGATCGCAGCGGCCGAAGGGGAAGGGCCACAACCACACCGGCCAAAATGGCGGCCTGACCGCCGCCTACCCCCACCAAGAGCCATTGCCTACCTCACCGTTACCCCCCCCCACACACTTTAGTATCTCCCTGGGCGCAGGTGGTGATTTTCCAGCTCTGCCTCCCTCTCGTGGCAGGGCTGACAGGAAACACCCAGCCCATGACAGGTTATAATTGTTATTGATCGGTTTTGAACCAGGGCTTGTTTTAAACTAAAATGAGATGTTGCTACTCAGGCTTGAGCCCTCCTCGTGTACCCGAGGGTCTGAGTGAGGCAAACTAGCCCCTGTGGAGGTGTATTTTTTATTTTTATTTTTCTAAGGAAATCTGTGGAGTGACATGTGAAGCTAATTTGAGGTTAAATTCGGAGCTGCTGAAGGTTTACACCTGAGATGTGGAAGGAAGACAACGGGATGGCCACAGGCCTTGGGTGTGGAGGGTCTGCCTCTAGCTGCGATGCAAGGACCGAATCGAGGGCTAAGCAGGATGTAACTGCTGCAGGCTGGGAGTAAGTGCTGAGACCATATTTGAGTCAGGGGCTCTAGTCATGGGGGTGAGGAGAGGGACTGTGTTAACATGCGCTTGTATACACTGCTCAGAGGTGAAGGGGTAGAAATGCCACAGCTAATAATGGCTAGGACAGAGCTATCCTTGATGGCCTTGTCTGAATGACAACCATGATTGCTCTATGGATGCAAGCCATTGTACCCTCGTCTTGGCCCTGGCATGGTTGTCCCTTCAGGGTAAGAGGGAGGGCACAGGAGAAGCTGTGCCTCCTGCCCTGGGGTGTGCGGCTTGATGGAGAAAGAGTCAAAGTCCTTCTCTACCTAGTTGCAGCAGGAGTTTCAGGTTTTGGGATTTGCCTCTGTGCTGGCAAGCAAGCAAGCATCTCTGGCTCTGCAGGGCAAGGAGTAGCTGACTAGGGTGAGCAGAGTCTGCCATAGAAGAGAATGGTTTGTGATTTGTTGTGTCTGATGAAGAAGAGAAAAGGGTGGTCAGCTTTAAAAGTCATTGTTGGTGCTTTTGATCTCAGCACCAGAACACCTGTGGCAGCTGCTGCCTCAGTACCTTCTTCATTGACCTCCACAAAAGCGCTGTGAATAACTTTTGAGATGAAAAGATCCTTCTTCACTGACATCCCTGTGAAATCAGCCTGAACGGGGTCAAAAGCATTTTGTATTCCCATGCTGCTCAAAGTGGATTTAAGGTCATAATTCTCTTCCACCTTCAACTTGGGCAGGTACAGATCCACTTCAGCTTTCATCATATTGGCTGATTTGGTCCATTCAGCCAGTTTCTCATAGGTCAGCTCTCTTTCCACCTGCAATGAGTCAAGGAAGAAAACAGTTGGAATATGAAGGTCAGAGACAACACATGCACATACCACTGTCATAACACTCATGATATAAGGAAAGCAAGTGCCTGGAAAACATAGGGTTAAAATACTTTTAACTTAACTTAGGTCTAAGGGAGAGAGCAATGTTTGTGTTGTAAGTCTGTGGTGTGATAACAGAATTTAGTATTCTTACTAACGTGAGTGAATTATTTCTTACCGTCCTTCTAATTATCAGTTAGTTTGGAGACAGTGACTCCTGAACGTCTGCTAGCTTAGGATGCTCCTTGTCTGCCCATCCTGTTTTGCTTGCAATAAATTTCGTGTGAAGGTCACACTGTTCTAACTCTTTGCCAGTTGTCAGAAACTTACAGATATGGCTGGTTTCAGCTAGTTTTGTGATTACTGGGGCATCCAACTGTGCCAAAGGTGAAAAGTACGCTGTGAGGAAGACTTCTTACTTCATCTTGAAGACCCCTGCCCATGACTGTCGGAGGGCAGTGCACAACTGCCAAAAGGGAGGAGACTTATGATAATGAGTTCTTAAACTAATTGTAATAGCCCCCTTGATCTCTCAAGGAACCTAATGAATATGCATGTTTGTGTGTAATAAATATCTGTTCTCTTAACCCCTTGGTGTGCAAGTTAGGAGGAGCGATTACACTTGCACCTGGGTCCGAAATAAACATACCTGCTTTATAACTCTCCTTGAGTTGTAGAGTCTGATTTCATGCTTCACTCATCAAGAACACGTAAAACAAAACCCAGCCACCAGCAATGGCTACAGCTGTAACATGCACCATATTCATAAGGCATGATCCTGCAAAGTTCTGCGTGACTTATACTCCTATTTATTTTCTTAAAGGTGGTGAGGTGTAGGCCTGAAACCTCAGAGGAGTTATATTTTTTTTCCTGGTGTGAAGAATATTGCTTTTTTGCAATGTGTGACTTACTTTAATAAGCTCTTGCTTTGTGTGTATATGGATAACTTTTCTCTTAGTAGTGGGAAATAAGTGGAATGCATGGGACCTGAGGTGCAAATAATAAGATGCTTGTTCTGATCTGTTTAGATTCTGGAACTTATGCTGGCATGAACATGCGTGACTGTTGATACCTTCTGGGTCGGGATAGTCAACGCTTAGTTTGAGAAACCGCCACAAAATACCAGGTGCAACTCTGGACTGCAATGATATAAAAATTAATTAATACAGCTCTTAGGAGAAGATAACTTTAGAGTGCAGTGATTCAGATTTGGTCCTTCCTTTGTTTGTGCTATTCTGGCAGTAGAAAAGAGGATGCAAAACAGTCTAAGCCAGTTGTGCAGACATAGTTTTTAGATGCATCTGTAAGTAAAATACCATGTGTGCAATACTATCAGATGCCCTCAGCTTAAGAGCTGGGAAATTGTGGTGTTAATGAAACAAAGTATGCACACATCAAAACCTATTCTACCATGATTTTGAAGCTCGTTTTTCCTCACTTTTTTAATCTATTTTTGTTATTGTATCATAGTGTATGTGACAAAACAGCAGGTCAGTTTTACCAGCTCCAGACCAGTAGTGTTATCATTGATGTCATCTGGTAGGAGGACAAACATGCTCAGTTCATTTTCCACATACGGCAGCTCAATGATTTTGAATTTCATGGTTGTTTCATGGAGTATCAAAAATGTATCTCTCAGAAACATCATCTGTACCAGTTTAGTCTTGGTCTGTGAAAAAAAAATCAGATGTGAAAAAAAATAAGACATGAAAAAAATAGTTACTTCATTCCTTAAAATGGAAGTTTACTTGCTTAGTTGCACTGAAAGCAAAAATTTGCAAACAAGTACAAGACACAGCAGCATTTGGATACACAGTACCCTTTTCTTCCTACGGTATCCCATACACTCTTCTTTTCAAAGTCATTGGGATCCTTACAAAAAAATTATCATAGGCACATACATACTTGCTAACTGAATCACGTCATGTATTTCTTGTTTTAAAATAAAGGAGTTAGCTTTGATAAGCAAATAACTGCTGTAAGTGTTTCATGTTTTCTTCCAAAAATTACATTTTTGGAGTAAGGGCCTTGATTGGGGGAAAAGATGTTCACTTTCTTCCTGGGGATGCCATCAACCTTTTTTTCTGTTTTATCCTTCCGGGCAATACTGATCATCTCACTTTGCTTCTGAACCATATTTTCTGTGACTTGTGCTGGCTTTTCCTCTTCCCCTTCCCCAGACCACAGAGGACTGGATTACCAAATAGAACTGCATTACCCTGTAGTCTTTTGAACTCCTATTCTGTGCTTTGTTCACAGAGCTTTTACTAATATATCCACTCTCAGCTTCACATTGTTACATTTGAGTGCAAAAGTTTATCTGTTCACAGGCTTTGCTATGATGTATCCTGTGCATTAAACTGTCTCTGTGCACAACGTATTGGGTTTACATAGCAAGGTTTTTGTAGCAAGGGCGTGCAGGGGGGACTTCTGCGTGAAGACTTAAGAAGTTGCCTCCATGTCAGGCAGAGCCAGTTCCAGACGCACCACTGGTCGAAGCTGAGTGAGTCAGTGGTGTTGGTAACATCTTTGTGATAGCATAGTTAAGAAAGGGTAAAAACTGCTGTGCAACAGCAGCTGGGAGAGAGGAGTGAGAATATGTGAGTGAAACAGCTCTGCAGACACCAAGGTCAGTGAGGAAGGAGGGGAGTGAGTGCTCCAGGCATCAGAGCAGAGGCTCCCCTGCAGCCCATGGTAAAGACCACGGTGGTGCAGATAACCACCCTGCAGCCTGTGGAGGACCCCACACTGGAGCAGGGGAATGCCTGAAGGATGCTGTGACCCTGTAGAAAGCCTGCACTGGAGCAGGCTCCTGGCAGGACCTGTGGCCCCATAGAGGAGCCCATGCTGGAGCAGGTTTGCTGGCAGGATTTGTGACCCCACAGGGGACCCATGCTGGAGCAGCCCTTTCCTGAAGGACAGCACCCCGTGGAAGGCACCCACACTGGAGCAGTTCATGAAGAACTGCAGCCTATGGGAGAACTCATGTTGGACATGAATGACTATATCCCATGGGAGGGTCTCCACATGAGCAAAAAAAAATGCGAGGAGAAAGGAGCAGCAGAGACCATGTGTGATGAACTGACTGTAATCTCCATTCCCCATCATTCTGCACTGCCTTTGGGGGATAGATAGAAGAGTTTGGAATGAAGTTTAGCCTGAAAGAAGGAAGGAGCCAGGGAAGGTGTTTTATATTTGGTCTTACTACTTATTAACCTACTCTAATTAATTTACAATAAATTAATTTCCTTAAGCCAAGGCTTTTTTTGGCCAGGATTGTAATTGGTACATTCTCCCTGTCTTTATCCTGTCCCAGGAGCTTTTCATCCTGTTTTTCTTTCTCTGTCCCATTGAGAGGTGGAGTGATAAGAGAGGCTTGGTGGGCAGCTGATGGCCAGCCAAGGTCAACCCACCACAACCATGTATCATGATGGATCCTAAAACCACACATGTAGCATAGTAGGTATATAGTAGGTTTTAGGTACACAGTCACATCATTGACATAATTGCTTCAACTTGCCTGGCACACAAAAGGTGTTTGCACTCATAATCTACGTCAAACAAGATACTTCCCATTGACAAATAATTTTGCTTGCATTTAGCACAGTCCAAAAATCTGCATGTAGTCAGCTACTGTGAATCATCAGTGCACTAAATACTGTCAGCTCAATAACATGCCCTCCATGTATGCTGAATACATCATCCTCATGCACTCAGCTAAAATGACAGCCCCATGAAAATTCCCTCTGAGGTTTTATGCAACACCCAGAGGACAAACAGCTTGTTCAGTTTCCTTGAACTCAGAGTATAGTCTGTGTCTTAAAAACAGAAGAGAGCTGTAGGTGTGTAAACAGTGCTCTCAAAAGCAACTCAGTCTCTTTTGAAAGTGGGACCATGGTACTTATTTCCTCTTTTCCTTCAGCTACTTAACCATGGTGTTCTCAAGTGTCTTGATACGGAAGAGCTATTAATTAAAAATCTTATGAATGTGCACGGATAAGATAATGCTGAGTTATTTTCACAGTTGCTGTTCTCACTGAGTTTATACCATGTGTCCAGCTACAAGGAGCATTTCAGTGGCATATGAAATGTGGGTGAAGTATTTAGAGGTTTCTTGCTGCTCAGCAATAGACATATTAACATATGATAACAGGCATATAGACAAGGAATTTACCTTGCTCACTCTGAAGGGTGTCTCAGAAGTATTTTTCTCCAGAAATTTCTTTTCCCAATTTCCTCTGAAATAAATGGCATTTACTAAGACCAACACAGTGTGAGAATTGAGAGATCCTGCAGGCAGCAAACCCTGTATTTTCCCTTCAAAATCAGATAAATAGACTGTTATTTCAGTGGGACTATATAACTCACCAATTTTAATTGTGCCTTCTCTATGCCTACCTCTCTAGCAAAGATGTTTGCATTTGGGAGGAGTTTTTACTGTACCTTTTTCATGGTGTACATATGGTTAAAATGGCTTTTGAAGTACATCAATACTTACTGCAATTACGACAGTAAATGGAATTGGAAAGTGGATAAAGTGGAATAGCTTGGCTATTCCATGAAGATGGTTGCAGGCAGCTGAAGAAAGCAGAAGTAAAAACCTCACTAATCAGAGTGAAGCCCATCAATATCTACCTGTGCCTTCCTCTGAACAGAAATAATTCAGAAGAGGCTATGGCATAAAGAATCAAGGGAAGGACCTTGTAAGGAGCATCAGTTTGGAGAGAGACATTCTTTATGCTTTTTAACTGTGCTTTGCTCATTACCTCCCCTGAGTTTTCAAGACTACAAGAGCAATAAATGTGCAAATACAAATTATTTGAAAGCTAGACAAGAAAAAAGCCACCAGAGTGGTACTTACTCTCAGTTTCATTTTCAACCCAAGAACTGATTTGTGCTCTGGCTTGTTCTGAAGCTGTCTTAAAGTTTACAGCTTGTGGCTTTGCATTGTAATAGCTTGTAATGAGCTGTAAGAATTTCTGAAAGATAAAATTGAAAAATGTATGCTTATTTAGTTAAGTTTGAATTAGAAAAATGTTAGAAATAATCAACAGATTATACAATCAGCTGATACTGATTGTTTTAAACAGGATGAGACTTAAAAATAAAGTCTAATACATACTATACTACATATTAATTAAGGACTGATCAAACTTCAGTCTCAAGGAATCTGATGCTTCAAATTTTTGTGTTTGAAATCCAAGACGCAATTTGTAATTTTGAAATGCCCCATGAAACATTCTTCTTTTGGGTTTTTGTTGGTTTGATTTTGGTGGTTTGATTTTTTTTGTTATTGTTGTTGTTGGGTTATTTTTTAACTTCTCAAAATGACCTTTTATATAATTTAAATACTTCCTTCCTGCTTTATGAAGTAGAATTCATAAATCATAGGATTCATAATTCATAAATCATTCATCATTTGCCCAGGGAGGTTGTGAATGCTCCATCCCTGGTGATGTTCAAGGCCAGGTTGGACAGAGCCTTATATGGGATGGTTTAGTGTGAGGTGTCCCTGCCCATGGCAGGGGGGTTGGAACTAGATGATCTTAAGGTCCTTTCCAACCCTAACTATTCTATGATTGTAATTCAGTACAAGAGGGAAGAATAGTTTGATATGAAGTTGAAACAAGCCTTTTAGTTTGCTACAGAGGTGAGGAACCTGCCAAGAGTTTGTGAGGACAGTAAAGGATCAGGCATAAAGGGAACATTCTGGTAGAATAAAGTCATGGGGAAAAAGCAGAATTAATATTTGCATTGCTGTCTGCTGTGAAACAGTTCATGGAGATTCCCAGAGGAAAATTCTTCAGATTTCCTGTAAAGCATGAGATTATGGAGAAAATGAGCAATGAACTTCAGAAGGACAAATTACTAATTACTTAGGAGACCAAACAAACTCTAAGATCAAAGAATAGTAATCTCATTTGAAACCACCTTCCAGGAAACTGGAAGATGATTAATACAACATCAGTTTTTAAAAAGATGTCAAAAGTACAGGTGATTACAAACTCATGAGTCTGTAAGGGGCAAATGAGTAGAATAGGTGTAGTGGGTGTAAGAGTAAACATGATGTATTGAAGGAATGTCAACAGCATTTTGTGATAGGAAATCCTAAATCACAAATCTGCTGGCGTTTTTTGAAGGTGTTGGGAAGGGTATGGGTAGCAAGGCTGAGCCATTACAGTCTATCTATTTGGATTCCAAAAGACATTTCAAAGACATTTCCTAAGACTTCTCACCAAAAGCTGAGCATCCATGGAGTACAGAGATAGATCCTGTTTGTTTGAAAGACTGGAAACCGAGAGTAGGAGGAAACTCTTCACAGTGGATGGTTATTACTACTGGAGTACTAAAGGGATATCTGATGAAGTTTGTGCTAAAGTATCTATTCTATAAAACCAAGGTCTAAATGTTTGCATTAACATATAAATATTAAAATATTTATAAATGATACAGTGAAATGTAAGGTACAGAAAATTATTATTACTGTTTAGGAACGAGGTACCGAAGCTACAATGGGCAGTTGATAGGAAAAGAATCTGACCAATAGCCGTCAAAAGGCAAATGCAAATTCAAGGATTACAAAGAAGGGAGTAGGGAACAAAAGATAGAATATCAGAATAGCACTGTATAAAGCTATGGCAAGCCCGTTTTCTGAGTTCTGTATGCAGCCCTGGCCTCCTCTGTCTCAGAAATGCTAGAGTATAAAAGATACAGAGACAGGTGAGGAGGATGACCAGAGATATGGAGAAGCATCCTTTAGAGGAAAAATAAACCAATAATGATGCCAACAGGCAACAGTCGCAAAAGACACAGCCACTGATGAGGGTTCCCTAGATGAGGGTTGCAGTACATTCAAAACGCAAGCCTGCAAATTCATGAAGTCCCTGAGCTGCAGATAACTTGGTGACTGCAGCAGATTCCGGAGAAACATCACTACACAGCATGCCTTGTTCTCATTCATTTCCTAAACTGCTGCCCACTGTTATAGACAGATGGACCTCTTGTCTGTCCAGGGCTGCCCCACATGTCTGTCCTGGTGTGCTCCCTGAAACCACAGCGGCATCATCTGGAGATTTTTTTATAATCCCTATTAACAATCCCTCTTAATGTCAAAATACTCTCAAGTAAAGTTGTAAACTCACGGGCAGTAATGGGTAGGTCTTTTCCTCATACAGTCGGTTGGCACTCTTAAGCAAGTAGGTACTTCTGGGTTTGTTCAAGGCAGACAGAAGCTCTTTGAAGCCAGAGTGGATGTTTTCAGCTTGCTTGTGCTCAGGATCCTTGGGAAGAGACACCAATTAGTATGGATTCTTTTTTAATTAAGACGCAGTTCTGGGGGATGGAGCTGTTTTTTTGATATGTTACACATTTGCAATACTGTGTATAACTGGACAAAATGTTTCCTGTCTGTGGGGCGATGATCTGTTTCTGTTGTGCCATGCAGGCCTTTGGGGACATCAAGACCCAGGAAGTTGACTCTCTTCCATTTCAGTCATGGTCAGGCCTACTTTTCAGTTTCACAAGGCCCCATCAGTGCAGCCCGGCAGCTTCTGAGGAGGTGCTCTGTTCTGACAGGCACTAATGTCAGGGCATGAACTTACCAACTATTCAGATTTTCTCTGTTTCTCATGAATTTTGTTGTTACTATTTGGATTTTGGAGGGAGCTTGTCCTGGATGTCAATGTTGATGGTCTCAGGGAGCATGTGAGCTGTTGCCAGCTGTTGCTTTGCTGATGGAAGGATAAACTGCTACCTGTTAGCTACTCCCCTCCAGCTGCTTGGGTGCAGTCTCCTCCTTCGTGGTGTGTACCGTGCCCTGCACATGAGACACCGAGAGTGTGTGCCACTGACTCATGGTGATTTGTCATAAAGTTGGTCAGGTGGCATTCCCTGCTCTAGTGTTTTCTCACTCATGCTGAGACAGGGGTTGCTAGGAAGGACTCCTAGGAAATAATTTAGTAGCCAGAGGGCATGGAATAGGAGAGGCTGGATTTTGCAATGGGATGGGAACAGACTTGAAGAGGTGACAGAGGGAAATATCTGAAGGACCAGGTTAGGCAGACTTTGCTACAACTCAGAATGTCAGTGAGTTGATAAAACGAGCATGGATGTAATGATTTGTCTTGAAGATCAGTCCTCCTCCATCTAGGAAGAGAATTATGTGATTCCCTTCCCCCTTTTATTTCCAGTTTGTCTAATCTAGTTTCTTTGAGCTTTATTTTAGTTTCTGTGCCAAAGAAACACAGCTTGTTTGAGTTTACAAGCCTTTTTGTGCTTAGGGAGTTAATTTGATGAAGAGCTAGTTCCCCCTTGTGGCAAGTCTCTGGCGAGCTGATGAACATTATGAACGTACATTATTTTAAACAGGAATCTTGTTTGCCTGATGTGTCCATGCATGAGAAAAGTGGAAGGGAGTTTATTGTGAATGCAGTAATTGTTTTTCACTACAGCAAAAAAACACTAAACTGAAGCTGCTAAGAGATAGAATTGTCCTAAGCATATTAGGAGAATTGATTTGTTGATGCTTCCATAGACCCACTAAAACCAAGTAAGATGGTATTAGGGCAAATCAAAGTGCCATTAGTATCTCAGTTCTGCTTTTGAAGGCCCAAGTTCATGAGTTTTATAATAACTTTGCCTGCTTCTTTGCATTTGCTCTTTCTATATATATATTTTTTACTGAAGTGCTATAGTAGATACAGACTGAAGACAAGCAGATGTTGAAAGGCTAACAGTAAACTAAACAGTAAACTAACTAAAGCAGTAGTTGTGTTTAACTATCTCCTTCTCAGAGATTTTATTTCTATGAGTCTTTTTTTATAACAAATACCATCTTTCTTCTCTTTGGACTCCCCAGCGAAGGCCTTGTTGTCTCAGATGAATTTTCTTCTCTTGCAGCCTGGTTAAAGTGAAGAACCTGTGATGATGATAAATATTCATAAAAACAGCTTGTTATTTGAAGATAAATGTGCTCAAGAGTTATATGTTAGTTTTCTATGGTAATTCACCAGTCATGCCCAATGAAGTTTAGTCTTATTCAAGTTATTAAGGACAAGACCTTACTCTCAATTTAGCCTCTATAACTGTATCATTACTGTATAGAATTCAATCACATGTACTGCTTAATAATAGATCAATATTATGGCTGAAACATTAATTTCTTTATGTAAATGTCAATTTATTTGGGTAAATGTTTATTTTGTGCTTAGCTGCATGGAATTTATTTTCAGATCATGACCAAACACAACAAAGAGCATAGTGCACTTCAGAATCTTACTGCTGGGGCACAAATGGAAAACTCTGCATTTAATGTGTTGAAGTAAATGTGTATAACCTAGAAAAGTACAAAGATTGAATAATTCTGCAAAAGTGGGCACAAGTGAAGTTATATTTTCAGTAGTATTATGTCCTCATTATTTGTGGGAAGATTACTTCATTTATGGACTATGTCACAAGCAAAGGTATTTGTACTGCTTCTGTGCAGGAGAGCTTACTAACTTTGTTATGCAGTATGAGAAAGCAGATATACTGTTTCCAGAACCACCTGGGGTCTAAAAGCAGTGATACTATCTCCAGCTTTTCTTTTTTGTAGCATGTCTTAGCTCCATATTATTTTTTTAATAAAGTTGTCTTTTTATTACTATTTGAGCACCATATCAGGTGGATTATTCTGTTCAAAGGACAATTAAAATGGAAGGTAGTGATCCAAGTAAGACCAGCAGCAGCCTTTAATGTCTTTAACTTCTCCCTGGCACACCACTTGCAATGCTCTAGGAGATGTAAGTGTAAGCTGAATGTTGGGGTGTTGCAGAGCAGGGTGATCTTGAAAATAAAGTGGAAGAACAGTGACCTGCAGGATTGCTGGCAGCACGAGCAGGGTTATTTCCTGTACCAACAGTATGTTCTACTGTGTTGTTCCTTTCTGTTTTACATAGGCTGAAGAACAATGCAAGTTATGTGGCAACAACCTGTGAAGTGATATCCTGCTGATTTCAGAGCTTACCTCAGCCATCTGGGTTGCAGTGTCACCTTTTGCACCCAGGTAGACCATGGCGAGAGCAGTTGCAATACTCCAAGGAGAAAAGAAAATGTTTGGGCCTCTGGAAGTTTCATTCAGCTTTTTGTAAAGGTCCAGAGTGAAGCTGTTGGTTGACACCGAGAGAGACTCCATTGATACAGCCTGAGACAAATGAGTGTCAGAGAGAGGTGGTGTCTGCTTCTTTGCTTCTTTTAACAAATACAAAGCTGCTAGTGGGAGATAGCCTGCACCTTCTCAAATACAGTGTGAGGGTGTCCCTGTAATGGGTAAAATACTGCACAGAGACCAAGTACAGTCAGCTAGTAGGTCTCTTTTTAAGACCTGCGTTATTTTCCCCTTCCCCATCACTCCTCCATGTCCTCAGCTTTTTTATTTATGCTTCATCAGATGAGCACAATTTTAGCTAGAAATGTTTTCACAGACCTAACTTGTTTCAAAACCCCATTTGCTTAACTTTCAGAATTCTTCAGTTGTGAGGGAGTGAAACACAATTATTGGTCACTGTGCTGCTTTGAGCTTTTTTCTATTTCTTTAAACTTTGTGTGCTATTATTTTCTGCTGAAGAATCATGGTGAATTCATGTGATTCAGTACATGTATCTTGAAGGCTACTAGAGATCTATAGATTTTTATATGTTCTTGGTGTAGGTAAACCCACATTTAGAAGCTATTTACTGTTTTTCAAATAAACTCTTGTATCTTACATACAACCCCATATAGTTTGTGTTCTAAACAACTATTTTTCCCTTTTTTTTTCCTGCCTTCTGATCAGAACCTTTTCCATCCTTGTTTTACTTCTTTTTCTAAACATGATTTTACAGGACAAAACTAAAGCAAATGAAAGCAAACCAACAGCAGGATTAAACTGATTTTCCACATGTGGATCCAGGTCTTATTAGCACATTTTCTATCAGTCTAATACTGTTGACAAATATTAGGATAAATTCAGACATTTCTGTTATCTTCACCAGTAAAAGGACTACTAAAACATATATTGAAGTCAGTGTAAGATGGCATCAGGTGAAAGGTTAAGCATTATAACAACAACAGCAACTGGACATTTTAATCTATCTTCACCCACAATTTACATGCTTAAATCAAAACCTGCTGTCCTCAAAGCCAGCTACCATGCAGTGTTAGAGATGTCCAAAAACTCTGGGATCCTTAAGTTTTGATTTCAAAGCCTCCCATGGCTCCACAACTGCTCTGAAACATTCTCAGGGGTGCCTGAGGTGCATGCCCTGCAGCCTAGATCACACCTAAGTACTTCTAGGACCTTCAAATCAGATCTCTCTTACTGCTGTGCCCAGAGAAGCTGATACTCCCAGAGCATATCTATGGAACATGGCTGAGCTGAACATTTTTGCCTGAAGAATTTCAAACTGACTTCTCCATCTCCTGTTTCCAGAGAATACCTGAACTGAATCTGCATGGAGCAATCAAGCTTTTCTCAGACTTGAGAGAGAGAGCATGTGTGTGTTTCTTTGAGTTTCACTGGTTCTATTAGCCATTTCAGTCATCTGGAAAAGGAAATGCCTGGATGCCTGTTCCAGTAGTTGTTTGATACAAGTGAAGTAGAGGCTTGAACCAACGCACACAATGCTGAGCATCCAAAACACCATGCTACTGAGTCATGTTGCCTTGTGTGCTCAATTCCAGGATCAGTAGGAAGGTATTCTCTCCTGCAGCTTGTTCTCAGTCCTCTGATCCTAAATTGGCTGGTAACCTTCTGACAGGTGAGGAAACTCTCTGCCCTCTCAGGCTATGTAGGTTTTGTCTAAGCTGAGCTTGTATTCTGCTCACTGTGCCCTGGCAGAGGGTTTTCCTAAGGGCTACAGTTTGCGTTAAAAAATGAGCACTCCCTTCCCCTGACTGTTACACCACTATTTAATCACTCAGATCCAAATAACATGAATTTGCAAGACTTTCAAAGTAAAGCTAGTTATTTTGATATGAATATCTACACTACCTGAAATCTTGAGGGAGAGAAGAATTAGGATCTGTCTTCAGTCAGGATCTGTGGTGGTCTGTGAAGCAATGAATAGTTTTGGAAATGTAGAAGTGTTTGCACCTCCCTTCTCTACATCCTATGCTTGTACTAATGTACGTGTTCCCTCATTTATTCCTTTAAACAAGTTTGATTAGCAATTCTCCAGGTTTACTCTGCTCTTATCTGTGTGACTTCTGTTAAAACGGCATTGATGCATTTCCTTTGCAATCATTGTATGTCTTTTCTGCTACATTTATGATTAGTTAGGAATGGCATCTGCCCACTAGTATGACACATACAAAGTAAACCAATTACCAGCATGCAGTCATGTGTAAAAAGCATTATTATAAAGTGTACAAGTCCATATTTTGAACTAGAATTACAATTTTATGCTTATATTCACTTCAAATCTGACTGGTAAGTATGCCATGCAAGGGTTCAGGAGGCATGATACACATGCCTCCTTTTTCACGCATTTTGTTTTTAACTGTGTGCAGGGTTTGTGCCTGGAATATCCATCTTATTTTCTTGCTTTATGAATGTATTAGACACTATTATGTTCAGTTATGTGTTTAAGAAATGCTTCTGCTATGTATTTGAAACTGCTGTTGTCTATTTTTTAGCTAAATGGGTAAGAGAAGTAAAAAACCTGAACATCAGTTAGTGGTACTACAATCTACAAAGATTGGCCAAAAATACAGGAAAATGAAGAAAGGGTACCCAAACTGTGTAGACACTCTTTGTGGTATATTCCAGCTGCTGCAAGATCCTGTTTAGCAAGAGAGAGAGAAGTTTCAAAGGGGAGCAAACTGGCTGAATAAGAGGTGCTCTTGATTTTGCTATGCCAAATGGAAATAGTGAGAGGAAATAAGTGAATTTCTGCAACCAGAATGGTAGAAACAAAGTTTCAGAGCATCACAACACCTGACCTGTTGACCTCAAGGGATTGCCTTCTGACAAATGGTCATAAAAAGTCTTTTGATAACATTAGCATACTGATGAAGTAATTATTTTGGCCTTTTTCAAAGCCATCGTTTGTCACCATCTTGCACAGCATGGATGTGAGGTCTTTCTGCCTGTTTGATGACACTCCCTGACACTCCCATAACTGTACCCTGTAAATGGTCCACTCTGAGTGAGCCATTTTGGCATTTATTGAAGATCAATTCTTTTCCAGTTACATGCAGTAAAAAGGAGCACAGTTTAAAATCAGTGCTAAACTAAGTCCAGTTATGGACTTTTACTCTGCAGGAAGTCCCATTCAGCTATGTCCTACAGGACTACTGGAAGGTGTGCTCTTTGGCATCATCTTCCAAGCAAAGCTGAAACTGGGAGTAGCTTGGTGCCAAAACCAGCCTGTTTGACCCTTTGCACTTCTCAGCAGCTGGGAGACACTGTTCTGTAGTTCCTCGGAGACACCGTTCTGTAGCTCCTCAGAGACCCTTCAGAGGTATTGCTTTGCAGAGCCTTGCAGTGTGGTATAAGTGAAGGGATGTACAGAAATAAGCATGGAAAGACCTTTCAATCAGTTTGGCATGGAACTCTTCTCATCTCTTTGAGCAACTTTTGCACTTACATGAAGTTTCTCTTCAAACTGGTTATACCCAATTTAGGAGTTCCCCATTATTACTTATTGTTGAATACACACAGCAGACAGATAGGATTAACATGATATAAGGCTAAGAATTAACATGCTTACCACCCTGGTGAGTCTTTGCTGTCCAGGCATTACTCAAGTGGAAGAGGACTGGTCTTTGCTGCTCCCTAGAAGAAGCTATGTTGCTAGTTGTTACCTTTCAATTTTTAATTATTTAAAAAATTTAGATTTTATACCTCCTTATGCAAGTGTTTCATTTCCTGAAGCCTTGCTATGCTGCTGTTCTATCCTGACAGTAACTTCTGTCTGTGTGTTTTTACTTTTCTATTTTACACGGCCTTCACTTGTGTGCTTTTCCATACTTAAACAACAAACTTCTTAGTAAAACTGAGTCAACGACACAAAACTGGGCTGCATCAAATTAGGTCCTTGGTGACAGACAGCTGAACCTTGACCTGAGGGTTGCAGACAAGGGAGGGCACTGATTGTAGAGTCAGCACTTTGTACAGGGAAGAAGATACAGGTATATTTTGTTGGGTGGAGGTGTATTTCAAATAGAATACCTTTTGTGGAGGTGAAGTGAGTTGTAATTACAGGTAGAAATTTGCTGAGTAAATGTTTTCAGAGAAACTCCCTCCTGTATTCACATCTTGCCATAGATAATGTTATCTGAAGTGTGGTTACAGTCCCACAATGGCTATAAAACTTTTTGCTATTCCTTATGGCCACAGGAAAGCACAGCTTCTGCCCTCTTAAGCCAATGGAAGGAACCAGTGTTGCCAGTACAGCATTGCCTGTTCACTGTTCTACATGAATGAAAGGGATGTTTGGAAGGTGCTCTTCTAGGCTACAGGCTCTAGTCAGACTTTTTATTAATAGTGTGTTGTGACAGATATATTTAGTAAATGCCTAGAATAACATGTTGAATAACAGTGCTTTGGGGGCTGTTTGAAGCCTAGTGGAAGTAAGACACTACTGTATCAAAGTACCTCGGTTTTGTCAATTGGGATGATGTGGTGGTTGACTTGGAATGGCAAGAATGGAAACATGCTCTAGCCATGCTCCTTACAGGATGCTTTAAGAGAACCAGATAAGTCAGTGTCCTGAATAACACAAACACAACTCCAGGTTAATTTATTTTATTAAATGCAGGTCATGGTAAAATTATGAAGTAAAGCATCAATCAAAATCTCACTGGTGTTTCTATCAATACTATGACTATCTTTGCTGAGATGCACTCACAAGTTACTAATCATATACTGGTCAAAAATACAGGTAGCAAGGAAACCATGCAGATGTTAGCCAGGAAACAAGTATAATTAGGTAAAATTAAAAAGAGGGAGGAGGTTTGAATTCTGATGTTTCAGATTGCATATCAATAAGAAGTAGCAAAAAAGCATGTTGCTCATAGTTTTCTTAGCATTTTTCTGTTTGGAACTCTCAGCAACCTTAAACTACAAAGTTGAGAAAAATGAGGAAAAATGCAAGGAAATTAGAAGTCAGCAGTTAAATGTTAAGGGCTGGACTGTTTGCCTTCACTGCCTTGTTTTTTAATGAAGCTTCAGGAGCAGGAGAGGAAGAATGTAACTTTTCTATATATGTGTTGTAAGGTAAGACAGAAGAAAGTAAGGGGTATTTTGATATTATTCTGGGTTTGTATTATGTTTTTTTGTTTTTTGGGTTTTTTTTGGTTTTTTTTTTTTTTTTTTTTTTTGATTTCCAACAATCTGGTTTTCCTCTCTGGGAGATTCAAGAGGGTGAACTGCATTTCCCTTGAAGTCATATTTGGCATAAGGCTGGGTGAAAGCCTGTGTGCAGAGAGCTTTTATGGCTCCGCCTTACTCTCAAATAACAAAGCCAGAAGAACAGGTTTGATGCAAGGGAGCAAAACTCTGCACTTTGTTTTCTGTGGAGGGCTGTCTGATTAGAACAATTAGGAGCAGTAGAGGGGCGGTCTTTGAGACAGGGTGGTTTCTGGGTGCTGCCTTACTTCAGAAGGAAGAAAAAGAACATACACTTTCAGTACATATGGCTACATGGCTGAAGGTTGAGCTTTTAACACTGCAGTTCATATTTTTTCATTGAACAGTGAACATAGGGTGCTGTCTAGGAGCAAGTAACAACTTATTCTGGGGGAGAGCAGAATCTGCCAAAGAAGAGGATGCTCTTGGATTTGTTGTGTCTGAGGAAGAAGTGGAAAGGGTGGTCAGCCTTAAATTTCAGAACATGGCCAACCGGTGAACTTGTTAGTGTTACAGTTACAGTAGCAGCAGCTGCCTCAGTGCCTTTCTCATCAACTGCAACAAAAGACTTGTGAAGAACTCTGGAGATGAGCATGCCACCCTTCTCAGCCATTCCACTGAAATCAGCATTGCTGCTGAAGGCACTGCGCATTCCCATGCTGCTCAGATTATCACTGAGGTTGTATTTCTCCTCCAGTGTGAACTTAGGTAGGTACAGATCCACAAGAGTTTCAGTCATCTTCTTGGAATCAGTCCATTCAGACAGCTTCTCATACGTCAGTTCTCTCTCCAGCTATCATTTAAGAAAGAGAAGGAATTTGATGTTTACAAGAGAAAAAACAATTTTCTAACAACGAATTAGTCAATTTCATGACAATTTAATGAATGAAACGCTCTTTAAATGGCAAATCTAGCATTTAGCTGAAAGCATGAAATATAGATTGGTTTATCTGATGATCAGAGGCAAGGTGTGCAACAAATACCTGAGACTTAATGCTGTAAAGTTTTGAGAACCACTTCTCCAAAATTCCTTGCAAAAGAAAAGACAGGGCACTCGACAGCTGCCATCCCCTAAGGCAGTTCTTTCATAGAATCAGCTAGGTTGCAAAAGACCTTTAAGATCATCAAGTCCAACATTTACCACAAGACTGCCAAGTCCACCATTAAACCATGTCACTAGTCTTTAAATTCAGTGCTGATGTGAAGGAAATTGCTAGGATATTGCCAATGGTGTAGCAAATGGTTTGGTCCAGTTCCATAGAAACAAGTGTTAATATTGCACCTATTTCATTGGCAATTTTAAAGCAGACTGATTCCAGCAAAATCTTTCACTGCCACTCTCTGTCCTCAGCCTTACATTACCAGGGTTCAGCTCAGATCAAAAGAAGGAGAGCAATGGCAGGTATTCTTGAAATAATAGAGGCCAAGTATTTTAATGTCTTGCAATTGTAATAACTACAGTGGCAGATCTCGTTATTATAGCATATCATTCACATCAAAATCCTAGTATTTCAGGCAGCAAACAAATGTGTGTGGGGCAAACAGAATGAGAACAAGATGGGTAGTAAACTTCCAGGTCATGGAGAAGAGGTGTCTGTTATTTCAGGAGGAAGCTATGACTACTTCTACAGTACTGTCACTTCTGAATGTGCAATGAAAGATTTAACCCTTATAGATCATGTGGGATTGGGTGTCAGTCATGGGACTGTAAAGAGCTATGCATCTGGTTATGCACATTGTTGACTGTTTTCAGTTATTACCAGACTAAGGGCACTCACTGTGGAGGACCTTCTTGGCATTAGATAAGTATTAAAAGAAATTTATTCAGCTACTGAGGAGATCAAAGAGCATTTCCTCAGAGGGCAAAGTACAGTTGCCAGCCTGTCTTTTTTTTATTTTATGGCTGAGTGGTGATACAAAATGTATGTAGCATACTTTTTTTACCTGTTCAAGACCTGTAGTGGCGTCTTTGATGTCATCAGGGAGGAGGATGAACATACTGAGTTCACGTTTCACGTATGGCAACTCAATCATTTTGAAATTCAGTGTTTCCATGATGAGAACTGGAAATGTATTTCTTACGCACATCATCTTCACAGGCTTGGTCATGCTCTGTGAAGTATTTATTTATAAGTAAGAAATCATTTCTTGAAAAGAATGAGGATGGTGACTCAGTGCAGTGAAGGGAGAGCACATTTCTGTAAGCAGTTTTTGCAACAATGATTTGTTATTCGTTTCCAAAGCCTTTCTCGACTAGACAATATTTCTTATCTTGGTGTTTGGTCTAGAATATTTTGCTGGGGGGCTGAACTGACTGATTTTTCCTTTCCGCCCAAAACATGCACAGCAGCCCACACAAGAGAGTTAGAAATGTCTGTAGGGATTATGAGGACGGAGCAGCTATGGGATATGGTCTTACAACACTGCAACAGAGAAACAGCTGTGATGTAAGAGAATGAGTTTTGTGCACTTCTTCTGTGGACCCCTCTCTGGCAATAAGAAGAGCCATTTGCTCTTTATGTCACAGCCCTTATCAGGAGGTGACACTATTGTCTGAGTAAAGGGGCTCATAGAGAGGGATATTCCTGGAAAGCAGTCACCTTTTCAGGAGTATGTAACCTCTCTTAACATCTGCAGCCCTTCATTCAAGGTAGTAGCCATTGTATACATGCTAATCAGAAAGCAGAAGCTATACACTTGGTGGAAATTGCAGAGAGCTCTTGTCTTTTGATAGGAATTCATTGACACCTGTTCTAGACACATCCACTCACATTTCTTCTAGTCTTGCCCAACTGTGCAGCCCTTCAGAGTACCCTGTGGCAGCTGTATTGAGGCGGGTATGTTTGTGCCTAGCTAGGCTGCTCAGCACAGAGGCTTGGGTACTGCACTACTGCACTCGCCTATGACATGGCATGTAGTTCCTCCCCGTGAAGCGTGGAGTCTCAAAATCATGTTTTTACAACATAGCCCTTTTAGCACTGTTTTTAAAAAAGTCTGAAGTGACTCTAGTGTTTCTGGAAATGGTAGCTGTTACCTGGACCTCATTAACATTTACCTGAGCAGCATCTTAATGTTGCAGTGAGCTGAGCACTGACACATTTTGCTACAACCAGCTTTTTACAGACAGCCTAGTTACTACAGGGATACCTAAAAGACTTATGAAATGGAAAGATTAGAGCAGTAGCTGTTGTCACCAGGCTGTTTACAGTAAGAAGGTTACTGGAGGAGCTTACCTTGCTCAGTCGGAAGGGTTGCAAAACTGTATTCGCTTCCGGAAATTTCACTTCCCATTCTGCCTTGAAGTAAACAGCATTTACTAGGATCAGCTTTGTAGAGGATGCCACATCTCGTGGACCCAGAAAATTCTTGATTTTGCCTTTTGAAATCAGAAGAGTTGGTTTTATTCTAGTGTAACACAATGAGGACATGTTTTACTGGCTTTTCTCTCAGTTCAGCTCCTTAGTGAAAAAGTCCATGCCTCGGTGTTGTACTTCTTAAAATACTCCCCTGACATCAATCAATTAGCTTGTTTAAGTTTCTAAAGCTGTTTGCTGCTTGATTCTCCTGGCTAGCTGACAGCGATTGACTCCTTCCCCAGAAAACATCACAGCTTCATGGCAAGCAGCTAGAAGCAGGAAGCCATATACTGTCTCACCAGCTTGTTACACCAGGTAAAAGAGGGCTAGCACCTCTGGCTGGTGCAGAGTGGTACAGTTGGGTAAGCATTCCTACCTGCCTTGGAGCACAATGGCAGGCAGAGATGTTTCTCTCCTCTGCCTTCTCTGCCTGTGACGCATGGGTGCAGCATCAGGGCAGCAGTTGTGCTTGAGGACCAGCTGATGAAGAGCACAGCAGAGCTCCCCGGGGAGCTCACTGAGATCTGGATCGGGTATCTGAAGCTGCTTAAGTGTGCTGCTCTTTCTCTGTCCTCCCACAGTATCTCTGCTCACTGTCCACATTGCAAGGCATGACTGACCTGGCCGCTGCAGTAGCATGTGGAGAAGCAAGGGCACCTGCCCAAAGCAAAAGGCAGGCTGATTGAGTAAGAGAGGAAAAATGTTGGGTTGAGTTCAGCTTACCCTCAGTTTGTTTTTCAATCCAAGTGTTAATTTCCTTTCTGGATTGTTCCAGTGCTGTCTTAAAGCTAACCTTGTGTGGCTCTGCTTTGTAGTAGTTCTTACTGAGCTGTATGTATACCTGAAAAATAAAATACATACACATGTAAAAAAAAGTAAGTTCTATACTATACTGGGTTTTTCAGTCCCAAAGGGAATTTTTTAGCTCTTGGACTTCTTGATAGATTCTGGGCCTAGAGTACTGCAGGCTTTTATTTGTTACTCTCTGTTAGACTACAAGTTAACAACTAAGAAATAACTAAAGGACAGAATATTCTCTTCTTTTGTTCCCACTTTCATTTGGAAAAAGGAGGAAGACTGTGCACATCCCATGGATGTGCTTATTTTCATGCCTCGCTTATAAATGTATATGTTGAGGGTTCCAGTAATAAAGACATGTTGCATGAAAAGGCATCCCTACCCTATAGCCAAAGGGCAGTGCATCCTTAAATACTATGAACAAACCAACTGGTATTTTCCAGATAAGTGTATCACTGGATTCCGGGGATCTTAGTTACAGTATTCAGGGGCAGCTTCAAACCTGATCTATTAGCGGCAGGCAGTTAAAATGAGAAATATTTTTTGCACTTTTTCTTGCTCCTGTCCGAGACTTAACTTACAGGCAATAATGCAAAAGTTTTGTCCACATAAATGCGGTTGGCAGTTTTCAGTGAGTAAGTGCTTCTGGGTTTGTTGATGGCAGTTAGGAGCTCTTTGAAGCCAGAGTGGATATCTTCAGCTTGCTTGTGCTCAGGATCCTTGGGAAGAGAAACCATACATTCAGAAATTGCATTTTTTAATGAAATTTTCAAAACGCACTAGGTGATGTATGTGTGAGAGGGATTTGGGTTTCACTCTCTTCCTTTTTATTTTTCTAAGTCTACCATCACTGCTATTTGCATGGCTTTCTTTACGGCTGGATTAACTGATTTGTCATATAGCAAACCTTCCAGACTATCCCAATGACTTGCCTTTCCATGCTTCTCAGAATCTGAGTGAGTGAAAGGAAATGAATCTGAATCTGTTGTGAAGTATGTTGGGGTTTGTAATTTAAAGGGGGTGGCAGTCAAGAAATATAAGACTTCTAAAGCTGTGTTTGGATATTTTGATTCTCAAGTTTCTTTATCTTGAGATTTCAGGTCTGATAGATACCATTTTTCTTCTCTTTGGTCTCCCCCGAGAAGGTCTGGCCACAGAAGAAGAGCCTTCAGATCTTGCTGCTTGAGTGAAATGAAGAACCTGCAAGCAGAGTTTCCAAAAGTGAGAAACAGGCAGAAGGAACTGGTGTGACTTAAAGCCAAATGGGGATCAAATGGTTGTCTTCTTTTGCTCCCTATGATGGCTCATTGCGCTACCTGGTGCTTAGGTGACTAATCAAAGGGATGGTGAAGCTGTAGTACACATAAATCCCAGACTAAGAATGGGTAACACAGTCCCCCTCCCACAGCATCGACAGTGCTGTCTGCATGCTGCAAGGCTGAACTCCCTTCCACACCTGTTGCTCTCAGCAATAGCAGTGTGTTTGTGCAAACCCAAAATGGTTCTACCCAAGATAATGGTACTAAGGCATCTGAATGAGAATGTGCTGACACAGAGGAGAGTCCTGGGCAGTGCTGAGCATCCCTTTGAGCCAGCAATATGCCAGGCAGTAAGAAGGATTGGGTCAGAGAATGTGGAGATACCAAAGCCCTTCTTGTTTTCCTGCTGGATTGTCAGGCAGTTGTTTAGGAAAGCATAAATCAAGATAGAAATATGCATCCTGGACAGGGGAGAGAGGGAGGGTGCTGGGATCTGCGACCTCCTGCCAGGTAGGAGCTACAGGAACCAGCTCTTTGCTTCTCAAAGGGAATATCCAATCTGTGACAGAATCATAGAATCACAGGATGAATTAGAAGGTGTAGAATAATTTAGAAGAAGTCAGGTTCAGAGAACCTCTGTGCTCAGTGTGTGATACCCACAAGACACTTTCTCTTAATGGAGAAGTGGGGGATCTGCTATGAAATTAGTAAAATTTACCATTCGCTTGATTTATTCTCTGGTCTGCTTTGGTTCCGTGTCGTTGTGGTGGCAATTTTTTCTATCTAGCACTAAATTTTGCAAGCCATTGTAGGAGCCAGGTATCATGTGGGATGTATGCTTCATAGAGCAACCTACCTCTGCCATCTCTATTGCTGTATTGCCTTTTGCACCCAGGTACACCAGAGCCAGAGCAGATGATATGCTCCAGGGGGAAAAGAAAATGTTTTTGCCCTTGTTGGCCTCATTCAGACTGTTGAAAAGATCAACTGTAAACTTGCCAACTGATGTTGAGGCCAGTTCCATTGCTGCAACCTGGAAAGAGGCAAGAGGCAGAATTGTACTATTTGAATGTTTAAAATTCCATAAAAAGTGCATATTAGTGAGAAATGTTACATGTGCAACACGATGCCTTGACACCCACTAAAACTAATAGCCTAGTTGTATGCTTTGTCTTCCACACAGATGCTGTTTTCCATCTGTTAGAAGCAGCAATTTCTTTTAGGTTTTTGTTATTCAAATAATATTTTCCTATGATTTTACATATGTCCTTTTCTGCAGAGGACATTTTCTTTGTGTTTTCTTCTGCTTTTGGTTTTCAAAAATGTGCAGACTTGTAAGCTGCTCATTTTTCTTCCTTTTTGTCCTTAACTAATGATTTATCAAAGTAATGTTCCAGGGGAATTTAAATGCAATTTTAGTACATAGGCTCACAACACGCCTGATTTTCCCATGATTTCCTGTTTGGTCTGTGTAGAATTGAGAGCTGAAACAGGGAAAGAATGGAAGGAATTTAGTCATAACTCTTAGGCTCATGTGCTTCTCCTGCCCAGCTACCTATTCTGATATTTGCTTTTAGACTGATAAGAGTTTTACTCATGATGTTTACCTACCACCCCTCCTGTGCATTCCAGCAATTTTATACTTCCCAGAAACTGGCAGATTCCTTGAGGTTATGAGTATTTCAGACTTCAAAATATCTGCTCAATAGTGCCTGCCTTATGTTTTCCAGTTAAGAGATCAGAAATGTTGTCATTGCTGTTATTGTCGTTGTTAATATTATTGTTAAGATGTATATCTATGGAATGGAGCAACAGAAATTATGGGACAATCTCTGAAGTCTACAGGTATTTATCAAGTGTTTGGTTGCAGACCATTGCAAATTGGAGATTTTAATTAGTAAGACAGTTACTGCCCTAAGAAAACTTCCCTTCTTGTGATGTTATGCCCCAAATTAGCATTTTTCCTTAGCCCCAGAGACCTATAGCAGTGGTATATTTTAAATTACTTATGCAGCCATACGAGCCGCAAACTGATTTTTAAAAGTATCAGAAAAATTACTTAAATTGGTTTAAATGTTTACCTCTGATCCTGTAAGAGAGAAGTCTTATGTCTTGTCCTCAGTCAGGTTCTGTGTTTGTGTGTTAAGCAAGGAATGCATTTATATAGTAGTCCTTGCGCCTCCCTTTCCTTCTTCCCTCCATCCATGTTGTTTCTGCCTACGCAAAGCTCCTTTTTACCACATCCTCAAAAGACCTTACGTAACTTTGTCCTCTTTGTTGACCTTGTCACTTTTCATGTTTAGATATTTCAAAAGGACAATGGAATTAAGATCTCAGCTCTGTTGTTACACCATGATAGTCTACTGATGGGATAGCAGAACAGTTCAACTGTTCCAATGGTCTTCTGGTGTTGTGGACATAACTGAAGATAGCTGGTCTGTTGTTTAAAATAAATGACTAGTAGAAAGGTTGCACAACTAGAATGCTTTTTGTAGTAAATATAACCTCAACCCTGCAACAATTTCTCTAGTGCATTAAACTCTAAACACAAATTGAAGTGACTGTTTTCCAAGGTCCAACTCTAAAATGAGTGTGGAGGGTAATGGGGAGGAAAGGCTTGGACCCAAAATAAACAGCAAAAACAAACATAAAACCATTGAAAGGTGATGTTGAACAGAGTCTTGCTTGACATGGCTTAGTGTGAAGTGTCCCTGCCCATGGCAGGGGGGTTGGAACTAGATGATCTTGAGGTCCTTTCCAGCCCTAACTATTCTATGATTCTATAAGCAGGTATTGTAGGCCTGATTCTCCTCTGTAGCTTTGTGCAGCTGTGACTCCTGGGTTTCAGATGTGGTACGTCAGCATAAAATGTCAAGCTTAATGATTGGTTTAGACACAGGGAGTACAAATTCAGACTGAAGATCATTAAGAGCATAGAGGCAAGGCCATGAAGGACCATTCAGGTAAGGGATGGACACTGCACTGGTTATGTGGTGAAGAAATCTCATTGCAGCCATGACTAGGAATCTTTTGAGAGAAACTCTACAAAGCACTGAGTTACTGCACAGTACTTGCAGGTAGTGAAGGAGGGCAAGGACTAAAACAACCTCACTGGGAGGGCTTGAGCAAAGATGGAGTGAAAAAATACAATGGAGGCAAACATGGCACAGTAGTTGTCACTCTGCAGTCCCAGAAAAGAGACAGGGTGCTGTTGGGTGGTGGAAGAAGGAGAAGGTGGTGGCAACAACTGTAAGACCCTGGGTGACAGGGGAAGAGTAATGGAGGAAGGGAAGGAAACTGTACTGTGTGCTAAGCATTTTGCTGCAAGCCTGATTACAGGAACAGAGTGGGTCAAGTCTTGTAAAAAGTAGCAGAAATCAGTGTTATGCAAGGCAGTGAAGAAATGACAGAAATTAAACAAATGTTTAATATGATGAGTAAGTCCTCAAGAAATCAGGATAAGAGAAAGGTCAGCTGAATGGTTAGGTAGTGGGAAAGCCCAAGCCCCAAAGTGAGAGGCTCCAAGTCCCAAAAATGTACGCTGAGGATAAGCAAGCTACCTCTGTTTGCTAGTCAAAGTGCAAGAATGCCAGGCAGGATGAAAAAGGGAGGTGGCAAGGCAGAATTGCTGTTGACAAGATAGAGAAAATTGCACATGTTAATTGAAAGGGACATCCAGAGGCCTACTTCCTGCTTGGAGCCTTTCTGGGCAACCTTCTCTAGTGCTGTGCTGCTCACCTGGGGAAAAAGTTGTTCCCTAACGTGCAGCTCACCCTTCAGGTGTTGTGGTCATTGCCACTTAGTAATGATCTGGCACTGCCAAGAGGACATTAACTGGCATCTTTGCAACCAGGCTTAAAATAGTTGAAGGAGAGAAAAAAGTTGACTCATATTTCCACTGTTTTCAATAGCCTATGATTTGGTTTGGGTGCACATTGTCATGGTTGTGTTCCTCCTTGGCCTCCCAGCTGTGGCTTTCCTGTCTTTATTCCTGAAGCACATCAGGAAGTGCTTAAGAGGCTTGGCCATGGTAACATGAAGCCCTTGCATTAGGTGAAGCATGGCATGGCAGAATAGCATCTGAACTCAAAGGGGTCCTGTATCATGTTTCACAGCTGAGACAGAGGTAGTGCTATCGAGGTGGTATGGGGATAGAATTAAGCACTTGCTTCACAACACTTCTCCTATGCTCTTTCCTATTTGGGAAGCAGAGCTAGAAGGAGCCCTGGAAGCAGCTAGCCAGATGAAGAAAACAAAAAGGACTCATTGGCAGTCAGCAATCTGCTCTCTGTCAGGAAAAGGGAGTCCTGCCATCCCAAGAAGAGATGTTTCTAATAAGATGCTATTTCAGTATGCAAGCCCTGTAAAAGACCCAGTCCGTTGCTCTCTGTTGGGCATTCAGAGTTAGGAGCATCCCCTAGAAACACGCATGACTGATTAAGACACTCTCTTAGGAGAAAGGGCTGTGATGGGAGTAAATATGTTCTGAAATGTGTTGTGGTTTAAGTCCAGTCGGTAACCCAGAACCATGCAGCTGTTTGCTCACCTCCCCCCTTCCTCCCCCCCTGCCCACCCACCCCCACCCCCCCCAGCTCCCGGAAGGATGGGGAGGAGAATTGAAAGAATGTAACTCCCATGGGTTGAGATAAGAACAGTCCAGTAACTAAGGTATAACACAAATCACTGCTGCTACCACCAATAATAATAATGATAATGGAAATAAGATGGTAAGAGAATACAACCGCTCACCACCCACCGACCGATACCCAGCCCGATCCCAGCAGTGATCTAGCCCTTCTGGGTAACTGCCCCCAGTTGTTACACTGGGCATGGCGTGCTGTGGTATGGATACCTCTTTGGTTAGTTTGGGTCAGGTGTCCTGCCTCTGCTTCCTCCCAGCTTCCCGTGCCCCTCCTCACTGGCAGAGCGTGAGTCTTGTCCTTGATCAGGACAAGTGTTAATTAGCAACAACGAAAAACATTGGTGTTATCAGCACTGTTCTCAGACTGAAAAGTAAAAGACACAGCACCGCACCAGCTACTAAGAAGGAGAAAAATACTTGTTATAGCTGAACGCAGGACAGCATGTAATCTTCCAGAAAGCTCTTAGGCAGTCAGTATTAGAGGCTTGATTGTCTAATTTGATCTTGCCTCAAACTGGTGAAATAAGTGGCAAAGCAAAATGAGAGTAAAGCAGTGGGGTGCTGGGCTGGCAACAGTATTAAATGCATAAAAGGTTACAAAGGAGAAGGTTTCAAGACATGTGTTTTATTTTCTTCCAGTTCTACAGTGTTGTTCAATATTTTCCAATTGCTGTGGGGCAGAGATTAGAAAGTACATGTGTTAGCTCCTTTGCATGCAAGAAAGAAGCACCATCAGACCACAGGATTTTGCAGGTTTATTTCATTGTCAACTGTGCAGGCTGCAAAGTGGGTATAAAACTGGCAAGAATGTGGTAAGGTAGCTGTCATGGGATAACCAGCTCAGTGAGCTGAAACTGATGGAGATACAGCAGCTTTTCGCAGTAATGAGTTTTTCCTGGTTCTTTTCTTCTTATGTACCAAAGCAAGTGTGTTTGGAATTACTGGTCTAGATCAGAACTTGGTATGCTCTGCATTGTGGCAGTTCTCGTTCAGAAAGTGCGCTGTTCTGTGCACAGTTTGGTGCTTATAGCGTAGTGCTAGCATTTTGGGGTTCTTTGGCTAGGAAAATGAGCAAAAGGCATGAATTCCAGATTATTTTCCATATGTGCTTTCTTCTAACATTGAGAGATTTGTCAACGGTACAGGAAAATTAAGAAGTGCACAGACTGGAGATGCTCTTCATGGTGTGCAGTTCGTTCATTGTTGCAAGAATATGTTTAACAAATGTTGAGTTTCTATGGGGAAGAGAATCTTCCCAAGAAGAGGATACTTTTGGTCTTGTTGTGCCTAATAAAGAAGAGGAAAGGGTGATCTGCCACAAAAATAACAGTAGCACCAAGACTTCGTGATGCCAGTGTTGCTGAACTGGCTGCTGCTGCCTCTGTGCCTTCTTCATTGACTTCCAGATAACACTTGTGAAAAACTTGTGACAAGAACAGATCGCCATTTTCTGACATTCCTGTAAAATCAGCCTGACCTTCAATGAAGGCGTCTTGTAGCCCCATCCTGCTCAAAGTAGATTTGAGGTCATATTTCTCCTCTAATGTGAACCTGGGCAAATAAACTTCCATTTTCATTTTCTCCATCAGTTCAGGGCTGGTCCATGCAGACAAGTTTTCAAAAGTCAATTCTCTTTCTAGCTGCAGTTAATAAAAAGAGAATCAGACAATTAAAATGTGTTCAAACACTTGTGCCCTAAGGGCTATTTCTTCTCTTAAATGGAGACCTTTACAAGCTGTTGTAAGAGCATAAGAAAAAAAAAGTAGGGGAAGGCCAATCTGGAGATCTTTCTGGCTGAAGGAGTATGTTTTTCTACAGCAGATCAATGCAGTATTTTAGCTGTTTTCAGTAACTGTCAGGGAATATGACAGGGTTAAATAGTTCTAAAACAAAAACATCAGTGTCAAGTGACAGGAGGCTGGTTGATTTGTAGTAGTTTTTCAGTAGTCTGTTCACATTTTTGTATTCCCTACATTTTAGAATTTACTAAAAAGTGCTTCTCATCTACAGAACACACACTAATGTGAATGAGAATTTAGTTAGTTATCCAAAGGCAGCACCTGTCTCCTTACAGAAGGTGGCAGTGTCCATATGTATTAGCTCTGGACACCCTGGAAAGTAATGGAGGCTGCCCAGTTTGTGGTTTGGTTGGGATTTTTTTGGAGTGAAAACATATCTGTTTGAATGGATACAGATAGTGGATCTCAGCAGGGCTGGCTAGACGTCCTCAGTTTTGTTCAGCTGAAAGAGGTGGAGTTTGGGTTGTTTCTAAGACTGATCAACATTAGGAACCACAGAAGTGCCAGCTATCAAGAGTAAGAAATCCAGTCTGAGCTCCAAGATATTCAGGTTCACAGTGCTAGACCACGTCTGGGATTTCCTTGAGCCTGATCAGTTCCCTTCTTCCTAGAAACATGACTGCACCCTGGTCTTTTACCTTGTGCATTCATAAAGTAAATAGTGACACTCTTGATTTTTCAGATTACTTACGTTCTCAGTTGCTTTACCTTTTGTAGGCCGGTGATGTCACTTGGTAGAAGGATAAACATGCTGAGGTCGTTGTTGACATATGGAAGCTCAAGAATATCACTCCGGACTGATTCTACATAGGTCCAGTTAAACTTATCACTCAGGTACATCATGGGCACTGGTTTAGTTGTATGCTGCAATAGATAAAATTAAATGTTTGCCATTTGTACTCTGACTAAACAGTAAAGGACTGAGTTAAAGTAGCACAGTGGAGGTTTGTTGTATTTACTGTACAAGCTGCCAGCGTGCTGAGATATCCTTATGGCTCCAAATGGTAGGACACAGGATCTGCAGAGGACTCCTGGCCATGGAGGCTAGGCAGCCCATCTAAACTCTCTCAGGTCACACCCTTTATAGGAATCTGTATTCCACTCTCATTTTTTGTATGGTTAAAAACGAAAATGTAAAGAACAAACCCATGCAGTTTTGTTCACCTCTTTGTTTTCTCTGCCTTTGAAGAAGGGAAGCTTCTTTCAAGTCAGCATCTGACAATTTTACTTGCGGCTCAGGTGCCAGTATGTGTGTGCAGTATCTGTGCTGATGTGTGGTGAGGAAAATGAGCTGTATGCTTTAGATGAAATAATGCTGCATGGTTAAAGACTGACAGAAATTCTCTCCCCCATCTTCTTGTTTTTTCCACCCGCAATGTAGGATATAGGACAGTATATTCCCATACCGTGTTTATTTTGAAAGGCCTTTGCCTGGTGGCTTCAGCTTCAAACTTTGTTGCCCAGTTTCCCTTGAAGTAGAGTGCATTTATCAGGACTAGCCTGGTGAGTGAATCTACAGATCCAGGAGGCAGCAAATTTTGAATTTTACCTAGAGAAAACAGGACATTTACACATTAATGCAGTTTTACTGTTTCAGTGTGAGTGTTGGCAAAGTTTTTATGGATATAAGCAAGGGAAATTCCAAGTGTTGATATGGCATGCATCCAGCTTGAGATTATTCACAAATATGTGGTTACTGGAATAATCCTGATTTGTAAAGAAGAGTAAGCCACATTGTTCCAATATTCAGATGGAGGACACTAATTTTTGTAAGGGCTTGTCAGTAGATGACTACTTTAGGAAAACTGATCTGATTTACCTTTCTGAGGTGAATTGTTTGCCTGCTTTAGCCCCTTGGATACAGAGAGTTTGTTCAATGCCAAAATAGCATTTTAATTGTGAGGGGAGAGGCTGGAGCTTACCTTCAGTCTGGTGTTCGACTTTGGAATTGATCTCTCTTCTGATTTCATCTGCTGCTCCCACAAAGTCTACGGATTGTGGGTCTGCATTGTAGTATTTCTTGACTAACTGTAAATATTCCTGCAGTGCAAGAGAGAAACCTGTCTTATCTTTGTTGCCTGCTAATATGAATGCTAATAACTAGCTACAACCAAAGAGGGAGAAAACATTTAAAAATTACCTAGATTACAAGCGCAGCATTTTGTCAAAGGGAAAAAATATTTTTTAGTTTAAATACACAATTTATGTTCTAAACCACTCCCACCTAACTACATCTGGAAATTATTCTGAAATCAGATACACGTCCAATAAAACTAAAATTTTAGTGTCCAGTGTCTTGGGAAAAGTCTCATAGAAAACATTTATGTTAAGAACAACAACATGACTTGCAGATGTAATGAAAATATTTTAGATTATATGGTTTATGGTATCTAGTCACAGATAGATTGTAAAGGCTAAATGACACAGCATAATCTGAATAAATGGGCTACCTACTTTACTGAAAGGCAACGATTTTTCTCCATATAGCTGGTTCACACTTTTAAGGAGATAATTTTTAGTGGGTTGGTTGATTTCAAGGTTGAGTGCTTTAAACCCAGTATGGATATTATCTGATTTGCCAATTTCTGTCTTGAAGAAAAGGGAGAGAAAAAAAAAAAAAGACATTATCCATCTATTGCATAAAATAGTTCAAAATTTCTAACTTTTTCCTTCACACAGCTCCAAGTATTTCTATTCAGGTGATCTGTTACCTGTACTGTAACGCAGGACGTGGTCTAAACTATTAAACAGCTATTAAAAGAATCATTTGAAAGTATTAGCAGCTGCAGAGGTGGTACCGACACTGTGAATATCTAGATGCAAGCATTAAGAGCCTGAACTACGTAAAACATTTAAGGGTTTGTAAGTGGAATTGTGAAACTAAGTATATCCAGTGAATGAGAGACAGACTGTAATTGTTAAATGATGCATGAAGATGTGGCTGTGTGACTCCTTTCGTTTATGAAAGTCAAGTGTATTACATGGAAAGTTTGCCCCTAAATTTCTTAATCTTGCTTTTAATGTTACTATTTTGAGGGGTGTTTTTTGTTGTTTTTTTTTTTTTTTTTTTTATGTTGCAGTAAATTCTTTATATTGAAGTAACAGGATTAAATGAATGGGGCACAGACTCTCAAATGATCTCAAGGAAGTTAAGCTGTGAATTAGTAAACTAAAAATCTGTACCTGTGCTGTATTCTTCTTGTCATTACATTAGAATCAGAGGCATTAACAGACACTTGCATTTCTAAACTGTTAGAACAGTTCCTTTGCCCTACTCACAGCACTCTGTAATTCTTACAGTTCGGATGTATTACTCAGGAGGAACAATCCCTCTCTTGTTCATGCAGTGTAAATGGGTTGTTGACATAGCCCCTAAAATAAATCTTCCCACCACAGGGTTTGGCTGTGGGATGTAGATCCCAGTGCCCATTCATCAGAACTTGCCACCGCTGGGGGTTTGTGGGCAGGCTGCAGGGAAATGGCTTACTCCCACAAAGAAGAAGGATGACAGGAAAAAACAGGGAAAAGAGCTTGACACCACCTTGGCTGAATTGTCAATGAGGAAAAACAGCTTTTACTAACTCAGAAGGATTACACTTGCTTTTCCATATTTTTCTGCTATGTTAAATTGTGTATACTTTGATACAAGACACCTGCCAGTATGTCAAAGAAATATCTCAGGAATACGATTTACATTACGCTAAGGCTTATTACAAGCAACTGTTCTATCTTGGGAAGTTACATGTCAATTTGTTAACTATTCAACTGAAATGGCTACTTAATTTCTGAAACATACCAAGCACAGGTAGCCTGGAAAAGTTAATGTTCTGGTTTCTGTTGTCTTGATGCTGCAATCAAATGTGTGTAACGGCAGCTCTGTTCTTGTGATTAGCTCTCTGAGATAGTAACCATGACTGTTCAAAGAACATGTTGTTGCTAAATAGCTAGCTATTGAGCAGTAATAATTTGAGAAAGAAATCTCTTCTCAGAGCTAAAGGAAAAAGATCAGATCTATTGACAGAGAATGGCAACATTAAATTTTAAATTTTGCAAATTTGAGGTTAGTTTTTGCAGTTCCTCCTAAAAAGAGGAAGCATGTAGTAAGTGTTGCATTAGGTGAAGGTATCACAGGATGCTGTACCAATTAATTGTGCACACTATGTCTGAGGAAGACAAACATGCAAATGCAAATGTGGAAGGAAAATACAAGCAAGAGAAGATGTGACCATGCCCATAGTTTGATCACTAGACTTGATGAGATACCTTCTGGAAACAAGTGCATCGGTTTGCTAGACGCTCTTCCGTTCTGGAAAAGACTTGCATTTTTATGGTTGTGGTGACATTCTTGGCTCCTTCAGCTTTGTTAAAGTGAAGTACCTATAGTGGAAAAACACAATAATAAATGCGACAATAGAAAATCTGTGATTGAAGTAAAATCTTTCAGTGATGTCATGGGAGCGGTGATGAAGAAAGCCAAACTCATATTTTATTCGTATTCCTGACTGAATATGGAATCTTTGGTTGGGTCTCAAGGTCCATGTGTACAAAATGGCTTGCGCACACTAAAGCACACTAAGGCTGCAGGGCAAAACTTTCATGTACCTGGCCTATATAGAGGAATCTACCTGCAACTCAAAGCAGGTAGATTCCTCTAGATAGGAACGCCCTGGGCTGACTGATAAATACCTGGGAAGAACCAATTATCTCCCAGTGGAGGCTACCAAAGCACAAATTTAAATGTAGTGCTGCTATGTGTCAGAAGGCATGAAGAACAGTGCTGGCAGTTTCATGCCTTAAATAGTTTGTTCTGAGCATGTACACTTTACCCAGACTACAAAGGGGTGCATCCAGCCTTGGAACAATTTTTTGTAAGAGCTATGCCCCCTTTTTTTGTTTGTTTTCCTTTCTTCTTAACAGAAGATTGCTCCTTTCCCTGTTACCCTATCGGCCATCTTCTGTCCTATAAATCAGAAGTTAGATCTGCCTTAGCAGGTTGGACAACTTCTGCTTTAGCAGACGGCAACTCACAAGCCTCACCTTCTATGATAGGAGCTAGATAACTGTGCACTGAGGTTGTTCCCACAGCCGCCTGCTGAAGCTAGGAACTTTGCACAAATATGACTTACGGATTTCAGCAGATTACAGATTTTGCCTGTAAAATACATACCCCAAAGCAATGTTTGTAGTCTCACCACATTTGTTCTCTGCTCCGGTGGAAGTGGATTTATGTTTAGCAAAGTGCAAAACTTACAATAGCTATAGGAGGGAGTCTTTTTGTGGGGAGTCATTTCCAGAGGTGAGACATGAGATAGAAATTGTCTGTGGCAGAGTAAAAGGAGAGTCCAGGTCTCCTGCTCCCTGCTGAGTGCTCAAGTTATTGATCTTTGGGATAAAAATCCCTTCTTTGTACTGGTGAGATCTGAAAGGAAACAATGTCATCAGTGGCACTTCTTTCATTTGTAGGAGGCCTGTTTCCAGAGGCTAGAGTAGACTATTTTTTTGACCTGCGTAAGTAGAGAACTGATCTATTCATTGCAGTGCACATCGTGGGTGAAATGTGAGCTAGCATATATGTGTGTAGAGCTTTGATTAATTTTTCTGCTTGTGGCTTTCCTCTGTTTCATCACAATAAATTTCTTCCATAAAGTTACTCCAAGAGATAACACCTTCAGACAGCTACCTTTTGAAGCTCAGACTCACCTTTGCCATCTGATCTGCTGTGTTACCTTTGGCTCCCAAATAAACAGTAGCCAGAGCTGATGAAATACTCAAAGGGGAGAACAAAATATTCTTGTCACCATCTTCGTGACACTCATGTTTGAAGAAGTCGAGAGCAAAGCTTGTGTTTGCTTTATTCAAAGCTTCCATTGTTCTGAACCTGCACAGAAAGGGAGAAAAGATGCTATTAGCAAACCACTAATTATGACTGACATGTGTCTGCAAGTTTCTCTTTGTTTTTTGAATGTTCTTTTGTGATTTAAAGGGTTTCTTAAAGTATTTGTCTATATTAAGAATGAGGAGGATTAACCATTATAAAGTCAGACAAGGTTTAGCATGTCCTGTTTCACTGATGACACTCATTAGCTATCATTTAGGTTAGGGGGAAATCAGCCTCCAACCTTGTTTTGTATTTGTTCACCAGGACCGTTATTGCACTGTAGTGAGCAAATGCTCTGTTAACAGTAACAGTCAAACTATTCCTTTAGGATATTCCTTAGGACAAAATATTCCTGCCAATGCTTGGGCAAGCATTGCCCTGACTTTTGCATGATAAGCATTCCCATTTTGACTTTTAAAAATGTCCTGAAACTCTCTCTTACAGTGCTATCCCAGATCTTAGCTTCCCAGTTCTTCTGCAGGACAGTTTCAATATTCGGTGGACCACAAATGTTGCTGTTTGTCATTTGCATTGCTGGCTTAGCTGAGAGCACTAGGCTGGGACTAGATGGCCTTAGATTAAAGACAGTTTGTGTCCTGAGTAACTTGCAAACTAAGAGCTGACCTGATGTTCATAAGAACTACAGAGCACAAGAACAAATTAGCTGACTTAAGCAAACACGGTGGTCCTTACTTTGCTGATATGATAGATATGATATAAGATAGATATCTAGCATGATAGATATGCTAGCCAGTGAGCTCTAGAAATCATAGAACTCTGTACAATAAATTGCTCTTCTTGTATAAGACTTCCACCTTCTAGACAATGCCTGTGCAAGTAAATCACTTTCCCAAGCATTTTCAATCTCCAGTTCACATCTCTGCTTCCTTTCTTTTCTATGCATTTGTCAGCAAAGCAACACTACCATCTAAGAGTATATGAAATAAATAATCTCCAGAAATCATTACGGTACCTTATTTTGTTCAGGGAAGAATGCTGCTCTTCTGGTTGTCTCCAGGATTTCTGCAGTTCACATGAAGGGTAGGGAAAATTTATAGTGGACAGTTCTTATGACTCATGACTGTATGCCCTGTAAGCCACATCCCACATTCAGAAGAACTGAATCATCTCAGAGTAGGATGTGAAGTGATGGTGAGAATGATACCATACAAGAAACTTACAAAACTGACTGCACAAGTGTTTCTATAAACACCTTTCTGGCAACAGGCTAGTAACAACTTGAACCCACACTACTTTAAACAGCTTTTTTTTTTTTTTTTTTTGTGGTTTGGAGGGTTTTAAAATTGCAGTTGCTGACATACTTGTTTTATGATTCGTCTAATTGAAATTAGACACATTAACTGAACAGACAGAGAGAAGACAGTGACTTCTTATATTTGAGTTATTCTATTGTCTGTTTCATATTGAGAAGGTATTTGTCACTTCTGGTGGGTTTCTATTTTAGAAATATGAATTTCGTTCATTTCAGAGGATTCTAAGACTGTACAACCAGGGAAATGTTGTCACTGTGGGATAGTGAAGGTTGAGAAACAGGCACAGGACCTTTGCTTTTTTTAATCACTGGTGACTAGAACCTGGTGTGGGTCTTAGGTTTGACTTCATTTCTCTTCTGCTTCTGTTTCCCCACCCTTATCTGAAAGCTGCTGTTTGACCAGTGTAGCACCCAGAGAGCTATTCCTTGTTTTCCATTCCATAAATGGATATTCTGCAAAATTATTTTTTCCCTTGTCCTGCCTACTAAAACACCTCCTTCCCTGATTCTCCTTGCAGTCATGCTGTCCTTTCCTCTTGTCTTTTTTGTAGCTGTTCATCCCCTCTCTACCCCCTAACTTAGGAAACCCCTGTGTATTCCTACCCTTTCCCTTTATTTCATTCCTTACCTCTCTGCACTGTTGATAATACCACCTTGAAGACATCGTTAGGAGGTACTTGTCTCTCCACAGCTGCTTCTTCTGCACTGAGCAAGACTCACTCACTAATTCTACCTTCTTGGCATAAACTGCTTTCTGAGACCTTTCTTCTGCCTATAAGCATACATTTAACATGAACTAAAACTATAATGTCAGTGGCTAGCACAGAGGATCCTGTAAAAAGGAATGAGTCACAGGAGTACCTGCAAAATTTGGTGTAGGACATAGGAAGGTGCAACTGCAAAGCGTCCTTTGCCAATGGTGACCCTTCTGCATCAAAATAATTTGGGAACCAAAGGCTTTGTTAAAGTTGCTTTTCTACCTGTGAGGAACCGCACGGCTTTAATCAGATGGTGTTTTCCTGCCCCTTGGTTCTTTTGAAATTGTAGATACACAAAACCAGCAGGTTTCGGTGTGAGTTATAATTAGATGCATCTGTTTGTTAGGTTTTTCAGAGAGCAACATAGCGTACGAGAGATGTTCACTGCATAATTAATTGCATCCATTGTGCCTGGGAAAGTTGTAATCTGTTTACATTGGCCTTAAGTGATTCCCAAAGCCTAAATGATTTGAGTAATATTTGCATATTTAGCCACAATGTTGAATGAATAATAGGTAGTATTGTATAGATTTTACCCCTTAGAGCAATTACTGTGGATTTTCTGGTTTTAAAATGGGTGAATTTAATTTGCTAACTTGTAATATCACTTACTGCTTTACAAGAAGTGGCTGAGGTGTTCTGCTTATGCAGAAATGCTGGGTTAGAGGGAATGAGTGGCTTGTGCCTTTGTACAGGATCTTAAAGCTTCCTTTTTAAAACACCTTTTGAATGGCATGGCTGGTTATTAGCAAAAAACAAAAAAGCATACTGTGTAACTAAAATTATACTAGACTCAAAGGACATCATATGCTAAATCAATGTGATGAATTGATAACGTTTTCCAGTGTCCTTTTAAAGTAACACTACCAGAGGACTCAATTCAATGGGTGGTGCTACTTCTGACTCAGGAGCAGCGGTACTCTCACTCCTACTCCATACTAAGTCAACACATCAGCACACTAGAAGACTTATATTTGTATTAATAGTAACTTCCTGAGGGAAGTAAACCTGTGGGCTCTCTTACTGTAGGCATTCACATTTATATTTGGTCAGGACAAATACTGGCAAGACATGAGTGCCGTGGCCAGATTGCAGCTATATAAATGCATTTTGTTTTCCTCCGGTTTCAGTATAACTTAGCACAAGTCATTGTGACTTTCTTGCACAGTGTGTTGTCCTGTACATTAGCACCTAGATTTAGGAGTAAATGAAATGCTTGATGTCTGAACACAATATAATTAAGTGCTCTATAAAGGCTCTTGAGGGTCTTGAGAGAAAGGCTGTCACAGAAAAATGGTAGGTTCTGCTTTCACACACTATTTTAGGATACAGCTTTCCATGGCTGGTTTTCATGTTCATTGGTAGCATATTTTGGCTATCAATTCTGTATAGCTTTTGAAAATCTGATTTAAATCAAAACTAGCATGTTCTGTATTTAGGTGGATCAAAAGAAGAAGTGATGTTTGAAGAAAGAGTTGAATTTTCAGTTTCCCTGACATCCTCAAATATTTTTTTACCATTATAAGCACTGTTTATTTACCCAGGAGGGAAGAATTCCTGGTTCAATCAGCCGAGCACTCTATTCAGGTTTTTGGCTCAGCCAGAACAGGCCAGTAGTTTATAAACATGATAGGGTTTTAAATGTCCCAAAAGCCTTAAAAGGACTTCAGAGATACACCAACAATGGGGAGGAGAAAGGCTTTGAAATCTGAGAATATTTTAGTCCCTGATTAAATTAATCCCTGATGTATTTTTCTCTAAATCTCTGTGTGATTTAGAGTTAAACACTGTAAGGGGGACAGCAACTGAGAAACTAGTGAGGTTATTGAGTGACTAGATACTTTCCTGTGCTGAGGACTCTCTTCTGGGTGATGCCTCTGTCATAATGTAGTTGAGAGCACAGCATGAGCTTTTCCTAACCTTGTCAACTGAAAAAAAAGAGAACATTTGTAAGTTCTATGCATCACTTTGACTGGTTATAACAGATTTTGGTTTGTGCTATAACAGATGTTTATTTAGGATAAGTTTTTACCACCCTGAAATCTCGAATAGTTTTTGAGAGATTAGTTCTTTGGATATCTTTTTTCCTTTTAAGGCTTTGGTTGAGAATACACGTGTCTTTATTTTGAAACAGAGTAGATATCTATCTGTTGTGTACCTCCTACAAGTAAGGTTGCAAGCATTCCCTTGCCAAGCAATCCTTGCTGACATATTCTAACAGTATTTAAACCCATATGAGTTTCCAGAGGGTGTGGTGAGGTTCCTGTATAAATATTATTGAGGCATTTGGCTCCACACCTGCAGAAAGCAAAGGTGTGGTGAAATTTGACAGTACTGGCTCAATTCATCATACTTTACTATTATTTCTACATGCTTTGGCTTAGACACTGTAATTAATAAAGGCAGTGCTTGCTCTGTCTCTGTTAAGAAGCACAACACTTCTAAGAAAGGACTGATCTCTATATCTGAAAAGATAGTTTATCTGTTAATGAATACACACACGGTTTTCACATGCACAAGGGTGCAGCTTTCCTTTGAATGACGCAGGCGGAGAGCATTTATAAAGTATCCCAGGTTAACATCAAAAATATGAAAAGTGGCCAGAATTTCTCAATCATGATACGCAGTACTGCATTGTGAGTAATGACATGGGGCTTGTACGCGCTTTGGCTGAAACTTGTGATTTTTCTAAAGAAATCTCTCAAAGGGTGTAACTGTATGTCAGCTGCGCAACTGCTGAATCAGAAAGCTGAATCCTGCTTTGCATTAATGGGAGTTTCCCAGGCTGAAGTACTATAGTGCAAGATGTGCCATGTTGTGGGATGAAGATGTGAATATCAAGTCAATGTATCTTCAAACTGCACTTCTAAACAAGAGTGCATCTTAAGCAGGAGCCTTGTGCTGATGTGCAAGAGCAGGGTACAGAGGAAGTGCTCTCTTTTAAGAAACCCATTTAAACATTTGCTTTTTTTTTCATACAGCTCTGCTGTTAATATTCTTGCCTGGTGGAATGACCATGGATTTCACAGGGCAGTTGGTATTTTCAGAAGATTCAGGAGAATTTCCCCAGTACTTGCCTGTGGAAGTGTACTGGATATCTTAGCTGTTCAATGAGCTGCTTGGCACCTGCTGGATCTTTGTAATTTTATGCTTTTTAGGCTATCCTTGAGACTGATCTGAACTATCTAGTTAAGTGCACATACAAAGGCAGTAAGCCATTGTCCTGGAAGAGAGTAACTCCCAGACAGGGGCTTGGAATGGAATTTCCCCCTCAGACTGACAAGGACCCTGTGTGAGCTGGGGTGTCATTAACATTATTTGAACATGTCTTATCGATATCTTTGCCACTGCAAGATTCTTACATCTTGCCATTTCTCATGTTCTCTGCCTGTTGCACAAAGGAGCTCAGTCTCTTGACACCTGACATCCTTTTACATGGTTCAAGTTAGCAAGCGAGGTCGTAACGGTGACCAAGTAGAAATTAATGACATGATACATGACAGGTAAGACAAGATGATATCATATTTCTTTCTGCTGTCAGTCAGAATTAGATGAAAATTTTGATTTTGTTCCTCAAGCTTTTGTGAGAGATACAGTAGTGTGAACCTGGATGGTATTGAACTGAGGACTTTCTTTTAAAATACCCTGATGATCATCTGCTTTTCTTTACCACAGCATTTCTGAGCTCTTTGGAACTGCACTTTTCAGTTATGTTTCAGCTGTATGCAGATCTTCATAGCTCCATTATCTTCTGGACTGGTATTTGTGGCTCTTTTAGCTCTTTCAAAGCCAAAAGCAGAACTCTCTTTGTGTAGTTTAAAACTAGCGCAATTGTCCTTTTCAGCTGCTTTAAACTTTTCTTTCTTCTTGATTTGTCTCCCTTCATATTCTGAAGCTTTGGCTTTATCTTCCATGGCTCTCTTTATAACTTTTGCTTCTGTGGTTGCCAATTCCTTGTCCGGGAACATGTACAGACCAAGCCGTAGACCAAGACTAATTTCAATTCAGCAGTACAGAAGCAACATCAGGTTAAAGAAACTTAGCAGAGTATGCGTAAGAAGAGGCAGAGCAGTTGCTCTCTGTGGCTGGAAGAATGGGCTTTCACCCCACCTCCTGCCGGTGCAGCTGAGATTCAGCTTGGACTCTGAAGCTGACATGGCCTTACTGCATGGCAGATGATCCCTCTAGGCAGTAGGAGTGGCAACACTCCTCCCACTTTCTTCCTTAGTCCTAAACCTTCCTCTCCCTGACATTTCTGCTCTTAGAAACAAGGCTTGACTCCAGCTCTGCCCCCTTCCCTCACTGGCCAAAGGAGCAGATAGAGATTGCTGAAGGGCAAGGAAGATACAGGAGGATATGGTGAGGGTGGGGATAGTCAGCGTCTTGGGGGAAGTGAGCTACTGGATAGTAATGAAACTGTCTCAGACAGAATTCTGTTTGACAGCAGAAAGGAACATGATATCATCTTGTCTTACCTGTCATGTATCATGTCATTAATTTCTACTTGGTCACTGTTACGAAAAGCTTGCTAACTTGAACCATGTAAAAGGATGTCAGGTCTCAAGGTGCCCAAAGGAGATGGGGCAGAATGAATGAGAAAAGAAGAAAAGAGGAAAGAGGAACTGCTCTTACACACAGCCTTGTGAAGTTTAATGATTCCTTCTCCTTCCCCGTTATTCACTTTTAGTTCCTATATCTATGCCTTTTTTTACAAGGATGAATCTGACACCTCACCATTCTCCCTTAGGACCTCTTATCAGATCCACAACACTGGAATTTTACTTGTGTGACTAAGAAGTCAGCCTTCCACTGTAAGGAATTCCTTATTTCTAAGGTGCCATAAATAGAAGTTCACTGTTTGCCTGCACTGATTTTAGACTGTGGGTTGCTATTGCTAGCATTTAGAAAAATTAGGAAAATGCTGTCTGAATTGAAAAAATCAAAGCTCATAATTAGTTTGGATTTTTTTTTTTCCAGGAGTAGCCTGCAATTATGAGTACTTAGGTCACAGGATGGTTAAGACTGTATAGTATTAATGTCTTTATCTTGTGATGTTTAAGAGTATAAAGTGAAGAAACAGAGGCCAGGTACAAATGATAGCTCATTGATATCCACATATAATAAAATAGAGACAAAGTATAAATTATGAGACTGGGACTGAAAACATGTAGCATGAAGCTACCTATGTATTATCTCACCATTGCTCCACAGCATTGCCCATCCTAGGAATTTGCTGTTCACAAAGTGACTAAGTACTGCTTGAGATTTACAGAGATAAATCTTTGGCTCCAAAAGCATGAAAAATTATGAAAGACACTGAGAACTCTGTGGGCTAACCATGAGAGAATCAAGGTTGAAAAAACTTGTGGGACTCATTCTCACATATGGCCAACTCTCATTGAGAGAAAAGCTAAGCTGTCTGAATGGCTTATACTACTTCTACATTAACAAGGTTTGGATTCATGTTTAAAATGAAATTAATCAGAACATTGTGGATTCCCTGCCCTTGCAGATATGCAACATCTGACTGGTAAAGGCCCTGAGCAACCTGTTCTATATCAGAAGCTAGGACCCGATGACTGTCAGCTGCCCATTCCAACTGAAGTTACTCTCTAACTCTGTGAACTTCAGGAGTTTCGCAAGTAATTGACTTTTTTGAACTGAAAAATATTACTTATCTTTTTACGTAAGTAATTAGAAGAATTAGGACTGGAATAAATAGTAGGGCCCTAGGGTCAAATTCTGTCATCTCTATGGAAATTCTTTATGTGAATTACCTTCCCATTGTAAGACTGCAGGCAAGCAAACAAGTATGGTCTTGTATCTGCAAATCTTACTGATCCTTTGAATTAGTTGTGTCTCTACACGCGTGCAATTACAGACAAACATGGAGTATGGTGGTAAAGCAATAAAAGCCTCTGTACTTCATGACACATCAGAGAGCCAAAGTCTCTGGAACATGGTTCCAACTACATTGTTTGTTTGGGGATGGAGAGAAAAAGTTGTAGCTTTCTCTGTTGGCACAAACGAGAGGACTTCTTCTGTGTGGGGTGATGGAGGTCTGGTATCTGCCTTCCAACCTGGGGCTACATCCAGACTTGTCCTTAAGAAGCCTGTTCTTTAGGTCAGACCTGCTATTACAGAAGTTACAGTGCCTCAGGTGTGGAAGGCTGTTGAAGTTTTTAGCTGTTAGCCAAATACATATCTGCCTGAGATTTGAGGACTCTAGCATCCATTCATTAGTGAGTTGGTGATTTGCCAAGTCCCAGAACAGTTTCAAAGCTTTCAGTTTCTGAAAACAAAGGACTGAGAAAGCATGGGACTGGTTTGGTTTGGTATTTTTCATTTGTGTACTAGAGATGGATGGACTGCACAGCTGGTTAAGCAGGTGACTGCTGAGGAGAAGATATGACTACTCATTTTGTGCTGATGGGAGAAGTCAGCAGAATTCAGGAAGCAGCACTGAATCTATCTGCCTACATACAGGAGCAGATGTCTTTCTTTCTATCTTCCATTTATGAAGAAGTAGGTTTTAATTGGTAAGAACTACAACAAACAAGAAATAGTACCGTTTTAGAACGAAGCTACTGAAAATTAAGTGTCCTGATAATTTTAAGTGCCCTATTTCCATGACCACATCAACAGAAACTCCAGGACAAAAGTAAACATGTTAGCTCTTGCGATAAATTTCCCCATTTGCCATCTCCTGACCGGCAATAGACAAATATACAGGAAAGTGAAGGAAATTATTTGAACTATTTGTACACCAATGAAGGTAGTATCATGTTATTTTCCTTCTTTTGCAAGCACATATTTGCTACCAGCAAGCTATGCTCCCTAGGTCCTGCCAAAATATGTGTTATCTTGGAACTAAACCAAGTAGAACATTCTACCACAAACCACCTAGCACTGGTGCCATGCTGTGCATACTGGAGTCAGGAAATAACACAGCTTTCTTACAGTAACTTAGTCCCTAAAAACCTTTCACTCTTCTGGTACTTCTCTGTGACAGTTCTCACAGATCTGTTTCCTTTCTTTCTTCAGTGACAAAGGGAAGAATAATTTGTTAGAGAGAAACTACAACTTGCCATAACCACTGCTTCTCTTAGCATGATTATTCTTTTCAGTTACAAAGTAAGAGCCTATAAAGCTTTATAAACACCACAAAGATAGTTAGAAAATTCCTTCCCATTTCCCATTCACATGTGTTCCCTAAGGAAGTGCTGTGTCTCAGAAGGATGTAGATTATGCACGTATGCAGCTGCCTTCCAAAGCGCTTATCAGCTCTTGTTTCGGAGAGACTGAATGAATCATGATTTGTGCTGGAAGTGTTATATCTGACTAGTTTGAATTGCATGCATGAGGTTATATGGGTCCTGATATAGCCCTGTTATATGGATCCCTTCCTGGCAGAAAATTGGTCTCAGCATTGTATCTTCACCAAGATTTAGGACAGATTCTCATTCTTCATCTCTCTGTAAGCAATGAACCAACTCTGACAAAAGTCATAGAATATGTCAAGTTGGAAGGGACCCATATGGATTATCAAGCCCAACTCCCTGATCCTCATAGGACTATCTAAAATTAAACCATATGATTAAGAGCATTGTCCAGACATCCCTTGAACTCTGACAGGCTTGGTTCCATGACCCCTTCCCTGGGGACCCTGTTCCAGTGACTCACCACCGTCTCAGGGAAGAACCTTTTCCTAATGTCCAATCTGAGCTTTCCCTGACTCAGTTTCATTCCAGAACAATCAGCCACTGGAACAACCTCCCCAGAGAAGCGGTGAATTCCCCAGCAATGGACACTTTTAAAGTTCAGCTGGGCAGCGTGCTGGGACATTTTGTCTAGACTTTGCTTTTGCCAAGAAAGGTTGGACCAGATGATCCTTGAGGTCCTTTCCAAACTGCTGTTCTATGATTCTATGATCTCCTTGTGTCCTGTCAGTGGTCACCAGAGAGAGGTGTTCAGCACCTCCCGTTTTACTTCCCCCTTGGAGAAGTTGTAGACTGTGATGTGGTCACCTCTCGGCCTTCTCTTCTCCCACCTGAACAAACCAAGAAACCTCAGATGCTCTTTCTTATATTGAGGCACCCAAAACTACACACAGTACTTTAGGTGGGGGTAACACCAGTGCATGTAGAGTGTGACAGTTGCCTCCCTTGACTGACTGCTTATGTTGTGCTTGATTCACCCCAGGGCATGGTTGGACATTTTGGCTACCAGGGCACACTGTCAGATGATATTCTACCAACCCACTCCCTCAGTTTTCTTTTTGTAGGACTGCTCTCCAGCCTTTTTTCCCTCAGCTTGTATGTTTAAACAGGATTACTCCATCCTGAGTGCATTCGAAATACCCCAAATGAAATGCATGTGCTTAAACGTGTTTATTATGATCAAAGGAACAACAGAGTACATCTGCAAGACCCTTTATGTACGGACACATGGGACACAATTTGAATGCCATATTTGGTCATGACGATTGAGCCAAAAAGATTTAAGGAGAAATACGAATTACAAGATTTATATAATGCATCTTTAGAAAGGGAGGAAGAGCCTTGCAGTATCAGGAGCACGGAGAGAAAGCAATTGCTGTGTCAGAGTAGGAATGGAATAGGAATGGTTGGTGCTAGTTTAGAGTTTAATCTGGGTGCTTTTGAGTGACTAGTTCCAGAGGAGTCACGATGAAGCCTGTCCATAGAGAAACCTGGCTTAGTTAGAATGCTGGATTTTATTTTTTTTTTTTTCCCTGCTGACAAATTGTGGCTGTGTTGTTTCAGTGTGATGATTTGGCACTACTACTGTTAACTTGCACCATAAACATTTCTGTACATGCTCATTCTTTCTTTGGGTCCAAATCTCATTCCCTTAACTCTTCATCTATGGGTAGATAATATTACTTGCAGAAAGGAAATGCAAAGGGCCTCTGTTTTCTTGACATAATTTCTCTGATTTAGCTTTCTTCTTTTTTCTTAATAAAGACAAGCTTCTGGTTTCAGAAAATATGGGTGAAAATACGTATTTCTTTTTACCCTTGATACTGCAGTGCTTTGGGTCTTGCTGTGAAGGACAGAAATTCATTCAGCTTTCTTTGCTTTAAGGGGAAAAGCATCTGCCAAAGAAGAGGATGCTGTTTGTTGGGTTGTGCTTGATCAGGAAGATGAAAGGGTGGTCAGCCCTAAACTCTTCAGAGTCACTTGCCACCTCTATCCCAGCTCCTGATGAGCCTACCACCTCGCTGCCTGCTTCATAGATTTCTACAAATGCCTCATGGACAGCTTCAGACACCTTCAGGTTCTCTGCTGCAGAGATGCCAGAGAGATTGGCTGATGAGCTGAACAGGTCAGTTATACCCAAGGCCACTAAGACAGCTGTGAGGTTATATTTTTCCTCAATCTTGACACGTGGGAGGAACACTTTTATTTTCCTCTCTTCCATTAAATCAGAACTGGTCCACTCCGTCAGTTTTTCAAAGGTGATTGCATTCTCAAGCTGCAAGGAGACAAAGAAATGAAGTCCCTGGGATGAGAGCACAACTTCCTTTGTGACAATGCAGTACCAGCAATGTTTTTTTTCTTTTTAAACTGACTGTTCTTAGCATGGCATTTATCTAGGTATGTACAGATTAATGTATCTAAGAGAGAAAAGCAAACTATGACTTTTTGTTCTCTGTCCTGCTTTCCTGCTTTCTATTTTTAATAGTCTGACTGTCAATTAATTTTATTAGTGAAATGGCTACTCAGCAAATTTCACCTAAAGTTCTTCCATGATTATCTTCTTTTCTTGTGAAACATATTCCAAAGATCATTCTGTGCTTTTGAATTGTAGTCTCTAGCTACATTTAAGGCATTCAAGTAACCAGGTGTTAATAGCAACCAATCACTAATAAGTGAACTATCATTTATTACTGAGGACATGTAGCGTTGCTCAAAGGCCTCTTCATTTTTCTAATTTAACCTCTTTGAATTACTGTACAAACATTTCAATGCACTCTCATTTATTACGTAACTTTTCATATTCAGACTAAGTATGGCCCTGCTAATGACAATATCCTGTGTCCATATTCTGTTCCTATCAACAACAGTATGTCATATACATTTTACTTTCTGAAATTGCTTTAATCATTCCAGTACCTCTCATATTCAGTATTTAGATAGTATAATTTTTGAAGGTATGAAGGAAGCATGTTGAGCACTGCCAAACCAAACAGTAATTGCAACTTTTAAAGCTAACACGAACCTCCCAGGATGCTCCACAGCATGCAGGAATGCAGATATTAAAACCTTTGGAGATCAAACTGCTGGAGTAGCAGCTGCTTAGCTGAGAAGAATCTGTTCTGCAGTGGCCAATAATTAACCCACTAAAGTAATTCCTTAAGCACTCCATGCTCAGCACAAACTATTGCAGGACCGTTGAGACAGCTGCATGTTTCTATGAAACAATCCCATGCTGCTAGTATTCAGAACTGTGCTGGTGAAGTGTTTTAGTATAGGTTTATTGTGAAGAGCCTAAATTTCACTGTGTTTAAGGTTTTATGACACTCAGCTGCCAGGGCCATACCTGCTCCAAGCCAGAGACTTCATCAGGCAACAGAACCAGCATGCTCAGCTGCCCACTGGCATATGGAAGCTCCAGGATCTTAATTTTCTCAGAAGCCACCGCTGCCACTTTAAAAGAACCAAACTGATACATCATCTGCACAGGTCTGTTTTCTTGCTGCAAAACGAAACAAGATAACATAGTTTTCACAAAGATTATTCTTAGAGTGTAGAAATGGCCACTTATGATTAAAGCTACTGATTGCTCTCGTTCAGGAAGATTGTATAACATCTTGTCTACTCTCTTAATAAATTCTAGAAGACACCTCTAAGGTGATATATGTCCATGTACCTCAGTAATTCTGAAAGGCACTGCCTGGGTTTCTTCATCCTTAAATGCTTTCTCCCACAGTCCTTTGAAGTAAATGGCATTGACAAGGACCATTTCAGTCTGGGGATCCACAGAGCTCGGTTGAAGGATATTTTTGATCATTCCTTTAAAGGCATGGGAAAAAGAGACATGTATATGACACATCTGTGTATAATACTTCTTACTTGGCAATCACGATGTTAAATGAAGGGTAAAGAATTTGTAGGGAGGAGGGTATAGGGCCGCTGTAATCTTGTACTTCTGAGGTTGATTTGTTTGCTTCTGTTGGCAATAGCTGTTGTTTCCTCTCTGTGTAAAGAATTATAATGGAAGATAAAATATACCTAAAGATTTTCTTGTTAGAAAATGAGTAAAACTGTATATTTTGTGACAATGGGAAGAACTATTGGAATCGTTTATCCCAGGATGGTCTCCAACCCAAACAGTAAACATAAGTACTTCTTGTTTCCAACCAAAGTTGAAAGGACATGACTATGTAAAGAAGGTAGCAGGAAAGGAAGAAACCAGAATTTCACTCTACTTTCATCTTATACTTGTTCTTTTTTATTCTGCTGTCCTTATGCACACAGCAAGCTCTTCCCTCAGTCTTTTCCCACTACTAGCTTAGTTATGGCCTGGTTTTCTGCTTCCAAGTGTGACACAATACCAGAGGTTCTTTGATTGTGAACATTATCATTTCAGCTAAAATTCATCATCTTATATCTGTGTTTGCTGATATAAAGAGTCCTCTAAAAGAGATGTTTCTGAGGGGAAAAAAAAGCACTAAAACTTTAAATGATAGCTCATTATCTGGGAACTGAGTTATTATCCAGGAGAAGGACAGAGGGAGATGTTTAGAGGGTTTTGTCTCCTGAGAAAGCATTCTCATATGCTGCTCAAACGTGGTGATAGAAGGGAAAATACCTATGCTGATACTTGGCTTGCTCTTACCGTTAGTCTGGCTTTCAACCCAGGAATTGATGAGCTCTCTGGCTTGATCTGCAGCTGTTTGAAAGCTGACAGTTTCCAAACCTCCATTATATAGTTCCTTCACACATTGTAAGTATTCCTTCAGAGGAAGAGTAAGAAGTTTTTAGATCAGAATGTCAAAGCATTTTGCAAAAGTGAAATACAAGACTGAAATTAAGATATATGAATAATGTGCTTATTAAAGGTAATCAGTAAGACATAATTCTAGTTCTAAAGCCTCTTAAGATCTGATATTCATTGCATCAAGCAAGAGTATATGCTCACATGTTTAAAAATGTTCTCCAGAACTGAGCTCTATCAAAAATGGAATTAATTTCAATTGAAATATGGGGGTTTATTCATTTTGCCAGCTTTTAAACTTATTTTGCAATAGTATTTTCCTCTAATTTCAAATTAAATATTCCTTTCAAAGGGAAAACTTGAAATATTTTTGAGAACCTGAAGTTATTTTTCAGGTTTGTTGAGAAAAAGGTTGAAGTTAACTTTATTAATTATAATTTGGCAGGATTGGATCATGATTGTACTTTGCACAAACATCTTTTTAGCTAGGAATGTGTTTTCTTGAGACTGTAGAGGGTCTTTAAGGTTGTGATAGAGAGAAGCCGTGAATCCTGCTTTCCATATGGAAGAAAATTTCTTTAGCAGAACCTAAACTTCCGACAGTGCTTTTGCATTACAGAATGGTACAGCTTTGACATGGAAATAAATACACTCAGATCAGGTTTTAGAGCAACTCACCGGTAGGATTGGGTATGACTCTTCAGCATAAAGTCTACTGGCAAGGTTGAGTGAATAATTGTCTTTTGGTTGGGTGATTTGAGCGAACGTGTTTTTAAGCGAATTGTGGACACTTAGAGCTGAGCCACACTGAAAGGATACATAAATACAAAGATAGATTATGTTATTCTAGTTTTAGTACTTAGAATATCTTTTATACTATATGAGAAAAATAGAGTAGTTCAGACACTTCTGCTTATGAAACTGTTGTTCATCCTGTACATCTTGTTGATATAACTGATGTAGTTTTCTAATGTGTAAAATTCTGTGCTGTTTTTATACTGTAATTTCTTCATACCTCTCTCAGGGGAGCTTTCAATTGCCTGCTACATTATCTAGCTCCAGCAGATCAGATAGGCTTTCCTTCATTCCCAACCAGTCCCATTTAATCAGTAACATCCAGCTACCTTGTCTACACATGCAAATTTTCCTTATATGCTCAATATTATGGTGCTAGGTTTCATCCTATGCCTGTTCTGAATCCTCTCTTACCTCCTTTCTCACTCTATTCATATGAACAAAGTGTTCACCCAAACTGGGGGATGCAGAACACCAGCTGCTCATCAGAGAGGTATTGGAACTGCAAGAGACTGGTTTATCTGCTAGATTTTGCTCACAGGAGAAAGTGACATAGAGAAAGAGATGAAATTATTTCTGTACCTGAGATTCAACAGTGTCTCCAAACCCTGTGATTTTATCAAAGTGAACAACCTGTAATTGAAAATAATAGTAGTTGAAATAACAGGTATGACAAAAATGAAAGTTATGCTACTAGGATTAATACATCATTCTTGAAGGAAACCTCTTAGCTAACTGTGAATCTGGGTGACTCAAAGGGTGCAATCGATCTGCAACCTCTGTGAATAGCTGGGCCTACTGTTCCCTGCTTAGATGATCTCTTTTTCTGTTGAACATCTATAAATCACTTTCAGTGCGTGCCATTAATAATACTAACTTTCTTCTGGGTAACAAGCCAGGCAATATCTGTGAAGAAAGTGAGAGCTATAGGAAACTCATGTGAAATATTTTGTAGTTTGAGCACATGTTCTGGCTCTTCTCTGGAAGTTTTATCTGCTCTCCTGACTCTATACAAAGGACACTAGAACGTGTTGTTGTCTTTGAGAATCCTACAGCTAACAATGATAAAATTTAAATCCAGTTTCAAGATTTCTGGCTAATTCATTTGTTTAACACTATGGGAGTTAGAGGTGGCCACAGCTTTTGATAAATCTGAATAGAGATTTTTTAGCTTCTGGGCTATGCAAGGGACATTGTCATATAATTTATTGCTGTGGCTCTATTGAGCTGCAAGAAGGTTTAAGTCTTTCACTGAGGCCTCACCTGATCTATCTGAGCCCTGGTGGTTTCTCTTGCACCTAGGTAGACCATGGACAGAGCTGAAATGATGCTCAGGGGGGAGTAGTAGATGTTCTTGTTGACATGCTGGACTCTCAGCTCCCTGAATACATCAATACAAAATTCTGTGCTTGCTGCACCGATGGACCCCATTGTGAAACCAGTATTGCCTAAAACAAACAGCAGAAGTACAATGACAATGTAAGGATGGAATACTGTACAAACACAGCACAATACACTTTAAAAATAGCTTTTAGTCAATGAAATATAAACAAGTAGTTTTGAAGTCATTCTTTGGTAACATGCCTATTGCTATGCTCATTTCTCATACATGTTGAAAAATCCATACTCATAAATCTGTTTCTGTCACATTTGTATTCAGTTGCCTTTTTGGCAGTACAGTTCCTCGGCAGTCTAAAATTTGTATGTGGTTTATGTTTATCTTTTTAAAGCAGTCAAACAACAATTGCCTGTTCTTATTTTCATTCAGTGAAGGCTAGAATTCCTTGGTACTCTGTAGTACCTTGATGAAAACAAGAAAATATGATCTGTCTTTGGTAGACTTGCAAAGCTGTGAATTTCAAGTGCAAATTTCAGTAGATTTACTCTAGGTTTGGACAGTTACAAGTAAAAGCAGAGGACAGTTGATGTTTTTATTTTCCAAAAATACACAAGTGCAGTAAAATATCTATTTTTTGCACAGCACTTCCTGTCAGTAGATCTTCAAAGGCTTGTATCTTTACCTTTGTTTTAATAATGGAAGCATGGACAGGCAATATAATTTGTCTAAGGTCACCTAATCTAGGAGAGGGACTGATGCACAGAATTATTATTCCACCATATTGTGCTTTCAGATATAGCTTGCTTTGCCTGAATACATTTATATATACTACAGTATAAAATTTATGAGAAATTTGATTTTGTTAGTGACATTCAAATGGAATAGAAGTGCAGACATGATAAAATAGCAATGCCTACCATAATACAGCACTGTTAAATGAATACTTGTTTGTGCATAGACCAGCAAAAGTTTTGTATTTGTTTCTGTCTAAGGTTTCTGGAAGTGCTAGACAGTGTAAGTTCTCTGTGCAACTGTGCTTATATAAAGGTCTAGGTCAGCATGAATCTAGTTTCCTTCCTGTGATTTATGGAAATTGTGAAAGTGTGATGTCCTTCAAAATTCAGCCCTTTATGCAGGTGCTTAATGCTGGGATCTCAACTTTGCTTTTGGAGCATTAAACTCTACCAAGGTTTTTAGTGACCATGTTCATGGGTATAAACGTACACTCTCACAGATATTTCTCTTATTTTCCTTTCCGGATACAAGTTCACATTTATAGATTATGGTAGAAACATAAGTCTGTACACCCACACAGATTTTATCTTGCGTATTGTTCACCAGCTGTATCTTCCAGAGATGCAATTGTTAGCGAAATTTCACACTAAACTAAACCTAGTATATTTACTAAATGCCACAGTTCTGCTATCAGTGGACTTTGTTGAACCAGAGGTCAACCAAGCAAATTTATTCTTGGTTGTCAAAAATCAAATTTAAAAGATACTGAAAGAGAGGGTAAGCTGCTCTTAAATAAGGTATTTTAAGCATAAAATAATAAGCACAAAGAATAAACTTGTAAAAAGTTGTCTGAAAACAAATACTCAGGTTTTACACATAATAAAAATGCATAAACATAGGTGAGAAGATTTTTAGAGAATATCGTGTAAATATTCAGTCCTTGTAGATACCGAAGATAACACAATAGTTGCTCTCTTCTTAAGTTTAGGCATAAAAAAGGAATAATATAGTGAGAAGGTAAGTTTTCCTAGAGAAATGCTTACCTTTCGAGCTTCAGCACCAAAGGCAATACAGCTTTCTAGCTGTATGTAGAGACTGTCTGAACCCTTGGGAATTTATACAATTCTGAATTGTGACCTACCCGCTGCTGCTCTTCAGAAGTTTGACCTTTGACACCATACAAATAATTTAATGGGATTAGGTCAGAATTGAGTTTCAATGGGCCCTTTTTTGATTGAAGGACTAGCAAATATTAGGTTTTTATTCCATGTAACAATGTGTTCTCCAAGAGTACATCAGGATTTGTGGATTGAAGAGCAGGAAACAGTGCTCATGTTCCTTTAAGCTTCACTTGCAACTAGGTAGTGAGATGTTAGTGAAAACAAAAAATGTGAAAACCTTGGTGCTAGAAAATATAATCAGTAGTTATTAGTCTGTCAGTAACTAGTCAAATTGTTATTATGGTTGTATTAACTGATCAAAACTCTCAACTGATCCTTTTTGAATGTAAAAAGTGCAGCTGAGCTGTTAGACAAAAAGTAAGAGCAGAACTTGGCCTATTATTCTATTGACAAATAAAGAAGGATGCCTGTAAGAAAACCAGTTGAGATGAAATTCAAAAGCATGTAAATTTCTTTGAAAAGTTGGGATATTTAAGAAAGATCTTTTGATGAGTGTGAAGGTTTCATAGCAAACTATTTTGTTCTCAGGGAGTAATAGCAAAACAAAGCCTCAGACAAAGAAAAAAAATAATCACTTCCAAATATGTTTGTGGTATGCACTCGCAATGTACCTCTCTGATCTTCCACGGGTTACTTAATAGCCTGGCAGATGACAGAGGAATTGTGAAATCCAGATAAAAGAGAGTTCATGGTCTGTGGGACAATCATAATATAAAATAGCAAATATATTTGAGTTATAAAAGCATTTGTTCTGTATAAAAGCTATTGTGCTGTGTTGAAATAATAGAATGGACAAACAGTGAAGAAACCATTCTGACCTCTGTAAAGTACTATGTGATTTAAAATAAGGCAGGGGGATTCCAAAGTCAGTACAACATAATTCTTCAGAACATAGGGACATGACTGTGATCTCCGTTAAGGAGAAGAGGTAGGCTCCTGTACTACTGCCAAAAGCTTAAACACTGCAATTTTCTTTGCCACAGTCCGATTCCTTTTGTGAAAATAAATGTACCGTAGAAAACTACATTCTCTTTGATGAGTTGGTGTCTCCAAGGCAGTCTGAGGACTTAAGCAAGACAAGAATGTACTGGAAGTATTATTTTTTTGGAAGGTCTCTGCTCTACAGATGTCAGCCAAGTGTTTTGGTTTGATTTTGTTTGTGGTTTTTTGTTTTCCCACAGGTAGTCTGACAGACATGTATCTATACTTAAGCACAGAATAATACTTCTCTTTTTAAAGTCAGGCCTACTTCTTGTACTTTTTCAGCCTTTAACAAAGCTTAAAAATCTTATCTGCTTTTTCTGATGATAGAATTGCTTCTCAGAAAACATTATCCCTACATATAAAACAAATGTTAGTATGCCGATAGAGAAAGGGAATAGAGAATGAGTCTCCCAGGTATGCTGTTAATCAAAAATCTCCACCATCTGGTCAAACAGTGATAATGAATTTTGTGCATGTATTCTACTCAGCTTTTCATACCTGTTAACATAGAAACCAATGTAGACCAGTTGGTCCTGCCACTTTGAAACATCCTGGTGTTGAGGCAATTAACTGTTTACCAATCAGCCATCCAGGCACTGGAGAAGACATTCAGCCTCAAAGAGATGCTTCCAGACACTTTAAAGCATTAAGACAGTGCTACCATAGCTGAGAATAATGATGTCCTCAAAGATGTCCTTGAGCCTGAGGCAGTAAAGAGGCAGTTTTAGCCTACCCATGTCACATGGATACAACTAGGGGGACTCAGTAGTTCAGCTCAACTCCTGTCAACTCCTCAACTCCTATCACCTCTCGTGCTTTCAAAGGGAGAGTATCTGTAAGGGTGAGCAAGCCTTGTGAAACAAGAATATATGGTGCTTTTCTTAATGAAAATTCTCTGTGAGAAGCTCTGTCCTTGGCTGAATTGCCAGATAGATGATCCTGAATGATTTCTGTCTCCTGAGAGTCTTCACTACAGAGAAAGAGGGAATTATCCAGTATGGCCAAAACTGTCAGCCGTTTCTTCTGAGCAGACACAAGGTCAGGTCAGTAAAGACAAGGTGTTTCCACAGTACCCTTGGCATATATAATCAAGCTTTATTTTATTTTATTTATTTTATTATTTGTTCAGTGTGTTGCCTCCTTTGGGTGTTACGAATAGATGCTTTTTATTAACACATCACATTAATGTATCTTAAGAGTGGTGAATAACAACAGGCTGTTTCTCACCCAATGGTTCATTGTACCAGTTTGCCAAGACACTGAACACTTAAGTAAGTACCCACATTCCTTCTTTTGTATCCACTGGCAGAGTGGGTCCCCATTTCATTTGCGTAGCTCAGGAGGTCTAGTGGTACCACAGATAAAGGGTGAGGCAGAAGTGCTTCCTAGTGCTATGTAGGCAGAAGAATATCTTGCATAAGCTTGCAATACTAAACTAAGGGGAGCTGTGGACTCCCTCCAATATAGAGAGATCTTACAGAGAAATCTGGATAGACTAGATTGCTGTGCTATCACAACTGTAGGAAATTTAACAGAGCAAGTGCTGGATACTCTATGTGGGATAAGAGGTAATCCTGGCAATACATACAAATTAGGAGACAAGGGGCTGGAGAGCAGCCCCACAGAAAAAGATCTGGAAGTCTGGGTTAGTGGCAAGTTAGTGTAGGACACAAAAGTTGGTGTATGGCAACCAAAAACATAGCCAGCTGGTTGAGGGAGGTGACTGCCACACTCTACACTGCACTGGTGTTACCCCCGCCTAAATTACTGTGTGTAGTTTTGAGTGCCTCAATATAAGAAGGACATCAAACTACTGGAGTGTGTTCAGAAGAGTGTGACCAAGATAGAGAAAGGCCTCAGGAACAGGACTTACAAAGAGTGGCTGAGGTCTCTTATTTTGTTCAGGTGGGAGAAGAGAAGGCCGAGGGGTGACCACATCACAGTCTACAACTTCTCCAAGGGGGAAGTAAAACGGGAGGTGCTGAACACCTCTCTCTGGTGACCACTGACAGGACACAAGGAGATCATAGAATCATAGAACAGCAGTTTGGAAGGGACCTCAAGGATCATCTGGTCCAACCTTTCTTGGCAAAAGCAAAGTCTAGACAAAATGTCCCAGCACGCTGCCCAGCTGAACCTTAAAAGTGTCCATTGCTGGGGAACTCACCACTTCTCTGGGGAGGTTGTTCCAGTGGCTGATTGTTCTGGAATGAAACTGAGTCAGGGAAAGCTCAGATTGGACATTAGGAAAAGGTTCTTCCCTGAGACGGTGGTGAGTCACCGGAACAGGGTTCCCAGGGAAGGGGTCATGGAACCAAGCCTGTCAGAGTTCAAGGGATGTCTGGACAATGCTCTTAATCATATGGTTTAATTTTAGATAGTCCTATGAGGATCAGGGAGTTGGGCTTGATAATCCATATGGGTCCCTTCCAACTTGATGTATTCTATGATTCTATGAATCAATGTGTCCACATCTAATGAGCTGTTTCCTCACGCTGTTTATAGTGAACCCCAGATCCATGCCCTAACTTTCACTCTTAATCCCTGTTTTGCTAAGGGTCACTTTGTGTTCACAGGGTTTATTTCAATTTCTACCCCACTGGTCTTCCATATAAGACTTGGCTACTACATTTAACTCAGATCTGCCTTCCAAGTATCCCTCAAACCCTTCTGAGGAGTCGTGATTTTCCTTCCCTTAGTTTAGTTTATTGTACATGAATTATATCAGTGTCCAGACCTGTGTCACAGGCCCTGATCATCACAAGTGGTCTGTATTTTAGGACCTACAAACATACTCAGTTTTGTCAGTGATTATTTTTTTTCATATTGGAAGTATAGAATAAAAATCATCCCAGAGGTGTTTTTTTCTGCATGGTGAATTCGACTTCTGTGTGGAGTCCTCATTCCAGACCTGCACAACAGTTTTGTATGTGTTCGATGCAGAATTTTGTTTCATGTTTTGCCTCAAAGAATTGGATTTTCAGGTTCAGAACACACCCACAATAAGCGGAGACATGGAAGGATAAGAAGCTCTGCTTTGATAGTGCATGAGAAAGATATGCTGCACTCCTTCCCAGAGGATGGAAGTTCTAGTTTTCTGTGCTCAAACTGATAGTTAATGCAAGGCCAGTTGTAAGCAACAGAATCTACCCATGAGCAGATAAAGAACTGGATCAGAACAGGCTGTCAGCATAGAGTCAGCACACAGAAGGTCTTGTATAGTCTGCTTGACATGGGGTCTAGAGAAAGTAAGCAAACCTTCCCTGCAGTTGGGAGGCTATCAGGGACAGCTATCAATTGTTGCTTTCCGGTGCAGCTGTGCAAACCAGTACAAACAGTTCTGTCACACATCCATGTTTGACAATGCTTGTCTCAAGAAAGAGGTCAGCTAAAGCTTACTCTGCTGAACAATTCATTGTAGAGCCGTTCCTAAACTAACAGACTGCTGACTACCTGAACTTTGGGCACCTGAGAGTATAAAAGGCACTTTTTTATCCATCCGGATATGAAGTCCAGGTCAGCTCACTGACCAAAGCCTCTCATCCAATCACAATCCTACACAGAACTTGAGATTTTTGTCCTCCTCCTTGTTCCTGGTCTTTTGCCAGTAGGAATAAGCACATTAATTGTTTTGTGTTGGTCTTCATTCCACATTGCGATTCTAGAAGCTGTCATTCCATGAGGGACAGAAACAACTGTTCAAAGAAAGAGAAATCATTTTAGACTGAATGATTGCAGCTGTCTAACTGGCTGTCACTGCAGACAGTGGTGCTGTAGCTATCAGTGATGGTTTCTCTCTCAGTTATGTGGGACTCTGTTTTTTCCCCAGTACAAAGGAAATTGAGGTGTCTGGTCAAGCTCTTTCAGACAGGAGCTTGTAGCCCACCTGGCACCTTTCTACAGCAGCACTGTGCCATTCTGAAGAGATGGATGTTGTTGCCTGCAGTGCTTGCCTTGATCTCTCACAGGGGCATTTGTCATTGCACTTAATTATCATTGTGATATCCCATATTAGGTCTTAAGCTCATTTAAACTTGACATGGTCTCAGCCTTCATTGTACAGCCAATGACTGCTTAATGATCCCCCATGAATATTTGATCTGACATAGGTTTGTGTGTCTTCCATGGTATATCTTTCAGTGATCACACCCCACAAGTCAGCAGCAGGTTGGATGAGAGTGTTTGACCCTGAACCTGAAGATCATCTTCACTGTAGTTGAAGGAGTTTTAGCCTCACTTACATGCAAAGCCTTTCACGTGCTCCCATATATATCACATATCTTGCTGCTGAAGCAATATAAAGGCTATCTCTAATGATGAAAGTGCCTTTGTTCTGACTGAGCTCAAATACAAAAGAAAGTGTACAGTAGTTAGAAGTAAGAAGAATCTACCAGACAGGAGTATAAAAGTTTTCCCCATGCATGCAGGGATAGAATTTGGAAAGCAAAATTTCTGATGGAGGGAAAACTGACAAGGGATGTGAAGAGCAGTAAGAAAAGCTTCTTTAAGAACACCAAAAAGAAGATCAAGGAAAAATCAGGATGATTAGGCAAGGTTCCTGATGATTTGGAAAAGTGACTAACTTTCAGAAAGGGAAAGGAGGAGAATTCAAAAGACTACAGAGGTTTGCAGTCACTGAAAAGGTGTAGTGCAGTGCTGCAAAGCGCTAGAGCTAGTGTTCATTACAATCTACATTAAGAAAGGCACTATAACTCTATAAGATACTGCTTAATATACCATTTATTGCAGCAAATGTTAAAAAGAAAAAGAGGATAGTATGGATAATCTTACACTCCCTCAGATGCAGTGAACCCCAAGATGTGCCGCATTGGACAGAGCATCAGTGAAGGTGCAGGTACCATTCATGGAGACAGACGTTAACTGAACATTTTGGTCTGTGGAGCTCTTGTAGAATTTTCTAAGGAAGAAAAAAACTGAATTCGTATCTATTGTGAAACAAAAGGATATTCGCAAGAAAACATGCTGCTTCACTTAATGATAAACACAAGGAAACGGGTGGTGCACTCGCACATGCCAGGCAGGGTCTACCTACAGGTTCCTTTCTTCTGACATGCAAAATTTACCCTGCAGCCCAGGGGTATGTTCAGCAGAGCACAGGACAGGAAGCCAACCTATACGCTCGGTACAGCACAGGCCTGTGCCTTCTTGTGTCAACTGTTATGTGGATCACTAAGTCCTTGATGTACAATTGTATTCAAGTTTGAATCACTACAGAAGGCTCCAAAGTAAACCCTTCTGGGAGCAGTTCAAGACACATGAAGGAATAATACATAATGTGAAAAGCCAGCACAGAAGTACTGAGGGCAAATACCTCCTGACCAACCACATTGTTTTGTAGGATGGGATGGCTTGCTCTATAAACAAGGGAAGAGCAGGGGATATTGTACACCCTGGCTTTAGAAAAGTCTTCAGAATGATCTCCCAGAATATCCTTGTGGTCAGATTGGAGAGTTATAAGCTGAGTAAACAGACAATACTGTGGAAAATTAGCTGGACTTTCAAAAGCAGGGCTACTGTGAGGACAGTGAGCCAGGCCAAGGGTCCCCTGATGTGTGGGCAGTGCCCTCACCAGCCAGTGCCACACCACAAGATCTGACCATAGGGAGGCAGAACAGAATGCCAGTAACAGCCATTGAATCATAGAACCACAGAATGGTTACGGTTGGAAAGGACCTTAAAATCATCTAGTTCCAAGCCCCTTGTGATGGGTAGGGACTCCTCACACTAGACGAGGTTTCTTAAAGTCCCATCCAACCTGGTCTTGAACACTGCCAGGATGGAGCATTCACAATTCCCTGGGGATATTGCAAGAGAAGAACCAGGGCCAGGGTCCATCTACAGAGCTCAGGGAACAGAGCGAGCTGGCTGCTCCATGTGGCATGGGAGATGCACTGACCAGGGCCCAGCCCCATGGCAAGAGGAGGACAGATCCTGAAATGGTGACAGGTCCAACCAAGTCTTCAGGTCATAAGGCAATATAGTGACAAGGCAGGTCCACAATCAGTCTGGGAAGTCGATCCACAAGTGAGGGTGGGGATGAGGCCTGGTGACCACCAGATGGGTCCACAGTGACAGAGCAGGGCCAAGATCAAGCCAGAAAATCAGTCCTCAAGCTTCTGGGATCAATGAAATGAAGAGGCCCATGGCTGGGCAGAGCAGATCTGTGGGGAGATAGAGATTGGCCCTGACTCAGTGTCACTGGGGCAGGGGCTGATGGCCTGAGGGGTAACATGGGGGTCTGGGCTGTGAGTAGGTGAGGAAGACCCCATGGGAAGTCAGGGCCAACAAGGGCTTTTTAGCACTCTCAGGGCTCAGACACAGCAGCCTCCTCTCTGAGGCAAGTGTATCCTAGCTCCTTAGGGAGACCTGGGCGCAGGAGGGACTTGCTTTAGAGTCACTCAGTGGCTGTGGGGTGTTAGTGGGCTGTTTCAGAGGACATAGAGCCAGGGCAGGGACAGTAGACTGGAAAGGGACATGGCATGAGCACGTGGGGGCTGAGTGAGGGGGTCAGGCCAACCCAACAGGCACAAGCCAGTGAGGAATGGGGTCTGGCTGGGTGGAAGGAGGCTCACTTAGGAGCCTGGGTCCGAGTAACAGGTGAGTGCTGTGGGGAGATCAGGAACTTATGTAAGGACACAGACCAGGTTCCCTGGTGCTCAGGAGAGGGCTCAAGGGGGCCTGAGCTCACTGCCAGGGAGAAGTAAGGGCCAGCTTCTTCTCCAAAGAAAGACAAAGCAGGAGGCAAGGGGGTCCCACCACCAGCAAGGCAGGACTCTCACCAGCCAGGGCTCAGTCCCACAAGATCTGGGTAGAGCAGACCCAGAGATCACAAGACAGCTCCATCCAAGAGCCCAGGTCATAAGGCAATGTCATGGCTACGAGACAGGTTCAAAGACAAACATCAAAGTCAATTCACATGTCAGAGCTAGCCTCGGGTCCAGTGATCACAAGGCAGGGCCAAGGTCACACTAGGAGTCCTTGGCTAGGCATGGACACAGCTGTGTTTGAGCTGGAGACTGAAACACCTCTGATGCAGCACAGAGAGGGACTGAAAGTCCACGTCAGCTTAGAGCTCCTGCATCCATACGTGTGGGCAGAGGCTCCAGGTGCAGCTGGTCAGGACCACTAAAGGCTTGTAAGCGCACTCAGATCCTTGTACCCACTCACTTATGAGGAAAAGAGATGGACCTGAAGACAAGGCTACCAGGCTTTGGTCTGAGGTCCATCAGGAAGCAGGCCTGGAGACAGGCACCTACCACATACTTCTGGCAGAGACTGAAATGCCAGGTCTCAGCTGACATGGGCTTTTGCTGCTGGCAACAGTCTTGACTTGAGGAGTTTCACAGGATTTCTTGCTGATTAACATAAAATTACTGGTTTTGATTCAGGTATTGAAAAAAACAATGTGACAAACTATGAAACAGACCTTTCATCCCACTTCCCCACACTCAACTTCAATCCAAAACCTCTCTTTCTCTGCTTCCTGCTTTTCAGCTTTCTTGTGACACTCAGTGTTCCCAGTCCCCTTGGTGAAGAAGCAGCAGGCAGGGCAGGAGGTGGAGTTGGTGTATAACTGTGCTTTCTCAGATATCATTTGGGAGCCTCAGCCAACTTCCCCCTCAGCGTCCAGAACATTCTGTGAGTGCTCTTCCTCTGGTGCCCATGATCAGAGCATACTGCCTGCAAACTCGTGCCTTCAGCCGTGGCTTTGATTTGCTTAGGAGAAAGTAGGCCTTTTGTGCAAGTCAAATGTGCAGAGAAGTGTGGCGTAGTCTCAGACAATTATAATCCCCAAACGACTGAGAAGATATGTGAGCTCCGAACCTTCTCCAAATGACATAATAAGGAAAAGCACACTTAGTATACAAAGCACTTCTAATGCTGTCCTACGCAGCATTAAAAGGAGTGTGCTTTGTGGCTGCTTTTTTTCCACAGACCCCTAGCAGAGCTGTGTATCTAAAACAATGCAGCACACCATGGAAGTGGCGTGCAGTGGAGAGACAGATGGCAATTTATTTATGTACCAACTTCACTCATGCTGCCAGGGAACAGAAGGATTACTGGACAATACCTGGACTTTGTGGGAACTGGGATTAATGTTTTTAAATTCCTCATGGACTTCAGAGCTCAGAAGCAGCAGGCAGTGTTTCCCCTCATGGCTGCTATTCCCTCATCATGTGTAACACCCTCCATCCTGTCATTTGCAGAGCTGCTCCCCATGAGGGCTGCAGTAGCCACATTTATCATGGCAGAGCCTTTATAGCAAGTCCTGCTGGCCCAGACAAGCAATGTACAGGCACAATTCTGAGCCCAGCCATTGATGCAGGGGTGTAGATTTTATTCAGCTTTGCTTGTACATCTCAGTTTAGACCCTATGGAGGAAGTTTTCTCTTTAATAAACCAAACAACTCTATCCCTTCTACAGTATTTGACTGTGATATTATTTTTCCATTCAGGACGCAGACATCTTAAAAATTACCCTGGACTTTCACCAAACAACTTTTCTTTTTCTTAAAAATTACTGGGTTCCAAGCATAATGCCACTGCATGACATTTTCAGTATATCAACCAGAATCATCTGCTTGCAGGAGGAATAAAATAAGGACAAAATTAGAACCTACGTTGAGCTTCCAAACCTAGTTTTCAACAGGTGCCTGTCTTTCAGAAGACTGATAGGCATCAATTTGTACCCATAGTGACACCTAATGGCCCAGATTAAAATGAATCAAATAGTTCTGTAGCACAACACGAACATTAGGTGTATCCTGTGCCTTGAAAAACCCTCTCGTGTATAGTTTTAGGAAGCCACCATTTCAGCCTCTATTTTCTCCATATCTTTGCTTTAAAATACTCATTGAGCAGAAGAATGGTTGAACAATAGAATAGCTGGGTTTTTTCTTCATGTTATGTAATAAATACTTCCATAATAAATGTTGATAGTTTTATTGTCATTGTACATAGGAAGTGCAGAGTGACAGGTATGCTGATTTCAGTTTAAGAACAGTTTTATGAGCTTACACAGTCTGCTGCAATACTTTACAAGTCCTGCCATTTCTTTTTTTTAGTTGCTGCAAAATTCTGTTGACTGCTTTTGGCTATGAGGGAAGCAGAACATAGCGTACACAGTAAACCTTGAAATGCTATATCTCTTGAAAACCGTTTTTGCTTCAATATTTGTGCTAACTGTAGCTAACACTTTATGACTGTCTTGGGAAGACCAGTATTTGCAATTGTTCCATAAACTAGACTTCGTAGGAGCTATGACAATGTGTGTCCCTGCTGCCAGCATGATTTCAAGTTATATTTAATGCTGACATTGCAAATGGTTGAGACAGCTCCAAAATCTGCCATGTATGTCTCTCCTTTTGTAAGCACTTTTTAAATACTGATACTGAAAACTGAAGTTCTGTGTGTGTCCCAGCAGAAGGAAGATTGCTTAACTCAGCAATTAACACTAATAATCTTTTCAATTGGATAAACTGTAACCTGCAAAACCGTGACATAGGAAATAACATGTCCTAGAGGAATATTACATCAAAAAGAAATAAGAAATATTTCCTCCCATGATTATTGTGGGTAATAGAGAGCTTAAGCAGTCCACCTTTTAAGACTCTCCCCTCACGTTTTTGAACTTATATCTCTTAGGCATCACCTTGATATATTCACAGAGGAAATCTTTTAAAGCTGTCTGGGAATACAATAGCAAAATTAGTTATTGATGTGCCATACGGACATAAGCTGAAGGTAAGAAAAGGAGCTATAGGGTTTACCTTGCTTGAGCTCAAAAGCTCTTTAGTGGCTATACGGGTACATTCTGGTTTTGAAAATAAGATCCGAATCCTATTCTAACCCACTTCTGTCCCACTACCCACTATGTCATATGTTTCAGGTTGTGTGGTGCAGTAACCCAGAATAGGTAATGACAATGACATGTTTATTTTGCAATGCTTTTATTAGAATAAATAGAAGGACCACCAATTAACATTCGCAAAATCAATGGTATGTCACTGCAATGAAGGTGGAAAATTATATCAGTCAGGAAGATATTGTATTTGGAGATGATAATCTATGAAGAAATGGTGGACTTTCTAGATGTTTCCTCAGAACAAGAGAGACAGACACAGGCACAGAGAGGCACAGCCTTATACTGACATGCAGCACAAAGAAGCCCACATGCATTAGTGGAAGAAGAATGCTTTGCTAAAGCACAGAATTATGTCTGCAAGTTGCCCGGGCATCAATTCAGTGGTGGCTGTCCATAAAGGAATTAGGTTATTCTGAAAGCTGTGTTTCTTTCACTAACATCCTATAGAGAAACCGGATTGTCAATTAAAGTGGGAGTATTTCACACAAAAATCAAAACACTAGCCTGTCTCTCAAGTTATTCAACAGTGATGGGAGATATTCCCAAACTGCCTCCTGAAATTCTCATTCAATCTTGGGTATAAGTCCTGAATACAAGTGGTGTGAGCAGAAATACCTGCACCTAAACATCTGAAAAGTCATACACTTCTTCAAGGACATCTCACTAGATATTGAAGGCTTTCCATTTGGAGAACATATTGAAGGGATGAGATTATACTACAATCCTACAGTAAAGGGGATCTGTTTCTGAGGGGAAGACAAGCTTTATTTCCAGCTCCTTTTCTTCTTAAGGAGAGCAATATTTACCAACAAAAAGGATGATGTTGGTTGGATTATGTTTGATGAAGAAAAGGAAAGGGTGGTCAGCCTTAAACTCTTCAAACTCAGAAGATTGTTTGATGTCTCCAGTCACACCTGCTGAACCAGCCGTCTCAGTGCCCTCTTCATTGACTTCCATGTAAGCCTTATGGATGGCCTCTGATATCTTCAGGCTCTTTGCTGAAGAGATGCCAGACAGATCGGCTGAAGAGCTGAACAGGTCGGTCATACCCAAGGCCTTTAAGACAGTTATGAGGTTGTATTTTTCCTCGATCTTCATGCGCGGGAGGTACACTTTCACTCTCTTCTTTTCCATCACGCTGGGACTGGTCCACTCCGTAAATTTATCAAAGTTGATTTTTTTCTCAAGCTGCAAAGAGAGGCAGGAATGAAATGCCTGAGACGAAAGTGCAAGCGCCTTAACATCTGTGTTTATACCACTTGCTACTATGTTTTTCATTTACTTTGTGTACACAATAGAACTGATACTTATCTTAAATATATTTGCTTATATCGTATGCTTCCTCCTGACTATGGCCTATGTATCATCTGTCTTAATGAAGTTCTCCAAAATGTTGTCATCTGAATATTTCCTCACCAGATCAAAAAGCTGTTCCTCCTGGTATATATTTTATTGATCACTTCCCTCACCTTAGTTCCTTTCTAGTAGTGCTTTTCCCACTTTCCTTTTAGCTAGCTCCTGTACGGTCTTCCTCGCCACTTCGATTTTTTAGTTCCCTTCAGATAAGCTTTTCTTGCTTAGCAAACGCTCGAGTGCCCTTCTGGAAGACTGAAATCACTCAAGATTTTAAAAAAATCTCGCTAGCATGTCTGTTTCTGGTACCTGATGGAGACCGATGCATTTAATAACTGATTCAGGGCTATAATAGCACTACTCTCCTTTACTTTTGTTTTATGAGCACTGAGCCCAGTGCTCTTCTAAGACACCAGTCTCAGCCTGAGCACTTGGTAGCACTTGGGGGCTTTTGTGCTCCCCCACCTGCTCAGCACAGCCATGGGGTAGGCAGCTGGGATGTAAATGGACGGCAAAAGATCTGGTGGCAGCCAGGTCCCACTGAGCTGGTACCTCTTCTGTTTCCCATGACAGGGCCATACCTGCTCCAGACCAGAGACATCATCAGGCAACAACACCAGCATGCTCAGCTTTCCACTGGCATACGGCAGCTCCAGGATCTTAATCTTCTCTGAAGGCACAGCTCCCATTTTGAAAGTACTGTTCTGACACATCATTTGCACAGGTCTGCTTTCTTGCTGCAGAAACACAAACGTGAGACAGTGTGACTGGGGAGTGATTTTTTCTTTAAGCAGGCAAAACTACAAACTCTTAGAAAGGGACGGGAATTGATCTTGAAGCATGCTGCCTTTGAAAAAGAGCTGTGCTTCCATTTTCCTCTCTTATATGCTGGTGTGCCCTGGAAGCCTGGTCATACACAGCTCATGCAAACACCCCATTGTCTTAGGCCCAGGTTCTAGCAGCGAGCGACCTAGCTAAATCACCCAACCTGTGACAGCAACAGGCTGTATGTGTAGCAGGTTGGCTGTGCAAGCCAAAAGCTGTCCTGGCCAGAAGATGGGTCCATGCCCTCCTACCTCTGTCACACTGAAGGGCACTTCCTGAGTGTCTTCTTCTTTAAATGCTGTCTTCCATATCCCTTTGAAGTAAATGGCATTCACAACGACCAGTGCAGTATCTGGGTCGACAGAGCCTGTCACAAGGAAATCTTGAATCTGTCCTTTAAGAAAGAGTCAGGGCAGAGAGTGATAAGTTACACCTGGTGTGCACAAATAACTGCAATGAAGGGCATGGGGATGGAGAGGTGCTACTTTGTGGAATTTTGTTTTCATAACAATAAGCAATAAGCAACCTGCTTTTTTTCCTAGACATTATGAGGAGAGGAAGACAAAGGTATAGATTACAGTAGGTGGGGGAAAATATCTGCTACCCATTTTTCAGTCCTTACCATTTGTCTCTTTCTCCACCCAGGAATTAATGAGCTGTCTTGCTTCCTCTGCAGCTGTTTTGAAGTCAACTTCTTCCATCCCTGCTTTGTAGAATTTCTTAGCACACTTTAAGTATTCCTGTAAGCAGAAGGATTGCTGTTGTCAGACAGATGAGTACTTGAAAATGTGTGAATGTGAAATGCAAGACTGAAATGAAGCAGAATGGTTAAAAGAACAGTGAACCTATGCCTCTATGTTTGAACATCAGTCACTGCTGTCTTCCTGTGACTGAATCTTAAACCTCTATAAGAAAGATTACTTCAAATACTTAGGTCAGCACTTTTTTTTAAGATAAGATTTTAAATATAAATTTTTAAATATTTTCATAATTTTACTAAAACACATTCAGTTTAATAAACATTTTTAAGGACAAACAATGTTCGTTTCCTGTCTTTGTGACTGATTTTTATTTTTAATACTGTGTTTCTTACATTCTTAGATTCCAAAACCAAAGCTTCCTTTCACTGGGAAGATTTGATAATTTGGCCTTGAAAAAAAAATGCAAATATGACAATTTCAGTCTTCATGCTTTCAAGCCATAAAATATTTTTCATTTCCCTTAAAAGTTAAATTTTTCATTAAGAGACATATTCTAGCAAATGAACAGCTATCTTGATTACTCTCTATGACTGCTGCAACATGGGCGTATTTTATGCCATTATACTTTTGCCTGACTTCCATATAACAGCCACAGGAAGGTTCAAACTCATTCTGAGCAAGTTCCCCTCATGGCTCACAACCACTTCTTCATCAACAGCAGCGGGCTGGTGATGGTGGTGCTTCTGTAGGGTGGAGTCACAGGGCCTTTATGGGGAATCCTGCAGAAATCAGGTCCCAGTGCAACTCACCGGAAGAATGGGGTATGTCTTTTCAATATAGAGTTTGTCAGCAATCTTCAGTAAGTAGGTAGCATTCGGCAGGGTGAGGTCTGAGAGAAGATCCTTGAATGCATTGTGGATGTATTCAGAAGTGCCACACTGAGGTGATGACATGAAAATAAGAAGACACATTACATTAGTTTCTTCTTGTAGTATCATAGAATCATAGAATGGTTAGAGTTGGAAAAGACCTTAAGATGCCCCTGCTATAACATAAGACCTTAAAGGGTTGTCCCTATAAGTTAAGAGTCATTCTGCAATGGAATCCTCCCCCACAGATACAGGACTGTCACTTTTGGGACAGCAGGTGCTGTGGTGGTAGTGCATTGTTCATCCTTCTCAAGGTAAGTCCCCTGAAACGTGAGTTTTGTAAGAGTGCAGTTGTGTTCGTGTTACTGACACTCTTGGTTTGAGAATATTACCGTAGTTTTTGACAGGGTCTGAAACTGTTTTGTTCTGAGGAGAAAATCAGACAGAAAGGAGTATCAGGTTATTTCTCTACCTCAGAGTCAATAGCGTCTCCAACTCCTGTAATGTTATCAAAGTGAAGAACCTGCAAGAGAAAACGCCAGTGGTAGAAATAACAAACATGACCAAGAATTATGTGAATTTGAGATTTACACATGATGCTTAACATTGAGTTGTTGGCTCAGAAAAAAAGTATTGTGAACTGAAAACACAGATGAACTAAAAATTCACAAGTGAGCTTGCAATTGGTTTATACCCTCTGTGGCCTTCTTGGGAACTGTAAATACTACTGTTGCCTTAGATGAGTTTTTCTTTGGATGTCTAGAATTAAATGAGTTACATATTCTGCTAATTGTATTCCTTTCTTCCTGGGGTTTGTGGTTTTTATATATTAAAAACAAAACAAAACAAAAAAAGCCCTAATTACAGTATCTGGAAGATATCAGAATTCAGAAAAAAAAAATCATATAATGAAATTTGATGACTGCTAATCTATTTTGTTATTGTTCTTGAGATTTTTTTCCTAAGTCAAAACTAACTGCCCCTTATAGTGACAATATGCAACTTTCCTTAGTATTTTCTCAGAATAACTCTCAATCCAATTCTCCATTTTGTAACTATGGCTTACTCTTGTGTATTAAAACAGGTGAGAAGCTCATCAGTGATTAGTATATTTCAGTGATATTACTTAGGAGGAGCAACAAGCACAAGCAGAGGTCACTTTACACTCATGTCAAGTAACTTACCTTCTCCATCTGAGACTGAGTGTTACCTCTTGCTCCCAGATAGACCATGGCCAGGGCTGAAAAGACGCTCAGTGGGGAGTAGAAGATGTTGTTGTTAACATGGTGGACTTTCAGCTCTTTGAATACATCAAAAGCAAATTCTGCATTTGCTTCACTGATGGAACCCATTGTGAAATCAGTGTTTTCTAAAGAAAACAGAAAGAGTCTGGCTTATTACTTTGAAATACATTAATGGTAATGCGAGAAAGTCAGTACACTTCAACCCCCGAAATTGGTGCACAAGGTTTTTCTTTGCAACAAACAGAATCCAGTGGCGTGGATTTAAAAGGCAGGCGTGCTTTTGGATTCGTGAGCAATGAAAGTGCTGGGTAGGTACCGATTATGCGTAAGCTGGTGATTCTCTTATCTGAAACTTGATTTCTCCCTCTCTGTATACATACACCGTATTGTTGAAAACGTTGCAAAGAATGTTAGTTACCTTGAAAGAAGCATATTAACAGTCTTTTCTTGTCTCTTAAGAAAAAAAAAGATCAACATGGATTTTTTGAGACTCCAAATCAGGCTCTTCACTATCATTCTTAACATCACTTTTAAGATCAGTAAAGAGATGAATAGGTCAGCCCTCTATGATCCAGACTGCTGTTAATGTCAGTATACAATGTACATGTCTGAAACAACAGCATAAGTTTTGCTAGATTTATTCTGATTTTAGCCTAATGTAAACAGAAGCTAGATTCTTACACCACCGACTTTGTCAGAGGCCCCCAAAATTAGCAACATTACTTTTATTTCTTTAAACAGGATTATAAAGGCACACTGTTAATAGCATCTCACTGTTTTAAAAAAGTGTTCTTTAATTTTTTATCACCTTTTCCATAAAATACACCCTTTAATAAGACAGTGCTTGTTCAGCTTTTTGTTTAATTTGCGGAGATCTTCATATCTTCTGTATTTAAGTATTTTTCTGCCCTTTTCCTCACATCCTTGTAAAATTTTCCCTGTAGTTTCAGCACCTCACATTTTGTATAACGCTGGAGGGAATTATTTTTTAATAAAGGAGACAACACAGAATAGAAAATACAATACTCTAAAGTCTAATACAACAGTATAGCATCTATACCTCTTAAAATTTCCCACATGTTGGCACAAACAGAGAGAACCTTGCTAGGGTGGTAGGTTTTCTCTTTCATCTTAGAAAATGTGACTAAAAGATAATACAGAGTTGCAGTATGCTGGGGTCACCTGAGCACACTGCATTCCTTAATTTCATTCAGAGAATATCCATAAAACCTGCAAGTGAGCTTTAGTTGCACCCTCTGGAATTTAAGCAAATTCAATTTTGTCTTTTAATCCTTAATGAAAAAGGAACAGAGGAAAAAGGAAGAAAGGCTGTCACAGCGTATCACCAGCTTTCAACATGAAACAGCTGTTAAACAAAATGTTAGTTCATACAAACAAATACTTTGACTTTTGTGCATGGTAGAATATGAAACAGTAAAGTAATGGAGAACACATGTGAAAGTGAGGTGAGGTTTCAGCAGAAGGCATCCTTTAATCATTTGTTTCTTCAACTAACACTGAAAGTCACAAACAGGAGGTTACATCAACGAAACTTTTTGCAATATTTGCTGCAGACCATTTTTTCTTAAATTGCAGAAGAGAACTTCAATCATCATCAAAAGAAGTGCTTACCTTTTCAGCTTCACCTGCAAAGGTAATAGTACAGCTTCTACGCTGTACTTGGTGCAGACTTGCCGAACTCCTGGGAATATATGTGTAATTTTGTGACACGCCCCACGCTGCCTGTTCTGTGTTTAACAAATAAAATGATGGATGGAGCTCAATGTCAGGTGTGTACTTTTACTTGGAATAAGTCCATTCTTTAGAAAAAAAAAAGACTGAATGCCTGAATGAAAGGTTTTTCCACTAAAATCCGTAACATGTCCAGAATGGGAGATTTATTCATATAGTACATGAAACCTTGCAGAAAATGAAGGATCATATTGAAATAGCTGAAGCAAAAATAGTGTAAAAGCTATTAATTGGAACTTGTTGTTAATGGCAGCAAATAGTGTGGCATAGCTCATGAAAATATAAAATGTGAGAAAAAGTCTCTAAGGAATTTGAGTTTATTTCTTAGTTATTCCTCTGTATTGAGTACTGACAGACCAGTTCCCTTTCAGAGTCTTTGTTCTATTAACTCAAAAAGTTTATTAAGATCAGCATCTGCAGGACTGCTTGCTATGGTATGTCCACACTATAGTTATTGCAGCTTTTCTCTCTCCTGTTGCTGGCTGGACTACCAACATCACTGGTCTTTCTTCCAACCAGAATACAGTGCACTTGCTGAAGAATGGGGAAACTTCTGCTACCAAGGAACTTGAGAAAGAGCACATCCTTCAAATGTTAGTTGCCAAATTCAATAATATTGAAAAAGATTATTCTGCAAAAACATGCATGTAATTGCCCAGTGCCAATGTTTCACAGTTTCACAGACCTCAGTTTCACAGCTTTTTATCCTACAGCAACCTAACTCAAGGAACTCAGACATAGTCACAGTCTGTACAACACATCAGTAGAACAAAACCTTCACTGAGCATATTGTGGGAATAAAAATTAATTTCAAAGGTAATATTCAGAGCATCTGTATAGAGAAGTATTACAGAGCTGAAGAAAGATGTATTGGGGAAACAAGGGTTGAGGTCGCTTTTTAAATTCAGGCATCAGGATATTTAGATCCCAGTCGGGTGGTACCATAGAATCATAGAATGGTTAGGCTTGGAAGGGACCTTAAAGCTCATCCAGTTCCAACCCCCCTGCCATGGGCAGGGACACCTTCCACTCGACCAGGTTGCTCAAAGCCTGTCCAACCTGGCCTTGAACACTGCCAGGGATGGGGCAGCCACAATTGCTCTGTGCAGCCTGTGCCAGTGCCTCACCACCCTCAAAGTAAAGAATGTCTTCTGAAATCCGTCTAATCTAATATCCCCCTTTTCAGCTTAAAGCCATTCCCCTTGTTCTGTCACTACATGTCCTTGTAAAAAGTCCCTCTCCATCATTCTTGCAGAGCCCTTTAGGTACTGGAAGGCTGCTTTAAGGTCTCCCTGGAGCCTTCTCCAGGCTGAACAACCAGAAAAGGATTCAAACTCACTGCTAAAATTTTAAGGAATAGTTTAAGGTGAGTTTGTTCTTTTCCACAGGTCATAGCACCAGATGCTAGGTTCAAAATGTGCCTTTTGTGCATATGAAGACCATTCTTCAGATCTTTCATAAGTAACTTCATGGCACACCAGGTGAACAAAACAGCTGAAAAAACATTCATGGTCTGCAGGACAGTCATAATATACAATAGCAAGCAGAAAAGTCACATAATTCTTTTGAAATGAAAGAATGAACAGACAATAAAAGAAACGGCTTTGACCTCTCTGAGTGCCATGTGATTTTAAAACAGAAATCCAAAGTCAATACACAAAATGCCTCTGAAATTGTTTAAAACAAATCATGCTCCTGGAAAAAAAAAGAGGTGGACTCTTTAACCCTTTTAGTTGTCTATACAAGTGGAAAGCCTCTGAACTGTCCATGCCTTTCTCCCTAAGGCAGTCCTTGTTAGTCCTGTTAAGCTGAAGATGCTAGTGCAGTAACAGTGAAGAGCTCAGTCTGAACTGCCGCATTTACATACTACTAGTATTTTACAAGGTGCAACGACACACACACAGGCTTGTCTGCTACAGCCATAGTTATACGGCAAGCGTGCTTTTGAGGAAAGGTGTTTAGCCCTTGTCTCACATTGCTCACTCATCACTGCAAATCTGTTGTAAAGACAGTAAGCTATTCCCTCACAGGAGTGATACATAAATGGTACACCACCACTGTTTTAAGCCCCGTTTATCTGAAAATGGTATCACCATGATGGTAGGAAGACAGATCGAATAGGTGAATGTGTCTGTACAATGCTGAATACTTTTAATAACACAACCGGGAGAACTCTCTAAAATGCAAGCTATTCCTGTGGCTGCTGCCCCTTCTGCCTTTTCTGCTTAAGACTGCTTTGATTGTGTTCAAACAGGCTTTAACACTCATGGCCATGGTCCATTGTTGTATACTTTACAGCTCAGAAGTCAGAGGATTAGCCAATATGTTCTACCCTGTCAGTTATGACTTTTCAGTATGACTTGAACCTTTTTCCTGACAGCCAAATTGTCTAGCAGTGCAGTCTGTCACTTTGGCATTTATGCACCATCTACCTGAACCCCATTTGGATCATCCTAGTCAGCTTGTAACTTAGAAGCCAGTACAGTTGTTTCACAGCAGCCAATCTGTAGCATTATATTGTCGGCAATGGCATGTTTTTTTAAAAAATAATTCCTAGTTGAATATATTCATTAATGAGAGCTGGAGCACAGGAACATCTTTCTTAAGGGTTAAAGAGGGAGGCAGAGCACCTTAGGAGAAAAGGTGATGCAGGAATCATAGGAAGATTGAAGGAAGAGTGCACATCAGTTATAACCATCCTGGCTTTGATGCTAAAATCTCCATTCCTTCTAGGCCAGGTTGTGGGGCTTTGAGCAATCTGGTCTACTGGAAGGTGTCTTTGACCTGGACAGGGGTTTTGGAACTAGATGATACTCATGGTTCCTTCCAACCCAAACCATTGTATGATTCTATGATTCTGTGAAAGGAATTTTTTTGTTTTGCAGTACAGAAGGGGCAGTACACTCCTCTAGAAGCATGCCAATACACAAGCCAGGTTACAGTTTTTGTTAGCATTTCTATTTTTTATTGGGCAAATCAATGGATTGCTCTTTCTAGCACAGCTGTGTAATGCACACAAAAACAAAAGGATGTGTTTTGCCACATGTCGTTTCAACAATGCTTGTCCCAAGAAAGAGGTCAGCTAAGGCTCTGGTGTCCTTTACGCTGACAGGCATTTCATTGTGATGCTGTCCCTAAACCAACAGACTCGGGCATTTCAGCCTTTCCAAAAGGATATGAAGTGCAGGTCAGCTCACAGACCAAAGCACAATCCAATCACAAGAACCCACACAGAACTCAAGAGTTGATTTCCCCTCCACTCTGTTGCTCTTTTGCCAGTACAAAGGAGTATTTTGGTTGTTTCATGTTTGTCTGGCTCAGAGTGACTGCCAGTGATTGTTTAGTTAGTTGCCACTGCAGACCTTGTTGCTGTACCTATCAGTGGTGGTTTCTCTCTCAATTGTCCTGTAGGACTGTGTTCTTTCCCCAGTCTGAAGAAAATGAGGTGTCTGGTCAAGCTTCTTTAGACAGGAGCTTGTAGCCCACATGGCACTTGTTACCCTGGAGACGAGAAAGTGCAGGGTGGTCTTATCCAGGTGCATAACCTATTCGATGGGAGGGTGAAAAGAAGTTGGAGCTAGACTTTCTCTAATGCTTTAAGCAAGAGAGAATAGACACAACCTGAAGTAGCATAAATTCTATTTAAACATAAGAAAACACATTTGCTTATGGGGAGGGAGATAAAGTCAGGCTGCCCAAAGAGGCTGTGGAGTCTCCGTCCTTGGAAATATTCAAAACCCAGCAGGCTTGCTGTAGCTGACTTTGCTTGAAGAGGGGATCTTGGTGTAGACAATTGGCAGAGGTAACTTCCAGTCTCAGGTGTTCTGTGATTTTGTGTTATACATAGAGGAAGATCTCCAGGGAGGTGGAGACAGGAGGGTTATTTTCCATTACTGTGCAAAGTACGGTGGTACAGATAAGGCACTTACTATGGGAATGTACGGCAAGCCCCAGAGTACTGTTTCCATTTTGTACGGGGAGCAACACCATGTCATACTGGGGAGCCCTGGGCCTCTCTTTGTGCTTTCTAATGGTGTGTTAGTTGTACCAAGAGGTGCAGAAGGTTTCAGACTTTTTCTTGCCCCCATGTGTTACCTGCCAAGCCTTCCCTCTGGTGCTACACAGTAGTCTGTCAGAGTAAAAGGGTCTCAGTTCTTCAGAAAACAAGAAAAAAAAAACCATAAGCCTTTGGAAGGCCAGTAGCAACAAGGAGGTTTTAGAGGTTTATTTATTTTTCTCTGTTTTCAACTAAAACATTTCGGAGCATTTTAATATTGTTAAAATTTTATTAAATTGCTGAAATAAAGTATTGTTAAAATGAGAACCAGAACCATGGCTGGGAAATGAAACCTGCCAGGTGAAAGCACAGAGATTCTCATGCAGAGCATTGGGTCCAGCCATGCTCCTTAAGCATATGAACCTTTCCACTGCATGGTTGGTTGGTGGGTGAGAGCACAGGGTCTGAATCACAAACCCCATCTCTCTGGGGCACAAGAAGGACTGCTTGCCCCTAATATCCCTAGGGTTTTGGAGTGCTCAGAGGCCACACCAGGCATTCATCATCCCGCTGGCCAGGTCTGACACCCCTTTCCTGGGGAATACTTTTCCACTGCCCTTTAAATATTGTGCCTCCTGTCTGGTTTGTGGTGACCAGGTCCAGGTCGTAACCATTGATAGTATTGCTGAATTTGCACTTTTTGCTGCATCCCGTTTCCCCTTTTGAGAAAGGGAAACATTGTACTTGCTTGTAAGCCCTGTGGCTCCTTTGCTTTTTTTCCATTCCTTCATTTTGACATTTGTTGTTCAGGAAACATATTGTTCAGGAAACATATTTGTACTTTAAGCACTTTCCAGTTTAATAATCATAGGAAGGCTAGTTTGCAAATGTAACCCTTTTCAAATCATACTGTTTAAGTGTACAGGCTTTTAAAATTAAGGGACTGGATTAACCACTTTGGCTACAAGAGATGCAAGGGGTGAATAAACTGCTTATGATAAACCTTAAGATGTTGAAAGTTTGCATCTCTTGGAACTGTTCATATCATTGCTTTAGTTTTCAAAGAATAAAAACTAAAGTATGCTTGGTAAAATAGCTGGTTTTACTGCAGAGAAACACCTTATTCTGTATCACAAATATCCTGATGATATTCAAATCATGTGAATGTCTGATCCGTAGCAGCAGCTGCTTCCCTTTACAGATCTGCTTTTGTCACATCACACTGTTAATGTGGAAATAGCAGAGGTTAACAACAGAGTTCCTCCTCTCAAGACTCTCAAGGGCAAAATACTTTGCCTTATAGTTGTCAATCTACTTATTCTTTCTTATACCTTTCAGTTATGTAATTTTCAGATAATTTCATCATCTAAAATGGCAGAGCTGCTGGTATAGTTGTTCCTTGAAGTATTTACCAGTGTGATTGTCAGTGCATTTTTAATACCCATTGGAATTGTATTGAAAAATACATAAAAATAAATTAGTATTCCATTGGGCTATTTCTTGGTAATTTGTAATACAGAGAGGAATCAAACTCCAGATGTGTGAATTTATGCATTTCATAAATGCTTCAGAAGCTTCATATTTACGTGCTTTATTCATTCTAAAAATAGGATTTTGTACTAAAGCCCATTTTACTCCCAGCAGTTACAGATGAAATTATATTTTTAAGGATTTGTGGACCAGAAAATTACTATAATTCTCTTGACAAGCATTTGTGATTTTATTTTATTAAGTTAACAAAAAAAAATCAAAACCAGTAATGTATGATTAGAATGAAAACAGGACACAGCATTGAGCCAATATACCCATATTTGCAGATGGCAATGGACACATAGAAAGAGAAAAACAGAGAATATTAGGATTCTCATGTATTTCTTAAAACAAGAGATGTAGCCTTGAACCATAACAGGAACAAAGAAGCCCAGCTGTATTCATAGAAGAATTATGTACCTGATGTTTGAATTCCACCCGAGGGCTTTCCAGTGACTAATTGAAGTTTACCTGCTAGGCAAGCTCAGAAGAGACAGGGATAATTTTGAAAGCTGTGTTTTCTTCACAGAACTCCCATGGAGAAATCAGATTTTTTAATACCACTTGCAGGATTTTTTACAAAAATCAAAATGGGCTCAAATTTGACATGTCTTCTAATGTTTTCAACAAGAATTCAGGCAGCTCTTTGGTCTGATAGTTCTCACTGAGTTCTGGATCATGCGGATCATCCATATATCCATGTTTCAGGCTCTGAATCTACACTCTGTGAGAAGGCATAATTGAACCAAAGATCTTTTCCCGCTCACTGAAGTTGAAAGGAGACTCTCCGTGACTTTGGAGAACCTCTGAAATTCAGAGTTAGGCGAGTAAGTCATGTGAGAGGACAACTTTGGTGAGTGGACATGTACACCATTTCCCAACAGCTAAGCAAAAAGCAATTGAAATGTACACAGGGACCAGTCAACAACATGCATAGCAGAATCTTAATCACAAACATCTACACCAAACTGGAGATCTCAAAGCCCATGTTTCAGGAACAACATAGGTTTGTCAACAGAATGTACTGGGGAATGGGATGAGCACAACAACTTGTTCCCTTACTGAAAATCACTTGGCCCCTTCTCAGCTGATGGGAGAATCTAGTCTCTGTGGGCTCAGTCTCTGTTCAGCTCAAGCAATCCTGGAACTTGTATGAGAAGGGAAAGGAGTAAACATACTTGCTGTTTCTTCCTCACCTGCAGATATGTCTTTGCTATGGAAGTTTCCCAAATAGGCATTTCTTAGATTAGGCTTTCCATTTGGAGAAAATATTGAAGAGATGAGATTATACTACAATCCTACAGTAAAGGGGATCTGTTTCTGAAGGGAAGACAAGCTTTATTTCCAGCTCTTTCTTTCTTTAGGGGGAACAATATCTACCAACAAAGAGGATGCTGTTGGTTGGATTATGTTTGATCAAGAAAAGGAAAGGGTGGTCAGCTCTAAACTCTTCAGACTCAGGGGACTGTTTGGTGACTCCTATCACACCTGCTGAGCCAGCCATCTCAGTGCCCTCTTCATTGACTTCCATGTATGCCTTATGGAAGGCCTCTGATATTTTCAGGTTCTTTGCTGAAGAGATGCCAGACAGATCTGCTGAAGAGCTGAACAGGTCTGTCATACCCAAGGCCTTTAAGACAGCTGTGAGGTTGTATTTTTCCTCAATCTTCATGCGCGGGAGGTACACTTTCACTCTCTTCTTTTCCATCACACTGGGACTGGTCCACTCCGTAAGTTTTGCAAAGTTGATTTTTTTCTCAAGCTGTGAAAAGAAGTAGGAAATTAAACAACTGGGATGTGACTACAACTTCTTACCATTCATTTTAGTCAAAGCTATCATACAGAAAACAAGCCAGACTGTTTCCTAAAGTGCATCCTATCAACATCCTTCTCATAGTTTATTATTTGCTTCTTCACTACTGCCTGTGTCACTGTCTTTTCATTCAGTTTCTTACTCACTTGACACATCCCCTTTTGTCCAATTTATCTTATGTCTCATGAGGCACAACCTAATTGTTACACGGCCTAACAAATATTTTTTTACTAGTTTTCATGCATAGGGCTCACTCAACCTGACTTAAAGCAGTTTGATGTTTTCTTTTACTAACTGTTTTGTTCTCATTTTCTATTTCTGTATGATCATGAATTCTTTCTGATGTTGACGTTAGATTCAAGTCTCTTCTGTTTGCATAGTAGAATAGAACAGTTAAGGTTAGAAGGAACCTTAGGATCACCAAGTTCCAAACCCCCTGCCATGGGCAGGGACGCCTCTCGCTAGTCCATGTCCCCCAAGGCTCTGTCCAACCTGGCTTTGAACCCTGTCAGGGGTGGAGCAATTACCACTTCTTTGGGCAACCTGTTCCAGTGCCTCACCACCCTCACAGTAAAGTTCTTCCCTATGTCTAGTATATAATATATCTTACATCCTTATATCTATTTTCTTTGTTTGGTGTATAATTTCCAGCTGTACTTTATGTCTTTCCGTCTCCATATTCACAACTCTCTGAAGTCTTAGTTAATGAAGTGTTATTGATCAGTTAGTTTAGCTTGGTTTCACCATTTCATAATCAAGAATATTTTATTTAGATCATGCTTTATCTGCTTTTTCATTCCATGATGGCATAATCATAGCAATTTTTGAAAGGAACCCTATTTATGATGTTTAACGAGCATTTTGCTAAATAATAAATAAAAAAATACGTAAAATTTGGGATTCCTGCAAAGAATGCCTGGTTCTCATAAGTTTTAACAATATTTCCTCAACAGTTTCTTTGGGGGTGGAGGTGAAATTACCCCTCAATGGAAAAAAAATATCTGCCCATACGTGCATCCTATTCTGCAGGGCTACAGCAGCACTACTTTTCTTCACTTTGGTGTTATTAGACTGACTCCAGAGTTCTCCCAGGAGACCGATCACCGCCTGAGCACTTGGTAGCACTTGGGGGGCTTTTGCATACAGCCGTGGGGTAGGCAGCTGGGATGTTAATGGACAGCAAAAGATCTGGTGGCAGCTATGTCATACTGAACTGGTATGTCATCTGCTTCCCGTGCCAGGACCATACCTGCTCCAGACCAGAGACATCATCAGGCAACAGCACCAGCATGCTCAGCTCTCCACTGGCATACGGCAGCTCCAGGATCTTAATCTTCTCTGAAGGCACAGCTCCCATTTTGAAAGTACTGTTCTGACACATCATTTGCACAGGTCTGCTTTCTTGCTGCAGAAACACAAACGTGAGACAGTGTAACTGGGGAGTGATTTTTTCTTTAAGCAGGCAAAACTACAAACTCTTAGAAAGGGACGGGAATTGATCTTGAAGCATGCTGCCTTTGAAAAAGAGCTGTGCCTCCATTTTCCTCTCTTACCTGCTGGTGTGCTCAGGTCAGACACATATCTCTCAAACCTGACAGCAAGGAGACGAGTTAAATCACCTGGGCAATGACCACATCATGTTGTATGCGTAACACCCAGACTATTGCCTGTGCAAGCCCCCGGTCTGGTTTCTTGGCCAGAAAATATGCCCCCTACCTTTGTCATGCTGAAGGGAAATTCCCGAGTGTCTTCTTCTTTAAATGCTATCTTCCATATCCCTTTGAAGTAAATGGCATTCACAATGAACAACAGAGTATCCGAATCAACAGAGTGTGGCTCAAGAAAATCTTGGATCTGTCCTTTAAGGAAGAAGCAAGGCAGAGAGTGGTAAGTTTCACAGCAGTAGTCTTGCATTTTAAAGGTCAATTAACATGCTGCTTCTTGGTTTGACTTCCTTTTCTTAAAAGGTCTGTACGTGGAATTCATTTTCATAAGGATGATTTAGTACAGAATGACTGGCACCTGGCCAGACATTTCTGCAGACGGACAGGTAGGATCAGGAATGGTATACGTCTCCAGTGCTTAGAAAAAGATTTATATATAAAAGAAGGAAAAGGAGAGGGAATCAGCAATACAGATTTTGCTTCTTACAGTGCTTGTTTCTCACATTGTTTTTCCTCCCACCTCAGCCCAATAAATGTACATAGCTCATGAGACATTCCTTTCCCACCATCAGCCTAGTGAGTGCATTACTTCATTTCAGGAAACCCACATGTTACCTACCCATCTAACATATCCTTGTAAAATTATGCCAATGTTGAGACTAACCTTGCATGAGTTAAGCTCTCCAGATACAGAAAGCGTGCATATAAAGTGTGCACATCCTGGCATCTCTGCCTCTGCCAGAGATGTTTAAAACACACTGTTACTGCCACACAGATGCAATAAAGTCATCCCTTTCCACAGGAAATATCTATGAATGGGGATGGGATTGGAGGGTAAATCTCTCCTCTAATGTTTAGTCTTTCCAGAAGTTGTTCAAATACAGTTGTGAGAGGGAAGTATACTTCAAAATCTTGTCTGACCTTACCATTTGTCTGATTTTCCACCCAGGAATTAATGACCTGTCTGGCTCGATCTGATGCTGTTTTGAAGTTAACCATTTCCAGACCTGTTCTGTACAGTTTCTTCACACATTTTAAGTAAATCTGTAAAGACAGCAATTGTAGCCACCAAACTAGTAATTCTTTTAAAAACAGTATGAAAGTGATATAAAACATGGCTAAAAGGATTTTTGTAGTGATGCCATGGTTAGGTTGTTCTCATTGCTTACTTTCTGGAAGAACCTGCTGAAACTGGGCCAGAAAAATTATTCTGATCCATGACATTTTCAGATCTGGCAATTTTACTACTTTACCAGTTAAGAGAATATATATTAAAAATGTTTAAATGTTTTCTTGAAGAAAACCTGATCCAAAACCACGGTTTCAGGTTCGTATCAGAGTGTTTTATTATCATTATGTACACTCCTTTTATTTTTAAATGTTTTTCTTTATTTTTAAAACTAAGAAGTTTCTTTGATCTGGAGTATTTGTATCCTTTGTTTTGAAAATGTCACATGAAAGATTTCGACACTTTCAGAAGTTGGTTTCAAGGTGAGGTTTTCAACTGAAGAAATGTGCTCAAATCAAATATTTGCCTGGGAAAAAAAAATGAACTATTAAAATAGGAGCCAGGAGGGAGATAGGAAATACATTACCAAATACTTTCAGCTTTTACTCCATTCATTTTTACAAGGGTAATCTTTTTGCCTGGAATTGCTATTGTCAGTGCTGTGGCAAAGGGAAAAGCTATGGAGATCCACACCAGTGGATTAACAGATCACTTACTCTGGCCATTCCTCCTGGATTACAGGTTTACACAGAGTTTAGCAAAAAATCACCATGAGGTACAACTTACCGGTAGGATCGAAGATGTCTTTTCAGCATAGAGTCTGTTGGCAATGTGGACTGAATAATTGGCTTTTGGTGCAGTGATATCAGAAAGAAGTTCTTTAAAAAGTATGTGGATATTCACAGACTTGCCACACTGAAAGTTGTTGGTAAGAAAATAAAAAGGTACAGCTGTTGGCTTATTTTACGAGGAAGACAATCATTTATAAGGTACAAGTAACATGGAAAAAGGCATAGTGTTTGAACATCTGCAAATGGACATCTACTACAGTCTAAGATCTCCATGGGAGGGATGTTCAATATAAGCAATTAATGATGTACAATTAATTCACAGTACATGATGACACACATTCTAGGTGATAACAAGCAGAAAACTTCTGTAATGAATGTGAAATTGTAGAAGTGAGGTGAGAAAAACAAAAATTCAGGTGTCAATGACTGCATTTGGCAAGTTGTCATAGATACAGAGCCTCTAGCTCCAAGCTTCTGCTTGCATTTTCACAGTAGCCTTCTGCTGAAGGTGCAGATAGGATAAGAGTGCTAGATGACTAGGAAGTGCTTTACAATATAATGAAAAAATAGATCAACTGTCTAATACTGCAGGAATAGCTTTCCATGTGACAGAGACTGTGTAAGAATGTGCACAATGATAGAAGTGACTGGAACTTCATTTAATGAGGAGAATGGTGTTGAACTGCTCTTTTCCAAATGCTTAACCAGCCACTAAATGCTTTAGCTGGTGTTACCTTTATTTTTCTTTATTATGAAAAAAAAAATAAAGTGTTAACAGTTCTTTGCAAGTCCCACTTTGTGCTTGTGGATCTCAAGTGTATGGGGACAGGCCAGGGAGCATGGCTGGTGTTACCTTTATGGAGGCAGCAGATTGAGGAAAGCACACAGGTGGTATCAAGGTACTGGGCCCTCTCATGGTGCTCTTGGGGTAGCAGTGAGAATTGGAGGCTGGAAAAGTCCCTGCAGCTTTTGAAGAATGGGGTTACCCTCCAGCCATTGAGGCTTCTGGGCTTTTTTCTGACAAAGCATCTTCCTGCCCCATTTTGGAGTCTGACTGCTGTAACCTGGTTCTAGGTACTGAGCCCCTTTCAAATGCTCCTTGGAGGTGTGCATATGCTCGTCTCCACAAGAAAGTAGACTGGTGCCCAAAGCATCATACCCTGTTCTGTCACTTGTACTAGTGCTACATGTGCATCCTGTTTTCTTTTCCTGTTTTTTTTTTTTTGGTTTGTTTGTTGATTGGTTTTGTTTTTAACCTCAGTGATGAATCAGAAACTAGGAGTGAGGTCTCTTAAATTAAGAATGTTAGAAAAAGTTTGGGAAGGTATTGAAGCTACTTGAAGCACCATCAGAACAGTCTGTTCTCAGGAGAAAAATGTGAAAGAGAAATAAATTTACCTTAGATTTCTGTACCTTGGTCTGAACACCTCCTCCAAGTCCTGCAATATTGTCAAAGTGAAGAGCCTGCAATTGGAAGTAGCAACAGAAGAAATTAAGTATGTGAAGTCTACTGAGAGTCACTGGTGTTTGTGTTGAAACAACAGGTTTGGACTAAACAGGTCTGATTAACACATGGATGAATTGAGAAATTTCATGTGAGGTTTAAATATTTCTTTTTTTTCTTTTACTACATGTGCCACACTGAAAATTTGTGACTACAATGATTAGCTTAGATCCCTTCTTTTCCAGTTAATCATGTTCAGTCTATAAACCTTATTGTACTGTATTTATAACTGTGATTTATAACTATTCTATGATTCTATGATTTTGTTCTCTTAATGCTTCCTCTTTTGTCTATTCCAAGTTGTCCTTTCCACCTGGAAGGAATCAGGTCTGTGAAATAATAAAAGCTGAAGTAAGAGATTCTGTCTTAACAGTTCTTCAAGACTGCTCTTTCTTAATGGAAACCAAAGGCCGTTCTTGCTCTTCATTGAGAAGAGCAATGATGGTAAGTGAAAACTCAGCTCAAGATCCAAACCTTGCAGTTTGGAATGCCATGCCATTCTTTTTCTAGGCAGGTTTGAATCCATTTATGTAACTTACCTTCTCCATCTGATACTCAGTGTTACCTCTTGCTCCCAGGTAAACCATGGCCAGGGCTGCAATTATGCTCAGGGGGGAGTAGAAGATGTTGTCACTGGCATGGTAGACTTTAAGTTCTTTGAATACATCAAAAGCAAATTCTGCATTTGCTGCACTGATGGAGCCCATTGCTAAATTTAATGCTGTCTAAAATAAACAGAAATATGATTGTCTAGTGGTCATATGTAGCACTTGCTTTAAAAAGTACTGTCAATAGCCCAGAAACTGCTATTTTTTTGCAGTTTTTTTGGTGCTGAACCAATGAATGGTATGAAGCCTACACATTCTGCGGTCAATAGAAATATTGTAACTCCTGACCCATTTATCTCTGAATGCATGTTTGTTTTCTTTCAGCAAGATACTACCTCATCATCAAGATAATATCTTATACTTGACTTTTAGGAAATAGTCTCATCCCTGCTTCAACATGATAAATATAACACTGAATGGATGAATGTCCCTATGGCCATCTGGAGGACTCTGAATGATGTTTGAGATCTTTAAATCAAAGGTAGTCAATTCACTATACTCTTACTTTTCACTGTTGCTTAGTACAATCAGCCAGAAATTTGGAGGTTGCTTGTCTGTAGTTTATAGGAATAACAGGAATAAGTTTCTCTGTAAACCCAGCCAGTTGCTTAGATGCTTAACTATAGATTTAAGGGGGGGTCCTTTCCTGTAGTTCCATTGTGGATATTTAATCTCTGCTGATGCTTTTTTTGTTGAGAAAAAGCATAAGCATTTACAACATAAATACATGTTTTGGCAATACAGCTTGAAAGAGCATAGAGCTGCATTTGTTCAGTCAGGTGAAAGTCCTGTACATGCAAAGGAATGTGACATGCTAAGGATATTCTTTGAAGCCTGCAGTGATTCTCTCTTTCAAATATGATAAAGTTACATACTGTTCTCATATCTCTAAAACAGTTAAAGTTGGAGGAATAGCAGCATATATCCGTAGTTTGTAGCAGATGTGTTTTATTTATGCAACCTGAGAAGCACCAGGTGCTAATGACTGTGGAACCACAGACTTTGGGAATCATCATACTGTGCCTCACCTGTGTTATCCAGAGAGTGAGACTGAGAAAAGAAAAATGCTTTTATTCCCAAATTAATTATCAAAATTAAAAAATAACAGTTTTAATGTGACCCCAGATTTTCAACGAAAAAGTATTTCTACTCAAAGCTATGATGTACACTCGTATTTTGCGCACCAGAAGTATTTGACAGTCAAACAGTATAATATATATTGATAAGGCAAGGTAAAATTATTGTATATGCTGTCTTTTTACATATCTGTCGTATACTTACCTTAAAGTTCTTAAACATAATATCACCTTTTTCCCGTATTAAAGAATACAAATTAGAAATTATATTTCACTTGGAGAAATACTTACCCACAAACTTCAAAGAGGCACGTAAAAATCCAGCTTGTCAGCTGAACCTAAACAGATTCTTTGAGCTCTTAGTGATATATATTGTACCATTTGAGACACTCCCACTCTTAGCCTTGAAGGAGTCATCTTTTGAGTCACTACCTTTCGTCAGGATCTTTTGATTCATTGCACTTTGAAACACTAAGCAGACCAATGTTAGACTTGTCCTCTATCTACAGCAGGTGAACCTGTACTTATTGAAGTAAGACCCAATTAAAAAAATTACTTATTTAAGATTTTGTTGTAACTTGTAAGTCTGTACAAAAGCAACTGGAATTCAAATTTTCAACTGTCTCATGCAGTTCTTTAGAATTTGCACATTACTGTGATTGCACTGTATTAGGTTTCCAGAGTCAGATGAGAAATATATAAACAAAACTGAGCAAAAACAGTGTTACAAGTATACCCAGCAGACCATAGTACAGTTTTAATACACCTATCTGCAATATCAGATCAGGTGAATCTCATAGTCAAGTGAAGCTAAAGATCTCAAAATATTACATGAAAATAAGACCTAGTCACAGTGCCGTGAGCTGGGAGCAAGGAAGCAGTTCACACCACAGTCCACCATTAGTGATCATCCATGGATACAGCTCAGGAAAGAGACTTGCACTACCAGGGAGTGCAAAAAGCTGCTGAAGCTCTGTATATATACAACAACCCATCACAGATTCTATGCAGTGGAACAGAGGAAAATTCCTCATGGACAGTGACAATCTGATGTCTCAAAAATAATGCAGTTCCAAGCAGAGCCAGCTGTGGGATGGTCCTTCTTTTCAGAGGGTTTCGCAGTGGACTTTTTCCGTGTTAGAACAAACCCAAAACTTTCTGTTTATTTTCCAGACCAGATTAGTACTCAAAGGTGATCTGGTCTGCCAAAATGCAGAAGTACATATCTGGAGTGAAAGAACTGGTGTGGTTTATAGCTTGTACTTCCTGAAAGCACAGCCACATCTCCTTCTATAATTAGGTGAGGCCAAAGTTTCTTACCTGAGGTCAAACTATACGGTCTATGGCATACATGTGGAGGAGGGGAGAAGGGCTCTGAGGAGAAAGCACATCTTCCTAAAACTTCATTTTGACGAAAATATTCAGAACAGCAGTATTGAGATGAGTTAGAGGTCTGAGGGTGGGCATGGCAGAAGAAGAGATTTGAGAAACTGATGAATTATGTATTCTATGGGCTTTAAGTTGGACCCCAGAGTATTCAAATATTCAGAAATGGTTTTAACAAGCCAGTAGGATTTAAGGAATGATTGAGGGTCAGCTGTTAATTTTTCATTCTTAGCAGGTCATGGCAACAAGACCATGGTACCTGCACAGGCCATTCTAATGGATCTTCCATACCTACTTTTTACAATGGCAGGTGAATAAACTACAGAATCTGTTTACAAGGACATTCATGGTCTGTTAGACAATCATAATGCACAATAGTAAATATAATTCAATAGAAAAACACCTATTAATCTTTAATGAAGAGTATAATAAATGAGCAGTAAAGAAACAAATCTCGCATATGTAAAGGTCATATGAGTGGACAATAGACTCGCAGATTTGTATATATTTCACAACTGGGATCGACACACTCAAATGACTGTGCATGGTACAAACACCTTTACTGATACAGTATGAACACAGGGATTAATTTCTAGGGCCACCCAGCAGAGGTGCCAAGTGTGTGGTCGCCATGGGCAGGGACATTCCCCTGGGCGTCCAGGGCACAGTCACTTCCTCAAGGCCAGAGCCCAAAGATGTTTTCCCTCGGGTCCTGAAGGAGCTGGCGAATGAAGTTGCTAAAGCACTGGCCATCATATTTGAAAAATCATGGCAGTCAGGTGAAGTTCCCGATGACTGGAAAAAAGGAAATATAACCCCCATTTTCAAGAAGGGGAAAATGGAAGACCCAGGGAATTACAGACCAGTCAGTCTCACCTCTGTGCCTGGCAAAATCTTGGAGCAGATTCCTGGAAGGCATGCTAAGGCACATGAAAAACAACAAGGTGCTTGGTGACAGCCAGCATGGCTTCACTAAGGGGAAATCCTGCCTGACCAATTTGGTGGCCTTCTATGATGGGGCTACAGAACTGATGGACAAGGGTACAGCAGTTGATGTCATCTACCTGGACTTATGTAAAGCGTTTGACACTGTCCCACACGACATCCTTGTCTCTAAATTGGAGAGACATCAATTTGATGGATGGACCACTCGGTGGATAAAGAACTGGCTGGACGGCCGCACACAAAGAGTTGTGGTCAATGGCTCAATGCCTGGCTGGAGATCAGCAACAAGTGGTGTCCCTCAGGGATCGGTGTTGGGACCGGTCTTGTTTAACATCTTCATCGCTGACATGGACAGTGGGATTGAGTGCGCCCTCAGCAAGTTTGCTGATGACACCAAGCTGTGTGGTCCGGTTGATATGCTGGAGGGAAGGAATGCCATCCAGAGGGACCTTGACACGCTTGTGATGTGGGCTGATGCCAACCTTATGAAGCTCAACCATGACAAGTGCAAGGTCCTACACCTGGGTCGGAGCAATCCCAGGCACAGCTACAGACTGGGCAAAGAAGAGATTACATAAGTCCAGGTAGATGACATCAACTGCTTTACCCTTGTCCATCAGTTCTATAGCCCCATAATAGAAGGCCACCAAATTGGTCAGGCAGGATTTCTCCTTAGTGAAGCCATGCTGGCTGTCACCAAGCACCTTGTTGTTTTCCATGTGCCTTAGCATGCCTTCCAGGAGAATGTGCTCCAAGATTTTGCCAGGCACAGAGGTGAGACTGACTGGTCTGTAATTCCCCGGGTCTTCCATTTTCCCCTTCTTGAAAATGGGGGTTATATTTCCTTTTTTCCAGTCATCGGGAACTTCACCTGACTGCCATGATTTTTCAAATATGATGGACAGTGGCTTAGCAACTTCATTCGCCAGCTCCTTCAGGACCCGAGGATGGATTTCATCAGGTCCCATGGACTTGTGCACGTTCAGATTTTGAAGATGGTCTCGAACCAGATCCTCTCTTACAGTGGGCCCAAGGTCTTCATTCTCACAGTCCCGGAGTCTGCCTTCTGTGAGACTTGTGCTGCTTAGGATAGTATTTTTACAGTACTTGCCTTTATCACATACACCATTAATTTTTTTTTCTTTTATATCTGAAAATATGTTTGTCTGATTATGCAAGCTAATACATTCTAGCACTGTTCAGTGTTCAAGACCAGGTTGGGCAGAGCCTTGGGTGACATGGTCTAGTGTGAGGTGCATTTGCCTATGACAGAGGGCTTGTAACTAGATAATCTTAAGCTCCTTTCTAACCTAAACCAGTCTGTGATTCTACGATTTCACTCTTTTTTCTTTTCTTTTTTTTTTTTTTAATGTAAGTAATTTATATTTGAAACAAACCAGATGTACACGAAATACTAATGGTGGTCTTTGAAAAACAGGTGTGGTTATTTTTTGCATACCCTATTAATCAGAAAAGCCCACAGCCTGTGCTTGGTGTTCTTGTCTTTTAGCAGCTAATTGGTGAGAAAACTGTACCTCTACTGGTAATTTTACTGTTTCAGGTTGTATTTCATGTTGAAATTGCAGCAATCTGAGACAGCTCCACAGACTATCATGAGTCTGCTTTACTTAACAGCTGAATTTGTGTTGAATACTCTAGTTTACTGTGATTTTTCCTGCAGACCTCAGCATTTAAAAGAGCTCTTTGAATCTGCAGCTCTGAAATAGCACTAGTATGCTCACAGTGCTTACTTTCTTTCCATCAGCAAATAACAGGAAAAAGAGAGCATGTCATCAGAGGTGGAACATTTTTTCCTTTAAAAGCAAGTATTTTTCATGTATCTGTGGTTTTGGACACTGCCTACTGCTAAACTGGGCAGGCTGCTCTCTTCTCTGTAACCCCTTGCTATGCCTTCCCACCACCCACTCCGCAACATCCAGGAGGTGGTTTAGGGAACTAGGTCATCAGCAAGGGAATCCACTTTACCAAAAATGTTCCTCTTGGTTTACACCCCAGAGAACTGTTCATCAGCCAGTAAGGCAAGCAATAGTGGTGGCGTAGGGGAGGGAACAGAACCACATAAAAGGAAGAACACAAGGGGAGCAGTGTCTTCTTCCTCAGTGGCATTAGGCTGGCTCAGCCATGTCCTAAAACTACACTCTTAAATCCCTGGTAAAATCAAATGCAAGATAGAAGCAGTAAGTAAGGTTCAGGGTTTACCTATCCTAGTGGGATTGAGGGCGCCCTCAGCAAGTTTGCCGACGACACCAAGCTGTGTGGTCTGGTTGATATGCTGGAGGGAAGGGATGCCATCCAGAGGGACCTTGACACGCTTGTGAGGTGGGCTGATGCAAACCTCATGAAGTTCAACCATGACAAGTGCAAGGTCCTACACCTGGGTTGGAGCAATCTCAGGCACAGCTACAGACTGGGCAAAGAAGAGATTCAGAGCGGCCCTGCGGAGAAGGACTTGGGGGTGCTGGTCGATGAGAAAATGAACATGAGCCGGCTTCAGTGTGTGCTTATAGCCCAGAAAGCCAACCGTATCCTGGGCTGCATCAAAAGGAGCGTGACCAGCAGGTTGAAGGAGGTGATCCTGCCCCTCTACTCTGCTCTCGTGAGACCTCACCTGGAGTATTGTGTGCAGTTCTGGTGTCCTCAACATAAAAAGGACATGGAACTGCTGGAACAAGTCCAGAGGAGGGCCACGAGGATGATCAGGGGACTGGAGCACCTCCTATATGAAGACAGGCTGAGGAAGTTGGGGCTGTTCAGCCTGGAGAAGAGAAGGCTGCATGGGGACCTCATAGCAGCCTTCCAGTACCTGAAGGGGGCCTATAGGGATGCTGGGGAGGGTCTCTTCGTCAGGGACTGTAGTGACAGGACAAGGGGTAACAGGTTAAAACTTAAACAGGGGAAGTTTAGATTGGATATAAGGAGGAAATTCTTTCCTGTGAGGGTGGTGAGGCACTGGAATGGGTTGCCCAGGGAGGTTGTGAGTGCTCCATTCCTGGCAGTGTTCAAGGCCTGGTTGGATGAAGCCTTGGGTGGGATGGTTTAGTGTGAGGTGTCCCTGCCCATGGCAGGGGGGTTGGAACTAGATGATCTTGAGGTCCTTTCCAACCCTAACTATTCTGTGATTCGATGATTCTATGTCGAGTTGTCCAGTGCCTAAACTTAGCATAATAGGTATTTTAAAATAGGAGTTCAACTTCAGTGTCACATTTATTAAAGTATTACCCTTATTTTTACTTGCTGTATTAGACTATTCCTCCACCTACTTAATACTGCACACTACTACATTTACTATTTAGTTTGCAGTGGTTTTAGTGTGATAAATGGAACAAATACAGGCTGCCATATAATACCTCTGCTATAGATATTTTTACTATTTTTGATGAAAAATAGGTGGAACAAGAGTCTCATGGTACCTGAGCACTAAGAGAGCTGGTTCTTAGAAGTGAGAATGGCTGATCACTGCTTAAAGTTTTATGTACGCAAGTGTCCAATTCCCAGCCATTGCAGAGTAGGCCTTGTCACAAAAGGTATTCCATTGTTCTGAAACCCTATTTTTGTTCCATGGAAGTTTATGAAGAAGTTGGTGGATTTCCTAGCACATACAGGGTTTCCAGCAGGAAAAAAATTAGCAATGGGTCTGCCCTGCTTAAGAATGAGCAAAATTACACCAGAAAAATCTTTCCCTTTCTCTGCTTTCTGAATACAAATACTGAGAGTTCCAGCTGGAACCATTACCCCCAATGAATATTTAAAGGAGGTGTCCCACAGGAATACTTTATTACTCTGACACAATATGGCATTTCCCTTGGAACCTATACCAAGCATGGGTGGGTAAACCTGAAAGAGACCAAGGACCCAAGTTTATCATTTTAATGCAGATCCTTACCCTTCTGTCTCCTTCATGTGGGAGAATGTATCACTCATCTTTAGAGCACTAAAATCATGGATTTGTTGGAGACATACTACATTAAGAAACACTCAGAACAAGATTTTATACGCGGATGTCTTCAGAGGTCTACAGCTTTTTGGCAAGTATCACGTAGTGTATTTTAGGGTAGATGTCATTTTAATGAGGCCTCCTAAAAGTAAAACACACCTGAAGATAACACTTTAGGATAAAGCCGAGTGAGAATGCGTTCGTCCTGCCAATGGGGATCTTAGCGGGGAGAAAGATCCAATTTTCAAAATAAATTCCACTTAAGGAGAGGAATACCTTCCAAAGAAGAGAATAGTATTGGTTGGATTGTGTCTGATGAAGAAGAGGAATGGATGGTCAGCTTTGAACTCATGAGAAATTGGGAGACACAGAGGCACTGCAACAAGCCCCATGGCACCAGCTGCTTCAGTGCCCTCTTCGTTGACTTCCACAAATGACTTCTGGATGACCTTGGACACAACCAAACCATCTTTCCTAGAGATTCCTGACAAATCAGCTTTTCCCCAGTCAAAAACATTAATCGCTCCCATCTCCTGGAGAATTTTGTTGAGAACATAACTTTCCTCCATCTTGAACTGAGGCAGGTACACCTTCACTTTCAGCGGCTGCATCCTATCCGGGCTGGTCCATTCTGCTAGTTTTTCATATGTCAGGGTGCATTCAAGCTGTAAGGTGGTATTGACCATAATGAACAGAAAGAAAAGATAATAAGGTTCAGTTTTTCATTCTTATCTTCTGACGACACTGGAACAATGTTAAAGTATTGCTCTGTTTGCAGCCCATTACATATGCTACTAAAGAGAAAAGAAAGTATTACCTGTTCCAGACCAGTAAAATCCTCACAGACAGCTTCAGGAAGAAGAATGAACATGCTCATTTCACTATCAAAATATAGGAGCTCTATCACTTTCATTTTGAGTTCCTCTATGATGGCCATGTTAAAATAACCTTCTTGAAACATCATCTGCACTGTCCTCCTCTCATTCTGGAACATATGAAACATAGTAAGAGAAAATACAGAAATTATCACCCTGGCTTTAATTGGTTTCAGTATTGAGATAAGAGTTTAGTCCAGAAACATTATTTATACTGGTCATGGGTTTCGTGTACTTGTAGCATTGACAAGTTCCACTCTCTTAACTGTAGCTCCAATGAAGTTATTCATTTTAGGAGCATAAAACCTACTATTCCATTTCTACTGGTGCCAGATTACTTTACTCACAACTACTTTCTTATATCCTTCTTTATTCTGGTATGTCAGATGAGGAAGCTGATGCACCTAATGCAATCATTAATTTTAATTCTTCATGAGTAACGTATACATTATCATAGAATCATAGAAAGGTTAGAGTTGGAAAAGAAAATCCTGTGCTGTGGACAGGGACACCTTCCACTAGACCAGGTCACATTATCCTGAGATAATTTGTCTTTAGCTCATTTTTCTTGAAAACAAACACTATTCGGTTGGTAAATAGTAGCAGAGGAACAGAATCCTCAAACTCAGTCACAAAAGCAGACTCTTTTCAGAACAGCATCCTTAGTTGCAAAATCCCCAAGCTAGTGCATGTGCTCAGTGACTTTGACTGGGTTCTCAGCTGCATGAGACCCACTTCTGATGTGAATTGATAGAAAGTTACATCTCTGGTTATAAAACTGGAGAAAAGATGTAGCTTTCTGTTGTTCTAGCTGAAGACCAGGTTTTTGTCTTGGGATAACAGAGAGCAGGACAGCTCCCCTCTGTTGTTGCATTGTCTTGGGATAACAGAGAGCAGGACAGCTCCCCTCTGTTGTTGCAGGAGACAGACATCTGACTTCCATCCCCCAGCTGTCTCAGTTCCTGCACATACTGTACCTTGTTCAGATGGAAATATGTTTCCTTAGTGTCTTCTTTCTTAAATTCTACTGCCCATTTTCCTTTAAAATATATAGCACTGACCAGGACAAGTACAGTAGAGGGATCGATAAACCCAGCAGAAAATAAGTCTTTGATTTTACCTTTAAAAATAATGAATTAAGAAGAATTATTGCTTTGTTCAGGCCATCAGATGTACTAGACTGTTAATAATTATTTCTGTAAATCTGGAAAGTAGTATAATGCTGTCAGACAAATAAGAAAACATTTATGTATAGCTTTTGATGCCAGGAACTCAGGGCATTTTTGTGCTTCTTCCTACTTTAATTTCCTATTAAGCAAAAATCTGCAGTAAGTGTTTAATATATAACAATCTTGCTACTGTTGGAAAAATAGGTGGAAACTGAAATTTAGTCATAATATTGCTACTGGTTCAATTGTAAGCCAAACAACCCGCACATATTCTTCTTCACCTTTTGTCTCATTTTCCACCCAAAAGTTAATTTTATCTGTGGCTTCTTCTTCAGTGTATTTAAAATTGACTGGTTCCAGTTCTGATCGGTAGAATTTCTTTGTGGAATCCAAGTATTGCTGGAAAGTACAAATGATAGAAGTTTATCACAACATGACGACTTTTGTAAGATAGATCATTTCATGGCTTCAGGACAATTCCATGTAGTAGATCAGCAAGAAAGGAACGAGTAAAACAGGCATATATAATAAATTCATTGAAATAACTCAAGCATTCTGTTTATAGAGAGATGTTATTTATTAAAAAAATTCTTGCAGACTTACTTTTCTGTATTTTCAAGCTGTCCTGAGACAGAAAAAAAAAGATATCTATCACAACCTGGTACCTTTCTTTAAGCTTACATATCATTTGTATACTGCCTGTATTCCCCCAACTACCAAATGAAGAAGGTAACCTTATTTCAAACAAATAACTGGCATTGATAATAACACAATGAGATATATGTGTGTTTGTGTATATATATTATTCTGCGCAGATATATGCATAATAAAACATATCACATCTATTAAGTACAAAACTTTTTCAAACTGCTGGTCACCTTTTTCTGTCTCTGAAAATTTCTCTTTACGCAGAGTGCAAAGTTTTGGATGCAAGGTGAAATCTGGACTTGCAAAGAGAAAGGTGGTTACAGGGTTAAAACAGCACTGTTGCTAGCAATACTCTTATAAATACCTTAAGCCTGTTTTCTTAAGAAAATTATCTGTATGCACTTGCACTGCCTGGGTTGTCAGGAATGTTCTGAAATGGTGTTGAGACTAGTTGACAAATATCTCAAAGGCTTTCTTCTAAGCCTTGTTTGGAAAAGCAGCAGGAATCAGAGTCCCATATTCACATAGACTCTGAAGGGAAGGTGGAAGAGTGAATAAAATCATCTTATTAGAAACAGATAAGACACTGAGGGAAGAAAAAGGCCTGCTTTTGGTCACAGAGCTTTGTTCCTTGGATAGAAATGACACAGCAAGTATCAGCTCTGTTAGACACCAGCTGTGCATGTCAATGGTACTTCGTGTTTCATTTCCCTTTGTACTTTATGATGGAAGAAATCCTGCAGAGCTTGTAACTCCCAGGAGCTGTCAAAATGGACACCAGGGCCACTTACCTGAAAGAACGGGTAAGTAATTTCTCCAAAGAGCCTGTTGGCAATGGTGAGAGAGCAGCCTGGTCTGGGTTCACTCACTGCAGCCAACAGAGCCTGGAACTGGGAATGGACTCCTCCATCTTCTTCACACTTCAAACATGAAGACAGAAGTTTCACGGTAGGCTTGAGCTTTCACCATGCAAAACTGGACCTGAGGGTGAATTGCAGCTCTCCCTGTATGAGAAGCCTGACTTCACCCAGATGATACAGGCATTGGATTAAATGCGGCAGGACACAACGTCCAGGTACCCCTGCACCAGATGTACAGAATGACAAAACAATTCCCCTTCAGGCCCACACTAGTCCAGAAGTCTACCGGATTAAAGCCTTGGGGGAGTAAGTTCCTAGGTGCTTTTGGCATGCCCTGTAGACAAACCTTTGCAGGTATCAAAACTTACCACGTTTTAGATTAGTACTGCTGGTTTGGTTAGAAACCTGTAATGAGAAGGCTTAGCTGTTGGAATGTGTGATCTCACCAGGCCCGTAAAGAGGTAATAAGCAGGTCTGCAGTCCTAGACAGAGAGTGTGCTTAGCCCTGCTTTGCTTTCTGATTAAGTGATTGTTTGCAAGGAAAAGGCTGACAAACCTGCACCTATGGCTTCATCTCAGAGCTGCAACTATGTCTCACCTTCTCGGAAGGGTATGTGTTTCCTTGGCTTGTATTGCTCAAAACTTCACTGAAATGAAATACCTGCAATGTAAATATTGGGTGAACACAAATGAGTGACAGTACCTCAAAGCTTAACCAGTGTTGCAGACCTACACCAAAACACAGCCAGGCACAGTCAGTCCCATTTGTCCTTGAGAGTAAACATGAAGGTTTGTAGAGGGTGAGTTCATGAGAAGAAAACTTTCTTCTTAAGAAAGAAGACTTTGGGTATCCAGAGAAGACAGAAGACTGTGTGAAAGGGAGCCACCACTTTTGAGCTCTGGAGAGTGGAGAGATACTTCCAAAACACTTTCTTTAGCACTGATAAATTCATTGCATGATTAATTACTGTAATAGTGTTTAGCTGAAAAAGTTTGGTGTTAGAAATAGCGTAAGAAGGGGTATTTTTAGAGGGCCCACTGTGTGCATCACTCCTTTGGATGCTCAGGAACTGTATCAGATGTACCATTGGCCTCTTGGCTGATATCTTGCCAGCATCCCCTTTTCAGAGCAAAGGAAACCCACCTTCTCAATCTGTTCGAGTGTGTTGCCCCTGGCTCCAAGGACAACCATCCCAAAGGCAGCTGAAAGACTTAGTGGGGAGAAAAAGATGTTTTTGTTTCTTTTTCCTTTGCTCAGCTCTCTGAAAAAGTACAGACAAAACTTGGCATTGGCTGCGCTGAGAGAGCACATTGTGGCGTTGTGCTTGCCTGCAACAAGGGAAACAAAGATTTAGGCTCCTTGTCTTTACACCTGCAAAGCTTAGATGCCTTGGTAGAACACAGAAAAGTTTTCTGCAGTAAATTGTTCAGCACTTTATGGAATATTCCTGATTCACCATGTCTGGGATTTCACAGTGAGCCTGAAAACCAGCACCCTGAATGGCAGGAGAAACAGATTTTCAGAAACTGTTCTGAGCTCAGCTGTTTCTCCAGCTCAAGCAATAGCTATGACTTTGTCACTTAGCCCTAACTTTGCTGTAACCACAGTTCCAGCTCACTTTATCTTTCTTGCTTCGAGTCCTTGATAAGGCACAGTACTTATTAATTACAACCCTTGATCATACCTCACTCTCTGTCTCTCTCTCTAAAACCTTTGTGTGTATTAACCAGCTCAGTGTGTATTAATAAGTCTCACGTTTTGTGTCCTTCTAAGGCTGGATCTTTAACAAATGTTTGACAGAAAATTGATATACAGATAGGTTCACTTAGTAAGATTTTCAGCAAAGGCACATTGTGTATTAGTGGAAAGCTACAGTTACCTTTTTTATTTTATCTGCAGCTTTAATACTTTTCCCAGATATACTTCAGTTACAATCAAAAGTACTAGCAGATGATCTTGAATGTTCTGCAAAACTCCTCACATCTTGCACCTAGCACAGAGTTCCTTTCTTATGAAAGCCTTTTCCCAGTCTCTTCATCCAGTAATGTTGTAGAATCATCTGATTCATTAGAAAGTCAATTCAGTGTTTTAGAGTTTCCGCTATTCTAAGTCACTCTTGTTTTGATTCTTACTGCGCATGAATAGCTTTCTACACAGGTAGGGAAGATACCTTTCCCCCATTACACAAGACAAATTAAATTATCTGCACAAATATTTAAGAGAAGAAATGGTGTAGAAAGACTGTGCTCTCACAAATTACCACTCTGGGTCATGCAGAAGAAGTGGGAAAATGTTTGGGTTTAATCTTTAGAAACACACCTGGTAAAGCCATTGTACAAATTAAGCTCAGCTCATTCACATAGCCCATACATTTCAGTGTAATCTAAAACATTGAACAGCATCTTGACAACATTCTCACGTCCTCAGAAAGTTATGTACCATGCACATGTGCTAAGCAGATGTGTACATCACTAATGCACATACCGATCTTTAGACATTTCATACTTATGCCATTTGTAACATAAAGGTTAGAATTAAAGGTCAGGGAGATATTTACCTTCTCCTCAGGACTGACGGTGTCGACTGTTGAGATTGATGAGAGGGCTTCTGGAGCAATGAGATATAAACCCATTGCCACTCCCAGTGGAAGCATAATTTTTGCTTATGATGAATCACATACTTGTCTGTTGCAACCAGTTATTACAATTATGGGACCTTTTGTGGAATTTTGAGTTTTTCCTTATCACTAGGAGATCAGGAAGAAGACACAATTTTAAAAGCATATCAAGAGGAAAAAAAAAAATCATCTACCTAATCATAAGAAAGAATGCAAACTCCTACAAATAAAGGAGATTTCAGGGGGGTTACATGTACAAAAATGAAGTCTACAAAATTAGATGCATGTTACTGTCTGAAGTGTCACCATTGAATGCAAACATATGTTTTTGCAATAGAAATTAATTATTAACACCTCTGCAGATGGCACAGTAGCAAGGGAAAGAAAAATATATAAGTATCTATTTGGCCAATTGTGACATAAGGCAGCAGTCCCAGAATTAAAGGTAGGGCAATTTTTTCTGCCTACTCCAGCTCTCTGCTTCTGAAGACTTCTCTCTTAACGATCCCTTTTGGAGAGCTTTCCCTACCTGTTTTCTTCCCCAATTGAAAATGTTGTCCTTAATGGAGAAGAGAAATTCAGCCATTTGTTGCAGAGTTTGTTGTATATCCAACAGCTTGCGCAAATAGCAGCTTGCTTTCCTTTGTGTGACATCCACTCTTCTAGTGGGCACATTGCATACAGCGCACATCTGCGCCAAGTGTGTACGTGCAGTATGCTGCAGCTGAGAACTCTGCAGCTGTTGCAGTGATGTGGCACAGACTGTGTGCATTCGCCTCAACTGCAGTTCATAGGTGAACTAACTCTGGCAGACCTGGGATGCTATGCTTCCTGCAGAGACACTGCAGTTCAGGGCTCCCCATGCATCATCTGCCTTTCCTTACATTTTCCTGATGGAAATATGAGGGCCTTGGTCCTCTCCTGGGGATTCCTGATATTTCTACTGTAAGTGGGAAGACACATGTGGCACAAGGGGTGAAACAGAGAGAAATTATCCCTGTCCGCATAGCCTTCTTTCAAAACCAAAATCTATTCCCACTAACAGATCTCTTCATAACTTTGAACAGATACATTCAGCAAATCTTTGTTCTTTTGTAATTCCGTGTAGCCGTTAATTAGTTCTGTTTGGAAATGACAGAAACGTGTGGCTGGAAGGAGCCTTGAGACTGTCTATGGCACCTGCTGCCCTAAGGCAGGATCAAAGATGTCTCCATTACAGTTGATAGGTGTTTGTTGAGCCTGATTTTAGAAGCTTCTAGACAAGGAGTTTCCAAATCTCTGTTAAGTTTGGTTGCTTCCTTATCCCTGGAGTTTTAACTCATCTCTGTCCTAAATATTTCTACTGTAAGTAGGAAGACATGTGTGGCACAAGAGGAAAAATGTAGAGAAATTATCCCTGCCCGCATAGCCTTCTTTCGAAACCTTGCGTTCTGCAGGTGTGTTTACAGGAAAGCTTTGTCCACACTGGCTTTCCACAAGACACTCATGTGTCAGCTAAGTTTAGCCCAAAACTTCTCATTACTTTTTATTTTTATCAGTGACCCTGAGGAAACCTGGTCCTTGCCTTATATTGCTTCAGCAAAGCAGGGGCAGCAAAGACAGAGAAACCTAGTTATAAGAGGTACAATGTTTCTTGGGTTATTTTCCTTAAAAAGAAAATCTTCCTTCACATTTAGGTTGATATGGTGTGTGGGTGGCAAGTATTTGCATGAGTGTATGCAAGCATAAACACTTAGAACACTGTTTTGTAAGTACTCTAGTTATTACAACTAATATATACTTAGGTATCAGCCCTGCCAGATACAAGGCTTCTCTGTCATTTAGGAAGCTCTGAAGGCAGTTTCATATCAGTCATAAGATATTCATGACTTTATTTCTTTTCCAGTTTGAATTTTCTCCTATCTTATTTTTGGAGCTCTTCTTCTTGCTCTTGGAATAACCTGGTTCATTGCTGAGCAGGGGATAATGAAAAGGATTGAAGACGGTCATGGTAGTCTCAGAATCAGGAGAATGTCTTTAATCCTCTCCAAAAGTAAGCTTCCTAACAGGAAAAGATCAATAACAGGAGGACTTTTTTTTTTTTTTTTTCTGAAAGGTTACAGAGAAATTGATGGAAAGGAAGATGAAGATGTAAAAGCACTGCAAGCAGAAAAGAAGTGACTGATTTTGTTTTACATAGGCTGCTCAGGAGAGAGCACAGATTTCAAAGACAGACCTTTTAGGTGGTGGCCTGGTGCTTGTCATGGTAAAGTTGTTTTCAGGCACAGAAGAGTGGATCCAAACTGAACTGCTTCCTACCCCTAAAATTCCACACAGTTATCTACGACTGTAAATAGTGTCACATCCTTAAAGACAAGTTTCATGCAGCACTGTTTACTTGCACTGTTCACCTGTTTGCAGTCATAGCAAAACACAATTTTACAGCAAAAAGCAATGACACTCTGTACAGAACAGACCATCAGCACATCCTTTGTAATTACTCTTTGCTGCAAGTGGAATAACCTGCAGTAAGCCTGGATGGCTATAGATCTCCCTTGGCTTTGTTTTCACTATTTGCAGTCATATGCTTCCCTTGCTGTCAGTGTCTGCAGGACACAGCCAGGGAATCAGGTTCTTGTTGAGGAACCAGAGGCTGATTTCAAGCTTGACACCAAAGGCTCTTCCTAGCCCTTTCATCTGACAAAATGCATACTCTGCTACCACTCTGAGGCTGCTCAGGTGGTAATTACAGAGTACCTGATGTGTCTGAGGTTGCCTGTGGGTAAAGGTATGATTGGATAAGTAGGGTTATTGAATAGCAAGAACGAAACAAGGACTCCTGTGATATTCCTTGGGCCAAGGACCAAGAAGGCCCACCCTGTTTGCCTATTTACATCTGCTGTGTAAGCATCACAAAAAAATAGCAAGCCTTATATATCATATCAGAGCAATTAGAGTGATCAAGCATCTGTGGTGATCCACAGCAACTTTAGCATGACAGAAAAATACGTCTTGAAGCTGATGAAGGTGCAGGAGAGACTTCAGATGTTCCTGATGGTCTCAGCTCATTTGAGAAGCCTCCCGTGAGCAAAGTCTGTCATTACTTCTGGTGATTTTCAGGCTGTCTGAGTGAAAAACCTCGTGAAAAGCACATACCACCTTCTAAATTGCACTGCTGACTCTCCAGTACTGAAGTGACTGTCAACAGAGTGTAGGAATTGATGAGTGTCAATTTTGCAGAGACTTGGGCCACCTCATCCTGGTCTTTCATCTTGCTGGGGAAACAGTGGGCACTGTTTTCTTCTACCTGAACATCTCTCTGCACCAGAACTCTTTCCATGATTTCAACGGACCACTTTACTCTCCAGAGACATTTAGACACGACACAAAACAGCATCCCAAAATTCTTCACTTTTGATTCGCTTATCTTATTGGCATCCAAAACAAAAGCTCTAGCAATGCAATCAGTTCTTCCTGCTGTCCCTTCTCTGCTCACACCCTTTCTCACCTGCTCACAAGCCACAACTAATAGGAAATTACATTTGTAAGCAAGGATGTCTACATTTGTCTTCTCATCTAGTTTCCACAGAGTAAGGGGTTATGGCTAGACAGATAGACATTTCTGCATTATGTTATTTTATAACGCCACCTAATCCAGGCTGTGTGACTGATCTCATCTGTGGTATGGCTGGATATCATTCCTTTGCGGCAGTTTAAAACATTTTATAAGCCGAGTCTTTTCACTTAAATAACAAATACAGCATTTTGTAAAGCTGTGAAATACAGATTATCTATAAATATTCCTCTCCTAGAGGCACTTCAGGTAGTTTAAATTCTGTTGATCTCAATGCATAGCTTTTCTTGTCAGCCAGCATTGTGCAGTGCAGTGATGAAGGCAGTAGAAAATCTTGTTTGCCTCTTACAATGGGGACTGTTTTTCTATAGTGATTAACCACTGAAAAAGGTAATAGATATTTTTAAGCAATAAAACTATTATCTGGGGTTTTTGAAAGTGCAAAAGACATTGATTTGCATTTTGAAATTCATTCCTACAAAGATAGCAACTGGCTTTGGGGATTTTTTATTTTTTAGCATTAAAATATATGCATGAATGACAATTCTGCTGACATGAAACATCAGAATTTCAATCCAGACAACGGTCAATAGATGATATGGCAATGGTCTGTCAAGACATCGCTTCTTCTTATTTAATTGCTGAGCCCCTGATAATCCTCCAAACCAGTCATTTTGCAGGCCAGAAAATGAAAAAAACCCAGGGCACAAATTCAAAGAGAAAATTACCTATCATAATTCTGGTGGACTTTGGGGGCTTTAAGCGACAGAAATGGGAGTTAGGCGTGTTTATGCACTTGTGAAAAGGAAATCCCTTGGGTTTTATCGCTTAGGTATTTCTCCTCAGAATACTCAAGATTTTTTCAGTGTTACTGAGGATATTCAAGAGAGAGAAACTATCATCACAGACATTTGTTGTTTCATCTCTAACAGAGGTAATATATAATTAAGCAGGTTGATAAATCATAGAACACAGTGTATCTTTAGAGAATTGGGGATTACCACAGGAATTTATACAGAGCTAATTTAAATTAAATTTGGTGAGAGATTCCCAAACACTTCGGAGAACAAACACATCCAACACCGATTGGGTTTAATTTTTACATTGTTCTTGGAGCTGAGTTGTAAAGAACAAAGGGCTGCTTGGAAGCATTTCATACCTGAAGAAATGGTAGAGATTTACTGCAGAATATGCATTCAGTCATTAGCCACAATCTACATGGTGGGCAGGCTACTTCTTCTGTGGCTCTGGTACCCAGCTGTGGAAAATACAACAGCTGGGCAGTGGTTTTAGTGTAGAAAAAGCCAACAATAAAATCTGTTTTCCATATGGCAAAGAAGTTTCCAGGAGTCATGTGTATGAAAAAGGAATGAAAAATCTATTCCCACTAACAGATCTCTTATTAACTTTGAACAGATACATTCAGCAAATCTTTGTTCTTTTGTAATTCCGTGTAGCCATTAATTACTTCTGTTTGGAAATGACAGAAACGTGTGGCTGGAAGGAGCCTTGAGACTGTCTATGGCACCTGCTGTCCTAAGGCAGGATCAAAGATGTCTCCATTACAGTCGATAGGTGCTTGTTGAGCCTGATTTTAGAAGCTTCTAGACAAGGAGTTTCCAAATCTCTGTTAAGTTTGGTTGCTTCCTTATCCCTGGAGTTTTAACTCATCTCTGTCCTAAATCATCCTGACTGTAAATTAGAACAGTTACATCTAGACATTTTAAAACTTTGATATACATTAACTGGCCAAGTCATGCAAATACTTATTAGACAATTTATTCTTTGCACAAGATATAGTGTCTGGGAGTGTTTCTCAGGTTGTAAAATGTAATTATTGTAGATGTACTCATGGCCACGAACTTATTGCTACACTAATCACACTACCCAAAACACTGTGGGTATTGTTAGTTACTGAGCTACTTCAACAAGTTATGGACTTGGAAACCTGAAACGCCCTTTGGAGCTGCTCAGCCCTGTAGAACATTGCATAATTTTCACAATTCTGAGCAGAAAGATATTGCTTTTGACCATCAGACTGGATGTTATAAGTAATTGTTCTTCTTGACAATCCTTGTGGTCTGATTTCCACAGCTAGTCACATTATGCAGCTGCTTCATAGTCTGACATATTATTAGCAGAAAAGTTTGGGGATGTCCTTGCCAGTCCTTACAGCTAGTGAAATCAGATGTGTTGTGGTCCACAAGTGGAGCGTGATAACCAATATTGTTCACGTATGGTCAGTGACTAATTTTTTAAAACAAAATAAAATTGGGAAATACCCTTGCCAAGCAGCCAAGCCCTGTGAAGAACTGGCAGGTGTATAATTTGAAAACACAGGGTCAAATTCTCAGCTGGTGTAAACCGGTTCATCTCCAGAGAAGGCGTGAAAAGAGAATTTGTTCCCATGGAAAAAGGCTCTTCTTCAGGCCATGCAATAATGTGGATGTGCAAATGATATGTTTTCCCCATCCTGACATGGAATTTGTATAATATATCATTTCATCATTCTACAATTCAAATTCCCTACCTACATTCCTGGGGTGACCAAGGACTACTGAACTGTCCTGAAAATAAAGTTCTCTACGTCTCTCCCCATTTCTGCTTTCTCTCAGTTGCACTGACTTCTACCGTTGATAAAGCTGTTGCTCTCACATTACCCCAGATAAAATTTGACAGCCTCTTCATTTCTGGCTGGCCTGTAAACCAGATACATCACCTTGTGAATACCACATACTTGTACCCCAGCTGGTTGTAAACATTTATGTGTAATCTAATGTAGAACCTGTGACCAGTAATACTTACTAACAACCTTCATCAAACAAGATACTTTTACTACACAGAATAAAACATTAGAAAAAAGAGGACTTTAAAGCAATATGCTTCCATGAACCATTATTTTATGCAGAATATGCAAAGTAGTCCCTGCTATTTTCGTCTTGCATGCTTGTTGGATGTGAACGAGAATGTCTTGGCAGAACATGATGTCCAGTAGTATTTGACCTGGGACACCCATATGAAATCTATTCACTCAGAGAAGCATCTCACACTGTTCCAGATGAAGGCAGGTATCTAGCAACATAATGCTGATGAAAGGACATTGAGGATGTTTGGGAAATCATGATGCAATGCTTCCTGTGCAGCTATCTATTTGTGGGCCAGTGGAACAGTGTCCCTGTGTTATAGCAGCAGAGACAACCGCTGCTACTGCTGGTGGAAAGTACCATTTGACTGTTTTCCTAAACCTCCGTCCTGTGCAAAGTAAGCTTTACCTCAAGCCGCAGGAGGTGAACAGGAGCTGGAACAGTATCAAATGTTTGTGGGGTGACTTCAAAGCTCTGATCCTGACAACAAGCTTTCTCATTTGAGAGTGGGGAAAACCTGTAACTACATCTCTTCATTTGCAGAGCTGCAGTTTACTATATATTTGAGATGTGGCTTTTTTTTTTTTTTCCTGTATTTGGAAACTAGCTACAGGATGTATTCATAAATACATTCTCCTTTTGTCTGCCTAGGTGCTACGTAGAGAGATACAACAGCATGAGTTCATTTCATGAGACTTCATGATGGCTCTTATTTCTTTCTGGTATGCCCAGGTGTCTGACAGACTCAGCTGGAGACTCGGAGCTGAATTCTGTTCTCAGGCGTGAGTGTAAAACTGTCATAACTCCCCCAGTATCAGATGACCAATATTTAATAGCTTATAAATGGATAGTGTATAAGTGCGGAAAATTGTATAGGCAGAAGAGACCAGAATTAGACCCAGTTTAACTTCGTGATATAGCTCCATTCCCTCTGTCCTGCCTCTGAATCTCAACCATCAGGACTGAAGGCTTCAAAACCCTGGAGTTATTAACATTCACTGAAACCTACGTGTACTGCAGTACTTCACTCACTCTTGCATAGACAGAAAATGAGCTTTGTTATGCAGAAGCAAACTGCACAAATACCCTTAGAAAACAAGTGTTAGATTACCACTGAAAATCAGTAAAGACAAATTTAATGATTCAAAGCCTTACCTGAAGGGGGTTTTGGCACAGAAAAACACTCAGCTCACTCTTTCATGTTATATTGTAAAGTGTTACCTGTTCAGTAGGCTCATCACAGATGTCTTCCGGCAGAAGAATGAACATGTTCAGCTCTTTCACAGTGTACGGGAGCTCCAGCACTGTCACTTGCTCTTCTTGCCTCGTGGCTAGCTGTTGTTCTCCTGTGCGACACATCATTGGTGTATTCTTGTGCTCTCTGTAAAACAGATTAAGTCAGTAAATAGTCAGAAAAAAACAGGCAAAATAAAGCAGGTAATAAACCCTATGGGATCAACCTGCTTGAAATGTCCACATCGCACACAGTGTGGAGACAGTTGGAAACACAGAGCCTTTCTCAGGAAACTCAGCACTCCAAGCACTGAATTGCTCCCAGGAGCAGGTTTCAGACCATGCTTAGCACTTCATAGCAAAGTGCACCCCACACTCTGACCTGAACAACCACCTCTGGGCAAATCGCCCCTTTACTCGTACTCCTGCTCTTCCCCTCTCTGCTCCAGTGAGCTCCATGCTTACTTTCACGCCCTCAGTTTATTCTCTAAAGACTGTTCACTCTCTAAACACAGTCACATAATCACAACATCCTGTTTCTCTTGCAAGAGCTGCTACATGATTTAGAAGTATTGGTTAACCTTCAGACACTGTGCTTCACTGAAGTACATTGTATAAAACCCTTTCTCGTTGTTTGGGTATTGTGTAAAACATGAAGCATATTGTATAACAACAGAGACCAGTGAATTGGACTGCCAAGACACAGCCAAACAGCAATCTGGAAAGGCCTTCCTCTACCTCCTGAATTAAAGGTAGCAAGTTCATAGAACCATAGAATCACAGAATCATACAATGGTTAGGGCAGGAAAGGACCTTAAGATCATCTAGTTCCAGCCCCCCTGCCATGGACAGGGATGCCTCACACTAGGCCATGCTGCCCAAAGCTATGTTCAGCCTGGCCTTGAACACCGCCAGGTATGGAGCATGTCCCAGCACTTCTAAGATAACTGCCTTGCCATTCATCTCCTCTTGCATTTTTCAGGAACTACCAAATTCCATCCTGCTGTTGAGCAAGCTTGTTGACTTGAGCAAAGAATTTGGCTACATCCTACATCCTGGGTGTCACACCCATGACATGTGGAAGTCAGCCCTGCAGGCAGAAACACTGCTGCCTGCAACACTCTTTGCTCCCCTCCAGCTTCTGTTTCCAGTACTACTGCTGCCCTGGGGAAAGCTAAAGCTGAGAAAGTTACCTTCTAGGAAAAGCTGACTCCAACAGCTTCTTCGTTAAAAGAGGTGGTGTCCTGCCCTGTATTAAACCAAAATTTACTACTGTGCAGTCTTGCTCCCTTCCCAATTCATTTCTGAAGAAGGAGCATGGCGGGGAAATCAAGGGCAACAGAGTACCAGGAGAACGGCTTTCTACATCCTGCAGCAAAGTGGGAGACATAATCCAGTCTCTTCCAGTTTTCTCTCTCTGAAACAAGTAGTGAAAGAAGGAAATACATCTTTTTCCCTCCCAGAGAGGAGGGAGGCACCCTGCTGATGCTGCTGCTTCTCATTATCTTGACCTGCTGCATAATCTCAAAGATGTGGCAAGCATCTGCAGAAAGCATACAACAACAGCAAGAGGGAAACAGGAAGCAAATCAGAAGAGTCTGATACACAGTGTTCAGAGAAGCACCTCTCCCTGAAGGACCTACGTGCATCTGATAACCTATCTCTCAAGGGGAGCCCTAACAACCTTGCAGCAGATGACAAGAGCTGGGCCCATAACCACAGCATGTTATTTCTTCTTCAACCCAGGCCTTTCTGCAGAGGTGCAATCATCCAGCCTGTGCCCCAGCAGCTTCTCTGCCTGAGGGCTGCACTTAGCTGGGGCTGCCTCAGCATGGGCACTTTATCTCAGGGGTCTCAGCATGTTTTTCTTCCTGTGTTAGCAAGAGCCAGGGAGTGGAGGGAGAATATAGTGGTCTTCAGCATCGCATCATGAGTTTTGAGCATCTACCAGACTACAGGTCAGGAGGTGGGAGGCCTAACCAGATGGTATGAGACCCGGTCCAGGAGGCACAAAGAATCCCAGTTACACAGCTTTGGGAACAGATCCTGGCAGCAGGATGCTCCTGTATAGTAAGAATTTTAGGGCTTTTTCCATTGGCCTCATGCAGAAAATGGTCAAGAGGAGGTGAAGTGAAGGCACCACCAGCCCAGCTCAGTGTGGTCAGCACTGCTGGTCATGTGCAGGGAAAAGCACTGAGCCAGAGCAGCTCCTTTGTCCAGGCTGGTGCTCCTTTTCCCCATCCACAAGGCTGGATGTGGAATTTACCCATGACACCACAGAGAGTTAGACACTGCTATGGTAGCACTTTCAGCTGAAGTCCTCAGCTCTGAATACTTGCTACTGTACTCCAGCTGTGGATCTGGTTTCTTAACCCTTAGGTCTAGCCAATATATTTCACCAGAACTATGTGGGGAGCTTGAAGCATCGATTGTTTTGGCTTGAAATGAATGTGGGGCTCATAAGGCTTTTGTTGAGCTCCACAGCCATGGTCAGCCAGCACTTCTGGATGGCTTGCTCAAAACAAGCAAAAAAGGCAATACGGTGGAGTAGCTCGTGTCTGGGGGCATGGGAAATACACCAAATGCCCCTGGGTATGTCTGCCAGGATCCTTCCTATTCATCAGCATTCACGAACAAGGAAATGGGCACCACTCTGCCAAAGCATTTCTTTTTTGACTCTGGAGGCTGTTCTGCTTCACAAGCAGCAGACAGGTTTTTCACTGTTTCCCCTATGGAACACAGGGGCAATCATTATCTTGTGGCAGGTTGTGGACTAAGCACTGCGTTTATTACAGGCCAACAGGCAGCTGGCTCCATTTATCAAAATGCAGCCAAACCCCATATAGATATCATATAGATATTGATTGCATTAATATAATCTGATAATATGGGTTGGTGAACTTTTCCCTATTATGAAACTCTGGATTGAGAAAGCCTTCCCCATCAGTGGTCACCCCTCTACTGTTCAGTAAGATAATTTCTCAGTCAGCAGACTGACAGCTGTGGAAAAGGCAGGACTCGTCATTGCTGGCCTGTGTTTGGGACTGCTTTGTGATGACAGATTGCAGGGGAGAGAACAGATAGGCAGCACAGTGTGTTGCGGTGGGGGCCTCTTGGAAAAGGAGCTGACAGGGGTGTGAGTGGAGGCAGAGCTGTCTGCTGTGAGGTTGCAGGCTACACTGAGTGCTTTGCCAAAAGCTAGATGCCTCAGGAGGCGTTGCACAAGGAAGGAAGACATCCGTCAGGATATGCAGTAGAGCTCCTTCAGCAGTGCCCTTTCAGTGTTTTTAAAATCAACGGTACAAGTATGGAAAAGCTGGACCCTGTTTCCAAACTGCAGCAGTCAAATGAGGGAATAATGTGAAACAATCTTGGAGCTGTGTAGGTGGTAGTGCTCTTATACAAAAGCTGTGACACACCATCTCATAATTAAGAATACATAATTTCATGCCTGGGGGTTCAGATGAAAAAGGTGCATAGTCACACCCTCTAAAGAGCTGAAAAGAAGCTCACAATTGAAGTACTTTATTCACTGTTTTTTTTTTAAGGCAGATATTAAGAAAGTGGGGAAAAATTCACACTATCAGAAAGCTACAGACAAAAATAGTTCAATATCATTGTTAGAATACCTGCCCACTTCATTTGAGTTTTTTCTGTGTTACTAGATTAAAACAAGAATAGTCCCAGGAGCAGAGACTGGAAACCAGAACTTATCTACAATAGTTGTTGAACTGCGAAGTTATCAGTCCTTGAGTTCTCTTCTTGTGCCATTAGGCTGTATTCATTTGTGTAAGGAATTCAAGAGGAAGGTGGGTAGTTCTCCCACCCATCCTGTGCTAAAACCTAGTGCCTGATAGTGCTTGGTGCATTCTCCTATGAGACATAGGCTTGAATTCCAGTAAGTGAATAGGATACACTGAAGACTGGCCCTTCACATCCCTAGCCACATGAATTTCCCCACGACAGAAGTTTTGTACTATTTTCACTTTAAAAAATTTAAGTCACTTTAATGGCAGTTTCAGGGAGCTCTATTTGAATACCTGCACAAGGTCTGCTTTGAATGCACTCAATGGATGTTCTCTAAGGACTTGCATCTCAATGCACCTCATTCCTGAATTTCAACATGGGCAAAGCACCTCCTTGCTAATGTCGAGGCAGTTCCGAGTAAGCAAACAAAAATAGTAGCTGCTCAGAATTTACAGAAGGTGAAAATGAAAAGTCTACAAATTTTGGATACTTCCACATGCATAAAAAGATAAAATTTTTCTTTCAGGTGGCATGTACAGGTGGTGCATGTACATGCTTAAAGCCAGTCTATGTTCTCTTTAGGAGAGCCACAGTGTTATTCTAGTGTTGCTTCTCCTTTCTTCAGCCACCTATAATTCTGTGCATTTAACATGCTATTCAGTGATTCTCCATTACAGACACAAGAAAAACACAGTTAGGAAGTGTAACTTCTGAATCTGGTTTTCATAAAGCCTGTGAATACTGTCATGTAGAAGTGCTTATAAATACATTTAGAAAATGAGCATACTCCACCAAAAAAATAAAATCAAGGATCTACTAAAAGACAATTTTTTAATAAATATGGAAATGAGAAGTCTAGATTACCCTGCTGCCATTGCTGTGTGACTGACTGTACTGCTGGAGTAGATTAGCATGCTGCACAATACAGAAGGCATGAAGCTACTTACATTACCATCAGTCAAGGCCAGGGTACTGACTGATTTTGTGATTTAAGGGCCAAACTGTGGCCCTTCCCTCAGATGATACCAGGGAAGGAGCGAATACCGAAGTCATTGAGATGGTGAGCACCACTTGACCGAACATCCGCAGCTGCTAATGAATCCTTAAGAAAGGCTGTGGCCATGCAACTTGGAGAAGCTGAGACACTGCAACCCAAATGCATCATGCCAAATTTCAAGGAGTGGTGGAGACTTGCTGTGTAAATTTCTACCACCACCGCTTGAGAGGAAACCACACGCAAAGTTAGCTCAGACTGAACACAAACATAAAGAATGGTACTGTAAAAGTGAAACAAAACACTGATCATGTCTGTAAATTCAGTCTCAGGCCACGAGCACTGGAAAACAGTATTTCTTCACCTTATAGGTCAAAAGATCTACATTTTGCCAATAACCATTACTCCAATCACAGCTGAGTTTTTCCCAGTTACTTCCAGTTCCAGATAGGAGTAGGAAAAAAAAGCAGATCCTACACAGTTCAGTAAATATAACACAGGATATTAAAGTCAGGAGAACCTGAGATTTTTGCAATGTGCATGTACGTTCGGGTCTAAGACACAATACCTAGTAACTCTACTGGGTTTATACCAGCTCATATATTTTGTGATACAATGTGGTTACCATAAACTAGTTTGACCAGCTGTAAATCAGTAACCGATCAAAGTTTGGTCGAGCTAGCCAAATCCAGCTAACTGATGTGCAAGATGCAGAACCATAGAATGGGGTTTGTGTAAGAAGGGACCTTTAATGATCACCTAGTTCAACCCTGGGGGCTCAAGGCAGAGCAGCAAGCACATCTGAACCTTGATATTTGCAAAGACGATGTGTGTTCCCTTGGCGAGCTGTAAACTGCAGGGAGAGAAGAGGCATTGGACATAGTTTGCACAGATGGGGATTGGCAGAGGGAGGCACTGCCTTTGGCAGAGTTTGCACCAGGGGGGAAAAAAAAAGAAAAAGAAATATGTCACACAGACATTTGTTTTTTCCCCTTCACAATGTTAATCTTTGCATAGTGCATGAGATTGCGGCAGTCATAAAACCGCTGCTATTGCATGTACCAGAAATGTCTCAGGTGCATCCCTTACACCAAACAGGGCTCACCACGTCTTCATGTACCCATGCTCTGGCAGCACAGAAATGGCCCTGCTTAGCCAGCGTTAAATGGAAATTTTTACTGCAAACATTCCCCTCTATTTCTTTCACTTCCAGGATTAACCTCCCTCATTCTGCACTGATAGCAAGTGCAGATCCATCCCCCTGCTAATCCACAGTGTCGTCAGACACTCAAGAGTGCCAAAACAGAATATACTGAGGGTTGGGGTGTGTATACTCATTTCTGAGAAAAGACAGGAATAAAGGGAGTTTTTTCCCTTGTGGCATTTGCCACTTCATCAGTGGAATACCCATCCCTGCATTTTCAGAAGCAGTGTTGATTTTTGAGATTGCAGCGTCCAAAACTTCCCCAGAGAATGTAAACACTGTATGATGATAACTTTAGTTAACAAAAGCATCATCTAATAGGTTAATTGGGCTGCCTGCAACTCCAAATTAGACAGTCAAGAGTAGGTCATTTATTTGACTCTTTTATTGTCCTGCCCCTGTCCTTGCTCAATCAGGTCACCTAGAGCACATTACTCAGGATTGCCCAGATGGCTCTTGAATACATCCAGGGAAGGAGACTCCATAACCTCTATAGGCAACCTATTTCAAACCCTTTCTTCCTTTCTCAGAGCATGGAGAGAGCCCTGTCTTTCATGTCTGCATCTCAGATTGTTAAAATTCACCAACAGCAGCATGTAAAGAAGAAAAAACATTTATTGGAAGTTCATGGCTACAGTTCACACATCAGTAACTTCAATGGGGTGCTTTAGAACATTTTCCTCCTATTCTTTGAGACTGAAAACACTTGGTTTATCCCCATATAAAGACAGCCTTCTTTACTATGTAAATAATTAACCATCGTTAGAAATGTGTGGGTTTGTATCCTGTTAGGGCAGACAGCATGCATACAAATTTCTCTTTGGAGTCATTTGAGACCTTAGGGAGCGCACAGGAGGGATAGTCCAGAGAGGTGGTGGAGTCTCAATCCTTAGAGATATCCAAAAGCCATGTGGACATGGTCCTGGGCAACCAGCTGTACATGGCCCTGCTTGAGCAGGGGAGGTGGACCAGATGACCTCCAGAGGTCCCTTCTACCCTCAACCCTTTTGTCATCATCATTAATATGCAGGAATGCATATGAACGCAGGAATACAGGAGCATATGTGGTCACTGAGGAAACAAAATGTTATTCATATCCAACAAGGTTAAGGCAAAATTTATTCTGGATTAGGATCAATATTTGCAATTCAAGGAGCCTAGTGGCAGAGCATTCAATTGATTGGTTCTAAGCTAAACTGTAGAGATCACTTTGAAATACAAACTAGCTGTCAAAGGATTAAGAACGGATTGGGGAAAAAATCCATTTTCTCATTTTGTTCCAGCTGTTTCTCACAATGTTAGAAAATGGAGCTGATTTTAAGGTGAGCAGAGTTTGCCAAAGAAAAGAATGGTATTAGTAGGATTGTGTCTAATAAAGAACAAGAAAGGGTGGTCAGCCATAAAAACCTCCTTGAGAGGAAGAGATCGCCTCACAATGGCAGCTGCTGTACCGGCTGCTGCTACAGTGCCTTCCTCATTGACTTCCATGTATGTCTTATGGACAACATTTGACAGTACCAGAGACTTTGCAAATGACATTGCAGAAAGGTCAGCTTTTGATTCATTGAAGACGTCGGTCATCCCCATCTCTTGTAATACCTCATTGAGGCTAAAGGTGCCTTCAAGCTTGAATCGGGGGAGGTATACCTCTACTGTTGTCTCAAACATGTGCTCTGAAGAGGCCCACAGCGTTAAATTTTCATAAGTCATTGTGCTTTCAATCTAGAAGATGGGAGGAAAAAGAGCTTAAAATAGTGAGCAGCTTTGAAAAATTTAGATCTTTATCCAGACATAATTCAGACAAAGAACTTCCAGCCACAGTACATGATGTATACTGCCTTACCTGCTCCAGCCCACTGGTAGATCCATCAGCCATATCACCTGGCAGCAGGACGATCATGCTCAGTGTCTTCTGAGCATAAGGGAGTTCAAGGACCTGAGCACCCATCTCCTCAATGTAGCCTAATTTAAATGTTCCTTTCTGATACATCATCTGCACAGGTTTTTTCTCATTCTATTTAAAAGAATTATATAGTCAGTACTGCTCTTAACATTTAAACTTCTTATAGGTGTAATATCAGCAGTCAGGGTTTCAGCAGTAATTGCTGTTAGGCTAGATATTTTTCTTCATTTTGTTGCATCTCCACTGACGCACAAACCATCAGCTTTGCCATGTGTAAATAAAGGGGATAATTCTTTAGGGAAAACAAACATGTAAACAAACCAACCAACCATTTCCCTGCAACTGATCAGATAATGAAGTCACTTAATAGTGTTACACTTCCAAACAGGCTGATGCTGGTTGGATTTGCAAGTCCTAACTTGGACTGGGATAAAGAAGAAATAGCACTGAAAGAATCAGTCTGTCATTTATCAGACTGATTGTTTAGACAGGAAGCAACAAATAGGTAAAAAGCAAAACCATAGCTTTTCTCAGGTATCCTCTTCTAAGTTTTATTATCTTGCCTTTCTTTGTGACGGGGTTGTTTGAAAGCTTTATAAAGGCTCAAATTGCCTTTTTCAGTTAGCACACATAGATAACTTCTCGAGTAGTGAAAGAAGACTTTTTCTAAGAACGTTTTCAGCAAAAATCCTGCTAGTATTGATTAGCATGTGAAGAAAAATACGCTTTTCTATGAAAAAACCTCCTGCCACCTCTACCCAACAGGAGGGGCAGGTTAAACTCCCAGCTCACCCACACCTTGCTCACAGGCAGCTGAGCCCTGGGCATTGTGCTTCGTTGTTATGCTTGCTGCAGTGCTTACAGCATCTAGGGTAAATAATGTTAAGGTTTATAGAATGCAGATCTACCTGATTCAGTTTAAAGTCTCTTTGTACTGTTTTTTGTTCCTCAAACTTGTGCTCCCAGGATGCTTTGAAGTAGATTACATTCACCAGCACCAGCAATGCATGTACATCAATCACACCAGGAGCAAAGAGTTCCTTGATTTTACCTAAAGGAAATTTCAGAATACACAGTATTTGTCGGTTGCCATTAAGACTCTGGACTGAGATAATTGTCTGTGAACTTAGTTTTGGAGAAACTTAGAAATCCAGTTCTTGGTTTATTCAAAGGGGCAACATAGGAAAACAAGTGGTAGATTCCTCTGCACTGTTACCAGTCAGGGAGGACAGGGAGGGCCGTCAAATTAGTCAGCTGTCAGTGTCAGTGACCATATATATGTGCCAGATGACGTTAACCATAAGGATGGAGGCAGCACCATTAGTCACCTATTTTGGGATACATGAGGGAATCTTTCCCTTTGTGCCAAGCGCAGCAGTTAACCAGCTGTGGAGCTTCCAACTTTATACACAGAAGCTGAAGTAGGAGTTAGGAGGTTCACAGGCTTCATATGAGCACCCAGAGCAATGATGGCTCCTAACCCTGGGCATAGTGACCGGTGAACCTTCAGCCCTCTTACTGGGAGCCAACTGGAGTGAACAGCTCTTTCCTACATCAATCACAGGCCGCTCTGCCAGTGCAAGGACAGGGTTGGTCAGGAGATAGGCAACTGATAAATTACAGAAGCCTTCAAATCTATCTGCCCAGTAAGTTCTGGTTTATGTTCAGCCACAAGATTCAGAAAACTTTCATCCTGCTGCTACTGCAGCTCTGGCAAAACTAAAGGAAAATGCCACCTATCATGTTTAGTCTAATCAACAAGAGCAAATGGCCTCTGTTAACCTGTCAAGGGCAAGAGCTGGTTGACTGTCACTTGTGATAGTGAGTCTTGCTTGTGGTAACACCTCTGATCTTTGCAGGGATTGCTCTACATATAATCAGGTCTCCTCCTTTCCCCCACCCACCCCAGGCTGTTCCCCGTCTCACCATGAAGCTCATAGCTTCCATCCCCTGCTGTCCTGTCTCTGCATTTGTGGCTGTGCACAGGAGCAATTTCTGTGGTTGAGCCTTACAGGTTCTATTGCAATTATCATGCCAGGCATAAGAGCAGGAGTACAAAAGTATCTGGCAACAAACACACATTTAATTCAGAAATAATTTAGCTGATAACTTACTCTAATATTTCAAGAGTGGATGGGAAGAGATAATGTCTTTAAACAGCACGAGGTTGAGCACCCAGAAACATGAGCAAGTCTGCTTTTCATACTCTGGAATTTCTTTTGTTGAAGCAGTGTAAGAAGACAGTGATAGTATGGCTAGAGATTTACTTTGGTTTACCTTGTGTCTCACTTTCAACCCAAGTGTTGATTTTTATTCTGGCAGCTTCAACAGCACCATGAAAGTCTACTGTTTGTAGCATTGCTCCATATAGCTCCTCAGAGCACGTTAGAAATTGCTGTAAAGCAAAATAAAGATTATGAATTGATCAAATCTGTTAAGCACTTATTCCTTTTTGAAAGAAATCAATGGTTCAGAACTATTTTAGAAATGGTGAGGGACCTGTTGACTACATAAGGCAAAATTTCATTCTGGAAACATCAACCATCTGAAGTTTATTCAGAGAATCTTTGAAAGAGATACTTAATCTATTGAACAGGCAAAAGAAGTAAATAAGTAGGAAGAAAGCCAGAAGAAAGAGTCTTCCCATAGAGAATTGCATAGCTGAGGTACAGATAAAACAAAAAACTAGAGCAGATGCAAGGTGTGTTGTTTAATGCTAAAGTATCCAAATCATTCCACAGAAATAACTGACAGAAAAGCAAAGATGTGACTAGCAAGTTATCCATACTAGGTAGTTGGAGACTGCTCTGTCATTCAGTAAGAAAGAAGTAAGAAGCTCAGCACAGCAGCCCTCCACATGGAAGTGTATAACATCTCAGGTGATAAACCCTCTCCAAGCTTCCTGCTGCCCCAGCATCCAACTCGCAAGCACAGAAGTAGCTTATGGACAGCCTGAATAGGCATATTTGGCTGTAGTCATACTCTGACTGAGTGTAGACTTATGCCAAAATGAACATACTCCTGCTTTATTTTCTCTCTCTACCTGTTGATATCAACAGGATGGGTTTTTTAAACAAAATAACTAAAAGCTGTCACTCTTATCTCCTTCCTATCAGCCCCAAAAGATACACAAAGTGCTCCATTTGACGCGTGAGGGGGACATCAGCGAGGCTCACAGTTACAGAGAAGCTTGTGGTTAGGGACATAGCAGTTAGCAGATACAGGTAACTTACCTGCTGGAGTTCAAATCCTTGTTGTATAAAGAGATTGTTGGCAAGAGTTAAAACATATCTTTCGCCAAGGTTTTGTAGTTGTAAAAGCAGTGCCTGGAACTCTTTATGGTTGAGGTCTCCATCCTTATTACACTGGGAATATTACAAACACAGCAACTATAACAATTCCTCCATATAGCTTTGGTTGTTAATTTACATCCTAGTTAGATTACACTATAGGGCTAACTCCTGCTGTACGGATTTTTAAATCCAGTTAGTCTAAACTCTGTAGCCTGTTCTTCCTTCAGCTGAGAAGACTCAAGGCTTTGGTATTCACTTCATGGAAGACTTGGCCCTTAATAGTATCACCCTGTAACAGGCATTTCCTACTGGATTAGGCAGTCTGTGAGAGTGATCTTGACCCCCTCCAGTGGCAGACTCTAGCGCTTTATATCTAGAAACCTACCGTGCAGTGAAGACAAGGCTCCAGTGCTCTCCACCCAAGGACGTACCTGTGAGGGGGAAAGCTGTTTCTCCTGGCTTCCTTCTGGCTCTGTTTCTGCGCTCTCAGGATCAGATCCAAGGCTCGTTCTTCCTGTAGCTTTCCTGGCATGGAGCACCTGCAGTTGAAGATGCCAAATTATGGCAACTGTAACTGGGATAAAAGCATTTTCCTTGGTTAAAAGGTTTGCTATGCTGCCCTGCATAAATGGTGTAGGTTTATGAAAGATGTTCTCTCAGCTTCTGCCAGGCTAAAGTGACAGACTTGAAATTGTTCATATATTAATGTTCAAATTCACATTTCTATTTCAGCTAACCAGGAAGAACTTGCACTTAATCCCTCAAATTGTTACTCTCCACTACCTCAAAATGTTTGCATGTGATTTGTATTGTTATTGTTACAGTTACCTTAAATTTCAAAACAAAAAGTTGCCTCAGGCAAAGAGATGAAAATAGTTTTCTTTGAAAACATTAAAACTGGCTTTTTGCAATCATTCTTAATCTTTGCATCAGTTTAGGAGATATACCAAAACCACACTGCTCTTAGTGGAAACTACTCCTTGTTTCTAATGTGAAGTATCTCACTGAAAAACATCCAGCAGCTTCTCCGTCATAATACGACATCACACATAGACAATCTTTATATTGAAGATACAGGACTTTTCCTAAAATAAGCATGTGTATTTGGTTTATGAGGCAAGGTTATGGCAGCCATGGGCCTGCAGGGGTGGCCTCTGTAGGAAGAGACTGGGGATTGACCCTGTGTTAGAGCTGGTTCCAGCTGGCTCAAAAATGAGTCAAGTCTGTTTTGACATGCCAGTAATTGGAGAGTGATGTCCCTGTCCTTATCTCGACCTACAAGCTCATTCATCTTACTTTATCTCCTGTTTCTTGTTGAAGAAAGGGAGTGAAAGTATTGCCATGTGGACATGCAGAAGCCACCAGCTAGGTCAACCACCCACACCCTTGAAACCTCATGAGAAGGGCACATCTGCCTTAGCTGTAGGTGACCCAGCAGACTGTGCACATGGCAGCACTGGGGCATGATGGATGAAGATCTACCAGTACAGAGCCAGCTACTGGCAAGAACCTGTGCCTTAGGATTATTGTTCTCTTACCACTCATGAGCACAAAGGAGAGAAGAGGATTGCAGAAAGCAGAACTCGTGCTGCAGGGAGTAAAGGCACAGCAGCTGGAGAGGCGGCCTTTACATCCTCCCTGACCACATGGGTCCCTATGAGCTCTCATAAGTGAGACATTTTGACTCTTGAATGTTGCGGTAAGTGAGCCGATGCTTCCAGCCACCCAGGTGCTATCACTTCAGGTTTCTGCAACTCTCCCCACTACCCACAGGGATCCACATTTTCAGTATTCTCATAGCAACCACGAGAGGAAGCACCTGCCTGTAATTCTGAAACAAAGCCTCACATTCTGGCTGCAGGAAAAGCAAGAGTGCCCCACTGTGGCGTATCACCTCCTCCCTTTTAGCTCTTGCTCCCTGCTCCTGAATCTGCATGGGGGCATGGTGCGACTCACATATGCAGAGGGCAACGATCATAGTGCACCAAGCACGACTGTGAAGGCAGCCCCTGTGTTTGTATTCGTTGCTTGCTTCCTATGAGACCCTCACACACATGTCATGCTAGGGTGCCCAACATTTCCGTTAGAGGAAGAGCAAGCAATGTGGAAGCATCTCGGCATGTTTCATTAATACTTACTTCTTCTATCTGAGCAGCAGTGTTGTTTCTTGCACCTAGATGGACCAGAGCCAGGGCAACAGAGATGCTCATTGGAGAAAAGACGATATTTGTGTTCTCTGCATTTCTGTTGAGCTTATTGTAGAGATCAAGGCAAAACTCAGTAACTGGTCTAGAAATGGAGCCCATCGTGAAGCGGTTTTTGGCTGGGAGCACAAAAGAAGAAATTTAATGCATTTGTTGCCTAGTTAAACCACACTGTGAAGCATCTGCCTGCCCTGAGATTGTCCCATAGCTGCTAAATAAAAGAAGATTTCTAAACTCTGCCAGTTTGAAACAACCATCCTCGCACACATTTGGTGGTCCATGCTACACAGCAGGAGCAAGAGCACAGAAGGTTTGGAAAAGGGATACTTGCTCACAACATACGTGAATTCCTGAGAAAGGACCATTTTTCTGTCTTATCCCATGGGGCATCTTCTTTCAGGTCATAGTGTTGAAATTAGTCAACTGTGGATTAACATTTTACTTCTCCAAACCGGTTTCATGTATACAGTTACAGCAAGTCTTTCTTCTTCTAACAACTTAAGATTAGTGACAGAAACTTGATGACAGAAACTACTCCTGCATATAACCATGTCTGGTAACCAGATGTATGAGGGTTTCAAACAACAGGTTTATGAAAATAAAATCACTATTAATTAAATGTCTTCTTATATGAAAAAGGGTCATAAACAGCTATGGAAGCTGAACTACATATGGAAACATGAACAATTTGTAATACACTTTTTCACTCCTCTTGAGATTAGACTCGGTGATTTTAAAGGTCTTTTCTAATTTAAAATATTCTATGAGTTGCCTAAGAAACACAGATTCAGGCAGGATACACAATTAAAATTTCCAAACAAAGCAATAGCTCAACAGCCCTGAAAAGAAGTCTGTAAGTTCCTGCTCGAGGATATGACAAGACCTCTGTCACTCTTTTCTTTTGTACCAGAAACCTTACAGTCTGATACCTTTTCTGTAGTTATTTACATTAAATCCACTCTGCTAAGAACAAGTTCCAAGCAGGAGGCCATCTGAAAAAAAGGGGGCTTGAAACTCCATTCCTGTCCTGTAGGAGAGAATTGTAAAGCTGTTGTGTGGGTAGCAGTAGGATTACATGAGCTTTTCTGGAATCATTATACCCCGAAAAACCCACACCACTTTCAGTGTCAAACAAATGATATTTTGGACAGTGCACCAGAAAAAACGTGTGAAAAAGCAAAGCAATACACTCCTGCCTGCTTGCAGACATAGAGTAGCTATGGCCTGTGTTCCAGAAAGATATTTTATTTAGGGAAAATACTCAGCCACAGTATGGAGAGAAGGCTCTCGTGTCTCCAGTGGCACAGATCTGGCTGGCTTTAGCTTTCAGCCTTCACTGGGACAAGCACAGGCTGGGTCCATAACAAACTGCCAGAGCTCCTCTCCATTGACAAGATGGGCGAGTGCACAGCTGGGTGGTTATTCCCCCTGCCCACAGAAGACAAAGCAGACACTCAAGCCTGTGCTGCCCAGCTGCTGCTGCCTGCAAGGCCAATTTATGTGAGGAGCACAAGCCTGTGTCACCAGAAGGCTAAGTAAGGGTGAGGAGAGGCTGGTGCAAAGCTGAACTTCAGGATCTTTCATCAGCAGAGCCCTTGTAAAACCTGTCCTGGGCTGCTGGTGTCCTGACTCCCATTGCGAGGGGCCTACAGCCTTCTTGGGAAAGGGCTGTCTCGTACTGGGGACCTCCATTTCCTTCCAACCAATGCTCTTCTGCTACCCTGCTCTCCCACTAAGGCCCCAGCATTTCTACCACAGCCACAGTACCCCTCCTCACAGATAGCCTCCCCTTCAAAGTTTTCTTTACTCAAAGAGCTATACAAAACTTCTTGTGTTGTCCTCAAGATGCAGAATGCTCACTACCGCTCACTCAGCCATGGCCCAGGCACAGACTTTCCCTGAGAAGCTGGGGCGCAGGTGCCAGAAGAGTTACCAGGGCGCTGAGAGTTGATGTGGCTCAGCTGAGATGCACATCTGTCTGCACAAACCATCTTAGTCCACAGCAAGTGCCATACAATGGGAGTGAACTCAGCCCAGAGAAAAACAGACTTAGCCTAAGAGGACTGCTGCAGTGGATTGGAAGAGCTGAAAAGTCAAGTTGCTGAATATATGAAAGTGCCACATGTAGCAAATGTAGACGTTTCTTGCCTTTTGACCAGCCTGAAAAGCACACCAATAGTCAGTGCTTCATTGTGTTACTGACTGATGCTCTGGGGAAAGAACTTGCAATGCTGAAAGAAAAAGTTTATATATGTTTCATACGGAGACATTTATCATCCCCTGAAGTCCAGAAGTGCTTCACATACAGACCATACTAATGGGCAAAACAGAGGAGCTATACCCCAAAGGATCACTGAACAAACAAATTAAAGGTGAGTTGTATCTCATTAATTCTGAAAACAGCTGTTCTAGCTCTGGTATTTCTGTCTTTATATGAAACATCGTTTTCCTTTTCCTTTTAATAACACAGTCACCTTACCACAAGAAAAAGACATTGCACTGCATAGTCATTTCTCTTTTCTGCCACATTCATTACCTACTATCCAGAACCTTCTGAAAACAAAACTCGGTGCTTCTTCAGTGCTGAAGTTTGTATTGCTCCACTTCCACACCTCTTGGAAGATCTGACATGGAGCTGCGAGATTGTTCACGTCAAATGTAGGTCATGAGGCATATTGCAGGTGTGCCCAAACCTCAGGACAAGTCAAGGAGAAGAAAAGAGTTAATAAACTTCCTTGTCAGGAAGGAGGCACCTCCGCCCCACCTTGCAGGGAGAGGACCGACTGCTAAGCAGAGAGGGAAAGCTCAGGAGCTGGGAACAGGTTTTGAAAGCAAGCGTCTGGTACACCAAGGTGGCCACTCCTTTAGAAAAAGGAGCAGGCCCCTCAGGGAGATGTCCAGGTGCAAGCACTGCGGCCAGCTCCATGCTTTTGTGAGTGGGAACCACGTAGGGAACTGCCCTGGGAACCGAAAGCAAGGGAGGAAAGGTGTGGGCTGGAGGAGGAACTTGGTTACTGCAGAATGAAAGAATTTAATGAACTTCCTGAATCCAAATTTGGGCAGGCACAAGTGTGTGAATGATTCCATGCTATAAAGCCCTGTGTGTCATCTGTGTGATCACTCAGTCAGTGAGAGTTTTGGAGTTACTGCAAGGACAGTGGAGTTTGGAGAACACCTACATGGTGGACAATAAATGGTAACGTTACCTTTAAAGGATTTTGGAATGGTAAAGAGGGAAGATGTAAGATCAAAAGAAGTGTTCCAGGAAGATCCTAGCTGCCGTTCTGCACTAGCCAAAGTATCTGCACTGAATGTCAGCAATAGCGCAAGCAGGGCTGGGGCTTTACAGCTGATAAAGGGAGATGCTTTGCATGATGGTTCAGTAGCTTTTAATGTAGTACAGGAGATGGAAATCACTGGTGCTCTTACAAATGAGCAAGCAGCTACCCAGAAAAAGAACCTTGTTCACAGAAAAACACTGTGTGCCAGAGACCTTGTAAAGATTGTATTCTTCCATGGCTGTGTGAAATTATAAACACTCCTTTTCTATAACTATTAATGTTCTGTTCCTTATTTGCCATTTGCTTTTGGCTAAAGGTAGATGAAATCAAGACAAAAACTCTCAAATAAAAAGCTGTGCTCACAGCTGTCATAATTAATAAGTGTATTAGATCATATTAAGCAGTTAAGAGGAGAAGGCAGTAAATAAAGTGTGGAGGGTAAGGGAGCTGTAGCCTTGTTTCTGAAGTAATTCTGTATTTAATATAAGGTAAGTAGGAACCTGTTTTCCCTGATGTCACGTGATAATTCCCATTACATGTTTTACTTATTCAATCTGCATCCCATTAAGGTGCTTTAATGCACATTCATTTCTCATACACAAAGGCAGAAATGATGTGTGTCTACCCTAGAAAAGGAGCACATGCCAGATAGGACTGTCTCTCCACAAGAAAAATCTATGATTGGTATAAGTGACTTTCTTCTTTTTCATGACTGTTCACACAAAAAGACATTTCCAAGTGTTTCTGTGTTGATTTGGAGTGAGAGGAACAGCATATAAGAAAAATGATATCTCCTACAACACAGAAATTCTAAACACCCCTAAGCAACACAAAGCATTTCCAAAGTAACATAATTTAAATTAAAAACCAATACATTTCAATACAAAATAACTTTTCAAGGGTAATGTTATCAAGTTCATTTTCCAAACAACTTAGCCTTTCAGGCTGTTACTTCTATGCCAGAAAGGCATTTTTGTGACTACTTCTACTATTTTGCATCAGTAACTTCAGCGTATTTTGTACCTCCTTCTAGGTCAGTTATTCCTGCATAAACAGACATGGATATACATTGCCCTGTTATGGGCTGCACAGTGGCAAGTTATTTGCTATGTCTATGTGCATAGGTTTCTTAGCAAGCTCCTAAACATCACTGCCAAGCCCAAGAGCTAATATGTTGATAGAAAAGACTAGCATCCCCACTGACAACAACAAAAATCTGAATACCACTCCACATTTCCTATTTTATATAGTCATTGTTTAGGAACATAAACAATCCCCAGCAGGGAGGATCAGGGTACAGGGGAAACTGTAAGCACCCAGACAAAGAATTGCATGCTCTCTTCCTCATCTAGTGAACTTTTCAAGACTTTTGCTTGTACCATGGAAAGCTGGGTAAAGAAGGGAAGTTAACTGGTATCTCCCACTTTGTGGGTCTGTTTCCCCAGGTCATCAGTACCATTACTTTAGGTAAAGCCCATTTCTGCCCGTGAGTGTAGAGTGGACCTGAAAAAGCCTACCCTTCAACCCTTCTTGACATACAGGTGAAAAAGCTTCTACTTTCTTTCTCAGTAGATCAGCTACTGACCCGATCAGTCCTGTAGCAATTATAGCTTTCCGGATGGGCAGAGAGGTCCTAGTGAAATTTCAGATTCAAAAGCCTCTGAAATTTCAGCAAGAATCTTTATATTCACAGCTTTGGCCATGTGTTCCTAAATTCCCCATCTACATCCCACTGAAGATCAGCTCCCTTTGTGTGAACTCTTGAGCTACCTGGATTTTAGCAGTGGTTTTTGCTGCCTGCAGCCTGTTAAAGGCATCCTCACTCTGTCCCACCTGTAAACATGATGTTTACTTTACCAACCCGCAGACTACTTCAGATCTGCCAAAAAAGAAAAACAAGAAAAGTTATTAAAAAATAAAATAAAGAAAGAATTGTTAGAATCGTTTACCTTCTTGCCCGAAGAGGTTAAATGAAGAGCACAACAGCTGAGCTCTGGAGCACGTTCCTGTGAACACTGTATTACAAAAATCTCCCACTCTCATGTGGGAAAGCTCAGCCTCTAACCAATTGCTGATGATAGCAGCATGTTGCAATTGAATGCAAATGCCATCAACGCAAAGTTCCCTGCAGAAGACTGGGAAACCTGTATCTAGCAATATGCTAATAGTATTTTTTTCAAGCTGCACAACAAGTTTGTCAGGCAATATCTGCTGGCAACATCTCCTGATTGCAATGCCAAGTCACCCTCAGCCGGAAAACTGGCATTAACCCTGACGATCCATGGCTGTACTGCTGTGCAGGGTCTGGCCTGGATACAGATATGCAGGGCTCATCCCAGGATTCAGAGAAGTCTTGCTTGCAGCTGAGCTTGCTTGCAGAGATAGAGCAAATGAATTGGAAATGCATGAGCTTCATGTTGCCTACAGCCATCTCTCTCCGGTAAGCAGTTAGCATTATGTGTATGGAGGAAGCTCAATTAGAGAGGGGAAGAAGTATTTACTTGAACTGTAGCAGGAATCCCCAGCCAGGGGATATTCTTTTAAATCATTGGGCTTAAGAATAAAAGGCTAGGAGTGCTTTATCACATAAGTCATGTCTCCAGCATAAATCGAGATGGAAATAAAGAGATGGGAAGCATGAAGCTGCATCAGCACAGGTTGCTCAGGTGTAACACTGGTTTATGGCAGCTGGACTCAGGGGTCTGTCTTAAGTCATCTAGGGTTGTATGTGGCTTTGCAACCTGGCAAATTTTCAGTCTTTCCATTGTCACCTCTTCTGTCTTCCTACAAAGCATAAAACTGACTTTGGATTCATATGATATTTGAGGCATCAGATATAGCAAGGGGAGAAAGCACGAAAGAGGAAGAAGGTCTCCCAGCACCACCTTCACCTTCCCAAACTTCCCTTCTAGTGTGAAGCTGGGTGACCCTCTTCCTCAGGCTCAGCTACCACCAGCTTTGCTCTTTCCTGCTCCACTGCCATGGTCTCAGCCCAGCTGGCCTGGCTCCAGTGCTCCAGGGCCCATCTGAAAAGATGGGTTTGTAAACAATGCAAGACACAATGATGAAATAAGTGCTCTTGTTACCCCTGTTCTTTTCCTCGCTTTTGTGCTTCCATTTGCAATTCACTTCTATGTTTCTGGTTTTCCTTCCTGCGTGTTTCTGTAGCGTTCCTTAGTCCTCCTCCTCAGTTCTTTCTGTCTCTTTACCTGTTGGGTTCTCTTTTGAATTTATTTCTGCACATTGCCTTACCAAATATCTTTTCTTCTGCTGCTTCCATGAGTCCTAGCCTCTTTTCAGTCTAATATTTTTTAGTATCTTCCAAGACTTTCCTTCTTCCAAATCACAGAATCACAGAATCACAGAATCCCAAGGGTTGGAAGGGACCTCAAAAGATCATCTAGTCCAACCCCCCTGCAAGAGCATTTCATGCTTTTTCTGCCTCCTTCCTGTATTAACATCATTCCTCTAATGATTTATTTCCTCTGTACATATATTCCCTCAGAACTTCCTTGACATCAGTTTAACTGCTTTGCCTCAGGAAATGTCAATGTATGTGTAAATTCTGTCTTTTCTAGGCCCTTAGGACAGCATATTCAGGGTTCAAATCCATACTGCTTTTCCAGTGGGGCAAATTTGCTCTATGTAGCACTTTTCAAGTTTCAAAACCAAACTGCTCCTCCCCACAAATAACTTCTGTAGCCAGAAGACATTAAGATGTATCCCTTGTCTTCTAAAAAGTGCTGGGAGCAGGAAGCGGGCAATGACTGTGCAGCTGAGCAAGTGATGAGATGACTCGGCACATAACACTGCAGTTTGCAACTGCCTGCAAAAGCCAGCCACAGCTTGCTTTTTTTCCATTGGCACCATCACCCATCACTGGATAGTAATGCTCTGTTGAAAGGTGAGGTGGAGCAGCTTGGCAATCTGGGCAAGTCCTCAGCTATGTTCACTTTCTCCATTGAAACCAACACCTCTCAGCACGTCACTGTTCTATACACAAGCTCCCACACACGTTTTCCCATGTCCTCCCATGCCATTCCTTGCCCAAGGCCTAGGGGCCAGCAAGGGTGGGACTGAACAATAGACTGTAACAGCACTTCTCTCACCAGCAGGAGCCTTACTGATGCTTCTCCCTCACATGCTGCGAGATGAATGGGTGTCATACCTGGACTGGTAGAGCCAAGAGGCAGAAACAGAAAATGAACCTGAGCTTTCATGGGCAAGATACCCTGTTTATAAATGACCAATAAATGGTTTTGCCTTCTGCTGACTAAAACAGCTTTGTATCTCTGACATCTGCTTGCTTGCATAGGCTGGGATACCTTGGCATTAGTCAGGAGGTGAAGAAAGATGGGCCCCACCCTGAGGCAGTGTTTGTCTCTGCTTTCATGGGATAACCCTTCCTAGCAAAGCCATCACAAGGAACTCTCTGAGAAGACATGCTTACATAAATTTGTGTGCATGTGCTAAATGCTCTCATCAGCATTTTAACAGAGTATGATCTTCATTGAATGAAGACTGGCTCCTGCACTGGAATGTTTTTAGACAGTGAAAATAGAGGCTGACAGAGTGGTGTCTGAGCTTTTCTCCTTCAGGAAATCTTATCCAGGCAGAAAAAGAGGGATGGGGCAATCTGCCAGAGGTTTTCATCAGTCTAGCAGGCTTATGAAAGACGTAGCAATAAGTGTAATGTGTTCTGCTGAACAACTAGAACTACCTGACAAAAAGTCAGTGCCTAAACACAAACTGTACTGATTATAAGTAACCAGTCCATCTTGCCTATGTATGGACTGTCTGTGCAGCTGCTCAGTCAGTTGTCAGCCCCATGTGCAGTATCATATGCTGACCAGCATATACAGGAGAACCAGTAGAAACCACAGTGACAACAGCCCTGCAGTATGTCCGACCCCAGCCCCCAAAAGAGATCAGACAATGATGGGGTGTGTAAGACTGTTCCTAGACATTCAGCTATCACTGAAGTTATTGAGCTGGTAAAGATCTTTGCAGGCAATTTCTTCTCAGACAGCATGGGCTGCAAAGTAATTGCTGTATTTTGCATTCTTCTTCTGACTACTACCCATGTATTGGGACACATATATGCATGTATCTCATGGGTTGGCCATGAATCAAAACAGAACTCCTGTCTCCAAATTCACAATAACCACTGTGTTGTTCTCTGGTGTTAGAAGTATACAAAATAGGGGTTGCATGTTCCTGTTTAGAAATCTCCTTCCGGTTTCTTTCAGACCTGAAGCACCAAGAGGAATTCTCGAGTCAAATGCTCCCACTTTTTGAGGATACATAACTGAATTATTTGTAGAGTGGTACCAGCTAGTAACATAGTCCTTACTGGGAACTATCATTAGGTGGTCCAGAAGGGCAATCCAGACATTGATTTAGTTTTTTATTTTCACTTTGTGGGCTAAGTAAATGGATTCATTTTCATTGCTGTCATTTATTGGAGGCCAAGAGTGAACACTGACAGTGAACACACAAGAGTGAACACACCAACTGACGAAGGAGGTATTGCAGACATTTGACACGGGTTTTATAGTGCTTTATTCTGAACAGTAATTAGGTAAACCAGTACTGAACATATGCAGCAGACAGTCTTCAGACACAAATGAAATCTGATTACCATGACTTCATATGGAATTTGGAGACTGGTAATTACAATGTTAATCTCACTCAAGTTGAAGTCCTTATTTCTCATGCCTCAGACATCAAGTAATTGTATGGAGTCTCCTTAATGCTGAATCCAGAACTAGAAATTGCAGACAATCTGTGCATGAAAAGTGTGGCACTTCCAGTATTAATTCAACTGTTTTGTATCCTAGAATTGCATAATTGTTGTTTTTCTCGGGATATATATATAATAGGACTCCTTGTAGCTGTGGTGAATTGGTCCCATCTTGTCTAAAGGGCAAAGAGTCAAAAAATTCCACACAGCAAAGTCCAATTTACGGACCAACGTAGGTCATGCTGAAGAGTCTTCTGGGTAAACATTCTGTCACCATGGTTATTGCCTCTTGCATCCACAGGTCTCAGTGCAGCTGCTGTTTCACAGATGCAAACTCTGATGCTAGCTTGAATTGCCTAGCTAGGCTGTCAAACTTGGACAGTGTTTCACTGGGCATTGGCAGGATCCAGCAGGGCACTCTCTGGTCCACCAGGGTGTAGCCAGCTACAAGGAGAGGGCTGTCACACCACATGTCCACATTTTCCCTTTCTATGCAGTAGGAATCCACAGAGCATGGGTCACAAGGAAGAAGAGTTTGGCTAGAGAGCAGGAATGTAGCCCTTCCTCCCAGAGCCCTTTCCAACTCCTGGTCTATATAAAACAGGCTCTCAGTTCACTTTGCTTGGGGAAAAAGATGTCAAAGAGGAACAAAATATATTCATTGCCAAGGCTGGCATACTTCTCAGTAAATCACGATGTGTTCTTCACAGTGAGAATCCTTCAGCTTACGGGGATGAAACATAAGAAGATAAACTAGTCCTGCTGCATATGTAGAGTACATTGTATTACCCCGCTGATATACGAAACTCCCGGATTTCCTTTCAGAGGTGGTAGTCAGGATGCCAAGCTTTATAGGAAAATGCACCACCATAAATGTAATTGTGCTTTTTCATAATGAATACACCCTGATTAAGGAGAACAGAACCGGCCTGAAAGAATCACATTGCGGGTTTTGTTGTGCCTAAACAAAAAGATAAATGGATGGTCAGCTTTAAATTCATCTTTGTGTTGCAGAATCCGATATCCTGGTACCTCTAGTGACTCGCCACCTTGTTCATTTACTTCCAAAGAGACTTTATGGATGATTTTTGACATAACCACACCTTTGGTCTCACACATCTCAGAGAAATCGGATGCATTCTCATTGAAGACACTTGTCATTCCCAGGCTTTCCAGAAGTGGCTTCAGATCATAATCACCTTCCACGCTAAACTTTGGGAGAAATACATTCACTTTGGTGTTGGCCATCATGCTGGGATTGGTCCACTGTAATAATGTCTCTGGAGTGAGTGCCTTTTCCAGCTGAAGACATAAAGGAACAATGGAAGTTACTGAGCAGTCCAATGAAAGAGAAAAAAAAGACCATTCCTGAACTTCCCAGTCCTATCAAGCCCCCAAAAAGTAAAGTCCAAAAGGTGACCTTTGCTTTTGAATTCACAACTGTAGCATTCAGGGTTAAGCTACTCTCAGGTGTATTGATGCAAATACGACTTAATCCATAGAACACAACGCTGGAGCAAGTCCATTTTACATGCATGCTGTGATTCTTACCCCCCTTTACAAGCCTTTGACAGGCAATCACTTCAACCACCATGTGAAGGAACCTGAGAAAGACAATCTGTACTCAGGCTACACCCAGCCAAGTGGCAGATCCAAAGGTCTGTAGCCTGACCCTACAGAGTAATGAAATTGCTTGTATTTGGGACAGAAAAAGACTCCAAATCCAGAGCCTGATCTCAGTCAATCATGAAGCTGTTTGATCAATTTTTTAAAAATTGGGAAGTGATGAGGCAGAATTTGGGCCCGTAACAAACTACTATCAGAAAGGCCTCTCTTGCATTTTAAGATAGGAGTTCTGTAATTTACTCCTACATTAAAAAGTACCTTACAGCTGCAGACTCCTCTGCCTTTACAATTTATGGCCAGTTGTAGCAAAATACAAAGGAGACTTGCATGATCATCTATCTCTTAATCCTTAAACTTTGAATAGAGGTGAAAGTATGTTCTAAAATTTTTATAGAGAAATGACATAAGAAATAGTTGTTCTTCAGGAAAAGCCTTACTCATTTTCAAATTTATGTGCAACTGTAATAAAAAATGGTTCATTTTCAGGCACCTCTGCTCAAAATTAAAATTAAGTGTAAGACCTCAGTAAAATAAATCATGGATACATGTCAACTGAAAAAAATGAGGACACCAGAGTAAGTAATGTCAGCAGTACTGAGTACTCAGTAAGCACAACTTTAAGCACTTTACTATGGAAAGAATAAAAGTCTTAAGATGAAAACTATTTTAGAAGTCCAGATTTTCAAATTGATGCAGATTCCTAAAGTGCAACATGAGCACCTTCTGCACTTCACAATGTCCTCTGTGTGCACCCTACCTAAAACTCTTGTTCACAACCTCACGCTTGGCCACAGTGTAAACAACATCACAGACAGGAGATCAGGAACAGAGAAGCAGAATAAGAAGGTAAATTCACAGGAAAAGTACTTTTTGTTTCCTTCTATATAGCATCTAAATAAGAAAAACCTTCCCTAAGCATATGCCATTATCAGCAGGCTGTTTCCAGGGGGCACATCATACCAATTACATTTTTTCATCTCACCTTCTCCAAGCCAGTGGTCTCATCTTCAATCTCTTTGGGCAGCATAATGAGCATGCTTATATGTTTGTTAAGGCATGGCAACTCAAGGATGGCAACATTTAATTCTTTTACATAGCCCAGGCAAAAAGTAGCTTCCAGATTCATCATCTGCACTGGTTTAGTTTCAGTCTGCAAAACACAGAGAAAACAATCGAGCATTTCTTTTAATTAACAAACAAGTTGGTGAGAGTTGGAAAAGTTGTAAGCTTGCATGGAATTGGTATGTTGAGTTACCATCAGAGAATTTGTTGGCTTTCACAGGTAATTAAACCAGCTGTAAGAAACTCTCTTGCCTTTTTACAGTAGGCAGCTTTACAAAGAAAAGTGGAATAGAATTCTACTTAATATAACAGCAATATATGGGGGATGTGCCTTAAAAGAGAAATTTATCTAGTATCAGTGGCCCTTTATGCTTATTTCACTGAGTGCTACAAACTATACTGTCTATACAATTATACATTTTAATGCCAGTAAGTATCAAGGACTTGAACACTTCTCAACCGTGAAGGTCAAGCTGTTCATACGAATAATTGATATTTTCTTCAGGAGCTGAAACAGAAAAAGAAGAAATTTCAGGCGTATCTAAAGCCCATGTCTTTGCCTTTCATGAAGGAAACAAACCAAAGCAAAACTATTTTATAAGGAAGATTTACAAGCTGCACTGTTCATCTGGAAACGTTTAAAATTCAAATGATAAAATTTGAAGTGTTACTTTTGAAAAATAGAAAAAGGAACTTGAGATATTTCCTTAATTTTGGTTTTGATTGTATAATTTTAAAACTTATTTAGCCAAAACTGTTGCTGATGTGGTAATTTGTGAATATTTTCAATGAACCTGAAACTCCAACTTTTCTCATGCACGTATATACATATGTATATATTTGGAGTATAATCTCTTTATCTCACAAATGTTGCCCAGCTTTATATTTTGGTTTAAAGCGGAACGTATGATGGCAACATTCATATCTGGTTACAGATTCCTGAAGGCAATGGCCATAGGCGCTGCACACACTTGTACCTCATGGCTAAGCACAGCAGATATGCCAAGGGCTGTAGCCCTCAACCTGACTGGAAAGAGGGAGATTGATGGGGCACCATCCCTGAAGTGGAAAGCACAGGGCCAGGCGCATAAGGGGTATTCTTAAAGAGACCCCTCAGGTGTAGATGTTTCACTAGCCCTGTGACCATGAGAAATGCAATGTTTTGTGCTTCGTCTCTACTGGGTTTGGGATGCAGCCTCTGGTACAGGCTGCAAGCTCTTGGAAGAAGCTACCCATGAGAATGTGTATCTCCTTGTAGGCAATGTCTGCTTCTGATCACTTGTACTCAGCTCCTGTTGTCTAAATATACTAACAGGACAGTCTGTTTTCACACTGGGCCTTTGAAAGACAGATGTGAATGCACCAGCAAAGTTTTAAAACAACACAACAAGCAAACTGGTTTAGGGACCCTTGCAACAGCATGCAGATAGCATTATATAGAGTCTAAGAATCCTATAATAATACGTATTTCTCATTTTCTATTGCTGGGTTTCCTTAGCTCAAAGTTTGCATTTTCTTGAGTGAAAACAGTACTTTTTAATTTTTATTTTTTTTTCAGAACATAACATACCTTGTTGACTTTAAAAGGACATTCTTTGATCTCTGCCTCTGGAAACTTCTTCATCCAATTTGTGATGAAATAAGCTGCATTAACTAGGAGGATCTGAGTCTGGTCATTTACACTATCCTCATTCAAAATATTCTCCATTTTGCCTGTGAACAGGTTTAAGATGGTTGTTAATACAACAAAACATTATCAGCATATATGGTAACATTTCACTGAATTAAAAAATCTGTGTCCTGCACCTCACAAATAAAATATTTTAATTCTACTAGAAAATTCCAAAAAGAAGCACTGACTTAAAATTGCAGCTTAATGTTTGAAAGTGGATTTAGGTCCAAGGCAGATCTTCCAAATCACAGGTTTTCTTGGCTTATATAGCATGTTATCAAAACTACATTTACTGCTTTGTTCAGTACCTGAAAGAAAGTACTGAATTTTCAGTGAAATTCCACAGGTTTAAGCAAAAAAGTATTTGCCATTAGGAGGGCAAGACTTGAAGGGAAATTCCATATTAGCAGCCTCTCACTTCTAGACTGATACATGAGAATAAAATAACCAGAACAGCAAAAAATGCTGCTCTGGTTACAGTTCATAATCAAATACTGCTACAGACTTCAAAAAGAATATGGAAATGTTGTGTGCTTTACTCTGTTTTAGACCTGTGCAAGCACTGCCATAAAAGACACTGAATTCAGAGCACAGTAGAGGCAAGTCCTGCCTTCATGCGTGAATTGCACAGGGCGAGATAATTTCACATGGGCATGTGTGCCATCCCAGGAAAAACCAGTTGTGGACCCATGTTTGCATATGTGCACCACACGAGGGCAACAGGCAGCAACAGACCCCAAAGACACCTGTGCCTAGGCTGCAAACAGGCTGAGTGATCTCCTGGGCCAGGGCCAGATCTCTGTCCCCAACAGACTGGGCAGGTTCTGCCCCAGGGATCCTCATGGTCACTGAGGGGCATCTCCCATAACTCAGGCCCATGGTTGGTGGCTCAGCAGCACTGCAGGAAAAGTTCCTGCTGCCCCATTCCCACAGGAAGGCAAATAAGAGATGCACATCTGCTTGTGGCTTCCTTGCTGGCAAAAGCAGCCGAGCTGAACTAAGCCAAGCTATTAATTAACAGCCTGAAATGCAGAGCTCAGCAGGTACTTCCCATCACAGTAAAATGTTTAAAGTAGACCAGGGCCCTGGTGTTTGGTGTATCTATGTCAGATGTTTGTGAAGCAACACAGCCAGGAGCTGTCATCCTCCCAAACTGTCTTGCCGCAGTCAAGTGTGAACAGCTTTGCCCAAGGCTAATGCAAGGTCAGTCCCACATTTCCACCTTCAGAAGTGTTGCAGTGTAATTCCAAAACAGGCTGACATTGCTAATCCTCATGAATCCAAATAGTAGCTCTAGTCTCCTTGCCTTCTCTAGGTGTTTATTTCTAGAAGCATTAATAAAGACGTGTCACAAGGACAAAGATCTCTTTCTCGAAAGAGGCAAACAGCACCCCCAAGGTTAAGCTGTACTCACCATCAGTTAGCTCTGAAAGAGATTTGTTGATCTTCTGCCGGGTTTCCTCGGGTTTTTCTTTGAACTCCACTAATTCCAGTTCAGATGGAAAAGGCCTCTTTGTAGAGTTGACAAAGTCCTGAAAGACACAATGTACCAAAGTCATCCTAGGTTAAATGCCACCCCCTCAATGGCTCTCTACAGAGTCTGCAACATCAGCATCCCAAGTCTCACCACCACGTAGCTGGGGAGTTTAATATGAGTGACAGTGGATGACAACCAGGATGCACAGCTACATTCAGCAGATTGCTCCCAAGGTTGTCTTCAGTCCAGTGGTGTTACATCAGCAGCTAAAGTAACTTTGGTATTGCAGGAGTGACTACATTTTCAGAGTTTGAAAGGATAAAACAACCCTTGGTGCAGACCTGGGTAATAAGGAAGACTGAGATAAATGCTACAGATGCTCACATCATGTCTGTCATCACCTGATGTTTATTGCTGTGGATAGGTACTGGCCTTTGCTGTAGCAGAGGCTGAACAGCAGGCAATATGATTCATAGAACCACAGAATGGTTTAGGTTGGAAGGGACCTTAAAGCTCACTCAGTTCCAGCCCCTGCCACAGGCAGGGACACCTCACACTAGACCAGGTTACTCCAAGCTCAGTACAGCCTGGCCTTGAACACTGCCAGGGACAGGGCAGACACAGCTTCTCAGGGCAACCTGTGCCAGTGCCTCGCCACCCTTATAGTGAAGAACTTTTTCCTAACGTCTAATCTAAATCTACCCTCTTTCAGTTTAAAAACATTCCTATCAATATGATTATAAAATTATTAAATTATTATAGCACCATTTAAACATGTTGAATTTTCTGAAACACCACTTTTAGGCTGACTTTGTCTTTGCTTGGGGCCCTACTCAAAAGCAGCTTAGGGTGCAAAACAGAACAAACCAAACAAACAAAACCCCCAACCAACCAAACAAAAAACCACCAATGTTTTTCCCAGGTATTTGCAAGGTCCGTAAGTTATAAGGCCAAACACCACTTGTGGTGTTTCCATAGCCAGGCTCCTGCCTCCTCAGACAGCTTAAGTAGTAATTACTTGGGTGTGTGAACTGGACACACACTTGGCCCACGAACTTTTTTTAAAACTGCTTTTCACTCATACTTACAAGGCAAAGACCTTGATGTGGCAGAGAAGTTAGGTCACATTGAAAACCTACTGAGCTACTGACATAAAGCACATTAATGAAAGAATTAGAAGTGTTGCAATAGTTGCATAGCTTGGGGTCAGGCAGAACACTCATCCGTCCTCCTACAAACTTGCATGGCATCAGAGCATTTTACATTGTTCATCATCTGAGTCTACCCAATTAACAGCCAAAAGTGAGAGAATTTTTTTTAAATAACATTGCAGTCTGATACCATAACCCATCGACATGCTGGCCAAGCAATTCATAGCACCAGGCTTTTCTGCAGTACTTACTGTGGTAGGATTAAGAGACTTGTCTACAAAGAGCCGTTTGACCATTTTCAGTGCAAAGAAAGAGCTGAGTTTGGAAACGTCTGAAGTTATTGTTTGAAACCCGAAAGAAACATCTTTGACATCTTTTAAATGGAGTACCTGTAAAATGAATATAATAAAATACTAAACATCTTTATTTTTATTATTATTATCTAAATATTCCTAACAGCTTTGCAAAAAGTAATGCTCGTTTGTGACCAGAATTGTGGCTTTTTGTATTTAAGCTAACAACACAACCTCTCACTGCTCTTACTCAAAAATCATCTATTTATTTGGCATCCTCACATAAATCTAAAAATCTGATCCTAAAAGAACTTTGACCAATTGCATTTCTTTCCTGTGAGCGGTCCAAAAACTCAATAGAGCTGTTCATGCTGGTGATGTGGCTTTCTCAACTAAAATGCTGTAGTATACAGTCAGGTTTTCACCTAACTTATATTCCTGTTCAAAAACCTGGAGCTTTTAAGCCAGATAAATGACGGTCCCAGTTAGTCTCCTTTCTAGAAGTGGGCTACACCTTTAAAAATGCTTAACAGATCATCAAGTTTTCTGGTTGCTGTGACTGATACATGACAGGGACTGTAGCGATAAGACAAGGGGTAATGGGTTCAAACTTAAACAGGAGAAGTTTAGATTAGACATAAGGAAGACACTCCTTACTGTGAGGGTGGTGAAGCTCTTGAACAGGTTGCCCAGAGAAGTGGTAAATGCTCCATCCCTGGCAGTGCTCAAGGCCAGGTTGGACAGAACCTTGGGCAATACAGTTTAGTCTGAGGCATCCCTGCCCGTGGCAGGGGGGGCTGGATGTAAATGATCTTAAGGTCCTTTCCAACCCAAACCAGTCTGTGATTCTATGATCCTATGACATCATGTGATATTTCAGCAAAAAATGATCAGATAAGTATGTCTGTTTTGGCAGACGAAGTATGAGCTGGAGGTAAGGCTGCTGACCCACACATGGCCACATCCCAGCTCCTGGGAATGACAAGTCCAGTTCTAGGATGTGCTGGGGTGACCTAAAGCTTACTGCTTTTAGGCACCAGAGGTGAGAGGTTTCTGCTGGTCTCGTTTGAAAATAACCCTGTAAATATGAATTGAATTCCTAATGTCTGCTTATTACAGGATCTATGATGGTGGCTGTTTCATTACAGGCAGCCTGCCCAACCCTCCTCACATGTCTCAGACTCCCACATGAGGCATGGCAGGCACTAGCAACCTGCTTTTCCCTTTGTCCTTCACTACTGCTCTTTCTCCCTGAACACATCGTATCTTCACAGACACAGCAAATTGCTGTTCTGCCTTAGCCAGCCCTCTGTGTCCTTCCCTCTCCCTGCTCAGCAGGAGCAGAAAATAAGCTCCCAAGCATACAGCACCAGCGCAGGTCTCATAGCCAAACTCCGTAGTCATTTCCTCAGAAACAACTTTCTCCACTTGTTTCCTTTTCCTCCAACAGTTTTATTTCTTAGCATTTTACATGCAGAAAGCTTCTGTGCCTGGAAATTATTTGGGGAGAAAGCTAAACTACTGCTACTTCTTTACCTGGGAAAGCTTTTGGCATAAGTTTGTTAACTGATATTCCAGAGTAAGACTGCCAGTTTGGCTCCCTTTGTATTTAGTATTTAAAAACCAAGCACGAACTCAGGGGCAGGAAGAAGTTAGAACAGTGGGAAACAGGAGATTCTACATTTAAAAACATACCAAGCTCTCCTGAGTGTTTGCAGTCAGGACTTTTTATATACCACTTGAGAAATATGAAACATAAACGCATTTGTGAAACAGAGCTACATTTGTGGACGTGTATGCTAACTTATTATGGGATGGTTCAAAGCAAATTACAGACATAAGTGAAAACAAAATTAAGAGCAGGTTAATATTTTGAAATCTCCCATTAAGAAGAAAATGCTTGAATTCTGAAATGGTGAGGAAGCTGCAGGGGTCATCTAAATTAAAAAAAATAATAATAATGATCGGAGTTAATTTAATTAAAAAGAAAAAAAACCCCACAATGCTGTGTGGAAAAATCTGCAACGCCTAGAAGATCTTCATGGATATATTGCTATGCAGCTCTGTGAATAGCACAAAACTCATTGTAAACCTGTGGCATGAGTGAGGGCACAGGGGGCTGCAAGTGGGGCTCCCTTCAGTGAACGACAAGGTACAGAGAGGAATTCCCAGTGGAGGGAAAATATATTCAAATATGTAGAATATCCATCAAAAGTAGGTAATAATTATCACACAAATGCATATGGAATTTGTTTCTGATCCACCTTTAAGGAACTGCAGAAACCATGGGCACCCTCACCAGGATAAAAAGGAACTATGCAAATCTCTGCTTACACAGGGGCAGCAGAAGAGGCTGCAAGGCTGTCTCCCTGCACTGTAGAGAGACCCTGATAAACTGCCATACTGTACCATGGTGTTGGAAACCCCTTAAACACCACAAGCTGCTTGTAAGGAGAAACATGGCTGAAGTTGAGCCTTCTTCTGCTTCATCTGCCTCCTCCTAGCGGTATTGCAGAAGAAAGGGGAAATGTCAGTGACGGAGCTGCTAACCATACTTGCTGCTGACAGACAATGGAAAAATCTTTTCCAATTCTATAAAGCTTAGGCAGTATTGAAAGACGAAAAAAAAAGAAAAAACAGTTATCCAGAAAATTGAGTGATCTTGACTGTGACTTGCAGCCACAATCAACACCATGCTAAAAGGAGACAAAGCTTCAACACAACTGTTGAGGATTCTGCCATGTCCACCTTGTACACAATTGAGAAAGCTTTTTCTTTATACAAGATTTTCAACCTCTTTTTCTGTGTGGGTTTATGGAGTGGGGAAACTTCCTGGAATTTTGAAGGGATGGTCTGCAGCCTGACTTACATGGGAACCAGATGTCTAGTAGTATATTAATAAGAATAAATAAGAAAGCATCTCCAAGTGCCACATAATTTTGCAGCCACAGAACAAAATGCTGACACCTTACCTGTTTCATTTGGTCTGCAGTATCACCTTTTGTAGCTTTATATGCCAGAGCCAGAGATGTTGAGGTACACAGTGGGGAAAATATAATATTGGCTGTTTTGTCCTTCTCACATAGTTTTTTGAACATATCAACTGCAAAGGCGGTGTTCGCTAGTTGCAGAGCATCCATTGTCATCCTGAAACAGAAAAGAGAAAAGAAAGATGACTCAGCGTAATTCTAGCTCCTGCTGTGGTGGGGCTGCATCAGACCACTGAAAGAGGCTGGACACCCGCACAGAACTGAGCAGCTTGAACCTTCCAGGAGAAGAGCGAAGGGCCTGACTGAGGCCACTCAGCTTTTGCCAGCACACTGGCAGCTCCTGAGGTCTCATCTACATCCAACCAAAGAAATGAGAGTGGTTCATTAACAGCCATCATCTTCAAGTGACAGATGGCAATCCCACATATTACACGAGCCAGTATTGCCAGAAGCACTTTGGGAAATCTGGGTAGGTCAGGGTGACCCACGCACATGAGTCAAATTGGATCACATATGAATTTAATCTGTTTTTAATTGATACTCTTAGAATGTGTCAACTTCTAAGGTACTTTGCCTATGCTCTGGGCTCTCCTGGCTCTCAGACAGACCTTTAATAGTCTCATAATCGCTCCTGTCTCTTGCTTCATGGCTAATTGTTCATCAAGGCTTTAGTTTTTGTCCTTCCTCTGAGGGACGATTCCCCATTCTCCCTAGCCTTGCTCGAAGTCTTCAGAAAGCTGTCTGGTCCTATAGGTTGAGATTGTCCGAGCAACTTAAAGGAAGCCTCCTAAATAAATACTGCTGTGTGCTCACTCACCAATTACACTGTTTTAACCGCAAATATTTTCCTAGTTGTTCCTAATAGCTACAGTTGCCACAGGGCTGTTAGCTGATCTGTGCAGTCAGAAATGGGAAGGGTAGTGCCCAAGGGACAGCCACTGCAGCCCATGTTCTGGGAAAGCCAGAGAGTATTCCCATCTTCTAGACTGCTTTCACATACCTGAAATTGCACTTTGGTCTAAGCATGTTTGTGTAGGTTCAAGCTGACAAGGGTGAAACACAGAATTTCAGTCAACAGCACAAGTCTGGCTTTAGACCAGCAAGCACAAAAAAGACAACCCCTTTTGTCATAGTGAATTTGACACTACTCTGCCTCCAGTGTCATCTATCCCTAAAAAAAAGGCAATCTGTTAAAACTGGCGTTAAACAGCTCCATCAAAGCTACTGACAGAGGCAGAAAGGAAATGGAAAAGATAAATATTGAGCATAAGATTTCACACAGAACATAAAGGATATCTCCAGCATTTGCTCTATCCAGAAAAAAATGGCAAAATAGTGGAATAAACATGGAGGGGTGATTTTAAAAGCTGTGTTCTTATCCAGACACATACCTATCTACACTTGCATGTCAGGCTCTGACACTGAAGATCTAGGGGCCCTATTTTATCCTATCATGAAAAGGAAAGTCAGTTATTTCTTACATTGGTAGAAGGTTTGCTAATCTTTTGAGAAACACCTTAAGGACAGGGATTTCTCTCCAATAGCTACTTAATACTGCAGTCTCACTTACCTAGTTCATATAACTTACATCCTAGTGCAGGAAAGATCTCACTTTCGTGGGAGAAAGGAGAAGCAGAAAGGTATGAGAAGAGAGAAAGGGGAAGAGGGAACATATGGGCAGGCAACTGTCTCCAGCAAGGTAACTTTCTTGACTGCTCCCACTCCTCCTGGTTTGGAAAGGCATTTTGAATTAGAACTGTCTCCTGTTTGAGTGCATGTGTCATACCACTCAAACGTAGCTAAATATCTGACACTACTGTACAGAGACACTGTTGTAGTACTTGACAGTAGTGAATGACTTCCAAATAATCTGTGGTATTTAACATTTTTATGGGAGTAACAGAACTGGTGCACAATTTGCCTGTGACACAGTAGGGGGAAACACTTTTGATTTACTTGTAAGGCCTGTTTGATTAGAAAAGGCTTCTTATAAAATAAATGCCTTTATTTTTATTTTAATTAACTTACAAATGTTCTTGCATCTATTTGGTAAGGCAACTGTTTTACTTGGCAACTGGTTTGTTTTGGGCTAAAAGATGCAGTATAAAAGGCTACTGAAATGCATTGCACAATCTAATTAAGTAAAAAACCACAAAGGTACTGGCATAAAACCAAGGCTCTTTAAATCCACGTTTGAAAAGCACACCTAACCGGCACTGCACTCTTGCAAAATGTTCTGGCTGTTGGTATTAGCAACAAACTGTTTGCTAACAAATTTCCTTCCACTGGGAAAAAAAAATAAATGGGAATTTGTCTTGAAGAGGGGAAACATTAAATATATATCACTGAAGAAAGTTATCCCTACATAAAAATATAGAAGAGTATGCTTTGCAACATCTAGGGGCCAGTAGCCTGGCAGTGCCCAGCAGCTGCTAGGTAAAGAGAGATTATCCATGTGAGATCCCATTTTACAATGTCAGCAGGTAGTCACGCTGATGTCAGAGTGAGGCTCACGAAACATATCTCAGAGATCTTATATGTCTAAAGCACCAGCGCAGCAATGCAACCATCTATCTCATTTACGTAGTTACAACTTATCACGCAGGAAAGCAAATAATTACCAGAAAAGAGGGCTCAGCATGCACCATAAAGGACAACAGCTTTGGGCAGAACACTGGCAAAAGTCAGTTAAAAAAAATTTGAAGGACTGAGACTGCTGATGAGGGAGTAACTTGGAACAAGAGGCAAAGCAGCAATGTAACATCATCCTTTAAAGTGCCTGTCTGTAGCTGCTCATCCCAGACGTGCACTTTTGTGCCTGTGCATGTCTTAAATAAACTGCCTTGCACAGGCTACCTACCTTATCTTCCCCATTAACTCAACCATTCACAATGAACACAGAATACATAATCCTTATCTCCTTTTCTCTTTCTTTGTCCCCCTCCCCAGCCCCCTAAAATTTGAGATTTGTGGCAAGTAGCAGCTTCTCAGGTATTTCTTACTAAGAACCAGGTGGAAAATTACCCAGGTAACAAAGAATGTGTCATTCAACATCTACCCCCCTCAAGAAGTCAAACAATACAAAGAACATCACAATGCAGAATGAGGCATGTAGCTCATCTGAAAGAAATCTTGACTTAAAGAATATCATTCTTTAGTGCTGGATGGCCTCATATTATTCTATTCAGGCCTCTGGATCTTCCTTACAGGCCAAAACTCAACATGCAATCATAACCACTAAAAAAATACTTCTTGACCCTTTCTAGCTAAATATTGCAAATCCTACGCTGTCATTTTACCATTGGTATTTTCAGTTATATTGGCAAACCTAGGGTGATTTTAAGATGCGTGTGTGCTACCTGTGTTTTGCTTCCTTAAGTTGCAAGAGATTCAGAGTAAGAAAATAAAATAGGAAATTTTGCAAAACTAAATGAAACTCTTTTTCCTTATGCCAGTGAAAAGCTGTACCATAGCTTAAAACCTCTTCTGACCTCATTAGTAACGCTGATACTGCTCATGTTGGTTCATTTTCTACAAAGTTTCAGTGTTCCTTTTTCATCGAGGAAAGCAGGAGGTACTTTGTAATGAACCTTTTATTTACCTTTTATTCATATATTAACTGCTGATACTCTCAAAGCCTCTTTTTTTTTGGAGTGAAACTATTCCTGGTAGCAGTAAAGCTCTTCATTCTCCCAATTTCTTTCAGTGCTACCATTCAAATAATGCCCATTCACGGCATTTTGTTGGGAGAAAAGCTCAGTCCCACCCTTAACTTTGAACAACAGGCTGGATAGAGAAGAATAATCTCTATACCACTTCTTCAATTCACCTGGTCAGCCATTTTTTTATGCTCTAGTTATTTATGATGTATGACCTCACCTGGAGTATTGTGTGCAGTTCTGGTGTCCTCAACATAAAAAGGACATGGAACTGCTGGAACAAGTCCAGAGGAGGGCCACGAGGATGATCAGGGGGCTGGAGCACCTCCCGTATGAAGACAGGCTGAGGAAGTTGGGGCTGTTCAGCCTGGAGAAGAGAAGGCTGCGTGGGGACCTCATAGCAGCCTTCCAGTACCTGAAGGGGGGCCTATAGGGATGCTGGGGAGGGACTCTTCATCAGGGACCATAGTGATAGAACAAGGGGTAACGGGTTAAAACTTAAACAGGGGAAGTTTAAATTGGATATAAGGAGGAAATCCTTTCCTGTTAGGGTGGTGAGACACTGGAATCGGTTGCCCAGGGAGGTTGTGAGTGCTCCATCCCTGGCGGTGTTCAAGGCCAGGTTGGATGAAGCCTTGGGTGGGATGGTTTAGTGTGAGGTGTCCCTGTCCATGGCAGGGGGGTTGGAACTAGATGATCTTGAGGTCCTTTCCAACCCTAACTATTCTATGATTCTATGATTCTATGATATTTAGGAGCTTATGACATTCATATTACTGAAAAAAAATTACTGTAGTAAACATTTCAAAATGTTAAATCCCACTAAGGACTTGAGCATCCCAAGCCTTGGGAGTCCAGTAAAGCCAGTTCCAGTCAAGTGAGAAGGGCTGAAGCTCCCATGTACAGGAAAGCCCATTAGCTGCCCATTAACAGTCTTAGAAATTAGACCAAGCTCCTGAGTCAGTAATCACAGGGAACCCTCAAACAGGGAGGAGTAAAACAAACTGAAAATGAAATTTCAGAACGGCCTGCTGCATTGATTCTTGCTGAGTCCCTCCTTTCCCGGGAAAGCGGTATGTCAGCATTTCCAGAGAGGCCCGCGGCACTGGGGCATCTTCTAAGCACAGGTAGCTTGTGATCCACCCAGCTTTCCTTAAAACTGTCACAGAGTTACAGAAGCACTTTCAGGTACAGAAGGGGGCCGAAAGGCTACGGAACCAGTTTGGAAAAGCCTGCTTTAAACATGTTTAAGACACCATTTTTGCTTAGTCACTCTTGAATGAAACAACAACAACAAACACTCCCCCCTCCCAAACCAAGAGAGAGGCTTTGTTTACTACCTGCTTACTAAGAGAAAAGCTAAATACAGCTTATCTTTTAAAAATATAACCAGCAGAATAGGAATGCCTGTGTGGAAATGTCTGACAAGTTATTTTAACTTTAGGGTAGGGATAATCTGATAAAGCAGAACAAGCATTTATTTTATTCTTGTCCTGGTTAAGCAGTCCTTCCAGGAGAAGTCACTTGTGACAGATACAGCATGACCAGTGCTGGCCATTCAGTGCTGGGGAAGTGTATTTGGTTTACAGCTCAGGAGCTGTGAGCGCCAGTGCTGTATTCTCTCCAGTTCAAGCAAACTTCCACTGTCTGAAACCGTATGAAACAAGATATATGCATGTTTCACAAATGAGGCATTAATATCTGAAATTAGCTCAAGCACTGAACATGACCCACTTTAGTTTTTACTCAGCAAGCAGAAAATATAAAGGAAATAAGGGATTTCTGTGAGCCTCTTCTTCTTACTTCTACAAAAATGACAACTCTCTACCTGGCGGAATACCTGGCTATGCAACGAGGACACAGTTTCCTCTGAACAGACATTTGTTTGAGGAATGCAAGACATCAGACTGATGTGGGACTAGAACATCTTGTACGGCTGAGAAAAAGCACTGTCAGCAAAATAGCAGGGAAAGTCACTCCAGGAAGGAAATCGGGATGAGCCACCACAATATGCTTTGTTGTACCTCAATAGCCAGTGAATTCGTTAAACTGTCACGCTGAAAATAAATTGGTAATTACTGGACCAAAGTTCCTGCCCTTCACTTTAAACAAGCGTGGGTTAATCACTTGAGTAATAAAGCAAATGGAGTGCAGTGTGCACACCTCTGCATAAAATGAAAGGCATACTCCTCTATAACAGAGACTTACAAGACAGTCCAAATGCTATTTTGACACATGGAGTATGTTTCATGGTATCATACACAACCTGTTTTTTCTGATACAGGGAAAGCCATTTGCAATAAACCACCGTATTTTAATAATTCGTAATGCCCTCCACTGTCTTACCTGCCAGATCCGATTCACTGCTTCCAATAAATCTTTTCAGAGGGAAGAAATATAGCATAGCAATGCAGCAATTTTGGGATGAAACCAAAACATTGCAGTCTGGGGAGGATCTTTGCTCCTTTCATTTCAGATGGTATCTTTTTGAACAAAGTTCCTTATCCCACTCCCTCTACAACATTATGTTTCACTGTGGAGACTTTTTTAACTATTAGTTAGGTGTTAACTAAAGTATCAGAAGAGGAAAAAAAGCTGTACTTACTTTGCCAAGCTCTAATCCTGGTAAACAAGTCAATGGAATGGGTACAGCACGAAGAACTAACTACCGGTGGTGAAACCTTGCTGAGCAGAAGGCTCTCTTACCTTGCCTGCTCATTGACACCACTCCCACTTTACCAACCTTAATTTGTGCAGACACACACTCCCTCTCACTCTCTCTTTCTTCCCTCCCCCAGCCTTAATCATGCTTCATAGCAACTCCTGCATTGCAGGAGCAAAATGATTCACACCCAAGTTGTCTTTACCTGCCCAGCTACTGAAGACAACAACAAGCTCTGGCAGGAAAGAGCAGCCTTTGTCCATTGCCTTCAGCAAGCACAGTACAAAAGGCACCAGACAAGAATGAAGGAAGACTATGAAGGAGAGAATACAGGAGCAATTAAAAGGCCTTCTGAGCAAAACAGTACTCCAAATTACTTTGGAGTTTCCGCTATTTGCAGAAAAAATTGCAATCGTGAAAAAGACACCCAGGGTAACAAACAAAACATGTAGGAGTGTGTGGCTGAGCACCTAGCATCTGTATATGCATTAAGGCAGTGTCTTAACTCTGTCTTTGTAAGGGGAACAGGTCTGTATTTGGTTGCCCTAAAAGCCCAAGGCCACACTGGAGTTAACACTCCAGGGAAAATACCTGCCCTCCTTATTGCTGTAAAGCAAGAGCTTCCTTCCACAGGCAGCCAGGTCTTCTGCAAGACAGCAGCCTTTTCTGCTGTCCCTAGAGGTGGAAGGGGAGCAGAAAATCCCATCCCTTCACCTCCAGGATGAGGACACTTGGGTTCATGTTGTAAAGCTGATTTTAACGGCTGGACAGTGGAAAAGAGAAAAGACTCTACATTGCCAAGCTGGAGGTGTATAAACATCACCCACAATTAGAAAATAGCTCTGTGATGGCTGAGGTCGGGCACTATGTAGCTGTACTGAATCCTTCAGCCTGACCTAGTTACTGCTGAGAAATTAATTATTTCTGGTCATGGTGCTACAAAACTAATAATCACTGCTGCAATTGTGATGCTTCAGATGAAGGAGTCCACACTGGCACTGGTAACTGAGCAGCTCAGAGGGAAGTCTTGCTTTCCCTGAGAATGGGTATTTTTGGCTTATTTGCCGTTGGAGGCAATGTTAAAATAACTGTGACTTCCTGGTAGCTTCTTACTCATATTTATGAGAACTCCTGCCATATGACTGTGTCTTACTTACAGCCCAGCCAGGAAGATGTGGAAAAGTAGAAGATGCTGATCTGAAAATTACAACATGCTTAACCTCAGGTAGTTGAGGTTTGCAACGGACAAGAAATGAAGCCACTCTCTCCCAGTTCAGGAACACTCTCTCATGGTCTGACTGAATAACAACTACTTGCATCAGCTTCCCTGTGTCCTGCACTTACCTTTCACTAAATTAGGCTTGTTCAGTTTAATCTCAAAGCACTTTCAACACACACCTATTATGGCCTGTATTTCTATCACCAAGTTAAAAAAAAATAAGAGAGAATAAAACAACAGGATTTTTCCTTATAAAAAAATCAAAATTATTTTTAAGCCCGCTGTTAGTTGGACACCTTCTATTGTGATATTATGTCAGAAAATAAGTAAATCAGGGAAAAACAATGGGTGTGTGATGTGGAACACTTTGAATATTAAAGCCTTGTAATGCAGACAAGTCACAGTCTACTTACAAAGTAATAGCTCAGCTCTTGTCCTCTCTTTTACACAGCCCAAGGAAAAACACGAAGACACTGCTGGATGCTGGGATCCAGAAGTTACATATGTGTGTCTTCATCTATGAACTGGCAAGCTGGACGCACTTCCTTGCAGAAGGGATGCAACCAGCCAGCTGACTCTCCTGTTAGTCAGCCCGCTTTCAGCCCTCGCTCCCCCAGCTCTCCCTGACACTCCCTCTGAACAGCTCCCAGGAACGCTGTCCCTGCATACTGCTGGAAGGGAACAAAAACCAGCTACCTTCTCTCCACCCTTAGGGCAAGCTTATTTGGGAGGAGGGAAACTCCTCCTGCTCAAGACCACATGGAGAACTATTCTAACTATTTCAGAGACTCAAACACTGTAGTGTTCTGTTTGTTTGTTTTTTCCTTCCCCAAACTCACTAATGCTCAGTGCATACGTGATTGCAATTAATGCTGTTATGCTCTGAAGACCACATGGGAAATCACCTACAAGTGGAAATGAATATAAATAGAACAAACTGGTGCATTCTTTCTAAGCTGCCAGTCATGAAACGTCTCCTAACCAAGTTACAGCTTTCACAGTAAGCTGTGGATCTTGCAAGGAAGCCAATGACAGGAGGTCAGTTGTACTTTTTATTTTGATTCGGTGACCTATAACACAATTAGAAAAATTCAAAGGGTAAGATTGCAGAGTCTGTAAACAGGTACACACAGCAGCACTTTTAATATTCCCCACATAACATGAGTTCGGATTTCTTTTTAGCAACAGGAATAAGTGATAGCCCAAATATTTTTAATTTCCATAAGAAATACTATCAAAGATCAGACTGACAGTTACAAACCACAAGGTAATTTGAAATTAGAATAACATTTGCAATAATAAAGTGTTATTCTCTGGTTCCATTGAGAAAGACAACTGAACAGCAACAAGCTGTCTCTATTTTCTCTTTCTTCCCAAGGTGTATGCCCTGTTACACATAAATGATGGTGTCACATAGCAACACACTGATTCAACATGTATGGTAGCAACAGTTTTCTTCAGACACATCTGCTGACGTAGAAGTATTACTCACCGGTGATTACTTCTAACAACAGACTGGAAATTAATTTCTCATACCTACTTACTTACTTTTGGGGTTTTTTTAGTGAGGCTGTTCTGGACTGGGGTGTACATTTCACTGGGAAAAAAAAATGAAATAGGCAACCAAATACATGACAGCTTTCAGTGAGAACAAAGCCTTTAATCTGGTGATGAGAAATTAATGATCCCATGTTCTGGAATCAGGCTGTTGAGAATCTGACTACTTTCCCTAAAGGTATTGCTCCCAAAACTTAGCACCAGGCATAATGCTTGGTGCAATACAAATAAATCAGCTTAACAGAGACAGATTTGACTGACTACTTGGAAGAGCCTGTGAAACAGCCCCCTAATATGACCAGGAAATCAAAGTATAAGGGGAAATGCATATATATATAAGAGACAAAAAAAAACCCATGGCGCGTTATTCTGAAACTTCATCTTTTTCCCACAACAAAGACTAAGATCAACTGCTGTGAAACAAAAGCAGAGATACAATGCTTTGGATTTATCACTTCTCACTATAACATCAGTGATCCGCTCTGTCCAGGAAGATAAAATTTCGAACCCATCCCTGTGTGCACTGCTGATTCAGGGTGCCATCTCATGGGGACATAGATAATACTCTTTTTCCCTTGTCACCAATGCCGGCAGTTACTGCACCATGTTCCTTTGCCAGGCTGGAACTATGAGTCAACATCACCTGCCTTAATGTCTGTTCCAGAATGTCCTGGGTTCAGCAGTAGCAGTTATTTTTCTCCTTCTTAGGAGCTAGTACAGTGCTGTGTTTTGATCTTTTGGCCTGAGAAGAGTGCTGATAACGCCGATGTTTTTAGTTGCTGCTCAAATGTTTGGTCTGGCCAAGGACTTTCTGAGCCTCATGCTCTGCCAGGGAGGAGGGGAGGCCGGGAGGAAGCAGAGACAGGACACCTGACCCAAACTAGCCAAAGAGGTATTCCATACCACAGCACGTCATGCCCAGGATGTAACGGAGAGTTACCCAGAAGGGCTAGGGACTGCAGGGTTGGAGGAGGTATCGGTCGGTGCTCGGCTGGGGAGAATGGGGCGAGTTATCTGTTGGCTGGTGTTGAGGTGTTGTATTCTTTCCTCTTGTTATTTCCTTTAGCATTATTATTATTGGTGGTAGCAGTAGTGATTTGTGTTACACCTTAGTTACTAAACTGTTCTTATCTCAACCCGTGGGAGTTGCATTCTTTTTGATTCTCCTCTCTGTCCCTCCGGGAGTAGAGGGAGGGAAAGAAGGGGGGGAGTGAGCGGACAAGCTATGTGATTGGCTTTAAACCACAACACAGAAAAAATGCAAACATTCTCACATTTGTCATGTTTCCTCAGTCTTCTCTTTTTCTTCCCATTTAGTGATATTTTCAAATCTTTGAAGTGCCACTCCCTAGTATTCATAGGATCACAGAATAGTTTGGGTTGGAAGGACCTTAAAGCTCATCCAGTTCCAACCCCCTGCCATGGGAAGGGACACCTTCCACTAGACCTGGTTTCTTCAAGCCCATTCCAACCTGGCTTTGAACACTGCCGGGGATGGGGCAGCCACAGGTTCCCTGGGCAACCTGTGCCAGTGCCTCACCACCCTCACAGTAAAGAACTTCTTTCTAATATCTAATCTAAATCTGCCATCTTTCAGTTGAAAGCTTGTCCTACCCCTTGTCCTATCTCTACATGCTCTTGTAAAAAGTCTCTCTCCAAATTTCTTGTAGGCCCCCTTCAGATACTGGAAGGCTGCTATAAGGTCTCCCATGAGCCTTCTCCTTCTCCAGGCTGAACAGCCACAACTCTCTCAGCCTGTCTTCATAGGAGAGATGGATTGTTTAGGTGAATGGATTCACATGATTGAAACCACCGTACCATGGGAGTACTGCTACTGCGGATGCTTTCTCTACATATCCAGTCTGTTGTACTCAAGTATAGATCTGTGGAGGACCTCAACTACTGAGTTACTGTCAGCATAATAATCCGTCAGTAAGTTCCTAACTGAGCATTGGAGCAATTTTGAAATTGTCATCCTTCACCTAACAAAATCTGTATTGGGATAGGACTGCCCCTGTGGCTACATCAAGGTAGGGACTCTAATGAGAGAGGAGATCATACTGACATAAGCTAAATTAGCAGACCTACTTTTCCCAACAGGAGTAAAGGGACCAAGCAGCCCTCTCCCTCAGAAACCAGACTAGTTTTAACTCAGGGCTTCAGCAGTTTCTGGAAGGGGTTACATGACCTTCACTGCCCTCTGTAGTAGACCTGGACTCTTGACAAACAGCTTCCCTTCCAGCTTTGTGTTTGCATTACTCCCTTAAGAGGGTATGAGAACTAGGGACGCCCCCACACCCCCACTGCCCTTTCTTTTACCTACTGTCATCAGTAGATGAGTCACTCTCTTCTGTAATCCCCATAGTTGTGTGACTGTGTGATTAATGCAAGCCAAGGCACACACTTTCCCAGAGTTGCTCAGTGCAGTTTCATAACCTGAATATATGTGTATTACAGAAAAACAAAGGCTTAGAAACAATATTTGCTAAAGATTTCACTGGAAATGGAAACAGAAATTCAGCCTTCACATGTTGAATTTTCTCCTGTTGTCTGTTTTCAGTGGAGGGTGGAGTGAAGGACTTTGTTTATCCCTGAATGCAGCTAAGATGAGGTGTGAACATGTTAATTCTTGCTTCTCCTGTTGGTATTTGGCAGATCTATTAAAGGCAACCAAATCGTAGTGGCATTCTTTTGCACTACTTGAAGGAACACACCCTGCAAGTTTTCTGTATGATCAGGAAACTATAGAAGTTATAGCTTCAAACCATCTCAACTTCCAGATGTAAAATTTAGAAATAATAGCCTAAAACCCCAGCTAATGTAAACTGATTAGTGTCCATGATAGCAAGGGAGCTATTCCCATGCTGAGCAGTAGCAGGACAACTACCAGTAATGCAGGACTACTAGATTGGCATCACAAAACACATAGAAAAGAATACTGTATTAGCCTATAATGTGAAAATATAAAAAAAGTTATAAATCATAAAAAATATTCTATATTTTACAAAATAAAGTGTTAGGACTTGATAATAGAATGCTTCCTTTTCACTTTCCTAGTTACAATTACCCAGACAACAGGCAACCTATGGAGAAATAGCTTTCTTCAGTCATTTTGAGATCTAATGCTCCCATTAAGCTCTATGGGGACATTTCAGAGGATACTGCATGTATACCCCAGCAAGCTACCAAACTTATTAGCACAATAACATTAACATTTATATGATAGGAGTAGGACATAAAGATGTAATTAGGCCTACAGAAATTTGTGGTAATGCAAATACCTATCCATCTGTTTATCTAAGGTCAGGATTCAAAGCCCACTGTGAAGGTGGCTATTGACTTCAGTGGATTTTGAGTAAAATAGGGCAACAGACTTGTTAGTGAGAATCATATTGAAAGGTGTGGAGAAGGTGTTGTGCATGTGGAAGGATTACAGACAGCTCATGACAGAGTAATAGCCTGGTTCAAAGAACTTCCTGCTTAAGATGAAAATTATTCTGAGTGGCTTGGATGAAGAGAAAGTTAAATGACTTCTCTATCCTGTTTCTTCTCCATTCCGTACAAGACCTAATTAAAAGGCTTAGGAATTAAAACAGCGATTAAAATTTAGAGGGAGCCAGGAAGGAAATGCTAGCCCAGAAATGTAGTGCAGGCTAGACTGCAGTAGCTACACAGCCTGCTACTCCTAATACAGCTGCTAGCTTTTGGTGGTTGTGGGACTTCTTGTGCTCCCCTGAGCCTGCAGAAGTGAGAGATGCAGCAGCAAGTGTCTTATCACTGTGATGCTCATCCCCCTGTACACCACCATTGCATCTCCCATACTGTGGAAAGGGGGAACATATTGGTTGGAAGACACCTTGGATGGCCCAAGCTCTTCCTACCCTCCTGTGAATTAAAGAACTGTGAGACTCCAGATCTGAAGCAGAGGGGATGTTTAGACTCTCACTTCTTAAAACACTATTTTGAAGAAAATTACAAGACAAACCACCATTCAGAAGAAAAACTATTTGAAGGGGCTGCACTATGGTCTACTCCCAGAACAGGTCTCTTATCCTTTATTTCCTCATTCATCCAGACTACAAGTCACTCAGTAATGTTGCAAACACTGCTCCCTACAGTCACATAGGAAAAAAACACTTTGAATTTAGCGTGAGAATGAAGTCTGCTGGAAACATCAGAAGTAGCACATCAGTTTTAAAATGTATGCATGCAGTGTGACTCTCTGGTTTGCAACAGCTAAGTTCAGTTATTCTGCCGCATATTGGAACTGCAAAAGTTACTCCCCCATCATCTGTGTAGAAGAGTCTGGTAATGCCTTTAAAAGCACCTACTTGAGCAGAACTGCTTTTCTGCTTCTCACTGCCTAACCATCCTGGAAGCCTGGCAACAGCAAACACTACAGGCTTTCTATTGCACCGGAGAGCAAATTCCCAGAAAGAAAAACTGGGTCAACTCACAGATTTGTGTCTTTTTTAAGACAGTGAGACACAAGCTGTGACAAGCAGCTGCCTCGAACCTTTGCATAACATGGGCTGTAGAACCTGATCTACCGACTTAATGAGACCCATGATTTGTCTTTGGATTATAGCATATATTTTTAAAAAATATGGCAGTGATTAAAAAGAGACCCCAGATGATGATAGCATCTACACTATCCTTAGGAGCTGTTCCAGAGATTCTACAGGTCATCGAAGTATTAAATGAAGGCAACGTGAAGTAACCCAAAGTGCACAATCCAAACCTGAAGCTTTCTAAACTCAAAGAAGCATTGGCTGCAGGACATCTTTCAACGGTTTTAATAATAAAATCTCCAAAGTGAGTTGGGCTGTAAGCCTGCTAAATGCTGTGACTGTGGAAACATTTCAAACAAAAATGCAGCTACACCAAACTCAACAATGCATAGCAAATAATCATATATGGGTGGCTAGGAGTTGGCAGCTCCAGCTGGCAAAACTGGGTATCTTAAATGAACATGAGTCAAACAATACAACCCTGAAGCCACATCTGCTCAATTGTGCATGAAGTCATCACTGAAGAGATTTTACTCCATTTAATTAATTTAATCTCAATGAGTTAGCAAGACCTAACATACAAAATGCTATGCAGAGAAGACCTAGGTGAAATGTTTGTCCTTGGCCTGTATACAGAACACCACACAGTTCCTGCGTGGTGAGCTCATGATGAGGAAAGCCTCACCAGAAATCACCAGACTCGTGCTGTATAGGGAAAATATTACCCTTGAAGATAACACCGGCAAAGCTAAGAAAAATAATCAAGCCATGGGATGAGATACAGATTCTGAAGACCACTTACTCCTAAAAAAAACAGTCCTTCAAGATTTGCACCAAAGCTCACCTTTGCTTTGAGTACCATAGATGTAACACAGCTTTATTTTGGCTTGTCTTTCTGGTCCTGAGTACAGCTTTAGCTCATTTCCTCCTGGGCACCATAGCTATACAACACCCTTTCTGAGCCCCAAGTCCTGAGTGCATTAAAAATAAGGGATGTTAGGATACAGCTCTGTTCTACCATCCTGGTGTGGTTTCAGTGCTATTAAAGTGGTTATGGATGACAGCCATTCACCCAGGAATATCATAGCAGCAGTACTCCCAAAGGTACTATGTTAGAGGCAGACACATTCCCAATGACAGCTGGTGGCTTGGATCTCTTAGAAACAGCAGTGCTCCTGCTTTTGAGCCCCTCATGTTTTCCTGTGCAGAGGGGGAGGCTTCAGACTGTGCAGGCCACACAGCCAGACTGACAGTCTGTGCCCAGCACAGCTTCACCACACATCCATTGGAGGTCCAATCTCAGGTGCATGAGCTCACTGTGTTTACACCAAACTAGATCAAGGTAACATAATGGGATTTGGACAACCTGAATTTTACTTGCTAGCTTTGTTACTGCCAGCCTTTGTTACCTAGGTCACAGTGATCTTTCTGCATAGTTTCACCAGGTAGAAAAATACAGAAAAACAGAGGTTGTATTTTCTTACCTTTCTTCTCTGCCTTGCCTATTTTCAGTTAAGTTTTCTGAGACAGTGATTTCTCTTAACTGCACAGCTCTCATGTCATCTAGTTAACACTGAAGTCTCACTCTGATACTAATATTAGTCATCTCTAGCTATCTCTCAGCTGCCATAATGGAGGAAAATCACAGCTATGAGGCCTGGCTGTGCTGTAGACATGACTTGTTTTATACCCATCTATCCTTGGCCCAAGGTGTTCATGCAGCATGTAGTGCGGACGCCTTCTTTCCACACCAGGAGATGGCAGCAGGAAGTGTTCTCCACAGTAGCTCACTCAGCCTTAACACGGAAGATCATACATGCCTGTGCCACCCACCTGAAGTCACAGCAATGTGAGTAACAGCACCCCAGGGAATTAAGAGATGGACTTAGCTGAGGCCAATAGGTACCTATATTAGCATCTTTAAAACATTTTCTTTTCATTACACTTTATTGTACACAATCATTGTGATAAGGATTCTTAGAATACGGTAACACAGGAACTTTTTCCTAAAACTGAAGTAATATCCTTTCTGTGATAAATCATTAGCTTCTCAGGAATTAATTTTGATGTCATTACTCAGCATTCAGCCAGTCTTTCCTCAGGCAAAACTAGCTGCGAAGTGCAATTATAGTAGGAATACTGTATGAGTAAGACTTGAGCAATGAGTGCAAGATTTAGCCTGTTATCTGTATACATAGGTCCCTTCTCTTTTTGATTTGCTTTCTTTTAAATTTCATTCATATTTGCAGAAACCAGGTGGGCTTTGTGGAGTTTCAGAAGCTAGTTCAGTGCTATTGGGGTGGCATTTACTACTTACATGCTTGTGACATACTTACTGTTTTAGAACTTTAGATGTAAAAGCTAAATACAACATTACAGATTTGAAAATCATAGGTACAGATGACACAGACAGGAATATTAGTGACAGGAATGTATCTGAGAATGTGCCATTACACAAATCAGAATGAGAAGGTAAAGACAGAAGGGAAACTGAATCCCCAGGGAAGTAGTGTGGTTTTGTTAAAAAAAAGGAGGTTAAAAGTAGACCAAAGGCTCCAAGATGGCATAATCAACAGTAAAAGTGTAAAAAGGATGGGTTTGCCTCACACTTTGAAGATGTAATAAGAATAAGAAAGAAGCAGTTACATGTGATTTAAGCCACAGAGCTTCTTGAGCACTTCAGACCATGGATGCTCTGCTTGAATCCTGCTGCCAATGCAGCTATAAGTTTCCTTTAGATATCATCAGCTCTCCCATCACTTACCCAGTTTCAGTTGTCTTTTGTGACAAATGCAATAAAGCATATTTTCTGAACCATCTCTCTTTACCATCTCACTTCCCAAAGCCCAATTACATGACTTTATCTTTGGTAAATCACATCTTCTCACATTTGCAATCAAGCCAAGAAAAACAGCTGTTTTCAACCATGCCTAAAAATCAACCAAAGCATCCTCCAGTATGTGGGTATACGAAGCCACTTACTAAAATTATCTGCGAACCAGATGACTTGAGGAAAAGATTGCCACAACCTTCTCAGGTATGGGGGTCACTGTGGGGGTGCCTTTTATACTCTGCCCAGAACAGGCAGACTACCGACAGTATTGGACGAGTTCACTGAACCATAATATTAGAAAACAAAATCAAGAAGTGACACTAAAATTTGTAAGTGTACTTACTAATCTATAACTACCTCTACAGGCAAATCTCGAATTTACAACTACTTCTAACTCTGGCTCCCTACAAATACGTGAAAGGAGGGTGCAGTGAGGAGATGGGTGGTCTCTTTTCCCAAGTAACAGGACACGAGGTAACGGCCTCAAGCTTCACCAGGGGAGGTTTAGATTGGATATTAGGAAAAAATTCCCCACCGAAACAGTGATCAGGCATTGGAACAGGCTGCCCAGGGAAGTGTTGGGATCACTGTTCCTGGAAGAGTTCAAAAAACATGTAGATGAGGCCCTTAGTGACATGGTTTAGTGGTGGTCTTGGCAGTTCTACGGTAATGGTTGGACTTCATGATCTTAAAGGTCTTCTCCAACCTAGCTGATTCCACGATCCTATGATGCCAAGTCAAACTCACATTGCAGTCACCTGGAGGTAGTTGGAAGAATGAGGTTTATTAATCTGGTGAAGTTTCCCAGATATTCCTTTTTTTGCCCTAAAGGAATGACAGCAGCACAGTGAAGCGTATAGCAGTCACTTAGGAGAGGTTCACACATCCACACAAGGGAACTTCGCAAAACTGGTTTACCATTTGCTACATGTTCTGCATCACTTCCTCCTTCACATTCTGTGGGCATCGCACCTTACCCGAGTGTTCTTACTAACACACGGGTGAGCAACACCCGACTGCTCATCACCGTGCCCATTAAGAGCCGGTTCTGCCACTAAAAGCATTCAGAACTCGGGCTGTGCAAAAGACAGCACTACTGAGGGCACCAAATCACGGCAGAGGGGCCAGAAACTTCCCTAAACAAACCGGAATTAATTCTACCCCCCAGCCAGCCTTTTAACGCTTTACTGAACCAACGCTAACACCAACACAATCCTACAGCGCTGGGCAATGGATACGCATGCGCGCAGCGCTCTCCGCGGCACGGCGGAGCTACCGGGACGCGCCGTGAGGCGCACGTCATGACGCTAGGGGAGTGCCCGGAAGCGGAAGCGGGTCGGTCGGTGGGTGTTGGGGTGCGGAAGTGTCTGGTGGAGGAGGCCGCGGTTTCGGCGCTGTGGGCGGAGGGGAGCTTCCCCACTGGCACCCGCGGGCCTGCTCTCTCTTCTCCGGTGACCCCCTGCCGCTGCGCTATGGCGAGCCCCAACATGCAGGTAGAGCGACCCGCCTTCCTGGGGGACTGCTGGGGGTGGCTCCGCGCCGGGCGGGGTGGGGGGATAGGGAGCGCACACGGCTCAGCTGGTGGGGTTGGCAGCCGCTGGAGGTGTCGAGGGGACTCGGCAAGTAATAGAGGCTGCGGATCAGTGCTCTGGTCAGTATCGGCCTCCGCTGACAGCGGGCGATGGGCCTCGCTGGAGCGGCGGGGCCTGGTGTCCGCCTGGGAAACGCTGATGCCTTTTGTGGGCTAGGTGCGTAGTTTGGCTTAGGGTTCTTCTAAGGCTAGCGACGGTAGGAAGTTTTTGCCTGCTCTGTTTACTGTTTGTGCCAGCCCTCGGTTGGGGCTGTATAATTTGTTCTGTGGCTGTTTGGCAAGACAGCAATGATCTGTGTTAGAAACAGTCATTGTCTCTTCAGCTGTTTTGAACCACGATCATTTCCCTAAGCTCATTACGGCCATGTAATGCTTACACTGGCAAAGCTAAGGGAGGTACTGCAGAGTCTAGAATAAACAGAAGGAGAATGAAACCCGTTTAAGATCATGTTCTTTCTGATGATGATGTTCATCGAGCTATCAAACCACAGCCTGATAAATAGTGTTTGTGCTTCATGGATAGTTAGAGCTGGACAGAGCACTGGAACAGGTTGCCCAGGGGGGTTGTGGAGTCTCCTACACTGGAGATATTCAAGGCCCGCCTGGACAAGTTCCTGTGTGATGTACTGTAGGTTACCCTGCTCTTGCAAGGGGGTTGGACTAGATGATCTTTTGAGGTCCCTTCCAACCCTTGGGATTCTGTGATTCTGTGACATCTATGCTATGGTTCATACAACTTTCTAATAAACTATTTCCTGTTTGATAGCAGTGTTGAGCTTCCCAGTAGCAGACTAAGATGCCAGCTGGTGTAATCAAGTACTAGAATTGAGAATCTAATGCCCAAGTAATAGGCTTTGGTATTTACAAAAGCAGAGTATACCAAAACCAGCCCTTACATTGTGTAGACTTTTTTCTGTTTCAGAGGGCTGCAACATGCTGTATTTTCTTGCACTTCCATTTTAGCAGGTGGTCTTTGCCATTTATTCTTTGGATTTAGTGTCACATGCATCACTTTGTTGTACTGTAGCCAGGAACTGTTGGACTCTTCTGTGGTAGTCAGAGGTACTTAAGAACTTTAAGAAAGTGTTTTCTGGTTTTGGAATAAATTTTGCTCTTTTGCTGATTTGAATGATGTGTAGAGGGGCCAAATGGAGCCAGCACAGCATGAGCAGCAAGGAGGAGATTGCCCAGTTGTATGTGGTAAGCTGCTTATCAGCTCATGGTTTCCCCAAAAAGGGAAGACTGAAATTCTGTTCCAAAGAAACAGATGCTTACAGTGTTCCAGCACTTGCCGCAGCAGAGCTATGTAGCCCGCTTTACTGGATCATTGGTTTTAAATAACTTGCTCTATGATTTCAGGTAGATCTATTGAGGTGATCTTTGCCTCCAAGACACAACACGGAACAACAGAATGAGAGATTTTGATATTTCTTTTTTCATGGCCACTGTTTACTAGTTTTGTTTCGCCTGAAGCACGACTGAGTGTCCAGATAGCTGCAAGAGTGTCTGTACTGGAATGTCTAATCAATACTCCTTGCTGTAGTTGAAGCTCTCCACCTTGCTCCTGGACATTGTTAGTATGCTCAGTATGATTATGGCAATGCTTAGGAAAATAAATAGACCCGATGTGGAAAAATATTTGTGGAGCTATAGAAAATGTAGTTAGTGTTGGCTAACTTTGGCTAAATGACTGCCTGTTTTAAACTTACGTGAACTAGGCATTCACACTGACAGTTTTAATTGTCCTGAAGTGGTATAGGCATTCCAAGGAGGAAAGTGTAATAAAAGGTAATAAGCATTTAAGAGCAAAAGAGTAACGGTGATACCAACAAATACACAGGTCAATGTATGCAATACACTGAATGGATTAGATCACAGTTTTATTTGAAACTAGCCCAACAAATAAATTAAAAAACCATTTGTAACTTCTAGAACTTTTCTTGATGCTCATGATTTGGGCACATCCTCTGTCTGGTGGGGTTTTTTTTCTCCCCTCCCACTGTAGTGTGAATTAGTATCTCTCAACTTGGATATCAAGAAGCTGAGTCCTTCTAGAGAAGCCAAACAAATGTATTTGAAGATGTCTTCCAGTATAGGACTGGAAATGTGATAGTGCATGTACTTCCTGTATTGACTCTGTTGACAGAGTTTGCTGATGTCGTCAGTCATAGTTCAAAGTGTCTGGGTTTGTGATTAAAAAAACCTCTTAGAATGGATTTCCAAATTTTTCCATTATAAATGCAAGAGATTTGTAAGGTAAATTTCATAGACACACCAGTAGTAGTTCCAGCTTACTACACAGTTCTTCTCACTTACACTTTTTTCATGTGCTAGTAAATTTCAGCAGTTTGTTAATCACTGTTATAAATGGATAGAAACATTGTGTCACATACAAAGCACATGTAAGAGTTGCAGTCACTTGCTTTCAAATTTTTTGGGGCAAGTGTTGAAAAGCGGAAAAGCTGGCTGTCAAAAAACAGAACAACAGCTTAAAATGTCTCTTTGGTCATGCAGTATGCTCTCATGTAGCGCTTAATTATTCGCTTGTATTACAGAAAGCAATAGACCTTGCTAGCAAGGCAGCGCAAGAAGATAAAGCAGGAAACTATGAGGAAGCCCTCCTCTTGTACCAACATGCTGTGCAGTATTTTCTCCATATTATTAAATGTAAGTGTAATGTATTAGATAATTAAGTAGAGTTTAATATTCTCATTGTACAGGGTAATCTCATATGTTGACATAATTACTTAAATTTTTACTATCATCGTCAGTTGGTAATTGTAGTTTGACTGAGGTCGTATATTTTGCAGCTTTTGCTTTTACCATGTTGTGTGCTTGCTCCATTCTTGTAAGAAATCGGATTATTTTTACTTGTGTTTTGGTTTAGACAGGGAGGCAGGGGGTTGCTATGTCTCCTGTGGACTTTTGTAGCAGTGTGTCAGGCTGGCCACTGCACAGGGAAATGTAATAAGTACAGGGATCCGTGAATTTCTGTTGTGCTGAAAAACCATGTTACACAACAAGTCTTTGTATCTACAGAGTGGTTTTTTTGTTCCCTAATTCATGCTGGTTGGTTTTTTACAACCTCTCTGCTGGCTTTTTTCTTAATGTTATAGTCAGCTGTTCATCTTGGCCAGCAAAATGTATGAGATGGATTTGTATGTTGTGTTTTCTCTTCAGTTTCCATATTCTCATTATTTTATGCCTTTTCATGCTTCTCTGTATCTTTTGTGTCATGTCCAGTATTTGTATGCAAGGAGTAAGCTTTCTTAATGTAGGTACAGCCCTAATCTAAGTGGGCTAGGGTAACTCTCCTGACATAAGTGCACTTGCAGATCTCCATGATTTGGAAAACAAAAACCCACCACTATTTTCTTTATAATCACTTAGGTAATTTGTGTTTATCAGTTCCTATCCGTTTATATCTTACAGACTTTTATTGGAATGTCACTTGCTGTGCTTTTGACAATACTGATGTATTTTTTGAAACTTAACACAAACCTAACATGTTTAATTCTGATTGCTGATTTGAAATACTGTAATAATGACTAAGAGAAAAGTGGCTGTTAAACTTAACTCCTTCAGATGTTTTATGTAATTTTTTTTCTTTGACATGAACATCTTTTAAAATTAGTAGGCTATGGAAAAATAAAATATAATTCTAAAGAAAAATTGCTTAGTACAAGCAGCTTCTTAATGAGGTATTTTAAGAAATGAATTAAGGCAATGTATAGCTTTAAAGGTTGACAGTAAAGCTTCCAGTGCCATTATCTTTAATCCTTTACAGTCAAATTTTAATGTTCAGGTATATATTTGTTTTCTGGTAGGTGATGACTTCCTGTCATTTCTTTCTATGATACAGTGGCAAAATAAGGAGTTGAGGTGTTCAGTTATGTGGTGAGACCTGAGAGAGGTATATTGATAAGACATAAAGACAGCAGAGATTGTCTTGTTTTCTGATTGATACACATGTGTTTTGCTGTTAACAAGGCATTGTTTCTCTTTAAACTCTTAGATGAAGCACAGGGTGATAAAGCAAAACAGAGCATTAGAATGAAATGTAGAGAATACTTGGACAGAGCAGAACAGCTGAAAGAATATCTGAAAAAGAGAGAAAAAGCTGCACCAAAACCAGTTAAAGAGTCTGGTCCTGCTGATGGAAAAGGGTATGTTTTTGCAGAAGGTAAAGCAAAATACTTCCTGAACTCAGCTTATGCTAAAATTCAGCTCTTCAAAGATAATTTTAATTAGTATTTTTGAAATGCTTTGGATGACTACTAATGCTGAAATACAGCAGGCTAATAGAAGAAAACTAACATGAATTAGCATTACAGGAATTTCTGTGCTTGTTTACTAAACTGTGTGATCATTTGCATAGGAAATTCAGTGAAGAATAAGAGCTGTTTCAGACTAACACATTATTACTAGATTTAAAGGCAAAGAGTCTGATGTCTCTTAATTTTTTTCTACATTTAAATACTTGCTAGGAAATAAATTCAGACTCATGATTACTGGGGCCTGAGTTTGATGTGTCTCACAGTTCATAACAGGTGCAAAGTTCTTTGTAGGGTGAAGTTCTGTGAGATGGGCTGAATCGCCCTAATGCCTTTCTGCTGCCCAGGCTTTCTGCTGCTTTCCTTGTATTAGATTTGTTTTTCATTTTGCATATCAGAGCTGGACAAGCAGAGCCACCTGGACAAGCAGAGCCACCTGAACAAGCAGAGCCTTTTTTGCGTTTGCTACTGCCTTTGAGGAGATAGGAAAGGGTTCAGGATAATGCCTTCTAGCAGATTGCCCTTTTTAGCAGTGCTGAACAGCTACAGTTATTAAGTTGTCTCTTTGAAACTTCACCTGATTTTCAGTCTCCTTCATTGTCTACTTGTCTCATCAGTTTTATTTTTTGAGCTGTACTGTGTTCTGGTGGTTTATAATTGAAGGAGCTGATAACATCACAGAGGCTACATGTATTTCATGACCTCCTCTCCAGTTGTTCACTATCTAGTCTCCTTTTATCCTTCTTTAACTTTGTTTCCTTTGCTCTGAAAAGATGAGGATGTAATAATACTAGATGGAATTGACCAAGTCCTGTTGCAATTCCAGATAGGGGGCAAGAGCCAATGTCTAAAATTAAACCATTTTAGCACTCTGATATTGCTTTCTACAAGGGCTTTTGCTCTCTAACGGCTGGCTCAAAGCATGTAGAGGCATGTTAAGAGGGCTTAGACTGGTAAGAGGAAGTTGAAATGGTGAGGAGGGTGAATTAGGAAGAATGTGGTATAGAAAACCGGTAGTACAATGATGTAAACTTGTAGAGATCTGAAGGCTTCTCAAGGTTTCTTTCATTCCTTAGCCTGGTGGTTTTCCTGCTATTTGCATTCTGGTTTTTATCCAAAGACAGCAGTCTCTTTTATTGTATTTCAACATTTTTTCTTGTTTCAAATCAGGAATGACAGTGATGGGGAAGGGGAGTCAGAGGATCCTGAAAAAAAGAAGCTACAGAATCAACTTCAAGGTAATTTTGAAGTATCCTTTTCTTCAAACAGCAGGGACTTCAGTCAAACAAGTTCTCATATTTTTGTCGCCTAAATGTTATGGATTAACTAACTGTCTGTAAGTGGCTCAACTAGTATGCACTTTTCACATACAAAAGCATTATATTTCTGGAAGTATGGGTTTGCATGCTATGAAGTCATAAAGTGACAATGTTGAAATGTATCTCCTGTACCCTGTACTTCATGTTAAAATTGTAACATTTATCAGGATAGCATTTTCCAATGGGAGAAGTTGCAAAATTCCATGCAGCTGTTGGCTAAACTGACTCAGTATTTTTTACTCTTAAGTACATTAGAGTATTGCCTAGAGGCAAAGGTAACAGGCATACAAACAATATAAGCAGGAACATTTTCACAAAAGCTTACACTCAAGTTTAGGAGTTGAGAACATGGATTCTTGCCTATTTATAGTAATGGGCAGCATTTTCTCATATGCAGTGTTGATTTTCTCCCAGTTGAGTAAATAATAGATTGGTGTTTCTGTATCACTGACTGTATGCAGCATTTGTGTTCAATGTATAGCAGCTACCAGTTGTTTTGTACACAGTAAAAAAGAGGCTTTATTTGGTATTTATTACCCTTTAATGGTGAAGAATTGTTTAGAGCTTCCCTGCCAGAAAGTGCTTATGGATCCAAAGAAACTTCATTGTTCTCCACTCTGTTTTTCAGTGTAACAAAGATCAAATGCATTTACCAGATCTCTCTGCCTGTGTATTTTCAGGAACTGTTGTATCATATTTGATACGATATTTGTAATAGCCTTCAGGAGCTATTGTATCATATCTGGAAACTGCACCATGCTTTTTACGCTTCTCTGCACGTTTACTTAATCCTATTCATAGTTATGTGGGACAGTTTTCTATGCTTTAAAATGACAGTAAAATGATGAGCTGCCTCTCACTGTAAAGGGTTTGTTTCTTCGCACGTGAATCTGACCTTCAGTTCTTAGTTCAAGAAACAGTTTCTTGCATCCACCACTTCTTTGATACCTCCTATAAAATGACAGTTTTCTTGCTTATACATTTGATTGCTTGAAAGCCTGAGATGTGAGATCCTTGGTACCTTGAATCTTAACACAGGAGTCTGTTACTTGGGTAATACAAGCTCTGGGCAGCCTTCAGAATACTCAGTTTAATTTTGCTTCCCACAACAGCTACAGAACTTTCCTGTATTTAATATTGCTGCCTTGTCCCATCTTCCCATCTAAAAGTAATCAAGACAAAATAATTTTTAGTATGTCAGGCTAACCAATGTGAAGTCTGAAGAGACAGCTAAATTACAGTTCAGTTGGCTAAAGTCAAACTGACCTTGTTGATTAAGCAAGATGGGACTTGGTGATCAACTTTGAGAGAATGTGGCTAGACTACGACACTTTGCAGCTAAGCAGGCTGCATGTAACCTTTCTCATTCTTTCAGACCTAGCTCTTGAAGTTTTTTACCATTAGATGATCCAGTTGTTTGCTGCGTATCTGGAGATACCCAACAAGTTACTTCATCTGCTGGAGAGTCTTATAAATCCTGGGCTATAGCAGCTACATTGCTTCCCTTGTTTAAAATGAAATTTCAAATTTTTTGGGAAGTACAATGGTGATTTAGTGAGGAGATGGTGCCTGTGTATCTGCTGGAGAAGGTACCCCTCTGTGACTACTGAGTGCACATTTGCTGGTCAGTTACAAACTAGCTTTAGCCATTGCAGGACCTCTACTAACTCTTTGAGTATTCTGATTATCCGTGGCTTAATGTGGTAAAACAACATTGTAGATTTCTGTAGAAATAACATCTATTTGACTTACAGTATTCAGTGTTTATGTCTACTTTGAAGCGCCTTGTTTTTATTCAGTATGGACATGGGCATTGATTTCTTAATTTTTTAATCTTTTTTCTTTCCCCAAAATGGAATTTATTGAAGTTATAAAAAGGTATGCACATCCCTAACTTATACAATCTTTTGTTATAGGAGCAATTGTTATGGAGCGACCAAATGTCAAATGGAGTGATGTTGCTGGCCTTGAAGGTGCCAAAGAAGCACTTAAAGAAGCAGTGATCTTGCCCATTAAATTTCCACACCTATTTACAGGTCAGAATTACAGCATTTATTTGCTATCGGCCAGTCAGGAGTAGCACTGGGGTCTGAGAAGAGTGTTGTACCAATGTGTCAGAGACTCAAGCTGAGTTCTTAACAAAGGGATTGTGATCAATCTGACAGAAGTTTCATGGGTAGATATGGAAAACCTCTTTAGTAAATTTAAAGGACTTCATCAGAAAAATAGTTTCAGTCTTTCTACACTATTTTGAAGGCTGATGTTTTCTCTCTTCCAGGAAAACGAACACCCTGGAGAGGGATTCTGCTGTTTGGACCACCAGGAACAGGAAAGTCTTATTTAGCAAAAGCTGTGGCAACAGAAGCGAACAACTCTACCTTCTTCTCAGTATCTTCCTCTGACCTTGTATCAAAGTGGTTAGGTGAAAGTGAAAAGTAAGTTGGAGTTGCCAGAGGTCCAGGAAATCACTGGCAAGAAGAAATTAACATAAAGCTAGATAAGCTGCTATGAAGAAATTGAGTTTGAGTGGAGGGTGACATCATTAAAAAAAAACTTCAGGTGTTTCTATGTTTCATGCTGAAGTGCCATGGGAAGATACCATTATGTGCTGTGTTTTGTACTGCTGCAGCTGGACTTTTCTTCAGTGCTCTAGATAGTTTGTTTTTTTTTTTTTAAACTAGCTCAGAAAGGTTTCAGGAGCACTGTGGAGCTCATTCTTCTGTGCTTGGCTCTGATGCCCAGTCACCCATCAGTCACCCAGATACCCATCAGTCTGGAGTGTTGGGGTACCTCTTGGCATCTCCCTGCTCACGTGTCCGAGCAGCTGTGCTGTTAACACGTGACATGTTTTTGTCCATATGGAGGAGTTTTTCTTTATTCTGGTTTCAAACAGTATCAGGAATCTAAGAGACTTACAAAAATAGGTTGGAAAAGAGGAGCAGCCATGAAAGAAAATTTCATGGTTTCCAATGCTAACTCTTCACTTGTTACTATGTATTACGTTAAGACCACCAGGAAACCTGAAGTGACATGTTGGCTCTGGTCTAGAAGTCTAGACTTCCAGTGAAGACTTACTGAACTAGAAAAGAAGTCTGGGATTGTTGTAAAAAAAGCACTTCCATGTAATGATAAGAATACTTGTCAAAACCATGCTTTGATAGTTTGAAGTGTGGACAACTGAGCAACATTAAAGTTGATAGGATGAGGAAGAAAGGCTGTTAAATTAAGTGTTTGAACTGGGTTTTTTCCCACAAAGCTGGAAAGCTTTTCTCCTCCTGCAAAAGCAATACAGAACTTGAATCCAGTTTGGCATTTTTTCTGTTTAACTTCATTTGAGACTATTGCCTGACATTTAGTGTTGGTAATGTGAAGGATTTCCCAGCATGTTCTTATTTATTTTCCTTTTTAACTTGGGAAGATATGTTAATAACATTAGGTTATGATCATAGAATAGTTAGAGTTGGAAAGGTCCTTAAGATCATCTAGTTCCAGCTCCTGATGTTAAATAAGAGAAAGCAGTGTTCTCTCCAGTCTGCCTGGAGTGGTGGTTTTGTATAGTCCAGGCTGTCTTGTACAAATGTAAACTTAAAAAGGGCTTTTTCTTACAAAACCTTTATGCTTGGCTATTCACTCAGTAAAATGATGAGACTTGGAGCTGGAAAAATATTATATAGTTTGAGTAGCTTTATATTACACTTTTTTCAGCTTTCTCTAAAAGAAGTGACTGTATCATAATCTCAAGTTACTTGTTTTCACTGGTGTAATCATTAAGATAACTGAAGCTGTTTCCTTTTTTAAGATTAGTGAAAAACTTGTTCCAGCTTGCCAGAGAAAACAAACCTTCTATTATCTTCATTGATGAGATAGATTCCCTCTGTGGGTCAAGAAGTGAAAATGAAAGTGAGGCTGCCAGACGGATAAAAACAGAATTTCTAGTCCAGATGCAAGGTAAGTTTACTTCGTTTTCAGAATCTGTCAGAGGAGTTAAGATACATATGGTAAGGGTAGCTTGCATGAAAACATGAAAAAGATCTGCAGTTGCACCCTGTTAACTCTTCATGACATTTTAAACCAGTCTCTTGTTTATTATCTAACCTGTAAATTGGTGTCTGCCCTGATACAGGAGTTGGTATCGACAATGACGGAATCTTGGTCTTGGGAGCAACAAACATACCCTGGGTTTTGGATTCTGCTATCAGGAGAAGGTATGATGGCATTTTTTTTATGATACGAAATTTGCAACTTTTGTGAGGGTTCAATCTGAGACTACTTCAGGTAGTAATCCAGCTCATGTTTGCAGACATGGCTAATGTTCTACAACTCAATTCCATGAGGTGAACTGAGCAACACTTAAAAAAGGTAGGTTGTTCACTCTTATATTGGCCCTACAGTTTATTTGATTTTCTTTGTTTAGATGATTGTGCTTGAGCAAGCAGAAAACTATTCTGTTTCCTTGTTGGCTGGTTTTCTGGTGGGCTTGGGGGCCAAGTTACAAAAAACGCACTCCAGAAGGGCAAGAGTGAGTAAAGCTTTCCTTTCCAGCTTTTAAACTGTTGTGTAGCTTGAGTTCTTTCATGGAAATGTACCTTTATGTTACACGGAAACACCATGGTTTTCTGCTGGTCAGACATAATTTGCAAATTTTCAGTGCATGTTTTAAATGCTGTTCTGTAGATAAAGAGCTTCCATACCTATCTTTGACTAGCTGGATCTTTATTTGAGCTGCAGAGCAGCAGAGGAAGAATTACAGCTCTGTGACAAATATAATTATGTTGTGATGAGGGCACAGCTTGGATAATGGTAATTTTTGTGGGCTAAAGAAATACTACCTTTTTTTTGTGACTGTCACTGACTTTATTCGTATACTTCATTGAAGCTGATCACAGTTTGATTAGAGGTTGAACCAGGTGACCCCCAGAGGTTGCTTCCAACCTGTATGACTATAGTTTTGTGTGAGTCAGATTTAGAGGTGAATATGTTGCTTAAAATTTCAAGTCATTCTTGAAATTCCAGTGCTGGAGTCCACAGTGGAAGACAGACAGATAGTACACCATGGATATAATCAGTGAGGGCTGAACACCTCTCCTGTGAAGAAAGGCTGAGAGAGTTGAGCTTTGTTCAGCCTGGAGAAGACAAGACTCCAGGGAGACAGTAGAGCAGCCTTTCTATATATAAAAGGGGCTTTTAAGAAAGATGGGGGGGGCATTTTATTTACTTGTTTGTTTGTTTATTTACTTACTTACTTACTTACCAAGGTCTAAAGTGACAGGAGAAGCGGCAACAGTTTTAAAATGAAAAAGCATAGACCTACATTGGAGGAAGAAATCTTAATGATGGTGGTGGTGAGGCACTGTTACAGGTTGCCCAGAGAATCCGCTGCTGCCCCATCCCTGCAGTGTTAAAGGCCAAGTTGGGGCTTGGAGCAGCCTGATCTAGGGGAAGGTGTCCCTGCCCATGGCAGGGGAGTTGGAAGCAGATGTTCTTTAAGGTCCCTTCCAACCCAAATCGTTCCAGGATTCTTTGCAGTCTGAAAGAGTAGCTGTCTAACTCATGTCCATAAGACTTAAAGGAACTTGTGCAGCAATGGCAATAATCAAATTAATTTTTCGTGAATTTCACCTGTTTTGTCATGTATATCAAGTTAACTGTATTCTAGACTTCGGAGTCACTCTTACTTCATTGGTGGGAGGTAATCCCCATAGTGAGAACAAAAGCTGTTTCAAAGGAAGAACTGCAGTTACAAACATTTTGTACTGACAACTGTATTGAGAATATGACTTCAAATTTGCTTTCAACTATGAGCTTTCCTTTAATTGGAGACTGTAGAAAGTGGTTGTGTCAGCTTGCTATCACACAGTTCTTTGAGTGTGAAAATGCTCAAATGTACTTCAACACTTGAAGACTTTTTCCCCTCAATTCTTTCTTTTAAAACACAAACTACTGGAGAGAATCTGGAAAAACTTCAGTCTGAAGAGATCTTTGTCATGGAAAGGAAATAGTTGCTCTGCTCTGGATGTTATCTTATGCTAGCTACGGATTTATTTATGAGAACACATTGTTGAATATTGGCCTTAAGTGTGTGGTTTTTTTAAAGGTTTATAATACTGAAACTGTTTCTTTCTAATACTCTTAGGACCAAACTGTATTTATTTGCATAAGCTTCTTTCCACCATGCACCTGCATGAGCTAGCATCTGTAGAACATTTTGGGTTTTCTTTTTAAACCAGGTTTGAGAAGCGTATTTATATTCCTTTACCTGAAGACCATGCCAGGGCTGCAATGTTCAAACTTCACCTTGGGTCGACTCCAAATCTCCTAACAGAAGCAGACTATCGAAAGCTTGGAGAAAAAACTGATGGCTATTCTGGTGCAGATATAAGCATCATTGTACGTGATGCACTGATGCAGCCTGTTAGAAAAGTGCAATCAGCTACTCACTTTAAAAAAGTAAGTAGGAATCTTTGTTTGTTTTTGTTTTTTGTTTTGTTATTTCATCTCAGAACTATCTTAATTTGAAAGTTCCTCGAAAGTAAACTGAATTTGGTTTTGGGTAATATTGCATGCTTACGAGTGTCCTTTTTATCAACCGTGGGAGAACTTGAGTATTTCTCTTCTATTCTTTTCCTTTCTCTCTACCTCCCCCAGTCCTGCCATATATCTGGTGGAGCTAGTTTCTGGGTATTCATGACTCTTCATGTCTCTAGATAGTGTTAAAAGTATTCAGTTTGAAGTTTGACGTAAATGGGAATGTTAGAGGTACTTATTTCTGGATCAAGTTACATGGTTCTTCATGATTTTCTAGCATGTTTAAAATAAATGTATTCCTCATCCACATGGGAACAGATGGATTATAATTATGCACATTCTGCTTGCTTGGCATATTTTTCTAACTGACAAATTAAGGTTCTTGTAAAGTTCTAGTAAAAACATTGATTCATTGTTACTTGTTATAGTATTAAAGATACACGAGAACTAAGCAAACAGATTTTATAGGGCTTTTGAGGAGCTTTACCCAGTTTAAAAACAGAACAAGTATTTTGAAACACTTGATTTGATAAGTTTATTCTGGGTACAACTCGGCAGTAACAGTGATTTAAACTATATTTGTTTAAAAATAAGCAGCTGTTTTGATCTCTCAAGTATTTTCTAGATGCTTCCTTCCTATAAGCAGCAATACCCGAAGCATTTATCCACTGGTGACTCTAAGTGACAATGACATTTCAGGCTAAAGGGCTATTACCTTTTAGCATTTTCTTCAAATTTTGAAGAATCTGAGGCACATCTCGGATTAGCATGGAGCAATGAAATAACCTTGGTTATCACGGTTTGTGGAAGAAGCCAAAAGGAATTCTGGCCTGCTTTTGCCCCTAAAAAGGAAGGGAAAAAGCACACAACTAGAGTACTTTGAGTGTTCTTGCATAAGCTAAGTGTGTGGTTAGTACTTTAGTTTCATTCAATTTCCTACTTTTAGAAACAAAATCTTAGGTTTATTAATTATTTGCATCATAATGGACAACTCGGCCCAGTTAAACAGTGCTTTCCTCAATTATTACTCATTCATTGTAAACCATTCCTTGCTCCATGTGATGACAGAGGCTTGTCAGAGTGCATTTTGAATATTCCAATATGCGCTCTCCAGCATCGTGCTCTAAATGCAGTTTGGGGTAGTAAATCCAGTTCTCTGCTGTTAAAAATAGCCAGCAAGTGTGGTATCCTTCAGTCTTTGCATATGTTTTGCGTTCCTGTGGATGTATGATGCTTCAGGTAATGGCGAAGGAAAATAAAACAGTGGGTCCCAGATAACGTGTTGGAGAAAGGTAACAGATTCCTGGTGCTGCTTTTCTGAAGCTGCACATCAGACCTTTTCCCCCAGACCGACTGGCGGGGGCGGGACGGGGGGACGGACAGGGATGGTTTTTGTTCTCCCACTAGATGGTGCTGTTCTCTCTCGCGTGCTGCTGAGGTGGTGTCCGAAGTGCTCAGAGCTTTGTGGTGCATTATGTCCAAGATTGACTAGCTGTCTCTGGCTTCCTCACTTGAGGGACACTCAAGGGTAACTATTGAGCAGAAAGCTGTTAACCAGCAATGAATGAGCTCCCAAAGTGACTTGGGATTCGGAAGGGTGGTCTTCTCCAACTAGAATTCCTGGCATGTTAGTTATCCACAGAAATCCTCAACCTTAGGAGGAAGCTTCTTCTGGGATTTGACCTGATGTGAATTTAAGTATCTGGCTGCAGCTGCACATTATCAAAGGGAATGATGTAAGGATATTCATACCATTTATTTTTCATAGGATAGGTCTTCCCAGTGGGTCTGTATAAAATCAATATATAAAATATATCTGTATAAAATCAAGGAATATTTTTGCTGTAAAGATGCTGTTCAGCTTCTGGGTTTTGTCTTTAAAATTTTCCTCCTATAAACTGATTATTTTCTTAATTTTAGGTAAAAGGACCATCAGTGTCTAATCCAAATACAATGGTAGATTTGTTCACCCCTTGCTCCCCAGGAGATCCTGGAGCCATAGAAATGACATGGATGGAGGTTCCTGGTGATAAATTACTGGAGCCTCAAGTTTCCATGGTAGGTATTCTTTTGTACCATTTTCTTCTTGCTGTGCAGAACTCTGAAAAGACTTTAAAGCCTTTTTCAAATGGTTATGCAAGGCGGTTGGAGTTGATTGTTTTCACAGATGCTGGACATACCAGATAACATCTGAATTCCCAACACACAGTGCTATAGTATGGCAAGCCTGTGGAAAAGCCGGCTCTCTATCCCTGATAAGCATTTCTTTCTTATTGTTCTTCTCTGCTGGCATGCAGCTGCTGTCTTTTTATCCATAGACAGCATCTGGCTCTTCCACTGTTCTTTCACTTGTCTTTTATTCATAAAATCATAGAATGGTTATGTTTGAAAAGGACCTTTAAAATCATCTAGTTCCAACCCCCAATATTTTTTTTTTTTTTTTTTTTTTTTTTTTTTACATTTGGGAACTTAGCCCCAAGACATGTTTCCTTCCCATTGCTCTAGCATTAATATCGACACTGGGAAATGCAAAATTATATTCAGTGTAAACTGGGAGGTGATGTGCCATAGGTAAATATTGCCCATGAAATAAATACAAGCATAAACAATAAAATATAAAGAGATTGTGGATATAATAGTAGTTCTGGTTAAATTTTATCACAGGTGATACAGCTCTTTTAGGTGTTTTCTTTGTGCACCTTAAAATCCTTGTTTTGGTCTAGGGAATAAAATATGTCCTTTTTAGACAAATTGAAATTGTAGTTCACTGCTTAAAAAAAAAATTGCTGGACACTTATTCTGTATTTTTTCCCTAAGAGGGGAAAAAAAAGAAGCTTCTGAATTTAAGTATTACATTTGAGGGAAGGACTTCATAAACAGATCTGTGCTGCTACCATTTCTTGTGTCCAAAGTTCTGTGACAAATTAAGGAAATGAATTTATTTAATGGAGATCACAAACCTCTAAAGCAGTAGGCACTACTTTGTAAATATAACCATCACTGTATTTCAGAAAATCATTTTCTGTGCATATTTGCATACTGAGGAAATACAAAAGGAAATATGCAGGTGCAGGCCTGCCCTGGAACTTCTACCTGCATGGTCTATCTGGATTTCTTTAATCACTCTTTCCTGGAATTCAACATAATACGTTGTGTGCTCCTAATGGTACCAGGGCTCTGACTGATGCACTATAATTGCACAGGTGTTTAAGTGTCCTTAAAAAGATCAGGCTTTAATTCTTTTTAAGGAGGGTATCTCTAGTCATAATACTAACTTTTGCTTTTACCCATAATTTTATAGTAATACGAGGTGTTAGGCATTACTTTTTTTCAGTTGCCCTTGGCTAGGACTTGATTAGTTTTCTTGTCTGTTTTTAGTCATAGGGTGTTCTAACTGCTGCTTTCAACTTTATAGATCTGTGATTTTTCTGAACTCCATTTTCTAGTATGTATTTATCTAGGAAATTGACTTAATTGAAGGGACAAATTACTAGTTATGAACAGTAAAACTTTGCTGGAAATTAATCACAAACTGATATTCTATATGCTTGCACTGTAAAGAGCACATGGGAACATCTGATTATTTTCCACTTCTAAGCTCTTGAATGGATGAGTGGCATAAACCTAAACCTGAGGTTTCATTATTAGAAAACTCGATGATGGTGTCTGTCTTCGCAGGGCTAAAATATTGCCTCTGTGCAGGAGTGTTTAGGCTTACTTAAAGCCATGTGTAAATAGGAGCTCCTGTGGCCATATTGTTTTAATGGGCTTTTTAATACATATTTGTCTTAGCAACCAGATTGTTAGCAGTGGTACTGTACTTGTTTCTGAAAACACTTGTTTTCTTTTCTGTTTGTTTTTTGACAGGCTGATATGCTCAGGTCACTAGCTAACACAAAACCAACAGTTAATGAACAGGACCTGGAGAAGTTAAAGAAGTTTACAGAAGACTTTGGTCAGGAAGGCTAAACCAAAGATATATGTGGAGCATTAGAACTTTTATTCCCTTTCCTAAGTATTCTTGTGTCTTTACTGATGGCACTTCAAATAAATGCCAATAAAATCACTCCTTTCTGACTTTGCAGAAGGAATAGAAGGTACCTTTGCAAAGACCCTTAAGCTTTTGTATTGTATTGTTTTCCTCAGATGTCTATTAAATGTCTTCTATTGAAAAATAATACGAAAATACAATTTTAGGGTGAGACAGCAAAGTGATGTGGTAATGTCTATTAAATGCTAGAAAACTTTAAATCATTAGTTCAGTTTTAGGTATTATATTAAACCTGGGTACAAGTGAGTTTTAAACTCCCAGTAGGCTCAAAAACCCCTTTTTTTGCAGGTGGAAGAGAACATATTTGGGTGTTTTCAGTATCAGTCAGTTTCCATATTAATTGCTCTCATTTCATATAGAAAAATGTATCAAAATTTGCTTATCAAGCATATGGCAAGTGTGGGTTTGCTATTAAAGTAAGGAGAAAACACTGTGAGGGTAAGACTACATGGGCCAGTACTTTGTTTAAATACTGATGGAACTGGTATTTGGCTTTTTCTGCTATACTGTGTCAGAATTTTGCCTTAAACAGGAAGGTTTTGTTTTTAACTCTTTACTAGCTGATACGCACTGTCACTATGCAATTTAGCAAAAGTTTGTTAAATGCAAATATATGGGAAGGTGTTTACTGGCTGTTCTTGTTTTGGAGTTTTATTTTTTTTTTATTGTTGTTGCCTCTAAATCTTGATTTACTTTCTGCAGGAGTTTAACCGAAGTTAGAAAAAAGCATTAGTAATATCCTGTAAGATTCCACATGTCAAAGCTGGCAAGGTGTAGGTAGTCTTTGGAGAATGTATGGGAGGTATTCTGGGAAGCAGCATGCTTTCACATGCGAGGAGAGTATAACAGATGTTTTAGCCACAGACTTTCTGATGATAAATTAACCCAGAACTCTACTGATAACTGTTGCATACATTACATCAATTTAGTGCTTAAACTTGGAGAGAAAGCTGGCAGTTTAGTATGGTAGTAGCACTTCCACTGGTCTCTTTCTGAAGAAATACAAATGGAGATGTGCCTGAATGGGACTTAACAACACTTCCGTGTCAGCATTGAGTTTGTGCCTTGTAAGTTTGCACTGGCTGTAGATACAAAACATCCTTAGGATACTCTGTTCCAGGATCATTGTACAATTCTTATCTTGTATAGGCTTTGTTTAACTTGCATTAAAATAAATTTGCACATTTTTTGTGTGTATGTTATAGGTACATATACACATATATGATCATCTTTCGATGGGGTTTTGTTTCCTTTATGTACATATTTTATGTACTTTATAAATCATAGGATGGGTGAAATTTGCTGTACTTCATTTAAGTAAAATGTTAAGAGTACATCACCAGCTATGTTATTTGAGTGTTTCTTCAATGTTCAAGTATTTTCTGCTTGGGTTTGGTTTGGTTTGGTTGTATTTCTTAGGCTTTGGTTTCTATGTTTAACAGCTAAACAAAGTATTTAGTTAAAAACTCTTTGATCTGCAAGGTGCTGAGCTTTTATTTACTAACATGATGAAACATTCTTTCCAAAATCATTCAATTATACACAGCTTTACCTTTGTCTTATGTTAGAATGTGTAAATGTGAATCAGTGGACTACAAATCTTTTTACGGACCTCTCTGGGGGCAAAGGGGCAAGAATTCCAGTGCAGGTGCAGGCAACTATGGTGAGTAAAATCCTACAGCTTTGCAATAGGATTGCTTTTTCATAGTTGCCTCTTGTGAATACTTTAGAAATATTCACAAGTGTATGAGCCATATACTGTCAGGGCTTTCACTCAGAGAGAGGTTCGACGCTACTATCTGAAGTACTTGTCTCTTCACCTTTTTTTAAAATGAGAGTCATTATTGCAATCCTAAAATTCTCAGGAATTTTTTTGTTTGTTTGTTTGTGGTAGGCTGATTTGTCCTATGAGTTTCCACAAGCTGAACTGTATAATCTCTTATCTTTAATGTAGAAGGCATCTTGCTGCTTGCTCAGTTGTGGGATGACATCTGTAACAGAAGCACTAATGTTTGATGTTTAAAGTTGCTTTTAGAAATATATTCCAAATAAACGTTGCTGCTTAGAATTGCAGCTACAATGACAAATTTATGGTTTGCTGTCTTTTTAAGGTAGAAATAATTAATATATATCGCAGAGCTACGTAGCTAAGTTATCCCAGAATAGATGATAGCCTAGTGGGGGGTGAGGGCTGCAAAATCACTTCTTAGTTTTCAGGGTTAATAGAAAATACTCTAAATAATTTATGAAAGGTTGCATTTGCTTTACATAATCAAACCCTCTTTAAATACTGGATAAATTAGTTGTACATTTTTTATATAGTCTGAGGTATGACTCACCTTTTGCTAGTTAGCTCACATTTTTTTCCTGACTTCTGATGTTACTGCTTACCCTGAGTGTAATATGAAAAAATGCTGTTTTCCTTCCTGTGGGTAAACTAGTTGGTCACTTAAATCAATTGTTTGTGCTGCTGGTGTTCTTTACAGATAGTTTCTTCACATTGACATTAAACTTCTTGGATTTCCTGGCACTTGTGGCACACATCTCAATGCATACACTGAAAGGGTTACAAAAGCTCAGTAAATTAACTTGGTGTGTTTTTTCCCACGTTGCCTGATTGACCTTAAATTCCAGAGTCTTGTTTCTTCACTAATTTACCTGTTAGTTTTGTTTTGTCATTCTCTAGCACAGCCAAACCGTACAAATTTCTTTCAAAGTTTTTGTTTAAATTGTTTTGGTTTTGAATTATCTGCTGGTCTTCAAATACGCTTTCGTTTTAGTTAGCAGAGCACAACACATATCTGAGGGAGATACTCTTGAATCAGCTGTTGTTCATGCTTGTGTCTGTCAGGGGCATCTGATCAGTTTGCTCTTTCTGTCAGCTGAAGCAAAGAAGCTGCTGGATGTTCCCTGGTCAGGCATTTTGATCTACTTTTTGTGTTTATTTAGTCTGCTTCCTAATAAGAATATTCTAAACTTTTTTCATGTTACTTCTGAGAATTATCTTGATAGGAAGCTTTCTAACAGTTCTGAATTTGTTGAAATATGCAGGAACATCTTTATTGTGCTGTTTACTCTTTCCTTCCTCCAGAATTATAAGCTTGTTTCACGATTGGCTTCCATACATGTTTTTGGTCTTAACCAGATCCATCCTAGTAATCATGGTTGACTTAAAGCCATTCCTTAACTTACGTAAACTGTTGCAAGGATGTAGTAGACTTTGTTTCCTACTGTGCTGCTTTTCCAACAGATACTTATATCAGAATGCTGTTGCCTTTATTCTTGAACAGGTAGGTTTTGTTGTAGCTCTTGTGTCATAGTGCCAGTGCCTTCCCCTTCAATTTTTCTTTAGCTTTTTTATTAACAGCATTTTAATCTAGAGATTTTATTCCACAAATCCTCTGTCATCATAATTAGGTGTGTAAAAACTATTAATTGTTCATTCATCCTCTGTCCTGGCATTTGTGTAATGGCAGCCCAGGTATTAGATAAGCATGTCCTGTTATTTGTCTTTTGGTTGCTGTGACCCAATTACAATTCTTCCTCTCCCTCCCCCACCTCTACATAGACATATGCACACACACGCCCTTCTGCTGGTAGCTTTTTGACTCGGCCACTTTTTTTGTGCCATTCTCTGTTTACTCACACTTGCATCCTCTATCCTACATAGGAGGCTCCAACTTGAATAAGTGCTCGGGCATACTTCTTCCCTTCATCACACAGATTCAGCATTTGGGGATGCCAGAGTCCATCTATCTGTACCACCTGTGCCAGACTACCTACCACGTGTTGGTCTGCTGGTCCTTTGCAGAAATACTTAATATTTTAGGGCTCATTTATTTGGACTTGATCATGAAATCAAAAAATTATGTCCTATCTGCATCATAGCAGGAGCTGAATTCTCTTCTAAAAAGGCTTTGGTCATGTTTTGAGACATCTTCAGGAAATAAGTCACCGACACCTGAGTGCAGGGCTGATGTTGATAATAAAGCCAGGGTTTTCTTTCCTGCTTGGTGACTTATTAGCAGGCACTGTGCCATGAATTGGCAAGAGTTACTTTTGCTTGCCTTCCCTCTTCTGCTGCCTCAGCTAATTCAAATCAAAGCAATTGAAGGCAGGGACTTTGCTTTCAAACATGCTCAGTGTCACATGTGTTCTGTAAACTATAAACAGTAATTTCCTCTGACTCATTGTGTTGTGGCTGATGACCGTCCACAGGTAGTTTGTTACAAAAATCTCAGCTGGAGCAGTGGCCCTGCTGCTTCTTGTCAATGTCTCAACAATAACAAGTCAGCTAGACGAGGGACTGAGAAAGTTGCTATAAATACCGCCATCTCATATGGGAAATACAATGGCAAATGAGGACTGTTACTTACAGCTGTGACCTGGGCTCTGGAAGAGTTAAGTGAATTGTATGCCCAATAGAAAGCTAGGAAATAAATTAAATTAATACTGTATGAATTCAAATGATCACTTTTCCTCCCTCCTCTCCTTAATGGCTGGAGCTTGGGCTGTGGTGGGGAGGCTCTGACCTGCCAAGGCCTTATTTTTGGGTAAGATTTTAGAAAATCAGGAAAATTAGCTGACTACTGTTTTAAAATGCACCATTTAAAATGCCAGCTGAAATGCTCATGCTTTTGCCTTGCTGAGTCTGAGCTCACTTGGAATTTTAATGTTTTAATTAATTAATCACAGCCATGAATTGCTCTGTATGCAACCAAACAGCAAAGCAATTACTGATTTTTTTTTTTTTTTTAACCTTTACACGTGCTCTTATTTTGTTGTGCACTTGTGCATTCATGTCTAGCCTTGTTCTCTGTCTGTAATTTAAGGTTTTCTTTTATAGTTTGTTGTTACATGCCCCAAAAACCTCATGCGTGTGTCCACTGTCAGTATGGAAAGAAGCAGGTAGTTTGCCTGCCTGACAGCAAACCTTGCTAGTTGCAGCACAGCGATTAGTTTCCATAGGAGCCTCAGGGCATTATGACAGAGCCTAAAATCTTCTCATTGCCCTTCAGCTTCACTGTTCCTCCACCAGCTTCAGGACAGAGAAGGGACGCCCGCCCATATAAATAGATACCATCATTACCTGAAGGCACATGGAGGGCTGTGGTAGATGTGCATATCCATATATGCAAATACTGGTTACAAACCCCTCAGGAAGGACCCACCAAAGGTTCAACAGGTAGTCACTGCAAAGTCACCTTCAACTTCACTTACAGCACTGCATAGTGCCTGCTTGTTCTGAGTTTAGGTGAGCTCAGTCCAGCATAGTGATGGCATAGTGAGGCATAGTGATGATGGTGTTCTTCCTGGGCAGTTGGAGACTGAACATGGGGTAAATGTATCTTACAGAGACACAGGCGGGGTGAGATGCACTGGTCTTCGGGCCTCCTGGGGCTGGCACGGGGTGGAAATCAATGGGTGACCAAGGGCAGCGATGCTGACGCTCTTGAGCTCCTGTGGGGTTTTGTCCTGTCTTTGTCCTAGTTGTCAGCTGTGTAAAATGGTTTCCACAAGCTTTGTAGCCATCAGACTTACTCTCTTAGGCTGCTTTTTGTATAAAGCATATTCACTTCACCACAGTAGAAACGGGAAATGCCTGATGCTGCTGCTTAGAAGAAAAAGGTTTTGATCAGAATTTTCTTTGATGTGAAATGTTAATTGGCAATCTATGCCTGTCATTTCCCTGTTGCTTTTGAGTTGTATTCTCTGTTTTCTTGCTGTGCTCTCTAATACCACGTTTTCTTGTTTTTTTGTCTGACTTCCTCTCTGTCCTTCACACCATTATTTTTTTTTTTTCATAGAAGATGAGGCACTGATTCCTTTTTAAAGCCTAATTCAAAGCTCTTTATGTCCCTGTATTTCTTCAGTGTTTATACCAAAGCAAGCTTATATGCAGCAAACAAGCTGACAGAACGCTTGCTATTTCCCTTTTTCCCTTCAAAGCAACAGGGCCCATCTGTACATGCTGTCCTTTTCCTGGCTGACAGCAGGATGGCAATGGGCTGGGCTGTTTGAGGATGGAGACAGATTCAGAGAAGCACAAGCAACACGGTGTATTTCGTAGCAGTGCAAGGGGGAGAAATGGTTGAATGCTTGCTTTTAGACAGCTACTTTGTAGTAATTTCTCCTCTGAGAAGAGACCTGAGCTACATACATCTTCTAAATTTGCATTGTGTAACAGTAGCTTCCCTGCAGTGTGTTTCAAAGATAATTTATCAGGCACTGATACAAGGGCAGATGTTGCGTAATTGCATCAAAGAAATAAACAGCCTCTTGCCAGTGCTGTGGATATCCAGTGTTACCTGGAACTGGAAACAGATTTAATTCCTGTTAAAAGATTGAGCAAACAAAGTTCTCTGAATTGCTTTGAAAGAGAAAGTGGCATGAACCTGGAAGTTTCAGTTCTCACAGTATTTTTAAGAGTTCAACTACAAAGCAAAGGGCCATGGAAGAGTACACGCAGAGCTCTCCCACACAGCGACATGGGGTAGGGCAACTGGCTGTAGAAACATGAAACGTTGTCATCAAGAGGCACAAAGAACATCTGGAGAGCAACACGGTAGCTTTACAAGCACAGAAACTACCTAAGATCACCTCCAAAAGGTAAGTTTTTGATAAACCAGGGGCCTACCAACACTGCAAATAATTAACCTGTTGTAATAAGATTGAGTAATATGAACATGCACATAACAGACGTGGCTTGACTGAATGACTTGGGGTGGTATAACTAGTAGCTTAATCCTGAAGCAGAGTGAAGTCGGGGAAGTTTAGGACCTGTCATGTTAAAGATTACCTAGAGGTATGTGTTTCCAAAGGCATGATATAAAGCACAAAATGATGCCTGTAAGAGAGGCTTGCCTGGGAACAACTTCACCACCAAGTTGCTGAGCAGAAATCAGGTACAGTGAAAGAAACAGGCCAGAAGCTGCTGGAAGTATAATTACAAAAATGTTCCCTATCTGGCTAAAAAATGAAAACATTCATGAAAATACACATCCAGGAAGGTTGTAATGACAGTAATAGGTGCAAGACTGCCTCTAAGGAAAGGCAAAACATGATATAAATATTGCTCAAGTGATGTGATGGCTTCAAGGGTAATTCCTGAAGGAGTTAATTGAAAACAGCCAGGAAAGACTTTTTCCTGCAGCTGTCCACTTAGAATTACTATCTGGAAACCTAAAAACATACAGTGACTTAGAAGTTAACTTCTCCGCAGATGAAATTCTGTATTAAAGCTCACTGACACAGTATGTCAACATGAGCTTAGAGATGGTAACTGCAGGCTGCAGCAGCTGTGGATTTCCTAGACAGGTAGGGAGCAAGGGCAGGTGTGGTAATCCTCACATGGCTGTTCTCTGAGTTTGTTACACAAGGGACCAGGGGGCTTTACTTAAGCCTCTGAGGCTGTTCCTTGGCTCTCATTATCCAGTTTTCCCTTGGGAGGTAGGCACCACCCTACTTGTAAGCACAGGACTTGTACGTCCTCTTTTCCTCCCCCTGAAGCATAGATTCCCCATCAAAGCATAACTTCTTTGCTCCCTTTGGCATGGCAGATCCTTGCTTTATGCACTTGGCAGCTCAGCCCTTTCCTAGGACATCAGGGAAAGGGGGCAGCTACCACCAGAGTGGAGAACTGTGAGCCAGGACAGGAGCTGCACCATCTGATTTTACTGGTAAAGGAGGAAGTGCTCTGCAGCAGCGCTGATAAGTGGAATGTTGCAGGGGAAAAGAATGGAAAGCCAGCGCAACTCCAGAAAACCTTGATGTGTCGTATGTTGAATTACTGTTACTGTAAGAATGGCTCTACAGACCAAATGTAGGATGGAGACCTACAGATTACAAGGAGTATGCCTTCTGCAGCAAAGGCGACAGCATGTTTGCTACTAGCGAAGCAGTCGCTTTTTATTAGGAACAAAAGAAAACCCCTCTTACCTAGCATGGAAGGTGGCATACGCAGTGGGGAAAATCTTTCTTACTACACCTGGCAGGAACGCAACTGTGGTAGAACTACATTTTCAAACTTGCCAGCAGGTTGCTTCTACTTGAATAGCACGTTTTCCTGTATATGTTCAGTTATGGTGGCCCACTAGTGAGTTCCTGGGGCCTGGGTGCAAAATGGTGTGACAGGCAGCATGGCAGTGTGGATATTGTGCAGTCTGTCATGGCTTCTGGGTCAAACAAACACACTGTGTATCTCTTGACTTCTGCTCAGACAACATCCATAATGCTACATGTGTGATCTTGGAATATTAACTTTAATTGTATTTATCTGCTTAAATATAATTTTTAAGGCCATTAGAACAATTCAGAATGGGTGCTCTTATGTCAAGAGCCAAAATGGGTGTCTCTATGTGAAACACCTGTGTTCACTGCTTACAGATATTTAAAAGTTATAGCACTGAGTCTTCCAATACAAAGGACTGCCATAGCCTGTTCCTTCCCATGCCTGTTCCCACCTGCTTTCAGCAGTGCTTGCTCCAGCACATTTTCCATGCCACCGGAGAAGAAGCAGTCCACTCGGCATTCTCCTCCAACCTGCAACATCCCTAGGAATATTCAGCAAGCTAACAGAGTCTCTTTTGCTCAAGTGTGAAGAGCAAATTGTTCCAGTGTGAAGTCTGACATAAGCAGGTGTACCAAAGGAGAAGAAATATGGATAAGTGAAATTCAAGATCATTTTGGTCCCAAGTTTGACTTATGTATTTTTAAGTTACAGACAGTAAAGATTTCCTTTTACTACTGGTTGTCATTAATTTTATTTCAATAGATCTATTGTTCAATATGCAAAATAGCAATACAGTTACTTCTTCAGCATAAAATTAAAAATACGTATAACAGATAATTATTCACAATTAGAGTTACTAATGAAGAAAGTTGGTTGACAGGAACCACTCATCTAGGCTGCCATTATTCTAAAACCTGGAGCTTCACAAGACTCACAGAATTACTGATGTGGCTCTAAGCTCCCGTAGCCATTAATGCTCACTTCTTAAAGAGTGCCGTTGGATGCCATACAATGCTTGCTACAAAAAAAAAAAAAAGGCAGAACGCTAGAGAAGAAAGCAAGTTAATTTGGAAGGATAACAGGAAAAAGTTGTTTCCCTTGGCCATTAAACTTACTCTTTCATGACACTTTCTTTTTCTAAATGCAGTAGGACAGGCTGGATGGAAATCACATCAAGTCCCTAGGTTTATCACAGTATAGCCTATAGCTCCTGATCTCTTCTCCCCTTTCAAAATACGCAGAAAAGACAACCAGAATATTCAGCAGATGAATAGCTGGGGACAATACAAGCGACACCAGTGGCTGGAGGTTGCAACCTTGCTACCTGCTCTTCTAGAACTTCTCCCTTCTTCTTCTCGTTTCTCCCAAAGGAGTCTTAAAACAAGACGTATTTCTTTTACGTGTACCTGGTATGTTTCGGGAGCATTTAAGAAGAAGATCAAAAGGACATTTCTAGTATCAGCCATTGTGCTGCAATATTAGCAATTCACAAATTTGTTTCCACGTTCAAATGACAACTCTGATTATTTAGTTGCCATGCTTTGATTCATACTGTATATCTCAACCCGTAATATTGTTGTTGCAAAAGTCTGTTGAAAGATTAAATTAACAAAACTGAGGAAGCAGAAAACCGCAGCTGCAACAGTTCTTACAGTCTGGCTGCTTTCATCTACTTGTATTGTATCCCCTCTCCTTCCCTGAACACATCACTGTTGTACTGAAGCTTCTTCTAAAGATTAATTATCAAAGCAATAAGAATGTTTTATCCATTCTTTTTCCCTCCCCATCCTCAGGGTATGCATAGAAATTGGTCAACTTGCTCTTTAAAATTATACGCTTTGTGAATGTTATTTACAAAGGTCAGATTAATTGCACACTGCTTTATGTACAATCTCAGTTTGGAATGGAGAGCAACGATGTTTACGTTAGCATTCAACTTCTAGTTCCGCTGTCATTGAGAAAACAGTTCTATAGTAAACAATTCCCTTGTGCCAGGAATGCATTTCCTCCGTGAATGAGGTCATATGAGAGGAATACAAAACAGGCAACTTAGGGCAAACTGTAGTTTCCATTGGTGTACTTTAAAAGAATAAAAAAAAAAATCTGCTGGGGAATTCACCAGTGAATTATATGCAGCTCATAAGGTCTTCCTTCACCTTTGATTATATTTTTCACACAGAAATACATAACGCTTTACAATCCAGAGAACAAAACAAAAGCAGACATTATCAGAGCTGCACAGTCACCCCCAAGATTGTAAGGTGGCCTCTTAGCCAAAAAACCCCAAACAGTATGGATTTCACCATAAAATCTACTATTAGGGAACTCCACATTAGCCTAGAAGGGCTTCTAAAATGTGGTTTGTAAGGTGTTATTGATTTTAACTGTGACCGATCAGGACTACATCATGCATTCAAGGCTTTTAAAGGCCCCCTACCAACCCATTTTAACCATCATTTTACTAGGAGTTTATTGCAGATGATTTCTTGCACCTGTGCCCTCACCTCACCTTGATGTTGCCAGTGATACTATATTGTGAAAGATGGATTTATCTCTGCCTGCTTTGCTTTATCTTCATAATGCTGACATTTCAGCTTTGAAAGCCTTGCTGTCTTCTATGGTGGAAGTCTATAAATAGTCTATAGTTATTACCTTATTAATCTCTTTTATGTTAATTCAGTATTGTTAGAAAGATAACATATATATGCTGTCCTATGCGCAAAAGAGGAAATGAACATATTTTATTGCTGTTTTTTCCCGATCCACATCTTATTTGATTTCTGCTAACAATATAATTAACATCCTGTATTTTCTTAGAGGGACTGCTAATCAATTTCCATTGTTGGCACTGCAGCAGCTAGCATCCTATTATGCATGTTTTTTTCCTCTCACTTCCTCGTACCTCTGCCTTTGCAGGGCTGAACTCTAAATGCCACCAAAGACATATTCCAGGTGAATCCCATTTTGGGATTAATTCTTGGTTTCTCATCCTTTTACTGCATCGAGTTCAAGTTCTTTGTTCTCACCCTGAAAACTGCATAATCCCTGCCTACACATCTGTTCCCATTTCCACCTACTCACTACTTCTAATCTCTCCACTATTATTTTCACACCCTTCTGCACACCCTCTTGCCTAGGGGGTTTTGGTTTGGTTGTGGGGTTTTTCTGTGAACTATTTTGTGGAAGTCAACGACTGCATAGTAACTACTGAGAAAAAGTATTTTGAGAGAGTTTTAAAGCTACACATAATTATAGCCTAAATTAAAGAAAAAATCAAACTCAAACATTCATACTAAATAAATATGTAAATATCTAAGTCAAATATATGGAATTATTTTATTTGGGCTGCTCTGGACGTGGTTTGTTTTAATCTTTGTTCTATGATTGCACCTAACAGCTTAAAATCATGCTGTTGTCCTTTCCTCATGCAACTAACACGAAAAACCTGTAGTTTTCCCAGCAGGGACCAGCATGGTGAAAAAATACCAGATTTTTAGGTTTTAGAAGGTGGCAGCGTTAAGTCCATCCGCAGCCAGCAGAAAACAGTGGAGCTCAACTGCGCCAGGAAACCCAGTCTGGCAGAATCCACGTCGTTTTACTGGAGGCGATGATGTAAATGAGGCTTTAGAACCCGCCTGTGATAAAGTCAGCTAATTATCTCTCATAAAAGGTTTTTGTTTTCCCGCAGAAGAGAGTACCCTCTGCTCTCGTCCCTCTTCCCAGCGCACGTCTGTCGCAGGAACAGCCTGACACATCTCCACCGTTTGGAGTTGCGTCAATTGGTAACCTCGGGCAACGTATTACAGAGTCTGTGCACAAAGAGGTGCTTATTATTCAGGACATTTTTGTAAGCACATCAGGAAGCCAAGATAAGTGCTTAATATTGCCGCACTTAACCATCACTACTTGTTTCCCCGTTCAAGCTGGCGCTTAGTGCCCGGTGAAAGGGGCACCCGGCGTTCACACTGAGCACGGACCTACAGCGGCAAGGGGATGCGCCCCGCTGAAAGCCGGTACCTGCGCAAGGGCCCGCTTCTGCCCCGGTCACCTCCGCAAACAGCCCCCGCTGGGGCCAGGCAGCCAGCACCCCCTCACGGAGCCCCGGGCCCGGCTTGCCTCGGCTTGGCCCCGCCCCTCCCTTTCGGCGGGAAGCGGCCGCCCGCCCCACGTGACGGGGCAAGGTCCCCGCCTCCCCGCGCGAGCCCGCCCGTCACGAGCGAGGACCCCGCGGGGCGGCGGGCGCGGAGCTGCGGCTCGGCCGGCAGGGGGCGCCCGACCGGCCCTGCCGCCTCGAGGGCCATCCCCTCCCCGCCGCCCTCTGCCTCCGGCCCTGACCCCCACAAACACCCTCGGGCTCCAATCTCCGAGCCCGGTCCTTCCCCTCGGCCAATCCGCGGGCACGTTCCCGTGCCTCGCCTCAGCCCGACCAATCCGAGTGCGCAGGCTCGCGGTGGCCTCAGCAGCCAATCAGGTCGCGGAACGGCGGCAGAACCCGCCTCCGGCCCGCTCGCCCTGTAGCAGTGACTTCTCTCCTCTTCCTCCACCCCTCTCCCCCCGCCCCTCCGCTCCGCTCCGCTCCTGCCGCGGCTCAGGCTGGCGGCTGCTGCGGCGGCCCGCGCTTGGCGCCCACCTTAGCGCAGCACCTGCCGCCACCGCCGCCTGAGGGGCTCGGGCCTTCCGCCAGCTCTACCCGAGCCATGCTGCTCCTGGCGGCCGCTTTCATCGTGGCCTTCGTCCTCCTGCTCTACATGGTGTCGCCGCTCATAAGCCCCAAGCCTCTCAAGCTGCCCGGCGCTCACGTCGTGGTGAGTGGGGAGCGCTGCGTGAGGAACGGGTTCCACTCGCCGTCCCTCTCCGCCCCGCGCTGAGGGAGCGGGCCGTTGGCTTCGCTCTTCCCCGCCGCGGCGGGGAGGGAAGAGGGGTGGCGGTTTCCGTGCCGTTTTGTCCGTTGGGCTGGCGGGGAGGAGGGAGGCCGCTTCCTCTGAGGTGGGCGCGCAGCTCCGGGAAGGGGTGTCTCGCTGTCGGCGGAGGGCATGGCGGCGTTGGGGAATACTCGCGCTGGGGGGTGAGCGGAGGAAGGCGGCCAGTCAGAGGAATGGCGGGGGCTCTCGGGGAGCGAGCGGGCGGTCAGTCCCTGCAGGCTGGTGGTGGCGAAGTCCCGTGAGGCGGGTGGGAGGGTGTCGGTGCTGGGGAAGCCCCCTGCTTGATGCACCCCGAGCTACCAAAACATGGGAGCCCCAAGCCCCGGGTGATAAGGAAATGACCTGTACTGATGAGCCTGACAACCGCTGTCTATCTCGGTTGGCTTAAGGTTATCTTCTGAGTCACTACAAGTACGAACCGTTTTCGGTCTTCATGTTTACTTTTTGAGACATCTCTTTTGTACTCTCGAAGTTACCAGATACCTCGAGTTATTGTTTTCTTACAGCATTTCCCACGGTATTTCAGTGGGGTGTGTGCTTATAAACAAAGGCAAAATCTGTTGTCTCCTTGGTCTAAAAAAACAAGTCAGATGTGAGGAAATGGAAAAGCTAATACAAAGGAAGTGTTTAGATGACATTCGTGCACCTCTTCATCTTTAAGCATGTAGATACTGATGTCTGTGAGCAATATTTTGACTAGTCAAGATGGTAGATGTAAGTCTTTAGGAGGAAGTTTTCAGAAAGACGTATTGTTGAAAGAGTTCATGAATAGGGCACCACTAGAAATTGTATGGGTTTGTAGCTTGGGGAGCAATAGGGAAAGGAAACTATACCCACCATGTGCTTTCAGGTGGATCACAAAGTAGTGGATTTGGGCACATGAGAGCTGTTGAAGGAATTGGGGTCCCAGAATCAGCTTATTAAACTTTTGTTAAATCTTTAAGGTATGTTCTGTGCAGAGAAGCTGTAGTCTACTGTTCGATTAAATATGGGGGGAGTAGCACTTGCAGATGTCCTTTATTACAGTGGGAGTTTGTGATTATCCAAAATATAGGTGTTTTAGGTGCAGGTGAGTTCACAACTGCTCCAGGTTGTTTGGGGTATCTTTCTTTTGATCCCTGTGTGGTGCCTTGTTTTGTTGGTATGTGGTGATGGGGTTGTTTTTTGTTTGTTTGTTGGTTTGGTTGGAGTTTTTTAGTTATTTTTGGAGCTCCCCTTTGGAGGATGGAGCTGTCCCCAGAATAATTTAGACCTGTCAAAGTTGCAACAGTATTCCCAAATTGCTTTATGCAGTAGGTGTTACTTGGATGCTGCAACTGGCTTTACAGCATCATATAGTGTATGAGGTGTGTCCGAGCTTGCATTGAAGTTCTCTGGTTATGGCTCTTCCCACAGGTGTAATGCTTGTTAAGGAGGAACCCTTCAATACTGTATAAAAGCAAAGGTGAAGCAGATGTAAGGTCCATAACACTATCTAAGGACTTCTTTGAAGTCTTCTCACAGAAAAGTATCAAAATCTGTTTGTGTTCTCCATATGTAAATTCTTTTTAGTTTATTACTTGATTCAGATTAACATAGTATCTTTGTAAGGCCTCAGTTAAATCCAGTCTTGCAATAAAGAATAAAGATCTGCAAATTGTGTATTTAACTGGTTAAGCCTTCTCAACTGTGCAGTGATTGCCATTGCACAATAAATACAATTTTTCAAGGTATACTAGAATAAATTGGTGGGATTTTTAAGCAGAAAAAGTCAGTCTTATCTAGAAACTCTTCCTTCTGGGGGTTGTTGAAAGTATCTTGAAAATGTATCTGCTACGTTTCTGGAGGAAGGTCATTGGACAGCTTCAGAAGCAATTACATACCAGTTATTGAATTTTCAACTCAAGTCGGCATTCTTTTCTCTGTTAATCATCATAGAGTGGTTCAGGTTGAAAGGGAACTGAAAGATCGTATAATTCCACCACCCCCTGCAGTGGGCAGGGATACCTTCCACTAGACGGGTTGCTCCAAGCCCCGTCCAACCCGGCCTTGAACACTGACAGAGATGGGGCAGCCACAGCTTCTTTGAGCAGCCTGTTCCAGTGCCTCACCACCCTCACAGTTAGGAACTTTTTTCCTATATCTGATCTAAATCTATCCTCTTTCAGTTAAAGATGGAACTGAAAGTACGCTCTTTGAGTTTAAAGCCATTCCCCCTTGTCCTGCCCCTACATGCACTTGTAAAAAAAGCTCTCTCTAGATTTCTTGTAGGCCCCCTTTAGGTACTGGAAGGCTGCTATAAGGTCTCATAGAGCCTTCTTTTCTCCAGGCTGAACAACTCCAACTCTTTCAGTCTACCTTCACAGCAGAGTGCTGCAGCCCTCTGATCATGGCTTCCTCTGGACTCACTTGAGCAGGTCCACGTCCCTCTTGTGTTGAGGGCCCCATAGCTGAATGCAGAACTTCAGGAGGGGTTTCACCAGAGTTTTCACCAGGGTTTCAATTCAAGCACACAGCAATTCTCTGTCCCTCACCCCAATATTTGCATTTATCAGGGGGGAAATAAGTCTTATGATCCCTATGATCCTTAGAAGCTGAACTCTGTTACTGAGGATCACAGCTGGAGAAGTTGGAGCCAGCCTTTTTTGAAGAGCTAATTTGGTACCTGTTCTTCTCAAACACAGAAACAGCTCAATAATGCTGCTCAAAGGCTGGTAGTATTGCATTCTGACTATCTGAATAAATATCAGATTTAATTCTCCCTTCCTGGTCAGAAATTAGTCTGTGTATTGAGTTCCATATGACCAGATACGAGTTTTGTTGACTCCTGAGGCTGGGTTACAGTGAAATTGAATTGCTACTGATCCCAATTTTTCCAATGTCTGGACCTGATGAAATGCGGTAGCACTGTAGAACTATTGGCCACAAAGGTGAGGTAACTGTAATATTGTCTTGTTTAATGTAGTGGATGGGTGGTGGTCTTTTAATTCTGAGCATCTACATTAGTAAGTTACATACCTAACAAACTTCATAGCTTTGCTTAGGCTAACTTCATTGTAGCACAAAGCAGTTTTCACTAGTGTTACGGATTTTTTTTTTTTTTTGCCATTTCAGGAGCATTCACCATGAAAGCTAACCTCCCATGTATTAGTAACTGCTTCCCACCTAAATGCTAAAGTTCTCAGCTAATTGATATTGCCTTTTGTCATTGACACAAACCCTATCCAGTGTTCTTGGGTGTGACTATGAATAAAAACTCTTTTTCCATTTCTTGCTTGACTTCAGACCTTGTCTTTCTGAAATGAAATTAGCATTGTTTGAGAAGCCAGAGGCTTGGTGCCCGTACCTTCACCTTCAAATAATTTCTCTAGTTGCTGTACAATTCCTAGTGTAGTTGACCTGTTCATGATACTCAGCAGTATGTGCAGCTAGCAAGCAGCTGTCTCTCAGTGCTATATGCCAAAAATTGAAATTGGAGCAGTATTCCATGCACATTGATTAGTTTATGTGCTGGTGTACCTGCTACTGTCAAAACTCAGTAGAAGCAGCTAATGAGTGCTGTGAAACTGTGATCTGCCCAGATGTATCAAACTGAGTCTTTTAATCTTTTCAGAGATGTACTGAAATCTTGCAACCCATTTTGCAAATACCTTAAAATGTTTAACTTCTTTCCGTCATAAAACATTAAATGGAGTTCTGCCAAAGTCCCAAATCGTTAATCTAACACTCTCACTCTTACTGACATCATTTATTTTGAAAGCAGTCATCCTTCGTTCAGAACACCACAGACCAGGTTTCACATTTCTAGACATGCGTCTTGGAATCATCCTCAACGGTTTGTGCGGTGTGAGGCTAATCTGAAGCAGCTATCTCTAATAATAGAGAAATCCTTAAGAGTTGAAATTAATCTTTGTGAGTGCTTCACCCGTTCTTGGCCCATTTGTGACTGCAGACAGGCCAGTTAGAAGCCATGGTCCATGTTATAAACTTTTGCTTGGATTATTCGATTTACCTTAAACTGTTTTTGAAGGTTAATGATAAAATACTCAGAATTTAGTGACTCATGGGAATGTGCTTCTGACTCTTCTGACTTTACTGCCTCCAGGAGTGGAAAGAATTTTAAGGACAATGCATCTCTGAAACCAGAGGCATTGGCAGATGAAGAGCAAACACAAGGCTTTTGATAGGGCATGTAGTTAAGAGATTGAGGATCTTTGCTTTGACACTAATTAACTCAGTGCCTTCATTTTCTCATACTTAAAATGGAGGAGATACTTTACCTTCTCTGAAGTATTTTGAAATGTGATAAAGAACAAAAAAATTATAATTTCCAGAGCAATCCAAATATTTTTCTGTGTGTTAGGAAATCTTTTTTTCATAACTCACTTCAGCAACAGATTTTTTTCACAATAAGTGTTCTAGGCATTTTCTTCAAGTATCTTGCTGATTATAGTCTCTTAATATGCTTGTAAAAGATAACTCAAATGATTTGGGTATGTAAGGAAGATACCTGTGTTTACTTAAGGATCAAATGTACATGCAGACTGAGACTGGGCTTAAATGAACAAATCATATAAAGGCAGTGTCAGACAGGCAGACATTTTTATTTTACTCAAAAAGAGGCGTCAGGTTTGTCATCCTACACCTTGTTCCCCGTGGAGTTTGTGAGTAGGTTTATTGAGAGTAGTCAGAGAGGTGTTAAGGTGACTTTAACCTGTATATTAGTAACATTTGGCAGTGTATCCTTCTGCAACATGTGATGCATCACCCTGCGTTTTTCTATAAACAAACTATTAATTTCCTGTTTGTGTAGAGGTTTACTCAGTGTTACAGTTTAGAGGAAGAAGAAAAGGTAATGGAAGTTCAGGTGCTGGCATCCCCACAAAACTGGAATTGTGGGATGGCATGAACAATTCGAAGTCCAGACTGGGGGACTCAGAAATGCTCTACAGAGGACCAAGTGTTGAGTTAATTGATTTTTCTTTTTTATTTCGATAGGAAAGAAGCTATTTTCTGTTTATGTTTACATGATGATATCTTAAGCAGGCATGATACCTTAAGCAGACCATCTGTAATTGTTAATTTTACAAATAATTTCTACAGTGACCAGGTATGGAGGGGCAGTATATAATTGTATCATTATGACTAACACGAATAGTGATTTCAAACTTGTAGCTACTTCTGCTTTTAAAAATAACATTTAGAACTTAGTCAAAAGCATGTGAGAGAGCCCATGTGGGTGCAGGTCTAAATGTGCTTGAGGTAAGAAATGAACAAAAACTGCCACTGAAGTAAAACTGGCTTTGGGGTAGAAGCAAATGCTCATTGATCTGCTCAGATCTTATTTTTCATTCATACTCAATCAGTAAACTAACTTTAGTGTATCTTCTGTACTCACACCTCATTGAGTGATATTCTAATCTCAGTATCTTTTTAGAATTTTGATTTGATTTGACTCATCGTATGGGGGAAGGTGTGAGGGTAGTGGACTAACACTGCCATTTTCAAATAACTTTTAGGTAACCGGAGGCTCCAGCGGAATTGGAAAATGTGTTGCTATTGAATGTTATAAGCAAGGTGCTTTCATAACACTGATTGCAAGGGATGAGGTAAGTGTATGTTTATTTTTACTGGCTAAACTCTCTTCACAAAATCCATGCAGGTGGAGAATAATTTTAGCATGTATAATTATTCATACTTTCTTCAGTGTATATTTTAAGGGGATCTTAAGCATTTCAAATTAATGCATTTGAACAGCAGAGGTGGCTGCCTTTTTAAGGAGTGTAGCTCAACATGGAATTAGCTTGTCTTAAAACTCTGCCAGTGTTACCACTTCTGTTAATGGTATTCATTATTTTACTGTCTAGATCTGTGGCAGAGGACAAAAGCAGGAAAAACCCCATATTCTTTAAAACCATAGAATTACCCTACAGTAAGTGACAACTGGGGTTTAAATACAGTTCTTAGAATTCACTGAATATTTTGGTGTCTAATCAGCATTATATCATACTTTTAACTAGTGAAAAACTGTTCATCAAGACAGTGCTGGAAGAAAAAGGGGTGTTTTGTATTTGTTTGTTGTTTTTTGGTTTTTTTTTTTTTACTAACAAGTGTTCTAAATTTAGTTGGAATGACCGTTTTTGTAATGGTTTTTTATTTTATTTGCAGAGAAAAACATTATTATTCAGGAAATAAAAGCACTTAATTTGGGGGGCTCACTTCCAGCTGTCTTTGATAATTTTCTTTAATTTGAGAACTTACTTTGCTTACTCTTGAATGAATCCAGAATGAACACTTTTTTTTTTTTAAAGGAGTATAGCAGTTTTAATTTACCAAATTTTAGTTTATTTCTGTTACTGTAATTCTGTGACAGTGATTTTACTTCAGAATAGTTTATATAATATTGCATAAATATAAAATAGAATGAAATATAGATGAAGAATTAGTACCTACAGTCTTAGGTGCTCTGTGTAGTTGCATGAAACAAAAGCATTATATCTGTTATAGGCATCGTTACTGGCATTATAAGAAGTGAAAATCAGAAAAGTGAGTTCTGGTAGTTTTATGGATTTTGTATATTCATAATATATTTATAAATCTGTAAAATTACAATATTAGGGTGTTACAACTAGTTACAGATAACTCTTCAGGGCTTAAGGTTTATTTCTAAGCCTTATTCAGATACCAGAGACTAACTGCTCTCAGAACTGCAATGTTCTTGTGTTCATTTCAGAACAAGCTGCTGCAGACAAAGAAGGAAATAGAAAAGTATTCTGTTAATGACAAGCAGGTAAGATCACTGCTAACAGTGAGTGTTGTGTGTTTTGTTTAATTCACTTACTACAACATGGTTCAGTAGTCCTGTCTTTAAAACAAAGCTGTTTGACAAACACCAGCAAGGACTTAGCATTTGAATTGAAAAATATGCTTACATGAGATATTCTGAGCTCTGCTGCGTTTGATGTTGCCTTGCTAGTGCATTAGCCTGATTTTCATAGAGAAGGATTGATGTCTTTAGCAGTAGATGTAGTATGCTTTTTTGGATAGTTGTAATTTACCGTCGCTCAATAAGTGCTTGTATGCTTCAAGATGAAGTGGAAGAACCAATTTTTTTTTTTATTTTATTTTATTTTTTATTTTTTTTCCTCTCCAGATCTCTTGCTTTTTGCAATTCAAAAATAAAGCAATTGTCTTGGGAAAGAAGTTAAGGTACTTGATTCCAGGTTTAGTTCACTTCGTCATACATTGTTTTTCCTGGCAAAGAATTGTAACAGATGCACAAGTTAAATTTGTGAAGTTCTGAAACTTCTGAACACTGAAGCTGCCTTAGTGAATAGGTAGTGCGTTCATGCATAAAAGGCACTGTTAAAGAGCTTGCAGAGGTACTGGCTTGGAATAGGTAAGCTTGCTACATTCAAAATGTGTGACTTCAAGATGACATGCTAAAATTATTTTTTTGCAGTAATAATAACCAAGGGGAGAGGTGAAACCGTATTGAGACTGTTAATGTATTTGACTTCTCCTTTCTCATGTTCCAGAACCTTTTTGTTACTTTCCTGGTTACAAATATGAACAATTTATGTGTCTGCAGAAAGGGATCTGAATTGATAAGCTGCATGTTTTGAAAAGCAGCAATGGAAAAAGCCAAATATTTGGAGGCAATAGTGCTAGTACTAGCTGATACAAAATTTTTGTAGTGCCTCAGTTTAGAATATAAGATTTTGTCTTTATTTTTTTTTTTTTGTCGAAGTGCCCAAGCTGATTTTTTTTCTTTTTTCTTTTTTTTTTTTTTTTTCCCCGTGCATGCTGCCATATTCAGGTCAGCTATTTGAAAAACTGAACCATTTGTGGTGAGGAGAAGCTATGTTTTGCCCAATTATGAAAATAAATAAATAAATCCTAATAATTGTTTTCTTGTAGCTGCTCTAGCAGTTTCCCAAATGTAGCATTAAAGTTAATCCCTTGTCAAGCACTGTGTCAGGATGTTCTTGTTGAAATCTGTCCAAGCTTGATAGATGCAGACTTTTTAAAAGAGTATTACTTAGTGCGTGTTCCTAAGAGGTTCAGTTAAAATCTCCTTAAAGTACCTTCAAGGTTGAGCAAGCTGCAGTGTGGACTGAGCAGGACTGCTTTTGCAGGGGCAGCTTTAGACTTGTAGCCAGGTTAAGTAAGCATAGGCAGTGGGACTGGTAGGTGCTGGGCTGGCTCTTCTGTAGTTATTGTTGGATTGTAGAAAAGGTCAAAGGGGAGCCTGCCTGGTCTAAATGCAAAGAACAGAAGTGGAAAAAGCAAGGAGTCTGAGGCAGAGCTCACAGTGGTACAGCAGATCAGAAGCTGGGAAGCAAGGGTAGCTGAAGTGAGAGAAGCTGTACAAAAGGATTGCTGAAATAGCATAGAGAAAGATATCTGATACACATCATGGACACAGAAACAGTTGTTTACTAAATGTCAAACTAAGAGGCAGAGATCCTCAGGAAAGATTATTTTTTCATGAGCATATGCTGTCACCGTTCAGCTCAGATATATGCATGAAACCAGGTTGCATTGGCAACCAGGGTCTGACATCTGTACATTTCAGTGTTTGACGTTTTCATGCAATTTATTTAGAGTACTGACAGTGCAGCCATTATGGGTATAGGTGTACAATGGAACAAAATCTTTGCCCTTAGGTATTTTTGCAATTTTTTTTTTTTTTTAATAGCTTTCCTAATGTAGAATAGTTACTTCACTGGGAGCTGAATTGATCTTCTATTGTGAAAGCTTTATTAATGATCCACCACCATGCAATATTTGGAACAAAAGTTGGGGAACACAGCTGCGGATATTAGACTATTTCTTCCAACATATTCCTTGTCTTAAGCACGGATCTATAGCACATGCTTTGCAGTGAAGGTAATCAGTGTATTGTAAAAAAAGAATGAATGTAAAATAATACAAGCAGAGAGGTAAATTGTAAAATGTGGTAGTAGTAAATAAAAGCTATGATAGTTCCCAAGTGTGGTGTTCACAGTGTGAATAACTAATCTGTGAGATCTGATATATGAACCAACTGCTCCAAGTTTGATACAGAACTGATTTTTAACTCTCCTCACTGATCTTATGAAGCTATCCAGATAATAAATCAATATAACTTCCGTTCAAATGGTATTGTGTTCTTAAACTTCTGTAAAAGATAATGTTTCCAAAATGGGATAAATGCCCTAAGGCGAGATGCATGCATACCACACAATAACTCACACCACAAACTTACTCTGATGTCCTACTACACTCAGTGCTGGGAGGCAGGAATAGCCAACCTGCTATGCAGGAATGGCAAGCAGATTCTGTTTATGTAGCTAAGAAGTGTGCAGTCTGACCAGAGGCGGGACTGACAAATGACTAGCTGCCAAAGCAGTTAGTTATATTGTGGTAAGCCGCTTTTTTGGTTTGTGTGTGTCCACGTGCTCCATGCAAGTGGTCGTGGTGATACTTGTTACAAACTGGTGATGATTTTGTTTTATTTCGCCTCAAACTTAAATGAAGTTTAAATGAATTGACCAAAGTGACAGAAAGAATAGAAATCGGATTAAAAATACAGGAGTACCTCCTTTTATTGAGATTGCTTTTCCTTTGAAGATGACGAATTCCCCTGAAGCTCTGCTGATTGCTCAGCAGAAAGTATAGCTTATTTGTCAACACCTGGCCAAGCTGGAATTTATATCTTGCAGTTTTTAAGTGGTAACCCAAAGGCAATGCTTCCTTTGGCCGGAAGAAGTTGGGTGAAGAAGTTACAGGTTGCCCAGAGAAGTTGTGGCTGCCCCATCACTGGAAGTATTCAAAGCCAAGTTGGATAGGATCTTGAGCAGCCTGGTCTAGTGGAAGGTGGCCCTGCCCGTGGCAGGGCTGGTGGAACTACATGATCTTCAAGGTCCCTCCCAACCATTATATGATTCTGTGAAGTTGATGTGAAGGTGTTTCCGAACGTGGATTCTGAGATCATCTTGCTGAAAGTAATCAGTGACTTTAAGAAAAACAGGGCCCAACAAAATTTAGCTGCCATGAAATTTAGTCATTTGGGTTTTGTTGTCCTGCCCTGCCTGGCCCACCCTGCTCCTCAAGCCAATGCTTATTTTCAGGCTTTCGTAGCTTCCAAACTAAACCCCATAGTCTCTGGTTTCCAGACAAGGAGTAAATATATACACGTTCTTTCACTTTTTAGATAATGCAACACTGCAACTAGTCAGTTTCTCATAGAATTTTATTTTAGTTTTGTCATTGACATGTCCCAATTAAACAGTGTGCAACTCAGTTTACTACTACAAAAATAAAGACATGATGAAAAAAAATGGGTAGCGTGCATTGCCAGTACTGAAGTTATCAGGCTTTTAACACTTGCTTTATAAATTTTGGAAAAGCTTGTTGGGGTTTTTTTGTGGGTTTTTTTCTGATTTTGTTTTTTGGTTTTTTCCAGTGTTGTTGCTGTAGTTTTCAGAGTAACACTCTGCAGCCATACCTTTCTAGGATGTGGAAAAAAATCTTTGTTCTTAAAGACAGACTAGGGCACACAAATGGTTTGACTTGTGTTTAATGCTGATGAAAGTTAAATGTAGCATTATGAAATTTTGTCTGCCTTGGTTTGAATAGTTTTTACTAAGCTTTATGTAAATAACTCAAGTCATAGTGTGTTTTAATACAGTAAATTAGAAACAATACCTTGTGCATGTGTAGCTGCTTTGAAGATCCTGAAGTGCTTTTATATTCTTAATGTAATATTATTATACTAGAATGTGTGTGTATGAGGGGGAGGGGCTCGGAGGGGGCAGGGATTGTGTTCTCCAGTGTGGGAGAAGTATAAACTGTCCTGTCAAAAAGACTTCTTGGGAGACTTCTTGGGTTTTTTGTTTTGTTTTTATCTGGAAAAGATATGTCATTGGGTTTTGTTTCCTTTTGAAAGGTTTGGAGTCAACAGTTACGGGACTTACTGTGTTATTAAAACATTCCTTCACTTTCTTTTTCCAGGTTGTACTCTGTATTTCTGTTGATGTATCTAAAGACTATGAACAGGTGGAGAATGTTCTAAAACAGGTGAGGAAGTACCTGATTCACTTATGTATCTTAAGAAGCTTATCTCTGTGTAATGTATTTCTAATGGAAATAGTTTCTTATAATGATACTGTACTAAAGGAAACATGCTCCTCATAAAGATCTTAACCTCTTTCTCCTCTTTCAGGCTCAGGAGAAGCTTGGACCGGTTGACATGCTTGTAAACTGTGCAGGAACATCAGTTACAGGAAAATTTGAGGATATTGAAGTGAACTGTTTTGAAGTGAGTGAGCATGGGGTTTTTTTGTTTTTTTTTGTTTTGTTTTTTTTTTATCATATGATTTCTTTTTCAACCATTCTAACAATTAGCTTGCATTCCTGTGTCTTTGCAGGCTTTTTAAGAATAGTGATACACTTGATCTGTGGTAGCTGCCAGAATTAGATCTGTGAGGATTGTCTCTCATTTGTGAGGATCGCCTCTAATTTCTCACTTAACTATTGGTCCATTGGTAGGGCAGAACCGTGAATTCTCCCTCCAGGGTAGTGTCAAACCTCAAGATGGCACAAGGCATGTATTTTATAGTTTAATGTACTGTGAATGGCACTGAATTTCATATGGTCTTACTTTTTTTTCTGATGAAGATTTTTTTTTTATTATTATTACGTATTTTTAACATGTTTAAGAAAAATTTAGCTGTTATCAGTGTTCAATTCCGAGGTGCACAATTTTTTTGAAGATTAAAAAGCTGCTGCTCTTAGATTAGAAGACGAAAAAAAACCTTGCCTCAAATCCGTGCATGTTGGTTACTTTATACTCACAGTCCCTAGGCCCTGGGTCATCTACAAATAATGTAAATAGGCATAATTTTACAATAAATTCGAATAATCCATTCTATTGTTTGTATAGGCTATCAATTATGGTTTAGGTCTTCTAAGAGTGAAAATTAAATAATTCCACTTATCCTGCCAAAGATTAAAATCTCTGAAATGCATAAATACGTAGAATTTTTCTTGTTTTAGAAAGCTCTTTAAACTTTTATTTCAGTATGTTTTCATATATCATGTGTAAGTGGATTGTTTCCTGGACATTGTTTAGGTTAGATTTTCCCTCAGATATTCTTTTTTCCTTGAAGGCCATATGGTTCAGAGTATTATCAGTATCCTGGATGCTGTTAAGGCTTGTTGATAGACTAGGTTTCTTTTGGCTTGAAGTAAGATTTTTAGCTATAAAACAGTTTCTTTTGGTAGCTGATAGAACAGCAAATCTAGTGAGCCTCATTATTAAAGCCGACTGAAATAAGGAGTTTTGATAAATAACACCAAGCAGCTGAAGAATTCTGAATCTGTGGCTCAAATACCGTATTAATATCGTTTGTACAGAGATTAATGGCAGTCAATTATCTGGGTAGCGTTTACCCGAGTCGAGCAGTAATTGCTACCATGAAGGAACGAAGAATGGGGAGGATTGTGTTTGTATCATCTCAGGCTGGGCAATTAGGCCTCTTTGGTTATACAGCTTATTCTCCAACAAAGTTTGCTCTTCGAGGGTTGGCTGAAGCCCTGCAAATGGAGGTACGTGTGAAATAATTTTGGTATTTTAGATTGTAAACAATTTATTTTTCTTTCAACTAGCAGCACAGCACGTTTTCATCTAAATAGGTCTCTTTGTCTTGTGCAAGCTCTGTCTGTCTGCTATGTTGGCCCCCTTTTTGGCAGTAGTACAGTCCTGTTGCTCTGCATGGGGTTGCAGAAGCTACGCTGATTTCAGTTGCATAAGAGGGAATAGATTGAATCCATCCCTAGAACTGAAGGTGACCACATGTGTGGGCATTTCTTTTAATCTTTTAAATAAAAGGACTTGGTTTTTAAATCTTTTGAGTAAAAGTCTTTTTCAAGGCTGTAAGTGCAGAAGGATATTGTAGATTCCATGGATGCATGAGGGGCAGGCCAGTGATTCCCAGCTTGTTTATGAGGCCATGGTAAGTGGTATGTGAACCATATGAAGCAGTAGAACTTGCAAGCTAGAATTTGTGGGTTATCCACCAAAAAAACCCACGAAAACCTGTATTGACAGTGGTTCACCCTTCTCAATTTTGGTATGCATGAGCTTTTTATAGTGCAGTAATCTAAGCTTATGCTGAAGTCAAGACTAAAAACCAACTGAACACATTTTTTTAATTATTCAGTGGAAGAAGGTTGGTAAGTACATTGTAGTAAAGTTAAATTAATTAGAAAATTACTTCCCTTATTCTTCTGTTATGAAGATATATTTTTTTGGTTAATTGTTCAGATATTATGTCCTGGTGTTTGGTTCTAGACCCTTGCATAGTCCCTGTTGTTACCCTGTTCTGTTCAATATAGCTGTATTCCTTGATCCTGAATGTGAGGTGAAACTGCCTCTAATCATTGCTGGCCTCCCAAATAGAACAACGTGACTGCAGGGTCCTTTGGACTGGTGACAGATATTTTTGTGAATACTGACTTACACAAAACTAAAATTAGAGTGTTTATGGACCTTTGATGTGGTATTTCAGTAAGTGTTTTCAATATAGAATGTTTCATAATATAAATAAAAACGCTTAGCTCTGTACAATGTTTTGCTTTATCTTAGCCCTCTGAATAGAAAAGCGTCTTTATTTGTATTGGAATACAGATTTTCATTGTTGCAGTTTCTGAATAGTCACGCAGTAAGTGATGTAATTCTATGACACATACATGCAAATACATAACTAAATGCAGTCCTTGACATGAGACCTTTACATTTTCTTTCCTCTCATTTTCTGCATTTTTTTCCGTTCTGTATCCTTAGGATTTGAGCCCTTGCAAGTTTATACCATGGATTGAAAAGCCTTGTGACTTGAGTATACATCCTAAAGATACCAGATTTTCCTTTCACATTTTTGTTGGTTTGCCCTCATCCAGACAGTAGTGAAAATATGTTGACATCAGCAACAGCAAAAAAGCATGCTAATAAGCCTCAGTGAATGCCTTTTTGGCCTCGTGATTGTGAATGTTGGGTACTGGTTTTGGCAAAGGTTTAGTTTCACTTTAAAATTGAAATTGGTAAAATCGCAGAACTAAACTACTTTCATATTCCTCCTAAATGTCTTAAACACTCAGATTCACCAGATGATTTACATCAACTGCAAAGCACTGAAGTATTTTTATTAAACAAAACAACACAACCATCTTTTAAAATCTTTGCTGTTTTGCATTTTCATTTGTCAAAGCTGTCTTGCAAGTGCTGAATACGTAACCCTAGGAGCAGTTTAAATTCATGCTTGCTGTATTTCAGTACAAGAGAAATTAATGAAGTTGAGGGACATGTAAAGGCTGTAAGTACTAAAATAACATTTACTTTGTAACATGCAGGTAAAACCTTATAATATCTACGTAACGGTGGCCTATCCTCCAGATACTGACACACCTGGCTTTGCAGAAGAAAGTAAAACAAAGGTAAGTTGTCCTTCAGTAATACTATAATGTTTTTAAAGCTTCACTTTGTAGTAAGTAATGCATTTCAGATTTCATTTATTTCCATAGCACTTTTGAAATCAGTGCATATTGACATTTTAAGAAGTACTTTTAAAGACTTAAATTTCATCAGCTTAACTACTCGAGTTAAATGGCTTGTAGGATAATATTGCGTATTGTTCTGGCTTTAAAGGGAAGACCTGCCTACTTTTAATAGCTGAAACACTGCAAAATCTTTCTGTACACAATTAAATTATTGTTGTGGAATGGCAAACTGTGAAACCACTGTTTGTTTTGATATCATATCTGACAAGCCAAAAATAATATCCCTATGTTGTGTCTCTGAATATGTAGTTGTTCTGGTAGATGTGACAGATCAAAATAAACCTCAGTTCCTTCAGTAAAGTATACAAACTGTCCATGCTTTATGAATATATGTAATGACACAATTCAGTAATGACTGTTGACTAGCATTAAAGTAGGAAGTAAACTTCTTGTGTTTGTAGTGCAAATGACATTCTTTCTAGAAGAGTGTGTCAGTAGTAAGGTCTTTTCCATTGGGCTTACCTTGAAAGTTTTGACTTTAGCAAATTTAGTTGCTTCTCATCATGTGACATGTCCCTGCACATGACCCACAATTCCAAAAACTACATTCAGGCCTCCTGTTCAGACTGAAGTATCAGGTAACCAGAGGAAAATGTGTCTTATTTTTTTATTTGCATACTGTGAACCAGAAACCTGATATTTAAGGAGATCAGCCTTTTCAAGATGCCTCTTCATGTATAATAGGAAATTATATGGGGTTGAATCCTATTTTGACTTTTGCCCTTTATGTTAGGAGTCAGTAGGGATGGTTTAACACTCTTCTTACTTCATCATTGTTGATACGGGTATTCTGTATTATGGAACAAAAAGCGCCAGAATTAGACATCTGCAGATACTTGTATAGCTTGCATATTCTCTGGGGTTTTATTTTCCTTCGTAATAGCCTATTTCAGGAAAATATAATCACCAGCAAAATGCACTGTTCATCCAAGATTTTTCTTTACAAGAGATTCAGTGAGATTTATCTTATTAGTCAAAAAGATGTTGTCTTTCAATCAAAGTCTTTCCTATGTTTTAGCATACATGAAGTCTTCAGGTGACTTGCTCCTGTTGTGACAGTGCATCTTAAATCTGTGCAGTACTGCATTGCTCTGACAGTTCAGATGCTTGTTTATTATTGTTGCATTTAGTTAACACTACTTACTTTGCAACATTTCTGCAGTTAGCATCTCTTTAGAACTATTTTTCTCTGTACTCACTGAATATAATAAAAGGAACTGGGAAGATGTTAGGAACTGGGGTACAGTTTTCCTCTGTTTGATACTGGCCAGTAAGCTCAAAGGTACATAGGGGTTATGAAATGAAGATCTGATGGTGTAAGCCATATCACTGTAGGAAAGTGTGTGAAAAGTGTTTGTGAATTCTGCTGGCAAAAACACTGATTCTCCTCTCTGCCTCCTCTTAAAATACACTGGAAAAAAAAAGTTTTGAGCGAGCCTGGTGTGTGAAATCAGAATTTACAATAGTACAGGTATTTGGAAGTAGGCCTGTTTCTGTGAAATTTAATTTTTGTAGTAATTTGGATTGATAATGAGAGAGGAACCAGTAGTTGCTCAGCTCTTCCCTAGAAGTATTTGGGTTTTTTTTGTGTGTTTGGTTTGTTTGTTTTTTAAAGTGTTGATCTCAGGATTAAACTAGTCACAGCACTTGACTAGGCTTGAATTCTTTAATTAAATTTTGTTACTAGATGTAACAGAATTAACCATTACAAGTCAACTTGTGTTGACCAAGTACTCCTTTCTCCCTAACTTGGTGCTGGTTTTTAATTCAGCAACAGAACTGTCTAGCTCCACCGTTGTTTGGTTTGTTTAAAAGGACATGAATGACAAACATGCTTCTAAATGCTTGAAAATATGTTTTTGCTGCTTGTTTTTGTAACAGACGAGATTTTCTTGTTTGGTTGTGGGTTGTTGTTGTTTGTTTTGGGGAGGGGATTTGTTGGGGTTTTTTTCCTTTATCTTTGGTTTGCTTTTTGTTTTTGTGGAAAAAAAAACAAACATGCTTGCTAAAATTAGTTGTCCTAATTGCTTTTTTCTAGTGAGGCAAAGTAGCATAAATGCTCTAAAACATGAAGAAATAAAATGTGATGATGGATTTTGGTGGTTACCAGTGTATGGAGTTCGAGAAATTAAAAAAAAAATAAATGAAATAAATTGTTTTCTAGGATCTCAAAATATTTCAGGCCTATCTTAATTTCTGGCAAGAAGCATAAGCTAACTAATACCAAGTGCTGAGGAGACATAGTTTAAGCATTTTGATTTCTTCTACTGAAAATGAAATACTTGGGGGGAAACACTCTTTTGTATTTTATTAGTAATAAACTATTAAAAAAAAGTACTACTACTCAAGAAAAAAATTGCATTTCCCTCCATAAATAGACTAATACCTATGAAGGTAATAATTAAGTGAATGTTTTAGGTGACAGTATGATACCACTTGGCTAACAGTGATGTCCTCCATGACAAAAGACCCAAACCCAAAATTTGACCTTCATATTTTTCTATCCTGTATATTGTTAGTCAAACTTATACTGGTGTTTTTCTACTAAAGCCCTTAGAGACGAAGCTGATTTCTGAAACCTCATCTGTTTGTCAAGCAGAACAAGTCGCCAGAGTTATAGTCAAAGATGCCATAGTAAGTAAATTGTCTTTCTAAAGCAAAATTATCTTTTTAAAGTCTCTCGTTGGAGAGACAAGGATTGCATGTAATACTTGTTCAAGGCTGTGAGACAATTGTTAAGCTAAATGCAGAATCACTTGACACGAAACTATACTCTTCAGTTAGTTTGAATAGGAGGCATACTTTTTTTTCTTTTGCTATTGTGCCCACAAATGACTTTATACAGTCGCTTGGAACTAAAAAATATCTGAAGTTGTACATCAGACAGAACAAAACAATGCATCAGTATGATGCAATGTCTCAAAGGCAGATTATGACTGACTTTAAAGCACTAAACTCTATTAGTTTTTATGCGTGAAATACCATTTGTCTAACCTCAAGAGCTTGTTGAACTATCTTACTTTTCTTGAAGATGAGTTCATATAAAAATAATTTTACAAAAATGAAGGCAGTCTAGCCTTTTTGGCTTTTAATGTCTCAAGTATATGATTTATGGGTGATTAAAATACATAAAATGCTGCTCTTAGTGGTTAAAAGTGTATTGTCTTTCTGAGGATTTCTTTTTTAATGTTTTGTTCTATGGAATGCCTGTATGCTTAATGAACACCATGGAATGGAAACAAACATGAAATTTCATGTTCCTAAAGCACCAAGATTTAAGCCCAAAATCTGTAATTACTTTACAGTTCAAAATACTCTTGATCTTCAGCATGATTTACATTTACAGCAGGTGTTCAGTTGTGAAGATTTTACAATATTTTCACAAATACAGCACAAGAACAAAATTTTGTCTGGTTTTGGGGGATGAGTTTTAAAAGCAAGCACAACCTCTCATAGCATTGTGCTTTGGTGCTTAAGGAAAACTAATTTTTTCTCTAATCTTAAGCATCTGGTATTTCTACACCATGCTTTCCAGCACTTTGGATGAAATGTTATTTCAGGCAACCATGGCCTTTATGCACTCAAGCTATCAGCGGAGAAGTCTGTACTGTAGAAGCTGATGGTCCTCTCGGTTGTGTGTTGGGAAATAACCAAATCTCTAGCATAGATTCACTCCTAACCCTGATTCAGGAGCACTACCACCTACTTTCACTTCCGCATCTCATAGATTTAGTCCTGCAGTGTTTTGGAAGGTCTGTTTTCCAGCATAAAGTCTGCTTGCAAAAAAAGGGGAGAAGCCTGGCAGAGCTGCAGTTTCCCTCATGAGTAGTCAAAATCCAACCAACCAACCAACTTGGTATCTGTCTCCCATCTTCTGCCAGCTGAATTGCTTAGCAGGCTGTGTATCTCATGCTTTTGAGGAGGGCAAGGTAAAAATCCTTGACATAGATTGAGGACCTGTTACCTAGCATCTGAAATGCACCCCCCTGCCTAATTTCATGTGACAATGAACTAATTTTAACAAAAGGCAGGCATTGATTTATTCTACAGTTACTGTAGCGATTGGTGATCTGGTGACCTGACAAGAGTTAAGGTGTAATTCTGCCTCTGAAATGCATTTACCACCAGGGAGTCTGTTGCGCATTTTCTCAGTCAGTAAGCATGCTTCTTGTAAAGAAATCTGCAGTAATATATCCCACCGCTCTCTAAAGAGATGTTAGGTTCCTTGGCTATTTTCAAGTGAATGCCTTTTGGAATGTTGCTGTATAGCACAAAATATTTTTTAATATCGTTTAGTAGTTTTTTACATAAAAATATTTGTTATTAGTGACATCAGTCAGCTGTGTTCATCAAGAATAGCTGTTGAATATGGCAAATCGCAATTTGCTACAACTGGGTAAATTATTTTTTTCCTAATTGCTGTTTTCCTTCCATCCAGCAAGGGAATTTTAACAGCTCAGTTGGATCAGATGGTTACATGCTATCTATATTGACAAGTGGAATGTCACCAGTCACTTCAATTACTGAAGGTCTTCAGCAGGTAAAATTTGGGAAGGCCCCATAGTTGTAATTTCTTACAGTTTAAAATACTTTAATTTGTGAACATTGATTTTCTTTTTATTTTTTAATTTTTTTTTTCATCAAATGGCTGCTAATACCATGGAGACTTGGATTTAGGAAACTGAAGTAGTATTTCCAAGCGGAAGCAGGAAGTTGTTGGGGAAGTTAAGATCGCTACCTGCTACTCAGTCCTGAAGTGTTACATAGTTATGATGGTTTTCATGAGTTTGTTTTCTTGAGATTATATGATGTTCTTGCCTGGAACTTTTTTATTTCATGAGTAAATAATATTCTGTAATCCAGGATTTTAAATGAATTGAAAGATGTTTCTCTCTGTTTCTAGGTTGTTTGCATGGGCATTTTTCGCATCGTTGGCTTATTTTACCTAGGAAGTTTTGACAGCATAGTGCGTCGCTGCATGATGCAAAGGGAAAAATCTGAAAGTGCAGATAAAACTGAGTAATCTTTACCTTGAATTGAAAGAAGAATGTCAAACAGTCCTGGACAGCTTGCTGCTTAAGTGGGACTCAGTTTTTCTCCTGAAGGATTTAGACTGGAAGTAACTGCGTATGTGACAGATGAGTCCCCTCGAAAGCTATGAAAGAAAACAGAAGTACAACTCCAGAAAATGCCAAACTATGCAAAAGTGTGAATGAGGATTAGATTATTTTTTTGGGGTGATCTGAGATGGAGAGAATCTGGGAAACTTGTAAATGATTCTGCAGAGTAGAATTTCAGAACGTACTATGTGTGGTAATTCTGGACAGATGCTTAAGTTTTCTCACTTTGGTGCTTATGGACAAAATAAGTACCATGACAGACTGGGCTGAAGTTAGATTGAAGTCCCCTGAGCAAGTTGGTACCTTTTGCTAACGTTCTGGGACTGTTCTTAGTTTAGAATGTTAACTTTTCCTTTGGCCAGTCTACAGGTCCTTCTGTCAATGACAGCTTTCCTTATTCTATTCAACATGCAACTGTGGAAACCTTAAAATGGCAGAAATATTTGTATGATCCAAGCTTTCTCAGTCTGGGAGTAATTAAAAAGTATGGTTTAATGTATGCATACTTTCTAAAGGGAGATGAAGAACCCGTTCCCACAGAGAAATGCTAGGAGATATGGTTGGGTCTGTAACTATTCTGGCCTTTGATGTATGTTGTGAACAAAAAAAATCAAACCAGTATCAAGTGTGTTGATTATGACTTTCAGCATTTTAAGCCATTGAAATAATGTACAATTTTTACAGATATTTATCTGTACTTTCCTATCTGCCAGTTTTTGCTCTGGAAAGGAAAGTAGCGTAGTGCTACTGTTATGCACATTATTTTTCAAAGCTGCAAATGATGAGCCAAACTAGTAGTTGATGATAGATTCAATTGTAATTAAAATGCCAGGCTCTTCCAGTAGCAGGAATGTAGCTTTGGGGCGGAGGGGGAGGGCTGTGTATCAGAATGGCATTCCACATGAATTTTGTCATTGCACGGAAAAACTTTTGCATGGCAAGAAATCATTTAAAATACTCTCCTTCTATGCCTCAGTTCTAGTTTGTTTCACTTACAATATATGAAACAAGGCTGCTCAGTAACTGCTTCAGAATACACAGAACCCCGTGGTTGTTTCTGATAAATCTTAACACTGAAAAAACTTGATGCATAACAATGATGTTTTAAGGGTGCACTATATATACTGTTTATTTAATGGACCACTGTAGCAAGTGCCTTGTGAGCTGCTTTTCTTTCAAAAGCTGCATATTTTGTATTTGTTAGCACTGCTGTGCTTTCAATGTCATATTTTTCATTTTCAGTCAGTACTCTGAATCTAAAATTACTCATAAAACTGGGCACTTTCACTTACTTGAAGGTAGTATTTAACAGCCAAATGGGAAAAGTTGTTTGCTTTTGTTAATATATTCTCTACATCTTCTTCAGAAGAGTTATTCAAGCTGAGATGAAAAATAATAGGGGGTTAATTGGAAAACCTTTAATATGTAATTTATTGAGGCTGTTTATTTTCTGTCTTTGAATTTGGTTGATTACTTTTCAGTTTTTCTTCACATAGGCCAAACTTGCTTTAATACCTGGTTTACAAATGTATTTTGGGGGGAGGGTCACGTTGGCACTCTCATTTTAAGTGGTTAGACTTTAGTTGAGGCATTGTTGAATTCATCACAAAGACAATGTTTTAGGTCCTGCCTCTTGATTTTGTTCAGATACATGAAGCTGTGTGCATGCCTGTGTTATACTAGTTCTGAGAATAGGGCATATTCCTGCATTTTTAAACAGCTAGGCTTCAATACAAAGAAATCTAGTGTGCATATGTTTCCTGTGCTGCTTAATGTGAATGACATAATGGAGCATTTATCACACATCCATTGTCAACATTGCTGTGTTTCTTAAAGCAACAGACCAATGCTGTCTGGACCCTGTTAATTGTGTTAATTCTTACTTTGATGAAAATCAAATACTCTGTGACCACCTGCATGAGATACAAGATGGGTAAATCAGTTGTGCTGTAATTTGAAAGAAATGGTTATGTAAATTACTTGACAGCAAAACAAGCTTGAAGGTCAGGACTTATAACCAGTAAGACTTGGGATACTTGAATTTTTGGATCTTCAGCTTGCAGTGTTAAAGAGTTTGCATTTAAGAAACATAATCCAGAAGGTCAGAGCACACACAAGACACTATGGCAGCTGGGCCTCTTTAAAATATTTCGGGTTGGACATCACTAGTCACTATTTCTTGACCACAGAGTCCTCCAAGTCGTGACTGATAAAATTTCAGCTCAAGTCTCTGTGAAGGAGAAAATTACGGCCCTCATCTATAGACACATCAGCTCACAGCTGATCTTGCATAGTGTGCTTGTATTGACAGTAAAACTGTAGGTTGAACCCCTCAGCGACTGCGCAAATTGGAGCAAGGCAAGTTTTTGAAGGAAGAAGTGAAGAATAATCTTTTAAAATGTTCTCGTTTCTGCTGTTGCAAGTTAATGAAGTTAATTTTAACTGATAAACTTTTCAACTGTTTTATTGTCAACACATAGTAAATTGTCAACAACAACCTTTGGTGTAAATTTTGTTTTCTTATGCACATTCTTTATCAATATACTCATTTTAAGGTCCAATATTAAGTGAAGGAGATGCCTTGTAACCTTGTGGAAAAATGCTTAGCAGCTGAAAAACTATTTTGCCAGTTTAAATGTTATGAAACCTCTGCGTTGAAATATTTTAGCAATGTGTTAGATCCGTGAAGAACTTCAAATAGGCTTTATTACGTTTTGTCAAATTGTCAGTAATTTAATCACTTGTGCCATATCAGTCACTGTCTTGTCTCTTGTTTTCTTGGTCAATCTCTTAGATTCAATTTAAGCTTTTTGACAGTCTCTTCCATTCCATGTAGTTTCTAATGACTGTCTGCTTTAAAATACAGATTCATTGTAACTTTGCGTATAGTTTATTTCACCAAGGTGTTCTTGTGCAATTTGAATAGATCTAATATTTTACTAAGAAATAAAGATATAGGTAAATAAACTTTATTTGCTGTGAAGAGCTCTAGGCACTTTTAAATGGTAAAAATATATAGCATTATTTGTAAAAAGAAACTTTGTGCTGATTGCTTCATCATTTTTGTGCCAGAACTGTAAACTAGTTTTCGTATTTTATATTTCTTGAAATAAATGGAGAATCAACAAAGCCTGTAACTTCTAAGTTCTTTGAGAGCAATGGATAAACTAATATGCAGGGTGTGGTGCAGTTTTCTTGTTGGTTTTGTTTTGGGTTCAGTTTTTATTTTTTGTCTTGGGTTTTTTTAAAATTTAAGTCTGGGATTAGTTCAGCAGGATCTTCTTAGATTTTCTTAGATCTTTCTTAGACAGCAGAGGGGGCAATATATCCCTTCGTATTAGCAGTTCAGGACAGGGGTGTACAGCAGATGAAACACATAAGGAGTTCTACTGAATTTGCCAGCAGACCCTGTGTCATCAAACCATGATAAAAGTGGGATGAAATTGACAAAATCTGCCACTATTGCAGGGGGTGCTGCCAGCACGTTAACTAGTGATTGTGCTCTCTGATGTGCTTGTGGATCCTGGTGATCGAAGCGATGCTCATCCTTCCTAGCAGAAAACACTAGAAATAATAGTTATGGGTAACTGTCTTTCTGTACCAGCACTGAGCATGCAGCTGTCCAGAAGATTACTGTATTATGTTTCAGCTCTGTGGCAGGAGGGCTGAAGTAGACAGCTAGCTCCAGGATAATAGTGGGGGAAAGATACTTCCTCTCAGAGTAAATCCAAAATCGCAAAAGTTCAGTCTCTTAGGCATTCTTGTTGACTTGTCAGAGAATCAAAGATGGATTGAGGAAAGTACGTGCTATCTAAAATGTGTTTTAAAGCTGAGGGGCTGATGTTAATCTTGGAATGCTGGAGAATAAATGTTATGAAATAGAAGAAAGCTATGTTGCATATTGGAGCTGCTGATTTTTCCTTTTCAGTAGAAGCAGCAGGCCAGAGTAGATTGCTCTTCATTCCTCTTTGTAATCGGATTTCAGCTACAATGCTAAATACCTGTGAGCTCCTTTTTTTTCTCTTTTCTTTTCTCCTCCTGCCCAGCCAGTACCAAGCACACTGAAGAGTAGGGGTGTGTGACCGTCAAAGCTGGTAGTAAAACCTCATGAAGTTTCCTTTCCTCTGTCACTGGGGGGAGAGTCTCAGGAGAGCCAGAGGCCTTTAAGTGAGGTGTCTGTCTTGCCACACCTCACATCCCCTTTTTTCCCTTTCTTTCAACCTAGCTGCACCAAATTGGTGGAAAAGGTGACCAGACTAATCTTTTGGTGATGGTGGTGGTGGTCTGCAGTGGGGGGAAGTAATGCTGTTAAGCTTTTGGACAGAAACTTACACTGAAGGAAGTGGAAAGTGCAAATACTTTTATTATTAACCACCCCCCCCCCCCCAAAATGCTCATCTAATTTGAAGGGGGGAAGCATTTCATAAAGCTGATTAGGAAGGTTTGCTGTTTGGGGAAACCTTGATGAATATAATCCCAAACCTCCTCTGTAGTAGAACACCACCAAGTCAGTCTGAAATTTTATATTTTCTAAGTTGAAAACAAGTTTGTTTTCAGCTTGGAGGGGAATCCCCGTGTTAATTTTAAACCTTTCGAGTTCTAACTATGATGTTCGTTCTGTAGCAGTGCTGCTAGAGCAATGCAAATGAACAAAGGGGCAAAAGCAATGTATATATAATTTAGTGTTAGGCATGCCACGAAGCACTGAGAATCAACTGCCTTGGCCAAAATAAGGTGTTAGGTCTGGAGCAATACCAGCTGCCAATAATGTATATAAGTTTAAAATCAAATTTTAAATGTTCTAGGTAACTTGCAGCAGAGCGGAATATTATTTTCAAAGCTCACAGGTGTGTCAAAGAGTGCAGTTAGAATGAGGTGTGTTGGTCATTTTCAAAGCATTTACTCAAAAAAATGCTTTTCCCTTTTTGGTCCGAGAAATTTTAACAGGTGTAATAATAGTTGATGGGTCAGAGACGGACGTTCTCGCTTGTCCAGCAGACTCTTCCTGTGTCCTGTTTCTCCAGGTTGAAACTGTCTCCTTCACTTGCCTCCTGTTTCAACTTGGAAGCATGTGTCTGATTCCTTTTTCCATAGCAGAAAGAAGGAAGAGCAAGCATAGGCGGCATTTCCCAAATTGCAAGAATAGGCTGGTAGCTTGTGAAAGGTGGAGAAGACAACTCAGGTACCGTAAAGATAAGACCCTGTTGCCACATCGCAAAGCAGAGATGTCGAACAGAAGGATTTCCAGAGCTGGATGCTGTTATTTCATCTTCGTCCAATGCAAACCACAGGGTTTCTCTATCTCAACAAGAAGTGGAGGTAGTTGAGGAGCAAGTACAGTAAAAGGCGTCTGAAAGTCAGGAACTGTTTGCTATGTTGGACCCTAAGGATATTATCTGAGTATCTTGCCCAACTGCCTTTCCTGATGAGCACAATTAAGCTCCATGAAATAAGCCATAATTGCAGGTTGAGCATTCTTTAAGCATTTTACAGTAGCATTCTCTGCTCTGTGAGTGCTTCCAGCCAAAAAGGATGCACTCCATACCTGTAGCATTTGCAACACCGGCAGGATGAAAGGCAGTCTCCAGTTTCAGGAATGCACTCTGAAGAAATGAAAAAGTTTTTTCAGATTAAGCTGCCACCATCCTGGTTAAAAATTAGGAAAGTACTTGTCCAGGCTTCATGGGCGCTGCTTTTTCCTATGCTTTTTCCATGCAGAGCGCTTTTTTTAAAGCATTGTATGTGACAGATGCTAGCTGCTGCTGAGATAGCAATGTTGAGCAACAAGTTGAGAAAAACAGATGAGACAGCAATTAATGGTGGTATGCAGTTGGTAGCAGACAATTACATGCACAATGCAAGTCTCCAGACGATAGTTGATTTCAAGGCATTTTGTGTATCTTGGGAGAGGTCTGTGGGTATCTTGCATGGTCTCTCAGGCAGACAGAACATGAAAGATCACAGTTGGTGGTCAGTTTTATAGTCATTTTGATTAGGGCAAGTTAGAAAGCTATTGCAGGCACAAAGGCACGCAGAGCAAAGACACGCTGGCCTGGAAGGGTGAAAGCACTGAGTGCCTTGGACACAGGGAAGCACAGCTGTGGGTGGCGCAGGCAAATGCCTCCTGGACAGGGCACCAGTGAGCATTTACAGAGCCTTTGGCTGTACAAGGAAGAGCCTGCTAATCTGCATCAGTGCAAATTCCCCAGCCGTGGGCACCATCTTAGTGAGCTCTTTCAATAAAACCAGTGTTTAAGCTGTGCCAGAACATTGTAAGGCAAAGAACCTCCTTAGCTGTCATAATTGTATTTGCCTATGGCACTCAAAATATTAATTTGGGGTTACTTAAATTTAGATTTTTGTTAGATTTTTTTTTTTTTTTTTATCCTTTGGGGGATATGATTTCTCTGGAATAGAAAATGTCTGCAGATTTTCACTGTGAGGGTGGTGAGACACTGGAACGTCCAAGGAGCAGCTGTGGCTGCCCCATCCCTGATGGTGTTCAAGGTTAGGCTGGATGGGGCTTTGAGCAACCTGGTCTAGTGGAACGTGTCCCTGCCTGTGGCAGAGGGGGTGGAACTGGATGATCTTTAAGGTCCATTCCAACTCAAACCATTCTATGATGCTCAGCAAACAATGCAGCAATGCACTTTCTCTCTTTGCATGCTGTCACACAGCACAACATATACCCCACTTGTCCATGCGCGCTCAAGCAGGGCTCTGAACAATTGCTTGCTTCTCTCCAACTTGCTTGCTCCTGAGCCAAGGAAATAAAAGGGTGGGCAGGTCACCAGGAGCCAGGCTTGCTATTGAAAGCCTGTTGATGTTAATACAAAGGTACAGGGAAAAGGTGTCCACTTTCAAACTGTCAGGAAGTTCAGCATTGCCAGGCATTGCGAACTTTCCTGGATTATGTGTTAATAATGCGCCTAGTGCACCTTGGGCAGCTGGGAAGCCATCAAAGAAACAGCAAGCTGTGCAGGATCCTGCCCGTTTGGCCAGTTGCCCAAGCACGGATGAGAAAGCTATCTCCAGAAAATAATCTGTCCTTTACATTGCCAGACCCGACTGATGCTCCTGCTTCTCTAAGGCAGGATCGTATCTTGAGTAATCATCACGTTATTCTGCTGCCTGAAAGCACTGTAATGATTTCTTAGCTGACTCCATGCCCTTATTCCATGTTCCTTGATATGCCCTGAGCCTTTCTTGCTAGTTCCTTCTATCTGCCACCCCAAACATATTGCCTTTATTGTGGGTATCTTTTTAGCTGTTGTTTTATCATGCTGAGCTCGAACAAAAAGCAAGGGAAAAAGCAGTACCATGATGGAAACGTGTGACACTTTAATCACCTGCTCAGGTGGTGTTATAATTGGCTTAAGGATGCCGCTCCCTTCGATTACAGTCATAAACGTGTATTAGATGCAATGCATTTGACACATTAAGTTAAGAACAAGACTGTTTAATGCATGTAATTTTGTTTTGCTTTTTTCCAGAGTCCCAATTTGTCATTCTTCAAGGCACAGTTTTAGTGTCCCATGACTCATCCCTCATACCCTTGCTTAAAGCAAAAAGTGCCTAGGATTTTGCTTTGTGTTTTTAACTTTTTGGGGTACAGCATCAGCTGTGTTTGGTATTAGCAAGCTTTCTTGTGAACCATGATCTCTATTTTCCTATTAAACTTTTACAAAGGCTGGGATCTATCATTCCTATAGCAAAGTGCTGAATGTAAAGCTGCTGGGAGAAAAGCATCATTACTAAATCCATTCCAAACAGAAAACCTCATAAAGTTTTGCTGTACCCCTTACTATCAGAAATCAGTTATGAATTTTGAAGCTATTTTATTTTACTATGTGCACTCTGTTCATTTAGTTGGTCTTACTTCCATTTCTGCATACAACCCTACACAAATTCAATGGTATTTTCAGTTTCTCCTTACAAAAGCCCACTTATTTTATATGCATCTTTGTTTCCCGCACCAGACCCGCACTGGTTTATCCTCTGGGCTTTAAAATCGATCCTGCCATGCCATTGCTGTGCAGCTTGCCCGGATAGTTTTCTTGTGTTAGCTAATGTTGGTGTCTGATGTATTTTCAGTTGTGGGACCAGCTGCACTGGATTCAGTTGCTAGCATAGTGACAGACATTCACGGCCGCCTAGTTGGTTATGGCTGTTCCAATTTTGTGTATCGCTTGCTCCAGTTAAACCATAGCATATTAATGGAAATGCCAGGTTACTTTCTGTATGCAGAGGACACTTTTTTCTTCATTCACTTTTGGTGCAAGACTGAAGGCAGTGATTTTGCTTGGTGGGCAGATCCCTCTTGTACCTTCCTGCCATCAGAAGCGATCCCTCAGCTTATGGCAAGCACCATACTTTCTCAAGTCTTTTGCACAGGCAGAGACGAGGTGTGTTTGCGCTCCAGCATTTCACCATGCTGAGAGTTACACACATCCCCGGTGGGGTGCAGCCCTTAGCCCCTGGCTGCACGGAGCATCCTCCGTCTTCTTTGGATCTCACTTCGCCCGCCGTCCCGCAGCCTCTGCTCCTCCTAATCCCCGAGAGCACAATCGGCCCCGTTTTAAACACCCGTAGTACTGGTCGGAGGCGACTCCCCGAGCTCCCCGGCACGTCTGCGGCGGGTGAGGGCCCGGTTCCTGCCCGCCCGCATTTAGGAAGGCGGACCCCGGGGCCCGCCGCCGAGCCCGGGCCAGCGGCGGCCGCCGGGGGGCGACAGCAGCCCGCCGGGGAGGCTCGGCGGCGCTGGGCGGTCCTGCCGGCACTGATCCGCACAGCACCGCCGGCCGGCCCCCGAGCATCGCTCCTTGCGGGGCCTGCATGGGCGCCCCGACGGCGAGAGGAGGGGAGGACAAGGAGGAGAAAGAGAAGGAGAAGGGAGGTGGAAATTGCTAGCACTATGTATGGTGCCAAACACCTTCCCAAACCCACCTAAATTAAGAGATGCCAGAACAATTAAACATCCTGAATGCCCCTTCAAGTACCTGGAATCATAGAAACACAGAGTGGTTTGGGTTAGAAAAGACCGTAAGATCACCTAGTTACAACCCCCCTGCCATGGGCAGGGACACCTTCCACTAGACCAGTTGCCCCAAGCCCCATCCAACCTGGCCTTGAATGGGATAGGGCAGCCACAACTTCTCCGGGCAACCTGTTCCAGTGCCTCACCACCCTCACAGTGAAGAACTTTTTCCTTATATCTACTCTAAATCTACCTCTTTCAGTTTAAAGCCATTCCCCCTTGCCTCATCCCTACATGCCCTTGTAAGAAGACCCTCCCTAGCTTTCTTGTAGGCCCTGTTACGTACTGGAAGGCTGTTATAAGGTCTCCCAAAGCCATCTCTTCTCCAGGCTGAACACCTCCAACTCTCTCAGCCTCTCTTCACAGGAGAGATGCTCCAGCCCCCTGATCATTTTCGTGGCCTCCTCTGGACTTGCTCCAAAGGTGCTGGTTTGCACAGGTTAGAGACAAATTCCTCAGTGTGGCCTCAAAGCAAATCCCCGGATCACCCAGAGCACAAGTGAGCTCTGTGCATGGGGAATCCTTCCAGCTTGGATGCCAGGAGTTTCCCTTCCTCCCCACTCCAGTGTGTATTCCCTCAAGCAGGTGAGCTACCACCTGCAAACTACTCATGATGGGAGATTCTGTGAAGGAAATGGACACTTGGAGGGCAGCATGCTTTTATTCCCCATATCCCCTGTTAAAAAAAAAATCAAGTTCACAGCTTCATTTATGCATTTTATTCCTTTTAGGTTCAGGGTAGTTTACATACGAGATTATCATCCCAGTCACCCTCATATGGAAAAAAAATGGCAGAATTTATCAAACTCTTTTTTCCCTTCTCATATTAGGCAGGAAAAGGTGCCGAGTATGGCCCCCTGGTCCTGTTTCACTTGGCTCTCCCTGGGATGGATGCCTGTATCTGGAGCTGTCTCGTCATCACTCATCCCTGCCCTGATGCCACTTGTCAAGATAACAGGGCAGTTGAGCCATCACTACCTCCCAGCACTGTGGGTTTAACGTACTTTGAAGGTGAACTCTGCTTCTTTGGTCAAGCTCCATATTAATCCCTAAACAGTGTTGTTCCTGCTCTTGCATTGAAAAAAGAAAGAATCTCTGGGCTGGGTGCAGGGGCAAATCTTGTGTCTCATTTCATAGAATCACAGCCTGGTTTGGGTTGGAAGGGACCTTAAAGCTCATGCAGTTCCAACCCCTGCACGGGCAGGGACACCTTCCACTAGACCAGGTTGCTCAAAGCCCCATCCAGCCTGGCCTTGAACACTGCCAGGGATGGGGCAGCCACAGCTTCTCCGGGCAACCTGTGCCAGGGCCTCGCTACCGTTGTAGTGAAGAATCACTTCCTTCCATCTCATCTAAATCTGCCTTTTGTCAGCTTAAAGCCGTTCCTCCTTGCCCTATTCCTACACACCTCTGTAAAAAAGTCTCTCTCTTCTCTACTCCACGCTGAACAAGCCCACCTCTCTCAACCTCCCTTCACAGGAGAGGTGCTCCGGCCGTTGGAGCATCATTGCAGCCTCCTTGTGTTGGGGGCCCCAGCGCTGAACACAGCACTGCAGACGGGGTCCAACTCCCCTCCTGCCCCACGGGCACGGCCTGTGCTTGGAGCAGGTGTGGGGGGAACACCACAAGCCGGGAGGTCACCTGCGGGGCCCAGCCTGTCCCTGGTCCCCGGTCCCCAGCCCCGCAAGGGCTCCGCTGCCGCGCAGCGGCTGCTGCCGGGGCAGCCCCCCCCCGTCTGCGACCCCTCCCCGCCTACAGCGGGCCATTCTTCTTTGTAAAAATTACTATTAATAATAATAATAGTTATTATTATTACTATTATTAATCTATTATTTATTTACGTATGTGGACCCGCGCAGCTGCAGCAGCCCCCGCGCGGGGCGGCAGAGGCCCGCAGAGGGTCGCGCTCCCTCCGCGGAGGGCCGGCTTCCTCCGCGCCGCCGGTGGCCCGGTCCGCCCGCTGCCGGCCCTCCGCGCCGCCCCGCTGCCGGCCCCAGGCCCGCGGCGCGCTGGAGGGCGGTCCGGCTCTGCGCGGGGCTGCTCGCAGCCGCCCCCTCCGCATTTCCCCCTGTTCTTGAATGAAGCGTGAGGCGGGGCTCTAGCGAGCCACCGCGCCCGGCTGCGCTGCGCGGGGCCGGCGCCGGAGCCGCAGCCGCAGCCAGAGCCTCCCCCTCGGGCTCCGCTCCTCCCCGCCTCCCCCTGCGCCCGCCCCTCCGCTCCGCTCCCCGCCGCCGCCGGGAGAGCTCCCCGCCCGCGCCCGCCGCCGCCGCTCGGAGACGCCGCCGCCCGGAGCCGGCCGGAGCCGCCGCCGCCGCCGCCGCCGGCAGCAGCAGCGCGGAGCGCCCGGAGGAGCCGCCCGGAGCCGGCGGGGTGCGCGGGCGGGCGGGCGGGCGGGCGGGCAGCGGCGCCGGGGCCGCGGTCCCCATCGGCACCGGTCACACCGTACACGCGGCCCGTCCGCGCCCCTCCTCGGCAGCGCCAGGGGCTCTTCCTCCTCCGGTACAAAGCTGCTCGCTCGGCAAATGGCACTTCGCCCCGGAGCCACAGTCAAAAGCAATTTTTTCTCCATTTTTATTTTCGTTTTTCATTATGTTTTTTTTCACGCTCTTTCTTGTGAAAAAGAATTGATTTCCTAAATACATAATTCTTTTTATTTTTATTTTTATTTTTTTTTTTTGGTGCGTGCGTGCGTGTGTGTGGAAGCACCGGGCTCTCCTGCGATCGGTGTCTGAATGAAACTACGTAAATGCGTATGTCTGTACGTTGCACTGGAGGGAAAAACGGAGCACTTCTTCTGCACGAGCTTGGATGCAAATGCAATTCATCTGGTCTCCAGGATTTTCCATCTCTTTGGGGTTGTTCGCCTTCCCGGGCTGCGAGGCGGGATTTTCTGAGCCTTGACACATCTTTGGAGATGGCTGTTAAGCAGGAGTCTGGGAAAAAGCATTTGAAATCCTAGAGAGAGATATTTTTGTGTGTCCCTTTCCCGTCCCCTTGGTGACTTGAAGCATCAGAGCAGCCAGAACTTAATGTTTCTGAACACTTGCGATGTTTGGGTTCTGTTGTTGCTATTTTTTTTCCTAGAGGAAACATGACAGAGGAACGTATTTATAGTCCAAGTAAGTACTTTACAGAGGAAATTTAGTTTGTGTAACTTAACAAAAAGTAGCGTTGAGGTTTCTAGCCTAAAGTGCGTTGGATTAACGTCCATCCGAGGCTGTTTAGCAAATCGGATTGAATTGCAGCTTTTACGGTGCGTGTTCGTCCGCTCCTTCGTGTCCGTGTAGTTCAGCACCGAGGGGAGAATGCACCTGATCTTGAGTCCGTATTATGCTTTTTAAGATGCATTTCAACACCGAGGAGGAGATGGTCCTAAAGTAAATTTGTAATAAGTAGTAAATGTGCACCTGGAAGTAAAGTACTTACAGCATTTTAATCCCTATTTATACCGTGCATCTCAAACCGAGGAGGAAACACTGAGAAGACAAAAGTACCTCCAAGAACTCCCCCACACCACCATGAATGAAACCGTGCCCGATACAGTAACTGGATTATAATAATTTTTTGGGGGTGTTATTAATTTTATTATTGTTGGCTTCTTGTTTGGGTTTATCCTGCTCCTCTTCTTCCTCTCTCCCTCCCTCTTGTTGCTTCCTCTTGGGAATTATGGCTCATCCGGGGAGAAGAGGCTACGATAACCGGGAGATAGTGCTGAAGTACATCCACTATAAACTCTCGCAGCGGGGATACGACTGGGCACTACTGGGTGAGGACAGGGCACCCCTGCCTCCGGGTCTCTCTCCTCCTGCTGCTGCTGCTCCTGCGGTTGCTGCTGCTGCTGGGACTTCCTCTGATCACACTGGGCTGGTATCTCCGCACCCCGAGCCCCCCGGCTCGGCTGCTGCTAGCCACGTGCCCCTGGCCGAGGGGCTGAGCCCCGTGCCCCAGGTCGTCCACCTCGCCCTGCGCCAGGCAGGGGACGAGTTTTCCCGCCGCTACCAGAGGGACTTTGCCCAAATGTCCGGCCAGCTGCACCTGACGCCCTTCACGGCCAGGGGCCGCTTCGTGGCGGTGGTGGAGGAGCTGTTCCGAGATGGGGTTAACTGGGGCAGGATCGTGGCCTTCTTCGAGTTCGGCGGCGTCATGTGCGTGGAGAGCGTCAACCGGGAGATGTCTACCCTTGTAGGCAGCATCGCCGCCTGGATGACCGAGTACCTGAACCGGCACCTGCACAACTGGATCCAGGACAACGGAGGCTGGGTACGTCCCCCAATTGCTTGTTCTTCCTCCCGACTCGGGCCTGTGGCCGGTGGGCTCCAGGGTGGGCAGTACCCTGGGGGTTGCACTTCTGTTGGGGTGACCAAAAGGTTTCCCTGGGGAGCATCCACACTGGTGTGTGCCGAAGCAGCATAGGCCTTTTGCCAGCTGTTGAGTTTCACCTCGCTATGGGGTTACAGTGGTTAGGGATGGGGGAAGCAGTTGCATCTCGGGAGACTGAAAAGGATGAGAGGCACTCTCTTCGTCACGCTCCACTCTCCTACCTCTGTCCACCCTCGCCCGGCCAAGGCAGGGTCCTGCAGCAGGGTGGGAAGGTGCAGCAGAGGCACCTGTCCCGCTGTTGGGTGCAGGCGCATCGTGTCAGGTCCCAGGCATGGGGCAGTGGGGACCGTGTGTGTGCCTGCCAGCATCCCTGCCCATTCCGAGTGACGTGCCAGGCGGCAAACACAGGATCTCGGTGCTGCAGGCGGGCAGGTGGCCATCAGTGCTGGTGTCTGCAGCTGCGGTTGCAACTGGAGTGGGGTTTCATGCTGTAGGATATGTTTAGTGTAAAAATCTGTCTTTGTCTTGAGATGAAACAAAGATGCTGGGAGCTGTGTCCATGGGATTCTTCTGGAAAACGGGCGTTTGTCATGATCCAATGGGTGGCTGTGTTTCTGGGGTAGAGATGAGCTCTGGCAAGGGCTGGCTTCAGCATCGTCCAGAAAGGGAGGGTTTCCATGTGTGGAAAATGGACAGCTTTTACGCTGGTAGTCAATCAGAAGCCTCTCCTTTCGCTATCTCTCTTTACTGGATGAATAACCGCGTGGAAATTGGAAGGGTAGTGCTTTCCTTTTTTCTTGTACTAATTGATACACTGTAACAAAATGTGGTCCCAGCTGCTCTCCAGCAAGCCAAGCCTGCTGTACCTGTAAAGTTTATGATATTAAGGCATTGGAGGAAGAAATGGGGAAAGTTATACTGAAGAAGAAACTTTATGTATATTCTGAGAGCCGGCATAAGTCACTTGGAAATGGAGGTTGGCTAGGTAGGACACCGGCAATTCCAGGTCCCGTCCACTGTGAAATACTGAGGGCTGCTTCAGTTGCACAGCGCACCTTTAAGAGGGGTGTATGAAGGAATGTGTGTGTTTCCCAGTTAACATGGTTTGAAAGCCTGGTGTTAGTGATGCATTACTCAACTCAGTTTTTAGCCTTGGGTCCCTTGTGAAGGCACTGTCAGGCCAAGTAACATGCCACCTGCATTGACCACCTCTGTTAAAAAACAAAGAGGCTGCTACCTACTGCTGAGTGTGCCTGACTAACAGATGTATGTGTCTGGGGATCCAGAGGACATCTACTTGCTGCTGTAATGGAGGGAGTAAGGCTCCCCATTGAAATGGGAATCCCAGGAATCCCCATTGAAAACCCTCCCCAGGAAACCCCCTGAGGAGTGCTGCAGACCCCTGGTTGCTTGTCATGTTGGAGGCAGGAGTGTTCTCCTGCTTTCCCCTGCTCCCACCAAGGAGAACAAAATTCAGGGTTCAGGGGCCAGAAGGGAGAGCAAAAAATGTGTGTGCGTGCGTGTGTCCCCCCGTGTATTTATATACAGACATACAAATATGTGTATACAAATATGCATATATATACAGACACACACACAGAGTGACTCCAAGTGCTTAGTGGTTAGGACCACACTTGGAAGAGGCAGACCTATCTCCTGATCTCCTGTTTCATGGATCAGTGCAGAGGGTTTGTCAGTGTTTTGTTGGGATTTCTTTTTCCATGAAACAGATAAGTGGGGGGAAAAGAATCTGCAAAGAGTTGAGGCTTTTGGAGACCTTGGCTGGTTAAAAGCTGAGCAGCTAAAGGGTTAGGGATTTTGCGATTGCACTTCTGGGCTGGGATGCCTAACTTGTGCGTAAGTCCCTCCTCAGGCTGGAAGCCCGTTTGTGGAGCTGGGGCCCTTGGTTCGCTCCAGAGCCAGTGAAGTCATTCTGTTGACTCCAGTGAGCTTTGGATGAAATCCGTAAGCATGCTGGAGATGTATTGTCCTGCGGGTGTATTGTGTAAAGAGAAACATAAATAATGAATAAACCCGAGAATGTGAAAAGACAGGTGTTACCAGGCGTGATTGGCCAGATGAGGCGAGTGCTGGAGCTGTTTCTCGACAGTTAGAAATGCAAGAAACTCGGACTGTAAGCACTGACTGCCTTTAAAAGGAAAAGATGCTTCTTATCGATAGCAGTTTAGCTGTTTATTGAGGTTTCCTATAAACAAAAGCTCCCGAGTTTGGATGCATGTGATGCCATTTACTGCCACGTGTTATTTGTAATGTACACATGGAAGAAGATGTGCAAAATACTACCCCATGGTGGCTTTTGCCTGTCTGTCTGGGAACTGTCTGGTACCTTTGTACCATGGGATTATTAAACATAGACAAAATTCCAGCTGATTACAAAGAGCCAAAGACTAACGTGAAGCTGCAAACACAGCTTTTAGGATCCTCTCTTCAGATGGAAGAAATAGAATGGCATTCGGGTAGTAAATTTCGATCTTTCTTTCTTTTTCTAGCTTTTGGGATCTGTCAGTGGGAAAGGATGCTTTAATATATGCACTCGATCTTCAGCTTGGCACTTGCACCATTCCCCATGTATGAACCTTACTAAAGCATCGTAAGTGGTTCTTCCAAAGTAACTGATCACCTTGTAGGAGGTGAGGCTTTGTAGGACTTCAGTGCAGCTGCCTGTGAGATCTCCCTGTCACACAGGCTGCCATAACAAGCAGGAGCACCGGCTGTTGTAGTCTTCTCCTTTATGTTGTAGCTCCCTGGTATGTTGTGGAGTGGAAAGTTTATTAGAAGTTGTATAGTAGTAGAGAGGAGAGCATCGGAGTTAGTCATGAGCATGTGTTATACAGTGAGTAAGTTGGACAGCATGTGCTTTGGGCCTCTTTTATGGGCCTGTGTCTTATACTCGGGCCTGAAGTTTGGTCAGCATTTCTTTCTTATTTATCTGTTTGGTTTGAATTGGTTCCGTAAGTTGGCAATGTATTTCCAGGACGTGAATTCTTTCCAAGTAAATTTGGATTCCAAGGAAAACAAAGAAGGAAAGAAGCATATCCAGGGGCAGGTTGGAAGGGGATATAGCTGCTGCAGTATAACTTTTAGGCACTAGACATTCCTGTTAATGGTGTCTGGGAAATGTTAATACCCTTACAATACACAGCGTCATGGGTTTGTTAGCAACATGTGGGGACTACCTGCACTGAAGCTGTATTATTAACTTGCGGTTCTGGTAGCAAATAAATGCAGCTTTCAAAGATTTTCACATAGGCCAGGATACCGCAATATTGTACTTTGGCCTGATAACATCTTAATTGTGTTACAAAAGAAATAAGAGGAGAACCAGCTCATCTCTGCAATTTCATGGTACTTGGTATGATGTATGCTTTCTGACTGACAACTTAATGGCTTCATTTCTTGTTTTAGAGGCTGGTGTTTGAGCTGCAGAAGGACAGGCTTGGCAGCAGGCTGTTGCACTTGGCGACTTTTGACTTTGACATAGGGAACAGTGAAGTGATGCAGCCGGAGCAGGGGAAATAACTGGGTTGGTCTTGCAGTGATGGCTTCCCTCTTTGGATACGCAACCTAATGTATGTGGGAGTTACGCTCAGCTCTGGATGCTTCTAGTCCAACGTATGGCTTCCTCCCTGAGCTGTTCCAGAAGAAGCAAAAGCGTGAGAGCCATAGGAGACACAGGCACTATAATGTACGTGTAGACAAGTACATTTTTGATGTAAAGAATGTAAAGAAGCCCAGGTGAGAGAAGCAGCATTGTGTTGAAAATTCAGCCAGAAAAGGCATTGTTTAAAATTACAATATTTACATTTGAACCAGGAATGTGCTGTTTTCATCCAATTCTGTTCTTTTATTGTGGTTCTTTGTTGTGTTTGAGAGTTATGGCCAGACGTGGGGAAGGATTTAAATGTCTGAAGTGGACCATAGGTGAAAGACAAGTGCTTGCATCCTCTGAGTGCCTGCCTAGCCAGAATGGTGGCAGAAGCCCCTGGCTTCTCTTTGCTTCTTGCCCAAGCCAGCTGGAAGCTGCTCCTGCCTGAGAGAGGGGAAGCCACTTGGCACACTGTAGGGAACACTGTTCCCAAGAACCTCCATGTCCCAGAGCCGGCAGGCATCCTCTGGCCTGGCCACTGTACCTCACATACCATCCTCATACGCAAACACAGTGAGGGAGAAAGAAGCCCCTGCTTTTCCTGGTGGCTCCTTGGTCGAGGCCTTTCCTTAGGTAACAGGAGGTTTGCCTACAAGACCTTCTCCAGCCTGGCAGGGGTGTATGCACCCTCATCTCTGACATCTCAGGAGGCTTCACCTGCCGGATGGCTGCTGGTGTTGCTGAGGTGTCCTCCGCTTTGGCAGCAGGGCTCTTCCTCCTTTTGCAGGGGTGAGATTTCCTTTGGTGAAGGAAGAACCGGGGTGTCTAATTCCCACAGTCCTTTTTCTCAGGTGGCTGTCTACAGCCAAGTGAATAAATGCGTCTTGGATCAGCCGCTAGACCCCACGTTTCCCTTCTCCTGGGTTGGCTGCCCTAATCACTGTTTCCTCTTTTCCTTTTTTTTTTTCCTAGTAAATCATTAATTCTTCTTTGCTCGGTAGCATGCCTTGGAGAGGAAGTGTGGAGAGTCGCTATGCCCCGCAACGGTCCAGAGCCCCTGTGTGAAGGTTAGGGATGGCAAATGCTTCTGCCTCCAGGACAGTGCATGGATATCAGTGTGATGGTGGGGCCTCCCTGTGCTTGTGTGTGGGACACTGACCGAAACCTCATCCCTTTCAGGCTCTGGAACTACTCTCCCAGCAGCTCAGCCAGACATCCACCTGCACAGCACCTTCCTCCTATTGCAAGCCCTGGGCAAAAGCCTCTCACTTGCGCGGGATGTGACGGTGTCTTGGTTGGAGCCGGATGCCCCATGCTGGAGCAGAGGCACTTTGAGTTTCTACCGGTGACATGTGGCCTTGTAACGACTCAATCCCCAGTGGGGCTAACCCCAAGTCACTGTTTGACTGGTAAAAGGAAACTATCTGAAATCTGCTCAGTTAAATAAATGAATTGGTAGTTTCAAGTGTTACACCTTCTGGGTCCTTTGCCAGTTTTTGTGGCTTTGTGGGTTTATAATCGAATTCTCAAAATATTATCAAAATATTTTTCTTCTTGCTGTTGCTGGAGAGCAAAAAATCAATTCTGTAGAGGACCTGTGCTGAAGCAAGGAGGAGAAGAGCTAGGGCAGAAAGAGAAAATGGGTGTGGTTTTCTAGTCCCTTTCATTTGTAATAGCTTTCTCTGTGACGTGCAGCAACTTTGGGTTGTGTATTTTCTCAGAAATACCATCTTTTTTTTTTTACTTGGAAAAAAAACAAGAGGAAAAAAAAAGAGTGACCGTGACCTTTAAAATTTCAGAACCAGGGGTCTTGGTTATAGAGATGATGTCATTTGCCTTGATCTTACAAAGAACCGTAAAGTTCAAACATCAATCCTATTAAAAGTTTTACTTTACTTTCAATATTGAGAAAGAAGTTAGTTCTGTGCCTGCATTAACACGGGCCTCTCCCGAGCAGCTGCATTAGCTCTGCTGGGCAGTAAGTAGCTTAATTTTTTGAGTATGTAGCTTGAAATTTGGAGTCAGTAATCCACGAAGAAAATCCAGTTGAATTTTTCTGCTGAGGCACAAGTGTTTCTCTGATGGCAGAGCATGGCTCTAGCTGGAGAATCACAAGACCTGCGCAGTGATGTGTGAAATTGCATGTGGAGCAGAAGCATTTTCTCAGCAGCCAGATACCAGGGCCTGGGCTTCCTAAGGCAACACAGGAACTTTGTCCTGCAGCACCAGCAAACATTAAGCCCTCATGCCCGATACAGGTGTCCTTGATGACAGGGCCATCTTTCAGTGGGTTGGACCTGGGATGGTGGAGGGAGGTGGATGGTGGCTCTCCATATGCCGCTCTGCTCACTAACATGAGCTGCCAGCAATCTGGCTGCGTCCTTGTCACTCTTCTCACTCTACAGCCGCCTCACTGGGCTAGCCCGCAGTGTTTTAGCACCCTGGGGCTGCCAGCGAGGCTGCGAGTGCTGGCTCCCAGCCTGGGGTCTGGGCAGCCCCAAAGCAGGTCAGCAGTTTTGGCAGTTGAGCAGCTGTAGCTAAAAACCAGCATGATAGATCAATTAAATAACAACTCTCTTGTGGCAAAGTGAATTTCTATGTTTTGGCGGTTGCATTGCCATCCCTGTTGTCTGTTGGGGTTATGGTGAAGGCTGTGGCTGGGCAGAGGTGAGCACATGGCCATGCACCCCATGGCACGATGGTGAGGCATGCTTCCCCCTCCATTCCCAGATACGATTGTATTTGGTGGGCGCCTTGTTCTTTGCTTGTTTTGCCCTTCTGCTTCATGGAGGGCTGGTGATCCCCACCTTTCTGCAGGCCTTTCCTTCCCATCACCACTGCTGGCACCAGGCACTGGGTGCCGGATGTGGCCCTAGGTGCTGCTGCCCGGCCATCAGCTGTGGTGTGTGCCAGGTCTGGCCCTTCCCACCTTCCTCCCTGACCTGTTCTATTTTCCTTCTTGTCCTTGGTAGGATGGAGCCCGGCCTGTTTGATTTGTTGGGTTTTTTAAAATCATTTATTTATGAGCACCTCGTGACTGCTCTCCTGCTGGTTTAGTGATAATAATAACAGCACTTGTTACCCGGTGGCAGCAAAATACTGGTTATTTCTGAGGGCAGTACTGGCCTGTTTTATTTTCCATTTCATATATAATAATAGGATGGACGAAGGTGTGCAGTGCCATAAATCTTCTCTTCCCCAGCAGGGTAACATCCAGGCCTTCTTGGCAAACATGAACGCCGATGACAGATTTGAGGGATTTTTATTTTACTCTGGCATTCAGTCTCATTAACAATCTGATGGGTTTGGGGTTTTTTTTTTTTTTCTTCTTTTTTCTTTATTTGTTTGGCTCCTAAAAGACTATGAAACCGGATAACTTTTCCAAATGTATCTAGAAGTCTGGAATTTATTTTCTGTTATTTTATCCTAATGTTAGTTTGCTGTCGTTATTATTGTATATTGATAGATTTTGCTGAATAGCCCTCACTGGAAAGTTCCTTTCAGGTTTCTGGATTTTACAGTTAATGAATAAGAAAACAAATCTGATTTTAGAAAGTGTTGTCACTGGTTTTCAATAGGAACAGCAAGAAGCACTTGATTGGACAGTTGTAGTTATGTTTACTTTGTACGTGCGGCAAGAAAAATAAGATCAAATGGAAAATACAGGTTTTCAATTAATAGAGAAACACAGCCTTTTCTGCAATGCATGATTAACCCTTGGGAGCTGTTTTCATGGGAGAGCTGTGAGTGGAAGTACCAGGCTGCATTCAGAAAAGGTTTAGGGATTTATAAATGTACAAAACCCATCTATGCTTATGTTTGAATAAGGTTGCTTGAAAGAGCATACATACACACCTTGGGGTAAATTTAACATCAGCTGCTGAAATGAGATAACCAGGTGCTGAGGGTAGACCTTTCTCCAAGGAATGCAATTCTCTTTTACACTGCTTCTCCCCCAGAGCACCAGGTGCTGGTTGGTGGCTGTGGATACTGGGATGGATCTGCCTGTCTCATCCATCCGGGGAAAACTCCTTTTTTCTGCATGTGCTTTGTAAAGGTAATTGTAAATGTGCTTGTTGTGTTGCTAAGAGCACCCACGTCACTGAATATACTCCTGTGCTTCTTGAACATCTGTTATGAACTGCCACATTTAGTGAAAGAAACAGTCAGTATCCTTCACCACATACATCATTTTACTGCTATTTTATTTTATTGAAGTATAAAAAGGATGATTCCATTTTGTTGACTGACAAGGCAACTCAGTGGTTTTTGGGGTACTTCAATGAGTAATTTATGTACGTGGGCCAATATCAGAAAGCAAAGGCCCCATTTTTCCCACATAGTGCTTGAAAGAGGCTGTCACACAGTTGTTCGAGAAAGCAGCTGAGAGTCAAAACTTAACTTCCTCTTCTTGGCTCTAGTACTGAGTACATAATAGGATGTGGGACAAATCATTAATATCTCTCTTTTTCAGTTAACCAGATATGAAATCAGTATTCCTGTTAGTATCATTGCCCACCATGCTAGCATGAGTTGGGCTGATGGTTTTTTTGTAAGAAAAAAGAAGTCATACAGGGTCCAGTATTGAGCAAAATGTCTGTCATTGTAATTTGGGGCTTAGAATAAAATTCATTTCTGTAGCATTACATTTTGTCATTGCTGGAGCTTGCTAGCCTGGGAAAGAACAAAGTGAGACAGATTGTGAAACTACCCGGGGGTGAGACCTGAGTGGAAAGAGGAGAAAGAAAGAAAAAGTTAAATGGAAATTAGGATTAAATTTGTTCAGCTCCACTGTTTAGATGTGTTAAGCAAGGTTTGTGATAGATCAGTTTCAGGAGCTGATTTCTAGTTTTTATTTAGGAAAAGGGTTAACAGTCTGAGAAAATGGCAAATGGCAATGGTGGTTTTTTCCTTTATGTACCAGCACAGTTCATCGGGGGTTTCAAGAAGGAAATTGTCCTTCCTTTTCTGTTCACACCATATGTAAAAGCTGTCTGTGGCACTTTAGGAGAAGGAGCAATAAGCTCTATTACATGCACCTGTAAGAAGCATCTTCATACACATGTATTCATTTGCTTCCATTCGCAAACTTCATTGAGTGTTCAGATACAGGCAGAAAAAGCAAATTCAAAACTTTTTTAGGAAAAGGAATTAGTAATCAAGTCTTCGGGCTTGACCATGAGGTTGAATTTACTTTTAACTGGCTTACTGAACTGAAGCTTAGGAGATGAAATTCCTGTTGTGTGCTCTGGAGAGACTTGCAAGAGTCACTGGAAAGTCAGGATAAGGCCTTGGACAGGAGGCTGCTGAAATGCCTCCCTCTGTGGTTTGGGACGATCCTCTAGCATGTCTTCGTGATGGAATAACTATTGCCAGCTTTGTCTCTAAAGGAAAGAGCTCCTTTCTTAGGAATATTTATCACATGTTCAAACCATATATTATAAAATGCAATAGAAGACCCTATTTCTAATCTTTTTTTTCTTAGAGAAAGAAGAATGAAAAACAATTCAAAGACAAATTTGAATACAGCAGTAAATGAGTTGGCATTTCCATTATCAGAATAAGCTGATCAATGTTGTACATTAGTAAAACCTGTTAACTTCTGAAGAATGTATGCATAGCTCAAGTAAAAACTACATTAAAAAACCTAAAAACTCCTTGTTCATAACAGAAGCAAATCCTACATCATGCTCCAAATATTTGCAGATTTTAGTTCAAGTAGACATACCCAAAGCCCCTCTCCTGAAATCATCTGGCAAATCACAGTAAATCACGCTGTCTAAATATCGAATCCGCGATCTGCTGCAGAAGGTCTCGAATATAACCAAAAAGGAGGCCTTACACCTGTGTTATTTTCAGGTTCCAGCCTGCCCTGTTCCATTGCCAAGATCTGCCATAAATAGCAGTGCTGCCATGAAGCCTGGGCAGGGAAAAGACTTTCCTCCTAGTGGGGCTGGAGGATGGCAGCGGGGCACACCGGCAAGGGAGGAAATAAAACCGGTCACTCAAAATGTCAGGTGGCAATCAAGGCTGCAAGTAAATGAGCTGGCCTGGAGTCTGTTCAAGCTTCTGCAGTAGCTCATGGCTGTCTGCAGTAGAAAATTCCTGCAGTAGAAAATTCACGTATTTGGCTCGGGACTGAATGTGTGAAATCCTTGCCCGGTTATAGTCAGTAGCTATTTTTTTTCAAGTATGGACATTAAAACCAGCAGTATCCAGCCTCGTATAGAGTGAGCATGTGGGCAGACCCAAAAAGGGATCTGTAAAGTGCTGTACAAAGCCTTGGTTGTAGTGGATGATTGGGCATGTCTGTGCAGTGATGGAAAACTGGAGGGAGGCTGCCTTGGGTTTTGCCTTGAGGATGCTCCTCAGCTTCCCTAGCTGTCCTTGCTGTAAGGGGAACCTGGCCTGGGATGCTACAAACGCCGCTCTGACAATGCCTGTGTGGGCCAGGGATAGTGTTGTCCCACCAGGACCACAGTGCGTTTCTGGAAGCTAGTCCTGGTGGGACATCAGGCTGTTTAGGTTTGTCCAGTAAAGCTGTGCCTCAGCCCCAGGGGTGACACCATGAGAGGGGCAGCTCCCTGCTCTGCTCTCCAGCCTGGGTGGCACGAGTGGTGGGGAAGCCTGTCAAGGCATCTCTTTGTACCTGTTTTTGCATCTGTTGAAGCTGGTTGTTTGTATTTATTTTTCAAGCAGTTGGAATTTTCTGCCCTTTTAATTTTATTATTTTATTTTCCCAACCTAGCAAGAAGGATGCTTGGGACATGGTAGTACGTCTTGCGAGCAGGGACCTCTGTGGCAGTTTAATGGGCTGACGGAAGAGGCAGCACTGGCATGCTGTTAGGCTGTGTAAATGGGCTTAGGGTTTGTTTCAGAAAGCCTGCTCTCTTTTTTCCCCCTCTCTGCCTCCTTTCTTTCTCCCCCTGCAGACAAAAATACATCATTCTCACAAACGAAACTGTTTAATTTTAATAACTGGCCTAGAGCTAAAACTGGCAGTGAGAGAGGAGCTGTTTGGTTTGCAGTCGCTGACAGCTGAAATAAACTACCTGTTCTCTTGGAAGGGATGGACAGCCAGCTTGTTTGGTTTTGAAGACTCTTTGATCCCTGTAGAAACTTCTCTCTCAAAAAGAAGGAAATGAAAGATTGGAATTGTGGCAGCTTGGTGTTACTGACTGTTCTTTACACGTAAGGCTCCAAGTATGATGGAAAAAGGTGGTGTGTAGACATCCCTTGTCTCTGTAGTTCAGACCCTTTTGTTGAGAGCAGCTCCTCATCATGAAAGGCTGCTGTCACCAGCGCCTTGGGAGAGACTTGGGGTCCTGCTAAAATAATCATCCCGACTAGGCTGGTTGACAAGACCTCTTCAGCGTAGCCAAAATGGCCCAGGTTCTCAAAACCCTGCCCTGGAGTGATGAAGGCTCGATGATTAAGTTAGATATTAAATAATTTTGCAATGACTAGTTTTACCTCTGGCTCTGTCAGAAACTCAGCTTTTCTATTTTGCTAGTTTTCGAAAGAAAATGGCAGCACTCCCATTTCCTCTTCTCCTCCCTCAGGGCCTGCCACCCTTTTTATTTCTACTTTTTTCCTCCCAGGGCCATTAGACAACACGCAAATTATTGTTAATAAGGCCAGAACAATACTGCATTCCCAGTGGGATCATTAGAGTCAAAGACATCGCGTGCCAGCCCTCAGTGTGATACTAATTTTGGCTGTATCTGCCCCAGGGTTTGGAGGTCAGGCGGAAGGGGGCTAGGAAGCATGGACCCAAGCAGGACCTGTCCCTGCAGCCTCCCTGCTCCACAGCAGGCTCTTGGCCAGGCTGTGTCTGGCGGCCCTTGTGACCCCCCAGCAAGGCTGGTGGGCTACAAGGCGCTGGCTTCTTGCTCTACCTCTCCTGCAGCCTTATCAGATGTTTCTCAGAGGAGACACATCCTCCCCTGGACAGAGACCTTGCAGACTACTTCCTTCTCTCCCTCTGCCCTCTGCTGCTCCAGAGAGGCATCTTTGTTCTTGAGAAATAAGAAAGCACCACATGGCTCATTTTGACATCAGCTCCCGCTTGAAATATAGGAATGCTCAGTGGCAAAAGGATGGCCAAAGGGCAGCTGGCAACCCTTATTCTCCTGAGCTTTGATGTGGAGTCTCCAGAAAGCAAAGATAGGCTGGGGGAGCTATGGAGAGGATGCTGTACTCCCATATATCCCTCCTCTGCCCCAGACCCTTCCTTCTGGAAGCCCTGAGAGTCTTCCTGCAGAGCGACTTGCTGGCAATGCATGTTTTAACATCAGCTCCATAAACTGCATGGGCTGTCTGCTACAGCTCAGGGGGAAAGGTGGGGCAGCTGCCTTCAGACCTTGGCCTTGGGCTAGTTTCTCTCTGCCTTTGCTTTGAAGTCATGGCATTTTGTCAGTGGGATTGTTGAGAAGGGGGCTTAGGGCATTTGCAAGGCTCCTTTTGTAACACCTTTTACTGGGAGGTGGCTGTAACTCTATTAAAGTGAGTATGGGAGAGGAAAGAGAAATGTACCTCCGACATCACTGACTGAAGTAAAACTAGAGCACATGGGATGACTCTGTCAAGGCTGGGGTTGTGAGTTCCCTGTTTCTCCTGCAAGACTTGCCAAGGGCTGTGTTAGCCCAGTGCAGGGCAACGGCTGGAATCCCCACCTTGGTTACACTTTTGGAAAAGGCAAATCCCCGACATTGTATCTTCACCTTAGGTTTTAGTGGCGAACAAAATTAAAAAGGAATGCTTTGAATTTTATGAAGTACTTCAAAGTAGTGGTTTGTTGTTTTTTTTTCCTCTTGCTGGGGATTCTGCTAGCTCCCCAGTGCTGCGAACCCAGATGCGCTTACCTTTAAGAGGTAACGAGCCTAACTGAACTCTCTGACTTCCAGGGAAGCAGGATGAGAGGGCTGAAGCAGAAAGTGAAACTCTCTAAAACCAAAGATGCGACAGAGCAGCCTTCTTTCATTTTCCCAACTGAGCGTAATGCAAAAAGTAAGCAGTTGGCACAAATGACTAATGCAGGTTTGCTAGGGGGATGATCAAAAGCATGCTGAATTCAGCAGTATGTTTTGCATGAAGTTAACAGGGTTTTGCATCAGACACATTGCAAGGGAGGCAAGAATGTTTTTTGGAAAAAAAAAAAAAAGTCTTTTAAAAAAATGTGGAAAATTCTCCTGTTCTACCTCCTACATGTTTCTATTGTCAAACAGTCACTGATCTTATTTTAGACTTGACCTTCATGTTCTTTCCACAGCACGCAGGCTGAATGACATGTTATTCAAGTTCTCGGACAATATTATGATATATCTGCTTTTATATTTAGCTTTAACTTTTATTCTCCTTACAAACAAATCCACCTAATGCAACTACCACCTATCCAGGGAAAATATTTCCATTCCCCTCGGTTTAATTTGGACAAATTTGGCATGAAAACATTCAATAGTTCCATAATAACCTTTGCGACAGGATGCCTGTTGTGCTGACATGCAGGTCTAGAGCAACTTGTACCATGTGCCAGGAAATTGCATTCTTAAGAAAAATCTAGACATAAATTCTGAACAATCAACACTTAAATTTTGAAAAGTCTGGCAGCAAGCTGTTATCTGCCTCATGGGTTTTCGCTTTAATAGCTTTTTGCTTTCTGAGCTCTACCTCTTGGTCCTTAATGCAGGCTGTATGCCTCTGGCCCAAGCAAGCTGAGCTATGTAAAGTGGAGAGAGGGGCAATTAGTTGTTTTGCTCTTGCTGTTTCTTGCATGCCTGTGTGCTCCAGCACTGCACCTTGATGCAGCAGGGGGTGATTTCTTCCCAGAAGAAAGCAGAGCTTAACTGGAAGTTACACAAATGAGCATTTAGCTGTCAGTGGGCATTCACACAGCAGGAGCTTGCTGGATTTCAGTGCAGTTCAGCCTTGCCTCCTAGTCCAGAGGGCAGGAAAGTGGATGGGAAGAGATGAAGTATCACCAGACCCAAGTGTCCTATATCAGACTGGGGTATCCTTCACCCTGGGACAAGCTAGTTTTCTGAAATAGAAGGGAACTGAAGAGTACACTGTCTCCAGGGCAAGAAAAGGTTTTCACTGCCTTGAGGTCTCTGAGCACTTCAGTCCTGTTGCTCATCTCACTGGAATCGGAGCAAACAAACAGCATTGTGTGGATGCCCACCTTCTAGAGCTGCTGCCAGCTTGTCTGGAAGGCTCCATGACTCTCACATGTTCCCAATACCTTCATTGCTCCTACTTAAGGAAGCAACAGCATGGCTGTAAGACCTTTATGTGGCACTCTGCCAAGACCCTGTGGATGTGTGTCAAATCAGCAAAAAAAGGGTGGTTGCGACTGCATCCGTGAGCTTTGGTGGTAGGAGATTGCAAGAAAAACTGACACAACACTTATGGCTCATTGGGAAAAAATAAACCCAATGGGTTTTGTGATGAGTTCAATAAAGCAACTCTCAAGTTTAATTGGCAAAACATTAAATGGGATTGTAGGAGGAGGTGGGGATAGGGTAAGGGTGTTCCATGGATATGAACTCGAAGCAAAATGAAGGGCTGCGAAACTGTGTGAACTAAACCCCATCAGGGAAGGCTTACTAAAACTTGAACCAGGAAAAATTATAGAACTCTATAAATAGCTAAACTGAAAATTGAATGCATTTGTGTGTATGTGTGGATGCACACGTCTATCTATGAAGTCATGTGTGTAAAAGAAATATAGTAGTACTTCATGTGTTGGGGTTTTTTTAAGTAGTGGAAAATGTTTTAATGATTTTCTTTATTTATTTTTTTCCTAGAGACAGTACATTATGTTCTGTCCTTAGGGCCAAAAATACAAAGTGCCTATTTTCATGAGGAATCTACAGAAGGAGGAAGGGAAAGTATTATGCAGTGTAGCAAGGGTATAGTAGCCATTCCACAGTGATTACACATCCAAGCAAAGCATGTACTAGAAAACTCAAAAATATATTAGAAGCGGAAAACAAGATGTGTGAAGTGTTTCCTATTCCCTCCCCACGCTTAATGACAACCGAGTGAGCAGGGAGGCGGTCATGGAGTTTAACCCCTTGTATTTGAGAATAAGACTGTATTTCAGCGGCAGGCAGCAAGCATGTTATGTATGCATTAGATTGAGGACTTCCTCTGCTTATTAATTTTGCTCCCTCAAAACTTGTAGTTATTTTTGATGTGTTAAAATAGTCCAGACACAAACCAGAAGGGACTAGAAGCACCAAATAATGCAGCAGACATTCAGGAATTAAGACAGCTGAAATGAGCCCCATCCTGAATGGCTCCTTAATTAATGTGCAAAAGTGTTTTTAGTTTTATACCAGTAATTTGTGATTCAAAGGCTGTCCCCCCACCCTCCTCCCATTATCTTTTCATACCTTTCATTCATCCTGCAGTGGTCAAATGATGAATGGAATCAGTCTTCTGGGAAAAAAAAAGGAAAAATAATAAAGCAAAAATGCTCTTTTTCATACAGAATTCAATGAATTAAAGAATCTGTACAGCTCAATTTGATTTAAGAGCAGGACGCAGTCTGGAGTGTAATGCCCTCATATCATGAGGGAATCAAGTTCATATTCAAGTCTCCTTTGCCGGCTTGTTTAGTCGTTTATGATAACATCAGTAGCTTGGTAAATGATGTAATGGGAGTTAAATCAGGATGACCAACATAAACATCTGTCAGTGCATGTGAACATTTGATGTATGACCCCAAGGCCCAGTGCAGCAGTCAGTATCTTGGCAAGGAGTCCTTGGACGTCAGCATCACTCGAGGTTGCAGGATCGCACGCTGGAAAAGATACACGCTGTCTACTCTGTGCTGTTAGCTGGTAACTGGGTACGTGATCTGGCTGGTTGGTATCGGGTGTATCCCTTGCCAGCGTGTCCCCTCCTTAACTCACTGTGGGCAGAACTCACCTCAGTGCCAGGGGTCAGGGCAAGGCACTGGCATCACAGTGCTTCCCCTGGTGAGCCTCAGCTGGCATTGGGTGATGAGTAGGCTCGTGCAGGTTCTCTGAATGCAGAAGAGTTTTACAGAGATAACTGTTATCATTCTGGGTAGCTGTATAGATTGAGATTTACAGACCGATTTTGTACCAAAGAAATCAGCCTTAGTATTTTGTGATGGTAATATCAGAGGAATCATTTCCTGGGCTCGCATTATATGAGTTATTTTCATTCAGATAATCTTGTCATCGTGTTCTTGCATGGGTTTGTAATTTTCTGAAAGCATACAGGCTGGTATGTTCGTGTTCCTCATTAATATTTCATTATTATTGTTTTTAATGAGATTCATATAGGAAACTGATAGTATCTAGTACAGACAAATGTGTAAGTTATTGAATCTGTATGCCTGCCACAGAAATGGACAGAAAGGATCTAAAAAAATGTCTTGCAGAAAGCAGCACAGAGCTAAGGGATCTCTGCCAGCTATGTTTTGGATTGAATTGTTATTTGAAGGTAACACAGGTGCGAAGGTAACACAGGTGAGAAACACCCCAGTGAGGGGCACCGAGGGCACCCTGTCATCAGTGGGAGCCTCAGCATATGCAGTGGCTGGACATGAAAACCGTGATTGGTCCCATGTGCCCACCCCCCCCAAAACCAGCTTTGCTTTAATGCATGGGGATACTTGAATACTGTTCCCATTCACGGTACATTCTTGCTGTTATAAACATGGTTGTTTTCACACAAAAACTAGGCATTTTTAGCTATTTTACTTCTTTTTAATAACTTCAAGGTACTGCATGCTTGTAATTTACTTCAAAAGAAGTCTTTTATCGGTCTTGAATAAATACATGAAGTTGCAAAATGCAGACATCTTATTGCCATGACTTTTCAAAATAGAGCTGGCAGCGTCCCTCAGTTTTTATTATGAATATAATCTAGAGTCTGTTTGCAACAAGAAGGAGTAAGTTATATATTCCAGTGTTATTAGGATTTTGGAGATGAAATGCAAGCCATTCAAGAACGCAAATGAAGCTCCATTACTTCAAAATAAATAATAAATGCAAGCTAAAATATTTTATCTCTTTAAAGAGGAACTACCAACTATAAAAAAAAAAATCATAGTTAGCTGGATATGTTAAAATTAAAAGTGCCAGAACAGCACACTGTTATTCTAAATGAGAAGAAATACTGAAGAAAGAAACCACCCTTCGTCGCCCGCAGATGTGCACACGTGCACCACACATGCCCAATTTGGCTTTTACAAAGTATGCTGTCAAGTGAATACTGTCATGTTCCCTGTTTAATCAGTTTCCTCTTTTATTTGTGCGCTGTTGTATATGAAAGGAAATCTGCTTGTAAAGTCAGGCTTTTTAATAATTCATTCACAAATGATTAGAGTTCAAGGAGAAAGTTGTTCCTTTAAATGGCTGAGCCAAACAGGAAAAAAACACGGGTATCAGGGGATGAAAATCACTTCTGCCTACATTATGTATTGTATATTTAAATTCCATGTTCAGGCTTAAAAATTAGGTAGGGCAGGACCAGCTGCAGCAGGGCATCCATTCCAGGAGATTGGAGATGCTGATCAGCACCCGCACAACCACCATTTACACAGACGAAACAGTGCTGACCAATTTGGTGGCGTGGCATTTGGAGGCAGGCGGAGGGATGGTGAGAGCGACTCGGCGGGTGGGCAGGGCACGGGCCTGGCTGGGCTTCAGCGCTTTGGGTGATTGCACTTGTGCCCTGGGAAAGGGCTTGCAGTGGGGTTTTTATTTCATGTGTTCCCTCCTTTCTCTTGTGCAAGGAAACAACTACCAAGGGCCTGGATTCAGGAGTGTGTTTAGACTTGAAGCTTCCCTTTGAAATCCCTGTCAACACTTTCCCAACATTCAGCTAAACAGTGAAACAAGACCATGAGGATGCTGAAGCAGAGATGAGAGCCTGTGCATTGTACTCATTCTGGTCTCCAGAACTGTCCAAGTGGCCCCAGAAAGCCTCTTTCTATTAATGAGAGCATTCTCTTCAACTGCTTTGCTTTCCAGAAGCAGCCTAAGCAGCTGCAACCCATGTTTCCAGTATTTGCAGGGGGCTGGTTGTACAAGTGCAGCTCAGACACTGCATGGTGAGACACAAGTACCTTTCCATTTTGGGGTGGGGGGGGCTTGCTCAGCAGGGATGGTCTGCACTTCTCCCATGCAAAGCCAGTATGCTTGTGTGTGGTTAGTGTATATACCATCCTTGGGGATGCTGCCGTGCCTTGCACTTTGCCTCTCATCCTCCTGAAGCCACACTTGAATGAGTGAAAGGGTGTTGTCTGAGTCACTTGAGTGTGATGATGCCATTTAGATGTGACTGAAGCCCAAACGATGATAGAGGCATGAAGAGGAAGAAAGATAGCACTTGTCAGATAGAACTCTGTGGTCAGCAGATGCAAGAATATTTATTGGTCAATATTGCATGTATGGTCAAGAACGTCTTGGCCATGGAAATATGTAATCTCATTTATTCAGCTGGAACAGCCTCAGCCCAGGCCCCCAGTATCATATGAGCTAGTTCAGGTCTAAGCTGTAGGTGTCTCAGCATGGGACGGAGTTTGGTAAGTCCCAGAAGTGTCATTGGGGTGTATCTGCCATGTGGGAAAGGCTGTTGGTAGTGATACAGTGACCCTGGATGTGGTGGGGTCAATGGCTTTCTTGAAAGAATGAGCAAGTGGCAGCTGGCCATGGTCCGCAGGCAGGTAAGTAGCTTGATGATAGGTGCGGTACCAGTAGATGGTGCTGAAGAATGGATAGCACAGGTCCCAGGTTTCACGAGGACCCATTAAGAATTCTTGTTTGGTAGCATTTTACTAGCTCCTTGCATGCCAGTCCGTGTGTGAACATTGAATCATCAGCTGGGTGCAACCTGGGCCCTGAGGTCTGAGCCAAACAGGCTACTGAGTGTATCGTAACTTCAGTTTCTCCTGCTAAATTGAAGATGCTTCATGTTTCAAAATTGGGCGTGTTGCTAGTATAACATTCCCTCTACTAAGCATGCTCTGAAACTGCTTACTCACTGGCAGTAGGGAGCATTACTTTAGTGGCTTATCATAACACCCAATAGCTGCTCATTTTCAGTAAAAGGCCAATGTTTATTGGCTTTCCTGCTATTGCCTCTGTGCTCTTCTGTCATGTACTGCTTTTGTCTCAGAAGGTCTGCAGTACTCGTGGGTGTGATTGAGTCCCAGAAGACTCTTACTTGACCTTGGTACACTTTGAGTAATACCCAAAGCTGTCTTTTTTCACCTCGGGTTGTATCCTAGTTGCTACAGGTCAGAACTGCTTGAGTTCGTAACTGCGTAGGTGATTACTATAGTGTTTTCCATTTGAAGTAGGAAACTGCCTGTGCGAGAAAAAAGAAGTAGAATTTGAGATTGTTTAACAAAAAATAGTTTCAATATTTTGCAAGTTCAATTATGAGTGATTTTCCATTATTAGCTTTACATGCTTTTAATGCGGAGTGTAAATTAGGCCACAGGAAAAGGACGATCTGGCTTCAAAGAAACAATTAGGCTGATTGTGTTCTTCAGATTCGTGGAAAACAGCTGTGGGTGTAGTGGTAGCTCCCAAGCTTTCTTCCATGCTAGCATACAAGATGCGCATGCAAGGTGGACACTTCTGCTGTGTGGGAGTTTGGAGGAGAGGCTTGGTAAAACTGGTTGGTGAAATTACCAACAGAGCTGTAGACCTGCAACAGTAGGATCTTTTAGAGGTGTGTGAGCTAGGGGAGGGGGACAGGAGAAAAGGCATCCCACATCCTCCTCATGCAACTGTTAAGCCTCATGGACAGAGACCACACTGCATAGATGCATGAAGACATTCTCTTTCACTGCTGCTTGCCCATTAAGAAAAGTTTCTGTAAGAATGTAATTATCGTTCCTTTGATTGAAATGCAACCCTACCCGTATTAATACAGCCTCTGAGAGGCATGTCTTGTGCATGTACTACACATTCACAAACCTTTGTGGGATGCTTTGAAGGCAAGTGGGTATGTAGCTAACTGCTGAATTAAGAAAGGTCTTCAGAGAGGCAAGAGTAGGAAGAAAAAGCATTATCTTAATACTTAATGACTTGTATTTAGCTATCAGTATGTCTTCTTGCTATTCCTTGTGCAGTGTACTCTTGGAATTAAATTCAGAAAACATGACTCTAATTTTCATGTACTTGTTTGCATGTTAACTTTTGTACATGAAGACTAAACTTATATGCAAAATAAATTGCTTATTTTCCATGTGAGAATACCATTTTGTGCATGAAAAGGCATGTTCATGGGGGATAACATGTATGCAGAGCAATAGGCCATGAAAATCACCAGTGATTTGGTTGTATCCAAGCTGGAAGGTGGTACCACAGGGAATGCTCCCTTTGGAAAGCCGGTGGTTCTGCCAGGAGAGACTCTTCTCATTGACCTTTAAGGTTTTGTAGTGATTATTCTTCAGATTTCCCTACAGCTTTTCATAGAGCTTATCTAGGTCAGTTAGTTAACCTCCACTGCTCATATCTGGTACCCAATGACCTGCATGTGGGTGACTAACACATCTGTATATGTCCAGAGCCTGACATTTTTGATGAGAGATTTCCCAGGATTTCTCTACGCCTGTTATTCAGAAACAGGTATGGAGGAGCAGCTGTTCCTGAACAAGTCCATGAACCAATAGTCTTTTTTTTAGGAAGAGTCCACATTGCTTCTGGACAGTCTTTAGGGTATTGCAGTATTGGTTTTGGTGAAAGAGGAACAAAGCACTCTTATTGCAGAAGAAGAGTGGCAACTCATGGAAGACTTCAGAAATAGCTGCTGTTCAGTAATCCCACATAAAGGCAAGCTCTATTCTTTCGCTGTGGATGTGCTGCAGGGCTTGGTTTTGGGCTTCTGAAGACCTGTCTTCACAGTTTATGTTACTTAGTGGTTGTCTGAATTGTGACTTCAGAAACATTTAGCTTGGCAGGCAAACTGAAGAAGCATTGTTTAAATAACCAAACAGGTACAGGAGGCTATTTGATGTTTGGAATCGTCAACAAATTATGTTGGATATCTATTTTCAGCGAAATCTTTGTAAGTTTCGTGCTGCTTCAAAGTAGAAATTCTGAGATCAGGTTTTGTTTGAGAATATTAAATTCACAGGGGTACAAGTGCTTGTGTGTGAGGTGCTGCAGTTTGGTTTGGGCCAGCAACTCTTTGCTGGCTTGCCAGTGGTAACAGAAGCAATAACTGTGCCTTGAAAAAATATGTGTTTCTCCCAAAAAGCTCCAGCCCTTTCAGCAAATGCAAAAAATTAGCAAAGATCTTCATTGTTTGATGTTACGGATTTCATCAGCACCTGGAAGAGGAACGCAGTTCATAACATAAAACCCTTCCAGCCTCCCTTCCAGCACAGGCCAGTTGGTGTTTCTAAAAGAGACTCTTTTCATACGTGTGTCTGAACAGGTCCTGTAGCCCATCTTTTGTTTTAAAGCTGAGAAATACAGGAAGTCCTTTTGAGTGGTATTCATTCTACCTAATTTTCATTACACCTTCCTTCTGGCCAGGCTGTGATGCTTTTGCAGATGCCAATGACTGCTGGGACTATCAGAGAGCAGCCGCTGAGCCTCTCCAAAGCTACTCGCTCTGGCCCCTGGTTGCAGCAATGGTCAGACCTGGCAGGCTGCATTTGTGCCCCAAAACCATGAGAGAGTATTTATCTGACTTTTTTTTCTCAGCAAGTGTCAGTATTTCAGTGCAGTGCTTTGCATGGCTCTTTGTCTCTTTGGATTTGCAAGTTACTGAGACTTAGAAACCTTGTTTATTGTTCCCTCTCTCACTTTCACATGACTTTTTATTGAAGGCCTGAGCACTTCATAGGCAGAGTGTTAGATTCAACATTCTTTTTAAATTAAATGTACTGGGGTGACCTAATCAGATGCTAGCTGGTTGACCACAGGAATGGGAACCACGATACTCTGTAATCTAGTTTAATGTTAATTCACTCTTTGACCTTAGGCAAACAGCTTAGTTGCTGCAAAATGGGGATGATAATTCCTTTGAAATGTTGACAGAAAATTGAATAAATAAGCAAGTTTTACTCTCTGTGGATCAGAAAGTCTTCTTTTCAAAGGGACATCAGGGCTTGCATTCTTTCAAGTGACTTGGGAATCAACGGGTATAGCACAGGCTTGTGGATCACCAAGCACGTACCGTGTTTTCTAGTACTGAGCCCTGTACCTCAGCTTTCTGTTATGTGCGTGGGTTTTTTTTCAGGGTGGAGTGAGGGATTCATGCCTTGCCTCCAAAGACCATGCCATTCACCACTGTACGCCTTTTGGTGTGGAGAAACGAGACAAATGGACATCCTACTTCCCCTTCAGGCAGAAATGTAATGCTCAATTCCATGATGGTTTTAGTTTTGAAGTAATGTGCCTTTATACTAAATAATGACATTAATGAACCTCGCTCCATAAGGTTAAGTGCAGCAGTGGCTTCATTTGCTGTCAGTGAATTTGCTTCTCTGGCTTTGCCTGAAATTTCCCGTGAAACTCAAAGTGGTCCACTTGCTGTTTAACATCCCGGTGACAAAAGAGCTCGTGAGAGCAGAGCAACCTTTCCAGTTTTTAATTTCTCAATTGTGTTTTCTAAGTTTTGACGTGCCATTTATTTTGATACCTGGTATTTTTCAGGCCACGCTTTTATTTGGTGGGAATAGCATTAACGTGTATTAAAGCAGAAAAGCCTGAGGAAAAGGTTAGAAGTTATTCCCAGAATGTAAATAATTTCCTAAATTTTGGGCTCTACAAGTCTGATGTGTTTTAAATGGCCTTCCAGAGTGCAAAATGAAACTCAGCATGGCATTTAACCAGCAGTTTACAGAGGTGCTAGTTATTCCACTTGGCTATATTTAGGAGTCCAGGAAACAACAATGACAAAAAAAAAAGTGAAACATTCTTGCAAAAAAATTAAAGGAACAGTTTCAGCTATAAAACTGATGTCTACAGCAAAAAACCACAGCTGCTGAATGTTACCAAATCATAATAATTGTGACGGAATTACATCCCGATCTTTCTTTAAGACATCTTCACCCATGTGAAGGCCTCTTGATTTAAACAGCGCTCCGCAGCAGCAGGAGGGTTTATGTTAGAGGATCCTGGTAAAACTGGACTGCTCATGTAAATCAAGGCTTATTTTTGCATTCCAAAGGGGAGTGAGATACAAGCCATGTGAAGCAACCTTTATACAGAGACTCTGCACTAGTGAAGTCTCAGCTGGATGCTGTGCCCAGCTTCCAACAGAAAGCAGTTGACCAGTCTGAGAGGGAGTCCAGAGGACTGCCCTGTGGCTTGGAAACATCTCCCACAAGGAAAATTGGGGCAAACACCATGTGTTTGGTCTGTGAAAGAGCACAGAAGGCAATGGGATGGCAAGATAAATCTTCACAGGAGCAAGAAGCAGCCACAGATCCCGAAGGGGGTAGGACAAGAGCAGAAGTATAAAAAATATATATAGGCGTAGTTGAGGGACCACCTCTAGCTTAGTGAAACCTTACTTAGTAAAGAAAAGACAGTACAATTAACATAGGTAAGTGGACATAAGTAGTCCCTCTCCAGCAAATAAAGTAGGTAAAGTAACTTAAGTTGATATTTTGCACTCTGCCTTATGAAGTGATGTAACTTTTACCAACCTTTAAAATAGTGATTGTGAATGAGTCAGTGTTTCTCAAGGGCTTTGGTCAGCTGTTCCCGTTTACTGGTCTGGAATCTCACTTTTATCATGCAATCTCCCTCAGCTTCTCATGTGTTTAAAACCAAAGTTGCTGTCATTATACTGGGATACTGTCATAGTCAAGATTGGAAATTCACTGTGATAGATGCTACTTAAATACTCAGGGAGGCAGTTACCTGCTTTTGCAGGTGTGTGGTTAAATTGCTTTCCTGCTATAGTACAGTTCATTCAGGCTGTGATTTCTCATCACAGCGCTTTTATAACCTTAGCATAAATGCAGATTTATCTTCAAAAGGTTGGGTTTTGCTGCAAGAAAGTGCTAGAGAACATATTGATGCAAGTTTCCTTCCTTAATTCCCACCTTCCCCAGGATAAACGGCGTTTGCACTGGCTGAGCATGCCTGTGTGATTACGCTGCCATAGTTCCATTGGACAGCTATTCTTCGTGCCGACCTGGCCTCAGCCCAGGCTGCTGTAAACACAAGATGCATTACAGATTAGAGGGCATCCTCTTGAATAGGAGCATCAGCGGGCCCGGCCCAGGCACAGGCGTCGTGTTGTTATGAAGGGGAGGGAGCTTGTCTCACAGTGCTAGTCTCAACATCCTCCAGACATGCCAAAGGGAGAGCCTGGGAATGACTGTGTTAAAGGGTGGATTGACATTTAGTTCTCATGTCTCTCCTCCAAGAGTTTTGCTGCTATTCAACAGTGATTACTTGGTGGTAATCACCCCCTTTGCCCTCTTTGCCTTCCTCTCAGGCAGGTAGGAAGTCATTTTATAGCCAAGCACCCTCTTTGCCTGTCCTCCCTCCCACCCCAGCCCCTTGCTATGAGCAGGTCGGCAGCAGTGGTCAGAGGTATCCCTAATGAGGTCCCTAGCTACTCACTGGGCTGATTTGGTTGTAGATTTTAATAATGTGAGGTTATTTTGTTAGCAGCTTTACTTTCCAAGTCTTTTCCCCCTTCCAGCACCCCTAGGTACAGCTCTACTGGATCAGTTACCATCTGCTCCAGTGTTTGCGTTTAGCCTGCAGGGCCTGTGATCTCAGAAATATTTCCTGTAAATGGGATCGCTCATGCCAGGCCTGTCACACAATAGATATATAATTGGATAAAACCTGAACTGAAAACAACAAACAAAAGAAGAAAACTACATGTTGTGCCATACACAGCGCGTGAGGCTGTCCAAAATGGGATACACTCCTTGTTTATGTCTTAAGCTGCTCTCATATATCTTTTTTATTCTCCTTTGCTGTTTAACAACGTCAAATTAATGTAATAACTAAATTCCACAGTGCAGTTTTTCCTCACTTAATATCCGACTCGAGCAGCTTGCAGTGCACAAGCAGAACAGCACTAGCACCACAACAAATGTATTTGTTGCATTTTAAGTCGTTATCCTCATCTGGGATACCAGCAGGAGCCCACGTGGAGGTTGGAAATCTTTCTGCTTCTCCAAGGGTTGGCTGCTCACAGCATTTCTTGTTCAATGGCAAGCAGGATGATGCATGGCCTGGGAGCAAGGGCGGGCCCCAGGGGAAACGGCTAGCAAAGCACAGGCAACCAGTCCCCTGGTCAACAAGAGCAACTGTGAGCATGGCAAATCATTGATCCTTGCAAAGGAAAAAGAAATGCAAAATGTCTTTAAACCTACTTTGAAGGCCTCCTGAGTAGGGGTGTGGGTTTGTGTAAGACACATACTGTATCCTTTGGGACAGCTCGCCTTTGGGACCTGCCAACCTTTCTGCAAGAAGGTGGAGTTGATGAAAAACATCTGATGTGATGAATCCACACAGAAATGTAAAAAACCCCAAATCTGATTAAATAAATCAGAAATTGATCACTGTGGTTTCCCCCTTGTTCATAATGTAAATTTTCTTCGTCATCACTGCAAGAACAAACTGTGAGTCGAGTCTGTGCTGTTATTCTAGTAGTAGTGAACTTACAAATACATTTTCTGTTTTGTTGGAGGGACTGCAAATGCTGTGTGCTAGTCAGAGCTTGCAAAAGCTGCTCGGAAGTGCACTGCACAGCATCAAGAAAGGAATTGAATTCAGCTTCAGTCAAGACCAATAATTGGTTTTTATACTTAAACCAAAAAAAAAAGAAAAATCCCCAACCAAAAGATGTTCATTTGTCTCTGGAAGATAAAAACAAAAAAAAAAAAATATCCCAGAGTTTGGATTTGATTGCCTTCCCTTAAAGTAATAACAGTAAACCTAATAAAGGGCCTGATTTGCAAATTTCTCCCAACAGACAGTGCCACGACGTTATACTAACTTTGACTTATTTATGATAAATGTACTCTAAAGCACCAGAAAACCTTGAATCCTTTCTAATTCCAACATAAATGGATTACATTTTATCAGTATAGCTTATCTCCTAGAACTCTGCCTTTTTTTCTTGCATCCTTTTTTACAAACCCACAAAACATGTTTTAGTCTATTTTTTTGGCCATGACCAGCAATTTCTAAATCAGGAATAAAATCCTAGTGCCATTTTTGGCAATGGGCTATGTTATTGGTTTCTGCAATGCCAACATGTCATCAATAATGGTTAAATATAGCCCTGTAAATTCACCGTTCCTAAAAGAAAGTGTCCTGATATATTACAGCAGCTTCCGTTTGCTGTTTGAACTGTAGGTTTAGTGGTTCAGAATAAAATCAGGTTTGATGAGCCTTAAAGAAACAAATAAACCAAGCCAGAAGCAATCAAAAATACATGGGAGTTCATAAAAAGTGAGCCTTGGTTTCTTTGTCTAGAAGATTAACACTTCCTCAGGAGGGCTGTAATAGGATTGAGCCTTCCCTCTGGTACTTCAAAGACATGTGCTCCTGAAGACTTTTGCTGAGAAACTTGCAGTATCGTTTGCTTTGCCTTTGCTTTGCTTCCCAGTTTCTTTCAAAACTTTAGGGAGGATCTGAACTGAGAATCATGTTGCTCCTCCTCCTTATTTTTATCCCTCAAATATTTTCTCTGTTTTCTATGCAAATTTTTATTATTTATATTTATGCAAATTTTTATTTTTATCCTTAAAGAAAAAAAATAATAATCTGAGTTGCATGACAGTTGGAGATTTTTTAACATAAATCTCTCTCTCATGTGACTACTTTGGTACTTTCACATGCTGTATTCTTGTGTTTAATGATGTAAAGTAAAACACTCTTCTTTTTCATTCAAAGTGAGCCACAACATGTATTTTTATTACATCTGCAGTGCTGTTCTTCTTTTTTTTCTGGGAGAACACACTGTAGGCTTTGACGTCCCAGGCACTATGTACCATGTAATGAATTTAGCTCTCAGTGTTCATGTGTGGTTGTAATGCACTGTCTCCTTTTTTCCATACTTGGGCTATTTCCCCACCCCTGTTCAGATGGTTAGGCTGCTTTCCTTGGTGGTGGAAACCTTGAAAGCCTTCTGACTGAAGACAAAGCAAACCACCCTCTAGGTAAGTGTTAACTACTGGCCTGGCGATAGCTACCGCTATGTGTTTAGAGAAAAGAAAGCAGATGTATTACGTGGGAGAAGCGGGTCCTGTGCATGGGCTAAGCATGCTCTAATGGTTTGGCTCAATAGGTAATAGTTCCTATCTGGGCTGGGCAGATTCGAAAAGTAAAGTTGTGGTGGCCAACAAGTTCCCCTGGCTCCAGGGTTACACGGTGCCATGCTGGGCTCTCTCGTTCTCTCTGTAGGTCTTACAGAGACGTGTGTGCTGCTTAAATGCCTGCAATTGCCATTTCTGGATCTGTCTGTAAGTTGATGTGCCTGGAGTTGGGTAGGGAGCAGAGAATCAGACACAGATATATGCAATCTTTGGCCAGGTGGCTGAATCACAGGATGAAGCTCCCTCTATATGCCCCTAGGAGACATCAAGGAAAGAACCAGAAAGTCCCCAAGCATCTTGTTCGTTTAGTTCTTGTTCTTTCTATGACAAGTTTTGCTCTTGTACTGATTGAAATGAGTGGGATTAGACAGGGCACACCAGTTACAATTTAGTATTTCACTTCAAATGTGCTGTCAAGCTTTGTAATTCTATTGCCAAGATTTCTCATAAAGCATTTTGGTATGTTAGTTAATACATTTAAATCTACTTAAAAAGCCTCTCTCTCTCTCAAGAGTAAATGGAGCCCTGCTTAATATTCCTTATTAGCTTACTTAGGGGGGAAAAAACGGTTGTCTTTGCCATATTGGCTGACATAGGGAGTTGTATTCTTACTCCATGTACTTTACTAATTTGTAATCTTTCACTCTAAGTAGCTTGTTTCCATCTTCTAGCGATTTGGTCATTTAGTATCTGCCTTGACTAATAGTGCGGTGTAGCAGCACAATTTCAATGACCACAAATAAGCAAGAAAAAGTTGCAGACTAATTCTGGAAGCTGGACCTACCCGAACAGAAACTTCCAGTCTGCTACACAATGTTCACCTAAGCCCCAGTGAAGCAGACCCCTCTGACCAGCCTCTGGGCCTGCTTGTTGATTACCAGGAAACATTAACCAAGCTATGGAAGGTACTCATTGCTGGCACTTTTTGCATTACTAAGCGGTGCACAGGGGCTCCAGCTGTGTGGTGGATAATCCCAAAGTTTCCCAGTATGGCTGCAGGGTGGTGGGACTTGGCACTGTGATGGTATTGAGGGCTTTTTGGGGCAGCTGGGACCCTCTTTTTGTCCTCCTCACCTGAGGGAAAAGGAATAGTGGGTACCTGGGGTGACCCTGCTCTGCTTGGTACGCAGGGCTGGTGACATTGTCCAGGTGTGACCCAGCATGCAGCTATGGTCCGTGTGATGGAGGGTTGTGTGTCATTGGCTTCTTTCATATTGGGATTGGGCTCCTGGTTTATTGCAACCCTGTAAATTATGCCTTTGCTTGCTATAAATTAACCACTGTATGAAGTGCAAAGTCCAGAAATAAAAGGACATAAATAGTTGGGTTTGAAAGCTGTATCATCATCTGTAGATGTTTAAGTGGGGATTTTATCCGTTAGATTAGAAATACCACTTATCTCATCCTTCTGGTTATTTTCACTACCCTTCTAACTTGGAGATAAATATCCCTTAATGGTTTTTTTATGCGTTTTATTTCTTTTTCCATGATGATCAGATCAGTTCTGGCTGAAAATGAAGCCAATTATCAAGAACAATAAATAAAAAAGAGGCGCGCATTGCTCCTTCTGCACTGAAAGAAAGAACAGTAAGTTGAGACAAAACAAATTTGGTTGCCAAGTCCAAGTACCAAAGGCAGCAAGGAGAACTCGGGCCCCATCCTAATTAAAGAGATCTAAACACAATGAAAACATATTGTACTGATGTCATATGTTAAAATATTTATAATTGCACAAAAAGGAATTGCAGCCTATTGAAAACATTTACAGAGCTCACCATTTCTGTGAGCTAAAGAGAACAGTGACTGAAAAGGACTGGTTTTGCTCAACTGTGAAAGTTTTGCTCTTCAGGTTTCTCCTGTGAGGTCCAACACTACCTTGCCACTTTGTCTTATCACTCGCTGAGATAAACGAAGTGTGCTGCTGACGTTGTATCCGAAGACAGAAGATGATATCTGTCAGGAATTGCCATTTCCCCGGGCATTGTGTTGCGATTGGCTCTGCTGGAATAATTTCAGCTGCCAGGAAGCCGTTTGCAACACAAGGGCCCTTCATATTGATCCGGCATGCCAGGTTGCTTGCAGGAGGGCCAGAGGCTCCTGAAAGGAGAGGGAGGAGAGCAAGGGCATTTGGTTTGACAAAAACAAATACTTTTGCCTGTGTTCTGCAGAGAAATAGCTGGGGGAAAATGATGTGTTGGAAATCACAGTCCCTTTCAGCAAAACCAGAGAGGCAATAGGAAAGTCCACAGCTGTATGTATACAGAAAATCTTGAAAATGCTGAAAAGTCAGGCTGAACTAATTTTCCATAGCTGTGTGTAATGGGTATGGTGAGCAAAAGGCACGGGTGGCTTATGATGCTCCAGAGTCCACTGTCTCTGGTGGATTGCACTACCTGGTACACACTGGTGTGTCAATCCACCTGTGTCCGTTGTGTGGACAAGATCCACGACATATGTTCCCAGAGAAGCTTATTGCAGATGTGCTCAGTTAAATACTCTCTGCAGTATAAAAATAGGTTTTTGGCTGCACATCATGTACTCATTGGAGTAGGAACTTTTCAACTGTGGCTTAATTTAATATCTTCCTTGTTGGTGTTTATGTTTCTTGAGATTCATTTACATGTTATTCTTCCTCAAATGCCGTTGAGATCCTTTTGTAAGTAAATCATGCAAGGACCTTTTTACGTTTCTCTAGTATTGACAAGCTCTATGCCAATATATGGACATACTGAGGCTTCTTACTAGCATATTTGCTTACTAACATACTTGCTGAGGTGAGTAGCTGGAGAGAGGACGCCTTCAACAGCTGAGCGGGGGAAGCTCCGCGTCCAGGAGCCCCAGCTCAGAGCGGCGACAGCCACCGAGGGAGCCTCAAGCCCTCGACAGGACCTGCCCAGGAGCTGGCAGCTCCGCGGCGGGAGCAGGGACTCACAGGGGGAGAGCCAGGAGCAGCGGCACCAGCCCTGGCTGGGTATAACCTGCCCCAGGGAGGGCTGTGACCAGGACGGGTCGGGGCAGTTCGTGCGGGCGGGCGAGCGGGATGGTGAGCACCCGTCGTATGGCCAGGGCCCGGCCTGGGAGCTCTGCTCTGGCTGCCCCGGCGGTGGCAGCGTAGGCACCCAGACAGAGCCGATGAGAGGGGAGGCTGCAGTGCAGAGCTCGGGGTGTAGAGAGTGCCTGCACTGGTCTGGTGAGGGGAAGGTGCACAATGGGCAGGGCTGCGCTCGGTGCTCCCTGGTGCAGGTCCTCCTGCAGCAGGTGCCTGAGCTGCGGAATGTTGTTAACAGGTTTCAAGATGTCAGGGTAGCTGTGAGGAAGCAGGACTGCTTGCTCCAGGCCCAAACTCTCCAGGGGCCTCAAGCGTCCATCGTAGCTCATGGAGCAAAGAAGGAGGCTGCTAAGCCAGGAAGCTGGGAAATAGTAGCAAAAAAAAAAAAAAAAAAAAAAAGAAGAAAAAAAGGAGAAAAATCAAAAAAAGGAGGAAGAGGACAAGTAAAAGCAAGGGGCTTCCTCCTAAATCTGTTGTCCCCACTCAGAACCGCTTTGCTGTCCTGCAGGGGGCTGACGAAGAAACACACACCTTGCACCAGAAACAGCCAGCTGATGCACTGGTAACGAAGATCACTGCTGGTGGTGCCAGGAAAAAGCGGCAGGTCATAAGTAGTACGGGACTGTACTCCGAAAGGAACAGAGGCACTCATCTGTCTACCTGACCGGTCTTAAGGGAGGTGTGTTGTGTACCAGGGGCATGGATCAGGGATGTTGCAGAGAGGCTGCCTGCTCTAGTAAGTCCCGCTGTCTGTTACCCACTTCTAGTGATCCATGTGGGTGCTAGTGATGTAGGTAGCAGTAGCCTGGAGAACATGAAGAAGGACTACAGAGCCCTGGGAGAGTTGGTTAGGGGCTCTGGAGCTCAGATTGTCTTTGTCAATTCTCCAGGATAAAGGGGAAGACCTTAAAAAGGTTAGGCAGATTGGACAGGTTAATAAATGGTTAGAACAGTGGTACCATAGTAAGGGGTTTGAGTATTTAGAACATAGGACTCAGTATGGGAGGCCAGGTCTACTGGAGGCTGGTGAAGCTAGTCTGACAAGGCAGGGGAAGAGCAGTTTTGATAGGAGGCTTGCCAGATTGGTCAAGGATGCTTTAAACTAGATGTGTTGGGGGAAGGGGGCATCATTCCATCCCATCACACCCAGTCAGTTGCCAGCACCTATAATAAATGCTCGGAGCAGTGTAGAGATATTCCAGCTGCTCCAGCCAATGAGCCAGCTTCATTTGGAGCTCAGCTCAGATGCCTCTATACACCCGTAGCATGGGGAACAAACAAGAAGAGTTAGAGATGTATGCACGTCTATGGGGGTATGATATAATAGGCATCACAGAAACATGATGGGATGGCTCCTATGACTGGAGTGTTGGAATGGGAGGTTACAGGCTCTTTAGACAAGACAGGCTTAGCAGCTGGGGAGGGGGAGTTGCTATTTGTGTTAGGATAGGCTGGAGAATATGGAACTCTGTCTGGGGGCAGGTGAGCAGTGGACAGAGAGTTTGTGGGTCAGGGTTAAAGGGAGAGCAGCTATGGGGGACATTACTGTGGGGATCTGTTACAGACCGCCTGACCAAGAGGAATCTGTGGATGATGCACTCTATAGACAGGAACAGCCTCACGCTCACAGGCCCCTGTTCTCATGGGAGACTTCAACCACCCTGATACCTGTTGGAGCGATGGTACAGCCTGGCACAAGCAATCCAGGAGGTTCCTCAATTGTGTGGAAGACAACTTCCTTCTGCAAGTAATAGAGGAGCTGACAAGGAGGGGTGCCATGCTTGACCTCGTGCTCACGAACAGGGAAAGGCTGGTTGGAAATGTGACACTCCAGGGCAGCCTTGGTTGCAGCGATCATGAGATGGTTGAATTCTTGATCCTCAGGACAGTGAGAAGAGCGTGCAGCAAGCTCACTGCCCTGGACTTCAGGAGAGCAGACTTTGGCCTCTTCAGGAACCTGCTTACTAAGGTTCCATGGGATATAGCCCTGGAGGGCAGGGGGGCCCAAGACTCTTGGTTGATATTCAAGGATCACCTGCTACAAGCTCAGGAGTGTTGCATCCCAACTAGAAGGAAGTGCAGCAGGAGGGCCAGGAGACCTCCTTGTGTGGAAAAGGAGCTGCTGAGGAAAATTCAAAGGAAAAAAGGGGCTTATAAAAGGTGGAAGCAAGGACAGGCAGCCTGGGAATAATATAGGGATGTTATCCGGGAAGCTAGGGACCAGGTTAGGAAAGCTAAGACCAGTTAGAATGAAACTTGTCTAGGGATGTTAAGGATAACAGGAAGGGATTCTATAGGTGCGTAGCAAATAAAAGACAGACTGGGGACAATGTAGGCCTCCTCCGGAAGCTATCAGGAGAGCTGGCTACCCTGGATTTGGAGAAGGCTGAGGTTCTGACTGACTTCTTTGCCTCGGTCTTCACTTGCAAATGCTTTGACCACACTACCCAAGTCTTAGAAGGCAGACTCTGGGACTGTGAGAATGAAGACCTTAGGCCCACTGTAGGGGAGGATCTGGTTCGAGACCATCTTAAGAACCTGAATGTACACAAGTCCATGGGACCTGATGAAATCCATCCTCGGGTCCTGAAGGAGCTGGCAAATGAAGTTGCTAAGCCACTGTCCATCATATTTGAAAAATCATGGCAGTCAGGTGAAGTTCCCGACGACTGGAAAAAGGGAAATATAACCCCCATTTTCAAGAAGGGGAAAATGGAAGACCCAGGGAATTACAGACCAGTCAGTCTCACCTCTGTGCCTGGCAAAATCTTGGAGCAGATTTTCCTGGAAGGCGTGCTAAGGCACATGAAAAACAGCAAGGTGCTTGGTGACAGCCAGCATGGCTTCACTAAGGGGAAATCCTGCCTGAACAATTTGGTGGCCTTCTACGATGGGGCTACGGAACTGATGGACAGGGTTAGAGCAGTTGACATCATCTACCTGGACTTGTGCAAAGCGTTCGACACTGTCCCACACGACATCCTTGTCTCTGAATTGTAGAGAAATCAATTTTATAGGTGGACCACTCGGTGGATAACGAACTGGCTGGATGGCCGCACACAAAGAGTTGTGGTCAGTGGCTCAATGTCTGGCTGGAGACCAGTAATGAGTGCTGTCCCTCAGGGATCAGTGTTGGGACCGGTCTTGTTCAACATCTTTGTTGGTGATGTGGACAGTGGGATTGAGTGCGCCCTCAGCAAGTCTGCCAATGACACAAGCTGTGTGGTTCAGTTGATACGCTGGAGGGAAGGGATGCCATCCAGAGGGACCTTGACACGCTTGTGAGATGGGCTGATGCCAACCTGATGAAGCTTAGCCATGTGAGGTGCAAGGTCCTACACCTGGGTCAGAACAATCCCAGGCACAGCTACAGGCTGGGAGGAGAAGAGATTGAGAGCAGCTCTGCGGAGAAGGACTTGGGTGTGTTGGTCGATGGGAAACTTAACATGAGCCAGCAGTGTGTGCTCGCAGCCCAGAAAGCAAACCGTACTCTGGGCTGCATCAAAAGGAGCGTGACCAGCAGGTCAAAGGAGGTGATCCTGCCCCTCTACTCTGCTCTTGTGAGACCTCACCTGGAGTATTGTGTGCAATTCTGGTGTCCTCAACACAAAAAGGACATGGAACTGCTGGAACAAGTCCAGAGGAGGGCCACGAGGATGATCAGGGGACTGGAGCACCTCCCGTATGAAGACAGGCTGAGGAAGTTGGGGCTGTTCAGTCTGGAGAAGGCTGCATGGAGACCTCATAGCAGCCTTCCAGTACCTGAAGGGGGCCTATAGGGATGCTGGGGAGGGACTCTTCACTAGGGGACTGTAGTGATAGTACAAGGAGTAATGGGTTAAAACTGAAACAAGGGAAGTTTAGATTGGATATAAGGAGGAAGTTCTTTACTGTAAGGGTGGTGAGACACTGGAATGGGTTTCTCAGGGAAGTTGTGAATGCTCCATCCCTGGCAGTGTTCAAGGCCAGGCTGGACAGAGTCTTGGGTGACACGGCTTAGTGTGCAGGGGGGTTGGAACTAGATGATCTTAAGGTCCTTTCCAACCCTAACTATTCAATGATTCTATGATATCAAAGAAGAGTATTTATTAATTACTGTCTTTATCAGGAATTTAAGTGGCACCAGAAAGGTGATGGAAACTTGAAATATCTAAAGCATTGGTTTAGGGAAATAAGAGTATCTCTGTTTAGCTGTTTAATGTCTACCCATGATATCTAATATGAAATGAAAAACCAACTTGTAAATCATACAATAGAGAGAAAATGGCATTACTTCTCTGAAATTATTAATGAGCCGAGAAAAGCTATTGCATTTCTGCACGGCTTTGCTGTAGTTGGAAAAATTGACACTTTTTGTCAGAAAGATTGATAGCTCTGCAGGGGTTTGGGAAAGAACAAAAGCAGGTTAGTGGGGGGAGTGTTAGAAAGGGGTATATGAGGAAAGATGCCTATTGTTTTTCTAAGTAGCTACGGGTCATGTTAGGGGAATGCGGACAATCCCCACTTACCCACTAAAGGCAGTTTGAAGGTCAAGAGAATTCCAGTCAAAATCTATATACATGGGTGAGCGTGAGGCTGTCCCCAAAGTAACACGCTTGCTAGGAAGCTGGAGACAGTGGGTAGAGTATAGTGCCATGCTTATGCAGCTGCGTGGCTTTCCAGCAGCATGGAGGCAGTTCAGCCCATGGGCAGGCAGAGTGACTGACTGTTGGCAAAAACAACCAGTGTAATGAGGGCGGATGGCAAGAGCTCAGCAGGGGCAGAAAGACATTGAAAAAGCAAAAAATTAGCTTAAGTACTAAGGAAATCTTTCTCTGATTAACAGCTTTTAGGGTTTGCATTGTTTCCTCAGGGATGTGAAAGGCGGCAAACCTTTTGCAAATCAGGAACATGGCTTATTCTCCTAAAGCCAGGGGAAAGTCGTACCTGGGTGAAAAACCTTCAGAGGCAGGGAGGCACTGGACATGGCAGTGTTACCCCAGTCTACATGAAGTAGCATATGACCCTCTGATAGACAGAAGCAGCCACCAGATTTGGGGATACCTAATGGCTTTTGTCTTTTTCTCTTGATCAGCATCAGTAGCACACAGCAAGAGCCCTTCAGTGGCTTGCTTCTTAGTGATTCCCAACACGGGTTTTCTAGTCATGCTCCTAGCAGGGTGGTGCCGGTGTTTGCTTTCCAAGAGGCCTGTCCATCACCCATGCACGGCTCTTTGCTAGAGCAACATGGCTGCTTGCCTCACCCATTGAAGCAGACATTAGCTTGTCCTTCTGCTGCAGAATTCTCCAGCTCTGTCCTCTATTTAGTCCTACAACAACTCAATTAGCCTGATGGAAACGAGATGTCAAAATGCCCCAGGCTTCAGTGACTTACCCAATGTTGCTCAGAAAGCTTTGGCAGAGCGCTGCCTCCTGAATCTGCATGCAATCTAGCAATGGGCTGTTTGTCCTCCTTACCTTCAGACACAGACAGGGCGAGTGAAAGTCTGAGGCATTCAAAAGACAGTAAAAAAAAAATCTTTTATTTATTTAACTTTCTAACAATTTAATCAACATCCTGTTATTCTTAGGAAGTTTAGATATGGCTCTGCTTTTGGTTTTTTGTTGTTTTTTTTCTTTTCCTTAATTCAGCTTGACATATGCAGTCCTGGGGTCACTCCTTTTACACATAGCTACAGCCTTGGCAAGATAAATCTAGACTATCAAAGAAGAAACGTGTTCATATAATAAAGTATGGACATATTCTCCCAAATCTGTGTTTAGCAATTGAAGCTTATTATGAATGTAATTTGACTAAGGGGAAGAAAACCCTCACTTATCTTCAAATACTGCATATGAGACCTGCGTAACTGACAGATTGCAGAGCAGGTTTTAAAGTGGACATGAAAAGAATGGCAAATTCTGTTTTCCTGACAATAATTGCCATGGAAAGAAGTTGGGTTAGAGTAGCTGGAATAAAAAGTCAGGCTCTAAAAGAAAAATACTAATTATTGGTTTCTCTAATCATGCAAAATGAATGTTTTATGACATTTTAATATGATGCTTTTAGCCTTTCCCACTTTGTCAGTGCCAGCATCCTCTGAGCAGCTCATGGATGCTATAATTATGTGCTCCAAGCGATCAGCTGCATTGTGCCTTACCTGCCTGATTCAAGCTGAGCTGGAGACATGATACTCTGACTCAGTGATGTGCAAACCACTGCTCATTGGGAGGCAGAAATGAGGATGCCAAAACAGAAACTCCTAGCACTTGCCATAAGCTTTTGGAAGGGGATTTCTCATGGAAACTGAGGCTTGGGATCTAGAGAAGAGCTTTGCATCTGAGGTGTCTCAAGATGATAAGGTATCTGCATGCAGGTTCTTGATACAGCTTATTAAAAAGATGTGGGCTAGTTACAGTATCTGAATATAAATTTAGACCTCCATAAAATTTAGAAGCATTTGGATCTCAGCTTTGAGGCCAACCTTGCCCCTTTAGTGGGATGAAAACCCTTTACATATTTATTAAAACGAATTTGCCAGCTATCAGCCCCTAACCGTCTTTGCTTTTGAGGGGTTTGATTATAGATTCATATTTGAAAGGAGAACATTCATCTACCGTTTTCTCAACACTTAAAATTTTCCTGTTAAATTAATTCTCTGCTGATGCCTATTTAGATGGTGAGATAGGCTTATTTACAGGCTTATTTACAGGGTGTACTACTATTGAAATTAAATCTGCAGTTTAATTTCCCTTTTAATTTGTTTCTTCATTGGAAAAGCATCATTATTTCTTGGGAATGCTCTATAAGAAGAGGAGGCTGCTGTTTCTACTTCATCACTTCAGAGGTATACCACAGGATTTGGACGTAATGCATCTCTGTGGGGTTGCTGATTTCCTATATTTATTCAGGTATATGATTTGTAAATAGTATGGGAAAGTAAGGAGAAAATATTCTCATTTCAAGTGGGTGGTGCAGACTGTATACAACTGTTTTCCACCCTACCCCCATCAGGACGTGAAACAGCTGGTATGTCTCTCCAGAGACTAATGTGCTGTCTCTAGCTCCATTTTGCCTTTAAGCCTCAGGCATTACTCTGTAAGTGCACTCCAGGAATTAAATTAATTTACAAGCTGAAGAATATGCTGTTTCTCCTTATTTACAGGTCTCAGATAGGGCTGCTACTGTATGGTTGGGAGGATAATGCGCACATTGCTGTCGAGACTAACTAGCGTCTTCCCAGGGCAGTCAGCATGTTGGCCAGGGCAAGGGCAGCCTTGCAGCCTTCACCACTGTCTGCCCACGTCATTTCAGGTCCCAGTCATGTCAGCTCACTGGTGAGGTTATTAGGAGATAGTTCAGGTAAGCTATGCCTCCCCTTATCTTAACCTTTATCCCTGCCATGCACACATTTCTTAATATGTCAGTTTGGTTCTTCCAAATCATGTCCATTTGTACTTAAAATCGAATCGCTTTAAACTGTCTCCCTGAAAAATGACAGCTTCTGGAACCTAGCTCATGTTTTCCTGCATAGAGAGTGCAGACAGCATCTGTCTTTGAATCAGGTCATGCTCCAACCCCCGATACACACAGTCTTCCTTCTCCAGCTAATGAGAGCAATCCAAAATGGACTGTGATTTTTTGTTCATGTCAGTAATAGCCATCTCGGTTGCAGTTACTTCAAGAGCTCAGTGGTTCCTCCTATCTACCCCCTTTGCCCAAACTCCCTGGCAGGGTGTGTGTTTAGGTGTGCTGCTGCAGTGCTTCATCCCTGATGGCCCTAGCAACCTTGTCTGCCTTCCGGCATCAAGGTTCATCAACATATATATTTAGTGCCCACCCTTGTTAGCCCTGAAATAAACCAGAACTTTCCTCCTGCCCTCAGCCAGAACAGAATTTGCCTCTGCAGTGAGACCATGATAAGATCCGGTCTTGAAAGCCCTGTGTTTGTTGCTGGGGAGATTGGCTATACCTTGCCTTACATCTCTTCCAGTGAAATGCCACTCACAGACAGGTTATGTGTTATACACAAAAGCTGTACCCCTACACAGAGAGGAAGGGCACCAGCCCTGCTGCACACCAGTGTTGGAAACCCAGTGGTCGAACAGCAGCATTTGAATTAGAAGAGCAATTTTTAAACAGCTTCAAAGCATAATTCATGTCACAGTGCAGGAATGCTGAAGCTTTTTGATCTTCATCATCATGGACCTAAAGGTGAAGGGCTTTTTTCTGGGGGGCTAGTTTCTTAAATCCCCTAAGAAAAGGTAACTATAACAATAAGGGACCAGATGTGTGGGAGTAAATGCAGCTGTAACTGAATCCAGACGCTCTTCTGTATGTAGGGACATGAAGGGAATGTTCCAATAAAATTCACGTAATAAAAATCTGAGCCCTTTTTTTTTTCTTTCCCCCTTGCTTAAACTTGGATTCACATGTGTAGAATTCCTGTGGACTTTGATATGGATTGACATTAGCACCATACAAAACCGGGCTGCGAGAAAGATTTTTAACAGGCATGGTGTACTGGAAGGTAAATGATCTATGGAGACCTGCAAATTTCAACAGAAAAACACTTGCCCAATTAAAGAGCTTAGCAAACCAGATATTTAAGCCATTCAATCACCCTAGTAGGATGAACTAGCTGGTCTAGTAAACAGTTTCTCAAACTTTTGGGAAGTGGGACTCCCTTTTGGCTCACCTGTTTCCATGGCACCCTGAAAGGAATGCAGAAGCAGCTCAGCTCCTGGGGGAGAGGAGAGCAGAGGGTGGGTGAGCTGTAGTCATTGGCTGGAGGTGCCCACGTCATACCCTGTTCAGAGAACAGAGCTGCTGCCAGTGACTAAAGGAGGTGAATGGTGCCCTTCCAAAGGTAAAGGCTCCCCATTTGTAGCTGCTCCCTCTTCACTCTCCTCTGAAAAAGAAGTTTCTTGTGGTTGTTGCTGCTCTCTGAGACTTGCTGTGCCCTCACGCTTCCTTTGAGCTGCCTGGGTTCATGACCAACAGTGTGAGTAGTTCTCTTTCTTGTAGGAGAAAGGAAAGAGCAGAGTGGCAGGGTAAGTTTTTTCCTGTAGTTTGTTTTCCTGTAGTTGAGATAGCTCTGTGCTGAATTAATTTTTACCAGACAACTTACATTGCACAGTAGTGTCTTTTGCTCATGCCCCACGCATGCTTCCAAACACAGGCAGTACCAGACATTTCAGCACGACCAAAAGCGCCTTCCATCTGCCTCACAGCAGCTGAAATCCTCTTTGTATACAAAAACAATTTCATTGAATGCACACAAACCCCGTTTGCGCTTTTGCTTGTGTTCCTCTTTGCCGGGGTGTAGCAGGAACACTACGGCATTGTCCTGGCGGGACATCTGTAGTGCTTCGCTTCTTCCTTCACATGGTGTTCCGTCTCCATGCCCTTTGCACCCGTCTCCCTCCCGCACAGGAGAGGACAGCAGCCTTTCACCACAAGACATCACTGGCTGTTCCTAATCATCCCCGTTGGTCATCATGAAGTGTGGGCTTGGTATGGCACCAGCAACCACAAATTAATTGTCTGCAGGGCGCAGTGGTTGAATAGGCAGAATTCGGCACATTTGCGGAGTTGCTGGGTGCCCATATAAGGCTCTTCTATGAGTCTGTCTCTGACATACGACTATTTAATTAGTCCAAACTCCATCAAGCGTCAGTTTGCAGAATGGTTTATTGGAGAAGTGTTTGGTGACTGGTACATGAAAAACCAGTGAGCTCTCTAAAGCACTGCCCTTGGCTTTTTGTAGATTTTCCAAGGGAGGTATACGTAGTTCTGCTCCATATAGCTGTTTATTAGTTGTTATTATGATGATGATGATGCTCAGTTTTAAGGACTAATTTTGGGCTTACTTGGTCCCTGTTTTAGAGCTATTCTTAGTGGGTGATATCAGGAACTGAGAGAAATATGGCTGTTACTGACTTGTTTGCAATCATTTGGCCTTCTAACCATTTAAATATTTAGTTGTTATGCTACTTGCAGGGGAAAATTCCAATTCTTGTCCAAGAGTACTTTGGAAGTGTGTGTACATAGATTATCTCCCTGGTGTCTTAACTGTAAATATGTAGTTTTATGTATCTCACTGTAGGTGGAAAAACTTTACTGAAAGACCTTTTCACTTAGCAGACTGCAAGTTATTTTCTTCTCTTTCTTTGGAAGATGTATACTGGAATTACTGCTGTGTTGTAAGGCTTCTCTGCTTCTGTTTTGCCATGGGATGTGTGAATGGTGCCACTCACAGCTCTGTGACAGGGAGATGTGTATGACCGATGGAAACAGACGCAGTGAGGACTGTTTTGCATAGAGCTGCAATGTTCAAAACTGACTGCCCAGCTCGTCCCCCTTGAGCTTCCCCTGGGTGATGTCCTGCTCTGCAGAGCATCCTTCACACCTGCCCTGGTGCCTTTCTATAGGTGCTGGGTGCTGCAGCTGAGGATGCTCTAAATCTCTGCATTCATGGATGCTCTGAAAGTTTTGCCCTCTCTGCTGTTTGCCAAGGCTGGGAAATCCAGGTCTTTCTGTTATGTTTTGATTATAGGCTTTCCTGCTTTTATGAAGTTTGGACTCGTTCATTTTACTATGTAGAGCCTGAATATACCATTGAAAATTTACTCAGTATGCTTGGTAGAAGTGTCGACGCTTCGTTAGGCAGACAATGCCAGCTCTTACCCAGCGGGGCTGGCACATGCTCACAACTAGGCTCCGTTTCCTCTGCACCCAGCACACAAAGGCTGTGATTCAGCTGCCTCCTGAAGCACAGACTGGCTGCTTTTATGTACCTGGGGGACTGAGAACAATTCAAATCCCTTGGTTCAATATCTGGCTGGCAATGGGTTAAGTTGTTTTACATGCACTTTGCACAGATGGAAATGAGTATGGAAGCCATAGGAGAGTGCCAATGGGGAAGCAGCAGACACAGCATGTATATCTCTCTTCCTTTATCTCGATTACCTTAGTGTGGTTACAGCTTGAATGCAGGGGGCAAATGGAGAGATGTTAGGACCTGCTTTTTCAAACCTGGGACTGAGTTTCAAAACCCTCTCCACCCACAGCTCCCCCTAAGGTCTGGGATATTTAGGTCTGGGTTACTTGCTGAATGTCCAGGGAAGTGTGGTAACACCCACCTCTATCTACCTCCTGGGGTCAGGACATCACTGCCCTCCTTTCAAGTGCAGTAGCACACTGCTGGAAGCAAAGCTGGGTTCCCACTCCCCCCATGGGTACAGAGGGAGGCAGTCCATCATCTCAAGTATCTTCAGGAAGCAGCCACTCACCTCAATGCCCAGTATCCCACCAGAGGGGACAGTGCCAATGGGGCACAGGAGGGTGGTGGGCTGCCCCACTGGTGTATCCCATAGCATCCTATGCCTCTGAGGTGGCCTCATGGGGTGCCACTGCTGCATCCTGAGCAGTGCCAAAAAAAAAGAGGATGTCCAGAGACCAGCTGTAGATGTACTTGTGCCCTCTGTGTGCTGTACTGAAAAAAGGAAGTGTTGTTTTAAAAATGAAACAAAAGGGGAAGAAATTATTTAGTAATAATGATATCATTCATTAAGGTTCTGTATCCTTAGTGAGCATTGAAGGGTGGCAGGGAAGCATCACGATTGCATCAGGATTTCCTTACTAACTGACCTTGCTCTACCCAAGACAGAAAGAAACTGAAAACTGAGGGGGTCAGAAGGAGGGGGAGAAAAGGAAAAAGGGGGAAAAAGTAGAAAGCAAAGGGAAGATAAAGCATGAGATAAAGAAACTGAGAAAGAGACAAGATTAGTACCATGGTCTGTACCAAGGAAACTTTAGCAGTGTTTCCCCAACTCTGTGTTTTATCAATATAAAGCCAGACAGTTTAGTTTTTTGGTTTAGTGTTTGTAGCCACAAAAATGTGTATTATTTCCTTCTTACCCACAGTGTACTCAGAGTCATCCATCCAATACAGAAGTTAATCCCAAATAATCTTGTCACCCAGAACAGGGAAAGTGCCTTCAGTTTTACCACCCTTTATTCACTTTTTACTTACATATGTATCTCAGTAGAATTTGTGCTACAATATTTTTGAGTTTATAACACTTTCCTTGCTGTTTGGGTTTTTTTTTTTTTACATGAATAACTTCTTTAGCAATAACTTGTGCTTACTGCCAGTTTTTCTAACTGTTGTGGCATAGTTCACAAACCTGGCATTGGAATGGATATGCTGAGAAGAACACTTTGGCACTGTGGGAGAAGTCCTGTGATCTCTGCGCATCTACTAAATCCAATTCTGCTGAGACGCTTTGAAAGATACTTTTTAGGGATATAGATTTAAGAAAAAAAGCCTCAAACCTCTGTTCCTTCTGCCTATGAAATCAAAGAACTAATGGTGTGATAGAGTGCTAAATGCAACTTCATAGGCAGCAGGTCATAATTTCCCAGTTGCTAACCCTAAACCCCTGAAGTTTTCTATGGCAAAGCAGCAACATATGGTGCAGAATGCCCAGGCTTTCAGTTTTAGTCACCATTTTTTCATCATCTAGGCTTTAAAACACTTGAAGAAAAATCCCCAAGCTCCACAGAACCTCCCTAAAACCCGTTGGTAGCGGTTTGGCATGAAACAGGGAGAAGCTTTTACCCTGGGGATTACCCATAAGAGTGAAATCAGTCATGAAATACTCATGAGTTTGAATTTGATGCAGTCTATCTGTTGACTTGCTTTTGTAACTGCTGTTTGCTATCTCAAAGTCACTTGTCACTGTGGGAGAGTAGATGCCTTTTGTCTGTCTGTAGCTCTGCTCACATGGGCCTCTTGGGTTTCGGAGGCCTTTTGGGCTGCCACGTACACTGGCAGCATTGCCAAATCTTACGAGGCTGAGCCTCACTCTGATGCTCTTAAGGCCTCCACTTCTGGAGTTGGTTGCAGAGAAGTTTCTCCACTGTGGAGAAGTCCTATGAAAACTCAACACCAGTGCAACCTTAAAGGGTCAGAAACAGAGGCTACACAAAGCCCCCAGAATTACATTTTTTCCGAAACCCAATGTGTTATTTTTAAGCTGGTGGCTTGGATGGGGTTTGGCTCTCACGTGGGAATTCACTGGGGAGTTTTCCCAAGAGGGAAAACTCTCTGTCATCTCTGTCATCCTAACGCAATTAATTCCTGCAGCTAGATCTGTACTGAGCTCCACCATCTTCTTTGGGACTGGAAGCCAAAAGCAGAATGAGCAACAGACGCAGGTTTATTTGGGCAGCAGAGATTTGTGTCCAGCTGTAACATCAAAGTGGGGTTGAGCCAGGAGCTCTCTGTTGTTTGAGGCAAAATTGGGTCTCATGACAGCACATATTCAAGGAGGAACCATCTAGCAGCTGACTGGAGAGAAAACACAAATGTAAACTTAGCCTCTCCTTGATCATATGTTTAAAGCTAGAACTACAGAAAAAGGCATGTTTGCTTCAAAGTTTGAGTAAGTGTATGTATTCTCTTCCCCACCATCCTGACTTTATTTCAGTTGTGTAGGGTGCCTGACAAAGTAACCATTTCTTCAAGTGTTTTCTGAAACGTAGTAGCTCTTTTGTTTGTTTTTTCATGTGAAGGGAAATGGTTGAGTTTATGAAAATTAAGAATCCAGTATTTTTGTAATTACTGTCAAAGAATACTGTATAACACTTAGGTTACTAGCCCTAGGTAGATTCATTATAGAGTTTATTAACTATTTAGTAGTTGGAGATGATTGTGTTTTTCTGCATGGGCTGGAGTTGAGATAGCTTAAAATTAGATATCCAGCAGACAGATACTTTCAGAAGGTGATTCATTTTGTCCTAAAATAGGTAGGGTGAAGTGAGATGATTCATCCAGGATAAAAATCGACACCATCAACTCTGTCTAGACTTGCAGTTTTAAGACAACTCAAGCTAGGTAAAATGCATCTCACCCTATATTTCTTCACTTCTCTGAGTGGCTTGGTAGTCCAAGCAGGGAACAGGCAGTGAAGGCTCAGCTGGATGTTGTGCTTTGTCACTGATGCAGCGGTGTTTATCCCGATCTGCAAAATGGGCCCAATGCTATTTCCATACCCAGCAGATGACAGATGAGTGACAGAATTCACAAGCACCTAAATAAAAGATCTTTAGATTCTAGGGCTAAATAGATTATATAAAAAGCAAAGGATTAACATGATCCACAAGACTACCCATCTATCTAAAGGTAATAAAAATTATAATGATGGTGGGTTTTGGCTCTTTCTCCATTGTGAGAGAAAAGGGCTGTAAGATTTTCCTATTTCTCATACCTGCTATATTTAAGAATAATTAAAGCCATTCTGGCTAAGGGTGATATAATGCATATATTCAGAAGCAGGCTTTCAGTTTAATTTTTCCAGCTGGTGGGCCTGTTAGCCCATTTATTTGACTAATCTTCACACATTGACTGAAATAGGTAATTGCTGTGTTTCCCCTGAGATTTCTCTTCCATTTTTTTTCAGTCATGAAAGATATTAGGCTGTGTGTATTTTAAATTCAAATACACTGTAGGATAGATTTATGTCCTTAAAAGCTATGCAGATCTAGCCATAATTTATTTCATATAGAACTGGAAAATGGATTAAAACAAGAGTGCTAGACAAGAAAATCCAGTGTCTTATCTGATGAGTCTGGAGTCCTTTAATCCTCACTCCTTGAAGTGACAGCAGTATCTCCCTTCATTTTATGTTAATTTCACATTTTTGTCTTAATGGAAATGCGGGGTAGATTTGTTTGTTTGCTTTTAAATCTTCATCCATGATCCCCATTGATGTGGGATCATGGATGAGGTACTGAAAGGGTGTAAAGCAGGACGGTGCTGCTGAACCCAGTGGGGTTGTACCAGACCTCTCAAGTCCCACAGCTGGCCTTGCAGAGAGGGTTGTGTGGACCCTCACCTCGAAATGAACAGGCATCACATATTCTTAATAGTCAAAGGCTGTGGACTGGCTATATTCAGAACTGGACCCGTGCCAGTGAAACGTTGCTAGAGGAAAGAAGCAGCAAGAGTTTTAAGGTCCAATAGCTCATAAATCACTAGGGATAGAAACACATGCCGTATCCCACGGGAATGCTAGGATTATACTGTTGCAACAGTATCCAAACCATGTTCTAGCTCTATACTATCTGAGGTTACTAAGCTTAAATAAATAAAAGTCTTTATTCATGTATATATAGATAATACTTGTCATCTTAATTCAAATTTCAACATGCTTTAGCTGTCCATTGTGTCAGGAACTATTCAGACATAACAACCTCCTTCTACATAAAGCCAGCAATGCAGCATTCAGATGGTGCAACACGGGTTGCTAGTCCCACGAAATTTTAGCTAGTGGGCTGCTAAAATCATTTTGGATTTAAACAGCAGACAGGGGATGGGAGGATAGGATTTAAGGTGCTATTTAGTATCAAACATGACTGAAGTACATGATTTTTTCAGATAAAACTCCTGCTTCCAGGATGCGTTTGGTTTCCTGAAATAAAAATTGAAGAAAGGGAGTGATGTGACAAGAATTTCTGAACCAATATGCAGACGGTTTCCTAAGCTTCTTTGGTTTTACCAGTTCTTCTTGGGTTACTAGTGTTGTATTTTTCAGGTCCTAGCAAAAGAGAATGGCATTTTCCGGTAAGAGGAAGTCTTAACACCTAGGTTTTGTATACTATATAATATATATGTGTATTTTCCCTAAGGCAAGTTTAATGTCTTCTCTGTTTTTTACAAGCTACAAACCCCATTAATTCTCTCTCAGTTTATTCTGGTAGAGCGTAGTTTTCTGCGTAATAAAATAGGGTTGCACTTACATCAAGTCCTTTGTTACAGATTATTTATCTTGAACTTTGGAAATGATTGAACTAAAACCAAATCTTCATGGTACCTTTAAACATGTGGGTGTTGCTCAGAAGCCTATTTCTCATTATTGGTGCTTAGGTATTTTGCTCTGTTATTAGTAAAAATACAATCCAGAAAGACAATACGTCACTGTGTATTAAAGTTTTTCAGAAGTACCTTAAAATTACTTGATATTTTGTAGCTTTCTGAGGAACTGCATTAGACTTCTCTTACCTAGTTGCAGCTGCAGAAACCCCATTTTAGCTTCTTGCTGTTTGAGAAAACATTCCCATATGTCACCATCTGTGAAAAGCATGAAATGCTGGCTGAGGTCTGGAACCCATTGATTTCATAGATATCTTGTCCTCCAAATATTTTTCCCATAAACATGAAGTTGCATCACACTCTTCCATCCCCCTCCCCTCCAACCCAAACACTTGCAACTGGGCAAAGGAAAGCAAAAAATAATTAAACCCCCTTCTCCTGCATGCACTTTGATTTGGTTAGAGTTTGGTGTTTTTTCTTAAAAGATTAAGGCCATTATTATCATTGATAATAAATAGATAAAAATAGATATGAGAAATTACGAACTACATCTTTTCCAGTGCACTTAATAGTATAGGTTGTCTTAATCCCTTACCCTCCTGGGTTAAGACTTTAGAACTTAATGCCAAGAGAAATCATAATCCACAATTTAATATGGCTATTATCTGGTTTTATCTGTCTGTGAAGAAGATTAAATTCCAGATGGTAGAAGTTATAATCCAAGCCTGTTATGATCACCAAAATGAACCAAATAGCCAAATGAAAAATGGTCTCACCAGAATTATTTGTTCAGGAGCTTATCTGCTGTAGCTGCTATCAGAAATGCAAAATTTCAGAAGTATATTGGAAAGGATTTGAACGACAGTGCCCCCCAGCAAACTGTGAGCTGCTGTGAGGCAACATGGATGCAATGAAAGCCCATTTCCTAGGTCATCACTTCAGACCAGCTTTCCAATCACCTTGTTACTGTCTACAAGCACTATGTTCCCTCCTCAGAGGAGGAAGGAAGGAGTGGAGACAGCAGTATGGGAGAGGATGGGAAATAAATGTCTATGAAGAAGTGCCCTGTGATGATGCTTGCGTGGTCACACTTCATGGACATGGTCAGGCTCTGCTCCACCAGAAGCAGGGTGAGCTATGTGGCAGTGCTTCAAGCCCTGGTGAGATATGGGACTCATCTGCCTGCATCACCCTGAGGCCAGACATGGCATCTTCAAAATGCCGTCCATGCCCATGGGCAGTCTTGGTCTCTGTCCCAGAGGCCTCACAGTCCAACAGATATTTGGCAGATGATACACTTTCAACTTGTGCTAAGATTTAAGACTTAACGGAAGTTGCCATCTGATTAGTGTGGTTCATGCATCACTTGCCTAGAAAATCAGGCTCTTGACATCGCTCTGAAATTGCATAGGTCAATTGTGAAAAGTACGCAAGGGGAGCAGTTTATATTTTAATGGGCATTACCAGCAGAATTCATGATGATTTTATTCATCTGGTAACAGCATATGAAATGGACAGCATACCACGGTTCTTTGAGGTCATTCAGGGAAAGATTTCCTGTATGGCTCAGAAGCTGCATTTTAGAGAGATGTTAAAAACGATGCAGCATGAGTACTCACGTATGTGTCAAACCTGATAATTCCTCCAGTTAGCAGTGGCCTCCCTGCCTAGAAAAAGCTTCATGTGTCTGCATATTGATAAGCAGACCTATTTCCATTTTTATTGAGGAATAAATTGAGTTGCACAGTGGCAAAGCGACTTATCTATGGCCACCATTAATGGGAACTGGACAGGGCACAAAACCAGGTTCCCTACTTCCCAGCTTGTCTCCTACATGTCCCAGTTTCTCCAGTCATTCCAAAACATTGACTCCCAGTCAGCTGCAGAGATTTCCCAGTAAACAAAATTACTTCATGTAGTCACATGCAGGATCCCTAAAGGATTTATTTTTTTAAAGGCTATGATTTATAATAGCCCCTTTTCAGGGACTGCCCGTGCTTAGGTGAGGTTAAACCAGCGATTATTCCGAAGTCCTGTTTTCAGTGCAGGCTCTCCGGATGGTTGCTAATTCTGTTCCATTTAAAGCATTTTGTGGCATGAACTCACTTTGTTTCTGCCCACATCACTGCATTCCTGGGATGTTTTTCACAGGCCTTAGCAAGATCATCTGACAGCAACTAGTGAGGTCAATGAACTTTATACACAATTAAACACTTGAAGCTATGAGAATTAATTGTTATTTTTTTCCCCTGCAAAGTTAGGGAAGGATACACGGTACGTTATAGTCTGTAACAGAGTCAATGTTATGTGTGGTAATCAAGCTAGTTTCACATGATTTAATGCTGAACAGAGTCAGAAAATGATTGCATCCTTTACATGGGCCTCACAGAGCAGTCACCACCCACACTGTTTATTCAGACTCGGAGCTCTGCCATTCACTGTTTAAGCCAGAGGAGGAAAAAAATCCCTTCATGAATGCTCTTGAAGCCATGTATTCTCTGTGCAAAGTGGAGCTGGGGGGAGGAATCCAAATAAGGTCCTTTCGATTACCGCAGTTGCAAGGAGGTGTGATTTTCTCCAAACCTCCAGTGGCACAGTAAAGGAAGGATTATTTGGAACTGGGAATATCAGGGGGAATCAAACCAAACATAAGCTGATGCCACTAAAATTTCCTGAGACAGCTGGGCAGCTTTTCTCCTCCCAGCCTTCCCATCTGTTAGTACCTGAACAAAGAGGTAAAATTACCTTCACCACTCCATGCAGGTATGGTTTGCCAAAAAGGCATGTGATATTGCAGATTTTGTTCAGTACGCCTCTTTCAAGAGTGAAAAGCTTTACTGCTGTCTTACACCTTAACTTTTTTGGTAATAGAAGTGTTTGGGAACCAGCTCTTTGCCCCCTCATGCCTACCCATCTGTTACAAAGGAAGCTCTAACCTAAAAAGATTGTAAGCAAGGATTCAAGACATCTAAGACACCCTAGTAAAATTTTATATGCATCCAGTGATAGTGTTTTTACTCCTTCTATAGCTAAACTGATCTCATCAGGAAGGCTTTCACTACGCTTCCATTGATGTTTTCCCTTTTACAGTCCTTCACATTTCTTCTGCCTAATCCCTTTCCTTTAAAAAGGGATTCCTCGCTTCCCTAGGCACTCATAATTTAAAGTTTCTGCAGATCTAAGCCACTCTTTTAAATTTATATCTGCAGGTTTCTGAGGTTATAGAAATGCGAAGAGTACATCATCAGCTAGTCTAGAGACATAAACTAGAACACCCCCCACCCCCGCCACCTAAATTTTAATCAGCAATTAAACTTTTCATCTTAGGTGTCGGATAATCCCAGTAGCAAACACCAACTGGTTGGTTCCTCATCTGAGACTGCTCATGTGCCTTGCTCTATCCAACACATTATTTTGCATCCATGAGTGGGAGATTCTGTTCTTCCTCTCCCCATCTCTTACTTGCTGGTCTCTTTTGTGGGGATTTTCATAGAATCATAGAATCACAGAATAGTTAGGGTTGGAAAGGACCTCAAGATCATCTAGTTCCAACCCCCCTGCCATGGACAGGGACACATCACACTAAACCATCCCCTTTTTTCCCCTTCTGATTTGTTTTAAATGAATGAAACAAGGATTCCCTTGCTCAGTAGATTCATACCCCCCTCACCCCCAAAGAAAAAGAGGAGACTATTTTCCTTCTTACAGTTATAGTTGTGTAATACATACTGATATAGTGTTAGAGTGGTAACTTCATGTTATCTTACTGCCTTGAAATATTTCAAGACCTGCTCAGTTTTTTGTATGCCCTTGCCTGAAACAGTTTTATTCTGAGCTCAGGTATCTCATCCATTTTTCCATTTAAGATCTGATCATGAGATGTGCAGTAGCTGTGTGCTTTTGTTCTTCTTGCCAGGCTCTTGCTTCATAAGTTAGACCTGAGCCATGGTAAACCCAGGGATCTGCAGTGTCCTTCAGGTTGCTGTCTAAAAATACTTCAGGCAATTTTTCAGCCACCCAATATCTAATAAGATGGATTTGTTTCATGCTCACAGTAGTTAAATATTACGGGTGAAATTCTTCTTGGAGAAGCATAAACAGGGCTCTGGCTGACTTCAGTGGGAGGTGCATGGGCAGATCAGAGAATAAAACTTGTCCAAAGTGTCTTCCATTGGAAGGTAATGGTGCAGGTGAGCTTACAGAGCACAGTGACTACTTCAGTCATTGTTTTCCCTGTTATTCAAAGCACTTACATAAGGCAGTGCCTGGAGGGACAGAAAGTTAATTATCCCCAAACAGAAACCCCTTTAGATATAGTAAAGGTTATTGGAGCAGTATTTATATTTCCAGCATTTTCAGTGCTGCTTTCCCACTTGCCTTTGAGATGTGACAGAAATGTTCCTCTCCTCCTGCCAGTGAATGTGTTGTTAGTACAGAATTCGTTGGTACCAGAACTGTATTTGTATTTCCACTCTGGGTCATTTGCGTACTTTTAACCCACGTTTGCCTCCTTCCCCAGCAGCCTGAAAATTGCAGTATGTAGTGTTCTGGCTTGGTCAACCTTGTTTGACCAAGCCACAACCTTTGTTGTTTGTACCTTCAACCCAGCTTCATGTGTTTTGACTCTCCTCAATAACAGGTGCCCCACCAAATCAGCGATCTTAAGAGAAGGAAAACCACTATTTGCTCTGTGAAGTGAGCGAGCTTGATGTAGGAGTTTCTGTGGGATCTTTACAGTAAGTATCTTTACAGATACAAAATAATCATATTTGATACGGAAAAGTGAGTCACTCAATGGTTTTGGTTTTTTTCTAGGCATCACTAGTCTTTCCACTTCCCTTCCAGAGCTGTCAGCCTTATGGGGTCTGTGGTGGTTTAAGCTCTGTTGGCAAGTCAGCCACGCAGTTTCTACTCACTCCCCCAACCTCTTTCTTCCCCCCGCCCCCGCTCCCGGAGGGATGGGGAGGAGAATCAAAAGAATATAACTCCCATGGGTTGAGATAAGAACAGCCCAGTAACTAAGGTATAACACAAACCACTGCTGCTGCCACCAATGATAATAATGCTAAGAGAAAATAACAAGGGAAGAGAATACGATACCACCCACTGAAATGAGCCCGACCGAGAAGAGAGTGCCCTTCTGGCTCCCTCCCAGTTACATCCTGGGCACGATGTGCTGTGGTATGGAATACCTCTTTGGCTGGTTTGGGTCAGGTGTCCTGTCTCTGCTTCCTCTCGGCTTCCCCTCCTCCCTGGCACAGCATCAGACTCACAAAGTCCTTGGTCAGACTAAAACATTTGAGCAGTAACTAAAACCATCGGTGTTGTCAGCGCTGTTCCCAGGCTGAAAGTCAAACCCACAGTGCTGCACCAGCTACTGAGAAGGAGAAAAAAATGACTGCTACTGCTGAACCCAGGACAGGGTCACAGGGGTTATATGAAATCTTTGCCCAATTCAAGCCAAAGAGGGTAGTTGACTGGTAACTTTCTGGTTCCATGGTGCCCAGAGCCTATTTAAATTATGGTATAAACTACTGCAGAGCTCCTCAGTGCTGTGCCTTGAGCTAGTTCTACCCATGACCAGGCACTGCCAGCCTGAGCTGGCACATCCTGCTTTTACACAGCCCTTGTCCTGCCTATAGCCACATTTTAATTTCTGTCATAGAATCATAGAATCAGCTAGGTTGGAAAAGACCTTTAACATCATCAAGTCCAGCAGTTACCCTAGGACTGTCCTTTGTGATCATGGTCCTGTTAGCTCTCTCTGGGGCTCAGGGAGCTGGGAAACTAATTTTTCTATTGCTTACTGCTTTTCAAAGGCCCTACCCCACTGATATTTGGATGTGCTACATTAGTCTGTATCAATATAATGCAGGCAGTTGTCATTTTACAGCAAATTCTGCCCAAAATATCAAATATATTCAGGGAAAATCTCATCAATCGCTCTAAGGCTTTGTTACAACCATGACCATCTTACTCTGTGAAGACCATCTTGTTTTTCACTGTTGGAGTACTGAGACAGCCTTCAGTTCCCCTGGATTTGTTGCTGAATCCTGATGCACTTAACAGTGAAGGTGAGAAACTGTCTGGCTGTGGTCACCTTGAGCTTCTTCTGCCAGATAGGTCTTATTAGACTTCCCTTTGTCATCTGGAAAACAAAGTCCTTGCAAGCTTGGATTGACAGTGGGGCTTGTTCATGGTAATATAACAGCCCCTGAACTCCTGAGAAGCCCTGCTAATAAATGCTTCATTGAAAGGTGCTCTTTCCTTTCAGTTACCTATCCTGCATGACAGTGGGATTACACCTAGACTGAATAGAAGGCTGTCAAGTTACCTAGGAAGTTGTGTGTTGCTCTTATAATGCTATATTATACTAACAGTGCCTCAGGTGAGTCCCTCTACCTTCTGACTCTCACCTTCAAGCAGATGCTTCAGCAATGGCTGAAGGCTGTGCTGTCAACAAGACCCATGTGCCCTTTTCCTCCTCCCCACTGGGTTCCTTGGAAAGGGGACAGGCATGCATAAGCTCAGAGGAGTGCAGGATGTGCCCCGCAAGTCTTTCCTGAGGACAGTCTGCATCTTTGGAGTGCAGATTTGGGTTGCACTGTGCAGGTGCAGCAGTATTAATTCCTATTTCTTTTTGTCTATCTGAAATAGTGGAAGAGAAGCCCACTAAAGTAATATTGCTGGCAGTTTGTTGCATTAAGCATAGGAAACATCTCCATGGTTTGTTATGCTGTCCCATTCTGCTAGCCTTGCCCTCCTCTGCCCCTGGGACGGAAATTACTTTGCAAAATTCTTTTTGTAAGGAGAGCAGGAGCTGGAGGAGTTCACAAAGATTTAAGCATGGGTGGTTTTAAAGTGTTTCTGAATCAGGATGCTTGCTTGTTTTGGAGACTGATTTATTTCCTCCTGTACCTGTTTGGGATCAGAGCACTGCTTCCTCTGACTCCTCGTGTTTCTGTGGTCTCTCTTTGGACTGCAGCTCTGCGAGGGAGAGACTCTTACTCTCTTACTTTGCTATAAAGCTGGCATGGTAAGGCCTCTCATCAACACTGTAACCCAGAAGATCAATAATAATAAGTGGTGGAGAAGTTTCAGATGCCTTAAACAGTCATACGGAAAAGGAGTTTGTATTCCCCATGGCTGTAACATGGATGCCTGACAGGGTGGGTCAGGAGGTTGTGCTGGGGGTCAAAATGCTAGATGTGCATCTGAAAATCCTTGCTTTTGGATGGCAGAAGCTAGGAGCTGGGGTGGAGGTGGGATTTAAGGCCCTTAATTCTATATAAATATAGCTTTGTGGTTTAATGTGCACAGCTCTGTGGTTTATCATTTACTGAGAACTATGCTTTTCTAAGAAAATGCTCTCTTCCTGGTGCATATCTAAGCCAAAGCCTCTGCTGTCAATTCGTTAACCATAAGGATTACTCTTTAAAATAACTGTTTGGTAGTAATAAGGCCACACAACTGCCTGATTCACGCTGCAGGTGAGTTTAAATTGTGTTGACTAAAGCTACCCTGAGCAAGACATCAATGTTGCATTTGAGTATTTGCCAAGAAAAATGTGAAAGCTCCTAGAACTGGCTACAAGGACAAGGGATTAGCCTGTCCTTCCAAGCCTGTAAATAAGGTCCTCAGACACTTTTTGCACTTGGGAACACAAACACTGATGGTTTTTAAAGAAAAATTAAAAGATCCTGTGATTTTGCTGATTGCAAAGAGTCAGCTTTGCAGTTGCTCAGCTACCAGCATGTGGGTCATTTGATGTTCTTTTCTAATCAGGAATGCATCATGAAACCACTGTTCCTTGCAGTGAAAGGTCACTGGATTTTTCATTTCTATTTGCCATTCGTATTTTTCTAATAAATCACACCCTCTGATAAACTGTATGAGTGAAACCATGGAGCAAATGAAGCTTCAAAACAAAACCTTTCCTTTGGCACACATAAGGATCCTAGAGTTTGCCTGAATTTCCAAACAAGGTACCTTTTTAATGAAGTAGTTGGTTATTGGGTGGCAGGCTAGATTAAGAAACTAAAGGGTGTGCATCCTGTATCACTGCATGGATTTGGTCTGCCAGAATATTCTAATTTGTTTGTAAGCACGGATATTTAGTTTCAGAATTAGTATAGGGGCTGAATAGTTAACAACCCAAGCTGTTATGACTACGTTAACAGTGCAGAAATGTATTCAAGTGCAAGTTTCAAAAAACATAGCTTGATACTTGTGATGCTGGTAAAAGGTATCTTACGTTGTATCTGTTCAGGAAAGACCAAAACCATTGCTTTGTTGCAGAGTTTCATGCGATGCAACTCCCGTGAAATGCCTCCATATTATTATTGGTAGAGAGTCTCTTATTCTTTTCTCTTCCTTCTTTCCCTTCCTTAAAAAGAAAAAATAAATCTGATTTTTATAGCTAAGGGCTTGCTTATTTTCAAATAGTGGGAACTGAACTGTAAAACTTGAACAGGGCAACATTAAATCAGACTTAGAGCTCCATTTTTCCTCCACTGCGACCTGTTCTGGGACAGAGCTTGGGTGCAGGAGGGACTGTGGCCAGGCTAGAGCTCCCTGGCTCGGAGCTGCTTGGCTTCGCCTCTCCCTGTCACTCCCCTGCCGCTGAAGAAAATATTTCCATTTGTTCTCTCCAGGTACTTTATGGCAGTGCGACGTGGCCAGAGAATGCAGTCCTCCCTCCGCGAGAGGGGCAGGACACATCCTTTATTTCACTTGCCCGCTGCTTCTGTGCTGAGCAGGCAGTCTCAGTTCTGGCATCTCCAATCTTTCAAGTACTTGCCTTTGCAAATTTAGGGTTCTTTTGATTGGAGAGAAGTTTTTCGATGTCCTGTCCCTATAACTTATGGATGCTTTTTTCCCTTAATGAAAAGAAGAGGAAAAGAGAAGACATACACTTTGGTTTGCAGATTCAACAGAGACACAAAGGGTGCATTGTTCTGGCCCTCCCAGCATGCCGGTAAATTTTTTCTGTTGGCAAAAAGGACCTGGACCTCAGAAGTCCTGAGCACTTCTGGTTTCCCGTGCAGGAGCTGGGGCCTGCAACATGAGCCAGCACAAAGTCTGGGAGCTGTATCTGCAGAGCAAGAGGGAGCCAGCAGCCTGCAGGACAGAGCATTTCTTGGGGTAGCAGTGGAGCTTCCCAGCATCGCTTCCCCACTTGGCTGAATGCTGCTGTCTGTTAGGCACTGGACAGAGCTCTATAGGAAATATCTGAGGCTCTGCAAGTGGCATTTGCAGTCATCTGACTTTCCCTGCAGTACCCTGTGTACCCGCAGCAATCCACCCGATTCACTTTTGTGCTGCCAAGGTCTGGCCCTAAAGCTGTTGGGAAGATGACCAGCCCTGGTCTAGTGTCCCGGACCGCATGCACATTTCACAAGCAAGTCTGGTGCAGCAGAGAGCTGTCTCCATGAAACAGTGAAAAACTTGTCCCAGGGCCAGGAATTCCAGCAGCTGGGGGGTATCCCAGCAGCCATATGCAGTGCACTCAGGGCAACAGGGGCTGAGCTCCCTTACAACACTGACCCTCAGCTAGTAAGGCCTTAGACAGGAGGATCAGACAAAGGTAGGACAAATACCATGTCTTTTTCTCTTTGCAGTTGTTTTCAGCCAATATGATTCCCTGGAGCAAGACAGGGCCGTGGTGAGCGCACAGATGCCTCACTTGCATTCAGGGGCAGCCTCCTACTTCTGGTATGCAGAACAGATTGTAGCTCCTGTTCACTCACAGAAAGGAAGCACCCCATCCTTGCTAATAGAGTTTGCTTCCTTGATGGGGAAGTGTGAGTTTAAGCTGCTGCCTTGCTCTTTACCTATTCTTCAGGGTTTCAGAGGGAAGAAAACCTTTCTGCAGTAGACATGTGGTAGAGCTCACTAGCATTTAGTCCCATGTGTGAGCCAGGTATTGCGAGAGAAGAGCAAAGGATATACTTCCTCTGATGGGGTGTTTTTGTACACCATGTGCTTGTTCAGAGGAACAGTGTGCTTTTTAGTTTTCTGTGGAACTGGCCCTCTTACCATGAAGTGCTTTGCCTGCATCTTCCCTCCCTCCCACCGATATACACCTCTGCACACCCGGGATTAGGGTTTTGGCCACAGCAGTGGGGATTTTACAGGCTTGCCCCAGGACCTGTCCTCTCTATGTTTACTGCAGGTGCCTCTCTGAGGACAGCTCCACTTTAGCGCCCTATGGGAAATGCCGGAGGGGGTGTTGCAGCTAGAGAGGCTAGGGGTGTTCCTGCCTGCCTCCCTGCCCCGCGGGGCCACTGCTATTTCTGGTCCCCTCCTGCCCCGTCTCGGTGAGCAGAGTGTGAACCCAACCGGAGGTATCTCCATCAAGGTGTGGGTAAGGACCGGGGCGGAGGTAACCGTAGATGTGTCTGATTCATTTACTTCCTGCCTCTCTCTAAGAAAGGATGTAAATAGACAAAAGCCAGGGATTCCAGTGAAAAGAGCAGGCGGGTGTCATGTGCTGCCGTGCCGTGCCAGCTGCGGCACCCAGCCTCGCGGAAGGCCGGTAGTGGTGAGAGCTGGGGATTCTCAGAAGCAGGGCAGGCGCGGCTGGCCCTGCGCTGCATCGCTGCGCCACATCGGAGAGGCTTCCTGCAGGCGGGGGAGAGCGGGGAAGGAAAAACCTCCGCAGCGATGCTGACCTTGCCCCTGACTGCAGAAAGGGTGCGCCCTCACTTCTGCATCCCAGGCAGCGGCAGTGATGCCAGTGCCCTTGGAGACAGGTAGGCCCCCCTGTGCCTTGGCCAGCCCCCAGAGCAGGGAAGGTCCCAGAGGGCTGACAGCTGGAGCTGCAGAGACATCTTTTCACGGGAGCTTCATGGCTCATAGCCACTGGCAGGGTAACATGGGCAAGCTTTATGTCCATACTGTGTGGTCGTACTTATGCCCATGGGTGTTGAACAACTCCCTTCTTATAGAAATACAGCGTCACATCACCCTTGTTCTCCATGTTCCAAACACAATAGATAATTAGAATGACCATACAGAGGCCCAGACACCAGTGTCCCGCTAGCATAAGAAGGATGATGTCAGTCCGGCCTCCCCCTCTCTCAAGGGCATAGACTGGGCAATCTCCTGCAACACTTGGCAGTGAGGTGGTGAGCTCCATCCCACAGCTCATCTCATGCATCACCTTTGCAGTCATCAGCCAGCAAAAGACATGCCAACAGTAGAGCCTTCACCTTGCTGACCGCAGGCCCCTCTACTTCTTGTTATTTCCTTACACTCAAAAGGAGAGTGCTAAGGAGGCAATCCAAGTAAAGGGGTTCAGTTCTGTAGCACAGGCAAGTATGGGACTGCAATTGATGTAACATTGATAAGGGATTTGGGTGTCAGGCACCCACTGCTAGCCAACAGACATGGGCATTCACCTGTCTTGCTTACCTGTGATGGTAATCTGTATAAATCCAGCACACCGGTACCTTTTTGATGAGGAAGCAGGGAGGATGGCTCACAGTGCAGTACTGGAATTGTTCATTTGGTGTCCATCTCCATGCTCCTGCAGCAGGAAAGCATCACATCTTTAATCAAGTGTCTTCAAGGCTGTTACAGACCTAAAAAATGCAAGAGCTGGGTCAGAACTGAGGCCCGAGGCATTAATCTGCAGCAGAGTTTGAGATCTTTTTCGAAGCACAGCTTTCTGTAACACTTTTTACTGGGAGCAGTAACCTAATACAAAATACATTCAAGGTTCAGAAAAAAATACAGATATAGGTGAGGATTGGCTAGCTGTATCTTATGAGTGAGGGCTGTATGGATGGCTCCAGGTTGCAGATAAAGCTGATTACTAGCAGAACTCCTACAAAATTTCACATACAGATTGGTTTAATATTTATTTTTATAATAATATAATTTTTATTATTTATTAATATTGCTAGCAGAAGACAAAGTCAATCTACCTGATACCACTGCAGAAGATGATAAAACCACTGTTACTGACTTTAATGGAAAGGCGATCTGCTTTCCCCACCATCTTATCTTTACGTGCCTGTCAGTGCTCTTTTCCCTTTCAGATAGCTCAAAATGGTTTCTGCTGTCTTCCTGTAGGAAATTCAAGCTCCACCTGTGTTTAATTAGATATTGGATAACCTGGGTTGTTGTATTACGAACATCTAGGGCAACAGTCTAGAAAAACTAATCAGTACTAGGTCAAAGAGCAATAGTTCCAATTTTAAGCCAAGTGAAGCAATAGGAGATACAGAGCATGAGACCTAACAAATACAGAACAATTGTTAAACAGAAAACTAAGCCAACCCTGTTGCTCGACTGTACTGGCTTGTAACGTGTTTGTGATTGCATAAAGAAACAAACACATAAAATGATCTTTTTCAAAGACACATGAATATTATTAATTTTTGCAAGAGGTTTTCATACCCTTTAGTTCCTTTACATGCCTTGCTTGCTTCACAGCTTTAGGAATCGGTGCTTACATTTGTTCTACAGGAAATTTTAGATATACACAAGGTAAATCTTACTTGCTAAAGCAAAGGATAAAGGAACTATTTTCTTTCAAATCCTCCTGTTGTCTTTCAAAGAAAGGAAAGAAAGCACAGTGTTCATGCCTCTAAAGGAACCGGTCCAGTGATAATACAACACTTTTATGGCCTATGATACCATCAGGGAGTGTGGGGATCTGCAGTTTGCTGCCTAGCCCAATCAATACTAGTGCTAGAGGGAGGCAGGGCAGGTGGAATCTTTATAACATTCCCAATCTAATGGGTGGTGGTGGGGAACAGATGCACTTTTGGGCACACAGCCCTTTGTGCCATACATGCTGGATCTCATGGCTGTGCCTGGGTGAGAGCATCTGCTGCTTCCATCACGTGGCTTGTTCCTCCCTCTGTCTCAATAAATTAGCTGTGAGCTGTGGAAACCCTACAGCAGGAGGGACTTGCTGCATTTTCACCTCGGGATAACCCACAATGTTGGGTTTGAAACAAAGTGAAGCAGTGGGCTGCAATCCCTTTGGGCTGGGAGAGGAATGATCATGGGTCTTCCCATATCCCTGCAGAGTGGGGTGAGCCCAGACCCGCTGGGTTAGATCAGAGAAGTAATTTTGGAAGGAAGCAGAATGTACAGGCCTTCGGGTTCTTTTTTAATTTGAAGGAAAGTAAGTGCTTCCAAATGTAAGTGTCTATAAACTGCCCGAGGATAGAGGCATTGCTCTGCAATCCTGACTTAATACCACACTCTGGCCTTGGGGTGAGGTCATGGTTTCTCTACCACATATTCTCTGGGCTAGCTCCTTTCTCAGACAGCTGATTTCCACTAAGGCCTTTCTTAAATGTTTAAAACTCCCTCTGCACTGAGCAGGGAAGCCCTGGTGTCATACATGGGATTGGCCAGACTCAGCCCTAACAGCAAGGTGCTTGCAAGGCTTGGGGCTATCATGGGTTAAGCCTCTCCCAAGGCAAGGTGGGCAGGCACTTTTAGGCTGATTAGAAAGCTCTGCTTGTATATGTGAAGATGTCCTTAGTTATAAGAAGTCTTTCTTAAGATCTCCATGCCACAGGGTTTTATTTTTCTAGCTGCAGGCCCAGTGCAAGCTGTGCCATGTCTACAGCTGGTGAACCTTCAAGTTCATTGCAAAATCTTCCAGCCTTCATGTGTTAAAATATGACTCTTTCCCCCTTCCCACCCTAAAATTTCAGCAGCCCAGCAGCAGTACCCTTCCAACAGCACCCAGAAGGCTCTCCCTCCTCACATAAATGGCGCTCTTGATGGTCAGTGATGACACTCTCTTGCCCTTGACTTTTTCGCTGTGGGTGAAAAGGGGCTCAGCTCTAATGACAGCAGCTCTGACAGTTATAAAAATCCTCATCTGCTCTCCCAAGAGCTCTCCTTCCACAGATACAGCTCTCCTTAAGAACTTGAGGTCTTCTTTCATTGCAAAGGTTCTGTGAGTCAGCAAAGCTCCTTGGAGTGCCCATGTAAATTCACAAAGAGCTTTGTAAATACTGGACTTTATTTTTGCAAAACAGCCACGTAAAAGTTACCTGTTTATGATATGATACCTGGAGATGTATCTAAATACCCACCAGGTTGCATTAACTGGGGAATGGTGCTATTCCTCTGGTGCACCAGTTGGCTGGTGCAGTTCCTCTGCGACTGGCTCAACATCAATGCAGCCTTGCATGCTTTATACCTTGAGATGAAGAGCAGGTCTTGCATTGCCACCTGCAAACTAGCTAGGAGAGACCTTGCTGGAACGTAGTTAAAGGTGTATCTGATCTGTGGGAAAGAGTAAGATTCTCTTTAGATTTGTAGAGGTTAAGGCATAGTGGCTATTAACTTGTCTAGCCTACTTCCTAGGTAGCATGTGTGTCATGCAAAAGTTTCACTCAACCTGAAAGATTTTATATTGTAGTGTTTTGGGCTAAAATGAAGTGTCACAAAGTGGCTCCAGAAATATAGGTCAGATGATCATATCAGGTAGATGGATTACAGTGGTAGACTTGTCTCCTGGCCCTGGATCATTTTTCTGATTCTCTCTTGAGTTTTCCAACATGTCTCTGAGCTGTGGAACTTTTCCAAACCATGCTGTGCCACTACTGTTGCTCCAAGCTAGCTATGGGTCCACAAACACAAGAGCCAGTCAGGACAGGGACAGACACGATATTGACCAAGCCATGTCACCCCCAATAGTCTCACGTGTGGCTCTGAAATGTGGTGCTTCCCTGCTGGATAAGCCTCATACTTGTTTCACTGGGTGGGTAACACAGAAAAAGGCATTAGGCTTTTCGCACCAGGCTCCTATGCTCTTTTCTAAATCCTTTACTAACTGAACTATGTCCTTTTGGCTCTCCCCCATCTTTTATACTTGGTATGTTTTATCACTGCTTCTGTATTTCCTTCTTTAGTAGAAGTGTCCTTCTATCTAGACTTAGTTTTGGGCTTCTTCTGCTTTGAACTTGCCTGTGGAACTGTAGATGTCTTTTTATAAAACCATGGTTTTGTCAGTTCTTTCTATTGCTAATTTTTGCTGCCAGTCAGTTACGCTAGTGTGTCAAGTTTGAGGACAGCGACGCATTTAAATTTCTGTCATGCATTTCCTTGGTTGATGCTTTATTCCACTTGATCCTAATATGGTCATCGTTATGCACAGCCACCTGCTAATTCTTCAGTCTGTAAATCTGCAAGAGCTTTTCCTTTTTCTTCTTTTTTTCCCCTATCTGAATGAGGTCAGTGCTCATCTCAAGTATGCTGGGTGCATGACCGTCTAAGGTATTTTTTGAATGACCACATGAGTTCTCCGGCAAATATCTCCGAGGCTGAAGTCACCAGCGATGGTAATTCCTCTTTCTACACATTACAAACAGATGGCTGAGGAGATGTTCCATTCACTGGTAAAATTTGTTCTGTAACAGATGCCTGCCAGCTGCCATTCCCTGCCCTGCTGCGTGATTTTATAGAGCTAATGAGATTAAGAAACTGTTGAAATTGATTTTTGCTTCTAAATACAGCAGATCTGATTCTGAGAATGCAGGGAGGGCTCTCTCTCAGGTGGTACAAGCTGGCGCAACTCCAGTGAAAAGTCAGTGGAGCTGAACCACTTCACATCGGCCTCGGTGCTGCCTTGAAGAGCAGCTCTCTTAAATGAAAGCGTAAGCATTGAGAAATCAACACCAAAAAGAAGTTTCCAGAGTAGAACAGCAGCGCAAAAGTGGGAAGAAGGGAGAGTCTGGGGCAGTTTAAAAAACTACACTTCACTCATACCAGCAGCTCAAAACTGCTGATACTTCTTGAAAACGCCTTGCATTGGAAACTCCAGTACATCAGATAGATAGCTCATTGCTCAGCCTCGGTGCTGTGGCAGAAGGTTGTTTTGCAGCCGTCGGAGCATGCTCGCTAATGAATCAACACTTCCCACCTGTAGCCACTGAGGCTGAAGCCTCAAAGCCTTCCAGGCTGAACTCCTACTGATAAAAATCTAGAATGAACTCGGCATGAAGCTGTGGAAAAATGCAGATGTAAATTTTGAGAGTCCATGGTCGGGCTTTGAACAATCAGATGAGTATTAAGAGAAAAAAAATGCGGTGGTTTAAAAATAACAGATCTACTGCATGGCAGCCATAAAAGGAGATTTTAAGGAAAGGAACAGAAAATCATGCCAGACGAAAGCATTAGGAGCAGCAGTTGATACGGCATGTACAAATGACAACATATATATCCCCCTTCTCTCCAAAATACATGTGAGAATCTTACAGGAGCAGCCAGAGCACACTGTGGGAATTCTATTAGTACAACATTCACCACATCTTGTTATCACCATAGGCTTTTGTTGAATGCTACTACTGTTGCTTTATGTCTCTGGCCAAAATTTAAACTCTGCTTAAAGCTTTAAGCAGTGCTTAATTGGACTAAGCAACTTAAAGCTTTACGGGCAGTTTGAAAGCATCTGTGACCTGACAGATTTGAATAGTGAAAAACATGACATTCAGCGTGACCTTTCTTTCCCTGCTCTCGCAGCTCCTTTCTTCTCAGTAGATGTTTGAATCTCTACCATCTTCCCACTCTTAGTTGCCACTCATCCATTCCACCACAACCACTATTTGCAGGGTCATTTATTCCATCACTTCTGTAAAGGGATGAGAAGGCAGTGCTGGGCCTCAGCAACATCCTCCAGCTGGCCAGACACTGTCATGGGCTTCCCAAACAGCAGGACCCTGAGGTCTGTCCTGGTTTGAGCTAATCGGCAAAAGAGTTCAGGCCTGCCGCAAATGTCCCCTGCCATCACCACCCCACAAGCCCAGCCCATCTGAAATCACTGTTTGCTTGCTGTCTACATCAGAAGTCCTTTGTGAAGAGTACAGTTGCTCCTCTGTAACTGACCTACATGGAGCAGGTCATCAGCTGCTTATGAGCTTTCCTTTTTTTGTTTTTCAGTTTTTTTCCTCAAAAAAAAAAAAAATAACCACAGTGTGAAGTCATGTTAGAAATAAATAGGCTTGTACTTCTCCCCTAATAATAGAAAGAGGAGCCTTGCTAGGCTACACGTGATTTTCAGTCAGCTCCTCACCTGGGAGGGTGAGTGGGTTTCCATACTGCAGAATAGGTGTCTCTACGAGTTACAGCAGTTTGGCTCGGCAAAGCCTGAAACAAAATGCTTTATTTTCTGCAAATCCAAAGAATGATCTTTGAATCCCTGGGTCTTTTCTCAGGGTGACTTTGAAAGCCATTTCACTCGCCCTAGGCAACAAGATCTCTGCGTGGCATACAGCTGTGATGGCCCCTGGAGAGTTTTGTCCAAGCCGAGAAATTAAGAGCCCTGTCTAATGGCGTCACCGGCTGCTAATGAAGTTGCACCTTCATAAACTACAGCTACAGCCCTCAAGGGAAACTCCCGTCATCCCTGCTTTGAGCGGCACAGTTTGTTTGCGTCATAGGAGCTCATAGGACCCGTGAGAGCTGATGGAGGCAATCTATTCTGTGGGTTTTAATTTTTACCCCCCATCCCCCCGCCCCAATCATGTTCTTCTTTCATTCCCAAATTGAATTGAGCAGAGTTTTAATTTCAGTGCCTATGTCTATTTGTGTATTTGACAGTAGCCAAAAGAGATGGGAATTATTCATCTTTTTTCCTCCTGTGGCGGATCAAACAACAAATCTGTATGAGGAATTCCTGATGGAGAAGCCTAAAAGGAAGATTATGAATTTTCAAAGCTGTGGCCTTGTAAGCCAAGTGTCTCTGCAGACATTGTGGAGCAAGAGCTTATTAGGAATAATCATTTAAAACCTGACTGAAATCTCCATAGCTTTTGTGACTTACACCAGATAAAGATGTGATCCATTTACCTAGTTTTAAGACACACACTCTTATGGTGTAGATATAATTTCCTCTTCATGCATAACCATTGCTTTGCGCTGTGACAAACAAATGTTTATTGGCCTTTGAATGGCTCAGCATGAGCTCATAAGTCATTTTTTAAATGGTGATTGTTTTGCTATACATGATGTATATTTTGGTGCTTTTGCTGGTACTTTGCCTCTCAAGATCACTCATTTCTGAAGCACAAGTGTGACACTTTGAGAAAAATAACTTCCACTTAGTACTGATCCATCATGTTGACTTTATTTCTGTCATAGCATATAGAGAGCAAACAAACAACTTACTAATATTCCGTGCTTCTCAGCTAAATGCCTTTTCCAAAAGGCTAGGGAAATCCAGCTACGCAGAAAATAAGGAGGTGCAGTGGATCGGGCTTAATCGAGCACTTAACAGGTTCAGACTAGTCTGAGCTTATGTTAACTGAACCACTGAACCCATCCAAGCTGAACAGATGTAGAGCATTTTGGATATGCAGATAAAATACACTTTAGCATGGTGTTCTTTATCTGCAGGTAGTAACACATAACCACCTGGGTAGCCACACTGAAAATTATTCTCCAGCATGTACAGGATAGAGGGGCATTTTGTATCTGCAGAAGGGAAGCTGCTCTTGGCATGTCTGAGTATAATATGCCCCTTTGCCTCTGAAGATACAGCTGAGTATGCTCCCAGGCTCTTGTTCTTTTTCTTTTTTCCTCAAGTGTTTGCCCTGGGAAACAGGCATTGGGCATATTCTCAGGATTTCAGGTGGCTCAGAGGCAGATGGGGCTAGTGGATGACTTTGTCCTCTCCTCAAGACCTTCACTCTTGCATGCCCCTGATGTCTCGCTAGTGTGATGCTTCTTTCAACTTTCTAAGGAGCCAGTATCTTGAAGTCAGTCTGGGAATTGCCCCAGAACTCTCCACCTCACTGGAAATAATGCTTCTAAAACTGAGTGGTAGTCTTTACTAACTAGACGGTGTTGCTACCCCCCTGTTACAGCTGTTGGTCATTCCACAGTACTTTTTGCTATGGAACAGATTTTCTTTTTCACCTGGGGAAAAAAAAACCCTATGCACACTGTTAGACAGGTGATAATGTGCCTGTCCTAGGAGATCACAAGACAGTTTGTATGATTGTTATGTCTGCAGTTAATTTAGGATCCTTTAAAACAAATGTTCAAGGGAAAAAAGTGCGTGATTGCAGCTTAAGGTCATGGTTATTACAGCATCCCTGGCTCTAGCAGGCAAATCAGGAACATTGTAGCTCAGCATTTTCTGGATTGTAGAAATCTATCTGCTGGCTTAGGCTTTGCTAAAATGTAAGTGGTATTTACAATTGCACTTGGCCATGAACTGCTTCTTTTTGATATGAATCCAAATGCTAGGGTTATAATTACTGTGAATCCTGCAATCTGAAAGCATAAGCTTAACATGCATTGGGTTGGTCTTCACAAAGAACTTGCTGAGGGCTGCAGTGGCCATCTCTGAGGAATCTTCCCACCGCACGGAGTTATGTAGCAAGCCTTCATCTCTGTGGTCTCCTCTTGATAGTGTTTCATTTTGCCTGCAATAACTGTCTTAGACACCATTGCGGACTGACTCCACAGCCTGATGCTGGCCCAGGCATAAGATGTGGGATACATCCTCTTCCAGGGACTAATTTTAAGTACTTAAAACAGAATGGAAAAGCTTCAAAAGGGGAGAGACCCACTTAAAAGGGATACTGTCTTACAGTCTTGTAGGTCATCTTGTAGTCCTTATAATCAGCAAGGGAGGGAATGAACCTTGAATCTCCCAGAAAGGGGAGTAGTAGCAGGAGGATAATACAAGTACTCTTTTTGTAAGGCCTGATCTTGACAGTGGTCAGTGTAGGCGCATACCAGATCAAGCCAGAGCAAAGCCAAATAGGCAGCCAGCATCCAGAGACCTAGGAAAATATTACTGGTGCAGAAGTAGAACATCAGTACTTGCAGAACTGAGAGGAGTTGCCTAAATTTGGGACAGGCATCCTTAAAATGACAGCTAAAGGTATGAATCATTTTGTGGGCCCGCCTGTATACTGCTAGTGTTGAAGGGTTCAGCATTGCCAGCTGCCAAGCAGTAAGCCTTCCTAAGGGCTGGGTGATCAACACCTCTCAGGCCAAAACGACACTTGAAATTGACTGGACTCAGTGGATGAAAACTGAAGCTAAAACCACAGCTGGAAGTTTGAGCCAGGCTATAAATAAAGTACCCAAGTAAACTAAGAAGAAAATGTTTTTAAAGAAACCTGTCCGCACACCTTGCACTTCAGTGATGGGAGGCAGCTTGGCTGAATTTTTTCCCAGTGGGTAATACAGTGTGTGCTTACAATGAATACATTAGGACAAATGTGGATGCTACACAATGTTAATGTTGGGTTTGTTTGGGGTTTTTTTCCCCATAAGCAATTTGGTCAGTTTTTCTGTAAAATTTGATTAGCAACAGAGCATTTATAATGTGTAATTGGTGAATTTCCTATGCTAAACACTTTGTCTTACAAGCATGTAGTCAAAGAAGGGTAAGAGATTCTTACAGAAGACACAGGTACGCTCATAGTCTTAATTTTATCAATGAGGAAAAAATCCCCTGAAAACTGAACAGGCCTTAGAATCCTCTTCTCTAGATTCTGGTTTTGCACTGTGTTCTGAATTTGACACAGCAGAAAAATTTTCAGCTAAAGATAGAAGGGATTTTATACAGACAGACTTGCTCTTTCTGTCCTGTGTGTGCCTACATATGTATTTATATAGTTCAAGAAGAAGAAGATGAAGTATGCCCTCTTTAGCTTTGTAATAAACTCAAACTTAAGTGAAGCCAGAGGAAGACTTTGGCTGTGTACTCGGCCTCTGCAGGTAGAGTCTCATTTCCAGTTTGTTCTATAAACAGATTCTTTTCTTCCATTATTTAAGACTGCTCAGCTGCTTCTCTGCAAGAAAACAGCAAAGGCAATTGAATACAGCCTTTGGTCACGTAAGTGGCTCTTGTCTCAAAACCTAGTTCATATTCAATGTTGTCCTAGTTTTTCTCAAGCCCATAAAGGTCCTTTTCAGAGTTGAAGAAATTCCAGTTAGTGAGTGCTGGAATCACTGTGTGCGAGCAAAAAAAGTACAGTATATAGCACACTAGTATAAAATTACATATAAATATTTACATACCCTTTAATGTCACCTCACATTCAGTTAAGTTGCTGGGGGTTTTTTGCAGCTTTTCTCTAACCTTCATTTGGCCATTTCAAGCATGACTAACATATTTCGAATTATTTTTAAACTTACAGCATCTTCTCTTTAAAACAGTGTGCATGAAAGTGCAGGTGGCTGAGCTGAGTTCAAAAGATTCATTTGCCAAGGAGACCTAGGACTTTCCAACTGTATTTCAGAGCTTGTTTTGTAATAAAGCCGCTGTGTTATCCTGAATTTAGACTAACTCCGTGGTCACAGTGGTGTCGATTAACTATAGTGTCAAAGAGAAAAATTCAGCCTGAAACAGGCAATACAGGGATTTTTATTTTCCTCTCATCTTCTCTTTACCAAGCACAGACAAAGAGGCAGGTTGCTACGTATTGTTGTTACACCTTATCTAAATATATTGATCAGTTCCTCCATACTCTTATCTGTTTGCTCAGCAATGACTCTGGTTCATTCACACTGGGACTGCAGGGGAGCTGAATGGATACAGCCACGTGAAACGTACCAGTAGGCTAATTCAAGCTGGGTGACACCGTACCAGGCTTCTCTTTTGTTTCTCCTTCCTGGTTGTTTGACATCCGCCAGCCTTTCTGTTCATTAAGTCCACGTGATGAATAGAAGGCAGCAAGTGTAATTTGGGCAGTAAAGGCCACCTGGTCAATAAATATAATAAAGATCCACTAGTGCATCTCTTTCAGCACTGAGTGCGTCAGTGAAGTGCAAACTGGAAAATTCATGATAGTGAATGGAAATCTTAAATCGATGTGGAGATTCTAGGAGTTTCCAGTGTCGCACTGGCGTCTCTTACTCCCAGCCTTTTTCAGCCCAATAAAAGAACATTTTCAAAGGTGAGGTTCCCCCAGTAACAGAGAGATTACATTCATGCTGTATTGTTTTTCGAGCAGCAGGCATCTGGTTCTGCTAGTTTTCACACTGGGATAACTTTATTGGAGTGGATCCTGCAGTGCCCCAAGGGGAGGTGTACCCAGCCGTGCTTGATCAGGCTGGTGCATAGAGTCAGCACAGTGGTTTCCGTGCCATCCATGTGCTGCCTTTGTGGCACAGGCAGTGTGCTGGGGAAGGCAGGAGAAGAGGTGTCTTGCAGCACCAGTAGTCCTTATGCAGACGCAGGAGGAAGCTCAGTCCACAAGAGCCCCAACACCAGCTGATTTTAAACACCAGCTTTGCAATTAACACTCCCAGCCTGTGCCTTTGCCTGAGCTGAGCTCTGTCAGTCCTGACTTCATCAGCATTACTGTAAGAGTGTGGCATGGGCTCGAGTCAGAACCAGGGACTCAACATTTGTTCTCATGACTTGATAATATTGACACATGGATGCGATCTTGGATTTGATGCTGATCAGTGAAGGCAACGCTACAGCATATGGGATCAGCCTCATGCTGGCCAGTGAGTGTAATGTCTTTAGCAGACTTTACATCATGAAGTGGTTAATGAATTCTTTTGTACTGAAGGGCTGGATTCAATAAAAAGTTTCTGGGGCAAGTTACCATAGCCTGCCATACTGCAGTGCATCAGGCAGACCTTTTTTTTTTCCTTTTCATTTATTTTTTCTTGCCCTTTTAATTTTAAATTGAGTACAGCTGACTGCCTCCAATGCTGTTGTTAACAATGGCTCTTCTTTCCCTGGGACAATGTAACATTTAAAACAGATAAAAGCCCATGTGGGGCTAATAAAAGTTTGTCCCCATCCTCATTCCTGTAGGGCAAGTTTCCCCATCGTTAACATTTTAAGTAGCAGCCAGCTATGAATATGAATGTAATTGAGTTTTACATATTATTACTTATCAGCGGGTAACTCCGAACAGGCGTCACTGGAGGGATGTGCTGAATCTCAGAGAAACTTCACAGCAGCGGGGGAGCCATTCAGAGCTGCACTAGCTGCAGCCTTAGTGGGGACTGGGGAGTCAACAGGCAAACAACTATGAGGACCGTGTTCCTATGGGGCATGGCAGCCCAGATGCCCCAGTCCCAACAGGAGCAGGAAAACAGGAAGGATCCACAGATCCTTCAGCGTTTGCCCCAGCAAGACTTCTGTGCTTTCCTTCTGGTGGCTAATGGAGAGAGGGAGCAAGTCAGGAGGTTCCCATTCCAAATTTTCCATCTCATTTGCTTGTGTAGATTGTGTTAGGGCTCTAAATGAAACCCTCTGAGCACTAGTCTTTCTGTCCATATGAAGGAGAAGGTGTAAGTGGCTGTCTACAGACATGCATACCTTCTTGGATGGAGCGAGTTCATCGAACCCTTACAAAAATCATTACAAACAACATTATGGTTCCAGGGCATTATAAAAGCATTAGGTTTTGTAAATGCACTTTGAGGTGACTTCTGTCCTGAGCAGTTTCTGCATGGTATATATGCAGTCATCAAACCAACTAGATTTAAAATAAAAGTGTGTGTGTGTGGCAGGGGCATGTGTTTTGACTACCCTCCATGCAGAGCTCAATCCAGAACATCCATGATTGGAGTCTTCCTTTGCCTTTGGTGGTCTTTGGACTGGGCTCCATGTTGCTTTGCATATCCATGCATGTCTGTGGGGTTTATTTTTCTAATTTTTAATTGTTATTTTCGGAAATGGTTTGAAAGCCTCTATCAGTGCTATGATGGGAAGGTGCCTCTGTCCTTTCCTTCACCTCTTCCTGGTATCTCTGTTGCTGGACAGCTCTTGGTTCCTACATCAGCTGCTGTAGTACCAGACCTGTCCAGCTGTGTGAGCTGAGCCCCTGCCCTGCCCTTTCCACCAGCAACTCAGATTAGTAACAGGACCCAGGAGTCGGTGCAGCATGGACTGTTTGGATTTACAAATCTAGAAATGTGGTTGCTCCCCCTCAGTGTTTACCAACTATACATTCCAGCTGAAGCACGAATGAGTCATTTTTACATTGCTCATAGAAAATAAGAAAAGGTTTAAATACCCACAAAATTTGCTTACTCTTCAGATGTAGCCCCCGGAAGGGTGAGGACAGCTTCTGCCATGTTCTGGTTGGATATGTTACTCACATGACTATTGGAAAGTCGAACAGTCCGTACTAGTGATAAGTGATGTGCAAAAAACAGGGAAAAGGCCATGAGGTCAAATCCCAAGGACAGTTTCAAAAAAGGTTGGAATGCAAAAGGTGTACTTAGCTTTGGTAAGGCCTTTTCATGACATGTAGCGCGGTGATGCTACGTAGTGTTTGTAGAATTAAACGTGTCTTTGTCACACAAATATGAAGTTAGATCTTTATGCACTAGTGGCAGTCTGCAGACTGATACAGATGGTCATTTTGTTCAGAGCAACATGCATGAATGTATCCCAGAGGTGAAGCTCAAAATACCCGCATTGCTCTAGTGTGCCGCTCCCTCTCTTTCCATTAACGTGAAATGACTCACAGGCTTGAAAGGACAAACACAGATCAAAAGACCAAAGAGTGATTTACTGCTGCAGGATGGGACAAGATGTTTTAGCCCAACAAACAGTAACTGCATTTAGAGGTGAGTATTGCCAAGGGAGCCCAAGGCGGTGCTTGCTTACTAAATTGAGTAAAATGCAGGGATTTCACCAAATGCAAATGACAATGAACAATATGTATGACTCAATATATCCGCTATGCTTTCAATGTGGAGTCAAGAGGGTGGTATAGCTGACCTTTTAAAGTGATGCTTTTCAAACCACATTGTTATGATTGTCAAAGTGTTCATTTTAGAATGCAGTATTTGGACCCACTCCTGCTAATATTCTCATGTATCATTTGAAGGCTGTTTTTGCTGCTGTTTAAAGAAAGTACTTCCCGGCAACCCCCAGAGTGTCATACTTTTAGTTCTATGTCTAACCAGGGAACGAAATTTGCCATCAGTTCTCTGAGGCTTGACGCACACCTCTGGAATACTTCAAGTCGTGTATGGAATTGGCTAAAATAAGTTTGATGGTGATTTTGCAAGTCCTTCCTGTGTGCCAGAAATAGTCTCTGAGAACAATGTGGGGTGAGAAATATACTCTGCTCTTTAGCCTCAGCTTCCTTCTATCTAAAAGCTATCGGTGGTATCACTGGCAATGCAGAGCAGATCCCAACACAGCTGTGGTGTGACTGCAGTTTTGCAGTACTGTAGAGAGAAAGAAAAAAAGTCTGGCATCAAATTTGTAAATTTAAGTGTAGGAAAAAAAAATAAAATAAAATAATGCCAGTACAGTATCTGTAACATGGTCAGCCCAAGGCCAGCACGCAGACTGGAATGAGGCCCCCGCAAGTCCGATGAGAGGCAGTTTTGCTGGGATGCATTTCCTCCCTGTCTTCCATCAGCCAAGCCAAAAACTTAACAGGAGAAAAAATTAGAAGGAAGCCGTACACAGCAGTTTGGCTGCACACCGGTACTCATTACAAATAAATAGCTCAGGCCTGGCTCCTCCGTGGTACAGGGACTCAGGGCGATGCTTGGGGCCAGGCAAGACGCTGCCACTGTGACCACCGATGGCCACCACGCTGGTCCCTGTAGCCCTGCTTATCCCCAGGCTGTCACCCTGCTGGCCTGTGAGGGGTCTGGCACAGGCTAGACCAGCCATGGTTAAAGTGCAGTTTTCCTGAAGCAGGAGCTGTGATGGTCACAAACCCAATCGGTATCTAAGTACTAAAAAATTAGCAGAGTCTTTTATCGGGTTGGGGATGCCTTATTTTGATCATGGAGGTCAGACACAGGCGTGGGAATTCCCCCAAGCTGGTTTATTTGCAGGTTTGTTCAGACAGTTTCTTTTCTTTTCTTTTTCTTTTTTTTTTTTTTTTTTTTTTGACAAATCAGCCTTTTTTTATAATAATCTCATCTTGAAACTTGAGAGGAAGGGAATGTATGGGTGAGCAGTTAATATCAGTGAGTTCTGGAAACTCCCTTTTCATGATCTCCTTTAGCAGCTGTACTGTTTTGATGCTTTCATTGCACTAAAAACATGTTTGACAATAAAGTAACTTCATCTGTTCCAGTAAAATTAGCTTCAGCTCACAGTAAATTTGATAAAAGCACTACTAAATAATGTGAATATACAGAGAACTTGATCTAATGTTTTGGCCTAATATAGCATAAAGAAGAAAAACATCAGAGGTTTCAGGAGAGAAGGGGAGGCTATTTTTCTTTACTGATTATATTCCTGAGTCCAATATTAAGAGTGTATATGTAGCATCTAGTGACTGGCAGATGTAAACATTGGTTTAAAATTAATTTTAAAATATCTCTTTGTACAAAGCAATATATTTACTTATTTAAATCATACCCATCTGGACATGTTATCAAAATCAATCCTGGTCTACTATAAGCCATTTGCTGCCATTGCCACCCACTGGCCAGGGACAAATAACTATCCTGTTACTGACCCAGATCAACAAATATCCTGATTAAACAGACACATCTTGCTGCATATCCAATTGCTTCCTATACAGCATCTTGTTGTTAATATGAAACCCGGCCAGCTTTGTACAAAATTTATTTACTGATTCTATCTTCAAAACATAAGTCATAGTCTGGGAGAAGGGCAGGGGGAGGGAGCATGATTTGCAGACTGTGAACTCTGATCTGGTAGTTTCATCCTTCTGTCGTCTCTTTAAATGTACTATTTAAAAACCAAAGGATCTCATCCTTTTATGTTTCTGTAATACAAGAGACAGGTTTGGCAATATGTAGTAAAATAATGAAACTGAATTACAAACGGTAGGGAGCTGTTTTTCTCACACGGGGTCAGCGTACATCGTAATACCTTGGATTAAGGATGAAATTACTATAGGACCATAATAACTAACCTTATTAATCTGTTCCCATTTTCTTAAGAGTATCACAAAAAGAAATGTTACAGCAATTGCAGCTGAATATAGGAATCCTTCTCTACCTTAAGCACAGTCCTTTATGTACTGTGATTTTGTGTGTTATTTTGTTCTAATCATGCTAACAAGTAATCTTATTAATCATATCTGTTGATTCTGGTTTACCGCTTTCCTTCACAAATGATTTTAGGGCCCAATATTTGGGCCTTTGTAACAAATCTGAAAAACTGATATAAAAATGATTCTTCTCAGGGAAGCTGTTTTTCACTTAGATGCCACTTAAAAAAAGGTAAACCAGGCCCTTACACTTCTCTTTCCTGTGTCCTTTGGTACCATACCAGGTGCATAGGAACAGTGCTGGGATAGCCTTCTCTACAAACGGTTAATCAGAGGCAAAGAAAGGCAATAATGTTTTGTTCTCTGCATCATTAGTAAGGGGGAAGGAGAAGGACGTAGCAGAACAACCGCATCTTTTGTTTTTAAGTTCTTTGGAACAATTCTGCCAGGCAGCGCGTTTTCCTTCTGTTTCATTTGTCTTTGTTATTTTCCTGTCTAATTAAAATTCTGCAATTCTGTCATGAATTTGTTGTCCGGTTAAGGTCACAAACAGCTTCTGTCCTAATGAAATATGAATTGCATTAGTTAATTGAATTGCGCACTTATTGTGTGTTGTGAATGGACTGAGCACACTTATATTCTCAATATATACTGAGCATTTTATCAGTCAGGGAACATGCGGACACAGAAAATGCTGTTATCATTATTTGCTTCACAATAACGAGATTTAATTGTCAATAGACAGGGCTACAAAGTATTTGTGAAGGACAAGAACTGTAAGATCTCACACAGGCATCTGCTAGCTGGGATAAGATCTTCAGCAATCTGGGGTCAGGTCACAATTCTGAGCAGAAAGCTCGAATAAACCCGTATTATGCACGGTGTCTCTGTGATGTCTGTAAAGATAGGAAGAAGCAAGGAAGAGCAACAAAACATCTGTGGCCTTCTGCAGCAGCAGGCTTTTTGCATTAAGTGAACCTTGTAATTGAAACCCTAAGTGCATGGTCCAGGCCATTCTCTTTCCGGATCTGCCCGGTCTCTGTGCAGACACTACCCTCATACCTCTGGTAACACAACCAGCTTTGCTCTGGGATCATTTTTGTAGATGAGAGATTCATCTCCAAACTGGAAAGTTCAGTTTAGCACGTCAAGTACCTGCCCAAAGTCAAGGCTGTGGATGAAGCAGGTGCTTAAGGGAAGTAAGTGCAGGCTCTAGTGCTCATCCTTAACAATGTCTAAGATTGATCTTTTGCAACTGTAACCACTCAATGGTGGACTCTGCTAATGAACCAAACTATTTCAGAGGACAGCAATGGAATGCGGTATTTAATTTCTTTACATGGGTCTTAATTTTTCACGTAGTTATTCAAACAGTCGAAAGGTTCAAAGGTCGAAGGAGGTGATCCTGCCCCTCTACTCTGCTCTTGTGAGACCTCACCTGGAGTATTGTGTGCAGTTCTGGTGTCCTCAACATAAAAAGGACATGGAACTGCTGGAACAAGTCCAGAGGAGGGCCACGAGGATGATCAGGGGACTGGAGCACCTCCCGTATGAAGACAGGCTGAGGAAGTTGGGGCTGTTCAGCCTGGAGAAGAGAAGGCTGCATGGAGACCTCATAGCAGCCTTCCAGTACCTGAAGGGGGCCTATAGGGATGCTGGGGAGGGACTCTTCGTCAGGGACTGTAGTGACAGGACAAGGGGTAACGGGTTAAAACTTAAACAGGGGAAGTTTAGATTGGATATAAGGAGGAAATTCTTTCCTGTGAGGGTGGTGAGGCACTGGAATCGGTTTCCCCAGGGGGGTTGTGAGTGCTCCATCCCTGGCAGTGTTCAAGGCCTGGTTGAATGAAGCCTTGTGTGGGATGGTTTAGTGTGAGGTGTCCCTGTCCATGGCAGGGGGGTTGGAACTGGATGATCTTGAGGTCCTTTCCAACCCTGACTATTCTATGATTCTATGATTCTAAACCATTCAGTATTATACATACGTACACATGTACTGATGTATATATATATGCATATATGTAATATACATATGTACATCATATGCATATGCATATGCATATATATTTATATCGCCAATATTTACCCTTTAGATTTATTTATAGAGAAAAGTATGTTTAGATTCTGCATAATACTTATGTAAGATAATAGATCTGTATGTAGTATCTTCTAGTAGCTCTTTAACTTGACAGGTGTGGAGAGATACCTATTGTTCTGTCAAATAGTGCCTCCCTTAGCTTGAAATGATACTTCATTCAACAGTAGGCTGAAAGAAAAGATAAGCTATGTTCAGGTTGAAAAGTTGTTGAGAAATTTCTTCTTGTAATCATTTTTCACTCAAAAACTGAAGAGATATGCAAATGCTAATGGCAGTCTTTCTTTTACTACAGCAAGCTCATGCAGGAATATAAAACCACTTAAGATAAACACAGCTAAAACTGACTTGCCATGTTACACAATTCCCAAAGAGAAATACCGTGACCCTTTCTACAAAAGTAGCAGAGAGAAGAGAATCTATCCTTGATCTCAGCCGGCATGGGCAACTGCTTTGTGGGGGACTCCCAGCTCTGTGCACGTGCAGAGCCACTCATGATTTCCCACTGCGGGCAGTTCTCCACGGCTGCTGTTGCACTCACCTTCCAGGAACACTCCTCCACATGCCCCAGTCAAGCACTTCATTACCACCATCCACAGATGATGCACCAAGATACAGAGATTAAATGAGGTATTCTTGCTCGGGTGTGTAGGCAAGGACTTTCCCTATATGCTCAACAGAGTGGGGAGAGAGGTTTCTCCAGAGGGCAACTTGGGAACAGCCACATTAGGCTGCTTCTTCTTTGAATCACCTTCTGGAAGAGTTCCTCTCTCTTGAGATCATTGTACTTACTGAACCTAAGGGGACATTGCCTCTGGGTGTAGGTGTTTCATTGCAGAAGTGCTTCAATCAGACCAGTGTCCTGCACTCCCCAGTCCCACCGAGACAGTCATACCTGCTAAATCTTCTAAGGAACTTCCAACCTAGTGCCTGTATCACTCGGTTACCTCCTCTCTCTCTCGCTTTGAATTTTCTGCATTTACCGCAGAACTAACAGCTCTAGCTGAGCTACTGTTGAATATCCCTGCCCGCATGAAAGGGTTCAGGAGGTGAGTAAGAAAGGGTGGGCGTCTGCAATGGTTTGGTGAGGTGCTTCCTGACAGAGTCATGGCAGTGGGCAAATGACTGAGAGCGAAAGTGGTGGGACGGGGCGTGAAGGGTGATTGACAGTGGTTGCTTAGTGGTCTGAAAAGAGATGAGTGAAAGTACTTGGGGGTGGGGAAGTGAGTTTGGGAAGCACGGCTGACTGTGAGAAAGACACCACTACATTACCCGTGGCGCGCTGCAGGTGTATATGCTGTACTCTCTTCTGTGAATGCAGCTTTAAAAGTCTTGATGTCATTAAAAATATTCATGTACTTCTGTCCAAAAATACATGATATAATGATGTATAATTATGGAGGGGAGGAAATGAAAGAGATTCAAGGAAGGCTGAAAAATAAAAATAAACTGAGGAGTCCTCTAGGGAGAGAAGAGCAGAAGTGAAGACCGATACAGCCTTGCAGACTGTAATGTGGCTTTGTTGTCTTCTGCAGCGCCATCGTCTGGGGCCCTGCTCCTGTGGGTGACCCTCCATGGGGACACCTGCGCTACAACTGCCCTTGTGCTCCTGGGCACAACCGCAGGACAAGTTTCCCATCTGAGGCTTGGTGCAGCCTTATCTGCCCCAGTGCCATCAGCCCTATGTACCTCTGTGGCCTCTGCCAGCATCCACCTCAGTCCTACATGGTGCAAGGAAGTTTCTCTAGGTGGCAAGGGATGATCCTCAGAGCAGCTTGGGAGAGCCTGCTCCCCTGTTGTAATTAATTCAGTTAGAAAACCAAAACTAACTGTCCAGTTTCCTATACCTGAACAAAGAAGTGAAGGCAGCTGTACATAAACAGTAGCGTTCTGTACCCTGGCATAGCTCAAAATTCAGCATCATTAGCAGGTTATTTAGCTTTATTTTCAGTCAAATAGGAAACTTTTTTTTTATTTCTTTTTATTTTGCTTTTTTTTTATTTCTATACAAATCTTAATCCATGGGGGTTTTTTCAAAGTCTTTTTTAGTTAGATGAACACTAGAAACTTTAGAAAAAATCCTTGTAAAACACTGAAGGGCACTGAAAAAAACTCCCCTGTTCAGCTAATACACATGTATTAGAAATTGCCTGTCTTCACCAAAATCATGATCCACCCAGCACAGACTGTGCCTGTGCTCAGCACCACCTGCTTCAGATGAAGGCAAAGAAGTGCCACAAATGGCGGATATGAGATAATGTCTTCTCTCTCCCATCCTTGACCCTGTCCTGCATAGTCCCCCCTTGAAGACCTCACACTAATCCCATGAATTCAGAGACTGATTTAATCCTTCAAGCATAAGGCTTCCATTGTTATTATTGTTATTGTTGTTATTATTATTGTTGTTGTTACCACCATTACGCCTACTCCTACTCCTACTCCTATTACTATTACTATTATTTTTTAATAACTGTTAACAGCTTTTGTTTACTATAGAAGCATTTAATTATTCTTTGAAGCTTGGTGAACTGCCTTCTCAGCATCCTGTAGCAATCTAATTTAAATTCTTTATATAATAGAATGGTCTAATTGTGGATCCCATGCAAAAGTATGTCCTCTTACCAGCTTTAAATTTCCTGTCTTTCCTTATGTAATTGAAATCCTATTTCTTTCATGTTGAGGACCGGGAGTACTTAATTTCCATCCCTACATTCTCTTTCCCTGTCAGTCATTCACTCCTTGTTCAGTTAGTTGCTTACTTACTAATATGGCTAGTTCCAGTGCCCTCCCTGTTGAAAAGTCTTTTTCTATTCTTATAGTCTTGTTGCTCTACTCTGATCCCTGTCAAATAGTGCAGAAAATTCAATACAACTTTCTGGAAAGATTATTTAATTCTCATAAATTTTAATTAAATTATTATCAATGCAATAATGATTAATGAATAATACTAAATTTTAGAAAAGGGATCAGGAATTTAACTTCCTCTGTCTCCATTCAGACTTTAGCTTTGTAATGTATTACTTGGCCCAAGGCTTTCAATGCTTGGTACCTACTTAAGACCACAGCAGGTTCCCCCTGTGAAACTCAGTCTATTTATTTAGGTGTCTACTCATGTGTTTTGGAATCTAACATGAAAGCTTAGTTTTTGAAGATTCAGGGAAATGTGATATATTACAGTGAGAATGAGAAAGAACTTTCTTGGGCAATACAGTTCTGGCAGTTATTTGCCCAACCAAAAGCCCACCATTTTTATTGAAACTTAAGCAAGTAGGTACAAAGATAGTAACTCTTATTCTGACTGTTGAAAATATCTTACCTTCTGTTAAGGCCCCTTGATCTTACAGAGTTTCTGCTTCTTTACTTTCAAATGTTCTGAAATTCTGCAGATGTCTGTAAGAAATAGAGGAAGCTCAGAAGCTGAAAGGTCAGATGGGAGGGGAATGGTGGCTTTTAGGCACATGCTGTCCAATGCTTGGTTTTAAGAAGCCAGCCTCCTGGTGAAAGAGAAGCTCGGCTACAGAATGGAGGGTCAGATCACACTTCTCTGGCAGAAAATGCGATTCTTTGCAACTGAAGATGGCTTTTGTTACCAGTCAGAATGAGACTGGAGAGATAAATAACCCCAGTTATCTCCAGGAATGCAGTTGTGAGGAACATGAACTCAGCAAACTTCTTAGTTGCAGCCAAAACAATGGATGTCATGAGACACGGGATGAGCTTTTCTTACCAGTAAGTAAGAGAGACTGTCTGGGAACTAACATCATTTGGCTAGATAGAAAACTCTGGGTCTGAGACAAGGCTAATGGTTTTGACTCAGTTACTCCCTGCTTCATCTGCAAGCCTGATGAGGCAGTGAGATCTATGCCAGTTCTGAGTGTCGCCAGTAAAGACTGTTCAAGAAGGCGTTTTAGTTTGTTAGAGAGTGAGGAAACCTTCAGAGGCTAGAAAACGGAGAGGACCAGAACAGAAGTAGATCCTGCAAATAAGCCAGAAGTTACGAGGATCTGGGGAACATATTAGTCAGATATGTCTATTAAAGACATCTGTATATATGGCAGCATCTTGTGAATTCAGAGAACATGATGCCAATTACGACCATCAGAGAGTCGTAATTTTGGTAAATGCATAAAAGGGAATTCAAAAAAACTGGGAAGGTATCAGAAAAAGGAGTTGAATAAGTGTAAGTATTTAGACAAATGTAACAAGCTTAAAAGCAAAACAGAGTATTTTGCTGTGCAGGATGATTTCAATAATAATGGGTGGTAGGGAAATGTAATGAGACAACAGAAACTATTCAGCAAAGAAAGATTGGCCACAGAGGCAGGGGAGATACCACTGTATAGAAGAATAACATGAACATTATTTAGCTGAACTTGAAGCGGGAAGGACTATGAAACTGAATGTCTGAAGACAAATAAATAAATGCTAAAGTAGAAATTCCAAAGCATTTTAACAACTTTTGGAAAATAAAGACATTAGCAGATCTTTGGTGCTAATATCCAGGTTAAGAAACGGAAATGGAGTGAGCAGTGTCAAACTCAAAAAAACTATTAACAAAATAGTCGTAATAGGGACTTTGGATACTCCCCTATGCTTGTCCAAATAGATCGGGAGGCACACAGATTAGAGGAGAGATTTCTTGACACTTGATGTGACAGCATCTTGGAAAAGTGACACACAAAAGAAAGAAGCTAGTCTTAGTCTTAGCTCAGGTATTAATCATAAACTGATTGTAGCCGATTCACTAACTTTTAACGTCTAGGTGGGCAGGCCACAAGGCTAATTCAATACAGCAGCTCCTGTGTTCACAGGCCATACCTTTCATCTTTTCCAGGGGATGCCGTCTCATTTTCTTTAAAAACTGTAATGTAAGTACATATTTTAATATCTAAGAAATTCAACAAAGAGCAACTTCATGTTTCTCCTCCTAAACCTACCCTTAAAATTTGGCCAGAGGTGAAGTACTAAACACAACTTTATGAGCTGCTTTTCCTCCCGGGAGTGTGAAAGCTTTCAGAGAGCTTCTCATGTGGCTCAGCAGCTACCAGCTTCTTGATAAAGCACATAGACTCCATGCACTTTCCACATATTAGGATTCATAGAGCAGGATTCATTGAACTATAGCTATACACTGGCCAGGTATCTCCACTTTCCAAGCACGGTTTTGTGTTGGCTCCACAGCAAAACAGACACAACTGGTGTTTGTACCAAGTCTTGTTTCAAATGCTCCCACCTAACGCTGCTTACTTCTAGAGGAACACCACCTCATCTTAGGTTTATTTGAGACACAAACTGGGTATTATAGCCTCATCGAATGCTAGGCAGGGCTGGTCTTCACTGCAAGCTACCACTGTGTCACAACACAACCTTGAAGAGTCCCCTTGGCACAATGCCCACAGTGACTTGGCAATTACATCCACCTAGGCTGCACTCAGCATTGTGGCAGCCAGCTGCAGTTAAAACCTGCTGGGACCACAGCTCGAGAACGATTAGCTGGCACGATGACAATCACGTATTTGTCTCCACTAGCTTCAACTTCACAGACAGGAATAAGCAATATGTTGGCAAGGAAAGGCATGACTTGTATACACACTGTGCAAGGTAGTACTGAATGTGTGAATAGTGATAACAAAAGTAATGAATGAGGGGAAGGTTGCACACCCATAGAGAGATGGAATCACAACAAGGAATAGCTGAAGAACAGGGTCAGGCAGGCATGAGCAGAGACTCATTAACCTACCATGGTTGCTACCTACATAGGAAGGCCATTTGGATGGGACAGAAAAAGGATGCAAAGGAGCAGTGTATTTTTTCCAATCAAAAGCCGTCTGTCACCTATGCTGAAAATTCCTTCTTTCTTCACTTCAAGCATATTAACAGTTGAATATATGATGGCATTACTGTTGACACTGAGGACATCGGGCTTTAATGAATCAATAGATTTGTTTCATCTTTAACTAATTTGAACCTTTAATCCTCTTGCTTGTGCAAATTCTTCTTCCTTCAGGTCAAAGCATTAAATAAGCTCAAGAAGTAAATAAGGAAATAAATACCAGAATCCCCGTGGGGAACATTTAAATTAAAGTTTTCTAATAGTCAAATCAACTTAATGCTGTGATCACAGACTTCAGCTTCTTCCCCTTCCTTCCAGCTCTATGGTTGAAGCTGTGGGAATAAATAGCCAAAAAAAGGGATGGCCTTTAGTTTTCTTTTAGTGTCTTGATGCTTGTGTTGCTCTAGTTTGTTTCTTGGTTTTGTTTTTTCTTTGGTTTGGTTTGTTTTTAACTGCTGTCTATATAGACATGCAGGAACTTTTAAAATGCAAATTTGTAAAAATCACATTTTTGCCCAAAACATCAGGCTGAGAATTTCCCCCCATGTTTCATTCCGCTGTACACCCATGTTGGCTATGCATTTGACTTTTTCAATGGATGTATACTGCTGCAAACCCTTCTGTAGACAATATCTTGCTGATATAACTGTTTTCCACCAGCACAACGTATTTCAGTTAATGAGTCAGAATACGCTTTGATATGATACCAAAATATGGTATAAATGTTTCCTCCTGTAGGAAGGATTGCCACTTTACTGTTAAAGTGTAGATAAGTTCTGATCTTTTTCTTTTCTCTTTCTTCGGCTTTAATCAGTCAAGCCCTTATCTAGTATTTCTCATTCAGAAATAATACAGCTTCTTTTCAACACCTTTTTGACTTCTTTTCCCTGTCTGTGGCCTTGCTTTGATTGTATGGTCATCAGAAAAGAGTATGTCTAAAATCTTCTTGAAAGCAGAAGTTCTGTTTCAAGCAACAGCAACTGCAAGATCAAATGCCTCAAATCTTAAAGAAAACTGACCTGAAAGTTTGAAACTAACAAATGGTTTGTAGTTGGCTAAGACAGTTGTATTTAATATTGAGGAAGCAATGACTTTCTGGCCTGCAGTGGAGCATCTTCTAGACAGACAGGCACACAACAAAATGAAGTCTTAATGCTGTGAGCTTCTTGAGAATGCTACAATAACATTCTGGCAGGCTGGGCTCCTTTGGCTCTTGTACTCACTTCAATTTGAATGTCTCTTTTGGTTTAGTGTGATGCTTGGCAGGTTTCCCAACTTTACATTATCTGGGAAAAGAAGACAAGAGAAGCTGGTACATTCAGGGAGCCTTTGAAGAAGCTTCTTCACAGTTTGCTTATAGCAAAACAGTTGGCTGCATGTAGGAGAAGTGTTAGGACTGCAGCTTATACTGCTAGCTTGAAAAGGGTTTAACTGAATTGCATCCAGGCACCAAGATGCTCAGATACCACAGCAATGTGTGTGGTATAAGAACCTAGATAGAAGAAGATTAGATACCAAAACAGACAGAATTTTGCATGTGATTTCCTGGGTTTGTTTAAACTTATAGCAGCAACAGTTGATTATAGGAGGTTCTGAAGGCTGCTTTCATGGGTGGGTTATGTCACTTACGCACGAGGTTCCAGCCATAAATTGCTGGAAGAGAGAATTGCTGGAAAGAATTCCCTGTGGCAGGAAGCCCCTATTCATAAAAAGCTGATGGAAACCATCCCTGTGCCTTCCCCCTCAGGGGTAGAAGCAGCATATATCGGTGAAGAAAGACCTGGGGGTGAATGCTTGTAGCACGATGACAGCAATGTCAAAATTCTCATGAAAAGAGCATAAAAATGGGCACAGGTCATCACCCAAAGAGAGACCCAGGAGGTCACTGCACACAGGATTTATTTGTGGTCATCCTCTAGATGATTGCTGATACTTCCAGATTTAGTCATTCTCCTTCTACAACACGTGAATCCCTTAGCTCTTATAATCACGTCCTCTGGCTTTTAAGCAAGGGTAGGTCTTTAATTGCAGGTTAATGCTTTAATGAAATTCTTGAGACTACTTTGAAGTGACTGGGTAAGGGGGACTGGCCTTTCAGCAGCAGCTGCTGGCACAAGAGTCACAGCACACATTGCTGTACAGGGAAGGCAGTGCTGTAAGACTCTGTGCACAGCCAGATCCATAATTCTTTCTCCAGTAGTGCTGCAGGGCACATCTACACGACACAGCACAGCACTGCACAGGGATACTTGAAGTGTCCCTGATCAGTGGTTGCACTGATTTCACAGCAGGAATAATTAGCCCACCTGGAGTAGGATTCTAATACACCTATAAGTGGTTGCAGCCCTATACCTGCCCCTGAGCTGGCTTGTTCAGTACGAGGTCAACTCTCTCTTCCTCTCCATAGAACTGCATTCTGCTGTGTGGACCCACCTGCACTGAGAAGTATTGAAAATAGTAAATTATGAAGTTTAGGAACTTATATAAATTTTGATCTGCAGTTTTCAATCTGCAGGGTCTTATTTATTTTAGAAAGTGGGAAAGCTTTCAAAACTGATTTCATAGGTAATGCATTTTTTTTTTTCTTGGCTGATATTCCAAATTTTGTTTTTATTATTTCCTTTGAATATCTGAAATTTTGCATGAATTTGTACTCACTTGGAAACACCAGCACATGAAGTAATTAGCATTCTCTCCTGCCTAAGTTAACAGCCTTATCCTTCCTCATGCTGTTAGTTCAAGGTCACAATGATAGATTTAAATCCTTCGTGAATTTTCATCTGACTTGCTGCCCACAGAAAGTGTTCATTAAAAGATCCAATTTCCATTGGCATTCTCCCTTTCAAAGGATGTCAACAGGAAACAGAAATGCTCAGGCCTTTGTGAATGATCTGCAAGGACATGCAGGCTTATAAAAAAATAATTAAAAAAAAGCAGCACTTACCCAAATCCTTTAGTTTCTGCTTTGAATGACTGGCCATAGGAATGCAGGCTAAGCTGTATTTCAGCTGTTCCCAAAACTGTGTACGTGTAACTTGTTGACAGCGACAGGTACATCAGGCTCCAGTGACAGCTATGTGACCACTCTGCTGATCATTCTCCTGTAGCAGAACCAGCCTCTGCCTCATCTCATTAACACCAGGAACAAAAGAAAACAGAGGCATCTGTTTTTTTCAGAGGACTTGCACTGATAGCTCCTGCTCTTTACTGAAAAAATAAAGAGAGATCTTGGTCACCTCAGCTCTCACCCTGTGCTCCCAGCAGCCAATAAGGTTGTAAGGAGCTGTGCGACTTGCTCCAGCAACTGATGTGAACATCTGATAGCTGGGAGAGCTGAGACAGGACATGTAGGAGATCCGATCGATGGAAGCAAAACTCAATACCCAGAACACCAGCTTTCTTCATTGGGAACTACCCATCACCACCAAAAGGAAAGAAAAGCCCTCCACAGCCTTTAAGTTTCAGTTCTTTATTTTTAACATCTTACCGGTGTCCAAGGTATATGTCTTTCACAGTAAAAATTACTTGGAGTGCACTGTGAACGCACAGACACAGATCAGTGCTGAACATCTGGTTAAAATAAATTACAGTCTTATTTTGCAAATAAAAGCTCCTAGGGTCTACATGACAAAGTCTGGCCAGCATAACTATCTCATGGGGAAAAAATCACATCCCTAGTCTACAAAGATAACTATTTTGGCATTATTCCCTTCCCCACTATGCAGACTTACGTAGACTTACACCAAAGAAGAGACCTTTTGCCAGTATAACTCACATTGTTTGGGAGGTACTTCAACCACACTGGCACACTCCTGAAGCTGGTATAAGCCATGTGTCCATCAAGGGATTTGGCCAGAACAGTGACACCAGCAAAGCCCCTGAAGAACAGAATAACCCTTTTTCTCCTGTTTACTAGTCTAACATTTTTCAGTTTAAAGCTTCCTGCTAAAAGGAAACACAGAATTTGTGCTGTGTCTTGTATCATTTCTTTTTACAGGGGAATTAAATTATACATAAGGGTAGGAGGTATGTTGCTTTCAGACATCCCAGTGGTACTTGATTTTGGATGGGAGAAGATCCCACTTCTGTAGGATGTCTGTTGTTTCTTTTGGTATTGGTTTTGAAGGTGGAGGGGCAGAGATGGTTTGCATTTTATTAAGTCTTCATACTTTGGGTTTGTGTGGTGGCACTTGAATAAATCTAAGGTCATAGTAAATGGATTACAACTGTGTATGCAAATGAATTTGAGCTGTTTTGAATAACAAAACGAAGTCTTTCCAAAGTCTTTGTGAATTGTATTCTTTGTATTCTTACATTATGACTCTTCCTTGTTTTTTCATATGGTCTCTGTTAGCTTTTACCTGATAGTATTTGCCAAAGGACTTCCTGGATGAACCCGAAAATTCAAGATTTACCAGCCAACCTTAACCTATGAGCCCCCTGAAGGCAAGGCTATTCATGAAACAATCTTGGCTTTAAAGTAGGATTCAGCTTATTGTGGCAACAGGCAATTTTTGGCTGTCCTATTTAGACAATTCATTATGTCTAAATTCCCACTTGCCTCAGTCCGTGCAGACTCTCATCATTCCTTTTGCCACTCCTTCACTGTCCATTTGTCTTTCGGTTCTTGTGCTTTTGTGCTAGTGGTGAACAGGACAGAAAGGACAAGAAGGAGGAGTGGAGGGGAGGCATCCAAACCACAACCAATCTCTTCTGAACAGATGCAGACCGGGAACTTCCCCTTATTTTAATTTCCCATTATCACTTAGCTGTGAAATGACGAAAACAGGGAGCAAGCCACCAACAGGCCACCTCTCTTGCGTCCACTGTGTTGGAAGGGGGGCACATGCAGCTTGCTCTGCCAGGCTGCTTGACTGCCAGGACATGTCTGCCTCCCCTACAGCTAATCATAAAATCATAGAATGGTTTGAGTTGGAAAGGACCTTAAGATCATCTGTTTCCAACCCCCTGCCACAGGCAGGCACTCCTCACACTAGATCATATCCCCCAAGACTCTGTCAGCCTGGCCTTGAACACTACTGACAACATTCCCCGTGGATTACAGCACCCAAGGGCTGATTTAGGAAATGGCAAGAGAAAGCAATGACCAAAAAATGCTGCCTCTTCTCTGCCTTAAGTAAGGCTTTTACAGGTGAGCAGAAGTGGTTTGAGCTGCTAATGAGGTGTAGGCTGCCAAAGAAAACACATGCGCAAATTCATATTTTCCAGGTGGCTGCTGGTAGAAGTGTAACTGTCCATTGAAGTTACAGCACAAGCCTTTTTTGCACTTACTCATTAAATTGCAGATTTATGATGAGGTTACTTATCATAGTGTTAGCTGTGTTGTCTCATCGGTCCTGTAGATCAGTTGATTGTCACAAGATATAGAAATACACAAGAGCCTGCTTCAAGCCACATGAGGAGTGGGTGGCACATCAGCAGAAGGTGCTGGTGGCTCTGCGTGACCTGCACCATGGACCGCCAAGACCGCTGCCCCAGCTTTGTGCTACTCTTGCTCAATGCTGAGCACGAGTTAGTCAAGCCAAAGGGATTTGGATCAGAATGGAGTGTTGAGACAACAAACACGGGATCGAGTGTTTCCCTGAGGGATGTTAAAACAAGAAGCAGAAAAATGCATGACTGCTCCCTCGTGGCTCAGCCAATGGGCCAACCTGCTCAGACTGGTTTGATTTTACCCTACTTGTTTGCGTGCACGCTCTGGCTTTTCTGGCTGGGGCCACCCCAAGCCAGGCCCTCCTCACCAGGCTGACAGCCCTGCTGTCTTGCTTTCCTCTCACGACCTTTGCTGATACCTGTGCCTCCAGCCCAGCACAGCTGGACATGCTTGTTAAATAAAACCCTCCATGGCCTCGATGACAAACACTGCCACAGCACTTTGAGCATTTCTACAAGCAGCTACTTTCGGTTCCCATTTCTGAGGCGGTTATGTGATTTAACTCTTTTTGCAGCAGCCCAAGAACAGCATGGGCAGCTGGAGCAGGCAGGGAACATAACGGGGGATGTGTTCACATTTCCCTCTACTACCAACGTATCTGCAGCAGCCACATCTTCACATTTGGACTTTTAAATTAGGTAGTCTGTTTCCAGTATAAGAGGACTCATACTGGAAGTAAGTTATGAGCAAGATGGAGAATTTAGACAAGATTTTGAGAGGAACATGTATCTGTTGTTATGAAGACCCTTTTTGTCATTGTTTTCATGCTAAAGTCATTCTGAAGATTTGGCAAGGGTCCTAATGCATCTAGCTCCTTTTCAGGATGCAGGTGTAAGAGCGATGTTACAGCATGAGATGAGTCCCCACAGCAACTCACTGGCACTTGTGCTGTCCTCCAAAGTGATCCACAGATCGGTGTTTCCCAAGTTTACTGTTGCATGTGAATGAAAACTCTCTAGAACAGGTTTGATAAATGTGAGTAGAAGAAGAAGGTAATCTCAAACTGAATAGTTCTCAGTGCAACCGAGAGTCACGAAAATATGTGCGGGGACGCATTTGTTTTTTAAGTAGGAGTTACACACAGCTTCTAGCACTCTACCCGAGTAGGGTACCTTCAGCAAATAAAATTAAGACTGCTAAATATTGGTGCAAACAAATAGCGAATTAATTGAGTAGGATTTTCAACCCACAAAAGATCTGAAAAGAAAATTGTGAAGGATCAAGTAGAGCAGCTTGGACCACATTGTTTGAACATCAAGGATTTTGTCCAGAAGGCCTTCCCACCTTCTTTCTCTCATTAATGCTAATACTGCTTCCTCAAAAGCAGCACCCCTTAAATACCACCAGCTAGCTGCTGTAGTGACATTACAGGCATTATGCTGATGCCAGAAATACCTCATTTTAGTGTGGGCCTTTCCAGGAATAAGAAAACAAGTCAGCCTCCACTGGGTCTGGGCTTTTGCATATTGCAGAGCCATATCTAACTGAATTAAGTAGAGACGCCAAGACTAAATTGCTGAAACATTTCTCAGGCTGACTTGGTTTAACAAGAATGTAGCCTAGTCTGAACATGGCATGGGTCTCTATGCAAGCTGAATGATCAACACCTTACAAATCATGTGTTTAAAGAGATGTCGTGACCATTACCCAAACCCTGGGTTTGTGCTTCGTGGCGCAGAGGAAATCTGCTTTCCAGCAGGGTCACTGTTTAGGAGCGTGGACAGGAGGAATAGTCATCCCTGTTACTATAACCACTCCCATTTATATATTGCTAAGCATATGCATCAGTTTTCATGAGCAAACCTAACCATGATTAATCCTTGCTCCTTCGATGTCTCCATCTGAGTGCCATGTTTAGTCAGCCTTATGCAAATAGTATTTCCACTGATTTCAATGCACACAGACTTCAGTGTGAGCCTGGCAAGACTAGGATCTGCAGGATATGCCCCCAAGCTTACAGGCTCACCCATGCAAGAGTTTATACAAATAGACAGCAAGGACAAGGAACAGAGAAGTTTGGTAAGACCACTGTGATGAGAACCAGCTTTGTTCAAAGTCAGAAGCCATTTCTACCACAGGCAAAAGTGAGGAAGGAAAAGAAATATTTGGGATGGGGATTTGATCAGGGGTGCACATGCTGAAGCCACTCCCCAGGCAGGTTCTCTGCCCGTGGTCAGCAGGGTTCGTGTGGTGACACCTTCTTTTCCTTCCCATTATAATTCGGTAACGTGCACCTGGCACGACTGTCTGTGTGTTGGCACTCCCCAGTGTAAAATGATATCGGCCTCTGTAAAGATACCGACCTCGTGAAACACCACACCTTGGCACACCACAGTCAAGGCCTGAGCTATCCTGATTTGCATGTACTCATGACTTAAGACTTGCGTAAAAGACCCATAAACTCTTTGGGAAAAGAACAGCTACAGATTGCCTACTTTTTATGTTCCAAGAACTTTTCTCTTTAGCTTCATAATGACATTTTAATGAGGTTTCGCTGCATAGAAAGCATGGGATGATTTAACCAGCTCTGTCTTCTCCCTCCTTCCCTCCCCAGGCTCTTTCTGAAATGAGTTACCATTCAGGAACGAAAGCTTTTATGAGGATTTATGTCATTTGTATGCAGGCAAGAGTTTTGGAAGTCATTCAGCTGCTAAACCTTGGCATTGGCACAAATGCCATTCCCACTCCGGGTAGCAAAGGTGCCTTGTTCAGACCTGTGCAAGTTTCTTCAAAAGCCGGGAGCTAGTGTGTGTTTGTTTGTTTGTTTTGGAGTCACAGAGAGAGCAGCGTAAAATAGCTGCAAGGCAATTGCCGTTCAGTAAACTGGAAGTCTCACCGGCTCTTCATTCAATACAATGTGGCTCAAGAGGATATCCTGCCAACCCAATGATAACGAGGGAAATAAAGTCACTTCCTCACCAGCTGTTTGATTCAGGTAGAAAAAGGAAGCCTTTACTTCCTCATGTTTGCTCTCCCCACCGCCCCCTCAGTCAGAAAAGCCAGGCTGAAACTGCCTTCTCCCTCCATATCTTCAGCAGGGAGACATCAGATCCGTAATGCTTCGCTGGGCTCAGCCTATGGGAAGTACGTACTTCTCTGTGGACAAGAAGGTATGCCTTGCCTCTCAAGCAGGGGTGAAGGCTGAGCTGCAAAAGAACTGAGACGGAACAAACTCGGCTGAGTGCGCAAGCAAAGAATGCCCATGTAATTAAAAATGACATTTGTTTCTTGGATCAGAGCTGCCAAATTTGGGCCAGTGAAAGACCAGGATAGTGTGATGTGGATGCTTTGTTTTGAGACTGCCCTGTCTCAGTGCACCATTACTCCTCCTAGGGTAATTTTTGCCCTGCGCTCCCTGCAAATCCCATGAACTCTGGCCAGGAAAATGCTATGTCCTCCCTGCATATAATTCAAGAGGCAAGAGGACAGCAAAGGGTACCCTCAGGGCAATCTTCCTGGCCTCACAATCAAGCCTAGGTAGGCAAAGACAGGCATCTCAGGTGCTTTGGTGCTAAAAGGAGCTTAGGCAGAGCTTCTTTCCTTTCGCCTTGCTTCTCAGAAACAGTCAGTATAAAGTTGTATAGTAAACCAGCAATGGACTGATTTGACTTAATAAAAGCTTCTTAAGAAATGACTTTTTAAAAACTCACAGAGCTGAATGAAGAGTTCTTTTCCATATAATTTTAACTGCCCTGATAGAATTTTATATCCAGGATATAACTTTCCATTAAATTTTGAAGGTCTTAAAAGCAAGGCCTGCAACCATTTTCTTTCCAGTTATGTAAGACTTATGTAAGAAAGGTTGACCAAGCCAGAACCTGCCTCGGTCTATTTGCCAAGGGGACCCTTGCTTTCATTATAAAGAGTGCTTTTCAGAGGACATCAAGTGTTTCAAGCAATTTTCCTAATCTTATTTATTTTAGCTGAGATTCTCTTATTTTAAACAGACCGTTTTAGGCGACAAAAGTCCGGTGACAAATACATGGGTTTACAGAAGGAGAGAAACCTTACGAAACAGTTGAGATTCTGTTTAGGGTTCTCTTTGTGCTAAAATAGTTTTCAGCAAGGGGTCATACTTCCCTCCCCCCTCTCCTTGTTTTAGTACATAAAATGGACATGTGTTTATTTAAAACAGGTTTGAAACTTAAACAAATAGTGACAGGCTGTTCAAACAAGCTTCGGAAATAGGTCTAATCAGGATGTTTGAGAAGGGGAGGGGGAACGATCATAAAGAGCTACTTGTAATATATAGTGCAGACACCATTAGGTTGGGTTCATGTTATTGTTGTAATACTCTCATGCAGAAAAGTACTGCATGCTGCACAGTTTTTGTTAACATTCCTCTTCTGAGCCGTAGGTTATACCGTACTTTGCCTTGTCTTCGACTTTTACGGTAACTCTCTGTCCATTTTCATACCCCTACCAGGAACTCTACCAGATCATTAGATACAGCCTCCCAGACAGACTGGGAGGAATGATCCTAAACTGGGATAGAAGGGAAGCACAAAATGTGCTCGTTTTGGTATTGATACTGTGTATGCGTCAGCTTTCCTGAATATACAGAAGTGAGACCTTCCCACAGAAAGAAACCATGAAATTCTTAAATGTTAAAATGTATTCACATGACTTGCATTTCCATGGGTTTTGGTTTGTTTTTTTTCATTTCCTCTCTTTTCTACCCATAATAATATCACCAACTGTTGAACTTTACCCCTGTTGTATTTTCATAAGGCCTGATCTTGAACTCCCTATACAGACAAAGCTCCTGTGGAAGTCAGTGGCTCTACACTGGCGACAACAGGATTTAGCCCAGTCTGTAACATTTTAGGATATTGTGTTACATCATAGCCTTAAGGAGAAATAAAAGCAGCTTTACAAAGAGCCGCACAGCAAACTGTGTATGCTTTTTCAGCTCTGCCACAGCACAGCAGAATATTAAGGCCAGAGTTTGCAAATGTCTATTTGAAAGATCAGGCAGCTAAGCAAAAGTTGCCAAATTTCCTCCGGAATGAAGAGTTTGTATTAAAACGTTCCCCCACAAAGGTTAAGCTGCTTTCACTTAAGAATATATCTTTGGAGACCCAAGTTTGAAAATTATTGCCTTGAGGAAGAAGCATTGAGAAATAGCAGGGGGCAGATGTATTTTCAGGTCAATCTGTTGGCCAAAGCCTATAGCAGTTCTGTTACCGAGTCTTACCTACTGCTATCCACTCTTGCCTACAATGCGCAGCGATATTACTTAATGTAATAACGTATTCTGGAAGCAAATACCTATTATTTTTTTGAATCTCACTCAGTGCCTCAGTGGAGTCAAAATGGCAAAATATTAAAAAAACCTTACACGCCCTCTCGTGGTAAAACCGCAAACGCTCTTATTCTGACAAAAGCTGGAGTTGGCAAGTGATGGAGGCTGGTTCAGCTACACAATTTATGGCAAATTAACTTGGCTGGAAGGTTTGTATTAATAATAGAGACCTTTCTCTCCTTAAGTCATGGTGGAAACCATATCATACATGCATTTTTAGAAGGCACGTTACCTCCTAGCGTAGTAACATTACAAAACAAGGTCATAAAGGTAGAGAAGAAAACCCCCACATTAGATAGCTCTTTAATGGGTTTATCTCAGTAGTTTGGGAGCACAATAAAAAAGTTGCCTTAAACGATGCTATCAGTTCTGTCACATTTTAAAAGCCATTCAGCTTTGCTATTTACTGCTTTCATGCCACTCAGTATGATTTATCTATGTCTCAGGAATGCTCTGAAGCTTCATGTTAGTTAGGAATTACAGCCTGAAAGTAAGGCATTACGTGCAGAATATCACCAGTCTCATCACTCGTCCAGTCAAATCCCACTGTATTTGTGCATCACAAAAACATTATCTTTGCTACATAAACAGCATTTCCACTTGGTGCCTACACATACCTCCGGGCTTTCCCAGAGCAGCTTTACAAAGCAGCTGTCCATACATGGAGGACTGCAGCTCAAAGAAGAAACCCAGGGTGATTTGGGCTGGGTTGAGGGAGATGACTCCCCCTACACTTCACGCCATGTGATTTGTGGTCAGCCATGAGATATGGCATCACTGTATGCTTCTCCTCCTCTTCCTCTACCTGATTGTTTGGCTGGAGGGCAAGTCAGACTGACAAGACAATCCCATGGCAAGGCAATTCTTGCTCAGGACTGTCATATCAGCTGGTGGCCCAATGGACCCTACAGCCAGACCACTGCCACATCCAAGGTATGATTAGCAGAAGCATGGGACCTTTTGGTGACAGCTGTGAAAGACCATGAGGGGTGTAACACAAGCCTAGCAGCTTTATTTCGTATGAAAGAAACATCTGCGGGTGCTACATGCAGTCTTCTAAGCACATCACAAGGAATCAAAATAAATAATGCCTTATTTTCAGCAAAGCCAACCAGCAATATAGATGCCCCATGCCCAGTGGAAATGAAAGGTTTGGAGAATGAAGGTCTGTTTACCTCCTTTGTGTATATTTGTATATACAACATTCAGGAGCCAAAATGGTGGTACTTGTATTTAAAAATGCTGCCTCTATATTTTCTATTAGACTAGGCATACCTAAAGGGGAAGTCACAACTGTAAGTACAGCAATATTTGTAAAGAAGTAAGCAGAACTTTGTGACAAGCGCTGCACAAAACCGTAGCTCCCAAATCACTATTTTAATAGGTTTGGGAGAGGGTGGGGGGTTGCTGGGTGGCATGATTGCTGGGTGACCACTGAGCTTGAAGAAGTTGTTTTCCCTCTCTGGAAAAGTTCCTGCAATTCTGATATTCCTTTATTTCCCTTTCTAGGATGCCTTCGTGGAGTTGTATGGCAACAATATGAGGCCTTTGTTCGATTTCTCCTGGATCTCTCTGAAGACTATCCTGAGTCTGGTTCTGGTAGGAGCTTGCATCACTCTTGGCGCTTATCTTGGACATAAGTAGAGTCATCCAGTTTATCGTGGATTACAAAAGTCTTTCAGAATAACAAAATAATATTTTTTTTTCTGTAGCACAATGATATTTTATGAGCAAAACAACTTCCCAGCTAAAGATTAAATCAGCTATTACTGCCAAAGGAAATACCATTTATTTTTACATTGCAGGAAAATTATTTATTAAAAGATATTTACATTTTAACCTGCTATTTTCAGAAACTCTGCAAGTTGTATCTGTCATCACATCATGTTGTTATTCTTAACTTTAATGAGCCCCAAAGTCTTTTAGGTTCTCTTTCAATTAATGCAGCTGGCTGGATTATTTTATCTTTGAAGAGCAAATATACTGACAAAGACCTACCTGCTTACACTTACAAGGGCAGTTACTTGAGCTGCTAAAGGCTGCGTAATTGCGTTGAGTTTCCTTGCATTTTTTGGGTGGCTGGGAGGGATCCGAAAGACAAGGTCAGCGTGAACAAAGCTCTCACCCTGTCCTGCTGGCAAGAACTGACGGAGTAATCGGTTCAACATGGTACATACGAGGAGTCAGGATGGCAACTTCTTGAAGGACAACTGGCTATCCCTACAGGACAGCAGTTGGAAATACAATTGCCTATGCCTTGTAAACATGCGTTTTCAAGTTACCAGTTGCACCATCACGTCATAATCACAGTACCCTGCTACATGTCGACTCAAATACTTTTTTTTTTTTTAATAGAAGTGTGAAGTTAAATCTTTGGGGCTTGTAAAAAATTGTGTTCCAATGATTTTCTCAGCAGTAAAACATTTTTTGTGGCTACTGACAGAGAAACATCAGGAGACCTAAAGTGCCTGCTTCAACAGAGCAGAGCTGGAGTCTGAAGACCTGACCTGTGTCCCACTTTAGTGGGCTCATATCTGCAACTAATCCTGTTTACTTACTGAGTTCCTCCAGGGGTTTGAAACCAATTAGATGTGGTCTCTAAGTCCCTGAAAGTTGAAAAAGATCTCAATTTTATTTGGCAAGAAGCAGACCTCAGCTGAGTTACAGATTAGCTCTGACTATCCTTGTTTATCAAACTGGACACCAAAATCAAGTTCATTTTCATAACAGGAAAAGAAAGTGAGCTTTATCCTCCTGCCCCTCGCCCTCGAAATTATTTCATGCTAATCATTTCCTAAGACTGTCTGCAGAAAAGATGATGAAATTCAAAATCCTCTCTCTGGACAAAGAGCCTTTGACACCTCGATCACGCAGGTGCCTACTGTCGTTTCAAGCAAAAATAGGGTGGAGGAAAAGGGGGGCAGTGAAATCATCTGCTCATGTTACAAAATGCAACTCGAGTAAAATTAATGCAGAGTACTCAGTATACAGTTTTATAAACAGATCTGTGTTCTGAAACCAGATGTGTCAATGCATTTTAAAGCGGGGCTTTCTGTGCGCTCGAAGGGGGCCAGGAGTCCTGACGAAGCCGAAGGAAGAGTCTGAAGCATGCCCCAGGGGCTGCTCTGAGGCATGGAAATATCCAGCTTCAAATGTTTGTCAAGCGCGCCTATTTTTTCTATGAAACTTCTGAAATCTGGGATTTGGGGGTAAAGGGATGTCCAGACATGAAAGGCTGCAAAGCTCTGGATAAAATGTACTATACAATACGTAAGTGCTCTAAGGGTGAAAAAATACAGTGAGTAAACTGTAGATTCAACCTCAAGATTTCAGCCGAATAACTTTGTGGCATTATATGCAAAATATCTCCATTAACTTGGGAATGTAATATGTTCAATGTTAAGGCTGTAGTTGATGTTGTGTCTTCAAAGCTGCTTTTTTGTTTGTTTGTTTTTTTAAGAGTTGTACATCTCAGCATTTTTACTGCTATTTAGTTGGGGCACCTACACTTTGTATGAGCAAAGATGGAGCAAGCTTATATTTCAAATTTGAAATGACTTTTGATTTTACAGAAACATAGAAAAGAAATGTTTCTAAGAACACAAAAATGTGAACTATGCTTGATTACAGAAAAATGAAAAATCTCAAAGAAAAGGCACCTGCAATGTTTTCAGAGTGCTTCTGTCAGAAGTGGGCATGCTCATGTAGGGTTCATGTGAAAAATATTTGAAATGGGAGCAACTGAATATTGTGAATTGAGTGTGGGCTTTGGTTTTTTCAGCTTCCAAGCTGAATTTGTCTGCAGCCAGTTTCACAACTGGAATTGGCTGGTATTGAGCTAATGTTTCATTTCACAACCTAGTCTTCGTTTCAATTTGTGCCCATATGCCCGTTAAAGTTCATGAACTATTAGACCTCAAATTGTTTCAATATTGTTTATTTTATTAAAGGTTTACATTGTCAAAAGTAGTAAAAGAGTAACTATCAATTCCAGTGCTGCTATACTACCAGGATAATTTGAATGGGTTTTATTTTTTAATACCTTCCAATGGCAAAAGTTTTTTAAAGCTGCTTTAGAAATAATATGAAGAAGACACATGATACACGTTGAAATAAATACTGAGGATTTTGTGTTCTGTTGTGTCTACTCACTGGACTTCCCAGTGTCTTAGTTAATTCTTGGCGAAAAGAAGAGTCATGATGACTGTTGATTATTTTATTTTATTAAAGAGCTAATGGAGTTTTCCCATTCTGACTGCAGAATAGTACAGTATTGTGGCTGCATTAGGTATAATGATAGTTGGTAATACATTTATTAAGAAACATACTAGAAACATTGAATGTATATAAAAGCTTGAACTTCTTTAATAAAATCCTCTCCTCTCACTCCTGCATTTCTTTTGCAATAATTCCTGTCTTTCTTATTCTCCATCACACTTCCACATAAGATTTTTTCCCCACAAAATGCCTTATAGATTTCTGTGCTCCAAGACTATGCTTCAGTCAAAATCCATTCTCTGTCACTATGTATGCACACACAGCTGACCACTCCCAGCATATCCAAGTTGTGAAAGTAAAAAATAAAGAAGAGGGACACTTCTGAGGCTGCTTTGGTGTGGAAGATCAGAGGACAACAAAGGAAGAGGTCAAAAAGTGGCAGGAAGCAAAGGCATGACTGAAATATCTCCTTGGTTAAAGAGGACTGCTACCTGGAATTCATTCATCTTTCATCCTTTCCCTTGGAAAAGGATGATATAAGGCCAGAATAAAAAATTACAGAGACGCCACAATTTTTCTTTACTATAAAACTTTGTTAATTCTGAAGGCAGTCTCTTGCAGAATAGGAAATCCATAGGAATTTAAGAGAAATACTTTATTTTTCTGTATTCAATTTATTTGTCATTAATTCTTTTTCATTCCATTTATTAAGAAAATAACAAAGGAAAATATATTGCTTCTGAAAAAAATAATCTGTAAGATCACCCAAGATCTGTTATAGATCAGTAACTTAGGAACAGATGGAAAACAAGGGGAAAAAAATTGTGAGTTAACTATTCTGAAATTGAAGCTGACACAGAGGACATTTCTTGATAGAACAAGCACTGGATCCACCAAAGGAGTACTGGGGCTGTCAAGGTAACAGAGAATATACGGATAAGGAAAGGGGCTGGAAGATATGGAGGATGGCACTGGTATGTAAGAAAATCTAGAGTTTTGTGTGATGCAGGAGTTATTCAAGATAGTCTGAAAATAATTTTTAACTAAAACCAGCTACAAATGTGTGCACTACACAACTGCAATTACTAAAAATTTTCAATTACAAAATTACATGTAAATGATTATAAAATTATCCAGTCACTATAAAAGTTTGTTGATTTGCTAGTGTAAGTGGGGATTACACAGCCTCAGTAGGGTTGCACTAAAAAGGAACAATTATGGGGAAAATAAATGTTTGTCTGAAACCAGATGTGCAAGGAAACATGAAGGTGATGCAGTTCAAAGAATACAGACCCGGTACCCCAGTCCTTGCATGCATGCATTCTCCCCATCTGAAGCAGTGGGAGTCAGCTATACATAACGACTGCATGCTTTGACCCTCAAGCATGACACTCTGCTTAGCTGTGCACCTGCACTCCACTCCACAAACCTACATGTCCTATTGATTAAAAGTGTAGTGAAGTAGCATGTTTAAAGCCTACAGGTTTTTTCCTCTCTCTACTTTTAAACAAGCTAGCAAAATGATTCATTTGTATTATGAGTTTATGGCTCACTACTATATGAAAAATTAAACATCTTTTGATTTATGAGTATAAAAATTCTGTCTCATTGTGAAAGCCTAGCTTTGTTTTTCATTCCTATCTCTCTTTCAAACAAGGTTAAATATAAGGAAGACAAAAGAGCTAATTTAATCTGTATTCGGTTTAAATCACATTCCTATACTAAGTTAATGCAGCTTCATCACACAATGAAATGTTTCAAAAAGTTACACAGCATTAAAAGTTCCACAAAAACCCTGTATATTTTTATAATTTAAATAGCATATTTTTTCTTTTTCTTCTGAATATTTGAATTTTAATTATCACCAGCATAAATGTACATAAGCAGATATCGTTTATCCAGTACCTTTGAATGATGTATGTATGGTAATGTAGTTTGTCAGTTTATCATCACTTAATACGATTATGTTGTTCTTTGTCTTTAAAATGTTATAAGAACATGCTGCCATTAAACTTTCCATGTCTGTCTAGTTAATATTGTGAAAAAATAATAAAGCACACTGTGAGTTACTTGGTTCGCATTTGCATCGTTTAGGATTTGTTGATAAAAAACTACTCAAAACATTTTGTTTGTAATCCCATAAATGAAACATGTTTCCTTCCTGATAGTTCTATTGGCATGTTCTACTCAACATTGGCCGGTATTCATCAGTCATCCTCAAAGGCCTCCATGCATGGAGATTCAAGAACCCAGGTTTGAGAAGCTGCTGCTGTGTGAAATGCATTCCACAGATTTACCATGTGCCCAAAGGACCCAAGGACAATGTCGCCCATTCTGCTTTCCCATACATCTGATGTATGGAAGATGTCTGATGTGGAAGGTGCAGCAAGCTTCTTCTATTTAATTGCCTAAACTAGTTTTGTCCTTGTGGAAAGGAGGTGGAAAAGCATATTAGCAAATTTCAACAGGAACACAGAAGTATTTTTGTTCCTGCTGAAGGTTTGTCACAGTTACGATTGGTTTCCAGCAGCTATTTTGCTTCTTGAAGGCACATATTAATTGGCCCTCAAATCTCAGTTGTTGCCACATAACTTCTGTGGCTTTAGTTCATGTAGAATGTAGCTGAATATGTTCAGATAATGAGTATTTAACTGCCTTAGGAATCTACCCACCTTCTTGAGTGGGTGCTACAGCCTAGAGTTTTTGCACTGTGCTGTCGTGGATGCACTTGCGAGTACCCGAAGTTATTAGTTTAATGCCTTTCAAGGACAACTCAGATGCATGCAAAACATCTGCCCCTCTGTCTATGTCCCTAAAGACACAGAAGGTGGAGGAAGTCAGCCTGAAACCAAAAGAAGCAACAGCAGTGGAACACAGCTAACAGACTTTGGGCTTATAGGATCAAACCCTGTAGCAGAGAGCAAGGTTACTAAATCCTTTGCAAGGCAGAAGGTAAGCAAATTTGCAGTTCTGCAAGTCCTGCCATTTCCTCGCCCTTACTCTGTAAGACTTGAAAATAACGGAAGAAACAACTTGCAGGAAAGTAACCTCAGCACTGTCTTTTTCTAGCTAAAACCTAACAAAGGAAGATGGGATTGAGTTTTGCTAGGGAGGCAAACCAAGTTCAGCAAACCCAGGTAAATGAGTTCAGTGATTCTCCTCTTTCTGCCCATTCAGATGACTCCAGGTTTTCTAAAAAGCTAACAGATCAGCGCCCATGATTAAATATCTACCTTACCACTGGGACCCAGCTCCGTGAACAGATGGGGAGAACAGAAGAGTTCTAGATAAAGACAAACTGAATGTTTGACCTGATAACTAAAGTGGGGTTTGACTATCTGAAAATTAGGCAGGAGCACCTTAAAAACTATTTTTTCTGGAGCAAAACCAGGACACTCCCTTCTCAAAATATACTTGAATAGTTTCAAGCACTGTAAGTCTTCACAGAAGCTGCACTCCTGGCAGCGCGGTGCAGTCCCTCTGCAGCAGCAGGCTCTAGGTCCCATGGTACCAATAGCTCCTGCTTTTGTCCCCAGTGCTTATGAAACATTTAATGGGAGACTGCAAGTGATTCAATGTAATATTTACTCCACTATGGTTGGCCAGATAACTGTATGCCGTTTAAGTTCTGCATAACACCTGATCCTAACAGGAGTTAGCCTTCTACTGGTAAGTAACTTTTTGGTACCAAGAACTGCCTCTGAGGACAGTTTACTCAGGGCCAAAGACCATGTAGTCAAGATCTGTGCGCTGCAAGAAACTGGCTTGTGCAGATGGGCGAACAACAAAGCAGCTCCTGAAGCATCCATCCCACCATAGCCTGCAGTTCACATTTCTTCAGGACTTCTCAAGGTGCAGGCACACTCCTTACTATCCTGCCGTATACTGAAAAGTGTTTCTGGATTTATTCAGCCAGAAGATGCTTCTTCCTGTCTGATGGGGATACATATTCTGATACTGACCAGTGCAAATCTTTCAAAATATGTACTGAGTTGCTTCTTGGATATCCCAGAGAAATGTGTGCCCTTTTCTGCCTGTGTCCTCCAGAATTCCCAATTACAAGCACAGCCACAAAGGTGGGAATGCAATGCCTTGATTATAGTGAGAAGCTCTGAAATCTGCACTCAAACTTAAACAAGGGCCTGGTCATGCAGATAAAAATGTGCATCTGGATCACACAGTACTGGTGCAAACTTTTGTGAAGCCACAGGTAACAGGAATGAAAGCCAGGCAATCTATTTATTTGGAGAGGAAATGGGAAAGGAACCTCCTTCCCTTCTTTGTTCAGCTGATAAGCTACAGACACTTCCCTGCCAGTGTGATCAGATATGTCCCAATGGCATAGTTGGTAATTTTCTTAAGGTTACCTAGAGTTTTACACAGCTTTAAATGTCTCCCCACCTGTACATTCCCACTCTAAAAAGATTACTGATCCTCAACATACCCAGTAAGTAATTTTTTTCCTTTTCTACCTCTGCCTTCCAGAATGTTACTATTCTCACCTATCTGAGAATTTGAAAGACCCTTTGGTGGACAAGGTGCAATATATGCAGGCTGAGAAAGTTGGGGCTGTTCAGCCTGGAGAAGGCTGCGTGGAGACCTCATAGCAGCCTTCCAGTATCTGAAGGGGGCCTGTAGGGATGCTGGGGAGGGACTCTTCGTCAGGGACTGTGGTGACAGGACAAGGGGTAATGGGTTAAAACTTAAACAGGGGAAGTTTAGATTGGATATAAGGAGGAAATTCTTTCCTGTTAGGGTGGTGAGGCACTGGAATGGGCTGCCCAGGGAGGTTGTGAGTGCTCCATCACTGGCAGTCTCAAGGCTAGGTTGGACAGAGCCTTGGGTGACATGGTTTAGTGTGAGGTGTCCCTGCCCATGTCAGGGTGGTTGGAACTAGATGATCTTAAGGTCCTTTCCAACCCTAACTATTCTATGATTCTACATGGATGATACTATCAGTGGATTATTAACAGCAATGCCCAATGTGCATATCTCAGGCTATGCTACTGCAATCATAAGCACCATCGTGATCTCTGCATTGCTAGACCACCAACCTGAGATAGTTTTATCCAGATTATGAAGAGACACCTGATGCTATTCTGTCAAAGCAGCCACAGTTCATGCTAAGGTGTTTACTCAGGCTGTAGGGGAATGAATGACATTGGATCCAGCATAATTGGCTTGCATGGCACAAACACACTTTATCTTGCTGTTTTGGGTTTGCATAGGAAGGTTTTGGTGGCTAGGGTGGCTAACAGGATGGGTTCTGTGAGAAGCTGCTACAAACTTCCCCCATGTCCAATACAGCCAATACCAGCCAGCTCCAAGATGGAACTGCTGCAGCCCATCAGTACCCACAGCTTCTCTGGCAGCCTGTTCCAGTGTCTCACCACCTTCATCATAAAAAATTTCTTTGTTATGTCTAATCTAAACCTACCCTGCTTCAGTCTGAACCATTGCCCTTGTCCTGTCGCAGTCTTTCTTACACATCTCAGATCATAACAGCACCTCAGAACTCTAAAAAATAGAATTAAAAAATAGAAAAAAAAAGAAAAGACACTGTGACTCCTGGACAGTTCAGAAAGAAAACAGCAAGAAATCAGAACATTAACCCATGTGCCACATGAGGAACCCTAACAGGTGCCAAGGCAGTCTTGAAGGCAATGGCATTGGAATATGCAGAGAGGCATCACACCTCCATACCTGTTACTGTGTGATCCCACAACACTGCAAACAGCAAATCAAAGTGACTTTGGCTAAACAGCCCCTCTTCCTGACCTGCACCACCTCCACTGCCCCCCTCCCACCAAACAACCGAGGAGCCCACCAGTGAGAACCAGCAACACAAAACACATCAACCATCCTCAAGCACAAGTTTTGTCAAGCCCCTTTCCTAGCATAAAGATGCCAGCACCCTATAATACACCTGGCAGGTGGAGGAGAACCCACGGTGCTGTGGTATAATTAATGTTGCTTTTCAGCACGGAGCCAGGGCACAGACTTACTCTATAATGCTCTCAGCAGAGCCAAGCCAGCAGCCTGTGCCGCCTGAAAGGGACCGCTGCCTGCACTGCTCTGTCCTCTGATAATTTTGCTTGAAGGCAAAACTGGCAGCAAACCAAGGTGTTCTCATGAGACTGTAAATTAATGTTGCTGAAGGAAACTGGCTAGTAGTTCATGTGGCTCTGGGTTTGCTTTCCATCTGGCATCAGACTTTGAATTCCCTCTGCATCTAGGAATAAAACAGGTGAGGTGCCTGGGCCATTCAGCACCCCCTACACATTACTAATTTCCTTTCATCCAGGCCTTTAAAAAAAAATCCCTGATCTTGCTACAGTTTTGAAATGTTATAGGGTTTCTTTTTTGCACTTAAAAAAACAGCTGTTATTTCTCTCCAGGCTTTGCAAACATTCTTCCCATTAAGTAACTCATTTACTGCTAGCAGCAGGCACAGCTTCCTCCAACACACAGCTCTAAAAGAAGTTGAAGCATTTTACACTTTAGAAATGTGGCTATGGAAAAGAAACAGATGTATTTTAAGCAAAGGTGCTCATTTTCAGCTCCTCCTCATTCCTCTGCCTTACAGACAAGGTATCTAATAAGCCCTTCACTCTCGCTGCTGACCAGCTAAATCAGCACGATGAATTGTCCTGGTGTCTTCATTAGGGACATAAAATCAATCTTTAACCAAGGACAAATAGCACTGCTTCCACTTACATCCAAGTCACAGCTTCCAGTTCTGGAATTAGCCATCAAGCCTATTACTTTATGGCTGCTTCCTTGTTTTCTGCCAAAATGGAGGGGGAAAGGGAGGCCGGTCCAGAGATCGTACAAGATGATATTCAAGAAGTGGAAAAGGAAAAAAACCCTATACAGCTACCTCCAACAAGGGATGAGATAGCATCCCAGGTTGATGGGTCTAGGCTCCTCTTCACATCACACACTTAAACTGAGAGAGGGGAGATTCAAGCTGAATGTGGGGGAAAATTCCGTACAGTGAGGGTGGTAAGATACTGGCACAGATTACCCAGAGAGGCAGTAGATGCACCATGCCTGGAAACATTCAAGGCGAGGCTGGATGTGGTTTTGGGCAACCTTATCTAGTTGAAGATGTCCCTGCTCATTGCAGGGGGGTTGGACTAGATGACCTTTGAAGGTCCCTTCCAACCCAAACTATTCTATGATTCATGCTACCAACTCGAGAACTACTCGCATCACCATCTGCTGGGAAACTCCCATTAATATCAACTGGAGCTGGGAAGAGAGATTTTAGTACTTTCACTGGAAATGAAGCCATTGGTAGCTGCACAACAGCTTTAACTTCTATACAAGTTTATTCAACTACCTGAGAAAAGGATGGATCTTTCTCCAAATAGCTTCATTTCTCCTAAGTTCAAGTTGATTGTGCTGGGAAGCTCCGTGGCTGGAAAAAATCAGGCAGCCATCCCAAGTACTGCTCATCTCTTATGAGGACAAAACCCCAGCTGTCCCTTTCCAATGCTTGCAAGCCCCTTTGAAAGCAACACCAAAATCTGTGATAGTCAGAAAGGTATTAGGAAAATGGAACATGACACACAGCTGCGACATGCATCACGAATGAGCACAACACATGCAAACACAGATGTACCCTGCTCTAAGTGGTATCCATTTCTTTCTTTGCTTATTTTGCATGCTTGACAAGTGACATTTTACCTTATGCTTTCCCAAGTCTTCCTGGAAGCAATTTCTCTATGCATCTCCAGAATGCCACCAACAAAGACATGATCAAAAAGTCTTCATTTGCTTGCTCCAAAATGTTCAAATTCTCTCCTTCAGAAGAAAATTTATTAAAACAAAGCAAAACAAAAAATAAACAAACAAAAAAAAAAAAAAACCCAAACAAGTTAAATTTTTTGAGGTAGCAGTTACTTGGAAAAAAATAGCTAGTCAAAAAATGTTACTTTTGGCAAACACAAGTATACACACCCACGTAAAAAACCCAAACTGTCCTTCATTTTCAACTGTATGCCCACCACCGAATCATCCTTTAATTACAGCTGACAATATCAGAGATGTCTCCAGTGCAGTTTGCTCATAAAGACACATTCATTGCAATGAGATACATGACAGACTTTACACATAACAGTTGTCAACATAACTTCATTAACGTGCCTTGAGTATCCATTTGCGCACCCCCGCCCATTTCAAAACCAAAATTAAACCCGGCTTTTATTCTGTCATCGCATCTTCCAACAACTACCACCACTCACTCAAGCGTTAGGGAAATAAGTCACCACTTTTTCCATAGTCTCCATCAACTAATGCTACTTCCAACACAAGCAGTGTACAAACAAACTCAAAGTCACAAATTAAAGAAGCCATTTTCATTTCCCAAGACCACATGTATTTATCTTGTTGACCCATGCAATTAAGCGGTATGATTCACCAATGACTAGTAGGACAAACATACATTCATGTCTTAAATTCTGTCAAAACATTGCAAAATTAGACAGCACAGAGCAGCCAGTGTTGTCATTTTAGTGATGTGCCCATGATGACTGTAGCTGACAAAACAAACATTCCAGCATTATATGAGCTCTTTTAATGCATAAAGTATTTCCTATGAAAATCAGCTTATAGACTTAGAAGACAACTTGTTGTCAGAGTTCCATTATAAGAATTATCTTTATTGGGTAGAAGAAACCTAACTCTTCTCACTTATGAACATCAGGCAAAGCTTACCTTATGCAGAGGTGAGGCAGCAGCCCCAAATGGAAAAAACAAAACTATGGGACTCTAAACAAGAATTCCCGTATTTCATGCTTGTCTAAGCAGGAACTGAGTACATGATGAAACATGTCTACAGATGCAGCCGAATATCTGAAAACAAGAGATGTTAGCAAATTTCATCTTTTGAGTAAAGACATTTATCAGTCAAAACTACTTGTGACTCATGCTGAAATTAAGTTTTATATTAGAACAATGAATTAAACCACCTGTTTGTGTCATCATTGAGAAGACTAATAATCCACCTGCACAGATGAAATTTGCTCTAAAGCTCTATTGACAGCAGTAACCAAGGACTTGGTTACAACACTGCTCATTTTTCATACTCTCACAGGAACAGAAACAAAATTTTCAACTCTGGAACCTCTTTATGATTACTTGAACTGAGGGAGAACTGTAAGGTAGACCAAGTTCAAGAAGGATTCAGTAGATCCTCCCTACTCATGAGTCCTCCCTGCTCATATCAGGCTTTGTATTTCGCAAGACCACAAATCCTAGATGAAGGTAAGGGAGTTGTGAACCTCATAAGAGTCAAGCCTTTGGTGACCTTCAGAGTCAGGAGCACACTACAACCTGAAAGGAATATTGATGTAGGAGGTGGGGCATCAGCAGAAGAAAAATCCCCTTCTATTGGAATTTGGCTCAGGAGGAAGTCCCTTTGAATCTCTCTGCTGGTGTCTCACTCTACTCCTTTGCTGTCTCCCCTCTTTTGCACTACAGATGTGTGCACATACATAGCTGTAACTTAAGACCCCCATCCTCATTGTCAGGCAGGTCTCTCCGCCACTGGGCTGTAAAAAGAGCATTTACCGCCACAGGTATGTGTCCTCATGAAACACTTGTTGTTGTTAGACAGCTTTTTCCCAGAGTTCCCCTCTCTCCTCCAGCCTCCCCTACCTTGTTTGATGGGAAGATGCAACACAGGAAGGAAATTTTACAGCTGGAAGTTCCGCAGGAAACTTTGGAATAGTTCTCCAGTGCTAAAAAAAAACCCAAACAACAAACCCAAAGAACATCCATGGACATTCTAAAATCACTTCTAATACTGATATATCTGATACATTTCAGGAAGCATGTGGTGAATCTTTCTTTGTAAATGTGATTTGAATATATGTGGGCAATAACAGTAGACAAATTCAAGTTCTGGCAAACGAAGACTTTCTATTACTATGTATGCTTTACTCGGCAGAAATTCAGAATTACACACAAGAAATTACACACAAGAACATGAGAAAAAAGCAGCCATACTGACAAAAGTGGGGTGGTTGTTTTTAAATGTATTTGTTTTGGGAAAAATTCCATCCAAATGCAAAAGCTTAATATGTCAGCTATGGTTCTGCTATTCTAGTTGTATAATCAGCCTAATGCCTCTGAAGATTTAAAGAATAGTGTAGCAATTATGGTATTACCCCTTAATGCCAGCTTTAAAATTAAGGGAAAAATTACTTCTATATGCCTCACAGAAACAAGCAATTGCTTTATATCCATCATCCTTAAAAGCAAGCTGTAAACTGTCCAGTTTCAAAACAGACAGATGAATCTTATGCAATTTGTCTGGTTTCTAGTTATTAAGATGATTTATAATAAAAAGCTGGAGGGGGAGAATTAGGTGCTAGGGAAAGATGTTTGGGCACATATCAACCACCAAAATGGATTAAGATCAGATGAAAAAGAGAGAACAGAACAGCTATTAAACTCCTGCCTAGTCTTCACTGGGACTGTTGTTATAAAATTTGAGTACAGCTGCACTTAATGAGTTTGTGTAAAAGCAGACATCATACAAATGGGAGAAAGTAGGAACTTCATCCAATTAGATAAGAGAATTGGCCAGCAGCCTCCAATGAACTGAAAAGCTCTTCCAACTTTAGGGATGAGAGCTAATTATAACTCTATTTTTGTGTGTGTGCGATGCTAGTAAATTACTAAGCAATGTTGTCCTGTCAAAAAACCATGTCATATGCACTGACTTGATTATTACAGATTAGCCATGTTCCAGAGACGGGGCCGGATAGTGATTAGCCTTGATAATAAAAGTAATTATTCCTCAACTTCAGGTGCAAACGCCTTTCCTTCTGTAGTTTCTCCCAAAATGAGTGAAGTGACAAGAATTTCTATTTCTTCATAGCGAGGAAGACACGTTGATAGAGATCATTTTGTGCTTGTTCAAGAAAGGTAGCTCAAGAGATGTTCGCTGTTGAAACTAACAAGAAGATGAAGAATCAGGCAGAAAGGTTCTCACTTTCGCTTTATAACAGTCAGTACTGCTTCTTTCATCACCGCCAAGCATGCGTCTTTAACACGCTATGCTACAACTACTTAGGGTGTGCAACTCCCACCAGCCATGTTACAAACATCCTTGGCTCCATGGCCAAGTAAGTCTCCCAGACACCTCCAGGCAATTTTCAAGAAACAAAAGACATTTTATGTAAGGGGAAAAGTGTGAGAAGGCATGTTCTCACTCTGTGGAAGTGCTTGCTGAGGGCAGCAGGGAGGGCAAGTGAAATTAGAGAATCTATTCACGGAATATTAGAAAACAGGTTCAGACTCTGGACCCTGCTATTTCACTTCACTCGTATTTCCTCTGGAGTAAGTGCTTATGACCACTGCCAAGCAATGTCTCCTTATAGCCTAACTCCAGGGCTCCATGCTCACTGGCAAAACCTGAGGTGTTTTTTTTGCCATCATTATGAATATGAAGTGTAGCTTGGTTTTCCTTTCAGGACAATGTAGAGCCACTGGGACTCTCTGAAAGAAGACAGAAAAACAAGACAAAAAAACTCCAAAGCAGACACAGCACATTGGAAGGCTGGGACTGCTAATGGGACAGCTGTAAACAAGGATGAAAGACTCAAATATGGGATTAAAAAGGGCAGTGGGAATTGTCAAGAAGAGCTGGTTTTGAATCTATCCAAGCCATATTTCCAAACTAATATATTTTAATTCAATTATCCTAGAAGCAAATAAACTAATTAACTTAGATTTATATCATCAGTAAGACAACAGAGCCAGCAACATCTCAAAGAGACTTACAGCAATCTTTTGAACTTTGAATGAAGGCTACCAGTGCAGCTCCTAAAACTAACACAGGCAAGAAAGAGGTTTAAGGCTTCTAAACACAGATTCAGCATGTCCATTTAGAAATGCTAAATAAAAACTGTGGTGCCTTATGAAATGAAAAGCAAATCACCAAGAAATCAGCTTTCAGGGATCAGCTGAACAGCCACATTGTACTCTCATGGAAAATTACCCAGCAGCTTTTTCTGAGTGAAGAAACACAAATCAGTTTTGCTTAGCAAATGCAGGAGCCAAACTCTTCTATTGTGAGGGTTTCAATAGACGCTCAAATAACTTTGACAGCATGGAGGGGGAAGGGTGTCTCTGACCCAGTTTCTACATTACAGCGTTGCTTGGGTGATGGTGGTGTGAGTGTTCACAGCAGAACCTCTTTTCTTTGATTTTCTTCTCCTGCTTGCTCACTATCTCTTTGTTTAAATAATCCACAGATGTTATCATGGGCTCAAGAATAAGATTAATTGAGCTTAATGATTGCCGGCGAGTTCTTATATGCATTCAGCTGGTGATGTCTTCAGCACAGAGGCACTTTACACAGTGCAAGAGGAAAATTCTCTTTTTTGTTTGGCTTTCTCCTTTCATAGCCATTTTGAAAGTAGTGTTCTCATTTCATCCTGACACCTTTGCTCAAACACTCCTAACATGCCATGAGAAATTTTGATGGTCAAACCCTCCTCACCTGGTGGAACCAAAATGATTTTTTTCTAGGTTCTCTGCCAAGAAGTTTCTTCTCATGCTACTGATCCAGAAGAAGATGCAATTGCCCCCGTTTGTAGAACAACAAAAAACTACAGAGGCAGGGAACTGGACTACTGAGAAAGGGGACAAATGCCTAAAAGAAAGGCTCCACGTGCAGAGGTGGCAGGGAAACTGAAGAGTCTATGTGTGCAGGCATGTAAGGGCAGTGTCCCCACCAGGCACCCGGGCAAGAGATGTGACAGATGGACTGGTCTGAAAACACTGAACATCTGAGTAATAGAGGCAAAATCCAAAGGATGCATATGAAGCTGGAATGACAGGTTTTTTCCCACAGCAAGGTCTGAAATACACTTATGAGTCTGAATATCCACAATAATAATATTCACTCTATAAAGCCCTCACTGCTAGCCATGTTTCAATCTGGTTTTCAACAGAACTTGAATTCTTATGAACTCTCACTTGTCTGCTTTGGTATGTCACAAACCATCACTAAACTGACAGTTCTCTGGCAGACTTTCAAGCATCTTTAAAAATACAAAACCAGCCTCGCTTCAAGTTTTCCCCACTTCCAGCTCTTAAACCAAAATCTAATTCAGGGGCCTGAAAACAGCAGAGTCAGAATTAGAGCTCACCAATGTCCTGATAAAGAAAGCTGAAACTAAAAAGTTACGGTGTCAAAAGCAATGGAATAAAGGGGAAGAGCAAAGCAGGAATGGTTTTGTCAGCTGTAGCCTCATATGACGGGTATGTGACACAGCAGGGGAACCAGCCCTTGAGAAGCACACAAATAATTCTGCTGTGCATAGGCTGGGCTTACACCAGATGTCTCCCAGCACAGATGCATGAATGTGGGGCTATGGAAGTAATGGAAGGAGGTGAGCCAGCAGAACTGTGAAGGAGATCCCTGTTCAATCCTATCAGACAGTAAAGCAGCCAAAGATGTAAGGAGCCGCTGTTGTCAGCCACAAAACCTCTGCCCAGCTCTCTAACTTTCCTTCGCTAAGGAATTTTGATTGAAGTGCTGGTACACTTTTTTTAGGGTTAAGGAGACTGGTCACTCTCGCAGCAGTCAGTTATGAGATAAAAAGAAAAACCTAAGACTGGAGAGGTGAAATCCTGAAGAAAAGGTGCAATGTAGTTTTTCTATTTCAATCAACAATGCATTTGTATTCTCACTCCATTTGAGAAACCAGGAAATCCCTTTTATGTTTTCCTCCCCAGAAGGTTTTCTTCCTTTTTTTTTCCCCCCACTGAGGAAAAAGAGATTGATTGGAATATATATCTTTTAAGCCTAGCTCATTTTGGTTTGAATACAACAAATTTTACTTCACTTTCTCAAAATACATGCATTTCCTGCAAACATTTGTATCATCTGAAAACTCATTTCTGTTAGGAAATTTTGACCATTTCTAGCAATTCCTTCTTCATGAGAATTGTGCCAGTTCCCTGGAAATCATTAGCTAGTGCACTAACCCCAGGACTGTTACTTTCACTCAGGTGACAGAGGCATAATTCCCTCTGCTGCCAGAAACTTCCCTCTTGACTTTGGACTACTCACTTTGTCTCTGTGCTCTCTAAATCCAGTTATAAAGTGGACATTATGGCAACTTTTACCTCGCAGAAGCACCATGGGTATAAAACCACAAACTGTGAAGCTTTTGCATATTGTGGAGGAAGACAGTATAGAATATGTAACAACCCATGTGAATTAGGCTTTATAAAGATGCTGCAGAGGAAGATGGACTTGACTGAACTATGTGCAGCTGAGCAAAGCAGTGTTATTTTGTGAGCTACCAAAGCCTTAAGACGCTCCTAGTCTTGCAAATAGCATCACAAAATCTCTAATGGATTACAGATAGACAGGAATTCTGGTTTATATCTTAGCCAGAAGACAAGAATCACTCTGCTGTTCAAAGGGCTAAAAACATGCAGTGGGTCAAACAGACGAAAAGGGAAGGCAGCCACTACCACAAAGTCAAGACCTATGGAATAAACAACATCATTCCTAGAGCACTTTTATTTTATCTCCAGTGGAAAAGCCAGGCTCAGCCTTGCTAATGGCATATGAAGAGTTTGCTGCCTGATCCCGTATGCCTGTGATGTTGCTTCAGTGGTGGACATTTGTAGCTCCCCTCCTGCAACTTAAAGCATGTTTTCTCAACTCAGCCTTAGCAAAAACCCTTGCCTGACAAGAACTGATCTCATTCACTTGCTGGTCTTTGACATCCTTCATCTAGACTCAGGGTGGTCTATTTGCCTTTCTCTGAAGGCTCCCTTCCTTCACACACCAGAGCTGAGCTGGACATGGTGAGGCTGGTGGCATCCTGGTGCGGATACTTGCTATCAGAGCCCGGTGCCCTCCTTCTCTGCAGATTATCATCAGTACCTGGTATCAGAGCTGGTGGGGAAAGGGAAAAAAGAGAGAAAAACTGAGAAAAATGAACCAGATGATTAAGGAGTAAAGAATGGCAGATGAAACTAAAAATAGTCCCCTCGGCAGTTGTAAAGGAAGTTCGTTTGACAGGAGGCTGCTTCTTCTGTCAGGAGTGGTTTGTTTTGCAAGACACTATACCAACACCGGCTCTTCTTATCTTGGTTGTCAGTTTAACTGACAAAAAGGAGCAGGGGTTAACATCACTGGAGCCGCAGCCAGTCTTAACATTTGTTTGTTTTCATGCATGTGCGTATTTTAAGAGGCAGCCCAGGGATTAATACTGGCAAGAAGCTGTGGTGCAAGCTCAGTTAAGCAATTTCACAAAAATCTTAAGAGTACTCACTCGTTATTAAAGGCAACAATTAAGCCCCTGCCTGCTGCTGGTTTTGTTCCCATGCCTCCTGCTTCAGCCATCCCAAGAAGGGATCACGATGACTTTCCTGCAAAACAGAAAACTTAGCGATCACAAGTTCTTCTGCGCAGAGGCAGCAGCAGACACCCTTGCCCGTACACTGCTTTTCCAGTTCTCAAGGTAAATAACCCAAAACATGCAGAGCCTTCTGGGTACAAGAAAATGAAAAAATCGAATGAACAAAGTTGTTTTATTTCTACCCACACTCCTTCCTGATGCTTGAGCATGCAATAACATTTACACTTCCACATATGAAGGTAAGAAGTAGGAAGGAAGAGGTTTTAAAAGGACCAGCTTAACATCTCCTTTCTTACAGAAGAGAAGACAGTGGAAAACAGAAGAAGGGCAAAAAAATGACGCCATCAACAGCTTCCCTGACAATTGCCCGTAAGATTGCAGGTAAGCCTGCATGTTCCTCATTAACATGCCTTCCAGCATTCCTGCAAGCTTTTAGAGAGCTTGGTGGTCACGGCTGCCAATATTGGCTGGTGAGGAGGTAAGCAAATCACAGCCTGTCCAAGTTAAACAAGTAAAGGCCAGGATTTCGGGAAACTAAAGAGACACACACATGGTGTGTGGGAGTGAGCATCCAGGTATGCTGTAGGCACAAGGGAAAACAACTCTTACTAGCCTTATCTTCATTGGACTTTCCTGAAACATTCATTTTTAAACAAAGTATGTGGCACTAAAGCCTGGGATAGTTGAAAACAGGACACTCGCAGTCTCTACTCCATTCCTTTTTTCTGAGGAAATGTTCAGCAGCACAAAGACAGCAACACAGAAGTCCTCTCTCCTAGGTGATAACTGAAGTCATCCTCTCTTTCCCAAACACTGACATGTTTGGTACAAAAATAAGCAGCAGAATATAAGTTGGTGGAGAGAACCTGTGGAAAATTAGACAGCAGCTTTGTACTTCAGGCAGAAGATGTGCACCGGGTTGAAATACTGTGGACTTCTTTTGTAAACTAACTTAAAAATAACTTGATCTATTTCCCACAGGTGCAGGAAGACCTCGGCAATGGATTCTGCCCTACACCAGCCCCACCTGCCATGAACTGCTCAGGCCACAGGATGCCACTGTTGCATTTCTTTTCAGAAGGTCAAAAGAAACTGCGACAAACCATTTCCACGAACTGGACACCTAAATTTAATGCCTCTCTTCCCTTCTTGATGCATGCAATTGCCAACGTTACAGCCCAGACAGACCAGATGTAAATAGCTCAGAGCTGCCCAGGTTTATGTGTTTTGATCTGTAACAAAATGCTTGGATACCTTTTAAGGATAGATTACTGAACCCAGCATCTCATGCTTTCATAAATTTTCTATGCACAAGAAGTCTGCCAGGAGTGTTGACTCCAACCCTGATAGTTTTGACCGCAAAACAAATACCCTTTGTTATTGGGTTGTATCTACATCCAGATGAGAAAAGAAAAACACTAGATGGAAGAGTAGATTAACTGAGAGAGAAGGCAGACTGCTCGTAATTCCTACCTCTTGTAAAAGAGGCAAGAGCTCCTACCATGTTGATAAAACTTCATAAATATTTTACTAACATAAAATGGAATGTAATGCATTCATGCCAGGAGACAGAGAAGTGGTATGAGCTCCTAGGTAGCTCCTCTTGCTGCAATTTTGTGCATTTTGCAAGCAGGCACCCAGAAGCATAAGCTCCACCAGTGTGAATGTTAGAGCAGTAAGACTGCAAAGATTTGCACAGGGTCTAAATGCCCTCTGAAAGCAAATTTCAGTCCTGAATACATTTACATTTAAGTGGTAAACTATTACAGAAAACCAAGTACAGGATTGCAGATGGTCTCCAAGATCTATTCAGACAGGGGTTTCCCCAAGTTCAGCATGACACAGATGGAATTTGGGAGAAAGGACTGTTAAGAACTGAGGGAGAAATTTTAATGCTAACACTTTCTCAGATTTTTAAAGGCCGTTTTGGTTTTACTCATCATGTTAGGGAAAAATGGCTTCAGCCTACTACAACTCTGCTTAAGAACAGGGAGAAAGACAGTGAACGATAAGGTTTCAGGTACAGCTTGGGTGGCCAGCAACAGCAGAACTTGAGGAAAGTCAGCACAGAAGTGACAGCTGTGGTGATTCAGAGCATGAGCAAGGCTGGTGTTACCGCTCCATACTTCAAGATGATATATATACGAAGGGGCCCACAGATAACACTCTTTCGGGATTCAAGGCTTTGATAGAAACATCCTCTCTGCCTTCAGCCTGTTTTGGAAATGTTCCAGAAGCTGGCTATTCCCCAGCCAGTGTCTAGATTCAGTGTGACAAAAGTCCACTTTTCAGAAATCCATGTTGTAAGATTTTTAAATCAGAACTAGGCAATTGCTCGGAAGATGCTGGGAAGGACTCAGCCTTGGAAAAGAAACAACTACCAAACAATTTACGTGTTACCAAAGACAACAATAAAAGAAGCCTTAGGATGGTTTCCATTGCTTTCAAAAATAAATATTTGTTATATCACACACCAAGGATACAACATTAATAGTAAATCAATTAAGATTGTTTACATTTCTTTTGCTGAAGCAGTATTTGGTGTTGTGATGGGTTTTTTTCCACTAGGACAGAAAAAAATTGACCAACACATAACCAACTACTTCGTTCCCAAACTCAATTTACTTCCCCTTCCAAAGACCAGGGATTTCAAAATCTCTTTAAGAAGAAAAAAAATATAAAAATAAAAGGAAGCCTTCAACCCAAATTCTTTTATTGCTGTTCATAACAATAAACAATAGATTTGATATAAAAGCAACACTAAGAGGGTAGGAAAAAAATATGCCAAAGCTAATTTTAGTCCTGCTGATCTCAGGAGCTTTGTGTTCCTGTCAGACTCAACAGACTCCAGTGGTGCCCTGAGTGCCTGGCTGGCTGGCGAAATCTGTCCCCTGGAGGTCTATTTATGGCACCTTGTACCCTATACCTAGACTGGGGGACTGTATCGATCCAAGACATAGATGTGACCTACTCAAGTAAGTTACCAGGAAAAAGTAATCTAAATGGTTCACACTTTGTTTTCTGCAAATTAGTCCCTTTGGACTTCAGTAGCTAGCCAAAATCCAGTCCCCAAAGTTATTTCTATTAAAAGGAGAAACTGATGACAGAATCATGTGTATCTTTGATACAAACCCATCTGCTTACATACAACACAGAATCCTTCTACCTGCAACGAGGTAAGAACAAATGATGGTTCTCATCTAAAATTAGCCTGTACCACATCCAGTCCATTCATGAGCTTCTTCTACTTTTTTCTCCTTAGAGACACATTCCTACTGCTACCTCTGGCTGTTTCTCCATAATCAACACAATTTTCTGTGGCTTGTTTCACTGGTTCTTATGTCATACATAGGCAACTCCAGCAATCACTAGCTCCATGCCTCGTGTTTGCTTTATGAGTTCCCAGGGAAAATCCCTTTGGTCACCTAGTTAAGTTTTTAATGTAGATCTCACCATGTAATTCTGGGTTGGTTGCAACCCAATTATTTCAACTGCTGGGTTCCATAATGACTTGAACCACTTTTTAAACACTTACCTTGCCTGCCAGCTTCACTGAATTTTACCCAGTCCAAACTGCATCCCTTCCATTCCACCCAGTCTTTCATCAAACCAAAATGGCAACACTCCAACCTTTCCAGCCCAGCAAGAGAAATGGTTTAACAAAATGACTAGCTATACTGTAGACAGCTGCTGTCAAGGTACTTCCATACTTCAGCTACACCCCCTGCTCTTCCAAATTCTGTTTCCAGCAATGTCTCCTTGTGATTTTTCTACTGTTTTTATGAAACCTGCCTACCTGAAGGGAGCTGTAATTCCTTCGCCCCCCATCAAGAGCAACATCCTCTGCTGGATGCAAGTGAAGAATGCATTTCCCAAATGTTTGTCATCTAGACAGGAGAACAGAATTCATGCAGGCATCCTGATCTTCCTCAGGGTAAAATCTGCCAAACTAGCCTAAACTACCTTTAAATAGAAACAGTAAGAATTAGGAACAGAGCTGCAAAGCAGTAAAACACTCCTGCTGTTAGACTGCCTTTGCTAGCAGGATGACAGCCCCAAACTGAGAAGGCGTAGCAACTAACTGATGGGTAGTAGTGTCTCAAGCTGCAACTTCACATTAAAGCTTCAGTTACATTCACCACTTGCTGTTGCCAAGAGAGGTAGCCCTCTCCCCCTATCCCTCCCCCCGTTTCTTCCCGCTGGGACACACGCTTCTGCCAAGTCCTTGCTCCAGCACACATTTGCTTACAGCACAAAGCCAATTCAACTCACTAAACCAGCAGAAAGTAAATTGGTTTTGGCTAGAAAGCAAGCTGAATTGGCTTATTACATGATCAAGTGAGCACTGGGGTTGGTGCAAGACAGAAAGAAGATGAACTGTACAGCTGAAGGCAGGAACAGCAGAAAAGGTCTAGGTGAGGTGGGAATGGTAAGAAGCAAAAGAAGCTGTTAACGCAGCTCAAACGCAGCAGGGAATCACAGTCTTACCACAGTAAAGCAATTTACAAAACACATCTTGAGCACACAGTTCCCATAGATATCTCATTTCAGGGACAGCAATTCCTCTGATACCTGCATGTTATTAAAGGGGATTTTGTATCTAGCCTTAGCATGGAACTGCACTAACAATTACAAACCTTAAACCCAAATTCAAGAGACACAGGTACCCCAAGTGTATTGCCTGGGAAGGAAAGGGATTTTTTGGTCCCAGCTCTTCTGCAGGATAGTGCCAGAGACTAGGGAAGCTTTGCAAGGCTTCACGTTAACCCCCTGTTCTGCTTCTCAGGCACTGATTGTTTTTGTGCATAGGACTGCACAATGAGCAAGTCCCTCCTTGCAGTGCCACTTCATGGGTCTGCCCCAAGCTCTCTACAGAAATAGATACATAGAATCATAGGATGGTTTGGGTTGGAAAGGACCCTAAAGCTCACCCAGTTCCACCCCTCCTACCATGGGCAGGGACACCTTCCACTAGACCGGGTTGCTCCAAGCCCCGTCCAACCTGACCTTCAACACTGCCAAGGATTTGCATTTGCAACTTCCTTGGGCAACCCATTCCAGTGCCTCACCACCCTTACAGTAAAGAACTTCCTCCTTATATCTAACTTAAATCCCCCCTGTTTAAGTTTAAACCCATCACCCCCTGTCCTATCACTACAGTCCCTGATGAAGAGTCATAGAATCATAGAATAGTTAGGGTTGGAAAGGACCTCAAGATCATCTGAGTCCCTCCTCAGCATCTTTGTAGGCCCCCTTCAGATACTGGAAGGCTGCTGTGAGGTCCCCACACAGCCTTCTCTTTCCCCCAACAAAAAGCATCCTGTGGGGACCAGCACATTATTCCTCTGTAAGAGAAACACTACAGGCTGGCAGTGAGAAGACAAAGCCCCTGCAGATCCACCACAGTGGGGGCTTTCCGCAGAGTACCAAGCACTGGGACTGCATCCATTCACACAATCAGTTACCTAAACCGTGGCTTTACACCAGAGGGGAGTTAAATCATTTACCTCCCTTTCCCACCCTTCTAGCATAGCACAGCCTGTTCCTACCCACCTGCTCCTAAGGCAGGACAGCTTTCTCCCATTTTCCTCTACCTTCTATCCTCTGTACATCTTGTCCTGCCCTGAGCACTGCAAGTCAGTGATGTTGGCTTTAATAAACAAAAAACCAAACCCAACCAGTAGAGACTTTGAATTTTAACTTTATTAACCCCCAAGTTTTATATCCTCTCCGGGCCTCTCCAGATTCTGCCTCCGCACCGCCATGCTCGGGGACCTCAGTTCACTAAGCTAAACCCCAGCCCAGCCTGGCCCACAGCGGCTCTCCCCCACGGCCGGCCGGGAAGCAGCACCCACCCCTGCTTCCCCCCGCGGCAGTGGTGTCACGGAGGCGCACAGGGCCCGCAGCGGGACGAGCCGACGGGCACGGCAGCACCTGCGCGGGGGCTGGCCCGCCGCAGGCCCGGGGCGCGGGGGAGGTGGGAGGGCGGGCCCGGCCGTGCCGGAGCTGGTGCTGCAGGGCGGGCTGGAGCTCAGGTGAGGAACGGCAGGGCGGAGGGACAGCTGGCCTTCGGCCCCGGAGCGGCAGAGCGGGCCCTGGGGCAACTGCTGACCGGCGGGTGGGTAGCGAGGATCGCGGCTCCTTCCCTAGGGGTGTGGAAGGGGTGGCCGGTGTGCGGCCTCAGCGCCGGGGCTCCGCAGGGGGGACGAAGCGGGGTTTCGGTGTCCTGGTGCTGAAGCAACGGGACCAGCACCGTGAGGAAAGGTGCGGGGTTGAGCTTTGGGGAATGGCTTCTGCCGGAGCAGAGGAGCTGAGCTCCCCCGGAGGAAGGCGCGGCCTCTTTGTTAGCTGTAAACAAATGGAAACCTAATTTATTTCTGTAGTGACACCCTAAGGAGATGGAAGTCAGGAAGAGAGTTCTCGGTTTGATCAGTCAAAATTAAGTCGACCGCAGGCATTTCTGTGGTAATGCTGAAAGGCTGCGTCGAAGGCAAATAAGGATAAAGATTGCTTATGTCCTTAAACTCTGTGTTTCTGTATTTCACAAGTCTGGGCTTAAGAGTACTGCACTTGAAAGGGTAAAGACACTTTCAGGAAATAACATCCCTGTAATGTTTAATACCAGCTAACCAAGGGTGTGTCTTCTCGACGACTGATTTTCTTCCCAGCACAGCTTTCTTTGCCTATACCTATTTTTTATCCAGATCACAGGTGACGTGGGGAACACTAAGGGTGCCCTCCTTTTAGAAACTTCCAGGACAAAGGTCACAGCCTGTGCTTTCAGGTTTGCCCTGCCGTCAGTGGCAGCTGCATGCATGCTCATGGAACGTACCGGTGTTTGCTGGGTTTAATATTTAAGACAATGCTAGAGAAGCCAAGATTCATGTTCTTAGTGGACACCGTGCCCTGTCCTTGCAGCAAAGGTAGGAGAGTCAGGGCAGACCTAGTAAGTAAGCTAAGCACAATAAATGTTGAATATAAAAGCATTACAATTACTTGGTAAATAGGAAAATGTAAAGAAAAACTTTGTTGTTTAATGAAGTTACTTTACCTATAGTTTAAAGGGTATTACTTCCTTTGCTTCATAAGGAAGTTAGTACTAAATCTTGAAACTGCATGAAATGGATGCAAGTGCTGGTCAATGAATAACTAAGTAAAGCTATAAAATGAACCAGTTTTGTTTCTCTAGCTCAGGAAGTTATTTTAGGAAGAAAGAATACATGTAAGAAACAAGATGCCTCATGCTGGCAGACGACACCAAGATCAGCAGTACAGGCACCATGAGAACCATGGATCTGACAGATATGAGGAAGACAGAAGAATGAGAAAACCATACCCATACAATACAAGGTATGTCTCTATCACCTTAAAGAAACACATCACAGCAGGTCTTTAACATGCCATTTAGCTTTGTTTGCTTTTCTGTACCTTCATGTTACAATAGTAAAGAAAGCATTTACTCAGCCTTGAAATTGTGAAGCATGAGCATGCCACATTTGGAATCAGAGAGCGATTTTACACTTAGAAATTTAACCCTTTTCTTTGTAAAGAGAGGGGACAGAAAGATAGGCTGTGTGACACAGGCAGAGATGTGCATTTCCTGGGTTATCTGGATCGAGTTGGGTCACAAGCAGGTGAAGTGTGGCCATGTGTCTTAGTACTGTTACTTAGGAGGCTGGTCAGTAGGTGACAACAAGCCATGGCTTGCCAAGTATGCATTGCTTAAATGAGAATGTTACATGACTGAGACAAGCACAGGGACCTGCTGAAGTCTCAGGTTGCTCTATTTCAGCTGTGAACAAGTTAATATTAATCTAAACCAAAATTACTTTCAGTAGTTGCAGTCGATAAATGAGTATTTGTTTAAGTGTCTAAGGCTGTTTATAGTACTTGATACTGGGTCAGCCGCTATCATTGCAATAAGCAGATCAATTAATGGGTTTGGAGTGACAAATAAACTCTTCTCCTTCCAGCCTGGGCAGCCTACAGAATATTAGGTGTGAGCTTAGGCTGTTTCCTTTAAGGCATGACAGTGCCTGCATTGTAGGAGAGAAGTCTGTAGCTCTAAATGGTACTGGCAAATTAGCTATGGCAGTAACATGTTCATCATGACTGTGTAGTCTCTGGGGGCATGATTGTAGGGCAGTTTAAGAATAGAGACAAAGAGGGAGAGGAGATAAAATATAATTAAGATTATTGAGAAGCTGAAATAAAGAACTGCGCCCTGATAATACGCATGTCAGCAAGAAAAACAGGATGAGAATAAAAGCAGCAGTGAAGAGCACTGTGTAGACTAGGAGTACTTATGGCTAAGTGTAAAACATTTGGATGGTGGTATCTTATTGTGTTATGGAAATAGCTAATGAATTTTTCTTCTGTCTCTCCTAAATCATGAAAAAATTGAGAGAAATGGAAACAAAGGTCAGCCTAAGAATCATTCTTAGAGGCTGAATGACTCCTTGGCAAAAGCAGAGATCTGGAGGGGATACAGTTAAATTATTTTGAACATACTAGGAGTGAAAGCAGCAGATGCCAGGAATGTATTCATTGAACTGTGGAGAGTTAAAAAAAAAAAAAAAGGATGAGTTTTTGGGCATGGTTTGTTTTGGGTTGGGTTATTTTTCTTTTTTTTTTTTTTTTTTATATAGTGTAATATGAGCAATGTGTGAAAGGATAGCTATAAATTAAACCACCACCACTTCTTAATAAAGCCCTTCTCTGGACTTCTTGGGTTTGCTGTTGGTTTGAAATGACTGGACATGTAGACTGAAAATTGGTGGATGGACTGTAAAGGCCCAGGACAACAGACCATCCCTATATCCATGGAGGATTAGAGGAAGCTGCATCTTAAGTCTGTAATAGCCATGGAGATAATAAGAGTCAAGCTGAGAATCTGGGGTCACCAGCCTTCACTACAACTAATCAAAAAACTTTTCTGTCAGTTGTTTTGATGGAGTTTAGCTTAACCTATCAGCATTTCTCCTACTTAGCTCTCATGACAAAACCAGCTGCTCTTGTAAGGACATTTCAGTATTTTGGTGAAGTCTGATTGACCGAAAGACCTCCTCTGTAACGAAATAGATAGGAAGAGTTTTGTGGAAGCTGTAATTTGGGTGCCTAATGCTTTTATCCCTTAAAAGCAAGACTTTCTAACTAGAGTATTTCTCTTAACAAATGATTTTCTTTCTGAAGCTCTTACAGTAACCTTCATCTCATTGCTGAGGTGAAAGAGTTGTATTACCCAGAACTGGAAAGCCCTGAAGGAAAACAGAAGCAAAGGTGGCTGAAATAGGCCATTGTGAGAGGAGAAAAACAAAAAGCATCTAAAACAAAGAATTTTTTTTTCTTTCCCTAATTGTACTCTGTTGCTGAACATTAGGGTTTTTTTTTTTGCTTTAGTTTTTGCTTTGTTTTGTTTTCTGGCAAATAGCAGAATACAATAGAGAGAAGCAGCTGCATCAGAAGTACCAAAGGGATTGCTTTCAAGTTAACTGGAAGTCTTATAAATCACACAGCTTATTTAATTTATGTGACACAGCTGCGCAGGATGCTTTGGTGGTTGCACAAGACACAGGACAAAGGTCAGAAAAATCAGAAATGTTTCAGCCAAATAGAGCTGTTGGCAACTGCACACAGAGATGCTAGCATTGGTCTTGTTATTGAATGTCTTAATTAAAATGTAAAAACTACAAAGAACATGATTTAAGGTGGATGAATGAGATAATATTTCTAAGTTAAATCCGGAACTGGATGAAGATAAACCCTAGTGAAGTGCAGCGATACTAGGACACAAAACTACAGTTGAAAATGCTGATCTGTGGATAAGAAAGTCAAGATAAAAACTGAATAGGAAGAAGACTTTTAAAAATAATAGTGCTGAATGAGACTTAAAATACACTTTAATAGCAAGATTGTCCAGCTGTACCCTGAAAAAGACAAGCTCCAGTTCTCCTTCAAATGAGGGAGGACATTTAGATTAGACCAGATGCAAAACAATTTACAGATGATGTTTCTTTTAGCCTGAGTGTTACCTCGCTTTAAAAAGGGCGAATTGCACTTTTCTCATAGAATAATCTAAATCTTGCCAACCTTACAAGTCATCAGGCTTCAGATGTGGAGTTGTGTATCATTGCAGCAAAGTGGACAATTCTATTCTGAAGTGTACTAATGAAGAGTCTGTCAGAGACATGAGAAAATGATTTTATTGGGTCAATTTTAGATTCCTTTTCAAATATCAGCAAATACCTCAAAAAAGAAACTTAAATAGGCAGGGGTTTTCTTCCTCACTTTAAAATCTTTATGTGTTTTGTTTGGGGTTTTTTTAATAGCTTTCATTCTTTTAAAAGGCATTGTTCTGAGACATGGTAATTGGAAGTAAAACTTCGACAAAACGCTTACCCATGACATAGGTGTGCTATTTTACACCTGTATTGTGTGAAAATATTTTTCTTTTTTATTCTCTGGGCTGCTATGGACTAGCTAAACTGTTTTTCATAAAAAAGCTGTTACTTGTTTTTATAGGAGAAAGAACTCCCCCCCCATACCCTCCTCCTTGCTACTGTTCACAAGTAGCCTAAACAGTTCAGCCAGCCTACTCAGTAAGTCCACAGTTTTTTCAAATAAGAATGATCAAGTGCAAATGTCCATGTGAACATGGATTTGTGCAAGTATTTGGGATATTTCCTTTCAAAACATGCAAGCAAAAAAAAGATCGGATACTTGTAAAGCAGGCTGGCTGGTTCCTCTAACAGGGGCATCTACTAATTTCTTATGTTCTGATGTTCAGGAGAGAGCATCATCTAATTATATTAGTCATTTACTTTATTGTAGATCAACAGAAGACATCCGAGATGTCCAGCACTCAAGGACTTCTACTGTTTGCTCAGAGCCTTACTCTAAAACCTCAGGAGCGGCATTGGAATACTTTGGCCCACCACCAGACTATTACCCTCCCAAGGAAACCTTCTCAATGAAGTGTTCAAAGGTATGCACAACAAGAGGTATGTGAGATTCTTACTGCCTGCCATCCATCCCTCTCCTTCCAAGGACTAGTCTTGATTTGGGTTTCTGTCTTTAGAAGCACAACAAAGTAAAGCTAAAGAATTATTAAAAAAACCTCCAAACAAACTGGGAGAGTTAATGAATGGAATAACTGAGGGTTGCTAGCGTATTTTAGGCATCCAAATGTAAGATTTATAGAGGTACTTAGGTCCTTGAAAATGCATCTCCAGAATAGCATTCAGAGGATCAGTGGGTCATGTATGTAATCGCCCAGGTTGTGCAGCAAGAGTTAATCTTTGCGATTTAAGAATACAATAGATATTTGCATCTGTAGGCAATTTAAATATGGCTGTTGGAGCTTTGATGCTAGTTTATTTCTGACACATTCTTCTCAGACTTTTTATCAGCTCTGGATTTAATCCCGTGATCACTTAAACATCTTCATAAATCAGCATTGTGGGAGACGAAACTATTTTATGGACAAGAATCCAATAAAACAGCTCTTGAGAAATAACTTTTTTTTTTTCATAGCTAGAAAGTGACTACAACAAGCAGAGAAACAGGTATTAATGTGACAGGAAATCAGCCTTAACACTTAGTAAACTTGTTCCTGTAAACTGGGGGAAAAGAAAGTCACTAAAATACCTATTACTCCTTTAAAGTTTTCCCTCTTCCAGGACAGTGACCATTCTCACCTTGTTTGTAGGAAAGGCCCACTGCAGTCTAAGTTGAAACATGCAATTAGGTGCAAAGTCTTTGTCTGAAGTCTACAAACAGCCTTTCAGTGTTCAGTAGAGGGACAAATTAAGAGTTTAGTTGAAAGTAAATTAAAATACGTAATGTCAGATTATTCCTTCAGTCCATGAATGAAAGTTGAATAAGACACTTGCTTTGCTCTAAATATTTCTCTGAATGTGAATAATTTTAAGAGTGAGCTGAACCACTATCCTTTGTATGTACGTTCTGTGTATTTGTCTGCAGTTTGTTTTTCATGTAGATTTAACTCTAATAGTTAGTAGAGCATATTTAAACATCCAGTGCCATAGTGATATTTATCCCTGATAAAATTTTATCAGCAGTTTCTTCTTCAACAATACTAATTTATTTAAACTTGTTTGAGAAACTCTAGAAAACTCCATGCCTTATTTTATCACAGCTTTAGAAAAATGAAGTGGCAAGTTATATTTAGTTTACAGTTTCACTGGTTGTTTAGACTTATGGATAGATTAATGTGACTTGCTGTTTTGGTTTGGTTTGGGGTTTTTCCCCCTGCATTTGCTTCTCATTATTTCAGTGCATCATTAACATTTTCAAAATGTCCTAGTTTTGGATGCATCAGTTGACGATGATGACTTCACTCCCACCCTTCCCCTAAGTATTGCTCAGAATTTTCCAAAAATTTAATGTTTCGAGTTTGCAGTGGAGGAGGGGAAAGAGATCATGTAGGGAAAAAAAAACCAAAACCTTTAATTAGCAGTTTTATTTCAAAAAATGAAAATACATTGGACGTTGTTAAGATTATGAGAAATTTACTCCCCTGTTTAATTTTTGAAAGTACCAAGACTTGGCACAATTTTCTAGAGCCATTTTGCAGAATTCGGTATTTGGTATTACCTGCAGTCATAGTAAATGTTATTAAAAAAAAAAAAAAAGCTACATGAATTGTTTACTAAAAAGTCAGTATATGTGAGCTGCAATTTCTTATAGCAAGAAAAGTTCTTGTAAATACTTCTTAACTATCTCTGCCTTTTGCCAGTGATTTATCAGCACTCTGGTGAAATTCCCCCTTCCCAATCACCATAATTCTAAAATAAACTTCAAACAAGGCCAGGAAATCAAGTGATGTACCACAGTCTTTTCCAAAGCAACAACTGAAATGTTTAATGATCCTTACTTTCTGACTGTACATCACTCTACTTTCACTACGGGTTTGTTTTGTTGTTTTTTTCCTTCTGCCCAGCAAATACGTTTATGCTCTTTGTGCATGTTGACCAGTTTGGCATACTAGAGAGGAGTTCTAAACAACCATAGCTCTGAAAAGTATTTGGTTCCCCTAAATACAGCCCTCCTCATACAAGCTTTCCACCAGCAACAGCCCAGAAAAGCTAAAGCTGAGTTTCAGAAACAGGCAGTTATTTTTGCAGGGATCCTTCGAACACCTTAGCTGCAAGCAGCAGCAGGAAAAAGGACATTCTCCTACCTTTGTTATTCCCACCTTCCCTGCTTAATCACCACCTCCTTTTTTTTTTTCCCTACAACCACATTAATAAAACCAACCCAAATATAATGGAAAAACCAACTGATACTGACCCCTTTTGCTGGTAGGAACATTTGATACCATCTAGGAAACATCAAAACATTCATCTCCTTTTTAATCCTTTCCTCAGAAAACAGAAGGAAAAAAGTCTGTTAAAATGTTTTATGAGCAATACCTATGCAAAGCCATTCAGGTAGGATCATGTGGCTGGATCATACAAGGCACCTAATTATGCATCCTCTCAAATAATGTACTGGACTACAAATTTAGGAGGACTATTAAAGTTAGAGTCTCACCAGTAGAGAGTGAGATGTCACTGGAATCTGAGTCAACAGAAGAGTGGATGGTTGATCTTAAATTGGTCATAGATACTTGGTCACTTGACCTTGAAAATTTTCCATTTTCTTTTTATTGTGTATGTTGGTGTGAAAGAGATGGGATAATGCAATTCCAGGATAATGCTTCCTCTAGTTTTGCTCAAACAGTGAAGGTAAACTAAGTTTCTCTCATCTTCAATCAGTATGCGACTCAGGAAATGCCTGCACTTTTGCCTTGTGTAGAACTGTACTGTGCTGGTCATCATTTCTGAGCTAGTAACGTCTTATTTTTTTAGAAGTTCTTCAACCCACTTGGCATTTAAGGGAGACAGCACTAAAAAGGTTAGAAAAGAGTTTGTGGGAGAGCAAGTATAATTGAATCCCTGTTCTTTGCTGCCATGAATACAGCTTTGCACCATGAATAGGGTCAGATTTCTTAAGCATATTGTAGGCGCTTCCAAACAATCAGGCCTTTAGCCTACATTCTAACATACACAATTGTTAAAGCCTTCAGACCAATTTCCTCTCAGAAACAGACAGCATTACAGTTTGTAACAAGAAGAACAATCTCCAATTTCAAGCATAGCTGGGAGGAAATATCAAACTGAATTTATTTAGAGGAGGAAATAGAATTAGGGAGTAACAATTACTTTCTCCAGGATATATTCATGCATTAACAAGCCACCATTAATTGAAATGTAAACATCTATAAGCTTTTGTTTTTACAAAGCACAGTCAAATGTTTTTCCTGTAGCTATGAAAGCTGGCAAATACTCATAGACTGGAAAACATTCTGAGATGAAAAGTCACCCTGAATACAGGGTTCACACTAATAGACACTTGGTTTGAGTTATGCCGTTGTTCATAACTGTTATACTGCTGCTATGTTGCTCTGTGATATCCTGATACTGTTCTTTTTGGACTCAGCCATGGGAGCAGAGGGGAAAAATATTTCACACAGCGCTTGTATCCCTTCCAGTGCTGAGGAGATGTTCGGGAAATAGTGATCTGCAGGAGGTATTGAACTGGAGTAGAAGACCTTCTGTAGCTTCAGTTACATATGTTCAAAACCACTGAAGGGTCATTCAATGTGCATAATGCAGGTAACCTGCTTTGTGTATGAAAAAAAGCATCTTACAAGCATGTTCAACAGCACGTTAGGTCTTTCCAGGAGTGGTCAGCAGGATACTTATGTTTTGGTGGAGGCACCCATAGAATTAGAAACAGGTGTATTTTGTAGCCCATTATATTCACATTTTGCCCCTGCAATCTGCCATGCTTAGCTCCTTTACACTGGGCTCAAAGCTGTCATGCACTGTTCCTCCAGGAGTTAATTTGAATGTATTTCTCTGTAAGAAGGGAACACTAAGGTCCCCTATAGTCTCCTTGTAATTAGATGGCTTCCCCTTCCTATCTGTTGCAAAGTAGTTTTAAATACAGTGTGACTAACAGACTGAATCTGTCAATAAGTTTTTAATCTTGTAATTATGAAGACAGAGGATACTAGTAGTGGGAATTAGATGGAACTGTACAGATTGAAATTATCCCAGTTATACAAAATGTTTAATTAAAATTGTGCAGTAACAAGATGCAGTGGCAAAGCTGCAGGTATCATTCCTGTTCTGAAGTTAAAGTATTTCACTTGGAGGAAAGTCCTGTTTGTTGTGAAATACAAATGGCCATGAGCAGTTAGCTATATAAAAACATGTAGGGGAGCTAAACAAGCTGCAGATGCCAAATGTTACCTTTAGCAAAATGTTGTCCTGCCAACATATGGGGCTTCTCTAGGCCCACATCTTTATATCAGGGTTTTTTTTTCATCTGAGTTCTGGCATTGTGCTAACATGTACACTGTTGTTTTTAGAGAAGGGAGAACTATAACTGAGAAGACTCACTTTAGTTGGCAGGGGAAGATACTGTCAAAGTTGATGATAGCTGTTGGATATGTGTTAGATTCTAGCCTGTGCTTCCTCACTGGGAAATCTTATCTCTCTACCATCATTGAACCTGGAGCTGCATCATCTTTCCTGTAAGACCACTTGGGTTTGTCTTCCCCACATCTGATCCAAATTCTGGGAACCAAGAAAAACTCTTTAAAAAGTGGCTCTCAAGACTAATTGATACAGCACACTGACTACCTATTGCATGTAGCTCTCTTCCTTGAGCAGTTGCTCTTGTCTCACTTAAGGAGAAAAATCCACCCTGTCAGGAATGTTGCTCACCAAGTGTGACAACCCACAACTGTTACAGTGAATGAGAAGCTCAGATTCACAGGTGCCTCCAACCTGACCTACCTTAAGACAGACTATGATTGCTTAAAGAGCAATAACACCCCAATCTTTGTGCTTTCTAAAGGTGGCTCAGTTTCAGTTCAAACGGAGGGAGTGGCTATGGAAAGTTGGCATAAGGAACAAGAGTGTTTCATTGTTTTCTGAACTCTTAAGAAAAAACACCAAACCTCCCCCAAGTTTGTTTCAATACCAAGGTATTTGTTTACTGCTTGAAAGAGCTACGGGTACATTAGGAAGAAAAAAGGCCATTTCCTGAAAGGCAGAACATGAGGTGACTCTGTAGAAACCTACCAGTGCTACAGATACATGTACAACTTTTTAGAGCCATTGTATTGAAATCAGTATTGCCACATGTTACAGTTTAATGCAAGACTTTGCTTCCCACCCTCTCCAAAATTATGGAAGATGACTCATGCTCTGTTAACAGGAGAGAGATCAAGAACATGCTAGAAGTGATGCTTGAAAAAACTACTGGGAACAAGTAAACCAAAGCTGTTTGTTCCCAGGCAGGGGCTGGGTTGTGCTGAAACTGTGCCTTGATGGCAAGTAAATATTAGTGTCATACAGTGGTGGGAAGCCATGGGGATAGAGGCTGATGCAGTAGTTCTGCAAATGAAGTCCACCCTTTCCTGTGGAAATTGGAACAACACTATTTAGAGGATGGGAGGGAATTAAGCAGAAGGAATAGATCAGGTGGGACAGTAGGTCTTTAAGGGAAGATGATACACAGAAAAAAACAGGACAATGTTTGGATCTCAGCACTCTGTGAATGCACGGCTCTTCTGAATCATTAAAAGCAAGGCGGGTCATCCTTTGAGATTTCCTAATGAAGTGATTATCTTGACTAAAGAGGGATAACTTGTTAAATGATAATAAAAATGCTTCTTTCTCAAGCCCATAAATCATTTAATTTTCCTAGTTTTAACTATTTTTCCAGCAATTTCCAGTAAGATCAATATCTCAAATGCGCATAAATGCGTTGGGCATTTTTCTTGCCATTTAAATTCAGTTGGCTCTGAGTATGTCGTTCCCTTGGGTCCTTTGAAAAGCCAAGATTTTGCTGGTGTTACATTGCCTAACTATTGTGTTTTAGGGCTGGGTTGTGGGGTTTTTCTGCCTTTGAACATTACTCTATTAGGGAGATTATAACATAACTCAGTGAAAGCTGAATCCACCACTCGCTGAAGAACACAGATACCTACAAAAACAATGGTGGGGTGGGAGTTTGGGGTGGGGAGATTTGTTTGTTTACGACAAAGCTGTATATTGCCCTGATCCTGCATGGGTGAATGTGGTTGAATGTTGAACTCTTGTAACTGGTTTCAGTAAGATCTTGATTTGTACTGGTATCCATAAGGGGAATAATACTGTTAGCAAGGTGTTTTAATGCTTTGCATTCAGGTTTAATATTTTTAACCTATTGCAACTGTTGTCTCTGTTTCATACCCCTTGTTCAGTTCTTCTGCATTGTTTTGGTTCCTCCCCACTTCTGTCACATTTTTGTCCCCTTCCTAAAGCAGAACAAAACCTCTCTTCTCTTTGGTGTTTTCTCCTCCTTCTTATCTATTCCTCCCGCCGCTGACTCAGTTCAGCAGAGACGTGACCAAAGCTGTACATTGAGCTGTGCCTTTACTCTCTGGGGAATGCCAAATCTGCACTGCCAAGAGAAATTCAGCATTTGAGATCCTTTTCAGGACTGCCTGGTGCTTTTGTAAGTCACTATATATGATAAGAATACTTGTCTGTTCCTTTGGGGGTAAAAAAAGAAATACCTCTGAAAAGCAGAAAGTTACCCCAACTAAGAAATAAACCAAAAGACAATTTTCAGTGCTGAAGGCTGGGAGAATGCGTTTTATTGTGTTTATCCTCTAACTCCCCTCATCCCTTCTCCTGGAGCGACCCCTAACGGGGTGCGGCACGGGCACCACTGACAAGCGCTGCTGCGCTGCCACTGCTGTCGAGGTGGCAAACGGGCAACCCTTGCCGGCTGGGTACTGCTGGTCCCAGTGTTACTGCAAAGGAAGCAGAGGGAGAAAGCAAACTAGAATGGAGAATAAAAGACATTAATTATCTTAGAAGGACACAGGAGTGTTAACTGACGAGGGTAAATGATACCAAAAGAGACAGGAGAAAGAGTCCCTGTGCAGTCAAGAAAGGAAAAAAGTGACTGCTGTGCCAAGACACAGTGGAGGGAGACGCTTGAAGGCCTCTATTAGTCAGGTCCTTGTGGGAGAAGAGCTTGACACAAACAGCCAGAAATCTGACAGATGCAGAAATACAGGAACAAACATGAATTGGCTGTTTTACTTCATGTACACACACTGTGATCCTGACACCTGAACACTGGCACCATCCTGCCCCAGTGCCTGGATAAAAATCACATGAGACCTGAGCACACAGTTGAGTTACTGGGTACCACACAGTCAGCCACAGTGTAGTTTTATGAGACAGAGCATAAGGATTTAACAGCTCACCTCACCTGTAGAGTTGCAGGTGTTTCTCTGTCTCTGGCTTTGTTTTTTCCCCTGCTACACCCATGCCAGCACAATTGCTCATAGCAGGAAACCTACCTAGAAAATAAAAGACTGGATTCAAGCAAAGTTAACAAATATGATACATTGAAGTTACTATCCATCACTATCCATAAGATTGAGATTTTTATGGAATGAATAAAACAACTATTTGGAAAGTTATGGCAACAACCACTGTCTTTTAAATTGCAGCCATTCTCACCTTCAGTGCTGAAAGTCAGTGCATTAAAGAAGCATGAGAAAGAAAATGGAAATCCAGGAGCCCAGACTTCAGGCTCGTTACTTGCTCAGTGTGGGGAGGGTTAGTTCTTTTCCTACCACTACAGTCCCTGATGAAGAGTCCCTCTCCAGCATCCTTGTAGGCCCCAAAGCAAGTAATTTCCCTGCAGGAAGACCTATTGGCAGTTTAGTTTCTGCAGCTGTAACTCCTAAGATGACATAGCTAACTGGCATGTGAAAGCAGGAATGGCAACACAGACTCAGAAGTGTGGCTTTCAACTCAGCCCTTTCTGCCAGCAGTTCACTGCTTGATGTAGGTCACTGCCAATAAATGTGCATTAGCATACCCTGACAGAGCTAAGATCTAAAACTTCACTGTCCTTTTATTCCTTATTTCTCAAGTCTGTCTATCCTGCTTATACTAGTATAGTAGGATTAAGTATCAGCTTGTAACTATCACAGATCAAAGTTGCACAAGGCTTTTGGGATGCCAGGGTCAAGATCTGAACATTAATATTTCTGTCAAAGCCCTGATGGTTGTACAAGGGTTTAGGGATTTCCACTAATTGTCTGCTACTTTTGCAAGCCCTGGTGGCTCTCCTTGTAGACCTGTAATTCACAGCTTCATTCTACATACTGCTTACCATGATAAGATATTCTTTAACACAGGAGGCTTTGTTACTGCACTTTTTTTGTTGTGGTGGTGATGTTGGCATTTTTTAAAGTATTTACATGCAATGTAAATAACTGGTGGAGTAACTGCTAATGAATCTCTCTCCATTGTTTAGTTACTCTAACCAATTCTGTAGCAGGCATGTGTGAAAACTGTTCAGGTACATGCAAAACCTGCCCAGCCTGAATGCCCTGCCTAAGGGAATTTTTCAAGCATGCCATTAAAGCATCAACTGCTGCAGTTAAAAATACAGTGGACTTACAATGATCATATGTTATTGCATGAGAAGAGAGACAGCCCTACTGTGGTACCAGCAGTCAGCTCAGTGAAATGAAGGGGTTGCATGCAGAATTTGTGTGAACACATAGGAAGTTTTGGAACAGCATCATTGAGGACCAGGGACAGTTATAAATGTGGGGAGGTTAGCAGCAGGTGCTGACTGCTTTGACAAGATAAAATTGCCTTTTCTAAAGCTCAGCAAGGTGATGTACAGGAAAAGTTGATGCTCAGTGAGTCAGAGTGCCTCACCAGTCATAGAGGAAAAGGAAATTCTGAAGACAGTGGTAGAAGAAAGCTGGACTGGTCATGAATTCCCTACTTCCCAAACATATTTAAAATTTATGTTTCCCTTAATCAAAGGGTCTTTCCTCCCTGTAGACTTGTAAGAACTGCTTCCTGATGGAGCAGTTTCTATGAAATCAGTAGTTAGCCCTTACAAAGGGAAGCAGACTTCAACAACACTGAGAGTGCAACACTGTCTGAGGGCCCTGAGGGCCTGCGCTGACTCCCTACATTTGGAAGGCATATTATACAGCTCAAATGAGTAAACAAAAAATATTTGATCTAGTTCCAGTGGATGTCCTGTGCAGCTATTACTCTTTCAAAATATTTTGAACACTCCTGGTAAAGTGATGATTCTGTACCCATGAAAAACGTTGAGTCATTTGGCTGCATTGTTTGAATTTGGTACAAGGAGTTCCAAATCCTGCCTCATGGACTGAGATTTAAATTTCTCTTTACGTTTAGCTTCACAAATATTTCCTTTGAAACATTTGAAGCCAACTGGACAGATTTGGTAACCAGCATTGTTACTGACCTACTTCACGGAAATGGTTGTGTGGAATGGTCAAGGAAAAGGCATGTTGTCGTGCAAAAGTCAGCATCACCCCTGAAGAACACATACGCAGAGCTGCACATTTAGTTCCTTCTCAACAAGAGCATTTTGTCTTCTCTGCCTGCTCTACCTAATTCATTTTAGGATGTGAAGTCTATAATGTATGCACTTGTCTATATTACACACACACACACACACACACAAACTGAAACATGCTGAGTGAGCCTCAGCTATACTGTTCCCAGGTATTACCATTATTATCACTGCTCCCCTTTGTGCTTCTGGGGTGGTTTGCCAGGCCCCAGTGTGAATGGGCTCAGTACCTACCTACTTAGGAGGTACCTACCTGTTGTATTAGGAGAAATAAGGGGACTAGTCTGGGTACAGGGGAAAGCAGGACCCCCTGAAGTGGCCAAAGACCCTTGTCAAACCAGTGCAAGCATCTTCCTGTGAAGAGCAAACAGCAGCAGGATGGTGCTCATTACCCCAGCCCTCTGTGGAGGAAATAAGAAGGGGCAGAACGGGAATATCCAATAATCCTTCATGGCGGCTTTCACTAGCTAGCACGGTTAGAAGCATCTGGCAAGGCAAGAGAGGAATTTGTCTAACTGTCTTGTGTGCTGCTTCATCCGTTTGTTTTCAAGCCTATTACAGCCTCGACAGCAACTGAGCCATTGCTCAAGAGGAAAATGCCGTGCTGATCAATGTTAGCAGCATAAAATGAAAGTGTATGCAAACTGTAGATCCATCCCCACTTTAAAGACAACTTAAAAGATGCTGTGTTGAGCATCTTATGTTCTTGGCTGTCAGACTGCAGTGGAAGAATAAAGATTTACAATCCTGTAATTAATTTCAGAACCTGAGGAGCAGCACACATGATACACTAGGGCTTTTCAGTTCCCAGATAGGCAACTCTAGCTATGCTACACTTCAACATCTGTCATGTTTACTAATCTTAGTCTGACCCCTAGTGAGCTGTCACAGAATAATCAGATTTATCTAACAGATGCTGCGCCTTCCTGACAGACAGGTGGCTACCGCAAAAAGAAGTCATCTATCTACTTTCCAACCCCATCTTAGAAAACCTTGGTTACCTTTATTAGTAGGATAAGAAAAAGAATCAGCGCAGAAGTCATAAGCCTTTCTTCTGAATGTGTAGGTGAGGAAGAGAAAAAATGACCCAGTAACAAATTCACTTAGCTTACCTTTGCATATAAAGTGGGTTTTGCCTCCTTCCCTCCTCATTTTCTGGGCAATTTCGAGCTGCTTCTCAAGATTTATGAAGAGATTTTTCTCTCTGAAGGAGATGAAGTGGAAGCTGCATCTGGTTAGATATGTTTAAATTAGCAAACACTTAGTAAGACAAAAAAAGGGTGTAAGTTAAACCAGTAATGACATTTTAAAGGACCTGAATAACTTGCCTAATTTTTTAAGCTGTTAGAAGCTTCTATGCTTTTGTCAGCTTTAACCTCAGCATTTTGTTCATACTGGATGTGTCTTGCTCAGTGTTTTTATGCCAAGTAGTTACAGGCCAAAATGCAATCACTGTGCGCTTGCCTTGGCAATAACACAAGCACAGTAAATTTTTTATGGATCTCTCTTCCCGTGTGAAGATCCATTTATCAACACACTGACAAATTAAAAAAAGTAACTTGCCCAACCTCTGAAATGTACCCATGACAGCTTGTGCTTCTTTGGGGTTTCATAAAGCAGCTGTAGCCAAGGGGACTATCTCAGTAGTAGTGCTCTCTGTCTATGGGTTTGGGGTATTTGTGTCACATCCAGTTTGCACAAGATGTGGTTTTGACACCTGTTTCCATCCTTCTGCTCCTTACAGGCATTTTAAAGTTTGTGGAAATCATGGTCAACCTCCTGGTGCTGATTTGTGTGGGTGCTGCCCAAGCCTCTGTTGCAGGCTTCACATCCCTTGGTGGCTTTGGCACCAGCTCCTTTAGCCTGAATTCAGCCTATAGCCCCTTTGAGGGCACAGAGCTCCAGGAGGTGAGGGAGCTAGACATGCAGTTCACTCAGATGCGAGCCCCGTGCGTCTATGGCGGAGTAGCCTTCAGCTTAACAGCAGCAGCACTTACCCTTGTCTTCCTTGTCGTGGGAGCAAAACCCATCCAGCAGCTCAGGACAGGGCTGCTGGCAGGCGAATGTGCCTTCAACCTGCTGGCTGGCATGGCATACGTCACAGCGGTTGGCCTCTACCTGCATTTTGTCACCCAGGTGAATGCCACAGAGGTTTGCAAGAGGCGCGAGAGGCTGTATGCACGCCGTGGTTACACCTCCATGAACTGTGTGGTCCAGGGTGGTGATGCAGCCGTTGGCCTTTTTGGTGTCATTGCTGCCTGTTTGTACTTTGCCAGCCTTGTGGTCTGCATCCTTGCTATCCAAACCGTCCGTGCCTTCCAGAGCCACATGGCCAAGATTCAGCACAGCCCCGAAAGTGGCATTAGAGACAGAAGCGTCAGAAACCACCATGCCGCTCACAGGACCTCAGAAAGGTCCCACAACGTCCAGGCTCTTGCCACGTTAGTGTGAAGTCAGCTCTGGGGCTGTGCCAGAGAGCTGGAGCTCCAGTAAGGGACAGAACTGGGTGCCTGTCATGGTTTAAACAAAGACACCCATAAATCATGTAGTCGCTCTCTCACTCCCCCCCTTCTTGCCCCCCCCCCTCCACACCTGGAGGGATGGAGAGAAGAATCGAAAAGAATGCAACTCGCACAGGTTGAGATAAGAACAGTTCAGTAACTAAGGTATAACACAAACCACTGCTGCTACCACCAATAATAATAATGATAAAGGAAATAACAAGGGAAGAGAATACAACACCTCAGCACCAATAACCCCCCCTCCCCCAACCGAGCACTGGCTGATACCTAGTACAACCCTGCAGTCCCCAGCCCTTCCGGGTAACTCTCCGTTACATCCTGGGCGTGACGTGCTGTGGTATGGAATACCTCTTGGGTCAGTTTGGGTCAGGTGTCCTGTCTCTGCTTCCTCCCGGCTTCCCCTCCTCCCTGGCAGAGCATGAGACTCAGAAAGTCCTTGGTCAGACTAAAACATTTGTGCTATCAGCTCTGTTCCTAGGCCGAAAGTCAAAACACAGCGCTGTACCAGTGTCCTGGGTTTACCAGGAGCCGTTTTGCTCCTTCTTAATACCTGGTGCAAGCTCTGTGTTTTGACTTCCAGCCTGGGCAGAGAGCTGATAACACCGATTGTTTTTAATTATTGCTAAGTAATGTTTATTCTGGCCAAGGACTCTGTGAGCCTCATGCTCTGCTGGGGACGAGGGGAGGCCGGGAGGAAGCAGAGACAGGACACCTGACCCAAACTAGCCAAAGAGGTATTCCATACCACAGCATGTCATGCCCAGAGAGGTAACTGGGAGTTACCCGGAAGGGCACGGTCTCTCTTCTTCGGGGGGGTCGAACTCGTTCGGCGGTGGTATCGTATTCTCGTTATTTTCTCTTATCAATATTATCATTGGTGGCAGCAGCAGTGATTTGTGTTATACCTTAGTTACTGGGCTGTTCTTATCTCAACCCGTGGGTGTTACATTCTCTTGATTCTCCTCCCCGTCCCTCTGGGAGTGGGGAGGTGAGTGGACGACCTGTGTGGATTGGTTTAAACCATGACAACCAGCTACTAAGAAGGAGAAAAAACTGACTGCTACTGCTGAACCCAGGACAGTGTCACATGCCAAACTGGTGACCAGGCCACAATGTCTTGTTCTACAAGTTGCTGAAGTGTATATCAAATCACCAAATATAACAATACTGCTATCGATGTTCAGCAGATGTTTTAGCAAGGGGTTTTGCATCAGTCTCTCAGGCTGGACTCCTGCGTTTAAAATGTGTTTGGTTGTAATGTCTTCATCGTGCACAGAGCAATCCAAACAGCAATGGGCTGTTAACAGGTTGCAACCACAGCACTGCCAAACCTGTGCTAACAACCACTTCCTTTCCTCTCCCATGACATAAGGAATTGAGTACACAGCTAGGATGGGCAGCCTTCAACAGACCTCGTGCCTGACGGTGCATCCTATTACCTTATGCCACACTGCTCAGAAAGCAAAGGACACTGAATCACAGTCAAAGGTACCTTTGTGACCTTTTGCACTTAGGCTAGTGAAGCATTCTGTCTTTTGAGTCACAGGGGTTTGCACATGCCGATCATGTGCTCCCTGGGGAATGCTGCCGAGAGGAACTAGCTGCAGTTTCAAAGGCAGCGTTTTGGTCCTCTTCCAGTTCCCTATTATGGTTTTTCCACCTCATTGAGCACAGATGAGAACCTGGCAGGCAGTGCATTGGTCAGCTATCAGCTTAGTAAAGCTACCACTTGCTTCTGTAACCACCTAGACAAGGTTGGGCTTGCTGACTCCACAGCTGGTGGTGGGCAGAGACTGAATTGGGAACACACATCTTTTCCGTGGGAATGCTGTACCAATGACAGAAAGTACACACGTCCTTCCAATACCTAAACACGCAAAGCATGAGTGAACAGCAGTAATTGCGTGCCCCCAGGGTTGAGAAAATAGATTTAAGAGAACATCTTTAAAGAGTCCTTTGTTTGAGGCAGATGAAATTGATCAGTGGACTTCATAGATGAGGGAGTGAGGAAAAAGGCTGCTCAAAGTACTTAAGATTTGTCAGCTTGAGAGGAGGGAAGAGGCAATTTTGATTCTGGCTGTGCTCACTCCATTTAGTTTTATCTGGCTCAGAGTCATTGCCCAGATGAGGCTTTTTTGAACCACAGTAGAGATATTGTGTATTTCACATATACACACATATATATATATGTATACACACAAGGATCTCAAAGGATTATGTTTAAGGTAATCAAAAGACAAACAAAAGCATAGTTCTATTAGAAGTGATGACATGAGGCTTTACAATAAGTATTTGCCATGTACATAATACCTTAAGCATCTTTTAAACACTTCGAAAACCAACAATCTTCATGTCATTATTATGCTTACAGAGTGTAGAGTTTTTCCAAATATGCCATGGCTCACAGTACTGATCCAGTTATGGAATTCAGATTTCCAGCTTTCTGCCCAAACCCAGACCTTTGCTGGTATGCTGTAACCAGCTGGGGGGTCTGCTACAGGGATGTCTGTCATGCAGCTACAGCTGCAGCTAACCACTCACTAGGCATTTCTGCCTGTGCACTTCTTCCTGCACTACCTCTACAGCTTGCACATTTTGAATGCAGGCTTGGTTACATGGAGACACACTGTTATTAACTTATACAAACAACAAAAAGCAGCTCCTTGAAGTCAAACATTCGAAAGGTAAGCAAAGGCTGGGGGTAATGTATAAATCTTAACTCAGTCCTTAAATAGATGTGAAATATGAGTTTCAACCTCAAGGCTTCTTACTCTGCCCCATTCATTCTTAAATGCTTGCCTGCCATCACTATGCAATAGTCCTCTGCAAGTGTCGTTTCTGTCTCTTTTTAACTTGTGTGTGTGGTAAAGGCCTCGTTTCTGCAAGGCAATTCCGTCTTTAGGAAAAGGTGCACAAAGTTTCCCTGTGGACTTTTGCTATCATGCTCCTTCCCTGGACACTTGGGTTCCTCACAGTCAATCCATTTTGGGTCCCTTTGCTGTTAACAGAAGCAATTTTACACATTATATGGAGAGAGTCAAAAAGTAGCTGCACTTAAAAGGAGCCCTTGGAGATTCTGGAACTCAGTCACTGCCTTGAGCATCCTGTTGGGCCCCAATTACATTCTTTCAGCTCCTCACCCAGCTGCCTCCCTGCACTCACCATCCCCTCATGTTTCTAACCTCCACAGCCTCACTTTATTCCTTATATCCCATCTAAATCTACCCTCTTTTAGTTTAAAACTGTTACCCTTGTCCTGTCACTACAGGCTCTAATAAGGAGTTTCTCTCTTTATTTCCTATTGGCCCCCTTTATATATTAAAGGGCCACAGTAAAGTCCCCCTGGAGCCTCCTCCAGACTGAACAACCACAGCTCTCTCAGCCTGTCTTCATAGGATAAGTGCTCCATCTCTCTGATAATTTTAGTGAGCCTCCTCTGGACCTGCTCCAACAGGACCACATATTTCCTGTAACGAGGACTCCAGAGCTGGACACAGTACTGCAGGTGAGGTCCCAGGAGAGTGGAGTAGAGGGGGAGAATCACCTCCCTCGACCTGTTGGCCACACTTCTTTTTGTGTGGCCCAGGGTACAGTTGGCTTTCTGGGCTGTGAGCGGACACTGCTGGGTCATGTCCAGCTTTCTATCCATCAGTACCCCAAGTCCTTACCTGCAGAGCTGCTCCCAATCCCTTCATCTCCCAGCCTGTAATTGGCCTTGCTGGAACTTTGTGAGGTCCACACTGGCCCGCTCCTCAACCCTTGAGACAGGCTGCTCTGTGTAGCATCCCTTTCCTTGAGCTTGCCAACTCAGCTTGGTGTCAGCCACATGCTGAGGTCCAGAAACTCTGCAGGGACCACAAAGCAAGCTAAAGCCCAGTGACTGCCAAGCTCTGTGCCTCAAATTTGTTTCCTTCCCTGCCGCCATGAAGAAAGATCACCAGAAAAGAATTGCAAAGAGGAAATACACATCTGTGCTGTTTCCTCCAGTCACCTTCTTGGAGGGGAAGTGTAGGAGAGGAGGAGGGAAAATCCAAGAAATACTTCTCAGAGGAGTAGGGCAGGGAAGTGTATTTTCTTCCCCTTGGGATGAAGGGCAAGCCATATACCATCAAAGCAATCCAAACAACCCTGCTTTCCAACTGTAACAAGACCGTGCTTGGTATCCTGTAGCTGACTTGAAAACCTTTACCATGTAAGCTGCAAAGGTGTAACACAAAAGCAGGGATTTTCTGGCACACACATAATGACTAAGGTTGCAACAGGCTGTCGTTCCCAGCTGCCGCTGCAGGTGGTCCTACCCCCCAGGGCAGATTAGACTTCCCACCTTCTGCTGCACATGGCTGTGCCCCACTGATACCTCTGCACAGTGGCTGCTGCTTTGTATGGGACAATAATCCGCAGTGGGATCAGCAAACAAAGGCAGGACAAATGGCTCAGCCCTGCCGTTTCTTTAAGCCTTTCCCTGCTGCCTGTCCTGTGCAAGCATGTACTGCTTCAGGTCAGCACTGAACATAAGCTCACCTTTTTCTTTGAAGCGGCCCCTGCAACCAAAGCACTTCACACAGTCATCATCACCCTCAGTCCCTCTTTGGCGAGAGGGATCTTCAAGGTGTATCCAGCTTGCCCGCTATGACTGCCATCAACTTATCACCCGCTGCAAGGGAAATGGTGATAGCAAATGTCAAATCTGTGCTTCCCTGAGAGGTTGTCTTATGGGTAGACGGCATGGCCTCTCTCAACATAAAAGCCTCAGGGGCCCCACCACTGGTGCAGTGGGAAACCCTCTGGCACACCAAGCCTATTCTGAACCTTCAAACAGAAGAAAAAACCAGCCACCATCCCTGGAGATGGTAGGAAATGGAGGGGGGTGGCAGGGTGAACTGGAGCTGCCTGGCAGGAGAAAAGCCCCACTGCAGATGGTGGGTCTCCAGTGCAAGGTGCTGGGGTGAGCTGAGCAGCTCATTTATCTCAGTTACCTGTGAGACGCTCAGCCAGCCCTCTGGATTTAAACCATCCATTTGCACCTGTCTCCCGCAACACGGGAACGAACAGCTTTAGTCTGAGAGCAAACCCTCCAGCTGAGCTCCCCGGCCATTAACGGTCCACAGAGAGACCCCTCCGCACAGATGAGCCTTGGAGAAAAACTATCTCTCTCTTTGAAAAATCACATCTCCATGCCCTGGTCTGGAGGGGGAACAGGCCACAGGACAGTTATGGTGACTACATTTAGAAACACAATCAACAATCACCTGATTCTGCGTCCCACCGCAGAGTAAACTTCATTCTAGGGGCTCATAAAGGCAGTTCTGGGGGAATCTTGTCCAGAACGGGGCAAATCAGCATCTAAAGGCACAAGTGTCTCATTTCAGTGTAAAAGGCAAAATTGAGGGGGGTGATGTTGGAGAGGAGAGAGGACGGTCACTGCTCCAAACAGGCCTAACACAGCCTTTACATTCACCAAGTAATTCAGGTGTCTGGCACTGTAAATCTGGTGCTGCTGGAAGACCTGCATGTGCCAGGGCACTGCCCTCCTGCTGCTGAGCACCCTCGTACCGTCCACCAAAAGGACGTTTTCAGATAAGCACAAACAAGTTTTCCAGTTTTCTGAATGAGTTTAAGAAAACCTTCCTGAACTGCATTAAACTGTATCACAGTTTAAGCTTTTCCCTTTAGTTCTTCAGGAGAGTTCGAGTGTATCTGATGCGGAGCAACAACTAGGATCACAGACCGGCTGTGCAATGGCAGAAACTGAATTAAAGGCTTAGCGCTGAGAAACACTGGGATCGCAGTTTACAGGACAAACTGCTTCAAAGTGATGAGAGTACATACAGGGATTACAGTGCCAAAGAACAGCCTGAATAGAAATTGCTCTTCCATAATCCATGCATTTTACTCCCAGTTCAGATTTATCTTCACCGAAGTTACTCTTCTGGTAGGTTTTCTTCACAACTTACATTCACTGTAACTTAAATAAAGCTACAGATACACAGGAGGCCTTTGGTAACCCTGATCTCTCAAGTACAACTGCAGAACTCAGGCGTCTCCTTTTCTTTTCCAAGACTCAAGTACATTACTGAAGGGGACTGTGACCGCAGTGCTTATGGCAGCCATGACATTTGTCATTACTCATCCAGGAAAAGGTGGTGCTCAGTGTATTGCAGCAGCTTAATGCCAACACAGCACAAAAAGTGTCACAGATGCTCGCCATCACCTGCCATAAATAAAACATGAGGCTCCTTGCAAGGTCTGTGGGTTGTCAGCGCGTTTGATGTAATTGGCTTTGGTGTGTGACAGAGCAAAATAGGCAGACCAGAGGATGCCCTTCATGGCTACAAATGGGCTATTCATTTCCAGAGATACCATTTCCACACAAACCTGCACCTGCTACTGGATTCCCAAAACTCTCAGGCCATGTGGAAGAGCTCAAGTGAGGAAAAGGCATGCATGCCTTTAACAGGTAATTGGTTTCTGAGAAGAATGTAGAAAGCTTTGTGAGAGATGCACACAGGTAAAGACTGTGTGTTTTAAACAGGCTTCAGAAAAGCTTAGGTATATTACTTTCATCACTACAAGAAAAACCTGTATAACGGAGGTGTTTAGGCATTTATAGCTACACAAAAACCTTGATGTTTTGCTGTCCTGTACTGACTTCCGTGATAAATCTGGATAATGGAAGTGCAGGAGGAAAAAAAGAGGCTTGAATCTGTCAAGGTGTTTAGTAAAAATCCGCATTTCTCAGCTGTGCATTACATACACATTGCTCACAGGCTTCCCACCATACCCGGATTTATAGATATAAGCAGAGCTTTGTACTATCATCTGCACACACATACCACTTCTCACTCACACCGCAGCAACCTGAAAGCTGCAAGCACAAAAGACCACAGTGACTTCCAAACACTCAGTATTTGAGTGCAGGATCCCCAGCCCAGAACAACAGAAGCCATCAGACACTGGAAGAGCTGGTGGCAGGAAATTAGTGAGTATAAGGTTTTCTAGGTGGAGGTTGGTTAGCATTCCTGATCACCAGGGGGAGATGGGATAGACAGCACAAACAGTAAGAAGAGGGTTTGCCCTCTTTCAGACTGCAAACCAGCTCCCCAACAAGATGGCCCTGTGTCCCTGAGCAGCTTGAAGGAGATTCAGGTTTTTACACTGTGGTGGCTCAACTCAGACAGTGAAGATTAGTCAGTTTACTGGTCCAAATAAATACGGCATGGTCTGATCGAGATCTCATTGCCCAATCACTAAGACTGCTTGAGAGCTCACCGAGACCTTCTCCTCAGCTGCCAGCACTGCAGATGCTCTATGAGCAGTAGCAGATGTAGCTCCCATGGCTCCCTCTGCCTTCCTTTCCTTGTTCAGATTTGTGGCAATCGCTTCTAAGGCTCAGGGAGGCTGGCGTGTGCGGGAGGGTCCTCGGCCCTTTTGAAGCAGGTACCTCCATGTCATGGTTGCTGCTGTTTGCTTAGCTGAAGGCAGGCTTCTCCAGCCCGCTGCTGTTCCTGCCTGGCTCGCACGATGGCGTGCGCGAGTGCATCAGACGCCCTCCTTTAACTCCAAGGATGAAGATGCAGCAGCGCTGGTCCCGTCCTGCGGTAACACGAGGGGGAGCCCTTGCAGCTTCCAGTGGGCGCAGACAGCAGCGATACGCCCTTTTCTACCCCAAACGCAAAGGCTCGGTTCTTAATCGGAAAAAAGAGGAGGACTGAAAGCCATTTTTATCTTCACAAGGAGATTGCTCCTGGTTCAAGTGAGTGCAAGCCACAGGTCACCAGGAGGGGGAAGGTTGACTGCCGCAGCTGCCCTCCCCACACATCCCCATTCCTGAAGAAGGGCCAGGGAGCAGGATGGGCCATGGAGGCATTTAAATGGAACCGCAGAATGGTGAGCCCCGGCACTGCTCAAGGCCAGGTTGGACTCGGCTACTGGGAGGTGTCCCTGCCCATGGCAGGGAGTTGGAACTGGGTGAGCTTTAAGGTCCCTTCCAACCCAAACCATCGTGTGATTCTGTTCTGTCTGTTCAATGCACTATTTTATGCACAATATGTTACTATATATATTGTATCATTCTACTGGTATATTCTGTTTCTCAGGACCAAGGTAAGCCTGAACTGCATGTGCACCTACTGCAACATTTCTTAATATTTAATTATTTTTAGGATTCTTTGTTTTACAAGATGGTGTCTCTCTCCTTCGGAGGGATTACAATGAGAAAGCATCTTATTCACGAGTCATTGAGTCGCACACTTCTGCTACACCAGCCTTCCTTCCTAGCTCTGCATCCCAAGTTTCTTTAAAACATTCAACAGCATACATTTAATTAGCAAAACAATTCCATCTGTTCTGTGAGTCAATACTGACAACTTTACTGTTAAAATACACATATTTCTCTTGGTGCAGCTGTGCTTAATCTGACAGGAGAGAGAAGAGCCTGCTGTGCATCGTGTCTAGTGCCCAGGTTCCATTGTAGGGCTGCATCCCAGCTGACACTGGGGCACCAAAAGGCCTCCACAGCCCAGTTCTGTGGTCCCTCGGACCCCCGAGTCACCTACATACCCGGAACACAGGCCTCCAAAGGCAATCCCACAGAACCACTGGTAGGAGATCTCTTTTTGGCTGTTTGCTTATGTTTTGACAAGTTGACACGGAAGAACAAGCTCAGATGAAAACGAGAGACACTGGGGCTGTAACAAGGCACAGGACACTGGAACGGGACTTACGGGGCAGTAAGAGTTGGCTAAACCTCATCCACGGGCAGGCACTACCTCCCAGCTTTGGTACCATCGAATTCATCCTCTCTCCTCACCCTGAGGTGCAGGCTCTGTGGCTGGAAACCCAGCTGCCCGGTTCTCCTACAGGAGAAAGCCTCAGGGGCTCATCCAGTGCCAGGTCTTCCTGCTGGGGAGCAAACCAGCCCTGCCCATCCCAGTCTCTGTCATGTTGCAGTTTCAACAGCTTCCTCAGTGCCGCAGTGCTGTCATGCTCCTGATGAGCTGTTGTGGATTAAGCATCTCCCTTCGGTTCACGATACTAAGGAAATATGGAAAAAGATGAGATAGCGTCTGCCCCATTCAGATCCTGCCTCAGTCATAACCTAGAGGGCAAGCCTAGCTCACTGCAGTAGGTAACACGTAGAATGAAGCATCCAAGTGAACTGCAGGTGAATCCCAACTTGTCAGCCTGAGAAGTGACGACCAAAAGGATGAACTGTTGAACTCGACAGGAATGGAAGTATAAATCAAAGGTTTGGGGTAAAAAAGGGACCAATCATTGAAACCAGGAAATTGAAGCTAACAAGGAACCTTTCTCCGCACTAGTGTCCTAGATAAATGGTATCCTGATTCTGCCCTGGGTCTGCCGTTAGTCTGTGAGACATTTAGAGTTTTTCCACCCCGATCTTTTGATTTGAATGGGTGCAAAAGGTTTTACTTGTTCTCAAGCAGCAGATGGATTTTAGCTTTCATCTTTGCACAGAAGCAGCAGCCCTGTTATAGGTCATCTGACTACTTATATCTTCCGTCCAGGACACAGCGCACCCCTCACCACAATGCAAGCAACCAAGAGGAACAGCTTGGTTCATGCAGCACTCCATGAAATCCTCACTGCAAGGAGCGCAAGCACACGCGTTAAAAAAAAATCAGTAAGAAACAAATCGATTAATCCAACAATAGTGCACTGAATTGCATTGAATTGGCTCTGAAGCAAGTCAATTGAATTAACAAAGCAGGCCGCTAAAGCAGAAAAAGCAAAGCACAGTCATTTAACAGACACCAAGCCACCCTAGCCCCAGCTGAGCCCGGAAGGTATGGTGTTTTACCAGCTTCCGTCCACACAGCTCCCCCTGCAGCCAGAGCACTGAGGGACCCAACCCTACAGCACTGCTGGGATCTGCTTGAGGACTTGAGTGCCTTCTCCTCTTAGAAAAGCTCATCTCCATTGACAACAGGCAGTGCCCGGGGAAATCAGGCTGCCTAGGCTAAAGCTGCTGTTTACTCCTTTGAATCCTACTGCTCTGCTTGAATTGATTCAAGCCCTTCTATGCCCCCACGCAGCAGTGGGTGCTATACGGAAGAGAATGGCCTTTTTTTTCTTTTAAGGTACAGAGAATTTTCCAGCTTCCTCAGGAAACTCTATAAACATGTACTCACTTGCCTAGGCCATGGCACTGTCCTTGCAAGTTATCACCTGCACCCTTAACATAACATCTGAACAGAACTTAAAAACAGGTAACAATCTCAAAGGACACCAAGGGAAACGAATCATTCAACGAAACCTGAAATGCACAAACCATTTACCAAGGAACACCTAAGAGTTACTAGCCAGCAAGCCATAAACTTTTTGTTTACATGCGTTATTTAATGAGGTTTCTTTAAGAAAGGAGATATTTTGAAGATCAAATTACAATAAAGTACAACCTTGTAGATCTACAGTGGACAGCGCTACAAACATTTACCCAACCAGGTATTTTCATGTTTGCTGCTCTGCTGTTGTTATTTAAGGAAAGGAAACTGCAAACCTCTTGTTAACAGCAATCCTGTCCTAACTTGGCTATTTCACCATAGGACAGCATAAGGACAACAGCCTATTACCACAGACCTCTCCCAAAACATAGACCAAATGTCAGGCAGGAGCAACATGCTGTCAGGATCACACGCTAATTCAGCTTTGTAAAGTGTGACAAGTAAAATGGAGCAGTTGGTTGGAGGAAATAGTGGAAAAGGGTGTTGCTCCTTTCCCACAGGAATCATAAAAATACCCTTTTGTAACCAAAGTCAAACTGCCATTGAACTCATGTTCATTCAACATGTTTGAGTTCATATAGGTAGCTTTGAGTTCACTTTTCCACCTTCTCCTTACATTTTCCCCTCTTCTCTCCACACCCAATGGTTTGATTTGTTTTTTTCTCCCTTTTGTTAGAGCTTACATTATCCCTTCTTCACCATTTGTATCTTGAGTTACTTGGTCCCAGTGGGACAGAGCCAGAGCACCGCTCCTCTTCAGTCTTGTAGCATTGTCAATACTGTGGCAAAGGGCAAATCAATAGTGCTGAATTCGTACTGAGAAAAGAAAACAGAAACAGGTCAATTCCTCAGAGAGTTGTTTTGTATCTTTTAAAGGCTATTTTGCACAGCCTTTAAATTCTAAAAGTACATGTGAGCTTCTGCAGTTAGTATAGAAATGTGATCGAGCTGAAGGAGTTTCCACACTTGGTTTAAACTGAGCAACATGCTGATGAACAACAGCAAGCTACTGTTTGAAAGCTGCTGCTCAGCTATCCAGACATAGAAGCAGACATCAGGTGTAAATTTCATATTTATTATAACAAAAATTATGACATGTTCATTTGTGCATTCGGCTTTAATATAACTCTTGGTATGTAAATGTTCTACAGCAAATGAGCTCTATACAATCATGCTGGTTGTGGCAGCAGTAAGGAACACAAACAAAACGTGTCTGTAAAAGTAAGGAAAGAGAGAGACCAGAGGAAAAAGTGGGTTTTTCTTTAAATGGTCGACACCACCTCGGCTCTAGCTAACTTGTACACAGCCACTCAGTCCGCTATGCTCAATGACCATGGCCCGAAGAGTCGCTTAAGAAAAAAGGTCAGTTTTTCAGGTTGTGTCCTTAATGCCAAGGCTACAAAACATGTAAGCATCACTATACAACACTGAGCTATTTACAGGAATTCCCCAATCAACTGTTCTCTCAGAGAAAATTAGTGAATCTCAGTGACTTAAGTCACCTGAAAGAGTAAAGCAACTCCTAGGAGTTAGTCTCCATATTCTACAAATGTCTATCATTTTCAAGACCAAAAAAAGCCTTTTCTCTCAAAGAAATACAGTATTACAATATTACTTAAATCATTTAGCACTGGCTACTGCCCTGCTTTTCAAACAAAACAAACAAGCCATTTTAAAAAATATTACATCATCATCTGTTTCTCAGCAATATATTAAACCTTTTTATTATTTTTTTATTATTTTTTGTTTTTACACGTGATATGTTAAGGGAAGGTTAACTATTTTAAACTTTACCGGTCAAGCGTCTCTAGAAGAAAGTCAATGAATATTAAACCTAACAAACTGAAAAGCTGCAGTTATCTGTAGTGGCAGGACAAGGAAAAGGAAGGATATAAAGGAAAAGGATAAGGAAAACCCCTGCTGTAATGCGAGCCCACTGGGTCCCACACTCAAGTCTCCTTGTTTGTTAGTTTATTTCTGAGCAGTGAAGAGAGCGGGTCATAGTGGTGTGTCGTAATAGTCTGCCAGGTGGTCCATCGGATACTGCCGCTGCTGCTGCTGCTGCTGTTGTTGCTCCTGGTGCTGCTTCATAATCTCCTTGACTTCTTCTTCAAGCTCTGGTGGGATGATGAACTGGTCATCGGGATCGGGCTGCGCCGGAGCAGCGAAGTAGCCCCCTGTTTTTCTGAGCGGCGCATCTGTTGCAACTTCAATTAAGTTATGGCTCCTCTCTTGTGGAGCCACAGAACCGTTGCCTCGCCGGCGCCCTATTGTGCCCGTAGCAGAATATTCAGCTTTCCTGGGAAGGCCGGGCTCGTCTTCGTTGGCACTGATGACGATACCTTCGTCGCTGGCTTCCACCGGCACCTGGAGAAGCTGCTTCTCCTTCGCTCGGCTGCAGTGGATGTCCACCTCCACTTCCACACGGCTGCCATTGGTGAACACCCCCTCAATCGGCTCCTCATCGTCGCTGTCAAGGCCGTTGTCAGAGAAGGCGCTGGAGAAGGTGGCGCTGGAGAGCTGCCGCTGGAAAGAATTGGACAGGCAGACAGGGTGCAGCATGCAGCGCTGCTCCCCGGGGTAGGCTGGGCTGTTCTCGTTCATGGCCACCTGGGGAGGCTCGTCGGATGCCGTGGACCCCACCTCACTGCTCATTTCGGAGGTGGAGATCTCACTGCTGATCTCCGAAGCCATGCCGCTGCTGGAAGACGGCATCCCGAGCGCATCTGTTGGCCTGTCCTTGATGACCACGTTGACAGACTGGGGGAAAATGCCTGGGCTAGGGGGTGGGACCCCATTAAGTTCACAGCAGCAGAAGCTGTCCTCTGTCACGTTGAGCTGAACCACGACAGCGCTGATGCTGTCGTTGCAGCCGTAACTCTGGGCCAAAGTGCAAAGCTTCTTCGCGGCTGCCAGGGCATCAGGCACATTTCTGACTGCCTCCACTGCTTCATCCATCGAGAGGCTGTCCCACAGCCCCTTGCTCCCCAGAATGAAGAACTCATCTTGCGGAGTTAAGGTGATGGACTGGACGTGAGGACGTGGCACAACACTTGGGTGAAGGAAGGTGTATCCCAAGATTCTTGTTGAATCAGTCACGCCATTCACTTTGCCATCCTGAAATTAGAAAGGACAGGAAATTGGAAACAAAGCAGACAAGGATACACAGCACCTGCATCTCCTTGTGTTTTACAGATGGTTGTTACTGCAGTACCCTCAACACTGCCATTTACAGACAAGATGACAGAAAAGCAAAGTGACTTGCAAGGAGGTGACAAAGCTGGGACTAGAGTACAGCAATAGCTGGTTTACAATCCTGTACTACACCTCCTACACCCTATTGATTTATCATCAGCATCACCTATGCACAGACCAACAAAGCAGAAGTCTGCAACAAAGAGCCATCTATTCTGCTCCTGCAGCTGTGAAAGCCAACTGGACTCATGTTTTACCAGTGAGTCAGACTTATCCCTCCTCCACCCACGATATCTGGCTTTATACAGGGCAAAGGCACACACAGCTCCATTTGACACAGGGGCAGGTCATTCAGTTATGACTCTTCCCCTGCAGCTGTAACATTCATAGGTTTCATCTTGGCTCATCACTTCAGAAACAAAAGTTCATTTAGAAAAAAACAAAACAAAAAGACTTTAAATGAAGCATGCAAGTCAAATGCAGCAGAGAGCAAGTCTGCATTTCTCAGTCTGCTGAGCTGTAGTGAAATGTTTTACATGCCCCAATTACTTACTACATTCCCACTTAGACATGACATTTCCAAGGGGAGGAGGAGTAGTATCTGAAGGGAAAACCTCAGTAAAAATGGACGTATTTGAGAAATAAACCCCATGCACGTCTAAATCCCAGGATCCTGTCCTGGTTAGAATCCAAGCTCTCAGAATAAGCAGTGCAAGTGTCTGAACCAGCAAGCCTGGCTATGTGTCAGCTTGCTAGGGATAGCTGCACCCTGCTAATTGTGTGTTCGAGAAGAACAACAAACGTGAAGATTTACAGTCATTTGGTCCAGCTGATGACTGCAGTGATTATTATAAAGCAGATAACCACAGAAATGTGAATTATGACTAAAAATAGCTTCCCCTTTTAAACCACTCGGAAGAACAAAAAAACCTTGTTAACTTCCCCATTAGAAGGCTGACAGAAGTGATAAGCCATCAACTTATGCATGAAATCAGTGAGTCATCTCCAGATTCAGCGCAAAAATTTCCCCTTTCCTCTACAACAAGCGTGCCTCAGTGATGCACGCTATGTTGGAGTGACTCCCAACTTGTCACGTTTGAGATCCCAGCTGCCACCTTTCCCTGGCTCGATCAATAGGCACATGACTTATTCCACCTCCCCACCACACACATGCTGCTCACGGACATACAGGAATGAGTTTTCTGCCCGTTCCTCCACCATTAGGGGGATTCAATATTTATCTATTCCTGTGCATGTGTCACACAAGGCAAAGTAAAACTGACAGCTGTAGCTTCAAGCTTGTAAGAACGGAACAAATAAGTCTTCTCTCTCATGGTTCAGCTGAGCACAGGAAGGGGTTTCCTTTGGGCAAGTGCTCTCTTTGACAGTTGCCCTTCGAAGGACAGCTCGGTGAATGCAGGAGCTCAGACAGCAAAGTCAGCCTGCCAGGAGCAAGGAGCCTCCTAAGGGAAGGACAGCATTGCTCCAAGTGCTCTGCCCTGTCATCCTTTTCAACTGCAGAGGCTCTTCATGACAGCTCCAACACAGCAATTCCTCTCCCCATGAGGAGGAGGGTGTCTGCTTTCCTGTTTCAGTGCAACATGCTCACAGCTGCTCACTCTCTGAAGCTAACCAAAATCCAGCATGGCAATGGGGTGGAAATGCAACTTTATCACATGATAACTTGATTGCATGGTATGAATCACCTTCAAAGGAAAAGCACAACTCTGGAAAGCATACCATTTCCACTACGTCTTACAGGTTCACTAATATCAACATGTAGTTTCATGCATTGCTGTGCAAATGCTCCCCAAGAAAGCTGCAAGTTGCAGCAGTCCCTAACTGTTCTCTAACCTCTGTAATAATGGCCTTATGCTGCTTAATCCTCTTCAGCTCTTCTTCACAACTCATCACGTAACACCTGGACAAAGGCAGAGGTTTCCCATTCCGGCAGAGAACAGTTTGGCACTTCCCTACGTTTGCTGAGGTCAGTGTGAAGCATCCACCAGGGTCCATGGGATCATGTTTTATATGGCAAAGCACAGCAGAGCCTCCAAGTTTCTGTCCAGCTGTTCCAAGTTTCCTGGAATTTAAACAAAACAGTGACTGTCCTTTAACTGGAAAACAAGTGTTATGGGTACTAGGGAGAAACAGCCGCTGTTCTGCAACCACAAGCACTGGGTGCATTGACTCTGTTGGATCACTGGGACAGAAACAAAAGTCTCTACTGAAGACTGTGACACTACAGCAGCACTGCAGAGACGTGCAACTCTGAGGCAAGGGGTTATTTACACATATGCGTATATGGGGTATATCCATATATGCAGATACTCAAATCTGCTCAATTTTGGAACAATCACATCTTTACACTTTTAAGAGTTGCATAGATGTCTTCCTCTACATCTTAAAAGCGTTTGTTTTAAAGGTCAGACTGAGGGAAACAGAGAGGGTCAGAAAAGTACTGAGGGCTATTAATTTAATACATGTAGAGCTTAAAAAGGGGGTTCATATTATCCAGCTGTTTTTTCTGACTTCTGAAGCTACAGATTTTATTATGAAAATAGTAATTCTAACTGTAAAAACTCCATTTTGGAGCAAAATCACAGGGCAGAGGTTCATCACTTTGTGATGTCTTCAGAATAATATTCCCAAAGTATTAAATGATGACCAAGAAAGCACAGTGACTTTGCTACAAGAAGGTACACCTGTTAAATAGTCTCTTTGAAATATTTAAGCCTACTGCTTTAACAGGAGCTATAGTGGGGAAAAAAAATAATCTATGGATAAAACCAAAGTTTTCAGAGTCTCATCATTAGAATGTAAACTCATTTCAATACTAGACTCTGAAAAACCATCCAGATCTTTCCCAGTATCTTGTTTATCAGGACATTCTCCTACAGCAATCAGGAATTACCGCAACTAGAAAGCAAATTACAGAGGTTACTAACATTTGTATTAAGGCTAGATACAGCTGGCAAGAACTTTTAATTCAAAATCCAGGGACAGAATGCACAACTGAATTTGAAACCAAGCTTCAATGTGCTGCTTCATTTTGTTTTTTAAAAATACGCTTCAGGAGTTTTGCGCATCATCTGTAATAATCCTCAATGAATGATTAAATGCAAGTGGAATGAATACTATTTCTCCAAAGGTGGTCAGTTTATTTTGACTTGAAACCAAAAAGAAACAAAACCAAAAGGCAGCAGTTTTTTGTTGGAAAGCCACATTCCCATGAAATGCATTAGTAGTAAATGAAGTCACGCAATAAGTACTTTCAATACTCAAATTTGTTATTATGTTTGAACATTTTAAGTGTACAGCAACCACCTTCTCAACTAGAGGTCTGAAGCACTGTTATAAGCAATTATGGGAAGGAAGCATTTTTTTACTTGTGTTTGTAAGGCTCTGTACCACCCTACTGCTTCCATATCTTTCCTGATACCAGAACTTCAGTATTTTTCCTTTCCAAAGGTACAGCAACTCCACAATAAGCAATGCTACTTTTAACTTTATCCATTTCCTCAGCCTCTAAGCTACTTATTTGCTTTCTCCTTTGTTTCCCTGACCTCTTCGTTCTCCTTTGTTCAATTCCCTTCATACTCCTTCACTCAGTGTCTCTTAAGGCACAATTTCTTCTTCTGTCAGGAACAGCACGCACGCAGGTTTCCAAACCACTATAAAGAGCTATCATTATACTCACAGCTATCATATCACAATCTCTTTGGATAGGTCCTGCTCAAATAATATTCTAAGGCGAAAGGGATGACAGCATACAGACATTTCTAGGGAGTCAGACTACATGTTTTCAATTTTTGTGTAGCTTTAAATAACCTGAATTGGTACAGAAAAACAGAAAGGATAAGCCCAGGCTTTGCAGCCAGTAACAGTAAGGAAGTTTAAAACATGATCAAGAGATCCATACCACTGACGTGGTTACAGCAACTGTGAATTGTAAGACTTAAAGAAGATACCAGAAAGGTGTAAACCTCCACACACCACTTAGTCATGAGCATTGAGTAACTTTGCAGGTGGTTTGGTTTGTTTTGTTTTGTTTTCGTTTGGGTGGGGAGGTCCTGAAGTTTTTCTCCCCACACCCGGAAGGAACAGAGGGCAATATTCCCAAAATGAGCAATAAACGGAAGCACCACAGCCAGATCCCAAGGCTTTTTTCCCCTCTCACATTTTTTTGAAGCAAGAGCAGGTGTCTGACCTGAAAGTGAATAAACTGCCCTGTGAGCATACACAAGATAAAAGAGGCTTCAAATCCAAGACTCACCTCTGCATAACGATGAAAGTGTTGATCATGTATTCCTCCTCATTCTTTGTTTTCTGCAGCTCTTCTGCTAAGATGTCGCTCATTGTGCACTGCAGCAGATACGGCACTTCCACATTGCGGTCACCATCAAAAACACCATAGAGCGCCTCCCGGTTGTCGCAGAAGTTATTGGCTGAAAGTGCTGCCACACACAGCCTAGCGAAAACAACAAAAGAGGAGAACATTACCTATGACTAGTTTCTCATCTTGTCATTCTGACCAGAGAGATGCAGCCCAGTCCGAGACCTAGTTTTAACCACCTCTGTTCATACACATTTCAGGACTGCTTTCTGAGCTGTGGAGAAGACTCAGGCCCACCACAGTGCTAAGATGCGGATAGAACTACGCCGGTAGCTCAAGCCCAGCCCTAAGGATTTTTCCTCCTTTCCAGCATGTGAACAACTCTCTTATTTTCAGAAAGAGGGGGAAAAGTATCCCTGAAATAACATCAGTTTAAACTGCACTTGCTCCTCCAAAAGCCATCCTTGTGATTTAACATGCTAATGACCAAGTTACCCCTTAACAGTAAGTAAAGACATGCTGGCACTTACTACGGAAACCTAGGTAGCAGATTTCTAAAAAGGTATTTAAGGAACAAAGAAAGATTCATCACATTGCCAGCAACACAGAGACCAGCAGACTCTTGGTACATTATTTGTCAAGTGCTCCCTTAGTCACAGGAGCTCTGTACACCATGAATATTCAGAGTTTTGGCCATTCTGCCTCTTCCCTTAGTATCTCTGATTTGCTTGGTAAACATCCTTCGGTTGAAGATAAAGCAGCTTTGCAAAGCTTTTAAACACTCAGATCTTTTGCAAGTACCGGAGTCTTGCATAGACAAAATGTGTCGGTTACACTCGTATCTTAGCAACTTCCCTAACAAAGACCAAAGTGAAGAGCTAGCCAGGGGCCCAGTAGACAAATATAGAGTCATGGCATGGCCCCTGGCTTCGTGAGGCCCAAAACCTCCCTGAAACTTTGACTGAAAAAAGCATTTCTTTGTATCATCAGCACAGAGGCACTCTGCTGCTAGGATGATGGCTGTATAACAAGAACCACGCCAGGTCATACTTGTTCTTGACGCCTGATGCTTCTGTGTAACCGTGACTCCACACTGCTGGCGCTCCTGAAGCATCACCAGCTGAGGGCTGGTCGATCCTGAAGCAACGAATATTGCTGCAGGGAAAAAGGAAAGAGGAAAGATGCAATGGATTGAAGTGCTGATATGACCCACATTCAAATACCTTTTTTCCCCCTTCCTGTTCTTAGTAATATATTTAATAAAAGAAAATTAATCAGGACATTCAAAGTGGTTACTTCTGAATGTCTGTAACAAAGAACAAAAAGCAGTAAATAACTGAGCCTCTGTGAGGGCGTCAGCTGCACTGTTTTGCTTAGACAGCTTTTCTTTCCCTGCCCTCACCCCTAAGCTATTTGTTTCAAACCTGGCCCAGTCGGAACACAAAGCAAATTTGTCACTAGCTTGATGAAAGCCAGTATAGGGGAGTGATTTCATAAATCACACATTTCTCCTACCCATTTTAACAACAAGTCTCTGGGTACTTTTCATGGTACCCAAATGAAACCTCCTGTATGACCCACACCATCCCCTATAGGGGGGGAGGGAGAAAAGGGGGAAGTATGAAAACATTTAATTACTTAGAACTAGCAATGTGTAATAACAGCCTTCCATGAAAATGCCCACAAAACAAATTTGCTCCCTCCTGGTCTTGCACCAACCGGCAACAGCCAGCCTGCTGTACAGCCTGCAGACAGCAGGCACAGCCCTTCTTGTCTTCCTCAGTTGTGCAGGCCAAATATTACTTAGGCCCTTGATCCTCTACCCTCCAATTTACTACCAACATAGCCTTTAGCCCAACCTTCAAATACTTCACAGAACGTAATAAAGATTTAAAAAGGGCCCAGCCCTCCCTGTTTATACCCTTCTCTTCACAGCCCTGCTTTGCTGGGGAGAGATGACCTGCCCCCTGCTCCCTACTGCTCTCTTCCAAAGGCAGGGAAAGGGAGCTCCCCCCACGCCACAGACACTTCAAAGGCACCTGAACCTTTCATGAACCAAATGAATCATGAAAGGGCACAAGCAGAAAGGTCTAACTGTTCACTCTGAGCACTCCTTTTTCTCCATCCAAACCCCCACCTGACCTGAACACACAGAAAAATCTTTCCAGCATTGCACAGCCTTCTTCAAATAACCTGAAGTACTGTCACATCCAGTTCTATTTCTTTTTACACTAAAAGTCAGGATGTGTGCATCAGCAAGGGCAGATTAAAAAGCAAACAAATTACATAAATAACATTAGAACCACCGGTGTTTTAAGCCGTTGGTTTTGCAGCCCTCTGTGTGTCAAACAAGAGACACACATCTCGCCATGAGCATTAGAAAAGATTATCTGACCCCAGATCAAACTGGAAACCTGGGTTTCTTCTGAAGTAGCAGAGATTTTAATGCTATCTGCACGTGCACTATACCACACACATGAGCAAACACACTTTCTTTGCAGACTTCTCATACAAGGCACTTATCCTCCATGGCAGAGGAACTTGGATCAGAAAGGTTTTTCTGTTTCTTTTTTAACTGGGCTGACTGACCCCTGGTTCCTGGGCAGGTCAAGAGCCCAGAGCCATCTCAAACCTTCCTAGCAGTGGTGAAAAAAAGCTACCTCAATGCATTGCTTTCAGCTCCTTCAGTGGCACCACTACATATAGACCATGTGCCCAGAAAAGAACGATACAGAGCAGCACACCCTATGCAGGGAATACAGGCTAGGGCTTCTGGACAGCAAGGTTTATTTTCCCCTTAATTTGATTGTTACAATTGAGCTAGATGTTCTTCCCTAAAAATCAGTGTAGCAGCACCTTTTGGGGGGCTTTTTTGGGTTTGGTGGTGGGTTTTTTTCCATTTTAATTCCTACTGAAAATTCTTATATCCAATGAATCGCTTGGTAACATCCTCCTAATCATGTCAGCCTCCTTTAAGATCTCCATACATATTAAAAAAGCAAGCATGCATGACAAGACTCTTCTCTCCAGCACTGAAAATACATATTAACCTACTACCTGCTTGCATCCTGCCAGGGCACAGATGGAGAGCTGCCTTTCACATGCAGAAGGAAGATATAAAAAGTACCAAGCGTACAAGTATTTTTGTGCCTGCTACAAAAAACAAGTGAAAGGAGCACCTCCTCCCTCACAGTCAATTATTGCAGTATATCATAGAAGTTAGTGCAGGGAATCAGTACCGACACTAAGAAGCCCCTCAAAAACCTGACTGTGGCTAATGTATATGAGGGAAGGGAACCTTGGGGCTTACAAATAATTCGTGTTTTCTAAAAAAAAAAAAAAAAACAAACAAAAAAAAAAAAAAAAACAAAAAAACAAAAAAACAACCCAAACCCACAAATAACCAAGGAACTTCTTCCACATAAGAGGAAAAAAAGTTTCTTGTGAATTAAACACAATGCATATGACAATGAAAACATGGCACATAATGGGGCCACACTACTCTTTTGCTACTTAGGACTTATATTTGTACGATATTGCTACGATGCCTGAATACTGAAGTGGCATGAGACTAGCTTGGGTTATACAAAAGAAAAGCCGATCTTCCACTTCTAAGTTTTGATAGAATTAATTAACATTGCAAGATATATTTCCCCCTCCTATGAACCAGAGTAACATTAGACGGCTTCTTCAGGAAGGTCTCCTGAGTACAATAAAGCACCTCCTAAAATAGAGGAATACTCTTTTTTTTTTTTTGCTGTCTGCTCCAGAACATGGACTCATTTTTATATGTGAAAACTCATCATTGTCCAAATTTCTATTTAATTTGATAAACCTGCCAATTCAAGCTAAAAGCAAACTCAAACTGGAAGTTTCCCTTGCTTGTACAACAGATGAGGTTTACTATTCCAGTGTTGGATCTTAACTATTTAAAAGCAAACCACACGAAGCAAATGTTCAACCCTTATAAAGTAAATCAAACCTTCTTGGAATAATCCAGTATTTAAGAATCAAAGAGACTGAGAAGGAAACTCAGAGCTGGTGCAGTTCTCTTAGGACATAAGAAAAGTTCAAGGCAGCACCACTGTCCACAGATGATCTGGTTTAGTGCAACATTTCCCAACAACTGCAGAAGGCGGCACAAGGCACTTGGTGAATTTCAGTTGTGGATGACAAGTTCTAGCACAGGGAACAAACAGGTAGACAGGAAGGAAAAGGAGGTTCCCAAGGCAAGGGAACTGGCTGTGCTTCAAGCAGACTGGGAGATGCAAGTCTTCAAGAGAGGTTTAAATATGGGAAAAATAAGGATTTCTAGGACAAAAACAAAGAGGCATGAAGGGTAACAAGAAACAGTATGTGAAGAGGTAAAAAGCAGCACAATGGCAAAGACAGACCCAAACAGACGAATGTAAGGGAAAAAAATATAGCAAGCATACATTTTGTATCTCAGCGGTGCAATACATTAAGTATTTTGGTTAAATCTAATGTCAGAAGTAAAATGGAGATCAAACTGACCAAACAGTGGTTATACCAGACTAGCAGACCCTTGCAGAAGTTACAGCTGAAAGCAATTGCACTGGAGCAGGTAAAGTCATCCTCTTTAACAAAGCATCGATTTCTGACCTAGCCACATAACCTGTTACTTTCTGATCCACTGATAACAAGGAGCCACGCTCCTTAAAAGAAATTTACACTTCTGTGTATTGTGGTTTGTCACATACTAGTGACAGGAGTCACTGTCCCCTCCCTACTCTGTAAGGTAACTCACTTCAGCAGCTCTAGGGTTTTGTGATCCAAGGCTAATCTGGGATTTCCAGTCAGGTCCAGCTCTTGCAGTTTCGGAGGCAGGTTTTCAGGCAATGTGACTTCACTCAGTTCATTGCAGCTTAGGTCCACACACTGTAAAAGGGAAGCAAGAGAATTTAGATGTTATCAAGATCACACAAATTTTGCTTAAATGTAGTAATGCATGTTTCATAAACAACAAAGGCTGCAACTAAGACCATTCATTTAAGTAAGTGGTTCTTACAAAAGAAATTCATATGGCATTCAGCCATCTTACCAGATGTCTGGGACATCTACAAATATGTTCCTTCCATTTCCATCTGACCAGGTGTCATCCTGTTACAAAACTATTAAGTTTTGTTTGCTCTTCAGAGAGACAAAGATGGTCAATGTATTTTTAAGTATTTAAGAAAAAGTGTTACTGATGAAACCAGTCTTTTAATAGATAAAGGAAATGGAGATAAATACAACTGGAGCTTCTAAGCCACTGGCACAGCAGTCTCTCTTCCAAAAACAGTTTAAACCAGCACGAGAATGAGCAGGCTTTCAGGAACTTGCTAATTGCTGAGCAACGTTAAAATAAGCAGGGTTATGAATGCATGTGGAGTGGAAGAGGAGTAGAGGAAGAAAGGAAAAAATACTGGAGCAGCTTTAAGCATGGTTTTAATTTGTGCCATCTTAGATGGATTGATATTTAAATCTGAAGTCAATAAAATTAGTGGAAAAAAAATTAAAGCTTAAATATTTCAGAAAAAATACAATACAAAACAGAGAAACTTGCTGGCTATCCACCAGCGAAGAACAAATTAGCTAGAACAAGTGCACTGGAATGACAAAATCCCCAAACACAGTTTAAAGCTACGCGTTTAGATGAAAGTCTATACACAAAATATGCCATTTTAGAACAAAACCCACTCCCCAAACATTATTACAGCATTACCGATGTAGAATGCACCAAAAACTGGGCGGGGGGGGGGGGGGGGAAATCGACCTAATTTTTTTTGGCTAGGACAGAGCAGGCAGAGGACAGAAGAACTGTCCACATCTCTCAGAAAGACCACTGTCTGCTTTCAACCTGCAAAAAGAATAAAACTTCAAAAACTTTAATAAAATAGAAAGCTGAAAAGGGCTGGGAGAGGCATTTCTCAGCTGCATATTTTGCCCATTACATAATCTCCATTGACACAAGCGAGACGCTTTCATTTTTGTACGTATAATCAAAGAAATTGGATTCTGAGCTGGAAGAAGGCATAAGATAACCTAGTAAAATCTGGAGGAGAAAAATCTCCCAAAACGTTATTAAATACAAACAATGGAAATAACAGATTTCCAATCCGAATCTTGACTCCTGAGGTTGTCTAATATGGAGGTATTATTATTATGAAGAACAAACTGCTGACGTTATCTAAGCCCGATAAGGAAATCAGAGTTTAAATCTGTCACGCAAACAAAATAGTAGACAGCTTTTTCTCTCTGCGCAACTTGTGCTGCTTCCAGAGAGCCAGTAATTACTTTGCAGATTAAAGGAGCTGCCAGGAGGCCTTGCTGTGCTCAACACCTCAATGCCATTACAAATTTGATGGAAGAGCAGTGCTGGAATAACAAGTACAAAAATCAGTGAAGTAATTTCATTGTTCTGATTAAACACCCAATACACGCCAAAGGAAGCAGCACTCTACAGCAGAACCCTTGGTCTCTAGGCACTAGTGAAGATAGCTTATTTATCTACTTAGGATTTCTCAGATTTTATTTGTACTGTGTGAAGAATAGGCTAAGAGGAACTTTCTGCATATCTATGTTAGATTTAGTCCTTATTCTACTCCCCAGGCAAGCAGGAAAGCCTATTTCCTAACCAATCCCAATTTCCTCATGCATTATTTCAATACAAGCTAGTTTAGCCCCACCTATGCAGCATCAGAAGAACAACTCCTACAATTGCTCACAGGATTTTGTACTGGATGGGCCAGCTGGAAGACAAGGCTTAACAGTCAGCATTTGCTTATGCTGCATTCATACCTTTGTAACCACTTTCTTCAAGGCTGGAAGAGATCTGAATTACGTCAGGTTACAACTGAAGAAGCCTATACGGACACTAACTGATCCAACTAGGAGAAAAACTTCCAAAGACAGGGAGTTTTGTTTTAAGATGTCACTGCTGCTAGACCTTTACTTATTTGAGATCTCAAGGTAATGCTCCTGTGAAATATAAGCTTGATGAAGAACTGCAACAAGAAACCTCCATATCACCCTCACCACAGTAGCCCAACCAGACAGCCCTGAAGAGAAGCAATTCATCGGTCAACAAAAACTGGATGATGAAGTAAAGTCAGGTCCCAGGTGGGAAAAGCAAGCCTGGGCCACTGAGCTCTGCTCAAGCACTCAGCTGCTGGACTGTGAAAAAACACCAGCATCCTGGATACCAGTTAAAAAGCACCCTTTTTATCTTGTAAGGCAAGGAAGCTGGTGTCAGACAACGGCTGTAAGGAAGAGTCTGCTGGGGCACCAACTCAGGTGTGTGTGCTTCCAGCTGCTCAGCATTCACAGAAGACACTGCAGTGTGCACAGATAAACCTAACTGACCGTAGAAATAACTGACATAAAACACAATAAAACTCCTAAAAAATGTATTGTGCAAGATCTCTCAGAGACATCACCAGGCTCTTTAACAAAGAGGACCACACATAACTTCTGCAGCCTTGACTGTACTGTGTAAAAAAGTCTTAGAGACAATTATATCACAAAAACGACCTTGTGTTTGGAAATCCTGGAGTTACTGCAAGAGTAAAAGCATCAGCATTCACACTAGCTTTCCTTCTGAACTTATTTCAGGCAGCATAGTAACCACTGCTCTAACTGTTCCAGTATCACTGACTCCAAAATGTAACACATGAGCCTCTTGGGCTAATTAAATACCAAAGCAAAAGACATTACAACAGGTAACAGTTTCCTCAAGAAGTTTAGTGTTTAAATGCCACCTTAATTAAAACTCATCATCAGCTATGATACAATCACAGAGGTGACATTAGACTATACAACTTCATGTTTTGCTACAAGCAAGCTTACTTCATCAAATGACCAAATCCATACTTCAGCAGTAAATTCTGAAGTTACTTTAGCACATTTTAGATGCTCTCACCTACCTAAGAAGGAGCTCTGGTTAAGCTAAGTAACAGATTCAGGCAGCCAGTGCAAGCTTTACCTCCAAACTGACAAACACCAACCATGACGTAGAGAAATCATGAAGAGGCCAAAAGAACCCTTATGCCCAACAAGGCACCTTCGCATCTAGCAACTATGTGACTCCCTTCAGGGAAGTAAATACTAGGCATTTTCCTTCCACAGAGGTGGAGTCCTAGAGCACTCTGTACCTTCTGAGATGAAGTCACGCAGGCTATCCCTGCAGTTCCCAAACAGTTAGTGACTTCGGTGCCTCCTCCTTCTGCTAAAGAGACCTAAACAACCATAGGGAACCAGCAGGAAGAAACGGCTGTCTTCCAAGAGCCTTTCTCTGCTAAGCACTGTAGCAGAGTAGGCTTCAAATACTGATGCTTTTATAAAACACTCAGCTTTCTCCAAAATAAATGAACAAAAGGAGAAAGTTGACTGTTCCCCGACGGTGTGTTTACATTATCCTACTTTTTGTATTAGTTAACACCACTGTCATGTTTTAAAAGAAATGTTTATGGCGCAGAGCCTTGCTCCCCCACCCCAATTCTTCCTCTAAGAAAAATGGCTTTGCTTCTGATTGATTCTAAATGGCCCTCTGTTTCCTCTGGCCATTGTTCCAAAGAGGGAGGAGTATGCAAAACCCCACAAGTTTGTTTGAGATTTCCTGGCTGAAACCACAAAGCTCATCTTTACACGCATTCACTATCCAACAGAATTATTGCTCCTGCTGCGTTCTCTGCCCCAGGCACTGAGGCAAGCACAGCGGTCTGGGAACTTAGCCTTTTGACTTCTCGGAGCACCGGAAGGACCCTTAAAGTTGAGTTCCTGAATAGGTAATCAGTTCTCAGCCTCAGAGAAGGACAGACTTTCTGCCCTATCACAAGATTTGTATGCTGTGAGTTAACAGTCTCCAAGCTCTGGCCAGCAGCAACAGCATGAAGTATTCTGCACTATAGCCAGGTGAGAGGCAGGAACTTGATTCACAGAAAGACAAAAGACAGCAGTAGTGCTCTTCAGCATGGTCAAGCAAAGAATGTGGTCCACAAAAAGAAGTGTCAGGAAAAGTACAGGATTAATTCTGGAAACACATACAATAGTCAGATTACACATTCCTCTGGTTGTGCAAAATATGACTGCAATTAGGAAAATTAAAGTAGCTTGCCTAAATACTCAAATCCGGTGCTCCTGGAATTTATCTCTGTCCCCAAGGCCTATTCTATTTTGCAGCTTCAGCGGTTTTTAACATGCGGTCTAAACAAGGTCCATTCCTTCACAATCAACCAATTGCCAAGGCACAAGAGTTAATTACTCATAGCTCCTGCCAAATGTTTAAGTCATAACAAAACAGACTGTCACAGGAAGACAATTAACACTTATTGGGCAGAGAAGACAGGAACTAGTCAAGGTGAGCATAAAATCAGATTTTGAAGCTGCTCTTCTATTCCACTCCAAGGCAGCACGGGGTGAGTATTTTGCATATGACCTCAGAGGAGAAAGCAGCCGCCAGATCTCTGCAATTTCCAAAAATGTACTAGCCTGTAGCAATGAGAGACCCGAGGGAAGAATAGAATTGGTAAAGTTGCATTATACTTCCTTCTCCTAAAGCACATTCATTCCTTACCTTTATTTCAGAAAGCTGCATGACTTCTGGGAAGACTTCAATGCAGTTCGAGTGAGCAATTACAGTATGCATACGTCTGCAATTCATGATGGTTGTTGGAATGGCTTTCAGTTTGTTCCCACTAATATCGATTTCTTCCAACTCTTCCAGCTTGGCCATTTTGCTATGAAAACAAGTTTAAGGATTTTTCTTTTAATAGACATGCATATTTTATTTTGAAGTGATGATGAGAGCAGTGGTTTTCATTATTTTAAGAAAATGAAATTGCAGACTTTGATCCGTGTTCACAGCAATGCCTGTCACCTCTCTTCACATCAGACACTAACACAGTTGTGGAACAAAATGTGTTCTGCTTCTGTCAATGTTTTGTTAATGCTACCTTTCAAATTACTTATTTTGCTTACATTTCCCCTAGTCACCAGCTCACTTTCACTCTTTTTCCTCCTTTCTTTCCTTTTTTTTCAGCCCTAGTTTCTCACTTCATCCCAAATTTCCCTTCCCACCTTCTAGCATCCCACTCAGCTCTTCCCCCTAATTCATCTCCCTCCCTCCCCACTGCTGTTGAAGACCGGCTGCTCAGAACATCACACAAGGACAGAGATGTCTCTTCCTTTATTTATTGGCATGCCTTTTTCAAGGTTGTACCTCATCAGCTTTACAGAACATCTTACACTTGAAAGATTTCTGATTAAAACAGGGTGAATTGGAGGTACAGAAATTGCAGCCAAGGCAGATTCTCCTTCTGGAATGAGAGGATTTTTCCCTAGTGACATTTAGTCCACTTCCACAGACATTTCCAGACTGCTATGCTCACATATCTCTTGTAAGAAGCCCACCAGGTGTAAGCAAATCAACCAAACCATGCAAAACAGATGACCTTCTTGCTTGACTTCAACACCATACTGCGGTCATGCTGAATTAGTCCAGGGGAGGGGGGCTTGAAGTCCAGTCAAAACACACCAACTAAAATGTAGCGCTCATTTGTCTGTGTAATGCATAAGAAGGTAGCAACGTCCAAGAGGGCACAGCAGGTCCATCTACCCACTGCAGTATCAACACATTCAAAACACAGCCTGTGCCACCACATTTCTGTGCAATTTAGCTCTTGCTATGAAAATGTTTCATAATGCCCACCCACTGGTGGGTTAGAGGCAGCAAAACCAGTGACTTACCTCGCAGGGAAGCTCTGCAGGCGATTGTAAGCCATGTGCAATATTTTCAGGTGTGGATGGCCCGTTAACAAGGGTACGCATTTATCTGTGAGGTTGTTATTGGTCAAATACAACTCCTGCAAGATACTATGGGTTTCTTCAGAAAGAGTGGCTGGAGGAAGCATTTCCAGTTTGTTGGCAGAAGCATTAAGAAATCTCAGGCTGCAAGAAGAAGTTACATAAGGGAATTCAGTGAAACATCCTGCAGGTTTTGTGTCTATAAGTAAAAATCTCTATTTTTAAGAGTTAAGATAGTTATAAAAGCAAAGGTCAAAAAGCAGTAAGTTCACAACATGAATAGAAATGCTGAAAGTCTTGCATTCTATGAACAAAATTTCTGATCATGTTGGTAAAAGAACACATCAGCAAAATGAGCAAGTCAAAATGCCTCCAACCCTTTATCAAGACCTCAGTACCTCCAACCACCTACAGGTAAGAGCAATAACAAACTACATAATTTCCATATTCATTCCACATGAAAATGAATTCTGGTTCATCATTAACAAGCCATCAAAGTACAGCTGCCCTTCAAGAGAAGTCACTGGTAAAAAAGCCAGTCAATTTTTCAGTATTTTAAATACTGGCTAGGGTGCAGGCAGTATTTTGTTTAAACCTGCAGGTCTGAAAGCAACTACAAAATATGAAAAAGTACCCTTTGTGTATTTGGATAGCTAAAGATGAACCACTAACAAAAAACCAAAAACCAACCAAAAAAAACCAACCCCAACCTGACACCAAGCAGTCATTTGCCTTTTAGAGTTTAAGAAGAGACACGACTACTAGTAAACTAAATTTAAAAGGTTTTATATATATATATATACACACACATTTATATATATACACACACTGCAGTGACAGGACAAGGGGTAATGGGTTAAAACTTAAACAGGGGAAGTTTAGATTGGATATAAGGAAGAAATTCTTTCCTGTTAGGGTGGTGAGGCACTGAATGGGTTGCCCAGGGAGGCTGTGAATGCTCCATCCCTGGCAGTGTTCAAGGCCAGGTTGGACAGAGCCTTGGGTGGGATGGTTTAGTGTGAGGTGTCCCTGCCCATGGCAGGGGGGTTGGCACTAGATGATTTGAAGGTCCTTTCTGACCCTAACTATTCTATGATTATAGATAGATAGATAGATAGATACACACACACTCGCTTGCTGATGTATCCAGCAAGACAGCCAGATCTCTGTGCAGCTCCTGAGTGACCTTCCCCTACTCCCCAAAGTAGCAGAAGCCCTTGTTAATATTTTCTGCAGTCCTGCCACAAGCAGCAAGGACTGAAGCAGCGCAGAAATCAAGTTATTCTTTCTCCCTTAAAGGACTTTTTCTAGGATGGGAACAAGACCTGTTGAGGTATGGGCACTACCCACTCCTGCAAGTCAAGCTTTGCAGGCAGAGGATTCATGTTTCTGTTAAGGGAGTTTGGTGATCACAGTAGCACTGGAGGAATACACACTGTAGGCATCTTGAAGGCCAGAATTCACACAAGCAATTCCAATGAAATGGGAAAATAGGGCTATTTATCCTTTAGTAACCAACTCTGGCACAACCATGGCTTTTCAACAGAAATAAGACCTCTCTCTTCCTTCCTCCCCTTTTCAGAAAAGCTGCCTTAGAGAACTTGCGATACAGAAACAAGTGTGCGTTTGCCAGTCTGCAGTGACCGCGTTCAAACTGGGCTGTACTGCTCCTACCAACGAATGGGAACAGGCAGCTGCAATGGGCAAAGCTGCATTCAAAAATCAAAACTCAGAAATGAGCTGGCTGAGGCCTATAAAGCCACTGATTGAGACACAAAAGGTAGGTGTGCTCCTGTCATCAATCTAAAGTGATAAAATATTGATAACTTCACCCTTGCCTGCAGGAATCCATACCGACCTTTAAGGTCTATTAATGAATGAAATGGATTTGCGAGATTTGCAGCTGGTTGAAACTTGCTTGGCAGCAAATAAGGGTCAGACATGCTACAGAAGAGTCACGTGGAATGCCAAAGGATTAAAAACCCCACAATTTCCATTAGAGGCAAAAATTTCTCAGCACTGCACAGAACCGAAACTAGGTTAGCTGTTTTACACAGAGGAGTCTACTTCAGAGAAACACAGTGTAATCCTCAGGCTCATTCATTATTCACAAGGGTGGTAAAACTCCAGAGGAGGAAGTGAGGAGAGGGAGGATTAATTCAGAGAAGGGAGTAAGCAGCTAAAAGGGTTTTTAAAATTACTTATTTATTCTAAAAAAGATGCTGCTCAGTTTCACCCTTTAGCTATAAACTAAAAATATATTAAGCTCATTCAAAGTCGGATTATTAAACTGAAGCATACCACATCAACGATTCCTGTACTTAATTAAACACCAAAGTACAGACAATTATTACTTTGGCAACTTCGCTATAATATACATGATGGTCGTCTCTCTTCACAAAAAAAGGCACTTTGATTAACATTAAAGCCACAATATCTTTTGCACCACTCCTAGCACAAAATAGTCATCTTCAGCTCAGCCTGGAAAGGCTTAAGTAATAAAAAAGTTATTACTGGGGAAAGTGAACTTTCACAGGAATATGATGGGGATGAGGAAGTGGTAGCAAAATTTTCCCCAAGAAAGGGCATGCTCCTCTGCCCTGAAGAGGAAACTACTTTTTTCTTAATTTCTTGCAAGCTGCAGCAGAATAACCTGGAGCATTTCACAGGTACCTTCTTTTAAGAACCAAATGTAGCCAAACATAACCTAGAGAGCATCCTGTGGCTATGAAGTTCAGAAAAACGTAAGTTTACTCAGGTACAGCTAGCGCAAAACACAGCTGGAAGTTTCCAGTAGGAAAAGGTACATTGCTCTGATCAAGCTGAAGTTAATGCAGCCTACTGTACTGAAGCCATTTTATAGTCAAAAGAAAAATGAATCCAACAAAAGCTCTTCTGTTTTTAATAAACTTTCAACATTGATGGAATACAACAAGAAGTTTCAAGCTGTTCCCTCACTGGTATTAAAAGTGGCCGGAATCTGCATATTCCTGCCAGTAATCAGTTTTAATGCATATATTTTCCCATGGGAAAAGTAGAGAGGAGATCTGTTGTTCTGTATCTCTATCCTTTGCCAAATCTTCCAGAAAGTGATACAACGGCATAAATAAATCTCCGTTATCCTGACACACAGTTTAGTAACTTGATGTGAACAGGGTTTAGGTGGCTAGCAAAATCTTGCCCAAAGTCTTGAACGGGAACCCTGTGGTAGCAGGGTATCTCACCTATCCCCCCTGTGTAATAACTCATAGCTGGGTAACACTCAACAGTCAGGTTCAGGATAGTCACATACTAATCTGTCTGTAGCTGACATCATTAGCTTTTTTAGAAAAGAGTATGCTACTTATTTACATGTTCCTTTTGACCAGCTGTTACATTAAAATGGTAAAAGTATTCTGAAACGATAATTCTTTCATGATATTCTCTGGATTAAAAAGAAAACCAAAAAGGGACAACGTTCTTTGGGCAGAGAACAGAACGAACCAGCAGACTGCTCCTGCCAATGTTTTGTCAATTCTGTGCTATTAACTTATGTCAAAAAAAAAAAAAAAAGAAAAATACAATCTATTTGTACTTGCCCATCAGGTTTTCCCTCATGCTGATTTAACAGAAGTCCTCCTCCAGGTTATTTCCACTCCCCTATTTCTTCATCCTCGTGAAATGTGCCAGCTGCTGCCTTAGAAGGTACATCTTACAGATGCCCTCCAGAGCAGTGGAAATTTACTTGGGCACAACCTGTTTCCATTTCTCTAGTGGCATGGACCTAAACTGATTCATGTTCCTTGAAGATATCCCACTCATATTGCTTATCAGATGGAAGCAGAATGTCAAGTATTAAAGCTCAGTCCAAAATTAATTGTTTCCCTTTCCAATTCCACCCACACACTATACCACAAGCTCATGAAAAGAAGTACAGCATCACTACAAAAACCTGCATTCAGCAGCCTGCGCACATACCGGAGTATAATATAGCAGGGAGAGCATGAATTAACAAGTACTAAAAGAGTGCCGGAGATTAAGGAAGAAACGAAGGCGCTAGCAGGAAGATGCCAGAATTCTTCAGCTTTGACAAGGTGTAAATTCTCCTTTGGGATATTAATGTAAACACTGATCTCTGTCCGGAATAAGTCACCTTCAGTTTTAGGGGATATTGAAGTACAATCCCTTGCTGGATTTAACCTCTCCAGGAGACAAAACAGAAAAAAAAACACTGTCCCAGAGAATAGGCTATAATCAAGGACATGGATCTAATTCAACAAAACAGACTCAATATGCCGTCACATGCATTCCCTATTTAAACCCAGAGGATTCTGATCTCAATTTGAACTTTCAAGTGCAGAGGAAGAAACTCTTCTACTGACACAGCCATTACTGAAAAATGCAAGTCCTCCAAAAAGCTTAGGAATGTTCAACATTAAAAGGAGCACAGACAACTGCACCCAATGGCGAAGCAGCAGCAAATCAAAATCACTGTGCTTAGCTTGAAAGTACTGATAAGAAGTGGAAAGAATACTGCAGCTGCAAGAAGAGAATATGCAGAGAAATCACAATCTCCAGTTTGGCCTGTGCCCCAAGATCCCCATCAGCACAGAGCAATCAAAACACAAAATTTCTTCTTCAGTCCCCTCTGCAGAGACATGCCCTCAATTTCGGATCGCCTAATCCTAAAATAATTTATAATTGTGGTAGCAGGTGTGTGAGGAAGGATCCTGTAAGCTAAGTGTGCTCTGGAGGGGAAAGAAAGAAAAAATGAAGGCAGTTTTGCCAGCCTTGCAAAAGAGGGTATTTCTTCTCTTAAAAAAAAGAAAGGACGGAAACATTCAAGTGAATCCCCTTCCTGTTGATGGACTGCCAAAAAACCACATTTAATTGCTGCTGTCTCCTCAGCTTTTACTTTCTAACCCATCTTTAGCTGTTTCATTAACTGGGATTTCTCCAGTTTCTAGTATATCTGCTTGCAAAACCTAACTTACCAGCAAAGAAAAACGCAGCTAAGCATTTCTGCAGTGAAAGTATGTGCATCAAACACTCAGATAACTCTCTGCGTTCATTTGACTTTGTTTCCTCCCTCACTTCTCCTGCATGCACGACAGGACTGAATACTTTCCTCAAAAAGCAGCAGCCACAGAGGGTGGAAATGGCAAATATCAAATGAGCAAGTTTAATTGGGTCACCTTCCAGAACACCAGCAAAAGAAACCCAACAAACCCCAAACAAATTAAATCAAATCAAAACAACCAAACCAACAGAGAATCAGAACAGATAAGAACAGCTGAAGAAAACCAAAAACAAGATTCATTGCAGAGGACAGCCTAGATAGGCAAATAGCTGACACTGTTTAAGCCACCAAGGCTGGCCACCACCAGACACTGCAAAACAAAGCCCAAGGTTTAAGCTGTGCACATCACAGCTATGTCTTTACCACACAACTGGTTTAAATAGTCTGATGTCTGTTTAAGGGTTTCTACTGAAAATATTCATACTAACTGGAAAGGAAGCTTAGGCAAGAGGGAAATTGTCACCCTTCACCACTGTGTCTCCATTTTCAAACCTCCCTGACCACTGCCACTGCTTTTCATCCATAGCCAGCTATGAAGCTTTTCAATGCTTGCTCGTCTTATCCACAAAGCATTTTGTACAACAATTTTCATGCCATTAAATGGCAGTTTGCTGCAAACTGGTCAAGGAAAGCAGTAAAAAGTCTGTACAAGAATTGGACAAAGCAGGAAAGGCATCACAACAGATGAAGCTGTGGACAGAAATGGAAGGCTGCAGGAATGCAGGTGCGTGAAAAAGAGGTTCAGGACTCAGCTTAGGAGTTTTCTCCATAAGCCATAGCACTTGCATGAATTGTCTGTTTTTGCAGCATCTGGTAATGAGAAATGAAGAGATTATCTGGCTGCCTCTCTGGCGCTCATCTTGCCAAGAAAATCCCCACCCTACAAGAAAAATCCTTGCTAACATGATCAAGATGTGCATACTTTCAGTGCAATAAACAGAACCAAGTTCTGTCTTGGTCAGAGAAACATTTCAGAGGGTGGTCCTCAAGCTCTCCCGAAGTAACAGTTTAAAACAGAAAATTAATCTAAAATCAGACCAACAAAGTATCCCTAAATTATATTCTCTTCAGCAGAGAATCACACCTTTCCATTGTTTTTTGAAGGATTAAGGCAGAAAAGCAATGTTTATTACTTCTGCTATGAAAAGAAGGTTTTCAGTATTTTTCCTTTTTCTAGGGTGAAAGTGATATTGCCTCTTTGTGCACCAACGCACAGATTTCCCTCCCTTCCTCAGATGTTCTAGATGTCAAAGCCCAACAGTGCTTGTGCTGAAGTTCACCCAAGGCACTTCACACCCACTTTGTCAGATATTCAGGACTGAGAAGGAGAAAGTTTATAATTCACAGCATGAGACTTCATATCCAGACAAGATCTCATCTGTCAGTAGCACAGACCTGAGGACCTTTAAAAAAAAAAAAAAAAAATATTTTTTTTCAAGGCTGCAAAAGGTAAATAATTTTATGGACAGATAAAGGTTCTGTAAGGTAATTTGTCCAACATTACACGCTGGGTAGAGATCACGGCAGACCACTCGGGAAACCCAGCTGTCTTGGCACATCTGGCAGTACAGATTGTGCTTCCCAGGGAATGCTTGGAGACGAGAAGCATTTTACCTTTTAAAATCAAAACAAGGTGTTCAAGGTGTTCACCTGAACACCTTTCCCTGGCCCAGACCCATTTCTGCTGACAGATGCAAACACTGGAAAATAAAATAAAACGAAAGATGTTTCCTGCAGGAAATTCCAAACTTAAAACTCTGTCATTGTGCACTAATCTTGTTTTCCTTCCCAGTTACCCCTTTTGCCACAGTCATAGAAGCACCAGCATGGACAAGCCATTTGCAAGCCAAGACAGTAGGGAACAAGGAGGAAAAGTCCACCTAAGCCAATTGCTTCTATTATCATCACAAGCGAGGGAGGCTGCAATGCTGATAAGATGTCAGAATGGGTAAGCTCTGCTCATCTCCTGTGATGATACATGACACTGCTAGCACTCACAGAAGAGTGAAAACTTTTGCCTTGCACTGCTCAAAAGCTGCACAACATCAAAGCTGCAGAGGGGAAAAAAGAAACCCTAGCCTGAATCAGACATTTTACACTGTTATTCAGTATATATTTTTAACTCCAGTTCTTAGCAGCACACTTTTAGCAAACTTTTGGAAATTTACCACAAGTCCTGGCTTTAGCCTGTTCCTGTTTTGGCATCACACAAAAAGAAAGGAAAGCTGTCTACAGCTTTGTAGCTCAGTTTAAAAAGATGAATCAGATAATCAGCTAGATTGGAAAAGACCTTTAAGATCATCAAGTCCAACCATTACCCCAGGACTGCCAAGTCTACCACTAAACCATGTCACTAAGGGCCTCATCTAAATGGTTTTCACGCATTTCCAGAGAAGGTGATTCCACCACTTCCCTGGGCAGCCTGTTCCAATGCCTGAGCACCTTTTAGGTGAAAAAAATTTTCCTAATATCCGATCAAAACCTTCCCTGGTGCAGCTTAAGGCCATTACCTCATGTCCTATGGCTTGTTACTTGGGAAAAGAGACCAGACACCTCCTCACCACATTCTCCTTTCAGGCAGTTGTAGAGAGTGATAAGGTCCCCCCTGAGCCTTCTCTTCTCCAGACTAAACAACCCCAGTTCCCTGAAGTCAATCCTCATCAGACTTGTGCTCCAGACCCTTCACCAGCTTCATTGCCCTTCTCTGGACCCGCTCCAGCACCTCAGTATCTCTCTTGCAGTGAGCGGCCCAGAACTGAACACAGTATTCAAGGTGCAGCCTCACCAGTGCTGAGTACAGGGAATTACTTCCCTGGTCCTGCTGGCCACACTCGAGCTGATACAGAAATGAGTTGCAGTGGAAAAAATTCAGGTTCTCTCTCATTGCCAAAATTGCACTAAACTATATCCTAGACCTACAATGTGATTTTTGTAGAAATTTTACAAACCTTACTTCTCTCTTTGCTTTCAAAGATGCCAGTAGCTTTCCGAAACTTACTTAAGGGTTTCTTTCCTTTCCAAGTACATAGATGGGAGTTTCAACCTGGCATTTTTTTGGCCTAATTTTGCAACTTCCTGCAAAAAAAGCTTTTTACAAGGTTTCACTTCTGAAGTTCATACAATCTCTAATGTACAATAGATTGAAAAGTCATCCACAAGACTATCAGAGCTGCTGATGTGAAGCATTCTTGCCACATGAACAGGCTATGAATTTTACCACTTAAAAATGTGCCAGATAATTGCAATTATTACAGTGGTAACTATGCTAAGTTTTAATACTTTGACTGCACTTTTAATGCTTTGACTGCACTTTTATGTAAAGTCTCAACTGAAACACTAAATTAACATTAGAATAACTCTGTTGATAATTTATTCTAAAGGTGGTACCCTACGCAGACTTGAATGTGGACAGGTATGCAACAGTGTGGTTAAAATGAAAAATAATCAAAGTACAAAAATATTCTAAAGGTTCTTTGAAGCAAATCAAGGCTGGAATGTAATCCCAGTTTCCAGAACCAAAACCCTGTCTTAGCAACCCTAACCCTTTTGAAAGATATCTTTTAACCTAAATTACAAATTCCTCAGAACATTACTGCTCAAGTCATGTTAAGAGCTTATTCAGAAACCATCTCAACCACTAACCTAATTCTCCAACTCCCAACACTGTGCATCCCAGGGAATTTAACCAGAGGTTTATGACAGAATGAACAACAGTATAAAACTAGGGGTTTTGCAATGCTCTTAGCTGGGAGAGGAGCTGTGACAGTAAGATCACCACTACTTTTGCTTCTCCATCTCTCAAAAATTCAGGAACTATACATTCTTTTCGTCACAGTTAGGATCCAAAATAAAACCCCACAGTACTCAAACTCACTGTCTGTTAAGGTATGTATTGGTTGAGCACTCAGAAATCCCATGACTATATGTGGAAGTGCAGGGCTGCAAAGAACACTGACATCAAGCAGGGCAAGTCCATCCACCATCCCCAGACTATGCTACATCCCATAATTCAATCACAGCCCCTTTACAGAATACATTCATATCCAGGAAGAAGGATTATGAAGACTCTAAAGAAATAACAGCATAAAAATAAGAATCCAGAGAGCAAATCAAGTGGCGACACAAACTAAATTAGTGGCAAACATTTAAAAAGCATAAAAAACTCACAAAGCAAGGACAGGGGAATAACTGAGTTATTCTGACTGCCTTATGCACAGATTTTGTTTTGTTTGACAGGTATAAATAAGTTCTAGCCTCTGACTGAAAGGGGAAAAATAGCTTTCACACTCCATCAAACAAGCCTAAGAAATATGTATTTAAAGAAACTGCCACTAACCCATCTCAGTGTATGTAGTAGAAAATAGCATGTGCTTTACTTTACAGCTAGATTTCAAGCAGTAGGTGTTCAGCAGGAGCTTGGTGGGGAAAAAGAAGCAACCATATAAGGCAATAAAACCAGAATAAAAAGAATGTGTTTTGGTGAGTTGGGCCGACATCTGTTCTTAACACACAAAGCTTGGCAACTTTCAAATTAGGGGAACCTCAGATTACCCTTTCAGCCAGGAAGTAACACACAAAGCAAGACTCCTCACATGCAAGTGATGATCAAATTTCTTTATGCATTTACCTGTCTGCTTTCAAAAGCAGGTTAGACGGCAGTTCAGGGAGCTGGTTGTGTTGCACGTCCAGGACCTCCACTTGCGTTCGCTCGAGACGATCTGGTAGCCTTCCTAACATGTTATGTCCTGCCAGCAGCTTCCGCAAGCTACTATTGTAAAACAACCTGAGAGAAACAAAAAACACCAAAAATGAGACAAATCTAAACCAGAGAGTTGCTTTGAGAATTTAAGTGCGATATCACAGATCGCTACAAGAAAGTGATTCAGCCAACTGATTAGCAGACATGGTATTAATTACGCACAGATCCAAGAATATCTTCCCACTCTCCACCAACTTCTTGAAAAGGTTGTTCAGAGACAGGGAAAAGGAGGTTTAAGGATGATTCATGAGTGAAAGTAGTGAGAAAGGGTTATCTTATTGCACTGTATAAAACATGAATATAGAAGCATGACAGTGAAGGACGTAACTGCTAACAAAGGCTGCATAAAACTGCACATTTTGGGTGAGATCCCCCTAGTTAATGGAAGAACTGAAGGAGTGTGGGTGAAATCACCAGTCACCCCACAAGCTCCATAGTGCTGCGTTCATCATGTGCTGACTCATAATCCAATGCAATTCCCCACCCCCAATTTTCCTTTTCTGTTAATACCAGACTAACATAAAGCCTCCTTTCCAGTTCTACAGCAAATGAAATTTATCTAATCGGCTTTACTTTCTTGAGCTTTTACAAGCAATAGATGACCTGCAGCCCCATCCCCCTGCTCCACTTTTTTTTTGGGGGGGAGGGTGGGGATGGACACAACTAGGGGAGAAGAGAACAACGTAAAAAGACAAGAACAAACAGCTGTTTTGATGAAATACTAAAGCTAAGATTCATACTATAAACGCTGTAAGGAGTTTAAAATCTGCACCTAAAGACCTCAAAGACAGAGCAACTCTTGAAGGTAAATGGGAACCACTTTCAGCAAATTAAGAAAAAAAAGTAATTCTTCATCTGCCACCTGTCTTACATTGCCACTACTGTACTGTTTAATCTGGCAGCCTGTGCATCAGGCTGACCTGCTTCAAAGACTCTCAAATTACTCAGCATTAAAGCAAAATCTTCTTCCCTGTTACAATGACCCAAATACACATAAAGAGCCTCCCTGACCCTTCTCTACAATACATCAGGTCATTGGATTATTGTGCCAAAATAATCCATGAAGTATTTTCCCCTTGACAGATACAGTCATACTCTGTATCTGTGTGCCAGTGTTAACAGTTATCTCAGTTAGCTGGATTGTCTGCATTATGACCATGGACACAAGTCAACAGCCAGCTGTATCATTCCAGAGCTCAACACAGACTGAAAAGGCTTAACCATACCATGACAAGTGTATCTATTAAGTTTCGTCATTTCACCATTTTTGTTTCATTCCACTTTTACTTGTAAAAATCTCTTTCAGTTACAGATTTGCCTTTTTATTCTATTGCTTTTCCTAACCAAGACTGGCCAGTATCATCAACACCAAGCATTATGAGAAAAACCAGAATTGCTTGACAATGTCCCCAAAAAACATCACCTATTAGGAGTTTCTTTTTGGCAGGTGGGGGCAGTGCCATTTTAAAACAAGCAAAGTTCAAATCATGGTCAAAACCTTAGCAATTAGCTTTTCCATGAAAAGTTATTTTATAAATAATACAGAAGAACTAAGTACATCTTTAGGGACTTGTTTGCTTGCTTTCTCTTATTTTTCAAGTAACACAAGCACCAAAGGAACTGGGCTGCCTGAAGAAATCAGAACCACACCTTTAACTAAGCAAGCGCCTGATGAGCCTGGGACACCTAGTTCTCAAGCTGGATAGGGAACCAGGATGCTGGGGCTGCTCTTCCCTATAGGCAGCTTTCCCACTTGCCCAACTCCCACTGGAAGTTCTGATGGAATTAAAAGTTCTGAGGACAAGCATGTCACTCAGTATCAGCATCTTGTGAGAAAACATGGTTTGGTGAAAGCATTCAACCAATTCCTTTAGTAAGCAACTGTTCAAAGCAAGAAAATGTTGAATGCAAACAGATCTTAAAAAAAAAACCAAAAAACAAAAACCAAAAACCCAACAACCCACACAAAAAGGAACAAAAATATGTACATAAATCTGTTCATTGGTGGCAGAAAGGTCACTCTGTCAGCTCCTAACTGAAGCATTTTAGTTTTCTTTGGGGAATCCCTGACAACATCAGCTTTATGACACCGAATTTCTCCTGCATAGCTAAAGTAGCCTTTTGTTATTTTTCAGTACTTTTAAAGCAGAAATGACTGCATTATAGACTGGTTTACATTGTTTCCATTTCTTTAATTGAGATAAAGATTACTACATGGTCCTCTATCTCAACTGCTTCAACTCTTTGTCTTCAAGGACTGTTTTTCTGTTTCAAGAGGCAACTGCACAGAGCATCAACTGGAGTTTGCTTAGATTAGGTGCAACCTTCAGCCTTCGAGGAAACTGCTTGTCAGTCAAGGCTTGAACTTGTGGTTAGAGTTGCAGGCATCCTCCTAGGAGAGTCCTACTCACTCACTCCACAGGTTTTCAGAATGCTATTCTGCATAGAAGGAAAAGCACACGGCAGTGCACATAAACGCACTTACTGGGCACTAGTATTTACCTGACACTCAACAGTAGCTTCGTACACCTGAGTCATTTGCATTTGAATCCTGACCCAAGTTTCCCTGAAGTTTTACAGACATTCAAAGACTATGTTTTGGACCAGGCCTTAAAATTGAGTTATTAGGAGCTAAGCTATCTAGACGCACACTACAAAGAAGAGCTTTCCAAGATAAGCTGTTTCCTGAGGTTAATGATAAGATGGCAGGAGAGACAAGTGGGATGTTAACTGTACCTCATTTCAGCTAATCATTAATCTCCCAAAGATATCCGGTGTGCCTTGACAGTCCTTGCTGTTATGAAGTGCAAATGAAAGGCAAATGAACTTTTGCCCCCCCCCCCCGCCTTTGTGTAGGCGCAGTTTCACTTTGTGTGAAAAAAGAGGGATTAATAGTTTGCATGTTAGCCTGTTAGTTTACTTGGAAAATCTCCTCACACCCTTTTCTGCCCACATTTCTGAAATCTATTCTCTCCTCATTTCTGACACTAAAACCGCCGGTTTGCACCATATGGCACATTCACCTGACCCAGACAAAACTATCCTTTTTAGTTTCTGATGCTCTTCTGCGCTGTGCAGCTCTTTAAGGAAAATATGTAATAGCTTATCACATACTAGCTGTCTACAGTCTTCAGTGGCTCTGCACATCTCCACATAATTTCTCCCTTTGTGCCTAGTATGTCCTCCTTTTACAACATCTCTTTTGAAGCATACAGAGCAGCCAAGAATGACAGCTGACAGTTCTCTTCCAGTGAAACTGGAGACTTACAAGTTCTCAATACCAGCACCTGATGAGTATGCTCCCTGGAACAGGTCTCTCTAGAAAATAAAAAAACCCTTAATAAAAGCTATTAATTATTTAAACTCACTCTTTTCCTTCCTGTTCACTTGCTTTCCTAGTATTTGTATTTGTCAATTTTAAGTTCAGACTCTTGGAAAAGAGATCATCTTCGTAGTGAACGCGACTGCTCCACTTGCAGGAGTTTGCTTGCTTGATGAGGCTGTATCCTCTCAACCCTTTATCCCTCAAACAGCACTGTGAACTGGAGTCTCTAGGCTCCAGTTAAACTGAATTACAAGTTCTGGATCTCTGTCATGCAAAGACATGGCTGTAAATATTTAATATTCAGTATTAAAAATGAAGGGTTTCCTGCCTGAACAGCCACATGAACAGCTTCAAAACTTCCACATGGAGTTCAAAGGCACTGCTTTCTTTGCATGAAAGTAAAAGAAGAAAGGCTGGGTGGAAGCTTGAGGCATGATGACACCCCATAAGGTAAAAATAAAATCAAACAAAAGATAAAACGGCCTGACAGTCACTGGAACAAGCTAAACACTGAATCAGCAATTATTTCTGAATTGCTTATCCTGTTCTACATTGTGCAACTGGTCTGCAAGACTCACCGGGCAGGCAGCTCACGTATCTGATTGTGGCCAACATCCAACACTTCCAGTTTCCTGCTGTCACACACCCACTCAGGCAGGTTTTCCAGGTGATTCCTATGAATAAAGAACAAAGAGTTGTAACTAAATCATAATCAAGATGTAAAGGCTATTAATAATACAGCCTCAAGAGAGACTCAGATACATGCAGGAAATAAATCCACTACATAGTATGTTTCCTATGAGACTGTTATCACCCCTCCTTCTCTGAGGGCACTAGCAGTGCAGCGAGGTCAAGCGAGGAGGCAATAAAGCTAACAGCATTATGATATCCCTAGATGTGCAGCCACAAAGAAAATGGAAAGAGCTGCTTCCAAATTACTAGGGAAGAAGTATTCAGAATATCAAGAGTACTGAGGCTGAAGACGTCTCTCCATGGAGATACTCCTCAGAAGATATTCATATTCACACCCTACACAGTTGAAACATATCTCTTCGATCCCCCATAATTCAGGCCTGAAACCCTTCTACCACTCTTCAGCTGTCTCACTGAATAGAGCAAAATCTTTTTTGTGTGTAACTTTGAAGTTGTTTTCCTTTTCTTGCATTGTCTTCACAAAACTAACCCTTCTAAAAATTAAGTTCTTAAAGGCAAGTTTTTCCAAATATTGCACAGAAAACACGCAGCTAGGCACAGTGGGGTACCCATATATCCTGCCTTAAAGACAAAACCTAGCAGCACAAAATGTGTGGAAGAGATTACGTGCACGTGTGTTCATGTAATCGCTACTTGAGTTACCATACACAGATGCAAAACTGGGCATCCAATAATATCTAGGCACTCACAGACTTAAAGTTTGGAAACAGGACTGTTAACACAGCATGAAAAATAAATCACTGTTCATGATCATTCATGTACTTTCATCCTACAGTTTATTCATGAAATAGCCTTTAACCAAAATACGTGACAGCAACCCAACCCCTCTTATCCTTGGGTAACTTCCTTTTTGATCCCAGATTTCCCTAATTTCAAGAGAGCCAAGAAGCTGAAGACACTCTGCCCATCTAGTTAGCATGCCATCACTGAACTGAAGCACAAAAAGGGTTTTGTGATCAAAATCATGCATTCTGCACCAATTTCATTTACAGCTAAATGGAGACCACAGCTTTACAAAGAATGCTTTTCAATAAACCACACTTAGTCACACCTGTATGTTACATTTAGGTGCACAATGCAAATAACTAACTCATGGTTGATGAAACTTAGAAGTGGATGGCCACTTGCCCAGGTTAACTCACTAATTGTTACAATCACTCTCAACAGCTTAAGAGTGCATTAAGCATGCTTTTTAATTAATGAGATTATCCCTTCAGTGTGCAGATGAGTAATTCCTTAAATAAGACAGACATTAAGCACATGTATAAACTATTTTACTGATCTGCAAAAGAACCTAGAACACCCCTTCTACCATTTCTTTCCTTATCCTATTTCCCTTGTTACGGTGAGATTTATGGATGCATTCAAATGGCAACAGCAGACATTCCTACAGCAGCCACAGTGCAAAGAACAACCATAAGCTGCAGGAGCTGCTGAACTGAGAAGTAAACTATCACACCATCACCTCTGCTGGGCTTGTGACATGTCAGATATATCCAGAAAGGAACTTCTGTACATGCCTCTCATTGGTGCACATTTGAATCATTATGTTGTATCTCTATAAGATAACAAATCATTAAGTTAGGGAAACTTTAACTATAAAGGCATGTTTTAGTACTAAAAAATAGAAAAGTAAATCTGTAAAAAGGAAAGAGGTAAGAACTGCCCAGCAGAAAAAAGCCCACCTTAACTCTGAAAATCATTCTTATATCTCAAGGCCCCATTCCTTTCGTTTTTCCATAAGCCTAATTTGATGTATATTTAAAAGGCCCAAGAAGAAGCACACTCTTACCTAGAAATATCCATATAAGCCAGGCAATTAGGAACTGGATACACATCAAGGTGAGCAAGTTCTAGGAGAAAAAAATATATTCAAAAATGGTTATAAAGATTTGCACATAAATGGCTGCTCCATGGGAGTTGCTTTAAGCAGCTAACACCCAGAGATTTCAGAACAAGTCAGTAACCTCAAAAACTTCCGAGGATTTGGACCTCTGTGAACTGAATTTTCTTTATTATGCCTGACCATGTCTGCTGTATTATGCTGTACTTGCTACGACACACTGCATAACTGATCAGTGAGGAGAAACAGCAGGATTTTCAAAGTTGCGTGGCAAATTCTCATTTTTCCTTTATTGCCCCAGAGCTGTAACTTCACCTCCACCTCCCACTACCCAGAAAAGTCAGTCACAAACCTGCTCCACTTTTTTCACTGGTCAGTGAAAATTGCACAGGCATAGAAAGGGAGACTTTCCACTCTGGAACAGCAAGCTACAGAATACCGCAGGGTCCTCCAGGTCATGACAAGATCCAGAGTATTTTTCAACAGATTACATAGGCCTTGTCATGCCTGTGGATTTCCTGGTTTCAGGCAGCCTTATAGTCCTTTCATATCTAGTAATGTTATATTTTGGTTGCTTTAGTAGTATTTAATATCATAAGGATTTTAGGTAGCCAGTGCTTAGCATTAAGGTTGAAACAAAACAGCAGACACTTATTTAAGCCTACAGGAAATCCACTGATGTGAAAGTGTAAGAAGCATATCCATTCCTTTGGAATGAGACTAAAACAAGGTGGCTGAGGATGCAAAGAGAGGACAGCCAGGAGGAACAGCAAGACCAAATAGGCAGCTGATTGCAAGATATGAGTTGACTTGGGTTCTCTGCCTAACTGCACAGCACATGCTCAGAATATATTAACTTCTCTCAGCTACAAAAATCCTGGCATAAATACTTAATGGAAGCACAGGACTGCATATCATAAAGATAACAGCCTTTTAAAGGCAGTTCAGAACGTCCATCGAATTCACAGCTCTCTGAGCCTGCATTTTGTTTATTTCATACCAAACTACTCCAAATACATATAAATATATAAAATATATATATTATATATTACATACATATTTTTATATATAAATATTTAGATATATTTTAATACATTTTTTAAAATATATATAATATATAAATATATATAAAAAAATAATGGTAGCGAAAACTGAGATTTTTAAGTAATAGCAGCTTAGTAGCAGCAGCTTCCAGAGACAGACCAAACAAACCCATTCATGGAACATGAGTTATTCAACTGGAAAAAGACTGCATTACTTTCATTATAAAATACAAACGAAGTCACTCAGCTTTTCTAGCTTTCTGGCCAGAATAAGCATCTAGAGGCAATAGCAAAAATATATGTTGTTTTAGCTTGTCTCACAAATGGCCGCTTCTTCAAAAATTCTCAACTCCGGGGAGAAGCAATAAAATCTTTATTTATCTTAGTAAAGCAACACATTAATACAACACAAAGACTAACAACTTCAAGACCCCTCCCGGCTGATACAGAGAGGAATTTCAGCCCAAATGCTAAGTTTTTCACCGTTTTCAGACCTCCAAATCAGTAGCTCAATGTTAGTTGAAAGTCACTTCTGAAAGTCAGAACTGACACAGCACACCTGAAACCCTTTTATCCAAGCCTCATGTCCTGAGCCTCCCAATTCCTCCTGATTACATCGGGAGCATCCTACAGAGAACCAGATACAAATCCAGAAGTCAGATGGTAACACCAGAGCTGCCCTGAAAATGCGCTTACCATTTGAGGAAGCGTACAGTGCTTTGAGAAAATATCCACTGATTTTGAGGGTTACCAGTTGATTTCGTTCACAGTGTAACACTTCGACGTTGTTAAAAACTGTTGCATCCAGCTCCCCAAGTTTGTTGTCTCTCAGATCCAGTTGGGTCACATGATGCAGAAAATCTACTTCACCAGCCTCCAATCTCCTAATTGAATTCAATCTTGCAGACAAAAAAAGGAGACAAAGTTAGTTGCATGGCAGGCTCCTGCTGACAAACCAATGCTCACTTTACACGTTAGGTGCATGGGATTAAACTACCAGGTTCATCATCAACCTTGATTTAAATATTTTCCCCTTTGTTACAGTATTTTAAAAGCAGGATGGATCCACTCGTTTTATCCATCATGACAAAGGAATGATGACACCAAGTTCCTTTCTAAACTACTTTGAAAACTACTGATAAAAAGCTCTGCAAGGTGGTGTATTACTATTATTGTGTCTATAAAAATAAAAGATGATCTGGCTGTTATTTGTGCCCAATAGTTTGGAAAAGAACAAAATCTCTACAGTTCCCGCTGGCCTATCATGAGCATCTGCTAGAACAGCCTGGCAGATAAAAGTAACCTACAGATATTGGAGTCTCTTGCCTCACTGAAAGGCCAAATTGAGATTTATGAATTCCCATACATTCACCTCCCGCATCACCATGTTCCACATCAAGCAAATTCAGAGACCTGAAAATGGGTGTAGAAAGAAAACAAAGCAAAAACCCAAGACAAGTGGGTCTGTCAAATAAAGAGAACAGGCTTTATCACATCTTCACTGCAGTGCACTGACAATGCCAATACTCAGCAACTTCTGCAGAAGTTTCAACTGAATGATATTATCTATAACCCTGCAATGTTTGAGACTGCAAAGCACTTCAAAGTGTTCAGTTTCAAATTCCCAGCTCTGACTAAAATCAGCATAGTATCTTCTGCTGGCCCATTAAGCCTTCCAAGTGAGAAGGGCAAACATCTACAGTTCTACTGTTGCTCTTCCTTTCAAAGAGTTTCCCTTTGTGTAACATTTTCCAGGTAAAAGAAAATGGGTACAATTTCCTCTGTAATGCCACAGCCTACTTTTTCCATTTTCAATTTACAAACAGTGCTTCCTTCTGATTTCACTTAAGCAAAGCCCTTCACTGTGCAGCAAGTACAGTTTATGAACACCTTTGATGTTTACTATTCCAGGCACTGTTACCAAGAACCACTGTCCACTGCTCAGCAGACAATGAGAGGGCTGAAACTGCACCGCTGGAACTCAAGGCCACACTGCTGGAGCTCAGCCACAGCATCCCTACTTTGAATCCACTTTATTTGCTTTTAGCATATATAAACACAGGCATATTTTAACCCACCATAAATGTTTCAGAATTCATCCATTTTAGCAGTTTTCTTAACTTACACTTGGCCCTTCCTTGATGGCCAAGTCTGACAGCTACATAGCAGTACAATACATTAAATATTTTCTTGAACAACTTAATTAAATAGTTCCAAAATTCATAACTATTTCAACTTCATGGACCAGGCTCTGAACTGTGCCTTGCTCAGCTGATTGCAGAAGACCATAAGAATAAAGAACCACCTCATATCAGAGCCATTTGTAGTAAAGATCTGTTTAGGCTCTGTGAGGGCATCAATAAAACAATATTACCCATGGTAGACTAGGCTTCTTAACATACCAAGAAATATTAAAGTATCTATATTTTTGTCCCTCAACCTTCACTGCCCTTTCCTTCACCTCATGTATCTGTAACATTTCAGACAAAGGCTTTTTAGACCAGGGATTATAATTTACATTATATTAACACTGCAACAATGAGAACTGCAGGAATCACCAGTCTCCTATATGGTCTTGTTTGATCTTTCAGTATAAATATTAATTTAGTATTAATATTAAATATTATTTTATTTTCCTATTGATCCCCCTAAATATTACCTTATCATCAGAGTGCTAAATCATAGCAAGTGCTGTCAGTTACATAGTACCACCAGTTACACAGTCCCACGGACTAACACAAGAGATCTGCACCCAGGGGCTATTCTGACAGCCAAGGAGAAACTGTTTCAACACCAATGACTGACATCCACTTATTCTTCCCCTTTTCCAAATACCTACCTTAGATCCACGTGTTTAATATGAGGCATCCTTTTTAACACCTGTAGGTTCAGGGTATCCATGCAGTTTCCTGACATACAGAGCTTATCCATGGCAGTCAGCTTCTCCAGCACCCCTGGAATGTCAGTGAACTCATTGAAGGACAGACTCACATAGCTGAGCTGACGCATATGCTCCAACTCATCAGGAAGGGACTGGAGAAAGTTGCCATCTAGCAAAAATGTCTGCAAGCTATTAAAAACAGGGGAGAAGAAGGGAGAGTGAAGAAAGTGAGTGACCTGATAAATCAGGTTTCCTTCCTATGAATACACAAATCTGCTGAAGTTAGTGTGACAAAAATATACAAAAGGGCAGAAGAAAGAAAATTTTTAAGGAACAACACTTTAACATCTGCTACAGAAGACATAGACCAAATAATTAAAAAGCCTTGGCAACTATTACATGGGCTGCATTAAGACACTTTTATCTTCAAACATAAGATCACAGAATGGTTTGGGTTGGAAGGAACTTTAAATATCATTCAGTTCCAACCCCCTGCCATGTGCAGGGACACCTTCCACTGGACCAGGTTGCTCCAAGCCCTGTCCAACCTGGCCTTGAACACTTCCAGGGATAGGGCAGCCACAGCTTTTTGGGGCAACCTGTGCCAGTGGCTCACCATCTTCATAAATCCTTTTATCTAATCTAAATCTATCCTCTTTCAGTTTAAAATGAAAATTGGCCTATCACTACTTGCTCTTCTAAAAAGTCCCTCTCCAGCTTTCTTCTAGGCCCCTTTTAGGTACTGGAAGAAACTTCAGAACTGCAACTTGTGTGACAGCTGAAGCAGATAAGCAAGGAGTTTTAAGGACTTTCTTCACCAAGCAGGTGACCCTTGTGTCAAATGTTGGGGACTGGAAGAGCTCTGACACACAGTTTGCTTCCCCTCCATCCAAAGCTCACAAGTGCTTCCATACAGATCTATAAGCCAATCTGCTCTAACAAAACCCAGTAAGTTCAAACTGTTTCTCATAGCAAGATTATGTACAGATTATCATGGAACTGCTTGTTGCCTTTATTATCAGGCTGCCCACATTAAGTTTTAGTAAAGTACTTGCTTGTGCATCTCGCCTACAGCTGCTGGAACACTTCTGAGGGCATTGCAGGACACGTTGAGCTCAGTCAGGGTTGGGATGCTGCAGACTGCCAGTGGGAAGTCTCCTAAATTATTATTGGAAAGGTTAAGGCTCTTCAACTTGGTGAATCTACAGTGAGATAAGAAAAAATAAAAATAATAAAGGAGACAAATAAGTGAAGCATAAACCACCCCAAGTTACCTTGCAATAATTAATACAAGGTAAGATCCGTTATGTAAATGCAAATCCCATGCACTTTCAGTTTACGTACTCAGAACAATCAAGGAAACTATTAGACACTCAAGTTCAACACCAGTAGCAAGAGTTCACCCACATTAGGCTGGCATAGAGAAACAGCCCCCCTGAACAACACACTAAATGTATTTCCTGTGAGTGCAACCAAGAACCAAACCCTTGCCATCCTTGTGATATATACAGTTTCTTCTGTGGCATCTCATCCTGTAGTAAAGCATTATTAATTTTCTGAACACATTTCTTGCTAATAAGACTACCCTACTGACACTGGTTACAAGGTGCAGGAAATTCTGAGCAACAAATTTTGTGGTGCAGCTCAGCTCCATTTATGTGAGTAGATACTGCCTTTCAACCAAAACTTCTTATTAGAACAGCCTGGTTTGAATATAGCCAGGAAATGTGACGAACTAAAGCAGAATTTAGCAAAACTTCTGTACTGACAGAGGCAAATTCTTCAGCTCTTGATTAAGTACATTGTTACAGCTCACACAGATTTCATAGTTCTGTCCTTGACATGTCACCGTACTCTTAAAAGCCCCTTGGTTTATCACATCAGCAAATGAAGCAACTTGCATGTGTGTGCCCTGGTAAGACGACCAAGACCGCCGTTTGAACAAACAAAAAAAAAACTCTAAGAAGAGGACAATCCAATTAGTCAGCCTGCATGTTCAGCAGCATTATTATCGTTGCCTAACAACCACTGGGAGGTATGCCTAAAGGCAAGTAAAAGGATGAATGAAAAGATCTCTGTCAGATGCCGATAGATGGGAGGAAGTTTTTTTTCTGCCTTTTTATTTGGACTTCATTTTCCCTTTGTTAATGCTCAAGTCCTTTATTTGTGAGAGCAGGTCTTTATATAACAAGGTGATTGAAGCCAAACTGCACCTATGAATGCTGCTATTTCACGTGAAAGTAACATCTGACAGCATGTGCCAGTGCATCCATACATAGCCTTTGCACTGGCCCAGCACATTCTTACCTCAAAACAATTTGCCCTCCCCTGACCATAAAACATGGACAGAAAATGCATCAACCATTAAAAGGTTAAAGAGTTTTAACACTGAAAGGCTCTTAAAAGTCCTTACCAGCTACTGCAATCAACTGGCACACACCTTTATTATTGACTAAATCAAACTCATGTCACTGACTAAAACTCAACATGAAAATATAAGTAGCACCTTTGTGTCATATTTCAATGGGGGCTGTAAGTAAAGTATGGATTTTGCCACAGAAGACAGGCTGTGAGCACACAATGTTTACAGAGGCTTGCAGCAAGCAAGGCAATACTGTGATCTCTTATTGGCATTTGGGTGAAAAGGTGGCAGAAATAAAAAAAAGGAAAAATCATGCCAAAGTTATCACTGATTTTGAACACACTGTGCTGTGCTTGAGGCAGAAGAAGTCTGGAACAGAGTTAGATGGAGACTAAATGAAATCTTGCAATCAAATTCCTGCTGCAGGGAAAAAATACTACTATGCAGAAACAACAACTAATGCATCTCTAGAGGGAGAACCGTAAAATAAAAAGGAGCTAGGGTAAGCTAGCTGATGCTAATCAGGGCTGCTAGCCAGAAAAAAAAAAAAAAAAAAGCTTATTTTAAATACTATACCTTTATAATATTCTATTTAGAGACAAACGACTTAAAAATCTTGAACCTAGAACTGAAATGCACAATCCTGCACTTATCCTGAAGATAACTGTAGATTTATACCATAGATATACTGCTCTGAAATACGGAGTGATTCTGTGGTGGAACAGCTGTCCCTCAAAGTCAACTGCTAGTACAAACAAGAGTGCTCTAAGGAGCAGACTTCCAGGGCCTTTAGAAGTTACTTCTCCCTCCCCCCCCCCCCATATTTAGGTAAGTGCAAAAAGAGTGGTGGATAGATTAAATCAAATAACTAAACTGCTGGAAAAGCATCAAAATGTAATCATTCCAATTTTCACATAAAAAAAAAAATTAAGTGAAAATTACAATCTACTAGAAGACCGCAAATACATTCTTGAGACAAAATTACAGCGGATCAAGCTAATACAGAGAGGAAAGAGGACTGAAGCATGGCGTCTATAACTGTCCTAGGTCAAAAGCAAGGGAGGGGAGAGAATCACCACACACCACACCACCCCCCCCCAAATTATCTGGACCACATCTCTGCTACCCTAATGTATGTTTTAATGAGTGCGTATTAAGGGTCTTCTGTGAGTAAATCTTATTACTAAAGACAGAAACTGGTTAACAGGGGTACATAGTATGTAATGGAGGATGAGTAATAGTACATCCAGTGGATACACCCATATATATCCAGTGTATATATACTCATACAGAAGCTGAAAATGCACACACAAATCTATGTCAAATAATCCAGAAAGGAGCGTTCGTTGTTTAATCACATTTAAAGAAAAGCTGAAACACAGATACTGTAAGCTTCATTCAAGTTAAGAGATTAATTTAAGTCAACTGGCAGGAAACATGTATTTTCTTCCCCCTTTGTAAACATGTTCATTTGCAAAATGCCAGTAGAGAACATTAAGCCAAACTAGCAGGCATTTGCTTAAAGTCTAAGTCTACCTCTCATCTTTGGCCACTCCTCACTATCCACATCACAAATGGGTTGGTGAACTTCCTTTACTGAGCACTGCCATACTGCATATTTAAAATGCTGAATTGTTTATATGGCTTCTTATATCTAGATAGATTTACAGTCAGTAACACTTGTAAAATCAACATAAATAAGGCAGAAGTATTTTACAGACTTAAGTTTTTTGTTGCTGCTGAATTTGCAGTGTTGGGCTTAAAACAGATTTTACCGAGCAACATCTTTGCTGTTTTCTCCCAGCCAATTCTTTATTTCTACCAAAAGCATGGTCACATACTGGTGCTGTCCCCATGGCATTGCTAGAAAGAAAAGGTACAACATTGTAATAACCTCATATCAAATCTGTACATATGCTTTCCTTCCTCTTCTCCCTCCTTCCCTGGTTCTAGACTTTGTTATCTGTTAAAAAAGTCAACCTGAAGAACAGCATCTCTCAACACATTACATTCAGTTAGCTTACTAAGTTTTCTATTGTAATGACCAATATATGAACACACTTCTCTGGCTAAAAATAGTCCTACTTTAAGCTAGAGCAAAATGTTGCCACATCAGCCCTTGGGTTTCAACATGCAATATGACTGAACACTAATTGCCATAACTGAGCCAAAAATGCTCAATTAATCCTGAAGCTGCCATATCAAGAGTGGCTTTAGTCTGACATACACAAAATGAGGAGAGGGACTAACAAGAGAAGTTCGTATCACAGCAAAGCAATGAACTGACACTAATTTCAAATTCAGATCTGCCCGATGTGCACAGCACAGGAATTTCCATTACACAGTACAGCATTTGCTTTCCACTACGGCTGGAGTGGGGGGAACAGGATATTCGAATTGGCCATACACCATCATTGAAATGCAGCTACAACAGACATGCTGGATAAAGCCACTCATACCCTACTCTTAACAAAAGCAATTAAAAAGCAGTATTTTACTACACCCAAAACAGATGACACAGCTTAATAAAGGACTCAGTTTAAAGAAAACAATCACTCGCCCAAAATTCTCTCCACTATTTGGGCTGCTCATGACTATGCTGTGGTCGCAGTTGAACACCATTTCAAGCAGCAGCACAACTGCCCCTCAGCTTCAGTACCATTTCTGAGCAGATCATTTGCCTAGCAGCATTGTGATGAGCTCTGGAACTCAACTACAACTTGCCATCTTCATGAAAGCCTGCTACTTTGGCCAACAACTTAATCATGAAAAGAATTTCCATTTAAACCTGACACACCAATTTCCTCCTTGGAAATAAAAGGACCAATTTACTGCTTTTTTTGCGGTTGCATCAGATTCCCCATCCATAGCCTTACTGCCTAAGGGAGCAGCTAGCCTAGTGCCTGAAATACTGTCATAGCACTTCCCTTCCCAGAATGGTGGTGTTTTGAAAACCTGAAGTTAGTTAGTTAAAATGAACTATTCCAGCCCTCTTACCCTGCTAAATTTGTTGAGACAGTTTCTGCAACAGCTAGGGAGATTCACTTGGATGCTGCAGGTGAAGACTTTGCCTAACTGAGGTTAACAGCAGCACTCACCAGCTTGGGGACATAAGAGTTTTCAATAGATAACACAGGAGGAGCTCTGCTGGTGCTTTCCACCCTGTTTCTCTGGATAAAACTCCTGTTCATCAAGTAACTCATGTCATACCACAAAAAAAAAAAAAAAAGATGGAATAAAGTCATCTCAGGAAAAAGGGTCACTTAGTTTGAGGGTGAAGTTTGACTCTGGTCAAGTCAGAAGAAACTTGAATAAATTCACCCATAAATTATCAATTTCTCCATTACACGAATGAATAAATGAAAACATAATTTTGTTCCTTTCTTTTTTAAACCTCAAGGGGAGAAGGGGAGGAGGAGAGAAAGGAAAAAGCAGACTGATAGCTGCAGTTTTGTTATCTTCATTACCCTTAACGCCAACACACCACGAACAGTCATCCTGGTATTTCTCCCCTCTACGTGCATTTAAAACTATAAAAAGCAAAACAATTCTAGCATACAGACTTGAGTCTATATGCCAAAATTAATTGCTAGATTATACTGAAGAGTGGAAAATAAAAAAAAGAAGAAACCAGACTGCACTGCACAAAAAGGAATAACCTTAAACCTAGACAGTTTTTTTTCAAAATACACAAATAATCAGATGTTAAGTCAAATACTTCACACTACCTCCAAACTTAAGACATCAATAAAGCTTTTATCCTATTACGTAGTTAGTAAGAAGACCATAAAGACAAGAAGAAATAAAATGTATGTTCTGTAAGTAGAAATTAACTGAACCCACATTACTGTACTTTGCAGGTCTCCATTTCTGCCCATACCTAGTGCACACTGGTTCACCAGGGGGAAAAGACTATCCTCAGAGGAAGAACAAAATCCCTAGAAAAAAGTGAAAAGATATTCTCCTTCTCTATATTGGAAGTTTATGTTTTTAATACAAAATTAGCTAGGGGTGAGCTTCCAAACTGAAGCCCATTTTTAAATATATAAAAATAAAACCCTTCCTTTGGAAGCTATCTCAGAAAGCAATAGACAAGTAAATCAGAGTAGGCTGATAATAACTAAATTCCATAAATATGTTCACTACTTCTGAAGCATTATTTGGAAGAGATACTGCTGTACTTCCCCTAATAGTTCCAATAAACTGAATCTGATTAATAACTGCAATTTCTACTTTTAGACTATCCTATTTTTAAAAATGTTATTTTATAGCATATTTCTCAGTGCCATCTATTTGTCTCCTACCACTATTAAGGCGTGCACTGCTCCAATTTAAAGGAACAAAAATAATCCATTGTGTTTCAGGCATTAAACCAGTTTTGCTGCCTTCCTCACTCACGTCACTTGTAGCGACATGACTTTGCAATTTATTTTTCTTTAATCAAATGTCACTGATTTTTGCTGAGTATTCATATGAGGGTAGTTGCTTGAGTTCAGAAATGTACACAGGAGCTATGTAGAACTCAACCAGTCATGAAGATCTGGAAAGATGCACTAACAAAACCAAACTTTTCCTTCAATGTCTTTACAAGCTGAATAAAACAAAAGCAGTGAAGTTACATAAAGAACGTACTCTGAGTTTCTTCTTAGTATTAAAACCAGGGAAAAAAAATAAAGTCCAAGGCTACACAACTCAGAAAATAAACGCAGCACCAGAATATAGCAAACACTGGAAGGAGTTCATTTCTAGTAGACCCCTGGTTGTCAGTAGCAGGCCAACTTCTTCTTGCTCTACTGCTAAGAAGGATAAGCTTCAGTCTTCAGCTTCAAGCAAAAGAGAAGAAATGACTACAAAATCAAGGCTCCCTGAGACCATCAGTGTGAGAGAAAGCTCCCAGCACCTTCCCACACGATGAAGCATGCAATGGCACTCCATTCCTTGTGGTAGTATACTCCTCATGTTAGCTGGATTCATTTAAATATCTTCAATAAATGTATGCATCTAAAAGCATATTCTTTTCCGGAAGACCATCCTGAAAACCAAACAAAACCCAAACAAACAAACAAACCAAACAGCCATCCCCCAAAAAGGAGAAAGCTCTTATCTTTGCCAGTGCATCTACTCTCAGTGCTCTGTGGGGCCTGGCAAGAGCAAAGATGTACATTTGACACATCAATCCATCCATCCAACTTTCTCCACTAACCTCAGTTTCATATACTAGCAATAATTAATTACAAGGAGCACTTCAAGGCACTTTGAGACCAAGTGTCAAGCTGGAGACTTCCCTCCCTGCTCCTCAATCTCTAGGGACAAGCTGGGATCAAACTACATCCCACCCTGACTTCTAGCAAGCTTCTCTGCTGGGTTCACACAGCTGAATTGCTAATACCCCCCTTCCTATCTGGGAACCTCAGTACTCTCTCAGCCAAATTACACACTTGTTGCACAATAGGTTTGTAAGGAGGGTTTAGCTTGAGGAACCTCCAAACAGGTTTTTAAAGAGGTTTTAGACTGAAGATCCCCCCAAATTCTGGGTTTTCAGATAAAAACATCTATCCAACAGTTGGAAATAGCCAGGGATTTCAGAAACACATCAACAATTGAGTCCTCTAGCTTTCTTGTATCTTACAGATGTAGCTTCCAGAAACTGCCACTAGCCCAGAAGAGTGTGAGCTGAGACACCAGAGAAGGCAGTTAATTTCTAAAGAGGCTCTGGGAGAGAAAATATACCAACTGATCTTAAGATAAAAATCCATATAATCACCAATAATAACTAACAACCACAATCAGAATAACACCTTGTTCTTCAGATAAAATTGGCAAGCATCACTTTGTTTATCAAACTCTGTGGCTTATTAATCCCTCCTTTCTCCTTTTTTACTTTTAATCTGCAACAGGCTAACATTAAAAATCCACATACTGAAAACTTACTTTTCAGTATTAACAAGCAAACAGTATTCTTGATGCCAGCAGTTTTCCAGTAGCACTGACTGAAACAACTACATATATAAAGCATATATAAAGCATGCTTAGCCCAGTGAAGCAGAGCAACAGTAAATAAAGACTACGGTTTGTTTATTCGCTTCAAACCTAGAGCAATAGTACTCTGGAAAACTAGTAAACTTGAACTCTTGCTTGCATTTCAGAACAAAAACCATGAAGTTGCATTGTAGATAAGGGGCAAGCGAGGCTTGGGAACACACCGTACATATGAATCTCTTTACAGTTAAAAGAAATAAAAATATCTACGAACCAACATTTAAAGAGTATGAGCAATGAAATTTAGACAACTTAAGACAAAAGCATATCTTCAGTCACTCTATTTCCAGTATACAGGAGCTAAAACACACAGGGTTTTAAGGTAAATTCTGACTCAATGGGGGTATTATCACAAGACATGTCAGCCGCTTCTAATACTCCAACAGCTGGGCAATCTTTCAAATGGTGAATAGCCTCTCTTCCCCGAAAGGACAGCACCCTTTCCTATAATTTTAGAAAAGCTAATGTGAGGAAGAACAAGTACCAGCATTTCCTGTGGGGTGTTTGTTTGCTTGTTTTTAAAACAGATGAATTTTCAGGCTGCTTATTTTACACTTAGTATGGAAAGTGTATTCCCTGGTAAGTAGGGAAAAAAACACAGGTAATTGTATATACCTTTTCATCATTTGAACAGTTCAGTTACACAAGTTCACAGCTGCAAATTATCTACAGCAATAGAATCCAAAGTGTGAGTGGACAGTAAAGCAAGTGAAAATGTAGCTACTAGAAAAAAAGTGTTATCTACAGCTCTGTAGATCTCACATGCTACCAGCAATTTAGTTCTAAACATTTTATTTAGAAATGCAATTAATGACATGATGTTAACAACTGAAAGAAGTAACTGCATAAGCAGAAGTTGGAATTCTTGTTTTTTCCCCAACGCACTCCTGACGGTACTTGCCAAGCTAGTGCATATGTCAGCATCTCATTACTATAAGCCAGCTGCTTCTAAGTCTACTCAGTGGGTAGCTGAAAAGTTGGTATTGTCTTCTGCCTTTGACATACCTCTTATTTTGAAATCCACCATTCATGAGCACTTGTCAAATTACCACATAAAGTGATTTATTTAGAGCACCAGAAGCTGTTTATAGCAATTTTCCTAGCCTGCCTTGCTAACTAGATTTTAATGAAAAATTGTACCAGGAAGGGTAGCTATGTAAATGCCAATGCATTTTGCTCACAACATCCAAGTACATTATTTTGCAGCCTTAAATACTTCTGGGCTTGATTCACTGGTGCTGTGCCCTGTGTGCAGCTACAATTTAGCAACTGAGAATTTGGTATAAAAGCCAATAGTACCAAATCAGAACAGCAGAGATTTTGTACTTGCTTTGCAGTGGTTTGAAAGAACATGGGTGAACAAAAAGAAAAAAAGACTCTTGGTTTATCCAGTCAAGTTTTACCTTGAGCAACCCCCCCAAAAATCTGAAAATGGTTTTATGAAACTGGATTAAAAAGGGGGGGGGGGGGGGAAACATTAAAGGAAAAAAAGAAAAAAGTCAGACAAATGACAGCTTGTGTTCCCAGGAATGACTGATCTTCCCTTACTTCACACATGCTTTTTCATACTGGGATTCACTAATAATTTCAAAAAGATAGAGTGGTTCCTTTCTTGCTAGATTCTTGGTTTCGTGTATTTACTCACTGCAGAAAAAAGCAGGCTTACAGTAGCAGTGAAGCTGGCTCAAGGCTTTTTGCCAGAACAAGTAAAACTCAAGTTTGCCCATCCTAAGGAGAAACTGGCACTGTGTTTCCTAGGGCAGGAAGCAACATGGCTTGGGAGAGCACTCCAGGGCCAGGCTTGTGCTTTTGCTGCTGTTGGGAGGCAAAAAGATAACCATCAGGGTTCCTCCTCAGTAGGAGCTACCACATCATGTAGCCCTTTCCACTAACATAGCTATAGGAACAGTGGCAGCAGCTTCCAGCTACTCACTGCTTGAGTGATGACACCTGTGCTGGATGAAGGGCAGAGGACATCAGCAGTGGCAAAGAGAAGGTTAGCACGAGGGGACAGGAGTTCTCAAGGCACTGGCTCTGATCCACTGAAACAGTGCTGTGCAACCTTCCAAATCATTTTTGGTTTTGCTCCAGAGGTTCACAGACCTTTCCTGTGCCTTCTTGACAAGCTCAAAGCAAAGGAGGCAGAGCAAACTATGATTCACTGACAGAATAGGACCAGCTCTCAGAAGAACAAGCCAATTTTGCACCACCGCAGGTACATGCCACTTCTCCAGATTTTCCTGATGCAGAATCTCAAAAACCAGGAGTTTTATTTGGTCACCTGAACTCTTTTACTCCTGTACATTCAGGCTCATATTAGTGAGAAAAAAAAAATAACTTCAAGCAAGACTCCTCAGCTGCCCCTACAAGTGCAGTACCAAGAGAACACAATGAACATTACCCATCACATGATTTATAAATGCTTTCTAATCCCAAACAGAATTAGGTGTATGTACATGGACAAAATACAATCAAGTACGTCCCGTACACTTTCTTATATTTAAAAAGGAAAAATTATTAAAATTCATTAAAATAAAGACATTCCTTATTTCTCCATGTTCCTCACCTAACTTATGCTAAAATTCCACGTGCTATCTGGAGACACATACCAACATTCACAGACTATTTAACCCAATATTCCTCTCCAGACTTGCTCATAAGCTCTTGGAAATTGCCTGCTCTGTCAGTGAAGCAGACCTGCTGGGTTCATTCATGTTCCATCATGCCAAATTTTTTGGGTTTTTTTCCAGAATGCAATCGGAGTTATATAAAAATACAACAGCCCGCATAATCCACCTTTATTTTTTAGCTGTTTGTCAAAGAGGAAAGGATTTAGAAATGTGGTTTAAAACATTTTGTTTGAACAGGGCCATCCACAAACACAATCCTGAGCTACTCTGCAATTTAGTTACCACTGAAATTAAAATCAAAGTTTGAAATTCAGTATGGAAACATTCATCTTTCTCAACACAGAAAGGCTGCTGATTCCACATACTATATCATTCAGATCACCAATTGTGCTGCCATCTATCCATTTGTTACATTCGTGGGTGAGCTACAGTGGAAAGAGCAACTGGAAGGTCACAGTTATTAGGGAGGAAGAATTAGGGCTGAGCAGAATAGAAAGAAGACAGGAATTTATTAAATCAGGGGCTTTCTTTACTTGGGAGTAACAAAAAGCTAAGTAAAGTCACACACAGTACTGTTCCTACCTGGTCCTTTCATGTGCAACTCACCAACTCAGATTGGTTTGACATGAATCAATGAAGAACTACAGTGGGTAGGTAAAAACAGTGCATCCTGAAAACTGCATTTGGATTGAAAATAGCCTTCTATTTACAAGAAAAACACTACGTTTCTTACAAAAGTTAGTCTGTTTCTAGCACACAGAGTTAAGCAATTTCTGAAGCATTACAACCAGGACAATCCTCCCTAACAGGAGGTAATAAGTTCTCAGGAAAGTTCCTGCAAACCAGTGGTCACTTGGCTCCAAGGGCAGAGGAAAACTAATAGAACCATAGCACTTTACCTTTGTAATTCACTAAGCGCTCTGCTTGTGGATGGGCTGGGGTTTAGCCTCAGGAAGTTCTGCTTTAAATTGAGATGAGTGAGGTCTTGGCTATAAAACAGGTTGGCAGGCAGGTGCTCCAGGCTGCAGCATGAAAGATCCACTGAGCTTATGCGTTGTGATGCAATCTGGAAGTCAAGAGGTACACCAATATTTAAATATTGTAATCAAAAAAGAACATTTCCTTCACCTCTACTAACACAAGATAAACTGGTTTTAAGTACAGCAGAAATCAGTGTCCACATACACAGCTGATCTAATGCAATTTATATCATGCAAGCTATGTCATGATCTCTTGCTTTGCCTCAGTGCCAAAACCAGGTCCACAGATGGCTAGCAGCAGGAAAAGCACAAAGGCTTGTCAAACTAATAAGTGAAATGGATTAATTTTCATCAATGAAGTTACATGATACTCTACCGCCAGGAAAAAGAAAAAAAAAAGAAAAAGATAGAGAGATCTGACATAAACTTCAGTCTTTAGTTAGCATGTAACACCAGCAAAAACAAAGTGCAGAAGTCTTCCATACTGCTGCATGATGGGCCCGTAGACCCAGTGAGTGGAGGTGAGGGAATAACAGTTATCATCATCAAAAGCAGGTACTAAATGACAGAGGAAAGACCTATCCCAGTTAAATCTTACAGGAGAAAAATATATCACAGCAGCAGCAAAACACCAAGCACTGATCTCTTCTCAATGACTCAGAAAACTAGGAAAAAATTAGAAAAGCGATAAAAACATGATAAAAACAAAACTGAGGTTTGGGGGGTTAATACTGTGCTCTAGAAGGCAGAAAGTAAAACAGTCTACAGAGGCTGAAGAAATCGTACCACCTAGCACTACATATAGGTAGTATGACTGCACAGAAAACCACAGCCAACAAATTCAAGCAACAGCAACTCTACCCCTTACCAAATCTGTGGGATTCAGCTGGGTGAACTACATCCTGCTGCTTTTTTCTATTTCTTAAGTCTTTATTTTAAAAAACAAACTAAACCCCCAACTCGTAATCAATGCCCAGTGACAGTCTATAACAGCTTCTGAACTCTGATGAAGGAGACACCACGCAACCTTCTCGGCAGAGGCATGGGCCCTGCCATAAAGCATCCTGGAACTAGAGACATCAGGTTTTGCTGGCAGAAGTGAAGCAACTTGCCACTGAAAGGACAGCCAAGGAATTTTTCCTTCCTTTTTTTCCTCTCCAATGCAAGCTACATGGGCCTCAGGATAAGTGGTCTCTATTATAAACACACAGCCATAAGCTTCGAGAAGAACAGACGGTGCAGTGTTTTTCTCTAATGCGACCGTTAATAATCCAGTCCTCCCACATCCATTAAAACGCTTGAATTTGTTACTCAATTAGTTCAGTCCTTTTGTTACTGTACCTACTATTTTTCTTCCCCTGGTAGTATAAGACAAAAATTATTCATAGGCTATTCAGAGCAGTTATTTCTGAAAGCTAGGTATTCACTCTGTTTATGCTGCCAGACCCTGCCTGGCATGGTACAGTTCTCATCACACCGAAAACACAAGAGATTAAAAAGCGCTGACAACCGTTACATTAAAAAGGAGAATGTGTAATTTCAGGTGTAATGCTTACATACACTGTTGCTCCAACTACTTGTTTGGAACGTGATATGAACAGTAATAAGCAACCTAGCAGGGATTAGCAAGGCATGTTACCCTAAAAATATCCAAAGTACCAGAACCAGTAACTCTGAGTGTGAATCACGATAAAGCAGCCAAACAAGTCTAAATTCTACTCTGATCTCAAAAAAAGGATGCAAATCCTTTCTTAATATAATCAAGCCCTGTGAAAAAAACTCCAAAGTAATACTGGTTTATATTCTGGTTATTTTTTGTTTGCTGCTTGTTTGTTTTGCTGTTGTTATTTTTTTCCTTACAGGAAACACTTTGTTCTACAAAGAGTTTAATTAAGCTTTAGGGGAATTGACATATACTGAATGATGCCTCTACCAGAGAGAGAACTGTAAAAGTTAAAACTGCATTTTAAAAGGTGGGAGTTCTGTAAGCAACTGTAATTTTATTCAAGCTTTTTTTGCTAGCAAAACTGTACTCTAAGAATTAACTTCTGAATTGTTACCGAAGGAATATCCATATAAATACACAGAGTTATTCTCAAAGGTGGGGATAAAGACTTTTCTCTTTTCATTGCTCAATACTGTTCTGTAATAAATTCCCAGAGAATAGAGGAAAAAGATGAAAAGCAAAGAAGAGCGACAAAGGAGATCATCGTAACAATACTTGGTTCATCAGAAACTTTCATCAGTTGTTTTGAAGTTGAGTACTGAAGTTCTCAATTGATACCGCTACAAAAAGGAACAACAAAGGGATATTGCAATCTTGCAGTCATCTTCAACTGATTTTAAATGCAGTAAGAGTGTGCATGTGTGTGTTTGTTATTGTTTACTAAGATGAACATGTTTTTCCAAAAGCTGATACAGTTTTTAATAAAGCACTGGGTTTCCTTGGATCACTGTGAGGAATCACTGCAGAGATAAGCTGATAAAGGGTAAGAAAATGCTGACTACAATATCCCTCACAGTCACAAGAATAAAAAGCATCTGGAGTAACGGACATTATCTGCAGAAAGTAGGGTTTCCATTGGAAGAAAAAACAAAATCCAAAAATAAAACAACAAAGCAAACCAAGACATTCTGCTGTAAATAAATACCCCGAGTTATTTGGGCTGGGTTCAACAGACCCATGCTTCCAACAGGAAGAGTTAAGAGTGCCAGTGTGGCAGCAATGCTAGAGGGAAAAGCTTTCTAGATGCATGTGGAAGCTGCATCAAGCTTTCATTATAGCCTGTTTGGTGTTTTCATTTGGAAAACTTAAAAGTATAACTGTTCCATGTGCCTTACATATGAATATAAAACATAAGCAACACAGTTCATGACTTTCCAGTCAGAAGAAGCCATTGCCCAGACCAATCCCCCTGGAACATCTCATCACATCCTAAACTGCATACATCCTTAGCACCTGTTTTCACAAGAAATTTCTGTTGCATTTCCTATACTAATGACATGGGGGAAATGGCTGGGGCAATGACCTTCTTGGAAGATGGTGCATGACTCTCTCTCAGTTATGGTAGCTACAGCATAAGCTGGAGAGTTAGCTTCTTTCTTTGCCAGAGAAGCAAGACATGAAACAGTTTGACAGCAGGGTAGCTCAAAAATATAGAAAGACCTTGTACTTCTTGAAGTCCACTGAGGATTTTTAATCACAAAGAAACAAGATTAAGCTTGCAGCCTTCTCCATTGCCTGGATATGATTTTTCAACACTTCACGGTCAATCATTGTATTGCAATGTCTCCTACTGTAACACTAGAGAAGCTGTAACAGGGTAAGGCCAAATTTAACTTGGCACGTCAAACTGCGAAGTCCAATAGAAGAGTCTTTTCCAGTTCCTGTTGCAACCTCAGCTACGCAGCCGTGGTCTACAGTGGGTTTAAGTTCTTTATTTTCTGGTCTTCATGTAAGGCATACTGAAGTGCAGTTTTGAAGAAGTGGTATACAACTATAGCACATTACACAAACGGACCTGGATCTATCCTCTGCAAACACCAAAAAGCTGTCATTGTGCTTTTAATTTTCCCCCAGCAGCAATAAAAAGGAGTTTATTCTACAAATGCTACCACAAATAATACCAGAGAGCTGCCCCTCCCTCAGGTAGTATAGCTTTTGCTACTCCTACCTGAGAGCAGCACCCAAGGCAAAGACCTAGGAGTCTCCCAAATATGAAAACTCCCTTTTAAATGCGTTAATTACAAGTATAAACAACAGTATTTACAAGAATAAACAACAACTCACAAAAGCCAGCATTATCTTAAAAAAAAAAAAAAAAAAAAGGTTTTGCCAAGGTGTTTCAATTTTCTTAATTATTTTCAGTTCTAAAAAGTAAACAGTATTTCCAGACTGGTGAAAGTATGGTTTGGGTTCACTATAAATCTTAAGCAGCTGGCAACAAAAATACAGAAAAATACTTGTATCAGCCAATATTCTTGCCTCTTCTTGCTACACAAGGCTAAAATGCACTTTGCTTTGTCCATCAGTATCATGCCACCTCTGTCACTGAGCTATGCAACAAGACTGATTAGCATCTTTGTTTTAAAGCCTTGGCTATACTACAAAAATGATGTGTTGCTGACAATGGATGTCAGCAGTGGACACAGCTGAACCCAGCTGTATGGACAAACACAAGCCTTGTTTACACAAGGACATATTTTGCTGTGACCTGTGGTGTGAATTTAAACCAATGTAATTATGTTTTCTTCCTGTTTACCCTCATCCCATTCCCTACAGCTCTATTCAGATAAGAAATTACTATTTAGGACTTCAATAGAAGACAATTAAAACGACTAAACAGCCCACATGTACAGGCAGCCAAATTCCCAGTCTGTTTGAACTGAGCTGACGATGTTAAATTATACCTGCTGTAAACATGCTAATGCAAAGGCAGTATAATTTTTCTCCTTAAGGATTTGCTTTTAAACAGTTAAATAATCACCACATCCCACCAATGCCTGCATAAGGCTTAACAGCAATACATACACCTGAAATACCTAAACCAACCACTTAGAGCAAACAGGTTCTCCTCATCTCAGAGATAACCTTGCTTCAAATCCTGATCCTCCTTTCTATTCATACATCAAAGCCCCGCTTGGCATAAAGGCCTCCCTCTGCCAAGCTGAACTCCACAGCCAGGAAACACATCAGTGCCCTCAGTCACAGCCAAGAGCTGAAGAATTGTTCAGACTGGTAAACAAGCTAATGCCAAAAACCTAAATGGGGGGGGGGGGGGGGAAGAGAAATAAAACTCTTCTTTGAAGCCATGTATTTTCACCTTTAAATGACAGTTTTTAAAATGGGCAGTCCAAAGGGTGAAAAGGTAACGGCTTTTTCACCCTCTCCTTTTTGTTTTCTTTTGAACATTGAATAAGATGTGTGCTAACTCAAGCTAAGGGCCTTGCAAAGAAGAGATAAAACTCAAAGGCTTGAACACACGCCACTCAGATTCACAAACCCAACAGGCAACACAATAGGTAAGAACTGCAATTGCCTACCAAGATGAAGGGCAGGAGCAAACACAGCGTGGCAGCGTTCACAGGGCACAAGCTTCAAGCCCCATCTCTCCTCCGCAGGCAACACAGCCAAAAAGCATCTGGTGCAAACACCTCATGCCAGCAAGACATGGGGTCATGAAGACTATTTCTTGTCCCTGCCCTCTCTCCTCTTCTTAGCTCTGAAGATTTATATAGCATGCAGAAATTGCTCAATTCTAATTCTGCCCCTTCAGCAAAGCTGCAGCAACATAACTGAAAACAGTAGTAGCAAATGTGTGTGTGGAGGGAGAAATGTGCAGGTAATTAAGCAGAAGTTATGCTTCTTTACCGTTCACGATAGGAGTCCAGAAGAAATTCCACAGATTTGAAAGTGAGTGTCCCAGATTTAGTAAAGATCTCAAAAGTGAGAATGTGTCCAAAAAATAAAAATAAAAAAAAATAATAAAAAGAAATTACATTTGTCACCTGTCATTTGGAAATGTTTCACACTACCTGAAGTCATTCCCAGAATATTAATATTTCTCTGTTCTTCTTTTAGAGATCAGGTACTGGTATCAATATTACACAGGAAGTTACATCAACACTATTATCTTGGTGGTAGTCACGGTGGGATGTTCACACTGATAACATCCCTGCAAAGACAAGGCTTAACACGCAACTTGGAGTTAAGGGACAGTAATTAGATGTAGTATTACGCTACTTACAATTCAGACATTATATACTTGTAATTCCACTTGGTGGAGCAAGGAACAGTAACATCCTTGAAACAGCTTGACTGAAAGAATTCATCTATAAATATGGCAAAACAGGTGAGTCTCATAAAAAATGAGAAATACCCCTTTTTTTCCTTACAACTTTTGTTAGACTTAATTATTCACCAAGATAAGCCACTATACTGCCAGCAAGTAGACTTCATGATGAGCAGCTCTCCAGCAAAGACTTCCTTTCAGCATTTACTATAGATTTCAGACTCTTGCCAGCAAGACTTAATATAGATAGAATCATAGAACGGTTAGGAGTGGAAAGGACCTTAAGATCATCTAGTTCCAACTCCACTGCCATAGGCAGGGACGCCTAAACCATGTCACCCAATGCTCTGTCCAACCCGGCCTTAAACACTGCCAGGGATGGAGCATTCACAACTTCCTTGGACAACTCATTCCAGTGCCTCACCATCCTCGCAGTAAAGAACTTCCTCCTTATATCTAATCTAAACTTCCCGATTTGTTGGAAGTCTTCCCAGTCCCACATGGAGAGGGTGGTCGGATTCTGTTTGTTTGCTTTCAGTAAGAGGTTATGCTAGGTCCTCAGTTTCTGACCTACATTCTCCTACACAACTGCATCATATGGATTAATTTTACAACATGATGAACTCTTTCCATGCCATTATTTCACAGTAACTCAGAAAGGCCTTCTGACCCAAGCACTTCGTAATACAATCATGAATATAGCCCTACTGGCCCAGGGCATAAAACTGGTCTCCAGCACTCATTCTCTCTTCTCCCTGGAGACTTTCCTCCTTCTCCATTACAGAAGAAGCCTAAGGAGAACAAATGTCCCTAAAATGGGTTTTTGCTAATTCCTCTCCTTTTTTCCTCCCAAATAAACTTTGCTTGGAAAGGCTCTCAGTGTTACAGCCAATCAGTTTCAAGACCAGCTGAGTTATCCCCTTGTACATACCAAAGTACTGTGCAATATGTCAGCCTCTGCAGCCCCCTCCAGTCTCATGGGAGCTGCTCACCACTCAGTTCCCCTGAGATTCATTAAGAGCACAGTTATATCCCCCGCTCACTCCTACCCTTCTACCCCCAGAGATTACTGAAAACACTGGGATCCTCCTGGATTGAATGCACCTTAAAAGGTAACAGCTGCAACACCTCGCTGAGCTACTAGCTGTAAGTTACAGTGATGACTTCCTGTATTTATGCAAGAGCTGCACAAATTCAGCTTCAATAATATCGGAACCTGACTTAGAGGCTTCAAAAGACATTACTTGAAAGCTATTCCAGATGTGTGGGCGATAGCTAGTTTTCCATTCTCACTCTTGGCTGCAATGCTTCAATAACTACTTTATTATTAACTGAAGGCAGCAAGTCCAAAACAAGGACCACAGACTCTCTAAATTTCAGCAAGAAAAAAAGTGAAAAATAGTGAAGCTATAGTTTCTCTAGAACAGAAGTTAAGAGAAAAATTTGAAGTCACCAACTTCACCATTTTGGTGACATGGAAAACTAATCAGCTGAGCCAAAACACCAAGCTTCCCCCCTGAACTGTTAGGGGAGAGGATGCACCGAAACACACTCAGAAGTTCATTTCCAGAACATCAATTAGCCTCTAACAACAAAAGGCACAAAAGAATAGGTTTTGTGGGGAAGGAGGAACACTTTTAAGTGTTACCATCAAAAGAGAAACAAAACTGGCTTCAATTTTGCTTTGCCCAGCTTTCTGCTTTCAGACTTAGGATGTCAAGAAGCCACCCACATCAAGGATGACCAGATATGACTGCAGAGCAAAGGTCCCAAACATCGAAGATTTCACACACACAAAAAAGGAAGTCAAGTTCCGAGTGGAAACCAGAGATTTGTTTATGTTCAAATACTTGTAATCACTGCCAAAAGGAAGCTGTAGGTTTATTTTTAGGGATCTATTTCTAGAGAAAATATTATCTCAATATTGTCATTTTATGGTATTAGAGGAAAAAAAGGTTTCCTTGTACTAAACTTAGAGTCATCGCGTTTCCTGTAAGTAAGGATCAGCTCAAAAAAAGCCCCACTGAAAAATGAGAAAACCTTTCAGGCTTTTTCTTCACTAGATGTTGAATCCACTGCTGCAAACAGGCTAATGGTGCTTCTTAGTCTCACAAACGTGAAGAAACCTCACAGTATTTATACTCAAAGAAAACAAGCTTTCTGCAGAGTCTTGCATTTGGTTAAAGGCTATTTTCAAAAGATGCCACTGATGTTTGCATTATACTAAACTCATTTTTAGGTCATACTAGTATAGAGACTCACTTTGAAGCCTCCAAATGCTACTGGCCTAAGAAATAAACCAACTACTGCATGGTCACCCTTCTCAGTGACCAGCATATCCCTGACATCCAACCTGTCCCCACCACACACGTAAACATGACAACCCAGAATCACAATCATACATCTAAACACATGCACAGAGTTACAAGAAAATAGCAGAAACTGCTAACTACAACAGTGTGCTTGTTGCACACAACAATTTTCTGTAGAATTACCAAAGGTGATAACCAATAGCCAAAGATAAAAGTAAAAATAGAATCATAGAATCATAGAATAGTTAGGGTTGGAAAGGACCTGGAGATCATCTAGTTCCAACCCCCTGCCATGGGCAGGGACACCTCGCACTATACTCATCTAGAGATGATAATACTCATCTAGAAATTCAGATTTCATGGAAACTAAGATAAAGTTCTCTGTATTTTTTCTGCAGAAGAGTGATATCCATTGCTTAAGAGGCTGAACAGATACCTGGAAAGGAGATAATGCACCCAGTGGCTCTGAAGTATAAATTGGTAGCACTATAACAAGTAAAATTCCAAATAACTTAAACTACTTTACCCTTGAGGAAGATTTTTTCCTATACTTGCCACAGAACTCCTCTGTGGTCAAGGCTTTGGAAGAAGGTATTCTGAACTGGTTCTGACCAGTAACCATTAGAAAAACATGCCCCTAATGCCTCCAGAGACAACTGAGGCTCAGTAATAAAAATTCCTGCAATGATGAACTTGGTAAAGATGTTACAGCTCATTATAATATCTAGAAACAAATATGAGGCAGGTCAATCAGCTAGCAGGCAAGCCAAGGCAAATACAACGTAGAGCTAATTTAACTATGAGACTAGTGGCTTCAAGCCTTCTTTACAGGCTGAAGGCCATATTTTATGTTAAAAAACTCTGCAAAGTCTATGTTCTACACTGAAGTTGGAAGCAGCACTTGAGTCTTTCTCCTGGTTGACCTTTCCTGATGTAGGAAAGTCAGGCGTTAGCATCTGACAGTATCTGAAATAAAGATGAAGCTATGCGCAGAAGTGGATATAAGCAGTCAATGAGCAGAGTCTTCTTGTGCTGAAGGAAGAGAGTCCTGCAGTTGCTTATCTCTCACTAGCTCAAAGGCGGATGAAGCACAGCTAAAAGCAGGTACATCTCTTGCAGCAGCACTTAATTGTTGCTCACTGCATTTCCTCAGCACAATTCCTGTAATGCTCTTGCACAAACTGATCATCTTGGTCCCCTATTTTGGAGATATATTTGCAGAACTACAGTCAAGTTCCAGATTTCCTGTTTAAACTCTACAGGATTTATTTATATAAAAATATGGTCTGCAACACCTAGCTTGTGTGCAGTCACCACTCTTTCCTCAGCAGAAATAAAAACCATATTATTAGAGTCAGACCAGCTTCATCCTCTTCACACAGTTCAGACTCTCACTCCAAACATACCTGTCAAACTTGTAATGAAAAAATAGCTAAGGACTGAGGCAGCTGGTCAGAACTAGGTAACTTTAGAGAAAAAAGCTAACAAGTTGGTTTTACACTGCTGCTTCAGGTAGGTCTCTACACGTTGACAAAAATGGAGACTACTGCTGTACAGGCTCCTGCATTACTCACTTGTATAGCATAAACTAAATTCAAATTTGTTGCTATTTTCTGCTAGTTTCATGGTGCAAATAAATGCATGAAGAGAGCATTCTGCGCTGACATGAAAGGAATAAGACCAAGACGGCAGCACACCCTTCTCCCTTGGATTTGCTATTCTTGCTTTTTTTAGCACTTTTTAAACATAATGTACACTGACATCATGATTTAGTAATGCATTTCCACTGCAGACTTGAAGACAAAGGTGACTGAAACAGAGAAGGAAAAATCCAAAGCTACACAGGAGAAAACTCTTTAGTTTTTGTATCAATAATCTTTTTGGACATTCTTGTATTTTAAACAGGAGGGCTATTTCTTGTATACATGTAAACCCACCCTGGCACCTAAGCCCCACACAACAGCATATTCCCCTCTAAACACGCTGCCACTACAGCCACAGTTGTAGGAAGTGTCAATGGTGTGCACCCACATACACTGTGTGCCTGTACATCTCTACCTATCTACATGTCTAATGTGGCCATGCATGGGTGCTTATGGCTGTCACGCATTACTTATAGCTCTTGCCTCTCATCAACTGTCTTTCTCTACCTGCCCAGTTGAACCAAGCACTAAGGCAGGAAATAATTGTCGCATGAAACTGTCAACATGCTTCCTGCTTTTCTAAAGCTGAGAGGGAGAAGTTCTGCCGGGTCAGATAACCCATCTCAGCACATGCAGTGATGCAAACTATTTGCCAGAAGACAAAATTCTGTAACACATCCCTACCTAAGCTCTGCAACACTGAATTTCTGAGGCAGACATTAACATCCCACTTTCAGAGTCATATGGTTTGGGTTGGAAGGGACCTTAAAGATCATCCAGTTCCAACCCCCTGCCATGGGCAGGGACACCTCCCAGTAGACCAGGTTGCTCCAAGCCCAGTCCAACCTGGCCTTGAACACTGCCAGCGATGTGGCATCCACAGTTTAATTGTATGCCTTGGACTGATAACCCATTTTACTCCAGCCAAACCATCCATGTCATGAGTTGTTTTGTAGTCAACACTTACACAGCAATTTCACATGTTGAAAGAGGTTAAACAAAGTTCAGCTGTTAGAAGTGTCAAGCAGCAGGAGCTTGCCACTACACCCCAAATATAAGCCTCATGACACCAAGTTCCACCCCCCCAGTAACACCTTATACATAAAACCTCTCCCTCCTGCTACATTAAGGGTGTAGCTTTCTAGGCTTTGTAACTGGCAAATGAAGAAAGCCCTTGTCATGTCCTCTTCATTCTTAACTGCACGTTCTTTGCCTGTTGTTCTGCATTTGACATTCTAGTAGTAAACAGTGGCAGATCAGAATCGCTCTGCAAGTAATTGTGCAGATTCCAGAACCATGATGTCAACTTTATGCAGACAGAATTCTTTAAAGCCATGGAGATATCCCTTTCTTCCCTCTCTGTGCCCCCTCCCAGTTGCATAAGCTTATTTTTCAACATTTGGCAACAGAACGAACATATTAGACACAAAGGACCAAATTTGTTGTTGCTGTTTTTCTTTTCAGCTTCCTTAATTAGCACTCCAGTATTTGGAAAGTAAAAGGAAAGAAATGCACTGTGGTACAGAACTATCAATATTAACGAACAAGCCACATCTCCCACTTTTAAAAATATTCTGTTTGAGGCTAAATCAGCATATCTAAAAGTGACCTATTTGCAGTAAGTATGTCACCAAGTTTGATATTTAGGTCAGTATTTGTGCAGTAATTCTAGTCCTGAACTTCTGAAAACAGGAGTTCTGTTCACCTCAGGACACACACTTATAGGAAAACCAATTCTAACACCAATTCACAAATCCCTTTAAAAAATTTACTGGGGCAGAGCACAAGAGCTGTCTTGGCTAAGATTGATTCTTTCTAACAGTGAAATCTGATTATTCAGGAGTGATGCTCATTTTTAATTAAATTGAGCCCAAGTCTCTGCAAACATGAATTCAAATCTCTAGCATATATATATTTATTACATGAGTGATGCATTAGGATTTGTCTCATTCTGGAACACCACTAAAAAGTCAACATTGTCAGTATTCCATGGGGAGAAAGACTGCAAAGCAAGCATTCTTTGCAAAGTCTCCTTTCAAGATTAAGCTTGTTATTTAAAAGTTAAAACAATAATCTTCTAGCTCTTTTGAAGTATACAGAAGACAGATATGAATTTTTTTTATAGTTAAACTGAATTGAGCAATTTCATTGAAATATTTTACCAGGGATCATCATCTACATTAACATTTATAATTAAAGTTTCCATTATACTTGTAAGTACTGGAAGCCTCAGTTTCCAGCAGACACATCAGGAGCATGAAGGACTGCAGAAAAACTACCACTGCACATAAGTTAACACGGATGTCAGTTTCAAAACAAATGCCATTAAATAACATCTGTATTTAAAATACAGCCTTCAGTATTACCCATAATAATTCACAAAAGTGCAAGAACTATATATACCACCACAATTAAGGAAGACTCTGTAAGCACCATGTGACTTAACCCATAACAAGCAACTAGAAGCTCAGAGCTAGAAAGCTGCAGCATCTCCCTTCCTGAATTTGCATGCCTTTAGACATCCAATGCTTTTCACAGTATTTCCTTGGTTAGAAAGAATATTTCTACCTCTTTGAACCTGAGTGGCTTCCAGACACCTGAGGCAGAGTACCTCATATAAATGTTGGGGCTTTATCCTGCGTGAGAACACTATCTTGCCTGAACTACAGAGCTGACAATGAAATTTTCTCATTTATTTCCAGGGATGATGCACCTTACAATTAAGCACTTGGCACAAACCGCATCATCTGGAGGAAATTTTGAGTTACTTCTGCAGCATTACTAGTTTCTCTGTTTCTGTTCTTCAGAAACAGTGTTAGTGCACAATACTGCCCACATAACTGCCTTGCATACAATCATGCTCGTCTCTCTTTTTCCATCTAAGGATAGAAAACCCAAACATTAAAAAAGCAACCTGAAGTAGCAAAGTACTATTTCAAACTCCACGAATCTAGAATCCCAAGTCTCAGGTTTTGGGGCTGGGAGGTGGGAAGTTGGGGAAAACGAAGCATCATTTTTGGCTTGAAACATGTTTTGCTAACAAAAAGAATAGCCCAGCAAGTTTCTTTGGTTCTCACAGCCTAAAAAGACACTTGAAACTATGTATTTTCTTTCTACACTTACATAAGAAAAGTGGGAGGTTATCATGAGTGCATGGGGATATGTTCTCATGCTGGCTATCGTCCCGATGCTGTTAGTCATTTGGTGAACCAGAGAGAAAGAGAGAAGCACAGCATGGCACAGAACAAGCTTGTGCTGCCAGTAATTCAGAGGGGCTTTCTGGCCGTTTATCTCTACTTCTGAAGTTCATTGTTTTCCGCTGTTTTTCTCACTCATTAGATTTGCCTTTCATTTATCTGATGTCAAAGCCTCTGGAGATGAAAGGGCACTACTCTCCCAGAGAGAGCCACAAAGCGGCAAGAACTCAAAAACCTAACAGGCCGTGCCTCACCATCTCACAAAACGTGCCTTGGGGATTTTTACCTTGAGGCTTAACAGCCCAGAGCAGGGATGCCAGAACAGTGGGTTTAAAAAGAATTTTAAAACTTACTACAAAAGAAAAAAAAAAAAAAACAACCCTATAGGACATTTTAAAAGATGCATGTGGCGGGAGGTGCAATACTTGCTGTTTGAAGAAAGTTTGACATAATAATCAGATCTCTTCAAAAAACCCACGATCCAGGCTGTACCACTGGCAACAGGCTGGATAACACATTATTGCAGTCTAAAAAGACAAATCTACCATGCCATAAATATCTCTTTAGTATATAAACCCCAGTTGTTTTAGTGTAGTAAAGAGTGTAACAGCCCTATCAAGTATAAAACTGATGGACAATTAGGCCCAACCAGAAAACCAAAGAGAGAGTGCTGACAGCACAGAATAAAACTTGCATGGTAAAAATAAAAATTCAGCTGTTCAAGATACATAAATTACTTTAGAGAGGATTTATCAAAAAAGTGGCAGGGATTAAGAGATAAAACAAGTAATTGCAAAAACAACCTTTCAATAAATCAAAGTGGAACTGAAGGTTCAAAATAATGCAGGCCCTAAAATCCTATATTAAACTGTGCTCTAAGTACAGCATAAAATTTGGTCTATGAAGGCTTTAGTTAGTAATTTATTTTTTTTACTGACATAAAATGACTGCTTATTAACACACACACCCCCCAAAAAAAAACAAACCAACACAAACCACCTCAAATAGTTATTAAACTGAAGAGAGATTCAGCAACATTTCCAAACAAGAAAAAAATCCTTAATTTTAGCCATTTAATCTTTAGGGTCTGTGTAAAGAAAGACAAAAAAAAAAAGACATTATTTTAGGTTTTATTAAGACTGAAACAAAACTTTTAAAACTAAATTTTGGCAGTTACATTTGTCATCCTTTTTTTGTTCTAACAGTCTCACTCCATCCATCCAGCTGGATCAAGATGCAAAGACAGAGAAATTCCAGCACAACACTTTGCTTACACAACCATGGTAGAAAGATTCATTGTCACAGAATCAGAATGGTTTGGGTATGAAGGGACCTTAAAGCTCTTCTGGTTCCAACCCCCTGCCATGGGCAGGGACACCTTCCGCTAGACCAGGTTGCTCCAAGTCCCGTCCAACCTGGCCTTAAACACTCCAGGGATGGGGCAGCCACAGCTTCTCCACACAACACGTGCCAGCGCCTCACCACTCTCAAGATTTCTTGTAGGCCCCCCTGTAGCTAGTAGAAGGCTGCTGTAAGTTCTCCCTAAGCCTTCTCTTCTCCAGGTTGAACAAGTCTGTCTTCACAGGACATGTGCTCCAGCCCTCTGATCATCTTCACGACCCATAGAAGTCTCAGTATAAACACTGAAAAATTCAGTTCCCTATTGCCTGTTACCAAGAGCTCTCAATTTGAGGTTTTTTTGTGCAACGCTAACAGCAGCAACAGCAGTTCATGACAGTGAGCCCATAAAAGGGACTGTAGCTGTGCATCAAAAAGACAGAAGTGGAAAAGATGTTACGAACAACCCATTCAGACAGGAATTATCACTATTCTTACCTTTGATGCTTGTCGAAGCCATCGCAAATATTCAGTGAAGTTATCGAAACAAATGTAGTAGGTCTGGCTCTGTGGTCCAGAGGAGCTAAATGCTAAACAGTGCTGGTGCTTTTTCACTTCTTCCACCTACAGCAGAGACAAAAATGTTAATGAACAAGAATGAAAAGCCTCTTTGCAGACCTCCCCAAGGCAAAGTTAAAGTGTGCCTAAGAGAAGCTCATCAATTAGAGTTAGGCTAACCCTCTCAAACACTGAAGCTGCATCTTGGCTGTCAAGCATTTGGGAAATCTACAGAAGCAAGGAATGAGAACAGAAAGATAAAGGAAGCAAAGGATAAAAACACCAAGGACTTCAACATGTTAAGAGAGACTGAGCACCACAAAACGCTTCCCAGTGAACACACTTAAGGCTGCCTTTACACAACCTACATAACTATAATTTATACTCCTGGTTATTAAAAACAGGCTTAACAAAATGCTGCTCTTACAACCCAATTAAATTCTTTGGCATTTCTCAACTTGCTAAAAAAACACCCAGAATACATCATTCTGCTACCATACACGAGAAGTCCCACACAACTTATGGTCTCAGTGTCTCAGCACTGCGTTCTGGAAAGCCTTTGCACACCAGGAAGTGCAGAGTATTTATGGGGTTGAAGCAGAATTTTATTTTTTTTTTGAGCGATAATTAAAAAAACACTTTATTCTGTGCCAAGCATCCTCCTCCCAAGCTTTGTCAGCAGAAGCCCTCAGTACATTTTCCTCAGCTTGGTTCTCCTTTTAAAATTTGTTGTCAACTTTCAGCTTCACGCAGTCTGCATGGTTTACATGGCATGAGGCATTTCCACACAAGAACAGCTTAGAAATTCCATGCTACAGGATTAAAAAAAAGTTACACAATATTTTCTCTTTTAAAATAAATAATAAAAAGTACGTATTTTTCATTTCAGAGAGAAAAATCAATGGGGACCTGAATCCTGCCCTTTCCACTATGCTACAGCCACGAATACAATTCACTGTCAGAGTTCACCCACTGCTGCTAAAAGAGGACAATGTCCCTACTTTCAGTGCCTCCAGGGAAGAATTGAAGAATCATGTGAAGAATCATGAAAGCAGATAGGAGAAAACCAGCTCCTAGAAGGTGGCACTACTTTTCACACTGCTAGTACAGAATATTAACAAATCAACTTCAGACTGCACATATAACATTGTGAAGATCATTTATCTCTCAGTGACTTTCAAGAATCAAACTTACCAGTGTGCAAGGTAAAGAAGCATTACTTCAGGTGTAAATTCATCCTCAAGCTGACGATTATCTTCCCATTACCTTGGCTAAATGAGCTAATGATTGTGTTCTAAAACACTATATAGGTCAAAATAGTAATGTTGTAATCTTACTGTCTTCACTAAAGTTTCTCAGAATCACAGTACAGTTGAGGTGATGAGGGACCTCTGGAGGTCATCAGGTCCAACCCCCTACTGCTTAAGCAGGACCACCCACAGCCAATTGTCCAGGACTGTGTCCACACAGATATTGCATATCTCTCCAAGGAAGGAGACTACACAACCTCTCTGGTCACCTGTGCCAGTGCTCAGTCATCCTCACAGTGCAAAACAAATTTTCCTTGCGTTCACACTGTACCTCCTGGGTCCAATCCATCAGAAAAAGTCCGGTTTCAGCTTTTTGCAAGTAAAAATGTTTGATGCTGTTAGCTTACAACAGACTACTACTCATACAGTGCTGCACACTGGAAAAAAAACCCTCCAACGTTCAAAATAAGCCCATGTCCTTACTGTTTAATTTTCAGATTTTAAGAGTAACACAGCATAGATAAAACCTCGATGAGAAGGCATGGTACTGATCATACACAATACAGCTGCATGTATCCTTTGTCTGTGTACTCTGTGCACTACCGCACATATAAAACATTGCACATTTAATACTGCAGACAAGAATCTGATTGTGTTTGCTTTGCTTTTCTTTAGCATTTTAATCCAAACATTGTAAATTGTTAAATATTACTCTGGCCATAATCAAAAGTAATTTATATACTTTGATAATCCTATTTACAGAAACAAGCTTTTTGGGGTGGGTCAGAATCACCATAATTGAATGCAGTCTTCTCTGCATAAAGAGATACATGGGATAAGCAAGCAAATACATAAAATGAAATATCTTACTTTTCCACCAATTAAAGGGAGAACATGCATCTTTCCAGTCTGGCTTTCTTTCACTGATGAGACAATTAGGCATGTTCCACAAAGGATAGCTTGGCGTCTTGTCCATCTGTTGACTGGCAAATGTATTTTCCCTTTTCGAACATTGTACATTCCTGAGAGCTGAATCCGTTCAGAGCTGCCAATGCTGTGGGGCTTTCCTGAAACAGAAACAAAAAGCATCCACTTAATCACAGAAAGTCTTTGCCGCTTTCACTCAAAAGTCATCCTGAGACTTAATCAGCAGGTTTTCAAACTATAGACTGCAGTGGGACAAATGAAAGAGCTTCAAAACCATGCAAGCAGGGAATTAGTATCAGCTCCAGTACAGGCTTCTTTCACAGATAAAGTATATGACAGGTTGGGATCATGGAGAGCAGACCACATTAAATAATCTGCAGTAGTCACAGAAGTTTCATTTAATGGTACCAGTCTTCTCTATGGGGCCTGGAAATCAAATCTTCATCCTCAATAGTAAATAACTGTTTACTGTTGAGTTCACATTGACCATTTGGTAACTGCACACAGTGACCATTTGGTAACTGCAACAAGGGGTGATGGTACTGCATGCTAACCCGCACCTCTGCACTTCCATGTCTCTTCTGGCCATCCTTAAGGTCTTGGTTTGAGTAGTTTCAACAGCTTCTGAAAGAATACAGTTCTTACTCTCTCCAGCCCACCCTGTTCAGTGCAAACCACACAAGCACGGTAGTACACTCAGCCACAATGTAAACAGATGCAAGCTATATGAGGCCCCTCAAAGACCCTGCTTCAATCTGAGTAAAGCTTTGGAAAAAGCAAAGTTCTTTTGTCTGTATTACAATGAATTCACTATTTATAATAATTCAGATGATTAGAATGACTACCAATTAGACCAGATCTGTTAAATTACTTTAAATGGCTCAGAGTCTACTAATCTAATCTATTAATAAGATTCTACTCTATAGAAACCATCATTAACAATGGCAGCACAAAGACAAGCATCTCTCATCTCCGCTTCTACAGGACCATATTCTTTTAGAACATTAATGGGAAGAAGCACAATTTACTCATTCTAAAGTGAAGGATTTATTCACAAGTTACACTATCAAACCCTAAACAGTCCAGCCCAGATCTGAGTCATCCAAATAAACAAGAGATCACCATGTTCAAGTTAAACCAGTTCAAATTTCTGTGAGAAAACCAGTGTTGGTGAAACCTTGGGAGCTCCACTGGATAAACAAATCAAAGGCCATGTTAATTCATGTAGCTTCCGCATCATAATAAAAATTAAATAACTCAATTTCCTAAACCCAATTTTTATCAAATTCTTAAAAACCAAGGAAGTAACAACTATTTAGGACTCCAGGAAAGCAGAGAGTTAATCCTTTTTCTAAAACTAACATTTCAGACCAGTGCCAATTAAACTGCAACAGTGACAAGTGCTGCACACTATTACTCCAACTTGCTATTACTCCTGCTTGTATGACAGCTCATTTGTCTCAATGAGTCTGCACTTGCCTTCAAATTATCTATGGGAAGATAGAAGACACCTACTACATGGCCTACCCACTGCCATTCTATCACCCCCACCTACCCTGTGCCAATTCTTTCTCTTATCTTTAAAAGCAACTTTCTTCAATCTTCCTGCCTGTTTAATGAGCCAAGACTTGGCACAGCCAGCCTCAAGCCTTGCTCTGCTCTAATAAACACTAGCATTTAGGCTACCAATGTCTGCCAGTTTGGATCTGCAGGAACATCACTGTTGCTTGAAGCTAAAAGACTGAAACTTTAATGCCCACAGGGTATCAGCATCTTATACAAAAATAAATGCCCCAAGAAAGCAGTGATTTCACTGCCAAGCAAATTCAATCCAACAACAGAAGCTGTGCATAAACACTTTGCCCAACAGAATACAGAGAAACAGGGGGGCATCCATTCTATGCAAAGCTACAGAAAGACTGATAAGGAATACTAGCGATTAAAACAAAGCAACTCGGCCTTAATTAAACACAAAAGCCAAATCGAACTTAACATTTGGAATATGAAAAATGTGGTTGCTAAAGTAACTAATAATTTACCTAGCTTCTGCAGAACGAAGGTCTCCATGCCAAAAAGCATTGATTGAAGAGTTAACTACACACAGAAACAATAAAACCTCTGTGACAGAGTAAAAAGTGCTAGTAAGTGTTAGAAGTAAGGTTGCATAAGGAACAGCTGTCAGGGTTGTGAGCACTTTCACCCCAAAAATGATGTTTTATAGTCATCTTCCAATGCCTGTTTCTGGCTGTATACTCTCTAACTTCACTGGAAAAGCACAAGCCACTGCTGACTGAACCCCTCAGGATGGCAAAGCACAACCTCAATCCCTTGGGAAGCCAAGCTCATCTAGCATTTAATATAGCCAAATGCAACTTCACCCATGTAGGAACAATGGGCATAATTCACACATAATATGGGCAGACCTGTGTCCTGGAAAACACCAAACCTCAGAATTTATTTGGGATTACGGTAGATAACAAAGAGGACGAGGTTCCACTACAGTGCTGAGGCCAAGAGGCTTGGCAATAAACACGACGGCATTCAGGGGCAACAGAGAAGTAACATTACCCTGCCTGGGCTAGAGGTAAAAAGACTATCACACTGGGTGCACGTGCTTCAAACAATGGTGAAAAATTAGTCTTTAGAAAAGTTAGAGGTTAAAAAAAAAAAAAAAATCAGAAGCTGAAAAACCTGCTTTCTAGGACCAGACCCTCTTCACCTAGATACACGACATTAGGCACAGATGGACCCATAAAGCTACTCAGAAGTCTCTATAAGGCACTTCTTGTAGTTTCATATAAATTCAGAGAGGCTGTTAAGTCACAAGTCACAGTAACAATTAGTATCGTCAGTAAATGTCTACTGGAAAAGCCAGAACAGAGCTATGACTAGAAGTATTCATGCTAAGTATGAACTGTACTTTCTCTCAAACTTCAGATTTGATGGGAAAATTACCAGCATAAAAATCTTCAGTTATTCCTAGAAATATAAAAGAATTAAAACAACAGCCCCTTCAAGCTCCAAGGATTTAAGTTTCCTTTTCCCAGGAACTACTACCTTTTGCTACATGAAAGCTAGAAGGTTCCTCATGAGAACAAACAAATACTGAGCCTACTTCATTAAAGCAAATGGTTCCTCTCTTCCTATTCTTGTCTATTTCCACTACATAACCAACCATCTGGCTGGAGCAGATGATGTTTCAAGGTCCCTTCCAACCTGGGCTCTCCGACGATTCTATCATTCTATAACTTGGAAACCTCATGTATTATACTGGATCGCATGTTGTTGCCTGAGACACAATCTGCTCGCACATTCAGTTTTCTTCCTGTTCAAGGGTTGTAATCATTGAGATTTGATAATATCAGCGTTCCATCATCATGCAAGCCAGGGAGAATGGGAAGTCAAAAGCCGCTGGCTTGTTTTAAGTAGAGGTTATTTGAGGACATACTGACTAGTTGTAGAACCAGATTCCTAAATCCACAGAAGTTCTGCAGGTAACTGTGAGCAAGAGCTGTTTGACATGAAGCAGCCTTGCCTACTGAAATACAAGCTAGGACAGACTGCATCTTTAAAGAACTCAGGTATTTGCTGACAGGAGAGCATAAAGGCAGGAAAAGTTTAAGTGACAGAAAGCTCTGCCGCAACAGAAGTGAGGTGGGACTTACGAACAGTGTGAAGTGATCCTAACACTGGCTGTTCCTCCCTTCAGGAAGGTAAGTGGCAGGTGGCAGGTCTCACACCACCCCACAGTTCAGCTCCTGCAAGAGGGCTCATCCCTGACATGCTGGGTAGCAGAGGACAAGGAAGTGGCTCAGAGGTGTACCTGCCTTTTCTATGGCCTGGAAAATAACCAAATAAGAAGGCAAATGACCTTTTTCTTTCAAGTGTACAGGAGGGATGGGGCAATTTGGGTTCCACCAGAGTACCTTTCGGCTAAGGATCAAAGACAACAAATTATGGCATAACCATGGCATCACCACCAAAAAAGTCAGTTGGTTTTAAGGCAACCTACCAATGCCAGCGGAAGCACCATTTTTAAGCAAAATGCATCAGCAGTTCTAAAATTACGTTCCTCAATCTGTCTCACAGACCTCCTGTTCAAGATTTAGAAGACTGCATGAGATTCACATTCAGAATTCTCTTCAGTTTTAACTATACCCACAGGGAGCAGATGAGTTTTCAGAGGAGCCTGTGATACTATACTGAAGCCGACAGTTGTGCAGATAAAACGGTAATGATGATCCTTTGTGACTTGAAACATAAAATTGAATCCTGCCAAAAACTTTTAAGGTAATTATTGTTGCTGTGATCAGAGCGGAGGCAAATATGCCAGAACATCTAGAAGAGCTGCATACCAGAAAATGCTTTTCAAATGCTAAGAGCCCAACCAGAGCAGTTTTGAGTATTTTAGCAAGAAACCATAAAAAGAAAGATTAATTTTCACTCCTGTCAGGACTCCAAGACCACAGCAACTCTAAAGCACCCCCACAACAGGACTTTTGTTCTGCATGAGGCATCAGAGGAGATGCCTCAAGGAATTATGAGCAGACCACTTGTTTGGCTATCTTGACATTCATGGCTGAATTCCTCTCACTTTTAGCTTGTCCCAGGTCCTGGGGGGAAACTAGTGGTATTTAGAACAAGGACAGAGAAAAGCAGGGAATCTGACTGAAACAGTGGGACTGCCATTGGAACCATAAACCCTACCCTGCTTCACAGGAAGCACGGATGGGACACGAATGATCTTTCATAATGTTAAAGACCTAAGACCTCATCATGAGCAGCCTTATGCTGGTATGCAACATACTGCCATCCTGCCTAGTGCAAAGACTTCAAACCCTATTAAATAAATACTCACAGCCACTTGCTTTGAATTCTGGAGTAAAGCTCTTTATCCCAGCGATGGAAGGCACATGGAATACATTAGCATCAGAAGTTATAAAATTCCAGCTCATTGTGGGACATAAAAGTGCTCAGGGGAAAAAAAAAAGAACAACCAACCCTCTCTGCAGCTATACGGCTGATAAAGTTGCAAGTACTTATTATTCCCCCCCCCCCCCCATATGAAGAGTACAGCCAATAAAGTCTGCCTCTAAAGAATGACTTAAGACATTACCAAAATAAGAGCGGGTAAAAGTGTTGACATAAGAAACGCATTCACTTCTATGCAGCGGGCCTTATTTTTATTACTAATATTGGTCTGATGGAATGAAAACTAAAAGTCCTCCAAGACCTGCATGGCGCAGCCAGCCCAGCCAGCTGGAGAGACTGCCCACCCCGAGCCATCTCGAGTATTCACCAGGCCTAGGAGAGGCTTAAGTTATTCAGAAGGAATAAAGTCTAAGTTTGAGGCTTTTCAGAAGTGACTGAATGACTCTGAGTGCCTAATTTAGGGTTGTCCTTTTCCTGCTGCAGCTGGGCCAGCTACAGAGGTAGTCATCCTCATCTGCACGCTGCTGGGTCCCTGGCTCGAGGCCAGCATCACATCAAGCCTACTGCATCAGCTGCTCCTCCTAAGCTGTCCCCAAGCCCTTTCAGACAAAACAGACTGCTTTAATGTTTTGTGTCTCTTTGACTGAGAGGCCTTAGGGACAGCTCACAGCGAGTAGTTCAGCATGGAGAACAGAGAAATGGCACATAGGGGCCAGGGCTGTAACACAGTGGCTGCTGCCGAAAAGAATATGTAATTAAACCCACCCACAGCTTTCAGCAAGTCATTCCAGACACATTATTTCACACACCAACATTCTGTGAACATCAAGTCTTGTATGCAGAGGAAGAAAAGAAAACCCCAAAACCACCCAGTCAGTTTTGAAGACTTTGCTCTGAATCCATTCTGGAAAGCTGGACTATTTCCTAGATGGCCAGGTGAAATCAGCAGGATGCATGGCAGCCTCCCAGGTCACAACTGGAGCCCTGCCTCCACCATCCTTCTGAACCGAAATCAGGAACACCTCACACTCCCCTCACCTGCAAAACTGCAAAATGAAGCTCAGCACTGGTTTTGCCTGGACGTAAATGCAAAGAGGCCTCAAGTAGCTCAAAATGCTGAAAGCCCTTGAGTGTCTTTGCCCACCCTTCGGGAAACTGCCACAATAGCTGTTGCTGAACCTTTACTGCCAGATCATTCTGCAGATCTCTACTTTTGCCCAAACCCTTTCAATTCAGTACAGATGAAATACTGCCCACAATGTTTCTGAAGCTTCTCAATCATGTAAGACTGCTTTCCCCCTGCATTCTTGTCAAACCAAGGACAGCGGCGATGACCTCAAGGCAAGGCTCAGCGCAATGAGATGTATAAAAATAAAGCAGCACGTTGGATTAATAAAAAAGGGGAAAAAAAGTGCCCAAGGAAGTAGAAAAGCACAAGTGAAAAGTCTGAAACTATACTGCTCTCATTTTTATTTTAAACTTCTGAAGAAAGACTACTTACAGTTACATGCTTATTAGGAGTAATTTTACTTGTAAAGGTCCACACTGTCATAATTTAAGGACAGGCACAGAATTAGCAGGTTTTATGTTGAACTATGTTCAAGGATCACGTTGTAGACTCTACCAGCAACCAACTGAGGATGCTTTTGTGAAGGTAACAGACCAAATACATATATAGCAAGATTTCACCTGGCAACTATTCCCAAGCCAGCGGCTGAATTTTTGCACTCATATCTCAGACCCTTAAAAATTCTGGTGAGGTTTAACACAAGGCTGCCAACTGATTTTGTATTGCTCTGTGGAAGAAGGACTCAGTCACCATTAGGCTCTTCTTATGGGCATGTAACTATTAGCATAGACTTCACTCATTATACTCATTTTGCTGCACCCCATATTAATATGGGGGCTGGAGGAAACTCTGCAGTAGTTACTTTCAGGAATTAGCAGTTAAAGCTCTACTGCTTGAAGGCTATTACCTTTTCACCTAAGAAACAAAAGCAGCCCGTAAGTATTGGATTTTACTGAAGAGTGTTGCTTTTTTCTTAAAATAAGACAAAAGAAAAACAAGCTTTTAGCCTTTGTGAAACATATTCCTACTTTACAACATTCTTAAAGACAAGCATCACTATATGATGCAATACAGTAAAACATAATTACTAGTTTTATAGCAACGATCCTGCCTTCCACTTATACTAAATCCTCACGGGAAGAAAGGTCTGTATGAATTTCATAATGCAGCAAACATCCCTCTCTTTTTGCCCCAATGAGACACAGTTCAATGTTTGTTCACTTGATCATTCCATGTGTTCCAAATGAGTGATCATTCCATCATTCCAAAACTCACCCTCTTCACACAGGAACCTCAAACTCATGGGTATCAACACTTTAAAAGATACGGTAAGAAAAATTTAACATAAATTACTTTGTTTAAAATGCTTTTCTGTCAAGTGTCACATATTTATCAGTGGAAAAAAGCTGCAACAGCTTTACTGTCAAAAGCTAAATATCAACCAGCTTAAACCAATAAGCTTCTGAAGAAAAACCTAAGAGCGATTCAGCAGAATTCATTTAAGAGTCATTGTTAACCAGACTCCTACACTACGACACCTTAATAAAGGCAACAGGCTAAAGTAGGATATGTAGTGGTGAACAGGACACTACTTGCAATTAAAAGCAAGCAAGCACAGTAGAAGTTCATCTGGATTACTACGTAGAGGCAGCAAATCCAAAGCCTTGGAATCCAATTGTTGTGACTGTAACTGTAATGAATTTGATGTCCAGCTGCTCCAATATATGTTGACATGTTTTACAGCTGAGTACAGCATGTATAAGCAAAACCCCAGAAAGACAGGCTGTTCCCCCAAAACAAATTGAAACTCCACCTCAAACTCTTCATCCCATCTATCCCTACAGACTGCTCCTGCAGCTGAAACACAGGTCCTTCATATTCAAACCCCCAGCCCTAAGCATTCCCATCTCTCTCATTTGTCTGCAGAAAATCCAAGCAAGTTACATTCAGACAGGTTTGTTTATTTCAGCAAAATAATAAGGCTCTCAAGGCACCCCGATGTCCCAACTTCTGCCTGCATTAAAAATACAACAAGGTGCAGGCTGAATGCTGCTGCTATGTTCAAATACTTCATTTTGAAGAAAGCTCAAAGATGAGAGGAGTCACCTGCTCTTCGCTAGCAAAACTCAACACCAATTCCTTTGGGAAAGCACCATATGCCACCTCTGCAAGGAAAAATAACTAAAATATCCTGAGAAGGAGCCATCAAAAAAAGGTATCATCTTCCTGTGCTTTACCAAAGCTGTAAAAATCTGCAGTACTGGTCTAGAGGCTTCCAGAAAGTACTATCTAAATCAACTTTCTCCTCCTGAACTTAGGATTCATTTAAGGAAGCTACTGAAGTTCTCCAATGAGATCTTCTACCAAGTATTTCTGCTCAAAGTAAATTTAAAACAGAATTAGCCTCATACTGAGAAGATGTGTGCTAGTATCTGATCACACCCCTTACATATATATCTTACAAAGAATACTTTAAGCAATGCATTTCAAATGATCCCTTATTAAGATAGCCTCAGGAAACTTTACTTTCCAAATAGTTTTACAATTGTATACAGTGACATGAAAGAGGTGAAAAATTAATAGAAATGGGCTAAAACGCTAAACCTTACCAACTTGGCAGTAGTATCACCACTTGCACAACAGCACATATAGCTTCTGTAGGATGGAACTTAATGAGTGCTCAAATGAACTTTCCCTTTTCTCCCCAATTCAGTCCCCATAAAACAGCTGAACAGAATGCTGGAAATGGGCATTTATTTTTGGGAAGTCATGCAAAATTGAATTTTATTTGTTATGCTCCCAACGCACAATGAAGCCACAAGCACAGTAAAACCCCTGGCATCCCAAGGGGTACTTATCCTGTCTAAAGCAATTGCTGCATTGGCAAAAGCTCTGAACTAACGGACTGTTTTAGGCAAGGCCGGAGTCTTGATGGAATTCAAAAGCAAAAATCACACTGATGACTCCACTGAAGTTAACAGGGGCTTTCAGGTTTTATCAGTGTTAGATGCTCAACGTGAAGCACAGCAATGCAAGCTCAAAATAACTACTTGAACACACATTTCTCCAAGAAGGAACAATGACAGCCCCTGGCAGAAGTTCATCCAAGTCTTGTGGCACTATGACAGGAAGACAGAAATCCATGCCCCCTACCAGCAAAGGTTGAGCAACCCCCCCATACACCCCTGCACCTACCTGTCTTGCCCTGAGAACAGAAGATGTGGGAAGTCAAATTAAAAAAAAAAATAAAATAAATAAAAATTAAAAAATGAGGCAACAGAGGAACAAATATGCACACTAGGTCAAGGATTGTTTCTTTGAACTTCACATATAACACAAATGCTACCTTTCAATGTATTCTAGACTAAAATTCCACCAACTGCAAGATGACTGAACTATTTTGTGTGTTACATGGATTCAAGTTCAAAGTATAATGATTTTTCTCTTTGCTCTTTCATCAGAAGAAAGAAGTCATGTATTCTACAACATCTCTAAGAGCTTGCAGTAATCTAAATCCTTGTAAAGGTAAAGCATTTTAAGTATGATACTTCCTACAACAGACTACTGTACCAGCATTACTGTATAGAACAAAACCTAAACTCAAGTTTTATCATAGGACCCAGCTGATAAGCAGCTTATGTCAAAACAATTCTGTACAGTAGTGCAAGGCTATTCCTAGCACATCTCAATTAGGTCTAGTTTAAAAAATCTCAAATAATTGTGATATGGAACAATACTGAAAGATGTATATGCTGTCTGATCAAGTCCCTCCAAAATCTAGCACTGTAAAAAGGACAGAATGCTGGATTTGGAATTGTCAATACCTACAACTAAAAGACATATTACCTACTAAATAAATAAAAAAAAGAAAGGAGCTAGTAGGTAAAAATTGAGTGCCTGCTTTAAGTTGCACAAAGAAAAAACACAAAACCCACAACAGCACATTAGTCAGAGAGAGCTATCTGTCAATTTTAAGTATTAAACATTTCACAGTCAGCTTCATTAATATGAGATTTCCGTGCTATGAGTAGAAGGAGTTCTGGCTGGGCAATGTCCCCATAAACCAACCTTACTCCATCATATCAGCCATTCTGCTCATAACTTGCTAGGTAAGCTTAGCTCATACATTTTGTGTCTACAGCTCAGCTGCTTTCCCCACATAACAGCAGCCAGCATTTGTGAGTGTGTGTGATTTTATGTAGTATGTTTATACAAACCTTTTTCTTCAAACAGCTAATCAAAGCAAGTGTCTTTTTGGTTTGCAGATTTGAGTTCAATGAGTAGCACAGGATCTCTCTTCAGCAGAAGGGAAGGGCTTCAGCAAGCCTGGAGGACTCTCCAGTTGCATCTTTCTCCCCCTCTCTCCCATGACTCCATAGCTAGACTGCTCCTAACAACACCCATTACAGCTCTCGCTTATCAGCAAGAGCAGCTTCAAAGATTCAGAGAAGTCTGGATGATGGAAAAGAAAAAACAGGATCAGCAGCTACCCTTTGGAAAGCTTCCCTACCCTGATTTCTGCCTGCTTATAGCAGACAACCTTGTTTTGTTGCTCAAGAATGTGCACCCTTTGATTTGCTCTAAATCAAATTCTGTCATTCAAGTATTTGCCTTTTTAATATTTACATGACAAAGGTTGGATTGTGTTGACATATGTTAAACTTGTATGTCAATGCATGAAAATGCACAGCAGTAAGAGGCAAGTTTCATCAAAACTGTACTACAGATCACAGTTGTGGGGGGGAAGACAAAGGAAAGAAAGCTGATTTTATAAAGTGAGAAGAAGGAAACAGTGGGGAGTGAGAGATACATATCCTGAAGAAACATGAAAGAGAATATTTTCCCCAATGCCTTTCTACTGCTGGACAGAGAGGCAAAGATTTATCTCATGCCCACAGATATCAAGTTTGACACTGTTTCTTCTCTTTTCTACCACGGAGACTAGAAGTAACTGGATAGCGTATGGGAATTGTCTAGGAGAGCATGTCATACAGTTTTATTACAAAGGAGAAGAAAAAAAACCCAGAAGAGACTGGCTTTTTCCATTCCCTTTTTAAATTAAAGCAGCTATCACACATCTGAGTCATCCCCGAACCCATCAGTTTTCTGTCCAAAGCACTCCAAAGGTCTGCAAAAAGACAATGACAAGTGCTAGCTCATAAGGCTGACTACACTCAACAAGTTTCTTGTTTCATGCTACACATCCATATAAGAAAAATGTTGAAAATTTCCACATCCATAGCAAGGGAAAAAGCCTGTACAAAAGTACAGTTTCTCAAGTATACAGTCTGATTTAGGGCTCCTGAAGCCTCTTTTAAGTCAGGAAGTTATACAGGAGAAATCAAAACAAGTTTGTAAATTCAGCTTTGACAGGGAAGTGAGTGTGCTAAAAGGAAACCCAGGAACTTGAAAATTCATCAGAGCACCACTTCAGCTCTGGTTCATGGTAATTTAAAATGGGATCCACAAATACCCGACGTGAGCGTTTGGCACAACACCGGTAGGATCAACTTTAAGCTGGGGCTACTTGTCAAAGCTTTCTCCTGTATGTGAAAATACCCAGAAAGGTGAAGTGCCCATCTAACTATCTGAGGACCTCATCCTGAAAGCTGAGCACCTTCTTTATTGGAATTTGAATCAAGACCTCTCAATACCAAGAGAGAAGAACAGTCCAACTGGACAGTGTTCAGCACAATACACAGCACAAGGAAATCCAAATTGTGGTCAGACCGTAACAATATTTAATTTTTTCTGCAACAGAAATGAATGCTTTCTGTATCATTGGACAAAAACACTGTGGCTAGAGGAACATTGTATTTAAACTGTTTACTTGGAAAAAAAAGCAAAGCAACTGAAAGCATTCCACCCTCCATCTATGTCCAATACTAGCAGTTAGAAACAAACAAACAAAAACTCCTCAACAAAACCAAAACCACTCCCCTCCAATGCACATCATTTTAAAATTCAGCACATCTTAATCTTATTAAAATTGTACTGAACCCTCCACCCTGTAATCAGCAGGGGAAACCCTACAACATGCAAGATCTTATTTAAGCGGGTTCTCTATCTTGATCTACCCCCTCTATGTGGCCTGAAGTGCCTTGGTCCTTCCAAAGGAAGGGGTGGCATCATGTTTGTTTTTCTGAAAGCCATTTCACAAGTCACTTCCATGCAGAGGATGGCCTGGAATGCAAATGGCCTGGAGCCTATGACCATGTACCCAAAATAGCAGAAATCCTCTCCTGTGCCATCTCACTGACCGCTTTACTGAACTGAAGAGAGGAGGAACAAGAGAAGGTGTACCAGAATTCCCTCCTTTGCTTCCCCTTTTCAGAGACATACTGCCTGACTGGACACAGCAACATGTCCACAACACAAAGGCATTCTTCAGAGATAATTTCTAGAGCTGATCTCTCCAAAACACGCATGAAGTTTCACTAGCATTGAAAAGCATGGAAAGTTTGTGATGCTCTCATTCACATGCATTTGCAGGATTAAATTAAAAAAAAAAAAAAAAAACTGGACAGATTTTTAAAAGAATCCTTCCAAACATACTATCTTTTTGATTCCTCTGCCCACTCACCCTCCTTTGGGGGAGAACTCAGCATTTCTATTTCTATTCCAAAGTTTGAGGCTCCTCAACATTTCCATTTTTTTTTTTTTGACACTGTCTATTTATGCTTCAAATATCTTTATCTCCACCCCAGCATGAAAGGGAAGGAAGAGGTCAAGGATATATTATACTTGCAAGCAGGTTTTTAACCCTCTGTGAAATATCATCATTTTACTTTCATTGATAATATCACAGAAACAAAAATTTGTTCAGTGAAATTTATTATTAGGAGGAAAACGATCAATGTTAATTACAGCCAAGCTATTTACTCTGCCCAACGGAAGCATGTTGGGTGCAAAACACCAAGCATTGCCACCTCCAAGCATATTCTATTATACTTCAAATCAGCAATATTCATATTGATAATTTATTCTTTCTTTAATGGAAGTTTCATCTACAGTATTGCCGTATTAACTGATTTAATAGATACTCTAATTTCCAGGCATTTTAAGTAGTAGATGATTTATAGCTAGCTAGACAGATCACATTCGGCTGTTTAAAGGACAATGAGACTTAAACTGAAACACCATAAAATTATTCAATGGAAAGTCTTTTACCAAAACTAGTAAAATATGAAGTAAGCAAACAGCTTTCTTTTCTATTTGATTCATATTCTGGATATGTTCAAGCCTAAAACTGGAACACGTGTGCTTGACAACAGCTTTCCTTAAGAACTTCAGCAAAACCAAGCAGGAATAGAAGAAAAACAGTAAGCTCGTACATTGGCTAGCATACTAAGTGTGAAGGCATACATGAGAAGATGGCACTCTAAGAAAGGATACTGCAAAAGCAAGAATGGGACATAGTTATTCTATCAGCAGCAGTTTACATTAAGCCTGTTGCTCAACGACTCACGAAACTCACAGCACACTGCAGAATACAGGCAACTCACGCAAGTCCCTAGAGTGGGTCCATTACTCTGCCCTCACAAACCTAAACTGGTGTTGGTAAACACATCTCAGGGCATTAGGCAACAGGCCAACCTTGCCGAATCACCCCTGCCAATGCTGGTTTGCAAGAAAATGGGAGACAGCTGCCGAGTCAGCTATTGCTGCCCAAATAACAGAATCTGTGCTAAGGGAGCTGGGAACTGCCACTGTCATTGTCACATGGGGTTGTGTGCCTGTGTGCTTGCTTGCGCATGCATATGGGGAGAAGGATGAGGCCCTGAAAGCAGGCTTCCTCTGGCTGGAGCACTGAGCAGGGACACCGTGCTGCTACTGCCAGCAAAAGCACTGCTCCAAGAGCCTGGGCAACCAGCTGCTCAGCAACACAGGAAAAAGGAACTGTGGTCATCTACAACTGCTTTCAGCTGCAAGGGACACTGGCATTCCTGTTTTGTTATCAAATCTAGATGATGAGGGGAAGGCTTACAAACAGTCACACACCAGGGGAATGCCTGCAAAAGTTTAATGGGAAGGAGGGATGAGGGGGAGAATTACGCCTCCAGGTGAAGAAGTGAAACACTTTCCCCAGTTGCCTCAGTTCGTCTTGCTCAAAGCCCTACTCATAAATCTGGGGTTTTGCAGTGGCTTCCCGCTAGTTTTTGAAGCAAAGTAAGCCAGTGACCTGGAATGTAATTAAGGGAAAAGAACTGTGCAGTTTACCTCATCCCATTTGCATTATGCATACTAACTCATAGTATAAAAAGCTGTTTACAAATACTTTTTCTTGCTGCTCCACCGAACTATTTGTCATTAGAATTGGTAATACAATGTGAAAACTCATGAGGTGAGTTTAAAAACATTTCGGTTTGCGTTTACTTCAGTTATTTGTCTTTTTTTCCTACAAAAGCATACAGTTGTCTTGGCTGCTCATAAACAGAGAGGCTTTGAGCAACCATAGTAGCTGTACTCAAACATTTATACAGCTTAGCATTTCAACAAAAAACACTCCCGCGAGTTTCTTGGCCTCTGTTCTCAGGGAGGCCTTTTCCTATAATTGCTGTTAGTTAATACTTTCTTTATCCCCTCCTTGAAATGCTTTCACTATTCCTTTGCCTCACATTTTGTTACTTCCAGGGCAGAACTCACCACTGTTTCCACAAGCTGACTTTAGCAGTTCATGTGTTCCCTAAGGATGAAATGAACAGACCGAAGTCCTGTTAGGAAGGCTTATCACATAAACCAAGATCACAGTTACTTAACATGGCACAGATTATGTTCTTGAGACTACCTTTAATACATGGTAAAAATGATACAAAGCACATTAACAGACCAAGGCTCAACCAGGAACCAAGAGTGCCATACCATCAGTCAGAAAGGCTCGACAGATTTCTACAGATGAAATAACCAATTGAAAGCTTGTCCTAACAAGCTTTGGAAGAAAGGTGCTCAGATTTCTAAGGCATGTCCGAGGAAAGCTGGCTAGTATATTCTACTACTCGGAAACAAGCACAGCAAGCCAACCAGAGCTTGCTAAGGAAGCTAAACTGCCCACTCTGCTCCAAAAAATAGGCTTTGTTTGAATTTGGACTTGGAGATTCCAGCTCCAAGGAGGCGATGCGCTAGCAGCTGTCACTGCGGTCTTGTCCTACTGCATCATGGAGCCTGAGGCCTTCACGTGGCTTCAAATCCTTTGACTATCTTTGGAAAATAAACTCATCAGCCACCAGAACCCAATCATCAGAGCAAACACAATTATTATTTTTTTTGGGGGGGGGATGAATTTCTTTGCTTCTTAACTGTGAAACTTTTTTCTTCGAAATCTAAGCTGAATGAGGTACTGGTCTTACCAGCCCAGTTTGAAACAGCCACACCTACATAACTCAGTGATTTTGAAACAAGAACACCTCTGCAAAAATTGTATAGGCATTTTTTTGTACTATTTTTTTTAAACTAGAAGTAGTTACTTCTTGAAGAACATGAAGGTGCTGTTTTCCAAGACTCTTTAAGCTAATGCAAGAAGACATTTTGAATCCACACATAGTATTAAGCTTTTACCACACCAGATTCAATGCATGGAAAGAAAATTCTCATGTTCCCTCAGTAAAGTTTGCTTGTGGAGATCATGGAAATGATCTGAGAGCACTGTGCAAGGCCTCAGGATACCAGACTGAAACACAAACTTCTATCCCCAGTTTTTCTTGCTGTCTAAATTTTATGCTTTGTTCACCGTTTCAGGGGAAAAAAAAAAGTTAAGAAAAATGAATGAAAAAAGCACACAGACAAAATTACTTTTACAGCATTCTATGTGAGCTGCAAGCAGACCAGCTGTGTTCATCCAACTCTCATTAGGGGAAAAAATACCTGTTTGGGAGCAGAGTAAATACAATTCAGTTCATCAAGTCAGACTTGCTTCGAAATCTATTTGCAAACTTTGTTGCCCTAACTAGGTACTGTCACAATGATAACCTCAGTACAGTAGCTCAGGACTGCTCTTACATTTCCTGGAAATTGCTGCGACAGACAGATTCCCTGTGACTAAATATAATCATCTTCCCAGAGATGCCTCAGACAGGCTCATAACTCTTCTGAAAAGGAAGTCTGCTGAAAGGTAAGAATGTGACAGCAGCAGTTTTAGAGAGAGATCAGGCCAAGAGATTGCAATGAGGAAAAAAGCACTCTCTGGAAATCTGTCCTTTCAAAGCTCAGGACTCTATCAAGTCACCTTCAACTTTATCTACACAACTCTTCAACAAATAATACGAGTCCTGTTGAATAAGTTCATTATTTGATGTACTCTTCTAACTTCCTCCTTAGGCTGAAGGCCAGTTACGCTCCAAGGCATTTCTAAATGTATTATTTAATGAAAACAAAAGAGGAACAAAACACATTTAACACATTTCTCAGAGGTGTATTACTGAAAGAGATGCTATCAAGTACAAGACTTACCCAACATGGTATAGATAACTTCTTGCTGCAGATGTAGCCCTATCAAAAACAAAGGCTGTTTCGGGCTGGAAAAACAGCGAATGCTGCAGGCACTGCTACTGCTGTACACTTCCCAACTAACCAGAATTTCTGCCTCTGGTACACTGTATTGTTACCATGTTTAAAGAAAACCTAACCAGTTTCAACAGAAGCAACATAAAGCCACAAAACTACTCTCATCAACAAAAGGCAGTTTTAATTCATTGAAATTATACAGATATATCGAGAATAAGACTTGGTTATAATATAGAAACTACTTGATTTACTGTCTCCTCAAGAGCTAGCCAGCACTGCAGGAAAGCACATCAAAAGTAACATTTTAAAGCAGACAAGTCAACAGGATTACACCAGTCTGTGGAGGAAAAGTGCATTCAGTCTTAAGTATCATTAGAGATTCTGTCTTCTATGTTATGTGCTGTGCTAGAAGAATACTACCAGATGTACACACTCAGAAAGGTAAAAGGAGCCTGTGAATCTGCCAAATACAAAAATAGTCAGCCGCCAGACCCCTCAACCTGAAACTAACAAGGATTTGTCTAGATTCTGTGAAAACCCACTGAAACTTTGAGCTTTTTATTATTTCCTTAGTTTATGGGTGAGTTATGAAATAATTCTGCTTTCTTCAAGCAAAAGGTGCACACTTTCTATAGACAGCCATGTGCAGCTTTATCTGTCCCTCAGCACAAGTCCTGCATCATTCTGCACCCCCACTCCCATTCTACCCTCTCATCTGTATCCACAGATGATGATCCAAGTAATATTTTCCAGCCTGCAATTATAATGAAGTTTGGTTATTTTTTTTTCTCCTTCTTGTTAATACATTGCTCCAAGACTTGTCATCCCACTGCTCTGAAACAAAAATAGTACACTTCTGAAGAGAACCTAGCCACTTGTTATTATAAAAAGATTATCATGTCAGTACAAAGGTTGTTGTTGTTTCTAACAGAGTTACTCAAGCATCCTGCAATAAGCCATTCAGAAGTTCATCGTTACTTGTCCAAACAGATTAGTCATATTAGTGCTGAAGCAATGGCATTATGTAAAAGGCTACTTCTCTCTGATCTGCTTCATTAGCTCCAAATCATATTTACAAAATGCAACATGCTACTTCAGCATGTCTGCAGTAATCAGCAGCTAAAACAATTTCTTTTACCATCACCCATGATATATGAACACCAGGGTGCCCGAAGTATAGCCCACGGGTGCTAGGCTCACACAACTGCCTGCTCACTTAGAGCACAAAAGGCAGACCCCATGGAGACCCAGAGCTGCAACTCTCTTCACTTCATCTCGGTTTTAGTGGGTTCGTGCAGAGGGGCAGCCCACAGACAAAGGCAGCAACAATGTGCTGTTCCATTTTCTACAAACTGTGCGTCATTTATATCTGCTCATGAAACTGAGCCATTCTCCAGTGGACAGAATTTAGATACTTATTCAACCTGACAGAACCAAGCTATTTAACAATGGGAGGAGAGCACAAATGAAATAATGGGACCAGGATGCTATGAGGTGGAGAAGAGGTAGAATAAATACTGACATATCCCATTGTAAGTCCCAAGCTGACATTATTGAGTCAGCCTTTGGAAACTAGGACAAGTGATCTGGTTCATGATAAAAAAGCTTTCAAATATACACTGTCTGCCCTTTGTTTGGATTTGAGGAAAGCAAGCGGCTTCCCTGAGCTGCTGGGTACGTTCTTGGAGCTCTTCTGTTGAGATTCTTTTTCAATGTACCTATTTAAGATGGTAAGTTTTCCACAGAAAACAAGCACAGGTTGGCCTCTGGACTTGCTTGCTGTGAGAAACCACAGAGGTTATGGATGCGCACTTAACAAGGTGCAGTATGTAGGCCAGACAGAATTTAAAAACGGGGGGGGAGGAGGGGAGAGACTCTATAGGGTGATAGTATCAATTCTGGGATCCTACACTTGCTTCCCATAGCTCACTACACACATATATATAGGCAGATAAGGATATATACCTAAATATCTATCTCACAATAACTAAATGGCAAGCCTGCTTTGTGATTGTTTCACTTACTGATACTGTAAAAAGGAAAATATATTCCTGCAACTGGTGCGGCTCTGGGCCAGACTACACTAACAAATCTAACCAAGTCACTGCCCTTCTTGCCCATCTGTGAAGCAAGCAGTATTTTCAAGGTCACTGAAACTTCTGATTCATAATACAAGCACAAGCCTCACACAAGTGGTGGAGCTCTGATGCCTGTCCCTGCTGTTCTGCAAGCCCCACACACCAGCTTACTCTCATGCTCTCCCCACAATGAGACTCCCAAAGACAAACAGGGACTCAAAACCTGGCCTAAGCCTGCTTACCTGTTTATGGGCCTTTTAAAGCATGATTTATTATGTTAAGAGTTTCTTGCATACATATCTGTGCACATTTAAGTTCAAAGAAGGGGTTGGCAGAACCATGCAGAAGTTACCATGCCCTTTTGTGTTTGAGCAGGAATATGTGCTGCTTATCAGAAAACCACCCTCAAGTCCACTGCATTAGTTGCACAGGAATTATCTCTACTAAATCCCTGTATCAAGACCACTGTATTTTTTAGGTAGACACAGAAACAGACAAGAGGCTGCACTGTTAGTAAAGACGCACTTTCTCTAAAGACTCCCTGCCAGCGGTGTAAGAGTCAGTTCCACTCTTGTTTCAGCACTCAAGAAAGCAATTCCTCCCAGTTCAGTTTTACTACAGAAAGAAAATGCTCAAGAAAAAAAGGCTAGTGAATAGCTAACAGTGAATCACATTTTGGAATAAAGCAATGCTCTTCTAGGGGTGCCCATTCTTGAAGCACTAAGTGCTGCTCCCCACCATCATTTATACATACAACAGAGCTAGTGGTACCCAATGTGCTAGCCACTGGAGCTCAAAAACCCTGGAAGTAAGGTTCTACTCCCAATTCTGTGTCTGCATTTAGCATCCCTGGGCTTCTTTCTTAAAGGAGCCAATCCACAAAAGGCAAGCCACCCAGTTTCAGGAATTCCTTACTTAAAACCAGAAGTGGGACTCCATACTGAGTGGTGGTTCTTTTCATCTAGGATTAAGAACTTGGGGACAGAAGAGATAGCATCAGATTTTGCTGGACAGTGATTCAGGACTATAGGGGTGAGTACTATTTCATTTGTCAATTTGCATACATTTTCCATCCTTCCATTAAAGCATAAGATTCCCCGGCTTAAATACTGCCAGATATGGGCCCAGACAATTCAGTAACTTCAGCCAGGTGGCTGTATAGAGCAAGCAGAAAAACAAACTCAAAAAACCCAAAACAACCCACTCCAAAACCCAAAGCAAGCAAAGCCCCAGAATACCCCCCACTTCTCTCATTTTTTATTTTTCTTTAATTAATACAAGAGACAGACATACACCAATTCCCTGACCAGCCTGGATATTTCTGGATCACTCCTTTTGGTATGGCCTGTTCTCGCAGCCACATGAAACTATTTTTTGTATGCCACGGGACAGAGCCTAGCACCTGGAATATAAATGTACACCAGGTCACATGATAGCAAGAAAGGGGGGCGGCGAGGAGTAATAGACCAAAACTTGTAACAGTGCCATAGACCCTTCCTTACCATGGTCTCCCTCGGTTTCTGTTTTTTCCATTTTCCTAGCACTAAGATGAATTTCCAAGGCCAGCCACCTCAGTGTAAAGTACCATACGGCTGTCACAGCTTTAAGATGCTCAAGGAAAATCTATTCTGAGGATCTTGCTTCAGATTTGGAAGGGTTCTGTTAAGTTCCCCTATACTGGTTTAACATGAGCTTTTCTTTTTTGGCTTCTTACTCCATCTCCTGTACAGCATAAATTTTGCTGTCCAAGGTTATGCTGCCACTGTCCTGCAGAGATTACCAGGAAGGCACAAAGCTCTTTCTTAGGAGTGAAGGAGCCAGCATCCTCCACAATGCACAATGGGAGATGCACACCAGGATGAGAGAAGTGGCACTCAGACAACAGGTAATGATGCCCAAATGATTTCAGCTACCAGAAGAGCATACAGATAAAGACCTAGTTGCAGACTCTGCTTTATATGGCATACTAATGTGTTCTTTCTTCAAGCATACTGAAGTAGGTATTAAATTCTTATAAGCGGGTGAGAAAATGAGAAGTCACCTGCTTCAAGATAAAGTTCTTGAGACTGACTGCCTTCATCTCTTGCAAAGCCTACACAAAGAGACAGAATTATGCAAAGCTAGAAAGCTTAAAATCAGTTTGTCCACGTTCATTTCTCAACCAGGAAACACAAGTAAACAGCTCCTACATCTTACTTGCACACTTACTTCCTACTTGCTCTAGAGATGCCAGTGAAAGACAAAAGCATTAAATGAACAGCTCCACGTTCAGATGAAAGATGGCTTTACTTCAGACAACACGGATGAGATTCCACAGTACATCTTGTGGTTTTGAGGAACAGAAAGCAAATCTGTCACTTGGAGAAAGATAAGCCCGTCTTTTGAAGGGCCTTGATGCTGACAAACTTCTGCAGATAAAAATCCAACTCCGATAATGCTTCTTTTCCTGAAGTAAGCTGCCTCAAAGTTCAGCATGAAGTATGCTTGCAACAGAACTTCAAAGTAGCTATATATAAAGAAAAAACAAAGCCCAAACCACCACATTTCTTTAGCAAAAGCAGCTTATTTGTAGTGCTTACAGTTTTGACGAATAGGGGACATGGCCCAACTCATCCCCAAGTTTAGGGATTATATAAGAGCAGAGTCTTAAAGTTTGGTGCACAGTGTATTAAGGACAAGATAAATAATGCCGGGTTTGTTCTAACATAAACCTAAACTTATGCAGTGAAACACAAGGAAAAGGAATCTCCTGCAAGTTAGAAATGTTCCAAATAAAAATCTTTGTCTATAATGTTCTTCTGTCACATTCACAAACCATCATTTTGTTCCCAAATTCCTGTATGTTCTTAAGCCAGAAAAAGATTAATGAGTCACAGCCATAACTTAAGACTCCTAAAACCACACTGGCAACTTCAAAGTGGTAGATCAACTTCACCACCTTAAAAGGGGGAAAAAAAGCCAAAAGCTGAAAGCAGCTGATGTTCAGTATTTTCAGAGTCACCTTAGAAGTGGCATCAGCAAACATTGCCCACGCAGAAATAGCTGATCCACTCAGCAGCAGGGGAAGCAGAGCTCTCAGCTGGGTAGAAATGGCAATACTGCTTGTCAAAAATCTTACTTAACACCTATTGCAGCCAAAGATTATATAAATTCAAATACATACGATCCTTATTTATGTCACAACTGAATGGGAAATAAGCTACTCTGAAGCAAACACAAGTAAAATTTTGTTGGTTTGAGTTGCTGCTGTCCATCTACCTTATCTTTGGAAATGCAATCTTCAATGATTTTGGTACTTCATACCAACTTCAGTTTAGCTATAGTATTGGGCTTGATGTCAGAGATTATAGTTTTCATGGACTGAAAAGACTTAGATACAGTTAAATGACATTAAATCCCACCCAAGTCACATAGCCCATTGTTTCCCTTGTTTTCTTTTTGCAGCCTAAATCCAACAATGAAACTCCATGATCAGAGGACAGCTTGAGGATGTTTAATCTCTTTGATTTCTCAGCCTTTGTTATCAAGGCAACAAAAGGACTCTGCATGCAAGGACATTAAGAGTCACAGTCACACCACATAAACGGTGCAGGACACCAGGGCCAACTTACCAGTGAAGAGAAAACCCCACAACTGCAACTCTGCAGCAATTCACTGTTTTGTCTAAAATTAAAGTGGGGTTTAAAACACAAGTCTGCTAGTCTTCTTGCCTCTTCTCTCAGTCATCCTACCAAAGACCTGCCATGTGAAATACTAGAGATGTCTTCACTCACCTTCCATAGCTCTTAGTGAAGAATGGAGACAGAAGTAACCCTACAGAAACCATCAACATCCAGCAAATCAGTGGCATTACAGAGGCAAAGATCAGAAACAACAGTACCAGTGAGAAACTTTTTCAGAAGGTGAGAAAGTTAGGTATGCTTCGCAAGTATCGAGCAGATTTAACAAGGGTTAGCCAAATTACATGGGAGGAAGTTAAAAAGAACCCAACCAACCAAAAATACACATCAAAATCCTTCTGAACTGTATTTCATTAGTAGTTTAAGAACAACAGAAAGAGAACTGCAACACTACATTCTTTCTTTAAAAGACAAAGTTTATTCTACCTTGTCATATACATTGCAAACTATAGGATGAACAACTAAAAAATAAGGTGTAAATCAGATTATTCCACCTGACAAACAACAACAAAAAAATCTTCTCAACAGCTGAACAATTGTCCTTTGATGTTTACAACTGCTAAACACTTCCAGCCTCTCAAAAATTACAAATTTACTGCTTTTTGCACTCTGCAGATTGAGTTTACCCATTTAATTCCCAAGGGCTGTCATCTTTCCCATGTCTCATTTTTTCTAATTAAAACTGCAATAGATCACAAATGCTTAGGATTATACCAGCATTTCTCCGCATACACACAACAGCTTGCAGCATAAACCACAATACCATCTCCCTTGAACTGAAAGTCACTTTCACTGGGAGGGATGAGGGTGGAAAAGGAGGGGTTGGGGGGGGATTAAAAGCCTCTGTGTCTGATAATGAACAATTATCTGTGTAGGAGCCTCAGAAATTTTTGCAGTACAGTCACAGCCTAATTCATCTTCCTGTGTAAGAGAATAAGTTATTTTAGTTATCTTGAACACTTCTGAAGACAACTTCTGAAGCAGTCAAGTAATATTTTAAATAGTATTTCAACAGAAAAGCATTTAAGCTAGGCTTTGGTAGAGCAGCATCAACAGTGTTAATACAGGGTTTGGAAACTGCTGCAGTCATTTGTCTTCACATCCAGGTGAGCAGAGTCATGTGGGCTCTCCAGAGGGGTAACTGAAGTCTGACTCTCTCTTCCATGCAAGCACTTTAAATTGTTCCACCACAGAGCTGCTATTCCCCAAACTCACCTCTGCAACACTTTCAGCAATCCTTTGGAGCAGGAAATAAGAGAGGGGGAGAGTTTGCTCCTCTTTACATGTCTTACCTCTCCATGAAATACCCAGACATCAGCTGCATGTTGCTCACCAAGAGGCAGGAATTTCAAGGGAATGATTAACTTTAGAGTACCAAAACAGAACAAGCATAAACACCAACACCACCCTCCCCAAAAAAAATCATGTAGATTCACTCCCTACAAAAATATCTTACATACTGCCTCTGCACTCCAAATAGAAGAAAGCAAGCTTTCCCTTTAGACCACAATTTCTTGACAACATGTCCAGTCCACCAGCAGGATCATCTGAAGGGATTCTCATCCCTTCCACCCCTACTTCTTTAGCTCACTTTCAGTGTTCCTGACCCTTACCACCCACAGCTGTGACAGTACACTTGCTTGTGGGAACACATAGTTGGTCAAACTATGAAATTTTCCTGCTACAGAGCAGCTTTTTCCTTTGAATTTTTCTAAGCTACTACTGCTTGTTGAATCCTTTCACAATCCAAAACTTTGTCCGCCTCCTTCCCACCGTTAATTTCCATGCCTGTTGTTTGCAGGTGACTTCCCCCGCACGTAAAAATTCAGACAGATAACAACAGGTCAGATGGCCACCTCATGAACTAACTACTTTCAATCTAAATCCCTAAACTAACCATAACCACTACACAAAGTTTCATTCCAGCCCTCCCACCATACAAAATCATACCACTGCAGTCAGTCTGCAGAAGTGATGGAAATGTGTGGCTTTAAGAGGAAACACTAGGAGATGACAAAGGAGAATCTTCCGTTAATCAGAAAAACACTCAGGCAAGAAGTTCTGGAGCTACACGCGATCAGTCATAGGTTCATTTACATGTCAACATCCAAATCACAGTCTGTCAACTACAGCAGAAATAAACTTTAAGATCTAGGAGCAAAGTTAAGAAGGGTAAAGAGTTACAGCCAGTTACATGTAAAGTACTCAAACCATGTGGGCTAAATCTGAATCTTTCCCATACCCAGACACTGCTTAGGGCATATACAAAGCACACACTGATCTCCAAACTGCAGCTAGGGAAACTCCCAAGCACTTCCACAAAAGACACTTTAGATTAAAATGACTTATCCATAGAAAGGATCACAAAACCTACACAAGATAGTGTTTCAGAAAGGAAGAAATCAACCACAAGTCTTCATTATAGTGCAGATTTTATTTGAGAAAACTTGTTCAACAAGAAGCTTGCCTACAAAACAAGCATCACTGAAAGTAGCAGCACTAAAACTAGCACATTCCAGACCTTGATTCCAATGCAGGTCTTTATTCCTTAGCAACAAAACTCTGTATCACTCTTTTCAAACAAACAACCCTCCCAGCTGATACTTTAATTGGCAAGCTATGGTGCAGTGTATGTGTCAAACCATTCTCTGAGGCAGAAAGGCTGCAGAGCTGAGAGGTCACTCTGATGAAGTGAATAGCAATGCAGAAAGTTACATTACATGAAGGTGCTAAAAGGAGCTCATGCCCTGTTTCTGAATGCTCTGTGGGCTCCCTGCCCATAGGTTTAGTGCCCCAACAAATGCCGTGCCAGAAAAGTGTGCTATTGTATTAACTGACTAAGAGAAAATAACAGCAGCTAGAAAAGTCACTGAAAAGCAAGGTCGTGGAAGCCTGTATCAGAGAGCTAACAGCAGTCTGGCTCTTTCAGGTATCAGATATTTAACTTCAGTTTATAGTGGATTAATAAGCACACAGATCAACAGATAAAGTTTGTACTGTCTGCATAAGAATGCTATAAAGTAACATGAGAGAGTCGCAGGGATATCCCTGCCTAGGCAACATGTATCCTGACAGGGATACTTTCATGCTGCTGTAAACGGACACATCCCATTCTACCTGCAGGGTCAGCGGCAGCACCTCCACGCTTCCTCCATCATTTCTCTTCTACATTCACTCCAAGTTGGCTTTCATTTTAAATACCCTGCAAAGACTTTGGGGCTTAGTGGTCTCAGCACAGAAACCGATGCAAACTAAAAAGCAGCAGCCAGATTCGTGTATCACCCCCAAAATCATGGACACCTTACACTGTAGGTTTGGCACTGGGTTTTGAGTTGATCGATTTTGTTGTGTTATTTGGTTTACAGAAATTTATTATAGTTATCTGAGAGCAAAATACCCGGCCCGCAATTCTGGTCAGCAAACTAACACTGACTTTAGTTCCAGGCTAAAGAGAAGGAACAGTGGCAAGTTTGCTAGGTGTGTTTGAGGCCTTTCACAATCTGGAGACACATTACACTAGGTGTGTGTGATGTGTGATCCTCTCACAAGGGAAAAAGAAAGACTAACAAAGAGCAGAAACAGAACAGCAAAAATATTAAATTCATTATTTTTTCTGTATCCTCCAAATGGTTTCATTATTCTCCTGAGTAGCTAGGTGATAAGAGTTATGGAAATTAAGAACAGATGGAGCCTTGTGGACTTCCTCCACTGGTATACTCACCTTACTTTGCACTCACTATTCTGCATCAATCAGTTTACAGAACCTCTTAAAAGATGCAAGTAAGTTTCCAATTTTTGGGAGTTTTGAATGTCATATACAAAACAATGAATTCAAGCATTATTCCCATTCATCCTGTTTACTGTGTTCTTTTTACCCCCTCTCAAATCTTACAGCATCTGGAATAAGTGCTCCATCTCTTCCATGCTGGCTGCAAAATGATGATACCTGTCTGACAAGGTGTTCTTGAAAATCTAAATGAAGGCATGATCTCTCTCTTTGAATCCTTTGTCAAATTGCTGGGATTGCAAGAAAAATTCAATGAATTCCGATAAAATTTTAAAACTCTTCCCCAACCCAATTACAAGGCGCAACAAAAAACTAAATGAAAACAAAACTAAGAAACATTAAATCAGCTATCCACAAAAGAGCCAGGCTTTCAGCCACACAAGCACACCTCAAGCACATTACTCCTTCACCACAACACTCCCAAAATTCTTAAAGTATCACTTCTCCGTTTGCAATTTGTTGGTTCAGCTCCCAGGCTGCTCGCCCTCAAACTTATTCTTTGGGCTCTAGAATTAATTCGAAGAGTCTGACGGAACAGCCACAGCTCCCTAGTGGTGCATCCCATTGTTCGTTAAGCTTGGTTTTTAATATTTAGCCTAGTGCTAACAGCACAACACACCAGAGACTGCTTTTACAGGTGCCATTAGTCTTGAGCCAATTATGCTTCAGTAGAGTCTTCCAAAGGGCACAGACTTATCTACAGAAAACAGAGTGAAGAAAAGCAAAAATACTGTACCAGGTTTAGCCGCATTATCTGCACCAGAGAGCTGGGTACCCCTCACACACTAAGGCCCTGACTACAATGCCTTTTCTACCCTGCAGCAATTCTGATTTTGTAGAGCCACACAGCACACTTCTATGCTGCAAGATGGAAGCGAATCAATTTGGTACTTTCCCTGAAGACAGTATCCCTCAAAAGAGCCCTCTCATGCAACTACATTTGCTCACTGTTCATATCCCCTGCCCTCATATCCTAAGGTACAAGCTTGAGAAACAAAAGAAAACCACAAAACTACCCAGGCTCTGAGATTCACAGCTTTGATAGCTAAAACCTTTGTTTCTCCTTGGCACTAAGCTGCTAACTATAGCATTTGTATCATATTTTGGACAACTACAGAGTGTTTGAAACAGCCTTCTTCCATCACTGATCAATAAGAGATGATGCAACTAAAACACAGGAATACAAGATACAGCAATCACAGGGTTGTGAGATTACACATAGCAGCCTTCTCCATCCACTATGCAATGGAACAATAAATGGCATTCTCCCAGAAGCAATAAAAAATGGACCAGGTATTTCAGAGCTGAAAATATGCAATTACCTTACTGTATCTACACTAGAATCACTCCATCTGCTAGGAAGAAAGTTACTCTTTAGAAGTGAATTCATCACCTTTGCCCTCCAACACCAAGTGAAGTCTGCCCTGTAACCTCACCTATTCCCACTAGTTTTGTCATGAGAATAAGCCTAGGGCACAGAAAAATCATGTCAAACCATGACGAGAGTCTTATAGAACTTACAAAAAGCTTTCTGTGTATTTGTCTCATTTCTCAAAAGCAAAGAACAACAAGGAATGGCAGTCACATTCAAGGCAGCTTGCACAAACCTATTTCAGATACTGCTCTAAATGCAACCAGTAGCAGAACATCCAGTCTCCCATTTTGGGGGAAAAATAAGGGTCACAAGAATATGCGGGAAGAAGTCTATTGTTGCAGACCTTCAATTCCTTACAGACATCCTCAATTTACAATCATCTTCTTGCCCCTGAGAATTATAAAGGCTCCAACTTCACCTCCCATCCGAAGTGTGTGGATACCACAGGCACAGAGAGAGAAACATCATGCTTGACCTACAAACCCACAGAAAAACGAATGACACTCTAATTATTCTGGCCACTCTGAGCAGTTACCTTCTTAGTTAAAAGAAGGTAAGACACTGGCTGTTAGAGCCCAACACAGTTGGAGCAGGCAGGCTTTACTTCTCTGAAGCCCACGGCATCTGCACCTACGGCAAGCGGCTCTGCAGAGCTAGATATATTCAAAGTTACAGAAGACAAATATGAGCATCACTTTTAGAATAAATAAGAAAATTACCTTAAGACATTTCAGTAGCAATTAGACAACATTTCAGTGACTCATCTTATTATAGTAAACCACAGGAGACCAGTGTTCCATCATTAGGAAGGTGATAATGACTCACAGGCACCACAAGAGGGACAACTGTGACTCAGATGTAGGCCCCTTAAAAGAAGGGAGGCTCCAGGGGAATCTCTGTGTCCTACAGAGCACTGGTACTTCCAAATTCACTGCTAGTAATTATGGAATCATAGAATAGTCGGGTTGGAAGGGACCTTCAAAGGTCATCTAGTCCAACCTCTGCAATGAGCAGGGACATCTTCAACTAAATCAGGTTGCTCAGAAACACATCCATGTGGGATGGTGAACCAGGAGGGAGGGAAAGCTCAGTTTCTCATCCTTTATACACATCATACTGATCAACCTCCCCCAGTTAAAAGCAAGTTCTTCAGAAACATCCTTGCAACTAAGCAGTCATTTGTAAAATAGGCACAAAAGTATTTATTTTTCAAATATCAAAGAACAAGAGAATGGAGAAAGGGTTGAGGAGAACCACACAACAATTGCTTTTCATCACACCAGGATGCGCAATAAGGACAACTTGTAAATGGTATAATCACTGCCTCTGCTTCTCATAAAGGATTAGTTTTTCTAATTACTGCAAATGTTTTTACTGCCACAACTCACACTGAAGAGTAAACAAAGCTGGGGAAACAGCTCTCAAAGTCCAAAGGACAGAAGGAGCATATCTTGTAGCGCAGTCATTTCAGACTGCAAGGAAGTCACTGTCCTCGTGAGTTAGCCTGACCTCACTCCTTCTCCTCCTCTGACCCTCCCTCCAGCATACCAAGAGGCTATGGCTTGGTTAGTAATGCCAGACCTGACTTCTCTCCTACGCTTTCCAAATCGAGCTCCTCCATATCAAACTGCAACACTACTCCTGCCCTTCAATCTTGCCTTCCTGCAACTCACCTTCACCTCTTTCCATTAAGTTAATCTACCCTTAATCAAGGCCAGAAAGCAAAGCAGCTGCCTAACAAACACGCCTATCCCACTGCATTTACCACTCTGCTTGTTTACACTTGCTTGAACTGCCTTTCTTTTGTCTTGCCTACACAGAGATCTCAAGGGCAGGAATTAATATTTTGTACAATGCCTAACATTGCAGGAACCCAATCCCAATTACTCACAAGCACTTCAGCAGCATATGTTATTAAATGTCAGCTTGCATACATACCAATTTTATTGCTATTAAAGAGTTCAGCGAAAGCACCATTCCTGACTCCAGTGATTGAAACCTCCAGCTTACACTTTGAGGCTCAAAAAAGCCCGAATTAAATCCCAGAGAAATAAAAAACCAAAACAAAAACCAGAAACATAACAAAACCCCACCCCGAGAAAAACTCACAAAACCCACCACCACCACAAAAAAAAAAACCCCAAAACGCTCATTTTCTCCTCAAAAAAAATAATACTCTTGCTCTGAAGGTTCTTCCACCTCACTCCCATCACACAGCTGTTGTTTATGTTAATACTAATGATTTAGAAGAAATTATAGGAAAAAAAACAGGAAAGCTCTGCAGCACTGGAGGAAAGCAGTATTTTTATCCAAGCGAACCAGGTATTTAAAGCCTTCAAGGCTGAAACAGTCCCCAAACATACTTTGGAGATAGCAAAGTAATCCCATTCATACTGAATCAACATGATTTTAACCAAAATAGATGCAAACTCATCCCTCTAGAAACACTGATCTTTTGCATGTGTTGTTGGAAATGGTAATTCCGCTAAAGTAAGACTTCCAGCAGGCTTTTGATAGTTTCTTCATGCCATGCAGGCAGACAGTATCAAGCAACTGGTCAGCAGATCACAGAAGATGCAGAACACTCAAGGAGAGCAAATCTAGGGCAGGCCAGTGGGTATGGTTTCAGTCGCTAGCACAAGAGGAGAGACGTCGGAGTAGCAAGTAACTAAAAAGGACTAGTAATCAATACAGATTCAACTGGATTAGCTGCAGAGGATGAAACCATGTGACTGTCAATGTGTAAAATGTGAAGCCATAGATTATCACACAACTTCAGGTGACAAACCAGCTGACCCCACTGAACAGGCATCAGAGGCCAGTGTACCAAGGACAGCCAAAACGCATCCAGTGATCACCTTCTCAGCAACTACTAGTACTACCCTTAGTTGGTGACTGTCAGTCTTATGGGTGGTGTTTCTAGTGGAACACCACTATAAATCCACATAGCAGCATAAGGAAAGTGATCTTCTAAACACCTAGATAGAGTTCAGCCAAATAGAGAGATGTGGTACCAGTGGAAGACCTAATAAGTGGAGACTATGAATGGGGGGAGGGAGGAATTGTTTCCAGCAGGGCAAGTTTACAAGTAGCTGAAAGCAGTAATTCTGAAAAGGTAACAGAACCTGCCTTCCAGAAAACTATTAACATTCCCAAACGAAATTCAGATCTTTTTGGCTACGGAGGGATGGCCAGCCATCAGCCACTACGTGAAATATTTTGAAGCTATTTAATCCAGAATGACCCCATTTTACTTCCAGACAGTTTGGGGAAAAACAAAAACAAGATAGGCAGAGTGTACTTACAGTAGCTAGACTCAGACACATGGTGGTTTTGACAACAGGTCAGACTTGACATCCCCGTATACGAATTTTAGGCACATGAGGCCGGTTTGTTTTCCCACCTGAATCATAAAAGCTCCATGCTGCAAGGTCAAAGGGGCTGATTTTGTCCTTGAGAATATAAATAGACAATAGCAAATAGGATTAAAAGAGTTGTATTACTGGTACAACTGCTAGTGAAACACTATGACCAGGTCTGAAATCCACAGCTCAAAGCCTGAAATGAGATCCTATTCAAGAAAAAAGATTGAAGGTCCACGTTTAACTTAAATTCATGAACAGTTTGATCTATTTAGCCTATTAAAAGGCAAAAAGGGCAACTCAGTCTTCAAGTCTCCTCCATGCTAGGTGAAAAATTTAAGAACTATTGTCGAGTCTAGGAAATATGTAACCATACACAGTGATGAAGTTGAAATTATGTATATCTAGCCTACAAGACAAAGCAAAATATGTGCTTTGTTAATGGTAAAATTGCTTAAACCCCCCCTAAAGATCATACAGAATACAGAAGCACATTTACACACACACATGCACACTGCTATTTCGATAGGTTACTAGGAACTTTTCTAAAATAAGTCGTTCAAAACAAAACTTCATGTAAAGAGTAGAACAGCTTAAACAAGAAGGTATACTAGCTCATAGTAAGTTCCTTCTACCATGCATCTGACCATTTGTTCTTGCAGTTTAATGGCAGAGAACCTTGCTTATCAGCAGGGAACTGAAAATACATGAAGCCTTGTTAAAGCAAATGTGGTGTTCAAGCCCACATACTCTGGACCTCAAAATCATTACCAAGCAAAGTAACAGTAAGTTGTTACAATGATTTCTAACACAGATGCTAGAAAGATTTACTGAACAGAGAAGTGCCTTCTCCCATGTGTGTAATACCTTAACACCAAAGCATCCGGTTGTTCTAACAACTGTAGAAGTACGAAAATCCAGATGTGCTTTGCTAATATATGTTTCCTTTCAGGAACCTACATCATCGGAAACTGTAATGACAACAACAAATGACAACTCAGATTTGAACTTAATATTCCACCTAAGTAAAGAGCTGATGTGGACTTTTAATGTTTCCCCCTTCAGTTTAATTAAAAAAAAAAAAAAAAACAAAAAAAACCACAACAGATGAAAATCTTTATGGACAAGATAACACACACAGGTCTTTTGTTAGAATTTAGAAGGCTTAATCTCCTTATCAACCTTCTGATCTAAGCAGCATCTGATGCCCTTTCTGCTTCTTGCTCCACCAAGCAAAAAAGCAGCAGTATCCCCTCTACTTTCATACCACACTAGACTGCTGCAAGAACAAATACAGTCCATTCCAGGTATCAGCAAGGCAGTGCTTTCTTTTATTTTTTCCAGTGAAGGATACTGCAGAAAAGGGTCCCACATAGAATCCTTTCTGGTATTTAAGAATCCAAGTTAGAAAAGGAAAAATAGCTTCAGTAAGCAGAAAAACACAGAGCAGCAGAGCCAGGTAACCCAGACAATGTACAATTAGTGCTGAAGCTGGCAAATCTGCCATCACAGAAGATTCCAGATAATTAATTCAAAATTAGTATATTGCCTTCCCTTACCATTACAAAACTTTTGTTCAGTCTCCCCTCCTATCAAGTATGTTGTAAGTTAAGAGCATGCAAAAGTGCCAGGAACCTAAAAAAAAACCAAAAATTGCTCAAGGGAAGTCTTACACCTTTCCATTTAGTTTCATGAAGCTAAGAAACAATGTTCTTTGCCACAGGGACTAAACTCCATTGATTATCTTTAGATGGATAGGCTGCTCTTGAAGACTGCCAATGACTGTGAATGGAAGGTTAACAGGGTTTAAAAGGAAGTACTTTCAACATGCAGAATCCCAGAGAATTAAGTGACTTCAAATGAGTCATTGCAGATCAGCTCAGAACCCTTCTGATCTCTAAAGAGAGGCAAAAGGAGGAAAAAGCCACATGACAGCAAGATATGATTAAAGATATCGCACTACTCTTACCCACCGTGCTCTTGCCACACTGCTGATGCCTCCGCTGTTCTCAACTGAGAACTGAGTTCTCATCTGAGCCATCTGCTTCAACTGTTCCTGTGTACTTACTTTGCTTTGTAACACCTAGGAATCCTCATTACAGCACAGGAACCCTCTATGCTAGGTGACATCTTAAAACAGGCAGCAAACTTACACCCACAAAAACAAAAACCCCAAGGCACATGTGCACACACGAAAAACAAGCCTGTCCCAAACACCTTGCTTCTACCGAGGCCATCTCTTCCCTGAATTCCTCCATGTTCCTAGGGAAAACATGACAAACTTGGATCTTCATCTATAACATAACTATCTATCAAAGTGAATCTAGTTTGTAGTTACTGTTTTTATATCCCCTGAAATCACACTGTGCACACTCCAAATGCACTCCACAAAATCCAGCAGAAGGGAAGCACATATCCCTTTTCACACTTTCCACTATATTACATACAAGTGTTTTCCAACTTCTCAAGCATTCTCAGAAAACAAGAGTTTTTCCCACCAACTACAACTTTCTGAATTTGCTAAGATATCTTGGCACAAGTAAATTGCCTTTTTTAGGATCTGGAAGTCAGATTCATATTAGGAATATACTAGAAAGCTGATGTCTGTCATCAGTTCTTTGTTTCCCTGAAAACAGTTCTGAAAACATTAACTCTAATTTCTGGTTAGGGCGTTGTAATGAGAATTGCCAAAGCAGCAGCCACTCAGAAGAAGTTCTAGATCAACTCTGTCAATACCAAGAGCAACTGCGCAAAAGAAGTTTCCTACTACCCAGATGTCAAGAGGCCTCAACACATGAAGAAATATTAAGTCTTTTCTCACCATGCCTCGCATATGGTTCCTTCCTTCCACAAGTAGTATAGCTGTCGTCTCCCATTACTCAACCACCTTAATGTGCTATGTGCTGAATTGGAGCTCACAAACTCAAGGCTGCTCACCAGCTTTGCTAAGTATCAGCAGAGGTCACACTGCACTTACAAGCATTACCATGAACTCCCAAATTTAAAAAGTCACATGCTACACTGAGCAGCAGTTAACATGTTGAGGCTGCATCAGTCAGGCCTTCAAAGTTCTGAAAATTATCAGCTAAAATTTAAGTACGCAGGAGAGAGATCAGGAAAGAAACGCTGCATGGCAAATCTTCAGCTCTGCAAAGAGCATTCACACCTCTGAAAGAAGTTTATTTGTAAAGCAATAACCTCAGGAAAGGGGGATCTTGCTCTGGAAATGAGACAAAAGTATTTTTTCTTCTGCCAGTTAGCAGCCTTTGCCTTATTTACTCCTCAGATAAACGGAACACTTCTCCAACACCACATTAACTGTCTCACATGCTACCAATTACCACCATGAGACAAGTATCATCTTCATCATTCTGCAGATGGTTAAGATGAGAGACAGCCTTGCCTCAGGCCACAGTGAGTCAGTGGTAGAAGCAGGATATCATCTCTCATTCCTCAGCTCTTTCCTGCAGACAGCGAAGTTTTATACTCCCACCATGTTTAGAATTGGTATTTTGACTTGCTATAGTGCATCTAATTTAAAAGAAAGATCTAGAAAGCAAGAAAAGCAACTGCAGAAAAACCCTGTGGTTTACATAACTTGGGAAGTGCCTTGATAGAAAATAAGTCTATAAAAGAATTTGTTCCTACAAGGCTAACTACAAAGCCACTCTCATCTGCAGTCCCAGCTTTAGCTTTCACTGCATGTCTCACTTCTATCACAAAAATCATCAACTCAACTGTCCCCCTGAGATAACAAGCTTGATTTGTGCACAGAAAGTCTTCTACACTGCCTGAAAAAGGTGGACTATCACAATGCCACAAAAAAAACAGTATTAGCTTCCCTTTCCGTTTTCCAAGTGCTGACTGCAACAGTATTATTTTTAGTACAACTTACATAATGAATGGATGAAACTTGGGCATTTCAGGACTTGGTGACTGCAATGCTTCCTTTCTGATGGCAATTTGCATGCAAGTCTGCTTCTACAGTTCTTGCACCTCTATAATTCACTTGCAGTAGAGAAACAGGAGACTAAAAAACAAAAGAAGCAAAGCCTAGCTCTAGACAGCACTGCACACTTAAAATGAAGTTTTCTTTTAAAAAATGTAAAATATGCTACTTTTGGAAATATACTTTCAACTCTTTGAAGATGACACTCCAACACACATTAAGCTGGCAACTGCTTTGCATATGACTGGATTGACAAGGCTTGCAGTATTGATGTAGCACTAGAGCTTTTACCTACTGATTTACAGCTTTGATGTGGCTCATTAGACTTTATAAGCTACCCTGACAGAGTGCAACATCTCTGCTGACAGAAATAGCAAGAGCCCCTTCAGCTGCACACTTTGGCTGGTCCATTTTAAACTGCAGAGTCTGTGGCAGGATTTCCGCACCACCATCAGACTGTTCTGCTGGCAGCAGTCAAAGAAGTGTTTAAAGTGCACACAGTATTTAAAGCAATGCACACTGGACTACTTCCCTCTTGATGTGACAGAGTTGAAAATAAGTAACAATTAGTTTCATTGTCTCCAGAATAAGAGGAGAAAGGCATTATTTTCTTCATCAAGCAAAATGTTGCACTTCAATGGGACAAATGACAAGCTAAATTAAAACAATATTAATAAACACTGCCTTGAAATAGTAGCAGTTGCTTTCATAGCAGTGTGGCTCCAATGGAAATTGTACATTTAGTGCAAATGGAAGGGAAAAAAAAACAAACCCAAACCAAAGACAACAACAAAAAGCATATTTTCCCTTTCATCTTTCCTGTTTCTTCTCTTCCATACCCTTCACTGAAGTTTTTCCTGCTTTCTAGAGTCCCAGATGCTATGAGAGAAACACCAGAAGTTACCCAAGTCTTCCAGCTATGACTGTCAACCTTTGTTTTTCCCATCTGCTATTGGTGCAGCACCCTGTGCGCTAAAGAACAACACCGATTGTCTCATAGAATGGTCTGACTTGAGGCTTCTGCTTACTTGTCTAACAGAGACTTTTGTTATTTGCAACAGATGAAGTCAAACTATGTTTATAAGCAAGTAAGCTACACAAAAAGTCAGCTGCATTGCTCCAATACCACTTGCCTTTATATACAGTCTATTAAGGTTTTCCTTCATTAATTAAAAGCTGCCCTACAAGACACAGTGGACATACCAGCCACAATTCCCAGAGGGCTTATGGCATTATTAAGGAGTTTATTTCCTCCCTTCAGCTTTGCCCATGATGAGACATCATTCACAGCTCAGGAGTGCAAACACACACAACATGTCTCCTATTTGCAAAAAAGCCAACCCAACCCTGCACAGAAAGCCAGTGGGGTAATGATAATCAGCCTGCGCCTCACTAAGAGGGATTTCTGTAGAAGTAACTGAAGCTTTGCTACTCCAGGATGCCAGATGAAAACTGCTCTCAGAGGGGTGTGGGCCAATGCAGTGGAGACTCCCCAGACTAATAAATACCACCAGTACTCACTTCATGCTGTCCCCTTAGAAGGCTGGTGACCTGCCACAAGCTAGCAGCCAGTTTTATAATTAAGAAAATCTATGTGCTATATTGCTTTAAGAGCAATTAGGTGACATTCAGAATGAAGCTTTTTACAGAAGGCTGCAGAACGTTTCCTCCTGATTTCATGACTTACATGGGGAAAAAAGAAATCTGTCACGCAATCAAGCAATCCAGATGGATTACCAGAGGACAGAAGCCTCTATTAAAAGTTAATATTAGAAGTGCCAACTAGAGACCCACTACTGAATAATTCAAAGCAAGAAAAGGTCTCACCTGTTGTCACTTGCTTAGAGCAATCCTTTGGAAAGATGTAACAATCAGTTCCAGCAAACGATGGCTGGTCTGAATACAGAATGCAGAAGCATATATAAAAGAAAATAAAATAACAAACATGCAAAAAATTAAAAGAAGGTGAGCCTCAGCTGCACAAGGCCTATGAACTCTGTGGCTTGAACAAGAACCCATCCATAGCCACTCTCTGAAGAGCCATGTGTACAAAGGACTAGCAAACAGCACAGTCTTCCACCTTCACAGTGTTCCTCCTCCACCTTACTACAGAAATTCAGGATTTTAGAAATGAGAATGTGTTTTTTTTTGGACAAAGCAGAGTTTGGTTAGAACAAGCATGCAAACTCTGGCTATTTTCATCATTCCTTGTCTGTGAAACAGCCCTGATATTCCTCTTTCACTTTACAATTAAAAACATCTACTTAAATCCCAACATTTTCCAGCCTGCAAAAAGTTATTCTTTCAATTTTCCAACACTGGTCAGCTCACTACAGTTTTTTTTCTTCTCAAGAACAGCAGTCTCCCCAGTAAGTAACAGAAAAACCAAGAAGCAACTTAAGAATTTACCAAATACTGCCTTAGTTATGTTGTCAAGTTCAGAAAAATCTGGTCTTCATACTGTGTCATAAACTCTGAAGTAGCTATTTGATATGGAATGAAAACTGACCTTAAGTCTAGCAACAGGGAGCAAATTAGGAGGAGTTCCCAGATTTTCTCCAGTGCCTGCTGAAGATTTTGCTGAGACACATCCAAGTTTCTCTCATAAAACACAATCTTGAGGACTCTGCATAGCAGTCAAGACGTCATTGTTGGCAAAACTTCATCTTGTACAAGAGAAACCACCATCCCAGCAGCTCATGGTACTAACGAGTTCTTTAAGAACATTCAGACATGGCTTTGCAATTAGAGTTAAAAACCTGTCAGTCTTTGCAAATAGGAAAGGTACCAGTTACTAGAATTCCCCATTATTCTGTATACTGCTGGCAAGAGCACACACTAGTGAGAATCCCAGGGACATCAAATACCATTCTTCTCTCACTGAAGAGCTGCAGAGAAGCTGAAAGGAGTGATTTGTTTCCCCCTGCATTCCTTCTCTTTTCCATTATTTCATTACTCAATTTCTCGCAGAAATCCTACTCCTTTTTTTAAATTATAGAAGCTACATCTAAAGAGAAACCACACAACTGTTTAACAAAAACAGTACCATATAATCTGTTCGGTTTGTGTGTCATGGAGAGTGAGACAGTTACATTCTGAAGCCTAATCCACTCAGTCTGTGGCTTAGACACTAGCACTTTTCCAGGTTTGCATACAAAAGAAAATGACTCCTGGAGGTTCTGTTGCTATAAACAGCACAGAAGCGAACACACTAATTGTTCGTCAGGCTCATCTGTCTTGGAGAGGGTTGGACCTGTTCAATTTGTTTAAAAGATTTGAGACGGCAAGACAATTCTTCCTCTTTCCTCCAAATCTCAAGACACTTTGACAGTCTAAAAATCTCTACAGGAGATTGTGTAGACACAAATGGGTCTCAATTTGAAGCTAGCAGAAATAAAAACCCAGGAATAGCCTAGCTGAAACATCCTAACTTGGGAAAAAATCTTGTTAAAAATTCACTCATCTGAAGCCTGCAACTTTCTTTTTTTGTGGTAAAGAAAACTAGACTTACATTCCAGTCTTTAATAACAAATACCAGGGGAGCCTCTCCCACAATAAACACACGTCAAGCTCACTCATTTTGTAAGACTGCATTAAGCATTTAGCCAGAAATCATGCACGACGACTCCTCTTTGAGGATGAAACATCCGTTACTCTACAAAACCCAACAGCTGTAGCACAAGAAAGAGTTTATCACTGGCACACCGTTTGATGCCTGCATGAAGCACAAATCATTTCCTAAAGCTAAAATATCCATGAAAGTTAATGAGATTCCAGTATGGGCACAACACAGCACTGAAGGCGTTTCATCCGAGGAAAATGGTTACACCTCAAAGCCTTTGCTGGACGCTCAAGTAAAGATGAAAATACAGCAATAGGACATACATCTGGGAAGTCAAGTTCTACAACCTGCCAAGAAGTCCAGCAATGGAACCCAGCCACAGAAATGTAATGTATGTCTAAAAAGTCTCTAATTTAGAGGCAACACCAAGATGGTTTCTCACTTCCTTTTGCAAGAAAGTCAAACCTGTAACCCCCAATATTGCCTTTGAAAAGTTTTATGTTTTTTCAATAAGGAAGTAAGAGGATATCCTTGTTTTCACTTGCATCCTATACAAAAATAACAGTTTCTGTACCCTGCATGCAGTCTGAGAAATCCTCTTAGCATCTCATGGGGCCAGAAGCTCAAGGCAGATGCTATCTTCCAAGAACAGAGTTTCCAAACTAAATTTCCTCCAAATATGTATACAGTACAGATTTTCAGTTGCTTGAAAAGTGACAAAGGAGTTTGAAGATTTTCACTGCAAGAGTAGAATACACACCGTCTGGCAAATGTTTGATTTCTCCAGAATACAAAAGTGCTAAAGCTGTTAACACTCCTCCCCTCACCACACACACATACAGCCCTACCTCTTCCACAGGAACAAAATTTAAGTGCTTTAATCTTTTCTGGAAGTATTTTAAATACTTTTCCTGAGGTTTTCTAAAAATAATTCAGAATAAAGCAAACACTCCGTATGGAAAATACAAGTCCAAACAGTTTGGCCATCTTACATCTACTGCACCACTCTCTTACAGTGGAGAGCCAGTGGACAAACAAAGGCAGGATCACTACCAGTTTTGACTGTACTGTACGAGCCATAAAATGGAAAAGTTTTAGTCCTTTAATAGCTTCAAAGACCCCATTTTTTCTTCTTTGACGCCTTAGCTATTTGCTGCAGAGGATGTGCATCCAGACATCATTGTCTCTGTTTTATTAAAAAACTTTCTCCATTCCTTTTTTTAACTTATAAGATGAAATCAGTCAAAACAGAGAAAAGTACTTATGAATCATATACCCTAAAGAGAGGGTCAGCCTTTAACTACCTAAAATAAAAGCAGAAGCATCTTTAGAGATAGTGACTGCAACCCATATACAAGAGTACCACTTACGAACATAAGCAGCCTCTAATGCTGATCACAAGAAGTTGCGTAGCGTGATCTCTACAGGAGAGATCAGGACAGAACTGCCCCATATAACACCCGGAACCCCTCCTGGAAAGGACTTCAAGCAACTCGACAGTGCCAGCCCATGGCTGGGGAATAGACTTTGTCCAGCACTGTCCACCAACACTCTCCATCACAGCTCTTCCACAGTGCTGTGACAGGGGAGGACACTCTACAGTGCCTGTTCCTGTCAGCACCCTCGTGAGAGCAACGATGCTCCCATGCACTTGGATGCCTGGAGAAAGTGGGGACTCAGGTACGAAAAATGAGCCACTGTCCCTGTTAATCCTTGCACTTCCCCAGTATGTGAAGGAAGGCAGAAGAAAATCTTTTTCATAACCAGAGAACTGGCTTGAGGGTCTATGACGACCTATCAAAACAGCACAGTTTTGTAACCCTTGAAATCCCCTATTAGCAGAGGCCAGAAATTCTTTTTACCCTTCTTTGCTAAAACTGCATTTGTTCCTCAAGGAACAGTGCTTCCAACTCAATGGTATGTAAGTTCTTCACAGGATAACTAATCAGCACTTCAGAATTGCTGCGACTAGAGACCATAGCCAGGGAGTGCACTCCCAGTGTTTTCACCCTGTCACAAAGCAGTCTGACAAAAAAAAGATGTTACTGATCTCCAACAATATTTCCGGCTGGGGGAAAAAAAATAACTGGAAAAACCCCAAAACCACAACAAACAAACAAACAACTCATAAAAAACAACCAAACCCACACCCCAAAATAAAATGCCAATTAACAAGCAGAACAAAAACAAGCCCCCTACAACAAACCTTTTTTACCTCTAAGTAAGCTGCTATATTGCCAAAGCCTGCAAATAACTAATATCAAAAATGTAAGCAGTAAGGTTACGTATTCCCAGTAACTAAGAATCATTTCAGAATTGGATCCACTGCTTATCTTGACCACCCCTTGGCTGGTGTGCAAGAATTAGATTACCCTAGGTTGTCTGCTCCAGAGTCTGAATCCCAAGCCCTCCCTCCCTGCAAGGGACAAACACTTGGAAGCTGTGATATTCTCAGGAAGCTGAGCTACTTGCTGCAAAAAAGCTGCTTAGTAGACTACACATTATCTTTTGGGAGGCAGAATAAAATATTCATTTCTGGTCTGTGCAAGGCATCCGTCATGCCATATGGACGCCCATTAGTTCTTGCACAGAGTAACAGCTAAGGAAAAAAGCACAGCACCGGAGAGACCCAAATTCCAGCTATTACATAGATGTTGTGAATGCTACCAAGAACCATTCTCCCCACCACCACCACACAAACAAATGCCCATTTAAGGTATCCTTAAATGATTTACCACTTAAGGTATCAAAGGAATGTATGTACTGAACACCTTGACTGCTTCCGGGAAGACAGATCCATCATGCTGTTGCATAGTCAGTGAGGCCATAGTGACTAGCAACATCCACTGAAGGTCAGGAGCCCAAAGCCTGGATGCTCAACTGTCCCAATACAGAACTCTTCCAGATGAAACCACACAGCAATAAGGAAGACAAAGGGACAGAATCATGCAGACAGGAATACTCAGTCAGTCTTAGGCCACAGCAGGAGTTAAAAGATAGCTTTTTTTTTAGTGGCATGTTACATGCCACTTACTGCCCCACACACATCCTCAAGACCAACGGCAAAACACTAACTTGCATTAGATCCAACTACATGAAGGTCTCTGCTAGTCCTTCTGCTAGAGGAAAGTAGGCTGGAATAAACCTGTATCATACTCTTCTGCACTAAGTGACAAAACACAAGCTCTCTCTACAGCCTGGATGACTGTCAATCAGCAAAGCAGCAGAAAATGGCTTACTTTAAGAACTCAAGTGTCCTCTTTTACCCCAGAGTAATTACAGAACACAGCAGACATTCATGCTGGAGAGCTAAGTACAATAGCTGTTTGTTACCATCAGTGTTACAATCTAGCATTTATCTAAGCCTATCACACAGAGAACAGACAGCAAGAAACGCTCAAAGAGAGAATTCAAATGTATTATCTGTAAGAAATTACAGGCAAAACCAAACACCAAAATTGAGGCTTGGCCCACAACTCAATTTAACCACCCAGGAATCTACTGGTTGAGCATACATTTAATCAAAGCTCCACTTCAGAAGTATTAGGCATAGCTGGTCAGACAATAAGCAGCAGAAAAATATTTAAATCACTGTAAGCGCCTGTGAGTAAGGAAAGCTGTATCATGCACAGCAGAGGCACAGGCTTTGTGAAGAGGAAAGACTGCCCATATGTGTTTAAACATTAGAAGCAACTTTTCAGTATGAACTCGAAAGTCCATAACCCACAGAAACGAAGATGTAAGAGTCTGCAGTTACACAAGAATCTTCTTTTCTGCTCAGGTGCCTCACAAATTCCTCCACACTGAAGCCTCATCTCAAATTCGATAAAGCTTGCCACTTACTAACGTGGTACTTCCCCACACCCTTCCCAGGTGAGAAGTTCAGGTTATTTACTCCCCATGCATCCCACAGCAGACTTCCCAATTCAGAGACTTTTACACAGTCACACAAATCCTGCCCCAATATCTGCTTTATTTTAAAAACACCGCTAGAGTCACCCACATGAGGGTTCAAACTGAGAAAACTGTTACCCAACATCGCCAGGCAGATTTTAGGAAGCATCAGACTCAGTCTTCTAAAGCAGGATGCAGCATTTTAAAAGCTACCTTGTTTACGTGAAGAGCAAGACTGAAAAGCACTACTTAGACTAGTGTGAGGCACCAGTCCCCTCAGTATCTCCATGCATAAGCTTCTCAAGAGAGCAGTTTAACATCACCAAGATACAGCATGGGAAATAAAAAAGCATCATCTATCCTATGCTACAAAGATTCCTGTCCCATCTTCAGAGGGCAACAGAAATGAGGAATTTCAGAAATACCTACTCCAGATACCCCTGGGTAGCCTCCCACCCGGAGGCAGTAAGAAATCCAAGTAACAGTTATCAAACTAAATGTTAAATAAATGATGCTAACACCAATTAACACTTTGCTTAACAGTCTTCAGTATTTTTTCCAAACGTACTCAGTTCCAAATGAGCAGACTAACTGTTCTACTTAATTTACTGTGGTAAGTATATCTAAGTCTCCAGTTCTTACTTTTAAAGGCTGAACATTGGCTAAAGGAGTGCGATCAGCTGAATACAAATACTTGTTTGGACTCCCGCAAAACAGCAACACATACTTGTCCAGAAGGGAACACTGGATTGAACGTGTTATTACAAGCTCAAACCCTAACAGTACAAACAGACTAAACAAGCACTCTTCAAGTTACTCATGCTCAGCTTTGAAAGTTTGATCCCTGAAGCCAGAAGTACATTCACAAAGGAGAACCAATTTTTCCAAACAGTGAGAAATACAAACACAAGTTTAAGCAAGCTTACGAAACCTAAATAATCAGAATACCCTTAGTCAAGGCATATGTCTGCATTCACCTCAGGCATAGACAATAAACCGCTGTTTTTCTTTTTACACTTCTCAGTAGGCTACTGTAACAACTGTACCACTATTGGGCAATTATACCATTTTATCTGCATCACAAAGTGTATTTTATTTTTAAGTAGAAGTCAGTCTTCCCCAGAGAGTTTGCTTCCTCCAAAAATCCCAACATCTCATAACTCTCTCCTCACAACTTTCTGCCAGAGAACACTCATAGCTCTGGAAGACAACTGTCTGTATTTTGGTTCTTCCTGTAAAGGCACAGACTTCAAGCTAAATCACCTGCAGTTACAGCTCTTGCTAAGACCTTCTATAAAACAGGTACAATTTCCATATTGTACTTTCATCTAGGACAAGCTAGCATTTGCAGAACTATATAAACATAAAAGATCTTTAATCAAGTTCACTCTCTATACCTTTTATTGTAGGCTCAAAACAGACTACTTCTGTACTTAACAGTAATTCAGCTCCGGAAGTGTTATGAGAGAACTATGGCTCCTTACTAAATCTGTGCAAGGTTTATCTACTTGGTGAACCAAAACGACATTACAATTATGTTCCCAAGACCAAACTTCTGCTACTTTGGAATCAGCTCTTGGATTAAAAACTAAGCCTAAAAAGTGTACAAGTAAGGCACCTCAGCTCTGGAGGCTAGACAGGATAATTCTTCAGCTTGCCTTCAGCTCTGGTGCCCCAAACTAAGAATGACATTGGACGTGTTGGAGAAAGTCCAGAGGAGGGTCACTAAGATCATCAGAGGGTCAAAGTACCTCACCTGTGAGGACAGGCTGAGGAAGCTGGGCTTGTTCAGCCTGGAGAAGGCTCCAGGGAGACCTTAGAGCAGCCTTCCAGTACTTAAAGGGGGCCTACAGCAAACCTGGAGAGGGATTTTTTACTAGGGTAAGCAGTGATAGGACAAGGAGGAATGGCTTTAAACTGAAAGATGGTATATTTAGATAACACATCAGGAAGAAGCAAGGGTGGTGAGGTACAGAAAACAGGCTGCCCAAAGAAGCTGTGTCTGCCCCATCCCTGGAAGTGTTCAAAGCCAGCCTGGATGGGCTTTGAGCAACATAGTCTATTGGAAGGCATCCCTGCCAGCAGCAGAGGAGTTGGAACTGGATGATCTTTAAGGCCCCTTCCAACCCAAACCTTTCTATGATTCAGAATTTCTAGGTGCTAGCAGCATAAACTGCAATATGCAATCCCACGTTCACTGGCAACCCCATTGGTGTAAGACCAGACATGCTGGTTGGTGCAGAGCTCTGAGGGTCGTTAGTTCCACTGTCCTCTTTGGATGGCAAATATCACACCCATCTGCAAGAAGGAAGATCTGGGATCAGTCAGCACAACCCACAACACTACAGAGCCAATCCTCCTGGAGGCTACCATGTGAAGGGCATATGAAGGACAAGGACGTGGCTGGGAACAGCTAGCACAAAGTTGTGCCCAACCAACTTGGCTGTATTCTAGGACATGAGGAGGATCTGTACAGGCAAAGGGAGAAAACAGTGGATGTTTACTGCCATTTTAGCAAAACCTTCTGCTTGCTCTCCAGTGGCATCCTCAGGCAGTTCCTTGAGATACAGCTTGAATAAGTGAACAACGCCACCAGGCTCAAGGCTTGTGCTCAACGGTCCAAAGTTCAATGCAGGCTGTCCCATTTCCATGGAAATAACTCCTAACTTCATTAGGCAAAACTTTGAACAACCTAATCTAAATGAACCTGACCCACTCTGAGTGCGAAGTAAGCTCAGATGAGGCCCGGAGGTCTCTTCTGACCTAAATTATTCCAGGATTTGATGGTATCTTCTTCATTTGTTTTTTTAATAAATAAAAACAAAAGGTCTGTTGCACTCTGGGTTTGCTTTAGGTCATTCTTCTGGCACCCTGCTGGTTTCAGCAGATAAAATGGACTAACAGCCACAACAGAAAAAAGAATTGTGGAAAAGGACAGTAATTACTTTGCTTAAAAGATCCATAAGTCATTCTGAAACAAGCCTCAATACTGTATTCTCAAATAAAGAATCTCACAATTCCGTTCCTAGCAGGAATTAACAATAACAACAGAAAAACCCCAAATACCTCATCCCCACCTGCAGCTGAAGTGCTGTGAGGAGAGACAATATTAAGTTCCTTACTGGCCTCTTGCAACAAACCCATTTTGTTCAATATGTCACATACATTTAGACTGTGAAGAAAAAAAAAAAGAACAAAAAGAGTCTGCCTGGTTTGCAGTCAAGACCCAATAGAAATAGGTCCCAAAACAGTGTTCACGCATGAAAACAAAAAAAGCAAGTAAAAAAGCCACCAAACAAAAACCCCATGTTTGGCTGTCTGCATACCCAACAGAGACAAATAAGCGTCCTGAAAGGACATGGATTCTATGTTACATTCCATGTTACATTTTAAACTGATGGCAATGTCTTATCAAGGCAGCTAAAACCGAACAGATACCACCCGAGTTCCTCCTCCTCTCTGTTTGCATTAATTCCCACAGAAGGACTTTAGTATAAGATTTTAAGCATCAGAAGTAAGAAAAGTCATGGCATCATTTGCTGGACGGAGGCCAGGATCTCATCTATCCACTCAAGCTTGTATCTCTGGAGATGCTGTTTGTTCCTACCATAATTGAGTTATGCTCTGCACAATGAGAAGGTGAATCAATTATGTTCACCACTAACCAGACAAGCTTAAGTATTCTCTCAAGAGCTTAAAATTTGTGCAATGGCACCTTCAAAATACTGTTTGTTCTTCTGTTTTTAAATAAAGAAGAATACTTTGACTCAATCTCTCCTCTCTTCCTGGAAATTCATGAGCTCACAAGCTAGTGAAGCACATTCAAGTTTTAACCCATGAGGGCCAGGCAACTGGGCTCCCTATTTGAAATTTACACTAAGTTTCTGATGGAGTCATTTAGGTTAAAGGCAGCATCAGTTAAAACTGACATCTAAGCCTCTGCTAAGACCTTAAGGAAATTCAAGCAGCAATCAATCATCATCTCAGACATTAGAGTCCCATCTAAAAGGGAGATTTTAATCACATGTATAAAGTATTAATACTGTAACTTCAATGAATTTGTAGTATTTTAGAGCTTAATCCTTGGTGTTTTCTGTGATATTGTCTCATTACTTTGGAGTATAGATACAAATCGACCCAAATCACTGCTGCCAAGCTTTAGGTGGCTTTCAATAGATGTACCTTTCTGTACTTCTTCAAATGGGATACATTGCCTGACTCAGAAAATAAATTTAAAAGACAAATTAAAGATACGTTTCTGTATTCATATATCAACAATTAAAATTGATTTTTATTAGTCACGAAAGTCAGCAAGTACCAAGCTTAAAGTGTTTCCTGACACAGTTCCACAGATGTGAAGTTAGTCATGTGCACTGCAAGACAACAGAGGTAGGCATATTTCTGGGCGAGCTCTTTAGCTAGATAAAGCAAGCACACAAGCTCTTCAAGCTATGCATTTTCAAGTTTTGGTTTGGGGTTGGTTTGGGTTTATTGTTTTGTTGGGGGTTTTTTTTGTACATAAATACTGAATTCACCTGTATTTAGATTAAACATCATTACTATTTAAAACTACCCAAGTAAAGGAAGTATCGTTTCTATTGCAGTGAATACCAACGTTGTAAACTGATGAAAACACAACTGATTTATCTAAGATTTAATTACCACAGCACACCAAGGAGAGTGTGCTTACTCATGCTATCCAAGGTAAGATGAATCCTAGACAGGTCCTTATAAAGATGAAATAACCACTTATTAAGAGCTGTGTAAGCTTTTTAAAGAACATACAGAATATTTGTAACTGAAAACAAAAGGTAATTACTTGGAAGGAAATGGATACTATGACCTCAGTCCACACCGATTTAACCTCCATTTTTGACAAGGACACTATTCACTGAAGTGAAAGTCATCAAAATAAATGGCAATCCCTTACTAAACTTATTTATTAAAAGGTATCTGAACGGGGTCATTTACAGCAGTCATGTCAGATTTACCACTTCCTGTGAGAATGCAAAGTTACTTCCCTAGATTTTCCAGCTGAAGCTTCTGATATTAAAACCCATCTCTTATGTATATTTTTAAGTAGTAAAAATGGAAAACAAGAGCTCTACAGAGGGTGCAGCTATGGATAAAGCCATGGTGAACTTCAATACACAAATCACTCGCCACATATCTCCCCACTCCCTTACTTCAGTAAAACAGCTGCAGAACAAAAGAGGACCTACAACAGTCATGTGCTGGAGAATGAGCCCTGCTGTTCAAATTACCACAGCAAAAGCAGTAAAATGCTTTTGCAAGGTTTGCCAATGTTCCACAAAGTTATTTCAAATCTCTTTGGGATACTTGTTCTTTAAGTCTGAAATAGTTAATTTCTTTTAAAGGCAGAAAACCATATTCTAAAAATATCAAGAAATGAATCCACCAACATAGAAGGTTCTCTTTAAAACAGCTTGAAAGAAGTTGTGCGTAAACACACATGTACTAACTTGATGAGAAAATACATTTTCTTGCAGAAATGCTAGCGAATTTTAACTTTCAGTTCACAAGGAACAGTATCTAATTCAATAATAAAAACATCAGTAACCTGGAAAGGGATTTTTCTCTCCAATATGCAGCTTTCAGAATCTTGGAGTTTTATTTTTAGATAGCACCAAGGTAGAAGATCCACCACTGGCCAGTACTTCTTAGAACTCAGAGGACACCTTGTAGCTGGATCTGTTTAATACAGCATCCCGTTTCCCCTCAGCTCCACACATACAAATGGTATTCCTCTTGCTTCCTATTCTTGGAAGAGCCTCAAAACAGTCTGTCCAATTCTGTCTCCAATTTTTTCTGCACTATATTCAGCCAAATTCCATACACACACATAGCTCATTTGTGAAGAGTTAGCTGAGAAGTAAATCTATTTTCAAGAACCCAAACACCCAACCCATTTCTTTTTGCTGTGCAGTACCCCTTCTACATTATGCTGATTAGAACAATTTACTTCCTTCAAAATCCTGAGCTTTTCATGCAGGCTCTACACAGTGAACTTATCCCTTTGGCTGGCCAAAGTCATCACTCATCAACTAGTTAGTTTCCTCCCCCTTAAAATAATCTTTATGGAAGTAACAGAAATTTAGAATCCAGTTGGAAACACTTTGAGTCCACACCTGAACTGACAGCCTCAAGGACACATCTGCTCTGTCACACTGGTAATAAAAGATAACATTTTAAGCACCTAATGAATCCAGCAGAAACAATATAGTAAAATGTATTTCATTTTATTCCATCTTTGAACAAGAACTCAAGAATCTCTTTAGAGAGAGGTTTACTGCAAGGTATCTGCTACTTGCAACTGTAATTATGCAGAGATCCTCGCACGCCTTTTACATTATTTTATCTTTCTAGGAGAGTAGCCAGGAAGTACCACTCCACACACAACGACTCGGGGTGGACAAGAGGATTGAAACAGCCCTAGACACCTTACATGCAAACAGGTTTTTTAGGTGAGAGATGACCTTGCTGGAAGATACCAAATCTCAAATCAATTCAGCTTCCCCAGCTAAGCTACAAAATGTTCAGGCACTATGTTCACAGTGTAACAGAAGTACACACTCATACTGCATGAAACCCTTAACATTAGAGGTAAGAGGAAAGAACAGAAGGAGTCTTGTTTACTCCCAATGAAAGAAACACACAAGTTTAACACTAATAGTGACAAAGCACCTATGTAACCTCTGTTTAAAAGCAACTAGAAAGACAGTTAGCCCAAGAAGCAAAGCAGACCTGGCTCATTAGACAAGCAAGATCCACTACCATGTAAAGACTTCATGCGGTCTTCCAGAGTCTTGCCTTCTTACACCACACCATTTTCTACATTTACGAACAGCCTCTACAAGGGTATATTCCTCCAACAGGTGTCCAGAACATCCAGGTTAAAAAGAAATCAGCCTCCAGAAGAAGGAAGCACTTGATCCTTGACTGGCTTGAAGGGAAAAAGGCACAGAACATTCTGCACGATGACACATAAATCTTGATGCTGTTAAGTGCTTGACCCTCCACAAAACATAGGACAGAAAAAGGAGAGAGAAGGAAAAGTGACATTGAGTGTTGAAAGCACTTCCATCTTTGCCACATCACTGCCACACATTATCTGAAGAATATGGCCTGGCATTCCTTCATTCCCTGAGTTAAGACCATTCTATTCTGCATAGGCATGCATCAACTAAACCTTTGTTCATAAGATAGATAATGATCTGTATTTGTAAACAACATATTTGTCTATGTCACCAAACCCATTACTGTCTACAGATAGCTGTCACCTTAGAAGAAACAAGATAAAACATGGTGTAAAAAAAAAAAAGCCAGAAACTACATACAGTATTATTAATACCTATAGAAGCATTGATGAAAATGAGCCTTTACCCCATTTCTGAAAGAAAGCAGTTCTAGGTACCCTCACTGTAAGCCTGATGTCCAAGGTATCCCAAGTTCCTCTTTATCTAGGATACTCCTCATAAAAGGCCATCTCTGCAGCAATAGAATAATTATGTGTTCCTTGGAACCTCAAAAAGGTCAGAGACCTAAGCATTAGTAAAGTAACCAAACTTATACAATTTTAACATTGTAGATTTATACTTGGATTTTGATCCTCCACAGACATATACACACAAGTTTTATTTATCTGTTCTTTTTAAATACACTAGCAGGGTGCTACACGTTATTCCCCTTCCTCTCCATTACTATATTTCAGGAAGTCACCCCATTCTCTGTCCTAGGACAGTTCTGGTAAATTTCAATGGCCTTAGACTTTGTACAAGAAATCAAAACCCTGCTCCCAATACTGCTGCAGTAGATAACATTGAGATTTTTGCTCCCACAACGCTCACCTGTTAAGAAGTTTTGTACACTGCCTTCCTCCTCCCCTATCCATTGAAAATGAAAAGACTGAACAAGGGCTGCAAGCTAATGAAGATCAGTGTTAAAACAAACAGAACAAAACCCAGCCCACCTCCAAAAAAACCCAAACCAGGCAACACAAAAGCAAACAAACAAAAACCAGAAGCAACAAAAAACCCAGAAACAAAACCAAAACACACACCTAAAAGCCCACTGTTACACAAGACATAAACTACACTGACGGATAAGGGAGAGAAGAGTAAGCAAAACATTCAATTAGTCACCAATTACTTCCTGTAGATATGTAAAAAGAAACAGAGCAGAAGTGAACTATGAAATGCATGTAGTAAATTACAACTGGAGCTAGAACCTAAACAGAAATATTCTACAAGCAAATCTGGTATTGAAATGCTTTCAGTACTGTTTCTTTAGCGACACTGGAAACACCCACAGAAGAACCCAGATACAAAATATGACTTCCCAGGTTCAGTCTCCTGGGGGAAGTTTCGATCTGCTGTCCACCAACGTGCTGGTGACTGGGCTTACAGCAATCACCAGCAGCTGGGTTGTGGTGACCATGAAACACTGGAGTTCAAGATCCCGAAGGCAGTGAGGAAGGAGAGGAACAGAGTACATACCCTAGACTACATGAAAGCAAACTCCGGCTTATTCAAGAAGTTGGTAGGTGGAATCCCCTGGCAGGCACCTCTGAAGGGCACAGGAGCTGAGGAAAGCTGGCAGGGCTTTAACAGCAGCACCCCCCAAGCACAAGCACAGTCCCCATCCCCATACTCAGGAAAACAAGCAGACATAACAAAATAAAAATAGGCTGTTTAAGCAAGGAAGTCCTGAACAAAGCTCCAAAGGAGGAATTCAGAAACACTTGCAGAGATGGTGTTAGGAAAGCCAAAGCTTGTGAGGTTGCAATAGACATCAAGGGCAACAAGTACAGTTCTATTGCTATGTAATTCACAAAAGACTGACCAAGCAAAGTGCAGGACCATGGCTGACCAATGGGAACACAAATGTGAGGCTGAGGTAGTCTATGCCTCAATGCCTTTGCTTCAGTCTTCAGTGTGGAGGTATCCGACTCCTTTGCTTGGCAAAAGTACATCCTCCTCTGAAGAAAGTCTTCTCTTCAAGAATGAGTTTGCTAAACCCTACCTGATAATCCAGCTACATTTAATGGGGTAAAACTTATCCTACTGACACCAGAGTATCATCAAAATTCATTTCTTCCCTAGTAGAAAAACTTTGAAAACCATGTTTTTAAATGGGAAAGACGTTAAATGCTAAGCGGTGCAGCACTGAGAGAGGACATTAGAACTACAGGAGAGTATAACATGCTCAAACTAATGTCTACTTTTCTCCGGCACAGCTCATTTGTCTGCAAGGCAGGCTAATTCTGAAAGTCTCATTAAGAGAACTAGTTGAGAAACTTTGAGACAGACATACTCCTAACAAATGTTTACTTAGATCAGAGTCAAATCACATCTATTTTGCTTACATTTTAGTTCAATTCACTGTTCAGAGATGGCTGAAACAACGCAGTGTTAGATGAAAGAAGTCCGAGTTTTGGATTGTATTCAACCCCAAGCATTTAGGTTTATATCAAATCCTCACAAACTCCATTTTGTGAGAATCTAAAGTAACCCCCCTTCCACTTTGTAAAATTTTTTCTCAATTACCCTAAACATTTCTCTTCTACATGAGTCACCCACATTCAAAGGGAACAGCTTGGAACTAGTGGTATATGTAGTACTTCCGAGGGGATCAGTACTGCACGTGTCTTTGCCCTGTTATACATAAAACACCTTAACCAATGCTGCCTTAGGACAGCATTTCTTTCTAGTTTTTGCAATACAGTTCATCATGGAGATGAGTGAGGACAAAGGACAATGTAACACATGCTTGCCTTTTTCTTTTCTCTCCTCTCTACCATTCCCTTCCTTCCCCCCACCCCTGAGTTTTCTTTATGCTTAAATATTTTTCCTTCTTAGCATTAGAATCTTAGCATAAGAATGAGCAGGTAACAGCCACCAATTCATTCTGGCCATAGTCCGAAGGAGAGTTTCAGGGAGCGAAATGAAGCTCTGGAGCAATCTTTTGAATAAACCAGACCAGCTTCTTTCAAAACAGTGTCTGAACACATAAAATCCTCCTATTAAAATAGCTGCCCAAGCTACCAAAGTTAGCCAAGTAGGCTATTCTCTATCTAGCCTTCCTTCTGGGAGAATACACAGAACAGAATATATCCAACAGTGCTAAATTTAAGTACCCCAACACGCTTCTCACTACGGTTCAGACAGAGAAAGAAAGAAAAACCTTCTTAAATCTCTTAGGATACATCTGCCTTAAATGTGAACAAGCATATCTGATTAGTATAATAACAACCCATTTTTAATTTCCATTTTAAAATCTGCATTTGACAGCAAACACTTTCCGCTCTGGAAGTCTACTCTCTGTGAGAGCATTTCATTGGCATGTCAACAGAACTGCTGCAAAAGGTGTTACATATACAACACTATTTAGTAACCGGCAAACTTAAGCTGATGAATTTTAGATAAACCTCAACAAGATAATACTGACCAAAGTAAGGCTTTTTTTTAATCCCTCCCCCCAAAAAATTCCACATGGCACAAATACCACCCAGGTACTTAGCTGAAATACAGAACTCCAAAAGATCTAACAGAGATGACTTCTTACTGCAGAAGAACTTTCTGTCTGGCTCTCCACTTTCTTTCTCAGCAAGGCAGGCCAGAAGAACCTTGTCCTCTAACCGTCTCCCAGGAAAAACAAACAGACCAAAAAGCAAAACTACTTTCTTCAAACTTTTCAGCCATCTGCACAGTGGAGAAGCCAAGTGAAAAATACGAGTACCAGCAGCAGTGCAAAATGCTTCGTTTTCTGGTTTGTTTGGGGTTTTTTTACATCATACCAATTTCTCCTACCTTTGAGTCTTTTCTACAGAGTTCTGGATCCAAAGGATGCTAGGAGATATGTCAACATGATACTACCACTACTGTGCAAGTTACCCTAAAGCAATTCTCTAATCTGCACCAAGCCTACTCTGGAGAAGAGCAAGATGGATTGTTTTGTTTACGCCTGGAGCTTAAGTCTTTAAAAGTTATGCAAGTGAGGGCATCCAGGCTTAACCTTCAATTTCTGTGTTTAGAAGTGCAGACTTCTTTATTTCAAATTCCTCCACGTCACTAGCTCATTTTTAATTGTCATCTAAGAATTTTGCAAATGTTTTCTCTAGGTGTAACACATCATGCAATACTCTGTAGTAACAAAATCTCCTGTAGAGTTAAGCTTATTTCAAAACACTAACTACACAACTAGCAAACCTTCTGTGCAAGGTGACAACGCAGCACCTGGAAGGAGAAGGAAAGAGATTAACTCTCTCCTTGATGAGTTTCTTAGAAGTAGGAACACAAGTTCCTTTCACCCATCATACTGATGCAGTTCCCTTTGTTTTAGAAAAAAAGTTTAGATGTGCAACCTTTATACACATTTGTATGATTGCCATACAAAAAAGCCCAGCCAACAGAAGTACCTCAAACATGAAGCAAAGACACCGAATTTTGTGGTCTAGCTTATCCCTTTTGTAACCCTACAAGAGCTAGCCACTGAACTGCATGCAACTTGTCTTTTTTTTCAGCACCCACACATTAAAATTAACAAAGGTGAAGGAGCCTTGAGTTACAGCTTTTTTCTTTATTAGTGTTAAAATCAAATTATCATACTTAACATAGAATAAGTGCACATACATTACTAACTAAAAGCCTGTAATATGTGGATTGGACAGTATGCAGCAGGAGACGTGGGAGGACACTCACTGAAAAAAGGTATCATGTAAATATTTACACATTTATTTTTAAGAAGGCTTAAGTTAGAAGCTTGTGGGAATTCAACAACTGCTGCAGATAGAGGCAAACTCCTCTCAAGAACTTCAAAAATAAGATTTTTGTGATGTTTTCAAAACGTCATCACATCAGTACCATCTGATTTTGCAATCCCCATCATACAAAACCTTTTTAGTAACAAAATGCACATGCATAAGAGAGCATAAGTTAAATACCACTGCTCATTGTTCAGCTATGCTAAAGATGTCCACCGGCACAGGTAATAGTACTGACACTCATTTACCTTAAGATTTCTCCGCAGCACCTAAGTACCAATACTGCAAAAAGGAGATGATGAGAAGCACTGCCTGCTGAGCACTACACGTCTGAACCCCCAAAACATGCTTTTCAGACGCAGTGTCTTACAGATACTAGGATGGAAGAACTCGGCTATGGAAGGCAACCCTAGAAGTGGCACACCCCAGTGAGCAGCATCGGGCCCACAACGACATGCAACATCAACTGAGCTCAACACCAGGTACCACTTCTGGGTGACTCTGAAGCAAGGTCTCGTTACTGCAATTGGAGAAATAAAATGGGGGAGGGAGGGAAGAGGAAAAAAGACTCCTTGATTAAAAATAAATAAAAAAATAAGTAAGTAAATCTGCTATCATCCAAGATCTAAGAAAAAAAAATACTGTATATTAGTCCACAACAGGGAGTAAAAAACTATGCTAACAGAGCACAGAATTGTTACATCACCACCACAGAAAAAAACAAGCCAGCACTGCTGCAAACACCAAGTCTGACATAGCAAAATCCCTCTTTCAGAAGGCTTACCCCATTACCAAGTATTTCTACAGGACAAAAGAAATACCAAATAATAACCAGCAGTCTAGTAAGCACAGGACAGTGTGTTCTCCTTTTAATGGATATCCAGAAGAGCTGAGCAAAAAGCCTCAGCCAAACGTAGGCCTTCGGAAAACCGTTGCTTCAAGAAGTTTTCTGTAAGAAATGTAACAGAGAGCTGTCTTCAGGACAGAAATCCCCCGGAAGGAAACAGATTCCATCCTCATTCTGCCCAGACCAGCCCTTTGGCACTCAAGGGTCAGATTTCCCCAAAGCTGTGCGAACAGTGACAGACTCCCCAGAGCCTCCAAGAGCTGCCGCTCAGGACAGCACCCAAGATCTCTTCAGAAATAATTAATAACAACAACAACCATCATCACAGAATGCTTAGGGCTGGAAAGGACTTTAAGATCATTTAGTTCCAACCCCCCTGCCATGGGCAGGGACACCTCACACTAAAGCATGTCACCCAAATCAAGAACCCTTCCCTGCCATAAACCTTGTCGCAAACCATGCTGCATTATTAAAAAGGTTTATCTGTTCTTCTATTTAATTAAAAATTAGTAATTTTTAACAGGCAATAGGGCAATGGAGATGGCAGAGCAGCCTGCACCACCTTTCCCTCCAGGAAATTCTGTATTTGCTTTCTGCATCCCCCCTTGTCTGCCCCTAAAATCACTACAATGGCCATGGCCATGCCCTTGCCTATGACAGCATTTGTTTTTCATCTGCAGTAGAAAGTCCGCAGCGTCAAAAGCTGTGGTAAAACTCCAACAATCACAAATATTTAATCTCAGTAATCTAGATAATTGCCTCTGAGATTGAAAGCAATGCTCTGAAGTCTGATTAAGGTTTAACATGTACAAAAATTAGAGTAATATACTGGATCAGTAATGTTTACCTATCCTGTTATGATTTTAGGCAGAAATTAAGCTTAAAGATGTTAAAAGAGGACTTCTTTCCTTTCCGTTTTATTAGAGACCTGATGTAATTTCTGCCTTTCAGACCCACCCCCCCTCCATTTTTTTCTTCTAAATTTTACGTTTAGAATCTTTAAGCACCCAAATCTATTTTTTTTTTTTTTCAGGTAGAAGCGAAGGGAAAGGAAGGGCAGGGTTCAAGCAACAACTTGATTCCTCAGCAAATTAAGACTCTGGAAAAGTGCTCCAGTGATTTCTTGCAACTAATCACACACTGGATTAGAAGCTAACAGGAGGTTTTATTAAAACAGGAGATTTGCAGCCACTGAACTTTTAGATGATTTAGCCTAGCACCTTGCTAACACTAGAGGTTCCAACGATCGGGACCACATGAAGCATCTTTGTTAATACTCTCAACCTGAATGCAGCTCTGGACGGAGAGTACAGTCCATTAAAATGGAAGAACACTTGATTGCTTTATACAACTGTGTGGCAGCACAGCACTGTGCTCAGCCAATTCGTGGGAAGGTTTACTCAGAAGACAGATGATGCTGCTGCTTGCAGCACTGCCCAGGCACATACTGCAGAAATCAAAACGCTGCTGCTCTTGTGACTTTCCATCATGTAATAGTCTTACACAGGGGGGGGAATCTCCACCTCATAGGCGTGTGCTCCCCCACCTTCCAAGAGAGTACTCCCCACAGAAGGACATCAGGTTTCTGAATAAGCTACAGAAAACCCCAGTCAGGTGAAGCTTGGGCAGAGCTCAGAATAGCAGCAGCAGTGATGATGCAACAAGCGACAGGCGGATGCATTGAACATGACACGAGGACACAAAACCACACACACACACTCCCCCCATGCAAATACACCTTGCAAAGGGCAAGTCAGTGAGGGCGAACATGCTTTTAGAACATATTTTCCTCCTTTTTACGCAAGCAAGGAAGTTAGTTTTTCATCAGTATTCCTGTGACTTGTAGGAATCCTTGTGTCTAGGTGCAGAAAGTCACATCAGAGATATGCTGGGTGAAAAGCTTCAGTACAGAATGAATTTGGCACTCAAGCACTGTCGGGACAATGGATTTCAGGGCTTGTATTTGCAACAGTCAAAGGTGAATGGTGTGTATAGCCTAGAGAGGTTATTCTCTCATCACACTCAGGATTTACCAATGCCATCAGGAATCTACCCTGCTTGTGGCTGCCACTGCTCTGTCAAACCATCATGTTTCCTCTTTCACAACCAGCCATCAAAAAACACTACCTTGTCACCTCTTCATTATTATTTTAAGACATGCTTACTGCTAGAGATGAAATATCAAAAATTAAAGGAGAGAAGGGAAAAAAGCCATTCACCATTTTCCCCCCGTAGTTTAAAGATCAAAACTATGGGAGAAATGTGTGTGCTAAAACATTCTTGCTTACAGTTCTCAGCAACATGAAGGGGAAAGGACCAGGCACCACATATTTCACTATCTAGCCCAGACCTTTGCTAAATAATTTCTCATCTCAAAATACTTAAGCGAAAGTTAAATATCATTTGAAAAGCAGACAATATGGTGCATCCACTAGAGCTGCAGCTGCCTACACCGATCTTTCCCCCCAGAAAAACATGTAGACCAAGACACAGCACTGTTGTAAGTTTTATCCTGTATGGACACAAGAATCCTAGGACAAATTAGAGTCTCAACTAAATCTGTGTTGTTCATACTCATTATAAAATGCAAACACTGAAGACCGGTGGATGAATATTTGCCTGTAATACCGTACTTTCCAGCTTTCAGTTTGAAGTAGAAATATCAAAACATTTTCAAGAAAGGCACAATGCAACAACCACAAGGTTTTAATCTCACAAGGAAACTGAAGAAATGAAAAAAACTTGCCAGATAACAGAACATAACCTCCATCTGACCTGATTTGCACCAACTTCTACTGGTTTGCACACTACACTCTTGCAAAGGACAGTGCAACATTGACATTAAAACAATAGCAGATAGCCATTATCACCATAATAAAAGCGAGTTTAAGAGCTTACTAAGTTAAACAGGAGCAGAGGGAAATTCCAAAGCCTAATTTTATCCTCTTAAGTATCTAGATATATAGACATGCTTGCAGAAATATTTTCCATTCACATGATGGCTACAACATTAATTACTGACTATCTTACAACATTCTGCTAAACACACACACACTGACAAGTTTAATCTTACAAAGGCGTATGTTTCAACAGGACAAATCTGACACCAGTGATGGTGGGGAAAGGAGACATGTAACAAAGGCTTTCATTAAAAACCAAGACATTTTTATGGGTGAAGCTCATCCACACAGGAAGTCTTTGCAGGTTTACCTGTGTGATGGGTCACTAACACCAGATTGGAAAGGCAGGGGGGGAACACCACAATCCTATGGAGGCTGGTACTTACAGGTGGTAGTATGTTCCACAGCATGCTGTGGCAAATGCTCAGCTTGCTTATATAAGCCAGAAGCTAAACAAAAAGACTTGGCATTTCAGGAGAAAGGGTGACTCTTCAGCATTTGTCTACTCACAACTCACAGCTAGGAGGAGCAACAGTATAATCACACATGTTGAAACAACCCATTTTGTAGCAGCAGTCATTAACTCACCATAAAATGCTACAACAATAAAAAAGGGAAGGTAATTACACTTGCAATGTGGCCCAGCTTTCTTCTTACAATAAAGACTTTCAAAGTTACTTTCTCTTTAAGATTTTTTATTCTGAAAGCAGAAACGAGCTAATTTAAGAAGTTAAAATTCTCTCCAATTTCTCTATTGTCCACTCTGCTCCAACATCAACCTATCACTTGCTTTCATTTCTGAGTAATGCCAACTCACTTCTTGGGCTGCCTGGCAGCAGGAGGTTTAACTTGTAAACCTCCCCTCAACTGACATATTGCCCTCCCTCCACTACTCAAGAACATGGGAAACAGGTGATGCTATTTATCTTCATTTTGCTGAAGACTTTCACGAGACATTAAAAAAAAAAAAAACAGAAAATCAACCTGGAAGCAAATGTGCATTTCCATACATTTTTTAGTCATGCTATTAAATTGGGTTCACAAAATAATTTTAAGTAATGACCTCTTAAAGTCTGAAGACCTTCAAAACTTATATATGATGTGTAATTTTAATTTACACATACAGGCAAGCAGAAGGTTTTTCATATAAATCTCTAAAAAGCAAAGCTGTCACAGTACTTTTATAGCTTCGAATAGTAAGCTGTTTCAAAAAGGAAAAATCTGCCATAGATACTCAGCACCATTACTTGTAATACAAAACAAATCAAAATTCGGTTCTACAGTAAAGGGAAAAAATAGCAATACGAAGAGTTATCCAACAGCCGTGATTTCACACTCCTTGTTTCCGTGTTTTCACTAGAACAATCCAGACATTTGGCATTACTTTCACAGTTGCACGTGTGGTAACATGTGCCATAAAATCCATACATAAATGTTCTTAACAGACTGTGATTCCAAGAACTATAGCACCTTCAGAAAACTACTCATACTCACTGTCAGAGTATAAGAGCAATGCTTTTCCTTACAGAAATTACAAAGGAAAGGAACATAACCCATTTCAGTTTTCAGAACGGGAAGTTGTAGGACAACATCAGAGCAGCATTGTAGCAGGGGAATCATTAAGTCCTATTCATGCCACCTTCCCAACAGAGGCAGAATCTTATAAAGGTGATTACTTAGCCTTGAGGTAATTAAGTTTAAAACATTGCTTCTAAGTGGACATCTGCTTGCAAGTTTATATCACAGCATAAAAACATGTACTTCAGTGCATCCTATGAACCCGAGAGATGAACTTTGTGTTTCCCACCTCCAATTCAGTTTCCAGGTGAAACATGTTCAATATAGCTCACACGGCCTCCATAAAAAGGTTTTCAGCTATGGACTTTCCTGCTCAGAGTTACCAAATGGTGTATACCCACTGTTCCGTCGAGCACCTCTTTTTCCATTTTGCAACAGAGGATCCAGATACAGTTTACAAATGAAACACTAACTCTGCAGAAGAGACTGTATGATCCAAATTCTGTTTGTTTTGGTGAAAATGCAGCTTGTCAAATAGCTGCTATACTCACCCTAGATGGCTGCGCACTTCCCACAACACATCAGCTATACCAGAAGAAAACCCACACCGAGAACTCACTTTCTTTTCTCCTATGCAGTTTCCACATGTCAATTATGTCTACTGCTGTGGTATCTAGTTATAAAGATTAGATACCACAGATTAGAGATGTGGGACAGTTCCTGGGAAGTGAAATGAATGCTTAAGTTTGCAAAGCACTTTGTACTTTCTGTCTACTCACTCCGATTTAGTCCTTACTTTCTCAGTTTTGTTTCACCTTCTTGTCCTATCTCTACCCTTCCCTTGAACCAAAGGAAAGCCACTGTTACCAGCTTCCCCCTCACCAGGCAGCAAATACATTTCCTCTTCTCCTCCTCGAGCACTAGTAACAGTCTGTAAAGGAAGACGAACATACTGGCTAGAGTGTTAAGCAGAGGATGAATTATTTAACCTGAGCAAGTACAAGCAGCCAGCTACCACATGCCAGAGTAAAGTTTTCTTCATCAAACTCGATACTTCAGAATATATGATTACATGTGCTAACAAAAAAGTACTGGCCTGTCCCTGTTCAGACAAATCCTGACATACCAAAGTATTCAGTTATCTCGGGGCTGTGGACTGTGAACTTCTCATGATTCTTTGCTCTTTCTCAAGAGCTGCCAAGTGTATAAACATTATTTACTCACAGATTAACAGTTGGTAAATTGGTCCCAGGAATCACTTAAGAATTTTCCTTATAACCATTTCCCTTGCTTTAGAAAAAACCAACAAAAAAACCAAAACCAGAAGCCAACCACACAACGCCTTCCACCCACCCCAGCCCCCCAGCCCTGAATGAATGTGAGAACTTCCTGCACTCAGAACAGCATGAATAGACCTGGCAAGTAGTCAGGGAGATAGTACAGGCCCATGAATGCTCTGAATTCAGCTTCTGTGCTGCCGCTAAATTAAAGGAATTCAGGAGCCTCACAAAGGCCTGGTTATTTAATTATATTATAAAATAAAAGGCTGAATCTATTAGACAGCATACGAAAGAAACCCTTTCCCGAGTGCCTGTGCAGAACAAGCAGCCCCAGTGACTCTGCCCAGCCTTCTTTCCCCCTCACCCCAGGGTGATGTCACCACCATGCTCCTGACAGCAACCGCAGCACAGCTCTGCTCTCTACCTGGAGGCAGGAGTCCTCACCAGCTTGAGACAAACCATGCTGCTCTACCACATCTTTTTTCTTCTTACCTTTGCTATTCATTCATCGGGAAACTCATGACACTTGAAAGAAAGCTGCAACTGTATTTACTTTCAACCCCTGATTAGACGTACTCACACTGCAGCATTCAAATTCCCTTTTCACTCCAACTGCCTTCAGGAAAAACTAAAGCACACACATTAAAAAGAGTAACCACCACCAGCAAAGTGAGATGACAAAACATCTACTCTTTTTCCAATCATGTGCTACCTTCCCTAACCCTTGTAATTAGCAAGAACAAGTGCACTCAGCAATTTGCCTCAACAGGTCATCAGGAAACAAAACTGAAGCAGCTTTCTCTTATTGAGGATTCTGATGCTCACCAAACCTCTCAACAGCCTCACAAACATGCAAGAAAATGGATAGGCTGAGAACAGCACATAGAAAGAAAGATCAAAGTGACCCACAGCACAGTGTACTCATTTTTACAGTTCAGCAGCCCCACTTATGAATCAGGAACTCAGCCTGTTACATGTGACACCTCTACCAACACCAGCACCTCATCATCCTTGTGCCTTGCCACAGCCCTCCATCATTTCAGCTCACAGTGAAATGCTCAGATTTAGTGGTCATGCCTACATGACTTGATGAGACCTATAACTAGTCACTGCCATGCTCTTTACTAAGAGGAGAAGCAAACAAATATTCACAATCAAAGCAAAGCAGCCAGGCACACTTGCCTGCAGACAGTCCCATGGGGGTATATTCTCCTAAGCCCGAGTTGCCAAAAGAACAACAGTAACTCCAGCGCAGACAGGCAAATGCTCAAGAGAATGTGAGAAGACAAGACGTTTATGTATAAATGATAAGACAAGGTTTGCCTAATCTTGCATTAGGGAAATAAGGATATTGCGCTATCTCCATGCCACTTGTGGATGAAGATACTGCTACATTCAGAAATTTCTGCTACAAAAAGGTCAGTGGGTATTAACTTTACGCCACAGCATTTGTTTTGGTATGGACAGCATCTGCGTTAGGTCTGAAGGCTAGACATTAGTCTCTGCCTTTGAACCACTCCACATGTTGTTGCAAAGCAGTATAGCCATGTCTACAGAGAAAGGCTGAAAAGATTTTCAGCTGTGTACGTGCCCCAGACGTTGAGAAAAATTAGTGGATGTGAACAATAGAGACCTAAGCAAAAGTGAAACCTGACTGAAAAAAGCCAGTACAACCAAAAAACTCATACAGAGCCAAGGGACAATGGCCAATGGACTTTTCAAAGAGTGTCAATTAACATCTCTGATTCAGGCTTGCCAGTATGCACAGCATCCTAACAAACTTGCAGTAACAATACCACGTCCCAAAAAGCAATTCACCAATTCTTAAAATGGAACACAGTTAAGAACCTCACAGAATGAAGACAACTCACAGGCACAAGAAGAGTGCACTCCCATCAAAATTACAGCTGTTCTTATTTTACGAGTGACAAGTACACATATGCACTCCTCTCCTGGACAGATGTCTGCGCACCGAGTTCCCAGAACCTGCCTACAAGAAATCCATCCTTTTCCAGGGCTACAGGAGGAGGCTAGACTTGCCCTGTACCCATCTGATTAGCAACACCGTCCTTCACAATTCAGAAAGGACAATGATTGCTGCCTTTTGGTTTGTTTTTTAAACTTGACCAGTTGGACAGAGTCTTGGGTGACATGGTGTAGTGTGACGAGTCCCTGCCCATGCTGGGGTGGGGAGGGGGTTGGAACTAGATCTTAAGGTACCTTCCAACCCTACTTATTCAATGATTCTATGCCTAGCTAAGCTGGTGACGAGAAGCAGTACCAAATGCTGAATCTCCTCCACATTTGCTGTGCATATTCCTAAGAAGCATAAGCCTTACAGATGCACCACATCTAATACCACTGCTTACAGTTCAGTCTAATGTGAAGATTCAGTACACCCAGTTCAAGGTTCAAAGGCTCTTTTACTGTCAGCTTATGCAAGATCAGTCTTTTTCTTTCATAACCAGTTTACAAATTACAGACAAGGACTTTGAGAACATTACGCAGGCCACAACCTTTGCTTCTTAAAATCCTACATTTGCAAAAGATGCACTGCTGGGTGAAGAACATACATGCGACACAAAACAAACCAACCAAAAACTTTTCAGATGCTTGTTTCTGTAACATAAAGGTACAATATACCTTAAACCTCTTCAAGGGTCTGCTCTTTTTATCTCTTTTGACTATATCACTGCCTGATCCTACATTGTTAACACAGACACAGCAATTTGTTATAGCTATGTGCTGTGACTTCCTGGAGAGCATTTTGCTTATCAGTTTTTGCAGCCATGTTAGCCATGTTAGAATGAATGCTCTTCTCCACAAGCAATGCAGTGGCACTGTTTCAAACATAACCCTTCAGATATGGGCAGGGAGGAAGACACACACAACACCAAAGATTTTTACTGATAAATGGGCATTTTGAAGAAAATCCCCGAAATCTTCAAAAAGACAACTAAAACTATATGAAATGGGTGAGTGGAAAACGCAACCAAGAATGCCAAGGGAAGGGAGGGAAGAAGTGAATTCAGCTGCATATTCTAGGTTTAAAGGACCTACAGCTGACCTATGCTTTGCGATCTGCTGACAGTCTCAAGACAGCACGGTTTACAACTAAGGTGACAAATCTGCATTCTCCCATTTCCACAGAATAAGAAGGTAATCAGTTATTTGCCAGGAACTCAAAATGCACTTCCTGTTAACACAAAACTGAAGCAGCATGAAGCGCTGAAACTGCTCACCCTCCAGTAGAGCACTATACAAACGATCACACCAAACCCGGGGATGCAAAGTGACTGTAACATACAGCCCAGGCTCCAGAAGACCATTTGCTCCAGAGAAACATTCTGACACTGACAGAAAGAATATGACTTAGTCCACTGCAGGCTATGAAGCATCTTAATCTTTGCACTATGATATCTAGCAATACTGATCAACATATTTGTCCTAGGTTTCAAATATGAAGGAAAAAGCTGAAAGTTGCAAAACAAACTAAGATCTTTTATCACATGGATTCAGAAAAGAAAACTTCTGAAACATTTTTCTTATAAGGGACACTTCCAAGACAGGATCTGTAAAGCAAAATAAAATAATGTACTCTTCTTAGCAGGAATTAAAAGTTGTCATTTGATTAAGAAGATTGAAGAGACACGACAAGCAGTTCTCAGTGATACAGTCTAATCTAAGGGGAATGTGTATACTTATACAGATAATACCATTGTTCTGGAAGTTAAGAAATTGAAACACTTTCTGTATATAATAGTCTGAAATTTATCACATTAATCTTCAGCTTATTCACAGGGAATATAAAGACAACAGATTCTATTTCAGCTGATACAGACAAGGGACATGATTTTCATGCCAACCAAAAAAAAACAAGAAGACAACTCGGATGGATACTTCAAAGAGTTCAGATTCCCATTTTCAGCCAGTCCTTTCTTTAATTAGCTAGGACACCCAAGACAAAAAAAGTTATCTGCTTGCTCTGAAAGGACAAACTCTGGTCTACTTTTAACCACTGAAATTTTAATCCACGCAATCACGTTAGGAGCTCCACACTTCAACGAAGCACATTAAAAAATGCTCAACTCTAAGACCGGAAAGGGAAGAAAGAAACCCACCTTTTGTATAATTACATATCACACAGCTTTCAACAAGCTACTGTCGGTCTTTCTCAAATGCTTCTGAAATTGCGTCTCCTACACATGTGATTAACTTCACTTCGAAAAACATCCTGTTTGCAACCTGCAAACTATCTTGCCTTTGTGTTTGTAGCCATGTGATACCAGAAGAAAACAAGAGCTCCAAACCTGTTAACTTCAGTACATTACACATGGTAGCCTTCTTCCAGGTGTTCCACCACTTCAGTCATTACAGTTTTTGTCATTGACTTTTTTATTCCAACAGGCAAGATTTATTGCATGAAAGCAAATACACGTAGATGCAGAAAGCCAGTAATGACACACAGTATTAGGCTGTCTCAGACATAATTAAGTTTCATAAATAAAATGACAGCTAACAGAAATTGTTAGCCCCTAGAGGTCTCTCACTAAGTAACACACAGTAAAAGGAAAAATATCCTCCATCACTTACAATTTGAGTCAATAATCGTAAAATAACTGATGATAATAAATCACTGGTAGATCTGACCAATCATCTTCTGAGCAAGCAGGCTTCAGATATAACTAGGTTTGCTGCTTGCAGGACTCTTATCACAAACCCAGTGCTGCTACTTCTTATCTGCTTTAAAAAAAGAAAAGTTAGGGAGGATGAGACGGGAAGAAAAAGCAAGTGTTTGCCTGAGAATAATAAAATGTCACTATATGTAATTCTGGTCAGAAAACTCACTGTCCACCTGGGAACTTACTAGTTTCATGGCAGCTTTAAAACTGATGAGAGCTGCTTAAAGACCATCTATGACCTATATGAAAGCAAAATTGTTGCCTGTAAGAACTTTAAGCTTTTCTGTACCATGTTTTTTAAAGCAAATAATAGGCTGGACTAGGCACAGTTATTGTTCAAAGAAGCATGCAGCTTTTTGAAAGGAAAGGAGTTGGTATTATTCTCATCAACTAAAGGTGCCTGAATCACAGGTTTTGTTCTACCCTCAATGCTGCATCTGAAATTCTCACCTCACCAGAGCACGTATTCAGAAAAGGAGTGGCCTGCTACTTATCTTAATTACAGGTCTCGCTATCTCTTTCTCTTTGGACACAAAGCTTCATAAATCGAACAAACAGGAAAAGAACCTGCTTTTACATTAATAATGAGGTTTATGTAAATCGCACCTACAGCCTAGGGTCCTGAACTTCAAAGGCATTCCGGCTCCTCGTTACCCCTTGGACCATGGCCCACGGCTTTGTCTTTATTTAAATAAGCTGGCACAGCACTTGAAATGCCTGCAGATGAGAGGAACCGGCTCAAGTGGCTATTATGGGGTTTGGAGAATTATTAATACAATTCAGAGCCTAGTGAAGTTGGTTCAAAGATCCCTGTTATCATTGGACAAGACCAGGAAACAATTAATACCCTGCAGAGAGCCAAATTTACCCCTAGCCCACAAAAAAAATGTTGAGTTAAACTTTAAAAATCTTCCTCACCTACACAATCTCATTTTCCTTCCACACCAGGAACTAGGCTAGGTGAAATTTGAGACAAAAATCCCCTGAAACTCAGTATTTTACATCAAGACGTAAATAGTTATTCTTAGCTGCCAAATCGAGGAACGCACCGCTAGCTGGGCAATGCGCATTTTCATCATCCCTCCAAACAAGTCAAAGCCAGCTGGAAGAAATTTTACTTCCCCATCCACAGAAAAAGCTTCAAAGAATAGAATGCCATGTTGCGAAATTAAATGACTTTTCACTCCAGGAGGTCTTTCTTTCCAATTTAACAGTTGTCATTTTTAAATGCGATGCTCTTCAAGGAACAATTTTTGCCTTCTAAATAACTGAGGGGGTAACGGGGAAGCACACAAAAAAACCACACAAGATATTCGGCAACATTCCCATTCTTCCATGTATTTTAACCACAACCATAGCAGCAAAAAGTCTCGGCCATCAGACCTAAAGGGTCAGGACTAACTAGTTAGCTAAACAGAGCAGCAAGAGGAATCCCAATTGTGGCAACTGGCATAAAGAATCTGGACTATCAGCTTACATAACTAAATGATTTTATGTGGCAGTGGCAGCAGCACGGAGGGGATGACCACAGCCATGGTATCTTAGAGACAGGACTGCAAACAGCAATCACTGCCAGTGCTTCTTTTTGACAACACAAACACCAAAGCAGGTGTGCTAGCACAGACACCACAGAAAACTGGGTTTACTGTTAATTCTGCCTACCTGAAATCCTGGGTAAAATTTCCATGGGATGCAGTATTGTTATTCATTTATAACCCACATACATCCCTCCATGCTGTTATGACAGCTGCTCCATTCCAACATTCCAAGTGATGTCTATTCTTTGCATGTAAGATTTTATCATATAACACACATATGATGAAAAGTAAATTAAGATTCAATTAAAAGATACCAGAAATAAAAAGACTTCAGCTTAAAATCCTCCAGTACTGAAGATGAATTCAGGATTTAACAGCAATCAGCAGGAAAATGTTCAATTAGAATTTGCCACTAGTTATTTTTGGAAAATGGTATCTATGTTAAGATGCATGCTGGACAAATGCCAGCCTAATTGGAAAAAAAATATTTTATAGCAAATACAAGTTATTTTATAGTGAAAAATGTAAAAATCATCCTCCCCAAACAGTAATGCTGCAGCTAATTCAGCTGTCCAGAAAAGCTAAAAGTTCCACAAAGAATAAAACCAGGTACTTTTGAGCAAAAGATGAAGCTCTAAGTCTAGAATTTTCACAGGAACTTTCTGACATGGAATTTGTAAAGCTTAACTGCTCACTGCCAGGCAGCTGGAATTTTAACTTAGGTTTCCAATCTCACAGATGCTTATCATGAGCAAGACACTATTGATTATTTTTAAAATGAGGACATTGTCTTCCTGTGAAGTTTCTTAAGTATCTTGTGTAGAGCTGAGTGTGTCAGAATTCCTGCCTTACAGCCAAATCTAGAAAAAATTAAGACACCCATTTTTCAGTGAGTTGAAAACTTTTTAGTTGCTTACAAAGGTTGGATGCACTTATCCTAAACACCTTTGAGAAGGGAAAAATAAGCTGGAATTGCATGGTCAAGAGACAAAACAACAGACTTTGGCACACCCTACCTGTCCCTTTTACTTGAGTTAGTTTCCTCACATAAACTGCAACTGACTCCAAGCATCAAAGTCTCTTGAAGTCCAGACTTTGGAAGGCAAATACAACATTCAGTTCTCTGGGTCAAATAATACAGTTATTACAGTACTAAAGGACTATTTCAGACATAGGGCTATTTCAGACAGAGCTTTCCAGAGTGCAAATCCTCATTTGAGCAGAACTTCTAAAATAGACCAGTAACACTGAGTCAAGGGAAGCTGAAAACAGATTTATCTGATCAAAAATGCCAGTGTGCCCCATTCCACAGAGAGTGAAATAATGAAACACTGAAGACTAAGTCAAAGTGTCTTTGCTTCTACTGTCCAAGGCAAACAGAAAGTCTTTGGTTTCTTTTTCCCCTAAATCAAAATATTAACAGCTTAAACAGCTAATTCAAAACTACCACCCCTTAAACACAGAGGGATGTAGAGCTGTAAGCATGCAAGGTACAGGCTCCCTCCAAATTAAAAAGCTGAGCGTAACAAGCGGCACTCTGGGATTTCTACCTCCAAGTTTCTATTTTATTGAATTCTGTATGCATACACTTTTCAAACTGATCTCAGACACAGCATTTTTTTATTTGCTTCTCTTCCAGAGGATCACTTAGATAAAGAAATCCCTCTTTATATTGTTCTATAAAACTACAACACATTTTTTAGTAGTTAGGAGCTAAATACCAGTTGCTAACACTGTTTCAAATGAATGTTTCTCGTTTCTTGTAGGTGCTATTAAGTAGCATCTTCCCAAGAAGCATGTGATGCTTTAGATGTGTAGCACTCTGTCAATGTCCTCACAGAACAGATGGATGTTTTAATTGCACAAGGGCTTTTAGGTATACCAGCAGTTCTGTCATCAACAGGATGTTCATGCACAGTCCAAAACACACACACACACACACAAAAAAAAAAAGAAAAAAAAAAAAAAAACCACAAAAACCCACAAAACCCAAAAGAAACTATTTAGGAAAAGAGATGGTGAGATATGGAAAGAGGGATAGTATCAAAATATATCAAGAGAGAAGAAAAGAGATTGCTGCATTCCAGCAGTGAGGAAATTCAGCTCCTAGTACCACTTTAGGTACTACATATTTAGTATATATAGTAACTCTTATGTACATCACACTGAAGTCTCCCATGTTGGTACTTCACACGTACTTAAGTTATGGATGCTAGCCAGGAGCACAGCAGAATTTCAAAGTTGCAGAAACCGCTGTACTTCACAGCTGTCACATACCAAAGCTCAGCTGCGGTTTCACCAGCATTCCAGCATTATCTGCACGGCTCCTCCCGCCTAGGAGAGGCCGCTGTACCCTCAGAGCCCCTGAAAGCTGCCTACCTTAGAAAGACCTCATTCCAACAGCAAAGAGATAAGCAAAGGGCTACGCATATGAACAGGTGGAGCAAGCCAAAGGCGCTGCAGCCATTTGAAACTATCCAGTAGAACAGGACTAGACATTGCACTACTTTAGTCCTGTCAAGGACCAAGCTTGGATTTAAATACACTATGTAACTGAAATGAGACAGTTTCCCAAGGTGGCAAGTTTTAGGTACTACTTCTCTCTGCAGCAGATGCCAACGCATAAAGGACCACAAGGTAAAAGAATGTACATCCAAGTCACCTTAGCAATATAAACAAAAAAAAGATAAATCAAAAAAATAAAGATCATAGCAGCCCTAGGATGATGTTCTTCCTTTTGGTTTCAGGCAAGTTCAGAGAGACCCCTCCTATCCAACCACATCTGCAGAAAAACACACATTCACATTAACGTGAATTAATTTGTTTCATGTTAAATAAGATACTGGATTTCAGAACTAAGTAAGTGCTCCAAAGGCAGCTCTTTACAGCACAGCTGTTCAAGAAGCAGGTCTGTCCTTGGCACGTTTCCCCCTCTTAAGTGGCACTCAGTCATCTTCAATTGAGTTTACCAATGCATTAAATAGCTGAACTGAGTTACTCACCAAGTAGCGCAACAAGCAGCTAGCAGTTCAATACATGGTACATTCCACAAAGCCCAGCATTGCCAGGCCTATGGTGTTTTCATGTAAAGTAAGCATCTAAAACCATGTTTCCATTCATAAAGCTGGAAGTCTTAGCATGATCCCATCCAAGTGTACTTTTTAAAACACCCAAAACCAGCCAAACAATTGCTTAGACCACTGAAACTGATCCTGCCGCTGGATCTTCCTACCCTTACCTTCATACTGGATAGACTGAAATCTCTCACAATGAACCAAAAAAAGGTAGATGAACACATCTACACGTGTGTTTCTCCTCACAGCTTTCTAAAAGCTCCCATGATCTAAAAGAATCTCTTCCCAAATAAAACCTGACAGCCAGCTGCAAAATTAACACTCCCAACTACATCTGGCATTTCTTGACATTCTGACCATAGGCAATCATCTACTGAAAATAGATACATTTGATGACACTGTCAGGTACAGAAGCACCTTGTCACATCAAGGAGCAGAGAATTTAATGGCGACCAAGGGCCAGAATCACAAACAACATCACCTTTCAGCAGTACAACAAGAAAGCCTCAAACATCCATTGTACCGAACCAGTCTTCAAGACCAAAATGATACTCATGCTTGTTGTCATGTAGATGTGCCAGAACTCAGCACTGCATATATTTTTCCCTGTTCGTTTCTGATCCCGAGTCTCAAAACAAATATGCAGTTTTACAGTTTTTAAGTAACAGGTACTGGTGTATTAGTCTGTTTTTCCCTCTACATGCAAATTACAGGAAAGTCTGGGCCACTGGACCAATTTGTGTTTTACACAACATTATTTTTACAGAGCAATAAGGAACAGTATAACTTGTTTGTGAGAAGCCTTTTGGATCACAGCCACTCTTATGGTTTTAGGGAATAGTTTAGTAAGTCTGACCTAATCGGTCTCTCAGCGACAGCATCATGACTGTAATTGCACTATGGATTCCTATACAGTTCCATAACTCAGTAATGTAATATCTCAGCAGAAAGCTATTTAACCATACCCTTTTAAATAGCGATTAAGTATTTCAAACTTTGAGGTCAGTATCTTTTATTGAGACAGATTTCAACAGAGAAAAGTTTACATGCATGACCAGTCCCTAATGCCCAATTCTGCTTAAATTAATGTTACAGGGAGTAGGATAAGACCCTTAAAGCTGCAAAGGATTTTGTTTTAGCAATGGCATTATCTATTTAATGCTCAGAGTCAAGAGATTGAGAAATCAACCACATTGACACTCCAAGTAAGAAAAACAAGAGATCAAACTAAAGATGCACTAAACCACATTCTGAAACAAACCAAGGCAACGTACAGGAAGCAGTTTTACCTTCCTAGTTTCACGTTTTGGTTTTGGGATCTTTTTATATTTTGAATTCTGCATAAGAAGTACAGCTATTTCACGTATAGAATGCTTGTGGACTGCTACTCGTTAAGAAAGCTGTGCTGCCACAGTAAAAAAAGTCCCGATTCTCCGCAGTTCTTCTAGCAATTTTTTTCCATCTGTATTTTCCAAATCCCACAACTAGAAAAATTACCAACCTACGGTAATCACTAAAATCATAGGCTGTATCATCTATCTGCTTGGAATTTGGAATGTTAAGTTTCCATACTGTATCTTCCAGTCTTAAAACTGTCTCTCCACAGAAATAAACAAGCCTGAAAGTCACCACTGTGCTCTCTTCTTCTCTCCCCACTCCAAGGGGATTAGCTGAAGGAATTCTTTTCAGAAGCGATGCCGTAAATCCAGCCTAGGTTTATGCCACTTTACATCTGTACAAGACCAGGATCGCCAAATCCTACTGAGACAGCTTGCAGGAAATTACAGGGATAGAGATGCTAGCTGTTCTCTATCCACTGGGACAAGCTAGGCTGTTTAAACCAATGAAGTCCCAGGCAAACAGGAAATCACTGTTTTAAAGCCTTCCTTAGGGTATGATCCTGGAGGATCGTTTATAAAAAAGATACTTCTCCTAAGCAAAACACCCTAACTTTGGGGCCAAAAACCGCACCCCTTTCCAGTTTAATTTAATGGGTATTCTTTTTAAGTGTCTCCTTCCTTCCCTTTCATCTTCGGGGGTGGGGTGGGGAGAGTGGGGAGGTGTGTATAAAATAAGGAAGCAGAGACAACTTGCCAAGACAGTTACATAAAATCAATATGATTACATGTCAGTAATATTTTCTTAGCTGTTTTGGGTTGGTCTGGTACATTAAATGCTGCAACCCTTCTGCTACAAGTACCTCATCACAGGTGTCTCAGGTGTTGATCACAGATCTCCTCAAAGAGATAAGGATTTAAAAAAACCACTTCACTTCTGAAGTACAGAAGCACATTTCTTAGCATATGAACTTGCGTAAGAAATTTGCATTAATTTAATCTTATGTATGCTTACAGAAATACCTTTTATTTAGTAGTTTCCTACAAGGAAGTCCAAAATGCACGAGTTACATTGGCAATCAAGTTAAGACACTGAAATACAGTTGGAAAGTCCATGTTTAACATACAGAATTAATCACCTAATGCATAAAAACTACATGCAAACAGGCTTAACTATAAGACTTGCCAAGGTTCTGTGTTTTCCTCAGAACACATCCTGTTAGGAAAGGAGGCACAGCTGTCCCATCTTAAAACATGTCTGTGCATCTCCAATTAACGGTGGGACTGGAAGTAAGGGCAACAACATTCCTTCCATCATCACCTACTAACTTCCACCCTCAACAACAAGGCAGAGATAAACGCAGACAACCACCGCTATCTAAAAAAATAGTATTTGAGCTTATTTCTAACTGTGACATACCTAACCTACTTCTGTCAATCCCTTGAACAAATACTACTTCTGCACTCGTTATGCTGGGGTCATTATACAACCGACCAAGAAATCTGAAGAAAAGCTGAACTGACCACTCGCCCCCACTCCCACATTCCCTTCTGGAAACAGAAGGGCACTTATCCAGTGTACTGCTCTCCCTCCCACCCCGCCATCACCGCCTCTCTTTGACATTCAGCCGAATTCACTGCAGAGAAGGATCTCCGTATCATTTAGAGTTGAAGTACCGAATTCTCACGGTTCAGTGAAGGACCACTCTGCTCAGCCAACCCAGCAAGAGGATGGATGGCATTTGCTACTTTGCTAGCATGACCTTATCTTTGGATACCACATTTATCTATTCCACAAGAAAACTTAATAGGTATTTGAACTCTTGGACATTAAACAATTTCTCCTTCTTGGAGAGATGGATAGGACAGTTAAAACCCAAGGGGTTCCAAGATTACCTAAGTATTCAATACAAACCAACTCAACCGACAAACGCAGCATTTTTAAAACCCTCTAAAACGGCAGAAGGTTGCATAATTACAACGTGGGAGCTAACTTTTCCATCCAATACTCCCCACGTTCTGTACTGTAACTTATAACAGCAAAGCTGCATTTAAAAGCATATACGTTTTCATTACAAAGGTTCCGACTACCCTTTTTCCAAAGGCTATGTCCTTCCTGTACTTGTGCGCTTTCCTCACTTATTGCCTTAGTCTCTCGGTGACGTTCCACTACTCTAACAAAGGGAAAATGGATAGCAAGTGCTAACAAAACGGAGAGTTCAGTACAGGATTTTGATGGCAGGAACGCACCACTCTGCACGCCCTGCACAGTGACAACCTATTTCCACAGCAAAACTACGAAGAGCTTTCCCACTCCGAAAGAGCCCGCCCTGCTCCGGGCTCCGTTATCAGGCGGTCTCAGAGCACAAGGCTCAACCCAAACCGAGAGCAAGCACCTGAGACACCCTTCGGCCTCACACCCCGGGCAGCGGCACGGCTACCTTGCTCGTCACTGGGGAAGAGCAGCAGATTAAGGCCGATTTAACCTCGAACGCCAGTGACACCGCTGGGAAGGGAAAACAACAGATAAGCGACCTCCATAACCTCACGCCTTGAAGGGTGGGGAGCCTGCCTGGGCGCGGGGTCAGCTGTGGGGCAGCCCGGAGCTCCCCAGCGTCCATAACCCCGCGGCAGCCCCAGCAGAGGGCTCAGGGTAGCACTGCCCGACCCCGACACCCCCCCCGCCCGGGCGCGGCGACACCCGCGGGTCACCTGCCCCGGGAACAACCCCAGCCGAGGGGCAGCGCCCACCCGGCCGCCCCTCACCGCGGCGCCTGCCTGATCCACTGCCGGGAATGGATGGAAGAGCCCGCGCCCGCCCGCTCCAGCTCCACTCACCGGCGTAGAAGCGGATGAGGCAGCCGGTCTCCGAGTCCATGCCCTCCTCCTGCACCCGCCACAGGTCCCGGAAGCCCAGCTGGGAGAGGTAGTCGTTCTGGATCTGCAGCGGCTTCTCGTGGGCCTCCAGCCGCCGGCTGGTCTCCCCGTGGAGCTGCACGTACAGGGCGGGCGGCCCCGGCGGAACGGGCCCCGCCGGCAGCTCCCGCCCGCCGGCCGCGCCCGCCGGCGCCCCCACTGCGCGCCTCGGGGACAGCTCCCCCGGGCTAGGGGGCACCCGGCCCGGCCCCGCACCTGCTTCAGCCCCGTCGGGGGGCACCGGCTCCACCTCCAGCTCCTCCGAGGAGGACGAGCCGCCGCCGCCGCCACTGCTGTAGGGATCCAGCCGGTCAGAGACGCTCTCGGCGCTGGGGCTGAAGCTCTCGGTGTCGGAGCCGGCCGGCCCCAGCTCCCCCAGGAGGGACGGGCAGGAGAGCGGCGGCCCCGCCAGGTACAGCTCGGCCGGCGGCGCCCCGGGGCTGAAGTCAGAGGGCGCCGGGCTCGGTCGGCCGCCGGCGGAGTCGCCCTCCTCGGCGCTGCCGCCCAGCGGCAGGCGGCCGGGCCGCGCCATCGCCTCCCCGCGGTCTCCTCCGGCCAACCCGTTCCGCGTCCCCCGCCGGCTCCTCGGCCTCTCCTCCGGCTGCGGCCGCTGCCCCTCGGCAACGGGCTCGGGCGGCACCTCAGTGGGGGCCGCAGCCGGCTCGGGCGGGGGCTGCTGCAGCGGGGGCGCGCCCGCCTTGCCCAGCACCCGCACCACGCTGCTGCCGCCCCGGTGGCCGAGCTGCTGCAGGCGGGCGGCCACCTCCGCCGCCGTGGTCTCCAGGGTGCAGAGCACCGGGCGCAGGTAGCAGTTCATGTGGCGCTCGTAGACGTGGACGCAGCCCCGCTGCAGGTCCCGCCGCACCCAGTCCCGCTCCGGGGGCTGCAGGGGCTGCAGCTGCCGGGGCGGCTTCAGCAGCAGCGCCTTCCTGTCCAAGCTGCGGGTGCCCAGCGAGGCGGCGGGGGCGGCGGCGGGCGAGGCGGCAGCGGAGAGGTGCCTCTTCAGCCTCCCGCGCCGCAGCAGCAGCGAGTTGGCGTTGCCGGCCCCTCCGGGGGCCGCAGGAGTCCCGCCGGCCGTCAGCGCCGCGGGGGGGGCGAAGCCTCCGGCCACCGCTCGCCTCCGTCGCGGGCCGCCAGCCCCTTTGCCGTCCAGCTGCCCGCCGCCCGACGGTTCCACGCCGGTCTCCGTCTGGCTCCTCCTGCCCGGGGAGCCGCTCTCCGGCTCCCCCCGCCCGCTGCCCGCCGCCGCTGGGGCTTCTCTCGCTTGCTGCTGCGCGGGCTCCATGGCCCGCGGGGCCGGGGATGCCGCCGCCGCCGCCCTGCTGGGAGTGCCGCTCGGCGGCCCGGCGTCAAGAGGGGGGGTGAGCGGAGCGCGGCGCCGCGTCCCGTCCCGTCCCGTGGCGGGGGTGCGCGGTCAGGTCGCGGCGGGGAGCATTCCGCCGGTGCCGGCTCAGCCCCGCTCCCCGGCTGCGGCGAGCGCCATTAGGGAGGCAGGCAAGGAGCGAGTGAGCGAGCCCGCCGCCGCGCCCGCCCGCGCCCCGCGCCTCATGAATATTAACGAGCCTCCGCCTCGCCGCGGACTAGGGCCGCCGGGAGAGCGAGGGAGGCTCGCGATGGTGACGACACCACTCGCGCGGCGGGGAGGAGCCTGGCCGATAAACACAACGTGACCGCGCCTGGGGCTGGGGCATGGCGGCGTCGCCGCGCGGGGGCTGATGGGGACTGTAGTCCCGAGGCGGCCACCCCTCCTCCCCACAGCTACCCGGCTGCAGCTCCCGGCAGCGCCGGCCCGCGGCGCGCCCGGCGGCTCGGCCGCCGTAGGGGAGGTGGGTGCCTTCCGCTCAGGGCGGCTGTCCCGTAGGCTTTTGGCCATTCGTCCCCCGCCGTGCCCTGCCGTATGGCCGTGCGAGAGCCCGCCGGCCCTCCAGGCGTGAGGGTGGGAGCCCGGAACATGCTGGAAGTCGCCTCACTGACCCGGGGAGTGTACCGTGACACTGTTCGTTACAGCGTGCGGCTGCACCCGGCTTGAAGTTACTGCAGGACTTGGTCCTGTGCCGGGCGTCATACTCCTTCAGTCTCGTCAGAGGGTTCTACACCCCCGCTGGTCACATGGAAACGTATGTGCGGCCGGCAGCGCTGAGGGAGAGACCTGTGCGCCGTCACCCTCGATCGGCGCCTGGCTGGGAGCGCCGTGCTTGGCAGCCGCGCTTGCTGGCTGACGGCCGCCTGGCAGCACGCGGGGGATGGTTTTGCGGGGTCAGTGACCGTACCCATCCCACTCTGTCCAGTCTGACGTGTTCACCCGCTGGCTGGCTCAGGACAGAACCCAAGCACTGAGCCCGGACACCCTTCTCATCCGGGGAGGGAGATGCGCTCTTCAGATCCAAGATGGAGAGAGACACGGAAACCTGGGTGGGAAATACATACACGCACCTATACACAGCGAGAAAGGGCTGCTTTGCGAGTAGGCTCACAGAGAAAGTTTCAGAGCTGTTAGTCCCACTGTATTCCAGGGACTAAAATTGCTGTGACTACTTCTTGAAAACTGCTTAGAAGCAGCCATTAAATAGCAACTATTTTGCCCCAAATATGTGATTTTTAGTTAATTTCTGAAAAGGGAAATTGCAATCGGGTAAATTAAATTTAGCAGTGCAAAGCTAGCAGTGCAAAAGCGTGAGTTTTCATGATGTAAGGACACCACACTATGGCATTTATTCGGGAAAATCTTGTATGCTCCTGGGGATGTTTCAGCTGAGTAATGCTGGCTGGGTAGGGCCGTAACTGCCTGAGATCTTTCCTTTATAATACATTTTGTAAAATCACAGTGAAACATCTTGCCAGATAATTCATCAGAAATGCTATAGACTGCAATAAAGTGGGAGTTCTGGGCAATTAACCAGTTACATCAATGTCAGGGGTGATAAATCATGACTAAGAACCCTGAGATAAAACCTTAGTGAAGCATTATTTTTAGTCAGTGGGGGGTATGAAGGCATACATAAAATATGTGAAACAAAAATAAACCAGAACCATAATAAAACTAAAGTTTACCTCTTAAAACATTCCTCCATACGTCCATGTTACTGTCATCATACCCATACAAGCAGGTGAGACACATCACAGAAAGCAGAGGTATTCCCCAAGGAGCTTGCAGTGGAAATACGTTACTACCTTTTAAAAGTTTCTGTAACAACAAAGCTGATGTTTTACTTTTATATGGAAACCACCCACTTTCTGAACAGAACAATCTGTAAAGTAATTATGGTCTGGTCGTGCAGTTCGCTGGCCCATATCTACAGTTACAATCACCAGCAAGAGCATCTTTGGAATTCCTGCTGTGTGAGAGGGCCAGGACCATGTCCTTAGCGCAGGCTGACAGAAGATGATGGAAGCACTTGGCCATTAAAGGCTTAAAACTGGTGCCTGAAACCTGCTTTGACAGTAGCAGCACACAGCAGAAGTGCAGCGCTGAGTATACCGAGTTCTGGTTCTGGCTGCTTCATACATTCTGCTTTATTTCTACAGCTTTGCACCACCCTCATGCCACCTACTTCATGAAGGTTACTTCTCCTTATTTAAACATGTAAGAGAGATACTCTATGTGCAAACACACACACTCAGAAGAAGGAAACAGCAAGCTCTAGGGACGTTGTTAACAGTAATACTTGAAATAAAACAGAGTTTCTAGAAAACAGTTTCCAGTCTTTTTCCCTTCTTTGGAGGGAGCAGGGAGAGTGGAGCTCTGCTTTCCTCAAATTGTTCAAATACCTGAATGTTCATGCACACACAGAAAAAATCCCAGAACACAGAGGTTTCCCAACATTATGTAGGAACACAGCACCAAGGAGAAGACTCCTGGGACATCCAGTTTTCTCCCTTGTGCCTGGAGATAACCGCATCCTACATGTTAGCGGGGTCTCTGTAACACTATAGAGAACCAAGTTGAACATCATTTTGAAATGAGCTGAACTGATTTGTTCCCTGGTCTCACTGAAAGACTGTCCCAGGGCCACTTTGGGCTGTCTCAACTGCCCTTGACTGTCCCAGCTGCCTTTGCTGTTGGGAACTCCTTCCAGTTTTCAGCCTGAATTTTGCACTTGGGTAGCCTATACCCATTTGCTCACATGCCAGCACTGCACTGCCCTTTGACTCAAATATTTTCTTTTTCAACTCCAGAATGTTTACCCCCAAGGTACTTATAGTCAGGAATTGTATCCCGAGGCAGGCGTCATATTTGCCCTTTGATAGACTAAACACGTTTTTGTCTTCTCTTGTTAGTCCACGTAGTGTCGGAACACGCAGTTAAGGTCATTTAAATAGCCTTGGGTCAGATCCTCTGTGGGGTAGACTGGGGTAGCTCCAGCTCTGGATTTACACTGCGAGTTTTTGAGCCTGCACAGAGCAGCCACCATCTGCAATACAACTTGGAGACGTGGCTGGAGACCGAGCTGACCTGGCTCTCCCTCTAGCCAGGCCAACTTACCTCTGCCAGCAGCCTTGCTAATGAAGGCCTTTGTGCAATTAAAACACAAAGCAGCAGGACTGAAGTCCTGAGGGTGAGAAAATTGTTGGGTTTTTCACTGCCCTGTGAAATGTATTTGGGAGCAGAGCACTGCAACGAGGCCTCCAGCCTCCCATAAACCCTGAGTTGCGCCACGGGGAGAAAAGGGACCATGCTGTTGCTCTTCAGTTTCCCAAATACGAAGGTGGCAGTTTCTGTAGTGACCCAGCAGCTCCAAATGTTAGCAGTACTAAGCCTGGTTATTTTTGCTTTATGCAGGGAAGTGCAATCTGTAAGCATATGCATATTTAAATTGAACTCTCAGGCTCATGAGAAAACTATGCTAATCTCCGTTTCCCAGTAACTGATAGATACTTTTAAACTCTCCCGGAATTGTGAATTTTGATAGGGATTAACTGCAGTTGTGAGACATGGGAATGGAGCTTATGAAATTTATGTTTGTCAGGAGGAAGTACAAGGGTGAAATACACATTTCCCTTTTCTAAAACTTGATTGATGGCAGCTGTTTGGAAGACAGGTAAAATTAAACAAGATGCTTTGCAATTTGCAGTTTTCCAACCAGAATCTGGCAATCTTGAAGATGAGCTTTCTGATTATAGGAGTTGTCAACAGAAAATAAGCGGATAAAAAGTAATTTATTGCAGATTACTATAAATGACTCCAGACCAGAACTCTTTCCACTGAATGGACAAATTATATGCTCCCACAGATAGTGGCAGGAAAATGCCAGAAGGTCTTGAAATCACAAGATTACTTTTGTGGATGATGTTACATCCAGAGCTGTCAGAGCCAGAGGTTTCCCTGAGCAACAAAGCAGGCCAAAGCTTAGCTGAAATCCTCTCAGAGGCTGGAGCTTTTGTGATCTTCACTGCCTACATCTCTGCCAGCAGCTACTACAGCTACAGCAGGAGGCATCAGGCTGTCGTACACAGCCGTGGAGCTGACTGAGTAACTGCAGTGGTGCTTGGAGTATGTTAGCTCCTGCTCGTGCTGCTTTAGAGATCTGCCTCCCCCAGTTCTCACAGGTTGCTGCAAAGCCCTTGGGGATACTCTGCTGTTATTAGATGTTTCTGCGAGGAGAGGGACAGATTATGGGCATCAGCTGATGTCTGTGGTTTTCCTTACTCTTTCATTATGAATGTAGAAGAGAAGACCAGGTCTAGCTTCTGTTCGTGTTACTGCCAGTTCTGTTCTTTGTTAACATTATACCACTTCGTTTCACGTAACCCCTTGGTTTAGCTACAATTAATATTTTCCTGGGCAATACAACAATGACTTATTGGTACTGTCTAATTGTTCTGTAGTGTCTGCTGCCATGGGAAGGTAGAAAAAGCACACAGACTTTGTATACTCAGATTTATAGAATCATAGAATCACAGAATAGTTAGGGTTGGAAAGGACCTCAAGATCATCTAGTTCCAACCTCCCTGCCACAGGCAGGGACACCTCACACTAAACCATCCCACCCAAGGCTTCATCCAACCTGGCCTTGAACACTGCCAGGGATGGAGCATTCACAACCTCCCTGGGCAACCCATTCCAGTGTCTCACCACCCTCACAGGAAAGAATTTCCTCCTTATATCCAATTTAAACTTCCCCTGTTTAAGTTTTAACCCGTTACCCCTTGTCCTGTCACTACAGTCCCTGATGAAGAGACCCTCCCCAGCATCCCTATAGGCCCCCTTCAGGTACTGGAAGGCTGCTATGAGGTCTCCATGCAGCCTTCTCTTCTCCAGGCTGAACAGCCCCAACTTCCTCAGCCTGTCTTCATACGGGAGGTGCTCCAGTCCCCTGATCATCCTCGTGGCCCTCCTCTGGACTTGTTCCAGCAGTTCCATGTCCTTTTTATGTTGAGGACACCAGAACTGCACACAATACTCCAGGTGAGGTCTCACAAGAGCAGTGTAGAGGGGCAGGATCACCTCCTTCGACCTGTTGGTCACACTCCTTTTGATGCAGCCCAGGATACGGTTGGCTTTCTGGGCTGCGAGCACACACTGCCGGCTCATGTTCATTTTCTCATCAACCATCACCCCCAAGTCCTTCTCCGCAGGGCCGCTCTGAATCTCTTCTTTGCATGAACTATACTCAAAGAGAATTCTTTTAATTATATCAGATATGCAACGGTTACCCAGTTTGGGTTTTGTTTTCAGAGGTATCATTTCAGAATAGTATGCCCTCATTAAACAGGAATTACTTAATTCTCAGCCCTTGACTACAGAAAACTTGACTGACAAGTCAATTTTGGATCAAAAGCTGAGATGAGTGCTGAGAAATACTAGTGTGGGAAGGATTATATTTATACTTTCTCTGCTGTAAGTCATCATCAATGGTGCTGTTCAGTGTTCATCTGTGTTTTAAGAAGGTATGAATCACTTCAGTGATTCCAGTTAACGTGAAGGTGGGGAGGGAGATTAGAAAGGAGGAATTTAATGTCCTTCAACCTTGCAAAATGCTGGGGAGCTTACTCAGCTCTCTTCTTCAGTAGCCTGTTTTTCTACTAAGGGAGAATTTCCCTACAGACAAGGAAGCGGGAGACTTATTTCAATGTCAAATGCTGAAGCAAAAGACAAAGCATTTGCCACTGTACAAGTAATTTGCCACTGTACAAAGACCAGGAGAAGAATGAGGAAAGGGACCATTTCAAATTAAACAATACAATAATCTCCTTCTTTGTAAAGAGGAATTGAATGCTGTCATATGGAAGCTGTTCTCAAAATAATACTTAATTTTATCAGTAGGGATTAATTTCATTATTTGAAATGCTAGGTATGCACCTGTATCCCTCATCCATATGTGCAATTGTCACAGCTGTGGGAACACATTGGACATGCAGATAACAAAGAACTGAAAATTTATGTTGATTGCAGCTCCAGCTGTGAGCACAACGTTTTGTATTGGTTCCATGCTAGTTGTGCTCATCTGGGCACAACTGTGAAAGGCCTTCAGTGTAGTAAAGCTCTTAGGATGGTGCTTATTCAAGGAAACTCTTAAGTTTAAATCTTTGTCAGCAGCGTGATGTGGAGATTCTTTGATTACACAAATGTTTCCCATCATGACATGCACAGGCTGAGTTGTGTTATCACTGCAGGTAAGCAGCTGGGATGTGCAGCTTCCTTAGCAAATTTGGGAATTTCTTCTCCAGCACAATCTTCCTGTTCCCACCACATTTGGAGAAGGCAAATTACAGAAATAAATAGCAGCATTTCCATTGCTGTGCAAGGTAAGGAGCAGCTGACACCGAGCTAAGCATATGGCTGAAAGCCACGCACAGAGGAAACAAATCTGAGAAAAAGAAACACGAGCTTTGTTACCCAGATTGGTTACTGGTCTGTATTATATATTCTAGTGTTATATTAAATACTGTACTAAAATTAAAGCAGTATTTTACAGATTTTGTTTTTAATTTGTTTTGCTACTAATTGCAAAGCCAGATCTTATAATTGCCAGTAGACTCAGCAACGCCTATACACTAATCCTCTTACTGTGTCTTTGGCTCTTCCAATTTAAGCTACATGTTTTGTTTGTTCTTGGGGTTCTTTTTAAGAAAAAGATCTTCGTTGCCTGTAGATAGTAATGCACTAGAAGATTCTCTCCCAGAACTTTGTAAATCCATCCTTGTAATTATTTCTTTTTATCTTTCATGCTCATATGGCGTCTTAAGCCTTTTTTGTTTTAGAACCCTACAGCTCCTCAAGGAACAGTATTCATCACTACTGATAGAGATGGATTAATGTGGATTCATTAAGCTGCAACCAACACAGTGACTTGAATGCAATGGTTTTACATAATATATAGCCCTAAACAGCATGACTGGTGTATTTGAAGTGACCCAAGAGATTCAGACATTTTTGGTATCAGCTTTTCATGAGGTTAGTCATCTCCCATTAATTCCCTTGTAAATATCTTAGAGGGTACTGCCTGTTATTAAAAGGCTGTACATAAAGGCCTTTCATGCAAGACTGAGGATATGTTTTCGCCATACAGCAGGTTTGGCAACAAAGTTGGCTTAGAAAGTTCATGCCCTACTTCATCTGCATTTGCTGCTTCTGCAGGGTGTGTTGCCCACTCCAGCGTGCCAGTGTAACTGGAGCTGCACTGTCGGCTGGGTAATGGAAATGCTCTGTATTCAAATAAATTATGCCTTAAGAATCTTGGGTATTGCTTTAATGCAGTAAGAATCTATCACATAAATACATGTTATTTATTTGTGAATGGTATAAGCACTGAAGTGAGAATAGCATAGTGGAAGCTAAACTCTCAAAATATGTGTGTTACTGATGATTTATCCTAATACAGTGTCTGCATCTACAGTAATTTACTAGAAGTATAAACAAAGATGTATGTTATGCTCTTTAAAGGAGCCTTTTTAACTTTATTTCTTTAACACCAAAGGTGTATCTATTTTGTTAAGAGTAAACACAGAAATCCTCCAAGGGGAATAATAAAGTAAAGCCTTATACAACTAAAGTATTGGCAGGATCAGCCTTGACATTAATACTAAAAGAGCTGACTGTCACATCTGCAGCTCCCCAAGCAGCCCTCTCAGGAGGCTTTCAGGAAATCACCGGGGAACACATCTGAGCTGTCTTTGATGAAAAGGACCAGAAGTTAAGTCTAGGAGAGCAGACCTTTTTTCATTAGCTACTGCAGTGACAAGATGCCCATTGGCTCCTAGGTGGGTGGCTGTGCAGAACCGCTCTCCCATGCCATGCCAGGGACACTTGAGCATGCCTACCAAAGATGCCTCCACTTAAAATCTCCACCCCTCCCTTACTCACTTGCTTGGCCATTTCAGCTATGACTGTGGAGTCATGGGGCTGTGCCATGCTGTTGCATGAGATTAAGAGAGCTTTAGTAACACACTAGAATGATAGGAATGAGCCCAGTATTCGTGGGTGAGGCTAAACAAAACTTCCAGGAAAATGAATCCACAATTTCACCAGCAGATCATATGGCTCCCCACACAGTAACCCAGGTGCCTGGAAGGCCCTGCTCTATCCACTCAGTGCAGAAACTGGCCTGGGACCAGCACGCTGTCTAGGATACTCAGTGCCCATGACCCACCTATTCCACAGATCAAGATATGCCTTGTGGTTAAAGTATTCATCAGCCTCTTGAGAAGACAGGTGATGAACAAGTGAAAACCCATCAGTGGCCCCTGCACAGCTGGGAAGTGCTATGCTTTAAAGTCAGATAAATTTTTAAGAACACTGCTTCTGCCAACAGATACCAGCAAGCTGTTTTCATAATAGTATCAGAAACTTCAGCTTCCAGCTACCTGACACATTTCTTGGCCACACCGAAGAGGTCACTGCTGCACCAGTAGTGGGTCTGGGATTCAATACTGCTGGGAACTGAAGCTTTCAAGCATGTGTTTTCTGACAAAGGTGCCGCCTGGAGCATATGATGAGGGCATCCACTGTGGAGTTGAAGAGGTGGAGGGAGAGAGCTGTCTTGGTACCTGTGACCATGAGCAACCAGGCTGTGTCCAAAAAACAACAGCAGTGATGTTCTCTCCATGCAGTTGGTCTATAGTATAGCAAATAAGACCTCGCCGCACAGCATTTGCAGGCAGGCTGCTGGCAGGGCTCATCTGTCATGGCTTAGCACAGCTGGGCTGCATGCATTCCTGTGTGATAGCTAGATATTTTGCACCCTCCCATTCTTGGCTGCCCTTTTGTATTCTCTCCATATCAGATACCACAGTATACAGGAACCTGCAGTGGATTCTTAGGTGACTGGCAGAAAATCATTAACCACATCATTCCCCGACATGGTGGCACTGCTTGCGAAACGCATCTCTTCGTTCCCAGCATGTGACACTTTGTTTTCAGGTGCTATAGCCAGAGATCTGCTGCCTTGAGGGAGCATTTACCTTTGAGCATGCCTGCTCTTCGTCACTTACTCTGAGAATGAATGTTCTTCCAAATCAGACAGACCATGTAGCTCTCCAGAACTAGCACCCAGGCTCAGGAACTCTCAGGGGAGCTGCGCAGGAACATGCAGAAAGCAGTGGCTAGAAGGGTTCTGCTTACGACTCCTGTTGTCAACGGCATGGACCAGCTGTCAGAGGAAGCAGTCATCCTGCTCTGGAGTCACCATGTAGTGACAGTGGCCAGGCAGGTACAAAGGCAGGCTGCTCCAGGACCAAAGTGTAGCCCCGAAGGGATGGACTGAAGGAAGCCAAGGAATTCTGGAAGCTTCTATGTGAAACTTACAATGAACGCATCTCATTGCAGTGGGGAAGTATGGATAAGTAAGGTGCATTATGGTGGATGAGCTCCAGAGGAGATCCAGAAGTCATCCTTCTCAGAGCAGGGCAAATGTCAAAGTGAGATCACATCGCCTCGTCATGCATAAAACCTAAGTGAGGCAAGACTTGACAGGCTGAACTTAGCTGGCTGAGTCATCCAGCAAGAAATTGTTTGTCAATGTGGTTGCTGTCGAACGAGTGTAATGACAGTTTGTCAAATACCTAACTGCTTTTTTTCACAAGAGTTGAGGTATAGAAATGATTCGTGAATCATTTGTGAGATTTCCTACCCACGTATTTTCAGGAATATAAGTGGATTAGACTACTGGTCCTTCTACAGAGTGTCCTGCTGCTAAGTGGTTGTTAGCACACACGTCAAGCAAAGATGCAAGGAGCGTGATGGTAGATGGCATGGGAAAACCAGCCTCAGAAACCTTTTCCCAACACTGCAGCGGTTGGATGATGGCTTCTCCCCAGAAGCACGAGAGTGTAAACCCCTCTCAAATCTTGTTTATTTTTATGAATGTATTACCAGCCTTCGTTTGACTCCTGCTAAGATTTTGGTTGTGGTGATACTAGGAAGGAAGGAATTTGGCTGAGTAACTGCATGTTGTGCAAAAGGTCTGTTTCTTTTCCACCAGTTTTACACTTAATTGACTATTCCCTTGTGTTCATACTGTGGAACAGAAAGTAGCAGCATGAATTTATGAGTAAATTTGCTGGACTCAGGCTAGGATTGGCTTCCCAGTGCTTCAAACCAGGGGAAATCGCAACATAGTGAAATAAGGAAATTAAGGGTTCTGTTTCATCAAACTCAACAGTAATTTGCAACAAAAGGAAAATCTTGAACAATTACTTAGGAAAGTTAGTCCTTATAACACACTAAAGATTTTCTCCTGCCCCTTTCTCTCCCCCGCCACCTATCTTCCTTCCAGCAATGATTCGGTAAAATTTCTTGCTATAAGGCAAAAATCAAGCAAGCACCATAACCCTTTGTTCCAGCTGTAAAACAGACTCAAGAGCATCCCTTATTAAAGGGCCTAATTAAGTACATAATCCCTTTTTCCTCCTTCTAAAAGTTATTGGAAAGCAACCCAAACAATGCCTTTAATAAAAGTTTTGCTGAGAAAGCTCCTTCTTTGGCAGGGGAATGGTAATTGTGATAGCAAGCTGCTTCTGTTCCCCAAATTCCCTGATGTGCTGGGGTCATATCACATGTTTACACTCTGCTTTAACAAGGAATAACGAGGACTGAAGTGCTTATTTTTGGTGTCACTACATCTGAGCAGATGTTATAGGCTCAATTATGCTGGTACTTCAACTGTAACACTGCATTATTCTCTAAGCTCCATATCTTTGGCTGAAACCATTTTGTTGGAAGACACTGCTTTCTGTAAGCTGGTGTTTCTGCTCCTCCATGTAGTAGAGCCTCACAGCTGCCTTCAGTAAGCAAATTTATCTTTTTGGATTGCTTCTGCACCGTAGCTACAAATCACTTTGAATGTACAGCTGAACAAAGTGCATTTTATAACATGGAGCATCTGCCCATTATAAGAATATCCAGTGTTTTAACACAAGATCATTAGTCACCAAGAGTAAATTGATATATTATCAAGTTGTGCATATTCTGGTCAGTGTTCAAATAAACCACGCTCGGGTAACGCAGGAATATCCTAGGTTCAGCATCCTCACAGTATAGGTGAGTATCTCCATATATAACAATGTTGTGGAACAGAAAGACACATCCTGCAGCTCCTGAATCGCGGCTTTGAAATGCAGCATGACAATTATTTCATTTTGAGGCCAACGGTGATGAGCTCTGTCAGCATGGTGAGTAATTATAAGAAATAGGGATCACTTGACTCATTTCTAATTCCTGCCTCCACCAAGTCTTTAAACATACCGTTTTCATCGTCTAAAGCCTACTCTGTTCATTTACTGCATCACCTTGTGCTGGGGTTATGTGTGAAAAGGGACTCTGCATTTTAATTTCTTTTTTTCTGTCTTTGTACCAACATGAACATCTTCAATGCTTTCCAAAGAGAATACGTAATTTAGAATGTGTAAATGAAATTGAAAATAACTGAAAATAATGAGTCAAGGCAATAAAGCTGGCAGTGGAATTGGCCGAATGGCAGCTCAAACAAGGTAAATCAGATACTTCAGAAAGAGCTGAATCATTTTCTTTTAAAGTCCAGCTGAACACGCAAATCCTTATCTCTGTTGCCTAAAGTCTGCCTCATCGTTATGAACACACGTACACTGTGCTTGGTAAAAAGGCAGAATCTTTCAGTACACTGTATAGCAAGATGAGGCAGCTTTGCACTGTTTTGGTAGTTCAGTAGGATTGTAACAAGAGGGGACTTGTTAAAATTTTATTGTTTCAGTAGCAATGCTCTCCAGAGAAAATACTAATAAATTTCCTACATTGTGACTGTCTAAACAGATTATCCAACAATTACATATTAATTATTAATCACCCAGTGATTCAGAAGCCACCCTGTGGCTTTGTAGTGCAGGAACTCTACTGCTTTTGCAGCTTAATAATATGATTTTTCCAGTTGCGGTGTTGCAATGCTCAACCAGACGGAAGGCTAATGGCAGAGGGAGCAATAGGGATGCCCAAGGTTATACCTCACCTTGCTTGGAGGAGGTTATGAAAAAGTAACCTAAACAAATTCAGCAGGTAAAATAAAGCAAACGAGTTGGATGGTAGACTATAACTAGAATTAGTGGAATGGGAGTGTGTTTTAAACAGTCTCTATAGGGATTAATGGAAATACCTGGAAATAAACAAGTAGGAGAAAAGATGTTTTTCTCATGCATTCCCTAAGAGCACCTTTTCTGACTGGCAAGCCTGAGAGCCCTGATTTGCATTATCTCTGCACATTCTTGGCTGTTTACTGTGCAGGAAAACAAGATTGATTTCTCATTCTTAAGCACATTTATAATGCCTGTGCAAATGAATGTAGGGCATATCCTGGCTAGATCAATATTTATGCAGCCTACTTTAGAAAAAGCAAGGGAGTTGCTTCACAGCAGCAGGGGATCTTGTAATTTCTTTTCCTATGGTTTCCTCCTTTCCTTGTTTTCACTGAAATCCGTTTGCATAATACTCGCTGCTCGCTGCCAGTTACAGGGAAGTTCTAATGAAGGGAGCCCCCCCTCGACTGTCTGAAGGGGTGCTCTGCTGCCAGACTGTGCCCATGACCCAAGAGCTGCCGGGGCGGAGGAAGGTGTGTGTGAGCTCAGGAGGCTGCAGGCCAGGCCCGGTGTGGCAGGGTGGCCTGAGAAGGACGTGGTTATAATGAGCTGTGTGAAGGCAGAGGTGATTTATGCCACCCTCTGCGGTGAGGGGAGCTCTCCTCTGCAGCCTGTGGTGGAGCTGGTGGCTTCCTCCCCCTTCCTCCAGCCCCATCTAGCCACTTGTCTTTGGCCTGTGGCTTTGCACAGTTCATTCCACTTGCAAAAGAGCAACAATTAATTATCCTAATTAAATCCAACGGCAGAATATTGAATACTGTGGTTTACTTCATACTTTAAAGGTTCACCTCTTTCGTGCACGCTTCCCCCATACTGCTTGTCACAGCTAATCTCTTTCATTCATTTTGAAACAGAGGGGAAGAGAGAACAGTACATATAATAAATCAAAAAGCAGTAGCAAAAGATTAAAACCAGCCACCCTCCCAGCAGTATGCCAGGATCTGTGTTTAAAAGGATCCTCCTAAATAGCTGTTCTCTCTCAGCTGAGCTTTCCTTTCCTTGATGCTTAGGAGGAGGTGCCTTCTCCGACCCCGCAGACAGAAGGTGGCCTCCATGAATAACCTTTATTCTTTCTTCTGCCCTATTTACCAGAAATATCTTTTTTACCCTGACTTGAATAAACTCATGGGCCTTCAGGTGCCCCTGCTGGTGTAGTCTCCCGCACAGCAGTGCATGTCTTTAGAAATAAATTGGGAGCCGAAGATCAGTAGCTGTGCAGTATCAGTGTCCTTTGATTCACCACCTCAATTTAATTCTCCATCTAATAAAATACACTTTACACATATAAAGTATTCCCTGCAATCATTATTTTTTTTCTAAAGGGGCTCCACCATGATTCAAACTCAAGGCTATTAAGTCATCTTGATTGCCATGGCTGTACCGTTGAAATGCAGCATTAGCAAATGCAGTATATTGAGTGCCTCTTGTAAATAGTTCATTTTTTCTGAGTAACTAACCAGGCAATAAGAACCCTGTCACTTCTATGTTGACAAAGTAGCTTAGTCACTGAGTAACTATAGAGATGTTTCCCTTATGCTTGACGTAATTATCAAAATGCCTTTTGTTAGCTGTTGAAAATGTGAAGGCTCAAAGCGTAATTCCTGGGACACAGTTTGCTGTTCGTAGTAGCATACAAATCAGAGCAGCACAGACCAGCTATGCACACACAGCTAACAAGATTTCCAATTTATTTCTTCTTGTCAACAGCAAACTGGAGCTTCTGAGGCCACCTCCCCAAATCAGGGGTCAAATTGGGTCTGCCCAGGGAATGCGGGCAGAAGACGCAACCACAGACACATCCAGGAGCCACAGCTACAGTCACAAGCTACTTCGTTTCTGTTAAAGCTCCAGCTCCTGGTAAGAGCTTAAACCCCGTGTTTCCTTGTTCAGAAAGGAGGATGTATTTGAAAGAGCATACAAGGCTTGCTCTAAGAGCTCCAAACCCTAACTGATAACAGTTTTGCTACCTCCCACAAGCCGTAGGCAAATCTTTCTGCGGGATCCCTGGCCTGTGCAGCTTTAGTACTTGTTCAGGGCTTGCGCTGCTGCGGTTCATTCTGTACAGAACTCAATTCACTGGAACTTCTGATGGACACCCCAAAGCTGGATGTGTCTCATGGCCTGGAGAGCACAGGCTAGTGCACTGTAATGCACTTGGCATTCACGCTGTGCTCTGTATGCGTGATGTTTCTCCTACAAATGACAGGTAACGTGTAGAATTTCAGCATAAGCTGTGCTTGGTAAAGAAGGAACTTCACTAGGATGTTTACTGTCTCTTGTTGACCCAGTGTATTATATATATCATACAAAAAACTTACAGTATAATGTTAATAGTAGTAGTAATAATAATAGTATGTAAACTGCACCCACATTATTCTAACAGATTGTCTTCAAAGATATGTAGTGATGGAGGATCTGCTGCCTCCATTGCTGTTGTCTGTCTTCTGCCTTGCTACCCGTACCAACTATAACTGTTTCCCAGTGGCTAACCAGAAACTTCCGTGCTGCCTCATAGGCCATGAGCAGAGTAATTCCCTTCCACTTTGCAGCCCCACATATTGAAATACTCTTCTTTCCTTTTTCAGGCAGAACAACTGCAGTGCATTTGCTCCCTCCTCGTAGGTGAAGTTCTCCAAGCCCCCTGTCAGCCCCACAGCTGTGTTCAACCACCAGTGTCTGACTGGGGTACATTGCTTCTCAGGGTGCCATATCCTAAAACCAACCCACCTCCAGTGGCAGCTCTGCCCCTGCAGGGTAAAGGAAAAGGGACTCTGCCCACCCCTTGCAAGCCATATCCTTGTTTGTACATCACAGCACGACATTTGCCTTTGTCTCAGAAACATGGTGCTCCCAGGCTTTAGCTCACAAGCCAGGCTGTCCAGCCATCTGCCAGCCAGGCTATTGCCCAACTGAATTGGGTTTGTCCGTCATTCCTGCCCGATAGCACCATCTCATGTGAACTTGTCCCTGCTCTGAATTGCACCCTCTGTTTCCCCCTATTCCACCCTGTGGGGTGGGTGTGCAGACCAGCCTGGTGTCCCTGGTGTCCCTGCTGCCCTCAGCAGCACCACCAACAATGCTGAGCAGTGCCAGCCTCGGCACCAGCCTGCTCCACTGTTCCTGGTACTTCTCACCACCGCACCCACTGCCACTCGCCCTCTTGCTACGGTTTTTCCAACAAGCTTTGTGTCACCCTCTCATAAATCCCTCTCTTGAGCTTACTTATGATGGGAATGACATCAGAGATGCTGTCAGAAGCACTGAGAAGCCAAGATACATGACATTGGCTGCCTCGCTCCTTTCTGTAAGACTGGTGGCTGGCTGGAAAAGAAAATTAATTTGCTTTTGCTCATTTAGCACTCGTTCCTTTCATCACCAAGTGTGAACTAATCCATTTGATTATTTGCTCCAATATTTTCCTGGGCACTGAAATTAAGTTGGACAGTTTTCTCCTTTCTCCCCAGTTTCAAAGGCAGCCACCCTATTTGTCCCGCTTGACTGTGACAGTTCAACTCATTCTCCATCAAATCTTATGGACAACTAACTACTTGTGGCCCAGAGGTGTCATTAGCCAGGTCTTCGAGTATCTGAGGTTGAGGTATAGCTGCCAATTTGCAAATAATTGATGTCTGCATCAAGGCCTTCCCCTTCCCTTTCTTATTAGAGGCACCTATCTTACCCTTTGGTGCAGTTGGTATTTGCATTATCCACCCGCATGGAACTGGTGTTCTGGGGAAGAGAAGTAGAAACTAAAAGGCATTAAAAACTTCTCCTACAGAAAGGAAAGCAATGAAAGCTTTCTTATAGTGGAGACCCACAGAAGGATTCCTGGCCTTCCTGATGCTCCTTGCTAATCCCACTTTGGTTTACGCCTCAGCCCTTTCTTGCCCCTGCATGCCAGGACAATGCTTTGTATGTGCTGCCTGTTGGCTTGCCAAGTCTCCTCTTCCTGGGCACTTCCCTTTGGTGCTGGGGATGGAAGATGGCAACAATTAAGGAATAAAAGGTGCAGTTTTTAGAGAGAAAATAAGTGAGTCATATGCTGTGACCTGTCACTAGAAATAGAATAAAGCAATAAACCATGGGGTTTCACGGAAGCAGCACAGCCCACAGAGCCAGCACAGCAGGTACACGCATCCACAGATCAGCACAAAGGTGGTCATCCCAGGCACGCAGTGGCCACCCTTGCTCACAGGACTGACAAGGCTGATTTGTTACAGTGATGTCTGCGCTGAAAGGAGTTGTCTCAGAATGAAAAATGCTCTTCTATGGCAGCATAAATCAGCCAAAAGGAAATTCAGCACTCGGGCACACGATTAATGCTTGGAGCTGTTGTGATGTTTTGAACTGCGGAGCAGGGACATTCCTGAGGCAGCAGACGGAAAGGTGGGGAACGGGTAGCAGGAGTGACAACATACAGGTATTTGACATTATAGCATCACAGATAGAATGCTTTGGATTGGGAAGGACATAAAGATCATTTTGTTCCATCTCCCCTGCCATGGGCAGGGACACCTCCCACCAGACCAGGCTTTCATCTTTGGAAAAGGCTAGTGACTGCTCTTTGCCACTTACCCACCCATTTCTTTCTTCTCTTTGGCTGACAAAAAACTGGAACCAACCATGTTTTGTTAATGACAAGGAAAAATGGCTCTCTGCTGATGGAGTGCAGCTACCCATCCCCAGATGTGCCATCAGCGGCTCCTCTCAGGAGACCTACGCTTGATTAAACTGAACCCTGACTTCTTAAACGCTGGAGCAAGGGCTGTTGTGGGGCTTCATCCAATATAACCGTGGCTTATTTTTTATTGCTCCTCATCTGGTTTTACTGATATTGATAAGGCCAGAGAGCACCTTGGCTCTCAGCAGTACAAGCAGAACCATGCATTGACTGACCTTACTGAGGTGCCTGTCACATAAAAACCTTTCTGCCTTCTGCAGTCCTACCCACACCCCCTTTTCTCTCTCCTTCATGAATATTTATGGTGGCAAAACTAGATATACTCTGAATTAGTATGGGATTTTAAAATCGTGCAGTGAGCACTTTCATATGGAATGAAGTTCCTCTGCAATTCTTCTGTATATTTATATAAATAAAATTTGTGCATGTGCAGTTCCCAGGGTGAAATCTGTGTATTTTTTTAGGAGGGGATAGAAAATTTGTGTGATCCATACACTTTAATCCCCAGACATTGCTGGTTTCCTCTCAACTATAGACTGGTGATAGCATCCTGACACTCAGTGTGTATTTTCCTTTGCCCGCTTCCCAGTGTTGTCTCTGATTTACATCCCTCTTTTGTACCAATTTTTTCATTCCTTATACCAAAGATCACTGTCTTGTCGCGAGACAGTGCCTTCCTCAAAACGCGTCAATAATAGAAGAAAACAGAGAAGCCAGTCAATGCCATGGTAGGCGAAAGGGGTAAAGTAGGTTAGGCAGTTAACATTCATCAAATATTTAATGAGCGGTACAGAGGCCAGTTATACGGGATCTTCATATGTTTTCGCTTTGTGCAACTTGGTTAGTCCATCGCGCAAGTCCCTGCAGAGCACCCCAGGACTTACCCATGGTCCTGACCTACATTCTGCACAGCATGTGTGCCTGTCTTTCCCCAGACAACAAAGCCAGGTTTTGAAGAGGGATTCGCTCCCATTTCAAGGCGCCTGCAGCCATGCACAAGCAGAAACCCAGCAGTCAGCTCCTACTTGCTTTCACTGTGCTCAGGGCTGGTGCACGTGCTGCTGTTGTAGATGAACGTTCATAAGCTCTCAGTGTAAAATGTTCTGTGTGTTTATACTTGTATCACCCTTTCCTTCTTCTATTCTTGACTCTTACAGCACACATTGCTCTGGGAGAAGCCAGTGTTTCCCAGGGTAAGATCAGCTGAGCCAGCGTAATTCTTCTAAGCCACAGTGCTGGAGGATTGGCTTTGGTTGGGTTTGTTTTGCGTTGGGTTTTTTCCCCCAAAACACCAGGAAACATGTTAGGAAAATACCCTATAAAGGCTGGGTAATGGGCTATCAGTTCAAAAAGGCTTGAACATTCCCAGGGAGGTGAAGCCAGCAGGCACTGCACCACACCAAGCTTTGTCATGCCACCCCCTGCAAGACTCGGCGTGCTCCAGGCTTGCTGTGCCTCCACACTGGAGTCCCTGCGGTGCCCATGCAGACAGGAACAGGTCTCTTTTTACACTGGGCTGTGTTACAGTACAAAGATATGTGCCTGTCCTGAACCCATAGACACAAAACAAACCAACTGCCTTGCAACATCCCTTAAACGACACAGTGTGCCATTTCCACTGCTGGGCATTTCCCCCAGCATCCTAGGCGTAGGTGTGCCACTTTACTCGATGACTGCTTGCTGGCACATGGCTTCCTCTTTCCATACAGCGAGGCTGGGGCTCCCAAGGGCTCCCACGGTTTGTCTTCATGCCCCTACTCCCCCTTCATAGAGCTGCCTGCCAGGAGCCCGCACACCTTTTGGCTCCCGCGGCTCTTGCACAGGGTCTTGCACAACAAAGTGTGCCCTTTTGCTTTCGTTTTCATTCATCAGGATCCCTATGCACTGCAGCTCTCTGCCAGGCAGTTCTCTACATGTAGGGCAGATTACGAAAACATGAGGCACTGGGGTAAGCAGTGAGGCACAGCTCAGAAGCATGCTCTGATTTGCTAAAATTGCCTGGTGAAGCTTAGATCCACAACTTCAGGCAATTGTGAAGCACATAACAAAAGTAGCACCTTTAGGCAAACATAACCCTAATTCATCCACTCACTAATTAAAAGGGCAAATTTAAGGGAAAAGATTAATCCCTGTCCATAGAAGACTGGCTTTTCTCTTTTACTTCAGGCTATATCAATACAGTTAAACATTTATCAGTGCTTGCGCAAGCACAGGCAGAGCAGAAGAGCTGAGCAGAGGCAAAGCTTCTCAAAACAGAAGCCGAAGCACACTGACACTGGCAAGAAGACACAGGGTTCGAAGGAAATGAAGATGAGTGAGATTGTGAAACTGGGATGCCTGTGCTTGCAAATTACTTGTAATGGGTGTAGAAATGACTTGTCTAGTGCTGTTGTTTTACCTTTTACCTACCACTAGGTATGCAGCTGAACTCACTAAAGGGATGTATCGAGCCATATAATTTGTTTACAGCTAGTTATTTTCCATTATAATAACAATAGCATGATACATGCAAAAGCACGCTGCCATTTTGGTGGTAGTATGCAGGCGTGCCTTCCGACGGCAGTATATTGCTTGTCGAGAGCCCGGTTGCAAAACACTATTTAGGACTATTAGCAGTAATTTTGGGGGCAGCCTGGGATGCGCAAGTCTTCCCCTTACCCCACACAAACACACAGTTTAAACTTGTTTCCTTCCTTAATTGCAGGTGAGCAAAACACAGGCACATTTCTTTCCATCTGGGTCATTTAGGGTTTGAAAATAAGAAAATTAGGGAGACGAGGAATTATAACCTGAGGGTTTTTACCTGCTTCCACATACATACACTGTACGCGTGCAACAAGAGCTGTCTGAAAGGAGTTTTCTAACCTCTCAATCCTAGTTGTAACACATGCGGTTGTGTACCTTCTTCTGCAGCAGGAGTGAGGCTTCCTGCTCCCAGCAGAACATGACCCGGTGTGCAGGGATGACAAAGGTGGTGAACCAGCTCCAAGAAAGGGACAAAAAGGAAAACAAGAACGGCATCACTGGCTGAACCTCAGGTGCCCGCGGGAACTGGGCCTGCCTGAGGCAGAGTGCAGATCTGGACTGGTACAATGTAAATCCTGGTAACAGACTCCTCTGACATTTGTGCTTCTTCTAAAAACCAGACAGCAGGATCTGGAAAGGGTTTTGTGGTGTATTTTAAGAAAAGATTAAAAAAAAATGCAGGGAAGTAAAAACAATTCAAAGCTGTTACAAAATACACAGAAAACTCTTTCTTCTGACCAGCTGCAGTGAGTACGGTCAGGTTCTGACTGAGGGGCGCAAACACTGTTTTATGGAACAGAAACATTTTCCTGGTAATTTATTATTCCCTGTGCTTGTCATGAAGCACAGAGCAACTGTCAGTAATGTGCCCCGTGAACACAAATATACCTCTGATAACATCTTCTATCACAACATTTTGCCTTTCAAATGCTCCTCACTGCAGCGAGCACTGTGTTTACCAAGAAACACAAGATATAGAGAGAACAGGTTCTGTTTGGCACAGTAATTTATCTAGAACAATTATTTTGTGGTTATGGAAAAAACTGTGCTCTTTTCACTGTACATCTTGAGAGGAATTCTTTCTCGCCAAGACAATATATGAAAAGCTCGTGCTGTCCTATAAAACCATGATGTATGCTTAGTTTAATTAGAGAGAGCTGGTATAAAATGCATAGACTGCAAACAAGAGGTGAAATCTCATGACTCCATGTGAACCCTCTCTTGTGATGGGGGACAACTCCTGACTTCGGTATTTACTGCAGTATTGCGTAAGTCCTGACACACATTTTCAATTAATGTTATATGCGCCAGTGTTGTGCTATAGCTCCAGGGGCAAATAAACCCCATATCACAACAGTGGACTTCCCCATCTTCATGAACCTCACCTCCTTAGCAGGGCATTTGGTGGCTGAAGGCTTCACGTGGGAGTGTGACCTCTTTCTTGTCCGTTTTCCCCACCTGACTCCAATGCCAAGCTCTCCCTGTCTTCCATGTATGGCAGAGATAATTTTCTGCATTTCCTGGAGTAGCCAGTAACTCAGGTCTCGGTAGTAACCCTGCCTTTGGTTTTCTGGTGTGTGTGGTTTATTTTAATGATAGGACAAGGGGTAATGGGTTCAGACTTCCACAGGGGAGATTTAGGTTGGGTATAAGGAAGAACTTTATTGTGAAGGTGGTGAGGCACTGGCACAGGGTGCCCAGAGAAGCTGTGGCTGCCCCATCCCTGGCAGTGTTCAAGGCCAGGTTGGATGGGGCTTGGAGCAACCTGGTGTAGTGGAAGGTGTCCCTGCCCTTGGCAGGGGTTGGAACTGGATGAGCTTTAAGGTCCCTTCCATTGTATGATTTTGTATCACCAAATCTATATTTGCCACCAGTGCTGCCTTGCAGGGGTGTTTCTGCAGCGAGAGGCTAAATACTGACTGAGGCATCTATGGTGCATTTGCTATAAGCCTTGCAACGTTTGTCATGCAGAGAAATGTTATGTCTTCAGTTCTCCTAGTCTGGCCCTGTGGGTCTCCCAGATGAATCTAGGTGTCTCTTCCTGGAGGTGGTTGTCCCCTAGAAGGGAGTTTACTGGGGACACATCAGAAGATGGCAACGTCATCTGTGTCCCTGAAATAATCAAGACACTGTGACTGCAAGGGATTTACAGCAATGGGAAAAGGATTCAAAGCCAGAGCTCACCAGGGCACCTCTAAAATGCCCCTCTTTCTAGAAGCCAGATAAATAGGAGCAGCTAATGTGTTTTAGTCATGTCGCACAATTCCCCCCGCCTTTTTGTTTTCCCTAGGATGTGCTCTTGTGGTGGCATGAGTGGCCCTGGATATGTCCAATATATCTTTGGGAAGCAAAGGGTTTAACAGGTTTTCCCTGGCTATTCAAAGTGGTAACTTTAAGCTTCACTGTGACCACATGTGCAAGTGTGCTTTATTGAGCTGTCACCATCACCTGATGCACTTAGCTGGGGTTCTGCTGCTGCTTTGACTATTTTTCCCCTGTTGCTCACAGCTGGGGTCTCTGTGAAGGGCTGTCAGACATCTTGCATCTTCCACTGTAGCAGACACCACGTGTTAGTTTAGCACTGTTATTTGTGTTCCCTCAATTACACCAAGCACATTAACCTCGAAGCAAGCCAAATCAAAATGTTGTCATCTACATCAGGACAGTTTCAGGGCGGAAGGGATGGGGTGTGTATGTAACATATGAAGTTCCCAGTGCCTAGAGCATGCTTCATTACCTGAAATCAATTAATTTGAGTTTCTTGATCTCCAGTACAGGATCCAGCTGTTGTGTAACTCTGGAAAAACCTTCTGTTGTTACACAATATGATTTGGTGTCACCTCCATCTGCAGTACAACTCTGCAATCAAAGCTGCATTGCAAGCACGAGCCTATTTGTACACCATACATACCTCTCCCTGCCTAACTGTGTACAGATACACACACCAAACACCACTTGCTTGTTTGGGCAAATGGAACAATCCTCCTTTCACCACAAAGCATGAGGAAAATGAGGTCAGAAACTGAAGGAGGCCTGTGACCTCCTTGATTTTGTATTTGAACTGTGTGGATGGGTGCCATTTTAAACACAGGAAAGGTGGCCAGCCCTTGCCCTGCAGTACTGAAACCCCACATGTCCTGCGCCCAGAATGAGTCTTGCAAAAGAACTTGCCCGTTGGGTCTGCAGCTACTGGGCTGGCTCTGCTTTCCACTCCCAACTTTTCCACCCAGGTTTTATGAACCCTAGGTCATTCACATCATGTCACATCAAAGAGCGGGAGAAACCCTGCTTCTGCTGCCCTCACACATGCAGTGGAGCCAGGGTCATACAAGGGAGAAGGAAGTGAGTCAGGCACCACTGTACAAAAGCACATGGAGGTCACAGGTGCCAGGCTGTGGGACTGAGTGAGTGGCAACTTCACTGCGGCCATGGGAACACACCATCCGATATTATGAGGGGTTTTCTATTCTAATCAAGCTTAGCTCAACACTTCTATTTGCTGAAAAGAAGAAGGGGATACCTAGTTTCCGTGCCTCCTCCCATGCGTGCTGGGGATGTGCATACAAGGATGCAGAGCTGTGCAGGGAGCAGGGCTCTGTGTCATTAACACTGATATCGCTCTTTACAGCCACAGACCTCCAGCTGCGGCCAGCAATGCTGGACCCAGCCAAAGCAGTACATTGCGACTCAACTCTTTGTAATGTCCCTCGGAGAAGAGCAATAAAGATCAGAGCTCATCATTTTACAAACACATAGGGACCAGTCCTCATCCCAGAGCTCTTGCAGCACCCCAAAGATGAGCAGGCAGCAATGAAAGAGGGAAAGCTGAACAAATAGACCTTAAACTGTACTTATGTCCTCAGTTTATACTGGAGTGAGAAGGCAGAACAAAACAGGAGATGGTCACACTGCAGTCTGCATGGTGGTAGAGAAGACCATAATCTTAAAGTCTCTGGAGGCCCAGCCTTATGCTCTTTCTTCCTAAATTCATGCCAGAATACATAATCTCCAAGAAGCTTATGCTAAGATTTCCATGCTTGGTTAAAGTTTTAAAATGAAACCTCATCCCCTGCAGGGAATCCTACGCTGCAATTTTTATTTATTTATTATTTTATCCCAAATGCCTAACCCTGCCCTGCCGATCTGCTGACACAGAGGATGTGAAACACGGTTTTGTTGGGCTTTTTAAACCCCTGATTTTCTCCTGGGTTCGTGAAGGGCTCACAAGTGAGAGTGTTGGTCCCTTGGGTATGGTATGACTGTGTGTTTTAAGTGCTGCCTTCTGCATTAAAGGGCTAGAGGACAGGCTGCAAAAAGAACAGTATGGACAGTTATGCTGGAGGGCTTGCCCATGCCCTAGAGCCCATGATACATGTTTTTCACCTGATGCAGTTAAAGCAGCACAGTGAGGGCTGTGTGGAGGTCATAGCCATTTTAACCAAGTGGGATGCAGCTGAGTTCAAACAGCAGTGAATTCAGAGCAATTGGTTTCTGTGGGTGGCAGAGGGGAAGGACCTACTTCCTTTTGGCCTTCTGGACCTCCTGTCCCATCTTAGTTTGTAATTGCCCAATTGATCTTCTTGACACCAAGATGTTGGTCTCTGTCTCCGGTGTGCAGATGCAGAGTCACTGTGCAAGCCACGGGCATCCCCTCGGGCTAGGGTTTGGATGTGGTGGAGCAGGGCTCCCACCGACACCAGCTGGTACTCACAAACAGCCGCATGTGGCTGCCGGTGACACCCTCCAGAAAAGAGGGCCACTATGGAGAGGAGAGCCAGGAGCTGAGCTCCAGCATGGACCTTGATCACCAGCATAGCTGGAGCATCAGTTGCCTGATAACCCTGTAAGCCACATCTGCTGGAGATGTCGCCTGCTTTCCAAGCTGCCACCTGGCTCTCAGTCATAACCTTGTCAGGAATCTTGTTCGTAGAGAATATAAACTGGAACAGAAAAGGGAAAGAGAGGAGTGTACTGGAAGAAAAGATGCTGCACAAAGATCTTCTCTGACAATTTCAACCTAAACAAATGTCATCTGGTAGCATTACAAGAAAGTGAAAATGGGAGGTGTTGGACAATGGTCATTACATTTGTAGTTGCCTGAAGTCTATATGCTTCTACAATTATAGGTTGTACATATAAACGTACATATAAATGAAGAAATAAAATCCGATGTACCTATAGACAAAACAGAATCACACAATAACTAAGGCTGGAAGGGACTATCTGGATCAGTCCCTACACAAAGCACAGCCAGCTTCAACATCAGAGCAAGCCTTTGTCTGGGAGAGTTTTGCACGTCTCTACAGGAGATGTTTTGACCACCATCCCTATGAAAACTGTTTACTAATGTCTGACTTGGATTCCCTTATACGTAATTTCTGGTTTGAGCCCCTCATCCTTTCGCTGTGCACTTCCAAGATGACCCTGCTTCTGTATTTCCTGCAAGTCAGTTACAGACAGAAAGTCTCCTTTTAACCTGATCTTCTTCAGGCTGGAAGGAGACCCAATTCTCTCATCCTGTCCTGGTACACCACATCCTTCTGCTGGACTTGCTCTGGTGTGTCAATGCTCCTTTTGTACTAAGGACCCTACAGCTGGACACATTATGCTTAGATGTGGCCTCACAATCGTAGAAGCGTATAGACTCATAGAATGATTCGGGTTGGAAGGGGCCTTAGAGCTCATCCAGTTCCAACCCCTGACCATGGGCAGGAACACCTCACACTAGACCAGGTTGCTCAAAGTCCTGTCCAACCTGGCCTTGAACACTGCCAGGGATGGGGCAGCCACAGCTTCTTCGGGCAACCAGAGCCTTACCACACTCACAGTAAAGAACTTCTTCTCTATATCTAACCTAAAGCTAATGTCTAAATGCCAAGTGTTTCCTGCCAGGGAGGCTGATAGTTTGTTTTGTTTGGCTATATTCTAACTTCTACTAAGAGATTTTGGTTTTCCTGTTTGAATACACTAGTGACTAATGCTGGACATATGACACTCAGAAGGATCCTTCAGCTGACCCCACGTGGCTGCTCTCATCTTCTTGTCTGGTTTCTACTTGTCAGAGCAAGGAGGCTTCAGAACAACGTTTTACTGAGAGAAGGACAAAGTCCAACCTAATTACCTCTGTAATGGAGCTTGGGCAGTCTGGAACAGAAGTCTGCAGTGAGCTGTGGCTGATGGTACAGGTTGTGGTCTTGGAGTGGAATCTCAGGATGTCTCTTAAGCCCCTACATTCCTCTTCACCATTTTAGAACACAAAACCTGTGCTTGCCCTTCCTTCAATGCCTGTAAAGCAAAGCAGAGCCTGCGGCAGCGATCTCAGGTCATGCTTTTGTGCCACTCCTTGTTTCCTCTGAATATGCAGAGTCACACAAGGTGAGCCAAGCAGCTTCTCACCCACCGCTTTCCTCACCCCTCCAGGCATGGGTGCTGCTCCCACATGCATCCACCTCTTCCATGTGCTTCATTTTCCCCTACTTAGACCTTTTTCTCTGTTTCTGTAACAAGCTCCACCTTGGCTCTGCGAGAACGACATGGGCTTCAGCCCAGCATGGCGCATGGGCCAGTCTTCCCCACGTGTTTCCTTCAGGGTGGCCTCTGTGCACTGGGAAAATATCACAGTAACAGCTAACCAGCACTGAGCCAGCTTTCGTTCTGATAAATAATCAGGTCACATAAATGGTATTAGACACAATCAGTTGTGTGATCTCTGCAGGCAAGTAGTTCAGCAAGGAAGGAATATGCCTTAGTGCTATGCTTCATGGTGGAGCTGGAGCTTTGCATGCTCCAGCCAAATCCTATTGCATTGGAGATGATCATGTTCGCCTCTGGGCACGCAGGCAAGGAGCAGCAGGGCAGGGGCACTGTGGGCAGCTTTGTAAAGCCTGTTTTGCTCCTCTCTACCCTTCCCCCAGGGCTGCCTCCATCCCTCCCTCCCTTCCTGCAGGTCTGATGCGAGCTGAGGCACGGGCTGGCCTCCGGAGCAGGAACTGGTGCACACCAGCAGAATTCAGCCTCAGGATGTTTCCCTTTGAATAGCTTGACAGCAAAAGCTTTCATCCTGGAGCAGACTAACTGGCACCCATGTGCAGTGCCCCCGTGTCACCAGGATTTGCACACCAGTGGCGAAAACCTGGCTTTGGCTTGAGGTCGAGTGCTTGAGCGGGGTGGAGCTGCCAAGGTGGACTTCCTCCCTGGCTTCAATCCCGCTGCCCTCAAGGTCTTCCAGGACAGCCCCGGATAGATGGGATGTCTTATAACTGAATTGTACCTTGGCAAAGCTGCTTAGTATTCATCCTTTGGGGCCAATTGCTGGCTATCGTAAAGAGCAAGGGTGATTCATGAGGAAGAAAAGGCATCTTTTTAAGAAATTAAGTGGGTTGGGGTTTTTTTCCCCTCCAAGGAAGCCTGCGAGGCAGAGTGACAAGACGCATGAAGAGAACGTTTATGCAGACAAGCAGCGTGGCCTATTTAGGAGGACAGTGAAAGAGCAATTATTCTGCAGCTCCTTTCTGATGGTAACCAAAAATAAAACCCGGCAGGATTCGGCAAACAGACCACACGCAGCCAAGGAAGCGGCACCAGCAGCTGGGGTTTACGCTGGCAAAGGGGATCTGAATGGGAAGCAAATGGAAGCCGAGGCTCCTGCGCACAAAATCACCAACCTGGGGCTTGCAGGAGCCATTGCCATGAGTAATAGCACTGAAACCCCTCTGCAAGGCAGGCTGGAGGCAGTGCAGAAATGAAGCCAATTACTGGCGCATTCCTTTCCCCATCCCGAATGGCTGTGCACAGCCAGGGCCAATCCTGCCCCCTATTTCTGGCCAACCCAGCTCATTCAGCCTGCGCTGCACCTCGGACTAAGCGCATGGTGGAGCTGCCTATGTATTCTACAGGCTCAAGCCGTTAGCTGTAAGGAAGAGCTCTGGGAAGCTTTTGCAGAAGCCACCACCAGCTTACACTAAGAGAGAGCAGCCAGTTTTGTCTGCAAAGCAGCTGTTTTCTTATTCTGTATTTTGTCACTGAAAGGAGCTTATTTGGGGTTTGAGAGAGAAGAGAAGGGACTATGTTTGGGGAGTGGGTGCTAGATTCGTTGCTCATGGTGCAGCTGAAGTGGGTGCACTGGCCCTCTCTCAGCAGCTGTGTCTACCCATACAGCAAGGGAGAAGGTTCACGTGGTGGGTTTAAAGCAGGGAATTAATTCATTTGGTGTTTGAAGCAGATTTCTGATCAGAAACCTCACTGAGATGAGCAAGAGCAGCTCACACAGTGCCAAACTACCTGCAGGCTTCAGCGCAGGCCCTTCATCCACCATTACTGCCCTGCTTTCCAGCCACTGCTCCTGTGCTGCTTAAAAGCTGACCAGTACCTGTGGACTCCTACACCCTCTAAGGCAGATTCCCAGGGTACTCTACTAAATAGCCTGCTGGACAGCTTAAAGTTTGCTCTCCTGAAGTCTGGGGTAGCAGCTCTGCTGTCCCTTTTCCTTATTACACTGACAATTTTAAACTCAACCATTTCACGATCACTGTGGCCATGACAGCCACGTACCGTCACATCCCCTATGAGTTCTCCTCTGTTCACATTCACAAACATAGGGGAGCATTCCTAGCTGGCTCACTGAGTACCTGTGACAAGAAGTTATCTCCTACAAACTGCAAAAATTTGCAATCCTAAGACCTTCCTTAACCTTGCACTTGACATCTAATTCAGGTGCTCTCATCCCCTCTTCCCGTCCCTGACTTTCCCACTCCCGCGGCTGCATTGAGGACACAGGGATGTACCTACATGGGTCTGGGACATGCACAGAGGACTCAGGACCACCACCACGCATGCTGCAGCATCATGCCACCCCAGCTGCACCCACACAGGCGGTGGTCCCCAGGGATGGTGCAGAACACTGTGTACCTTAGGGCACAGAGGGGCCAGCAGCCTTAAATTACATCCATATAAATTAAGAACTTTCATTTTTGCCCATTGCTTCTACTGTAAAGGGCGTGCAGCAAGGGCCTCCTTCAGCTGCCTGCACCCAGGTGTGTCACTGCCACCCAAGGCACTCACAGCTACTTGTGGCTGCAACACAGAGATCGAAAATGAGGCTCAAGACATACAGGAGACATGCACATGTCTGGAGAGGCAGCTGGAGGCCTGCTGGGGTGTGCCAGGCTTTCTCAGATGACACTAGATTGTGAGCCCTGTCTACAACCATAACAGACACAGCATTAAGTAGGACAGGAGAAGATAGCAGCTCATTAAGGAATTGTCATGATTCTAGAAGGGGGATGTCCCACAGGTCTTGTTCTGCGTGCTTACAGAGGGCACTTGGATGTATCTGTGGTGGGAATGAGAGGCCACCAGCTGAAGAGTGGTCCTGGGGGACATCTAAGACCTGTGGTACTGGCTGGGTTGGGGCAGGAGATGGAAACACATTCCCACCTCAGAGGTGTTCACTGGTGTCCTGGGTTCAGCAGCAGCAGTCATTTTTCTCCTTCTTAGTAGCTGGTACAGCGCTGTGTTTTGACTTTTGGCCTGGGAACAGAGCTGATAACACCGATGTTTTAGTCTGACCAAGGACTTTCTGAGCCTCATGCTCTGCCAGGGAGGAGGGGAGGCCGGGAGGAAGCAGAGACAGGACACCTGACCCAAACTGACCAAAGAGGTATTCCATACCACAGCACGTCATGCCCAGGATGTAACTGGGAGTTACCCTGGAAGGGCTGGGGACTGCAGGGTTGGAGGAGGTATCGGTCGGTGCTCGGCTGGCGGGAGTGGGGCGAGTTATTGGTCGGCTGGTGCTGAGGTGTTGTATTCTTTCCTCTTGTTATTTCCTTTATCATTATTATTATTGGTGGTAGCAGTAGTGATTTGTGTTATACCTTAGTTACTAAACTGTTCTTATCTCAACCTGTGGGAGTTGCATTCTTTTCGATTCTCCTCTCCATCCCTCTGGGAGCAGGGGGAGGGCAAGAAGAGGGGGAGGGAGTGAACGAGCTTTTGCGGTTGGGTTTAAACCACGACAACTGGGAGCTGCAAGAGGTACACCAGCAAAAGCCACCCAGCACCTTGAGGGCAGGGCACGGAAGGAGTGAAGTGTGTTTCTTAGGTTGTGATTTTCCTGTGTACGTTCATCTGGAAGCTCTTTACAGCTGTGTTCTGTTCCCAGCTGGCACTTCAGCATGAGGACACAGAATTTTAGAGGAAAGAAGCAGCACTCTCAGCCTATCTTCAAAAACCAAGTTGGTTTTGTTTTCAACAGGAGAGAGGGCTCAGCCTGTCAAGGGAGGAGAGCCTCAACCCCACACACCAGTGGTAGCTTCAGGGGTCCTTTGCACCAAGAAAATGCCCCAAATACCTCAGGGGGGAAAAACAGAGAGTTTCCAGGCAGAGGAAGCAGGACAAGGGCACTACAGAGTCACCAAGATCTGTATGTTGTGCAGGTTGAGGTCTCCACTGCTGCTCGTGTCTAAGCCTTGTGTTTCCCAGGAGCTGTTACCACAGCCAAGTTCCCTCTGCTTTGTTCGCTTGGGCAGCAGAAAGATCCTGAATACACAAGCACTTCCACCTTGTGCCATGCGAGTCTAGAGGGCAGCCATCCTCCTGCCACCCCCTTAGCTCCAGTGACCACCGAAGTGGCCACCTCACCTGCACCTGAGTTTCTACTTCAATCCCATGAGAGACAGAACCCACACCTATGCTCCTATCCAACATCCTATGCCTCAGACATGGGCAAGCCTTGTCTCCCCACTATAAATGATGCTCACCACAACTGCCAAGGGCTGACAAAGCCAATCTCCTTGATGCTCAGAAGAAAACTGATCCAGAGAGTGAGCTCGTTCCCAATTACATTTTCTGAAATTTAAAGCTCTTTGAGCCAGAAATTACATCATTCTAACATAACATGATGCTAAACTAAACAACACAGCATAAAAATACATAAAGACAGCTGAGAAACAGCTTACAGCTAGTGAAAGCCAAAAAAACCCAGGACAGAGAGAGGTCTTTGTGGATGCACCAGGGCAGACAAACAGCGGAGTACAGCATTCACAGGGGGATGGGACAGAGAAGCCACAGAAAAACGTCGTAGCTGGAGAAGAGAAAGTTCTGTCCAACATACCCAGTGGCAGACCTGGAAGCAGGGATTTTGCACCTCACCCCATTGCTTCACTGTATGTGAACAGGTACAAGGAAGGATGTGGAAGGTGGTAGCACAGGAGGACTTGAGGCCAAAGGTTAGATGAGAACAGACCCAACAGAGGCAGTGCAATGGAAATGGAGGTGAATGGACAAATGACCTCATCTTCCATTTATAGAATCACAGAATAGTCAGGGTTGGAAAGGACCTCAAGATCATCTAGTTTCAACCCCCCTGCCATGGGCAGGGACACCTCACACTAAACCATCCCACCCAAGGCTTCATCCTACCTGGCCTTGAACACTGTCAGGGATGGAGCACTCACAACCTCCCTGGGCAACCCATTCCAGTGCCTCACCACCCTCACAGTAAAGAACTTCCTCCTTATATCCAATCTAAACTTCCCCTGTTTAAGTTTTAACCCATTACCCCTTGTCCTGTCACTGCAGTCCCTGACGAATAACATTTGGATAACAGTGCCCAGCTGATCCCAGGTTGTTCCTCCCAGGTGCCATCCACACACCCCACCTGTGGGAGCCCGGCTGGAGCCTCCTCGCAGATAAAACAAAGGGCAGGCAGAGCTCTGGGTTGGGAACCAGCAGTCCCTAGTCTTGAAACACCTCTGGTAGTAGAACAACCTTCACTTCAAATCCATTTGCATTCAGGTTTGTAAGGCAGTGCCCTGGGGTTATTGTTGCTCTTTGCCTTAAGGAGAGACAAGTGATGTTTTAGACCCTGACTGCCCTGACTGGCAAGTGAGTTTCTAGCTAAGGCAAATTAGAGAAATGTATTTTGCTTTCCTTGATAAGGCCATGGCGGTCTGGTGCAAACCCTGCCCTCTTTCACCTGTCCCTGCTGCCCCAGGCACGCTGTGTAATACCTTATTTTAACAGGTCTCCAATGAGTGGTGAAATCCATAACCACACAGTTTAATGGCTTCCACATGGCTGGAAAAGTACTTGCATAAAAGTGTTTGCTTCACTGGAGAGACACAGCTGGCACAATCAGCAGTGCATTGCTTTGGCTTTTCATTTGTTGCATGACAGAAATTAGTACAAGAGTACCTGGGACTGAATTTGAACCTGAACCAGCCTCAAATAAACAATATTTAGTGAGCTAATAGCTACATTTTAGTCTGATTCTTTCCATTTCATCTTCCCTTTCCCCAGCTGTGTTTTGCTCTTCAGTTTTGCGCAATTATCAAGCACTTCAAATGATGTCTTCTGAAAACGGGATGACCTCCATCTCTCTCTATTTGCCACCCACTGTCCTCTGGCGCATTGCTGATACAGTAAGAAGGAAACCGTTACCTACCTGGAAGTAGTTGTCAGCGCGCTGCAGAAGGGACCTCACGCAACATGAAGAGGTGAGTTTTGTCAGACACTGGGCCATGATTGCCAGGGAGCTGGAGAGCAAGGCAGCATGAGGGAGAGCAACCCAGCCACCCCACAGGCCCCTATATGCTGATGGGCATAGGTCCACTGACAGCTGCAGACCTGGTCCAGGCAAGAGCAGCAGGAGAGGGGGTCACCTGCGGCATGGATCTGGGAAGAGCCATCCATTGCTTAGCCGGGATGCGGTGCAGGGACAGCATTGCTGCAGCAGGCAGCAAGGCCCCGGTGCACTGAGCCAGGGCGGATGGGCACAGGGCAGGGTGGATGGGGGCTCTATGGGAGGCTGGGCAGGCTCCCTAAGGCCTGTGAGTGCTCCCAAGGCCCTGATGGTGCCAGCTCTTCCTTTCTGCATTAGCTTTGCCTCATTTTCCCTTGTCCTCCACTGGAAAAACACCCCGCTGGTGCTGTGGCCTGTGGGTTGGTGAAGCATGGTGCCCCACTTAGGGATGGTGCAGGCAGCTGCGGTGGCTCCCCCGCCATCGCTCCCTCTCCTGCCTTTAAACTCTCACATTTCCTTGTATCGAAGGCACGGCCAGCTGTAAAGATACCATCCTGGCACGGGTGAAACGGCTGGGGCACGGTAGGCAGACACCTCGGCAGAGCAGAGCAACGCTGTGTGCTGCTCCGAGGAGAGAACGTTTGTTGTATTCATTTCATCTCATTAAACAACTGACGGCACTTCCCAGCTTTCAAGTGGCAACAGGAGGAGCCTGGCACGGCCCTGGATCAGAGACAGAGACGGGAAGAGCTCGCCGACCAAAGGGAAGCGAGCATATGGAATACGTTACCCACGTCCGTCACTGAAGTAAGGAGCTTTAAAGAGTTCAGAAGGAAACTAGATACAATTCCAAACAAAGGCTGAAAAGGAGGGGGTGAGTGACAGTAGGGGGGAGAGGGCTCACATAGCTTTCCCTCTGCCTGAGGGTGCCTCAAGGCCTGAAGTCTTTTGAACATGGAAGTTGTCTAAAACTGGTTAAAGATGTGCGCTGAAGAGCTGAAAGATGAAACTGAGGCATTAACCAAGAAGGTTGGGAGGGAAGGGGGAAGGGGGGCTCAAATAAGTGGCTAAACTTCCTAGGTGCCCACACTGGCTGTACACGCCACCGCTACTGCCGGGCTGGTTTGACCTACTCTGTCCAGCCCTCGCTGTACTTGCTTGCGAGATGACTACTGGCCAGGAAGGATTCTGCTTTCAAAATCAAACAAAAAGCAGGAATGACCGGAGTTCAGGAACAAATCTTCTGCAGCACCGACCACCGCGGAGCTGCTGTGTTCCACACATGGCTCCTGACCCAGCACCCACCCCTCTGCCATCGTGTGCATGTACCCCCACCCATGCACCCATCAAAACCAGCTTTAAAACTAACCAGCTGCAGTGCCTGCCACCTGCTGCTGGGCAAGGAGGTGGCACGGCCCTGCCCGAGGGGATCGGAGGCGGTCTGGGAAAAGCAGGGAGGTCAGGGCAGGTCACCCCGTTGAGATGCAAGACCCCGCCTGCAGTACGGGGTTCAGCTATGGGGCCCTCAACACAAGAGGGACGTGGACCTGCTCAAGTGAGTCCAGAGGAGGCCATGATCAGAGGGCTGCAGCACTCTGCTGTGAAGGTAGACTGAAAGAGTTGGAGTTGTTCAGCCTGGAGAAAAGAAGGCTCTATGAGACCTTATAGCAGCCTTCCAGTACCTAAAGGGGGCCTACAGGAAATCTGAAGGGACTTTTTACAAGGGTATGGAGGGGTAGGACAAGGGGGAATGGCTTTAAACTGAAAAAGGGTAGATTTAGAGTAGGCATTAGGAAGAAGCTCTTTACTGTGGGGGTAGTGAGGCGCTGGCACAGGTTGCCCAGAGAAGGGGTGGCTGCCCCATCCCTGGCAGTGCTCAAGGCCGGGTTGGACGGGGCTTGGAGCAACCTGGCTCGGTAGAAGGTGTCCCTGTCTGTGGCAGGTGGGGTTTGAAACTGGGTGATATATAAGGTCCCTTATAAACATTCCATTCTACGTAACCTGTAAGCCACATGATGGTCACTGCTGGAGTGAACTGATCTTCCAACTGCTACACACCTCCTGCTTCTGCCACCTTTGCCAGCAATGATGGGGCTGTCGGTGCAAATGACAGCACAAGTCACCCAGGTGCCTGAAAAAGCCTTCGGAAATTGAACATCAGCACCCTCTTCCTTTAAAATCCTGCACCAAGTTTTGGGCAGCAGCCCCATTGTCCTTAGCCTGAAGGCAGAGTGCTGATCAGGCACTGGCATTAGGAACCTGCTGGCAACAGATGGCAATGAAAGCATTACAGTATTCCCTTCTTCAAGAGCAAAATTTAGGAAAGTGCTGTCATAGCAGCCTGGCTGGACAGCTCTGGCTTGGGCAAAGTGACAGCTCTGTCACGCCTCAGGGTAGCTGCTCTGCAGTGGCACTGGAGGCATGACAGCCTTTGGGCATCATGCTTTAGTTGCAGAAGAGCCAAGCACATTTCTTTTCCTGTCTACGTCTATATTAACATCCCATGCTTTGCCTCCTCCACCGAAGAACATGCTAGAAAAGAGAGATCCTTCCTTAGGAAGGAATTAAAATGTGATGTTTCAAAGTGCAATGTGAAGTGCCAGTCCCTATTTAGCTGCCTTTGCGAGGACAGGTACTGGCACAGGCTCATGCTGAAATAGTTACCCCCTTGCACAGGTTGTTTTGTTTTGCATTAGCAAGTTTCCAATACTACTGTTTGAGAGTTTGCATACCCTGGATTAAGGCATTTCAAACAGCTCTCCATCATGTGCATGGTTAAAGGGTTAATCAGGGCAAAAGCAAGATACATTAAAAGAAGGCAAAGAGATAAAGACAGAAAACAAATCAAATGGAGACAACACTCTAAAGGGCATGTTAGCTACCTGACAACTCTGTGTAACTGCAAAAATTATGCACACCATCAGATTTTTAAATGTATTCTTATGGCCTGTTCCAAATCCACGTAACCTTGTGCAGGTTGCTGGAAGCACCCATGTTCTCTGTTACGCATTGGATATGGGCAGCTGCACTGTGGTGAAGCACAGAATTCAGCCGGTTTTGTACCAAAGAGATGCAGTTGCTTTGTGACATTCTTTGCTATGAAATGGGTGTGCGCTGTGGTAAGAAATCGAGTGATGGGTGAAAACTGTCTCACCTCAAGCACGCCCCAGTGCCTGCTGGCATTTTTTTGGTGTTGCTGTTGCTTTCACCTCCCCTCCTCACACGTTACTGATCTTTCCATTGGCAATTTTTATTTCAGGTGTTGAGAGAGGCCAGGATTACACGCTCACAGTGAAATACCTACAAGTCCTGGTCGACATGCACCTCAGAGCCAACCTGGTCTTTAAGGAGAAATTAATGTCCTATGATGTTTTCATCCAGAAGTCTTGCCACTGCTAAGCTGTCCACTCTTTCGCTGGGGCGTGTGCATATCCTGCAACAAAACATTAAAAACAAAGGGAAAAGAGCATTTTGATAGCAACACAATTACTTTTATATGTTATATTGACTACTCTATCTAAACATGCCATCAGTTTCAAAACTTTCAAAACAAGAAGTAATCTGAAGCTGTTGAAATTGGCACGGTTTCAACTCTCAAGCTATACACTATGTAAAATAAGACTATTTTAACGTAATATTTTATTATATATAATACTGTTTTTTCCGAAGAACTCCTAACCAGTACTTTGACACCAAACTTCAATGGCAAATAGGTTTTTTAAGCAACAATCCCTCTCTTCCCTTAGTCTCGCCAATGAGCACCAGTAGGAGCTAACTCTTTATCAATCACCAACATCCTCTGTCTCAGGAAAAAAACATACTTTAGAAGTCAGTAAAAAATTGGTCATCTTGGATCTGAGAGAAGAGTTCTATAAAGAATGCATTAATGGTTAAGAGAGAGCTATGCCGTCCTTACCAAGTTCAGCACAGTTTTTTTCAGCCTGTGCTTTTGTACATTGTTTTATTGACCCATTCATACAACAGTGACCCTTCGCACTAGTCAGGGAGCATGTGTCGATATTAGAAATAATGGTTTTATTATGTTCCATCTCTTGGGCAACATGTTCCTGAGCTTGAGATAACCCAGATAAATATCTGATCTGCGGACCTTCAGACTAACTAGAGAGAGACAAATAAGACATTTCATTATTGGGAAAGATAGCCAGACTCCCTGCGGAATTATTCCAGTTTGCGGAAAAAGCTGTATGGCCCTCAGAAAGCATTCTTCACTGTAGGAAAACAAGTATCTTGAACCATTTTAATGTTCAGTAGTTCTTAAGACACGGCTTTCACATATGCCTGCAATCCTCTGGGTCTTCAATGTTCCTTGTGGGCCTGGGCTATTTTAGCTCTAGGTAGTTAATACTTTAGATATGTATTTCTCTAGGTAGTTAGTATTTCCGGTATGCATTTAGGGTGTTTTTTTTTTCTTTTGGTGAGAGACAACAAGGAGTATGATGTTCATGTGAGAAAAGACATAAAACCCTACAGAAACCAACGCTCCAAAATTGCAAGTCGGAGGAGTCCCCCAGGTAAGCTTACTTGGATGGCCTGAAGATGTTAAAACCAAATTCAACCGAAGCCCCTTCCGCAGCCCTCAGCAGCTCCCGTGATTCCACTGGTAGAGTTATGCTGCCACCTATTGTGCAGATGAACTTGGGCGACATTTCATTTTGCTAGGCAACGTGGGTGCAATAATTAGTTACCACCTGTCCTTCCCTTTTTTGTATTACAAGTACTTTCTTCTGAACTATCTGCCGCTGATGGCTGATGGAGACAGGATGCATGCACTGGTGTATTTTCAGCAGGACCAAATGCAGCTCTTCATACATTCTGAACTCTGATCGCCTCCACAGTACAGCTTAATTGGGCTCAGGAACACAAATGTCGGCCGCTGTTAGCTCAAGGGCTGGATCAAAACTGAAACCCTGTTTCTCTGTCCCAATTAGCAGCTGAGGCATACAACAGCCACAGCTGGAGCAGCAGCACACTCTCCCTGCAGCAAAGCTTTGAGATGTGCTTTTCCTTCCTCCCTTGTTAGAAGAGCACAAGGATGGTAGGTTAGTAGCTGAAACAGCACTCAAGCCCCAGTATAAACTCATGGCTATGCATTTAGGACTTGCGCTTCTTCCTCCCAAGCACAAGTGCAATCCACATACCCTTTAGATATATCATGCCTGATTCTAGCAGCTGTAGTCACCAGCCAATAGAGCAGGAAGAACTATTGCCTAAAGCTGCTTTTTTTGTACGTGCAGAATTTAGGCAACCTTACTTCATCAGGAGAGCAGCTGCAGGAGGCTGGGGTCAGCACGCCTCTGGAGACAGCCATGAACAAAACAAATTACAATGGTACTGACATTTGGCACCTCTTGACAGCTAAGGTAGCTTGGCACTGGTTGAGCTTCACAGTTCTCTGTGTACCTTTCTGCACTTTTCACTTTCTCTCTGCCTTGGCACAACACACAGCCCTCTCTTCCTTCACCTCTCCAGTAGTATCAGCCAAGTCAAAACCTAGGCTTTAGGCCATCACTGCCATCCTAAGGCTGCTTAGCTGGGAACATGAAGCCATCTGTTCACTCCCAGGCAAGCAGTGTGCATCATCGCACTTATGCTCTCATCTTTCCAATCCTGTCCATGCTTTCCTCATCGTTCCTTTTTTCTTCCAGCTTTAGGAACCAAATGGTTTGTATGAACAGGCTTCCACCTGCAGCAGCACTGCAGAAGTGCAGTACTTGGAAGTCACTCATGGGCAGCTCAGGCAGCTGCTCGGGCGCACAAGCCAGTGGGATTTTCTCATTTATCTTTACGGCGTTCAACAGTTTTCAAGTCACTCGGTGGGAAAGAGAATCCCTTGAACTTGTAGCCAGACCCCATGACCCGGGTAGTAGTGGCGCTGCCGAAGAGGACGGCTAGGTGTGGGCACTGTGAAGTCTCCAGGCAAGGAAGCATCAGTAGGATGAGGCGTTTTATACTGCTTGCTGTGCCACAGGGTATGCACTTCTAGACTTTCAAACTGATAGACCTAACCAGGATTTATTAAAGTCAGGGTTGCTTGCAGCATGAAGGCAAATGAGTATCAGCAGCTCGGATGGCACGGTAAGTAGAGTGCATTTTCAGGGTAATACAGTAATTCACCAGTTCCTTGGACACATGTGTGCACTCCCTGGTGTCCAGGTAGGGGACACCGGGCATTTGCAGAAATGAATGCCGTATAACGATGTCTGCATGACACCAAGGTTCAATACCCCCCGGTTATTGTGGGAGTTGCCTGAAGAGGTTGGGCTCATTGGTAACTCTGAGCCCTCCCATCACCTTTGTTGGTTTCTCAGGAAGTGAGAAACTCTGGGGAGTCAGCTGGGATAAAGACCTGAGATAAAGCCCATGGCTCTCAGCTCTGTAGATAAGCTGCTGCTAAGCAGCAGGAGTTAGAAGCGCTACCTACCCAGTAAAGCAAGGTGCCAGTAGTTAGTGCCCTTCTCTTTCTCATCACTGCCTGAGTACAGTCAGGTACTACATTCACATCAGACACCTGAGCTGTAACCTGCACGCTTCTAATCTTCTTCCCTACTCCTGGCAACTCCTGTTGTCCTTCCACCTAGTTTAGCAGACAGAAGAAAGATCTCACTTTGAGTTACTACGTCCTTAGCACACACATTCTTTACACTGCAATCAAAAAAAGTGTGTTTCAGCTGGGGTTTAGCCCAAATCCAGGAATCCTCATAATATAAAAAAGGCTTAACTGTTCTTACAGAGGTTAGATCAAAGTCCTGGGACTGTCACACAATGTCACCTTCTTTCTCCCAAGAGATCCATCTAACCATCTTAAAGAAATTTAAATGAAGAGACAGTGTCCTAGCTTCAGACACAGGACTGACCTTGAGCCAAGTAATCTCAGCTTTGTCTTAAAAAGTGTCAGATTCTAACCAAAATGGTAGCTTGGCAAGAGGTTCCACAATCCCATCCCTACACCCAGAGCAGAGCGTCACACTCGCTGCATTGTTCTCAGTGACCAAGGACAGTACTTGAACACAGGTAATTTTTTTTTTCCTTTTTTTTTTATTGCTGTTAATTCAAGGAAAAAGGTTGCATAAAATCCAATCTCTTCTAGAAATATAAGTGACCTTTCCAGTACATTTCAAATATCAAAGTATATGGTAAACATACAAATAAAGAGAAGGTAACATACCTCCTATTTACAGTACAGTATTTTAAATCATAAAATAAGTTCCATAAAGTACAACTGGCAGGTAATTCACAATACAAGTCCATTGGTGGTTTAACACCCTCACTTCAACTCAAACGCAGTTCATTCATTTCAAGTGGTCCAAAAATACCCAGATCAAATAAAAATTTTAATCAAAATAATTTTTCATTTACTACTTAAACTTTTTTTTTTTTTAGATTTTTTTTTAAATTAAAGCTTTCATCTACCTCCCTCCCCATCCCCCCCTCCAAGAAAAAAGTTTCAAAATGTACACTGGTGCTATAAATATAAATGCTACCTATGAAGAAATGTAGTAATCAAGCTTTTTTTTTCTTCAAGTTTTTTGTCTGTTTAGCGATTTATGAGACGACTGAACCAAAGATTGATTTTCTTTCATCCCTCTACCGACAACAGGTCTGATTTACAGAAAAAACATCTCTGCCATGAACTGTGAGGAATGCCAAACCCTATGGATATACAGTGGTAGTTGTTCATCGGTGTTGAATGCAGCAGTCAAAAAATACACTCATCTTCCAGATAACCTCAGTGCACTTTAGGAAATCAAATATTACCTGGAAGCAATTTAGTACATATATTGGCTTTTAAAAATAAAATAAAAAATACAGCAGCATTAAACTTACTTACTCATGATACTGACATGATTAATACCATCTGAACACTCATTTCAGTCTTTCACATTATACCGTAATTACGCATAGTGGTAAATTGTTATAAAATAGTGACTTTGCTATTTGGTAGACAGGTTCTAATACTAATACCTGACTATTTTGTAGAAAACCATAGCTTTTGTTCAGTTTGAAATAAAACATTTACATTCTAAGTACAATGCAACACTGTAATAGTTTAGGAAAAAAATATTCAATCAAGTAATGTTCATTCTGAGTTGACACGATGTAGAATAGCTTTAAAAAAGGAAAAAAATGCTGTCAACTTTCATTACAAATGCAAACACACTGAGTACAACATTCATACCAGGTTTTGTTTTCACCTTTGATGCTGAACATACAGGCTACAACAGAAGAAAAATCTGTCAATTTAAGCTCGTTCATTTTTCTAAATCTGTTCCAGTCCACACAGTTTCAGCCCCTTCCTGCTCTATGTGTTTTCATGTATTTGGGACTCTCAAGAGCTGTGTATATGTATTATTAACAGATATAGTACACATACAGTATTTGTGTGTTCCTTTGGACTCCCCTGACAGGGTGCTTGAACATCTCCCCTCAATTCATGAGCATTAATTTAGAGTACGGGCAGGGTCTGTATGAACTGCTAAACACTCATGCAAGTCCAGCGAATTCACGTGGACAAACAGGGGAAGAAAACAAAACAGCAGCATAAGGAGAAGAGGGAGGGAGGGAAGAAGATTGTGGTGGGGAACACGACCAAGCTTCTTCTTTCACCATATGGCTGCTCCACCAGTGATCTCAGAGGTCAGAGGACTTTTTTGTTTTTTCTAAAAAATGCAGTAAACATTGCACATGTCTCAAGTCTTCAGTGCAAAAGCATGGTTCAAATGCTCTTTCTGATTGTTTGGCTGTGTGTTTGAATTACATGCATTACGCAAGCCTTTTGTAGAACCAGGAGGAGACCAGGGACTCAGCTTTCTTCTTTTGTATGGAACAGAGGTGCAAAAGCAATGAAAAACTCCAAAAGAATATAAAACCAGGAATGTCCCAAAACACAAGACCGACCCCCCCCGCTCCCACACACACCTTCCCCCATTTCCCAAGCTTCAGTTTAAGTAGGCAATGTTTACTTGTTTCAGTCTGCAGAATCCAAGGTATCATTGGAAGGGGGAGGGGGAGGTGCGTATCTCAGTCTGTAAGTGCCTAAAACGGGAAAGAGAACTACTAAGTCACTGCTCACAATTAAAATGGATTACAAAACCACTACAAGGTATCAAAATGGACATGCTCTTCAAAAGGCACTATCATCCTCCAGTCCTTTTAAAGCAGGTCCTAAGATTTTATACTACATCCTTTCACCTGCTTGTTAAAACTCTTAACTTAAAAAAAAAAAAAAACATGGACTGCTGATACAGGGCTTCACCTTTACTGGAAAAACACAAAGGAAAGGCAACCCCCATCAAGGTTCATCTTTCCTCTTCCAGTCTGACTGAACAAGGAAAGACAGAATGGGCACAGGCCAAGAATCAAAATCGTTTATGCCCTATGCGAGCACTGCCTCTTCTCCATTCTTCTGGATGGAGAGAGAAATGGCATATACAGCTAAAGCCATTCCTTCCATTTTTAGTTCCAATTGGTTTCTGCTTGTTTGCTGCAACTTGTCCAAAGAGTTAAAGCATGTTTCATTTCTGTATTGTGTGATGGAGCACAGGAGGACAGCTGATTGTGCAAAGGTAAGCTTTAGAAAAGTTAAAATTACCAAATGGCCAGTCTGTGGGGTGTTTTTATAAATTCCCACAAGCTTTAAGAACTCAAGTTCGTGCCATAGACAGTAATTAGTATCTTTCACTTTTTGCCAATGAATTCTCTTAAAACCCCCACTGATCAGGAACAGAAAAATTGAAACAACATGCAAGTGTCAACACGATGCCAAAAACGAACCAGTGAAAAAAGAACAATTTTGGACTGATACAGTTTGACTTCCCAGCTCTGAATCACACCCATTTTCAGCTCCACGCTGAAAGCCCCATTCCCTTGCACTGTTCTACAGAATTTTCAGGCAGAGATAAGATGCTTGCAGTTCTAGAGCAGGTCACTAGTGCACAACCATTTACACAAAACATACACACACACGCACACGTTTCTGCAAGACCAGAAACAGCACATTCAGAAAGGTAAAGAGAAACTGCTAAACTCAAAAGCAAGTCCGTTGGGAGTTATCATGATTACCTTGTTGACTGGCCTCCATGGATGACTGCTTACAGTCCTGCGCATAGTGTCCACTTACACCACAATTGTAACATGAAACGTTCCCATTCTTCTTGGGTCCCGACCCATTTGTGTTGGCAACTACGTTAGGTGCTGGATATACAGGATAGAACCTCCCAAATCCTGCCATCTGCTGCATACCATAGTTGGCTTGGCTCCCCATCACTGGGTCATGCATAAGCCCATTTGCATATGGAGACTGAGGCAGGAAGAAAGGAAGTTGTGTTCCATTGCTTTGATGTGCTTGATTGAGGTAGCTGCCATTGCAAAGTGATGGCAGAGTGAAGAAAGATGGAACTCTGTAGACTTGTCCATGAAGTGGGTTATGATAAAAATAGCTATTAATCTGAAGGCTTCCATTGGTCCCACAGCTACACCTACGTCCACAAGAACCGCAAGGACCAGATCCCAGCTGCTGTGGAGGTAACATTGTCCCATTAGTGTTATTATTTCCAACAGCGTTTATGTAGGATGTGCTGTCACTCTGTGCAGTGCTGTGTGTTAGAGCAGGGCTCGGGCTAGGGGCAGGGCCTGGTGTATGTGTAGGTATTGCAGGAGGAACAGTGGACTGGACCTGACCAACACCTAAACCAGCAGACTGAGGTGGTGAGGAAGTTGCTACAGTGTTTAACACGTTTGTATTCTGGTTGGGCAACACACTGGTAGCATGAGGACTGCCTGGCAAAGCGTATGAAGCTGGTGGAGGTGGTGGTGCTGCTGTGGAGAGACCAGCTGCTGGAAGAACTACCTTTAGATTGGTAGGCTGAGGGATTGCTCCTGGGTTTCCCTCAATGTGAGGCACCATTTGATTCAGTCCTACCACCTGGGCTGCAGGTTTTGTGATGGGATCTGTAGTAGGAACTGGGGATCCTGGGAAACTACCTGGATTGTGGACTGGGATAAAGGCAGTATTTGGTGATCCAATACTTAAGTTTCCTGTCGGCTGCTGTGGTCCATTAACTGTGCAACTTTCTGATGATCCCTGTGGAGAGGGCATTTTCAATCTGTGTATTGCCAAATGCAAAGCAGGGCTACCAGGCTGGACAGAATGTGGAAGGAAAGTGGATGGGACTGGCAAAGGGGAAGCCATCAGCTCAAGGCGTTTCTCAGGTTCGCCAGAGGTTACTGGGCCCATTCCACCAGGAGGTGAATTTGCAGACTCTCTCACTGGCGAGACAGCAACAGGTGTGGTAACAAGCATTCCCATCGTTTTACCATCTGCTGATATGGGTGGCGGGACAACTGCTTCAGGCTTTTGGGCAGCGCTGTGCATCACACAGTGTAAGGCAGGCATGAAGGAAATATGTTGAAACTTTGCATTCAAAGGATCTTCTGAAAGGCTTCCATTTTCATTATTCACTGAAGAGATCTGAGCGGATGATTTGTTCATATTTGATGAACTGACAGCACTGTAGCCTGTAAACCTGGTTGTATTTTGACTTCCAGAGTCCTCAGAATTGCTGTCTGTATCTGTGGAGACACAAGCATTTGTCTGTCAGAAGAATGAATCTGAAACAATGTAGTCATGCCCTGGAATCATTTATCCACATGAAACTTCCTAAGTTTTGTGACACAAATGATAGTTACATCCTCCTGAATAGTCACAACTTTGAGGTTCATTTTCATTCACCCAAATGAAGCTAAGTCAATCTCCACCACTTGCCTATATCCAACTGCCCAACTAGCTACTGTGTTTTTGACTGGTGTGTATCTGCAAACATGAAGAGTAGGACACAGACTGAATTAGGAATTTGCATCTACCTGGAAAGACATTAACACAGCTTACCCAAATGTGGCAGAAGTGGCAAATTAAATTATCAATACAAAAAGAAGGACCTCTCGGACATGCCACACAGAACTTGATATAAACCCCATCTTTTTCACGGTAAAGTTTCTCCCATTACTATACTGCTGAAAAAGCTGAAGACAGCTATGCCTCTGCTGAGTCATGAAACCCACAGAGCAAAATGTGTTCTGTGGCTAGTTCAGAAATAAAAGCAGCTAATAAAACTGAGAAACTAATTAAAATTAATACAAGAGATTGGTCTAGGAAAAAAGAGGTTCATGCACACTCGCAATAAATACAACCTCTGTCTTTTTCTTCTTCACTATCAAAGCTTTCCCGCCCATCATGTCGTGGACTTGAAGGAGAACTGTAACTTTCAGATGATGTCTCTCCACATGTATCATGACCGGATCCAGCATCCAAATTCAGATCTAAAAATAAAAATTGGAATTTTTATTTTTAATCTCAGTATATGGAAGTGAGGTTATTTTGGTCTGCTCGCATCTCATGCTAGTTCAGATTTTTGTTTGTTCCTACTTAACTGCATCTGTCTCCTATATTTCTAGCATTCCAGCTCCCAGCATTCAGGACTAGTCACTAATGACAAGATGCTGGTGCTAAATTTCCTATAGATGTAGCCTAACAGTAACTGTTTCCGCAACTACTACTCCACATAAAGCAACCTGATGGAGATTTTACTGGTATTTTCCATTTATGCATGAAGACACATACCTTAAGCAACTGCATACAGCACACTCAGCCTAGCATGTTCTATACAGCAAGCCAAATCCCAGACTAGGCAACCAACATGCTGACTTGTACTGAAACAGATTTCAGATTTGTGATTTTCCCTTTACAGCAGAACAATGAACAAATCTGCAAAGCCTTAAATTCTGTTTCTTACAAACAGCTTGGGAAAGAACATCTTACCTTTTGTTGTTCCTGTACGGATGTGCTGTGATGCTGCAACTCTAACTCCGTTGGTCCTGTTATTCAACCGGCAGTCAGTTTTCTTTGCTTTCTCCCTGTGCAATTAATATTCATGTTTGGTTTTGTTGGGGGTTTTTGTTGTTTGTTTGTTTTTCCAAATGCATGGGCACAAATAAGCAAACATGAATGAACATATAATGCTACTGTAAACAAAGGCAATGACTCCAGGCCAGAAATGTATATTTAACAGCTATAACAACAAATGTACATAATAAACAAATAGGTAAAGGCTGTTAGGGCAACGTACCAGGAACTAAACTGCAAGCAGTGTTACTGAACACTAAATAAAAAAGAAAACATGCAAAAAAGTAATTGTGCAGCTGACATTAAAGTCATCTTTGCAAGCTGACATGTGTAATGCAGCTGTACACCAGACTAGTGTAAAAGCATCTGGTTACGGAGTAACAAAAGTCAGCTTGGAAGTAGGCAGAGTATTAGATAAGAGTGAAAATGTTTTCACTTCCCCACAGTCCAGGACTGTGTAGCCCATAGGAAGTTCTGAAGCCCTCTGAGGTGCAAATTATCTTCAATAAAACACCTCAGCAAGTTAAACCCACTGCATAATGTTAAAGGTTGCTGTCAACCCTTACTTGATTTTCAGTGTTTTCTGGACAGCTTTATACCTTTTAACTTTCAAATAAATATAAAGGGGAAAAGGCAATTCAGTATCAGTTAAGAACCTATTCCTGTTCCTTCATCTTGTCACTAAATGACAACTGATATTTTGAGATATGAATGCATACAATTACATTCTGTTTTTCAAACTACTTCTTTTCAGAAGAGAAAATCAGGATTTTTACGTAGACTGGCTTCAAAATATGCCAGCTCTTGTTCCACAATAGCAAAACAAAGCACCTAATTGATTGTAGACTCTCCATTTATCAGAGTGAAGGCACTATTTCTGCATTACTAGTTACATTGAAACCTACTTTTCCAGCTGTGGCTTTCCTTTCTTCTTGCTTACTGTAGACAGACTTCGTTTTTCCACTGTATGCTAGACAGAAAATACAAAGATGCCAGTCAGACAACAGAATTTGTATCATGAAAGCAAATAAAAAAAACCCCTTAGACTGACAGATCTGCGAGTCCAAAACTAGTGTGCTCACATGTGCTATAACCATATGAACAACTACTTTAGAATAACGCATCTTGTTTATGTTTATGCCATTACCAGCAAAACACTCAGCAAATCACTACTTGCAAATATGCCAAAGATATCAATCACATGGTTGGTTGCATGCTGTTTTTCCTCTTGACGATAAAACCAAACATGTTTCTTCACATACCCATCAAAAAGGCCAATCAAAAGGCTTAAGAGGCTACAGAATTTACTGATTTAAGTGGAATTACTTGATGTTGAGGGCTGGGAAGTACATGTGACAAATTATTTCTACATAGTGACAAAGCAGGTACCCAGCCTTAAACTGGAGGTTGCTGCTAAACTTAACTCGAGAATAAAGCCTAGAAGCACATAAGAAATAACATACCATCTGCATAATTCTTTTAAGTATACTATTACTAGCTGCTAGTAATATCTCATATTTGGCAAAGAAGTGAAATCTCTGAAAACCCAGAAACAACCACTGTCTGAATACGCTGTATTTGGACCATCCTTTATATACAAAGTGGCTTCTCCTCTTCTTTAGCATATTTTTTCTTGCCTCAAGCTTGCACTATGTCAAGCTTTGACGCAGTCTACCATTTCATCTTCAGAAGCAAATCTCAATTCATTACCCTGCTTTGTGAAATACGGAAACTACTTTTGTTTGGCTTGCTACTCCCCACATAATAACCAGTAATTCTGCAAATTCTGCTTGTAGAATAGGAGTACTATTAAGCAATTCTAACACTCAAGGTTTCAGATGTAAGCAGTGAACAACAACCTTTCCGCAATTTCAGCAGGCGATTTTATTTACAAGTAATTGTTCTTCTCAACTATATTCACACCAAATCAATCATTGAAGAGACACAAATCTCACAAAAATTGTATATGCACCTAGCTATTAACTTTTTTCAACACAGATTAATGATTAAATTACTTAGATAATGCAGGTGAAAGAATGTTTAACCTGTTGTTGCTACTGTAGCATTAATATGGTTTAGTTATTAATACAGCTTCTAGTTTCTTCTTTGCAGTAACATAGAAATTCCCCAGGTGTTCTGAAATTCTCTCTGATAATTATGTTACAGTAACAGGATTCTGTGTCTGATTACAAATGAATACTAGTCTTCTCTGATCACTTACATCCTACTGGTAAATTTTATTTACAAATCCATAAACAAAATATCCAACTTTATGAGAGAGTGGTAATAATGATGATTTTTTTCTTAATAAAGCTAAGTCAGTAGCAACTTGAACTTCAACACTTGCTTATACAATTTCAGCAAAGCTCTTCATCCTTTAAAGCTAGACCTCATCATAAGGGAGTAGTGGACAGTCTTCTCAAGTGTCTCAGAACATTGATTTAAATAAAAAACAGCATCGCACCTGGTCAAGTAGGTTTGTACAGTGCTCTGGGTGCTGCTGGACAATACAGCTTTTTCTTCTCCAGTCCATTACCCCATTTTGCTCAGAGTGCTGTATGTTAAGGCTATCCAGTGAAGAACATTTTGCACTGCTAGTGCTGCTGAAAGGAAAAACCAAAAAGTTATGCTGATGCGAACAAACCTGCAGGCTTTTCTTACCAACTGCACAGTTTTGCATCCTGCTGGGAAACCGCAGTACTTTGCTTTCAGAAAACCCTAGCAATTCTCAAGACACCGCTTCTAAAATTCTTGTGCTCTAAAATGATACTAACGATATGAATGTAACTGGAGTTCCTTTTTCATTTGTCTACTAGAATTTGACACAAAAGTCAGAACAACAGAATTTGTATAAAATACAGTACTTAGGTGAAGAGTTTCCATGGATATTTCTCTTTTTGTGTGCCTTTTTCATACCAAACGTGGGGAAATTTTCCAGATAAAAATGTATTCTGAATTCATCTTCTTTGCTCCTTACTGTTAATGACATAGCTGGAATTACTTCCCTATTTCACAATTCATGAGACATTTAAGAAAAGGAACGCATGGCTACTTACAGATTATACTTCAGCTGTGTTTGTTTGAATTTCAAAATAGTCATCTTGCTTTGTATTTTTACCTTCAGGACTGCTAGTTTTGAGCAGTGCTTGGAAACCAGGATTGCTAGCTTTGAGTAGTGCTGGGAAAGGGCAGTTGCATTTGGCATTTACTTTGGACCTTATGATGCCTTCCACTGAAGCTTCTCTTAACAGCAGCTGGTTTGAGAGCACTGGTCAACAAAGACTGCTGGAAAAACAGTCAGGGTTCTGGTAGAGTCAGTAGGGCATATGAACCTACAAACCTTTTAGCTATCATACAAAACCATGCCCTACTACTATCCGCATGCAGGGGCCAGGGGGAGGAGTTAACACTTTCAAGTTCTTATCAACATACTTATGCTTATAATTCAAAGTGCCTTTTAATTTAGGGCTGTTGGCAAGCTGCTTCATGAAGGTTACTGCAATATGAAATGATTCTCAGTTCCCAGATGGCAGAAATCTAGCTCACTCCAAAGCACGTGACATGCTCAAAGTCCAATAGCTACTTACCAAATACGTCTGGAAGTAAGTGCTCAAACTACTTAAAAGATGTACAATAAGACATGAAAAAAACAGTTTAAGAAAATGGTGAGAACCCAAGGTCTCAGATACAAGCCCCTGACTACAGAGATACAAGCAAGTTCAGAAACGTAGCATGGTCACATTACGTCCTAGTACCTACTTGGCAACAGGACTTTTTCCATTATGTTTCTTGTGAACTGCTGTGTGTTGCATTACATCTGAAAAAAAAAATAAACAAAGTATAATTTCAATAGCAATTCCTATTTCCTTTTATGTCAATCCAACAAATTCATCTGCTCATCACTATCAGACACTCAGTAGAAAACATCTCCATTAAATAGGCTAGGCCTAATTTACAGTGCTGAAATTAACAGGTGTTGCATACAGGAAAGATCAGTCTGAACAGACAGTATAATCAAGGCTCTTTACCTTCCATTTCACAGTAGAATGAGACAGAAAAATAGGAATTATAACAACCATTTATGTTTGCTCATCACTATATTTAATCATAAGGACTAAATGTGTACTGAATATCACCCAGAATGAAGCCATGGAGAGAGAAGAAAGGATTCAGTCAGAGAAGTACAGAATTTTGTTGTATTTTTTTTCTGAACTGCTAAAATTCATCTCAGAATGGTGTTGCACATTCTGAATAGTGAATGAAGACAAGCCTTACATAGAAGTATTGCATTCTGAACCTCAAAAATTCACTATGCAAGTAAAGCTTTACAAACTACTTTGACATAAAAAGAGATACTGCCTCAAACAAGAAACAAGAACTTCAGAGACATGGTCTATCCTCTTCTTTAAGGCAACCATTAAATTTTAACAGAAGCAACTTTTCTTTATTCCAACTGTTGATGGTCTTTATCTTCTTAGTAGCTTTCACTTTGCCTGAATTTCTCTCAATGCTGTACATAAGGCCAAGTTATGATTTTTGGGGAATTAAGGGGATTTTGAATTTTGGGGAATTATGATTTAGGGGAATTAAGAAATCCAAACCAAAACCAAACCAAACAACCCCCCCCACCACCATCACAATTTTTAAACTTCTGGTAGCACTTGACTAAAATGACAAAATGTTTTCTGAAAAGCATTTGCAGTTTCACCAGAAGAACGGATTTGCCACTTTTTTAAGGACAAGTATATAGAACACTACTGGAGGAATTTCCGAATATGCTGTGTATTTACCTGTGTGTTCTGAACTCTGAATAAGAATACACCAATGATTTTTTTTCAAATATGAAAAAACTGTCTGGACTCCGTATAAGGATTACTGATTGCACATGAGATCAACTGCAAGCTTCTTACTAGTTCTTAATGTGTGACAGGGTAAGAGTGGTGTCATTCTGTGAAAGCTACTGTAAGTGTTCGGTGGTCTGTGTTCACCTTGCAGCCCCATTTCTCATCCTTTCCACCTACCAAAAGAGCTCATACTTGTTCACTACTGAAAGTGATGCAAAACTTGGCATTCCTTTCAGAATGAAATTACTGACTAACCACTAGGCTGCTGCTTCCGCGTGTGAACTGTTTTTAAGGTATGTGGAATACACCAGCTTTCAAACTGTAATCAATGCACTCACTACAGTCCCAAACAGATCTTATTAACAGTCCAGGGTATAAAAGCAGCATAGGTTAAGAGTAAGAAAACTTGAGCATCCTATGTAAAATGAAAAGCTAGACAAATTTGTCGCATTTAATGCAAAACAGTCTGCTACTCTTGAAATGTTGCACTCAACTCTGAACCCCACTAACTGAAAAATAGGTAAAGCCATGAAAACCCACAAACAATCTTGGCTCAAGTAAATTGTAAAGTGCATCTTCCTGGTTGCTCAACACAGCTGTGAGCTTCTGCTTTTGAGCTGTCTATAAACACTCCCACTCCTTGAATTATATAGCAAGCTCCTAAGAAAACTGCTGAAAGTGTACAAAAATTCTTCATTTACATAAGCAGATTTCATTCAAATCTCTCAGCTTTGTACCAATGAAGAAATGAGTCAACTCTATGATTTCCAGAACTGAGTGTGGTCAAATTTCTCAGAGAAGAACCACCTTTAGGTACACAACTACCTTCCTCCTGACTTGAAGCTTCTGAACTGTCCTCCTTGAAGTGTTCTGGTGCCTTAACCGTCTTCAAAGAGGGTTGTAAGTTACCTGCAGAGAATAAAGTTCATGTAGTAACTTTACGAATCTTGAGCAACTACACAATTTCTCAATGCCTGCACTAAACTGGAAGCTAGGGAAATGGAAGACTGAACTTACTGGTTTGCATGTGGCAATAATTTGAACATCATCTCCTTCAAAGCAGGCGATCTCCAGGAGTAAAGGCTCCATGGAGACACTTTTGTTTTTATTAAAGAGTGTGCAAAACAGTTTTAAAGCTGTGATGCAATTCCAAAAGGCTGGGATTGTGATTACAGTATTAGAAATATTTCTATATCCTGCACTTTAGATATTTTTTTCTTTTTTCGTTACAGCGGGAAATGGGAGAAGACCAATTCTAGTTACTAGAATTCTTCTGCAACAAGTTGCACTCCTCCATTATCAAATCATTCACTTGCAAAAAGCGAGTTAATTTGGGCTAAAGCCTTCTAGTGCCCTTAACACAGCATTCATGCACAATTTTTGCCTTTTAATGCCAGACAGGATGGAAAAAGAAGGGGCAATAATATTAACAGTTTTGTTGCAAAAATACCACTGCCATACCCTGAAAAAGGATTTAGTATAATAATTAATCTAACTCTAGGAGTCTACTCTTTCCTTCTGAAGAAGTTCCAAGTTAGTGCAGGTAAAAGCATCTGAAAGTTGTTGCTTAGGAACTTGAAATACTATTAGGAAGATCCTTCTGAATATCGTCTGCACTGAAGATACTAAGACCCCAGAAATCATGCTCTAATGAAGCCTGCAGAATCAAACAGGTACTCCAGCCTGAAAGTGTCTAAAATAACTGATGTTGTGAACCAGGAGGGAGCTAACTGATTTCCTCCTTAATGGAACCATGGCGGCATGATTACACTTACTGAAAATATTATTCAGTGTGAGATCCCAACTATTATTTAAGGTATAAATACCCTTCGCTAAACACAGAATGTGATTCCACATATCCTTTAGAAACAGCGAATATTTTTGTATTTCCGTGAAGAGGTATTTTTATCCCCAACTAAATAGCGACTGAAGTCGCTATTTAAGCCACAAGTGATTTGTTGCCAATTAATTCTGCACATCTGATTTGAGAACTATGATGAGATTTTTCTTAAAGATATGGTTCCTCCTCCTCCCCCTCTCCCAGCATAGTCACCACAGTCAAAATATGCCACCACAGGCTAACTTTCAATTGCAAGTATTAGCAGGAATCCTGGCATTCCAAACTGGAAACCAAGAAAAACACAGAGGCCACCAATAAAACACACCTCATGAGCAACTTAACTGTGATTTTGGCAATGAGCTGGATGAGAACTTTTATCTTTTTAGATTGGATATAAGGAGGAAATTCTTTCCTGTTAGGGTGGTGAGGCACTGGAATGGGCTGCCCAGGGAGGTTGTGAGTGCTCCATCCCTGGCGGTGTTCAAGGCCAGGTTGGATGAAGCCTTGTGTGGGACGGTTTAGTGTGAGGTGTCCCTGCCCATGGCAGGGGGTTGGAACTAGATGATCTTGAGGTCCTTTCCAACCCTAACTATTCTATGATTAGTACAGGTTCTGTTAGCCTGGAATGCATGACAGACAGGGTGAGGAACTTAATTGTTCAGCAGAGAGGACAAAAGACTCCAGTGAAGATGACTTAGGAAAAGTGATTGTGAGCTACCCCGGTGAAGTCACCCAGTCCCCCTTCTCAAAAGAAAAACTATGCTTAAATTCATCATACTGTTTGTCTTCGGTTGTTTTGTCAGGGCCCTGAACCACACCAACGGGCTTGGCAAACTCTTGCCCTGCCCTGCCAACAGCTTCACCTGCCTGTGCGAAAGATCCAATCTGATACAACGCAGTTTTGCAATTCTAGATGAGACTGCTGAGGAAAGAACTGGCAAAAGGCCCCATCTGGGGACTCCATCCTTTTGCTTGGGATCCACATGTGAGTTCACGTCCCTGCCTGAAGTGCACTGCAGCCATGCCTATGCCTGGACATGTACCTCGCTGATCCCATTCTTAACCCTGACCTATTGACTTGTACTTCTGTTTTGACCTCAGATCTGCCTCAGTTCTCTGGACTTGTCTGGTAATCATCAGACTCTCGTCCTGCCCCTGGTCCTAGTCTCCCACTCAGCAAGTTAAGCCCAGTGTTTTCTGTTTTATCCATCAGAGAGAACAGATCATCTTCTTTACATGATGACTTTTTGGTATTTGAACACTTAAGTCATCTTCCATTGGAGTCTTTCCTCCTCTCTGCTAAACAATTTAAGTTCCTCACCCTGTCTGTCATGTATTCTACATCTGAGAAGTTCCCATGTACTTTCATGTACCCAATTACTTATTATTATAAAAGTTAGCTCCTATTTATGATCGCATTATAATCTGCAAGACTTCCTGCAGAACTGACATTTGACCATTTTACCCTTCTGATCTACCTACCCTGCAGATATTTCTCTCCTGCATTAACCCAGTCAAGTCTATCGTGATGTAACCTGGCACTGGTTCTTTTCCAGACCATTTCAAATTATAATCACATACAACAATGTATTTGCTAGTCTTCCCCACCGAGAAGTAGTCTATAGACTAAAACATGCATACCCTGTGCAGTGTGCCTATTATTAACGTGAATCTGGACTTTGGAAACTTGTTCATCCCCATGCAGCCTTTTAAGTACAACAAAGTTGTGAGAATTTTCACAGCAGTAAATTCCAGCCAGTTTCACAACCATACTGGACATCATTAGCTTAACATTTTCAAGAAACCACCATGTAAGAATGTCTTCAGTGTTACTAAACAAAAAAAAGGCACAAAATGAACTACAGCTTCTACCCTAATCACAATGCCTCTATCTCAATATGGAAAGAATGCGTTTGTCACAATCACACACATCATTTCAAATTAAAGTCAGTCCTCATTCCATGATTTTCTTCCAAGCTCATATGAGCGGTCTGTTCGAAAACTCCCAACTTATTCAAATCCTTACTAATATCTTCTGTAACTTCTGAGGCAGTGGCCCCACAGTCAGTGCCTTAATTGTTATGGTATACAGCATGGACTGAAAGAAGGAAAGATTCAACAGAAACAAAGACCACATCCTAAGGCATCCATACAAAGAAGCTAAGCTTAGGTCACACAAACAATCTGTAATGTAATACACAAGTAGGTAAGTGGTCCACCAAAGAAATCTCTGCAATGCAGATGCTCTGAATTCTGCATTCTGAATGTTCTGAAATTCTACATTCAGTATGTTCTGAAATTAGGGCCATCCCATTATTTATGTAGCACGTACCCAAAACAAATCTTAGTTTAATATCAAGACAAATGCTTCATCTATGAGAGAAACCAAATACAAAACAGATGTGATAGTTTGGGTCAGCTGAAGCTTTTTGTTCCAAAGTTTAAGATTTTTTTTAAAAGGAAAAAGCCCCAAACTGTTGCAGAGATTCAATTCATAATAACCTATTTTAATAGCATGATGGTACAGAGGAGAAGAAAGAAATTAAAAAAACAGAAGTTGATGGTAGATGGCATGTTCCCACTGTCAGAAGTATCTGCTGAAGTGAGTATTCATTGGCAGAGAGTTCAAATACCACCAGTAGAATACAATGTAACATGAACACATAATTAATAATACTGTAATTAGGCACAACAGGAAGAATAGCTTTTTACAGACATTTTGTTATATAAAACAGTATTGGGATATTTCTTACTGTGAGTGTGCAAAGACTCTGATGAAATTGATTGGAAGAAGTTGTATACTCTCTGATTCTGCAGAAAAGCTTGCGATGTATTTGAAAATAGCTGCCTGAAATTTAAGTGAGAGTTTGTTAAACTGCAAGTAATATTCCGTAAGAATACAAAAAAATTTACTACAGTACCATTTGAGAGTCAAGTAGGCAGTTCTTAGGAAGTCCAAACACTTTGAATTGCATGTTTAGCATAAATGATGTTAAATGCTGCTTTTGAGCTTTGTTGTTCAGTGCTAGTGCACGGTGGGAGTACAGCTAGCATAAGAGATTGGTATGACTGATTTTCTTTAAATTTAAAAGGCTGTGTGCTTTTGAGCCATTCCAATTCAAATGTTTTAGCTACCAGTAACACTTCATCAAAGAAGAGTCTGGACTGAGTCAAAAAGCACTGGACCTTATAGTTGAAATTTTTTTTAAGCTAGTAACATACTGAATTTTTCAAAACCATGAATCTCTTCCTTAAATACACTTATTTGGTTAAATACAAAGATGAATTTACCTATAATGTCAGTATTAGAATTTCATAATTATCTCCAAGAGCAAACGGTGGGATTTTCAATATTGCTCTGCACTGGCCTGAGTCTGTTCCCAGACTTAGTACTCCCAGGTCATGACAAACTGTATCAGCTTCAGATGAGAAAATAGGCCAAGAATGAACGGTTTTTACATGCCACAGCAAGTTTTTAGTTACTGCTTTCCAGGAAGCACTACCCAGTTTTGGGTATTCACACAGAATTTCAGTATAGCCAGAACATAACTTACAAACTGTAATTCTAGTTCCATATTATAACATGGTTGTATATGTTCAAAGGCTACCCTCAAACTGAATCTCTTGGGTTTGTAATTACTGTGCAGTAAGGCTTCACAGCCTTTCTGTATTTCAACACATCCTTTTCAGTAAATCTCTATTAAACAAGTTTGTCCATTTAAGAACAGAATGTTTATTAGCCAAAACTGTTTGCACAGATTTAGTTTTTGGCTGGACAATCAAGCCAATAAAGACAGACAAATATTACTGATTAAAACAAAACTGAGAAGTGGAAGGTTGAGGCACACAGTGGTTCCGTATCTTTTTTAGCTAAGCTATTAAGACAAAGCCCAAAGGTCTGATATGCTTGGACTCACAGTACATTCTGAGCAGGAGCTTGAAAAGCAGTGCCTGTTACTTCAGCAAGTACCCTAACTCAAGAGATGCTGCCTAATCTGATGAATAATTTATTTTGAGTAAGGTTCAACAGCCCTGACAGAAAAGAATATACGTAGACATCTGTAGTGAGAAAAGAATAGGGAGGCACACCCAAATTCAGCTTGCTGTTCTGAGTTACAGGGTTTGACCTACAAGTCCCACATGCAGCAAGTACTCTCACCACCAAATAGTAGATTATGAGGTACAGGCTATTTTCTTACAATTGTGTGAGCTACATTTTATTTTATACGTGCACTCCACTATTTATTCTTTTCAAATTCTGTTCTCTCACTCTATCCTGTCATAAAATTAGAACATACAGGCTCTGAGTTTTCATAACTGTATGAGTACTTCTAAAGAAGTAACCCATTATGCTTTAGTAAGTCTCAAAGACAAAAAAAAGAGTCAGGAGTATATATTTCATCACTGCCTTCCCATTTTCTTCACAAACTGTATTTAGGCAGCAGAACTGCCACTGTCCCTAAAAGTCAAGCTTGACTTCAATCACATTTCAGGTGATACATTCAGGTTATTTTCTAAAATACTTACCTGATTATGGGCTCAAGATCAGCATGCCTTCGTTCTTCCCTCTTCTGAAACCCCTGATTTAGTGCTCTTAAAATAGTCTTGTCAAATGCTTCAGAAGATGGTTCCTTTGGGAGCTGAGAAAAAGGTTATTGTGAAAAATGAGCAGTTGGCATTTTAAATCTGTATTTGATCACCATCAGTTTTTGTACCTTTTGGCATCAACAAGAAACTCTGTTGTTCCAGTTTGAGTAAGGTAATTTACAGACCAAAGGTACAACAAATCATCATAATTTAGTTTTGCTAAAGAAACACTTTGCTGTAAATCCTCACATCAAACCCAGCTGTTAAGACGGCTTAAACCTCTATCTGAGAGCTACATTCAGAAATATACCAAAAATATGTCTTTTTCCAGAGTAATTTACTGCCTATTTTGATATCTTTCTTTGAATCTTTCACACACAGAAAGTAAGTCTGAAAATAACATTAAAAATTACCCCAGAGGACCAAATGCATTGTACTCACTATCATTACTTAGCAAGATTAAATGATTTTCAAGAAACAGGAGTAGAAAGGAAACTTTTTTAGTTTTATAATACACTAGACTTTGGTGGGCAACATGGAAATTAATCAATAGCAAGTCCTTCTCCAGTTGCTATTAATACTGAAGCTTCTTACAAAAATTCATTGTGTTTCCAATGCACTATTACAAAGTGAGATCTTCCAGTGTTCTAGTTCAGAAGGCAAACTTCTTGCTACTAAAAAGCATGTCTATTTCAAATGAAAAATATTCCCTACAACAAAAATTTTTCATATTCACAACTTCAGAATAATGCCTTTAAGTGCATTAAAGCTGATCAAATGCATTAGCACATATATTTGTAAGTCTTTTAATTTGGGGGCAATTAAAAGTAAACTGTCATAGCAAAAATGCTTTTTCCTAAAGTTAAAAGCTATTGCTAGTCTGGTTAACATCCGCCATCAGTCATGATCAACAGCACGAAATGATTTACACTGGAGCAGCATGTTCCTCTTGCATATCTGGAATACACCCAACCCAGAGTGCCAGCTGGATATTACATCCTGCAAGTGGTACAACAGCAAAACACGAAGTAATTCTTTCACTGAATGAAGTGCTACTAATGGAGACACACTATGTCTAATGTAGATAATTGCTTGGTAACATACATAAAAGGAACCTCTGGAATGCAGACAGACAGGTGCTGTTAGTGTTAGATCAGTACAGTGCTATAGCACCTGAAGAATATTAGATATAAAAGCAGAGAGAAATGCTGAAAGCAGCTATTCTTAACTGGCTCCTTTGGCTTTAGTAAGTTTTAATTGAGGAACTTTGACTGAAGAATTAGTCTGTATTAACCAAAAGGTACCAAAAAGCTCCTGCAGAAGTGTGGGAATAAGCAAGCTTCCTGTCCTGGTGTTGTGTGTTTAAACTCGCCTCCAGAAACAGTCACAACTTTTATGCTTTAAAACTTTAATTAAAAAGAATTCAATTCCTTCTGTAGTTACAGATTTAGTTATACAAACCCAAGATTAGGTGCTTAACTTATCTTAAGTTCAGGTAATGAGATAGCCTTGTTACTGACAAGCTTATTAGTCCCTTCACATGTGTGGGTAACGGCCTTCATGCAAAGAACTTTTTATATTTATCACCTAAGAGAAGGTGTTCTTTAAATATAAAGCATCCAAGTTATCCCATTTATTACCTTAGTTTTTCCCCCTGATGCTCCTATCCTGAAGCAATTTTTACAGTTACACCACTCCTATCACCTGCAACCTTGGAATTTCCTAGCAAGTATTTTGATCGTTCTTTTCTGTCCCTAGAAAATTGTGCACAGTAACTTATTTAACAGTAAATAAATTTATTTAACAATTCTCTCTCTCTTCTCTACCTATGGCTATCAAGCCAACACAAACCAAACACATTTTCTAGCTGTGCACATTCTCCACAGAACACCTCAGCAAGCTCACAGTAGCCTGTGGCCATCCTCCTCTTATCCTAGCATCTTCCCTGCTGGAGCAGTCAAGCCAGCACATGGAACACTTCACATCTGAAGAACTGACATCGGTCACACTGGACAGCTCTGCAATATGTCGTACCCTGTCTGTTTTCCTGGCTCCCCTTCCTCCCGGCAGCAAGGAGGTACTAGAGAGTCCATTTCAGAAACTGGTGTTCCTCTTCACTTTGTATGTAGGAGAACCAGAGGCATGCAGTTCAACACTCATCTCAGAGCTGCATGGGATCCCGTATGACAGTCCTGCATTTAATGTTCTCTTCAGGAGCAGATGCAGGTATTCTGTGTTCTGGGACACCCCATCTGCAACCTGACATAATTCAGATCCTTACAAATCAAGCTCTGGAATCTCTCCAAACTAGATATTTCAAGCAGATTAAAGCAGTAGTGAATGCTCACTGCTTCATTTCTACAACACTGGAAAATATAATGCTGATAACTGAAAAAGTGAACAAGACAATGACCTTTGTACAGTAAATGGCTTTCCACTTGCAATTATCACAGCAGTTGAGAACACCAGATGCTATCAAAACACCCAAACCAGATCTTTCATTAGTGCCCTGAGCAGTGAGGATTTTAAATACAGAATTTCCCAGAATAGGTGGAACTGAAAATATTAGACACTGGCAATGAAACACACAGTTTGAGGTCATCACACTAACAAGGCCTACATGTGGCCTAAACACACACATACATTCCCTGTTTGAGATGAGGGGAGAGAAACTTGAAGAACTTTTACCTTTTTTTTTTTCCAACACACATACAGGCACAAATAGGTGCTACATTTGCCTCAAATGTAACTTCCTGCGACAGTGAATATGTCTGCCTTTGTTCTACTGAAGAACACAACAGTAAAATTTAGAACTATTATGCTTATGGTTCTGCCTCATTAATTCAAAACAACTAAATGGTACTCTTTGAGGTCATTCTAACAGCGACACCAGTAAGTAAACAAGCAGTGCTTGTACTTGTACATTAACTCTGCAGGGAATATTAAAAACTCATCTGGTAGTTTTACGGTAATTCAATTAAAACTATGTGAGCAATTTCAGATGAGACAAACTATCTCTTCCTGGGAAACTCCCCAAACACTCTGCTGAGTTTCTTCATCTGTCAAGCTGCTCCACCACACAATATACGTGATTTAAATAGTTAATACAATTCTAAAGTACAAAAATCTGGTAACATGCCTTTGTTCCTGTAATTACATCCTAAATATCACAGCTCTCTTAGACTACTTCTGAAGTTATAAACCTGATGTGTAAACACTACTTTTATATTTCAATACATACTTTTAGCAGGAATTCCTGAAGCTCCTGATGTGTTTTTGTTACACACGTTACCGACAGATCAGACCAGGTTACCTAGCAAGCAAGGAAAAGACAATGAAGGAAATTTCTTTTTCCAAATATCATACCAGCTAGATCTTAACATTTCCATAAATCTGATGATCTCAGTATAAGAGTTAACACTTGCGGTTAAGTAGATACCAGGCAAAACAGGGATAATCGTGTGCTTTTTCAAAGACATATACTAATTTTGAGGGTACATTTTAACGATCACCTTCACGTTATCTGTGGCTAAAGGGAGTATGAACAAATTCAGAAGAATGCAATGAAGTCCCTGAAGATTACTGACTTTGTGACTCAGAATGAAGCCAGGCAGAAGGCTCTGTAATTACGGGACTTGTATGATCAGACATCATTAACTGCAAAAACCAGGTACGAGAGAAAAGCAATTGTAGGTCAGATATACTGGACTGTGCTCTTGCTGCCATTATCAGGAGTAAAAAGAAAAAAGAGGAAAAAAAAATCTCAGTTTCTCTTGTCTATAAAATTATTTTATCTGCCTCAGGCTTGAATCTTACATGGTCATATAGAAGTTGTTGAAAGGTACAATTAAGTATTGCAAGTTACCGAAGAAGTTATTCAAGAATCAGATGGCGTTTTGGTATAAGCTTGTATAAAATTTCAGTAGCTTATTGTTCTGACACAACATGCAAGTAGTGAACCAGCACCTTCACATGCATATTTTGAGAAAAAATAAGTAAGCTTGGTTAGATGGGTGCTGTCTGGCTTTAAGCCCACTTTTGGGCTTAAGATTCCCATTACATGCATGGGAAGATTCTGTGTGATGGGAGGGGATATGGCAATTATAAACATTAATTTACTCCTAAGACTTGACAGAATAATGTCAACCACCAACTGCCTTCAACTTAGTCCTCAGAAATACCAGCTACTCTTGGTGCCCTCAGTTGGAAAGCCATGACTGTAATTGCTGTTATACCTTAAAAAAGCAGTGTCGGGGCAAGCACAAAATGATCTGCAGTGAGGAGCACAGTATATACCTGCACAGATGAGGAGAGGAAACTCTTTCCTCAAAGAACTGAGGTGAAGGAGTTTCAAGTTTACTCAAATACTTCCCAGAATATCTCCACATTCCCCCTTTAATAAAGAAATTCAAAACCACTGTCAAATCTATGTGCTGAATTTCCAAAACTGTTTCGTGACTTTAAATGTTAAGAATTCATATGAGCATTCTGTACAAACCTCTCCTACCTACTGTTGCATTTTACCTAGTACTCAGCTCACAGACTATTGGGACAAGGTTGAAATACTTGGGCAAGTTAACCTTTAAGCCTTTGGCAGCTACATATTTCACATTATTGTCCTCAGCGAGAAAGTAGAGTGCAGAAGTTTTTGCAAATTTCACCTTCAGGCACTATCAACAACAAAGTGTCTGTTGCCACTACAAAATCAGAAGTAGTATACGTGTCAATTTAACACTCTTTTTAAGCTTCTAGTAATACCAGAAAAGACAAAACTTTAAATTTACCTCCACTTAGACAAAACACTAGCAAACTTTGGGATGAATACATCAGTTTTCTGCTCAAAATGGCTTTCTTTTTTAAGTCTGCCTCTTCAAAGAGCTCCCACGACCCATGTCGAATGACCAGTTATAATGCTTGATCTAAAACATTCTTTTGTTGAGGGAAAAAAGGTAGAATTTAACTCTGTTCAAATCTGGTATACTACCACACTCACATATACTGGCCAAATGACTCATAAAGTTAGTCAGTCCTTGCTAAGAAAATTACTACTTTGATTCAATTAGAACATCACCACCAAAGGCCTTAGCAGCTATTATTTAACACCTACAGCCTTTAATAGCAGACCTCAATACTGAAAGCTTACTACTTCCCAAGTAGTAAGAAGCGGTGTTTCAGTTTTAAAATTCACTCACATAATTGCTTTGGATGCTGCCTCTGGCTATTACAATACATGAAGACTATACTAGGCAGGCCTTCAAGTTTGTTGACATTTTTTTAGCTTGTTTTCACCTTAACAAACTAACCAACCCCCAGTTTTGTACAACACAGGAGCCATCCTCTTACGGTAAACACTGATGAAGGAGATCTAAGATGACCATATGGCTCCAAGCAATATATAGCTGCAGACGCAAGAACTTCATTCCTATGCCACTTGAGCAAACAATTAAGATAGTTTTAGAATTCTTTGTTAATTATTGGATAATTCCAAGAATCTCTGGAGACTAGCTTAAATCAAAATTGCCTTTTAAGCAGGTATTTGGAACAAGCTGTATATATCTACAATACACAGATATCACTAAGATAATTACTTCAATATTCTGGATGTTATTTGCTTACTTTAAATGTGTACTCCAAATGTTTGTCAGCCCTTTTCCTTGGTACTCCTTTCAGGGTTATCTTCTCAATGTGAACAGCTGAAAGAAAAACATCTTATTGTACATGCAAAAATTACAGTTAAAAAAATGTATCTACTTCCCTAGCTGCTCTTGAGAATCACTAATGCTATTTACTGAGTCACAGAACCCCACTCTTTTTCAGATGCTATTTTTCTATAACAAACTGCAGGGGGCAGGTGAAGTCTTGTTCTCTATAAAGTATTTTCCTGGCCTGACTAAAAAACCTCACTGCAGATAACGGAAATCTGTACGTTACCTAAGAACTTACTTAGCCAAAAGGTCACAAAAATACAAGAATGTAACCACTGTAAGTGAAAAGACGATAAAAGAAAGTAAAAAAGCACTGATAAAAGCTTCCACATCCACATTTCTGAAATATTTAGTAGTAATGAGAGCAAACTGAGGCAGAAGAGCCACATTTCTGAAAGGCACTGAGGTGGAAGGAAATGCTTGGGAAAGGCCTGAAGGAAACAGAAACGAGAGTTAGCAACCAGAATATGAAGAGGAGAAGCAAAAGGCTACTACAGTTATACTGCAAAGAGTATCATTAAGTTGAACTGAAAAGGAAGAAAGGTACTTTAACATACTTGCTACTTTAACATTTCCTGCCCATAATTCTACCATATTCAGGAACGGGCAAGTTCCAGCTGTGACGTGGCAAGCAGCAGCACTCTAAGGCTTTCAGGGCCTGGAGATTTTCTTGAGGGCACGTAACATTGTTCAGGTAATACCCCACATAAAAATTCTCATGTAGCCAAGATGGGCTTTTCCCTTTTCCTGCTATGCTGGCCTAAGAATTCAACAGAATTTTATTCCTTTACAAGCACATCTTTACATGTAAAAAAAAAAATTATTTAAAGGATGGTTTGACCAGCCCTACACCATCAATGCTTCCTTTCCATGTCTTTGAAACTACTTCTTTTTTTGGGGAGGGTGGGATGACAATGCTGTTGCCAGCTAATGTTTCCCTTTCAATTTTTAACTGTATGTTTACATGGAAACTACTCAGAACAACAATAACAAAAAATTAAAAATCAACCTCCTAAAGTATGTGTTACAAAGTTTATTATTGGAGATTACCTAATTACCATATCATCTAACTTAAACATCTTCAACCAGTTTTTTTGAAGTTACCATTAAAGCATCATCCTCATCAAACATGCCATTTCTAAGAGAAGCAAGTATTGGCAATTTCCTGAAAGGAATAATAAGCCAGCGTATAAACCTAATGATATTGCTCCAGCTCCCAGCTCTTTCAGTAGAAAGACTGACAAATACTGAGTATGCTGGTGTACACTGGTTGTGACCCTCTGCTTGGGAGTCAGAGCACTAGAAGATCAGTTCATTTTTATCAGCTAATGAAGATTACTATGATTATATGATGAATTATTACAAAGCAGACATCTGAGATCAGCTAAGAATGCAAGACAATAACATACACCAATATACCATGAAAAGCTGAATGATCAGTGATCTTAATTTTTACCTGCCTGGTAAAGCGCTGTTAGGAAAGGACTATGGCATAACATGAGTTGTGGTAAAGTTTCCTGATGGCCAATGTTAAAATTGATACTATCAACTCAGTTGATATTTGTAAGTTAATTAAAAAGTTGATTCCCATGGCTGGAACTAATAGTGGTTTAAGCTGTATTTCACTACATGTATACATTTAACATACATAATTATGGAAACCAGCACCGTTAACATTCAAAGACAAACTTCTTTTCTAATGAGTGTGTGTTTATTTTAAACCATTCAATGTTTTCAATGCTAAATGTACTTGTTCTCAAGTATAAATTTTATTACACATGGTAGTACCTTCAGCTTCCTTCACTTTTTGTTGCTGCTGCATGCTTTGTCATAGTGATACAAGAGGTAATTAAGTGTTGCTACTGCACAGTTCCACAGTTTCAACAGACAGCTTTAAAATTGTTTCCACCATCACATTTTAAATATTCTAAATGGCTACACTGAGAAGAAATGTTGGAGTATACAAGCCAGTGAGGCATGTTATACCTCTACATCTATCTTGGACACAACACATGCATTCAGGAAGATTAAGTCAAGCGTGTATGCATGACACTGCTTTCGCTGTAAGTATAAGTCAATATGTCTAAAACTCATATTCATGATAGCTGGAAATAAAACCCCTATTTTATTATCAGTGCTATTTCTAACCCAGTAAAGGAGACTTCTGTAGCAGGGGCTACATGTATATATACATGTATATTGAATACCACACAATTATTCTGATCCTTCACTGTAGTTTCTAACTATGATAATGCAAAAGCCGAGTAATACTTAACTTCTTTGCTAGATTCAATAATTCAACTTTTCTGTCCTTCCCTTACTTAATTCAAGAGCACTGCTGAAGAGAGTTTCTAATTTGTGAGTACACTTTGAACTCTCTAAAAGGATTTGAAACAGGTTTGGTTTATGCCATCCGCCACAACCTCCTTCTGCATTGCTTTTGGGCTTGGTTTTTCATTTTGGGGGTTTGTTTTTTTGTTTTTTTTCTCTAGGAATTAAAACTCAAATTGCCTGCCTTCAAAGTGTAATTAAATCTCCACAGTACAGACAAAGAACATGTATGAAGAAAAAAGGAATAGCAATAGCTTTCCCAGGTTGCCAGCTCTTCACTATCTGTAGGATAGCATAAACTAATTTTGAGAAGTGATTTGCTAATCTTGTTGGAGAATAAAGGGAAGGAATAAATCTGTTTTCAATAATGCTTATTTCTTCAAAGAGAAAAAACTGTGCTGGCAATTGCACAGAAGAGTTCTGTTTACTCTCTGAAGCCTTGTTCTCATGCTCACTAACATAGCCAAAAGACAACTGACTTCTATGGAAAGCCTCTCACTTCTCCAAACTACCACTACTACAGAATCTCCCAATGTGTGTTTTTTTTTATTTTTGGGGGGTTTTAATACTAATCAAATAAAACCGAATCAAGTGGCAAAAGCTTTCCGCATTTTCACAGTATCCTCATGTTAAGTTTTGGTTAAAAATATCTAAACACCGTTAATAAAATTGAATTAAAATTTTCTTGGTTTCTCACAAACCCCACTTCATTTTTTTTAGGAGGAAGCCCATCTGCAACCCATTTTCATGCATGCAGTCACTAGTGGTTAGCAGCAAACAGGAATGACAACTTACTATAATAAAGAAAAGACCAAGTAGGCAGCAGAGCAGCTATTATACTTCCCAATCACTGCAGTTTCTCATTCAAATGAACAGCAAGACAGATGCAAGATTTCTACAACTACCAGGACAGTTTAACATTAAAGAACCCTTTCGAAAGAAATCTCAAATATACCTTCTCGCTGAGGTCTATGAGAAGCCATTGGCAGTCCATCGTGAGGTGCCGTGGTTCGTTCTAGCAAACTGGTCTCATTACTTGACATGCACTCACTATGCGAAAAGTCATTCTAAATTAAGAAGGGGAAAAAAAAAGTCTTATTAGGAATGCATTATCAAAGGTTGCATTAAACAGTAGAAATTACAAAAAAAATGGTTCCTTATTTGGTATTCTGCAGGAGAAAAAAATGAAGTTCTTTAGAGTGGCAAAGAGGTGGTCATTAGCCATTTCAGTTCTTACTTTTTAAATTTATTTATTAAAAGTCAGCTATAACGTCCAGTGTTTCACTGACCTTATTTTAAAAACAGAACAGAGTGAAGAACAAATCATGTGCCTTTAGGGTTCCTCAAGCTGGACAATACCATCAGCTCAGAACTTCATTACTAATTTACAGTTAGTATGACCTCTGTCAATTACTAACCTGTGAAGTCATCTACTTGTTTACACTCTAAACATATTCTCCTCAATTATATTTATGCACCGGATCTTCAGCCTGACAACTTTAATATATAGGAAATCAGGACATATGGTCCTAACAGCTAAATCCATGCATTACCTTACTAACTAAACATTTGGAATGCAACCAGTTGCCATCAACATCCGCTCTTCCATGGGGAAAAGGACAGACTGAAAACTCATCTCCCCCCACATTTGTATGCAGACTTCAAAATCATATGCCAAGAATTATTACTGTTTCAAGACAGCGCATAAGGAGGGACAGAACAAGAAAACATGTACGACAGATAAGAGAAAAAAGAATAAACTAGGCTAACAATGATAAACTGGAGGAAAGTATTAGATGAGCATGGGCTTCAAGTGTCTTTTTGAGAGTAACAAAAGTCTGTATGATTTTCCCCAGCTTAAGATAAAAAACGTATCAATTTACATGTTCTTCAATGATCAAGTCTTGTCAAAAACCAAACCGACCAACCAAGCTAGAATTCAAAAATGTTTTAAAATGTCCAATGCAACCATGTTTTGCCAGACATGTAGACTTCAGATGCAACTGGGTTTGCCAGCTGACCAGTACAATTCCCATTTCAAGAGAATGACAGATTGCCTTTAAAGATGTATCCACAGAGAACTAGGAAACGCTGGAAGTTGCTAGTGAGTCTATTTTAAGTGAAGCACCTCTATTTATCTGTAACAAGGAGCATATCATCTGAGCTTAGCAAGTACCTAAACACTATCAATATGTAAATACAGTACCAATGATAGCAGCAGTGGCAGCAACACAGAGGGGGAGAGAAGGTGGTTTTCTGTTTAACACCACAAATGCTGGAAGCACTGGAAGCTAAAACAGAGGTAGGTTTCTTAGGAAAGCTTTCACAAGAAGCAAGTTAAACAGATGACATTTAATGCATCACAAATATTTAGCAACTGGTCTGCAGAAAACTAGAAGCTCAATAAATAGCTATCTTATTACTAGCTCTATACAACAAATAAAACACCTGGGAGAAATTAATACTTTTTGGAGTAGATGTGTACTGAAAGTTCAAAGTCTGTTCTTCTCATTTAGGATGAAGAACATGACTCCACTGAAAGACGTTCACCAAAGATGGATAGAGGAAAAATACAAATCTTGAAAGAGTTCTCTCATTTTTAAATAGAGGAAGCTTAAGATTTTGGAAGTAAGTCCCAGAATACATGTGGGGTTTGTTTATAAAGGGCTTGTGCAACATAATGAGACAACCCAGCAGCCAAGACTAGTTATGTTGTTTGGCACAGAAGTCCCTAAGACTGTCACGAGGCACACTAGAATAAGGAAGCACAGAGGTGTCAGAAGACATTGGAATCCCCTTGCAGTTTGAGAGTTCTTCAATGAACTTCTTCAGATTTGACAGACGTACCAGCTAAAGCTGGCTTCATCATAGTAAACCAGCTTTTTATAATCTATAGTGACATAGTTTAGTGCTGGTCTCGGCAGTCCTGAGGTAATGGTTGGATTTGATGATCTTAAAGGTCTTTTCCAACCTAGTTGATTTTATGATTCTATAGTGTTGGTACAACTGTGACAACTCCTAACAAAACATGAAACTCATTTAGGACCCAATAAGTACAGAGGCATCAAGTCTGCCCTTGGCATCCTGTTAATTTCATCAGTCACATCAACAGCAGTACACACCTAGCAAGTGACTATCTGTGCGCCTTTAGATCACACTGCAGTGGGCTGAGGAACTGAATGATGTTTTACCTGTTTCATCTAAATCAGTGTATGGTTTGTATCCTACCTGTCAGTAATTTCAGGTTTCAAAACAATCAGATTTAAAATATAGAGAATGCTTTATTTCCTCATGATAAAACTCACACCAGTCCCTAGCCACCCAGTAAACAACTTCAGCAAACTTTTCGAAACAGTATTTCATGCTTCAAACATCTAATAAACTATGAGCACAATGTTAGACACAGAATAAAAAGGGAACATAGCTGTGTATCAGTGAGGCTGCATTTTAACAGCTTTAGCACACTTCCAAGTTTAGGTTAATAAACAAAATAAAAATACCCACAAGCATGCTCTGGAGAGCACTTTCAGATCTCCTCAGAACTCCCACTGATACTGTTGTGTCAGACGTTTCACAGTAACTGTGGACATAACCAAACCCAAGTACTTCACTTTTCAAGTGTTAACTCCTGGTCATGCATTATTCACAAAACTGTTGGCATTTAAGCATTAAAAATACCCTGTTAAAACTGTGACTCATTTAAGACTGTCCATAAAAAGCACTACTACTGTGATTAACTGGCTGTGCCCAAACTGCATAAACTAACAAGTTTAGCATGTATTTTGGTATGAGTGAATGTCCTCCTGACATGAAATCAAAAACCGAACCAAGATTTCTAGCAAAGATCAATGCCAATTCTTTGGCAGACGTAAGGTCTTCCTTATAAACTACAGATACGCACTCTGTCAAAAGCACTTTTGTATCTTCCTTTCACAGTGAATGCAGAAGACAACAGACATTTGGATTAACTCTGACAGAAGCTCTCAAACTATTCAATTTCTTTTACGTTTCTAAGATGCCTTTTTCTGCCTCTGAAATCATCAGCATAAGTGCTGAAGGCAATGCTTCATTCATTTTAAGGAACAAGCTGAGACTTCCACCTAATCAAATACTCTTTTTTTTAAAATGAACAAATGGCTCTAAACCCAACAGAATGTAAAGTCAGACCTCCTTTTGCATTCAGTCAGGCTATTTGTTTTGAATAATGGAAAAATAAATTACAGTCTATTCTAATAAATAAATGCTAGTTAAGAAGTCAAAGAAATTGTAAGCGGTTTTTAAGAAGAAAGGTGTGGAAATGAGATTTATTTCAAAGAGGTACTGTGCTCAGCTCATGTCAAAGCAGCATTAAATATTTCTCTACACCTCCTAATACCAGAAAACCACTTTTCACCTAGCATATATATCATCTTTGTAACAGTGTTCCAATATTTTTGCAGACAATTCCTCTAGAATGGTTACTTTTGGCAGCATTCTATACCGGGTGAAATACATCCATATTTGAAGGCTCCCTCGAAATTGCAAAATATTACAAGGTTCAGACCTGTATTTAAAAAAGTCCTGATATCAATGATTTTATAAATCATTGTATCTGTAAAGGTCAAAATTTACTCACTTGAAAAATGCTTCACCTAGAAGGTTAAACCTGTAATATGTACTGTGTGCACTCTGTGAATGACAGCTTTCACAATACCAGCTGAACACAGGAGGAGTCAGTAGCGTAATCCAGGGCAGTCATTGCTTTACCTTACAGCCTGCAAGGGCTGCTTCTGTGCCAGCTCCAGATCCTATCTTAAGCTGCATTACAACTCTTCACATTTGGTGTTAGCTACTGTGACAGTCCTACATCAAACACTCCCAAGTAACAAAAATACAAGTGGCACTGTCAAAGCAGACAACTCCAGCACATGTGACTGGAAAGTCTAGGCAGCCCGGAGGTCCGATGAATATTAAGGAATGACACTGCAGGTTGCTACCTGTGCCAGTTGCGCTGCAAAAACGAGTCCTTTAAAACTGGGGATGGTGACAAGGTGCTCTTGTTGATGGTCATGCTGTATAGGGCTAAAGGTGCTAATCATTTCCTGTCAATGTATAAAATGTATTCACACAACACATGCAAGTGTAAAGTTAATTCTCGCATAAGCTTTTGCCACTGTAAAGCTTTCACATGCAAGGATTCACTGCAGCTCACAGCGCTCCTTCTAATGATTAAAATACAGTGAAGCAAGAAATGTGGGTGGCCCCAAACCAGTTGCCAGATAATTATCTAATCACATAGATCTTTGTGACAGGCTAGAGGATTAACTATGTTTGTCCTTGAAAGTGAAACAAAGCCAAGAGAGCACTCTAAAAATTGTCTGTTCTCTCAGCTTAGACAAGAGTTTTGTATCCAAGACTTCTTTCCTCATATGGTTGAGAAAGTGCCATATTTTAAAAAACACGTATCACTTGAGATGCTTCCTAGAACTGTATCATAGACTGGTTTGGGTTGGAAGGGACCTTAAAGATCATCTAGTTACAACAACCTGCCATGGGCAGGGACACCTTCTGTGAGACGAGGCTACTCCAAACACCATCCAACCTGGCCTTGAACACTTCCAGGGATGGGGCAGCCACAACTTCTCTGGGCAACCTGTGCCAGGGCCTTGCCACTGACGTAGCAAAGAATTTCTTCTTTATATTTCATCTACATCTACCTTCTGTCAGTCTAAAGCCATGTCCTCTTGTCCTATCACTACATGCCCCTGTAAAAATTCCTTCTCCATCATTCCTGTAGGTCCCTTTCAGGTAATGGAAGGTTGTTATAAGGTGTCCCTGAAGCCTTTTCTTCTCACTGCAGGACATTGTCAAATGCTTTGCACGAGTGCAGGTAGATGATGTCTACTGCTCTTCCCTATCCACTAACACTGTAACTCCACTGTAGAAGGCCACAAAGGCCAAATTTGTCAGGTATGATTAGTGAAGCCATTCTGGCTGTCCACAATCACCTCATTTTCCACATGCCTTAGCATAGTTTTCAGGAGGATCTGCTCCATGACTTTGCCAGGCACCAAGGTGAGACTGACCAGCCTATAGTTTCCCAGGTTTTGGGGCGTTTTTTCCCTTTTTAAAAAATGTGGGTTACATTTCCTTTTATTTTTTTTCCTGTCGGTGGGAACTTCACCGGTCTGCCGTGACTTCTCGAATTTGATGGCACTTCATCCACCAGTTCCATCAGGATCTGTGGATGCATCTCATTAGGTCCCATGGACTTGTGCACTTTCAGGTTCCTCAGATGGTCTTGAATTTGATCTTCCCCCACAGCAGGTGGTTCTTCTGTTACCCCAAGTCACAGCCTTTACCTTCTGTGACTTGGGTGATGCGGCTGAAGAACTTAATGGTGAAGACTGAGGCAAAAAAGTCATTAAATACCTCAGCCTTCTCCATATCCCATGTATCCAGGTTTCCCATTTCCTTCCAGAGAGTACACATATTTTCCCTAGTCTGCCTTTTATCGCTGACGTACCTATAGAAGTTTTTCTCATCGCCCTTGACATCCCTGGTCAGATTTAATTCCACCAGGGCTTTAGCTTTCCTAACCTGTTTCCTGGCTGCTTGGAAAATTTCTCTGTATTTCTCCCAGGCTACCTGTCCTTGGCTTCCACCCTCTTTAGGCTTCCTTTTTGTGTTGGAGTTTGCCCAGAAGCTCCTTGTCCATTCACACAGGCCTGCTGGTGGTTCTGCCTGACTTCCTCTTTTCTGGGATGCATCACTCCTGAGCTTAGAAAAGGTTATCCCTGAATATTAACCAGCTTTCTCAGGCCCCTCTTGCCTCCAGCACTTTATCCCATCGTATTCTACCAAGCAGATCCCTGTTGAGGCCGAAGTCTGCTCTCCTGAAGTCCAGGGGTGCTTATCTGTAAAGGCAAGCCCTAAATGTCTAAAGCGGAGAGCCATCCTGCTTGGAAGGATGCTGCTCTGCATAACTAATATATGTGAGCTGAGCAAATCTCAGCTAGTCTACACATGACAGATGTCCAGACTCTGCCTTCTATTAATGTAGATGGCTGATCAAAAAATGTCATGCTGGTATTGGTTCGGCAATATATAATGAAATCTGTTATTTGATAGCCTACTAATCATCATGAGGAAATGATTGATGCACAGAAGTCTTCTGATGTTTGCACTGCACTTTCATAAAAGAACTATTCATGCATCAGCTCTGATGAGCACTAACAAGGGAAACCTGCTTACAGCAGCTGGATCACTTGATTACTTCTATGTGCCCAAATATGAAAGCTTATTTTCCTGCAAGACTTCAGAAAATGTGCTGTTAGGGATAGCATTACTCAGCCTTGCAAGCTGTACAGATGTAAACCAGCGCAGCTCTTCCATTCCTTTATAGGTGGGAAGTGGCAAACAAAACCAGATCAAAGAAGGCATCTTGGAAGAATCAATGTCTAATGCATGACCATGAGCTACCAACTCCAGCATCTGTACTTCACACAAATTTGAGTGATGTCAGAATAACCATTAATAGAGGTGGTGCCAGTTCAAAGACCAAAGCCACGATTTGCTTGAAACAACCCTTACAAGCTACCACCCTTACTGCTTCACAGCTGTGATACGCTGATACATAGCTATGTAGCTACGTTAGCACAAAGGCTAAACATCACCTTTTAAGAAGCAAGTCAGCTGAAACTGCACATATACTTGTGTGCTGCTAAACCCCCTCTTGATGACAACAGCAGCAGAGGACTGTGCGCCACTGCATCTGCACCCTACCACCTAATTGTTACCGTTGCCTGGATACAGGAACAGAACATGCATACCATCTAATACTTAAATGGAAATCAGCACACAGACTTAGTAGTCACAAATGCAAACATACACAGCAGCAATGCTTCAAAATCTGTTTAATGTTGACAACTGTGATGCAACAGATTCTCTCCCATGCAAAAAAATCCACTACTGTCTTGGACAAGCTATTAACCTAAATGCAACTTCAAGACTTAATACAATTGCGTTACTGACACTGCTGCTAAGTTAGCTTCAGTTCGAAAGCTTTTGAACTACACAATGGCACTGTCTGATTGGTTTGAGATGCAGAGAGCTGTCCTACAAAACTAAGAACGGAATCTGCCTCAATATCTACAACCACAAAGACCTACCAGAAGTTCTCTCTTTTAGCCACAGACAACAATCAGCTTAAATGCCTACTTGTTAACTTGTCTTTTCACATGCAAAATCAACATCCAGAACAGTAATGCTTATTCCACATGGAATCACAGGCCAGAGAAATGGGCAAACATGAACCTCATGAAGTTCAATACAGGGAAGTGCAAAGTCCTGCACCTGTGGAGGAACAACTATAGGCACCATACAAGCTGGGGCCTAACCAGCTAGAAAGTAGCTTTGCAGAAAAGGACCTACACACATAAAAATGTATACATATACATCTGAAGGGAGCGTGCAAGGAGGCTGGAGCCAGGTTCTTCTCAGTGGTGCCCAGTGGCAGGACCAGAGTCAATAGGCACAAACTGAAACACAAGAGTTTCCTTCTGAAGATCAGGAAACACTTTTGCACCGTGAGGGTAACCTGCAGACAGGTTACAGAGTCACCACCCTTGGAGATACCCAAAAGCTATCTGGACAGGTCCACCACCTCTGAGACCTCTGAAGACCTCCAGAGGTCCCAGCCAACCTCAGTCATTTTGTGGCTCTGTGACCAGACATAAAATCCCATCATATGTGAAATAAAAGTCCGTCTGGCTGAACATACGGTTCAAATGGGTAATATGCAACTGCCCTATTAGCTTGTATCTAAGAAAGCTGGACTGCACAGACAGAACACACAGCTGCCCAAGAGTACTTGTTCGGTGAAAGAGTATTTGTTCTGCGAAACTATTTTAAGAGTTGCTGTAAGAGGCAGCAACAACACACTATGAGGGAGACAGAAACCTTCTGAAAAAACATCAGCTGATTCAGGGAGAAAAGGCACACCATATGACATCTTCAGCAATCACATATTGACTAACTTGTAGCCAGGTGAAATCATCACAACTTTAAGACAAAGGACATACCGACCTCTTTAGACAGCATTAACAACTTCAGCTATCAAGGCCTGTGGTGATTACACTTACGTACCAGACATGTCAGCTACAGCAACGATTTACAGTGCTGGGAGAAACACAGCACATTCTTTCTCCAACTCTCATCTTCATCTGAGCTTTTAACAAGATTTAAACCACAATTTCAGGGCAACCTAGCTAGCTCATCATAAAGTAGGGAACTTGAAGCTAAAGCCAGCAATGCAACAGTTCAGATGTTACAGCATCACCAGTTGGTTGCTCATCCAACAGCTTTGTGTAAGTTCAGTACTGTTCCAATTCTATGCTGAGTAAGAAGAAAACTACTTAAATGTGTCATTTCAGACTAATATAAAAATTATTTTCACAATGGTCTAGCGTGATGGAAAGATCTAAAAAACATTTGCCCTTTACAAGTGGTTCACTCAGGTACAATTAGTACTGAGAAAAGACAATGCCTTCATTACTACTTTTAACTACCAGCAGAGAGTAATACATCTTGTTGTTCAACCCTTCAACTCAAAGAGATCTAAGCAGCATAGTTTAAAGGTATTCTTTCATGCATGGCTTTCCAAATAACAGAAAATCTCTGTCATGTTCTTATCTTGCTCTTAAGACACTTCCCAAGGCATTAATTCTCCTTTTACTATTAAAAGTATTTTTACTTTCTTCTCCCAAAAAGGACAAGATTAAGAGGTTGAAGAAAGCCAGGAAGCTCACAAAGGAATGCAGTTTCTAGCCAGATCTTTGAGCTTGTCCTCTACAAGCTTCAGTCTCTGAAAGTATAAACCCTCAGACTTTGAGAAATTCACAGAGTTTTGGAGGAAAAGCAAACATTTAGTATTAATTGTAGTTAATGGAAAATCAACTGTAGTGTTTGCTAGGGCAGCTATGGCTAGACACTGATATTGGCACAATGAGATGACAGATTTAAGTATATAAAATCCTGCAGACTTCAGTGGTTTCATAAATACAACCATCTTACTGCTGCTGTCTGCATCCTCTTCTGTAGCTCTAAGAGCTCAAAGTCCTCGGTACTCCAAGCCCAGTGACATCCTGCTATCTACAGATAAGTCAACACTGGGCAACACTCAAAAATGGACCACAGGTTAACAACAGCAATCTAAGTGCAAGCATTAGGAAGTCATGGGTATATTTTTAATGCCCTCAGTGCTCATTTAATGTTGGAGAACAAACTGGCATGGATTAACCCTGGTATAAAGGGACTGGTCAAGGCTACAAACTTTTCCTAACACCTCATACTCAGAAAAAAACCTGATTAAAACAACAGAATGCAGTGAAGGTTTTTACTCTGCAATTTCCTGGAACATTAGCATGCACATTTAGCCAGGAGTCTTTCATTTCAAGCATTGTCTTTTATCTGGTTATTACTTCCTTTCCGGAAGACTTCCAGTAATGTTTCTGGAAATCCTTAACTCATGTTTGGAGTCAGGGAAATTCGTGTTCAGAGGCAAGAGTGCTAGGTTCACTGAAGGAGCTGGGGTACTTTTTATCTTAGCAGGCAAAACTTTTAAATTTTCCTGAAGTGTACCACCATTTACAAGACTTTTGCCAAGAGTCAAATGACATTTTTTATCTTTCTGTCTCTTATTTAAGCCAGACTCTGAAGACACATTTTTCCTTAACTCTATGCTACTAAAAAAAAAAAAGAAAAAGAGTATATCGCAACTTCAAAATGAGATTGCCGTTATTTCTGTTCTCACAGAGGCCTTTGATTCTAAAATCAAGTTCTACTACCCTGTTCTGCTGCAAATGACTGAAGATCAATTATAAAAGCACTCTTCTAATTTGCAAAGTATACTATAATTAGAAGCCTACTAAAAAAAATACTCTGTAAATAGAAACTTTTCCTTTGTTTGTAAGTAGAGACTTCTGTAAAGAATTCTCTAGCCAGCTAATTATAATACTAGTCAGCAAACCATTATCTCCAGGAGATCAGGTATTTCAACAGAACCTTCGTTCTATTACTGTCAAGTATGCCTGATTAAATGTTCCAGTGCCTAATGTAAGCCACATATATTACCTTAGCACATATTCGGATCTCCTTCACCCTTTCAGTGCTCTAATCTCAGATCTTAGATGGGATGGAGCAAGATACAAACAGCTTTGATACTGATGCACTTATTAAACAAATATAATCAACACAAGAATTGAGCTACGTGATCTGTTGCTTAAACCAGTTTACACAGTGGTATCAGCAGACTCTTTGAACAACAATACTTGTTTTATGACTACAGATGTGAATACTGCCGATTTATTCTTACACTTCACATTCAAAGTTCATATTTGCCACAGCTTAATGTACCATTGACTTTTCTTCTAAAAGGCGCTATTACAGATTACGTTTGTTGAAAAATCTGCAAATTGTAGTTTCTACCTTAAGAAAAAAAAATTCAGAAAAAATTCTTAAAGAAACAAAGTTTATGCAATTATAAGGCAATCCTACTCCTAGCCCATCCTGATCCAACAGTCCTCTCTCCTACAACTTTTGAATTTGTCAGGAAACTTTTTATTTTAGTAGGTATCACTAAGAAATGTTAAGTTCTCAAAGGATCATTAAAACAGGAGACCAAGAAGAGCAACACTCCTATTAATCGTTTGTCAAGAAGTAACTTTAATGTGAGCTTAATCCTACCAGATGGCAGAGATCCTACCCAGAAATCATAATCCCAACCACGGGAAAAAGCAAACCGCTTTATATTGTAGTAGATGTCTGTTCAGCACAAATTCTTTACAGTGAACTCACTGTAGGTAAATACTATAGTTTCTGGAAACCTGAAGCCAGGCCATTTTGTTAAATACGCCACATGCAACAGCCCAGTGCTTGCCGTAAGGCACTCCGAACCTCAACCTGACCAATGAAGTACGTGGTTCAACTCCAGGTCAGCACTCCCCACTCGTGCACACTGATTTCACACCACGGTGCCCTCCAGAGGCGCAGAGCACTTCGGGGGTCATGTGAGCACCAGCTCTGCCACCGCCGGCACTGCTCAGCAGGGCGAGCTCCGGAAGCCCAGCGCGGAGCTGGCAGCCTTCCCGCACACCGCTTCTCCCGTGCTTCACCCGCCTGGGACAGACCTTCCCGCAAAGCGCAGGGGTGTTCCCGGCCCCGCTCCCCGCCGGGGCGCCCCGGCCGCAGCGGCCCTCGGGGCAGGGTGCCTGCGGGTGTGCGGCAGTGCCGTGCCGTGCCGCGCCGCGCCGCCCTCCGCCTCGCTGGGCGGCCGGGAGCGCGGGCCCCCTCCGAGTGACGGAGGCGGCGGGGTCCGCGCGGGTCGGAACAGCGGCGCGCGGCCCCGTTACGCAACACAGCACACCTCCCCTCCCCCACCGGCGGGACGGAGGGAAACCGCCCTGCCGGCACGTGACCAGGGGCGCAGGCGCCGCCGCCATCTTGGATGGGGGCGGGAAGCGGCCGTGAGCATCCGCCGCCGCAGCCCTGCCCAGGGACGGGCCTTGCCGGGCACCGGCCCTTGCGCACCCAGCGGCACGGCGGGCACGGGCGGAGGGGGACAGGGGCTGCGCCCTCACCGGGCGGCGTGGCTCCATGATCGACCCTTCCTCCCGCAAACAAAGCGAGAGGTCTCCCCCCACGCGGCCGCTCTCAGCCCGGGAAAGCGGAGAGACCGGCGGCCGTTACGGGGCTCCCCGGGGTGGGGTCGCAGCCCGCCCCCCGGCTTATCGGTGGCTCTGCCCTCGCGGGTCCCGGCTGCCCCTGTGTAACGGGGAGGAGAAAGTTCAAGCCCTTCTTCCAGGGCCGGCCACTACAAAACGTGACAGGAACTGCCCGCTGCGGGCATTTCCCGTGCAGCCGTGAGGCGCGGCAGCCCGCGGGCTGGCCCCGCGGGGCAAGGCCCAGGCCGGGGAGGGCAGGGCGACCGTGGTGAGGACGGAAGGTGAAGCTGTTGGGGCTGCAGAGGTGCTACTGGCACGGCCACGGAGCGGGTCACAACCCAAGAGGGAGCCCAGCCCTTCCGACCCGAGGCCGGCCAGAGGAAAATTCAAAGAGGTCTTTATGAACGAGCTTCGTTCACAAATGCAGATCCCTGAAGGCACTTAGCGGGGGGGGCATTTTGGTCCTGTGTGGACTATGGAATATGTGATGTGCATGTTCAGCCAAGCTGACTCGGGCCTCTCAGTGCTCCCCGACTAAACAAAACCACCACCACCACCACCACTTGGAAGGCTGCTTTTACACCAGAGCCAGGATGCTGTACAAAACAGACTTCAATTCCAGTAGTCCATGAGAGCCTGATCTCCCAATGTATTTGGTGGGACACACTGAGAAGCTACCCCTGATGTGCCAGTTCTGGGCAAGAACTATGCTTCCTGTTACCAGCACTTCAAACCCAGAAAGAACAGTGTCCAGTCTTACCACTTCTTGCCACTCATCTTCTCCCTCTTAACATGGACTTCTAGGATTCATTTTGAGATAGATCTACACTTGATATGGGCCAGTGAACCAAAATAAATACCTTCAGGGACTTACACTATGAATTCATTATTATTTCAGTACTGTAACATCTACCCACTAGTTTACAACCTAGTAAATGTGTTTTGGCCTTAAAATGATACAAGAATTCACTTAACATACTTGAAGGCTTAGAAATTCACGCCCATCTCTTCTGGGTATTCCTTAAGAGCATACCCTGTCTTTAGCACTCAGAAAAAGGAGCCATTTGTTTCGTGTGGCAGATAATGTAAAACAGTCCTCTAGGAGTGGATGAATTGGACAGCACTGCAAGTAAACTCCAAAACCAGAACCCTTACTGTTTTGTACCCTTTTCAGGTTAGTTCCCAATGATGTGTTTAGCTGAACAGCCTTATAAACACCCCATCTTCCAGCCCTTTCTTCCCCTTCGCATGAGAGGCCATCTATAGAGCAGAAACTGCAGAGCTTCAACACGACAGCTTGGCTGTGTAAGTACAGGGCAAATTTTCAAGGCAATGCTCACCAAGAGGGCAGCAATGAATGGCACCGGGGGAAACCTCAGTCTAAACAGAGCTGCTGCTGCACGGGAGAATGCCTCTGTGCCACTTGAAGTCTTCATTCTTGGTGACAGCCACCTTCTAGCAACAAGTGGCACATCTGTTTTCAAGATGTGCTCTGCTGTTTCCTGACAGCCACACAGAAAAACAGCTTTCCTCTGAACAGAAGCTCCAGTTGTGACATTTCAATGCTCTGCTTTAGTAGAACGACTACCACCCTTTCCCAAACACTGTCAGCCACCTTACTGAAGGTGGCTTTCCACAGAACCAGACCCCTGATGACCCCTGACTGCTGCCTTGATCCCTGCCAAGTCTCATTTGGAGGGGAGGGAAAGAACAGGGTCCATGTAACAATTATTTCAAGGCATTCTATTGTTTTAACCCCCTAGAGAATGCTCTCTTAGGGCCTATGGTTTCTATCTAGCATTATTATTATTATCATCACTGCAAGTTTAGTCAAGCTATTGCTTGTACTTTTGCACGGTACAACTACTTCAGTGGCCTATAGCACAGGAGGCAGCCCGTCAGCACTCTGCACTCCAGCAAGGCACGGTTCAAAAAGCAGTACTCCAGAAAGCCTGGCAGGCTACAAAAAGCGGTCTTCCCTCCCTCCCCAGTTCATACTAGACACTCTGCAGCAGCTTGCGGGGGTGGCCGGGGCCTACACTGCCGCGGGGATGAGGGGGAATAGGACAAGCTACCAGGCAAAACGGGAGGGCGCAGATCCCACGGGGGCGCTTCGGGGAAAGGCAAGCGGCCGCCCTCAGCTCGGAGAAAATAGGGAGGCGGTGAAGGAAAAAGGAGAAGGAGCAGGAAACCGCCCGATGAGATGGCGCAGACCGAAGAGGCCGGGACGCGGCATTACCTGGGCTTGGTGGCGGCCGAAGCCCTCCTCTTCCTGATCCCCGCACAAGGCCCTCCGCAGCCGCTCCAGATGCTCCCGCAGGGTGACCCGCTGGTGGAAAGAAAAGGCCGGGTGCAGCGAGGCCATAGTGAAGAGCAGGAGCAATTCCTCTTGCGCGCCGAAGCCCAGGCCCTGTGCGGCGGGGAGGCCGGACTGCCCGTTTTCCCCGGCTCCGTCCATCACCATCACCACGTCCTCCTCCTCCTCCTCGGCCCCCTCCTCCTCGGCGGCGCCCGCCTGGGGCCGTCGCGCCGGGCAGCTCTGCAGTATGGAGTCCACCTGGGGCAGGAGGCGGTGGAGGCGGCCGGCGGCCTCGCGATTCTCGGAGCCCAGCAGGGCCAGGTAGACGATGAGCTTGGAGCGCACGGCCGGGTCGCGGAAGTCGCCGAGCTGCCCGGGGTCGCTGAGCCCGTTGGCCTTCGCCTCCGAGTCGCGGAGGCAGTGGTAGTCCTTGCGGGCCAGGTCCTCCAGGCAGGAGCCCAGGAAACGCAGCTCCAGCGGGTTGCACAGGTCCAGCAGCCCCACCATGAACTCCAGCCGCTGCGCCGAGCCCAGCACCAGCCCGAACCACTCGTACACCGTCTCCTTGTCAGTGCGGGCGGCCGCCGGACCGGGCCCGCCGCCGGCCGGCGCGGAGGCGGGGGGCGGCGGGCCAGGCCCAGGCCCCGGCCCCAGGCCGTGCAGCTGGCTCGGCCTCTCCGGCCCGCACCCCCTCCCTGCTGCGGCGCCCCCGCGGGCCGGCGCCCGGGGCACCTGCTGCAGCTGGAGGTGACAGTCCAGGGCACCGCCGGGCTCCTTCAGCCCCAGCCCCGCGGCGGCCGCTGCCGCCTCTTCAGCCGCCGCCGCCGCCGCCTTGTGGCTCGTCTGCTTCAGGGGCAGCTTCATCTTCAGCATCCTCGGCGCGGGAGAGGCGCGAGCATCCGACGGGCCCGGCTGCGGGTCGGGGCCCGGCCGGGAGCGGGAGGTCGCGGCCGGCGGTCACGGGGAGCCGCTCATGCTGCCGCGGCCCTGCCGGCGCGGGGAGGCGCGCGCAGGGGCAACGGTCCCGGCGGGTGCGCGCCTGGGGAGTGGGCGGCAGGGCGGGGGAAGAGCGGGCCTCGCGTGCGGCGGCGGCGGCGGCTCCCGCGGCGGGTCCCCCTCCCCCCTTGCCCGGCGGCCGGGCGCGCGCGCAGAGCCCCAGGCGGCCGTTGGCGCTCGCGGCCCCGGCCGGCGCGGACTGAGAGGCAGCTCCCGGCGGGGGGCAGGGCAGCGGGACGCGGCCGCCGGGGGCGGGCGGAGAGCTCCTCTCCGCCTATCGGCGCCCACGACGTCAGCGCGCTTGCCGCCGTGCGCGGCGGGCACGGGCCTGGGGCGGCCGGAGCGGGGCTCGGGTCCGCGCAGCGTCCGGCTCGGCTTCAGGCAGAGGCTGCCTGCTCCGCGGGCGGCGCAGCGCAGCGCAGCACAGCGCAGCTCGCACCGCTGCTCGCTCCGTGCCGCCGGGCGGGCCCCGAGGCTACGCTACTGCTCGTACTCGGGAGGGCCCCTGAGCAAGGCAGGCGAGGCCGGTTCCCGTCTCTTAGCAAGTGGGAGCCGGCGGAGCCGGGCGGCTCCCCGGGCCCGGCCGGCGCTGCGAGGAGGGGCAGCGCGTCGCGATGTGGCCGCGGAGTCGTATCTTCCCCAGCAAGACCCATGGCAGCGGCCTGACACCTGTCTGAGTCTCTCTTTTGCTTCACGAGTACAGTTCTGCGCGCAAATGGGAATAGCTCGGTGGCTCGCCGGAGAGCAGGCGAGGAGCAAGCCTCCGTATCTCCTCCTAGCTAAAAGATCTTCCTGAGATAAGGCCGTGCGGGATTGATGATTGGCCTTCGGAGTGCCGAGGCACATGGATTTACCCACGGCCGGCAGGGCCGGGCGGAAGGCTGTGCTGTGACAGTGGAACAATGCTAGTTACATGGCTGTGCCAGCTTCTACATTTCTGATTCAGTTGAAACTATTGCTGTTGTAAGATGCCTCACTTAAATTACTACTGTTACAGTGCCATGTGGCTTTCTACCAGGCTGTTTTACGGTAGGGAAATACAAGGAACATTACAGAAAACAAGTATGGTAAAACAGCCAAGGGATAGTCCATCATAAAATACTAGGCTTGCTTCATTCTCATTGCTCCTGTTCTGTTCCCAGCTGCTGTGATCCACGACGATGAAGAGCCTACAATTATAAGATCAAGCAGTACTCTGAGTAATCAGAAAGTTGCAATGCTCCTTGCTTTGCTTCCCACACATTTATATAAAGACAGTGTATTTGAAAACAGAACCAAGCATGTGGCTTGCAGAATAACACAGGGGAAAATAAAATGTGTTTTAATTACAATTGTGCCAAGCAGCATCCCCAAACTGCTTACAGCAACAAAGTACAAATTGCTAATGCTGACTTGTTCTTATCTATGTGTCCAGAAGCCGGCTGTGCTACCATGAAAGAGCTTATCAAACGGCTGAGTAAATGTCATGCAGATTGTAACAATCTTGTATGCATTGCTCGGATTTGCCACGGCGCAGTCTTGAACAGTAGTTACAGACAAAACCACATCCTGGGTTTATATACATATATGTGCAGCAATGTATGTGTTTTATTAAAAAAAGAAAAGCAGTAACTTGTAGTTAGCATATGTTAGGTTTATACACACCTCACTGCCACTTGGCAGTAGCAGAAATGGACTTCAACCCGACTCACTGCAGCTGTCCTCATTCACCAGCATCACAGCAGTGCTATCACTGCCCTCAGACATGTAGTGTGTACTGGGGAACCCTTTCATCCCACACTGCCAGCAGTTCTTTGCAGGCCCCAGGACCAGGAAGGTGAAGAATCAGCCCAGAAAGTCCCATAAACCCATTTTCTTTCATGCTGCGTGCTGGTTAGGGCCTGAATGGACCCGTGAATTGTTCCAGATCCCTACAGTTATTAGTCAAAGCAGCCATCACAATACCCCAGGATATTTTACATTGTCGTTATGAGGCAGCAATTCTAGAATTACAGCAGTTCTTGTGCTATTGTCATTACATATTTTTGTTTCAAAGAAAAATCACTGTGATCATCCCAGGGAATGTGCCAAGCTGGAATGGTGGAAACACAGAAACAAGGTTTGAGGTTTCTGCTTAGTAATTTGAACAGGTATTTAGCCTTAATAGAATTTGCAGGATCAGAACTGCAATGATCTGAATGTTGGAAATAACATTTCCTACTTTAACAGCACCTGATTCAAATAAAGCGTGATAGTTCCAAACAGATAATACCATGGAGAGTGAAAAGGAATTTCATCTGGGAGGAAGGGGAGGAAAGGGCTGGGCTGACAGAAAGAGAAGACCTGCTGATTCATTCATCAGTCCACAAAGGTGAGGTAAATTGCACACGCGTGAGGGGAACGGTTGAAAGTAACACTCCCCGAGTCCAGAAAACACTTGAGCCTATCCATTTGTGATAGTTCCCAAACTGACACTTAGTTTCACAAATAAGCTTAAGAGCCCGATTAACTCATCCCTTCTTAATTTACTCTTTCTTAACAGCTTAAACTAAGATACTTGAGAAAAACAGATGTGAAAGATGCGAAGTCAGGGAAGGGGAGGGGGGGAGGAAAAAGTAAAAGGAATAGCATGAGAAAGCAAAAAGAAAACAAAGATATTCCAAGTGGACTTGTGAGTATTGCAGTAGCTAAGGGAGGAGGTGCCAGCAAGACAGAGGGCAGCATGGAAAGAGAACTGAAACTCAAGTGCCACGGGGAAATGAAAGTGAAACTCAGGGTATGAATGGCAGAAGGACACCGTGGGGGCATGCATGCACACTGACCGGGCCACACAACAGGAGAGGCTCCTGTAAGATGTGCCTTGCTCCGGGCAGCTGCCCTTGAGGTTTTTTAATCTGATTTTCTTAAAAAAAAAAAAAAAAAAGAAAAAAGCACAGCTTGCACAGACCCTTAATGACTGCTGGGCCACGGTCATGCTGACATACAAATGAGCACGGCACAGCCTTGCAGGGAAAAACATGCCTGTAATCTCTAAGCTGAAAGCCAGATGAACTCTGACACAACATGGAGCAGCAGAGGAGCAGGCAGGACAGTGCTGCCCATGCAGGAGCCCTGCACCCCCACTCTGGGAAGTGGTGTTTGTTTGAGTGGAGCAGGGCTCTGGGCTTGCACCACAGGTCAATGGCCAGAACTGTGCCACGTGGAACAAGATGCCGTGTCCGAGTCACCACGGCTGCAGCCAGTTTGCTGTAACAGCACCAGAGGTTTTTCTGACACTCCCCAGGCTGCAGCATAACCCCTGTTCAGATTATCAAAGCCCCAACGCCTCCTGAGTGCACAGAGGCTTCATCACTGATGTAGAAACGCTGTCCTCACTGCTGGATCATTCTGTGAACCTGGTTGCCACAGGCTGCTGGCTCTGCTTTTACTCCTGGGTGTGCCAGCGCAGCGTGGGTGAATGAGCTGTGCAGAGCACCAAGGGACGCGCAAGCCAAGGAGCCCCTGTTACCTGTGCTTGTGTGTCATCACACTGTGTACAGGCAGCCACAATGTATCTTCTGAGTGAAATGGCTGCCCTGGCTGAGTTCTTACAAAAACCTCGTCAGGATTTTGTTCAGTAGGCCTAAAACTTCTCCACCAGTGCTTTTAGAAGGGAGAAAGCCAGTAAGAAGAATAAAAAGCACCACACTGTGACACTGAACTGAATGCTGAAGCTAAGGAGGAGCTAACAAAGTAACCTTTGGTATTCTCCACATTTCTTTGGGGTTTTAAATTATTATTTTGGTTTTGTTTTGGTTCGGTTTTTTTCAGCATTGACTTCTGACCAAGGCCGTAAAAGATTTTCCAATAATTGTAGCAACATATTAAAACAGTTTCACAGTCACAGTTTGTTCCTTAACCACTACTAAGGATCTGCTAAAACTGGTTTGTATGGATGTGAATGAGGTTAATCTGTACCCCATTTGAAAATCAGACAGGGAGGCTGTAGAAGATACATACACATACATATATTTAATCTAGAGTAGTGTGTATATATAGATTTTTCATATATATCCAGATTTACATGTTTTTCGTGTTGATACTGTTCCCCAGCTACTGTCCAAGCTGTTAGTGTTTTTTGCTTTTACAGAAAGCTGTCACAAATGCTTAGTGAGGATCTTTGCATGGGTTCCCATCCTACAGGGTAGGAGATGCATAAATAAGGAAATAAAAGTCTTCCTTCCCTCAGTTCTTCCTTTCTTCCCTCTCCTCCCCTTTCCCAGAGTGCAGGAAGAGCAATTGCCTCTTTAAATTTGCTACTGTGTTTAATTCACTCTCAGTAGTGCTGGCTATTGTCAGCTCTCCCAGCCAAACTCCCAAGGTGTAAGGAAATTGTTGCAGGCAATGTCACACAAATGTCACATGAAAACCAACCTGGAAGAAAATACAAGTTCCCTGATAAACCTTTGGGGTGATTTTGCTGACTCATGCTTTGTCATTTGTCTCATGCTAGATGGCCTTTATTGTGAGTATCTTACCTGTTGTGAATCAGGAAGTAGCTACCTTTTAGCCTTGAGATCTAGAAGAAAAGGTCTTGAGAAATGGCAACTAAAAATCAAACCTGACAAATCAGTAGGTTGTTATTACTTACTTTGTTATTCTTACTACTTTGATGGGTTTTGAATATTTGAGCTGGTTTATCCTTTTGGCCTCTTTTTCAGCAGGAGTTGAACAAGCTTATATTGGGAAACCAAAGACATGCTTAAGAAATGATATTTTGTCAATAAATATTTGTGCAATGAAGACAGGCATTTTTAGGAGCTTGTATTCAATATGACTAGTAAAATGCAGCAGATGACCCGTAGTCCTAATTATGGCAGCATCCTATTCAGGAATAAACGCGCAATTTTAAGCCCAGTTTAAATAGTTGAAACATAGTTTTGGATTTAAAGTTACTGAAAAATAAGATCAGTGTAGGCAGAGGGTGTGTTCTCAGGATCAACTTCATTATGAAAGGCTGTTTCTGAAGTCAAAGTTGGTTATTCATTTGCAAAGGTCACCTGTCCCAAGCCTCTTTGGCAAGCCTGCGAATAAAGGTACTGTTATGAAACACGGCTGCAAATTGCAGCTCGCCGTTCCAGGGAGGCTGAACTGAGGCCACCATCCTTCTTTTACGTAACTGTCAAAGGTGAGTGCTTACTGTTTTCAGCTGGATGCGGCCCAGAAGTATATGAGAGATGGAAACATTGCCGAGATGCCAGGATAGGGGGGCCTATTTCAAGTTCTGTGCAGATGGAGCAAGTTCTGTCTGCAGGGCATTCCAGCCTGTGGTACTCATGGCGGTCTGTACCAGTTTGCTTTTTTCCATGTAAAATAATGAATAAAAGTTATGAAGAAAATTTAAGGAGAGTTAAGGATGCAGTAGCACTGGAATATTCTTGTCCTTTGGATCCTCTGGCCAGCAGTTTCCCTTTGCTGATGGAAATCCTCAGGGGATTTTACCGTCACAGAGCACAGCCTGCGCTGATTTGAATGACACTGAGTTCAAGCTGGTGTAAATCAGACAGAAATGAAATTTGCACAGACAGCTACTACTTGACATAGATAACAATTCAGTTTTAGGGAAGACAGCAATGGGATTTTCAGCACCATTCAGTTTCAGGCTTTCTAATACTCTGGCAAGGGCAGTGGTGAAATGCCCATGAGTCCAGAGAGTCAGAGGTAAGCCATCACTGTGTGCTTTAGCAGTGAGCAGCGCATGAACTCCTGCACATGGGCACTCTGTATGCACAGCTCAGCTATTGCCAGGGCTTCCCTGTCACGGGAAGCAATACTTAAATTGGACCATTAGACAGAAGACCATACAAGCACGTGCCCAAACCAGTCTCTGTTCTAGTTAGCAGTGAAGTGCATTCTCAGCTGTAAGGCAGTGAAATTTGAACACCTACACAAAGAAGAAAAGACTTGGGCCACCTTAAACATCTGATGAAAGTTAGTTGAAATCTGTTCTGCAATGAGGGCTCGCAGGAGGAATGTGGGTGTGGCTCAGGCACGAAAAGCCTAAGCACCAGGCCTGCCTGATATTAGTCATGCACATGAGAATTGTGCATGCATTGAGCACCGGGGAATCCAACTCTCCCGAGAGCTTTATTGGCTGGATTCTTTCATCATCTCCACACTTGGGCCAGGAGAAGGAGAAGAGCAACCTGCCGATCAGTCAGGAGCCACCGTGTGCCCTAGATGTTCTTCAGAGCAAAACTCTCTCCAGCATGGTCTCAAAGGTGCTGGGGAAGAAGCACTGCTTCCTGACCTTTAAAATGTGCAGTCACAGTCACAAAGACCAAGGGATGCCAGCCTGAGCTGCAGAAGAGTCATGAGTCACTTGTGAGATTTGTGCTGCAGAAGGAACACGTTATCCCTTCGCTCTGCTGGTAGTGCCAGTCTCTATCTTAAATGATCCATCTGCTGCTGCCCAAATTAGACACACAGCTCTCGCCGTCACTGTGTAAAGCGGTCACAGACAGTGCTGAAAGTGTTCGCCATAGCCCGAGCCTTGCTTAGCATCTCACCTACAGCCCGGAAACCCCTTGTGCCAAGCGTGACTTGTGTCCCATTGAAGCCGTCAACTGCCAGAATCAGTTCATCAAGGCCAGGACCTGTGGGTCTCTGCCAGCAAGCCCAGCTGAAGGGCAAAAGGAGAGATCTTCTTCTGGGGTGGGAGTTGCTGTCATGAGACTGTGGACAAGAGGGGGTCTGGTGGAAAAATGAACAGCTCAGCTGCTGTGCGCAGTGCTACCGGAGGTGTGAGGTGGTCGGTTACTACTGCTCATTCGTCTTCTGCTGCACACTGTTTGGCTCAGGGCACACGACATCGCTGTTCAAAAAATGCTTGTCCTTCAGCTCACCTCGATATGCTGTTGCTGTTTGTTTGCATCCACTGCTTGCACTGACCTGAAGGCAATGCAGAATGCTTACCAGAGCAGGTGTTACACACTGCCGTTCACTTGTTTTGAAGTAGGTTGTGAAAATATGTAAATCCAGAGAAGCAACCTCCACTTCCCTCATGCTCCACAACATGCACATTGATATTGTGGCGCCCATAGTTCAAATCATCTGTCCTTGAAAGCTTTACTATTTGCTCTTAGAGGATGCCCAGTATTCAGTTCAGGTGGGAATCCCTGCTTGTAAAGCAGAAGCTCTCTGTTTGGCAACCTCTCAGGAATAAAACAAGGAGTTGGAAATCTCTTGATGGGTAAGTAAGTGTTTCATACTGGAGGTGTTTTTTGTTTTGCACTTCTGAAGAATGAGTAGGTTGCCTTGAAATAATGACATGTGTGGAAGCTCTGTAAGTCTGATGTGTATCTGTTAGGACTCTATGGCATATAAGCAGGATAGCTTACAATCTGGCGTGTATGAGGAAAAGCATCACAAAATTTATTCTGGAAAACAGAAGCAATTCAGTGAACCAGTTGAGTGGTTACATCCTTCAGTAAACAACCCGGGCATCAAATTTGGTGTTTAGTGTCAAAATCTCAAACCCTGAGCAAACCTGAAGTAGGGGACTGTTGTACAGAAAATACCTAGAGCATCTCTGGGCACTGAGCACCAGCATGGATCCTTGGAACACCTCGTGCAGCCCATGGGAGGGCAGCAGTGCCCTCAGCCCAGCTGGTCACCAGCCTCACCCCCTGGGGCATCACAGACTCACAGGGAAAGGCCCTCCCCTGGATGGGTTTGGTTATTCTGGGGGTAGTGCCCAGTTTCAGGAGCAGCCACGTCTCTTTTTCATAAGGAAGAAGAGTAAATTCCAAGTAGAAGATACATGCATCTTCTGTACGTCAGTGGGTGCTCACCTCATTCCCACTCCAGTTCAGCAAGGGCACCCCAGCATATGCTTAGCTTGAACTTGCATGTAAAAGTGATGGTGCTTGTGCTTTGTTTCGTAGAGAGAGACGTTTCATGTGGTTGAAGACCAAAACCTTACTCTTACTATTTTTTATTTTGTCCTCAGTTGTAGGTTGTCCTAAATAATTGAAGGCAAGTGAAGGGTCACAAATTACCCCATTTCACCCTGCCCCTATTTCATCCCGCCCCCATTTCATTGCTACCACAAGGGATGTTTTCAACAGGATGCAATTAACATCCACAATCATCTACTAACTCTTGAAATAATAGTTTAGTCATGCCTAGCTTTCTCTAGCATGTACTGGGAGAGCAATCAGTATTTGAAAGAGGAATACCCTTTCTTTCCCAGCAATCTGGAAAGTATTACAGGCTCTGAAGAACTAAAAAGCCTGGCTGATAAATCATTGGTAAAAGGATGGGTTTTAATTAATAAATTTCAATACTTTTCTGTCAAAAACCCTCTTAGCATCCTCCATCAAGCAATTCAAGATCTACTGACTTTCTCTGCATTTATCCCATTTCTCTCATCTCCCCTCTCTTCTCCTGTCCACCATTTCATTCACAATAGCTCTTCTTCCTTAAATACTTGCCGTTAGCTATCAGTGAGCTTTGGATACCTTTTGATGCTCTTTGAAAGCCATTCCCTTAACAATTCTGTTCTTAGCTCAAATTATGTTTTCTTGCTTTGACCTGTGCAGATCTCTTAATACCTCCAGCTCCACCATCCCTTCTGCTCTTGCAACGTTGGCCAAACAAGGTTACTCAGTGTCTTTCCCACAGAGGTCCGAGTATTGCCTACTGCAAGGGAAGATGTTATCTGTAGAAGTCAGGCTGCTTCAAGGCCAACATGGATGGGGCCTGGGGTACTTCTAAGACGGGTGGAGAAGATGCTTCCAGAGTTAGTCAGACTACTGTGTTTGCCTCAGGTCTCCATTCAAGAACTTCCTTTTCATCTATGCTATGCTTGAATCATCCATTTTAACTATGATTTTGGTGATAAACTCATCAGGCCATGACAGAGCTTTCCTCTGTATTTGTGCAGTGGCCAAGGCATTGATCAAAGCCTCTGGAAAGTAATAAGATACATAATAAAATAGCAATTAAGAAATCCTGTCTTGGTCAGGAACACATGTTGCTTTGTGTATCTTTAATATGCTTGGCGTACTTTGAGACACTAAAAGAAGAGCAAACCATAATTATTTGAGTTTGCCTGAAGATGATAAAAAGGACCTGATGATAGAAGTCTTAAATTGGAAAACGCTGTGAGCACGCAGTCCACAGTGCAGCATTCTTATCTATCTTGACAACCAGCTTTATCACCTCCCAGAGAAAAGGTGGCAAAATCAGTTAAATCAAATGAATTACTGCTGCAGCCTTTGTGGGAACCCTAAAAAGGCACTCGGGCTCCTTGGGAAAGGATGTTCTGTCCCTGCATTTTAAATCAAGAGTTTAACTTTTTACTTTCAATTTAATTACTAATCAGCATCGGAAGCCAGCTGCAAGATAATTTTGCCCAATTCTTGCTTTTTCTTTCTTTCCCATTTTAAAGGCTCTCTGGGGATTGCCCTTCCTCAGTCCTGAACACTCTGCTTAAATACTTTTCAAAAGTATCTTTGAAATGTGGATGTTGAGATTGGATACATAGCTTAAACCCAGCATCTGCTGAATTCCAAAGGGTTCCCAGCTCCCTCAATTCCTCTGAACATCACATTCTGACTAATTCAAAAATTCTGTTGTCCTAGGAGCTCATGGTTTTTAAGCACTGAGAGGGCACAGTAATGAACACGAGAAGAAAGCCAAAGGAATGTGACAGAGACATGGATTTCAAACTGTGAGTGCCAAAAAAGAATTGAACACTTCTTTTCCTTTTAAATAAACTTGCAACCATAAGAGAAAAGAGAAAATAATTGTTGAAACTGACTTGAGACACGCAGCTTGACAAGAGGTTTCCTCTCTCTAAATCTCTGGAAATGCTTGGACCTCCTTTGCCATCTGCGAAGTGCTTTCAAACATTGTTTACTTAATCTTCACTCTCTCCTGTGGGACCAGTGGGAAATTACTGCCCTCTTTTTCAAGGTATAGAAATTGAAACAAACGTGGTTAAGCCTCATCATTTAGGAATTTATTCCCAGTGGATGTAATCTTTTTGGCAATTCCATCTTCAGGAGTGACAGCTGGAGGGAGTGATTGGAGAGGCCAAGAACTGGGAAATTAAAAAGTTTCCAGAGGAAGGGATCTTTAATGATGAGCAGAGATTAAGGAAGAAGAATGTGCAAGCTGGAATCATGCTCAGGAGTGGGAACAGTTACTTGGAAGCCCTGTAAAATGCCTGAGAGGTAAAACAAAATCCATAGGCCTGGTGGGACAAGGGGAGGTGAAGATGGTGCCTCAGTGGAGCATGCATGCTCTGAAGGAAGCAAAGGGTGAGTTGCACAGCCCACCTGGGGCTGTGGCACTAACCGCCTCCTGTCTCTGTCTTCCTGTCTCCCGTCTGTGAAATGGATATAATACTTCGGCAGATTTCCCCAGGGAGGGGGTGAAAGCACTGTGAAACATTGAACAAAGGAGAGTGTTTAATGACAGAAGTGAGAAATACAGCTGCACCTCATTGCCTCTGGTTAGCCAAACACCGACCGGCCACCATCTACTATTGCCCCTGCAAAGACATATATACCTTGTATACATTTTAGCACTGGCAGTTTCTCTTGGGTTTTCATTTTTGCCAAAATATTTGTTTACAATGAAAAACCTACATGTCAGAAAACTTTGACAGCGTATCTGAAGAATACATGCTTACCCTGATGCACAACATCATCAGAATAGTAGTGGTTTCCTTGCGGGCTATAAGACCCAGTAGGCAAGATCTAATAACTTGCTTCCCACTGGCTTGTCTCTCCTGTGGCCACTTCAAAGCTTTAGCCCAAGAAGCTTGGCAGAACTGGTCCATAGTGTGCAATTAGTTGCAGATTAAAAATACAACATCAGGAATTTTGCCAAGGAGATAATGTGAGACAACACTCTTTGGTGCTCAAGTAGACTGATTTATCTCTAAGCAGTATCTGCCCCTTTAAAGATGAGCAGAGCAGTCAGAACTTTTAACTTAAAATGAAGAAGAAAGAAGAAAACAAAGCTTTTGAAAATTATCCTGCACTGCATTTGGTGTGAATTAGTGAACCATGTCACACCTGAAAAGTATTGCTTTTCATAAACAATATTATTTGCAATCAATCCTCTATGAAATTGTGTTATAAGGGGGCAGGAGAAGCAGGATATTATGTTAGGAGTTCTGTATTCCTAACCTGCTTTGCCTCACCCTGCCAACAGTCACCATGAGGATCCATTTTACTGCATTTACTGCACTTGAGCTTTATAGAAAGGAGCTTAAAGTGAAAGTAAGATGATTGGAATCAATGAGAACACCCAACAAAATGAATTTGCATTGGAAAATGTTGGGTTTTTTCAAAGCTGAAATGGTTTGTAGGGATGAATTAGTTGTGACGAAGTTCTTGATGGTCTCTGAAAACCAGCATTACCTTCTTACTGCTGACCAGGACACAAACAGACACAAAACATGGGGATTTTTCCATCTTGCAGTAGATGCTTTGACACAATTTTGTTCTGTTGCATAAAAATTGTTTCAAAACCTAATGCAGCTTGATAACACATTTCCAAATGGTGGGAGGGAATTCATGGCCTGAGGCTAGCTACAAATCATACTCGTGTCTTCTTTAAAGCCCATTTACATGACTACAAGGGTGCAAAATTGCTGTTGTATAAATGAGACTAACGCAGAACATGGGGAGTATCACCTCAAATGAAGCTTGCATTTACACCCACAGTGTAAGTATTGGATACTGTTTGCTCTTATAGATGCTGCTTTCTATGCCAAGAAACTCATAAAGACGACCAGCATCATCATCAGGGAACAGCTAGTAAAATAAGAACTGCAGAAAGAAATAGATCCTGCACCACCATTTGGATCATCATTTTGCATATTGGAACTCGTGTCCCTCTAGAGAGTCCATAAAAGTAGAAAATTCTGGAATCTGTTTACTGCTATAATAGGCATGTATATTTCTAGTGGAAAATGCAGGCTATTAACCTCAAGCTGCCCTTAGCACAGGGGAGGGGGAAAGTCTGTCAAACCTCAGACCTCACCAGAGGGGGAAATGGCTGACACGAAAGCAGGCTGCATGAGTTACAGGAGGCAGCTATGGGGAAAAGAGATGAAAAAGGGAAAATGCAAACCGGACACACCAAGGGAGACTAGATGGCGAGGCTGTGAAGGACAGCAAGGTGAAGAAGAAATCACAGGACAGGAAAAGCTGCCAACTGTTTTCTGATGCTCAGGTGAGAGGCTTGACCACTGCTCCCCTGTCTGACCCAACCATGTACCTCAGTGGTGTGAGGGTGAGGGATGACACTGTCGGCTGCTGGTGTTTCCCTGATCATGCTGCAGATTGGCTCAGGCACCTGAGTGAGCAAAAAGATACAGGCATTTTTATTTTCCAAAGTGGTAATCTCAGTTTTATATCCATTAATTTTCAGCTTTGCTCTTTGAACAGTCTCACCGTCAGACAGGTGAAGTGAGTGCCTGGCTGGAGCTGTGCTTGTTCCAGCTCTGATTTAGACTAGCTTAAACTGTTACAGAAATACACCCAAGATGCTTTCTAAGTCTAGCGTGAAATCTGCAGGCTTGGGTCAGTGTTAGCTGCTCTAGAACTATTGCTAGCTGCACTCTGGGAATCTCTGCAGCTTCAAAACTTGGTTTTTGCAAAGACCACCAAGCAGACATCAAAGACAACAGTAATTTGATACCACTCTTAAGCTTACTTAAACTAGCAATTGATTTGGCAGAGGCCTCATGCTCTATTACACATACTTTGAAGTTTTTAATCTCTATTTTCAATGTCCTTTGCTTAAATCCAAGTAAATCCAGAGTCTTTCCTGAATCCCAGCCCACCCATAATACTGAAAGATCATACAAATTAAAATATTTTTATTTGTGCTCCCTTTTCAGAGACATTAACAGAAGAGCATGGATATGTACTGCATTTGTGTGTGCTAGCGCACAGGTAAGTTCTCTTGCTCTACCTAAAAATCTGCAAGAGGCAGAGTTTCTTGATTTGAATAAGTTATAAGTGCATTGCCATTCCAAGAGGTATCCATTCTCTTTGGGTTAGCACAGTAAAATTTATTGCATCCTTGTCTGAATGACCATTTTTGTCTGCCAGCAGGCAGGGAAGAGGCTGCTCTGACACAGTAGTACTCCAGTGGGACTTCAGAGCCAACAGTTTAAAGCAGAAGTGTTCACAAATGTGTGAAGGCTGGTAGAAGTGGTCAGGACAAAATGATATGGATATGCATCAGAGACAAGCATAAACTAACTGAACAACCAGGCAGAGGTAATGGATATATCCCAGGGTGAAAACATACACAGCACAGCGGGGTGGGGTGCTGTCACAGGTTGTTTAGTCCTAATCATTGGTTTTCACTCACATTTTAATCAATGCAATGTGAGAACAAAATGGTTACCACCACTCACCTTTGCAGGTTTTTTACTGGCTATTGACCAGTGTAAATATTAAGTGGTGACAAGAAATGTCACGTGAACCCAAGACACACTGCCAATCCATTAATAGCACCCAGAAAAAAAGCATTTTTATGACCGTAAGGAATGTTCCATCACAAGATCAGACAACAAATTGCAAAGGGCAATATGGTAAAGCTCAGAACACCGGAGCTAGATGGGCTTTTTTTTTTTCATCTCATGTTGCAGATAGCATTTCTCAGCACCTCCACTTGCTAAGTACCTGGTTTAAAACAAAGGGGCTTGAGCACAACTCAGACCAGTTAACTCCCAACTTGGAATTAGCTCAGCAAAATAGAAAGCTTTCCTCCCTAGCATAATAGCTGGAAGCAGGAAAAGAAAGCTGCTTTGACAAAAATTTAAGGTTAGCTTGAGTTTAAAGTGAGTAGGTAATGGGAATATGAAGAACTGGCTAATGAAGGCGAGGGGGGGGGGGGGGGGGAACAGTGAAGAAAGGTAGACTCAGGAGAGATGGTGGGATTAGACTGATGAGATGTTTTTCTACTAGCCATAATGATAAACTGTTCAGCAAAAGGATAAAGGAAACGTGTATGGTGTGACTGAAGTGTGTGCATACACAGGCTAGCTCTAATCCTGCTGCACTGGGTAATGAGAGCAACAAAACCACAGCAGTGCAGATTGACAGAACCAGCTAACTGGTGGAGACTTGTTGCCTCCCAGTACATCCAGTACTGCTTGGTACCTTGTGGGGATACCACCACAATAGCTCTGGGTTGCAAAGTCAGTCGATGGGTAGCTACCGTGTGGGTCTCTGTATGACACTTCATCCCATGGCCATGATGTGCTCCAGAAATGGGCCCAGGCATTGATCTGCCTGGAGAAATACTTCACTGGGTCATGCTGATGAGAAAATCTAGACTTGCCAACCAACTATTAAGAGAAATGTGTGGGTTTTTCCTGTCTTTGAGGAAGAATCCTTGCCTGTCGCTTTTAATTAGCCTAATTATAGCTGTCATTGTGTTCTGCAGCTCATTAAATACCAGGAGTCTGCTTCAAATATTATGGGGAAATTAAAGAGACAGTCTTGATGAGATCCCTTCTTTCAACCCGCAAAAATATGTCTTTTCTTCTATCATGGCACTTCACTGAATTAACCTTTGTTTCATCCGAACTCATTTCTCCCCTGCATTACACCTTTCTAGTAATATCAGAGGCTTTTAATAGACTGGTGCTGTTCTCAAAAGGAAAAAGAAAAAAAACAATAAAATTGATAGCTGGACATGCCTCTGCTACACGCATGCTGACCTCTCACTCTTACAGCCAGGTGGTCGAGTACCACATAGCTTTGCATCAAGTTATCTTGCAGATAACGTCTTCATATTCTTTCATCAAGTACACAAAACCATGTGTCCTGAACTGGAATTTCCCCCCTCTTGCTGGAGTTTATGGAGTTTTGATTATAAATATGGCACACTCAACAGCTGTCATTTTTTCTCTGCATAATGATTTATCTATCTACCAGAGGCAGTTGTGGTACAGGCTCTAGTGCAAATACAGTGTATTACATCCACACGGATCCTACCTTTACTTGTTTTGCTGTTGCTCTAATGAAAATATAGACCCAAACCTACCTAGATTATAAACTGTTCATACTAAAGCATACATTTATATACAAAAAGCACAGGAATAATCCGTGAATAAAAGACTTCCATGTTTGAATTGTATATTAAAGTCTTACTCCAGCCATAACAAGAATTGGTAATGCAGAGATTTCAACTACTTTTCTTAAATATTTAATTACAGAAAGCCTTTGTGATCTTAGTCAAGAGTGTGGACCCTATTGTACTCAGCACGAATTCAGAACAGAAGGATGGTGAATTTACAGCACAGATGTAAGGCCAGATGCAGTGGACAATAAATGGTGAAACACATGAAACCAATGAAATTATATTGATCTATGTCCGATGCCCTGGCCTCTGGACCCTGGTGGCTTAACCCTTGTCTTTTTATCAGCACCATAAAAAATCAGGGTGCTTTAAGGGAGCTTAGTGAAAGCAGTTAGTAAAATGGCCTTGTGCGTGCTTTCAGTAAACTCCATTGAAGTAAGGAAAGTGGCATCAGGGAAAACCTGGTGGTGTTAATTTCATGAGCTGTTCACAAAGTGGAGATGCAGTGTCTAGGGGAGACCAGCTCAAGGGGCTGGCCCCTTTGGTGGGGACAGGGGTGGTCTTGCTCAGAGCACAGGCCCAGGAGGAGGCAGAGAGAGGCGAAAGGAGCCCAGGATCATCATCAGGGAGGAAGGCCCAGTGGGAGCAGTTAGACAGAAGGAAGATGGACAACATATGGCAATAATATTAAAGGGGATGGAAATAAAATGCTGTGCTGTTTAATATAGAAAAACTGCACAGAGGAGAGAGGTCAGCTGGGGCAGGCACTGGAGAGAAGCTCAGCTCTTCCAGTACATTTGAATCTAAAGAAAGGAAGACACACAAGATGATGCCTGCAACGACAAAGGACACTACTCAAGGATGCTTCTACACTGCATAAGATCCTGGGAGCAACATAGCTGTGTCTCCGTGGGGCAGTCTTGCCCCCTGTATCTCTGCAGCTTTGCCCGCATTCCAAGTACATTTACAGGGCCTTTTATTAAATACAAACATGCTGCTTATTCTCTTTTCCTTAGAAAATACCAAGTCACCTCAGGAAAATACAGTTAACTTCTATAAAGTTGTCAACATGCTGCTTGGCAACTCTAGTCCCATCTAAGTCCTGCTGTGTGGTTAAAAGCGGGGTCGCCTGCTTCCTGTTGAAGCAGAACACTGTGTCCCACCTTGAAAGGCACCATGTTCAAGCATCCACATTCAATGGGCCAAACTATTAGCTCTGACAGAGCAGCACACCTGAGACCTATACAACATTAGCCACTCATTTGTCAGTCGTGCAAATGTGCAAATAAGATACAGGCTTGTCAGTAAAATACATTTCAATTTCATTTTCTCCAAAGCAGAAAAATAAGAGACCCAGAAAAAAAAAAAAAAGGAAAAAAAAAAAACCCTATATTTTTGGCGCCTGCATGTCTATCCATTCATTTTCAAAATCTGTTTTTATTTATCCTCTGGTTTTCATTGATCTCTGGTGATAAATGTGCCAGCTGAGAGAACTTAGTTCTAACAGACAGTTTTTCTTCCCTCTGCCAAAAATGATCAGGTTTCCTCTGTGAGCTGTGCTCAAGAGTCTTCAGACAGCTTGAAATATATCTCAATTCAGTGGATTATAACCAAATTAAATACAGCTTTACTCCAAAAAATAGTTCTTCTTCTTTTTTTTTTTTTTTTTTTTTAGGGTCTTCATAAAGAAGTTTCATTCTTTTGCTCTCTGAAACACATTTTATTGACAGCACCTGTTGGTCTCTGAAATCCAACACAAAGTTCTTACTGCATGTTACTATGAATCCCTCCTCTTCTCTTTCTCAGACAAGCATGTCCCCACCTGCCCACTCTCTCCTTCCCCGCCTGTTTCTGGACTCAAACTCTCCTCCACCATGCTGCTGGCATGGTCACTCCTACACGTCCCCAGTGTGGGGCAGGACCACCCTGAATGTGCCCTTGAGGCACTGACCAGTGCCTTACCCCACAGGGGTTTTCAGCAGGACTTTGCAGGCTCCTGGGCTGCCCCTGGCTTTGCTGCTCAGGGGCCTCCCAGCCCACTGGCAGGAGGGGAAAATCAGCTACTTGCTAATGTCTGCAAATGGAAAAAGGTGGAAAAACTGCTGCTTAAAACCAATCAACTTTCTCCTTGCTGCTGCTGCTGCTGGCGAGTCCCTTCTTCCTGGGATGTTTGCCTCCACTGATTCCCTCCTGAGCCTTTCTGCATGCATTTGAGCGTTTGCTGACCACAAGCATCTTGGAGTCAGCTCTGCCCCATCCTGAAAAGCTGAAAATTCCTTTTACAACATAGGAGTTTATTCAGTAGCAAATTGCAAGGAGCAACCAATTTAAACATTATTTAATTAAGGGAAAAGGCTTCTTTTAGCCTAGATTTGAGGCTTTGAGGCATCCCTACACCCCAAATATACAGTCAGTGGTTGAAATGGCTTGATGTGACACACAATAGCATGCCACATCTGCAGCGTGAGCACTGCCGCTGCTCATGTATTGAGCTGTTCATATAATTTGCATACCAATACTTGTGAGTTTTCACACAGGGACTTCTGGATTTCCCCTGTGATTGATGTATATGCCAGAAAGCAAATACATGTCAAAAACGTATTTCTGCATGTGCCTTCTCCACTTGGTCTCTGCTCCCGTGTGAAGAAACCTCCTAACCCATTTAAAGCAGGAGGGTTGCATTTTACTGGTTCAAATCGTCCAACATATAAAGCAATGGGTAAAATGAACATTGTTTGTGGTTCAGTAAGTCAGGAGTTACTCAGAGGTAATTCTAAGTCACTATGACCTAGCCTTTACCACAAAGAAGGTGGTAGCTCAGACCACAGGTGGTAGTCCTCATACCACAGAGGGGATGAGTACTTGTAGAGAACCGGTTGCATTTGCAGCTCTATTACCATTATCGTCTGATTGTTAATATTATTAGCAGCATTAATCAAATTAATTGCATTTGGTAATGGTGAAATAATGCTCCACACGTTATGTAAAAAATACTTAAAATTTAAAAATGGTCTGACGTTTTACCTTTCCTGAAATTAAACTTCCTGCCATTACAGAAATTCAATTTTAACGTACTGGTGAAAATCCAGCAAGAAAATCAGTACAATTATTATTATCGGGTCATTAAAAAAACTCCTATGATACCACCAAACGTTTCACTTTTACGTGGGAAAGACGTTCAACTCACAAGTTGACTGTTCGCTTCCGGCTGTTTAACACCAGCAATCTAAATCTCCTTTGATAGGGGCTAATGGGGCTTTTTGTATGCAAATTCCCACGGTTTAGGCAAGAAAGCGAAAGTGATTTATGGTGCTGGCAGCCAGGCACACTTGAGCATCACACATCCTTGCAGCGCGCTGAAGCCCGGAGCCCCGGCACCGGCAGAGCGGGCCACGGATAGGGGGCCTCGCCCCTTGGCTGACGGGGCCAGCGGGCAGCGCACCCCGATCCCGGCCTCATGGCGAGCGGTGGGAGGGCTGCTGGTCCCGGGTAGGAGGAGGAGAAGGACGTGGGACCAGACGGTGGTTGTTTAGCTTGGCAGTCCTCGCCTCCCGCGGCGGCTGCTCTCTCTGGCAGAGTCCAGTCATTCCCGCAGTAACCCTGGCCTTAGCCTGGGATCCTTGCGTTCAGTTATTACTTTGGATGTAGCTGAAGTTCTCCCGAGGAGCTAGGGCCACGGCACTGGAAGCACATATTTCAGTCTGCAGCCTGGGCCGGAGAGGAGCAGGATTTCTCTGGTACGAGGAGTAAGGCTGTTTTGCCTCAGGCCTGTCTCCTGGCTGGATGGCGAGGGGCAGTGGCCAGGGGTATGGGAGAGCGCTGTACAGGAACCCACAGGAATCTCTTCATGGAAAGCCTTCTGCTGCCAGAGACACTGGACTTGAGCCAGGTCCCCTGGAAGTGAAACCAGCTACTTAACAGTTTCATAGACTGCTTTATATTTGTTTGTAAAGCGCTTTGAGACAGGTGAGTTAACATTATGCCTGTTCCATGGAAAGCAGGAACAGACGATGTGTCCAAAAGCACCTAGCAAATTAGTGGCAAAAATGTAAAGAGAAGCCAGGGCTTCTCACTTACAGGCCGTGTTTGGAAAAATAAAACCAATGAAATCCATGGAAGGTAAGAAAAGCACATTTGTCTGTAAAAATGTGTTCATGTTTGAGCTGCGACTCCAGCTGACGTGTAATTCTGTGAGCAGACAGCTGCTTTGCAGTGAGCTCCTCCTTCCCTGAAGGACCATTTTGGACAGAAAGTGACATAGCTTGGATGCTGACAGCCTGGCTTCATTGCTTATTTCAGGGTGACTTAAGCCTTCAGAGGTCTAACCAATTAGCTCGTGACTTGTTAATGACGTGGTAAGTCACCACATCTTCATTTTGTCTAAGAGATGTAGAAGACAGCTTAATGGTCTGCTTGAAGAAAAAGGTTCCTTGAAGAAAAAGGAAAGAGTTGCATTTAACAAATGCAGTCTCTTGATATTTTATAAATTAAATCATGGGTAGACTTATCTCCTTGGTCAAAGACCCACGACAAACAAGCAGTATATACACACACCAAAAAGACCCCTGCAAAGTGATGCAGCAACCAATCCAACACATGCTATCATCAGCAATGGCTCTGAATCATGAAGCACAAGGGGAGCGCTTGTCAGAATCATTCCTAGAGCAAGAGTCTGTGGCTGCTCTGCTCTTCATTGCCAGAGAAGAGTCGGGTGGCAGTAGAGTGAACCGTGCTTTTATTGTTTGTTGCACAGTTCCCCTGTGAGACTGCTTTATGCAGCCACCCTTGTTAATTTACATGTGGAGATACCATATTGCTCCATTTAACTGCACCCTAGCACTATCAAAAACACCTGTAGAACAGGAGGAACGATTTCACCAGCTCAGCCAGCAGAGGGAACTGCTAATCAGCACTAACTTCTCACACAAGCCTAGGGTATAACCCTACAACTACAGTAAATACTCAGTAAGTTACAGTACTTTGTTTTTTCTACTTGGTATCAAACTGCAAATCACTTGGCTTATTCCCGCAGCATGACCTCCCTCCGCAACACCCCCAGGCCTCTATCTCCCCTCACCTTGGCCTCTAAAGCAGGTTTTGCACAATGGCATTTTTGTGTCTTTCTGATAGCTAAGTTCAAATCCTGGCTAAAACACAGTCTTCTTCCCCTTCATGTCTCTTTTTATTCCTCTCTAGTTCTGCTCATGTCCCAGTTATATCTGACCAAATAGAGGTTGTACAAAGCAATGGTTAAATCACAGAATGGTTTGTGTTGGAAGGGACCTTAAAAGATCACCCAGTTACAACCTCCCCTGCCATGGGCAGGGACACCTCCCACTAGATTAGGTTGCTCAAATCAGGCAGCCCATATTCAGCCACAACTCAGCAAAGCTAGAGGTGGGTTTGACCCACACTGGCTGACTTTGGAACTGGTCTGTGAGCTCATACCACAGTGTCACAGCCACAACCAGTGCCCCTGCAGGTACTGCTCCTCTGGAGCCTCCCTTGCAATTCCACCCAGCTTCCCATGGAGGAAGCACACACACAGACGCAAAATACTCTTTGCTGTGACTGTTAATAAGCAACACTAACTTCAGAAGCACTGTGGTTATTAACAACTAGTCAAGATACAGTTTGTTTGCACCCCCTTCCCTGCCTCACGTCAGGCTGAGCCACTACACTTCACATCTTCCGACATAAAATACTTCCCAGTGACATCGATTTTTTTCCAAGAGGGCAGGGCAAACCAAAGCAATTCCTTATGCCATTTATGATAATAGTCCAGCTTGTTTCATCCAGTGCTCACCCTAGTGTTTATTTCCCTGTAACGGGTAAAATAAAAGGTGCTTGGAATACCTCCTCCCTGCTGGCAGCTGTGGCTCCCATTCTGTCAGGAGCAGCCCCACCAGCATGATAGAGTGAGAAATGAGGAATACTCCATAATCCTCAGACAGTCCAAAGGGGATCCACCAGCTCGAGATGCATCAGAAACCTCATTGAGCAACTTCTGATGATTCCAGACCTTGGAGTTCACCAAGCAATAAGAGAAGCTAAAGGCAGTTCGCTTATACTAGTCACCTGCAGGCCAACATCACTGTCATGGCCAAGGAGCAGCTGGAGTGCCGGCTGCGTCAGCCACACCTCAGTTACAGAGGCCATTTCCTGTCCCCCCCTCCCCAACAGCATAACAAAGAGGCTGGGGTAGCTGGAGACCTGGCCTGCCGCATTCACAGACAGTCAGCAGGGGAGTCTCGTTTGGAGCAATATAATGAATGAAACTGGAAGAGGTCCAGGATTCAAGTTATGCTAATTATGCATCAAAAGAAGCGTGACCAGCAGGTCGAAGGAGGTGATCCTGCCCCTCTACTCTGCTCTTGTGAGACCTCACCTGGAGTATTGTGTGCAGCTCTGGTGTCCTCAACATAAAAAGGACATGGAACTGTTGGAACAAGTCCAGAGGAGGGCCACGAGGATGATCAGGGGACTGGAGCACCTCCCGTATGAAGACAGGCTGAGGAAGTTGGGGCTGTTCAGCCTGGAGAAGAGAAGGCTGCATGGAGACCTCATAGCAGCCTTCCAGTGTCTGAAGGGGGCCTATAGGGATGCTGGGGAGGGTCTCTTCCTCAGGGACTGTAGTGACAGGACAAGGGGTAATGGGTTAAAACTTAAACAGGGGAAGTTTAGATTGGATATAAGGAGGAAATTCTTTCCTGTGAGGGTGGTGAGGCACTGGAATCGGTTGCCCAGGGGGGTTGTGAGTGCTCCATCCCTGTCAGTGTTCAAGGCCAGGCTGGATGAAGCCTTGTGTGGGATGGTTTAGTGAGAGGTGTCCCTGCCCATGGCAAGGGGGTTGGAACTGGATGATCTTGAGGTCCCTTCCAACCCTAACTATTCTATGATTCTATGATTCTAAAATAAATGTAACACTAAACACCTGCTTCCTTTGCTCCTGAGGAAGGTGCCTTAGAAGGGTGTTATGTCTAATTTGTGCTTTTACAGCCTTGAGAGGAAGGTGCTTTTACCATATGAATTAATTGCTTAGGAGCCCTTCCTGGGCCCTCACATGGAAAACTGGAGCCTTTGGAAAAAGGAGGGAGTGAAAAGACAGCAGCTGTAAGAGGAAACTCATGATGGAATAAAGGCAGCGCCTTACAGAATTAATTTTACTTTTCCCTCTAATACACCCATGGTTAGTTTCATAGTTTTCCATCTGCTCAACTCTTCTTTTCCCATTACAATTTATTAAAAAAAAAAACCAAAACCCAACAACAAACAAAACCAAAACTTCTCCATCCTGGGTTATTTTTCTTTTCTGTATTTACAACAAACCCAATTCAGGCACACAAAAAGCTGTCAAAGCTCAGAGCCCATGAACCTCAAGCAGCCTGCCCCATCTTGCACTCTTCAGGGCAGTCTCTCTCTTTCAGGGTACCTGTGTGGCACAGTAGCCACCCTCTGCCTCCTGCAGGTACCCTCTGGCCAGGCACAACTGGCATCAGCTAAGCAGCAGCCCTGCATGCTTCCTGGGAGCAGAAGCAGAGCTGCCTGTATAGCACTGCTGCTAGGGGGGGACATTGTTTAGGGGTCTCCAAAAAGCCCTTTGAGGGTTCCTGGGGACACCTCCAAGCACCTCCTGACAACACAGCTTCCACCCATTGTGTGGCAAAGCCTCTTCTGTGTGACCTGGGATGCGGGTGCCTCTCCACCATTGCATGGCCTCGTGGCAGGGAGGGGAGACATCACATCCCTGCACACCCATCTTTACAGGTTGTGTGACCCATCTTTAACGCCTGGGAAATCAGTTCCCTTTGGGACTGGCTTGTAAACATTACTCACCCAGAGCAGTTATCCTAGAAGTTATTTTGGGACATGTGTACTCACTATCATTCTTATTTCTTGCAGCAGCTTGTGCTTCCCACATTTCTGATGCCTTCCATGTGCTTTACCACACCCATAGGGAGATTCATCCTGGTCTCCCAAGTTTTTGGGCAGCTGCCTTTTTGTCAAGGAAAATAATGGAACATAAGAAACATTTTAGTTTTCCCTTTGCCAGCTTGGCAGGATCCTCAATCAGGTGAGGACATGGGTTAGTTGCCTGTGTACTTTGAGTTTCACGAACTCACTGCTGAAAACAGCAACACTGTTGATGTCTTAGAAGTTGCCAGGTTCTCCATGGGGCTGTACTTAGAAAGTGAAAACCATCTGACTGACTTGCAAGTATTTTCTTACTCCAGAAAAACAGATAAGGAGATAAATCATTCTCATTCTGTGAGTGGATTTTTCCCAGACTGAATGAAATTAGGTCATTGCTTCCGGCTTTCTGCTAACTGTAAACAGCCCTTGCTCCCCACTGCTGCAACCTCAATATGTTGTGGCCCCAAAAGTATGTCCTTGATAAAAAGGTCAAACAGTCCCACAGCCATTGCTCCAGGGGCAAGGGAATTCAGAATTGCTTCCTCCCACACATTGCACCCCCAAAAGCTGAGGGAGGAAGGTGGGAACAAGCCAGTAGGTTTGATCAGAGGAGGTGGCAAATTACAGAGCCGAGAGGGAACCAGCCCTGAGTGGCTTAACTCAGGTGAAGTAGTGAAAAACACTTAATTTTTTGCACTTGTTGATGCTATTTCAGTGCCTCCGTCTGTAACATCTGGTTGCCTTAGATACATGAGGTAACTACGGCAACTAGATATTACAGGGAGAAGGAGAAGAAATACATCAACATTACTGAATTTGGCAGGCTCTAAAATAGCTTTCCCATAAAGTAGAGGCAGGTGCAGAAGGTACAACAGCATTGCAGGGCAGTGAATGGCAAAGGTGGCCGTGGCAGTAGGATGCCCCAGCATTAGGCTCTGTAAGTGTCTTGGTGCAGTACAGCTTTACATCTGCTTGCAGCAGGATTACTGGCCAGAGAGTACTAACAATACTTTGGGTGCTCAAAGGGGGATGCCCAGGATTTGTATGGGAGCTATTTTTACAGTAAGCCATCCCATCATCTACTCCTTCCCCTCCCACTCAAAAAAACAAGGAAGGAGCTGGGAGCTGCAAGTTTTCTTCCCTAGATTTCTAACTAAAGGGGGCATACATGAGGTGGAAAGATTGTGGTGACCAGGATCACTATGAGCCTGAACACACATCCTAAACATCACCACTTTAATGGCACAAGTGCCACCACGCCTTGGTGATGTGATGTACTGTAGTGCCACAAAACAGATCAGGAAATGATGCACAGTTGTCATTTAGTGGTTATTTCAGTGCTTTACAGAATAATTAGTTAATCTGCTAGAAGGCAAGCAGCTTTCAGGCTCTGTGTGGTGGGCTGTCTTCCCTGTAGAAAGTCATTGAAGTGCACTGAAACATGCCGGTGACCTCTTTGCTCCAGACAGCAGGGAGTGTGGGTGTTCCCAGATTTGAAAGTGAACCGTCCGAGACTGCCAGAAAGACATATTTATGCCCAAAATGTCTGTCTGACTTTTTTTTTCTGGCTTGCAGGAAAAACTGTGTTAATAAACCCACATGAAATGCTGGATCTGGATGCTATCTGAATATCCTCCAACAGGATTATTCCCACACAGAAATCTCTACATAGCTACTACAAAGCCTTCATTTCTTATTTGACTCAAAACTACAGGCATTTACAGGAGGAAGCCAGCTCCATCTGATGTGTGTCATTAAGAATACCTGGAAGGTCAGGGTATTAGAATTGCTAAACCAGCCCCGGTTCTGCAGACGAAAGGCATCATTCATTAATCCTGGCAACGTTGTTTTCCCAACCACAAAGGGCGCTGCCTTATTCTATTGCTTACATACGAAATCTGAGTGTCTAAAGCAGAAGGTCTCCACCTTTTCACCTCAGCATGCTCCTCCAGTGAAATCTGCACAGAGTTTTGTTTTCCTTAGGATGTTTTTCCTCATTAAACAGACTAGTTGGTAACTAATGTATGGACTTTTTTTCCCAGCAAATTGCCCTCTTGGAATTCCTTGCTATTTACATTCAGAGATGTGAACTTGTTTGATGAACGGAAATGAAATCCAGTCTCTGTAAATGTAAAGTAATACACACTGGAGGAGTAGTGAGAGTATTTTCAAGCACTTTAAGGGCTCTAAATTAACTACCTCAATTTTGTAAAGCGACCCAGGTGGCACTGCACAGCTCAGTGAAAATCATTGCTCAATATGCAATCAAAAATGCTGATGAGATATTAGGAAATTTAAAGGATGGGCTGCAAATTTAAAACAACAACAACAACAACAACAAAAAACCAGAAAAGCAACCCCCCCCCAAAAAAAACCCACAAAAGAAAAAAACCCACCAAAAAAAAAAAAAAACCCCAAACAAAAAAACCCCAAACCCCAAACCCCATATTTTAAGACCATTTTGAATGATCAAGCAGTGGGCACACTCAGGTATAATATTGGATATTCACTGGTCAAAAGATTTCAGAAAAGGTATCATAAGGGTTTGGAACAATGTCATAACAAATAGCAAGTAAGAAACATTTCCAAAGAGAGATCTGAAGGAGTGAGACTGTGTTCTTTAGGAAGCAGAAAACTAAGAGGGGACCTGAGGGCAAGCATGGGAAATGGGAAATGGTCTGGAGAAGACAGATCAGGAACTTTTCCTTTTCCTTCTTTGTATTACAAATATGGAATATTCAGCAATTTAAAAGATGGGAAGTGCAGAGCACAAAAAAGGAAATACTTTTATACAAACTATGCAATATAAATCCCTGGAGATTGCTGCAAAAGCAGGCTGGGAGGTTACTTCCTGGACATGTTTTCCGATTTTGTACCTGCACTGAAGGACCATGTGCTGGCTCCTTGGTCACCCCACATCACTGGCTGAAACCTCAGCTTGAAACCTGAATGGAAGTGGCCATGTATCAAGATGTATATGGTCTGGCATCTATGAGCTGCGGTACATACTCCACTCTGCTTCATTATGGGGTTGAAAGTCACCAATAGAGGAGTAGTAACAAGTACATGACGATAAAGAGCTGCAGCTGCTGGCTCAGTGAATATAGGTCAGAGCTGCAAAACCTTAATCTACAGAGGAAGTATGAATGTCAAAAACATAATCAGATTCAAGCAGGATTGCAAGTTGTGTGGGTAACCAGAGCCCTCAGAGTTCACCTAAATTAACTGATTAGAGAATCAATCTCTTCCCATGTAGATGCAGATGGGATTAAACAGCAAGACCTTCTGAAAACACGGTCACCTTTGTTGGATGCTATAGAAAAATTACAATCTTTTTCCACCTGCTGGGGAACATACATCCAGGACCTTTCAGCAGTGGTGCAGCAAGCTCACTTCCACTGCCTGCTGTTAAGACACTATTAGCTGGGCAGCGTTTGAAATGAGAGGGCGGGTAAGGAAAAGGGGTCACATCACATCCGCTCAGTATAGAGGAGCAAAGTCATTGCTTTCTGGGGACACAATCCACCAGAGCACCAGTGCATCACTGTATGTTAAACAGTGATATACATATGTGAAACATCACTGTGTGTTAAACAGTCATGTATATGTGTTAAACAGTGATGTATATATGTTAAACAGTGAGCATCACTATGTGTTAAACAGAAAACAGAGAAGCAATCTTAAGCCAGACAGAAATTTCTCAGAAGTCAATCAGCTTTTTGCCTGTGAAGAAGTTCCCTTTTGACAATTCAGACCTATCTTCAAGTCTTTCTTCTCTGTAAAACTGCTGATGGTGATTCCCTTATCATTACCAAATCACCGTATTAATGCCGTAGCCACCGAAGCAGCTACAGAGGACAGGTGAGGGCATGGTTCCTGCCATGGGCCAGAGGGGTAGGAGGGCTGCTGGCAAAGCAGGTGTTTGGTGGAGATGCGACAATTTCAGGTGAGGGAACATTATCACTTTTACTCAGCAAAATGCAGGCTTCAGTTTTGTGATGCCTTTACAGAGCATTTTTCTTGACATGTGCCAAAATTCATATGTGATCCAGTCACATATACATGTAAGATATTCTGCTAGGTGCAAAATACCTAACGATTTCAGTGCAAGCATTGTATATGGGCTGCTTGCAGAGCCCAGGAGCCCTGGGTTGCACTTAACATCTTTGGTACTGTGTCAGGCTTAATAGGGGATAAGCTGCTCTAATCAGACATCCATTTAGGGAGGGCAAAGAGAGCCTTCAAGTCTTGCTCTTTGCAGACACATGTCTTTCTCACTGTTAATCTGAAAAGTGACATTGATTCTTTTATCTGTGGTGGAGCCATGATTACTTCATTTATATCTACTGAGGTCTAGGGTAAAAACTTCTCTGAAAAGGACCATAAATTTTCACAGCCAACTTGAAAACTAGCATGGGGACAGAGAGAAGACCCAAGTCTACTCACAACTCAGGGAACAAGGTCATATCCCACTGGGATAAGAATTTAAGCCCTCTGTATGAGCTATTTCTCAAGAAGCAGCATGAAATAAGGCTATACCCCTGAGATTAGGTGTTTTTCTGTATAGTACCATACACAGTGGTTTGAACACTGTACCCACCTTTGGTCATTCCCTGATACTGGGGACATTAAGCCCTGCTTAAATCTACAGAGTTGACAGAGGAGCCTGGGCTGTGTGTGCTGGGACACGTTTTTTATAGAACTGGGTCACTGAGACTGATTTGAATACAAAGAAGCCAACTGATTTATTTATTGTGTTTTTAAATCAACTAGGCATCAGCAACAAAACTGAAAAAAACCTTTTTAACCACCTCGTCTTATACAAGAAGTGTGTTGGTCTGTGGTGATAGCAGCATGGGCTCTGAACTCTTGTCAGAGGAGGAGCATGGCAGTATCTCAGGCAGAGCCCCATGTGGACATGCCCCATCCTCCTCTGCCAGAGCAAGGGAGCCCCTAAATGCTGCAAGGTTGTAGTGCATTTATATGCAGTTGGTTGGCTCAAAGGTGGCTTGCTGCATAGAAATGAAGATGAAGAAATAATGAGCTCTGAAACCAAGTGTGGTGTAACCAGGTTGCACCTTTGTGAGTGCTGCCCGGTGCGCTTCTGTCTTGGAGGACACACCTGGAGACCTGCTGCTGGGCACAGCCATGCAACTGAGGGGATGTGCTGCTACTGCTCCCTCCGGTGAGGTTTCTTCTCTTTTGGCAGACAGACTCCAGAACTGGTCTTTATCTAAGAGCACTTATCCTGAGAGCCATGTCAAACAGGGATCTGAACAACCACCAAAGGTTGTGACAACTTTGCTGGGGCCAGAGGAGCCCTTCTGGCCATCCCCCTGGCTCTCCACCTTCCTGAGCTAGAGACCTCATTGCCCGTTCTGACTATGAGGCATGCTGCTACACAAGACTTGACCACCTCATCTGCTGTATTTGGGTTGACTTCCTTCCGTGTTTGCTGCTTTTTCCTCCCACTATCTAATTCCTTGTCCTCTGTAGCTGCTGCTCCTCAGCCATTCATCTCCTCATCTGTTAGGTACTTCACCTTTTCCTCTGCTTCACTGGGGGTACCTGATGCCTCTTCCTCTGTCTCAGCACTTCCCTGTTTTTGCCAGCCTGCTCTGTGATTACTAAGCAACTGAGGCCTACTGGCCTCCTATGAGACACCAAATGCCTCACCCCAGGGTGTCAAGGAGTTAGGAAATGAGAAAATATCCTCATCAAGGAAATATTTCTGTGTTGCTGTCTTGAAATGTATACACATGTAACTTTGAGGAAAACAAAGAAAAAATTGTTTCAGAATGAATGAATTTCCTTTACAGTTTAGTACTATGTGTTTACTATATACTATTAATATTACTTATCAGCACTGCATCACAACATCCACTCTTTAACCAAAAGTATGTAAAGCCTCTGCTTTGGTAAAAGTTATCATTGGCAAACCAAGTCCTGTTTGGGCTGTTTTCAGTGAAATTTGAATCTGAACACAACAATTCTACTGTTTTTTAACACTTTGTGTATGGCTACACACAGTGCAATGGAAGTCTATCAGGATATTACTAGGCTGCCAAGATATTTGATTTAAAAATGTAACTTTTTATAGTAGCTGTGTTACATTTTCATGCTAATTTTTTGCCTTAACGCATAGTCTTTGTTCATAAATCATCAAACATATATTAGTGCTTTCCTTTTAGGGTATATGTTTACTCTTCACAGAGGCTAAACTTTATTTATATGTCGTGTCTTACAGACATGGAAATGGGAAAATACACACAGCCATATTCCATCTTTAATACTGTGTCATCATTCGGAGTCAAAAGTACAGAGGTTATAGTAGTTACAAATGGAATAGTTTTCTTCCCGTTGAGTTTATTTTACAGAATGCAGTTCTCACTTCAGGGAAGTATGTCCAGGTTAGACTTAGCAGGCAAAAACTACTTCCGTTTTGTAATTCCCAATAGAGTAAATTCCTAGGATTCTTTTTCTCTGTTAAGAGAAGGTGATGGGTTTTTTTTTCTTTTTTTCCCAGAATTTCTACTTTCAAAGGCAGCTCAGAAATTAGAAGACTTGTAGGAAAGGATTTCAAATGGAGGCAGCTCTTGGCCTAGTACAAGAGTCAGATAAGAAAGCTTTAATACTAGCACAAAACAGCCTTTGACTTCAAAGGTTTAATTTCTAGCTGGCACAGGACTGATAAACCCAACCATTTTTTCTTTAGATTTTGTTTTCTACTAATTGAATGTCTGTTTTTGTAAAGTGTGTTAGTGAGTGGCACACAGTGCTGGCTGCAGCCCAGCTCACTCAGCTCCTGAGCTTGCCCGTTTGACAAAATACGTAATTATGCACATTGTGTTCGTGCAGCCTGAAGTCCCACTGGCTTTGACAGCTGATACAGTCTCATTTTACGACCATCAGTGTCTGCGTATAACCTACCATTCCTCCCATTCTGGTTTCAGTTATGCTATTTGTTGCGGCTGTTTGTCCTCATTGGCTAAGTATTTTGAAGCAGCTTCAGGATTTTAGATATATTTTCCATTTTGTGTCCATAATCTTTACATTGCCCTGAAGAATCCCAGTTACCCTGTTTATAAACCTTTGTTAAGCTTCATGACAGCAACCTCTTGGGCTTTTGGCACAAAATTTATACATTTCACTTTAGGACTGGTCAACGGGTGAAACTGATTAGAAGATGTATTTGAAGAGCACAGGAATCATACATTCTCTGTGCACATAGTGGACGGAAAAGAGGAACTGAGCTGTGTCAGTGGTGACCTGATTTAGATATTAGGAAGAATTATTTAATGCTACAGTGACACGTAGGCCTATGTTGTTCCAGGCCAGGTTGGATGGCGCTTGGAGCAACCTGCTCTAGTGGAAGGTGTCCCTGCCCGTGGCAGCGGGGCTGGAGCCGGATGATCTTTAAGGTCCCTTCCAACCTAAACCATTCTATGATTCTGTGTTGGCATAGGATGCTGCTGCATTTCCATGTTCAGGTTATTTGTAGGGGCCGGTGAGGTTATGCACTGTTTTATACTAGCTGGTTTGTGCCTATTTTCCTCAGGAACCCCCGAGTTTGGGGCTCCGCCGTGCGGCGGAGCTTGCAGAGGCAGCGCTGTCTGGCGGTGAGGTGGTGGTTGCCGAAGGCCGGAGAGGAGGAGGCACAGTTTCAGGGCGGGGGCTGTTGCGGTCAGCTGCGGGGCCTCGCTTCTTCGCTCGCTGTACCCCAGCAAGCTCCCCATCTTCGCCCGCGTACCCGGGCGGTATTGAAAGTGCTGCTCGGAGGCACGGACGAACGGCTCCGCGTGAGGACGGGGTGTCTGTGGGCAGAAGCGCGGGCGGCCTGCCCCGCCATCCCTCCCCCCTTCCGCAGGCAGCAGCCGTCACCTCAGCGCGAGCCCTGCCCTCTGGCGACGCCTAGCGGCGGCGCTCTGCCAAGCGGCCGTGCTCAAGGAAGGCCAGGTTGGACCCGCGGAAGGTGTCCGTGCCCGCGGCAGGGGTTGGAGCTGGGTGCGCTTTAAGGCCCCTTCCAGCCCAAACCATCCTGCACAGCGCTGTCAGGTTAAAAGAATTTTCTTCGATCTCGCACACAGTGAGAAGTCAATCATGGGGTATGGCTCAGGACAGCCAGCACCCCCAGAGGTGTTTCTCACACACCATGCTGGCTGCGTGGTGCGTGAGAAATAACAATACATACCGCACTGGGACTTCTAAGTTTCCCTTTTGATCACATTGCTCAAACATGAGAATGAGTCACCCACTGTTCTGAAAACCATGACCTTTGTATTTACAACAAAAAAGGAATGATAAGCTTGGGAGAGGGAAAGAAAACTATAGGGGGAAAAAACCCAAACCCCAAACCTGAGCAAGTCTTTGCTGTTTGAAACAGCTGCTGTTACTCAGATGCAACCTAGAGAAGCTGTTGCTGTGGCTTGTTTAGTGTATCTGCAATGAACTCCAAGGCACTCGTGTCAGTGGCACTGCAGTCTCTGCAGTGGGCATATTCTGGTCAAAGCAAAGCAGGGCAAAGCTTTGTAAAGGAGTAAAGGAACCATATGAGATTTTTATTTAGAACTCAATTCCATCTTTAATTTAGGGCAAACCTGCCCTTCAGCCATCTCCCTCAAAAGAATAATGCTGTGAAAGAACAAAATGGTTGCATGGAAGAGTGCTTACTGTCAAAGTAACCAAAACATGGCGATCCCAAAGCAAACAAGTCTTCAAGACTTTTAAAAATGGTTAATGGGACAGGATTCTTGAGTCTGTTTTTCCTCATGTTCCATCTCCTCCTAAAGAAGAACAAAAATACTTCACTAATTTCTAGTGTTTTCCATCAACAAAGCACCAGCTGTAAGATTTATTATACAGTGTGATAGACCTAAATGGGACTTGAGAAAGAACATGACTTTGAAGAGAGCCGGCTTAAAGTGCATCAACGTTTGAATATAGTAGGCCAGCCTGACTGACAAAACCGAAGCACTGAAGTGGATTTATTTTTATGTGCCTCTCTTTATCATACTTGGAGCATCCTTTCAGACAAACGGGACAAAAACCTTGCAAAGATTGTTTGTGTAAGTGAACATGATGAAGGGGACAGGCTTCTGACATACCACAAACTGTTGCCCACGCAGCAGACAAGTTGGGGTGGGGATGAAAAGACGAGGGGTTGCAGGAAACATTTATAAGCAGCCTGCTGAGACGATCATTAGAACCATGTGCATCCATCCCATTCTCTGATACATTCAAAGGGTGTTCTCAGAAGGAAATCTGGCAGTGCACCAGCAGGCAGCTGCATTTTTAAGTGGACACCCTGTTAAAGAAAAATTTTCTGTGTTATCACATGAGCTCTACCATCTGTTGTCTAGCTCATTTATCTCCAGCTAAGCTTACAAAAAACCCAATGAAGAACTGAAATGATGCAAAAAGAAAATGTCCTTGAGGAAACAGTGTTTTATGTTTCCCACAGGGAGCAAGAACCTCTGTGCTTTAGAAGCACCTACAACACTAAAAGAGAGAGAGAAAAAAAAATGTTAGGACTGATCAAAACCAGAGAGAATGAAGAAAATTAGCTGCTTCATAAAGGCTAAGTAAGCAAGATTTGTAATGACAGGCCTGCATGCTGAAAAACACCTTCTAAATCCTCATTTAAGGTTCTTCAAACAATCAAGACTTTGTTTAAACAGCCTGCCATTGTAGTAAGGTGAAGATCATAGGAGCAGCCTATTAGAGCAGCAGTTTTGGCATTTGTTTTGTTCTCATGTACTGCCTATGGCCAATTTCACTTCCTTTTCTATACACCGATTTTTTTGAGACACACACGCAGAGGTCTGATTTCACCTGATGGAAACCCTGGATCACTTGCTGGGTGCTTCTTCCCCTTCAGAAAAGGGGGTATCCAGGTCTCACTGACAAAGTCTCTGGGATGCTGTTGCCCAGCTTGCCTCCACCAGAGGGGCAAGGGTCTTCTCCCTCCACCCCCACAGGGCAGTGAGAAGAGCAGCTCTTTCAGCATTTCCTCCTTGTTCCAGATCCAACCCTTGCCTCTCACCTTCTCCTTCCTACAGGTAGGAAATTTGAAGGCCCATTCTATGCCCAAGATAAAGCTTTCAGACCTATAACCAAAGGCTCCACAGTGGGAACTTGCTGAAATGTTGGGGGTTTTCTGTAGTTTTAGAAACCAGCTGAGGAAATAGCTCTGTTAGAACAAAAGCAACAGCTTCCACGCTTTTGAGGAGAGACAAAATAGGTGGAAGAGGAGGAGGGGTTATGCTCTCTGTAAAAGTGTGATTTGAGGACATGGGCAAGAGAACAGGCCAGCTGAGTACCTTTAGGTCAAAGTCAGAGGTGTCACCATCAGAGGACATGGGAGTGCTTGTGGTGTGGGTGTCTGCTATGGACAACCTGATAGGGAAAGAAAAACAGACATCTTCTTCAGACCACTCAAAGACTGGGAACGACATCCTTGGCTGCAGTGCTAAGATCATAGATTTTAACATCCTAAGGAGTGTGAAGAAGATAAGTAGCAGAATAAAGCCCCAGAACTTAGTGAGAGCAGATTTCATCTTGCTCAGGGAGCTGTTTAAAGGTATCCAAGAAGACTACTTTGGAAGCTAAAGGCATTCAGGAATACCGGGAGGCTTTCAGAGACGGCCTTCTTCAAGCACAAGAGCAGTCCATCCACCTAAGCAGGAAAAGCAGCCAGCACAGCAAGATATCAGCCTGTGAGCTACTGAGAGAACTGAGATGCAAAAAAGGAACATGAGAGACAGAAAAGGGAACAAGCTTCCACAGCAAAATATAGAAATACCACTCTGGCATGCAGAGATGAAGAGTGAAAGCCCAGCTGAATATGTCAAGAGTAGTAAGTACTAATATACTGTATGCATGTTAGCAAGCAGAAGGAAAAAGCAGGTCCACTTCTGAGTGGGGTTGGCCAGTTAGTTACAGATGCCAGAGGGAAACATGAAGATTTTCCTTCATGCTTTCTTTGCCTTATCTTCATAAGTAAGGTCAGCCTCCCAAGTTTCTACAGAAGCAGTAACAAAGCAAACAATGAACTGCTGACACTGGGACAGGATTGAGTTAGTTGAGGCGTGTTGGTTTCTCCTAGTTGCCTCTTCGTCTTTCATGCCTGGAAATAGCTTCCATGAGGACCTGTTCGACCATTTTCAAGGGACTCAAGTAAGGCTGATTCATTGGTAATTTCCCAAGTCTTCTTTTTTTCCCCCTTTTTGTAGATGGGTGTAATATTTGCCCTTTTCCAGTCAGCTGGGACTTCCCCTCAACTCCGTGACCTGTCAAGGATGTCAAAGCATGGCTTTGCAGTGATGTGGCAGCCTTGGATGCATTCTGCCAAGTCCCATTCACTTGCGTATGTACAGCTTGTCCAAGTGGTCCCCAGTACTCCTGAGCACCTTTTCCCTCCTTGGAAACCTTTCTAACAGTTTTCTGGGAAGTTGAAATCGGGAGCAATTTTATATATGATCATCTGTATATAATGTATAGAAATCTGAGACTCCCAATAGCAACATGATGCCACAAACCTGTCAACTTTGATGCAAGTTAAAGTGAGTACAAAACCTAAGGACCGATCAAGTGATCAGGCAGGCTAAGGAATGAGCCAGAAGGGCTGTGGTAATCCTCAGCCAAAAAACAAAGAAACCATAGATAGCTAGACAAGGAAAAAAGCAGTATTAAAACACATCCAATCAGACACTGCGGCTTACATTAAAAAAAAACAAACAACAACAAAAAACAAACCCAGAACCAAAAACATAAGTGTATGACAATGCAACAGGAGCACTGGAGGACCTGAAGGCAAGAGCAGAGGGCTAGCAAATCTTGCTGCAGAGATGACATGATCACTTGTTGGCCACAGGAAGCTTTGATGCCTTGTAGAAGGAAAAGCCAAGCAACCACACTTACTGAAGTGAGAGCAATGAGAAATAGAGGTATATGCTAAGGTCTGTCAAGGGTGAGTCCTCATGGGGACCCCTTAGGGTACAAATACTGGATGACAATAGAGGCCTTTGAAGGTACATGCAAAAACTGCACATTGCCCGTCGAGGAGTGCGGCCCTTATTGCTGGGTAGAATGGGTTTGAAGGCCTAACCATGGTTGAAAATAACACACATTCAGCTCAAGAAAATCATCCCATATTTGGTGAAAGTGGGGAAAGAAATAAGAAGGTATAAAACCCACTGCAAATACAGGAAAAGAAGAAGAAGGTCGAGGAATTTCTCCTGCACCATCTCCTCAGGTAAGGACACCATGTGTGATCAGCAACACCACTTAAGCAACAACAGTTCCTCCTCTGAGTTTGGGGCAGGAGAGAGGGGAAATGCTGTTTCTTTATTTCCCCCTTACAACATTTGTTAATGTGGACTTAGCAATCATATGTAATGTAGTACCTTTTACTATGGAATCGAGTTCAAGAAACTGGGATGTGAAGGAGCTGTTTGCATTTCGTTTTCTGCTTCAGCCTTCCCACTCAACAAGGTGATTGACACTGCAGCACAATGGCACAGTAAAAATTCCTATGGCAGAGCTCTGTGAGAACTCATTTATTGTACAGCAACAATTCAGTCTTCATTCTGGAAATTAGGATAATGCCAGGCAAGAAGAGACAATCTTTCTGTCTGAAATGGGACTTGTTCCCACCAACACCTGGAATCACATGCCCCTTGCTTCAGCAGTGATTGCGACTGCTGTAAAATTACCGATTTGACTTTTTCAGAGATATCATTGCAATTCAGCCAAGGTGAATGCCAACTGTTGGCATTTAACTTTGTGGGGAGCAGGGGGTGGGAATCCTCAAATGTCAAATGCTGCCAGGCAGAGCTTTCTCGTGCCAACATGTCCCAGCAAGTGTGCTGTAAAGCAGCGCTGTAGGCAGGTTTCCCTAGCGTGTGCCTTTCAAGTCAACATCAAATTATTCCTGATAGACTGAAAACAGCAACAGTCATTTGGAAGGAGGTTTGGAAAACTAGCTTATAAAGTTTGGAGTGGTTCAGCCTCACAAAGTACAGAAGGCTCCAGGAAGACCTTATAGCAGCCTTCCAGTACCTAAAGTGGGCCTACAAGAAATCTGGAGAGGGAGTTTTTACAGCAGCATGTAGGGATAAGATAAGATAAAGGGGGAATAGCTTTAAACTGACAAAAGGTAGATTTAGATGAGGTGTAAGGAAGAGATTCTTCACTATGAGGGTGGCAAGGCACTGGCACAGGTTGCACAGAGAAGCTGTGGCTGCCCCATCCTCGGCAGTGTTCAAGGCCAGGTTGGAAAGGGCTTTGAGCAACCTGGTCTAGTGGAAGGTGCCCCTGCCCATGGCAGGGAGATTGGAACTAGATTGACTTTAAGGTCCCTTCCAACCCAAACCAGTCAATGATTCCTTGCAAGAAACCTCAGATAACTTGATCAAGTACGCTTCAAATTTTCAGTGACTATTATGAAGTATCTATTAATAATATATGCTACATACTCCAGAAATAACTTCTTCACACAAAGAGTTTGCAGCCATTTTACCATGTCTAGTATCATGCACTGGCAGAAGCGAATCCTTCAATTGCTGCGGATGGTTTTTAAGGGTGGTGGTGAGAGTGCACTGCTGCCTAAGTTGAATAGAGAGGTATCTGATAAAACTACAGCTTTATTAAATACCTGATTAGCACAGACATCCTTCAGCAGAATTCTCCTTTATCATAGGCACAGGGGTGTAATTGCTCAGACACCATCAGTATGATAAAATGAAGGGAACTTGAATGAACAAGTAAAAATTATGACATTTTAGTGATGCTACTCCCAGATATGCTGTAAGCCTTGTAAAGTGATTTCCAATCTCTATGTGAACCCGCAGCAGAGTACACAGATTAACAGCAGTTACTGCTTATACTGATCTTTGCTATCTTGTTTTCCACGTGGATAAGAATGGCTGTTCCAGTGCCCTTGAGCAATAGACTGCTCCTCATTTTTCCATGGTTATATGCAGAAGTACTGCTGCCCTGCCAGGCCTGAAGTAGTTGAGTTTCAAGAGCACCTAGTATATTCATCATGAATAATGCATGTTGTGGCTTCTCAGACTGAAAGATGTGTAAAAATGCATGCTGTGCAGGAGGACACCTCAGGAATGAGCTGGAATCCGTGACCAGTTCTCAGCAGTAAGGCATTACTACACCAGATCTATGAGAGTTCCTGTTTGGTTCTATGCATGGGCATGGGTTTGCTTTCTGTTAAAACAATTCTACATACAAAAGATATTAAAAAAAACTGACTGGGAAAGTTTTTATGTTCGCATTTGATTTTCTTTTTTGATCAAAATAGGCACATAAAAATGTATTTTCTTTTGTCCATTAACTTAAAGAAAATCTTCACTTTTTCTCAAGTAGATCTTTAAGATTTTTATTATCGTTAATTATGTGTATTACAATAGCAGCCAGAAGCCTCCAAATTAGTGCCCAACACATAGGGCCCCATTGTACAAAGGGATGTTAAAAACCAGCCCTAGCTCCAAACTGATGGCAAATGAAACCACAAGGATAAAAAGTCCCTTTGGATCCATGTCTAAGCAGCCAGGCAGAGACCCAAGGAACATGCAGCACAGTGATGAGTGTGATATGGTTTTTTCACTTTTGGGTAGACTTTATAGGAAATATGGACCTGTTGGAACATCACATTTCCCATAAGAAAGTTGACAAAGTGCCAAGATTATTATGATCAATTTCTTCACGCTTGATGATCTTAGTTTCAGTCCTTGCTCAGGAGGATCCTGAATTCAGAGGACTGAGGACACCTAGTAAACTTGCCATTGTCTTCTCTGAAATCAGGATTTTGAGTTTGCTTTCTGGTGGCAGATACAAACTAATGGAAGAAAAAAGCTGCAGAAGGAGAAGATGGACTTGCGGCCAGGTAGTTTAGCCAGAGCCAAGCACAAGAATTCTGCTCTGTAAGTGGTGCTGATATCCTGGATTAATGCTTTCCAGGAAAACATGACTGAAAATACGAAGACGAAGTGGGGAAGCATCTCCATCACCTTGCATCAAGGTGATGGTGGCTCTGCCTCCTTGTCCCTATTGCACCAATGCCTAGGGTATACTGAATTAGGCCAGCAGAGGCTAGAAGTAGGTTGTAAAGGATCCAGCAGGAAGGACAAAAGAATACCACAGATAAAAGAGCCTCAGTTACACACCTTCAAAGAGGCAGATGTAGCCATCACTGAATGGGACAACCTACCTGCCTGGCTGAGTCTAGGCTAGGAGGGCCATGCAGAGGTGAAAGGAGACTGGTTGTTCAGTGCCCTTTTTGCCAGCCACCCAAGAGAGACCTGAAATTTTGTCCTGAACTTTACATCCCAGATATATAAATAATGCAGAACTGTTCTCCTGAGAGGTGAAGGTGGCTAAACCCATCCTTTTGTATTATGGATGACACATCCATTATCATGACACAGTGGTCACCTTGTCAGCTTTATAGGTATCTTCACCTGCAGAGAAATACTATTGCAGAGCAGCTACACAGTGAACCCCTCAGCTTTAAAACCTTCTCAGGGAGGAGCCCTCCCTACCAGAGACCTCTTCCATCACACTAGGTAAGAGATCCCTTTACAGTCTGGCAAGAAACACAGCACTGACCCTCCTGAAGTCTCAGACTGAAGATAGCCTCCTGCAGTACTCACTTGTGCAGGAAAATGTCAGAGAATTACCCCTTGTCAGGAAATCATTAAAAATACTATCTTTTCTTCTTGGGAGTTCCTTGAGACTCTGTTCCCTTCACCTTTCTCTCCAGAGTGGCTGCTGGAGGAGGCTGCAGGATACGGGACCTGAACCAAAGCCAGCTGAGACTCCCTTCTAACTACAACTACTATTATTCTTTAAATCTGAACCTTTGGTCCCACTGCTTATCAGCTCTCATTGTGACAGTGGCTACAGTATGATTTCAGTTCAGGGAGGCTGAGCTCTGGAAATAGCTTCATGCTACCTAAGTAGAGCTCTGCTTGCTAATGAAAGTGTCAGAGGGAATGACAGAATTGTTTGGGCAGATGAAGGCAGTGTTTGACCCTGATCAAACTCTCCATCACTAGGTAATCTCTCCCTCTCCTGTCACTCAGGAAATGACCACAGCTGGTTATCACAGACCCTTCCTCCACCTGCTAGCAGCTCTGTGTCTTAAGCTTCAGTGACATTATTCATGCAGCAGCATGCCAGGCACTTGTCACTCTCATCTTCAGGGGCGTGGATTCCTCTGGCGAGGTGCAATATGGCAGAGGTGAATCAGGCTCCAAAACTATAAATGCTCTTTGCTTAGGCTTTATCTGATATGCTTGTAAGGCATACCAGCTGTTTTGCCTGTCACAGTGCGCGTGGGGCAGCATTACACCTGTTCTTACCCACAAGGTAATAAGAGGCAGGCCAGGATGTTGGCTCTGGCCCTGGTTTGAGACTGGAACATCTGCTTCCTTGGGGAAAGATGGGAAGGGGTGGCAGCACTTGCTTGATCTCTGCAGGGAGGCAGAGGTTGCCAGCGGCACTACGCTCAGCAGCAGAGGTGGTTGCCACTTCCTTCCACCACAGAGGCATGGAGGAGGCCCAAGACCCAGCAGAATGGGTGCAGCTTAGTTGCAAAAAAAACCCCATGGCAGAGCTCAAGGCCCCTTTCAGTGCATCCTCCACCATGTTATCCTCTTTCCAGGAGTGCCCCACATGCCCGGCAAGCAACGTTTTCCTCCTCACCATGTCATGGGCTACAAGGATCAACCCTCCTTTGCTGCTTGCTGTGGAGAGGTGCCAGGGAGCGGGGTCCAGTGGGAGCCAACCACTCTGTGAGGGAGAGGAGAAAGCCCTGCTGCTGCTTCTGCAACGAGGGCAGTGTGCCTGCTTCACACGTGTGCCTGTCCCTACCAGTAACCTCTTCAGCGAGAGCACCACTGCTGGCACTTGTGCCACAAACGTCCTTTCCAGCTGTAAGACTTCCTGGGATACCCCGTGGGCAGCAACAACCTCCATGTCTGTCGCGACACCCGGGATTTCAGCAGCCCCATGGCAGCCCCACCACCCCTTGCGGTTGGCCTCAGTTCAACACCTTCTCAGAGAAGTGTCCCAGCTTCCCCTCCTCCTGCACTGGCCGCAAGGCCTGGCTGCGGCAGGATGGGCTCTGCTCCTGGGACAGGGATCCGGCAGGCCACCGCGGGCCCCCGCTCCCCGCGGCCGGGCAGGAGCCCTGCTGCAGCTCCGCACACTTCTCCTTGTAGTGCTGGCCATTGCCGGCAAACGTCTCGCAGCGGCTGAGGTTTTCCTCCTGCACGGGGCTGCCCACGTTCTCCTCCTCGCTTGGCCCCGAGGCCGCTGCGCCCTCCTGGGAGTTCTGGCTAAGGTAGACAACAATGATGTCGCCCTTGAAATTCATTACTTGTCCGCTTGAGATAAAGGTGGAGTTACTGTTTCCAGTCACATTTCCTGGGGAAGGAGGGGGAGAGAAGACACGTGTGATTAGTGTTTTCCCCTCACAAGATGGACGCTCAGCACTGTGAATTTAATCCGCAGTGGTGGCTTTACTCTTGTTCCATTATTTTTTTCCCCGTGACACAAGGATGCTCTTTTAATCTATGCCTTCCACTGGACCTTCTCATTATTTCCATTTTTGCCTCCTTAGGACAAAGTCAATCACCCACACGGATCCTGACTGGAAGGCTTGGAAGCGTTTTCTCTCTCAATTGTGTTCTTGGAAGCAAGAGTGAGAGCAGCAGTCTCATGCCCCCCGTGGTGCCCGATGCACAAGCTGCATCCAAAGTGCCTCTGCCCATGATTTGTGAGGAAATGGTCATTATTTCTAATTATGAGATAATTTTTTAGAGTCCCAAGCATCACATTGGGGTTCTTTTCCCCTTTGGTAAACTATCAATCACACCGTGTGGGCTAGGTAGCAAGCTTATCGAATATATAATATATATTATATAATATATAATTTCTAGGCTGAGAAAGTTGGGGCTGTTCAGCCTGGAGAAAAGAAGGCTGCGTGGAGACCTCATAGCAGCCTTCCAGTACCTGAAGGGGGCCTATAGGGATGCTGGGGAGGAACTCTTCGTCAGGGACTGTAGTGACAGGACAAGGGGTAACGGGTTAAAACTTAAACAGGGGAAGTTTAGATTGGATATAAGGAGGAAATTCTTTCCAGTTAGGGTGGTGAGGCACTGGAATTGGTTGCCCAGGGAGGTTGTGAGTGCTCCATCCCTGGCAGTGTTCAAGGCCAGGTTGGACAAAGCCTTGGGTGAGATGCTTTAGTGTGAGGTGTCCCTGCCCATGGCAAGGGGGTTGGAACTGGATGATCTTAAGGTCCTTTCCAACCCGAACTATTCTATGATTCTATGATTCTATATACTGAAAGACTTAACATCAGACCATACAGTCACACAGTGTCCTAATGACAGGGACGGTTATCTGACATTGTTCTGATCCTCCCTGTAGGTACATTCTGGTACTCATCTAGTGCTCTCATGGACTAACCTGGATATATGCTGACTCTAGTGAAGAGGCAGCCTATATTATAGCAACCTAACACAGTTACTTTTTCAGTCAATCTGACTGTGGTTAGAGATTTGTCAGTATAAATTCAATCTTTCTACCATTCAGAGACTAAGTTGCTGACTCAAGTGACAGCAGGACCAGGCTTGGGAATTAACAGACTTCCCTCAGAGCAGAAAGAAAATAACTGAGAGCAAACTTTCAACCACAAACTAACAAACTTGTTCAAGTTTCAAAATCAAACTGAAGCAACCAAGTTAAAAAGAGAAAAATCTTCCTAGCCTATGAACACTCTTCCTAAGGAATGTTCTTCCTGTCGTGCTTCACTTAATCATTTCTTGTGGACCGATCTGACAGCTCTTAAGATGTTTTGTGCCTTTCCTCATTATGATCCTTAACACTTGAGACATTCCTTCTTTCACTGCAGCTAAGCATGGCCCAGCCCAGAGAAATCCTGTTTTTCTAGCAGCCACAGGTGATGTTTGCACATCAGCAAAGGACACTGGGCTCCAGCTGTGTTGAGTTAGGACCTGTACCTGCTCATAGCTGACTCTGAGTATCACTCAAGTGTCTCTCTAAATAGCCCCCCTCAAGCAATCCTATTTATTTCTGCTAAACCACTGCATTGCTAGCTCTTTGCTTTCTTTCCAAGTGTTGTTGATTAACATGAGGTGTCAATAAGTTTTCTCTGCTGGAGTTTTTTCCCTGCCAGTTGCATCCCCTGTGTTCAATTTGGTTCAGCTGTTTGCCATCAACAAAACTGTTACGCATAATGGGAATACAAAAACAACTGTTTGCCTTCATTCAGGTGTCCTGTCACTTGCAAAAAGTACTTGCGGAGAAGTATACCAGTGCTCAGTACGAGGCCAAGAATTTAGAGATATATGTGAGAGTGGGGATGGGGGGCAGGTTAACACATTTATAATGTCTAGCTGAATGTGGCTGCCAAATCTTCATTGCTTTCTGAAGGCACTGTGATGAAACAAAAGGGTATTTGGGGCCCAAAACCACAGAAAATGGACACAAGAGCTTCCTGGACTGCACTAAGACATGTGCTTCCAACCTGAAAAGTATAAGGGATGTGTTCAGGGGATAAGTGAAGGCATCGTTCTCTGCAAGGTTTCAGCCTTTTGATCTCTTCATACTACCTGATGATAGTAATTACAATGACAGGTTAATTTTTGCACTAATTATTCACTACGAACTGGAACAATGCAGGTGATTAATTTTCTCTGAGCCATCTGATGGCCTCTAGGTGGTAAGAACTGTTGCTGCCAGTCTGGGCTGGTTTGGGTTCTGGAAGAGAAAGGCTCTGCAAAACCATTCCAAATTGCAAGTCACCTAAGTCCTTCTGCACTCATGCTTTATGTTGTAGCCCTGCACATGATTTGAGGTGTCATGAACTGATGCTTCATGTTCTGACTGCCTTCAGGCTTGGGGGGTTTGAAAGAGCACTAAAAGGCTTACTCTGTCACTGGCAGTGATCCCTCTAAGTGGTACCTGTCTAGAGGTTTACTTTGGTCCTCTAGGATTATTTCACAAAAGGAACAGAGTTTGCAGTTTCTATTGTTATTTTGAGTGTTATGAAACTAAAACCAAAACTTCATGGAATTACCCATGGCCTTTTTCTTCCCATTTTTTAAGCCACCCTCTTTAGAACTGTTCTGTCTTAGCATTACTGTGAGAAGCCTGGTGGCTTCAGTTGCTTTGAGAAGCTTTACAGAAAGTTATTTTGAACGCAAGTTTATTCCATCTGGCCACTGCAGAAGGCCCAGCAAAATGACTGATGCTGCTGCAGCTCCATGTGCAGCCCCAGCATGGGCAGGGTGCTTCAGTGTGGAACCTATGGCTAAACCCTGTCCCACTCCTTGTGTAACCAGGCATTGCCAGCAGGGCATGGCCGTTCTGTGGACAGAAAAAACCCTCTGCCAGCAAGCCACATGACCTGCAGATTAACTAACCCACACTCTCATGCTGCCCACAGCTCAGTCAGTATCTGCCAGCATTCCTGCCTGAAAAATGGCACATTAGGAAGACAGCATCTGTGCTCAGGTTTCACCAGATGGCACTGTAGCATCTACATACCTGAAGGCACAGACACAATAAAAATTCAATAGAAAGTATTATGCTGCAGATCCAAGATGGCACTTTCTAGCATGTCACTTAAATCCAAACTCTCCTTTTTGCCCTACTGTTCCTTAATATTTTCTCTTCCTCTTCCTGTCAGATTTAGAAAGAAAAGCAATACTTCTGCAGTGCCAAATATGACTTGGCTTTCGGTTGTACCTCAGAGTCACCTTCCAACAGCAACAACAACAGATAATCTGTGTTCTCTTTACCACTGCTGAATTTTGTACAGACCAGGCAGTGAAACTGTGTCAGGATTTCAGGAAACTGAAACGGCAGAAGGAGTATCTGCTCTCAGAAAGATTGAGACACACACTTTCAGATTCCCACATGGCATGTGTGTTAGAGAAGGGCCTTCCAAAGTGCTGCTTGTGGGCTTTGGCAGACCAACAAGAATGTCTCCGTAAGAAACTTTAAAGCATAACATGGTTTTAAAGAAGAGCAACTGCTTACAACTGTTCCGTGTATTACAGTAATCCTTAGATGTCCCAGTCAAAACCAAGGTCTCATTATGCTTGGCAATGCATCGACATAAATAAAAATATAGCATTGGACTTTAAGAGATTATAATCTAAAGTGACTGGTAACACATGACAGGCAGATTGAAGACTTCTATAGCGAAAAGAGGGGAAGGTTTCATCCAGAAAAGGCTCATAACTTCCCTTCCACCCGTTTTGCTTCAGTGATATTTCACCTGCTTTCATTTGACAGTTTTGATATAGTTACTCAATTAGTAAATTGGCAACAGTGTTCCAGTATTGTTTAGGAGACAGAACATGGAGAAACAATGTCTGCATGAAATTATCTTTAGGTGATGCTTATATCATTGTCGTGGTTTAAACCCAACTACAAACCTCGTTTGCTCACTTCCCCCCCTAGGCGGAGAAGGAGAAAAATGACTGCTACTGCTGAACCCAGGACAATCATTGCAAATTAAAACAGAGAGCTAAAAGCACAAAATTGAACATAATCTTTCAGACCCAGTCATGGCCACCACATTAACAGCTCCAGCTGGAATTTCACTGACCACCATATAAATGTAACTGGACTTAAACCTAATGGCAAAAATGTGAGTGCAGAATGTTGAATGGAAAATCACCCTTCTGAGTGTTAGGCATCCTTTCTTAACTCAGTCTCTAGGCTCCTATACTCTCCTCCTTCCCAGTTTTCTCCAACACACGCATCTGCTATCACCAAAATACTTCAGTAACAGAATTGCCTGGCCCCTGCAGCGACAGCCAGATGGGCTCTGCATTGCTGGTTAGACCAGGGCAGGACAATGGTTCCTCACAGTGCTTGTACTTGTCACAGAAATCATTACAAGCCAAATGGCTTTACTATTTCAGGGTTCAGTTTGGGTTTGTTTTTTTTTCTGTTTAGCTTCAGGGCAATTAAGTGAAAAGTCATAATTTCATTCTTCTCCCCCCCCTTTTCCTGAATCAGACCTCTGAACAATACTGAGCTAGCAGAGAGAATAATCCTATATGACTGTGTATGGGTTAAGTCTTATGGGCTTACCAGATGCTGGAGGGAGGTCTGAAGTGCTGCTGTTTGTCCCTGAAGTACTTCTGCTTGTGTTCTGGTACTTCATGTTGGTACTATCTGAAGATGCATCTTTCATACCATGGTCACTTGCTAGCGTGCTCTGACCAGCAGAGAGAAAATTCAAGCCACACGTGCACTGTGCATAGGATCCAGTTTCTGGGGAGGTGGAGGCACTGTCAGCTGCAGCACAACCGGATTTGCTCCACTTTCTGGGAGATTCCCTGTACGAAATGCCACACCTCACACAGATCTTCTCTGAGTCAGAGTTTGTTGCACAATGATCTGTGTTTTTGTTGCTAATTTCCTTCGGGCAACTGTGGGCATATTGGCAAGATTTCTGAAGAAGTTTGTCCGTGGCAGTGTGTGCCCCATCTGTGAAAGGGTGAAAGCCTTGAGAGACTGATACATCCTCTGTGCTCCCAATCCCTGAAAAGTACTGATTTAAACTGTCATTCTCCCCTGCCTCCATCGGTTCCAAAAATGACGACACGGTTTTACTGGCAGTCCTGCTTGGTAAGGACAAATAATCAGTGGTACTGAGATCCTTATCCATGTATTCATCTTCTGTGGGAACTGGTGGGAAATGGTCATCATCAGTCTCAGCTACGACAGAAAACCCTTGTAGGCTCCCTCCCACCTCGCACGGTGCCATGCTGGGGCTCCCATTCCTGCAAGGAGAATGTCCACTGGTGCAGCATGTGTTTCCACGGGCAGGAGAGCCAGCGGGACCCAGGAGGCACATGCCTTCAGAAGTCTGGGGGACAACAACATTCACGTTGTTCATGGTAACAGATGTATCTCTGGGGGGCTCCTGAAAGAAATAAAAAAGAAAAACATATTTACAAAATAGATCAGCAGAAGGTTATCTTCCTAGACAAGGGAAAAGGCAGATCTCAGTTCCTTCTCCGCGTGGAGATGCTCAGGTTTAGGAACACCGCTATATTTGACCCTTCATGGGTAATTCCATTCTGTTATGAAACTGTGAGCAGTGGTGCTGAGCTCAGTGGGTGTTCAGAAAAATATCTGGAGGCCTCAGGGACAATAGCATTTAATTTTGGGAGATGATTATTCCTAGTTCTTAAGAAGGCACTTAGGAGTTAATAAATCTAGAAGAGTCACTGCATTCTGTTGTTCCTTATGGACCATCAGTAGGACTTACCTAACAGCTAATAAGGGTTTCAAAACTCCCTCTGTGTTTGAAAGGCTGTTGAACTGTGAGGGCCTTACTGGGAGTAAAATCTTTATTATCAGTAATGACGGAAGAAAGAAACTGGGTTGATTCAGAGGGACCAAGACAAGCTAGGAAAAAAAAAAAAAATCACATGGGCAATGTTCCTTGAACTTAGAAAATGTTAGGACAAGAAATGCAAAGGCCCACAGTGCCATTCATGTTGCCACTACTTGTCAAAGTACAGCTGTATTTTTGGTTGCGGCCCCAAAAAAAAGGTTGGGAAATACTTCAAGGGTTTCCTTCAGTTCATGGAAGTCGTGATGTAAAAACTGTTACTTGGAAACTGATAGCTTTCATCTGTGATGTCTGTTCAGATCTTCCAGGATAAAAAAGAAAGTGTAAATGCTGCCAGCTACTAATTGCTGTTGATTCACGCCTTTGTCCCAGAGGATCTGAGCAGCTGCCAAGGCAGGAATTTGCACGAACAATTATGAGACAAAAGAGGAACTTCCTGATCAGAAAGGTGGGTTTATTTGGTATGGGGTTTTTTTAGTAATGGAATTTGAGTCTTTCAGCAGCTAAACTACACAGAGCTCCTAGATGGGGTGGTGAGGATAGCATGCACCTGAACACCTCAGTCCACGTCCACAGTGTGAAGCAGGCAGTGCACATGCATTTGAACCTGTGTCCCTGTCTGAGTGTTTCAAGCACAGGCTCTGTTGTTCTTCCATAGAAAAATCTCATACATTTTTCACATCTGAATAGACAAGAAGGATTTCTGCAAGCACTAGAATGCAGGTGTCTCCCAGCCAGTTTCTTTAGCTGATGGCTCCTGTGCTTACTGCCTTTCATGTCTGGCATTCTTGCTATTGCCCCAAGTCCAGGTTTCTCCCCTGTGAGCACTCTGGTATATGAAAAACGTGCAAACTCAGCTGAAGCTTTTCCTGCTCTTAGGATTTAGAACGGCTGTCTGCTTCGTAGAGTCTCAGGTGTTCAGCAACCGGTGGGCTTAACTTTCTCCTCCTAAATATTTAACCATCACAGAGACTTTTAGAACTGTTCAAACTGGAGGAAACAGGAGAGCAGGTTCAGAAGCTGCTTGAGAATGGTGATTTCATATGCCTCACATTTACAGAAAACCAGACTGAAAAAAACAAAGGAGGAACTCAAAACTTGTTTTTTAGACAAATGTTAATGTGGAGTCTGTTTCAGGAGGAGTTTAAGGAATGCTGCAAGCAAAACATAAACCAAAGAGAAAATGCTAGTGGCTTTGCCTTTACCTTTGTGCCTTTTATTTGGCTGCACACTTCGCTAGCCCAATTCTGTAGATCTGCTGTAGGGAAAACAAAAGAAGTAGCTGTTACATATAGCAGGCACTGTAGTTAGCCACAAACCAAAACACCCACAGTTATGCACAGTCCACAATATCATATTAAATAAAAGCCAGCAAGACTGTTTTTACTGACTGTTCAAGTGTCCCAGCATCACTCTAGCTGAGGATTCATTGTAACTGGAACAGGGATATATTTCTGTGGAACAAATGTTTCCAACCTCCTAAAATAGACCACAGTTAAACTGTGTTCCACATCAAATGGGGTTTCTTTCCTGGTCATATGTCACACCAGGCTATGACTGGCCCAATACCGACCCGCTTGCAGCCGTATGGTCTATTTCAAGAGAAGTCACATGGATGGCCAAAAGGCCATTCTCAGACAGGAGTGAGGAGCCTGGCGAGAAGAGGGTAAGCCACTGAAACCACAGGATGGCAGGCTCAAATGCAGCCCATTCCACTTAATCAGGGTGTACTTAATGAGGAAATTCATGTACTTGGAGCATTTTCCAAGGAAAAGCTTGAAGTTCAACATACTTTATGGTAAAGGCTGCTACTTAATAGAGTTACCAATTTTTGTTTTCTGTTTATGCTTTCAGAAGATTTTGTAGGGCTCGAGTCTCATGTACACTTGCTGGTTTTGTATGTCTGAAGATAGATCAGCTATGTAGCCACTGCCAGTTCCCAGCAGTGACTCTGTTCTTCTGATGTTGAGCCTGCACATTTACCATCAATTCCCTGTCTCGTCAGGCAGGCAGAGCTTCTTCCTGAGCCTACAAGCCTCTGGGGCTCTGGCTAGCAGAACTGACCACCCAAAGGCAATGAAGGACTCTCACTGCAGAACATCAGGGCAATAGGACTGTCAATAAAAAGAACTCCCCCTTAACCTGCTTTGCATCGTATTTGGTTTGCAAGAAGAGTCACCATTTCCTCCAGCCCATCCCAGGAATTCCAGATTTAGCACAACCCATGTTTAGTGTGGCAGAGGCACCCTATTTCTAAAACACAGGCTGAAATATACTTTACAAGACAGGGTTGCTGTTCTTCCCTTCCACTGTTCCCGAAACATTTCATACATTGCTAGGGCTTGGGAAAGGAAACAATGGGAAAACTACACAAGGAAAAACATTCCATGTTTTGGGGGAGAAAATAAAATGTGAACAGAACAATATGGACATGTCCTTAACTAAGGAGATCCAGGGCTTAACACAGAGTTGAGTAACTGTTGAAGGTAATTCCACTGAATTAATAATATACTGAGAACCCCAATGTCATTCAGCATGCCTTTGCTGAAATTTTTCTAATTTTCTCATTTTACTGTTTATTCTATTTCCTTCTAGTATTTCCCACATACCTCATCAGAACTTCAGCTAAAAACACTGCCTCCATCATGTTTTCAAAAGCACAACAGGCCTTTGTCTTGAAATCCATATTTTAACCCGTCCAGATGTTGGTTTCAGGGGAGGAGGGAGAGTGGGATAAAGCAGACAAGAGGTGGTGAAGGCTCCCTGTGTCTGTGCCTGCTTCCCTTTGGCCAAGGGCTCTTCTGTGCCACGTGGTGCAGAGCAGCATATAGTTAAACATGGTAATGGTAATTATCCATGAAATCAGAGTGCACAGAGAGCCATGCGGTTGTCACATGCATGAATATCGTTAGCTACACGTACCTGTCAGCTTTTTTCCCTTATTTTTGTAGTATACAATGGAGATGACAATGCCAATTAGTGCCACAAAAAACGAGACGACAATCAACACGTATAAGATCTGGTTTGTTCCTGCAGGATGTAAAAAAGATAGTGCCATCAACACACAGCTTGTACTCAGCTGTATGACAATCCTTGCTCATTTCACCTGCTTTTCCACAAGAGAATTTTTTCCTTCCTAGTTCATTTTCAGTTTCTGTAATAAAGACAACAGCTTTAGAATTCATGCAGTTCTGTGACAAGCAGCCTTACTGAAGATACCATCTCTATAAAGAAAAGAGCCATCTCTGTAAGAAACCAGAGTCATTGTGTCTCAGAGAGGTGTGACCCAGTCATATTCCTCTGGAAGTCCTCTTTCAAGCTGCCAGCAGCCCACAGGCTGTGCTTTCTCCCCTGGAGGTCATGGGTATAACAGCATTGCTGCTTGCCATGCAGTTTCAGTGTGAGGTGTAAAGCTCTGCTTAGCAGTAGACATGCGCCCTAGGGCCACAAGGCTTCAAGTAATCTTTAATGGTGGGATTTTCCAAGAACAGGGTCTTGGCCTACAGCAGCTCCCCCTAAAGTCACCCACAACGGGAATGGAGTTAGGCCAGCCAAAGCCGCTAGTAAACACATGCCTCCTCCTGCCTGCCACTTTCTAACATGTAACCTGTACGAGGACACGCACCGTCTTCCGATGGCTCTGGCACCTTCCATTCTGCGCAAACTACATCTGACTTCTCAGTCCCAGGCATGTCTTCTGTCATTCCTAGAGCTGTACAGCTGAAAAAGAAAGACAAAGAGCCTAGGTTCTCAAAGAGGAAGCTTGTCATAGCTCCAACATTTATGCAGAGTAGCACTTTCTATTGTAACATACAACATTTCTCCTGCATTTCTCCACCCATAAGAACCTCAGATACCATCTTTATTTTCAGCTGAATCAGCTCAGCAGTTCTGTTGTTCCTGCTCTCTCTTACTTCAAGAGAGAGAACTCAAGCTTCAGTGTGAGAATGCTTTTATTGCTGCACTACCAACAGAGATGCTCTGTGTGCTCTGCAGAAAAACCCCACTGAAAAATGCTTTTACCCAAGCTTCTCCCAGTCTCCTGGCTGTTGTGGTCCTCTTACAAGATACAGGGACTTACTTGGTCCAGGATTTACACTCGTCAGTAGATGAAGCAACCTTTGAGAAGTAACCTCTGGGACATGGTATACACATTGTGTCCTGGTCTTGTTGCACTGTGTGTAGTAAAGAAAGAAAAACTTCATAGCTGAATTTCCTTTCAGCTGAGGTGATTACGCTCCCCATACTCCTGCTTCACCCCACCAGCCCCCTTGAAAGCTTCCCTGACAAGAGAGGGATCTTAGATTACATTGGAGCAGCAATCACAGTCACATGTAAGCAGAAAAAATTATGTTAGGCTCACCTGAGCACTTCTCTACATAATCAAAATGAGAAATGACCAGGAGCCATTTGTAGTTGTTGTGAAACAACACACAGCTATTATATCCTTCCCCTTCCATTAACTTCCTCATGTCAGTGCTATGCCACAGACAGCAACACTAACTGGTTTTGTCACTTCTGTGAAGCCACAGTAAACAAAATGCTGTATCAGGACTTGCTAGACTGCAGAAAAAACAGCACTACTGTGCTCCAGCCCATGCAGCATTTCATCCTCCATGACTCTATTACGTGCTGCTTTTTTGGGGTTCCTCACAGGCTTGGCACAGCTTTTCCCAGTGCTCATTACAACTTTGAGTTTGCTTATAATATCATAAAATGCCAAAGCAAAGTCGTTGAACAAAACCTGATTTCAAATCCAACCTCAGGAACAATCCCTGAAGATTGCTTCTCTGAATGGACTGCTGTTCTGAACACTGGAGCAATGCATGACCTAGTGACTCAGTCAGACACCTCAGCAAGCATTAGAAATACACTGAACACCTTGCAACTAGTGCCAGGTCCACGTGGTTTCTTGTAAAAATCACTTGATCCAAGATACTACTTCAACTACAAACATAAAAGGCTTCAAAACGCAAACAGTCCAGGAGGATTATATGCAGTACTAAAGATAACTCAGATACGCATCTTCTGTTGACAGTCATCTGAGAGTCCAAAGTGTCCTCTCTAACATCACAACCCACATAATGCTGGCCTTACCTTGTAGGCCAAGGCTGGACATTTCACTCTGTATGTCCCCTTTCTTTATCTTACCAGGATGCTTGACTCCAAATCCTGGAGCACATATGGTATTTCGCTGACAGCAGTCGCAGTCTTCATTCCAGTGGTAGCCCACTGTACAAGCACACTGCCTCTGGAAAGTGCTGTTCCCTGGGTTCACTTCTCTCAAGGCTTTACCTGAAAGAGAAAGCAGATGGGAGTAAAAATGTCTCTGGTAATAAGCCTCAAGTTAATGAACCTCCTGTTCTATCTATTGGCTTTGCCTAAATGCCAGAAGTAAACCCACCCATGTTAGAGGAAATGTTATCTTTGAGGAAGCATAGCAGACCCTTGACCAGAACAGGGGGCTCCTCACTGATTGCACTCCTGAGCAATACTTATTTTCCTTGTTGCTGCTGTGGGAAATAAACAGAGCTTCTGCAATGGTGAGATGAATGCGTTAAGAGGAAGTGAGTGCACGGTATGCTGGGCAAAAGGACAACTTTTAAGATCAACTCAAAGGAGGTGAATGGCCCCAGTGAAGATAACAATTATCAGTAGCATGGAGACTATGGTTGTGGTGCTCAGCACAGAAGCTCTGCTGTCTGGGGACCTCCCTCTCCATCAGGCTCTTCTCCAAGCCCAGCCTCCAGTGCTGAGTACTCGGACAAAGCCACTTCCCTAGATCCACCTTCCCATATTTATGCTTCATTTGGATTGAAAGGTTCTTCAGTATGAACAGCTCACCTTGATCACATATTTTATGTAGTAAGCATTTATCTTCTTCATTCCAGACATCCATGTACTCATTTGGGCCACATGGCTTGCACACACTATCAGAAGTATCAGTGCATCTGGCAGACATATACTTTCCTGTGAATGACAGAAGGACAAGTTGGCCGTTTGCAAGTTGCACGCTAGCTGTCTAAGCAGCTTAGGGAAAAGAACAGGTTGGACTAACACTGCTGTGGACAATCATTTCTTACTGCCACCTTTTCACTTCCTCAGTCTGTCCCCCATTTAGCGTGGCACTGAAACATCCACAAAGCTTATGGCCTGGGAGCAGCCCTACCTATGTGCACAAGAACCAAGTTGCTTTCTGTCTTCTGCAGTGGTTAAGTGCTATCCCAACAAAATAACTGCTGTGGCTTTTGCTGAGGTCAGCAAGGCCACTCCTGCACCAGAAGGCACTTGTAAGCCTAAAATCATGTACCTGCAATAGTATGTGCCAATAGATTAGCAGAGTCACAAGACCAAGCTGCCTTACTGACTCACAGAGCTGGTTTGAATGAGCTCTTCAGTTCTGAAGCTGCTACAGCCCAGTGCTCACGTACCTGGCTCACACTTTGTGCAGCACCGTCCAGAGTATTCATAGTGTTGTTCGCTTTCACACAGAGGAGTAATTTGTAGTGACAGCTGGAGTAAGGAAGGAGAGAGAAGACATGAGAACCAATACACTCAAAGAGCTTCAGATCTGCCTAGTCACAGTGCTGGCAGAGAAGAAAACATTCCTTCTGTATAGCATTTTTGATAGCTAAGCAGTAAAAATTACCTAACATTTATGACTTCAAAGGCGCTTTGTAGACATGCTAAGAATATGTACTTGACGCTGTACACGCAGGTACTTGTAATACAGCCAGGTGGTGAATAAATAACACAATCTTGCAATTTGTCATGAACTTTTGGCCCACTATATAACCTTTTCTTACAGTACTCTATTTTTTGAAATCTATGACTTTAAAACAACTGTAAAGAGAAGAAAATTGGCACAGAGATACTAATTGGCACAGAGATACTTCTGTAGTCTCTTCCACAGAACTCACACCAAGACCTGAGCAACTGACAGGTTTAAGGTATAACATTCAGCAAACAAGTAAGGTGAATGATTTATACTGCTGAAAAAGAAGTTCCCAGCAACAACACCCCTGGCTACCTCCAGGAGTGTGGCTACCTCCAGGAAATACTGGGCTTTAATTTTGCAGCGTTTTATAGCTCCCACTGTGTCCTGCAGACACTGTGTCCTGCAGAGATGACACAATAAAGACAACAGCTTTTTGCTTCTCAAAACTCAAAACCAAACCAGCCCCAAAACACCTGAAACTGTTATGTGAGAGAGCATGGACAAAGCAGGTAGCAGTGTTGCCTCTAGCTCTTATGGGCCTTCGTATGCCCTCCCTGCTCCCTGGTTCTACACACAGCCGAGTACAAGCTCCTCCTCACTGACCCTGCTTCATCTGCCCAGGAGTCCCTCAGTACCAATCCTTCAGGCAAACTCAAAACCTTGCAAACAGTTGTTGATCTTTCAGTAGATAAGATGATTCAAAATCTGACCCATAGCAAGCTGTCCTTCTTTATTAGATACGGTTGTTAAAATCCCATTTACCTCGAGAAAACTGCAGTAAAGCTCCTGCTGCTGGCTAAAGTAAGCTTTTGCCATCTAATAGCATAAGACAGCCTAACAACCTACTAACAGCCTACTAACACTGGTTTCTGTTTTTCTACTTAGCATTCTCCTCTTGTTTCCTCTAAGTCTTTACTTCCTTTCCTTTTCTAGTTTCAGCAACAACAATCTCTTTAAATAGAAAATCTTTATCCCTAAGCCTCTTGTCCTCTTCTAATGCTGGGAAGGTCTTGTAACTTACAGATGACCAAAAAGGTTGACATTTTGCTTTAGAACACCACCTTTTGGCTTGGAGTTTGAGCCATGGATTGGTGCATGACTTGTTTTTATCAAAACTGCACTAGCTGTGTCTGGAACAGAATAAGTACCTCAAGTCAGAGGTCTTGAGTTTCTATATTTTTGCAGCTTAGGAACAACTTTAAGCCATTTTTTTATTATTAAAACAATCCCAGGTCAAATTAAAAGCCTAGTCTTATAAGAAACTTTCTGTGGTCTCCCCGTTTCCTTGTCTCTTTGCATTCATTAGCTGTACCCATCTTGTGATTAGGTTATATAGGTTTAGGAGCAAACATTGCATTTTGTGTTTGTGCAGCACCTCCCAAGAGGAGTACAGGATAATGATCGGTGCTGGCAAGGCCGGAGGTGATCTAGGAAATGGAAAGCTGGGCCAGCCTGGCAGTGGAACAGTGACACCGCTCAGCGTCCCCGGGGAACCATTGAAAACACTCCTGTCATCGAAGGAGCTCGGGTCCTGTAACACTGGTCAGGCGGTGTCTGCTAAAGCATTAAGCTGTCCAGCACAGGACTGAGGCAATGCTGAGGGACTGAGCAGCAGAGAGAAGGTCTTGAGCAACTGATTCGCTATTCCCAGACATCTGAAAAGGCAACAAAAGTGGTGAGACCAACAACAGGTCCGGTCACTCACTTTTTGCCACAGAATGTCCTCTCCTTTCTTGTTTGCCCCGGTTTGATAGTTCCTCTTCAGAAGAAAAGACTAAAAAATTACTGAAGTGTCAAACAAGGGCAAAGTCATCCTTTTTAAGGAAGGATAGACAAATAAAGAGCATTCAGCTAGAAGATCTGGAATAATTATTGAGAATCGCAGCTCAGCCTGAGGAGAAGCAGCAATTCCCTGGTGCCAAGGCTACTGGAGCAGGTGAACTGCTCAGCCACCTTCTGGAAATCATCTCCTACCTCTGTGCTTTACTGTATAAAAAGGGCTATTGTTATGGTATAACTCACAGCTGCATAATTCTACATTCTATGTCAACAAGCAGTCTCTTCTGCGACTGTGTCCTTCCCCTTTTCACACAAGCCAACGCACTCACAGAGCTACAGTTCTCCCCGCTTTGATTTACGCTCAGTGCTGTAAAGACAAGGCTCTCGGTATCCTTGTGCTAACCCCCACGTGAACACAGCCTCCCACCAGAGGCAAGGGATTTTGCACTGGTACGGACTGGCTGGGCCTGCCAAGCATACCGGAGGCAGGGGGAGAGAGAATAGGAAAGGAAACAAAAGCAACCTGGGATTTTCTTAGGGTGGGAGCTGAACTTGGGCCTTTTGCTAACACAGCCCCGTTGAAGCTGGGTTGTCCCTTGTTTATTCTTCTGCAGGGGACTGTGCATGTCCCATTGTCAAACTGTACATTGGCTTCCCTTGGCAGCTAAGATGCACTCGTGCACGATGACCTGATGCTTCACTGTCACCAGCGCATTCCCGCCACAGTGTCCCTCTGAGACGGGGAAGTGTAATTCATTTTGCAGATGAGGAACTTGCACCCAGAGGCCAGCTAGCTTCACAGAGGTGACAGGAAACCAGACCAAGTCTCCCAAGTCTCAAGTTCGCCTCATAACCCCTGGAACATCCTTCCTCTCATCGGCTGCTGGCCTGTGGGTCAGTGATTTGGACAATACTGAGAGAGAGGGGGCCTCGATGAATGAGCTGGCATCAACCTCCTCTGAAGTGGTAAGACAAAACCCAACCTGGTTGTTCCTTTAACTGCCTCACTATTGATAAAGCTGCCCATTAAATCCCACCACCATTTGCTTCAAAGCGCTCTAGGCAGGTATCCTATGTAAATTTAACTTGTCACTTTTAAATTGTGCAAAGCACACAGATTGCACCAGTTCCTAACTCCAGTCAGCTTGTCTTCTAATTACCTTCAGGTAATCAACATTACCTCAGAACAAGTATATCTGACAGATGAATAATTGAAGGCAAAAAAAGACAAACCTCCCCCAGGCCTTGCAGATCCAGTTTGGTAAAGCATGCCAATACCTGCTTACCCTTTGAGCACATGAGTAGCACCACTGACTTCTCTGGGAAAGCAGGCATGATCATGTCAAGGTTTGCAGGAGAACACTGTTTTGGTGTCGAGCTGCAGGCAGACCTTCAGCCCTTTGCCGGTTTTTGTTTATTTGCCTATTTGTTAAAAAGGACGCCAAGCAAGAGTGTGCTTGTGCTTGTAGGGTTGGAAAGCTGCGATGACTCAGAGCTACAAAGCACCACTCTGTTACTCGGGCCTTGAAAAAACACACACACACAGGTGCTTCTGAAGGGGGAACCAGCAGCGTTCCGATTCCTGTCCTCAGGCTTAAGGAAATATTTATTCTTTGTGCCGTTGAGCAATCGGATGGCTGCAGAAGCTGTGTGTCATGGATGCTAAAATTACTTTCTCGCTCAGATGAACGTCCAGACAGACATTTCAGAGAAGATAGAGTTGCATGGGCCTCTTTCCTTTAAAAGAAAAAATCTGGAAGAACAAGCTCGGGGGTTTCCACAGTCCTTTTCCCATGTCACTTCTGAATAAGACCCTGAGGCCTCAGTGGGGATTGCTCATTAGTGATAATCATAGTTTTACAAAAAACCTGAGATGTGGAGGGACACGTCAAGGGGTAACTATACTGAGATGACACCTTCCTGATCACTGTAGTTGTTGCTGGACAGTATTCAAGTCATCTGTCACCAGTTCACAGGGCAAAGCACATTTTTTGTCCCCATTTAGTATTATAGAACCAAAGTACCTATGGGAGAAACAATTACAGTCTGTCCTTGCCTTACACAACACTTCTTCGTACTTTGGAGCCTGAGTTTATTCAAACCACTTGCTTTTGAGGTGCCTGCTGTAGAACTATAATATTTCTGTGGATTTGGGGCTTTATTTGCCTTTGTCAAGGGGACTGAGCTTTGACCGCCATTTCTTGATCCGAAGTAGCCCTGCAAACACAGCACCTTGGTATACTGGGTTAGGTATACTTGGTATACAGAGGCTAGGATGGCCTCTGCAGTTGCCTGCTGCTTTGTTCGCTTCAAATACAAGAAGCAGGTACTGGTTGTGTGCCCGCAGCCTTCCAGCCTCCTACCTGAGGAACTGGGTCTTCAGTATTTCTAAGCAAACCCCAGATTGCTGCAGTTTGTTGCCCATTTCAGAGGCTTGCATGGAAAATTATTGAAGAATAAAACTAGAATGTGGCTTTCAATGGGTGCTGCTCTGCGGCTGGTGCTCCCTGGCGCTCTACTGAGGTGCATAATAGAAACATGCACAGTGAATGATGCTGGAAATTTTTACAGTTCTGGGATTACAAGGGGAAAGAGGAGTCTTATGTTAAAGGCTTAATCATAATCACATGGATGCTGAATGCAACAGTTCCTTCACAGAGAGTCTCCACTGTCAATAAAAACTGGATCAAAGAAGCACAGAAGTCTCAGCTTTGCAATTCCAGTTATTTGCTTGCAGGTCTGTAATTCATCATAAAAATCTTAGATTGTGAATGAGATGCCTTTGGTGATGTCAATTTTCCAGTGACCAGTAAACCACATCACAGAAATACCACCACGTGCTAAAATATATCCGGGAAATGGCAACAGCTAAATCCTAAATACTATTTCACTGTTAAAAAATAGGTCCTTGAAACCCTACTAGAGCCCAAATACCTAGAGTGGCCAGAAAGAACATGAGGGATAAAACTGATAGTAAAAGAGGTCAAGAGAAAACAGCAACTTGCAGCCAGAAAGCAGGCAAACAGTGCCCCATCTGACTATTCCCTTGCCCCCCGTGTTTTAGTGCACAACAAAAAGCAAACACCTGAGTACAGGTGCTGCTCCATCAGCGGTAAGGACCACTCACCAAGCTCAAACCCACCAGAGTTATTTCTAGCCAGCAGACTATGTGAAGGAGAAGTGCTGCACTGACCACTTTTCACAGCAGCACGGTGTGGGTAAGGCAGACAGGAACCTCAGGTGTATCAGATGGGAGACGACAGAAGGCAAGGCTGAAATGGCTACTTATGGAACCTGTGAATGAGCCAGCTTTCTTCTGTGGGCTGAAAGCTCACTATCATGTGCACAGCATTCATCATTCAGAGACAATCATCTGCATACAACAGCCAGAAGGCTACACCAAACATTTTCATCGGCTGGGTGGTCAGCAGCAGCTGCACATTGTGCTCTGTTCAAAACCTCATGCTTTAACCCTACACGTCCTCACTGCCACAGCAATTGAAAGACCAACAGTCACTAGATAGAATATTTTAAAGATGAATCAGAAAGCACAGACCCAAAGGCTAACCAAACCAAAACATGTAACAAAAAGGCCTGGCAGCAAGACAACAGTCCATAGCAAACAGAAATAAACCCAGCAGAATAATGACATTAACAAAGCTGATACCCAGACGTTCTTGTAAAAAGGCCTGCAAAGGCAAATCTCTCCTGGATTAAACAGGTGCAACAGCAGTGCTCAGCAAATTAGTTCTGCAGATTATTTTTCTATGCTTCATCAACTGAAGTTGAGTCTTAATGAATAAATGACCATGAGAGATTTCTTGGGCTGGGCTATTCCTGGATGTCAGATTGGAAGTTCAATGGGGACTTTCTATGCTAAAATATCTGTTTGTGTACCTTTCCTTCCAGCCTGCATGTGGGTCAGGGCAATCCCAAGCACAGACACAGGCTGGGTAGAGACCAGATTGAGAGTAGCTCTGCGGAGAAGGGCTTGCGGGTGTTGGTCAATGAGAAACTTATGAGCCGGCAGTGTGCTTGCAGCCCAGAAAGCCAACCGTATCCTGTGCTGCATCAACAGGAGCATGACCAGCAGGTCAAAGGAGGTGATCCTGCCCCTCTATTCTTCTCTTGTGAGACCTCACATGGTGTACTGTGCTCAGCTCTGGGGCCCCCAACACAAGAGCAAGTTGTTGGAGCAAATCCAGAGGAGGGCCACAAGGATGATGAGGGGACTGGAGCACCTCCTGTATGAAGACAGGCTGAGAAAGTTGGGACTGTTCAGCCTGGAGAAGAGAAGGCTGCGTGGAGACCTCATAGCAGCCTTCCAGTACCTGAAGGGGGGCGACAAGAAATCTGGAGAGGGACAGGGGCATGTAAGGATCAGACAATGGGGAATGGCTTTAAACTGAAAGAGGGTAGGTTTAGATTAGACATTAGGAAGAAGTTCTTTACTATGAGTGTGGTGAGGCACTGGAACAGGTTGCCCAGAGAAGCTGTGGCTGCCCCATTCCTGGCAGTGTTCAAGGTCAGGCTGGACAGGACTTGGAGCAACCTGGTCTAGTGGAAGGTGCCTCCACCCATGGCAGGGGCTTGGAACTGGATGAGCTTTAAGGTTCCTTCCAACCCAGACCAGTCTGTGATTCCATGATTAATCTCTTACACTGTGAGGCAAAACTGCAATCCTAGCTGAGATGCCAGGGAGAATAAAAAAGCTTGTACAGAAGAGGGGAAGCCTGCTTTCACCACCCAATTCCGTGCTTTGGTGTCCTTCTCTTGGATTTTAGCATTCCACGTGGAACAAATGCTGAATATTTTGCAGGCAGAATTACAAAGAGTAGTGATAGGGCCATAGCCCTTACTCTGGACAGTAGCTGTATAATAGGGATATATATAAATACCCACAGACCCTTTCGTCTTGGTGTGAATTACAGTAAGTATTGCTTGATCAGATCTGCACCTTCTCCATCGTGAAGGAATTGCTGCCTTTATTAGAGGACTGAGGACTTGGGTCATTTACTCTTTAGGTGTCACCACAAGGCACTGTCTGGGGACCACGGACCAGTGAAGTAGGTGGAAATACTCCTCCCTGATTTGGATGGGCTCTGGCTCATTTCCATGAGCAGCCTGGTTTGCTACATGTGGTATTGCAGGGGAGAGTATTTTTTCTGTGAGAGCAAATTCAAGGAATCATCACATCCTTGCTCCTGACCAATGAAAGAACATGACGAAGAACAGGATGCTCATAAGGCAAAGCTATTTGCTGTAGCAAAATAACATGCTCAAAATAGATTCCTTTGCATGCTACATAAGCAACTTTTAGGACTTCATATGAACCTAGTAGCACATTTTCCCCTATCTGCATCCCAGATTAACGGGCTGCCTAACAAAACTTTACGGTATTTTTTTTTCCATGTGAGATCTTTTCTTTTCCCTCCACTTTGACCACCGACTAAATATATCCTGCACCCATCTGCAGTCACACATGTTGTTCTTTGTCATTCTTGAACAGATCTATAGACTTCTTTTTCTTTTGGAGTAGCCACAAAGTGGTGAGGGTGAATGACCTCATTTTTTTTCCCTCCTTGGCTCATCAGCTCTTGCAGAGTGGATTAAACCGGCCGGCTTGGCTCTTCTACCCAACACCGCCTTGCCTGGGTTCCTTATTGGGATTTTAAGAGGGGAGAAGCAGCCAGCGAGTTCTGCAGAACAGAGAGATGGCTCTGGGTCTCAGCTCTCTGCCTGCCCGCTGAGCTGCGATCCTCTGCAGCAGCCCCTGCTCCAGCCTCTCCTTTGGGAATATTGCAGGGAAGAGGCTGGGAAGCACCACAAACACATTTGGCCAAATGGTGCAGAGCACATGCCTCCACTGCAGGCAGAAGGAGACCCAGAGAATAAGGGTGAGGGTTGGTTTGATGCTGCAGCCTGGGTGATGGCAGTCAGCTGGGGGGATGTATCCACTCCCTTCCTGGCTCTGCATGGGCAGAATTCCCTGTGACTTTGGTGGGAAATGGACATGGCTCTATCCTGTGGTGATTAATGACTCTTTAGCTTTGTTTGCAGCCACGACATCCTAAGTGCTGTACAAACACCGAAGAAAGCCAAGCCCTCAGCCCAGATAACTCACGCCCTGGAAAGGCAAACAGAAAAGGTAACCATGGGAAGCACTGTGAAGAGCAGCTGGGGAGGCTGCATAGGAATGGGACAAAGACCAGGATGTGCCAGAGCACCAGGCCTAAGTCAGCGTTGCTCCTCAGGTGCAGTGCTGAGCCCTCACGCAGAATCCCATCACAAATATGACCACATGCTGTGGTGACACATGAACAAATCAGGAAACTTGCATTTGCCCCGAGCATCACGCCAAACCCTGCTGCCATGGAGCAGGCACAACAGCAGCCTGCCCTGGGTGCCATTACAGAGCAGGATTCCCTCTTGAAGCCCACCCGGTGACTCCCAGCCACTGCTGCTTGTGGAGGTCCAGCAACAGTCTCTCTTCTATTATATGAGCTTTGGACCATACTCAAAATCATAAAAAGGGGCAAGCTCTTGCAGGCAGGCTATTGTGTCATACACACTGAGGCCTACCCAAGTTCATAGTGCAACCTGGTCAAACAGCACTTGTTATACTGCTTTTATAACATACAAATATTTGCCTTTGTGTTTTCCATCAGTAATAATGATCCATTCTCAGAGCAGCTGCTTTTCTGTGCAGGCAACACCAACCTTAAACCAGAGAGTGAGCAGCTGCAGCAGAAGTCAGCAGCAGCAGGCAAGTTTCCTTCCGTGGAAAGGAAGAGGACAGCCTGTGCAAGAAGCACATTTGCAGCAGAGGGCATGACGAACCATCTGCATTTCCCTCTTCTCCCCACTGCCTGCCTCCAGTAAGCTAAACCAGCCCCTAAAGCAACCCCCTCCTCCAGGGGTCCAGCAGCCTTCGCACTGCAGAGGAGCCCTGATGGAAGGAGGTCTGGATTCTGTGGTAACAGGATGTGGTGGCAGGAACCCTCGTGGCTCTGGTCACCGCAAACATCTCCGGGAAACCCAGTCAGATGCAGGACGAGGATATCCTTGCAACAGGGGTTACCTTTCGTTGTGTCTACGCCTGTGCCTCGTAGAGCAGGGTTTTCCACCACAAGGGACAGATGGATAAACGTAGCAGAGTGACTCAAATATGATTCCTCTAAATAGCATTAAAGAACAAATGCCAGAGGGCACCACTTTGAGGTTTTGCGATTTTCTACGCAGTAGCTTGCATGCATCCCTTTTACCGTCTGTGCTGGCTCTGGCAGAGCGGTCAGATTACATTCCACTTTTCTGAGCTTGAGGGTGCTTGGGATGATATCAACAAGCAATAGAAACAGATCCTTCAGGCCACAGTTAAATCTCTCTGATTGATCTGCTTTTCCTTGTTCTATTTCCTTCTGGCACAGTATGAAGAAAGCCCTGCACCATAAATGATGTCAGTCAGTGCCCTGGAGATGGATGATGAGCTTTGAATTCTATTGACTTCTGAAATATGGTGAAGGTTTGTTTTGGTCCCATTTGTGGGAAAGAAGAAATGACATCAGGAAGGTGACACTTACCATGAACAGAGAAGTGGCAGAGGTTTCTTAAACATATTTATTGCTTTTAGATGAGATCTTTCACATGTGCTGGGGGAAACAGCAAAGCAAGGAAAACTTTCCCATTTTGCTTGCAAGAACCATACAAATTCAAGGGCATTTTGGCACATGAACTGGCTGAATTACAGTAACTTTGAAACCCATGCTGTTAACAACACAGTAAATACAGGAGTTTAGATTAGATACTGTAGAAGTTCTGCTCTACTGAGTAATTCCTTTGGCCTTGATCAGAGCAGGAATACTGGACCAGGAGAGCCCATGATACAACACAGCATGGGCATTTTTAAGCTCTTCACCCCCCTCCCTCATCATAAAGAGTGTGTATTTTAGGAAGTTAAAAGTAATCTTTATTTTGGCCAAATTCTTTCTATCTTACAAAGAATTCCAGATGCTTTCAGTGAGCCAACTTGCCCTATAAAGTAAATATTACGGAGTAGTGGAAGAACCCATCCCATTGCCACAGAGGGGAAGAGGAGTCCTTGTCATTAAACCAGGTAACTGGTTTATTGCATATTTGCTAATGCACACTCCCACAGGCTTGAACTCCCATCTGATAGAAACATTTATGCTCTTCACCGGTGCTAAGCAAGGAAAGGGATGTGACTGCTCTGCACGAAGAAGCTGAGCAGATGGTACCTCAGGAAGCAAACGCCCGTGTCCTCTGACAGGCGCCCAAGACAAACCACTTGGAAAGATCATCTTGTGGCTGAAGCACAAGACAAGGAGGGCTGAGCCCTGCTCCCAGCAGAGCTGCTCCACGCTCAGTGTGTGACCCAGAGCAAGTCACGAATTCTCTGTTCCTGTTTCCTCCTTGGTGAAATGATGACGATGATCATGCCTATTCTCAGCAGAACTGTGAGTATTCATTATCTTACATTTCCAAGAGTTTCTCATTCTTTGCAGGAAATACACTGCAAATATTGCTGCCCTACCACTACACCGCCATGTTATCAACTCGAACAAGTGCATTGTACGAACTTCACCCCTGCCACACTTACTCTCACAATATGCTCCGTCAGAAAACAGCACTCACACGAAAGCACTGTTCATATCAGTCAAACAAAGGAGAACCTGAAAGGCTGCCTGGGAGCAGCATCTCTCCAGGCTTGCCTTGCAGGTTATCAGAATACGGAATATTAGATTAATGGGTTCTTTGACAAAGTACGACTTATCCCCTACTATTTTGTACTGCTGCTTGCCCAAAGCATTGGACATGGAAAGTTGCATCCTGTGCAACCACTTACAGACTCAGAATTAAGCACGTGTTGAATGCAGTGGAAAGTCTTTATGCATCAACCCCAAATAAAGACAAGTTCCCTGTTTTGCATCCTCTGAAAAGCTATGAATCGAGAGGTGAGAAATAATGAGGAGCTCCTCCTGTCCTCCCGGGTCCTACCTCAGGGTATCCAAAACATGCTGGGAGCTATAGGATGGAAATCCGTATTTCCAGGGTGTGGTCAAGAGTTGAGTAGGCTCCAGGCAGTAAGGAGATTCCAAAGGGAACAACTGCCCAAACCCAAATGGATCCAGAAGGAAGCAAATTGCAATAGTTAGTGACCTGAAGCAAAGGTATGAAGAACACTGAGGTCTGCTGATCACAGTCCTGAACACCAGGGCTGTGCATCAGGGAGACAGATACAGCAGGTACTGAGGAACAGGACAAACCACCTGAAAGCCATGATGTAACTTTACTTGTGAATCATGTGGGCTCATTCACATACATAAGGAGGGCACCTGGGAAGCAGCGATTGAAGAGAAGCCTAAGGAGGGAAGATGGTCAGAACTAAACATATGTTTTAGAGGGGGAAAAAAGGCCTGTGTGGTTTTAGGCAACATATTTAGGACCAGGGATCCAGAGGAAGGGCTGTCAGGACTATGCGGTCAGACATCAAATTGTAAGCTGTAGACACCAGAGGGTTTTTGTTTTGGTTTGTTTCCTTAACTTGTGTTTTTCATGAAGCTGCACCTTGTTCTCAGGGAACACAGCCATGGCCCAGTTATGGCACTGAGTGAGGGAGGCACTTGAAGCAACACAGCTGATCAAGACTAATGAGACCCAGAGAAATAGTAGACATTCAAATGAAAGACATGCAAATGGTAGCGAGGGTGCCAAACATTGATTAATGGAGGAAATAAAGTGCCTGTAGGATCCGCAGACAGTCTGCCAGTCTAGAGGGGTCTAAATAACCTGAAGGGAGAGGAGTCATGTTTATGATGTACACTTCGAGCAAAGCAAGATTCTGTTTTCCGAATCTGAACCACTGGAGGAAACCCGATGTGCGCCACTCATGAGGCTCAGCGAGAGCTGGCTGTAGAAAGCGGTCTTTCTGAAGACAGGGGAAGACCAGCAATGATGCCAACCGTAAAGCACGCTGACCATTAGCCACCTGGCACTGCACGAAGCTGCAAAATGAGCACACTCTGTTTGCAAACAGCCACAGAGCCAAACCTTGCTCAGTTCTTTCCTCTCACGAAGAAAGGGCTGCTCTTGTGGGGCCGCTGACCTGGGGCTGCGGCTTGGCTCCCAGCTCTGTCCTGAGCGACACGTGAACCTCCAGGAGGGTTACACAGCAGATCTGGGCCCCAGTGTTCCAGGGGCTCACAGCAAGGACCCCAATCCCGGGGCCGCACAGGGGTGCCTGCACTGGGGATGGTGGGGTGGTCAGAGCACGAGGGACGCTGGAAAGCTGCAGCTGGGCTCATCCTACATCGGAGGAACAAGAGTGCTCACGCTTTCTTGTATACATGGGTTTGGTAGGGTGGAGTCTGCCTTAGTTTTACTCCACATGCAAATTATATCCCTCAGCGACCTCACTGGAAACATTTTCTGGCTTCTCACACCCTTCCCCGGGCAGGAGCGGGCTGCTTTCCCTGCACATCCTCCGGCTTCCTTTGGAACTTTGGGTTTGGGCTATTTTGATTTGAGAGAAGGGAGAGAAGGCTGAGACCGGCCAAGCTGCGGGGGAAACCAAAACCAAAACCCGACCAACCAGGAGGCAGGAGAAGCCCGGCGGAGCTGCTGTGCTGATACCGCTCTGGCCGTGCCGGAGGGGCCAGGCGCCGCGGGACCCGGCTTCGCCACCTCCTCGGAGCGAGGAGGCAAACTCCCCGGGCTGTGATGCGCACCCGCCTCCCCCTGCTCCCGCTCGCCCTGGCAGCGCACCCTTACCTGCTTGCCAGCAGCAGCGAGGCACAGGAGAAGGAGCCAGCGGCCTGACGGGACGGGCATGTCTGGGTGTCCGGGTCTGCCTCCTCCCGTGGCTCCTTTTCCTGCCACAGAAGAGAAACTAGATCCTTGCAGGCAAGCCCCGGCGCCCCGGCAGCAGAGCGAGGCACATTTGAGCCAGTTACTTCTCTTTCTTCCTTTCCTTCCTCTCAGCTACACGAGGGGAGAAGAGAGAAGAAGAAGGATAAAAAAAAAGTGCCTGGCTGCAGTTCCCACAGCATTTCCTCAGCCCTGACATGCAGGCTTCCCCCCCGCTTCTTGTCCCTCCCTTTCCCTTCTCCACCCCCTTTTACAAGAAGTTTAGTCACCATGCCCATGTCCCTCCTCCTGCCGATGGAGACGGCTTTCCCTGTCCTTCTCAGCAGGGACACCCATCCATCTGCCTCCCACCTGCTGTGCCCTCCCATCCCAGCCTTCCTCTCACCTGGCACCATCCCTTGCCCTGCATTTGCCTGCAACCGCTGCCTTCTCCCCACCACCTCTGGATACTGCCATACGCTGCCAGAGGACATCCCGGGCCTCGGGCAGCTTCCCACCTCACTCTTTGACCCACCCTGGTGCAACCACCCTCCTGCTGGCTCCTGCCCCTGGCATGGGGAAAGCCTCCCATCCTGTCCCATGCTCTATCCCATCCCATGCAGCAGCCCTGTGCATGCCAGCCTGGGCATTCTGGCACAGCTCCAGGCCCCCCTGCATCCTGTGCTTCGGCTGATGGCCAGAGCTGGAGGGTGGGATTGCTTCCAGGGGGAAGAAAAGCAGAAGATGAGCTTCGAGAGCTCTTCTCAAACACTACACATGGATGGCCCCAGTCCCTGCAACACAACGTGGGGCAATGCAGAGCAGCCTCCTGACCCCAGAACACACTCGTCACCAGCACCACTGGCCCAGCAGCAGCTGCCTGTGCTGTTCAAGCCTGGGCACAGCACATGATGCCCCTTGTCTCACAAGAGGAGCTGGAACCCTCGGTGGTAGGGCAGGACAGGGCAGTGCCGCTTGGCAGCGCCGATCTATGGGGGCTGAGGATCTGGCAGAGCCAGCCATGGCATTACACCACCTTCCCTGCCTCCCGTGCTCATACGCTGCTGCGAAATAAGCCAGGAGTGTGCTTGACTTGAACAAAAAAGGAAGTTGTTCTTTCACTTGTGGATTTAGATTTAACCCTTGACCAGGAAAAAACCAAAACAGTTACAGGTTGCTCTACACTTGCAAATAAACAAATAAATGTGAAAGATAAGGAGAACATTAAAACCCAATAAAATCCTTTACCTGTGTTGCTGTGGTGGGATTTCTGCACAGAGGAGCATTTCTCAGAGCCGTGAGCCATGACCTTCACTTCATCTCTGCACAGTTTCCAGGTGCCATAGAGCCAGAGCTTTTCACTCGTCCTTAATTTCCTTTCAGTAGCTAACACCTGCAAGCGCTGGGCCCCGCAAGCTGCAGAGGCCTGTGCTCAGACAGGTCTCAGTGCCCACATTCCCTCACCTGGTCTCCAACATGACATGGCTGGCAGCCCCTACATGGGTTTGATGTTCCGCAATGGGCCATGGGGCAGAATGACTCTGTGGATGTGCCTGGCTCAGGGCCAGCGCCTACTCCTGCTCCACATTCAGCTCAAGAAGAGCTAGGGCCAGTGACTTGCTGATGGGCTTTAGCAAGCCACAGAGCTTGTGATTGCAGTGTCAGAGCCCTGTTGATGTGCCAGATGAGCTGGGTTCCATCACGGTCGAGCTGGACAGGATACAGCTTTTGTACTGAACAGAACCGTTGCTGAGAATGAGGGGTGGGAGGGATGACCATGGCACCCAGCTTGCCGGTAGGCAACATGTGCACAGCCAGCTTCACCGGGGGCTTTGCAAGGTAAGGGTCATGTATGTGCCTTATGGCAGCAGCGGTATTCCCCATCGGTCCTAGAAGGAGCTTGGCAAGATGTGGGGCAATGCTGGGTGGTGGCTCTTCTGACAGAGCCGCGTTTGTCCACTGCTGACAACCCACAGCCCTGTGCTGGCCAGGGTGTTATCAAACGTTCGTATTTAAGGTACGAGGAAATGTTTCTCTTTAAACAGAACAGCCTGTTGAGCCTGTTCCCCTTTTCATGTTCAGCACAATACCAAGGCCATAGGCTGTGCTTATTTACCAGCTGCTCATTCTAACCACAGATTTACAGGAGCAAACTCACACTGCCATGAGCAGTTAGATGTGTTATTGGCTCACTCTAAAGGTGTTGAGTAAAGGCTTTGGAGGTGTTGAGTAAAGCCAAGCCCTGATCGGCCCAGGGGAGCTCCAGACGGTTCAGTATTGCATGCTAGCTCCATCACTGTTGCATTCTCACTCCTGATCTTGCCTACAGTATTTCATGTTCAGGCTGAAATCTCTCTCCTTTTCTACCACTATGTGAAAACAGCCTCTTTCTGAAAGCTCAGACATTTCCCTCTGAGCTGAACTTTATGTTTCGAGCCAAACCCGCAAAAGTCACTACTGGGTGCTTTATAGTCTTAATTATGTATTTCAGTAGGCTGTTAGAAACTGAAATGTGAATGCTAGAAAATACGAACTAGGGAATGTATAGGAGAAATTGCTGTCAATGCTCTTGCATTTATCGCATGCATCATTCTATGCAGCACAAGTAAAACCCAAATTACACAAAAACTGCTTTGTCGGCCTTTTGTAGAGAGTAGGTTTTTTTCTATAATACTTTTTTTTCAGCTGCTTTGCCATGCACCTATTTTGAATGAAACCAAAATGCTTGAAATCTGAAAGCTCTAAACTTACAGTGGTGTTCAGGCGCCTCCTGTTTCCATTCACCACTGTGGCACGCAAAGCCTCAACTGCACTGGCCTTCGGGATGCTTTTTCTAAAGAAGAGACATGGAAAACCATGTGCAGCCTCAGAGGTGCCACGCGATGGAAACAGTTCCGGGGGCAACAGCAGGATCCCTTCCTTGGTGAAACCTGCCGTGGGAAGCAAACCGGGCATGGCTGACTGCTCAGCGGGGCTGCGGTCAGTACGGGTGTCTTCTTGCCTCCTTCCTGGAGAGACAAAAATGGACATCGCATACTAAATACCGTACAAGAAGTACAGCACTGCAGTACTGCAAGTTCTGGAACTGTCCGAAAATAGAACCACTTCGTGCCTCTCTTCTGGAGCCTGGATAAACAGTGACACACTCCTCCCCTGCCCCTCACCTGCACAAAGGCCCTAACCACTCACGATGCTCCATTTCCCCAGGAGGGAGAACAGAAGGCTGCCTGTTAATCCTGGGTATTCAAACGATGTGAAGGAAACCTGGGCAGAGAAGCAAAACTGAAAGGCATGCGGTTGCACCCCAGGATGCCTTTCACACCGTGCAGGAAGGCTGTGATGGAGCTCCATCCTCCCACCTCTCACATCCTGTTGAGGGATGGGGGTGACAGGAAGGGTTTTATTGAATACAGATCAATATTTCTCTCCCGTTAGATGCTGTAAAGGTTGGTTAAAGTTTTGGACTCTGAACTAAACACAGGCTTTGCAAATATGAGCACCTGTCTCAGCAGGTGAGGGAGAAACCCAATGCAAAGTTAGACTGCAGGAAGGAGCCCTCTAAACCAGTTTGATCCCTGGGAGGCAGGTGGGTCACAGCAAAGCTCCCGGAGTAACAGCAACCCAGGCACAGAGCTCTCTGGGGGGGCAGGGAGAAGGGCTGCCTGCAGCTGCCTCATCAGTTACCACAGGGAGAGGGACCTACTGCATCACCCAGCACATGGAGCTTTCGGCACTGGGCTAAAGGGAAGAAAAGGTAGAAAAATATCTGCACGCTTTTAGTACAGAGAGCTCTAATTTTATTTCTAGCTATTAAAATAATCCATTAAAATACATTAAAATCTATTATTTACAAGAAGTAAATCATACACAAAACCATGGCACCAACCTGAAACTGCCTTCTTCCTGTGAAATGCAGATTTCCATAGCAGACTATTGCCCAATCTCCCTGAGATTCTCAAACGCACACATTTTTCATGACAGAGCAACTATAACAAAGCTCCTCAGTCACACTGGTGTGGTTTACCCACCTTTTACAATCCCACAGAACTGAATGCCTGTCAAAACCCTGCAGTCTGCAGCATTCAGAGGGTATAAGCTCACAACCAGCCACCGCTATGTGTCAAATGTTCGAAGTATGTACAAGCGTGCAGTGAACCTACAGGTTGTCGCCCGCCGCTGTGGCAGTAACAATGCCTACATGCTTCTGGAAGGAAATGCAAAACTGCGGTGAGTTTTTAACTTATTTGCTTGTGCTTGTAAGAGAGACCAACCTGATGACCTCCACAACTCAAGTCATATGTTCATCCCTAGGACAAGAGCCATGCTGGCACAAACTGGGCAGCTTGTGCTGCCCAGGATACACCTCAAGCTCTGTCCTGCCTGGAGATGAGTGTTTTAGGCTAGCAAACATCCACCAACCCCTCACTCAGCAGGATAACTGAGACCATAACTCCTCAAGCACCATTCAACACCCCGTTTCCAGTTCCACAGAGCCAGCCTGTCATTTTATCTACAAGCACACTTAATCTTGAGCTCCTTTGAAAACTCAGAGTACTGAGATGACTCATACTTAGATCAATAGAGAGCATTCATCCCTCAGCAAAGGATCTAATCTAAACAAAACGTTATTGCCTATTAAACACTGCAGCTGCTTCTTCCCTGTCAGCACTTCCCCATCCCTTTGCAGCATGTTTAAAGGGAAGGTAGAACACGCCTGGCAGAACGACACAAAGGATCCTACAAGGCACGCACATGCTTTGCTGTTGCAACTTCAGCAGATCTCCATTGCAGCGCCTCTACCTCAGCTGCAACTGAGGCTGAAGAGGCTTCTCAGGTTTTGGGGAATGGGAAAAACCTCCATTAAAGCACAGGGCAAGGAGCAGCAGCACAAGAGCACAATCACTGGTTTTGGAATGGCAATATTAAAATACACTGCGAACAGCCCTATTTGTATACGTGCAGTATTTAAATGGTAGAACGAAAAGATATCTGCCTCCGTGGGATACAAAAGCTGACAGTTTAGGTGCAGACCAGCCTGAAATATGATGAATAAGGGATGCGGTGAGGAGCACATGCGATACCAGTGCTGGGAAAGGAACCAGACTGACCGACCACTGTCACGGCGTCAGCCCTTTAAGCCAGCTCCTGAGTCACCTTTTCAAGTCACAGACTTCTACAGTAGAACTGCTCATGCTCCAAGTTTCAAGGAGCTAGATTTTCAGTCCAGGAAGTCTTTCACTACTTTGGAAGCAAGCTGGAAGATCAAGCTCAGCATGTAGTGCAGGTGCCCCCAAACATACAGGCTGTTTGCCACTGACATGCCCATTCCAAAGTCTACAAGCAGAACCACCTTTTCTTACAGCTTACCTGTAAGCATGAAAGCTAAAGGCAAAACACTTCAGAAACAGCTTCTCTGGAAAATGATTACTCATTCATGGTTACTCATCTAGACTAGTTAACATATGATATATTAGTATTCGGTACTAACATCCGGGACCCAGTTAGCCTACTTATCCAACAACAGCCTTTGCTGACCAATTTTATAGTCTAGACCAAATTAGCTACATATCCAAATATGCTTGCTAGAACCGTTAGCCACATGCGCTCAGCAAACCACCAAACCTGTTCCCTTGAAGCCTTATTGCCCAGCACCATTCTGCAGTCCTGTAATTAATCAGCATTTGCATCTGATGCAAGAAATTCTGTGATTCTACCTAGGATTAATGCCATGCCGATCAGCTCGCTACAGCACCGTAATCAGCGATTTTCTGCTCCATGCTGGTTCTCTCTGGTTTAGTTAAATACCAGCATCAGTAAGTTTCACATGGGAAATTACTTAAAACAGCTTAAAGGCATGACACCTACCTTTAGGAACTGCAGTAAAATGCAGAGCCGCTTACTCCTGGGACAGGAAAATGCCATTAACACTGTCACAACAGCGGCAGAACAGAAATACTCCACACTTCTGCTTTTTCTGTACCATTTTGAATCATCATCCATATGTAGCAATAAATTCCCATAATATATTACAAAAACTCCTTGTTATTCACAACAAATCTTTTTTTCCTGGGTTTTTGTTCATCTTTCAATCTTAACAGTTTAATTTGCAAACGTGAGCTTCCTCAGTTTCCAAATCTGTTCAAACACTGCTTTTAGCTCCCCTAATGAGAATATACTTTTATGCACAGTGATAACAGTGTTTTTTCCTCCTCTTAGTGTGAAAGCGGAGTGGGAAGAGGCTGACAAGAGAAGAATGTGCAGCTTTTCTTAAGGAGCTCCCTTTATTCGCCTCAATTAGAAGACTGGAAAAGAGTAATTTGCCACATTTATGCTCTAGAAAACAATCTCTTTCAGAACAAACCATGTAATATCAGTCAGCCTTACGTTTAATCTGCAGAATTAAATCATTAACACTCATTCAGGCAGCTGAAGAGCCATTTAGCCCACTGAGCACTTTTGCTTGAGAGCGCAAGAGCCAGCCTTTTAAATAAAGATACTAAGATTCCGAAATTTCACTAAGGGCAGCAGGAGAGCTTCGATGTACTCCCTATTTACAGCAAACAAGATGCAGAAGTTCAGGCAGAGCTAATGAAGCCATCATCCTGTTTTTACAGAATCCTTATTTAGGCAAAGTCATAAGCAATTGACTTTGGGGGTGATTTGCTTTCCATGCTGGATATCCAGCTGTCATCTTTTAATGATGCATTTTCTCCCAAAAGATTCACTTGTTTTGTGTAATAGGAGGAAAAAAAAAAACCCAGCACAAAACCAACACTTTTCTCTCCCAACCTTTTCTTTCCCAATTTCTCTCTTTTCTTTCCCAATCCCAAATTGGGATCAGTGCCATAGCTAGGAGGAAAAAGAACAAAACACACCCTGAACATTCCCAAAAGCTGCACAGAGTAACTTTTTGCAATCTTCCTGAAAATCTGTCAGTGTCTGCTAAGTTAACAAACAGAGGCCTGAAATGCAGGAGATAAAACTCCTGAAGACAACCTGCGCAACTGTTGCCCACACTGAATTTTTTTCACATCAGTAGTTACTGTGCTGGTCTTCCTGGGAACCTCACTCAAATTCCTTCTTGGATCAATTGGCATGAAGTAAAATGCAGACTAGAAAAAGCTAAATTATGCAAGGGCTTAGAGACATTGGACCTACCTGGGCAAAGACCCAACATTTATACCGACAAACCAAAGAGTCTCATCCCACAATCACCCATAGCTAAACTGCTGTCAGTGTTTTTCGGCTGTGACATTAGCAGGTTTCCAGACCCTGGCTGGGGTTCAGTGTGGACTAGGGAGTCACTCTCAGAGGCAGCCTGCAGGCAGCTGTGCTGCTTTGGAAAGTAGAAGTTTAACCATAAAGAAATCATTTTGGTCTCATGACTAGAGTTCTCTGGCACTGCAGCTACTGGAACAGACACAGAAGAGAGAAGGAAGGGAGTGGGGGAACAGAGCACAGGAGAGGAGGAGGCCCTGCACGAAAATGGCAATAAAGCCACATGACCAGTCTACCATCTACTACATAAAGAAATTTCAGGCGAAATAATGCTTGCACATTAGACCTCTCTCCTGTAATAGCTGTTTTGATGTGACAACCGTATCCTGGGCTGCATCAAAAGGAGCGTGACCAGCAGGTTGAAGGAGGTGATCCTGCCCCTCTACTCCGCTCTTGTGAGACCCCACCTGGGGTACTGTGCTCAGCTTTGGGGCCCTCAACATAAAAAGGACATGGAACTGCTGGAACAAGTCCAGAGGAGGGCCACGAGGATGATCAGGGGACTGGAGCACCTCCCGTATGAAGACAGGCTGAGAAAGTTGGGGCTGTTCAGCCTGGAGAAGAGAAGGCTGTGTGGGGACCTCATAGCAGCCTTCCAGTATCTGAAGGGGGCCTATAGGGATGCTGGGGAGGGACTCTTCATCAGGGACTGTAGTGACAGGACAAGGGGTAATGGGTTAAAACTTAAACAGGGGAAGTTTAGATTGGATACAAGGAGGAAATTCTTTCCTGTTAGGGTGGTGAGGCACTGGAATGGGTTGCCCAGGGAGGTTGTGAATGCTCCATCCCTGGCAGTGTTCAAGGCCAGGGTGGACAAAGCCTTGGGTGAGATGCTTTAGTGTGAGGTGTCCCTGCCCATGGCAAGGGGGTTGGAACTGGATGATCTTAAGGTCCTTTCCAACCCTAACTATTCTATGATTCTATGATTCTATATACTGAAAGACTTAACATCAGACCATACAGTCACACAGTGTCCTAATGACAGGGACGGTTATCTGACATTTCAACCCTAACTGTTCTATGATTCTATAATCTTTTTTTGGAGAAGACTAGAAGTAACAAGACAAGGCAGGTATACAAAACTTTTTATTGACAACAGAACAATAGAGAGGAATGTCACCACTTCCCATTCCTCAGGAATGTCTCCATTTCACAGTCAGTCTGCTAAAAGTATACTTTCATGGTAACAAGCAATATGAAGGCATGGAGCTGTCTGTAATCTCAAGAACATGTTTCATCAGTGCAGTGTAAAGAGTCTGACAGTGTGCAAGTGTGCCCTGTCACAACACAAACATGGCAGGCAACTGTATATGCAGAGCCAACAGGAACAGACATGAAGCAGTTGGAAGAAGCCCCAAGTTATCTCTGTTATTTTTGTCTAAGGGCAATACCTGAAGTGCTACTCCATCCAATTCTGCTTCTGAAGCGAGTACTTTCTTCCCTCATGCCTTTTGCTTCCCCTGTCCTCAAAGATGTTAATGCTTCCAACTGAATGGAGCCATGTCAGAGAATGCCTGAGCTTTATATTTTGCAACCTCACACCAGTTCATGCATGCACTTAAGTTTGCTTTCAGAAGCTTACATTGACATAAAGAAGGAGAGAAAAAAGAAAGTGCTGCATAAGAATAGAAGGATTTAGTTGTTAATGCTTCCTTGCTAACAAAAGTATTTGGTAGTTGTTGAAGATACTCCTTGCAATGTCATTTGTATAAAGTATGTATGCAGCCTACCTAACATTTTAAAGAAACTGCATGTCAAACATAACAATTTCAAATACTCTGATGTTAAATTTGAACTGAGATTCAACCTAAATGACAACTAAAAGAAAAATCTTAATTTTAGCTTTCACAGTACACAGAACTGCACTCTGAGCGCAAGACGAAAGCACTCTTTCTCCTACATAACTTTCCTCTGCCTGCAGGACTGTTCTAGGACCCTTAGTCCTTAAGTATATTAGCTTATACATTTATTAACTTGTATTAATTTATCATGTTTTTCCTTTACTTAGTGGATGTGCCCCTGGATGTGCAGACTGGCTGTTAAAGTGCTCTAAAACAAAACAAAAAAACCCCAACAAAAGAAAACATCCCTCAAAAAACCACAACAGGTGTGAGAATATTATCTGAAGGACTTTGTACAGCATTTACAATGTCAGCGTAAAGCATCTGAAACATGAGCATTCCCTGCAGACTGATGCAAACAGCTCGTACATTAGCTACTGCAATTCCTCTGGATTCAAGATGCACAATACTTACAAAAACAATCCTAGAAGCACAGACAAATGCTGGTGGCTCTTCCTCTTCTGTTTAGAAACATCATAAAAAAATCTGCATTACTCTGTCATAATTTAAATACATAAGTAATCTCCACTTTTATTACTTCATGACAATGACTTCAAATTTACATTATTTTAAGTACCGTCATAATAGCTCCATGTATAATACAGATACTTGCTGATATCCTGTCAGAAAATAAAATAGAAAAATCAAAACCCAAACAACCTCCCGCTATATAAAAAAAATTATGCTGGAAAGACAAGAACACAGAACAGGGACTTGGTACAGACTATGATTTCAGTTTTATATCAACCACAGGTAACCCAAAATTAACAGATACACAGCGATATTCAAAAGCAGTGCAAATATCTTTGGAGGTTAGAATAAAATTATACAACAAGAACATAAGACAGAAGAAATTAAAAGGCAAGTACTTCAAGTACAGGAACCAGTCTCTGTGAGGTCCATTTTAGTGTTAGCTGGGGGTTCCTTTTCCCACCTTACTTCTTCCTCTGAAACACATTAGCCAGCATTGCACCTGATGTTGTCAGCTGGCCCATCTTGTTCAAAAACTTGGTCTTTGTGTCTTCACTCACAAGGCTTGCCGCAATCGACATCGAGCTAGGAAAGTAAAGATATTAGTGACATAAGACTACAAAGGAAAAAACAACACTGTGCTGTTATTTAATAAGCAGCTGAATTGTCCTTGCATTCTAGAGGTTTCAACATCACAAAGGACCAGTCCATCAAGAACTGAAAAACCATGACCACCCAGCCCAAACATACACTGTTATATTAATTATTGTGTTCACATAGTCCTAGTGAAACCTGTAGAATATTTTCGTGCACACTACTTTTCATTGCCTTTGGAAGTCACCACATTAGCACTTGTTAGCTATTGGGCAACTGCCCTAGTGACAAATACCTCTGTGGAAGACTGACTTAATCCCCACATAAGAAATGTCAATCCTTACACTCAATTAGTATAAGAACAACGGTCCTAGGTCAGAGCAAGGACCTGTCTAGCCCACGTATCTTGCTTCCAACAGTGACCATTAGGAGGTATGCAGGGAAACAGTAAATAAAAAGTAAGCACAAAACAGTGACCTCTCTTAATTTGCAACTCTCTTGTTTTCCAACTGTTTCATCATGAACAGAGTTTAAAATTGGTGTGGACTGTCATCTAGCAACTCCCAATGAATCTTTATTTAACATTACTTGTTTGGCTTTCCCTCAATCCCCTTGTAAACTTCTGGTAAATCCCACCCTGTGGCACTGAGTCCTACTAGTTCATTAGTCCTTGCTGGGTAAAGAGCTTTCTCCTGGCTGGCGTGAATGTGACTCCTACAACCTTTCCTTGCATGTTCTTAGTTCATATGCACTAGAGAAAACAATGGAGAGTCCAAAATTTCCCCCAAGAAACTGGACTAGAAGGAGCAACCCAATCAATGCTGAGCCTATCAGATGCTACAACCTTAAACTTTACTAAATTATCCAAATGCTGCAATGTATTTATTTTTAATTTGAAATGTATGAGTGAGCTCTATTTCAGATATATGTAACTTCAGCATAGTAGGAGTAATCTGTCTTAAGACAGAATGTAACAGGCAAAAATATGATAGGAGTATTAATAAATATTCTATACTTCCTATATTTGTAGTTAAAATGGCAAACATTTTTCAGCATTAGACAAGACCAATTTTACAAAACACTACCAGTGAAATTCTCCCTTGTGAGCTCAGCATGGACCCTGCATTTCAATTATACCTAAGAGCAGATCTGTCTTACTGGCACAGGCCTGCTTCCAGACACTGACTCTTCAGTCTGCAAGGTTATAACAGTTCCGCAGACACTTCTGCATCAAGGCAGGTCAAATTAATTAACTTCAAACCGCTTCAACAGAATTTGAATGATTTCTTCAAAGGTAGCAGGGATGCAATCAGTAATTTTTTGCCATTTCATACCACAAGAAAAGGTAATGAATACAGGCTCTTTTTAAACAGAGTACTTCAGAAACCAAAAGGGAAGCTTCTCACTAATGCTGTCTTACGGATTTACAGATAACTTAATTGTATCATAAATATATCCCCTCAAATGTATTCCACATCCCTTCTACTTTTGAAGCTGAATTGACACCCTGTCTTCTGCAGGACCCAGATCTTTGAAGGGGCCTTAGGTACACATAGCCCATCTGAAGAGTATCACAAAGCATACTGTTGTTAACTGCTAAAGAAAATGTTTAGCAAAAGCAGCTATCCAAGATTTAAAAAGACAAAGTTTAATCTTTTTTTAAAACCTATTTCTGTGACCCTGTATTATTTGACCAACCTTTCTAACAGTAAGGGGCAAAGACAAGATGACCAGCAGCATCTTACGACTGCTTTTGCATACAGTCTTAGGGTTTTTGTACATTTATTCTCATGTTAAAAATCAGTAATTTATCTCCTAGTTGCACTTAAATTCTTCATCAAATACATATTTAACACTGAAATTAGGAACTGAAATTGGCAAGGGCTTAGCAAGGAAAAAAAAACCCCACATTCATGTATATGAAAAGGTCATTTCTTCAGTGGCAAAATATTTCATGTTAATTTTGTACAGTAAAGGATTGCAACCACAGCCTGGCTTTGAGTAAGAAAGGTGAAGGCTAATTAAAGAATGAAGCAATGCATTTCAAAGACATCCTTTTCAAACCTTGCAGTTTCCAGCAGCTGCATTCTAAAAGAAAACACTGGACGTTGAATCATGATTGCATTTATCTGTTTCTGCAAGTGCTTAACAGGACTAACTGTGATTTCAAAATATTTTCATAAGCAGGATTTTAAGTAATACAGATCTCTCACATTTAGGCTGACATGTCTTGCACTGATACAAGCTAAAGCAAGGTAAGCCTAAACCCTACATAAAATAAGCTGATCACTCAAACTCTAGCCACACGGAGAACAGCTTTGAGGAATTAAATAGGTTAAAACATTTGAGAGCCAAAAGCACACATCAAAAAAGTTAAAACTCCTGTCCAACTGAAGAACACCACTTGAGAACTAGGAAGAGCTCAGCCAAGGAATTTTGTTTCATAACCTTTGGTTCAGGTAAGAAAATTAAAACCCCTTCAGATTAAGATTAATGGTGTTGTTTGAGGAGACCAGCTTGATATCATGTGTATTTGCTGCATTCTGGGAATATGTCTGCTTGAGAAGGAATTAATTTCATATTTTCTAATGATCTCTCCTAAATGGCTGTCAAATAGTTCCTTAAGAAATGATAAACGTTTATCAGACATAAAAGTTTTATATATTTAAACAGATATATCGCTTTTATTTTTTAATTTCCATAGTCTGAGGTGGTGGCTCTTTTACTGCACAAAGAATGAAAATGAAAAATCAAAGAAGATTATTGGTTAGTCTGTAGAATTAAAAAAAAAAAAAACAAAAACAAAAACAGTCCATAAAACCTCTACAGGGGAAATACTGACAAAGTAATAGATGCTCATATAGGCAACTGATTCTAATAAATCAATTCATTAGGCAAAATATTAAGTCATTGCTTAAGTGGAGGGATATCCTTGCACAGGTTGGTTGGTGAGTCTACAGCAATTGCTTAGCATCAGATCTGCAAAGAGTCTGGCTGTTAATTCTGACTTATCACAACTACCTACTGGGTAGCTACTACGCCAGGTACATAGTACAGGGAAGACCTTGATAAAACTAACACACACTACATGAGGTCACTTTTTACACTGGAAGAAACTGTTCTTGTGTACATTAGCCACATGCAAGCAAAACCAGTAGCCTGGAGCAGGTTATTACCATGACCAGAACAATTCTTTCAGCCTGCAGGCCATCCCAATAAAAGTGAGTTGCAAGGTGTGTGTCACATCCATTGCCCTAAGCATATAGGTCAAGCATTCCCTGCCATCTTGGATTCAGGACAGAAATTCAATTATTGCTTTAAATAGATAAACAATTAAGAACTAAGGAACATGGGAAAACAAGAGTATCATTGCAATGACAAAAAAATGTCCTGGAGACAAACAATCACAAATCGAAGTTTCTAAAATCTGCTTTCAAATACAGAGCATGTCAGTGCTGGATTTCTGGTCACAAGCCTCAGACACCATTAAGGAATACACTCTGCAGAGCGTAACTCTGGAGGCATATTAAAAAAAAAAAGAGAAGTTGAAGTCTTACCCCTGTGGTTCTTGGACGGTCTTGTTTTCCACTTTCTGTTCACACTCTTTTATCATGGAGCTTAAAATAACCTAAGACACATAACAGATACACATGATTTTCTTTTACATTAACACTTTGTACGAAACCTACTCCACAACTAATTCTAGCATTAACAGAACTATTTAAAGAGACTCTGTTGTTTTAAAAGTGCATTTAAATTCCAGCTATCTGATAACACCTTATGGCTAGAAACAACAAAATCATTCAAAATAAAGGAAGAAAATGTTTTTGAAATAGTTATGGAGTCCAAGACTGCCTCCTGTTTCCCCTGGCTTTTTAAAATAGATCCAAAGCAAACTCAGGCCTGAGACACACCTCCTTATCTTCCTTTTTTCAAACAATCCTTTTATTTATTAGCCATTAACTTCAACACACATTCATCTTCCCTCTATTTTCCTTTCGAGAGTTTTCAAGTACCTTTTAAAATTCATATCTTTACCAGCATCACACATGAAAGAAAAAGCAAGGAAAGCAACAGTGTGATGGCATTCTGAGACAAGTTTTTAGTGGAAAGGAAGTGCTAAAACCAACTTGGTATCATTTCACTGTTGTCTTCAAGGGTTTCTGTGAATTATGGCTTTTTCACTTTACTCAGGCAACTGCAGTGTTAAAGGTTTCTACAGAATATTTAAGACTAAAAACACACCCACACTGACATTTTACATTTTCCCAGCATACCAAAAATAAAGGAATGATTCCCAACAGCAAGCTTTGAAAGAAATCATACCATTCATTGGACAGATATATAACTCTGCTCACAACCGTACTGCTTTAACACATTAAACCAAAAGCATTTGAAACACACAAAGCAGTTGCAATGCAGAGCGTGAAACTATAAACATATTTAATGAATGGCAGCTTTCTCTACTCACAGCTCAGGAGGAAGCTAAGCACTTTGCGACACTAAACCTAAAATGTCAAAGCTACAAGCAACTAAAATCAGTAGTGTTTTACCAAAACTTGAACAAATACAATGAAGAAAAAAGCTTAATTTTAATCTCCAAAATACAGATCAGTCATGAATGGTTACTACCAAGTGGTAACTATTTAAAAACAGATTTTTATACATAAAAAAGCTGGTTTCTGTCAAATCCCTGTAAGACAGCTGCAGCACAAAATATCCTTTGAAACCATTTATTACACTGGTAAGCTGTGGCCCAGTCTGCAGATCAGTGCCACTTGTCACTCTATTTTTCCAGAAGTATTACTCTGACACTTGAAGCAGTTTGGGCAGCAGCTGTTACACACCCTTGAATGTTTCAGAAAGCAGCATTCAAACATGTGTACAAGTAACAGGACTACAGCTATTACTGCTCAATTTGCTGCCCTTCATTTGCATAAAATATGCAAGTACTTAAGAGTGCAGAGGTACAAGAGAAATACATTCAGAATTCCAGTGAAAAAGCAAGCTTTTCTTCCTGTATCAAAAGAAAGCCAAGATTTCTCAGCACAGCAGCCATAATTTTTGTTACTTAGCATTTCTACCTGTCCATTGGAACACTTCTGCATTTTGTACATCTAAGATGTGTGTTTCTACATGCATTTCTGGCAGTTGACTATTTCTCCGCAGAGGTCTTCAGCATAGAAATACATTTTAAAAGTTTTTCTGTTTTTAAAACTGTGTGAGCTATTCCCCACCCCCACCTCCCCACCCCCCACACCACGCTGTTCTGATGCCACTTATAAGTAAGCTCTCCTTAACTTTTGGTTTTAAATACCATTATGCTTCAAATTTTGCTGCCAGCTGCATCTCATACTTGGTTAGCAAACATAGCTGCTCACCTCATGCTCTGGCGAGAGATGTTCCATATCAGTTCGTAAACACTTAAGTCCTGGTAAAAAGTGATTGACCATTAGATCCTCTGAAATAACTAAACCCCAGGTGGTTAAGGCATTATAAGGATTGTCTTCTGAAATTATACATTTTTTTATTTTCTCTGTCTTCTGTTAATGTTCTACTGAACACAAGGACAACCCACAGCAGCAAAACCCAAGCAAATGATAGCATTTTTTACCACTTCATGACTAGCAAAAAGTAAAAAATATCTTAAACATATTTAACTTCACGTATTTCATATAGCTGTACTATTTTTATTTTTTTTTTTAATTTACAGTTTAAGATCAAGAGCTTTGGTTTTCTATTTTTTTTTTTTTGGGGTGGGGGGGGGGTTGATTGTGGTTTTTTTAAAGTATCTAGCAGTTCCACTGTGTTGGGTCTGACTGAGATGTAGTGAATTTTCCACAAAACACCCCTGATAGTGCTGTGCTTAGTAGTGGTAGCTAGAAAGCTGCTGATAACACCCCAGTGTTTGGCTGCTCCCAAGCAGTGCTCACACACCATCAAGGTTGTCTCTCAAACATTGTCCCCTTACCTCCAGGCTGGGGGTGGGCAAGAGCTGGGAGGAGACAGGTGGGAAGGCTGACCCAAACTGACCAAAGGGATAGTACACACCATAGGATGTCTGCTCAGCGATAAAAGCTGAGAGAAACGAATAGGAGCAGGGGCATTCATTATTATGACATTTGTCTTCTAGAGCAAAAGCTACATGAGCTTGAGGCCCTGCTTCCTGGAAGTGGTGAATAAATCATGTTTTCCTTTGCTTCTATGTGCAGCATTTGCTTTTGCTTTATTAAATTGACTTTATCTTGATCCACAAGATTTTTTCCATCTTCTTTTCTCCCCACCCTGTCCTGCTGAGGAAAGGATTGACAGAGCAGCTTGGTGGGCACCTGGCCTCCAGGCTAACCCAGCACACTCACTCAGCTTCTGTGAAAACCTCTTCTTTACACTGATCAGATCGTGTTTTACATCATACATTCAAAGACAAATTTAGTTATTTCTCAAGTATTAATCCTCTCCCCACACCAAACAATTAACAGCTTTGCCTAAAAAAGGATACAACAACAGGAAAGAGCACTGTAAGCTTCAAACAGGTGAGTAGCGATATCCAGTCTCTTCGAATCCACAGACTGCTGGTTGTTAACCAAGGCTAACTTGAGCAAGTGTGGAATAACAACTGTAAAAGTAAATACTGGAATAAGAATTTCAAATTGCTTTCTACAGACTTGCTTTGCATGAAACAGTTCCTAAGTGGAAATCACAGGCATCTGAAGCATCACACGTAAGTGTGGAATAAAAACTGCAAATAATGGCTTTTGATGGGACTGTCCTTAACAGCAGATTAACTCATCAGCTCAAACTCAAAACAAAACTACAGTAACACCACCTAAAATAAAATAGTACCTCAGAGTACATTTGAAATAGTAACAGTTTACAGAAAATATTTTGCAACATAACTACTCTCCTGCTGCTAAAGCTGTCTAAAACATGCTTCTATTTTACAAATACAGCTGATAAGCTAGTGACAGCAATATGCATGTCATGACAAATCTTCACTGACTACAGAGGAAGCCTAAGGAGTTTATAGCCTGTTAAACTAGACACCTACAGCTGGGAGGTGTGATAGCTCCTCGTGTGTTGTTTTTAAGTCTCTTTAAGACAGTGTAACAATCACTTGGCTCTTCCATGTGCTTTACATTTCAGGCCCATGAAGAAGAAGCTGTTTTGTTAATTGGCGCTGTGCTTACATTTAAAGTGTGTTGAATACTTGAAATTTATATGCCAGCAGGGGGTGAAGCAATGGGGGGTGGGGGAAAGAAGGAATTTTGCATATCAAGTGATTAAAACCAGATAACTTCAAACTTGCTCTGCAGCAAAGTGACCAGTCCCCTCTGGCTTTGAAATCGTTCATCATCCTGTGCCAGTGACACAGCAACGTTAGGTAAAATGAAAATTGTATTAGCATAGTCCTAAATACTGGGACAGATCAAACTTTGGAAACAAGTTTTCATCATGCTTTTTTGTAAATACAAACAAAAAACAAAAAAACAAACAAAAAAAAAAATCAATATAACCAGCATACTATTAGCTTTTAGAAAGAGGAAGACTGCATCCTCCACTGATGCAACTTACATTCATCTCTAAATCTGGGCTCAGCATTAGGTCCGACTCTTCCAAATGTTTTTATGATTTCTGTATGTAAAGAATGTTGGTCTTGATATTGAGGGTCCTCCAGGAAAGATGCCAGCTGCATTTTCACTCTTTCCAGAAGCTTGAATGTTCCCAGAGAAATAAAAAGTACACAAAAGAATGAAGATACTAGAAACCAGGATGCTTAGTTCAGAGTACGTTTATAATCTTCCTTATTTCAGCTGATACACCTTAGCCCTTCTGTTAATTTACTTTTTTTTTTTTCCTAACAGGATGTTCCAAACTCTTCAATGCAGCTGTAAGTTTTGAAGGCTATTATCAGTGTTTTAGTCTGAGCTATCTTTAACTACAGACAGGTGCTTCCATATAGCTGGTCTTTATTCCTGAGGTTTCCTGGTTTTGATACATTTTTTACCTGCTATTAATATTTCACTCTTACTATTAATATCTTTGGAGTTTTCCTGTTTAATTAGAACTGAATTCAGTTTATTTTTCTGGTAATATCTCGATATGCTGAAAAAAGTTCTGCAGAGGACACAGACGCAAGATAAGCATAAAACCAATGGAATGAAAAAGATTTCTTCAACTAAAGGCTAGAAAACTTGAAAATACAAATATATCTAAGATGACATAAGAATTTATTTGCATTCAAAGTTGTAAAAATAACATTTTCTGATACATTTTGGAAGGCAATATCACCTCTGTACTCTAAGGCTTCTTATAATCAGTGCAATGGATACAGTAATTTTTGTGTGGTAACAAAACAGTATTCTTCCCAAACTGATTATAGGCATGCATTCCAAGCTACAAAATTGTAACTTATCCATCTTCCAAGTACTTGTGAGTCATCACTGACTTCTTACTCACATTTCCTCAAACACATTCTTTTAGAAGATGTTGAAATTACAGGAAGAATGCAAGCTCTGCAAAAAGCTGCAAGGACTTTAAGAAGATAGGCGATTGTACAGTTTTTACAGAAAACAAAATACAGTATTTCTACAGCTTACAGCAGAATCCTGGGTGCCTTTTTCAGGATTCTGAGCTATTACTAAAGAATTGCGTATCTATATTACCCTTGAGGATTAATTCAGTTATGTCACTATGATGTCTTTTAATGCCATCTTGAACACAATGGGCTAAATCAGAAGATGACAGGAACTACTTTTGAAGAGACTTGTGCTCTTCTGAAGTAGTTGGAAGTCAAGCAGGATATCCTAAAGCATCTTGGTAGATGAATCCTACCACATCTTTGGTTAGCATTTAATGTAAGACTATTCTATTTGGAAATAATGGACTTGAATTTCTCAACTCTACTGGAAAATGTTTTTAAAAATAATTTGAGCATGGGACTTCCCATCTTCTAGCACAGGCCTCCCCCTCTACATATTTGGTTTAATTTGTTTATATTGGGTTTGGTATTTAGAAGGAAATGTTTTTATTAGTTACAAGAGGGTTGGTTTGTTCCTCTCCTCCACGACCACTGCAAAACTGGAAAGCATTTTGGAAGAGAATATAACAGGAAGAAATAATTTATAAGTTGCATTTTTTTTCCTTTCTCCAAGCTCGTTAATATATTACTGGATTTATGGATTTCCAAAAAAAAAAAAAAAATCACCCACTTCTTATGCTACAAAAACAACAGCCTGAGAACAGGTGTCTTACCTCTCTCTGAGTTACAGTTTCCATGATGGTCCCAAAAGCAGGAATTGTTGCAATCCTCACTGAACTACAACAGAAAAATAGAGTCTTTAAATATGTGTGAAACATTAAAAATAAAATCAATAAAAAATAAAGCCAAATTACAAAATTAGTAATTTTAAGTTACATTAGTTTCTAGCAATGACAAAACAAAACAAAACAAAACAAAAGCAGATCAGGAAAAAGACAGGATTAACTCAAGGTCTCAATCTGAAACTCACAATTCAGGATCACTGGACAAGGTAACAAGGGCCGGAGCAACCCGCTTGTCAACTAACGCTTCACTCATGCCTCGAAGAGTCAGCTGTAAACCAGTCAACATGCAATAAAAAACGGTTTGGTAAACTTGAACTAGGTTAGCTGTGACTGAGGATGGGCAGGCAGAGTCTTGGGTTTTTTCTTGGTTTAGTCACCCACACAAGGCATTAAAATGATTAAAACTCTACTCATGCTGTAGCATTTATTAGTAAACCTGTTAGTGAGATTTGCAAAGCATCCCTCCATAGCTTGAAAGAAATATCACATCAGAATGTCCAGGAAATTAAGTACTATTGTTGCCTATCAGAAATTAAACTCAGCCAAAAAACTGTTCTGTATTTTAGTAACGCAGACGACATTTAATTCTGCAGTAGTAAAGCTGACAGCATTACAGAACACATTACTATCCACCTTTCTCCTAAGAAATTATGTAAGCAAATTTCAAAACTGAGAATATGATTAAATATAAGAAACCATAAACACTGAATGACATTAAGTTTTCTATTTAAAGTTTATTCAGCAGTTTTACCCAATATCTAGGTGTTGCAATAAATATTTTAATTTGTAAATTATTTAAAAGTTACATTTGTTTAAAAATACATTTTAGTTCAGCTAACTTAAGAAACAGAACTGATGGTTATTTCTTCCTAAGTATTAAGAGGGATGCTAGGTATATAAGGCAAGTCAGAAAACTTACATTTCAGGGTCACTGGAGAGAGTAATGAGAGCAGGAACAACTCTCTGAGCTACCAGAGTTTCATGTACCCCCTTCACCAACAGCTGAATGGTCGGAGCAGGGGGGTATCACAGGTGATGCACACGGAAAGAGTGAGCACAGTATCATGGGAAGAAGAACAGCACGACCAAGAGAGAGAAAGAAAAAACACAAAAAAGCAAACCAAAATTAGAAGCTAAGCAAATACTGCTACACTAGTGCTTCATATATGCAAAGGCATGAAGAAAGCTGAAGTGGTCTGGCAATCAGCAGAAACCTACTGAATTACACAACATGATGATGTTTTCTCTATTTTCAGCTGTTTTAAAACTTGAACTCTCAAAAGTTTTGCAAGTAATTATGTATTAAAATACTAATTCTGTATTATAATTATGTATAATTAAATACTAAAGTGATGCCAATTTGAGCTTGACAGTTTAATTTAAATGCTGCTACTAACTCAAGAGAATTGTATTTATTATAGTAGGTGGCTTTGACATGAAAATAAATGTCTTTAGGCCAAATGCATGTAGTTTTCCCCATCCTCAGTGACACCTTTCAGACCTTGTACAGTGTGACAAACAACACCTTCCCAGATGCCATTAAGCCTTCCTTAAAGTCATGCAGGACTATTTTAGATTAAACCACCATCCAAGCAGTATGTATGCAAAATTTCCCAAGTTTCTCTTGTTGGTCTATGCAAGTAGAAAATGGAGAATCTTGTGATTATCCATGAAATGTATTCCAACAAGTCTTTCTGCAAACTAAGGAAGGAGATTTATTTGTTGCAATACATCCCAAATGTTAAAATCTGAGATCACAGTGAAATTTATTATCGATAAATATGTGGAAATTGTTTGAATTTTGATGTTCCCAGGTGATTTTTTTTTGCATTACTTATACAGCCATATATAAGCATACATTTGATGCATATGTAGCAGATCCCCTTTAAATGTTTTCAACATATCAAAACCAACGAATTTTCAAAAATTACAAGTTCCAAACTTTCTTATTTTCAGCAAAACAGGGTGAGTTTTTTGTCTGCGTTAATACAAAATGGAAATATCAAGGCTTTCCATTTTTTATCTCATGTAACGAAGCCTGCATATATTTGCTGGTTTTAAGAGATAAACATAAAAAGCTTATCTGTAGTTCCTATGAGAAATCTGAAATGTCATTACTCAATTTACATCATAAACACAAATTAAACTCCATGCTTTTCACCCCAGCAGTGTAACAAAAGAACACATAAGATCCACAGGACATAGGGAAATCAGTAGCTGCCAGTGTAGCACGCAGTACTGAAAGCAAGCAATATTTACACCGTCTAACTAGAGAGGGTTTTACATTCTGCTTTACGTTTGAGTGTTCCTGCTTACAAACTCTGAAATGAAACCAAAGTAAATTGTGAAAGATTGCAAGGAACCTGACTTTCCAGAAGCATTCTGTACAAAGCAGTCATTTTTATTAAGCAATATTTCTGTGTGCTTCTATGAGCATGCATGCATATGTGCACACATGCAGAAAACATATTGTGGCCTTGCAGATAGTAACTGGAGGAGGAAGAACGGGGAGAGAATTGTTAAGCTGTGTAAAAGTACTTGGAGGGGGAAAGCTGCAACTTCCTATACTATCTACTCAGAAACTATTAGTGATGCCAGTTCAGGTACTACATTTTAACATCAATATATTTCAGGATTATTTACAGTGGCAAGAACTTTAAGTGCTGATGTGTTGAGCTTATGGGCTAACTCTCCAAACAGCTGTTAAGGACATAGCTCACTGTTTGACTATGATGAACTTAATCTCATATATAGATATACCAGTCTTCCCATTGATTAAAATAGAGTATGCTTACTATTTTTAATTTTGAACAAATAGGGAACTGAGTTTTCTTTACTAATCTTAATTTCAAGAAAAGCCTAAAGGTAATACAGTGATTTGCAATACAAAATGCTTGGGATTTGTAGAATTAGCAAACAATTCAGAACGATCTTGCTACATAACTATGTGGACTGCCACATTTCTAATTATGGTAAAGCACAGTAAATAGCATTGTTCTGTTTTATAGAAAATAAAAAATGCTTTATAATTCAAGTGTTATTCTGAAGATAAGTGTCCCTAGCCTTGAACCTAAACAAACCAGTGAAATTTACAACTCAACTATGAGCTTCATGTTCAAACCAGCAGCAACAAAAGCCATTTACATCAACATTCAAATGGGAAACTACTGACTGAGGACATTAACACAGAAGCAACAGAAACAGCTGGATGGGCAAAGCTACGTAGCAGCTTGTAAGGTTACAGTGAGATACAATGAGACATACAAAGCAAATTTTTACCCTGCTTTGAATTCTCTAGACTAATGTGTGATAATTAGTTATGCATATTACACCTTAAAAATGGTAGCACATAGCTTCCTGCTCCTGAAGGAGAGAAAGGATAGAATGACTCCAAATCACTTCTGTGTCCTCTCAATCCTTAATGGGTTTGGTAATGCACTCTGGTAGGCTCAAATCATGGCAGTCCCTGTGCTGCCGTACAGACAGACCACTGTGCTGCTTAGAATCTTTCTAGCTCCAAGAGCTGTCCTGCAGGTGACATGCTATTTATTACATTATCTAATTGCTGGGCTTTGCCATTCAGTAGCCTCTGAGGTGTCAAATTCCCTGAATGAATGAGTCTTCCAAAAGTGAGGTGACTTCGCAGATTTATGTATTGCCATATATGCGTACCATGGCTACTGAGTAAATGGCAATATAAAACTATTTGCAAGTGAGAGAAGTGTCTTCAACACAGTTGCCTATGCTTAAGTAAAAAGTCACCTATATTAAGAAAGAAGCAATCAAATAGCATGCAGGTCTGACTAAAAATAATCAACATAAAATTGAATTTGAAAAGAAGCTGCAATCGAGACAACAAACAGCCTGCTGTAATTGAGGTTTTTCAAACATTTGGCTAATGCTTATTAAAAAAATAATCATTAAAAAAGTGTGTTATTACACATATAAAATATGAACACTTTGCTTGTTAAGTGAAAGAAAAAAAAACCCAACAAAAAACCCGAAGCCAAACAACAACTCAGAAACAGTCTAAGAGTGACCATGGGCAGGGACACTTCCCACTAGACCAGATTGCTTAAAGCCCCTTCCAACCTGGCCTTGAACACTTCCAGGAATGGGGCAGCCACCACTTCACTAGGAAACCCATTCCTGTCACCATTTTCATAGTGAAGAATTTCTTCCTTTAATCTAAATCTACCCAATTTAAAGCCATTACCCCTTGGCTTAAAGATCGTTTATTGCTTATCTGCAATGACTTGCAGAGCTACAGTAAAGAACACTAATGGTTAAGTGCTCCTTTTTTCTAGGCAAATCTGAGATTTGGTTTTGCAGACTGATACAAGGTTGAAGCTTCAGCTAGAGGTTCACTGCAAAGCTATCCAAATGAGTCAAATGTAGAAGAAACACTGAGAACAGAAGAAAAAATAAATGGACAGTGACAGTGTGATTACAAGTATGTCTAACATGCAAAAAAAGTAATCTTTGTTCAGCAAGTGGAGTATGTCCCAGAGTTTTTGTATATGCCCCTTTTAATTAACAGTTGATGAAACAAAGGCATGATATGGGAAAAAAAAAGCAAACTTATTAGTTAAATGAAACAGTTATCCTGAAAAAAATTATAGGTATTAAGGGAAAGATGAAGCTGTCATTAAGTGGCAAGTAAAGTAATCATAAAATATTTTAATTTTTACAAAAAATACAAAATAGATTGTTTGTTTTTACCACTATTACCTGGCACCAATAGAAACTAGTCTGAATTACCATGCAAATGTATTGTACAAGTATATACAAAAAGGACAGAAAACTGCTTATTTGTGAATTAGGCTACTGATGTGTTGAATAGCAAAAGCAACAGTTATCTACAGATATACAGAAAAATATGCTGTTGATACAGAATACAACTGCACCATAGCTTCCTGCTCCATCACACAGTACACAACTGACATAAGTAATCTGTAATTTTTAATGCAACAGCATCATCTGAATCACTGTTTTTAAAAATAAACTCTAGTTTTAAAACAGTGTAAAAAACGTTTGGATAAAACTTACCTCAAACATTCTAGCAGCTGTACATCGAACAAGAGCAGAAGTATGGACAACTCCATACCATAAGACTGTTAATAGCAGCTCATGATAAGCTGGGTTTGCACTAAAAGAAAACAATTGGGCAATCAAAAAAACCACCTCAGTCCCAAAGAACGAAGCACAACCAACACCTCCCAAACCCTGAATATGTTCTTTGCCTACAAAATGTAGTCTCTGGAATTCATTGCTCAACAAATCTACTCCAACTCCTTTCTGAAGGATACATAACATTTATCTAATTCGGAAGGACATGCAACATGCTGCTGTCTAGAAAATATGCTGCAATTCGAAGTTCATTAAAAAAGAACTTTAAAGAATAATTTTCAATACATTATGACCTTGAACTCAGTGCAAATACATATTTAGAGTATATCTTACTACTACAGAAAATAAAAATTTAATTTCCATTTTATTCTCAATGAGTGACTCTTGCAGGTTTGTTGCTTTTGTACGGCCTTTGGTTGCTTTTTGGTTTACATATCTGAATTTTTTACAACTTTTTAATCTACAGACTGAAAGTTTAAATTTTGTGAAACACCAAGGAATATATACTCAAAGGAATGTATACTCCTTTTTCACCGAGAGCATCACAGTTATTACAGACAGATTAGCAGGTTTTGATAAAAACTTCTGATGCATTTAGATCTAGTCAACTCCACGGTATACTTTTTACCCCAGTTCCACAAAGGAAGCTTTCAGGCTATCAAGAGGAGCATGGGATAGTGAAAGCATGGTCATTACATCTTCTAAGAATCCAACTAACAGTTTGCGGTCTTCTTCCTGAAAGAAAAGAATACAATGTTTAATGTAGTAGAGGTATTGCTGTGGTTCTGATGACCTACAGCTACAAGAAAGGCAAACTATGAATGAGAAAAAACTAGATTTAGCCTTTAACAGCCTTCTTATGAACTTCAAAAATGTGGTTTTAAATACAAGAACCTTTCAAAGCAAACACAAAACAACACTGTATTTATGTATTTCATCAACTAAGCACATACTCTTGCATAACTTATTTGAAGTGGTTTACTAAAGAAACTTTAACGAAGAGTACTTGAGCACTTTCATGGCTCCTGACAGTTTGCGATTGCTCACAGTCCTCTAAACATCTGTGAGATGAAGAAGTATATTTTTTTCCCTGTAAGCTATGTATATGCCAGTCCATAACTGCTGGTCATAACTGGAGGATTAGGTAGTATTACTTATTTAATACTAGGTAACACTGAAATTTTAAGACTCCAACTATATTGCCCAAAATTGTGATTTACCTGCTTATCTGTTTCATCTATTTCAGGCAATTTTTCAAAGTTACATTTGCAGGGGTCAGAGTTTAATGTCCAAGAACCCATTTATGGAATAGCATTAATATTTTTGATAGACGCACATAGCAGCATATCATCTAAATGTAGTGGACAACCTCACAAGAAAACTTGGCTTTTAAACATGTTTACAGCTGCCCACTTTACCAGGTATTTTCAAAGTACAAGAACACTAAGTTTTCAAAGAAAACAGTAAGAGGTTCTTGGTAGAATATTTTTTTCATAAGAAAGAAACAGAAAAACAAACCTACCTGAATATAACATGTAAGGACCCCTGTTGCATAGATGGGAACTGTGGCTTTTGTTAGCACTCCATTACCTGCTGTAGAATCTAATGAAACACAATGAAAAAATTAGCTTTTATATATACATATATGTGTATATATGTGCATAATATATATACTATGTATTTTTATATATAGAAGGTAGACGTGTGTATTATAATATGTGTGGCAAAATTGTACCAGTATTGTAATAATACATGTGTGTCTTATTATAGTCACCTTTTTATATATACATGAAGAATTTATATACATATATATACATATATACAGGCACACGCATGCTAAAATAACGTTTAAGCAGTATTTGGATTTGAGATTTTATTTGTACTTTACACATGCACACAACCTACAGCATCAGAGCATTCAATTCAGATTAAGATTAGATTTTCAACATTTCAGGATAACTTTTTCAGACTGCAATTCTCAGATTTGTTATCTAAACAAGAGATTGACATGGGTTTTTTCCAGTTGTGGTTCAAAATCAATTTTTATTCATTTGAGTGAAAAGCTACTTACCTATGTTTTCCTCAGACAGTCTTAAGATTTCCTGGAACTGTGGTTTTACCTATACAAAGGATGATGAATCCCATGTAAGAAAACATGTTACCAGTGTCAATAAATTTAGGAGCAAATTAAGAATAAAAAATACCCCAATAAACAAAAAAACATCAGAAAAAGGACATTTTGAAGGTACAGGAAAAAAAATTATTTAAAAGCATAGCCAACTTTAATGAAAATTGAAAGTATTACATAACAGCATAATAATTTCTACTGCGTACCCTCATTGCGGTAGCAGTACTTAGCACTCCTGACACCAAAAGTTGAAGTCCCGTGGCAATATTCTTAGCCGGGCTTTAGAGTATATGGTTTTACATGGGGGTTGGGGAAGATTTTTGCTTTGTATCTTTGTTGTATAGTAAATACTTTCTTCTGAAATATAGCTGTGATAATCAGTATCAAAACAGTTTTATAGAATCACAGAATCATAAAATAGTTCGGGTTGGAAAGGACCTCAAGATCATCTAGTTCCAACCCCCCTGCCATGGGCAGGGACACCTCACACTAAACCATCCCACACAAGGCTTCATCCAACCTGGCCTTGAACACTGCCAGGGATGGAGCACTCACAACCTCCCTCGGCAACCCATTCCAGTGTCTCACCACCCTAACAGGAAAGAATTTCTTCCTTATATCCAATCTAAACTTTCCCTGTTTAAGTTTTAACCCGTTACCCCTTGTCCTATCACTACAGTCCCTGACGAAGAGTTCCTCCCCAGCATCCCTATAGGCCCCCTTCAAGTACTGGAAGGCTGCTATGAGGTCTCCATGCAGCCTTCTCTTCCCCAGGCTGAACAGCCCCAACTTTCTCAGCCTGTCTTCATACGGGAGGTGCTCCAGTCCCCTGATCATCCTCATGGCCCTCCTCTGGACTTGTTCCAGCAGTTCCATGTCCTTTTTATGTTGAGGACACCAGAACTGCACACAATACTGCAGGTGAGGTCTCACAAGAGCAGAGTAGAGGGGCAGGATCACCTCCTTCGACCTGCTGGTCACGCTCCTTTTGATGCAGAAGGAAGGGTTTTAAAGATAACGTGAAGAAAGGGCTTTCAAATACCAGAGACTGGTTTAAATCTTCTCTCTGGAGGCAGAACATAATGCTAACTCTGTTTTGTAATTTTAGCTTTAGGTAATCTTATGTTTTACAGCTTGAAATGTTTTTGAATTATATCCAAAAGTTATTTTATTAAGAAAAATTATATATTTCCTTGATAAAAATATTCAGATATTATCTATATAACTATTTTGGGGAGGTAAAGCATTAATTTTAAATTTCCAATCAAGTACAGGCTAGAGTACTTATGTACACCACAAATACTGAACACTGTATTGTTTTGAAGGAAATTTTTTAATCACTAGAACTAGGATGGATCTCTCCCACTGTCTATGCCATTCACAAAGCAATATGACAAATTTTGTTGGGCAAGACAAAAAGGCCATTCCAAAATGGTCAAAACCCAGGGCCTTTGTATCAAAAGGATACAAACAGAGATTTAATAATAGCAGGCTTAAATGTACTTATGGAAAAATATCAGTGTGTCATGCAAATATAAAGTGTGGGTATTCAGACACATTGCAATTATGGAGACTATATATATTATCAGCTGCTCTTCTTGTAGAACCTTTAAGATAATATCTTACCTTAGTGTTTGTAAAAATTTTTCCAAATGTCCTACAAAGTCTCCAGAAAAATCTAGAGAACTCATGGACACAGGCGGTTGATGCTACATTGATCTTGCCAACTATTTCTATGAGCTGTGGTAGCCTGAAATCAGGAAACAAAACGATATTAAACACTACTCCAATCTTTTGTTTCTATCCAGTTATATTTGCATAGATTTACTGTTTATATTGATAAATACATATATATACACACACGGAGCACTACTGGTTTTTATGAAATTATGTACACATTCTGTACAATTCCTGCCCCTTGAAGAAAGCAAGGGTTTAAGTGCCAGAAAAGTGTGACCTATATTTTCAAATACAGTATTTTTCTCTTCAACAGAGAACTGACTGCATGCTTGTGCCAAGATGAAATAAACCATTTTCTGGAACAAGAAGTTACTTACATGTTCTGCTAGACTGATTTTATTCAGAAAATACCAGCTAAGTCAACTCAGCATAAAAATAACATCATCTAAAATAATTCAACTTTTTCCTCTCTAGCAATTCTTAAGCACAATCATGCTTAAAATTCTGATGTTTAATAATTGCTAAACATAATCATGCTTAAGAACTATTAATTTTGACATATTTTAAAATTAGAAATCATGAGATACAAATGAACTCACAGCTGATTGACTACCCATAGCAAAGTCTCCCAGCCTGTGGTACCCTCATGTTCTAGCTGATAGTCGTACAGTTGCAACAACACTGCTAATTGTTCACGGCTTCCAATGATGATGGCCACATCCTGAAGAGGCGATACGGGTCGGGGAAATCTAGTGACTGTAACAGCAGGGAACAAGCAATCATGAACAAAAGAAGATGAAAATGCCTTAGAGGTGATGTCAGCAAAGATAGCTAAGTGAGTCTGAAACTCTTTACTGCCTTCTGTGTAAGGTTATCCAATTGCTTTTTAAAAATCTGTGAGTTAAATCCATCTCTGAAGAGACAAAATAGCTCTTACTTAAAAAGGGAAAATGCTGGTACAGGGAGATTATGGAACTATCACTACCAGCATAGCTTCACTAAGGGCAAATGTTGCCTGACCAACCCACTGGTGTTCTATGATGGAATCACTAAAATCAGTGAACAAGGGAAGAACTACAGATGCCATCTTCTCTCAAATAGAGAAATATGCATTTGATGGACAGGCTTTTTGTTGGATAAGAAATTGGCTCAATGGTTGCATCAAGAGAGTAGTGGTGAGAGGCTCAGTGTTCAGATGGAGACTGGTGATGAGCGGTGTTCTTCAGGGATCTGTGTTGGGACTGGTAGTTTAGTATCTTCATCAACAACAGAGAGCAGGAGTGACTGCACCCCAGCAACTTTGCAGGCAACACCAAGCTGAGTGGTATGGTTGACACGCCTGAGGGATGAGATGCATTCAGAGGAGCCTGGGCAAGCTCAAGAGTTGAGCCCATATGAACTTTGTGAGGTCAAATACAAGGTCTGGCACTTAGGTCAGGGCAAGCCCCTGTATCAATACAGGCTGGGGGATGAAGGGATTGAGAGCAGCCCTGAGGAGAAAGACTTGAGGGTGTTGGTTGATGAGAAACTCAACATGAACCCACAAGTGTACGCTTGCAACCCAAAAAGCCAGCCATATGCTGGGTAGTAAAAGGTAGCCAACCTTATGCAGTAGCTAAGATGTTGTTGTTGTCGCTTAACTTCTTCGCTGAATAATTTTAAGTATGCTCCACATGAATTGAGCATAATAAAAACAACGCTAGTGTAGCAGACCTTCAATGCTCACATATTTTAATGGTCTCAAATGTTTTTTGGGGTCTTGGATTTTTATTTGTAAATTATTCTCTTCTGACAATTCATTTAAGTAATGAGTTGGGGGAGGGAGTGAAGACTGGCAAAATCTACTTCGGGTAGAAGGTTGAAACAGTTAAATGACTAAAGTGCAGAATCTATTGAAAAAAATTCACAACATGACAGAAATTCAGGGAGCCTCTTTCTCTGTACTTGTTATATATGAAAACACAACATAAAAAACAGGTGGATTAGAGAAAAGGCTTGGGGGCATAAACAATAAGGCACAAGTTCTTATTGTACAGTGTGCTATAAAAAAAAAAAAAGCACCCAAAACCTACTTTACACATAGATTCTACAGCTTATGTTTGTGTAGTAACCTTAAATACACAGAAACCCCAAGTAAACCTAGACTATGGACTACTTCCTGAAATTGTTTCTTTGCAGTTGATAGTGGTTTGAGATTTGTTGCTTAATTATACTTTAATTTACGAAAATGCCACACATCAGACAGTAATAATTTACCTTCTATTTGTGGTACTTCTCCCTGAAGTTTAGCCTTGCTTGTGAAAGGTGCATTCTGGAGCACAAGTGCAAACAGTGAAGGAATCAGTGACTGCAGAGCAGACAGATACATGTGGAGCTTATGTTCATCCAAGCCATGCTCTCCTTCCTGAAAGAAACAGGACAGTTAAAAGTTTTCAGTTTGCATAATCTGTTGTTTAGGCATGTATTTCCTGGCAAGAGATCAACAAATCTGTGACAAGTTTCTATACAGACACACTAATTATATAGTAATTCATCCCAACCACAAGCTTACTTTGTGTCACCATCCAAATCTTGTCACCCTTCAGTCACTTCCATTCTAAAGATTCAAGCAATACAGCCTTTAGCATTCAATAGTTCATATCAGCGAACATACCGATATTCTGAAAGAACATTTTTCAGCACATTTTGGAAATAGGAATCCTTGGTCTCAGAGACCAATGCCTTTTAAAACCTGAATAAACTAGTTGCCTGTACTCTGAAAACAAGCATCTTGGTTAAGCATGTTAGACTGTTGATACCCTATTTTCCAGGCCTTTTCAGATATCTACCAAATCAAGTATGCAGGCAAACTAGCTCATAATTGCAAATGCCCTAACTAAACCATTCAATTCTAGTTTGTTTAATAAATATTGCACTTTATTAAAAAGTACACTATGTGACACTTAAACCAAATTTAAATAAAGGGCAAATGCACTGAGAATAACACATCATGTAGCCACAGCCGCAAGCAAGCATCTTCTGAACTGCAGTTTAATCATTAGGCTATAAGGCAAAAACACTCTTAAAGAGGAACACATTTGGTTTGGGCAGTTTTGGTGGTAGTTTTTTTCCCTTCTTCCCAAGGACAAGTAACAGTTACAGAGTTACAAGAATCTCCAGAAAATGTCTCCCCTCCCCCGCACTGGGTAGCAATTACCTACCTTTTCTGTACTTTTTTAAAAGCCTGCATATATAATAAAGACACAAAGAAAATTCTCCAGTGTAGAAACAGCTGAACACATACCCTGAGCAACTTTTCAATTTTATTAAGCAGTGTAGGTATAAGATGGAATTGTAAATTTCCCAGTTCTGTTGTCCAGGCAGCATAAGCAGGTAAGAATACCTGATGTGTTGCACTAACTACACGTTCTGAAGGGTCTCCTAAAGCTGAAAGCAGCAGTTCAAAGCCCTGGCAAAAGACAATAAAGAACGTAATTATTTTCCCAAAATTTATACTGAAGTTTCTCACACAAAACATGCATGCTGAGAAGGATTATAATCAATTTTTGAAACTTTACACTAATAAAAATAAAACAAGGCAGTACATGAAGCCTTTGAACATATATTCCCACCTCATCTACAAAGGTAAACAGTAGGTGGTTCAACGATCCTGCTAGTACTTTACAGTCAACTTATCAGAATCAGTACAAACACATTTTACCACTCTGCCTTCAAAAGCCCAAGGACAGGATTCAAAGTTCTTCATTTTCACACTTACCTGAAGCATTATTGGGCAGTATTAAGTTGTATTACAACTTAACAGGCTTTATTGGAGCAGACAAATCTCTGTTAGCAAGTGATGCTATCAAACCAGCTAACAGCATCATGGGCAATTAAGTGGTATGTTCTTGAAGCAAATTACGAACTATTAGAGAAGCTTCTGTATAATGCTTACACCTTAGATTCTAATGATATTTGTAAGTATGTGTTTTCTTTTTGTTCTTGGTGATACAATAAAAATCAACATTCATATACACATCAACATGTACTGAAGTATTAGGAAAGATATGAAATAACTATATAAAACATTTTCTACATACAGAACCCAAATCATATTATACCTGTTGATATTTGTCTGGATCATCGATATATCCCATAATGATGCCAAGGCTTTTGATCACAGCTTCTCGTACCAGATCTGCCTTATCTTCCATTAGCATTTGCTGAAGCATGGAAAGTACTAATGAACTACGAATTTCTTTCTGTTTGTAATCAAGAAACAGACTTGTTAAATCCAATGAAACAAGAAATCTGGGTTTATATCAATTTCTGTAAAATCATTTGCACATCTATTAGTGCTCACAAATAAAATCCCTCCCTCCAATCACTGATCCCTTTAAGAATATTATAGTCACAGTTGTCACACCAGAAGATGAATGAATATAAAATGTCGGTAGCCTCATTAGAAAGCCTTTTGTCCTAGTAAGCACAGAACTCAGGTCCTTTCGTTCATATGGAACCAAAAGTAACTAGCAGCAAAAACCTACTAAAGGCCTAGACTTAAAACAGAATCTTTAATCACTGCACTGGTAAATTGGAGAAGTGCTTCCAGCTCACCACTGACTTAATTTTGCTGCTGTTTCTGACTGACAGAAGTATTCACGGAACATTCCACGTTGTCTGAAAAACTCCGCTATTGAATGCTAATTTTCTTTTTTAGAGATTATTTCCTCTATTGTTTCTAACTATCTTTAATCTTCACTGAAACAAAGATGATTTTTTTTCAGAACATCCTATTTTAGAAGACATTTTATAGTTAGATTGACCTGTATTCCTTTATAGTGAGCCATTGCCTCAATGTGATTTATTGAATCTCACATGGGAGATATAAAGTAGAAGACTGACAGCCTATACATAACATACACACTTGGAAATATTTAAAATTATAAAGGATGTTTTCATCACACAACAGATTTTCACCTGGCTTTCACTAGCAAAGTATGTAGAGGCAGTATTGATACTTACTGGTAGGTAAGGTGCTAGAGCTCCACAGGATTCTGCTACCAGTAGCCGTCTCTCTGGGTATTTGTGGTTGATCTGGTGAAGAGAAACAAAAGAGTTATTTGCTTTGCAGTAACCAGCATTCAAAATGTGGTTAGAATGAACTGCAGAGAAATACGTCTGCACCTTTTTGATAAACACTGACTATGCCTGTAAAAGTTGTATATGGGTACTAAGCAGCCTCAAATTGTTGCACTGAGGCATAGAGGCAAGACCTTGTCTAGTTGTCCTATAAAGTAGAGGTTCTAGTAAGAGAAGAATTAGAGAAGCATGGATGCATATGCAGTAGAAAGAATGGTGGAAAGCAGCGTATGGGCTGCTTTGCTTTAAATAACATGCATAACTTCTGAGCTAGCACGTCATGAAGTATTTTGCGTTGTGTAGCCCTTCAGGGCCATCACTCCTCTAAGAATCACACAAGTGCCCTCTAGTGTTCTAAACCAAGCAGTGCAGTGTAGCTGCCTACATCTTGTGCAACTGAGGTCAAAATATGACACACATACTAAGCCAAGAAGTACTTGCATGCTATTGAGGTTCTGACCACAAGTCCAGAATAAATGTGCCACACCTCTAAAATGTGACTGAAAACAGCTCCTATTCCCAACAACCTCTTGATCCCATGTTACCTCCCCTTTCCACTTAAAAGCTTTTTGAAAACTGTCTTACAAATTTAATATTGACACTTTGGAACCAAGTTTGCATCTCCATGGAGTTAGCTTTCACGGGCAGCGTAATGGTTGTGCAATGAAATATGTGGCATGTTTCAATATATTCTGTAACACACACACAAAAAAAAAAGTTTAAAATGGTGAGGGAAATGTGAATAGTTTGATCCTGTCAGATAAACTGGATAGGCATGTTGTGAGATTATTTCTCTCTCTTGCTATGCAGTGCATAGCCTTGATAAGACAACCATCTTGTTAACACAGAAGAAAACAAGGTGCTCACTGCCTTCTTTGTCTCAGCCTTTACTGGGAAGACTTGTCTTCAGTAGCCCAGATCCCTAAAACCCACGTGAAAGTCTGGAGCAAGGAAGGCTTACCTTGGCAAAGAATTATCAGATTAGGGAATGTTTAAACAGATTGGATGTACACTGATCTGTGGGCCATGATGGGGATGCAACCCTAAGTGCTGAGCAAGCTGGCTGATGTCACTGCATGACCACTCTTGACAATCAACAAAATGCTGTGGCAATGGGGGAGGCTCCTGAGGACTGGAAGAAAGCAAACGTCACTGCTATCTTCAAGAAGGGCAAGACAGAGGATTCAGTGAAACACAGGCCAGTCTGTGGCCATTAGCTCCTAGAAAGGTGCTGGAGCAATTAATCCTGGAAAACATTTTCAAACATACAAAGGACAACGTGGTTGGGAACAGTCAGCATGAATTTATCTAGGCAAAACCATGCATGACCAACCTGATAGCTTTCCAAAATGACTGGCCCAGTGAACAAGCCATGAGGAGTGAATATTTTTATGCTGAACTCAGCAAGACTTGATACTATTTCTCATAACATCCTCATTCACAGATTGATGAGGTCTGGACTACGTAAGGGCAGTGAGGGAGACAAAACTGGCTGAACTAATCACAGGCTCAAATGGTTGCAGCTGGGCACCAGGCCCCAGTGGTGCAGCCCGAGGGTTGATTCTGAAGCCAACAACAAAGATGTGTAACATCTTTATTAATGACCTGGATGACAAGATAGAATGCAGCTCAACAGGTATGCCAATGACAAAACTGGAAGAAGTGGATAATATGCCCAGATGGGTGTACTGCCATTCAAAGGCACCTCAACAGGCTGAAGAAATGGGCAGTAAGGACCCTTATGAAGTTCAAGAAAGGGAAGTGCAAAGTCCTGACCCTCAACAGAAAAAAAAATTTCCATGCACCAAGACAGACGGGGGGCCAACTGACTGGAAAGCAACTTAGGAGAGAAGGACCTGGAGGGCCTGACAGATACCAAGCAGAGCCAGCAATTCACTCCTTGCAGCAAGGAAGACCAATGGACAGCACCAAGATAAACATCACCAGCAGGTAAGCAAAGCGATTATCTCTCTTTACTCAGCACTGGTGGACCACATCTGGAGTGCTGTGTACAGTTCTGGATTTTCCAGCTGCAGAAAGACATTTTGGTGCAAGTCCAGCAGACAGACATGAAGATGATTAAGAGACAGGGTATCTGACATATGGGGCTAGGCTGAGAGAGATAGGGTTGTTTGGTCTTAGAAAAGACAACTCAAAAGGGATCTTATTTATATGTATAAAATTAATACCTGTACCTATCTGCAGAAAGGTAAAGAACACAGAGGTGCCCAAAGAAAGGATGAGAGGAAATGAAATATAAGAATTTCTATTTTACTGTGAGGCTGCCCAGAGATCTTATGGAGCCTCCATCTTTGGACATATTCAAAACCAGACTGGTCTTGGTCTTGAGCAACCTGCTCTAGTTGACCATTTTAAGAAGTGGACTTGGACAGCAAGATGTTCAAAGGTCCCTTTCAACCTCAACCATTCTGTGATTTGCTCAATTCTACTGGCTTAAGAAAGACTATAGGTGAAGACAGAGTAACAAAACAACTTCGGACAACTTCTTGTCTCAACTTTATTTCCACAGAACAATGAGCAATGGTACCTGACCACTGATGTAGTATTAATGTCTTCAACTTTCTCACTGTTCTGATCTGGAATCACTGAAATCTCAAGAGCAAAATGTGGCAAAAATAATTTGAAAGAGACTTAAAAGGCAAAAATCATAAGCCTCAGGACTGAAGTCTCAATCATTGAGGAACAGTCTTTGAGCATGTCTCTATCATCATTTTCCATTCATCAGTAGGCACCTGCAATACCTTTTTCGAAGAATAGAGATTTCATAGGTGAGAAATATTAACGGCACACAACAGGCTGCTTTAATACCTGTAGCATCTTTGACTTATGTGCCATCTTCCCAAATGCAAATTCCCTACTGGTAACAGAGACACACTTTTGACTTTTGGTGCTTTGCTTTCCTGATAGAAAGAGCAAAGACCCGTTTTAACTGGTTCAAGTGGACTGGCAAGAAGACAGTACAAATAACACCCCTGATACTGTGAAGACACACTGACATGCTGGAGCATCAAGACTCAAGTTTCTTCAAGGCTTGTGTCCAGGGAAGATTATTAGCCTTTGGAAACCTAAACAGAACTAATGTTTATTACCATTTCTCTTCTTTTTGTCTTTAAGAAACATTAGTACAATTTTGGAAGCCAATTAACTGGTCACTAGTTCTGAGGGAACTTTCAGCATTCACAGAGCCTTGATCTAAACTCAGATGAGCCAGCTACCAAATTTTACCTGCAAAGAGCAGGTAGAAAGATTACAAAGACTAGCCGATAACTCTTGAGTTCCAGAATATGTGCATGAAAATGCTCAATCTTCTGAGGGTCCAAATATTTGCATCTGTAAAAAGATTTTGATTGGAAACTAACTACATGAACGCTTTCATGATTAAGGTGTCTACTGGGAAAAGGTAGAAAATTATGTGTATTTGAGTTCCTTCTACAAACTCAGTCTTGTGACAATGAGATTCAGCTGGTATTTTGCTTGATAAAATAATGGCCTGCTTTCAGTACTGCAAACAAAGTCTGGCAAACTGCATTAAATAAATGAATGGTGACATATGGCTTGGCAGCCTGATACGCTCTATTGTTACAGTTGGACTTGTTTCTCTTTTGCATCAATTAGCAAGAAACTGGCATGGTGAAGATGTGCTCTTACTGAGGTGAGACTGTTCTGTTCTTTTTTAAGCGCTGCTCAAATTTCATGAGAAGGACTAAGAAAAAATGTGATTATTTTGTGTTCAACTGCTACTGACATGAGGACTTTTAATTTACAGATACACCAGGCACACACATAAGCACAAATGCTGCACATACTAAGTATTTCTATTGTCAGAAAGCAGTAATACTATTAAAGCTTGGACTTTATTGAGAAACACAGATGGCTGTGTTATGCAAGAAACAGTAGACAATTATTAGGCCAGAAAGACTGTACCATCAAAGCAAAACCTTATCACTCTGTCATATTCACTGTGTTTTAGGCAATGATGAGCTCCCTTTTCTTTCTTATGCTACGAAAATACCATGCATTTTCACCTAAACTCATGTTGTTCTTTTCCTATGCCTCAGATGAAAGAGTAGCAAGAGCATTTCAGTTTGGTTGTTCAGTTATTCCTATTAACTTAGAATATCTGTGAAAAACATCACTATGACTCTAGGAGTCACATGTAAACTTCATTCTGATCTTACAGGTGTAAAATCATGCCCATCTACAGGGGACCTATTTCTGACTACTCTGATCTTTAATTTTCTGTGTAAGAATTTAAACTAGCTGAAATGTGGACAGTGCTCCAGGGACTTAATACAATATAAAAATCAGCAAATGAAACCTTTAAATGAAAATAGATTTTCAACAGTCTGGAAATTACAGTACAAACTATAAAGGCACCTACCAGGCAACAGGTTAGGCAACAATGATAAACATGTGCATATCTACATCTCAATACAACAAACATATGCAGGTAACTAGAATCTTCATGTAGTCTTTGACAAATTTTCTGCTTTTGAGTTCATTTTCATGTTATATAAAAGTATATGTATAATGAGGAGAAATAACATCCAAATGACTTTCTATAGAATACTTTGAACTGCCATTTGTTGAAAAAGAAAACCAAAATAAGCCACCCTCAAACAAGTAAAACTCAACTTTTATAAATTTTTAACTAATTTTCTAGTGTAAAGCACAAAATAATCAGTTACCTGCTCCCAACACTGTGGTAAAAGCTCAGCTTCTACACGTGTTGGTCCAACGTGTCGGGCAAATGCCACACACCCAGTCAGTATCATCTGTCTGAAAACATAAATTTAAAGCTTTAATCTGTTTATGAAGTTTTATAATATAGAATATATTTTTTAAGCTAGGAAAAGTAGATGCTGTCAGGCAACAGGTAATTGTCTACAGTCAAAATTTCACACCATACACACTGACTTAAAGGCTAAATCTTAAATTAAAAGCCACGATTGTCCCTGCTCATTGCAGGGGGGTTTGGACTAAATGATCAAGGTCCCTTCTAACCCAAACTATTCTATGATTTTATCTTGCTTTCTGCTTAACATGCCTTTTCCAGAAACTTACAGATCCCAAACTCCATGAACCAGACCCTGAGAATCTCAGATTTGGAAATCTGATTTCCTCGTCTGAGACTGGGAAACTAACTAAATCTGTCATTTAATTTTCATTACTGAACATTATGATTCGTCATGAAGTAAAAGGATCTAAATTACTCAATACTACCATACTACCACTATTTTAGTCAAGTACTCATACTGCTTTTATTTAGAAGCATTCGTGAAATTTAATAAAGTGTTCAAAACAAGGAAATTCTTTAATGACATGGTTTTACAACATTCTAACATGTAAGTTACTGTCATTTCTCCCGAAATACTGAAAACCACTCTCATCAGAAACCTTCTGAAGCCCATTATGAAGAGGAAGAAATTAATCAGTCAGTAGTATCTACAATCACACAAGTTATCTGTATTTATACTCTTGCATTTTTTTTAAACTTTCCTCAAAGTTTGCAAGAAATCACTGTTGTTTCATTTACTTCACAGGCACCGTTTTTTAATTTTTCAATGAAATTGTACTTAACTGTAATTTGTGGTATTTTAACTTTTACTTGATAAGTTTTTATTTCTACTTATCCTGTTAATGGGACTGGAATGATCCCGACTTTGCGTGCAATGCACCAGTTCTATTTACTTTCAGCGTGTACACAAATACTTAAATAGCTAGTTTCAAACAATAACACATAGACATAAGACATTCATTTTATCATCTCCACAGTAAGACTAGGACTCCACTGAGAACTTGTTCATTATTCCTTTGTGGAAAGTAAGGCAGGATTAATTTGCATCTGGTTTAGTGTCATGTCTAAGCTCCTAAATATTTACTCCAGCTAATAGGGTGCTCTTAAGGTTGAAAGGCAGAGATTCTGCTGGTCATTTGTTAGCCAGTTATATAATACCCATTAAAAAAAAAAAAAAAAAACACAAAAAAACCCCGAAACCCACATTCACTTTCAGGATCTTTTCAAAGAGCAACAGTCAATTAAAAACAGATTTACTTTTTTCCATCATTCTTTAGGCAAACAGAGCAAGCTCTCTGGTGTTGTGTTTAGTTTGTTGCTTACCTCCCACCTCTCTACCATATGCAAAGAACTAGACCTTTGATCAAGGTAAAAAGGTTGGGGGGAAACAAGAATGCAGTAATTAGATATGACTCAAGAAACCAACAGCTGACGGATGACAGCAGTATGGAGACAAAAGCTTGTGGTAATTTCAAGTTCTACAACAAACAAAATAGTTACTCAAATGCTTGCCTTTGATTCTACACACTGCACCTAATCACAGAACTGGGCAGCTGCAATCATCTTGAAAGTATATGGCAACAGCTGGTATTTCAGAGGAAGGGAAAGTTGTAAGGATCTCAACACAGGTCATTGAAACAAAACACATTAACACTAAGCTGTTGCAAAAATTGCAGTCTAGGCTGGACAAAGGAAAAACATTTTTGTCTTTACTGCTGTAATGACCTGGGTTGTTAACAAGATGCTAGGAATGCTTTTCTCAAAAAGCTCTCACCAGGATATGCACTTATGATCACCTAGGCAAGAACATAAAGTAAATCAGTACGATTTAGCAGAATAGTAGTTTGCTTCATCACTACAGAAACTGAAGCAAAATCAAGAATCAGACTACAGGAAGAAGGCAGAAGTTAGAGTAGAACAGACATAATTTAACATTCCTAAACTCTAGAGGTTTTAGAAATTAACTGCAGACAATTCAGATCTTACATTACACAGTTCAAGATTCTTTTGCCACCCCTAAAGATTAATTTAAAATCTTACTAGAGTTTTCCTTAAGTCAGCAAGTTACGAGTATTCTAAAGGAAGTGAGTGACATCATACGACTGATGAAAACTCATACTAGATACACTAAGCTGAATATATTTTAGCTTCTTTTCATCAAGAGTGCTGCTTCGGGGTACATTACTTGGAAATGTTCAAGATTGTTCAACAAATTGAACTACATTTTAACCTTGTCCTAAAAGACTTCAACATTAATAGGACTTTTTCATGGCTCCTTCAGTGTCCAAACCAAACATAATTGTCCCAAAAGAAGTTTAAGCAAAGCTAACATGTATTTGCTCCTTTGCTGTATCTGCGTGCATCCAAAAGCCTCTCATGGGCAAGAATTATAATACAGGCTTTCCACATAATTGTTCACAAACTTAAATATTTAAAGTAAAATACTTTAATGGGTTTGTTATTAGAATTGCAATGTCATATTTCAGTCTCTCGCATTCAACAAATTAAAAAAGTCAACCTGTTATCCACTGCTACTTTAATGTATAACATAGGCCTGTACAGTATAGCAGAAGGTAAACAAATAACATATGCAATAATTAATACCATTACTCTGGTGATTGAAGCTGAATGCCTTTGCTTACTTCATATCACACAATGCTGCCAAAATATTATTTAAACTTATTTAGATAAAAGGCAATCATGCATAACAGACTTCCATGCAAATATATAAAAAAACAACTGAAATTCTGAGTATTTTCTGACTGATTTTGTATTCAGGATCCATTTTACTTGATGGAATTTTACTCATTCTTCAGTTAGGTGTTATGTCACCTTTAAAACACATTTTGATTTTTATGTTTGTAAATATTCATCCTGTGTAATCTCCTGTCCCGGAGATTATGGCAGAATATTCTTCTCAGATTTCTGATGACAATGAGTTATTTTTAGATATAAAACTAGGTCACAACAAAGCAAGAAGAAGGAAACTTCGAGGAAAAATAAGCTTGGCTTTTCTCCTTTATTAGCTGCTGGAAAAGACACACTTAACTGCAGCTAAACAGGCATATGAAAACTACTTGAGAGGCCACCAATACTGTGACAAATTAACTACAAGAGGCTACTACAAGGAGAGATGTTAACTTCCTTCTCTCCTCAACCACAAAGTAATATAGCTTCTCAATCTACATGGAACATTTAAAACATTTTAGATAATAGTAGATGCTTCAGAAGCAGATTTCTAATGAGTATGAAGTAGAATGAGGACTGTATCTTTCTGTAATTCCAGCATACATGGTGCCACTGTGCTAACAAGCTGTGTTTATTTATGCATTTTTTTGTCTCCAGAGCCATGTCTTTCAATTATACCTCATCTCTAAACTTTACAATGGGAATACAATTGATGGATGTAGATACAACAGAATGACACCAGAACACTTCAGAAAAATCTTCAAAAGAAATGCTTTCAAACTATTCCATAATGGTTTTGTCTGAAGACAGAACAGAGCAACAACAGATACATATGCTTACAAAACAGCTCTATTGAAAATAACGGAAGGCCCTTAGATCAAATATGAAAAATCCTTCCATAATTAGAGAAGGAAACATACCAGCTAGGGTACTGTCTTTCAACCTTAAGGATACTCTTATCAAGCTCAGTACAAAGATGCGAGATCTCCCGAGCGCTAAGGAAGATCTAAATTTATAAAACAAAACAAAAAGTATACTTTGTTTCAAAGTCCTAACCAAAACAAAACAAAGCTCTTAACACTTGTCAGAACTAAACCACTGCTTCAGTCTTCTGATTTTTTATTGTCAGAATAGCAGTGGACCATAAGAAGAAAGAATACTATTTTCTCATGCTATCTTCCCTCAACTGGATATCACGTTAAGAGAACCTGTTTTGATTTCTGTATCAACCATTGCTAAAAATTATGACCTTAAAGCTCATTTTAACAAAGCATTTCAGTTTAAACAAAAACCAAAATGAAATGTTACACTGCAGCTTAGCAAGAGCATTCTTACATTTCAGTAACTAGAAAGTACAGGTCATAGAAATGTAAAGTCCTGAAGTCAACACTATACCAGCAAAATATCAGCTTAAGTAAAACTTGGTTAAAATCATCCAATAATACCCAGTTTCTATTAGTTCTGCTCCTTTGACAAAGAAAAACAAGTTCCTTCTTATCCCGCAACACACAAACGCAAACACACCTTTGCTCATCATCTGGTCGTTTGATCAAATTGAACAGTATGTGTAGAAGCTGATCTCTCTCTTTGGGTTCAGGATGGAGGCAGGCTGTACACAGTATGAGTGGGATCAATTCCTAAAAAATTGTGGGTAGGGGAAAACCAAACAAAGTAAAAACGCTTTGGGCATATATTCATTAACGGCAAAAGAAACTAAGAAGATAAATCTAGACACATAGTATCAGAACATTAAGAGAAGGTGTTTTTAGAGTCTTGATCTCTTATTAAGTGACCTGAAAAAAGTGAAGGCCTACAAAAGTTAGAATTATTTTCCTGCTAGGAAAGATGAGGGGAAAACCAGCACATAAAATAAAAAGCTCTGCAAAGATTAAAATTAACAAATGCAGGTCACCTGTAACCAGAATTAGAGAATAATCATGGTTTAAATTGTCTTCACTACCAACTGAACTAAAACAAGCTTCACATATATCTATGGAATAAAGCTCCTATGGAAAAAGCTACCTGTGACAGCATGGAGTTAAAGATTAAAATTTCCAATTAAGCATGTACACAGTTTTGTGCACAAGTTTCAATAAGCACTGAGAAACATACATTGATAAAGGTGGCATTAGATATCCTCTATTTTATGTTGACTGAGAACAATGTGATTTTTTTTAAAAGTCTGCTGTTGTTGGCTTTGTGGTGGGGTTTTTTGGGTTTGTTTTTGTTTTTTAATGAAGCAGCAATAGCTGAAGCTGAATTTTATTTTTTTTGAGCAATTCAATTCTCTTAAGGAACAAACCACCAAGAAACCACTGTGTAAAACATTAACTGAAAGAAAATACAAGGCTGTTCACAACGGTGAAGACCTCCTCTCCTTTCTAAACATGCCTTCAAAGCTCATGGTATTCATTCCCAGAAGAAACAAATGTTTCTGGAGCATTAACTGGAAGTCCCTTTCTTCAACTTTTTTGAGGTGAGCCTTTGCTTAGAAATGATGTAGTTTCCAAATTTAGTTAAATATTTTAGGGACAGAAACATCACACTGGGAGGTCAGGAGGAAAGAATAAGACAAATCTAGGTGTCTGCAAACAAAACATGGGCAAGTAATCTGGAGACTTCCTCTCCCACCTGCACATGCGGCAAGCTTTTTGTGAATTAATAAGCTATGACAATCAAGTAGATGAAAGTGGGAAACATTCCTGAAGTCACTAGGAAATATCATATGAAACCTGGAAAAACCTGTAATTATTTGTAATAACTTTGCAGGGAGGTGACAATTTCTTCTTGCAGGTATTCAAAGTGACCTATTCACGATGTTCTTGAGAGTAAGCCTATGAAACGAGGTGGACATGTGGAAACAGCATTAAAGAAACCCTCACTGCTCAACCTGTAATTTCCTAAACAGCAAGTGCTGTTTATTTTAAATATAGAACACCACCCTATTTTAGAGCAGTGCCTAAGCTAGTCAACTCCTGATAAGCTTCTGTTTTCATTTTATAAGGATTCTACTCAGAATGCTATTTTTCTCCCCTGTACATCCTAATGTGCATTTTAACATTCTGGGAGGTATCTTGGCAATATTTAACCCAATTATGATACAGATTAGGGAATTGATGATGAGACAGAGGAATGAATGTGGAAATACCCTAACTACCACTTAAAAAATCTGAAAGTACAGAAGGAAAAATGATCAATAAATTTCAACAGTTTGGACTTACCTATTTCACAGTACTTTGAGATCTATCTTTCTGAAATGAAATCTCTATTAAGTTTGCATTATCCAACTGCTCTTGCAATTATTGTTACAAAGAGTTTAAAATCAAAAAGAATTACCCCATGAAATGGAACATGTCTATTTTTTATGGTCTGGGTTTTTTGTTTCATCTGTTGAAACCATGACACTGACTTCATTTTCCCAGTATGTTTGAGTACCTACTCAGAAATCATAAAAGCTTACTCAGAACTACTACTAGATTTTTGAAACGGTGCCTTTCAAATTGAAGGAAGCTAAAGTTGTCTTTTCCTAGCTGAGTCTTTATGAAAGGAAAACACCTCTGAATATTCACCTTAATACTACTGCCTTGTGTGTGAAAGGCTAATGAATAACCTAACACAATTGACAGGGGGCATATACAAGGCTGGTTCTTTACCTTGCAGAAAGCTGGTTATTATAGCTGACGGAATTAGCTGTATTTTCTTGTCCATTGGTCACATTCTTTCATGCATACTATGGGAGAAGTGAATGTTCTCTGCATCGCTGCATCAGTGCTTCTACAGTTCCTTCTATTAATGGGAGTGGAGAAACAGTGAGAAGTCTTGAACAGCGTTTTATGTGCTCCCTATAGACTTAATGGACAGGAAGGTAAAAGTGGAGGGAAAAGGGACTTTCTGTGGGACAAGAACAATTATACTGCTCTCATAGATGGAGAAAACAGTCAAGTGAAGTCTCTCAAAGGTGTAAAAGGGACAGACTTCTCTTGGGATGTTCAGGATTATTAAGAAAAAAAAAAAAACCCAAACAACTGACAGGCAGGTTCAAGCTCATTCCTTCCTCTTACCATGCCTTAGATGTAACTTGTTCAATAAATTTCAGATTTTTTCCATTCTCAAAACCCGCAGAAAAGTGCTGTAGGAAGTGGTAATTTTCCAATAAGACACAATAATATTAGCATTTGGCTATTTAAATTCAAGAGGAAAGTAAATAACATTGTTATGGAGACTGTACGTAATTATTAATGATCAAGAAGAGGACTTCCAGTGATATTTGAAACACTGCCTTCCTTGGGAAGGAATACCACTTGTGCTGACAATCGTAAAGCAAGAATGTTAAGTTTTAAAAAAGCCAACAATCCTCCATTTAATTTGTAATCCTTCCTGAATGTTCTGTTCATTCCCAAGTACCACTTTCCCCCCTTTTTTTCTTAGGAAAACTGATTATTTCATGCTCATGTTAGTGGACAGTACCAGGAGGAGTGACTTTCAGAACTGCAACACTGTTTTCTCATTAGATACCAAGCAGACTGCCACTTTTACCTCATTAGCATTTGCAACTTGATGAAATAAAGCACTGTGTGTTAGAGGTCTTGCCTCTGCCACTGAAAAGGCAAGTTAGTATCTAAGGTATTTTATATCTGTGAGCTACCCAGATGTAGAACTGGGAGAAGAAATTTGTTGTTACTGTGACATAAGCTACATACAGGTGAGCAAGGGACAATCATAGAATCAACTAGGCTGGAAAAGACCTTTAAGATCATCAAGTCCAACCATTACCCCAGGACTGTGAAGTCCACCACTAAACCGTATAACTGAAGGCCTCATCTACATGGTTTTTGAACACTTCCAGGGACGGTAATACTAGCACTTCCCTTGGAAAACTGATACTACAAAGCTGACCTAATGTACTGCACAGAACTTAAATGGCCTGTATTCTCTCTGTTCTACTTCTGTGCAAATGTCCACCTATGTCTCTCCAAAGAGAAAATATTTTTTCCACCATAGTACCTTTGAACACCTTCTCCCTAACTTAAAAAAAAAAACCAAAACAAAAAACCTGTTATGTTACCTTTGAAAAGGATTCATTATTTGAGCAGATTCAAGTTCTCAATAAAGACAGTATTTACATGGGCATATGGAGCAGCTCTTCATTATGGTCAAAAGGTGGCTTTGTAATGGTAACTGGTACCACCCTACCATACACAGAACAGTTCCTCTTCCTACATATTAAAACAACATATTGAAGCTTGGGAGTTTTTTAAAATGCATCCTATAGCAAGAATTTGTCTTTTTGCTGACAATCTTCTTACAAGTTAGAAAGGAATTTTCTACCTGTGTTGTTGCCTTTGTTATAATTATTCTTGTTTAACATTCTGACAAAAGTCTTCTAGATCTTAGTATCTCTCACTAATTAATGTCTTTTTGTTGGAGTGTTCATAAGCAAAGTAAGTATCTGAAAGGATAAAGTTAATTAGCATTAAGTGTCAAGACAGGTTACTTCAATAGCTTAAGATAGCCATCTTTATCAGTATTACAAATATTAATCTTTTATTTCAAATATGGCAAATGGGTGAGAATTTAATATATAACCTAGGACACAGTTATGACTGATTTTGCAAATGCATCCCCCCTTTTAATTTTCTCCATGTAAAAATTATTCTGTAACATAGCTTCTGACAACAAGTAAATAAAATAAATAACCTGTAGCAACTGAAATAGCTGCAGGTATTAACACATTACTGATATAGAGTATCTTGTGTGAGAATGTATCTGAAGTTCAGAATTCATTTTTTTAGCTCTAAAATGAAAAAAGTATTTAATCACAAGATTAACATGACTCAGAACTTTGTGCTACTCAATAATATTAAGATTACAACTCTAAATACATTTCATGGGATCAGCCTACTGTTCCAGGATACAAATTAAGCCTTTCATAGATCCCCAAAGGGATGATTTTACATAAGAATCAATGTAGATATTGGTGCGGAAAAAAACCCTGTACTTCTTTGTCTGTACCTACTGTTTATTTGGAAAGCTGCCTATAACACCACTGTGACAAAACTAGTAACAAGTGGCAATACAATTTAAACATTAAACTCCTTGCATCATGTTATGTTTAAAGACATGGTGTTAAAGTGCATGGTGTTGAAGTCAGCTTTCAGACTAGAAATGGAAAGGATACTCTATGAGGTTAAGCTATTTCATTCTAAGAAAATTACATTAGCCCCTCACATCCAGAGAAGGGAACTAAAGGATCTAAATTTAAAAATGGTTATGTCTGTGTTTCATGTGCCTGGGGTACCTCTACCTGCACCCCCACCCCCCAAAAAAAAAAAGAAAAAAGCCCCCTGAGCCAAACCCGACACCCCAATTACATGAGAAAGAGAACCAGCAGACCTGCTGTGATCAACACTATCCCTGTTTTCCAGAAACACAATCTATAGAAGCCTACCACAATCTAAGTTTTACAGAGCAACACAATGTATTTTAATTGTTCATTTAAGTTTTTCCATTCTCTATTCTATGAAATAGAAACAGTCATTTAGAAGATACTGATGGCTGACAATTTTCATGCCCAAAACCTCAAACTTGGATACCTTTATCCATATACAACCAGAATGACATCTGCTTGACACAGCTACTGGAAACAGTCACTGCCAAGCTCTGATGCAGCATTCTTCTACATTTTTTAACAAAGCCAGTATTTTACAGCTTCTAAAGTATAAGAACGACATGAAAATCTGCAGTAAGATAGATATTCAGCTGTACCATGCTTTAAGAAACAGCTACGTATGAAAAATGTCAGAGAATAAAAATGCCTCAGTGATGTCTATGTGTAATTACTACACGTTAACATGAACAAGTTTAAATCTACAGCATTGCTTGCTGTCAAGAATGGCACCCATTCAGAGTTTGTAGATTCAGCATTCTTTGCTTCAACTTTAAATAGAAACAAAAGCAAAACTCTATTCTCAACATTTTGAGCTCTATGTAAGTTACATTTGCTCAGTATATATATATATATATATATATATATATATATATCTCAGTGGTGCAATTCAGCAAACCATTACTGTTGTGATTTTGCTAAGTTTGCATAATAAAAATGAAAATTACAGAAACTAACTCTAGAATAAAAGGTGGGATGAAAGTCAAGGAAAAGTGTTTCTTCATAAAGAGTAACAAAAACTTGATATTAAACCAGCAAGTTTACTCTAGCCCAAAACTGGCTAAAAGACTACATACTGCAGAGTGTGGAAGTTGTACATAAAAACATTACTACTTTGTTACATGCCAAAAAAGATACTTGTTTCTACATCTTATACAGGGTGAGAAATCAGTATTGCTAAAATTTTAAAAGACTGCTTTCCTCTAATTACAGTTTAGTTTTAAAGGAATCATTTTATGGTATACATCTTGAGAAATGGAAGGTGGCCGATTTTATCTTTTAAATGTGTTTTAGTTTTAAGTGGTAAAAACACAAATGAGGATACAGATTCCAATGCAGATGAAATTCTATGATCAAGCTGCTCATATGTGGGAAGTGTTATCACAGACTGCATACGCAATCAAATGGGGGGTGTTTTGTTGTTTGTTTTTTTTTTTTTTTGAAGAGTCACAGTAAGTTTTTAGCATTTTCTTACTGTTCGTTCCAGTTACTATTTGGCTTACAGTATCTCCTTTGTTTGCGAGTATATTCACATACCAATCTAAACATTGACAGACATGTTCTCAAGCAGTTAGGATAATCTAGACACTTCGATAAAAACAAAATTCTATTTATATGTTGATAACTAGAATTTTAATGACTACAAATTGCTTTCAGGCAATTATCCTATATTAGGCATTATCGATTTGACCCGATTGAAATGCGCTGCCAGAAATTACTAAAATCATCTCCTCAGCTACACTATTCAATACTGTGGTTTTTCATCTTTGTTATCTTACATTGGAACCTAAACTACAGACATTGAAGTACAATTAAAGCTGCAGCAATATATAAAAATAACAGAGAATTTCAGAGATGCGTAAGTAATTCTGACACTAACTGAATCACTCAGGTATCAACTGTAATATTTACCAGACCACTTATCACCAAATCAGGCAGGCTGTTACTAACCTTAAGTGGGTTAAAAACATTGCTGAAATGGCTTCTGAATCTCTGGTAAAGGACAATACCTACTGAGAGAGTGTCAACCTCCACAAGCCCAGCTGCTCCAAATTGAAAATGTATAGCACCAGTATAGCTTCCAGCTTAAGATTTTGCAATTAATTTCAACACAATGAATACTTAAAGAACAAAGATAGGTACTTAGGGAGTCATCACAAAATTGTGTTTAATTCTCATGTCTAACACTGACAGTGTACAATCTTAAATACTACCACTGTATCTTTTCAGAGCAGATGGGCAATCACTTTGCATTATAAAGTGAACCTGTTAGGTATCTTTCTCAAATCAGTGATCGTTTGTTATATTTTTACATCACTTCTCTGCAAAATTGTGCCAAGAGTCTTTCACAATAAGGTTGGTTTTGGAAGAGACAAACTCTTAGGCTAGCTTTTGTAATAAAGATATTAATAAATACTAATAGATGGTTTACCCCAGTTTTCTATCAAATTCCACAACTACGTCTGAAAGAACATTACAATAGTTATAGCAATGGATGGGTAACAGAGAAAGTTATTTTCAAAGCAAATTTTAATTCTCAAAACATTAAAAGTATCCCATGAAATCCAGTTACACAATTCTCACTTGTGGCTTTTTCAGTCAAATGGAAACAAATGATTCATTTAAGGCAAAAATACATGTAATCAAATGTAACTTCAACTGTAAAATAAATTAAGTAGGAAATACTTTTGGCAGCCTAGAAGGTCACAAAAATACTAAATGCATTATATATATTATGCTACAAGCTGTGAACAGAAGCCAAAATACCACATCCTGCCAAGCAGAGGGAAAGGAATAAAGCAGAAATTAAGCACTGATCCAGGAACATTTACAGAATTATTCTGAGAGACTATTAACAGAATCACTTGCAGAGCACCCAGTTCATACTCCCAGCCCCTCGGAAAAAATCCACCTTTTTATAAAGTTTGAGATTTTCAAAATGTGGTACATGTTGAACTCACCATAACAACTGCTGATACTGACTTGTATGCTATAAAATTTTAAATTATCGGATCAGTACAAATTTCTGAAGGATTTTTCAAAGCCTTCAAATGAATTTATGCAGAACACACTACTAAGTCTACCATACTGTAGGTCCCCTCAACAAGGACTAAAAGTTACTCAACAAGCTATGCCACTTCAAACCTTTTATTTCAGTGTCAACTATGAGGCTGCTGAATTTTTGATACATTTTCTAATTTTTAATTTTTAATTGATAATGTGCAATATCGACAACAAAGCAACACAAAACCAGTCTTTCCCCCCCATCTTCAATCACAGTCTTCCCTTTCTACAGTACATAGTATGAATGATTATGCAAAACAACATCTTCAATTACATCAGAATATACATTACATTTTCATAATTTTACTTAGCTTTGTTTTAAATTTAAGAAAAACATGTAAGCAAGATGGCTAATTTTCTTATGAAGGGGTGTTTTTGCTGAACATGGGGCTTCTAGAAACAGATGGCAAAATAATTTTTTGTTGAAGCACCTAGTGCTGCAAAAGAACCTGTATGTTAATCCTTATTAAAACCAAATTTAATGTTTAAACTTACATCCTCTGCTCTTTGTAACACACATTAACCATGGCTGTCTCTAACAAAAACTCTTGTGCAACCACAAAAAGATGGACCTACAGTAACAGGCTTGCTGAATGCTAATGGGTGCCTTAAGCAAAGGAGGAAATATTAGAATACCATGCAGGTTTACTGAACTCACCTGACAGAGGTGTAAAACCATTCTCTAGGAGCACAGAGGCATGCACAAAAGTAAGAATATGATTGCAAGTAACAGACTTCATGAAATTAGACACATGATCTTCAAAATGAATGAGAAAACATCTAGGTAAAAAAAGGAAAATTTCAGGGTTCCTCACCTCTCGCTTTGCAAGCAGCACATTAGGAACAATATGAGGCAGGCAGCGTCCCAACATTAACATGACACTTTTTTCACTGTCTGCAATCCGAGATACCTAGAAAACCAAGTTGTTTGTTTGTGTTGTTTTAAATGAAGCACAGGAATAGAAAAACAACATTTCAAAAGAGTAATAGGATTTGCAGCAGGCTGATCACTTACCAGAAAATATTTATTTTACTCACACACATTAAGCCACAAGTTTGACCTGGCAGTACAGGCAAAAGCATGAAACCACTTATACATACTCAAAGCTTCCCAGTAATCACACATCACTAGGTTTCACATTTTATCTAAAACCTAAAAGCATATCCCTATTTCTTAAGTTTCATGCACATAAACTAATCTCTCCATTTATGTTAATAGATCTTCTTTCAAAGCAATTATTGCTTAACTATTGCTGCCATGCAAAATAATGCATCTTCCAGTTCAACTGGAAATTCCAGTCAACTGGGAAATTTACCTCTGATCCCAAACGACTGTCTGCTGACATCCGACAAAACGACAGTAGTGCCTGATGGAAAGCTGGTGACAATTTCCTGAAATATTGTCAAAAAGGGAGGGGAAATCATAAATCAGAAAGGTGATTGAACAACTCCTTTCACTCCGGTTTAACCAGATAGGTTAAATGACATTCAGAAAACGTTTCAGGTGAAGCACACCACAGAAGTTTTTCTTGAAAATTATCTTAAGACTTTCATGATGTTTAGTTTGTAGCAAAGAAAGAAGTGGGTATCATAATTAAGAAGTTACTTTCAGTTCCGAAAAATGTAACATCTTTCAAACCACTGCACAGACATAAATAGGACTAAAGCATGAAAAAGAGGAAGCTTTAGCAGTACAAGAGGAAGTATACAATTATGCAAACAGAGAAGGGGCAGGCAGAAATCACAAGAAACCGTATTCTTGGTTAATGCTCCAATTCTAAACATTGCATTAAACCATCTGAGTAATCAGTCACTCACAAGCTTCAGGATTAAATAGTGATTGCTCAACTGCCACTCTGGGATATAAATGTTGGATTCAAATGTACAGTGATAACCTCAAAACTAAATTGCTACCCAATCCCTGATGTCAATGTGTATCTACAGAAGTACTGCCTCACAGCCATGCACAGCACCAGCCAACACAGCCAAGCTACTCAAAGCTTTAAAGCATACACATAAAACCCTGATAAGTGTTTCAAAACAACCTTGTCATAGGAGGATAATTTGGCAGAAACGTACGTCAGAAACCAATTACTGGATTGACCATTACATAAAACAGGCAAGCAGCAGCACCAGCAGCATTCTATTCTTCCCAGAAATGACAACTCCCTCTGCCTTATCTGAGGCCTGTATATAGATGCTAATCTAACACTACCTCATCCACTATGCTTGAAGAGGAAAAAGAACTTGTGTCTTCCAAAACATTCATAGAAAGCATCTAACCCTATATCATCATGTACTGTTTGAGTCCTCTAATGATACTTTATGAGTTTGAGATGATAGGAACAGGCAATTCTTATCTCTCAGGTGTAAAGTGGTTAGCAGCTTTCAACTCTTAAAAATGCTATTTTGTACATGTGAGCACACAAAATCCTACACACGTGCAATTATGCATATGGACACATTTTTTATCTAATACACTGTTTATTATAAATACACCATCATTCACTCTTTTCTAGAAAAAAAAAAAAAGGCAGATTAAGAATCCATGTTCCTACTTAAAACTGTTTAAACAAATCCACATGGACACAGATACATACAAAGTAATTTCCATCTTCTATTTACAAAATATGATTAATAAGAATATATTACTTACATTCAAGTTTCTTTCTTGACAATACAGGGTTTTAAAACATGTCTTAAATTTAAATAAGTTTGTTTTCATTCCAATCAGATTGGTCTTTTTAAAAAGTTACTAAACAACTTAGATGGTAACAAGTTGTAGAGGACCTCTGTTTAAGAATGTCCTAGACCTTATTCTGTAACAGTATTCTTGAACGACAGATTTACAGTCTCTACTCAAGGCTTTTAGGTTTATCTACATTGGGAGAACAGGAGCAAGTGCTGCAAAGCAGCAGCTTGATGTTAAGAGAGCGGCAAGGCATTGGCCAGTGCTTTGTCTAGGCTCCCCTTCACCTTGGTGTTTGCTCTGCCGAACTTCAGATCGTTCCCCACTTGAAATTTTAATCATAACCTACGCAAGGGAAAAGTTCTATCCTCATTTTGCAGAGACTGAAAACTATGACGATATGTTGCTGTATTTCCCTTCGGGTTAATTAACAGCAAGCTCTGGGCAGGATGGATCCCATTCAATTGCTGGCTATATTTAGAACCAAGAAAGTTTCTCCTCGGAGAAGTCTAGTAAAATCCTTGGATGGCTATGCTGGACAGAAATTATGATAAACGCAGGTCTCCTGCACACAAGTCAGGGGAAAGTCTTTTCAAAGGCTAATAGATACCACTAGTGAAGATTTTAATGTATAAGAAAATCTGATGAATATGAAACCCAAGCACACTCTTCTGTGTAACACTAGCACAAAAGAGTCCATTTACTGAAAAAGGTGGAAGTGACTGCTATATACAGAAAACACCTTGTTATTGGTGCAAACCACCAAACACCTTAGATGAGCTGAATAAATACTTGTGGTATGGTCTACTTAAAACTCCTGCTAGTGCTTCCTACTGCAATCTGTTAGATGGCATTTTTTCAATGATGGCCACATCCTCGTTCACAGGCATGCACACACAGCTGCTCTGAGCACAGGCACACAAAGCAGGCACACTTGCTCTTCTATCCTCTCCTCCCATCTGGGCAAAATTTCTGCCAAGAATCCACTCCCCAGCTACAGTTGCAACAATCTTGCTTTTTAGGAAAGAGTCTTAGCTTTTAATGCCTCTCAATACTTTCTGAATAAATTATAGTAATAGTCTTCTATAAATAACCACCCTTGGACTGATATAAATATCCAGCACTTCTAACATGCTACTTCTCCCACAGATCTCAAAACACTTAGAGAGCTCTTACTGCAAAAAAATGACCACATTGTTAAAAACCAAGCGCATAATTCCGGAAAAATATGTAGTGATATCTATCTAGAAAACACTGTATCAAGTATGGTTTCCTCTGACCCTTCCAAAAACATGTTAAGCCCAAAACTCAGTACAAAAATAGCTACGCATACATTAATTTATTTCTGAAGTGAACTGCATTTGAGGAGACTTCTGAAGTTAACCCAATTGTGATTCAAGGATTTATTCAATTACTTTTAAAATAAATTCATGTGCAGTTATGAGTGACAAAACAAATTCTGTTTTCCTAGACTACTGTGTTAAATCCCACCAGAGATACTCAAAGTTCCTTCCTCACTCGGTGATCTCATCCTATTTTGATACCCATCCTCACTATCTCTAAACCATCAACCTAACATACACGCATTTAATGCCTCCCAGAATTCCCAATTACTCTGAGCGAAAAGAAACTTGCTACAAGCCACAGATGAAAGTAGGTAGACGAGTTTATTTTGCAAGAAAAGTAAATTACTAGCAGGGGTAAGCAATTATTTTGTTTCTTATCCCCCACCTCCCCACTTGTATTGATTTTCCATCTGCACAGAATATCACACAGATTTCTACTCGGTATTTTCAGATAGAAGGTAACTAGAAACATATTACTGTATCAACACCTGTAAAAGAACACCAAGGTAACTGGCAAAATACAAAGCAGAATGGGTACCTGCTCCCCAGGGAACAGCAAAAGTAAGACCATGAGGTGAGCTACCTGGGCAACTTTGTCCGCAACAGTAGTTTTAGAAGTTCTACATACCCTCACTAGGTTTGTGCTTTGTATTACTCCTGATGGCTATACAATGGTTTATCTATTATTAAATGAACATGTGTCATGGTTCCCCTCTTCACTGTAATGCTTAAAAAGACTGTAGATTGGAGAGGCTTTCTCAAGAACACTCAGACACACAAACTCAGTCTCCATGTAACAACATGAATACCCTATTTTAATTGAAAGAATCATAGCTGTCCAATGAAAACTTGCCCCAAATTCAAAACTCAGAAAGCAGAATTATTAAAAAAACCCCATAATTTTAATAATCTGATTATTAAAAAGTCAAATCATACAGGTCCTTAGAGTACCCAAAGAGTTACGACAAATCAACATAGGAAAAATAAAAAAAACCTCCCAACCTTCATGCAGAAAAAGTTTCGTTATGAAATTAACATTTAAAAGAGAATGGAGATACCCTGTCCTTCCATTCACCATTCTGAATTTAGGGATTTTTTTTTTCTTGTTGTTGCAAGATACAGGACTCGTTTTAGAAACAAGCAGGAGGTGAAAAGAAACCCTCTAAACTTAAAAAATGCAGGTTTATCAAAGGTACTACCTCTTAAAAAGATTAGGAATAATATTAAAATATTCGCACTGTACCCTAAAGGTAAGTCTTTCAGTTTGAAACATAAATGGTCTGAAAATTCTGCAGATTTTACTGTTAGAAAAACATCTACTTTACAAGAACTTTTAATTAAAGCATTCCAGTTTAAAACTTATCACTAACCTATTAGGTTTATCAAAGTGGACTGCAGCTTTTGTTGATGAAGCACAAGAGGACAGTTTCTCTGCTTCTTTACAGGGCACAGAATTTAGCGTTTCATCTTTAGAAGTCCTTGAATCCACTGCAGCTGATAAAGAAAGGCTTGTGTCCTCAGTGTTTCCATGCTTACTGTCATTCGCAGAGCTCCTGATATCCAAGTACCGTCCATTGTCCTCTGAGACTGTGAGAGGCACTTGTTTTAAAGAAGGATGGGGAGCTACACCATAAATTGTTGACACAGCATAGTTTTCATTCTTGAGAAAGTCTATTTCACTAAAAAAAGGAAAAGCAAAAAATTAAATGGTTTTGTAGCTTTCACAAAAAGGTTATTAGAATCACAAGACTGAAGCAGAGAAATCAAGCCAACATAGGGAAGAGCTCCCTCTTCAATTCCATTAAGCTCAAAAATTCCTTTGATACAAATGTTATATCACACAAGCTGTTCAAATTAGCACCTATTCAATAGAGTTCTTTAGTCAATAATTAGGAGTAGGAATAATGTTGCCCTCTGAGTGAATCAATGAACTAAGCAAATAACAATATTGTTATCTTGCTTCTGATTGAAATCTGAGCACTGAGAGACAAGCTGTCACGTGACAGAACTCTCTCTGGGATATAAAACTTAAAATACTATAGTGGTGAATTATCCCGCCTGGCTTTGAAATAGTAATGATACAAGTCAATAAAGGCACTTAAAAATTATACACTTGCCCATGTGTTTTATTGATGCATCTCATAAGAGGAATGGCATATTATAGCTTAGAATCCTATGTTTTGACCAAACTTTTAAAGTCTATTTTGTTGCTGTTAAAGATACTTTCATTGCTACTTTCTTGCTCTGTATAAAGAAAAACTGTTGAAATAAGTCATTAAAACAATACTACAGTGTGTACAGCTTACTAACACTAAAGAGTGAAATAAAGCTAACTTAAGAGTTAAGTGACACAAAACACAACAGAACTGATTCTGTTTTCAAGGAAATCAAGAAGTTGCACTGAAAGAACAAAACTGATTACAAAATTAAATAATGTAGCTAATAAAAAGAAAATAGTCTGAAGTCTCTTTTTCTAAATCAAATCCCATGTATTTGGGAGAAATATCCCATGTATTTGGAAGAATTTGGAAGAAGGAAAGTCTGCACTGCTCTCAAGAACTCCTAGTAATTTTCTAAGTGTAAATTGTAAGTTTTCACATATGTGCTAGAAAAAGACCAAGAAGTTACTCCAACATTTAACAGCAGTTGAGCAGATTTATAAATACATACCTCTCAAGTCTTTGGATTTGTTCCATCAAAGACCATTTCTCACTGTTTAACACACTAATTTGATCTTCTAATTTTTGCACTATTAAACATTGCTAAATACAAGATAGAAACAAAAGAGTTTAGTCCAATGAAGCTTAGCAGTACTGCAAACAGCTGAAACATTTCTTCTGTACAATCTCTTACTTCTATGGACTGAGGTGTTGTTTCAAACACAGGGATGCTCCCAAGTACAGGAGTAGCAGCCTCTAACTCATCATCTTCTACACCCACTGATACATCCACCACATCTTTCGCAGTTATATGATGGTTTCCAAAGTCACGATAAAGTTGTAAGAGGTCTGGAGGTTTTGGAATGTTCAATCCTACATCATCCCAAAGTTCAAAATCCTTCAAAGGAATAAAAGAAACTAAAGCATACCATACACTTCCTTTTGTTTTTGTTTCTCTTCCTCATTAGAGTGCAGGTCATACAACAGCAAAATAGTCACTTTGAGATTGCATTGTAGTAAAGCAGATGAAAGCTCAAATCAGACATCAAGAAACAAAAGCAGATAAAGAAGCCATTTCATAACCCAAGGCAGTTTCATCCTAAAGGCAGCTTTAGCCAATGTACTAACGACAGGACCTTTCAAAAACACATAGCTCACAATCATTTTATTATTTTTTTTAATCTACAATATGAACACTTTTTACAATCAGATATAATAACATCACCAAATTCTAGCAAAAGCCAGTGCAGCTGTTAAAAGGCTAACTACTGATAGCAGCATAGTTTTGTTCCCGAACTCATTCACAAGTATAGGTGTAATTTTCCAGAAGGAGACAGTCAAACCACTCTGTAAATACGGTGCATATTCTCAGTGTAATGTAGACATAACTGTATTAATCGTATAGAAATGCAAACAATACTAGGGCCTCCTGTCTCAAACCAGCACTGTATGTCCTTTCTTTTCTCATTGACATGTTACCATCTTATTACTACATGATTATTCCATATCTGTATTAATAAATAAGCATGTGCACTGTTATACAGGAGTTACAATGGTCTTTAATGACATAAATTTCAATATTTTTTTATAAATTTTCCCCTGCTGTTCGTAGTTTTGATTGTATTTTTCCACAGACCTATTTGAAGAAAGGTTATTTTCCCGCCAGAATTACGTGAATAACCTAGGAAAAAATGTGCATTCTGTATGTTAAGTATGTTTAATATGTAGCTTTCCTAGGTTTTTTTATTAATTTTCTCCCAATATAAACCAGTTTCATCAAGTTTCATTTATCCTTACATAAAAAGGATAAATTATTCATCTTTTCTTTTCTTGGGGCTGTATCCTCACAAGTATTTGTGTGAAACCTAACACTGTCAAACTCAAATCTTAAATGGGTGGGCCAGTATTTAACAACCCAGTATCTTTATGGATTAGGATATGAATTGTAGGAAAAATATAGGAGGACCAGTTATACACAGAGCTGGTTGAAATTTAGTATTATTGAGTTCAACATCTAATTCTTCTGGCAATATTCCAGTTTTGTGCTGAATATATATTGCGTGTTGATGCTACTGGGTGTTTCGTTCACTCAGTAACAGTCAAGATGTAATTAGAAACTTCCAAACACTTGAAGAATTTCTTCCCCATGAAATGCAAGTCAATGGAGACATAAAACTCATCATCTTAAGAAAAGCACATCAAAGCACAGCTATGTTTGGAAGTATCTAATATAACACCTTATTACTGAGAGCCCCAAGACTATTCAGAACCACAGTATGACTAAGTATACACATACGCATATGTATGCCCAGGAGACAACAATAAGTATTGTATATCCTTCACAACTGAGAAAGATTTGAGGAAAAGATTATGTTTTAAAATTTTCCGACACCCAGATCCCTGAGTTTAACGAAAAGGGTGTCCCCATCAGAATCCAGGAAAGTGTGTAAGTAGCTGTAACTCACAGTATTTTTCTTAATGTTTTTCTTCCTTTAAAGAATACATGTGTTCTGCCTCCCTCCTATTTGAGAAAATACTACTCCAAGTGCTGTGTTTTCAAAACAGGCTTTCTACATGAAAATGCTAAATAACTTACTTGAACTTTTTTCATACTCATATGTATGAAAGGAACTTACATGCACAGGACATATCATTTAAGTTCACCTGAGTTTACGGCAAGATCAGAATATGGAAAGCATGCATGTAAAAACACCACAAAAAAGTCTTTACCTGATCATGATTCTCATCTGAAAATGTTATTGATGTAAGCTTGTAACTATTCTTCAATAAAAATTCATTAACTAGGAAGTTTAGAGCTCTTTTCTCAAGAGGTCTGATTGGCTCCTGGAAAAAAACCAAGAAAACAATACACTACATATTTGGCTCATCTTCCTTCCGACTACAGAAGTGTATCTGTCTTGTAAAGTCCATGCAAAGCTCACTTATCACCAGCCACCTACCTGAATTTCAGGACTTGATTTATAATTTTTTCGTTCCTGCAAAGGAACTTCATTTTCTGGGGAAGAAAAAAAAGTAACTAGATTTTACTCTTTCACACAGGATAAACTCAGCTACTTCTACGTTGTTCAAAGTAGAGACTTAAGAAAAGGTTTATGTACACCACCTGCAGCCTGAGTCAGGTTGGCTCGGAGGGCCTGTATGGTCTCCTTGGCTTTCCGCAGTTCAAACTCCAGGACTGGACAGGGATTTGGATTAAACACACACAGGCATCCAACCAAGGCAAGGGAAACAAAAATAAAATATAAAAAGCAAGGATGGGTGTGAAAAAAAATATACAGTTCGTATTAACAGAAAGCATGCAGTCTTCATGGAACTTATGAACACATGCAGCAGAGTTGGTCTGAAAGCAAACTGGTGAACATTTTCCATAGTTTAACTGGACTTAAGTTAGCTAGATCAAAATTTCAAGCTGTCTGACAAGGACTCGCTGTAGGGTTGTGAGGTCTTCCCCCCCCTCCGCCCCCCACCCCACCGCCCTTTTTAATTAGGTTTTTTTTTTTTTGCTTGCTTTTCACTGATCATTCTGGGAAGCAGTTGTTACGCCTTCCTTTCCCATTCTCACAATCAGATCATACTGCCAAACGTTTTGACTTCTAGGGACAAGAAGAGTATGAGGGCAAACAGAGGACAGATATAAACGAAGCAAATACATGCTGGCAGCAGAGGAAGCTGTCTCCATGTAGCAAAGCTTAAACCATAAAGTGAATGTACTCTCCCATTAAGGCTATGGGGTTTTTTATTTGAATATGAAATTATACACAGAAATTTTAATAGTTTAAATGGCAGAACTGGAAACATACTTTATTTTACTACTAAGGATAATTTTATTTTAAGTATATACCTAAAAATAGTGGAGTTTTAGGAATAACCTAGAGTTGATTAAGACTTTGAATTTAATTGAATATATTAAGAGATGCACAAGACAAAAAAAAGAAAAAAGGCAGAATACACAGCTTTCCTACAGTACTTGGAGAAGCTTGAAACAAAACATTCTTTGCTCCATTACTCTTAAAACTTTCTAGTGATACTAGACTATACAACATTTTCAGTGATCTACAGTCAACTTTAGAGATGCAAAAATACGTAATTCTAGTTGCTATTATCACCTGCTCCATCTCCTAATCCCCTTGGCCACTGTTGCATTTTAATAATATTCTAACATTTCCTAAAAAAAAAAAAAAAAGGGCCAGTAGTGGCTTGTTTGCACTGAAATTTCTAATGTTTTGATGTTGAGGTAATATGTATACTGTGGGTTCATATTTTAAAACCCTGTACCTTTGCAAGACATCAGTAAATGTTCTTTTTATACCCATTTAAGGTTAGAGCGTCTAAGGGAACCTATATAAGGATCTATCAGATAATTACATGCATTTCATTAATTCTCAGATTACTCACACTTAAACACAGAATTACCAGAAAGGATTCTTGCACTTAAGTAGGAGAGATGAACAGAGAACAGCTACCACACTGAAGCGTTAAACTAAAAATGTTGTAGCTGCTTTTAATAAGAAAATATTAATGAGACTTTTTAATCACTGCCTGGAAACAAATTAACATGGCATTTTGACATATTTATACAGAGGACAATGCATGGCAGAAGCACTGCATTGGCTCTTGCCTATAAGAAATGCTACTGAAGACTGCCAATAGAACTATTTCCTCTTTTGAACATCTGCTAAGAATCTTTTGGTAATTAGCACACATGGAAAAAAAGATTCACTCAGTTTGCATTTACCCATAAAAACTGAAGGAATAACTACAGTACACCACATTTGCTACATGAAAGTAACTTGTTTGATGCACAGAATTTTACTGCAGCAATACAAAAGCACAACTGAGGATACGATGAATAAAATATGTAAAAAACTCTCTAGTATTCAGCAATGCTGATCTGCAAATACTTCTGTGCAACAAAGTTAGAAAATGCTCTTGTAGTAAAGTATCTAATAATTTTAGCACTTCCTTGCATTTGAGTTACTAATTCACAGTTACAATCCTAAGTTGTAAACTACTAATTGGTTAGCTTTTGAAAACTGTGAAGAATTCAATTTAAGCAAATCTTCTGACGGAAATGGCTATATGTAATCTTCTTGTTCTTTGAAAATATTTTCACAGACCAGAACAGTTGCAGATCAGGAGTGCCCTGCACTAGAATGATAAAAATAATGAATTAAAAAAAAATAGAAACAACACCACAAACTAGAAAAACTCAGGAATCCCATTAAAGGAAAATAGGAATAAGACATGCCTGAAGGTGTAGAAAGCCAAAAAACTCATGTCAGACAAACCCATGTCAGACGGCAAGAATTAATTTTTAGTGAATTGTCATGATGCTGAAAATTCTTAGAAGCCATTAGGACTTTACCCTTTCAACCTTAAGAGTAGATTACTCTGCTGCATGTTTCTCTGTATACAGTGGTAGATTCTGGGTACAATACATTTGAGAAGCTGTCACTTCGCAGCATGTCAATAGCCACACGATTTATTACAACACAGCATTGTTACAGTCATACCTCATCTCCTGGTCCTACTAATGCCACCATTATGATCACCATAATAAAAGCCTTGATGCATCTAAGTCAGTCACAAATTTAGTTCTTATTTGAAGGAATTTTTTTTGTTAATATATGCATAAATATTTGTAAATATGTACAATATAATTCTAATAATTTTTTAAAGGATGATTAAAAGCTCTTTATTTTAGAAGCTATACTGAAATGTAATCTTCTGCCAAAATACTAGTAATTTTTACCTCACCATGTGTATTAATGAAATCAATGCTGGAAATCCACATTTTTTTATGATATAACATTCTCTTCAATTAAAAAAGCTACCTCTAACCCTTCTTTGAAACTACTATCAAGTACTGACTTTGAAAATAATGACCTGATCTCTCTCTCCCCCTCTCCTTCTGTTGTAAAGCTTTTGTATGTTTGAGAAGCCTTCAAAACCATTGATAAAGCCAGCTAAAGTTTAACTTCATGTTGACTGAAGTGATAACATGCATAAGTCAATTATAGTACTAGATAAAAGGTGCTGACACTCCTTAAGAATGCTACACAGAAGAGTTTTGCTGCAGACAACCTAAAAAAGGAGAGAACCAAATTAATTCTATCAGAAAAAGAGAGAACAGAAATTTGGAGCTCTGAGGTTGGTTAATCTCCCTACAAGAAAAGGGCACTTCTCAAGAATCTGTTTTGCCTCAGGGGAGAAAACTATTCCAAACTGAAGTGGCTCTTTCGTTTTTTCTTTTTGTGAAGAACTCAAATCACTACAGCTACCATTCTAAAAAAAGAAAAAAATTACTTAGACTTACTTAAAAGAGCTGAAATTTTCCAGCAAGCAACTAAGTATTAGACCAAGATTTTCAGATGTTTTTCAGTGATTTTTAAATGTTTCCATTTCCATGCAACTAATCTAATAACCTTAAAAGAGAAGTGCATATCAGGAGTGGGTAGCTTGCCAGCTCAGCTCTGAAATTGTTTTAAAAATGAAGCTCTCAATGATCATATTCTATTCACTCACATTTGTTAATGACTTCATAAGTTACTGAACCATAGATCGTAGTAGTTAGCCATAGATAACAACCTGCGAGTTGAGATATTGAACAAGTTGAAATCAACATGAACAGTGGTCTTGTTGGTCCAAGGCCAAAAAGTTGAAGAAATAACAGCACCTGTAAAAGTTTTCAGTACTTGCTTTTGCGTAAGCGATACTTTTATCCAATTATACTAGAAGTTTACATTCTACATATGAATTATCTTGTCAGACTTTTGATACTTCACTATGAAATATTTCAGAGAACTGTAGAAAGGTAGTTTTGTGCTGTGAAGCCACTATATGGCATCTGGCATTTTCTTTCAAAATGAGTTCTCCTCTGAAGTACCAAGGGCTCCGGTGCTTACCTGGCTTTCCTCAAATTTGGAGTTACAAGTTACAGTTACAAGTTTTGTTGTTTGTTTCTTAACTGTTACTTCAAGTTCTTCCTCCTTGTAAATGTAGAACTCTAGGTGCCCTAAACTACATCCTCTAAAACATATACAACATCCCATTACTTTTGATAGATTGGTGCATACATTTTGAGTCAATCAGAAGAAATTTAAACTCACTGACTACAGTCAGCAATGAAGCCACTATTACCGCATACTTCAATACCTGAGGTTTTCTAATTCCCACTTTCCTGGTATAACTGCTATGAAGAGGTGACCATATTTAGGAGTTGGTAAGAGCTTAGGTTCAGAGCCTGACAGGGACAGCATTTTTATGCAGCTAATCAGAGATACATAGTCTAGCCAGAAATCCATGCTAATGCAGGGAGATCTGAGAACACAAATGCTTGAAATGAAGCTTGATTATGAGGATTTTATCATCATTGAAGACACAGCATTATGTTTTCAAAATTATCAGATTCTCAGAATAGTAGATGTCAAAGGCAGGTTAGCAATTCTAAATGTTTTCAATTATGGAAAGCAGGTGGTTGTGTACACAGTCAATTTCAGATGTGGCAGAAGATTCAGTTCCTTAGATCGAATGTCAGATGACGTATTTTCACCAAATGCTGTGGGTATCTGACTTCAAGTTAAGTGTACTCTTATTCCACAGGAATGGAACAGGTTTTTTTTTTTTCCATTCTCCGGTTGTTTTATGGCAATGAGTATTTGGGGGAGGTTTACTAAGTCAAATAAATCCTTCAGTACTGACTATCTTAGCATGAACTGTTTCAGTACCTAATATGTGAATTTAGATTCAAGACTTTTTAGTCTTAAGAGAACAAGTTGTTCCCATCTAGTAAATTGCAAGTTCAGGGAGGTGTCTATTTTTTGAAACTCTTTGTGGATTGCAAATGTGTTACTCAATTTGTTACACAGTTGTCTACCTTAAGATCAGGTAGATAAGGAAGACAACTGATGGCTTCTAAATTGACATTCCTTTCATCATGCTCATCCACATTCTGATTGGCTTTTGTGACTTCTATCTTTTCAGTCAAGCTGATAATACTACAGAAGAGATTAATTTAGCTTCCTTTGATCAGATTTCCCAAGTGAGAAGTTCACATCAACTCACGTTTGCTTCTAGCCCAAATTCTGATTCTAACGCCAGATGGAATGAATTGGGTTAACAGATTTGAAATACCAAAACCCATTTCCAGGAATTTTTGGGTTGGTAAAATAAAAAATACGGCAACTGAATTTAACACCATTTATATCGTCAAAATAGAAATGTGATGGCTTTCAATGGTATACCTGCATAAGTTTTTGATTTTGTGCTTTGAAACACTGTCATGGTATTAAAGTATTTGCAACTGGATACATTTTAACTTCAGTTTTAAAGTCCTTCTGACTGGGAACCAGTTTCTTTTAACAGACGATGTACATTTATTTCCTACCCTTTATCTGACATTTGACTAGGGAATTGATGTGGAAATCATGGGTTCTGTTCGAACAGGATAAAACAAAGATAACAGCATAAGAAAAACATTTACAAAGAGAAACTATTCTAACCTCACTCTGAGAACTATCAAAAGAAAAATATGCCTATCAGATCGTGGCTTCAAGCTTCCACAACAGATTACAATTTTATCTCCTAAGATCAAACCTCTTCGATGAGAGGAAAGAACAGGAAAACAAATAAGCAGGATGGGTTTCCAGTTATGTTTCAAAGTGTAACTGCAGCTCAGAACTACTTCAAAAGCAGAAGTTAAGCCAGTTTGTTCAAAGAAGGAACTGAATATGAAAAGTTTGAAACCTCTACTGATATAATTTATTTACATGCAAATTAAGTACTTACCATTTTTCTGAAGTTTATTGCTCAGTTAGGTTTTAAACAGAATTGAGGCAAAAGATTTTAAGCAATTATAACTGAATCAGAATTTTAACTAGAAATAGGATATTTTTGAGAACTTTTGAGTCTTTACAAACATTCAGAAATAACATCTAGTCTTGTTTTGTTCAAGTTCTTATGTTACTTTTTAACAACTCTTAGGAAAACCTCTTTAAAGGAACACAGAAACACAACATAAATATCATGACAATATACTTCACTTGCCTATTACATATGACAATGGCCAATTAATATACTGCAATCTTCAAAACAACCTATTTGCGATTTACTTGAATTTAATTTTAGGATATATTCTTTTTATACTGGAATTAATCAACTTTTTCGCATTAATGTTCCATCAGAACATTAATGGCTCTAACTGGATGCCAATTCTGACTGATCTTTACTTTCTATAAGCATCTCTAATCCAATTCAGTTACTAAAGACAGCTCCATGCAAAGATGAAACTAGCTCTCCCAGTAATACTATGCTGAGAAATACTGATGATGAAAAAATTAAAATATTTCTAATTTGCTCATTTCTTTCTTATATTCCTGGACACAATTCAGAAATACTTGGGTTCCTCAAATACATTTTGTTTATAAAATTAGCTGCATATTTACAACTCTTGCCTCCCTTGAAACTGACTATGTATATAGAAAAAGACAGTAATTAGAAGGTAATAAGAATGTGGAAACTTACATATAAAAATCAAAGAAAGGCAAGTAGCTAAAGGTCAAGACCAGAGCATCAAAATACCTGAATTTGCTTTATGCTCATGAATTTAATCTAGTCCTTTACCTCAGAAACACTAACTGGGTAAGAAAATGAGGCTATTCCAACACTTACATCTCTTCTCTCTCAGTCAATACTGGTTGCCATTTCAGACTGACCGAGAGAAAAAATTTCAAAATCAAGATCCTTAACAGAACTGTTTCACCAGCCTTTTCTTTGCTTAAGAACATGAAAGTATTTCTGCTAGGATGAATCACGATAGCTCAGAACAGAAACAAGTGTGGAAGAGAGACATAGCAGCTTGCAAATTCAGGTTTCATAAAGCTGAACTGCGTGAATAAAGGTCACAGCATGGACAATCTTCAAGTGCTCATGATATTAAATAGTCTTAACTGACAAGAAATAGAGTTCTGTGGGAGTTTCTGAAAAGCTTTTATGGGTTTCTCTATAGAAGCTGTGCATAACAGTATCTGAATTTATTAAAAGCCTGGATTAGAGAAACATGTCTCATATGGAAATGAGATTATTATAATAATTTCAAATGTAAGTGAAAATCAGTCTCTGCCTTTGGAGAGGTAATCATAAATCTTTAAATTAAAAATGCCACAGCCTCTTTAAGTACAGAACAACTGCAAGAGGCAAAAAACCTGCCACTTCTTTAAAGTCTTATACAATCAAGGAATCAAATGGGTTATGAAAAAAGCACTACAATTAAGATTCGTAGCAAAGAAGGTTTACGGAACTGAGAAAATCCCAAAACTGCTCTAGGTTTGATAATGCTCATTTGATCTACACAGAAGCTGTATTTAAGAGGCTTGTTACAGAACCATACAGTAGTCACAGACTACTATGTAGAATATTTTAGCATATGTTTCAGCTGAACAGTAGTAGTCAGTAGGCAGTATCAAGATACTATTCTACTGTCAAAAGCTGGGCACAATTTTCAAGTATCTGGCTGCTTCTATCCTGTTTACATATGGAATCATACAGAAGTACACTTGCTTGAATATTTACAGTAAATACAGTAGAAGTGACTGAAACACAATTCTATCATTAAGCGACCAGCTAAATCACCACAGTGAAGTCTTGTCATCTTCAGGAATGTTCAGGACTTACCTGCTACTCTTTCGTCCGTTTCCCTATTGCCGTCATCAGAGTATCTTGCAAAATCTAAGGAATCAAGAGTACTGATGCTTCCAGCGCGATCTTAAAGAGGGGGGGGGGAAAAAAAAAGGTATCAAAAAATCCTGAAGAGTTTACTGGCCTTGACAGATAAAGTCACAACATCTTTTAATTTCAAAAACTATAATCAAAAGGATAAGTGTTCTGCAACACCAAAATTTTACTGCATTACAGCAAGTTTAGTGAGGAGATACTCCCCGCAAAAGCAGGCTCTTCTACCTTGTCCACAACAGATGAGGAGCAGTGCAGTGTAGCGCTCCCTCTTTTCCGTAAGGCATTTACTTGGACATACAGGTCCACAAGAAACCAAATATATACATAAAGTTCTGCAATAACTTTCAAGCAACTTTGCTCCCATTTCACAGAAACCTGTAACTGCCACAAATACACTACTTCATTTTCCCTTTTCTAGTATTTTAAGGTATGTTAAGGTGACCAAATACTTTTTTACATCTCTCTTGAATTTAGCCATTAACTTCAGTACCTTCCTACTTAATAGAACATTTACTAAGGAATGTATTGCCTAGCAAAATCAAAGCAAAGCAAGTACAGATCATGCTACTGCAGGTATAATATTCAGAGTCTAGAATTAAATCATGAAGAAAAAAAATAATCATGAAATTCATTAACCAGCACAAGGCTTTGATTTGACCTTGACATCTTTCATTTCGGGTAGAGAGAGGTATGTGTAATTAAAAAGCAATTTTGATAATTTCAAGTCTTTGAAATACACATTCACCTTTTTATTAGAAAAATGCACAAAGAAATTACTTGGTGACAGAACCCAAAATAAATAGAACACATCCCTAGCACAGTTGAACATCAAAAATTGTATTAACTAACTTAGTATCTTTCCTCTCCTTTTGAAATTAATTTCTATGTAGCACTTCAGAAATAATTTTAATTATGTTAGAGCTGTTGTCACATTCACAAAGAACAAATTTGATCGGGCTGTCAAAACCCCTCATAACTGTCAGTGGAAATAGAAGCAATTTCATCACTTGTCAAACTCTGGCATGACTGCCATCACAAAAAGTATTTAAATCATCCCCCACCCCCCCACCCCCCCGCCCTCAGTTCTGCATTATGTTAAAAACACAAATATCTATTAATGAGTTTCTTTTTGTTATATTTAAGCCTCAGTTGCGCCTTAAGGCTTTGTGGCGCCCTCCCTACATACAGGCCAGCACTAGACTAAAATAAAAACACCTGGACTGAGACTGATTAAAGCATCTACACTCAGCTAAAAAAGCAAGAGAGAATACTAAAGTTGCCAACTCTCGCAGAGTTACACAGTACCAAAACTGAAGTGCCTGGCAACCCTAATTTGTCTGTTTCATGAGCATGAAGTATGTGATAACATAGAGCTTATGCTTAACCACTATTTTTTTGCCCTGGACTATACTTTGTCATTCAATCAATGAAACAGACTGTATGCTCTTCAGTGAGTCTCTACTAAGTATTTAGTTTTGAAACTCACTGTTTGTTTGCAGGTTTTGGTCCTATCTACTGCATTTTTTCCAGACATTAATGTGATTTAATAATTCTCTCTAGGTGGCTCCATAGTGCATCATAGTACAAACTCTTTTAGCAGCATCTTTGCAAAATGGACTGTTGTGAAAATAAACCAGATTTTATACACAGAGGAAAATATTTAGAATGCTTAAGTTCAAAAGTGAATATGAATTTTGCATGCACAGCGTGAAAATCTTCAGAGCTGTTTTTTCAAAACTGCTAACACCTTGCTCAGTAAGTACTGCTCAACTTATTTAATTGGAGCTGCAAGATCAATTTTTTAAAATCAACTTAAAGACTCAAGTTAAAGAAACACACAATATTCAGAGATCTTAGTTAAAATCTGATGTTTAAAAGTGACCCAGCTATGTAAAAAATAGAAATACAACTCTGTTTCCTCCTGCAATCTTGCCATGTTCACAGATAAATTTTCTGTTTCTGTTATGAAGCCAGTAGCAGAGAAACAACACTCAAATTTTCAGGTGAAGTCAACCACATAATAATTACTTAAGCACTCAAAGCTATAAGCAACAAAACCTTTTTCATACAACTAGTGGCACATTTGAGAGGCAAAGGCTCTCCCCCTTACGACTGATGAAACAAAACCAGTCATAAGCCAAAAACTTATTTGCCAAAACAGCAAGAAACTTCCTGGAAAAAAATAAGCAAACACACACAAAAACCACAGTTACCCAGAAAAAAAGCACTGGGTCATCAAAGTCCATCAAAGGATGTACACAACAGAACACATTTAAAATCATAAGCAGCTGTATGATCTTAATTCACAAGATCAGTTTCACAACCTTAGCAGTCCTTCTAGAAACTAAACAAACAAAACCAAAGGGTTTCATTATTTGAATCCCCAGAAACTGCCTTAAGCACCACATCTACACAAACAGCAGCATTTCTCCTTATCAGTGTTCATGATAACAGCAAACATCTGACACGCTCTTTGTAACAGGTTAGCATTGCTGAGATGCAAATATCTGGATTCATACTGATTAAACCAAGCAAAGATGTGCTGAGGAACACCAGCCTTATGACCTGTTACCTGCTGCCAGCACTTCTCTTTCCCAGTAATGCTGATCCTCCTTCCCAGTACAAAAGTACCTGCCCAGATAACATCATTCCCCAAGCATGCTGTCATTAGTAAACCAAGCTAATTTGGGTGCTAGAAGTCATTATGTCCACAGTGTTCAATCCAAAGATAAGGTGTAAAATGAAAACTGATTTTACTCAGCGCACTGGTGGAACATGAATCTACATAGTGAACTGCGCACAGCTATCCAAATAAATGTAAAAGGAAATGAAACAGTAACCGACAACTGTATTGATACATATTGCAGAACTCAAGTTGGGAGATTGTAACTTCTATAACACCAGTCAAACAAAATTGTTACTTTGCTACAGGATACTGCCTTTTAAAATACATGGTGTGGCTACAGAACTGCTTCTTGCTATTAAGGTAAGAGGCCATCTGTGTTGAAGCACTTCAGCTGAGATATTTCCAGGTCAAACTGGCTCCAAAGGCATCAGTGAATCATCAGTGCTAAGGTACATCGTGCCAAGCCCCAGCTATGGGGAAAGCCCAACCACATACTGAACATACTGCCTAGAAGGTAAGGGCTGGAAGGCCCTGCCAGATCCATCACCAACAGCAGAGTCATGGCACAGGCACTGTTGCCTGGCAGGGCTGTGCTGAAGGCTGCCCAAAGCTGAACAGCGGCAGTTCTGCCCCATAACCTCACCTACCCAAAATGTCACCACCATGGGAGTAAATGCACCTGTTGCCTCACTCTTTACCACTGCCTTTGTAGGCAGTCATCAGTGGAGGTTTCTCTCCTAAGACCAATGTCATCATCCAGGGAAATACAGAATAACATTTTATAACATCAAATCTTATGCTTCTATAAAGGATTTACTTCTCAACAAAGGATCAGAGGGTGAACATAGAATCATAGAATAGTTAGGGTTGGAAAGGACCTCAAGATCATCTAGTTCCAACTCCCCTGCCATGGGCAGGGATGCCTCACACTAAACCATCTCACCCAAGGCTTCATCCAACCTGGCCTTGAGCACTGCCAGGGCTGAAGCATTCACAACCTCCCTCGGCAACCCATTCCAGTGCCTCACCACCCTCACAGGAAAGAACTTCTTCCTTATATCCAATCAAAACTTCCCCTGTTCAAGTTTTAACCTGTTACCCCTTGTCCTATCACTACAGTCCCCAATGAAGAGTCCATACCCAGCATCCCTATAGGCCCCTTTCAGGTACTGGAAGGCTGCTATGAGGTCCCCACGCAGCCTTCTCTTCTCCAGGCTGAACAGCCCCAACTTTCTCAGCCTGTCTTCATACGGGAGGTGCTCCAGCCCCCTGATCATCCTCGTGGCCCTCCTCTGGACTTGTTCCAACCGCTCCATGTCCTTTTTATGTTGAGGATACCAGAACTGCACACAATACTCCAGGTGAGGTCTCACAAGAGCAGAGTAGAGGGGCAGGATCACCTCCTTCGACCTGCCGGTCATGCTCCTTTTGATGCAGCCCAGGAAATGGTTGGCCTTCTGGGCTGCGAGAGCACATTGAAGCCGGCTTATGTTGAGTTTCTCATCAACCAACACCCCCAAGTCCTTCTCCAAAGGGCTGCTCTGAATCTCTTCTCTGCCCAACCTGTAGCTGTGCCTGGGATTGCTCCAACCCAGGTGTAGGACCTTGGACTTCACATGATCAAGCTTCATCAGGTTGGCATCAGCTCACCTCACAAGTGTGTCAAGGTCCCTCTGGATGGCATTCCTTCCCTCCAGAGTACCAACCGAACCACACAGCTTGGTGTCATCGGCAAACTTGCTGAGGGCGCACTCAATCCCACTGTCCATGTCACCGACAAAGATGTTGAACAAGACCGGTCCCAACACCGATCCCTGAGGGACACCACTTGTCACTTGTCTCCAGCTGAACATTGAGCCATTGACCACAACTCTTTGTGTGTGGCCATCCAGCCAGTTCTTTATCCACCGAGTGGTCCATCCATCAAATTGATATCTCTCCAATTTAGAGACAAGGATGTCGTGTAGGACAGTGTTGAACGTTTTGCACAAGTCCAGGTAGATGACATCAACTGCTCTACCCCTGTCCATCAGTTCCACAGCCCCATCATAGAAAGCCACCAAATTGGTCAGGCTGGATTTCCCCCTAGTGAAGCCATGCTGGATGTCACCAAGCACCTTGTTGAGTTTCATGTCCCTTAGCATGCCTTCCAGGAGAATGTGCTCCAAGTTTTGCCAGGCACAGAGGTGAGACTGACTGGTCTGAGGCGAGACTGACTGGTCTAACATGGTACCTCCCTGCTGGCAACCAAACTGCCTCATTCACCAGCAAAATGAGCAGAGCTCTGAAGGAGAGGAATCAGCAAGGGAAGGGCTGTGCTCAGCCACATAGCTCCCCTGAAGAATGTGAAACTTCATCACTTTTCTGAAGTACAAATAGTTGTACTCCAGTACACTGAACCCTTAGATTTAAGTTACTTGGCAAAGAACATCAAGGCAGAATCTTGCAGGGGGAATTGCTGAAAAGGAGAAGTACGCTTTGGCTGCATTCTGTTTCTTTTCTAGGAAAAAAAAAACAAATGCGACACAGCAGCATGAAGCCATTGTGCTGTCATGGTGCACACATTCTTATCAACAATCTTCTTTATCTGGATTTTATACTTCTTTTTCTAGTATTCTGAGTTAGAACACCTTATCAACAACTTATTTTTGCTAAAAGCTTTCCTAGTAAACAGTGAAAAAATAACTGCTGTCAGTTTGTTTCAGAAACAAAGCAACAAAATGTAAAAACCCCCTCAAACTAAAATGATAGTTTAAAGTTCAAATCCCTTTCAAATGACATACATAAGATGAAAAAGGTTAAGTTTCATTCACTCTGATGGTAAAACCAGTTTATTTTTACCAGCTTACCTAAAGGGACAGCAAGAGTGATCATATTAACCATAGCTTCACAGCACATGAATTATGCAGAAATCAGTTGCAGTCTTCTATAAAATCCATTACTGAATAATCTTTACATGAGCACAACATTATAAATCAGCTAAAACCACTGACAAACAAAACAATATTACTTCTTGATAGAAAGGCAGAAGAAAAAAAAAATGAAGAATTAAATCTTTCAGAAGCTATTTGGATGAGACCTAAATTGATTTTTAAAATTACTAGGTGGTAAAGCAGCCAATAAGTTGTTACATTTCCCTGAGTTCACAAGAAACCATATTGTCATGCACTAACAATTAACCAAATGGAGCATACGAAGACCAAGAACTCCGTATTTTTCCTCGAAGTTCAAGAAGTAATAATGGTAGTACACTTGTACAATACATTCACTTTGCATGTTTTTAACTTTTCCTTTTTTTCTCTCTGTGCTACAGGTACAATAAAAGAAATGCTGAAGTTCAGTCCTAAGCAAGTGTATAAATATGTATTTTAGATGTTTCTGATGGCCATAGAGAAGTCAGTAAACTAGGTATTTTGCCTACCTTAAATATTCCAGACCCAGAGTAAACCAGCCCTTATGGCCATGTAAGAGATGGCTTGCTCTCCCGTAGAGATACTGGTCTGGAAAAGCATGTCCTTGAATAATTTGCATTTTCAGCTATCCTGCACAATATCAAAGGCACAAACCAGCAGAAACCAGGGAAACTGGGGACAGAGACTACCTGGGAGAAAAAAAAAAAAACCAGCTTCCTCTTGTATACACTTGCAGTTGCTTAACCCCCTTATTAGTACTGAACTGTACATATGTGTATGTGAAGAAACCAGCTGGCAAGATGGACAGCACTCACAGAAGATGTGGGATAGTGTAAAAGCCTGAAAAGCTTTAATGGAGTCCTTTCTACATTAAATCAAAGAATCAGACATCATTAACAATTTCACAAGTGATTTTCAGTTCAGTTTGTATCTGTGTCTGCATTACATAGCAACTGAAATAGGTATGTTGTGCAATACATATGAATAAATGAAACTAATTCCCCATAAATAACACCAAAAATATCTTTAAGCCTTCCCAAATTTCACAAGACAACTCTGAAGCAATATTACTTTGACAAGTCTTATATAGCTGCTGCATTTAAAATGTCTGGCATGTTTCAACTTGTTCCAAGCTTACCAATACCTCATCAGCCAGCAAAGCAAACTTGATCTATGGCAGCAGATAAATGGTATAGCATAACACCTTTATGGTACAAACAGACTTATGTATCAGTTTTCTAAACCAATTTGAACTTGCAGAGTAAATTTAACCAGATCAACATGTTCCACATCTTTAAGGTAACTCTAAGATGGAACTAAGAGCCTTAAAGTCATTCACTGCATCAGACACTAAATTCTAAACACGTATCAACCTTGATTCTGTGATTCTGTGATTCTGTGATTCTGCTTCTTTTGCTCTCCCAGATGTTCTTACTCAATGAGACCTCTTGAATTTTCAAGATTAGTATGTTCTGAAAAGAAGTCATCATATCATCATTAAATTAAAAGGAAACAGAGTTAAATAAAGCAACTAGAATAAAACTAACTTTCAAAATGCCAGAGCAATCTACTAACAAATTACTAGAACAGGCATTCTGGATGATCACATAGTAGTAGTCCATGATGGGAAATCCACAACAGACTGACCAAACAGATGGTCATTGCATTGACCTATTTCATATTACTAACAAATATGAAAATTCATAGAAAGTATATGAGGGTAAAATCCTTAAAGCTACTTGGAGAAAAACTAACCTATGCTTGCTAATCAAGAACAGCAGGGGAAAAAAAAAGAAAACCCCCTAAACCACTCCAAAAGTAAAAACCTCAATCACAAAACTAATCACTAAAACAAATCACTAAAACTAAAAAACAATCACTAGATATGCAAAACAAATACTCTGCAGATACATTGCAGCAAAAAGACATAACCTTCACTCCTATGACAGGGACACAGCAGAAGCTCATGAGGAAAAATGCACCAAGCCATTTGAATGTTGCTGCAGTGAACACTGAGTTCCAGGGGCATCTGACACTGGAGAAAACATTAAACCCAGCCTGGCTCTGTACATATGTGCTGTCGCACGCTTGAAATACTAGAGCTTCCCAAAACAAAAAAGCCAAGGGACAGAGGTGCTTCTTCCAACTCAAGATCCCAGGTGGCTTCAGCAGAAATCAGAAAGCATCAAAAGCATAAAATCAACTCCATATGGTTGATGTTGCAGCACTGCATTTCCCAAACTGTATCAATTAACTTGCATTACAAGTATTTTTCCATTCTCTGCAGTAACTCAGCTTTCTGTTATACTCTCTGACATCAAGCAAAATTTTATTAATCTACTCCTTAAATAACTGTCTTTGCTGAGGGACTATTTAAAGTGTATAGATAATACTCAATTTTCAGGCATTGCATTCTCTCAGTCTTCTTTTTATTCCAATCCTAGTATGATCCCCCTTTTCCCAATTTCTGTGTTTATCTCAGGACAGTAGTATATGTTCCAGTTAAGTTTTAGCAATGCGTGTCCACGTGGATTCTATAAACAATTGAAAAATATATAAAAAATTGAAACAATTGAAAAATATATAAATTGAAAAATATATAAAAATCACCCTCAAAATCTAGCAACTAGAGACCGAAGCATCTCTCCTATGAGGAGAGGCTAAGAGAGCTGCAGCTGTTCATCATGAAGAAGAGCAGGCTCAGGGGGGATCTCAGTGTGTATAAATACCTGAAAAGAGGGTGCAAAGAGGATGGAGCCAGGCTCATCTCAGCAGTGCCCAGTGACAGGACCAGAGTCAATGGACACAAACTGAAACACAAGAGGCTCCCTCTGACCATCATTAAACACTTTCTATTGTTCAGGTGACTGAGCACTGACACAGGTTGCCCACAGAGATTGTGGAGTCTCCATCCTTGGACATATTCAAAAGCCATCTGGACATGGTCCTGGGCAACCGGCTCTAGGTGACCCTGCTTGAACAGTTAGGTTGGACCAGATGACCTCAAGGTCTCAGACAACTTCAACCATCCTGTGGATTCTGTGACTACTTTTCTCTTACTCCAACGGCTTTGTAAAGGATAGAACAACTGTTAGATCTCTCTCCCCTCTAACATCAAACCAAGATTAAAAAGTACTTGTTATATAAATACAAAATTCTTAGTCTCTGAGTTTTTTACGTAACAGTATTTCCTTCAATTCAGCAACAAAGTAACCAGTTGCATCACCATCATGCAAGTGTTACATTGCAGGAAGGAAGTAAATTGCCTCTCCCCTGTGGTGCACCAGGGGAAAGACTCCAGTATTTCTCAAAGGCTTTTCCAATTTGGTCTGTCTTAAAGTAAATGGGTGGAGGGGGGGTAGAAAATATTTACAGTTTGTTGGTTTTTTTTTTTTCTTTCCTAATCTTTTTGATTAACAAACTCAATATAGTCTGGGCCATGCTTCAGGCACACACATCACAAATGAAAATACAAGGCCTATGATCTTTCTAAATGTCTCTAAGTTTTTACCTACCCTACAGAACAGTTCAAGTCAGTTTCTCAACCCTGCATCTTTACAAAACCCACAATAAAAAAACAAATACAAGTAATACATTGACAATAAAGAGTTATAACTTTGAACACACAACAGCATAATTGTTTATGACTTATCTTTATATACTGATAAGAGAAAGACTTCGGATGCTATATTTTAAATAATATATAATTCCATACATAGATATATGAATTATCTAATTTAGGATTTGTGGCAGATCTTAGTTTAGTTCTAAAGCATGAGAAAAATATTTCTGAATCTTTTCTGAAAAAGATTCTTTCTGAATCTTTCTGAAAAAGATTTTTTCCATATTTTCATTAATTATGGATTTATAAAATAAGGCCAGCTTCACAATTTTTAAACTAACAGAGACGATGAACTACACACAGATCAGCTTCCAACAAAGCTGAGATCAACACCTACTTGGATCATGACTTGCTTGCAAATACTGGACAAATCTTTTTATTCCAGATGATGATGAAATTTCCAGCAAGCAATCTCTCTGCTGAACAGAATGTACAAATCACATCTTCAGTCAAGAAAAAGATAATTCTCAAAGGAAGAAAAGCTACAGGAACCTTGATGTAACTTATGCAGAATTCAGATTATGTACAGGGGAGTTTAAAGAAGCTTTCAATGGTTAGTTCTGAAACACAAAATTCTAGATAAGCTTTTTGCTGTTCCCTTTCTCTCCACCCAGCCCCCCACCAAAATATCTCCTTTCTCCATCAGCAAAACTGCCACGAGGAAGTCTGTGCTGCTTCAGCACAAAGCCTACTTTGCTGAAGCCTTCAACCAAGGCATGGTTAAACTCACAAATAATTGAACTAGCTACAGTGCCTATATATAGAGGTTCACTTCTGCCTTCCCCAGCAGAGGAAAGTAGCAGTGACTCTGGCACAGGGACAGAACAGAAAGTCAGGACTACAGCAGCTAAATTCCCATAACATATCTATAAACATCCTAAGAGAACAGGAACACACAAATAAATTACTGCAAGGTAAAATATAATGCAGTCACATGGTACACTTGCTACTCAGTGATAATTCTCTGTGTAGTTATACCCTTATGGGGACTAACCTGTCTTCTGAACTACCTACCATTACATCCCAAAACACCCCAGTGCAGATATCAGCTGCAGCTTAAACTATCCACTAATCCATCAGAAACAGCTTTCCAGCAGACCTACCTGGTTTCACTCATTTGACAACTCTAACAGCTGCAGAAGCGTTAAACCAAGAAGCTCTTAAGCTATGAAGTTAAAAAGTTTCAGAAACACGAGTGTTAGTAAAATGAAGGGAGCTTTAAAGCACTTACAACTGGAGAAAGTTCATCCAGTTTCTCTATCAGTGAAGCCAACATCAGGGCACTATGAAACTTCTCACATTTCACCCAGGCATCATTGTTTTCTGGCAGGTCTGCAGGGAACCCTACTCCACTTTCCTGCAGAACTACATACAAACCTCTGATTCTTTCAACTGTTTTCTTTACTACTTTTAAAGAGACAACATTCCATCTTTCCTATCTGCCAATACCAGCAGCTTTGATTACTTATTTATCTGCAGCTTTCTGTCCTGTCCTTACCAAGAGAAGCACCTTTCCCAAATCATATAGTAAAAAAACCACTTCTCACCCACAAGCTGTCATTCCACCTCAGCATCTGGAGAGGTAGCGAACAAGACAATATATTTTTGCTTACTTTCATAAAGTGACAAACAAAAGATTAGAGCTAAACACAACAAAACACCTAACAAACAAAATAAAAGAGTAATTAGAGCAACAGAAGTTATTTGTCTTCTTCCCAACTTCCTATCTTATTTAGACTGCCATTTAAGATGAGATAAAATGAACTGTTTTGAGGTAGCCCTGTTCTACTATATTTTCATATAAAACAAAAATTTGATTAAACACTGATCATGACAAGGGCCTGCACATAGATTAAGAACTGTTACCAAGACACTCCTTTCTCACAAAGCATCACCAATATGCTTTTTCCATGTGTCTTTTTCTAGTACTACTCATCTGAATTTCAAAGGCTACAAGCAAAACCAAAGAGATACTGCCAACTCATTTAAAAAAGCCAGAAGTTTACTATGAAGAAGCAACAAAACTTTGTATTTTTGTACTTACAAATTAGCTTAGTACAACTCAAATCAAATCTCACAAAGTCATAAACAACTTTATTTTGGAAATAACTAGAACCAAATCGTCTCCTGAAAAAAACATCAATGCAACAAATGTTTAAACCCTTCTTTATGATTTTCATAAAGCCATTTTAAATGTTGAGAATGTTGAGCTTTTGTAGCCATGAAGACAAAATAAAGGACAGATTTTAAGACTAAAGCTAGTTCTAACAGTGACCCTGAATCCTTCAGGAAAGGGCATTTTCCAAGCACAGCAATCAAAGGGCACCACAGCAATTACATGAATACATATATATATAAAAAATTTTATACATATATAAAAACTTATATATATATATATATATAATATAAATTTTTATATAAGTTTCTTCACCCACAAAGCTCAAGCTTAAATTACTGTCATCTGCATATATGGGAAAACATTCCTGGATCGGGAACAGGGATGAGACAGGTGACAATTTTATTTCTAAATTTCAAGTATCTCAGTCTGTACTGTATACAAATTTAATACATGGGCGCTAACTAAAGCCTTGTAAAATATCTGGATTACTGTATGAAGAAGGAACTTCCACCATACCACTCACAAAGGCAGCATTAGAAAAGTGGTTATCAAAATAGTCTAGCAGATATGGAGCTACTGCTATTTAAAACCAATGAAAGAAGCTGTCACAGAAGTTTGGAAAGATCCAGCAGAGATACAGGACATGAAGAATGACTATACACATATACACAAGTACTATGCATCTAAAAGAACAGTACTGACTCCTTCACAGAGTGAATATGCTTCAAATTAGAAGAGCAAAATTGCTAGACACAATACACATTTCCATATTTTTCATTACAATATATCTTAATCTGTTTGCAGCTGTGACATTACTGCTGTTGGAAAATGGAAGGGTGTTTTTGCAAAAAACCCAGGAAATCCAAGTCATCTGACTATCTCTGATTTTGTAACTAAGCACTCTGAAGCATGGTTCAAAGACAAAACAGCTTTTAAGTCACTAGCTTACCACATGATGTTAGTTGTTTAAATCCTATGATACTTCAGAATCTCTTTCTAGCAGTATATGAACAGAAAGATGGCGTGAGGGAGGGAGGAAGATAAAAAAATCTAGCCTGCACTCATAGTTCAGCTTGCCTAAAAGGATTCTGAGAAGTGCCAATCAACACTTGCACCGAAATTCTCCTATTGTGTATAGGAACACACAGTACAAAAGCTTTCCATTGCTCAGTGGAAATCCTCAGGCAGAATTCCAAACATACTTCACATTCAAGAAGAATTGCAAGTCATACTTCTCCATCCACTCAAATTATCAAAAACCTCAGTGTAAACCCACAGAAATTCATCTAATTTGGGGCATGGAGGAGCAAGTACAAAGCTAAAGCTGAGAAGAAATTCTGACTTTAGGTATCAACAGAAATAAAGAACTTTTTTTATCTGATCACATTAAGAAATTTTCTTTACTAAAGCATTAAATCCAAGTGACCATGAAATGACAATCATGACAAACTCTGCTACTTTCTGCATCAACAGTTTCTATGAGGAAAGCTATTGGTTTATTCTCAAATACCTTTTGGCATGCTACAGCAAAAGAAGGTACCTGCACTACTCTCAGATACACTCTCTGCAAGCCTCCATGTGAGGATCCACAAATACAAGCACAACAGGATCTCCCTCCAAAAAACTAAACTTTTTTACTAACTTAGAAACTATTTAGACTTACTACTGGATTTGACCTGTGGCTTAGTCCTCTATGTAAATACAGTAATACCGGATGTTTAACAAGTGAAAAGAACTCCTGCTAAGACCATACAATTTTCAGCCCATGGTGTACTTCCATTTTTTAACATTGGAAACTGGTATAAATAGAGACATAAGGCTATCAGCTCCTGCTGACACTAACCACAATAAGGCTAAACAGCACTGTCACAATTGCTAGCTCAATGCTAGACTTCAGAGTGCAAGAAATTCTGAAGGCAGTAAGTATAAAAATCTACTTGAGCTATACAAAAATACAATTTTTTCCATTGCTCTAGATCTGTCACCTTTCAATGTCACTCAATATAAGCCGCCCTTTGAATCATTGTTAAGACAAAAAAAAAAAAAAATCCTTGGAAAAGCACACTCTAACCTGTAGATACCAGAATTCACAACACTGACATTTAACCTTTAACCTAAGTTCTAGCATATTAATTTCAGCACACCTCAGTATTATTAAACTGCTCCAAAATAAATTTTAATGTCCCATCCTTCCTCTCCCTTTTTTAACAGTTATGTCCCATTCCCATCAATCATTCAGCAGGTCAACACAATGTAATCATTAAGATGTCCTCACATAAGTGTACATTGTTCTAGGATTGTAAGAAATCATTTTTTTTTTATGTATTACCCCACAGTTATACAGGCTGCTGTTTTTCTGACTCTACTGGAATATGCATATTATCAATAACTGGAAATAATATGTCAACAAATTAAAAATAGAAAGTTTAATCAAGCAGTTGAATTGACTGGAATCCCCAAGGAAGCTGCTTTTAATAAAACAAAAATTTTTATTGGTTTGAAGCCTTAAAGCACAAGTTTTTTCCAACATTCGCCCATCTTAGTATGAAGACCATGACACTGAAGCTCTTGGACAAAGCCAAATATGAAATCCTAAGTACTCATAAACACTATAACCAAAATATAAACAACACATCATGAAAAAAAAAATCCATACCAGTTTAAGATATTGAAAAACAATAACAAATTTAAAGTTTATATGTCCATTATCCCAGCCATCTTGATACTATCAGTTATTTCTAAATTTTAAGTCTAATTGCATGTCTTTGCAACATAAGAAATATTTTTTTAACAAAAACAAAAGTATGGTTAGATATCAAGAGGAAGTTTTTTACAGTGAAGTGGTGAGGCACTGGAACAGGTTGCCTAAAGAAGTGGCAAATGCTCCATCCCTGGCAGTATTCAAGGCCAGGCTGGACAGAGCCTTGGACAACATGGTCTAGTGTGAGGTGTCCCTGCTTATGGCAGAGGGGCTGGAACTAAATGATCTTAAGGTCATTTCCACCCCTAACCATTCTATAATTCTATGGGACTATTTACAAAATGCTATGGACTATTCAAAATTCAGGTGTTTTAGAATGCACATACACATAAACAAGTCTTTAAACTGCTAACCACAACTTCTTTTACTTCAATACTTTCCTGTGAGTTCATTAAGTCCTCATAAGCCTGGTGTCTGGGCATCTTCTCTCTCTCAAAGCCACTTCCACAAGCCACTTCTTTATTGGAATTCTATGTTTCTTGACAGTAACATTGATAAAATTCACAACTGATTCTTTTCTAGGCCATCTGCTCTACTATTAAAACTCAAGAACTTCCAAGGCCAGCTATGTGATGATTGTCCAAATACCTGCACCACTGTTTCTCATGAAAGATATGGTAAGTCAATATATTTACTGCTCCCCAACTCCAGGTTCCAGAATGGTTACTCAACAACTGCAGACACTTGGTAAACACGCCAGCATTAATTATAGGAAACATTGTATTAATTGTGCATGACCTGTGAAACTCGGATCTATCGTTTCATGACTCTGCCATTCCAATGCACCAGCAGAAATAATATGCTGGCTCCTGACACCCCATTTTTGACAAAAGGCAGCCATGGCTTAAACCCCAACTTTCTCCTAGCCAGTTTATCTCTTGACAGTAGTCACTAAAGATGGCACAAGAAAACCCGAGGCAGCTAAAAATTAAGTCTACACCACGAGACTACCAAAAATTCAGGCTAAAATCTCCATCTCTCACATTTCTTCTCCGTTTGGCACAAGCATGACCTACATGGAAACACTGACGCTCGATCAAGTCCGTGAGAAGGACCAGAGTAACACCGGTCCTGGCACCCCATCTCCTCAGTCCCCGGATGACTCGTGCGGCCTCCCCCAGCTCCACACACGCGGGTTGCAGAAAACACGAAGCGATACAAACCGCCCTCCCCGGCCGCCCAGCTTCCCTGGAGACACGCACCGGCAAAACGCCACGCCATGAACGACCCCCGACCAGCCCCGATCCCTCTCCCGTACAACCCGCCGCACCTTTCCCTCCCCGAGCCAGGGTCACTTACTGAGCTGCCCCGTCCCGGGCTCCCTGCCGCCTGCTCCCCCGAGTACGCTGCCGCCCAGCCCGCTCAGGGCCCCGCCGGCGGGCGGCGTCCCACTCTGCCGCTCGAAGTTCCCCGGGTTGGAGAAGAAATCGCGGAGTCGTGGCAGCTCCCGGCCGCTCTCCAGCAGCTCCGTATGCAGCTCCAGCGCCGTCAGCAAGAACTGGTCCCGCAGAAGCTGTGCCGCTATCGCGTCCATCGGCACCCGAGCCGGCTCCCCCGCGCCGGTCCCGCCGCCCGCCCCCGCCCCGCCGCCAGCATCGCCCGGTGCCGCCGCACGTAAACCCGGCAGCTCGTCGGGACTCCCCGCAGCCACCACCACCTCCTGCCGCTGCTGTGGGTACACCGGCCCTCCGGGCTCGTTGCTGCTACTGCTGCCGCCGCCGGGCCTGGACTCCTCGGGCTCGTCCTCCTCGGAGTCGCTGAGGAAGGGGTTCACGCTGCTGCCCCCGCCCGCCGCCGCCATCTTACAGCCCAACACGGCGCGGCCACTATCAAGGCGTTACCCCGCAAAGCCTGAGAGGAGCCACCACCGCCGCAGCCACTCCTAGGAAGGCCGGGGCAGCTGCCAGCCCCCTTCACTGTTGCGGACGCTGCCGCCAGCGGCGGCAATGACAGCTCCCTCCTCCCCACACCGCCTCAGCCACCTCCCACCAGCACCACTGCCGCTTCCGGATCCCAACTCTCGCGAGAGCTTCCCGGACCAACCGCGAGCAGCACTCGGAAACACAGAGTCGCGGCGCAGCGGAGGGCGGGGCCGGAGGGAGGGGTTTGTGCGGGGGCGCGGGAGCGGGCAGGCGGAAGCGGAAGCGGCCGCGGCTCGGGAGATGAGTGAGTGTTGGCGCGTGCGCACTGGGCGCTCCCTTCGGGGGCTGCGGGGTGGTGGGTCGCGGCTCCTGGTTATGGGGCGGGTTCCGGCCTGCGCTTCCCGGCTCCTGGAGGGCTCTGGGTGGCTGCACAGCCTGTGGCGGATGGGCGTTGCTGAGGCGGGGGGTGTGCAGCTGGGCTTCAGGACCGGGCCCCGTGGGACTCGCGGAACCCGCCAGCCTCCCCGCGTATTTCCTAGGTTGTGTCGGCTGGGCCGATGTAGGGCTCCGGTGTACGTGATAGGCCTGAAATCGGGGAGACCGGCAGTGTAAGCACGTCTGGTAATAGCTTGCGTATCTGGGAGTGTGATATTGTAGCTCCTAAAAAGATGGTGTAAAGGTGTAACCTGGCAAGAAACAGCCAGAGTGTAGCAACAGCTGGTGTTTGCTCCTGGATGGAAGTTCAGCTCACTAAAAATGGTACAGAATGGGGTCAGCTCTGGTGTCTTTTCTGGTTTTGGAAATCATGTCCCGTTCCCACTATACTTGCTAGGTTTGTGCTTGTGTAAAGATGATTCACTAGGAATTACTTGCTTTACTGAAAGCAAAGTTGGGGTCAAAATTCTAGGAATAAAATAATGATAAGAATTTGTGTTGATACTGAGATGTTTCAGTTTTTAGAACTGACTTGCAAATAATTAAAAACTGTTGAATCAAGATTATAAGTACAATCTTTAAAATTTACTGGGACTTACTAATATTTCTAGATCGAGAAGCTGTATCCAGTACTGTGACAGCAAACTCTTGTAGTCATATCATGCAGATTTTCTGCAAAAGACTACACAGCCTGGAGAAGAGAAGGCTGTGTGGACACCTCACAGCACCCTTCCAGTGTCTGAAGGAGGCCTACCAGGATTCTGGAGAGGGACTCTTTCTGGGGGTCTGTAGTGATAGAACAAGGAGCAATGGGTTCAAACTTAAACAGGGGAAGTTCAGGTTTGATATAAGGAATAAGCTCTTTACTGTGAGGGTGGTGAGGCACTAGAACAGATTGCCCAGGGAAGTGATAGGTGCTCTGTTGCTGGCAGTATTTAAGGCCAGGTTGGAAAGAGCCTTAGGCAAGATGGTCTAGCTTGAGGCGTTCCTGCCCATGGCAGGGGGATTGGAACTTGATGATCTTAAGGTCCTTTCTAACCCAAATCATTCTATGATTCTGTGGCTGGCGCTTCCCTTGTGTTTTTAATTTGCATGAATTTTTGTAAGCAATGTAATCAATTTTCCACTGTGCTGTAATAAACTTTGACCTTTTTTGCTACATTATTGTTTTACGTTGTCGATACTATGCAAAAAGAGCGTAAGTGGAGTGTGAACTGGTTGTTGCGTGGAGTAAAATGGTGGTGTATTGAAAATTCTTTAAAATTTGACTCGGACCACAATAAGAACAAAAACATTTTGATGTTGGTGCTGCGGTAGAAATAGGAACCCTTAAAGAAATCTTATGCTTTTTCTTTTCCTTTCTGCAGAGTTAAAGCACGTCATAATTATCAACTTGGTAATAGTTGATAACGCGGGTGGCGTGTCTCCTCCTTGAAATGGAGGGAAAAACTGACGTCCTGTAGCAGCCTCTAGTGGCGATCGGCCGTGTTTGCATGTGTCTGGGAGTTAAATGTAGCTCGGACACTACATTCTACCTTTCTTCTAGGAGTCTCTTTTCTGCCGTGTGCTGCCACAGTAAGGACCAGCCTTTTTCACCATACCTCCCCTAAAATAATGTAAAACTTGAAGTACTTGAGATGGAAAATAAGTAGAGAAAATTAAGTCTTTGCTTTTACTGTGTTGATTTTGGTAGGGGTGCTAAATCTTGAGCTGATGCTTTGAAGTTCAATGATCTTAAATATATGACCAGTTTTGGGGTCTCTCTATGCTCTTTGGGGTGGTGTTGGTGTGTAAATGGTGCTTGTTTCCTGGGCTGCTCTGGTGCAGTGTAAATTACTTTCACAGTGACTGCACTGTTTAAGTGAAGCTATAAGGGGTTTTGTGTTTCAATTGCTACAGACAAGGTTAATTTTATTTTTAAAATAATTCCATTAGGTCCATATTGAGGTTTTCTGTTCTGGACACTTGAAATGTATAAATCCCTGTGTTCTAGTGAGTGAAGTAGGGTAGGCTTTTTCCATCTGATTGGAATCCCAATCAAGACACAGGGAACAGAGTGAGGAAAATCTGAGGCAATCTGATTTTTACTTTAAAATAATGCAGATCTGTGAGTTCCACTAACTCTTACTTACATTTTTTTCTAACATGGAGCTACCTGAATCTTTGTCTATTTTAAGACTTTTACCTCCTTTCAGAATAAACTTTTCAGAAGTTAACAATCTTTATGTTTATTTTAATACCTCAAAAATTTGAATTTTGGTGCTTTGTCAACACTTTAACCTCAAAAATATTTTTATATTCTGCAGGAGCAGAACAGTGCAAATGTTGAGACTCATAATGGCGATGGTTTGTGTTTTGTCCTGGGTTCAGCAGTAGCAGTCATTTTTCTTCTTAGTAGCTGGTGCAGTGCTGTGGTTTTGACTTTCAGCCTGAGAATAGCACTGATAACACCAATGTTTTTAGTTGTAGCTAAGTAATGTTTAGTCTGACCAAGGACTTTCTGAGTCTCGTGCTCTGCCAGGGAGGAGAGGAAGCCGGGAGGAAGCAGAGACAGGACACCTGACCCAAATTGACCAAAGAGGTATTCCATACCACAGCACGTCATGCCCACTATATAAGCTGGGGGCAGTTACCCGGAAGGGCTAGATCACCGCTTGGTCAGGCTGGGTATCGGTCAGCAGGTGGTGAGCAGTTGTGTTCTCTTCCCTTGTTATTTCCCTTATCATTATTATTATTGGTGGCAGCAGTAATAATTTGTGTTATACCTTAGCTACTGGACTGTTCTTATCTCAGCCTGTGGGAGTTAACATTCTTTTGATTCTCCTCCCTGTCCCTCCGGGAGCTGGGGGGAAGGAAGGGCGGGAGTGACAGAGAGACTGTGTGGCTGGACTTAAACCACGACATGCTTAAAGACTGCTGCCATTTCTCTGAAACTGTATCTGTCCCTTCCAGTTTTAAGGGTATGTTTTTTCAAGGAGGATAGCTTATATTGCAGGTTAATAGTTAGCTGTGTGTCAAGTACAGTTGTAGCTTTACTTGGAGAAACTGACTTTGGAAAGTGCTTGTTAAATTGGGGTTTGAAGTCAAAGTAGTACGGCAGTATGAAGGGACTCTTGGAAATATTGTCAGCCTCACCACAAATGTTATCTCCCATAATGTCTGATAAGGACCAGAATTAAACAAAACAAACCTCCTAAATCCCTTTGAATCAAAGTTTGAGTTTGTTTTTCTATCTCTAAAACTGTTGTTTTGAAGCATTACTGTGAACAGTGGATTTTTGCAAGCCTACCATCAAAAATACAGTGAGCAAATACACTCAGAGCCTAAGGAGTGTTACCGAGAACTTGTTCAAGGTTCATGATGTATGTATTATGTTTCTGCAAGAATGAATAGATAGGGAAAACACTCAACTGTTACAGTTGAGTGTGGAGACATAATTTGTGAACAAAAGATAGGACCTTCTAAGACACCACAAATACTTCAGTTGCTTGGGCTTCTCTCACAGTAGTCTGGAAGATGATGTGTGTTGCCTGGAAATGTTGGCTGCACAGAAAGCAGTTGTATAAGTTAGCTCTAAGATGGTATGCTATGCCATGGTGAAGGACCATATGGATGGGGAAGGGAAACAGTGTGCAGGTATATGAAAACTGTAATTGTAAAGTCATTCTGGAGTTCCGGGGTCTAAAGATACCAAACCTCAAATGAAAAGCTGTTTTGCCTGAATTTAAGGTGTCTTTTGTTGAAGCTTTGTGGAGGCCTAGACAATTAAGACTTGACATTGAAAAGGTCAGCAGCCAAAAATTAAAGGTGTCTTCTAGAAATGAAAAGTGGCCTGGCTTTGTTTTAAAAACAAAAATAAGCTCACAGGGTTTCAACGGAGGGTATTCACAAGTTGGTATATCATGAATGATAATGAATGTTGCCTACTATGGCAGTAGAGATTGCTGAGGAGCAAAAAGAACTTTGTTCTAAGCTAAGCGTTTCAGGCTGCAGTAACTGATAGTTTGAGTGGGTAATGGATAGTTTTGGGCACAGCCTTATGCACACTTAGGAATATGCTTTCTATGTGAATATGTTGTAACTATGGCCGCTAGTTGAAGAGGAGGTAACTCCTTTGCGTATGGATTTCTTACTAGACCTCCAAGTATCCTTGGACAAATACTGTATATACTTACATTATTACTTGAGAACTTGAGTGCTTTCTTGAAGGTGATATAAACCAGCCTGTTTATCTTTTTCTGTACTTCACAACTTGGCTATTGCAATTTCTGTGGAATAGTTTGTTTCATGTGGTGATTGAAGGAACTGAAAACATACCCCATACTCTCCCCTCCATTTGTGCTTATTTCTTTATGATGAAGCAGTGATTTCTGACAATGTGTTTTCAGAATGGGGTTACCTAGGGACTTGGGTCTGTTCTGGTCCTGAATGCCTGGTTGTACCAATAAGCACCATTGGCTTTGTGGGGGCTGGTAGGGGTGTGGGACCCATAGAGTGCCTGCCTGCTGCAGGTGGGGGCTACATGTCCCTGGCCCGAGTAGGCACTGGCCATCAGTGTGCTCACAGGTTGCTCTTCAGAGCTGTGCTTATCAATGAATTGTGTTGTACAGTGTGTCTCTGATTTGGATTGCTTTCCTCAAGCTTTAAATGAGTTTCTGTTCTCAGTGGGAAACTTAATTTACCTCAATCTGTGTCAGCTTTGCTGTGAACTGAAGTTTGATAGGGAAAGATAAATAAAATACCAATTATGCTAGCCAGCTGAATAGGATTTAATAATATGTTACACTCAACTGGCTAGGATAATTAAGTAGGACTTTTGAATTCAAACATTCTAAAGGTTTTGTTTTGGTTTTGTTGTTTGGTTTTGTGTTGCTTTTTTTTTTTTAATAAAGAAACTTTGAAAGTGAGGGAACCTACAAACTGATTATTTGACTTCCATATTCCTTTCATTGAGAGTACTACTGTATGCTTGGAAGGCTGTCTTGTAGTCCTTTTTTTTCCCTTTTCATATTGGCAAATTAGCATTCACAGGCTTGTGTGCAAGATTCAGCAGGTGTGACTTGTTACTATTTGAGATAATTATTGTTTATTTGCAATGGTTGATATTGATAAGAAAATGTGACTTTAATAAAGACAAACAACTTCTGTCAGCTCTTTAAAGCCTTCCTTAGTCCCACTAGCTTCTGTGGAACATACTTTAAGCACTGTTTGTTTTATTGTCAAAGGGTGTTTTCTTTGTGTGTATACAGAATATATTTGCAAGCTGCTTTTGCCAAGCTCAATGCACCTAAAAATTGTGCTTTCTCCAATGTTTTCCCTGTGTGCTCTATGTTAATATTTGTTGTATGACTTTAAAGAGTTTGATACTTCTCCCTTTTGTTGCTAAGGGGAAGAACTGTACTGCTTGTATTGGTGCATATACTTTATTGCTTTTGTTTTTAGTTTTGCAAGTCACTTTAAAAACATCTCAGGAGGCTTTCCTTCAGCCTTGATTTGCCATGGAGGGCTGCAGTGAGACAGCAAGACTGCTGTAGCAAGCTGTCTTCCTGTGCTTGTGTTTTTCTTAAGTGCCACTTGTCCCTTGACCCTAACAGCTGTGGTGGTTGGTGGGCTGGGTTCTGTTAGACACACTCAGGCTGACCTTCCTTTACCAAAAGTCTATCTCAAAGCTTGTAATATTAAAAATCTGCCTACAAGATCTCCAAGAAAAAAAATGATTAAAAAAATCCTGTTTTGTGGTTTTTTTTGGTTTTTTTGGTTTTTTTTGTGGTAATGGAGAAATCTGAGTAATGCAAGCCTTTTTGTGCTCTTGGCAGCACAAAAAGAATTAAACAGTCCATCTTAAATTGAAAATATGACATTAAGCTGTAAAACAGCGGTGCTTGAAGAAGACTTGCTTGATAACAGTATTGCCAAAATACCCAGAAGTCAAGAAATACCCAAGAAGATTTTCAAATACCTCTTGAAAATAGGTATAGCCCTCCACCCCTCCACCACATCCCCTCCATCAAATGCTGTTGTCCAGTGAAATAGGTGATTCACAGCAAAACCACTGAGGGCTCGTTGTTGTTCGGTTTTCCTTTTTCCGAGTTCTGAATTTGTAGCTGCCTGCATACTGAGCAGATATAAAGCTGGATTTCTGTTCTTTGGGTTTTTTTCTCCACTTGGCTGAAGTGGTACAAAAGGATGATGCTCTTTTTAATCTTTCCTGTCTCAGAGCACTCATAATTTCTTACGGAAGTACCCACGTACACTTTATCGATGATGTCTTATTGTCAGTATCAGTTTTAAGTATGTTTTTGTGCCTGGGAGACTTGTGGGTACAATTTTCCATGTTTACAGAATAATTCAGAGAAAATTGTTTAGGTTGACATTGGGCTAAGTGATTTGCAGTACATTCAAGTATTAGAACACTTGATGTTTTATTGGCGCCTTGCAGGCCATAGTCAAATTTCTCCTTGAAAGGTTTTGGCAAGGCAGGCAGAGTAATTTTGATTATCAAGTAATGTTAAAAAGAAAATTAAATATTCTTTGAGGTTTTTGCCTCAGGTTTGGATGTGCTTTTTTGAACCACATTTAAAATTTAAAACAGATGTCATTTGTTATTATAATCCCTAAAATGCTCAGTGAAGATGTTGAACATAAAATAATCTTAAACAGATGGTTTGAATTACAAAAGCCACTTCAGTGCCAGAGCAAGTGGAAGTACTGTAGCTGTAGTTTCATTGTCTGGCAGAGCATGTTATGCCTCAATAGAGAGAGAAAATGAAGTTTTGGAAAGGGGGAAAAGTGACTTCATTGTAATCCCACTTTTCTTCATAGTATGGTTATACAATGAAGTCAAAATGAGGATTTGGGATTTCCTATGTTTAGGTACTGTGTAAAGATATGAGAGAATTACTCTGAGACTGGCTGCTAAGTCTGTTGTATAATTTGTGCAGTCAATAGGTGTATGTACTGTTACAGTAGGAATGACTTGATAGCATTTCTTGACTAATATAACTCCTTTAAAATCTCAATAAAAGAATAGGGTAGGGGCTGCTACAGCATCTTAGATGATGTGTAGCTGCCATAGCATGCAAAATATTGTCAGTTAGACCACACAACTTTGACTTTGCTCCCCAACCCTAAGCAAAAATGTACTGACAGATTGTACAGTCACCACTTTGACAGTTTAAATTACAGAATACACAACACTGTTTAGTTGAAAAATGTATCAGTCAGCCAAAAGCATAGCAAACATTTGTGCCTATTTCTTTTTCTGTAAAAGATACTTGCTAAGGCCATTGATGCTTATTGAAAATGCATTTCCAATGGTTTTTATTCATCTTAATCAACAGCCTTGGCAGTATTAGTGAGGCACGGTCCCTCTAAAAGAAATGACTAATGTATCTTGAACTTCCTTTCTTGACATTTTATTATCCTTAAAAAAATATTCCTGCCAGTGGGGCACATTCCATGTAGTATTTTGTGCGTGTTTTATTGTATATTTGAAGAAAGAAAAATATAAAAAGGAAATGTTACATTTCTCACGAAGGACTGTATTGTATTGCCATACAAATATGGTTTTCTTTGCCTTATAAATAATGTGGAGAGATTATAACTTCAGAGGGAATATAGCTTAGATGTAGATTACTTTGGGAAAATTAGAGCTGTACTTAATTATGTCAGCTTTCCTGTTAAGCACTGAGGAACCTGACTTGGGGCTTGTGGATGTAGCTTCTGTAGCATGTGTCAAAGAAAGGAAGGAATAAAGAAAGTCTTGTCAGCAAGTTGTGGATCAACTTGAAAAGAGGGAAAAGCTCATGTGGAATAGACTGCCTGCTTCTTGCCTCTGATGTTTGGGCTTAGGTGGCTCACTGCTCATGTCTTGTTCCCCTGCTGCTGTTGCAGTCTGGGTATTTTAGTCTTTGCACTGACATGACTGTTGGTGAGGCACTCACAGCTAATATCTGGATATTTTGGTATTGTTTTGATAGGTGTGAGTACAAAGAAAGAGAGGGTCTTTTCATCCCATCTTCCACCAGCAGGAAGCTGTGCTTTCTGAGGATTCTGGGGAAAAGAAACAAACAGAAGCAAACAAAAACAAAACCCCAAACCAAACAACCAAGGAAACCAACCAACAAAAGCACACCACCACCAAAACAGTATCACCACCAAACAAAAAACCCAACCAAAATTCCCTTCTCTAATCTGTGTACATCACTTTATTCTGGAAAAATAACTATTTCTGAGGAGGAACTTGCTGCTTTTCTTTCTGTAATCTCCTAGACTTTAAGAAAAGCATCTGCTGCTTCTGTCTTCTTGCCTTTCCAAAGGATTGCTCCCTTCTGTCTGCTCACTCTGTTCTCTACTTAGGTACAACATCCAAAATGGTGAGAAGCTTTGAAGTCTGCTGAAGCCCCCCCGTAGCCAGTTCAGTGCTGATTTTCTGCTTGCTCTGTTCATATGGACAGCTCACATTTAGCAGGCAGTGAGTAGCTTGGTGGATCTTTAATACTCTCCAGTTAAGGATCTGAAAAGGAGCTTAAAAAATATGCACCAGCTTTGTGTTGTTCACTCGAAATTGTTTGAACAAAAAATACCTTATTGAGATAGTTTACATTCTGACATCTTGGAGGTTAGACAGTATCGTGATTTGCCCTGTGTGTAGTTTAGGAGGTTGGAACAGCAGAAAAAAAGTATAGAAAGAAAAGAATAAATCTGTGTCTGATACATAGTTTACTAGCTGGGCTGAGTTTGTAGAGGAGGTGAATTGGCTGTCTGAACTGCATTGTGACAAATTATATGTTTGGATGAACAGTAAGAATTGGCATGTGGCAGATAGGTTGCAACATGCTCCTCTGTTATCTAGAAGACTAGAAGCTTCTTTCCTCTTGGTTTGACAGGCAGTGGCTTAACAGAATTAAGTAGAATAATGCAGTCAGGATTTGGGCAAAGCTTGTGTTTTGCTTTGAAAATAAGGACTGTGGGATGTAGTGCACTAAGTCACTTGCAAAGGGATTGTTTGGGAAAGTATCAGAGAACACAATAATGTTGAGATATCCTTGGCTTAAGATTCCTTGACAGAAAGATGCAAGATACATTTTCAAGTGACAGTTTGTTTACCCATTTTTTGGATGGCCAGGCACCTGAAGGCAGACATTTTTGCACTAGTAATAAATATTTAGACCTGGCTCCTTATCCTCCAGGCTGTGGCTTTTGCTTTTTCTTATAAGCTAATGCTTAATCCACTTTTGGCCTTATTTCTTTGTTTTAGCATGCTTTGCCATGTTTCTGCCTTTTAACAATCAAGCACTAGGCTTGACAGAGAAATTTGCTCATGGTGACCTCTATAATGGAAGGGAGAGAAAACGAAGGGACTCTTCCTTTGTGTGATATCCTATAGAAACTGGATTTCATTGCTGTATCTCAAGTGAGATACAGAGAAATAGTATATAGATAAGCATGTTTCCTGGTAGGCACATGCATACGCAGTTCTAGCTGTGCTTTCTCTGTGCCTAGAAGGCATGAGAGTTGGCACTGTAGGTCTGAGCACTCAGATTTTACTGGGTGTCCTGGTATTGGCTGGGTTAGGTGCTCTCTCTTTTTCCCAGCCAGAAACGTATGCCAGAAAGCAGCTGGGCATGAAGGAGTTTGATATTGATGCTTCCATTTGCAGCTCGTCCTGATGCTGATAGGCCTGTCAGAACATCTATGAGATCCTGATCAGCCTGGGGTTCCCACACTAGGCCCGCAAGTTGAGACTTGGTTTTTAATGACCCTGTCAAATGGTTATGCAAAAGCACAAAGGGTGGAGAAAAGAGGAGGGAAAGAGATCTTTCTATGGCAGAGGACTCAGATGGGTGAAGATCTGTGCATTTTCAAATTTAGAGGTGCCATCAACTAGTTCCAGATGTTCCTGTACTGGTTGTGTGGAGGTTGTGTTGGCTGCTAAGCAACGTCCTTCCTTGGAGTTGCACTGAATCTCTGAGAACACAGATAAACTGATGATACCACCCTTCTTGGAAATGGGGGTGGGGGGAAGGTGTAATGCTAGAGCTTATCATAAGCAGAAAAAACCTCAGGTGTCCCAAGAGATCTATGCTGAGGTTTTTCCACGAATCTCATTTTCCCCAAATCGCCTTTTTTTCTGGCTCATGAAGATTATGTCCAGATCTTGTAAGGAAAAGGATACTTTCAAGATAAATATTTGACTTTTCCTTCCATATTGATGATCACTCATGCAAGAGTGCAAAGGAGGGGAGATGACAGCAAGTATCTAATTTATACTTGCAGTGAGACAAATTCATTATTTCATGCCACAAACACTTGTAGCTGCAATTACACAGCACAAACATTAATTATGTAATGGTGTCACAAATGTCTGGCATTAATCATCCTTTTCTATGGAGGCCCATTCACAAATTCCAGAGGTCCATCTGTCTTTTACCTTAGCTTTTTTCCTTGATGGTTTACCTTTCGTGGTTCAGTGATCCATAGTAAATCAGCTTTTAATAGTAGCTTCCCAGGGGATGGCTGGCTGTTCCAATAAGAGATATTTTTCTCTGTTGCCTTGGCATCCACTCAACTAATGACTCTTCATATCAAGTAGCTAGAAATGCATGGATGAAATTATCTTGTTCCACAGCAGAATGAGAGGTGGTAGCCCATCCTAGATTTAAGAAGCTTAAATACCTGCAAATGTGACTTTAGTATTCCTAATTAGGGAAGAGGGTTGTCCTTTGATTAGCAGGACATATATCTAACACATTGAAATTCAGAAGTTTACATTTAAATATTGATAGTGAAATGCTGGTGGTCTGGCCTTGTCAACTCTGTTGGCCTTATATTGTTGCTTGGGTGCTCTCTTCTAGAAAGAGAAGTAAAGCACTCTCCTTTTTCTTACCAGTGTAAATGTAAACTGAAGGGGACTTCTGAGTGGTATCTCTGATGCTCTTTATTATTTCTTTGACTTTGTATCTTGCTGGCTTTTTTTTTTTTTTCTTTTCTCCAAAGAAAAGAACTGTGTGAAGTATCATTTGGTAGCAATTCAGCCAAGAAATGAACCAGTATGAGCCAAGACCTGTTTTTGCACAGCAATGGATCACTTAGACAAGCTATTTTTCAAAATGCAAACTGTTTTTTGTATGGGAAAGGGCCATTTCAGCTTATTGTTTTGTTGGGGGTTTTTTTATTCTTTTTAAAGATTTTTTATTAATTCTGTAGATCACTATAGTCTAAGACAGCGTTAAATTTTAATTGTGTTGATTGCACTCATTTTGCTGCAAGCAAGGGCTCAGACCTGGGAAGAGTTAAAGCAAAGAGAAATAGCTAGTGCTGAAAACGGATTAGGTTACTAATACTTTAATTAGAAGAATTTAGAATATGTTAAGTTATAGAATTGTAGCACTGGGAGTATACAACAGCAGTGGTGCGTTTAGTGTCATCAGGCATGAAGAGTTTGGATTCTCTTACCAAGCACAACTACATGAAAAGAGAAAGCCCTATGGAAAAGAAAACTGCTTGAATAAAATGAGGTACAGTGTGGAATTGGTTTTCTGTGTCTATGGTTTCATGTATTTAAAATCACTCTGGAACCCTGAATACTTAAAAAAGTAAACAAATTGATATTTACAAATATGCCCAGTCTCTCATGGAATCTCACTTGTAGATGTAGAAGCATATAAACTCCTGATTAATGAAAATTCTTCGTTTGATCACTTAAGAGTCACTACTGCAAGTCTCTTTGAAACACATTGCATTTAGTTATCTCATTCTTGTTATGGGATTTTCTCTCCAAATCTCTAAAATGAGGAATTATTGCGTTAGTGTTTCTGATTTGGATTGGAGTTGTTGCGTCTGTGTTTCAGTAGGGAAAATGGGTGGTATTGGAAGTTATGGTTAAGTTGCATACAGATTTCAGGGTGGTGTTTTTGGTTTTTTTGGTTAATAAGTAATGAATAGATATATAAACTTTTAAATCTTTTTTCCTTTGGTTTTTCTGGCCCTTTAAAATTTTTATGTTAAAAAAACTCCAGCATCTTGCAGAGTTTTGATCAGAGTTATGGTTGTGTGGTACTGAAATCCTTTTTCTTTATTTGGTAAAAGTGGTGTCTGTCTGTGCCTGTCCAGCTACTGGAATTCTGTAAGTAACAAAATAAATGTACATATTGTCATTTAGAAGCACCAACTAGATCCTGAAACAAAGAGTCTCTTTTATAGAGCCGTGTGTATTTACATAGGTGATGAAATATCTGAAACTTCCAGGCTGTCAGGTACATCTGTTTCTAAATTGGTGAGTGGAGGTGTTATTTTTATTAAGGTTGATAATTAGCTAATATTTAAATAACTAAGCAGGCTGGGCAGCACTAATAGAACTTTGCGAGAGCTAAGTCTCATACAAGCTCAGATCCCACACTTAACTGAGTCAGTACACATTTGCATTGCTTTCAGTAGGCATCATATGAATGCCCTGGTGCATGTGGCAGACACGTACATCTCCAGTGTACCTGTTATTGAGTATATTTTTGTCCCTAACCTAACTCCAGAGGATGACAGGGCAGAAAAAACATTCGAAAAGGGAATATATCCATGAAACATAATCCTTCAGCTCTTGTGCTTTTGTCACATGTTTTAGAAGAGGAATAATGTTCTGCACTCAGCAGAGTGTCTTTTTTCCTTTAAAAGAAGTTTTCCGTTTCTATGCAGAATACAATGAGCCCAGAATTGGTAGTAAACAGGAAAAGCAACTTTGAGTGGATGTTTGCTATACGATGGCTTTCCCTAGCTGTCTTTGGCTTGTGTTTGCCTAAACAGACTTTAACAGTGTCATGAAATCAGCTGGTAAAGGGTAGTATGCTCACAGAGGCATTGTGTTGCCTGAGTCTTCTCTTACTGATGCAGGTAACAAAAGACTGCTGGATTTTGGGCAAACTGGCTTGATTCAATAATCTTTTGAAGTCATCTGATACCTCACTAATCACCATAGATGCTGAGACATAATGACTATCTGAAAGTCTGAATTAGCCACGTAGTGACTTTTGACCAAAACTTCTGGGGAAAAAGCTTGTCGAAAGCAGAGATTGGTTGTGGGTCCTGGGCAATGGCTGTGGTTATGGTACTCCCATTTTATAATAAATGAAATAAATACTGATTCTGTTAAGTCTCACCTGCCTAACTTTATTTTTCTCACTCCCTTTCAGTGCTGGACTTTGCTTTGCCAGCCTGCTGTTGCCATGGGTATATCGGTCTTCATACTCGCTGGTCTCCTTGTGCATTGTGTGTTCTTGGTCTCCATTTTTGACATCTACTTCAGCTCTCCCCTGGTTCATGGTATGACTCCTCAGCAGACTCCACTGCCACCTCCAGCAAAACGTCTCGTGCTCTTTGTGGCTGATGGTCTGCGGGCAGATTCACTGTACGAATTGAACAGCAACAGTACACCCCGAGCACCTTACCTGCGGTAAGTCCATCTAAAAATGCTACTCATCCAGAAGATACTGCTTCTGGAAGCAGGTCTGTGATATTGAGAAGGGAACAAGAGAAATGATGGCGGCTTCACTGATGGCTTGGGTACTGCCTTCCTTCTGTCTTTGAAGTAACAAACTTTGTGGAGTTACACCTAGCAGAAATGCATGAGTTTGAGTTGGTGTCCCGTGTTGCCACTAAAGCTGCTAAACCGTGAACAGAGTAAATTGAGTCAATATTGTTCTCTGAAAACTACGGCTAGCCAGTAACTGAGAGGAGTGTGAACTTTCTTCATTCACTTCAGCATGGTATCACTTGTGAAGCCTAACAGAGTCATTAATTTAAACTGCTTCTTGGATGTTCATTTTAGGAGTAGTATTTCATTAACGTGCTTGTCTTCTAAGCTACAGATGAAGATTTTTAAGGAGTGATTAAAAAAGATGGCTTGAATGGACCTAACAGCAGGATGCCACTTCCTATTTGTTCCACCCTTCCTGCTTGTGTGACCATGCTGCCTCCCTTGTGCTCTCCAGTGTGTGTCTGATTGCTTAATGGAATGATTTGGTTTAAGACTGTAGAAAACCTAATTCTGCCCAAAAGAGAATTGCAAGTCATATCCTTGAGTGCTTAAAACTGATTTTCAGCAACCTTCCCTGTTTCCTTATATCAAGATAATTATCTGATTTTAAGACAATTTCTTATACTGAGGGGGGGAAAAAAGTAGACAGTATTGATAAAACTAGTGTTATAGCGCTGGCCTGACTTGAATATCAGAGCAAACCCAAATAATCAATCATCTGAAGCTGTTTCAGTGTTTGCAGTCTTGCTACAGGAGTCTGAGGAGAATTTGTTACAGCACTTGTCAGCTTATATGGGATTACTTGTATCTGCTTCTCCTGTTGTCAGTGCTTTTGTAAAGTGGTGTCTGCCACTGGCAGATGTCTGCCACATCAGTGTGAGTTTTCCTTGTTTTTTAGCAGGGTATTACATGCTTCCTCCAGAGCAGTTTCTTCTCTTAGCAGTAAAACTGTTGGTCTTTTTCAGCATCAGCAAGGTGTGAATACTATAATGGCCCCATCACTAGAAGCAGTGGAGGGTAGTGGCTAGGAAAGAGTCATAATGGATATTTTTGCCATTAAGTGGTGTGAGTTTTTCAGATTCAGCTATTCAGCATTATCATGCCTTTCTAGAAATAAAAAGTTAAACCATGTATTAGCTTGTCTGTTAGGCTTGAGACATATTCCTGGCTGCTATATGCCAAGTACCTAGTCTTTTCTCTCATAAATATTCTTGAAAAGGTCTATTTTTAGCAGTGTTGTGATAGCTGTGAAGGACCATAGATGGTCTGAATTGCTGTAGTGATTTTGGAAAGGTGTTTTTTTCCTTGCCTGCCATGTTTCAGACTTAGTACTATGTCATATTCACCATTGCTACTGTGGGTAGATAATGTTAATACTGCCAAGGAATTTTTTTTGTGTTTTAATGATTCTTCTAGGTGAAAGGATTTGAAATAATTCAAAATGCTTAAATTAATTTTGAACTGGTAAATGACAATACCTGGTTATATTTTTTTCTGCCTGGTATGTGTTATTGTTGACTTCAGATCCTGTGATACAGCCCGCAAAAAGAAAACAGAAGTGTTTACTTTCCAACCCAATAGAAATAAAATTCTAATTTAAATTATTTCCTACCTGTTGTGACAATGAAGTATGAGGAGGGTCGTGTTTTATTTGTGTCTTAAATCTCCCACTGATGCTAGTGCAATACATGTTGATCCGCGTCTTCAGTGAGAATAAATTAGAAACCATTTTGATACTTAAATCCTTTTTTCAAATTAGTACTTTTTTTCAGCACAACTTGTCTTAAAGCATAGGTGATATAAGAGCTAGAAATAACGTGTCAGAGTGCTATATCGCCATTCACGTTTTTCACTGTAATATTTAGGCTATTTGAAATAGATCCTGTGAGCTTTCAAGGAGGCCTGGGAATATGAGATCTTAAGATGAGTTAAAGTAAAAAAACAGCCACCCAACTCTGAATCCTGCAAGCTTAGAGTGGAGCCTGAAATATTAGGCTATGATATAATTTGTACTTCATTAGTGAGAGATCTATTTAGAGCTGAGTGTACGGATCTTATAATTAACAGTTGTATAACATGTCTTAAAAATAAAGTTACAAATCCTGAACTTAGAATCTACTTTGGCTAAAACACATCTGATAAAAATATAACAAATTTTGTAGTATATATAATGAGAAACAAAAATTCCATTTCCCAGTAATTTGACTCTAAAAACAGCTTAGAATTTGTTCTGAAGATTCTGCTGCTTTTTTGCTAAACATTTATATAAGGTATGTCCTAGTGTGTTTTGTTTTCTTTCTTTCTCCCCTTGCTCTGACAGTGGACAGTGATTCTTTCTCTTCTTCCAGAAGGTGGAGACATGAAAACAGCATATTGTTATGCTCACCACTTGCTCTATGACAGGCTCCAGCTGTTAGTATCTTCAGCAGACAAGAGCAGTTTGGGGCTTTCTTGTACTTGGGCTTTGTCTTCTGTTTTCTTTGCTTTTTATCTGTATATATACAGATATATATATATATAATATATATATTATAACTATTGTATGTGCGTAATCCCTAGACAAGTCATGTATTTCTGGATATGTGGTGAGAAGGTATTCTCCATTTTAGTGTAATTGCAGAAGATGCAAGGTTTACTTAAATTTTTCTCCTTGTTCCTCAAATGATTTGCACCTTAGATTCACATGGGATTTAAACTCTTGATGCTGGCTTCCAGTATTCAACACAGATAAAGGCAGACATGGTCACAAGAACTAATTATAATGGAACATATTTAATGAGGAGATTGAACTAGGCACTTTCAAGCTAAATGGAAAGAACAAAGAAAAGAAACACCAAGCAGAAACAATCTCTTAGGGAGGGGAGAAAGTAAGCTATAGCATAAAGCAGCAGAAAAAATACGTAAATTCTAAGTGTATTAGAACACTGACTAAACTCATCTGTTTGCAGTACTGCTGGGTGACACTAGAAATGTTCTCTGTGGGGTGTCATAATATAGAACTACTTGCAGGTTAATGTTCTGCTTGTTTTGCTGCACAGCAGGCAGTAGTGAAAATCTGGTTTAGCCTGCTTTTTTGTGTTTTGTTGGGGTTTTTTTTGTATTTCCTGCTTCACATCTGTCTGTCACTCTTTTTGTCTACGCTTCATTGTACTTTCAAGAAGGTGTAAGCATTACGTGCCTTGTATCCTGTTTTCAGAAGTATCCTAGAGAACAATGGCAGCTGGGGAATCTCTCACACACGGGTCCCAACAGAATCCAGGCCAGGGCACGTTGCACTTATAGCTGGATTTTATGAAGACGTCAGTGCAGTTGCTAAAGGTATGTTGGTCCTGAAGTTCTGAAAACTGTCCTCCAAAATAAGGTATTTCAGTGATGTGCTGTGCTTCTAGACAGTTATTGATAAGTACCTGCATAGTGTTTTGTATACCAAGGTTGTATGGAGAAGAATGATTTTTGGATGGATTTCTCACTCTTAATATTGACAGCTATGAAAATAGCTTACCTAAGTTAACATTTTGTAACATGGTAAAATTTAGCACCCTGAGTCTAAAAGCAAGTGTCTTACGGAGTGACCTCTTCATGTAACAGTTTTTAATTATCATATGGGATGTAATGGAAGATGGCTAAGATGTTGCAAACAAGAAGTGAACTGCAGTGTCTTAGCTGAATCCTTGCTAGGTTGAGTTGGAGAATGAGTAGCGACACAGGGCGAAAACCCCAGCTATGTGTTTTGTCCAGAGCTAGTTGTTACTGCATGCTTGGTGGTAAATAACGTGGAACAAACCTTCGCATTACTGATTTGGTCTTTTGTGTGGTCCTCTGCCTTCCTCCAGCTTCCAGGCCTGAACGCTTCCAATGTTGTGTATTGGCTTTGGACAGGGGAGTTAAGAGGAATTATTTGGTCTTGTCCATGCTCCTAATCCAAAGGTTCTTCCTCCTGACATCTGCTAGAAATGCAGGTTTGGCAGGAATTGCAGTCAGAATCACAGAATCACAGAATCCCAAGGGTTGGAAGGGACCTAAAAAGATCATCTAGTCCAACCCCCCTGCAAGAGCAGGGTAACCTACAGTACATCACACAGGGACTTGTCCAGGCGGGCCTTGAATATCTCCAGTGTAGGAGACTCCACAACCCCCCTGGGCAACCTGTTCCAGTGCTCTGTCACTCTTACAGTAAAGAAGTTCTTCCTGATGTTAACGTGGAACTTCCTATGTTCCAGTTTACACCCATTGCCCCTTGTCCTATCACTGGATATCACTGAAAAAAGCCTAGCTCCATCATCCTGACACCTACCCTTTACATATTTGTAAACATTGATGAGGTCACCCCTCAGTCTCCTCTTTTGCAAGCTAAAGAGACCCAGCTCCCTCAGCCTCTCCTCATAAGGGAGATGTTCCACTCCCTTAATCATCTTTGTGGCTCTGCGCTGTCAGGAGCATCTCTATTTATTAGCTGCCTTGTCATGGAAACTGAAGATCTTGAAGGTTTTACTGTTTTTATTTTATATCGTGACTGCTGGAAATATGCTAGAGGAGTGTGTAAATTATTGCCCAAAATGACAAAAACTGAGTTCAGACAACAGGGGATTCAGAATTAAGGAGAATTTTAGCTGTCTAGAAGGTAAACAAGCTGTGTGTTTTGTCTGAATCCTTGGCATAATGAGATTGGCTTAGGTTCTCAGCTCACTTCTTCATAAATGGGGGACTAATTGGAAATAGAAGTTGAAATGGAAGTAAAACCAGGACTCACAAAGTGAATTTGTTGTGGAGTAATGCAAGGAAAACTTAAAAGAAAGCACAAACAAACAAACAAAAAATCCAAGCATTTTGCTTAGACTCTCAGTCTTAGCAGTCAATGAGATCTTCTGGCAATGCCATTTAAATGGAGGTTTGGTTTTTGTTGTTTGTTGTTTTTTTTTACCAGGATGGAAGGAGAATCCAGTGGAATTTGACTCTGTTTTCAATGAAAGTAAATATACGTGGAGCTGGGGAAGCCCAGATATTTTGCCTATGTTTGCAAAAGGTAAGGTTTAAATTTTGTGGATCTCTAAAGCATGGTTATCAGGTAGTAAAATAGAGACACAGCTTTTGAGGTAAAATAGGTGAATGAAGTATTTCTGCTATGTATATTTGTGTATACCTGATTTCTAATTTGTGAATTCAAGACTGGGTAGAGAAAAAGAAGCAAGCTTTTAAAGAGGATATACCTGCTTATTTTTCATCCATTTAAATAGGCCTAAGTGAATTTTATCAGCATACTAAAGGAAGCACACCCTTAGGTAAAAGGACCTAATGTTTTTTTCTTTGGTTGAGGTTTAAAGCTCTTGTTTGCAAGCCTGAAACAAGGATTTTTCTTTCTCTGCATGTTGCTCCCAGAGAGTTGGATGATAGAACTGCAGCTGTGATTTTGAGTGTCTGATCTGGAAAAGTAGCTTATTGTGGGTTCTAGTCCAGAACAGTTATGTGTAAAGGGAAGGGCTACATACAAGTAGGAACTCTGGTACTATTTCTGAAGCTGAAGTCTTTTCCCCTGTGTGTGCACTGCTGTGCAGTGAGTTAAAGTCTTGTGAACCTAGTGCAATTGGTCTTTGAGCATGCAGATTGCTAAGCAACACTTCAAACATAAGGGGTCTCCGAGTTTAATTTCTTTTGTTCTTGGAAGAATGTGGCCTTATATACCCTTTCTCAAAATCTCAGAATAAAACAGACTGAAGTAAAAAGGGAACAAGCTAGGGGCATATGCTGCTGTTCTGTTCTAAGCACTGCCATTGGCCAAATCAGAAAACTGTGATAGGCAGGATAGGAGTGGAATCTAATATTGGTTTAGAAAAAGTATGCATTGTATTTCTAATTATGATTCTTGAACTTTCTCTGAACTCCAGGCTTTTCCTTCTCTCATCCTGATATTCCCTACACACATGCCTCTTTTCTGTTCTTTGCTTGATCTTCATAAGTTTATGATAAGATGTAAAAATATCCCCTGATAATTTCCCATGACCTCAGATTACATCTTGTATTTGGGAATATTGTGATGGTGACTGGGGCAAGGGGAAAGGTAGTATGCTGCCCTTGCACATTTTTTGAGATATGTTCTTGGGAAAATATTTGGGAAATTCAGTAATTCAGACCTGTCCTTCTACTAGTGTTGAGTAAAAAGATTGGCAGAGGACTTGGAAGCAGCTTTGATGTTATCTGAAGGAATGTGCAAGGGTAATACCATGCTGTTTAGCTTGTTCTGAGTGGCACCAACAATGGAGCTTTCTTTTGAAGGGGGAGGAAAATCCTCCAAATTTGAGAAAGATTTAGTGCATCACTGTATCTGAGAAGTAGATGTGATACAGGACAATGAATCACAGTTTCTTGTGACAGAAAGGTAGATTAACTTCTATTAGTAAAAAAATAAATAAAAAAAAAAAATAAATTCCCTTCTTCCCAAGAGAAGTTTTATAATGCAGAAAGGATTTTATAATACAGAGTTTGCAAAGAGAAGTTTTATAATACAGAATTGAATGGAATCAAGTGTTTCTTCTTTAATTTTACTGTTACAAAAAAGTCAAAAAGGAGATAGGGGAGCACAGCTTAATTTCTCTCCCTCTTCCTATATTGCAAATTAGTGAAGTCATAGGACTCCTCTTGTCTGTATTTTATCATATCAAAATGTTCAGAGTTTTAATAACTCTTTTCACCACCTTCATTGGATGATGCATAAAGAGTATTTAACATCTCTTGGGTTTTGGGAAGGTGAGGAAAATCCTTTTTTTTCTGTCATTGTCTATATTCTTCAGGTCCTTTTCCTGTTATAGAATAAATATTGTAAACGAAATGGTTGAGGATTCTATAGAGAACATAAAGATCTCCTTATATATAAATTAGATATGCATGAAATCTAAATTTGTCAAAGTCTCAATGACTGCATGATTAGTGTTTTAGTCTGAGAAAATATCTAAAGTACCTTTGGAATTGGTATGTAATTTACTTACATGTTAAGCAGGATTAAAAGGTGTTTATTTCTAATATTTAAACTCAAGCTAAATTCAGTGTGCTGATTTTAACCTAATTTTCAATGGTACTTTTTAGATTATTACTTTGAAATGATCTGAAAATAATGTACTTGGAAAATACCTGTTTCATTTCCACAATGCTCCTTAAAATTCTGAGTTTTACTTCTAGGCTTGCCAGAATTTTGGGTTTGACATGAACAGTCTGGTCCTGTACTGTTTTGTCATGGGTCTATGAGTGTAATTGAGAGTATTAAATGACACACTGAAAAAGGAGCTGAGTCTGTTGCCTCTGTTAAGGAAAGATATTGCAGATAGGAAGAAGGTATCTTTTGTACCAAGATTGCCATTTGTTCCATAGGCTGGCTTCTTGGAAACTAGCAGCAAGGCTAGGGTCATTGTTCAGCTTGAAGAAGGGTATTATCAAGAGCATGCAGATAAACACGACAAACATTTGTCAGGGTTATTCTGGACAGACAGACCTCTCGGTCTCCTCTTCTAGTTCGTTGTTCCTACAACACAGCAAGACAAATGCAGAATTTCTCACATTCCTCAGTGGTTCTGGTCGATGACAGCTTTCTGGTGCCCATGCTCTGTTGGCTCAGTGCCTGACTGTCCTTACACCTTCAGTCTTTTTCCCCCTTGTTTGTGCCTGCAAAATTTGCTAGCAAAAGTCCCGTTTTGTAGGTGTGGGGTTTTGTTTGTTTGTTTTCTCAGGTAGAAATTAGAAATGTTTAAATAGTAGATGTGCTGCTTTGCCTGGTCTGCAGACTGCATGCTTTCATTTGGCTTCTTTAGTGTGGCACCTCTTAAAGACAGGTGGTCTTGGGTTTGCTGTGACAGTGCAGAAAAATAGTGCAGCACTCTTATCATGTACCATCAGTCATCCTGACAGTGATGGCCAAGGCTTATTTCTTTTTTTGAACTCATTTATTCACAATTGGAAATCCTGAATTCACTTTTTAATGCCTGGGAGTATTTTCTTCCTTTTTGTTTCAAACTGTGAGCACTGCAGTGAGTGTTCTGGGATATAAGCAGTAGTAACATCTCCTGGGAGACAGGGGGGAGCTGCACCAGAAAATCTGTGCCACTTTTCATCTTCCTGACCTGAAATAACCTGCATCCCTTGTGCGGGTTTGGACATAATCCTTGTTAAACAGCTCCCTTATACTGGGTTATTAATTCATTCACAAGCCTGGAAGCTCACAAAACTGCATTGTCACTTATTTGTGACATCCAGGAAATTGATTATATTCTCTCTAGCCATCAATTGGAGAACATTTTCCTCTTTGGAAGTTATGTAGTCCTGGTAGAAATAGCGTCCCCCAGCTGTAACAGCTCAGCCATTGACAGAATTATTTCATTAAACCCTACCTGAATTCTGATCTTTCCAGGACTTCAGAAGTTTACTTTCTTCTGAGTCTTCATCTCCCCTCAACTCCCACCTCCCTCTCTGCTTTGCTGTCATGACTGTGAGTACAGAATTAAATTGCCTTGTCCAGATGCTGTGTTTTCACATCAGTGGCCCTCGTGTACATTAAGCCTGAACACAGTCCAGTAGTTCTTTCTTTTATGTTTTGGATCAATGATTTAAAGATGCAGGCTTTTAATACTGTCTTTTTGAGGCTGCCTGCTTGGCTTTTGGTACTCTGGTGCCTCCTAGAATTGATGTGTAGTAACTAAGTTACATCCTGCCTTTTACTGTCCTTATTATGTGATATAATCTTTTCCTGTGTAAAAGACCTCACTGAAAGAACACAAAAGCTAAGTACATTTCCTTAACACTCCTTTTCACACCCCCAAAATACTTGTGTTCAGAAAAGGCTCTTAATCATAGAATGGTTTGTGTTGGAAAGGACATCTATTTCAGGGGCGCCTCACACTAAACCATGTCACCCAAGGCTCTGTCCAGCCTGACCTTGATCATTGCCAGGGATTTTTACCAGGGATCATTTACCACTTCCTTGGGCAACCCTTTCCAGTGCCCCACCACCCTCACAGTAAAGAACTTCTTCCTTATATCCAACCTGAACTTCCCCTGTTCAAGTTTGAGCCTGTTACTCCTTGTCCTGTCACTACAGTCCCTAATGAATAGTCCCTTCCCAGCATCCTTATAGGCCCCCTTCAGATACTGGAAGGCTGCTATGGGGCCTCCACGCAGCCTTCTCTTCTCCAGGCTGAACAGCCCCAACTTTCTCAGCCTATCTTCATATGGGAGGTGCTCGTGTTAGAACTTTCTCAGTGATCTTTCTTGTTTCAAAACTAAATTATGTTTAATTTGCTTTATCTGGGATTTGTTCTACTCCTATATGCTTTTCCATGCTTTATTTCGTCTTCTGGGTATACTGGATGACATTGTTTCTCATTCCTCTGAAGTGCTGATAAGCTAATGAATTCAAATAGTATCCAGGCCTCAAAACCCTGTAAATTATGGTAAAGTTTTTAAAATAAGAGGAAAACTTCTTTGACTTCCCTCAGGATTCTAATTTGGGATAGGTTTCTAATCCTACGCATTAATATTCATGTATTTTTTGACTATGAGAAAAGGAAGAAAACTTTTCTCTGTCCCTTGTTCCACCTATATTGTTTTTGCAGGTGCTACTGGAGATCATGTTTATACATTTTGTTACACAGCAGAAAGTGAAGATTTTGGAGCACAAGATGCAGCCAAGCTAGACATGTGGGTTTTTGACCATGTTAAGGTGAGTAGAGAATCTTTCTGTGCTGTGTACAAAAAGTAGACCTGGATATTAACTTCCTTATAGAACATGCTAACTTATATTAAACTTGAAAATAAGAATTTTTGAAAGATGTATCACTTGGGGTCATAAGTAAAAATTGCTCAGATTGACTGTCATGACTATTGTCATGGAAGCTTAGAGGAAGTATCTGTCATTCAATGATAGTAAAAACCCTAACACTAATAAAAGTACACTTTAAAAACATTCTTGGCTTCTCTTGTCTTACATTTAATCTAGACCCCATCTTGGAATACTACAGACTCTTTAGGATCTTGAATGTGATTATTTAAAGATTTTGTAACAGTTATTATGGCATTGCAGAAATGGTAAACTCATTATGAGAAAATAATGGACAATATTATTGACTTACTTTTTGTCAGGCTTCTTCCCACTGTAATTATACAGTGTGGTTTGTTCTGATGCACGCGGCTGGCACCTGATTATCTACTGTGGTTCATGCTATGCGACGGCTGCCAGAGGAGTCAGGGTTAGTTTGGGGGGCGAGGCAGCATAGGCCCTGAAGCAGTGTAACTTGCTGACGTGGTGAACTGCTCATCTGACTTTGGTCAGTGCTGTTTTGTGACTGTTGTTTTCTGTGATGCCATCACTGTAAGCATTAATAGCCCAAGGCACATGGAATCATTGGATGGTTAGGATTGGAAAGGACCTAAGGATCATCTAGCTCCAGCTCCCCTGCCATGCTAGACCATGTTGCCCAAGTCTCTGTCCAGCCTGGCCTTGAACACTGCCAGGGATGGAGCATTCACCGCTTTCCTGGGCAACCCATTCCAGTGCCTCACCACCCTTACAGTAAAGAACTTGTTCCTTATATCTAATTTGAACTTTCCCTGTTTAAACCCTTTACTCCTTGTCCTATCACTGCAGTCCCTCATTTCATTAATTCCTATATTCATGTTATTCCATGTCTATGAATTCATTAACTCATATATTCAGGTTATTCCATTCTACGTCACTTGTCCTGGATTATGAAATGCTGATCATAGAATCATAGAATGATTTGGGTTGGAAGGGACCTTAAGATCATCTAATTCCAACACCCCTGCCACAGGCAGGGACACCTTCCACTGGACCAGGTTGCTCCAAGCCCTATCCAACCTGTCCTTGAACACTTCCAGGGGTGGGGCAGCCACAACTTCTTCGAGCAACCTGTTCCAGTGCCTCACTACACTCATAGTAAAGAATTTAGTCCTAATACCTGATCTTAATCTACCCTCTTTCAATTTAAAGCCATTCCCCCTTGTTTCATCAATACACGCTCTTGTAAAAGTCCCTCTTCAGATTTCTTGTACACCCCTTTCGGTACTGGAAGGGATAGTGGGTATTGGTGTATAAATACCTATATCAGTGGAACAATTAGGAGAGTTACTTTTTGGATCTCATAACAATGTTAATGGAGTTTAAGACTTAATAAAACTTCTCCCACAAAATGTCTGAGCTGTATGCATTAACATTAGCTAACCAATGCAAAGCAAAGCAAAATTAAACCAAGTAAATCAGTAAACCAAATCAGCATCTATATTATGAAGCCAAGGCTGGGTCTTTAAACAGCGATGCAGAGTAGAAAAGTTCATTATAGTTTACTAATTTCAAAGGAAGTGACTTTCTGAGCTCAGACTTAAATGATATTTTTTCTAACTGCTATGAATGTGCACTTGTGCCAGGTTGTGTGATGTAAGGCGTATGAATAATACAAATCAAATTAGGCTGTCACACTTGAGTAGCTGTTGTCTTAAAGTTGTACCCTGCTGCACAGGTATGTGAGCGTGGTACTTCATTTTGCTTCAAAACACCTTTTTAAGCTGTAATGATATGTTTAATATTTTTGTCATTAGTGATGACTTTTTCCTTGGAACCACCAGCACCACTAATTTAAAGACTTACTTTAAAGACTTATTTTGCCCATCTAACTTTCATACTGTGAATGGATAGGACTTGATTGACTGTTGCAAAACACTCATTCCATTAATCATCTCTTCAGTTACACATCAGTGATTGCTTCAGAAGTGTGAAACTCAAGGCTGACTAAAACTGAGGTCTCTCTGCTTTTATAACCCGAGCAACTGTCAGCTATGATGGTGGGATTATATGTAAGTAACAGTGACAGTTTGCTGAGATCTAATTCCACTTTGCTTGCCTTTTTTTTTTTTTTTTTTTTTCTTCCCCTCTCTCTTTTGAATTTCATCTCAAATATTTAACAACATCTTATTTAACTCTACGTTGGGCAAGGTCATCCCTGGATTTCTGCCTCTTTAGGAACTAAAAGATGCTTATGTGTACTCCCTCTCTACTGTGTAGTCAGCAGATCCTGAGCATCACGAGGGCCACTTGTGGCTTCCTCTGGCCCAAGAAAGATGGGGAGGAAATGGGGAATGGGTAACTAATGCTTGAGCTACTAGTGATGGCACCCTGAAATTGCTTGTTCATTTAAATAGTGCTAACTAATGATAACACCATTGGTCAGGAGATGTGAAAGTCTGGCTAGTTTTTGTTTACATGGGTCAGAAGCAGATTGCTTCAGTCATGAGTGGAAGAAAAAGTGTATGATACTGATAGTTCCCGTAACATCCACTTGTGGTATAACGTGATCCTAGCCCTTTCTTGGGACAGAAAAAATTGAGTAAGACTAGGCTTTTTATGTGCAGCTATGTTAAAACTCAGAAATTTTAATATGCAGTGATGGCCTGGGAGTGCCTTAGAGATCCAAATAGGTATAGAGTCGATTGATTGCAGGGTTTTTTCTGTTTGTTTTTTTGTTTGGTTGAGTGGGTTTCTTAGAAGCTTTCAAAACAATTAAGGAACTGATTGTAATTTAGTGTGATGTAGCTCAATGATTCTCAGTTAAATAACCTTTACGTTGATCATGTTTGAATCTGTAGTAAAGAAAAATTAGGCAGCAAAGTACGGGGAGTCTAGGTTAACTAACAGGGAGAAAAGTAGTCTCATTAATGCATTTCTGATTTTTATAAGTATTTTGTGGAAAACAGTTTTGTAAGATTGAACTCTCTTTTTCGGGTAAATGAATAAAATTGCAGGAACTCAATTCCTGCAAGTCATGGAGATGAGCCCAATAGTGGTCTAACCACAATTTACTATGACCACAGGTGGGATATGCTTGAGATAATCAGTTGATGTCTTTTAAATGGACATGTAGGTGCAGATGGCAAACACTTATTTTTCCTTTTTATTTTTTCCTTTCTCATTTTGAACATACTACTTCATTCTTCCTTTGGCTCCTTTCTGCCGGACCAAATCTTCTGACTCTCTCGTCTGTTCAGGGTAGGGGCTGGAGTTCAGAACTGAATTATGTTAAACTTTGAAGATTTGCAGGCAGTCCGTGGCCTGTTGTTGATTTCTGTCAGTGTATTTCAGTACAGATAGCTCTGCTGTAACTAGCAGTACAATGGTTGAATGTTTTATTTATGTGTAGGAGTCTTGTGCATGAGCATGCTCAACTAACATAAACCTGGCATATATATGTTGATCCTGCCTTAGTGCATTTATTTTACACCTAAACACTGGCATAACTAAACTCTTGCATCAGCACAGATCAGTGTGCACAGCTTTAATCAACCAATTTAAGTTGTCCTAGTTTTATGTATGAAGAAGCTTTGTGGAAAGAGAAGGTTTGGTCTCTTTCTCCCTGTACGTCCATGCAGTCAGCAAGAGTTTATCAGCTGTGTTAAAAGATTATGCTTCCATGGAGGGCTCTTTGGAGAAACAAATGGTCCCCAATACCTTATGTTAAACATCTGTGGAGCCCATATTTTTTTCAGACCTCAGTAAATCATGTATTTGCTAGGCCTTCTATGTAGTCTTTTTTTCTTCTTTGCTTTCTCCATCTAGGGAGGGGAGATGATAACTAAAAGATTTCATATAGTTATTACCAAACTGTTCTTGTAATATTTTAACTAGTATTGCATTATAATTAACTTTACATTTTGCTGTGAATGTTTTAATGGAAAACTTATCACTGATCTACTAAATTGTGTATCAGTTCTAGCCAGGGAATTACTTGGTTTTAGTTGCCAGAAAATTGTAGAAAGGTTGCCAGAATCATAGAAAAAGAAGGTTGGAGAAAAGCTGTAGTGGTCATTGAGTCCAACTTCCTGCATGAAGGAGGTGCAGTTAGAGCAGGCTAATCGGGCCTAGAATTTCCCACATTTCAAATTGCGTTTCCCCTTGTCCCATCGCTAAGGCCTTCTGAGCAATGTCTCAATCTTCTCTTTACCCAGTAGGCAGTTCTGCAACAGAAATTAAATAGCTCCTTAGCTGCCTTTTCTTAGGACTCAGGAAACTGAGTTCTCTCAGCCTCTTGTTCTTCTATCTCTGAAACTTCATGGTGGCATTTGACTTAAATATATGAAGGAAGTAGTATTACTGAATGGAACAAATAAAAGGGAAATAAAACAATTGAGACAAAAAGATATAGTTAACATATGATGGCGACTTGGAAACTGGTGCTGAGTGGTGGTAGATCTTGTGTTTTGAGAATACTGAGTACCAAAAAGAAGAGGCTTTTTGGCAGGGTACAAGATGATATGAGGATAGTGCTTGACAAACAGTTCAGCAACCTCCAGAGCAAGGTGGTTTTTTGCCCCTACTGTTTGGTCTCCTACTTACCAATTAAACACCTTTAGTGGTCTAAGATAACTCCTTGTGGTGAACTTCCTATTTTTTTTTTTCCAATAAACTATTAAAAAATAAATGTTCTGTGGGGTAAAGTTCGGTATTTGCTCTGGGAAAAGATGCCTCGTCTTAGGTTACACTCATCTTCCTTTTGTTGTCTCATTCTTAATTAGCCAGAGATTGGGCAAGGTCTTCTGGCTGCTGCCCTGGCTTACAAGATGGCTGGGAGAGTGGAGCGGTTTTGATATGTCCTAGGGACTTTTCTGGTGGGAGAGGAGAAGGTCAGGCCTTGTCTTCCTTACAACAGTTTCTTTTGCTTAATCATTCTCTGATAGAAAAATACCTGCCTTCTGATATTGATATGCATTTTAGGGTTTAATTTGGGGAGTTTGCTGTTTGACTGTTTTGATATATTGTTTCCTTTAAAAATGAAATACCAGAATTATACAGTATCCTGCAAATTACTGGTGTGCTCTGGAAGGCTTCTGTGGTCTGCCATCAAATATATGCAGGTGGGAAATGGAAATCTTCATAAGATTGTTATTGAATGTGATCAGATTCTGTTCTGTATCTGTATTTAAAGTTTCTTTGGACTTTGGTCATGATTTTATTTGGACAAGAGCTGAAGTTGAGAGCATGCAAATATTAGTCCATGCATTCTGTATATATTCAGGGATAAAACAAAGAAGGTGTAATAATGCATTGCCATGGTTTCCTGACACAGCCTTCTTGATACTCTTGCTGCCAGTCTGATCTTCCTCTGTGTACAGTGACTTTCATTTACACAAGGTCTGTGCTTTAGTTTTTAAGAATTCCCTCAGAATCACAGGTGTATGTGGTAGACTGCTCTGTCATTTGGTGGCAGAAATGGCTCACTGGCTCTACCAGCATTTTCCATAGAGTCTTGTATGAAATTCAAAGACACTTTCCTTTATGCTAGTATACTGAAAGGTTCTCTGGGTGTTCTTTGAGCTAAAACCTTGCCTATCTTTGTTTCCTTGGGCAATGTTGTTACTAAGGAGATCATTTTGGAATAGCTGTCTGCCCGCATTTTGCGTTGCGGCTATATGACTGGTCTAACACAGAATAGCCATGTCAAGACTCATTCAATCTGAGGGGGAAATCCCCCATGGCATCTGCCTCAGGGATGCTTAAGTAGGACATGTGCACGGCAGATGTATGTTCTGTAGTTCATATATTTGCAAAGCATGTCTTGTTTTGTTCAGTTTTAATTTAGTTTCTGCAAACAAGCTTTAGCATGGTATCTCAGTCCTGCAGAACGTGCTTCCAAAGCAAGTATTTGAGACCTTTGCTTCCAGATTGAAATTGATAAATTGATTGAAGTTAAAGCCATAAGTGGTTCTCGGGAATGGTTCATCACTGTGATTATACAGGAGGCAAAGAAGAGATAATATTGTTATCTGGTATTTCTCAGGAAACTCAAAAAACCAAAATAAAACAGCAAAACATTAAAAAAACCCAACAAAAACCCACAAAAAAAGGCAAATCAAAACACCCCCAAAGCCCAAACCAGCCCCTCCCCAAGAAAACAAAAACTTGAGGAGTGTTGTCTGAAACTTTGAATGACTATACTGACAGTAAACATCCTCCAAGAAGTAAACTGGGAAGTAATTAATTCTTCTGTTTTGTAACTCTAATAGCTACTAGTATTTTGATATAAAAACAACTGTGGTTTAGTTTTAATAGGCTGCCTTTCATCTTTTTCCATTGTAGTCAGATTAATATCTTACTGGTTTATTCTATACAGAGCTTCTTTAGTTCTTCTAGAAGTAATAAAACATTGTTCTCTGCACTGAATGAAGAGAAAGTGATTCTGTTCCTGCATTTGCTAGGCATAGACACGAATGGACATGCTCATCGTCCAAACTCAAGGTAACTGAAAGATTAAACATATCTTGCTTACTAGCTTTAAATGCATACGGTTACTTTTTTAACAGTGCTATTAATCAAGCCTGAAACAAGGCCTGTAGTCTTGAGGGTTTCTACAATAGGTTGTATATGTCACCATGATTACTTTATGTTCTGAATTGTCCGGGCTTTGTTTGTTTGTTTTAAGGTCTTCTCTGTAGAAATGGCAGATTTTTTGCTTTATATAGTGTTCCTGGTTATACTTCTATACTCAAATATGATTTTTAGCAGTTTGTCTTATAGTCAACACATAATATAAAGGATATGTAGGAAATTGCTGTTTTAAATATAAAATGGAAGCAGTTTTTGGATTCCCCGTGGCTGGCATGATATGGTTGAACTTATAGACTACAGTAACTTCAAGAATAACGGCAAGAATAATGGTAAATCCAGGACATGGCTGCAAAATTCAGCATTATGTTTTAGCTTTCCTTAGGACATTTGAACAAAGAGAAGAGTTTAGATTAACACTACTCATCACCAATTCATTTTAAACTGTGTTATTTGAGAACTTTCTTTTTATTTCCTCACATGCTTTGAATGTGGGATATTATGTCTTGACCCTTGCATACTTTCAAAATCCTTGCTCTGATTTTCTGCATCATTCCGAAGTTTATACTTCCTGAATGAATCTTTTTGTTAGGATTTTTTGAAGATAGAGTTTTAAAACTGACTTTAGCAACAGCAACAAATAGAAAAGTAGTTGGCTGGAAGTTAATCATGGTCACTTTTCTAAAAGTATATGACTCTCTGGCTTAGACTCTATTAACTGAACTCTGGGGTCTGTGCTAATCTGTGAATCTTCTCAAAACAGTCCCTGCATGGTGAGATCTCTGCTTAAGCTTAAGCCTAAGGTAATTTTTGAAACTTACAATTTGAGGTGTTTGAGTTTTCCAGAATTCCTTAGTTCTGGTGTTCTCCTTAACTTGCCTGATAGCTGTGGGTGATTACATTATAGTCTTCAATCAAGGACAGGTCAGATTTGAAATACAAATAAATTTCTATTTAAGACAGTAACTTCAGGAACCTTCAAACTGTGCTGTGACAATTTAGTATCTTTAATAAGACTTAGAGGAGGAGAGATTTTACATCTAGGAAGCCTTTTGTAAGCTTGAGGTTCTGTAGAGGATAAAGCTGTCTATAATCTAAGGACTGGACATTTTGACTGAGAAACTTGCTTTATACCAAGTGTGAGAGCCATCTTGAATCTAACAACTTTTTTTCTTATTTTTCTAGGGAATACAAGGAGAATATTAAAAAAGTTGATGAGGGTGTAAAAGAAATTGCTTCAATGATTGACAATTTCTATGGAAATGATGGAAAAACTGCATTTATTTTAACTTCTGACCATGGAATGACAGATTGGGGTGAGTCTTTTCAAATGTTGAGTCAGCTGAGTTTATGGGTGTCTTGAGTGTGATTAGAACTCTGTTCCATTAGAAGCTTTGTTGCCTCTGTTTTGATTTGAATCACCTGGAAAACATGGCAGATGTGTTCAGAAGCTGGTGAAAAAGTTGGGGAGAAGGGGGCCCTGTTCATCTTCACTGATTTCTGTTCCATTACAGTAAATATAACTTGTTTTCTGTGGTGTGGAAAGAAAAGGTGACAGGGTATGCCTATGGAGGATATTTATTTATTTATCTATTTAATTATTATCTGCTCATTTGCAAAATGGTTTGTTTTGAATATTATTTACTGGTGAGCTGGCTGCCACTTGCAGTGCATTTTAATTCTTTCAAGTAATACTTTCATAATTTTTTTATAAAGGAGGTGTGTATATATTTATTTTTAGACTATATGCTATCATAGGAACCTCAGGAGCTCAAACTACCTACTCAAAGCAGGACTGGCTTTGGGATCAGGCACAGTTGCTTGGGCTTAATCCAGCAAGGTCTTTAAAACCTGGAAGAATGGAGCCCATGCAATCCCTTTGGGCAGCCTGCTCTGCTGTTTAGTTATCCTCATGGAGGGGAAAATGTTTTCTTTATCTGCAGTCTTGAACCTCCTTTGTTCTTATGCTTATTCTCTCTTGTCCTCCCACCACTGTGCTACAGTGAGACTGCCTCCATCCTGTCAGACCCCCTTGAAGTGGGGTACAGGCAGGATGCTGTTATATCCTCCCCAAAGCCATTTATTCAGGCTGAACAAATCTCAATCCCTCATCCTCTACTCACAGGTCAAGTGCTTCTCTGACCCATTTGGGGCTCCCCACTAAGATCATTCCAGATGGTTGATGTCTTTCTTGTACTGAAGGGGCCCAAAACTGGATCCAGTGTGTAAAGGCTGTCTCACAGGTAGAGGAGGATAATCCCTTTCCTGGACCATGCTGCTGTTAACACAGCCCAGGATGCTGTTGGCCTTCCTTGCTGCCAGAGTGTGCTACTGTGATTTTCTCATTATGCACTGGATCCTTTGAAGGAGGAATAAAAGGTGATAGGAGTAACTCTTCAGGCTTTGAGAACTGCTGGGCTGTCATAGTTTTCTGTCATTTCTTTCTGTCTTGAAGAAAAAATTTGATCTGCCAGAAGTCTTAGTAACTTTAGTCAATCCAAGATCAAATGATGCTCAGGCCTATAGCCGGTGGTCTGAAGGCTAGTTCAGTAGCTTTTGATCTGAGCTTGTAGTATCAGCAACTGCTGCACTCTTTCAGCCATTATCTGCAGAATGGGATGTGCACCAATTTTTAAAACAATTATTAGAAGGGCAGGGAGGACCTATTAAGGAAGAGAACATGTTCTGAACTTGACATGATCAAAGAAACTGTGGTTATTGGCAAAGACCAGTAAAATCACTTGCTTTCTCAGCCTGACCCTGTGATATTGCTTTAAGCTGATCTTAGATGGAACTGTTGACTGAGATAGGTGGTCCCACAACCACTCTCACCTTAGCCACTTGTTCCTGCTACCATCCTGGCACAAGTGCTCCTCCATGTTACACTGGAACAGAGAACAGAAAAACTGAACAGCAGCCTTTCCCTCCCTTTCAAAAGTGTGTTTGGAGGGTGCTGAGGGATGGAACAGGCAACTAACTCAGCTGAAAATCAGGGGTTTGCCCCTTATTATAATTCAGATCAGGCTAAAACCTGTTTTATAATAGGGGGAGGGTGTATACAGCTTCCTCTCTCTGTTATATCTGCCTTAAAGTATCTGTGGAGGCAGAGTCTCAGAAAAAATCTGATGGGGTTGGTGGCTTGGCTAAAAAGAAAGATATCCAAAAATTCCATTTCTGCGACAGAAAGAAATAACTGATGCCTGGAAGATGGAGGAAGCATGGTCTCAACCTGTTCTTTTCCCAAGCTCTGTGAAGAAGAGCAGTCTTTGCTGCTTTTGACCCCAGAGTGTGCCTTCTATGGGATTTCTGAACTTTGGAAGTCTTATTCTCAGACCTGTGTGTTCTTAAGCATAGGGCTGTTTAAAGAATGCAAAGCTGTCTCTGCAGCTCTGCCATAATGACTGCTGTTCAGCCTCAATGCTATTACCAATTTCATACCGAATTCTGTTTTGTAAAGAAAAAGCCAAAAAGGCAGATGTTATTATCTGTCCTTCAGAATTATTAAAAATATATATACACACAGAGATAGAATAGTGTGCTTCTATGCAAATACAAGGAAAATGGATAATCTTGTTGACCATGCAGTGAACAACATAGAGTTTTATAACAATGTAATTCCTTTTGATTCTGGGTTATCTCACTGCTGTGGTACCTCACCCACTGAGTTCAAGGACCACTGTTTCTTTCAAGCTTGTGTGACTTCTGCTTCAGTGCACCTGCTGTTGAGATGCCGTAGTTCTAAAGCTCCCTCTTTTTGGCAGCTGATAGGTTAATCATAATCTGGAGGGAATTAATTTCCCTGGGGAAGGAAGTCATGTTTTATCAGTTTTTAAGGAGTGTGCTACCAGGCTTTAACACCTGAAAATGAAATTATATCGCTGGGGAAGGGATGATAGTTGCAATGCATATTGTGTCCTGGTTTTGAAATGAAAGTCTAATCCTTATCTGGGGACCAGAGATCAGTTCTGTGTGATATTTTGGGCATGTGCCTTACTGTACTCAATTCAACTGTTCCTGGTTTCCATTGGATGCTCAGGATAAACACATGCATATGTTTTGAGCAGGTAACTCTGCTACACCTTGAGGCTTTCAATTATTTTGGCTTTAATTTCTGTATGTTAACAGTGAGGTTTTTAATACACAGATCTATAACTTTATGGGCTCGACTTGAGTAGTACCAGTTTCCTAACTTGGAGAATGAATTTAGCCTCTTCTGTTAGTAGCAGAAAAATAAGCTATGAAGCTGGGATAGGTTGTCTGTAATAGGATTTTAGTACATATACTGTAACAAGAACTTAGTGTATGTGTGCATATGTATAGATTTTGTTTGGGTTTACACCATGTATCTTAAAATTTATGCTTTTTTTTTTTTGGTTTGATGTATGTTAGGAACCCATGGAGCTGGTCATCCCTCAGAAACTTTAACACCACTGATTGTTTGGGGTGCTGGGGTGAATTTTCCACAGAGAGTCACATCCCAAAAATTTGAAGACGATTTTTTGAAAGGTAGGTAAAATATAAAACTTGACTGCAAAGTTTTGGTGGGAAGGGAGGCATTTCACCATTACACCTGTTGAACTTCACTAATGTAATGGAACATTGTAATGCTCCATTACAATAAACATTACTGGTTTTGTGGGATGTAGGAAGAAAAGGTGATGAGGCATGCCTATGGAGGAAACTGCAAAATTGGGTAGATGTCAGAGTCAGGGTTTTTTTTCTAATCATGGAATTGAGGCTTTCTCTCTTTGGGTGCAGAGGTACAAGGGGCTGTTATTCACGCTCTCAAAACTTAGTTCCAGAGGAGACTTAATTCTTAGGAAGACTTTCTGAGGTTAAAAGCTATTTGTACAGAAACTTGTTAAGCTGACATGTCTGAAGACTCTTTTCTAGCTTCAGAGTACAACCCTGGGGACTTCGAGGGCTGTTTTGTCTTACTTGCATCCTTGTGGCTGTTGTGGAAATGTAAGCAGTCTTTCTTAATGAAAAGCTGTGACTCTTTACTGTTATTTTCCCCCTTTTGTAATTTTATTTCCAGAAACTTAATATATGAAAGAAAAATGCTTAAAAGAGGTGTCTTGAAAGGATCTTTGCATTTGCTTTTCCTGCTCCATAAAAACGCAGCTGAGAGTGTGTGTAGGAGAAGAGAGTGTTTTCAAGACTGTTCCATCACTGATGCATGCAGGTGCCCAACTTTTATTTGCAAAGGCACACACCAGTGGTCAAGTTCTTGTGTCTATTGACAATCCTTCCTAATTTCTGAGTTAAAAGTTCATGGAAGCAACAGAATATTTCCAATGCTGACAAACTTCACTTGTCCAGTTCAGGCAGGCTGTAGGCAGCTCAATGGATTGTCTCTCTTCTCATCATTGCCTTCAAGGGTTGATACGCCAAAGATGGTGCCAACAGGCAGGACTTTGTCCAGTTTGTTATGGAAAAATAAATATGCTCCTTGATTGGCTGAAAGGCCACTGTCTGCTCTGGGATGACAGCCTTCTCACCAGTCCTTCACCTGTGCTCTGCCTTCCTTTAGGCCTGTCTATGCAATCATCTTGGAAAGATTTGTGATGGGAGCCCTGCATACTGCAGCTAAGTGTATTATTACCTATTTGGCTGTTGGCTTGACCCTTCTTCAGAAAGAAAGAGAATACAGATCTGTTCTCTGGCTCCTCAGTGCAGGCCCCACTGGGGTGGCCTTTGGGGCACAAGTCCAGAGAAGCTTGTGAGTGAAAGCACAGCCTTCTTCAGCATAAGGAGTGGAGTGGTTTTCATCTGTACACATCCTATTCTGGAGGGGCTTCAGCCTGCTCTGCCGCAGCTGAGGAAGCTCAGTATACCCCTTCACTGTTTTTGCTTGTATGAGGTTTTATGTGAGATTTTCTTTGTTTCATGTAGCCTCAGCCTCTTGAGCTGGTGCTCTGCTGTTTCCCCTGGACTGTTTGCATCTGAGTGCCCAGCAGGCTGCAGTAAAAGCAGGGCAGGGTAAAGAAAAGAAAATAAAACCTATTAAATGGGTGGGAAACTGTGCTGAGCACTGTAAAGGAAACCTGGACAGTAAGCTAGAATTGTAAACTGGCATGGGCAGCATGTATACCCACTCATTGGAGTACAGCCTCCACTGGCCAGCCTGCAGATGTGTCCTGGTCCTTTGGCTCCTGGTCCAAGGCAGATGTCTTCAACTCTGCGTTGTGAGAATATCTGAGTCGGGAGAGCAGAAATGTAAAAGCTTTTGATAAAGCTAGAGATATTCTCCTAGCAGATCTATGGTTTCTTCCTACCTTAAGCACATTGAGCATGGAGACAATTTTTCAACATTTTTCATGGGAAAATGTTATTTGAAGTAAAACAGACAATGCATTTATGTAATAGAAATATGAGTGAGAATCTATATGTCTAGAGATGTAAACCCATTTCCATTTCTGGGAAGCAAGTGCAAGCAAACTTGTTTTCATTTTGTTGTGAGTTTAACACAATTCATGATTAATGTTGATAATGCTTCCCCTGTGTTGCCATGGGAACTTGCTGTAACTGTATAGCTTGCTGCTATTAATGTACATGGTTGGGGTTTTGGTGCTCTTGGGACCAAACAGCAGTGGGCCTGTACTCAGACCCCCTAAGCTAGCATTAGTATGAATTAATTGCTAAAAATAAGTCTGGTACATGCAATACTGCAAATGTGGATGTTGCCTGGCTCAATCTGTTTTCAGTCAAAACAGCTTTGGGTCTGGCAGAGATGGAGAAAAGGTAGTGTGGTCTAGGAATTAGATGCCTGATTGGAGAATATAAATGAGGTTGAGGCAGACCTTTAAGTGATGGTTTACAGGTATTTTTCATAAAGCCTGTTTCTGGTGCACTTAAACTTAGACTTCACATAAAGCCAAAGGATACTTTTGGGCAACATGGCTACACCATCCCTGGTTGAGTCCTGCTTCTGTCTGTGCTGTTTCTGCAGTGTCATTTCAGCAAGTGGAGTAGTGACTGGCCCATTTATCTATCTTTGGGTGCTGAGGAAGGTGGCTGTGCCCCTGCTGCTAGCAGTAAGTTTGCTTCCCAGGCTGAGTGCAGGTACCCTCAGCATCTTTACTTTTTTTTTTTGCTGTAGGGTAGGTGACTGACAGTATTTTAAGTACTGTATCAGCAAGTCTGTTTCACCCCCTGTCATATTTTCCTGTGTATTTGATGCTTTTTAAAGCTTGAATAATAAAAAAGAAAGTGATGTGTCATCTTTTGGGGGGGGGGGGGTGGTGTTGTTTTTTCCTTGCTCATATTATTGCTGTGGGTTATTGTGGGGCAGTGAACATTAGGAGGAGAAGATATGAAAAAACCCAAACCACCAATTCCTGCTAAATGCTGTTTTTAAATAATCCCCCCTCCCCCCGAAAGAAAACAGGCAATTTGCTCTTTATTTCCTGAAAGGCTAATGGAGAGCAGGAAAATACAGTTTTGAACCAGCTTTTTGTATGAGGCACCGCAGCTTTAGGGGCTTGTACGTTTGGCTTCGTCTCTGCCTTCATTGTAGTTGTTCTGACTGCTAAATTGTTGAACTTTTTCCCTTGAGCTTGCTCTCGGCTGGTATTGCTTATGGCAGACATGAAGTATGTTTGTACCACTCTGTACCAGTACATCTGGGACCTTGGGTTAACCTTTTTTAAAAACTACTGAAGAGATTTAACAGCTCTTCTCCTAAACCTGATTTTGAACCTTCTAGTTGGCACAGGAGGTAATACATCACTTTCTGTACTGTGCTGAAAAAAACAAAAACCTTGTTCAGCTGATAAGGGTCACAATTGCAAGCAGCAATTTATCCTGATGGATAAAAGAAAATATGAACTGAAATGAAAGCATTCTGTTGTTTCTGCCTGTTGAGTTCCATCTGTAACCCCTCTTGAGCTAGCATCCTAAAGCCAAATTATAGTTTTCTTTAGCAACAACACTTTACAGAAAATGGCAACAAGACATTAAATGTCAGCTGAATTACTCCTTTCAAATCTGTGTAGATTAGCTGTTCATGTGCTCTGTTATGTCTTGCAGAGTGGAAACTGGAGAGCTTGAAGAGGCTGGATGTCAACCAGGTATCAATGAAATTTCAATGAATGATCAAACTGATGTAGCATTTCCCTGGAATGTGTTACTTAAAAGTTAAGGGTTGCTGGAACTGCACCCATACCAAGCCTAATACGAAAAAGTTTAAATAGCTTGTTAACACATGTACAGCTATGTACAGCTTCTCCTGAAGATGCATTATCACACCATTTATAGTTAAGTGCTCATATACCATTGTAGAAAGTACGGTACAATATGCCAGGTACTTCTCAAACTTTGTGCCAGTTACCCCAAAGTAACTTGTCAGCATCTAACATATTTTCAGAGTGGGATTTGGTTTTGCAAACCTTTAAAATTAGCTTGGGATGTTTTTCCCTTTGCTTTCTGCTTTGAACATGCTCTGGAGCTGAGCTTAAACCTTTTTTGTATCTCCTATAAAGGTGCCCAGCGAAACACAAAGGAAGCATGGTCTCACGACCATGATTCCCAAGTTTGTGAACATCTGTTTTATGCTTTTTGCTACACTTAAGTTATCCATATGTGTGTTTAGTTTAGTTTTTCAGAGCTATCTATTTCAATGTCTGTATTTTGTCACTTTTGATTCAAAACCAGTTCTTGTTATACTGTTAAATTTTGGGGGTTTTGTCAGCAGGGTCTGTGATTATGGCCAAGCCACTTAGTAATTTAGACAATTTGTACTGTAAATGAAGAAAAAAGTGGATGACTTAACCCTTGATACTAAATTAGCCAAGCTTTTTTAAATCACGATGGTAACGCATATACATGTATGCACCTGAAGCTTGTTTGCTTTTTAATTCCTATTATCCTATGAAACCCAATATATGAATAATGAACTCCAAACCTGCTCAAACAAGGGAAATAATCTTGTGCTAGAAGGTTGAAGCTGGGAATGTTCTGGACCAGCTGCTTTCAGCAAAGCCCTCATGCAAGATTAGAAATCAGTTTTCCTCTCAAGGTGGGCAGGAGTTATGGGAATGTTATTTTGGGATTGTATAGAAGAGTCTAGAGCGTTGCTTTGTTCTGGGTAATGGAGTCCCCAAAGACAGCTTTTGTCCTGTAGTACATGTGAGACTGTGTAAAAGTAGCAAACTAGACTTCTGATTGCTATTACAGTTACATGTATATTGTCCTTTACAAATAATGGCTTGGACTCTGCTTCTGCACAGTAGATCTGAGGCTGGAGCAGTGCTTGTGGTTTCAGTGTATTTTCTTCAGTTTATATTGGAGAAACAAAGGATTTTCATGTAGTTTTATATTAAAAGAAAATACAAACCTGGTGAGAGGCAGTGTTTATCATCGCTAGTAAAAAGGTATTGGTAACTTCTTTGAGATGCCTTGGCATAAATTGAAGAGCCTTTTTGAGGGCTGACTGGACACAAATGAAAGTGCAGAATTCCTCTCTGAAGGGGAGAAGGTAAGTAGTCGGCATGTTGGAAACACAGGACTAGGAGTGCTGTGAAAAGCAGTATATTCAATGTACTTACAGCTTAAAACTGTAAATATGAAATTCTTTCTGTGGTATAAATAGTCCTAAAAAGTGGTATGCCTCTCTGAGTGCCTTGAAGGAGGTACTGAATTACTGTGAATAAGTACTGTGGGGCTTTAGATTTGCTTTTTAAAGTAAATGTGTTTTTTAAGCTTTATCAGTAGTGGAGCCTCACATTTTGAATCTAATCATGCAGTGATGACTACTGGAAACTAAAAAAAAAAAAAAAAGGTAAAGTAGAATTGTGTGTTATGACTTTCCAGTATTATACCATTTACTTTTGCAAATGCAGATATGTTAAAATTAAACTGAATTTTTTAGCCCTGACGGCTGGAATTATTTTAAACTGGGAATGCTTTTGCTTGCACAGGCTGATGTAGCACCACTGATGGCTTCCCTTATTGGTGTGCCTTTTCCCCTGAATTCAGTGGTAAGTAGTGCAATGTTTTTCTGTATTACAGAAATCTGCTCACCATAGAGGAGGAGGTGCTGGGGACAAGACTTTGAGGCATGTGAGGGAGGAGATCGTATATTTGGAAAGGTGGAGACTGCTTGTAGTTTTAGCTTTATGTCTATGTGTCTTCAGTTTAAAGTATAAACTCAATCATTTTTTATGTTGTATGTTACTTTCAATTGGAAAGGCAGCTGATCTTTTATAATCTGCAACTTTATACTCCTGGGCTACATTAAAGTTTTTTGTTACTTTGGTTTTTAGGGATGGTAAAAATGCAGTATGGTTTGAATAACACTTGATTTTGATCATGAAAGCTGAGCCTGGAAACAAGCTGGTTCCTGCAATTTTAATGTTTAATTATTTCTTGTTTAAACTAGTGTGCTTTCTTCAGATGGTATCTTGTGCCTCAATTTAGTGAACAGTGACTGCCCTCACTGTGAAATGTTTTTTTCTTTGAATTCCTTTTGTATATTATTACACAGTGCAAAGGTTGCCTCATAAATATCTAATTCACAATTAGCATTACCTTTGTATGCTTTCATGCTGCTTCTTTTGCATTTAAAGCACCTATTTACAGCACATATTTTGAAATATTTCTTCTGGACACTGTCCCATATTCTTTCCCCCTGTCTTGCACTCAGTGCTGGTCATGTGAGGAAAGCTGCCCAGCATAGCGTAGGGCGACAACTGCTTGCTTTCCCATCACAAGTATTGGGTGAGTCAGGCCCAGGCGAGGCATTGGATGAAAAAGTTTTAGGCATTTAAAAAATGGCTTCTGATGAGAGGTTGAAGTTATATTTCTATGTAGTATGTAGCTTAATAACAACTGATGTTACTTACCTTTTTTGCATTCCTGGGATATTATAAACAGTACCTGTGATGTTGAGAAATTATGTGAGAAGAGTATTTTCAAAGGAGTTACAGTAGTTATTTCAGCAGTAATTGGAAGTATTCTTACTACTCATTTGGGCTGCAATTCAGAATTCAGTTACAGAAATTCCTGTTTGTTTAGTTTGGGGTTTGTTTGTTTGTTTGTTTGTTAGTGTGTGGGTTTTTTTCAATGCATATATGTATTCTTCTTCCCCAGGGAACACTGCCTCTGGAATATCTGAACAATAGTGCTCATTTCAAAGCAGAGAGCATGTTTACCAACGCTGTTCAGATCATTGAGCAATTTAAGGTAACTAAACATTCAGTAGAGAAAAAATATTTCTTTGAATAATAGTTGTTGCTGTGTTCAAAATAATTATGCCAGAGCACATGCTGTATATAGCATGCTGTAATTCAAAGGACTAAAATTGAATGCGCATACCGGGTGATGTTGATTGACTAGCTGCAAGACATTTCTTAAGGCGTTTGAAAGATTTTAATAAAACCTTTTTTTTTTTTTTTTTAAGGAGAGTAACTTTTTTCTTGATTCTTAACATAAATGCTGGTGTATGCTGATGTATACTGATGTTAATGTAAACCTATTACAGTATGTAGGTAGAGCCTGAGTGCTGATACCTGAAAAGGGAAATAATGCCTTTGCAACAGGGGCTGGCGGACAAAGCTCTAAAGATCAGTACACAAACAGGTCATAAAGGTAACAGGCACCTGTCTATTAAATAAATGAAATTAGTGGCCTAACTAACTTTAGCTAAATGCTGTTGTATCTGTTGTTTTGCTTTGCAAGGATACATCTGTGACTTCTCTGTCTTGATTCATCTAATATTGGATATCATTGTATTATGAGAACACGTATGTGGTCCAAACAAAAAAAGTTCTCTTTCAGTAGATGGTAGAATAATAAACAGTCAAAAATCCAAAAATCACAGTTTTGGCAAGATGTGGAAATGCTCTGAGGGAAGACTATCCTTTCACAGACAGGAAGCTGAGCCACATGAAAACTGTTGTCCTGTCAGGAATGTGGAGCAATGAAATAGCATGAGATCACCTGCAAGACATTAGCATCTTCTGTCCCTTGAATGACAGGTTCCCAAATGTGTGGATATCATATTGCTGTGTCAGCACCAGGGTTGCTTCCAAATCTGTCCTGGAAAGCTGGCAAGTAGCAGCAGGGGAAGTGACTGGTGGGCTGGATGTGAACTTGAAGCATGCTGATGTACCCTTCATAGATGGAATTCTTCTGCTGTAAGAATTAAGGATGTGACTCAGGACTTTTTCAGTCAAATTGGTGTCTTGGGGATTATTTAGGGGGAAAAAAAAAAAAAAAGACCAGAACTTTTTCTGTCTTCTTTCATATAAGTTTATTTTATTCTCTCATTTTTGTAGTGCTAAATTATCTCTTTTCTTGTTGGCTGGCTTGTTTCTAGCATTGTTTTGGAATGATCGTGTTTGTGTTTACTTTGTGCTTCTCTCCTGAAGCAGAAGTAGCACACTGGCTTAGACATGCCAAGTAAGTGGGTTTTCACTTTTCCTGTGGCGGACTGACCTGATCACAGTTTGTAACTCCCCAGAGAGGCTGTTGCCTTGGATAGATAGGATGAAATGTTCAGGTTGCTGCTGCAAGCTGCCAGGTTTTGGGAGCAGTGAGCTTAGAAAGTTCCTGTCTGCACTTTATGCTGACAGTCGGACATAAGTCAGGCTGCTGCAGGAGGCCTTAAAGATGTTTTGAAGAGCCTTGGGCAAAGTGGCTCTGATGGCATCAAAACCTATTTTTATCCATGCACAAGTTAATCAGTCCAACAGCATTGCTTCAGCAATGATGCCAGATGGGAACTAGTACACTGCAGCAAAAGTAATACTGGTGTCATTGAGGGAGGCTGTCACTGAGGTCTGGTAGCACTTCTAACCATATCTTCCTTTTATTCTGCAAACTGTAAAAGTTCTGTGAAAATCAGGGGCTAGGAAGTGGTTTATTTTACCTACTACAAGGCAGATCTGGGTTTCCAGGAACTCAGAGGAGCTACACATTGACAGTGTGATTTCATAACTTTTCCAAAGTCTTAGAACTCTTCTGTGATTTTTTTTAGTTTAATTCCTGGTAGAATTTTAGGTCTTGTTGCAACTTGCATATAATGGTTTAATGCTTTTTTTTTTTTTTATGCAGGTTAAGATGAGTCAGAAAAGGGAAACTACGCTGTCATTTCTATTCACACCATTCAAGTAAGTGTCTGTAAAAACTGTATGCATTTTAGTTGGTTATTTGTCTTATTGTTTTGGTATTTCAGTGAGATGCAACAACAGAAATGAGTCTCTTTAGATGTTTTCTAAATGATAGTGCTTATCTGGCTGTGAAACTGTGCGCTAGAACTCTATGCAATTAACTTCTATTGAAAAATTCTGGTTAGAAGTAGATCTATTCCTAATATTTGGTTTTCCATTAAGGGTTGTTAGCCTAAGCTTTTTCACAATGTAGCTATATACACAGTATATACACTGCACGATAATTTTTGCTTTTTTTTGTTGGTTTTGCTATGTTCTTTTAGCATTTCTTGGGAGATAGAAGTCCCTATAGGGTCAGGAAATACAACCTGGTCTTGTTTTCATATATATAAAAGTTTAAATAAGAATGGTTTTCCCTGTGATACAAATTCTAATGAAAACCAACCAGAAAACGAGATCAAAATCATTAGAATTTGTGCTGCCTAGTGCTGGTGTTTCCAGGGCTGTGAAGGAGTCTCTGCAGTGATTTGTGTATCTACAAGCTCTGTGTTCTAGTGTATGGAGCAGTTACTGACCTGCTCACCCTTCAGTCTTACCTAGTTAAAGCTGCTTTTTCCTTTTTCTTTTCCCTCTAAAGGTTTTTGAAAGCTTTGCTCTGGGTGCATGTGATACTGTTCAATTTTGCTTTCAGTTTGTGGAGTGCTCCAGAAATGCTTTGTTGCTGAGAGCAGCTGTTATCCTTTGGGAAATAAAACTAATGTTAATTAAGATCTTTAAATCATACCAGCAATAAAAAGTACTTGAATCTCTTCCTGTGAAGTATATTTGGTTGCTAAAAAAGATTGCTGACTTTCTGAACAGAGATTTACTGTGTTATACTACTAGCTTCTTGAAAGGGAACAGTTCAAGACAATATCTGAGACACAAGCAGAGTTGATCTTGGGCACATAATGAATGTTTTAGATCAAATTCTGATTAAGAATGACAGGTGCATTATCAAAGAATTTACTGATTGTGACCACAAATGCCGTATGTAAAGGATGGCCATCTGTGATTCTTAGGAAAGACCATTAATCTAATTTCACAGCTCTTGTTTGAATTTTACCTTTCCCAAGAAATAAAACTGATTCTGTAAAATCGGATGTGTTTTTATCAATGCTAAATTTATCTTTACAGGAACTGTTATTAATTGCCTTATGGACAATTGTATTTTTTTATGATCTAGTAGATTGCTTTAAGTGGAGATGCCTGAGACATCACTTTTGAAAATATGACTGAAACTTGGTATGAACATGTTGTTACTTTGGTATGGTCCATTGCAAGAATAAGCTTATTTTACTTTCTTTAGATATTTTTAAAACTTTTCTGAATCAGAATTTGGGTTAATTGTCCTCCCAGAAAAGGTTTTTGTATCAGACCAAAATAAATCTTTTGATGTGTGAATTGCCTTACAAAAGGTGCTTGTGCTTGCATGTTGTATGGGTGAAGACTTTGGTTTCTCAAGATGTTTGTTATCTTCACTCTAGAAAAACAGATTGTCAGACATTAACGCAAACACTTATCTACAGTGTGTGTGTGAGGGGGGGGAATTTTGCCAAATTCTAATGTCTAATTCATCTTCATAACTTTCCTTGACTTTCAAATCTTGACACATGTCTGGGAAACTACCCAAGGCATTGTCCAACCAATTACTAATAGTTGGCATAAAGTGGTTGAACATCGATTTATTTTTAACCGGACAAGTAAATTCCTAGTGCTCCAGCTTGCAGGAGCTGAAGGAAAACCTGAGGTAATTTAGAAATGACCTCTCTACAGATCTATCCCCTCCTTCACATGGAGGTGTCTGGCTGTGTGAGCAGTGAACACAAGCCTGCACTTCAGCTGCAGGTCATGATCTGAGTCATTAGTGTAACAGAACCCTCATCAGTTCTTCAAACAAATTTTGCATGAGTCCGAGTGAGATACTGAAAGAAAGCCATATATCCATCCCCCTTTTGCTGTCTTCACTGTGACACTGGGTTGGGTTGTTGGGTTTTTTTGTGGTAGATAACATGTAGAAGAGTACAGTTACTCTCCCCATTTCAGGAGAAATTAAAAAGGCAAAGCTGGGGATAACTTACTTCTGTGTCTAGAGCAAGAGATTTCTTGGTACAGTGTGCTGTAGTTCAGAATGCTTGGTAATGGCATGGAGATTGCATTTCTACACAGCCATATGCTATTTGGACTTTGCAGCACAGGTTTAATGACAGGTTTGCACCCTGATTTGTGTTACTCTGTGGCTGGCTTTGTCTGCTGCTGCAACTGAGCACAGTTCTGTGCTGTGTTTCTACTAGGCACTGTTCATTCAGACATGAGTATCTTCTTCCACCATTGTTCATTGATTTCAGTTGTTGTACAAAAGAGCTATATCCTTTATTAATCCTTCTGGTGTCTGAAATCTATCACTTGAAGCTCAGAAAGTGTGTGCTCCAGCATAATACTTTATTTCTTCCTCTTATTGGAGGTTAGTGAAGCATAATTCTTATCTGAAGTGCTTTGGGACCATTAAGTTATGTAGAAATTGATAATGTAAATATTTTTTAAAATTATGATACATTTTATGTACATTCAGCATCTTGATAACCTGAAAATGAACAAAGATATCTCTAAGAACTGCCTTTCTTAAGTTACTTAAATTAAATGGTGTCATTGAATAAAGTCGGTGTAACAGAAATACATGCAAATAGATATGAGTTTCAGAAGAAATATTAATCTAAACTTTTAGATAGATGTTCTGGTTTCAGAGACTTTGATAAAATTACTGTTGAAAATGTGTTTCCCAAGGGAGAGGAGAGGGAGAATATGTTCACAAATAAGGTGTTCTATAGAAACTACAACTTAACAAAAACGTCAAGTTAATTTTTCAGTCAGAAATAGCATTTTAAAAGTTGGTTTTAATATTCTGAGGGGGAAGTCCTAATTCTGAGCTTGAGTTCTTGAATTTTACATGTTTTATTACCAAGTGACTAGAAAATTATTCATGACCTTCAGATGCAGTGACTTAAAAACTAGTGTTTGAGTTGCATGTTGCATATATTGCACTGAAAGCATTGAGCTAGTTCATATATACATATATATATATATACAGCCTATTTTTACTCCTTATTAACACAGTGTTGGAAACAGATAAAGTATCTTGAATTGATATGAGGATTCTGATTTCTATAGGGAACTCGTTCCTTGTAGAAGTGTGCTTGGCACTCTAGACAGGGAAAGAAGGAGGCCATGTGCCCCTTCCTGTTTGGATCTAAATTGCATCTCTCTTTGAAATCCATCTGTCAGGTGTGTAATGATGAGGAGGAAGATGGAGCTGATCATTGTGTTCTGTGATAGAAACTTGAATAGTGTCTACTTGACCAGGTTTGAGGTAGGTTAGAATTTGGATAGCTGTATGTATTAAGATGAGTCTGTCTGCCACTAATGCCACTTTCATTTTTGTCAAAGTGCCTTCATCAAGGAACAGATCTGTGTAAAAAGCATATCTTGAGGCTACCTGTGAAACTGTTGAGAATACATAGCAGAAAGATCAGCTGCAAGTGAACACCTGGCCTTGCAGAATCAGCAACCTGCTCCCAGGGGAGTGAATGTGCAGGAGCAGAACAGTGTCCCTTGCTGCTATTGAAATACCTGTTTAGAGTGCTTATCTGCAGTTCAGTTGGATACCTGAATAGGTTTACTGTCTGAAATTAGTTTGCTTCCCACTTCTTTCCACTCCCTACTTTTTTTTCTACCAGCTGTGAAAGACATGTTTTCAAAAACGGTTTGCTTAGCAAAATCAGAGGCTTTTCTTATCAGGATTCTGAGACATAGGCACAATACTTTGACATTGATGTGTAAGAAAAGCAGGTGCTAAAAGATGCCAGATGCTTTGAAGTAAGTGAGGACAAATCTGAAGATTGTTGGCATAGGCAAACTGATGTCCAGGTTAGCGAGCTATCGTACTAGCTTTCTGACCATTTGATGTAACTTAAGGCAACTGCTGAGCTGGCACAGTTCAAAGAGGAGTATGCCAAGGGGCCAGATGATACTGTTGCAAAAGCATTCCCAAAGCTGGCATCTCTGGGCTGTGAAAGTCATCCTATGAGGAGTAGCAGGAGGATAGTGTAGTGAGGTGAGTAGGTAGGACATCAGTGTTTGACTAAACTACTCTTAACCAATTAATACAATTTGATTATCCCAACAGGTAAGAGAGATTTCATATATGAAATTACACAAAAGCACAGGAGCCCTATTTTATATGCCTGGTGTATACAGTGCTTTTGGGGAAGATTGTGCTTCTAGCTGTTCAGGTTCTGGTGCCTCACAGTAAGGTGGGAAGATCAATAGTTTAAGCACCACCATATACGAAAAAGCCCAAGAGATAAGCAGCTGAATTTATAATCAGTGCTTGCTTTCCACTGGCTATGCTTTTTTGTCAAATGTCTTGAAGTTAACATCAGTAAGGGTTTGGGGATGGGGGCGGGGGAGCTATTGGGAAACAGCTTAAGTATCTTGTTTAAAGTCAAAGTTGTATTTTCTCATATATGAAAAATTCCATACCATCTTGATGCTGCATTTTTCAAGTAACTGAATACTACATTTTAATCATCACAAACGCTTTCTTCTGTGTGTATAATCAAGTTAGAACTTGCATCGTGATACAGAAAGTTGTTGCATTTTTAATGTGCAGTGTGCAGCTACTAAATAAAAACGTGCCTCTTCCTTGCTGTACAAAAATGTAACTCTTTGTCTTTCCTCTACCCTCCAATATGAATTGAGATATAACTGACTTCAGCATTTGCATGGATTTGTTGCAAGGAAGTATCAATCATGTATTTGTCATGGTGTTAGAAAATAGTTCTTTCATAATGTAGAGTGTCTTTGAAGATGTACAGCAACTTCAAAGAAATGGCATAGTCACAAATACCTTGTCTTCCTTTCTCTGAAAACGGGAGATATAGCACTACATTATTCTCTCTGTCTCATGGCCTTTCAAAACAAATAATAAATATTTCCACAAAATTAACATTTGGAGCAGAGTGAAGAAAGTGATTTCTTCTCTGCTGTTAAGTGTGGCAAGGTTCCTTAAGATGTCAGTAATCACAGTACATCCTTTGAAGCATCCTGGTCTTGCTTTGTTTAAATCAATGGTATTTATAAATAAATGGTAGTATATGAGATATTTGTGATATATGTGATGAGGCATTGCAAGAGCAAACATTAAAGACTAAATGTCAGGAGGCTATTGCAGTAGGGAAGGGTGTTTCTAACAGCAGTTACCCTCCCTGTCCATTTGTCTGAATACTTGGTGGCTCCACAGGAGCTTTGATTTAGCAGAGGCACAGATTTATCTGGGAAGGCATTTCAGCCCCTTTGTCCTGTGGTCAACAATGAGGGATGGCACTTCTGACAATTTCTAGTGAACCCCGGAAAGCCTTTTTCCTTTCTTGACTTTGTCCCCACTGTGTTACCAAGTGGGAATCTAGGCATCAGCCTGCTTTGAGCGCAGCTGATACGAGAAATTGTAGTGTTGTAGACACAAAAGTGCTCAAATGGAAATAGTAGCTTCATATTATTTAAAAAAAAAAGTAAAAAAGATTTAATGGTAGATGTATTATCTCTTTAGGGAGAAATCAATGCCTGTGCTGTAAAATGGGTGTTCTTTGAAAATGTCAGCTTCTCTTTCACTGAATGGCCAGCATCAGAAGCGCTCTGTTAAACTGCTGCTCAGGGAGGATGCAATCCTCTTAGAAAGCAGGCATCCTGCTGGTCTCCAGTTTCAGCAGCATGCTCAGGAGCGTTTAGTTTGTGCATGAAAAGCTTACTAGCAGTGGCTTCTGTGCAGGAGGACCATGCATAATTGGATTTGCTATCAAGTAGAAAGTAGGTAAAGTCTTTAGAAGAAGCTAAGAGGCTAATGTATAAGATAAAATATCGCAAGATTTATGTACGTTTCTCTGTTCCCGTGCGTAAATCCCTTTGGCCTTTTCTTGGAACTTGTGAGGCTGAGGGAGGGTGTAGAGGCAGGTGGTGGGGTGGGATGGGATGGGCAGGGGATGTTCTGCACTGGGACGTGTAGAGGAAGAGAGGGAGTGAGGGGCTCTTTCTGGATCTCAGTAAGAAGGGCCCAATAACAAATGGCATGATAAAATGCCTGCTTTAATAAGTTAAAATAAAAAGAGAAATACAGACAGCAAGAAATCATACATCCCTTCAGATGCTGCATACCCTGCATTTGTGCAGCATCACATGAAGCTCAGATGGATTTTGCCATGGTGCTGCCCAGATCCTGGCTCTGGAGAGGTTACCTCTTTCTGGTCATTCAAGCTATTCTATCATTTTCTTGCAATAAATCAACTCTAGTAATTATTTCTGCTGTCAAATAGAATGGAGGTTTATGTGAGAACTTCTTATTTCACTTCTAGGTAAATATGAGGACAGGCCGGCAGCATAACTGCCAGTATGGAGTGGGAGCTGCCTGCAGGCTTCTCTGTTACTACAAACTGTCTGGGTTTGTCCTGCGGCCAAGGTATTTGTGCAGCACAGCCTGAAGCCATACTAGATGTGCAGCACAGGCCTGGGCTTACTCAGGTTAACTCTCATGTGGATCACAGACTCCTTTATGTATGATGGTGGTCTGGTCAGGAAGAATGTGGGGGATCTACCCAAACATGTTTTGTTGGACATGGGGCACTGCTATTGTACCTGCCTGTTCTGGATGCAGCTGGCTGGAAACTTGTTGCTGTGGTTTAGGCTTGGCATATAAGACTGTGGAGCAGAAGACAACTTGTGGTACAGCACTGCATAGCTACAACACTGCAGATAGCTAGATCCAGGTCAATGAAAGACATAAATAATCACATGTTTTGCAGAGGTAAGGGCTGTCTTAACAGCAAAGGTAGAGCATTGTTATTTAGTCAGCACATGTCCCCTGCAGAGCTAAAATAGAAGAGACTTGAAAAATAATATATTTCCTTTCCCTCAAGGATCTTCATCTTCCCTATTAAGCAGTTTCCCTTTCCAAGGGTGCTGCATCGTGTCCTGATGGCTCTTCGGGCAAAACCTTGCCCTGGCTAGATCCATGCATCCAGCTTTTCAGTGCCACTGTGAGTGGGCTGGAGGGAGGGCATCAGAGCATGGCCTCTTTCCTCCTGGCCTCTGTTGTCAAAGCTCTTGCTGTAGTAGTTTGCATGCAAAATCTGCTGTGTGCAGCCCAGTTATCTTAATTGTTTTTCTGTTCAGTGAATTGTCAGCTGGCAGTTAGCTTGCCTGCTCCTTTTTCTCTCATCTCTGCTATCTAAAGGATTTACATAAATATCCTAAGGCACTTTGCTGTTGAATATGTGAATATGCTGCATCAGGGACACTGACTTGTGGAAATTAAAAGGCTATTTTAATTCCTCGGACTTGACCGTCCAGAACAAGACCATTAGCAGTCAGACCACTTCCTGTGGTTTCACTGATGTATGACTTGCTCTTTCCTCCTTTGGATGTTTGTGAATCTGAATACAAAAGGCATATGTGTACTGGTAGGTTTTTGCAATGTGTCAGTAAAGATGCTTTTTTGCTGTCTTGGATGTGTGGAAGTGTGTGTCTCTCATTTCATTATGGTTTAAAGAACAAAAATCCCAGAACTTTAATCGGGAGCCTCTTACTGTCTGTCTTTTTCCTTTTCTTTTGGAGTGTCTGATACATGCAGTGATGCTTATTAATGCTTCTTAAAAGAAAAAAGTAATAAAGATAACTGAGTGCAGCCCTACAGCTAGAGTGGCTGATTTACAATCTAACATGTTAGTCAGAATATCCAGAAACAGAGAAACCTACTTGAAATGTCGACACTCCAAAACTGAAACTCCTGGCAGTAAAACAGCAGGAGAAAAGTAGATCAAGCTGAGAGAGGGAATACTGAGGGTCCTGGGCTTTAACAGCTTAAGAACTACCTTTTAGTGTAGGTTTATGTGGAGTACCTTTTCTTTCAAAAAGCACAGCTTTAGCACGCTAAACACATTGCTGTATATTTTATCTGTGAATTACATTCATCTTGCTTCTGAATTATGAACATCAAGTTTCATATGGCTTGTTTAGATAGGTTCCCTGAAAATATTTTAGGAAACAAAATTCAGGCTGTCTAAACAGATTAAGGATCACTGAATTTACCCACCAAATCATTTAATCTTTGACCCTTCACTGACCAAAACTAAAACATATGCAAAGGACTGTCTGTGTATCTCATAGTATGTGCTTTCAGTCTGTCTTTAGCAGACAGAGTAAAACAATTATTTCTTTGGAGTGGGCACGTATAAAGAACTTGAATTGAACACATTTTGAAAACTGGAAGAGTCAGCTTCTGGCAACTAAAGTTCATGTAAATATGACTTCTTTTTTTTTTTCCTGATCACTGCCTTTACAAGCCTCATGTACTCTATTGCAGAGCAAGATCAACAAAAAGTAAACACCATGGTTCCAGACTTTGATTTTTGAAATATGCATTTGGTTGATTTTTCCATGTTTTGCTAAATGAACTCATGACTTCACATCACTTGCCATTCACTTTTTCTGATGATTCTTTGCTGTTAGTGGAGAAGTGGGAAGTTTTTATGTTGTGCATCTCATCCTGCTCCTAGAAGGCTGTGCACCATACCTTCAAAAGAAATGGTAGAATGATGAAGTTAGGCTAGTCTGTGATTGCACTGTCATTAATAGCAACCCATGAGTGCAGAGACTTGGTGACTCAAGTGAATTTGATGTGGAGCAGAAATAAGCATGCAGTCATGTTTTGCTAAGTTAATGGTGTTCAGCGCAAGATCTGTGCCTGTGCTTTCCCCTTACTCACCTGATGCTTTCTGAGGTGCCGTCTCTGTTGTGTGCTGGGAATGTTTGAAGACAGCTGTCATGAGAGACTGACTTTGATTCTGAAGCCTGTTGCTGCTCTGAAAGAGGCTTTGAAAAAAGTGTTGCTCAATTACTTGTATTAACTTTGGAATAACAGCCCTGCAAAAATATCAGGCCAGTCTTACAGTTGCACTTTCAAGATGATATTTTGCCAGCAGTGGTGGTATGGATCAAAGCCATAATAGTGGGTCCTATAAGTAGTACTCTGCCTGATTGCAGAATTGCTGGACTGGAAGGCATCTTTTCTCCTTGGTATGGCCTTCTCTCAGAGGGATGGGTGGCAACAGTTTGAACATGTTCACCTGCTCCTCTCAGAATCCCAATGGTGGGAGGACAGGGGTGGCTGGCAGAGGCATAGGCTGCTTCTATGGGATGGTGCCAATGGAAGAGCTTTGTGGAGAGTGGGGCAATGTTAACCTGGGTGATTTCTTTTGCATTGCAAGTTACTAAGATACCAAGGATCCCCTTTCTGAAGAAGGGGACATGAACCTATGATTGGTCTGCCTTTTGGCGGAAGAGGTTGCTGGAATTGTTTGGACAGTGGCAGTCTGATGCTTGTTTTACTGCTAACAATTTTGGACTTGGGAATTTTATAGCAAAGCAAGTGAGGTTTGCCTTACATGGTGTTCAGGAGAAAGTAATACATGCAAAAACCTAGCAGGCTTTATTCTGCTAATAATTAATGCTCTATCTGGGGGCTATCATGAGGTTCAAGGAATATATATACTTATACTCTAGCTCTTTGAGTTTTGTGTCAGCAGCAGGTCCTTTTTACCCCATCCCTCAGACACCCAATATGCAAAGTTAGAAGACTGAAGTCTGCTGAGCAGCTACTTCTGATCTGCTGCTAGATATGAGAAATGTGATCACTGTTTACTGCAAATCTTGCCACTCTGAAAGGGTTGTAGGTTGCACAGGGTTTTTTTGGGGTGGGAGAAGGGGTTGGGGTGCATGGGTTGTTTTTCTTTTCTGATAGGAAGAGTGAAAAGGCAGTAGCAGAAGTGTGTAGATGTGTGTGAGCTGACACTAGTCATGTACTTGAAGTTTGTGTTTGTGGAGTGAAGCAGCTGAGATAAATTTGTTTTCTTCTGACAGCAAGCTAGGCTAAGATTTCCGCCTTTCTGTTTATACATTGCATCTGTAGGTCTGTGATGCTTCCTTGCGTTTCATTATAAAATCTTCAGCATTGTAAGTGCTAAACTACTACAGATCCTGAGGGATTACATTTTATAACAGAAGCCTGGAAAAATTTCTGTACAATAAAATAATTATTAATCATTACTCAAATAGCCAGACATAATAAAAATAGCAAACTAGCAGTGGTAGATACAGATGTATTTGCACTATATCTCCTTCTGTTCCAAGATTTTTATTTCATGGTTTGGCTGCAGCATGCTACCTATGCTTTTGGGGATGGTAATTTCTGTAGTGTGATGATAAACATGACTCACCGGACAAAGAGAGATCCCCTTAATATTGCTATGGTGAATGTACTTCATCACAGTCTTGTTGTTAGTGCTGTCAAATAGCTTAGATGAAGTGTGAATGGTGTGTTGGAAAGATTAATTTTGTCAGGTATACTTATGACAAGGGTAGCTAACATCTCAGAAGGGGTAGTTTACAAGCACTTGCATGATTAGCCCAGTTGTTTTGTTTAATAATTAATTCATGGATGGAGCTGTGATTTCTGCCTGGAACTAGAAAGTTAATCTGATAGTCATCATGAAAAACAAAATTACTCTTCTAGGACCACTATCATCAAAGAATGTAATCTGCTGTCTTCAGAATCCTGATGATATTGTGACTGCATGTGTTCATAATATATGTGACCATAGAGTCCTTGGTTTTTCAAGTTAAACCTTAGAGTAACTATATTATACTTTATAGTGCATGTGTACTTTCAAGAGCAGGAGGACTGAGTTGAGTCCACTGACTGAATACTCTTTGTGTGTGTTTCTTAATTAATAGGACAGGTATTTTTCTGTTATACAAGAAGACTGACTGATTTTATTCGTCAACACTATTGACTGTGAATTTGACAGAATTCTGTTTTCTGCAGCTGGTACGAGCATATATTTGCATACATAGTTTAGTTGTCTCTATAGAGTTCAGAGTCTTTCTAATAATGATCATTAAATTCACTTCATCACTTAATACTAATTGCATGGATGTGTGCGTTAAGTGACCTTGAGAATACATTGTCATACTAGTAGTACCTCTGGCACTACACATGGAAATAACTGATCAGTTTATTCTTTTGTAACAATAACTGATTCTTATTCAAAACCTTTTAAATAGTTTAAGTAAAAATTAAGTGATGCTAAGAATAGTTCAAGCTTTAACGTTGCAGATTTAGATTTTCCTTTTGGTTTTGTTGCTTGGTGAGTCTTCTAAGTTTTACAGAATCACCATGTCTGAAGTTCCAGTTCCTGGCTTCTTTCAATTGGCAACTTTCCATTTCTGTTCATGGCTCAGCTTTGTCTTTTCATGCTTTCTGTTACATCTGGCAACGGCTCCTTGTAAATCTTCCATCAACTTTATCAGCTTTAGGAAGTGAACCAGGGTCCTCAACGAATGATAAACTGCATAGGTGAACTATGCCCATTCTTTAATTGAGAGATAACCAGCATATTTGGTAACTTTTCTCTCTGGTCTGGTGTGGTATGCATGAATTCTTTAACCACTTTGAGGTTTTTGTTTAATACAGAGGCAAAAAATATCTTAAGATGACAATCAGCCTTTGCATTCAGGATGAAACTTGTATTTTGATTCAGTTACATATGAACAGTCCTTAGTTTCTGGTGGAATTCAAACTTTACAAAAACAATTGAAATTCAGCATCTTGGAAAGCACACATATGGAAGTAAGGTAAAATGTGTGGTATGTTAGGCTATTGAAAATTAACAATGCACCTGCTAATGGTAACCCCATTTGACAAAATAATTGCCTTCTGCATTTGACTTACTGAAGCTTTACTGTTTAAAAACCCTATTTATTCTGTTGCACCATTCATGCACAGAGATTCCAGATGCTGTCATCTAAGAAGGAATAGGTGAAGACAATTGTTCATTAATAATAAAATGATTCATTGAGAGTAAAACAATAATTAAGGGGTTTATAGCTAAATTACTGAAGATATAAAGTGCAAGATAATTTTAGGGTATTAGAAATTTGCATTGAATATGACAAGGATAAAATCGATGGAAAGCAGTATGTGTAAAACAATAAAAATGAGGCAGTGAACATAGGAACGTCTTGGATGTATTTAAGTCCTAAATAAAGCTGCTTAATATTTATTCCGGATTTTTAATATCCTTACCTAAAAGCAAAGATACCTTTTTTCTCTACTGTTAATCTCCATACATGGTGGAAACTCCCACCTTGGTTTTGTATTTTTGCTCCCTTTCGCCTGCCAAAAAAAATTAGCAAAACTTGAGGGTTACATATTCCTTGAGGCAGTATGTGGGTCTGATTTGCCTACTTGAAGAATTGGTTGTAACTTCAGTCACTATCAGCTTCGGTGCACACTTGCTGGCTGCATGCTAGTAAACCTCAGCATATAGAGCTGTAAGGTTGGTTTTCATAAGGACATGTCCTGAAGGTGCAGGGACAACCAACATTCACACTCCTATTTTTCAATTCTGTTTTCTAAAGTCCTTTGTTCTCTCTCCCAGAGTTATGGTGATCAAACACCATCACCTTGTCATCATCTTTTCCTCCCTTTTTCCACAAGAACTCTTTCTCTTCCTGCTTGTTTATAGATACCATCGTTTGATTCTTTTCTAGATTGAAAAGAGTAAAAACAGTTCTTAATACAGTTCTTTCATTTACTCTTTTTTACTTTGTTCAGTGAGGATTGGTTGACTGCCTTGTTTCTCATGTTGCTGCTTTCTATAAGGGAAGAATTGTAGCAAGTATTTAGGTTGATGATCAAATCTATTAAATCAAAGATATTTTTATTACTGGCCTCAGTGTAGCCAGGTAACTGTGTTAACCCCTGCTCTGGGGACTGTGCTGATAGTTCCCTGTGTAAGAGGAAAGAAGCTCTTATTTTTTGAAGACAAGATTGTTGAGTATCATCTGCTGTTAGTGTGGAATCTGAACAATTTGTCCTATGCCGACAGGCTTATGAACGCTTACAATCATCTATCAAATCAGTTAAACTGGTTAATTCTTGTGTGTGCCAGAGCAATGGTCAGTAATAATACACAAGGGATAAAATTTTCAGCAGTATTAGATAGAAGCACCTACATTAAAAAAAAAAAAAGCTTGATAATGAAAAGATCTTGGGATATGTTAGCAGCAGTGTTGACATAAGTATGAATATGAATGTAGAGGAATGGATTAGTTCCAATTACCTAATTCTCTTTAATGAAGTTCAGAAGATTTGTATATGTTTCATTGCACAGTAATTTTTTTTTTTGTATTAAAAAGTAAATTTTTTCTGCCTCTTCCTTTGCTCATGAAAAGGAGAAACATTAATATCTCTTTATATTGTTGTACAGACCACTTTCTGACTCTGAACAGATCAACTATTTAAGGAAAGCAAGACTATATATTCAGCAGCAGAAGTACGATGAAGCGGTAAGTCTGCTTTTGCTATATGCTTTCCTACAGAAATTTCTATTATATATAAATATTTAGATTTGTTTAACTTGAAACTGGGAAATAAAACCTTTTTCCTTCGTTATGATGTACATCTCATTAACATAAATAAGATCCCACTGTAAGTCTCCAAAATTTTGCTTTTTGACATCAGTTCTAATGAATAATACTGGCTTCTGTATTTCTTCTCATACTTATTAAATTGTTTGTTACCATTCCGTAGTATACTAACCCACAGTGTATGTTTTTATTTCCCACTGTAGAAAAGGGTAAATTGAGAGAGTGACTGAGGAATGTAGTTTATGTTCACACTTCTTAGGCTTATACATATATAAAGGAACTAATCTTATATAAAGGAAATAAAGTATGTCTTGCTTTGTCGTAGATCCTGCTTTGTTTTGTTCTTTTACTTGAACCAGCTGTTCTTGTTTTTAGTTTCACATTTCAGTTTATCAGAGACTGGGAGCCGTATGTGGAGCCAATCTGTGCTTTTCAGTTCCAGTATTACTTTCCTAAGCATTTGCTACCACTCACTGTGCAACAGGGTACTTCATGGGTACAGTTCACCAGTGCTTGTGTTCTCACATTCACAGAAATAATTTGTAGAACTAAGTGATACAAAAAATACTTTCATTTTAACAGGCTTAGTTTGGTCACTGACTTTTGTGTTAGAAAGTAAATGAAAAAGTTGAGTATGTAATCTTACATTTAACCTGCCAGATGCATGGAAGAATAACTCCATTATGTGTTAGGGTTCAGCTCTTCTTTTTCCCTAATATGCTTCTCGAGGTAATAAATTACTGTTTTATGCACAGAACAGAAAAAAATCTGTTATAACTTGTCCCTTTTTATTTACCTTATTGTGAATGGGAAATAGCTCAGTTTAAATCAGTGGATCTGTTTGGCTGTGGAAGTAGGTTTTCTTTTTGGTTTCCTAATACTACTACTTGCCTTGCACACATTTACTTCTAGGAGCCATTTTATACATTTCAGCAGTAGAACCTGTGAGTTTGTTGTTGGCTATGTATAAATTTTATCCCTCATTGACTTGAGTGCCCCATGTGTTCAAGTTCACTCTTGATCACTAACGTACCAGGCTTGTGCCTATGCCCAGGTTATCCTCAGCTTCCTACAGTACGATGCTTGGTGCTTTACAAGCTTGGTGCATTATCAGCTGCTGGGGTTTAGATAATTCTTTGCTTCCTCTAGTCTGCAGCTCTTTGCATTGCAGATATGCATTCATAATTGCATCTTCAGGAATAATTTGATTTTGGGTGAGTTTGACTATTGGCAGACTTATAATCTCTTCAGGAGCTGACACACCTTTTTCTGTTGATTGTTGCTGTTAAGTCAACCTGGACATGTAAAGAAGCACCATCATGTATGCTCATCTTCTTATTACAGTCTTCCTGACAGATCTTTTAATCACAGAGAACCCTCTGTGACCACAAATTACACAGCTGAGCTTCCCATCAATGGGTAAATTGCAGGAGTCAGTACACATGGTACATGGTGAGGGGAAAAAAACACCATCTTTATCATGGTGTCTCCCAGGTGGAAGATACTGAGTAAGGTGACCTGTGATTAGACTGGGTACAACCCTCCTTGTGTCCAAGTGATCTGTGTCCTGAGAGCCCCAAGAAGCTGCTTTGTGAATGAAACTGAGGTTCCAGCTGACTCTGAATTCACCTCTGGTGCTTAGGCAAAGCACAGGGTATATCAGGTACTACTGAAGTGGAGGACATCAGACCCCAGCAAGGAGCTGTTTCAGGCTGTGGAGAGCGTCTAAGTTTTGGCTGCATCCATAATCTTCCTTCTATGTAAATGCCTTCAGAAGCACGCAACAGTTTTTTTGTGGGGTTACTTATACTGGAATATATATGGTCAAATATTAATGGAGAAAAAAAGCAGCATGCTTGGTAGTAGGTGGTGTTCCAGATGTGCTTTCTGTGTGGCTTTCACCTGTTGTGGCCAAGGATGATGGTGAAGGAGACAAATAATGGTTGACTTTATATCCAACAGGAGTCCAAAACAGTGTGTACTCCAGCAGTTTGTGCTGGCCAAAACACTACACCTCAGCATGGAGAGGACACATATGCCAGGAGTAATGGAGGTGCTTGAGCTCCAGTTGTGCTCAGTTACATCGATCTGTAAAATGGAACTTACTCTAAACTGTTGCTTCTATGTTTTATCTGCCTTAGATATCTCTGTGCAAAACGCTGATTAGCCTTGCTTTGGAAGGCTTGTCTTATTACCATACTTACGACAGATTATTTCTGGGTTTAAGTATTGCAATGAGTTTTGTGGGCTGGACGACTTACGTGATTTTGGTGATTATCAAGACCCATACTAATTTGACCAAGGCTGTCCATACTGGTAATAAGGTAGGTTGGAAACATGCAGTGATTTTTTTTCTAACAATTTTCAGCATTATATGTATGCTTAGTCTTTTCTTTTGATTACATGTGGAAACTGGCAAACTGTAGAGTTTTCTAGTTACTGTAAGCCTTCGTAGTGTTACCATTTGGTTACAAACGTTTGGTCCATTTATTAGGATCCATATTCCTAAATTGTGTATGATTGAGTATGCAGTATTATGCTTTCTCGGTTTCTTCCTTCTTACAGCTGTGCATTTTACTAGATGCTAATGCAAGTGTAAGCAAGCATAGTGATTTAAAACTGTTAGAGGGTCTGTCTTTAACCAGAAGCCAGTTTTCGGTGTTAACTGTAGCAAAGTCAGCACTCTGTTGTAATAATACTTGTTTGCAAGTACTCAGACTTCTGGCTTCCATTTTGATTTTTGTTACTTACTGTAAGGATAAAAAAAAATAGCATGTAAATTATTTTATTCCTGTTCTCTCTGGCAATGTGAAATCAGTTTTCAGAAGCTGTGCAGTCCAGTCATGGCATTTTTAAAATTTATCACCTGTTTCAATAGAAAGGTGAACCATGGTTTCATAGATTGGCTTGCTCTCGTACTCTGTGATTTGCAAGGGTGCAATAAAAGACATTAAAAATGAAGGAAGCTCTTTTTGACAATATTATTATCGTTTGATTTTTGACAAAGTACAAAATTCTACGTATATACTTTCAGCCATTCATCAGGAACAGAGGTACATTGAAAAGGTGAATAAGCAAAGAGCTACCATTTCAGTAGAGAAGGATTAAAGCCTTGGTGGGGGAGGGTATCCCAAACTCAAGAATTTGTTTCCAAATAAAGGGAATTGTTTCATTTGATAATGTAACTGAGAATGAGCACTCATGTAGCAGCTTTACTGCCTTCAGTATACTACTCTGAGACAATCCCTATGATGCTATCTTGAGGTTTTTACTACTGGTTGAAACGAGATAGTGTTAGCCTTTAATGAAAGTGATCAAGCAAAATTGGAATGGGAAATATTCGTAAGTGCTGTAATGCATGATTTAAGTTTTCTTTCATCAAATAACTGAGAAGAAATAATCCAAGATGCATGTTATGTCAGATATGAACAAAATAATTACAGTAAATAGAGTATCAGGCATATTAATAACTGCATTAAGCAAAAACTTCACGTTTTTAGTTGACGTCAGATTTTAATTTGGTATATTGATTTTACTTGTTGAAGGCAAATCTTATACTAGTGACAGTGGGAGAAAAAAATTAGGTTTCTTAGTTCTTTGTTTATGTAATTTTTCTTTAATCAGTTTTAGTAAGAGGTCTTTTTCTGTAGAAACCTTTTTTAGTGTTCCTAAGTACTTATGGAATCACAGTGTGAAGCTAATCCTTCATATATGGAAGTTATTTTGTTTATAGCTAATATTGGAGCTACTTAAAGAATTTTGCTGAGAAACTAATCTACCACTGACAAATAGTCTACAAAGCACTGCCTTATACGATGTGAAAGGGGCCTCTGAATAATGAAACTGCACATCCTGTACATGTAATCTTCAGAAGTTTTTGGTTTCTTATGAAGCATATGAAATGACTTTTGCTTTTAGAGCAGTGTGTTGTTTTGCTTAGCAGGAGCCTAACCTTTTAATCTATTTTTTAAACATCCTCAGAAAATGCAAGTCTGATTTCTATTTTCAATGCATGACTGACTATATTGAGCTCTATAACATTTATATCTCTATATGGAATAAAATGTTGATTGTATGTGTTTAATTATTTGATGATAAATCACATTGTGTGCCTATCATTCCTATACATATCCATTCTGTCTCTATGTCAGCAAATGTAAGATTTAAAACTACGAAACTAAAACTGCATTAGGTCAGCTTTCTATATAACATATTTTTTCTTTCTTTAATGGCAGATCTTATTAGAAATTATATTTTAAAAATTATTTAGAACTTGCATTTAGTGTTAATTTAGATCAAGGCAGTTGTAAGTCACTTACAGGGAGGCAGAAAAAGTTAACCCATAGACGTGAACTACTAATTGAATATCTTTTCTCCTCAGCATATTCAACTTAGTCATGTATTTGTCTACATAACTCATTCAAAGAAAGTGGCATTCATGTAGAAGGAAAGTGTCATCAGTCATTACCTACACTATCTACTAAAGACTGTTCAGTCACTAAAGCTGCCTTTGCTTTGTCAGTTTGCCTTACAGGAAGACAAAATTGTTTATTTAAAACATAATCTTCCTTGCCAGTAATTCTTGTGGTATCTGAATGTCCCTAAATAAGGAAGAATAGTTCAATGACCAGGTAAAATGCTGATTCACAGTACCTGTTTAATGCTCCTTTTTGCATGAACAAGAGATTACTGCTACCTGATGATTAAGGACTAACTTACCTGACTGAGATTATCCATTTTTAAAATTTCCTTTCTCTTTGATGTTCCTCCTGACAGCTCTGTTAGACCAAGAACATGTTTCCTTGAGTACTTTTCAGGTCTTAATTCTTTTATTTAGTTTTAGAAAGCACAAAGCTGGTGATGTAGTGTATATATAGGATTAAGTATATTGACAGCTGTAGCTATGATAGGAATCTTTTAGTACCATGTGACTCTAGTCATCTGTTGTATCTTGAAATTGCACATTCTTTTGTGTAAGGCTGTCTTTCCTGTGGAAGGTTGGTTGCAAGCCTCCTTCAGTAGCTATCCCTAGATCCTGAAGAGTTGGTATTTTCCAGTAGGAGTTAGTGCCTTATATTTTAATTTAATTACTTCTCTTTCAAATGTCTCAGTCAGGAGGAGGAAATGGAATTTTCATTAAATGTTTTGACCTTAATGCTACAAACTTGAACTCAAAGGTTATATGCTAAGTGAAGTCTGGTTTTTTAATCCAAATTTAAGAGAGTTCTTTTTTCCAAGACCCTTAGCATCTCAGACTTCCAATGGATTTTATGTATTCATTGAACATAAATAATACTGTATACACTGGGCTTCCAAACTGTACAAGTGTGCTTTGCCTGTGCAGTCAGGACCTTATGCAGGGAGATATTTAGAATTATATCTTCAAATCTGGTGGTTTTTGGTTTTTTCATCTGCCTGGAAACAGTGTCCAAAGTTGTGCACAGAGACACAAGGCAGCTTGAGTGGCTGTGTTAAAGTAACAGTTTCTTTACTGTGTAACTAACAAATGGAAAACAGTGAGGAGTTTAAAACGTTTTATTGATGTCTCAGGAATGTTTGTCCAACATTTGTTTTACAGGAATCTACTGTTCTCTTCTATGGTTTTGCCTTTGTTGGAATGATAATAGCTTTTTTCCTGTTGATTCAAACATGTCCTTGGACATACTACATATACTGTCTCTTGCCAGTACCAGTGTGGTATGCAGTTGTGAAAGAGTGAGTAAAGAATACATTTTACAAAGAATGCTTTATAAAACTGGGTCTGTGCTTCGTGTTTGTTGATAAATAATTTTTTTCCATAAATTTGAAAAAAAAAAAGATTAAATTTATTAAACTGCCTGAAATGTTCCTGAGACATCCCAGAGGACTGTGGTTTATATTTCATTTGACACATAGGGTGGTTTCCAAACTGACTGATATAGCTGCCAATTCTAGAAGATATCTTTCCTATTAGCAAAAATAAATTAATGTCTTTCCAAGACAAAATGGTTTTAGTACTCTTGTAAGTGTAACAAAAGGGTGCTAAATTCTTGGGCAAATACCTGTAGCAGCTGACTTCCTTTGTAAAATGGGACAGGCTGTTCTTTTGCAGTAATTTTGGAATAGTCTGATCCTGCAAAGTGTCAAGTATGCTGAACTCCATCTGCTTTTGGAGAAGATGTACTAGTCCTGTTGAAGATTGTGCTCTGATATTAAAACAAACTTGTCTTGTCTGGGTCTCCTTTCACTTTAAATCCAAAAATACTTATTATGATTTCTATTACCTAATATACTGGCAATTCTGTATATACTAACTCAGTATTATTCAGAGAAAATAAGACCAACTGCAGTTAGATAATGAGTTGCTTCATAAAACACTGGAAAAGCTAACTGGGGTTTTTTTTTCACCCTCTCTGAAGCTTCTGAATGTTTCATCAGTTATGACATTAAGCACAGCATAACTAAAACTGTTCATAAAGTCAGAGTTGATTTAGGTGTCTGAAGCTTGTCCAAATACTGGTGAAGATGAGCCAGAAATGGGAGGGGAAAAAGCTGGAGGGTTTTGTTGTGGATCCTATATCAAGTAAAATTGGGCAGAAGGAGCCTCAGGCCATCACCCACTCTGTTTCTAAATCAGCAATACCTGAAATGTTTTTTGGGCTCCGAATCCTCTCCTTTCCCTTGAAAGATAAAATCCTTTGTTCTTTCTGTTTTTTAAAAATAATTATCTTGTTCCATCATTTTGAACAGACTTCCTGTTATTCAAGACCTTGCCACAAATCTCTTGTCACATAATATGGTTCAGTCTGTAGGATTCATCTTCATTTGTATACTGGGAATTGAAATACTAGTAAGTATTTTATCTATCTGTATCAACAGGTTATCTCACAGCTAGTGTTCTACTTCTTGGAGGAATTGTAAGTTTTATTAATGTGCTTGGTTTTCAGTCTTCTGTTGGATTTTCTTTTCTTTATAATTAGGTCTTCAGCTTTTTCTACCGCTCTACGCTTACTCTTGGTCTTCTTGTCTTTGCTGGCTGGCCAGTGATCACACAACTGTGGGCTCAAGCAAAGGTACTGTATTGCTTTGCTTAGAAAGAACATTTTAAATGGCTAACAGTTGGTTGCATCTCAGGATATTGGGACTGGTCTCTTTAGAATGCTGCTATAGGTTTTTGTTCAGTTATGCTTTTATTCTGATCTCCATCATGAGCAGCATGTAGCAAGGCAGAGGAGTTTAATATGATCTGGATAGATCTCTTATACAATATAAGTAAATAAGTCTGCTTAAGAATTTTGCAGTAACTATGAGTTAGCTATCAGTTTTCTGTTGTTAATGATAACTAAAAAATGCTTGACTGAGTGGTACGAAATGCACATCACTTATCAAATTGTCACAGTAACAAAAGAGTGGACATGCACGATTGGTAGAAGTGCCACCCTTTGAGTAATATGGTCATTTATTGAAAAAAAAAAAACCCAAAAGAAAGAGAAGATAACTGAAAAATGCTTGTTCAATTCGTTACTGCCTGCAATCAGCTGGCACACATTGCTCCTCCAAGGCAGCTTTCTGTACCATTTTTCCCAGGAAAAAAACTCCACTTCTGTAGATATGGGTGTGAAGTTAATCACCATTTAATATAAGAGATATTTCTTCCATTAGTTTATTTAAATATCTCTTATTTTGCAGAATATCTAAAACCTAGGGTTCTGGAGTAACATTAGCATTTTAATTAAAACAAAAAACAGAAAAACTGGAATAGAATTGCCAAGTCCTACTCTGCAAGAACTGCCAGGAATGGAGGCTTGTATTTGTTTACTTACATTTTTTTTTACTGTATTTGAGTAATAAAGTAACTTTTCTTAAAGCTTGGGTATACAGAGATGGTGTTTTGTAGTGCTGAAAATTTCCTTTAGGGAATTTGAGTCTGCCTTAAGCTTGATTCTGCCTATAGCTTTTTATGTTTTTGTTTAGAGTCAAATACCTGGGATGAGGTTGGGGTTTTTTCCTCCTAGCAAAGAATGTAGATAACTACTTAGATGATTATGGTAGTTAAATCAAATGGAATTCAGATTCAAAGACTGGAAAATGTTGCCATATTGCCAGAGAATAGGTGATTGGTGAGCTACTGCAAACTTCTGATGAGATTAGTTTTATTCCTCTCTTCCATAAGGTTACTCATCAGCTTTCTAGTGACTGCAATGTGTGTGAAGGCCACACTTGGACAAAGTGCTTTTACGTGTAATCTTAGCTTTGATTCTCATTGTCTTTGATAGGATTTTGACAGCAGTATAAATGAGATTCTTTTCTTAATTAAATTGAAGTACTGTAACACCAATGATCCTGTGCCCTATTTTCAGTTAAGTTTACTCTTGATAAGGGGGGGGGGAGGAGGGTTGCTTTGGGAGATGCTAGTAGCCATTAGTAGTTCGCTGTGGTATTTTTTTGTGATTAGACAATTGTCCACATGACCTCCAAAATAATCCTTTTGTATATTTATTTCCTTTAGACAAGCGCATCAATCTGGATTTTTCTGTGTGTGCTCCTGGCAATATTTCCTTTAATGCCTGTTGTAGGAAGAGAACCAAACATTCCTCTGGTGTAAGACTCTTATTTACTTCTTTAAACTTTTTATTTCCATCTTTGATATTCATAATTTAGGCTGCCTTTTGAGATACGTGAGGAATTGTATTATTGAAAGCTGGCTGAGGCAGGTATTGAAATTCAGAATTTAAATGATTATATAAAACATGATTATAGAGACCTCAGTTACTCACTAATGTGAATGAGAATAAGCTTTTCATTCTTTTGCCTCATCTATTTGCTTTTTATATTATTCTGTAGTTTCTTGGCAAGGGAAATATTTCTCACAATACAAAAATTTGCAAACTTTACGTAAAAATAAAGGTTATCATTAAAGAAGGAGCTTCACTGGGGTGCAAATTTGGTAAATAGTACTGGCACATAAGAATGTTTCTTCAAAGGCAATTTACTCTGACAGCATCTTTCTGAATTCCTCCATCTAATTTTGAATAATATGTCTTTGAATAGCACTCTGTGCCTAATGAGATAATCGGGGAAATAGAATAAATAGGATAGGCAAAGCTCTCTTCTTCCTCTGTCTCCTTTGTCTATTCTTTTTCCACCTTTACTTGTTCTCTGTTCTGCGTTTTCCTTTCTGGTGTTGCTTGTCTGATTTTCTACAGTTGTTGATTTGCATCTTTTTTTGCATCTAGTGCATCTTTTTCATCTGTTCCTCTCATCTTGTGAGCCACTGTTTCATCATACCAGCATTCTCTCATATCTGGATGCAGTCCAGGTGGTTGGCCTGAGGGCATTAGGCTTGTGGTGTTATTACAGAGAAAGGCTTGATTTGACCTACACTGCAATGTTTCCTTCTGCTGTCTGGCAGAAGATACTGTGCCCCATCAGAGCAGGGTGCCTGATCCTCAGTAAAATATGGGATTGGAGCATTAATGTGTGATTCAGATAGAATTATGAGCCCAGATATTTCCAGAATTATTGACATTCTGCCTCTATATTTTTCATTGTGACTTAAATGTATCTATAGAAAACTCTTCTTAGTCTTGATGCTTGGGCATGTTAGAAATATTCAGGACAGATTTTCTTTGGCTGTGTTACAACCTCTCAGCTGTATATATATTTATGTATTTCTGCTGATCCAAACTGAGGGCTTTTTATTCTCTAAAACATTTGAGCACAACTTAGAAATCAAAATGGAATTAAATTACCTTTAGATCTTCCTCCCTGACACTTCTTTACATTCACCTTACCCAAGCTGTACATCTTCCTGTTTATTCTTCTAATGAAACATTGTACCTCCAAAATGGTTTGTGCCTGTCTGAATCCTGTCAAGGGAGTTTTGAAGCTGAAAAGGCTTGAAGCAACAATTAAAAATATATGTATGTGTGGCACCTCAGGATACTGAAGATAAGGAGATGCTGGGAGAAAAGATATGGGAGGGAGAAATTAGAGTGTCAGAGTGTGTTTATTAGATCTGGTTTTGAGCAGTGGCACTGTACATTTGGACAGGGCTTCTTGAGTACATTAATAAAACTTGTATGGTACAAACAGGGAGCTCCTAACTCAGATATAAAAAGGAAGCATACAGGAGTTGAAAGCAGGGTCAGATGATCCAGGAGGAACATAGATATGCTGTCTGAACATGCAGTAGGAAAACCAAAGCTTTCCTGAAGTTGAATCTGGTGTGGGATGTAAAGTGCAATAAGACGGTATACAGCAGCAAAAGGAAGACTAGGGATAATGTGGCTGATTGGGATGGGGACCTGGAGGTAAGAGGATGTTGAAGTCTGAGACCTTCTTTTCCCTCCTTTACTGGTAAGACTGGCCATCAGGAACCCAGGCTTCAGACTGCTGAGACCTGTTTGAAAGTCTGGGGCAAGGACTAGAAAGTGCCTCTTGCAGGAAAGTCCAGTGGTATCCTTGGCATCACCAGGATGGTGAGCAGAAGGAAGGTGATTATTCTTCCTTACTCAGCCCTGCCAAGACTCATCTGAAATTGCTGCATCCAGTCCTGGGCCCTCTGGAAATAGTGATGTGGATATACTAGGCCTAGTCCAGAGAATGGTCATAAAGATGAATAAGGGATTAGACAATCTCACAGGAGAGTGAGCGAGAGCTGGGGCTGCTTATCCAGGAGGAGAGATGGGAAAGCTGGAACTGGTTATTCTGGAGCAAACTCAGGAAGATCTTATCGATGTATATAAATACCTGTCTGGGGGAGAATAGTAAAGATGACAGATACTTCTTGGCGTCTAGTGAAGAGACAGGAAATGAGCAAAAATTTAAATGCAGAAAATTCCATTTAAATGTGCGAACAAACACACTTATTTTGCACTGAGGAGGGTCAATCACTGGAACAGGTTCCCTAGACAGGTTGTGGAGTCTCCATCAGTGGAAGTATTCAACACCTACCTAGGTATGGCCCTGAGCAGCCAAAGCCCTACTGACTGCTTTGAGTAGGGAATTAGGCTGGCCTGATCTCCAGGGATACCTTCAGCCTGTGAGTAGCCTGCAACTATGTTCCTCTATTCATTAGATCATTACATGGAAACTGCTATTGAGATATATATGCCTGTGTGGCCTGATTTTACTGAATGTGAGGTATTTCTACATAACTATGTATTTGTTAGTTATTGTGGTACAAATACCCTGATAGATGTTGGACAAACCTTGAAGACCTAACTTTAGATCACCAATCACTGTTACTATTTTGTTCAAAATATTATTTTTAGGTAATCAAAAGTACCTAAAAATAATGGGTGACAGAGCAGTCATGTGGCCAAAATGAAGGGTTTCTTTTGCCACTGCCATGAAAAAAAAGAATAATTGTATTTGTGGATGGCAAGCTTGTATTAAAAAAAATCCTATAACACCAAACCCAAACACACCCAACCCCACTTAAAAATAACCTCAAGCTGACCACTACCTTAAAGAAAATAAACCCAAACCAGCCAAACCACACTTGCTTCTGGGTTGGTTTTTGTTTTTCTATAGCTGGATTTTGATACTTAATGTATTAAGTCTTGATACTGTAATGAATTATTTGATCTTAGTAAAGAGCACTACTGTAAAAGTTTCCTGAACATTTTGATGATGCTTCCTGGGATTTTATTGTTCTTTTGTTTTTACAGAATAGCAACTGGTTTGCTGACTCTCCTGATCGCTTGCTTCTCACTGGCATCTCTTTGTAAAAACAAAAATAAATACAGAAATAATGAAGATCTGAAAGTATATTTTTATCAGGTCAGTTGCTATTTTCCAGTAATTCTCAATGTTGGAGGGGTTTTGTGTGCAAATTTTTACATACTTTTCTAAGAATGTGTTCCTACCAAGGCTATCCCTTTGAAGAAGGAAATGATTGTTCCTTAGGGTTTTCCCCTTGTCCATTTTAAGAGGACCATGTGCTCATGGTAATATGCATGTTTAAATATTAATGCTGTGTTCTCAGAGCTCATCTTGTGCATATTTGTGTATATTGATAGGGTGATGTGCTTACACGCTTGATGCTCTACTCAGATAGTTTGAGAGTTTGTCCTGCTGTCAGTCTGTGTATGTAATTTCCCGTGAACTCTGTGGGAATTGCACATGAACACTAAGGACAGGCTTGCTGGTTCAGGGCATTCTTTCCTGTTTCTAGCTGTTGAGTAACAATGTGAGACTAATACTGAGCTGACTTTCTGTTGGCTAAATCTTGTTTCAGGTGAAAGATTAGTGGTTTTTATTCTTTATAGCTTCATGAAATAGGTAGATCTTTTCATAGTAGGTGCTAATTAGGTTCTAGAGATCTTTTAAGGTTCTAATAATACCTTGCATGTCTGCTGTCCTCCTTTTTTTTTTTTTTTTAACTTATTAGAAGATAATGGTTTTATCTCAGGACCAGCTTTATTAGCTATAACTTATTATGTGCTGGAGTTTCTTACTGAGCTACACTAGTGGTATAGGTATGGAGCTCAAATTGGTTATTTTCATAATTGGAGCTCAAAAGAAGGAGGGGAAAGAATGATGAATGGCTAAAATACATACCTGTATGGACCTGAGAGGTCATTTATAGGCTACTCATTTATTCACTGTTTTTTGTAGCTACACACTATGAATTTCCAGCATGGGTATTAGCCTTAAAGAAACAAAAAAGTCCTAGAGAACCAAACAGCACAATCAAAAAGATTTTTTAGCCAAAGTGTACAAATAAAGAAATGTTAGAAAGTACAAATATAAGCCTGAGTAACTTCATATGGATATGTTTGCATTTCTGGTACAAAAAAATCAGTTATGTTTACACCTAATTTTGAAGTTTTGATACATGTCACTGTTTGCTTGAGGCAGAAGAATCTAATTGCACCCACACAGTTTCAGAACATTGCCGACAGTTTCTCAGGTTTTCTCTTGATATCACTAAAGCAGGAATGGAGGATTGTTTTATGATTAATGCTACTCCTCTCTTCCAGTGAGGTGGGGATAGGTTTCTTTTCCCAAGTAACAAGTGACAGGACAAGCGGAAACAGTCTCACGATACACCAGGGCAGGGTTAGACTGGGTATTAGGAAATACTTCTTGTGGGAAAGGGTTGTCGAGCATTGGAACAGGCTGCCCAGGGAAGCAGTGGAATTACCATCCCTGAAGCTATTTAAAAGACATGTAGACATGATGTTTAGGGACATGGTTTAGTGGTGGACTTTGATGGACTTGGCAGAGTTAACAGTTGGAGTTGGTGACCGTAAAGGCCTTTTGCAACCTAAACGATTCTGTGATGTTTGAGAAGTCATTAAGGCCTCTGGAATGGTGAAAAGAGGAGTTATTTATAATCCATCAGGTAGACTGCTGCAGTGCTTACTGTACAACTTCATATTTTTGCTGCAGAGAAAATCAGTTTCTCTTTGCCAGCAGTTCCATAGGTGAAGTCCAGTTTTTGCTGCACTACTAAAAACACTGCTGATTCCATTGTTTGGTAATGTTGGGCCAAGTTGTTATTCCTGGGAGGCTTGAAGTTCATGTGGGTCCAAGGAGGTCAGTTTGTTAGTTTTCTCCTCTAAATTAGGAGAAATGAGCAGTAGGGATCTGTGTTGTATTGGTGGAACTAGGGGACAGGAGGAGTGTTTCCAACAAGCCTTGTACAGCATCCAGCTGATGATGCTGGTTCTCCTACCATTCTCTCTATGGGTTATCATGTTAGTTGCTTAGGAGACCTTCTGGCAAAGATGTGTTGGACTGCAGGTGTCACCCTTGGTTTCTTCTTTCTAGCTGTGACCTACAGATGAGTGTTTCTCAGAGGCCTGCTCTTAAACTGTGCAAGAATAATCTCTTCATTCCAGAGAAGGTTGTGGAGGAGGAAAGAAAACATATTCTTAGCAGGAGACCTCATTTTGCATCTCCGTGTACCTTCTGTGTCATTCTAGTTCTGATGTTGGTGGAAGCAGAGAGCAATTTGAACATTACTTAAACTGTGAAAACGGGAGTCTCAAAAGTGGGTGCTGATCCCTTTCCTGGACATTGACATAGATCTAGCAGCACTAGATTTGGTTTACTAATGTGCCCAGGTCATCAAAAGTCTTTCAAGGCAGGAGATGTATTATGGGAGATGACACAAAGCGAGTGCAAAGTTACTTCACCAGTGACTAGGGAATAGCAGAGGGATTACCAGAGTCCATGACGCTAAAAGTTGAAAAGATACATCAAAGGGGAAACATCTGGCCTGAATGCAGCAAAAGCATCCCAAATAAACATCAGAGACCTAAAGAGGCCAATTCCCTGAGCTTTTGGAGGCTTAATGCTTTGACCTAGCTTCTTGATGTCACACAGAAATGTGGCCTGAAAGTAAATAGAAGCAACAGGTACAAAGCACTTGTGAAACCAGAACAAAAAAGGATGCTGACTGCTAAGTGTATCCTCTAGGCAGGTTCCACTAAGTAGCACTGTGTCTGTCAGGGGAATGGCAGCAATTCATATGGTAAAAAGTGATGAATGTGAAGACTGTGTATGTGCTTTGCACTAAAAAAAGCCACAACAGCAATTATATCTTGTAATGCAATTTTAAAGTGCGTGTTTACAAAGTACTGCATGATTTGCCTTTTAGTGGAACTGCAGAGTTATGAATAAATAGCAGAAATTGAAAACTTGGCTCAAGTATTTTCTTGGGTAATTGTAATCTTTCAGAAATAACTGACTCATGGGGTTATTTTCCTCAGGTTTTTTGCACCTACTTGATGACTGAGTGGTGTCTCTACAATTAGTCAAGGGAAAAAGAAAAGAACAATCTTCAGCATCCCTGCTTTGTAGAAGCTCTGAGGTGATGCAGACAATTTCATTTTAACAGTCTGCCAAGATTACAGCAGCTTTTTATCTCTTAAAATCCACCTCCAATCTGCTCTGCTGCTGCTGTCTTTTCTTAGAGGAGCTGTGCTGCCCATGCATAGTTCTTGCTTCAACTACCCTTTCCCTGTACCCAATACTGCAGCAAAGCCAGAGGTTCTGCTAGTTCATGGTTGCGGTTTGAGGACAAGTGCTCCTTAAAGAACTTGGGGCATATGTTTTCTGTGTTTTACATGAGTGTTTAGGTGACAAAGAGCTTATCATGTCAAATCAGTGATCCAGGGCACTTCTTTAAATTAAAAAATAGCACAAATTATTAATGATAAACTAGAAGGAAGTTTTTAAAAGCAAATTTTTCATTAAATCTATAAATACATATGAGACCTCCTGTTCTTATGTTGATTCAGATGAGGGGTTTAAGCAAATCTGAAGCATATTTACGTATTTGGTATGGGATGGCAGAGATCCATATATTTATTATGTGTTTCATTGTCTGATTTCCGCTTTGTAGATGTTGAGTGTTGCACTTTCGACATACGTTGTGAGCAGTACCCATGACAGTCTTAAGAACAAACAGGGATTGCCTCTATTGAATCAAATTATCAGCTGGATGACTCTAGGTAAGAACATCTTATTTCCCAAACTTGTATGTTACTAGTTTATGGGGCTTGAGATTGAGGCAGTGACACTTCTTTATTGACTTCTTTTGCACATATTCGTTTGTTTGACTCCTGATAGTTCTTCCATGTGTTCACTATTATTTCCTACATCAGGTTTTTGGAGAAATATGTTAGGAAGTCTTCTAAAATATTACTCCTTTGTAGGTTTGTAACAAAATGCATACAACTTTGATTTACAGGTAGCTTTGTCTTTTGAATATTCTTAATATCTTGAAGACCCCTTTTAGGAATATAATGGCTTAAATTCCCTTTTTGTTTCACTTGGACTCAGATAAGGGTGATCTGAGATGTTCTACAAGCAATCCAGTTAAGCATAAGAAAGTGAGGAAAGGTTGTTCCTGTATTTCAATAGAAACTTGAAGTTGCAGCTGATGGCAGAGACCCTTGGGGTATCTCTGCTTTGCAGAGATAACTTGTAAAGTACCTGTGAACTAAAGTTGCTAATGTATGTTTGATATGCTAGAACCTGATAATTAAAGAAAAAGAACAATTTACAAGTGCGTGGCTTTTTCACAACTCTAAAATTCTTAAGATGATTAAACAGTACAAATGTAATTATCACTGGGGTTATGGAATACAGTAAAGCGACACCTTTCATGTTTTAGCTATAAAACAATTTCTAATTTCCATTAGAAAATATTTAGCATTGTTTATCTCTGAGTGATCTGGAATGTGGATTTGTTTTAGAGCTAAACATACACCATGCAAAGTTTGGTAGCAGCTCTTTGCTAAAAGTCAAGACCAGGAATTTAAACATGACTTAATGGAAGAATTCTGACTCTTGTTATCTCGTTGCTGGATGCATTGTACTCGTGACATTGTTTTAAACTGAGCAGGTCCTTTCAGTTTTAGCAAACCTGCTTCAGTTTGAGCAAATGGATTCAAGATTAATACAAGTGATTGTGATCAGTGTCTGTATGTGAGCAATGCTCTCTTTGTAGTGTAGTTTTCTTTGAAGTATTTTGCTTTCCATCATGCTTTCCTGACTCTCTGTAGCCTGCTAAGCTAAGTGGGTATCTCTGTGTGGATGAATTCCTTGCAGCTGTGAAGTCAATGAAATCAATGATGTCCTGCTTGGCTTACTGGAGCAGGAATTGAGGGTAAAGGTTATCTTTCTCTTCTGTGTGAGGATGAGAGAAAAACATTTTTCATCTGAGAGATGATTTGGGAAGTCAAGAGGTCTGAAGTTATGAGGAAAAAGTGTATTAGAAATCTTCGCTGTGGGTGATGTTTCTATGATAAATAAAGCTAACAGTGAAATAAACTGTATGTATCAAAAAAGTCTACTTAATGCCACAGTAGTATTGAATATTTTAGCAAAGCCTTTCAGACTGGAAGTAATTGTTTTAAGTTAATAGGATATACAAGGTAAAAGCTTGCTGAAGTTGCTCTACATAATTAAACAAGGAACTAAGCAGGTAAAATACTAAGGCATCCAGCAACATGTCCTCAATACTCCTGGTGGAGGGAAATGCTGTGTCAGTACCATAACCACAACTAGCATCTATCTTGTCGTTATTGGGTACAAGAACTGTGGCATCATAGTAATTAAGGCACTGTAGCTTTTCCAAGGTTGGCAGCATTACAGGTGATCAAACTCCTTTTCATGTTTTTGCTTAGTTGTAGACCAGCACTGTTTCTTATTGAACTCTCATTTTGCACTGTTGTATCTATTTATATAACCAGAAACACAGTTATCAGTATTTATTCATAATAATACTGATTGAATGTTACTATCATGTCAGTATGATAATAAGACTTCTAAAGTTACCTAGCAAATTGTTCTCCCATCCCCAGCTACTCATTTGTTTACTGTGAAGCCTACCTTACTTAAAGGTTTAATTTAGGTCTAAAATTTGTTACTGAAGAAAGACAGGGAGAACAATGCAAATGAATTAGTGATGGGTGGGTTACTGCAGGCCTGTGTCCAGCTGTCTTTAGCTGTTACACCATATGGTTTTTGCAGTGTATGTTATCCACAAACAGAGGTAAAACCAGGAGGCATAAAGTTGATCCAGCTGCTTCCCATGTTCTTCAGAACCATCTTTATGTTAGCAAATATGTCTAAATGAATGTGTGTTATGTTTTAAAGGTTTCACCAGTGGAAATCTATCGTAACAATTTGCCAAATATTGAGGAATTTGTTGTAACTGCTGTGTGTGAGGGACACATACAGAGATTTGTATAGGTTAGCCAGAAACCTGCGGGTCTTTTGATGGTTAGTATCTGATGTGTCACATCAGGTGTGGAAAGGAAAGGCTAATTATCACCTACCAGCCACTCATCTGTTTTCATCTATGATTGCACTAAGGGAGCTATACATGTCTGTTGCATTGAGTGTCATTCACAGAGGCTGAATTTCTTTCCAGCAATTCTGACTTGCTGTGAGGTTCCTCCTTGGGTCGGGCCTTCTTTAAATATAGAAAGCTACAAGTGGTTCTGAGAGGCTGGAACACCCTTGAAATGAAGTCATTGATTCTGTAATTAGCAGTGGCCAAGGCTGAAAGCCAGGAAATAAATGATACGGACTCACAGGTTTTAGAAATAGCCTCATTTCTCTTTTGTTGATACGTTTATGTGTATACAAATGTATACTATGACAGTGAGCACAAGCAAGCATTTCCCATGTATTATAGTTTTGTTTCTGTTCCGTAATAGAGCGATTATTATGACATACTGTTGATGCAGTCTTTGAATGATTCAGTAATGTGAGGCACTATACCACAGTGAAGAATCACACCAATGTTATTTTTCTGTGCACTTTTTCATAAACACATAAAATTTAAATATATAAAAAAAGCCCAAACACAAAACAAACCGAAAAAAAAAAGGGGGGGGCAAAACAACCAAACCCCAGAAAAACCCCAACGGAAAACCATGTTTAAAGATTAAATCACAGCAATGCTTTTCCTTCTTCCTCTGCTTGTTTCAAGCACTGGCCAATTTTCGTCAGCTTTTCTTTGTTTTTACTCACTTTTCCAGTAGCCCATTTCCTCTCTTCCCAATTTTCCTCACCACCTACAACTGTTGGGCTCCATCTTCACCTCCAGAAGTTTCCCAGCTAGAGGAGTCTCTTTAGGGACAGCATGGGGTCTGCTAACCAGGGCTGAATGGTCAGTTGACCAATGGACTACACCAAGGAGTGAAATGCAGCTCTTAAGGTCCCTCACTTGCATTAGAGAAATGCATTACAAGTTGAAGGCAAGAGGCATAAGTCATGACAGATAGGTCTCTTGTAGTTCCTTATATATTCTTGCTTTAAAACTTTTGAGTAAAGAGGCTGACAAGTTGATAGTTTCTGTATCTTTACTACCAGTATTTTCAGTTGCACCTCAAAACATAGCAGGTTTCCTAATCTAGCACAATGGAGCAGAGGCTGTGTAACCACAGTCTTTCAGCTGTCAGAGATCCTTAGGGCAATGGTAAGTGGCTCTCAAAGTAGTATTAAACAGTCGAGTTTGACTGTTTTCTGAGGTAGTACTTCTGCATCATCTGAAGGACTTACTAGCATCAGTTCATGAGAAATTATAAAGGCTGTGAGGTAGAAAGCCAGGGAATTAAAATGGTAGAGAACTAAAATTACTTTTGATAAGTATTAAGCGTTCCAAACACTGGGTTTTCTTTAGCAAAAGTGGCTTCGGAAAATAGAAGGGCATATAGGACCAGTATTGAATATCTGTATATAAAGTGTCAAGATCTTGCAACAATGTTATCTTGTTACTGAGGGTGAAATGTTTCGCATGTAGTGACTGATGCATCTTTTTTTTGTTTGCAGTTTCTTCCTCTGTGTTGCCATTACTGAGCTCCACATTCCTCTTTCAGCGACTGTTCAGCATATTGCTCTCCCTGATGTCTACCTACCTGCTCCTCAGCACAGGGTATTTCTTTCTTACTCTGTCTGGATTGGATTTACATACGAAAATCAAGGGCAAAAATGTGAAACTGCTGAATCTCATCAACATTTCTGTTCAAGGTGTAATGTGTGCTTCCAGCAGTGATCTCACCATTTATCTCCTTGTTTAGTTTCCTAAATAAAATTTCAGGGGAACTTCCGTATTCCTGTTTGTGTTATAAACGCTTTTGTTGGCATTCCTTTCAGCTAGACCAAGCAGTGGCTGGAAGGGTATGTATTCAAACAATCATGCACCAAAATAAGAAAGTCTGATTTAATTTGTCTTTTGTTATTTTGGCCTATGCTTTTCTGCTCCCAAACAAGAGGAAATTACTTCTTTTGCAGCTGCTTAGCACTGGTATCTAGTTATGGCTTAAATGACATGTGACAGGAAGCAGGCAGCCTTAAAATGAAGGAAAATTTTATTCAGAGAGATTGTCATGGAAGTTATTTTTTTTATTTTTTTTTTTTTTTTAGAGGGATTCTGGTCCCCATAAAGAGCAGAGCTTCTGTTTGGATAAAGACAGCTCCTCAGAGCTTTTAAATGAAGAAAACACTGTGTCAGCCAACCTTTATTCTTTTTTCTAGACTCAATAGCTTTTAAGAGCATAATTAATGGGGAGTATAGGAACCATTCTTTCCGCCTTCCCTCCCACTTATCCTCTGGATTTAATTACACTGGAAAATTAAGTGGAATAAAACATCTTGCAGCAGACATTTTGCAATAGCTGCCTCTTGTGGATACTCTTGTTTTAGATGAAGCATCTCTGTTTTTTTAATCTCCCGCCTCCCCTTCCTCCCACTTCCCCATTAAGATTTTGATCTTAATCTGACTCCTGTCCTTACACACACTCTTATGCTCAACCTTCTTAGCCTGTCCTGGCTACTGGATTAAGCATGAATGTTGTTCTCTCTTTGGCTGGCAACCTTCCTCTTTGTATTTGACCCTGCACCAGACCGCTTAAACACTGATAGCTCTCTGCTGTCTCTCTGCAATAGTCAAATAGACCAGCAATTTGGAACAGTTCTTAAAAAAAAAAAAAAAACCAAAAAAAAAAAACCTACCAAAAAACACCGAAAATGAAAACCAAACCAACCAAACAAAAAAAAAAAATCCAACCCAAAAAGTCCCCCCAGCCAACTACTCATAGCAAACCCAAGGCACTCGGGGACAAGAATATCCACTGTTTTGATAACCCAGTGCATTGCCCAGATAATTGCAGTAGCTCTCTAGGTGTGCAGTTAAGTGAAACCAGCTGAGGAGCAACTGGTTGTCACTGACTCAGTTAAAGACATTAATTTCCTAGGCAGGTGTACACCACTGTGAGGATTGGAGATACTTTAGTTACTGATAACCATTGTTGTTTTCATGTTTAACTGCTTGCCATTCTGATAATTAAAGCAGAGTTTGTCTATTCAGATTTTTTGTTCAGTTTGAAACTGCTTTGTGGCTACACTAGTGGGGAGGCACAGCAGAAATAATATCAAGATTAACTGCAATAACTTTCTTACTTTTGGACAAATAAGTTTATATGTCCAAGGTGGAAAAAATAAAAAGGAAAAGAACCCCATACAGTCTTGTCAGTGTAAGATCACAGTCAGTATCAGTATTATAATTTTATCCTGAAAAAAAATAACCAACCCCCAAACTGAGAGGCACCATGCAGTATAATTGGAATGTAGAGGGCAAGGAGAAACTAATATTATCCGATGACAATCTACACCCTTAAGTTATCTGGGGGTTTTAGTGTCTCACATATGTGCACTCATAGTTTGTGTTAAAGGAAATTCTTTATCTTAGGTTTCCCACAGCAAAGTCTTAGCTGTCCAATTCTTAGAAAATTTGTAATTGAGTGGTACAGGAATAGGAGCAGCTCCAGCTGGATGCCTCAGGGGTGGCACCCACAATAAAGAAATTCCTGGAGTTTAATACCCTTATGTTCTGTGCACCCGACCATCACACCCTGTTCATGTGCTTTGCACATGCCTCTCGGTCCAGTGATGAATTCTGGTGTGGTGTCTCTTCATTCCTCATCAAGCTATTTCATTGTCTTGAGTCGGGTGTAAATTTCTTCGTATGTCTGGTTGTTGCTCCTTACTAGGATGCAACTCCTTTATCTTCCAGTTTGCACTGGTCTCAAGGCCTTAATTTATATAACTAAGCACAAATTAAGTTCAGCTTTATCTAGGTGGGAGTTAGAGCTTGTGGCCTAAGGCTCCAGTGACTTCAGTTTTCCCATGCTAAGTGACTACTCATGCTAAGCAAAACCACTCAGTCAAAAGAACTCAGTGAAAGGAATCCAGCTAACTAAATATGATTCACATAATTTGCCATGTTTGAGTGCTCACAGGAGCTGGAAGTACTCCTCTAAGATCGGGGTGTAGCTAGAAAAGTTTAGTGGCATGACTTGATGCTGCAGTTGCAATGGGTTATTATGTAATGAAGAAAAGGACATTTCAGTGAAATGTAGTGCTCTTTTTATTATACAGATGCTTCTGTCCTTGGAACTAGACTGAGATCACCAGAATAAATTTATGTGATTAGGTCCTAGAGACACAATCTGTAGTTGCTGTCTAGATTGGACTGTAACCTCAGTTCCAAATAGCTCTCATTACAAAATTTTCCATTTTGCAGAAAACAGATGCCAGATGAGAGTCTTTTTTTTCCCTGTTTCTTTTTAATTTTATTCCAGTTTTGTTAAAATTAATTGTGACACAAAGGGCACTCACCCAATGTTGTGGCAGCCATCAAATGAGGACATGGGTGCAAAATATGGCAAGGCTGAGGCAGCCTCTTTCTCCTACTTTTGCCATTTAATTACTGCATAGATTTAAACTTCAGAAATGAGGAAAGAAGGGGGGAGAATGCCACTAGGTTTTTGATATATCACTTGTGTGATGAGAAAAGAAATATGTCTGTGTTAGATGTTAAATTGTTGTTAGTGACTGTACTTATTATGATTATGTTACTCTTCAGGTATGAAGCTCTGTTTCCACTGGTGCTATCTGGTTTGATGTTTGTGTGGATAAATATGGAACAAGAAGCACTGCAGCACTATGGTCTTTCACTTAAACCAAAGGTAACTGTTCCAGATAGCTATATCAGGTTAATTATCTGGGTAGTTTTTTTTTTCCTTTTTCCTTGATGATATAATAAAGATTTTGAGTGATTTTCAGAGAGCAGCAGGTTGCATTTCTTTAAGTTTGAGAAGCCTGTATCAGCTGTTTTATGAAATAGGAATGTGACCCTGTAAGAGAGATTTATCATTTATGTTATTGAAAATGTTCCACATCACAGCCATTTCTTGGAATGCAGGAAATCAGTTTGACTTAGTGGTATGTTCTGTAGGCTACAAAGCTCTGTTCGAGTGTAGTGCTAGTTCAGCATAAGGTACAGTAACTCTTCAGAGTAACTCAATGTACACTGTACAATGTCACTGTACTTTTTCATTTTGATGGCAGAATCATGAGTGAGTGGCTGAAAAGAAATAATTTTACTTCAGAAATGACCCATAGAAAATACCAGAAATCTTAGTCTGATTTTGGCCTTCCACTCATTCTTCAAGGACAGAGTTTTATTTCTGGTTAGATGGACAAGGAGCTGGAGACTAACTCTCAACTGGCACCTACTTGGAGTTGCCTCTGGAGACTAACTCTCAACTAGCACCTACTTGAAGTTGCCTGGAAAAGGAGTTTTGTAATCAATGCAACTTCTTTCACCTTAAATTTCTGGCTGTATACTAAATTTCTCAAACCCCGTCCTGCTTGCACTGTTACTTAGCTTTTCGATTAGGTCAAGGGTTTAACAAACTGTGGCTATGCATTGGTTCAGTTAGATGCAAAGTGCTGGTTGTAGAGTCAGAGCCAGGCGGATGCGCACCACAGCTCTCCCTGGCTTCTCCCCCATGTGCTGTCCTTGGCGGAGTTGACAGTAAACCTACCACAAAATAAATCATGCATTAGAGAATCCAGCTCAGGCCTCGGATAATATGTGATTATTTTTTATTAAAATGTTGTCAATGTTGAGTGTCTGTTATTTGAGTGTTTTTTTTTCACAAGTGAAAAGGAGTTTATTGACCTCTTAAATTCCATGAAGGCTATTTCTCTTCAGGTCAAGTGGTATTGTGCTGAGAACTGAGTGAAGGAGATGGAGAATATTTTAGTATTCTCATTCACAACTTAAATCAACTGAGGATAATCGCAGTCTTTTATTTCTGTGGGTCTTTATCCGCATGCTCATGTGAGCAGTGGAAGTGCGTGCATGTGAAGAATATTTATGATGAAAAAAGATGATAAATCTACAGCATAGAAGTTCCTTTTTAGTGTAGATAACAGCGGAAGCTCCACTGTTCATTTGAGCATCTCACTTATACAGTCTTTCTGGCAGATTCATTAAAGTATAATGAAAATATGGGAAAGGTTTGCACTCTTCATTGTAATACTGCTCTAATAGCAGCTGATAGGGAAGTAGGTTTATTTCTCATTCTTTTAAGTAAAAATACAGTGGTTCTGTCAAAGTTGATATTGGTTGGTATTTGGTATTGATTTCTTCTGCTGTCTTTCCAGCTTGCTGTTTTCAACTTCACCTATGCTACTGATATAACTCAGTTTCGACAGCTTCACCTAGATGATGTCCGGAGGTCTTTCTTCTTTGTATCCTTTTACTGGTGGTTGTGTTCCAGGGAAAAGATGGGTTTGTTGCAAAAGGACCTGCAATCAAAAGTTACAGTAACCACTGGAAACAGAAGCTGGTAAAGATTGTTTGACTCATGCTGCTCAATAGACAATGGTTTTGTACATTATGTATTTTGATTTATTTAATCAGTATGAACTACACTGTTTTGGAATCTGACTCCTCAGCCACTTTGAAAAGTATGGTGACCATTTAAGACCATTACAGTTGAGGTAAACTTTCTTCTTGAGGAGTTCTGGTTTTAGTTTGGTTTTGACATTTTGGCTTGAGAAAACTTACTCAACCTTAACAAATCAGTTGGAAAGGGTAATATTAATTTTTTTCTCTTTTTCTCATGTTTAGAGTGTGGTAGCATGTTAGGAAGAAAGCATTAAGGGCCAGGCATTGGACATGGCCAGGCAGATGAAATGAGGGAAAGTTCTTGCAGCCTTTGTAAAACTAATGTGGGACATAGAGAACCTGCAGCAAGGGAAGTGTGGCATATTCCTTGTTGAGAAGGTGGTTCAGTGCTAAGGAAGGAGGCAAAACATTTTGCTAGGTGGTGAGCTTTTGTGTATGCTTTGGAGTATACCTGAAAAGCAGCAGTAAACTTAGTGAATTCTTTTGCTATTTTAATAAAAAATAAGCTAACTTTTAATAAAGCTGCTGCTGTCTGTCAGATACTAAAAGTTAGCCAAAGCAAAAATCAGTCCAGTGGTATTTTTTAAGTCCAGCATAGTACTACTGTAATCTAACACTTGAATACAGGACTACTTTAATCTTATCTTAATCTAAAACACTTGAATATATTTTGTCCAGATCCTGAAAACATTGTTTGCAGGTCTCCTTTGCAGAGACCAGGTATGATACACACCTGCTTGAAAAATGTTGTGGCTTTTTTGATTTAGATGCTGTTTAATATTTAGAAATAGTGGTATATCTTTTCTACTAGAGCAGTCACATTGCCATGATGATCCTGTGAGCTGTATATCTTAAGATGGTCCCATGGTGCCTCTATAGGGCCCAGAATGTGCAGAAGGGTTTTATAGCCTGGTCTTCCAGAAGATTCAGATTGCTTACGCTTAGCATTTTGATTAGACATATGTGCTGCTGTCTTTTTGTTTTATTGCAAAACTGTTGTTCTTGTAAATCTTTAACTGGCAGAACTGTGCTATGCTGTTAGACTGCTGTGTTACTAAACTTGAAATGATGTGGTACTCAGGGGAAGCATCGTTTCTTTAGTTATGCTGACCTCGTGCTTGCGAAATATTGCAAGAATCCCAACAATTCTGCTGAACAGTTGGTAGCAAATTGTTTATACAGACATTTAAATGGTCCAGCGCAGGAGCTATAACAGGAATGGAAGGACCGGAGGGAGCTCTGGCGACAGTAGCCATTGTCAGAGACTAACCTCTGCCAGATGCAAAAAAGCAGATAAAACCCATTCTTCTGCTGAAAGAGGTATGGGCTGTAATGGGCCCCAATGAGCTCAGGAGGTAGAAAAGTATCTTTAATGGGCTCATATGGCAGCAAGCATTGTACCTAGATGAAAAAGGCAGGGTTTATAAAAAAAACTTCCAGCTATACAGATACTGCCAGAGTTGTCCTCCCTTCCTCAAGGAAGGAAAAAACTGGGAGTCCCACGTTGCAGTGGATAGACTTTGTATAACATTTGGACAACAAACCTGTGGGAGGAATAGCATAAGAACCTTTAGTCTTGTTTCATAGCCAGCTACCTCTTCCACAGTCAGTTCCTCAGTAAAGCTATCTCTTTTGGTGTGCAGTATACATGCACATGTCATTACTTTCTGCAAAAGCACAATGTGTTTAAAAGCACAGCTGGGATTGTGGTCCAGTATATGTTCCTATATTGCTAAGTAGGGCCCAGAAAAAACAAGCTGCTGTTCTCTTGCAGGTAGTTCAAGACAGGCTCTAAAGCCTTACCCAGTCTTACCAGTCTTACTCTGTCTCCTAAATTTACACCATCATGTATGAAATCTTGGGTTGAGCTAGACAATACTTTGGGTTTCTTAATGGAGTGTAAAGCTGTAATAGTGGGTTAGCTTCTTGTAGTTTCATGATAGGATTTTGAAAGTAAATTGAAATGAAGTAGGGGAAAGGCTGGAATGCTGGGTTTGTTTTACTGCAGCCATTTCTGTGGTGTACTTTCCTTAAATACATTTAGGTTTTCTTCATAGTCACAGCCTTTTTTGGCACTGGAAACATAGCTTCTGTTAACAGGTATGTTTTATTTATTGATTTGAAACAGAATACAAAAAATTTCTTTGTACAGTTGGCAGACTAAATATAAATTTGGTTAGCAAAATCAGGGCAGGAGAATTAAAACAATAGTGGAATAATGATAACAATTTATTTCATTTCTGCTTTCTGTAATGTGTTCCCTAAGAGCTTGAGATTGTTGGTTATGAGGTTGTCTCAATTTCCATTAGAAGCTACTGGCAGTATAAGCAGCAAGAGCTCGGCTGCTCACCATCAGCATGGTACCTTGAGAGACACAAGCAGAGAAAAATTGTAGAGAAAGAAAAGTGAGGTTGGCAGTCCCTGCTAATTTAGTATTTGTGAGAAGAGAGCATGGGAAGCCTTGTTTAAAAATGTACACACAGTGTGTTACAGAGGTAACTAAATGCTCTTTTTCTTTTTTTTTTTTTATTTAAAATGCTATTTTAAAGATAGGTTCTAATGTCTTTTTAATGTTTCTCTAGTTTTGATCCTGCTTCTGTCTATTGTTTCTTGACTGTGTTCAGTCCCTTCATGATGGGAAGCTTGCTTTTGCTGAAGGTTAGTAATCTTACCTTAGTGAAATTCTCTCAAAAGAACTGTTTAATAAATAACATATCATGTACACAGCTGTTACTTTGCAGTTCACAAAAACATACATATTTGAGCTTCATTAGCCTTCTTAACATGTGTGAAGCTTTAAGCCTTTGTAGTGTATCTACAGATAGATCCGTTTCCCAGAAGAAAGAAGCTAAAGTGCACAGAAGTACAATTTAACTGCGTTAGACTGGTTTATTAAATTAAAATGGAAATTTTAAATGTTGAAAAGACAAGTTATTTAAAAGATTATAAGCTTTCCTGTCGTATCATATCTACACAATACCATGGAGATATATATATATATAATACTAGCTTTATCTACATTTCATTAAGTACAGGTTTTGAATGCTCTACTGATTGGGCTGCCATTTTACGATAAATAGTATTTCTTACATTTTTTACTGCTCTGTCAAAGATTGGATTGCACTTTCTGTTTGCAGGCAAGATGTGGGAGCTCTTTTCTAATATTTGGGATCTGCCAGAGAGGTAAAGAGGCAGGCGAGGAGATGTGAAATTTAGAGTTATTTCTTAAATAAACAGTATTTCCTGCCTCTGCCTTTCTGCTGCTTCTGTCCTAGAGAAAGCACTTAAGTTACAGGTATATTGCGTGTTACACTGCAGGACATAAGTTAATAATGCAGACCTCCAGGATGTGGGAGAACAGGTTTTAGCAATGCATTTACATTATTAACTTAAGGATTACAAGTCAGTTTTGGAAAGAGAAGAAGGTCACATTCATGTTTCTGACTTGTTTGTTTTGTTCTTAATTCACTGAAGTATTTACATTTGCTTGGTTTGGTTTTCAAGGGACAGTGTGATCCTTGCCTTCCTGAATATGTTCTATATTCAGGGTTTTTTTTGTGGTTGAGATGAAATTGTCCTATTCCACTTGGAGCTCTGCAGTCTGTCCTGTGAGATGTTGGATCTGAATAGTTCTGTCTTCTAGCCTTGTTGAAGTGTTTATCACTAGTGCTAAAATGGATAAATGAAGTGAGGATCATTAATGTGTTTTAATTAACATTTTCCATATTGCCTCATGGCTTATTTCACTGCAGTTCAGCTCTGACCACAGAAGGGTTTTTTTTACTAATTTTTCTAAACACACTTCCTGCAAAATTATTTTCTACCCACTCTTGCCACTATTTTGTTTATGCAACATGCACATTCTGTGATAATTTCAAAAGCAGGAAAATGTTTCCACAACCTGACAAGTTGTTTTGTAAATATGGCTATAAACCAAAATGTAGCTTGTATTTTAAACAGGTTGCCATCCCTTTTGTTCTGGTGTCATGTGCTTTCGAAGCTATTCAAGTCACAACACAACTGTCTTCCAAGAGGTAAAGTGCTATATTTCTGCATCAGTAAGGGTTTCAAATCTATTTTGCAAGAAATCAGAATTGTCAAATCTCAATCTCAATTTAAAAACCAAAACCAACCAACCAAAAAACCCTACCCAAACAAAACCCAGTAGATCACATTGTTACTTTTATTTATTATTATGGTTTTGGTTTTTATTCAATGATTTTTGCAAGCCCAGCAATTCTTTTCTTACTGTTAAATGAGTATAAATGGAAGTGTTGGCCCTGTCTGAAACAATCAGATGCTTAATATTCTTTGTTAACAACACAAAGGAGCACTATTTCCCCCTATAATGTAGAAAAATTAGCAGAATTTAAAGTCTGATTTCTGTTTTATATTGCATCTCTGCCTACAGTACTCTATTTTTAATGTAACCCATTTATAATGTAATCAATTTGCAGCTTTGTAACACTGACCTCACCACAAATAGCCTTTAAAAAAAACCAACCAAAAAGGCTGGATGCCTTTCCATTGTATTTCAGTGCTTCCCAGGTGTGTTCGTATTACATATTTTTTGCAGTAGGACTAGATAGCTGGCAATCCTTTCCCTCACCTATGAAGATATTTCAGAGAGAGTGTGAGACAGGTGCCCAGACTATGCAGAGTGCTGTACCCAGACTTGAAATGCCCTCATGCTTTTCCTTCAATGCCTTTGTTTTAAATGTTAGCCTTCCCTTCACCTTTCAGTGGATGTGACTGAATCTTCTGCTCGTCATGTGAGATTACAGATGGTGCTGAGACAGAGAAGACCCCTATCAGCCACAAGATTTTGAGTTTGTCACTGTGTGATGTTGGGTTGACCGAAAGTCTCGCAGTCAGTGGCAGGACCACTGCAGAGACTCTGTCCTGAATATCGCTTAGCTGAGCAGGAGGAAGCTGCCTTTGCTCAGTGTGATGCCCTCTGATTTTGTTTTCATCCTGCCTGTGCCCTGCTGTTTGTCTCCTTACACAACACCAGTCGGTACTAACAAGGAACAGGGCAGTTTGAAATCTGACTTCTTGTTGAAGGCCAGCACAACGCTCACCATCCCTTTTACCTTAGCTGTGTGCAGTGTAGTTGGGCTGTCCCTGGGACCCCCAAGGGGTTAGCCCCAGGGTCTTGTACTCCTCACTAAGGCTTATACAAGGGCAGGGCTGCATTGAGAAATTGGGATTGCTCAAAAGACTAGCTAGCAATTTCTATTACTAGGGCTCAGGCATCATAAAGGTCAGCATTTCCTAGCTTGTGAATGCTTGCCTTGGCAGTGCTGGTGATATTTCAAGCTTCTATGTAATGTGCATCTGAGTGTGTGAGAGGGGAAACGATACCAGCTTCTTAAAGGAGAGGATATGAGCACATCTGTGCCACTTTGAGGCTGTGGTTGCAACTCCAGCTAGTATTTGTGCGGGCTTCATCTAGCTGTGCCTCGGTACCAGGAGCAGTGACACTGCCACAGCATCAGCCTGGGAACAAAGCAGAAACCACAAGATGTGCCCAGGATCCCTGGAGAGGTTGTAGTCTGATTATCAGCATGTCCTGAAGTCTGTGTTGCACTCTATTGCTCTTGCTGCCTCTGCTAGATGAATTAAGCCATCACAGGGGACAGCCTTGTCTTTGCAATGCATAAACATACTCTGAAATTAGTGTTGTACTTCTGTTGTGAAAGGCTTCCTGCAGTTCAGAAAGGCAAAAAGTAGACTTTTGTGATTTCGACAAATTGCTCTTAAACTCCCTGTTTAGAGATTAAAGGGAGTTTCTGTTTGGGTGTTTTTTTTGTCTGTTTGTTTGTTTGGGTCGTTTTGCTGTTCATGGGTAATGTTCTGTCAGAATATGTTCTTGGAGCTTGCCTGTGAAAACAGCCCTCTAGTTGAGTACTTGCTAGGCACTACAAGATTGCAACATCCTATCCAAGTCGTTAGGAAGTAGGAAGAGGCCATTCAGTGCGTCTGAGATACAGTTGGTTTGTTGCATCCTTATTTACTAATGAAGCATAGCTGATGTAGGAAATATCAGGAACTTCCTAATCAGGAGGTGTTGATATGTATGGGTGTCTCTCCAGCACGTGTCCGTGCAATGCTGCAGCGGGACATTTTCCCCAAAAAAGCTTTGTGAATTTGTGATGGTAGTACTGACAAATTAACTATATTCTAGTTAAAGACTTTTCTGTTAATGGGTCAGCTGTTTGCAGCATTGCTTCAATGTCATTAACTTAGAAACTAGTTTTAACCAGTTATAGCAATTGCTTTCCTGTAATGTAGGATTTACATAGTTTAATGAAAAGAAGATTAGGTTAATGGGGGGAAAAGTAGTTCTGCGTGCTCCCTTCTGGTTCCTTTTACTGGCCACAGCCTACTTTGTAGAAGTAACCTGTCACGTGACAGAGAGGCCCGTGGGTTTGGGAGCATGCCACCAAAATGCTAGGTGTTCCCAGAGCAGCTTAAAGGCACCCAGAGATCTGGAAGGGGGGGGCGAGCACCTCCTTTAGCAGCCTCCCACCCAATGGGGTGCTTGTCAGAATAGGATCAATCAGCTCAGGTATCTGTCTGCCTATGCCAAACAGCTTTGCTCACTCTTGAGTCCATCTTGAAGCTTCTAAATCAGCCTCATTTGGTCTGACTGGTATGTGAGCTCCTTGATCAGGAACGGGCAGGTGCTGTTTGTAAGTTGCTTTTGTTCTCCAAAAAATGACTTGTGTTAGGTTTCTCTGTTGCAAAACTGAAACTCTGTTCATGTGACATGACTTTTTCAAGCAGGGTGCCATTACAAGTCCCAGATGACCTACTCTGGCATTTGTAAGGCAATGCCAGAGATCAAACTGCTTGCTAATACTTTGAAATATATTTGAGTGATTGAAAGGGAACTGCAACAAATCATATTTTAATTTCTTCATGGGGGTTTTAATAATCTTTGTAACACCTATGGCCATAAATAAAGGTTGATGGTCTGTTTGGTTTGGTTTGTTTTTTTCTTTGCAGCCTTTTCCTCCTTGTTCTTGTGATTTCAGACATCATGGCTTTGGTAAGTTGTTGTTGCACACTCTCTTGAAATAAGATCAAGAAGAAAAGGGCTCTCCTAATTCCGTCAAGAGAGATCTGAATTAGTTTCAGACTTCAAAGTTTTTGTAACTAGGGCAGTGAACTGGATTTAAATCCTGGCATAATTTAGAGATAAAACTCCTCCAATTGAGGAGGAGTTTGTGCTTTGAATTTCATGTAATTAATGCTTCTGAGGAAGCAATATTCTCATACTAACAAGAGACCAAAATTAAGTAGTAAGTTATCATTCTGAGTTTTTCCTGTGCTTTCCAATCAAATCCCTAGGAAGAGCTGCAATAAGAATATCGGTTGTAGCTGTATGCAAAGTTTAGTTAATTTTTCAGGAATTTTGAACTTTTTACTCACCCCACCTGCCCAAGGAAAAAAGAAGAAAAAAGAAATTCATTACCCACCAGCTCTGTTAAGAGCTGCTAGGATCCAGCAATATCTGAAAAGACACTAAGTGCCCTGTTAGGAAATGGTATCTTCAGAAAGCTTGTGTCCAAACCTGAAGCTAGCTAACACAACACAAGGCTGAACCATACCCCCACATAATTTTTACAGATTCAAAATATGTTTTCATTGTCCCCTCAAACTATCTTCAGCACAGCAAGCAGTGCCACTGGGTATCACAAGGTAAACAGAAACCTGGTAGAGCTGGTGTTCTCAGCTAGCAGATGGTCGGTGTAGCATTGTCACTTTGGAGTAAGTGTTCCTGATGTGATTTCCTTATACAGTGTGATCTGTGGATCTCACCTGATGGAAAATCAGTGAGTAAAAAGCAAGTAATGACTAGTTCGTCTGTAGAGTGAGAAATGGAGAAGGTACAGTTTTGTGTAGCTTCAAATAAATGTTTGTGACTAATATGACTTTTTTTATAACTTCCACAGGAAAAGGATTTAACTACCAATAAACCAGATTCTTAGCATTTTACTAGTGAAACCAGTCTAACTAGAGGAAGAGTGCAGGCATGTACTGGTGTATAGCAAGCCCCAGTATATCCAGTATATCTGATATCTCATGCATTCTCTTATTTTGATTTAATTATTTTTAAACAGCAAATATGTGCTTGGTGTATGAAACAAAGTATTACCAAATAGGCTTGATGTGCAGCAGCTGTGTGTATATCAAGAAATGAGAAAGTTGGCAGGAAAGAAAAAGAGAACCTGTTTGTGGTCTTGGATCAATGTGGCCACCAGCTAGAATTTGGGGGATTCACTAACACACACATGCTGTCTTCTCCCAACATTATTCCCGTTTTACAGGTGGGGAACTGCCAGAATTGCCCAAACACACTTGTGGTGGAAAACAATATACAGCATCCTCTTTGGCACTATGTGTTATTTGTGAACCTGTTATTTCAAACAATGAGATGGCTTGGCTTTTCTTATTGATAAAGTTCTCTAGTTCTCTATTGATAAAGTTCTCTGTCTGGTAATTTTCTGCTCCTTGCAAACCCAGCTTGACAGAACTTAGTCCATCTTTGTCTGTTTGTGTTTACATGTGTAATATGTATACCATGTTAAATCTATTTCTGGCTCCTAGACTATTCTTTACTTTGGTCCAAATGAGCATTCCTTGAAAGGTCTTGCCCTTGTTCTACTTGAAAAATTAGAAACTTGGAGTAAACAGCCTGAAAACATGGTTTTTAAATTTATATTTCAAACTGTGCAGTGTTGATGTACTAATCAAAGTTGTTTTATTTCCTAGCATTTTTTCTTTTTGGTTAAAGATTATGGAAGCTGGCTGGATATTGGAACAAGGTACAGTATTTTTTTGCCTCCATTGCATTTTTCACAGGCTCATAGGTTAATATTGTTGTTTATCTACTCAGAACTCTTGTAATTTTTTCCAATTACTCTCCTTAATCAGGTGCTTCAGTTATGTTCCCCATACTTAAAAAACATGGGCATGCATGCATGCACACAGGTATACATACATATATATCCCAAGCTAAAACTTGGGTCTTAAAATCTGTGCGAGAGCAACATGGAGTAAATGACAAATCTAGCATGGCAAGAAATAGTTGGTAGGATTTGTTTGTTTTCTACAGATATTTTTATTGTTGTTTTGCATTTTAATTAGGTTTAATCACTGCTAAAATAACAATCAAAACTGTTTATTGTCTTGAATCTAGTTGTGTTGTTGTATACAATCTCCTGTGAATTAATGAACCATGCACAATTATGTTGGTGGCTACCAAGACCCCTGCATTTATCTTTCCCTTAGTTAGAGTAAATCTGTATCATTTAAACATAGAAATCACAGCTTAAATGAGAGCATTTGTTTTGCATTATGAGTCTACTAGCCTCCACAGCACACATCATGGGGTAGGTTTTCAACTGTGCAGTCTGTCCTGGGTTACTTGTGAATAGTCCAGAAATAACAAATACAAGGAATACACATTTCAGATTTACCTTCCCTGAGTTGTGGAAATAGATAATATGCTGTAATAAGATTAGTAGGGAATGTGTTGTTAGTAATCCAGTCAATCTGGTCACTTGACGCTGTTACTTGAACAGAAGTTGAATAGTGACCCATTGTTAATGTTCTGTTTAGTCTACATTTACTCTGTGCTTTGCTGAGCCCCAATGTTCCCTGCAGTGCACGCATGTGTGTGTGCACACGTATTCTGCCTGTTTTCTTTGGAGGTTCAAATTCCTGCTTGTAGCTACCTTTTGAAGGTTCCTAATGGGAGGAGACACAGGTCAAAGAGTGGAAACTGTGCTTTAACATCACACTTCCTTGCTATGATCAGTTTATGGTAAATCATACAGCCTCATCTTTTGGTTTGTATTCCTATGCAGATTAATAAGGGTAGTAAAGACCTCAAAGAAGTTCTGTTCTGCTGGGCAAGAAGCTTTCTAAGTGGGAGTTAGCAAGCGAAAATATAAATTGTTACAAGTACCCAAAACCTTGCTCTCTGATATACAGTCTTCATAGCGTAGAGATTTACAACGCTGATGAATTGTTGGATCCATTTCAGCTGGAAGTTTGCCTTATCCTGAAGAGTTTAGGGGAATTCATTATGCACAATTGTAATTCTGCCTCTCTGTGTGTGTACACTTTGAGCACTGAAGAAAGCACTGAAAAAGCCCTTTTAAAAGAGAAATTTGTAATTAATTTTTAACATGGTAATGCATAATGCTCAGGCAGCCCTAAATCTGTCATTACTTCACTTTTGAGTGCTTGACTTTACTACCTGCATTATTGTAGTCCCTTTATACATGTTTTATGTGTGTGTGTATATGCACAAAAGGTAATAATGATGAGGTTGCATAGGAAAAGAGGTAAAGCCATAGGTGCAGAGCTGAAGTGGTCCTTCTATCCAGCATGAGCAATACTTTGGCAGCTGAACCTTCTTCTCTGTGAGCAGATTTCTAATGTGTGATTCTCAAGCTTGGTGAAATTAGTAGGCAACAGCAGATTTTTGTTTATTCTTGAAAGAGAAGATGAGCTTCATGGGGTTTTGGGCGATTCCCAAAACCAGTGGGAGAGAGATACTAATGTGGCTCTTTCCTGTCCTGTTGCAACTGCAGTGACAGCTCTGTGGCATTCCCATTGCAGTGTCATCTGTTGTTGCTCTGACAGCAAGGTCTGAAAATATCCTGTCTCAGCTGGCATTTTAGCCGTTGCCAAAATTTTACCAGGAAGGCTGAGTCAGTTAAGGAAATGATGGTTCTTCTTCCAGCTGTTTGTATCTCAGCAAAACCTGTGTAGATTTCATGGAACAAAGTATAGAAGCACCCTTAGGGACAGCTGCGCTCGTATTTCTTTTTTGCCTTTTCTTTTTTTTTTCTCTCTTTCTTTTTTCCTCCCACCCCCCCTTTCCCCCCCCCCCTTTTTTTTTTTTTTGTGGCACTGATAGGAAATGTGTGTGCACACGCACACAGTTATCAAGGTTCATTTGACGTTACTAGTTACCACATCATTGAAGTCACAGGTGGAAAAACAGCAGTTTAATTGCCCAGCAAAGATTGGTTCCTCTGGAGTCTGTCAGAGTTCAGTGGTATATGTGCCACATTTGCAAGGCTCATGATGTATATTTCCATACTCATTCTGCTTTGTGGTGGTAGTTTTCTACGGATTTTCTAATTACCATGCTTCAAAACTTTCGTATGTCCTCTCTCTTACTGAGAATGTGCAAGTTCAGTAGGAAACTCTCATTAGGCAATACTTGTGTTTTCCAATACCAGTGCTCTGAAGTGTCATGTGTAAGTAGAGCTGGTTTTAAATCCCTTATGATAAAAGGACGACCTTCACTGCTTTTTTTATGGTAATGTTTTATTTCCTAGTGGATCTCTCACATTGTTTGGGAGTAGGGTTTGTTTACTAACGTATTTGCTTTTTTTCTTTAAATTTCACCACTGATTCCTGGCTTTTACATCTCATTCTGCCATGCCTTAACATGCCATTTTGCCATGCCCCATATCTGCCTTAATGATGTGATGCCTTTATTCTCCTGGTTAAATTTACCGTGCCCCTTACATACTGTCTTTGAATGTAAAGAGATTTCTACCTTTCCCACTCTTCCATATTGTTAATAAAATGCTGAGCCACAACAGATCCAACGTGCAGTCCTGCATTACCACATTCTGCAAAATATCAACACACCATTGATTCCCTCTTCTCAGTAAATTATCAGTTACCATAAATATTTCTGGCTTCTTAGAAAGTTTTAAAGCTCCTTTGCTTAATGGTCATGCCAAAATCAATGTGAACTTGTGTTTCAGGGAGTGGTTTTTATTGTTTTGATATAATAACAGGATGATAGTCTTGCAGTGAATGCAAAACTCATAGCACTGACTTAGGCAAGCTTGTAAAGTCTGCTAATCTTAGCCTCTATTATATACCTTGAGGTCACCCTAAACTGCATCATATGCCCTAGTAGAAGGTACCATTACATTTCATAAAAATAATAATGCAGTTTTCCTAGTATTTTAAGTGTCAGTGTGTAGTATATGCTCATGAGAAGCTTGTTCTGACAGTCTTCTGTGTTTGAAGAGTAAATGAATAGCTAGCTTTTCCTCTTCGTTGTCACTAAAATAACTTCTCTGCAGCTTTAAAGGTATGTTTACGTCTACAGATAGATACAGCCTTTAAACCCTGTAGTATTTATATATATGTGGAATTTGTAAATAGCTGTATATTCAGGTAGTCAAGGTAAATTCTAAAGCTTCTTTATATAACAGTATTGTATAGTTTTATATAGACACATTGTACTATCCCCTTGCTCTTTTTATAACAGTTGCTGGAAGATAAAGATACAATCTTAGCTGTCTTCTGCAGTTTCAAAGTTCAGGGGACATAGATAAAGCACAGCAGACTGTTTGTTTTAGGATAGCAGAATTGATTTTAGGTTTGGGATGTTGGGGCTTCTGTGTCTGGCCATTAAATTAGAGGTCTTGTAACTAGAAGGAAAACAGCATTTACCAATGATTTCTAAAACAGGAGCCAGGAGTAATGTCATTTGTGATTTGTTTTGTGTGAAAGAGAGGATGTGAGATCCTGACTGGAAATGAAGGAGACCAGGAGACTTAAAATTCAGAATCTGAATCTGGGGTCTCAGTGTGTGCCTGGGGGCAATCTTGCAGTTTAGAATAGCATGTCATGAAGAAATAAGATCTTTGGACTCTTATGCAGAGCATTCTTCCAAGTCCTTGCATGAATTGTTTTTGGTTTACTTGCTTTATTTGTAGGGTTTTTAATTGCCATGGTAACTTACTCAGTCTTCCTGTCTTCCCAGCTTCTAATCAGGTCTGCCATCTTAGGAATTAGTTTGTCTTGGGAGAAAGCCACGTTTTGGAACAAGATTGGTTCTCCACCGCCCCCTCACCCCCTTGTTTTTTACTGATCTTTGATTCTGATTGTCTTTCCATATCATATGTTGCTGATGTACACTGTCACAAAGCCAGGAGAGGGTAGTACCTCATATGGTTTCCTCTTTGCCCTTAACACCAAAACAAGCGTCTTCCTCCCTCATAACAATATTTCCTAGCAGCAACTTTACCTTGACCTCAGTTCATACCTAGGGCACTCACCTTTCCATTGAGCAGACCTGCCTTAACTTGGCCTATCTGTGATCCCCTCCACCAACTACCTCTTTTCTACCATTCTGTCCCTGCTCATCTCATCATTTATAACCATTGCCCCACTGTGCCTTGCTACACCATTCTCTTGTATCTGTTTAATGTCTCTTCTCCCTCCACTTCCTGGAGCCAAATCTCACTCCTTTTTCTTATTAGCTCAGGTTTGACTTATGGTGGAGGAAGCTTGTTTTGAGAATTACCTTGCTTCACTGTATCTACAGATCCAGTCAAGGGTGAAGTTCTGACCAAGATTTTGCCACAAGTGTTGTATCATATACCTGTCTTGTTTTGTTTATTTAACCACACCATTACCCCAGCCTGAGAACTAATTTACCAAGCAGAGCTGCCTGCAGGCACTTCACCACCAGTTGCTGGTAGCCCCAGAGATGCCGGCTGTTTGTAATTATGTGACAAGCAGACTGAAATTGGTTTTAATTGTGCTCTATGGCATAATATATGTATTTCTTTATTCTGAACATCTGATATTTTAATGAAGGTGTGTAACTATTCAGCCTTTTGCAATATAGGAAGGGAGAAATGTGTTCATCGCTCTCTTTGCTAAAGTATGGAAGACCCAGTCCCTCTAATGACAGGTAGCAAAGCAGAGTTTGTGTTGATGTTTTTCCTTTGAGAAAGCCCGTTTGTGTCTCCCGGAATCATTGATTAGCACCTACATCTGGAAAAGCTCCTTTTAGGGTGGACAGGAACTCAGATGTCTATGTAGGAACCATGCTGATGGCAGCAAGTTGACAATTCTCTGGCTGCTGTCTCAGGGTGTCTGTAGGAATAAAGGCAGGATCTTCATTTGGCTTCTGATTTTCAGATTTCTCATTCAAGCTTTCTTTGAAAGCTAGAAGGAAAGTGGTGTTTCTACTTCTATGAAAAACTGCAATTCTGGTGCTAGGTGGGGAGCTGAGATGTTACTAGCAATGCATGAGATGTTAAGCCATGCAGCTGTTTACTGGAGTGGCTGTTCCTTTAAAAGCCGTGCAAACTTCTGTACCTGTAGTGCTTGTGCTTGGTGTAATGTGCCCTTGGTGTTTGCCCAAGGGCACCATTACACCATGAAGATAACTGCAAGGAGGGTTTGACTTTCAGTTGGCAACATGTGCTCTCCCATGGAGAACTGAGAGCAAACCTGTAACACACCCAGGTGGACTTCCAAAGGCAGCTCTTGAGGGAGTTGTGTTATCTTTCTTACTTGTAAATGTGCTGTGAGCTATGAAGTCCAAAGTGCACTGAGCAGGTGAGAGTAGGCTTTGTGCTTGACTTCATGCTCTCCTTCTGTCATCTTACACCTTGCCACAGAAGCAGGGCAGGAATATGGCTCTCGTAGGTGTACTGCTCTGCTTAGCTAAAGCTGGAAGGGGGAGATGCTTATGGGAAATGCATGTAAGAAAGATGGTTCCTGCTATTTTAAACCTTGAGTTGTTCACATTATTTGCTGCATACAGGTGGGAGTTTACGCAGGTGCAAAGTGCAGGCTGTTAGGGTAGGCTGTTGCTTGTTGAGGTCTGGGCCCATTTATGCTGGTAGATTTTTGTAGTTGATTTCTTAAAATTATGTATTTTGAGCAAGGTGTTTCTAAGAAGGTTTAGTCAGACTTAACTGAAACAGAAAAATCTTGTACCATGAGTCAAGTCCCCCTCAGTGTTCTCCATTCTCTTTGGTCAATCCTTGGCAGCTTTGCTTGCTGGTACCCTGGCTGTGGAAGAGCTTCTGCTCATTAGTGAACTTTTTGGATTACTTTTATTCTCTCACACTGATTAGCAGCCCAGCTTTAAGAGCTCGTGCTTCTCCACTTCACAGAGCTAAATTGCGCTAGGCTAGTGCCAGGGTTGTCACAGTCTTGGGGTCGTGAGGATTGATAGTGTCGGCATTATGAGCTTTACTGCTCTTCCGTGGCTAAACTCTCAAACTGAATGAGTCCTCTGGCAGAAATTCCAGGTCATTAAACCAGCAAGTGCTCCTTGCAATCCTTTTTGTGACTAAACTCAGACTTCATTGAGTCTGATGCTACCCTGCTCGTCCTAAAGAGCCATCTGCTTTGAAACAGTGGGTATGGGGGCATCAGGAGGTATGTGTACCTTTCATGTTAGAAGGCCAGTATCTTCAATAGTGCCAGGAGAAAAACAAACAGCTGCACTGGATGCATGATGGACATGGGTGCAGCACTGTTTCATCTGCAACTTTAAGCTGAAATGTCACTGGATTTTGAAAAATTCTAATTTCTTAATGGCTTGTGGTTTACGTTAACAGCAGCCTGCTTCAGACATTGAACACAGGATACTGGCTATCCTAGGTCATCTCACAGTCTGACCATAAATGCCCACATGTAACACTAGTGAATATCAGGTACCAGAATTTGAGCAAGAGAACAAGCTCTCTACATGTTATCCTTTTAAATCATTAGTGACTGTCCTGAGTTCAGCAGTAGCAGTCATTTTTCCCCTTCTTAGTAGCTGGTGCAGCGCTGTGTTTTTGACTTTCAGCCTGGGAACAGTGCTGATAACACCGATGGTTTTAGTTGCTGGTCAAGTGATGTTCACTCTGACCAAGGACTTTCTGAGTCTCCTGCTCTGCTGGGGAGGAGGGGAAGCCCGGAGGAAGCAGAGACAGGACACCCAACCCAAACTGACCAAAGAGGTATTCCATACCACAGCACGTCATGCCCAGGATGTAGTACTGGGGGCAGTTACTCGGAAGGGCTAGATCACTGCTGGGATTGGGCTGGGTATTGGTCGCTGGGTGGTGAGCGGTTGTATTCTCTTACCATGTTATTTCCCATATCATTATTATCATTGGCGGTAGCAGCAGTGGTCTGTGTTATACCTTAGTTACTGGACTGTTCTTATCTCAGCCCGTGGGAGTTACATTCTTCGATTCTCCTCCCTGTCCCTCCGGGAGCCAGGGGAGGAAGTGGGAGGAGTGAGCAGCTGAATGGTTACCGGCTGGGTTTTAAACCGTGACAGTGACTTAAGCACTTCCTAACCCAGAAGCTGCATCTTCGTATTGTGTTTATTATCCACTCTTGAATTCATTTCTTTAATCTCTTTGAAACCATTTTTCACCACAGCAGAGAAATACAAAATTTTTAGAAACGTTGAGTGAAGGAGTAGTGTTTGTTTGGTTTTTCTTTAAAGCTGCTCATCACTGGAATAGTTTTCTCTAGAAAATTGCACTTCAGCTGATAGAAATATCTAAATATCTGAGTTGTCTTACTAGCAAGGACTGTATATCTGATAGCAAGCTCTCCCTAGATTCTGTGTTATCAATTCACAGCAAACAGAAGTTTTGCAATGTTTTCAGCCACATATGCTGAATTACCCACTTGAATGAACTACACCCAGTACCACTTATTCACTTGAGTATATGCTCAGCTGTGTTTTCTATTGTGCCCACTATTTTATTTTGTCACAGACTGTTTTTTACACGATAGTGCTGCTATAATGTTTGTCTTCTAGGAGCAGCATATATAAAATGACATGCTGGGCCAGCAATTAGGCCTAGTTAGAAAAGAAAATATTTGGAGGTTGTTTATGTCAGGGTTTTTTTTGCTCTGTAAACTTGCATTTTTTTCTCACCTCTTTTATCTGTTTCCTCCTTGCAGCATTAGCCACTATGTACTGGTGATGTCACTGACCATATTTATGATGCTGATGAATGGGCTGGCCCAGCTGCTAACTACACAGAGACTTCAACTTTTCAGAGGGACTAAACACCATTCCACATGATGAAGTGATAGATGTTCCTGCCTTGTTCCCATCCTCAAGCTTCCTCTGAACCAGACTCCACCTCTGGAATGTAAATACAAGTTTGTGGACTGGAGTGCCAAAATCCCATCCAGGGATCAGAGTGCTCTGCTGATACAAATTAAGTGCTGCTTGTGACTGGAGGTTGCCATTTAGGCATCAATGGGGCTCAAAAAGCCTCAGCTTTCTTCTCCAAGTGTACGTATTTCTTGACAATAAAACCAGAAAAAAACTTTTTAGAAGAAATAGGCAACCATCTTTTGGGTTGGGTTTTTGTTTTAGTTGTTACAACTTGTCTGCCAGCTGTTTGTCTCACACATGCTCACTCTTAGTAGGAGTCTGCAAAGTCCTAGATTCATTTCATGTCTTGCATAAGCATCTCACAGACTAAAGCATAAAGGAAATCAATCTGGCAGATCACTGATTTGTTTGTATGTACCCAATGTGGCATGCGCATTTGAATATCTCTGAAACTGGCTATGCTTTCTGCAAGCTGTGTCAATATGCTTGTGAGAATATGTTGAGGCAGGTTAAGACTGGTGCAATGTGAGGCTGCTGCTGCTAGACAGCACCTTTTAGCTAACCTTGGTGTGAACTGCTGCTGCTGACCACGCTCTGCTTCTGCCTCCTGTGCTGGGGCGGGCTGAGCAGCATGACAGCTCAGGTAATTGATCCAAATGAAAAGGAACCTGATGAAAGAACTGTAAAATCACATTCAAATTCCCTGCTCCAGCTCGTGCCGGGGCAGGCAGGAAGGCTAGGACTGGTTGTTTCAGTGGCAGCCCAGAGTTAAATCAGCATAAACAGGTCATGAAACTGCAGCTGGAGGTAGTAGTTTGCATAGCATGATGCCATATGGAGGCTTTTCCCTTTGTTTCCTTGCTTTCATTTCTTTTTATGTTCTGCTCCTAATTACAAGCAGCCTGGGTAATGGCTGTGCCATGAATCAAACACAGACACAAGTTCCCTGGTTGTATGCTGATTACAAGTGAGAGCAAAGAGCCAGGGTGCTTAGAGGCTCTGCTGTTGCAGGTGCATCTGGGGACCCAGTAACCGTAAATCCATTGCAGCAGGCTTTGAGGTAGACTTGTACCTTTGTAGGCCTTCCAAGAGCAAACACCAGCTTCCCTACCACTACCCCACAGTTGAATAAGTAGCACAGACCTACACCTCACTGCTTCATCATTCCCTGAAGTCTGCTGTTGGGAGAATTACACAAAAATTGTATCTCCTGAAGCAAAAAATGTATCTCCTGCTCAGCAGGAGGCTGCACAGAGCTGGGTGTCCTGCCTTTGAAATGGATTTTTACATTTACACCATCATTTAAAGGGCCTTTGAAGCAGCTCCCTTTGCACAGCAGAGGAAGCAAGTGAAAGGAAAAAATTTCTTCTTTCTGCCCCATTATATGATGGCATCTCTAAAAATTGTGCTATGCAATATCCCTGTGTCACACCCCCAACTTGCAGCCAGGCCTTCCTACCTGGCAGCTGATGCATATGGGATGTGATGCTGGCAGCCAAGGCGAGACATTCGTCATGAGGGTTGCTCCAGTGCTCTTTCCAGCCATCTGGAATTTGGCCATGGTCACATGTCTGTTTAACGCTCTCGAAACTAGTCATCCCTCTGCAGGAAGTTTGGCTGGGAGAAACCAGTCACAAACCTCCATCTGCTTCTTGAGTGTTACAGAAAATATCCTGTCATGGGCCTGCAGTCATCTGTGCAGCTTTGGGCTGCCTCTTTACAGTGTCTGTAAAGAGTGGGAGTAGAGTGGGAGTAGTTTGTCCACTAGGTAGTGGTACGGTGAACATAGAATCACAGAATGGTTTGGGTTGGAAAGGACCTTAAAGCTCACCCAGTTCCAAACCCCCTGCCATGGGCAGGGACACCTCCCACTAGACCAGGTTGCTCAAAGCCCTGTCCAACCTGACCTTGAACACTGCCAGGGATGGGGCAGCCACAGCTTCTCTAGGCAACCTGTGCCAGTGCCTCACCATCCTCAGTAAAGAGCTTCCTAACATACAGTGTACATGCATCTTCTTTCAGTTTAAAGTCATTCCCCCTTGTCCTGTCACTGCTTGCTCTTGTAAGTCCCTCTCCAGCTTTCTTGTAAGGCCCCTTTAGGTACTGGAAGGCTGCTCAAAGTTCTCCCAGATCCTTCTCTTCTCCAGGCTGAACAAGCCCAGCTCTCCCAGCCTGTCTCCGTAGGAGAGGTGCTCCAGCCCTCTGATCATCATCACCCTCCTCTGGACTTGCTCCAACAGCTCCATGTCCTTATGTTGGGGGCCCCAGAGCTGAACACAGTACTGTACCAGAGGAGAGTAGAAGGGGAGAGCCACCTCTCTTCGACCTGCTGGTCACGCTTATTCCTACTAGGAATGTTGCTAGCACAACAGTCACGGAAGGTGTTTCACATCTGTTACAGACTATACCCACAGATTTCTATGTGGGAAGGTGGGCATATGCCCGCTGCTGGTAGTTGACCATAAAGAAAAGGCAAGGAGCAAAAAAAATGGAGTGGAAAATTGCTGCTAGAGCAAAACCTATGTGTAGGCATGGGAATCTGCCACACTTGTTCTCCTTAAATCCAGTGAGTCTCTGCTATGGAGAGCTATCCCCAGCTCAGTCCCAGCCTCCAGGTGTCTACAGTGTACTGTATCATTGCAGGGTTCTGTATCATCAGCTTTGTGTGACCTTCCTGATGCCTTGAGACCTCTATCTGCAGTGCTATCATTTCAGTACACACAGCTACAGGCAGCTGTACCACTGAGCATCCCAGTCTACATTGCTGGAGCAATTTTTTTTCAAAACTACTGTTTGTAGAGCAAATTCACTGATAGCAGCAGCTGAATAGCTGGCATTGGTGTGATGTGAAGGAATTGACTGAAAAAGTAGGAATGTGGGACCCACAGGCTGCCGCTCTGAAGGCACATCTTCTGCAAGCCTGTCAAAACTGTGTGTTATTTATGACAAGACCAAGTGGATATTCTACTCTCTAAGTGAAAACTCTGGACGTAAATACTGTCTGGTGCTGCAGGCTCCTGGGACAGTGCACAGGAGCTCAAGCCTAATGTCTTTTCTTACCACGGGGCATCTCACCCCACTGCATCTGCTGCTGCTCATCTGTGGTAGTAGGAATAATCCATATGCTCTGCTATGCAGGCAAGTGGAAATGGCTGTCTGAAGTACAACCTGCATCAATTACTCTTTCTGCTTATGGTCTCTTTCCACAGGGTAGGTTTTGAGTATTACGTCCATTCTCGTACGAGCAGAAAGCAATTGGTGAGCATGGGAAAAAGTTTTCAACACACGCACTGGTTTTCCCCCTGTGCTCCTCTGCAGGGGTGTGCTCTTGTTTGCCATTTGCTCTGGTTGGGCCATGGTGGTAGCAGCCTTAGCTGACCTTTCTCTTTCCCAGCACTGGTCCTTTGCATCTCTGCTGTTCGTTGATTCAGTTTGTAGCCGAGGCTGCAGGAGTGCTGGAGCACAGCTCAGGTGAAGAGGCAGGATTGGCTGTGCTATTCCTGTGTCTCCCCAGGGAAGGCTCTTGCCAGAGTCTTGGCCCGCACTTTTGGGTTTATTTCAGCACAGGACGGTGTCAGAAATTCTCCCACTCAGCTAATCTGCACAGCCCGTGGGGTGTGTGTGTGACAACGTCAGCTCTTCCCTCCCATGGATGCCTGTTCCTCTCCTTTCCAGAAGCAAATGTCATCAGCAATAAAAAGTCCTCCCCAGCCCTAGGAGCTAAGGTAGGGGGAAAAAATTGTACTCAGCTGAGTTTAAGCTTTCTTTGACTCTGCATGTAGGTCTTTGAGCATTATCCCTCTTCATGGAGTCCAGACAGGACTTGGGCCACAAAAGGGGGGGGCTCTGAGCCGGCAGAGCCTCACAGGCCAGTGCAGGTATCACTCAGCCCCTGTGTTTTCTGCTGAGGGCAAGAAGACAGAATTATTCCGAGCCCTCCTGCCTGCCTTCTTTCACCTGCAGCAGAATTGCAGGCTCTCTGACTCCCGGGGCAGGTGAGGCTCCAGACAGTGCAAACCTCCAGCAGGAAAAGATGGATAGATTGACACTGTTACCTATGCCTGGGGCTGCACGGCTGTTTCTTTTAACTATGCTCATATTATATAAACTTTTGCAAAGCCTGTATCTTCATGCTTTCAGAGCAATGAACCCATGAAGACCTAACCATAAGCCTGGAGTGTCCACCAGGTGGTTTAATGTGAGAGAAGCTATACTGAAGATCAGCTGGTACAAAGATCTTGTACTCTTCCATGCTAAGAGCTGTTCTCTGCTATTGTGTTATCAAGGCTGTACACTGCAGCCTTTTGATATCCGTGCAGGGAGTGAGCTGTTTCTTCGGAGATGATGAAGCTTAGATTGTATCAAGACCTCTTATGACTCAAACTAAATGACTTCCCCCTCTCTCTCACAGGGTATATCAGATTTTACAAGCTTTGGCAATTGCAATGCATGTCGTGGCTGTTAGTTTTAGAGCTGCTACAGCCTTCACATTCTTGAATGAGAAGATATGAATGAACGTTTGTGGACTTACCCAAACCTTGCTTTCTAGCATCACCCTTGAACCCTTGAGGTTTCTGGTTTGGCTACAGCATGAAATGTCATTTCAGTTCCTACTATGCCAGCTGTAAGGGTGTGGTGCTCGTTGCTTTTCAAATCCTTTCTGATTTGCTTTCAAATCCCTTTTCCTGTGTCCCTGGGGTGTTGAGGGTACTTCTCTCAGATGCCTTTGGAAAAGTGGATGAGAGCATGGAGGATGCCACGCTTGCTGCTGCATCCTGGTAGATGTGGGGTGCTGTGAGCAGGAGCCAGCTAGAAAGAATGTTCTGGGGAGCTACAGTTGTGGTGGAGAAGGGATAACATCTCTGCCTTGTACCTGCTGTGGGTGTGCTTTGCACCACAGTGGTGGGGCAGCTCCAGGTGCCCCTTCTCCATCATCACATGGCTTCATCCAGCCTGAAGGCAAGAAACTTTGACTGTCTTCTCCTGTGTGTTGTCTTAGGGCAGCTGCTTTGTGAGCTGTCATGTCTGGGGAAGGTTTGGGAACCTACCTTGCATTGCTGTCATGGGTAGGACAGCTCTGGTCACTTGTGAGGCAGGGCTTGTGGTGAGGTGGAACTGACTGGTCACAGTGCTGGTTGTCACCAACTCTCTCCTCAACTAGTCTCTCCTGGACTGCTTATGTTAATAAGGATGTGCAGGGTTGAATCCAGTTAATCAGCTGAAAGAGGCTCTGGATTCAGTTGCTTTCTGCAAGGGCTCCCTTCTCATCATGAGGCAGGAAACAGCTTTTTGGCATTTGAGGAGGTATGAAAAGGGGAAGGAGAAGGCTGAAATTATGGCACTCGCATCCTTCCCGTGACCTTTGAAATCCAGTTTGCCGATATTTTCTTTACTTGTTTATCTATTGACTTATGCTTGACAGTGAGCTTCATAACTTTCTGACTTTGAAGGCGGATAACATCAGGTGGGAATAGAGGAAAACACAACTTTTTTGTTTGTTTGACTTTCTATGTGAGTTGTAAGAACAGATGCCTTTTTTAATCATTTTTTTCCTTTAATGTTGCATAAGGTGAAGCTGACACACCGGTTTACCTTTCACTCAGGTCAGGACCACTAACAAACCTGTTAATGCTTGGAAATCATCCAGTGAATTCTCTGAGAGGGGGAGAGAGAAAGCACCACACTAACACACGCACCAAGATCCCCAGCCAGATGTGCTTGCAATGGGAAGTGACCAGTGATGAAGCCTACTTCTGCTCTGAATTTCTTGCCATCAGTAGCCCTGCTTCTCTGGATCAGAAGGTCCTTCCTGACCTGAATCGTCCTGTGATGCAGTGCACAGGCTGCCAACGTTTTTGCCTTGCAGCAAGCTGGGAGGAGAAATATGTCATTAGCATGACTCTACTGTTCCTGCCACCTCTTTCTCAGGGTGTTTGTAGTGTTGCTTCAGCAATACCTACCCAAGCCCAACCCCAAGCTTCAGCTGATCCGAAGGGCATGGATCCAGTAACAAACGTTGCAAAATTAAACCACTGGCATTTAGGGTTGGGAAAATCTCTGACCAAGGCCTAAACTCCTCTAATTAAGCTTGGCTTATCACTCTTGCAGAAATGCTAAAGGACAAGGCATTCTGAGTGCAGTTCTGTTATTGACTTTCTGTGGAATAACCTTTGTATATCTCAATAGACACGGCCTTTTGTGCTGGGCATCATTATTCTGTCGTCTTGGCATATGAGACAGTGCAAGACAAAAACTGCAGAGTAATTTCAGCAGAAGCTGGAATTTGGTGGTGTGAGTCCTGTGAGCACACAAGCAGAGACCAGCTCTGAAAATACTGTTTTATTTTTGTAGCTATTTCCATACTAAGTTAAGAGACACTAGAACTTACTGTTCAAAGCACTACTATCCAGAGCTATATTTAGCTGCCGAGATGTTTGTGTCTCCATCTCACTGTATCTCCAGAAATGAGTGGATGTTTTCCATCATGGGCTTTGCAGAGGAAGCTTGTTATATCTGACCTATTGTGAAAGGAAAGTATCTGTTTCACTGCCAGGCATTTTTTTCGTGCTAGCAGTATCTATCTTTGTGCATCTCTTCTAGCCCACATTGACACATTGTAATTTGTTTAAAATGCTTCAAACTTACTTGATGTACTTTAAGTTGGCAATTGGCTGGTGTTTAAAGGCAGAAGTAGAGAGGAAAACGCGCGTGTGATTTTTAAGGAATTAAGCAGTGAAGGAAAACCTCCCAGTGTTTGGGATGATGGCCAAATCTTCATCTGGGACCTGAACAGAACACAACCTTCCAAAACGTTGTCCCAGGCTCCTCCTTTTCCTGGGACTTTATTTCCCTGCCAGTCACACAGAGAACCCTGCCTATGATTTCTTCCCTGAGTGCTGCTGTCAGCAGTTGCCCTTGCAAGTCCCTCCTGCCCCTGCTCCTCCACCTATGTCTGGGTGCCCAGGACCCCACCTCCAGCCTGGCTCTGTGGCAGAAGCATTTTCAGAATCAGTGCCCAGGCCTAGGACAGTTCAGGGGACGAGCTCTGTCCTGTTTGGTAGGTCATGATGGGAACCTGTCTTTCATGGGGGAGCCCGTTCACTTGGTTTGCTGCTTTTGTTTGTTTGCTTAGGACTTTTTTTAATGATGCTCACAGCTTGGAGTTTGGTTTTTTCAGTTAATGATTGGGAGCCCAGCTGTCAGCATTAATTCATTTTAATATAATTCAATCTGAGAAGTGCTCAGGCTTCCTCTCAGGAAAAGTGGCTGACTGCATTTCTTTTTTAATTTCCAGGCAGTTTTCTTGACAGCAAAAAAAATTTCTACCAAAATTGCTCTACAGAGCAAGGGAACAGACTCCGTCGTTTCCCCTTCCTGGTACTCATTTCTTGCAAAAGTACCTGATGTCTGGGGAAAAGCAGTCTTTTCATTAGTGGATGCATGGAAGGCCCCACGGGCAGGAGTGCAGAGTAACTGGCTCTGCAATTTACAGGACTGAAGCTAATTGTATTTTAAGGCTCTATTTCAGTGAGGCACCATTGCCGCCTATCATTCCAATACAATATATTGGAACAGAATGGCAGTAACTATATTTGCTCTCCTCTTGGCAATTTTAATTCTTTGTGAAAAAAGGAGCTGTGAACTTTTGGAATACAAAGCAGCAGGGCACAGGTAAGTGGAGATGACATTCCCTTGTAGTTCACAGCAGTTAACCTCAGCAAGGGAAAGAAAAACCAAAATGGTCATTTGTTTTGGGGAGAATTACCTTGTGATCCATTGCAAACATCCTCCTTGTAGGTAGTTATTTAACTTAATCTATGTCACAGTTATGCAAATGTGCATATCATGCCTTTGACAGCTTGCTCACTTTCTCACTCATAGTGGCTGTATGTGTAAGATGGATCAATGTACACGTTCCTAAAGGCAAAACGTGTGATACTTGTCAGGTTAGAGCTAAATGGCGTTATTTATTTGTTGATTTTGCAAGTCTGTGAATACACCTCATTATTAAGAAGAGGAACAAGGTAATGATTCTGTCTAATTAACGGAGAAGTAACTTTCTTGCCAGTTCTAAGTGCTGTTTGATCTATCTTGGATGTCACAGGACTGGAGAACTCCTGTAAAGGGCTGAGAAAGCATTATTTGTGCTTGTTGTGCGGAGCTTTATGAAAGCAATTTACATATTTGCACACTGAAGCATAACTACCAGCACATAAGCAGAGTGATAAATGATTAACTATGAAAGATTGACAGTTTGGGCAAAAATCCAGCATAGCACTTAAGCATGTGCTTAACTTCAAACAACCTGGCTCTGCTGACTGTGGTGGGGCAGTGTCAGGTCCTCTCTTAAGTTCAAGAAACTGCTAGTGCACTTCTGTTAAGCATGTGCTTAAGTGACCTGGAGTGCCACAGTCTGCCTAAGAGAGCTTATAGAAGAAAAAGCTTTCTCATATAACGCTTAAATCAGGATGGCAACAGTACGTAGGACTGTGAACAGGCCAGAGCTTGTCACGGATGGAGCATCCCCAGCTCCTGTTGATGAAGTGGGAGTTGCTCAGCATTTCTCAGACTTAGGGGAAAAATAGAAGTATTCCAGCAAAAGACTAGTCTGCCCATTTCAGAACAAGTTTTGTTCTGTGTGTTTTGTTCCATTTTGTTGTCAGTTTTTGGGAACATAAACATACTGAATATTTTATTGTTGTTCTGTGAAAATCTCATTCTACTTTGGCCAAATATTGCTTTCACTAAATGGCTTAATTGGAAAAGGAATTGGGCCCAAAAAAGCCAAAACCCCGAACCTCCCAACAAACAGTGATTTTGTTTTCCAGTAACTTGAAACTTTTCTCCAGTGTTCATCTTGCACTGGCCTCACATTACCCACCAGGGATCCTGTTAGTAACTTTGCTTCATCACAAGCCACTTTATTACAGTACCTTTGGAAGCTCCTGAAGCTGGATGTGGAAAAAGCTGCTCTGAACCACAAGTGTTAAGCAAAAGTTGAAGGTCCAAATCGGGGCCATTCAATGAAGTTGGTTGAGACTCCATGTAACGATGCAGGAATGTTTTTATATGCTTCTTGAGTTACCTTTTCCACCTCCACCAGATACCTGAAAGCAATGGCTGCTGTACATTCATCAGGCATTCACTCAAGCACTCAATCTTCAGAAACATCTTGGTGGGCTTTTGCACTGCCACAGAGCAGTACACACTATTGTTGCATGTTCTTTGCTTTTTGGGAAGCTTTTTGACTCCATAATTTATTTTCTTTATTTTACTTCTGCTGATAATATCACTCTTAAAATATGTCTGAAGTTCATGGTGGTTTGGAGAGGCTTAATTAAAGCACATCAGTGTGATGGCATCTTTCATTCAGGAGGCATGCAGGAAGACAGTGATCTCCCTTCGACTACATGGATTCAGTGCCCAAAGCATAGGCTCTGGATAAATAACAAGAAACAGAAAAGGATGGTGAAAAGATTATTCTAGGGCCCAATTTCAGATCTAAGCAATAAGGTACTGGACCATATATTTTCCACAGCCAGGAAACAAGCAGCAAAAATTATGTGGAAAGTCCCAGAGACAGAAATAAGTTGGAAATATGATCCAGAGAGAATGGCTGAAAAATCTCTTTACAGGTTTGAGAGCAGGCTAGAAAATGATAAATTATCTCTGACTTATTTCAGGCTATCTTCAAGGCTTTTGTATTTCTCTTTTTCTTTTTTTCTTTTTCTTTTCCAAAATCAACAAGATTGCATAAAAATACCTGACTCCCTCAGCAATTTCTCTTCATAATGGGAATAGCTTGAAAGACACTGAACAATGATCAAACAGCATGACATACAACTACTATGAAAGTAGCCAGGCTTTTGCAGTCAAAGGGGAGGGAGGGTTGGAACTTTCTCCATACCTGTTTAAAGCATCAAAATAGACTTCATGCTTCTGTAATGCATGAACCTTGGATATAAGCCAACAACTGCCTAAACTAGCAGGAACTTTCCAAAGCCTGTGGAAGCCAATGGATCAAAAGGTTGATTGTACAGAAATCAATAGTCGAACTGCTCTCTCAATAACATAACTTAAAGGCTGGTTGTTACAAAAATCAAGTGCTTGAATTTTTTGTAAGTCTGTGATCATTCCGTATTCTATATACTGGACTTACCTATATGCAAATCCATCTGTCTTTCTGGTATATGCTATTACAAGTGCTACACTTCTGCAACTTTTCCAAGTAATGGTTCTGGTTGGGGGGATAAGCTGATTGTCATCTCATATCCAACCAATTGCACTCCCTCCAGACAAATTCTCCAGCTCCCTTGGTCTCAGATTTGAAATCCCCACCTTTACTCAAAATCCTTTTTATATTGGTCAGCTCACAGAATCATAGAATCACAGACTGGTTTGGGTTGGGAAGGACCTTAAGGCCATCTAGTTCCAGCCCCCCTGCCATGGGCTGGGACTCCTCACACTAGACCACATCACCCAAAGCTCACTGAGTATGGGCTGGAGCAACACCTGATCGGCTGTGAAGACAGAAAAATCACTAGCATTTTCATAATCAGCCCTGGCTCCTTGAGAGAAGGTACATTGGGGTAGATTTTATCACCAAAATATTTTATCTTGTCTGCAAAATCCTTCCTGCTTCTCAAATGCAAGATAATGCAGGCAGGCAGGCAGATATAAACTTTTAATATAAACCAGAAAAGATATAATGATAAATGTTTAACTGCAGTTTTCCATTCCACATGCTGACAGTAAGAAATGGGGGGAAAAATAGACATGTTAATGATGTTCTATCATCATCATATTCTATTGAGCTAACATGGAAGGAGGATGCACAATTACATGGACAGAAACTAAGTATACTTACTTCAGTTATTCTTCAGCTGGAGTTGTTTTTCAGTGTGCGAGCACAAAAAGCTCTAAGGAATAATACATAAAAATGCTATTATCTTTAGAAAAAGCAATGTTCAGCTGACTTGGCCATTATGTAGGTGAAAGCATGATGGGTACCAAGACTGCCAAGTACATTTGCATGGGATTAGTTAAATCACCTAAGCAGAATGTCCCCCCAGTCTGTTTCACCCTATGCTCAGATGCTGGGGAACAGTGAAGGTGCCACATTGCATGAGCAATTCCATCTTTTTTTCTGATAGAAGAGGTACAAAAAGGTGGAAAGAGACTGACTCATGTGCAAGTGGGGAAATCGGTAGCTCTGGGTTCTGTCACAAGCAGGGGACCTCAGGCAACTTAATGAAGTGTCTGGAATCACTCTTCTGCACTTGATCCAATTTTGAACAAAAGGCATGACACCAGAATTCCACTGCAATCCACAGCATTTGGTAGGAGGCACAGCCCACTTCAGTGAGCTGATGTTCCCATTTCACATGGGAATTGACTGTTTGAGAGGATGGCCCACCCTTTACCCCTTCTCTGAAATGTTAATAGCCCACCTGGGCATGAGAGGCAATTTCCTATCGCTACCTTTGTACTGCGTGTAGCAGGAATCTGATCTTGGTTGGCATCTCTGGGAACCACAATAAGGTGAGTAATACCTCCCTCCCAGCACTGGCTGAACACCATTTCACAGGTTTTGATTCCCTGGTGCCAATACAATCCAGTGATACTTGCTGCAGCCAAGACAGATGCTCACCTTTCCAGCATACCACTAGATGTGATTGCCAGGATGGATGGGGTCTTTCTGTGGGCTGGTTTTGTTCTGTTCCAAAGCCTTCATAGGGAATTTAGAGAATATGTCCCCAGGATATTGTGCTTTGGAAAACAGGCATAGGGATTGGGGCATGTTAGCTCAGCTGTGGTTTTATTTGCAATATGGGACATGAAATAACACAAAGTTTTCATCTGGCCATAGAAATGACTAAATAGAAGTACTTTACAACTTCGGGAGTGTTATGTTCTGGTCATGTTACCACATTTGCAGACACAATAGATGAAGCAAATTAAATTTTGCATGCAGTAAAGGAACGCGTTGTTAGTCACAGTCTTTGTTACTTTGCCTTTAAAGGAGTAAATACAAATAACTAGAAGATGTATCCTGAACATTTGGTAGGTTGAGGGCTTTTCTTGCCTTGTGCTTGTACATGTAATGTGTATGTGTGTGTATCTGTAGGTGACCTGTAAGCCGTACCTGCTGCACTTGTTACCTGATAGGTCTTACAGTATAGGAGGAGCCCCATGGGTGCACATGGCTCATTTTCACTCCAGTTGTATACAGCTTTAGCAATTTGTTTATGCAACTGACTGTATGTAATCATCAATAGCACAGTCTGCAATAAGTCCCAATTAACGTTGCTGTAGGAATCTTCCTTCATGTTTGTGCTGGCTTCTGTAGTTTTAAATGCTCAACCTTAATGATGCTTTAATGTTGTTTACCTTTTTTTTTATGCTGTGTTTGCAGTATAAAGCCCACAATTTATTTTATTTTCTTTGCCCAACAGGGTCATTTTTTTCCACTGACTCTTTAATAAGAATCCTTCATGAGTACGAGAACCATTTATCTTTATTAGTTGTATATTTTGCTCATCACCTCACTTACATTTAGGAATTAAGTATTTATTGATCTTTTCCATGAAGAAGAATGCCCCACTGCTCAGTAAGAACAATTACCACCAGCTTTGCACAGAGAACTGTAAGCAAAACAAACTTGCATTACTTCTGTAAGTCATGTCAGAAGTGGTAGGAACTGAATCCATCTTTTAATGGAGATCCTTGTGGGGTTATTAGGGATTTTTTAAAGAAATCTGTAAAATTAGCTGAGAAAGAGGGGCTTGCATCTCTCTGCTTTGTTTAATTTTATTTTCTGGCTTTGTGACACACAAGCAAAGGTGAAGGAATTTTTATTCTCTTCCCTACTTTTGATTATAATCTCACGCATAGGCTAAGAACTGGTGAGTGTTTGTTCTATCTTACATCATGTGAAACCTGTTCAGTGATAACTGAAAGTGATTAGCTTACTCTCATTTTGTTATGAATGAATTTTAAGGCTCAAACGACCAGTGTGGTTGGCTACCAGGTATCACTATGTCAAGCCTACAGCTCTGCCTGAAAGTTGCTGAAGACAGATGTGCAACCCTGAACAGAAAACTTTGTGTTCATGTTAGCAGACATGACAAATCCCCATCACCTGGGAAAACATGGAGCTTGTTTTAACATAACTTCAAATGGCAGCCACGCAATTTGATGCTCAATCTGTACCTACAGCACAGAAACCCCCCGTCAAGGAAGTCAGTCCCAGAAAATAACTCTAAAATCTCTTTCCACTCCCCAGCAATACCCTGTGTTGTTTGAAGTTGCATCCAGTGAGCAGAAGACTCTGCAGAGCCTGGACAAGGCTGTGCCTGTGTCCCTGACCCCTGGGTGCCCAGGCAGCGGACAGCTCGACAAGTGGTGTTTGCTGACCCAGTCTTGACCGCATACTATTCCCTGCAATCTCTTATTCTCCCAGACTGCTGTGTCTCATCAGCCTTGTAGAAATTCAATTATTTTGGAGGCTTATACCTCTGAGACTCCTTTGAATTCAGCTGAAATTGGCCGAGAGAGAGAGACAAAGAGAGGGATGCAGGAAGCCTTCTCTCCTGAGGACATGGGCTATTAACTGGCCTCTCTCTGTGCGTCCTTCCCCTCCCTTATCCCTTGGCAGTTGGAAATTAAAGACAACTTGTGCCCTCTAGTAGAAATCATCTAGGTAGATCACCCTTCTTTTGGAACAAACTGCCTCTGGGGAAGCAGCCCTCTGCACCTTGTGATCCAAATAGGCCAAAACTAAGCCCATCCTGCTGTTTTCTACCAACCCTCTTGAAGTCGGCAGGGTGCCCCCAAGACCTGAACTGTGATGCTTTATTCAAGATTGAGGAAGTTTGGGAAGGAAAGGGAGCTTCTGTCCCCCATGGGCTTGATGTGTGCAAGAGGCTGCCCTGCCAGACTGGGCCTGGAGCTGTGGCTCAGCCCCTCACTGGCCCCTCCTGAATGCACAAACCGCAATAATTGCTGTGGTTTTCCTACTTCTTTCAGCTGGGCTGGCACTGCCCATTAGGTGGGATCACCCTAAGGAAGGACACAAGAAAATGTGGGGAAAAGGCCTTTTCCCCAAAGCTCTTCACTGAAGGATGCATGGGGTTTAACACTAGTGGAGCCAGCGAGCTCAAACGGCTTCAAGCTGGATGCATAATTCCATGGTCTCCCATAAGAAACAAAACACTTTTTGCCAGCACTTCAGGGTTCGCTATTTTTATTTTGAAGGAAGAGAAACATAGGGAGGAAAAAGCCTTTCCTCAGCAGCACTGCTGACCCACTCGCAGCATTCATCAGCCGCACTTGTCCTCCTCTGCAGCGATAATGTCACCCCCCTCCTGCTCCTTTGGGCTCTTCTGACACATCAGTCAAGTGCCCACAGCAAGATTGCCACAAAATGTCTGTCGACAGGAGCGGCCCACAGCTGTGAGAGCTGCTACATCAATCGGCATGAGCACAGCACAGGGCCAAGCACCGAGGTGGTGTCAGGCATCGGGCCTTGCGCCATGCTCTCCTCAACACTCTTCTGTGCAACTTCTCCCACTTCATTTCTGATGGGTCAATTCCTCCCTGGGGACGCATCCCTGTGTTTGCTGTTATCCCTGCAGTGAAACACCTCTGTAATGATATATTTAAGCTCTACTGATATTGCATCTTCATTTCATTGTTTCTATGGCAGGTAAGTCCTTTCTTTGCAAGATGCTTCCCTCTAGCTAGGGGTATGTGGCCCTCCATGGAGGTGACCGTGGTGCTGGGATAAATGCCCCTGAGGGCCAGGAACCGCAGTGGCAGGAGGTCCAACTGGAAGCAAGGCTACCCTTTGGTGTTAACAACCCTGGCTTTTATGTTAAGGCGAGCAATGCACATTCAAATGTGCACGTCCCATCTATCTGTCTTCCCCACTGCTCTTTCCAGTCTAAGATGTTGCAATGGGAGGACCACGTCCCTCGGCTGCCACGGTGCTGAGAAGAAGGAGGTCAGCTCCGTATGCTTTGCTGCTACACACTCTCCAAGGCAAAACCAGGATTCTCCATGGGGAGGGCTTGGACCCAAAGGGACTGTGCCCACCCAGAAGAGCCCAGGGTTCTTCAGCAGGTTTGTTGCTGTCAGTCAGAATCGGCCTGGATCAGCCTGACAGTGAGTGATATGTTATCTGGTGGCATTAATGCACTCGCAGCTTCACCCACGTCAGGTTTGTGATGAAAACTACCCTCCTTTGCTACATCCTCCTCCTCCCCAGGACTGACTCTTTGAAAACCACGGCTGGCTTTCAAAAGGTGGCAGCTGAAAGAGATAAGCAACGTGCGTGCCCATGAAAGCTAACCGTCCTGAATGAGCTCATGGGAAAATCTGATCTAACCTGCCCGTCTGAACAGTGTTTATAAACACCGCTACCCCCAGGATTAGGCAGCCCAGCCTGGCTGCACTGCTGCGCTCAGTAAAAGCAGCTGTTTATGTTTCAAACCTTCTGATGTAGCAGGGTTTTATAAAAAAGTCACAAGGTCACACTTCTGTTTCACTTTTTTTTCTTTCACCCAAAGCCTCTAAAGGAACAAGCAGTGCTTCAAAACACTGCTGCCTCCATTATGTAAACATTTCAGGATGCTGATGTCACGTCCCCATCCCAAGCCTCAGCAAACGTCAAGATTTATTTGTCTTTGGATCTATAAAGGAAACCCTAATTCATTCTACAGACCAAAGCCTCGCTGGATGTAAATACCTACGGGTGGACACACTGAGCTGGTTTGCACCAGCTGATGAGCTTTAACTGGGATGGGAGGTCACTGCTTTTGGTCCACTCGCACGTGGGCATGGGGACCCCAGCTCTGCTGCCAGTGCTCTCCCAAGGCAGCCCACCGACATGCACGCAACACTCAGTGCCTCCTGCCAGGGCTCTGCTGCCGGTGGGAATGGGGTCTTCCATCAGGTCTGGCCACAGTGTGCCTGTAGCCCCCCTCCTGGGTGGTGAGCCACTCCGAGGGGTGCTCCTGGGCTGCAGGTTTCAGGTGGCCTGTTTAGGCAGCGGGGTTGGAGGATTATGGGAAATAGCTGGGGGATGAGGATCTGCCTGCTGAGCCCAGGAGGTGGGATGGCTGGGGGCTCTTTGGTTATGCTCTTTCCGATGGCTTCCTCCTGCCCTGGCGTCTTCCAGGTATGTGTCTTGGGCTTGCTGTATGGGGTGTTTGGTGTGCGGCTTTTGTTTCTAAGGCCTTCAAAGCTGCTAGTATAGCTGTGCTGGATACCTATGCTGTGTTTCGCTCAGTGTCCCTGCTGGTCTCTTGCTGCACATCATGGCTCCCATGGCCAGCTGCTGTTGAAGGGGGTTTCCCCCTCTCTGCCCTAGCAGCTAAGTGAAGTTCTATGCTGATGCTTTTGTGATACCACAGGAATATGTTTTTCAGCTGCTGTTTATTGTAAAAGCATGCTGATCCTCTGCTTACACCCTGGTGGGAATGGAAACCCTGGCTGGTTTATGTTACTTGCCTGTCAGCATTTTCACTAGATGAGATTGAAGGTTAAAGGATGTTCACTTAGGACCATAGGTGGGGGATACTATAATAAAGTTCATAAAAAAAATATATTTCACTTTGCTTTAAGTATTTGTTTTTGGTTTGGTTTTTTTTTTGTTTTTTTGTTTTGTTTTTTTTTTTTTACTATTTCTGCAACCCAGCTCTCTTTTTGGGGTGGTTCATTAGCTCCTGCCACTGGGGCTGGCATATTCTGCTGCCTCTTCCTCCGACTCTAAAGGTGGCTGCTAGAGAAACTGTTTTGGTTGCCATGTTCCTTTATGGAAAAGCTTCTTTTCTTCCTGTCTCATTGCTTCTTGCTGCCTGAGACTTACCCCTGGGACCAGGCTCTGTAAGGACTTGCATCATTTCTGTCTTCCCTCACCCCTTTTTCAGGTTACAGAATTTACATTTCTATTGAACAAGCAATTACCTCATTCCCGGCTTCAGGCTGCAGCTTTACATAGGAAAATACTGTGGTGCCACTCTATAAATGATATATTATGAGAAATGTACAAACTCCCTTCATGATTTAGAATTGATAGCTCCCCAGAAAATTTGCATACAGCCTAAATGCATAAATACAACCGAAGAGTGATCTGAGGACATGGTTCCCAATTCAGTGCGACATTTGCTTCCCATTTTATTAGGTTTTCTGGGACTCCACCCCAAGTAGCTGCAGAAGAGATGCTGGGTTCCCATAGCCGATGATGGGCAAACCATCCCACTGCCTATACATATACACCCCCCAAGAAAATCCATCAAAAAGCCTTGCCCTTCCCCAAAAGCTCAACTCTTTCAGAGTTCACATGATGATCTTTGACAAGGTGGTTTGGAAAACCACTCTTAACTGAAAGGCAAGGCTAAAGAGGAAATGTTTTGCTGAAAAGTGACCTCTATCTCAAAATCTAGCTCTCCTGTGCCTAGTTGCTGTATTTAAAATGTTACCAGAGAGAAAAAGCTATTTTGCAGCAAGGTTTCTGTGAAGAAATGTTGATTGGTTCAGTGCAGAAGTCAGAGTTGCAACAGAGGGTAACTCTTCACTGAGCCGCTTTCACGGAGTATTCCAAAAAACAAGCCTCTGATTAATTTTCTTTTTACTGAAAAATACTCTCTGTCACTTGCTGAGCCATGTCTGGCAAATTTCAGGCTAACAGTTCTGTATGGCAAAGCTGGGCTGGCACTGAAATAGGGCTTTACATTGGAAAGCAACTGTGACCTTCTGTCCTTTTTCTATTGACTCTTTATGATGGATGTAAATCCATGAGATTGTCAAAATGGGTCTGAAGGGCTCATGTGTCATAACCCTATGCATACATATGTTTGCTCTTCTCAAGCAGGGATAATGTTCATAATTTGCAGCCAAGATTCATAGATGATAAAGCAGCAATGAAATGTGTAAGCTTGCTTGATGTAACCCTCCTAAAAATAATTCCTAGGATTAAAAATCCCTGTCAGAAAGCCAACTAAATGGTAAAGCTAATAACCTCTGCCAGGGCCTCAGGCATAGGTTGCCACCTAACAAACGGTTGGGTTTTGTGGACTTTTAAGAGCAAACATCTACAATACAGCTCATGGATTAGTAATACTATGATGCAACTTAGTGACATTTTAGAAGCACTGGGGGGAAAGTCAATGCATATATCTTGCAGTTATTATCCACTTGAAAACAAGAGCACTGAGTGTAGTCTTACAGGCCTTAAGGTTTTGACTGTTTTTTCTGTTAAAACAGAAGAGCAGTAGTTTTTGTAACAGTTACATGCTAATGCTTTCCTTTAGTGAGGGTAATCCTATTTTATAATTAATTTCTGTTAAAAATCATACCACTCTCCTTCCCCATAATCTCACAACACATTTACAGTGATAAAGGCTGCAAATGAGCTTCGTTCTGCTTATTACTGAGGGGTCCATGCACAGTGGAGCATGGAGATGGGCCTGTCCTGCGCAGGGGGGTCCTCAGCAGTGGGTAACCCCTTTCTCGGTCACTGAAGTTTGCAAGGGTTCAAGAGCTGTGAGAAGGCACAGGGCTCCCTGTGAGAATGGGATCAAGGTATGCGATGGACTGTAAAGCCTCTCTAGAGTCCCTGCTCCACGGTGGGGTGCAAATGGGACCAAGGGTACTGGCGGTCCTGATGCCCTGCTGCAAAAGAGTGAGCCTGGGCAGGTGGGTGATAACCGCAGTCAGGTTTTGTGTTTGGTTGCTTGGGTCCAGAGTAGGCATGCTCATCCTACAAAATGTTCAGAAAGGGAATTTTCTTATTCTTTCTCTTGATCAAAGAGTTTATTTCCTGGGTCCTTTTGCTGGATGACAGCATCAGGATGAAACTGTCACCCCTTTCATCCTCATGGGTCTGTCTTTTAAAATCTAACTGAAATGGCTACCTGGTAGGGAAGCATGTTTTAGTATAGTAGCTCTTAAAAGTGTGTTCAGAAGCATCAGCCTAATGGATATCCACCTGTGTGAGTTTTTAGAAAACCAAAAAAGCCTGGACAAACTAGTCTAAAACCAGCTCCAAGCTCAGAATAAAAAATGAAAATTGGAAAATGCAGTCAAAGCTTTCATAATTGAACATTTCTTGATTCCTGGTATTAAGAAAGGAAATGGATCTCCCAGTTTTTGGTCCTGCAATCTGGGGGGCAATATCTCCAAGAAAAGCTAGGAGCAGAGATCCTTAAGAAGATTTTGCTTTTAGCAGTTCACCCATTGCTCATCTTAGCATGAGGTCTGCAGTTGAGGAAGCCATGCAGTTTGTAATCTTCTGGTCTGTTGGTTTAGGTGGGGCTGGGTTTTTCGTTTCTTGATTGTTTGGGGTTTTTTATTTTGGGAAAACAATTTTAATGAAGGGCCAAATTTACTACAACACTTGAATGCCACAAATTGCCACTGCCTTGTAATGCTCCATCTTGATAAAAACATGAGAACACAAAGGTTTTTGGGGGCTGGAATTGACTGTTCTGCACTATTTTTCTCTCTCCTCCTCTCCCCCTCTTCCCTTCCAGAATCACTGATGCATCTCTAATAGGAAAAACGCAAAGTGTGCAAGTTGTCTTGGCACTGTGGCTCAACGTCTTGTCATGTTGCACTATTATGTTGACTCTTCTACACAGGGAGAGTGCATGAAAAACTCCCAGAATCACTGTTCTGGTTCAGGCAGCCACAAAAGCAATTCCCCTTTTTTGTTGGCTGTGGGGAAAGATTGTCTGCAGAGACAGGCAGCTTGGAGCTGATCCGCTGGTTTGACTATAAGAGCTGTATGGAGGAAAACCAGCAGCACACTGCAGACCTAACTCTGTTCAGACATAGCTATTGTTTCAATCGCCCACTTTTTTGGATGCAGAAAGAAAAGAGAAGGAGCTGCAGAATTCTGTTTCTAAAACCTGACTGTGTTCTTTGGTCATAATTATCTTATAAAATGGGAGGGGATGAAATAGGGAAACTTGACTCAATTGTTTTCAAGACTTCTGAGGCATGAATTCCATTATTTTGGTATTTTGTGGTTATGCCCACTGAAGTATGAAGCCCTTCAGCTACATGTGTCTGTCCATATGTTTTTATTTTAAGGTATTTATAGAGCTTTACTACTATGGTAGCTGTGCCTTTCACAATCTATAGTTCACCACATTGCTCTGAACTAATATTGGTGGTGGTCCCACTCTTTGCACAAAGGGAACTGAGGCAAAGCATGCACATTTGGGGAACTTGTGGGAGGGTTCTTTCTCATTTAAAGAAGCGTATTTGCTTCAGTATATGTTTTATTATCATGTTTAACCTACTTGTCAGGTCTTGAAGAACTTCAGCACAATGATTCGGAAGCATTAAACCCTATCCCAGATGATGAAGCCGATGCTGTAGTGCTTATAGCTCCCACCTGCCTCATATCACATGCATCCCATAACATAGACTTAGTGCAGTCTGCTGCAGGTAAGAAATGGGACCCTGTCCTTTCCAGAAGCAAAGAGTCCTTGGCAAAAGCAGATTGAAAAAGCTCAGCAAGGAAGCAAAGACCTTCATGCCCCCTTTTCCACTTGGTTACAGAAGGATTCATAGCAGACCTAAGGCTAAATTCTTTGATCTTAGAGAAAAAACTTCCTTTTTCTCATTGGCTGTGGTTTTTGTAGTGGTGTTTCATGAAAAACAAGGGTGTTCTCTGTTCTACTTAACAAAAGCAGCAGCAAAACACCAGGCTGTTAAATTGCTGGTTGCTGGTTTGCTTACACAATGTGTACCCTCTGAAAATGCTACCTTAGGTCAAAATGAAACTGAATAGTAGAGCCATTTGACTGCTAAGGAACAGAAAAGGCAGGAAGAATAATGCAGCAGCATATTTGAAAACACTTGTTATAGGCTTGGTTGGACAAGTATTGAAGTTAATAATGATATCTTCAGTGGGTTTGGATCAGGCTTTTACAGAAAAGCATTTGGGCTCATTCTATGGTTGGTTTATATATGAAAGATCTGTGGTTTGATGATTGCAACAGAGGACGCCTCAAGGGGTTTTACAAAAGTCACTTGCATATGAGCAGCAGCCTGGTCACACTCTGTTGGAGCAGGGGCCTGGGATGATGCTCTTGGGGGTCATTCCCTGCTCCCTGCTCTCAAACCTTGCTTCAGTGATTCTGACACTACGGTGATTAGAGTCCCTTAGAAATTTGCATGGTTACAGTTGTTCCAAGCTGTGATGTTGACACACTAGCTCCACTATTAAAGTTTACACACGAGCAGTCAGTCCTCCTTTATCTGAAAGGCATGCCAGCCAGAAAAGGCCTCTGAAGATATTCTTGCCTCTGCGGTGCAAACCATTTGGGTTCAGGCATGTTAGTGCTATCTCATGGGAGGTCTTTGGACTTCCCAGGCCTGGTTGGTTATCAGAGGTGAATCCTTACCCCCAGAGCCCTGCAGTAGCATCCATTGTGTGGTTCAGCTTGGAGCTGGATGCTTTAGGCAAGACTCTGGATCACAGCTCAGAATCCCATACTGCAACCCTGCAGATCTGCTGTGCCAGGGTGTATGCAGGCACCCCATCATCTCTGCTGAAGTGACCATGGGTCCAGTCAGACCTGTCAGGCTGTTGGGCATTGGCTGGCCCAGAGTACCTGGGGAACCTTGTTGTGTCAGTGTCTGGAAGGTGCTGAGGGAAAAACCCATCTGCCTCTGCTAAGTTGTCTGGCTAGTTCAAGCTCCCTACTACACAAAAATGGGGCACCTCCTCCTGCAACTGAGCTGCTTTGGAGCCATTCTTTGGCAGGTCACTGTGTTGGGGCAGATCAGTCTCCTAAAGCTTGTGCTCACTTTTCATAGAGCTAGTTTCAACTCACACAGTGGGCTGCTGCACGTGCTAGTCTGCAGCCAAGATAAGCCACATAGCTGAAAGTTGTCTCTCTGTAATTTATTCCCTGCTTTAACAATACATGTTCTAATACTGGTGTCAGTGTGTCCACATAAGCATGCACTTGCTGCACTGCTGGTTTACCAGTACCTAACCCATGACCTTCTCTCCTTGTCTTTTGCTTGTAATACAAGAAAGGTAGCACAGATGGTCAGTGAAGAAAAAAATATGATGTACCTTCACTGTATTGTTAGCTGAAGTCACCTTGCCTTTGTTAGGGTCACATCAAGATATCTGTCTTAAGGTAGCATGGTGCTTCTGCAGGGAAGACAGATGACCTGCAGGATTTCAGGCCATTAGACCAGAGAGGTTCATAACACCTCTCTGCCCTGCTCTCACTTTGTAAAGGGAAATTTTCCACATAAAATATCTGGTAACTCTCCCCCTGAAATATTTAATTCCTAGTGAGTAAAGCTTTAGAGAGGGCCGTAAACCCCAGATAACATGGCTTTTGGGATGCTGAGGTGATGCTGTGGCTTGCTCACAGTGTGAGTGTGGATTATACCCTGGTGTTGGCAAAGCATTTAGAAACTCTCCAAGAAGAGCACCCTAGATTCATAAGTCATGTGGTATAAGGCCAGAAGGGACTATTAGATCGTCCAGCCTGACCTGTGTAATGCAGGTCATAGGATTTTGCTGAATAATTTCTGTTCCAGTCCTGCAACTTCTGTTTGAGCCACAGTGTACCTTAGAAAAGAACATGCAGTTTTAACTAAATGCATCCAGAAAGTAAGTTTAGGGCTTTTTTGTTCAGTGGTAGTTTGGTTTAGCAGCTAATTACTCTTGATGGTATGTGATGAATAAAATGAACTGTATCTTGTTTCTAAGCTAAGTTTCCAGACCTGAGATCTCGTTATGCTTTTGCCTCCTACAATGAAAAGCCATCTACTATCAAAAATATTTTTTAAACATGAAAGCTTTAGCTATGACTTACAAAATCCTGGAGCTCAAGATCCTGATTGTTCAACTGGACACAATGAAGAGAATGTTTTTGTTCCTTAGATCTCACTTCTTTTTCTGTACATCTATTATGCCTGCAGAACGGACTTGGTATTTGTGGAAATTAATAAAATATCATCTATACATTAGCAAACACGATTCAAATCCTGTTCTTCAGTCAGGTGGAGGAATTACCTCCTGCCTTGGTTGAAAAAACCGTCAGCTGAAACAAAAAATGATAGTAGAGCAATGCAAAGCATTTCATCAGACCTCGGAAACAGTTGAACTTAGCCTTGGGCCAGAAGCAGAGAGAGCTTGTGAACCTCAGCTCATGCTGCAAAAATTCAGCTGTGAGAAACGCTGCTGCTCCTCCTCCCATGACAACTTGCACCTTCTACCAAGCTCCCCAGAGCCACTCAAGGAGGATGTGGAGGGAGACGAAAGCAGACAGAAGCAGCTTACATTGCCTGTCACCACTCATTTTCCCTGGGGAAGGATTTGGTTTTCCTTCCCCACTTTTCCCTTAGTGTGTGGGGATGCAGGGTGGCATGAGAGTGTCTGAGGCATCCTTGATGTAAACTGCCTTGTGTTGTCCTTGAAGGACTTTCAGGGTTGTTGGATACTAAGGCTGCCAAGAGGAAAAGTAAATAAGCAAAATAACTCACATCTCATCTGATAATGTCTGTTGGAAAGGGGAAGCGTGGCATACTTTTGCTAGAGCAAGACATCTCCATTGGAAGCTCTCTGCTGGTAAAGTGCTCCTGACACAGAAGCAGTTTACAAGAGTCCCCTAAACTAAATATATAGTGACTGCAAAATCATGTTATTGCATCTCACAACTTCTGTTCTTAAATCATAAAATGGAGCTGCTTGCTGCAGCTATGCTAAAAACATTAAGTGTGGGCATGACTCAATTCAAAAGAATCTCTGTCAAGGTGGTTGGTGCATCTGGTTAGTCACCACAGTGAGAAGTCAACTGTGAGGAAGAGCTGCATGATTAGTGAGTTTGTTTTAATACAGAAAGCAAATTCACAAAGAGTAAGGGTTACACACAGGGTTACCACATAACTATAATCTCTGATAGTTATGCAAAAGATGCTCCACACCTACATAACTGCTTTGATGTTTAGGTCTCCTCCAATAGGTGGTTACTGATACTCTCAGCTTCCTATTTCAGCAACCTACCCTAATTTCCCTTTTATTTTGCAAGTTCTCCAGCTATGCCTACACTGGAGAAATGTGCTCTTATAGACTGGGGTCTGCAGTGTGTTGTACAACAAGAAGCTGGTCAGGAGTGAAGCACCTATGAGTTGCTGGGTTAGCACCAATACTTGGCCAGCTACATGAGGGTTTCCATCAGTGAGCCAGACACCATTGCACCTTCAGCCCTCCATGTCTTACTGTTCCTATGCCATGGCTGAGGGGGTAGCAAGAGAACTGTTAAAAGCGTCCCCTCCACTTAACATGTGTCCATTCTAGAGTAGAGAAATCCTTGGTGGCTGTTTTGGATGTGGTCATCATTATCTCATCAGCTTCGATAGCCCCCACTGGCAGCTCTTAACATCCAAGTTGCTCTTTATTTGTTCTGGCTTAGCCTCTGCTTGTTGGTGTATAGCCCTTCTGAAAGAAACCAAATCAAATGGAAGTTGGAGAGAAAAGAGAGTACATACAAGTGATACCATAATTCATAGGTGTGATGAAACATACAGGGGAAAGTGAACAGCAAGCTTGACTGGAAAGCTCTTGCCATAGTTTTGTGAAGACCCGGCATAAAGGAAATATACCTCTTTTTCTTGGCTGCTTGTTCCTGCCTCCTTCTTTGTTTTGGCACAAAAGGTGATGTAGCTGGGGATTGGAGTACTGATCTAGCTGAAAATAAACTTGAACCAGCAGTCTGCTGAGTTACTGGCTGCAAGTTGTGAGCGATCTGTACAGAGTTTCCTAAATCGGTGCAAAACCTAATGTCGGATCTTCCTGTGAAAAGCAGTCACTACCTATCCCCCCAGCCACACTGCTTTCCCTGGTAACTACACACAGGAAAGCAAGCCAAGCTAGGAGTCCATAACTGTTTTGATAAACCAGACTGATCGCTTGCCAAGTCATCTGATGTTATTTAGTTTTATCTTCACATTTTTTTTACAGCCAATTTCTATTGTACACCTAATGAAACCATAGTGCTGCTGTCTGCTTTGGTAATTGTCTTTCCATTGACTGGTGTGTTGGCAGGTGATTGATGGCCTCAAGCTGCTGTGTAGAAGACCCAACAGTAGCAGTGCTTCCAGGGCTGTAGCAGGTGCTTTGATGTTGCTAACCTGGAGTGCTGCATTAACATTAGACTGTAACACATACAAACATAAGTACCATTAATTTAATTGAGATGGCTACCCTGTAGCCATCACTCATATCTGAATGCTTCATAGTATTACATTAGGCATTTCTGCTATCCCACTTGCAACGATTTCTTTCCAATGAAAAGGCCCATCTAGCACTCGCAAAAGGGTGGTTTATGTGGGCATTTGTTTTCTATAAGTATATAAAGAGATATCCCTCTAGATGTATAATAAACACCTCATAAAGCAGCTTGACTCTACATGGAGATTTGCAGCTGTGTTTACATAGCCTGACATGGCAATATCCATACATCATCCCTTCCTCAAGGAAGTTTTGCTTCTCTTTTATCTCTTCTTGCCATTTAGAAGCTCTGAGTTAGAATTTACTTTGCTCCCACATGACCAAAGCTTACCATCACCCCGTTGCAAATGCTTCTCAGCAGATGTTGTGGAAACATGACAGCATAATAAAGTGGTGTACTTCCTTGATCCAAAAGCAGTTGTAAGAGGTGTACTTGGAAGAGGTGTGCTTCAACTTCAGCATCGCTGGTGGGAATGCGACTTGAAATAATGAACATCTAGGTCAGGTTTTCCTCATGCTTTCCTCATGCCAGCAGGCTGTGAGTCTCTCAGTCTTCTTGGCTAGAACCATGCTTATGTGAGACCATTAACATGCTTTTCCCCGAACCTCTCCAAAGATGCTAACAAATTAGCAAAAGTGCTCTTCCTTTTCTGCTCTGCTGGTATCCTTTTTTATCAAGAAATGGGTTCTGCAAAATTCATCAGCGGAAAGCAATTCCTTGTCTCTGTGGGCGGCATGGTGCTGCAGGCACTGAGCTCAGACGTTTCAAAGGAATTCCTACCTTCTGGTTTGATTAGCAAGGCTTTGACTTGCTGGGGTTTTCTGAACTTGCTCCAGGAGCTCAGTTAGGCAGAACTGCCTTGTTACTAGGTCCTGCTCTCTTGTGTGCTGTCTAAGTAGGAATTAATTTGTTCCTTTGTTACAAATCAGGCAGGGCCAATGGAGCCTGTGACTGTACACATCCTAAGGATACCTAAATAACATAATTAGACTACATATGCATGTGTACATATGCAGAAACGCACACTTCTCTACTACTAGAAGTTTCCTGAGGTGGTAGGAAACTACAGCTTACACTTACTGCTCGTGATTACAGTTGCAGTAGGTAGAAACTCCTGTCCCCTTGTGCTGGGCATCTTCTATGCATGGTGGCTAAAACTTTTCCTCTCCAAAGAGCTGGTATGGGGCTTCCTCCACACGGTGTCTGTGGAAGGTCATGCCTCCTTTGCTTGCCTGCTGCTGGTTTCCCTGGCTGCAGCGAGGCAGAGGTGTGAGGATGGAGGGCAGGAGATCTAGCAAAGGCTGCTGTGCTGCAGCCCTGGTCATCCCTTCTGGCAGCTGTTCTCCAGCATGATGGCAGTCATCTGGAGATCTCTCTGGGTGGCTTCTGGGGAGGGCAACATGAGCCACAGCTGAGGCTAAAGCTCTGCCTGGTTTGGGCAGTGGTGATTTGCAGCAGATCTAAGTGGAGCGTGAAAGCAGACTGTCTACTCTTCTTCCCAGCCACCACCCCCTGAGCTATACAAAACCCTGGGTCATGCACACCCTGGGGGTCCTTGGGCTGAAGGATAAAAAAGCAATTGAGCTTGGTGTGCCTGACTTTGCTTCCCTTTGTACTGCACATGAAAACTCGATGCACAGGCCTGAGGCTTTGAGAGAGTGGGATAGAAAAGCTGTGTTTGTTTGCGGGCAATTCTCTGGTGCAGAATTGCACTGTAGGCTTCCTCTGGAGATCACAGAATATTTCACAAGTCTTCTAGCCTCATTTTCACAGAGAGAGATGCTGTGATGAAGGGAGGGGATGCTTCCCCACAGGTGGATAAGACAAACTCGGCAGGCTGTCCCAAGGGAGAGGGCTGTTTGCTGAGATTTAAATCCACAGCAATGTTATACAGATTGAAAGAATAAACTTGCCATTAGCCTAATGTAAATAGCTCTTCCATATGTTTGGTCTACTCATCAAGCATGTTTTCAGTTCCGCCTATTATGCTGTTAGTGCTCAGCAACGTCTGTAGAAAAAGCGCAGAAGGAAAACAGTGCTTCTCTCCTTGCCCAGGCCTGGGATGTTTCTTTCATGTTCCCCAGAACTGCTTATCATTCTCTAAGAATTTAACTGACTCTTTGTCCTGTTCAGGAAATGCCCTGTCAGAAAGAATTCTTCATCCAAGTGGTTTATATCTCACAGTACAGACTACAGGGGTCGAGTCTAAAATTGCTTTATTCCAGATGCTCATGCTTGATTGTCCATATTCTAGAACTGATAAATCTGTATTTTGTAGTAGTTCCCAGAGTGTCCTGCAGGTGAAGGTGAGAATTTCAGAGCCAACACTAAAGCAGCATTATGAAAAGGGAGCACAATGGAGAAGCAGCTTCCACCACAGCCACTGTAGGCTGTCCTTGCCTGGCACTATGGGCTTGCTTTCATAGTGGCAAGGTTCTGGACAGTGATATTTTACAGTGTGGGCAGGATGCCTTAGTTGTTCAGGGTAATGAATTTTGGCTGCTCTCAAATCTCTGTATGACTGTGTGTCTGAGAAAGTGCATGCTGCTCAGGTTTCATGGGCTTTCTCATCCTTGCTGAGGCGTTGTATGATAGCTGCCCTCACTTTTCCCACAGAGCATCCTTTAAAAGACGATTGGGCAAGGTGTAAGTCACAAGAAATGTTGCAGAAAATTTCCACCGAGATTTCCAGCAAAATCCTTCTCCTGTGCTTCCTCTCTAACTATTTTAAAGTAGTTTGAGGTTTTTCTGCTTTTGTTGTTTTAATGTTTTTCCAGACCTCATTTTAAGCCAGATGCTGTTGTGACCATTCACACACACGTGTGGCAGACAGGACCATGTAGTTGAGTACTTGCATATGCCTTCATGCTGCTTTCTGTAACAGTAAAGTGTTTTCTCTACATTGATCAGATGGAGATTCTCTCCTCACTCCTTTATGGTGTGCTCTTCCTCTCCTCCCTTCTGTCACCTACTCAGCAGAGCTGTGTGAACTCCCTTCCCACTTGGGTGCACACTATAGTGACCTGCCAGCTAATCTCTCTGAACTTGCTCGCGCTGCTGCAGCCATCTTTGCTTGAGGAACAGCAGGCTGGCAGCCCTCCAGTCTGCCTGCTGGATTCGGGCCAGATATTTATTGCAAAACTTCTGCTCCTCTTGGACTTTGCAGCAGTTTTCATCCCCCTGGGTGACTTGCCTAGTACCAGGTAGAGAAATCCAATAAAAGGCCCTGGGAATTGGCTCTGTGCTCAGCAACACATAGTTGCTACTGACTCAAATACTGTTTCTTCTACAGCAATATATAGGGACTGTAAAACCAATAAAAGGTACTTTAACTTGTGACTGCTAATATTTTGGTGGGACTGTGTGGCAGGGAAAAAAGCTACTTATGATGGGAATGGAGCTGGGGTCTACATGCCAGAATCAGTAAGAATCATTGGAAGACATGCAGAAGAGCAATAATTTTGCCCTTCGCTTCACTTTTGGACCAAGACTTTATTTCTTTCTCGTGCAGTATAAAGACTTCTTTCCTTTACTTCTATTTATTAAAATGAACCAAACAAGCTGCATTTCTCTGTTTTTCACTTTAGCCTCTGCTGCCGCACCCTATGCAAACGTGCCCACAAAATCGGGCTCTTTGCCTACGTTTGATGTATAGGTTCAGAGAGGCTCCTCACCAAATAACCCCACAGCAATGGGAACCAGTACTCTTGATGCATGTCAGTTAACTAAGTGCCTGTACGCCAGGTTGCAGAAGTGTTGTTTTCTTTGCACAGGAGAGAAACATCTGTGAGCTCCTCTGACAGAAGAAGCAAGCGTACATACGAACTGTTCCTCAGCGTGAAAACTCCTGATTGTTGATCTATATTACCCTGCACACAAGCCACCTCTTGTTCATATATATTTTAATATGGAATGTGGGAAATCAGTGTGAGATTGAGGCAAAATGCAAACCTCTGAAGGCAGCAGAGCAGCTGGAAAAACACCTTTATCCTACATTCACTAGTGGCATGTAAAAAGGTAACCCACAGCCAGAAAGGCAGATGGCCTAACAACTTCAGTGCACTAACCTTTTCCTTTTGCAAGTGTGCATTAGGTTGAAGGTGAGGATCCACTTGATTCTCACAGCTTTCTGTATCCAGTCCCTGTGGCCAAACAGCTTAGCAGTTTTCGGGGACTAACGGGGCTGTGTGGTCTTCTTAATAGAGACAAAAAGCCAGCGCTAAAGGCTGGCCACAAAGCTGCCGTGTCCCCATCCTGAGCCAGGGGCTTGATAAGAGACTGCAGACATGATCCTCAGCTGTTCCTCTGCCCATGAGCCCTAGGTCAGGTCTGCAGAAAGCTTTGCTGTCTGCCATGGCACTGGGGTGCAGCACCCTCTTGGTGCACTGGCTTCTCTTGCAAGCACCAGGGTGGAATGTTTTTAGGGTGTCCTTGGCAGCTCAGTCCCACTCAGGTTCACAGTGTTTTGGTACCTTCTACTACAGGTGTGTTCCCAGTCTTGCCCTAAAAAATGCTTGCAGAGAAGACAGTTGGTACACCTCTGCTGCTTCTCTTCCTGAGCTGTAGTGGTGGGGTCTCATAAGGGGCACCAACACATAAGGAGGGGAGCTGGGAATCATTGCAGTGCTGTCCTTCTTGATCATATCTTGTCATGATCTTGGACCTTGTAAATGAAAGGTAGCAATTACCCCTTCCATTGCCCTTGATAATGGTTTATTAGTAATTGCTGTGATTATCTGTAATTGCCTGTGTTAATAGTGTGCATTGATTGGCAAGGTTCAGCTTGAGGTTGATTTCTGCTTTGGCAGGAAGGAAATGGCTGTTTAGTTTGTCACTGCTGTCTTCCGTAATAATGTGTTTCAAGTCAACTAAAGCTACAGCTTAGGATGAAGCAGTTGTATTTAGGATGCTGGACTAAGTCTGGCTTTCCAAATTAAGCTTAATGTCTCTCTCAAGCCAATTCCAGGCTACAAAGGACTTCCAGAAGTATCTAGAACCCCCAGGGAGTACATGCTGCATTATTCTACCATGCTTTGAAGAAGTGAATTGTGTTCAAGAACATGCCCATCACTGTGAGCTGAATTAAATAACATCCAAGTACCAAGTACCCTGCATGGGGAAGGAGCTGGTTCCTTGGTTTGATGTTTTTTATAGAACCAGCCCCAATGTCATCCTAATCTAAGAATTTCTACTTCAGAAAACCTAGGCAGAGAAAGAGGTAAGGCAGCTGTACAAGAGAAGGACTGGCTATTTCTCCCCATTGCAGGATAGAAGAAATCCTGTCCCAGAAGAGGGCTTCATGGATTGGTTTCCTGACAGAAAACAGTGTGCCTGCTTGTCCCCCAAACGATATGGGAACTGAAAGAATTGCTACTCAGGTATTTACCAGAGGTGGTTCTGGACCAAAGCCCTGCTAGAGCTTGTGATTAGGGAGTTTCAGGTTTAGATCTTGATTCTCACCCTCACATTTGTCCATTGTGCTGAACCTGCTTTGTCAAAAATGCTCGAGTTTTGCATGTGTTAGAAGGAGGGGTTTCTCAGGGCAGAGATGAAGGTAAAGGCTGTACAGAAAGAAGTGTGAAAAATTGCATGAATGCAGATGCACTTTATCACATGCTTGTACATCCATCTTTTCAGCCCACATTAGTTCCCTTGCATAGATACAAATTTAGGACTTAAACCTGCAGTAATCTAGCGTGTATGATGTGCGTGTACCTAATGTCCCTTCATAAGGTCTGATGGGCACTTCTGCTGGATGCAAACCCATATACCTTTCAAAGTTCTGCCCTCCAGATTTCCTTCCCAGGTTATTGGAACAAGGTGACCCTCTGTGGTTACTAGTCAGGGGTGGGTGACCTGCTTCGCTTCTGGGATTGAGGAGGACCCAGCAGACTGATGACTACTGGAGTGGCACCTGGGAGCAACTAGTTTAAAGCCACTTTAAGTTAGCTTTTGTTTTCTGCCTGAGATGACCCAGAGAACTGGGAAGAATTTCAACCAGTTGTCCATAGTCTGGTGCATCCTGACTGTAGCACACTGTATCCTGTCCTGCTGGGGATGGGAGACAGTTCAAAGCTGTTCCCTCAGGAAACAGCCGTGTGCAGCCATGATGTAAACAACACAATGCACATTATTTTTGAGCAGGCACCACTGGCTGAAAAGACTCTTTAGAAATATTTTCCCAGTGTTTATAGTAACAACACGACATTGAGAATGGAGGAGATGGAAGAGTTGAATTTAACATGCATGTATTTGACGGTCTTTTTTGCATGTTTGCTTTCAATTCATTTGAGGGTTATTCAGTGAAATTTGGCTTCCCTTTCTTCCCACTCGTTTTACTTTCAGGGCCAAGAACAAAAGGCAAAATTCAAAATATTTTCTTTTATAGCATTTCTTGGGTTTGAAGAAAGAACCAGAAGCATTAAGGCTCTTTTTGCTTTTACGTATATTTGTGTTCGCATTGTTGTTTGTATAGTATTTGTATTTTCAACCAAGTTTGTCTTTCTAGCGCCTCTTTCATCCTATTCAGTCAATACTGGGATTTTCTGGATTCCTCTTGTGGTTGTACAGATGTGTGTGGTCTGATATTTGAAAAAAGGGAGTCCTTTAGCTGGACATGTGTACTAGGATTTTACAGGGCCATGGGTAGTTCTGCATTGATGGACTAGCGCCAAAGACGCTGTCCGTCACTGACACAGTAAAAGAGGCTTGAGCAATTTCAGGAAGTACTGAGGATTCTCTCTTTGAAAAGCCAGCCCTTTATTTAAAGATGGGTCAGAGCAGATGCTCGGGAGCTAATTAATCCTTTGCACTGCACGTCTCAAAATCCCTGGCTTTCCATACATGACATGTGGTTGCTACTAACAACAGGCAGATGAACCCCAAGCTAACGGTGTAAGAGACAATATACTTGCAGATATGCGCACTTTATTTAAATAATTGTAGGAGATGCAATATGCGCACTAAGAAATGTGAAGACAGATTTACAGGCATGCCTTATATTCATGTAAAGCAAGATTTGGGGGTATGGTGTTTAATTTCCTGAGAACAACCACACGTGTCGGAAGCTGAACATTAGAGTAGCTCATGGAGGATCTCAAAAGGGAAAATGAATGCTCTGAGGAATAAATATTCTGTATGTACCTTCTTTTCTTTCTTTTACTTCTCCTTTTTTTCAGTGAAGCTTCTATTTAAGCCTTGCTTTGGATCATAGCTTCTTCACTCAACAACTCCAAAGTGGATTTTAAATTGATACTCTTATAAAACTTTCTAGCTTAATTTTGCTCAGAGCAATTTAAGATAAAATATCCTCTGACATCCTTTGATGTGTAAAGCACCAGACTTTTAGGTAATGTTTCTCCCTTAGAGCAACAGAAAAGCGCAAGGGCCTTTAGACAAATACTCTATAGGAAACCCTGCATCACCAAGGTGTTTAGCTAGCACACAGTGGCCCCTGAGAGCCCCTTACCCCAGCCTTGCCGAAGGATCACTAATAAAAGCAAACCTTGTCCCACTGCCCCACCCAGGGGATTTTTTCCCATGCACCAGCTTCCCAGAAAGAATACATTTGGAATGCTGTTTCTCCTGGAGCCTGTTGGCTCATAGTGCTGAGTGTGGCTGAATGCTGCCCCACATGGATACCAGCCTGTGACCACTGCTCTCCCCAGACATTCCTCCTTGCTCTTCTCTGTGGTACCTCACTGCTCCTCCCCTCCTCTGAGGCATTACTGCTGTTAGTGAGGTATGTTAGGTGATGACAACATTACTCGTGACTTTCATGCTCTTGGATCTCGGGCTAGAGGTGAATTACTGCTATCATCCTGATAGCCAGCATGCGAAGGGCTGGCAGGAGGAAAGGGTGCACTGGGGGCAGCCCTGCTGGCATAGCTCAGCAGACTCACTTCCCAGAGGACTGACTCTGCCGCAGCAGAAAGGTACATCTATTCTCAATTGACGTAGCTTACCCCTGGAAAGCCATATTATTGGTATCAGAGATACCATTTATCACCACAGAGCAAGATATGGCTATTATTACATACTTTACCTGCCATAAAAAAAGCTGTTCATCTACGTTTATCAAGGTTTAGAAGCTAATGGTGCTGTTGTTGGCTGCTAATGGTGCTTTGCTCCTTTTCTACTGTGTGACTTGCATAACAGCAAGTCACTTGCATGGCCTGGGAGGTACATGCCAAGGATGGGGCCAATGGACTCCAAAAGTCATGTGCATTCACATGACTCAGGAAGACACCCGAGTCTGGATGTGCTTCAGTATGATACATACCATGCCTTTCCTTGTATGTGCATTTTGTGCTCTGGGACTCCTGAAAGAAAGGGCAATCAGCTGGGCCATCACACTAGTTTTGGGGAAGCTGATAAACCCTGTGGTGTCCATCACGTCTGGGAGCATGTTTACTGCTAGCCTAAGGCAGGGATTACACAGATGACTACTGTGCAGGGTTTGGAGAAATGGGAAACAGTCCTTTACCCTACAAGTAAATTCATAGTTGGGTATGCAGCAAGCTTTAGTGGTGTCTCACTTGATCTCATGAGGTATGAGCAAGCCAGGCCAACGGTAATAACAAAAAGCATCAAGAATGATTATTTTTTTCCCTCTGAAGAACAAAGCAGGAGGACATTCCTTTCTCAACAAACAGGCAGACAGGACAGTGACCTGGACCTCTTTGTAGTACTGTCTAAGCTAGACAAAATTGCTATGTATATTTTCCTAATGATCTTACCAAAGCCCTGAGATAATGCTGTCTGTTCTGGCAAGAATAATAATAGTTTATTGCTAGGCATTTTGTCATCTCTTCAACAAGCTCTGACTTTTAAAGACACAATAATAGGGGTTTAGCTTTTTATAAAGCTTTCTTTTACAAGTTATTCGGACCATGAGTTCAGAGTATTCCAGAAAGAACTATGCACAGAAAACAGGGCCAAGTAGCAGTGGAAATGCTATATCTTCATGCAGAATTTGTGGGTAAAGACATGAGACCCTGTCACTGGGACAGAGTGTTAGGAGCCATGGGTTCATAAATATGAGGCCTTGGGCAAGTGATTTAGCTTTTTTGGCTCCTCTAGTGATAGCATTATAATGCCTCACTGCCCTCACAGGCCTTAGTGTGAGCTCATTACTTAGTGTGAAATACCTGGTAGATGAAAACTGCAATTGACAGCAGAAGCCAGATTCTCTTCTCATTTATAACAGCCCAGCTCCTATTAAAGTGAATAGAGGCTGGGCCAGGGAAACCTGGAGGAAGGTTTGGCTGCACGTTTAAAGTACTATGACTGATCTGTATGTGCAGAGCTCCCTTGAGGCAGCTCCTCCAGCAAGCTCTCTGGCCTCTGCTTGCACAGAACCCCCCTGCTTATTTTGTTTTGTTGCTGCTTCTTTTTCACATTGGCTACCAAGGACCTGGTACTGCTCTTGCTGAAGCCAGTGGGCTTTGGCTTGGTTTGGCTGGGTGATTTGCCATCAGAGGCAGCTCCCCAGGTTCTGCAGTGCAGCAGGCATTCCCTTGGGGCAGGAGATGGAAAAGTGGCTGGGAGCCATCTGGATCTAATCCAGACTCCTCAGATGAGCCAGCACCAGCATGTGGAAACAAGCCCTGGAGAAGCCCTGTGAGGCTGGAGCAACCTGGGTTGCCTGCTGTAGTTATCATCTGGTAATGGTCCACTGTGTGAGCTAAGGTGCAGGCAGGCAGGGCATGATGGCCAGGGCCATCCCCACAAGGAAGATAAAAAAATGGGAAGCGCTGTCAGCAGGATGAGGAGGCTTAACCTTAGAGGCTATCCTCTCTCTGGTTTTGGGAATGGTGGCACTGAGTCAGGCAGGATGAGGGGAAGGTGGCCCCCGCACCAGCCAGCCGCATGGCTCTGCAGAGACCCATCAGCAACACACAGCCAGGTCCCTCTCCACTTCTGGGGTACTTTGATTGTAGTGAAAGGCTGCAAGAACTAGGGAAAGGAAAAGCCTGCTGTATGCTAAATTGATGTTTGAATTGTGAAATGCTTCTAATAGCTTGCATCTCAGGGAGGGGCTTTATCTGACCAGTGTTCAGATGAGTCTGATACTGAATGAGGTGGTACCTTATAATACACCACATCTGAGCATAGGCTACTCTGAAGCAGCATTATTTCATGGCAATATGTATCCATGGTTTATTGAAGTTGGAAGGGTGGAACCCAGATGTTTTCTGATGCTAGAGCACATGTGTTCTTTAACTTCTTTTACTCCCACTCTAAATCCAGCCTGATGCTTCCTGTAACATCTTCCTTAATTGCAAGCAAGGGCTTGAAACTCGCTCATGATCAAAGGCTGCATTTTGACAGTTCAGGTGCAATAAAATGTAAGTGCCTGCAGTTTAATATTAAATATATGATCAAGTGGGAGAATAAAAGTAGAGCCACAGCACCTTCTTGCAGATCATGTAGTTAGATATCTAAATGGGTGCATTTGCAGACTTAAAATTGTGCTCAAGTCTTTCCAGACTTGGGTAAAGGCAAGCTAACACTGAATAGCCAGCCACTCCTATAACAATGTTGTTCTTTGGACATAAGTCTTTTAAGTAGCTAAGAGGGAGCAAGGGGCAAGTATTCAACAAAAAAAAAGGTCTTTAATCATGGACTAGGTATAAGAAAGCTAGACAGCTGCTGGATTAAAGTGGTTTTGAATTGAGAACATTTGCAGTATCCTTTGTATTACACTCAAAGGCTTCTCTCGGAATTAGTATCTGCCTGAGCATGGAAAAGCAAGATCACATTTGCCTTTAAAATTTGTGCTCTGGTGGATTAGAAACAGAAATGTTTAATTCACTCTTAAAAAAAATAAAAAATAAAAAAGAGGAACTCCATTTAAGTGACATGTCCAGTGGGATCCAGACAGGATGAATACCAGAAACCTTCTCAAATGTTTGTTAAGGTAGACGAGAAGAGTAGCTGTTCTCTAATTTCCCCAACTCCTGAAAAAAACACTCTCAGCTTCTGTTCCTCTTCTATAAGGGATCATTAAACACATTCAACTGCAAAAGAGAATTGATGAAAATACTATTAACCATTATTTCTATGAGGTTTGTAAGACATGCTTGGACACTGGAGTGACAGGTAAGGTTCTCCCAGAGGTAATACGCGATCTGCTCCATGGCTGCCCTAGCCACTGTTGTTCCTCCTTGTTTGCCTTTGGAAAATAATAATTTGTACTGTCTTGTGAAACTAATGCAAGTATTTCCTCTTTTGCTGCCATCTCTTTTCCTGCTGGATTGATGAGTATTGCGGACACTATTGATGTTTTGGCTGAGGCTGAAAGTCAAGAACAAGCTCAAATCAGGTTTAAGGAAATGAATCAATAAGCAGAATAGGAAGGAAACACACCAATTGAAGCCTAGAAAACCACATACCACAGTGTAGTTGAGGGGTTTAATACCTTTCTTTTTACTGTGAAACTGGTGACATGAACTTTCAGGTGTCTCAGCATATTAATTACAAAAAAATCAAATTGGCACAAGGCAATTGCTCTTAATGAGGTAAGACAAATGGTAAAACACCACTGAAAGGAAGACTGGTGAAAGCTGTCCTGAAAGGCCAGAGAAGACAGGTGAAGGGAAGATGAAATCAAGAGTGTGACATGCCAACCCCACGCAGAGATCATTTGGCTGGAGGAACACAGGAAAGGTGAAAGGGAGTTTAGCCCTGCACTGGAAGTTTCCACCAGAAGTTATAAAAATGGGGATAGTGTACCCTGGCAGGTTTTAAATACAAACTCCTGCTCAGCCCGTTGCCCAAGTGGTGCAGTGCTGCCTGTAAATATTGAAACATCAATTGCCTGAAACGGCTGGCTGGAATGCTGCTGCCTGAGTACTGTAAGCAACATGTTTGTCAACATTATTGCAGGGGAAAGCAAGCCAAACTAATGACAACTGCCAAAAAAGTAGAGCAAAAAAGGTATACTTCCCCCTATGTGTCAGAAGCTGACTCTGTGCCAGGATGCCAAGGGAAACGTGCCCAAAGGCAGCAGAGTCCCCCAGCAGGCCTTCATTTCCTGCCATTAGTACTTTACCATGTTTATATTTGGCCAGGCATAGGGGGATGGTGATAAGGATAGATCCATTCTTTTGTGGAGCAAGGAGGAAGACAGGACTGCTAGAAACATCTGTTATTTCAGATTTTGGGGCTGGAGGTCTCTTCAAACTTCTCATGGTCCCAGAACCAGCCATGGGAGCTGAGGAAAACCTCACTGTGCTTCATGCTGCAGCAGTACCCTCCACACACGGGTTAAAGAAAACTTAGAAAGCTATAAACAAGTTTTCAAATGCAAATGCAAATTTCAAATAGCTTTTATCGTCTCTGGTTTGCACACTGTGAAACTGAGACACTGAAAAGTTGGTTTTCACAGTTTCCTACTGCTTGACACCTGCATGAAAGGTTGGGGTTTCAGAAGCACTTCAAGTGCTCAGGAGGAAGCAAGGGCAATTGCTCTTTCTCATAACTTTGAATAGCAGCCACTTCTTTGCTAAATTTGCTAGCGTGCAAATACTGGCAAAAGTCAGCACTGAAACTGACTACAGTAGAGTTTTGAATCTGTTTTCTCAGCGCTAGATAATGCCTCTCATTATCATTGTGGTTTTCCCCTCCCCAGTGACTAACTGCACTGGGAATAAATCAGTGACATGCTAACTGGCACCCTTTTTGGCAAGCACAATCACCCATGAAATTTGCATTATTTCCCTCTTTCTGCCTAGCCTGCCCACTTAGCAGCATTCCTCTTCCCCTTGGAAGCAGGTCCTTAATTGGGAGAGTCATTTACAGTACTGGCAAATGTCTCAAAAGAAGTGTTATGGACAGAAATGTCTCAAAAGACCAGTTTCACCCCCTGGTCTGTGAATAGAAGACCTTGTTGCTTAGGTTGGCTTGATGGCTTTGGGCAGGGAAGAAGCAGTGATTTCTTTGACCTATGATCGTGCTATAATCATCTCAGGTGTAAGTGAAGAGCTGGAGCCACAGTCACTGAAAAGGTGATGGTGGCAGCAAATTTCACCTGATGCATCCTGCAATACATTTGAACCACTGACCCAGATTCAAGCACACAAACTGCTATGTACTTGGTGCATAAACATATGTAGGGCTCTCCAGACTTTGGACAGTTGCAATACAATGTGTACTGCTGCTATATCTTTGACAGTCTTAGCTCAGTGAAATTACTCATTGCACTTGAAGTGCTGAAAATAATACAGCCATATGCGTAACTGCTGTGTGTACTTCATAAATGAGATGGTGCCACCATAAACTGTGAAAATAATGCAGCTGTATAAAATCAGAGTGATGAATGTGTACTAGACTGCAGTTGTACTAATGCAAGCCAATGCTGATACCAAACCGATCCCTCAAAAACATGGGTGTTGAAACCTACTTTATAGGGAGGCAATTGTTCAGTGTGCCCTTTGTTTACGGACAGAATACAACACTTTGGTTGGTTGGTTTGTTTGTTTTTTTCTTCCTATCCGAATTCTAGGATTTTGGTGGAGGTGGGACTGTTAACTACTGACATTTCTGTTATGACGGTGGCCCTCCAAGGTAGGTGGGCTTGGCTTCAGTTTTGGGGAAAATCACCCATCCTGGCCCATAGCCAGCTGCTGTGGTTAGGAGCTCACAAGTGTGCAATGCGGCACAGCAGAGCATGGCAGTGGGGGGTGTCTGTCTCTGCTGCATTGCTCCCCACTTCTAAAGCCAGAGAAAGTCCTCAGTTTAGCGGGTCATCTCCGTCACTGGGCATCTGCATGCAGCTCCTCAGGGACTCAGCCTGGGCAGGCAAAGGACAAGCTGGAACAGGGGCCCGGAGAAAGACCTAGGCCATTAAAAGTTGATAGTGGAAAGACAAGGAATAGGATTACAGTCAAATGACACCCAAATAAGGAGAAAAAAGACCGTGAGTGAACCCTAATGACTCACAGAGGAGGGAGAGGATGGGGAGACAACGACCGTGATTGCTATCAGCTCCTAGAAGGAGCGTCCCAGCCACATCTCAGGCTATCACATGGCTGCCCTGAGGGAAGGGGCTTTCCTAGCATCCTTTCCTAGGATACTGAGGACTAGGTAGTGAGTGAAACATGTTCACATGTTGGTCACAGGGAAACCTGGCACACCTCCTGGAGAAGACAATGGTGATGACGACAGCAAGGTATTTTTTATTTTTTAAGTAAAATAATCTGCGGCTGCTACAGTGTTGCAACATTAAAGATGAAGGTTTAGAAGCAGTCAAATCTCTGGCCAGTGTGACTACACTGCTGGATGTTTCCTGAAAGAGGTACACGTGGGATAAGGGTAGTTAAGCCATCAGCAGATAAACAGAGATTTGTTAGCTTCCACATCCTGAGCAATCTCTGCAGGCAAGATGCATCACTGGGGAGTGACTGACTCTGTTTATCGATCTTGATAACTATACAAAAACCTTTGTGGGTAAATAGCAGCCATGGCTCTTATCACCAGTGCCATAAACTGAGATACCACTCAACAACCTCACCCTCCATCCCAGAAGTGGTTAGTAGTGTGAGATACCTGAAACAATACTGGCGGATCCATATGGAAAGCCGTATGCCATTGCACGCTTTTCTTACTTAATAAGCTACAAGTGGCTGAATGAAACGAAGTGGTGCACTACATGTACTCAGCAGAAAAAGACCATACCTCATGGACAGCGGGAATAACCTTGCTTTTTAAATATTCACTATTTTTAATTCTGTTTCTTATTCTGTGGCAACTCCATTGTACTCCTCCGTGCCTTAAAACGTAGTGTCAACAAGAACCAACCCGCTGGTGAGGCTGTAATGGTACTTCAGCTGCAGACATGACTACATAGCATCAGCTCCAGAGAGAGGTTTGTCATGCTGCCATCAGCACTTTCTTGTTATATGGGATGTCTGGACAGGTAGGAGAAATACTAGGCTCTGGCAAGCAGCAACTCGCAACTGCAGCTGTTTTCACAGTTCAGAAATAATCCAATGTGAGGCAAGGACTGGCTGCACTGAAAGCAGCAGGAGCAAGGGATCGGAGGCCAACACCTTCTTCACCTCAGATTTACAGCTTGGTCCTCCTCGCTCATTTGAGCTTTTCCCCAAAGCCACCCGGCATTCTCCTGGAGCCACTGTCTCATGTCAGAGAAGTTTTCCTCATAAAATAAAAGGTACAGCAAGCCAGCTGGGGCTGGATCTGGCTGGAGCAGGGTGCTGTATTTATAACACGTCAAACATGAGGAAGGTGGTTACAAGAGTTCAAGCCAAATAATATAATTCATAGCAGCAGGGAAGGAATTATGGGGCATGAGGTGAAAAGAAAAAAAATGAAATCCTATCTCTGAGAATGATGCTGCTTTTTCTAACTTTGATAGAGCCACAGTGAACAAGATCGGAGCAACCTGGGTCAGTAAGTTCTCCATAGAGAACAGACCAATTTAAGACAGCTATGATGAGGTGGGAAAGGTAAAATCCAAACGAGGGCAAGTTGGTTTCTCTCTTACGATTAAGTTTGGGCATTAGCCTAAAAGTCACTAATCTTGAATTTAGAGCCTGCAGGCTACTGGATTTTTCCACTCCTGCTATAGTCTTGTTACCTGGAGTAGAAAACCTGCCTTCTGTCATCTGTCAGTAGCAGCACAAGAATAAGTGTAAAAACATATTCAGAGAAAGCAAAACCCTTTTGACTTTAAGATGCAATTGAACTCTGCCACGCATAAGTGAATCCTGCTTTGGAAAGCTCTGCCTATAAATATTTTCTTCATGTTCATTTGCCACACTTTTTCTTTAGTCACAAGCATCATGTAATTTGAAAGAGCTATACTCTGCAGCTTTCAGCCAAACTCACAGTCATTTAGCAATGAATTTCCTAGTGTGTTCACTGCAACAGCTGTAACTTACTTACCCAGGAATATCCTTATTGATTATCAGGTTTAGGCACATGTTACCTAAGTATGGGTATATGTTGCTGGCACTTCTCCCACAGAGGACTTTTCCCTGTGTAGATCCATGTCTCCTTAGCTGGGCTTCTGGCCTGGGGTCAATGGCAAGCAGCTGGGTAGGGACTTCCAGAAGAAGGTAGCTGCACCCACGTTATTTGAACATAAGCAATGGTTTGAAGACAAAGGTTAGGAAGACGCCAATGAATGAAAACATTTGCAGAGAAAAGAATAAGATAAAAGAGGTTTGGAGGTCTGTGAAGCATTGTGGAGCTATATCAGAATGGTTTTAAAAGTAGACTGAAACAGAAATGAGTAGAAAATTAAGAAATAGAGGGGAAAGACATGCAGGTAAAATAAAAATAGCAGAATAGGATTTAAAGAGAGAGGGACAAGGAGAGAACAACCTATGAGAAAAACTAAAAGCTAGGCAAAGGAATGCATTATATGGGGAAAAGATGTCAAGACATCATAGCAAAGGGAGAATTAGAGGGCAGAGGATGCTGCTTTCCAAAGAAGAATGAGGACAGAAATGCAAAGAAAAAAATAATAAAAGCAACAAGGAAAATGGGAGGTGGAGACTGGAAGAGAAACAGAAAATGGTTGGAAAGGAATTAAAGTGTTAGAGAGAGAGCATAAAGAAAGCTGTGTAATATTAGGACTAGCAAAATGTGTTTTATTTATTCATGTTCCTTCTGGATTATTTTTTCCCTGGCAGCTGCTGAGGGTCCAATTGCTGTGCACTCCCCTCCCTCCATGGAGGGCAGCCAAGCACTTCTCTTTGAGGATGATGAATGCACAAAGCAGTCTTGAACGCTTCAACTTTAAACAAAGAGCTCTCCAAAGGCCCCTTCTGCCTTGGGCAGCTTCTCTCTTAGCCTCCCTGGTGGAAACCTTGCAGCTTTGTTAAAGCCCACATGTAGGCTCCCATGAGCTCCTTTCACAGGTTGGACCATTATTAATGCTGAAATATGGATATTGGGATGAAATAAGTGAGAATCAAGCTAACCTTCCTTAGAGAGATAATCTGCTCTCTCCTCCACATCTCTCCTTGCAGACAGGTGGGTTGGGATGTCAGCTCTAACAGAAATCAATGTCTTTACGGGACCCTCCAAGTCCTGTTGTAGCCAATGCAAACTCCTCTACTCGTAACTGGTGTGGCTTTGCAAGGCTTGCACCCCTGAGACTGACACCCACCTGTACCCTTTGGCCTCTTCGAAGGTTTTGATTTGCTGAGCCGTTTATCCAGTGGGAAAGCTGGGAAGTTGAGAAAGGCAAGACAAAAGGATTTTAATCCTTTTCTTTCTTCCCCTGAGTAAGGGGAGGCCTTTTCCAAGCATAAAAAGGTGTTTAAAAGAAAAGCCTTTCTTCTCACAGGTAATTTTTATCCGTTCAGATAGTGACATGGTAACTTTTCCAAAAGCTTCCTAGTGATTTAAGGGTGTAAGTCCCATCTGACTTCAGAAATGGGGCTGGGGTAATATTTTGCCCTTCATTCTCATCTTCATGCTCTTCAGACAGATCTCTAAGGAGGCCTGTGCCCCTTTAATGGAGATGTAAATAATGGTTTCAAACAACTCTTTAATCAGAGGCACATATAGAAGACATGTCACAGGATTAACAGACACATGGATCGGGCAAGTGTCACAGCACTAGTCTGCACTAGGAACCTCTGTACATATATTCTGGCAGCAATATTAAATGTGATATAAGTGGGGTTGCACTGGAAAACATGAACGCGCATGACTGGAGCTCTAGGAGGGTGAGTGTTAATGGGATGGATCTATGAGTTTAATAAGAATCTTACTCCCTCTTGCACCATAAGCGGGTCATTTGGAAAAACACACACTAACTGAGGGAGGCTGGGAAAAGACAGTGTTTTAGAGACCTCTCCCACGACTGTGGTAGAACAGATACAGCTCTGCCACATTAGTGGTAGGACCCCTCCCGGCAACGAGCGTCTGTACCCCTGCAGCCACAAGGGTTTTATCAGCTGGTAGGTCCAAAATGATCTCAGCACTATCTTGTTTCCAGCAGAGCAGGAGTGGAAAAGCCAGGACATACAGCAGCAATTGCAATCCACTGGACTCTCTACATGCTGACATAGTTTTAACTGCCACTGCCCTGGCAGATCTGGCCTGAAGACCTTTGCTTGCATGTATAGTCTCCAAAGCAGGCACCACTGAAATCCCCCTAGCTTCTTCCAGGGGTGTGAGAACTGCAGGAAGAGGCTCTGAATGACAGACTGCCATGCAAGGATAACCTCAACCAGGGCAGTCTGATCAGGCACCTCTTGTGGGGACAGCACTGGTTTTGATTACTTCCCAGCCACCAGCAATGACGTCCCTGTTGCTGAGGGTGCTCTCATTTTCAGATGTGCCAGTAAAAAAACAGATTTACTTCATATTGATGTACTTAACTAGCCATATTGTCTATCCCAGCAAATCCATGGGATTTGCTTGGTAGCTTTGTTACTTCATTTGAAATGGTGGTGAATCTGCAGATGCAGTATTACTTCTAAATTCTGTAATTTTCAGGATGAAGCACATTTACTGCCATGCTAATGGTGAGCACATGAACATCTCAGCATGCTTGTTTTACCTTGTGTGTTTCGGGTTTGACACTGAAAATCCAGCCCTCAGTCCTAATGCTGTTAACACTTAACTATGTGAGTAAAGTTACTCAGCTGAGGATGCTTCATGTAGCTTCTCATGCAAGTAAGGGCTGGCAAGATCAGTCACTGGTTTGCAAATGTGTAGTATAAACAAGCCAAGTAAAAAAGTCTGCATAAACAGAGAATTCTACACCTTGCTTTTTTCTCTGCTAAAGTACACGCATGGCAGGTCTTGTCTTGATGATCACTGGACTTTCATTGCTCAGCACAGGATGGGAGTTCTGTTACCACAGGTTTTATAACACCAGTCAAAGGGCTGTAAAACACCCTGAACCTGCTGGGCTCTTTGGTCCTAATGAACTGTGTTTAGAGTGTTTACACAGCACGATTTCATCTTCTCAAGGCCTGTAAGGTGAACTGTGGACTCTTACTACCCTAGAGGTAACACATGCGGTACTTGAGCTAAAATAACCTTCCTCCTACTCCGTTCACTTTAATTAATGCCAGAGTGGACTTGTACCACTTTTCTTTTGCGTATTCTCTAACTTGTTGAAACCTTAACTTTTTGGGCTAATATTTTCTGTGCCAGATGACTACCTCAGTCTGATTGTGGAGGGATGTTTCTGGCTGTTCAGCTCTTTATAGTTTGTTTGTTTGGTTTTTTTTTTTTTCCCAGAACAGCTTCTTCTAGAAACCATTCTGTTTTGGAAAAGGAAACCACCATCAGACAGTGATAACATTATGTGGGAAATCTAGTTTCGTGCATGTGTCTTTTGTATAGAATATATTGAATCTGTAATGCCCAGATTCAGCCAAGTTATAAACCCTTGGAAAACTGCAGTTTGCACGCACCTGGTAGAGGCTTGTAAGTCTGTCTGCTGACCTCATTGATGTTTCAGTCTGTGGAGATGGTGCTCTGGTCTATGGCTGCAGGGACTGAGCAGGAAGGTTTCTGGCAACTTTCTTGGTGCCTTCAGGCACAGCCACAGAGACTTGTGCTCTGTGTCATTCACCTCCTGGATCCCAAACAGTGAGGAGGAAGAGTCTGGCCTTTATTTGCAGAGGTGGCATAAATAGGTCAACTAAAGCAGCCAAGAGAGAAAGATTGAGGCTGGGGACTTGGAGTGGAGAAGATACTTGGGCTCCACTGTAAGAAATCTGGTCTGGGAATTGGGGTGGGAAATGGCCTGGAAAATGCTGGGGTGAAATGTGGGCAACAGCCAGTCAAGGAAACCTGGGCAGATGATTGTGCTGCAGAGTGGAATGCGGCCAGCCAGGGCTGGAAACCAGGGGTAAGGGCATAGGGATCCTGGGACATGGAACTGGGTGGTGGCACAGGGGAACATGACGATGGAGGTCAGCAGTGGGGAGCAGGATGATGGGGTTGTGCTGCCAAGATCTCTGCAACTGAAGAGGAATGAGCCCAGGATGCTGTGAAAAGCAGCATGCATTCATGTAATTGAAGACTATGATTATGTCAGGAGTGACTCGCACAGGCAGCCTTAATTTGGGCATTTTCTGATATTGAATGCTTGCATTTGCAATCTCAGCTTTCTTTTTGATAGAGCTTTTTGTCAGTGACAGTACTATTGGTAGTTATTCTGCAGTGGGCGGGTGCCAAAGGGCCATCATGATGCTCTAGTATGCAAGTCCTGAACAGTGAAGTAGTTGTTACACTTAGTAAATTATGATGAAATATCTCCATGCCATTTATTTGTGTTGTGTTTGTATATGAGGACTGTAATTTTCTTAAACCTCGGCTACTTCAGAGGAGGAGAGTGAATTAACACGGATGAATGAGAGGCTGTCTAGCTAATGGACTTTCAATATATTTAATGCCCAGAACCAAATAAAATGTTGCTTCGGGTAACAGAAGAGTTTCTTTAAAAAATAAAAAAAAAATAATCAAGTTTTGGTAAATGAAATCCAGTGATGTCAAAATATTTTTCACATGGATGTTTATCCTTTTGTTTAATAGACAGTGAACTATTAATTGTTGAGAAGATACAGGTATGGCTCTATCCTGATGTACAGTAAAAAAACAGGATCAGGATTTGATTCATGTCAGTGTATTTTTCTAAACATCACCTTGTAATGGTGTAAGGAGAGATAAAAGTGCATCTCTGCAGATGATTACCAGAGCTCATAAACGCTTCTTTTCACTCTTTCATTTCTTGACAGATGCAGCAGCAGAGACAATATCCAGGACTGTACAGAGAGTAACTGCTGCGATAACACCCCTGGTGTGTTTATCCAGCACTCTGCACTGGCCACAAATGTTCAAAACCCAGCAGGAGACAGCCCCGAGTGCTTTCCTGTCTCTGCCCCTGCTTTGAGCAGGCGTTTGGACAAGAGTATCTCCAGAGGTGCCTTCCCGCACAGCTCAGGCACATCCTCACAGCCTGCCCAGAGGCTGGTGGTGATGCAGTGCTGCAGGTGGGACTTTGGTTGGTGAAACACAGGGTTGGGGGCTCCTCCAAAGCAGCACCCTGAGACTGCTGTGGGCTGGGCTACTACTCTGAGGGAGGCAAAGGGATGCATCAGCAGGCCCAAGTGCTCTCCTGGATTGAGAGCCTCAGGGGGCTGTTTGTGCTGCTTATCTTTGGGCACTAAACTCCAGCACAGGAAGCTTTTTCCCCTGTCTTGTCTGTTGAGGGAGATTAGCCCAGGCAGAAGGTGACTCAGAGTATCCAAGCTGCTCTGAATCATCTCCTGGAACATCTCCCCTTTGATTGCAAAGGCAGAGCTGATACTAAAAGAACAACTTTCCTACATTTTGTATCTAAAGATATCAATTCACATTCATTTTTCAAGTTATAGTTAATAGATTAGCATTTACAAACTATCACAGGAGAGAATTATTACTCAATATTTTGTAGGCAACCTAAGAACAAAAAGTGGGCTAAATGGCATACAAGTAAATACAGAACTTGTTGTTATTCTATGGTAAACACATTGACCATCTTCTCCTGCTTGAAGCCTCTACTATTAGCACAGGGAAGAAGGCTCTTCTCCTAACTAGAGTTCTGGAGTTTTTTGAGAGAAACTGGGGTTTCAAAGTAATTTATTAAACTGAGTTAACACAGATATGTGGCCTTTTTACATGCCCATTTTCAGGTTAGCAATCTGTAAAAATACTCTGCTGAATATTTTAAAGCCTGCAATAAAACAGTGTTTTATGGAGGAGAACGAGGGAATGTGTACGAGCCTGTCAGATTTCAATAAGCCAAAATATTCATCATGATTTTATCCCAGGGTATCAATATGAGGAGTGATAATTACCTGTGGTCAGAGGGACTTGAACCTGTTTCAAACAACACATGTCTTTTTAATCTCTAAGGGCTGTACTTTTGCCTCGTGGTTTTAAGCAACTGCTTCCTGTGAAGCTTTTGTGCAACATGTAAGGTTTGACAGGACCTGATTCAGTAGCGATTTTAATGATTAATGTAATTTTTTCCCATTAGTCCCTGAGGTCTGAGACCATAGAAGTCTTCATTTTTCCCCACTGAAAGATGTTATTTGAGCAGAGGATATTATTAAAGTTTGGTTAGGTCCTGTTGTCTCATGCATGTGTGCTTGCTGGCTGCTGGCCAGAATGGAGAAGTGCCGAGCTCTCCCTGCCTCTTGCTTGGTGGGTGTGTGTGAAAGAAGTTTCTTTCCTCTGCTCCATTAACAGTTTAAAAAAGAAAAACAGTAGGGACATTACTGTCCTTGATTTCTCTTCCTTTGACAGCCTGGCCAATGGTTTCAAAAGCAACTGAAGGAAAACAGGAAGACAGGAAGATACACAGACATCATGATGATATAAACTTTGCTTCTCTGGAAAACAAGGCTTGACAAATTGCCTAGGCCTCTTAGTAACAGGATAAATCTTGGGAATATGATTTAAGTCTCCACTGTGGGCTCAGAAAAGGAAAGGAATGAATCCCCCATGTGCTGATTATTTTTAAAATGCTCACAAGCTCCAATTAGTTTTTATGATTATTTGGTGACTCGCTCCTGGAGCTGAAGTTTAACACTGAAGTCTTATAAATATATTACCTATTAGAGTTCCCTTGGTGATCATAATGGAGAAACCAGGAGTTAGTTACTTTTGTAATGGCATCCCAGTGCTATCCCAGAACTTGTAGGGATTACTCCTGTTCTCCCCAGGCATGATGAGGGACCCCATCTCCCCAGTAGGAGCTGTGCTTGACTGAACATGTCTGAGAGCAGTTTGCTGTAATTGGCTGTCAGGTGTGATGTGCTTAGCAAAACTGTTAGAAAAACCAAGATGGAAAAAAACCACCCTCCCATGTTCCAACCAAACTGGTGAGAAAGTAGCACAGGGCAGGAGAACACAGGTGCCTTTACAGGTCAGAGCATAAGGCTGTTCCTTCTGTCTGTCCTTCCACACCCCTGCGCAGGATGAACCCTTTTACACCTTTTTTATCAGGGAAAAAGGGCAGTGCCAAAGAACTTGCTGCTTTTTACAAATCTGCATCCTTGTGAAAAGAGTTTTATTAGAATGAACTGTGAGCAGCAATCTGGAGCTGAAATCTATTCCCTTTTCTTTATTTCAAACCTATTGCCAGGAACTTTTCAAGATATCTTCCTTAGAGGTTTAAAGACTCTTCTTCTCATAACAGGTATAGCCTGGGGGATGGCAGCAGCAATGAACAAATCCTCCTGGGAGTAATTACTTTCCCCTTCCCGTTGTCTGCTGCATCTATCTGGTAGTACTTCTGCCAGGAGCTGTGTGCCTAAGTTAACTTTAATCCATTCTGTAGAGGGAGTCAGCTAGCCCCTCCAGAATGAGGACCTTGTATTTGCATGCAGGAGCAGAAGTACTTCTTTGCTGTCCACTTAACCCAGCTGGAGGTGCATGTGGGTGCCTTTCTCTCAGAAGAGCTGTCTAAACTGCTGTAATGATAAAAGCACAGCAGCAACAATAGCAATATAATTAACAAAGTCATTGTGCCAAATCTCTTCAGCTGCCTTGTGGGACCTTTGTCTCAGCTAGCGGGTTATCTGTCCCTACATCTCTGTTGTCCCTGGCCTCTCTGCTGGACACTATTTGAGGCAGTGCTAGCCAGTGCGTAGATGAGGGGGTGGCATTTGTTTCCATTTTCCTCTTTGGTGAATTTTCCTCTTTGGTGTCCATGGAGACCTGGTCCTATAGCACTGCTTGTGGGCATTAGCTGTCACTTATTTTCTAAGGAGGAAAGGGGGAACTGATCTAGGGAATAGTTGAGCTTTGGCACGCAGAGGCATGTAAGGAGTTGTGCTTCCCAAGCTTGGTGTGTCTCTTCAAAACCAGGGTGTTACACAAATACCCAGTGTAAATTTGGCATAAGGATTACCTGTAACTGTAAAAACAACTATGTACCCCCCCTCCCCTGCATCCCAAAGGCTTCTTCTTAACAAAACCTGGGGAACCTTGGGTGGCCGGGGTGGGAAGATGTGGGCCAAGGCAGGTGCTATGGCTTGTGGCCTGACCCCAAGAGCAGAAGAGGGATGGTCTGTGGCCTTTGTCACCCTGCCCAGCTAATGGAAGCCTGGGAAGAAGCAACTTGGCCATTTGCTCCTTGGATTAGTCAGTGGGTGGCATGAGGGGAGACACAATATCTTTTGCATGGTCCTTCTAGCTGAGAAGTGGAAGTCAGCTGCGTGTGCTAAATTTATACCTGTGGTGTAAAATACGTGGTGAGAGGCGACTAACACTTTGGAGGCAGACATGAGTGGGGAACCAGACTCAAAGTGGTGGCTGAAATTTGGCCTATTTGCTTCTGGTTTATCTCAATTATTTGATTAGGAAGGTTTGAACCAAGAAACACTGTGGAAAGCAAAAATCTGCTTTAAGAGTTCATTCTGGGAGCGGTAATTGAGTTTTAAATGTTTATGGTAGAAACTGGAGTTGTACTAGTGAATGCATTATAGACTCTTCCCAGTGGTAAGCTAGGCATGATGGAGACCCTGCTCTGCAAATAGCCCCATTGTAGAGGACAGGGAGAAGAAGGGGAGGAAACCAAGTAGGCTTTAGTGAAAATTATTTATTTATTTTGCCGATTATAGAGTTCTTGCTCCTACCTAGGCAATGCTTTTGCCATGGAGCTGCAGGACCTGGAGAGGAGAGGGTTCTTCAGACTAAAACCAGCACCTGGATAACCTGCAGGTCTGCTTTCACACCACTTGCAATTGTTTGCCCCGAAACAGCACTGGCTCTGCAGAAGGAGAAGCCAGTGAGGAGTGAAAGACGCTTATCTGCCCTTGCCATTTGTAGCTCTTGCTGCTTGCCTTTACCGATCCCGTGTGAGACGCCGGGAGCTATGGATGGATTTATTTTTTTTTACTGTTGATGTAAGTAGGATTGTTTTCTCTGCAGGCAGTGCACAAACGAGTCTGTGGTCCTGTGCTCAGTAGCAGGCATAGGCCTTGGTGCAGTGAATAAAAAGATCTTATTGCCCAGCCCAGCCCTAGGTCCGCTATAGTAAGAACATGCCACATGTACCTATTAATTACTTTAATGTGCAGAAAATAACGCAGCTGGCTCTGAAGCCCTATGTTCAAGGCTCAGGGCACCAGTTACTCGAGCTTGAGAACCTGCCTAGTGCCGTGTCTTTCTCAACCCCGCACCTCGGGGAGGCGGCTGGGCTGGGTGCGCAGGACACGCTGCTCCGCCAGCCGCACCGAGGAGGACTCAGGTGCGATCGTCCCTGCCCTGTGACGAGAGGCAGGACGAGCTGCATCTTCAAACCGTAGAGCCCTTCCCGAGCGCTGCATTTGCCCTCTCCACGCTGGCCGAGCAGGGCAGCGCCTGCGCTTGCTGGCGCGGAGCCGCCCGGCTCCCGGCCAGGGGCGGCGGAAGGGGTCTCTCACCGCCGCTCTCCCGACGGAGCCGCGGCCGGCCCGGGACGCACCGGGGCTCGGGGCGGCTCCGGAGCTCCCGCCGCCTCGACTCCGCCTCGGCCCCGCACCCCGGCGGGCGGGGGGGACTGACGGGGGGCGGCGCCGGCTGGCGGGGAGAGGGCGCCGGCTGCGGCGGCGGGCACGGGGCTGCCACCCGGCGGGCAGGCACGGCGGCGGAGAGCGGCAAGGTCAGTGGTGGCCCGCTGCCTGCCGGCGGGGCTCCCTCTCGGCTGCCCCGCGGGGGCCGGCGGGAGATGCTCGTGTGCGGTAGATGCGGCGGTGGGGCCGCCTTTCCCTCCTCCCATTCGCGGCGCGGCGGCGGGGAGCGGGGCCGGCGGGCGCGGATGCCCCCCGCCACGCCTCCCTCCCGGGCGAGGGGGAGCCGAGGGTTTCGTAACCGCCTGCCCGGCCTGGCCCCGCCGCGCACGGCGGGTGCGGGCAGAGCGAGCAGCCTCCGCCGGGCGGAGCAGCAGCGGCCGCCGCCGCTCCCCGGCTCCGCCGCCTCGCGGGGCTCCCGCTGGGAGGGTGAAGCCAAGGCGCGGTGCGAGGCGCAGGTGATCCGCGGAAACGTGCGCGGGGCTGCGCGGTGCCCGCCGCCTCCCGCGCGGGTGGCGGGGCGGGAAGGTTACTTTGAAACCCGGCGGGGCTGCGCCTGCACCGATCGCATCGGCGTGGGTCGGAGAGGAGGAGGGCTCTCCTTGGGCTGCGCGGGCAAGTAAACCCGGATAACTTACAGGCGGGGTGTGTGTTGGTGGGTGTGTGGTGCATGCTTCGGTTCGGTTGGAGGCTCGTGTTGGTCCGGGGTTGGCGTTTTCTCCTTCTTTTTCGCTTGATTCCCCCTCCCTCCCTTACGCTGGCAGCAGAGAGGGTCCGCGGTAACTCGGGCGCTGTCACTAAGCGCTAGGCATCTCGCTGGGGTTTTAGGGAATAGCTTGAGTTTTTCTTTTAACCAGAGAAGAGAGGAGCGAAGACCCTGCCCCGGCAGCAGCCCCGCTCTACGGAGTGGCGGCTTTCCGTGCTCGCTACGGCGCTGGTTAGGTGCTGCCACCCGGCTGAGGTCGAGCTACCGACATACGGTTTCGGAACCCTGCCGCCATCCATCACCCGGGCGCTGGGTTCCGACATGCCATCCGGCGGAGGGAATGCTTGGAAGCGGCTCTCTACCTCCTCTGAGCTGTGGATACGCCTAGGATGTGTTGCTGTTAGGTGGGGAGGCTTGAAGGGGTGTGTTTGTGTAATAGGTATCTTAAAGAGAGGGAAAAAAACAGGGAAAGCAAACAGGCTTTTGATAAGGTGCTATTAATTGAACTATAAACGCAGTAATTCTGTTGAACTACAAATACAGTTCTTGCTTCCTCGCTGAAACTCTTTTCCTCCTTCTCACCGATATGATCCATGGTTGGTTTGTTTGTTTTTACAGTATGTTTCAGAGATCTTTTTTGATACGGAGATGTTTATTGTGTAAGTCTGGATGAGGCCCCTGGAAAATACTTGTAACCTTCCAAGTTGTGATGTACAGGAAGGTCCTGTTTTCAGCCTTTCTGTACCCAGGCTGGGGTCACAGGCTTTTTTGAAATGCCCACTGAGTCTGAACTAATGCAGCGCTCATGGGATGATAATAATAGCAATTTAGGAAAAAGCCTTCTGCTGGAAACGCTATTCTTGGCTATGTAACGGTGTGCAATTGGATCTCAGCTTCTTGTTAACTGCATAAAAGGCAAAAGGTGAAAGTAGCCCTGGGCGAGGAGTACAGAGCTGGGACAGCCTGGTGCGATTGCTGCCTGTGGCACTGGGGTGTCCATAACCTTTGGGACAGGGCTCTGTGCAAAATTTTCCCCATGCACATGCTGTTGTTGGCAGTGTAGTTGAAAAGCCCAAACCTCTGAAACCTGTGAGGTCTGTTGGAGAGTTTGGACAGCTTGCTAGGCATGTGAAGGTGAAGATGTTTGTTTTCTACTGTTTGCCCTGGGAGAGGAAAGTTGGTTGGGCCACACGTGATGGAAGCTCTATATGCACGTTATGAAGTATCTTTGGAAGTACTGGGCAGCAGAATATCCAGATTAGAAATGCCAGCAGGACAATAAATACAGTGTGTTTAAATTAAACATGCAAATACAATAACTCAGAATAAGCCACTCATCCAAGATACACTATGGCTTAGCAGAGTGCACAGGGAATAGCAGGTAGATGCTTCTGGGTGCTGGTCACCCTTCCCCAGGTGACTCACTTGAGCCTTCAGCTTTGCCAGAATCCGTGGGTATGTTTTTGCCGGTACCTGTTCCTGGCTCCAGTTCAGGGTTCTCACCTTGACCCCTTGATGAACTGGAGCAGGAGCTCCATCAGCCACAGTCTGACAGATGGAGGCTTCAACACGGTTTTAACTTTAGTCATGTGTGTTGTCCTAGTGACACGAAACAGGGATGCTCACAAGCAAGCTAGCATGCAAAGGTTTTAAACTCAGGGCTGCCTCTCTTAAGCTTTCCAGGGTGTGCAGTGCACAGCTTTTTTATTTGCATGGTGCTGAGAACAAATGCCATGTCATGTTTGGGTACACTATGGAAGAGCTGACCCTGCTTAGGACCAACACTGACAGAGCAGGAGCAGTGGTGCTTCTCTGCTGGAGTTTTATGGAGCATTAGTTTGCACATGGGAACTGAAATCTTGCTGGAAGCTAATGAAGCTTAGACTCTTAAATGCTCAAGCCATCCTATCCAGCAGAATTTAGCTTTCCAAGTCGGTGAAATGTTTTTCAGACTGTGGCCCCAATCAGTTGACGATGCCTGGAGGATACAGGTCTAGAGGGGGGCATATGATTTAGATGATACCCTGATCAGTTGGCATAACCACCAAAGACCAGGTGATGTGTGGTGTTAACCACACAGCTGTTGACTCTAGGATCTGGCCTAGGTGGTCTTACATTGCCTTGTGCCTACCTGTATTTATCAGCCAAAGTTCTGCAGCCCTTCTGTACATCAAGTAGCAGTGATTCAGGCAAGTAGTTTCACTGGCTTGAGCATGGTTATTCCGCTGAGTAAATGGTGCGTGATCTGAGTTCAAGGCAGTAGATTTTGGGCGTGAGTGCTGTCTTTTTGTGGAGAATGTGGGAAACTAATTCCCAGAGCCTGGGATCCTGGCATGCCTTAAATTCTCTCCTGTTCTTATGCTTTTCCTCTATCCAGTGGGTGGGCTGGAAGTGAGATGGGAGGCTGGGCTTCCCCCCCCCCCCCCCCCCCCACAGTAAGCAGCTCTTCCAGAGAAATTCCGCAGCTGTTTCAGAGTCTGTCTAGAGTTGCCTGCTTGCCTTCCTGATGCTATTTTCTACACAAATATGTTTGGTGCTGCTGTGCTGGGCTCTGCGAAGAAAGCAGAGAAGCCCTTAGAACCAATGTAACTCTGTAGTATGGTCTGTCAAACCAGATGGCATTAGAGGAAACCCTTGCAGCCCTCCCCAGCAGCAGCTACTTGTGGAGCATCTCCCCACATCCTGATCCTGATCCTGGGCTGGCAAGGGTTGGTCCATCCACAGCAGAGTTGACTCCTGCCTCAAAGTCACCTCTTGGTGCCGGTGGCCAAGCGCCAGCAGTGTGGGCTGAGGGACGCTGTGGATGGTGAGGAAAGATGCTGAAATCTCTGGGATGATATCACCTCCAGGGCTGGGGCTTGTGAAGGAGAGAGGAGCCCCAGCAGCTTCCATTCTTAGAGCTGAATAATAGTCCTTCATCCCTGAGGAGGTATTTCACCTCTTTCAGATGCAAATGACCTTGCCCTCCCCATCTTCCTACTTCAGAAACTGCCCCTTCGGAATAACCTTCAGCTGTAAATGAGTTTGCAATTTGCCCCTTCCTGCTCCAAATGCACAGAAACTGGGCAGTTACAGAGTTTAACTGCAGCGTGTGCTGTGCTGCTCGCAGGCTTGATTAAGCCGATGTTTCCTGGGACATAGTGGAACGTTGAGACACCACTAATCAAATGCACCATAGTTTTCATCTGGTTTTGGTTTATTTCATTTTAACTTCGTTTCCCCAGGAAACAACTGCTGTCTGTCTCCTGCCCCTTGCGTTTGGCCAGTTCCAACCAGATTGCACCAATGGTTGGCAGTCTTGAAGGTCATTAATTTCCCGCTTGTTTTTGTTCAGATTAGTGGCTGGCTGGGCAATCTTTGAAGTAATGCTCTCTCTGAAGAGAAAGGAGAGTGCTTTCAGCTAGTCTTCCAGTCTGCCTGGTAGCAGCTGCCCAGCCAGGCATTGCATATGTGGTGGTGATCAAACAGGCAGCAGCTTTGTAGCCCTTGCCACCTCGCAAGGTGTGCGTAGTCTCCATGGGAGAAGGTTTGGGCAATACTGGAGGGAGCTCAGTGGAGGGGTAGGGGGCAGAAGACACAGATCTCCAGCAGACGGGGCCTGTTTGTTATTCCTCCTTGTGGTGCTGTTACCCTTTTATTTGTCAAGCCACTTGAGATTTAGGAAGGCTGGCAGGCTGACAGCCATGGCTTGGAGCTTCCTTTCCTTCACCTCCAGGACACCTTGGGCTGAACGGAGGTGGGTATCAGAGCAGATGGAATGTGCAGCCTGGACAGGACTTTTGCAGAGGTGTGTGTGTGTGTGTGTGTGTGTGCAAACTTGCACGTGTGCAATGGCAGCATGGTTATCTGGGTGTTCACCAGCATCATCCTGTTGACTTAAATGTTAATTTGACACTGATGAAAAGATGGCATTCAAAGCTGTATGTTTCACTCAAAATAGTTTCTGTGGGTGAAAACAGCCTCTGATCCCCACACAGCCCCCTCCCCAAAAGTACTTCAGGCAGGTATGTACTTGGGCAGATACAGTGCTGTGAGATGTTTGGGACATGCTTTTGTATTGCTAAGCACTTCAGTGTAGATGCAGCTGGTCTGGCATGGGTGAATTGGGTGGTCTGCCTCAGGAATCTGGGCAAAGCTATACTAGGAAAAGCAGCCTTGCCCTCACCCGGGCAGTGCCTGCGCTAGACAGCTTTTCAGTATAGCTGTGCTGGGTGCGATGGGCACAATTCTTCCAGACCTGGACTGAAGAAAAAGACCAGCATCTGCTCAGGCAGTGGCATAAGAAATAGGGTGTTGAGGAGCATATGTGGGGTGCACACTGAAGTTCTTCAGCCAGTGTATGTTTTTTTACCTTCTCTGTTGCTGCTGAGTTTCAGGCAATACATGCCTGTTTGTCCTGGGGCACAGAGTGTGACTCTTCAGAGACCGCCGGTGTTGCTCTAATGTCGAAATACTAAGTGTCACCCTAGAGGGCTGAGCTGAATCTCAAGCACCCGTATGCCACTCCTTTTCAGACAGCCTGTGATGCAGCTGGGATCACATGCATCTGTCAAGGTGAGATGAAGGGAGGAGCTGTGTAGCTGTATAACCCATTATGGGTTATGGAGGATGTGGAGCACTAAGCCATGCCAGCAGGGCAAAGGCAGACACTACTCCCTCTCTCCCCCCCCCCCCCAAACTACCTGCCAGAAGCAGGGCTGGACATCTTTGGCGTCTGAGCATAAGTCTCTGCACTACAGAGATGTGGTACTTGGTGAAGGAGAATGTGTTTGGCTTCCCTTACTTTTCCTGCTGGGCATCAACTCATACCAGGGGCATCATGGCACGGTTGATGACTGTGGTAGCTAAGAATGGGCTCTGAGGCTCGGGCCATACATCCTGTGCATATCCCTCCTCTGACAGCTCTGGCCACCCAAGCTTCAGTGTGAGAAATCCTGAAAGAGGCAGTTGTAAGGTAGAATGCTACTGCTGTAACATTTCTGCCTGTTCTTCGTAACTGTATAGTGCTAACCAGATACATTTAATGTTGGTGTAGTGCTTTCTCCATTAGGTTTTAAACCAAATTGAGTGGGTTGCATGCCAAAGGGGAAGGATTGCAATGCTTCCACCACCATGACTGACTTTTCCATGGTGGAGCTTTTCCGGAAGATGTGCACTGGAGAGAGCTGGTGTGGCCTGAGAGCATGGAGCACTGCAGGTTCTGACTGGCTGCGGCTCACGGGCTTTGTAGGCTCTGCTCTCTATGGGGATGGGGAAAGATGGAAGTGAAGCTGGCTTTGTTAGCAACAACAGAGTGTGTAAAGTTTGTACTGTAAAGCTGCCAGCAACCCTTAGACAAAGTAAAATTACTACTCTAGAAGAAAGGGAGTGTGTGTGTGTGAACAAATGGGGGCACACAAAGACAAATAAGACTATAAAGCATGAAGCAAGCGTGCCGTTAGATGCACTGCCTCTTGCCATATCATCTGCAAATAAAACAAGTTAGGTTGTTGGCATTGCAGCTGCTTTTCCTCATGAAGGTAGCATGGTGAGCCAGGCATGTCTGACTCTCAGAAATGTGCTGGCAATTTGCCTGAAGTCTGAGGTGGCCAGGGTAATTTACTTAAAAACTCTGACATAACAATTATCATCTGGGATGAACACATACAACCGTAATGTTTGCTTGCAGTTGTATTTTTTCTATGACACGCTCTCAGGAGTTGCTCATTGGCTGCATTCACCAGCAAAGACAGCCTGGAGGTGACCAGCTTCTTCCCTGACCTACAGTTAACAGCAATAATTATACTTCAACAAGTTTTAATGTGGGAGGTAGGGATTCAACAGCTTGGGCAGAAGGCAGTCAGTGGGGTCATTTGAGGTCCAGGCTTTGGGGAGCTTTCCTTTTGACCTTGGGCAAAGCACATCAGCTGCTCAGTGATTCTGCTCTTTAAATCTGATCTGTTCCAATTGGTTTCAGAGCAGTTGATTAATATTAGACCTGGTTTCATTCTCTGAGAGAATCCCCCAGATCTCCAAACGTTAGTGCATGGAACTGAAGTTCAAATATAGCTTCCCCCTCTCCTCCCTGCTCTTTACCTCAGAGGAGGAAGAAAGTGAGCCTTTCACAGCCATCTGCTGGAAGCATCAATCATGCTGGGAGCAGAGTCTGCCAGTTGTTCCATATGTTATTAATGATGAAAAGATATAAACATATGAGCTCATAATTATGTTACATTAAAACTACTTACAAAATAATGACATTAGGAGAACAATGGGGTTATGAAATCAAGCGGACAGAAGCAAGGATGCGCCAGGACTAACGTTGCATAGCTCCCCTTTGCATCTGCATTATGATACAATCTTTAATTCTGTAATTGCATCATTTTTTCCCTTTCACAGAGTCCCTCTTTCAGTGGATGGGTAATTACTGCATAATTCATTTTCTCTTCCCCTCATGTACTTTCTGCGTGTGTCCCCACATCTATTTATTTTACGCTCCACCCAAACCTTGAACTGAGCAGTGCTGCCAATGCCTTCCTGGGGGCTTTGCAGGTGGGGAAGTTCTTAATCTTGCAGCATCCCAGGTACAGGCACTGTCTTCATTTTCATAGCTGAGGAATGGAAGCAAAGAGCAAATAAAGCTCAACTGATTGAAATGCCTTCAATTATGGCTGCTCAAAATGATACTTAGGGAGGAGTTTATTTCTCACTCACTCCAGAATGCCTGGCATGATGTACCAGTTCATCTGCTGAAGCACAAGGACAATTGACCTCAGCTGTAACTCTTAGCACTCTGGTAGATTAGTCCAAGTTGTCTTAGCTTTGTATGGGGTGGAGACTGTCCTGATAAGGGGTCACCTGAATTAAAACTAGTTTCAGGGATTTGCTGAGCATCTTGCAGACTGTGGAGTGGAGAAAGAGGTAATTCCTGCCTGCAGGTGCTACATCCAACTTACTCAAGCAAGGGAGTTGTGCTTTTCTTCCTGCATTGCCTTGTTCGCTGATCTTCCTGACCTGGGTGAGGCAGGGGTCTGAGACAGCAGTTGCTTTTACCACACAACCATGTCTTTTTCCAAAAGTGGTTCATTTCCACAGCTCAAATGATTTGCAGACATCGAATTGGAGACAGAATCGGTGCAGATGGGTACAGGACGTGGGTGAAGGTTGTATGGGCAGTATTCATTACGATACCTCTTAATTTTGAGTGATCAAGTTTGCAATCTTTGTATTAAAAATTTAACATAGCTGTGTTTAAACATAATTTTATAACTGTGCAAAGGGGAAAGGTGGAGATAAGAATTAGTCCTGTCACATGAATTTGCAGCAGTCTAGGCCATCTAGAGGGTGAAGACCTTTGGGCTGTAGCATTAATTTCTAATCCATAAGAGCACTGTTTGGCTGTGGATGATGGTAGTTGCCAGAGAGGGGTGGCATGTTCAGCAGGTCATCTGCTGCTGTACTGGGGGTTTTGCAGCCCAGACTAGGATACCCTCAGATCCCATTTAAGGATGGAGCTTGCAGAGCTCTGGTGCTTCCTGAGTCCTCTCTGATTTGCCTGTGTCTGTCCTCCTCTTCCCTCTGTGGCAGCGTAGTTTCTCATCCCCTTGAACTCCTCCTTCCTGGTTCCAGCTTCTTCCCCTCAGTTCCTGTACATCACTAACAAATGCCACCTGCTTCTCCCATTGCTTTCTTGTACCACCGCTCTAGCCTGTTCCCATCTCTTGTTACTACTGGTGCCACCTGTAATTTTCCAGAGGCCTCATATCTAGGTGCCCTGGTAGGGTTGTGTGCAGTCTTGGTTCCAATTTAGATCTGTATTTTTTGCTTGCTTGAAGCTGCAGGTAAAGCCCAGCCCAATACCTTTGTAGGAAGCATTTTAGGGGATTCATCTTCCTTACTTTTAGTCCGAGCCATTACTGTGGGCATTCTCTGAGATCAGACAATGGATAAGCAGCTGCTTCAGACCAATTCTATAAAAAAGGTTTACACCTAAAGAATGTGCTGCTCTCTGCCCCATTTCTCAGCGTGTCGTTTTATGCAGTCTTGTTTGATCCCACCTACGTTCTACAATTAAGCCTAGGTGGATGTGTCATTTTATGGGCTTGAATATGTGATAGAAATTACATCAGTTCATAGAGTGAGCAAGACTGGATGCTTGTGATTTTTTGTTTTCTGGGAATGAATAGAAACATGATAGTGCAAGCAGGAGTGTGCAGATTGAGAGGCTGGGCTTCCAGCTGAAATGCAAGTTGGTGCAGCTCAGCTGCTTCCTGGAGAAGTGATGTCTGTAATCCCAGCAAGCCATTAGGTGCTTTTGGCCCGCATGTCAGTCTCCTGACCAATTTACAGTGAATTTCTTCCTACAGCTTTTTTCATAGGAGGGGAAGGCTGTTGTTATAAACCTTATGCTGCAGTAAGAGAAGATGAAGCAGAGATTTCTGATTATGTTCAAATGGGTATAACTATTTGCCTTTTTCATGTCCTTTGGGTTTTTTCTTTTTTGTTTCATTAAACTAGATGAGGAAAGCTGGATAATACTAGCAAAGAAAATACATTTGCCAACAAAATCGGGTCTTGGAACAGACCAGGCTCACCTGCAATGAAACAGTTGGGATGAGAATGATTTTAAAGTTAGATTTGTGTTCTTGGGAGTTTGTGATATAAATCATGGCCATGATACATATAAACCATGTCAAACTAGATTCATAAGATAATGACAGAACAGTGTCTTAAAAATTTCCAAGTGACTCAATGAACTGTGCACCTTTATAAAATAATTAATAAGGCAGATGCCAAAAATGGCACCAGCCAATTCTCCCTGCATTACCACTGTGTGTACGTCCAAGAACTGGTATCTAAGTATTGAACTTCACCTATTTGAAAAGGAGAAACTGCTAAAAACATGGACTGGTTTTCAGCTGTGGTCTGAAGGTACTTGGGAGCCACTGATGTTAGTCTGTGAAAGGTAACTCGGAGAAATGGCTTGTGTCAATGGAGGGATCTACACATCTTTCAGAGTTGGGGGAAAAAGAGATTGTACATCACTGGCCTAGCCATCTCCAGCTTGGAAGGTGGTGGTGAGTCTGCATGCCAAGGATCTGGTCTGGTGTTTGTGTAGGCACCAGTTAATCCCTGACACAACCTTGTTCTCTGTATTTTGTGTGTGTGATTTCCTATTGAAGCAAGCATGTTTGGGCAGATCTTGATCACCGTAAGTTGCCATAGCTCCCCTGGGAAAGCAGCAGCTACTTTGTGGGGTAGCCCCATGCTGGGTGTGCCCCACTGGCCTCTCTTCACCCTTGGTTTACCTCCCCGTCTCCTCTTCCTCACAGCATCTGTGTTTGGATGCTGAGAGGCAGGGACAGGGCTTCAAAAAAGCTGGCTCAGCAGAGGAGGTGGAGAGCCAGCTGATGCCAGTATTAATATTCTTTCAAAATTGATGGATGAGACGGTTATAAAATTGCAGAGGGAAGTGAAACTTCGCGGAAGCCATGTTTTAATTGCATTCTGGATTTTCCTCAGCAGCCAGCCTCTGAGGTGCTGGACAGATCGAGCCATTTTGTGAGGATGTTGATGCAAACTGCACACTGTATTGTTTTTAAGAAAGAAAAAGAAAAAGCTGGGGCCAGTCTGTTTTTCACACTCTGGTGCTCTCAGTCTTCCTCAGTTGTACTGCATGGTATCATGCTGTGTCTAGATGGTGGATCAGACCTGAAATACTGTCTTGATGCAGCTAGAGAGAAAAAGAGCCTATTGCAAGTGTTTGTGGTGTCCAGGTACCTAAGCCTATGAGGGGTATTTAGGTGCTGGACTTTTAGTTTTCCCTGTGTGCAGAGAGGAATGAGGATGCTGGAGCCATTTGGCTTGCGGTGACCTGCAGTGTGGGTCCATGTTTCCTCCCCGCTGCATGCCAGCCTTCTGGCAACTGATGCCAGCTTGCCTCTAACCTGGATCCTTTTTCAGCTGATGAAGACCCCTGCTCAGTCTGTGAGTAGCATTCCAAAATGGATGGCCTGCCTTACAGTGGGAGGGTTCTTGCACTCAAGTTTACATACTTCTTTCCAGTTTTCCTTGTTATTACTCTTTGTTTCTCATAGGAGGAACACCTTCCTGGGTCCCTGGTCTGCCTGCACTGAATGTCAGGTGCGGACACATCATTCATGAGCAGGGATAGAGGCTGAATGTATGCTGCACCCTTCAGGGTTGTTTCTGCCCTGGTTGTGTCTATGGCTGGGCTGCTGTCACTGGTACAGCTACTTTTGCTTCATGGGTCCCTTTTGAACCCTGCAGTATGCAGAGAAGGACCAGCAAGCATGCAGTGAAGTGTGCTTTTAGGCTGTTCATAAGACAGCAGTTCATTTTTAATTTGATGCCTTTGCCAAATGTCATTCAATAATTTTGGTTGGTTGGCTTGCATGACTAGAGTGTCTTTGTGCCATATGTTGTGCAGTCTTGATAGCCGCTGTGGTCAAACACTTTCCTCTGAGCAGAAGTAGTATGTTTAGGTGGCCTGCAAAGCAAAGGGGAAAGCTGTGACAATAGGAAAATAATGATTTTGGGCATACTGGATGTTGGTGAGCTAGAAGCAGTGGATAGCTAACTTCTAATGAGTGCTGTCTTGAAAATATGGGCCAGATGTTTGTATGTTCCGTGAGGTTTTCTCCTGGACAGGTGTTTTGCTTGAGTATGCTTCATCCAGGATTGGACCAAAACACTGTCCACCCAGTTTTGTTTTCCTTCAGGCATTAAGGAAAACAGTTTTCTTTGTAGCATTTTTCTTTGGCCTTTCTCTCCTCTGGGACTAGAACTTCCTTCCGCAGTCTCCTTAGCCCAGCCATAACTTGCCCTAATTGTGCATATTTTGAGCAAAGCATATGTGTAGGTGGTTTAGTTAAGAGAAGAAAGCATTAGCCTTTTCTCTTGACTCCTCCTGCTTTCTCCCAAGTCAAAAGCTGAGGAAAAGGCACTGTTCAAGATGTTCCTGCTCAGGAGTGGACTCTTTAATGTCCAAGTCTTACAAGTCCTGATGTCTGCAGCCTTATGCTTCCATCAGCTGCTGGTAAAGTTGCATAAGAGAATGTATGCTCAGGGGCTTGGAGGGCAGCTCTGTTTCTAAAAGTGAGTATTTTGGGGTGGGGATGTTCTGCCTGAGTGCTTTTAGTGTGTCTGTTCTCTCCACCTCTCATGCCTCTAGAAGATTTTTCTGGTGTCCAATGGGAATGTGGAGCTGCAGGAGCTGCTTGCTTATCTCCCTGGTACAGTGGCTGCAATCTGAGTGGTGAGGTTCAAAAGTTATTCCCTCTTGCTGCGTTTCCTTCTCTGATATTGGTTGGTGTTTTGATGGCTTCGAGCTAACATGAGGGAAGGTAGCACGCTAAAAAGCTGGACTGCTGTGGGAGGAAGTTTCTTCTGTTCTCAAAGCTGGTGTCCTTGCAAGGTGGTAAAATGGGTTCTGTGATTCTGTGATTCTGTGATTCGTGAGGTGTGGTTGCAGTCCCTGTGAGTTACAGAGGTGCCTTGGCTGAGCAGGTGGCAAGTAGTGCAGGTGAGCAGCTGATCACGACAGCCTTCTGACATCCTAAAAGAGCTGAAATCTTTGTGCTGTTTACTCTGAAAATATTCTCTCTGCCTTTCCAGAAGCACATTGTTTACATACGCACAAACTTTGGGGTTTTGCAGTGTATGCGCTTGCGTTTCTTGTGCTTTGAACACAGCTGGTAATGCTGATAGGATTATTTCCATTGTACAAACACTTGCTGCTTACAAGGTAGAAATTTGCTGAGAGTGGCACTGGAAGCCCAGCAATTCTCCTTTCAGCAAGGAAGGAAGCTGCTGGCAGTTGAGCTGTGCTGGCAATGCATGCGTGTGTGCTCACAGCAGGACCGATGGTGCTGAAGTGCTAGTGTTGTTATCTGGAATGTTTAAATTCCTTAAGATTATTTTTTTTTCCTAGCAATACTTTCCAAATATAATTATTTAAAAGTATAAACCTCAATTATGCTATTTTGCAGATGCTTGGGAGCCTGTTTTCTTACTTTCGCCACAGTAGATCTGTTAACTTCAGTGACTACAGCTTCAAGTTGCTTGTCCAGGTATGACTTGTCTTCACTTTTGGGGGATTAAGGCTTGTCTGGTACTCTTTGACCTGATTGTTACAGAATTTCCTTTTGTTTACTGTACTGTTCTGTATGCCAGTTTCCCTGTATGCCAGTTTCCCTGTAAATGTTATGAGAATGGGGAGTATGGGCCTGATGCCAAGAGTAAGGGGCTAATACATATACATATCCTTTTATTTTGGAGCTCTTGTGATCTGTGCTTGTCTGGCAGAGTGGTAATGAAGTTTCACAGAAGAATGCCTTTTTCATAATTTGATTTCAAAAAGTGCTCTAACAGGGTCCATCCACAGCTCCAGGCATGGCAAGCAACACACCAGAGCCAAGGTCCATCCAGCAGCAGGAGATGGGGACAGAGACGGAGCTAGGGACATGGCTGCAGGCATGAGCCTGAGGCCCATCCAGGGACAGGGCTGGACAACAACACTGCAGTGGCATCCTTGCAGCAGGGAGTGATGGCCCTTGGGGGGCTAAACCAAGGTCCTGTTTCTATTTTTTGAGTGCCAGTCTAGTGCTCTAGCCATTCTGTTCTGTTGCTTATTCAGTGTTTTGTTTTAGGAGGCCTGAAGGTATGTTGCTGTAGCTGAACAATGCCTCCTCCTTGAGATCGCTGCATTTGCAGTATCTGGCTGTTCCATGTGTGCAGAGCTGGGGACAGAAGTGCTTGTTAGCCTTTATGGTAGCTGAGGGATCACTTAGGCTCCCAATACATGGCTGTGCTCAGCCGGCTGCTGCAGAATGACGTGTCTAGTGTCATCATGCTGATGAAATTTCAGAGAGACCTGGCAGCTCTTGCACCTAGGGCTGTGCAACCTAAGGGCATATTTAAGCCAGAGAAGATGCTTGATGGGAGGCCAAGATGGTTATCTGTGTTACTGATGAGATGATTAATAGGCTGTGTTCATGATTCTCACTAGAGACCTCTGGGTGATAGGAATCAGAGAGGGTGTATATATACATGTGTGTGTGTAATTTATGAGGTCTGCTGCGCAAACTTCTTAATATTCTTATTTGTCACCTTCCACACAGGAAGTGGGGAAAGGAAGCTGGGAAATGCAAATTGTGTTGTGTGCTCTCAAACAGAAACAAAGGTGGCTGTATCATGCTTTCCACAGAGGCTCAATGCTCCTGGGTGCTGATGTCACTGTGGATCATCAGCAGGGCCAGTGCAGGAAGAGTGCAGGGGGATCAGATTTTCATACCCTCTGATGTTAGTTTAGAATTGATAATTGGTTTCCTTTATATGGAAATATCTTTATAGGTGAAATAAATCAAAGGACCAGGTTCTTGGTCCAAATCTGTTTTCAGTATTTGTTGCATGCTCAGCTGACTGAATGAGTTCAAACAGAAAATGCTTTTTCCCAAGCCAGAAAACTTCCAAGAAAAAAGTGTATTCCACCTACTTTTTACGTTTAAAAGCCAAATATTAAAACATCCCTGTTCTCTACTTCCTTCTCTCACCCTCTTTCTTCTATGTTTCTCTTAGTGATAAAAGGTTGAAGGAAAATAAAAGATTGTGTGGATTCTCATACATGAATGTATGGAGGAAAGCCCAAAACATATGGATATTGTTGACTTAGCACAAAAAAGCTAGTGAAAGTGGGTAATTTATGTAAACTTACTTTTATGGAAAACATGCATTTAGTAACTCTCAGTGACTTTGCAAGTTATTTCTAGTTTGTATTCTGGAGGTACATAAATACAGCTTTATATTTATAGTTTTTTGCCCTTGCTTATCCTTTTCTAACTGCAGCACAGTTGCGTTGATTTAAAACTAGTTTAGGGTATTGAACAGCCATATCCAAATATTTCTGTTAGCTCACTACCTCTTATTTAATATTTGTTAGTACCACAGGTGGTGGCAACTCACATCTCCAAAGTGTGCCGTGCACTTCTTTGAGTGGCCTGACCTGCCTGCTGCTTAGCTGTCCCTGCTTCCCAGTTCAGGAGACTCTCTTCTCCATTTTGTTCATAACGCATGGGTCTGAGCAAAAGCCAGCAACTGCATTCTGAGAATCATTGGTATGATATGCTGCATACTCTCTACATGTATCAGCTTCCCTCTTTTCCAAATCAGATTAAAGAGGGTAAGGCGCAGATTCTGTTTGATTTCAGCATGGCTAGCTCCTTCAGTACAAGATGCGAGGAACACCTGCAGTCATCTAGGTGGATGAAAACATCAACATTGTTTCAGTAATGTCACACATGACAGAAATTCTAACCTTCTGTGTGAAATAAATGTGTCTCTTCCCAGAGAAGAATATCCTTGACCGTACTTTTAAAAGCTATTGGGACATTGTAGGTTAAATAAATACCTCTGACCACATTATCCTTTTATTTTCTTTTCTTGCCATTCTTCTGATTGCAGACAAGATATGAGGGCAAGAAGCAAAAGAAAAACAAAAGCCAGAGAAGGCAGCAGCTAGTGTGTTTGGGGTTTTGTTTGGTTTACTTCTTTAGTGCATCTTTCTTGTCTGCATCTAGTTCCTGGCAGTGTTTTGTGACCTCCACTGTATTCCATCAGTGTTCTCCACTCGGAGCCCCCCCAGAATAGGTAGAAAGCTACAAGCTTTCTACTGAAAGTGCTTAACTCCCCAGAAGGAGTGGCATCTAGCAGCAGCTCTTCCTCTCTCCCATGTTGGTGAACATTGTGGGGAATTGTTTAAACCATTTGAACTTCACTGCAAAATGAAAGAAATAGAACACAAAACCTTTAACATTTGGAGATGATTACAAGGAGGACTGACCACTACTATTCCCCCTTGGGACACTCCCGCATGCGCTGCTGGCCTTATTTTAGTACATTTTAAAAGGTTTTGAAGATCAGCTTCACCTGGAAAGAAAGCTGTGGTTTGGTTATAGTGCACTGTTCTTATGTATCAGGATACATGCGTTTAGACTCTGAAACCTGAATATTCTTGGAACATATTTGAAGTGAAACCTGGAGTCACTTGCACATTAGCTGAAGAAGAAAATGTCTTAGGCCACTGCAAAAATCATAAACAGAAGAAATACAAGTTTTGTAATTTTTTAGTGCTGCACTGAAGGAAACTGCTGAACATGTTTCTTTGGTAAGCAACCAGTTTGCGAACTGTATTTTAGTACTATTTTTGTAAATGTCCTCAATTCATCAGCTCCTATTCTAAGATTGATTGCTGGCACCTTACCTTCTGCAACCAAAAAGTGAGAAGAAAGAGGCTTGTAGGAGTAGCAATTTCAGGAGATTGTTTGGAATCTCAAACTGCTTATTAAGTTTGTTTGAATTATCGGGTGTTGTATTTGGTTCCTAGTATTTTGTTTCAGAAGTACATAATATATAAATTTGATTAAATAGTGCTCATACACTTTCCATCAGTCTTTTGGCTGGATTTTCTAACTTCTTAAAGCAAAAAAACTCCAGGTATTGGCAAAATCTCTCCCTATGTATGTCTTTCCTATGAAAAGCTGGTGCAAAATAGTTCTGTTCTAGCAAAGGGAAAGACTAGTAGGTGTGCTGCACCTCCCAGATCCGTACAGGTCTCTGTGCCAGTTTGAGAAGGCAAACACATGAATTAGCCATTCCTTCATCACAGTTCAAAAGTTTCTCTTTCACTATGGCTTGGTTGCAACCGCACAGACTGCTTAAAGATCTCACATCAGTAGAGGAAGGCAAAATGTAGCATCCACCTGTCCTTACCTGTTAAGAAAGGGTGCTTGGCATCCAGGAGGTACAAACACCATCCTGCAACCCCAGGAAAGCTAGAGAAGCAGTGGCCTGAAGTCTGTACATTGCCAGCTTCCTAGGTCTTAAGAGTGCAGTGGCTGTTTGGAAGCAATGAAAAAAGATGGCCATGTGCCCAGTGCAAGAAATTATTAACTCCACTGTATTTCTTTTTATAGTGAAATTGCATTTTCACATCTCCACTAGAGATACTTTAGCAGGATACAAACCCAGCAAAGCATTTATTTTCATGGACATAGTGACTGGCACAGATGTGATGAAACTAGCTACTCTTGATGAAAGCAGCCTGAGCTGGTAATACTGCAGTTTTGCATCCTCTCTAAGGAAATTTGGCAGTTAAGTTGTAGTGGATGGTCACTGTATTTCTTTATGCTGCAGATTGACATAGCAGTGCAGCAAAAGGTATGTTGGACAGGCATAGCTTTAGCAAAGTCACGTGACTGATTTTGGAGTAAACCATGGGATTAATAACTACCTAGATAATAGAGTATTATTTGATGCAACTTGATTTCACTTTTTACTGACTTAGAAATGTGAACACTTAAGACCTGAGTCATATTTTTAAAGGTGTTTTAACAGGTCTTTGAAAATTATGGGTGCATTTCACTGCACTCAAGTTAATATGCATGTAAAAGTTTGAGAGCACTAAGGCTGTTTGTGCTTGTGAATTGGGCAGTTAGTGGCTTGGCTGCCTGCATTTTGTGTTTGCATGCAAAATAATTTGCCCTAGCAGTAAACCATTCCGTGTGCATACAGCTTGTGTATAAGTAATCTTCATGCAAACAAATTAGATCTGAGAAATGTAGGAGGCCATGTAGGTGAGACTGGATACTTCCTGGAGGCTGCTAGATTGTGTCTTGTCTTAAAAACAGAAGGGTTAAAAAAAGACTGAGTGGAGAGGGTGGGGGTGACCTGGTTATTGCAGTTGGGATCCAGTCCACTTCAATTAATGCAGGGTGCTGTTGATGTTAGAGAATTATGCAGGGCTCTGTTTCAACTGGTCTGCAAAATGACTCAGTGTAAGAACTGACAGTGAGATCATGTGGATCTTTTTTTTTAAGTAGACCTGTTTGACTAATTAGGCTGTGTTTCATGGCCTAGTATTAGTTAAGCATGCCCAAAGTTACAGCTAAGAGTTCAACCTTTAATTTTCTGCCAGAAGCAACTTCCCTTCAAGATTCAGAGATGTACAGCAGTTGTCATTAGAGATTGTTACATATTAAACCCCAAAGCGCTGTAGAAATTATGGGGGCAGGAAAGAAGCTGCAGAAAGTAGGAGGGGAATTAATTATATGACAAGAGCCATACTGAACAAGTGGATGGCTTAGCACTCAGTGTCACAGGGAGAAGATTGATTGTATTGGTGTTTAGTAACTACTTTCACCAAATCTGTTTATGTGCATATAATGTACATATAAAAATTACTGCTGCTGTGGTTATGTATAATGGCTTATTACGTAGTTGTTTGAACAAGGCAACAGAGAAAATAAGACTTCCAGAGTCATATTTCTTTTGCTCATTACAAATATTCAGTTCCTCCGTCTCCACCCCTAGGCACTCGAAAAATTGCTTGCACCTTATCTGTATCGCCCCTGCTTCCTGCTTGCTCTCCGTCCCTACCCCCCACCTCCTGTTCCCGCCCTAGCCTCCAGCTCCCATAGGGAGTCTGTTGTCTTTTGTCCTGCTTTCTGCATCCTCTACATACTCTTCTTAATCTTCAGTAATGCACAAGTAAGGCACTTTTTTAGTTTCTCCTGAATTTCTGTAGCATATGTTAGGAATACTATTTTTTAAAAATAATTATAAGAAGGTCTTTGTCCAGTGTTTCTTTCCAGATACTGTAGAGGATGGGTAGAGACCTTGGGAAAAGAGCATTTCTACAAGGAAACTCTCTTCTTGTAAATCTTGCCAACCTTTACATGGCAGAAAAAATCTTCATCTCTGCAAGCAGATGAAGAGATGAAGGTTTTACTGAGGTTCAGACACTTAGGTTTTATATATAGAAAGTTTGTGTCCACTAAGGAAAAGCCTTTATCTGTCATATACTGTTGACTCACTGCTTGAAGTCCAGAGGCAAAAATCATGTCTGGAAGTGTGAGGCTGGGTGCCTGTGAGAGGGCTCTGTCTACCACAACTGTGTCTTTGTACTGCTGGACCTGGGGCAATATGATCAGATTAGCCAGGGCATGCAGTGGGATGGTTTTCGTGATTTTTTCTTTTTTTTTTTGCTGATCACAGAAAGCCACAAGAACTACCTGACTGCTCACAAAATCTCCTGGGCAAACACATTTTACCAGAAAAAAGCGTTTGAAGTGATGCTGTGTTGTACGCTAGTGCCATCTGTGAATGTGTGTTGGGTGCCTCAAGACCAGCTTTGCTTTTCTGTGACACTGGCCATGCACCAGCGAAGGTTGCAGGGTGACACTGGGGGTCTATTTATCCCAGGATAATGTTCAGCTTGGTGTTCTTCCCCAGAACAAGACTGGCTTGTTTTTCTAGTTGGGTTTTGATCCAGAAGAAGTAACCTCCCCCCATCAGTGAACCACTGGGTGGGTGGGTGTCATACATGACATGTCCCAAGAGCACCGTACGCCCAGCTTAGTGGTGGCTAGTGTTGAGTTCAGAGCAGTTCTTTCCCTTTGAACTGCGCCTGATGTTGCTGCAGCCTAAGCTAAACTTAAACCTCTTGAATACTAACTTAGCTAACTTGTTCTCTGGGACTATTCAGTCTTCCCAGTCAAGGCAAACATTGCTTCATTCCCCCTCTCCAAAGACAGTTGTTACTTGCTGCTTCCCCCCCCTCCCCCCCCCCCCCCCCCCCCCCCCGGCTTAACAACTTTCAGTGGCACCTCCGGTAATGTTTCATTGCCATGCAAAAGGAGGAAAGCACTTTGTCAGCAGCCTGCTTCAGCAGAGAAATTTATATCTGTGAGAAGCATATGTACAGAGCAGCAATTACTCAGATCATCAATATTTATACAGCAGATAATAGTCATCATGGACAAGATGAATATTGTCACAACAGCAGTAGCTGCTTGGGGAGTGGGGGGGGAATGTAAAATATAATTGCTGGGTTTCTTTAAACAGGGTAATTATTTAACTTTCAAGTGATTGGTGAAGATAGCTTGAAGTCTGAATTAGATGTTCAATGGGAGTTCATCTGCTTCTAGGCAGTAAAGGAAATGCCCTTCCTCTCTACCCTCATGTCACATCGTGAAAACTGCCTGGGATGTCATCCTTTACTCTAGTGGCTTTTGTTGAAGGCAGTGCTGGTGCCAGTTGCTGAATGAGGAATCATAACCGATAACAAACAAATCAACCTACAAGAATAAGCAGCTTTGTTTGCAAACAAATTTTTGTGAAGTCTGCTGTGGATGGGTGTGCATTTGTGTTGAGATGGTGGTATGGCTGCACATGCTTTGGTTTTAAACGCCATACCTCAGCGCCGTTGGAAGGTAGCCATCCTTAGGATGCGCTCTTTCCCGGAGCTTTCCTTCATCCTCCCCGCTAACTGATGTGACACTGGTTGCCTTGCTGGTGCCTGGCTGGACAGGCAGCCCAGTGAGTCCCTGTCCTGGCTCCCGCTTGACAGATGTCTGGAGGGACGGGGTTATGGCTTCCTGTTTGTGCAGGAGATGCAGCTCCAGATTTCTGCAAAGAGAACACCCCCTTCCACCCACCTTTTTTAACCTCTATATGTTGATGTGATTATTTGGAGGCTTATCTTCACTGGCAAGAAAGTCTGATGGGTTGCCCTGTTTTTGAGAAGTATTGAATTGAGAGCTACCTGTGTGTGATCTGTTTGCTACAGAATAGTTTGCTTGCTGACTTTTGTCTTCTGCTTGTGAAATGTCTCCACATAGTTCCGTTCTTTCTTTGTACTGACCTCCTCTTCAGACATGACTATCTGAGTACTTGAACTCTTGCACCCCCCTGGACTTCTGTCAGTTGAGGGGAAACAGTGGCTAGCAGCATGCAGAACTTGATGTTCAGAGTTTAGCTCAGTTGGGTTGGCTCTCATTTACAGTCTCACAGCTCAAAGCTGTCAAAACACCGAAGCAACTCAAGAACATTTTCAACTGAGTAAATCCACAGAAGACCTATGAAACTTCCAGGCACTGTATTTTATGGGAAATTCTATTCAGCTAATGAAGCTTCTTGTGTGATGCCAGGAGAAAAATTGACCTAAGAATGAGATTTACAAAAACCGACATCCCAAATGATGGGCTGGCTACTACACAAGGGAGAATCAAGAGGAGGTCTTTTAAGCTGGCAGCCCTCTTCCAGGAAAATGTAATAAACTGCTCCTTTTTATTCTTTTCTGGAGTTAGGTACCTTCTGCTGAGATGTAAGCAGTGGAGGAGACAGTGGCTGCTCTCTCTGAGTTAGGTCTGGTACTCAGCCTGAGGGAAGTGGAGACTCAGCTCCCAGCTTTCTTTGGCAGCATTTGATTGGGGGTCTTTTTCTCTTCAGGTAAACCCATTAGTTTGCATAGATTCTAGCCCTTCTCCAAATGAATTTTTAATATAAGATATTTAAACATTCATTGGAGCAGGGACAGGAACCCAGGTCTCTGCCTTTCCCTCATACTTGCTTTTACTTTCTGTCCTCAGTATTGAATTACACACTTCAAAGTGGAATGGGGTCAGCAGGAGGCATTGGAAGAGCTCTGCTGAGCTATTTAAATTGCTGGTACTTAAAACTTTCATCTGGGAAAAGGGGAAAAAAAAAGATATTGTCAGATTCACCCTTAGTGAATGAAAGTTTCCTTCTGCCATGAGCATACCCAGGTGCCAGGTTCATTGAATCTGCCACTGGCATGTGGCTTGGGGAAGTCTGACCCTGTTGCATGCAGATTAATATGGATGGAAGCCTTGTTTGAAGCAAAATTTAGGCCATCTTAGATCTTCATAGTGCAGGTAAATTTGAGACGTCCAGTAATGGCAGTATTGACATTTCTGATGCTTGTCTCCAGTGCAAAACTCTTAATAGAAATGGTTTCTAAATTGCAGACCACAGACCCAGTATTGAAGCTATGCATTTTAAAACTTTTTTAAAATAGTACTTCCAGATTTTTTTACTGATGGTGGTGTAATCTTTGCTCAGAATTTAAGCGTGCAGCCAACAGACTTACTTTCTCAGTTACCTTCCCCAGGTCCCTTTGAGGCAGCCACTGTGGAGCCTGTTGGGGAACTATCTGCAAAAGTGTTAATTCAAACATTTTCTTATGCCTGCGGTTCTGCCTTGATGGAAGTAAGTACTATACAGTTCTCTGAAGAGATCACTGCAGTTCCCAAGCCAGCCCCTTAGGTGAGCTAGCCCTGTGAAAGACCCATGCTTGACACATTCATTGCTCATTCAGTTATATTGCAGCAGAGAATAGGTTTTTGTCAGAGTAAGGAGAAGAACAAGGGGCCATTGAAGGGGGCAGGTAATCAGCACTACTGATGTTCCAGATTATTGAATTGTGTTGAAATAATGAGTTTTTTCATCAGCCTACATTGTTTGTACCTAACTCTCTGAATCTTTCTTCATTGCAGTAACTTGCATAGGTATCTGGAGATTATGAGGCTGCTTCCCTTCACGTTTAAGGGGGTACCATGTTTTTGGCTGTCTTGTGCCATTGCAAAGCGCAGGCCCACTTATATTCTAATTTGAGGATGAGATGTTTGCAGTTTGAGGAAATGGGGTGCTTGCAGCATCCAGAAACCATGTGCCCCTCTAATTCTATTTCACTTCAGTGTCAGGCACTGGGGCACTGATGTGAAGACTGTAGATGAAGGTTTTTCTGTCACACTGGTGCATCCAAGCTAAAGCCTAAAGGGGTTTTGACAAATAAGGGTTTAAAGATCAGTCCTGTGTACTCATTTTCTTTTAAACTAAAAATGGGAAGAATTGTGTGGTGAAGGATGGAGTCGGCGATATGTTGTTGTGAAGGCTCAAGAAGGTTCTTGGAGCAGAAAAATCTTTCCTCTTTAGCTTTTAAGCAGTAAAAGGCTGAATGTTTACCTCTTCAGTTGATTTTACAGCTGTTTTGAAGACATATCCTGCATTACCTTCTGGAATTTTTTCCTGCATCCTAATTTTGTCAAAATTTATTGGTTTATTTTATGGAGGGGAAAAAAACCTGCCCAAATCTCCTTTCAGTTAAAAAAAGGACTGAAGGGTTAGGTTTAGGAATTCTAGCACCATCTCTCATAGGAACTGTAATTAGCATACTTTGTTTTCCCATTCTTCCCTTGGGGCTTGGCTTTATGGCTGGTTTCCATCTCCTGTTTTCATGTTGAGTTGCCATTGTGGTTATGGGAGATGTAATCTAGCTAGGAAACCCAATCCTTGTTGGAGAATGGGAACATGGGTCATCCCATATGCAAGTACCTTGAGCTGCTATAAGCAACATTTCATGGTCCTGAAAATGAGTTACCAACTTTCAGTATTTAGTAGAAAGGCAGCACTTCTCTTAGCACAGGTGGCATAGCTGTTCATTTCACTTTATTCACAAGGTGTTCCTCTTAAACCCCAAATTTCCATCAAAACTCACTTTAATTTTATTTTATTTTAAATCAGCAACTTGGCTTTGTTTCCAAGAACAAAATACCTTTTTTTGGGGGGTGGGGGGTGTGTGGGGTGTGGTGGTGGTGTTTGCCCTGCAGTAATGAGTGATACTTGGATACTGGAATTTGTTGTAAGTTCAGAGCACAGCAAGTAGGAGATGGTGATTTGATTTGCCTGAGGAGACTTCTCTTGCTGGTCTGGCATAAATATTTCTGAAATGTGGATGGAGCTAGACTGGCAATGGGAATAAAGTACTCTTCAAACTTCAGATTTTACTTTCTAAAGTAGATTCCTTTTCTAAATAGCAATCAACAGAAATGCTGGAGCTCTGTTAATTGAACAGACCGATCTATGGTCTGTCTGTGAAGCAGGAAATGTCAGGGTATGAAGTTTAAGCATGTCTAGAAGACAGAATTTGGTCAGTAATAGCAAATTGGTGAGAATTCAGTGAAGCTGCATTGCTCCCAAATTTGCTTTTAATAAGCAGTGAGCTATTTATAAGGACACTTCTGCTACTGTTATGATTGGCTAATAAGCACCTCCCCTTCAGAAAACCTTCCTGACTCTCCTGAAAGCCTTGAAGTGTACAGAAACTTTTGTTTTTATTCTCTCAATTTCACAGTGTCTTCTGCCTTTCATCTCGCAGCCTCTTGCTTGCTGCCACTCTCCCTGTTTTTATGATTTCCACAGAAAACACAAGTAATAGCAGCTGAAAGGGAATTTTAAAATAGAGCAGGATATCTAGGGCACGTCACAGTGATTGTGAGGTGGTCTTAAACCGGTTGCCTGTTTTGAAGGGTTTTTTTAAGAATGTTTTGAGATTTAGCCTCCCTCTTCTTTATCTAAAGTTTTGGAAGAGCAGCAAGGCTTTCCTCTTAAACACAGCATGGCACATATGTTGGCATCTGGGGAAAGCAAGACTGCTTGAGAGATGACCAGTTCTCCACTGAAAGGATTTCTGGGCAAGTCTGGTCCAAATCAGTTCTTGAGAACAGTACTGTGAAAGAGGCTTTTCCCAGCTCAGTAGAACTACTTCACATGGAGAGGTCACTGGCACAAAGAAATAAGGCATTAAAGAAATTGTTTATTCACCTGAAAAGTCCTTGTGATATATATATATATTTAACCTATATTTAAATTTATAATTATTTTCATACATAAATCAATTCATGTTATCATACTGGTGCTCCCTAACATCCTTGCAAAAAGGGCAAAGTAAGTCACTGAAAAGGATTTAGGTGAGGACATGTGCATTTTAAGAGGACATAGTGCCCATGTTTGAAAACAGTTTAGTGGACAAACTTACACTGACTTACCTCTCAGAAGACTGATATACAGGCCAGGTCTTCTCTCTTCTGATGCAGCCACATCCCTGACACAAGAAGGCAAGAGCTAAGTGCTACTCATGGTCTCACTTTGGTAATGAAGAGTTTTTAAACGAAAGTTACAACTTTGTGACATGTTTGCTTTTTTCCTTATGTCCACTTGTTTGGAATGAGCATGATCCAAAAAGGAGTGGTGGTGTTTGGTGAAGGGCAATGGAAACAACCCCACAACTGCAGGAACTTTACAGGTGTAGTCCTTGGAGGAGCTTCAGCAAAAACCCCTTCATATTTTGAGGGACCTAATTTTTTCCTTTGTTACAGGGTTACATTCCTGTGCTGCTCTGTCCTCTGCTGGCTGAAACTCCTCTATTGGAGGAGTCCGTTGGAAAAAACTCTTTCTCTTTTTATGTTAATGGGTGGTTATGAAAAAAGAACAAAAAAAAAAAAAAAAAAAGGAATAATAAAAGATCATGCACTGGCAATTTAGTGAAGTGATAAGAATCTACAACTTCGTCCTTTAATAAGATTATAAACCTGTTGCCTTTTCAATTACGAGAGACACAGAGGTGGCTGTAAGCCCTACATGTGCAATTTTAAATCAGGATATCATGCTGAGTTGGATTATTTCAGTTCACTCCTTCAACAGTCTCATTTTCTAGCACTTATTTCTTTTGTGTATTTTTAAGCAATATACAATAGCATTTTTCCATCAGCAGAGGCCTCTGCATTTCAGTGACCTTTACTGCTTGCTTTAGAGGGGTTATGCAATCAGAGATAAGGGAGTGAAAATATTTAATGGGTTTTTTTTCTTAAAAGGTCTTATGCCTCTATTCTTGTGGTTATAGTACTCACATAACACAGCTGTGTTTTGCACCTGCATCCTTACATGCACTTGCATACTTACTTTGAGGAGCCTGAAAGTCTACTTCCAAAATCTGAACTGATTTGCAAAAACTGAGCTAAAAAAAGAATATAGTGGATAGAATGATCATCTTTAAAGCAAGAAGCTTTTGTTCTAATGTTCCTTTCCTCTTTGGTCCCTCACCTCCACTAAATGCGGATATTTTCTTCTAAATTTAAATTCAGAACTTAAAAAAGGGAATTATCCTTTTCATATCTGTTGACTAGTCAGTGATGGAGAACTTGGCGTTCCTTTCTGAACCCACTTACAATGCACTTGCCTACATTTTGTTGCATGGGAACTTTAAAGCTCCCTACAGTCCACACTAACTGAAGTCTTTTCTACCAAGAGAGGTTGCTTATAAGAGAAGGTGGCTCGTTGTACCTAATAGTGAGGAGAACACTAGAGGCTGGGCACCCCCTAGTTCAGCTTCCTGATCAGGTGTGTGGAATATCAGGGGAGCACCTATGCATCTGTTCAGGGAGATACGTGGTAACAGGAGATCCAAATAAATTCTTACATCAACAGCTGTGCAACTTGCTGACTTGGAAATATTTCTGATGTCTCATGATAATCATGAGACAGTTACACGCTTCATTGCTGCTCAGTATTGAGACTGGTATGGGTTACAGTTATGTTCATGACTTGCTTTTCCACAGGTGAATACTTTGTGAACCAAATCCACATTGGGATAGCAGCTAGGAAGGTAGAATAAGCAAGAACATTCTTTGCCTCATTCTTCTTTCCATGCCATCAGCTCATCTTTGTGTATTAAAAGGTAACTTGCTCTAAAACCATGTATTGAGCAAATTTGTGCAGTGCATATAATACATAAACCTTGAGCTGAATTGTGCTTTTTTCAGTAGGTGATGTCAGTGAACCATCAAGATAAAAGGTATGTATTTATTGCTTGTGAGGAAATGAGTTTGGAATGTGGCATCGATTGTGGAACCCCTTCTGCAAGAAGGGCACATTACTTTGCCTGACTTTATTTGGTTTGTGTGTTGCCCATGTCCACAGAGACAGCCTTAAACTTTTCCACTTTTGTGTCTATTAATACTTGGGGTCAATTCGGGGGCAGGGGAAATGCCAGCGGTCCACTGACATATACAGGAGAGGAAAGGAAATTGCTATCTGACAGATCTTTTCTGCTATTTCCACATGAGCAGATGGATCCCATGGTACAGGTTTGCCTTTAAGGAGGGTTTAAGCAGGAAATACTTATGTTTTTTGCAAGAAGAATGGTTATTTTCTGTATTTGTGCAGCTTTTAGGTAATTCATAGAGACTTTTGATAAAAATGCAGGCTTTTTTTCCACCTAGTTGTATGATCTTCAGTGTTTTAAACTCTCACCTTTTCCAAGGGAGAGAGATGTGGGAATTGCATCTTTGTCAACTGAGCCAGTTATTACCTCTCTAAATGCTGACTGCTACGCTTGATGCCTGGAGTTGGAGAAAGAAACTGGCTTCCACAGTTTTTCTTTAAAATGTTATTTTCCAAGGTAACAGCACAATCTTCCTAAGTTTAAGGAAGATATTCCTATCTCCCCCAAGTTGAAGTGTTTTAAAGGGCCTCATTTTGAAGACTGAAGGATTGGGAGGGTTCCTAGCAACAACAAAACAAGCTATTGCTCTTACAGTTGGATGAGAGTTGCAAAGACCAGGTGAACCACAGCCCTTTGAGGTGGATTTCTTTCTTCTGGCTGATGAGACTATAAGATAGAGGCTTTCCTGACAATCATGTTTGACTAGAAGAAGTGCTGGTTTGAGTGACTTGGCTGTGGGAGGAGTGCAAGTGTTGGGGCAAGTGTTGGGGCTCAGTGGAGGGTGGGAGTCTGCCACCTGCCTCAAGAAACTGTCTCTAGTGATGCCTCCTAACCTTGAAGGTAAACACTGTAGCTGTTATGTATGTGTAGAGCATACCTGAAAATAAACAGAAGGGAAACTGGTTTCCTAATCGTTAGGGTATATTTGTAGTTGTTGATGCTGTCTTTAAGCAATAAAGGCCAGCATGATTTTAGATATATCCCAGCTTGCTTCTTTGGAGGAGTGCAGGAAAGTGGCGGGAGGCAGCAAGGCACTGCCACCTCTCCACGCACAACATGGGAAGCAACTCCAGCTGTCCCGCGGGAGCTCTCCCCTCAGACAGGGAGCAAGTAATGAGCTCAGTGCTTTCGGTGTGCTGGTACTCTACTCTCCTTTAGACATGACCATGAAAGGTGCAGCTCACCCTGCTGATGCATCCCATCCAGCACCAGGATAATCTTATGGTGCTGCAAGCTGGTACTGGCAGCATTTGTCCCTGCTGTTTAGGAGTAGGAATGTGGAGATGGTCATCCTACCTAAACCAAACCTCCTGAAGGGTGCTAAAGCAAGCTAGTGGGACAGCCAAGCAGAACGGGCTTTCTTCCTTCTGCAAGCCTTGGTGCTTAACGCTTTATATTCTGGAGTGCCACCTGCTGGCACTTGCTCTCTTCACTTGCTCTTTTCTAGAGGCAGCTGCTCTAGAAGATGAGAGCTCAGACCAAAGAGCGTGGATGTCAGTAATAATAATAGCACTAATTATTTATATTGATCATTACATTATTTTCTTAATTGTCATAGCAACTTAAGAACCCTGTTTATTGGCAAAGACCTCACTCTGGCAGGTGTGCTGTAAACTGAGTGTGAAAGAAACTGGCAGAGCCTTCACTGCTTAAAATACACAGGGTACAATATGAAGGAGTGCTTTAAAGAACAGAAAATGATTTTTCTAATCTATGCTGTTATTTGGCAAAGTATAAATAATTATTTTCGCAATATCTTGATTTCGTAAGGTGTTTTGATAATTTCTGTCATTAGCAAAAATACAAAGCAGTAATCAGGAAGGTGAAAGACACCTGACAGTGAAGTCACTTAAGCAAAGTTAGGGTAACACTGCCTCCACTCTAAAAAGTAACAATGATGTCAGTAAACTAAAGAATTCTGAAAACCTTCTGTCGGGAAAGCAAGGGATGTTTTAGTTTGTAGCACAGTGCAAATCTGAGTCCAGAGCTGAGTTTTTTTGCCCTCTGAGTCAAGAACTTGTTTTGGCAGTAGGAAAGAGGTATTTTTTTGAATCTGTTTTGTAACATTTTCTGTCTGTGGGCCAAATCCCCTATGGGCATAAGTCAGTGTGGTTCCTTTGGCATCTGTCTGGCTGTGTGCATTGATGTTTCCTGTGTTCAGTGCACCACTGTAAGGCCCACAGATATAATACTAAAATAATGGAATAAAGACCTCAACTGAGTGGAATCTGGTCAAATCCTGCATAGAGGCATTAAGCTGTATGCATGCTCACCAAGTCTTTTTAGATTGTCTCTTTCAATGCAACACTTTAGAGTAGCAAAATACATTTTGGGCCTTTCCTCCTTTCTTTTAGCTGTCCCTAAGGCACCTCTTTGGTTCCTTGCTGCTATTCCATGCAGTGGTACATGGAATAGAATCATAGAATCATTTAGGTTGCAAAAGACCTTTAGTATCGTTGTGTCCAACTGTTAACCCAACACTACCAAGTCCACCACTAAACCATGTCCAGAAGTGCCGCATCTACACATCTTTCAAATACCTCCAGGGATGGTGACTCAACCACTTCCCTGGGCAGCCTGTTCCAGTGCTTGACAACCCTTCTGATGAAGAAATTTTTCCTAATATCCAATCTAAACCTCCCTTGGTGCAGCTTGAGGCTATTTTTTCTTGTCCTATCTCTTGTTACTTGGGAGAAGAGACTGATCCCCACCATGCTACTGCCTCCTTTCAGGTAGCTGTAGAGAGTAATAAGGTCTCCTCTGAGCCTCCTTTTCTCCCCAGTTCCCTCAGCCGCTCCTCACAGGACTTGTGCTCTAGACCCTTCACCAGCTCCATTGCTCTCGTTTGGACACACTGCAGCACCTCAGGGTCTTTCTTAGTAGTGAGAGGCCCAAAACTGAACACAGTACTGGAGATGAAATACTCTGGAGACCATTGGGATGAGTGTGAATGTTTTGAGAAAGCCCTGAACTACCTGCCCTTTGAAAGTAAGATCCTTTAGCTCCTTTGTAAGAATAGCCTGTAAACCCCAGCAATTCTGTCAACCACATAGTCCTCTTCAGGCTTCAATCACATCATGAAATATGACTTGCCTGTTCAAAATGCCCATATTGTGATTTTTTACTGGGGAAAAATACAATGGTGTATTGCTAGGCTTAAGCATTCCACATTCATCAGTAGAGTGATATGAGCTAGAGATACTTCTGGCTCACTCAGTGACTGACCACACCAGAAGAAAAATTGATACAGTACAAAAAGCTTTGTCCTTTGTGTTATCTTTTTATAAATTTATTCTAAAAGAAAACAGTCAGATTGAAATGAAAGTTGAAATGAGCTGACATTTTAAAGGAAATGACCATTTTTGCCTAAAGAGAAAGTACTTGATCTGAAACTGCCAATGAATTTGTTAACCTCAAAACTGTTTTTCTTCAGGTAGCTCTAAGTCACATGCAGAAATAACAAGACTGGCTTGCAAGACAGGCTCTGAAATTTAGGGGTTCTACCTAACTGGGTAGGATTTGGGTCTTCTGAAGTTCATATTTTCAGCTTTTCTTCAGAAAAATGGGGCTAGGAGCTTTCTTTTTACTGAGTCCTGAATTGATTGTCTATGATCCTGTGAACCCAAGACTTGACATGGCCAGGTGCTATCAGGACTGTGATGAAGCCTTGAGAATTAGCAGTATGCTAGTTATCTTTTCTAAGTTTGTTCTGCCTTTACATTGCAAGGCCTACAGAGCTAAGCCCAAAATTAAGAGGTAAGGCAGTTTGCTTCATTTTGATTGTTTTGCTCTATTTAGGGTAACACAGACCTTTCTGAGCATTTGCACTCCTTCATAGAGCAAAAGTTCTGTATACTCTTAGGTGCTGCCAAATGGGAGGGTATTTTCACACAAGGAGGTTCCAAAAGAAGCCAGACTTTGGCTGGAATATGATGGATGACGTCTGGCCTGAACTTTGGGACTCACTGTAAAGAATGAAATACAACCAGACAGAGCTTGGCAGGTCTGATAAAATTCTTGCAGCTACAGAATGTGAGTGGCTCTTGGAATTGAATACCGTTTCTGTGAAGGAAAGCAACAGTAGATTTCATATAATATGGGCAAGAATAGTTTATCTTCCTGTGCCTGAGCATTTGAGCGGCCAGTGGCAGTCCCCAGCACAGTGTGACTGCCAGAGCAGAGAGGCTAGAGCTTTGCAGCTTTGAGCTCTGTCTCCCAGATTGTAATTTATCTAAGCCCGCTGGGGAGGGTTGTGGTGGTGCTAACCCAAGTTATGTTCGTTGCCCTGCATTGCTTAGCTGTGAGGCTACTTTTGTTGGCAAATGGTGCTGGTTCATACGATGGAGAGACTTGATGCAAAGCCCCTCACTCTGTTTTAGGCTTCATTCTGTAAGTCCATCCATGGGAGTCTTCTTGTTTCTCTCATGGGCATGAAGGAGAGAGCTGAGAGCCTTTCCTGGTGTCAGTTTGTTGTCTCAGCACGCTGTCTTAAATTTTGCCTGGTGGTACCGGGACACCAAGTCATGATGTGGAGCTGGTGGGGTAGGTTGATGTGCAACCAGTTGGTTTAATTGCAGCTGTTTTGGGAACATTGTGTTGTTCCCTCAGATTGCATGTTTTCAGGATGGCACAGGGGAATTGAAGGCATCTGCACTTAGAGATTACCTTGATCTGCCTGAGCTGCTGACACTGGATTCTTTATTGGTTGTGTTGAAGGATAGTATGTTACGTATGTAAATGTGCAACTGACCTCAAGAGCATGTGTCTTCCCATTAACTTTCATGGCTAATGTCAGGCCATACACTTTGTTTCTGAACTGGAGCTTGTGGAGTGTTTATAGTCATGGGTAGAAACATGTGGTTTGGAAAAGTATTGGAAGAAATAATTTATCCAGTATAGCTTTTTAAATCTCTTTTGGAGTATTTTACTGGTGTAAAGACAGAAAGATAAATCATGAAATAGGAAATCATCAATATGTATGCAGTTCAGGCTTTGCCTAACTGCTTGTGATCCATATTTGCAGTGAGAGTTGGACAGTTCCCAAAATTCAGGAAGAGAGGGTAGTATTAATATTACTAGCTGGCAGAATGTTACAGGGTGAATGATTAGTTTCCAATAAGAGAGGAGCTTTTGGATCGGTTCCAGTTTCTTTTGGTGTAGTCTGCAAACCAGAATGACCAGTGCTGTGACCCGGAGTATCTGTTGTGCTTATCAGAGACTAAAAATGCATGAAGATCACAATTTGCCTGCATTAGGAAATGATACAGCAGTTGACCTTGAGGAGACATATTAGTTGGCTATCTTCCACTGTCTTGTGAAGTGATTCTCCTACATTAGGACATCTGTTACACCTTTTCTCTTCTCAAAAAGGGGACTTTACTCAATTGTGCTGCCTACTTAGCTGATTTCAGGAGAAAGCTAAAAATATGCAAAAGGCTCCCCTGCCCCATCTAATCTCCTTCAAATCTTATTCTACTCCTTTATGGTCTATGAAGGAAGAGAGTTTCCTCACTTAGTGTTGTGTGGCCTCTAAGAAAGTATTTTCCAATTTCTTAATCCCATCTATTTCAGTGAAAAAGGATGTGTTACTTTGCCTCCCTTAGGCTTATTGCACAATTTTTTTTTCTTATTCAAAAAAACCCCAATCCCTTTCCACACACAAACAAATTAAACCCCAAACCATTGCAGCCCTTGGGAGCAGCCATGTAGAGATAGCTGTTCAGCGATGTGGGTCACAGAATCACATCCTCAAGAAGCTGTGCTGGATGAGTGCAGAGCATGTTAGGCAGGTGGGGTGTACGAGGCAGAAACACAGAACAGAGTTGCAACAATTAAAACTCTCATTTGAAGGACTTCTGTTTCCTGAGGTAAGTCTGAAATTGAGTTTTCAGCTTTAGCACTGTATAGGCAGTTTATTAATGTGTGAGTATTGATTCCTTTCCTCCTCTGTTTGGGCTCATAGGCAGGTAGATTTTTGACCTGGATTTATCAAAACCCACTCAATGGCCTTGGAAAGCTGTATCACTCTCTCCTGTAATTATAGACTGGTATCTTAATACATTAATTCAAGGTGATACCAACTCAATCACCCACTGACCTGTATCGGTGAGAAACGTCTGCCTTTGAGCTTTATTTAAAATTACTTTTTTTTCTTGGGATGGTGAATTTGTAAGTAAAATACCAAATCCTTAGGGGAGGGAGGGAATACTCTTTTAATTAAGTTTTTCTTCAGGTATCAGGCAAATTCTATCAATGGCAGATGAAACACAAAGCTCTTGCAGAGCAGAATTTGTCACTTAAGTGATCAGGTGTTTCATGCCTCTCTGTCTCTCAGCATTTTGAATGCCACAGAATTCTGTCATGTGGCCATAAATGAAAAACTCTTAGAAGATATTCCATTGCATTGCATTTAAATGCTGTAGCTGAGAGCGAGTTTGACACCCATAGTTCTTGCTGTAAAGTTGTGGGATTTTGGCCTTAGTGACTTAGTTTGTGACTTCATTTTAAGGTAGGGAAGCAACTTCTAAATCTCTTTGCCAGCCACCTAAACACTTGCTCCTTATGTCATGGTCATAAATAACTCCAGGTGCTGCTTTTATGGGTGTGAGGGGTAGATGTTGTGAGGGGTAGATGTCTTTTCATACCACCCTTCCTACTCCCCTTCCTCTTGATAACAGTTTGAATGGCAAATGGGTCTCTGTTGGTTGTGGAAATAATTGTCTTTTAATTCCTCTTACCCTGGGGTTTAGAATTAAGTGAGGCATAATTAAGAGCAGCCAACAAAACTGAAGAAGTGCTGATGTCCCTGCAAGTGCAGTGCTTGGTGTGGGCTGTAGAAATGAGCACCATCCCTTGGGATGCTTTGAGTGCTGGAGGTATATTTTTATCTGTAAATTGTGAGGAATCTGTCCTCTGCTGGGAAATATTCAGATTTGGGATGTCTTAGGACTGCAGTTGTGTCTTTCATCGTGTCAGTACATCCCTCATGCAAGAAGAGAAACACTAGGACTTGGGGACAGCAGCAGTGGTGATGAATACGTTCACATTCCTTCCAGCAGCACAGAGCTGCACCTGGAGGTCCCTGTGCTCTTCCAGGCTGGAGGGAACCTGGGAGATTTAGGGAACCGTAGCTCTGGGGCAGCTTGACAAGTAACCTTGTCAAAAACCTGCAAGCATGTCAGAGTTAGGCTGGTGAGAGCAGGTCAGGCTCTCTGCCTTGGCTCCAGTTCCACCTGCATGGAGCACTGCCGAGAGGCTGGGTGGGCAGGAAAACTGTCTGCTTTCTGTCTCTACCCCTCTGAAATGGGCATATTTCTGCAGAGTATTAAAGCACCTCATGTGAAACTGTCTGGTAAAGTGTAGATATACTGTTTTGACTCAGCAGTAAGAAACTGTACCCATCATTTGCTGACCTGGCATGTTGCAGGTGATTAGTAGTGTTTGCTGTTGGAACAAAGTGCACATTTGATGACTTATTGGTCGTATTTGACCAAAATAAGGTCTCTGGAGTCAGGGAATGTGGACATGTCAAAGTTTGCAGATAAAAGGAGGGAGCAGCACCACTGATAACAAGAGATGGAACAACGAGCAGCATGTGAGTCTGTTTTCTATAAACACCAAATGTTGGTGTTTTTACCTGATATGTTTTTACTCGAAACCCATAAACTTCTACATCTAATAGGTCTAGTAGTCTGTGGGTAATCTTTCTGCCTCTGTCTCCTATTGCTAGGGTTGTCTGGTGACAATTTCTAAGGAAAATGCTGTGGGATGATACCTTGCAGTTAGGCTTCTTTCTCGTGATCCACCTCTATTCACTCAGATCAGCTGCCAAAGAGGCAGGACAACTGTTGTCCTGTTTTATCTGTGCTGTTGAGATCATCCAAGGCAGGTTCTCTCTCCATCAGCATGGATCCCCTGGCACTGGTTCATAGAATGTTGTAGGCTCATATACTACAGTTTCACTCAGCTTTATTTTTTGGTGGCTTTATGCATCCAGGAGTGTACACCTGATTCACATCTTTGCAAGGGCTGGCCTAAAGCTAAAGGAACAGTGCCAGCATGGACTGGCTAAGGATTTAGCCAAATTAAAACACTTTTTTTCTGCAATATTTCTGTGCAACTGTTAGTAACTAAATAGAAAGGATGTAGGCTGCTTGGCTTAAAAGAAGTTGCCTGGAAAATAGGTAATTCTGGAGAGAAGAATGGATTAACTTTGTTGTTTTACTGTTAGCTTTATGTCGTTCAAAATGTATGTAGTCTCTTGGTTGTAATCTACATGGTGGATGAACTATGTCTGTGGAGAAACATCAGTTTCTGGATCACAGTCTCTCATAATTTTCATGGTCTGTGGAAAAGCTCATACGTTCAATGAAAGCCACAAAAAATCTCAGGCATTCCATGGAGATACTGCCAGCTGGAATAAATGGGGAGAAATGGATGGTTTTCTGAGCTTTGTTGATTCTCTGTTGCAAAAAAGAATCTGTCACCTCTGCCCAAGGGCTCAAGAGATGAAAAGTGGAGCTGGGATGATGAAGTTGTCCAGGAGCTTTGAGGCAATGTGGGTGGTGCTTGCATGACCTTGGACCAGCTGCTTTGCCTCTCAGCGCTTCTTTTCTTAGATGATGAAAGGATATGATAATACTTCTCTCTTAACAGGGGTGTTGTGATGAATAAATTAATTACTCTTTGTGATGTTCTCAGTTACTATGGTAATTAGTGCTACAGAACAGCCTAAAAATAAATAGGATCATTTAGTGAAGGATATTCAGGGGAAATCAGGTAGCATGTCCTGGGCATTTGCAGCAGCCCCAGTGTGTTTTGTCCAAATGTGGGTTTTTTGAAAACATACACAAATGCTGAATATTGTAGCAGACATGCTTCCAAATATTAAATGTGTTCCTTCCTCCTCACTATCAGTTTGAAACAACTCCAGCACGCATTTCCTTCCATATATGTGGGCAGATGATTCTTGCAATTAGTTCCCCTATTTAGAACAGTACTCCCCCATCACCCCCATCTCCTTTCCAGCCTAAGGGCACCTGAAATGAATGAATCTTTCTTCATTGTAAATCATACATACTCAGTAATACTCTCAAAGAATTCTTAATGTGTTTGGGGAGTTTACGTAATGAACCTTGCTTGAGAAAGGTGAAGTATCGTCGATATACTGCCTTGCTGAAAGTCTGTTATTAACCTTGCTGTACAGCAAGTAGAGCATGCCTAAGTACATGCATAAGTCTGTGCAAAGTTTTTGAGGTGTTATTTCAGTGATCAGCTGACTACATCAGTGTGCCCCAAAGCCAGTCTTTAAAAACGTGATATGATGTTTAATCTTCCATGAATTGTATTAGGTTCCACAGGCATCATTAAAGTATATTCTTGAGGCTTCCAAGTTAGCATTATTTTAGGTCCTAGTAAGCTGGGAAGCATGTGTGAAGATAGTTCTAAGTTCTCCTGTGGAGTTGGCACCCCTTCAAGGCTGTGGTTTCCATTGCTTAGTATCACTGGGACTGTCCTTACACAGAAAAAGTATTATGTCAGTAGGCAAAGATTTGCTATTATTGTTCTCTGACTTGTTGTCCAACTCCCGTCATGGATGTAAAATGCCTTTCTATGCACTGGGTTCCAAAAATAACCTTTTTTTCTGACCCTGCCAGTTGGGCACTGCTATATAGTTAGGGTTTGTGCAGAGCTTTCTGTGTAGCAAACTTGTGCTTTCTTCCTCCTCTCATCTGTAGCTGTACTACCTGCAGCAACCTTCATCTGTTCATCTCTTGCAACACCCCCTGTGTTTTGCTGGGAAGCTACAAATTGCAAGAGAGCAACAAGAAGAGAGCTTCTGCCTTCACTTTCTTGGGGAGTAGGAATCTGATGCCTTGGCATTCCTGGCCTCCTGCTCACCCTAAAAAAAAGAGAGCTTGGGGCTCTGCTGTGGCCTCCAACAAGGTATCACCTGAACAGACACTGTGACTGGCAAACAGCTAAAATACCTGATTTGTTCTCCAGACCTTTATTGCTCTTGAGTTACACAATCATTTCTCAAATGTTAAAAATTCCTGGCTCACGGAGAAGGCAGCCCAAATCTGCAGGAAGGACCTTTGTGCTGTGCTCTCAGGCACCTGGCTGTACTTTGATCTTCTGCTGCAGGGGTTATCAGCTTTGCAGGCTCCTCCCTGGGTCTCTGTAACCACTTGTAAATCTCTTGCTGGCCACGGTCAACCCTGACACTTGAGGTTTGGAGCTTGTGTATTTTTATACCCAGTTAATTTTCATTTGAGTCACTAGATAGATCTCAACCCTGTAGAGCTTCCAGTTGCCGTGAGGTTTGTGCCAAGCAGAGTCACTACTCGCAGTTTTCTCTGGCTGTGTATATAGCTTTCGTGTCGTAGTTCCCAGCCCTCCTTTCCACATGCATTCCCCTCTCCACACATACATATATGCTGTCTCTCTTGCAGAGCCCTACAGATAACCCTGACAGTCTTTTCTTATTTTCCCCCATTTTCCTGTCAAGTCTCCTCACCCCCCTTGGGCATCAATGGATGACAAGAGCAAAACATGACAAGACAGTATTTTTGGCTAATGCTTGACATGAGCCATGCCCTCATGTGCAGCTTGGCTGCCTCTTGGTCTTCATGCTCAGAGCACCAAGAAGAATGAAGTCTGAGTAAGCTTTGAATGAGGTGTTCACCTGTGACAGCTCAGTACCTCCAACTGCTGTGGGGGAGTGTTGAGAGTTCAATCCCCTGTCCAAGAGGAGGTCTGCTCCTCTTGGCATAGTTACTGAAGTGGTAGAAGAGTACTGAGAGAGCTTTCATGGCTTCTTCCTTCCTACCTATGTACTGTGAAATAAATTAAATACACATTATGCAGTTTAGTTTGGACTGTACATAATAGCTTGATTTTCTTTTACCCCCAAGCTGAGCTGTGTCAGAGTGCAGGAGGGTTCTGGGGCTTCGAGTGTGGTTGGGAATAAAGTTGCATTGTACCCATGAAGCTACATGTCCAACCTTTGAACAAGACAATGTCATCAAAGGACAAGGGGTTAGATGGCTGTGGCTACTCTTTAACTTGCCTAAAGACAAATTTGGAAGGAGTCATACTAACCTCTCAGCTTACTGGTTGTTACAACTGATACGTCAAAATATAAGTCTGATCATTATTTGAGATGTTTTGGGAAAGTAAGAATGTCATAATTCTCTATAAGTATACGCAGAATGCAGTTTTGTTACTTGAAATAGCGTTTATAGTTGGGTTTTTTTTTGGTGGAGGGAAGAGAGGGGGTTGGGGAAGGAAAGAAGTATAACTTCAAGACAGACAGTTGGAAGTGACCATTTCCTTGATTCAGCACCAGGTCAAAGTAGGGTTGTCAGTACGTTTACAGCTTCTGCAAATATATCCACACATATCTGAACAATGTATGTCATGTAGGTGGTAAGCCCTATCTTAAACTTTTAATTTGGCTCCATTCTTTTCCTCTTCTTCCCGCGGATTGCACTAATACTTTAAAACTTTAGCCTCCTCGAGAAATACTTTGCAGCATAACTTAGTGTTCCAGCCAGCTGAGATCTTGTTGAGATGGATTTGCTTCTTTTTCCTCTTAGGGCACTCTTTGCCTGGGGGTGATTCTTGTTTTATTCTTCAGCTCTTCTCACAGAATCACAGAATCATTAGGGTTGGAAGTGACCTCTAGAGATCATCTAGTCCAACCTCCCTGTCGAGGCAGGGCCATCTAGAGCAGGTTACACAGGAACACATCTGGGTGGGTTTTGAATGTCTCCAGAGAGGAGCACTGATCTTCTGCTGTAAGGATGTCACTGGAGCAGGGATGAGGGGCTTGATAGCACATGAGTATATGACTCTTGGACAAGGACATGCAGTCAGAAAAATTATCTTAAACCCAATCACATTCACATCAGTGGAAACTGGTTTACCTTTAACACTGTAAGTGGAGAGAGATGGTTGTAGGTGACAGATGAATGAGGTCAGAGAACACCAGTTCAGTGCACTGACATCCAAAATGTGGAGGGCAGAGCTTCTATGCAGGCATACTGATTTACATCTGCAGGAGTACTTCAACTTTGTCTTTAAATGTAAGCCTTTCCTTCTGGATTTTTTTTAACATATTTGCAGCTACAGCAGATCAGATTTGTGTCCTGTAATGTCTGAGCTCAAGTTTGGCTTGGGCAGTGCATAACTGAGGATTTTGTATAGATACTTCTGTGCAAAATGTAAACCTTGCTGGGTTGCTTGTGGCTGAGACCTGGATTTGATAGCTTCGGTGATTCATTCCTGAGTTCCTATACCTAATTCCTAATCTGGCCTTTGTCCGTTAATGTTTTTCAGCCATGAATTGCCTAGCATTGTGGATAGCTCTCTGCCATTTTTCTCTCAGTTGCACGCTAGCTGTTTAAAGGTCCTTTCAGCCAGTCTTCCTTTGTGCCTTCCTGTACTTCAGGGATGTGAAGATAGTAATGGGAAGGAGAGGATGAAGAAGATAAAGCTTCTATAAGTTTCCTTCCACTTTCCCTCAGTATGGCCTGCATGCGGGCGGTGAATGCATAGTGCCTTCTGTGGCAGAGTTAGGCTCCCTCTGTGCTAGAGTATTTGTTAGTGCCATGTGTAATATTGTGCTGGTGCAGCGCAGGAACCAATGGACCCATGCTGGCTTCATGCTACGTCAGTCTGTGTCAGCAATGGTCTCTGCTGCATTCAGGCAAAGCATACCAAAAGTGCTGTTTGGGTGGCTGGCATGTGCCATTTTCCCCTGCAGCCATTGCCCACTTTTCATGAGCTCCTGCCTTCATAACTGCAGCCCCTGCTCTCTCATGAGTCAGGACTGTCACTGCGTGTTTGTCAAAGTGCCTTGTGAGCCAAAACTTGCTGCAGTTACAAAATCTACAGCAGTGCTGGTTCTGCCAATATCGGTGATATCAGTTGTTAGCATCTGAAGAGATGACGTGTGTTTTGTTTTCCCTACTCAAATACCAGTAGCTGCCAGAAGCAGGATGTGTGGGACAGTGTGGTCCAGAAGGCTGTCCTGCATTGCAAACTGCACATCTGTGCCTGCCTTTTCTTCTTGAACTATGTTATTTCCATTGTACTGATGTCACACATTGGTTAGCCTGTCGCAACCTAGTTGCAATGAAACAGAGGGAAGAGAAAGAAATAATTGTATGGAAAGGAAGAGAACTTCTGACAGCTGTGGTCCTCAGGTGTTAACTCCATTTTGCGAATAACACTGCAATAAGAGAAGATCAAAGTTCACTGTGCAAATATTTTGTGTTTTCTTTATTGTATTATCTGGGTGCAAATTCAGGCTGATATTTCTTCAAACACAGCAAGGCAGGCAATGTAAAAAGTTGTAAAACTATTACCCATTCATATTTATCACATGTTGGAGTGACCAAAATTAAACAAAGCTAAACAGCTCATTGTGAAAGTCAACAGAGCTGCCATTTTTTGCATAGCTGTAAGTATTAAGTGGGAGATGCAAAGAATTCCTATATAGTGAATAGTTCAGAACAAGGTTAGTAACAATTTGCCTTTAATTCAGTGCATTAACAGATTGTTGTCCATTATATTTGATGGTTCTGGGTCTAAACAGAGCCTTTTGTCCTGGGTGAAGCTTTCATCAGTGAGAAGGGCCACATTGAACAAGCTGCTTGTGTAACCAGGCAAGAAATTAATTTGACTGAAAATTATGCCATTCCTTTTCATTGTGTGCAAATGTGGGTGTTTCAGTGTAGTTACTTGGTTTCTTATTCATGCACAGGAGTAAGTTCAGGAGCCTGTGGAAGTGCATCCGTTTCACATATTTTTAATTTCCCAGCCTTTCATACAGACTTAGTGGCTGAGCCAAATAGCTAAAAATCCTCAGGGGTTTAAAGGATTAAATGAGAACAATAGTTAAGGTGCAGGTCCTGAAAATATGACAGAAGGTAGATGCTGAAGGACCTGCTTAGTGAGCTACAACTTCCCTTGTTATGGGTATAAATGTAACGGTGACTGGTAGGGATTTTGTAGCTGTAAATGGAGACCTAGTGATGGCTGACCTGAAGGTTTGCCACTGGACAGTTTGGTGAAGCCAGTGGTAAGGTGTTTTCTTGCTAAGGGTGGCAAATTTGTTTCCAGGTTACAAGGTCAGCACTAGTTTCCATTCCCCCCTTAGCTGGACTCTTGTTCCTGCTGGTTGCTGTAAATAACCTATTCCTTCACGTTTATCTGTTTGTCTCAGGTACTGGAAGGTTCAGGCCTGAGGTTTTCCTGCCATCTCCATAGCCACTGCCGGGTGCTGCCCTGAGAGGAAGCAGCAGCAGGAAGGCAGACACTACCCTGAGGAGAAGCAGCAGGGAGGCAGCAGCTGCTTCATTCGTGGCTGTGAGACTTGTCTTGTGTGAGACTTGACCCGAGACTTGTCACGGGGTGAGACTGGTCGCGAGACCTGCTGTGCTGCCCTGTGCCAGCCACCATGGAGACCCTGTCCCAGGACTCTCTGCTGGAGTGCCAGATTTGCTTCAACTACTACAGCCCGCGCCGGCGGCCCAAGCTGCTGGACTGCAAGCACACATGCTGCTCGGTGTGCCTGCAGCAGATGAGGACCAGCCAGAAGGACCTGCGTTGCCCCTGGTGCCGCGGGATCACCAAGCTGCCACCGGGGTACTCTGTGTCGCAGCTGCCTGATGACCCCGAGGTGATCGCTGTCATTGCAATCCCCCACACCTCTGAGCACACACCCGTCTTCATCAAACTCCCCAGCAACGGGTGCTACATGCTGCCCTTGCCCCTCTCCAAGGAGAGGGCGCTACTGCCTGGAGACATTGGCTGCCGCCTCCTGCCTGGCAGCCAGCAGAAGTCCCTGGCGGTGGTGACAATCCCACCGGAGCAGCAGCCGCTGCAGGGCGGCCTTCCCACTGAGGGGGGAACAGAGGAGCCGGACCGGAGAGGTGTTGTGAAAAGCTCCACCTGGTCGGGGGTTTGCACTGTGATCTTGGTGGCCTGCGTCCTAGTCTTTCTCCTGGGCATCGTCCTCCACAACATGTCGTGCATTTCCAAGCGCTTCACAGTGATCTCCTGCGGCTGAGGCGGGCAGGGGTGTGTGTTCCCTGGGGGTTGGGTCGGTGGTGGTGATGGTGGCAGTATGGAGTGAGACAATTCAGCGCAGCTTTGCCCAATGACTGCAGAACCGGGGCAGCGGTGCGCCAGCCCAGCCACAGCCCCCGTCAGTGTGGCGTCAGGCCTGTCGGCAGCGTGCGGAGAAAATCACGTCCCGTGTCTGGCGGCAGCGGCACTGAGGAAGACTGCATGCGTCACCGTAATCATTCATCAAAGGGACCGCAAAGTACAGTGATCTTTTTTTTATTGTGTTACGAGATTAAAGACATCTATGTAGCTGGTTATACTGTAAAGGATACGGAATGAGCTCTACTCTAAACACAGTAGGTTAAAATCAAAACTGCTCCATGTAGAATTAAAAGAGAATTGGTGCGTGACTCTGTACAAGGTGTTCAATACCAGTCCACACATGCATTATTTTTTAATGGGGGGGAGGGAATGAGACTTGTAACACCAAGAAATCACTTAGCTGGTAAAGCATTTTGTATGTTTTAAACTGCACACTAATTAAACCAAGCTAGGGAGTTGTACAATAATTTTAAAATGGAAATGTTTTGCAAGCAATCATTTTGTTCTGTGGTGTGTGTTTTTTGCCTCTCTTTTCTTTCGCCCATTTTTTTCAGCTCCAGGGAAGTGGCGCTTCCAGCATCTTCTGTTTGAAGGAGCTATTAGTGAAGAAATAAGTCATAAGATGTCCTAGGACTCCTCCCAAAAAGTTGTGATAGCAGGTTGTTCTTTTTCTCCTTCTAAAGCTTAGGTTTTCCTAATTGCTTTTAAAGCTTTCGGGTCTATTTTGCCTCCCTCTTTCCTAGGAGATGCAACTGTGTACCCATGGATAGTGTGTGACAGAGGATTTCCCCTAAGGAAGCCTCACCATCCCAACAGGCCAAGGACCTTTATACGCAATTATGTAGTAAGAGGCTGTGACAATAGCCGGGAGGAGAACCCATGGCAACCTAACCCTCTAGTGGGTGGGCTCCCCTCCTACATCACTGTGGCTGTCCTGGTGTCAAAATACCTGGGTGAGCATTATGGAGCCTTTTCCCACATTTCAGTGTTATAAATGTTGGTGTTCATAAGGACAGATTTGAAAAAAAACCCCACAGGAATTGTCTCCCTCCACCCATGAGTGTCATGAAACCCCTGTCATTTGCAGTTCACTTCCTGGAAGGAGCCGAATTCCTGAACCTTTGCTGCAGTAGCGCCTTGCTCTAACCAGTACCAATAGTTCATAAGTAAAATAGAGCTCAGTGTGAATTTCGGTATTTGGCAAAGCTGAAATTTGTGTGAGATTTAGGGATTGGATCAAGGGGCATATGACAGACCTTTAATAAGACAGAAAAATCTATTGATTTGAACTGCTTTTTGCAAGTACAAAGTGTAACCTCCCTGAAGCATGACCTCTTGTCATTTACCTACTGCTCTTTCTAGTAATTAATTAGAGATTGCTCAGTGCCATATTACAACACTAGAGAACGTAATTTTGAGCATGCAGTGCTCAAGTTGGCCCTGTAGGCGTCGGTGGTTTCCTGCTTATATCACAAAATCCAGTTGCTGGTTCACAATAAACATTCCTAGCTAGGACTTCTGTCAGGAACATACCTCTGTCTTCATGCTGGATTCCTTCCCCTCCCTGTTCCCAAACTACAAGTTTCTTCCTTGATTCCTGTCAACTGAAGAACAGCATATATGGTGCTTAACTGTTATGGTGTGTGTTGGTTCGTGTATGGAGAGGACCCATTGTGCTGATTTTTATCTACTGTCATATGTATGCATAGCACAGCAAAAAAAAAGATCCTCAGATAACATATTCAATGCCTTTTCTGTGCAAGGCCCATGTGCAGTATGCCTTGAACTTGGCTTACAAGTATTGTAATTACATGGACACCTCCCCACAGCATGTTTAATTTGGTTGCAGTAGGGAACAACAGGTATTGCAAAATGTGTATTGTGAAAGTGCTAGTCTCATGTTGCCAGTAGGAAGCCAGATTTCTATGACATCCACACTACGCTGCTTATCGTGTAAACGAAAGCCAGTTCACAAAAAAATTCTTGCCTTTCTAAGACTCTTGAGGAAGTGACCAGATATGGGACTCAACCCTCTACTGCCTTATCCCCTGTAGCAATTGCTAGGAGTACCAGGGGGCATATGGCATAGCTGGAAAATGCTCTGAGAACAGCACTGATGCATTTCTCACCAGCTTATCCAAGTTGTCAATGACCATGAGGCAGTCAAAGAGCAGGTCCTGGAGCTACAGTGCTGATACTGTGAACCTCCTTCCGGCTGTACCTGCCTGACTGAAGCTCTTGAAGCCAAGGTTTCTCTCGTGTTGCAAAGAATGGCTGTCTTGAAAAGCACCCTTTCTGTCCCTACATGGGAGGGTGCAGTATGAAAGAGGAATCAGAAATTAGGTTAAAATACTACACTGCATAACACATTATGAAACAGGCAGACCTGAAGTTTATCCGGTATTAATGACATAAGTATTATATTAGACAGAATACCATCCTGTATTATCACAGTACATTGTTTCATTAATATGAATTTCCTGTACTTTTCTTGCCTGCTGAAATGCATGTTTGACCTAATTTCTGATCCAGATATTTGCCTGCTGACAGCCTTGTGTAAGAGCAATAAGTAAAACCTCAAGATTTTTGCCTGCGTGTGCACGCATGGTGTGTACCTTCATCCTGTTTTATAACTAGGGGTTCCAGAGATGTTTTCGCTCTGGCTTTAGACTGTGACTATCATTTTAAATTTGCAGCTGCCATATCATGTTGGATCACCTAGCTTTATTGCTGACTTGTGTAGAAGTGAACTAAATAGTTCGTTGTAATGTACAGTGTTAAAATGTTTCTCGAGTATGTCGATAGTCATACTACTTAAAAATGCAGTGCAGTCTGTCCCATTCCTTGGTCCAGTACCTGACATTTAAAAATGTGATACTGCTATATACACCTCTAACTTACTTTTTTTTTTTTTTTTTTTTTTTAACAGCCTTATCTTCGTAATTTTTCTCTGTGGAAAAATGCATTTGGACTTGTACCAAAATCGTCAGGTTCTGGGCTAGGTTTTGTTCTCTGGTGTCCAGTAAGAAATCACTGCCCAATTCCACCAAAAAAGAAAGAAACTTACTATGACACAGTGCTATTCAAGCAATCAAAATTTATGTTAAAACTTGTGGGTAATTACTCAAGCACCTGCATTTTTAGAGCAAATTACTCTGTATGAATGTGTATTTATTTGCTTGTTTAATGGGAAGGATGTGCGTGTTGGGGTCCAGCTTCATTTTCTTTTCTAGAGGCCCCAGCTTCAATTTTTGGCTTGTGCTTTGCTGGCAAACAGACTTTAGGGTTCACTCTGTGAAATTTTGTTTAGTGAATTTTAAAAATTCAAAATATGCAATTTTGGTATGTGGGATTTTTTTAGGAAATCTTGTGTTCAGTGATTGTTCATGCTTAACCATGATGTAAAGGAGACTGGATGTTTTGTAAACATGGAGCAATCATGAGTCCAAAGTTTCATCTTTATTAATGAAGCTCAGTCTGAATAAAACATTAGAGGGAAAAGAATAATATCAAGTGAATTATGTACCTCTTTTACTTTGCCATTGAATAAAAATGGCAACATCTTCAAAAGAACACTTATAAGGCAAAGTGTCAGTTGTGGGTTGTGGTAAATAGTAAAAGGTTGTTCATGTTTTAATCACTTTGGAATACAGAATTGTAGCTGATGACAATTGAACCATAAAACTTCTGTTCTCTTTTTTTCCGGTTTTAAACAGGTGACCTACTTAGAAATTTTAAGTAAACTTTTCATTTATGGAGGTGAGGGATGCTTGGCCTTAAGTATGTATTGTACTCAATGTTCCCTGGATCTTTTTACAGCAATGCCATGTAGCAGAGGACATTGCCTCTTCCCAGTCATAGAGAGGGGCTGTACCCATCATCCACAGCTAAACTGCCCCCAGGCAACGTGCCCTGCTGGAATGAGTCACTTGCATAAGTACTGCAGGAGACATTCATATGTCAAGTGAACACATCTGAAGTAAATATTAGAATTGAAATGCTTCCTTATTCGAGCTGCACAGAAAGCTTGGCTTCAGATTTTTTTTTTTCCAGACGTTTTCTATTGGTGTAGGGAGAAGGAGGGAAGAAGCTACATGACAGCAAAAGAGTTCCAGCATCATCTGGGAGGCTGCTGAAGAATCTGCCTGCCCTGAAGGTAAAGATTTTCGTGCAAGAGTTTCAGTAGGACAACATTGTCTGGAAATGCTGTAATGGATTTACAGCATGTTGGTGACCTTTCTGGTGCTGTACACTGTCCATAGGCCTGACAGCTTGGGCTGTTGTGCTCTTTCTCTTTGTCACTTTATCTCTTGTAGGCTCATGTCAACAAGCAAAGTTGCTTGCTTTATCCTCAAGTTGAATGATTTCACAGTCATTTCTTAAGTTGCCCCAAGCACCTCTAATGAAAAAATTACCTTTCAAGTTCAGTGAAATTTAATGCTTAATAAATGTTCAGAAAATGCATTTTTTCAAGTATTTCCTTGTGCTTCGTTACACTTTAATTTTAGTTCTTAATAATTCCCGTAAGGTTTGTGTTAAGCATGTTCCTGAACATGCAAAGGCAGTTCACAGGGATTAGGTAAGATCCACAGCCAGGAGAAAATATTTCCTATTCCCCCTATCCACCCCACAGTCCCCTACAGATCTACACAAGTTCATTTTCATTCTCCTCATCTATGTCACACTGAAGCACCCAAGTATGGGGATGAAAGGGGACTCCTGGGCATGCATGGGATGCCTACACTTACGATCACAGGAACAGGTTTCCATGCTTGGAAGAGTATGCATTTAGCACACGCTCACAAATAGTGGGGATAGGCCAAGAGGATTAGTAACAGGGCTTTAGGATCTTATGTCTTGGTATGGTTGTGTACTGACCATATGGTCCTGGGATGATGAGGTGCTGAGATAGATTAGTAGCATGAAGCCTAAGTATTGCTATCTATTTCATGTGGGATGAGTTGCAGCCCCCTCTGCTATCTACTGCAAACCAACTTGGTACTGCTGGTGGATGGAACTCACATGTGACATCTCTTCTGGGGTTCAGGTGAGGAGCCACATCAGACTGTGATATCCACCCAAACGGGAACAGCCAGATGCGTTTTAGTTATCAGAGGTCTGCAAGCTCAATCGGAGGTCTTTCAAAACAGAGCTGCGTAAAACACTCCTGAAAACTTGAAGGCAACAACATACAGACTTGGCCTGAACTGTTTTGAAAGAGTGAAGAAATGGTGCAGAAGCAGAAGGGCACCTGGAAATGAGCAAACAATTAGGTAATAGCCTGGAAATTGAGATCAGTGTGTGTGAAAACATTTCCTGGGCATGTTTTGCAGTGGCCTGCATATGTCGTTTCTGTCAAATTGGATCTCTAGGATGGCAGTGAAACTCCAGATCTTGCTTTTCCTTCAACACCTTTGAGCTGGGAAGCAGCCTACTTTAGAAGTGCTGCTTTCCACCTAATTGAAAAACTTGATGGGTGTGCAGAAATTTTTTAGGGTGCTGAATCATCACTGAAGCTCAGGACTCAGATACACAAGCTGAACAGGAATTCAGCAGGAAGAAGTTGGGATAAAAGAGAAAAGCCTTGAGTTCTTGGTATGTGCAGATGCATCATGTTGTTTAAAGTAAAAACTTGGTTTATTTGCATGTGTGTTGACTGAATGTACCAAAAGCATGTGGTTATGTCCTAAGTCAAATAATGAAGTTGACAACATTTAATGAATGCCAAACAATTAAAGACAAGATGTATTGAACCTATTAGATCTGAAAAGCTGAAAAAAGAAGTGGCTATTTGACACTGCTGTTGCCCTCAAAAGATATAGTAGGATCAGGTTAGGGGTCTGCAGCTTCCTGGGTTGGTTTTCAGATGGAGTAAATAAAAGAAATAAGAAACCTGAGTTTCATGTGAAGGTTATTTACCTGCCTATCATCTTGGGAATTACAAAATATGGGTATTTTTGTAATATACAGAATTATTTGTGTACTGTCACTGCACTGATCAGTTTTGGAAGCACTGCCCTGTAGAGCCTGCCTGCATTGACGAGGTCTGAATCACTGGGGTTTTACAGTATTTTTAAAACAGCGTGTCACATAGCAGAGGTGTGTGGCTGACTGAGGGTAAAAAGGAGCTCAGTTCCCAAGCGTGGCCACTTTGCTGATTGAACTGCAAATGAATAATTTCTTGCTTAAATTATTTGGAATAATGGTCACAGATGTTTTCAAAGATTTGCTTAAGGGATGTCTTGCAGTATTTGGGACATAATTCAGGAGAATACGCTGAGAAAGCACTAAAGCATTAAATCCAAGGAAGCTGAAGGGATTCGGTAGGACAAGCTTAAATACTTTCTTGAATAGAGGTGGACTTTACCCTTAGGTGTTTGTTACTTGAGACCTGCCTGATCTGTTCAATTCTTAAAGAACATCTGAAGTAATAAGCTTTCCTTTTGGGAAGGTTTTATTTTGAAATTTGAAAACATATTGACTAAGACAGGCTCTGTAATATCCCAGGGCTGCTGTTTTCAAGCACTGGAGTGTAGAAACCTGTATTTCTGTAACTCCTATTTTTAATTGCTCATTGTACATAGGTAGAGAATTCTTAAGTCTTGGTGGGATAAAAAAATAAGAGCAACAAAAAAGGTCGCAGTTCAGACCCCCACCAAAGCCCACCCTAGGAATCCAGAGTGATGATTGAAAAAAAGCAGGAGAAATACATTGAATTCTAATCGCTTCTTTCCTGCTTTGCTGAAATGCTGGGGGATTTGCTAAACCTACAGGTTGATAAAACTGAATCCCTGCTTAATAATTATATTTGCTAAACTGGCTAACTGCAATGAATACATAGCGTGGGCTTTCTTTTCCTTCTGACCTCCTCTGGTTGAGAGAAGACAAGATTTGGACAGTTGTATCTGGATTGAACAGTGTGATAAGAGTTGTAAAATGTTACCAGCAAGGAGCATGGTTTTGTGATAAACAAAGAACTGCAACACTGAATGTCTTCTGGCAGCCATCCAGTCAGAACAAGCATGCTCCAGCAAACCCCTGGGATTGAGAGAAATGTCAGGAGTAGTGGATAAATGAGAATATTTTTTAATACCCCAGATACTCTGTGTTTACTATTGCTGATGCCTGACATCTTTGGGTTTGAGTTTTTTCTTTTGTCCTTTATAAGAAGTCTAAAAAGCACTTTGTACTGCTTCCTTACGAGCATGCCGTCTGCTGTTTCCTTTTCTTCAGCCTGTTGTTTTGCCATCCCCTTGCCCTGCAAATTTGCAAGGAGAAACTTACCTTTGTATATATAAGCAACTGCAAATTTCTACTGCATTTCCATTCATGAAAAGGGCAACAAGTCTCCCCAGAAACAGGAACATCTCCAGGGCTCCCTGCAGAGTCTTTGCAATACCTTTCTGCCTGTTGTTATTCCCATAGGTCCTCTTTAAATGAGTATTTTGTATTATTGTTTCTTTAATATAGACCTAGTATTTTTTTTTAAAGCAACAACAAAGCAAGAGAGAACAGCACAGAGCCTAGAAATTATTTGCACAGTTTGACTTTTAAGATAGTTCATGAACAGGGTGTTTTTTTTTTTTTTTTTTCTTTTTTCCCAGTGTATCAGTGACATTAATTTTGTGATTCCACTTCTTTTGGTGAGGAAGGGGGATAAGGCAGAAGAAAATCCCATATTCATGCCTTGGATTATGTCCGCTGAGTTTCAAACTGTATGTAAGTGCTTCTGTTTTGTAATACCTCATAAACCTCCTAACAGCTGAAAACTGCAATAGCACCAAATTCTTAATGAAATGTCACGTGCTGCCTATTGAGTTCAAAATGCCTGCTGAAATGTGCAGAGCCTGGACTTCCTGGATGTCGAGCACACAGAGCACTATGTGTGGAATTAGTTGTGACTGTCAGTTCTCTGAGATCAAACTTGAGTCTTATGCCTCATTTAAAGCCATTAGTGACCCTGGCCTCTGAGGATCTCTGTCATATTTCCTATATGCAGTGGCAGCCCTAATTTTATAGATCTAAAGCAAGCAGCCTTTGATAAGGAGTTATTTAGTGATTTTGTCAGCAAATTGTCCATCTCCTTAAGAGACTGCTAATTCCTTGTTTGGTTCAGTGACCTGACTTTTGCCAAAGGAACATGAGAGTTTGGTTTAATCATCCCGGCACAGTCCACCCTTGCTGTACTTTCTGGGTGGCCAAAGGATAGATGTCCCGAGGCAGATGTTGAACCCGGTGAAGCATGGATGTAACCCACCACAGATCTCTCTTGAAACAATAGCCGCGTAAGGACTTAATGAGAATACTCTCCCTGCTGGAATGTCCAACTAACATCACTGTTCAGAGAGTGGGCCCTCTGCTGTAGATATGATTTTAAAGATTTAAAAGAAACATGAGAACCTTTCTGTAAAATTCTGACAGCTTTCTAAGTTGTCACAAACGTAGAGCTTTCCTGGCCACCCATTATCCCACAGGCTGGAGAGCCTGCCCTTCTAGTCAGCTCCGGATGAGAAAGGCAGCCTTGAGGTAGGCTGCCTCATGGCAGGGAGCTGCGTCTGTTGCTGTGCTGAGGGTTAGCGTGCTGCTCAGATACTCTTATGGTAGGCTCTAAAAAGTGTTTTTCACTCTCCCTCCTCCTCCCCCACCCTCATTTTGCTTGTAAGTGTTTTGGAAAAACAAAAGCAGACACTAGGAAAAGCAAAAAGAAGAGTAAAGCTGCTCTTCTTTCAGGACACGTTTATACCATCTGTTCTGTAGCTATTGAAACTCTGTCAGGAGAAAGGAGAGGTGCCCCCAAATTTCGACTGCTCCAAACGGATCTCAGTAGGCTTCCTGTTTTGGAGAATAAACCTTGCTAAGCAGAGGACCTCCGAGAAGAAAAATATTTTTAAGTCCTGGCAATCAGTAGATGTGGTTGCTGGAAAGTGAAGAGGGAGCAGTGGTAGTCCTTGCAATAAAGCATTCTCCCTGCTGCACACTGTGCTTAGAGAGCAGTGGTCTGGTACATCACAGGGCTGCAGTGGACAGAGGGCGAGACTGGCTGCACACATGCATGTGTTCTCTGAGGGAGCTGCTTGTCAGCTTCCTGATGTGTATTTTGAGTTACTTGCAGTTTATAGCAGTTTAGATTACTTCAGCTGCTGTATCCCTAATTGCTCCAAAGGCATTGCAAGTGGGCTGTAACCTAAAGCAGACCGAAAAAGCCCATCCCACAGGGCCTCTTTGCACTATCCCTATGAACAAAGGTTTTTGTATTGCTAAGGTAGATAGGAAGGATTGAGGATGCTGAATGATTGGGGAGATATGTTTTTTGTTGTATTTTTGGTTTTTTTTTTTTTTTTGTGAAGGTAAATAAACTTTGACAGGTGTTAAAATAAAAAGGCAAAGGACATAACTGAACAATCTTCATGTCAGCTGAAGTGTCCTCAGCACAGCTTTGAAGTGAGAGTTAGTTCTCTATTTCAGTGCCAACCTTGAAGACGTGTGCATGTATCCATGTACTTTGTACATTAATTAAAACAAGAGCTGAATGAAGGTTTGGCTTCTATTTTAAGAACAGTTGAACCAGAAGCTGGAAGGTTGAGTCTAGCCTCGGGCACGCAGGTATTACATGGCTTTCCTACAGCTCTCCCACCATCTCTGCTCCTTGTTTTACACTCTGTTTTACATGGTCCCTTGCCTTCCCTAGGCTCCCTCCCCAACCCTTGTTAATTATATTCTAGCTAAACAAGCAGGCTGGCACTGTTCAGTAGCTGTGAACTGAAGTCCTTGGCATGTTTCAGAAGCAAGGGTACATACAACTTGGTTTTAGACAACTTCCCCCTTCTTCTGAAGGACTATAGATACATGAGCTGCTGGGCTGCCATGTCAAAACTTTGCCAAACATTGACTTTGTAAAGGTGAAATCAAAGTGCTGTTGATAAATATGAATGTCTGGAGAAGCATTCTTTGCTTGCTTTGTCTGTCCTAGAAGGCATCTCAAAAATTGCTAAGTTTCTAACCACCCCTCCCAACCCTTTCATTTCAACACATGATATTTTTGTAGGCCAGGATCTGGAGTCTTGTCATTTGTATTTGTGGAAGTGCTGTTTTAATGAGACCTATTCAGACACATTCGCTATGATTAAAATTCTAAAAAATGCTTTTCAACAGACTAGTGTGTGCTTTCCTTTTTTAATAGAAAAAGTAAAATTGGCTGAGACATTCACTCATCGGTTCCACTGGGAGCTTTAATAGAGTTGTGCAGTAATAAAGGAAGACTGAGATCCTCAGCCAAGTTTCAGATGGGTGGAGGTGACTTTGAAGCGGTCCATCAGAAAGGCACTTTTATAAGCTTGTGAAGGAGAAGGAGAAAAATGAATGGGTTGCACTCCCCTTCTTTCCCTGGGTAACTTTATCAGTTTGGTACAGCTTTGGCCTTGACTTGAGTGCATATCTCTGTCCTTTAGGATGGAAATGCGGTATTTCCCAGTGAATGCCCTGAGTGTGCAGGTGCACATGCATACTCATGTGTGTCAGGCTAGGGGTACAGTCTTATCTCCTTAACTGACACACACCCTTAGAAACATGAAATTAATGCGTATCTATGAATGTAAATCCAATGACTTCAGAGGAGCTCTGAGGATTTACAACATCCAGAGTGAGGACCAATAGATATAGATAAGACATAGATAAGGTATAGATAATAATTTCATATTCAGCAATATCTGGTGTTTCAAATTAGTGTGTTGTTGTGAGCTAAAGTGCAGCTGATTTTCTTTGTAAATCTTCAATTTTTAAGACTGGTTTCCTGTGGAAATGAGACATGCACACTCATGCTCTGTGTCTGTGTGTCCCTTTCCACTGACCTTTCAAACTAAATTTAACAGAGTGATAGCCATCTAAAACATAATTACATTTCTGTTTTGATGGTGTGTGGGTAGAAAAGTAGAGGGAAGAGAGAGACAGATCCTGTATGTGCCAAAAAAAAAAAAAAGGGAAAAGCTACAATGTGGACTTGAATCATATTAGAAATTAGAAACATCACATGGGAGATGCTCCTCAAGAAGAAGAAAAACTTAAATTGGAACTTGCAGTGAACAGTGAGACAGCAATGCAGAGGAAATTAGATTTTATTTTTGCTTCTCTTCGTGTAATCCCTTTTCTTTTGAAATGCAGCTTCTTCTAGCATTTGTCCTGAGTTCAGCAGTAGCAGTCACTTTTCTCCTTCTTAGCAGCTGGTGCAGCACTGTGGGTTTGACTTTCAGCCTGGGAACAGCGCTGATAACACCGATGGTTTTAGTTGTTGCTAAGTAATGTTTGGTCTGACCAAGGACTTTCTGAGTCTCATGCTCTGCCAGGGAGGAGGGGAAGCCAGGACGAAGCAGAGACAGGACACCTGACCCAAACTGACCAAAGAGGTATTCCATACCACAGCACGTCATGCCCAGTATAATAACTGTGGGGAGTTACCTGGAAGGCCCAGATTGCTGCTCAGGTTGGGCTGGGTATCTGTCGGTGGGTGGTGAGCGGTTGTATTCTCTTCTGTTGTTATTTCCCTTATCATTATTATTATTAGTGGCAGCAGTAATGGTTTGTGTTATACCTTAGTTACTGGACTGCTCTTATCTCAACCTGTGGGAGTTACATTCTTTTGATTCTCCCCACCATCCCTTCGGGAGCAGGGGGAGGAAGGGGGGGAGTAGGCAAGCGGCTGCGTGGTTCTGAGTTACCTGCTGGACTTAAACCACAACAGCATTTTATATATATCTTAGTCTTGAGTGATGAGTGGTGGTGGTACTGGTTGCCTGTTTACAGCCCAAGCTGAGTTTTGCAGTCACCAGAGGATGAATCTCTTCATTAATAGTGCCATGACACAACTTTTATAGCATTGCCTTGCATTTAGTGACTTGGAGATTGGGTCGCTCAATTGCACTGTGATAGGACAAATACCAGTTAGCAGAACAGTAAAGGAGCATCATCAAAGAGAAATGCCTGGTAAATGTGTTTGACTGTTTTTCAGTATCAAAAGCAAGGCAAAACCATACAGTGCTCTATCATTTATGACAGCTTAGTGCATATGATTGTTTTAGCTAGGATGAACTTAGAGTGTAGATCAGGTTTTCCAGGTGAGGTAACATGTTTTAGTATTTGAAGTGATAAAAGAGGAAAACCCATGAGTTTTTGTGCCCACAAGCTCCCCTTCAAGCCTGCAATAACAGTATCCTGCATCAAAACTAGATACAGGCAGATGGCAATTGCCCTGAATTTGCCTTTGTTATGCCATTTAGTTGGAGTACTGAGAAAGACAGATGTGATCTATGGAAGAGAGAGGAAGTTTAACTGGGAGTCAGAAAAGCTCTAGACAAATAGCACAGGTGGAGAGCAAAAGAGGCAATTTCACCAGAGCACAAATCAAGTGGTTAAGGGAGAAAAGGCTTGAGGGAGACTTAAAATGTGGCATGAAACACTGATGTTCAGTAGATCCCAGTCTAAAAGATGAGGAAATCTCAGGATCCAGTACAGCTGTTAATTGTCATGATGCATGGAAATATTCTCAAACAGCAATGTTTTTAATTCCCCTATGTCATCAACAGTCACACATGATGGATATTTCCAGTGTCTTTACACTCAGTAACGACAAATAGAGCTTCTGAGTAAAGATGAAAAAAAGGGAATTTGATAGTTCTAATTGCATAAGTCAGATATAAGGGAGATTTGCTCAAGGACTTGATGTATTGCTTCAGTGAGTAACAGCCTTTCTTATGCTCTCAAGCTAACTAGAATAGCTTAGAGTGCAAAGCACTGAAAACATATCTGGGGAGCAGAAATTGCGTGTCAGCAGTTACTGCTTCAAACATATGGAGCATGAGAAGGGAGAAAGAAGAAAAAGACTGACCCATGCTTACCTGGGGGTTGGATAACCACTAGGAGATCCAGACTCCCCTGAGTCCTGCACTTGTGTGTGCCCTTGGCTACATATCTAGGGCTTCATATCCAATGTGAGAGTCATCTATGCTATTGTGTAATGTGGCTGAACACCTGGCCAGCAGTAACCTGCTCAGCCATTTGTGTAACAGGCCTTGTACAGGACGTGTAGGGAGACCATGCAGCGTTCTTTTGCTCTGCTAAGTGTGTCTTTTGGTGTGACATTTCTGTATTTTTCTGAGTATGAAAGGAAACAAAATGCGGCCACTTGCAGAGGTTCTGCAGCAGGGCTTTCTCTCCATTGCCTGCGTGGGAAGTTGAGAGGAGGTTCCTCAAGTGGAGTAAGGCAACAGCTGCACAGAAGGGTATGAAAGATGTCTCATCAAAACCACCCCTTTACTGCCAGATGAAGGTGTTATAAAAGATCACTGGTAGCTAGAGTCTTATGCAGGAAGACAGGTTAAATTATCACAGTGCTCTTCAGGGCCTCCTGGGCAATGAATCTGTGAAGCAGTGAAGTTAGTTGTTGCTTTCTCCACAGAGGAATTCATCACAGTAGCCAAATTAATGACTGCTTTTCAAAAGTTTCTCCTGCAATCTGAAGGACTGATTTGCTGCCTGCTGTTTGTTATCTGTGGCATTTTTAAGCCTCACCCAGGTGAATATATTGCTTTGTGTGTTTAATGCCTGAATACTGCCTTCCTAACCTTGATGCTGTTCATTGCTTTGCTTTCTTCTTTCACTGGGTTTGATGATGATATTGTAACAATTTACACAGCTAAGAGTCTGTTATTCATTTCCCTTGCAGCTACAACAGAGTGAGTTCTCTCTGCTCCTTTGAATGGGCATGCTTTCAAATTGACCTTGTGGTAGGAGCAGTAAGGCTGTGGTGTTTTGTTGGTATTTTAGGCCATGCAGTCTTCATTTGAAGGTGTAGTGCAGAGCTCACTACAGCACTAGGGAAGGGGGAATGAAGCAAAAAAAAAGTGGCTGCAAATGAGCTTGTGAAGTCCCAGCTGGAAGGCATAGTGCTAACTAGCTGACTTGCTTTGCTGTCAGTGTTAGGTGATTACTAAACCCTGAGCTGGGTTTAGGCAACATAGATTATTGTCAGCACTATTCTGATCTGGGGTTATCACTTATTTTTTCCTCTATGTTCTTCTATCGCCTGTCATGGGCTGAGAGCTATGGAGCAAGTCAGAAGCCTGCCAGGGCAGGGGCTGATTGCAAAATGCAATGGGTTAAATTAATCCTTCAGGAAACTTTACTGAATAGAAGGGTATTGGTTGTGTTCTCTGGCACATCTGAAAAAAGGCATTAGTAGGATAAATACAGCGGCATGACTGACAATGAATATGCAGGGGTTTTCACTCTGACACTACTTTTTACCATAGAATATCAACTCTTCTAACTCATACAAGTTAATTTGAGCCTTTCATCAGCGTTATATACAGCTGTTGCTGCTGAGGCATCTGAAAAATCTTCACTGTCTTCAAGTCTGACTTGTCCAGGACAGATGAGAATCCTCAGACTTCCAACAAATGAGACACCTCATTCAGAGTCAGTGGGCCAGCTCTGCATCCTACCCACATTTGGGAAGAAATAAAAGCCCCAACAAATAATGTGGGGAGAAGCTGTAATTTAGGTCGTATTCAGGGGAATCAAAACACAAATAAGTAAACACACTTATATTTCCATCTGTTGCTGCCCTGGTTAGAAACCAGGGGTAACTCCCTGTGGCATACGAGAACTTCCAAGCTGCTGCTCAGCTCAGCCATGTCCCCAGCCTAATTAATTGTTCACAGGTGCAGATGGGCACATTAATTGCACCGATGTATCACTTTTGACCAGTCCCTGCCATGCCTACATAAGGGGAACAATGCAGTTTGTGCAGCTTTTTGTGGTGGCTCTATGAGGAGAATGGATAAAAAAAATAAAGGCCCAGTTCTGCCACCTCTATTCTCATGATGCCTTGTAAGGAGAGGTGTTTGAAATGCAGGGGCTAATGGTGAGTAAAATACTCTCAGCATGAGTAAGTATTACTGAACAGCAGATTAGCATGCTGTGCCAAGCACCTACTAAAATTAAGTGTTTTTCTCTACTTACACCCTGAGATTCTTGTCTCCAATTATGGTTTTTTTTTGGTTTGTTTGCTTTTTCTTTGTTCTGTGTGTATTCAAATATTGATGAGAGAAGCCTACATAGAGACCATGGGATGTATAAGGTCTGAATAGCATAGTAAAATAAAATCAGTTGGGTGGAGTTCAGTTGTTAAATCTTAAGACTATGCTTAGCCTGTTATTGTCTGCAGCTGGGTTTGAAGTACAAATGTACCTAGGCAAGAAAACAAGTTTACAAGGGCTTAGTTAGAAGTTCCTTGTCCAGGAAGAGCTCAAATAAGCAAAACACACTCTGAAACGAGGCCAGATTCCCCTGGGATATGTTAAAAGGAAAGGACTTTGTTGAAATCAAACCAGTCGTGTGCTGTTAAATTAATGCTGATCCTCTTTGGCATGGGGTTGCTGAAGGCTGCCTACAGGCAGACACCCAGTCCTACGGCAGAGGTGAGCAACAGAGCTGTGGCACCCCAGCAGGACCAGATCCCCTTGTGTTACAGCTGGTTTTGCTGGGCAGCAGCTGCTGACATGGCTGCACTTGCTTCACCTCTCTCCATAGATGAAAACACACCTGCTCCTCGGTCAGACCCCTCAGCCTTGCCCTGCCTCACAGCTCCCCTGACAGCCCTGCTTTGGCTACTGTCTTTGATGTGCTATTCTCTGGGGCCTTTTTTGTGTCAGTTTGAGAATAATCTCCCATCCCAATCCCCAGATTTTCTTTAGGTGTGGGTCCTTGCGACTCTCCCTGGCCTCCTGCTATGCCATGCAAGGGAGGCTCTTGTTTATCCTTACTCCCAGAACTGGGAAGTTCTACATCTGCCAGCAATGTGTTTGGGCAAAAGGAGCAGTGCTGGAGTGCTGGGCATGCTACTGCCAAAGCACAGGAGGTGCAGTTGCTCTTATGTCAGGATTCTGTCCTTGCCCTGCTCCTCAGCAGGAGTTTGATAAAGCAGGAAATTGGGCTGTGGCTGTTTTCCTGTTTGACCAACAGCTGCCCTAAAAAAAGGATTACTTTTCCAATGTCAAGTGTCAGTTCTGAAGGGAGGATGAAGACTCCAGCTTCATCCAATGGCTTGTTTGTTTGTTTGGAGACTGGAAGGGAAATTCATTAGTGTATGCAGGCACCTGAACACAAAAGGGAAGCTAACAGTAGCACTGCTTTTTGACCTCGCTGACAAACACATGGCATTTTTTCAGGGCTTGTGGGCAGAATATTGAATGAAGCAGCTTGCTGCTGATGCCAAACACCCTCCAAGATGCCTGATGACCATTCCCTGACTATTCCATGGGCCATGGTAATCAACAAAGCTGAGAGCAGCAAGAAAATTTCTCTCCAGGGTCAGGATGGTGTTGGTGTTTCATCTTTACATGGGCAGAGAGGTTCAGCTGTTGGGTCACCTGCACACATCTGCAAAACAGGCTCAGAGAGCCATCAGATGGAGAGGATACCTCTTGCCTGCTTTCTGCAGGTGCTCCATAATTTGGCTTTTGGAGGATAGATGCATACTTGTAGCATTCAGAAACTTGGATGGCGTTGGGAGTCAGGCTAGATGTTCTAATGATCCCTGCTGTCTTAAATTCTGTGATGCTGTATCTTTTGAGATGTAGCATAAGTACTTCTGAAAGCCTAAAAGAAAAAAAAAACAACACTACCCTACCAACCCTCCTGATTACACCTTCTGTGGACCTTGTGCGGCAATTATCTCAAAACACCTTTTTAAAAGTATGTTCAGGTCTTGTTTTTAAATGAAGGCTCTGACCTTGATCACTTGAAAATACATGGCTGAATTCAAAACGAACTGCTTAAAACTTGTTTAAAATATTGTCATGCATTATTTAATGCAGAAAGACATTTCAGAATATGGTTTATATGAAAAATGCTACAAAATCAAATTGCATATCAATGTATTAAAACCAAACCCATATATTAATGTAATTGAAACAGCCTTTTCATTGCTTTGGAAATTATTTACTAGTTAAGTTCAAAGGCAAACAAAAGTAAAAATTTCAGACCAACATGGTTTCATCTTTTACTTTGGTAATATAGGTTTTGGTGTTAATGAACTGTTCCTCTTGCAAGCCTGTATGGTTTTAATAAAACAGCAAATATGATGAAGGTATCATGTCAGAATTGACCAAGTTTTTTAATAACTATTATTCCTTGAAAATATTTGTGTGAAATCAAAAAAAGCAGAGTCAGGTTTTCCTTCACATTTATGCAAAATCTATGTGTAAATTCAGAAATGGTGCAAGCTGAAGCATGTTTTCTAAATGTATGTACACATATGCACATACAAGTGTGTGTGCATATATGTGTATGTGTTTAATGATGCATAAGTTGAAAAATTTCACATGGCATTCCCTGAGAAACCTCAGGAGCACAGAATGTTATTGTCAGTTTATAAAATAACTCATAGGGAAAACCTTGCAAAAACCTTTCATCTGAAATAATGAGGTTGGAGATTTTACTCTTCAATGCAACTCACCTCAATATGGAGCCTTTCGGTTTTGCAAGGAGCTTCCTCTCTCTGCTCTTTCACTCTTTCATGCTGGCACACATACAGATATTCCTTCTTAAATGATGTGACTCCAAACTACTACAGATCAATACTCTAAAGCAAAAACCTCCTTATTTCTTTTGTATTGCATATAATTTGATGTGAATATCTTATGCAAATCAATCTGTATTATACACTGCTGTAATATATGCATGTGAAAACTGGAGGAATGCTTCACAGCAAAGCTGGATGTACATTATAGTAGGCCACATGTTGGTTGAGAATACACTGGAGTACTCACAGACATACTTTTTTGCTCAGCAGTTGTCAGAAGTATGTGAAAGCCAGAAGTGGTGAAGTGTGGATCAGTGGAGATCATATGAATACGGTTTCTTTTTGATGAATGATTATTAATTTTAATTTTTTTTTTTACAATTGAAAGTAAAAAAGTGCATTTGTTGCCACTGCGCTCTTAATACTGCTGATTTTGCTGTTACTCCTTTGACTAAGTGTTTGAGGGAAGAAAAGGCAAATGGACTGAGCTCATTACCAAGTTAACAGAGCAATCTGTGGTAGTTTCCAATGTGCTTTCACTGCCAGCTGAATGCAAGTGAGACCTGGCCATTTCTGGTTGTTCTGTTCCTTTTTTGCTGCAACACTACTTGGATATTTTTTTCTTTCAAGCTTCTCTATAGTATAGCTGCTGCTAGAGCACCACATTTTCACACTTAAGAGTTCATAATGCCTCAAGAACACTGGAAACACTGCAGAGGAATAATTTGTATGCCCAGGTAAGCTGCCGGATCCTGAAAATGTGAAAAATGTTCTGTGGCAGACCATATGTTAGGGTTTTCCCAGAAAAAAGAAATCGGGCTACTGGGGCTTGGAGGCAGGGAGGTTGCTGGGAAAAGGGCACTGGAGTAAATGTCCCTTGCATTACACATGCGTGCATGTAACCTGAATTGAACTGCTAGTATTTCTGACAGTATAACAAGTTATGTAATCTTTTGTTATCCTCTCTGTGGGTCTTTCACTTTTTTCCCCCTTACTTGCAGTGCAACTGTTCATTTTTCTATACTTAGGTTGGCACCTCAAGCAGGAGAAGAAAAGACACAATTTCCAGGGTAATCCTGCCCATGGTGTTTTGGCCATCATGCAAAAAACAGTCCTGGTCCAGTCTGAAAAACACCCATAAGATGATAGAGCTTGGGTTTCCTTCCACTGACATTTCCCAGAACGGAGACTGCCAACTGGAGAAGTGCTATACAGCTGTGTTTGTTCCTTGGAAGGGTTTGGGCAAAGTCCTGAAAGCACGCATAGCTGTGTGTTGGAAGTGAATGAACATCAGGCTTCTCCAAAGCACTGCTACACTACAGGGCTCATTCAGGCTGTGCTTGCAGCCCCTATGATTTTGCCCCTTCCAGCTGGAGCTGCGCAGCTTGTTTTCAGTCACAAGCACCTGGGCTCTGCTCCTTTTGTATTTGCACAGAGGAGCTATGCTTCTGGCCCATCCAGAAAGCTTGAGGATCAGATAACACCTCTCATTCCTTACTTGTAAATCGTCTAGGAGAGAGAGTGTTTATCTCCCAGTTTAAGAACTGTTCTTAGTACGGTGTCTGCAGATCAAACTGATAGCAAAAACAAGTTGGATGTAGAAAAACAAAGACACCTCTCTGGCCTTTCAAAGCAGCAGAGAACTTGCTACCTAGAAACCATCAGGGATGTGTACCTTTCTCTCTCATTTTGAGCCAAAGGGCAGTTACTCTCCAATTAGTTTTCCCATGAGCTGACCTTCTGTGTATTGATTTTATGACCTTTCAACCACTGTCCGTCAATCTTCTTCACTGACAGCTTTATGAGGATCAGTTGTATGGTCAGAGCTCAGAAGATGTTTATATCTTTTGTTCTTTCAGAGTGAGATGGGTTCACAAAATCCTTGGGGCCAGATAATGATATCATTTCTCACCTCCAGCAGCACTGTACGGTACAGGTTAAATCAATGCAGCTGCTCAGAGAATCAGAAGAATTCAGGCCATGGAATTAGCCTTTAGTGTCCATTTCTGCTCTTAGTGAAGTGAGGGAGAAATTACTCCAGGATGAGAGTGGCTACCTGTGTGCACACATTTGTTCATGCACTCATCTACTATAACCTGGCTGTATGACACTTCTGTTGAATTCTGCACCTAAAAGTAGCTTTCTTTGTGGAAGTAAGAGGCTTGCTTTTTTGTGTTTGTTCCTTTATTCCTGACTGATTGTTTCTGTCCGTCAGCAGCAACGAAGCCTCATTGTTTTGGTGCTCTGACTAGGATGTGTTAAATGGATCTTATTTTCAGAAACTGCTAAGCGTCCAAACCCTTGAGAAGTCTGCCCATCAGAGGGTTTCACCTTGGCTAGCCTACAATAGTGTCAGTTATACTCTCTCCCCATATTAATATTAGCCTCAGACATAGTTTTCTGCAACTCAGTAATTTAAGCCCACCTAGTATGTGATTGTTGGGGAGAAAAGATATTAGATTGCTCTTTAGATATTCATCTTGGCTTTTGGTAGAAAATAAAGCCACTTCTTTGCCAAGTGATCTCTCACTTTTGTCATTCTCATCCTGCTGACCATTCATCCTCCATTCACCAGGCTCGCAAACAGCCTCATTTTTCATACCCACTTCTCCATTTGTTGACACTTCAGGCTCCTGCCCATTGCTCTTCCTCAGCAACAAACTCATTCTCGTTCCATATTCAAAGCCCACAACATGATTCATTGAAGGGAAGAGTGCTTCTGCTTTGCATTGTGTGTCTGAGACTGACCCAGAGGATGACATTATAAATGAGCTCTTGTATCTGGATTACTTTGTCCTGCTTAGCAAAGTCAGAGAAAATGGGAAAGAGCTCTTGGTCTTGAGGGTTTCACCTGCTTGTCCAAACTCTCACTTCTCACTGATTGTATGTCTTTTTTCCCTTCTGTTGTATGGGGTGTGCCAGTTTCAGTTTTTAGGCTCATGAGGGGGATTTTTGAAAAGGACAGTTTGCTACAGACAAATTTCACAAAGAAACAACCCCAACAGAACAGAGGTGATATTTATGTGTGAGCTAGACAGAGGAAATGTGGCAAACCATGAGAATGCTGCCACTCTAATTTTTCTGATTCAAGAGGTTCCAGACTATGCATTATTCAAATAATTAAAATCAATGAGACAATTACCTCTTCAATGATATAATTCAACTTAAAACCTTCACATTATTATCTAAATTCTTTGCTGTTCATTCAGACCAATATTTCAGATCCAGATACATGACTAAATTTGATGCACATCACCAAAAGGGATAACCAATGATCAGTCTGATTTTTCTTCCACATACTAATGTGAAAATATCACTGCAGTGTGCTGTCTGTTTTTGCATTTTTCTTTAACCCATTTTTCTTTTAATTTCAGTCATATCCTGTATCCATACAATAAAGGCCTCAGTCAAACCCATTGCTGCTGATGTCAACATCAAGATTTAGAGAGCTGCAAAATACTACTGTGAGGGCTAAAACCTTATTTTGAAACATAATGAGTATTATGTGTGATATCACAATAGAGATTATAAAGTTCTTTATTACATACAGTAGTTATTGCTGTCATACAGAACATTCCAGCTTGTTGCATAAAAAAGGTTGTGTTTTGGGTTGTTTTTTTTTTTTTTTCCCCCAGTGTAATATTCAGGAAGATGAGTTTGAATTTGAGATCTAGAAGAAAACTGTCCTCAAGTGTGATCAGAAAAGCTTGTGAGCTTTCCTAGCACCTGGTACAGTTCACTGATAGCAATGTAAGTCCAGAATAACACAATTGGCTGATAAAGAACAAAGTTTGCTCTGTTATAGCAAAAAGTGAAAGATGTGAAAGTGCCTAACAAACACAGGTGTCAAACTTGTGATGTCTTAGCACTGTTGCAAATTGGGACTCTTTTTTTTTTTTTGTTTTAGTAAGGTATAGTTAAAGGTTATATATAATCAGGCTTTGGTGGAATGGAGTACAGTACCAGTCTCCAAAAACCCACTGGAATTCAGAAACTAAAATGTCTTTCAAAGTAGGTGAGGGAGGAGGAGGAGGATATAAAGGAAGCAGGAGTTGTTTTTACTTTAGGAGTGGTGAAATATAAATAATACTCATGACTAATTTACTGATTAGGTATTAGTTTGTGACTTATGCCACGTCTGGCCACAGTGAGATTGTTAGTCTTCTGGTGTCCATTTCAAAAGGATTTTGGAAAACTAAAGAGGAAGTGAAAGTGGATGTTTTTTGAGTGCTTGGGAATCTGGTGTTGAAACAAGACTTAAGTAGCTCAGTTTATTTTATCAGTAATGAGAATCAAGAAGTGACAGGTTTACAGTGCAGGATTTCCTTCAAGGAGAAGGAGTAATGAGGTCTAGACAAGTGTGTGACATGATCTTGTATCTTGAAGTTAAAATTACACTAGTGGAGACAGCAAATAAAGCACAGAATCTGAACTAGGACCTCTGCATAACAACATAACTAAACCCTCACAGACTTTTTTCCCTATCCTCTTGGTGTTCATGTCACCTTTATGAAAGTGTATATTTTTTTTTTTGGGATAGAAAATAAAAGGTACAAGATACTTGTTCCAGTACAAGACTGGGCAGGGGGGAGCATTAATGACTTTTAAGATAGAGTGTGCAATACTGGATCAATTAATTTCTGCTTTTTGTGGCCTTTATCTCTGTGAATGTATTACACTTACTCTTTTCAATCACAAAGTATTCAGCGATCAGGGCATTCTATATTATGTGTTCAGGTATAGTATCTTCCCAATGTGTCATGAAGGTAGGATATAAAAGTGATAGATAATCTCCTTGTTTCTTTAGCATTCAGGTCCCTCTCCTATCAGCTCAGAGTTTAGGAAAGAGGTTGTGGATGCATCATGTATCATGCAGTCTATAACTTTCATCACTGTCTTATCACTTAAATGTCAGATTTCAATTTCAGATTGGATGTTATCACAGGATTTGGACATAATGCCATCATTCTTGCCATGCAGACATAGACAGCATGCTAAACAGTGCTTAACAGAGTGTGGTCTTTTCCATGGCTCACGTTATTTGCTGTCACCCAAATTCTAAACTCATAAACCTTGGGTACTAACCTTAAGGCATCATTGTCCTGTAGTTAATGAGTATAATGTGATCATTTCTGGCACAAAATGACCAGTCACATTCTGTACAATACAAACTCATTTCCATATTACAGTTTCTCTTTTTTTTTTTTTTGGGGGGGGGGGAGGAGGAGGGGGAAATCTCATTTCAAACTTGTATTGCACTGTTGTTGCTATTTACATGCTTATGAGGAGTGATACAGTAAAGACTGGAAAAAAACATTTGAAATTTCAGATCTAAGATAAAAAGGTGTAAGAGGTGGCTAGATGTGCAAGGGGAACACAGAATAGGCATTACACTTACTTAGCGGTGTTTTGGTTTTGGAATTTAGAGTGGAGTCTGGAAAGTTTTCCTCTTAGATGAGTGTGGGGTGCAACTGCTCTTCCTCTGATACACAGGAAACTAACAGGGACAAAGGTCTTCTGGTCTCACATCTGTCATGTGTTCTACCACAAAGTGAAGTCCAGTAATTTCATCCTCATAGAGGAAGACGTGGAGGAATTAGTGTGGCAGGGTTTTCTGATCAGGATGCTTTAGGGGAAGTCTTGACAGGAGGGAGCTATTGCAAACAAGTGTTTTGGCAGTGGGAATAGGGTATAAAAATGTGAGAGATGGAGCTAGAACAGCTGATAGCTGATGTGGGGGGTCAGGGCATTTTGTATAACTGCTTTTTTCCTTGTCTGCTGGGCTGAACCTAGAGTTCACCAGGCACCAAAGTGAAAGAGCTGCCAGGCTGCTTAAAGTGGCATCTGCATAAAGGAGCCTTGTGAAGGTAACCTGTGCAGTCATTGCTCTCGCAGTAATTGTGCACACCAGGAGTGCAGGCAGACATGAGCTGCCTGGGTCAAAGCCTTGATCTGGAAGCACAGGGAGGAGTAGGCAGAGACTTCTGAGATGTGTGGATAGAGCTGGTTCTACTCAGAGCAGCGCTGTGAACATGGTAGCACCGAGGTGATGAAGCCCACTGTGAGGATGCACAAGCATGCCCAGTTCTGTCATGGACAATTTTGTCTGCTTGCTTTTACAGCCTGATAGCAACTCTTGTAAAACTGTTTGTGCATCTGGGATATACACATTATTTCCACTTGTGTGTGATTTTACCACATTGTAGTGCTTGAGTTGTGCTACTTCCATCTCCTTTCTTTAAACTGGGAAGCTACAGCAATTGGTGTAACAGGGCTCATACACTTCACCTGAGAGACTTCTGATGTACTAGGAAGGAGGAGAAGGGAATCTGTGTATGTTTCTTGATACAAAGCAAATTTAAGCCAAAAGGAAAGATTTCCTTTGATCATAACATAGTTTAAATCTGGTCTGTAATACCTACTAAACAACAAATCATGTTGTGATCCTTTTAAGTCGTCACTTTCATATAAAACTTGGGAATTACTCTTATTTACTATCCCTTCCATTTAAACCTTTTGGGGATAGAAGTGCATTCAGTTTTAGTGTACTCCCTGGCTTTAGAAAACCACCAGAAAAAAAGGGTTGGTGTACAGTTCCTATCCTAATAAGTAGCTATTGTGGAACAGGAATGATTCACTGAAAAGTGGAGAAAACCAGATCACAGTAGACTTGGTATTTCATACCTAAATCAGCAAGAAAAAGTTTCAAAAATGATGCCAGAGGCTTTTTGCAGGTTTTAAGGTCTTCCCTACATAATTACCTGGAGCAGGCAACTCTGGGGAGCAGAGGGGGAAATCCTTTAGTGTTTTCAAAATTGGTGATGGAAGGAAAGTAGCTGCACTTAGCTAATGCTGAAGCTTTATTTTTTCCTTCAAGCCCAGATCTTCTCTTCTCCACTAGGATTACAATGTATCGGATGCTGTTACTTTGCAGTCTTGTCCTCATTATCATCTTAACTGCCTAAAACTGCCTGTAATGTTTGAATGAGAAAAACATAGGAACATTTGCTTTCTCAACATGTTCTATTTTTAATATACAGTGTTATCTGAAATACTATTAATCATGGAAGTGTTTTCTGTGATACAGTTAGTGCTCAATGCAGTTACAAAAATAAACTAACCTGTGTATTTCAGAAGAGTAGTCATCCTACAGTATGAAGACCTTGGCCATGTGTCCCTGTCTCAGACTCCAGCCAGCATGCAGATGTAAAATGTCTTTGCTTACTCCTTCCTTGGAAGTCCTCTGATATTCATACTTCAGAAGCACACTGGCTCACTGAATGCCAGGTTTTTACTGCCTGAGGAGAGGGTAGTATTTCCACCTTATAATCCAATCTTGAAGGCTTCAAGTCAAAGCTTTTCCTTGACAAAAGCAAAATGTTTTATTTTGCCCGACTAAGGGACCGGGAACTTAATATATGCAACCTTTTAAGCTGGCTGAGGTTTTAATGCTCACAGAACCAAAGTACCCTATGAATTACAGACAGACATCTCCTTTATCAAATGAAATTACTATGCTGTACTCATTCATGGAATGTTTCCCAGCACAAAACTCACTCTGCTTTATATTTCCATCTGGTTCTGGTTTATACTCACTAGTAGTTGTTCAATACTTTTTTTTTTTTTTTTTTAATAATGACAACTTTGCATGATGCCGTGTGTAGTTCAGTAGCAACATTCTCTCCTGTGCTATAGTGATAGCTTTAAGATAAATAACGGCAGTTTCAAAATTGTTTGAATTTTGTTTATAGCTTCACCTACCACTTTAGTAGTAATGCGCAGTTCTTTAGGATACATGAAATCATCTTTAGGTTCCTGGGGGAATGAATTTAGAGAGTACTCTGAGAACTCATTTGACAGATTTACTAGTACTGAGAAAGTATATCAGATAAAAACCATCATAAGTAAATCCACCCTTTTATTAAAGAGGTTCATCTTTCAAGCTGGAAATTGTTTTGCAGACCTCCTGTCCAAAATTCAGCTGAGGTAAATGAACAGCTTTCTATTGATACGGAAGATGGTGTATACCCAAGTCTATTCTCACATATCAATTGAACAGTATTTCTTCAGAGCATGCATGTGTAATTCCATCAGTTTTGGAGGGAGATCCTTGTAGCCCCACATCAGAGATGACATCTTCGAGTTTTGGTTAAAAATATTGTTCATCAGAAACAATGGGGGTTTAATGTGTTACCTCCTCCCTGCTCATCTAGGGTCACCAACTCCTTTCCAATTACAAAATAAATATATCAGCTTGCAACACTCCTAAAATGGCTCTTTCCTAGGTGCACACAGATCTCACCGGACATTGACCTGATTGGCACTGAGATATCTGTTAGATTTCCCTGCTTTTTAATTACCAGGATTTTATCCATAACATAGCTAATCTCAGCACTGATTTGAAGGAGCAATTTCCTCTCTTTTTGTGTTGAAACAGGACTAGAAGTGCAACCATCTTGTCATTGATGAGAAAATTTGTCATTGTGATTCTTTGAGGTCACTTTTTGTAACTGTTAATGCTTGCCAGGAAAGACTCCCAACGTTTACGAAACTGTTACTAGCATAAGAGATTCACTGAGCAGGTACCAGTGAGGAAGAGCCCTGCTCATTCTGTGCCGTGGCCCCCTCTTCCCTCAGTAGCTTGTGACTTTCTTTTTTCCAGACCAGTGCTTCAGGTCTACAGTTTCCTGCACTTATGTTTAGACCATTTACCATTTTGAGAAGGGTTCACTTCAGTTTGTTTGAATTCCAGGAGCTCATACCCAGACCATGAAAATAACTCTGCTTCCAGTACATTTCCATACCTGCACCTCAGATTGTTTTTTTCAGACAGAAATATAATTCAAGATTGTAGGAGCAATTTTTTTCATGGTTGGTGTGTTTTGTGACAGTAAGAGCCAGAAACAGAAGAAACACAGGGACTGAGTGCAGTCTCCTGCTGTTCCACCACCTGCAGCCAATAGCTGCCATCAGAAATTTTTCGGTTTCCATAGTATTCCATTAGGAGATAAGTACTGAAGTAAATCAGTTGACGTAGGCATTGAAAATTGAAAATATTCTTAATTCAGGGGTTCCAGTTTAAATACAGGGTGAACTGCTGAGATGCTTTCATACAGTTACACAAAACCTCTCAAACATCAAACCAAAGCCTAGCCTTATGAATGGACTACACTGTAATCAGAAGTATTTTTAAAGCAAATAAAAATGTTGCTTCTGCAAACATAGGTGCTTTAATATTAATCAGAGCTCTAACATGATCCTGCTGAAGTACTGAATGATTTTCTGCCCTTTGCTCACTGTAATTCTGACAGTGGTAGTGGAATGCTGATGTCAGGCCTCCCTGTCAGTGGCCTAGGAGTCTGCAGCAGGTGTCATTCCCTTTTTAAAAGCAATGATGCATCGACAACCGATTTATTCCCATCTGGAAGCAGGGCAACTACTGTGTAAATGTGAAGAGCTATTGTGACCCATATGTTGCAGGCATGATGTGTAACCCCTCTCTCCCTCTGCTTAAGGCAGCCACTAGAGAGAGCAGTGTGTGGTCTGAAGCTGCCTTCCAAGTCCACTGCGCACTGAAAAGGTCCAGTCTGAGAATCTCATGTATGAACTCCGGGACTTTCCCTTTAAAGTGAATAGGCTATTGGTATGCAGTCTGGATAGGAAGTGTGTATTTTCTGTAATTAAATGATATTTGAATGTAACTACTTCTGCAGCCATCTCATATATACTTACTGCAAAATGTGTGAAACTATTTCAGCCCTGAAACTATATCTAGAGATTATTTTATAGACTCACCAGAGATGAGAAATGAGCATTAAAATCATATTTATCTCTGCTTCTATTTGTATTATTAGACCTTGAGCACAGAGAGAGGAAGCAAGAGCGCCATTTGGGTGTACCGCCCTAGCCAAAGGAATATGTGTGTGTATAAACAATAGAAATTCCTTAAGTGGCAAGCCTTTAACCTTTTACTGGGTGGGTACCAGCTTCCTGTGGTGGTGTTGTTCCCCTCTTCCCTGAAAAAGTCTTCCTTTTACAATGCCTTTAATATTTTTGGTATGTCTTAGGCTGTGTTTATGCAAAAAGCATGTATAGTTCAATTTTGTATGGATTAAAAATTAAATAGAAAACCACATATAAAAGGATAAATGGCTCTTTTTTTTGAGGTCTTAATGATACATTTTCTAGGAGAAGCACTGCACTTTTTTTACCAAGATTTCCAGTATACTAAGATACAAAAATGTCCAAAGGTTTCTATACTGCCTGTAGTATTACTTCCATCTTAGAGGAGCCCAAATACTTGTATGCATTTAACATAAGAGCATGTCTTTTCCTTAGCTACCTCGAGTTTGAAAGCCTATTCTATTGATTATTATGAACTGGAAAGTATATTTTGAAAGTAATGATGAAATATTGACTGGAAGATTGGTTCAGCCTGCTGTAATGGCTTGTCCTCTCAATAGAAGAAACTAATTTATTAGGTGGCTTTAGAGTGGCTGACATGAAGCACCCTTATTTGTCAGTCCTTTCAATGCTAGCCCAGCATTCAGAAACCACAGGTGAAATGCTACAACCAGCCACAAGGACACTAAGCAGTGACTTTCTGATTTCTCTCCTACTAACCCTGGCTGGAGGTTGGCCAAGCAACTTGCAAGTCCTCTGGGGCATCCTTCCAGGAGAAAAGCAGGGACCTGGAAGCTCCTCCATGCCCAGGCCTTGCTTTGATATGAAGGCAAAGTGCTGCTGGAGAAAGGCCCCATGTGCCCCAGCTGAGACATTGTGTCTGCATAACACGCATTGCACATGCAGCCTGTTATCTCTGTGCTGCAGACAGACAAGGGCAGCATCACAGAATTATAGAATAGTTAGGGTTGGAAAGGACCTCAAGATTATCTAGTTCCAACACCCCTGCCATGGGCAGGGACACCTCACACTAAGCCGTGCTTTTGGAGGTCCTCTTAGCCAACATCCTCTGCCCAAGCAGAACCACCTAAAACCAGTTGCCCAGGACCATGTCCAGATGGCTTTTAGTATCTCCAAGTATGGAGACTCCACAAACTCTATGGGAAACCTGTGCCAGTTGCCCTCAGAGCAAAAAAGTGTTTCTTCATGTTCAGAGGGAAACTCTTGCGTTTCAGTTTGTGCCCTCTGTTGGTGGCATCGTGGGGAGGTAGCTGTGTTTACTTTTTCCTTTTCCCCCCCTCTCTTCTTCCAACCTTTAAAAGTACCAACAGCAGTTTGACCCTCCATGAAGACACATTTCCTCATTCTTCCTCCCCTTTGTCCAGCCTCCTGAGTTGTCTTTGCAATTGCTGCCCCTCCTCGACCCCATCCCTCTCATACCCTTTCCTTCCCTCCCTCCATGGCATCCTAGATTTTATATATATATTTTTTTTAAAAAGATGAGAAAGATGTTCTCTATAATTAAGTTAGCACATGGATTCTACACTCATATATATTTATGAAATAATAAGTAATGTTTGAAACAACAAATAAAAATGCTTGCAAATAAAATTGGTACATTGGGCTGCAGATGAAGCTGATCTGCATACTAAGGTATGTTTGTGCTTTTTTTCTCTCTTAACAAAGCTCTAAGCAGAAAAATAAAAAGTTGAAATTAGAATTAATGTTGTGTTGTTATTCTGTAAACACGATCCTGCATAACCTTAAGGATCAGAAATGGTATACAGCCATACTGGAAGGGTAAGAGAAATACACATTCCCACATTTCAAAAAAAGAATAAACCAGCATATTTTATCTTAATGCACTTACCACAGTATTAAGTTGAGGAGCAGTAATAACCTTGGATATATGCTCAAGTTTAACAATTAACAGCTAGCTTTGACATTATACGTTGCAGATATTAAAAAGTCTTTTATAAGTTTATTTAAAAAACTTATTATTTATACATTCCCTTTAAAGTGTATGTAAAGTATATAGACCTTATTAGTTGTATAAAATATTATTTCCCGGGTCAATCTGAGAAGGTGTTTCAAATAAAAAGCTTTCTATTTTCAGCTGAGATTCATTATTGATTCCCCCCACTAGACTTCAGAAAACAAAGAAAAAGAGATTTTTCTAAGTAGCCTGTTTTCTCTTCAACCTTCCCAAGCCACTCTTCAGATCTCCTTCAGGTGAGAGTTGCTGCTGCTGGGACTTCCTCCATGGGTTCTACCAAACAGCTGATGCTCATGGTGAGTAAACAAGGGGCAGAGGTAGGGGAAGAGGTGAAGAGCCTTAGGAGATGGAGAACAGAATACATTTTGACTTTCTGATGTTGACTGGTAAGGATCATTACTCTGTCCTCTGTGGTATGTGGTGAATATGGATTTCCATATGGAAAAAATAGGGGTAATAATGGTGTTCTACCCAAGTCTGTGAACAGGAGGGTCAGAGGCAGTGCTTGTAGGTGTCTGGTCAAAAAACAGTTTCGTGTCTGGATCTTCTGGTTTCTTATGAATGGTATTGCTTGGCTTTTCAGAGTCCTGGGGGTGTTAAAATATTTAGCCCTGTTCACCCACTACAGGTATCCACTACTTCTCATCCACCAGCATGGTCAGTGCTTCCTCTGAGCTTGGTGAAAAGTACAGCCCTGGCTCCCCAGCTGTGAGCTTTGAGAAAGGGGAGAAATGCTCAGGGCTTTCTGACTGAGGGTGATGTGGAGGTATGAAGGGTCAGGCCTTGGGGCATCATGAGCAGGCTGCTGCAACAGTGAGAGAGTCTCAAAATCCAGATTTTCATCCTCAGAACTGGAGACATCTTGGCCTTGCAGCATTGCTGTCAGAAAGAGGTAAGGATTAGCATGGCCTGGTGCTCATATGTCCTTCTACAAGCAGGAAGTAGTGATGTAGAAAGTCCCAGGACATTTCTTATCAGTCTTATGAGCTCCTGACAGCCTGGTGCTGAGGTGGAGCTTCAGAAAGCTCATGTGCTGCAGAGCTGGTTGTGTCACACAGGAGAAACCCGGAGTCATGAATGAGCAGAGAGATGAGATGTAAATAGGCAGGAAGAAGTGATAGAACTTAAGATTGCCTGGGATGGTGAAGTTTCTCCTCTGCTCCCACATGCTGGGTAGTCTCTTCAGCAGAGACTCACCACTTCATCTGGAGAGTGAATGGCAGGGCAGCTGCCAGGAGGGGAGGGGACTTGCTATTTTATGTGAGATTAGGGAAAGAAAACAACTGAAAATTGCAATGAGTTGAGGAAACTTGTGTCTTGCTATGTGCTCTGTTCCAGGAGCTGCTCTGCTGCCTTTCAGAAGAGAGGCAGATTTCATGCTTTTGAAAGAGGCACATGAGAATGAGGCCAGTAGCTTCATTTCTCAGACAATATTGTGTTTTTGGATGCTGACAGGTTTTAACGTGAATTATTGTCATCCAAGTTCACTGCTTGGTCGAATTGTTTCTCCTGCCCCAAATGTCCCTCAAATGTACTTGTTCCACAAGGCTTGTCACCTGCAATAACAGAAATCTTTTGTCATATCCTCTTCGTTCACAGTCAAGACTTGGCATTGCTGTTACTCATCAATTTGGTGGCTTCAGAGCAGCTTCTAAGTACACTCGGGAAGGACTTCTCTCAGGTTGCACCTTAACCAAGAAATAGTAACAGTGAGAAAAGTTGTTACATCAATTTCAGTTACTCATCTTTAGTGGGGAGGTGGTTGCAATGCTTTTGTGTTACATTAGTCAATATTTATCTACAGGAAAAAATCAAAACAAAACAGAAAAGCCTCACTTTTTGCCTAATTGTGTTATTTCATCAGTCATCCTGCCTTTGGCTGTTTCTATTTCTGTGTGTAGATTGTGAGTTATTGTAGATCTCTTTAGAATTCTGCTAAGACATCTGTGTTATATTTTAAGAACAGTACTTCCTTTTAATGAGAGCTACATCCCATGGTGCCAACAGGCCTGCCATTCTGTCTCAAGTGTTCTCCTTGATGACAGGAGGAGGCAAATAAGACCAGATATTCCTGACTTGCTGTTTTCCCCTGGATGAGCTTTTCTTTCTGTGTTTGTTTAGTATGTAATATTTAAGTGGTATTTATCTTGTAATCTCCTATTAAATCAAATGAGATGGGAGTGCTGATTTTGTGTAAGTTTGTGGTGGTGAGAGCCGCTTGCAGGAAGATATTTCTTTGCCAAAGGGACATGACTAAATAATTAATTAAACAATGATTAATTATTTTTTTCAGGCAGCAGGAGAAGGAGCTCAATAGGATAAACAGGGTATTTCTCATTAATTTAGAAGTCACTTTTATGAGAACAATAAAGAAATCGCTTGTCAGAAGATAATCTGTTAATTTAGTTAAGCCTTGATTCTGTAGTGATGGATTTGCTGTCTCCGATGGTTTTTATTATACCTTTAGGTTAGTAGCATTGTTCTTTAAAGCTTTGGTTTGGAGTTTGCATAAGAATTAAGCTTTCATTTAAAAAATAAAAAGAAGGAGCTTTCTGCAGTCTAGAGGATGACTGGAAAATGCCACTTGAGCCAACTGTGATTAAGATGAAGTTACTTTGTGTAAAGGGGAGTGAAGGGACCTAAGGAGTGTTTATGATGTGGATGACCCATTGGCCATTGCTGATGGTGATCCATGGAGGCATGCAGAAGTGCAGCAGACCTGGCAGCTGAACATGTGCCATGTGTTTCCAAAACAACACTCATGGGTGGACTTGTCTGTCAGAATGAATCATATAATATATCATGTAGTATATTGAATTAGACCTTTATTTAACCTGGTGGGAAGACAATGCAACTTTGGTTCACCATGACAAATTGTATCATCCCCTTTTTCTGTCACTGTGTTTTTTTCCATGCTGTAATGCGTGGAAAGTCTAGACACTGAGAGTGCAAATTTTAGTATTAGTTTTGTAGCCAAAAAGCTAGACTTTTCCGAATGGATAGCTAACATGGGGTACTTATGCTGTAAAACTTGCTGAAACAAGACATCTGTATTTCTTACCCTGTGGTAGCAAGATGAGCTCAACATTTTATGCCATACCTGTGGGGTACACTTCTAACTTACCTAGAAGTGAAAAATACAGGAGCCTTGTCTTCCCCAACATTTTACTGAGGATAGCAAGTGCCAGCTTTTAAGTGTGTTTTCCTTAGTAGTGAGGAGAACACCAGCCTCTGAGTACCATACTCAGAGTATCCTTTTCAGCTGTGGTGCACTGTATCCTCCACTGAGCAGTTCCATGGCAAGTCATCACTCCTATGCCAATACCACCAGCGCTTATCCTAAGATCATAATGCAGTGTGAGAGAGAAGGAAACTCATACCTCTAAGGAAACCAGGAGAGGTAATGTCTGTATAGGAAATCTCTGAAGATGTTACATCACTTGCATGTGTGTGTAAGTAGGGAAGGGGAGCAAGCAGTGGGAAGGAATTCACAGCAGAAGCAGTGATTTGCAATATTTGCTTAATGAGACTAGAAAAAGAATTGGAGGAATCTCTGCCCAACAGGGAATATCTTCTCTCCCATTTATTTAAAAATAAACAAAGCTAAGGTGTGTCCATGAACTGTCCATCTATCATCACCTCAGCGGGGATAATGCAGTTGTAGGGAGAAGGGATAGAAAGTGGGGTTTTGCAAGCATCTAGGGTCCCATTGGTGCTAAGAGATTTCTAACCAAATGTCCTGTTGCTCCTTGCTGATCATATACTCTTGACTTTACACCTCAAAAATCCCTCTTCTATGATAAAAAGTTCCAGTCAGCCTCTGTCTTCTCAAACAGAGCTTATTCAAATGCGAATAAAAACTCACATTCCCTCCCACAGAGAGGTAAGGGCTGTGCTTGCCTGCTTCTCATGGTTTTCACCATACGTCTGTAAACAAAGTAATGAACAATTAAAAATATTCAGGCAGAATTTAAAAAGTCCAAAAAGATAAACTGAGAGATATTTTGAAAATGAGTATTTATAATTACATTAATCTCTGGTCTATGCAGAATGTATGCCATAGATTTCAGTGTAATTATACTTTCTTGTACCAGCAGTGAATATGACCCAAGAGCAAAAAGAAAGGAAACAAAAACATTTCTAACATGTTTGAATCAGTTTTATTTTGGTGATGACTTCTTGGTCAGTTGTGCACATCAAAACAAAGTGATTGTTATGCTCTCGGCGAGAACTGTATTTGTATGCCATGACACTACCAGTACTGAATCATGATGTTCTTCCAAGTCTTCCCAAAACAATGCTCTGCCTTAAAGTATTTAAGAAAATACAGCTATTGTTTTCTTACATGTTTTCATACACTGAATATGGGAAGTCCAAAAACACAGCCGGAGTCTTGCTGACACTTTTGCTCCCATACAAGTGAAATTTACTATGATTTGTTTTGAAAGGAGGGTCGCTCTCCCGTCAGGGAAATTCAGAATTCAGAGGTGTCTAAGGAATAACAGTGAGGGGAAAAAAAAAAAAACCAACAAAATTCAAAGATTTTTGTTCTTGTGGTCAATTGGTGGGTTTGAAGGGTTGAGGGAGCTTTGTGCTTGTTTGGAAAGATATTCAAGGCCATGATCTACAATTTGCTTCTCACAGTAAAACAGTTAACAGTGTGCTGTGTTCCCTGCGGGGCTTCTGCTGGGTTCTGCCTCCACCACAGCTGTCTCTGCATGCTTTCATCACTGCTTTCATGTGACCTTATAGCTTTCCTGATTCATCAGGACGTGTTTCATTTCAGGAGACCACTTTCTTTGGCATCTTGCCTGCATCCAAATACCTCCTTGCAAGGCCTTGCCAGACTACTTTAGGAATGTGGGATTTCTGTTTGTAACCTCTTTTTGGATATGTATGTATCTTTGAGTTTAACCAACTCTTTAAATCCAGATAAGTGCTTGTTTCTTACCTGGTGGGCCTTTGAAGACTTCTTTCTGCTGGGCAGCTATTTCTGTCTAATGTCCCCAGCCACACAGAAGGAACTACAACTGCAGTGGGGTGTATAATTTTGTAGTGAAGGGGACAAAAGGGGAGAAAAGCCCATTTCATCCCTTCTCATTGTAGCTATCTAATAGGAAGCAGCATCTCAGGAATGACAGATATTTCCTGAGCAGTAACTTGTTTGTTTACAACAGGCTGTGAATGCTCATAATGTAGGAGCAGCTTGACTGAACCTTTTATGCTAAAGTGAAACCAAGAAGTGAAGAATGGGTAGGGAGAAGTCTGCCCCAATTCGTTTACTTTGTGGGAAGTGCTGATATTAGCTACTCCAGTGAGTTAGACCCCAGCCTCCTTCATAAGGAACAGTGACTTTGGAGGGGCAAGTCCGAAGACCAACTAACTGGTCAAAGAAGGCAGAGACTATCTGTCTTGCTTCTCTCCCACTTCATGTGCTACAAACCCCTACTTGACAGCTACAGATCTGCTACATCACTACTCCATCTACATCACTGCACCAGTGGAGGGTGCTGTTGTTATATTGTCCTTTCTCTTCATGCAAGAGCCAGATGAGGTACCTATCACCACCATCATTTCTTACAAAACAGAATTACATGGTTGTGGATCAGAAGTGCTACTCTGGATCTGGTCTCTATTGTGGTGGTGCAAGTACTACATAGAAAAGCCTGATTTTTTACACTGTGAAATTTTGTCATAGCCTCCTGTTTCCCATCAGTTTTAATGGGAGAGGGTGCAGTCTGAAGCATTTGTGTTTGCTGTGCTGACAGCCTCCACTGACGTTCACCTGTTTTCAAAAGGTAGCATGCAAAAATCTGGGATAAAATTTCCTATGTGTCTACCACTGACCATTGTTGTCTGGGGTCACAGAATCACAGAATCACAGAATCCCAAGGGTTGGAAGGGACCTCAAAAGATCATCTAGTCCAACCCCCCTGCAAGAGCAGGGTAACCTACAGTACATCACACAGGAACTTGTCCAGGCGGGCCTTGAATATCTCCAGTGTAGGAGACTCCACAACCCCCCTGGGCAACCTGTTCCAGTGCTCTGTCACTCTTACAGTAAAGAAGTTCTTCCTGATGTTAACGTGGAACTTCCTATGCTCCAGTTTACACCCATTGCCCCTTGTCCTATCACTGGATAACTGCCTAACATGTCAGAGAAGGCTGTTTTGGAGGAAACCTGAGCAGGTGTGCAGCGGTGAGTGAGGGTGAAATAACACTATGTGTTATGCTCCAGTGGCTCACTGTATGAATCGCTGGTCAAGGGTTGTGAGGCAAGTCTGCTTTGTGTGAAATCACTCATGACACCCCAGGTACTCTGGTTGCTCACCAAGACAAGGGTGCCATGGCAACAGCTGGCTGGAATACCTGTAGGGATTATATCAGCTCCAGCTAATGAGACGCTGATCAGTATTAACATACGAACTATATCCCAAAGTGTCAGAGAAAGGCGCAACAACTTCTATGGTTAATTTTGTGAAGAAAGATAATATAGACAGCCATTGTTCCAGGTTTGAGACAGGTAAGGGTCATAACATGTATAACCCACAGGTTTCACCTTTAAACTGTAATAGTGATTGGGGAAGTGTAAAAGATCACCCTCTAAATGTGAAAGCTAGAAGTCACCATTCTCATTCATTCAGCTTTCACTGATGAAAAGAGATTGACTTTGCCCCTGCAAACTCAGAAGTTTTAGTCTTGCTTTGCTCTGGGGAAAACAACCTTTTTTTGTTGAACGTTATAAATAGTGACACACTTTTCCATCTCTTGTGGAATCTCTCTGGTCCCCACTTGTGCAGGGTGGCAAACTACTTATCTTGTGGGTACATAAAAAGCAACAGCACAAAGCTAGGCTTTTATCTTTCTGCGTGAAGAAGAGAGCAATGTTTTCTAAGCTTACTGTTCCTGACCCTGCCGAGTTGCAGAGAATGGGCCCATGTTGTACATCATTCCTGTAGATGATAGTGTATTGCTGACACTCATCTGTACAGCCCTCTGCTCTCTCTGATAAGTTCTAATTGAAGAAAGAAACTGCTGAGGTGTACACCTGAGTTCCTGAATCCATCCACAATGGCATGAGAAAGAGTGATTTAGCAGAAAACATAGAGCCTGTCAGCAAGGTGTTTTGCTCAATTGTTTCTGACAAGAAATAGAAATTACAGTAGAAAATCCCCTGGCATAAGCAACAGCCCAGTCCCATGAGCCTGCCTCTAGAGCCTGACCTTCCAAGTGGCATTCTTCTACCTCCTGGGCACTCCATTAGCCCTTCTGAATAGCATACAGCTGGAAGGGAGAGTAGAGCTGGGTTTAACCCTTTGCTCACAGCCATGAGTGCAAGCCATCATCGCTGTATCTGGCACGATTCTTGGCTTACAGCTCTGAGTCATAACACAGCACTCAAATTCCTTCCCAGTCTCTGTGGCTTAAGCTGTGAAGGATCATAGGAAACTCCCTCCTGCCCCAGATCATCCAGTCCTATTTTTGGGGTACAAACATACCATGAAGTCTCTTTCACAGACTAATCAATCTCCATTTAAAAGTAGGTAGATCTTCCTGCTCTCTTTCTTCTGCCTCCTGTTAGAAGGCTGGTCACGAATTAAATTGCATGGCTGAGCCTAATTTGCAGTCTAAGCTTATTCATTACCTGTCTTTATCCTCAGGCTCTTTGGCTTGAATAGCCAAATTCTTTTCCCTATCTCATGCTTATGAGATTGTTTGCGTGTTCATAAGAAACAGCTCTGACACCTGTTAACCTTTTTTCTCTTATCTTCTTTTCTAGGCTAAACACATGCTGTTCATAAAGAACTTCCATTGTTTACATGAGTTATCATATCCAATTTTTAGGGTGATATCTGAAAGTGTGCATTTGGAAATGCTAATTTGAAAACATTAGACCCTGTACCATAGTCAATAAAATAACCTCTAGGCTCTCCACATATGTATACCAACAGTCTGTATACATGGTGATGTTGTCCATGTGAAACTGGTACCACTGGCAGTGTCTCTTCAAGATCAGATTAAAATCTCAAAGGTAGAGACTTTTTTCTTTATTTGTGTGCAAAGATTTGTGCAAAGATTTTTGACACTTTGTAAATAATATAACAGGGCTCATTTTCTTCCTCACATATGATCAGTTTCTGTCACAGCAATAGATAAGCATAATCTCAATAATATATCAAGATTAAGGTTGGATGTTCAGGTTGACTGATGCAGACCTTTTATTCTGCACAAGGTCTAGCTAAGAGTTGCAGGTGAAGCAGCTATTTAGATTCTGAAAATTCTTACATGTTTGTATTTTCTCTTCCCACCCACTAGAAATCATTTAAAATGAGCTGGGAGGAGGAATTAACAAGAAAAATATGACTATAACCATAGAATGAACACATCTATTTGAAAAAATACAGATGACTGTTGGTCAGGAGGGAGGAAAAGATACTGAATGATAATTGGAGTGCTATTTTGGAAGGTCAGTTTTTTACTTATTGCTGGGCCAGCTGTCCGAGCTGTCTTCCTGGAGTCTCCTCTTGGCTAGGGACATCAATCTATTTGTGTAGCTCACGGTGTTCTCTATTTTTTTCTCATTGACAAGAATGGGGTAGCCTACCAACCTTTATTGTTCCTGTCAGCCTAGGAGTACTGACTATGGCATTATAGATATCCTCAAGAAATAGAATTTCAAGGCCTCTGTGATATGTTTTCTGCTCTAGTAGTTTTCACCCTTGGGGTAGTAATGATGTATGATGCTGATGTACTGGGCATAACTGTTACCTCAGCATGTTGCTAGCTGTGCTTTCTGTGGAATTTAAGATCCTTTCTCATCTGCACTGACAGATCAGATCTTCTCTTCTAACATCTTGGTATTTAGTTGTTTATCAACCATGAGCCTGTGGTGGAAGAAACCTATTGCAGAGGTATGAGGGTGCTTCTCTGGCTCTTTATAGTGGTGATCCTCAACCAGTGATGTTAGTTCCTGAACTCCAACATGTTTATCTATAGAGCATTTGACTATAGGAGAAGGCTTGACTTTTGAGTGGTTTTCTTTTGTGTCATGTGCATTGGTTTTCAATCTGTTTTACTCTTCCTAGCATATTGTAGCAGCAGTGGAGCCAGGATGAGAAAAAGCAATAATAAAATAAAAAGACCAAGTCTGTCAGGCAGGGTATAGTGTTGTCACTGTTGCTGTCTCAGTTTCATGAAGCTTATTGCAAGCTGGGTGAAATGCAAAGTCCTTCTTCTCAGAAGGAGTATACCTCCTCAGTCAGTGCTGTGGGGAGGGCAAAGGGAGACAGCCACTGTTTTGCTGGAACATCAGGAGTGGCTGTGCTGGCCCAGAATAAAAGTCCGTGTGGGTTAGTGTCCTCAGGTCTGGCAGCAGCCAGCGGCAAACTCCCAGGAAAAGACTGTAAGCAGGGTAAGCCCGGAGGAAAACCTATTGGAGAAATCTTCCCTGCTGCCAGCCGTAGGAACTTCTCACATCAGAGCTTATCTTGGCTTCTTTTATGTTTTGTAAGCAATTGAGATAGTCCAACTTTAAACACAGTGAGAGCTGTCATGGATTCCAATACCAAGTTTTTGAGAGGAGTTTTAAACCAAAGCCTCCTGCTTTTTCTGTGTCCTATCTCTTGCTTCCTCTGTGGAGCAGTTACATGTACTGTCTGTAGAAGTTCCCTGAGTCTCAAGATCTGTCTTCTGTTTAGCAGGCAAAAGTACGGAGTGTACCTGACATACAAGCTATGCTGACATGTTTGCAGGACAAACCACATGTCAGATATTGTCCTTAAGGGGTTGTGGAAAGAGGCATTCACTGGAAAGCATGAAAGCCCACAGTAAAAACTAGTGGAAACCGTTTTCTGCAGCTTTGAGGTATTAGGTACCTCTTCTTTTTATGACTTCAGTTGCTGGGTCCCTTGCAGTCCTGGGTGCTGATCGTACCAGTACAAGGGAAATAAAAGATTGAAGAAGTAACCAGAGATCGCTTAGCCCAATATCAGCCATTTACCTTCACTGGTATGGGGATTTCCCCCCTCAGTAAAAGGAGATGCTTTAAAAGGGTCGTTTGGTCTGAGTGTATCCTCTGTGACTAAAGCAGTCCAGCTGTTGACTACTGAGGTTCTGCTGCCTTTCCATCACCCTCAGCTTCTAATTTGTAAATACCATCAGCACCTCCACTAAGCCACACTCTTCACATGACGGATGTAAATCAGAATAGCACCTGCACTATGGCATTTAATCAGCAGCAGTCATTTAGCACAGCAACTTAACTGTCATTACATAAGTGAGTCAGATCATCACAGACTAGCACCTAATATGTGAGTGGTTGCTATACAAAGCTATGTGCTCTGAACAGGATTTTTACGTCCAGCTTGTTAAAATGAAATCAAAGAGAGTGATACTGGTTAATACTGTGCTGCATTTCCTCTTTTTCTTCACTGTATCCAACATACCCCTTCCCACCTACTGCTTTTTCCCATCAGGGTCTATCACATGATGAATCTACTGAAAGGCTTGCATTAATCACATCCTTGTGAATCCTCCAGCAACATATTTCCTCTGTCAGTCAACCTCCAATTAAAATTGTAAAGCCTGCATGCTTGTGACTACTGCATTTTCACTGGTTGCCTTCTTACTGCCTGTAGTAACAGAAAAAATGGTTCATTTGCAAATCCACAGCACATATATCTGCCTCCAATTCTTGGAAGTTGGAAGTCCAGGTGAATGTTTTCCAAGAGCTAATTTAGAGAAGCCTGTTTTGGGGCGTAGGGTTGTATCACTCTCCTGCTCTCAGAATCACGCAGGACCCAGATGAAGTTTACCCTTACAATATGATGCCAGTATTGTAATAGTCTCATTAAAACATCCCAGATATGTTTTTTAAAAAAACAAAAACAAAGCAAACTGTTCTGAATTGATGGAATTAAATGAGAGAAATAGCATACCAGCTGTGTTGCATTTGCAGAGATTTCAGTTGTTAGCTCAATTAGTTTGTCTCTATAAGGAACAAGTGGAACACTTAACATTTAAGTAAAGAAGGAATATGATAAGGTGAAGGGAAAAAGAAAAATGTTAGGTAATAGCTTATTTTAATGAATACAGTATGTTGTATGTGGATTAAGGAGGTAATTTCGGGTCTCGGATATTCCGATGAGTGTTGCCAAATAAAAAAATTTCACACTTCTGTCTGCATGACTGTGCCTGTTAATGTTACAGATTATCCAAGAGATTGTAATTCTTTTATTACACTCCTTTTGTGTATTTCAAAGCACTTTTGCCTGGAATAATTCCACTCTTTCCCTGATGTACTGTCAGATGATTCCCTTGTTGCTTATGTGAATTTTTCCCATAACAATGAAGGAGGAAAAATAATTTTAAAGGCAAGTGTAATTACAAAACCAAAGAGTGTTTGCAGGGGAATCTGGGATGGGGGCAGTGCTATTGTCTCACTGATAGACTGAAGACAGTAAATCTCTTAACTGTCCTTTTATAAATGCTCCTTCTTTCCTCTCTCTCTCATTTTCCTATGTTTTCCAGTGTATGAGCCTGATCCATACTCTGTGGAAATGAAAGATCCCGTTTCCTTCAAAGAAAAATGCCTTGCAACAGGTAGTCACCATTAACTTGAGAAGAGTGGAGTAATACCTAGATCCTCTTCTAGGCAGTTGTACAGAAATACTGGATATTGTAAAGCTTTTTGAAGGCAATGATCTTCAATACAGAAAAGTCTTTTAGGTACCAAGTGTTTTATCATAGAATCATAGAATAGTTACGGTTGGAAAGGACCTCAAGATCATCTAGTTCCAACCCCCCTAGCATGGGCAGGGACACCTCACACTAAACCAGACCACCTAGTGCTTTATCCAACCTGGCCTTGAACACTGCCAGGAATGGAGCATTCACAGCTTCCCTGGGCAACCCATTCCAGTGTCTCACCACCCTAACAGGAAAGAATTTCTTCCTTATATCCAATCTAAACTTCCCCTGTTTAAGTTTTAACCCATTACCCCTTGTCCTGTCACTGCGGTCCCTGATGAAGAGTCCCTCCCCAGCATCCCTACAGGCCCCCTTCAGATACCGGAAGGCTGCTATGAGGTCTCCATGCAGCCTTCTCTTTTCAAGGCTGAACAGACCCAACTTCCTCAGCCTGTCTTCACACATGAGGTGCTCCAGTCCCCTGATCATCCTCGTGGCCCTCCTCTGGACTTGTTCCAACAGTTCCATGTCCTTTTTATGTTGAGGACACCAGAACTGCACACAATACTCCAAGTGAGGTCTCATGAGAGCAGAGTAGAGGGGCAGGACCTCCTTCGACCTGCTGGTCAAGCTCCTTTTGCTGCAGCCCAGGATATGGTTGGCTTTCTGGGCTGCAAGCACACACTGAAGCCGGCTCATGTTCATTTTGTCATCAACCAGCACCCCCAAGTCCTTCTCTGCAGGGCTGCTCTGAATCTCTTCTTTGCCCAATCTGTAGCTGTGCCTGGGATTGCTCTGACCCAGGTGTAGGACCTTGCACTTGTCATGGTTAAACATCATAAGGTTGGCATCAGCCCACCTCACAAGCTTGTCAAGGTCCCTCTGGATGGCATTCCTTCCCTGCAGCATAACAACCGAACCACACAGCTTGGTGTCATCGGCAAACTTGCTGAGGGTGCACTCAATCCCACTGTCCATGTCAGCCACAAAGATGTTGAACACCAGTCCCAACACCGATCCCTGTGGGACACCACTCATTACTGCTCTCCAGCCAGACATTGAGCTATTGAGCCATTGACCACCACTCTTTGTGTGCGGCCATCCAGCCAGTTCTTTATCCACTGAGTGGTCCATCCATCAAATTGATATCTCTCCAATTTAGAGACAAGGATGTTGTGTTGAATGTTTTGCACAAGTCCAGGTAGATGACGTCAACTGCTCTACCCCTGTCCATCAGTTCCGTAGCCCCCTCATAGAAGGCCACCAAACTAGTCAGGCAGGATTTCCCCTTAGTGAAGCCATGCTGGCTGTCACCAAGCACCTTCTTGTTTTTCATGTGCTTTAGCATGCCTTCCAGGATAATATTTATAAAGGGCAAAACCTGGAACCTCCCAGGAGTCAGTCATCTGTGCAGATGTGGGGAAAAAATACCCAGTTTTGTTTGCTGGCTTAGGGCTCAATCAGTTAGCAGTAGGCTAAAAATTGCTAGTGGCTTTTGCTCCTGTTGTGATCATCTGGAGAGGAGAACTGTGTGGAAGTCCACAGTAGCTGGTAGCGCTGACTTTCACGATGAAAACACAAATGTAAGAAATGAGTAGCGATGCTGGATAAAGGCTCACTTTCTGTTAGTCCTGCCCATTTCTCAAAACTGGAAATGGAAAGCATAGTAATACTGTGCTTGTTTTCCCACTGATGTTAGAGCTAGAAGAGAGCACTTATCCCCAGGCCCTGACTACCACCACCCTCATGGCAGGCTACTGTTTTCTCTTAACTAGTTCATCCTCTTCAAAGTGTCAACACAGTAGATCAGGCTGTTTTTCATGACACTTCATTTCCTTGTGTTTGTGTCAACATTTGAAACTAGTAAATATGCCTTTTCTTTCCAAATGGTCAGCTTCTGTTATTGATGTTAATCTCCTGTTACTCTGCAATTGCTTTGTGGAGAGCATTTAACTGGGTACAAGTAACCCTCTTGTCCATGCTGGACACCCATCACTACTTCTTCCAATATGTTTATGAACTGTTGTAGTGATTCCTCACCACCCCAAGTTCTGGTCCTTGTCTTAGGTTGTGTTTTTGTTAAAACACAAAGGGCAGTGACTTCATGTGTTGCAGGGCTTCTCATTTTCTTGAATTTTGCATGTTTTCACTGAGTGTCAGGGCCCTGAACATGCTATCAGGCCTTGCTCTGTCTGACCCTGGTTCCCATCATGGGGCCTGACCTGATCCCACACATGCAGGTGCACATCCCATCCCAGCCCAGCCTTAATCCATCTCTGGGGAGCTGCATGGGGCTGTCATGGTTCCACATGGCTGCTCTGTTCCTGGCTGGGGCAGTGGGACAGCCTCTGGCTGCTTGGCCCTGCCATGAAGCACCCATGGAGCATCCAACAGTCCTAGCGCCCAGCCCCAGGAAGCCACCAGCTGCTGCAGTGCCCTGACATTGAGCTGTGTGTGGCCTGTGTTTTTCAGTTTCATTTTGAGTAGTACCTTGTTATTTCTATCATATTCACAGTGTGAAGCCATTGTCCACATTTCCTTAAGCTCAGTGTTACTCTGGCTTGAGCTTCTGTGTTTTCACAGCTCCTCCACAAATCTGATTCCCTGTGCTCAGTCCTGGGGCATAAGCACAACCCAAAAAGTGCTCCTGTTCTTTGCATCAAAATGTGCATGAAGCTTTTGATTTACCTGCCTCTTGCTTGAGAGCATCTCTGCCAAGTTTTTATCTGGTATGCAGGCCTCTTCCAGCTGCTTTCTATAATTGCATTGCATAACCTCGCTTACCTGAAGTAACTAAAAGCTCTTTAAATTGTCAAATGATCAGAGTCAAAGCCTGTCAAGAATGGAGCTTGTCAGAGACAAAGCTATCTCCTGATTGCCCTCTGCTTTGCTGGCACACGTTTCCTGCTGATACATAATGAAGCTCTGTTTAAGTCTTTGGCAGTGGCCTTCTATCTTTCTTCTCATTTCCCATGAGTTTTGGCCCTGGCTGGTATCACTCCATTCTCTTAAGGTGCATTCTGAGTTAGCTTTACCCACAGGACCATGTGTTAGTCAGAAATCGCTTACAGCCAAGGAGGCCAACAACAGCCTGGGCCATCCAGAGTGTGAACCCACCACCCCAGCCTCAAATGTGGCTGAATACGTCCTTCCTCTGGGTGCATCTTCCCAGAGCACTCGGAGCACATACAGTTCCTCACAATCCCACTGCTTCTGCTTAATGAGGATGGGTGGTTGTCAGGAAAGTCAGAGGATCTGCTGAAAGCAGGTTGACCTTAAAGTCTGTTATTTACCCCTGTCTGGAGATTTCTTCTGTACCATTCCCACAACTCATTTTCTGTTGCTTGAACAGCCCTTTTACAGTTCTTAGACCCAGGACCTCCACTCTCTCAGTAATGTCATTTTTACACACATGCACTGTTTTTGTTGGTTTTACATGTGAGTTACCCAATTTAAGAGGAGGATCTGAACCAAGAGTTCCTTCCCACAAGTTTCCCTGTGCTTCTGGGGGGAGTAACATCTGAGTCACTTTGGGCATGAAGCCCTTCCTTATGTCTCTGATAAAATAAAAAAGCCAATTGAGCTCTACAAGATCAAGTGAGAGATAACAACCACTATCAATCACTTTGCTTTTCCTAGAAATAGCAATTCATCTAACCTGTCTAGGGCTTTCTAAAGACAGAAAGGTTGTGAGAAGAAGACCCAGCTTTTGCACAAATCTTGAGACAAAGTACGAACATTGTTGATAAGTGTTTTAAAACTTGGTGTCTCACTCAGGACTGCTCCACTGGCTGTTCCTATGTGGTGTGATAGTTTTTATACATCTTCATAATATTCTGACTGGGAGTTTTTCTTTAAGAAATTACTGCCCTTTGCAAGCAAAGACTCTCAGAGGGCTCGCGTCCTGCTAGTTTAAGCCAGCACTGCCCTCTTCTGGAGATGACTTTAAGCTTTTTCAGTAGGAATGGCAATCTTTCTCAAGCATCAGCTTCATCCAGGGCCTGGCACGGAGTCAGCAAAATACTTATTCAACTTGTATATGTAATGTAAAGCATGTGAGAAGTTCTTCTGCTTAGGTGCTTAAGGATATCAACATATAAAACTGAAACCACTAATACTTTGATGTAATGTCTTCAGTGGAAACACTTGTGTATAAAATCGTGTATTTATTTCACACTGAACTGCATCTCTGAATCTTAAATTTTGGGAGCAGCTCCTTATTTGACCCTTGCCAGAGGGCCAGAAATTTTACTAGACTGTGATAATTTGCCCACACTGAGCATCTGCTCTTCAGCTGCCTTGCAACCACACCGCCTCGATTCTAGCATCTGTAAATGTTTCATAAGCCTTACTTCTTTCTGGTAAGGTCCCTTTCGCAAAAGGGAATAGGCACTTGTAGTTGTTGGAGCAGAAGTCTATGAATCCCAGCTGCTTTGTCAGGAGGAAGCCCAGGTGGCCACAACATCTATGCCTGTTTCATGTAGGCTGGATGCATGCTATAAGCTACTGCAGTGTCCTGGCCTCCCTCAGTTATGGCCATGAGGGGCTGAGTGTGTTTGGGATGTGCACATGGACCTGGCAGCTGTCAGAAAGTGCCGCGAGTTGTACAGCTGAAGTCACAGCTGATGTTTCGTGTAGGTGGTTCTTGTGAGAGCCTTGAATTTTAAGTTGCCTATCAAAAACTGCACAGCCTTTTTGAGACCAGTTTATATTATGGGTTGTGATGTGCTCAAGTGGTTGTAAAGGCTGAGAAGCAGAGCTAGATTAACTTTATGACTGTCACCAAGCCCAGATTTCAATTTAAATATTTTATGTGGTGCATTTGCAGCCCGGAGAAATTTGTACCTTCCTGACAGTATTGAGTTTCCTGAAAAATATGATGTGGGGAATGAAAAAGGAAACCCCAAACCACAACTCCTTCAAGTACAATAAAAGTACGGTGCTTTATCACTCTAGCAATTTCAGCAAGAATTAGTGTTTTTCAAGAATCAATGACAAATGATTTACAATATCCTTGCAACATCTAATGTATGTTATAATGACAGAGCCATGCTAAATGATTTGCACCAAGTCATTAGGTACCTCGTCTGTAACTGAGGATACCTGGTGTTTAATTACATCAGAGAATGTGGTTGTTTGGTATGATTGTCTACCAGGATTGCTAAGCAAATAAGAACAAAACTTTGTCTGATGTTCAAGAGAGTCTGAAATAGACATTTTGCATCCTTTTTTTCCTGTGAACTTTCTAAATTTAGTCATTCCAAGAAAAGAGTGGGCTAATTATCTTTTAAACATTCTTACGGCACTGGCATAGGAAACACTGCACACAAGATTTCCTTTGTAATTTTCACTTTCTGACTGGAAACATTTCTGAGGAATTGTGCAAAAGGTTGAAAGTGGATATTTTTCCAAACCAGGAATCCAGCTTCTGAAAATTCCAGTCACTTTCATGAATTATTACTAATTCTTTGTCCACCAAGACATTGACATTAGTGTGCTCTGACCTTTTCTTTTCAAGTTGGCCACAGCCACATTTTTAAGAGAGAAGAGTCTTTCACAATGTGTTTTGGAGATGTTCAGCACAAAATAATTGTCCTTCTGATTTTCCAACAAACAACAAATGTTTGTTTGTCTTTTCATTTTCTGTTGTGTGAAAAGATATATACAAGGCTTCTCACATCAACTGACAGAAATCTCTACTGCCAGTGTAAATTAGAAGTAACTCAGTCAAAAGCTATGCAGCTCAACTGGTATGAAACTGCTCTGAAGAACTGATTCAAGGGCAATTGGAGTTAATGAGAATGTTCCCATTGACTTCCATGCGCTTTGAAGTATGTCATGTGCAATGCAAAATGAGTAATGGACTTGAGGGCTGGTGGTGGTGGTGAACAGAAATGTTCAGAGATTAGTTTTTGCATGGAGAGAGCAGTTATGCTTAGACTTCCTGAAGTCAAAAGGGAAAAGGCAGTTTCTCTTCTGGGCTGTTCTTCCTTGTCACAGCTCTTTGAGTCAATAATTTGCATGCACTTCTGCTCCAGTCCTGTCTGCCTGATGTCTTCAAAACTCCACTGAATCAGTAATTCCCCACTCTTATTAGTAGTGTTGATTAGTTTGAATTATGTTTTAATGTTTTTGCTGGCAGTACTTTAATTGAAACTACTGAAAATCCCCTGTAAATAGTTCCTAAGTATGTTTTATATAGGATTAGTCATACTGGACATAATCAGGTGCTGATTTCTTATAGTAGGGTCAACAATGTTTTCAGTAGAATTTTCAGTATTTAGAGATTTGAAAAAGCCTTGAACCTACACAGGGAGTCAAGGACAATCCTTCTGAGCACACTGCGTCTTCATATAGAGTTTTGTTGCTTCAGCAACAAAATGGCTGCTTAATCCTGAGCTAAGGGAGACTTTTTGATAAAAAGAGCAAGGCAGTGCTTCATGGAGCCTATGGAGCCTGTGCTCCGCACACTGCAGCTCTGCTCTGCCTTGGCAGCTTTTTACTGTTATTTATTGTGATGTAAGTGCTTTTTTCTTTTCATCTGACAGAATAGCGTTAATTTCTCCTGCAGTACCATGTTAGAAGATGAAAAGTTTTTTGGCTCCCATACGGTATATTACGATACAGGCAAAAGCTGTGCAGGTTTTTTAAATTACGCTTGGCCTTCATTATGTCAAGATTTCATAGTGTTTCATAGAGATTTTATAATATTTCCATGCTTATTACAAGCAGTCAATTACTATGGAAATTATAGACTGTGGCTTGAATGTTTGGAGTGAGAAATTATAGATAATTTCTGGTATGTTGGTCCAGTTTCTATGGTAATCTGAATAAGTGTGAATTAATTGCCCGTTGTTGCCATGGTTCTTTATGGTAATTCCAGACACTTAATGTTTGAAATATACCAGGTTACATTTTATGCATGTCTTTAGTACTTGTTAACATACCTCTTAGGACGTTCCAAAGATTACTGTCATCTCATTTCCCCTGTTTTTGACTATCTGAGGATGTTAACATGAAGAGCTGGAAGATAATCTTCTTTAAGAAAATCCCTCTAGCCACATTGGTTTTTACTTTGCAGTCCAAGAACAAATGTATTAAGGCCAATTTCCCATTACTACTTTAGGCTCTGGTTGGGGCCCATAATCTTTCTTGTGCAGCAGTGATTGGTAGGCCATTATTTTTGATGCACCTATCTCTCCTGGTGTTGTTAACAAATGGAACTGATGCCAGCTTCAAAAATGTCTTGAGCAAAGTAATGACCAAGTTAGCACAAAACCAGCATTCAGACCTTCTAAACAAAGAAGGGGGGAACAAAAAAAAAAAAAAAAAAAAAAAAAAAAAAAGAAGAAAAAGAAGAAGAAAAAGCTGAAAAAATGAAAACACTGAAAAAAATACAAGCTTTCACACCAAAAGAAAATTATTCTTCCACTGGTGTTAACCTCATGCCTGGTGGATCCATGCTGGTAGATGATAACAAAGAATCACATTGTCATGGTCTTTCTTAGGGGGTAATCACTGTGTTCAAGATAAGAATTCATGGGGTGTAAGTTGCATATCATCAAGGGGTAAAACCTATGCTCCTTTTCGTGTTTAGTTCTGTGGTGGGTAGGTATGTGCTATTGTGTAAATTACAAGAACATGCAGAATGCTATCCAACATGTTATTAACTCCAAGCCCCCTGAGCTTTAAAACAGACTCAGGCTCTGGTTTATTTGTTATTCAGATGAATTATGCGAAAAACTTGGCTATCTATGCACCTGTCTTTCCCACCAAGATAGGTAGATGATTATGGGTCTGTCATATTAATCATCATTAGTTACATACAACCCCTAAATTAATTAATGCTATTCAGACAGCAAAGTCAAATGTTCAGGAAATGCCAGTTGAGTTTATAAATGACAATTAAGGTATTTGCCTGTGCAGGCTTAACTCAATCCTCTTGTGCATGAGCTTTGTGATCTAGCCTTTGATTATATGATCACACAGTACTTTTCCCACATCCAGTGCCAGGATGGCCAGTGCTGTCTTTATAAGCTGGCTAATTGATATTTTGCACTCATACTGTCTTAGTGGGTGGTGCCAGGATTATTTATGATATTCCAGTCAGACACTGTAGATGTGTTAAATTCCCTATTATCTACAGAGAGACTGAGGACACAGATCACAAGTCCATTTTCAGATAAATTACATTTAAGGGAGAAAGAGGAAATTTGGGAAAGTTGACAGATTCCCTATAGCGATACTTCCACATCCCCATTGTTCTGAAAAGTACAGAGCAAGGGGAAATTTAAAAATGCGAAAAAAAAAAAAAAAGGAAAAAGCTTTTCAGCATTCCGGAAATACTAAAATGCATTGGTTCAATGTTTCAACACAAGCCTGTGAAACTTTTTTGTTTGAGAACAGCGTATCTTTAGACACAAACAAGAAAACCCAGAAAAACATTGAAATGGTTAAATAACACAAAAAATTGCATCAGCCACTTGTCTTAGATTGAATAAAATGGGAAGTAAAAAGTAATGATGCTTGTGAATGTCAGGAAAATACATGTTTTGACTGGGCCTGAAACAATTTTCTGTTGTATTCCTTGTTTGAGCTGGTGTGTTAAGAAATCAATTATATTTGCAGTAAAATGGACAAGTAATTTATAGCAGTGGCAGCTTCCCTATTAATCAAAATGAAATTGTAAAGTGATCTTATCACTGGGCATAGGTACTTATTGATAGGAAATATCTGGACTCAGGGTAAGAGAGCATTACAACTTTGCTAACAAAGGCGTAAAAAGATCCAAGGATGGAATTAGATAAGTTTTATCTTGAAGTAGAAGGCAATTGCTTAGCAGTGAGCCTTAGGAATTATTGTAAAAGCTGCCGTGAGTAGTAGTGGATACATTGTTCTTTATGAATTTTCGAAGTGAAGCTGTGGTTTGGGTTTTTTTTTTTTTGTGTGTGTGTTGTTTGTTTGCTTTTTTTTTTAATTTCTTTTTTAAACATGAACTAAAGAAATTTCTGAGGAAAAAACCTCATAATTATTGAGCTAGTCCATATATTTTGGAAGAGTGCTGGAGTGGCTGGATGCAGAGCTTCTGGCTGGTTTAGCAGTTTGCAGAGCTCCAATAATTATCCTTTTCTTCTTGAGTCCTGAGCATGTGTTGCCTGCAGTATCTTCAACATAATCCTAATATTTGCAGCTCTCTTTTGCTGAGACTGTTTTGGATCATAATTTATGTTTCTGGATAGCAGCTGTTTTCTTGCGTTGGTCAGGAAGGATTTCTGCTTTCTCAGTATACAGCCAGCCAGCTCTATGCTACTTTTGCCTCTCTTCCTGAAGCAGTTGGAGAATTGGATGGGTTGACAGAGAGCATGCTTTTCCTAATCTCTCTGGTTTGTCTTGCTCACCTACATGGGGTCATATTGATCGCTGTGCTTTGGGCAAGGCATCATTTCTCTGTATCAGATGGGCTGAGAACTTGAGAGTTATCTTTCCTTCACATGCTCATTCTCACAGGGTCACCTTTAGAAATCTCAAGCACAAGCAGCAGTTTGATTCACCTGTAACATTCTGTGGACTGGAAACCATCCTTGTAACTAAAATATTTAGTTTTGGTACGGGTGCTGCTGCAATGCAAGAGAGAATGTAGTGATACTCTCTTGCCTTGGGCTCTGTAAAACTCTGCTCTGAATAGCACCAGAGTAAGATGGGGAAAATACCCTTTGCCAGAGGTTTTCAGAGATGTTTGCTAATAGTAGAGTTCAATAAACATTTTCTTGGGTGGAGGCATGAATACATCAGTGAATACAGACTCTTTCATCACTTCTTCTTCCATCTTCTTGCTCTTTCTTCTCAAATCTGCCTCAAAGGGGGCCAAAGAATGCTTGATAAAATAAGGCAAAACAAGCAACTGAGCTCTGAGAGTGCCATGGTTTAAGCCCAGCCGGTAACTCAGAACCACTCAGCTGATCGCTCACTCCCTGTCCCCTTCCTCCCCCCACTCCCAGGGGGATGGGGAGGAGAATTGAAAGAATGTAACTCCCACAGGTTGAGATAAGAACAGTTTAATAACTAAGGTCTAACACAAACCACTACTGCTACCACCAATAATAATAATGATAAGGGAAATAACAAGGGAAGAGAATACAACCACTCACCACCTGGCGACTGATACCCAGCCCGACCCCAGCAGTGATCTAACCCTTCCAGGTAACTGCCCCCAGTTCTACATCCTGGGCATGACGTGCTGTGGTATGGAATACCTCTTTGGTCAGTTTGGGTCAGGTGTCCTGTCTCTGCTTCCTCCCAGCTTCCCCTCCTCCCTGGCGGAGCATGAGACTCAGAAAGTCCTTGGCCAGACTAAACATTACTGAGCAGCAACTGAAAACATCGGCGTTATCAGCGCTGTTCCCGGGCTGAAAGTCAAACCCACAGTGCTGCACCAGCTGCTAAGAAGGAGAAAAATGACTGCTACTGCTGAACCCAGGACAGAGAGTGACTTGTGAATTGAAGTTGAGAGACAGTCTCCAGGTGTCCTGTGAGAAAACTTTGGGATCTGGAGAAGGGCTTTTTGGATCCTCAGGTCATAAAGACAGGGAGGCTATTGCAGCCTGATTTGTTTCCTTGTATGACGAGTGTTACAAGGCCTCTCTTGTGTCACTGTACTCCATTGGCTCTTTCTGATGCTTCATTCAAAAAGATAACAAGAATTTAAAATAATTGTCTTCTGAGGAATTTGCCCAGACAGTAAAGAGAGATGCTTGCAGTCAGAATCACACACTTCAAGTTCTGTTGTGTTTCTATGCTTTCTTAGATTTGGGTGTTTCAATGTAGAGAGATGCGTTAAGAACTCTGGTAAAAGAACGTTACTGTTTCTTCTTTTTTTTTTTTTTTTTTTTTTTTTGGCTCCTGAATGTGTGGTCTAAACCCTTCTCTATTAACCATCTTGACAGATTACACAAATGAATAGATATTTTGAGATTATAATGTTCTATCACATGACACATCAATTTATTATGACAGCTTACAACATGTCATGTCATTATGTATCATTCCTAGTGATGTAATAAAGTGTAATAAAGACAAATAGAAATCTGTCTATCTGAACAGACAAGTAACACAGTATTTTGAAGTTCTTTAAGAGAAGAATGGAAAGGAAGGACTCAAAATATACCTGTGAAGTTAAAAGTAAAAGGCCAGAAAGAGATGGCTCAACCCATTTCCTCCGTTTTAGGTTTGTTTTGGGTTTTGGTTCCACACCCTCTCCCCCCACAACCACCCCAGCCAAAAGGCCAGCTGGTAGGTGATGAATGCAATCAACAGCTTCCAAAGAGTCACTGAAGCTCTTGTCTTCTATGTGCTGGAAGTCTGATTGCTACCCTGGGAGGCATCTTCACTGCTGGCTGAATTCAGAAGGGCTGTAAATCTGTTAAGGAAAGACCATGAAAAGGAGGCGTGCAAAAGGCCACAGCCACCTCTGGGATGTCCTCCTGCTGTGTGCTCCTGACCTCTTTGTGTTATCTGGGAGTGTCTATGAGGACACCCAGTACCAAGCACATCTGCCAGATGGGGTTAGACTCGGCAGAAAGTCATTGCTACACCCACCTCTCCTGTCCAAAAGTATTGTCCTGGCCCTGGCTGTCTTTTTTGATGACCTTTGAAGATAGCTAACATGCATAATCCTGACAGTCACCCAGTTCTAACTTTGTGGAATGAAATTGTTATTTTATAATAATATATAATGAAACATATAATAAAATTATTTTATAATAAAAACAAGTCCTAATTTCTTGTTTAAATTTGTCTTCAGCTACTGGTCAGCATTCTAGCTTTCTCTTATCATATAACGGATTGCCAATATTTTCTGTTTAGGATGCCTCTTACTCACCACCTCAATTACTTCTTCCAAATCTGTTGTTAAAGGTATTGCAGTCATTGCCTCTGCTCCTGTAAAGCTCTCAGATTTTTTTATTATGTTCTATATTTTTACTCATTTTTTCAATGTCCTTCAGGAAAACTGGCCAAAAGAACATATGTTTGTCTGGGATTAGTCTAAAATGCATGAAATACGGAGGCAATGTCAACTCCTTTTCCTCTTGATGACTCTATTCTTTATGGATCAAGGTATCTCATAAACTGTTTTTATTGCAACACAGGAGTCTGTATGAAATTGTTTGTTCACCGTGACCATGATATTTTCCCCCCTCCAGTCCTTCAACTGCATAATGCATAGGTTGTTCTGGCAGGAGGGCATGACACCACTTTTTCATACCGCTTAGCAAATTTTATATATGGTGACTACTTAATATTTATTTCTAAATGAGTGATAGAAGTATTTGTAAGAAGGGATTGCTGTAAAGAGGACACTTAGACCACAAATACTGCAAATACGATCTTTTCTGCAGGGTGGGAAACTCCTTGAATCTGCAACTCAAAAGGCGTGCACACTGGGATCTCTAGAGTCTGGGGCTGTAAGCTACCTATAAAACATGGCAACTTGTTTTAAAATTTGCATTGTGAACAAGCACTGTATTACTATATTCCATTTTTTTGTGTTTTGAAAAAGAGTAAATATATCTAGCTTTGATGATTTGTTTTTTATATTTTGTATTTAATATTCAGGGGGAACTGCGTCAAATTAATATAGAGTGACTTTAAAATACTCTTAAGGTGACATAGTGCCAAAGAAGAACTGCAGGCCCTTTGATTCCCAGTATCAGGTTCTGTTGTCCTATCTTTCTTGTCTGTGTTTTCTACTTAAGGCATAATTCAGCTAGAAATGTCTGCATGTCCTTTCATCATCTGTCATCAAGGAGAGGATTTTCTGTGATCTGCTGCCTGTGAATTTTGTCATGGTCTGGCTGAGCCTCCCTAGTGGATGGTGACAAGATTGTATTATCTGGACCTAGTGTTTAAATTCAGTAGTAGACCCATCTTAAAGCTTAATGCACTCCTCTCTTCATGATGTGGATCTCCTCAAATGCTCTTCTAGAGGCACATCTTTTTTGTTTATACTGCCTTTTCTGCATCTCAAAGGCAGTGTTGATGCAACTTAAAGCATATACATACTCAAGTGTATACATCCTGGCTTACAGTTTAACCCCACTTTGAACTTTGTGGCAGTTGAAACAAGAAACACAGGATTTGCAAAGGAACTTCCCAAGCACAGATATGTGACTTTAAACAGTGCAGGAGAACTGCATGTCCATGGAAATTAATAGCTATCTGGATGCAGTGCCCTCTTCATCCTCCTGAAACAATTTTTTCCAACATTCAATGGACTGAGTCAGCATCCTTCAGTTCTTTGTCTGAGAGTTCACTTTCTTTAATGTTTACCTAACAGTTAGTGCTACCTTTCCTCTTTCTTAACATTTTCTGGATATTTTTCATACTTCAAATCACTGTGGGGTTACTAGGGCAAAAAGTCATTAAAAGTCAATGATTTTGTAAACAATAGCTGTCTGCTAGGATAATACAGTTTCAGTTAGATAGCCCCAAAAGGACCCAGTTCAGCTTGCTGGACAGGGTTTATTCTTGTTTTTAAGCTGAGAGTCTAAGTAATATTGAAGGCTGAAATGTATTTATATTACTGTATTTACTTGAATAAGAATTATATTCCAAGAACTCACATACCCATGGACTATTAGCAAGTGGTGCACTTACCACAGTCACAGATAGCTAATTTTAAAGGAAAATCCTGGGAAAAATAAAAGAAAAAAGTCCTGGTTATTATTTATGGACTTTATTAATTGCATTAAACTAATAAACATAATCTGATGTATATTCTGCCATCTGTCGTAGGTGTTTTTCCTAGGTAGATGGTATAGCTCAATCAGATGTTAAGTGCTCACCTGAGAAATGACATCTTCTTTTCCACAGCCTGGCAGTCGCAATGGCTTAGCAGAGTCTTCTGACTCTTGTGCTCTTGCAGCGTCACTTAGAAAATGCGTATCTGTGCTGTTGTAGCTCAGACCTATTGCAGAGTTACCTTCTTGACTGTAGAACAAGAGCAATGAAAATGACTGGAAAGCCAGTCCATTCTTATTAGCAGACAAATGAGTGAAATAAATCTGCACTCCCATGAAACTAAACAAAATTGCAGTGTAAACCCACCAGAACCTCTCCAAGTTGGTGGAGAGCATGCGAGCCATGGACTGAAGTCACATCGCAAGACAGCTCACGCTGATGCTAATGGGAATCAGATGTCTTGCAGAAAGGCAGACATGATGTGGTCCTGAAAACTACCTTCTTGGAGAGACACTATAGTTTGGGGGATGGTGGGGCGGGGGGTGGAAAAGAGAATCAAAGCAGTTGCATAGAGGCAGAAGATGAGAAACAAGAAAAAAAGGTAATGCTGAAGGTAAAAATGAAAGAATGTTTTAATAACTTGTCAGGAAAGAAAAAAAGAAAGCTCTGTAGTGTTTGACTTACCATGTGCACAGCCCTGAAAAATACTGGTAGTGTTTTGGAATCAGATGCCGACAGGTGAAAACATTACACTTCTGAGGGTAAGCAAAAGCTGAAAGATTTTTTGGATGAAGTAAAGAGGCACTAAATATGAATGGAGACAGGACCTCTTTGAAGACCTGAATGACACTTTACAGTGCCCGCCCTGATGGGTTCTGTCACTGCATCCAGATGCAGCTCTGCATTGCCATTCCCTCTATAATTTTGATATTCACAGCTCAAAAAGTGGGAGGGGCTGGGAGCATAAAGATGAGTAAAAGAGAAGAGAGGCCATTAGTATCCACCATCCATTGAGGGGGTTTGCTCAGAAGCTAACCCAGCTAAGCCAGGGTTTTCCAGAAAGGTAAATATTCTCAGCAAGGGGTTGGCATACTGGGACCTGGTGACAAGAGAAATGCTGGGGATGATGTTGCAAGTGGTAGTGTGGAGGTACACTGGATCATGTAGGGAGAGGGTAGGGAAAGCAGAGAAATTTATTTTTTCTTTTCCTGCTGGGAAAATGTGAAAGAAACAATGGCCAAGTTCACTTCTGCTGTGGTCTCTTCCCCTGTGCTTGATGTGGGAGGTGTTGCAGAAAAAGAATGCTAAGCAATTCAGTATTGTTTTATTATATTTTCCAATATATTATGAGGTGATGTACACACTATGTAAAGCACTGTATGCAGTAAACAATGTGTTCAATGTGATTATAGGTATTGTGGCATGGCAGATATATGAGAAATGTCAGTGTAAACACTGATAGAGGGAGATGTAAAATGGGAGAATTTATTATAGCAAAGTTAGGTATTGGTCCCCAGGAAGGAATGAAAGCACAATCACTAACTGCTGTTCCTCCCATAAAAATCGATTTTCCTGTCTTTCTTTTTTGGGTGTTCTTATGTGGTATTATAGACTTTGAAAATATCATCCAAGGAGTAAAAGAAGAATTGGGGTGTAAGCACTTTAATCCACATGTTTAATCCAAAATTCTTGATACAGAGGCAGTGGCTCACCTTCAATTTTCTGAGATTTGTGCTTTCTTTAGTCTGCCATTTTATTTATTTATTTATTTATTTATTTTTCAATAAGATTACCTCAAAGCCGTATGTTAGAAGTATCTGGTGTTTAGATAAGGATGGTGGTTACAGGGGCAGTAGCATAAAGCCTAATGATAAACTGGATAGCTAGAAACCTTGCTGATGCTGAAAAATGCTAAATGAAAGGCAGGCTAGGAAGCAGTAGATGGACCATAATTTTATTGAAGTAAATAATTTTTCCTAACATTATTAATCTCTACATAGTGTGTACTGGAATGGTTGCTGATTTTCTGCCAGTGTGAGAAGATGAATAACAAGTCTCTGCTGTTCATGCCTCTCTGGGAAGAAGCTGACTGAGCTCTAGAGAAACCAGGAGAGTCACTGGCCCCAGTAAACTGACTGAAGGAAGTGGTACAAAGTGGATCGCTCTGAAAAGAAGCTGGGTTGTGTGCATTCCCAGTGCCTGTGCTGTTGATAATTTCATTTCAGTCTTTCTATCATTCTGTGATGTGAAATTATTAGGGCTTTTCCCATTCCTTGTGCTTTTTCAAGCTGATCAATGAAATGAAAAAGTTTCTTTTAGGGTACTAAGGCCCAGCAAAAATGAGCCTGAGAGGCCAGCAATAGCTTCTCGCATCCTTCTCTGAATGGCATTTGTGGGTAGTTAGAAGGGAGCCCTTCCATTTCATCGAGTCTTTCCACAGAGATTTTACCTCTTAGGCAGCTGTGAAGTGAGAGCTTCATATGTTAATGGTGGCGGTGGGTACACCCAGACATCTCCTACTGCTCTGTAAGAACAAGGCAGCTGAATTGAGGAGAAAGCTCTCTTGTAACATTGTACTATTGCAGAGCTACTGAGCACACAGCACAGCCGTCCCAGGAATATAAAGCTACTTTGAAACAAGTGATAACTGTTTTTATGACTTTCTTGTCCTCCAAGGGAATTTTAGCTCCTGCTAAACTTGCTCACTGTTTTGTCTGTTTGCTCCAGACAAATCTCAAAGAGCCCTGGATGTGGCTTCCTTGCAGAAGGGAAAGAAAACAAATATTAAATTGTTTCATTGTTATCTACTTTTATTTTGCCAACACCCTGTATTCTGCACTGAAGTCACTGGAGACTTATTTCCTGTGAGCCCATCTCTGGGATGAAAGCATCCATAGTTTCTGACAGAGGAGAGGGTAGCTAAATGGCATGAAATTATTAAAATAAAGCTAGTATTAGAGATGCGAAGCCAAGTACCCAGAAACAAAGAAATGCCGGGATTCATGCTCAGCTGAAGCCTTAATTTGATTCCTTTCCGCACAAGATGCCTTTTTTGGGTCACTTTTTTTCACAGGCCTCCTGTCTCACGCAGCATGCAGGACACTTGGTGCTCAGTCACCAAGTATCTTTTAAAGTAGCTTTCCCACTCTTCCTTGATATGTGCTTGTATACTCTGTCATAAATGTGGACTTCCCCATTTTGTCTCAGACTTTTCCGTGGTGCTTGTGCCGGAATGACCTTCTAGCTTTCAAATATCAAAGAGTTCACAACATCTTTTAAGTAGAGGGGACAATATAATTTGCTTTTTATTGACTACAGACTGAAAGCTGAAGATTAAAGGCAGTTGCATCAAAAGGAAATGCAGCTGCAGAAACAGAGTTTCGATACTGTTCTTCAGGCTGACTTTCTTTAGCTATGAAATCTTTTTGCTTCTCCTCCAGTTTCCTTCCTCGTTACTGTTTGGTCTTCCTATGCCAGTAACAGACGACCTTAGGTCCTACAGACAAACACTCTTTATCGAATCAGCATAAAATTTCGAGCATAAAATTCCAGTGCATTCCCAGAAAAAAAGTGAGCTGGAAAGGTTACATGCCAGGAAGGTTCCAACTAGTGACTACTGCATGTGGAAACCTTGTGGGATGTGGGAGGCTGCAGACATTTCAGGAAACACAGCAATTAGCACATTTGAGAGGGGTGTTGTGTACTGCCTTTGCATGAGCTGTTGGCTGTAGAATTCGGAAAGCCAATGAAGACAGGATAAAATTTGCAGAAATTAGATGATTAAATGGAATATTGAGAGCTTTGAAAATGCAAAAATATACAGAAAAAAGAACTGAAAACTAAATGGCTGGTTCAAAGCTGCAGGATTGCTAAGAAAGCTTAGCATCCATCAGGAATAGACCCAGCAAAGATGCCTACAGTATACACCCATATAAAAGCAATGAAAAGCAAAGGAAATCTGAATGATGTATCAGTGAAAACTGACTCAGAACAGAGAAGCTGTGAAATGAGTACAGACAGAAAGCAGATGCTCTGCTTCCTATTGAAGCTGGAAACAGAATTATGCAATTGCACAGGAAGATGAGGAATGCCTCTGCAATACTTCTGTAGCCCCTTCATATAGGCCTGTATAATTCAAGACCTGTCTGATATGCCGGTATATCTATAGGAGACTGCAGGTAGCACAGCGTGCTGAAACACACTGAAAGTTCCCAAAACTTTGTAGTCTACCTGTGACACAGCAATTAAAATAGGCTTAATGAGCTTGCAAGTCTCTGCAGTCATTTGAGGGATGCAAACTTCCTCATCAATGTAGTAGCACTACAGATATTGAAAAGTTTTCCTTATTAAGGGATGAAGAATAGCAGTGCACTTTCATAACGATGTCTCATCTCCATGTTACAATGATGCTGACATAGACTAAAAAGGTACAACTGTTAGATTCTCAGGTGATTTGCTCAACTGAAAGCAAATTTCAGCACTGACACAGACATATGCATGATTTTCCCTCCCTGTTTGGTTATGCTGGAAACAGGGTGAGCTGTTACAGCCTTTCTGATGTGAAGTTTAGCTCATCAGTCTTGAAGAATATGCAGAACGCCTTAATAGCTTTTGCAGTTGGTTACTGGTTTTGTGGGTAGCTTGTAATGAAATGGCCTAGAATAATTTTGTTTATTTCCTTATTATTGGATTGCAGAATCACAGTTCAGTTGATTCTTTACCTTCAGGACAACTTGCAGGACCAGCGAAAGCCATACATAGACAGGTATAGCGCTCTGAAACACTGCCATCTTTTGGTCACTGGAAAATGTGTCGCACGATTTCTTTCTGAATCCTCATAGGTGTTTGGGACTAGAAAGAAATATTTATACACCCCAATAATTTTATCCCACGCAGAAATGCATTAGATGGAGGAGCCTGGAGAATCACATCTCCATATTTTGGGGTGAACTTCAGTGCTGCATTACTTTCCTTCCTGCTCCTGTCTGGGAAGTGCACACATAGCTCTCCCCTTAAGCAAAAGGAAGAACGAACTACACGTAGCAGAGTTGTTTGATGCTTTGCTGAAAAATGCTTACACAATCTATTAATAACGGCTTTATGAGACCCTGTATTAAGATCCTTTGGGACATGAAGGATAAGAGGTTAATAAGCATGATCTGACATAATATATTTTGGGGAAACATACACCTAATCCCCTCTTTGAAGTTGCCCATATCCTCCAATTCATAAGATTTCTGTCCTGTTTCTACTCACTGTACATTTATGGAGGGTTTTGTGGGCTGTCTAGCTTTCTGCCCAAAATAGTTGTTAGCACTGCTAGGGATTTCTGACTTTTGTGGTGGGTTGATCCTGGCTAGACACCAGGTGCCCACCAAAGCTGCTCTATCGCTCCCCTCTTCAGCTGGACAGGAGAGAGAAAATGTGTCAAAAGCCTCATGGGTCCAGATAAGGACAGGGAGATCACTCACCAGCTACTGTTGTGGGCAAAACATGGCAAACTTGGGGAAAAAACCCCAAAATTAATTTCTTACTAATCAAATCAAAGTAGGATGATGAAATAAACCCAAATCTTAAAACACCTTCCCCCACCCCTCCCTTCTCCCTGGGCTCAGCTTCTTTCCCAATTTTCTCTACCTTCTTCCCCTGGGTGGCACAGGGGGACAGGGAATGGGTCAGTTCATCACATGTTGTCTCTGCTGCTTCTTCCTCCTCAGGAGGTCTTCTCACACTCTTCCCCTGCTCCAGCATGGGGTCTCTCCCATGGGACACAGTCCTCCACAAACTTCTCCAACGCGAATCCTTCCCATGGGCCGCATTTCTTCATGAACTGCTCCAGCGTGGGTCCCTTCCACAGGGTGCAGTCCTTCAGGAACAGACTGTTTCAGCATGGGTCCTGATGGGGTCACAAACCCTGCAGCAAAACCTGCTCCAGCGTGGGCTTCCCATGGGGTCACAGTCTCCTTTCAGGCATGCACCTGCTCTGGTGTGGGGTCCTCCTGAGGCTGCAGGTGGACATCTGCTCCACCATGGACCTCCATGGGCTGCAGGGGAGCAGCCTGCCTCACCATAGTCTGCACCACAGGCTGCAGGAGAATCTCTGCTCCAGTGCCTGGAGCACCTCCTGCCCTCCTATTTCATTGACCTTGGTGTCTGCAGAGTTGCTGCTCGCAGATTTTGTCACTCCCCTCTCTGGCTGCAGTTGTTGCTGTACAGTCACTTTCCCCCCTTCTTAAATGTATTTTCTCAGAGGTTCTACCACCATTGTTGATGGGCTCAGCAGCAGATCAATCTTGGAGCCTGCTGGCATTGTCTCTATTTGACATAAGGGAAGCTTCTAGCAGCTTCTCATAGAAAACATGCCTGTAGACCCCCTGCTATCAAAACCTTGCCGCAGAAACCCAATACAGCTTTAGATTGTGCAATTTAGGAATGAAACCTGGAAACAGGGAGACTGGAGAAAGAAACTGCAGATGTACTCCAGGGGCAAGTCCCTGGAGTCCTGAGGCACAGGATTCAGAGGCTGCTCTCTCCACGCAGAAGGTGAATAAAGTCAAGGAAATTGCCATGGTGGTCCGAATCCTTCACAAGGGCTTTGCCATGTCTTTGTCTGACTGCCTTGCCTGGTAACTAGTGTTTTGGTAGATGATGTGCTGGTTTTGGCTGGGATAGTCTTTTTCATAGTAGCTTGCATGTGGCTTATTTTGGATCTGTGCTGGGAAAAGTGTTGATAAAACAGGGATGTTTTAGTTATGGCTGTTCAGTGATTACACAGAGTCAAGACTTTTTCTGCCTCTCACCCCACCCTACCAGTGTGCTGGCTGGGGTGCACAAGAGCCTAGGAGGGCATACAGCTGGAATGGCTGACCCCAGCTGACCAAAGGGATATTCCATGCCGTATCATGTCGCTCTTAGCATATAAAGCTGGGCAAAGTAGAAGGAAAGGGGGGATGTTTGGAGTGATGGTATTTGTCTTCCCAACCATTATGCCTGAGGGAGCCCTGCTTTCCTAGACATGGCCCAGCAGCTGCCTGTTAATGGGAAGTAGTGAATGAACTCTTTATTTTGTGCAGACACAGATTTTGCTTTACCCATAAAACTGCCATTATTCGAACCCAGAATTTTCTCACTTCTACTTTTCTGATTCTCTCCACCATCCCACTGTGGGAGATTGAGTGAGTGGCTGTGTGGTGCTTAGTTGCCACCTGGGATTAAACCATGACAGATGACTAAGGTGATTATAAAGTAAGAGTGTAATCAGGAAAAGAAAGGATAAAGTATTGAAGTTATATTGACTAGGCTTGACTTCCTTTTCCCCTATGCAGCTTTTTGTGCGGAGATTTACACATTGCAAGGAAAAGCGGAGTTAGTCTCTCTGATGCAGATACCACGTGCTTTGATGGCACTTCTCTAGCAGCAGACTGAACTACACGAAGGAAGAATTAGATGCCCAGATTTACAAATAGATGCTTACAAATATGATTGTACAAGAATACAAGCTGGTACAATTTTTCCTGGCAGACAGCCAGAAAATTTGTCACATTAAGTTGGGAGGATTTATTTTAATTTTCTCTTTCTGACATCCTCCTATTGATTTGGACCAAGTGCCTTTATTCAATAATTCTACTAAATGAATACCAAGCAGTCTAGTTGCTTAAATAGCATTTATTTATCAATACAATTTTTAATGCACAGAATTTCACTCTGTTAGGATCCAGCTTAGTTATGAAAGTGTATAATTAAAAAGAAAAAAACACTAAGCCAAAACAAGAAGAAAAACACCCAACAAAAACCAACAAAAAAGTGTATTTTAGAAAGCAAACTGGCTGAGAATTAGCAGTAGCATGTTCTCAGGAGCAACTCAATTGCTTTTCAGCAATAGTACTGTCAGACGTACATTGTCTTTCAGACAGGATCCAGCTCCTTGATGATATGTAATAGAAGTAAATAGATGTTATATAGCAGGAGGGACTGATACCCTATGACAACATTCTATACTTTACCACATAAATAATTGGAAATGAGAGGTCAGTTTGGAGACACCATGTCAAAAATAATAAGTGTTGTGAATGTTTTCTGAGTGAGGTGATATCATATCTAAATCTTTTGTGACGAAGAAAAGGTTTATGTGCTACCTCCTCATGAGGCTTTGTTACAATAATAGCAAGGCTTTAATATGTCTATTTTCTTACACTATATACATTTGGAAATGTATAGTGCACTACTCAGTATACACATTTGGAAAATGTAGGTCATGATTGTAATATCTTCTCAGGAAGAGAAACAAAACTAAAGTCTTGCTAATTTGTGCCATTGAATTTGTGAGGAAAGTAAGGGTTTTGCAGAATTAGTAAGAAATTCATTCAGCTGTTCATTATGTGTCACTTTTGCTGGCTGAGTTTCTCTACCACTGTAGAAAAGAACTGGTATGAAAATGCATGGCTCACGTGTGAATGTGCAATAATTACTGTCAGGCCCCAAATTTGTGGAACCTCATCTAGTCAATGAATGATTATAGTGGCTCAGTATTGACAAAATCCAGACAGTTGGCCACTAAATATTAATTGGTAGGCTGCATAGTATATAGGACTCTGTGAAAGACATGGAACATTAAGGAGAAACTTTAGCAGAGTTCAAAGAAATGGGGTCTTGTGCAATTCACACACTTTTCTCACGTATTAGTCATTATTGTGCCCAACTAACTTCAGAAGGAAATTGCCAGCTCAGCCTGCTAGACACCAGGAGACACTATATGAAGAACTTAACCAAAAAGTTTAAAACTAATCAGTTCTTCTGCTACCTTAGTAGCTCTAATTCATTTAAATGGATTTGGTGGACTACAGCTTGCTCAAACAAGGATAGGAAAAGTGCAGTCATTGACTGTGTCTGATGGGAGGAACAGGCATCAGGAGGTTTGTTTCTTTCTTCCCCCATCCCGGTGGCTCTCTGAGAATTACTGTTTGTAATGATAGCAGGCTTCAGAAGAGGCTTGCTGCAGTAGCTAACTTAAGATCCTTATTAATTTTCTGTAACTCAGTAAACTGTAAATAAATGGATTAAAGAGCCATTTGATCTTCAAGAAGAGGTTTAAAGTGGCTTTGATGACTTAGTACCTAAGGGAATACAATGGATTATTATGGATAATTCATTAAAGAAGAGAAGACATTAAATTGATGTATATGTGAATACATACCATCTACAGTTCATGCATGTGAGATTGTGCACATGTGCATAAATGGAGACATATAGATGAGAAAGGAGAGTGGGTGTATAAAAGTATACATGTTACTATTTATTTACTTTGTCTTTTCTAGTTAGGACATGAGAGATGAGACATTACTCCCCTAAACCATAAATGCATTTGCAGATAGAGCAGCATGCTGCTAAACTCCAGGTGAAGTTGAGACACCAGGCAAATTTCTATCCATCAGGCATGCTATCCATTAGTAAAACTGAATGTAAAGGGCAGCACCATAACTATAAGCTTGTGTGAGTTGAAGCATATGATGATTGAGAAGGTAGACATGGTAAAAATACTGAAATGCTTTAGAAATCATCTCCCCATAAGCGAGAGCACAAGAAAGCTAGCTGCTCTTATTGTCTTCCCCAGTGTATCTTGGCTTGGATACCAGCACCTCTTTCTATTATAGGTATGTTCTCAAAAAGAGCACTCTGGGAAAGCTTGAAAACACATAGGACAAATGGTTAGTGAGCTACACCCTTCAGATTTCTTAATCAAAGAATATAAAGACTTGTCTCATCTTTTAAAAGACAAAACTTTGGAGTCCCTCGTGGCCAGAAACTAAATTATAATGCCTTAATAATCTAAGACTAGTTTTGTGACCTCCTCAGATCAAACAATTGGCTCTTCCTCTTTGCAAACTGGATTTCTGTCTGCAGTACGCTAAATCAGCACAGCTGTATAAATCTGCTACAAACAAGAAATGAAATGGAAGCAAGTCAGTCTTGACCTTAGTCCTTTGAAAGTTAGCTTACAGGAACTGAAGCAAATCTATAGTTTGCTCCTGATTTGTTTCTTTCTCTGGGATGAAATATGTTTAATTTTACAGGTTAATTTTTCTTTCCCTTTATTTTAGTAAAGACTTTGTGGAACAGGAAAGGGTGAATATAGTTTGGGGAGGGGAAGAGGGAGGTGATCTTTGTACCCTGTGGCAGTTACTCTTTTGCACCCATAGTGGTATTTTTAGTTTTGCCAGTTTTGTTGAGTTTAAATGGTAACTTTACGGATAATACAAAAGCAAAATGATACAGAACAATTCATTCCTTGTTTTTCCTTCTCTCCTGCATATATTCCCTGTCCAGCCATTGTTGCTCTTTAAAATGAAGTGGAGAGCGAAGGATTTATTTTGCAGCAGGGCTTTGGGAAATCTAGAAAGCAGCTGTTCGCTTCCACTAGAGCAACAGAGACGGCACAGACTGTCCTCTGGGAACTGACATTGAGTATAGTACTGCATTATAAATACCATTTCCTAAATACAGACTAGGCTCCCTGCAGCTGATTAATAGACCCATGCTGTCTTAGTACAGGGCATTGAAGAACAACATTTTCTTCGTTTTTGGAGCAGGGGGAGCATCTCATAGCATTTCTTTTACTTCACCAATTATGTGTGCTGTTGGATAGACTGTTAACAATGATTTACGAACTGGCCTTCACACTGGTTCCTGGCTTCATCATCTCTCACTGAGGTGAGCTGCTATTAGGGGTGCAGATGCTTCCCAGCAGCGTGAGAAGAAAGGTGTGAGTTTAGACCCTTCTTCTCTTTCTGGGCTCAGGCACTGATCTGACATTTAGCCCTTGAAAAATTGCTTCACATCATCTTTGCATCACATTGCTGGTTTGTGAACTGGAGCCTAAACTTCCTCATAGTACTGTGGGGATATAAGAAGTCAGTAACGACTGTTGGCTTCACTGAGTGCTTCTCTTTTCTTACTCATCTGAAATAATTTTCTGGTCTCATTTGGAGAGTTAAGCTACTCTTGCATGGTAGGAAGGAATTAACTTTGTACAACCAATGCAAACTAAAAGAGACAGTAAGTAACTGCTTAAGCTCCAACTGAATAACTGCTGGGAAGGCTCCTTGTTAGAGGATGCTCATCCCTTTGGGTGCTTTCTTCCCCTTTTGTGTTCCCTTTTCTGCAGGAAGATATGGCTCTTCCTAGATTTCATATTCTCATGTACCTGTTCATCATGAGGCACTGTCTGAAGAAGTAAGAAAGTGAAGCAAAAGGCACTTTACAGCTCCCTGTATCAGCTGTGTGAAGCCTCCTGTGGATTACGGTTGAACAGACATGTCCTCTCTTCCTTGAAGAAAGCAGCCTAACACTGTGCTATAAGGAAACAAAAAAGCTACAGGGGAGATACAGATTGATTTTTTTTCTTAAATAACTCTTAAGTGAGTCTTTACTACTCTGAGGGCTTTTTAGTCACCAGATTAATTAAACACAAGTGATGGCCAGCATTCACATGCTCAGGTGTGTGATAATTTTGTTTCTCAAGATTTGCAATTGCAGTAACTGGCAATATCTTAGCCCTCATTAGAGCTAAATTGCAATTGAAATCTCTAAACCTGTCAAGGTCACTACACACTGTGACACCAGCCCAAGAGCCAGTTTGCACACGCAGCAGTGATACAAGCAGTAATGCAAGGAGAAAGGGAGAAACCTGATTTTGCTCTCTGTGCAAGGAAAAAAATGAAGCTGGAATAGGTAAATACAATTTTTCACAGGACGGAGTGAGGTTTCTTTGAGTTAGTTTCAAGGAGTACATTGTTTTGGGAGTGGAAGAAGACTTTTATGTTCTCTTGATACACTCCCTCAGTTAAAGCTTAATAAGTGAATTCCCAAGTTCATTCTTTCCATCTTATTTTTCAGTGAGTTTCCTGGTTATCAGGAAGACAGCACCTACCAGCTGCTACTTAAGTCAATAAAAGCAACCATAATGTTTGCCTTTTATTAATTGCTTCTGTAAAGGGGATTCTCCCCTGTGAATCTGTCCCCTTGCTTTTTATTAGGAAAAAGGATATTTAGATCATTACTATTTACACATACTGTAAGAACCAATCAACCACATTAAACTTGTGTTTAAAAACTAATTTCCAACATTAAGGAAACTGTCGAGTAGATGAAACATCAGGAGGAACCAGGAAACTAGGTGAAGAATTGAAATTGTTTTAAGTAATTTTTAAAAATGTTCAGAAAATCTTAGTTTTTCGCTGAAGAAATGAATACTTCTTTCTTTTCTTTTTTTTTTTTTTCTTTTTTTCCCCCTGATGATTACAGGTAAGTATTCAAGGAAAGAAAGCATGTTTTGTAATGACAACACTTTAACAACAGCAATAATAATAACGCAACAGGTCTGAGCTGATGGAAGGGATGCTGGGACAGGATGAGTGGGATGAAAAGGAGGCTGGAACAGGAGTCAGAGCAAAACTGATGGGTAGCTGTGTATTGAGGTTCCCAGGACTTGTGTTACCAAGTATCATTGCCACAGCAATTAAAATTCCCCACAAACCAACCAACCAACCAAACAAAAAAGAACCACAAAACTCTTCCCATTCCTCTTTCATTTGCAGATATTGCTGCTTTTTTGCTGTGTATAACCAGGCATCTTCTACTTTCTGATGAGGAAATAAGTTACTTTAGAGTACTCATACCGTCTTTTCCTTTTGACTGCAGTCAGCTGAGCTTCTGGGACACAGACCTGACTGCATCAGTACATCCATTAAGGTCACTTTAACTGTTACTGAACATGAATTTTTCAGGTTACTGTACTACCGATGTTCCCTGTCTGAGTGTGCTGTTTTATGCATCGTAACCATTTCCCATGGAAAAAAAAAAAAACACCCAGAAATGATGATTCAAGTTATGTTTAAAAAATGCTGATCTTGTGTTTGTGGCTTTGTTTCTTCCCTTGAGTGTAGGCAGAGCAGGGCCCTTAACCAGTGTGCAGGTTACAGCCCATAACACTCAGTAGGAGCTGTGCCTTGCCCCAAGGCAAAATCGGGACATGGAAGCCGGAGCACTGCCTCTCGTTTCTTTCTTGTGTGTGTCCTGTCTCTTTGGAGCAAAGGTATTTCTAGTGTAACAATGACATTAAACGAAAGTAAACAGGATTGGTAGGCAACTTGCAAAGGGTTTAGCTCAGCTAAGCATTCTGGTGTTATCTCTTATTAATTATTTAGAGTAGCTGTATGCTGGAAATGGTGGAATACACAGAGGATAACATGGACTAGAGAGCACACAGTGTAACTGAGTCACTATATTGCTCTTCCATCAAATGCAGTTTACGGGGGAATGGCTAGAAGGGGAAACAGTTTTAGAGCTGTCATGCTTATTGATCAGGGACGTTTAGACACAGTGACTTCTGGAGCTTCAAGAGCACAAACTTGGGATGAATTCTTACATTCTTTCATCAGAAGGCCTGTGATTTCTTGCCCTTGCTAATACCTGACTCTCAGGAGGTGTGGAAAAGCATAGGGTTAGCCTGGCCACTTCTATGCCTGGTCCTCCTGGTGTTGGTAGCGATAGTGCCAACTTGTGTAAGAAAAAACTTGTTCTGGATTCTGTTTTTTCCAGCCTCTTCCAGAACACAGCCTTGAATGTGAGAAATTAATTCAGGAGTGAGCCCTGCCATCCTCTCAAGCTGAATGGGATTCAAGCTGATAACTTTAAAGGGAAAAAACATATAATTTATTGGCAGTGTCATGTGGTTTTAAGCACACTATGTACCTGTGAGAATGAGTCTTCTAAATTTTTCTCCTTGGAAAAGCAGTGAAGTTGTTAATTCTTTCATAGTAGAGTCAAAAGATCTTTTCACAGAACTGTTTCGTCTGGACTAAAAATTGCTGTAGGACAAAATCAAGGCAGATAGAACAGTTATAATTAAAGTGATACAGTTAGAGAGTTCATGATGTGAATCACATACAAGCAGCAAGCAAATATGCTCAGAGTAAATTGCAGTTCAAAGGAGTTTTAAAGGACTAGCAATGGGACCCAGTTTTCAGACCCGAGGTGTCACAGTGCCCTTTCAGATGCCCTCCATCTCCTACACTCCAGCTGCTTCTCCAGACGGTTGTGGATTTGCAGTCTCATGTCATGTGTGTCAGCCCCACATGGATGTCTCACATACGTAAGGGCATCTAAAATGGTACTTCATGCCTATGTTCAGGAAGACAAAACCCCTCTGAATTACTATTCCAGAAAGTATGTATTAGTAACTTCTGTTAACATTTATTTGCTCTGCATTGCTGCTGAGACTGGAAACAAATTAAAGCCACCCTTTATCACAGGATATTGCACATTCCTATCTACCCCTGTGGGGCAGGGATAGAAGCAGTAACTTCTACATGAGGTTTGAAAAATGAATAACTCTTAGTGCCACTTTAAGAGCTGGTGTTGTAATCTCTGCTTGAACCACACATTAGGATAATATTATCTATAACATCTTCCTAAAAGTGGATGTTTATTGAAGAATGAAACTACTGTTTCCTATGGTCTGGAACATATGTAGTAATTTCAGTCATTAAAAACCTGCCCAACTGTTCAAAGAAGAGATGCATTAACTAGCTCTATACTAATCAGTGGCTACTTAAGACAGTGGCTAGCATTACCATAAATGCTTGATAGCTTTTGGACTTGAATTTGAATAGAATCATGGAATGGTTAGGGCTGGAAAGGAACTTAAAATCACCTAGTTCCAGCCCACCTGCCATGGGCAGGGACACCTCACACTGAACCATGTCACTCAAGGTTCTGTCCAGCCTGGCCTTGAACACTGCCAGGGATGGAGCATTCACAACTTCTTGGGCAACCCATTCCAGTGCCTCACTTCCCTCACAGCAAAGAACTTCTTCCTTATGTCTAATTTAAACTTTCCCTGTTCAGGTTTGAACCCATTACCCCTTGTCCTATCAGTACAGTCCCTGATGAAGATTCCTTCTCCGGCATCCTTGTAGGTCCTCTTTAGGTACTGGAAGGCTGCTGTGAGGTCTCTTCTCCAGACTGAACAACACCAACTTTCTTAGTCCGTTTTCTGAATACTGAAACGTGTTTGTGCCATACTTATATGGTGTCAATCTCTTTTTTTTTTTTTTTCCTCTCTTTTTCTCCTTTTCTTTTCCTAACAAGTTGATAAATTCAGTTCTTTGACAACTGTTCAGGTTCCTGCCTATGAATAATAATTGCTTTTTAAGGCAGTTTGGTGTGCATTGGAGGGCAATGCATTGTGTTTGGAGAATCCAAAGTTTCTAAATAATTACATTGAGAGGGGTATCTTGTCTCATTTGTGTGGCCATAAAGCTCTGTTATTCTGTTCTGTACAGGGTCATATGTCATTTTAGCATCTGAGTTCCTTCTGGCGCAGTAGGAAGCTGTGTGCTTAGTGTTTTGCGGTCCTTTAATTCCTCTTAGACCAAAAAGCAGAGCCAGTGATTGCATTTCCTTTGTTTTTCCAGCTACATTAAGGAGTAGTGAGCACACTTTGTATTTGGTGCTGCCACCTGACCTTGGAAAAATTGGAGTTATAAAACCAGTTTTATATTGGTTTTACAATACTGTATGTTTCCCTGGAGCTCAGACAATTCCAGTTTTGTGATTTGGACATCCTCTGAGATTTGAATGCAGTTAGATTTCTCTGGATCAAAATAATGATATCCTTGGGTGTTCCAAGGACTGCTACTTCCAGATACATGAGTTAATCTGCTAATAACTATGTGCCTAGGGTCTGACGATCCAAAATTTGCGGGTTTATGTACAGAACTATTTTTTTGTTGAGGAAGCACCATATAATGAGTTCTGAGAGCTGCCTGCTTGTGTCTGCAGCTTTCACTTGTTCAGACTTGTTTCACCTACCTGAAGGACATGATTGCCTTCTAACATGCTGATCAGTCTTCACGAAGAAACAGAAGAGAAGACAGTGTAACATCCATGGTTTTTACTCCTTCAGCCCATTTATTATTCACTGTAACTAAGTGAAGTAGAGCTCTTTTAGTTCGTGGGCATAGCATTCACTTTATAAGAAATCTCCTTTTGTCATCTGAATCACCTTAATTTTTCACCATTCTCTGAGCAGTTTTCCTTAAATGCTTTGCTGTCTGTCAGTAGGAATGCTGGTTTTCCTTTTAGGTTCAGCTGTGCTTCTTCCTCCAGCAATTTATAGTTTTACTAATTCCCATTATTTTTAACTACTTACCTCAAAATGTGCTGAACTATAAACTCAATTACTGAATGTGTCACTGCATGGGATTGGAAGGGCTGTCTGTAATTTTGTTCTACTAATAATCTGGTGGTGCTTGCAATCTGGACTCTGATGAGAATCTAACCATAAGCAAATAGGTGCAGCTCCCCTTGAAGTATAAAAAGAGCTGCAGCAGTTGGAGTCAGCTGAAGAGGTAGCTTTTTTGGGTTACATGTCCTTCCCTGAAAACTAACTAACTCGAGAGACGTGTTATTTGTGAAGTGGCAGTGAAAGGATTTTTTAAGGAATTCTGGAATTCTGGGAAGAAATTGCTGCAGCAGGGATATGTCATAAAGGTTCCCCAGCTTTTAAATTTTAAGGTCCAAACACGTGCTCTTCAAATGAGTGTACTGATTTCAGTGAGAGCAGGGACTGTCACCATCACCAGATCCCCCCAGGGCCTGCAGAGATGGAGCCACAAGCTCCATGCCCTGAAAAAAATCTCTAAAGATCACCCAAACCCACAAAGCATGTAAGACTACAGTGTACAAAAAAGGAGAAATAACCCCAAAAACCTGTTAACTTCCTTTTCCACTGCAGAGTCTACTCTGGCTCATCCTCCACCTCCAGGATGAGAGGAAATAGACCCTTGGCTGTGGCCTGCTCTTTCTTACACAGCATTTTTGTCTTCCAAATTTGTCAGCTTGCTTACTCACTGGGGTGTTCTGTCTATTTGTGCAATACACAAAGGCTTGCCTTTCCTGCAGTCTGCTGGCTGGGAAGATAAGACGTTCTGCATGAAGAGAATCCAGCCTCTCTTAAACCTGAGCGCCTTCAGCTCACTTCTTTGTGGCACTGTTTTACCCTTCCTTCCTAGTTTTCTAAAAACTTATTTACAGCCCCTGTGATGTGAGTCTGAGTAATCAGACTGGCAGCAATACACAGCTGAATAAGGCAGCTGAGTTGCACATCTAGTGCAGTAAAAAATAATACTGGCACCTTCCCAGTCTGCAGCAATGACTACATTTCTTTGAGCGTGGATACATTACAGTGACAGTGATAGGTTTTGTGTTTTATTCCCCCCCCCCCCCCTTTCTCTGTCTGTGTGTACAGATCATCACAAAAGGCAGATGATGGTGAATGTGATTCTTTTTGCTGAGTGACAGATCCATCTAATGATAAGACCCTAGAGGAAGTTGATTCTGCAGTGGAGAATGGCCACTCCACTATTGCCAGATGAATATACCAGTGCCAAGATGTTTATACTCACAATGCCATAAGGCATACACAGGGAGTATGCTTCTCCTACTGGGACAAGTACAGCTTGGTATTGTGGTATTAGGCCTCTAGCACTGCTATGAAGCAGGGTTTGCTGTTTTGAGAAAAATGAAAATTCTGTGCAGCCAGATTGCAGTTGATCAGCATGTGAATGTCAACTTTTCCTATGGGACAGGAGTATTCAGTAACCCATATGGACTCTGAAAGCTTGTGCAAGCGAAGGCTTGTGAGATTTTTGTGTTTCACCTTTGTGGGGTAGCGTGTGTTTAAAATTGCATGCGTGTCTTTTCAAAAGTTTGCAGATACTTTTGGAATATGAAAAACTAACCAGGAAGCCAGGAAGCATGTTTCTACACAGACCCTGTGACCCTTCAGCAGCTGAGCTCAGTGCAGCCTTAACTAGATAAGGGCTGCAGTGGCTGCGCTTAGTGCAGATGTTTCATATGGATCTCGACAAGCCTGAGGGTTTGACTGTATTTGCTTTTCTTATAGAAACATTGACACCAATCTCTTCCCTTGATGGATAAAATAGAAGTGGGCTAGACACAGAATTAGCCATTGCTCAGCGTAGGACTTGGAGAAGAGGGTAAACTGTTTTCAAAAAGGACATGGTCCTGAGTCAGCATGTGTGAGTGTGATCTCTCCTTTGATACACTTGTACTTGGGGTTGTGCTAAGGCTATATTCATGACCAGAGCACTAGGGGTTAACAGGGCACTGAGAGATGTTTTAATATATGGTCAATTAGTTATAATGCAGACTGATTGATTGCCTATCTATTAAATCTTCTGTTAAGGGACTTAGGAAATGTATTACTCATCTGTAAAATGGTTATAAAAGCTATAAATCATTTAAGAAACTTTATAATTCATTTGTATACCTATTCTTTAGAGTAAAGACGATTGACCTTCATCTTTATGTGCTGTTTTTTTAAACTACATGTGATACCAGCACTTTATGTGAGCATGTCTTCCACACTGGGCAGTGGAATAGAAAGGATCCCATGTGTTTCATAATGGCTGTTTATTTTCCTTTCCAAGTTTTGGTTCTTGTCTTTGTGAAAGTCATCACACTGACTTTAAAGCTGCTCCACAAAGTCTGTTGCAATCCCCTGTTATGGCTGCTGGAGCTGACCGGAGCACAGCCATTTGCTCAGCCTGTGGGAAGCACTGAATTTTGGGTTGCTACACAACCCTCAGAATTGAAGTGTGTCTGCCAGATGTCAGGTGGTCCTTCCCACTGGAAGCCGGTGGGGTTGGGGTTCTTAGTGGTGTATGAAGTATAACATAAAATCTCTGCCAACATTGTTTTGGTTTAATCAAGTCATGGGTAACCTGGTTTAACCTAGGGGTACTTGAGGGCGTTTCTGGACTTGTGCTCACTTATGCCTATTTGTGGCGCTAAGAAATGGTTCCAGGGACTGTGGAAACCTGGGAGTCAAACATATTCCCAAAATCTCTTTTTCCCTCAGTCTGACAGGGTGAGGGCATTTCCCTGCTTTTACAGAGGCCCTGTGGAGGACTGGCAGACTCTCCGGCCTGACTTGGAAGCTGCATGACTAGGCTGGCCGTGTAATTCTGGCTGGTTTTATGGCCAGGCTTTCTAGCAAAATTTTGTACTTTCTGCATGTCCTGGGACTTTTAACCTCCAAGAGAGATGTGATCCGCTGAACCCCACGGGGGTGTCTAGACAGGACCCGCTGGTGAGCAGGACCAGTACTGCCATCCGGCTGGAGCTGGAGATGCAGAGGGAGGGCTCTGTGATGGGAGCCTTGGGGAAACTCACCCAGGACCTCTTTTTGTTTTCTTCCCAATTCACCTACACATGTGTCATCCAGCCCCAGCACTGCTGCTGCTGAAGAGACTGTCAGGGCATTTTCTTCAAATGAAGTTTTCAAATGCTTCCCTCCCACTCCTTTACTTTTTATGTTAGCCTCTTGGAAATGGGAAATTGAAATCTCTTTCCTCCCTCAGGGGAGTGTTTCCTCTCTCCTTTCTCTTTTCTTTCATTTTTTTTCCCTACTTTATATTGCTTGAGCACTTGGTGGCTGCTTTTCATGGGCAGCCTGTAAGTTCATGAAATGAAACAAGCAAAGGAGCAAACAGTACTTTAATGAGATGAGGAGGATGTTAATGCATTTTGCAGAAAGGCTTTGCAGACACAGACAGGAAAGCAAGAACACTATAGGTAATATTAGCATGGACAACATTCCATAACTACTTCTGTGCCACTGTAGCACACATGTGGATTGCCAATAAGCAGCTGGTGCCAGGCAGTGAAGTCTACAGACCCTATATAATTCCATGCAAGTCTTTCTGTGACAAAGATGTTCATAGCTGCCAGAGTGCCTCATGTTTGATATATCTTTCAGGAGGTTGTTCACATAGGTCTGTCCTGTGTCCTGGAGATCTCACTTGCAGGACAATTATGAGTCCCAGATGAAATGTATCTCATTATGGCATGTAATACGTTATGCCACAGGACATGTTGTCTGGACATCAGAACATTGGTCCAAAAATGATGCCATTTTCTCTCCGTGTTCTGTTAGTGCAGTGAGGTGTGATATCATGCAGCTGTCTGGAGGTGACACTGACTCAGCCTGGCCTTCCTGGCACTATGTCCCTGAAACACTTTGCCTCTCAGAATGCATCAGTACCACAAAGCAGGCAATGAGCCTGTGCCTGTCTTACTTCTCTGTTCATATACCCTTCCCTTCTATCAAAGGTTTAAATTTAAGTATAAAATACTAAGAAAATTATTCCCTTCTTTGATAAACCAAACCTGACTCCAGGAGTCCTGGTCAGTGTTGCTGGCTTTGGGGATTTCATCACAAAACTCAAGCAATTTTTTGCTTTCATTAAAAAAAAACACAGCCTCCTAAGCAAGCAACTCAGCTTTTCAAATATTTAGAGAGGCGATGTTTTCCTGGCTGGAAGCTCTGGGACATGAGCTCCAAAGTTGCCAACGTATTTGCAAATTGTCAAAAATGAAACTCAATTTTTTCTGAAAAGAAAAACATATATATGGTAAAGCAAAGAAAGTTTAATAATTTGGGGATAGCTGACTTGTGGGTTTTTTTTGAATGCTTGTAACTGATGTGACTGATTTCACTCCCTATAAAAACAACCACATGAGTTAGTATTAACTGTCTTTCATATCTCCTTCTAATTCCAGTATGAATTATCCTTCGTCTGGATACTTGGTATTAATAACACTAAAAATATAAATCAAAGACTTATTTTTTTGGTGGTGTTGTGCAACTTCTAGCTTCATTATTGGATACTTTCCAGAGAATGGCGTCTGGAAATGTTCAAATTAGCAAGCACAGGTGTAAGGATGTCCTTTTTTTTTTTGGCCCACGGCTTTACATGACTGTGTAACCTCCTCACCTGCATCAGAAATTCCAGCATGAAGTAGCTGCTGCAGCTATTGCTTTATGTTCATCCTCAGATCTTTGTTCAGGTGTTTCTAACATGGTCCTTACTTCACTCTCTGCAGCTTTTCCTCTTCAGCTAAAAGCATGCGAAGTGGCATCAATGCCTTTTTATTATTGTTGTCCTGTCCTCATGTTCTGAATGTGCTCTTGCAGGGATAAACTGAATGTCCTCTCACCTAAATACCTCCAGCTTCTCTCCTGTCTGATTCCCAGCCCTTTTAAATTGTGCTTTCTGTCCAATGTGCCCTGAATCTGCTGCTCTTGGATCTGCACACTCCGCAGGCCTGATACACTACATCCTCCCTTTCCATGTGAGCTGCACTGCCCCTTTACATGAGTCCCCTTGAACATCTCAATTGTGCACTTTTGTGTTTGCCTGACCCGTTGCGTAGGTTCCATGGCCTGTACAAAGCGACAGGGAGAGGCTAGTTGCACCCAATGACTGTCAGGGATCTGTGCAGCCTCTGTGGGGTCTCTGTGATCTCATGCATTTTGATTCTCTCTGATGCTGGTGTTGCTAGATGGAGCTCACCCACAAGCAAGCTTCAGGAATTAAATACCCTTTGCCAGGGCTGTCATGAATGCAAACTAGTTATTACTGACTGTGAACTCCGCCTTGCCTGTCCCCTGCACATGACCCCTTATCAGTGACGCCCAAAGCAGCTCAGCACTGAGAGAAATCCTGAGCACAGTCGAAAAAAACAAACCTCTCTGAAGGCACCAAACACCTTAAAAATATCACCAGGCTCCACAAACGCTGCTGCAGTGTGTCAACCCTGACGGCTTGTTGCAGGGGAAGAAGAGATTTCCTCATTCTCAGAGTGGTGCAGTTGGAGCTGTTGTAGGGTTGACATGGAGTTCATTGGCTACGTGGAACATCAGGGAAATCAAAAGGAATGAGAGGAGGCAGGAGGCCAACATGTGTAAAGGTGAAGCTGGCTTGTAAGAAGTTGCATTAGAGCCTGACCATACTGTGGCTCCTGATCCCTTGCCTTGTTTTCAGCGAAGGGAGATGTTCCAGCTTTGATAATGTATTGATTAACAGGAAAAATAACGTGTGTGGCAATGCTGTCTGTAGGCTCTTCCTACAAAACTTTCCAGCCAAAACTAGGTCAGGTTTAAAAGCCTAACATGTGCACTGAAGTGCAAAGGCAGAGAGAGAGATGACTTGCTCCCAGTAATGATATTTTAAACAAAAAGAGCGAGCCAGCATTCTGTTTCTTTAATGGCTGCAAGCTGATTGGATATTTCACTACAGCTGTGTTTTGGTTTTAGATGCTATCACAGTATTTACTGGCAGAGACAGGACAATGAGTTGCAGGCAGAAGCTGGCAGAGAAGATGTTACAGCAAAAGTAGCTAAATAGCGTAATTTTTCTTGTTATAATTCTGGTACATTGCAGTAGTCATTATCCACACATGAAATGAGAGACGCTTCCCTGGCCTTACAAGCAGTGTAGCTAAGATGGAGGACACTATTACCTTTGATTTGTGGATGGGGATCTGATAGGAATAGAAAAAATGACTTTCTACAGGTCTAAATGAAGTCTTAATCACAACTATGTACAAAATCAGTGCCATGGTCTTGTATCTTATACAAACATCTTTTATTTGAAAGAGAGGTTGGCCAGCTTGGTTTTGCCACATGTTGGTTTGAGCAGCCGTGATGGCAGTAGTTGGTGCTGACAGCAAGTGTATCCACCAGCAGTGGCAGGTCTCACCTCCTTTCTGGGCTGTACATCCTTGTGAAGCAGTGTGTGGAGCACTATGGATACCCAACTGATTTGGTTTCCTCTGAGATTTTATTCTTCACTAGTGAATCTTGCACTAACATCTCAGTGAAACCCCTCTTCATCCCTCTTAGAGATGTGCAGTCAGTTGTCAGGATCCCTCATCAGTTCCCTGAGGACCTCTGGCCCATGTGGACACCTCCTCTTCAGCCACAAGCCAATGGCCTGAGAAGGGAGAAACACCCCTCTAGGGGCCAACTCTTCTCCTGAGAAGGGTGACTAAGGTAATATGGTCTACTTGCTGGGGAATCCTCCTCTCTCTGTACTGTCTATAGAAAGAGCTTAGACATTTAGTTTTTAGATGAGTTCTACATTTTTCTGGAAAATTGGGATCTGCTGTATTATTGGTCTCAAGTCCTGCTGGGCTGCACCAAGATGCTCAGCTGATTTTCTTTTAGCAATAGTATTAAGATGTAATGCTCTCTAAGGGCTACTGATAACAGTCACCATACTCATCAAGGATGCTGTGCTGCTGCAGTAATTCGTATTTACTCTGTGCTTTGATGTTTTTGGAGAGGTCTGACAAAGAAGCAAAATATTGTGACTACAGCTGATAAAGTGAGACAAAGGAGATGGATTAGGATCTGGTTTTCTACAGCATTTTGCTCAGTTCTATTCTAGGTATGCTTTAAGGAAGCCTGCATCACTACAATCTAAGAGTGCCTTCCAGTAATGCGTTAAGAGATGCTGCCAACATCTGCTACTCATGAGTCATACTTTTTTTCTCTTTTCTCAGAGCCAGAAGGGTATGTGCTTTTTGAAAAGAAATACGCAGCTTTTTATCCTATCTCGTATGTGCCTCGGGCCCTAAAATGCTTAGCAGTCTGCTTAAATAAATACTAAAACTCTTCACATTATTATGCTACTTTAAAGTTGGTAATAGTCATCCCTGTGGTATGCTGGGTGGAAATCCACAGCACAGATAGATAGATAGACTGTGAAAATTCATCATACTCACATGTACCATCAGCATTAGGGTCAAACCCAGACCCCAGGTCTCATAGTGCCTTGGTGGTGTTTGTTAGCTGTGAGCTGGGAGAGCACATTTGGCAGTATGTGGCTTACACAGGGTTGTGGCTGTTCCCCAAAGTGTTGGTGGGAGGTGTCTTGCTTTCTGTGAGCCCAGATATAAAAAGATGATTCCGGGAACACTGGGGAAGTTTTTTCAGCCTCGTCCTTCCCCAGACTTGCTATCGGGGTGGCTAGCGTAGTGGGCTAAGCAGCCTAACTCTAACTGCGGGATGGAGCCATTTTTTTACTGACTGTTTTCTCTTGCACCAACCTGTGAACGAAGTCAGGCCTGACAAAGCTCTAGGCCAAGCCCTGTCAGAAAATGCTGACAAAAAATTTGGTGTTGTTCTAAGCAAAGCTAACAGTTTACCACATCTTGGAATGTGCTGTTCATTTATCAAGCAGATCCATGAGATTGCTAAAATTTTCCAGGGAAGGTGAAGGAGGCTTAGTATCTTATGAATTGGTCAGTTTGGAGCTCTCTCACTGTGAGTGATGTTTCTAAAATGCTAACATTATCCCTAATTTCTTAAAATTACACATAATTTGTGTTGTGTTGTTCACTACTCTAACAGTTTATGAAAACACTTGACAATTAACTCTGGATGATAAGATTTAATAAGAGCTTTCACACATTTTTATCCTGCTCATCTGTTTTGAGTTGTAAATGCAACATTGACTTCTGATTTCTTTAGTGGCAGGACATCTGGCTGAATAGTAATTGAGAGTTTCAAATACTCAGGAACCATGAAACGAAGTTTCCTTGGAAATACATCTACGCCTGAAGGAAAAAGGGGGTTCTTGTGTTTCCTGATTTCTCCATCATAACTGATTTGAATGTTGACCAGGTTAAGGCAATTTTGGGCACTTAGAGACCCACTGGGGACCAGCCGTGGCTCTAATACTCTGCAGTGGTCATGGCAGTGAACCCTCTTCCCATTGTAAAGGGGGAACAAGAGATGCAGGTTTTCTGTACCTATAAGAGTGGGAGCAAGAGGGAGGGCACGTTCCCTTGACCATAGGTTATCTTCACTACTAGTTTCAAGATCTCTTGTTCCCTTCCTTTGCCCTTCCACCTGGGAGGGGTGGCCCTTGTGCTGAAGGGCTGGTGTCAGTGGAGCCCAAGAACATTAAGCTGTGTTGGGAGGAACAAGGCACTGCACACTGCTTCGGGCTGTATGAATGCTCCAAACAGCATCTAAATGACATTTTCCAAATATTTCTTTTTCTACGCATGGTGGAAAAGGCAAAATCTCCTATTTGGCACCCATAATGGTACTCTGGTGCCGAGGAGGACCGCCTGTACTCTGACTTACCCGTGTTTGCTTGTCAGGATGAATGCCTGGAAATAATAAGCCTTTAACTGGGAGTTCAGCTTCCCAAGTCCCAAGATGGGTCTGGGAGCCTTCACCCTTTCCACAAAAGAAGAGCAAAATCTGACTCCTCATTAGGATAGACATCATTGTTAATTTTTTGTTGTTATATGGCATGGTGAGCACTTCCGCCTCTAGTGTTAAACGTTGAAACTCACGCACCTTTGAGAAAAAAATAATAGGATCAGCCATTGTGGGACTGGCCTATAGATATTAAGATGTTAATTTGAAAATTCATATTCCCCAAGATGCCCATTCCTTAATGGTGGGCTTAATAACAAATGAGTTCTGACAATGATATTCAGACAATTCACTGAATCACATGATTTTTAAAAATCGTTGTGAAGTGGCTGTCCCTCACCTTCTCCACCATATTACACTAATGTCTTCTGGGACATACAGTATCAGTATTGCTCTGCTGCTTTTGCTCAGAGCCAGTGAAGCAGGTGGCCTGATTTTCCACCTGTGAGGCCAACAGCAAAATGTCTTGCATATCATTTTGGGCAGGATCTTTAGAAGGCTGATATAGGAAAGCAAAACTGAAAATCTTTCCCTAAAGCCTCAGTTTGGCAGCGGGATTCCCCAGCCCCTATTGCTTTCCTTGGATCATCGCTCTGACTCCACCTCAGGTTCACTGCTGTCCCTGCTAATTTTCCTCTGTCTGTTTAAAGAGGATGCACTGATACAGATTATTACTGCATTACAGTCCAAATGAGAGACAAATCACTGACCTCTATGCATGGGAATGAATCCCTTAGGTGATACAGCTGTTTTGTAGCAGTGGCTATCTTGGAGCACTGTGATGGCGTATGCATTTCCCTGAGATACAGGGCACTACTGAGTGAAAGGCAGCCCCTTCTCTTCCAAGTAGTGTGAATATCAGCAGGCACAAATTAGAATGTCTTCAAATACTCACTCTCAGTTTACAACAGCTGCATATAAAAAGAACGTGTTGTGGGTTATTTCTTGAGCAGGATGCAATGGACCGCCTCACATCTTGACAGACAGGAGGAGGGAAAGAAGCAATGTATTTAGCTTGCAACAGTATGGATTTCCTCATATGCTATCTTCACTTGTTATTGAACACACCTTCTCTCCTAGGGAGCAGCAGCCTCTCCTGGGTTGGTCTGATAGCTAAGCTAGCGTAAACCAAAGTGGTCGCATCTGGCAGCACCTTAGTAATAAGACCTTGTCAGCACAAAGGCAAAAGCAACTAAATATCCTCAACTTTGAACTTGTCCAGGTCAAAACTTTTCTGGAGTCTGTCAGGTACCATTTGTGCCTGTTTTACATGCCTTGTTTCTCTTACTTGCAGCCAGGACATGTGAGATGTGGTGCATACGCAGGGCAGACCTCTGGGAGACATCTGTCCGTCTGGTTTGGTGGTTCCTGAGAGCTGTTGTCAGGCATCAGGCAATGCAGCAGGTTCTAGTTTGTGGTATATAACAGTTGCACCAAGCAAAAGCCAGGCACAGGCTAGTAAATCATATTTCAAGGTGACCAAATTATAACTTTTATAACTTTTGAGTCCTCCAAGGATCTGTGTCACTATTGGTTTTAATGAATGGTCTAAAAGGGGATTGTAGGCAGCAAATGTGATGGTGGAATAAAATGATTAAGAGCAATAAAAGCTGGAAGAGAAATGACAAAATCAAGAGGGACCTAATAAAGCTGGATAAATGAGCAATGCAGGAGCAAAGGAAACACAGTGTTGCAAGAAAATTTATAACAGAAGGAATGATGTTAACTCGTTTTAGCATTCTTGAGTTCTGCATTTTGCTCTGAAGAGATCTGGGCTTTTGATAACTTAAAGAACACTGCTACTCAGAGCCTAGGTGTGGCAATTGACGCAATATAAGAGATGGCAGGTTGTGCAATCTACCTAGACAAGACGGGTGGTAGAAAGGGAAAACGAAAACATCAGAGTCTGTAGTGTTTGCCCATGGTCACTCATCAAACCAAGTGTAGAACAGGGGGCTTGAGAATGTCACTGTCTAGGGCCAGACTTTGAACTGCCTGCACAGATCCCCAGAGGCCAGGCCATTAACTGAGAGAAGCACCTCCAGAGGGTCATAGACATATATAGACATAGTCATACAGATGGTCAAGACATTGGGAAGGAATCACTCTTTGTCTAGCTCAGTTAGTTAGAGGGAGAGGTTAGATGAGTTGCTTAGGCCATATGCTCAATTTTTAAGTGGCTGGAATTAGTAAAATGACTTATACCTTGTTATTTTTACCTCTGAACCATTTCTTTTCAGCCAGAGCTGAAACTAGGGGGCTGTTCCTGCATGGTAAGTCCTTTTGTATTTCCCTGAGAACTGGCAGCTGTGGAAAAAAATACGTCATCAGAGGAACAAAATGAAATGAATCGTGACAAATGAATAGTGATAAAAGCTTTATGGATTCAGGCTAGCCTTGGGGACTGAGGACACTGGTGAGGCCGTATAGAGTCTTGCCCTGTCCCTCTGACATTTCTGCCCTTACACCAGAGCAGTGTGTAGAGTGTGGGTACTCCTCAGGACTGGGACTGTCAGTTGGAGATGCCTGCTAGTGTGGTGAAGCATAGCCCCTCCACCACGGCAAGTTGAGCTCCCTGGCTCATGAGCAGATTTTATGTAGTGCTGCAAATGTTCATGCACACTGCCATGGCCTTGAGAAGCCCCAGGGCAGGAAACTGAGGACCTCTGTGATCAGCATGTTTGTTTCACTGCCAGCCTGTGGCATCACATGTTTCCCCTGAGTTTAGAGTCTCCTCCCTTATTCTAGTTTGGGCCATGCCTGCTGAGCCCTGATGTGTCTGTAAATAGATCCTATTTAAATTTCATTTGTAAAAACAGAGAGTTCTTCAGTTTTGTTTGTGGGAGGGTGATAGATGCAAGTGTTGGTTGTTTGCATGGAGATCTCACAGACTGCAAAAGCAGTCACCTGTTCCATAAAATGGAAAAAACCCCAGCCAGGCTGCCAAGTGCCTCCTAAACACCAGCTGGGAAGTGTCACAGCATCAAGCTGTCCAACTACTGACTGTGCTCACAAGCTGAGGCAAACTCAAGGATAATCAGGTAGCCTAATGGTGACAGACAGCTTAGGAAGGTGGGTTCAGAGGCTTCCCTATGGTGTGAGTGCAAGCACCTAGCCGTGATGTTGTTGATCCTTCCCACTGGGTGATACACAACCTAGGAAGCTGGTCCCAGCTGCTGCATAACATGTCTTGCAGAAGCCACTGCTGAGGGCTTCTGTGGTGTAAAACCAGACCTTGCAGCAGCTTTCCTTGGGGAACACGCAGTACATGCAGCAGATACATAGAATCATAGAATAGTTAGGGTTGGAAAGGACCTCAAGATCATCTAGTTCCAACCCCCCTGCCATGGGCAGGGACACCTCACACTAAACCATCCCACACAAGGCTTCATCCAACCTGGCCTTGAGCACTGGCAGGGATGGAGCACTCACAACCTCCCTGGGCAACCAATTCCAGTGTCTCACCACCCTAACAGGAAAGAATTTCCTCCTTATATCCAATCTAAACTTCCCCTGTTTAAGTTTTAACCCTTGTCCTGTCACTGCAGACCCTGATGAAGAGTCCCTCCCCAGCATCCCTATAGGCCCCCTTCAGGTACTGGAAGGCTGCTATGAGGTCTCCACGCAGCCTTCTCTTCTCCAGGCTGAACAGCTCCAACTTCCTCAGCCTGTCTTCATACAGGAGGTGCTCCAGTCCCCTGATCATCCTCATGGCCCTCCTCTGGACTTGTTCCAGCAGTTCCATGTCCTTTTTATGTTGAGGACACCAGAACTGCCCACAATACTCCAGGTGAGGTCTCACAAGAGCAGAGTAGAGGGGCAGGATCTCCTGCTGGTCCCGCTCCTTTTGATGCAGCCCAGGATATGGTTGGCTTTCTGGGCTGCGAGCGCACACTGAAGCTGGCCCACGTTCATTTTCTCATCGACCAGCACCCCTAAGTCCTTCTCTGCAGGGCTGCTCTGAATCTCTTCTCTGCCCAACCTGTAGCTGTGCCTGGGATTGCTCCGACCCAGGTGTAGGACCTTGCACTTGTCATGGTTAAACTTCATAAGGTTGGCATCAGCCCACCTCACAAGCGTGTCAAGGTCCCTCTGGATGGCATCCCTTCCCTCCAGCATATCAACCGGACCACACAGCTTGGTGTCATCAGCAAACTTGCTGAGGGCGCACTCAGTCCCACTGTCCATGTCAGCAATGAAGATGTTAAACAAGACCTGTCCCAATACCGACCCTGAGGGACAGCACTTGTTACCGGTCTCCAGCTGGACATCGAGCCATTGACCACAACTCTTTGTGTGCGGCCATCCAGCCAGTTCTTTATCCACTGAGTGGTCCATCCATCAAATTGATATCTCTCCAATTTAGAGAGAAGGATGTCTTGTGCGACAGTGTCAAACGCTTTGCACAAGTCCAGGTAGATGACATTAACTGCTTTACCCTTGTCCATCAATTCTGTAGCCAAAGACCTTCAAGTTGAAGACAATATGATTATGGACAGCATTTCTATCCCCCTTCCTCCCACTGTGCTACAATGGAACAAGTAAAGCATTGCGATATCAGGACATGAAGAACTGTACAGAGGCTTTTTGTAGACTGTGACTCAAAGGAGAAACAGTAATGGTCTGAAAATACCAAACCGTAGCCATACAGAGGAACAATTATCTATGCTCATTGCAGTCTGTATGCAGCCTGTATGACAGGGATAGTTGCCTTATATTTGAGGGAAGGCTTTCAGCACTGAATATATTGATGCAGTGGAAGATTCCTGGAAAAGTTACAGATCCTCAACAGTTGAAGGTTTTAAGAATAAACAGGCATCTGCTTAAAGTGTATAAAACTGATGCTTAATTCAGACAGGGAAGTGGTGGAATAGATGTCCTCTCATGTTCCTTTCTACCCTATGTTCTGTGATTCCTGTTGCATCAGGAGGTTAAGAAGCTCTCAGAAGTCTCTCAATAGCAGGTTTGCATGCTCTGCACCATTTACCTGATCATGGTGGTTGCAGTCCTTTGTCTAGTGGTATAAAACCAATGTGATATTTGAGCATAAGTGCTCCAGGATAAGTAAAAGAATCATTATGACATAATTTTCAGTGCTTTTCCTGTGATGGTATAAGGCAGGTTCAGGTGATAAGTAGTACCCATGGCATACAATGTTTGTGAAGGCACAGCTTTTCATCATGTCAGGTGAGCAGATGTTTGAGAAGACACTAAAACTTTTTTTATCTTGCTGGCTGCCTGGCTCTCCAGGGGCACATGACTTCGTACAACTCTGTGGAAACAAGGCTCCTGTCTTAAATTAGTACAGCCGAAGATGAGGCAAAGTAGAGACAGCAGTGATTCACACACATCTACAACAGAAACTGAGCACAGTACTGACATGGTAAAAGTGTGGTGACCAGATGGTTATGTCTGCACATCTGTTTCTGGGTATTTTGAGATGGACAGATTCCTTAGCTAGAAAGAAACCTTCAAATGTCTTTGCTGACATTTCTGCTTTCAGAAGACTTTCGCCACCTTCCATGAAACTTGTGTTAGTGTAATTTCCCTGCCCCTTTCCATTTGCACACACAAACAAGATAAGATTCAGGCTGAAAACTTAATTGCAGAGTAAGAATAGCTATAAATGGATATTGCATGTTACAGTCTGTCACGTCTCTGAAGGCACGAGATTTTGTCAGGGCTGTGTAACTCATTTCTGAGTTTCAAAATGCCCCAGCCATGATGTTTGAAAAATCATCAGCCAAGAATTTCTTTTTACTTCACCATGGGTGGAATGCAGTTGGGCTGGTACTAGGAAGAAATTCTTTACTGTGAGGGTGCTGAGGCACTGGCACAGATTGCACAGAGAAGCTGTGGCTGCCCCATCCCTGGCAGTGTCCAAGGCCAGGTTGGATGGGGTTTTGAGCAACCTGGTTTCGTGGAAGGTGTCCCTGCCCATGGCAGGGGGTTTGGAACTAGATTGTCTTTCAGGTTTCTTCCAACCCAAACCATTGTATGATTCTACAATTCACTGCTAAGGACAATGCCCAAGTGAAAAACAACAAAAGAAGGAGACAATCTGCTTGAACTTGCAAACTGAAGGCCTGTCTCCTTGACACGATGCAGATGAACCATTTCTTCTTGATGCTCAAGGCTTGTAAAGCCACAGAAAAACACTAACTGCTGTGAGTAAAGTAGTCAATAAATTACCATCAGACTCTCCCTTCTGTTTAACTTTTATTAAAAGAGGTGCTAAGGTACTGTACTGTATGCAGTACATCATATTTATTACCAAAATTAACAAATATACAAAACTTATACATGTAATTTTCTTACATCCATTTATTTGTCTATAATACTGCATTTGTTCAAGTAGGTTATCTACAGTATGTAAACATCCCTTGGATTGACCTCACACAGATTAGGAAAGCCCATCTAACCCATGTAGTTACCAAATATAGCTTTTTCTTTTTTAAAATTTATTTGGCTTTCATTGGTAGAATCTAATCTTCACATTTGGCACATGGAAGAGACATCTACAGTGCAAAAGAGGCAGATTTTCTGGTTTTGTTCTGAACAGTTTAGCGGAGTCACGGTTTTAAGGAGCCAAGAATACATTTATACAATCTTGATAGGAGATGGATTAGTGTTAACGCCAATGACTTACAGATCAGCCATTAAACTAGAGCAGAAATTCAAAGCCTCTTCCCCAGCCCTCTCAGCCAGGTGGAAAAAACCCCTCAGCCTTGTTTCTGAAGGATTATAAAAGGACTCCGTTACCAACAAAGAGAGAAGGTTTACTTTACAAAGAGCCCTCCGAGATTCCAGTTTAAATTTTCTGCTTTGTGGGATTTTTTTTCTTTTTTTTTTTTTTCTTCCTCTTGTTAGCAAGCAATTTTTTTTTTTTTTTTTCCTTTTTAATGGGGGAAAAATAACTGGTGGGGAACAGATTTTCTCTGCTGGCAATTTCTTAGTGAATTGGAGATTACAGTTGGAGTTCATAGATCTTTGAACCCAGAAGTACAGAGCTCAGTAAGCTGCCGTGTACAAGGGAGAGAGAAAGGGAGAAAGAGAATAAATGTCATTATATTCCAGCTGTGGAGCTTTCCAATTTTGCTGTATGAAACAGGAAAAAACTTTCTTCCTTCTGCTTCCCACTGTTTCACAAATGTGACTTAATTTAACTGAGTAAAGCTGATCCAGAGAGACCTTCATTCGCCTTCTTCCCATTCTCATCCAAGCACCGTATTGCTATTTTTTAGGAGGCCTCACTCATGTCCATGGATGCATTTGATGAGAATGGACCTAACTGGACGCCGTTTTGCATGGAAACCCCTCTGCCATTCCTCATCTGTTACCACAGAGCCCCGCTGCTGTCCGTGGCACCGTACATCTCGGCCAGCTTTTTGAAGCATGGCCCCCAGTCTGTCAGGTAGTCGTAGCTCTGGTCTGAGTCTGTTGTCACCGACTGTAGGGAGCTGAGCGACTCTGCCACCGAGCCATTCCCTTCAAACATGTACGTCTGGAGGGAGTCGAAGGGAGGCGCCCACAGGTCCATGTCAGCTTCGTACAGCTTAGCAAGCACATAGTTGTGGACGTTGTTGTCCATGACACACGCCTGAGGCACGTATCGGGAGAGGCTCTCTATTTCAGGGAGCATGTCCTGCCGGTTTTTCACCACCAGCTGGGCCTCCCGTGGGTTCCACATGGCAGCGATATCGAAGGCCTCTGTGTCCTCCTCCCCGCCACCCTCGTCGTCGTACCTGACGATGTTCTCGTGGATGTTCTCCTCCTCATCGATGATGTATGGCTGCTTCCGCTGGCGCCGCATGGAGAGGATGAGGAGAACCAGCACTGCAGGAGGCAACAGAGAGACATGGGGCCATCAGTGGAGGGGCAGATCTTACGAGGGCTTTAGACTCTCTGCTGCCCTCTTTTCCCCTTCATGAGCTCAGTCAGTCCCTTGGATTTAAAGAGCTGTGGTGTTTGCAGGTGGGTGGTGTAGCAATCCTACAACCCCAAGTCTAATTTAGTAGGTCCTGCTAATCTGTCTCTTTTCCCACCTTAATTCTTAACTCTGAGTGACAAGGCATGTATACCCACTCGTGCTTGTGATACACTATAGCAATACTTGAGCTACTTTTAAGTTAGCCAGATAAGACAATCAGTAACAGTTTATCTGCAGTGGCACACAGCTCCATAGAGATACTTTCTTTCCCTGCTGTGTAACCGGCTTTTGCAGCCTGCTTGCAGCCCCCAGCCTGAGGTCTGACTCTTTGGCTTGGGGCTGCACGTTACATAGACGGATGGTGCCAAGGCACCATGGTGGTACGTTTGCCTACACAGCAAAATGCAGAGCTAGCCCTTTGGTCTCCTCCAAAGCTTTTTTTTTTTTTTTTTTTTTTTTTTTTTTATTTTATCTGCAGTCTTCTCTCAGCACTGCTGTGCTGGTGCTCATCATCCTCTCCGTGCTTCTTAGCATGGGGACAAATGGTCATACAAGCACCAGAGCCCTTTATTATTGAAAATGTGCCATCAGCTGGTGACTGTATTTCCAGGGCTAGAACTCAGCAAAGGTTTTGAATGCTGAAATTTCCACCTGAGGTACCTAGGCTCCTTTGAACAGCCAGACTTGAGACACTTCTAAAGAATTTTTCCTGTATCTTACTCCACTGTTCCTCAAACGTGTCCCCTGAAATTTAAGGGAATGTGTGTTTTGAACTAATATCTCATGACTCAAGAGAGTGAATGAGGGCAGTGCTAAAGTTCTTTTGGTACCAACAGCTAACAGGGGACGTAGAAAGTCTGGGCAAGAAAGGAATTAAGTTTATTTGTAGAGACAGAACACATGCAAGATGCCCAGCCCTTTTATAGCAGCATAGGCACCATTTTAATGTAGTGCCTCAAGGAAAATGTATGGAGGTGGGAATATCTCCTGTCAAAAGACAAGAGATGGAATAGGGCTTACCATTCCTGTTTCCTGTGAGAGCACATGATCAAGAACTGCTGAGGATGAGAAAGTAATCTGTCCCCACCCACAGCTCTCAGGACATCCTCCTGGCATACCTCTTCAGGAAAGCAGGGTGATATTAGACACCCTGGCACTTTGGCATCTGTCAGAAATATTTGCAGGCAATAGTTTTTCCTCATTCCTACACCCCAGAGTCTGAAGCCATATGCAGCTGACTATACCTTATGGCCATCTGATCCTTGATTTGGCCTTTTCAGTATTTGTCTACATATAATATATACATATACATAGATGTGTGTGTGCATGTGTATGTGCATCCTTCACCTTTGGTTGATCAGCAACCCCCTGGCCAGAGCTGAAGAGTCTGACCTTTCCTAAGAAGCCAAGGATTTACCGAGCAGGACAAAGACGCAGGCAAGGATTGCAATGAGTGCCCCTCTGCTCAGGCTGACGGGGAGGACATAGGCCTCTGCATTGCAGGACATCACCATGCCGTCATCATCGCAGCTGCACACGTGCACAGTCAGCGTGCCTGTGCTGCTCAGCACGGGGCGGCCGTTGTCACTGATCAGGATGGGGAGGTAAAAGGTGTTCTGCTCATGTTGTCTGAAACCAGAGCGCCTCGTCAAAATCCATGCCGTGTTATCTGAGGGTAGAAAATAAATGGAGAGAAGAGCTTACATGTAGAGCACATGAATTCAGCAGAGAAGGAAGGTTAAAAAAATCACCCCTAGACCCATACATATATTCGTCTTCTCTCTTTTTTTCTTTGGTTTGTATCAGTTTGTCACAAATCAGCATTTTGCTTCTGCCTCCATTATTACAGTCTCTTCTCAGGCCACAGCTCCAAACCTGCAAGGCATACACACCCTAGGAGCTGCTTTTACCTCTTCCAATATAAAGTGCTCAGAGCAAACTCAGAGCCTCCAGATTTAGCTAGAAGAGCTTTCAGAAGGCAAGACAGAAACAAACAGCTGAAGGAAACTTGTTGTCCCTGTTTGTTCATGCTCAACATCTTTCATAGACCTCGCTCTTAAGCGCTGGCACTGTTTTGGAGATGCTGGTGTATAACCCTTGTGGACATGTTAAGGTACTTTTCATGTTTTTTGATATATGGCATGGTCATCTGCTTGAGTCAACAAAAAGACAAAGGAAAAACCAGATTGCTATTCTAAAGCAGCAACGAGTTGAAAACTTGCAACTAAACATTTTCTTCAGTGCAATACATGCAATTTCATTGGCACTTTTGCCATTGGAAGAAGCCAGAATGCTTTATGTCACCATTGTCAGAATTATTCTGCTTTGATATGACCATTCTGTTTCATTTAGTGTGACTGCCTGTTTTTTTATATAAATCAAAAAGAATCAAAGTGATGCTGCTGAAAAAAGAGTAAAAGAGTGACCTAACAATCAGTTGCTGTTGGTCATTTCAAGCAAAATTCCTACCTTTGGGGCTTCTTCTCCATATTTAGCATCTTTTTTAAAATGTCAGAATTTCCCAGTGGCATTTGGATTCCTGCCTACCCTCTCCCTCAAATTCCTCAGACTGCACCATATTTCCTAATGAGAAAGAAACTGAACTCAGGGATTTGTTCTTCTCATTTCTCATCACAGGAATGCCTAGGCAAAATCTTTGGAGATCAGTGATGATTTTTTGGTGCTGACTTTCAAGCTTCTTGGCCTCAGAGACTTTTGGAAATCATAAGACTGGATGTCTCCAATGTGAACTGGGCCACCAGGGAGTCAGAAGGAACCTGCAGGAAAATTGGCCCTTCTTACAAACATGTCTGCAAATCTTGGTCCAGCAATGATAAATGGGGAACACAGGTAATTTTTCTCTTTGGCAGACCCACCTGACCTGACCCCATGCAGTGATGCTGTGGGATTTTGGGAGCTGAGTTTCACGCAGTTTCTTTTACTCCTTAGTTTTGTTTCCTGTTTCCTTGGTTCAAAAGAGGCCACAGTCACGCCGCCTGCATCTCCAGGTTGTTACCAACGTACATATGCTAAGCCTGGAAATGCAGGATGCCAACTGGCTGTTCCCAGGTGGGTTGGCACAAAGCAGCTGCAACCCAGAAATGGCAAGAAACCTGATCACAAGCACACTGTAGAAAAACCCCAAAATGTCCAGAAGGGATTGTTCCACTTCCTTGTTATTTCCCTATCAATTTACTGCTAAAATTATAATCTTGGGTTATTTTCTTCAGTGCAGAGACTCAGGTTGCATGCAGATAAATCAGCTGTATTATCTGCTGTAGTCTGAACATCAGAAATGATTTGATGGCTTTTAGGAATGAAATCAGGAGTGTTATATACAACTGGCTATGGAATATAAGCAAACTCAAGCTAGACTTACTAGACTTGCCTGCTAGACTTAAATTATGCTCAGAATTCCGTATTCTGTGTTGAAAATCTTATGGCATCATATGGTACTGGTGCCCATACCCTTGGGTTTTTTATGTGCTCTCTAGTATGTGCTCTCCAGCTATTAATACCAAGTCTTTTCAACACTGGGCTTGTTCTAGCATAAGAAAAAGCAGCCCAAAGGGCAGAAAATGGCCAAGTGCCTGCATTTATGCTGTGTCAATGGAAATGTCTGAGTCATCTCAACTGTGTACTAATTTGGTTGCTTTTGTCTTTCCTGGGTGAAAGACTCACTCTCTTTAAGCTGACTTACTTACAACAGGAGTAACAAATTCTATTCTATGTCTAGGTGACAAAAAACCTTCATCTTATGTGAAATTGCTCTTTGTGAATTAAAAAAAACTTCATTATCCTGAGCTGATCATACTTTGCCTGTAAAAGAAGTCAAAGGCAGTAAACCTGGCTGAAGCTGTGCAAAATCAGCTAGTGAGAGATCTCAAGTGTTTTTAACCATAACTTTTTCTTTTCAGGCCAAAACCAAGTCTCTATAGTCAAATAATAATAATAATTTTATATATATATATATATGATTCTATGATTCTATGATTCTATATATACATACATATTTTTGCTGCGATATGCTGAACCTATCACTCACATCTTAAATGTTCTTCGTGATAAAATTCTCTTGGTGACTCTCAGCATTACGTTTCATCCCTTTGTTTTGTTCTGCTTTGCAACAGTCAGGCATCATCCCTAAAGAATCGCTCTACCTGTTACTTTGCAACTGCAATATGTTGGTGCCAAAGCTTGTTGTGTGACTCATCAAAAGCTAATGTGATCTGATGTACTACTGCAGTGTGAAGGACATGCTGGGATGTGGTGCAGCATGGCAGAAAAAGGAATACGCAATTTTCTTCCAAATTTGATATCTGCTAAGCCTCAGCCACCAAGAGAAGAGGGCTTGTGAGGACATGGAAACCCCATTATATAAGAAGGAAAAAAAGGCAAGCATGATAAGAATGCACAACATTTTTGCATCACAGCTTCCAACACAGCTTCTTTGGTGCACAGAAGGCTGGATAGTAGCACTTAGCTACAGTGCTGAGCAGAGATACTGACTATCACAGCATAGCTGGTCCTGTGCCTGTGTCATTAGAAGGAGGTGAAAACTGTACTTCCTGCAGGCATACAGGCTGATGTCTTTATGTGGTTGTGAGAGCAAGCCGTGGAGCATCTCATTCCTGCAGCTTTCTGCCCCACTGAAAGTGATGTACCTCCCTGGCGAGGTTAGGGGAATTAACCACTGTGTAGGTCCAAACACTGAGATCAGGGCTAACCACCACCACCTCTTACAAGAAAGGCTTGTTTTCTTTCTGTGTGCATCTGTACAAGAACTGGGGATGGTTAGTACAGAACTTCTGTTAGATTTTAAAACCTAATTGTGATAATTATGAATATAGGGAAACATACAAATAAATATTTCAGCCAGAGTGGGAGAAAGAGCACAAGGAAGCAGGCATCACAGATGCCACTGGCTTCAGGAAGAGGTCACGTTTTTTCTTGGGGATTTTCAAAACACTGCTTTTGCTCTCTGCTGAAGTGTGAGGTAGACCGCGGTTTAAGGGGAGGAACAAACAGCCCAGGATTTTCTAGGACAAGTTTAAACGCAATGGGGAGGACTGCCAGAGGCTTCTAATGATGGCCCCAGCAGTGGTATGACACTGATACCTGCACCCATGAAAATGTCTGCTCTCTTCATCAGTTCACCCAAAGATGGAGGCCAGCAGTTAAGGGTCAACAGAAGATCAGCTCAGAGTTTAATCAGGAAATGCAGGAAGATTATTTTGTTCATCCTGTTCTTACACCAAGCCTCTTTTGCCAAGTTTTTCCTAGCATAATCTCAGTAGATTTAGAAGCAGGCAAAGATGGCTTGACAATATCCTACATGAGTAACCAAAGAGACGGGAGACTCCAGCTCAATTCCCTGCTTTATCACACATATCCTACAAGGCCTTGGGAGGTCATTTAGGCACAGATCTTTGTAGATGCTCACATGTCTATCTCCCACTGATTTTACTGAGCTCAAAGGGAGCTAGGCGTGTAAGTAGCTTAATTTCTTTTTGCCCTGGATCCCCGACTGTAAAAATGGAGAACAATAGGATTTCTCTGTCTACCAGAGATATGAGGAGAATAAATAGACTGAAGAAGTTCTCAGAGACTAAAATGACAAAGGCCAAAGAAATATGTAAAACAGCTCATCAGAATGCAAAGTGTGATCTATCTGTTGCTAGTATAAATCAAGGTTTCAACTGTGCCAGGAAGGCTGTATGTTTTGCAGTTTCTCCTACTGCTATATTGGACAACCAAGTAATCAGCACAATTGCAAATCTTAATAGTGCCTTCCTGCAGCCTGAGAAACATTGCTGTCTTCTGTTTACATGTGGAGGCTGTGACTAGCAAGGAGGGTTCTGTTTCTTGTCTTGCCACCCTGTGACATACAATATAGCTACCCCCTCTGTGACTATGCCATATGATTTATGTAGTCCTTAGTGGTCTCTAGCTGAAAATATAAATATAAATTATTGTTACTGAAACGACTACTGCACTCCAAATTGCTGAGGCACTAAATTAATCCTTAATGTGTATATTTCAAATAGTCGGTGGTTTAATAATTCACATTTTTTATTTCAGGTCTGTAACCAATAGTACTCTAAGCTTCTTGTGCTGTATATCTCTGGAAAACTGGTATTTTACAGAGAGTGGGAGGAGCAGCCATTCAGTCATTGCTGTCACTATAAATTATCACAAGTATGGCCTTGGACAGAAAAAGTGCATCTGATGCTGAGAATTTGTTTCTTTTTTTAGAACAATGCCTTGAGGGTGAAATGAGCCTAGTTTGCCAAATGTTTTAGCAATAGTTGTGTTTTATTTGTTCACTTATTTTGGCAATATATATTAAAAAATAAAAAGAGTGGGAGAGAGATTTGGATAAAAATGCAAGAAATCATGTGTGGAGGCTTCAGGGACACTATAGAAAGAAAATTGGGTTTGGGATGAAAAAACATTAGCGTGCAGTATAGCAGGATTCCAAACTTTGCAAGTAGCATGTTTTAATAGATGTTTGCAGGGGCTTCTTTGTTAGCCTCTGCATTGCTTTTTCATATGCCTGCAGAGGCACAGATAGGGCTTATGGAAATCTGTGCGACAAGCAGGCAAGTGTGGGAGCAGGGGCAGGCATGATGCTTGGAGACCAGCACAGATGCTGCAGGTGGCCAGTCTTTCTGCCCATTTATTCTGAAATAGCTTGCTGATCTGCTGTACTTTACATACTAAACTCCTACTGAAATCCAGCCCCTTCATATTGGCTTTCAAAGCTCTGCACCAGGTCACTCAATGTCATCCCTCTTTGTGGATCTGACCTAAGCACTAGTATCTGCCCGTGGAGATCTATCAGCAGCAGTCATGCAAAGGCTTGCCACAGCGGGGCTTTCCTGCAGGCTGTAAACCTACCAAAGCTTCCCCAAAAGAAGTAAATTCAATTGGTTAGGACACTCACGTGCCAGCACTTTGCCAGGAGTCTTCCACTGGTGTTTCAGTTTATACTTAACAGATCTTACACAGACTTTAAGGTGTATGCTGTTATCCTCCTAAGGCTCCGCACACCCTTCCCTATCTCCTACCCTTTCCTACAGAAATGAGGATGTAAAATAGAGGGAGAAAAAAAGTGCTTGGGGGAAAAGACTAGAACAGTACTAGAACCTTCCCTTTCTGTGCCTGGGAGAAAACATGAAAAGTACAAAACCCCAAAAAGGAACAACATAATTCCCTTCAGATATGCCTCCTAGTTCCAGTTGCTATCCTACCTTTAAACATCTTTTGAATTAATGCAATTTCCACTCTGTTATCCAAGATGCCTGCAGCCTGGCCACAAGATCTGAATTTGCACAAGACACTGGCACATTTCATCGAAGAAGAAAAAAGGGCCTATTTCTAGAGAATATTTATAAAGAAAAAAATACCATATAACCTTCAAGTGTATTAAGTAATGTCATTTTATTGCTGCCTTTAAGGAGCAGGTGTCACTTGGTATTATTCGAAATGGCAGTCTTATCACACAGTGTAAGTCATAGCCTCTCAAGTCCAACTCAAGCATTAGAAATTAGAGTATATAACTGTCTGTGTCCACTCTGATTACCTTGATTGTCCCTTAGAGTAAAGTTGGGGTTGTTGGCTGCCTCCGGAGCCAAGCTGTAGTAGAAGTGCTGACCATCCTGTGGGTCATCCCTGTCGATGGCGCTCACTGTCTGGATCAGCTACAGGGTATGATAACAAAGCAGAAACAGTAAAAAGCAAAATATATATAATATAAATAAACAGATATCATATACATTTATATATATAAGCAAATGGAGCATTTGAATGAAACTGTCTTGCAGATGTACAGTAGATAAATCAAAGAGACTCAAAACCTTGCAGGCTTTATATATTTTGCTATGCTCATGCAAACCACATTTAAACAAAGGAAACAGTTGGTTTGCTTCAAATAACAGACACTTTTCTCTCATGCATCCCTGTCTTCTGTTGCACATTTATTTTTTCAGGGTATTCAGAAGACTCACTGTTCATTAGAGAGCTTGTAAGAAGTCCATGCTTATTTTCAACTTCATTTTGCAGGTAGAAAAGGACATCAGGTTAATTATCATTCTTAATTTTAAATCAATTAAATTCTTTCCAAGTTATCAATGGAAGAGAGAAAAAGAAAAGGCAACCATACAAACACTGCATGTGCAATATATAACATCATGGAAAGAAATGAAGACAATGTAAAATCCAGAAAGAGATTTGCAGTTCACCTATAGGCTTAGTAAAGTAGGTCTAACAGCTTGAAGCACAGTGAGCTATAGCTCTGTCTGAATAAACATTCTGACATTTTTTTAGACAAGGAATAAATCTTCACCTGGATTTTTGCATTCAAAAGTTATTTTTGAATTCAAAGGCAAATGACAGACCCATAAAGTCTTGTTCACCACCTTAAAAACTATTTCATAACTTTTCAAAGAGTGGAAACAGAAGCTGTCTTAGTTTAAATTAGAGTGCATTTCTCAGAAAACTTATTATTTAGGACACTCACCTTTCAAAAGCAGGAAAAAAAGTATACAATGATTTCTACTCCCTGTATTTTTAAGATCCTCTGTAAATAAGGGAGATGAAATTATCCTATATGTGATAGTTGTGAGACAGTTGCCCCAGCAGTGAGTAGCTATTTCATTCTGCGTCACAGCAAGCTGGAAGAAGCTTCAGTGAACACACGGCAATATTACTAGCATAATTTTTCCTTCACAAATCATGAGTGATGTGTCTATATGTTTAAACTATGCTAGTCAGGTTTGCACTAGGATCCACTGTGGATCCTGGGTGGCAAAGCACCCAAGTTGTCTCCCTACAAGCAATCAGCAGTAGAGCTCACACCAGCTCCAGCAAGAGAGAGATCATGTCCATCTGTGACAAACACAGACCTTGTTCAGGGGGTTTAATGGGCTTTTAGAAGGGAGAGGAGCAAAAAGGGCTTCACTGCTTGCTTAGAGGTCCTGGTTTAGTGTGTGGAGAGGGAAGACCTGTGTTGTCCATGACTCTCTGTCCCAGCAAAATGAGTTCGGCTTGGCTCCCCTTTGAAGCTGATGTAGTTTGTTGTGCTCAAATCCCACAGGCCCAGGGTGCTTAAGGCTCTTATAAATAGGGTCTTTTAACAGTAAGCCTTTTCTGCCACAGGCAGGGCATTTCTCATGGCATTTCTCATAACACTTCTCTCTTTGTTGCTGCTACTGGACACACTGGATGTTTGCCCGATGGCACCTGCCCAAAGGAAGGCTTAATTTCAGCCATGAAGCGTATTGTGCAGTGACCCTGGAAACTACTGAGGGAGAAAAAAGAGGTGCTATATATGCTGCTAATCCCGGTGTGATGTACTTGCCTTTGGAAAGCCTCACAGACAGCCGTTGACCAGAGTTCAGGTGAAATGTGTGGTTAGCTGAACCCTCTTTTCAATGTTCACCCTTTCTGACATGCTGCCTTTGTGTAGGACAGCATTCCCTCCCCAGCCCCTGGCATTACCAGTGTTTCTCACCTGCCCTGCTTTGGCATTTTCACAAACGAAAGCTTCATAAAACCTTGCAAACTCCGGCGCGTTGTCATTCACATCCAAGACTTTCACTGTCACAGAGACGCTGCCCACCTGAGAGGGGTTGTCTGGAAGGAGGAGGCACAACGTAAAGAAAGGCAGTGTACAGGAAGGGGAAGGGGCTGCTCCTCACCTTGCTTCAGAGGCAAAGCAGTTTTTTGGGTACTGACTCATGTTAATGGCATTTTCCCATGGGGAGCTGCGATTGCTTGTGGCTTGTGTGACTCAGAGTGAAGCTGCAAATGCATCTCTCCTAGCCCGGCTTCCCATCTGATCACATCTTTTTCAAACAAATTCCATGAAACTTCAACCTGGTTCGGTCCAGTGGGACTATTAACAAAAGTTTCAGACAATGCCCAGTATTTTTTTTTTTACTGTCCCTTTATTGGGCAATAGTATTTGTTAAGCCTCTCTGCTGGTGGCACAAATTAGAAAGGGACTCTTTTAAGGATAGGTTTGTGATTCAGATCTCGTTGAAAATGGTAATTCTGCAGTTTAGAATTTGCTCAGAATTCATGTTCCTTGAACTCACGAATGCTGTCAAAGTTTTGTTACTTTGTACAGATGGGGTTAAAATGTAGTAAGTAACACATGAAATTGTACAGAAAAGCTTTCACTGAAGCTTAAAATTGCAATGAAAATTTTGCATTCTGCGTGCCATCGTTTGTGATATTTCTGTCCCACTGGTTCATTAGCTTTCTTTGCCAGTATATCCATACATCATTTCACATATCTTCACAATTTCCAAACTAAGTGGCCACAGAATTCTTTTTTACTGTGTTTTTTCCCCCAAACATATTTTTTCCTTTATTTAATTACAAAACACTAAGCAGAATGGAAAAAAAAAAAAATTCATTATTATGAGGTCAGAAAAGGTGCAAAAATCCAGAAAATTCTTAAAAAAGAGTATTCTCATCTTCTTTTTCACCATACCACTTCGTGCATTTATCTCCAAATAGATCTCCCTTTATAACAAGAAGTGATATGTTCATATAAACAATAGAGAATTTTCTTATACCGTGGAATTTTCTTAAATGTTCAATGTACCATATCCGTAACATGTGTCACATTGCATCATTGAGATAATACTCTTACGCTATATTGTTTCTCCCTAATTTATAAGTTAATCCTTCATCTTCCCACATATCCATACATATCTTTCTAACACACCTATCATTGTGTCAGATGAATCTCTGCGTTTACACTCTTAGCAATATTGATCTAACTTTTTAAAGTAGGAGCTTTATTCAGGAGTGCACAACTATGACATTTTTGCAGGTATTCACTAGACTAAAACACTGTGTTGCACACGTACAGATCAAAACTGACAGAGGATTGATGGAGGATGAGTCAAAGGAAAGACATGCCTTCATATTGCTCTCACCCTTGAGTGCTGCTACAGGGGCAGCTTTTACAGACTTGTGTGTGTATTTGGATTTACATGGAATTGCAATGGCTACTGGTGACTGAAAATAAAACTCGCATCAAAATGGATGGGGGGGAGATCCTATCATCTTGCCAACTCCTCACTAGTAAAAAGGGGGCAGAAAAACATCATGTTATGGAACAGCCTGCAAACGTGGCAGAGTCATCCTGACTGAAACCTTCTCTTTGCTAACCTCGAGTTGGCTTATGCATTTTTGGGCAAGCTTCTTGAAACTTTTTTCTTCTCAAACTGCCCTATATCTCTGGTACAGCCTGAATGTGCAGGGAACTCTCTCAGACATGAGGAATGATGCTGCTATTGACAGCAAGCTTCTGAAAAGCTGCTGCCCCTCAGCAGATGCACTGAGATCCTGAGCAAAAGCTATATGGACCAGATATTTCTGGTGAAGACTGGGTGAACCCTTTGTTTGTTTATATACCCCAAACTCCTTTATGAATCTCACATCTGTTAGTATTTCAAACTCAGCTAAATTTTTCATAGAGACACTACGAAATAATCAGCATCTCCTTGCTCTCAAAGCCTAGGTAAATGTTTGGAACAGATGAATCCTGAGCTGAGTTTTAGTTCATTGTAAAACCAAAATGCATAACGAGTTTAGCATTCTGGCCCAAATTACTTATGGAGCAAACAGATGGTAATGACCTTTACTTGCTGCTGAACCAGAGCAGATTTCAACTGGTGACCTGGTAGTGCAGGATCACTTCTGCCTACCAGTCCCTGCACCACTCAATCCTCTCAGGTAGGACTGGCAGCTCTGGCATCTGTGCAGCATATACAACATCTGCTTTAGCTGCCTAGCCCTTCTGAAGAGACAAAACTTTTGCAGAAAGACATCAGAAAGAGTTTTAAATAAATCCCTGGAACACTAATGAATTGGAAAAGCAGCGCTTTGCATTGAATTGCCAAACTCTACTCCTCCCACCATCCTGTAAAAGGAAGCACAAAAAATAAATAAAATGCAGTATTTGCTTGTCAATGTCAGAAAAGTAATTCAGTTAACACAGCTTCCTACTCAGTGCATAAGAACATGTGAACTGCTGAATCTGTCTCTCAGCCTGCTTTGTCTATTATATCTTTTTAATCTATGTACAGTTTGCATTCTCCTTACTCAGCTCCATGGCCAGCACAGTGATGTTGTGCCAAGAAACGTCTTCCCGGTCAAGAGGTCTTGCAGTCATCAGTGCTCCTGATGTAATGTCGACATAAAAGAACCGCCCTGGATCACTGCTCCTGTCAATTGAGTATCTGCAAGGGTACATATCAGAAGTATTATGCAACCCTTGTGAAAACTGTGTGTTATAGCCAACAAAATACCCCAGCAATGGGAATAGTGTCATACCAGCAGATCCACATTCTTCCACAACCTAGTTATATGCTTCATTAGCTTGTACAGGTAAAGTCAGCTGCTCAAAAAACTAGTTCATGTGGCTAACAGCATTTAATGGTGAGTACTACTTGGAGCTGGAAGACAGGAAGATTTAGAGGAAGAAGCCTCAAAGCAAGGCACAGCTCAGCACAGGAACATCTGCTTTACAGAGAAAATCTGTCAGTGAGGAGTGTGATTTCTTTTTCTAAGCAAAATAATTATTCCCTTTCCTTGGGCACGGTTGAGACAAGATGAAAATTACTTTACTCAGCTCATTCTCTGAGCACCTTATGCTGACAAGGAGGAACTGTTCCCTTCCTTGCACTTTTGTATTCTCTCCTCCTTCAGGGGATTAAACTCCACCTGCATCCTGAATCATTCATACTGATTGAGCCATGTCAACTCAAGGGGATGATGAATGGCTTTTTCATATCATCCAGCTAGAAAAACAGCCCCTTCTGTGAGGTTGATGCATCATAATTGCTGAACCTGCCTGGCTAATATTATGTCAGTTTAATGCTGGGAATAAGCTTTTTGTATCCATGAGCAAGGAAATGTGGTGGTACCTGAAGGCCAGAAAACTTGGGCAGGGAGTCAGCGGATTGACAGCTGTCACTGCTGTACTCATTCAGTCAGAGTGACCATTTTGCAGGGTGTGTAAAATACTCAATACCCTTCATTGCATCACCTTGCTCTTAACAGCATTTTGCACGAGTTGCCTTCCTAGCTAACTATAATCATGGTAAGAGGTCCTTTGGCGAAAGCCACCCACGAACCTATGTAAATGTCACAGCCTAGAACAGAGCCCAGACTTATCCTCGTTTTTGCTGGTTCTTCCTTTGAAGTTGATGCAAAGCGAAAACATTAGTCATAACAGACTCTGAACAGGGCTTGTTCTTCTGAATTTTCTCCTTTCAGCACAAGTGCATTGACTGGAACAAGCATGCCAGCCTGATCTTTATATAGGAACTTATTAAACTGGGATATAAAATATTATTGAGCTGTGTTGTTGGAAAAATCTTTTACAATTTTTTTCCAGAAAAATCAAAGAAGATGGGATAGCAGGTTTGCTTCACTTTCCTTTCCAGTCCTTCCCATCCCTTCTTAAATAGATTTCTGAGGCCTTTGATTTATTTAGGAAATAAGTACGAGTATTCCTATATTTAGCTATAATAATTATTATTGTATGAGAGCTATAAAAAGAATTTTTCTCTGACAGTTTAAGGCCAACAAGTATCTGAAATTGAATATGGCTTTGTGATTAAGTGTTGAGGTATTAATTACAGGTGTCAAGAGGCACAGGTGCATGCAGCCTCTGTCTGGGTTCTCCATGTAAGTTCTCCTGCTAATAACACCTGCTCCTTCATACTTGTTTCCATTCTATTCTTTAGCTAATCTTCCTGAATCACTTAACAACAATCATGGTATATTTTCAGGCATTATAATTTCACTGTGTGAGAGTCCAGAAACTGGATGCTGGGAAAATGAGGATTTGAGAGTTCCCCCATGTTTAGTAAGCCCTCCCACAATGTGTCCTGGACTTTCCATACTGGCAAAAAATGGCAAAAGGAGGATCAGATCGCTGTTTTAATTTCTGGTGGATTTCAGCTTGCGTAACAAAACATGGGATTTTGGTTTTCTTATATTGCCTTGCCCTGTGCAAAGCGAATGCAAAGCAAGCCTAAAACACTCACAGAATGATACTGCACAAAGCTGTCATGGATGGAGTGGATCACATGACAGGCAAGGAGAACCAGATCTTAACACTTGTAGTTTAGATAGCATTATAAGTAATATTTACTCTTCTTTTTTTTTTTTCCTATTTCCTCTACCCCAACCGTTTACATTTGTATGTACTAGGTGTGGGGGAGGAAGGAGAGAAGGGAGGAAGGAGGAAAGAAAGGAAAGTGGGAGGGGCAGAAGCTGGTAAAAAAGAGAGGAAGAAAGTCAGGAAGGGACAGAGTTGCAAAGGAGTCTGTGAATATTTGCAATTTTTTTTTTTTTTTAATTGTAATGCATCTCTGGTGATGCATTCTGTGCTTTATAGAGTGCTGTTTCATCAAGGGTAGTCACTGGAAAACTCTGAATAAAACTAAGAGCAACCTCATTAAAAATAACAATGAACACTTCTGCCTTCTGATAGTCCGCAGAATTACTCTTACACTGTTTTAAGCAGATTAGCACAAAACTGTTTGCACTGCAGTGTTTGGATAATGCTAGACAGTAATCAGCAAAATAGGATGCAAGTGAAAAAAAGTTTAGGGTAATGAAATTGTGATGTAGACAGTATAATAGTTTTATTGAGGAATTTGAGACAATATCATGAGAAGTATGATAACCTTATAGCATAGAAAAGACAGGTATATTAAGATAGCAGAGATGAAAAGCTAATTAGAGCAGCAACACAGGATATGAGATCATTAAGAAGAACAGGTTCTGTGTCTGCTCCGATCTCCTATCTGAAGCCCAGAGCTGCTCATAGAGATTTAACTTTCTTCAAAAACTCCAAATATTTGATGTATCCACTCCCTCCTGTATTTCCCATGCCTGTTCCTGAACACAGACAATTCAGAAGCTGGATTGACCCAAGGTTAGGCAAACTGCAGCTCAACACCCAGAGTGTTTCTCAGATGAGAGAAGCAGCCAAGCTGCTGGGATTAACTTGCAGTCACTTGGAGCTTCTGCAGGTTGTGAAAATTAGTATGTGTGCTGGCCTCGGAGAAAAACGATCTTCTCTGATAAACTGGGCTGACTTGGCAGCTACTATGGAACAGAGCGCTGTGATCACACATCTGCTCCTTTGTCTCCCTGCTGAGTTGCAGCTACAAAGCTCCCATGGCTGTAAATACACCTTTACCTTTCTTAACTCCATATGGGAATATCTAGCTCTGCAGCTTTAACCAGGCACTATACAATTTAGTGGTTCATGAATATTTATTAGTACGCATTCAATCTAATCTAAAAGTAGCTGTGTATCTGACCTGTTGACAAAGGCAGGTTTTGAATCAGGAGGGGGAGAAAGGAGAAGTAAGTTGGTTACATTCCCCTCAGTATGGCAGCAGATTCTTAGTGATGTTGTCAGGTTTTGTGCCAGCAAAGGTATGACAGTATGCAGTTTGTTTTCAACGTATCCCGTCAGGACATGCCTGACCAGTTTTTTGCAATGCTAGATGCAGACGTTCTCTATACCACAGAAAAGCCAACGGTGAGCTCCTGCATTGCTTTGACAGTCATAGCAGAGCCCCTCAATGTGTGAGATCTGGTTTGGATACACTTACTGACAACTACTACTGGCTAAAAAAAGAGTGAGTTCCAGCTGTGCTCTTTCATCACTGCCTCACCTACTGTACATACTAGGGAGCACTCATGGGGGAATACGCAAAGACAGGGCAGACCTGATGGAGTTGTTGGTCACATCTGGGTCCTTGGCAATAATGGTCTGTATGGTGGTTCCAATCTCCACATCCTCAGGCACTTCCACAAAGTAGAAGCTGGGCTCAAACACAGGAGGTTCATCTACGTCCTCCACAGTGATGTGGACGGTGGTGGTGTCACGAAAGGGACCCAGGTTCAAGAACCTCATTTCCAGGTGGGGGTTGGCACCCTCTACTTTCAAGGTGTAGCTTTTCTTGCTCTCAAAACTTAAAGGCTGAGTAGGAAAAATACATCCAGCATTAGGCAAACTGAGCCCTATGATTTAGGACATATAAGTTTAATTTTCAGAAGTAAAGTTACCCTCTAATATAAACTGATGTTTCTTTTTTAAAGTAAATCTTCACTTACGTAATTTTTAATCATACAGCTAACAAAGGTAAATATTTGCAGACGGAATAAAAGTATTGAGTGAAAATAGTATTAAAAGTAGTACAGTATACATATTCTTTTTTTTTTTTTTTTAATTTGACAGTTGAACTGAACAAACCATAGAAATATTTGAAGACCATTTCAGAATATGTATTCTTTCATTCTTCTTGCTGAAATGAAAGTAAAAGCAGCCACAAGACCACTGTTGTGATTGGTACAATGTGTTTCATGTCACTCTGAGGAAAATACATGTAATAGACAGTACAGAAGCACCTGGAAATAAGTTAAATATGAAGAGTTGGTTCCTCAAAAATGGATCCAGTGTCAGGGACAGGGGTGCTCATACATGAGGCTGAGGTACCACTTAGCATCCTTTTTTCTCTGTATGGAGATCAGTCTCCTTTCCAGAGAGCCCTGTCTGCCATGCTGCTAAAAGGCTCCAGTGGGAGGAGGGGACATGATCAGCCTCTTTTGTGGGATCCTGTTCCAGTTTTTATCAGTAATCCATCCTTCCTAGAACCTAGAAGTGGGGTTTTTCATGTCCACTCAGTAAGTATTCTAAACACAAGTTCACAATCCAGGTGCGCTAAGTGCTAGGATTTGAACCTCCTCCCTGCCTATAGTTTAATTTCAAAGCATTATGAGGTACCCCTGACCTTTTCCTACAGGAGCTCTTCTGGATAACATACTCAGGTATTATTTGAAGCAAGGAGTGGGAATAGCTATTTAAAAAAAAATATTTCCTGAAATAATGAATAAAGGGGGGTAGCTTCCTCTGTTAGTAGTTTCATGAACTTGATTTCCCATTTAAATAAAACTACTCAGTTTGTAAACATGGATATAGAAATAATTAATGCTAATAATGGACCTCTCAATAAATACATTTTTAATCTCCCTTCTCTCTTCTTTTTACAGATCCCCGAAGAAAATAAGACCTCTCGAAAACCTGCTTATAACTAAATAAAGAATTGCATATTTAATGTACAAATCACCAGTCTTGATAAGAGATGACTAAAAGCATCTGACAAACAGAATGACAGTATGGAAGGATCAGTCTAAAATATGCAAAAAAATTTAACTAGGTGAGGTACAGCTTACAGACGACAGAGTCATACTTCCCAAGTTGCAGTTGGAAGTTACAAGCAATGTGGCTAGATGGTCACAACCCTTTACTTGTGTGATCTGGGGAGTTTCAATGCTGAAAACCAGCAAAACTGGTTCCCCTTAGCTGGAAGAGATCTTGATCAAGACAACTTTGTACCAGGAAAGAAATGGCCAAATTCTCGGGGTTGCCCAGTGGGACATACTCCTTTCTGTTGCATTAATGACTTTCAAAACATGTGGCTTGAGCATCATGTGTGGAACTACCATGCACAGCCTTATTTCATTTGGACTATAGTCAGATCGCTGCTGTTGTTCCCATCCAACACCTTTGCTTTTCTTGGTCAGCTCTTTGTTTTTGAAGACCCACCACCAGACTGTGACAAGGAGATGGGCAGGAAAATAATGAAGAAAGAGGATGCCAAAGCAACTGGAAGTCAAAACTGCAAAGATCATTCCCGTAGCACTGAAGTCCTCCTTGGCCTTAGCCAGCTGAAATCCATCTCTTTTCTGCCCTGCTCAGTAACGCAGTCAGCCAGTTCTGCAGCCATGAGGTGTGTATTAGTTTAAGCAATATCAGCATAAGTTTCACATGCTCAGGCATGGCAGAAGTATATCCTATGGGCCTCAAAACACACCCTAAATTCAATGGAGGCTTCAGTACTTCTCTACTGCCACAACAGCTTGTTTCTTGAGAAGTGGAAACATTGCAGTGACATACAAAAGCTCATGCTTTTTCAGTAAAATTGCCAGTGCGATGTCCTCCATAAGAATGCCTGATGAAAGACTGGAGTTCCTGAAATTATAAACCTAAAACTCAGAATTCAGGACATGGAGGTGAGAAATGAAAACTGGAATGGGAATTGGTTTTCTTGTGCAGGGGAGATGACAGTCCAGTATTACCGGAGATGCTGTGCAGTGATGTAGTACAGACTGCGCAACCTGTGGCAGCAATTGTAGACAGATGAACTGAAACTTGCTCAGGCTGCCCTTAGTTCCACCTGGTAAATCAGTGACTACTGCAGGCATAGCATTTGTCAGCAAAGATTTATCTAGATCTACAAACGTATTATCCATTACTGAAGAGCTGTTATGGTCTACCAGTTGCATATTTTTGCATTGTAAAAATAGCAATAAAATAAATTCACATGATCAAGCAACACTTATAGTCCATCTGTCAAGGAATGTGCAATGCAAAGCTGCCTAAACATATATTAAGAAAGAGGCCATTATATTTCATGGTTTCTCAGAAAACTGCATGAGAAACACTGCATGTACACTAATAAGCTAAGTTGTAAAAAGAGCAGTTAAATCACAGAAACACTTACTAGCTATAAACCCGAACTACATTATGAAAAGACATAATCACCTGGAATGATCAAGTTAGACAAATGAGATAAAGCAAACAAGTGTGCTAGGCAATCATATTTTTGATGCTTCTGCATTCAGACTCCCTCAGTTTGCCCTCTTCATCAGCCATGGCTTTCTCTTCAGAGATCCTTTCATGTGCTAACGCCTCAACATCACTGCCCCCCTCAGTTTCGTCTTCCACAGGTACGTTCAAACGTCTTTCCAACAGTGGTACCATAGGGAGGGCGAGCGGGTTGCCTTCTACAAACTGGGCATTATAAAACACAGCTGAGAGGAAAGGCAACCAGTGGAAACCTCTCCTCATCCTCGTCCTCCTTTCCCCAGTGCTGGGACAGACACCGAGAGATGTGCTGTGCAGGAGGGATTTAGCAAGAGCTGCTGTGAGAAGTGATTGACCAGGGAGGAAACACTGGGCTTGGTCCTGGCTGAGTGACCCACCACCCTGCTCCTATGGGCAACGTGGCAGCCCAGGAAGGGAGAAGGGGGAAAACCATCACTGGAATGACTATCAGCCTCACAGGCAGGGAGCTTGGAAAGAGCTGTAACTCTCAAGGAGGTGATCAACATTTTTGGGATTAGTGGGCTGAGGTAAGTGGCCACAAGACTACAAGCAGTGGTCTTATCTGCAACTGTAAATTCTGACATTTTGATGGCCATGATAGAAGTGTTAGCTATTTTGCTCGCAAAATCTGTCTAGAAAAATGAAAGGGGAAAGTTTGCTTTCTTTCAAAGAAGATTTCATTCTGGGTTTAGAAATTCTTTCTCTGTCTCTCTCCCCACTCTCCCCATTTTGATATTCAGTTGAATTATTTTTTTCTTAAGTGGATAAAAAGTTCAACTTTCCCAATGTTTTGCTATTGATAATCATTACAGAAAACTACAGGCATATCTAGAATTTTACAAACATTTATGTACTGAGCAGTGTGTACCTGATGCCAGTACATACCAGGTATGACTGATGCTGTAAGAGTTTATAACTCCTCCTCCTTACATAAACACCTAGTAGAACTGTATTCCTAATAACAAAAGTCAAGATTATTGACACATTTACTCCAAAGAAACAATTTTCGTTCATCAATAAATTAGTGAAAAATTACTTTAGAGATTGCAAATGAAAAATTACCTTAGAGATTACATTCAACCTCTATTTAATTCCAGCAAACTTATTTAACTTTAGGGACTAGTGCTCAGGAGAAATGTGACCATAAATACATGTTTAAATACTTTGCTGCAGGGCATAGAGTCTTGTAGGGTCAAATCTCTGCCATGTGTTGTTCCATTCTAGTGCACAATTTAATCCCAGGCTATTTAAATGAAGAACATACTTCCTTATTAGTACACTAGATACGCTTAGGCAGAAATACGGTTATAAGTTCATAACGTAGAAACGGAGTTGAACTTCTAGCATTTATGTAAGCTTGCAGAATAAATATCCTGTAGCAGGGAGTCTAAGGAAAATACTCCATGCCTTTCTGCATAGCCTGCGGTACAGAGTACTAGCAGTTTCACAGCTGCCATTTTAGAGACAGCTTCTTCTAGCCTAATTAGCATTTATGGATCTTCAAGCAGCAATTAAAAAAAAAAACCTGCCTGGATTTTACTGGTTTATAAATAATTCTAAGGCATGCTTTATTATTGTTTGTAGGGCACAGGAGTGAAAAATGTGTACAGTTCAAATGCAAATATTGATCTAATTTCTTGTATTGTAGGATAATTAAACTACAGAGAATATTTAAATACATAAATAGTGAATCGGGCCATTCCTTCAGCAGGAAAAGACATGTTTATGCTAATGCTTTCCCCACTTTCTAAAGGCTGCTCCTAGGATTGCTGTCTGCTTTCACATTTTAGCAATGAATGTTAAAAAAATTGTGTTTTATAGCAGGAAAGGGGCTACTGCCATGTATTGGGAACCAAATTACTACAGGCATAAGGGAATGCTGCACACATAAAATGTAACCAGGAATTACATGTTAGCCATATAAATTACTATAAAAAGGAAACTTTACTACCTTTCTCACAGTTATGATGCCAACTTGGTAATTAGGATCAGTGTTAATATCAAAGACATCCAGTCCATCTCCATCCACAAGGCTGTATTTCATCTCCGCATTTATGCCTTCATCCAGGTCTTTAGCAACCACGCGGCCCACAGTGGAGCTGACAGGAGCGGACTCCAGCACGCTCATCTGATAATGCTCTGGCACAAGCAGCAGAGAGGGAGAGGGGAGCAAAAAACAGGCTGTGAAAAGGAACCAAAAACTGCGATGTGAAGAGTAGATCAGGGCAGGCCACAACACTGCATAGCCTGCAGGGAGTCTCCAGTACCTTTCCCAAAGCTGCAACATCAGTGTAATTTCCTTTAAAAAGCCCCAGCTTGACTGAGTTGCCTGAGAAAGTTTTATTTAGGAGTTTGTCATATCAACAGGTTTGTTCAAAGGGTTCTTTTCAAAGTAGCAATATTACCGAAAAGGGGAACTTCAACCAGAAAAATGGGGCAATTAACACTTGTGCTGTTGAAGCCATGATATAAAGCAGGATATGAAACAGCTTTAATAGGACAGGCATCTTTTATTAGATCAGCTTGTACACAGGGTATAAACACATAGGTTTTGAGCACCACAAATCCTTTCTCAAGTCAGTACAAACTTCTTTTCAACCCTGAACAAGGCTTTGAGAGCTCAGAAGCTTGCCTGTTTCTTCCAAATTTACTAGTTATTCTATTAAAATATACTACCTCTCCCTACAAACCCTGTCTTGAGCACATTTGGTGCATCACTAATTCGCTGATCAGCAAGCCTGGGGAAAGAGAGAGCTTCTATTTTGAAAGTATGCTTAAAAATATAGATGTTGAGCCTAAAATACTTCTCTGCCATCATATTTATGTTCAAACCTTCCTTGCTGCACTCTCTCAGTTGGCTCCACCAATTATTGAGCTTTATAAAGCAGGCGAACACCTAGGATGGGGTTTAATCTATTCTTAATTTTCTTAATCAAGAGTTTGATATCAGTTACAATTCATGCCACTTTCAAAACAGGATTGAAAATGGTGCGTTCAACAAGTTGCTCTGACAGAAAAGCAGAACTTGAGGTTTCTTGCTAATCTTAGTGTAATGCTTTGATTTAGCGGTGCAGCATGCAGAAACAGACGGAGAATAGCAACAAAAAGAGCTGCAGGAGGTTTTATTTCTCAGCTGGGTGTGAAAAAATGGTAAAACCAAAATGGCTTGAGACGGATCTATGCCACTAAAGAATCAGAATTTTTATTTTTTTTAATAAAAGTATATCCCTTGAAAGACTGAGTTCAATCAAACTTGAAAAGTTTCTTTCAAGTTTTAGCAATAATGTAGAATCATGTAGATAAATTTGATCTAAACAGATTAAGAAGAAAGAACAAAATATTGCAAATCTTGATTTGAGGATCACTTTTGTAAATACAAAGTAATATTTCTGATGAGTGGAGTTGCCTGCTTTTGCATTCCATTAACTGTGGCTGTTGCATGTCTTAGGGTTTAACTGTATATTGCTAAGGTTTAGATGAACCTTTTCTGGAGAGCAGCCTGTATGACAACACTGTACACTGGCAGCACAGCTACCAGACGCTCCCCTGCAGTGACCTGGCTGGAGTGGTGAATGAATTATTTTTCAGCTTCCAGCACTGCCACATGTCACTGATTCGACAGACATCCTTTTGGAGGCGGGATGAAGTGAGAGTCAGGGCAGCAATTAGCAGCCAAAAACAATGGCCATAAGCATTCTAGGAACATTAAAGACATCCTTCTTTCCTTTTTCTCTAAATTAATTTCCCCCTCTTTTTTAAACAAGTGCATTTTTTGTTGATTTTGGAGGTCAGAAACCTCTTCTGAAAGACAAAGTGGTGAACGATCCATTTTGACATTTTTTCTGAAGGAAAGTTCCTTCATCAATTGAAATTCTGCCCATCTCTAATAGTGACTACCCAGAGTTTGAAAATGTCTGCAATGACAGCAAACAGCAACCAGACAACTCACCCACCCCTTTTTGTCCATCCTAGTGCAGTGGGTACTCACTCTGTGGAAATCTGGGTGGGTTGTCATTGACATCAGAGAGGGTGATATTGACTGTGGTTGTTCCAGCTAATCCTCCCAGCTGTCCACCCATATCCTTGGCCTGGATAATCACTTCATAATATTCTTTTGCTTCTCTGTCCATGTTCATTAGAGCTGTTCTAATTAAGCCTGAGATTGAGGGGGAAAGAGGTTTTGGGAACAAAAGAAATAGCGGTTAAAGAGTACACAAACAAGGTAGAGTGCTTTTGCTCCTGCATTCTATCCCCTATGTCAAGAATGAGACCAGGCTCTGCATTCACTCTCACCTTTCCTGGCAGAGTAAAACTCACCCAAATTAAATCTAGGTTAACAGAAGGTGTGAATTTTAAAGAGGCCCAGTTAAAATGCATCAGCTCTGGGGCAGGCTGTCTGCTCAAAATTCAAAAGTTGCCTTCCAAGAGAGCTGGAAAAGCTTTTCAGGAGTAGTGTGTGCTGTGCTGCTTGGAGATAACTGTGTCCACACAGAAGTGGAAGTGATGGGATTAGTTAACAAATTGGTCAAGGTGAGTGTTCCACCGTCCCTGCACATGCAATCCTGGAGGCAAACTGGCATATGCCCACAGGCTTTGATCGGGACCTTGGGGACCCGCGCTGTGGGTTACGAGAGTACAATCTGGGGAGCTGCCCCTGTTTTGGGCCGGGCGGGGGTGGTGACCCCGCTTCCCCCACCTGCAGAGCCTCCGTGTCCTTCGGGGTAACACTACTGCAAGAGGACATGAGGTGGCAGCAGCACTTCTCTCTCGGAGGCTGCGGGGAGCCGGCCCGGGCAGCGGCGCGGTCGGTGCTCTGAGACAGCAGAGCGGCTCTTGCCTCGGGGGTTCCACGCTGCTGCTCGCCCCTGGGGCTTCGGCTGCTGCACCCGCCCGGCCTCCTCCTGCCACCCATGCTGGGCTTGTCGGGGGTCTGCATCGGGTTTGGGTGCTGCTCTTTGGTTTTCCTCGGGCATCAGATCTGCTAGTGTTAGCACTCCTTTCCCTCTCACCCGGCTGCCCCCACTGAACTCTGCTCATCCCCACGGCTGTCTGCCAGGATGGAGGCGCACAGGTCTACATTGCAGAGGTGTCAAACCTCCAGTCCTCCCAGTGTGACCCATATCATCTCAGCAACTACTTGCCCACAGCACACTGGTGGCTTTCTCGTTCACAGCACAGCTACCCAGCACTACTGCTTGGCCACACCAGGGTCCCTGAGCAGGACAGCAGCAATGGCTGGTGATGCAGCCCAGGGCATGCACTGCCAGGGGACACTTTCCGTGGCACTTCTGACCCTTGCTAGACATAGGTCATGACACATTTGGGGTGGCCTTCTATGTGGGGGCAAATATGTGTCAGCCCTGGGCACCATCCCAGCTGCATGGCTCAACAGGCAGTACTTGCATGTCAGGACACTATTAACTTGAGTGATCTGCATTTAGTGTTTATTTTTAGCAGGAAGACAATGTATGGGTTTAATAAAAATGCAGTAAAAAGATATTGCATTGGCAATTATCGCTGTATGCAAGAGGGAAGAAATAGTGACCAGTACTGAATACTTCCCATGGATATAAATAAGATATGAAAATGGTTATAATTTTGGAAAATATTTTCTCCATATATGAATACTTTTTAGGGTATTTCCACTCTTGGCTTGTCCTTAATACAGAACAGGCTAGATACATGAAAAAAGACATCTGTGCCTGAAAGCCAGGCTCCCCCATGTTTGGGGCCCTCTGGTCCCTGCAGAAGGGCCAGTCCAGGACACCAGGACTCAGAGCCAGGCTGGGGTTCATGCTCCTCAAAATGGGACCCAGAGGAGCAGCAGTGCTGAGCAGGAAGCTTATGATGCTGCTGCACACAACTGGTCAGCAAGGAAATGCTGGGGATGGTGGTGAACCTTAAAACTTTCCTTAGGGCTATGGAAAGGATCAGATCCGCAGATTTTCCAAAGTAAAAGGTGCTGATACCATTGTTTTAATCAAACTGAGTGCGCTTTTCTCTCTTAAAAAAAGTAGTAAAGAGCAGAGCTAAGGTGATGTCCGTTCTTTTTTTTGCAACAGCCAGCTGGTTTCTTGGCAAGTTGGATACTCAGGGGTTTTTGCATGCTGTGCCTAAGGGGATTTAAATCCTTGGGTTTCACCTTCTAGGGGATTATGATCATGGTCAAAAGTACCCTGAAAAAAAGGAGGAAGAGGCTCTCAGCTTTCCTTTGAAGTTGTGCCTTCACATGTACATTTGTTGAGCACCTGTGAGGCCAGTGGCAGAACAGGCATGCTCCTGGAATCAAGAGATTGTGTCGGGAGGTGAAGGATAAGGACACCAAATTCTTCTAGCAGAGAAGTATATTGAAATATGTTGTCCACTGTTGGGTGCTTTAATCACTATGCATCAATATAAAGGAGCTGGTGATTGTCTATAATTTAGTTCCATTTTAGAAGAATTTGAGAGCTGCAATTGCATTTTTTTGGTTAACAAATCCTGTGGGTGGTTTGCTGTGGGGAAGCTGGTGAGAGTACTGCAGTTGTGGTGGGGAAATCTCTTCTGGCTCACAACTGCACGCTGTCTAAAAGGATGCCTTGTTGTCCATTTGTGAAGGCTGAGGCAGCTCTGAACATATGCAGAGATGCAGGTCTAAGTGACTGGGAAATTAATAAGTGGAGAAAAAGAACTTTTCGGGGTTAAACACCAATCAAGAACACGATTTTGTAATTAAGAGCCTATCTTCGTTCTAAGTTGCACTCTACCTGTTTAATCTGTAGCAGGTCTGACCCTGAATATTGCTTCTTTGCTTTCTTAGAAATCATTCAATACCCAGCAAACCTATGATTATCTGTGGTTGGTAACCTGAAGACAAAATGGACATTACTGTTTTATTTATATTGTAAAGAGCTGAGAAAATAGCATGCCACATACAAATTTGTCTTTGGCTAGAGCACCTACTCCCTAAACTGCTAACTTTCAGAAGTAGATTATGCAGTGTTTTTCTGCGTTGTCCCCTGGGGCTCAGCAGTGACTATCGTCTCATGAGTTTCTGACCTTAGCACTACAGATGCCCTTTAGAAACTGTCAAAACCTGTCAGATTCCTCTTTTGGATATGAACCTTGGACATACACAGAAAATGAGAGAGAGAAAGCAAAGCAGCTAGGGTATCCTATAGATAAATTTAAGGTTATTAACAAGAACACCCTTAGGTAAAACTATGCCAGATAACTGAGTCCTTTAAGTTGCACTTTCCAGTCCTGGTTGGTTCATAGATTACTTTTTTTCCTCTAAGCCTTGTTACCATCTAGATCTGCTGAAGATATTGTTGCAATGATGGATGCCAACAAGAACATTTACAGGACCCAACCCATCCAGCTCATGAGCTGCAGAATACAGTCATTCAGATGACTACATCACTGTGAAAAGGACATCATTCTGGAGCTCATTACCACAGCCTCGCTTTAGCCCTCACACAGTACTGCTCTATCTTGACTCTGAGCCATAGAAATACATTTCTCTGACCACAGTTACAACGCACTGCCTTTACTTTCTGCTTGAAACTTTTTCTTTTGTTTTCACACTGCCTCATTCCTTGATGAAATAACATACCTGTCCGAGAGTCCACAGAGAAATATGGTTGTCCTTGGAGAATACTGTACACTACTCTTGCACTGTTCCCATAGGTTGGGTCATCAGCATCTGTTGCTGTCACCTGGATTACAGAGGTGCCTGACAAAAAAAAATCCATCAGGTAAGACTTTGTGGGATAAAGAGCTGGCATGAAAAGTACGGTTCAAAATGAAGTGCCTAACAAAAGCTTTACCACAACAAACTTTTTCATTTGATGCTCCTAGTGTTTATTGTTATTGCCCCTACTTTTAAATCATTACCATTAAAGGAATTAACAGGCATAAATTCATCTTGCATCTATAAGAAGATATAAAAAAGCTAGTACTCTGCAGACTACAGTTACAGAATTGCCGATATAACAGTACTTTGTTATGGGTTGCAGAGGGCTGGTAGTAATATACTGCTTGCTTCTTTTTCCTTTTTTCTTGATTTTAAATATTTTTAAAGGCAGCTCAAGTAAGATCTAGCTTTGTTGAAATTAATCATGAACTGCTGTAGCAGGCCTGTGAACGCTGTATGTTGAGTAAGGGATGGAAACCATTTGTACACAAATAGTGAGTGTGAAGGGATGTGTATCTGAGATTATCTCTCTAGGACTGCAGTTTACATTGCGTGACCTTGAGATTATAACGTGCTTAAGTGCCCTTTGGAACCTGCACAGATGCACATAGACTTCTTCAACTGGTTTTCAAGGTCTGCTTCCTATAAAGCCATTAATGGCTTGCAGATGAATTAATTTCTCATTAAAAAGGAGAAGGTAAGGCATAACTGTTTGAAATATATGTGAGTTTTGACTCCTTAAAATGTCAGACAATGCCTTTATGAATGTACCTAGCCTTCTACTTAATGTTCTATGTTAGAAACAAATCCAGTGCTACTAGATACACACTTGAAAATAAATCTGAATGACGTCACAGCTAAAAAGCAATGAGCCACTCTGAAAGAAAGGAGTCAGAAAAATAATGCTTTATGGGAATATTGGATCCATTACATGTAAATGGTTTCTCTTGGGTAGGTAGGAAGGGTGCTGTTTGTCTTCTGCACTACAGTAACAGGACTGTCTTTGACATGATCTCATTCTCTAACAGTGGAGAGCAAATGGTACCAGAATCTTGGGATCCACTGAACTGACTTTAGCGCAGGCTTACAGAGATCAGAAGGCACAAAGCTCCTAATAATTGTTGTCACGTCTCCTGGGCAGTACTTCAGCTCTCAGTATGAACTAGAATAGGTTCCTAAAACCGTGTTATTTTTCTGGGTCATAATGGTTGTCTAATGGTCATTAGTGTTGCTATCATCTGATGGTCATTAGTGTTGCTATCATCTGATGGTCATTAGTGTTGCTACCGTCTGATGGAAGGAGAGAAGGGGCAGTATGTTACTGCAAGTTGCCTGAGGATGGCATGTTCAAAATACACCTTTTTTCAGCTGGCTGGCTTCCCTTGGCATGTTTTCTTTCAGAGGGGCCCAGTTGAATGTGGTGTAAACCTGCTATCCCTCTTCTGTGGCAGCCAGGCACCCCAGGGAAACCTCTCCTGTCCTGCAGCTCTGGCACAAGAGGCAAAGGCTTAGTCCAAGGAGTCAGAGAATTTATGTTTTCGTGATCATCTCCAATTTGCTTATAGGGGAAGAGACTCCATAAAATCTGCCTTACCCACAGGTGACATTTCTGGAACAGAGGCTACATAAGGTCCATCCAGGAACTTGGGTTCATTGTCATTGATGTCTTGGATTTTGATGATGAACTCTGACTCTGGTTCCATCGGCCGGCCTGTTCGTCTGTCCAGAGCCTGTGCTCTGAGGGTGTACTGTGACCTTTCTTCCCGGTCCAGTCGTTGAATGGCATGAATGTCCCCTGTTGTATCATCAATTGTAAATACAATGCCAGCTCCCTCTCCTGAGAGGATGTACTTGATTGAACCGTCTCCCCTGTCCATGTCAGAGTGGAGCTGCAGAAAGGAACAGGATTCAGTTTCTATGAGCTGGGCAAGCAGCTGCTGAGAAACACCAAGCACATGAGCATCCTGAGCATTTTGGACTCACTGTTGGGGCTCACAATCTGGTTTTAATGAACTTGTTTTGCTGAAAGAGGCAAATACTCAGTAAAGTCTGTATCACAGAGTTGCAATTAAAACCCCTCTCCTTTCTATTTCTGGCCTCACAGCTGTGCCAGAAGAAAGGGCAGAAACACCCAAAAAGGAACAGGCTCTGTACCTTTTTGAGATCTCACTCAGCACAGTAATTATCTTTTGCCTGGTTGCAATGGCCATGGAGAAGGCTTCACTGCCAGGCTTTGGGATAAGGTGAGGTCAGCAAAGCTGCAGTCTGTTCATTAAGAGGAGTCAGGGGTAGCATAATGCTGGGACATAAAGCAAATCTGTTCGGGATCAAGGGGAAAGCAGGATGGGAGAGCTACTCAGTAACTGTCATGATTCAGAAATCTTTTATTGTTTTTCCACCATGAAAAATTAGGATTGATCCTTAAATATTCAGGAAAGAGTGGGCAGTATGTAAAGTAAATGAGGAACATTTGATTGTGACCATGGCAGGCCATAGAGATTAGAGGCATCCCAGATTTTCTAGAGAATTAATAAATGGATTTATTGCATGACTGCTGATTAGTCCTGAGCAGCCATAATTAGCTGTGAATGCAACAGAACAAGCGAGAAGTAAATGCAGTGCTAATTATCGTCTAAAACAGAGAAAGAAATCATCCTGGGGACTACCATTCTGTTAAACACCCAGTTCCCATGAAATAATGGAATACTACATCAAAAGACAAAAAAATCACTCTATTTACTTCACTCACACTAGGAAGATTCTTAACAGTATGCGCATACTTCCATGCTTTTAAGGAATAGAACATAAAGACCTGTGTCCAGAGACGGGATTGGTTAATTTCCAAAATACAGGAACACGATAGATTTCTGATGCAATAATCAAAATGGGATATTCAAGAATGGTTCAGGTGTGAATATTGTGTGATTATAATTTTGAGAGATGAATAAAGAATAGATAAATTATAGGAAAAAAGTGATCAAAGTGGGCTGGATTCAGTTAGGCACATTTTAAAATGCATATATAATGCATATACATATATACATAAGCAAATATTTGTACTGGAGAGGAAAATCTTGGAATAACAAACTGATTATATGAACACAGTATTGGTAGGATTTGAAAGAAAGACTCCAAATATAAATGGATAATTCTTGTGAAAAAGCAGAAGTCAAACTTAACGCGTTTGATTACAAACTATTCTCTCAATAAAGAACGAAGAAATCTCATCTCTGAGGTATTTAAAAACACACTGAAAACTGTACTGTAACTTACCACATATGAAAAAGTTTAATAGGGGACAAATTGGCTTATCTGACCTAAGCATTGCTAATAGCAGCAGACCAGAAGACTGTGACACCTGCCATATCAGGTCATTGATACTTCATTTCATTGCTTCATCAATGATCTCTTCAGCGACTACTGCATCTGAGAGACAGCAGTCTTTCAGAGAGAAAAAGGAAATTGAAATAAAACTAAAAATAAAAAGCAAAATAAAAATAAAAAGAACAAAAAAAGGAAAATAAAAATAAACGTAAAAAGAAAAATAAAAAGAAAAAATAAAAAGAAAAAGGAAAAGGAAAAAAGAAAAAGGAAAAGGGTGAACCTTTTAAAATAGAAGGTGCTCAGGAAAGTTTAAAAGACTTAGAAGAAGATACTGAATTAACCCCATAGGTTAAATTGCACCTTTGGTCCAAAGCCTGTTTGGAATGAATGCAGTTGTGTAGGGAGCAAAAACGAACAAACATGGCACGCTAATAAGAATTTGGGAGTACAAGAAGATCTCTGTCTAACTGATTTGTTACAAACATTGGGTCTCAACCAAAACTAAGCAGCAAGAAATGCTAGCAGCACTTTTGCAGCTTCTTGTACAACCTGCTTTCCCTAGACACAGCAAAAAAGAGCATAAAAGCCATAATACTGCCAGACTGCAATAAATCTGAAAGAATTTGGTGTCTGAAGGGACTGAAGCTTACACCATTGCTCACACCAAACCCAGTATCAGGATCCTGCGGTTCAGATTGTACATAGAAGTCAGTACTTTGGAAAGGTGATCCAGGTTTAAGTTTGCTCTGTTTTACAGGTGGTGCAATAATTTGTGGTGCCATGTGGCTGACACAGAAGGAATTCATTTGTACTTTCTCCTCCATATTAAGGAATGGACTATGGGAGGAATAAAGCAAATAACTCCTGAGAAACTGTTAACTGTGCCAGCCTGGATTGCTTCTTTCGATGAGGATGGTACAAAAGATTAAGGAGGTTATATCTGAATTTAAACAACGCATTTCCTGGCAAAAAAGCAGATAGAGTGGTGCTGAGGAGGGCAGCTCAGGGGAGGACTCACACAGCTCTGCTAACCAGGCTGTGACTCCATCCTTGATGTGTTTTCCTTTCTCTACCTCCAGGGAGGTAGTGAGGATGCATGAGTAAGTTTGTTTGATCTGCAGTGATAGTCTGTAGAAAGGAAGCATTTTGTTCACTCATTCATCTGCTATGGTTCAAATGCTTTGAAACAGGGTTAGGGAGTCTCCAACACGGCAAAGTGGTGAAGTCTGTCTCCAGTTCAATTACTGACACAGTTTAGGCTGCTGGATGAATGTGGAAAATAGCTGCTGTAGCAAATGTGGGGGCTTTGGTTTCTGTAGTTTGTTCTATTAGCCAATAATGGCTACCTCTAGGGAAGTTGAAGCCTTGTATTTATCTGACAGGACCAGGAAACCTCAGAAGCTGAAATACTTTAAATTAGTATCATGAACACTACAGAAAAGCAAAAATTATAACAACTTCACCTCAGGATGTTTCTTTTAATGTCCCTGTCCATAAGGTACTTTACACCTTTTGCCTTACAGTTACATAAGAAAGTACATTTTTCGTAGCAGCCTTGAAAATCATATTAGGCAGGCCTGCACCTATGTTTCAAGTCAAGGTGCTTTCTGGGTTGCTCCGGTCGTACATAGCTAGCCAGAAACAGCTGTAGAAGAGCATTGGAGGAGTCCCTCTCTTACGGGAATCCTTCAGAATATAAAGTAGATACAACTGGATTTATGCTGGGCATTCCTCCTTCTGACATGGGTGTGGAGTGGGCAGATGGATAAAAGAAAGGCCTTGCTAGCAGGGTGTTTCAGGGTGTTGTGGGTGGTGTCAATCAGCAGATGCTCTGCCTGTCCAGGCGTGGGGCTCAGAGCTATTTGGAGCGCTGGTGCTAGCAGCAAGCAGTCGGCTGGAAGTTCTTCCACACCTCCTCTCAGCCCTGCACAAGCCCGAGGTGACTCAGACTGAAAAATTTCTGGCCTGCCAGAACAATTAATTCAGCCCACAGACTATTCCCTTTCCTAAGGATCCCTAAGACACAGGCAGCACGTGTGCAGGCAGGGTGACAAGTTGTGGTAGGCTTTAGAGTCTCCTGAGAGCCAGTGCCTTTGGCTGTGTGAGACAAGGGTAAGATTTTCCATCATGGAAGCCCCCACTGCATTCATCCCACCGCTCAGCTGCCTGCTCTGCGCCCAGGTCAGGGGTGGGAGAAGATGAAATGTTTGCCCCCCAGAGGCCCACTCTGGCAATAGAGTTCGCTGTTGTCTGGTCAGCCCAGTCAGCTCAACAGTGTATGGGGTTAAACGGCCCTGTTAACCGTGGGAGCTAGTTAGCCCTTTCACACCCTGTGCTAACAGAGCTGTGGCTTTGGCATTCCTGGAGAGAGTTCACTGATGGCAGCTTGGGCCTTTGTATGGTGGGCACAGACCATGAAGAGCTGTCTCTGCTTCCCCCCTGTTCAGCAGAGCTGAGCAGCAGTGAGTTCAAGAGCACTGCCGACCGTGCCGGTTTTGTGCTCCTAATGACAAAAGCAAGTATCAACCAGCGATGAGTCAATCTCTTCCAGGACTTGTTTTAGCTAAAATTCAGCTCACAGTGCAAGTCTGGAGTCATTTCAGATGAAACTGAGCATGTGAAATAATATGTCTGGCCCTTGTCCCAAAGCTGGGAATTGCATGAAAACAAATATTAATTTCTTTAATCAATAGAGATATCAAGAGCTGAAATGCTAGATGCAGAGATGAATGAAGACTAATGAGGTCTCATTTGGTGGCAATCAGTAGGAATGCCGTTGCTGTGGGAGGAAGGAGAGAACATCATGCTGTCAGTCACACAGGGATAAATGAGGAGGAGGTCTTTTGAAGCCTGTGGATTCATTTTGATTTATACTGGAGTGACTGAAGGCACAGTTTAGCTCTATGGGGCTGCAGAATGATAAATACAAGCCCAAAAAGGGCCTCTGGATATGTGATTCTTGTTTTTTGTTTGTTTTTGCTGCAAATGGATAGCTAGGACGAAAACAAGAGGCCTTGATCATACAAAAGTAAGCAACGAAAGGAATAGTTTTCCGACATCATTTCTTAGTTCTTAATTTTTTATATCTACCTATATATAGTCTGCACCCATCATAGTGGTATCTGATATTCTAGGCATCTAAAATCTTAATTGTATTGTTCAAACACTTTACACTAAATCTTCTCCTCCCCACTTTTTCCAGATTTATCACCTTGGTGCTGACCATAAACCTTTGAATAAGGGTCAATACTTTAAACAATTCAGAGTCTTTAAAAGCAGTCAGAAAACAGAAAAAAACAGGATGGTTATAGTGAGGCAGATTGTGATGGCAGATATCACTGCTTTGATTTCCACCATTTTTTTCCTCAAGGAGCTACAGAAACGTGAGTGCAAAAGACTGCCGAGAAGATGGGGTGAGCTTAGAGATCCATTTGACATGTATCCGTACTGATGCGTATGTTATTGGGGTATAAGATGACCCTTCATGGTTGGATTTAATGAACTGTCCGTCTATCCTTCTAGATCTGAATCAACTTCTCTGTAGTCCACAGCATCAACTTGCAGTCAAGCCGCATTTAGCAAGAAGATACTCTGACCCTACAGACTTTTAGAAAATAAAAAATGAAATGTCAATTTTCAGGGAAAACTGGCTATTTAGTTCGATTGTGAATTTCAGCTTTCAGCTGACTTGATCACAAACAGAAGCATGATCACAAATTCTTCCTTTCTTTTCTAATCCCATGCCAATATAACCTTGCTTTGCCTTGACATTGTTGGAGTCCCTGGAAAGATCACTGCAGATTTTCTAACACTACCATAACTACAGACGATGACTGATGTGGCAGATCTCTTTCTTTGAAAAAGGCAAACAGATTGACAGCCCCCGAAATAGAAATTCTTCCCAAAAGAAGGTGACACTGGGAAAAAGCTCTTAGAAGCAGAAGTTAAATAAATAAATTCACTGCCAGGAAGAAGGTAAAGGCACTTAGGGCAACTTCCTGTATTTCACCACAGTCTGCAGATACTCAGATGTATACATTCTGTCAGATACCCTCCTAGTGCAGGTCTTACCTTCCCAACATAAAGAGGGTCAGTTCCTGTGTACTCCTCCAGAACAAAGAACTGGTTCCACACCCAGCTCCTCTTCATACGCTGATGTAACTTGTCTGACAGGTTGTCTTCTTGCCCTTCAGTGAGGGGCCTGGCACTTCCTGACAGCACAGTTGTAGTAAGGTCCATCAGTCCCCAAAAATACAAGGACATGCCAAGTCCAAGCAAGTTCTTTGCATTGCTCATTCTACCTGAAGTCCACATCTGTATTACAAGGGCTGACTTAAAAGTCAAACCACAGTATCTTAGGTCCCTTGTGAAGAAAGTAGGTCCTGTGTGTAGTCCTTTGAAATGTCCAAGAGATCCTTGTTCTGGGAATGGTAGTCTCCTGTAAAGTTAAAGAAAAGTCATATGAGGATGGGCTTTCCCCCCCACCAAGATAAAAGAGTTTCCTCAACAGGCATATATACTGTAAAATATTTAATCTTCTATATAAAAATACAATAGCAGGATGTACACCCTCTGAAACTAGGAATTCTATTGCCATATAAGCTGCAGAACTGAAGCCTTAGATACAAGAATCATCAGGGTTTAGTCAATAAGTAAGAGTTCTCTACTTTGCTAACTTAGCTGTAGTGTTGCTTTATAGTATTGATTGGCATGAGTTAAGCACATACTCTTTAGAAGTATTTATGACCAGAAGTCCTTAGGGAATATTTAAAAACAGTTCACTCTGAAAATAATAGCTGGTGAACACTCTTTGGCAACCGTCTTTCTATTTGGAAATTATGTCATTGTAATTAGACACATGTGCAAGCCCACACGTCTACATAAATACAGGTATTATTGCTATATTGCAAACCTTAAATATAACTTTTAGTAGCTCCAAGTTATTTCTAATTTTAATTATTCTTTCAACCTCCCTGTTGCTGGAATTCAGGTTTCATACTCTGCTGCCTCCTCCCTGAGGATCTGATTGCTGCTACGAATTCAACATTTCTAGAATTTGAATGGTCAGTTAATCATTTTATAATCCACAAAAGGTTTCAGAGTGCTGATGGTCACATGCTATTGTGTGATGTGTCCAAGCAAGTCAAGCTTACACATTTTTTCCTTCACAAGTCTGAAAGACTTGTTTAGGCAGAGGAATGCTGACCTCTATAAGAGGACACTTTCTCATCAGTCTAGGATCTTTTGTTGTCATGAAGTCAGTTTAGTTGGTGAGCTCACTTCAGGCTACAGATTGTAGCAAACCTTTCCTTCACCATTTTGCTGAGTTTAATGATGTGGTGCTGCACCCAAGATACTCTGTCAAAACACTCCAGTTACATTTGCTCCGTGGGCCTAGTATTTTTGCTGTTCTTTTTAAGAAATCTCTCTCTTTTCAGGACAAACAGACTCATTAGGAAATGCATACAGGGCTCTGAGTCTTAAGCAAGCAGTTCACACTTTATTTTACTGGTGTTCTATACTTAAGTATTTAAGCTTAATTGTTTTATGCTGTGGAAATAAATGTAGCAGATGATGTCTGACAAATATTTCTAACTGAAATCCTTGAAAGATTTCAAAATCATAAAAAGTACTTTGAAGAGTTGCATGATAATGTTTTGAAGACTGAGACAATGCAGTGTTTTCAACAGAGAAGACAGTGTTTAAAAATTCCCCAGCACCCAAGCTTGTACAATTGGCGAACTGCGTACACTCACAAATCTCCTGAAACAGAAGTTCAGAATTTAATCCAAAAGTTGCCTGAAATCTGAAAAAGCAGATTAGGTCTGGAATAGACGCCCACAGGGGAAGTAAGACAACTTAATGATCTATCTTAGACTAATTTCTACACAAAATAAGGCTTCCAAGTATAAAGCCCAGAAGGACTATGACTACACAGTGCTGCTAGTCCACACGCTTGTGAAGTGTAGCAAACAACTAGCAGGCCCTTTACCTTTGAAAGTTTACAGCCTAAGGAGAAATAGATACAACAAAAAAAAAAAAAAAAAAAGGACAAACTAAGAACAGAACATGGTAAATCTCTTCTAAGCAGAGCAATGTACAGAACTGCTGGTTGTTTAGATATTGGCTATGTAATGTGCTAGGGCTTATTGTCTGCAAAGCAAAGAATGGGGATTTATCTAAGCAGTACAAGCCCAGAAGGACCACAGTAATCTCTGTGTGTCTGTTGCTTCACGAAGAAGCTGGCAGCGGTTTGTGAGACACAGGGACAAGTCTCAGTTTGCTGGATACCCACAGCTAAAAGAGTCAAAGAGCTGTGTGTGAAGTGCTTGCCTCTCTCTGTCTTATGAGTCCTTCCTTAGCTCTCAATAGCTAATCTACACTCACACTGGGTAGAGGAGGCTGAAGTCCTCTTCACATAATAGGTATGTCTGCCTTGTTCTTGGCATGTTGTCAACAGCAAGTTTTTCTCAGCAAAGTCAGGGGGACATTACTGACAACCCATGTTTTGTTGGTGAGTAAATGTAGGAAGGGGCCTTTCACCATCCCTCAACATGAGTTGAGGGAACACAGAAGTGCCTCTGCCATGCAACAGGAAGGGAAAGTGGAGGCAGGCTGCGATCCAGAAAAGAAGGTCCTGCCTGAAGTTTTTTCTTTAAGAAGCTCCATCTACTGTACAAGTCAGTTAGATTTTTGTTCATGTGGCAAAAAGGTGATACAACATGATGACCCAATTCCAGTGTCAAAGAGAACTGTGTTTGTAAGTGAACTCCCAAACCACAAATTCAAAATTAATTGTGCCAGATGTCTCCTGTAATTAAGTTCAGCCAACAAGGATCAACAGCACTCAGGCAAAGTAATATCAAGACATGGTTAACTAAAGTGGTAGAGTTACCAGTAGACCAGTAATGAGGCAATAGCAAAAGAAATATGATAATCAGGATGGTTTTTTTTCCACGTGTATTATATCGTCAGAAAGCAAAATAAGTAGAAACAGTGAAATAAAGGGCAAGAGTAGGGATATAAACGCTTCAGGCTCCCTATGATAACAGCTTTTGTCATTCGAACGTCACTCAGGGTTGCAGTGCAGTTCCACGATGAACCTTTCTTGAAAACAGTGTGCAACTCGGTAGCCCCCAGCGGCAACATCCCTAAAAGCATTTCCTATTCCCAATGTAATCTCATTGTAGGGTATGGCAACCATCAGGAAACATTCTGTTAAGTAATGTAAAATCTTGTAAAGGTTGTTACTTCCCTGAGTACCAGTAATTTCTCCATTTAATGCCAGCCGAGGTTACATGGTCATATATTTTGTAAGGATGGAAGAAAGTACTAGTGTTGAAGTGGCACAGATTTTTTTTTCTGTTAATACCAGAGTTCCTGGTGTCTTGTGCCTTCCCAAAACTGTGAGCAAGCAGGCTCAAACTTATCACAGTTTACTTCTCGACTAAAGGTAAATTACCACTATTAATAATAATGTTTAATCAAGAATGGTTCCTCTGTTTCTGAGGCTAAAGGAGAATGAGATTTATCTTTTTCTGCCTCAGGTCCTCAGCTGGTATTAAAAGAACAAAAAACTTCTGGCCCGAGGTGCTGCTGATCTCTCTGAGACTCTTTTTTGACAATTTCCTCTCCCCCCCAGTGTGTACTACTGGCCTCTGGCTCTGCAAGACCTACTGGTCAAGCAGAGTATTTCTCAGCAGTGTAAAAGGCGCTCATGTACTTTTAGAGTTTGAATTGTGTGGTAGCACAAGTGATGGTTGAGCTACAGTTTAGCTAAGGGATGACTAAGTTTTCCAGAGTACTCATGCAGACAGCTTCTTCACTGTGTGAGTTTGATAAATAAGTATGGGGTCACTTAGACTGTAGAGATGACAGCTCATTAGGATGATAGCCATATGCTTTGAATGTGCTAGCTTGGTGGGATCTCTAGTCTCAAGTGGGCCTTAGTGTTTCTTGTTGCTGAATGAAGATGCAGGCTTTGAGGCAGAGCCTCTTCTTCTGCCTCAGGCTAGTTAGTGCCTTGTAGGCAGATCAGGGGGACCAGTCAAACAGGAACACACTTGTAGGCATGACTGAGTGAGGCAAAACCAAATCTTTAATGTTCTCTTAATGCAAGTTTTTTCTTGGAGCCCTTCAAAACAGGTCCTTAGGAACATCTGCAAAGATGGAATTAAGCCTCTGCTTGTCATATGAAATACATTATAGAAACACGTTTCATGGCACAGTACAGGGATGTACAAAAGACTTGAGGGCAGTAAAGGAAGGGAAATCTTGTTTTCCTTGCTCAAACAAAAGAACTATTGAGGCCAAGAAGACTGCATGACCAAAAGCTGTGGGATTTCTGAAGAGGGCTTTTTATTTTTCAAGAACAGTTTAAATGTTTCAGAACCCAGTTTGTTACCCATAGTTGAGTACTCCATTGTAATAGGCTTAGCTGCACCTGTGCTGCTTAGATCCCTGTCCCAAGGTGAACGCCTTCCTTGCCCCTGCTTTTGTGATGAATATTTCATTATCAGCTCACACTTTAAGGTTATTTTTTCTGTTCTTGCCTTGCAAATATTGCAGAGAGAATCCTTTTTCATGTCACTAAACAGTTACAAACATGGCTTTCAGCTTCATAAAAAACTGAAAATCTGATGGATCTCTGTGCAACTGGTGGTCCATACATGGTACAAAGAAACCACCTGATTGCTCTACACAAAACGGTCAAAATAATGTAATGTAAATGTAAAAATTTACCAATGTAAATACAAATTTCTCTTTTTGGCCCATATTATGAATTAAAATAGGTGATTTCCAAGTGTGAGCTCCTCTTCATGCTCCAATTTCAAAGACTTCTCCTTAACAAATACTTGTACCATAATTAAGCTATTCTTAATTGAATATCTAGCTCTGGGAAAATGTTAAAAGGAAAAAGAAATATCTGCCAGATATAGAACCAACTTCTAGCATTTTTGTACGTGACCCATTTATCTTGTTAATTCTGAAAAGAACATCAGTTCCAAGGAAAGGATAAAAATATTAGTAGTTTAGATGACCATATGGGCATCCAGAGAGTTCCACTGGGATTGAAATATTTTATGGTCAATATATAGTTGCATAAACACTGAGATTTTATGGTCAAAAAGCTCAGAATTGAAAAGGTTTATATACATGCTTAGTGTATTCATCATGTGGAACAAGTGATCTCCTAGAAAGCCAGGGGACTATTTGCATTCATAAAATTAATTACATTCTGTATCTTTTATGCCTGGTCCTTCCAATGTATTTTGCTGCACGGACCCAGCAGTCATGCAGAATGCTACAGACCTTAGTGGATCCCATGCAGCCACATTGCTTTAGTGGAGCCAATTCATTTGCAGAAGACATGTTACACTGAGAAAGTGGGGAAGAGACAATCACTTTTAAACTCCTTTCTCCACTTTCTCTGTACATAAATACACAAATACATGTGTTATTTCTAATATATATGTGTTTCTTAGCAGCACATACACTGCAGTATGTTAATGAAAAAATATTTCTGTGTTTAATGACACCTTTAGAGAGTTTTTCCCCCACCATTTTGCCAAAAGAAACCAAATAACTCATTAATGACCACAGTAGGAAGAAACTACATTTGAGTGAAAAGAAGTCTCCTAGTGAGCTATATACTTTGCCCCTTGAATTTCTTGTGTTATTTTAAACCCAACGTAGGTGTGTGAGTACTGAACAGTTTTTTACCCCCTGGTAAATAGATTATTCTTTTATGTTTACACAGATTATTTCTTGGGTTTCCTGTATCCTTAGCTGCTCACAGCCTTGTCATAAAATGTCTTTGCAATAACCCCACAGCAGTGCCAGTCAGTAAGAAAGTGTAGGCTATATTCTGTACAAGGCGAGCCACCCGCAATAGATGCCTAAAACCAGCCTCTACGGATGGAGGCTCCACTGAGCCAGGATATAAAATATCTTAAGCAATTTACATAACGCTTGTCTCATTTTAGAAATCCTAACACTTGCAGTACCTAAGTTAGGTACCTCTAAACAGGCTGTTTGATTATAGTCCTAAATGTTTTTGCACCACTTCCACAGCATCATATGTTTTATCTCTGGCCCAGGCCACTCCTACTGCTATTATTACCTATTGTTATACTTACTGAGAGAGTTTAAATTGAAAGGAAAGATCTAGAGGCATTTGTTACTTTTCTTGAAAGTAGACTGGGCCTGAACATGTATTTTTATTTTTATCATAAATACAATGAAACTTGACAACATACCATATGGTGCATAAACATTAACTCAGAATACAATCCATTGTCATAAAATTACATCTACAGACCAGTCAACAGACTCTCCCGGGACACATCAGTGAACTCATTTTGCTTAAGATCTGAAGTCCTTCAAAGCTTCAGAGTGCCTGCAGAGTGAAAAATCCCACAAAACGACAGAGGGAGTCCCATCGTATAAATCCCAGCCCTATGGTTACAGATGCATAAAAAGATCAAAAATAATGAAACACAATCACAAAGTAAACATTTCCAAATAAAATCATGCTGATAACTTATATCAGGGGAGGATCTGATCCCCAGCTTTTGCTCAGTGTGAGGTACCGTAAATACTACTGTAAAAAAGGACAAAAATACAAGAGGGTTTCAAAAGCTCCATGCTGGTTTAACTAACCCTGCTGAAGTCAGCCTTAGTAGGAGCTAAGTGAGGCATTGCAGATACATTGGAAAATAGAAATAAACGCTAGATAATGCTCAGGGATGCAGCCTGCTGCCCTAGGCAGTGGAATATTTAAGCCCTGAACAGGACCTAGTCACAACTGTTACAATCCTCTTTGAGAAAAATGTACTAATGCCTTCCCTCTATTTTTCATTTGCTTAATTTCTGTCCATTTGCTTCATTCCCTCCCCTCTTCCAGATCCTTAGCAGATGCCTTGCCTGATCTGCCATTCCCCTGCAATGGGATAAACCCTATTCCTTTTGCACACCTGGACTGCATTTTGAGCCTGAGATGTCCCTGTCTGTGCTGCGTGGTGGCTATGGTAGCAAATCATGTTCTCTGGCTGCAAAACATTGCATTTTGGGTATGCTAGTCTCCAGAATATGACATATTTCCACATAGCAGTGAAAACTGGACTCTTTCTTATCCCATGGCTGCTGCTAGATAATAAAGCTCTCTGATACCCCCTAAATGTCAAAGATGGAAAATGTGTTATCTGCTACCTGAAGACAGATATGAGAAGCAGCTGCCTGCCTGGGGCAGATAGAGGTAATATTTCTTCCCATGCATGAAGATCAAAAGGAATGATAGGCAAGTACTTAAGTGCTGTTACTGGTGAAAACAACTCCCCAGCTTAATTATGACTGTGTTCCTGGTTAACTTGGCCTTTCATGCAGTGTTTTGACATATTAGAAATAGACTCAGAACAACCAACTTTCAAAGTCAGCTGTTGAAGACAAAGAAGTGGATGGGTAACTTCTTTTTCCAACCAGAAAACAATATTCGTCCCTCACTCATGCACCCACCAGCACACAGTGGGGTTTATTTTGTTTTGTTTGATAAAATTTGTCTGTTTTCATAGAGAAAGGATTGTCTTTAACCTATAAAATAGCCGTAGGGGGTTCTAAGAGGTGGAAATCTTTCATTTAATTTGTATTTCTTGAATCTGACCTTGTTTCAGCTGTACAACAGTGGCATCTGTACCTTGTCCTGACCTCAGTGATTGCCTTGTCTGAACATAAAGACATACCACTAACAAACAGGATGAACATTCTCAATCCAACTTCAAGCTGCTGTCTATGAAATCAAACTAGCAAAAGAAACTTACAGCTTCTTTCTCAATCTAAACTGTTAAAGTCTACCCTGTTCCTATCACCTAGCTTCAAAGTGTTTCTAGAAATACAGAATATGAGTTCTAGCCTTCACAGGACACTTTCAACCTGAAAGGATAAAGTAAGAAGGAAAAAAGATGTGCTGACCTCATTTGTTCCAGAACTGTTCTAATACAGCAAGAATTGGTTAGTAAAGCCTAAAAAACAACCTCAGATGCTTTGCATGCCAGCCTCTAGATTTTTGCCTTCAAACTCAATTGTTTCAGTCTCCACAGTGAGTGTATATGAAGAGTGATCTAATTGTCATCTATAAATGCAGCATGCACTAACAATGCCCCTCACAAAGAGGATTCAATTATTTGTTTTCCATCTTCTTCATAATCCGCTGATGGGACATGTTCCCAGCTTTACCAGTCTCTTCCCATTTGAGAAGGTTTAGTGTGCTAGATGGAGCTGTTCCTCTGCATGGATTTCTTAATGTCTAAGAAGAACTAGCATTTACTAGAATATAAAAGATTTTTTAAGCTTCATCTTGTCAGCAAATTCTTGGCTTGGCAGTTTGCTAAAGGTGAATCTTTCAGAGGGGACTCAAAAACCATGTGCTCTGTCTTGGTATTCAATTTGTAATGCTGATGTAATAGCAGCTTTTGTATGAGCTGAGGTATTCTTGGCCAAAATTCCCATCCTTCCATTATCTGCTGTGAGCCATCTGCTTGCTGCCCTCCTTCACAAGGGAGAATCTTCTGCAGCTGGTTTGATTCTGATTTTCCAAGGAAATGAGTTTATGTGCTAATATAATTGCATTGATACCACGTTAGTATTATGAAAGACAGAGATCCCAAGGATTACTGTATTTTTGTCTGCTCCTTGGGTACTAACAGGTACCATAGGGAATAGACACCAGATTGATGTCCCACTGAGTGACATGGTCTCCCAAACCAGATCTCTGCCAACACTTCCGAATAGTTGAACTCTTTCTCAGTATGCTTTGGAGGTGATAGTTCAGAAATGAAGGAACTTCAAACAAAACAAACTTGACATCAGAATAAATGTGATTAATAGCAGCAAAGATGATTTACCAAGAAGCTGGAAATGGAAATGGAGTGGCCTTCTAGTCTGACACAAATGAAATTTTAGCTAGAGAAGGTGTAAGAAAAGGAAAAAAAAAAGTGGTATTTTTCTGAGGTATTGAGCTATGGGTTGCTGGGAAAATGTATGAAACTTAAAAGACAAGTGAACGAAAACAGAAATGATTTGCCTGAAAGATGGTTGCTCAAGGAAACTTTGCTTCCAGATGAAGCTGAAAAATCCAGCCTTGATTGTAATTTTGTTTCTTTCTTTTTGTAGGAGAAATGTTATTAATCAAATATTTTGTATTTGAAGTTTCAGAGAGGGGGAGGAGAAGTAGAAAATAAAGAACAGTGGGAATAAGCACCAGTGCTCAATGTTAAAATCAATAATGTGATATTGCTTGATACACAATCTTTAGTTAATCATAAAAAATAAGGCTGTAGTGTTGTGAGAAGAATTCCTTGCTGACCCTTGTGATTGGTTTATGCACTGAAGCATGAGTTTTGATTTCTTCCTTTTGACTGAAAAATCATTCTGCCTCTTTAAAAAGTTGTAGCAGTATAAATTTCACCTTCCACTTCTCACAGATTTTCAGCCTTTTACTACATCTTCTCTTTTTAAATTTGGTGGAAGTATCCATTTTTACTTCATCGACTTAGCTTGATCTCAGGCAAAAGCCTGACCTAGTGCCCAGTGAAAACTGATGGGGTATTTGGATATTATGTTCTGTCTTCTCTCAAGCTGTGTAACCTACCTTTTCAAGATCTCTTGCCAAATTAATCAGTCTGCAAAGAATTTACCCTCAGTTACTTCAGAAACCAACTAAAGAAATAGCTAAAACATTAGTGATTACCTTCATGTGACCGTAGAAGATGAGTGGGTTCCTAGAGGACAGGCAGAGGAAAACCATGCCTATATTTAAAGTGGGAAGGGGCAGCGGGGAAGAGGAACCAGTGAAATCATTCCAACTTCAATGCATGGGAAGTTACTGGAACAATCAACCAGTTTTTCAGCATCCAGGGGATAGTGAATTGCTAAGGAATAGCCAACATGGATTTGTGAAGAACAAATTGACAACAAATCAGTCTGATTTTCCTTTCTTTGATAAGATGACTGGTCCGGCAGATGAGAGGTGAGAAAAATGCAATACATCTTGACCTTTTAAAATGTTTCACACAACTCCATAACTCATTGTCAAAGACAACATAGGGCAATGTGGCCCAGGTGAAATGAGAGTAAGACAGACTAGAAGACAACTCAAAGAACCACTAGCAGCAGTGGTTCAGAGTCAGACTGGGAATCATCATCAATTCAGGATTTCGCTTTTGACCAGCACTGTTCAATGTTCATGCTAATAGTTTAGATGATACAGTACATTTACAAAATGTGAGGATGACATCAGGCTGGGAGATGTAAGGACTTGGGAAGTGGGGTAAGATGTAAGCACATTGGAAAGATGGGTTAGAGTTCAAAATTATCTTGATAAATTAGAGAAACGGCAGGAAATCATTACCAAAAAGTTCAATAGGGACAAGTGCAAAGCACAAGCCTTGGAATGGCAAAATCAAACACCTAGGCATAGAGAGATGAATAATGGCCTAGGAGTCAGCACTGTAGGAAAGGAGCTGACCACAAACTGAACAGGAGCCAACACATTGATGCATGGGTTGTTGCAAAGGAGAAAAATGCCACTCTGCTGTTTCAACAGGATGCTGGGCAAGTTGCTCATGTCTTGTATTTGAAGGACTTTTACTGGCATCCTCAGCATGGAAAGGCAGTGCATCACAACTTAAAGGAGATATCAGACAGACTCCCAGACTGCTGCCAGAAAGACAGCAAGAAATTTAAGCATAGGTCTGGAAAAATAGAACTTGTGAAAAGGTTGAAAAAATTGTAATTTTTTTAGCTTTTGAGAAAGGCTACAGAGTAGTCTGTTGGAAGTTAATTTAAGTGACCTCTGATCTTGTGTCAGAAGGAAAAGACAGAAGGTAATTAGAAAATTTCTACATTTTTATGTCCCTGAAATGCATATAAAATCACACCTTGTAAAACAAAAGATTTGAGTGTTCATTATGTCTAGTCTTCCTTTATAATGTCTTTGGGTTTTTTTCACCTTCTCCCCTCCTCCTCTGTTAGGCTGAACCCACATGTGCTGTGAATTGCCTCTATTGTGTGAGTACTCAAATAAACCAGTCAGTTTTACTCACTGGTAAAGAGAAACCTTATCAGGCATGGATGATATTTTAAAGCTTATGTGAACATAGCAAATGAACCCTACAATGAACAGTGCTTCTCATGATAATTAGGAAAAAACATGACGAAAAAAGCTCTTGCTTTTCTTGATCATCGTAAGAAATTAGTTTTTCCAGGAAGAGCTGATCAGAAGGTGCTTGGCTGTGATTGCTGTACCATGGGGCTAACTGGGAATAAAGCATTCACTCCAGCTGCACTTCGATTGCCTTTGTGGGTCCTCACTTCCATAACAGCAATAATTTCATGACAGTTAAATCATATCCAGAGCCTTGTATGTGTAAATGGTGTTCTTCTAGGTTATTCCTTCAGGAAGGAGGTTGTACCCTTGGTCCCAGAATAATGACTTTTGTGGTGCAAACTAGTCTGTAATCTCCCTAACCACACTGAACAGCCACCTTACTTCATAAACTGACCATCGAATGATTTTATTGATTTCAAAGGGGTTTCTGTTTCTCCATGTGCTAATTGATACCTTATTAAAGTCTGAGTTAGCATACAAAAGTGCTAACTAGGCAAAATTCCCTACAGCATTGTAAAAGACCATTATTTCCCATTATCTTTAAAATCTCCATATGAGAAGATAAGGACTACCTACATACTTTTCTCATTGATTCCTGCCTCAGAGTATAGTTTCACAGTCTACGTATTCAAGCAAAAATAATTAACTGACCCTTCTTATTAGGTAAAATATATTTTCAATAAAACGAGGTTTGAACCCCTGTGACTCTATTGTAGCTTGCTGTATAACATCATGGGGCACAGTAAGGTACACCTCTTTGCATGAGACAGTTAACATATAAGAGACCCTAGCTATTTCTGCCTTTTAAAAATGGACTGACGCTTACTGTAAGGATAGAAGTGTTCGCTTTCCTGTCCTACTCACTTTTCTGTTTATCTAAATCCATTTAAATGTGGCATTGATACTTTTGCTTTTGGCCTATGTGGTCTTCCAGCAGTGCTCTACATCATTGCATTTGATCTTGGATTTGCCATATTTCAATGTGAAACAAAGTGTTTTGATGTGTATAAGACCAAATTTCCCTCAAAAAGCTTCTTGCCTAATCTCTAGATTTGTACAGATTTTGCACTGGGCAAATCTTATTTGCTTTGCTCATTTCCACCTTCCACTTGACGTCAGTAAGAATATTCAGGTGAACAGAGCCATAACGATACAACCTGCAGTTCTGCAGAGACACATAAAACCCATAAAAGAATAACAACACCTACCTATATACTTTGTAGCTACAAATGTAGCTTTGGCATTCAGATAGCAGAATTAAATGCCTATATTGCATCATTTGTGCCTGTTAGCCTATTAATTGTCCCGTTAGCAACAATGAATAACTGCAGGCACAAGATATGTCTGAAGAAATGAAAATTGTATTCATATACTATTTATATTGCTATGACATTCCTTGGTATGGAAGTGCAATATAAATTCATAGTAGTACCTGTCAAAAATCTATCACCTCTTCTTTAGCCAGTAGAATATCTTTCCTTCAAGAAATACTTTCCCTGCCAATCACATGATAATAAGCAAAATACAGCTTAAATGAAATTTTTTACTTTTTAATGTCAGAATGATCTCCATTTGCATAATATAAGGAGACTGGGTTTCTTGACATTTCACTCACATAAAATAAAAGAGTATAATATAATGTAATACAATATACTATAAAGTGACATAATATAATGCAATATAATATGACACATATGGAAAGCACGGTGTCCACTTTCCCTAGAAGATATGATGTGGTCATGAATGTGCATCATTTGCTCATACTAGGAAGTGCAAACTCAGGAGCTCATGCAGCTCACATCCATAAGTGCTTGGACAGCTCTGAGGTGAAGGGGTATGAGATGCACAGAAGGCATGATCACATTTGATTAAGTCAGTTGCTGCTGATTTCTAGTTCAATATCAAAGGTAGAATAAGAAATCAGGTTTAGGAAGCTGCAGCAAACAGTTGATTTTTTTTGAAGATTTAAATAGGGAAGTGGAATCTTGCAAAACTCATAGATAGTTGCAGGCTGCTGGAGAAACACCAAGATATGGAGATCTGTCGTGTCCTGGTTGTGCACAAATGGCAGGCAGCCTCAAGTACCACCAGCCAAGGCTGGAATGAGGTCTTCTTCTCCTATGGTTTATCCCCTACGCTCACTGTGCCCGCCCGCATCTCCTACCAGCCCCAGCTGACAGAGACAGTACCTGGGAGCCCAGCTTTGAGAAGCACCCAGAAATGGCCCTGGGCAGTCAGTGAGTGCTGGGGTTACACCCTTCTCCAAGCATTTTGAAACAGAGATGTGGCCACCCTGGGCAGAAGCTGGGAACCTTGAAGAGTTTGCACTCTTAAAACTTGGGCAGAAGAAAGCTTTTCTCTCCAAAAGCTGCCCCAAAGGCGTGGGTCCCTACCCGCTCTGGCCCAAAGAGGTTTCACAGCGCCCCTGCGGAAGTGCCACCACAGTACATGGGGGAATAGCTGGCTGGGGAAGTGGAGGGATGGCCCTGATGGAGCAGAAAAATAATCAATGCTCCTCATCCTGTGTCAGAGGCTGAGGGAGGGAAAGAGAGAATTTCCCATGTGCAGAAGCTGGACTGCTTTGCTTGCAGAGGGTTTTAACAGGCACTCACCTATCTATCTCTGAAGCTTTCATTAAAAAATGCAGTTTTTTCTTTAATGATAATACCCCTACACCATTAATTTCAGAGGGTGGACTCTGAAGCTGTAGTTTTGCTATGAAGAAAAACTGAGTAAAATAGAGAAATGTGAACAGTGAATTGGAAAAAAACATGTCAAGGACAATAAAACTTTTTATTTCTGGTTTGATATTCATTCTGTATTTCAAGAATAGCTATAGTAGTTGTCCAACATTATTAATTAGCATGAGCTTCATTCAATGAAACTCATCCTTCTCTTCAAAGAAATACATATATTGTTACATATCCCCCATTTTGTTTCCCCAGAAGACACATTTCAAAACAACATGTACTCTTTCTGATGCAATACTGTATCACTCTGATTATTGTACATAATAAGATATGTCCTAAGACAGAGCACTGCACAGATATTTATTTAGAAGGACACCTTTGATGTTGTGTGGACTAAAGAAATGTTTAAATTCTACTGAAATAAAACTGAAATTCTGTGTCACTATAATCAATCTCAATCCATTGTAGAAGTCTGGGCTCTGCAGAAGTGCCATTCTAATCTACTTCTAAATATAAGCTTCCAACTTAGAGACAGTCAAGACATATGGATTAATCCTCTGAACAGAGATTTTCTAAAAGAGCAGATAGAAATGTTTGTGCCTAATAACTATTTTATGAATCAGCCTTTCAATTAGAAGAGGTTTACAATTTATTTAAGAATGAGAAGTCTATGTCACTGTCAGTCTCAAGTAATGCATGGGTTTAAATTCACAGCCTCCTTGAAAAGACTTTGAGGAGCAAAAAATGAAATTATTCCTGAGCCTTTTATATGGATACCAGTGATTGCAACAGAGAGCTACCTAATATTTCTAAAGGAGTGTTTCAGACAGCTTGTCCACATCTTACAGAACAGTGTGTATTTGTTTCTTACTAACACAGAAATACACGCTTTCTAAATCTTTCCTGGTTTTGAGCAATTCACTGTATTCAGTGAGAAGCAATAGAGAAAATATGATTTATGTCACCAAGAAAAGTAAATAGCAGTGTTAAAACACACCCTTCACTATGTTTGCACTTCTCTGTTCTTTGCTACATTTGCTACAGCAGCTCTGTTTACATACTGGCTTTCCCTTGTGCACTTCTGGGCAGTATCAGCCACAGGTGTTTCAGCAGCTCTGTCCTCTTTTTAACACAACCCGCTCCAAAGAGAAAGTGTCATTTGTATCATAGTATGTGTCAACTCTTAGAAAAGACATTATCCCAAACCAATCAGAACATACTTTTGTCTGGTGATCTATCCTCTTTCTCAACTGATGCACCAGTATATGATGGGACCAACAATCCATGAGGCAAGGTATACAGATGCCATTAACTAGAGAGGATGCTGGGAGAACATAAGCTACATGGGTGGGTGGTGGGAACAATAGCACACATTTCATGTTGAGGCAGCTGGTATGAATAATGCATGTGTTGGGGAAACAGTTGTCCCATTCTGGTGTGGAGGGTGTAGAAAGAGAGGGCGTGGGAGGTGGTTTCCTGATCAAGTCAGCGTTTCTAATTAAAATCACTGTCTGCACAGACCCAGAAGACACTTGTATGATGAGAAAACAAGATACGAATATCCAAGGGGGAACTGGTTACCGTTATATGGACCCACAACAAAAGCAGCTCAGATGAAAAATAATGATTTCTGTAGTCAGGCAGGCAGACAGACATACACAAATGAAACCAAATGACCAAGAGAAATGTTAGCAGACTATGTGTTCTTTTGATCTGGTATTGTTTAGATATGCCATATAAATGAATACTTCATCTCAGCTAAACCACCCTTTCAAATTATTGTTAATTAAGTAATAATCCCTGAGAAATGTGTCATCACCAACAGCTAGGAACTGGTTTATTATGTTTGCCCCAGGCTATTAATGCTCAAACACAATGGCCACTAATTGCAATAAGAACTAATTTCACTGGAATTGCGCATGCATTTTCTAACTATCTGAGAGCCTAGTTTTTGTTTTTAAACTTTGCTTTTTTAACTTGTCTAACTAGAACATTGGTCAGCCAGAAGAGCTATTCTCTAATCATCCCACACACAAATTACCATTAACAAAAAGCAAGCTGATTTTTGTTAGCTTTGTACATTATTAAATTTCTGTTGCAGACAACAACAACAGCAGAGGTTATAATCCCTATAAACAATGCATTATGTCCAAATCCAGCAAAGCTAGCAAAAGCATTGTCAATCAATGCAGTGAGCTCTGGATAAGTCCCGACAGTTTCTTTAAAAACAAGGTGGGGAGGGGAGGGCTGTCTGTTGTTTGCCAAGTTTATGGCTCATCTTCTGCAACATGTTATTAATGTAATGAGAAATCACTTCTGGGATGTCAATGACCAAACTTTGACATTCATTCTTGTCAGCTGTTTTCAGTGTAGACAATTTAGGTGGCCATAAGAATTATTACTAAGTATTGTTAAAGGGATAAATTGAGAAAATTAATCCAGAGGAAGGGAAAAAAAACCTACCTGGAATTTAAGTGATTTTCTCCACAAACAGTTTTTCCCTTGGCTCAGGAGCAGAGTATAACGAAACAGTCTTAAAGAATAGCTGCCATTGTCATTGCATTTTAAAAGCATCCACATGACAATTTAAAAAGAACTGCCATTTCAGCTATTTCTTAAATAACCTCTTTCTTCCTCCATAATCATGTAATATATTTCTTTCACCTTTTGACTAGCACTTTGGTGTTTTTAATAAACTTACACACTCATTTTGCAGGAAATTATATTTTAAAATGCTTCTCGGAGGTGTTTTATCCTAGCAGTTTCATTTGGGTTGAATTAATGTTGAATCCTGATTTGCAGAAATAGAGAAAGAGAGGGACAGAAAGAGGGGAAAAAAAAGAAGCTTAGCTTGTACCTCATCTCCAAAACACACTTATCTTCAATTTGCATTTCCAAATCTTACAGTAACCTTTATCTGTAATGACAGAATTATTCTGATACTTTTAAAACACATATAGCAGCAGTGTAGTTATCTGCTAGACTAGATAGGCAAGTTTCCATTCCCACTCTTCACCAGTACAGTTTATTCTCAAGCCTCCAAGGCCAGTTCGCAGTTGATAGTTTTTATTCTTTTCTTTCTTTTTCTTCTTTTTTTTTTAAGGTCCTCGTCTCTCTCTTTTCCCCATTAAGATGCGAATGGGCTGGTACCTCAGCCAATATGTCTATACATGCCTGAATAGACTTGCAGAAAAGCAGGGTCTCCTTTTGTCTGGGCCCATATGGCTGTATGTCATTCCGCACCGATAGGCAAGGGCTCTTCTCTCTGTGGGAGATTTCCAATAATTGCCAGAACAAATTAAACTGGGGCTTATCTGTTCCTCTTTCTTTTCAGCTTGAAAATGGAGGAACAAGACCAATTTTAACTGGTGACAATGCAGCGTAGAAATAGATTGGATACAGCATGTGTGAAGTCATGTTGTAGACAGCAGTGGCAGGTTACCTCTTTGCAAAGTGAGGTGATGTTGTGCTGCTCGGCCAATCCTTCTAATCTGACAAAGAATAAAAAATGAGTTGAGAGCTTAAGAGCAGTCCATCTAGTCACCACTGCCACCATCACCATAGGTGGAGATGGATAAAGGAGTATTTCAGATCATGTTTGTAGATGTGGCTCTTACGGACATGGTTTAGTAGTGGACTTGGCAGTGTTAGGTAAATAGTTGGACTCGCTCTTACAGGTCTTTTCCAACCTAAATGATTCTGTGATTCTACATTGGAGTGGACTGGGCAGCCCAGAAAAGCAGAGTGGACTACAGTGTGTAAAAAGGACAGATGAGGCATAATTTAAAAAATAGAAATGAAGTGTACAACGAATTTCAGGTATGCGCCTCCCCCATGCACAGCTCCTTCTCTCCTTGTCCCACACCATGTCCATCTTGTGCCTTACTCTGTGGGTGAGTATCACTAAGCACAGTCTTAACCCTTGACAGACCAATAGGGTCTGGAGTTCTGCCCTTTCTCTGTGGTGACTATCTAGCAGTCTAGAGCTGAAAGGAGTATATTAAGAGATAATATAGTAATCTGACACATATTTTTTATATAAAAGAGCTGTCATCTTCCTTTGCAGATGAGATAGAGTTCAAAGTGCTTTCTCCAGGCAAAGACAGACTCAAAGCCATGCAAAAGAAATGAATTCTTTGACAGTGTCTGACAGACAGAAATGTGAACCATCAGATTTGAAAGGGACCCTTCATTCTTAGGGCTGCTGAATGCCAATGGGAAATACTAGGATCTTCTCTTGACCAGCATGATTACTGTTACCAAACGAGAATAAGTCAAACACCTTTCAACATACTGTTGTAAGTCAAGCTCTAAAAAGGCTTCATTCACTGTGAACTATGCTCTCGACTACCACTCTACCTGAGACACTCTCTCCCAGCCCCCTTTCTCACAGTCAGTGAGAAACTAATAGTGAAAAAAAGTCCAGCAGTACTTAGTGCTGTCCTTCTCTTTTTCTCTCCAGCTCTCATGCTCCCATTTCATGTCTGAAAACCAAGAACGAAATTGTGATACGGTCATTAATGAAGAACAGAGGATGTAACTTCAGGTTATTGGAACTGGATGCAACATCTACCGGTAAGTCACTGTCATGTCCTATCTCAACCCACCAGAGAGAAGTCACCCTCATGAGGGAGTTGTAGACAACAATGAAGTCACCCCCAGTCTTCTCTAAGTTGAACAAACCTAGTATCCTCAGCCACTCCCCATAAGTCCATTCACCGTCTTTGTTGCCTTCCTTTGGACATGTTCTAATATTTTTAGATCCTTAAATTGTGGAACCTGAAACTGCACACTGCACTGCAGGTGAGGCCATGTCAATGTTGAGTTGTAGAATACTTGGTGTAGAATTTGGGACAGAATGTTTGCCTACCCCAATAAAGTACAAGGATCTTACTTTAGTCTTTCATAGAGATGAGTTAATTTTAACATCAGACACAAAAAGCAAAAACAGTAAAATAGGTGAAAGCAGTGGGGAAAAAACAGATTAATTAAAAAAAATTAAAATGCAAGGTCACATTTTAAATTTGTAATGTCAATCCTGAGAGCTCCCCTTTGACCTTAATAACTTCTCTAACTTCTGAATCTTAAATAAGCATTTGTTTCTTAAACAGCCCATAACTAAATTAATTACCTAAAAAGAATGTATAATTTTAGATCATTTTAAAATGTCTCTAGAGGAAGCTATGCAAAATTCATAATAGGTTCATTTTCCATTAGGTACTCAGGAAAAAAATTAGCAAAGTGCAAGCTTTGCAGTGTGATCTTCAGTTCTAAAAATTGTGAACAGTCAGCAAAACTGGAATGGCAAATCCATTCTGAATTGACTTTTTTATAGTCACAAGCCTGTGGATTCAACTTTTTCAGAAGCATGCACTTCAGATACTACCATATTTTAATTCCATACATTCTCATTACTAGTTATTCTTTTTGATCAGAGCAGATATGGGCTAGTCACCCATTTGTCCAAAGGACAAATGATCATGTTCAAGAAAGGTATTTTTAGAGCCCAGACAGAACTCAGCTTCTCTGTTTCCAACTTAAAACCACAGCAAAGTCAATAAAACCTATTTTCCAGCAAAGAAAATACAATCCATTTCAGTCATTATGTATTGTCTAGAAACCTTCCTTTCTTAGGAGGAGTCAGTAAAGGGGATTCCATGTCTATAAACAGGCTAGATTTTCATTGGCTTTAATTAGTGCCACGCTGGAGAAATCTGAATATGGACTAAAATGGTTCTTTCTTTTTATAAATAGAGAAATGCAAAAATAGAAAATAAATTCTTGAAGAAATATAAAGATAGAATAGCAATTGCACATCAGACGAAGTTACAGATGACATCTGAAGTGTTTGCCAATACAAAGGGAAGAAGAGGCATTGCTCACGGGAGGTATTAGCATCCATCTGCCTGCCCACTGGTGACCTCTCTTCAGAAATGCAGGAAGACAGGACTGACTTTGCTCATTGTGGCACAGAATCTGCCTGGCCTGCTATTCCGAACAGGAACAAAACCAACCACTTCAAAAGGTGTAGGATGCCTGGCCAGCCAGCCATGTGGCTGGACAGAGAACAAAACTTTCCCAAACCAGTCACGGTAGAATTGATGTCTGTTGGTTCTTTATCATCTCACTGTGGCTGTTGTTACAGGCTTAACAAATCCTTGCTGCATTCGTAATGAGCGCAGCAGTAGAGTAGCAAAAAGCAGGTTTGTGCTGGTGGGGTCGTGGCTGCCCTACTGTTCCCCATCCTTGGAGATGGACAATCCTATTGGAGGGCTCCCTGGCCAAAGGCTTTCTTCCATCCTGGCAGTCCTGGGAGGAGGTGCAGGGTGCCTCAGCAATGAGGCAGCATTTCCAGCCACACCAGAGGTGGCAGTGCCTCGCTCACCCCTTCTCCCCTTCTGCTTGCTACTGTTGGTTCAGATAATTTCTTGCACCGTGTCTCCCTTCAAAAACTAGAGGCAATGGTGAATGCACAGGAAAAGGGACCTCCATTTGGGTTGGAGCAAGAGATCCTGACTGGATGGAGAGCCCCAGCCTTCAGTGCAAGAGCAAGTGGTGCTTAAGGGTGGGAGCTCTCTTGCTCCTGTGACTGTGTTGCTTATCTCAGTTCACTACTCCATGCAGCTACTTAATTTATCAGCACTTTGGTCTACAAATGATTTCAAAATTTCCTTCCCCTCTGCAGCTCTAAATTAGTAATTTTTGAACATCAGGCCAAAGATGCTTGGCTTTCCTTTAATAGGACAACTCAATCCTTTCTCCTGTCTGTTGAAGACTGCCTGTTTTGCTGTTTGATGTACTGAGTCAGAAATGATACTGAGCTGATCTTGACAAGCTTTGTGGCTGTTAACCTCATGTTTACAGCTCTGAGCTCTCCAAAGGCCACTGTGGCTGCTAGGGTTTTCTCTTCATACACTCATAAGAATTTTTTTCCTGATTCAGCAAATCTTTAACTATCAAATAGAAATAGACCCGCCCTTCCTCGATGCATCCTGCAGTAGCTTTTAAGCACTCATGTCACTCTGCATTATGATTTCTGGGGCTTTTAAAAGGTAGGGAAGGGCTGGAAAATGTCAAGAGTGGGAAATCCCTGAGGATCGCACACTTGCCACAGATACTTCTGCAGATGGCATGCTCTTTCTTCTGAACAGGACGTTAAAATGAGGTCTGGCTTATATGAGGCTATTAAAAGATGCAGCAGTCCTTTCAACCAGGACAGTGAAGTCTGCTGTGTCCTTTCCAAATTCCGAATCAGTTAATAACGTGTAAGGCACCGTGCAAAGTTCCACCAGTAGATGTTTGATTCCTGCTAATACTTTCTGCCTAACTAAATTTTATCTGTTGTTTCATCTGTGTGCAGTAGTCATCTGTGGTTCCTACCCTGGCCTATTTGAGAGTTTACATCCTCTTTCAGTGCTGCTCTCCTTTATTCCAGATGTGATCTGGGGAAAAATGAAATTATTCTTGCACATATAAAACCCATAGAGATGATAAGTTTTATAACTGTATGTTAATTATTCAACACTAGTAGTATCACACATACTAATGTTTTCTTCAAACTATAGTGTACCCCACTGAGCCGTAAAGATATTAAAGAGCTGTAGTTTTTCGTATAAGTTTGGCACAGAACTCAAATGAATTTCACTAAAAAGGTGTGATCAAGATCAAATTTTATGAATATAAAATCCCTTCCTCATCTAGGGATGAGTTTAGAGAAGGAAGCAACAAAGAGATCGAAAATATGCATTGTTGATAGCTTATAGTGCACCATGAAGTCTTTGCATCAGATAGAGCACAATTCAAAACCAGCCACTAAAGCACATCACCATATGCACAGCAAGGATGCTGAGATTGCTGCTGAGCACAGAACTGCTTCACCCTGGATTTGCAATTATCCTATAGGCTGTCCAGCCTGATTAACTACTGACGTCAACAAAAATAGTGACTGGAAATTCCCGCAGCTAAATATATTTTTTCCCTATAAAGCTGCTTTGGTTCTAAATATAAAGATCTCTGCACAACCATGTGAAACAATCAACTACCAGCAGTAACGCTTAATGGCTCTGTTCAATGTAAACTGTGCACTTAGGAGTGATCATGGTATAATTATAGAAAAATGCAGTAACAAATAAAGCTTTAAAGAAAAAAAGTGCTCAAAATCAGACAGTAAGTTGGAAATGATGTTGTGAATCTCAGGTAAATGCAATACAAACTGCAGTAATTTTAAATAGAGATAGCAATAAAAAAGCTCTGGTTTTAGGTTGTTTTGAATGTGTTGGTGAGCATTCTGCTGTTGTGTCGTTTTTTTCGAAATTCTACCAACAGACACTATTAAAAGGAAATAAGATTAAGTTGTAAAAAGGAATATTCTGCAGTGGTAATCACAACAGACTAAATGCCCATTCCCAGTTTCAAATGGGAGGCAGTTAGGAGCTTTCCACTCAGTGAAAAGGAATTATTAATGCTGGGATTGTTTTTCTTTGCATGCTTGAAAAAATCCAAGGTTGGAGAGAAATGATGGGCTATAGGCTGTCAGCAGTGAGTTGAGAAAGGTTGTTGGATGCGCCCCTGCTGCTAGTTAGAAATGTGTTTGTGTATATGCATGTGATGTTTGTGTACCTAGATGTACATGGGTATATATTTTTAGGATATTTTATAAGTCATATATATATTTAGGATATATTTTTTACCCTAACATCTTTGTATCAAAGAAGAAAAGGCAGTCTCCCGAACACACGTGGCAGAAAAGGCAGAGCAGGAAACTGCTGTCGGCCAGTAGGGAAACATTATGTACCATGTATAAATCCAACATCTTCCTTGCTGGCCTTTTTATTAACAGTGACTGGAAAACACAGTGATCACTGCAAGCAGGAGATGAGTGTGGTTAAGTTCAAAACCATTTTATGTTTTAGATGTGGCACCACATTAACATGAAGAAAATCATAGGAGTTCATGCTCAATTATTTAGATTTGTCTCATCTGCCCAGACTGAAGAACAGTGCAGGGTCACGGAGCTGTTATCTCAAGTCTTTTATGTCAACAGATGACAGGATTTTTGTTACACAGGAAAATCGTAGATACATACATCTTTGGGGGTTTGATGACTACACAATCTGCCTGCACTCTGCAGCAGTACATGAAATATGCAGCCCATGCCAGCTTCTCAAAAGGCACATCCCTGGCACATGTGGTGAGCTCCAGTCTCATCAGAAGATAAGATGCTGCACATCATTAAATCAGTACCAATCAGCCACCTATTACTGGTGCAGGAGAAAGGCCCATTCAACAAGTGTTCCCAGTACGGAATAATCAATCACTAATAAGGAGCACTGCACTAATTTCTACATTATGAAACATATTACCAAAAACCCCATCTCCAATGCTACTGAAACTTGAGCACAACCACTAGCATAACATATCAAAAGCTACCTGGACTTAGATATTTGGATTAATAATTGTGCACTTATTTAAGGGCCCTCAGCACTGACAGCTCCTAAATGAAGTATCCAAAGACACATTAACTGATCACTGTGACATGCTTGGGGTGGTACAGTAGCAGACAACTTCATTGTGAAAATGTTTGCGTGCATCTTAGAACATTTTAGTCTCTAGTTAATGTGATTAAAAACATAATTTTCCCCAAGTATAACATGCATTTGCAGAAGTAATTTCCAGTTGAAACAAACACTTTCCTCCAGGCCTCCCATTATAAATAAAATCTTCAAATCTTCAAGCATTATTTTTTTCTTTCTTTTTTTTTTTCTTTTTTTTTTGTTGTCTATTGGAGAAGTGGGCAGGATAAACAGAGCTGAATAAGAAAAGGTTAAAGATTAGCAGGTTTCTCAGGCAGTCTTGCAAACACTAGAGACACCTTACCCTGGTCTGTGCAAGCACAAAGTTGCTGTTCTGAAGAACTAGCCGTATGGAAAATTTCTCTCTTTGACCAAGGAAAGAAGGAAACTCTGGGGCTACTTCAGCCCTGCCTACCATCTCACTACGGTGGACTCTTGCAGCTACCTTGATTTCTCACTCCAAGCAAGACAAGGTTTTTATGCAACTTTTTTGTACCTTCCTCTGGACTCCCAAACCTTCTGCGCTCCAGCCTCTTCAGTGCAGACAAAACATTCCTTTCTTTTGTCTTTTGTGAGTCTCAGAGTTCACTTGTCTTACACACAATGGGGCACTGATGTCTGACTGTAAGGATGGCATTCAATGTTTGCTGGGACCTATTGTGCCCATATACAACTTTTCTAGGCTCTGCAGATCTTCAGGATGCCCAGGACTTAGACCGCTAGCAGACGAGCAGCCTCTGAATGACAGCATCGCTGTAGCCTGCCATTTTTGCAGCCTCAAAATACAGATGCATATCATACTGCTGGGAGTAATACCACATGCACCACCAACCTTGAGAATAAAGGATTTTTAGCTGGATTTCCCAAAGAAATGCATTTACAGCAGTTTCTTTCTGCCTGTCAGTCCTCATCTAATAAAATTGGAATCCATTTATCCAATTTCAACCCTATTTGACAGAGATGTTATACTGTATAAGGAAGAGGATTATGTGAGATATACCCAAAGGACTTATTTTCCACAGAAACTTTGTATATGCATACATTTGGGTTGAGAGCAAGCTCTTCAAGAATATATCCTTCTTTAATGTGCCACATATATGCTGCTTGCATGGTTGTGTAATGGATGCAATCTTTTTAATGTGTATTTACAGACAGTTTAAAATATGCACTGGGATCTTAATTTGGAACTAGAATGATAGTATGCAATTAAAATCTGAAATGAAATATAGCAAGAACATTGTAGGTTGTAATTGCAATTATTACCAGTAAAAAGACTATGTGCCTGAGATATGGTCTATCTATCATTTTGTGAGTGAAAGTTCTTCAGGGAAAGAACTGCTATTTGTTATGAGATTGTACACTGGCAGTCACAGTGGTCACCTTAATCCTCTCTACTAATATAATAAAGATGAGCTCAGTTGAGTCCAGTTGAGTTAAGCTAAGTTAAGGGAAGATAAAACCAGGCAGCATCAAAGGTGACCATGAGTGATGCTAGAGGACTTCCCCTAACTTTAGAAAGTGGCACCAAGACTGCATCTTCAGCAATCCCTGTGTGGTAAAAGTTAGTGACCTTTTAATGGTGACAGTTATATGAAGTGGTTTGAATAATTACCCATGAAAAGATCCTTTTATATATCTTTACAGACATCCTGCAATGAGATGCTCTTTTGTGGCATTTTCATTTCCATTCTAAACCATATTAATGATTCACTGAGTTGGAGAATCAGATGGAAAAAAAAAATCAAAAACGCAACAAAACAATTTGCGGCTTCTAGGGCTATTGCCTGGAGGCTTTGCCTCAGAAACAGCTGAGCACCCTCTGCAGCCATGGTGGGTGAGGGCTTCTCCAATGGGGTCGGGAATTTGGGGCGCTCCACCTCTCACAGGACCATCTCACTCCACTGCAAACAGTCCCAGACATATGATGGGGAACGATCATCTGAAACAGCTGCAAACAGCAGTAAACAAGCTGCAAACAAACCTACTTAGGGAAATGCTCATTTAAGTTTGCAAATAATTGCTTTTATTTAATTCAGCACGTAGCATATTGCAACAGAAAAACAAAATAGGTGAGAAGGGAGGAAGATTAAATTTTGAGAAAAGGAAACTGTAACAAGCAAAAGGAGACACCTTAAAGCTCTAAAGCAGTTTAAACCAGCAAGGTGTTTCTGCTTTTTCTTACAGCTGCGTTCTCTTTTTCTCACACACGTTCAAGGAACTGTCTACACAGTAAGAAATATCCTGCCCACAGAGAAGAGGAATATGAACTTAAATATATCTGCATGCATTTTCAGGAAATCACTGAGGTGAGGGACCCACTTGTATTAATTTCATCAAACTCTGCTGCATTATTATCGTCCTGCAGGAAAGTTAAGCCTACACTGATCTAAAAGTCTTTCATTCAAAAGACAGATCCCAAATCAGTATTTCTTTTCTGTTATGCATTTTTCAACATGATAGAATAAAAAATATATTTGGAGAATGGAAGTAGGCTCCACAATGCCCACACAGACCTGTACAGGATATGAAATGAAAATTTAGAAGCACTTTACCCCACGTTCTTTTAGCCTTTTGGTGAAGCTTAAAACAGCAGTGATGACATCTGATAACAAATATCAGTGTTCATCTTTTCAGGGAAAAGTAACCTCAGATCACTATGAAGCTGAGGCTGAAACTTAGTTTTGTGAGAGGTGGTGTTCTCACAAGACTGAAAGAGTCTCAACCAACCTTAACTTTTCCTCTGCAATTTGTTCATGGCTACATATTATCAGACAATACTCCAAGCTCTGTTGTGGGTGGAGAAGGTTCCACTTCTTTGAGGTTGTTTACCTCAGGTGGCGTAGGGCATCAAAAATTAAACCTCTGAAGCAATCAGATGATTGTACCTTTTCCAGGAGTCAAAATACTCTGCTAAAAAACACCCCAAATGACAACAATACTTCAACATCAACATTCTTAATACTATAAGCATCTCATTCTTGTGAGAAATGAAAGAGGTGGGTTAGAAGAAGGGAGGCATATTTTTTTCATGGTCTAAGCAGATGTTGCAAAGACCATGAGAAGCACAGAGCCTAGGAACTCATAAGGAAACGAACATCATGAGGTTCTTTCCTGACATTTTTTGCCCACAGTCCATATTTTCACAAATTCACTCGATCTGATACCTTCTGTCTTTAATTAAGATGTTGGCAGGTAAAGTTTGCTCAAGTTTATGCCAGAGGATTTATTCTAATCTCTTCCTTTTATGATATGCTTATCTGGAGGAGCAGAAAAATGATTCACCAGTACTCTCATAAATGTGTTGGAAGCCCCTGTGAATCTGGGCAGAAAAGGAACATCACTCAGACACATCACCTCTAAATTAATCAATGTTTGCTGTCTGCCACACACTCTGACATCCTGACTTGTAGTGAGTGGGAGTGAAGTCAACAAGCAGTCCCACTGAGGCCTGTGCCATGATAGCTGGAGCCGAGGGAGATCACTTTGGAAAGTCTGAGGCAACAGGGCAGAACTGGTCTATAAGTCACAGGCCATATTCATCAGAAAGTCAGAAGTGGAAAAAAAGCATCAGTCTAGACTGTTTCTAACACAGCTACTCAGCCAGGGCCAAATTTGCCATTGATGCATATTAAGAAAGTACTTTATGAATAGCTCAAAGAATAAGGTAGCCCTCAGCATGAATACATGTATTGCAAACCCACCACAAGCAGGGAAAAGTGCTGCTTAAACAATACCCAGTGAATATGCTATTCAGCTGATCTGTATGGTGGTTGTTTTTAAAAAAATCAACAAAACCTCCCCCTCTATTCCTACTATTCAGATAGTTCTATTTATCACAAATGGTACAATACGTCCCTGCCATTTTAGGCAACCAGCAGCCCAACCCATGCCAACAGTACATCTGGGGCACAGTATGTCCTATAATGAAGGGCTCCCAGCACCCATGTAGTCTCTTTCAATGCTTCTCTGTACCTGCTACTGATACAAAGGACTCAGAGGTAACTCCCCTCTCCCTCACCAACCTCTCCCTCCTTTACACACTACTCCCCACTTCCCCTTTGACCAGACCACAAAGTCATTCAGGATTTTTCTTACGCATTTTGACTGCTGCAGCATTTTTTTTTGCCCTCCTCTCCTTTGCTCCAGCTCTGTAGGCCATTTGTTAGCAGCCTGGTTTATCTTTGCAAGCTAAATGGAAGGTGCTGTTAGCGCATTCAGCTGGAGATGGGCAGAAAGAGCCAGCCACAGCCTAACAGCATTCACATTGTGCACAAAGCTGGTCCATGGTCTTGCTACCCCAAACAGTCTCAGGACTGAAACACTTGCCTTTGTCAGAAGCTGTGAATGTTTGGCTTTAATTAAGCCCAACAAAGACACATTGGGGCTCAGCAGGCTTGTGGTTTAGATGCTAAGGTAAGAAGGTAAGGCATCACTCCATTCTGTGCATTAAAATGAGAATTCAGCATGAACTGCATCATTAAGGACTCACAGGAGAAAAAAAATGCAATTGAATTAAACCTGACAGCATAATGCAAAGAATCAACAGCTTTATTTGCTGTGTAACGATGATGGTACTTTTTTCATTTCATTATATGTGAGTCATAACCGGCTTTGTGTTGGCTTAATTGTACTCCTTAGCAAGTAAACTGAGGCATGCAATTTATAGCAGCAACACCTGTTAGAGAAAGCTTATTTAAGACTATCATAAATTGGTCCTGAACAATGAAATGAATTTGCTTCCAATCCAGCACACTAGATTATTAAGACATCACATTATGTTTGTATGTTGCTGTTTGTTTTTGTTTTGTTTTTTTTTTTTAATTAACAATAATATAATAAAGATTTCTTTTGACTGACAGGACAGAAAACCAGAACAACCTTGTAGCAATGCAGCTTGTGATATGAGCCCCACAATGACCTGTTTCAGTTTTCACGTTTGGGATTGTGCAGTAAACCCTGCATCCTTCTGTCTCTGTAAAGTGACTCCAGCTTTTAGCAATGGTTGAACACACAGTATTTATTGCCTTTCTTTTTCATGACCTCTACCAAAAGTATCATATAAAAGAAGCAGAAAGAGAAATAGAAGTGGGTGAGAAAGGAACTCAGAGGAGCCAGCTGAGGGAGGAATGACTGTCACAAGACTGAAGTCATTGTAGGTGTTTTTTTTAAAGCAAAGTAGTGATGGAGGACACTCATTCATTTTTTTCTGAATCATACGGAGTGATTCAGTCTTAAAGAGGTTTGGCTGTGCTGTATCTGGGAAGGGACACAGCTGCAAATGAGTTTCAGTAGACTGCGCATGGAAGGAGGCATTGTGAAAATGAGAAACAGGTCTGAGTTAGCCAGTGACTAGTTCCTTTGTCTTTATTTCTCCTATTCGCCTGGATTGTTTCATCCATGTTTTTTCCTTACCCTCACTGCCTGCCTCTGTGTTAGTCTGGGTCTTTTCAGCAGCCTCCCTTTTTCCCCAACATCCTGGTGTGCAAGTTCAGCAGTGTAGAGCCCTACAGGTACCTGGGGTGCTCCTGACTCTTCCAGGACCCAGCTGAAAGCCCGGAGAGGAGTGAAGGTGCAGGCGCAGCCACATCCATCCTGGGCTGAGCTGAGTCCTGAAGTGCAGACAAAATGGGCAGGTGCCAGGGACCGTTCTGGCACACATCCTGCTGTAAGGACAAGGATGCCAAGTGCTATTTCTGGTCCTCAGCTTTGGCCTGAAGTGGCAGCTTACTTCTATTGAAATAGATCCGGTTTGCTTTTGTCCAAATGCTCTCTGTTCCCTCTTCAGCATCCTGCTTGTGCCACTGCTGGACATTCAATAGTTCATGTACCAGGGAACTGAGAGGATACATAATTACTACTGTCATTCCCAAGTTGCCTTTATTTTACAGGTCTGCCCTTAATTCTGTTTTCAACTACCAGGGATTGCACATTTCAATATTATTCTGAATTGCCAAAGTGAGGAGCTTTGAAAAGCCACATCGCAGCTGAGGTCTAATATTGTTTTCCTCTAGTCAATAGATGTTAGCTGCAGAGAGGTGTTGAGGTAGGCCTGACAATAGGGTGTTTGCATGGAAAAGGCAGATTTTCACGGCGTTGTGTAGAACCTGCAGATTTCCTTGGGGACCTAGTGAATTAAACATTAAGCCTACATATACTATGGTATATATAGCTCCATGATTAAATTCAGTAAAAAAAAAAAAGTAAAAAGACATTTACATGTGAAGACCTGAAAGATCTCTATGTCCTGCAAAATAATTGGGAGTGTTAAAACTCAGCGTTATCCTAGGAAGTTCTGCTACAGCAAAAATCGCATCTTGGGTGTCTATATTTGTTACTTCATGCTGATTTTCTGCATAACATGCATCCAGCTCAAGAGTAAGTTGCATATTTTTTTCCCTACTGCAGACCTTGCAAATCATGTGTAGATCTCGACCAGCAATATCTCTTACACAGCTATCAAGCATGAACAGCTAATTTGCCAAACTATGTCACTGTTGAACCTCATGCAGTTCTTTAGGCCTCCCTGCAATTAGGCAGGCTGTGACTAATTAGCTGTCTGTAAACACTTCTGAAGATGATGCATATGATGTACTAGAATCCTCAGCTTCTGTCTGCCCACCTTCATCAAGTCAGGAGGGCTAACTAAAGGAAAAGCAGTAGAGAAACTCAAGCGTTTTGTTGGACCCCTGAGCAAGATGCCCTTTTTATGTGGTAATTTTTCAGAGTGAAGTTACATACAAATGGAAAAAAAATTCTCCTCCTCCCCTGCTTTTGGCTACTGAATGCCGTATTAGATGCTTCACTTCCAGTGGAAGAGGGATCCCTGACAGAGGACCATCAGCCTCTTCGAATGATAATTTGGGATCTTTACTCCAAATATTAATGAGCCCTTTTCTCATACAAAAGGTCAGGAAGGATTTTAAAGGAGCAATGGATTAAAATATATTGCCCAGTTCTTCCCATTATAGCTTCTGGGAGTAACCAAGGAAAGTGATTTGTGAGCAATTATCATCCGTTCCTATGCATTCAGGCAATCATACACAGCCTGAAGATAAGAACAAAACATGGCCATGAAGGCATTGGGAAATAAGCCACCTTCTTTTCAAGGTGCTTATTTTGCTAACATTTGCTACTGATACAAAGGCAAGAAATATGGGTAAAAGGGCATCATCCATATTCCTAATGAGGCTCTGAAGATAAATACACACAAAGGTTGTCAGCACCTTGGATAGCAGGAAACCAGAGAGGTAGACACCACTATTTATCCAGAGTTGGTATTTCAGTGCTGGCACATGCCTGTCTTTTTTGTGCCTGAAGGGAAAACTAGAGAGACTCTAACAGCCAAGACCTCTGAAGGCCTGTCTAACCCAGTGAATCACAGTTATTTTATTTTAGTGGAGGACTAGCACGCGACTAATAATAAACCTAAGTAATATGCCAGGACTGGTTTTGCAGGGATTTATGTTCTGCAAGTTGTAATGCTTTAAATACAAAGGAAAGAAAAGGTTAGTTTTGTTTTTCTTCTTCTGAACTTTAAGTAAACAAATAGGGAATTGCAGAATTAGAAAGAACCTTTATGTTCAAAACAAAAGACTTGACTCACTTTGAATAAATAACATTTTCCTGTACTTAAAGATCCATTAAGTAAGATCAAGTTGCAAGGTCCTGATTGTGATCGGATAGCTGTGGTATGTTAACAGCCTTTGTCTGTATGTGAGTGGGAGTACAGAGAGGGAAAATACTTTAATAGAAAATAAAGCAAACAGCACTGCTTTGTTTGCAAGAATATTTAGAGTCTGAAGACGAGTGAGGTAAATAGTTGCTTTTATTAATAGCAGCAGATCAATGTCACTAGATTAGCAGAAACTGAGAATAAAGCAAACAAAAAGAAGAACATCTCTGTCTAGTCACACCCTCTCTCCCCACTGCTGAGCACAATCCCAGTCTATGAATGGCAGCAGAAACATACCCTGCCAAGTATCGGCTCAAATTTGAAGACATGATAAAATTTTTCCCCCAGTTTAAAACCTAAACAGAAATGTAGCCATCTGCCCACACTGAGAATAGGCATGTTTTCTGTATGGATATAAGAGCATATGAACAAGTGGATGATTCAGAATGGGGCACAGCTACTCTTCGGCTCTCCATTTTTCTTCTGGGAAGAGTAAATTAATCCAGCCTGAGAGAGGCTGGCTTTCTATCTGGTCTTGGCCAGGGAATAGTTGCGCAGCTCCAGTTGCTTCGCCCATACCCACGGTGAGACGCAGGAGGTAGAAGGCAGGAGCTCCTGTTTTTCCTTCTGGGCTGGAGCCAGAAAATGATCTGAGAAGCAAAGGCATGGAAGCAGGACATGCAGCTGGAAGTTTTTGTGGGTCCTGAGAGCTAGTTACCAGGCTGAAAGCTCTGAACCCACTGGGGGGTCTTTGGGCTTGTTTCTTCATTGGGGATGGAGAACGCTAAACCTCACAGGCTGGAAAAGGCTGTATGAACCCCTGTCCTGTCAGCATGTCAGTATAGAAACTTCCACATAAAAAGGAAAATGAGAGATAATTATGCAGGCAGTTCAATGTGAATACAGCAGTGCCTATAGCAGAATTTTGCCTTCATATCCGCCTAAAAAGTCCCACAGTCTTCATAGCTTACACAGTTGTGTCATTTAGAAAGAAAAGGTGCAATTTGGCATCAATTCTTTACAGATATCTGAAAACTATCTGTAGGACTAGCAAAAATAATCAGATTTGTAAATTACTAAAGAATGAATAGTGTAACTTCTGAAAATTGTAGTTCAAGACATTAAAATAATAACTACCAAATTATTCTCTTGACAGTCCTTTCATTACATCTTTAACATTTGGTTTTTAATCTTAAGCACCTACCATGAGATTAACACATCTGAGAATTTCCATTTATTGTTCTACATAAGACTGTAATATCAGTGACAAAACCTTTGCTCATATTTGGGTTAAAACCCTGAATGATTTGATACATTTCTGTATTTTACCTTTCCTAGAAGATCAATAATCATCAGCTCCTGAAGGAAGTTAACTAATCAGATCACATATTTCTATAAGACCATTGTTGACTTCTGTGAAACTGCAAAAGGGTTTCTGTTTTGCAAATCCACACACAACCAAATTTTTCGGTACTGCTAACTGTTGTAATAAGATTCTCAGTCATAAAGAATTCAGACTTCAGCATAGGATGTTATGAGCAGATGATTTGCTACTGTAATAAATAATGAAACCTAAATTATACTTAGCAAACGACTGAACAAGTTCTCTTTAAGTGACCCATTATCCTCTTCAAATTATCCTGTTCACATGGTATATTTCAAAATTCATGGGTATCCCATTTCTTATTTTACACTGGACATAATTTGAGAGGGGGAAAGTAAGGTATATACTTTCTTTGGGTTCATCACCTGTACATGTCCAGGAGGAAATAATTTGCGACTAGCAGTTCTAAGGTTGTAATGGATCACACCCTGAACAAGACTCAAAAATGTCCTACAGGTACAAGAAAAGAAAATGCCATAGTGGGATGTATGAACAGGGGAAAAGCAAGACATCTGAAACAGCCCTTCTTCTTACACTTGGCACTAAGAAAGATTCACGTGGGGTTGCATTCCGGTATGGGCACTGTGCTTCAACCAGTGTGTAGCTCAACTGAGAAAGGGCAAAAGCAAACACTGAGGCAGATTAAAGGTCTGGAAAACATGACTTCAGAGGAAATTCTGCAGTTAATTAGCCTGAAGAAGAAAGAACTAAGAAGGCAGCATCGTAACAGTCATCAAACGCATAAAAGTATGTTGTGAAGAAGAAAGGCACAATCCGCTGTCTGCCCACAGTGGGCAGCCGATGCAGGATGCCTTTCTGACAGCGAGGAGGGATCGAGTCAGGCATGAGAGACTTTGCAAGAACAAGGCTTATCAAGCATTGCAGCAGGTTGCAGGGGGAGGCTCTCATACCTCCATTCCTTTTAACCAGGCTGAACTGGAGGTATAATTAGTCCTGTGTTCGGGCAGGGGTGGCTTCTTGTCCCTGCAGCCCTGATTTAATTACATTTTATAGAGATACAAAGATGCTGCTAAGCCAGTGCACAGCACTGACACTCCTCTCACACTCCTGCCTATGCCAGTGGCTGTAATGGAGGTTTCAGAGGATGTGCAAAAGCACTCTGACACACAACAGTGGAACAAACTGGATGTCAAAAGCATGTTAGATTTGGCTTCCTCTTGGAAAAATACATCTTAATGATATTGTATTTTTAAGATGACCCGGAGTAACAATAGACATTTTCAATGTACATATACATTTCTAACCTTTCAGCATTTTCCACTAGACTGTTGGCCTTGGTGATAGCTAGTGGCAACAAATTTCACATTTAACTGTGCTTTTGGGTAAAAACATATCCCATCTTAGCAGTTAGTTGTATGTTATAAAGAAAAGGTAATTAGGAGTTCCCAAGTTGCCTCCTCTATATTACTCATTACTCAGTATACTTTTATGACGCTCCATCTAATTTAACTGCCAGACTAAGCAGCTTCAAGATTTTCACTGTCTCTTCATATGGAAGTCTTTTTGTATCTGTAGTAATTTTCATCACTAGTCCCTGAATCATCTCTGTTGGACACTATATGCAAATCTCTTTTTTTTCTGACTGAACAAGGGAACAAATGTATGGTTTTGTTGGATTGGTTTTTGTGGTGGGTTATTTTTTTGGGGGGGGGGGCGGAGGGTGTTTGTGGGTTTTTTTTTGTGTTGTTGGCTTTTTTAGGGGTGGAATTTTATGTTCATGTTTGCTTTTAGAACATTTTTTGCATGGCTGATTTTGCACAGCTTTCAAAATATATGGCTACAGTGGAGGAATTACAGACAGTTCTGAGAGCTTGTTCTAAACTCAGGAAAGAGTGCATGCAAGGCATATTGATTTCTTTTCTATATTGATCCTTCCTCATTACTTAACTCTCAAGGCCATAAAATCTGATAGTTAGAAAAAATCGTAATAACTTATTATTAGCTTATTAGAATTTCTATTACAGGTGGTATGTGTTCTTCCATTTTAAAAGAATAGAAAAAATCCTGAATTCAACATTAGTCTTTTCTCTCATAAAATTAAAAGTTAATGTAAATAAACATAAAGAAATAAGGAAGAGCATCCAAAATACAGTATGCTCTGTTCTGCTTGTCCACTATGTATGGATAGAAGCCTTGCATTTCTTGTCCTTGCTCTGTCTTTTTAAGAACTGTGAAGATTTTTCAACCAGTGAATAATAGTGATAATTCACACATTTGCTTCAATGTTACACTTCTGCTCCAAATGAAATTGCTAACATAAGTACAGGCTTGACTCCTAACACAGACAGACAGAGGCTAGAAAGACATGACTGCATGCTGAACTCAATGACACCTCCATACCCTTGCTAGAACAGCTGACTAGCAATGTAAGGAATACAAAACTGCCCCCATCAGCAGAAGTAATAGTGGCAGGAGGGTTTGACAACATCAAGCAGGTGAGAAAGGTTCCCACAGGGCAGAACATCCCAAAGCCATCTTCAGTGGCAAAGTGAATCTCAAGCTTTCTTAGCATACGGTTATGCCTCTGAGATGTATCAAACCCTGCCTTATGAGGTAACAAATCATCGCATTTAAAAAAATATTTCAATGACAAAGTTACTATTGTGAAAGGTGATCATACTCTGAGCATACTCAGGAAAAGTACGGGCAAAAACACTCCTGGGCATACTCACTTTGTCTGCCTTCAAGTCCTTTTGTCACAGAACTACAACATAAAGGATGACATTTTATTGGAACTTCTTACTGATTTGCATTATGGCTAGAAGTAGACGCAGAATTCTAATATCTTCTACGGGTTGCCTGGCATTTGAGGGCTTATGTCAGATCTTTTGGGTTATATGAATAGTTCCTTTGATGTAATGATATTCCTTATTCTTACAAGAGCTATTTAAAAGACAAAGAAAAATCTCATTTCAAAATGTGTAGTTAATGAAATAGGAGCCTGTATCACCTAATGCATTGTGCATTTCATAAATATATATTGCAAGTTAGGAGAGACAGCTTTTAACATTTCCTGTGCTCATCTCAGTCTAATTCTTTGAGATCTTCTGGGTCACAGTAACTTTTTTCTAGAAATATGGTCATAGTGTTGCAGCTGATCTGCCTTTTGGCTATTACATCAATGCAGATAGCCCATAAAGAGAGTACCTGGACTTAGAGCTCCCAAACTTTGGGTACTGAAGGTATACAAGTATATGTTTTATTTACTTGATAATTCATGTATCAAACTACAGTGTAGAACTGATTAATGTATCACTGGCTGCTCCTAAAACTCTACAGGCCTATCATGACTGCATGCATGTTGGATTGCAACCTGTGAGTATTTAAATCTGGCAGGGCTGTTTTTCTTCACTTTATAGTATTTACACAATAACTGAGCAGTTGTGAGTAAGAAACTACTTTTTTTTGAAGTAACATGAATTGAGTTCAGCCTGTTGCTCAAAACTGACCAATACAAGTCAGCAAAGGTCATGGAGAACAATGAGGCGTCCAGTTGACTAAGACTGGGAACTCTGCTGAAGTCTGAGCAACAAGCACAAGAAAATAAGACCAGAAATCAGTTGTATAAAAACAGTGTGCTGGCAAATAAGCTACTCCACCCACCATTTCCCTTGGGAGGCCTATATTTGAAAGCTGATTGGAAGGAAGTATAATTAGTAACATACAAGTAAGCAGACAGTAGTGTGTGTGATGGGGATATCTCCTCTGATCACAGGATGCACCCTGACATTGCAGGATCTTACTTTTCCTGATCCTGGAAAATTCTGGGATTGAACCATGGCCATCAACAGCTCTTTTGATTCAGGATTAGCTCTGGCAAGTATTTATTGTGTATTGAATGAATTTAATGAATTTCTAGTTCTCCCTCTTCTTTTTATTGCTCTTTCCCATCTCCATCCTTATTTGGTTGGGATTCTTGTTGTTGTGTTTTGGTTATGTGTTTGTTTTATGGCTTTTTTTTCTCCCATGCTCCTTTTTTTTTTTTTTTTTTTTTGGTGTGATTTGGATGTTCTTGCATACATTTGTATATGCTTTTTGACATGCCTATGTCTTTTTGTGTGAGTCTGATGTGCTTGGTTAAGATGGCAGCTTTGGTTGCTGCACTGAGCATACCATCAAAGAGGGAGCTATTAGCAAGTCAGCCCAGCACCAGTCCAAAGATGCAGGCTCTTGAAAGGGCCAAGAAGAATGTGCGAGTTGCCTGCCATTCTCTAGCAGCACTGTTGCAAATAAGAGCCAGTCTCAGAGACCAAAACATTTTTTTTCTTTCCTTGGTGCTCTTTGCTCCTTCTTTGGTGCACATTTTGTCCCTTTTTTCTTGCCTTCAGGGAACCTAAGATGTGACAAAACAGCTGCAACCCAGCTCAGATGGCATTTTGGTTTTTCTTTAACAGCAACAATTACTATAATCTCTAATATCAGCCAATGGTTACCAAATGGTCTTTTTACAGCTAAAGTCTAAGGAAATGTGCTAAATTACTAGAAAGAAGTTACTTTGCTGTTTATATATCAGATGCATTAATCTTTATCTTTTCTTATTCTGCATATTTAATAAAGGATGATAGATTTTTAAGTTAGTTGTTTACCACTGTATTAAGCAGTCTGAGATTTCTGTCAAAAGCATAAATGTATTTAATTTTCTAATTTTCTTCAGTGACAAGGTCATGTTAACGCCTGTAGACCAGGCGTTACCCAATGAAACCAACACATAATTCAGCTGTTTTTTCCCTTCATGCCAGGCTGTGTCCCAGGAAGCACAGAGGGTACTTTACATAAATCAGACAGTGATTTGTTAGCACATTTTCCATTTCCTAATTTCTCACAGTGCTCACATCCAAATAACTTTCCTGATCTCCCTTCAGACTACATCTTAATTACGTTTTCTCACGGTGGAAGTTTCTTTCAGTCTCAAGGATGGTGATGGAGTATCACCATTCTCCTCTCCAGCAAAGCAGACTTCTCCTGACCAGGTCCCAGCCACAGGTTCCAATGGCTGCTTGTTCTCCCAGAGGAACAGAGGTCCTGTCTTTACAAGTCTAGCTCACTCATTCATTCCTGGACCATGCTCTTCTCCTTCTTCTGGCTGCACCTGGGGGGCCCACCCTTGACACTGTAGAGCTGGCTTCCCATCGGCCTCCAACAGGGGGGAATGAAGCTCAAAACCAAGGTCATGCCTGTGCCCTGGATGAGCTGAGCTGCTCTTGCACATGAGGCCCAGGAAAGTTGGGGTGCATGATGGTGTAGTGCAGGGACCTCTGGGCACATTCCAGCTTCATCAGTGGCTGCTCTGCCACACACATTGGGAAGGGAGCTGCACGGGAATGGCAGCTACTAATCCAAAAGCCTTTATGTTTCTTCTGAAAACAAGCAGGTAGGGCTGCATAGCACCATGTGCTACCACTGGAGTTTTAGATATGCCCTAAAAAAGTTAGCTTTGATGGGAACTGCTAAGCTATCTTTACCTTAGTAAATTAAATAATGACGCCTGGGCAGGGGATGGTGGTCATCAGTCTTTCAAGATTGTAAGAACAGTCTCTGGTCTTATGGCCTGTTTCATGCCTACTGGTCTCAGCACCAGAGAGCAGTCCTGGGCATGTTTAATTAACTAGGATCAATGCAGCTTCAGGTTGCTTTTATCATCTGCCTAGGTGCTGACTGGCAGCATTTCTCACTCTCCTACCTGATGATTCTGCTACTGCTGAGCACCCGAATATTTTCATTGGCTTACTGCTGCTGTCCTCCTAGCAAAAAAGCACTCACCAGTATCTGAACTGGCCATAAATTACAAAGTAACAGAAAAAAAATGCAAATATAACACAGTAACATACTCATTCAGTAGGAGCATGTGTGTGTGCGTCTCTGCGTCTATGTGTAATGTCTTCTGAAACCCATAGACTCTTGATAAACCCATGCAATCACCTTTTGCCACTTATGGTTTTGTTCTCTAAATACAATTTTAAATAAAGGGTTTCTGAAGTTGTAAACTTAAGTTTATGCAAATCTGAAAAGCTATGCAAATGTGAAACCTACTTGTTTTTACAAATGATATTGGCAGGTATATATAACTTACCAGTTCTTAATGTGAAAACATTGTGGTGATAATACCTCTATAGAATCATAGAATCATAGAATAGTTAGGGTTGGAAAGGACCTCAAGATCATCTAGTTCCAACCCCCCTGCTGTAGGCAGGGACACCTCACACTAAACCATCCTATCCAAGGCTCTGTCCAACCTGGCCTTGAATACTGCCAGGGATGGAGCACTCACAACCTCCCTGGGCAACCCATTCCAGTGCCTCACCACCCTAACAGGAAAGAATTTCCCCCTTATACCCAATCTAAACTTCCCCTGTTTAAGTTTTAACCCATTACCCCTTGTCCTGTCACTACAGTCCCTGACGAAGAGTCTCTCCCCAGCATCCTTATAGGCCCCCTTCTGGTACTGGAAGGCTGCTATGAGGTCTCCACGCAGCCTTCTCTTCTCCAGGCTGAACAGCCCCAACTTTCTCAGCCTGTCTTCATACGGGAGGTGCTCCAGTCCCCTGATCATCCTCATGGCCCTCCTCTGGACTTGTTCTAGCAGTTCCATGTCCTTTTTATGTTTAGGACACCAGAACTGCACACGATACTCTAAGTGAGGTCTCACAAGAGCAGAGTAGAGGGGCAGGATCACCTCTTTTGACCTGCTGGTCATGGTGTTTTTGATGCAGCCCAGGATACGGTTGGCTCCTGGTGATCCATGTGGGTGCTAGGGATATAGATAGTAGTAGACTGGGGACCATAAAGAAAGACTACAGAGCCCTGGGAGAGGTGGTTAGGGGCTCCGGTGCTCAGACAGTCTTTTCGTCAATTCTCCAGGACACAGGGGAGGACCAAGAAAAAGCTAGGAGGATTGGCCAGGTTAATAAATGGTTAAAAGAGCGGTGTCGTAGTCAGGGGTTTGGGTGTCTAGAACACGGGACTGAAGTTAGTAGGCCAGGTCTACTCGGGGCTGGTGGAGCTGGTCTGGTAAAGGGGAAGAACAGTTTTGGTAGGAGGCTTGCCAGACTGGTCAAGGAGGCTTTAAACTAGATGCGTTGGGGTAGGGGGGCATCATTCCATCCCAACACACCCAGTCAGTTGCCAACACCTATAATAAATGCTCGGAACAATGTACATACATTCCGGCTGCTCCAGCCAATGAGTCGGCTTCAATTGGAGCTCGGCTCAGATGCCTCTATACAAACGCCCATAGCATGGGGAACAAACAAGAGGAATTAGTGTTGTGTGCACATCTACGGGGGTATGATATAATAGGCATCACAGAAACATGGTGGGATGGCTCCTACGGCTGGAGTGTTGGAATGGAAGGTTACAGGCTCTTCAGAAAAGACAGGCCTGGCAGGCAGGGAGGGGGAGTTGCCCTTTATGGTAGGGATAGGCTAGAGAGTATGGAACTCTGCCTTGGGACAGGTGAGCAGTTTACAGAGAGTTTGTGGGTCAGGGTTAAAGGGAAAACAGCCGTGGGAGACATTACTATGGGGATCTGTTAGAGGTCGCCTGATCAAGGAGAACCTGTGGATGAAGTACTCTACAGACAATATGTGTGCTCTAGCCAACATTCAGATGTTCACAACTCAGAAATTTTAATTTGAAGAGAACAAAAAAATAGTTCCTCTACATAATTAACATTTCATTTTGAAGAACAAAACCAGTTTTAAATCATAGGAGTCTTGAAAAACAGCCGAAACTCTAACTAATTGCTACTCTCACACATTATAACCAATCTGAGAAGTAATTTGCCTGAGCTTTTTTTGCTTTGGATTGCAATGTATGAACAGTATCTTCAACATAATCAGCCTCTGAATGATAGGAAATAATTGCTGCGAGGAGAGGTCTTACTAAAATGCACCAACAATGTTGCAAGCAGTCATCTAACAATAACTTAACCTTTTTTCTTTCAATACTCATTAAAAATACCAGATCAATAACAGCAGAAGCAGAGTACCTTTGGTCATTTATACAAACCAGACAACATAAAAAATGTCTTTCCCCATTTACCATAAAAATACATCACTTGTGCGTCAAGTTGTAAAGGCGTTTGCAACCACTCAGTGCCTTTTCTCTCTGATCAGATTAAAAAAAAAGTCATGCCAGCTGAAAAACTGGAGATTATTTTCTTGCACTATGATTTAAAAAATCACCTACAAAACACTAAGTTTTCTGGAGAGGGTTTTGCTCAGCCAAACCAAAAGGGAATTACTTCAAGCCACATTTATTTTTCTGCTTCTCACCTCTGAAATGGACAAAAAAGAAATCAATAAAAACATCACCCCACTTCACTCTGTTCACTTTCGCTGAAGAGATATTTCAGTGCCGCTTGAGGGTTTTTTTTTGGAAAAAAAAGTCAATAAAAATTAAAACTCGAATAATACACTTTGGAACATTCTACATGCACTAGAAGAAGTAGGAAAACAGACTCCAAATCTCTTCTTTGAAACAGGGAAAGAAGGGATTCAGATTAGACTTCCAAAGCCAGTGGTTCTTAAGAAATTTGGTTATGTATCTCCTTTAATCTCTCATGTTTATTTTGTGCCACTTTGCATAAATAATTAAACATCTATGAGTACAAAAGAGAAATGAAAAGGATTTGTGAGGATACTCACCTGAGAGTTTAGAAACCTGCTTTCAATTTCAATTCCAAGTAATATTTGTCTGTTTTACACAGTGGAGCAACTCTGCTAGGATAAAGAGCAAAGATGCTGCTTCCAGAAATACCCAGTACCCTTTTTCAGGGTTCAGAGTAAGCAGGTTCTCACATGGAGGGGAGAATTGACTGAGATTGCTGGGATTCTCTCAGTGGTTGTCAGTGGTGATTGCAGATCCCCTTCACTTTCAGCTAACATATCACCACTTCTCATTTCTGGCTATCCAAGCTGTTCCACAAATACAACCTAGATTCACAGTTATGTTTGGAAATAGCATATTTTGGAAGGGCATTATTTTATATATTTAAACATATACACATGCAGATAGGTAGTTTTTCATCGTAATTTTCAACAAATATTTTTAAGACAGACAAACATATGTTTCTGAGGTTAGCTGGTCTATATACACCATATTCAGCACAGGGTAACCATTTGCGATTTTATAAGCCATATAGTAGACTTGGCAAGTTATGAACAGCCATATGCACAGAGACTCACTTTCAAACTGCTGATGCACTGTGAACTGAATAACACCAGTAAAAACCCTATCATTTCTCAATACAGGTCTCTGAAACACACACATAGTTTAAAATAAATTGACTGAACATTTAAACCTGCTTGATTTTGGAATCAATTCCACATTTGAAATAATCTACAGGTTGAAGCAGCTGAAGCATAAAATGTGTTTGAAACAGAACAAGTTTAAATATTGAATCAATTTTGACATAAATGTGTTTGCATATTAAGGCATTAAAAATGAATCCAGTTTAAATATTAAGCTGATGAGAGAAAGAGCTGTGCTAGGGAAAAAAGATTAAGGATGACCACTAAAATTACAACACACTCAAATATTATAAAATCCTGGAGTTTGTTATTTAATCTTACTGAAACATCTATGGCTAAAGGAAAAAGAAAAATCCTGTAAGCATCAGTATGTAAAAGTTAGTAAGGCATTTGAGAGCACAGAATGGTGATGGGTGAAGAGTTTCTTACTCAGATTTTTCTGTGTTTATCTGATTTCAAGGGTCATCCTAAAAATCCTCTTCCGCTCACAGCTCTATTTTTATTTTTTATCTCTTCCCTTTAGCTCTCCTCAGGAGCAAAGAAAGGGCCCACAAACCTCAGCCTTCCACTCTGTAACGCCATTGCACTCACAAGCCATAATCTTTTGAAATGAGTTAGCTGTAATTGACTGTGACTCAAAACAAGCTTTTCTTCGCATAATCAAGCATGCCACATAACCCTCTCCACAGTCTGCTGCAGTCTGAGGGGGAATTGCCTGCTCCTTCCACCCCTTTTTCCAAGTAGAGAAAAAACTGCAGGTCATAGCACAGTCTTCGTCTTCCCTTGCCTATACCCATGGATGCAGGATGCAGGCTATGGCATACAAGGAAGGGAAAGAAAGGGAAGCAGCATTAGGGTACAAGTTCTGCATGTAAAAAGAAGATAAAGATAAGGCATTGGGACATATGTGCTCAGGCAAAAAAAAAAATAAAAAAAAATTTAAGAATCACATGCTGCCATAAGCAATTTCCTTAGGTTAGGAGGTCATACCAAATTAGGGCCCTCTGCCTTGGACCCATCCAGCTGCAAGAGGCTGGTAAGCCTGGCATGACGGAAAGCGTGTTAGGTTTAGCACTGCTGCTCCCAGAAGCAGGTTCAGTATCTCAGCCTACTTTTTTCACCTGAATTCAGATGACTGAGTATTGCCAGATTTCATGCTATTTAGTCAATTACTCACTTGGGCCGCTCATCCTTGGTTGGGAAAGCTACACCCACCTTGCTCTGTGTGTTGCTCTGAAAGTCCATGTAACTGGAGACACCCCTTCCCCTTGCAACCATTCAGCTGCACATGACCGTAAGCCACCGATGTTTCCCAATGACAACTTATTTGCACCTGAAACCTAAGCCTTACCTCATGATCCTTCCAACGAGCTGGCTCTGTGTCAAGCTCTGTGTCAGTTTACATTTTGCTTCCAGCATTAATTCTGCAGCCAGAGGGATTATTGTTTAACCATTTCACCTGTGAGATTGTCCTCCATGTCACTACCTGGCAGTGTTTCTGCTGCAGAGAAGAACAGGGCTTAAATAGCATGGGTGCTCCAGGTCAGGAGTATGCTAAACAGACGACAACACAGTCTCTGGGTAAACCCTGTAGTCACTAGCCAGTAGCACTAAACCATCACTGTTTTATTACTCAGAACCAAATCACACAATGATCAGTCTCTTAAGACCTGGTTGTCATTTTTGCTAGGCTCCGCAGCCCTGACATTTACTAACCTCAGAAGCAAAGCCCATACACCACCTCAATGTTTCTACTTGCCACTCCCAGAACAAAAGGTGGCACTTTTGTGAGAATGAATGAAACCTGTGTCTGAAGACTTGCATATCTGGAATGCTCTGGTCCATATTCACCAAAATAACTGCAAATACTAACAGTTCATGGGTTAAACTGTTCTTTAAGGAGAACATCACACACTTAGACCTCTGGAATGGACCCTGCTTGCTGTTGGAAGTTTCAAAGAGATAGCTCTTTGTGAGGAAATCTTGAAGAAGCTATTTTTTGCCAGAATTTTATTTTAATAATAGAAAAGTTCATGCATGACAAGAACTATTGTCTGACTATATGAATTTGAAGACCATTAAGCTGCGGTTATCAAAAGATAATGTTAAAGAAGTGCTGCCTGTAGTTGTGCAATGCACATTAAAAATGTAGTCTGCAGAGAAAAGTAAACACTGATGCTCAATGGTATGCGGTACAGAATCAGTCTCCTGTCCCACAGCTGTGGAATTCCTCACTGTAAGAGCAAGGCACATGGATACTATCACATACACCTGTATTTTTTTATATTTGCCTGCATCGTTAAAAAAACTCAAACCAAATCTGAATATACAATATCTCCCTCTCCTCCCTTCTTTTCACATGTAGGTTCTCCTCTTGCTTGTGGGGATGGCAGACATTTCTACTATGTAGCATATTGCATGTCGCTTGAACACACTGACTGGTGTCACTCAGTTTTATTGGTTTCAGGGTAACAACTTAGAGAGACAAATATTAAGGAGTGTGAACAGGAACGCAATAATTTTATCAACTGCTTGTTAGTCTTTTTTGTTTAAATGACTACTGATCCATGAAAATGGATGATCCATGAAGTTGTTTCCAAAGTCTTATGAATGCATTTGCACCACTTGACATGATGGCAGCTCACTGAAATGCTTCACGGCCCTGCTGCACAGAAGCACAGGGAGCCTGGTGGGCAGTGAGGCAACTACACCTATTTTGCACAGCAGATAGCAGATGTAGATGCTTTGCACATGCTGAAGAAAACTCCTCCAGTGTACTCTACTGTTTCCTTCTGAGACAAAGGCCCTTCTGAACCACAGGCCCTTCTGAACCACATGTCAGTGGACGGTATCTCTCCATACACTTCTGTGAGAGAAGTCCCTCAGAGAGCTCATCTTGGGGATGTAACGCAAAATCTGTTCTTCTCTCAAGTCAGGGGTGGTCTATCATTAACTTTATTTGGGGTAAAATCTTAACACAGAATTTTTCTCAGCCCCAGCTGTTATGGCTGGCTGAGCTGGACACCTCCCTGCAGCTCTGGAGCACAGAACAGCCTCCCATTGCATGGATTTTATTTAATTTCCTTTATTCATTCACTGTCAACCTTTCCTTCATCCTTTATCATACTTGAAGCATTTTCGGTATAAAAGGACCGAAGGAACTTGATCTTGCTTCTTCCTATCTCAGCCTGAATAGGTTAAATTGCCATGGTTACATCTCCTGTGCTGCTAGACCTTGAAATACATCTCTATTTCACTTCAGCTTTCCAAGCAGAAAGCTGAGCTCTAGACAAATTTAGGAAGACTTTTCATCAGGATATTAGCTCCCCTCCCAGAAGTCCCCTTTTGGGTTTTGTTCATGCCTCCAGCTTCCTTCTGTGCTTGCTTAAACCAACAGTTGCAGCAAACCTCAAAATCAACAGCCTTGTCAGGATGAATAATCTAAAATTAATGTGCACTTGTCGACACGCATTACTGTTCCTGACAGAGATGCGTTGCCTACGCTGGCTACAAACCGACAGTCGTTCAGAAGAAGTTTGCTCACTGCAGTCCAAGGGCTGATGGAGAGCTGGGATAAGACTGTGAGTCGGATTTTAGATGATAAGTACAATGGTTCCTGACACGTAAGACTCAGAATGAATTCACCAAAGACCAGGCTGCTTGCTTTTTTTTCCTGCTGTTTGCTTTATTCTCACTGGTGATGGTTATCACATTTATATAGCACCCCCCTGAGAAATCATCTAGATAGGTTTTGAACATCTTGTTCTCACCACCCTCAATTTCAAGTCATGGAGCAGAAGCGTGAATAATCCAGTGCACCACTGATACATTGCAAACGCACACTTTAGCTCTTCACTTTGCGTCTGGCACTCTCACTCCCACCTTGGATTTTTTCCTATCCTTAGCTCCTGCAAGCCTTTCTCACCAACCAAGTGTGCTCTTCTGCAGTATTGTGAGCAAATTACAGACAGAGATGGGGGCTTAGGAGTCCAAGAAATGCAGTTCATGAGAGCAGTGTAGGGTTACAGCTGTTAGCACAGTGCTTGCTAAAGTAATGAAATCAACCTGGAATGAAAATAACAGAATAAAATACTGCTCTGATTTTTTTTCCTTTTTTTCTTTTTCTTTCTTTCTTTTTTTTTTTTTTTTACACAGCTCAGTAATCAGCATTCAGCATATTGCTGCGTTTTTAATGTTAACTATTATGGAATTCATGAGTTCTTCTTCATGAATACCAAAGGACTTGGTCTTTTGCAATTTAATAGGTAGCAGAATCACTTTAAATAAACTGTCTCTAAGCTTTTGTATGTCAACAGTTATATGAAAATTGAGCGAGGCTTTTGTTTTTTGTTTTGCTTAAACTCTGTCACTCCTTACCCTCTCTGCTCAGCCATAGCTTGGGCCAGACTCCTTTATCTCCAAATCTTTCTGTTCCAGATTACCTGGCAATAGCAGGGTGGCATCTTGCACAAAGGTGCCCTCATGGGGGGACTCAGAGTGCTTCTGGAAACTCAGAGGTGAGTGGTGTCTCCTGGCAGGGGGATGTATTCATAGAATCATAGAATAGTTAGGATTGGAAAGGACCTTAAGATCACCTAGTTCCAACCCCCCTGCCATGGGCAGGGACACCTCACACTAAGCCGTGTCACCCAAGGCTCTGTCCAACCTGGCCTTGAACACTGCCAGGGATGGAGCATTCACAACCTCCCTGGGCAATCCATTCCAGGGGCAAACCACCCTAACAGGAAAGAATTTCCTCCTTATATCCAATCTAAACTTCCCCTGTTTAAGTTTTAACCCGTTACCCCTTGTCCTATCACCACAGTCCCTGATGAAGAGTCACTCTCCAGCATCCCTATAGGCCCCCTTCAGATACTGGAAGGCTGCTTTGAGGTCTCCACGCAGGAGAGAACAGATTCAGGGAGAGAACAGATGCACTGCCCATACCGAAGGCAGCTGCAGCCTGGCTGCTTTATTCCCTTCAAGCAAAGGACAGTGCTGAGTGCCCAAGCCACCCCATCAGCACCCTGCCTCACACAAATTTGGGCTCATCCCACACCCCTTAAGATGCACGTGACTCTGGGAGGCCTGAGAATTGCAGCCGTCATCTCCACACCTTACACTGGCTCCCACCCAGCTCTTCTGCAAGGCCACCATGGGAAGGAAAACAGCCTTTTTCTCCTCTGTGTTGATACGCACCAGGCAGGCCACAGAGCTGCTGAAGTTTTAGTGTCTAACTTCCCTTTGCTTGGGGCACCAAGGCTTTAGCCCTGGGAAATACTAACCAACTATCCTGATATGGCCAGATGAATCCTCAGCTGGGAAAAGCCTGCCCCCAGGAAAGGCTGCTTTTCTCCTCTGATGCCACCTCTGAAACAATGTGGCAGGCTGCTGGCCCACTTCTGTGCTCATCCTGCCGCAGGCAAGCTGGAAGCACATCTCTCCAGGCAGCGGATCAGGGGTGGCTCCTTGGGGAAGTGCAGCCTGCGTGTGGGGAGAGACATGGCTGAAGGACAAAGGGAAAGAGTGAGCAGAGAGGGAGGCTGCAGAGACTGGGACAAAGGGGAAAATGCCACAGGTCAGCAGCGGCATGTGAACTGCTTTGCAGGCAGGAGAGGAAAGAGCATCTCCTGATGCTCTCCCTAAGAGATGATTCTAGGTAATTTCTGGGGAATTGCAGATTATTTTTCTTTATTGTTTTCCCCTACACTCTTTCCACTTTCCTAAGAGAAAATTACCTAGAATTTACTAAGCTGCACAAAGAGCTAGTTGGCAGCTTTCATCATATTTGGAAAAACATTTCCTTGGCAGAAAAGCATGCAGGTTTGTAACTCTGGGATGACATTGTCATAATACGTCATGGGGCTCAAACTAGCACCCCAGAGGATTAAACATAAAAGAGCTGCCAACAGTATTTTCTCACCGGTGACTTTAGAAATAAATGTCCCTGGCTGGTGCTGAAGAGCAAACACTTCAGCAGCCCTTGGCTAGTGCTTCGTGGCCCATCTCTTCATCCTTTACTGACTGCAAACAAAGCTGAGTTCTGATTGTGAGGCGTATCTTTGTTTCTTGCTCTTGCTTTTGGAGTATTGTCTAGGCAGGAAGGAGCATTCTGAAAGATACCTGAATTTGAGCTAGGAGAGTTTTAGGGGCTGGAGGAAGGAGAGATCATGTGTGGGGAAGTGGGAGCAAGAAATTAAACCACAGGAATTAACTCCCAGTGGAGTTTCATAGCTGGGCATGCTCAATTCTGTTGTGAATATCCCTACAAAAGTGCTAAGCAGTTGAAAGGTACCTGCATTTTAATAGTAAATACAGCAAATACATGCACTTGGAAGAACGTCATCTTTAAGGTTTCAGCAGACGAATGACACACAGGGAACAAGAGTCAGGGAGCCCTGTTTATGTAAAAAGGGAAAAAGGTCAATTTAAACCCAGGTGGAGTTTGAGTGCTGGCTTTAGGGTGCTTCTGAGCCTGCAAATCATTGTCTCCAACATCTAGTTCATACTCACTGCTCTGGAGACAGGCTCTGGGTAGCTGTTAGCTCAGATGTCCTGTGCTCTCTATTTGTTCACTGTCCTGCAGGTCCTGGAGCACCCTTAAAGGGGTGAACAAAACAAAAGTGGTCCTTGACAATCATTTCCACAGAGAGCATCAGGCTCTTAATGACACCATGTAGTGCTGGTTTTGCGCACCCTTCCATAGGAGCTAGCTGAGCTGGGCTGCCTTTTTGTTTTTTTTGTACCTTTCACAAGGCTGTCTGAAGACAGGCTGCTGGGAGGCACCGTCAGCATACTGACTCCCTGCTGCTTATTAGAGCACAGGTTATATCTCATCAGGTTATGCTATGGCACGTGTCTATGAAGAAAACATGAGGTGAGCTCATGCCACAGAAATTAACAATGCAGAAAGACGTTTTCTTGATTCACAGCAAGGCATCAACTTATACATCTGAGTAGTGGATTAAGGGCTTCCAGCAGTGAGGTGGGGAGGAGTAAGAGAACAAGCTGCCAACTGGTAAATATCTACACTAATTTTGCAAATGCAGGTATTTCATGTCCCTCCTAATCTAATCATGAATGCAAACTGGATTACTACATCTGACATGACAAGAATAAAACAGCACCAACAGACTCTTGAAATTAGTAGAATGAGTGCTGGAAGAATTACATTGCCAGTACAAGTCACTCTTGCAATAAAGGGCACTCCTAAAAGGGGAAAAAAGAAAGCAGGAAAGACAGAAAAAAAGAGCAGAAGTAGGCAGCCTTTTCCCCTAAATGAGAGGCACAGTTAAGAAGCTAACTCTTCTTGCACCATTTTCCCTTCCGATACTCACCGCAGCATTAGAGAGACCATCTATGATCACCTGATAGGAGAATATAGGGAAGGATCTGGCAAATACCAAGGGCAGTGGTAGCACATTCACAGGGATTGGAAAAGGTGGGCCAGTGGAGATGCCTGGAGGCTCAGGGGGAAAATCTGTGAAAGCACAGAGGGTAAGGAGAGGAGCTATGATCAGAGGCACCTCCTCAGATAGGTACTAAAATGGGTCTTGCCTTCATTTCCAGTGCCCTCAGCTTTCGGCAGCCTTTTAAATTACTACAAAGACACTGTAATGAGAAAGCACTCAAAACTGGATTTATTTCTGATATCATGTACTATACAGAAGTGTGGAACAGTAGAGTCTTGCTCTGAAGTCTGCTTCTTTTCTGTGTCATTTTCAGGTTATTATTAACAGAGCCCTTACAACTAGCAAAGCTGCACTGTTTCTTCATGCTCCTATCTTCTGTATGCAGCTTGACTGATGTGGTCTCCAAACTACCTAAGTCTTGTGTCTGGAAGAAGAGAAGCTGCACCTCACCCTAAACTGCAGGCTGTTTCCTGGCTTCCGTAAGTGTAAAAGATGACAAAAGAGCAAAAGCATACTAAGAGAAGGGTTGGGAAAAGAAAAGTTGTAAATCAGAAGCTTTGAAAACAAGCAGGTCAAAGAAAGCTGAAATAATGAAAAAATAATAACTCCTTTCACAGGTGTCTTTTTGTGGAGAAACTGGGCAGAAAGCCAATATGAGAAACTGCAACAGCAAGGAGGAACAGATCCCACAGAGACAAAATAGGAGAAGGGACTGTCTCTGCAGGAGTGATGAGAAGAAACACAAACCATTAACACTATCAAAAAGACCAAAATAAAGTGAAGAATTAAAGGAGCAGAAGTTATTTTTCATAGACACTGGAGTTAATGGGTCTCATAATTCCTTTTCCCCTCTCTCCCACCCCAAACAAGGAAACTTTGTCTCTACTGATAAATGTGCATGGCTGGGATGGAGAAGCTGCTTTCAGGGAGATTTGTGCAGTACCAAGATTTCCTAGAGAAAAGCCAGTCTTCCTCCCTGTGGCAGGAGGACTGCTTACGAGCCCTTCCACAAGGAAGCTGGGACCAGGTGCTATAGGATGGCAAAAGAAAATGGTAGGACACTGAGCACAGCCTGGAGAGGTGAAGAACAGGGAGCAGCAGTGATGGAGGACTTGGGGATAGGGAGCAGACAGTGGCAAACACCATGAAATCACCACCCTCAACCTACAGTGCACCCTTGAGTGTATGGAAAACGTGCCTTCAGGAGTGAAGTATTAAAGAAAATGTTAAAAGAACAAACTAGTAAGACCTGAAGCAAAGAAAAAAGGAAAAGGCGCAGTCAAGCAAGAGGAGACAGGAAAGATTAAGCCTCAAGCCAGAAATGAACAAGCTTAAAGCTACTGAAATAAAAATCAAACCAATAAGGCAGGAAAGAGTAAAGCACAAAATGTAATAGAAGAGAGCCAAGTGACCATGGAGGCAGGCTAATCTCTGTTCAGTTTAGGTGATCTTCTGCAATAAAGTTTACCATGAGGGCCAGAAGGACACTTCAGCTTTAAGAACTCTTCCTGGAATTAAAAAGCAAAGGTGTTTGGAGAGGGAAGGCAAAGTGTTAATGCCGGTTGTCTCACTGCACCAGGAGGTTTTGGCCATCTCCTGTGTTATATCCCTAAGGATTTACAAGGATTGCCTTTGCCTCTCCACACCAGACCACAACAGCACTGGGGCAGAGCAAGTATTTTCTGATTAAGTACTACGAGGGCTAATTTGCCTTGGCTGCAAACGTTACTTCTTACTTCTGGTTCTTCACTGGCAATTGCTAAAGTAACTTCATTTTTAGCTTGGCTGCAGCAAGCCTCCAGTTACAAACTTCTCATCCTAATATGCCACTGGCATTAATAATGTCTTTGCCTACTGCTGTGATGGGGAAAGATTATACTTTGAGGCATTTTTTTTCCTCAGAAATAAAGCCTTAACCCATTTCCTTTCAGTCACACAATTGATTCTTAAATCTCCCTCCTCTGATGCCTTCTATCAAACTGATATGTTGCTTTGGGGAGATGTAAAAGGAAGCCAGAGCTGACCTTTTAGCCCCCCATTTTTCCAGCAAGAGAGGTCTGACTTAACTAACGAGAGGACTGAAAGAACTAAAGCTAAAGGAAATAAACCAACAACAACCACAAATGTAAAGCAACCTGGATTTAGCTCAGTTTAATGAGAACAAAATTTGCCCTAAGCTTTCAAGGTATTGCAAAGGCTCAAACCACAACTCTTCCCTAGGGTTTTCCAGACATTAATGGAGCTAAAATTTTGCCCTACTTAGAAATTTTAGAGGTAAAAGACAGGAGTCTGCTTGAGCTGTAATAGAACTTCAATCAAATGCTGGTTTTGTTGGTATTCAAATAATACCCAAAGGCAGTGTCTTATTTAAATCCTAGGAGTCCAGAAGAGCAACAACAAAATGACTTTGCCAACATATGAAGAAAATAGTTCCAAATCCTTGCCTGCTTCCCCAGGACTGGTCTGAAGAATTACTGAACATTCTTCAGAGCAAATCTTCCCAAATGGTGCCACTGTGGCATTTTGCAAAGCGGTATTGCCTGATGATGCCAGATGGAAGCATTAGGAGGGGAGGATGTAGCTCAGGTTGGGGTTGCCTAATAGTGTTGGCTGTAATTCAAATGCAAAAATCGTCCAGCTAACTCACTTGTCCTAATTAAAGGTCAAGGCCTTACATCGTGCTGCCCCCACTGATACGCATGTCTCGTAGTCACCAGGGGAGGACACTCAGCTCACATAACAGTCCTTGAAGAAGCACCGGTGCAGAAGCTCCTCTGATAAAACTTAAAGGAGACTGAGGAACACATGACCGATTAGACAAAGCAAGTTAATAGAACTGATTTAAAACATTCTTAATTGTATTATTTCTGGCTAATTATTTTTCCAGTAGGAAAGAGAAAAACCAAAAAGTCGACCAGCCAGAACTAATGAAGAAATATTTCATGGTAACTGTTTGCATTAATAATAATACGGAGTGTTATGATTAATCAGAAGGATACACATACAGCGAGTTAATTGCAGGTTGCTGATTACACATTCTGAGACTCTGACTAATGCACTAAGTGGACACAGAGCTAAATTTAAATATGCGTAGCATTACTGATTACCCTGAAGTTTTCAGCAGCTTATCACAGATCCAAATCTGACCCAAGATCATCTTTTTCTACTTGGTTTGCCCTGTGTGGGCAGGTAATTAGACCCCATTCTTTGACTGTAGTGCCTAAATGGCAAAGCTTTGTTCACCAGCTCATTGTGAGCCTCTACAGACTGAAGCAAGGGCCATTGACTCCAAGAAGTTAATGACTTGGTCCTGTATTTTCTGGAGAGGGAATTTAGCTGTTTGTCTGAAGGGCAAGGCAAGTTCCTAAAAAGAAGGGAAGTGATGCTCACTAAAAGGGAAAGGCTAAGGTGAGAAGTCTGAAAAATTTTCTACTGGTTTGGGATTATGGGCACTATGTGGGGTGCTTATGGGTACTATTGGATCATTTCTAGGACACAGAAGCAATTGCTATTTAAATAAGCATTAAATCCAAGTCATAGACTTTGGGTTTCATCTCTTGGCCAAGCAACTAATACTGCAAGGTTTAGAAAGAGTTTCTTTTTCTCTTCCTCCTGCATCTCCTCCACAGTATTCCATAACTGAATTAACCCATTGGAGAGGTTTTGCTTTCGTGTTTACTATTTTGATGGTTTTTGGAAGAGGCATAATAGACTACAGGGTTGTTCAAGTTCAGGCAATGCACAAATTTCATTACAAAAGCTCTTCCAGCAGCACCGATGTATAGTGCAGTCTTAATCAGCACAGATTTTACTTGCAGGTGAGCATTAGTTATATTGTTATCCAAGAGCTATTAATAATTTGTTAAATAATATTGTATTACCCTCTTAACTGCATAACAGGGTAATTAAACCTCCTAAATAACTGCAATGAAATGAACAGTTCAATGCACATTCATTTCTAGGCAGATGTCTTTGTACTTGAGATGATCGTCTGCTTCAGAGTGGATTACAGCAGGTACTTAGTGACTTTCTGAAAGTTAAGCAGGTACTTAACTGCTGTCCTGCAGTGGGATGGACTTCAGCACCATTAAATTCACCAAGGCAGAAACGTGCATCTTTTCTTAAGTATGTCCTTAAATGAATAGAGACAGTGCCAGAGGATGGTGTGCTGCTGAAAAACAGGGTCAGGCTTATGTCTCAGTGTTACTGCATAGGAAGCAGTTATATCACATTCATTTTTAAACTGGCTAATCCTGAATTCACGCCATTGTACAACAAAAAAGAGGAATATTCATCAGCAGTTTAGGCAGGGTTTTTGCTGCCTTGCTTATGTCTCTGTGCTCTCTCATCCTTTTGGGAATATAATCCCTTTCAGTGACTGCACCATTTCAAGCATGGTCTCATACAGAAATTAGAGAATTTTGCCATCCCTTTCACTGTGACAGAGCCACCATATCAATGATGAAGGACAGCCCAGGCTCGGGAACTTGGAAATTCTAGATAAATATGTGTTACATGAAGAGGATGACTCTCTAGTGCCTGTGGAACAGGGTCTGGGAAGGCATGCTGCCCATGGGAGGTATAGCCTCCCTGCAGATGCAGTCCAGTACATCAGATTTACAGCCCACGTCCCACTTATCTGCAAGCAAACAGCAGTCAGTTTCTGGATGTGTAGCAGCCCAGGGTGCTGAGCATCTTGTTGCCACAAAATTATAGAAAATACCAGTCTCTCAAAAGGTTTTCATGCCTGAGATATGGAATTGGATCATTTTTACAGGACTGCATAATACAGGATCATCTCCAGTATCAAGCACAATGCTAGCACCAACTGATGTATCTCTAGGGCCATTTCATAGCCAGGGCCTTCGGAGCTCACACAGTCATGGTCTGCTCCTTAAGACAGGGCTCTCTATCTATGCCTGTCCATCCAGGCTGCTCATAATTGGTTTGAATTGAATTGAGACCTGTTGGCTTATTTCAGTTTCAGTTATTTCAGCAGTTTTCAGCTTAATTCAGAGCTGACAACACCAGAAATCATTAAGGCCCTACACAAATTACAACAAAGAGAAGAAAGACCCAAATGAGTGTCCCACAGAGAGAAAACCTATAGCAAATTTTACCCAGTTAATCGTGGTTTTAGGCTTGGCCTCTGATGGGCTGCCTGTGAATATGGCTGGCCAGCTAGTGTATGGTTGACTTGGACCTTGTCATGGAGCAGATTCCTGGGGCCTTAAAAGAGTCTGGAGTGTTGTGCAGACACTCATAGGGCATGGGGAAGCAAACTTGAGATGTTGTCAGGGTGGCTTATACTAGAGGAGCCATAACAGAGACAGTAAAGCTACTCCAGAGGAGGGACAGGCATCTGTGGGTGTAGAAAACAGCTCTGTAGGAGTCCAGGCTTTTGTAAATGCACTGCTCCTGGAGCAACTTGTTAAATTTCATGGTACCAACTGTTTCTCTGCTTACTTCTCACTTAGAAGTTAAACGAAACAAATCCCCAATGAGCTCTCACATCTCACCATGGGATAGACCTCAGCATCTAAGAGTCGGGAATTTATTTTACCTTTGCAGTCCTTAGTCATTCATTCAGTATTCTTGTAAGCCTGATCTCTACTGCATAAATGTTCCATGGTAATTTGTCACCATTATCTATTGCTTTACTAATGCTACTTAGGTAGGTTATTATAATCACAGCAAAAATATTTTAGTATTTCCTTTACAGCTTTGTTCCAAGTAGTCTAACCAGAAAAAGATTAATAAAACATCTGTCTTTCAGTATAGTTCAAAGTATCCTAGCAGGATCCATGCATGCCCATTAATTCTGCAGTAACAAGCAGAGTGTATAAAGGCTGATTTTAGCTGCCAGGACAGGTAGCCACACCTTCTATTTTTCTTGAAAATCTGCCTGTAATGTTGGGGGGTTCAGTTCAGACCACAATTCAAATATTTTGGTCTTACTTAGCAATGTATTTCACTAGGCAAATGTACGAACACTCGAGATACATTGGGATCAAGAGTCATCTTTTGCTTTAAAGATCCTACATTGTTCTACTTTCCTATATAACTTCCCATTTTTTTCTTCTGCACTGCTCCTATTTCTCTGCAGGCCGGTGTGACTGCACATGCTCTGGTCCCCCAAAGCTGCCTTCATGGTCTGTGCAAGAAATGCCTTCCTAAGGTATCTTCTGGTTTACAGTCAGAAAACTCCTGAAGGCTTCCCTCCAATTGCTCATTGGCATCTAATAACACTGAGGTTAATGGAGAAATAGCTGTAATCTATTTATTCTCAGGTGCCTATCTTCAAGAGAAAAGCCATTACATTATCAAGAACTACATTACCAATATTACAATACTATTACCATGAACAATTGCTGCCTTAACTCTTCTTTATCTAGTATACCTTGCCTCAACATGACATCTATTCAGGTTCTCAGATCACAGAAACTTCAACCTTGCTTTTTTCTTTTGTTCCTCCAGCACCCACAACAGTCTAAATGCTATCTGAATTTAGTTACAACAGCAATATAAAAGGACAATAGAAAACAAAGTGAAGATACAAGAATAAGATTGTGTCCTCTGTAGAAATTCAAAAGTTATTTTAAATTGATCCATAGTGCTTATTAAAAACAGTTCCTATGTCTTTATCAAAAACAAAATACTGTAACACAATATTATTTTAATAGCACTCTAAATAGAATTTACTGTTAGTAGTGTAAAAACAATGTAAAGAAAAAGAAATACTACATTTTGTCTGCTCTATATGTGAGATACTGAGCTTTTGGGAAAAAGAATGCACCACATGCACCCTGTGACATAAGAACCTGACAAGAAGATCTGTGACTATTCTCTGAAAAAGCTTTCCACAGGGACCTAGATATGGTGCTTTAGAGTTTGAAGCTCTCGGCTACAGGAGTTGAGTTCTGTAGAGTATGTCATCCCAGTATCCAGGACTTCTTGGGAGATGACCTTATAACAAATAATAGTAGTATAAGATTTGGGGTATCTTTTTTTCCTCCATGGGCTACTAATATTGTCTGTCATTTCCTATATGCATTAGTGAGCCTAATATTTCAGTGGAATTCCTTGCTAAAATTCTCATTGAACTCAGTGGAGTTGGATTCAGACCTGTGCTTAGGGTAGGTTTGATAATTTTCAGTTCTACCCTTATAAGCAAATATGTCATGCCTGAAGACTGGCATCAGCAATGTCTGAAGCCTGCTGTGAGAAGAGACATCTCAGCACTTACACATATTTCCCCATAACCTTTTCAAGGCATTCCCAGTCCAAAGGAGAGGGAAAGGGCACTGAGAAGAAGAAACACAATTGCTGCAGGCTCCCACAGTTATCCTTTGGCAGCAAACATTGCCCATTGCTCTGAACTGCAACAGGTTACCTGTGCTGGTACAATGAACAAGTTAGGGTATGCAACTCTCTCATTTACCCAGATGAGAAAGGACTTTCTTTTCCTTGCGGTCTACCAGACACTTTCCTGAAATCATTGGTTTTACTGGCTTCTACTATAATGCACTCCATAAATTGGGAAGAAATACTCCTGAAGGCTTGAAGCAAGACTGAACACAATTTTAGAGGCCTTTTTCATACGTGAAATCAACAATCCGTGCTAAATTATTATTAGAAGTTCAAGGCGGAATTTCTATCCTGGAAAAAAAAAAAAAAAAAAAAAAGGATTTCAGATACCTTGGACTCAAGTCTGCAATTACTCTTGGAAGGGAAAGATGACCACATCACTTAAAAAAGCCCTAGTTTTACTTTTTTGCTGGTCTGCCTTCCTAACCCAAACACATCTGTATCAGCTCCCCCCTAGGGATTTCAGTGTTATTTCAGGAACTGATCAGAAGAGTGCAGTGTAGAGTAAGAGAGAGTAGCGCTGGTGTCATGTAACAAGTCTGGTGAGCAGAATTAATATCCTTCATTAGATAGGCTTATGTAGCTGAATTAAAGTTATGTGTCCAAAAGTTTGCCCAGCTTTATCATCTGTCCCAACAACAGTTAACTACCTCTTCTTTTTGCTAGTCAGTGGTGCAGTAAGCACCTTCCATAAGAAGCTCTCTCAGGCATCCTCTGTAATGCATGGTGTGAAGACTGCCTACAGTGCTTGATAAGATTACACTACATAAAGTTAGCTCCATCTCAGGAGCTCAGTGGAAGCTTTACTGTAGAATACATTGAATGGATGCCAGTAAAACCAAGTTCTATTTATTTTGTCACAAGAAGCAAATAGGGTAAGAACATCTCCTGCTATATTTAGGTACTTACAGCTCTAATCCTAAACTAATGTACTCATGTTATAATTTTGAAACCAAGAAGCGTAATAGAATCTAATGTACTAATGCATAACACTTTTCATCCTGTATACTGCAGCCAGGCAGCTTTTTACAATTAGTATGATGTTTTTTTTAAAGTAATACATGTGCAGCCATTAAGAAGTGCAGTGTAACAGGATGTCCATGCCTTTCCTCCTCAATCTTCTGCATGAAGAATAAAAAGGATCACCTAATGTGACTAGAAGATGCATGTGTACCTAAGAACAAATACTGACTGTGTGCTCAAAAAAAAAAAAAGCATGTAAGCATTAGGGCAGGCATTAGTCATCTCACACTAGGTACTATAGAATAACTCTCTGACAGAAAGAACGATAGTGAGCAAGCAAAAGAACAAAAAATAAAGTTATTATTTCTTCATACTAGCTAACAGAAATACTCATAGCCACAGTATGGGGATGTCTCAGTCACTCACAAAACAGCCCGAGTGAATGATAATCAAATTAATTATCTACATTAACTGAACAGTTGAGAGCCAAGGCTGAAATTTAATAAACCACATGGCATGAGGATGCTTAAAGATAAATCACAGCTTTTGACTCTGTGAGCATCATTTATTTTAAAGCATTGCACTGTTTCTCCAAATTTTATTTATTAAAGCTATGCAAAAGGTTCAAGTTTTTTCAAAGATGAATACTTTTTGATTGTGCTGTTGGTATTTAAGATATTCTTACTCAGTTACTCACATTTCTTCACCCTCTCCAGTAATATCTGGTCAACTGTGGCACGGACATGTTGTGGGGAAAAACACAGGTCAAGCTGTTTGCCCAAACTTGCCTATCTTCCCTTTTCGGCTCATGCCGCAAATACATTTGCACCATTTATTCCCTTAACAGATATACCAATGTCCCAGACACATACGTCTGTATACGGCTACTCCTCATATTTGTTTGCGTTCCCTATATTATGTTGTCCAGGGCACAAGTCAGAATGATTTCAGCTGCCCATGGGGCTGAAGGAGATGTTGCCACAGGGCTGTGTTTTACACAGAGACACCAAACTCCTGCCCCAAATATGGGAGAGAGAATGCCAAAACTTGTATTAAGCCAGGTCCTACCAGCCCATTAATAATAGCCCAGCCAACAAGGAGAAGTGAGGCTGAGCTGACTCCAGCACAGCTTCCCCTCTGCTTCCAGATGGTGAGACAGTGGGTGCCAGGATCAAGCCAGGACAACGGGGGGCAGGAAGTTACACAGTGCAAGAAAGCAGCTTCCCAGCCACTGTTTAAACAGGGTTTGTGGGAGAGCACAACACTGCCGAACAGTATGGCCTCAGCTTTGGGGGACCGCACGCCCAGACGCTGGGTACATTGAAGGTTGCAGATGAGCTATGCTACCTGCAGTTTCTCAGCACAGAAGGGTAGCCCGGGGGCATCATGACAGCCTCACTCCCTGCCTGGGACCTGCCCCGAGCTCCTGGTGCGGCCAGGAGCTCCTGGTGGTCCTGGCATGGGAACTGCGCTCCTGTCCCATGCAGGGATGTGGCACACGTGCACACTTGACTGACGTGCGAGCTCAGGACCCACAAGGTTAATTATAATGCCACCTGTAGGAGGTACTTTCACACAAATATTAACCTTCTGGCTTTTCCATATGCTCCCATATGGTCAAATTTTATTTCATAAGCAGAGCTGTACTAGAGCTAAGAAATAACAGGTAAGCTTTACTTTCCTGCCTGATTACAGGCAGACATTAGTCAAAATCAGAAGTCACCTGACTTTGATAAATCTTTTTTTTATTTAATTAATTTTAATTTAAATAAATTTCACCTTTTCCTCCCATACTGTAACTTCTTAGGATTAATTTGCATTCACAAGATAAAGGCAGTTTGATTGATAGACTTTGTCACAAAACATTTTCATCTCTGCCTGGCAGGAGTTCATTGAGAAGACTCAGATTGCCTCATCTCTGTGTCCTTTCTGCAGCCTTCTCACTATGTAGCTTCATTGCAGCCTAAATATGCCCACTTCTACAAATATAGAAAACATCGCAGAAATCAGACACAGTATCTTTGTTAATCTTAGGAGGTGCAGAAGAACCAGCTGTATTGTGATATAATGCAAAACATAGTATTAATCATGCAAATAATAGGCAAAATGAGCACACATGTTCTTAATCAATTCCTACTAATTCTTATAAAGAATAAAAACAACCCCAAACATATGATAAAAATGCTTGAAGCTTCTCAGATTTCTTTACACAGTGTCTGAAAACAGACTTTGTTAGCAGATTGACTGAAATCTTGTTGGTCTTAGAGATGTGCAAATGGTTGTGAGATGAATGCCCAAACGAAACACTTCTGGAGGAGCTCTGAACAATAAGGGCCTCTGTTTTCCAGTGAATTGTGCATATGCACACAAACACTCATCCATAATGTGAATTTAAAATAATCCTGATGGGAGTGAGGGAAGGGGAGGGAAAGGGACACATGGAAATAACTAAGCAGGCTTTGACCCTTTGTGTCAGAAAACAAAGCCTTCTAGTTTGAATCTGAGATAGCAGTTCCCATTTGACATGGTTTCAACAGACATACACGCCTTCTGACTTATGCTTATCCCTAAAGGATACTCAGATGAAGCAAAGCTTGCTTACAAGTCACCCAAGCACAACACCATTTTAAGTGGAAACAAATGAATAGAATAGATGTAATTAAATATCCAAACTGAATTAGGCAAAATTGCTACAGCTTCACTTTACAAAGTCAGTGAAGGGCAAGAATGGAACATCTGAAATAGCTATTTGGCATAGGGTCACTATGAAGATGAATTAGGGTTAATTTTATGCTGGAGTGTAGGTCAAGCACTGTGCTGTGGCAGAATGCTCATTTTACTGGGAATGTTTTGGCCTACTTACAACTTTAGAAAATAAATATTACAATGTTAAATTAAATATGCTCTGTGACAAGGACTTGCAACATTGAGAGAATGTGATTTATATGCAGTTGGCTCATATATACCATCTAATATGATATGCACAGTGTAATGAAAGCTCAAGGGTCTGATCTGCAGTGCAGAAATGCTTTACAATCCTCTTTCAGGTTGCATGTTGTTTTTCCTTCCTCTTCTTCTTAATTTTTTTTTTTAAATGACTACATGAGTTAATTAGTGGTTATGTACTCTGTCTCTTTGCCTGGCCTAGCTTATCCCTCCTGCAATAAATCTCTTTTCTTTCCCTCTCCCAAGGATCATTACAACATTAGCCAGCACTGTCAACAAAACTAATTGAAAGCCACCTGTTTTAAGGATCACCCTAGTGAAAAATAGCAAAGCTAAGAGAAAAAATTCAATCAACTTTCTAATAGTCTGTAATTTCCTGTTAAGTCACACAAATGCAGAGGTAGGAAAAAACACATAAGATCTTCTTTGTTTTCACTGCTGGCCTTATTGTCCACTTCTCCTTACAACTGTATAATTAGAAATGATTATTTTTGTAAACTAAATCTCTCATCACTCCTTAAAGTGGAACTAATAGTATTACATTTCTTCTTTCCAACTGGAGCTATGCAAAAAGGGAAAGTACTTGCAATTAGCCTTCCTATTATAAATCAACCTGTACTTTTTGCAAAACATTTGCGTTCTCTTAATCAGATCGGCCCAGGTTCAGCAGGACTTTTAAAGATGCCAAAGTTCACTCAAGCACTTACACAAATGATCTAAATCTCTGCTTTTGATGAAACTCAAGCACCTTCAGAAACATGGAGAAAGGTTGAACAAGCACGACTAAATAGGTACAGATTTCCTGAGGAAGGCCTTGATACCCAAATATGCAAAGCCCTTCAGCACATCTGAACCTCAGGCAGGTGATTAAGTACTATTGAAGTTGATAGGAAATAAGCATGTGCTTCAAGGTAAGTACTTTGCTACCACTGCACAGCAGCACAGAACTCACTCAAATGAGCATGAGTAAAGAAAACATGCTTGAGATAGCTTGACAGCTAAACTGTTTCTCATAAGTAGTTTCCCAGCTTGTCCTTAATTGGGGAGGAACAGGCCTGGAAAAGGATAAAAGCAGATGATTTATTTCTGTTAGGCCAGCTGAAGTAAAATACTGAGAAGAGAAAAGAAAGGGAAAACACAAGGCAGGAAGTACTGATGACTATTTGTGTTACAGCAGGGTCCCAATAAAACCTGAGATCCCACTGTGCTAGATGCTATGCAAACATGTCAGTGAGGGTGTTCAGTAAAGGAGAGCTGCCTGTAAACACGACATGTGGAAGTCCCTTTGAAGTCAGCCACAACCCAAGCATGTGAGCAGCAGGCCAGATATTTCAAGCTTTATGATTAATAGCTGTCAAGCAGAACGCAGAGTCTCTCAATACTATGGCCACCAAAGATATAATGAGCTGAGGAAAAAAATAAGGTCACGGATAATATATTGGTTGTTTTTGATAGCCCACTGTTTACTTCCTGGGAGTGTAAACATATCATTAGTTTTCGTACTTCAAAAGAATAAAACCTCTATTTAGATGAAATACATTTAAAACAATGCAGGTGACATGCAATACAGGATAAATGCTGCCTTCATGCAAATGTATGCATCTCTCATTGATTATAGTAATGAGATATGCAGAGAAAGATCAGAAGAATATAATTTGATCCTTTTTGGAAGCTACTCCGAAATTCATGCTGGGTGTAGTGTATGTGCATACAAAGAACAGGAAGAAGAGTGTGGAGCTGTAGTATTGTGAAGCCTTCCCAAAAGGGCAAATTACTGCTGTTTCAGAAGCGGTCTAATGCCTACAGAAGGTAAAAGGACCTAGAAACAAGGTGAACCCATGAGTTTGCGAAACCAGTGTCAGTGATGCAATCATTGCTACAACATGCAGAAAAGACTTAAAAATAAAGGCTACCGAAGAACTAAAGGAAGGAAAAAATACCAGTCAGGAATAATTATCACTGTGTATAAAACTTTCCACTCCTTTATTATCATAAATTGCAAAGTTTTATTGATGCATATTTTATCACAGCACTCTTGCCATATGTGATCTGAAGATTCAGAGCCTGTCCCCAGGGACAATGGTACTGATATAGATAATCAAGAATTCCTTTTATGCTCCTCTCAACACAGCTACAGCTCAGATTGAAATTAACATCTTTTACAATGAAACACCAGTTTTCTGCCACAACTAGACATGACAGCTGGAGAGAGAGGCCTGCTTATCCAGTTATTCCTTCAAGTTTTGGTTTCATTACAGCCCTCAAAGATGTTAACTAAGTACAAAGCAATGTGGATGGTCGCTGAATACCAGAAAAACAAATCTGCATGCAACCTGCCACATGAAGAACCGAGGGAGAAATGCTTCCAAATAAATGCAGGGATGAAAAGCAAAGATCAGAGGCAGCCTCTAAAAAAAGCAATGAAGAGGAATCCAAAAGCTTTGAACTTCTGCAATGTACACTGTCTGGGTTAGAATGGGTGACGCTCGCACACACGCCTGTGCACACAGGAGTGGAACCCATGCCCCAGAAAGAAAACATCATAGGGCTCTGCCTGACTTAAACCCTCCAAAGCAGGGATTTTGCCTAGTGGAAACACTAAGGCTGTTTAGTGTTGGCACTTGCTCCTGGTCATCTTTTTATGTTTACTGCTTCTACCCACTTATCAGCCCTGATTCTCATGCTGCTGGGAAGAGGGCTATAGAAGTTTTGCTGTGTTCCCCATGGCGTCTTATGTCATTGTGGCATCCAAGTGCCTTCCTGTAGAGCATTAAATGACCAACATCTGCCATGCATGGTTCATGCTCCCTCTCATCCTACTCCCAAGGGAGAACTGGGTATGCAATGTAGTATTTTGTTTTGGCAGGACTTAGTTTTTGCTGTTTTAAAATTGCACTCTGCCATATGTTAGGAAATAAAAATCAAGCACCTTACTTATGGAGGAGAAGGTGGTGGGATTTGTGATGGTCATTAGTTTCTGAGGGAGCTAGTGCCAAGTCTCAGACTGGCTTCCCAGAAGGTTCAGCTTCCTACTGGCTGCTAGAAAGATGCAAACTTCACAGACTGTTCCAGGGAGCTGGAGATGATAATGCACTGGAATCACATCTCTTTGATGTGTGAAAGTGGTTCAAGTCCAGCTTTGGGCAAATGTCTCCCTACCACAACATTTTGAAAAAGCCTGTTGTTTCAGTATGTTACGTGCTGGGACAATACATAGTAAAACCTACTCTATCGATCTCTGACTTTTTCCTTTTCTATTCTGATTAATGTCATGTCATCTAGAGGTTATCTCCAGTCACTAGGGAAGCATAGAAAAGAGGATATAAATGTAAATACTGAAACATGTAAGCGGGCAAATGCACTGTTAGAGATGAAACGACGTTCAAGAAACATTTAAAGCATATTGCGTGCCTTCAGTATAGATCAGGAAAGAAGAGCACAGTGGAGAACAGATGCCACTTTTCTAGCCTTATGTCTCTGCCTTTCTACAGGTTGATCAAAACATTGCTTCAACAATCAATACTTTGGATGAGCTCAGGCTAAAAACTCATGTAATAGCAAGCCCACTTTAGGGTCATTATCAAGAGAGAGAAACAGGAGGCTATGAAAAAAAGATGGGTATATGGCAGAACTGCAGTGTAAGGATCTAATTTGTATCACCAGCAGAAAAAAGAGCACTAACACATCAGCTGGATGAGTCTTCAGTGGATAAAAAGGACAGGGCAGGACTTCTCATGCTGCATTAAAAGGCTGTCACTTTCACTTTACTTTCACTGAAGCTAAGGAATTTTTGGAATTTCCTGCTCCTCAACACACTGGAAGGGATGATTCCCAAACCTTCAAAACATTTTGCATTCATGAAGGAGATTCTTTTGGGGGTTACTCATTCTTTCTTCCATTATATTTTTAATTGACACATTTCTCAGAATTTGCTTTTATAGGATGCTGATACTGGAAGGATTTAATACTGAAAATACTTTTCTGCATGAAGGAAACTTTGGAGCATAGGTTCAGATAACCGTGATTTTTCCAGTCTTGCACACACACTGACGGCTGCAACCTCACTCTAACTATAAAGTCTAGATTAGCTAAGGATCATTTGAAGAGAAATGTAGCAGTGCCTATTAATTTTCCCTTTACAAGAAATTTAAGATAGAATATTTACTATGATCATACAATTTTTATATCAGATTGAAAACAAAATTTCCATCTTACAGGAAGTTATAGTATTTGGCATTCCTCCTGAGACAGGCTAAAAAGCCAAAATAATGCAATTTATCTCTCCATAAATTTCTCAAAAATCAGTTTAAAAAGGCAAATATGTTAACTTCTGTGTTATGAAATGGTTCATCTTGAAGTTTCAGAAATAAAACGTTTATTGTTGGGGGCAGGAGGAATGTGGTGACATTGTTCCTTCACTCCACTTAAATGGCCACAACTGGAAGCTGATAATCTTGACCCACTTGTCTCCATCTACCCCATGGATCCCTCCTTCCAATCATGCTTAGAACCCCACCAGGTGTGACAGTCTCATAGTGCTGTGATTCTCAAGATGCTTCACACCGCTGTAAAATCTCATCCCAAATTCAAAATATATGTCAACCAGTTTTTCCACTGTGGAGCATTTTGCTAAAAGGTCTATTTTCTTTATGAATATTTTCAAATCTAATGAACAACAGGAAAATACTTAATTGGGCACTTTCGTGATCAAACCTAGCTGTTTTATTACAGCTTGCCTTTTGAATCCTTTGAGTGGGACTATCAAGGCAGAATATCAGCTAAGAAGACTTGTATCAAGCTAGAGTCTCAGAGTGATGTGTAGATAAAGAGGGCTTTGAAAAGCATTTCAGATTAATCTTTTTTCACAACCACAAGTTTTAAAAGTGCTATTTATGAGCAAAACCTTTAATCATTCTTTCCATAGTAATGTTGGTTTAAAAAAATGTTTTACACCTGGGAATCAAGAAGCACACTGGAAATAAACACTTTTCTATAAAGCCTGTAATAAGGTAGAGATCAGGAATCTGTATAAGCCCTATCATGATGGATAGAATGACCAAGCCAAAGGGAGGGGGGAGGTCATCCATGTAAAACAACAGCAATAAATTAATTAAAAAAACCCTCAAAACAACAGAGACCATCAAGCAATCAAAAACTAGTTGCTTATTATGAACAAAACTCAGACCATCTTTGAGTGAAATCTCATTCTAATTTCACCAGCGTAACCCCAAGGGAACCAGTGAGCTTGCATTAGTGTATTAAAGAGCAGAATAACATAAAGACATTTCATGTTGTAAAGTTTTTTTACATCTTTCTTTGAAATACTGACATGGGTCATTTTCCTAGACACCAGTCTGTCCTGATATAGTAAATCCTGGATCTTTAAGATAGATAGGGTGTAACTAAAGCTCGAATATGGCCTATGGGGAAAGATCTCTCCCCACTTAAATCACATTGTTTTCATTGCTGTACTGGTGTAAATGGTATTTTTATGTATGCGTCCAGAACAGAACTGAACTGCAGTATTTCTTTTCTACTGCTGAAATATTAGCATTAAAATAGCAATATTTTACAAAATATAAACATAGTGCCTATAACACAATCAATTTTGTTGAAATTATTTTACACCAGCCTTCATCCTTGAACTGATTCTTCCTTTCCGTTCTGGAATGTTTTAAAACTCAAAAATGTTATTTGAAGTAAGATTTAACAGTGTATTAATTGGCAAAAATTGAAGTACTCCTTTTTTTCCCCAAGCCCAGAAGAATTAATTTTGTTGCCAAAGAACAAGAAGAACAGACACCCAACTTTTGAACTGACCTAATATTTCTGAAAACACCGTATGCAATTAACTTCTTGTAAAAGCCATCTTTCAAGCAGTCTTTTTCTGTGTCTGAACTTTGTAAGCTGCTCATCAGATCCAGCAAAATTAGGTTATTAATAGGGAACCATTTATCAAGCTCGATATGTTTGTTAGCGGCACACTTGTCTAGTTAACCAACACTGTCAGAGTATCTTTGAAAGCAGAAAGATACCGGTAAGGCCCTCCTGAAGTGTTTACTTCTAGTCCAGGTTTTCCGCATCAGTTTCTTCAAGGGTGGCCTGGAAGCAGTGCTGCCCTAAGAAGTGGTGCTCAGAGGGCCGAGGGTCTCCAGAAAGGGAGCCCACCTATGCTACAGTGTGGTGTGACAGCACCATCCCAAGATGTCAAGATATCAAAAGGGACATGTTACAGCAGGGTTGACACTGGCACCCCTTGGCAGTTTGTGCACATGGCGTTACTGGTGGGTGTCAAAACCAAAGACCACTGCTGCCCTCTCCACTCTCTCAGCCCATAGCTCAGGAACTCTGGCTTAGATTTAAAACAGGAAAATGTCTGGTGAATTGTGATGGCAAATTGGTAGTAGGGGATTAGGAAGCAGGAGGCTGACTCCAGTGTTTGTCTTCTCCCCTACCTTGTTCCTTGATGGCCCATGCTCTTCTCTGGGTTTGTTCATCAGCACCTTGACTTTCTACATATATTCTCCTCCAAGTGAAAAAAAATAAAATAAAAAAATCAAGATTTCTCAAATCAGGGCTCTTTCTTCTGATTTTCTGAGACACAGATCAAAATTTTACCTATTCATTCCTAAACGCGAATACTCTGACAGCTCTTTCATCTGCAAATTTTCGAAAGGCTTTGGAAAAAACCTGTGGTTTTGGAATCTAAACTTTGCCAAAACAGAACCGCAGTATCTCCCAGCTCTGGTATTTGGATTGGAAGCACTTTGATGCAATGCTGTGTTGTGTGTGTGTTTATAGCACTGGAGTTTGCATCATGCCTAGCACCCACAGGCACCTCTAAAACTTGAATTATAACTACTAATAGAAGTTTTACCTTAGCCTGGTGCTTCAGTCCCAGAAACCTAAAACCCATGTATTTCCTCAAGCACCCAGATCCACTGTGTGGTCAAAAGCAACAAAATCCCTCTTGTACCCAGAGATTTGGAGCCAAAATCATACACTGTGCTTATCTAGACATATAATTCCATCAGACTGTGAACCTTTGGAGTCGCCAATAGGGTGTTTAACAGTGGCAGAAGTTGTGCTAAGGCGGTGCCCTTCTCCCACCCCATCCCTGCCTCCTTTTTCTCCCAGCATCACTTGGCTGTGCCTGCAACTCTCATTGATTTGCACTGTGCAAGTACATTGTACAAGTTTCAGATAAAGCAGAACCATTCTTTCCTATCCTTTTCCTTAAACATTTAACATGCCACATCTGCAGTTTTCCTGGTTTATTTTTTCTGAGACACGAATATTGAGGTTCTTATTGATGTCGACAACGCCCCACTTGTGGCAGAACAAAAGAGGATAAAACACTGGGAATGTTGCTTCTTTCTCCTTCCCCTCTTTTTTTACTTCCTGTAAACATTACTGGAGAAGACTGCACTGCAAAATCATAAATAAAGTATACTTGTCAGAAGCTATGGTCTCAAAATATTCTAACGGTTTGTTTGTTCTCTCCATAAATTGTTTATCGGTCAATATGGCCAGAACTTTCAAACATACCCTTCTTTGCAGTTCACTGATATCTCCATTCTAAATATTTTTATCTAGTATTGAGCTTTCAAAAATCCCCACATTTTACCTTTTTATTGCTGATTTTTCTAATGCTGAACTCATTCAGATTATGCAGCATTACATTACCCTGTGTTTCTTATTCTTCTGGAGCTTACTAGCACTAAAGGAGAACTGTATGATTGTTACTAAAGTTACTGTTGGCAGTAGGGTTACACAGCAGGGGGATGCTTTTTGAGTGGTCTCTATGCAGTAAAACAAATCAGGAAAGAAAAATCTCTGTATAAAACATTTCTCTAATTTGTATTCTGCTTCACTACAACGTGTAAATGTTCTTCAAGTAACAGACTGATGTTGTGGAATAGTACCCTGATGAGTAAATTATCATAGAAAGAAGTTCATCAAAGCAATGATTTCAGACGTGTGCTTGAATAGCCTATGAGCACAGAACTGAAGGTATCTATTTAGCCAGAGATATCACCAATCATTAACGCAGAAACCAGACTTTCTTCTAACTGTCCTGGAACCCTGCAATGCAGAGGGTCTTCCAGTAAAACAATCATCCTGCATAGGATGATACTTAAAATCAGAAGTTAAGTGGTTCAGTCCCTTCTTGATAGTTCGTAAAGAGGCTAAAGAAAGACCAATGGACTTAAAAACACTTTCAAATGCACATAATGGTTGATAGATTAGATATTTACAGCTAGTAAGTAAAATACGCTATAACATTTGGCAATTGCTTCTTCAGTAAATAATGTGGTAAGTTCCTGGAGAAAAGTAGGCAGTTTATCTCAGAATGAAACCAGTTTTGACACCCCCAGCACTTTGAAACCAATTTGACAAGTAACTCTAGCTATATCGAGAATCTGGATTCTCAGTGGTCATTAAAAATAATAGGAAGTTAAGTGTCCAGATCCTACAGTAGCTTCAAAAATCTTAGCCATGAACCCTGGGACAAGCGTGTGTTGCCCCCTGCAAAGGTATTAACACTGAAGCACTCATACTTTAGAAAAGAAAGAGAACAAATTGCAAAAAACCCTATTTCAAATGGTTCTCTATAAGCATTTTACTGATGTTGACACATGAAGAAGAAAACAGAAAACTCTGTAAGCTATTTTTTAGGCTAGAATTATTGATGTTTCAACAAAACAAGGACCTCATAGTCAAAGGGTTGATTGGCAACAGAATTAAAGTGGCAACAGATTTTAATCAAAATGCATGTTTTTAGGCTAGGAATTCGTAGTAAAGAATAAATACCTACCTGCCACACATTGTTATATGTGTTTATTCTGCGTAAACACCTATACGACCCAGTAAGTGATTACAGAAGTAATGCAATGGATTGCCACCTCCCAAAGGTGTGAAACAAATGAATGGGATGGAGACAGCAAATAATTAGTATGAAACAGTTAATAACTGCACTGAGTGTTGCTACTGCTAACCATGGTTCAGTCACTGCCTCACTGATAGTCACCCTTTAGCAGTCATCATAATACAAAATGAGTCTTAACAGGAGCTCCTTCTGTTGCCCCAGAACAGCATGTCAATAAGCAAGAGGGCACTTGAAAGACTATATGGAGCAAACAGGCAATAAAACAGACAGAGGCTGACAACTCACTGTTGAGCTGCTCTTTTTTCTTTTTCCTATTTTTAACATTAACTCCTCTACACATTTGAATCTCTCACTCAGTTCTTCAGTCTTCAGCTTCCTATTGAGATTTACCATCCACGCAAGTCAGCACAACTAGCCTACCAAAACCAGTGGATCCTCAACACAGCACCCTTAGCAATGCCCCTAAATTTGTTCTAATGAGTATGAACCTTTCTAAAGCCTATACAATGTAAGAAAGTTTTAGCCATGATTCAGTACAGCATTTTTATATAAGGGTTCCATTACGTATATAACCTTAATATCTATAAAACATTGCTGACAGACACCTTTCTCTTGGCATACTGATGAGCTATAACCTGAAACTCCCACACAAATATAGGAATCTGACTTTTTCACAAAACCCCTCCAATACTCCTGTACTCACTCTGGAGACTTCCTGTGGGATCCAGATGCTGTTATTCCAATCTCTATTTGTTACCACAAACTGCTCTGCTTTCTGCCATTCTCATTCACAAGCCTGTGAAAGAGTTATTTGTCTTCTTTTTGTATTAGTCCCTCTCTAAGCCAGAGACAAATTCTATACCTGCCACTGATCAGATCTGTCCTTTTTTTGTCTCTGTTATTTTATGAAGACATTTGTCATTTCTTTCTCTCTGCTTCATGATACAAATCCTCTGTTTTCTTGCCCTCCTGCAGCTTCTTACTCTGTTCGGTCTCCACAAGGTTTTGTTGCTATTATCATCATTTTCTCTCAGCATGCTCTCTGTCCTCTTGAAGGCTGGTTTGACAGATCCTCTCTTGTCATCTGCTTGAAGGCTGATTTCAGCTCTTCCTTACATCATCGTCACTATGCACCTCCTCCATTACAAGTGCTTAGTGTGGAGCTTGTTCTACCAAGGCAATATGTGCTTTTCGTGGCCCTTCCTCCTGAGAAGGGTCACAGGGATGTTAGGTGCACAGGGCTGTGGGACACAGACACTGCTCTGGTAATGTCAATAGTTGATAGCTGCCTTTCCAACAGGCCTGCTAGTTCTTCCCCATGTCATTATCAAGGATGTGCAGCAGTCATTTGACAGGACCTCCCCTGGATGTCCATTGAATGCCCAGAAAAAAGAATGCGCAGGCTTGCTATCAGAATAAATTTACTAACCTGTGCTCAGTCCCCCTTGCCTTAGAGATGCTCATGAGGAGCAAACGCTCCTAATTGTTTGCATGGTGCCTGCCCATCTGCATATCACCTTCTGAAGGAGACACAAGACTACAGCAAATCCATATGGGAAGCACAAACCAAACAGGCAAGTGCCATGGTTCCTTTCATGAGATACAGTAGTAGGCTGATGCATGGAACCCTCCTCTGACACTGAAAGAAACCGAGTGTCCAACTAAAATGGACCACTGATACATACTTTTCCCAAATTCCCCTTTCCAGGGAGGCATTCATCTGCCATTCACACATCCTTCATGAGGCATGCCGATTTCTTCCTTACTTCTTCACTCTGTTTCTTAAAAACGCATTTTTGCTTTGATGCCTTAAGATATTATACCTGCAGGTCAAGCAATACATAATATGCACTTGGATGACTAATGGTGTCCAGATTATGCATGGATTGGAGGATGCTTGGGGCAAAACTCTAATTATTTTTATTTTCCAGGGAATTGCTTCTTTTCATTTAGGAACCTTCCCTTTCTAGAAATGAGTCACCTAATTCTCAGTGAGAGTGAGCAGAGCTTCACCTGTTAAAGCTCTTCTAGTCAAACATGTCTTAAAATTAAAAAGTAGACTAATTTCAGCAGTAGACTAAGCACACAGAAGGTACTCTATATATAATAATCTAGTGAGGTACTTATATTATTCTTAAGAGATTTGCCAACTAGTGAACTACTACTGGTATTTTAATTTATGTTACAGCATGATTGCAATTCTAAATTAAACTCATATAAGCAAGGCAATTTATAGTTAAGCCTTTCACTCAACCCTGAACTTGCTTTGCTGTAAGCAAGTTATATACTGCAAGGGCTCTTAACTGTCTCACAATAACTGGGCATGTAGAAAGCTTAAGTACTGTACTGTGTTTGCATGGCAAGGTTTTGGGAGCAGGGGGGCTACAGTGGTGGCTTCCATGAAAAGTGACTGGAAGCTTCCCTCATGTTCATTACAGCCAATGCCAACCTGCTCGAAGACGGATGCACCACTGGCTGAGGACAAGTCCATCAGCAATGGTGGTAGCACCACTGGGTTAACATATTTAAGAAGAAGTGGGGTGGGAACCAGGGGAACTGCAGCCAGAGAGAGGAGTGAGAGCACGTGGGAGAAACTGCTCTGCAGACGCCAAGGTCAATGAAGGAAGGGAGGAAGTGCTCCAGGCACCAGAGGAGAGATTCCTCTGTAGCTCATGGTGTAGACCATGGTGAGGCAGGCTGTTCCCTGCAGCCCATGAAGGTCCCAAGTGGAGTAGATAGATACCCACTTGCAGCCCATGCAGGACCCACGCTGGAGCAGGGGGATGCCCAAAGGAGGCTGTGACCCTGTGGGAAGCCTGTGCTAAAGCAGGTTCCTGGCATGACCTGTGGACCCATGGCAAGAGGAGCCCACACTGCAGCATTTCCTGTCAGGACTTGTGACCCTGAGGGAGACCCATGCTGGAGGGGCCTGTTCCTGAAGGACTGCACCCATGGAAAGGACCCACACTGGAGCAGCTCATGAAGAACTACAGCCCGTGTGTCATGTTGAACAAGTTTGTGGAGGACTGTGTCCCACGGGAAGGATCCCGTGCTGGAGCAGGGAAAGAGTGTGAGGAGTTCTCCCCCTGAGGTGGAAGGAGCAGCAGAGACAAAGTGTGATGAACTGAACACAATCCCCATTCCTCGTCCCCCTGCAAGGAGACAGAGCAAATTGGGATAGAAGTTAAGCCTGAGGAGAAGGGAAGGGTGGAGGTAAGGCGTTTTAATATTTGGTTTTATTTCTCATTATCCTACACTGATCTGATTGAAAATAAATTCACTTCCTCCAAGTTGAATCTGTTTTGCCCATGACAGTAACTGGTGAGTGATCTCTCCTTGCCCTTATCTGGACCCACGAGCCTTTTGTTGTATTTTTAATCCCCTACCCAGCTGAAGAGGGGAGAGACAGAGTGGCTTTAGTAAGTACCTGGCATCCAGCCAGGGTCAACCCACCACAATTACATAGACTCATTTTTTACCTTCGATTTGCTTCTGTAGCAGGCTAAAAAGAATCATGTAGAAGAATTCAGCCCTGGTGTACTCTCAACTGGAAACCTGCTAGCACCTCTTGCGCTACCTTCTCACGTGCTGCACAGTTCATCAAGGCAAACCTTACTCATCCTGGTGAGTGCTTGCACTGTTGGGTACCTACACAGAAGTATGAAGGGCTTCAGTCCTTCTGAACACAGTGAAATAACTTACAGAAATGCCCTACTGAAAAAACATATCCAGTGTTCTCCCCGAAGGCCCCACAGCAGCCCTTACCAACCCTGTTCCTTCCCTCTTTGGTGAGGACGTGGGCATGGGCCCACAAGAGCACCTCAATTCTGTAACTGTTACTAAAAAACAGAATATGGTAAATGTCAAAAAGGAGAAAATAAAGTGAGAAATTCCTAAGGGAGTCCTGTAACCTGTAAACCTTGGTGTTTCACTCATTCCAGCTTAAGCTTGGATTGTTTACGGTTTGGAGTATCAACCCCTGCATGCTCAGGCTTTTGAAAAGCTATTTCAAAAACAACAGAGACAAACATTTTAAACATACAGAATGCATTTGACAGCGTCAACCTGAGTATCTGAAATTCCCTTCATATTTTTCTTAGCATATGAACTAATGCTTTTCAAAGGAAAACAAGAAGTTTAAAAATTGGAATCTCCTGTGACTGCATGAAATGCTCCTTTCATCCATTCATTTTTTAAATGAGGACGCAAGTCAACTCCTTCACAACGGTTAGTTTCCCAAGTCTGCAAACACTTTTCAAAGGTGGGGGTCTATCTTTGGGAGTACCATCATGACATGCTTGGTAGTGTCGTAGCTGGTGAATTTGAAGTGTTTAACTTTCAGATTAAAATGTATGTAACTATGTTAAAATTTCCTGTGAAAAAAGTAGATTTTATACATGCATTACAGTCAGTTTTCACAGTTCTACCTTTTTTTTTTTTTTTCTAATTACCCAAGGCATTCTGATCACAGATCTACAAAGTAATCTATTTAAAACTGGGTTTTAAAGTGGCCTAATGGGCACAAAAAGCATATGGAATTAGGAAACATTTACTTCTCTTCCCCTGCTTCTTATATTGCCAAATATATTTAAATCAAACTTGTTTTAAAAACAAATATTCCCTGGGTAAGGATTTTCGTATCAACTTCTAGTTAACTTGCTTCTGCTGAATTAGAAACTGCTGGCAATTTTTTCCCACTGAAATGTAAATGATGACATATCGCTAACTAGCAGCATTACACCACTAAAATACTAAGATGCGTCTTGCTTGCCTCAAACTTCCCTTTCCTTAAGTGCAATGCCTTAGAGGCTGCAGTGCTTAAATGGTACAAAGTACTGTACTAGCACCAGCCTGAATCTTTATTTAGGAGAACAAGCTTCACATTCTTCTCTGCTAACACAGTATATGGGCATGTTCAGCTCCTCCATAAAACACACTCATACACTATTACTGTCTAAACCAAGGTACAGTACTGACATGACAGATTCATGTTCCCAGCTGTGACATAAGGGCTCTTTGACAATACCACAGTGAAAGCCCTATTAGAAAAACATGTGCCGGACAGTGCATCTGATGCAGCTAAATGCTATAAAAGATTTTCCAGGTGTTAATGAGTTACATGAGTAGAATGAAAACGAGACGGATTTGTGCACTTGGAAATTCTCAAGAAGCAGGACTCAGGCTCTCAGAGAGACGGACAAACAGCGCTTTATAAACATCACTGGCCACACTTTGCACCTGACCACGCGAGGTGATGAGCGACCCTGACTATTCACTGGGGAACTGTTCATTGAGGATCGTTTGCATGGGAAAAGACAGACTTTCACGTCTTCCTGCATTTTACTGCATCCTTTTTACTTTGCTCTATTTGTGAAAAAACACCAGCTATTTTCCCCTTTTTAAGCTTTTTTATTGATTCATTTATTTTTATTAAAGAGAAGAAAACATTATGCCTATTATTTAATTTCTTGTTCCTATTTTTATGAGGGATTTAGCTTGACACAGTACAGATAAGAAACTGTCATTTAACCCTCATTAGAGTATCACTACCTAGAGTGTATACTTTTGATGGGCAAAAATACAGTCTTTCACAGACTTTGAAAGAGCTGTGGTCGAAATTTTTCAAGGCAATGTTGGGGCTTCAGATTTATTCCCTTAAACTACATATAAAATCTTACATATGGGCCGCCCAGAAAATTCCAGCCACTGATATTTCAGAGTATGTGCATACATTGCCTCACACATCAGGTATCTACAATAGGATTGTTCATTCATATCATCTGTTGACCTGATAAAAGATTGTTTAATTTCTTTAGCGTGTGTGAATTTTATGGTTATTGTCCTTGAGAAGCTAAGTTTTGTTTTATCTACATATGACAGGTACAGTGTGGAAAGGCCATAATGCAGATTTGTCCATGCTGCTGTGACCACAACCACAGTTCTATTCCCATCATAGAACTGCATTTAGGAAAAAAAGATAATTCTGCCTCCATACTAATTCCAGCCTGATTTTCCTTAAAAGAGAAGGTCCCAGTAATATGAGAATGAATTGAGAGTCTTCTCTCAGAAATTAATCTAGAACCACCTATTTTATTTCCCACAATGACAAGTTAGTATTATTTTATCTTTTATTTCCAATCTAATGTCCCAAGTCTTCTTCCTACTCTTCCCCCATCCCAAGTGAGTTACTTAAATTAACTTTGAGAACTAAATTTTCTTAAATGAATAAGAAGACTAGGTGGAGAGAATGAGCAAAATAGTCTAAGAGAACATTGGCACAGAGTTAATATCTGAAAAGGTTAAAATTCCTCTGGCTTACCAGGTGTTCTGTGAAAATGTTGCATTCATACAATATAGTATCTGACCATTTAACCATATGTCAAACAATCTCTGCTATGACAACCAGATGCAGATATTGCCGTGGAATGAAATTATCATTTTATTAATTACACTTTAATTAGTTGATACAGAAGAGAACATGCAGTAATTTAGTCATAATTGGCCTGACTGAGACTCAATACTTACAGGGACGGGAATCTGTTTGTGAGACTACCTGTTATGAATAACAATTACATCTGTGACAACGCAATTTTGTTATGAAAATGTACTGTGCATTTCAAACAACTTTCAGGTGTAAGACAGTACTCAGGTTTTAACTACAAATTGACATCAAATGTTTTCCTTGAATAAAAGTGTAGAAACTTCTATGTATTTTGCAAAACATGTTTGAACAATGCAAGACCTCTTCCCAGAGTTACTGTGACGGCCAAAGCATGTTTTAAATGCACTTTATTATAGAAATGAAGAGCCACTTGGTTAATTTTGTATTTGAAAATGGAGGAAAAAACACTTCAGATTTCTCTCAAAATCTTGTTACTGGTCTTCAAATTATTCTAGAGCTTAACATGGTGTTTGTAGTATTTGTAGACTATGCAGATTTTTAGAAACATTCTCTTTGTCAGAACATCGAAAACAGAAACTTGAGCAGTGTTCTGACATGATCACTTGATCACTACACCTTTTGGGTTTTTGTATGAAGTCTCGAACATTCTCAGGTTTCTTGATCTAGATAGGTGCAAATAAAGTTAACAACATCCCTTTCGAGACTGTACTGGTAAGGAAAATGCCTTGAAGATGTCCTTTCAGTACAGCTTGCAATTAAATCAGGAATACTCTTCGTACTCAGAATACTGAGTATCACTGTGGTAAGACAGAGCACATTCAACAGCCTAATAAAAATGCTTGTAAAATGGATCATAACACTGGCCCTTACATACCCAGTTGTTAAGAGGTTTTTTTGCCATCCTTTTGGACAAACCTCGGGATTCACCATTCCATTCCAGCTCTTCTACACTCCATGACCTCAGCAAAGACTGCAGTATTTTATATTAGTTCTACACTGTTAGATAGACAGTACGCTTCGTGTTTTCTTTGTCTTTCCACAAAAATCTCACAAAGTGCAGGTCTAAACCTTCAACAAATGCAGCTTCAACAAAATACAACAAATTGCTTTGCTTTACAGAGTTGAATGAAAGCTCTTTTTCTTTTTTTCCCCTCTGTAATGGGTAGCTCCTAGTTTTCTGCATGTGCAGTGGCAGAAAATTATACATAACTGAATTATTTTCTAAATCTTGCCCAATTCCAGCACATCTATGTATTTGTTTATGATGGATGGGAAAGCTACATGGATGTCTCCAATCCAAATGAATCTTTCATATAACTACTCTAAAGTCAAGGAAGTAATATGAAGGATGAGTCTCTCTTTTGTAATTAGACTTTGAGTAATGCTTTTACTTTGCTCAAATGACTATGGAGGCTTTGTAAGATTTGTTTTAAACAAAAAATCCTTCCACCCTTTCTAATAAATTAATCCACTATTATGCTTCTTCATCACAAATGCATATATATGGAAAAACATGTTCTATAGAAAAGCATCTTTTGCCTATGGTGCCATCTTCCAGTTAATATCAGTAAGTCATATTCTATTGCTTGTAAGCACATCTTGCTTGACAACTTATAACCACCTCCAGTACAAATACACACAGGTTGTATTTTCCTGCTGTGTCACAGGGAATAGCTAACACAGTGTAACAAGCGATCATTTCATTAGGTTACCATGAAAGAGTCACTGCTGCAAGGAACTTGAGCTGAACAGGGACACAATCAGTGTTAAAAACTCAAAGCAGTTTACCATTAAAACCTTGTGTGACTGCTTGAAAAATGTCTTAGAGCAGCACAAAAGCTGGCACCATTAGCTTTCATCCCTGCTGAGTTGGCAATAAAGTGCACACATAAGTAAAATGCATTAATTGGTATTAGTCAATCTAGTTAAGATGTTCATTTTCCAGGCATCTTCAGATTTCATTTCTATAAAATAGGATTTCTTTAAGTCTCATAATTCGATTTTGTCCAGCCTGAAAGGATGTTGACACAGTGGCAGCAAAAGCACAATTATGCCTCAGATTTACAAAGGTGTTCTCTGTCTAGATAGACCGGGACCCACGTGGTCCCACTCATACACACAGGAAAAGAGACAACCTGCAGAACAGGGAAAAGTGATAGGTTTTCCTATCATTTTCCTGTCGCTATTTTTCCTCCCTTTTCCCCTATTTTTCCTACTGTGCACCACTGATTACCGCACTTTAAGATCAGAATGAACAATTAACTGCCTAATTATTCCAGTCACACCAAGCCACAATGAAATCTTTATTCAGTGTTTACAGCAATCTTTGGCAGAGACTGTCTTGCTGTTTTTAAACCAAGAAGAACTGCTCCCTTTGGCTCCCCTCAGCATCAGCTGCCTGGGTTTCAGAGCTGGATGCCAATAATCAGCCTCCTTTTTCTCTTCCAAAGTGGCTATTTTTTTTTTAAGGGTGAAAAGACCTATTCTCATCAACTCCCCACGTATTCTGCCTGATTTATGTCCCAGCCTCTGGGTCTCTTCCTTCCGTATCTTCTGCCATTTGTGCCCCCCCCTCGGATCCCTTCCACGCCGCTCCCCCAGCACCGGCCGAGCCCTGGAGTTCCCGGATCCCCCCCCCCCCCGGAGATGGGTAGGGGGTGTTCTTTCTCGGAAACCCCGGAGAAGCAAGGGGCGACAAGCGAGGGCGCGGGAGCGGGGACCAGTTTCTAGCTCCTGCTGTGCAGCCCCCCACCGCCATCCCCTATTTCTATCGGTTTTCCGCTTTCTGCAGAAAGCCCCCGCGGCGGCTCCCTGCACTCTCCGCCCCGGGAAAGTTGGAGTGCGCCGCGCCGCGCCACAGGCGACTCTTCCTGCCTCCGCTCCGTCTCCCTGACCCGCTCCCAAGACGCGACGGCGAGCTGCGCTGCCGGAACACCCCTCGCCCTGCCCTGTCCGGCGCGGTTGTGCACCTGCGGGAAGTGGGGTGGGAGGAAGACTGTCTCAGGCAAACTCCAGAGCGGCCCAGAGTGGGCTTGCGTCGTTCCCCCCCGCCTTCTCCTCGCCCTATGATTGCGGCTGGGCAGCTAGAAGGGGGGGGGGGGGGGGGGGGGGGAGAAGAAGAAGAAGGAAAAAAAAAGGAACAAATAAAATAATAATAGAATAACAATTTTAAAAAGGTAAAAGTAAAGAAGAAATTAAGGGGGGGGGGAAGGGAAAGGGAAGAAAGAAATAAAATAAAGACAAGATAAAATTTAAAAGCGGGGAGGCGGAGAGCGGGGAGGGAAGGAAGAACGGGAAAAGGTAAAAAGAAGCAGAAGTCCCCGAAAGACAGGATGGGTTACCTTGCAGGGCGGAGGAGCTCCCGGCTGCCTTGCTGGCGATGGGACTTCCCTTCTCCGGCGGGTGCGCCTCTCACATCACCGCGCCCCGCTCGGTCCGCAGGGGCCGCGCTGGGCGCCTTCGCAGCGCTGCCTCTCGCTCCTGGTTCTGGATGTGGGGGGAGCCGGGGGGGGAGCGGGAGAGAGGGAGGGGGGCTGCGCGGCGGGCGGAGAAGGAGGAGAAAAAGGAAGAGGAGAAGGAGGAGGAGGCGGGACCCCCGCGGCCGCCCCGCTCCTACGAGCTGCCCCCACTGGAAGTGGCGGCCGCTGCCCCTGGCTCCGCTGCCCGCTAATATCGCGGCGGGTCTAACGCTACCGCGGGGACCTGCGGGAGCCGATTGGTGCCGGGGAGCTGCGCCCTCCTCCGCTCACCACCTCCCCCCCCCCCCCCCCTTTCCCAGGGACCCCCCCAGCTGCCGCCCGTGGGCCCCACGCAGCTCCTGGCGGTGGGAAAAGCAGCCCCCCGTGTCTCCCCTCTGCGGGGCTTCCTACATCTCGGGAGGACTTCGTAACGCCCCGCGCGGACCGTGAGAAAACGGGCTCCTGATGTAGACCTGGGGTAGTGCTGGAGAGGCGAACCGTCTCTTTATTTAGCAAAACGGGTACAGAGATGAAAGCTGAATGTCTTTAGAAGGCTCAGTTTTAGTTGATAAACATCCTGAGACTAATGTCAGAGCTACTTTTATGAGGGTAACCAGTACAGTTTCCTGGAGGTTTTGTGTAAGACTTTGGAAAAACATCCAAATATTAAAGGGGTTTTACATCCACTTTTAAAGATCATTTTAGTGTTCATAAAAGCTGCCAAGACTTGCTGAAATACTCCCTACCCACACAACGACAGCAGCAGAGGCAGCGGCAGGACAAGGCATCCTCTCTGCCTACTAATTTGCTTGAATCCTGACCTGAAGTAACTAGGAGGGAAGATATTTCTCACACCATCCCTGTGCCAACTTCCATTTTTCTGCCCAGTGTGGGAAGGCAGCAAACTTACACCAACTTTCATGACATGTGCGTGGAACAGCTATAGGAAAACTTGTCCACTTGGGTATGAGAATGTTATTACCTCTGTAACAGCTCCCTGTAGTAATCACTTCACTGCCAGTGTAGCGCCCGTTCCCCATCTCAGTTAAACTGGCAAACCTGAAGCAGCTTCACGGAGCTCAGAACAAAGCTGTGCCCCAGCAGTTTGTGTCCAAGTAAGTGAATGGCAGTAGGAGACTCTAAATCTCATTATCAATTCCTTGGGATTCTGCCAGTCCCTCAACAATTAGATCTTGAGATGAAGATTCAGATTATACAGTCAAGTTTTGTTTTTGTTTTGTTTTGTTTTTTTTTCTCTCTCCAGATTTACTCTAATGATTACTTGCAGAAATAAGGTCATACTGGCTAGTTTTGTGGCCCCACATTTTTCATAGTGATCATAACATAGTCATTTCAGCATTACAATAGAAAAAGGTCAGTCAAACCTCTGGAGAGAAGTTGTTGGAAGCTCATATGCTGGCAAAGTGCCCAAAACAAATGATGAATTACAGCTATGATAAATGAATACTTTGATGTGTCGGGAAGTAATAGGATGTTCTCCCAGTTTCCTCTGTTGCATGTTCATCTTTGGACTCCTCAGGCTTATTGAACATTTTTAATGCAAGCCTGAGGAGGCAGAAATGGCTCTTGTCAGTATCACTGGTCAGTGCCAGAGACCTGGTGCACTTTTGATAATGGTAAGCAAAACTACTCCTCAGTACCACTTCCCCAGTATTTGTACTGAATAGTTGCAATAACACCCCTGAAAGTTATCAGTACACCGTTACTGCTGGCAGTCTGACTAAAAGAACAATGACCTTTTCCTGGAATTGAGCTGGTTACTGAATCAGTGTGTCATTTTTTCTAGGCTAGGATTTTATTCATTATACTTGCTTCTTGCAGTGTGTGCACACATCTTTATTTCTCTGCTTCAACACAGCATACTCAGAATATACCTGATTATAATTTAAAAGGCTAAACAGATGCCACTTGAAAAGTTTGCATCTCAATACGAGTGTTCCCTTTGAGCTTGTTGGTGGTTTTTTTTAACCCAAGCTGGACTGCAGTAAGAATAAAAAAAAAAAAAAAAAAAAAAAAAAAGGAAAAAAGTAGATTAAACTGACTAGAACAGCTTTAATAGAATGGCAACAGCCGTGGATGCTCTTTGATTATTGTGTGAACCACAGCACCATGAAAATAAAATGCATATATTGTCTAGTGTTTAAGGTTGTAATTTAGAATTAATACATAGTGCATAGTGCAACATTCAAGACACAGAAAACACAGGAGAATTCTATAATATAGAGTGAACCCTGGACCCCCCACATTTAATATATGAACTCCTCAGTTTCACATATACAGCTGAATGGGTTATCCAAACATTTACTAATGCAAATGTGGCTGCATATGCTAAATTCTGCCCTGTGTTGTCTTCCTTCACAGGGACAGATTTCAGTAATGTGCCTATGACTTACTTTTTTCAGACCTGTTAGGTGATACACAGTAAAATAGGAGGAACTTACATTTCACTGCCTCATATTCCAACCACTCTTCTCCTCCCCAGTACAGGGCTGAACCGTAGAATCGCAGAATAGTTTGGGTTGGAAGGGACCTTTAAGATCATATAGTTCCAAGCCCCTGCCACAGGCAGGGACACTTTCCGCTAGACCAGACTGCTCAAAGCCCTGTCCAGCCTGGCCTTGCGCTCTTCTGTGCCCCTGACACCAGAGTTGAGAGCACATTGCAAAGAATATGCCTATCAACTCATCTGTCCCAACATTACATGGTTTCAAACACAAGGCTTTTTCAGGAAATACGAGAGAAGGTTTCAAGCATTCATATGCAGAATGCACATATTATTTACAGAACAGGTGGGTGAATGTGTATCTCACCTCCTTCCTCAAAAACAAACAATAAAATTACAATTTTAAATTCAAGAAACTGACCTAGCTCTCAAACCTTACACAAACCATAAAAATCAGTTCTTGAATGTAGAGCATTTTACTAAGCAGTTGTGATTAAATGTCCTTACATGAAAGAACTAAATCTTTTCTGTCCAATACTTGATGTTCTCCCTGCCACCATACTATACATAATGCTAAAACCATGCAAAACAAAGTAAAAAATACTAAAGAATGCAGCACGGTGACTAGTTTTAAAATTTAGAGGTTTTCTGCAAGATGAAAGAAACGTTTTGCTATCACTGTTTGAACAAGAGAATTTTGTATGCTGCAAGCTATTTACACTGTTCTCCTACAAGGAAGACTGGGAAGAAGCAGCATTATATATGGATATTGCTTATGTGTTAATACCGTTTTCTGTCCTACAGGACTGAAATAAAGAATGAGCTACAGGTTACCTAAATGACAAAGGTGAAGGAACAAGAGAGGAGAAGGCTGAAAAACAACTATTTTCCACTTTCGCGTTGTCATTTTATGTCATACAGCAGCTTTTATGTTTCTGTCTTATGCAGCTGCCTCGCTTTATCCAGCTCTGTTCTTGACTTTTCAGACAATAAAAGAAGTTTTTTTTTTACAGATCTGGGCTGTGTTGTGGTATCACTTTACAGGTGGCTAACATGAAACACTCATTCTTTAAAACTACTAGAATTGAATATTTGCTCCAGGAAATGTTGGAGGAATAGATGCAATGTAGTTTTTGTAGCACTTTCATGGCTTTTTAAAATATTGGGTGCTCATTTAACCATTGATTTGCTTTTGCAGTTAATCATGATGTAAACTGTATTGGTTTTTATTGTGCAATAAATCATGGCTTTTTAAAATACAACAATTTTCAAGAGCACTACAGAGTCTACTTGAGAAAAGGAAAAGGTAAATATTAACTAAAAAGAATTCTGCATCCCAAAAAATAAAGTGGCGCTGTCTCCCAAAATCAATGTTTCCAAAACAACAAAACAAAACTGCACATTGCTGAAGAAGTGACGTATAAAGACAATACATATATAACAAGAATGATGAAAGGAATAAGTATGGTCAAAAAATCACATCTACCTTTGTAAAATGCTATTAAAGCAGTAATAGGAATAGCTTTTAAGTTGTCGTGTACACAGGCAAGAATACCAGCTCTACTTTTATCCAAGAAAGCCCAAAATGTCACATGCCACAATGGTGAAAATCCCAGACTCTGAAGAATTTGTTTTAAAAGAGTGCATGCACATGAAATTTAGTGGAAAACTTCAAATGACAGCAGCACAGCAGAAAAAAACCACAAGTCTATATATATGTACCTGTTCTGTGACATGTATATGGATATACCTTGGAACCTGTCATTCAACAAGCCCCAAGACACTATCTTCTCAGGCACATGCCTTTCCTTTTGCCTCTACTCCCCCTTTCTTCCAAGTAAGTGGTGATGAGACCCTGGGCGTTGCTCAGGACTAGGGCCTGAGTTTTTATCCTGTTCAAGAGGTTACCCGAGCTTACCACTGTCAGTCAAACTTTGTAAAGGTCTCCTCCCTCAGAACTGTGCATCTTTGCTTTGCTTTCTTTGATTTGCCCTACTCAGTTACTTAGTACAGTGACTTACCTTCTACATTGCTTATGTAGGGCAGGTGAAGGCTTTTTTCTTAGTCACCTTTTCTTCTGTCTTAGTTGAAGCAAATCTTATTCAAACATATGTTTAACCTACTGGTCATTTGGCAGTACAGTCTTGTTTTTGACTATCTCTTGCACTTTAAAGAAAAGCCTTTGTCCGTTGCACCTGTTCTTAAACTTCATGCTCAGTTTAGCATTTTAGTCTTGTTTTATTCCATTGTTTCTTTGAAGGAATGTAGGATTTAGCATCTTCTTTCTCAATGGCTGTCCTTAGGGAAGACACCAAATTGAACATGGACTTCTATTTCTGTCAGAAAGATCATCACCGTGGTCTACTCCATCAGTATCTTTAGGAAAGTAATCTGTGGTCTGGAGTCACTGAGGAAAACACTGCCTTTTCTACTTCTGACAGATGCATTAGCTTTTCCTTCACACTAAGGCTCTAAAACTCCACAGCAGTGCCAGGGAATCCCGAGGGTAGGAGTCAACTTTAAAGCTTTGGACTTCATTAGTTTAGTTTGAAACCTGGTTTGGTTTCAAGACAGGAGCAAAAAAGTCCAGAGTCCTACCCACATCTGAAAATTTCACCCCAGGCAGAGGGGAGGGAGCTGCCAAGGAATTGTCATGGCTCATTGGCCTTGTCAGGGCCTCTTCCTGGCATCACCATTTCAGTGTGCTTACTTTTATCACACAGCATGAGAAATTTTCAAATGCAAAATATACAGTTATATTATTACAATTTTACTTACTTTTTTCTCCAACACTTCTTATGGAATACTGATAAGCAGATCTTGTGCTCTTCCAGCCATTTAGTAAAACAATTCTGAATATCTTTAACTGGACCAGTCTGACAAAAGGAGTGAATTGTTTGCTGTGGTATCTCTATCACAGGTTATGATACGTGTACTATGGACAAACCACAGGTAGTATACTGGTTGCTATACAAGCAGTTGTTAAACTGCTAGCTACATGTTTGTCTGGAGTGAGGGAACTGTAGTGATAAAGGATTGCCTTTTCCCCATGCATAACAACAGGCGCTAATGGAAAGGAATAAGGTAAAGAAGGAAAACCCCTCCAGATCTCCCTATATGAATATTAAAAAGAGCAGGCTTCTATTGTCAGAACTTAAATTGGTGACATCTGTGCTTGGTCTGCTTTTCCTGATGGTGCTGAATGTCACAATACAAAATGCAGCATAACTCTGCCCAGCACAGTTTGTGCTCTCTTTATGGGAACTGGGCAGTGATTTCTCTTTGAATAAAATCATAGAATGATAGAATGGTTTGGATACATAATTTACAGCTTGCTACAGTGATTCTGCAAAGTCAATACATATCCTTAGCACAAAGCAGAGAATGAAGGACATTATGGAGAAAGAGAGACAGATACCACAGTGACAAAGAAAGATGAATTCTATTGCACAAACACATTACAGGTTCCTTTCATAGGAATAAAATTACTTCTTTCCTTCAAACACAAAGCATTTTTCAGAATACATGTAATATGGTTGTATTTAAAAAGACCTTGTGTGCAGCTTACATGTCACTACTGACATAAACTCTCTGGCAGTGAATTATCATATGATTATCTGTTGTGCAAAGAAGATCTATTTATTGATTCAAGTCACATATATTTGCAAGGCAAGGGTTGTAGGTAGAGGAAGTATTTTTTATTAGACCAACTGATCAGAATGGGAAGACGGATCATGCACACAAGTCCTTCCCACAGCAAAAAGTGGTCTGTTTTTTTTCCCTAGGTACTCAAGCTGGCTTAATAAAATATGTTATTTCTCCTCGCAAACTTATCTTCTGTTACAGCCTTAGATCACCATGACTGTTACAATGCTGCTATGTATGTAATTATAAAATACCTACCTGGGAACCTGGTTACTCATCTGCATTATTAATAGTGTCTGACATATTTTCACTCCTGCATTGGGAATACATTTAGACAAGATCTTCTCCTGACCACCTGAAGTAATCAAATTGCAGCCTACAAGCATTGAAGAAGTTTATGGAAAGCAATTTTCAGCCACAGGGTGGCTGTACTAGAATTAGTCTGCTAGAAAACAGTTGCACCCCTTAGACTTGCAGTAGGTATACCCTGGCACTCCTGTGTCATACTTCCACTGGCAATAAAAAGAGTTAGCAGGTGATCCTCGGCTTTATATTTGCCTCTTCATTGCTGTTGCAGGGAATGGCTTGGAGTTTGTGTTTTCTGAGTGGACTCTAAGAATAAGTTTGGAATAAATAAAAGGTAAGCCAGACAGGATACTCAGTCTCTTGTCCTGACTTAGGTAACATTTAAGATTTTCAGTGGGTGCTTGGCTTGAGCTTCTGAAATCCACTTAATTTTTTGAGAAAAGGCATCTTTTTCCTCTTGAAGTTTGTGTAATAACCTCTAAGTAATTTTGTTGCAGCTTAGAAAGATCTCATTAACTTTGCTCCTTCCCAGTTTTTCATGTGTGTTGCTTCTAGACTTTGGTTCTGCTGCTGGCCAGAGGCAAAGGGCTCAGGATTCTCCAGAACAGAGTCACCTGCAAGTCCCATCCAGACAAGGGCAAATGATCTCACAGTGTAGACACAACTTGGTGAAGAGTGCAAACAGCCCTTGGCTCCCTTGGAGCCTCAGTGGTGGCTCTGAGGGCAAAGCTCTGCACCAGAGCTAATCACATTTCTCTGAGCAGGGAACAGGGATCTCATGGGAAATGGCTGGGGGACAAAAATAGGTGTGTTGGACTTCTCTGCAGAAATCCCCCTGGGTGTCTGAAGAATGCTCATTGGCCTGCTGCAAGCAGTGTAGCGCGAACAATGCCAAACTGTCAACTACATCAATAAGAATAAGTTTTAGTCTCATCTCACCTCTTCACAGTCCCCACTGACAGGCAAAAATTGAACATGTCTTTAACTCTAGAAGAGAAGAATCTATTTTGTAGTGTGCTACAGGCATGATCTAGACAAATTGCACCTATATTTTATTTGAACCCATCACAATACAACATAACAGGGCATCTCAATTACCTCAACAAGCTACCAATGCAACTTTATCATTTCAATTTTTCATCCTTTTTTTCCATCTTGGCATTTCTTCTATATATCACTGTAAATCTCATCAGTCCCAGACCAGTTTAGGCTAATAAATTTCAGTTACTATCTCAAGCCTAATGAAAAGGGGAAGCTTGCAGTGAAGAAAGCCAAAGTCTGCAGTTACTGCCTTGGGCCTCCAGCTCATCCCTCTGAACAGGGAAGTGGACAGGCTCATTCCTCCCTGCTGCTCAGAGATGGATACGGCTCAGGGAGAGGCAGAGCTGTTGAGCACATTGCAGTAAGGAGGGCTGCAGAGTCAGGCTACCCCTGGGAACAGACCCATATGCACCCCTAGGGCAGAATTTAGGCAATGGTTTGCAACATGCCATGCCAGAACACAGTCTTAGCTGGCAGATTCCAAAGACAGACCAGAGCTGCACATGGAGGTCTGGGGCAACGTATTTAACCACAATAACTTTTATGGTCTTCTGGCATGCTATTCCTGTCTTCAAGAGGGGGAACAAGTTAAGCAGGAAAGCAGTTATTTGCATATTAGCTGGAAATACACTGAGATCCCAGCAGGCAGAGTGAGAAAAAACTATTTTGGTACCATAATGATGTTTTTTCTAAAAGACAGAGATAAAGCGTAAGGATTTTATGGATACATTGAAGAGGCAAATAAGCTAAAATAATACTAAATATCAACATACTTAAATGTTTATTAATTCTGACTGAAATTTGCCATCTGTGACTGAGTATTTTACTAAAGAAACCCCACAAATTATAGATTATTGTAGCTAAGAATCTTCATGGCACTGTTTCTTAAGCTCTGGTACTGAAATAGCTCCACTGTAAATTAATATTTACAATAAATGTATGCTCATAAATGTTCCAAAGCATTTTCTAGTGACAGTCTGTTCAACTATTTAGTGATTCAAAAGAAAACTCTCCAAGAAAAGCTCCACATCAGTGCAGTACATAAAATATAGAAATGTATGGAAAATGACAAAGGCAGTATGTTACTGCTGAGGTGCCTCTAACTTGATTGCTCAGCTGGCTGAAGTAGCTTTTCATAAATGAAATATGTCTTCAGTTTTCCTCGAATAGATAGAATAAGAGCAAAGTCAACAAAACGTCTCTTCTTTATTTTCCTTTGACAACATTACTTTCCTTGGAACATCGCAAAAATCTGTGTTCAGGGCACGTTAGCTAATTCTGAGGCACATGTTCACAAGCAGACACTTAAGAGGCTGATTTGCATGCTTAAAGGCAACTGAAACTTTGTTTTGCATATGTAAATGTACCTGCCCAGCGTAAGAAGTGGCTTTCCAGTATGCCCATGTGTGAGCTGGGTTTACAGGCTTAAAACAACATAAAATCTGATCCACTGCTACTGTCACTGTAGCTGTCATCACAGCACAATTCAGGCAGAAAACCTCAAGACACCTATCAGATCAAATCCTGTGGACCTTACTCAAGCAAAAAATCTTGTTGGTATCAACAAACATCTTCCCCAAAGAATCTGTACACAATTGAGCCTTTTTTATGCATTCATATTTTAGTATCATTGAGTATCTGCAACAAAATAGGTTTTCTTTTTTAACTCGGGGATCAAGGCATTGGGGGAATGAAAAATACCCTCCTTTAAGTCCAGATGGTGACTACTTCTATACTTCTATAGTATCAGGATACTTTGGAAGAGAGTGGGTTTTCTAGGTGAGTATAGAGATTCGTTTGAAGAGCAAGTTCCTTTAAAGACAAGTCACAATGGTCAGATACAGGAGTATTAACAACTTGGAATGTGTTTTTTCCTATGAAGCAGTGACTTTAATATGAGAAGCATGCATTTACTGTCCAAGGGGTTCAAAATAGTAACTGTTAGTCAACAAACCTGCATCTTGTCTGCTTTTTTTTTTTTAGGGCCCTGTCCAGACCAAGGCTCATTCTGCCAAAGGCAGTATGTCCTTAGGCTATAACTTCAGCTATGGTCTGTCTGCTGGAAGTGTCACACCCTCCCATTTTCCAGGTCTGGCAACCTCCCTACCATGAACTCCAAGTTTAGAGTTCTAAGGTAAACAAACCATGCTAAACTTTCAGTGGCGCAGAGTGCTTCTCACTCCATAGCACCTTTATGTCCAAGAGCTAGAGTAAAGATCCCAGTCACTTTCTGCAGAGGAAGGCTACCTGCTAGAGAGAAATCCAAAAGGAGCAAAGATAATATATTCAGGAAGCACCTTCTGGTTGTCATAGTCAGTCTAGCTGAAAGAAGATTCTAGAGAGCTCAACCTACTTTCAAATTCAGCAGACATTTTTAGCAACAGTAAAGAAGAGACAGGTCTGGATATTTTCGAATGGTTTCAGAAATGGTGACATAGTCCCCAGTCCAAAACAGCAGTGCACACTTGAAGCTAAGATGTGTTTGTTTGAAAATGAAAGACCATTATAAAAATTAAAGTTAAAAGATTAAAAAATGTCCAATGAGTTATAAATTAAATAAGACATTTATTTTTACAATATCTGTAGAAGAGATATCACTCTTTGCTAAACTCTACCAGCTATCAATTTATGATAATGTAAATGGTTTAATTAATATTTAACGATACAGCACTTTCCAAGGAACCAATCTCCAAATACACTACTGTAGAAAAGAGATATGGTGTCCTGAGATATACATTTATAAGAGATGGGACAAACGCGTGGTTTATGTAAATCATTTTAACTCCAACAAAGTCAAAAGAACGATGTTGATTTCCTCAAGTTTACTACCTGTAAACAATATTACAAATAACATCTGTTATCTTAGTGCTTATCTTATACAGCTGTGTGTGCATAAGTCTTGGTAGGTCTTTTTGTTTTCTTGTGACACAAAACAACTTTGTGGAATCACTGAATTACATTGCTTGAGATGAATACTTGTAAACTACAGTTTCTGCAATGCTAGCCTCTAGTGCTGTGTACTCTGATGGCAAATGTCACCAGTCTACTAGTTGCTAAGTTGTGTAGCAACACTCGCACTAGGTAAAATGAAAATAGTGTAAGAAAACTCAGTACTCAATAATGTTACTTAATAAGGTAACTTACTAAAGTAACTCCCAAACTACAGCTGCTAAACTGCCTGTAGACATAGTAAGAGCAATCCAAAATGATGGAAAAGATTCATCATCATTTTGGAGATCTCCAGTTCTACAGTATTGTAAACACTGAGCATATCACAGAAATTAAGTGAAAGGTTTGAGTAGAGTTCACAGCTTTTCCTGCTTTATTTAGTATTTTTCCTTCTCTCAGATGATTTTTCTTTTTTCTTTTTTCCACACAATAAAGAAGTAAAACAAAAGACATTTTCACTTCTAAGGCTTTCTAAAATGTGGCGTTTCAAACAGATATAATTTTGCAAGTGCCTTGGAGGCTGTGTCAGTCACAGGGCTATTCTTGGTAATAGCCACTGGCACTCCAAGAGCAAAGCAGAATGAATTGTGGAGCAAGGGGAAGACTAAATACCTCCAAGTCAAATTCTAACTAGGTGGAATTACCTGTAGCAAAGAATTACTGAATCAAACTATCATAGTATTTGGCACAGAACTGTCCAGCAAGGGCAGAGATGCAAATTAATCTAGGTGCTAGGGTTTATTTTCTTAAGATACACTTTAAATATCAAGAGTTTCTGACTTTTTACATTACTCTTTTTCATTTGTTAGCTTTTGGAAAAGTAAGGAAGTTGTTTTCAGCTAGAATAAATTCACTGCTCCTACAGCTTTAGTTCAACCCTTACCTTTACTAGCTCTGGTGCTACTCAATAGAACACTGAAGTTCAACACGAGACTGTTTTCTGAATTAGTTGCCTATCTGCAAATTTAAAATTTTCTTTCAATTTCCCCACTGGTTCCATCACTTGGTATATGTACTCCAGACTATTTAAGCTAACTCAGCCAATTTGTCTCCTGCAATTAAGGGCCCATTTCCTTCAGTGACAATTTATGTTAATGATAATCAGATGCTTTTTTTAATTAACAACGACCTACAAGCATCCTAATACATTTCTCTCTTTACTTGATGATAGTTTTTTACAAGACTCTGTCACTCCATTTCATTTGAAACTTGGAGTCTCTTATATTTATTCAGACAGCACAGGCCCCGCAGCCCCTTCATTTTTGCTTTTGCAGCTTTTATGTTCATATGTCCCTGTCAGTGTGTGCAGCTCTAAAACCAGTAGCATGTGAGTGGCTGAGATGGACCCATGTTGCTCCAGCAATGCAGAATCAATCTTCAAATGTGCAACAGCTCTGCAATTGCCCGGTTTGGCTAGACTTCCTACATGTACTGAGAGTGGCTCCATATTACATGTACAGATGTAGGGTTGCCTTGGACACAATGTCAAAATAGCAAGGTTATATGCTACCAGTAATAGCTGTGCTGTAAACACAACCAGCAAAAATAGACAGTAGAGACAGTAGACACAAGTATACAAAAGACTGCCATGTAAGATGTAATTCTTTTATTCTACATCATGAGCATTTCTAAGAAATAATACTATTTACAAATTAAGTTCAATGCAGAAAGATAGTCCCTAATCTTGCCCTTTTCACAGAAAAATAACCAACTAGGCTGACTGATAGCTCAGAATCATTATGGTTTCTTTTCCAGAGCATTTTTCCTGCACTTTTTGTCAGGGCTATTGACACTCAAGAGACTGCAGACGGCTACTTGGGACAGAAGACTGCAGAGGGCAGCAAAAATGTTCCAGTATCTCAGCTGTCCCATGTCACACTGGCATTTTAATATAAATCTGCTTTTCCATTAGACTTCTGCTAATAGTGTGGGAGTATGACCTGCTGTCCTGGGTTGAGCAGCAGCAGTCATTTTTCTCCTTCTTAGGAGTTAGTGCAGTGCTGTGTTTTGATCTTTTGGCCTGGGAACAGTGCTGATAACGCCGATGTTTTCAGTTGCTGCTCGAATGTTTGGTCTGGCCAAGGACTTTCTGAGCCTCATGCTCTGCCAGGGAGGAGGGGAGGCCGGGAGGAAGCAGAGACAGGACACCTGACCCAAACTGACCAAAGAGGTATTCCATACCACAGCATGTCATGCCCAGGATGTAATGGGGAGTTCCCCTGGAAGGGCTGGGACTGCAGGGTTGGAGGAGGTATCGGTCAGTGCTCGGCTGGGGGGAGTGGAGCAAGTTATCAGTCAGCTGGTGCTGAGGTGTTGTATTCTTTCTTCTTGTTATTTCCTTTAGCATTATTATTATTGGTGGTAGCAATAGTGATTTGAGTTATACCTTAGTTACTAATCTGTTCTTATCTCAACCTGTGGGAGTTGCATTCTTTTCGATTCTCCTCTCTGTCCCTCCAGGAGCAGGAGGAGGGCAAGAAGGGGGGAGTGAGTGGACAAGGTTTGTGGTTGGGTTTAAACTACGACACCTGCGATGGCTGAGGCACTGTGCATGTTGTGCTCCCTGCCTTCCCTGCTACAAATGCAGCAGAACTCCTACAGAAAGCAGGATGTATGTTGGCCTAATGAAACCAGGGTTTAGACATTGGTTGCAGAAGTATCTAGAAGGGTGTTGGTATCTTTTTATGCCTTCTGGTCATAGCCTGGTCACGTAGAAATATTGTTGTGAAGCTTCTTGAAAATAGTTTTTCCAGTGGGTGCTATTTCTATCCATGGCTGTGTGGATAAAACAGTTTACCTTCAGTAGTGTGGGAAGGAATATAATCTCATTCATGTCCTAAGGCTCTTTCTAACATGAGAAAAGTAGACAGAATTGGATGCTGTGGTATACTGATAACTCCAAATTTGGGAAAGTCAAACCTGAGATCCATGTACCCTCCTGACTCTAGCCTGCACATACAGTTTGCTTAGTTTTTTGGACTGTTGCTTAGATAACTGGGGCTCTTTCAATACAAACCTGTAAATCAAACTACAATAATGAAAGTCTCAGTTGATGTCACACATTCCTTACCATGTCACTATAATAGAAAAACTTCACTTAACAGATCGATTTTTGTAATCAGGGTCTGGAGGCAGCAGAAAGATGACTTTTGTGGCTGCTGGAACCAAAGCATTTATTTAGGTACAGAAAATTTCATTAACCCAGTTGGGAGTTGGTAAATACCCGATCTGGATCACAAGAACCAGAGACACATTCAGGAGAAAAGATCAGCATTTCCTTGAAATCTGAAGCTGAAATACAGTGTGTGGGGGGTCAGGGGTGTTTTGTTTTTGTAATCACTGTCACTAACTGATCATCCAAGCTCATCTGGTGATTCAGATAACACCCCAAGGTTTTGTCCCGTTTTGGCAAATTCAGCAACATCTTTCATAGACTGGTGGTGTATATTATGTTGGTTTTAGTTTTAATTTGCCTTGGTGATCATGGACAAACTTGCATAATTTGTGAATTTGAAAAGAAGAGTCATCTTTCTACCTTTTTTTTTTTTTTCCTTAAAGGAAAGGTACACAAACACAGACTTAATGTATCAGTCTGACAATAATTTTATATGAAGCATATCAGAAACTGAAATTACGGACAATTGGCTGTAATTGAAACAGAATTACTGCAGATAATTCCGGGTACTAAGACTCAGGAGGAGGTAGTAAGTATCAGAGATGGGTAATCAAAGAACTATGAGGGCTGAAGATTAAGAACTTGAGACTGTCAAATGGATGCACCAGCTGATATGTTATAATTTATTCTGAGTGTTGGGGCCATTACATGACATGTGAGGAGCACAGATTTTTATTTTATCTCAAATTCATCCAAGAAATACTTTGTATTTTGTCAAGCCAGAATATATTATTCAGTTTTCACTTGTTTTCTGCCAGATAAGTTACCTGAGACCTGTATAAAATAAAGCTATTTCTGAGAGAATGAGCTGGGTGCTAGGTAACTGCCAGGAACTTCAGTGTTTCTTTTCTGGAACTGCATTCGCCTGCCAGACTGCAAGATAGTCATTGCTGATGGGGAACGGGAAGGAGGAAGGCTATGGACAGGCAGTGCTTGGAAGGAGAGAAAGGAAATACGGCAAACGGTACTCTAGATTTTTTGCCTGAGTTCCAAAATAGACATGACAGCACACTTGCTAGTAATGGACATGCTTATTTTTCAGCATATTGGCAGTCTCTATTTGCTCACATTTAGCCTTAATAAAGGTAAGCAGAGAGGAAGACATGGGAATGGAGGCTTCCAGAAGCTTTGCTTTGTATATGTTCTTGAATTGGGCCACACTGGGAGGTCTACATGGGCCTGGAATATTTAGGCACTTAAATGTATTCTCTAGACTTTCCTCAAGCTTATCTTTCATCCTACAGTATTCAGGCTTTCACTTCAACTCCATTAACAGCCAAACACCTGTTTTGGTTGACACATGAGTGTTTCAGTTCTCTTTTGACATAAGGTGCCAGACTGAATGCACTAGATAAAAATGTCCTTCAGACATTTACACTTCTGCAGTTGCAAACAGATTTGGTATAAATATCAAACCCATGTTTTAGTTCAAATGAATAAGAACCAATCTATAGGAATAGGGGCACTTATTCACTTATTGCGCTCTTTCACACCTCAAATTACTTGGGACTTAGCATAACCTAAGTATGGTTTGACTGGTTTCCTGAAAAACAGCATTTCACTGAGCTGAGATGTCAATTCATGGTCCTCAGGAGCCTATGACATTGGCAGTTGTTGTTTTTATTACAGTAATAAAGTTTATCAAGGATACTAAAACCCACAAATGAAATTCAGCTCAACAGGTAAATATTACATATGAATGTGAAGACATATGAAGAAAATTTAAACAATAGACATGATACAGCAAAGTGAATGTAAAGTTTCAATTTTCTGCCCTCCTTTTTTCTTGCTTGCTTCCTCCCTGTTTTGCTTCCTTTAAAATAGGCTATTACAGTTGGAAGCGATCTACAAAATCATCTAGTCCAACTTCCTGACCAGTTCAGGGCTGACCAGATTAAAGCATGTCATTTAGGGTATGTCCAAATACCTCTTTAATAATGGCAGCCTTGGGACATTGACCACCTCTCTAGGAAGCCAGTTCCAGTGTTTGACTACCCTCTCAGTACATATATGGCTCCCAATATCCAGTCTAAACCGGACCTGGAGCAGCTTTGAACCATTCCCACACATCCTGTCACTGGATACTAGGGACAAGAGCCTCCCTCTCCACTTCCACTCCTTTCCGCTTACATTCTGTCTGTCTGTCTGTCTGCCTGCCTTCTTTCTTCCTTGCTTTCCTTACTTCCTACCTGGTATTCTACTTTCCTGCCTGCCTACCTGCCTTACTAAGCACCCAGCCAGGCCAAGTGGCTTGTACCTTTTATTATTTTGCCTTTCGTAAACACTGAGCAGAAACATCTAACTTTTTTCATACCTATGTCATGGAATTTCTTCTTCACCTGACCTGCTACACACACACTCTAATAAGAGGATTCTTTGCCTTCAAACCTGGAAAAATTTATTTCCTTTCTTCATGACAAACAAAACTAAATCACACCAGTATATACATCAGCCTTTTTTCTTCTGTATTTGCAGAAAACTTTGCAAATTAGAGCTTCTAGAAAGTGTCACTTCCCCTTTCCTTTGAAAGAGTAAGTAGCATACTGTAGCTTTCTTTTGTAGAGACCAATTTGCAGGTAGATGCTGATTATAGGATCTGATCCTCAACAGGTATTGCAAAATATCCTTTTCCCTTTTGGACAGCTAAGACCAATGTAGTTTTCAAAAGCTTGTCAAAATAACCTTATTTGATATTGTTTTGTTTTGTTTTGTGGATGTGGTTTTGGTTTTCTTCCTTTTGTTTAATTTTTCCTTTCTTAAGACACACCACTTGATGCTTCCCAAATGCCTTTACCAGGGAATATTTCCCTATTCATAAATAACAAATGGGCTTAAAAGACTGAGGAAACCATAAGGAGAAGGGGCCATGCAAAAGGCAGAAAAATTGAGTATTATTATACTTTCCTCAATGATCAATGAATCTCACTCCCAGAGTAACTTTACATGTATTCCTTTGCCTTTTTCTTTCTTCATGTGCTGATGTGAAAATGCAGAAAACAAGGGTAATTAATTGCATACCAATTCCTATATAGTGAACATTATTCATGGCTTGGCAGTACCCTCCTCCCTTTGGAAATATTATCTAGTTTTCCTTTGAGGCTCCTGCAATTAACACATCTTTTGACGGTTTCTGTTTTGTTGCAAGAATAGGCTGGAGGAGTATCATAAGCATTCATTAAGGTCTGCTTTCATCTCCTACGTTTTGCGGTGTCTCAGTGGGAGGACAATTTCAACCATCCTTGACTGAGGAGTTGTTCTTGATCATCTTATACTGAACAATGCTCTCAGATGTTCAATCTTTCCATGGGAAAGAGCCACCCTGCCAGTAATATTGGAGAATAAAAGTATTTCTCTTGCTCTCAGTTCAGCTTGATTCCCCAGCCAATTCTGCTTTTGTTTGTAGCTATGGTAGCTGCCACAATATCGTCACTGGAAATTCGAAATTAAGTTAGTGCAAAGAAGACACTTTACTGAGTTCTCTAAGCTCTAAATATGACTAAGCAAAGAATTTCTACATTCCTGAATTTTCTGCTCATTCCGTCTTTTGGGTAAATAAGCTGAAGAACTAGCTCTCTGCATTTTCTTTAACCTGCTTAACAAGACATTAAGAGCAGAGAGATTACTGTCCTCCACATCAAATTTATACCTGGCATTCTGAGGATCACAGGTACCAAACAAATCACCTATAAATGTAGCTTCCAATTTTGAAGGTCCTATGAGTCTGACAGTTGACCATAGATGAATGTATCTGACTTAAGGAGCAGTGCCCATCTCCATGCTTTTACTGTGGGCTTTTCCCCCTCTCTTCTGTTCATAAGCTTTCTATTGAGTTTAAGATTTCTATTGGCTCTCCACAGCCTTCCTGTCTACGATAGTTTTAATTTATTTCATCCAAACTTCACACACTCAGAGGCCTACAAAAAAGACTACCAGCTGAAAGGCAGGTTTCTCTATACTTTGACCAGTTACTCTGATCAGGCTAGTGAAAAACAAAGAACTCAGGATCTTCCATTCTTTGCACAGAGCTTAGTGAACACCAAGGTCTATGAAAGACTGAGTCACTTCACAGGTAGAGTGTTCCCAAGGACCTGTGGAAAATCACTGTGTTTTTTCTCTTGGGAACTCCCACATGAATCTGGGTTCTGAGAGGACTGAAAAGGTGGGGGAACTGATATGGGGACACCAGCAGGTACTACAGTTGATTAAAATCAAAGCTGTTGAGATTTAGCTGCCTGTTTCTAAGGAATGAAACCTCTGTCTACTCCTGCACCAAGCAGTAGGTAGTGGGTACTTGTGCTCTTGTGAAGGCCATGGGCTCCATGAGAGATGTCTTGTTGCACACTTCTGAGGGCAGGGTAAAGCCTCCTTGGAAGTGCTTCATGTTAATTTTTTTTTTTTATTTTTTTTTTAACTTCTTTAAAGATTATATAAAAATATGAAACAGGAGAATCTAAATCAGTGTTCACTGTGTTTCAAGATGCAAGTTTTCATAATAATATTAGTATTCACAAACATTGCTGCAGCTATGTTGATACTGTCCACATCCAGATTGTTTTGAAATAAAGTACCAGAAAATTAAATGCCAGAATTTACATAACTCTGGCGCATTTATCATATTACATTATTACACCCTTCAATTGCCAAATACATGCCATTTTTCTGAGACAGTTTAATGTGAGGTAGAATAGTTTTGCATTAATAGCCTCTTATGCTAGGTCTGCATTAACAAATAGTGGTGTAAAATTGGAGGGGATCTCTAGAGTTAAACTGCTGATATGGAGGATATGACACTGACCTGGGTTCAGCAGTAGCAGTCATTTTTCTCCTTCTTAGTAGCTGGCGCAATGCTGTGTTTTAACTTTTGGTCTGAGAACATTGCTGATAACACAAATGTTTTAGTCTGGCCAAGGACTTTCTGAGCCTCATGCTCTGCCAGGGAGGAGGGGAAGCTGGGAGGAAGCAGAGACAGGACACCTGACCCAAACTGACCAAAGAGGTATTCCATACCACAGCACATCATGCCCAGGATGCAACAGAGAGTTACCCGTAAGGGCTAGTGCAGTGCGGGGTTGGACGAGGCATGAGTCGGTGCTCAGTAGGGAGGGGTGGGGTGAGTTATTGATTGGCTGGTGGTGAGGTGTTGTATTCTCTTCCCTTGTTATTTCCTTTATCATTATTATTATTGGTGGTAGCAGTAGTGATTGGTGTTATACCTTAGTTACTAAACTGTTCTTATCTCAACCCATGGGAGTTGCATTCTTTTCGATTCTCCTCTCTGTCCCTCTGAGAGTAGGGGGAGGGCAAGAAGAGGGTGGTGGAGTGAGAGGGAGACTGTGATTTATGGCTGACTGGGTTTAAACCATGACAGACATGAACACGGGCTTTAATTTGGGCTAGATTTGGTCTGGTCATATGAACAGAATACCTGTTACTCTTTGCAGCATATCAGCGTGCACCCAGAGTGTACCTTTATTTTCATCCAGAAGTTAGCATGCTTTCAATACAAATATGACACAGAGCAGAGTAAAGGTGACAACTGAGAAATTTGCTTAAAAACCTCATTCTTCATCTGAACTAAAAATCGTATGCAGAAGCACCTTAGAGACCAATTGGTTTTCTACATATGGAATCAAATGAAATCTTGAAGTTAGAGAATTCATACTATGAGGCCTTAGCTGATTAATTTTCATGGTGAAAACCACTGACAGCGTCCCATGTGAATTTTAGTACAGGTCTCAAGGGGTTGTGTGTACACTTAGCTCTGGCATCTGGATGTGCACCTTCTGGAAGAAAAAGGGATGTGGTCAGATAGTGTGGATGGTGGGGAGATGAGGCCTGCTTGATGTGAGACAGAGCACACCTGCACCTGGCAGCTTATCTGAGAGAGGGCAGACCTGTTCAAGGCCAAGGTCTTTCATTAGGAAGAGAGAAACTGGGATTTAACACTGATCATGTCAGCTCCAGAGGCTGTAAGTAAGGACAGGCGGTTACCCTCTGTCTAAAAGAGATACAGTAATGTACACTTCTGAATAGGTGAGAGCTGCCTGAAATACTCCCGTTTGTGAAACATTTGTAATTTGGCTGATAGACTGCAGGAAATAAAAGTTTAAAAAAAAATGTGGCACAAAAAGAAGAGAAAATGAAAATGCTCTTAGTCATTCCCTGGAGCACAAGCAGCCATTCAAATAATATGCTAGGTAAAGATGAGATTTAAAGCTCAATGAATGAGGCAAACTTTGTAAAAACCAGGGAGAAATTCCCGTTTCAAACTATATTTGTTGCTAGAGCCCTTCTGTTTACTGACTTAAAACCTCATCAGGATAACTGAGGCTTCTGGAGTCTCTGATACAATAAGCTTTAATAAGTGTAATAAAACATTTCACTATTATAGCAACATTGGAACTGACATACTTGGTCAGATAATTTCTGAGATGGAGACCACCTGAACAAAAGATAATACTAAGGGTCAAGGCAAGCTAACAAAGTCTACAATATCAGTATAGTATTTTCAAGTTTATTCCCCTGATACTTCTTAATGCAGTCATATTTGTATTTATGCCTTTTTTAATTTATTTTAATTGCATTGCTTACTTTTTAGTTGAGGTTTTTCACTCGGCAGATGTTCTCACTAAGCTGGCCACTATGACACATCACTTTTCTAGGATTCATCTATCTAGAGCCCAGCAGAGGCTGTGTGTTGTACATATTGCATCCATTCCACCTGTTTTCACCAGGCCACACATTATTACCCAAATGTTTACCTCTGGCTTGGATTAGTTTATTCAAATTTGCTTTGAGATCTCTACAAAGAAACTTCCCTTCTGGATTCTCACACCCAGTTATCCCAAAGGACTCTGTTGCATGAATGTAAAGGGCAACATGAGGGTCTGATTCAGAGACAGTGGGGCTCTTTATGATGACTTCAACAGCCTTTGGATCATAAACCAACCAATATCTTCCTGCAACATCTAAATTGTGTCAAGCATACCATACAAGAGCATACCATACAAGCCCACCAAGCTGCACCCCAGGTCCTTTCTAGAGAGGCAGACTTCTCCAACCCATGTAGTATAAAGACATAACCAAATAAGCACAAAATAGAGAATCCAAATACACATTTCCTCACTCACCAATGACAGAGAGCCATAACAAACAGTTACTGGCTACAACACATAAGCCACTGCTGGACACTACCATATTCCAGTGCGGCTGAATGTAAGCCTTGACAAGGATAAAAGGGAGAGGAAACCTGCACGCTATCTCCCACAGCACCAGAACTGAAGCATTCTCATCTCCGGTAGTGCCAGTGATGTTAACACCCTATTATTCTGTATAAAGCCACTGCCAAGCAGAAGACAAGCTAGAACTGATTGTCTTAGCATCCATAGTTGGGACCTTGCACAGCCAGAAGGCTACCCATTGCAGATGCTCCTGACATTCCCAGTGAGAGAAGAAGACACAACTAAGTGCAACACACTGCTGTTGGCTGTGCTGGAGCTAACCCCAGATCAGCTCTTATCTGTCAGTACAGTTACTTCAGGTGTATATCAACTTGGCTGAGAACAATATCTGACTAGTACTTTATGTCAAAAAGAGTGCAGCTGTAGTAATTGCAGTTACCTGGGTATACTGAAAAGGAGTGTTTTTTAACAGACCTCCAGCTGCCATGCTGGCAGCTCAAACCCTTGTTTTTTAATCTAAATGGCAAAACTTTCCCTTCCTGTCTGACTCTTACAATGTTATGCTGATTCTCTACTCACTGAAAATGTCATATTCTCAATCTTCTGTTTACTCTCTTCCTTATTAACAACTCACTTCACAGACATGGCAGTGTTAATCTTGACCTTTTAATCACTGAACCTCAGGGTTGCTACCTTATTTGTAAAAATCAGCTGGGGCATAATGCTAAGTAAACCAAAACAAAACAGAAACAAACAAAGAGGCAAAACTGTTCGTTTATGATACCTTTGAGAATCCAGAACAGCTTTCTTGGCTTTTGCTGCACCATACAGTAACTTAAGGGCAAGTCTGAAGAAAATAGGTGAGAGACAGTGTCTAAAATGATATGTCTTGTTATAAAGCACCTGCTTGACTGAAGTTCTGTTCCCTGGCCTTTGACATTTGAAAATGTCTTTGTATCTTCTCAGTAGAGGTAACTCATCTCCCTTTGGCTCCTGATTTGTGATTAATATCTTTAAGATTTGATGGTGAGGCATCATGGCACACTTCTTTCATTCCAGTTCCCAAACAGCAGTCTGGGATCTCTTTACTTGTATGTTTATAGGTTGATTTTCCTTCCTCCTGTCTATCTCTGCACTCAGGGCCCCCGACATCTGAGTGCTGATTAGCATGCTTGCTCCCTACTCTGCAGAAGCGGAGGGGGCATTCTGGTCTGGCACCTGCTAGCAGGGTGCAATCCTTGCTAGACATCCCAGGGTTTAAGACTTCTGACAGAACTAACTAATAGGCTTGTGACCAGAACCAAACATCCCCGTGCAACTTCATCAGATCCTCGGTACTTTGCACAAGCTCTGTCTCAGGAGCTAAGCACATTCCCCAACTTTTCTTCCCTTACAATGAAAGAGCTTACGATTAAAATTCCCAGCTGTAATACTTGTAACGCCCAGCTCTTCAGTATTGCAGCCAGACTAACACCTACATCAGGGAGTCAGTGTGTTGCACTGTTGTTCAAGCTCCCAGACTTGCCCTCCAACCTCAATGCCACTTGCCTAGGGAGGCTGTAATCTTTATGATGAGACTGACATCTGTGTCCTGAAAGTCCCACTTGTCTCAGCCTGCCAGGCACACTGCCTGGCTGAGGACACCTCAGAGTGAGCTGGCTGACCTCAGACAGCCCAGCCTCTCTCCTTTCTGAGACTCTGAGAAGGTGACAGTCCTGTCTGGGTTGAAAATATCAGGCAACTGCAGATAACCATTACCTGTGGTGATACCATGGCAATTCACAGACAGCATTTACTGACATGGGTAGGCGCAGTCTCTTTTTGCAAAGTAGTAGCGGCCCTGGGGCCCCCAACTCACATCAGTCACAGGGGGATGTTTTGCCTTAACTGTCACTTTGCATATATGCAATTCCCAAAAGTCTCTGGCATCTGTTCCTAACAGCCCAAGCATTCTTGTTTTAGAGCAGAATAAAATGTTATGCTTGTGAACTAGCCACTGTCAAAATCAGTTACCTTCTTATTGTCTCCCTTTTCAATGCACCTGTGGATTCTGTTTGCTGGTAAAGTCAAAAAACACCTCACTTTTTTCTTGTTTTCCACAATTCCAGGCTATCTCAGGACTCTCATTTTTGCTTCTTCTTCCACTCAGTGCAGCGTATATTTCAATTGCATTTTAGTTCTGGAACCATGGGGCTGTCAGAGCTCATTTAGTGCTGAAACTGCTTCAGGATGATTGGCTCCAGCCTTTGCTGTTTAGGTTGCTCATTATAGCAGCAAGAGTTTATGAGTTCCTGGCTCAGGCTTACTGGATTCATCCCACTTAACTGAAACACCTTCAGGAGGTGCTTAGACTCTTCACACTTTTTCCTATAGCTAATGGGGAAGGAGAGAAGGATAGGAGCTGTTCATTCTCTGGAATTGCCTCTCCCTCATTCTTCCCCCTTCATTAGCTGCAGGAGGGGATAATGAATGTAAGGAGATAGGGTTCCTCCTACAGGTGTCTCAGAGAAGCGAGGTGGAGCCTGTGGGCAATCCAGATTTTGGAGTTTATTTATTTATTTATTTATTTTATTTATTTATTTTTGGTTTTGTTTTGTTTAGAACGTCTATTCTAAAAAGTAGCAAAACGTGAGTTTGGTTCTAAAGTAGCAAAATGTAGCGATTCTAAACTGTAGCAAACATAACTGGAAACAAGTTAACCTTGGCTGACACAGTTAAACACCTTGGTTCATAAACCCGTTATAAAAAACTTCATGCAATTGAATTACTTCTGGCGGGGGGATAGGAAGCTTTATTTTAGTTTTTCAGGAGCAGTCATATCTTTCCAAATGAAAAAGTTATAAATCACAGTGAGCAGAAGGTACACAGGGTCTGTTATCTTAGCAAGCATACTGCTACCTTCAGCTAGACGTATCAGACATAGATTTTTTTGGGGGGAGGAGGGGATAGAGGGGAAGTTTTCCTTGGCTGGAGATAAATTCAAAGATCTATTCATTCCCTGTAGCAGAGAGGACTAGGACTTCGAGATATTCTGCAGCTGATGCCTCTCCGGCTTGTAAATTGTGAATGTTGCACTATGATCAAATTCTCATAGGTAGTTTGGGACAATCAGCAGCTTTTTCTTCTGTTATTAAACACTATAACCAACAAGTTACTCACTGGGGCCCTGGCAAGCCATTTGCTGCTGTGAGATTGTGGTGGGTTGACCTGGGCTGGCTGCCAGACACCACCCAGCTGCTATCTCACTCCCTCTCTCCAGTAGGACAGGAGGAGAAAATAGGATGGAAAAGCCCATGAATCCAGGTAAATATAGGAAATTCCCTTGCCATTTACTGTCACGGGTGAAACAGGCTTAACCTGGAAAAATTTAATGTTGGTAATTAAATTTGTCTTGAAAAATAAAACAAAACCTAAAGCATTCTTCCTCCTTTCCCAGGCTGAACTTCACTCCTGACTCCTCTACCTCTTCCACTTGAGCAGCACAGGGGTATGGGGAACGGGGCTGCTGTCAGTCCCTAACAGCTCCTCTCTGCTGCTCTTTCCTCTTCTCGCTTTTCCCTGCTCGATCCTGGGACCTTCTCAAGGGATGCAGTCCTTCAGGATAAACATGTTCCAGTGCGGGCTCTCCATGGGCTGCAGCTTCCTTCAGGCCATGTCCCCTCCCCACCGGAGTCCCTCCCGGTGCCGCAGGGGCATCTCTGCCGGGCTCCCGGAGCCCCTCCTGCCCTGCTCCCGCTCTGCCCTCGGGGCTCGCAGGGCTGTCTCTCACCCGGTTCCCCTCAGGCCTGGCTGGCGAGCACCGTTTGCCCTTCCTTACCCAGGCTTTCCCCGAGGCGCCCGCCCGTGGCTGGGGGGTTGAGCTCTGCCCTGCGGTAGGGCCGTTGGAGCCGGCTGCGATCGGCCGTGTCCGGCACCGGGCAGCACCGGCCGATCGCACAGGGGATATCACATGGGCACCTGCACCCGGTACAGACTTCCAAATGTTTTCATCTCCATATAAAAAACATGTATGCAGTGTACACGTGTATTATACATATGAATAATCCACATATATGTGTAAATACATACATAGGGCTTATTACATGACACAAAAAGGCTGTTCCTCTCTGTAAACCCTTTGTTTGCTTAGGGAGCTAAGAGACCTTATTTCTCTCTTCCACACCAGCCAGAGCCCCAGCTCTCACAGATTGGGCACAACATGATCTTGTGCATTTCACTATGCAATCACTGAGAAAGAGGCCTCTACAAGTAACACTTGAGGCAGGACATAAATCAGGATGAAGTACCCTTCATCTTTTTACTGGCTACTTGGATAGCTCTTCTAAGGATTATTTCATCCACTAATGACATTCACTTAAATATTTTATTTTGGGATATCTGTTGTTATTTAAGACTGCCTGATCTCTGGAAACTGCAAGTGGAATATTGGTCTTTCTGTACTAACTCTCCTCTCAACACCCCTTTGTTCTCAGGTTGTTATTTTTATCTACAGTTGAGCTCCATGCAATTTAGGGATAGTAAAAATATATTAACTAATCCAGTATATTTTCTTTAAATGTGCCCGCACTCCTTCGAAGTGCCTGGTATAGGCTTGCTTTCATTTTAAACACACAGACCAGAAACACTTTTAGTAGAGACAGTTACGGAGTTTTCAGACTGTTTAATAGTTCTGGTGAGACCTTTTTTTATTCCTTGCTCACATGTCTCAAAACTGTTTTGCGCCCTATGTCCAATTAATCTGGGCAAAACCTAAATTGCAGGAGAGATGTTGACCACATGAAGCTCCAGGTTTCTACATTCCTAGTTGCCTATGCTGGGACTAATTTAAAGAAGACAGCAGCTCTCTGTGTATCTGGGTTTCCTTTCCACCATGGTTCAAATCAGGTCCATTCTTCTGGCATCAAAGAACAGCAGCAAAGTGCCACAGCAAATGAAAACCACCACAGGTTCTGGAACTTAGAGTTAGCCATGGTAACTTGGGATCCAGCCCTTTACATTTATCTGATAAGCATTTTGGTGCCAAGATCTACCTTTTTTCAAGCTTGTGATATCTTGAAGGATGAAGGGGACATCTGAGTGTAGAAAAATACTGTATTTCTATTGTGCACAAATAAAAAGATTCCCCTCCCCCCCTTTAAAATTATCAGTCATCTTTCTTTAGCAGTTGAGAAATGCAACAGTAGTTAAGGTTCACAATCTCTGCTTGAGAACCAAGAGTGCTGATGTGCAGTATACTCTTATTTTTCATGCTTAAGCTGTTGTAATTCTCTTTTAACTGGACTTCCCACTAGGCAAATTTAACACCTTCAAGCTGCAAGAAACTATGTGGCTCATCTTCCCATTGGGAGTAAGCCAAATCTACATATTTTTTCTTCACGGCAGTAAAGTTCTACAGTGATTTCAAAATGTCACATTTGTTAAAGCAGTCTGTGGTCTGTCTCCAGGACCTGCTGATCACATATTCCCAACAGTTCAAGCAAGAAGAACCTCTCAAGTATCCTCAGACATAAGCAGAAAGATTTGTTATAGTTTCCTCATTTATTTCACACGCAGAGGAATATCTTTTAAACCATGTAATATTTGACAGTCGATTTCCTCTTTGCATTCCACACTTACATGAAAGGACTTTTTTATTTTTGCCATTTGGTCTTGAGTATTTTAACTTATAAGTGGCCTAACAGATATTTTTTTTAATGTGGTTTAAAACATATTTTGGGGCTGAGAACATCTCTACCAACACTTAGCCCAGATTAATTTTTTATGGCTTGGTGGGGTTTGTAAGTGAGACTGATACAATCTCAACTTGGTAGCACAAATAAGCCTCTTATATCTTTTTCCCCACAAAAGCGAAGTTGGAGCTTGCAAAAAGATGCTGGATCAAAACCACATGAAAACTCTACCCTCTCTTTATTCATGGGAAGAGCAAACTTCAAGCACTACTGCTTCAGTATTTCTTAAGGTGCCTGAATAATATCTGCTTTTTGGAAGGACCAACTATAATCTCTTTATATGAGATTAATTCCACCTCCGTGCCCAGTCTGTCTTTGGCTTCTATGACGTTAAGGCTAATGTGAAGAATACCAAATGCAATCATGGGATTTTATTTTTTTTTTTTTTTTGATGGCACAGACATCTGTCAACTAGAAATTAAGCTAGAACCACCGTTCATTTTGCATAGGCCACCCAAAGGTAATAACTCTCAGTATTGCTTTGGAATACATTTGAACCCTTGACCTCTGAGATGAGAGTCCTCATACCCAATCCCAACCTACTTAGGAGTCTATTCAATTATCTGTAAAATGAGACAGCTTGAGTATTTTTAACCATCATGTTTCCTGTAGTATTGAGGCTGGCAGAAAAGTTGTTGGTTTCCCTTCTTCCTCTCTGCTTTCACTCCTGCCTACCCACCACCATCAGCCTTTGCATCTCCTGCAGGAACTGACAGCTTGCACTGACACCTTTTTTACAGTTACATTACAGGCATAATCATTAAAATGATCTGCATTAAAACCCACTACTTTAAGGAAAAAGATTTTAAAAAGCCAAAACCAAACCAACCCCTTTTGTGTTCTGTTTAAACCTCCAAATAATTTTCGTGCTCTGATTTAGATTACAAGGGGCAGGTGGGGTGGAGATGGTGCAAGAATGGGGAATCAGTGAGAAAAGAAGGGGATGAAATCTCTTAGATGAACAAGTTTCCATTTGAAAGATGAATGTTTCAAAGAAAATAAAACCCAACAAAACAATACAACATCTTAGATCTTCTTTATGTCATCTCCTAAGACAAACATATCACCTAAAGTAAGTAATGGGGTGAAAGATACGAACACACGTTAAGTAAACCCCCGTGAAATTTGAAACTTCCCTCCTTTGAGAGTTAAGAGCTGAGACATTTTTGTCCTAAATTACAACATAATTTTCCAAAATGTAATTCTGAAGACAAAGGAAGTGAAATAAAAAAAAAAAAAAAAAGCTTTCAAAAAGGCTAGAAAAGACACATTTTATAGTCCTGAATATTTTATTCCAATCTTTACTTTTATACCAAGCTGTCCTGGGTTTAGCTGAAGGTGCCATCGAGGTGAATCGAGTCAGTCTGCCGAGGTGAAAGCCATCCAGCTGGGCTTAGACATTGCTGAATGAGAAAAATGGCCAGTACTTCATCTCTATAGTGACTCATGGATGGTGGCAAATGCCCTGTGGGGGTGGTTGCAGCAATGGAAGCAGAGCAACTGGCAACGCAGAGGTAAACCCGTCTGGGCTGCTGCACTGTGACAAGATATCACTGCCCAGGTGCAGAACCTGGTGGTGAAGGTACGCCATGTAGATGCTCATGTACCTAAGAGTGGGGCCACTGAGGAACACCAGAACAACCAACAAGTGGATAAAGCCGCTAAGATTGAAGTGGCTCAGGTGGACTTAGACTGGCAACATAAAGGTGAATTATTTTTGGCCCGGTGGGCCCATGACACTTCAGGCCACCAGGGCAGATATGCAACATATAGATGGCCCGTGACTGAGGGGTGGACTTAACAATGGACACAATTGCCCAGGTTATTCATGACTGTGAAACATGTGCTGCAATTAAACAAGCCAAACGGTTAAAGCCTCTTTGGTATGGAGGATGATGGTTGAAGTATAAAAATGGGGAGACCTGGCTGATTGACTATATCACAATCCCATCAACCCTCCAAGGCAAGCGCCATGTGCTTACTATGGTGGAAGCAACCACCGGATGGCTGGAAACATATGCTGTGTCCCACGGCACTGCCCGGAACACTAACACTATCCTGGGCCTTGAGAAACAGATTGTGTGGTGACACGGCACCCCAGAGGGAATTGAGTCAGATAATGGGACTCATTTCTGGAATAACCATACAGACACTTGGGCCAAAGAGTGGGTATATCACATCCCCTACCATGCACCAGCCTCTGGGAAAATCGAACGGTACAATGGGCTGTTAAAAACCACACTGAGAGCAATGGGTGGGGGAACTTTCAAGCATTGGGATACACACTTACAAAGGCCACCTGGTTGATCAACACCAGAGGATCTGGCAACAGGGCTGGCCCAGCCCAGTCAGAACTTTTACATATTGTAGAGGGGGACAAAGTTCCTGTGGTGCACATGAAGAATTTGCTGGGGAAGACAGTCTGGGTTATTCCTGCTTCAGGTAAAGACAAACCCACTCATGGAACTGCTTTTGCTCAGGGACCTTAATATACTTGGTGGGTAATGCGAGAAGATGAGGAAGTCTGATGTATACCTCAAGGGGATTTGATTTTAGGGGAAAACAGCCAATGATTAATTGTATGCTTAATTGTATGCTGTTGCCTGCTGTGTAATACTTTTATAGCCCATCAACTAGTTGTCTTCAGGTCACCAGCAACTGGCCCTGACTTCCCTCCAACCATCTTCCCAACAGAGAATGAACTTTGATAGAACCAGATGAGTTCTGTGGTAAAGGAACGATCAGCACCAGCAGGCAATGATCCAACACTGCACAGAGCCTTTCCTGCCCTGAGAGACTGTTACAAAGGATGGAACCTGACATCATGGACCAAACGGACTCAGCAGCATTTTAGAGATTGGTCCATGCACTAAGAAATGATTTCTTTCTCTCTGTCTGTGTGTGTATGTGGATATATATATATGTAAGAGAGATGGTATATTGAAAATGTGGGATCTGAGCATGATGGGAATGGTATGGAATAAAGGATGGATACTGTCCTGGGTTCAGCAGTAGCAGTCATTTTTTCTCTTTCTTAGTAGCTGGTACAGTGCTGTGTTTTGACTTTCAGCCTGGGAACAGCTCTGATAACACCAATGTTTTCAGTTGTTGCTCAGTAATGTTTAGTCTGACCAAGGACTTTCTGAGTCTGATGCTCTGCCAGGGAGGAAGGGAAGCTGGGAGGAAGCAGAGACAGGACACCTGACCCAAGCTAGCCAAAGAGGTATTCCATACCACAGCACGTCATGCCCGGGATGTAACTGGGAGTTACCCGGAAGGGCACTCTCTGCTCGGTTGGGCTTGTTTTCGGTGGGTGGTATTGTATTATCTTCCTTTGTTATTTCTCTTATAATTATTATTATTGGTGGTAACAGTGATTTGTGTTATAGCTTAGTTACTACACTGCTCTTATCTCAACCTGTGGGAGTTACATTCTTTCTCCTGCGGGGGGGGGGGGGGGGGTTGGGGGGGGTGGCGGGGCTAGACTGCGTGGCTGACTTGCCGACGGAGTTTAAACCATGACACTAGCTATAACACTATTATACTTAGAAGAAATACCATGCTGATAATGTTCAGTAACACTTCAAAATAGAATGTTTTGATACCACTGAAAGGATTCATTTACTGCCCCTCCCCTCCCTTTTGTCATAAACGACATACTCCCACAGAGATTTTTTTTCTGATGAAATACTATTCTGACAGGAAATTTTGCAGTGAAAAGTTTCTGACCAATTCTAGCACTGAGAGGAAAAACTCTATGAATATTTAAGTTTCACTTTTAATTTTCAGTCCAACCGATCTTTTTTTTTTTAATCCATTTGTTGTCTGTAGTTATTTTTAAATAACTCATTTAATATTAAATGAGTACTTTAAGAAAATAAAAATGGTTCAATTTAGTTTCATTAACTTTGCCTTTTTCTCCAGCCCATTATGGACTTTCAGAATGCTGTGTTTAAAAGTAGTTTTGAAAAGTACCTGAATGCCTAAGTTCTTATGTTTTTAATGAAAAATACCATGGCATCAGTTCCATTATCTCATGCAGGGCTCCCTGGGATTATTTTTTCTTAGGCAAATGGATTAGTTAAGTTTTGGCTTGAGTTCGTCTGATAAGACCAGACTAGACAGGACATTTAATGTGACACATAATGATGCAATGGATCAGTTCTTTTCTTTATTATGTAACTTGTAAAAGATACCAGAAAAAATGTTAACTGACTCTTGGGTCCATTGTGGAGTGCCATGCAGACCTGTATTAACAGAGATGAGAAAGTGTTGCATACAGTAGCTCCATATGCACAAAAGTTTGTTCCTGCTTGCTGCCTTGCTTGCTTCCTTGGAATGTTACATAGTCATAGGCTTCCTTCTACATCCCCCTTAGCCACCTGTGCTATCCTACTAGGAGTTTTCTCATTCATGGGTAGAAAGGGTGACAGCTATCAGCAAAAACTGACCTTTGGCTCCTTATATGATTACTGCTACATTCTGGTAGCAAAATTGGAAAATACTACTTTCAGTGGCAGCAGAACATGGATAGTGCTGTTTCCTTGGAAGAGAAGCCCGAAGTGAATTGAAGAGGTGTTACTTTTATATACTACTTGGTCTTGAATATGGACTTACAAAGTTACTGTTCTGCAGCAAGATAGAAATGAAAAAATGGTAACTATTATTTCAGTATCGTTGGGTTTATTTCCCAGAATAAAAAGGCAAGTTGTTTCATATGGATATTATAATAGAATATTTTATCTTTGCTCTGGAGGAAACGTTCTTTGATTTCTTGGTGGTGCCAGCAATAAGATGAGATACAATAGGCATTAACTAAAACACAGGAAGTTCCATCTGAACTTGAGGAAGAACTTCTTTATTGTGATGGTGGCAGGGCATTGGAATACGTTTCTCAGAGAGGTTGTTAAGTCTCCTTTTCTGGAGATGTTCAAGAGTTGTCTGAACACAAAACTGAGTAATGCATGCTAGGTGACCCTGTTTGAGCAGGGAGGTTGGGATAAATGACCCTGGTGGTCCCTTCTAACCTCAACCATTTTGTGATTCTGTTATTTCCTCAGGTAATGACCAGAATTTAGTTGTGATTTTTTTGTTGTTGTGGTTTTTTTTGTTTTGTTTTGTTTTGTTTTGTTTTGTTTTTTCCCTGTGGCATCTGGAGGTATCTTAGATAGCTCTTCCCTATCCAGGCTAATGTGAGAGTGAAAAAGGGAGTGTGTTAATTTGGGTAACGCAAAACCCCAGACAATTTCAGTGTAAGTAAGTGAGGTGTCTGAGGTATACAGGGAAGGTATAGGAGAAACAAGAGGGTGGTGATGTTGCTACGATGGAGGACAGAGATCTTTAGGCTAGCAATGACTCAAGCAGGTCAGTTCACTTAGTCTGCCTAATACTGTTTCCAGACTTACCTGCTGGATGGAGACAGCTAGTGATCATAAAGTTTGGATCATAGACTGTCTGCAGTGTGAATAACCCCTCCTTAGATAATTCAAAGGTAATGGACAGACCAAATTAACTTTTTTTTCTTGTCCGTCTCTTGCCAACACCCCCAAATCCACCTGAATGGAAGCTTTTGAAAGATCTGTGTGACGTTTTGTACTGCCAGTCATCATAGGCTAATATAACAACAATCTCTATCCTTCCTATTATTTCTTGAGCTTGATTTTTTCACAGATCATTAGATTTTAGCTCTTTGCATCCAGTCCCATGTCTATGGAAAGGCATAGGAAAGACTGCAAGGCATGTAAACATAGAGAAGACTTGCACATGGGCCTAATTTTCCAAATTGCCCTTAAATGATAGGCATAAATAAGGAAAATAGATATGTATCTGATTTGTAGATGCAAACAAGAACTGTGTTGACAAATCAGACACTTAAATCAGACATTTGTTCCTGCACCTTAGTTTGCACCTGCATAATAGAGGTCCACTTAAAACTCTCTTTCAAGAGGTACAGTAATAAAGAAGATACGTTGGGAATTTACCTTAATGCTTTTTCACTAATTTAAAAGATATTTTTCAATAGCTCCTTAAATGGTTCTCTGTAATATGGTTTTCTCTGGCTGATTATCTCTAGGAAGCCTGCGTATAAACAAAATCCTGACTCCTGTGATGTATACCACGTGTACTGGTATTAGCAAGGACTTGTGCTTTCTTCCTTTTTTAAAATGCCAGGTGTTTCTGGAGATAAAATCTACGGCTTTTGTAGATGTTGACTGAAGATAAGCAATACACAGACATGTTTCTGTAAGGCTCACTTCAGAAATGCTCCCAAAGGACTGAATCAAGAATACCTATAATCAACAAGATTTGGTTCAATGATGCTAGGAATCTTTTCATCAGCTTTCTATTCTCATTTAAGCACTTCTGTTAAAAACTGCAATTCATGATGATATTTGCATCATAAAAGTATACACATGGCTTTTCATATAGAAGGTACTCATCAAACTTTGCTCAAATTCTTGTGACTTCCTTGTACTTGGACTTGTTTTCTTTCTTGCTATGTCCACATATGATTTGCCATGTAGTCACAGAAATCACTTGAACCTTCTGACTTACTATATGTAAAGACATAGTTCTCTAAAACAAAAATATTGGATGAATCTCAGCTCCTGAAGTAAAGGAACAAATACTTCCCTGCCTACCTCTATAAGCCTTAACAAAAAAATGCTGAAAAATACTCCGGTGAACTTGGAAAAGCTTGAGCCCTCTTACAATCTTGTCTTAAACCATTATCTAGACACTAAAGGTAAATGTCTGCAGACAACTTTCTTTTAAAATTATGCTATTAAGCAACAACCATAATATCGATAGCCGACTGATTTATATAGTGCCATTTCCTCACTTCCTAGTGCAACATTGATTTCAAATTACGATGGACACTGCATCCTTTAACAAAAACGCAGCCCTTTCTAGAGAGACAACTGGTCTTTCCTCAGCTGGCTGCAGAGCACTAAAGAAATAATATTTGGGACAGGAAAATGGAGGGAAATATCAGTGAGCAGAATTATTGTCTGTTGAGAGCTCAGGTGTGCCCATCAGCAGCTTGTGCAAACCAGAAATAAACTGGAGTAAACTCAAGTCACAGAGAGACAGAGGCAGTGTTCATTCTTCTTGGCTCCCACCTGCTGTGTTCAGGCACTAATGTATACCACTCACTCTCCTCCCAGGACGGCACATCTCTTCCCTGGGGACCTGGCAGGCAAAGCCAAGATTTGCTTGCTTCCCAAAGCTGTCTTGCCCCTCTACTTCCCTGTCCAGGCACACTGGGTACATCACTGCTCAGCCTGCAGCTGAGGCAAGGTCACACAGGCATCCTATACGTGTCTTTTCTCCTGGAAAGAGTCACAAGGAAACTATCTCTTCTGTGCCCACATACACAGACCAGGAACTCCCCACATTTTGGCCATCTATGGTGCTGCACTCCTTCATTTGCCTTTTCTAACCTTAATACTAGTTTTCTCTTGCTAATCAACACTGTATTAGTTTGCTTTGCCAGTAACTTTCACTGAATAACATCTCATTAGAGACAGAGCCTATTTTCACTAAGCTTAGAAGAAATAAATACAGGGGGACACAATCCAGAGCCCTGCTGGTCACCAGGAATGCAAATCCCTGTCTCTGTGATGGCTCTTCAAAATACAGTACCCCCTACACAAACCAGTAAATGAAGTCTGGTGTGCTAGTCCTCAGCTTGTGACACTCTAGTTACCAACACTGCTTCAGTGTTTGCCGTGTAGCCATCTCAAATCAAATAAATAATACCTGGAGAGGTGATAAGCATTAAGCCATCTCAAATCAAATAAATAATACCTGGAGAGGTGATTAGCATTAAGTTTCTACTGTTATCAGTTTATTCAATAAATTAGTGAAATTCTGCCTTGGAGAAAGGCAAGAAAAATAGGCTTTTGCTGAGTATTACCTGTCACTCTGTAATTCACCATTATAATGAGAAAGGCAGAGCTTTCACATTAAAACCACATTGATAATTCTGTAATTTTACATAGAAGACAAATGGACATAAAATCATGACACAAGCAAGAAATATAGAAAACACAAGAAATTTGATGGAAAATATTCCTGAGAGGGAGGTTGATTTGGAGAAGAAAGCCCAGAAGAGAAAATATTTTCAGATAATACTCCCTTTCACCTTGCTCTTCCTCAGTCTCCTGATTTTCTCAAACTTGGCACAAACAGTAAAGTGCTGTTATTATAGGAAGCAATGCTGATAACTTTAATAAATCATCTCTTTAAGGTTGAAGGCACAATTGGTGTTTTCCTTATACAGCAAATAGTAGTTAGCTTTTGACCATGTGTTGTCTGAAAACATCAAACCATCTGCCTGCCTTTGCCATGCCTAGGTAGCTTGAACCAGATGTTCAGAAAGTTGCTAATGAGTTAATCTAATGAGTAGTCTTCAGTTAATTTTCATCATATTTGTCAAAAGGGAAGATGATCAGAATTAATTTATAGTGCATGTACTTATAAGAAACATTCTATTTGTGTGTGTGTGTGTGTGCAAGTGCAGGTGTGTGTGTGTGCACATCTCTAGCAGAGGTTTGTATTTTGACATATTTGTAGCTCAGAAAATTCAAAAAGATATAATTTACTTTTGTTTGTGACAGTATTCAGTTATTACATGGTTTATGGTGATATTTCAGTAGGCGTGTTAAAAAAAAAAAAGAAATCAATGTCTGCATTTTGTTCCTGAACAAAGAAAAGCTAGTGATAAATAATTACACACTGATCTGCAGGAAAAATCAAATACTAGAATAAACCAGGCCAAGTTGGAATGATCCAGATCACTGAATTCACAGCAAAAAAAAAAACTTTAAAACAGAGCATTATGCTCTTCCATAATTAATATGAGACTAAGGAAAGCCAATACTGTACTTGTTTCAATATTGGATTGCTTTTATGGAGCATGATTAAAAGGTTCCTTCTAATGCACAGCACTCTTCACTCCAAATGATTATCTAAGATAGGTAAAATGATCTCCAACAATGTTAGTACCACATTATCTCTTTGTTGAGTTTATCTGACTAAGGACATTTTGTTTGCGACACCCATCATACTGTGACAGAAACAAAAGGTAGGAGAAAGAAGTAAATTCCACATCATCTCACATCCTGTGGGTGTAAACTGTATGGCAAATGAGTCAAATATGGCTGTGAGCTGGCAAATGCAGCAGCATCTTTCAAATTGTGGAAACAAGCATGGTAGCAACTCTGTTTCTTTCTTTACCTATAGCGAGTGTTCTCAGAAGACTGCCCTAATTTACCTTACTAGAAGGTGTAACTACTGTGTGTTACTTTAGCAGGAAGTACAGACACCTTTTCCTGGCTGTTGGTATCTGTAAAAGGCTAGAACTTCTGTAAATCATCATTGCAGGGATCAGAGCAGCCTAAATTGACAAAACAACCTAAACACCCAAACAAGTCTTTGTACAAAAATTCTACTAGAAAGAATGACTGTTCTTACTGTATGAGGCAGCACTTGTTTAGGCTTCCAATCTCAGCAGTCTGACTGCTGACGTATGTAAGCTGTTACAGAATCACAGAATCACAGAATCCCAAGGGTTGGAAGGGACCTCAAAAGATCATCTAGTCCAACCCCCCTGCAAGAGCAGGGTAACCTACAGTACATCACACAGGAACTTGTCCAGGCGGGCCTTGAATATCTCCAGTTGCACATGATTTACTCATTTCAGGCCCAAAGAAACTTGGTTGGAAGGTAAGATTAAATCTATAGAAGACCTTCAGTCTGGAAACTCCAAGGCCTACTCTGCAATACACGTCGGCTTAAATGGCAAGGCAGATTCAAGTTATGAAAATATTTCTAGTAGCAAGGATTGATTTTCCAGGGGGGAGGGATTGTCAACACTGGGGTTTTTCAAGAAGCAGTAAGAGAGGCTTCTGCCAGGGATGGCTGAGGCATCACTGTTCTTCTCTTGGGATGGATAGATGCATGGGAAAACTTCTTGAGGTTTCCTTCAGCCCAACGGTCTCCAGTTCTGTTGTATTAAAGCAGCACCAAATCAACAGAAAAAAAATCACACAGAAGGCTGATAAACATTAAGGGAAAACATCTCACAGGAGTTCATTATGCACCTCACTAACCACTTTAATTATGCATTAATTTATTATTGATGAAAAAATCAGCATTATATCTCAGCATCTTTTCTGACAGAGGACTATATAAAGTGGCTACAAGCCTAAAATAAATGGTATAACTTGAGCTTTTTTTTTTTTTTCCCAGCAAAGATAAAGCATCTCATCATTATCAATTAAAGAACTGGGGAAGTCTTTGAAAAGAGGGCTTGTTTGCTTAAAGTACGTGAAGGTCATATTCACCCTGTAATAGTCAATGAAGAGTAGTCATTTGTTATTTTTAAGCAGGCTGTCATTTAGCCACTATGAAGATGAATAACATTTGTTATTACCTATTAATCCTCCTGTTGATTATAGAGGAAAGACACTTGCAGACACCTTATAAGCCTTGCTTAGTTTTTGTTGATTATTAATGTATTTTGGTTAAACTTTGTAAACAAAAAATTACAATCCCTGTTCTCTGGATATAGTGACTGGCATGTAATACAAGATACAAGAACATGTCTAATACCTAACATTTTGCTCTGCATATGTTATTGGCCTAATACTCATGTAACATAGTAAAAACAAAGTTCATTTTTTAATATCAAACAGATTGTGAATGGATCATATGCTGCTCTATTAAGGTTAGTTTTTGGATGCTTGCCTTCCTGAGGAGAGTTAATGAAGCTATAAGTTACCTGTGTGGCTTCATTTGGAGTCAGGCCTAATTATCTGGAACATGGCCACATTTTGGAAAGTCTGAGCCTCATTTCCAAAGCAGATGGAGTCACTCAGGAATGACTTCATTTGTATTAATTTGTTACACTGTCTTCTGCTATTCATCTCAGGGAATGTTGCTGCCTTTGCAGTCTAGCAGAAACAGAATTTAAAAGTTTTAATTTGTGAATTTTCACTTTATTTCTTTTAATAAATCCATTATCTTCCTCCACAATGACCAATGGTGAAGCAGAAAGGCAATTAAGTGGGGCCCAACCTGTGGCCATCACATGCTGCAAGATGGTGATTATGTCACCAAAGATTTATGAGGCTTTCTCTTCTTGGAACAAGTGAAATGACCAAACCAGTGACCCAGCAGCTTTATCAAGATAACCTATGGAGCACTTCAGATTGGGCTTCATAAGTGGAAGGTATTTGATGTCAACCACAGCAAGAAAATCAGAAGAGGAAAAAAAAAGAGATAGCTAGGGACATAGGAATGAGGGCAGTTTTACTGACATTTCAATATATTTGTCCAAGAGAAAGGTTAAATTACTCCAGTAGGGCAGCTATACCAGGATTTCTGATTTGATACAATTGTTTATGCATTGAGCAATGGAATTATATGAAAAAGAGATTGGATGACTCCAAAGTCATTGCACTACATTTCTGAGGTTAGGAGCATAATGCAGACTAAAACCAGGGGAGTTTAAAGGTGTCTTTGGTGCAATTACTGTGCTGTATCATAGCTGACGCATCCTGGCCTTTTCTCTTTTTAAATGAGGGCAGTACTCAGCATCGTTAATCCTTGAAATACTTTACTAGTGAGTACTACTATTGCCATCTTTTGCAATTTGTGAAGAGCAAAAGGAGCAAGGACAAATGAAATCAGTGTCAAAGGGAAAAATTGACTGATTTTGTGTCCCATCATTACCTTTATCACAGCACCTCTATCTAAGCAAACTTGTTGATTATTTCTGCAGAGAACGTGAGTGTTAGTCAACTTTCCTTAAGCTCAGAAAGTTGACAGGCATGTTTATATGTTGTAAACTGCAGCCAAATAATTAATTTGGTTTTTCTCTCATTCTGGACTTCTGGCAGCAACTTTTAGTGATTATTTGTGATCAAAGACCCAGTGGTGTCTGGGAAGCTCCCTGCTTACAAATGCTAGCTGCTATCAGTTCTGGAGCCACGAGTGATTCACACACAGTGTTCTACTAGATGCCAGCAGAGCTACTTCAGTGGCTGCAAAGATAAAACAGACCCAAGCAAAATGCAAATATCCAAGACTTCCAGGTTTGTCACTTCCAGGCTCTTGTAAACTTCATGAGCACTCTGGGAGCAGAGGGAGAGATGATAGGACTGAGCCTGACCTAAGCGTGCTCACTTATGTAGCACTGGTATCTGAGGGACAGGAAAGACAGGAGTAGAGGAAGAATATCCTCTTCATCAGAATGATTGGTGGTAAGAAAAGGTAAGGAGACTAAGAATTCCAGTGATTAAAATGTACACTCTGACTACGGCACAGTAATACGAAGCAAGGGATCCAAAAGGATGGAATCATGTGGAGTGGGAAGACAAAAGAGGCACTTGCAGGGAGATTGAACCCAAAGTTGTTGCAGGCTCATTTATGACTCCAGGAAAGGTCAGTTGTCATTTCTACTTCCTTATATCATAAACATCCTCTGCCTATTGGCACCAAGTACCTCCTGAAGGTCTTTAATCATACAGAAACAGAATTATGAGCCTCCGGCTCTTTGCGTTTGCACATCAATGATATTCATGTCTCCTGACTATCAAGGCAACAAGCAGAGGGCATTCCTTGGGTCTAGCATCTTCTTTCTGAAATAAAATATTAAAGCTTTGATTTCCATGGGAATTAAAAAGTCAACCATATGTCTTTCCTTGTTTCTGACACTATCAATTACACACATACACTTCAAATTGTTGGAAGTACAAGGAATAATGTGTTTCAAAGTGTTCAGAAAAGCCTTAGTATGCTGGAGAATGAAAAAAAAATATATAAAAAATTCTGTCCTGAGCCATAGTCAGTCCAAACTATAGAGAATGTTAATGCACATAATTATTTGTCTTCCCTACCTGTGGCAATAAAGGCCAGATTCCTTAGCTGAAATCAACAGGTTAAATATTACTCTGATGGGAATCAGCTACCAAGATTCTTTTTGTGAGCTCTCAAATCTAATTGAAAGAGCAGAAGGAGCAAAAGAAACAAAGGAAATGTTGGGTGGTTTAGTAGAGAAAGTATTACTACAAGAATAAGTCCCTGTGTCCGGAAGATGCTAAAAATATCATATATATAGAAATAAACACTGTTCTCAAGTATTCCTGGACTGTCCACCAGAAGGAATACAGACTGTGATAGAAACAAACCTGGGACAAATTTAGGTAAGCTCCATTTGGAGTATTTGAATGAAATTTACACAGTAGAAGTTAGCTTCACCAAAGAAATTAATCCTACCCGTTTTAGAGAACTAGAATTTACTTTGTGTTCTTTGAGGTCAATTTCTTGGTGCTCTTGTCTTGTAAATTGATATGTTCAAAGTTTCAGATGATTCTTATAGGACAACAGCTTTGTTTTACAGAGTAGCATACAATTAGGACAGTACTTTTACTTTATGGCCACTACTTATTTATAGGCTGAGACCTTGATCCCACAAAGGATTTATAAAGTATTTATAAAGTATTTCTGCCATATGAATAGACACACTGGCCAAGGGCTAAATAATCATAAGATAATATTTGAACAGAGCTTAGAGTCTACTTGATTATAGAAACAATGGAAGAAGACAATAATAAAAGTAATGTGAAGACATAAGATCTAATAAGTGCAAAATTATAAATAATTATAAATAATAAATGTGAAATGAATAAATATCTATAACTTTTAAATTTTTTTTAGTTAGATCAGAATAACAGATTCTTAGTGGGAGATATGAGACAGAAGAATTAGAAAACGTCTTTGTGTTGGATTTTTTTTCAATACTGGCATGATATCTCAGCATTAGGATTTTTATGTAGTTAGGTATGTGAAATTTAAGTTTCACATTTCAGAATTCCTCAACAGCTATGAACAGGTCAATCAGTACCATTTATGTATTGAGGTAAATATGCATTTAGCTCCTGTAGAACCTTTCAATACAGAGGTTTTTCAATGAAAAAGTTGGTCAACTCACTTTAATTTTTCAAAGCCAAAGCACGTTAAGTGAATGAATGAGTGACTTGGTCATTCAACATAGTATCTATTTCAGTATTGACATAATGATGCATTCTACTTTTTCGGTTCAAAATATCCACAATTTAAAATTTAAAATAATTAATGCTAAAGTGCAGCCAAACATAGAAAGTACTTCAAAAAAGTCAAAACCAACCAAAACATATAAGAACATGAAAGCAACAACAACAACAAAATTAATTTAATTTACATATTTTATTGGACTTTTTAGTTATGGATGTTGTCACTTTTTGACATTTTGTGGAGCTGTAGCAGAGGAAGCATAGAAAAACACAACATAGAAAAACAGCTTCACTGCTTCAATCTTCAGGAGACAGTCATTCTGTCACTGGACAAAGTAGGTTTCTGTTTCATGTAGACATGAAGTCATTCAATACTTTTCCTTTCCAAATGAATAATGGAATACAGTTCTTGAGGGGTGTGAAAACAGATTTTATTAACTAATACTTTTTATTTGGAGACAAAAATAGTCTAATATAAACCTAGAAATTTGAAGTGCCTTGTAACACACTTTTGCCAAGTCTCTTCAAGCAGAATTGGAAAATATGGACCAGGTAAAAGGAGAGTGGGAGTAAAATCTTTCATAAACTTGACCTTTGGTGTCAAGGAAGACTGCAGACGGTAGTATTTCAGATATTATATCATATTGTAATACCAAACTCCTCATATCACTTCCTTGGTTCTGTATTGATTTTAAAGGAAGATTGCTTATTAAAGTTATGAAGTTCAGCAGAAATTGGGCTAACTCTTTTTGGAAAAACAGAAACCATGTTTTGGACCTGACATTTTTCTTTTTTTTTTCCTCTTTTTTTTTTTTTCCCCACCTACTACCTCCACCCCCCACCCCCCCCACCCCCCCCCCCCCCCCCCGCCTTAGTTGGGTAACACTTTGGAAAAAAAGCACTTGACTACTTTTTAAATTCCAGTACCCAGTACAAACTTGCATTTAGGACTGGTTTATTATAGGTTTTTATTAAAGGCTTGGTGCTCTTTCTTGAAGTCCCTGTACACATTACTCTGTCCTGAGAGAATGATCACATAAACAGATATTAGATGTTTAGCACATCAGAAGTGAGATGAAAGGGGCAAGAAGAAGGAAGATGGCAGGACCTTCTTAAAGCACATGTGTTGATGCTGGGGTAGAAACTCCCTCTGTTACATCTTGACTATTAGCAGTCCCTTCCCTCCCTGGGGACACTTCCAGCTGCCCTTTTGCACCAACTGCACTTTCTGTCAGAAGACACCTCATTCTTATGTGGCAAATGCCGGATCAGTTGTTGGTGCATGAAGATGCTCTAAGTGGGCAAAATTTCCTGCAGGGGCTGGATGGGAATTGCAACCTGATTGATTAAATTTTTTTTTTTTTAAATTTCTTTCCAAATCAGTGACTGGTTCCACTTACAGGGCAAAATTAACACCTGTACTCCTATCATCACAAGGAATCTTTGAGCATTAATTTCATCAATATTCAGACAGTGGATAAATTTACATAGGTGCAGACCAGCTGTCTGTTTGCTTCAGGTACAATAGAAGTGAGCTATTTCTCTTTGGAAGTCACATGTTTATCTAAGCATGGTGTTGAGTTCAACCCTAGTGACCAAATTTAGGTCCAATGTCTGGTTAACATAGTTATATGAGTCTTGAACAGAATTTGAGTAAAACTGGGTATTTCTTTCAGCTCTCAAGAGTCTGTGAAAATTCAGTGTAGGGTTTTATATGCTTTGAAGAGATTGTTTCTGCAGTACATGGTGGAGGGAGAAGGTAGATTGGGAAAAATCCTAGAATTTTAGGAGCAACTCCATGGAAAAATAAATGGAGTCCCTTAATTTTGTCTGAAATGAGTGTTCCATAGAAATCAAGACATATAATAACTGCTAAATAGCCTTTTAGCTGTTTTCGAGTTGTAGAGCTTTTTCTTGTGTACCGTATCACCAAGGGGCAAACCCCATGTTACATTCAAGGAATATTGCCTGAATGATATCCATATGTAGATGTACACAGTTCATGTATTATTACAGCGGAAAATGTAGGAGAAATACAGTGCTGTATTGTATGGCAAGGCCATTCCAGATAACTAGGAAACTGGATAAAAAAGATCCTCATGCATACTTATTTGAAGTCCTTCATTCAACTTTCTTCATGTTACTTTCATGCACAAATCTATTTGGGCATTACTCATGAGTGAGGGTCAAAATGATTTTGCGTAGTGCCTTTCGGGGCATATTCTAATTACTTAGGGACACAGATTAACATTGCAATAGAATCATAGAATCATAGAATAGTTAGGGTTGGAAAGTACCTCAAGATCATCCAGTTCCAGCCCCCCTGCCATGGGCAGGGACACCTCACACTAAACCATCCCACCCAAGGCTTCATCCAACCTGGCTTTGAACACCGCCAGGGATGGAGCACTCACAACCTCCCTGGGCAACCGATTCCAGTGCCTCACCACCCCAACAGGAAAGAACTTCCTCCTTATATCCAATCTAAACTTCCCCTGTTTAAGTTTTAACCTGTTACCCCTTGTCCTGTCACTAAAGTCCCTGACGAAGAGTCCCTCCCCAGCATCCCTATACGCCCCCTTCAGGTAGTTGCAAGTGCCAAATATATTTACAGTGGGAGCACTCAAATACACAGTAGTTTGTTAGCACATTGCTACATAGCTCTCAGAAACAGCTATCAGACCAGACTTAAGCTCCCTCATCCAGCCTTCTGCCCCAGACATCACCCAGTGCACTAGGTGTTTTAGAAGGCGGCATGCAATATTTATGGATTAATGTGCTTACAGGTCAGATTCCTACCTACGTGTTTTGGCTTTAAGTTAGCCTATGCACTGGAGCATGAGATTGTATTTCCCTAATTTAATGTTATCCTATCTAATATTGGATTATCAGTTCTTAAAACCTCAGGGGAAATTCTGGCTTGCAGAACTCTACTGCAAATAGTTGACTTGGTTCAGCAAATACCAGGCACTGCAGAAAGCAAATGGTGTTTGGGATTCTGACAGGTGAACTTCAGCAAACTGAGCTGGAGTGGTTTGCATGGTTATTACCCAGATTCTTTCTGCTAGAAGTTCCTGCCTTCCTGCTGCACCAGATGTCTACTGCTGTGCTAGCTGCATCCCTTCACTATTTGCTTTCTCAGCCCAAACCACATTAACAAAACCTTGGTGCTGTGCTGTTATGCTAGACTGTGATGTGAAACCTTCTGGTGATTCCTCTACCAGGCTTGTAATGTGTCATGGGAGAAGGATGGGAAACAGAGGGTAACAGCTCACATTACCCCCCTGGAGCTTGCCTGTAGACACTCTTTAACTTCTGTAACTCAGCATGCTTAACAAGGAAGATCACAAGATCACAATCCCAAAACCTAATCTGAAATAATTGTTAGAGTTTGCAAGTCACATAAAAAAAAAAAAAAAAAGGCAATTTTTGGCTATTGTATGGCACAGACGTGCAGGGAATGACGGTGCTTATGGAAGTGTTATGTCCCAGATTTAGGAAGGCTGGAGTAGGAACATGAGTGAAATGTCATTCCCTGCTCACCCAGCAGCCAGTGCTCTGTCTCCCAGCTCAATTTTTACAGCCTAGTTCTAGGGCCCCACATTGCCAGGCTCACTTTTGACTCCTGCATATGCGAGTTGCTCCACTTATTGCTCTGTGGTTGAACTGTGCCTTGCTGGGGGGGTTCTCAGAGGCCACACTGGCTCAGCAGTGCTACTGCAATGCAAGTTGGAACAGTAGCACACTACTGACCGAGCGATGCCTAGATAAGCAAGAAAGATTGTGGGAAATTTGCAGTAAAAGCTTGGTAAGACTGCTCTAGTTTTTAAATAATAATTTTATCTTTTTTTTTTTTTTTCTAAAAATGGGCCAGAAAATCTAGGGCTTACAGGGATCACTAATTGTAACCTCTGCCTTGTTAATTAATTTGTCCATTCCTTCTTTATTTTACACAACTTTAGCCTCTGTTCATGGAATATGAATAATGGTAATGCAGTGTTTTGGGTGTTTTCTGTCTGTGGTCTAGGATGGAGTTTTCTTCAGGTAGCTATTGAACCTAGACTGTTGGCAAAGTAGGCTTTCATCACTTGAAAACCATTTTGACTTTAACATAGATAAAATCTTTTTATTATCATGCTTTCCATCAACTAGAGGCAGGCACCTTCTGAATTTGCCTCCTAGGAAGAAAAGTGAACTTTGAGGCAATGACCTGTTGGAGTTACAGGCATCAATCTGTCAAGCCATCCTCCAGCACAACCACGTCTGTTGCAGTGTCTGTGGCTACTTCTTCTGACACCTACGTTTTGCCAGTGGTTTCCACTACTCAGAATGAAGGAATTCTGCATTATGGGAAATGAAATACATGGCCCTGGAGAATGTAATATCGTTATTACTCTCTTTTTTTTGGTTGTTGTTGTATTGCTCAAAAGTATAGTAATCACACTGCAGGAATCTGTGGAAGATATGACCTTCTTTGGGGAACTTTTAACTGAAAAACACAACAAATAGATATAGGCAAAGGAAGAATTGGAATATAAGAGGAAAGATAGAGTCTAGGTAGACCGATTGGTAAATACTTCATAACATGAGCATAGGCTGGAACTTCTCTTGTGTCACGATGGAGATTTATAGATAAGATTATAAAACGGAATATCTTACTGGGTCAGATCAATGGCTCATTTAGCCTGGGATTCTGTTTCCTCTGTGGGCATACATGATGCCACTTGAAGAAAGGACATAAGTTTGGCCATTTTCTGCAGTCTATATATAAAACCACAAGCTACCACAGTGCTCATCCAGTCTGACCTACATGACATAAAACTACAGAGCCTCATTGAATTAATTTTTCTTTGAATTAGATGAAGACATCTTGCACCTCAGTGACACTCTGCTGCTTAACACCAGCTGCAAATTTACCCAGAGATCTTTGTGGCTTTGTTTTCCATTCATTTAGTGTGCTTGAAATATTAATATACTTCCTTATTTTTTAATATGTTATTGTCACCAACATCAGCACTTTTTTTTTTTTTTCCCTTACTGGCTTTCACAATCCAGCAGTAGAAAGGAGAAAAAAAGCTACCATAAAAGTTAATGTATCAAATGATAGAGACTAGTTCCCTGATAGCAAAAGCTGGGAGAGGAAGGGCACAGACTCCCTGCACCTGGAACATATTCTATTTACAACCCAGTGTCCATCATCACTCCTGGTATCATAGGATAAAATCACTCATATCTGTCAGTTTAGAGGCAGGGTGATTCACTCATGCTTCTGTATGCCTAGGTCTTTTATACTATATATTTTTGGGTTTTGAATCTCTGTGTACATCTGTACCTGTGTATTTGTTTTTTGGGTTGGGTTTCTTTTTTTTTTTTTTTTTTTGGTTGGGTTTTATTAGTTAGTGTTTTGTACCAACATTTGCTTAAGTACTTATGTGGTGGTTTGCCTACAGAAGTACGTAGTGTTACATCCTTACAGAAGTTTTCTGCTTCTACTAACCATACAGAAAAGGGGTATGCATTTCTTAACTCCGAGGATTGTGTACCAGATCTGTGTTTGATGTAGACTGGCTTAGCTCTGCTGAGGTAAACGAAGCCTGCTGAATAACGGCAGCTGAGGCCAAATGAACCAAATGTGTAACACCAAATGAAATAATACACAGAAATGCACAGTGAACAGGAGCATTGCTATCCTCATACAAAAGGATAATACACATATTGAAAGGGTTTTCTGCAGATATCTGATTTTCTTGGGGAAATTCTTCACCCTGCAGTTTCCAGAACTGCTCTACCTTTTCCCTATTTCTTTTCTGGTTTTCATACTCCAACACTGGGTATAGCCTATAGACAGAAGGGGCATTTGGAACAAATTTCTTGCCAAACTGTAAAGCAAGTGAAAGGTAACATAACCTCTGCTATCTCCGTAACTTTCCAAAACAGCTGCCTAGCATAAACAACTCAGGAAATATTATATTGTGCCCAACAAAGTAAATAATCTAATGTGGGAAACTGTTATAATATTTCATCTCTGTCATGATTTGCTAGATGCAAACCCAAAATATTTATGGTTTCCTTGATAGGTTTACATTTCCTTTCTTGGTGCGAGGGGAAAATCTTCCTGTAAATAATATAATTTAAACTGCTGTTCAGCTATATCTGAACATCATTGCTCAGAATTTCCAATAGTGTTTGCACTTTGCATAGGTGCTTTTATTTATACTTTGACATGAAGTGATATATTTTTGAATTTATGTAGTACATTAGGTTCACTGTTATATTTTTACTTTGAAGATTTTCAACATTTACAGTAAAAATATCTTTTCTTTTTTTTTTTTTTTTTTTTTTTTAAATTATGGAAATGCTTAAAGGCCATGCAGAGCATAAAATTATTGTGTAATTACTTGCACACAAAACTGTCAGGTTTTCCAGTCTATACAGAACTACTTGCAAACTTAAGTAATGTCCTAATGAGATGGCAGGGCACTTACCCTTGAGCCAGGCTATGGCAGGGTGGGTAGAGGAATTGCTGCATGAACAGCTCTACAGGAGAGCTGGGGAAGGCTGACCCCAAATGGGGCATATGTACCCCAAACACTGAGGGAAGCTGCGCTCCTTCCTCTGCCAAGGAAAGCCTCTCAAAGACCCTGGCAGCAGCTCAGTTGGAAGGAGGAGTTCAAGTGCTGAAATGTCTTTCTATGGCTTGGGCAACCCAGACTGCCTTTCTTCTTCCTTTTTTTAGGTGATTTAATTAGAAATGTGTATGAATATATGGAGGAGTGTTTTCTGTTGTTGCTGTTTTACAAGGTAACAGCACTTGTATGGGTTCCTCCTGTTAAATTTACTGTTCATGTCACCCCTGGATTTGCGATTGCTGAATCTGGAATGTTTCACCATTTGGATTTCAGCCTTCTGTTCAAAATTAAATAGATGCTGGGGGCTTTGGCTCAGGGTTTACATAATCTCTGCTAACTGTGGAAAAGCTGTTATGACTTAAGGTTTGGATCTTTGCGGCTATCTTCCCTCATGGAGATGGTGTTCCCAATGATTAGCTCCTGCCTTTTGCAAGACTGCAATGTACCATCTAGGTTGCAGTGCCATGGTCCCTTGGAGCTCAGGTTTACATGTGGAATCCTTGTGGAAACCCATTAATAAGCAGTAGGAGCCTCTGTTTAGCTATGAGCCAGGTTGGCTTTTAGTTTTAACTCATTTTTTCTCATGCAGTGGCTGTGAAGACATTCCAGTCACAGAATTAATCTACAAAGAAAAAGGCTGTAGAAAGCAGTTGTGTTGCAAGCTCCAAATGAGAACACTGCAATATGTTGTCCACTGGTAGGTCTGCACAAGTGTGGCATCTGGAGGCAGGACCCTGTGGCATATAGGTGTAACACGAGTATGAGAAGAGAACTATGAGAAAGAGTCCTTCAGCATTCTCCCTCCCTGGCAACTGGTCCAGGTCAGGTTCCAGATGAGTTTGGTGAAGGCCACAACTACCTCAGGGTGCCTAAGCCAGCAGCTGGTGGATCTGGAGGACTGCTGGTCACACCCCAAACACCAGCAGAAAAGCAGGTATAACAGGATGGCTCACATACTGCCTCTTGGATTGGCAAAGGCAGGTTTCTCAGCAGAAAGTGCTGGCATTGCAGTGGGAAACAGCAACCTCAGTTGCTGGAGCTGGTCCTACTTTTAAATGGACTGTTACCTGTGACCAAATGTCTGTTGACCGGAGCATGATAAAATTTCTCTAATGAGAATCTATTAATGTTAGCAAATTCCCATCTAGGCAGCCAAGCTCAGAAATTGGCCATTAGCTTTTTATTTAGCTATCTTAGAGAAAAGAAAAAAAAAAAAGAAAAAGCAATACCCCTGTCTAAAACTCAGGGCATGAACAAACAAGACATTTTAATAAGTGTGCTAATGTTCTTATTACAAGCCTCTTGGTGCACCAAAGTGAAAGCCTTTCCTCACAACTCAATTATTTCCATTCCCTCCATCTGTACAGAAAGCCCAGAAAAATATGTGGGCTTAAGCACATTTGGAAAATCAGCAATTTTGAGTACTGACAGATCAGGGCTGGGGGAGTAAATCTCCAAAGACTTTTTGTTGCTTATGCCCTCCACAGTCTGTCCCAGCTTTCTTTCTAAACCTTGGGCTGCTAGTTAAAGCAGCTCTGCTGATTTTATTTCCAGTATTGGTACATAGAGAAAGAGAGAGGGAAGGTCTCTGTGACATCCAAGACTGAAGCATAACTGTAACCGTAAACTGTAACTGTATATGCACTTAGTTGCTGTATGGACAACTGCTCATCCCAGAGTCAAAATGGAAGGCAAAGTAAGATCTGCGTCTCATGACAGCTTTATTGCTTTTCTCCCCTGTAGGCATTACAACACTTATTGTAGCATTTTTGGGAGACTTTGAAGTTCCTTTACTTCTAATTGCAGAACTCGTGTCATTTGGGGAACTTGAAAATAACTTCTTTTCATCTATTCCAACAGTCAAATGTTACATGCTAATGTTTTATTCTGCACATTATGAATTCAGAGATATAGAATTGACTGGCATTTCGCTCCACAACTTGCCACAATTTTCTCAGCTGAAAAATGCCTATTCAAACTCACTCACTGCTGCTCTGCCAGGAGATGTTTATTAGAATAGCATCTTTTGGAGTCAAACTCCTGCCCCACCCGTGACAGCCTCACTGCTCCCAGATAGATAGCTTTTGGACCTGCTCCTCCAGACCTCTGCACCTGTGTGTAGTCCCTGTGCCAGGCGGTCATGGAAACAGGCTGGGAGGAGATGTCTGGAGCTGCCACCCGTGTGCAGGATTTGCTACTGAACAAAGCATGGACTGGGTTGTGATAGCTGGTATAGGATCCCTGGAGCAGGGATGTGCATCTTCTGCTGAGTTTGGGCTGTAACAGTGCAAAATGTTGATACTGGTGGAGTGTAAATAATAAAAGGAATAATAAATTGCAAAATCAAACCCTATAATGAAAAAATAAATAATCTAGATAGAATGTCTTCGAGTGTCTAAGCCTGATTTATTAGCAATTCTGGCTGACCGTTATTATTATTAGGTGAGCAACTCACAGTGATTTTTCACCTGATGCTCTGCAAATTAACTATGCTACAGGATGAATGCAGGAGATTTGTGTTTATTGTTTTATGAAATTATACAGTAGGTAAAAATTCACTTGGAACGTCACCACCATCACTTTGCAATTTTATGACTTACAGCACATCTGACACACAGTAGTACTGCTGCTCAACATAGATGAACAACATCAGTATCACCGGTCATCTGGAGCAGTGAATAATAGCAACAAGAGCAGAGCCAACACTTACTGCAGGTTGGCACAGAAATCCACTCACCTGCAGATTATTCTCATGTTTATTCTATGCAAAAGAGCATGGGGAGGCTTCAGCTTTTCTGACATGTTATATGCTAATGTTTTCCAGACCAAAATTCTGTGCCAGGTATCCTAATTATGTACAAATTCCATCCCACCCACCACCATTGCAGTGACAGGTGAATCAATGGCTATGTTTATTTGCCCTTCTCAAACAGGATACAACTATGACCCAGAGAAAAAGAATACATTTGCATATGCAAAAGAAGGTGGTGGCAATTTGGATTTTAGTTTAGCTCTTACTGTAACAAATGGCATTACTGTAGACCCCAAATATTTCTTTTATGTCAGCTTCTACTTACTGGTTTCCATTTCCTAGAGTCAATACAGAAATCAATCATGCCAAAAGGAAAATTCAATAAGAAAATCTTCTATGGCATAAGCTTAATTATAGAAAGTTTTCTTTTGTAAAAATAGAAGAAATGGAAGTACCTGAGCCCTTTACAGATCTTTTTACACAATATGAAGTAGTTGTAGTGATACATAAAAAATTATGAGTGAAATTTTATTATTCTTTACATAAAATAACGCATGGGGAAAGGCCTGAAAATATTTTGCTCTTTACTAAATCACTGCAAAATGTCATCTTAACTGTGCTGAGAGAAAAGGAAAAGCATTTCAAATTAAGTATGATATAGCAATATTTTAAAATCTTGATGTCCTTCCTATCAGCACATTGATTCAGTCATTAAAGCCCACATATTGAAACCAGTTTAGAAAAATGTTGGGAAATAAGCTGTCCCTCGTGTCCTCAGATCTATAGAAACTATGTTTGCAGTCTCTTAATTATCTAGCTAACAAACTGAAGTTGAAAATAATGATTCATATGAATTTTGTTAGAACATATTGCAAATGTTGGTGGCTTTTATGCAAAGAGGGATTAGGGGCTGACCTTAAGCTTGATTCTAATATCTTACTATTTTATGAGGGCTTTTGTGTTTCATGGTGAACTAGAGCACAGATGAGCTCTTACTGGCATGAAGCAATGAAGCAGAGCATCAGAATCTGGCCCAGTATGAGATACATATTTTATATGATGTTATATGATGTTAAGATAGTTCCCCTAGGGGAATTCAGCTCTCAAAAAAAAAAAAAAAAACCCCAAAAAAACCAAAAACCAACACAAAGCCAAAATAACAAAACAAACAAACAGAACCCCCCAAAATCTGATAACTTACTGTGCTGTATAAGGCACATTTTGAGGAGCGAAAACAAAATCTTTGCAACAGATCTACATTCAAACCTCAAACATGCATATTTTTAGAAAGTTGGGGTCCTTTACTTTTAAAAGTACAGGAAAGTTCAGATTTAATTTAACTTCAAGAACACCTATTATATGAATTCCTCTTTCCCCCCTTTCTGTGCATTTTCCCCAACCTTTACCAGTGTTAAGATGCTATGAATTCCCCTTACATTCTCAAAGCAGAAACCCAATACAAAACGGTTTCCCCCTCATAGCGTGTAGATAGCAACGACAACACATGAACTTATAGTTCCACACTTTTGCATTGTCTTTTGAAGGATTTTATGTGGGGTATCTAGTTCAGTGCAAAAGCATGCTTTCCCTGTTCACTAAAGACACAAAACAAAATTTTAATATTTTAAAAGCACATCCATTCTAGAAAAAGTACAGAATGAGCACTGTGCTTACTGTGTGCAGATCTATGCTAGAGGTAGTGAGTTAGGCTTGGGAGAACAGGCTCTTAAAATTACAGCTTGTTCCCAGACTAGTACTTAATTTTCCCCTTCAGCAAGCTCTGTCACTGATGTTCAGCTGTGCTATAACATCTTCTTCTTTTCTTTACTTGTCTAGACTTGGGGCATGAGATTCTCACTCCACCCCAAAGTGTTTGGTCAGCACAGGCTTGGCTACAAGGGTAGGCAAATATATCCTATATTTATTTGCCAAAACCTGCTTGTGAGAGCAGCAGCAGAAAGAATGCAAATGCAGTAACCCTTTCACATCTTCTCTGTTACTGTCAGTAAGGAACAGAGCAAAATCAATGTTTTTTTTTTTTAACAGAAATTGGAAGACCTCAATGAATGATTAATTTGTGCCTTTTTGTTTCTGTAATTGCTAACAATGTTGCATGCGACATTGGCAGTGTTTGCTACTGTGGTTTTTTCTGTCTCTTGTCTCCTACATCACACCTCTTACACCAGCTTTTGACATTTTCTTCTTTATACTTAAGACTTTCCCATCAGTATGTTTCTCACAAACCTTCAGAGATAATTCCCATGTGACAAGTCACCGCCAAACTATGTCAACTAATCATCAGCATGGCTTCACAAAAGCTATGAAACTATTAGTCACATCTATGCTCCAATGCATATTAGTCATTATTATCAGAGAAAGCCTTCATAGATAGAGATATCACAGCATTTTCAAAAAGCCAAGCTAGATGCCTCTCAGATCAAAACATAAAAGTGTATCCTACAGGGTATCATCGCTAGTGGTTTTTTCTTTTCTCCCATTTCCATTTTGGTGGTCTATCGAACCACAGAGTCATAGAATACCAGATTGGAAGGGATCTCAAGGATCATCTGGTTCAACCTTTCTTGGCAAAACGTAGACTAGATGTCCCAGCACCATGTCCACATGAATCTTAAAAGTGTCCAATGTTGGGGAATCCCCCACTTCACTGGGGAGATTGTTCCAATGGCTGATTATTCTCATTGTGAAAAAATTTCTTCTTATGTCCAACCAGAATCCTCCTGGAAGTAACTTGTATCCATCACCCCTTGTCTATTCCATGTGACTCCTTGTCAAAAGGAAGTCTCCATCTTCTTTGTAGCCACCCTTTAAATACTGAAACACGGTGAAAGTACTGGTATATAAACTAAAACTATTGCACTGCATCTAAGCACACTGTGTTTTCAGCTCAAAAGTGCTGACAGTCATACAATTTCAGTAATTCACCTAGTGAACTCTAGAAAACAATCTCTGAGGGTCTAATTGAAAACCCATTAACTTCAGTACCATTCTGGGTCTTGTACTGTGAGTTGGTGAACTACAGCACTGCTTACATGGCTCTATTGAAAGAAACCAAACATCACTTTCATTTTTATTTGGAAACACAATTGTAAACATTTTATTCCTTGACATGGATGGGATCAGTTTTCTTTGCACTAAATGAATTAACATCCTCTAAGAGGCTTTGATTGATTGCAACTTACTTTTTAATACTTGCAGTGTATTAGATACTTAAAGTGTATTAGTTACTTAATCAGTTTTTCTGATAAACTATGCTAGCTGGTGTTTCTATATTATTAGAGAGGTGCTTGAAAAAAAGAAAATTATACACATGCACACTGAAGACAAGACTGAATTTGTGCATTTACATATTACTGAATAAGACACTACCTTGGCAACCAACTTAAGGGCACTGAAAAATGTTTGATCTCATCAAAATCCAATAAAGAAGCTTCCCAAAAGTAAAAGAAAAAACCCCAGAACTTCATCTGATGGAAAAAGCAAATGCTGCTCTTTCAAAAATGATAAATCACAAATGAAAAGAAAAATAATGTCTAAAAATAAATAATTCTTGGCTCCACAACCTGTCTGCTAACGTTCATACAGCGCTGACAACACCTGATGAAGCAAGTTGGAATGTGACAACAGTCCTGAACAATACTACTAGCACATGCCACATGCCTTTATTAAAGATGATGCATACGCAGAATTCATCATTAATCTTCTTTTAAAACCACTTTGAGTGCAAATACAAAGTAATATAAAGTATTTAACTGGAACCACTGAATTATCACTTTCGACTTTCACTTAAGTGGGAAAGGACATGGTTATTAGCACTCTGGGTTACTCATTGCCAAGCTGCAAATGCTCTAGCACTTTGTAGGATAACACCAGGAAGTAGGAAGGCTGGAATACCAGACATTCCTACAGGCTATTCCAATACTGGGGTACTGTTTCCATCCTGAATTACAATGAGAAATCAAAATAGAGACTAAAAGTGGAAGTTAGGAACTTCTTCAAATTTTATTTAAATACATCAAGAAACACAGTTTTTGCTTGGAGTGACAACACAACTCCGCTCCTCTGAGTTGTCACAGAGCTTTGTGCAAGTTGTAATTCTAAATCATGCAGTCCTTTTCCATTGCATGCATTGGTCTCTCTGGCTTGACTATGTCTCCCAAGCTACATTTTAGTCAGGGTTTACACTGACTCATTATAGTGAGGAAATAAAATAGAGCAGAACCGTGGCTGTTCAGTGCAGAGATTAACTGAATTTCCACTGAATGTATTAATTTGGTTTAAGCATATTGTAGAATTGAGTAACTGTGAATCAATCTCTTTAATTTACAAAAACTGGTCAGAGCCCTGTTCACCAATAGGGTGGTGGGGCAAATCACAGAATCACAGAATCCCAAGGGTTGGAAGGGACCTCAAAAGATCATCTAGTCCAACACCCCCGCAAGAGCAGGGTAACCTACAGTACATCACACAGGAACTTGTCCAGGCGGGCCTTGAATATCTCCAGTGTAGGAGACTCCACAACCCCCCTGGGCAACCTGTTCCAGTGCTCTGTCACTCTTACAGTAAAGAAGTTCTTCCTGATGTTAACGTGGAACTTCCTATGCTCCAGTTTACACCCATTGCCCCTTGTCCTATCACTGGATATCACTGAAAAAAGCCTAGCTCCATCATCCTGACACCTACCCTTTACATATTTGTAAACATTGATGAGGTAAATCACCCCACAGGAGGCAGTTCAAGCTTCTGAGTTCCTCTCAGATCACACCATAGCCACAGTAACTCTTGTGGATTTTTTTTCCTTGGGCTTCTGCCACTGCACTATGCTCAGGGTGGTGGTTTTCCCCATTTGTTCATCTGCCTCTGTGATGGTGTCTTACCAGAGCTCTTTCACTTCCTTTCTCCTGTTCTACATGTTCAATTCTCCTCTGCTTACACCAGCACACATCCCCCCATCTACATGTAATTCCTTCCTGGGTGCTAATTTGGTGCTTCTCTACCTTTCAGGAGCTGAACTATTTCTTATGGTTATGCCAAGAGAAGAAACATCAAACGTAGATGTTCTGTCTGAGTCATAAATCCTTAAAAAAGTCAATATCTCATGAACATTATTATGCATTTTTGTAAAAATGCTTTGAAAGAAAGTGGGAGGGTGGAAATAGAGGAAGAAAAGAGAAGTAAAAATGCAATGAGGTGAAATAGCTTGGGGGCTGGCTGTACATACACACAGAAAACACAGTGGAGCCTAAAAAGCTCGCTGCTGTCACTGCACCAGCAGGAGGCTGAGCTGTGCACCCCCAGCACTGCTACAGTGACACCTGATGCACAGTTGATCCCTTCCTAATTCAAATGATCAGACTTCAGAGAGGATGAAGCAAACCCCCTTCACAGCAACTCAAAAATGTTAGTTCATGGTCAGTGAAGAGAAGGAAACAGAAGGATGAGCTTGGAGGCTCATTGCTCTGGACAGCAGAAATTTGGACAAGGTATGGTGAAAGGGGAAGCGGGATGGAGAGAACCAGGGGTGAGTGAGATGGAGATACTGGGAGCTCAAAGGCCAATAAGTAGATTGAAAGTTTCCAGACTGGTTCTTTTTTTTTTTTTTTTTTTAATATTTTTTTTCCTGGTTCAGAAGGAAAGGCTGATGAAAGAGAGGAGCTGATCTAAAAATACGTTTTGCAAAAAACAGCACATTTCCCTTACTTCTAAATCACAGGTTTCCTTTTTTTTACTATTATGGAGATAGTAATAAAGCCTATTATGGTAAGTGGTATGATTTCTGCTACATCTTAACAGGGTTTTATTTTGTTTGGCATAACTTTATTGATCTGTGCTTCATTCCAAGTAACACGGGCCTCACTTGCCTTTTTCAGTCATGACAAAAAGTTATTTATTTCTCAATTACTGCTGTTGTATGAATACAGAACCTGCGTTCCGCATAATTGCACAGAGCAGGCATGTATGACTGTGTCGACTGGTAAATTAAACATGCCCAGGATTGTACCTACACACTGAATGTGCCTGGGCTACATGATATATCACAGATTTATGCTTTTAAATTCTCTTAGTTTTTAACATGCAGTGACCACACATTACCTGCTAGGAATAGCTTCTGGTAAATTCCAACTCCCAAAACTTGCCTGGAAATTGTTTGGTGGGACTGGATATGGGATAAAAGCATGTAAGGTAATATGTCCTAACAATTCAAGATTAAATATCGTTGCTTTCCAGTGCTAAGAAACTGCTCTGAGCAGTATTTTATGATGTAAATTTAGACTGTGATTAGTTGTCTTCCAGGTCAATGAAGCAGACTCTTCTGTTACTGCATCTTGGACATTCACACAGATTTAAGTCTTTTCAAAACAGGACAAGAATCTGTTCTATTTCCTGCACTGTTTTCAAGCTTATCCTTCACAGTATGATTCTTATTGTTGGTGTGCTAAATAAGATGACTTACTTGATGTGTATATTAAATAGAAAGTAAAACCTTTCCATTTTACGAGTAAGTATTAATATAAGCAAGCTAATGGCACCCCACTGTACTGAGTGCTGTGCAAAGTCATAGTGTGAAACAGTCTCCTGGAGATTACACAGAGCTCTCACTTCAAATTGACAAAGACCCTGAAGCAGCAGGGATAAGGGGCACATGCACATAGAGCTGATGACTCGAAAAAGAGAAAGCAACAAGTTAGTAGCAGAGAGATGAGACAAAGACAATGACTTGTGTGTTACAGTGGATGTCAAGTGGAGGATGACCCAATGTAGTACTATTACTGCAAACTGGGCACTGGGCTGCTTTAGGAGGAGGGTGCCCAGTGGGCTGAGGAAAGCTCTCATCCACCTTTGCTCAGTACTGGTGAGGTTGTCCTGGAATACTGCATCCAGTCCTGGACCTCCCAGCTTGAAAGGGATGTGGGCAATCTGGATAAGGTCCTGCAGAGAGTTACCATGATGGGCAGGCACCATGGGCTTGTGCCCTACAAAAAGTAGAGGGAGCTGGTACAAAGTCTGGTGAAGAAGAGGGTAAGAAGTGATATGGTAGGAGCCTATGTGTGCTTGACAGGAAGCTGCAAAGATGTCTGACCCAAACTTCTCTCATGTCAGCGGATGTTATAACAAGAGTTGGCAGTCACAGATTGTGGCTAGGAGGGTTGGATTAGGACCATTGAAGGAAAAAAAGCCTTCTTCACTAGGACAGTAGTGTTGGAGAGGAACAAGCTAGCAGGAGAGATTGCTGAGCCTCTGCCCCTTGCAAGGCTTAGCTAAACAAAGCAACAGCTGTCTTGACCTAGTGCTGGCATCATCTGGCTTTGGGTGGAAGTGAGCTGGATAGACTTGGTGATCTGCAGCCATTGGATCCCTTTCTGTGAGGGAGAATCCATGTGCAGTGATGCTGGGCATGGGCCTTTTCCAAACAACGATCACATCTACCCCAAGTTGTGCAGGAGCTCCTACTTTATTCTAGTTCAGTGTGTGATATTTTTGATCAACAAGGGTAACTATTCTTATAATTACTTTGTCTCGTTTTTTACTCTGTCCTGGCAGATCAGCAGTGGTGTTTACATTTTGTATAAGTGTATTCTGGTTATTAGTAGAGATAATTTCTTTTGTATGCTGGGAAATTCACTTAATCTTCAGTCTAGATGCTGAAGGTCATCATATATTTCAGCTATTTTCTGTTACTAATAAGTGGTATGCAATTGCAGTTTTCATCTTTATGGGCTTTTTTTACATTCCTACTATGAAATGTTAGCATGACCTCAAGGAGATCCAGATTTTGCCTATGTGCACAGAAAATACTTGAATCTGCTGACAAATATATGTCAGTACTTTAAGAGAACTTGGTATGCACTGATGGTAAGATATATTTGACAAGATTAATCAGAGACCAGCTCATGGAGATATTAGCCAGACTGCACAGTGAGAGTGAAAACCACTCACACCCAAATTAACTTAATAGAAACATTGTTGCTAACACAGCCAAGTGCACTAAAGATAAAATACAGTGACTGGTCAAAGAGGAGAGCAGGGCTAAGCATTTAGTCCATTAAATATGCAACTTCCAGTCTGGTCACACTGTGTGACACACAACAGTGGTTTGTACCTTTGAAACAGTGATACAACAGCATGGCCGGCTACCAAAACTGCTGTCCTGTTGTGAAGAAGACCGGTGCACCCAGTGTTGAGGACGCAGCAAGACATGAAAAAGCTGCTTGGTATTATCAGATTAGGTAGGCACACCATAAAAATCAACATGGGCTTCTTTCACATCCTTCATGCAGGAGGTTCCCCATTACATTCCCGCAAACTCCTGGTCTGTGAACATTGTCTTCCTGCATACCAGCTTCACTGATTCAGCCATTCTAGAAATGCCTACATTGCATTTAAGGCCATTTTAAAATGTGCTCAGATTCAGTCTCTGCTCTCGTTTCAATCAGTATTGAAGTTAGAATTGATTAGAATCTACTGGGAGTTATTTTACTTATTTGTGAACATGCTTCTATTTTTCTCTCAAATATTTTGCTTTTCAATTTAAAATAATGATTTTTTAAATTCTTTTTTTTTTTTTTTAAATTTTTTGCCTCCTCCTCAGCTTTTGGCCACTGGAGAAAGCCCGAAGACCTGTTTTGAACTGATTAACATCTTGTTGACACAGTCTTCACTTTTTCTGCTAGAAATGAGGAAAAAAAAAAAAAAGAAAAAAAAATAGAGTCTTCATAAAGAAACGAATTAGAATAACAACAAAAACATTCTGTTTTTTTTCATGAGCCCTAAAACTTTCACTGGCTTAAAGAAGTGCAGTGCTAGGCTAACAGTGAGCAGTTCTGTAAGAAGAGGAGAAAGGTTTTGTTTCTTTGGTGTTGCATAGTATTCTGCATATTTATTTCATTTTGTTTTATATGAGCTTATACTTTTGGTAAATAATAGTCTTATTCTCATAAGAGTGATGCTTTGCTTGGTTCCCCATGGAAGTAGAGGTTATGCATTCACCTAAGTGTGCTCTGTCTGTCTCCCCAGTACTTTCTGAAAACACTGGTCTGCCAAATCAAGTCAAAACTGCTTTCAAAGACATTAAGCTCCCCTAAGTTACATGGAAACAGGTGGCTGGGAGAAAAACAATCTTATTAGCATCCCCACAGAGGGAAAAATTGTAAGGTAAATTCACCTTTTATTCAACACTAGAATTCGACAAGGCAAAAACACTGGATTGAAAAATGGCTCCTTCCACTGAAGAGAAGTACCCACACATTATTAGACACTGAGGAACCTGACAATGAGATCTGACGCCAGGGGAAAGCAGGCTCCACTTTGTTCACTGAGTTCCTTATTAAGTGATACATTTCTTCTATGGAGTTGCTCTTTGTTTAAACTCTCCCTGTGTTTTCAGAATATCATCTGACACATGGAACAGTGTGTCTGCAGCTGTGCATCGGAGAGCTTTTGGAAGAAAAATAACAATCAATTACCTTAAGCTCTAGATACATTTGGCTGTGGGGAGACAACTGTAAAGGAAAGAAGGCAGTCTTGGTAGAAACCATACAGATATGATACAGGGTCTAGCTTGTGGAGTGGGCTGGGCAGGCAATTGCCCAGAACAGTAAAACAACCTTGGTGAGAGTGGCCGCCACTCTAATTGAAAATAGGCTTGTCCTGCTGTGACATTCAAGGGTGTTAGTGGGCACAGGACAGCTTCTCACCAAAACCTATTCTCTCCTTATTTGTGGTGGGAGCAACAGTTCTCACTCCTGTCCTAGCTCTCCAAACCAAAGCCACTCCCCCACACTCACTTGTGAAATCAGCAGCTTTAGCCCCACTTCTTCCCCAGCTCCCCCTACACCTAGCAGCAGTAAAGCTGATCTTCCCCACACCTCTAGTAAACCCTGAACTGGCTCAGGATGCAGTGCAACGGGGACAACCCAGTTTCAAGAGGAGGAGTAGAGCACTGTCTCTTCTCTTGACAAGTTACATTAAAGCTCTTACATGTTATTTGTAAGGATTCTAAAGTCATGCTAGCTGCTGCAGCAGTATTAAAACATGGGACCTTACCGTATACCACTGACACCAGAGAAAATTTTGCCACTGCATTTAATGGGGACAGTTTTAAAAGCATATGCACTTAAGACAAATTATGTTTGCAACTTTAGATTGTAAATACCTAAACTCTGTGGACATTTAGGTTTGTTTCTTACACCTGCTGTAATATTAAGGCTTCAGCAGCTGAAACCATTATTATTTGCCTTTGTTGCTAGATTTTTTCAAGCTTCATGGCCTGATATTTATGCAAAAGTTGAGGAGAGGTATTGCAGAAAGTTGTCTGTGAAGAGGAAGAATCATTCTGATTGCACTTAAAAAGTCCATTCTCATCCTAGAGATGTTACTGGTCCTCCTGGCACTCCAATTTTATGCACGGATACCTTCAGCAAAGTTAGTCATCCTTCTGAAACAGGAACAAGCTGTGCAAGTAAACCCTGTGGGAGAACTATGCGGTAACATGGCCTTAGGGAAAAAATGCAGAGAGGAGCCAGCCAGACTTCATCTGGTATAAGCAGTTTGCAAAACAGGAGCCTCCTACTCAAAAAGGCAGGAATAAAAGAAGGTTCCTCAAAAGGAACCTCCTCTTTGCCTCTGCCTCCTCAAAAGGAACCTCCTCTTTGCCTCTGTCTCCTCAGGTGTGTACATGTGCTGGTTTTGGCTGGTATAGTTAAGTTTCTTCATGGTAGCTAGTATGGGGCTATGCCTTAGATTTGTGCTGAAAATTGGCAAAACAGGAATGAAAGCTGATAACACAGGAATGATGTAGGTATTGCTGAGCCACGCTTGCACATGCAAGGCCTTTTGTGCTCCTTTCCCCACCCCACCAGTGAGCAGGCTGGAGGTACACAAGAAGCTGGGAGGGGACACAACTGGGATATCTGACCCTAACTGACTGAAAGGATATTACCATACTATATGACATCAAGTTCAGCAATAAAACTAAGGGGAAGTTTGGTAGGGAGCTGCAGCTTGAGGACTGTCTGATTGCTGGTGAGCAATTATTTTCATTTACATCACTTGTCTTTCTTGGGTTTTATTTGTCTCCCTTTGCTATTTTCCTTTTTATTACAATTTATGATTTTTGGGTTTGGTTTTTTTTTTTTTTTTCAATTATTAAACTGATGTTATCTCAACCAATACATTTTCTCACTTTTAGCCTTCCCATTCTCTTCCCCCATCCTGCTGGGGTGGGGAGTGAGAGAGAAGCTGTGTGGTGCTTAGTTGCCAGCTGGGGTTACACCGTGTCAGCATAGAAGAGCCTTCACTTATGGTGAGAGGGGCTTTCTCCTGCCAAACATAAGCAGCTGGGGGATGAAGCCGGGGAGACCAGCTGGATTGACTTCAGTGAGGAGCAGTGTCAGAAGCCAACTGAACGTACAGGGGTCTTCCCACCATGCCAGCCAGCCTCCTTGCCTGCCCTACACAGAGGTGCTCAAATGTATTGCCTTATATTACCTCTTTGACTGAGAGCCGGAATTGCAGGTTAATTGATTTCTATGCAAGAAGAACATGCTTGATCCAGAAAAGTGAGTTTTTTCTGAGAGGAGAGGACTTTCTGGCTAAAAGTCAAAACTACTACATTTTTACTTCTTCAGTGAAATATTTTGGGGAGAGGGCAACAGTGGGAGGGTGCTAAGTGTGGGGGAAAGGACTGCTTCAGCAGCAATGTATTTGGAATATAATCCTTCATTTTAGACTCCAGGAACAGAGACATTTTTTAAATATAGAAAGCCTGATTGTCTCTCCTAATTATGATATGCACCAGAATCACTACAGTGTTAAAACTCGATTTATGAAGTGTGAAAAATTGATAGAATTAAGCAATCTGTTTTCCACCAAGTCTTGCCTTTATGCTTAGCTGCATATGAGTTATATGCAAGGTATATATTACCAAATAAAGCATGTAAGACTGGTTATTATTGACAGCTAATAACACACTTATTTAACGATCCCAAGCAAACCCCAAGTGTGCTAGTATTACATTAAGTAAGTCAGTCATTTAGTGCTGTAATGACCACTTCTGTGGAGTTTACTGGTACCATACTAAGCCCCGTATTTAATGGTGTAACAGTTTCATCTTTTACAGGAAAAACCTTCTGCTGTCTACTTGCTGCAGAAGAGCAGTCAAGATTCAGTTTCCTTTCCTGTATGAAATATAGGCCTTTACTTTTCTCAAAAAAGTTGTAATCTATGCTGTATCATTTCCTATTAGATCATTTGCATCAGCACACAGACAGGATGGGGGAAGGCACTTAGTAGCTCATGATTAACACTCATGCAGCTACAAATTCTCATTTACTAATAAAAAGAGAGAAAAATACATCCCCTGGTGTAATTCAAGTGAAGCCAAATTTTATTATTAATTTAATAACATAGCTTATTTATACCCACACGGAGAAAATTGCAGAATGCATGATGGCTGAGAGCTGTAAAGAGGTTTACATACATCTTCATGAGTGAGCAAAGTGATAACTCATAAATGGTACAGACAAGACTGAGTTATTAGATCCCTCCTCAGAGATAAAAGGTTAGAGCAGATTGAAGCCATCAGATCTTTTAATGTCTCTGTGTATGTTCAACACTGAATATGAAAAGATAGACCATTTTTTTGCTTCATGCTCTAGCAAACCACTCTGAAACTTTTCCACAATTGCCCTTGGTTCTCCCTGCAGCTTCCACCCAAGTTGTGCTGACTTTGCTGAGTTTTGTCTTTTGCATCTCGACATCTGTATGAACTAGTACTCAACTGCATACAATAGCACCAGCTCATTTTTTTTCCATAAGGATTAATAACTGGATTTTTAGTGGCACCAATGAACACACACCTAAGTAAATTTACAGGCTTAAGCCTCTTGTTCAGGGAATGGGTAATTTACATGTACACTTAGCCTGACCCTTTCATTTTCACGTGACCTTTTTGTCCCAACTGCATGGTGGCTCTTGAATAAAGGCAGCAAGCAAAGCTTGTTTTGTCACATAACACAGCAACTGTGGGACTTGCTGGACTCAGGGCACTCAGGCAGAACAGCTCGCCAGGGTACAGATTTACAGCACCTATATTAAACTGCTAAACTAATTTCCTATTTTGTCTAAAGTCACAGATTTGATTACAGATGTCCAAAGATAACGTCAAAGATGCAGACATTTTCGCTGGCTTTCCACAGGCTGACCAGAGGAAAAAACAAAGTCTGCTGCAGCTGAAGCTAAAGGAACACACCTTTCTGATAAACATTGCAAAGAACTCTATTGAGTTGTCCTGGAGCTCAAGAATTCAATGCACCACACAATCAAGAAATCATCTAGCTTTCGCAGGTCTTACTACTTTGTATTATACCAACTGTTTGCAGGTACTCTTTTATCATGTTTTTAAATTACAGGATCTATTTCTGCAGCATGTGCAATGCTGCCTGTAAGTGCAGCTCTGTTATTTGCAAGCGTTGTATTAACATGTTGTATTACGTACTTAATAAAACTCAGGTGAAACTGTTATCTCAAAAAAAGTGTGCATATAAAGACATAAAGGTTGCTCTCCTATATTGTTGAATTTAATTAATATAAAGAAGATTTTCCAGGGTTTAAAGAAGGGGACTGAGAACATGGACTTCTGATTTACATCTAATGATAATTAACATCACTGAATCGATTGTAGCTGTATTGATTTCTGCCAGTGGACTTTCACCAAAGAATGTAATCCTCCAACTTGTCAGCACTCATCCTGAGCAGCAGTTAGACAAAACTGGGTGCATCTGTGCTTTATTAATAGAAACAGTCTGGGTTTGGAAACATTTTTATACCTATGACAAATAAGCTTTGGTTTCCACTTGTGAAGACAGGGCAATGTTTTACAATAAAGCTTTCCTGGAAAAAAAAAAAAAAGGTTGTATGTACTGTAAATTAAAAAAATAGTGGTAGAAGCACATTTCACCTTTCTGCAAGTGATGCATGTGTATGCATTTACCATCAAGGGCTTTCAGTCATAAAGCTAAAAATACAGCCAGTTTAGAGAGGGGAGAACTGATGAGATTAAAAACTAAACCAAAACACACTGTAAGATGTGATTAGAAGAACGAGGCAGGGTTGACAAGGTTTATTAACTATAAGCCTCCCCAACCATACTTCAGCCCCAGAGGGTTTTGTCAAAATATCTTATATATGGACTCTGGACTTCAAGAGAGCAGACTTTTGCCTCTTCAGGAGCCTGCTTAGTAAGGTTCCATGGGATATGGCGCTAGAGGGCAGGGGGGGGCAAGACTGTTGGTTGATATTCAAGGATCACCTGCTACAAGCTCAGGAGTGTTGCATCCCAACTAGAAGGAAGTGCAGCAGGAGGGCCAGGAGACATCCTTGGGTGGATAAGGAGCTGCTGAGGAAAATTCAAAGGAAAAAAAGAGGCTTATAAAAAATGGAAGCAAGGACAGGCAGGCTGGGAATAATATAGGGATGTTATCCGGGAAGCTAGGGACCAGGTTAGGAAAGCTAAGGCCCAGTTAGAATTAAATTTGGCCAGGGATGTTAAGGATAACAAGAAGGGATTCTACAGGTACGTAGCAAACAAAAAACAGACTGGGGACAACACAGGACCCTTGAGGAAGCTATCTGGAGAGCTGGCTACACAGGATTTGGAGAAGGCTGAGGTTCTGAATAACTTCTTTGCCTCAGTCTTCACTGGCAAAGGCTCTGACCACACCAACCAAGTCTTGGAAGGCAGATGCAGGGACTGTGAGAATGAAGACCTTGGGCCCACTGTAGGGGAGGATCTGGTTTGAGACCATCTTAAAAACCTGAACATAAACAAGTCCATGGGACCTGATGAAATCCATCTGCGGGTCCTGAAGGAGCTGGCAAATGGAGTTGCTAAGCCACTGGCCATCATATTTGAAAAGTCATGGCAGTCAGGTGAAGTTCCCGACGACTGGAAAAAGGGAAATATAACCCCCATTTTCAAGAAGGGGAAAATTGATGACCCAGGGAATTACAGACCAGTCAGTCTCACCTCTGTGCCTGGCAAAATCTTGGAGCAGATTTTCCTGGAAGGCTTGCAAAGGCACATGAAAAACAACAAGGTGCTTGGTGACAGCCAGCATGGCTTCACTAAGGGGAAATCCTGCCTGACCAATTTGGTGGCCTTCTATTATGGGAACTGATGGACCGGGGTAGAGCAGTTGATGTCATCTAGAATCATAGAATAGAATCATAGAATAGTTAGGGTTGGAAAGGACCTCAAGATCATCTAGTTCCAACCCCCCTGCCATGGGCAGGGAAACCTCACACTAAACCATCCCACACAAGGCTTCATCCAACCTGGCCTTGAACACCACCAGGGATGGAGCACTCACAACCTCCCTGGGCAACCGATTCCAGTGTCTCACCACCCTAATAGGAAAGAATTTCCTCCTTATAGCCAATTTAAACTTCCCCTGTTTAAGTTTTAACCCGTTACCCCTTGTCCTGTCACTACAGTCCCTGACGAAGAGTCCCTCCCCAGCATCCCTATAGGCCCCCTTGTGCAAAGCGTTCCCACACAACATCCTTGTCTCTTAATTGGAGCAACATCAATTTGATAGGTGGACCACTCAGTGAATAAAGAACTGGCTGGATGGCTGCATGCAAAGAGTTGTGGTCAATGGCTCAATGTCTGGCTGGAGACCAGTAACGAATGGTGTCCCTCAGGGATCAGTGTTGGGACCGGTCTTGTTCAACATCTTTGTTGCTGACATGGACAGTGGGATTGAGTGCGCCCTCAGCAAGTTTGCCGATGACACCAAGCTGTGTGGTTCAGTTGATACGCTGCAGGGAAGGGATGCCATCCAGAGGGACCTCGACGCACTTGTAAGGTGGGCTGATGCCAGCCTTATGAAGTTTAACCATGGCAAGTGCAAGGTCCTACACCTGGGTCAGAGCAATCCCAGGCACAGCTACAGGTTGGGCAAAGAAGAGATTCAGAGCAGCCCTGTGGAGAAGGACTTGGGGGTGCTGGTCGATGAGAAAATGAACATGGGCCAGCTTCAGTGTGCGCTCGCAGCCCAGAAAGCCAACCGTATCCTGGGCTGCATCAAAAGGAGCGGGACCAGCAGTTCAAAGGAGGTGATCCTGCCCCTCTGCTCTGCTCTCATGAGACCTCACTTGGAGCACTGTGTGCAGTTCTGGTGTCCTCAACATAAAAAGGACATGGAACTGTTGGAACAAGTCCAGAGGAGGGCCACGGGGATGATCAGGGGACTGGAGCACCTCCCGTATGAAGACAGGCTGAGGAAGTTGGGGGTGTTCAGCCTGGAGAAGAGAAGGCTGCGTGGAGACCTCATAGCAGCCTTCCAGTATCTGAAGGGAGCTTATAAGGATACTGGGGAGGGACTCTTCGTCAGGGACTGTAGTGACAGGACAAGGGGTAACGGGTTAAAACTTACACAGGGGAAGTTTAGATTGGATATAAGGAGGAAATTCTTTCCTGTTAGGGTGGTGAGGCACTGGAATGGGTTGCCCAGGGAGGTTGTGAATGCTCCATCCCTGCCAGTGTTCAAGGCCAGGCTGAATGAAGCCTTGGGCGGCATAGTTTAGTGTGAGGTTTCCTTGCCCATGGCAGGGGGGGGGGTTGGAACTAGATAATCTTAAGGTCCTTTCCAACCCTAACTATTCTATGATTCTATAAAAAGGTAGTGGAGAGGATCTCATTTTCAGAACATGAGCAACTTCAATGGGAGTTGCAGGTCCTCAAAAATTGAAGTTCATGGTCTAATAGGTTCCAGTTGCCTCTGTTCCTGTCTGCAGATCATGCTGTAAAATTCCAGCATTCATGCATAGCAGGTATGATGCTCAGAGGAACTGACAGTGGAGCACAAAAGCTGTTCAAGGATAGGGACCCAAGCAGGTTTCTGTAAAGCACCAGGTTATCAGTTATTCACAGAGAATAAAAGAAAGGAGAGAGGACATCTCCAGAATTTGGCATTAGTCAATATGAAATCTCAAGTTGGAATACAAAGATCTAACAGTGAATAAATGGTTAACAGCCTTATTACACATATCTACCCTGGGTTGATTTTTCACACAGGACCAAAGAAACCTATTTCTTTTACTGTGCTCTTCTATATGTCGGACCTAAACCCTGCAAGAGAACTAGGGGGCTTTCAAATCAATTTGTTTCAAAATTTCTGGGAAGATTTTTCTACTAGGATGTTTTGCATAGTAACCGAACAGTTAAAGGCCTATCCATTTTCGACTGCTGTTTGATATAAAAAACTTAATCCACAGCTAAAAGGAACAAAAAAATTCTATCCCAGAAGAAAGTATAACAAACCGTTAAGAAATACATTTAATGATCTTAAAGGTCTTTTCCAACCTAAATGATACTGTGATTCCACCTTTGGTTGTGGAAGAGGATCCTGGATGCATGTATTTGGAATGGAGCAGAACCAGCTGGGAAATTTCCAATTAAAATAAACAAAAAAAGAGCTGCAAATTTATTTTTTTATATGTTATTTTTTAAAAGATTTTTTTGAAGAAGTTATTGATTTTTGTATTTGAGGAGAGGACTGATTTTTCAGACCAAATGTAGAACTTCTTGTCAATGAAGGATGTAACTTTTTGGTTTTTCAAAAACCAGCCAGTAACTTGGTGTCTAGTAAATACACTTTAGGAGCAAGAAGATACTATTGTTCCTTCTGGTTCAAGCCAGAGGTTTGATCTGAAGTCACTGACCTCCAAGACAAATGCCCCAAGTCATTGGTTTCTGATGCTCTAGTCCTCTGCTCAAGGTGTGTGCATCCGAACTTCTCATGAGAGAGCTACCTCGCTTTATACTGCACAGAAGCCTCACACCTTGCACACAGCATAAGTGCTAGGCTGAGGAGCCAGGTCTCTGCTTCACTGAACATCCCAGTAATACAAAACAAAGGAACCTTGACAGTGACAAGGAAGAGCTCTTCACTGCTCAGCAGTCAATAGGCTGATTTTCAAGCATCCTTGAGTGATGGAGCACCTAAGAAATAATCTATTTTTCTTCTCCCACCTAAGAAATAAATAATAGGCTTTATTTTCTTAGTATTCAGAGTACTAGGAAAAATGCAGTCAAGTTGGAAATATGCTTAGGAAGGTAGCTAGCCACACGCACAATTAAAATGACTTCTGAAGCAGCAGCGTCACCAATGCTATAAAGCAAATTGCTGGCCAAGACCTAGCCAAAAACCTATGGTAGCTGTTGCACTGTGCATAAGCAAGAAACTGCTGATAAATTATCAGAGAAACAAGAAAGAATTGTAAGCAGACCCCAAGGTCACAGAATATGAAATCTAATCTCCCAATTATCCTTTTATAAAGACCATATTTACCAATATTTCTAAACGATAGAAAGAATACCTTGTAGACAGTCATCCAGAACTCTGAAGTGTGAGTAAAGCCCCAGTTTCCCTCTATAACAATTTTCTGCCAACGTAAAACCAATGACTTCAATAATATTACTCTGATTCACCCTGGTACAAGGATAATCAGGGCTCTAAAAGAGGAAATTGCTATATTATCATTTCCAAGAAGAAAATGGGAAAGCAGTTGGGAATTTTCCAATGAGACATGCTTACATAAGAAGCTGTAACTTTGAAACAGAAGTATCTCTCAGAAATACCATTTAATGAGCTGCCAATGAGCCACAGAAAGGATTTGTCTTAGAAATCGGCCTGACTTTTAGCCAGCTCATCTAAACAGTTGCTGGGAAGAGGCCTGTGTTTCTTGGGTTTACAAATGTAGGATGGCCTTTCTGTGCAGCATCATAAATGTATGGTTGTTCTGCCTCCTGCAGAGAGCCCAGAAGTCCTGAGAAGACCACATCTAGCTTTCGTGAAGTTCACTTGAAGCTTCTGTAGAAGGTGTGCTGCCACACATTTTTTCCTGGAAACAATGGGAAGCTGGAACCCTAGAATACCTTGTTAGTGCAGCAAAAGATCCTGGCTGCCACTCTTGACAATTTCTGAAGTAAGAGTACTTTCTGCTCCCTTCCCAGTGACAGAAAGTTTAAAAGCAGCAAACTTTTACTTCTTGCTTCAGAAACAAAACCATTTGTCCCCTCCTTGACATATTTTCCCTTGATTTCTGGCAACCTCAACAAAATAGATCAACAACGCCAAATTCAGACACTTGAGTACTCCACTCAGTGTACTTTCCTTGCAGAGCAAAATACATAACAAACCATTCACATATACATGCATCAAATAAATATGTATATACATTCGTGTGTCTATCTTTATATTATGTATATGAACACGTGTAAGTGCATACGCCTCTGTACAATGTAGGCATATACCTTCCATTATCTTTCATACACTTCTATTTATAAGTTTTTGGTTGAAATTTAGCTTAGAGATTTTAGTTGAAATACTGCTGGATTTAAAGGAAGTAATCAAAGAAAAAACAATGGAATCAAAGGTAGCACAATTTTTCCATCATTGCAGCCTTAATATTGAAAGAGAAAAGCAATTTTCAGAGACGAGACTTTAGTTAGCCTATTGATGGGTACGTCTGGGGTCTAGTCACCCACCAGAGATAATACTGTCAGAGATAAAGTTATTTCTCCTATATATTTAACATCCCTACACACTCTGATACTTTGTCTCCCACACATTTCACATGCCTACACATGGGGGTTCCTGTATCAGCGGGCTCACCCCTAGAGAGTTCATTTAAAAAAACTCTTGTCTGAGGCTGTTGCTATATGAACCAGACAGTGCTGCAATGCAGGAGTTAGTTTCCTCATTCGTGGCTATAGTTCATCATTCAGGAATTTAAATGTACATTGTTAAATAGCTGTGATGTGTTATATAATTTCTGAAGCAGGTTCATAGGAGTGTTAGGCAAATTGATCCCTTTATGACCTAATTTCCAGTACCTCAATGAGATATTTTGAGGCTTAATTGATAAATGGTTGAAAATACATTCATGTCCTTTGAAAGGATATAGTGGGTGATAATATATGATCACGATGAGCATGGCAGCAGAACTCGCAGCTTGGGTTTTGTTTATGCTCAAATGTAATTCATGTGTGAACTCTGCAAGGTCTCTCTTGAGAGATCCCAGGCCATAGTCACTCACTGAGGCTGCATTGTGGTGAGAGGCAGGACAACTTAGCTGCAGTTGCATAGCAGCAGTTGAGAACCACACCACAAAGCAGCATATTTAAAGCTGCTAAACAACATGGGGCCCAACAATAAATGCTCACCTGAAAGAGTTTAAATAGCATTCCCAAATGCACAAACCCTTAGGCAAAAACCTGATTAAGAAGACTGACATTCAAAATCCTTCCCAAGCAACACCAGATCCATATGAGTCATGGAATGATCGGAGAGAAGTTGCCCAGCCCCAATGTCAAAATCAGCAGAGGAGTCCAAGAGAATTACAGGTGAGAGATGGTTGCGGTTTTCCAGCAAGCAGAAAAAAACTGGGAAAGCTGGTTTTTTTTTTTTTTTTTTTTTCCTCTGGGAAAGTTTTCCGAAACCCTCTCTTGAGATGGATTGAATCTGGCAATACTGCACTGAGGTACAACTGCAGCCAAAGTGCAGTTTTCCAGGATCTTGGACGGGAATAGTAAATTAGACTTAAAGGTTATACTTTAAAGACCTTTTGGGGGTGGAGGCCTTGCTGTTCATCAGCCTTGGAATGACTGTTGTGTAAGAAGAGGTGAGGAATCTCCCAAACATGCAAGAGCATTACATTCAAATAATGTGAAGTGGAAAAGTGAAATGCTGAAAACAGTTTTAGCATGCCAGAAATAAGATCACCAGCTGCTGGACCCAGGGGATTTTACTTGTCTTATTTGGATGAGCAGGGTTCTGCAGGAAAACCAGCAGGTGATCCTGCAGTGAGAGATCATCTCAAATTCTCTGCTCACAGCTAAGCTGAAATAAGGGGCCCAAGCGAATTTTACTTCATTGTGGAACTTCTTCATTTTAGTGCACAGACAAATTGCCTCAGTTTGCATGGTGGGTGGTGGGTGGTGGCTTTTTAACACACCAGTTTTCTTCTCATGTACTTAGTTATAAGAAGATTACACGAGAGTAACACAGGAAAGCTTTGATACCTGAAAACCTGTCTTTCTTTATCATAAGTAAATACCAGAGACTGTATCAGCTGCTCTGCTAACATGCAGTACTGTTCTTCGACCCAAACCCAAGAATTTTGTGCCATGTAGTCTGAGCCTACTATGGCTCAGTGCTTTGGGAAAACCTCAGGCTGGCTTTGGCAAAAGCATGAAATCCCTTATATTAGGTAACAACTGAAGAACTCCAGGGGGAAGATATCTTTTCTTTCTCTGGGAACAAATGGGATCATTTTAATGAACAGTAATGTTCTACAGTAATAATAGAGACCTACCAATTGTGATTTCTTCACACCACTTGGCTGATAGCAGCACGCAGGAACAGTGGGATACCGCTGGGCAGAGTCTCTTTTTGATGCTAATGGAGAATTTATTTTGTAGTTCAGGCTTGAGACAGTAGCACTGTGCCGTGTCCAGTCTAGAGATGATTAACTTCAGACCTCTGAAGTTCACAGGATTCCACCTGTGAGACAGTACTGTATGCCAGGGACGTGCCTGGCAAATTCAGTTACCTACCAGTCCAGCTGACTGCAACTGAAGACTGACTTCTGTAGGGGGGCCTTTGAGTATACGGCCTCCCTCAGTAGCACCCTTACTCAGATGAGATCTCCCTCCTCCTGTGTGGCCGCATATGGAAACTCAGATCAGATTAAGTTGGTCTGGCCTGTTACAGCAGGTGCATTGGGCTGCGCAACCAGGCACAGGCTCTGATGCTGCACAGCCATGCATGAAGTACCAACCTAACCAGAGAAGTTAGCACAAGATGTCAGAGCACTGCGTGGGTTTCAGACAAGTGTGTGACATTTATAGGGTTTTGGTCAGAATGGCAGTACAAACTTTAATTTCAAGTGATAGATATTTTTAAGAAATATTCTAAATTTCATATGCAACGAATGAAAAATTAATAGGCATATTCACACAGAATGGAAGATGCATGTTTTCCCCAAGAATTGAATTCTTTTGGCAAAGATTCTCATTTCTATATATGTCTGCGGTATTTTGTTGCTGAGATTAAAAATAACTATGCTTTACTGAATTTGTGAACTTCTAGGTCTGGAGTGGACAGCATAGTGTAAACAAAGCCTGAGTCATACCTTATAACCAATTTTGTTTCTGCTCATAGCATCTGAAAGATAAGGACAGAAAAGGGCATATGATAGTTGCCTCATTCAATAAGCCCCACCCATTGCTTGCACTGGGTGAGAACAGAACCAGGGAAAAGGATGCTGGTGCCTGTCCACTAAGGTACAACTTCTCTCCCTGACATATTTTGTAATGGCAGATGACCCCACAGTGCTTTGATAGCAACTGCTTGTGCCCAGCTGCAGCCCAGCATCTTCATGCCATTATGGTATCAGGTACCAGAAAGGGCAGGTGAGGTTAGTGAGAGCTCTCACAAGCTTGTTCTAAAACTGCATCAGTTTGGAGGGCAAGGTCTGCTGAGAGGTACGAATTTATCAGTGGAGGAAGGGGCCATGGGGAGCTACAGATGTAATGGACACTCTAAAGGGTCGGTGTTGAAGAAGACATGAGGAAGGACAACTGTCAAGGGTAGCCACCAGCAATGAGAGCAGTGGGGACCAAGCATTAAGCATGGGTGAAAAGGATTGTGAGCCTTAACAGTGGGTGACAGCTGTAAAAAAAAATCTGCCCAAGTGACACATTCATAAAAAGGGAAGACAGTCTTGAAAGGACATTTGCTGAGAGCAGTACTGAGGGATTAAAGGGTGGAAGAGTCTGTTATCATAGACACCAACAAGGGAAGTTAACTTGAAGCCTTGTTTCAAGTGAAGGTTACCTGCTGGAGCATGAATTAGGAAAGAACATGAGGTCACAAGGAAGAAGATAGAGCAAGTATGAGGGTGACTCTTGACCAAGGGATGAGAATAATTGAGCACACAGAAATGCTGAAGATGAAGTGAGATTTTTAAAAAAATGCCTGCAGTTACTGAATGTATTTTCCCAAGAGGCTCATGTGGCTTTCTCCCCCTCTGTGCATCAGATGAAGTCCTTTGGACTTCATAGAGAAAGCCTTCATCTTATTCCTTTTATTCCTTGTCATGGATGTCAGAGTTGGTGAGAGTAATGACCATTTATTTTGTGGAAACTGGGGACACTGCCCATGATCTTCCCTTGCCAGCCTGGGGCATTACTTCACACTAGTGAGTAGGCTTCTCTGCTGTTTTGCTCCTAAGAGAAATGGCACCGAAAACTTCCTGTTTCAGCTGTGGTTTCACGAGCAACCCCCTTGCTAGGTTTTACAAACTCAACTTTTATCCTCATAGGTAAAGTTTATTTTTTAAAGTGGGGTTGTGGACAGAGGAACAACAACATGCCCTTGAACATCACTGCCTTTCATTGTGTGCAGACAAGTATCAACACAACCCTTACCCACTCCTGGGTAATGTCTACCTTGCAGCTGTAAAATGAAACAAAAGCAGGGTGGAAAGTCTTTATGGAGTCAAATCACACTGGATACAGCCTACTTCATGCACCTTTATGTGCAGAAAATCTGACTTTATAGGAGAACAAAGTGAAAATGCTGATACTTAAATATTTTCCATCCTGCATAATAACTAAATATTTAAATATCATAGTCTTTTTTAAGCCAGAAGTTTCAAATATTTTTAGCTCAGGAATTATTCCAGTGTCCTTGCTGGAAAATGTTTCAGTGCATTTTGGTCTTGCCTGTTTACACAGATTGGTCTTTCCTTTTTCTTCACCCCTTACAAGAAAGATACCTACATTAAAATGCATTGCCCTGCAACAGTTTGCCATGTCATGAGAGTCATATTCAAGTTCCACATCCCCTGATTAAGTGGTATTTTTGATGATATATTCAGTATATCTATATACCATTAGATCTCATAATGTAACAAGGTGCTTAGATAGGAAAAACTAACAATATTTTTGGATAAGTAATCTGGCCTTTACCTTGGGTCTCATGGCTACATTAATACTTGTAAACTAACTGGGCCAAGGTTACTGTCTGTTACCAAGGCCAACAGACACAGAGTGTCATAGAAGCATGCTATTAAACTCCTTCAAAACAGGATAGCCACTCACTGACTGCTTACTAGGGATGGTACCTGGCCCATATAATTTTCTGGGAAAAGTGCTAATTGGCTCAGCCAAAGTCATGCCAAGAAATATTTCTAAAATTTTATGATACATACAATAGCATTTTAGTATCTATGAGCATTCGTGGCAGCTGCTTTATTTATTAGCTCTAGGACCATATACAGCCCCAAATTACAATTCCTTTAAGACAGCATTCCACATTATGCAGTTTAAAGCTGAACGGGTATATTGTTTAGATTTTCCCTGAGAAACAATAGAAAAATGTTGAAGTAATGGATATTTTTTTATAGAGAACATTGATTTTGCAGATGCTGCACTTTTGTTTTGAAAATCATGAATGAGCCACTCATACTTAACGAGACACAAATTTTAATTGAACAATGAATTCTCTAGGCATTTTTCTATGTCAGCTTTGCTACAGCTTTTTTTGTGTGTGTGTGTTTCATAAACAATCATTCTTAACACTTCTATAAGAGTGCAGAGTAATATTTCATAAGTGGGAAAACTACTTTCAGCAAGGGCCTACAAGGATGCTGAAGAGGAGCTCTTCAGCAGGGACTGTAGTAACAGGACAGAGATTACTGGGTTAGAACTTAAACAGGGGAGATTCAGGTTAGATATAAGGAAGAAGTTCTTTACTGTGAGGGTGGTGAGGCACTGAAACAGTTTGTCCAAAGAAGTAGTAAATGCTCCATCCTTGACAGTGTTCAAGGCCAGGTTAGAGAGAACCTTGGGCAACATGGTCTAGGGTGAGACATCCCTGCCCATGGAATCTTAAGGTCTTTCCAACCCTAACTGTTCTATGATTCTATGATCAAAGAAAGAAGCATGCGGTGTTGTACAGGCCAACTCCTACTTAGTTGGAGGCCAGCTCTTCTACTGCTGAGATTCCAGGACCAAAACTTAAAACACCACCATCCCCCAAAGATGAGAAGCATAGTAAAAGAGACAAGCATTTCTGGTGATGTGCCAACTAGCGTACTGTGACTCTGGACAGAAGTGGGACTACATTATAATCTCTAGGTGCCCTTCTCCTTCCTAATCACAACACTATCTCATCTTTCTTTGGTTCCCTATTTAATTCAGCTCATACCTTTGCTTTCCCACAAAATATGAGCAAGGGTGCTGGGAGGAAAGAGCCAATTCCACTATGGAGTTCCAATTCATTTCCAGGGCACACTGCAGCCTATATGACCTATGAAAGCTCTACTTGGTAATAATGCTTTGAAAGGACATTGTTGCACATAGCAGTTAATTCACAATACTAAATAAAATTGAGTGTAACATAGTTTTTGGTATCTTCTCAATTCTGACTGACTCTGCAACACAAACATTCCTTTAGCATAATTTTATGCCTGTAAAATAATTTGCATTGGGGTGTGACTGTGTGAGAAGCATTTGGCATACCAGTGCAGTTTTCTTCTGTTAAGAAGATGTGATTACTTATGAATAAGCCAGCCACAAAAAAACTTTGTAGCCAAAAGTTCTAAACAAATCAAAGTATACAAAAAACTAATATATAAGCCCGTATTAAAAAAAAAAAAAAAACCAAGACTAAAGTAAGGGAAGGGAAACCAGGATCTCAATATGGACATTGTCAGAACACACAGTGGAGCGAATGATTTAAATCAGCTAATGATTTAAACATTAATGGAGCGGGAATCTCAACTAAATTTCTGATGTAATGATAGTATGTATTTAATGTTTGTACTCTGAAGAGCAGAACTGACAATATAGTCCAAAATATCACTGACTTCCTATGAAGATTCTGAATCTTCTTCAGAGCCTTTACCAGGATGTAACAGTTGTTTCTTTTCTATTACAAGGTGGCCATAGCACTCAGAAATATCCATTTAGTGCTTATAAGGGATTTTTTAAATTTGAGACATTTATGAAGGTTGCTAAAATATTGCTGGGGATTTTTGAAGGCCTTTAAAAGTTTTATTTCTATTTACATGGATTTGACATAATACTGCCCAAAAGGGGGAAAAGGAGTGAAAATCTGATGTGAATGAACTTTGCTGCTAGTGTATGGGAGAGCTCCAAATGCTCCATCTATTTTCAGAACCCAATAAATACAGATTGAGCAAATCAGGATTGGTTTTATCAGCACAACTTTCTTGTCTGTTTGTTTTCTTTGTTTCTTCTTTTTCTTTTGTTTTGGTTTTTTTTTTTTTTTTGGTAGAAACAAAATGAAAGATGACCTTAATACGGACACTATTTTTTTTTAATCCAGACTCCCCATGTTCTCTAAACAGGTTCAAAGTTGGTGATAGTTCAATCAGGAAATGTTTGTCAGCAAGAAATATACCCCAGTTGCACACCATCTGAAGACATCTAGCAGTGACCTAATTTACTGAAGATATGGGGAGAGAAAAAACCCTCTCTGGAGGCTGTCGGGGCAGGTTATACGTATATAATGTGGAGTGGCTGGCACTGGCACACACGTGGAAAATCCAGAAGCTCAAATGCTTATGCAAATCTGCCGAAACTATCACAAGAAATGAAAGACATTGAATAGCATGGAGAAGTAAAGGGATGAAGTCAGCCATGAAGAGTCTGTTCTATATAGTTTTCCTTATTGTCCTCTATAACCCTAAAAGGGTGACCCTGACCATGAAGGAAATATTTCAAAGACAAGAAATATTTATTGAACACACAGACATACACACACAGATATAAGCAAAATTATTTATATTTGCCATTCAACTGTGCCAGAAATACATGTAATCATCTTGTTTTCCTCATGTTTATCCTTTCAGTTTCTAATATGCTCTCCCTGCCATGCACCAGTGAGAGCTTTCAATATAATTTTCTCTTCTTACTTTCCGTTCTACTTCTTTCTTCCTGAAGTAGGTTTAACTACTTCCTTGGTTCCCAAATTCTCATTACTTGTCCATCTCTTTCCTTTCTACTGCAGTTCCTCTTCCTTCTTCCAATGTTTCTATCATGGCTCCCAAAACATCTTTCTTCACTCAGAGTAGTTTAAGCTCTCTTCCCCTGTCACCTTCCCCAGCCCATCACCCTTTATAGACTGTTGCCTATTACCAGTTACTACTATACACAGCTGTGCATTTATTTAAGATTGTAAGTAGCTCCATTCCTTGTTACTCCTAGTACTTAAAAAAACATTAAATAAAAAGAAAAAGGAAAAATCCCAACCAACCCTTAATGTCTTCCCCCTTTCCCTCCTCCTATCTTATCCTAGAGAAGAAATAATAATCTTTAATAGGTGTACTTTTTTTTTTTAAATTTGGTAATATCTGTTTGTTTGTTTGTTTGTTTAAGATCTAGTTTAGCGTTAACATGTGAGAATCACTGTATGTTCCTTGAGGGAAAATAATACTAAAACCCCAGTAGTGTTGTGTGTTCACCTCCGCAGAAGCCAGCCTTGCCTTCTGTTCTTCCTGGGAGTAGAAGTATATGCACCCACCGCAGTGAAAGCTCAGTTATTAAACAAGTTTGTTCCTTTCTGCTTCATGTTTTAGCATAGGAAAGTGAGATGTGAGGAAAGGAGAGACCTCTGTCACCATCAAGGCAGGCTCACAGGTTTTCCTGGCTGCTGGCAGTAGACGCAGAGCATGTGGAGAGCCAAGACAGAGCAGTGGGCTGGTGTGACTACCATAGCCAGGGGTAGTTCACACAGGTGAGACTAACTGAGCTGAGGGCTTCTTTGTTCAGGAAACCCTATTTTGGCTCAGCCTGGCACTCCGTATTACTGTTTATACCAATTCTGCTTGCTTTGGTGTAGTACAGTTACTATAAAATCAATGAAGTTGCTCTACTAAAACTATTCCCTATTATTTACTATGACAAGCTTTCCTGATTGTGATATTTGGCAGCTGTTACATGCAACTAAATACTATTCAGCTCTGTCTTCTATATTTGCAGTACTGCAGTTAAGTAAAGTGGACTTTATTCCTCATGTTGAGGACAGAATGATGAGGCAGGACTGATTAATTTTTACAGGGACCATACTAATTTTCAATACTTCAGCCAAGCCTTCCATCCCTTTTTCCTTCTCTGTCAGGATAATCTGAGGCTATTTCTCATCACATGCAAATCCCACCAACTCTCTGGAGACAACTCATGGAAAGCACAACAGCATCACCTTTGTGCTAATCCAAACCTTTTCCCAGAAGGGCTGAACATTTCTTTTTGGCAGGTCAGCACTTGTTATTGTGCAGTTTTGCAGTCTGTTGCCCTGTCCCTCATCCTTGCCTTTTGGCAGGTTGTCAGATATCATTAGGATGATCTTAGTGATGTAGCATTGTACATTTAGATTTGTTTATTCTTTGTTTGAGAATAAAGTCACAGCAGGACATAAGCTGTGCATGGAAGGGCTGAAAAGTATTAGCCTTTTCTTCTCTGGTCAATTAAATGATATTTTTGTGTGTGTACCTGTGATGTACAAGCATGCATTAATACATGTGCCAACACTGAAGCGGAAAAACCCAGGGGATCCTTAGGTACCTCTTGAATCTTTGGCTCTCTGTGCTAAGAAAGTCCTAAGAAATCTCCTAGCAGACTGGAAAGGTCACATTTTCAAGTAAACTAATAAATTTTCTGTAATGCTAATGTTATTGGAAAGTAGTTCGAATTCTGTAGAACCTACTGTCTTCAGAAACAGAAATAGATGAAACTTCCGATAGCATTAAGTGTGCGATTCGAGAGATCAGACAAGATGGCTAGGAATGCTTCAAGTCAGACCTGTAGCTACTGTAATTAACTGTTGTAAATACTAATTTTGTTTATTGCAATAATGTTTAATTGAAATAATTTGCTTAAATGTGCGATTGGGAATTTTACAATTCATTTTTGGGCAACTAGGACAGCTCAACAGTATTCAGATGTAATGAAAGTTTTTAATTTTGAGGCAATACATTTCTCTCATTCTAGTATATTACATCATTAAAACATATTGGATGTTTTCTAATGGAGCTGTAGGAAAATATGAAAGAAACTTTCCACAGCAGAACCGTTCAGAAAACATCAAAACAAAATGTTCCTTCATTTTCTGGCATGCTCATAGAGTATTCTTCACCCTGTTGTACAATAAAAAAATAAATCCAAATGGTATAGCTTCATTAAAGATTTTAACATACATATTGTTTTGCCCTCAAACTCTATAATATGAACCTGTTTGCACAGGTCTGCCTCTTACTATATAGAAGACTTTAGTTCTCTCCTGACTCTATAAACCACATCCATTTCCTCTGTAGAGGAGCTCTACAGCTCTCTGTAGAGACTGTGCAAACTTTTCTTTTTTGAATGCTAGTTAGTTAGATATACATTTACAAACTTTCTGCTTGTCCCTCACAGTACACTACAAGACCTTTATAATAGACTCAGTTCAAGGAGCTATACTCATTGTCACCTCACATAGAGCACATCATCACTGGCTCTCCATCTGCCTTCAAGTTTGTTGGCAAACAAAGTGACCCTTGCAATTAAACCATGACATTACAAAACAGTTTTGTCAAAGGGGATCTCTACCCCACTACTGTGTTCCCATGAAGGTCATATACTTTGTTGTGTGGGCAACTTCAAACACGACCTGAATATAGTTAAAGAACAATCCTTTCTACTGTGTAAAAACCTCACTCATATTCCCAAACCATGTTATAACCTTGAATAAAGAGGCTTTAGCATGGTTGAAAGCAGAATTTAGGTCCCTTCTACACTGCAAAAATGGAGTCATGCTTTAATTGTATTGCAGGGATAAGATTTGCAATTGTGTCCCCTGGAATATATTTTTCTTTAGATATAGCTAAACGTACGGCCTCAAATCTTTCAAGGACATTAGATGTCATTCTATCTTTTTAAGTACAGGTATGAAAATCAAGAATTATGAAAAATGAAGGGGGGAAAGCACAAGAATGATTTTCACAGAAGTATATTGATCTATACAAGTTGAAAAATTGACCCCAGCCTAGGCAGTAAGGTCATTTTACCCAACCAAACAGAATAAAATGTTTTCGTTAAAAGGATTTTCTTAAGCCATAAGATTAAAGTTTGTTCTTTACCTTAGGACAACTACAGAAATATATTTATGTATGTATATATACACAAAACCAAAAGACTTAACTTAGATTATATCCTAACTCTGTCAGTTTCTAGTGGTCATCTTTGGACTCCTCATAAAACATGAAGAATCTGTTTTAATAATTTTATCATTTTTTTGATTCTCATAGTGTCTCCATCTGGTATCCCTGCCTCGGGCTTTTGCTTTCTAGTATACTGGGATCTGTCTCACTTGATAGTTCTTCCTGGTGCCCTGCACCTCAACCCAAAGACATGGGACTTCTCTATGGCATCCACTACCTCAGCATCTGACCCAGTCAAGAAACAGACTCCAAGATATTTATTTTTCTCTTATGCAGAAGATACCTAAGCAAAAATTAAAGCACTGTCTATATTTCCATTTCATAAATCTTCAGTCTTTCATAAGGAAATTTTTGCTGCTGTCTACCTAACAACAAAAAAATATACAAAAACATTTAGGGAGCTATAAATCGAATTATGCTCTATGCTTCTGGATAATGATGGGATGCATCTCACCTAACCTCAGCCATCTAGTAACTAGGCATTTAGCTTAATCTAGTTGTCAGGCCTCTTTTTTTTTGCCGGAGGACAGATAGAAGCACTAACTGGAAATCACTCACGTTGCTAACCAAAACATTTATGAGAAGAAGTGCCTTTTGAGGCCTTTTGGAAATGTCTTTTTCTCTGAACCAACCACAGTTTGGTTAATTAGCATATACTTATAACTAACATATATTTATATGAGTTTAAGGCATCTAGCTAAGCAAGAGGAATCCTGCCTTCAAGTCTGCCACCGGGCTCTTGCTCCGGAATAAACTCTTCAGTTCTATCTCCATTAAAAGCTGAGCCGTAAACAAGGAGGATAAGAGACTTCTGAAAGAAACCAGACCTTTGATGCTGGTGTTTTCTCATTTCTTTGTTTGTTGGTTTTGGGGTTTTGGTTGGTTGGTTGGTTTTGTGCTGGTTTTTTTTATTTTTCTTTTTTTTTTTTTTTTTTTTTTTTTGGCAGGAACATCACTTCCACAAAACCAAATGCAGGAATGAACTTCCTAATCTCTTCCCCTCCACCAGTACAGCAACAACTAATATATGACAGTAAAGAGAACAGTTAGAACTTGAAAAAAAACAATAGGATCTTTAGGAAGTCACTTTTTTGAAGAGTCACTTTCTACTGATAAATGTATCCAATCCTTCTTTTTTCCAAGATGTTTCTTTACCTGATTCTTTGTATTGCTTCCCTACTTGCTACCACTATAATGGACTGCCCCTTTTCCCTCTTTTTCATTTCACTTCTGATTTTTATTTTGTTGTTGCAGATAAGTCACAGCTCTGTGAATGTCTGACACCCTGAGGTGGCTTTTTATTCCTTCCTTCAGGCAGCAAAATATCTAGCAATTCTTTCTGTTCAGCCTCAGACTCTGAGGGATGCATAGTCTCTAGTTTGCCTAGAGTATAAACATGAAACAAAACTGCACTTGAGCCTATGCTTTCAAATAAAATCAGTTGGGTCATAATGAGCTCTACTGTGCATTTCCACAGCAGGACCATGGAAAAATTCAAAATGGGAAGAGCATGTTGGGGACAAATCATCGCTGGCAGTCACATACATACTACCACCTGCAGTTGCATTTGAAGAAAGATGCTATTGTGTGATTTTTCTCTTCCCTTCTCTAACCCAAACTAGTTAAGCTCTGAGGTAGCAGGCAGAAGTTTCCTATCTACTGTCCAGATTACAAAGTTGTCACATACATTTCCTGAAAACTCTATAGGAAGATTTCTGGCAAGCAATCCAAAGACTCTGGCATATGCCAGCAGTCCAGATACCAACAGCATTACACCTCAAGTGCAAAGAGAGAATCCGTTCATCCAGCAGTGACTGTATCTGTTTGCGAATTATTTTCCTTGAATATATTACTATTACCTAAAGAGAACACATTCACTGAGAAATGTGCACCCTGTAGATAATCCAAACAGAGCCTGTTTTACAGATGGGAGATTAGCTAACAGAATCTGAGATAATGATGCCTCAGCTCAGTGCTAGATTACTCGTGTGCATCCCCTACTTACAAATTCACACAGGAAACAATTACAAGAATTAGAAGCATGCCATCTTTTTTCCAGACTGTCCTTGACAGATTTTGCAAACTGCTTTCTCTGGTTGGTGTAAATCTCTGCATCTGCACTGAAGATGTTTTACTTACTTGTACCAAGAAGCTGAGTGCAAGGATTTTAGTCAAGTCTTCATTCTGCCATTCTGTGATCACAGTTTTCCCACTGTACAATAGCTTCCAGCTCCTCCTGTTTGCTGTTCAAGCTGTGTGACTTGGTGTAGATGCACTTCAGTTAGGCTACTGATCCTGTCACCTTGTTTTGGGAGAAGCCCTAACTCCCACATAACCATTTTCATGTGCATCCATGGTTTCTAACAAAATAACTTTGCATCTTTGCTGCCACATGGCTCTCCATTCCACTTCCACTGAGACAGAAGGACCTCATTGGCAGACCCAATGCTATAAACATTTCTAGGAAGCACTCTTTGGAAAGTTTTTGATCTCACTAACTCATTTCCTCCAGCAGATAGCTCTTCATGATGCATACCTACAAAGTCACATCAGCCAAGCCATTCCTTCTGTCCTGGGTTCAGCAGTAGCAGTCATTTTTCTCCTTCTTAGTAGCTGGTGCAGCGCTGTGTTTTTGACTTTCAGCCTGGGAACAGCACTGAGAACGCTGATATTTTTAGTTGCTGCTCATATGTTTGGTCTGACCAAGGACTTTCTGAGCCTCATGCTCTGCCAGGGAGGAGGGGAAGCTGGAAGGAAGCAGAGACAGGGCACCTGACCCAAACTAGCCAAAGAGGTATTCCATACCACAGCACATCACGGCCAGGATGTACAACTGGAGGCAGTTACCCAGAAGGGCTAGATCACTACTTGGTCGGGCTGGGCATCAGTCAGCTGGTGGTGAGCAGTTGTATTCTCTTCCCTTGTTATTTCCCTTATCATTATTATTATTGGTGGTAGCAGTAGTGAGTTTGTGTTATACCTTAGTTACTAGGCTGTTCTTATCTCAAGCTGTGGGAGTTGCATTCTTTCTATTCTCCTCTACATCCCGTTGGGAGTGGGGGGAGGATGGATGGAGGGAGTGAGCGAGCGGCTGCGTGGTTCAGAGTTACCGGCTGGGCTTAAACCACGACACCTTCTCCGGTGAAGATTTAACCATCAGAAACTATTTTCTTTTAACAGAAATACTATATCACAGATACAAAGAAGGAAGCTTTTTTTTTTTTTTTTCATGATTTTCCATTTCCTCAAAGGGAGGAAAGAAGCAAAGATGATCAGTCATATTGCTTAACTTATTTAAACAGAAATCTTACTTTGCTGTAGTACATGACACTAACAATATCAGCAAAAAGGGCTAACAAATGATAAAAAACTAGGATTGCACTATGGCAAAGCCAGAAGTTTATTAGAATATAAAATTCCTGTGCATTTAAATATGCTGGACATTGGTAAATATGATTTAATCAGTACCTCTGGCTTCCAGCCATGACTCTCTTATCTGGAAATGACTAAAAGAAAGAATTAGAAATAGGTGCTCAAAGAGGTAGAAATGTTTTGGGATGCCACCTTCCCAAATTAAATGGCTATAGAAGTCACCAAATACAGAGCTATATCAAATCCACTGGCTTGAGACAGCTAAGTCAACAAGAATACTTAGTTATTTTAGCATTCATCCCTTTCTGAAATCCTCAATCACTCTATCTGTAGTCAAAAAGCCACCACAAGCCATTACTTGGGTGCAGAATTTCTTTCTGCTACTTATTTTCCCCATGTTTTCTTGCACATTAATCAAACTTAGATATGACAGTGTGACAACTGGTATAAAGGATGACAAGGTCTTTGAGAAGGAAAATATCTGGCACACAATGCCCTACACAAGCACTTTTTAGTAGACAGACTTTTTTTTTCTTTTTTTTTGAGAAGATGTATGTGTTTTGATTACCGTAATCTGGTAAATGTGCGTCTTGGCCATGTTAAAAGATACAATTAATGCCTCTCACCTCTTTTCTGTTGAATAGTCTAAGGCACACAACTGCAGCAATATTTACTTAAGCTCAGGGGATAAATTGCACTGAAATTTTGCCCAAGTGCATTCTGCTGTCAGACACTATAGGTAAGTAAAAATTTTATTTCACTAAATTGCTGTATTAGTGTTTATTATATGACACAAGTCTTGCGTTCTTGAAAGTGTTTGCAGATAGCACATGATTGAAAAGTTTTTTTTAAAAATAAGTGAAAAACACCCAAAACAAATAATGAGGGGAAAAATATCAGCTCTGGCAATTTTTTAGTAGAAAAATATATCCTTAACTACAAGAATATTAAAATTTTGCTTTCGCAAAATGGGTCAGAAATAATTATTCTTCTTCCTCCAAATCCTCCAAATGAATTATCACTCTAAACTTTTTTGATTTTTCCCTCTTTTTAATAAGCCAACAATAATTTTTGCCTTTCCATACTCATGAATTCTGATGAAGCCTCAATTCGCCAGATATTTATGATACTGGATATCACGCATGCAAAAATGCATTGATTCAGATGGAAGGATCAGAACTTTCCAGGGACAAAATTCTCTGATTGCTATTTTATTTCTATGCCAAGTGCATGTTCTCTCAGTATAATCCTCTGATTAGGCCACATAAAATGGCCTTTATTTTCAGCTGTTTCTTGTCTCCTTGCCCTACTAACAGCATTAGGTTTGCAGAGAAAAAGACCTCAAGCTAATATAAATCGGTAAATTTAATTTCAAGCAGTTGTCCTTTACCTTTGGGGTGTACATGATGAGGACAACTAAAAGGCTGGTTAATTGCCTTAGGAATTGTAAGTTCAAAGTCAGGCTTAGAGAACACATCACTGAAGGAAGAACAAAACCTGCAGCTGAAAGGCCAGACACGTTTTTACAAATCTTTGACTACCCTGTGCTGAGATTGCTCTTACGATCTTTCTTCAGTGTGGTGTTGCTGGTGAATCACTACTGCTGCCAGTGATAGATGAAATTCTAACATTCTCCAAGGGTCCTATCCCAATGCCATGTTACCTGCAGGTTCAGAAAAGAGACGTTTAAAAATGCCAAGAGCTTACATAAAATTGGACACTCACAAAATCAGAAACACTGAGGTTGGAAGAAACACCTTGAAGCCTTTAGTCCAACCCTCTGCTCAAAGTAGGGATAATTTCAAAGCTAGATCAGGTTCCCCATGGCTTGTGGAAGCTGTTATGGAGGTCTCCAAGGATAGAGATCCCATGACTTCTCTGGACATTTGGTCTAATACTTAGCCACCTTCAACAGGATTTTTCCCCCACCTCATTTTATCCAGTCTTAGTTTCTAATAGCGAAGCTTTTGAGTATTGTTTCTTTTCCTTTTGCTCCACCCATCTGAGGGCAGTATGGCTTAGTCTTCTCTACAATGTCCCTTGTAGATGATTTGAAATAGATTCTCCTGTGGTTTTCTCATTAAAGGTAAACAAATCCAGGGCCCCAAAACTGAGCACTGCCAAGTGAAAGAGAGTGACTCCTTTGCTGGACCTGCAGGTTGTGTGTTTGCTAGGGATGCCCAAGATGCCATTAGCCACCAGGGCTGCCAGTGCACTCTGCAGGCCAGTGTTCTCAAAGTACAAAGCTACTCCATAACCACCCTGTACACAGTCTGTACTGCTGGGGATCCTTCTGTGCTCTGTGCAGAACTTGGCTTTTGTCAGTTTTGAATACCTTGACATACCAGAATTGGGACCTAAAACTTCTTACAATCTTTCTAACAAGCATCTGGCATCTACTACAAAAACTCAGAACAAGGTCTTGTTTGCCATTCACAAAGTCAATCCAAATATACAGAGAATAATCTTGTTAATATTCATGAAGAGCACATAACCCCCACACAAGCAAGCTTTATATATACACAGTGACTTGGAAGTTCAAACAAGCAAATCAAAAGCTCAGCCTGTTCTGTACCCATGCAAGAAAAAAAAAAAAAAGAAAAAAATAAGGTGTTAGCTAAAGCTTTAATATTTTTCTTGTCATCAGCAACAAACTGCATAAACCCAGTTAATGAACTCATCAGGTTTATGCCTGACATTAATAGGAAGTGAAAATTACCTCTAGACCTATCAACATTTACAATAAAGCACTATGAATCTTAAGTATTGTTAATGATCATGTTTTTAAACAGAAGAACGGTGCAAGCATCAGCTTTATAGCTGGCATCACAAAACAGCTGAGTCTTGTAGACAAGAGTCACCATCAATAAACAAACATCACTCCACAAAGCAGGTAGTAGGGACCTCTCTGCACTGCCTGAGACCAAGCCAGCATCAGCATGAATATTAACATTATTGATATTCACAGTCATATTAAAAAGTCCATTCAGCTCACTGAGGGATCATGCAAGATTCCCAGAATCAACACAGCATTGCTGCAAAGTGACAACATATAGCAGTAAGTGTACCAAGTTCTAAGTACAGAGGAGGGTTGAAACATGCAGTGCTGCAAAGAAAATTGTAGTGGAACACATGGTTGTAAAAGTGTTTGGCAAACCAACGATTCCAAGGAAGTTGCAAGGTGAGAAAGTTTGGTTGTTTTTTTTTGTTGGGTTTTTTTTTCAGAGCCATTGCAGCATCAAGTCCCTTTTGGGTAATCCCATTTCTGTTTATTGAGTCTGTAATACAAAGAAAAAGAACCTCATGTTCATTGACATATTTAAGACAGATCACTGGTGTATTCCATCACTGATAATCCTCTCCTTAACCACACAAAAATAACTGCTATCACTGCACTGTTGGCAGAAATCATTGTACAGCTGATAACTCTTCCGCGTTGCCTCTATGAATAAAAATGTGTTCTTGGACATATGTTTTTTGTTTTTTGTTTGTGTTTTATTTTTTTTTTAACATGGAACTATAATTTGTAAGTAAGGAAGAATTGCAGATGTTCCCTTTCATCAGGTGCTGCAGCCATAACAAAGCCTACTCTGGCAGAAAACAGGTAGGGCCCGCTCCTCAATGAATGGTATTTAGTAAGCTTCATGCTGGTAAATCAGCTGGCTCCAGCTACAGCTGAAGGCCTGGCTTAAGGAATCTTTATGGGAAGCAGAGCAATGGTCATCCACAATGACTCTTACATGCAAATCAAAAGTAGTGAGGTCTGTTATGGAGTAAATAAAGATTAAATGCTTCTATCAGAGCATGCTTGCAACAAGCATCAGTGTTCCAGGAGAATAAAAGTGAGAGATATTCAAGCAATTGCACTGCAGTACAAGATATGGAGCTTGTATATAAAGATCATTGTTGTGAACTTTCTCAGATAGCTGAACTCCATGTTGAGCAACAAGCCCTTAGGCATTATTAGCCCTTTCCATATATTACATTTTATTTATACAGACTATCACCTTTTATTTTTTTTCTCATGACCTTTGAGTTATGGCCAACAAGTAAGATATTTCAGCTCCTGTGAGCTCACAGAAGGGAACCAAGAAAACAGATTTAAATATTTCCCGTCATTCATTTGCATGAATGCTTCCAATATTTCAATCATTCAATTGAATGACTGTAAGAATTTCAGTACAGTTGTGGGTACCTGAATAGTCAATATGGCACTACAAAAAGATTCTTTACAAGAACAATTGGAAAACTGGTGAGGTAGGTCAAATGTTTCCTGAGGTGCTGGAATCTACCCTGCCAGCTGAAACAAGCTTACAATGATTTTCAGAACATGAAATCTTAGAAAAATCTATGACAAGTAATCCATCCACAAGTAGATTTGTAATACACAGGTGTCCTGGGTTTACCAGGAGCCGTTTTGCTCCTTCTTAGTAACTGGCGCAAGCTCTGTGTTTTGTCTTCCAGCCTGGGCAGAGAGCTGATAACACCGATTGTTTTTAATTGTTGTTAAGTAATGTTTATTCTGGCCAAGGACTCTGTGAGTCTCATACTCTGCTGGGGACAAGGGGAGGCCGGGAGGAAGCAGAGACAGGACACCTGACCCAAACTAGCCAAAGAGGTATTCCATACCACAGCACGTCATGCCCAGGGAGGTAACTGGGAGTTACCCGGAAGGGCAGGCTCTCTCTCTTCGGGGGGGTCGAACTTGTTCGGCGGTGGTATCGTATTCTCTTGTTATTTTCTCTTATCAATATTATCATTGGCGGTAGCAGCAGTGATTTGTGTTATACCTTAGTTACTGGGCTGTTCTTATCTCAACCCGTGGGTGTTACATTCTCCTGATTCTCCTCCCCATCCCTCCGGGAGTGGGGAGGGTCGGGGGGGGGGGGGGGGGTGAGTGGACGAGCTGTGTGGATCAGTTTAAACCACGACATCAGGTTAGCTGGTTATCACAAAGCAGAATGGGCACAGAAAGATGGTGCCACAAGAGCTCTCTGAGCATCCTTTCCAGCAGCAGCCACCCTGTCAGTAGGCTGTTCACATAATACTGCTTTAACAGTTTGCCTCTGGTGTTTATATTTGAAGATTCCTGGCTGCAAGCAGCAGACTTTGTGATTAAAAAGGAGAGCATTAGTGCAAGTGGCACATTGCATCCTATAGGTATGCTTCCAAGAAGGAGTAGTTTCTATTAATAAATTTCGCTTCTAAATTTCCTTTTCATCCCCTGCAACCTCACTCTCACCATCACGGGATTCCCAAGAAAAGCAGTCCCAACAGGACTCAGAGAGAGTTGTTTTGATGTCTGATGGATGCTTTGACATTCTGGCACTGTGGGAACCACTTTCATCTCCCTGTGGATAATCTTCTGAGAAGACCTAGTGCGAAGAATGTTTCTCGTAACAGCAGGAGCACAGCAAATGGTCCCGATCTGAGACATACATGACTTTTTTTGCTTTGCTTTCCCAAAATGCTTGTTTTATCTCAGAACTCTCTCCCTTTAGAGTCTGGCACAGCTTTGACATCTTTAAACACAAGCATTTGTGGGAGGAGCACTACAGTGAAATGAAATTTTCAGATGCTCAGTCTGGTTATAATGTGGTTAAAGTGATCAGTTGCTTGAGCTTTCTCACAAGGCTCTTGTTCAGCTGAAGTTCTCTCAGAGGAACAGAAAGCACAATTAAAAGACATTTGCAACCTTAAACACTTTTTCTTAGTTCTTCAGAGACATTTAATTGGAATTATGCTGCTCTTTGTAAGAGATTGGGAAGATGGAGTTTTATTTCAGGTCGTGATTTTACAGACTTATTAATACTATTTTTCAACTCATACACTTGAGGCCAAATTTCTTAGTCAAATGGGTCAATATCCTACAAATCAGGGCTGCAACTCAGCTGGAAGCAGTGGACTTTCTGACAGTTTTCACTACTTTAGGATCCAGCTCGAAGTCACAAACATAGGAAATGCTCACTGTCTTCCAGAGAAGAACAGTGGCTGTGGAAACACCAAACCAGAACATGAGTAATAGTAGCAAGACTTCCTTTTGTCAGCAGGGTAGGTTTGCTCTTGGTTGTATTTCTATAATCCATTAATATCAGGACAAGGCTTAATGTGTTAATTAAGTACAGAATTGTCACACACTCTTATCAGAGCATTTTGAATTCAAGGCCTTTGTAGAAAGCAGCCAGGATAATGCAGAGGATTTTAATATCTATTTCTCAACATGAATAAACTATGCTTAGGGTAGTTCTGACCCAAATTTGCTAATGTGGTTTTGGATTTAGGACATTTCACTGAAGCTTACAGAATGACTTTTTCAAAGGTTTTAGCCTTCCCAGACCTGCCCCATCTCATGCCAGTTACTCCAGAGAATAAGAGCATCTGTTTCTAAAAGCATCCATCAGTACTTAGAAGGTAAAATTTGAACATTAGGCACTATTCAAATTAAGTAAGATGCTGCAATGAGCTCATAGGTCCTTAACCTCAGGGTTTCTAGGACTGCAATAATAGGCAGCAAATCGAAATGATGAAGATGGGAAGAGGACATAAATTAATAGTATTGAGATGCAGTCAAAGATGTTACATTTAATTAGGAGAAGGAGAAGAATCCAGTAAGATAGGAGTTCTTTCCCACAGCAAATAATAGCAAAATTTTAAAGGTTTGAGAAAGTAAAGATTGAGTAGAGGAAGTTTCAGAAAAGGCCACACTGAGACCATCTTCCATTGTACTGAAGAGGGGCCAGTGTATACATAAAATTTTAAAATCTTTTCTGTCTACAGCTATAATGCTTGTGTATGTATGTTTACTTTGCCCTTAAACTAGGCAACAGTACATCTCTACTGTTTCCTCCGAAAGAAGAAAGACGTTCCTGGCTGGACAGGTCACTGGTCACAGATTTTTTTTTTTTTTTCCGAGGAAGGGGAGGACTTAAAAATAAGCCATCAAGCAATAATGAAGACATTTCATCGCTCCTTCAGTTAAAAAGAAATTCATGAAGATTTTGCTAACAGCTATAGGTAGGAAAAATAGTTGAAAGTAGAAAGTAGAACAGAAAACAGCATAGTAAGACAGGAGGATAAAAGTACCTACTTAATTGAAAGTGCAAAAGGACATGGAAACCATCTGAGGCTCTTTGAGGTGTAGCGAGACTGTGTCCTTTCTTCAAGGGGGAAAACCAACAAAAAGCCTTGTCTTTATTTTTTTATTATTAGTTTCTTATAGCAACACAGTTGATGTGTATAAGCTATATCTGGCAGTAAAAGTCCCAGTCAAAATAACATGATGGCATTTTTTTCCCCTGTGACAAAATCTAAGCAAGATGAACCTAGAAGAGAAGGTTATATAATTTTGCATTGAGCATATAGTAGAAACTATGGAGGTCTTGTTTGTGTAGGATTTTATGGCCAGATAGCTAATCTAAACTTGTTATCTTAGGAAAAGTACACACTATTTCTTCCCCTCCTTTTTCTGGCTCTGAAGACAAACCCTCAGTCTGACTTTGCCCTCAGATCTAGCAGCTCTTGAAGATGTAAAATTCAAGCTCTTGGCTCCATTCCACTTTGCTACCTTGCAGCTGCTCCTCAACCCCCCCACTCAATCCTCTTCTTCCAAGTGCACATGCCAGGCTGGAAACATGCTGTTCAGCAGCCCTGCAAGCTCCTGTCCTCTGTGCACGCTAAGAGTGCCCTGAAGACATTTCCCATCCAGCCTTCTGCTGTGTGCCCTGCCCTGGGAGAAATATGGCTAACCCCATACTTACTGGGGTCAACACGAGGACCCCCAGCAATGGAAATACTGGCTGTCAAGTGGCTCTCTATTTTTAAACAATCACACCAGGAAGGTTAGAGAGGAGGCTGGTATAACACATTTGGGATTACTGTGCAGAGATAGGGGGAAACGTGTCTAAAGTGAGAACAAATTCTTGCATCAAACCTTATTTCTAGATTACAGACAAAAGCTAACTCATTAGTCATATACATATGGAATCACATGTGTTACAATTCCTTTGTATTGAGTAAACTTCTTGACACAGACCATGCTTTAATTCCACTTTAACATGAAAAGCTTGCATGAATAAAAAGATCATACTCTAACTCTAGGTTATTACAAAGAGCTACTTTCTGGTTTCTCTGCTTTTGTGGCAGAAATGAGGCATTTTAAAGAAACATGTAGATACCATACACTGGTGCAGAGCTCTCATTATAAAAATACATTTATAACAACATTGCAATGTTGTGATCATATTTGTGGATCTAACATTTGGTTACTATAATTTTACCATGTTGTTAACTTTTCTGTGCTTGTGTATCTAGAAACCTGGGATAGCTTGCATGCTTGCTTAATTTGTGGGCTTTACAAGAAGAGCTTGCAAACAGTTTGTTGTCAAAAAAAAAAAAAAAAAAAAAAAGAAAGAAAAAGAAAAGAAGTCCTCCAGTACTTGCATTCTTCCCATACAGATACAATTTGTAAAATAAGAAAGTAAAAGAACAGGCTTAGAAAAAAACAGAACAGTATCTATATTCTCCAAATAGATTGTGAGGGTTCATGGTATCATTTAAAACAAAAAAGACTGGACTGCATGTTCAACTTTCTACCTGGACTAAGTATAATATAAACAGCTGAAAACTCAGTTACTGTGGAAGACACTCTGGCAGAACCTATATTTAAACATTATTATGCAAGTCACCTCTGTTTGGCATTACTGCAAGAAGAATAGATAAAACTTTCTCATGTTTTAGTGATCAATGACTGCACATTTCTAAAGAAACCATAGTATTAAACCTAAACAGTAATAAAAGAAATTGAAAAATGGACCTTGGCCCCATCTGGAACTAGTTTGCATTCTAAACATACACATCCACATTTCCTTTTTTCTTTTCTTTTCTTTAACACGTATAAACGTGTTAAAGACAACGTATATTTTCAATATGTTTTTAATGAGGTTGTAATGGATCTTTCAAAATAATTCCAAAATTGTGCATTATAGATTTATGTCATCCATTCAAACTGTTTCCCTTGGAAGAGTGGGTAACTCAAATACTCATTCCGTTTATGTAGTTTCTCCTTTTTGTGCATGTACAGCAATATAAATCATATCTTCCTGGACTAGATCTTACAGTACTTTTTCTCTTTTGATCACAAGAGATAAAGGAAAAATTTCACACCCATTTCAACCAATATTAGATCGATCTATGATGAGCAGCTCTGTTTATAATCTATGCCAAAAACAGTTGCACAGTATAGTCTTCATGCCAGGCTTGCCTCTTCCTTCTCTGTTCATGACAATAAACTTCATTTTTTCTGACCAGCAACAGAAGTATTATTGGGGTTTTGTTTTCCTAGTTCTGAATGGCTTCAGGAAATGTAAGAGTAGAAGAAAAAGGAATGCTACCTTTTTCTGCTGTTCCTGCACAGATTGCTGCAGCTTGCTTATGTGGTTTAGCATTTACTCAGAAGACAGGAATAGAAGCCATTCTGAAACGTTCATTCAACAAAACCAACCAGCCTCATGCAAATATGTTCCCATTCTACTGGGCTGCTAAGGAGGATTACCCACCTTCCTGGGAATATCCCCTCTTGCTTTTTTTCATGCACATCTTAAACATGTTTACTCGACATTTAAAGTTCTCCCATTCACCATAATTAAACAAAGCAAACCCAAGTGTTCTGCTGCAGCTTTTTCCATCTCCTCCTCTGTTTGTGTCAGCTGTGGAAATTCCCATACTCCCACTTCTTTATGGAAGATGCAGCACTCCCTTAGCAGCATGCAGACCAGCAATTGGCTGAAGCCACAGGCAGCTGCATGGATGGCTTGTGTCCAGTCTGTCCAAAGTGGCCAGCTTGTTCTCCGAGAAGTTGTTTCCTTTGGATCTATTTTTAATTTTAGGGAACTGGCACACAAGCCCTCTATTTAAAAGTTAAACTCCAAGAAGAGTGGCTTGTCACACTGATGCAAGCCCTATTTGCCACAAGTTTCTCTTCTTCTCCATCTTCTCCCCAAAACTGTTACTTTGTGAGAGTTATTGAAAAACACTGTCTACAAGGTAGTTTCTAGGTCTTCAGAATGCAATTTTTAATAAAAAAAAAAAAACAACACAACACTACATTTTGTTATTGAGTTGCTCTGTAAAATTAAGTCACCTTGTTATTAGAAGCTGCTGCTGCTAATAACAAGTCCTCCAGTTTCCTTTCTCTTCAGTTCACTCAGTCTTTCGGCAGTTCCTGAATCTTCCTCAAGCTACTGTCTTCTTGTTCAAAACTTACTGATGCTGGTACTTAAGTGGCCCACAACAGATGCGCACTCTTAAAATACAGCCTTCTTAAACCTCATAGATTTGTGAAGAACTTACAAGAACTGCAGCTTGATGTATGAAAAATTGAAGAGGAGAGCTAGCCACATGCACAATTACTAATTGAGAAAGAAGTTGCTGAAGAACACAGGAGAATAATAAGATTAAATGCTAATGAGTCAATACCTGTGTGTACATATCCATGAGAGATGGGGAGGTGGGGGCAGGAAGGGACAATGAGATTTACTTTTTTTTTTTTTTCTTTTCTATTACCTGTGGCCATTTTCCATAAAAGTTGTTTGTTACCTGTTTATGACAGCACCAGAAAAAAAAAAAAATAATTACAATCAGGGACTATTCCATTCAGTTGATTGACTGAACTAGGGAGGAAAAGAATCTGGATAAATTTTCATGTTAGCGTTGTAAGAACTGTAACTATGAGAAGTGCAATGTACTGTGTGTAAGTTTACAGGCATAGTGGATGGCTTCGTTCCATTTATGCACTTTTCCCTATCCATACTAATGTCATTCAAATAAATAGGGCAAAACTTTCCCAATAATGAAAGACAAAGGAAAAGTTACATCATTATTCTTACTGCAACAGCTTGGAAATTGACTTTATTGTGCATACTCATTAGGTGATATTTGGGAGACCATGGAGGACTGGAAAGCCTAATAAAAATCTTGTCAACATTGACACATTTGATTTATATGACTCTTTTTGTAACAATTATATTATTTTAAAATTAAACCACATTTCCCCATCAAGTAGACCGCAGTCCTTCTTAGTCTTCTTCCATATAATTTTTCTCCAAAGTGTCTGTCTTTGTAATGTGTCGATCATTGGAATAATGCATATTTGATGAAAACTTGCAGTAAATAACATTTTGGACACTGTTTCCAGTCACTGATTGATGTGCATATTATTTTGTCTGCTGTATTTATCTGACGTCTCAATTTTTCCAATATCCACAGGACACGGATAGTATAGCAATGGAGAATTCAGATGACCTATTTTCAGTTTCTCTTACGGAAATAAGAGATTCACTAAGTTGTAATTCTATAGAAGGAAAACTAGTGTAACTCATCTGAAAATCCAAACTCACAAATTTTCACACATGCTTATGTGGACCAGAACATATAGTACACCAAGAAAAGAATCTGTCCATCTGTAAAAACATAAAATCCACTGTTATTTATGGAAACACTTAAGAGAAATTAAAACCAGAATTACTTTCTTTGCAATGGTAGAGGCATAACTTCATGTGCACAATTTGACATTTATTAGTCACCAAGAGGTTTGTCTCCATCTTAGACTTGTCAGAAGACTCAGCAGCAGAACCAGCTTTTTCATCTGTAAAGTGACAGACTGAAGTTAAATATGCAGAGTGGTGGATATTTTAACTTTTAGTGTACCATTGAGATAATTTTAATTATGTTTCCTGAACTGACTGAGTCAGTGTGCACATGGGTCTCGGACTGAGGCTGGTGAACAAGATGCTCCCAATATCCCACTGTATGAGCTCAGACTTCAGAGCTTTTTCAGAGTAGCCTGAGAGAAAGTAGTTCATTGTAGTCAAATGGAAAATGGTAGTCAAAAAAGAAGAAAGCACCTTTTGCTCATCTTTCTGTGAAAGTCACTTTCTTCAACTTTGATCTTGTCCAAGTTAATGCTGATAAGACAATATACCTTGAACAGTGACTGGTAACAGAGTGAAATGGGCTCATCCCAAAGCAAATAGAAAGAACATGGGTAAAGCTTTGTAACTCTAACATTTTGCAGAAAAATAAACAAAACCAAAGCCTCAAAGAGGAGGGAAAGGAAGAATTTGGGCCAGGGGGAAAAGTATGTTTTTGTATGACAGGACTTCTACAACACCGCATATTTTGCAGCTGCTGTCAAGAGTTTCCTAAAACCTATGACTGCTTTCAGCCTCTCCTCAATTTAATTAAATTCAAAATGGTGAATCTATTTAGGACAGAAGCTTTTATAACTCAAGTTGTTATACATAAAGTAAAAGGGATTTAAACAAAAAACTTGTCTGAGTCATCCTTTCATCTACCACCTAGTGCAGTTATTGTACTTGACTGATATTCCAGATCTATCCCAGACAACTCTCGTTTTGTTTGTTGGGTTTGTTGTTTTTTTTTTTTGCCATCCATCTAATATTTGTACCTGATCATTTTTGTATGGGGCTTTTAGTGTCAGTAAATCAATACTGACAACTTTTAGAAAATGCATTAAATGGCTCAACTAAGTAATGAACATATCAGCTCTTTTTTTCCGCTAAAGCCTTTCTCACTCAATAGGATGAAGAGTGCCTGGGTTGAAAGCATTACTAACTTACATTTATTTTGTTATTCCAAGAACTGGCTTTGTAGTAAAAACATCAAAGACTTCATGGACATGCTTCATTTTTTTTGGAGCTTGTATATAAGAAAATCTAATATTTCTGGATATTACATTATCTTTGCAACTTACAAATGAACAGTAATATCAACCTTAAAGTTTACATCCCTAAAAATCTCCATTTACCCAGATACTCCGCAAGTATGAAACAGAGCAACTCTTCAGTAATTGAACACTGGGGAAAGCAGAGGTACAGGAATGCTGTATTTGAAAGTGAAAAAGAGGTGTGTGTTTTCTCATTAGAAAAAAATATTTGCACCCTCAGCAAGTCTGCCAATGACACAAGCTGTGTGGTTCAGTTGATATGCTGGAGGGAAGGAATGTCATCCAGAGGGACCTTGACACTCTTGTGAGGTGGGCTGATGCCAACCTCATGAATTTTAACCATGACAAGTGCAAGGTCCTACACCTGGGTCGGAGCAATCCCAGGCACAGCTACAGACTGGGCAAAGAAAAGATTCAGAGCACCCCTTTGGAGAAGGACTTGGGGAAGTTGGTCGATGAGAAAATGAACATGAGCCGGCTTCAGTGTGCGCTCGCAGCCCAGAAAGCCAACCGTATCCTGGGCTGCATCAAAAGGAGCGTGACCAGCAGGTCGAAGGAGGTGCCCCTCTACTCTGCTCCCATGAGACCTCACTTGGAGTACTGTGTACAGCAGTTCTGGTGTCCTCAACATAAAAAGGACATGGAACTGTTGGAACAAGTCCAGAGGAAGGCCATGAAGATGATCAGGGTACTGGACTACCTCCCGTATAAGGATAGGCTGAGAAAGTTGGGGCTGTTCAGCTTGGAGACCTCATAGCAGCCTTCCAGTACCTGAAGGGGGCCTATAGGGATGCTGGGGAGGGACTCTTCGTCAGGGACTGTAGTGACAGGACAAGGGGTAACGGGTTAAAACTTAAACAGGGTAAGTTTAGATTGGATATAAGGAAGAAATTCTTTCCTGTAAGGGTGGTGAGGCTCTGGAATGGGTTGTCCAGGGAGGTTGTGAATGTTACATCCCAGGCAGTGGTCAAGGCCTGGTCAGACGAAGCCTTGGGTGGCATGCTTTAGTGTGAGATGTCCCTGTGCATGGCAGGGGGGTTGGAACTAGATGATCTTGAGGTCCTTTCCAACCCTAACTATTCTATGATTCTATGAATAAAACTGCTTGGCTTAGAGGAGAAAACTTATATTGTCTAAACTTCAAGCTACAAATACTCAGGCAAGTCTCAGGCCTGATCCTACATCTGTAGAAAGACCAGATAGTCCTTATACTGTTGAAATAAGAACCTATCAGGTTTATGAAGTGGCCTTGATAAAAAGATGATTTTGGTGGGATAAGGGAGTGTTCTGTTTTTTGTTTGCAGGTTGGCCAGTGGTTTTGTTTTCTTCTTCTATCCCAAATGAATGGAAGGCAAGAATGAATGTAGAGGGCAAGAAATGTTAATGCCCAACATGAGACTGAAGCTAAGGACCAATACATTACTGAATGCAAAACGAAACAGGTGATTTGTCTAGGACTCTCCTGCAAAAAACCCCTTTTGTCATTATAACATGGTGTAGTAACAATATTCTTCTAGCTTCTCTACCCTTAAGTCAATTTTATTAATTAAGTTGTTGATGACTGTCAGAGAAGCTTAAAATTTCTTGTCTGCTTCAACCAAGGCACTGTAAAAAAAAAAAAAAAAAGAAATCTTTCATCTTAGTCTATTTAATTTCAGTACATATGCATGCTGAGTAAAAAAAACCCACAAAAAACCCCAAAACCCGGCCACAGAAATAGAGTCATTGACGTGCCTTTATGGAATATCTTAGAAAAGCAATGGCAATCGTTATATCTTCAATGTACGTACAAGTCCAAACAGCTAAATAGTCTGGCAGAAAATACTGCAAGAAAGACTAATATTCAAACATCAGTCAGTGCCTCAAGTAACAAAGGCCTTAAAGTAAGCCACAACTTTCAGGTTTGGCCATAATGAAACATCAGGCCTCAAGCCATTGTGAGCCACAAAACTTCAACTCAGGGTGTGCCTACAGATCACAGATTTGTTAACTCTTATTACGATAACCATTACTTGGAAGAATCTTATGTCGTGATGAAAGACTTTATAGAAGATGGGAAAGAGAGAGAGATATGTATATATTTGTGAGAAAAATGTAAAATTCAGTTGGCTAAGACTTACACAAAGACTAATGAACATCATAAAGAAACAGACTGATGGCCCTTATGTAAGTGCTATGTTAATAGGACAAAGTTTGTTTCTTGATTACTGCACAACACTAACTAACTAAAAAAATAAACAAAAAATGCTTAGCCTCCAATTTCAGAAATACCACAGAACTGCTGAACATCCATGCCAGATATTAAATCCTTGCCCTGACCAGCAAATCAGGATTAAGCATTTCTTCCAAGCTGTTTATCAAGTGCCTAATCATTTGGATATGGAAGAAAGCAAAGACACTTTAAAAATAGACATCTGTGATAAGCACCTTTCCTAGTGCTCCTGAAGGTAAATTTTATGTGGACCTTAAGTCTATCCTACTAAACAAAGTGCTTAAGTCAATGTACTAAGCCCAAAGTTCTCAAGCAGAACCTATTCAATGAAACACTGGGCTCCCTTTATACTAAATAAATGAACTTTATTGATCATAGCAAGCATGAGTTCAAGGGGAAAGTCCTGCTTAACTGTGTTTTCTTTCATGGCAAGGTCACCCACCTAGTTGACCAAGGGAAGCCAGTAGATGTATGTGTTTTGTTTTGGGTTTTTTTTTGGGGGGGGTGGGAGGAGGCTTTTTTTTTTGTTTTGTTTTATTTGAGCAAAGATTTTGATACTGTCTCTCACAGTATCCTTCTGGACAAAATGTCCAGCATACAGGTAGACAAGTCCGTAATACATTGGGTGAGGAACTATTTGGTGGGTTGGATTAAAAGAGTTGTAGTAAGTGAATTTACACTAGGCTGGTGGTCAGTCACCAGCCGAGTTCCCCAGGGCTCAATTTTGGGAACAGTGCTCTTTAATGTTTTTATAAACTATCTGGACACAGGAATCAAATGTACATTAAGTTCGCTGACGATACTAAACTAGGAAGAGCTGTGGACTTTGAGGGTAGAAAGACCTTCCAGAATGATCTGGGCAATCATCAGCCATCTGAAATCTAACAAGAGCAAGTGCTGGATTCTTCATCTGAGATGGCATCATCCTGGTTATGTGTGCAAACTGTGAGATACACATTTACCGAAAGCAACCTGGTTGGTCAACACAAGCGGATCTGCCACCTGGGCTGGCCCAGCCCAATCAGAACTTTTATCTACTATAGAAAGGGATAAAGTTCCTGTGGTACACATACAGAATCTGCTGGGGAAGACAGTCTGGGTTATTTCTGCTTCAGGTAAAGGCAAACCCACTCATGGGATTGCATTTTCTCAAGGACCTGAGTGCACTTGGCGAGTAATGCAGGAGGATGGAGAAGTCCAGTGTGTGCCTCAAGGAGATTTGGTTTGGCTTAGACTTTCGCCAGTTCTCTTCCTTTAGTCTTTAAAGAGCAGATAAGACATTAATCGATATGACATTTTTTAGGTTAAGAATTCCATATATACTGTCAGAGAGCCAAAGGCTGTCAAAAAATGCATAAGGCAAATTTATTAGTCTTGTCCAATAACATCTTCTTCAGCAGAGAATGCCAAATCTATTTCTGAGAGTACTTGAGACATCACACATAAGTTTTCCTCTGTTTTTTGTTTGATGAATCATTTTCAACCTCACCTTTTAGATGGAAACAAGCAACAAAGTAATCTAACATAGACTTTCAGTTCATGGGTTGTGTATTGCTTCGTAAAGTTCCCCCTGCAGAACAATGAACCATAAAACAAAGTAATACCTTTTCTTCTCCCTCAAGGCACTTCGTATCCTGCTGTTTCAACTAGAAGTAGAATAAAATATTTAAACAAGCAAATGAATATGGAAGGAGGAAGCACAACAAGGCTAAACACAAGAGCTTCTCTTACAGCATTATCAACATTATCAAGTGGTCCAAGATTCCCTCTTTCAGAGTTCTCCATTGCCTATCCACCTACATGCACACACAGATAAAACTAAAAGCTGTTGCCCTTTTAGGAATGAAAATTGGTTTCTTAACCTCTGAAAGTACACAGCAATGCTGGTACTCAGCAGAAAAATAGCTGGAAGCAGTGTTCTTTACATATCAAAATTCCTTTTGAGGAGTGCAAAAAGCACTAGATAAATAAAATCGCAATGCTATTGTATTTTTTTCTTAATAGGGGAGGGAATGTAGGTACAAAGACTACATGATCTTCTCAATGTTGTGTAGAAGCTGATCTAAATAAATACAAATAACTCTATATCTATGTATAAATTGCCAGCAATAAGGCATTCTTGGAAGACAGTGCTTCAGGTCCTGTGTAATATCAGCACTAGTTAAATCTGCCTGGGTGCAAGTCAGTGGCAGCAGGGAGAGTCCAGTTCCCCTGGGTGAGCCCTTCAATTGCTCTAAATCCATACAACTTCTTTGGCTAGAGGTTTTAAACTAAAAGTACTATCACCAGATGACTTTGTTACTTCTTGGGTCATGAACATGCAAGAACTACAGAAAAGAAGAAAAGCATTTCTTCTCAAATTTCCAGTTCAGTCAACATATCCTTTATAAGCCTACATGGTTGGAAAACTTTGTAGTTATGTTTTAGCTCATCATTTATATTCTCAGCCCTTTTTGGATAATTCCTTTATGTCTGTATCAAGGACAAACTTTTGCCTGCCAGCGCTGATCTTCATCCTTCTAAGCCTCCATTGTTCAGCTAGGAAACAGGCACCTTCCTACAGCCCGTTAAGCCTAGTGAGCCAACTCAAGGGGTAGGGAAAAAAAAGAAAAAAGCATTAAACACTAGACTTTAGTACCACTTCAGTGCAACACATTTAAATAGTGGAAAGAGACTTGATGAGAGAAAAATGTGCACAGCACTGTGGAGTTTTTTCTAACATACGCATTTTCCAGGGATCAGAGATCTTCATGATAGAGGACAATTTATTTTAACAGTTTCATCTTCCCACTGATTATTTCAAAACCTAGGCGTGATGATCCCTACACCATGCATTTTCTTCCCAAGAGACACAGGACAGATAAACTGGCTATACCAGGTAGCATGGCCCCTTCAGAATCATAGAATCATAGAACAGTTAGGGTTGGAAAGGACCTCAAGAATAGCAGTGTTTCTGCCATGTTGGCAACATCTGAGCAAGAAAGATGTCAAAGGGTGATGCAAATCTCCACCGGGCATAAACTCAAACTGATGTGGCAACTGTGGGTGGATACAATTTTCTATCCTGAAACCACTCAATTAAGAGCAATTCTTCAGCTCAAAAAGAGAAAAGACTAAGTGATCAGATGCATCAGTACATTGGAAAAGTACTCAAAACTTTTCACCCCCAGTTAGGTTTTTCTGCTGCTAGTCTGGAGAAAGCTTTATGTATTTTGACTTCACACAAAGTATCAGTTTTGGCTAAACCTGCAGCTGAACCTCTTGCCCAGCTAATACTTGCCATTTGCACAGTCTGCCAGCAATACATTTGCACGTTCTGCCATCACAGTCCTACGTGAGCTTGCTACACCTTTGCTATCTCTGGCCTATGCTAAAGTCACCTCAAAAGATTAATAGGGCTCTATTCTTCAGTCCTGTCATTTCAGCACCTGCTATAAAGGTCATTTGCACTTAAAAATGAGGTAGTTAGAAAACAGTTAAGCATCTCTGGCAGAATGACTTTTAGGTCACAGGATGCAGAGGGCCCAGCTCCAGTGTATATCACTCCCATAAAAAAATAGTAATTTACTGATAACCAAAACTGGTATAATAATTCATGCATGTAAATTAAATAGAAAACAGAAGTATTTTAGGAGGATAACATCCATTATTACAACACCACATATGCCTGAGACAAAACAGACTAGTTTCATGGCCATTTTCACCACAGGCATGGTGAAAATACATTTTACAGTTTGTCACAGATTAATGAGAAAATACTTTTAAGTGGCAGCTTTAATATTAAGAAATTAACAGAGATTGAATGGTCCTTATTTAGTCAAGTTAGGCAAAAGAAAAAAGCCCTTGAACAGCTACAAACCATCAGCTTGTGATCTGTGCTTCATTAATTCCTTTCACACAGCTAGAAAGTGGGTGAAGCAAAGGCAGCATCCAGCAGCAAGCGCCTTTGTGTGAAGATTGATTTTATTAATTTTTTTTTTTTTTGTTCTTATTGCAAAATGTGAATAAAATTCACAGAACCAGAATCCCAATAACTTGAATTGGCCAAACTTGTTGTGTTTTTTTTTTTTTGGGGGGGGGGGGGTTGGGTGGGGTGGCTGGTGGGGAGGGTGGTGGAGCACGCTACCCAAAGTGAAATGCAGGGATGCAATGCAGAAAGCAGACAAGCCCAAATTCAGTGTGGTAACCGTTAACACTTCTTCCATTTTCAGAAGATCATGTTGGTGTCATTCACAAGGAAACAGTAGAAAATGGTTGAGGTGAAATATAAATTTTGCCTCCCTCAACACTGAAGTGTCATTTACAACTGTAAACTTGACAGTGCAGTATTCCTATCTGTCATCTGAAAGAGTTATTCTAAGTCGCAGTTTCAGGGTTTAGCTTCGCCTACCAACAATCCAGTGAAAAAGTATGTGGCTTCTTTCCAGAGAGGGGTAGCAAAATATCCTCCACAGACTGCGACGTGGAGGTTTCCACCTCAAAGGCCAAAGGATTTCTGAATGTAGCAACTTCACTGTGATTGCATGAACCAGCCATCATTTTGGTGACTGCCTGCACAGCTATCACATTCAGGATTTCAAGAGATTTGGCAGGTCTCTTTGGACACATGGAAACTAGAGCATTGTACTATATCCCTTGAGCCTCATTGTAGCTGTGAGAATTGTACAGAATGGGTTGTTTGCAAGTTCTAAATTGGCATAGGAAAACCCTTGTGCCTTCCTCTATAGCCTCGGAAAGTACAACACAGCAAAAATAACAGGAATTTACATCTTTCTACAGCCTTTTGTATTAAGACAATCTTCATATATCTGGATAAATGAAGGCAGAAGATTCAGGTTACTGAAAACTCTCTTATCCATCCCAGTTACGTGATACCATGTTAGGGTCTGTATAGGGTTAATGTCTATATTAGTGCTGCTGCTTTTGATTCAGCACCAAAGAGATGTGTGATGGCACCCGATTTCTTCCACCATTAGAAAAATACTGATTTGCTGAGAAGGGAGGAGAATGAAGACAATTTCTTTGGCTCAGTCTTCCAACAAGGAGGAACCTACCACAGAAAAGACCATGAGGGGCTCAGAAAAGTTCACTTAGTAGGTGGATTTTTACAGCAAAACTATAGAGACAAAACAACCAGTTTGACGCTCTTGCCTGACTTCAAGCAAGGGGCTTAACCTGATCCTCCCACAACCTTACTGCCTGCGTAAGCAGCAGGGTCTTAGTTGCTTATGTAGAAATTTGTAGAGAGACAAGAGCAGCTGTTAAGCAATTCCACATCCATCTGAGTTGCAGGAGACTGACCACAGGTGGATTTATACATCCCAAGTGATTAACACAACCCATACACTAACAGGTATTCTAGCACTTGCACTTCTTAGACCATCACCCCTGGTTTACATGATTTAGGATTTTAGGAATTCTGCTCACAGGAGTTAGTTTTACTGTAACAATTTAAAATTTTAACCAAATATTTGGATGCACGTGTTGCCACTGCATTATGGAAGTGACTAATATGAAGATTTATGTGCTTATATATTGTAGTAAGCATCCTTCAGAAGGTGCTTTTATTTTGTCTAAGCACTCCGAATAAGATTGAGTCTAGAGAGACACATTATGATTAAGTAAATTTATCATTTTTGCAGTTATACTTCTATTCTTAAACTAGATTAAAACACAGCTCAACAGATTCTTATCATGGACATCACTGGGTTGAAGTACAGCCAGGTCAGCTGCTGTACTTTTGCCTATCGTTGATGTTTTCACAGAGAAGAGAGATATATTAAAACACAATATTTGAACAGAGCTATTAGTCTGACTAAGCACAGGAACATGCTGGATGGAGGGAAGCAAAGGAAGGCCAGGATGAAAATTAAGGAAAACCAACATGCAAGACCACAAATTACTTTGTTATATATTTAAGCCACCCTACACAAGCACTTCCACTCCTGAAATTCACTTATGTACGGCACTACTAGTATATAAAATAATTCAAGAGTGTGCACAAAATGTACTTGCAAAAGGACTGAAACCATCAGCAGTCATAAATGCTGATATTCTAATGCAGAAAGAATATCCCCCACTGCCCACACTGTTTGCTCACTCAAGACAGGAACTTGGCACCTGCTCCATGAGAACCAACCCCTGTATTTCAAGACAAATGCTGTGGGTCAGTAAGTGAGCAGCTAAAGTACTGTAAATCCTCAAATGAGGCCATAATAATTTATCTCCTCTCTTCACAGATAAGAGGGTTCAGAAGTTACTGAGATTAAAGGCTAAGGTTTTCCTTTTTTAAAGAAAAGGAAAAAAACCCCAAACAAACACACCAAAACACCACAAAAAAGAAATCCCACAAACTGAAGAGCCAAACTGATACATGAACAGTTGAATCCCAGTTTTTATAGCTGGAATGTTGCTAACTTTTGGAAGATTCAGCCCACTTAGACTCAGGCTGGATGTTTTGAAGCAGCTATCATCACCAATTATTTCTTCATTTTTTTGTACAGAGGCTGCAACAGCATGCTGTGCTGAGAGGCTGGTCAGATCAAATCATCAACTGAAGGCATAATTGGGTCTTGAACTGCCCAGTACAGCTTGTCTTCAGGGCCTGGTACCCCAAGCCTCTGCTTCCAGAAATCCTGCTACCCAAAAGCCCACTGCCTGCTACCCTGGCTCCTATCTCAGTTCTGACAATGACTATGGTCATCTTCACAGAAAGATTTTCGCTCTCCAAATAGCAGGCTCATAGAGTAGTTTGGGATGGGAACTTTAAAGGTCACCTAGTTCAAATCCCCTGCAACGATCAGGGACATCTTCCATTAGATCAGGTTGCTTAGAACCACATCCAACCTGACCTTGAACACTGCTAGGGATAGGGCAGACACAGCTGCTTTGAGCAATCTGTTCTAGTGCCTCACCACCCTCATTGTAAAGAGTTTCTTATATCTAGCCTATACCTAGCCTAAATTTACCCTCTTCTTTTTTAAAACCTTTATCCCTCGTCCTATTTCAACTGACCCTACTAGAAAGTTTGTCCCCATCTTTCTCATAAGCTCCCTTTAAGTACTGAAAGGATGTAATAAGGTCTCCCTGGAACCTTCTCTTCTTCAGGCTGAAACACCCTAATTCTCTTAGCCTTTCCTCACAGGAGAGGTCCTCCAGCCATCTCCTGTGGGTATGCTCTAATAGTGTTTTATGGCCCTCCTCTGGACCCATTCTAATAGTTCCACATTTTCCTGTACTGAGGACCCTAGGGCTGAGCACACTGCTCTAAGTGGTGTCTTACCAGAGTGGAATATAGGGGCAGACTCACCTCCTTCAACCTGCCAGCCATTCTTTTTATGTGGCCCAGTGTAGTTGGCTTCCTGAGCTGCAAGCACACATCATCAGTTCATGTCCAGCTTTTCATTCACCAGTACCACAAGTCCTTCTTTGCAGGGTTGCTCTCCATTCCTGCAGTCCCCAGCCTGTATTGATACTGAGGGCTGCCTGACCCAGGTGCAGGATCTTGCACTTGGTCTTACTGAACCTCATGAGGCTCACATGGGCCCGCTTCTCAAACTTATCCAGGTCCCTCTGGATGGCACCCCATCCCTTAGGCATGTTGACTGCACCCCTCAGTTTGGTGTCACCTGCAAACCAGCTGTCTGTATCACTGAAGATATTAAAAACTACTGGTCCCAGTACAGACTTCCAAGGGACGCTATTTATCACTGATGTCCATATGGACACTGAGCACTCTTTGGACGTAACCATCCAGACAGTTCTTCAATTCATCAAATCTATTCAGCCTCAGACACAGCAGTCTGCACCCAGACTTCCTACCCTTTTTTTTTTTTTTTTTTTTGCTGCTTTTTCCTAAATCAGAAAATTTTGAAAGGGTTAGAAAGCCCTTGATGCATTCTTATGCTCTTTGTAAAAATGCAGATACCACTACCAAAGTCTTAAAGATAATCTGTGAATGCCTTTATAAGCACAGAATTCTGAGATAGTAATGAATGCCCTGGTAAATTAAAGATAAACATTAGAGTAAAACATCATTTAGGTTATATTAATCATAATTTCATTGAATAATACATTCAGAGAGAGAGAGAGCTTCCATGTGTCACTTTGACAACCAGCTTCTTCTCCAGTTCATACTGCCAAAAGCCTACCAAGCAGTACAGGTTATAAGTTTCAGTTATCTCTGCCAGGTTGTAGGAGCTCAATGAGGGCATTTTTCACTCAGCACTTTGCTAGGAAATGCAGGGAATTTTATGTGGAGCGACTCTAATATATGCATATGTTGCGGGTAACAAACATGTCTCTACCTGTCCCTCATTCATATGGAAGCACCAGAGGGTTTTGATAGACAAACTGCTAACACAAAATGAGTCCCAGGCTTATCAAGCATATGCTAAGATCTCTTTCAAACAATAATATTAGTAGGTCTTCTACCATATACCCAGAGTAGCCACTGAAATTCAGTATACCTCCATGAAACAGATGCAGAATTAGTGTTACATATATCATATTCTGAGAAAAGTGTTCCTTCTGACCTCCGATCTCTTCTTCAAGACTGGAAGACTTCAGTAGTCTTAGTCTTCTTTACCTGACTTTTTCCTCTTTCACAATGTCTTCCACAAATACTTTTAGTTAAAAACCAGGACACATTACTCTATTAGAAAACTTCAGAGTGCTATCCCGTTGAGCAGAAAATATACCCATGCAAGAAAGAGATGAACAATTATGAAACAAAAAATCCAACCCAAAAAGCCAAATCCACTTGAAGGTACTCACCACAATCATGAAGAACTCCAGACTGTTGAGTTGTACTTTCCCCAGAAGTGCTACTAGTCCTTGACCCTTGGAGTAGGTCTATAGCACCTCTTACTCAGCCTTTCTTAACAGCTACAGTATTAGGAATAACACAGCATACAAGAAGGTGAGTGGTTTGATTTTAATTCTAAACAGCTGCCTTTAGCAGAGAGGTGTAGCAAAGTACCAGCTTTCTGGAGTTAAGGGAGCAACCTTAACACCTCATGTTATGGTTTGCATTGATAAACACAAGTCTACCTGTTTTGGGGATAAGAAGGAAATGAATATGCTGTCACTTTCATATGCATAAAACAAGAGTTGATTTAAACATAGTACACATACCCTCTTCCATAGCATCAAGGAGCAAGACATGAAAGCTCTGCTGTGCTTCTTGGGGGCCTTACAGTGAACAGGTAGGATAACCCAAGCGTGACAACAGGGTCAAACAATACCAGCAGTATAGATCTGAAATTAGGTGTTTGAGGGGTAATATATTTCAGACTTACATCCTGATCTTATAAAGACTTATGCAGGTACTTAGTTTTAAGCACAGACAAAGTGCCACTGCTTTCAATAGAGCTATTCATGTGTTTAAAGGCCTGGAGCTTTAGAGTGCTGATTCTTTGGGTCTCGGATTAACTAAAATTTATAGCACCAGTAATTCTCAAGAAAGGCACAATCACTTGTCTAGTCTTATTTGTGCCAATATTTCCTTCAAATACAGGGGATTCTTTTAGAACAGAAATTACAGATACTGGAAAGCCAAATGATCTTTTCCTAATACTGCAATAACCTGCAACCAAAATAAGACTCTTAAGATGACAAACATCTTAGAGCACTGACATAAAATGGGATTAACATGAAAGAATATTGGCTTGGTTTAATTTCCCCATTTCTTCCCACAATGGTCCATTATAACTAATCATTTAAAAGGATGGTTAGCATTCCAAAATGCTAACAGAAAAGACATGCAACAAATAAAACACAGAAATGTTTATTCCCAAACGGGTTAGAAGGACTCTAGTGAAAAGATTACATCAGTAGTTTTCTGCTTCATTGTGTCATAGATAACATATGCAACTCTCAGTATGGTTAATCCTTCCCCATGGCTAAAAGAAATGCCTTATATCAGCAATCTCCAGTCTGAAGCATGCAACTCCATATCCCATGGTGGTTGCCTACTCAGACTTCAGAGTGTAGGCCAAACTGTGGAAACATGTATGTTGCTGGGTATCACAGCATGTTGTATTGTTTCAGGACTAGAAGAATTTTAGGACAGCAAGAATTGCTGAACCCAGTAAAAATTTTGTTTACATAAGGTCTACAGTATTCCTGTCTCAGACTCATATGCACCAGTTAGCATGGATATATGAAAAAATGTGGTGGCTAGTATTTTACCTCAGCTGCAGCAGAAACCAAAATCACTGTAACAATTTCTATGGATAATTTATTTTTCGTCTGTTGTTCTATCAGAAATATATCTGATAACTGGGAAGAAGACAACCTCTTCTCCCCACTGTATTTCCCAATAACTTTAATATTTCTATTAAAAAGAAACCTGAGTTAAGATTTACTTTGTAAGCAAATGCCAAGTCACACAAAACAACAAAACTGCTCTATTTGTGCTGATAAAGTCTGGCTAGTTTATTGACTCCAGAAGGCTCAATCATGAAAATTATAATTAATTCCCAGAGGACAAAATATTTCTCATTTCTCAAAACATCCCCATTTACACTTAAACCTCAAGAAACCAATCCACAGACTCTGTTCTCAGCAACTTTTGTGTCAAGAGACAGAATGATAGCTGTTGAAATTTTTAACAAGGTCAATCACTTTAACAACTTCCATGACATTCGCCAGTGCTACCTGCCTGCAGTAGGCTTTTTGGTACCTCATTCAGTGAAAAGGTAGGAAGTTCACTCCATATTTCTTTTTAAGTAAACCAATAAAACTGTTGACTCCCCTCCCCTCCCCAGCTGGAGAACCGTCAGTCACCACAACTGTTATTTTGTCAAAGCCACCAAAGCAATTCACAGTGCCCTTCACAGGATTAAAAATAAAATCCTTTTTATAGTGCCGCACAGGGATAACAGCCTCAGCCATTCCTCATGAACCTTAAAATCCTTGTTAATCATATGAAAAATATCAACAGTTGATTTGAAGTACAGCAGTTACCTCCACAGTTTTCACCAAGTGCTAAGGAATAAACAACTCTATTATCCATTTCTAGATTTTCAGTCAAAATCACCTATATACCTAACTCAGGTGACATTTGTCATGAAAGGGAAGCAGATTCAATTTCTGTTGTTGTTACCAGTACTTTCTCATCTTCAGGCGCTGTGACAGATGCTACGGCATTGCTATATGACAAATTCTGCGTCAGCTAAATCCATTCTTTGGCTATGTGACTGATACATTTTACAACATTAGATTCACTAGTTTTCTGGCATGAAATCCTGGCTTCATTAACGTCAAAGGCAAAAATCCCATTTCCTTCAAATCCTGAACCGAGCCAGGGTTTCACCTCTGGCTTATGCCACCCGCATGTTATTGAAATCCCTGCTCTGAAATGAGAGCATCTCTGTCACTGATAAACAAGCTTTGCTTCCTCTACATTCATTAGATTTTTTTCCAGTCTTAATGAAAATAACCTGGCACAGTGTGCTGGGGACCTTCTGTCCATGAGTAACAGTCCAGTATAACTGTGCTACAGCAGTTCAAGATGTATGGTGGGTTTTTTTTCTCTTTTTATACTACAGCTGTCAAAAAGCTCTTATTTTACTTTATGCTTTCTATAGCTGTGACTCACTTTGCCCTGTCTATTACAACTTTGATATCTCACAAACCAGTGATGGCCATTTGACTGTTAGATGACCTTGCCCATAGCTAGTCTCTATTGAGTTATGAGAAGCCAAGCTTAGAAGCAAACTAACATTTCCCTCTGATTTCACTGGTAGAATGATGGCTGAGCTATCAGACTGTCTAAAATCTTACTGCACCCTGGAAACTGCCTTCTTAGCATATATCATAACCATAGATGTCTTAGTGAGTAAGGAAATGAACTCTAGAGTAAACATTCTTGATGAAGTTTGCCCACCCATGTCAACATTTGTTTTAAAATATGTCAACATTTTGGACAAGGTTATAAAGATTTCCCCTATGAACAGAAAAATGTGCTGGAAGAAGCTATGAATGCCAATTCTGGTTTCATTTTCATCTGCCCACATTTTTTCTGGCCTGTAGCTTACTCCTGAGAAAGCTGGAGAAGAAAAGGAAAGGTCACAAGAATGGCAATAGGTTAGAAACAGAGGGAAGTGGTATGATACATTGCACACCAGCAGGCAGAAAAGGATGTAACAGGGAAGAAGTACTTTATCTGAGACTGGACCTGCACTGTGAATTTTTGAATGCTGGCTGAAGAATGCCTGGACAGGAGAGAGAGTCTAAAGAAAGAATGGAGAAAAAGCTCTCCTTCCTCTTCTAAGTATTCTGTATTTTTCTGTAACTTAAGCACAAGATGATAAAATATAAACACCTCAGTGCCTGTTTTTATATTATTATTTCAGTTGTGATTAAAATGAATAAACAAATACACTGCTCCCTTGCCTGTAGCACTTAAAATTCAAACCCTGCCAGGATATGAAACCTGGAGGTAGTAATGACAGAAAAGAATATGTGGTAAATTCATCAACCTTGATTGGCTAGCATTAAGCAAAGAAAAATAAGTATACCCCCAAACCAGAAATTAATTTGTTTATTATAATTGTCTGAGCAATCGAAGGTTTTCATAGTAACATAAGAACATTCTATTTTTAACAATGTGATATTTTTAAACTCAAGTCTGTAACTCTTTTCCCTCAGAACGGTACTTCAAATTGCGAAAGATGAGAGGGACACCTTTCAGCATTAATAAACTGAGGAATATTTATGAGAATTGAGAATTAGCTTGGCATCTCCTTTGAAGCACCAGACCCCTGAGATGAATACGGCGGGTACAAGGCATACCTATTACTGGTGTGAGGGATGCTCCCAGAATTTGTGATGTGTCACTCCAAGGGCATGCAGGCACACAGGTATGCACCTCCTCACTGTGGTTTGAGACACACCAGACAATAATCTTCATGGCAACAGGAGCCCAAAGTAGGATGCCAAAGGCAGGACAGACTTCTAGGATGGGTGCCTGAGTCTGTGCAGGTACATTAGCTTTGGAAGACACATATTGTTGTTTGCTGGCTTTATAGTGCTCCAACAAAGGAAGCAGAATGAAACAAAACCTCACCCTTTTAGCAAGTGGGAGAGATAAAGAATGAGAATAAAGTATATGATTAAACCTGATTAAAAATTATTACATTTCCATTGCATTATCTATGATAATAAGAAAGAAAACAGAAAACAGAGGAGGTGCTATGAATACCTCCTATGATTAAAAAGAAAAATGGACTATCCTTGTCTGACTTCAATTTAGCATGAGAGATGAGCCGTTTGGCTTTTAGTATATTGGGCTCTTTTTCTGAACCGCATAACAGAGTGCTGAGAACACCAAGAAGAAATCTAAATAACCTGCTCGTAAGAAGCAGGAAAAAAAATGCTGATGACCTTTCAGTATTCGTTGGGAATGAACTGTAAGCAGCAGTTTGAAGATAAAAAGTAATTGGCATTGCACCTTCGTAATTATTTTTCTCGTTTCAGGCCTTTAATATAGTCCTGGCTCTTGCTGATGCACCTAAATGAGGTTTACAGAACCCAGAGCATGAATTTTCTGCTCATTAATAGAGAGGCGGCAGGACAAAGGCTGCAGGTATTATTTTCTTCTTTCACCTAGTTTAAATCACCACCCACCCATGATTCAGACTTCATGCATGCTGGTGGGCCACTGAAATGGAAATCCTTTAATGCAGCCTCAGACAAACATGGTGCTGGCAGAAAGAAGGTAGGCAAGATGACCCCTCTGAAACATCTTGATTAGCCAGTGTGTAAAAAGCTGTAATCTCAACATCCATCACAGCATGATAAACAATGCCACCAGAACAAAACAAATTATGCAGTTTCCAAAGGAAAAAAATAGACAAAGCAAATCACAAAACCAGGCGAGTCCTCTGACCACTGTTTGCAGACCTGCATCATCTTTGTGTGGAAGAGAAAAAAGATATCTTCGGTAAAAAAACAACTACTGAAAAACAAACTGTCCTATTTAGGACAGGAAGGGTAATGATGAACAGGGGAGCAGTGGAAGGACTTTTGCTTCTACTTCTTTTGCAAAGACACTGGAGGTCCATAATCACTGTCTGCATTTCCAGTGTGCTAGTGAAGTCCTTAGAGTGCCCAGCTGACCTCCAAAGATGCTCCTGCTACTGGAGAAGGAGATACCTTCCTCTTCTGAAGCCTTCTAGAAGGTACTTATACTACCTTGACATTGGAGAACACCGTGTGTCTGCTGCAACAGCAGTCTGATGGCTGTAAAATCTTCCTGCTTAGAAGCACCCTTCAAGAGGAGCTTCTCTCTGTGGGTTACAGAGGGGACTCAGGACAGTTAACCTCAACTAGGTGACTAAATTATCTCCATTACTTAAGCTGGGTGCCTAAAATTAGTCTGTGCAACTATAAGCCTCTCTCCTCCCTTTGTGTAAGTAGTTATAGGTGCCATTGCAGCATGTGCTCCATGTTGAAATTACTGTCAGCTTATTTGATTTGAGTGCTAGTGACAATGTACTTAGGGCAGCAGAGACCTGAGTACTGGCTATTGAGAGCAACAGGAAAACCGCAATATATACTCCAGCTTAAGACAGGAGTCAGCTGCCCTGGTTTCATTCTACTTGTGCTGGAGCCAACTGGACTACAACTTGCTCAGCTGTGCTGGAATATGAGGCCCTCATACCTTCAATTACAGTATAGATGGCCATCACTACCTTTCATGAATACTGTGGCTCAGTGATGAGCAGATCTGAGTCTGCCCAGGAACAGCAAAAACCTGGTAGCGGTAGAAGTGTGGAGGAGAGCAGAATGGGGTTGTCAGCAGTGGCAAGAGTAACAACTAGGATGTCTCAGATGGCCAATGTGTGGGGATAATACCTAGGATGTGTTATCCAACTTTTTTCACCTTTATCAATCTTCTCCTGACCTTCCCACCCCTTTCTGAGAAAGCAACAGATGAAGGCCTAGTGCCATTTACTCACTAGGGAGGTTGGAGCAGACTATATCCTTCCTCGATGGAGTGCACAGCTCTGGTCAGGGAAAGCAGGAAGAAAGCTGCATCTAAACAGGTGGATAGGTGTCTCATGATAGCAGTATTTATAAAATAAGTACTTAAACCCAATTTTTGATGATCCCTCCAAATACTTGGATGAGATAAAGGAAGTGCCCGGAAAATAGTAATCATTACTGTTGCAGAATACAAGAAGACTCTAGTAGAGGAAATACTAGAAAAAATAATACAGATGGGAGATTTAGAAAGAAAAAAAATGGATTCATGTCACCTGCCTTTTCTGATGGGTAATGTAGGTTTGAATGCCTTTCAATATTTGTTCTTACTCTATCTGTTAATGGAGAGGTAGGGGAAAGACGGCAAGAGTACCATATGCAGCAGGCAGCCTTCAAAAGTATCTTGCATTTTGAATAATTGCTGGTTTAGAAGATCCTAGAAAAAAGACTCTTAAGAGACCATATGAACTCTTTCATTGCACTTGTGACAAAATACGATGTACGTACCATAAGGAAATAACGTTGAATGTACTCGGTTGAATGCTTCAGGATATTCTCTTTCACAGAAAATGACTGGGAACAACCGGCATCTCACTACATCTTGCCAAAAGCCTGAAGGGAGCTTCTGTAATGAACTCACTACCTTTAGCTTTCTTTAGCATTGAAATGTCAGTGCTGAAAGTCCTACAGTGAGCAGCACATGTAGGAATAGCATCATCAGAGATGATGAGGATGGCAGGCATTATTTGCAAGGGATTATGTCATATGAAAAAATAAACCTAAACAAATAGCCAGTCTGATGATGCCTGAACATTCCTGTGATCTAAAACTTAAACCTGTCATTACCCAAGTCTGTTTCAGCTGAATGAAAAACAGTTCTGCCTCTGAGCCAAAGCAGTTTTGCAGGGAAAGCTGATGCAATAGAGATTCATTCTTTTATCTCCTTCTTTCATTTTTTCCATTTTTTTAGTGTGGAAAACTAGAGAAAAGGGAAAGCAAAAGATGACAGAGGACAAACACTGATTTTTTGGCTTGATATCATTACTTCTGTGGCTACATGAATAGTGTGATCCATAGTTGTGAGAGGCTGGTAGAGGAAAGCTGGCCATATGGTTATCTGCAAGGATCTGGCTGGTCATGGTCTGGTTTTGGGTCTTTGTTCCCAAAGGGGGAGAATACAGGCAGCGTAGTATTCATGTTGCACACACTGCAGAGTGCTGCATCTTTAAAGGTTCTATGGCCGAGGGGCAGTCTTCATCCTTAAACGGTAGATGCTAGTAGACACGTGAAGCAAGTGCTTTCCAGTGTGACCCAAGGAAGGAATAAGGATATGAGCTTTGGTAGCCCAGTAGGAGAAAGGGATGAAGGAAAAGTGAATACTCTTCTTCTACTTGAGTCCAAGAGATTAAATATTTATTCTAAAAATCTGAGTCTAACTTAGCTGGCCAAGGGCTTGTTTGGTTGCCTTCCTTGTACTATCTTTTTAGACATTATTGCCAGGAAGAATAAAACTGAATTAAATAGATGGTTTTTCTTTACATCGGTGTCATCCCTGGAAGGAGAAAAATCTTGTATGGTAGCAAAGACCATATATTTATTTTTCTTGTATTTAATGCCTACTGTAGTGGTATACCTTAAAAAGCGACCTACTAAACTGTGCAGCCTGTAAAACAAGCATTGGGAGTTATGTGCACAGTGTGAAATATCCCATGATTTAATTTGAATTTGCACCATTACTGAGACATTGTGTAATTATGTGCTGCATTACATTTCTAGCTGGAGACCAGAGATAAGAGGGATGGTGTTTCAGAAACACCTATAGACCAACCACAGTCTTTAAAAACAGATTAACAATTGGAGTTCTTCACTTCATAGCCTTGAAAGGGGAGGCAGGGAAAGAAGGCAGAATATGTGTTCAGCACCTTCTGAAAGCCAGCCCTTCTTATTTCAAGCTGAGCATCCTGATGTAACAGGCACTTTTGAGAGTTTATGTCCACAGAGAAATATGGACTTCAGTCTGACTGCAGACCTTGCAACGATGCCTGAGCGAGGGGCAGCATATGCCTGTACAGCTGTCAGAGATGACATAAAAGCAAACACAGACCCTACTCCAGCTCAGGACATAGGGGACTTATGGAGGTGGCTATCCTTAGGCTACCATTCAGCATTTCTGCAGGTGACACAGGAACAATCGGATCTAGCATTTTGGTCTCTTGTGCCCCCTTGCAAGCCATGTCACAGAGTGACCCTTGCTTTTAGGCTGTTCCCTTCTCATGATTTCCTATTTTACCTAAGTAGTACATTATAGAAAGCTTTTTTTTTTCCTTAGTAAATATTACAAGGACTATGTCATCTATCCCGTGTGGAAAAAAGAAAGGGTTAGATGCAAAGGGAAGACATTTAATAACTCTCATGACTCAGACAGCTTCTTCTATTATGGCATCATTTTATTTGAACTGTGGGCCAGAGTGCAGCAGAAAGATGTCTGCTGCTTGACTGACAAACGGCTGGCATAAAAAAAATCCAGTGTGATGTGAATGATCATTCCTTCTAAGGGCAATGTGGACTCTTTCTCTCTGACTCAGTTTTATCTCTGAAGGTAAATGCCTACTCACCTGCAATATATTCTGCCTGCAAATTGGCAGATGCCATTGTAATGGTTCTCATTTTATCTTTTTCTATTAAGCCTGAGGAAAGAAGTTATGAGTAAGAGAGATATTTTTGTTTGCTCTTCAAAAACTCCTATATAAGCAAAACTTATCAAAAGGCGCTGTTTATCATTTGATTTGGAAATAATTTTGCCTTTCAACATTCCCTGCGTATGTCAAGAGGAATTGAGGCTTGCAGGAAAAACAAATGAAATATCCTCTTGTTATTTATTGATTTTGTACAGCTCAGCATGGAAGCTTCATACAACAAAACCAGCAGCTTAAGAAAGATGACCGTCATCAAGAACCACTTTCAGTGGTTACAACCACTGAAACAAAAAAACCTTCACAAGGTTATTGCCTGTGAGAGGAATAGGTACAAAACCAGTCTCATACACATGTGAATTCTTCTGTGGAAGGGGTGAGAAACCCCTGGGGAGCAGAAATTTGCCCATGTGATGTGAAAGGCAGGTAGTCAACCTGCAGAGGCTTTGCCCATGCTTCAGCAGTGGCAGAAATTACAGATACCTATCTCCAAATACGCACAGTCCGTATTGCCTCCTGCAGTTGATAACATGGATCACTCTTAGCTGTACCAGCCCCAGATACCCACCACACCATGTCGAGAGTGCTGAGTAACCTCTCTGGTCACAGTGTGCATGTCTGCACCGGCTGGCACCATGCTAAGCCTTAGCTGGTACCTTTTCACTTTTTAATATTAAAATCAGAACGTGGCATAAACCCACAATTAGGCAAAGCAAAGGTAAAGCAGAAGGAATTCAGTGCAGCAGTACATTGCTTTGCAGGCCATATTCTTTAATGCTGCTTACATACAGACAACATCAAATACATTTCCATTGCTTGTATCAACTACAAATATCTTCTTGTGAGCTATTTTAAACATACAGTGAGATAAAACCCAAACCCATAGAGGTTGTAATTTAGTTTTGGTAGTTGGATAAAGGCACATTCAGGCTTAAAAAATTTCACAAACCACACCATAAAACAAAAAAAAAAAAGGCCTACCCCAAGCACAGAAAAGTGGCAATAGTACCATCATGCTGTTTTACTCAGCAGTAATATAGTTCCCTCATCAAGATAAACTACTCAGCTTTCAGCCATGTAGTTTATCTGCTCAGGAACTGGATTACTGCATCATAAAACAGTGCAATGGTGCAATTATCACTTCAGTATTAGGCAGGCGCTGCAAGGTGCTCTCATTCTGTGTTAGGTGGGACACTTTATGGTGGCCATAAAGCTGATGTGGCTTCAAGTGTTCGCTACAATGATAAATTAATGAATCATACTACCAGCTGTGTCTTGAACAGAGTGGAATAGCTTCTTCTTTTACTACGGGCACTGGAGGTATGTGGGGTTGTATGAAAGTGGCATTGATGTTGAACTGAAAGTGGAGGGTTGAGATGGAGATTTGTGAAGCTGAGACAGAAGCATGTGTTTGAGACTTCACTAATATGAGCTCTGCATTTCGAAACATTTTCGCTGTTGTTTCGTTCATTCCTTCATTTGGGAATGATCAGGTACTACCTTTTGTGCAACACCACGTGGGACTCTTTGGGTAAAGTAAAGCTTACTAATATATTTCATTAGATGCTCACAGACAGTAAGAGAAGATCTGTGAGAAGAAGAGTGTCTTACATCCTGAGACACTGTCCTGGGTTCAGCAACAGCAGTCATTTTCCTCCTTCTTAGTAGCTAGTGCAGTGCTGTGTTTTGATCTTTTGGCCTGGGAACAGCGCTGATAACACTGATGTTTTCAGTTGCTGCTCGAATGTTTGGTCTGGCCAAGGACTTTCTGAGCCTCATGCTCTGCCAGGGAGGAGGGAAAGCAGGGAGGAAGCAGAGACAGGACACCTGACCCAAACTGACCAAAGAGGTATTCCATACCACAGCACGTCATGCCCAGGATGTAACGGAGAGTTACCCAGAAGGGCTAGGGACTGCAGGGTTGGACGAGGTATCGGTCAGTGCTTGGCTGGGGGGAGTGGTGCGAGTTATTGGTTGGCTGGTGTTGAGGTGTTGTATCCTTTCCTCTTGTTATTTTTCTTTATTGTTATTATTATCGGTGGTAGCAGCAGTGGTTTGTGTTATACCTTAGTTACTAAACTGTTCTTATCTCAACCCGCGGGAGTTGCATTCTTTTTGATTCTCCTCTCCGTCCCTCCAGGAGTAGAGGGAGGGAAAGAAGAGGGGGGAGTGAGTGAACGAGCTTTTGTGATTGGGTTTAAACCACGACAGATGCATTTGGGTTGGGAACAAACATTAACATGTTCCAGTTTCAATGCTGGGATTGCTTATGGGGGAAAAGAAGTGCTACTCCTGCAAATAAACCCTGTCATTCACTGCAGACTGGACGGATTCAGAGGGATAGGGATGTGCATGAAAACTGGCACATGGTATAAAATATTTTCAAAGTCTGGAAGGAATGGTGGTAGATACCTTTTCTGTACATGTGTTGGCTAATTGCTGCAGTGAAAAGAATATGAGTACTGAATATGAAAGTGGGTTTTGGTTGAAAAGTAACAACATCATATACCAAAGGGGGAGGTAAAATACATCTGAAGAAGGTAAATGGAAACCAGACCAAGGTGAGTTAGAAACCTCACTATCAAGGATTTCAGGATATATCAGGATATCAAGATGCATTCATGGACATACAGAAAGTGACTATTTGGGGTTTTCCTTCACATTTTCCTCCACACACTTTTGAAATGTTCTGGAAACAATTTTCTTCCTAAAATAAAAATTCAGATTAAAATATTGTCATAATCATCTATTTTAAAAAATTCTTTAAGATTAGCTTTTAATTTCACACTATCTGAATGGGCTTTGAAATACCATTTATCAAAAGCTGAAGTTTGTTTCAGGGTAAATAGAAAAAAGTTAAATAAAGTAGGAATAGTTTTAAGAATTTTGCTGATTAAAAAAATTGAAAGTGATCAAAAACACCCTCAAGACTTTTAAGCAAACATAAAAGAGCCGATTTTTAATAGGCTAAAGCAAGAAAATTCAATATGCCTTGCATTTTCAATAAATTTAGCTTTTCTATTTTAATAAATCAAAATAAGTCAGAAAGTCTGGGTCTTTTATATGAAAGAGTAACTGAACCATCTCTAGGATCTGGTCTTCACAACCAAACTTAAAAAAGAATGCTTATCACCTTTATGTGCTCACTTGACTTGAGACTACTCAAACACTCCTAATCTCTTAGCTACAATGTGCATAAAGATTTTAATGACATTTATTGATCCTGGATACATTACACCTGGAGATGTCACTACTCATAAGGAATCTGACAAGATACTGTAAATATGCAAAACACACGTATATCTGACAGGGCTGGCTCAACACTCCACAGAAATGTAAGCAAATACAGTTTTGCTGCCAAAAGGATGAAGAGGGGATGGGACCAGACTGAAAACAGGTTTTCCCTGCTAAGCAGAAGGGAGAGAAGAGGGCAAAGGGCTGCATCAAGGATGTCAAGGTACCCAAAAAGCTGGACCTGTTGTGCCAGCCACTGCTTGAGGTGTGCTGTGGAGACAGCAGCTGACATTCTGGGAAAATGGCGCTCATCCCACACTTGCATGTACCCCTCCATGGCCGCCCTGCTGTGGTGAGAACCCCAGTGCCAGAGTCCCTAATCTGCCCAGGAGGCGACAGGGCAGGGGCAATTCAATCTAATCTGGGGTTTTGGACTGTTCCCAGTGTGAAACACTGACAAAACAGCATTTCCAGCAACAGACAGACTGGGGTAATGTTTTGAATGATGGGAGAATCCTGTACGGCATTTGAGGACAAATAAATGTCAGTTTCAAAATCTCTTTCCAGTTTTCTTTTGTAGGACACATGGAAGTGATCTCTCAAGCTGTCTTAATACCCTGTTACTCACAAACTGAAATATACTCAGCCTTTAGGCAGACCTCCCATTAGTTTAAACACTGCTTAAGCCTCTCTTTTCTCCATAGTTCTTATGTACAAATCCTCTGAGAGGAAACATGCTGCTCAGGCATTTTAAAAGATGCGGCGATCTTGACCCTGTGACCTATTGGTGTGATTCATACCATATGTGAGTGCTTGCAGGACAGAGATCTAAGTTTTGAATCACCTAAAACCATTCCCAAAAATTGAACAATACAAGGCAATCATGACCTGCATTCAGCTATAAGCTTCCAACTGGACACGGGTTTCTACCTGAGCCTGGTGCCTCATTCTCAGGTGATCCAAAGGAAGTGATGCAGAGGCAGGATTTGTGGTCAACATGCCTTCATGTTCCCCTACTGAGTCCAAGGAGCATTGTAGAAATCACAAATTTCACTGAGAAATGAGCTGATAGGCAGTGTGGGAAATCTTGCAAAGCAAGAGGGATACATTGCACTGTGGAAATCACTGTCTTCCACACCAGAAGTAGAGAAGCAGCATCAGTGGAACATTTTCTTGATTTTTTTTTATTTTTTTATTTTTTTTTTTTACTTCAGAAACAGCTACTTACTGTAGAAATTGCTCCATGGTTCATTCTTTTAAAGTCATTTGAAAAATGGGTGGTGCTCTCTGCATCCAACATTATATACTAAATCAAAGTTTCAACTATACAATTACCTCCTTCACTAAGTAATGGCTAGAAATATCAGAGTCTTAAGGTCAATTTACTTCAGTTTTCCACTTCTTGTCCATCTTCCTTTCTCATTCTTAATAACCCCACAACATCCTTATGGCATTCATTCTCTGAGGTTGCCCTTGCTATGTGTATGCTTTCTCTGCCTCAGAAAACAACAGCATGAGAAAACTCCACCACAAATTAAAAACTAGCCATTTGAGATGAGCCAAATTTGGTAAATGCTGAATAAGTGGAAGTAGACAAGCCTTTATTTTTTCTGCTATGTATGTTTGATTGTTATAATAACTGATTAAAAGACTATATACATCATGGAGCTGAAAATTACCTTTTTGATCCCTTCCCCTGGGCATGAATCTTCACAGGATTTCTTTCTCCATCTCTTTCTCCTTGCTGCTAGACCTACAGTTAAGGAACAGGTACTAACGTAGCTCACCTCACTTGTGTGTTCTGACCTTTGGGTAGATACTATCTATGCATGCAGATTGGGAACGGGACATTAATCAGCTGAAGGCATTTGCAGTAAAATCAATGCTTAGACACTAAAGGTAAGTCTGATGAGAATAATAATCTAATGTAGCTTTTCATGTATTTCAGGTCAATTCCTAATATTGCCAATGAGAAAGCACTGTTTCAAACTGAAAGAGAGCCCATTCAGAAATTAAGTTGTTCTGTTTATCAGGATGGAGCCACAAAAAATTACTAGCTTTGCCAAGCAGTATTTATCATTAGAAACCAAAAGAAAAGAAAGCTTTGAATAAGAAATGGACTATTTAATGTTCACACTTACTTATGTCTATGCCAAATGCTACAAAGCTGAAATATTCTATGAAAACATGATAAGCCACATGGGATTTATTTACCATAAAAACAAACAAACAAACAAAACAACAGCAAAAAAAAAAAAAAAACCCAAACCCAAACAAACCCAAACAAACTCCCAAACAAGCAAAAAACACAAACCAGTAAAGAAAAAGGAACAAGCAAAACCCCAAAGCAAGAGTTAAGCAAAGCATTTAAACATAATAGGCCAGATTCACAAGCTTGTTCTAGTTGCTGTAGGCTTTTCCAACAGAGCAAAGCAGCTGGGCACATAGTCGAAAACACTGACATCAGTGCAGTTGTGTTTTCTTCCACCCATTCCCAATCTGGACCAGAGACTGATGTCAAATCCTGGTGCTAGAAATTCTGTTCCCATCTGACGCTTTGCATTTCTGCTCCTTTTTCAAATTTCCAAGTGCAGCTTTGTTATAACCTGGCTGTACCTGCAGCTACCTTTAGCAAATCCAGGTCTAATTCACACAAGCCCACTTAATGGCTAGTAGAGTCTTGACCTAGATGCAAATCCTTTGGTGGTAGAAACAAACTTTCATTTGTAAAGTGCCAAGCATAGCACAGATAATGGAAATGAAACTATCCTAATCTTGTTCCCCAGGCTAGAGATGAACAAAACCTGAATGACACCTTACACATACAGTCTGCACAAGACCCTGCTATCATCGTATACAAAGTTGTATATTCTGCTCTTCCCTCTTTATTCTTCTAACCGAAACCCCTATGGCCTTCAGTCTCTTAAGCAAGATTTCAAATCACCTGTATTTCATATTATATTATATTGTATGCAATGGAAGTTGTAAAAAACTCCTTTGCAATAGTTTTGAGTTGGTTGCAGATGTTACACACAAGCCTTCCTCTCTCCTCTCAGTACGATTTATTTACACGATATGTAATAAATCACACAGCAACAAGTAGCTTTTTAATTAATAGAACAGCTTTAGAGTTTGCACTTCCAGAATGAATTGTACGTTGTCTGGTTATTTTCAAATGCGTCTCATCTAGTTAATTCAATTTCTAATCTCACAAATTTTGTTATCAAGGTATTATAATTGAGATTATGAAAGTCTGTTTCCAACCTATTCAGAGCAGCCAATTCTCTTTAAACTATTTCTGCTTGTAAACAGACATTGCTTCTAAGCAACAGGCAAAATCTCTTTCAAGAGGTGCCATTCTTTTCATTGCCTGCTTTGTGCAGAAGCATGTTCCACTTGGGCTTCAGGGAAAATAACAGACAAAAGAGAGAGGTGTAATTGTACACATACTTCCTAACAAATTAAACCAAAGCAAAGCAAATAAGTGGCATTAGTTTCCGGCGTGTGAAGAAAACTACTATCATATTCATATATTTTAAGAACAGCAATGAGAATGTCTTCAAAGATATCATATGTTATTTGATCTAGACTCAAAGCTTGAAAAATAGTCACTATATAATGTCACTTTATTACTGAGGAATGTGCACCACAAAGAGATATGATATGTGGTATTGAATAGCGCAATTCACTTATTAATTAGGAGCATAAATGCAAAAGCTTAACAAAATGGATAGCAGAGGAGATGTGAGTGAGAAGAAAAAGGGTAACCTTTATGTTTTCCTATAGAAGTTTGGCGAAACTTTCATGGGCAGGGTAGTCCCCTGAACTCTGCAGCAGCTCAGTGTGGCTCACCTCCATCTCCAAGGGGAGGTATTTCATGAAGCTAGCATGCAAAAGACATCCCTGTCTGGGCCACTATATTTATGGCTCAACCTCATTTCTCCATGAACAGGAAAAATGCAAATGATTTAATTAGTATATTCCTGTGAATTAATACAGTTTATCAGAAAAAGCCCAAGTGATAATCATGCTGCTTGAGAGTTAATTGAACACAGAAATCTTGAGTACAAGCTCGATGTGAACCTACTTCAACATTAAGTTGATCAGTTTGGTGTTCACTGCTGTAGACTCTTTCTTTCATGTCAAGGAAGGGGAAAGAACTCAGGAGGAGCAGAAGAACTGTACCACACCCCACTAGGGAAGTGAATCCTTCAGCTGGGATGGATCACATGGGCTTGAAGTCAGCCTCGCAGTTCAAATGCCCTTGCTTTTTGTCTCATGGTGCGTAGAAACCTGGACACAGCATGGGGGCATCCAGAAAACTGCCAGGAGTAGGCAGATGCCTTCGCAGCCTTGTCCCTTACCGCATTTGACTGTAATGAAGGGCTTGTGTAGATAAGAGTGGCAGCCAAACCTGTGGAAGCCAGCACAAGGCCATCCCAGCCAAATCTATTCATGCAGGTAGGGCAGAGGCTGTTTTCCTTTATATACTTTCTCCTCCCTTCTCCTTAACCTTACTCCCTTTCTCTGCTATGAATCTGTGAAGCCAGACCTTTGGGGTGGCAATAGCAGAGTGCTGTTTTGTTTTCTACAGAGAGAACTGCTGGCTTGTCTGCAGAATACATCCAGATAGACACAGTGCACTAAGTAAGGGCTTGTCAAGGGGCATGGATGCTGCTGTAAATAGAAAGAAAAAAAAAGAAAGAGAAATATAGGATGGCTGTACCTGCGTGCTGGTCTGTGTTTATCTCCAAGTGGCTGATGCCATTCTAAGAAAATGCATCTTGTGTAGCAAAAAAGTAAAAACCAGCATTTACTCTTTAACTTACTCACTGTCCCCTGCTGCCCAGTGCAAAAGCCCCATAAGGACCCCAGGAGCTGGATGATAGCCTTCATGCTGGCTGATAAAAATGGGAACCTGGAAACCAGAGACTGTGGATGCCACAGCACGCCAGCGCTTCCTTTCACCTTCATTTACTGAAATACCAGGCCTCACAGCTTTGCTCATTTGTAAGCTGTGTGCATGAAATAAGACATATTCAGAATAGAGGCAGGTGTAAGGACACATTTTGGAAGAAAAGATTCCTGGTCATGTTTTCTCTGGTGGAAAGTGAGAGAAATGTATCCAGAAACATAGCAATCACCAATATGTTTTCTACTCTGCTACCCACAGGCAATCTGGAATTCAAGGTTTCCTGGCTGTTCCTAGTTAACGGAGATGTTTACAATGTTAATGACTGTCTGTGTGATTAAATAAGCATGGAACCCAACAAGTACTGCCCTAGATCAAGAGCAAAGTTCATTGGAAGGAATTGGTTTACTTAGAGCTTCTGGACAATGCCACTGTAGTCACTTACAGACAGCTCTGGTGCATCTGGTGTGATGCTCTAAGCTGAAAGTCCTCCTGTCAGAAGAGCAAACACCTTTGACTGCTACACCCCATGGCAGCTCATCTTTGTATTCCCAGGAAGAAAAGCTCATCTTGTAAATGTGAGGCTTCTGGAACAGTCCCAGACCAAGTCAGCACACCAGTCTTTTGAAAACCAGAAACATTTCAAGTTTTCAAACACCAGGTATGTATTCAAGGGAAGGTATTGTCCACTTCTAATGCGCTATGGAAAATCCCTGCATGGTATAGCTGCAGAGCCTATGGCTGATGAAAGAAAAAGTTCCCTGAAGCCGACTCTATGAAACAGCCAGATGCTCTTATGCTTTGTTGTCTCAACATTTGTGTTGAGACAACACTTGTGTGTGTAACAGATCGAGTATTTCCTCTCCTCAGTGTTGTGCAGCATTGCCAGGAAAACACATTGTGATTTGTCCTCAAATTTGAATATAGCAAGAGAGTCTGGAGGAAGGGAGTGAACCAGTTTTCCACATTACTTCTTTAAGGTTTATTTTATGCAAATTTTCTCCCTTACTCTAGCCCTTGAAATAACATCACCGATGAACAGCAAGGAACATTGACAGTTTTCCTCCACCTGGAAATACAGCCTTTAAGCATCAATTATGTGATGGCAGAAGGACTACCAAGAAGACAGACTTGGTTTTTCCTCTCTTTCCTAAGATAAAACTTAGCTGAAGCAGATTATTCAGTCAAATCTAAAACTGCTCCCCGTTTTACAATTACGCATGACACAGGCTGAAAATGGGATGGCTGAAACCACTCAGAGAAAGGTGTTTCCTGTAATTTATCTGTGCTAATAATGTCCCTTTATCTTGTCTTTGGAATTTGCTTTAAAAACAAAGGATTGTGTTGGAATTGTAAGAATGCAAAGCATAATTGTACTGAGATGCTCAATACAATTAATGACATCAGCTGTGGAGATATGGCTGCAAGAATATATTTCTTCCAGTCTGTTGGAATTTATCTCAATGTTTGTCCACAAAAGCATTTTAAAAACTGAAGAAGCACTTTTTCACTCAAAGAAATGTTCATAAACACAATGACTGCAGGTAATTATATTCTGTATTCAGCTAAATTCTGAGTGATTTACATATGATAGTCACTCGACTTCTCTCTGGATTTACTCTGAATGACACATCTCTGACTTGAAATAATTTTTGTTCCAAGCTGTTATGAAACCATTTACACTAAATGATGGCAGTGCTTAGGAGGGGACCTGAGGCTGAGGTTCTACTGCAAATAATGTTCTCATTAAGCAAAATCTTAGCTCATGGATATATGTGGCAGGTTTTCTTTTTTCTTTATACATATATATAAAGAATAAGTCAGCATAGATATCACTGTGGAAAGCTTTCAGTTCCCCTAGAAGGTCACTGGCATTTCATTATTTGACCTCAAATCTGCTGCTCCTGAAAGTACTTTTTTAAACCTCCTACCCACAAACGGCAGCAATGAATTACTTGACAGACAATCACAGAGCCTGCAAACCACCTCTAACATCTAGTGCAGCTCTGGGACCTGCTGTGCATATGCCTGAATCTCTCGTATACACTTCTTAGGACCCCACTGTTTTGCTCATATTCTTCCAACCCTATCAATTTCTCAGCATCCCCACTCATGCAGAGAAAGCAATCCATTTGCATTCCTCATCCTCCCAGCCTCTTCAGCGTTTACCGTTATTGCCCTACAGATACGAGGTGCTTCCTACCTGGACCAGTGCTCAGCTGCCTAGATCTTGTCACAGCAGCACCCTGGTGGGACATGCACTGCCTGCCTGCATGTGTTTGCCTGAGCAATGATCTCAGCACTTTACACAAGCTGAGCGACAGGTGATGCTGGGGAGCATTTTAACACCTGAGGTGTGGTTTTAGACTAAAATAAAAATCAGAATCCTTCCCCAACTTCTTTGTGCATCCAGAGAGGGATGAGAGCTGCAGAAAGATTTCAAGTAGAGAAATACTTGATTTATTGTCATTATGGCTTCCCTTTTTCTCCAAAATAAATAAATTCACAAAGAAGAAAATGGGCAAACTGAATATTCATCAACCACCAACATTTGTAATTCTTCAAGAGCATCAATGCCTATTTACAGTGTTGAAATAGGACTGGCTTGTCCTATAATATGCAAGTTTATCAGATGATACGCAAATTATAAGTATTTCCTTTCATTTCTAAATTAAAATAAAAGCCAGCCAACACTTGGGATGAAGCATGATGAAGCACCATGTAGCACTTAGGAAATTTGTTGTGACTCTCCCCTCCTTCAAGAGTGTGATGTTTCTGGCATATTTAAAGTTGTTGTTGGGATTGTCTTTAAAGATTGAAAGTCTATAAATTTTCATGAGAAGTGAGCTATGCTGCAGTTACAGCAAGAACTGTACTTGCACTGTATGTGTGCTAAAGGTATCTGGATGCACAAACTCTCTATGTAAAACATTTCTTCCCTTTACTCCCATCTTGTTCTCATCAGTTGGCTATTGAGGACTGTAATTAACAAAAATAAATGAGAAGGAGACAAAAGGAAGAATTCAAGAGAAATTTAGCTGGAGTTCTTCTGAAGCTGGCACCAGTTGCTGAGGGTGGCTGCCTAGCTCTGCTCTTCTGAGATTGATGGCAACCCTCTGCTCTCTACTTTTCCAAGTAATGCTGAGCAGCTTGGCGCAACTCCAGCTGGGCACAGCAAGAGAGTAAGAGCACTCCTTAAAGCCCTTTTTTTGCTCCTGAGAAACAACACTAGGACTCAGCATAAGCCCTCTCTTGCTGAAAAATCCCCAGTTAGCATGGGGGCTAAAGTGGGGTCTCTGGGTCAACTCTAAAATCCGCAATTGTGAGATGAACAACTGTTGGAAGGCACAAGAGAGTTTCCAGTCCCAGCAGTAACAGTCAGAAATCTCCTAATCTGTGGAGTGTATTTTAAGGTAAGACCCACACATTACTTGTTTTAAGATGGGACTTGTAAGTCCTTGTCCCTTAGGGTCACACAGCAGCTAGGCAGCATCCACTGTTTTCTTTCCACATTAAAGCACTATTAGTATGGGGAAAGTGAGGTGATGAAATGCATACTTAGTCTCCCTCCTCCCATGGATTCTAATATATCGTTTACACTAAGGATTCAAACTGTCCCACTAAAGTCAGCGCTATTCTTTGCATGCTTAAAAATAGAGAAAGTCTATTGATTCAGATTAAGGCTACCTTGTTTTATATGAACATGACTAAATTCTAACACTGCTCTCTATGCATATTCACAATTCTTTGCTTCTAGACCTTGCACTATCTCCTAATCACAGTAATATAATGAAAGCATTCTAAACCATGTCTACTATTGGCTTTGTGCTTCCTAAAAAATAAACAAACAAACAAATAAAACCCCCCAAAAACCCCAAAACAAACAAAACCCCAACCTAAAACTCAGACCAAAGAAGGCAAAGGAGTCTGACAGACAGTTACACTTGGATGGATGATTACTCTGGCTGGCCTTCTTTTCTGGGTTACTTTTGTAACGTTGCTGGGCTTTACAAAGTTCAGCACAGAATCAAGCAGTGCTTCCATTACAGTGAGGTTGCAGCTGTGTGAAGGGCACAAAGCAGGGCTAAGATCTCACTGTGAGTTTCATCTTGCTTGGCCTAGGAGCCGAGTATATATTCTATTTAGGTAGAATAGCTCTTGCCTGTGTAGAGCTCATTGCAGAACAAGGGCTTCAAAGAATTTCAAATGTTCACCTTTGTGAGTTAGTACCACACTTCTGATGATGGAGTCTCATGGGCTTTGCCTCAAAAATTCATCAGATCACAGCAAAGGAAAAAGCTATGCCATGGGAATGTAAACCCTGTTGAATTCCCAGTTGTACAGATGGCACACTTGAGAGTTACCTGAGCTGGGCTCTGCCAGATGCACGGTCTCTCTTGAGAGATGATGGCTTTTCTTCCTTCTCCTGGAAAGGCTGGCTTCAGCAAAGGCTGAATTGCAATGACATCACCTAGACCCTGAGGGTTCATCAACTCAACCGCCTGAACGCAAGCAGGACCCAAACTCATATCCCCAGTGGGAAAATGATGATTCCCTTTAAAATGGAATACTCCAAGTTTCTCAGAAATACAATCAAGCCATCTAGCAACAAAACATTTTTACCAGAAGGGACTTTTCTCCTCTCCTTCAGTAAAAGTACATATGTTATCAGGGGCTTGGTGGAACACCACCATAGGCCACCAAAGGTTTTGGGTTTACTGTAGGACTAGTTTGGTCAGGTCTTGTTTCACCTTGAGTCAACATCAAGACTTTTTACATTCTTTCACCTATAAAAACCATTGTTTTCAGCTATTCTTACATGCATATTTATCTCTTTTTACATGGCTACTCAGATTTTAGGCCAATATAGGATTTTTAAGAACACAGTCAAAATGTATAAAAATGCCACAAGATAAAGCATTCCTCCATACCTTGCCCGCAGGCTCCAAACCCACCACATCTTCTTGTCTCATTATCTTTCCCTTGAAAGCACAAGAAGGCTGACAGCCTTTTCAGAGCTCTTAGATTAATAAAAGCCACCCAAACCATTCATGTTAGATGTGCATATCTTACTGGAGTGGTGTCACTTAACTGGTTAATGTTTAGAAAGCTTTTTGATATCCTCAGATAAAAGGCACTGTAACAGTGCAAGACATTACTGTTATTAGCTACAGATGGTGCAAAGTTGTCCTACAGCTACTGTGTATATATAATGAAATTCTGAAGATTTGCAAAGTTCTTGTAACATCACAAAAGGAGCGGAAATGGACCTCTACTTAGTCTAATTTTGTACAGGATGGGTTTTAAAGGGCCTTGAAAAACTGCAAGAACCAGCAGTTTCCCAGCAGATACAAACAAATCTACATAATCTATCTTGCTTTGTTAGTTGTCTTAGTGTCAGACCATCAGCTAGTGGTTTGAAAACCTCTGTTCTGCCAAGTCTTCTCTTCCCATGCTCCAGGTACATTTTTTCCTCCCACAACTACTGTGAAAAAACTCTAGTCTTTCTGTTTGCCACACCACCTCCACACCAAATGTCTCTATGTGGGATGACCCCCAAATCTTATCCCTTGCACATCAGAACAAGCAAAACCTGTGCTTGGTTTGGGAGGGACACACAGCCCCAGCACGTCACAAGTCAGTGTGGCTTTGGTATTCCTGCCAGCATAGGGCTTTGGGGGGTGGTGTGCTGCCAAGCTTTTATTGTCACAAACCTCCTGTTTTACAGCCTGCACCTGACATGCCAGGCAGTCAGGCAATGAGTCCTGGAGCAGGCTGACAGGCTATATGCGCATGTCCCGTCCTGGAGCATAGAAGAAGCCAGACTAAGAGGAGAACAAAAAGGAAGGAGCCAAGTTCTGAAGCTCTACCCTGACTGGAAACAAATTTCCACTGCTCCTTAAGGCACATGATATAGTAAGAAGCATAGGCACCATCTGTTTTACACAGCCCTTAGACATGGAGAAAGGACAGAATACTACCATTGGATAAGTTTTGTGGTCCAGAGATGCCTGAAATGATAATGAAGAAATAATGTTGAAGATTTAATTGAGTTCACAATCTTTTATTCTGAGTTTGTGCATATTTCTTGCTACCATGAATGCCACCTACACCACTTCTGCAGTTGACGAAATGTCAAAAGGCAATTCTGTCCAAATGTAAAGATGAAGTGATGACTACACACTGGACCAGCAGCCTGGAGCTGTAAGTTCCTCAAGGTTATTTTTGTAAAGTGAATGGCACAGGTATGATTTAATGACATCACACAAACACACACACACAGAATCACAGAATCACAGAATCCCAAGGGTTGGAAGGGACCTCAAAAGATCATCTAGTCCAACCCCCCTGCAAGAGCAGGGTAACCTACAGTACATCACACAGGAACTTGTCCAGGCGGGCCTTGAATATCTCCAGTGTAGGAGACTCCACAACCCCCCTGGGCAACCTGTTCCAGTGCTCTGTCACTCTTACAGTAAAGAAGTTCTTCCTGATGTTAACGTGGAACTTCCTATGCTCCAGTTTACACCCATTGCCCCTTGTCCTATCACTGGATATCACTGAAAAAAGCCTAGCTCCATCATCCTGACACCTACCCTTTACATATTTGTAAACATTGATGAGGTCACCCCTCAGTCTCCTCTTCTCCAAGCTAAAGAGACCCAGCTCCCTCAGCCTCTCCTCATAAGGGAGATGTTCCACTCCCTTAATCATCTTTGTGGCTCTGCGCTGGACTCCTTCTAGCAATTCCCTGTCCTTCTTGAACAGAGGGGCCCAGAACTGGACGCAATATTCCAGATGCGGCCTCACCAAGGCTGAGTACACACAAAAGTAAAACAAAAAAGTGAAAAAAAAAGAAAAGTTATGCTCTCAATTTATACAGAAAGCTATTATTTTAGTTTCTCAGGCACTTAAGATATGTATGTTTCTAATACAAACCCCATATAGGAAACTGATCAGACTGATCTGGCCTGGAGAGCTCTGATGGCAGTATGAGAGGCAGCTTGGTCTACTGGACTGAAAGGCAACAATTCCTGAGGTTTAATCCTGGCTGACACAGAGCCACTGCATGGCCTTGGGCAAGCTCCTTAAAAAGACATGTCAGGTCAATTTAGGCCCAAAATTAAAGTTTCACACACATACGTATTTGTAAATACTTACACCAGTAAAAATGAATGTCACCTTTTTCACCTTCTTTTTAATTTTAATGGGGAAGGTTGGCGGAAGGGAAGCAGTGTTTCCGGTTAGAGGTCTTAGAGTTCTTGTTTTGTGCACTGTTTGCAGCCACAATGATTTGTTAGAGAGGGAGTGTGAAGGCAAAACTGGCCCAAAATTGCTTCTACAAAGAAGAATGATCTGGCTGTGAGACAGCACAACTCTGATCTAGAGAGCTCCTGAGCACTGGGTGCTTGTAAGTGTTGAAAACTCATTATCATTCAAGGAACGCTAAGTATTAATTACATATATGCTAAGTAATAACTACAGTTCAAGAACCAGGCTCTGCCCTTGGGTGGGTGCTTTCTATCACTCTTGCCAGCTGAATTAGAAGTAAACTGTAAGACCCGTGCAGCTACTTGTGCCATTAAATCTAAGGGCAGGCACAGGTAGTGATTTAGAGCTGATAGAATTGTGTAAGATGATTTACGCCCCATGTGATACTAGCTTGTTAATATTTATCAAGTCACTACAGCTTCCTATGATTCCAGTTTTCCCCAAACTGCTTGATTATAATGACCACTACTGTTAGACCAGAGAGCAATGAATTATAAATGGCCCTTATCTAGAGAGACTTGGATCTGTGAGACATCTCTATTTGTGTGGTGATATTACTGCAATATTACTGCACTCCCTTAAGTAATGAGACTGCCTCAGATAACACTGTGTCCTGGGTTCAGCTGTAGCAGTCTTTTTTCTCCTTCTTAGTAGCTGGTGCAGTGCTGTGGTTTGACTTTCAGCCTGGGAACAGCGCTGATAACACCAATGTTTTTAGTTGCTGGTCAGTAATATTTACTCTGACCAAGGACTTTCTGACTCTCATGCTCTGCCAGGGAGGAGGGGAAGCCGGAAGGAAGCAAAGACAGGACACTTGACCCAAACTAACCAAAGAGGTATTCCATACCACAGCATGTCATGCCCACTATATAAACTGAGGGCAGTTAATCAGAAGGGTTAGATCACTGCTGCGGTCGGGCTGGGTATCGGTTGGCGGGTGGTGAGCAGTTGTATTCTCTTCCCTTGTTATTTCCCTTATCATTATTATTATTGGTGGTAGCAGCAGTGGTTTGTGTTATACCTTAGATAGCAGACTGTTCTTATCTCAACCTGTGGGAGTTACATTCTTTCAATTCTCCTCCCCATCCCTCTGGGAGAGGGGGAGAGTAAACGGGTTGAGTGAGAGAGCAGCTGCGTGGTTCTGAATTACTGACTGGGCTTAAACCACGATAGCTCTTTTTGGCACCCAATGTGGGGCTCAAAAGGTTGAGATAATGACAGAGCTGACTGGAGTGTGTCTAATCGTATTTGTGATAAGCATTCACTGTTTCAGATTAATAGTCACTCATCACAATGCTGATTTATTGGCTCTCAAAGTTGTTGCTCTTGATCTCACAGTTTCAGCATGCCGTACCCTACTCACAGCTGGTATTTGCTGTGTTAGTGTTTATCGGCTGGGGGCCTTGGGCTAAGGTTCTTGTTTCATTTTACTTTATGGTAATGACTTTCAATACAACAGACTCATCGATCATGAAACTGATCTGGCTTGCGTTCCCAGTGTGGTCACCACCTCTATACCATGGGAGGTATATAATAGAAGTGTATAGCAATTACAGATCTTTTTTCCCCTCCTCAGGTGGTCAGCCTATGAGGGAGACATTCCCACACACCCTAGTGACAAGTACAATAGCTACTCAAACTCCAGCTGCAGCAGACAGCGCATCTACTCCAGCTCCAAGCACAGCAGCTACACCAGTCCCAGTGACAAGTACAGCAGCATCGTTTGAGAGTTCTGAAGGTTTTGAATGACTTTTGGTTACCCTTGAGACCTGCCTGCAGATTGTGATGGGGATCACCATGTTGGCACACACACAGAGTGTTTTACCTCCGACCATTTCGTCTGATCTCGAGAGTTAAGTAGAGTTGGGTTTGGGTTTTGTTTAGGATTAGATAACAATATAGGAGGACCAAGAGATTTTCCCAGAGGATGGACAGTCATGAGTGGTAGGGTGTGTGGGACAGTATGGGCAAGTATCTAGTCCACTGGGCCCCTCCAGTGCTTTGGAAGCATAAGAGATGGAAAGCAGCTGTATGGAGTCCCCAGCGACAAGTTGCAGAAACTGCTGAAGGGGAAAGTGAATTATTTTAAGCCTGGTGGGCCCATGACACCTCAGGCCATCAGGGCTGAGATGCAACATATAGATGGACTCATGATTAAGGGGTGGACTTAGAAATGGGCACTATTGCCCAGGTTATTCATGAGTGTGAAACGTGCTGCAATTAAGCAAGCCAAGCAGTTAAAGCCTCTTTGGTATAGAGGATGATGGCTGAAGTACAAATATGGGGAGGCCTGGAAGATTGACTACATCACACTCTTTCTCCTGCTCTGACTGTTACAAGAGATGGAGCTCGATATCATGGACTAGATGAACTCAGCGGCTTTACAGGGTTTGGTCCATGCACTAAGGAATGATCTCTCTCTCTCTCTCTCTCTCTCTGTGTATGTATGTGTGTGTGTATATATATATATATATATGATGATATATTGAAAAAAACGTGGGATCTGAACATGACGTGAATGGTATGGAATAAGTGGTGGATACTGTCCTGGGTTCAGCTGTAGCAGCTGTTTTTCTCCTTCTTAGCAGCTGGTGCAGTGCTGTGGTTTTGACTTTCAGCTTCGGAACAGCTCTGATAACACTGATGTTTTTAGTTGTTGTTCAGTAATGTTTACTCTGACCAAGGACTTTCTGAGTCTCAGGCTCTGCCAGGGAGGAGGGGAAGCTGGGAGGAAGCAGAGACAGGACACCTGACCCAAACTAACTAAAGAGGTATTCCATACCACAGCACGTCATGCCCACTGTATAAACTGAGGGCAGTTAATCAGAAGGGTTAGATCATTGCTCGGGTCGGGCAGGGTATTGGCTGGTGGATGGTGAGCGGTTGTATTCTCTTCCCTTGTTATTTCCCTTATCATTATTATTATTGGTGGTAGCAGCAGTGGTTTGTGTTATACCTTAGATAGCAGACTGTTCTTATCTCAACCCGTGGGAGTTATAGTCTTTCAATTCTCCTCCCAGTCACTCTGGGAGTAGGGGGGAGGAAGGGGTGGGGAGAGTGAGAGAGCAGCTGCGTGGTTCTGAATTACCGGCTGGGCTTAAACCAGGACACACTGTTTTGTTCAGTGGATTTTGGGATGCTCTGGAGGGAAGTCTTCCTCTCTTACTGCAAAGGGCAGCTTCTTGTTATTATTTTATACAACTCTGTGTATCTCACAATCTTTCTAGAGGGACTTAGGAATTTGCAAGAAGGATTTGCCTGGGGAAAGAGGCCATGCCTATTGCCTTGCAGTAGTCAGGACCAGCTGGGGGGGGCCTGGCGTCCATAGTTAATATGACAAGAGAAAATTAGTTGCCAGCCAGGGAGGCATTAAAGCACTTAATACCTCTCTGTGGCTTACAGTTACAGTGGGAAACACAAAACCATAGCTTAAGTCCCGCCACTGGATAGAAACTGGCTGCGAGACAGACATTGACAAGGAGGAATAATGGTCAAATTAAAATGTGTTGAAAGTTGTCAGTGGCTGCCCCAAAGTCCCACTGTGGGGTAGGTTTGTTCATATTATCCATGAGAGATCTAAAAAGGAGTTGCAAGATGGTAAGAAACTGCAGATGCCACAGAGTTATACAGTATAATTAAGAATAGAGTAGCTGTATGGCACTCCAGCGTGGTGAAATAAAGCTGGGTGAACCAGGAGCACAACACATAAAAAGCAAGGTAACACAAATAATGACAAAAGCATTTGACCTACTTGTGTGCCTTGTTGACTTCCAAATGACTGGTGGCGATTCTGAAAATTGATCTAGACATTATGAAAAATGAATGATAAACAGAAGCCCCACTGGTCTGCATGCAGTGGTGACCCTCTATTTCAAAAAAATTCCTGAGAAAAAGTACTTCAGCAGTGGGGACATGGGCACCAAGTGCTTTAAAAAGCTTTTGCAGGAGGAGAACAAGTTGGCATATTTAAAAAGGACAAAGTTAACCAAGTAACACATGATGACTAATGACTTAGAGAAATTAAATCAGGCAAACCTTCTTTTCTTAGACAAAAGAACCTGACAGTGAGACTGAAAATTTTATCTTTTAAGTGGAGAACTCACTGATGAAAAAAAAATAATTGAGCAAAGAACTGGTTGGGACTTTTTTAAAGCTATAGATTATTCTATGGATAACAAGACTATTTTGGCCTTGTATTAACATCTCTAACAAGATAAAAGCACATATCTTCACACCACAGGGCAGAACCTAACCACTAAAATGTCGAATTTTAGGAGAGAATTTCCCAATGAACAAGTTGTTCCCAAGTTGTCCATGACTATGTTTCTTCAATATTAATTTGGAATATAAACTGTTCTCCACTTTCCTCCTATATGGACAATGAGGATCACTATATTGGGTCAGAGCATGTCCTACTGGTTTGATACCTGAAAGCTGTCATTAAAAAAGTAAGCAGAACCAGACTGCAATGTACTGTGTTAAAGCCACCAAATACCCTAAAAGCGCATGTATTTAGCAATTATCATTTCCCACTAAAGAGCTGCTGTTACATATCAATAGATTTTAACCCATTTCTTCAGAAAAAGAGATGGAAATGCCATTATGAGACTTGTACTGTTTTAAGTGCAATAGGAGCGATAGGGGACAGGTGTTCAGCACATTAAAAAAGTCAAAAAAGAAAACAGTCAAAAAACGTTGCTGTAGGCATAGTTTTATCTATCTGACTCAGCATAAATACCCAAGTATGAAGCAGAAATGAACCAGAAGAATCAGCCCTGTGCTGCCTGGGGTCTGTTCACAGGGCTGTATTAGGTTGCCTGTTTTTTCCTAATTGGTGTTTTCCTTGTCCACATTACATTGGAGACTGTGACTGAACTTTATCCCTTAACAGCAGCGTATGGCAACCAACAAAGTCCTCTGGGAAAACAGCCTGCCCAGAGTACTAAGCAGAATCTAGGAGAAAAACTGAATGAGAAAAAAGCTTCTAAAGAAGAGCAAATTATTCACTGTCCACTATTTTTTGAATTTAGCCCTTTACCTGACTGTGGGTAGCCCACACAAAGATGATGTGATATGTATGAACTGATCTGCCATTCAAATATTGCCCTACAGATGCTTGGTGAGAACACAATTCAGCCAGGCAGTTTTTTTATCAGCTAATATACCTGAACATTTGGGATTCATTACTGAAGTGCCTCCCTCAGTCATTAAAACCATGTAATGGCTTTTTTGACCTTTGACTGGCTTGCCTCCACAATTGAGACAAGAAGGGCTTCTGGCAAGACAACAAACAACTGTGAAACAGATCTGGGGCTTTCATTCTCTTCAGAATGAGGGGGGTGAGGAGAATAAAAAGGACACAAGCTGAGAAAGCATGGAAAACCAAATACCAGGCATGAGTTTGATATTATGCCTTGCTCCCCTGTACAAGAGGATCCCTCCCAGCTGGAGTTCTACCATACAGCATTAAATGCCCCTCCATGATTTACATGCTTTTGGGATAGTGTCTACTCACTATTTCTAGATACTCTGATGAGAGCCCATTTGTTTCATGTTTTTGACATTTGACATATCATTCAGATTGGAGGGTTTGTCCACCAAAAGCAGCACAGGCAGTCACACAGAGGTGCTGATTGTGTTCCAAACTGGCAGAGTGAAAGCCAGTGGAGGTCTGGAAGCTATTTAACTTAAGGTCAGAGTTGACACGAGTAACAACCAAACCACATCCTCATGGGTGGCATGAAGGAAACAGTTCACATCTCTAATTCATTGTTTGGGCAAAAGCATTCAGGCACTCTTGTGTCTGAAACAACCAGAAACAGCATTCTAAAGAAAAAAAGAGGACTCCTGACAAGTCATTTACCTTTTGCTGACAATATCAGTTCACAATTACGGTCATTCTGCATTTTATCCTTTTCTACTTTTGCTCATGGTCTTGGTGATGGAATGGGTTGGCAATGCAACAGTCTTCCCAAGTTTTGATTGCTCTTAACTTTTATGTCAGAAATCCTTTATCATGTTAAGAGTTAAAAACCTCTAATTCATACTGAAGATCTTGTTTTCTGTCTTGTATCTCCCATAAGGTGCCATTCAATCATGTAACCTACAGATGTTCCAGTGAACAGCTGTCTCTTTTGTCCTAGTTTTGTCTTATCTCTTTCTTTGAACAAGAAGCTCTAAATGGAGTTTGAGTAGAAACACTGGACACTCATCTCACTGAATTCACACAATAGTACAATGTGAAAGCAGGTTATCTGCTATTGTTAAAGATCAGACAGCCCATTACCTTGGTCTTTGCCACCAGAATCTCAAAAAGGAACTTTCACACACAATCTTCTCTCTCGCATAAGGCAAGTTAAATCTGTACAGCTATCTCCAGCACAAAGCAGCTTAAAACTTCCATCATTTACTTTGTTGTATGTAGTGTGACTTAGTGTGACTTAGGACTGCAAAGCAGAACAAATTTTAAAATCAGACCCACAGTGTGTCACTTTGTGCAATGTACGTTTCAGAAGAATTGTTTTCATATCTGTGGAACTTCTACCTCTAACAAACACAGAGGAATCATTTGGGTCTCAATCTGATTTTCAGTTCTGGGTGTTCACGTATTAGGTATTGATTTTGACCCCACCCTTACTTTCCACAGTAGTATTTACAGTTTGCCATCTCTGGCTATTTCAATTTTTCAGTCCTCCTCTCCTTGCTCTCCTGCCTATCCCCACCTGAAAGTGGTACATATGTGTGCGTGGGAAGAATGTCAGCTGAATCATTTATGGTGAAACCTAAGAATTGTGTTGAAATAGTATTGCAAATTCCCCAAGCAAAACATTTAGAAATGCAGCAAAAACTGGGCCTGAACCAGCGTCTGTCAGAATCAAAATTAAAAGTCTTAAAGAAGGACGATAAGAAGAAAAGGGTCCAGTACAAACAAATCACATACTAAAATACTGTAGTTTCTGTAAGTTCATTTACCTTGCATTAAGATTGAACCAGCATCACACCAAATTGAAAACTGTAGCTTTCACCCAAGAGTTTTATATTTAAGTTTGTGACATTTATTACACCTATACCTAACTAAAAGACATTGACGTTTCTTGAGGGAACAAGCACTAAGCTAATGAACTGAGTAGCTGTTGAGTGATCATTTACATTTTGCACACGGGATTGTGAATTTAACCCCGGGGTGGTGTTCTCTAAGTGAAAAAATGTTACGTGTTAGCTGTAGCTAAATGCGTCCATGTTCATTTGGCTGAACACTGGTAATTTCATATTACCTATCTATGGTGTTATTTTTAATTTCCAGCAGTTTTGTGGTTGCTTATTCTCCTTTATCACAGCAAATAGCTCACTAAAACCACCAAGAGCCAAGAAATGACTGTCAGCTATTTTTTACTTCCGTAACTAACAGCAGGGTTCTTTTTATTTTTCAGATAAAGTTAATGGATGCAGCTTTTCCACTGCCACATTTATAAACAATTTTTTTAGGCGCTGCTAAAATATACTTGCAAAACATCATTTAGGGAGCAAAAGTATAGTATGTATGCAATATAGTGTTTATATCTGCAGAATGACAGACGTCCTGTTTAAGGAGATGTTGTTTTTCTATCAAAAATTAAGCACTTGGTTATACTCTACAGTTATTCACTCACTTGGTAGTAGTTGTTACTTAAGTACCTCCTGTCTGATCTCTGTATACAGAGTTGTAGACTTGGTAACGAGCAGAGATGCCTGGTATCATTTGCTGAGAAGTAATAGCAACCCCTGACTCACTCTACTGCCAGGAAACCCAAATATCATATGATGCAGGGTTTTTATGTCTAAGTAATCAACCCTCTTTCCTTTGGTTATTCTTTTCCTATTCAATCATTCTGTCAGTTCTGTTTTATGTCTTGTTCATTTAGTTTTACAATCACATGCATGCATCTATCCACCTCTATTAACACCTATTTTCTAAACACATATAATTAATGGTAGAGGAGTAATAAATGTCCATTGGGCTTTTACAAATTATCTGTAAAGTTGCACCTGCCAAAGTCTGTCTCATTATACCCAAGAAAGTGTCAGTCCAATGTAAATAAAGAGGAGTTTTATTGCCTTTATTGTTGATTAAACTTCTAGTAGCTAGGGTGGATTGGAAGTTTGTGAAAAGGCTGTTATTTAAATGGAAAACAGTTGCATCTCTGTTAAACTTCACCTCTTCCAAAATACCTAAATCCTCAGTTAACCGCATCACATGTTGTAAAGAGAAAGAGACGAGGATAGAAGAGCAAATAAGGTAGAAGAGCAAATGGAGGGAGGTTGGAGTCACTGGGCTATCAGTTAAAAAGGTGCAAATAGCGGCAAGGATGAGGGCAAAATACGGTTGGATCACCCAAGCATGTGTCTCTGCCCAGCTGCTGTGATACAGCTTGTTTTCTTTTACTTTTAATAGTTGATTCAAAGGGCAACCACATGAAAACAGAATGTTCTTCTGAGGCATAATCTCCTTTTACTAAGAAGGCAAATCAAACCCTTGAGTACTGAATCATTTAACAAAACATGATTTCCATGGTTGTTTTGAGGATTGTACAACAGTTTGGCCATTTGAAATCAGATCAAGTTGCAGTTTAGTTTGCAAGCTGTCAGTCCAGATCCATATTCTCTCAATAACAATAAAAAACATGTTCAGTTTGTCTGGCTTTTACTTTTTATTTTTGTTGTGTCATAAAGACTCAATTTGGACTAGGTTTTGGATGTTTTCTTTCCCCTTAAGCACTTCTACAGAAAAAAATGGTTTAGATTTTACAACAACAACATGTTAATATATGCAGTTTGCCTGCTGTCCATACAACAGCTTTAACACATAGCTGCAAAGGTTCTGTAAGACACAAACCTAAAAATCAGAAACTATAGCACCCAAGATCCTCATCTGGTGTAAATTACCACCCAAAGAATGTACTGATTCATACAATTTTCTCTTCCTCACCCTGTGCGTTAGACTCAAAAAAATAATTTCAAAATAAAGGGTGTGAAATGCTGCTCCTCCTTCATTTATCTGTTAGTTATTTAAGTATTGATTAAGTCTGCAGAGAAATAGGCTGAAAAGTGGCAATGATCTGTAATATATGGCAGTATTGGAGCAGGTAGGAGATCCCGTGAAATTCTAATGATCTCTAATACTTGAAGTTATCACTTCTTGATGTTAGCACATAACAATTTTTCTGATGTAAAACACCAAGGGGAAGGCATGAGGTAACACAATTATTGGTGGCCTGGAGAGGATAAAAGCAATAGCAGAGAAAAGAAAAGTTCATAATGGAGGAAATATTCACCGTAGTGAGCTTTGTTGAAGGAACATTGTGGAAATAACAAATGCAGATGGAACCTTTGTGCAGCATTTAAACTTTTAGGAAGGAGAAGCCTAAAGAAAAGTAAAAGCAGAAGTTATCTGTTTTTTAGGGAGCTTTTCTGTGTTCAGAACAAACCAACCGGGAAACGGGATTTCACTGTAAACAGCTGTTCTCAGTGTCTTCATTTCAATCACTCACCTATTGGGAATACAATACATTTATATGCCAGCTGTAAAAATTCAACTGGTATTATAGTGTGTCTCAGCGTATTTGCAAAATAGAAACAAGTACTGCAGAATGGATACTTTATGGTTCCTGCAGCAACCCAAATACCAGAACACATGTACTAGAGAAGAACAGGATCTTACAGTGAAAACTAGTATTAGGAAAGTGAAGAAGAGGTTTGTGGCAAGCAGCAAACTGTCATTTCTCAATAATGGGGAGGCTTGCCTTTTACTCCAAAACCCAGATAAAGTTGAGTGAAGATAAGAAAAAAATACCACAGTTCCATCTCTCCCCTCTCCACCCCTGTCAGTTTTACTTGCTGAAAGGAAGTTTGTAGAAAGTTATAATGTTCCTTTAAAAAGATGACTCTTAAGCATCCACAAAACATCTAGCCCCAAGTATGTACAAGCATGCTGACTGTGTACTTGTCTGTTTTAATGCTGTAGAAGATCAAATTTTCTAGGAAAAAGCAAACAACTTTAGCAGCAGGTGGCTGAAACATAGCCTTCAGAAAGCTGTTAAGAACCGTTTCTGTCTGGGAAATAAAACATGGTTGCAAGCTATGTTATTTGCACTTATTGATTCAGTGAAAGGAGTCACCTTATGTTTAATTCAAATTGTAGCCCTAGCTTGGACAGGCTTAGAACAATTGAGTTTTACAAATCCATTTGTTTAAGTGACTCTCATAGCGGTTTCGCACACTGTTCCCTGTGCTGTTTCTAGATTAGTTCTGTTCTTACTGACAGAGACAAGAGCTGAAACAGAGCAGGGTATGAGAGATGCAGCAAGAGAGGGAGAAAGGTACTGGTATCTATAGCAGGGGTCACATACTGCGGCAGGACGTAGGGCTATGGATCAGTGGCAGGTCAGGCCACCAGCATCTCAGAAGGCTCAAAATGCAGCACCATCCTCTTCAACTACCCAGCGCCACTTAATGGTGCATTCAGCATCACACGTAAAATCAATAACCTCATTGCAGGCTGTATTACATATCAATAAATATTGTTTTTTGCCTCAGTGGTGGAATAGGTTTGTTTTGTTTTTTTTAAAAGGTACTTGCATTCTTAGGCTTCCCCCTCCCCCCCCAATTTTTTTTTTTTTTTTTGTTTTTTTTTTTTTTAGGGAAAAGTCACAACTCTTAGGCAGCAGGACCAAATTATATCCTTCAAAGAGAAGGATAGTCCTTTCACAGGCTGGTGAGTGCACTCGTTAGGTGATCAGCTCTTCATCATCAGAATGGTGATGTTCTTGCCAGTTACTGACATCTGTCAAACATGAGAACTGCTCATTTATCAGAATGGGTTCATTTCACAGGAAAAGGTCACTCTGAGAAGGCTACAACATTAATTTGCTAACTGCTTGGGTTAAGAGACCTTGGAAGCAAGGAGCCTGCTTTGTCATTATTGGAGAAACACAATTCTGTGTCAAGGTTTCAGGTGTAATTTTATTCCAAGGAAGAATCATATTGATTCTGTAAACAAAACAAAACCACCCTACATACCTGTCACACATATATACATTTAAAAACTAAGCGAAGTCCCATCCAGAGTTTCCTGCAGAAATTTACACCAAAATACGTATTCTTTCCAGACACCTTCCGTTTGCTAAAATCAGTTGTAGCTTTTCAAACGTACCACAATTCTTTGTCCAGAGGGAGATTTCTATGCTTGTTGTCATGTTTTAGCTGCTTCTGTTTTGGGGTGTATTTTCGGTTGTTGTGGGCTTTTTTTTCCCTTCACATTAATTACTTCAATCATGGACGAAAGAGACAAGGTGGGTTATGAACAGGCAGGGCCTCTGCCACCACCCATTTCCTTGGTAGCACATGAACTCTGTACTGGACAGAGGATCTCTGCTCTGCGCCTGCATCAGGCCAGCAGATGCTTTTATTTTCAGGATCATCACAAACACTTAAGACAAACTTCTAACTTTCTCATACATTTTCTAATACCTTCCACACCAACGCTTTAGTGGAGTAAGAGACTAACAGCATACTTTCATGGCAATATCAGCTAAAATAAACACTGTGCTATCACTTAATGTTTCACCAGCCTCCCTTGGGAATGAGATGTTGGTGGTTACTTAGTAAAAAAAAAGGAAGGCTCAGCTGTTCACACAAAGACACAAAATACTTCAAAAACAACCCCAGCACAATGTTCCAGGGTTTTAATGCTGACAAAAAAAAGTATGGAGTCAAAGACTGGAGAATGAGATTAAAACCATGTTGAGATTTCATGCCACGATACAAAACATTTGAGATGTTCTGAAGAAAGCACTAGATAACTGCACTAGTGCAGCTCAGCAGCAAGTACAAATTACGATGAGCACTTCTGCTCAGCCTTTCACCACCACCTACCCTCCCCCCAGTTGGGACTGAAGCAACAGTACAAATAAAAGCCATGCATTTAAACTCAAGTGTGGAATGAGGCAACTTTCACCTGTTTTGTTAGATGCACTTATCTATGCACAGACAGGTGAGAGTCCTCACAGTCTCCCTCTCCGCTGCCCTCATGTCATCACCCACCCAGTGAAAACATGCCCACCCCAGCTTGTGGCAGAGCATGTAGAGCTTTCAGTATTAACAAACAACTTTTTAAAGAAGTACTCTTGGTCTCAGCAGCAGGGCTAGCACTTACTTTTCCCTACAAGAGCTGCAAGATATTTAATATCATCCAGGGAAGGTGATGCTGCTGTCAGTTATATAATTCACTTCAAGCGTGGCATATCTAACTATAGACTAATGTGGTGCAAAGTCAGCTGTGGGTGGGTAAAGCTCAGAACACAGCAAAGATCACCATGATAGTGATTGTGGCAAAAAGGCACCACAATAAAGCACCAGGTTTTATCATACTGTCTTTTACAAAGAATGGGTCAGAATATCAAGATGAAGCATTGAAAAAGGTTACACATGTTACTGCTCTAGACACGAACCTCACCATTGGAGGCACACTGCTGGGCAAGGAAGGAAGGAATGCGACTGCAGTCTTCCTTTGGCCAAGTCTTGCTGAGACAGGCTGTGAAATATTCCAGGCTTGATCCATTAAGCAACAAATCAATAACTTGGAACCAGACATGGAAGCTTCACCTAAAGTGTAGCCCCTGAAAAGCCTGTAAAAGTCATGTTTTTGGAGACAGTCAACAGACACAAAATGACTGGGCATCTGATCAGTTCTAAGTTATAAAACAGGGTAATAGCAACAGTGCTTTAATTAGGGCATTTTCACCTCTCATGTAGCTATTCTGGAAAGATACATTTTCTTTCATTTTAGCCATGACCTTTTTAGACGGATGCTACCCAGCTTGTTCATACATCTTGGTATATTTGCAAATGTACAGCTTTTGCACCTGTTTCTTATACTGGCAAACTGACAGAATAAACTAACACAGAGAGAAGTGCTAAGGCTACATAGCAACAATTTTCGAAAGTAATTTCTGAATTACACTGAAGAAGCATTGTCCAGAGTCACTTCTTAGTTGAATTTTGAAAAAGCTACCTAGGCACTCTATATCCCAATCCATATGTTTTATCCAAATATATTTTAAGTCTGGTTTTTCATCAGTTTGATGAAAAATACTCAGAATGTAATAGGCATAAAAGGTAAAAATACTGGAACATTGCAAGATAAAGATCATGGGAATTTTAATCCTGACCACATACTAGCGGATGTTCTTCTCAAACTATGCTGCAAGCCTTAAGCTGTATCTCCAGGAATAAACTGTTCAGAGATAAACAGGAAAACAATCTTTCTAACTATGTACTTTACATTTTTTTATTATCTTCTGTTACTATCATCCCTACTTTCTTGAGTTGAAGGGAAAAATGCATGCTGGACTAAGACACAAACTGTCTAGAAGATTATTTCTAATTGTCTAGAAGGTTTTGAGTTAGATGGATTTTGTTCTACAGTGGTTTGAAGAGTCTATTAAACCTGTTTTGGATGAGAGCTGATAGGACACTAGCACTGCAAGGCTCAAAGGTAAAATTATCTCCCAATTTAGACAACCCAGAGAGCTTCAGAGTTCTTAAAAAAAAAGCAGGTACTATTATAGCTTAATTTCTTCTAGAAGTCAAGCTCAGAAACAGCTTTATGAAAAAAGTTATGTTCTACATAGCATGGGTCAGCACATATTCATCCAATTTGACTAGATTTCTCTGACAGATGATCAAAACATCATACCTTCGCCACCACACCACACACAAATGGATGTTGCACTAGGACAAGACTCTGTACTGTTTACAGAAAAGCTGTAAAATAGACTAATGATAGTTTAACCTCAACAGGATTCAGCTAAGATTATGATGAAAGGTAAAATTCTTATCAACTTACAAGAGTTTACTTCACTGTAGCACAAGTGATAAAATCAGAGAGCCACTAATCACTAAGTGCTATCGCTAGAAGGAAAAACACTGCAATAAGTCTTTATTTGTCAAATAAAAAGGGTGAAAAATCAGGCAGATTTAGTTTGGGCTTGGCAGCAGGATGAAAATTGAGCTCATACTGGAAGCACAGTTCAAAATATAGCATTAATTGAAATGTTTTTAGAATAGTAACAGAAATGATACAAAAATAAATGGGCTGTAATCAAACATGAAGACCACAGAGTGAAGCACTCAGATAAGGAGAAGAGACTCTCCAAAGCATTCTGTCCACTTGCACATCAGCTTGGAATATGAGCTTGGAATTACCTCTGTATCCAAGGGAACTCCTCATGGACTGTTCAATTACAAACTCTTATATTCTTAAGGAGGACATTTACATGGTCTTGAAGCAATGCAACATCAGCTGGTTGACAAACAATATCATTTTTCATCATATAACGCAAAGGTACAGAAATGCAGTTTTTCCAAGTAAAAAAAAAAAAAAAAAATTATTGAAATCCTATCTATTCCATACAATACACACACACACACAAAGAGAAAATGCAGTGAAAACACAAAAGATTCATTTTAGAAGATTCAAAAGACAGGACTTGATTAAGTTAAATTTCTAACAAGACTTACCTGTACACTTGGGTGCAAGTATTGGGATACCATCTCCTCTCCTCTCAGGCACCACATGTACTTTTGTATGTAAGAAATAGAAAGATCTCACAGATCACACAAGAGAAGCTGTGGACAGTTACCCATTTTTCCTCCATAGAGAATAACAGACTCTTATTATCAGTGCATGAGTTCTCAAAGCAAACTAATTTCTTCCAGTTTCTCCCATAACAAAGGAACCCTTGTTCCAGCTGTGGCCCCACCACTTGTACTGTTTAGCAGGAAACTTAAAACTTATGATACCCACATGTACTTATAGATCAGCCTTGCTGGTTTGTGCACTTCGTGAGAGAATGGGAGAGAAGAGGCATCTATTGCATATTCTCAAAAAAAAATTTTAACTGCTAAAATTGGCCAAATTAAAACCAATCTCCTTATTCTCTTCAGTAAGGGTAATTTCTGTAAGAAATGTCAGCTTTCAAAATCCAGTTGTCTCCAACTTACAAAGCAACTATTGTTTTCTGCTGAAACACTGGGAGCAAAGTGTTTATGTTCAGGCAGAGCTGAAGAATGAAGTTCCAGTCAAGAAGGTGCAAATTTCAGAAAAGTTGCAAGCAATCGAAAACTGGAGACTATAAAATTGTTGCTCACAGATAATGACAGCAGTCACTATCATATTGCTTTGGCAGGTCTTGCCTCAAGGAAAATCTGTATTTCCTTATCAAGAGTTTCTATATTTGCATATTCTTTCCAGAACAGGTCAGAGCCATAGAGCCATGTCTCACAGTTTTTATAAGACAGGATTTTCCTTTCCCGTTTCTTGGTCCTTCTGCCCTGTGTGACTGCAGGTCTCAAGACAACTTTGATCATTCTTAAGCAGGATAATCCACTTGCAAATAACCTGCTCCTTGTGTGCAGGGTCATGTGAGATTGCTCCGTGTAGAGCTGTCTTCAGTCCAGCAGAACATATCAAATCACACGCAATCCACTGCAAGCAAGGTTATACTGTTTCCACAGTACACTGCTTTTAAGTTATGTGGGGTAATGCCATTTACCCCACTGATTATCTGTTACCCCAGTTTGTAGAAAATTTACTGTAAAAACTGTATATTTAAAAAATAAGTAGATTATAAGTAATTTTCATGCACCATTCCATTATGGAAGATAATGAGATTTCATGTTATATTTTACTGATAATAGAATCAGGTATTTAAGTGCCCTTGTCAGAACACACAATGAAGCTTTGAGAAAATAGGTAGAGTTTCATTACTAAAAACATAAATCAGGATATTTTTCTCAACATGTTCTGCCACAAACATATGACAACATGCCAGGCAAGGCAATACATTTCCTTGTGCTTTAGTTTGCACTCATCTTCAGCAAAAGATTAATTGGATGTGACTGACTGCCTGATAGCTACCACATCTTTTCTTTCCCATACAGTATTCAAAGCAGCTAATCTTAACAACAGAGCTTACAGAAGCATCATGAAGGAGTTCTAGTGCTCTGCCTCTTGCTCTTCTCTTGGTAGGAAATGCAGAACACAGTACATGTTTTCAAATGAATCTTTCATTTCCTAAATTATTTTTAAGTGGTCCTGGATAATTCACACAATAGATAAAAGAAATGGAAACTTTCAATGTTCTGCTCTCAAGTAAAGTGAGCACCTACCTTCCTTAATGACTCTAATCTTAATGAAGAGGCAAATGAAACATTCAGAATTGGATACCTTTAAATATCTTGAATGTCTTTTCATAGTCCAGTTTAGAACACTTCCTTGTCCTAAGAAGCCATCAGTCTGTACAAGTACTATTGTTCTCAAGACTGTAACAAAGTTTGGCTTAATTTGATTTCCTTGCCTTTGTACATTAGACAGGGAGCAGGACACCACAATTAATTACATACATAACTGCGTCTGTTCTTCTCAAAGTGCACACTAAAGGCTTCTGTCTTCAGGGAAGCTAAAGATGTTTTACAGTGTAGACAGCTGGACTTTCATCAATGCTAGGATGACAGTACACTTTCAAGACTTCAAAACTCTAATAAATGAAAATAATTTTTCTCTAGAACAATACTTAGTTCTTTCTAAATTTCAGCTTTTAATCCCAGTAATAAAATATTCAACAGAAAGGGAAAGGAGGGAGTATTTAAAAAAAAAAATTTTTCTTTTTATTTCTCTTTTTGTTCATAATCATCTAGATTTTTTAAATTTCCACTAAAGAATAAGACAAACATCTTTGGGCAGAGAAGAAGAAAAAGCAAGTATTGAAGGGGATAGACGTTTGAAAATTCTAAGATTCTTGATAAAAAGTAATAAGATGAGCCATGTATTTATGATTGAAATAATCATGAAAGTCTACCTACACTCTCTTGATGAATGTAGTGTTTATGTCTGTAGAGATGCTTAACATATTGTATGCTTTTACTCCTTTACCTTTCATCCTGTTCCCACCCTCATTTAAATTTACTTTTGGCTTTAGACAAGCATACGCTAGATACAGGACTTAGTATCAGAAGGAATCTTCTGCACAGAAATACCTGGCATTTGGTCATCAAGGAAAAGCATCCCTTTAGCTTTGGCTAAAACACTGTGACTTTTTGTTTTATTTTCCAGTTACTTTGTTATCCAACTAATTGGTCCAAAGCGTGTCATAAAGCCTGTTGGAACTGGAGAAAAGTACCAGGGGGGGAAAGATGGAACTACTTTCTGAACTGTAGATAATGTCTTTGCTACTCTTTCTAATGATACTGTTCCTAAACTGATTGGTTAGTTAAAACCCCCAATTATTGGAAAAGTAATTTATCATATTACTTTTTTTCAGCAATAAGATATCTGGTCCTCTAACTTAAAAACATTGGTGGTGTGAAGTGTGTGTGTGCGAACAGAGGCTCCCTTCCAAATTTACGGTGGTAGTTCACATTTCTACATACTCTGTCTTACCTCCTAGCTTAGGTGTAAAGTTTCAGATACTTTTGTTCTTAAATCAAAGGGTCAGAAACTTAATTTAAAAACACATCCAGAATCAAGGCCACAACCATGTATTCATTTCTTTTCTTTTAAAGAAAACACATCTAAACTAAAACCCCACCTTTTCCCCTGCTAGTTACAGACCTGTTTTTATTATTGTGCTGGAGAACTAATGCTGGCAACCAGCTCACACTCACTTGGAATATTTCTAATACTAGTTTCTCTAACATTGTCCTCAGTATTGATTGAAAAATAAAAAGGTACTTCAGTGTTGTTTATTTTAAAATAAAAAAATCAGGCATTTACATATCTAGACACAAGACTACCAGCTGTATTTGTTCCCTAATATCTGGGAAATTAGTCTTCAGGGACCACAAAGCCTTATAGTAATCTCTGGAATTAATATCAGAGAAACCTTTGCCCAGGTATATTTTTATGTAAGAGAGAAATAGTCAAGGGTGAATTTAGTGTTAGACATAAAAAGAAGATATGATGATTCACCATACACTTCCATAATTGATACAGTCATCTAAATAATAACCAAATAAAACCCAAACCCCAAAATACTTCAAACATTTTTAATGCTGAAATGATACAGTTGTTCTAAACAAAAGAAGCATTTATGTTTGTTACAGTCTCCCTTTACTTCAACTGAATATCATAGGGAAGTCAGTGTATAAGAAGTCACATAGGGGATTGCATCTCATTGATGTACTGTAAGGGGAAAGACTATTAAATGAGATAAATTCAGCTGCCAACACTGAGAATATTGACGCATTTAAATGACAGCAGACCTGGAGTTAAAATAGCTGAGATACAAGAGTTTAAGAGATGACCTTCTCTGAATAGTGACATGACTTGCCAATTATCCATCAAGCTCTGTGTGGGTATTTGATACCTTTATCACACATAAAACTATTCATTTTTATATAGAGGAGAGCATGGTTTTATTCATTGTGAGCTAGCCTCATTGTCCTATTGTGCAGTATTAGACAGACAGCATAGCCTCTTTTTAATGCTTCACATCTAATGTCCTTTACATGTGAAAGGTTCTTGCCTGTCCTAGTTAACACTTCCATAAGAAAAGATGCCCATTTATAACTGTTGATTAACTGCATACCAAAATGGACATATTATTACTCAGTATGACCATTACACCCATCTCAATTACATTTTAATGTCTGGACACAACACATACCTCTAGCTTAGTAGCAAGGGCTATTGCTTCTCCGCAACATGTTCTCTGGGAGATCACGAGCCTCTGAGATTTGTTTCTGTCTGCAGACCATTTTGATTTTTCTTGGCTTAAGTGAGTTGCCATAGCGCACCGTGGCAGAAACATTGAAAAATGTGTCCATAAGGAGCTGGTATAGAATCATAGAATAGTTAGGGTTGGAAAGGACCTCAAGATCATCTAGCTCCAACCCCCCTGCCATGGGCAGGGACACACAGGAAATTAACCACAAGGGACTGCTATCATGGAGACAGACTGATCCACAAGGGTGGAACAAAAAGAGCAAAAAAGAAATTACAAGACAGTCAATGACTACTTCTGGGAAGAGGATGTGAGTTTTAGCTCCTCATTTTACAATAGTATCTCTAATAAGTGTGTCCTTAAAAAAATGAAAGATACATACTCGCTTTTTAAATTTCTCTAAAGAATAACTATTTGCATATGACTGATAAGGAAAAAAAAGAGATAACTCAGACTAACAAAACTGTTGAACATTGGCTAGATAACTACTTTCTTATGCAAACTCATTCTGACTATAATCAATACAAACAGAGAAGGGCTCTTCTGAAGGCAATGGAGATGAGGTGAGGTAGGAGGATTCATGTTTAAAGGAGAGAAGATATAAGAAACATTGTTAAGATGTGAGAAGGAGACCGAATGTCAGGAAGAACAAGGAGGAGTACACACAGGTAAAACAAGATGATATGATAGTTAAGAAACCAAATAAACAGTTGCAGTCCCACTGTATTACACTCAAGGTTACACAAGTACATTCTGTGGTCATAGGCAAACCCTGTCCAAGAAGCTACAGTTTCTACAGAAAAAAAACATCTTGTTTATCCCGAATAGATTAGACAGTTTTCCCCATACATTTTCAAATCATTAACTTGATATATGTAGAGAAAATCCAAAAAGAATGTCTCAAGGTTTGCAGAACCCAAAATGCAACATGATTTTCAAGGCTGATTTTCAACACTCAAAGTATATCTTTCCATTTAACTGTATCAGGTTCATCAGCAAAACACAGGAGGAAAAGATATGATGGATAGTAATTGCAAAAGAAAGATCTATGCCACTTCCCTTGATCATCCACAGCCTGAAACATACTATCTTAGGTGACATGTGAAAATACTTAAGAGGCTGACAACCACTTCCCAAAACTTCTGAAAACTCCGCAAATTTCTAACTTTCTTAGACAGACATCCTGGAAGCTGGGAAGCAATCACATATTGCTCTGACTATGATTCTCTGCCTCTGCTTCAAGATATCTCTCTTGCCAGACCTTACAAGGACTTTGAAACTTGCTCATTCTGAATTGCATTTAAAGAAAACCTCTTATATGCCAAATCTTTCCATAATACAGCCTGCTGATCTGATGCTATTACCTCTGTTTTGTTTACACTTTCACCTTTTTACTTAATTCAGTACATATCGTGCTGAGAACACTGCTAATCAATATGCAGCCCAGAATTACAGCACCTTTACTTGAGGTGCTTATCAAGGGTCCAAATTAAAATCGTCAGATTTTAGAAGTGTTTGGCTCAGGAATTTTACTTCCAGTCCCTCTCCACTTACTAACTTTATCACATTGATGAGAACATAGACACTGATGAAATTCTTCCCTTGCTCTGCATAAGGTGGTCTATTGACACTTGCTTTCCTGACTTCATTGTTCCTAGTAGTCAAATCCAGTGGCTTGGGGAAAATGCTTTTTCCCCCACTTGGCAACATTTCCCTACTGAGACATTTTCTTTCTTTTTTTTTTTCCCTTACATTAAAAAAAAAAAAAAGTATATTAAGATATTACATAGGAATTTCTGAGTTGTAGACTGAAATATTAAAACCTGAAATAAATGGAATGCTTAACAAGAGTAAAGGAAATCAAGAGAAAGAGGCAAGAATAATGAGCATTGCTAAAAAGAAAAAACGCCCATCTATTCTCTCCCCACAGAACTGTAGTCACAGCTATTGAAGACAAAGGCTTCAGTTCAGATAAAAATCCCCATCACTAAATGTTATACACACACTCAGAGAGGATGAGAAATGACTGCTGCCTCAAGCACTTGCACTCTAAGAGGACAGAACAAAGGACAGAAGATGAAATAAGGCACAAATGGCTTCTTGAAAGATGCTGTATTCTTTAGGTGCTGAATCAACAAAGCTCTTAAATATGCACACTCTTTGAAGACACAGTTCAACATGACTGTTTCAAGATAAGTATGTGCTTAAGTGTTTTGGTGGACCAAAGCCAGGGTGCTTGGCAGCTGACAGGACTGAGTCCAGAAGATGTCATGTCCACAGTGGTTGTGTTGAGGATAGGCAAAGGAATAATTACAGCCAGTTGATTTTATTGATGTGAGCCTTGGTATATCTGCTACACTGCCTCTTGTCAGAGCCACTCAAAGGCACATGCAGTGTCAGGACCACAGAGGGCTGCTCCTTTTGATAAGCTAAAATTGGCCAAGAAATATTGAATTATAAAATACAGAAAACCTCACCTTCCAGCAACACTTCTATGCTGCGCATGTGGCAAAACACAGAAAAACAGCCCAAATGTATATAATTTCCCTGAGAGAAGTTTGAACACTTCAAAACATTAGATTGTTAGGTTCCACCATCAAATCTTACAAACATAGTTGTGTGGGGAAACAGGAAAAATGGCAGAGCGCCAAGCTGTCCAGTGGGTGGTATAAATTAGCAAAGAAACATTCCAAAGAGACATAAATATAGGAAACATTCCACAGTTTTCTTAGTTAGCTCAAAACTGTCACAAATACTGTTGTATACTTACACTGTTTTTCAGCTGCACCAGCTGAGCAGTTTGAAGACTCCAAGTTGCATCCAGGTTGCTGTACAGAATCACAGAATAGTTGGCTGGAAAGGACCTTAAGATCATCTAGTTCCAACCCCCTGCGATGGGCAGGGACACCTCCCATTAAACCGTGTCACCCAAGGCTCTGTCAAACCTGGCCTTAAACACCACAAGGGATGTAGCATTCCTAACTTCCCTGGGCAACCCATTCCAGTGCCTCACCACCCTTACAGTAAATAACTTCCTCCTTATATCCAATCTAAACTTCCCCTGTTTAAGTTTTAACCCATTACCCCTTGTCCTATCACTACAGTCCCTAGTGAAGAGTCCATCCCCAGCAACCCTACAGAGGTGCACTCAATCCCACTGTCCATGTCACCGACAAAGATGTTGAACAAGACCGATCCCAAAACTGATCCCTGAGGGACAACACTCATTACAGGCCTCCAGCAGGACATTGAGCCATTGACCACAACTCTTTGTGTGCGGCCATCCAGCCAGTTCTTTATCCACCGAGTGGTCCATCCATCAAATTGATGTCTCTCCAATTTAGAGAAGGATGTTGTGCGGGACAGTGTTGAACGCTTTGCACAAGTCCAGGTAGATGACATCAACTGCTCTACCCCTGTCCATCAGTTCCACAGCCCCATCATAGAAGGCCACCAAATTGGTCAGGCAGGATTTCCCCTTAGTGAAGCCATGCTGGTTGTCACCAACTACCTTGTTGTTTTTCATGTGCCTTAGCATGTCTTCCAGGAGAATCTGCTCCAAGATTTTGCCAGGCACAGAGGTGAGACTGACTGGTCTGTAATTCCCCAGGTCTTCCATTTTCCCCTTCTTGAAAATGGGGGTTATATTTCCCTTTTTCCAGTCATCGGGAACTTCACCTGACTGCCATGATTTTTCAAATATGATGGACAGTGGCTTAGCAACTCCATTTGCCAGCTCCTTCAGGACCCGCAGATGGATTTCATCAGGTCCCATGGACTTGTGTACATTCAGGTTCTCAAGATGGTCTCAAACCAGATCCTCCCCTAGAGTGGGCCTAGGGTCTTCATTCTCACAGTCTCTGCGTCTGCCTTCCAAGACTTGGTTTGTGTGATCAGAGCCTTTGCCAGTGAAGACTGAGGCAAAGAAGTCATTAAGAAGCTCATCGTTCTCCAAATCCAGGGTAGCCAGTTCTCCCGATAGCTTCCTCAGGGGGCCTGTGCTGTCCCTAGTCTGTCTTTTATTCGCTACTTACCTACAGAATCCCTTCCTGTTATTCTTAACATCCCTAGCCAAGTTTAATTCTAACTGGGCCTTAGCCTTCCTAACCTGGTCCCTAGCTTCCCAGACAACATCCCCGTATTCTTCCCAGGCCGCCTGTCCTTGCTTCCGCCTTTCATAAGCCTCTTTTTCCCTCTGAATTTTCCTCAGCAGCTCCTTATCCATCCCAGGATGTCTCCTGGCCCTCCTGCTGCACTTCCTTCTAGTTGGGATGCAGCACTCCTGAGCTTGCAGTAGGTGATCCTTGAATATCAGCCAACACTCTTGGCTCCCCTTGCCCTCTAGTGCTATATCCCGTGGAACCTTACTAAGCAGGCTCCTGAAAAGGCTGAAGTCTGCCTGCCTCTCCTGAAGTCCAGGGCAGTGAGCTTGCTGCACGCTTTTCTCACTCTCCTGAGGATCTCGAATTCCACCATCTCATGATCGCTGCAACCAAGGCTGCCCTGGAGTGTCACATTTCCAACCAGCCCTTCCCTGTTGGTGAGCACGAGGTCAAGCATGGCACCTCTCCTTGTCAGCTCCTCTATTACTTGCAGAAGAAAGTTGTCTTCTACACAACTGAGGAACCTCCTGGATTGCTTGTACTGGGCCGTACCATCCCTCCAACAGGTATCAGGGTGGTTGAAGTCTCCCATGAGAACAAGGGCCTGTGAGCGTGAGGCTGTTCCTGTCTATAGAGCGCTTCATGCACAGACTCCTCTTGGTCAGGCAGTCTGTAACAGATCCCCACAGTAATGTCTCCCATGGCTGTTTTCCCTTTAACCCTGACCCACAAACTCTCTGTTGACTGCTCGCTTATCCCCAGACACAGTTCCATACTCTCCAGCCTATCCCTAACATAAAGGGCAACTCCCCCTCCCCACCTGCTGGGCCTCTCTTATCTAAAGAGCCTGTAACCTTCCATTCCAACACTCCAGTCACAGGAGCCATCCCACCATGTTTCTGTGATGCCTATTATATCATACCCCTGTAGGCTTGCACACATCTCTAATTCCTCGTTTGTTTCCCATGCTACAGCGTTTGTATAGAGGCATCTGAGCTGAGCTCCAAATGAAGCTGGCTCATTGGCTGGAGTGGCTGGAATATCTCTACATTGCTCCAAGCAATTATAGGTGCTGGCAACTGACTGGGTGTGTTGGGATGGAATGATGCCCCCCTCCCCCAACACATCTAGTTTAAAGCATCCTTGACCAGTCTGGCAAGCCTACCAAAACTGCTCTTCCCTTAGACCAGCTCCATCAGCCCCCAGTAGACCTGGCCTACTAACTTGGGTCCCATGTTCAAGACACCCAAACCCCTGACTATGGCACCACCCTTCTAACCATTTATTAACCTGGCCAATCCTCCTAGCCTTTTTAGGGTCCTCCCCTGTATCCTGGAGAATTAACAAAAAGGCAATCTGAGCTCCAGAGCCCCTAACCACCTCTCCCAGGGTTCTGTAGTCCTTCTTCATGTTCTCCAGGCCACTGCTGTCTATATCACTAGCACCTACATGGATCACTAGAAGTGGGTAACAGTCAGTGGGACTTACTAGAGCAGGCAGCCTCTCTGCAACTTCCCTGATCCGTGCCCCTGGTACACAACACACCTCCCTTGAGACTGGGTCAGGCCAACAGATGGGTGCCTCTGTGCCTTTCAAAGTCCCCTACTACTATGACCCACCGCATTTTCCTGGCAGCACCAGTAGAGGTCTTTACCAGGGCACCAGCCGGCTGTTCATGGTGCGAGTGCGTTTCCTCCGTAGCCCCCTGCAGGATAGCAAAGCGGCTCTGGGTGAAGACAACAGATTTAGGAGGAAGACCCTTGTTTTCACTTGTCCTCTTCCTTCTTTTTTTGTCGTTTCTTTTATTTTGTTGTTGTTGTTGTTGCTGTTTCCCAGCTTCTTGGGTTAGCGGCCTCCTTCTTTGCTCCATGAGCTACGATAGACGCTTGAGGCCCCTGCACAATTCCTGCTTCCTCTCAGCTTCCCTGACATCTTGCAGCCCGTTAATAGCATTCCGCAGCTCAGCCCCCGCTGCAGGAGGACCTGCACCAGGGAGCACCGAGCGCAGCCCTGCCCATTGTGCACCCTCTCCTCACCAGACCAGTGCAGGCACTCTCTACACCCCGAGCTCTGCACTGCAGCCTCCCCTCTCATCGGCTCTGTCTGGGTGCCTACGCTGCCACCGCCGGGGCAGCCAGAGCAGAGCTCCCAGGCCGGGCCCTGGCCATACGACGGGTGCTCACCATCCCGCTCGCCCGCCCGCACAAACTGCCCCGACCCGTCCTGGTCACCGCCCTCCCTGGGGCAGGTTTTACCCAGCCAGGGCTGGTGCCGCTGCTCCTGGCTCCGCCCCTGTGAGTCCCTGCTCCCGCCGCGGAGCTGCCGGCTCCTGGGCAGGTCCTGTCGAGGGCTTGAGGCTCCCTCGGTGGCTGTCGCCACTCTGAGCTGGGGCTCCTGGACGCGGAGTTTCCCCCGCTCAGCTGTTGAAGGCGTCCTCTCTCCAGCTACTCACCTCAGCAAGTATATATCTGAATAAAACAGAGGACACATTACCCAGGAGAGAAAAGAGTCAGGATACCTTTGGTAAGCAGTGACTTCCTTAACAAAGACACAAACGGCAGGGAATACAGAGCCCTGACAAAATCTGCCCTGCCGTATTCTTAACCCACCACTGGAAGAAACAAATATGTAGGAGTGGAAGAGTGGGAAGGGAAATCAGTTACTTGCAAATGAGTTCATTATCGGAGAACAGACTAGATTTTCATCTACAGAGGGCAGATGACAATCAGCGACCATTAACAGCTGGGGATGCAACTTTCCCTTTGAAGTCAGTATCATCTCAAATTGGGCAGTAAGAGTTTTCTTCTAAAACAGATTCCAAGATTAGTGCAGACCAAAATGAGGAGATATTTAGAAAGAACTGTGTAAGGAGTTGAAGGACTTAAAGTGGTTCCTTATTATTTAAGGGAATTTTGTGATTACCTGAAAGAATGAAAAAATAAAAATTAAAAATGGGCACAAACAAAATAAATAGCTGATGGGAAACTCAAGTGTCAAGAGGAAACAAAGTCTCAGCATTAAGTTTACCTGAATACTATTGCCCATGCGATTTCTAGGTTTCCTCATTTTCTTTTCTGTCTTCTGCATAACAGTGATGCCAGTAATAATGGACTCAGAGCACTGAGATTCCTTGCTTTATATTTCTTTCCTGGAACATTATACAATTTGCATCGTTTCTAGTTTTAAAGAATGGCTTTATATAACTGCCAGTTTGTAAGAAGCTCGTTTCTCTTCACCTCCCTGCACACTTCATACTGGTACTGGAAAAGAAATTAATGAAAAATATTATAAGACAGACTAGCAGAAAGAAAGAGAATGTGAAAGCATAATACATATGTCTTTGGAGGAAAGAAAGGTGCTAAAAATAAAGATGAAAAACCAAAGTGGGTTTCAAAACTACTAACATACAAGTCTGCTTGTATTAAAAATGAGAAGGAACACATTTCTATGTTTTCATACTTGTTTTTACTTTCTCTCTTTCAACTTTGCAAAAAGACCTCTGCTAGTGAAAGTATAAATTTCTAACAAAAAAATTGTATTTAACTTTAACATTAACAATGTGCTTTTCACCCATGGCCCTAAAAGTTGCTTCAAAGGATGTAGATCTCAGAGCTGTCCACATTTTGATGAGCAGGGCAGTTTAATTAGGTCCCTCTCCCTCTAATAAAAAAGAGAAAGGGAAGAGGAGCAACCCCTATACCAAACATTTGTGTTGAGACTTGACTTTGAACTCATTACTACAGACATATAAAGTCGTGCAGTTCAAATTCCTGACACAAGCCAGGAAGAGGAAAAGAGAATAAATACTGATTTGTGTAAAGATACTGGACTCAGGAAATCCAAATTCAGTTTGTTGTTTTGCTGTATGTGTTAAAGTAAGCGTCTCAGGCAGGGTACTCTCTTGGCTTATGGCTGTCATAAGTCTGGTAGCATTATGAGCATAATTACGTTAAACATTATGAGTTCCTTAGGTACTGCTACAACTCTAGGACTCTAGGCTCAATTAAATGGACTTTAACTATAAAGACCCTCTAACAATCCTCATAGATGACAAGGTGACAAAGAAGCTAACATGCCAGGTTTTGACCCTTGGTCCTTAGCTCTACATGAGGCAACCTTTCAATAATTATTTGCTCTAGACTTCTGACCTCCATTTAACCCCACATGTCAAAGAAACAATCAGCCTGGCATAATTTATCTCACCACTCTCACACTGTCACTATTAGCTACCTTTTCTCAAGACTACAGCCCTCATACTGCCATCCTTCTGTTGGTGTTACCTGCAGGCAATGTAGCAGAGTTTTAAGATCACTGTGATTCAGTTGCAACCTTCTCTTCAGACTTGTTAGTAAATCTTCCTGTTCTGAAGCAATGCTCCTGCTCCTCTGTGAGTTCCCTTGCTCCCTGAAGAGCAAGCAGCCAAGAAGGCTTAGATCTTGGATACATATTTCCTGTGGGAATGCTACTCTGACCACTGAAGCTGTTTGAGCAGAGAAATGCCATGGTGAGATCACAAAGGATAGCTCTCTTCTTTCTATCCATTATTTTAACGCAGCAAATTTAAGACGAATATGAATCTCAAAATATACCACACTGCCAAAACTTCAACAGCTTCCACAGACTTCATAAAAAGCTTCAGAAACCACCCTAAATCTTATGTAATAATGAAAAAATCTTATGTAATAATGAAAAAAAACCCCAAAACCCTAAACAAATAAAAAAACTGAAAACCCCACACAGCTAAATCAAAACCAAACCCACCAAAAAAGAAACCCCACAACCACAAAAAAAACTCCACAGCATTTTTTTTCAGTCACACATTACTACTGTATAAAAAAATAGTTTCTTTTTAATAATGTTTGTCAATAAAGAGGTCCATGAAAAATATTCCAGGGAACACCATATAAATTTATACGAGGTTCACATATTTATTACGACAAGTTTATTTACCAAAAAAAGGGGAATAGAAAATCACTTATGTTTGTCCCATTGAATCTGACTAGGGTTTTTCACAGTCCTTATACAAGTACAGAAGAAGATGAGAGATGTGATCTTAACATTGGTCCCATCCTCTAGCACAAGAGATGTAGATTTTTATTGTCACTAATAATTACACAGGCAGAGGAAGACAAGGCAGAGTGAGATTTTTGTATGCAAATGCTTATATTCATCTATTCATTTATAGTCATCTACTACACAAGATAGTTTTTTACACTATATTTCATTGCCTAAACAGCTAAAAATTAAGATCAGATTTCCCATAGGACAGAAATGTACAAGATAGGCAGATAAAAGTTTGCAAGTGATGAGACTGAAAAGGGAAAAGAAAATCAGAGAAAGGTCATTGGAGGCCAGCAAGTGAGAGACTAAAGACAGCTTGCAGAACAAGAAGTTCATTTAAACACAGTAATTTGAAAACAGGCACAACAGGAGACGATCTATATTATCTTTTATTTGCTGAATCTTTTTGCTTTTACTACTGCCAATTCCACCCCTGCAGTTTAGACCTGGCAGCTAAATCTCTGTTGCTTTCCAGCAGCTTTCAGAAAACAGATAAGGAACCAAGCTAGCAAAGAAATAGGCTAAAGTACTCTCACTTTCTCTCTCACTCTGTGTTCAAGTACAGTGAGTGAATCTTTCTTTACAGCATCATCTAGAGGCTTGGGAACTCTTGACAGAAGAAATTTTACGCTGACCTAGAAACATCTGAGCCTATGACTACCATAAACTCCATGTTAATAGTTTTCTAAGTTTTTACATACTTTTCAGCAGATGTGTGTGTGTATCTTGGCAAAATAATAAGACTTACTTAGTTCATGCTCAGGTCCCACAAATGTGATAAATGTCTAGATGTGTAAGTTTCCAGAGTGGTTTGGATTCTACAGAGAGAAAAAAGAGGAAAGACCTCTAGCTATCTTCTGGATGGTACAATCATTCTATAGAGAAAGACCCACCATATTTTCCATGAAAAAATATACACAATGGATGGTTGGAGAAAAAAATAAAAATTAAAAGCATATTATTTTGTTGCTGTGCGTTTGCTGAAAGACTTCTATTTTTCATAGAAATAAATAAATACTCACAGAATCACAGAATCACAGAATCCCAAGGGTTGGAAGGGACCTAAAAAGATCATCTAGTCCAACCCCCCTGCAAGAGCAGGGTAACCTACAGTACATCACACAGGAACTTGTCCAGACGGGCCTTGAATATCTCCAGTGTAGGAGACTCCACAACCCCCCTGGGCAACCTGTTCCAGTGCTCTGTCACTCTTACAGTAAAGAAGTTCTTCCTGATGTTAACGTGGAACTTCCTATGTTCCAGTTTACACCCATTGCCCCTTGTCCTATCACTGGATATCACTGAAAAAAGCCTAGCTCCATCATCCTGACACCTACCCTTTACATATTTGTAAACATTGATGAGGTCACCCCTCAGTCTCCTCTTCTGCAAGCTAAAGAGACCCAGCTCCCTCAGCCTCTCCTCATAAGGGAGATGTTCCACCCCCTTAATCATCTTTGTGGCTCTGCGCTGGACTCCTTCAAGCAATTCCCTGTCCTTCTTGAACAGAGGGGCCCAGAACTGGACGCAATATTCCAGATGCGTCCTCACCAAGGCTGAGTAGAGGGGGAGGAGAACCTCTCTTGACCTACTAACCACTCCCTTTCTAATGCACCCTAAGATGCCATTTGCCTTCTTGGTCACAAGAGCACATTGCTGGCTCATGGTCATCCTCCTATCCACCAGGACCCCCAGGTCCCTTTCCCCTTCACTACTTTCCAGCAGGTCAACCCCCAACCTGTACTGGTACATGGGGTTGTTCTTCCCCAGATGCAAGACTCTACACTTGCCCTTGTTAAATTTCATCAAGTTTCTCCCCGCCCAACTCTCCAGCCTGTCCAGGTCTCGCTGAATGGCAGCACAGTCCTCTCGTGTGTCAGCCACTCCTCCCAGTTTTGTGTCATCAGCAAACTTGCTGAGGGTGCACTCAGTTCCCTCATCCAGGTCATTGATGAAAATATTAAACAGCACCGGTCCCAGCACCGACCCCTGAGGAACTCCACTAGTCACAGACCTCCAGCTAGATTCTGCGCCATTGACCACAACTCTCTGCCTTCTTCCTTTCAACCAGTTCTCGATCCACCTCACTACTTGATCGTCAAGCCCACACTTCTTTAGCTTATCTATGAGGATGCTGTGGGAGACAGTATCAAATGCCTTACTGAAATCAAGAAAAACTACATCTACCGCTCTACCATCATCCCTCCACCTAGTCACTTCCTCATAGAAGGCTATAAGGTTGGTCATACATGACTTCCCCCTCATAAAACCATGTTGGCTGTTCTTAATGACCCCCTCATCCTTGATATGCCTAGTGATGGAGTCAAGAATAAGTTGTTCCATCATCTTTCCAGGGATGGAGGTAAGGCTGACCGGTCTATAATTACCCGGGTCCTCCTTCTTGCCCTTCTTATAGATTGGTGTGACCTTTGCCATCCGCCAATCCTCAGGCACCTCGCCCGTTTCCCACGACTTACCAAAGATGATGGAAAGTGGCCTAGCAATGACCTCCGCCAGCTCCCTCAGCACCCGTGGGTGCATTCCATCCGGACCCATCGATTTACAGATGTCCAGTTTGCATAGCTGATCCCTAACCCAATCCTCATCTACCAAAGCAAACTCCTCCTTTGTCCTGACTCCTTCTGGGGCTATAGAAATCCGGGGCCCTCGGGGAGAGTCTGCAGGAGTAAAGACAGAGGCAAAGAAGGCATTCAGCACCTCTGCCTTCTTTATATCCTCTGTCTCCAGGGTACCCACTTCGTTCAGCAGTGGGCCTATATTGCCTCTTGTTTTAGTTTTATTTGCTATGTATTTGAAGAAGCCCTTTCTATTGTCTTTAACCCGACTAGCAAGATTGAGTTCCAAGGAGGCCTTAGCTGTCCTAATTGCCTCCCTACATCCTCTAACAACTGTCCTATATTCCTCCCAAGCGGCCAGCCCCTCCTTCCATAATCCATAGATTCTCCTTTTCCACTTGAGTTTGCCCAGCAGCTCCTTGTTTAACCACGCCGGTCTCCTAGATCCCTTACTTGACTTCCTACTCATTGGGACGCTCCGATCCTGAGCTTGGAAGAAGCGGTCCTTGAATGCTAACCAACTATCTTGAGCCCCTTTACCGCCTAGTACACTTTCCCATGAGACTTCCCTTAGCAGTTGACTGAAGAGGCCAAAGTTGGCCCTTCGGAAATCCAGAACTGTGGCTTTGCTAGGTATTCTATTCCTCCCACACAGGATCCTAAACTCCACCATCTCATGGTCACTGCAGCCAAGGCTGCCATTGACCGTCACCACTTCGACCAAACCCTCCTTGTTGGCGAGTACTAAATCTAGCAGCGCTGCTCCCCTAGTTGGTACGTCCACCATTTGCATTAAGAAATTATCATCAATGCACTGGAGGAACCTCCTAGACTGTGAACGACTGGCTGTGTGAGTCTCCCAGCAAATATCGGGGTAGTTAAAGTCCCCCACGACGACTAAGGCATGTAGTCGCGAGGCTACTTCCAGTTGCCTGTAGAAAGCCTCATCAACTCCTTCGTCCTGATCAGGAGGTCTGTAATAGACCCCCACAACTGTATCACCCGTGCCAGTCAGCCCCTTGATTCGTACTCAGCCCATATGTTCTCAAGCTGTTTAGAAACATTTTCCACACATCCTTTTTAGAAGCAGCTGCAGCATTCTATGTGGACTACAAACCCAATTTTTTAAGCTATCAGTGTCTGTGCTCGAATCTTGTTATTTTTGCACTTTGTTGACTTCGCTTTAGGCTCTTAAATCGGAAATTCATTCAGTGCATCTTTACACCTTAGAAAATAGTTGAAATCCTATAATGAGGACACAGAACTGAAGAACGCATACTGTGTTATATGTACTGTGTGATCACTGACTTCAGTGGGATTGGTATCCATTGTACTCAAGATACACAAAGCTAAACTTCAAGCTGGCATGCCACTGCCTATTATAGTGCAACACTACAAAGCAAAACCTTGCTTAGAGTGCTGGACACTTTGTCTCTGTTTTTCTTCCCCACTGGTAATTTACACTTCTACTAAAACTGCTGAAATTTACAGTCCTCACAAGACAAAGCCCCAAATATGATCCAGCTTCTATCCTCTCACCAGTGTTTCTTGATGGTGCCTCACAGTTGAACTTCTCTAATTTCAAGAACTCTGGTCAACGAATGTGCATGAGCCTTGCTTGTTTCTATTCCTTCAAGAATTTCTTCCTGTACTGTTGGAGTCCGATACCTTCCTCACCAGTAATGATATGCCTATGACTTTGTGTTCAAATGCTATCTTTTCTTGTTGAGGTAGTTCTACCCAACCATCAAAATAAAGTTTACAGGCAAGCTTTTCAGATTCTGTGATCAAAGAACCCTAGACTTCTATCCTTCTCCTTGGTTTCTCCAGCACAAAGATAAAGAAGTGTTTCTAGAGTGCCTTTGCAACCACTGCTTACAATGTTTCCATCCTGGAAAAAAAAAATCTCAGAATTCCTCATTCCCAAGCACGGTCCTCTGTGTGCATTCATCCGGAAACACAACCTGTTTTCCAGCTTTACTAATTTTCCTAGGTATCTTTATGCAGTCCATCCTGCTAACTTACTGATTAATTTGGTGAAATGGTGGGACAGGACTCTCATTCTCTGACCTGCAGATCTGATCAATTATTTGTGTCAGAGGGGACCTGGAACTGGAAAGGATAAATCATTTCTCAAGAAAATTTTAACTCAGTAAGACAGAACATTTCTCTGGAACACAGAACTCAAGCTGTTCTTCCCAACAGGAGAGGCTAGGCAAGAAATACCTGTTATTTGTTGCGCTTAGAAAAAAAAAAATAACTGTCTTAAAAAGCTCTCTGCCTGATCAAAAGGGCTCAAACAGTACAGCTCTTTTAATCAAAGCATTCAAAATATTTCTTCATATTCAAGGCGTCAAATCATGATCCCATAAATAACGTAAGTTCCAGAAGCTGTAATGAGGGACTGAGCTTTGGGGATTTTTTCAGCATTGCTGGAATATACATGCAATCAACTTCAAAACAAATTTAATTCAAAGACTAATTTTGAAAATGCATTGATACAAAGGGACCAATGCAAACACCTACTGAAGTCTGTAGGAGCCTTTCAATTGCACATTTTTTAAAGACATTGACTTGATGTGAATTTATTACAGGCTTTGGTCTTAACTTACGACAAACTTCATGAAATGTTGGAAGAATAATGTCAGAGTTAGAGACATAAAGTCTGAATGAGACTTAACATGGCACAAATCTTCCTGTGTTGATATAATCATAATCCAACTAAAACTGATGATGATGATGATACTAGTATCAGTCTAGGGGGAAAATGACGTAAGATTATGAAGGTATAACCAAAGAATTAAAAAATTAATTTCATCATGTAATATTGAAATTTAAAAGGCTGATTTCATTTGATCTATTTGAACATGAGAAGACTCAAAAAATTATAAATTTGTTATGATAGAAAGTATAAAGTAGAAGGGTATGGCTTGCAGAATGTTTTCCTATGCTTATACTGTAAAAATTAACTTGGTAGATATACATTGATCAGTTCACTTGAGTGCTGGGAAGAGGTAAAGATAGCAATAATAGGCCATTTCACATTTTTTTGTTCTTCAAATTTCTTAAATAAATCAGCAATTTTTTTGCTGCATTGTGATGGGTATATATCTCAGAAAAGTATTTTGTGAATGGGTCAACGCATTAGCTCTGTAAGCTCAATTAGCTACACTACCACCAGGCTGTGAAAATCTACAATAAAAATAAACCAGCTGTAACTCATTAGATTAATAGGGACTATAAATATTAAGTGTTGTTGTAAATGGAAACAACTTTTGGATATATCATCTAATATTTGAAACCTCATTTAAGATTTAATTCTTAAAGGACATTGGTATGTTTTCTTGTTACAGAATACTAGTACCTCATTAGAGAGCATTTAAAACATGAATTGAGGGAGCATCTATTAGTAATAAACCACAGCTTTTTTCACACTCTATGTTTTGGTTTATTTCATTTTCCATTGTGTTTCACAACAAGTTATTCTTTAAAAAAAAACCAAAACAACAAAGCAGTCAAACTTAGAAACTAACAGATATGGTTTCAGTAATCAAATGGAGCTTTAAAAGGGATGATTACAAAGCAAATTTATACCCAGGTAAGTTTTAATAAGAAAATTTTGATTAATAAATAATCTTTTTCAAGCTCATGTTTCACATTTGAATACAGAGCATTACTGCAAAATAAGATGAAATAAAATATCAAAAGAAAATTGTTTCCTCCCCTCCTTCCCATGCCCCCAGTGATTCTGCAGCCAACGACCTGTTGACTTCGTGGAAACCTCTTAGGGAAGCAGTAGTATTTCTTAATGACCCAAAACCAGCTTCTACCCAGAAAAATACTGGTCCTGGGTAGGCTCATGGAAGAGGAACTTGTTTATACTCACAGAGACCAAATTTACCTGAATTCCCACTGCAGTAATCCCAATTATAAAGCTGTGAAATTCCATCCAAGAAGTTTACTAAAAAACCAAGAAAGCCAGCCTATTACATTTGCTGTATTTACTCATGAACATAAAGATCAACATATGTATGTTTACCCATATGTAAATTGAAGACCTACCTGAAGAAATTAGTATGCTTTGTGTGAAGTTCAACACTGTATAAAGGCCTAATTAAGGGAATCCTCAGTGTGTAGTACTAGTATTTACCTGTGGGCAAAGATGCAAGATGATGCCCAGACAAATCTGAAAGCACTGCTTCATGGTCCATGAGAGTGCAATGCAAGACAGCTTCGCTCCAGCCTTGTTAACAGAGAGGGACATTTAGCATAAACAATGACTAGCTCCTATCCAGCTGATTTATCTGGCACCTCTGTGCCTGCTTTGATGTGCCCTTTGCCAGTTTCACACACTTGTTCGTACTGTTTATCTGTCTAAATCCTTGTACCATGCCCATCACTGAGGTGGCCAAAGATATTCCCCTACTATAGACAGCTATTCTGTAGCACTTGTTGTTCTAATTTGTCTATTTCATAAAAGCTGTATGGTAGATAAGCATCTCTTTCTCAGAGCTTCGAAACTTCCCTGTACATCACTGTAAGTCATGTTACTGAGGAGGAGCTGGTAAAGATTTTGCTTCCCTATCAGTTCTTCTCTCATGATTAGTAGTGACAGCTGAAAGCAAGTGGCAGAAGACCAAACAATCAAAGGGCAAAGCAATAACAATTCTGTTTTCCCTGCAATTCACAAATTATTTCATTATCTTTTGACATTGCAGTCAGGTTGCAAATCCAATGCTATACCAGCTGCCTGGGTTACAGGCATTCAGGTAGGTTTGATCTGATTGGGTAATGCCCACTCTCCAAAAAATTTTTCCTAGTTCTAAGAGCAGGCAGACCACTGGAAAGTTTGATATTTTGTCTTCAAAGACTGTGTCAAAGTACTTGACTGCAAAGAAATCTTTCTGTATAAACATTGAAGTCCGCTCAGTTTGAAAGATATGAATGCTCATGTTTTGCATTCATTAAAAAACGGAATGCATTTTTCTACCTCCTTTGTAAGCTGATTGTCAATGTACTTCAAAAAAGACAAGTGGAAAAATATATTTCATGATGTTTTTAAATCGTCTTCTTATGGGCTTGCTGAGATTGACAGCTCTGCAGAAAGTTTCTCCATTTGAAATTAAACAGAATAAGTTGGTATATCTGAAATTGTCAGGAGGCTTTTCGAAAAGATGTCCTTATGCACGTAACTGCAAGTCCATCTGTTGTTTTAATTTCTCTCTCTAATAATTCCCCGGAGCCTTACTTGGTTTGAATGTTAGAATAAAAAGAAAAGACTCAAACCATGCATTCTTTAAACAAAATTTATCAAAAAATACAGTTCTGTGCATTAACTCTTGCCTGTGCCAGCCTCATTTCAAGTTTCACTGCTTTCATTAACATTTACAGAGTGCCTATTTAAAGTAAATGTATTCATTCCAACATTTGCGCTGCTTTAAACAGAACTTTATACAGTTTAGAACTTAAAAATAATTGAAGTATGCAGCTTAGTTAAAACAGATAGCTGCATGAACCATATCGTACATTCAGATGTTCTAAAATTGTCAGATTTTCACTAAACATGTATTTCAAGTTTCCAAATGGTTGGCAACAAGATTGCTAAGTTATTAGTTTGAAAAAAAAAAAAAAATTAAAGCAATTTCCTTACCTCATTTTAAGTGTTTTTTTTTTTAATTATTTTATTTGGATAAACAAAGTTGAATATGCAGCATATTAATAATTTCACTAGCACCAATGCATGATTCATCTTGCTGTGTACAAACCAGTGAAAATGTGAAAATTGCCATATCTTTTCCAAAGTCTTAGAAAATATTAACTCTACCTCAGTGCTAGAAACTTTCACAATCCAGGCTGCTTCTTGACTGATTTTGGGGAAAGAGCCATAGTCTTTACTTACATTTAAATAGCAATTAAAATGAGAGTATAAACTGATTATTTACATTACATAAACTAATTGTTTATGTTATTCTGTAGCTAAGAAAAAAAATAAATAATTGTACAGCATAACAACCTAAACAGGTAGTCTGCTACATTTCCATCCAGCCTAAATCCTGCTATTTGTGCAGATGAATTGGATGTTTCAAGCTGAAGCCAAATCCTGATTTTTCAGATTTATAGAGATGCATTGGAACCAATATTTCCAAGTCTATTATATAAGCAAATAGTATCTTGCATAGAGTATCATCTTCCTGTGTTAAAATTGACATTTGGAGTGAACATATCAGAATTGCTTCCTAAAATTGTGTACTAAAACGTAACTTGCCAATTTTTTATATATTAAGGTCAATTATTTCTGTGAAGGACTAAAAAACCCTACAGAATCAATGAGCAGGAGTTTGTTCTCCCTCAAACATCATAAGGAATATACTAGCACTTACAGATCTGCCTTTAAAATCTTAAAATGGCAAAATAGGAATAGAATGTGGTGACTAGACACCCTTATTTATGTTTAGTTTTAAGCCCATTTCAAAATCAGAACTAATTTCTGGGAAGTCATTCTGGATTTTACCTGCCCACTTCCACAAGTGATGTTGCTGACTTGGGTGCGCCCTCCTTGCTTTTATCTGGTGTCCACAGGAGTTAATGGTGAATCTCCCATTACATCTAGATGATTTTACATTGGCCCAGCAGAGGCCTTTGCATGTGCCTGTTCAGTTTCGCCTCAACATGGACACCAGAAAAAGGGAACATTCTTTGGGAAACTCAGAACATGTAACAGAGTACCAGGAGTGCCTGTGCTGTGATTGTTTACGAGATCTACTTCAGATTCAAACCTTCAGCTGGTGAAAACTGGCACAATTTTGGCATAACCTACAGATTAAAAGTTTGGAGGACACACTTGACAAGCTTGTGAGGTGGGCTGATGCCAAACTTATGAAGTTTAACTGTGCCAAACGCAAGGTCCTACACCTGGGTCAGAACAATCGCAGGCACAGCTACAGTTTGGGCAGAGAAGACATTCAAAGCAGCCCTGCAGAGAAGGACCTGGGGATGCTGGTCAATGAGAAAACGAACATGAGCCAGCAGTGTGCACTCACAGCCCAGAAAGCCAACCATATCCTGGGCTGCATGAAAAGCCCAGCAGGTCGAAGGAGGTGATCCTGCCCCTCTACTCTGCTCTTGTGAGACCTCACTTGGAGTATTGTGTGCGGTTCTGGTGTCCTCAACATAAAAAGGACATGGAACTGTTGGAACAAGTCCAGAGGAGGGCCACGGGGATGATCAGGGGACTGGAGCACCTCCGTTATGAAGACAGGCTGAGAAAGTTGGGGCTGTTCAGCCTGGGGAAGAGAAGGCTGCGTGGAGACCTCATAGCAGCCTTCCAGGATCTGAAGGGGATCTATAATGGTGCTGGAGAGGGACTCTTCACTAGGGACTGTAGTGACAGGACAAGGGGTAATGGGTTAAACAGTTTAGATTGAATATAAGGAAGAAGTTCTTTACTGTGAGGGTGGTGAGGCACTAGTATGGGCTGCCCAGGGAGGCTGTGAATGCTCCATCCTTGGTGGTGTTCAAGGCCATCTGGACAGAGCCTTGGGTGAGATGGTTTAGTGTGAGGTGTCCCTGCCCATGGCAGGGGGATGGAACAAGATGATCTTAAGGTCCTTTCCAACCCTAACTATTCTGTGATTCTATGACACAGAAATGAGAGAAAAAAATAAGCCTCTGACTTGAGGTTCTACTTAATCTCCTCAGTTACCTAGTTATTAGTTTTATTCTACATATAAAGGAGGACAGAAGTACATTTACCATACACTAAAGAACACATCCTGTTCCAGGTTCTGCTTTCAGGTTCATGAGCTCAGAAAGTGCCTTCCTATTGCTTCTCTGGAGGTCAACAGCAGAGTGAGTCTCCAGTTTTCATCTGTGCTTGCTAAAGACCTCCCCCATCTGCCCTTCTTCCCCATACCCCAATACCCATGGCAGGCTACCAAGTCCCACCGATAACCCCTTTCAGTAGGCAAAAGGCATGACCTACTACTTGAAATTATTTTAACTAACCCAGAATTTTTTAACCCAAAAGGGAGAGTAAGGCAGCTCAGTTGGCACATGAACAGTGCTGCCAGTGTCTCACAGGACTAAAGCAGAGTCACAGAAGCTGGACGTGATTCTGTGGAAAACAACTTCTTTTGATGGTGCTGCTATTTGGAAAGGAAATCCTAGAGAGTATCTCAATATAAACTGCAAGAGAGATTATTATTTTTGTATTTTCCATTTTTCCAAAACTCATCCAGCATTGCATAGTCATGTCTGATTTTTCACTCCTTTCTACTGAAGCCTTCTTTGTTCAATGCCATTATGACTAAAACACATAATCTAATTTTGTTTTTACAGCACATTGACAACCCAAGCACCGCACTCTCCAAAGACATCACTCATAACTGCATTAGTTTTTCCATCCAGTATCACCACATTCCACTGACTCTGCTTAAATAAGCCTCTTAGAAATGGATGACGTCTCTCTCCCAACTTTCATGAAGTAAAACTGCCATAAAAAATGTGAACAGTGAAGTATGTCAAAGCAGCAGGCAGTCCAGCATGGCACACTTACTCCAACGGAGATGCCAGAGTGAAGTCAAGCTACATTTCTGCTTTGAAAGCCACAGACACTCTAGCCTCTGCCAAGTGACACTAAAAACTGCATACTGATGTTCACAGACAAGATCTTTTCTTCCCTTACCAGCCCTTGGTCACCTGTGGACCTGCTCCAATCGCAGCTATCCAAGGGGTAAGACTTTAAAATGATACCTGAAGCCATATGCTATAAACCACTGGGTGCATAAACACATACAGAAGAATTAACATTCAGCTGCCCAAGAGCGATAATGATGATTTTCAAAGGCAAAAGGACACTAATTGGGACTGTCACCAACATGTCTGTTTTAGGTTGTCAGAGAGAATAAAAGAGGCTTCAAATCTTCCTGAGGCTAACATAGATTTGGGAAAGGCAACTTGAAAAGTTGAAACACTGTGGAGGGATGAAGGGGAGGAGGAGTAGGAGAGAAAAAAAGAAATCGTGCTTCTTCCACCATAAGGGTACACTCAACTGTAACCTGTATGAAGTTTCACTGCACTAGATGACCTTCTTAAAACAATGCAGGTTGCTCCTTGCCAGGGAGAAATAATCAGGGAGTACAAGAGGGGAAGGTTGAATCTCAGTTCTATAGTTTGCCTACTTCCTTTTGAAGCTGCATGCTTATTTGGTGAGTCTTCTTGGCTGCTGTGGCTAATGCCATAGTCAAGTACCCGAAGTTCTCCAAAGACCTAAACCCAGCATGAATCCTGCTGAAAACACATACATCTCTTCCTCTCTGGTAGCGTCTCTGGGAGTATACAACATCCTGCACATCCCTAAGACAAATGAACACTCAGATTTTAACATATTAATTTTAAAAATCACTTAATGCCCCTGGCTGGAGGAAGCCCAGCCTAATCATTAAAACTCATTGCCTCAGGGTGGGCTGAAGATTAGTTCTCAATATTTCTATATTAAGTCCTTAAAAAAATATAAGCCCTAACTAAAAGCAAAACAAATCTCTAAGTCACTTGAATATTCTCCCAGCAATGCAAAAGTCCTGCAGCAAGAAATATCCTTTAGTTGTTAGTTATGCTGCTATTAACTATGAGAACACCCTCTGAATAAGCAGTAGGTGGCAGACAGTTCTGACAGAAGAGACAAAGCTCGTTATACATAAGCGCTACCAAGGAAAAATCTTCAGCATGGTACATGGACATTAAACTCTAACTATTTCCCCATTAAAAATGTTTCTCTTTTGGTTTCATTGGTTTCATTAATCAAAAAATTTTTGCCAGACTTCTGTATTCTTTTGGGACAAATTCCAGGACTTTGTCTGCTATTGTGCTGATGGGGACCCGGCAGACCACCAAGTTATGCTGCATCATGCACAGAGAGTACTTAAAGGAAGTTTAAGACCAAATAAACTTTGAAAATATCATCACTGGGTTTAAATTATATGCTTGGTGAATTTGGCTCCTTTTGTTAGATCTAATCTAAAGGGGGTACTTTTTTTCTTTCTCCTTCCTGAAAGATTCATTTGCCTCTGCTGCTTATTACTCATCAAAAGTCATCATTTTCTATCTGTGACATCCTGATAGGCTGTTGCCGTGGAAAAGATTATGAAGCTGAAAACAAGCAAGCTTATTTGCATTAAGAACTGTTTTAAAGTGTACAATTTCTGTGCACAGAGGGACTTAAGACAATTTGATCGAGTAAAGATAGTGTTACAGGGAAAAAGAAATTATTTACTTGAGAGAGAGACCTTTTGCTTTTTAAATAGTGTGATGATTGGTATTATAGAGCAAATTATAAAATCAAATTATTAAAACTATTTTTTTCAAACACTCCTTTCCTGGATGTCCTTCTCCAGTTTATCTTTCCCTTCTACTGAGCTCTGGAATAACACATGCATTACTGGCCAAATATCCAACTGATGTGGCTCAGCATAGCTCCGTTAACTTCAGGGTAGCTATGCCATTTTATCAGCAGAGTATCTGAATCTCTCCTTCAGAGCAGAAATAGCATGGCACAACAGGAAAAGGAACCTCTCTGTGAAAAAAGGATCATTTGAGGAAAGTCAGCTCTTGTGTAGCTAAGTGTAGCTGAGTATAGCTAGCAACTACACTGCTCCATGGCATTTACAGACAACCAAATATTAATTATTAATTGATTGAAGCATGAGATAAGTCTGCTTATAATTCACACATCTTAATTTGGGATGAAAGCATCCTTCTAACTGTAAGCTCTTTTTTGCCATATACAGCACCCCAGATGTTCAGGCTTACCAATAGAAAATCCTCAGGGGTAAGGAAGGGAACAATTTATTATGCCTTAACACAGGAATTGCATAGGGCTGCTCTGTTGCTTTCCTTTCTGTGCTTTTCTTAAGTGAGGAAAGAAAGAAAAGCTAGTTACCTTTAGAACCTGGACAGCTGGATTTTTATTCTTTAATCTACCACAGTTTTCTGTTCCTGGTATTGAGTACATCACTCAGACCCAGAATACTCAAAAATGCCTGGAGAAGTCAAAGGGACAAACACCATGATGGCTTATTCTGCCTCCGAAGTCAAGAGTTTGTGTGCAAGATGATGCTGGATAGCTGCTTGCATATTAAAAGTGATAGCTATATATATAGCTACCAAATACCTATATAAATGAGCAGCTGCACCCTACCTTATATTGAATGGTGATAACTTTACAGTATTTTACTTTCACGGAGAAAGCTGGTCTTCATCAGTACAGGTTGTTGTTTTAGCCGAGATCCTCCCTCTGGGCAAGTATTACCCACCAGTTAGTTCAGGGAAGATGCAGTCCAGGGAGGTGCAAGTATCTCTGCAGGTAGCTTTTCCAGCAGCTGCCTCTCTGAGGCTTCAGGAGGAGTTATTAATTTGGAAGAATTTCTTAATTCAGCCTCAGTTTTTGTTGTGACTTTGACTCAAACAGAAGTGCAGTAATCAACTCGACCACTTATTTGTTCATTCACAGAACACTAAAAAGTGATGAATTCCAAAACTCAGTAGTTTATTTTAATTTCTTCTGCTTTTCCCCCCTTTCATTATCTTTGTTCATTAAAACTAATATTCCTTGATAATAATGTTAAAGCACGACACATTAATTTTACAGCAGTTTTCCTATGAATATGATAAATTAGCTCATAATAGACCTAGATCATTTTCATTTTAAATAGCATATTACCACACATCTTACTAAATTCATCATTAGCTTACTGTTAATCACTTTAACATAGTGTTGAATTTGCTTGTTAAGCTTAAATAATAACCTTTATCTATACTGTTGACCTTATCTTATAATGTCCTATAATCCTGTCTTTGTTCCAGTATTATGGGGGATCTTCCTAGAATACTTGCATTGACAGGTCAGTGGTGTCGTGGTTTAAACCCAACCACAAAAGCTTGTTCACTCACTCCCCATCCCCCTTTTCTCTTTCTCCCTCTTTCTTTCCTTTCCCCTGACCCCGACCCTCCCTGCTCCCAGAGGGATGGGGAGGAGAATCGAGGGAATGTAACTCCCACGGGTTGAGATAAGGACAGCCCAGTAACTAAGGTATAACACAAACCACTGCTGCTACCACCAATGATAATATTGATAAGAGAAAATAACAAGGGAAGAGAATACGATACCACCGCCGAACGCGTTCGACCCCCCCAGAAGAGAGACCGTGGCCTTCCCGGGTAAGTCCCAGTTACCTCCCTGGGCATGATGTTCTGTGGTATGGAATACCTCTTTGGCTAGCTTAGGTCAGGTGTCCTGTCTCAGCTTCCTCCCGGCCTCCCCTCGTCCCCAGCAGAGTATGAGACTCACAGAGTCCTTGGCCAGAATAAACATTACTTAGCAACAATTAAAACCAATCGGTGTTATCAGCTCTCTGCCCAGGCTGGAGGTCAAAACACAGAGCTTGCACCAGTTACTAAGAAGGAGCAAAACGGCTACTGGTAAACCCAGGACAAGTGGTTATGTTTCTTCCTGAGGCTTTAATCTATGCTCTGAAATACTTCATTGAGCATGCAGGAGATAGATAGACAACATTTCCCAGAGATTTTAGAACTGTTTCAATAACCTGAATATTTTCAATGTTATAATTAAATAGTGGAAAACTTACGGATTTTGCCACTGGATTCAAAGGCACAGTCAAGTAAATCAAATGAACATTACACCCAAAAGAAAGAGATTGATTGAAACTTGAAAGTCCCATGGCCTTGAACCAATACAAAGTACATGTCTGCTGACTGTTCCTCATTACTTGTGAGACTCGCGTGACTCTTTACCTCTCCTGAATCCACTGCCTTCCCAGAGCTGGAAAGCAGAGCATCATCTGTATCCAGTGTATTTTGTTGCAGGCTGTTACAGCTGCATGTCACAGTGTGTCTACTGTTACATACAAGCTGCATTAGAAAAGAGGAAACTTAGACATCTAAAATCAGTGGCTGTTTATACCTGCTTTGCATGGGTCCAGAGGAGCATGGTCTTCAGTGTGGTCACCTGACAGTAAAAACACCTTTCCAAGGGTGGGCTCAGTGTGGAAGCCACTAATAAGGAAAGCAGCCTGTTCATGTATGTAAGGATTTGCAGTAGGGAAAAATATATATGCAGAAATAAGTAAATATTTGTTCATGCAGACATTATTTTACCCTCTCTGCAAGCCTGTCTTAGTCCTAAAAGCTAACCATCATGCAACATAGCACATAGTGAAAAGAGAAAATTCCCTTCTAGCTGAAATCAGGTGGTAAAAAGGATGCTAGAAATGGAAGTCAAGACTTTGAAGGTGTCTTTTTCTTTCTGCATCTTGCCTATAATTTTCTGCTACATGTCACATGAATGGCAGCTAGACATCCCTAATAGAATTCAAAGTGCTTATTTGATCTGTTTATCACCTGCTTAATTCTTGTTCCTATCTTTGCCAAAGAAATTCAGCCTCCACTATTCAAGTTAATTCCTCCACTGTCTGCGATGGCAATACTGCTATTGCATTCCCTACCCCTAGTAATGCAATAATAATGCATTTAATAAATCTAATCTCCTCCTTCTAAAGTTGATGCAAGTAGGGATTTGACTGTCTGGGTTTAGCCTCTCATCTCCATAAAAGAGAGGAATAGATAACCTCAAATCTAAATGTTGGATTGCTTCCTGAATATTTTTTTGCTATGCATTTTTAAAAAGTGATTTGAGAGGTTTTTTTTTTTGTCTATTTAGCCTTTGCAACATGTTGGAATATTTGCCTGAATATTGTGCTTCAGCCACATTTCAATTAAGAGTGCTCCAAAAGAATTTGGTGCTATTTTTCTCTCTAGTCCTTTTATCAAGCATTAAGATCATCAATTATTCTAATACACCACAAAGTTACTTTACTCCAACCTGCCCCTGTAGGTCTCTCTGTGCACCTTAGTTGTAGACCATGCCTCACCTGCTTACTTTACCCTGGAACAACTGCAAATTCTTTTGATTTTGTTCTGGCATTGGCCAAAAATTGTGTGTGTCATTAAAAAAATAAAAAAGGATCATCTGAAAATTTTTTAAAAATCCTTTCTTCATGTAATTTAAAACTCAGTTCAGTTTTCCAAGAGGAATTAAACCACTTTTTGTTAAAAAAAAACCAACAAAAAACAACCACTAAACCCAAACTTAAAATAAAATAAGTACTTTAAAACATTTTACTCCTTTTGGCTGAATATATTTGCTGAATTTGATGGGAGCTCATGGAGTTTTTATCATCTTGTAAAGCAGCATTTTACATAAAAATCTATCATTCTAAATGTAATTATAATACTGTAATTATATAAAGTATCATTGGTCTTCTTGAAAACAAAGGAGTAATAAGACCCAGAAAATAATTTTAACTTTGTGTATTACATTTGTGAAACCCGCACAAGAACACTCCAAATGGGTCTGGTATACTCATTTCTTAAAAGTTGCTGACAAATTGAAGGACATGTGAAAAGAAGCCAGACAAATTTGTTTAGGCTTGGAGAAAATGCCTTACATTGAGAAATATAAGGATTTCAGAAAACTTACCAAAAAGAAGATTGAAAGGTAGTTTGATTACAGTGTACAAATATCTTAGGGGAAAAAAAGTGTGTTTTGCACAAAGCTGTTTAATCTACCAGGAAAAGGCAGAACCAAAGACAAGAGCTGGAATTTAAAATCAAATTGAAATAAGAAAAAGTGTGTGTGTGTGTGTGTGTGGGAATTAGGGTAATGAAAAAGTAGCAAAACAAAACCTGGGTCCTCCACCTCTTTTAGCTCTGTATCAAAACTCTCTGCTCTTTCAGAAGACAACAAGCCTTAGCTAAGGCAAGTTGTCTGAACCCCCACAACTTACTAGGGTCAATATCGATGTAACTGGTTGAAAATTAAAGGCCAATAGTACTGGAGAAAACACACTCGGAGGAAGTATGGTGGTTCTCAGCTAATGAAGTATGTCTTACCAGTAGAGCAGGAAGCGAGACTAGACTGAAAAGCCCACACAAGACACCAGCCTGGACTTTGTGCCAGTGTGGCAGAGGTAGTGACAGGGATGGGGAAGTCAAAGGGCTTGCAAAGTATTGGACTGCAGCTTGCTCCAAGATCCTTGGTGAGAGAATCTCTTGGCCTTCTACAGAAGACAGGCCAAAATATGGTTAATATGTGGAGTCACTGCATAATAGCTTTGACTGTAATAAAAATGTTAATAACGACAACATTCAGCACTTTGAACAAATTTCATCAGCATCCCTGTGGACAACTCAAGGTTAAGTGCATCAAGAAATGGCACTTAAATTGCTAAGTCATCAAAAACAGTTATCCCAAGTAAAGGTGTCTCCGGTTGATTACTCCAACAGTGAGTGAAATATGTAAATATATATATACATAGTAGATATATAAATAGACATTGTAAACACTTTTCTTCTCATTTGTCTTTTTTCTTTCTTCCCCTCCAATCCTGTCAATGAAAAATGTATCACAAATAGTGATGTGTTACACTGTTTGCAAGATTTTGTGCAGCCTTCTCCCAGAGAAGAATATCAAGGCTGTCAGATTAGACATCGCAGATATTTTGTGAGCTTGGAGGCAGACCCTAGATAAAAAAAAACAAGAGAAACAGGATCATTTTGCAAAGCACATAAAGAGAGTGAAGTTTTTCAAATTTTCCCTCTCTGTCAGCTACATGTGGGCCAGAAGAAGGGGAAACACTGAAGGTAAGATTACAGATTTCTTCAGACCTGTCTCTGTCGTAGATATTGGTAATAAAAAGTTGTAAAACTAGGTTCACCTTTACAGGGAATGAGTTTATCTTTTATACAGAAACACACACACACTAGCAAAACACATACTTAAAAAACGTTTCAGCATTTAGCATGATTGAATTTTTTTCAGAGAGAGATTTTATTCAAACAGAGGACTTTGATTAGAATGAAAATAAAATATGATGTAAGTAATTGGAATGATATGGCACTGAAATCAAGATTCCTCAAATTAAAAGAACTATTAGTCAGTTTATACTGGAATATGCCAGTGATGAACAGCAGAAGTGACTAAGCTTGTACTAATATTTTCAAACGTGTAAAGTCATGTAATACTTTTAAAAAACGTTAGAATTTTTTCTTTTTTTCTTTTTTCCAGTCAAACATCTCCGAGTCTCATAAGCAAAATCTGACCCCATTGCTCTTTTCTTCCCTGCTCATACCGCTTTCACAGGATCTTCAGGTCCTTCAAGTGGCAGACCTATGAAGGCAGGAGAGAATGTGAGATTATGATTTGCAGCCTTTCAGAAACTCAAGACCCAGAATAAGATTATCATATGTTAGACTAATTACATTTGTTAAAAAGGGACTCATTGGCCCCCATATATAGACAAGATAGGTAATGCAGAAATAAAACAAGAACCTAAAACAGTAGATACGCACATTTTTGATTCTTGAGCATATTTCTTATTAGCTCTGGATATCAGTACTTGCATTAAGCGTTTCTAAGATTTGAAAAATGACAGTCAGCTGCAAAAATGATAAAAAGCCTTTTCTCTGTGTCAGCAAATCTCATGAGAGGCGCCATGCAAAACCTTTCAACTAAACAAATTGGAAAATATTAAAATAAACAAGAACGACACCTTCTACTTACTTTGCCTTGGTGAACAATGCTGCTTTTTATGTCAAAATAACTGAAATTAATTGTGGTGGGTTGACCCTGGCTGGACACCAGGTGCCCACCAAAGATGCTCTGTCATGGTCCTCCTCAGCTGGACAGGGGAGAGTAAGTATAACAAAAGGCTCATGGGTGCAAATGAGGACAGAAAGAGATCACTCACCAATTATCCTCACAGGCAAAATAGACTTGGGGAAAATCAAGTACCAATCAAATCAGAGTAGGATAATGAGAAAATGAAACTCAAATCTTAAAACACCTTCCCCTCATCCCTCCCTCCTCAACTTCACTCCTGATTTCCTGATTTTTTCCTTCACTCCTCCCTGGGCTCAACTTCACTCCTGATTTTCTCTACCTCCTCCCCTGTAGCAGCAGAGGTGAATGGGGAATGGGGGTTGTGGTCAGTTCATCACATGTCTCTGCTGCTCCTTCCTCTTCAGGGGAGGACTCCTGACACTCTCCTGTTCCGTGGGAGACAGGCCCCCATGAACTTCTCCAACATGATTTATTTTTTTTTTTCTTTTTGTCTCTTTGGTTTTTGTGACTTCCAACCCTAATGATTCTGTGATTCTAAGATTATTTATGAAAAAGTAGATAATCTGAAAACAAAATCACCTGAATTTGCACCCTCTTTAAACTTGATGCCATGCCTTTAAGATACCTATTTCTTCTCTGTCTTATACTGTTGCACAGTGCAAACAGAATCCACTCAGACGCAAGGTGAAGATACAGAAATGCCATCATATGTAGGCTACAGGCTTCTGTACGCCTATTGCATCATCCACAAGTCTTCTCAACTCTGAACCTTGTGTAATGAATGCTAAGATAGTCTAGAGAGAAGGTACAAATTGTTTAATCCTTATAATGATTATTTATAATTTATCTTTGAAGTCATAAGACTCAGAGCATTCCTGATAATGTCTAGGTATTTTTCCAGTTTTTCATGAACATTTATGTTATTTTTTCAGTGTGAAATTTTACACATCATCTCCAGTACATACTTGCATCTATGGCTGTTAAGAGAAAATTAACAGGTCTTAAACTTTATGCATGACTTATTATTGATGCTGACTATCCAAAGGAAAACAACTACTGTAAACAGTTCTTCTTAGGAAAGCATCTCTAAGTTAGTGTTGCATGAAATAAGACTTGCTCATATTGTAATAGAGCTGTGAAAAATATTCCCTTTAATTCAAGACCAGGCCAGTTTCAGCATCTCAGGTTTTCAAAATATACTGCCCTTTTGGCACTGTTTGCACATCTGAAAAAATCAAATTTATAATCTAAATTTTTAATTTACTTTCCATTTAATGATGTAGGGAATTGGGAATGCAGGCAAACCACTGCTTTCTCTTGAGTTGATATTTATTTCTGTTTGAATGAAAAAAATAGTAGCTACAAATGAGATGAACCTCTCGTGACATGAATTCAGTTTCACCTCTTCTGTCATTGCAGTTACTCAAATGCTTGAAGTTATACATGACTTTAAGCACTTCACTGAATCAGGGTTTTAGTGCTTTAAAATACCTCAACCAAACCAGGCAGCACCAGCATGGTCATGAACAAGGGAAAAAGGTATTTTTCTGGTCTCCTGTTTTCTTCTCACATAATTGAGTGATATCACAACTATGTGGCTCTGCCTGGTGTACTTAAAACATAGAACAGGAACACAAATTCAGTTCATCAGAATTTGTGGAGCCTTTATGAAAAATTAAATTATTGCTAAATCAACTTAAATAAAAAAACTCAGTTGTCTTTGGATTAATGTCCTGGCTAAAAAAAAATAACAGAGAAAAACTGTCACAGAAAAAATAACCTCTCTTCTGAAATTACGAATAAGTGCTCAATATATCCAGGCTCACCTTTCATAACATAACAGCTTACAAGATTTCATGACATTATTAAACAAATTTCTTAAGCCTTTGATAGTTCAAGTAACACTTGCTATAGGTATTACTGACAAAATCAAATGGGTAAATACATGGCTTTTTATATTTGAGGGGGTTATTAGTATTTTTCACTTAAAATGTGTTTTCTAGTGAAAACCAAGAAAAAAAATAATAAAATGTTTATAAGCCTGAGACATAGGCAGGCAGGAAAAGTCCATTCATAAAAATCCTATTAGCAGAAAAAACACTTCCTAAATAAACAAACAATAACAATACTGGCAGACAACATAACAAGGGACAACAGCCATAAATTGCAACTTGGAAGATTCAGATTGGACAACAACAAAAACTACTCCACCATGAAAGTAGTAACTACTGGAACAGACTGTTTTAGATGACAGGCATTTTTTGTCTATACCATGTAATTAAATTATGACCTGTGGAATATACTGTTTATCCCTGGAAGGTGGCTGAAATACAGGAAGACTGGATGAGGGGAAATATAGTAGATATCATTTAAAGCAAAAAGGAAAAAAGGGTGAGTCAAGCCTGATTCCAATTTCCATTCAAATGACAAACATTATTTAAAAATACATGGAAGAAAAATAATAGGGACATGAATGTTGTGCTGTGGATATATCAAAAGCGAATTAAAACAAACCAATTTATTTTCTTTTTCTGACAGAAAATCAGATTCTGTTGGTAGAGGAAGGGGTCTGTTGTGCACCTTGGCTTTCTGAAAGTCTTATCATAAATACCATTTTCATTGGCCAAGTCAGGAAGTACTAAAAGGTCTAGAGAAATATACTAAAGCTGCAAACTTGGTTAGAAAATCATTCTCAAAGTAAGTATCAACAGCTTAATATTTAAAATGAGGACATCATTATGGGACATCTCCTTAGCTGTAGTATCAACCTGTAGTTTCAATAACAGGTTGGTGACTGAATATACCGTATGCTTATTAAACTCTATTCATGGCACCAGACTGGAAGGGACATAGTACACAGGGGAAAGTGCAGAATTCAAAAGGATCATTTCAAATTAGATTTTGATTTTGAGCTTTGATAAGGTGATATTACAATTCAACAGGAGCAAGTGGAAATCAATTGTAACAGAATTATAACAAGATCATTACCACAGAATTATAAAAATCACAAACTGCCTACCCATCAATGTTGTGCTATTGCAACACTTTGTAAAGGCCTAATGTACTGTGCAGTATTAATAGGGATAACAATCTCCAAGGTACAGAATATAGCCCTCTAGTCTCATCCAACCTTGGAATGGCCTCAAAATATTGTTGACAAATGTACTTCAGTAAAATGTATAACTAATTGGAAAGGTCTGGAGAGGAATAAGAAGACTCAGAGGTGTAAGAATAAGAATTTAATGGCAGGTTAAAGAAACAAGCCTACTTTAGTCTACTGGAGAAAAGGAGAGCCAGGTTGAACAATTGCTTAAATAGTGCTGTTAAAATATTTTAAAAACTATTGTTCTCTTCAGCTTCTTTACAGTACATTCCTGATGTTAGTGATCATTAGAAGCAGAAATAAGACTTGAAGTCATCTATGGGAGTTTCATATTAGGCTGCAGAGAAGACTTTGTAAATGTAAGGATGGCAAAGTAAAAGAGTCTGCCTGCAGAAGCTATGGAGTCTCCACCATTAGGAAACATTTTAGGGCAAAACAGGCAAGCATCCATCCAGGCTGACAAGCATAACAGATTCTGCTTTAGAGTAACAAGATGAACTTAATGACATAGACATAAGGAATAGACATCAAAACTGGAGTTCTCAAGAAATTACTTGAGAAAACAAGCTGTGGCAGACATAAGGTTGCTTTCAATGTCATAGTAACCAGGTTATATTTGGATGTTCATAGTGATGAATAGTCAGGCAGAGGGAATTAAACTTATGGAGAAATACACTGGACAAAAAATTGGGTAGAAAAAAGTGCACTAAAGTAGAAAGTGTCCAACATAGTGTTAAGATAACTCTTGTCTATTGTTTCATGTGAAGTATAAAGTCTACAGAAGGACAGAGTACTGAAAAAAATAAGAAACATGCCAAAAAATGTTTTTAAGAGAAATGAGAATTCAGATACCTACCAAATTACTCAGCTCCATTCTGTGATGCCTATACTGGTCTCCTCAAGAGAAACCAACTAGATTAGTAAAGTTACATGCTTTCTGACTGAGCAATTAAGGCTCACTTGCTTTTCATTGCATAAGGCAAGAGCACATATATACATCCAAAGCAAATAAAGAACAGTACAGGATATTTTCTTCTTGCTAATGAGATGGTAAAATCTAGGAGAAATATCTGATTAATTATTGTCCATCACATGATGAGGCTACAAAGACCTACTGCATAACTAAAAAAAACCCCAGACCCACAACCAAACAAAGCCACCCAAACCCCAAAAAGCACTCCAGCTTTTTGGGAAATTTCATTTCCTTGTACTGCAAGTCATATTGTGATTGGTAACAGTTTTATTTTAAAACAGTTCATTTTTGACGATATAAAGGGATATTACCTAGCTGAGAGTCTACATTACAGGAACAAAAGAAGAACACAATGAAGTAGTTTAGGTAGCTCAAACAGGGGGGCAAGAGAGTAAAAATTGAAGGAGAAAAAAGCAGTAAGAAAGAAATGTATATGGCAGAACAACAAACAAACAAACAAAGAAAATACAAATAATTGAATGTAACTGAAGCGATATAACAGGGAGAAAAGAGGACTCAACAAAAAATCACAGTATTTGTATGCCAGTGCAGGACATGCATTTCCCAATAAGAGCAGTTATGAGAAAGCAATGAAGAAAATCCTCTGAGTGCAAATTCAGTTTGGTAGTTTGGCATTTAGCTATCTAAACCAGTACTAACGGTGTGTTAACCCGCAGGCTCAATGAAAAAGGCAATCTTGAGTTAAGATCTCATTCATTTTCTCAGATTCTAAGAGTTTCCCAGACAGCTCAAAGGTACAACAGACAGAGAGGTAAATTGTCTATGGACACATCCACAGAAGAAGTTAGTGTCAGAATACAGGCTTTTAGCAGCATAGCCAGAACTGGAGACCAATTTCTTCTTTTTCTTTCAGTGTCTGAAATGTGTAAGTGTTGATGTGTGCAAAAAGAAAATGCCTCTTTGGTCTTAGTCTACAAGTGTTAAAGGTTTCACATCTTTATTTATGGGAGGCCAGTGTTAGATGAAATTGACCATAAACTACTTACTGCTGTTGCCAAAAAAACTCTGACAAACACTCCCACTGTGAACAGAAAACGCTTTTTTTCTGCTACAAATATAGGATTTGCAAATTGAACACAAACCTGGAAAGATTTGTGGCTGCAGGCTCACCCTCTAGAGCATTCCAGCAAAATAAAGCAACTGAACAAAGTCCAGAACTAAATTGAGCACACGCTAATCTGAGGAAAAGGAAACATGTACACATCAACCACCACCTATCCAATCTCAGACAAATTACAAATGGCAGTTGTCAGAGCTCTGGCTTAGAATGCAGAATAATGAAGGCTATGATCACAGTCCTATTATCAGTTTGAAGGAAAACAACTAGCAGTAAATAAGGTTTTATTTAAGGGCACAAGATGGCAGTTCTTAAAGGGATAATGTTTGAAGACCTAAAGGAACATCAGAAGTTTCTTCCTCACTGAGGTAGACCAAAAATTCCATTAACCTATGTCTAAAAACAGTCACCAGTACATATTTAGCAAAAAAAGTAGGCACACTCTATTTGATATAGTCAAATACAATAGTTCAGGGACCTGTGGAGCCAGGGAGTGCAACTAGACCATCATTGATGATTCCAGCAAATAATTCTAGTCACCATTAATTTAGTCATTTCATTTTCATGTCATCTATACTTTTCAGCTTATATTACAAATTAAGTTCTGTTTGTCCAGTTTTCTTAAAGCTGATAATTCCAAGTTTATTTGTTACTCCCAACCTCTTGCATTATGAATGTCAGTGAATAATCAGTCCTTAGATATCACATCAGCTTTCAACATAATACATTTTAACATATTCCCCTTAGTCATACTCCTCTTTTCCTTGATGAAATATAATAGTCTATTCAATTTATCTCATATCTCTGAACATTTCTGTTGCTTTTATCTATGCCATTTTTATTCAATTATCTCCTTTCTGAGATGAGATAACAAGAATGCCATATTGTGTTCAAGATGTGAGAAACAATATTAATTTTGGTATACTGCTTTCAGTTCTGCTCACTGTTACTTTATGGTCTCTCACAGTCTATATGGTTTTTATAACTATATTTGAGCACTGACCTGCTTTCATTCCTGTATGCTGACAACTCATCCTACTGCCATCACCGAGGACACAGAATTAGTTCGCATTTACTTATTTACTTTGTATGAAAGTCATTTACAAATTAAAAAAAAAAAAAGTCTAAACCAATCAGACAAGATAGAAGGGAGAGCAGTCCTCCTCCCTTGTTGGACAAAAACACTCTATAGTGGTCTCTAAGTGGAATAATTGGATAAATAATTGAAGAAATTGAGTGCTGGATCTCTTCCAAAAATAATTAAACAAAACATTGTAATAGTATTATCTCAAAAGTGAAGAACACTGAAACAAAGTTGATTTATACTTCAGGGTGAAAAAACACCATCTCAAAATAAAAGCAGCAGCCCTTAGATCATTATTTTAACTCTCCCAGAATAACCTTACTAAAAAATGCTATGTCTAAATGAGTATTTGGTCATATAAAATCCATTTGCTGTGCAAGGTTATTTCAGACAGTCAGTTCGGTGAGGACACTAGGAGCTTAAATTTCTCCTTGTTTCATGTAGGTTCATCTCTGAACAGCACAGTCTGTTGAAGTCTCTTAACACAGCATGGACATGCCTATTTCATAGTTTGTTTACAGAGTTAGTAACCTAATATTAAATTATTTTGCCATTAAGGACTGTATATGAGTTGTATTTTAATGTTTTCCTAGCACATATTTTGAAGATCTAATTTTACCATCATGCTTGGGTTTCCTTTCCTCCCCACCCCATTCCACCTAACAATAATCCAAACTCTTTACTATAGTCAGAAAAATACAAAGTAATCCCCTTATAATTCCATTCTTCATACTTATGGGTAAAAAGAAAAGATACGTGACTCATTTTCGGACACCAAATATAGTCAGAGGTCATCTATATTCTTAGAGATTAAAGAAGGTTAAAAGGAAACATGAACTGAAACCTGTCAGAAAAGACAGTGGGGTCATACACCAGCTGTAATGAATATTCTGATTTATAATTTTTGGAGTCTTTGTTAGGTCATGGGTAATTGCGACTCTTGTTTCATTTTGATGTTTAATATGAAACCCAGTTCCCTAGCCCATCAGCTATACTCTCATAAAAATCTCATATCAGGATGTAAAACAGACTTTGGATCCTGTGAGAAATACAGAGTTTTCTCTACTGTGAGTTTGTGATTTTGCACAACCAACAAAAGAGTGGCATGTTCTCGTCTCTCTAAAGAATTAGTCACTTGCTGCATCAGCACATTAAGAAGGGACCCCTCAAAGGCACAACTTTGATGCATCAGCTCCATGAAAATATCATTTCACAGAAAGGTACAAAATAGCTGAGGAGCTCAGAGAACACAATAGTCTTGTAAATTTTCAAAATGAATAAGAAATGCTTTTCTGTGCCTCCCACAGATTTTTGTAAATAGATTGTTGAATGTCCTTATATTCTCCGTTTTGCACAAGTTAAATAGCATCCTTTCACAGAAAAGACAGACACAACCTCGGAACTACAGAAAAAAGTAATAATACTAAAAATCTGCTCTGATAATCATATTGATAACTTTACGAGAAAGAGAATCAGGTTAGGTAATGCCTAGGTTAGACATGAAATTGTCTTCCTATTCTGAGTATGGAAATAACCGGCTAAGTTATTTCATATCAAAGGTATAAACTTCTATACAATTCCACATCGCTTTTAAATTCACTTTTTACGAGCAAGTATTTTGGCCTATATGCTTCTCCAAGGTTTCTACCTGTCTTTAGAAGTCTGATATATTCCAGGATATCAGACGCTAAAAAATTACTTAGTATGGTAACATTCTTTGTCTGGCACAGAGATCTCCAGGGGAAAATAGCTAGAATTTTAAAAAATATTATTATAATGCAAAACAGTGCACATATGGTCAAGTAATACACTGTGTTTAAACAGTAACTACAGCACTCAGCATGCATGCACTTCATCATCTGTTGAAGGTTCTTTAGTCAGCCCTCACTAATTCTTTCCCAGGTAACCCAGTATGGCAAATAGTTTTGAGGAGATTATTTGTCAGAATTCACCACTGTTAGAGGAAATATTCAGAAACAGAGGTAAACCAGGCTCAAAATATTCAGACTAATAAACTGATACACACCAAGATAACTGCAGATCACAGCCTCAGAAACTGCTATGTGCTAACAGTTGTTAGAGAAATTATTTCCTAATCTGATTTAACCCATTTCTCTGAACATTCATCCCCCCAGGATATCTAATTACCTGAGGGACTGTTTATCAATATTCAACTGTTTATCAAAGCAATTGCTCAGCATTTGAGATGTGTAGCTAACACAGCAATGTTTTGGACACCTAGGGATAAATATCCTTTAGATAAGGTAATAACAGTGACATTTAAGTACAAACTTCCATTAAAGATGTCCACTAAAATTATTTAAGCAGTTTTGACAACATATGATGCTTAAAAATGTTCTCTCTCTAACCCACCAATAAAATCTTAAATATTGAAGAAATATCTACTTATGACTGCATTTTGATCAAATTAATCTTGAAAATTATGTTATAAATTTCAATGCCATTTGAAGGTGAATCTTTAAATTGTCTTTAAGTAATTTTACACCTTTTTATTATCACCATTATAAATACTAAATTACAGTAAAATACAACAGCATGCTATTTTTTTATAAATCATTACTTTATTTTTCAGAATATTTATAGAAATAATATTTGCTCAAGCACTGTGGGAAGACAGAGAATACTGTTGCATATACTTTAGATAAATACTGTTCAAAATATGAGGGACAGAATGTCTCTGAAAAATTGGTTACTGATGATTTTGAAGCTAGATTCCCAATTCCAAGCCTCTCCTTTTCACCTTTATTAACTGTTTGAGTGCCACAAAGGCCTGCTCAGAGACGAAGACCCACTGTGCTAGAAAACATAAGACAAAATGAAAGACTTTGCTCTGGAAACAAAGGCCGCACACTGAGGTGTTTTGGGATTTTATTTTGTGTTAACAACAGCATTTTAGGTCTGTTGACCCTCACAGGAGATCAAGTCTGAGGTAGATAGAATCATAGAATCATAGAATAGTTAGCATTGGAAAGGACCTTAAATTCTTCAAGTTCCAAGCCCACTGCTATGGGCAAGAACACCTCCCACTAAACCATGCCACCCAAGGCTCTGTCCAACCTGGTCTTGAACACCTCCAGGGATAGAGCATCCCTTGAGCAATCCATTCCAGTGCCTCACTACCCTTACAGTGAAGAACTTCTTTTTTATATCCAATCTAAACTTCCCCTGTTTAAGTTTCAACCCATTACCCCTTGTCCTGTCACTACAGTCCCTAATGAAGAGTCCATCCCCAGCATCCTTACAATTAGAGAAGATCAATTATGGAAGAAACAACCACTTCCTGATTTCACTCAAACAAAATCTCTTTTAAAGTGTTACTTATAACACATTTTTTATTAAAAAATAATTAAAATATATAAATGAAAGCTAAGGGGAAAAAATATAAGTGACAATCATGGTATGGAAGGAAAGACCTTAAAAAGGTATCTAAAGCTACTACTGTAAACATTTCAGAGGACTTTTACTTCTATTGAAATGTAAGACATTAGTTATGATAGTCTTTCACCGTGGGTTATGCAGCAAAACCATTAAGCACTCTGGTAACGTTATATTTTCCTTTTAAGCTCTATATTTATAGAAAAATGTATTATTATCTCAAATTTGACATTTCGTCAACATTTACTTGACTACAATGAGGCTGTCAGTTTATGGTGCATGTGGATAAGCCATTCTGATCTTCTGCTTTTCATAGTAAAGTATTTGCTTTGCTTTTTTTGTAAGCACATATTAAAAATGTCAATAAAACACAAAAGAAAAAAAAAAGGCTTCTGACAGAATATTTGAAATTTCAACCAATAGCAAAATGATGTAGATGGAAGAATGAGGCTTTAAATTATTCTACTCCTGGGCAAAATTATGATAGACAGAAAAAAATTGATTGTTCACCAATAGGTAATTTAAGAGTAGCCTGCATGCAATTTTCCCTGTTATCTTGGCAGGCAAATCTGTAATAAACGTGTAATTAGTAATATTAGTAAGATACATTTTTCCTCAAAAGACAGTCATATTTGCTGATGAATATGTTCAATAGTTTTTCAGTACATTTCAGCAATTACATGATGCAGAGTGTTAAGGATTGATTCAATGCAAGTAAGAATTTGCTATTTGAAGAGAACAGGTTTTTTGAAGACAAAAAACTCTCATCCCTTTTCATGGGCTATAATAACAGTGAAGACGAAATTACACTTTGAAAAATGCTGCATAGTCACTTTAATTATTTGCATGCTTCCAAAATCACAACTGGCTCACAAGAGCTACCTATTTCAGGATGCTCTTTTTCGTGATTCTTTTGGTCCCTTAAACTGGTATTCGAAGTACTGCCCTTCATGTACTGAATCAGCACCTTAAAACAGTGTAATGTGAATTCAGAGCACTAAATTTCCTTTAGGGATTCTACACTGGCATAAGTGACTGCACAAATTGTCCAGCAGGGCCTTATCAGTAAGGTACTATGCACCTGTAACTTCTGTTCACTTCACTGGAGCTGGAGGAAGTGCTCAGTAGACCACACAAAGCTTCAGTGTACTTGAGAGATCCACCTTATTTTTTGGTTTGTCACAGTTGGCTGTACATTAAAATAACAGGATTTTCACAGCATCTTGCTGACATTGTCTAGGTTACTCAGTTTTCATAGTTCCAGTACTAAATACTCTTCCAAAGTCTCCCAGGAATAATACAACTGTGTCCAGTTATATTCATATTTCAGCACAGAATAGGAACCAGAGTATCACCTTGGACACCTCCTGCACTTTGAGGACACTGGTATGTTTCTCAGCTTCCAGGACAGTAAGCAACTGGTACCAAACCAGACATCTAAACATCACATGGACTTTGGTGGCTGCAACAGTGTAGCTACAGCTTGTGGTCAAGATTGTAATCACAGATAGGCATAAAGGACAAGACCCTGCAGAAAATTTTTGTTGGTGAAAAAATACTTTGAGAAACGGAAAGCAACCAATTTCTCTCATTATGTATTCATTTCTTAATTTGCAAGGGATGAGTTTTGTCTTTTTTGTAAAGCCTTGCTGAATATAACAGGGTTTCCACAGGGGTAAATGAGGGCAAATTATTTTAGGTTTTGAAATTAAAAAAGGAATTCCTGCTAGGTTGCTGTGACCCTTCATTTTGCATAACTATTGGCTTATCATCTGTTTTGTTTCAGAGAGTTTTGTGCTTTCATTGTAAGCACTCACCATTGATTTGCAGTCAGATGACTAGAAAAACATCATTTTCATTCTAGAGGGAGACTTTACACTCTTTCAACTTATGTGCCACATGGTAAAGACAAGGAGAGTTAAAGAGTACGTTCCATTTAACATTGTTTACCTTCCATTTTTGTAGGAGCACTTACTTTTTTGGTCAGTTTAGAATAATAAAAAAAGCTTCAGAAGACTCAGGTCAACAGTGATCAGAAACTCTTTCTCCTTCCACACTCCTGGCCTTAGGTAGAATCTCAGATTTCATGGAATTGGCACTGTTGAATGAAAAAAAAAGTAAAATTAAAAAAATAGATGGAATAACTGGTAAGGGGGTCAGCAGTTTTTAAAGAGCTGGTATATATTAAACAAACGTCTTGACCTTGAAACTTTTCTAATCAGATTCTGAAGCTTTCTGAAGCTACTTAGCTCTAATTAAAACAGAAATATTTTTGGCAAGCATACAAAACCCCTGATGATTATTTATGACAACAGCTTTTTATAGCGTCTTAGATACACAAACTGTCCTAAAATATTCAAAAAGGAAAACTGTCCTGTCTTTTATGATCTAAGGAGGAAATGCAATACTAGTATGAATTCCATTTCTGGATCTTCCGTTAAAGAACATAGTAAAAGATGACCACAAAACATTATGCTATTATTTACCTTGTGGACCCTCGTAAGCAAAACATCTTACCTGTTCTCATTTCTTCTGTTGCTGACCGGTTTTAGACTTTTATCTAAGCTGCCTGTATATGAATGTTCTGTTCCAACTAATGTCTCTGTCCCTTATTTTGCTTTCTATGCCTCAAGTCTCTCATGTCATCCTCCTTCAGGAATCCACTTGCACAGACAGCATCAACTTTACGGACTTCATCTACTGGGAAGCAATCTGGGGACTAGAACTGGCACTAGAGAGGCACTAAAAGTGCCTTTTCTTGTCCAGCACTCTTGTGATCAGGGATAAGCTCACATTTTCCATTCTGTAGACAGAGCCCTGAATTACTCAGTGTTCTAGAGGAGTAGTTCGTTTCATAGGTAAGCATGAGACACAAAAAGTCTTTGGTCAGAAAAAACATTACTTAGCAACAACTAAAACCCAAAACTCCTCAAATAAGCATTGTAAGCAAAGTGAAGAAGCTGCAGACAGAAGAGAGAGGAGAAAGACGCAGAAACCCGGGTGAGCTATTGTACACCACACCTCCAGTGTGATGCTATGGCATCTGGGTGTTTAAGGACTGCATACAAGGTGGGTGAATGAGAAAGCTGTCCCAGACCAATCTCTAGCCATCTGCTCACTTGCAAAATAGGTAATATGGGTTCAAATCCCTCTATGCAAAATTAAAAAACAGCACTGTGTTAGATTCCTCCCACTCGGTCTCTGACTCTGTAGTTTAGGACCAATATCATGGTCAGCAGATATCTCAGCCAAACTAGCAATGGAGTTAGGTTCAGTGATCTAACAAAGTGCACTTTGCCTTCCACTGTATTGACTAGAAAATGATTCCAGAAGAATTCCTCTGATACATTTGCCCATACTGTGAACATCAACAGTTATTCTGAAAAATTAATCTCACTTGCTCAGAAATTGAGCTCCTTACCCATGTAGCTTGTGGGGACAACACAACAATCTTCACCACTGCATTCAGTACAAACAATTTTTCATTTTCTCTAACACCTTTACAAAGATGGCAAAAATAATCTGTGTTGATTTCAGCAAAACTTACTAGCTTGGTAATAAAATTATTTTAGATTTCTGAAAGGAAATCGTTACATCCAGACTGAGACAAATAATTTTGATATCAGTAATCATAGTCTGACTCACAAACCAATACCATTAAGAAACAAATTGCTGAGCAGCAATATGCCTCTTGGTTAGACTGCTTTCACACCTTACCTTTACCACATATCGTTAAAAGAAGAAAGATCTTGAATGTTACCATAAGACAGGTAAAGCTGAGTGAATCATTATCACATAGCAAAATGTACTTGCATTACAATCATTAAGAAAAAGCACTGACCATTTTTTGGTTTGCCCTGTCTGTTCAGACTACTCTCCATTTAACAAACTGACCCTCTCCATTCATGTCTTCTTTCAATTTCTTTTCTAATTCTCATTTTGATATCCTACTTAGTTTCCATTCTCCCTTTTGCTGAAACCACAGTTAATTTTAAGTAGCCACCTGTCACCATTGTCCTTTACTGTCTTCTGTTTTATCTTTATTTTTCTTCTGCTCTGCCAGGTATTCCTGCTATGCCAGCTATTCCTGTACAATCTCCTCTGCATCCCTAAATTTCCCAGAATTTTGTATGTATTCCCCTCCACAAACTCCTGGCTGTATCCACTCCCAAGAACAACAAACAGCCATCCATTGAACTCCACACCTCTGCACCTACTGTCTTCTGAATAATAAAAACATATGCCTTATCTTTCCATTTCACCTTCTTCCTTTTTCTAACACCCATTAATTTCTTTCACTACATCTCACTTCCCAATACAAATGTTTTTTGTGATATCACCTGCCTTCATTCACCTTCTTAATATAGTGCAGCCAATTAAACAGTGAACCCCCAGGGAAATAAAAGATAGGGTATCTGAAACTAACAGTCTATATAATTTGAATCATCATCTCCTATCAGCTATAACTGAGATACTTTTGTATTCTTTATGCACCTATTTCCTCAAGGTTACAGATTCCTTCAGTAAAGCCTGCATCTTCTATGCCTTGAATTGGGGGAACTGGATTGTGCTTACTAAAAAGCACTCAATCAACAGTAGCACCCATTCAATTATTGTTTGAAATTTACAAGTGGCTGCTACAGTTCTGAATCGAGTCCAGCTGACAATATAAAAAACAAGTACTTGCCATTTTTTGTCAAAGGTGTAGATAACACTCCAGCTGTGCCTTGAACAGTGATCAGAGGAACTGAGTCTGAGGCATTCTAATGATTGGGTTTTTCTGAAGAAAGCAAGTTTATTCTAAAACAGTATAAGAAGCACTGCTGAAGAAATTAGATGGCTAGATGGGGTGAATATTCCTTCTCTCGTGCTTCATGCTGTTTCATTTAGTACTTTAAAAAGTACTTTCCTGAATAATATCTAGATGAAAGAAGAAAAAATTATTAGATATTTAAGCTTTGAGGGTAAGGTCAGCTGTTCATTAGGACCTACAAACAGAACTTTGATGGGGATAAAAGAGATTTTGTAGGAAGCCAATAAAAGCTACATTTAGGCTGTGAGCTGCTGTTGGTTATGATTCCCTCCCCACCACCCATACAGTGGCATAGCTCTATAAGACTTAATTTTACAGAATTTGTACATTTTCAGACTATACCTCTGTTTGTCCCTACATGCATCTCCTGTTCCTCCTCCTGCATGTGTCAGATTCTGCAAGGAGTAGTTCAGTATCCTCCCAGAGGCTCTGAAACTTTACAGGACTATTGTGGAATGCTTTCTTCTGACAATGCTGGTGGTTCTCCAAGCTGTTGAGTCCCCTTGGCTTTTCCTACCCACCCTATGGATTTGTCTACACCCTGCTCCTCTGACCAGTGCCTCTTTGGACAGGTGTAGAAAGAAAGAAACAATAGCAACAAGGTGGCTCTGTTCACTTCCTTCGTAGGGTGAGTACTCCATGAAGGAAATGCTCCACTAACCTGTGTGTCATTTTATAACTATGGTATGGGTTAGCTGAGGAAAATCTTGTTCTTTAAAATCAAATAAAGCCAATCTTTCATCTTTTATTTCTATTCCTCTACATTCTACACTATAGACTAATCTGGAATAGTTGGATGGAAAAAAATTTGTTACCTACACTTCAACTGAAATATCCAGAAACACGCAGTCAGAAGACGGACACTTATGGCAAAGATGCTCACATTTTGCTTTCGAATTATCTGTTTCTTATCCCTGAAAATAGAAAAAAGAGAAAGAAAGATGGACAAACGTAGAGAAATAAAGCACCAGCTGTGCCTCTATTAACCATTAGACCAGAAGGACTACATTCTTTGCAGGTAGAAGGGGAAAATCATGCAATTGGCACAGGTAGAGGTGACAAATTTAACACCCACAAGTTTCTGACCTCTGCTACTGAAATTCCTGCAGAACACCATCATTCGTATTGAACTACCTTTAATGTAGCCTTTTCTTAGTGCACTGTCCAGAAATTTGTGTGGACAGAAATTCAGAAATAACACAACAAGAGAAAAAGATTTTATTTATTGCATATATCTTTTACCAACTAAAAAAACTATTGAACTCCATGCCATTGCAGATGCCTCTATTTCATCTAATAGACTCTCTTGTACCTAGTACAGCGAAGACCTCTAACTTTCAGCAGACATATTATGTGCACATAGAGCAAACACGCTGATTGACATAATAACTGCTAAGGAATGATCATATTTAATTGAAGTCTTGAAACAAAAAAATACCATTTGAACTTTTTGAACAGCACTTTATCACCTTTTAAAATGAACACCCTGGGTTTGTTCCCTGCACAGTGACATGAAAGGCCCAGGCCTGATTCTAATTCTAATCAGCCTAAAAGTTCCAGACCAGACACCATCCTGCCTCAGTCATCCTGACCAGGACTTTGAAAAAAGAAATAACTGGATAAACTCCAAACCTTCAATAGGCATGTCTCCACCCTTAATGAAGAAATTGAAGAGAGTTATACAAACTCAAATTGAGTTCCATAAATCAAATTGAGAACAAATATCCCAGATGTTGTTAATTTCAACGATATTACTGCTCATTCAGGGGATTTACCCCTGTCCTTGATCTCCAGACCAATTACGGATTTTTGCTTCTGTATCTCTGCTTCCATATTAGCACTTCCTAAGGGCCTGCAAGACTTACTCCATCTGAACGTATTATGTTTCCTTTAGTACATCTCTATTTGTATGGCAAGTTGCAGCTTAGTGCTCTCTTCTTCTCTTGAACTGTTCTCATAGCGCTGCTAGGGATTGTGATAACTGCTGTCATTCTCCTAGGGAAAAAAAAAAAAAAAAGAAAAAAAAATAGTTTAATTAATGTTTGAAGGAGAAAGAGTAGAAAGTTGGTTTTCCTGCATCTTACAAGGGCTGTGTATGTCTTGTAATTCTACAGTAAGACAGCTTTTATACCCCATGTGTTCTTTTAAGGATTACAACAATTTAAACACACCAGGAAAATTGATAGGGAAGAGTAAAAAACTTCTTAGCTAACACATATGCATGTTAATTTATAGTTCCAAACAGTAACCCTAACTACCACTAACAGCTCATAATTTGGAATGGATTACTAAACTTCACATTTTATTTGTGAAGTGTTGTTTTGGGGGGGAGTGAGGAGAATCGTAAGAACTGTATTTGTTACTATGAAATGCATAAAAGCTTGTGTATATTTTTTGCCATGTCACCGATATAATTGAGTGTACTAAATTACGCCACATAGTGAAGTGATAAACAATAGCATTACCTGAAACTGCCAGGCCACAGGTTGCACTTGTCAGCAGTCAATGGCAGCAGAGCATCCGATCTAGTCAACAACGCAATGGAAATTGCACAGCAGGTTCAAGCAGAGCATTGTGTAGCTTGGGAGCACCGATAGGTAAGCCCATCCTTCTCCAGAGCTGGTTGTATTAGAGTGTGAATAAATGAAGTGGCTTCATTGGCTCAGCGGGAAACTAGGGAAACTATCCAAAGTAGTTATTCCTGCATGTAGTATTTGTGTAAATCTCCCCCTCCTCCTGCAGGAATGGAAGTTGCATGACAATTTTGATAAGTGGAAGAACAACTGCAGTGGATAGTTTGTAATAGAGCATCATCATCAAATCTGTTTGCATTTTAAAGAGCCTTTAAACAGGTTGTTAGGAAAGACAAACATGGTCTTGTTTTAATAGTAAAGCTGACTCTATGGAAAGAAAGATGATAGCTAAGTTTTTGCCAATAATGCAGCACATTAGTCAAGAATATTTACCTAGCTGCAAGTATTTCAGACTTTTGAAATTTAAATTGATAATTATTACAAGAAATTAGGCCTGTTTCTCATATTATTTTGCTATTAATCTGCAGTTTTCTCCCCAAACAGCTGCAATTGCCATGTTGTGCATGAATACAATGTTTTATATTGCTCTTCTTCTGATCAAATCTAGATCTTAATTTTGTCTGCTCCTAATGGAGTATACTTAGAAAAATCTTGAAATCATGTTTTCAATCTACTAACAAATTTTAGTCAGGACTAATCAGAATCCAAATACCATGCTTAAAAATTATGACTTCATTATTCCGACTCCATAGGCATCTTGAAATTTTATTTTGATGTTCTGCAGGCAGGTGTTTAAATCTGTTCTTCTGTCTGTGGTGGGCAGTTCTCTTGTCTTGAATAAATACCAAACTTTCTTCTCCATCTTGTGCTTTTATCCTTTATCAGATTCAAGAAACTTTATGTTCCTGTTCCTAGATGTTCTGAAGGAGTTAATCCAGAATTCATTCTCAAACAATGATTTATGGATCAGGCTGTCAGATACCACAGGTATTGCCACCACTTTAAAGTAAAAGAAAGCAAGAACTCTGGGAGAAAGAAAAACTATTTTATATAAAAGGCCTGTGATTAAAACATTTCCTTGAGAGGAATAAGACCCGGCATACATTTCTTTCTCTGCTTGCAAAGACACAGACACACACTACTTTCAAGGTCCACTAGACTGGCTGTACCATCTACTGGATATACATGTTGATGGCATACAACCCATCCTGCTGAGGACTTTCTATCAAACTGAAGAGAATTCATAATATCACGTGCTACTGATAGTACAAGAAAGAGCTTGATAGTGTAGCCTAGTGATTAGATTGGTTATCTGGAGAGGAAGATTTGTGGTTGAAATTCCTGTTCCAGAGAACAGTACTTTAGTCAATATGCCATGTAATAGGGAAGATAGATATATATAAGAGTGGAATAGAGGTTGCCCCTCCTTTTCCTTCAGTATTTTGCTGGAACCAGAATTCTGCAGTTTTAACTGTGAATCAAGTCAAACTAGATTTGTATCCAAAGGACCAGGTCTATACTTGACTAAAAGGTTTAAATAGTCTCAGGTTCAAAGAAGCAGTGATGTCTCATTATGGGATCCAAGATTGCCCAGTCTTCCTATCCACATACTCTTGGAGATGGTTGCCAAGAGTACTAGAGTATTAATAAAAATGGAATTTATATGGCAAATATCCATAAGATGTACTTTCATGAGCTAAATGTGGATAAAATAAGTGTTTTAAAAAACTGAAGACTTCCTCAGATTTGTTCAGTTTTAAGATCTATGATGTCTCCTAATCTCCAAGGAAACAAAAAGATTTATTCTAATCTTGCTTATTTCTAGGATAGCTGGGAGAATTTCAGAAGAAGGGCTAGCTTTAGCTGAACATATGGTCCAGTTATACAGATTATACCATAATGAAATACAAATAGAAATGCTTGTGTGACACTTTTAAGAACAAACTGGCTTGAAAATTTTAAGAGCAGCATTTTTATTGATTGAACGACACAATGAATTCTAGCATCCCTCTGCATTGCCAATGGATAATTATGATTATTACTGGGAGCATGCTTTGACTGAAAAGCTAATCAAGTCTCAATTTTCTATAGCACTGAAGGGCTACTGCCCTCAAGAGGCCACATATGGATGCACAAAGTAATTTTACATCACAATTTTCATTTGCCTTAAAAAAAATTAATTAAAATGAACACAAATTATACCTATCACCCTCAAATATAATTAAGAGGTCACAGATCCATGCAGATAAGAAGTACTTCAAAAGGAATCTGTAATTCATACAGCCAGGTACATCCATTTTAAAGTCACTGGAACAAAAGCTTAAAAAGCTAGAAACAAAGAAAAACCTCTCTGACAAACTTGCAGGCTGAACTCCACAGATCATTACCCACTATTGCAAGAACATTATAAAGTGACTTGTAAGAGCTGAAATCATATGCAGATATTATTTCCAAATTACAGACTATGTCAATTTTGTTACTTCTAGGAAACATTAAAAAAGAAAAAAAAAAAAAAAAAGAAGAAAATGAAAGGAAACCCATGTTAATTCTATGAAGGCATGTTTTCTCAGATTATTTTCTCTGAATGAGTAGAACTGCTAAATATTTTAATTTGAATGTTTAAAATGTGTGCCACTACACATAGTTTAACGTACAGCATGTTTGATGTGGCTTTATTGATTTTCTCAGAGGCTGTTCTAGAAAATTTATCATTGTAGTAACCAAACACTTGATTAACTTTAATTTATATTCACAATATTCCTTTGAGATTACTGTCAAAAGTACATATTTCTGTTACTAATAGGAAAAACTAATAGACTGCTTTCTCAAGGTACTCTTGAACAGTCCAAATTTAAAAAGCAAACCAAATCAAAAGCCAAAAGACAGAAACTGCATCCTGAGTACCCTAATTCATTCCTACATGCCTCAAGACTGCAGGGTGGAAACCCTTAGATCTGCCACACATACCTACATCACTCGAGTAAATGGAGCAACCCTTCGAGAAGGTTAATTTCCACAGCTGGAGCAATCTCTGGAAGGATAGACATGGTTTTGTCATCCTTCCTCTTTTCCAGATCAGGCATGTTTTTTCAAGGATGCAACTATGGAATTTGTGGTTTTCTTCCTACTTTTACAGGCTGAGTGACAGCCAGAGATCTAGCTTTCCATCCCTCTTGAATATTTGTTTCCCCAGCCCTTTTCATAAAGCCTTTGCCCAAAGCTATTTCCACATCCTTCCCAAAGCCTTTGCCCAAAGCTATTCCCACATCCTTCCCAAAGCTGTGACAACCAGCATCTCCCTCACCCTGTGCTTTCTATCTGTGGGAATTCCAGCCAGCTTCTTTCTTTCATTCTGTATTCCCTGCATACCAAAGTTCTCCCATGTAATCTGATTGTGATTTGGCCATATGTCTTCCCTGTCAGCTAACAGATCCTAGCTAGAGGCAACTGCACATACATGTGATAAACAATGTTGGCTCCATCAAGGGTAAGAGTGCAATTTAAAGAAAGTCCAAGCACTACCTTTTAATATGGGAGTCTTTAGGCACATTGGCTGCTCATGTGAGCTCCTTGGAGCACCTTCTCCCAAGTGCATGAGATCTCCTGCCAACTGTGCTCCTGAGCACCCAGTCCTGCTTCTTAAGGTTCTCCCTTGCACGTTACCAAACTTCTTTCCACTTCTGCAAATACAAGGTTTCTGGTTCAAACTTTTCTAGATACATGAGAGAAAAAATTCATATAGTAATAAAGAAAAGCAACACACAGTTTCTGAACACACAATCAGTTTCTCCTTGAAGTTAAAGCTTGATATTATAGATGATTAGGTAAACTCACTCAGTGCTTAAAATTAGCTTCCATACTGTCAGACATTCATGGTTAGAGGTGGAAGACACAGATTTATTTAGGAGAAAGAGTACCGTTTAATTCATTTTGTATATAGAAATCTTGGCCTGAGGCCTCACAGGATGAAGACTGAATATCCTCAGGAAGCAGTAGGGGAAGCAGCATGCTCAGTGGAGGCAAAACATCAAAAAAAACCTTTTCTGAGTCTACTAAGCAAAGAGTTTTTCAGCAAACTAAATCATCAGCACCTAAGCAGACTAAGACAGAAACAAATGAACACCTCAATAAGCATGGAAAATTTGCTTCTGAAAAGCATGTATGTATTAAAGCCTTTCAGTGAAATAGCTGTGACAACTCATCATGAGTATGATAAGTATTCTAATCTTACTGTCAAAAACAAACCAAAAACCTGACAATGGAACTGTTCAGACAGCATGAAAAAACCCTTAACCTAATAGTTATTGTTTGTTAAAACTAAAAATTTGCCTTTTTTTTTTTCCTTTTTCCACAGGCACCTGCAGACTTTACCACCTGTGCCATCTGCAATAACCTTGCTTTAGACCATCACATCTGTGAATGTACGTGCACGATCCAGATCAATTATAGGTCACTAGGGCTTAATATATAAACTTGCTGACTGAAATGTGCCCACTTCAACTGGCAACACTTGAAACATTTATTTAATTAAGAGTGTGAATCACACCAACAGTTTATACAACTGCTTTCAGACCCCAGGAAGTGTTGCTATGAAGGTTGAGTGGGGCAATATGCATTGTGTAGTACTAAAAGTTCTCTATGTACCAGATCTGGGCCTCTTTACACTGGAAAACAGTGGTGACAAAACCATCTTCTGAATAAGAAGCACCACCTATTTATTAAACTCACAGACAGTTCATGCCTTGAAGCAACCCCTAGTATTATTTTTTTTCCTCCATCCTGCATTTGTACAATGCGTGCTATAAGGATTCACTTTATCTGGTTTACTAGATAAGTTGCTCTTCAGTCAACTGAGAAGAGACTGAAACAGCTTTTACAGCTTGTTACATACACTTAGGTAGGTCACAGAGAAAGGCATACACTCATTTTCAGCTGCTTCCTTTCAATTTCCAGAGCTATGTTAATTCAATACTCAGAAAAAGAAAGTGAGACACATATAGGACATTACTCACTATTTTGTTCCTCTTATGGTCGTCTTTAGTATCAAGGACACTGAGAAGGACAAAGTAGTCTTCATACGGCACTATTGTTTCATGGGCCATGGCACTATAAAAGCAGTAGTGTCTTCTAATTGATCACTGGTACTACATCTTTCCAATTGCAGTGTTGAAAACAAGATTGATGACAGCAAGGATGATTTAAGTTAGCTTTTACCACAACTTACAGAGAAAAGGTCGACAAGAAATTATTTGAAGTGTAGAAAGCCGAACTCAATCAGACAGTGCGGTTTTCTTGTTATTTGCTTTCACCACTGTAGCTCAGATTTCTAATTTGGGTTGCTTGCTATATGTTTCTTTGTCCTTCTAGCTTCTTTGTCATTTGGGGGTTGGAACTAGATGATCTTAAGGTCCTTTCCAACCCTAACGATTCCATGATCCTATGATTCTATAATATCTTTGATGATGCGAAAATACTGACTTGGTTGATTCCCCCATCATATAAAAGAAGTATTGTCTTTTCCAAAACAAACATCCCAACAGACTCTCATCCCACTTCTGTAGATAAGTACACACAAAAATGGCTGTTACTTTTGTGAGGCAGACTTAACCTTTGCATCTCTCACTATACAGCTGAAAGGGAAACAATTTTTTTTGTCCAGCTGCGCTTTTGCTGGATATCCAGTAGCCTGACTATAAAAGAGGCAGGCAGTGAGGGGTACTGTTTGCTTGGTTAGTTGGTTGGGGGCCAGGAGGGTTGTTTGTTTTGTTGTTGTTTTGTTGGGGTTAATTTTGTTTTGTCTGTTTAGGGTTTTTTTATATCAGCTGTGCTTATACAGGAAGGTAATTGCACTTCATTGACTCAGTCCCTTTATGAGTTCTGACGCATCAAAATGAAACCCATATACATGATCTTTCACAGGAAGCTGTGACGCATAGTAACTGGTGTCCAAACTGATTTGGACACCTAACTAGTGTCTGGATGATTGGTGATTGGAAGCACAAGATACTAACAGAAGTAAACATGCCCTAAAGGTGAACATCAGAACAGAGACTGCCCCTTCCAGCTTTCTCTCAACTGAAGTTGAAGGTGCAGCTTAGATATACAAGCAGCACTGAGGCAGCTGAAATCCCCTTGCTGGATATTTTCTGGCAACAGGGTGTTGGCTGGGGTGCTCTACTCAATAACTTTCTGGTGCTTTTACAAGCAACTTTTGAGCTCTCAGCTGTCACTTTTCCCCCAGTGGTTTGTTTTCCCATAGAACCAACGGTCTGTCCTTGAGCTTCCTTTTCGTCTATACCTTTCCTGTCCCAGGAGGCTTTTGTTTATTGAAGGCTGGACAAACATACAGCCCACATAGTAAAACAGCAAAAGATCCAAGTCTGAAGGACGTGAGCCATTCAAGAATAGCTTTTACTTTTTTGCAATGCACAGGGTTTTCAGTATGCTACTCTGTTGTTTTTCTTGGTCTCTGTTGTCAGGTACTAGTCTATCACCTATACATTTTGTGAAGTAGTTCACATGCAATTTAAAGGCGAAATTCTTCCCTGTTCAGAGCTACCTAATTCTTATATCTTAAAATAAAAATAAAAAAGAAAAGATTATGATGGAGAGATGTGAGAAAGCCATGTATGACCTTTCAGATTTTAACACAGGGTTTTGTTCTTCCTTTTCCTCTTGCATGCTGTTTTACTCTTCAGTCTAGGAAAAAACTCTCACAACACAAAGGATTGTGATGTTAATTCCATTTAACTAAATAAAAGAATGGCTATATTTTAACCTTCTGTCTTTAATTCATGGAATACCAATTATCCTTAAATTCTTCAATTATTTTAACCATTTAAAGTAGTTCAGTTGAACTTTCCAGATTTAATAAGATGTTATTTTCTTCTAAGAAATTACCCTGGGATGACCTAATGCCATAATTACATATGAAGCAAGTAAAATACAAAATACTGCTAGAGTTTTAGTAATTTAGTTAGGAAAGGAATGACAGATGCACTGAAAGCTTCTTTAAAATTTCTTCATAATTCCTTCACTCCATTAAATTTTAGGTATCCTGAGTATATCTTCATTATAGGAGGCTTAGACTCAACTTTGGCTTGTTTGGGGGTTTTTGTTGAAGCCTGAAGTTGGAGCCAACATCCCTAGCAGAAGTAACTGATGTTTTGAGAATTTTAGTCAAGATAAGGAGCGAAAGTGCCTCATTTTAATCCTGCTGGGGATGTTGTGGTTTTGTAGGCCCAATAGGGACCCTATGGCTTCTTTTGGAAAAGATGGAAATGGAGAAGTAAGAGGGAAAAGGCTGCATGAGATAGCCAAGACTAATGACATATTTATACAGTGTCATGGAGACAGAAAGCTGAACACAGGAAGTGACATACCAACGTGGCCATCTGAGAGAAAGAACAATATAGTTACTTGGTACGTGCAGTATGCTGTTTTCCTTTGCAAACAAAATCATCAAAGGGGAAACAAGTAACTTCAAACAGGAGTTTAAACATAAGTTGTATAGTTTTACCACCTTGTTAAAAAGCATTCAAGATATCTAGACAGATCCTATTCTCCACCTTAAAAGAAGCTGTCACAGATCTCTATGGAGACCTCCATCTCTGGCACAAAAGACTAAAGCCTTTTGCCTATGAGAAAGGGGAGCTGGTAAGTATTAATTGCCTTGGCCTCCAGGGGGTGGAATGTTAGTTTGAAAAATAGGTAACAGGGCATATCTCTTCAAATTACATGTATGGATATAAACACCTCTATATCATCTTCTCCCAGTCCATAAACAGAATCAATCAGCTTGAATTTCAGTAGGTAGGTTTCATCCAAGCTTTCAATTCATTACACACTAAGTAAATCACTAAGCTGCATAATGCAGACAATGCAGCCATACCTCTTCATTATCCCTTCTAACACCACCATAAAGACATTGGCCAGGACATGTGATAGGAGACGATTCCATCAGGATCCTATCTAAGAGTGTCCTTGGAGCAAAAAAGCAGTCACTGAGAATGACCCTGACTGGATCTGTGTGATATTAATTACCTGCCTAATCTAATTGAACACTAAAATACAGCCATGGTTATTTAGAGAAAGATTACAGATTCTCCTCAAACAGGTAATGAAATAACATACAAAAAGTCTTTAGCAACCTTAGCCTTTAGCATTTCCAGTTCTGAATGTAGAAATATTATCTTTAGTGTGTTTATATGGAAGCAAGATCTAGTCCATTGCTCTAGAAACACCAGCCCCAGCAAATCTAGGTCTCTCCTTTCAAAGGCCTGTCTGGATTTCACTAAAAGCAGCCGCACTATCCATTCGACACCTCTTGTTGCAGTCCTTCCAGCAGGTATGAAACAGTGGACTTTTACAACAGTAACATTTTAAAGCAAATTTGCACAGCTGTAAATGGTTACCCCATGTACAAAACAGTGATCCATTTTGCCTGTCCAAGGTGATGCTGTCTGGGCTAGAAGAGAAATAATTCTTTTTCCAAGGTATTCAAGGTGAAAGAGAAAAAGCAACCCATAAATTATCTGTTCTTCTCAGATGTGCAATCTACTTGCATTTTTTTAAATAAATAATCTACATTTTGAAAAATTTTATATAGTTCTTTAAGTTATTAAAATCTTACTATAGGATCCTTTAGCTCCAGATGCTATTAATATAAACAAACAGGTTTAAGATGCTCATCTTTGACAGTATTTTAAAGGATGCACACTGTATGCTTCTCCATAATTCAGTTCAGCCTTGGCACTACACACTGGCTCTTCAGTAACTAGCCAATGGGGTGAGAGTGGTCAAGAAAGCTTCATTAGTTGCTTTGCCTCTATGACAGTTAATTAATTACATTGAAAGAGTTTGTGTGTGGGAGAACAGAATAGTCCAAGCAAAGCACTCACAGGAGAGATTTTCATCACATTATTATGCTTTGTCGGTGTTGCTTTGTTTTTCAAGCTGGAATGGCTGCAGTATTACTTCTGAGAGAGTCAAGGGCATATCAGGATGGAGTCACTGAACATATGCATGACCAGAATCTGATCAATCTTATGAGGATAAGTACATAAAAACTGTCAAAACACCCCTCCAGACTGTGAGATATAGTATATTACTTAGTTATTTTTCCTAGCAGAGAAAAATCACAGCAGAGGATCAGATAGAAAACATCTGCTTTGAATTTAAACAAAACCATCTATGCAATGAGACAAGCTCTCCAAGAAGCAACTCAATTAATTGCAATTGAAATGAATGTCACAGGGCAGCTCTTCATACTCTAATGACATTGTGCAGAAAGGCTATGCTGAGTTTACGGTTAACTCATGGTCAAAGTGATATGCACTGCATGTCTCTAGAGACAGTGTAACTTGCACGAAGTACAGCTACAGGTAAAACTTGCCACATACATTATGTCTCAACAGCAAAATTAGTTGTGTCATTTACACTGTGTTACAGACTGCCAATAGCCTTGTTATAATTACCTGTACAGCATTTTACTTAATCTTCCTGTCACTTGTAAAAGGTGACACCACATAGTAGGAGGAAGCCTCCTTCAAGAAATATAACAAAGCAACCAGAAGCATAAATCTAAGTGCACATGCAATATAAGGAGGAGGGGGAGGGAAATAAGCTTACTTGCTTCATTAATAGCTATGATTTTTATACCACAAGAGCTTATTGGAGCATTTCACTGGATTGAATGGGTTAAACAAGGAACAGATATCTTTGTTATTTAATATTAATGATGAGCTATACTGACTACATATCTTGGCTAGAGAGTCTTTAGTTTTCCAGTGCAACAAAAGCATTAATTCCTGAAAACGGAAAGTTCTCATTGTATGTAAAGAGAGAGCAAAACAAAACTAGATTTTGTTATTCCAAATCATAAAAGGATCAAGCTTTGCTACCTCCTTCAAAGCTTCTTACCACCAAGTCCATTGCTAGTCTATGAGACCCATATCTATGTTTCCCTAAAGAGTGTGCTCTCCAGATGCATGAAAGTGGGTATCTTCAAGAGCAGAGGTGCAGATCCACAGTGGGCTTATCTAATCACCACTAGTTTACCAGTTGGTAGTTACCAATGTCACCACTAACAATAATGAACCACCTTTGCGTGCCTTGGAAGCAGATATGACTTTTTCCTACTGTTTTTCCTACTGAAACTTCAGCAGCTTTTTGCAGTGAACAGCTCTATACATAACTCATCTTCAAGAAAACACCGGTCTGCACACGGCAGGTATCCTTACCCAGTGTTGCAGGTGTTAGCTCTCTTGCTCAATACAGAGCATTTAACTTCTTCTGTATTCCCAACAAGCAAAAAAAAAAAAAAGTAACATGACTAAGAAATGAGAATTTGTCTATCTGTTCACCAACCACCACTCCCTTATACAGTACCCACTCACCTCTTAAGCATCCATTTTATCTCAGTGCACCACAGCCAGGCATGAAAGTGATTTGTTTAAAACCACAAAAACCTGCAAGAGAACCAGGAACTTACCCCTAGTTCCCTCTCAGTTTAATGCCTTACCTAAAGACAGTCTTCTTCCTCTGTAAAAGTAGAGGAAATATTGCTTATTTCTGAATAATGAAAATTAACCCCCCTTCCATGGGAAAGGACACCTCACCCTAGACCATGTCACCCAAGGCTCTGTCAAACCTGGCCTTGAACACTTCCAGGGATGGAGCATTCACCACTTTGGGTAACACGCTCCAGTGCCTCACCACCCTCACAGTAAAGAACTTGCTCCTTATATCTAACCTGAACTTCCCCTGTTTAAGTTTTAAACCCATTACCCCTTGTCGTATCATTGCAGTCTTGGATGAAGAGTCCCTTTCTGGTATCCTTGTAGGCCCCCTGCAGATACTGGAAGGCTGCTATGAGGTCTCCATGCAGCCTTCTCTTCCCCAGGCTGAACAGCCCCAACTTCCTCAGCCTGTCTTCATACGGGAGGTGCTCCAGTCCCCTGATCATCCTCGTGGCCCTCCTCTGGACTTGTTCCAACAGTTCCATGTCCTTTTTATGATGAGGACACCAGAACTGCACACAATACTCCAAGTGAGGTCTCATGAGAGCAGAGCAGAGGGGCAGGATCACCTCCTTCGACCTGCTGGTCACGCTCCTTTTGCTGCAGTCCAGGATACGGTTGGCCTTCTGGGCTGCGAGCGCACACTGCCAGCTCATGTTCATTTTCTCACTGACCAAGACCCCCAAGTCCTTCTCCACAAGGCTGCTCTGAACCTCTTCTTTGCCCAACCTGTAGCTGTGCCTGGGATTGTTCTGGCCCAGGTGTAGGACCTTGCACTTGTCATGGTTGAACTTCATGAGGTTGACATTGGCCCACCTCTCAAGTGTGTCAAGGTCCCTCTGGATGGCATCCCTTCCCTCCAGCGTATCAGCCAAACCACACAGCTTGGTGTCATCGGCAAACTTGCTGAGGGCGCACTCAATCCCACTGTCCATGTCACCGACAAAGATATTGAGCAAGACTGGTCCCAACACCAATCCCTGAGGGACACCACTCATTACTGGTCTCTAATTGGACATTGAGGCATTGACTGCAACTCTCTTTGTGTGCCCATCCAGTGAATTCTTTATCCACCCAGTGGTCTATCCATCAAATTTCTGTCTCTCCAGTTTAGAGACAACCAACATGAACCCTTCTATGATTCTATGTACATTAATTTCCTGTGTTCCCAGAATCTAGAATTGAGCTACTTAATTTGCTCTCTTGCCTATGTTCAAAGCAATCTTTCATAATAAATAAAAGGGAAATTCAGGACGTTCACAATGGCTGGAAAAGAATTGTGTTGCAGCACATAAATCAGCAAGAAGATTCTCCCAGAACAACTTGTTAGCAACTGATGTGGCATTTTTAGGGAGATGTCTGTGACAGTGTTCTTTCTGAAAGCAAAATAACCGCTATTTGCTAGAGTTTTGCCCTCCCCTGCTAAGTTAAGCATCAATTATATCAGCACCATTTAGAGTTACACAGTTTGGCACTTCTAATCCCTTGAAGGCTGCTCTCATGCCTTCCCTGCTTGCTTGCGTAAGAATTACAGGTTGCTTGTCAGCTTGAACAATTATTTTCCTATTTAAAGAGACATCCAAAAAGGAACTAAAAGGAAGAAGAAGAAAGGTTTCACCATGTGATATATAGAAATTGTTCCGGAGATAATAAAAAGAACAAGTTTATCCTCCCAAATCACCCTGAATTTGAATTGTATCTGATCCGTCAACACCCTATGTAGTATCATAACGTGGTCTTTCTGTAATCTTCCCAGTAGCTGTTTCTGTCAGCTTATTTGGTAAGTGACTAAGAAGTGGAGGGCTGTGGTCTCACAGGGAAAGTCTGACTTGTAAAACAAATTGCTCCCAAAAAGAGTCATTGAAAGATGCTCAGTGAACTGTGCGAGAATGAGCATGCCAGAACAACCAAGGCTCTGAGCTTCCTTACATCTCTCCAGCATTGGCTGACATCACTGGTGGGGCCCAGCGAGATTAGATGTAAAGGCACTTAAGAGATTAGTGCAGAAATATTAGATATTTTTTCAATTTTATGATCTAAGGGCACAACACACTCACATTTCTTCTAGATGCTCATAACTGTTCCCAGCTGTATATTTGGCCTGTACAGCTATAACATGGGTTTCATGACCTATTACTTCACCTCCAAGTAATTTCTATGTCAGATAACACTGTTGTTACAGATAGTGACAGTCAAAAAGCAAAATTAATATGGAATCTCAATTATGCCACAGATGTTACTGATGACATATCACTTTTCTGCTAGATTTCAAAAGGATTATAGATCAATTTGAAAAAGATATTCTAAAGGCACCTGCTGCATCCAGGGGGCCGGAAAATTCTTATGGAAAGAATTGACATACAAACTGCACAACTTGACTATATTATCAAAGTTCTGAGGAAAATAAAAATAATACAGATTTATACACCTGTTTTGAACACCTGCCTAAATGCAAAGCTGTAGTAAACCAGGTCACGGCAATCTGCATGCTAATAAGTATCCTGTCGTGCTACCAAAGAGTTCAGGAGGAATCATGAAAAGCATTTAATGTTCTTTGTTCTATTGCTTCTCAGCATGTTATTATAGCCAAACCTTCCTTGTCTTTTTTCCCCCCCTCCAATAGATTTAAAAGAATGTAAATGGTCTTTTTAATTGTTCATGAGATGTCATTTAATTTTCCTTTTACACTTAGAGTTCGTTCTTTTAATCAGATGTTTGGCCCCTTCCAGACAAATGTAAAAGGCTGCTTAGTTTCCTTTTTTTTTTTTTTTTTAATTATAATAGAAAACAGAACTTCAAAGTTAAATTATTAGAAATCTTTTATTTTTTAACATACTTGGGGGGTTAATTAGCATTTAAAAATGAACTTTTGTTTTCAAAGTCAAACTATCTGACCTCAGCTTTGTATATTCATTGTGAATCCGAATTCTCCTGAAAGAGACTGAGTTATGATAAATTATTAATTTTTTACCACCTTCCCTTTGCTGCCTGTAAACTACCACTGTGGATCAACACTTCAAAAAATAGTAGAATTAATGACCCTCGACCCTATTCCCACAAGGTGTAGATACATTTCAGTAGATACGGTGGTATTAACACCAACATTTTTCTTCCTTCTCTGGGCAGGAGAGCTGTTCTCGAACTCTTTTTAAACTGAGAAACAGATACTCGAAGTCACCTTTAAAGCAGTAACTGTACAAATGTCCTAAGTACAAATGGTTTCAGGAATTAGCAGGAAAATTATTACAAATATAACACAATGTGTTTTCAGAATATTAGATTCCAGCTTTACTGAGACTTCACCTAAACATTTCTCAGATTTAAGAACGACAGGAGAGACAGCACTTTTCTGAAGCCAGGCAAAGGCTAAAAGTACCTGTCATTTTAAACAGCAAGGTTATGAACACTGTAAAAAGAAAACAAATATTTAACTCCAGAGGAATATTCTGATGAGAAAATGAACATGAGCTAGCTTCAGTGTGCACTCGCAGCCCAGAAAGCCAACTGTATCCTGGGCTGCATCAAAAGGAGCGTGACCAGCAGGTCGAAGGAGGTGATCCTGCCCCTCTACTCTGCTCTTGTGAGACCTCACTTGGAGTATTGTGTGCAGTTCTGGTGTCCTCAACATAAAAAGGACATGGAACTGTTGGAACAAGTCCAGAGGAGGGCCACGAGGATGATCAGGGGACTGGAGCACCTCCCGTATGAAGACAGGCTGAGGAAGTTGGGGCTGTTCAGCCTGGAGAAGAGAAGGCTGCATGGAGACCTCATAGCAGCCTTCCAGTATTTGAAGGGGGACTGTAGGGTTGCTGGGGAGGGACTCTTCATTAGGGACTGTAGTGATAGGACAAGGGGTAATGGTTTAAAATTTAAACAGGGGAAGTTTAGATTGAATATAAAGAAGAAATTCTTTCCTGTTAGGGTGGTGAGGCCCTGGAGCAGGTAATCCGAAGAAGTGGTAAATGCTCCATCCCTGGAAGTGTTCAAGGCCAGGTTTGACAGAGCCTTGGGTGACATGGTCTAGGGTGAGGTGTCCCTGCCCATGGCACGGGGGTTGGAACTAGATGATTTTAACTTCTTTTCCAACCCTAACTTTTCTATAATTCTATGATTCTATAATTAGCAATGCCCATGTACACGTGTGTGTGTTTCCAGTGAGTGGGTTAGATTCTCAAGGAACTCTATTTTATGTGCAGTTTCAGACTTACAAATGAAAGACTAGTGACCTTAAACCAGACCTTACTTGCGGATATCACAAAGCACAGCACAATCAAAAACCAGGCGTAGAAATCAGCATGTGTTACCAACATGCTTGAGCCCTTACAAAATGACTAGCCATGCAGTACTTGCTGAAAAGTGATCTGGCTAGCCTCTGAGTTACATGACAGCCAGATAAGTTCAGATAGACATTGCTATCATAATGACCACCCACATTTATTTATTTAAACTTTCTTTGCTTCTGCATGTTGTTGTGGTTAGCGGACAGACTGGGAGGTTGTTGTAGACATTGTGGAGATTTGTGGAGATTTTTGGTTGGGTGGTTGTTTTGGAGTTGTTTTTTTTTTTTTTGTTTGTTTGTTTATCTGGTTTGGTTGGGTTTTTTGTGGTTTTTTGTAATTTTTTGTGGGGGTTGTGTAGGTTTTTTGTTTAGTTGTTTGGGATTTTTTTAGGGATCTACGGACAATAGCAACTTTGTATTTAGGGATCTATGAATGACAGCATTTTTTTTCTTCTCTTTCAAACATGATTGACTTTTTAAAGAAAAGACACGTCTATGATACAGGACTAGAGGTTTAGTAGAGAAACTGAGTGCATTGAAGTAGAAGGAGATCTAACACCACAACAAATATCTCCGCTGGTGAGTCTTTACCTGTAGGTTAAGCACTGGCCCGGCATCTTGTGATTTCTTCCATAAAGGTAGGGCAGCTGAGAGATGACATAAAAGGTTAAACCTCAAAACACCAAAGTGACCTGTGATTAACCAAGGTCCAGTAGCACAGTCAGACACCTACAGATAGACCTCATAGTGTCCCTTCAAGATGTGTGCAGGGATACATTTTTATCAGTGGAAATCAAGTGCATCACTAGAACCTAAACACAGAAATAAGATTTAATCACATGAAAATTACCTTAAAGATACAGTTTCTGTTGGGAGAAAAATTAAAAAAGAGTGAAAACTGCAGATTAATGCTGCTGCATGTTTGCTTGACTGACATCTTCAGTTACCATCCTGAAGAGAAACAAATCAGAAATATATACTACATTCCTTTCTCCTTGATACTAATTTGTCTTTCTCCTCTTTTTGCAGTTTTCCTATACAAGATTTTTCTTATTTTTATACAAATTTATCATGCAACAAAGTGGTTCCAAAAATAGTACACCAATTCTCTAAATTCTGTTCTATAGATTAAACTTGCATGCCCAAAAGAAGCATTCACTTAGATTAGTTATATTGTCTGAAATACGGTAAAACATATCAATATCTCTGTTTTTACAGCATTTTGTGCATAAACATGATGCTGATGAGGATTACTATAATACAGAATGTACCAGGCAAGTTCTTACAGGGTTCATAAATACATTAAAATATTTTTTATAGTATTTATAAAATCTATAAGTGTCTGTTCATTTCTATTAAGAACATTAAAACACAGTCTACAGCAAATCTCCTTATTTTTAGCACCGCAGAGTACCTGAGGTGTTTCATAGAAACTGCTCACTCGTATTCTACCTGTGATTTGAGGCGTCTTAAATTCTGCTACCTAGGGGCAGCAGAAATTTATAAACTGCTCAGGGTGCCTATAAAGAAGCCTATGTATTGCTTAACGACAAAATTAATCTGAAACCTTACTGAAAAGAGTAAAACACACTCCACAGTTTATTTGTATTTTTTATGTTAAAAAAAAAAAAAAGGTTTCTAACTACCTCTGTAGCAGATATCTTTCCAGTACTACCCCCCAGCAGTGGACAAATACAAAACTGGAAACAGAAATAGAATTTTCCACATTGAAATTATACTCTCACAGCAAAGCCACAGGCTCTGAATCAGTTTAGTCCATCCAGGAAATTAAAGGTCGAACTCAGCTGTGAGAAACAGCAGCCATTTTCAGGTGTGCTGATCACAGAACTGTCCTGTCCAAGTCATGCTCTACAATGGGATGACACTCAAGCACACCCTTCCTCCTCAAATTATGCTTTCCATGGCATGGGAAGACAGGCATGCAAGCCAGAGCTCAGAATATTAAAAATCATTACACAAAGTCAGTAACCTTAAAATGCTGAAGTTTTCATAGTATAACAAGGAACTTTCAAGATCAGTGTTTCAATATCAGACATACTAGCAAACCTTTCATGATTTCATGTGATATATCTAATATGCCTATTGCAAGATTCAAAATGCATGTTGCAGGCAACAAATTCTGGCTCAACCCTTCCGACACTGATTTGTAGAAGTGATTTCTGAGCCCCTACCTTGTAAAAGTAGGATTCGTTTTCCTCATGAGTTCTACTGAGTTAGCTAGTATGACTGACAAGCTCTGCTGGGAAAAGGACACCTGTAGCTGTGTTATCACTTGTGCTATTTAGGTGACTGACAAAATGTACAGCTTTTTGCATGTGGAGTACATAGTTTGAAATCAGCCTCAAACATCTTAATATTCACACTTTGTTAATCTTAGAGGTAATCTGGTTTTAGTATCGCAAAATCCAAAGATCAGACCATATGTTGAGAATATGTCTTCCCAATAGAGAAATCTCTTGTTTCAATATCTCCAAGCTCATGTAGTCATGGGCCCATTAGTCATTAATTGCATATTTTATAATCAAGCAGGGCATATAGGCAGATAGCAAAATCTGAATTAAGACAGCCTATAATTACTACAACAACAAAACCACAGAACTCATCAGAAAATCAGGCAGAGAAGCAGCTTATTCTAACCTGTTTTCAAACTACTCTGTAATAACTTGAAAGTATTTTCATACAGAGATTTGGTAATTCAGATAAGAAACAATGATTAAAGCTTTAGCAATTATTACTTGGAAGAGAATGAAAATTTTATGGTGCACCCTATTACCATTGAAAGAGAAAGCACAAATTTTTCTTCAAGCAAGTTAAAATAATTTTCATTTTATAGGTTTTAAATAAAATTATTTTTGAGAAACTTGTCCTTTGCATTGACCATTATCTACTAATAATCTTAAGTGAGAAATAACCTTTTTTTCCAACTCAATAACACCTCCTATATAACAGCATTGTCTCTGAATCTTTCTGCTTCTTTTTGTTCTCTATTTTTTTTTTGTGTTCACTAGTTAAAGTTTCTTACTTTTTCTCACTGAGGGTTTGTATAATGCCTTCCAGTATGAGGTTGCAGGCTTGACTGAGATTTCAAAGTATTACCACAGCAGTAGCTAAACTCATTTGACCATATATCTCTATTCTTCCCCTCCCATGCTCACCTCGTACCATGGCAGATAAGGATTCCCACTCTCTTTACAGACAAAACAGTACAAAGGTAATTTACTGAAATTAGCTCATGGAAGAAACCTGATAGCGGGAGACAGAAAAGAGATTACCTGACTTCCAGATATAGTAAGACTGCCACAGCACTGACATTCCACTCCTGCAGACTCAGTTACCATTCATATGCTTTATCCTTATTGATACAAACAGACCTTAAGTGCCCAACTCAAGGTCTTTCTGAGATGCAGTTCCCTTTGGAATTAGGAGATGCAGATTCCATGGGGGTTGGAGGACATGACAGGGGACAGCATGACAACAACAATGCAAACCAAGTAAACTTCAACACACAGACAGAAATTATTTATCAGATGACAGACACAAGAAAGTTTTCTGGAGCAGTCCAACGCCAAAAAGACATACTAAGACTGAAGATTAAATAAGCCAATTCCTGTGCAGAAGCATGCTAGTAAAAGCTAAATCTAAATGAGTTAAGATAGGCTGTCAAACAGTGAAGAACTGCATATAGAATTATTAATAAAAAGGTTAATTTGGAGCAACCTAAGTATTAGCAATTGACATATACACATCAAGTAGCTAGAATCATGGCCATTTCTGGTCTGGTCTGGTCTGGTCTGGTCTGGTCTGGTATGGTATGGTATGGTATTGTATGGTATTGTATGGTATGGTGTGGTATGGTATGGTATAGTATCCATTTGGGCAATGTCTTATTAGACTTAATGAAAAAAATTCCTATACATGTAAACATGTTTAAACTAGGAAAAAAAAAAAAAAAAGAAAGAAAGAGGAAAGAAAAAAAAAAAAAAAAAGCTGTCTCTACTATACTTTTAAAACCAAGAACATTCTACTCAGTCTGCACTTCCCCAAAGACCATATATACCCAAAGAATGTACAGCGCTTTCAGGCATTATCCCCTGACTCTCCTGACTGATTTTCTAACAGCAGGGTCAGGTTTTTATACATACTTGAATTGCACACATGACTTTGTAGATTGTTTTCAAGCGTTAATTTTACAGTACAGAGTAGGCCTGAAGTTTCTAATGAGCAAAATTTGCAAAAGGGAGAGGGGTACTACTGAAAATCAATTTTGATGCTCATTTACTTGTCATCACAAAGCCAAATTTTGAGATATAGGTATAAATTGTCAATAAGCAAGAGAATCATAGAACCATAGAACAATTAGGGTCGGAAAGGACCTTAACATTATTTAGTTCCAACCCTACTGCCATGGACAGGGATGCCTCACACTAGACCATATCACTAAGGTCCTGTCCAACCTGGCCTTCAGGCTGTTCGGAGGGGGGATCAAAACAACAAACTAACACATCCTGTGAGTATTTGCGAAGTTTTCTACTCAAACAGATATTTAGTTCATCCCATTTTGTACAGGTTGAATTTCTGCAAGAGTAGGTTAGTTTCAAGTATATTGAATAGGATGTAGCTGCCTGGATTTTCCTGGATATCCTGGAAAAGGTTGCGTAAGGACCACTCTAGCCACATAACTGGGACAATTTTAAAGACTTTCAGCATTGCTTTCTGGCTCCTGTGGATGGAGAGTATCCTCCTGAAAGCAGATCTGTCTCCTTAAATGAAGTTGTTGAAGCAAGTTACACTGAGGCTCACCTCTGCCAAGGATCTGGAGTCCTGTGCTAGGAACTGTGAAGGCATTTCTAAGTGGGAGACCTTGACTTTCAGGCTTATATTAGCTTGAAGAAGTTCAGGCTCCTTAAGTTCTTCCTGAAAGGATGTTGTAACTACTGTTTAGCCTCAGAATTGTCTTTCTTCCCTCTCCTCATCCTCCTCCTTGCAAGGTCTCTGACCAAAACAGCACCATATTAGTGGATCATAGACAGTGCCTCACTCCAAAACTCAGTTTCACACTTCTAGTGGTAATTTGTTGGAAACAGGGGTTTGAGCCAGCTTAAAATAAGAAACTAAATATCATCTAACTCACCAGCAATCTAAGCACCTGGCTGGTTTTGTAAGCTGATATGTTCTTTCTCACTAAAATCCATTTTAGAAGCAAGTTACAAGCACAAGTAGGTTTTGTAGGTAAGTCTTATCTGTCAGTGTGTCTTCCGTTTTGATAAAACTAACTTCAAAAGTTTGGCAGAGTAGCAGTTGAAAATGTTCATACAGCTGATTGTTCTAATAATTCTTACTGTTGCATCACATTTTTCTACTGGAAAGGAAAACTGAATTTCCAGGCAGCTCTGATCTATAGTGAAGTTTGGTTCTCTGAAGGCTCCAATCCATTCAAAAATCCCTGAAATGCAATTCTGTCCTTTCTGAAGAACTAAGGTTTTATCAGTTTTTAGAGGCGAGCCCATCACAATCCTAGAAGTTAAGCACTTAAATTTCTACTGGTTTTACACAGAGCTTGTTTGTTCTTACCTAGACTACTCTAAAAGCAGTTTAATCCTTGTTTCATTAATCTCCCCAAATGAGTGCAATACAATATAATCTGGTTTTTTTTCAGTCTCCAGCAATATAGCCTTACTGTCACCACAGTTAAAGAATCCCATGCTAGAAGTCAAACATCTGAAAGCAAGCAAACAATGCAGTGGTTCTGATTTCGCACATCAATCTGGTTTTGCAAATATTAAAGGAAAAAAAGTAGTTCATACCTCAGTTCTAGGGAATCTCTCTTTGCCTTTAAAGCTTGGAGGCAGCAGTCCAGATGAAAATGCAACTGGAAAATTTCTAGCTTGTTTTGAACCATGAATTATTAGTGAAAAAGTGTACTAGGCATTAATGCAATTCTATGGAAATAATCAAAACATTATATAGCTTAGGACAACTTTCTATTTTTATTTTAGATTTATGAAATTTATGGGAATGCAGGCAGTGCTCAGCCTGATACAAAGATAAACTACACATTCAACTCCAAAAATGCCCTATTAATTTTATTCAGTAATTTAAATTAACAACAATTCAAGACTTCTGGTCATGTGGTTGTCAAGTTTTGGACATTTTTAACTGGTAACTGTAAGCCCTCAACTAAATTTATTGTATTATCAGACCATAAATTGATCTATTTCAGTGAATACATAATTTCTGAACTGGTTAATTTCCCAATTCTGGGAAGAATCTTTAGGGAACACAAAAAGGTAGTTCTGATGACAAAATCTCCCCCATTCTGACTAAATATTACGTAACAACATGATGTTGTTGTAACGAATAAGACTATTACAAAATGGACCCTACAATAAATATAGATTGTTTACATTACTATTCTTTTCAGCACTCACATCGGAAGAACAAATAATAACAGTAAGTGCTGCTGGAAGAGTGTTCAGCCTGTGTAAATGGACAGCACTCTATCGACTTCAGAGAAGTTTTGCGATTTACATCAAAAATCAGTTGAGATGATTGTGAGCTCTCAGCTACATGCATAATGAGAAGGGAACTTGATCTGAAACATGGAAAAGGTTATGTAAAATGAAAAAAAAAAAAAAAATTTATGTACCAGAAAAATAAAGTGCATATACCAGATTAAATGGGAAATAAAGATGCAGTCATGGCTTTCCTCATCCTCTGTCTATAAAGCTGCTTCTCAAGAACATTAGTTAAGTTTCAGCATACATTGGGCAGTTTTTCAACAGGATTTAGTTTTCTGTATGGATTTCCTGGGCTTAGCACCTTTTAGTGGGATCTGAATACATTTAGGGTCTCTAATGGATTTCCTCAGAGCTGGCGTAATTTCTGTCTTGTTCACGAAGCCTCACATACTCATAGGACAGATGAGAAAGAAATTGTTACAAATATAATGTACCATCAGCTCTGAAGAGTGTAGCCTCACAAGTTACTATATTACATGATCAGTGATGAATTAATTCTTGATCTTCAAAATATCAGCACTAGGTATCCCCTATGACCGTGTATCCCAGCAAAATTCTTGAGAAAAACAGAGCTTGTGATAATCTGGATCCTTGAAACTCATTCATCTTTTTGTCTCTATAGCCACTTTTTCCTAAAACCTTCTGTAACAGACTTGCAACAGGCAGCTAAAACAGATGAGTTTTCCAACAGCACACTAGCTCACCACCTTGAGCTCCTCAGGTACCAGCACAGGGACTGCATGTCTCCCCAGGTCACTCAGCAGCTATCTTGCCAGGCAGCCCAACAGCTGAGCAATTTGGGCAGCAGTGAGCCTCAGAGACCTAGGCAGCTAACGTGGGTGGTGACGGAAGTGCCTTCCAAAATGTCTGGTAGCCAGCTTTTAGCCAGAAGCACTCAAATAGTTTTGCTACCCAAATAAAGAAATTGATAGATTGCATCTATTTTCTGACAACACTGGAATGTTTTAGTTTTCCCAAAAATCCTATGGTTAGTTTGTTGTGGGTTTTTTTTGGTTTTTTTTTTAAGCTCTGAAGATTTTGTTCCCCAGTTAGATTTATCTACTTTCCTGTAGCCTGTCTGCCCTTTCTGATGTGTTTTTATCCACCTGTATTGCTTTCATTTGTGTACTGCCTAGCAGAACGAAGCATTAATCTTAGCTGGGAGATGCAAAAAGTATTGTAATGTGAACAAGTAATTATTATTATGAATATTTAATCAGGAATAGGATGAGCCTTGTCTAATATATACAGCCCTGTTTCAATCCCTGTGTAAGATGACATGAGGTCAGAATCCATATTCATGATATCTTCTTGTTCTTTTTTCAAATTGCTTCCAAGAACAAACCAGAGCTATAATAGGCCAGATGACTTCCTTCTGGCTAGATGCAGAGTTATTAAAAAATGAAGCATCAGCAAAAAGCAAGCACAATCACAGTTCAGTTCCTTCAGAGAGCCACAAGAGTAGGTGGGCTGCTCCTTACAGAGATGGGAGCCAAGGGCTGAGTGTGACAGCAAAGTGGGCACAGGCAGCATCCTCATCAACAAGGAGCACAGGACTGTGGGATGCTGAGCACAGAAAACACAGGGTGTCTGTTCAGCAGCACTAAGCAGGATCAGACAAGAGTGCAGATCATGAGGCAAGCCCATAGGAATGAGGCAGGCCCAAGGTCACACCAGAAAGTCAGTAAGTCAGATCAGGTCAGGATCAAAGTCCATGGTCAGCCACAGGCACAGCTGCAAAGTAGCTGAGACAAGGATCAAAGACAAAGGGCTGAGCATAACCACAACTCTGCAGTAAGAGAGGGGCTAGGGGAAAGATGTCTCACAGCCGGTTCTCCCACAGTTCTTTTCCAAGATAACACACCACACCAGAGCTAGCTTTGTGCACAAGAGGCTAAATTCTGGTGAGAGCTAAATTCTGAGAAACTGTGTCTGTACAAAGCTGAATCCTTCCACCCTTCTGTGGTCTCAGCATTAGTGAGGAAGAGCACTCACCGCAAAAGACATTTGTTCAGATTAGGCATGGGAAATATTTTGCAGCCCTGTGTACATCTGTAGAGATGAATTTACCAGATCTCCAGGGATGTAAATAGGATCTTCAGGGCAAGAATTTTTCATCTAATTTTAAATTTTCTTCCTCTGTTTTAATTAAACTGCACACAGTGTCCTGATAAACTCTGATGCCATAAGGTCAGCCACGGGCTCTGGAGCATCATTTACAAGAGAGATTTTATATCACAAGGAAAACTCACTTCACTATTTGCATGTCAGCTGATTTCCCCCATTCCCCAAGGTAGAACTTCCTTCCAGTGAGATCAAGGCAAAATGCCCTTTGAATTTGAAGAGGCAGGGATTTCTCTCTCTCGGTTTGTCATCCTTGGGAGGGAGGAAAAGGGTCAAATCAGAGTTTGCTTCCACTGCCCCCTGATATTTTCACAATTCAGGAGCAAAGCCATCACTACAGACATGGTGAGATTTGATACCATCTGCAGGGGAAAAAAAAGAAAAAAAAGGAAAAGATAAAAGCATGAAAATCTTTGTGCTGGAAGGGACTGGACCAGGTTGCTGACAGCCTCATCTAGTCTGGCCTTGAACACTTCCAGGGTTGGGGCAGCCACAACTTCTCTGGGCAACCTGTGCCAGGGCCTCACGATCCTCCTAATAAAAAATTTCTTCCTTGTGTGTAATATGAACTTACTCTTCCTTTAAAGCTATTAGCTTTTGTCCTGTCTCAACAGGTCTTGTTAAAAGTCTCTCTTCCCCTTTCTCAAGCCCCTTTCGTATATTGAAAGGCCAAAATAAGGTCTTCCTATGGCCCTCTCTTCTCCATACTGAGCAACCCCAACTCTTTCAGCCTTTCTTCACAGAAGAGGTGCTCCAGCCCTCTAACCACTTTTGTGATAACTATATCTAAACACCACAAAAGTTTTGGCAAAGCTCCTACTGTACAGAATCACAGAATCACAGAATCACAGAATCCCAAGGGTTGGAAGGGACCTAAAAAGATCATCTAGTCCAACCCCCCTGCAAGAGCAGGGATGTATAAGATATTCTCATTCCAATGCTAAAGCGATACTTTGTGATGGCACAGTGAAAATAGCTATCAGTTTTATTTGTGATATATACAAAAATTGGAACACGTTGGTATTACCATGGATTTGAATCACTCCCTTAATTCTTCCTCCCTGAACTGTGTTTTTCTGCATATAGAAAATTTTCTAGCTTCTGCTACATACTAATATGATTTGTATCTCCAAATATGGTGTAGTACTCCTGCTCATTAGGTAATTGATATATGAAAGCCACAGAATTGAAAGGGGATGAGGAATAACAACTTTTCTCTATCCATAGTTACAAGCTTCAACCTGCTTGTAGGTGCACCAATTCACTGCACAGGAGGATATGCACCCATATGTCAAAACCCCAGTATTACACTTTGGAAAAAGGGTTATCTATATCAACTTCATTAACTAATCTGTAGGTGCAAGCATGCTAGTGACAGGCATGTGCAGTGCTTTGAACATTTTTAATCTGAAGTCTGTAAAACAACTAATTTTTTGCCACTGATGTCCTCTGATCCTTCCAGAGCTGCCTGCTCTTGCAGCACTTTTTGCAGCAACACTACACATCTTCAGGTGGAAAAATTAGTTTCATGAAAGAGTTCTGCAGTACAGCCATAAATGTGGTAGTCTGCAGGTGACATAAGAGTTTACACATTAGGTACAGTTGGAAACTTCAGCATGTGGTGCCTTAATTATAACCCCATTTGGAGCTATAGTGGAGAAAGGTAGATTTGAGTTTCATTCTTTTCCTTAAAGTGCTTAGGATCTGATTTTCCTTCCATTTACACTGGTGTAAAGTAAGGAGAAATCTATTAACATTACTGGGTTTTCATTAACATAAAGCTGGTGTTATGAGAGGAACAAAAAGAAGTGTTACTCTGCAGCTCAGCATTTTCATCTTGGAGAGTTCCACTGGCAACCTGATCTAAACGCAAATACAAGTTGGCTTTGACTTAGTAATACTGCCTGTCATGGTTTAAGCCCAGCTGGTAACTCAGAACCACTCAGCCGGTTGCTCATTTCCCCCCTTCTTCCCCCCTGCTCCTGGAGTGATGGGGTGGAGAACTGAAAGAATGTAACTTGCACGTGTTGAAATAAGAACAGTCCAGTAGCCAACATATAACACAAACCACTGCTGCTGCTGTCACCAATAATAATAATGATAAGGGAAATAACAACGGGAGAGAATACAACCGCTCACCAAATGCCAACTGATGCCCAGCCCGACTGAGCAGTGATCTAGCCTTTCTGGGTAACTGCCCCCAGTTTATATACTGGGCATGTCGTACTGTGGTATGGAATACCTCTTTGGCTAGTTTGGGTCAGGTGTCCTGTCTCTGCTTCCTCCCGGCTTCCTGTGCCCCTCCTCCCTGGCAGAGCATGAGACTCAGAAGGTCCTTGATCAGAGTAAATATTACTGAGCAATAACTAAAACCATCGGTGTTATCAGCGTTGTTCTCAGACTGAAGTAAAAAACACAGCACCGCACCAGCTACTAAGAAGGAGAAAAATACTACTGCTGAACCCAGGACACTGCCTTTCAAAGCAATTTGGTTTCTTAATTGCAGAATCCAGAACAACATACTTCTTATACATGAGAACAGGTTGTGACAACCTAAAACTGAAAGTAATAGTGCAGTTACAAACTGTTGTCTTTATAAAGAAAAAATATGGTTTAATAGCAATTAAACAGAGTGCTAGTGTTTCATCTTTTCCTTAAGAAAGTAAAAAGGTGCGGAGTGCAAGTCAAGAGCTGCAGATGTTAAGATTAAAGGTACAAGCAGAGCTGTCTGGAATATTTAGTCTCTCAGAAGTATGAGTCATGGTAATATATGGTCCTAAGGATTGTGTAAAAGAAATCAGGTTGGCTTTGCTGAAATTTTGTTTTAAAAGACACTTTGTAAATAACTCCAATAAAGCCAAAATGACTGTTCTGCCACTTGCAAAAGGAAATAGCTTGGTCCAAATTTAATTTATTTAAAAGCTGTAAAATAAAAGAAAGCAAACAGAAAAAAAGCTGTTTGTTTCACTTATCCAGACCAGTATTCTGGATTTCATTCCAACTTGTAATGACAGTGAGTTTATAAACCCTTGACTAATACTTCTGCAGGATTAATATTTTTACTTGATTTCTTTTTTTTTTTTTTTTTTTTTTTATTGCCAGACACAAATACCTTTTCAAGAAAAATCCTTAGGAGAGTTAAAATTTGGGGCTTGCATAGATTTGAAGAACAAAAGGCAGCAGTAAGGATATTATTGACATCCTCTGTAACACAAAGACCTGTGCAGTTATTTCTACACCATGCCAAAATTCTTGCTTGAATCACAGTCTCTCTTCTAGAAAGGTTTAGAATCTAAGGGATAGAGAGTCAAGATCTTTCTAGACATTTTAATGCAACACAAACTGTTGCTCTCACCATCAAAAACCATACTTGTTTTTTCTGTCGATATATCCCAATTTACCTGCTTCAGAATGGCACCTCATTAACCTCTTGTATGATAGGGTTTTTCCATTTATCTCATCATGTCCCAGAAGCCTTTCAGTTTTAATGAAGACTGGGATAACGTTACCAAATCTCACGTTTGAGAAATATCCTTCATTTGCTTCAGTTGCATACATTACATTTGGCAGAGTCAAAATTCATGCTGTTCAAGTAGACTGTTCACTTCTCTGTATGGGTTTGTATGAGTATTTGTCATTCACTACTTCATATTATGTGACATCAGCAAGCTTTGCCATCACTATTTCTGCATCTCATTTCCAAGCATTAAACACCCACTCAGTTGTTTACTGAAAACATGTTCTCTTTTAAAGTCACTATCAAAGTCCCACAATAAAAATCAGTCTTTGCTAATGACTCAGTTGACAATCTACTCATTAATAGCATTTTAATATGGACTACATATTTGATCACAAAATTTGGCAGCCTAAAAAAGAGGCTGCCATGTCAGACAACATCAGAAACATCTCACAGAATTCATATCATATTTATATCTAATCTCTGTTTCTCTGTCTTGGCATAAACCAGCAACTTACAAGGAAGATGTATGTAAGCACTTGTTCCCACATAAGTCTGTGGGAGTTGGTGCATTTGTCTTAGTATGACAAGTTCAAGCCCTTAATAAGATCACATGAAGACACAGAGACTTCAGTGTGTTTCAAAATTTTCAGTGCATTTTGGAATTTGTTTAGAAATTTGCCCATTTACTGCAGATTTCCTGCAGCCCATGTATCTTGCTTACGAATTCCAGCTACAGCTTAAAATCTGGTCTAGCATCATTCTTGTGCTACTCCATGATGACATAGTATCTTTGCACTGTGGCTGATAATGCTGAGATACCATGGACGTCAAATGGATGATCCAGCAGGGCTAATGACTGTCCATATAGGTTGCTAAATTACTATGGGCTACTGCCAGGAGAAAGCCTATTCAAATAATATTTTATGTAGGTTTTAAATGTCTGTATATTTGTTAATTGATCTCTGTTAGAAAATATATATGGTTTGGAACTTTGGTACAGTGAGTAGGGGGGATGCAAGAGAGATAGATGCAGTTTATTTTCATTTATTTCAGGCATTTCAGTTGTATAAAAATATTTTTCTTAGCATTAGCATGTTTTAAATGTACCTGTATTGTTTTTTTTTTTTGTCTGAGTGACATCTTCCTAGGTAGTTAGAGAAAAAGTTAAAAGTTACAGCTTTAGGTTGTACAGCTACAGGTTGGGCAAAGAAGAGATTCAGAGCAGCCCTGTGGAGAAGGACTTGAGGGTGTTGGTCGATAAGAAAATGAACATGAGCCGGCTGCAGTGTGTGCTTGCAGCCCAGAAAGCCAACCGTATCCTGGGCTGCATCAAAAGGAGCGTGACCAGCAGGTTGAAAGAGGTGATCCTGCCCCTCTACTCTGCTCTCGTGAGACCTCACCTGAAGTATTATGTGCAGTTCTGGTGTCCTCAACATAAAAAGGACATGGAACTGCTGGAACAAGTCCAGAGGAGGGCCACGAGGATGATCAGGGGACTGGAGCACCTCCCGTATGAAGACAGGCTGAGGAAGTTGGGGCTGTTCAGCCTGGGGAAGATAAGGCTGCATGGAGACCTCATAGCAGCCTTCCAGTACCTGAAGGGGGCTATAGAGATGCTGGGGAGGGACTCTTCTTCAGGGGCTGTAGTGACAGGACAAGGGGTAGTGGGTTAAAACTTACACAGGGGAAGTTTAGATTGGATATAAGGAGGAAATTCTTTCCTGTTAGGGTGGTTTGGCCCTGGAATGGGTTGCCCAGGGAGGCTGTGAATGCTCCATCCCTGGCAGTGTTCAAGGCCAGGTTGGATAAAGCCTTGAGTGGTACGGTTTAGTGTGAGATGTCCCTGCCCATGGCAGGGGGGTTGGAACTAGATGATTTTAAGGTCCTTTCCAACCCCAACTATTCTATGATTCTATGATTCTATGTGAGAAATCAGAGCTACAGACCAATTTACACAGCTTGATTAGCAAACATTAACAATTTATGGGAAATGTCTATTCTAAGATTAGGCTCTTTTCAATCCCTCAAATGGTGAAAATTACTCTGTAATATAACAATAGAACAGGTGACCTAACAGAAAAAAACCCTCATTGGTTTCCATGCTGGCTGCTTGCTCAACTCATTCAGTCTGAGGTGATCTGCAGAAGCTACATTAACATTTTACCAAACAGCAAGTATGAGTCCTTAGGCACCTAGAGCCTGCAGTATCATGATGCACCAGTACAGCCTTCTTACATATATAGCTAACCTGATGGCAGCCATCTCCAAACTTTCACAGCCCTGGGCTCCTGCAGCAGCCATGCTATGCTGCAGCTTCCAGATCCCACAATTTAATTGTCTTGGCTCATAGTAGCAGCACACTACTCCCAATAGCATGAAACAAGCTCTTAAGGACTCTGGAGTCTCCAGTTTAAACACAGGCTTTCAAAACATCCCAGGTACCACTGACAGAAAGCTCCCCAAGATGACCAGCCACGAGGCTGGGCAAGAGCCCCCACAGGCACAGTCATGCTCCAGCCTCTGCTAGTCGGGGCATGCTCATATGCTTAATGAACTTCAAATTCTGCAAACTGAGCAACCAGCATTCGCACTTTTCAGTTTCACTCCTATTACTTTTGCCCAGCAGACAGGGGAAGTGCCCTCCGTATGGGGATAGCAAATGGGAATGCAAGAGAAACGTTTGACAGTGTCATGGTGCATGCAGAAAGCTGGCTCATTCTGAAACCAAGCAAAGCCAGCACTCAGGATGAACAGTCTCCAGCTTGGAGGATTTTACTTAACTCGTTGCTGGTTAGCACTAACCTTTACTTTGCAGATTTAGGTATTGGGAAAGAAAAGAAAACAAACCATTTTAAAAAAGGGTTAGGGAAACACCTTTCCTTCTCCTTCCTGAAGATCAGTTCAAGTCCAGCTCCTCTCCTTGCCACACTCCTAATGTCATATTGCCTCAGTTTTGCCCTGCACTGCACTCAGCCCTTGGATTTGACAACGGGAGGTTTGGGGTAGCTTTCTGCCTGCCTTTCCTCCATGCCTCTTTCTTTCCTCCAATCCACCACTGCTCCTTTCATGTCCCTTCTCCTCTACCCCAGTAGGTTGCAGTCCCTCAGGGTTACTGGCTCCCATGAGTGCATCCCCAGCCACATCTCCATAATGTCCCCTTCTGCATGTCCCTACTATCACCATCTCAATATATATCTCAAATATATATACATATATATATATATATACCTACACAGAAGTGTTACACATCCCCTTTCCCTCCTTTGGCATATAACGGGCCCTTCACCATGGTGCCAGAGCTGGTCAGAACTAGCAGTGATGTGCTGGGGACTGCCCCTGGCATCCTGCGGCCCTGGGTGTGATATGCCAGACCTGCCCATCTCCATCAGGCGAAGTTCCACTTGAGCCAGAAGGCTAGTGCTGAGCTGACCCCTCCTACTCAACACAAGGCAGACAGAGGGGTCTCTCAGTGAAGTTGCCCTCTCTGTGCCCAGCCTAGCAGAGATGCTGGTGTGAGTGTTTGGCCTGAAGGCACTTGGTGCAGCAAAGATGAAGGCCAGACATCGGGAACTAACATGACGCTCAAACACATCCAACTCTTGCAGAAGTAAAATTCACATTGTGTAGTTTAGCTGTTGCTGCAGCAACACACATCAAATTCTGGGATTTCTCCCTCCATTGATATGTTTTTGTTATTAAATTTTAAATGAGAAATCCAACCATAACAATTGTATCAAATTTGGATATGAGGTATTATTATTTACACCGTTCAATAAAGCAATTGATTCCAACCAATTGTGCTTGAGCTTTCTCTGTTTTAAAATAAATGGGTAATTCATCATAACCAGGTCAATTTTTTCTCAGTGTGGAATTTAGTAGGGGTGGGAAACCGCACTTCCCCCAGCACTGAACCCTCCCAAGGCATGAGAGGCATTCACACAGCTAAACATCTTTGTATGGAGCTGTTCCAGACCACTCTGCAACTCCAGAGGGGTTTGAGCAGTGTAACCAGGCATGAGCAAACAGCATTGGGTAGCCATGGGATAGGTTTTAGTAACTAAGCAGAAAATCAAGGAAAGAAGCTTTAAGAGTTAAAGAAACCTTTGCATTGTTTGTAAGAGTAAAGAAAAAGTGTGCTGATCTTCTCCCAAAGGTAAAAGACACACAGGGTTTTACCCTCAATATATATACCTGCTCTTTCTAAAAACATGAGTGGACTTTTTTAAGCTATATATGTCCAGGCCCTGAAGAGAACATGGGAGGGGGAAAACACCAAACAACCTCCCTTCCCTTCATTTCAATCAGCCTGTCGCCTCTTTTCCCTTTTGGGAAAAAAAAAAATACATCCAGTTTGCAGATACTTACTTTCTACCAGTATTGAAATGAGCTGCAGCACTCATATTGAATCCCTACCCTAATTCAGTATCCTCTGTACAACAGTGGTTATTAACAGAGGACTAGAAGAGAGATTATGTGAAATAATTCAAGTCCTGGGTGATTCTTCCTTAGGTGCTTCATTGGTGCTCTCAAATACCAAGATGGGGCTACACCAAACTCCAGATGAGTGCTCCACCATAGCTAACCCAATGCTGTAAAAAAACAGAAATGACCACATGATTCTGACACCAAGCTGGAACCAGGCAGTGTGATGGAGGTTTGGGAGACCTGCAGAGAACAACTCTAAGCTAGAGCTGCTCTGCAAGTGACTGTGATCAAATACATCTTAATGTGTGAACAAAAGCCAGGAGCATAAAAGGGAAACTGAAGAGAAGGTGACTGTTTTGGGTTTTATTTATTTGTATTTGGTTTTATTTCCAATTGGTTATTCAGCTCTGCTAGGTTAATTCGGAATGGCTGTTTCTTCCACACAACTGAAATGCTAGATCCACTAAAGTCACGTGATACTTCCTATAGGCTTCAATGAGATTTCCATCAAGGTTCAAAACAGGTAAAACCAAGGATCTGTGAAATGCCCTGTTTTCTCAATACAAAAATCTACATTAGTCACAAACAATCAGGTCATGCTCCTGGGATGGCAATGAGATTGGATTACAAACTCCTCTACCCCACTCTCCAGTCTCCAACATTGGCTGCTAAAGAAAATTAAGGGAAAAAATATGAGTAGAAGGATAAACAGAAGTTGACTTTCCCTATCATAGACTGTAGGCATCTGCCAAACACTGTACTTCCACAAAAGCCTTGAAATAATCTGATCTTAAATTTATACCAGCATCTATATTCTAGGCCATTCTGTTTTGCATTATTCATTCGTTCAATGTAGTTCCCTGTCCATTCAATCCATCAAGTCCAAATGAGAGAGATTTGGGTAAGACAGTACGCAGATTCCAGTATGAAATAGTCATGCAATCTTCAGCGGTTTTACTTTTACTTCTGCCTTTGCTCTGCATCTACCATTCCTAACCTGGAAGGTTGTATTCCTTACCCTCTCCCTTTATCTCACCAAGAAAGGAAAGAGAGACTCCCCAAAACTCCAACAACTTCTTTCCTCTTCACAAAAAATGCCTTGTACTTACCATCATTATTTACACAGCCTGTATGCTTGGATTCTTTCAATATGTTAGTATTGCCATAAGTGGGTACATATAGAAGCAGAACCCTTGCTTCTATATTTTCAATGTGCGTAATTCAGAACTGAATATAGTTTTCAAAGCAGAGTCATTTAATTGGTATAATACATAATTAACCAACTGTAGTTACCTTTTTGTGTTACAAGTATAAGCTAAGATTTGGCTTGCATCTAGAAAGTCAAAGTCAAGTTTCAAGTTTTCCTGTCTTTGAAATAGTTTGATGGACAATGTAATTTTTTGGTTTAATTAATCTTGCATTCTTAAAGGCAGTGTGAGGTAGCACTGGCCAAAACCTCAGCTGAAATACATTGGAATAAATTGAGTAAAGCCAGTGTTGTCAGATTAAATAGCTGCAGGGGTGTAGAAACAAAGAATATTTAGATGTTACCTACAGGGACACAGACACAACTGAAACTATTAAAAAGCATATAAATCTCTGCAGTGTGCACTCCAGCTTTCTGAGGAGGAATGCATAACTAGAGACACAACACACAGACATCTTTTTTGTCTCACATTCTAATCATCTTAGCTCAGATTCTTTCAGAATGTGTGAGCTTCCTCTCATCCCTTTCCCAACAGAATATTACAGTGCAAATCACCTCTGATTTTGCCTGAGAGAATTGGTAAGATTTTTAAGTGCAGGCAACCAGGACAACTAAGATAAATTCAGTCACCATTGTGAGAATTATTAACCCAACCCAAGCCCAAGTCCTAAAATTAGGACAGCACCAGTATCAACTAATTCGAAGTGTGCTATAAATGTGCGCTTTTTTAAAGCTCTATATTTGACTGTTTCACGGTTAACTTTATAAAAAGAAGAGAGCTTTATTTCTAGGAAAACTTTGTGTGAACACACTTTTGCCCCTGCTTACATGGGAACAATGATATTTGCTACTTACATTATCCACCACTGATTGTTCTGCTTGAAGTTTTCAGACATCCAAACTGAACTAACAACAAATACTGGATGCAAAAAGAAGCCAGCAATCAGAACAAGTGGACTTAAAGAGGACTGCCACACTGAAAGTTGTTTGGGCAGACTATTTGGTAAAGTCTTGCAAACAGTAGAAGATTCCAAAATGCTAACCAACTTGCAACCAGAAAAGAATTTCCATCAATTTCCTGGTACCAAATAAATTGGCCAAATTTCATTGCAGGGTTTCGGAAATACCCTTCCTTAATAAGTAGCATGGCAACACTAAGGAAATATGACCTCTCCAAAATCTTTCTTTGGATTGGATAGACATCTTTTATCTTTTTTCTTTCTCATCTGAAATATGATTTAATCACAGCAAGATAGAGAGCTCCTCTACAAAGCAGGTTCTCTTTCTTCTGCTGTTACCTGGGATATTAATGTGCCTTAGCACACGAGGAGAGCTTGCTCTCCTCTTTTACTAGGTCTATTATCTCTATGCACATAGGACCTGCGCAAGTTGGTCCACAGATCAAAAGACCAATTTCAGCTTCAGCCTCTTTACTGACTTCTCTTTCAGCTGACTAACCAGATAAAACCCAAAAATGCTGCAGTAGTTAAACAGTGGAACGATACTTCGTCTCTTATCTCCTATGGAAGTATCTTATTCAGTGTGGAAATGCAGACTAAACTGAATCTCTAAGATCCAAAATATACATATATATTTTCTTTTAACTGCATCCTTCTTGAAGTTATCTTCCACACTGGAAACACATTATTTCTTTAAGGAAGCCTGTGATAGGAATTGTTCACTACTTACTAATAGATCTTATTCATGTATAACATTTGACATGTGGAAAATATTGTAACAAGTAGCACTTCATTGCATGATATTAGCTGATGTGTTAAGTCCATCAAGTTAAATTGGAATGCTGTCTTATCGTGTAAATTAACTTTGGTAAAAAATCTGGTAAAAGTTTAGAGGTTACCTACCTAAATTTAAGTTCATGCAGCCATGCTTTTGATCCTTGTTAGAAGCATCCTCTGTTGATTCTGGCCTGGGTCTATAATATCAGATAAATCCATAAAAATTAGGAGAATTATAGCTCTTCAATACACTGGGTCAGGGACCAACATACAAGGATACAACCCACAGAACATACAGAAATACATCTTTCAGGCTCACACCTTTGGAATTAGTGGAGTGAGACATTCATGTGTTTTTTGTGGATCTGGGCCTTACTTCAGTTGGGCAACTGATTTAGGTGAGTACCTATGCCAAACAGCTTATTTTTGCAAATGTGGTCAACTAACACCAGTCCTAAGTAGGGAAAATTAACTCAAAAGTAAATGACTTCTAGTATTTTACTCATCTCATTCCATGTGAAACTGTCTTTCAATGTGTATCTTATCTGTCTGTCTTATTAAAATATATGCAGCTGGTGTTCAAGGTATTTTTTTCTCCTCACAAAGATCATCTCTTACTGCACCTGTTTACATGCCATACATTACATCAAAAAACCCAGACATCTCAGGATTAAAATGTGTATTCCCATATTTGGCAGTAACTACTGCAGTAGGAATAGAATTGACATTGTGGTAATTGGAATGGACAAGTGTAAATATTTAATCATTTATTATATCTGCCTCCACCCCAACAGTTAAGCAGTATGGGTCAGACTAACCCACAGATTATTATATCATTATGGCATTGATTTGCATTTTAATTACAAGATTCAGTTCTAAACAGAAAGGGGAAAATTCCACAACTATGGAAGGAAACTTTCAGGCACAGCAGTTGTTTGATATCAGCAAGGCCAACAGCAACACGAGGCGAAAATGTCTCCCTGCACTAAAACGCACGAATACCAATCTGCCTTTTATTTTGCTCCTTACAGTGAACAGAAGAGTGAGAGTGAGCAAGTGGCTGCATGGTATTTCGTTGCCAGCTGGGATTAAACCATGACAGGGGAAAGAATATTATAATATGGGAGAAAGCTGGCAGGGATACTTCACCCAACAAAGGCCAGAAGATTCTTCATGTAAACAGTGAGCATGCAGAGCCAGACTTCAGGGGCAGAGAAAGTAAGACTTTTTATGGGGACCCAGATTAGATTGTATAGCAATTGCTGTCATTTAGGAAGCCACCAATTTAATGGGTTGAAAGTAAGACTGGAGAAAAGGGCTTATGCTGAAAGAACACATAAATGGAGGAAGGTACAGGTTTATAAGCCTATTTTATTTCCACCTCACTTTGTATTTTCTCTACCCTTTAAGAAGTTTGCTTTTCTAGTTTATATTTGATCTCAATGACTAGAAATCTCACATTTAAAAAGGTGCAGGAAATCTAGCTCAAAGCTCTGGGCTCCTAGAGGATCATAGCAGTGACACCTTTTTTTACTTCAAAGAAAATATCTATAAGCCAGTGCTATTTATGCCAAACAAATCTGAACCTCTATGGAAGGGTTTCTCTGTTCTTTCTGCTTATTGCTGTGCAAGTTTCTTTCAATTACAATATATTTGCTTTATTATAGAATACTCTAGACAAGGAGTTGAACCTAACCAGAAAATAAAAAAAACCTTGTTTTACTTGTCCCTGAATCTTGAGATTAAGATCTGAGTCTCAGAAATGGTCCATATTCAGTGGATCAATATATATTGATCTTTGTGTATACTTTAATTAATGGATAAGAATAAAATTGAAGCTTAAATAAATAAGCAATCTAGTTTTTACTACTGTAGATACTATGTATCTTTAAATCAAAGCCAGAAACAGAAAGGCTCATCTCAGGCCATCAATCCAACCTGTCCAGATCCCTCCTTAGAGTCTTCCTATCTTCCAGCAGACCAACACTCCCAGCCAACTTGGTGTTGTATGCAGCCTTACTGAGGGTGCATTCAATCCCCTCATCCATCATTGATAAAAGTATTAAAGAGAACTGTTCCTAACACTGAGCCTTGGGGAACATCAGTTGTGAGCAGCTGCCACCTGGATTTAACTCCATTCACCATCATTCTTTCAGCTCAGCCATCCAGTTTTTTACCCAACTGGTATGCTCTGGATAAAGCTTCCTACTCAGATTGATAGGAAATACCCCAACTCATGTACTGTTTTACAAACCTGGAATTCTGCATCAAAAGGTAGCAGAGACTATTGGTATGAAACACTGAAGCAATCAGAAGGAAGTCGTACGCCATTATTTTTCTAGTTGCTTTGAAATTGCCAGGCCAAAATCCTTCTCAGGGACTGGTGCAGGTGTGTGGGATCCTACCTTGGATTTGTGAAGAGAAGCACTGAGAGGGTTTCTTCTACTATGCTGTGGACAGAGAAACAGCGCTTTGCTGTCCCACCTTGTTCCTAATGCTGGCCTATGAAAAAAAGACAGTGTCCTAAGAAACTGGAAAATGATGTAGGAAGTTACAGCATTTGAGTAAAAAAAGGAAAACTCATCCTGAAAGTTTCAGACTAGCATAACAGCACCTCTCAGATTTTATCTGTGCACATAAATTTGCACCAAATCAATTGAAAGTGGAGAGTTTTAAGCATTGATTTAAACTGGAATAAATCCCTACAGATGCATGTTTGAAACTGGAATATAGTGCTTCAGCTTAATTCAGTAAGCTACTGAGTTCAGCTTAGTCAATATTTTAGTTATTTTGATTTAAATGCCTGAAGACACCTCTCCAGTGTGTTCAGCACCTAATCTGCTATTAACAGTTCATTTTAAAATTCAACAGCACAAAACAATCGATTCAAGGCGAAATCAACCAGCTGCCTGTAGAAAACTCTTTTTTGTTTTTTGTCATTTGAGAAGTAGACCTTCGCCTGCCTGAGAAAGAGATTTTGCAGGTCAGAAGCTCAGTGAAACCAACACTAAGACAGATGTGTCAGCAGCAATTTAATTCAAGTTAATTCAGAAATCGAAAAACAAAATAGTCTCAGCTGATTTAGTTAAACTTGTTTATTAAGCTTTTGAGAGCAAATATATCTGGAAGAGGATAATATTCCAACCTTGTTACAGAGACAAGTGGCTTTTAGATAACATGCAGCCAACTAATGAATAGTTTTGCTTATCAGAGAACTTAATTTGGCTCTAGTGTTATCATTTCAACTAAATAGATAATTTGCTTTACATATGAGCTTGATATCGTAAAACTTCATAGCTATTACTGCATGCATATGTTGCTAGGAAAAACAGGGTTTGTAATTACCCATCTTAGTTATGTCTCTATAATCAAAATGAATGCATAAGTTTAAAAAACCATAGAATCATAAAATGGCTTGGGTTGGAAGGGACCTTAAAGATCATCTGTCTCCAACCCTTCTGCCCCGGGCAGAGACACCTTCCACTAAGACCAAATTGCTCAAAGCCCCATCCACCCAGGCTTGAACACTTCCAGGGATGGGGCAGCCACAACTTCTCTGGGCAACCTGTGCCAGTGTCTCACCACCCTCACAGTGAAGAACTTCTTCCTTCTATCTATCTAATCTAAACCTACCCTCTTTTAGCTTAAAGCCATTGCCTTTGTCATATCACTACATGCCCTTGTAGAAAGCTCCTCTCCAGATTTCCTGTAAGTCCTTTTAGGTACTGGAAGGCTGCTGTAAGGTCTCCCTGGAGCCTTCTCTTCTCCAGGATGAGCAAGCCCATCTTTCTTGGCCTGTCTCCATAGGAGAGGAGCTCCAGACCCCTGATTGTCTTCATGGTCTTCCTCTGGACTCACTCGAACAAGCCCATGTCCTTCTTATGTTGGGGGCCCCAGAGCTGAATGCAGTGCTGCAGGTGGGGTCTCACTAGAGTAGAGGGGCAGAATCACCTCCTTCGACTTGCTGATCATGTTTCTTGTAGTGGAGCCCAGGATACAATTGGCTTTCTGGGCTGCAGATGCACACTGATGGGTCATGTTAGGTTTTCCATCAACCAACACATCTAAATCCTTCTTCTAAAGCTGCTCTCAATCCAGTCTCTGCCCCACATTATCTCAGCACCTTCTGCAAATTCCAGGGGAGAAAAGCTTTCTGTCCTAACGTCACACACAAAGTTCTGCTAGTCTGGTTTTCCTTTTTAGGAAAACTGAGATGCTGATAATCCAAGGCCAAAATTTTCCATGTCACCTCAAGAATTTTGAGAACCAGGCGCCATTTATTTTATCCATGTCTCCAAGCAGCTATGAAAGAATCCTAGCCTACATAGCACAAACAGTGACAACTATTCCTGGACTGCAGGAAACATATGGACCCTGAACACATTTCCTTTCCACTGCCACACATTTAAATTTTAATCTTGCTGTCTAAGCTAGACAAGAGGCAGTGTTTGCTCATACAGACATGAGAGAATAACAATACATAAAATCTTATTCGGACAATTCAGAGAGGCTTCTCCAAGGCTCTGTATGGTAAATAACCAGTAACACTCCTCTTTGTGTGTACTGCTGGGGGAAGGCCAAGGCTCTTCATACATATTAAATAAAGCTATTTACAACAAAGAGAAATATCCCAGTATAGTGTTAGTTTTCTTCCTGAATGTTATTACACTTCAACGTGTGATCTTTAGCCTTTTAAATCCAAGCCTTGCTCACAGCAGAATGAAAGATATATTCACTCAAGAGGCAAGCTCAACAGCCAATAAACTATACTAAGCAGGCAATTCTTACAGAAAATATTAAATGTTGAGCTCCTAATGCTCTTATTTTATATCCCCAAACATGACCGTCCGTACCACCAGATGCAACAAGTTCCCATTGGCTTCATTGCTCAAAAATGTGTAGTAGAGTGTTATTTATAATGAAATAAAGTAAAATAACACATCCCAGATTCTAGAACTAGAAAGTTAGGCCTGAAGGGGAAGGTCATCTGTGATCATTTCATCTCTAAATTATCTGCAATAGTTTGTCTTATCTGCCTGACAGTGTTTTATGTTATGGTATGTTTTAACTGGCACTGCTTACCTCTGGTACATCAGATTTTCACGCCACTGGCTTAATTTGTATTCTTTCTGAATTTTCCTCTGGGGTGTGGAAACCTTTCACTTCCATTTTAAATTCTGCATTTCTTCTGATTGTCTACTCCCACTCCTAATCCCTTTTTATCACTGGTCAAAGGGTATACCTCCCAACGGCAGAGCTGTATCTCCAGCTTCTCTAGATTAGACTGGTTGCTTACTTACATCTCCTACTTCCCATGCACTTTGTTTAAGAGAGATCCATGGTCTTGAACCAGACCAACACAAACCAAAGAAGTCCATTAGTGATCTAAGGTACAGCTGGTAAGGTGAAAGGTGTAGTGATTTTTCAGGTACTCTTACCACAAACTCTACAGAGCAGATTTCTTTGAAGGGCTGAGCACCGTGGCAGCAGGATACACTGAAGTGCAAGGAAATCAGTGGAGAAAAACCTAATTTTTTTCCCACTAATGCAGTGCACACTTCCTTCATACTCTTTGAAAACAGCTCATCTGTGGGACACATTAAAGTCTCCTGTTATCCTGAGAAACAAACTTCAGGAGTTATGACTCAGACTCCTGGTACATGTCACAAATTTAAAGCTAATTTCACAATTCAAGTGTTTTTATAAAGATGATTGAAACCATGGGAAATGTTACACTGCTGTTAAACAACAGAACTTTTAGTCTGGTTCTCTTTCAAACCAAGATACCCCACAGGTCAGAAATCTATAAAAAGAGACAGTAGAAATTATTTGTTGCGGAACTACTAGCATATTGTTACAAAAGGCCTTTAGCAGGACTGAGTATCAAGCGCGAACTTTTTTTTACAATACTGGTAGATGATGTAAGTTATTAACCTTGAACTGTATTTACAAAAGTTAATAAAAAAAATCTAACTCATATCTAGTTGCAAAATTCTTCTAAGAGCACTCTGTGAGGATGTTGAGGGACTTATTAGGTGATCTTGTTAATAACACACAAGAGCTTGCAAACAAAATATTTTCATACCATAGTTGAAAGCATCAGCAGATTGCCTCTTGAGACAGCAAAGAACATTGCTGCTTGTCTTCAAAAGTATAAGCACATTCAGCACCACACGGAGCAAGGAAATCATGACATATTTGGCACAACAGCTCTAGAGAATGAGGCCAACTTTCAGGTATTCTTTGGAATTATGCCATTTTAACTCATCCTCAGAGGACATACATATCACCAATAGGGTTAATCACCACAGTTACCTCCCCAACCCACTTTTAACAAAATTCCTTGAAAGAGCAGAACCACTGAGAATACCATGTTTGTTCCCTACAGCTATTTTCTAAAATGCCCATAGACATATGATAGTCAACTAGTAGGAAGATTAGATATAAGCAGTATGTCTTATTTGAAGTTAGAAGTTGTTGTGCAAGCAGGTTTACCAGTAAAAGTTCTGCTGTCAGATTTACCTAAAACCAGAATCCTATCATCCCCAGCACTATGCAGCTTGCATTTTCAAGAAGCTCTGTGATGATTCAATTGAATCATTGCCCTCTTCCCTTTACTTCAGCCAATTTCTTAATAGGAGGGAGTTCTTCAGGTCCTCACATGATCTATTTAAACCATTGAGAAATATTGTCAATTTCACTGATCACAATATGTACATAAAAAGCCAAGTTAAACTATGTGTTAACTTTCTTCATCCATGCTTGGTGAATTAGATCAGCCTCGTGCGATAAAAACTGTGTCTGAATACCAGTTTACTGGCTTCTCCATGAAAACATTAGGTTTTGTAAACCTGCTTATCAAGTGCAGGAGAAAACAGTCTTATACTGTCTAAGGTTGGATAAGGCTTTGAGCAACACATGGTCTAGTGGAAGGTGTCCCTTCCCATGGCAGGGGGGTTGGAACTAGATAATCTTTAAGGTTCTTTCCAACCCAAAACATTCCATGATATGATTCCATGATAAGTATTTTCTAGGTAAGTTAAATATTTAAGGTTTACATCATTAATCTGAACTATACTGACATGAACAGCACATCAATCGCTCCTTTCAGAAGTCCCTGCACAATAGGACCATGGCAGAGAACAAAGTTTGCTAGAGCTCTCAACTATTACTGAGCTGAAGGTGACATTAAAAAATGTCAGAAACCACCATTTACCACATCTTCAAACCTGAAATTTAATTCATAGAAACAAAACATTAGAAGGGACAGGGATGGGGAGTCTTCATAAATAAGATGCTCAAGTTCCTTTGTGAATTAATGGGAAGCTGGAAACATTTAGGCACCTAAATATCCCATCTTTGATTTGTACACTTATAGAAGTTCAGAGGGGATGATGATGTAGTCACTATAACCTCACAATCCCCAAACTGCCAAGCCTTTGGGAAGTCCTGTCTGCCCCTAGTTGTATTTGTTACCAAAGAGTAATTCCCATCAGAAATTTGAAATTACTCCAGAAAACACACTGTTAATCCCCTTTCCTTTAAACATTTTCTGTGGCAAAGGCAGAATAAAAAGTTTAGATTAAGTCACCACAGCAGCCCTGTATCATGAGGATTTTCTTTATATAAGAGAAAGAAAAAATAAACCTCTTCAGCCATCTAGGTATGTGAGTTATAAAAGTTTTGTACTCTAGCTTTGGGAGCAGAGGGAAAACTTTATGCAGTTGATACTTTTAATCTGCATACACAATATGGCTAAAGAAAATTGAGTAATGTTATATATAAAAAACGCTAACATTTAATTAGTTTTAAATAAGCTCACCCATGTGCAAAACCAAGGATGACAGGTACAAATCAAGACTGTGTTGCATACCTAAAAATCTATGAAGAGCCACATGCAAACATATGGACAACATCAGAAGCAGAAAATTCAGCCATAAGGAGTCATAAATCTACGAAGAGCAGATTAATTAGACACATGGGAGTGTTAAATAGAAGATAACACATGATTACAAAATGAATCATAGAATCATAGAATAGTTAGGGTTGGAAAGGACCTTAAGATCATCAAGTTCCACCCCCCCTGCCATGGGCAGGGACACCTCACACTAAACCATGAAGGATAAAAAAGTACTAAAATTTTCAAATGGAAAAGGACCAAATGGAAGTGAAGATAGTTTAAGCACTAAAAGAATGAAAATCAAATACAGAGTCATAACCTGTTGGTAAGGGAGGGAAAAAAAAACCCAAACCCAACTCTCTTGACAAGTACTTTGGTTACCATCATGGAAAGAGATTAGAAAATTTTATATGCCAGAATTTCTAAGATCACACATATCAGCTGAGCTGTTGAGAAGAACATGCACTGGTAAAGCCTGCTATGCAAGTGAACATTGATATGAGAGGGTATAACATATTTTGATATGGAACAAGAAAATGAGAAGGGGTAATAATGGGAAAAGAAGTATCTAGGAAGAGAATAAAATGAGACAAACCAGACTGTAGAGTAAAAGAAAAGAAAAATTACAATACAGTCAATGACAAATTAGGTAAAGTATGAAGACTTATCAATGTGGTTAGCCATAAGGCCAAGTCCTAAGATACCTTCAAAAAGAAGCCAGGTGATTAATAGAAGTAACTCTGGGGACATATAGTACTTGGTTAGGTATATTTATTTATCTGAGATAAGCAAAGAAACGTGCGCAACATATAAAAGTCTCCTCTGGTTGTAAAGGCTCCACAAAATAAAGGGAAAGAATAATTCATTGGCTATCTATGTGTCTAGGGCAGTTGTTCAGCCAGATCAACATGTGAACAGACTACATGGGCAGTTTCCCATCAGTGTGGAAGAAGGACGGGAAAGTCCATTCCAGCCTGGTTCAACATCTCCCATGTACAGCCACTTGGTAAGAGGTAATTAAAGACGTAATTGCACACCCTGAAATATCAAGCAGGAAAAAAAAATCACATTGTTTCTTAAGACCAACATTTCATCTCAGACAAAATTATATATTTTCTTTTTTTAAATCAACATCAGATCATGGTTAGTCACAGAACAAGATTGCAGAAAAGTTTTCTCATACAGTGAAAGTTATTGTTCATTAATACACCTTTCCCTGGTCAATTCCACTCAGACCAGGTTAACATTTTAGGATGGATTTTTTGGTGTTTTCTTTTTTTTTTTTTTTTTGTTGTTCTTCCTCCCCATACTTTTTACAGAAGTTGATCAATTGAATGACCAGATCATTATCAATTTATCATAATTCAAATTACTTCTTCCAAATGTGCCTCAAATAGCTGCTAATATTTAGGATGTATGCTCCTGCTCTAAAGTATTAGCACAGCAGTACATTACTTTCCCCTTTCCATACCCACAACATTTCCTTCTGATTCTTGCTACCATATGACTTCCTGAATCAAATTCCAGGCAGATTTTCTTCAAGCTTCCGCCTACGTGTTAGTTATAGTATCAGAAAGTCAAATCTCCTGTAGCCTTTGTGCTATACTTGTAGCAAATGCTGGTGCTGACCTTTAACCTTGCAAACCCGGTTAAGTGACATATAATACCTGTTTCCCCATAACTTACCAACCTTATGACAGAAGAATGATTTGTAAGGAACAATTCTACCTCCTTTTTTATTTTTAAATAAAAAATTCACAGCCCATTCTTTGCGACTTTTCTTAACCTCAGTGTAAAGTTCATGCCTCCGTTTTTCATCACCTTATCACCTTCCAGTATGAATCATAGATGGTTTGAGTTGGAAAGGACCTTAAGATTGTCTAGTTCCAACCCCCCTGATATGGATAGACACATTTATGCTCACTGAAGTAGTGAGATCATAAAATTGTAATCCTGCTTTTTGTTCTTTGATGGAGTTCTTCCAAGTTTAGATCTTACTCCACACAGAATAGTAAGGTGTTTGATGTGTTTTTATTCTGACAGTGAACTGACAACTACCTTATATCTTTCTCAGGGAATGAAAGTTATAATAGTGCTTTTACTCTCCGCTGCAGGACTGTCGTGGTTTAAACCCAACCACAAACCTCGTTTACTCACTCCCCCCCTTCTTGCCCTCCCCCTGCTCCTGGAGGGACGGAGAGGAGAATCGAAAAGAATGCAACTCCCACGGGTTGAGATAAGAACAGTTTAGTAACTAAGGTATAACACAAATCACTACTGCTACCACCAATAATAATAATGCTAAAGGAAATAACAAGAGTAAAGAATACAACACCTCAACACCAGCCGACCGATAACTCGCCCCACTCCCCCCAGCCGAACACCGACCGATACCTCCTCCAACCCTGCAGTCCCAACCCTTCCGGGTAACTCTCAGTTCCATCCTGGGCATGACGTGCTGTGGTATGGAATACCTCTTTGGTCAGTTTGGGTCAGGTGTCCTGTCTCTGCTTCCTCCCTGCTTCCCCTCCTCCCTGGCAGAGCATGGGGCTCGGGAAGTCCTTGGCCAGACCAAACATTTGAGCAGCAACTGAAAACATCGGCGTTATCAGCACTGCTCCCAGGCCAAAAAATCAGAACACAGCACTGCACTAGCTCCTAAGAAGGAGAAAAATGGCTGCTGCTGCTGAACCCAGGACAAGGACTCCAGAATGGTTAAAGAAGGTACAAAATGTTTTAAGGCACAATTAGTACCAGCGTTGTAATGTTTATTATCAAACAGTAATTTGTCAACCCTGAGAAGTGCAGAGCAAGACACAAACAGTGAATCCAACAAGAAGGAAGTAAAACTGTCTGCTGTGATACACAGAATGGACATTCCCTCCACAAACCTGAGGACATGGGAAATGGGAAAAGCCAGTCTAAAACTAAAAGGTATGCACTAGTAGTGAACAATAGAATTTATAAAGACTGATGCAAGGAGCAGAAACAATATAAATCTAGGAAAAAAGGAAAGGTGAAAAGAGTCCTAAGTAATGGCAGCTATTGTCTTAGTGTATCCTACTGTCAGGCAGAACAAAGTCATGAACAGATTAAAAATTAAGGGAGCAAAAAACCCCAGGAGTTACACATATAATTTAGGACTTTCTTTAAGTCTCGTAAAGCAAAAAGGGAGGTGACATCCTCTTAAGCCAGAGAAGCAGTAGAGCTTCAGGAAAAGCCAACTCCAGACTCCTCCAATACAATTAAGATATTAGAATATTTCTGACAAGATTAAATTTAGTAAGAGATGGGGCCAATTGGTCAATTGGGTCAATTTATTATAAAATGTCATTTCAGGGCATGGTTTGAGAAGAAGAGACTGGATGAAAAAGGTTTCACCATTACCATATCCAGAATGCATCTCAGTTTCAGCTCAGGGCAGGGGGTGGGCAATGTAGTGTTTGACTGCTACATCAGAAATTCCCTGTGTGAAACATATCAAGGAAATTGTGCCTGGGGTTAGTGGTCTTTCAAAGAAGGTCTTTATTTTCTCCATCTCTCTGCTTACACTCTTACAATTCTCTCCACAGAACAATCTGCTTTATTTCAAGCTTTGTTATGCTTGTTTTGTAGCAGCTGAATTAAACAAATCCAAACAAATGCACACACATAAAACCCCAAACCCAACATTACTACACTGAAACAAAACACTTAAATAAGGTTGACTGTCAGTCATGTTTAAGAGAGAGTTACATGCAAAAAGTTTCATTACATGCAGTAATTTATTACATACTATGTTGCTGTGTGGACACTTAATCCGTGGGAGATGCAATATAGAAGTCAGAATTGTAATAATTAGTATTTAATACCAATTTTCTTTGTTTCAGTATACATTCATAATACTTTGTACAGTAGGTTATTTTACCATTAAAAAAATTCTGTGCAAGTATATGTATACACAGAACAGTTAGAGGAAATATAGGATTTACTGTCTGCACACAGTGTGACATATTTTGTTAAAACTTTGAAGTAGCATTATGTTAAGCAGAATGTATTACGATGCAGAGATTAAAATGCATTTTCAATTGATTCATATTTCCAATTAAATTTATGGGCAGCAGAGACATAATAATATCCACAAAATTGTAGTAGATATGATAATAGCACCCAACTGCATCTGTGCTGTAAAAAGTATAACAGTGCACTATCACTGGCTCTAATTACATGCTATTCTTTACAGAGTGGCAGGTGGCCAATGAAATGTAGATACAAAACCAGAATACAATCAGATGAAGGGAGATGAAGCTGTTATTGGCTTTTAGTTATGTAAATTAAGAATTTTATTCAACAAGTTTAGTCATCCTGATGAGTGGAAACATTCATTTGGAAGACTAATTATACAGTACTTACTATGATTAGAACACTCAATTGTACTTTATACTCTTTGAAATAAATACATCTTGAATTATATTAAGTTAGTGGTGAGAATGAACTTTGTTTATTTCTTTTACAGAAGATCTCCAAAGAAAACCTAGTACAGACAAGAGCAATTGGCACAGTGGTGAACCTGTAGGAAGTGCTCTCTCTTCTAAATTGGTTCTCTTTTACTCTGCCTTTTGGACCTGCTTTGAGTCAATATTTTGCACACAAATGTACTTGACTACTAAAACCAGTCTTTCAGGTGAAGCACAAATGGAGGTCCTGATCACTTGCAGTCTCTTGAGATGGCACAGTACATTTGAAATGGATAGCAGCGTTTGCTGATATCCTACCAGGATTTCTTAGCTGCTAGGCTAAGCAAATAGCAGATCTACTTCCTCCACAAATATTTGACTGAAGTATAAAATAAACTGCGACTTCTATTGTGCCATTGATCATATCACATTTACTTCATACAAACATGGTCCTTTCATACCACAAATAAGACAATTTCCTACCACTGAAAGGACAATTTTCCCTTGACTTTTGCCAAAGGGGAAAAAGTCTCCATTATGCTAATTTCTAAAAGGCTGTGATACTTAACTATCTGAGCCGCACAGACAAGAATAATAGCATTTCATGATTTATTTAATGGATTGGTATGTCACGAACTGTGACTTACACAGGTGGGTAATCTGCAACCAATCCATACAACAAGAATAATTCACTAAGATATTTTGCATGACAAAGGCCCTAAAATACTGTGTTCATGTTCATTCCAAAGTGGAAAAAATTAAATTTATGATATAATTGCTTCTTACACTGAACACTGTGGGATATGAGATAGGGGACGGCAGATAAGGAAAACAAGAGATCAAGCAGAGAGTTTATTCCCCAAAGAAGTAACAGAATCTATTAAAGGTCACTGAGAAAGTTTCCATTGATTTCTGCAAAGTGCTAAAATATTGTGGCTTGCAGCATTAAAAAAAAAAAAAAGAAGCCTAAGTAAAACAATGTGTTACTATTTATTGCCTCAACTACCGAAAGTACAATTATCCTCTTTTACAGTCCCACTGACAAACATAAACCTCAAAAAAAAAAAAATCTTTAGGATTCTATATAATCATACCATGGTTTTGTGCAATAATAGACATGAAAACCTTTTTTCACCTTGTTAGTCTTTGTCATCTTATCAGAATTGTTTAACTGAATCAACACTCTATTTTTAGATTTTTTTCCCCTTTTCTAATTTTTACCTTTTTGTGCAAATAAGGGAGCAGGTTTCCAAATAGCTACTGCCTGTTGAATTACCAGCTTCCAAGCCTACAGTTATAATCTCAGAAAAGGTGAGGTAGAAATGATCCAAATTTACAGATATTTTCTTCTCTATCTCTTGTATATGACAAAAGATGCCAGGGTTTGAAGTTTCCACTCTACCTTTTACTTATTTAGAATAAAGAAAACCCATTTCAAAACCACAACACTGTTGTTGTTCTCTTCATTTGGGAAATATTTCCACCTCCTCACTCTGATTTAGGACTATGTTGGATGCAAGGTGCTTTAGAGGCAACGAGGTGGCCTTAATCCCATGGCTACAATAACTATTACAAGACACTTTCAATGAAGCAGTGTCTGACCTCCAATGCCTCATTTTTCTCCGAGGAAAAAGGAAAAAAAAAAAAGCATGACCCTCTGTGAGTCCTTGTTGATGAGGTGATGTCCATCAGACAGTTTTTTGAATCCAGAAGATGGAGTGGAGTCCCTGGGATGAGAGAAAATTTTGCACCCACAGCTGTGTGTGGCAAGCCCCTGACTTTGCCACCCTCTTGTGAAGTTTCAGGAGCACCTACCTGCATTTAAGAGAATGGCTGTTGTCCTGTGCAGCCCCATGTCTCCTGTCTCTTATCATTGAGGCCACCCTTTCAGTCACTGTCTGCCTTGCGTCTTACTACCTTGTCACTCTTCTTGCTTGATGGCCAGAGATGGGATCTGCAGTACTGTTTTGTGGAGCGTGATGACCACACCATCAGCTCATTAACTACTGCACTGGGGAAAGGGAGAAGGGATGAATTGCAGCAAAAAAGCCTGTGAGGGATCTACCAACATGGCATAACTGCATGTGCAACTGGGATTAAGTTAGATTACAGGGTGGAAATTGGTGTGGGTAGCTTTTGACTTGGTTAATAACCATGCAGGAGACCTCTCAGAACCTCAGGGGACTAGCTTTAGAAAGTGTAACAGCACTCGCAGTTAGCAGACCAGGAGTATGTATCATCCCTCTTCCAAGTCAAATGCCCTAATGACACAAGAAGTCTCACACACATTCTTCCTTTCCCCCATGAAAGCATTTAAAGAACAGCATTGCACCTACCAGGATGGCAGCATAGGACATACCCATAGGAAGCTCCCACTGTTGAGTGGGAAAAGGAACAGAAGGATAGATCTCTGCATGTATCTGCATATGGTTCTTTCACCAAGTCACAGAATGGAGATTTTAAAAAGTCATCAGCACATGCAAGCTCCTCTAAACTGTCAAACAGAGAAGTCCTGGGTTCCATGGTATCCAAGCATCTGGTGGGCTTGGTGGTATATTTCCATCTAAATATCTGTTAGAGAGACCTACTGAGTCTCACATAAGTAAGATGTGTCACAGCCCTCTAGAAGCCTGATCTTCACATCCTTGAGTTCCTAGCATTGTCCACCAAACCTTCTTGCATTCCTCATCAATCACAAGATTATCAGCCTTCTGACTCCCCCACCAACTCCTCTGCCTCTGGAGAAACTCTGGACAAAACTTTTTATTTTATCCTTTTGCTAGCATCAGCAGGAGAAAGGCTGAAGACAGGACTGGCAACCGGGTGGCAAGTCCAAAATCTATCTAGGACACAAAGACAGGTACACCTACACTGTAGCTTAGACCAGGGCTGCTAGCCCTTGGCTGAGCTGAAATAGGGCTCCTAGGCTCAGGTGCGGAAGTGGGTAGAGGCCCTGGGTGAGGCTGATCAGGACCTAAGTTCTATTAGTAACCTCAGGGCTCTGACAAACAGAGGCCTAGCTTCAAAACCATATTACTGCTTTAAAAATCCTCACTAATGTAAATACAGCAACTGTGGATATCAAGGATGAGAGCTAAGTATAAATGGAGGGCAAAACAGTGTAGTCACACTGCCTTGCATCTCTGACAAAAAAAATCTTTTAGCCTTTATCTATTACTTTCATGTGGAACTGAAAAAAGATGTGAATAACTCATAAAACCCTCTATAGAATCATGTCATTTAATAATAACCCCATCAGACACAACAGGCATGATACTTACCTACTGAACTTGAGTTCTGCCTCCAAACCAACTCTGAGGGGTACGGGCTAAAACCAAATCTTAGAGATTTTCCAGCTCAATGGCACAAGACATGTATTGAAATTGCATTCCTAAATGTACAGGTTACTCATTACAGTAACAACCAGGCCATCAGCTTGCTAAGACTCCTTTTTTCTCTCCTGAAACAGCAGGAAACAGTTTTGAAGCTGCCTAAAACTTATGCTCTTCTCAAATCAAATACATAAAGGATGTAAACAAAGTTTCATATTTTTATATTAAGTTCTACTTTGGCAATTTAATTTCTTTAAACTATTAGAACTGGGTCAAGCTAAGATTTTTTTTTTTTTTTCCTGAATTCTCAAAATCTATAGGAAAGGCCAGATTCAGACCCAATGTTTTGGGGAGGTCTTTAGGTCTTCAGTAGGACATAGAGAGCAATCTAATATCATCATATCTAAACATCGATATGTTGAGATTCAAACCAAGAATGGTCATCGCAGTCCAGTCTATGATCACTCAGGAAGATTTTACTGGGGTGTACAAAATCTGAAAGACATCTTTTGTAGCCACAGGATAACATATTCCTTATCTGAAATGCCATCTATTTGAAACACTATTCTTGCCCTCTCCCTTTCAATTTAGCAAGATGGGTGTTTTGCTGACACCAAAAGGTAGAAGTAAGAAAGGTACCATGTGTCCCTGTGCAAGCAGAGAACAGCAAAGTGATTTGTGACCTGCTTCTTATTTATATATTTGTTTGAATCTGTATGCATGGGTTTTATATGGCTGGTAGGCATAAGGGTAAAAAAAAAAAATAAAAAAAATTAAGCCTTCAGTAGGTCAACTATTGATATAAGAGTCTGAGCAAGCAACTGCAAATTCACTGTGGTAATTTATCTGCATGGGTCAATGGCTATTGACTGCCTGAAAATAAAGGTCGATCACAGTGATAGATTTCAGTGCCATAGCTATGAACATATATTAATAAACGCAGCACAGAAGTGATTTTTGATTCTGGTGGAAAGGACAGATAATCAATATCCTTGTGTCCTTGCCCGGGCTGAATTTTCTACTTGGATTATGCTAATTAAAGACTAAATAGAGTGCTGATGCTTCCATATAATTAGTAGATGGAGGAAAATAATAAAGTGGTAAATGGTTTTTGTTGGTTATTTCATGCAGAACTGACCAAACAAAAACCTAAGCCGTTTGTGAAAAGCAAGATCTGTTTTTTGCAACCATCCATTTCTGTTCCAGATATTATTTCTACTATATGTTTGCCACACGAACAAAACCAGAACTTTACACTGCAAATAGACATGATCAAACAGTTTGGATAGTTTTTGTACAACAGCCCAGAAGGTCTGGACCGTGTTTTTTATTCCAGACAGGTGGCCAAGCCGTAAAGGTCCACTCGTCCCTGGATGTTTCATCTAGACTGATCATTGTTTTCTCAGATGTTTGAAACTTCCCTTTGGATAGATTCCTGGCAGCCTGACCGTACTTGAAGGCTTCAATTCCTCTTCGCCTTGTTTGCATCCCCTCCCTCCTTGCCTGGCACTTGAACTTGTACAGATGAACTGGGTAAGGGAGCTAATCCAGCTGAAAACTAACCAATTGATGCGGTGGGTGTAGGATGCAGATGGAAGAGCTTCCCTCTCTCCATGTGTTCTTGAAAATGTTAGGGGTATGGGAATAGAACCATGCAACTGGGGCAGGGTTCATCAGTCTGGCCTTAAGCAACCATAAGCTATGGGGGATACACCCTGAGATTCAAACTGCAAAGGGGTGAGGTTAAATACTCATCATGTGTAACCTGTTGCTCTGCAAAATGATTGAGTATAATTCACTTGGCTGACACAAGTATTCTATTATACCGTTTGACTTCTTTATCTGGTCATTGCAAGGAATGCCTACATTATTGAGCTATTTTGTGAAATAACTGGCATTAATGTTACAGCCATACTGTGAAACCAGTTATTGAGTGAAATGACTAAAGCTTCTATTCATTTAGACAATAGAAAAGGCATTGTAAAAGTAACAGTTAATTTTCAGAAATCATACGTAGAACTTCATGGGTCCGGGGGTGAGTGTAAAAGACTACACAGTACTATAAATATGCGTAGTAGAAATAGTTTTACAACTATTTTTGAGTTAGTAAGTCCATAATAATCAGGAACTTGGTATTTTACATATTATCTACCTATTATTTTCCATGTTTTCCTGTTGTGAATAAGAACTTTCACCAGTTCTCAAACTGCTTAGGTTTATATCAGAATAGTGACATAGTTCCTTTCTAAATATTTTAAATTACTTTTCATGCAGAATAAGCAGTTTGATTACATATAAATATTTAAACTGCAGATTCCTAGATTATCCCAGGTGAGCAAGGCTTTCAGAATTGTAATTTCAGTTCTACACCTACACATGAAAGCACACAGAAAATGGCAGATGCTATTAAATTTCTGTCTCTCTAGGTGGCATCTAGGTGGTGGCCACGTACCACTTGAAAATAATCAGTCAATGTGTTCAAACTACAATTCGTTATGCAGAACAAGGTCATTTTACACTTGCATTATATTGCCTTTTGGTTCTACCCATTTCTTCTTTCACTGTACAAAAGTTGACATCTTTTTCTGAGGCACAGCAATGCCTATAATGAAGAAAATAGCAATGTAAAAAGTACCGTCAGAGACATATAAATAGTAGTGAGCATGAAACAAATCAAAAGCATAACAATTTACTTTTTTCTTTTAAACCCTTTTCTTCCTCTATCACCTCATATTTTTAAATTTTTAACTTCATAGAATCACAGAATGGTTTGGATTGGAAGGGATCTTAAACTAATCCAGTTCCAACCCCCCTGCCATGGGCAGGGACACCTTCCACTGGACCTACTTGCTCAAAGCTCTATCCATCCTGGCCTTGATCACTTCCAGGGATAAGGCCTTCCTTTTTTCCCTCTCTGAAATGAACCTCTACACCAAATTAATTTGCCTTCTTGTGGCCCTATCAGTAAATGAGTTTTAACTCACTTTCTTCAAAAAAAAGGAATTCTGCAGGAATTCAGGATACCCCTTTCCTCCCCAAAAGGACTGAATTTTTACTAAACCATGAACATGCATAGTACTATTTAAGTTGAATGTAACAGGAAAGATATTTTTCTGCTGTAATTTGTCTGTGTTAAATTTAGCTGAATTTGACCTTTAAACTCAGTTTAAATTAAAATTGCACATTTTCCAAACTTTTTAAAATTTTCTTCTCATTGCAACTAGACATCAAATTTAAACTGAGTTTATTAATAGTTTATTTTCTTTCTTAAAGGAACATAGTACTCTCAAAAGACTTTTCCCTGCACAAGCAGTAATTTCTATTTTCAAGTGAACTTTCTAATTCTTGCCACTTTGTAGCTATTTCCTCTAAAGCAGTAAGATGACAGGTTTTGCACAAACCTAGATTACATATGAGCTGTAAAACTTTTAGCTTTTTTGCATTAACCTGTAAGGTTAGATTTAAGTCTGTGCTTAAGATTTAAGCAAATTCTTAAATATCTGTCTTTACAGTTGCCTGAAAGAAAATTTCAGCATTTAGGTACTCTTTAATATTTGCTGTTGATATCTCCTGTCAAGTGACGGAGCATATTTTAAGGTACATGTTAAAGCCTGAGTACAACATAGCATTATCTATATGTATGCAAAATACCTTGTACTTGATCATTTCCATCTTTCCATCAAGAAGACTGGCAGCATTCACAATAGCTAAAGTTGTGGAAGCAGAATAGATTTTTTTAGTTCTTTGACCAGTTTTCCTACCCACTCACTCAAGAAAAGGAGTTCTTATCAGCTAAACCACTTAAATCTCCCATCTGCTGAATGGGAAGAGAGTTCAAATCAGTTGAACCATTTAATTTCACTATACATACAAGTTTTTAGGTGTCTTAATGATCTTTCCCCCTTTTTTACCTCCACTGCTTCTACACATACATTTCCCAAATTTCCTTTTGAAGGTGTCAAATAAAGGTTGAGACCTTTCAAGTCTTTTTCTCTTTAAATAACCAAAACTACCTTTAAGCTGTAACACCAATCTGTGGGTTACACTGGCTTCCTGGCAATCAGTATAAGTTGGTCCATGTATTTCATTTAAATAAATAAATCTGCAGCCTTGAATATTGCACATTGTACAATATAAAATCAGATTAAAACAAAATTTTACTGTCTTATGCCAGTGGTAGACTTTCCACCACTAATAACCTCTGTGTGGTGTCACAGTGGTATTAAGAGAATGAGTCCAAATATAAAGACTGGCTATTGATCTGTAAGTCAAGTCATTTAGATCAGGCATCTGACAGCTGAGCACTCTGGAGCCCTCCTCGTCCATGTACCTGGCCCTCTTTCCCATGGGGAGGCATTTTGGAGATTACTCAGCTCATTCATGTGTGGTGTCAGATCCCACCCAGGGCACGTAGCCAGGGTCTTGGGTACCTCAGTTCAGAAGAAAGTTACCTTTGTGTGCTTTTCATTAATCAAGTATTAAAAGTTGCAGAGATTTATGTATATTTTTAATCTGAAGGTACTTTTCTCTTTAAAATGACTTTGCACTTTTTAAAGTTAATTAAGAAGAATTACATCATAAATTATTTTCATCTTCTTGATATCTGGAACTCGCCATGGTCTTTTAAATGATTATATGACATGAAATATGAATACATAGGTAGGGTGATTCTGCCTATACCTCTGTCATAAAGACTCCAAACCAAACAATATTATCTTAACTCTCACAGCTACATTCACCACAATGGTAATTCAAGACGTTTCAAGTGGTACATGTAGACGCACTAGAGGCTGCAATTATATACTTACATGCTTACTATTCTCTTTACCATTAAAACTTCCAGCTATTTAATACCGAGATTTATTGTGGGATTTGATTTTTGCTTTTTTTTTCACAGGGCACAATGGAGCTCCACTGCCATTGAGTTTGTTCAGTAGAGTGGGCATGAATTCATGATAGAAATGATTCAAGTTAACGCACTTTAGTTATGCAGGTTTTATAATCTCTGCATTAATTTCCACAATAACAGGTGGATTAAAATTTACTGTGTATTGTTACAACATATCCCATGAAATTTCCCTCAGGATGGATTGTCATACACTGGGTGCTGTAATTTCAGTGCAGAGATGTTGCCTCAGACATCAGTGGAGAACGGTAATGTTTGCAGCAGGCTTATAGCAGCACACCTCTGCAAGGTCGCTTCAGAGACTGGGTTTGAATGGGTTGTTTTGATGGTGGAAATCTGTTCTGGAAATCTGTTCCACACTTATCAGACAAAGCTCTTCACTCTGCTCCAGTTGAATTTTTCCACTATTTCCTTTGAAATAAAGGCTTTCTGAGCAGTTGTACCAGGGTGATAAGCACATCTCTCTTCTGGACCGAGAAGATAATTGACCTGGGAGGAGAGTCCAGGTCCTTGGGCTGGACAGGCAGGGGTTTAACACTGTCCACATGTCTTTGACTAGCGGTGGCAGCTTGCATCAGGTTTTGACCTAGCCTTTTGAAACAAATTTTAATGCCCTCTGCTTACCTATATTACATTTCTGGTTGTAACCACCAGAATTTATATAAGTACAGAAATTTATGATTTAATGCCATTTAGGTATTAATTCAGCCAAACAGTGTGTCACTTTAGTGCCTCTCAAATAATTAGAAGCATTAACACTAGTGTCAGTATTCATATTCTCCCACAACTTGGGAAGGAACAGGGCTGTTACCTCCTGTGTGATTTTACATAAAGGGGAAAAATGTATCCCAAGGCTTTAGATTAAGGCAGGTTTTGCTTTAGTAAAGATGATGGTGTTCTTCCCCAGAACAGCAGGCATGGCTGGCTGTCCAGTGCAGAAAGTCATAGAATCATACAAACATAGACTGGTTTGGGTTGGAAGGGACCTTAAAGATCACCTGGTTCCACCCCCACTAAGTCACAAAGATGTTTCCTCACTTCCCTTTTTTGAGACAAACCTGCCCCCATGAGAGTTCAAGGAGTAAGATTTTTATTAAGCCTTAGTTTGGGCAAAGGGGCTCTTTCTGCCCCTTCAACCTGGGATACCTACATTGGGCACAGTGAGACTACAATATCAGCAAAGACATTCCCTGAGAAGATAAAATATGTATATATAAAAGAGGATATAACAACCAGCTGGCTATTCTTAACTCAGTGCAAGAAGTTCACAGTGACTTTTCCTATATTTGCTTGATCATATTCAGCAGTGGCTCTAACGCCCAATGTTCATTAAATTACATTTGTTAAATGGTTGTTAAAACACACTTCCTCTCTGGTCAGCTGCTCTCTATATCTGAGTCCAAGCACTTCAACATTTATCAAATACTAATATGTCTTTATAAAGCAGACATGTACTGTAGATGAAAAGATATCACCCATCGGCCTGCCAGCCAAGCAAACAAAACCCAGCATACAAGTCCAGGTAAGTTGTGATTCCTTCTTGGTAGCAAAGTGTTCAACAGAGTAGGATACTCTGAAGGTGCTTCACACCACAGTCAGACAGCTGTCAGATATAACCACACTTTTCAAGGTTCTATGGACATCAGAAATACATGGTAATCTTAAATTGACTCATGGTGTTAAGTAGATTTGGTCAGGTGATTGTTGCCAAAACATTTTAATAGAGTTGACAGAATTGGTGATGGGAAAAGATGACTTTTAATGAGTCTCTACATTATACAAAGATTTTTAAAAAATAACAACAACAACAAAACCAACAGAAACCCACACCCAGAGTTTATGTGTCCCAGTTTTAAAAGGCAATATTTTATTCACATATGACTATTTGTCTAGATGTTTTAGCACATTAATACTGGGGGGAGAAGGAGAGCAATGAAAAAGTATTTCAAAATCAGAACAGTTTCATTGATTCAACTTTTTAATATTTAATATTTTTATTAGCAGTTTAGAAACTTTTTCAAGTTCTTAACCCTTAAAAGACTCTCCTAGATGGAAAAAATAGCTCCTTAGCAACCAGTACATCATATTAGATTAGACACATGAATATTTCATGTGAAATGAAACCACACAAAGGAGACAAACATCTAGCAAGAACAAAGATTTCCCCTTAGCTTCTCTGTTTTGTCACAGTATTGCTTTGATGGTGGGGTTTGGTTTTTTTCTTTTTGTACTTTACCTTTTTGTACTCATTTTTGTTGAAATGTTTGATCTTTTTTCTTTGCCCTCTCTCACCATCTCTGTTCTCCTCAGTCTTTTCCCTCTATCATCGCCACCATGTGAAACAAGGATGACTCTCCTAACGGCCTGTGTGGCAGTGGGCTCAGTAGGATGGATGGAAAAGTATCCCCGTCTTTCTGATGGAGGGACAAGTAGCAGGAGCAAGGAGGCAGGAGTATTAGCACATCCTTCTTTTGAGGGTGAGATAGGGTGGGGCATTACAGACTGAAACTGGTACAAAACCCCTACCAGGTTGAGATTCTGGTCTTGGTGACTTCACAGGTGTAGAGAAGAACCCAAAAGCAAGACCAGACCTTCTTCCCTCATAAATGTACTAGAAGTCAAGATCTTCCTGGGCAAGACACAGACTAATGCTTATGTCTTTAAGGTAAGGACTACAGAGAGAAGAGTAGATGCAGGAAAAGGATGAGGCGTTTCCCACCCCAAGGATATGCAGAAATTTTCTGTCTTCTTTTACTGACTCGTTTTTGCAGCACAAGAAAAATGTCATGAATTCGACAACCTATTCTCAAACTGTCCTTGTGGGTGGAAACTAGGCCTGTGGTTTAAGATCATAAAGTCCAAGAAAAACTCTCTTAGGAGTTCCAGTTTTATTTCTTAGTGACTCACCTTTTTCTGTACACCAATCCTTCTTTTCCTGTTGCTGATAAAGATACAGACAATGAATTTATATATTCTCAAGCCTCAAGACCTTTACCATTGAGGGATGGCTGCAAACATATCAATGAAATATACTCAGCATGCAGTACTGGCAGCGTGCAATGTTTATTTGTATCATAGCATTAGTACACAGCAACATTGCGAAGGAGTGAGTCAATGCCAGCTCCTGTTGATGTGAGGTCTTTTGAGGCTACATTCAATGCATTCGTGACTTCCCTACATCCCAGAATTTAAGGAATTAGATATAAATTTTATCTTCCTTTCCTAGAAACTTACAGAAGTTTCTTTCACTTCTTCTCCAGGCTGCTTGCAGACACTATTCACAGAGCAACAAAGGAAACTGCAAGAAAACAGATAAGGTTTAAAAACTTTAACAGGAGAAAGGAAAATTTGGTGCTGCACAGAAAGCAGCACTAACATTTAAAGTTTTAAACCATATTTACCTAAAGAAAACTAGCATTGCCATTATGTACCTGCAGGGAGAAGCTGGAGTGTCCAGAAGACACAGAGAGGAAGTTATTTAAAGACAACACCCCTACACGCCTTCCGTAATCCCGTAGCTAGTTAGTGGGACGTTTACAGGTTTAAAATTGCCAGGTTTTCTTCCACCTGCTGATGAAGACATTTGTTAGCGTGAACTACCTCTGCCATCAAGTGGGAGTTTGCAGGAAGTGCAGGAGCGCCCTGTAACCTGCAACCTGCAACCAGCATTCTCTCACCAGAGCTTTCCTTTAAAATAACCTGGCCTGTATTGCAACTCTCTGCCAGCCCGGCTGCCTGCAAGGAAACACCCCAAATGACACACAGTCAAAGAAGCTTAATCTCTTTAGCTTTATTTGCTGATTGATTAGAGTAAAAAAAGTACATTGCCAAATTCAGAAAACTCCTAAATTTCAGTATACATAATCTTTGTGGCACTTGTAATCTGTTTATTTGTCACAAACATTCACATCCTTTATAAATCACCATTGACTAATGAACAGCAAGGAGAGTTTCTCCAATAAAAATCTCATAACTTTAAATGGTGAAGGAGAAACTGTCAGCAGACGCTGCTCAAACGCATTCATTAAAACGGTTTAGTTGCTGGGAAAGCATCTGTGTTTTGGTGCAGGCAGTTGCAGGCAACCTCAGGACCATCAGCATACATTTTTAAACCATTCAGAGACTAGATGTAGTCAGAGTTACCGAAAGAAAATACAAACACTAAAAAAAAATGAATTTTGTAAAGTCTAAAATACTCATGCAAAACAAGGAAAGAGCATCTTGGCGCTGAATATGCTGGGAACCCTTTCAGCCACCTATTTCCTACACACCATTATGGAAATGCAACTTACCTAAGCAGTGCTAACACATAATTTAAAAGGAGAGAGTTTGTCATGAATACCATTCCAAAAAGACTTCATTGCCACATGTTTGTTTAAGATGTCAGAAAGGTTTCTGCACCTATCATATACTCAGCAGTGGAGCTAGTTGGAAAAGAAGTGGATGTAAAAAGGAACTGTGTGCATGTTAGTATTACCGTTGTTTATTTCCATTCAGTTCTTTTTTTTCTCTCCTTTAGCTCATTCAAAATGCAGACCATTTTTATGCCTTAGAATAAGCAAAGATCTCAAGCCCTTCACAAAGACTCCTGTGATTATCTAAACCAGAGGGAAAACAATACCTAGTTGTGTTAATTATTGCTCATAGTTCTTTATATTTATATATTATATATGCAAATATACAAATCTATACATATATAAATGAATATATATTTTTATATACTGCTCCTTACACTCATGAGAAAGAAAATCGGTTATAACATCTTCTCAGCTCCCTATGGGAAGAACTGTAAATTGCAATATCTACTAATAGGACACCAGTGGCTTCCCAGGAAGGTCAAAGGTTAAAGACTATTGACAGAATTGTCTGATGTTGATGAAGTCTTTGATTCCCAACCTGGACCTGAGGAAGATAAGAGAAAGTGAATGAGAGACAGTGTTATTGTCCTGAAGTTTTCCAGCATGAACCAAGGGCAAACACTTTGATCCAATTGTATCCAGACCTAGGGTGAATGAGGTCCTGTAAAATTTAATCTGATTATCGTTGAAATAATAAGATCATTCTCCTTGTCTGAATTATGTGTATTTCACCAAAGTTGAGAGGTGCGCAAATGTCACTATATTGTAGCTGTCATTTCACCTTACTTAACTTGGATGACATTTAAATAATACTCTTAAACGTCTTCTTAGTTTGACTTCTTATGCAATAGCCCATCTTTATCTGGCTAACCTTTATGTCCTCACTCAGCATTTTCCAGGTGGCATTTGAGGATATCTGATTAAGTACACACGGACATGGAGACCATAATTGAAAATGAATCTAGAAAACTGACATTACACTTCCCTCTTCTTCCCATGCTGTAGGGAAAAAAGGTCAGCGGTGGGAGTTAACGGCTGTAAGCACCTTGCAGAGAAAACTGAACCTCTCGAAGCGTTGAGTTCCTATACATTTTCCAGTATGAACTTAAGTTGTCCAAGTCAGTGAGTGCCATGGGAAATTCAGCCACAGTTCCCACAGCAACTACAACATTATGAGACCCTGGAGGCACAGGAGCTCTGGTGCCTGGTGCCCTGAGTTAGAAGGCAGTAGGATCCAGATTTTACCCCTTGATCAGCCAAAGACTGATTCTGGTTTTGCATCCAACCCTTTTTATTACCTACTTAGTTTGAAAACCACATGGGGGAAAGACAATCTCCCAGCCTGCGCTTGCACAGAGCTGAGCAAACCAAGTCAGACTCAGTGCCATACCTCAATATGCTGATACAAGGCAATCAGAAACTGGTTGCCTATGGCACAACAGCCATCTATTACCTCTTTTATCCTTGCTGTCTACAGCAGAAGCCAAAAGGGTCCTTAGGCCCTCTGCCTATGAATGTTTGCTGCCATGGCCCAAGCTCCAGCTCCATGCAAAGTGTCACTGCTACTTTATCACTGCAGAGATTTGGGCCCATGCTATTCAGCACAAAAGACCCTGACTCTTGGCTGCACATCTTGCAGCCCAGCTTTGTCCTGCTGGAATTGATGGGAGCCAAGAGTGCTCAGTCTCAGCTTACATTGCTAGTAAGAGCCTAGCACAGGGTGAGGGAAAGAGCATAGAGAGCTCCCCTCATGTTCTCTTTTCTGTCAAAATGCCAGAGACCACCTCTACTTTAGTCACTCTATTCCCCACATCCCTGGGAAGAGCATGATCACCATGCCAGGGCCATCCCTAACACCCTTGCTCACCCCAAACACACCAGCTTCTGCAGGAGCATTGTGAGGAGACAGAGGAGTGGGCAACATCATGTCAAACTTGCGAGCATACATCATATCATAGCATCTGCTGGTGATTGGCCTCAATTTTATCCCACCATTGCACCACATTTTTAATTGTTTGGTTGTTGGTTTTTTTTTTTTATTCCCTTGTGCACCAAGTAATTTGGGTACACCAAACAGGGAAGGACTCTTCATCTCTCCTATGTTGTTCTACAAAGTAGATGGAGACATAATGCAAGATATCACATGTAATCTCTCAAATGTGGTGTTTCTGGAAGAAACAGCGGTTGTCACAAACACCACTTTAATGGCCCAGTCTTGCCTTAAATGAGGTGGGACTGTGGCAGAAGTAGCAGCTGCTAAATAACGGCTGTAAAATAACATCTGCACATACATAAATAGACTTGGGAGTTGAGAGTGCTGCATATTTTCTTTTAAAGATAATTCTAGCAAGAATGAAATAAAGTAGATGAGGTTTAATGCTAGGGAATCTTATCACATTGTATTTTTATTATTATTTAAACACATCTACTAAAATAGACTCAATGAAAGTTAAACAAGCTCACTAACAACTTAGTTTTCATTTGGTGATCCAAGGTTTTCCAGAGATGTATGAGAAACATAAGAGAAAAGCTCTCTGCCTCCATTAATGTTTTATGTCAGAGTTATAATTTTATTCCAGAACTGCCTTGTTTCAGCCTCTGAGAGTAGTATTGTAACATCTTGAAGACTGTAATGTAGAACTGTTTAATTACTATCAGATGGTAAAATCAACAGTGTGAAAGCACTGAACTCTGTTATTGATGAGCAAGCCAGCAAAATTAAACCACTCACTAGAAATAGTTCCTTAAATACTTCTGCAATACCAGTGAGAATTGTGTTCCTAGATTAAAATTCCAAGTATAGCTCACTAACTATTTGTTCAAGATATTTTTTTGGTTAGTTGTTTTTTGTTGGTTTTTTGGGGTTTTTTTTTTTTTACTAGTGACTATAAGTGGGATTTTCAGAAATACTGCAGCAACTTAGATTTCTACACCCCATTACTAAAAAGGCCCCAGAGCTTCCAGCACCTCCAAAATCAGAAGTACCCAAATCTAACACTGATTTTTGAAATCTGAGATGAAATCTAGTTTTATGACTACTTTTGGTGTTTGAGCACAGAAGTGTCTCTGTTGGAATAATTTAACTGAGGAAAAGGTCATACTGTAAATTAACTATTTTACTGAAAATGCAGGGTTTTTTTTGTGGGGTAAAACAAAACAAACCATACTTACAAAAAAAGCAACCCACCAAACCCCAAAACAAACAAACAAAAATTTGTTTTTTTGTGTGACGCCGCACACAAAGAGTTGTGGTCAAAGGCTCGATGTCAGGCTGGAGACCGGTAACGAGTGGTGTCCCTCAGGGATCGGTGTTGGGACCGGTCTTGTTTAACATCTTCATCGCTGACATGGACAGTGGGATTGAGTGTGCCCTCAGCAAGTTTGCCGATGACACCAAGCTGTGTGGTTTGGTTGATACGCTGGAGGGAAGGGATGCCATCAAGAGGGACCTTGACACGCTTGTGAGGTGGGCTGATGCCAACCTTATGAAGTTCAACCATGACAAGTGCAGGATCCTACACCTGGGTTGGAGCAATCTCAGGCACAGCTACAGACTGGGCAAAGAAGAGATTCAGAGCGGCCCTGCAGAGAAGGACTTGGGGGTGCTGGTCGATGAGAAAATGAACATGAGCTGGCTTCAGTGTGCGCTCGCAGCCCAGAAAGCCAACAGTATCCTGGGCTGCATCAAAAGGAGCGTGACCAGCAGGTCGAAGGAGGTGATCCTGCCCCTCTACTCTGCTCTTGTGAGACCTCACCTGGAGTATTGTGTGCAGTTCTGGTGTCCTCAACATAAAAAGGACATGGAACTGTTGGAACAAGTCCAGAGGAGGGTCATGAGGATGATCAGGGGACTGGAGCACCTCCTGTATGAAGACAGGCTGAGGAAGTTGGGGCTGTTCAGCCTGGGGAAGAGAAGGCTGCGTGGAGACCTCATAGCAGCCTTCCAGTATCTGAAGGGGGCCTATAGGGATGCTGGGGAGGGACTCTTTGTCAGGGACTATAGTGACAGGACAAGGGGTAATGAGTTAAAACTTAAACAGGGGAAGTTTAGATTGGATACAAGGAGGAAATTCTTTCCTGTTAGGGTGGTGAGACTCTGGAATTGGTTGCCCAGGGAGGTTGTGAGTGCTCCATCCCTGGCGGTGTTCAAGGCCAGGTTGGATGAAGCCTTGTGTTGGATGGTTTAGTGAGAGGTGTCTCTGTCCATGGCAGGGGGGTTGGAACTAGATGATCTTGAGGTCCTTTCCAACCCTAACCATTCTGTGATTCTGTGATTCTGTGAAAAATTAAGCAAACAATAAAACCCACAAACATTTTGGATTTGATGTGTTGAATTACAGAAGAGCTTAATTAGTTTGCTCAAAAGTAGAATTGTAACATTTCTCATAAACGACCAGAAGGAATATCACATTAAGACTTCCAGTGGGTAGAAAAAAATCTTTCACATGTTTTTAATAGCATGTATGATGGTTTGGAACAGGCTTTTCCATCGTCTTACCCTGCTGAGATTAATGATCCTAGTTACAGGCAGAGAGGAGAAGGAATCCACTTTTTTTTTTTACAACTGGCATTTAGGAGCAAATGAAATCTTCTTGGATGCTAATTCCAGTAACGTAGTGGTTTGCCAGCTTTTCTCACATCTTAATGATGTACAGTAATAAAATACTTTATGATGATGACAGGGTTCATTGGGTAGCTTTTTGAATGGCTAATTTTGTCTTGTGTATTCCAGGATACCAAACAGTGCTGACTAAAATTGTTCAGAAGAGTCTCAGACTTAGAGTATGGTGGGGCTTAACAGCATTTAAAAAGCTTCTAGAAGGCAGAATACAAATGAGCACTCAACTAAGGAAGAAAAAATATCAGTTAAAAAACCAAACCAAACAAAAGAAAGGGCCGAAGTAACAAGGTCACATTGACAAGATTTTAAAGAATTTGGCTGTGGTCAGAAGAGGGTTATTCTTCTGCCTGACCTCTGGACTAGGCAGTTGTGTAACTACCAAAACGATTTCTCTGTCAAAGTCTGCTTTTTTCTGACCAGTCTTAACAACCAGAAAGATTTCTTTTGTCTGGAGAAAGACCCATGCTATTCAGTTACTCCAGGAGTCTTAGCAGTCCAACACCTACAGTATGAGCAAGAATGTGAATACACTGGACAACCTGATGAGGTTCAAGCCCCTAAAACTACTGCTCCAAGAGTGGTGTCCCCTGACCTGCTCTGGCGCTGGCTACTTGTTTTTTGGATGGCTCCATTATATCTCTTTTTGTTGCTGCATTTGCAGAGTAAAACAAGCACCCTTCAAAATGGCGACCTTCTCCCAGACCATGAGGGTGCCTGACAGGAGATCACCTTGACCATGCAGTAAGTGAAATAAGAGGATATTTCTCTACTCCAGTTAGTTACTGGGCAACCTCGGTTTGCCTTCCCTGATTGCAAAGAGAGGGGTGCTGAGGTTTAACTGAATCATGGACACATGCATTAGATGGAAAAGATGGGAGAGAAAGGACATAAACTGGAGACAGAGAGGGATGGAAAGAGTGGTGCTGAGGGGCAGATGCAGACTGATGAAAGAGAAGGGAATCTGATAGCATCCTGACAGAGATGAAGCTGGGTCAAGACACAAGTGACATTTAAAGCTCATATGATTCTGTATGCAAGCTGTATTTAAAATTGCTGTAGGGCTGTAAAGCTTCTCTTATTTCATGTTTACTGTTCACTACTGCAGCTTGAACAACTTCAGTGTGAGAGAGATGTAGCCTGATGGGCTTCAGAGCAGTACCAGAACCACTTATATCAACATCTTTAAAAAGTCAGGTGGAGATTCAGACTGAAAGCAAAAGGGTAAACAGGGTTTTCACTGGTGCCTAAGAATGACGATGAGAGTCTGCTTGAATGACTTTGCTTAATATTACCCCTTAATGCAATTTTCACAAATCATTACACATTTTTAGAAAAGAGTCAGCAGTTTTAAAGGAACCTCACCCTCTTTCATTACTCTTGCTAACCCATATCATATGAACAGTATTGTCTTTTGTATTCTAAATGCACATAGTAACCAGTAAGTGGTCCTGTAGAAATTGAAATGACCCCTTAAAGACCTTTGACTCTTTAACAAGAAACAGCATTTTGCTGGGAAATGTATCTGAGTTAAGAGAATCATGGAGTTAACAACATGGAAAAAACCCCACAACCTTTACTTGGAAACCAGTGCAAAAATGATTTATTGTTTGTAGGCTTATTTTAAGAGATGTGGTAAGTTTTTTTCCAGGCCCTGAGTGATCTGTCCCCTTGATCTTTCGAGCATCTGCTATTAAGAATCTAAATCAAATTAGCTGTTAAAACACAAGGTTTGTTTTCTATACCTATTTTGGTAAATTGAATTTGCTCTCTTGCTGTTAAAGCACAAGTAACTAGGTTAGTAAAAAGATGATAGGAGTAGTACAAGGAATTGAACTGACCATAGGAAGAAGATCAGGAAAAAACAGCACCTAAGGTGTGAGAATTATATCATGCTGGTATTGTGTCCCAAAGGGTGCTGTTGAAATTATATTGATGAAATAAAATGAAATGAGCCTGGAAAGCTTATTTAAAGAGTGCTCAGGGGATGAAGTAGGTCATTGCAGGTCATAATTCAGTTAACATTAGTTTCTATGATTCAGTTCTACTGTTTTCTCCTTACAACACAAATTTTGTAACTTAAACTAACTGTGACTGCATGCTGCATATCATGCATGTACTTCTGCTTAAGAGGATGGCAAGTAACAGTCCAAAATAGAAACAATGGCAGTCCTAGTAACTTCAATATTTACATGAAGCAATCCAACAGCCATATCATTCTACGAAGAAAGAGCTGTACTTGAATATCTTTCTGCCAAATATCATGGAAATGACAAGGCTTTCCAACTCCTCAGTGGGTCAGTATTGGAAATACAGACTGTCCTACAAAGCTGCTGCTACACTGTCCTCAGATGAGCCTGCAGCAGGGAAACATGAACTTGAGGAGAAATATTTGTGTTTATATTGCAGGAGAAATAGAGCAAAGACAGTTTTCCTTGCAGATAACTTTGCTTGTATTGTGTAAAAGACAGCTAACGTTCGTAAGTTTTGCAGAAGATACTCTGAAGAGAGACTAGGAATGAACAATGGGTAGACCTGAAGGAGGCTGGGTTCTCGGGGGCAGCAAAGCACTGGTGTCACTGTTATGTTGGAAATTAATTGGAAAACCAAGAAAGCTATGGAGCAGCTGCGTGTGGGTCTTCTCTGAACTAGTAAATTTACCAAATATCTCTTTTTCTTGCTTCTCTTTCTGCAGCTACGGCTGCTCCTGTCACCCTAATGAATTTTGTCCAGGTGAAGATAGAGAGGAAAAGCACCTCTTCACGCACACCCCACCCCTCCACCCACCCGCAAAACCTCCAATACTTTGCTTTCAGTCTTGGATTAGCAAAGTTTGATTTTTTCCATACTGCTAGGAAGCCTTGAACCAATTCTGACAATATAAGTCCAACTATGAGAGGGAACATGAGCAGCCCTGTAAATCCATTTTCTTGAAATATATAAATGGTTCTCATTTTGAGCAGGGTGGAGACTGAGAAGATAGAAAAGGAATTAATGCTAGCCATATTGTCATGCCTGCTTTATATTTTGTTATAGCATTAGGGTAAGAATAACCTTGCCCTCCCAATGCTTTCCTGCCATGTCTGCCTCAGAGTGACCTACTAGAGTCTCAGATCTCCGTAGGACTCATGGAAGAGGAGGAAAGTAGTTCTTTCTCAACTAGAATCAGTTTGCTGTAGGCTCTGTAGGAAGCATAATTTTATTTTTCACATTTGCTGTGAGCAAATCAGTCACCAGCAGGTCACTGCAAAGCCTATTGACGTGCATTTCAGAACAAAAGCGTGTCAAGAGAAATATACTAAAAAAAAAAAAAAAATAGGGAATCTAATTTATTTCTAGTTTTCTTGTCATAACTCAAAGCCACTTAAGGCTCCAGTAAGAACAAGCACAAGTTCTAATGCGCGTATTCTGATATTTCTCTTCTTTAGATATTCATTTGACACTTGATCAGTCACCTTTTTAAAGCACCATCATGTCCCTGCTTCTTCAGCTTTTTGATCCTGAAGCAGAACAGCATACAGTTTTATCAGGTGGGAGAAACTGAGAGCTATTTTTTTTGCCAATAGTTACCTGGCAATTAATAAATACGTGTTACATTTATGGGACTAGTACATAAGTTTCCTTTGAAAATTCATGTCTGTAAGATTTAACAAATTGAAACATAACAATCTTTGAAACTGACTCATTCGTGAGGTATCAGTCACAACAACGTACTGGCGTCTCCCTACCAGCAGGTAGTGAAAAAGCAACAAGAACAGTTTAGACTGAAAGCTTCCTCCTGTTAAGAGAAGGGAATCATTCAGCTGTCTCATTCCTGGGGATGGTCTTTGAGCTGGAAAAGGAGTCATAGCAACTCTCCCAGCTGCTACAGTTCTGAATTTCTCAGAAAAGGCTTCATCTTTTTCAGTGGTGCAGGAAAAATGAGGAGCTAATTGTCACTTGCTGCAGTAGTCTCTTTTGGCAAACACATGGGTAGTTTTTCTACTCGATGTTTTGTTTTGCCATAACAAAGTTGCAGCAGACAGGACATACCACAAAAAAACTTTATAATTGCAGAAAATTGTTTTTACAATTTTTGCTTAATGAGCTAAAGTGTGAAACTGAGATACAGAAGTATTTCAGATACAGATACGATTTTTCTGATGTGCTTCACCATTTATTAGATTACCTTTTGTCTACATGTACACAAAATGCTCAAGGCTCAGAGAAGAGAGAGTAATTTAGTATAATATAAAATTATGTAGGTGTTTTACAAACCCTACAGGCATTAAACCATTACAATGGGAAAATATTTAAACAGGAGAGAAAAAACTCCCCTAACTTTAGAAATTATCTAATTCAATCTTATTGACTTGTAAAATGAATTGGACTCAATTTGCTTCCAGTGTCGTAATTTAATGAATACACGAAAGAAGAACATACATTTTAGGTCAATTAGTCCACATATTGGAAAACTGTAAGATACATTTCTATAGGATATTTTATAGCAATTCTTCCAGTAATTGTCAAAGGATACACACACTGATCTGAACTGATCTATCAGCACCACTTTAAATGTACAGTGGATGGGGGCAATTTTGTTTTTACATATAATTTCCAAGTTACTGTCTATCTGCACAACTCTATGCTCTGACTTTTGTGTGAGTAGTGACACAGTCACTATTCCAGGTCTTTGTTGGTGACTGTGGTCCACTCAAGGAAGCTTCCCTCAATTTCAGCAACCTGGTCACTCCTCCTTTCTTTTCCTTGCTTGATAATGGTGAACGTGTATGCAACATAAGGGTAGAGAAACCTCAAGATGACAACTAATGTGCTTACTTGCCCCTGGGCAAGATCAAGTATATCTATGAAATTATTGGAAAATGTTAGCTAATCTGGTTTTAAAAACCTCAAATAGAAATGGTAATTCTGTTTTTTTCATTAACTCATCTGTTCTAATACTCAGTTGTCCCTACCATCATGAAGCTGCTTCTTTATTTTGAACCTAAAACCTCCTTGAGTGAAGTATAAGCTTATTATTTTTTGTCCTATCCACTACGAATAAGAAGAGAATATGCTCTACATCATTTGCAAAAGCTTTTTGGTTATTTCAATATCATCATAGTGCCTCTTTCCAGTTTTATTTTTCCTAAAGAACTCAAATTATTTCAATGTTTTCTGATAACCTGTATGTCCGACTGTTCTCAGGACTTCATTCGTTTGCCTCCAGGTTGCCCACACCTTCTTTATAGGAAATATCCAGAAGTGGACATGAAACTCAACATGAAGCTCTGAGGCATTTCTAATGCTACATAAAGAGAAAAATAATCTCTCTAATCCCTGTGCAGTGAGTTCTTCCCCACCCCTTAGTAGTTTTTAACTGACATACCTCTGCTCATCTACATAGTAGATAGAGCAAGGACTGACCAGCGAAAAGAAATAATTGTTTGGATAATCATGGAGAAAATTCTTAAGCTTTCTTAAGCTGGAACACAGACATACAAGTTACAAGACTCCGTCAGCATTGCAGAAATAAATTGCACATGAGAACAAAACGCAGACTAGGTACATCACAAAACATAGTAGAACAGAAGTATTCAAACTAAGAGATGCAATATTTCCTACAAAGATGTGATGCAGTGCAGCAGAAAGCATCCAAGAGTACTCTAAAACAGACAGCCAAACACAGCTTCAAAATTTTACCTTGGCTATAAAGAAATGCAACTTAAGGTCTCTCAAGCTATGACTTTCTATTCTACTCTGCTGATGAAAAAGGGAATTTTTTTTTTTTTAATTTATAATGCTCAGACCCAAACCAAACAAGAAAGTAAATATCAGCCCCAAAGAGAAAGTAAGATTTACACCAATTCACAATAATTAAAGTTTGCTCAAACACACCCTGAAAATAGTGAACCCCTGTCCCCAGCTGAGGAAGCATCATACAGGCTGAACTTCAGGCTTTCTGAAGTACTAAAATAATTCATTTATAAGCTACAAAACCCTCTGTGCTTCTTCTAGTGCATGCCAATGCACAACGACAGCTTATTTTCAGCCCTAGAATGATTAATACCATGTCCGTCTAACACAAAGTAGAGAATTTCTCCTGTATTATAAGGTTAAGAGATTAATTATCACAATTCTTTACCACATCTTTCAATTTATTCCAGGAAGAAGTCAACATCTAGTTTCCTGTTAGCTGGGTTGGGGAAAAACCTGAATAAATTGCCTTTGTCACCTTGTGGCTGGTAGCTAACCAGCACCATTCCATCTTCTGTCACCTGTGCTTTGATCTTGGGAGCAATCTGCATACAAGATGTGGTTAACAGCCTTCCTGGAAAAAAAAAAAAAAAAAATCAAATAAGAAAGCTTCTTTCTCCCTTGCTTTATACATGGGCTTCGCAAGATAATGTGCTGTTCGAGACAGATCAAAATGTTTCACAGGAGTGTGTCTTACTGAAGAAAGAATTTCTCGGAAGGAAGAGAGCAATGTATTATTTTGATTGAATAGTTTCAAATGTCATATGGCCTTTACTGAAGCCAGAAAAAATTCTGTGTAAAAAAACTACAACTGGGAACAGTGGTGCGGGAAGAAGTAAATTGAAAACAAGGAGAGACAGTGAGCTCCTGGGTTTGAAATCATTTGATAAAGGATTAATGTGTTTCATTCTGGGGATTATCTGATGAGTATTTGATGTGACTAATGCTTTCAGTAGTCATATTTTAATATTACAGTAGTATGACTAATCTGATTACTCTTTATTTCCTTATCAGATAGTTCCAAAACCCAAGAATAATGGCTAAACAAACAATGGAGACACTACAGACATGGGAATGCTATCCTACCCCACTGCAGTCACCTACTCAAGTACAGTCGTTTCTCCCTCACTTCTCTGCTTGGTCTTGCAGTCCCCTCCTAATCCTATGAATGCAGAAGCTATATCCTTCTCTCTTCCTGGTCCCACCAAAACACCACAGAAAGTGATGGTAAATTGCCTTTAGTCTCTCACTTGTAGCTCACTGCGGGCGGAAAAACTCATTCACAGAATCACAGAATCCCAAGAAGTTCTTGGAAACAATTCCATCATTTTTTGCCAGATGCAGGATGGAATCATCTGATTCACCCATTCGATGAATTGGTCCACAGATGTCGTATGTTTTGAACTGGCCGTTTACTCTGCCCATTACCTTGTCAACCTCCGAAATATTTATCTGAATAGAAGCATGATCCTTAGCACCAATTATTCGGTTGCTAGCAGAGCACTTCTGAGGGACGTAGAGGTCCACAAACTCCCCGGCGTCGTTCTGCATCTCGCTGGGGTGGCAGCAGAGGCACAGGCACCAAGCGGTAACACCTCGTGTGTGCCGCGGCGGAAAGGGCATCATTATGACCATCCTGGTATCCAGGATAGTGGTAGAGACTCAGCAGGGCTGAGTCATTCAGATTGCAACATAAGACAAAGGTCAAAGGTCAGAGAGGACTGTAGTTGTGTTAACACACCACAATTTCATTAATGCTGGCGTAACATACATTCAGAATAGTGTTACTCCTGTAACCCCTCCACTATCACAAACTTCCAAAAAATATTTTTATGATTTAATTTGAACTATACATGTGTGAGGTTTTATTTAATTTGTCTTTGGATTTGTCCACTTCTACTTCTGACACTGTTACTCTTTGCACATCAGTTGAACACTGATGTTTGAATCCCGGTTACACTCAAGCAAACAAAAGAGATTAAAATATTGAGAATTGCTGCTAAATGCCTTAATAACCTCCAGGCTGACTGAATAATGCAGGCCCAACACCTTTCTTGCCCTTAGTCAATTACCTTCTCCCAGCCGAGCACTAAAAATAGTTCTAACCTCATTTGCTACTCTTAGTTGCAAAGCCAGCAATGACTGTTGAATAACAGGAAGAAGGGTTACAAATATTTGTTTCTTCAAAAATACATCTTACCATAAGGACCCTCAGCAAGACTCTGTGATATTTACCTGCTTCAATTAAAGAAGAAATAACAAAAACAAAGTACATTATTACATTTACAAAGAACACTGAGTATGAGAGTAGAAGACAATATGTGGAGATCTGTCCTGGGTTCAGCAGTAGCAGTCATTTTTCTCCTTAGTAGCTAGTGCAGTGCTGTGTTTTTATTTTTTGGTCTGGGAACAGCGCTGGTAACGCCGATGTTTTCAGTTGCTGCTCAAATGTTTGGTCTGGCCAAGGACTTTCTGAGCCTCATGCTCTGCCAGGGAGGAGGGGAGGCCGGGAGGAAGCAGAGACAGGACACCTGGCCCAAACTGACCAAAGAGGTATTCCATACCACAGCACGTCATGCCCAGGATGTAACTGGGAGTTACCCGGAAGGGCTGGGGACTGCAGGGTTGGACAAGGTATCGGTCGGTGTTCGGCTGGGGGGAGTGGGGCGAGTTACTGGTCGGCTGGTGTTGAGGTGTTGTATTCTTTCTTCTTGTTATTTTTCTTTATCGTTATTATTATTGGTGGTAGCAGCAGTGGTTTGTGTTATACCTTAGTTACTAAACTGTTCTTATCTCAACCCGTGGGAGTTGCATTCTTTTTGATTCTCCTCTCTGTCCCTCCAGGAGCAGGGGGAGGGAAAGAAGTGGGGGGAGTGAGTGAACGAGGTTTGTGGTTGGGTTTAAACCATGACAAGATCATATTTAAAAAAAAACAAAAAAAAAAAAAACAAACCAGCAAAAAAATTCCAAAAAATCCCAAAATATAATGGCACTTTATCTGTAGGACTTCTATTTGTGCATGAAACAATCTTATATATCCATCACAAAACATAATCAAAGTATTGCTGTCCGCCAGAAAATTTCTATCACTTTCAATCTGAAGCTGTCCAAAGACCCTACAAGCTCTTAAACACTTTCGCAAATCTAGATCCTGTTCCTGCTGTGGTGGTAATGTAGCTGAACTTTCCTGGCTCTTCCCTCAAACACATAAGCAGCTGTGAAAAGCAATTGAACAATAGGAGTAAAAAGAGTTCCCATTTCAGATCAGTCTGAAATTAAATATTTAAGCATCAAGTAACACATTAATTTTAAGTTACTTTTAAAATAACTTATCTGTGAGTCAACACTGAGTCAACGTGTTTTACTTAAAAATATATCAAAGCGAAGCATTTCAAATTTTCCTCCATTTGGAGAAAACTGGCTGAAACAGCAGGTCAGAATTTGACACAAATTAACAGACAGTTCTCATTCTCTTCAAAACTAGATTTTTCAGCTATTTTATTATTTCCTGGAGGTGAGGGGGAATAAATGTATATCTTGCTCTGCCTTTTACAATCAGTATCAACAACAATTATAGGCAAGTTAAAGCTGTCAGACCTCAGATAGCATTGTCAGGTTTAAGCCCACATTAACATTAAAAATGAGAGTCAAAACAACAACCTGCCTTTTGATTTTCAGTATTACAAACTCCAAATCTGCTGGAATTATTTTCCCAGTGTGAAATATTTAACAAAAAAAAAAAAAAAAATAGGAAAAGAAAAAAAAATTCTTCTGTAAATATACAAGAAATCAGGTATCAACTTTTAAGATCATTCAGTGCTCCTTATCATTCACCATGATAAGTTCATGTCATCTTCAAAGTTTACCAGCCATAGTTGCATGTCATCATCAAAACTGTGGAGAAAGACAAAAAACAGCTCTAGAGGAAGAACTGTTTCCCAAGTACATCTTCCTCAGCCTCTTTTCACCCAAGAGCTACCTAAATTTTCATAAAAAGTGAAGAGACTGAGTCAATAGAGGCAATAGGGAGTGGAATCATCATATATTTGTTATCTTTCAAATATAAGAATAATGATAGACAGCAATATTAAAATAAAACACTACAAGGAATGCTGCATTTTTTTTCCAGACATCTTAGTGATACTTATACCCCTTCACCTCACACTTTCATGAACAGAATCAACATCACTCACTCTCAGCTGAATTTTCTTTGTCCGCTCAATCTCATTGTTATGTTACATGATATGATCATATGTCATGCAGCTGTGACCATCCTCCATGTTGCAGAGCAGCAAAACATAGAGAAATACAACATCTGGAAATGCTTCAGTTTGCTCTGCTCTCTCAGAAATGAATGGGGTCGAGGAGATAAGGAAAACCTCCACCAATGCCTTGAGCTTCTGGGATTTGGGAGGAGGGGAGGTGGTGTGGGAGTATGTATGTATGTGTTGAGTGGGAGCTGCCCTCTTAAACATCTAGGACATCTCGACCTGGTTGTGCAGGAAAGGATAAACCTTGAAACAGAAAGCTCCACAGAAAAGAATGCTGCTTTTTATATACAGATACTACAAACTTGAGCTCTATGTAGCTTTCATAAGATGCTGCATTAAGCAAAGAAGAAAATGTGAAGAAAGGTATCAAAGTTTAAACACAAACACTCATTTCTCATCTATTATGCAAGATCTCAGAAACAAACAGACCTCCCCTCATCCTACCCTCTAATTTTGTTTCATATTGCTTCTCACCAGAATTTGAGAGCAAATTGGACATCACACAGTTCGTAAAGAGAGCAAGGATAGGGGTTTCACCTCTGCAAGACTCCCAGTTTTAATTTTGACAGGGACAGGAAGTCATAGTTCAGTATTAGTGATTTGGGTATTGTTTTGTTGCCTGATTTGTTGTTTGTTTTTTTTTTTTTCCCAGTTAAATGCAACATAAATACTCTTTTAACAAGAAGAAGCCTGATACAGAACTAAAGAGATGTGCCCCAAACCCCTGCACATATTACAAGAAAAATTAATAGAAAACAGGTGTCTGTTAATCTCTCCTTGAAACTGCTATTACATCTGTTCCTCTAGCCTTATGCAGAGAACAGAAGGGCACATTCCAGTGAGAATTAAAAGAAAAACCCACAACCTTTTAAACGAAACAGTAAAACAGTAGAGGTCTGAAGTGAAAGTAATTCAGACAGACTGAAAACGGTAGTGGGTGCTTGGACAGAAGCTCAGAAGTTAGACTCTAGACAAGGCTGACATAGTTTAAGAGGACGATTCCCCACCATCTGTTTCAGTGTACCCAAACCCCTTTGGGCAAATCCTTTTGTTTGGAAAGTAAAGGCAGGTCTTTTACACTCCTGCCTGTGCCACAAGGAGACATTCTGATATGGGCAAGGGCCTCCAACCCTGCCTCAACCTCCTGGGCTGCTACTGTCCCATTGTAACTAATGTATTACAGGCAGGAGCACCTGCAAAATTAGCACATCCCTGGAAAGGCTGCCTTGAGAAAGGAGGAGTCTATCTTATCCCACATCAACTTTCTTCCCACACTTCCTGAAATGAGTGAGCAATAGGTTGCTCTTTGCGCAGATCATAGCAAGAATACCCAATCCCATTCTCCAACAGAAACAGTTTGTGCCACTGTGACTTACAGCAAAAAGCACCATCTCCTAGAGGCAAATAAGCAATGAGATTGTGGAATATATCTAGGAGAGTCCAATACCTTTTACTCCATTTTTTCCTCAGGCACAACAGCCACTTTTTACTTAAATGCAGAGGGTAAGACTTGAATATAGACCTACAAAAAAGAAACTTGTGAAACTAAACCCTGTTTTTATGGACGGTGAATTTGTTCAAGACAGTAAGAGTTCATTTTATAAAATGGATTCCCACTAGGAAACAGAACCAAAGGCACTCTGCCTCAGAGGAAGTTAAGCGCAACAAAACAATCTTGATAGGCTTGGCATGTCTTAGCTTTTATCACACTTCACTGCAATTACGTTATCTGTCCCAACGCTAAGAAACGCGTCTGCTTTCTTCAGTGAATATAAGCTCTTAAATATAAAGAACATAAAGTTTGAGGGAGCTGCAAGTATATTTGTACATATATGAAACATAAATGCTGTATATACATACATATATATTCACTTATGGTATATGCTCCTCTTCATTCTTTCTGTCCTGAAGAACTACGCTGTGCATGACTCAGTTCCATTATAATGAGAGCATTAAAGAGGAGCCCTATTAAACTTCACCAGCATTCTGCTGGTTTGTGCCTTCAGCAGGAGCAGCAACACATCCTTCAAAAGAAACTGTTTTCAGTGCACACTACAGCTCTTTCAAAGTTACTTGCAGCAGCAAGACAAGACAAGCACTCTGGCTTAGCCACAGTGGCTGCGGGGCAGAGCAGTGTCACCCAGATGCCCTCTGTGTACATTACCAGTACTTTGTACCACAGGGCTATGAGTAGAAGCAGTCTGGTTGCATACTCACTCATCTTTGCCCCTGGTACAGGTGAGCTGTGCTCTCCATGCTTCTCTGTAACAAAAGACTGAGAGCTTCTCTAGCTACCTAATCAGAACAAAGGCTATTTTTCCTTTTCAAATTTAAAAGAACAAATTAAAAAAAAAAAAAAAAAAAAAAAGACTTAGTGATACCTTAGTGATACCACAGGGTTCATGAACAATTGTGAGTTTTGGAAGTTATTTATTATCAGCCAGGAGAAAATCCTGAAAAGAACACCCCTGCACTTAATTCTGATATTCATATTGCATATGCAGCTCTTTCAGCTGTAAATGATTTTTCTTTTAAATGTCTTTAGGTCTTTGTACTGTAAAAGAAAAACTAGAAGTATTTTTTTATTGAAATGAAATGTTTGATTCAAACTGAAGACTGATACTCTAATTTGTAAAGAAAGTAGACATATTTGGGTTTGGCTGATAAATTACCATCTTGTCCCCTACTCTTTAAAACAGCCAAAATTACACTGATTAGGTAAAAAAAAAATAAAAAAAAAATAATAAAGTAAAATAAAATCACTATATGCCCTTGAGGCTAATTTGCTAATACAGGTCAGCAAGATATTATTGCTCCTTCCATGCAGTAGCAGGCAGGAAAAGAGGCTGAATTCAGGGGTTTGCCTTCAGGTAACAGGGATTTCTAGACTACATGACAATTTTTGTGTTGAACTTATAAAACGGTATTTTAAAAATATATAATTGTAGTTACCTGCCTTCAAAACAGTTACATTGCTGCTTGCTTCTAGATTAAAATTAAAATTACTATCTCACCGCAAGCTTTTACTGTCTCTGAAATTCATCCTTCTCTAAAGCTTGATCTAAGTACAGTCTTTCCCAGTTCAGTGGTGTTAAAAGACTTCACTGGCTGAAATGACCCATAAATAGGTTTAATCACCTTGCTCTACTTGCTTGGAGAAAATATGCCATCTGCTTAAAATTCCCTCTGTCCCATCAGTTCATGCATTTTTTTTATTTTTTTTTTTATTCCAGAAAAATCTACTTCATGCTAGTGAACACAGGAGCCAATTCTTATGTAAATTTTTTTGTTTAACAAAAATGGCAGCTAATTTAGTGTTTCATAATGCAGGAGAAACATGATCAAATGGAGGCTTTGATCTAGCAAGTCCAAATGCACTAATATTTGCCTTTCTGTAGAGAAAGATGCTGTGTTTCTGGTAGACAGACGTGTTAAGGGATCACTGTACAGCCTGCCGTTGCATCTACTGCTTCTAAGAACTATAGTTTACATGCAGTTTTTTGCTACAGAAATTACTTAATTTATGAGCTGTGAACTATGGCTTGCTAGACGGAAATATTCCAACATTTCAAAGTTATTTTTGTTGAAAAGTTACACTGACTGTGTAACACAGTCTTTGTACGATACCATCATTTGAGGCATTCTCTGTGGGGTCTGTAGTGGTGTTGGGGAACTACAAAAACCCCAAAGCATCAAGGACTGATTTAAGGTAAAATTACAGAACAGTCAATTTATGCTCTGTAGAGCAAGGGTGCTTGACAGCTACCTGACACATGTGGTAGAGGGAGTTTAAAATCCTTTAACCAGAATTGACCTGTTAGACATTCAGTAAACCAATACTGTTTAATAAAGTCCATTTAGGACGTTATCATGTAGTACCCAGCTCACTTCACTACGCAACTCCAAACAAGTCTGAAGATAGACACAACTCCTAACCAGTAACAAGTATTCACATGGGCTTGGCAAAAGACTTGTGGGCTGTCTTCTGTCAGCTGTGATGAAGAGGACGACACATTGTTTGGAAAAAGTGAATCCAGTAACATGCAAAAATGCTGCACTATCTGATGACTTGCATGCAACTGAAACCTGCTTTACTTAGCTTACACTATTCTATTAGGCAACAAAGCTGATTTTATAAGCTTTTGTTTTTTGGTTGGTTTTTTGTTTGTTTGTTTTTAGATTTTTACCTGAAAACAGATTTGTGAGGGGTACTTATAAGGTATAGTTTTGCACTATTGCCTGGTAGTACAGCTCAAGGGAATGTTTTCTGCTTTTTCTTTAATTAAGCCTTCCTATAAACTTTCTGCCTTTCAATTATTTTAAAATATGTGACTACAACCAACTCGATATAATAAATTTATTCAATACAGACTCACTAAACATGACACTGAAGTACTGTTATTTTCCAGTTAAGCCAGAGTCTGTAACACCACAGTCCTATAAATTTAGCTCAGAATGTAAAAGAAAAAAACAAACCCCCAAAAATCCCCAAAAACCCAACCCCCCCCAAAACCTTTAGGCAGAATTCTACGTGGCTCTTTAGCATTCTTTCTGTGCAATTTTTTTTTCCATATGGCCAATTCAGCCTAGATTGCAGAAATTTAGGCTATTAAGCAATTTGACAATCTTTGCATGCCAGGTTGTCAGAATGATGTTTAAATTAATTATAAACAATGGCTTTGCTATCACCAATGAAGCCAAATGCATGCTTAATTTAATTGAAAGCATCAGGAATGAAAAATGGTGGCTCATGCCCTTTATGACACCGGCCTCTCTTTATTTTCCCCTGCAATTACACTATAGCCTGTGAGTGGGGACTGAGAGACTTTTTCAGTCCATTCTTGAAAAAAAGTTCCCTATACAAATGAAGGTAGTTCAACACAGAAGGAGGAATACTTACATGTTCAAATCTATGATGGAATAAAACTAGCAGACTTGGTCTATGGACCCCATCTGATACTAATCAAGAACTGCGGTATAGATGAGAAGCCTCAAAACCCTTTCAAAGTGCATAGGACAGCTTAACATTGCTAATTAAAAATAACCACATCAACAGCCTTAAGGAAGATAAAAATGTTATCACATACACACACTCTGCATACTTCTTTCTCCACCTACCCTTTCCAAAGAGAATCGTGTATACCATAATACTCAGATTTCTCTATTTTGTTCCTTTTCTTTTTTGTACACATACTGAAGAGCTAAGAGGATATTTTGATTGGGAAAAAGAGGCAGGAGCATTGTTTATCAAAGCCTTAAAAACACCGGTTACTTCCGTAAATATAAAATTTTATTCCAGCATCTCCAAAAGTAATTAAAACAAGAAAAAAACCCAAACACAAAATCTTTCCTCACAGGAAAGTGAGTACACACATTGTCTTCCACTGCAATATATTAATGACCTCTCTTGAGTTACATGTCCAAGAACCTAAGACCTAATTCCAGGAGGGACATAATTTCCTGATGGTACCAGAGCTAAGCCTGCAACCATCAGTTCTTTCTTCTGTTTCCCTTAGCAACAGTGGAAGTACTTCTCATTAACCCTGGAATTTCTTACATAAACACACGTTGCTCTTTTTCTCCTTTGTATTAGTCCAACCTCTTGGCACTATTTATTCGCTGCAAGAACATATTTGCTAATGCTCTCTAGGACACTCCTCTATTCTTACCCATTCCCCACATCTGAAAAACTGGCATTTTGGTCCTGAGACCTATCAAAATACCTTTGACAAAAGCCTGCCTTTTATTCATTATTATTTCATGGAGATAAAAAAAACCCAAAACAAACAAACAACAACAAAACACGAAGAAAATTGGTTAAGAGCAAATACCTAACAAGCCTTATGCCAAAAATATCATTCTGATAAAACAGCAGCTAATATTACAATTACAAAAATGTTTTCTTTTGGGGAAGGTGGGGTTGTATGTATACCTATATACACACACATCTATGTATAGCCATACTTATACGGCAGTTTTACAGGGAATCCACTAAATGAAGATTTTGAGAGTACAAAAATACAGCACAACCAGTTACATACACACTGTAGTTTAGATTTCTTAGGAGATTTCTTGAGGAAAGTTATGTCAGGAGGTCAGTTTGCCCTTTGCTGAACCTGCTATGTTCCCTCCTATTTGGGTCTATCAATGCTCTCCAGTCAATAAAATCTTTCACACAGATATCCAGTCCTGGTCAAACATCCTGAAAATATTAATTCCTTATGTCTTAGCCCTGCACCTACAGTTTCACAGGGCAGAGCACAGAGATATTAGAAGTTTTTATCTGCATCAACAGCAGATTTTAATTCAGTGTATTTGCAAAGGCACACAGTAATTCTTCTGGGTAGCATACCTGTCTAACATGTAAGATTAGTTTCTATTAAGCAAAATGTAAGAGATTAGTATTTTAATGAAACTGTCTACAAGTGTTCTGCCAGCAGCCTGAGCAAGCATCCTGTAGGAAGTGAATGGGAAGTGCTTTCAGAAGCTGCTGCTCTTGACTAAGGCTCTCAGCTAAGGCTGGCTGCCCTGTGCTGGCAGGGCTGAGGTCTGTCCTGTGCTGTTTTGTCATTCCCCTTGCTGACAAAGGGAGAAGTGGGAATATAGTCAAGAAAGGAATGCTTTGAACAGATGCTGTCCACCACTGTTAAGAAACAAATGTATGACCACGCCATGGGTTAATCTGCACCTAATGGTCAAGATAGAGGAGTAATTGCTATAATTTCACTTGCTATAAAAGGCTGGTATTTATGGTAACATAGATGTCAGTATTTGCTGTAGCTGTGAGCCATTCCCAGATAAAGCAATGATGTCAATGTTGTTAGAAAGTTGACTGAAGTAGTGAGGATGTCCTAAAATGTTAGGTGAGTAAACCAGATTCTGTCATATATAGTATTCTCAGTACAGTCTCTATTATCATTTGTGATTAGTTAAAAGGATACGGAAATTGATATGAGACACAAGAAAGAGCATGTTTCATGGTAATGTTGGGAAAGACAGACATCCCTGAATAAAAGATCATGGGATATCACTAGATATCCCATGGATATCACTAGATCATTATCTATGATCTAGATATTTAGATTTATAGATCATTATCATGGATATCACTAGAAAGTTTTAGGGCACCATTGAAAAATAAAATTAATTTTATCAACTAAATTTAAATTTTACATCAATATGATGGATAAATGTTTGCTGAAGTTATTCACTTTGCCAGGTGCTTAGAAGCAACCTATTTTCTTTAGAGCTAGAAGTCTCTATGACCCTGAACATCTGAACAAAAGCAAATGGGTTTACATCTTTCTGCTGCTTCCTGGACTGTGCTGAGTTAAGGACTGTGCTTTACTTAACGCTTCTGTAAATACAGCAAACAAGTTAGCTAAAGATATAGAGGAAAAAAAATGGACATGGAAGTCAGCCAAGCATGCCATAAGAAATGCCTTAATGAAGAGAGGGAAAATGAAACAATGCAAAAACCAATCCAATCTGGCAAAAGCATTACTGTTTCAAATAACATTATCACTAATGAGGGAGTAAGTGGGGCATTTTCTTCCTGCATTTATAGATACATATCAAACTTTATCATCTAAGCAAGGAAGCAATACTTAGAGTACCCAATTTAGAAGCTTTTTTTTTTCCACTGGCCATGCAGAGACCCCTAAATGAAACACCTTTTCAGAGCATTATTAACATTACTGGAAGTATAGAATTGCCATAAAATAAATTTCACACATTTGGTAAACCCCAGATTTTCACATAAATCTGTATCACTTTACTGTATTAGAAAGAAAGAACTCAGTTCAAAAGAGTTGTTTGGATTCTTCCTATTAACTTAATAGGGTGAGAGACCCATCATACAGATACACACAGCTTAAGTCATGTTCAAAAGTAACAATAAGTTTCAATGTTCTTCCTACTTGACTTGAGTGGCACAAATGATTGTGATCACTTTTAAATAGTCTTTAATACTAAATATTTAATGTTGTTTAATGACATCTTTAAATTTACTTGTCTTATTAGCAGCTGCCTTGCAATCACACCTGTGCTTCTTCGGATAAGACTGCTGAGCACGAAATGGTAGGATCCACATACAGTTTTGAATGGGAGAGGTTTACCTGTCTGAAGAGATATCCAACATGTAGTTTTTATATTCTTTATATGTAATGGGTCTGATCTAATGGGTGATCTAACAAGTTCGAGTCATGGGTGGTAGCTAAATGGATGGCTGAAATCTGCTTTTGTTTTGCTTTTACTGTGGCTAGAGCTGGTCAGTTTTTACCTGCTTCCTTAGCTTCCTTAGCACCCTTCTTTTGCCAGCTGCCCCCAATGTGTTATGTTTAGATAAAAAAGGATAGCTCTTCTCATGTGTGATATTTAACAAATATTTGAAAGTGCAATGTCATCTGTGGCTGAAACTAAAAAATGTTAAGTGCTTTCTGTTCTCAATGTGTTTAACAGGAGGCAAAGATGTTCAGGAATTTGGGGGATCCAGTTCTGCAAAGAAGAATATTCCCATGTTTATAAATACCTCTGTTCAACTTCCTGTTCTGCCAGTACATCTCCTTTGACTTCAAGCACAGTCAGTTGGATGGGATGGAAATGCTTCACATGGCATTATCTCACTTTTACTAACTTGACTTCCCAAAAGCAATTTTCAATCCTGAATCAGGTGCCAACTCCTTCAGAGAAGCTTCATACTTCAGGTGGCATACTGAAAAGACAAAATAAGATGTGAATAAACAAATAAAGTAGTTGGAAATGCAGTGAAGCATCTGAAGTAGCTCCATTCATGTACAGATCTATCTAGGTAAGAGATCAGAGTTCTGTGATGATAATGAAGACTAAATTAAAAGGTTATATAAGCACCAAAGATGAAACCTCCTGAAAGCCTTAAAATTCTTCCATTCTTTAGGGCTCTGATGAAATATCTAACTTTTGTAGAGTTCCTATTGGCGAGTTTATATATAAAGAAAAATAGCTTTCTCAACATGCAAGATTTTTAGTATACCCATGACATCAGTAGATCCATTATCAGGTAGGTATTAAGAGAAGCATATTTACCACTAAACTATAGGAACAGAATGTCAGTTACAAGGCACAGCAATTTATTAAGAGCACCTTTTGCAGCAACATTTTTGCAGAATAAAGGACTTAAATCTTGGACATTAATGAGGCAAAGAAGCAAATAGTGTGCTGTCAAAAGAAACATATGCCACTTTCTCCTGAAGTGCATGATTAGTGTTTCACAAATTCAGAGTAATAACCATATTGATTCACTCAGTTCTGTTTCACTCCTTATTCATTAAAAGGAGAATAGAGGAGACTTGAAAAAAGTTTCACTTGCTTTCCTTCTTTTTTCTTTTTCCCCCAGCCTTCTTTAGTGAGCCATATTTCTCACCAGAAAATGGAAAATGTCTGTTGCCATTTACAACTCACTAATTTCTAGATTTTTTATAGATGTTCTGTTTACTTTCCCATTGATTTGTCAAATGCTATTAATTTCTTCTCTTTTTTTTTTTTTTTTAACTCACTACAGAGAGGAAAGAAAAATTTGCAGACTTCTACCCTGGATGGGCAACTTGTAACATATGCACAGACAAAATCATAGCTTTTAGATCCTAATAGTTTATTCTGTAATTATATTATCTTGTAGAGATGTCTGTGTGCTAGTATCATAATGCTTATTAGGTACACTTGTGCTTTAGAATGGATGATAGTAACAAAATTACTCTTTCATGCAGTTTTGATTTTCTTGCTCTCTTCTCCATTATAATTAAGGACTACAAATGATTAGAAAAGCACTTCTTTTCCTGTACTGTGGCATTTCACGACACGGACTCAAGTTGATGCAGAGACGCAAATCTTCATTTATTATAACCAAGCCCTTTTTATCCCCTTGTTTGGTACTTTCCCAGCCTGCACATACATACAATGTTCAATCTCATTGGCCACTGTGAAACTCTCCAGGTAAGCAGTCCAATCACAATGTTGCAGACCCTCTCACAACTCCCACATCCTCTGGCGTACAACTGAGATTCCCGCCACAACTACATCCTGGCCCATCCTCCCGAGGCTTGCTTGTTTACCTTTCCTGTCCTTCAACCTTCCAACTCATCGCCCCACGGCTTGTCAAAACACCAAGGCCTCAGAGCTTATCCCCAAACTCTTTTTCATGCTGATCTTATTGCCTTCGCTCCCCATACCATACTAAAAATTTTCAGGAAAATACATACGTTACTTTAAAGTAAACTTTTTCCTAAACCCCATAATATTTCTTTTTTTCTTTTTTTTACTTGAAGTATTGCACACTCCCCTCCATGTGCAGGTTGTTTGTCTAACTTTAGCTCCTGGAAGATATCACTTTCCTGCCTCATTTTTCTTTGTCTACGGTATAAGTATATTTACAGGCATTGCCTGTCCTACAGACAACTGCAGGGAGATGAGAAAGGAAAGTGCAGTTTCAGAGAGGCACGATAATATTTTGAAAGTAAGAGATTTGGATTTTCAGGATTCATTTCAAGTTCAGGATGAAAGATATCTGGGTTTTCTGTGAAAAGCAGCTTTCTACAGGAAAAGCCATACTACTTTATACATACCATCTGTGTGGATGAAACAGATTATTTGGACAAAAGCATAGGGATCCCTTGGGCCAGCCAACATTGTACTTACTTAAGAGCCTTCAGATAATGCCTGAATTAAGCCACAAGATTTATTTCACCAGAGTCTTGCTGATATGCCTCCTTCTAGGTTTGGTCTTATTTTAAAAACATAAACTGATGAAAAGGAACTAGCACCTCATATTTTGCATTAATCGATCAGCAAGTTGGCTGAATTCTTTTTCTGATGGTTTTACTACTGTAAGAAAGAGGTCCTCCATCACTATGCAAAAATAAATGAGGCCAACATCTTCAGACACACATTCAAATATTTACTTCATCTTCATATTATCTGTTGGAATCCATTGCCACCTACATACGAAAGTGTCACAGATACATTTTTTGCACAATTTAATAATTTTCCTTCTAGAGTTGGCTTGGAAAGGAACTGTTTAAAGAGAGTTCAAAAATATGACTGTAGAAAAAACAAAAAAACCCTAAAAACATAAATGCTTCCTGTTGCATGCGCAGTGAAAGAGTATGCTGTCAGGCAGAAGTTGCCCATGCATTTTCAAAACCATGTATTCCACACATGCAGGTTTTATAGACTTTGCTTTTTAAAACTTCATTCGTTAGCTAGCTCTGCTTAATTTCCATTAATTTTAGCAGGAAATGAGTATACATACCTAAAGATGAAATGTTTGTCTTTAATGACTATCTAAAATTAAAACCATTAAAATTTACTTAAATGTAACCATCAGCCTTTACTTTTAGTAAATTTGCTCTCAGTCATTTCTTTTAAAATAAATTTTATGTTATAATTAAAACATGACTTTCTGAACTTCACATTTATTTTTTAAATTATTCTTTCCTTGAAAAAAGCATATGAAAATCCAACAACTCTTCAGCAAGACATATGCTTTCAGATTATGAATACCAATTTTAATTTTAAACATGACTAACACGGATTTAAAGCAACTGTGGAAAAGGACCTAGAAATATTAAGTGCCAGATTTTTGATGCCTAGATTACAAAATCTTTGAGTTCTAGTTTGGCAATTATAAGTTTATAAGCTAAATGGTTGTATAGATTATCAGCAGTGGAAATTACATGTTATGTCATCAGCAGTGCAACTAATTATCTCTGCATTTGAAATATAATTTTGGATCTTAACATTGCTTTTGGAATTTGTCAAAACTTCAAGAGACCAGACTAGAATGTCCCAGAAGATTTACACCATTTTCGTCTGTAAAGTTAACTTTCATGACATTTACATCTCTTCTCTCAGCCAGTATATTTACCAGCCTAGAGGCCTGACAGCACAGTCAGGAGTCCACCTGGTCCTAAACTGGTGTGTTGGGTGCTACACAGCCCTTTCTTTACACATCCAAGCAAAACACCAAGCAGACAGATGCCTTGAATTCCCCTGAGGACAAGAACACAGTAAAGTTAGCAGCTGGTCTCACAGTAGAGAAAGAATAAGGGAAACAGGCATAAAAAGAAGCATATGCTTTTCTCACATCACTGTCATCATTTGAAAGTGGGATGAAGCCTCTCTTTCATTCACTTCCCATGTAAGGCCTTTTCTTCATGGCTTAGGAGATCCTGCTATCCTTACAACTGGAATAATGCATCAGTAGCATACCTGCATGTGTGAAAGACATGCAAAATAACATCAAGAAGCTTTCTTCCCTCTGAATTCATTTGTATAGAAGGAGCTTGGAGAGTTAAGAGAAAAGCACTTAGCTCAAAACACTCCTCAGATCAGACATCATTCTTGAGGCACAAAGCTAGCATCCCATTTAACACATTGGAGGGAGGCTGGGAAAAAGACAGGAAAAAAGCTTTTAAAGTATCTACTTACTTTCAATTTCCTCAGAAAATGAGAAGACAAGGACCACAATAAAGCCTGTCACAACAATTTTGAAAGCTGTAAAAGCTACATTTTCCTTTTAAACAACTCCTTTGAGCACTCCATGTTCTCAACAAGGGTAATCAAAAGATAAAGCTTTTACAGCTTCTAAAATGCTTGTCCCTGTTCCCTCTTTACATAGATCAAGGATAGCAAGGAGGTAATTACTAACTCCCTAGAAAAAAACAGCCTACCAAGAGCTTGAAAATTAGTGGGTATGCCGTTTTTCTTTCTTTACCCCATTCCTTAATTTGCTAAAACAAATGGACTGAAGAGGGCTTTTGAAGGCATTGGCTCTTCACCTTTGTCAAAGTTATTTTACAGAAGTTAATTTTTCCCCTTCATCTTGCTTTTTAGATTACTTACCTGCAATGCCCTATCAGGACCTAAAATTGACCTACTTGACCACAGGAGAATCATCCTTGCTTAGATATTTTTTCTAGGTCTGCAAAACTTATTGTAGTTGCACCTACATTGTCTTTTCACTAGGCACCAAGGAGTGGACTGCTTTAGGCCTGCAGTGGTTCAGGCTTCTGCATTACCAAATCTTCATTTTTTCCTCTAACAAGGTCAAACAGTATCCATTCTGCAAACTGGCTGCTCTTCCTCCTAACCCAGTGCCCATCTACAAGCTTCTCCATCTGGGAAACATGGTCTCACCAGCTCTGTAACACCCACAGCACCCATCTATTTCTCTCATTATATCACAGTCCCACCACTCTCTGCAGGCCATGCCAAATGCTTGATCTAAGTTACTGCACAAATCCTGGCCATTCCTCCTTCTGTTTCTCTTGCTGACAGGGAGGTTATAACACCATGAATGGGTTCCCTTTTAGGACAGAGACAGTACACAGGCAAGGTTTCTTCCTCAGCTCTTCATTTGTTAAACTGTCTCCCTTGGAAGGTGTCACAACACTTGCAAAACCATCACTTGTTGCATTTACCACCTTGTGTAAGCAATGCCTACACAAATGGATGCAGTCAGACATAATAGACCATACTATTTTCTTTGTCTTAACTGACAACCCTACAGAAACCTTCCTGGTTTGTTTTTTTTTTTTTTTAATCTAATCTGGGACTTATCTGCTGCTGCTTAAGAATAATTGAGTATTCAAAGCCTGTTTGCAGAAAAACAGCTTCTGCCTTGAAATTTACAAACTGCAATGCAGACAAAATTGAAATCTTTAGCAAATCATATGAGTGACACACATACAGTTTCAGTTATGATTCATGCCTACAGATCAAGCCTATATGAAATGTCTTGCTGTATTGCCTTTTACGCTAGTATCCAGAAAACTGTGCCGTTAACAGCAGATTGCAAAAAACAGACGATAGAAAGGCTCTTTTCATTACTTAAATATGATCCTCAAGCTTTGATGAGATAATCAAAGCTCTTCACATAACTATGTCCTTGATAAAAACCAGATGAGTCATTTTTGAACTGGTACTGGAGATGCTATTTCCATAATTCATAAAAGGGGAGCTCTTATTTCTGCACCACAGCCATCTGCTTCAAAGCCAAACCAAACAATAAAAAGCATTAAGTGAAAGTCTGAAATATGGAAAACAAAAGGAAGGATACTACAATTATTGCTGCCCATAACATAAAACTCAGTCACTACCCAGAAGCTGTCAAAAAAAGAAACTTCTGGAGAATGCTGAACATTTCTTAATATTTTTCTGCTGAAGTCAAGTATTCATCCCATCTGAGCGATAGATCAGTCCTGTGTAGTTTTGACTATTTACCTCATCTGGAAATTAAATAGCTTTGTTACAATAACTGGGAAATTTTCCAGAAACAGAATAAAAGTTTTCAAACGGGACGGAATGGGAGGAGGAGAAGAAGAGAAAAATCTAGGAAAAAAATCAAAGAAAGATCCATACCCAAGTAATCAAAGAGTAAAGTAGAAATTTGGTTGGCTAAGTGATCAATAAAAGGCGAGATACAAAACAGGGTGCAGATTTGAGTAATAGAAGACCAGTGTATACAGAAGAAATAAAGAAAAAACTAACCTTTTTTAAATGCAGAAGGATTACATCTAGGGCTAAATGCACGTTGGACATTTCAAAGCAACAGTGGATTAGTAATAACAAGAAGGGACTACGAATGTATTAAATCAAATAATTACGGTTTGTAGACTAGGAACTACAAGCAGTACTGGCTTCAACAGGTAAGCCTTACACCCCAAGGGGTTTTTCTATCTTTTATTCATTTTGTGTGTTTCTCCAAATGGAAAGAAGCTATCCAGACTCCTTACTGGTGGCAGCAGAGGATGGTGCACTTAGGTACACTCCTTCCCCATGAATCATTATTATTCCCAGAATGTTCCTGGGGAGCAACCTGACTCGCCACAAAATCAGCTCCCTAGCTGATGCTATGGATCATGCAGGGAAGTGAAAATACTACAGAGCTGCTCTCTTATTGATGCACTTAACTATTGATTCACACATTTCTGGAGTTTTAAATTATAGAAATCAGTAACTGGCCTATACTTGAGTTAGATGTGACAGAGGCAGCAGGTCTTCATAAAGACCATTGGAAAATGACACTGGTAACACAGTAATTTGGAAAACTAGTATTGCTTACAAACAGGATGCCCACTGGATGTCAGTATTCATCATTTTTTTCTTTGGTGTATGAATTATCTCAATTCAATCAGCGCATACCTACCATAAGAAGCTGAAAATAACAAGGCAAAGCCACCAATCACACATTTACAGAAGTGAGATAGAAAGAAAAAAATGTTCTTTATAATAATGTGGACTTAGCAGCAACACCAGACAGAGATACATGAAACAACTAATAAATAAAACATTTGTGCAAGGAAAAACTGCACATTTTCCTATGGTGCTCATAGTAGTCAGACTTTTAGGAAAAGGTATACATCTTAAGTAAATCACTTATGCCCCTATGTTCCATAAGTAAAATAATTTCACACTTTTCCCCCTAATTGTTGGGATGATAAAGCTGTACTTCCAATTATAATTTTCTTAAAAAGTAAATCCCCAGGAATATTGTGAAACATCTTTTATGCTTAGAGAGAAAACACAATGTGTGCTGTACCCAGAAATATTCTCCATTCAATCCCAGTAATTTATGCAGTTAAACAACTTTCCTAATACAGCAACAGCCATAACGCTTTTGCTTAAAATACTCTTTGAAATGCAGTTGAAACTAAACAAGTCAGGCAATCTATAGGCTTCACAGAATAATGAGTCTTCCAAGCTGTGTAAGGCAGCAATTAGTTTGAATAATGAAAAGATGATGGTGTAAAGAAAAACTACTATTCTGATGTTTAGATAAACATATTTTTACATTTTTACTACTTTTTTTAACAAAGTGTTTTAAAACCAAGTTTTAATAAATTTTCTTTATTATTTTGTTTGCTTTTGCTTTTCCATACCAAACTGAAAAAAAAACAATGGATGAATTTTCCTCACCTAATTTTTCTTCCTGAAAAACTAAAATAATTTTTTTATTTTAAATATCATGATTGAAATTTAGAAGACTTTACCTTGAATTAATATATTTTTTCTTATTCTGGGGATGATATTAGAATAAACATGCAAGAAAAATTATAACAGAAGTCAGAATGAAAAGTAATAAAATTTGTTTCATAAACTTCTGTTTTGAAATACTAACTAAAATTGTTTGTTTCAGTTATGTTATGGTTAAAATAATTTTGTGACAATCATGCTCAATTTGTAAAGAAAAAGTAATTTAAAAATAAGCTTGTCTTTTATTACTCATTTTTTAAAAGCTCAAGTTAATTTTTGTCCCCCTACATGAAAAAATGGTTGCAATAATTTCTCATGTGTTTTATCTTTGGTCAACAGTTCTAGTGTTTTCATTAGTTTTCCTCACTGACAAAGACTCAAAGTGCATGAAGGTATCTCTGCAACGTTGTTTACAGAAAACATATCCAATTAATACTACAACACAGAATCATAGAATGGTTTTGTTTGGAAGGGACCTTAAAGATCATCTAGTGCCAACCACCTGCCATGGACAGGGACACCTCCCACCAGACCAGGTTGCTCAAAGCCCCGTCTAACTTAGCCTTGAACAGTCAGGGATGCGGCAGCCACAACTTCTCCGGGCAACTTGTTCCAGTGCCTCACCATTCTCATAGTAAAGAACTTTTTCTTAATATCTAATCTAAATGTACCCTTTTTCAGTTTAAAGCCATTCACCCTTGTCCTATTATTACATGGGCTTCTAAAAAGTCCCTCACCAGCTTTCTTGTAGGACCCCTTTAGGTACTGGAAGGTGTACATTTTCATACACTGTTTAAAAAGTAGTTTATATGTTTTAAGCTGGCACTACTTTTCTAAGTAATATTGACTCCAAAGAGCACTCGAGATTTCATTTTGCAAGTATAACTGTAGTTTTCTCTGAGTATTCATTTTTAAAAGGATATTGCCTCTGAAAATTTATTGAGCCCAGAGTCCTTCAGGGACTTTTATTTTTATTGAGTGACAAAATTAAATCAAAAGTTATTTCTTGCAGCCCAAAGCAAAGATGGCTTCTTTACTTTTCTTAATTACCCTGTTTAATAATTCAAGACAAAGTGAAGTGCTTAGCTAGGGATTGTCACAGAACTGCAGTGCCTCCAGAAGAGACTGCAAGCTGATTTACCCTGGGTTTGCCTCTGCTTTGTTCCCTGTTTTTATTCCTCAGCTATACCTCTAGGTAGACTGAAGGAGCAACGTCTCAAGCAAGAGAGCCTAATGTAAGAAACAATGTAGCAGCCAAGAAAAAAAAAGTAAAGTCAATAGAGAAAGAGAACAGGAAATCAAGATCATAATGGGTTGCTGTTTTCTAGCTCCTTTTTGATCTCTGTTAAAACCTTTGAGATGCATTTAAAACCATGATTAGGATCAATCGGGACTTAGGAAAAAAAAACCAAACAAAAACAAAATCTTTTAAAGCCTAAAGTTTTTCCCTCCATTTTTGGAGGATGCCAGTTCTTGGAGAAAGGGTTCTTGGAACTGAAACTTGCTGGAAAAGCTTCTCAGATCTAGGCTTGCATTTCTCTTAAAGACAAGAGACAAAAGCACAGCAGCTCACTGATGAAGGCATTCCTTATGTCTGGGGAACCTGTTAGAAATACAGGTGCTCTGCAGGCACATTTGTATGTCCAGTGTTGCTGGATAAGCTGTTTTTCCTAAGAGCAGGCGTGTCTGCTGGAGGAGAGGAGACATCAGCATAGATTTCTGGGTATATGCCAAACACAACTTGATTTAGCTTTTCATATACATCCCTACAGAGTTTATAAAAAAAGTTGATTCCTTTCCTCATAGATCTGTACCAATGAACAATTCCAAGAGGTTTCTGCTCCAAGAAAAAATAAAATCAATTCAAACCCTAACAACAAGATGAGGAAAACAGCCTCAGAGGCAGAAGCTGGTCTACTGAAATTTAAAGTGTCTGGAGCAGTTGTTTCAACTCTGACATGCAAAACCATACAGCACCACCTTGTGAGCATCTCCTAAAAATACTCTTAAAGAGACAGATATAGTTGGGAGCACACTGATCAGACCTAGGGCACAAGTAGCAAAATGAGCAAGGACTCTGAAGCTTGGATTCAAAACACAGAATGTGTATACAATCAGCTTAAAAAAGTTCAGTTAAAAAAAAAAAACAGATGGTATTCTAAAATAACTCAGGAATTAATGAAGACCAAAAAAATCACTTCTATGTATATTGAATAAGCAAACAAATACTGTGTTACCGAAGTCCTGCACCATACGGCTTACCAGCAGTTCTTCTCAATAATAACTGTCTCTTCAAAACTGCTGTATTTCTGACCTCATGGGGTTTTGCACTGTTTCTTTATAGTCTGTCTGACAGAGGAGGTATTTGCAATGTTTTTTACAAGGGCAAAGCACTTGAACACTCCTTATTTCCCCAGAAATAATATGTATCATATAGCCTAGAATGACATTTGCCTCCCCCCATGTGCCTCTGTCTGTATCTTGCAAATGACTACCATACACAGTTTATTCCTTAAGTAACTGTCCTCCAGCATCCCATTTTCCTTTTAGCAAAACCTATGGTTTTGTCTCCTTTGACCCTTTGTCCGAGTACTTGTACTATTTCTCATCTTCCATAAACTACTAAGTTTTCATAGTCACACCAAATCCTTTACTGAACTCCGCATGAATCACACTGTCTCAATTAATTTGCCTGGATAATTTGGTTTTTTGAAACAGCGGAAAGATAAACAGGCTCCTCCCGATCGTGAACTCATGCTCCTTTTCACTCTGTTCTCTGTGCCTTTAAAATAAAATTATAGACATAAGGGTAATTAATCTTTGTGTTCCACTGAGGTCAGACTAAAATGCCAGCAGATACCCAGAAAGTGTATCAACAATATTGTCTCCTGAATGCAGGTCACCTCGGAGCAAGGGATGTATTTAGATGCGCTAGGGTCTAGAGGGTGCTGTTGCACTGAGCATCTGACTGCAGTTTTCTACAGCTTTGAAATCAGGCTTTGTCCGTGTTTTTTACTGGGTCCTATAGCTGAAACTCAGGATATTTACTGTCATTTGTTAAAAAATCCAAATGCTATTAGAGAAGTATAACTCACTTTCAGTCTTGTAAAAGGGAAGATGAGCTGATGGCAGCTTCATGGTCTTAATAGCAATCCAATTTCTCTTTTATAAGTCAGAAAGTAAAACATTCATTTCACTGTCTGATAGCAGCTGTACGTTTTAAGCATCGTGGGAATTATAAGATCAAATTTTGTTGTAACAGCCTAGCATGGAGACTTTTTGTTGGTCTCATTTTTTATAATCATGAAGCGTAAAGAACAAAGTTTGGCATTTTCTGCTTCTCTTACAAAAGCCAATATTATTAATGCTAACCTCAAAGCAGGAAAAGGTGGCAGGGAAAAGTAGTCAGGTTCATAGATGGATGACCAGAAGGAAGGAAACAACTAAAAAATATTCTTCAATACATATTTTGCCCTAAATTTTCAAGAAGCAAGTTACTATTTTCATGCTGTCTTGCTCAGGTTTTTAATATAAAATCACAGAATCATAGAATGGTTAGAGTTGGAAAGGACCTGAAGATCATCTAGTTCCAACCTCCCTACCATGCCCAGGGATGCCTCACCCTAGACGGTGTCAACCAAGACTCTGTCCAACCTGGCCTTGAACACTGCCAGGGATGGAGCATTCACAACTTCCTTGGGCAACCTGTACCAGTGCCTCACCACCTCCACAGTTTATTTCTTCTAGAAATATATATGTATACATAAATATATACCCCACAGATATACTGCTTCTATATCAGTATGCAAGTGAAGAGGTACGAATGCAGCCAATTGTCTTCTGCTAGCAAAAAGCTTTCTTCTGTTTCTTTCTACCAGTTGTGGGTAGAAGATGGCTTGTAAAGCAGAAGAAATAAATACTGTGTAAATCCAAGCACCTGTGCAATATATAGAAGACCCAGGTCTTGGAAGCTCTTTTTTCTGAAAGGAGATAAGAGAGGGGAGGAATAGGTTCCCCTTTCTTCTCCACCTCTCTGCCCAAATAAGATGGTTGTGAAGAAGCATTTGAAATACACAGCTGGTATATCTTAGAGACTAAAACTAGGTAGCAAGTTAAAAACTCATTTGAAAATATATCTTACTCTCCTCTCCCTCTCTAATAATTCTTCATCTAGCTTTATGACAACCAGCTTAGAACAGCTGCTATCTGTACATTAAACTGATGAGACTGAAAATCTACCCCTCATACTATTAATGGATATACATTTGTTTTTATTGAAGAACAAAAGATTCTGTCTCATATATGAACATTTTCTTGTGATTTTTTTTTTCTTGTGTTCTGTTGTTATGTTCTTAGAAGGCGTCCACATCCCCTGAGTCACGAAAGCTTAGGCTGCTTTTACGTGATGTTTTACAAATTTTAGCTTATCATATTTAGATACTGAAGATTTTCAGGACATACATGAATTCAAAAGAGAAAGGCGAAGACTCTGCACTGCAGTACTCACAGCTCTTCTCTTTTGAGCCCGTAGTGCAGCAATGAGGGACTGAGAACATTCTGGCTGCATAAATTGTCACATAAGTGTGCTATGCTGAGTTGCTCTGTTGGTAGAGACTTTTGCCATGAAGACATGATAGCATTTGTAGGTTGTTTTCTTAAGAAATGGTAGATGAATGCTAGAAGACAAACAGAACAAAAACATTTTTTTAAGTGGCAGTTTCATATTCTTCTCAGTACCAGTCTAGATACATAGGAATAAAAGAGCCCTGTCTGACTGATGGTAAGAAATATGAAGTATGTGAATCTACTACAGTAGTCATTGAGAAACTTTAACAACCATTGTTTTCACATTTTTATGAAAGCGAACATGATAACAGCTTGCTTACCAGCTGCCTAATTTGGTCTGAAAAGAACAGAGAAGATTCTTTTTTCGCACACTTTTCAGTAGGCTCATACTTCAAGCACAGAACATTTTAAGTTCGTTTATTTGTATCCCCTATTCAATGTGGTAATTTAGATAAGAAGTTTTGTGGAACATGAACTTTGCCTGTTTGAGTGTCCAGCCTCTTTCATCACGCATACCTTGATGATGACAGAAATCCTTTGCAGACTATGCTGTACAAAAACAAGTCGATACAAGAGATTCAGTTCACTGGATTCGGGACTCATCACAGTCATAATATAAACACAGTGCTTAAATCAGTACAAATGCAATGTCTAAACTTAAAAAACAAATATTTTAACATGTTAAAAAAAATATTATTCCAACAACATGCTCAGCTTGGTAAAGAAAATGAAAAGGCAACTCTAGGTTCAGCACTGAAGTCAGAAAGACAATTTCCATTATGACTTTTTGAAGTATACATTTTGATGTCTGGTTGCTGGGAATAGGGGAAGGTGAAAGATGACTCAGCTCTAGAGAACTAGTTTATTGTAAGTTTATATGGGGACAGCTGAAATGATGAGCTGCAAGATCAAAAAATTGAGGGTTTGTCCATCATGGTAAAGGACCAGTTTTCAGCATAATGGAAGAACACAAATGGCTGTACAGACAACTCAGTTTGTTACTAAGGAGCCATGCACTGTTCAACATATTAAGACTAGCATTTATGAGCTTTTTGGGATGCTTTAATTGCAATAAGCTGACTTACTAGCACCTATGCATTCTCATCTAAAACAAATCAGAAACAAAGGTCAGGCTAACATAAGGTGCTCTGAAGTTCAGCTGAAGGCTTCTAATCATGACAGAGCTATGTTACCCTGCAGTTCTTCCTTTGGCAGAACAATAAGTTCCATTGATAAACATCTCTTTTCACTGATGCAGAACTTCACCACAGACAGTTCTCCAAGAGCAAGTCAATCCAACCGGTACATTTTTCCAGAGCTCAGCCTGACCCATGCTGGTGACTCTGTCTCTATGGTGCGATAGGCCTGCTTCATTCAAGTTGTGACAACAGCCAGCCTTGCTTAACATTCTCTTCCTGTTCCAAGAAGTCTTCCCAGATTGTCAACATACCCCTAACCTTTCAGCTGATCACTGTCTTTTGACCTTGGCTTTGGTGAATAACCAGGTTTGCACTGATGTGTCTGACATCCTATTTTGTTTGAAGTGCTGGACCTTGCCAGCACTTCGACTTTCCATTGAATTTATTTAGCACATTTTGATCGATCTAGCGGCATTTCACAGTCTACAATAATATCACAGCTCCCCAGAACTTGTATCTGTGATACAAGCAGTTTCCTTTCATGGTTTTAACGCCTTCTACTTTATTTCAGTATGTTTTTACATATTTGTACCAGCTATAGGTGTAGAATGAAATCAAAGCATGCATATATCTATGACCTGTGATAAAATATTTGAAGCTACTAATAGAGACACCTATAAAGAAGGAATGCCAAAAGGCATCACGCATGTGGAATTTCCTTTCTCCCTGACTCCCACACTCTGGGGAGGAGTATAAGGAGATAAGGAAAAATATTGTGGATTTCAGTGTTCGTGAGACACCACAAACATAGGATACCTGGAACAATGTCTATAGAGAGTTTTGCTATGGTATTACATTGCTATGGTAACAAAACAGATATAGACCTAATTTGAAGCACATTTATTTGTTCTGAGAAAACTTTCCCATATTCTGCTTGTCTTCCTAGCTCCCTGAAATTTATTATATAGTGCATCTGACCAAACAGAATTACACTAACTCAAAGAAACCTTTCAATATTAGTGTATGAAATTGAAATGGGAGATAGGATTTAATCACTAGACTTCAAGAATGAGGTACAAAATGAAATGATGACAAGTACAGGAGGATACACACTGCACTTCAGAGGATGCCCATCTAGCACACAAAACAATTGCTACAAGGCTGAAACTAAAACATTTGCTACTGTAAAAGACAAGTATTTCCAACAATGAAGGCAGATAAACACGAGAACAGATTATGACAAGGGCCTTATCATTACTCAAAATCTTTTTATTCGAACCGAATACCTTTGTAAGGCATAGGCTGTAGTCCAGTGTCAAGGTAGTCATCTTAAAACTGAAATTTTATGCTGGCTCTACTGGAGTAGGAGACTCAATAGGAGACAGGTAGGAGTCAAGTAAGCTGTCTGATTTTCTGAAACGTTTCATATTTTACCAACCATAACAGAAAAGGACTTGCAATGCCTGCTTAGAAGTAGTAGACTGTATCCTCCAGCCTTACTAACCTGAACAGTAGAAGGAAGAGTTTGAGACCAGTGTCCTACCAAAATGGAAGGCAGCATATTTTATTATTAAAAAAAAAAACAAAAACAAAACAACAAAAAAACCCTCAAAAAGACCTCCAAACCCACCAGACCCCCTAAAAATCCCCCCCCCCCCCAACTACCTTTCTCTGAGAAAGCATCACTGTGAGCTGAATAGATTGCTTCCCAGTGTAGATGGCTATGTCTGCTGCTCCCTCTCCCAACACCTGCAGTTCGCTTGACAGAGCATATATATTCCATACAGAAGTAATCCCAGGAATGTTCTTAGCCTAAGGATGGCATGTGAATTTTTGCAGCTGTAAAATGAGATACTTTTGTTTCCCCTCATTTAAGGGCAGCTCAAAGGTACCCAGAAATAATCCTCAGTGTTAAGCATCTTCCAGTAGCTCTAAGCATTCTTTAACTGTATATGCCTTATCTGAACAGGCAAGCCAAGTAAACATAATTCCCCAGATTAAACCCTTCAGTGATTTTTATTCTGGGTGCAGAAGCTGGTTTGGATAAAAGAAAGAAGAGAAATACCAAAGGACAAAAAATAAAACAAGTAAAGAACAGGAAGGCAAGGATAAGAGGAGAGAAGAGCAGACAACCTATGCATAGAAAAAAGATAGTCCAGACTTCAAAACCGATATCTCCAGCTACAAACACCAGTTTAAATGAGGATAGCTCTATCATCCAAAACTCCTCATCTTCCTTCCTAGCAATTCTGTGTGGGAAGAGACAGTTTGTTAGGGAGGGGAGGGAGTAGTGTGCTGGTGGTGTCCTGATACAACCTTCTTGAGCAACTCCTCATGAGCCTGGGTTACCATACAACTGATGGCAGTAACCCAGGCAGGTCTCTGCCTGTGGGAAGGAGCAAATTTGTGGGAGCTTCTGCAGGCATGGTCACAGTGTCACCCTGGGACTACCTGCTTGTCTCAGCCCAGGCTCCTCTGGCACCAGGAACAGTGGGATCCCTGGCTAGCTGCTGCCACTCTTTCTGATTGCTTCCCTCAAAGCCTCTCTACCCAGGTTTCTCTGGGGCTTGTGGTTTACAGTCCCAGTGGTCAGTATGACAGCCTGGGGAGAGTAGATTCAAGCAAAGGCAGCAGCAGTAGGTAATTTGTCGTGCAGAGAAAGAGAGCAGGACAGTCAAAGCAGATATCAACTCCCACTTCCAGAACACCTATCTCTACTTTGCCCACTTTGCACAAGATGCTTCTGCTGTTTGGAGCAGCCGTGGCAACCTTCATATCTTTTCTGGATAGCTGCAACAACAGCAACTGTCTGTGCAGGTCTGGAGAAGGGCCTACGCTACACATGAAGTTCCTCAAGACAACTAGAAAATAGTTTTCTGAGAAAAGGCAGAATTTTCTAATATTTTCCTAGAATTTCTTATCAGTTTACTTACCCCTGCTGATTCTCCACAGAGTTATGGGATATCATCTCCATCTTTCTTCTACAGAGAATCAAAGCTGTGTCGACACATTGACACTCTCTCTTTATAACTTTGTCAGCCAGTCTTAGAAGCACTAGATCACCTGTTTTTGCTAGCTCATCAGATGCAGCCATCTGCAGTTTGCAAGATCAGACCTGCTAAGAAGGAAGAGGAAGCGACGAGAAATATAATGAACCTCATGGTGCATTTAAATGGTCTCTCTCACCGCATTTGTATCAGGGTAGCCTCTACTGCCGTTTTTCCATCTAGTACTGAAGTAGCAATACATAGAATGGCCTCAGCTACCAACCAGCAAGAAGTACCCCTTTTTGCTATTGCCTGATAATTTTTAAACAGTCTAAATCTGTTAAATACGTAACTAGGCTGTCACTGCCACACACTTGCAGAGCAAGCTGTAATCACTTGAGTTGCAGGGAGTTCTGCAGGTTGACTGCCTCCACCCCATTCTTGGGTTGCACTTGCTTCTTCCTATAAGATTCAGAGCAAACAAAGCCCTGCAAAGATTGTTGATGAGAGAACAGAAAGCTTTTACTAAATTGTACATTCTTTGGGGCTGTCTGGTTCTTTACTGCAAACAGCTCATTTGGAGAAAAGTCAGCCCCTGCCTCCTATCCCCCAAGAAGAGTGCCTAAGAAAACCCAAAAATATCAAATGGCAGCCTGCAGTGTTTCTGCTGCAAACAGAGTTTACTTTCTTATATGCATTACTACAGTGTGTGCTAGAATGAGTAACTAGAATTCTCAGAAAAGCATCCTTCACATCATCTTGTCTTCCAGTCTGCCCCTTTCTTAGAAATAATGCTGATAAATCCCATCTAATTCATTCCAGTTACATTTTTAAGTGTCCACACCCAAAAAAAGCTTTTTTTTTTTTTTTTTTTTTTTATGCTATATTAGCTGGTAAACTAGAGAAATTATCTTGTCACCCTAGGAATTTAACTTCCTGCCTGCAAGAAAACCCCTACTAGTATGCACAAACAAGCAGAAAGTGAGCTTGGCATATGTGAGGCTGTTTAGTTCACCAGTAGTGATCTCAGAAGACATTGAAGACATGTCAGCTGGCCACTCTCATTATAGTCATCAGAAAGGCAGGTACTGTGTGTACTCAGTAGGAAACATACAGCAGCACGCAGATAGTTATGGAAATGAAACACTCTGCCAAAGGCTTCAGCTTGCTGTCAGCTCTGTCAAGACAAAGCATAAGCATAATTAGATTTTAGGTCACAGCCTAGATAGCTCTCAAGCTACTCCTTCTCATGCAGAAGGGGCATCTGATTGTAACCATGTCAGCACCCAGCAGGGTGTGAAGTGCAGCACTGCATTTTATGGACCAAGTAGAGCAAGGGATGGATATGCCTTTCACGTATGGCACTGAATGCTCACAACATCTTTCTTATGTGATGGAGAATTATCTTCAACAGAATTAACTTCCATGGTTTATGAAGTTAAATCTGCCAATGTTTATTAGCAAGCTTTTTATGGAGCTTCAAAGTCTCTGGTAAGCTCAGAGAAACAGGGGGCATGTACTTTCCTCAGTCACAGATCATTCCTCCCTGCAGACCTTGCTTCACAACTGGATTGCCCCTCCAGGTCGCCACCAGGGTGCAGGCTGCTTCCCTTAGGTGCGCTTCAGCTCAGGATGTGGCTTGCTTATTCTTCAGCTTGTCACAGGAGATACAGCCCAGTGGGAAGACAGCTGTATTGCCAGCTTGTCTCTGAAAAGGTGTTTGCTCTTGAGCAGAGGGGCTTTACCCCCACCCCAGCTCTCCCTTTCCACAAGCTTGGCTTCTTTCAACCAGAACTGAGTGGAGAAAACGAGTGTGCAATGCTGTCATCCTCTGTCAGTCTCCAACTTGTTAAATCTGTGCTATCCGGTATATTTCATTACAGCATTCGTCTGACAAATGATTTTATTTTTGTCCCTGACATGAAGCTGACACTACAGTTCTCATATGAATGGAACAGGATGCCAATTTCTTCTCTTTAGAAATGTTACAAAAGCCTCTATTACTTTCATATCATGGATAGATTAGTACAGACTTTTAAACCATTTTCATTAGATTCTGCATTGTTAAAACCAGAGAACTGGTAAACCATTTTCCCAAAGTATTTGAACAGCTAGTTTTGATTGAGATAAGGAAATGGGACACAATACGGCATTCTTGCCATTTGCATCTGAGTACACATAATTAGAAGCAAGATTTATTGTATGTCCTAAAAATGAAGAAATGCATCTATTAAAGAACTTCATGAAGCCTGAGATTTACTTGCTTTAGACCTTTCACATCAAAATGTACTGTAAAACATGCATGCTTTTAGTATTTTAACTATATTCCTCCTCAAAAGCCTTTTAAAATTTGGCATAAATGCAATTTCCTTATTTCATGTTTTCTGACTGCCAGTTTCTAACTATCTAGGCAACTGAGAAAGATGCAGAAATTACAGATAAGTGATCTGACTTGCGGTAAAGAGTTCTTACAGAGAAAGCTTAATAGTTTCTACTCTTAAAGTTTATCAAAGAGAAATCAAATTATAATTCTAAGTATTCAGTATCTGATTCTATAGTAAGAAAATGCAGAAGAATTTAGAATACTAAAACTTTAAAGAGTTCTTTAGTATAATGTAGAAGAAATGCAACGAATAAATGGATTTCAATTAAAGTTTCAGTGAAGCTGACTGCCTAATTTGCTTAAGTGCTTAAATCAAACAGTATAATAATGATTCCAGCAAATCTGGCATCTCTTGTTTGCACATCAGATGAGATGCTTGCTTTGGAAGCCATTTAGTTAAGCAAGTTGTTGTTCTGAGACCAAGAGTAATCAAATTACAGTTTAGAAACCAAGATGCTCAGGAGGTCAGTACCTATAATTTCTTTTTATATGAAAATAATAAAACAAACCCACACGCAGCTCAGACTCATTTTATTTCTGCTTGTATGGCCTGGTATGGTGGTACATAACTGTACTAAAAGCAGGTTCCTCTGACCTGTCTCTAATAATCGGCCCAGAGGGAACCACACTTCCTCTTACTCTTACACAGATACCATTTACATCTGTCAGAAACACACCAAATTTTTTGCAATTACAGCTAGCTCCAGCCTTACCATCAAAGGATGGTAACTGTCTAGTTATAGAATCAAAGGGACAGACCAGGCATTCAAGCAAGTATTAAAATACAAACATATCATCCATTCATGCAAAGCAAATAAATCAAATGGCAATTCATCTCCACAGACACCAGACTCTTAGGTTCCACACCCAGGTTACCTTTGAGCTTGCAAATTCTTACAAATTTAAACATGGAAAACAAATACTCAGAGAGATAAGAACATAGCAACACTATGTATCCTCCTATTTAGAAGAAACTAAATGTGCCCTCCAGCTGTTGGCTGCTACAAAGAAAAGTTTACTGACTGTATTACCCTGAACTTTTCCCACTGGGAATGTAACAAAGGTTGGGTGGCAACAAAAGTATCCTTTTAGATTTGTCGTAAAAATACTATAGATTATAAATTACTATGATGCATTATTTCTCTCACAGGGTTTCTTCCTCTGAGAAGAAAAACTAAATAAAAATACTTTGAAATAATTTTCCTCAGAATCAGTCTTTGAGGAAAAAAGCAGCCTGGTCCAACCAGGCTTTTCATTAGCTAAGGTTGTATGAAACTATATGGTTATATGAAGCACATGAAGCTATATGAGAAGATGCAATTTTTTACATTCATAGCTACAATGATTTCAGTGAGATGATGAAATCTCAACAAATTGTCTTCAGATTAATATCTACATAGCGAGGTTTATATTCTTTTAATTAACCACTGATTCATTTAGGTATTAAAATCATCCTGAATTATGAAATGAGAACATCCTAGTTGTTAGAAACTACCTTCTTTAGGCAGATATCTGCATTTTTCTCCTGAAGAAATATGATATATCACACAAAGACTTTTATAAGCGCTAAGTTACATTTCAACAAGGAGAAGAAAGCAGAGAAGGGATAGCCATGCATCCTGCTGTAGCTAAATCTTAGCTAGGGGAGGACTTCACCATTACTCTATCCCAATCTCAGGCCTTTGAGCACTGGTTCCCCCCTCAGATCTGCTGTGTGAATCATCTTCCTTAACGATGTGGGCGAGCCCATATATATTTGCTATCCTCTGAGTCAAGAAGCCAAAAGGGGAAGGCTCAGTCAGCAGCAGGGTACATTTGTCATCACTGGTCCTGCCTGCTGTGAAGCAAAGGCAGAGCTGTTTACAGCTTGACTTGCTTTCCTGGCACTATCTTTTTGATATTACTGTGTTATTAAAGCTCACCACGAATTTTAACTCAGTGCAAGTGATCTGTCTGGTAGACAATTCAGAAATGGGAAAGTGGCCTAAAAAAGCACTTGAATTACTCGCGTCTAGTTTACTAATTTGGACATGTAGGGCTGATTTTAGACAGTTAAGGCACATTCTGTGAAATTCAGGCACAAAGAAAAGTCTCCTTTTACTCCAGTGACACATTTCAGGGCCAGCTTTTCACACTCTGAACAATATTTTCTAGAAGTTTCCAGTCCGGCCATGCATTCAATATGTTAATTTCTTCAATCTCAATTTTGGGAAGACTAACAGCCTTTTAAACACTGAAAATACTTTTGGAGTGGAAATTCTATATATTCGATTAGCTTTCTCAACTGGAATTATTTCACTCTCTGCTGTGTGGTCCAACTTCATGTTTGAAAAGTTATTTGAGCGTCACTTGTACGTAAATAGAACAGAAAGCAGAAAATAGAATCAAATGTGATCAAAGGTTGATAAAACCAGAAGCATTCAACCCACAGAAAAGACAGACACTATATTAGTGCACAATTATATAAAAAGGTGGTTAGCTAACGGATTAAGACCATTGCAATTAGTTACTGTAAGCAGAACAAAGTCAAGAAGCAAACTTCCTGCAGGGAATACTAAAGTTAAACACTAGCAAGGGAACTTTACTTACTGTAAAGAAAGCAGCTGCCAGGCTGAATTGCAGACTTGTGATAATTGGCTGGGCCAGACATCCAAAGGTGAATGAGGAATAATGAAATCAACATCATCCCCCCAACCACCCACATACAAAATCTGAGGAAAGAATAAGTAATCTGTTTGCAACTTCACAGTGACAGAGTCAAGATGAGTCACAAAAAAAAAAAAAAATCTTCCCTAAAATGAAAAAAAACCCTCCAACAAAACAAATCCACCCAAACCCACTTATATAAGTAAATTGCTTTCCTAGAACAAGGATGAAAGTGAAAACACAAATGAGGCATGACTTGCATTGTTTACTGAACACATTGGTAGTGAAAGATACTCTGATAATTCCCTGGTGAAATATTAACCTGGCTTCAGGCTTGTGAAGGAAGTTTTCACAGTTATGGATTGCTTTAAGCTAAAGCATCACAAGATGAGTGATTTATGACACCTTCAAAGCGGAGAGATATATCTGCATTTTTAATATTGCAAAATGTGATATGCACATTCAGGTAAATATTGAAGTCCCATTTTAAGAAATAAAACCTCAAGACACTTTTTTTTTTTTTCAAAAGCAGTATTTCTAGCTTTCAAAATATTCTGAGAAGTTTTTGCAGAAGTTAACAAATCAGTAGATCTTATGAAATACTATAATTTATTCAAATTAGCATTTTGTGTCTAAAACCTTAAACCGAAAATTTTACCGTATTCTAACAGAACAAGAGTTCACAAAAATCAATTTGCAAGACCAGGACTCTTTTTTTTTTTTTTTTTTTTTGCAAGGGAAAGCAGTCACAGACGAAAAAAATGAAGTGTTTCGAAGTTGTGAAAGAATTAAACATCATTTTGGGAAAAAATCCATATAATAAGAAGAAAAAGGGTTAGAGAACAGCTCATAACTGTTACCATTAACAACTGAATGTGTGTAAAGTAGACAGAGGCAAAAAAGAGACAGTGTAACCTCTGAGACAGTGCTTGGGATGAGAGGCTCTGGAGAGCAGGAAGCATGCTAAATTAAGAATACTGCTGTAAGAAATGACAGCATTCAAGAACTTTACATGTATTGAAATAACAACATTTCAAGAACTTTCATAAAGACAGAAAAGGTGCATTAAAGATGTTCTAGCCACATACTGAAGTGCTATCCATCGGTGTTATAACTTCTAATAGAAGCAAGAGTTAAGCATTTTTAAGAGTGATTGTGTTAATGAAACTAAATACATAAACAGCATATGAAAAAAGGAAATATACAATTATATATTCAACTAAACCACACTGGATGAGTTTGACAAAGTGAATCTTTCTGAAATTAAATCACAACATTTGATGCTAAAGATTCAAGCCACAGGGTTCTAGATTGTGGTGGAAAAAATGAAGATGGAATTTCTCCCATGGATTTCAGCTAGCATAAAGAAATATTTTTCTTTTTTAAAGACATTTAAATAATGCCACATGTTGAAATAGAATCCTAGTTAAAAAAAAGTGGGCAATTAATGTTTTTGATAATTATTCTCACTGCTTCATAATCTATTGCCATTACCAGCCCCACCAACTTCACAACAGGAACTTGATCTTCAAAATTTTTCTTAGAATTAAGTGGAACCTAGTGTAATAATTCTAAATTCAACTTGATATTCTCAGGGTATATTTTTTTCTATACAAAACAGTTAAAGGCATCGATTAATAAGACCCAACAATGCCTTTGTAAATCTGAACCATCATTTTCCCACAATATTTGATAATTTATCTCAAGTACATTCGTATGTTGATAGGAACCTGAGATTTGGCATTTATCTTCTACCACATTCAATGAGGCTTGTATTTCTTTTACAAACCCTGCTGTTCACTTTAATTCATATGGTTGTCTGCATCCATCAAATATACTGCGTCCAGTATATTTCCATTAACAGATCTGATTATAGGGAAAGAGTAAAATTAGGTAGACAGCAACACTCTATAAAGACAGTGACAAGAAAAAGAGGGATGCTCACAGTCTGTAGAAGAATTTTAGTTTGTTTATAAAATAAACAGCATGATGGTCTTGAAACAACTTACGAGACATACTCTGTGTTCTTTCTTGGCTCTTCTCAACTATTGTCAATCTTAGGCATTTTAACTAGTTTTGCTTATGACCATAGGTAGTATTTCCTAGAAAATATCAGTTATCTCAAGGGAAAGAGAGATATGATTATGTAGATTGATCTCTACAACTAAGGTAAATGTTACCTTCTCACAAGAAGTGTTAAAAGGTACTTTTACAACAGACCATGACTCCAGTACTCATAACGTCAGTTCTGCACAGGGAAACTGCAGTCAAAAGTACAGTGAAAAGCAGTGTAATGTAATTAAGGAGGAGCACATGTCTGTAGCAAGGACAGGCAATAACTGGAACTTAGGAGACAATAAGTAACTGACAGAAGACCAAGCAAATAAAACACAGAGTCAGACAGCACATCATGGTTAGGAGCCCCTTATTTGACAGCACAGCTAGAAGAGAGAATCAGGGAAGTCCCAGGAGCTGGCTGTAGAGGACCTCTCCAGTGTACTGGGGCAGCTCTTCCAGCTGGGCAAGGTGGCTGGAGAGGAGCAGGGTGAGAGGCAAGGGCAAGAGCTGTACACAGTATTGAGAGCACAGGGACACACAGTTCAGCAACTTTGCCTTTACCTCAGCCTCTAAGGATGCGGCAGAGTCCCATCTACTAAGACCTGCTATCAGTCACAGAGATCCCATCAGCTTTAAAAGCTTCCTAGAACTGTGGTGTAAATCACGACCTAGACCTGCACAGTCAGCTTTTAGGCACTATGCTTTGTTCAGGCTGCTGTGAGCAACATCTCATATCCTCATAATTTGATAGCTGTCAAAAATATGAGATAGGTCTAGTGTCCATTATCATCAGGTAAAATGTCTTTCATTATGTTTAGGAACACAGGAACTGAAGGAATTCTGAGTAATTGAATGATATCCTGTAACATCTTTTCTCTGCTGTATGTACATCTTTCCATCAGCTAAGTGAGTTACATTGTGAAGTTAACCACAGGTTTTTTTGTAGGGTATTTTTTGTCTGGTTGGTTGGTTGGTTTTGGTTTTGTTTGGGGTCTTTTTGGCCTCAGACTGTTTAAACAGTTTTCCAGTCTTAAACTATGGATGGCCTATTTATAGCCATTGTCCTTCAGTTCAGTTAAAACCTGATGTTAAACCTCATTTATGACCACAATCATATCCCCTCTCAGCCCTCATCATATTATGTCAGTCAAAGCATCCTAGCTTTCTCTAAAAAAAAATGGGTTTATCTGACACTTCTGACAGCCCTTCTCATAGCTGAACAGAATTATACACATATGAGGTATCAGTAAAGCTGTTTATGATGACATCAATAAATACTCTTCTGCTATAAATACTTCTTTTCACACATTTTAGGACTATACCGGCATTTTTGAAGTCTGTGCTAGTTAGCCAGTGCATCACAAAGGGCCTAACACCCAGCTCTTTTCAACCTCAGGTGCTTCTTACAGCTTATTAAAAGGTTTAGCTCACAAAAATACAACCTTCTACTTTTGTACTGCTGCTCTGAATTCTGCCTTCGTAAGTCAATCCTTAGCCAGACTGCTGCTTCCTATTCAGGGCCTCAGTACTCTCACATATTGCCCAGACTCCTTTGGCACCAGCACTTTAGGTTTGAACAACATATACCATTAATGTGCTGTGCTTGAAAGACAACCGATTTATATGATGTCTATAAAACAGATTTGGACACTTCATCCCAGTTGTCCAGATTACTCATATTTTTGTCTATTCCCTTGACTTCTGTATAAAAATGTTCATCCTTCCTGACCTTCATCTGTATCCCAACCAGATGAAGAACTATCACTAATACTTTAAGTTCTTAAAAAAAAAAAACCCTCTGGTAAATCTACTCTTACATCTTCATTTGCACAATTTTAAGCTTTCTGTTTACTAACACCAACTGCAAAAATTGTGTTGTTTTGTTCTAGTCCTCTCCTACTTTAGCCCTCTCCTACTTTAAAATTGACCTTTGGGCTTCCCACAGTCTAGCTGTCAAAATAAAATCAGGTTTAGAGAAAGTTCCCCTTCAGCTCCTGAAAGCTGAATGATAATCCACCCTTAACAATAAAGGGCAGATCTAGACAAGCAGACAACTTCACCAGAGTTCAGGACTGGTCAGTTCTTGATGTAACAGCTCTACTGACAGGAACTTTGATAGAGATAGACATTTTGTGAAGGACTCACCTTTGTAGAGAAAGAATTAAATTAGTCAAATACACCAACAACCCCAGTGTCAGGAAGGCAGGAGCAAATTTCAAGTACAAGGGAGAGACTCCAAGAACACATGATCCCTCTGGACTTCAAATGTCAGTGTATGCTCAGCACCACATTCCATTTTACTTTCAGCTGTTGATTAGAAATAACAACAATTTTTCTTTGTTTAAGAAAAACCCAGCATACATGACTGTGCTTAAGGGCTGTAGCTTCAGAAACTGAGCCATGCAGAGACAGTTTATGTGTTGTGACATTCCTTCTAGAAAGACCAAGACAAGGAAGTAGTCCTTCAAAAACATACCTGTCTTTGGTAGCTCCTCTTCCTTCCAAACAACAACAAGACAAACAACTGCATAAAACAGACCAAACACAGCAACATGCTCCCACCAACCACAGATTTGTGGGCATGTGTCATAGATATGTCATCTCTAGTCCTCTGATGAAAAAAGAGACGGGGGAAATGTCAAAGACCAGACTATTAAACCATCCCATGTCAATATACATACAAGGAAATCAAACGCTGTGGTTAGTAGCACTAAATTGCAAAACAAACCAATGAAACATGGATGTCACTTTTCATCATTAATAACCAAAACCCCCAAATTAAAATGCTTCTAGGACTAACGAATGAAGAGGGAGTTACTGGGAACTGGTGCATCTATTAGGAGACAGCACAATCAGAAAATAAACAAACAAAACAAACCTGCTTTGGCATCTCAAGTTCCGTAAGGAATATGCCCTACTTTTCTCTTGTGAGAGGAAAAGGAGAGAAGAAAAACTAGACTCTTAAGGTTTGTCAACCTGAAGACAAAAAAAGAAAAAAAAGAAAAAAGATGAATGGCAAGTAAAGCCATGTTTCTATCTTATTCCTGACCTGCAACACTTTGTGGGGTGGAAGGGAGTGAGAGAAGATATGCTAATTTGTAAATAACTCCTTGGCTTGTCCATCTCCATCCCTAGTACAGAAGATATTTGGAGGTAAGACATTGTCTAGATTACTGATCAGCACACATTCAATGCTCTTTCTCAGTCACTGGCACCGGATGGAAATTAAATTCAAGTAGATGAGTACTGATTAAGATTACCCTTTCTGTATTTCATCACTGATTTCCAAGTGCCACCTCACTACAGTGTAATCACACCCAACTTCATCAAGGGTGTATTCAATTGTGTTGTGCAGTAGCCTGTGGGTTTACTTATAAAATGATATTTCTATTGCAGTTTATTACAGTACTGAGACAAACTCTTGTGCAGAAAGCAATTAAAGTCTGCAAATAAGTTCCTCAAATCTGACAGGGATAAAACCCTCCTTTTTCTTCTGTAGAAATGACTCAGAGAAGGGTATCATGATGAACAGGCCTTTCCAGGGAAACACTCCTCCAGAAGGAGCTGAAGCTTTGTACAGAGATAGTAGTCAAAACCACATCAATCAAAAAAGTTCATAACCTTAGGGAACTCATATCCAAATATACTAATACAAGCTGGAGGCCATGAATGATGTAGTCACATGGCAAAGCAGTGGTGCTGGTGTAGAGATAGAATATGTCACCCTGTAAGCTGACTGTAAGTCTCCTGCAAAGGTTAAAAATGAACCACAATCTTGAAAACTCATTGGAAAGTACTGCTATGTTGGCCAGTGTTTCACAAAAGATCCAAGTAACAGAGAACATGGAAGATTAATTTAGTTGGAAGTACATTCTGCAATATAAATGACATCTGACATCAGGAAGACAAATTCAGAACAAATGAAAACAAGGAAATACTATTTGGAGAATAAATACAGGATGATAATGGTTCCAAAAGCAGAACAAAGCCTAGAGTGAATAAGGCTGGATTTATATGTCATGTCACAGGGATTGATGCCAAAGGGAGATGTGCTTTATTTTCATATGCTGTAACTGGCATTTAAAGGCTCACTACAGAAACATACAGTATCTGAAACTTCAGTGCCCATCAAGCTGAGAAGTTAGACATTATTGGCAGCTATTAGACTTTGATTTTTTTTTTTTTTTAAGCCTGGTGTTAGGGTCTCTTGAAAAAATACCCTTCAAATTATGACATGCTGTCGCAGTTCCCTGAATATAGACATGTCTACTAAGACCCAACTATCTCACACCAAAATCTTATCCAAGACGTACAGAAAGAGGTGCCTGATCAATTGTACAGATGCAAGCTAAATGACATCAAAGTTTTCTCAATACAAATATTCAAAAGTAGTTGATTTTTGTGTAGAAAGCACAATCCATTCTTTTGTTTAGTTCTTAGCAGGCTCAGATGAAAGATGAGTTAAAAAAATCTGCTAGGAATTGATGATTAAATCAAGGCATCTAGGATGAAAGTGGAAATGTTAGAAGAGTGCACACTCTGTGTGGAGTTTCAGTTAACATGAACCAAAGTAAAATTGGTTCAGTTAGAAGTGAAAACTAACCAAGCTACAATGATTCTAAGATATGCACAGTGTCACAAGTTCACAAGCTGAATCACAATTTCTTGTTAGATATCAAGACTGCGGAGCAAGATATGTGTCTAGCTGAAGGAAATGAGTGGACCGAAAGTGATGGGACCACTTGATTTTATGCAAAACCTATCTCTGACAGAAATTTGCTGAAGTACTGAGAGTGACATGAAATTGCTATGCCAAGCTTTTGTAAGTGACAGAAACTCTTCTGGTAGTTCCAGCAGCACAGATGAGGGCTGAAAAAATGTCAGAGTTCAGATTCTCTATTTCATTACAGAGCTCCAGAATGACAAAAAGAGTGCTAGGAACTGTGATGTAGTTCAGTTAAACACATTGTTCATCATAAAATTGTGCATGGCGACACTAAAATTTTTGGAACATTCAAATAAAGGAGGAAAAGTAAAATTTTAAAAGAAGAAATCTGAAAATCAGAAGCAATCAAAGTAGAATGTGATTTGAGTATTTTCTAACTAACAACACTATCAAGTCTGTGTGGGGTGGAAAGTCGGAGGGGGGGATCCTGAACTGAGTAATATAAGTAAATAAATAATAAAAAAACCCACAAAATTAAAATGAGACAAAATACATACTAAATCACTTTGTTGTGCATCACAGGAAGTATTTTTTAAGCCAAGCAGACACATATTATGAAAGAATAAGACATCATCTTCTCAAAGTTCAAGAACAGGTGAAGGCAATAAGAAGTGAGTCAACCATTTTGCCCATCAAGGCTTGAGAATAACAACGCAACCAGGATGTATTGGCAAAGAAAAGCCCCAGGTCATGAGGTTACCAGCTGATTATTATTATGGTTTTATGTACCTTAAGAAACTCTATTTTGTACTGACTATTAGTTGTTGGAAGAAATTTGGAGGTCACTGTACCTTCAAAGCCCACTGCTGCATTGTTCAGTGGCTCACAAGTTCACCATCGCAGTCACATACAGCTGAGGCAGGAAGCAGCCCAGACTGAGCAATTGCAGAACAGCTTGTTACTTCAGCACAACTCCCACTAGAGCTGGTCTCTGCCTTAGCAATAATAATATACATGAAGAACATTCATAGATGCCGTTTGTTTTGTAACATTAATTTACTGCTAGCTTGACCTTTCAATTACCTATTTTAAAACATAAATTTGGGTAGTAGATAGCAAACTTCTTAAATTGTTCTTTTTTTCTCCTTCAGTTACATGATCTCACAATTGCATCTCCCACTTAAGCCAATGACAGCTTGACTTTGCAATGATAAATTTCTCCAAAAAGACTTTCAAAGGTTCCACCAGCTTGTCTGACACACAGATTAATTTCTTCTTTCCTGTCACAAATTAAATGTCACAGTGGCTTAACCAAAAAGAGGAAAATACTTGAACTTTCTTCTTCATAGCATACCCATTATTTCTCTCAGTTTGGTCCATTTATCACATATGCCCTTCCCAAGAGCACTCTCCCTGTTCTTAATAGTATGTCCCACATGGGCTAAGGATCATTGGAGCAACAAAAGACAAGCAGAAGTTTGCACAGCAGCAAGCTGAATAGATGTCTTACTGAGTCCTGCTCTGGTTTCTTCTTCCCTTGTCTTTGTGTGAAACCCCACTTCACAATGTCTCCTAAAAGGAAATTTAAAAAAGACTGCCCACAATATAAAACATTTGTTTGCTTTTGTTTATGCTGCTCAGGGGAAAGAACTGGTCCATCATTTCGCATATTAAGCAGATGGGTTCATCCTATTTACTGATGACAGGATGAGATGTCATAGGCTTATCAAATGGGCATGATGGAGAATAAAAGATGCCGTTAAAAGGTTTTTATATGTGTATATTTAATACCTGTGTAAGCTTGTTAATAAATGGAGAGAACACCACTATTTACCGCTGTTTATTTCAAAGTAAATTATAGGAGACTATGATAAAATAGCAACAAAGACACACTGTGAGTAATTTTTCCTCAACATCAAATCCAATCAATAAAAATTGGGTTTGTATCATAGGAAACAAAAGCCTATGGAAGCAACATAAGTGCACTGGAGGACCACAGATGAGATGGTATTAAACTCTATTTCATTGGAGTAAAAAGAGAGAAACAAACAGTGCTCTTAGAGTCACAGACAAAAACATTTCCCAGAAATTGCTATTAGATCCTGACCTTCCACTAAGACAAGCCAGTATGTGGTTCTGTGCTGAAGGGACCATATGACAATCAGATGAAACAACACAGAAAGTTCAGTCTGTTCAAAAAAGAGATGCTAGCACCCAGTAATCCACCCACAGCCGAAGGGCCAGCTAGGCTGAATGTAGAAAGTACCTGGTGGTGAAAGTGGCCAGCCAGCCTGACCTGCTGGCTCCTGCAAGGCTGCAAGCAGCGTGCTGCATGAGAGGAAACCCAAAACCTTAGTTACTTGCCTGCACTGGTCTGCAGATGATTTTTGGGACTTTGAAGATGTTACAAACCTCATTTTCTCTTTAAATTGAAAAAGAAAACATTTAAAGATAAATACTTTGTAAATATATTTTGTTTTGAGTTCTCATTACAATGAAAAAGAAAAGTCCTGTTTGGTGTAAAACTTAAAGAAAAAGATTTCTCTACTGCTTTTCAGTTTGGCAGGCCAAGCTGAACTTATAGAGGTTACTATGACAGACTGAATTTATGTGTCTTTATTTTTTTCAATCTGCTAGTGCAAAGTACTGAAGCTTATGCTTAACTCACAGATAGTCCTATATGTTTACAAAGAATACATACTTTATTTAAGCATGCATTTAACTTTTTAATTTCTCATGAAACATAATATGTTCCATTTTCACATTTTAAAAAATTGTATTTGAAATAACAAATGGTCTAGTGTGAGGCGTCCCTGACATGGCAGGGGGGTTGGAACTAGATGATCTTGAGGTCCTTTCCAACCCTAACTATTCAATGTTTCAATGTTAAATAAATAATTCAAAATAGCAATGATTTTATCAAAGCCTAACATTCTTTCACGCTAGAATATTTAGAGAATTTATTTTAGGTCAGAGTGTTCTGCTATCTCTGTCTGGAGTCTGTACACTTAATCAACCTTAATGATCCTTCATAACTGCACTTTCCACCAACAGACTTCATGAATCCAAGCACATACTTTTTATGGAAAAACAGAAATTTAGATGTAAGTGATAAATTGCTATGTTTTTAACCGAGAAGCAGAAAAACTGATGTCAGGAAACTTTCTGGTTTTGAGTCACCTTTTATTGCACAGTCTTGTGAAATCTAATAGTATAACATTATCTGGCCACATTAATTGAAGTAACAGCAAGATAAGTCGAATTATGCCTGTAGGGTTACAGTAAGCTTAACAATCATAAAACATGTCTAATATTCTGATGGCTTTTGAAATCTCTCAGATTGCATTGACTTTAATAAGGAGCAAATCTGATTAATATGTCAGGTGTGAAGACACCAGTTTTCGTTTATATTTAAGAAGCTATGTAATATCTCTATATCCCTCATTTTCGTTCTTTCAATTGTCCATTATGCTCCTGGTAGGGATTCATTTCCTCCTATTTAAAAGAATAAGTAAAATAAATGTCAAAAAAGACCTTCATAATAGATCAAGGGTAGCCTTAGACAAAAGTCTGTCTGTGATTTTAGCTACTAGCCAGAGATGAAGACAAAAGAAAGCTTGGAGTTTACCTACGTACTGATGATAAGCCATGCATATCAACAAACATGCCACTTCAAATACCCCTGTCACACTGAGATGATTAGCTGCTGCAAAGGGATAAAGGATATATATGATTCAAAAGCTCATCTAGCTAGGATGTACACATCCAAGGACAGCCAGAGGTCACAGCATTGGAATACCTGGCTGCATTGTGGGTTCCCACTTTATCCTTTATGAGCACCTATACCTGATACCACACTTCACACTTGCCATAGGGTCTGAAAAAAGGAAAACTAAACTGCACATCTCATGGTGAGGAGAGCTCTGTAGGTAGGCAAAGCTGAGACACGCTGAGGCCCTGGAATTACAGGCAGAGTACAGAGCAGTGATTTGCAGTCAGAAGGCATACAGATGCCCTTGGTGTGAGGATGAAGGGTCAGAGCTCCAGTGCCCTGGGACAGCACATAGCAAGAAATGAGAGAGTTCAGCTGGAAATGGAGATTTTGAAAGCAACAGCTCTGCAATTTCCTCTAAAAAAAAAAATAAAATAGAAGAACACAATATACTCAGACATATAATGCAGTAGAATTGGAAGCTCTAGAGGGAGGAAAGGATTTTTCTGTTTTTATTGGGCCCAGGACCAGCAAAATAAAAAGCTTCAGTCAGAGAAAAGCAGCAGAAAACAGCTTAATCGTAATCTCTCTGCTTTTCTGTTATAAACAATCTCATGGTATCATTCACTTTGAAATTCAGCAGCCTTTCATTATACCAAGCAAACCAGGCAGATTGCTATGCTGTGTCACATCTGCTTTTGCACAGGACCAGTGGTTCTTCCACAACAAGTGGATTACAGTAGGATATTTCCTCAACACCCTGCATTCCAATTATTCCTGCTATCACCTCAGAAGCATTAGAAGGTTAGGGAGAGGCAATGACATAAAGTATCAATGCTATAGTAAGTATTTACTCCTAGAGGGTTAATCCATCATGCATGATTTTCAGTTTTTTTGGCTGTGAAGTGTCATCATTTCCCCTTGACTACTTCTTGGCATAGTTTTCACAGCTTCCATTCTTGACCTATTCTTGATGCTGGACTGGTCTGAAAAAAGGGAGGCAGAAAAATTTACCATTTTAGCCTAGAATGCCTGGATAGAAAAGCTACTTTAGAGATCCAGCAGGAAGGGTGATACTTCAAGGAAAATCTATGTGTCCCTGTTATTTTTGTCTAGTTGGGCTTCCCAGTGGCTCTAATTTGCAGTTCTACTTAGCAGTAGATCTGTGGTCCGAATTAACCTTGAGCATCCCAATCACATCTCCTCTCTGCTCCTGTGCAATGCTGTTAAGTGTGTGTAAAATCTGGCTATAAACCCCCTTTATCAGGCACTCAAAGTCACTACTGTCTTTTGGAAATACCAAGGGAAGCAGTCTGGGCCACTTATTATCCACCCTTTTACCAGTAGAAAGGAAAAAGTGCATGGGACAGAATCACAGCCTTGATTTATTGATAAAATAGAGACCAAAATAATCCCCAAACTGATTTCTAAATATACAGCTACAAAATTGCTCTCCTGTAATGCACAGGATATTAGTCATTAATCGTAATGACTATATATATCAGAATCAATCTTGTGCCTGTTCCCCTTCCAGATGAGAGAAGAGCTCTAGGCCTCTGCCAAGACGTTTCATTCTCCCATGGCAGTTTTGCATCTTAGGCTGCAGGTGAGAGCTGGCACATTCTGTAACAGTATATAAAATACTCCTGTGAACCACCATGCTGTACTTCTTTTCGGCTTTTTTTATTCTTCAACACTTACACGTTCTTACCCACATTCATGCAAGAGAACAAGTTTTAAAGGAAAAAATACTGAAAGAAACAAGGAGTGTTATTTTAGCATAACGTTGATTTACACAGCAGCAAAAATGGAGAACCACTCACTGAAAGAAAGAGAGGAACACCAAACTTACTGGTCTGATATAGGAAGGGGCATAACAGTGGGTGAGCGAAAGCCTGGAGCACTACTGACAGAAAAATCCCTATCAAGGAGCGCAGGAATAGCCCTGGAATAAAAAAAACTCTCTTACCCAATATCAGAATATCTCACTTACCAAAAAGTAAAGGTGTGTTCAAGACAGATGATGCAGAAGAGACAGTGATTGCGTTAGCAAGCAGATGTGAGAGTAGGGCCGTCAAATGTTTCCCATCAGCATTGAAGAGACATGTGCTGTGGTTGCAAAAGTACCATCAGTGAGCCTAAAGTAAAAAGCTGCAGCACTCCAGAAAAGCAGGAAGCACAAGCACGCACAAAATATCGATACGGAAACTGAAGGCAAAGTTCTAGTTAACCTCTTGTCTGTCCCCACTCTCCAAGAAATTCACTATTTTGGAAGTCTAGCGACTAAATGGATAGTTCAGTATAATGATTTCAAGTAAAAGAGAGTTAACCCTCTCCCCCACCCCCCCAAAAAAAAAATAAAAAATTTAGTTGTTAAGCATGCTCATGATTCTCATTTGACTTCATAAAGCATTTTCAGTCTTTGTCTTCAGAGCCTCTCCGCAGGCATTTGCTTGTCCCTTGTTTCTCTCCTATGGTCTGTATCATTTGAATTTCAGACCCCCTCATGTTCATAAAAAAATCTGTACTTGCAATAGCTCCTGGGTGTTTCACTTGCTTTCTAGTCAGCAGGAAATGTACCTTGATTAATTTATAGATATCTTCTCATGTATTAGAAACAAACAGGAAAATTAAATTATCTTCATTGTACATTTAGGTCTGTAAGTACTTAGTTCAATGATTACTCTTAACCTTTCACTGAAAGATGCTCTGGAGACTAGACAAACTTCCTCTGAGACTGCTGTCCCCTACACTGTGTGTATCCTTCAGGCGATTGCAGTAAGACCTGATGTTCCCCAAAGTCCTGGTTACAGCTGGAGGACAGCCTTCTGAGATAGTTCATATCAGTTGCAGGGGGTCTTGCAGCAAATAACTTGTGTCTCTGTGTCCAGAGAGGTTCCAGCGCAAAACTTTCCCATAGGATCTGATTATAACTACCAACCAGATGCTGCATTTTGTGCCAAATGGAGCTTTATCAAGGTATGCTGTTTCAACTCCCTATGAAGTAGTCTTAAATACATTGCCGTGCCTGTGCGTTGTAATTGAATTTTTCGAACATCACTGTCCCATTCCAGGAATACAGAGATACTCTACTATTTCACTAACATGCTTTTCTGCTGCTCTCTTTATTATGGTTTTCCCTCTGGCCTAAATTATGAGTATGAACTACACAATATCAAAAATGGTGCTTTTATTGTTCTACTAATGGATAACTAAACCCACCTCCCTCTCTGGTGTTTAACTGATTTCTAAACAAAGCTAAGAAAGTATGAGAAATGGTACAAATATTATTGTATGCCTTTTTTTCCCCACATTCTTTGGGCGACATTAGCTCATCCATTGGAACAGAGACTACAGTTTTCAGTGACACAGACCTTTTGTTTATCAAGTGGCTATGATGTTCAGAAAGACACCAGAGAATCATAGAACCATTTAGACTGGAAAAGGTCTTTAAGATTATCGAGTCCATCTGTTAACCCACCACTGTCAAGTCCACCACTAAACCATGCCCATAAGTGCCATATCTACACATCTTTTAAACATGCCTCCAGGCACAGTGACTCAATCATTTCCCCATGCAGCCTGTTCCAGTGCTTAAAAACACTTCCGGTGAAGAAAGTTTTCCTAATATCCAATCTAACCATCCTTAGTTCAACTTGAGGCTATTTCTTCTTGTCTTATTGCTTGTTACCTGGGAGAAGAGACTGATACCCACATAGCTACCACTTCCTGTCATGTAGTTGTAGAGAGGAACAAGGTCCCCCCTAAGCCACTGTTTCTCCAGGCTGAACAACTCCAGTTCCCTCAGCCATTCCTCATAAGATTTGTGCTTCAGACCCTTCACCATCTTCATTTTCCTTTTCTGGACCCACTCCAGCACCTCAGTGTCTTTCTTGTAGTGAGGGGCCCAGAACTGAACGCAGGATTTGAGGTGCCTCACCAGTGCCAAGCACAGGGGAACAAACACTTCCCTAGCCCTGCTGGCCAATTTCTGATACAAACAGAAAAGACTCTCTTTCTGGTTCATCTGGCATAATATGTGCCTGAACACAAAAGCTGATGGCAAAAAAAAAAAACAACAAACAAACAAACAAAAAAAAAACAAAACAAAAAAAAAAAAAAACCTAGAAAACATCCAGAGTCATTTCACTCCCACTCATCACACCTAGGAAGTTTTTCTGTGCACAGTTTCTAGTTCGATTCTTCTGCTCCTTCATTGCATATGGAATACTCTCAGTTAAATTTTGCTCATTTGAAAGCTGATGAAGCTCAGACTGTGCTCAGCAGGTAATTAAATTTGTTGGCTTTCAGAATCCAGCAGGCCCTTAGGGGATCAACACAGTAGAGGACCGTATCACCCTAATTTAAGGTACCTGGCCCCTATTGCAAAATCTCAAACCTATTCACATTCTTTAGCTCCATACACACAGCTCACTGGGAGACACAGGCCGTGCAAAAAGGCATCCCAAATAACCTGCAGGTTGAGCAGAGCAGCCTGTAGACTTCATCTAGACCAAGCAGTAAGTATATACCTGAATTCTTACTCCTTCAACCAACACTCTGCCAGGGCTTGTCAGTTTTGTTCCATCATACAGCCAGAGGCCTCAAATCTGGGTGACTTTTTTTTTTTTTAGGGCATGGCTGCATTTCAGACCACCAGTTCTGAATTCAGATAAACCCAGGGCATTGTGACACAAGGCTTGTGCCCTCTTGACAGTAAAACCTACTGCGTTTACTGGAACCAAGTAATGAATTTCTCAGCTTTCTGGCAGATTGACTATAGAGGGAGCCTGAGACTGTGTAATGAAGTCAGACTGGGATTTCCAGATAACCTCTGCAGAGGTCTATCTGGAAATGGGATCAGTTACCTTTCAGAGGCACCTTTCTCTTCCTTCTGCCTGAAGAGGGAATCATAGATGAGTAATTCAGTCTACAAACCTAACTTTTTAAAGTGTAAAGTTAGGACAGCTGATTCTCCACTGTTAGTCATTAGCTTTACATACTGCACAGCTGCTCTCTGGCTTCATTTTTCTTGTTAAAAAAGAAAAAGTTATAGTCAAGCAGACACCCCAAAAGTCAGCAGACTCATATGCTTCTTTTAATGCAAAACATTGTTTGAAACATTCAAGATCAGTAATTACTAAAATAGTGAAAAACAAATATTTATTAAAAGATTTGCCCCTATCTCAGTCCTTTCACTAGGAATCTGTATTGCTGGTTTGACCCTGGCTGGAGGTCAGGTGCCCACCAAGCTGATCTGTCAATCCCTCACTCAGCAGGACAGGGTAGGGAGAAAATAAGATGGAGAAAAACTTATGCATCAAAATAAAGTCAGTTTAACAAAGCAGAAGCAATGTTTGCACATGCAAGCAAAGGAAAACAAGATTTATTCTCTACTTCCCACCAGCAGGCAAAATCCAGCCACTTCCCTGCAAACAAGGCCTCAAGTTCATGTAGTGGTTGCTCTAGAAGATAAACGTCACAATAATGAATGCTGCAGCTCCTCCTCCTTTCTCTTAGTTTTTATTGCTGAGGAGGCATCATATGGTATGGAATATCCATTTATTTCAGGTTATTAGTTTGGGTCAGCTGTCTTAGCTGTGTCCCCTCCTGTCCTGGGTTTATCAGGAGCCATTTTGCTCCTTAGTAACTGGTGCAAGCTCTGTGTTTTGACTTCTAGCCTGGGCAGAGAGCTGATAACACCGATTGTTTTTAATTGTTGTTAAGTAATGTTTATTCTGGCCAAGGACTTTGTGAGTCTCATGCTCTGCTGGGGACGAGGGGAGGCCGGGAGGAAGCAGAGACAGGACACCTGACCCAAACTAGCCAAAGAGGTATTCCATACCACAGCACGTCATGCCCAGGGAGGTAACTGGGAGTTACCCGGAAGGGCACACTCTCTCTTCGGGATGGTCGAACTCGTTTGGCGGTGGTATCGTATTCTCTTGTTATTTTCTCTTATCAATATTATCATTGGCAGTAGCAGCAGTGGTTTGTGTTATACCTTAGTTACTGGGCTGTTCTTATCTCAACCCGTGGGAGTTACATTCTCTTGATTCTCCTCCCCATCCCTCCGGGAGTGGGGAGGGTCGGGGGGGGGGGGGGGGGGGGGCAGTGAGTGGACGAGCTGTGTGGATCGGTTTAAACCACGACACCTCCCAAGATCTTAGCCACCCCCAGCCTAGAGGTAAGGGGGCAATGTTGGATGGTGTGTGAGCACTGCTCTGCAGTAGACAAACACTGGCATGTTATCAACGCCTGTCTAGCTACCAGTATAAAGACAGAATATTTATTATTCACCAATAAATACAAATACACTACTGGGTTTGCAGGGAAGGTTTTGGTGGCAGGGTGGGCTACAGTGGTGTTTTCTGTGAGAAGCTGCCAAATGCTTCCTTTGTGTCTGATAGAGCCAATGCCAGCCAGCTTCAAGACAGACCTGGCCAAGACTGAGTCCAGCAGTGAGGGTAGCACCTCTTGGCTGCACAACTACAGCCAGAGAGGGGAGTGAGAATACGTGAGAGAAACAGCTCTTCAGACCCAAGGTCAGTGCAGAAGGAGGGCAGGAGGTGCTCCAGGTGCCAGAACAGAGATTCCCCTGCAGCCCATGGTACAGCCCATGGTGAGGCAGGCTGTGACCCTGCAGACCATGGAGGTCCATGCTGGAGCACATAATCATCTGCAGCCCATGAACGACCCCATGCTGGAGCAGCGGGATGCCTGAAGGAGGCTGTGACCCTGTGGGGAAGCCCAGGCTGGAGCAGGGTCCTGGAAGGACCTGTGTCCCCTCGGAGAGAGGAGACCATGCTGGAGCAGGTTTGCTGCAGGACTTGTGATCCATGGGGAACCACACTGGAGCAGTCTGTTCCTGAAGAGCTGCACTCCTGTAAAGGATCCACACTGGAGCAGCTCATGAAGAACTACAGCCCGTGTGTCATGTTGGACAAGTTTGTGAAGGACTGTGTCCCACTGGAAGGTTCCCACACTGAAACAGGGCAAGAGTTTGAGGAGTCCTCTGAGGAGGAAGGAGCAGCAGAGACAACAAGTGATGAACTGACCACAACCCTCATTCCCAGCTGCCTTGTGCTGCCAAGGAGGAGGAAGCAGAGAAAATTATGAGTAAAGTTGAGCCTGGGAAGAAAGGAGGGGTGAGGAGAAGGTGTTTTTAAGATTTTTAAGATTTGGCTTTATTGAGCATGATCCTACTTCAATTTGATTGGTAATAAATTAAATATATTTTCCCCAGGTTGGGTCTGTTTTGCCCATGACAGTAATTGGTGAGTGATCACTCTCCATGTCCTTATCTCAACCCACGAGCTTTTTGGTATATTTTATCTTCCCTGTTCAGCTGAGGAGGGGAGGGATGAGCAGCCTTATGGCAGCCTGGTGTCCAGGCAGGGTCAACCCACCACAATATTAACTAGTTTTCCGTAGTATTTTGATCTTTAAAATGCTTTCCAATATATTCAGCAGATGATTCAGACTTTGCTCTTCAAAAACATCTCTTCCTCTCCCAGCCCTTCCAAACAGATCTCTGCTTCACATTCCAGCTGTCAAATTGCCAGTCACTTTGCTGCATACTGTTCTCTTTTCAGAAATAAATTAAATAATCAGGCTCCTTGGAGTACAAAGCATCACATTTTCATACACAGGGAATCTTCAGAAAGCATACATGAAACTTAGAGCAGCTGTCCTGTTAGACAGTCTGCAGATTTGAGAACCAGTAGTAAGAATCACTTGAAAAATAACATAGAAAGACATTTGGAAATTACAGAGAAGAAAGTTTTGATCAGAGAGGAGGATCTGGAAACTAATAAATAATAGGAAATCCTATTAATAATAGGATCAGCTCTGAATAAAAGTATCTGATGAAATTGCCAGGCAAAAATTAAAAAAAGATTAAAAAACCCAAAAAAAAATGAAAGGACTTTTATGGAATTCTGAGTTTGGATTAGGAAGACTAAAACAAACTTCTGCAACATGCTTAAGATCACCCAAAAGCACTTCAAATGTCATTACTCTATCCTGATTCCTCTTTTGTGCAAGTAATACGAATGATACTCAGTTTCTATATTTGTGAATTTTGATTTAAATATAAAGCTATTGCCCAATCTCTACAATAAGTTAGTGAACACATAGCAAGCTAGAAGATTAATTAGCACCTGAAACAAACAGGTCTGAAACATCCCAGTTACATGAACACAGATTTTGGTATCTGGTCCTAAGCTCTAGTAACATTCCTGAGCTTTCCTACCTGAGATTGAAGCAAAAATATTATTACTGTCAAAATAATATTTGGGACTGTATTTCACTTACATGTGGTCCGGTTGATATGCTGGAGGGAAGGGATGCCATCCAGCGGGACCTTGACACGCTTGTAAGGTGGGGTGATGCCAACCTTATGAAGTTCAACCACGACAAGTGCAAGTTCCTACACCTGGGTCGGAGCAATCCCAGGCACAGCTACAGATTGGTCAAAGAAGAGATTCAGAGCAGCCCTGCAGAGAAGGACTTGGGGGTGCTGGTCGATAAGAAAATGAACATAAGCCGGCTTCAGTGTGCACTCCCAGCCCAGAAAGCCAACCGTATCCTGGGCTGCATCAAAAGGAGCGGGACCAGCAGATCGAAAGAGGTGATCCTGCCCCTCTACTCTGCTCTTGTGAGACCTCACCTGGAGTATTGTGTGCAGTTCTGGTGTCCTCAACATAAAAAGGACATGGAACTGCTGGAACAAGTCCAGAGGAGGGCCACGAGGATGATCAGGGGACTGGAGCACCTCCCGTATGAAGACAGGCTGAGGAAGTTGGGGCTGTTCAGCCTGGAGAAGAGAAGGCTGCGTGGAGACCCCATAGCAACCTTCTAGTATCTGAAGGGGGGCCTATAGGGACGCTGGGGATGGACTATTCATTAGGGACTGTAGCAACAGGACAAGGGGTAACGGGTTAAAACTTAAACAGGGGAAGTTTAGATTGGAGATAAGGAGGAAATTCTTTCCTGTGAGGAGGTACTGGAATCAGTTGCCCAGGGGGGTTGTGAGTGCTCCGTCCCTGGCGGTGTTCAAGGCCAGGTTGGATGAAGCCTTGTGTGGGATAGTTTAGTGTGAGGTGTCCCTGCCCATGGCAGGGGGGTTGGAACTAGATGATCTTGAAGTCCTTTCCAGCCTTACCTATTCTATGATTCTATGATTCTATATCCATTTTCAGGGTATAATTTGAAGCTTTTGAATCCTTATTTTGATTTTAGTTTAAAAGTCTCAGACTATTCTATTTGCAGTAAGTAAAAATTATATGTATAGACTCTTGCCTAGAACAGAAATTGTATATCATTCCCTAGTATTGTTGTCAAAGGATCATTCTGGTCTACATTTATCTTAGGTTTAGTAGTAGCATAGATCTCTTTTGAAAGCAGTAGATGTTAGAGCCCATTTTAGTATATTTCTGCCAGGCCATGCCTTCTCTGTGTAGGCAGTTGTTTCCCATTTACCCACAGCTGAGACTAAGAATGTAGTCTTGCAATCATCATTAATTAGATAGCAAAGCCAAGTGAGTTCAAACAGTTAATGGGAAGATAAGAAAAAGAAGAGAATCCTTTCTCTGGTAGTGCACTTCAGTGACACCTTACACATAGTATTAGCTCTTGCACATATTCACAAATCACGTTTCCAGCAAAATTGTTTTGTACTAAACACAATGAACAATGCCTTAAATAACTTATATTTTTGCTCTGCAAAGCTTTGGCCCAATATAGAAAACTTCTAAATATTTCCTTTATTTACATATTGTAATAGTAATCACAGAATCACAGAATCACACAGAATCCCAAGGGTTGGAAGGGACCTAAAAAGATCATCTAGTCCAACCCCCCTGCAAGAGCAGGGTAACCTACAGTACATCACACAGGAACTTGTCCAGGCGGGCCTTGAATATCTCCAGTGTAGGAGACTCCACAACCCCCCTGGGCAACCTGTTCCAGTGCTCTGTCACTCTTACAGTAAAGAAGTTCTTCCTGATGTTAACGTGGAACTTCCTATGCTCCAGTTTACACCCATTGCCCCTTGTCCTATCACTGGATATCACTGAAAAAAGCCTAGCTCCATCATCCTGACACCTACCCTTTACATATTTGTAAACATTGATGAGGTCACCCCTCAGTCTCCTCTTCTCCAAGCTAAAGAGACCCAGCTCCCTCAGCCTCTCCTCATAAGGGAGATGTTCCACTCCCTTAATCATCTTTGTGGCTCTGCGCTGGACTCCTTCAAGCAATTCCCTGTCTTTCTTGAACAGAGGGGCCCAGAACTGGACGCAATATTCCAGATGCGGCCTCACCAAGGCTGAGTAGAGGGGGAGGAGAACCTCTCTTGACCTACTAACCACTCCCTTTCTAATGCACCCTAAGATGCCATTTGCCTTCTTGGCCACAAGAGCACATTGCTGGCTCATGGTCATCCTCCTATCCACCAGGACCCCCAGGTCCCTTTCCCCTTCACTACTTTCCAGCAGGTCAACCCCCAACCTGTACTGGTACATGGGGTTGTTCTTCCCCAGATGCAAGACTCTACACTTGCCCTTGTTAAATTTCATCAAGTTTCTCCCCGCCCAACTCTCCAGCCTGTCCAGGTCTCGCTGAATGGCAGCACAGTTCTCTGGTGTGTCAGCCACTCCTCCCAGTTTTGTGTCATCAGCAAACTTGCTGAGGGTGCACTCAGTTCCCTCATCCAGGTCATTGATGAAAATATTAAACAGCACCGGTCCCAGCACCGACCCCTGGGGAACTCCACTAGTCACAGACCTCCAGCTAGATTCTGCGCCATTGACCATAACTCTCTGCCTTCTTCCTTTCAACCAGTTCTCGATCCACCTCACTACTTGATCGTCAAGCCCACACTTCTTTAGCTTATCTATGAGGATGCTGTGGGAGACAGTATCAAATGCCTTACTTAAATCAAGAAAAACTACATCTACCGCTCTACCATCATCCCTCCACCTAGTCACTTCCTCATAGAAGGCTATAAGGTTGGTCATACATGACTTCCCCCTCATAAAACCATGTTGGCTGTTCTTAATGACCCCCTCATCCTTGATATGCCTAGTGATGGAGTCAAGAATAAGTTGTTCCATCACCTTTCCAGGGATGGAGGTAAGGCTGACCGGTCTATAATTACCCGGGTCCTCCTTCTTGCCCTTCTTATAGATTGGTGTGACCTTTGCCATCCGCCAATCCTCAGGCAATAAAACACAATGAACAGGACTAACAAAAACTTTTCAAATTAAAATAATGACAGTTTAATTTTGTCCCTTGTAAGAAATAACAGTACTGAATATATGAAGGCAGCAAAAAATTGTTGTGTTTGTGTGTCCAAGACACAAGAGCGTCAAAACACAGAAGCATAGGTTTGAAAAGGCGCCATGAAAAACACATAATACATATGCTGGGGTTTTTTTTTCAAGATAACTTCTCTGTAATTGCAGGTATAGATTATTATCTTGATGGGTGAACTTCAGTGAAGGGGGTGAAACACATTTGTGTTTCTCTGTAAGTTTAGTTTATAACCAAGTGGATCAGTCAGTACTAACCTGCATTGCAGCTTTCAGTGAGTTTTCGTGGGTTCTTTAACTACATATTTTACATAACTGTTCTGTAGTCAGACGGTAAAGCCATGGTCTTCTCCAGTTCTCCGACCTGGGTTACTGTCTGTGAACTTTGCTTTGGGTAACATTAATGATTCATATGATTCATAGTGGTTTTAGCTGCTAGTGGATTTTTTGTCATTTTCAGTGTAGGGTTTGGGTGGGCTGCCCACTAACCTGAATGTAGCTTCAGAGTAAGTCTTATGTCTTGGTCTTTTGCATGTTTAGGTTAGTTTGGTTAGAGAATGGAGTGAGGTAGGAAAGGAGGTTTTCAGAATAGGCACCGGATGCTGTAAATCAGTTTGTTTGCAACACTAGTTTATATAGTCTGAGTCCTCAACAGGCGTGACTAATTAATGGAGTTTCTGGAATATATCAAATTATTGGTCTATATCAATATGTTCTTGATTCCCAAACTAATGGTTTGTTGAAGTTGCAAATGTCAAATATTAATATGGATATGATTTAGTCAGAGAGTTTACAAAGTGAACTTGAAAACAAATCACAGAATCACACAGAATCACAGAATCCCAAGGGTTGGAAGGGACCTCAAAAGATCATCTAGTCCAACCCCCCTGCAAGAGCAGGGTAACCTACAGTACATCACACAGGAACTTGTCCAGGCGGGCCTTGAATATCTCCAGTGTAGGAGATCTAACATAGGGAACCTACTAGATCACATTTATTTTCCTTCAGTATGGACTTTGTGTTATCTCAGAAGAATTGTAAGTAAAAAAAAGAAATCAACTTTTCTTTCAATACAGAGATCCTGAGATAAATTAACCCTAATAAAGTCTGCATCTGCAAATCAAGCAGTAATTTAGCTCATTCATGAGAAATCCAGACATTTTTAGAAATGGTTCTAAATTATATAACAAGGTCACGAAACACAGGATTCCCTCAATAGAAATTGTGTTAAAAATTTAACAATTCACTTATTTGAAAGAAGAATTCTGCTGAAACTATGTGAAAGCACCTCCCAGCTGGCCAAAGAGGACCTGTATCTGTGGTACTTCATATTCGTTGGTGCTGTCTGAAGATTCAGATTTAAATTCTGAAGCATTGTTTAATGTTTCATTTTCTTATCTCACAGGAAACTCTGCTTTGAAAAATACACTTTCTTTGTCTTGCAAGAACTGGAAATCCTTTTTCCAGAATCTTTGGGTACATCTTAGATCACAAGAGGCAGTGAAAGTTGAGCAATATTAATGTACTTACAGAATTTAACAGAGAAAATAATTTAATTTTTAAGTAAAAAGCAAGAGTTCATTAAAAATTAGATAGCTGTAACTGTGAAAGTTTATCCCCACACTTGTGTTTATGTAGTTGCAAGTAGACCATGGTGGGCAGCCTTTGGTGAACAGCTAGCAAGAGCTTTGAAGTGATGTTATCTGTACCTTTCCCTATGCGAAATTCTTGGAAATACTAAAGAAGTTTTCAGTCTCTGCAGATGGCATCCCCTTTATCACACTTTCAAACAATGAACTTCTGGCATAAAGGTCTGCTATACAAGATGCATTAAAGTAAAAGAATTTGTAAAAAAGTACTTCCTACTTTTCCTATACTGCTCTCACCAGCACCTTTCTTCATGGGCTGTAACACAGTTTGCACTATTCCCTCTGGACCTTTGAGAAAAGAGATTAAGCAAACAGAAAACAACCCACCTCTCTTTCTATCACACCTGAGCTGTATGAAATCCCTCCTTTTCCTGTGACAGTCCCAAACTTTATTTTCCTCCTGCCTGTCCCACCATACTTTCTGGTTATGTGCGCTCAGCTGCTCCCAGATAAGGATGCCTCTTGATGGGATGCACAGGAAAATGGGAGAAAATTTTACAGAAAGGTTTTTTGGCGAAAGAATAATATACAGCCTAACCGTATATTGGAAGAATAAATCATGTGAAGAAAATAGGTAAAAGAAGGTTAAGACAGAGCTTTCTGATGAGTGTTTAGAATCTGATTTTTAAGATCATGCAAAACTTGGGTAAATAGCACCTGGACACTTGGGATCTTTCAAGTGGTCACTCTGACATTAACAAGAAAAGAAAAACTGATGGGATGTCATAAGATAATGTTGCAATTGGGATTAAAAACCTTGGTGCAAAGGTTATTTTCATTTCATAATATACTTTCTATATTCCCAGTAACTGTATGTGAGCAACAGTGGCATTTAAATGTCAGAGGTGAAACCCAAACTTCACTGAAGCCAGGTCAGAATTCATATCCACTTCAAAGGGACCAGAGGCTTTTTTAAGGAAGTTTATAATCTCTAATATATACTGGTATTCCTACTCCTGTTCCTCTACTAGTATTTCATAAATGTTCTTAAAAACTAAAGATAAGCAGAGAACAATATTCTTTCTCATCTGTTTCCAAAATGCTTTGGAAATAAAGATGAAGCATTCTGACTTTTATCGTTAAATAAAGAAGCCTTCTGTCATGGTTTAAGCCCAGCCAGTAAATCAGAACAACTCAGCTGCTCGTTCACTCCCGCCTCTTCCTCCCCCAGTTCCCAGAGGGATGGGGAGGAGAATTGAAAGAATGTAACTCCCACAGGTTAAGAACAGTCCAGTAACTAAGGTATAACACAAACCAGTGCTGCTACCACCAATCATAATAATGATAAGGGAAATAAAAAGGGGAGAGAATACAACCGCTCACCACCCACTAACCAATACCCAGACCAACCCAAGCAGTGATCCAGCCTTTCCAGGTAATTGCCCCTACTTTATATAGCAGGCATGATGTGCTGTGGTATGGAATATGGCTTTGGCTAGTTTGGGTCAGGTGTCCTGTCCCTGCTTCCTCCCGGCTTTCCCTCCTCCCTGGCAGAGCATGAGACTCAGAAAGTCCTTGGTCAGACTAAACATTACTGAGCAACAACTAAAAACATCGATGTTATCAGCACTGTTCCCAGGCTGAAAGTCAAAAACACAGCACTGTACCAGCTCATATGAAGGAGAAAAATGACTGCTACTGCTAAACCCAGGACAAAGCCTTGCAGAAATTGCTCCTCTGTGTTTTTGCAGTTCCGAGAACTTGATGCAACTCCTGTTATCACTAATGCCTTTGGTAGGCCAAATGTCAAGATCAGAATATGCATCATGAAGTCTGAAATGTGATGTGAAAAATGAGAGTAAGATAAAGACAGTTAGAGGTTACCTAATAAAGCATCATTGGAGTGATACAAAATTGATTAAATAAACTCCATATATTGAACAATCTATCAGACTTCGCAGATGTCGTGGTTTAAGCCCAGCTAGCAACCCAGAATCACACAGCCTATCTTTCACACCCCTCACCCCTTCCTCCACGTGCTCCCGGAGAGATGGGGAGGAGAATCGAAAGAATGTAACTCCCAAGGGTTGAGTTACGAACTGTCCAGTAACAAAGGTATAACACAAACAACTCCAGCTACCACCAATAATAATAATAATGATAAGGGAAATAACAAGGGAAGAGAATACAACCGCTCACCACTCGCCGACAGATAACCATCGCGACATGAGCAGTGATCTAGTCCTTACGGGGAATTTCCCCGGTTTATATACAGGTCATAATGTGCTGATGGTATGGAATACCTCTTTGGTTAGTTTGGGTAAGGTGTCCAGTCTCTGCTTCCTCCCAGCTTACACTCCTCCCTGGCAGAGCATAACACTCAGAAAGTCGTTGGTCAGAGTAAAAATTACTGAGCAACAACTGGAAACATTGGTGTTATCAGTGCTATTCCAGGGGTTAAAGTGAAAACCACAACACTGCACCAGCTACTAAGGACAAAAAAGACTGCTAATAAAGAAGACCACGTCAGTGACACCAGGGAGGCTCAAAGATCAAGCCCTCAGCCTGAAGCAGGATGTGCTCCTGAGCTACCCGGTTGCAAATCATGTTTACGTAGGCAATACCTGCTCCTGTCCTTGTGATTCCCCCCACTCCCAACCCCACTCCTCCCCCAAATACTGGTGTTTAAAAATGCCCGAGTTGCTTCTTTTGGAGAAACAGGACAAAAGACAAGAGCCTGCGAGCAGCAACGCTCCATCAGGAGGCCATCTGGCCCAGTGCTCTCTCTCCAGTGGCACCCCATACGTGTTGCAAGGAGAGTAGCTGAGGAGTGCAGGTCTACTTGTGTCAGGGTCCAGAGGGTGTTCGTAGGCCTCGATGCCTGGGACTGGCCCCCCTTTGGGACTTGCGCTGCAGACATCCCCTCGGGCCTACGTCAGAGCTTGTCGTGCAGAACTATACGGAGCACATAGCATAGCTGTTCTGTTCTATTCCGTTCCGTTGCATTCCATTCTATTCCATTCCGTTCCGTCCCATTCCCTGCACTCTTGTTAAGTCGTATGATGATGTGAGCGTTATTTATCTAAAATGCCGAGGGGTTTTAACACCAGAAACGCTTTCAGAGACACAAAGCAGACAGAAATCAGGTTAGAGGCGGAAAGAGTATTTTATTTATTCATAAATCAAGTTGTTTGGTTCATCTCAGTTTAGTTTAGTTGATTTAATGTTAGTCTAGTTTAGCTTAGATTCTATTTCCTCTCCCTAAATGTGTCCGAGCTGGTGCTCACAAGCTTTAACGCGATGCACACACGTAGCCAGCAGCAGGCTGACGCATCCTTCAGTTTCTGTGGCAAAAGGGCTCCCTCGCAGCCTGAGAGAGGAAAGCTGGGGCAGGAGCGGTGCCGTGGTGGGGCGAGAGCTGTGGAAGAACCCAGCGAGAAAGGGCCAGGGAAGAGCTGACTGGGGGCGGTGCTCAATGCTACAGAGGACAGCAGCAAGTCCCGGGGCCACGCTGGGGCCAGCCTGGGAGTCCCGGGGCCACGCAGGGGCCACCCTGGGAGTGCCTATGGCTGCCTCCCCCCGGATGCGGGGCACGAGGGCCAGCTGCGTGGAGCACGAGCCGCTGCCTTTGTGCCACCATGACCCAAAGGAGCCCTGTGAAGGGGCTGTGCTCGGCTGCGGAGGAGGCAAAAAACCCCGGGGACACTTGCTAGTCCAGCCTGGGGGCAAAAAAGCCTTCCCCCCCCAGCTGCAGGACACGAGGGCCACCTTCGTGGTGCATGAGCACCAGGCGATAACGCAGAGCACCAGGAGCACAGGAGCCCTGGCAAGTGGTCATGCTGAGTGCTCAGAGGAAGGCAAAAAACCCCCGGGAACTGGTGCCAATCTGCCCCGGGGGAAAATTCCTTCCTGACCCCAGGGCTGGCGATCGGCTACTCCCTGAGCAGAGCAGCAAGACCTGCTCCTGGTCCACGGGCTGGTTACGCCTCCAAGGGGACACTGGACCTGCCTTTTCTGCCTCCACCGGGAGCCGTCTCAGGGGCTTCCCACAACAGCAAAATGCCGCTGGCCTCATCCACCCTGGGAGCAAGAACCCTTCCAGTGCCTGGCTCTGCAGCTCCAAAGCACTGGTGGAGGCCACTGGCCTTTATACTGCCCCGGGGCATTGTGATGCTGCATTGGCGCGTGCTGGCACTATGACGCGCGAGTGACGGGGCCCCCGCAGCCCTGCCCAGCGCAGCCCTACTCCTGCTGCCGCTGTGGCTCTTGCCCCTTCACCCAGCCTGCCTTGGAGAGAGGCCTTTGGCACGCTGGCCTGGAGGAAGACCTTGTGCCCAGGATGCCCACGGTGACGTCCCTGCCCATGGCGGCCACACACCGGGCACCGCTGCTGGGTATCCCTGGATATTAATCCCTATGGTTGGACTGCGTCAATAAAGGCATTTACACCGCAGTCAGTCTGTTCAATCCTCTTATCAATGATCTGGATACCGGACTTGAATGCATCATTGTCGAGTTTGCTGCTGATGTTAAGCTCAGAGGTGCTGTTGGCTCTCTTCGCGGATAAGAGGTCTTGCAGAGGCCTCTAGGCAGACTGGAGTATTGGGCAAACATCAATGGTATGAAGCTGAGCAAGAGCAGATGCTGAATTGTGCACGTGGAAAGGAGGAATGCCAGCCACAAAAGTGTACATTGGGAGAGAGGTGGGCTGGAGAGCATCCCCGCAGAAAGGGATCTGGGCGTGCTGCTTGGCAGCGGCCTCAATGTGAGCCAGCAATACGCCTTTGCAGCCAAGAGGGCAAACCACATCCTGGGGTGCATCACACCCAGCATGACCTGCCACTTAGAAGAGGTGATTTTCCCGCTGGAATCAGTGCTGGTGCGGGCTCCCCTTGCGTACTGGGTGCAGTTCTTGGCCCCATCATAGAAGAGACAGCCAAAAGAGGAAGCATTCAGAGAACAGAATCACAGTTATAGATACAATACAGGAAGGTTGTAACTGGTTTATAGACTGAACGCGATTAACTGGAAAAGAAGGGATCACCGCCATTCAAGAAGAACATGAAGGTCCTCAAATGCATCCAGAGGAGGGCAACAAAGGTGATGAGCAGGCTGGAAGGCCTGTGCTGTGAGGAGCGGCTGAGGACATTGGGTTTGTCTGCTTTGGAGGAAAGGAGGCTGAGAGGTGACCTCATCGCCCTTTACAGCTCTTCTCAAAGAGGGGAAAAGGAGAGGGAGGTGCTGATTTCTTCTCGCTGGCACCAGGGCACCTTCTTAGGGTTTCCGTACCAGAGCTTTAACAAACCACCCCTACCACAAAGCCCCAGAGATTCCTGAAACAGGAAGGGAGAGGGATAGTGAGATACCTTTCAGAGAAATTACATTCATTTCCTGGAAAATTATTGCGACAGCATATCACATACAGAAGAAATCATCTTCCACTGTTTCAGTAATATAACTGCTTTGCATTTATACAGAAGCTTTCACCAAATGATCTAGGTATTATTTAGTATAGAAACTCTTTGAGATGGTGTCTATCATACCCTTGTAAAGCACTTAGCACAATGGAATCCAATATGGTTGAAGGATTTAAGAGCTAAAGTAACAAATATTTCATCTCTAAATGAAGTCAAATAACAAAATTCTCAATAAAGAAGCAAAACGTTTAACCTTTTTTAAGTTTTATTTTACAGACAAGAAAATGGGACACAAGAAAAGCTAAACCACTTGAAAGAGGTTATCATGATTCTATGGGATCATAAGGAATTTGTTGTATCGCTAGGAAAGTTTTGCAGAGCTCTCATTCCTCTGGGGCTGGGCAGAGAGGAAAAGTTTGCATTAAACCAAATCAAACTCAGGCATGCTTGAAAATTGTCAAAGACTTCAATATCCCAAAATGGATGAGAACATATTTAAATTGATGATGCTTTTGGGAAAAGCCAAGATTCATGCAATATGCTTAAAACAATCTATTGTGGACTTATTCTAGTGAACAATGCAGTTCTAAAGGGATTTTGTAGCAAAAGCTCTAAATTGTGCTGATTTTCTGGCCAAAATTCAAAAAACATAACATATATGCTTAAGAGCTTAAATATATTTCCTACTTTTTACTTCTGGCTCTACTGATGTTCTTGTGGTTAGCACCTGGAAGTATGTTGGGAAGGTTTTACCCTAAAATGCATGTAAGGTTCTTATCCTTAAATGGTGCAGATATAGTAATAAAGAAAATATGGATGCTAATGATAGATAAGTGAATTAACAACTAAATGCAGGGCAAATGACTTTTTTTTTTTTTTTTTAAAGCAATCATTAAACAAGAAGAGTTCCTGCTTTTCTGCTTATTTCTTAAATTCGTTTAAACTGAATTCCTGTTGCTGGCACAAAACATTAAAGTCTCCCTCTTCATACTGCCTTAATTGTTCAACATATTTATATATCAATGATTTCAAACTTGAAATTCTTACTAACTTCAGGCCATTTAATCTTAGAAGTCACCTTGGAACTAAATTTTCTTTGTGTTTCCTATTAAAACCAACAATAAATGGAAGCTTGTCTTAAGCTATTTGGGCTGGTAATGTCAAAGCATTATGTGACCTCTGAAGCATAGTAATGGCCTGGAACAATTACTGAGAAGTCCCTCAGGAGCTGATAAACCTACCCAATTTCAGAGATAAATGCTCTGTGCATTATAGTTCATGGGATAGAAAACTGTGAAAATGATTCATTACCTAGATCTCCAAACTGCAGTTCTTTTAAGACATGTAGAGATATCAGATAAGATTGCCAAAAGGAGTACATTTTCAGAAAGAACTGCAGTCTGTTCTGGAAAGATTGCTAGTTATTGGTCTATGCAAAAGAAGCCCCCCTACCCAACCCCCCTCAAATCCAACAGTTTGGTTGCTAAAAAATGCTGCTACTTCTAAATTGCAGAGGTTTAGTTCAAAGAGGAATTGACCTCTGACCTAAATTGCAAACTCAATAAACTACTACTGTGTCTGTGGCATACAAAACAGTATCTAAAGCTGCATCAATCATCAAGGGTCATGCTTGAGAACTTTTCTAGTGTAAGACAGGATACAGCAAAAAACACACAGTCTTTCTAGTGTTACCTGTTGGGGAGGTGGCCACCTTTTTCTCATAGATGTAGAGCTTTGAGAGGGCAAAACAAGTTGAATGGACAGTCTGATGATGTCACCCATGAAACTAAGCATGTAAGCAAAAGATGCGCTGTCTTTTTTACAGACATCTTTTAGAAGTGCAGCTGTTTAGTATTACCAGAATAAAATTCTTCACCTAGCACAAAATATAGGAATGCCTGCCTTCCTTTGACATAACCACCTCTTAGCAACTAAAATGCTGAAACTGCATCGCAAAATAATTGCCAAATAAATGCACGTGTGACAGATAGGATTGGTTTCGGTTTTGGTGGGTTTTAGCAACTGTTAATATGTTAGTCTGTTAGATGGACAGATTTGCAAGTTACAGAGGTTTATAGTTCTATTGTCAAAGAGCTGCTTTCATTCCTGTTTGTCAGGCACTGAACTTATGTCCCTGGCCACTCTTCAGTAACCACAGCTCTTCAAATTCAGCTACCCTGAAGGTGCATCATATGTTGCAGTTAACATCTATCATAAAAACTTCTGGCATTTCTAAATCACTTCTTTCCCTGAGACTGCTGTTACTTGCATTAATGCTCTGGAGCAGCCATTTTGAGAAAGTGAGAGTAAAACATTTAGGGAAGTTCATTATTAGGTAAGATTTATCAGGTACAAAGATTTTTCTGCTCAACACTTCAGGAGTTCCAAGGTAGAGGTACCTGGCCTACAAAAATGCTTCCCTCTCAGATCTGCCTTTGCCTTTCTAACTGGAAGATTCCAGATTCTTTAAAGCCTTTTAAGAGCCTCAGCTAATAAAAGGAAAAAGAAAAAAACAAATGCAAAAAAGACAGGACCTGCATTCTGCAGTCCCAGCACCTAATATGGAAAACAAATTTCATCTATTTTGAAAGATATGTCAAGTATTACCTCCTTGTGTCAACTTCAGATTTTCCTTCAGGAAATTGTATCAGAGAATCTCCTCAAAATGGGGTTATGAGCTGAAGTTGGAGACATCTGGTCACTACTTACTGTACAGCTAGCAGTTCACTTTGAGCCTAAGTAGCTACCAGATTTAAATAAGGAATATTATCATGCTGAGTTGAGGTTTAGTTGATTCCCCCTCCACCCCCCAAATTGCATCTAATCTTTTTGAGGCTGCTCCTTCATTAGAAAAAGAAGCTGTGAAAATCTCTGTTACAAGAAGATGCATGAAGCCTATAAATCAGAAAATAAGTGAAAAAGCATATACAAGTGTGTTTTTTCTTGTCTCTGTTGTCATTATTAGAAAATTAACGTTTACAGTTGAGATTTCTCTGTCATTAGTAAAGGCACTGCAGTAGAACAGAGCAATGTCAAAGACAGATCTTACTTTCTGTCTGCATTTTTAATTCCTGCATTAGATACCAAATATAAAAAATCAAGAAGTTTAACTGATCTACTTTAGGGAAACTAGAATAAGAAAATACAATGTGTACAATGTTCAGGTTGAGAAACTAAATTTCAGAGGAGAAGAAATATAGAATCACAGAATCCCAAGGGTTGGAAGGGACCTAAAAAGATCATCTAGTCCAACCCCCCTGCAAGAGCAGGGTAACCTACAGTACATCACACAGGAACTTGTCCAGGCGGGCCTTGAATATCTCCAGTGTAGGAGACTCCACAACCCCCCTGGGCAACCTGTTCCAGTGCTCTGTCACTCTTACAGTAAAGAAGTTCTTCCTGATGTTAACGTGGAACTTCCTATGTTCCAGTTTACACCCATTGCCCCTTGTCCTATCACTGGATATCACTGAAAATATATATATAGCCCAAGAATATATAGCCCAAGAAGAGCTCAAAGCTCCTCTGCCTTAAATATAGTCTTAATGATTTGTACTAAATTATATTTTTCCACAAGAAAATTGGTTCTTTATTTCTTAGGGCATCACAGAGAGGTAAGAAAGGTTGTGAATATGTTTTACCTCCTCTTTCCATGGCCTGCAGGAATGCTGAGGCTCTATGAAGATCAGTTTTCACAGCATCTCATAAGACACTTACTGCTGTATCCACAATACTGCGTGGGAGGGAAAGGCTGTGCCTCAGGAGACAAATTCAAAACTCTACATTTCTTTGCATACCCAGATGCATAGGGAAGTGCTCATTTCCCTGAGGAGCTCTTCCTGGGATTTCCTGAGCTGAGACCATACTTCTAAATGAGAGTTAAAAATTAAACTCAATTTGGGATAAGCTAAACTTTTCCATTGAGCATCTAAAATTGTATCACTTGAGCATCCCAACACTTGCATAGCAGTCTCAAGGTTGAAGTAAAAGATGGATGAAGAATCCTTCCATGTTAAAGATCAAGATCCATGAATAACCATTCACCAAATGGTTCAAATTAATTCAAAGACAATGCTGGCTGTGTTTGATTATACAAATCTGCAGTGGTAGCTCTTCCCAATGTACCTCTGTGGCTGCAAACTCAAACGCCCACTGATAATACAAGTAAAAGAAATGTCACTAACTGCTTTAATATTTATAGCATGTAAAAAATGTATTGCCACAGCTGTGAACCATTTATTGGGAAATGACAGCTCATATCAATCAGAAGTTAACTTGAGAGAGGAGATGTGCTTATACCCTAGTTAAGAAGAAGATAAACTTAGAGTCTGGGAGGCTTAGCAAGAGGAAAGAAGGTGATCAGGCAGACCAGGACACAAGTGAGCTTTCCTCAAGAGCAGTGAAGACTAGGGTGAAGAGCAGAAGTGGCAATGTGTCTGGATCTCAATGGGGTGAGGCAGCCACAGCGATGCTTTGGGCATCTGGTTACTTCCAGGCAGCAGCACTTCCTCCAGCAGAAGCTGGGGAGGAGGTTACCAACCAAAGAGACACACGCACATACATACACGCACATTGGTTTATGCATTTTATGCTGCTTGCAGAAAATGCTCCTGCATATCTTAAGAAGTGTAAGCAAACTGGCCACTGGCCTCATCTCTCAAGCAGCTCCCTATCAGGACATCAGGTGGATTCCTATTGGAAAGCAGCTTCTGAGAACAGCCATAGTTGTCCTATAGCAGGCCATAGCATTGTCCACATGGGGTTAACATGAACCTATCTTATCTAAAGCAGTGGCCATCTAAATCTCAAGAGGCCCTATTCTCACAATCTTCTCACCATGCTAGTTATCCTCAGCACTAGAGGAAGAAGTGTGTTGTGGGTGACCTAATAATGGTACAGCCAGTTTCTGTTCCCTCCCCCAGTCACATCAGTGACCAAAATATCATTTGGCATCATCCTTAACTGCACTAGACAACCTAAGGGCAAGTGGTAGGCACAGTCAGGATACTTCTGCTTTCTGTCTCTTTCTAGTCCCATAAAATTTACAATTTTGATCTGGTGGTCCTCACCCTTTCAACAATCCTTATTTATTATTTCCAGCGATCATTCAGCTTTGCCCAGGCCTGTGTCTTTTCAGCTACAGCTCCACACTCCTGTTTTCTTTTTCCTTTTTAGTTTTTTTTTTTTTTTTCAGGTGATGGGAAGTGACATTTCATTTAGTTAAGAATGCTTTTCTAACTCGAAAACCAACAGGAAGAGTATGCCCTTAAATGGCTAGGGAAAGCAGTATGTATAACACTGCTCCATAATACTTTTCCCATTTCTAGTGATTTGCAGCTCAGAATTTCTGAACTACAGTATGTTGATATCTGCCATTAGTAACAATAACTGGATTTTTCTTCTGACAGCTGGGGCAGTCTTTCCTTGAAAACATGTCTGCTTTCAGCATCCACAGCTGTCTTTGACAGTAAGTTTCACAAGTCTACTGCCAGCTTCCATCATATCTTCTGAATCCTGCTTGAATCAGATCCATGAATTGTCCTGTACTGATTCCACTGAGAGAAAGAGTTTGTTCCTTATCTATCTCTTCCTTGCCATGCATCTATTTATTGACATTCCTCTTAAACTGTAAAGGACAGGGTTAATTGTCACAGTAGTTGAAAAGAATGAAAGAACAGAAGTCCAGGTGTGAAATACAACGTTTGGCAGGTACTTATATCTATTAACTTTATAGTAAGACAGTATAAACAGATCCCTGCTCTATGACTTTGCAACATTTTCTGTCTGAGAAATTGATTTTTCTTCAGAAAACAACATTTGGCTCATTAAAACAACAGCCCTACACCCTGCCTCAAAATGCCTCTTTCTAACTAAATTTCATTTAATAAGACAGCATCTTATTCACTTCATTGATTTTACTCCCACAGACAAATAAAAAAAAAAATAAATTTATATAAAGGAAAAAATTAACTCCTAGTCCTATTAGTGTCCATGGTCTTGTTTTTCAATATCTATATGCAGTCAATTTGTATGGTGTAAAGCATCATGGCCATTTCAGTTCTACACAATAATCACATTTCTTTCAGAGCTAAAATAGCTGTGATGAAGGGACTCTACAAAGCTCGGAATGTATCAGATGGTGCACCATTTTATAATTCTGTATTTGACAACTAAGGCACCACATGTGGCAGAGATAACTGAGATTTCATAAAGTGAACACAATATTTGGATACCCATAGGACATTTGAGTATTCAGAATGTTTGGATACACAAAGGAGCCTAACTTTGCAGCATCCAAAATCAGAGATGTTAAGTTTCCTCTGGCTCATATTCAGAAGTAAAAACTTCAGTAAAATTTGGCTAAAAATTTTTAGTATGGCTACAATTGTTAAATTTGGCTAAATTTGTTTTTTTTTTTTTTTATGATATGCATACAGTGTGCAAAACCTACTTATTTTAGTGCATATATCTTACTACTGACCAAGCTCTTACTGGGACAGTAGCTCTGATATTACTGGCATAAAAATATATTTCAAACATGGCCCATAGGAAGGCCTGTAAGACGATGAAACTTTAGCATATAACTTGAACTCATGTCAAACTAAATTACTGAGATTTTGCCTCTGAGTTTTGGTCAGCGTCCCATCCTCCTGAGCCAGCCAAGCGCTCTCTTTTGCTTTCAGGGAAGGGAACAGTCTGAGTCACCAGGTTCCAGCAAGATAGTGACAAATATGTGATTTCCTGTAGAAATGATGGAAGCTTCACAGAGATAGATCCTCCATGAGGCCAGAACCAAATTTACATTCCAAATCCATAGGTAAATTGCCTGGCTGTTGTATATTACATTCCTGATGTGCCAGCAGATCTTCAAGTGTGAGAGGAGTTGTTTGAAAAGAAATGGAGATAGGTCATATCTTGCTTCAGCTGACCTTTCAAGGATTCATTATCTCAATCCTTTACCTTGGACAGTTTGTGATGAATAGTCCCAAATTGAGCAATGCTGGTGTGCACTGATACACAGTTCACTAATAAACAGTGATATATGATACTGCGATACTGCATGGAATACTATCCAACTCGATCTGGAGGCAATTCTTACTGAGAACCAGCACCTTTGCCTCAGAGGGGCAAATTAGGCTCCCTGTATTACTTGTGAGCATTGCATTTCCATGAGTGAAACTGAAGACAATAATCATAAGAAAGAAATTACATCCACCTCATCCCCCTGGTAAAAACTTCAGGATAATAAATGAAGATTTATTTCTACCAAACACAACTTATTTGTGTTTGTCTTCATTCTCAGCCAGTTGTGTGTTTTTTTGGGTTTTTTTTCAGTTTTCCTGTGTGTGTATCAAGATAATTAGAAGCATCAGTGATAATTTATGGCACACACTGTAAGATGACTTTCAACGCTTTAATGCAAAATCACACTAGTCAATCATAACTTAGCATGCTTATGCAGAGGCAGTTAAATCTATGTCTAGATTCCTGCTTTCCAGAAAGCTTTCAAACTCCCTTGGCCCAGCCAAAATTGGGAAAGTGTAGAAAGCAATTACCCCAGTAGCAGCAATTTAATTTTGTATTATTATTATTTCAGACCCCTTCTTTTCTCTCCACTTTCAAGTTGCAAGCCAAGTCTGATTGTTGGTTTTTTTTTTTAATACACCACCTTTCAGGCTGTACTAAATACAACTTTAGAAAGTGTGCTAGATCTTTTTATGTACTTGTGAGGTGTAAGTTGAACTCTGCATGACCTGTGCTAGCATAAGAAGAAATCTCAGAACCACACAGATGTTATCTCAAGAGAAGATATTTTTATAGCAAATATTATCTTCATAATATCATTTAATTCCTCTGCTCTTCAAAATGGTTGCTGCAGATTATTGCATGAATAAAACGTTTTGTTTACACTCTGCTGATACTGGCTCTAGATGTATTTGGACTTCGTTGGTTTACTCCCCCACTGCCCTTTACAGAGAATAAAGCTCTAACAAGCCATAATATGTTTGTTTCAAAAATAGTTAAGCATGGCAAATTGCACACCTATATGATTTCCAAGTTTGTTTTTGCCACCTGGAAACTTACAGATAATACTTTTTATTGATGCATGGCACAACATATGTAAGATTTACGATGTATCCCTGCTTACATCGCCACCAGAGGCTGCAGGGTCTGTGGGTCCCTCAGGGCTGTGTCAAGAAGGATGTGCTGGGATCAGATGTCAGTGGTAAAAAGCTCACCGCAGTTTCTGCAGAAAGAACTATCTGAAAATCAGTTAGTGAAAGCGGATCATTCTGAGGATTGAAATAATAGGAATAGGATGGGATTCAACAGTACGAAGTTCAAAGTCATTAATTCAGAAGCTAATAACAGATTTTGAAGCTCTAAAGTGAGAGCTCTTCAGCAGGAAAGAGCGAAAGAGGAGAACATTTTCGGGTTGATTAGTTCATCACAGGAGGTAAAAATCCAAAGGAGACACTTCAAAGCTGTGGACATGAAAAAGGGAAGTAATTTAGGTGAGGAGTTTTCTGTGGAATTGAACTAAAATGTATAGAGCAACGGAACGTCACCTGAAATGGTGCTTACAATGTCGTTGCGTGCCCTCTTGTACCGGGTGCAGGTGCTCATATGCTGTCTGCTGTGCGCAGCGGCCGGCGCCGCCCGGGGCCGGACACAGCCGGTCCCAGGCGCCTCCAGCGGCCCCACCGCAGGGCAGAGCTGAGTCCCCCAGCCACGGGCGGGAGCCTCGGGGAAAGCCTGGGTAAGGAAGGGCAAACGGTGCCCGGCAGCCAGGGCTGAGGGGAACCGGGTGAGAGACAGCCCTGCGAGCCCCGAGGGCAGAGCGGGAGCAGGGCAGGAGGGGCTCCGGGCGCCCGGCAGAGATGCCCCTGCGGCACCGGGAGGGTGGAAGTGCGCTGGAGGAAGCTGTAGCCCAGGGAGAGGCCACGCTGGAGCAGGTTTATCCTGAAGGACTGCAGCAACTGAGAGGACCCCATGCTGAAGCAGAGGAGTGTGAGGAGGAAGGAGCGGCAAAGAGGAGCTGTTGTGGGTTGGTGGCAGCCCCACATTGCCCATCCTCCTGGTCTGCTTGGGTGAGAGGAGGTAAATGAGTCAGGAATGAAAAAGTGAAGTTGAAACTGGGCTGAGGGGGCAGGGGGAAAGTTGTTATTTTAGTTGGTTGGTTTTGTTTTTCACTAGCTGAATCAGTAATTATTTTAATTTGCCATAAATCAAGTCTGTTTCACCTGTGATAGTAACTGGTAAGCAGTATCCCTCTTTTCATCAAGACCCCAAAGTTTTCTCATACCTATTCTTCCTATTTCCTCCCCTCATCCCAGTGAAGTGGGGAATGAGCAAGCAGCTGAGTGGGGATTTTGCTGTTGGCCAAAGGCAAGCCCATCGCACAGGCAGGGGATGATTTAGGGAACTCGGATTCATGGCAGACTAGAAATACAGAAATACAGAAATACGCCAAGTGTGAACGAGAAAACTGAAACAAATTAACAGTGTTTGCAAAGGAACAAATAGATAAAAGAGCAACTGATGAATACATTATGAACTCGAAGATGATTTTGAATGCACAGTTCCGAGAATGTCTCCTTCTATGAACAGAATGTGCAAAACCAGGAAAAACACATAGGACAACAGAACCATTTGAAACAAGGAAAAAGCCCAGCCGGGTCAATTCGTAACCTGGCTTACCTGACAGTATCTGTATTAACAGTAGACAGTTCCTGTGACATGTGAAGTGTCCATGAAAGAAGTATTTCATCCAAAGAAGAAATCATAGGATACTTGAAACGTAATTGAAGGGATCAGAATATTGATTTTAAATATGAAGTAATTTCTGGGCAAACAATGAAGATTTCATCCCTAAAGGTACGTTTTCTGAGAGCTCCTTCCATTGCGATTGAGACTGCAATTTTATTCAAGCCTGTAAGCCAATATAATGCGTTACAAGTAACATTAGGACCAAAGTTCTTCATCAGAATTCAGCTTGAGAATAAAGAAGCCCCAGTGACCACGTTGTGTAATAGGATCAGTTTAACAACAACAACACAGTCATTTTAGAAAGTGTACTCTGCAGATCTATTAAAGGCATAACTGAAGACATTGTTGCTGTGCATTCAACAGTCTTATCAGTGCATTTCTCCTTGATTCCAGATGACGTGTTTCGGTTGTAAGAAGGATCTTGGATCTTCATTCAAAATCCATTATACTGAGACCAACTATAGCCTCCTAAGTGCTTTTTTGAGTCCTTTGCTTTGTTCAAAAACTAGTTAAAAGATAAAGAAATGCCCCTCTTGAAGAAAGACATTTGCTTCAACAGTTTTGTGTGTTATATTACAGCTAGTTGTTGGGAAAGAGTGAACTCTACTATGAATTCCCAGCTCAAGCAAAGACTGCCTCTAGGAGCCTGAGCAAAGCCATTAGCCCCTTTTCTCCAGCAGAAGCAAAAATGTAAATCCTTACATGTGTAAAGTGCAGATGCAGGGGAACACACCATGGTTACATAGCATGACTAAAATGCTAAGTGCTAAAGTGCTTAGATCTCAGATACTTAAAGAAGGAAAAACTCATTTTCTTAGATTTTCAAATAGAAGAACAAAGCTGCAGCAAATTGAGTGTGGAAAAAACCGCTCCAATGTCCCCACTCTCCAGCAAGCTAGATGAACTTATTTGTCTCCCAGAGTACCAATTTCTATGGCTCTCTGCTGGAAAGCTGCGAGAGCTATAGGCAAACAGAAACTGATCCTGTTACTCAGAAGGAACAGAGTATTTGAGAACAGGAAAATTATCTATGTAGGAGGTTTGCCATCAATTTCAATAAATCATGCTGTAGAATATAATACCATGAAATGAAAAAGTCCTCTTTAATAACAAACTCCATTTTAAAATGTATGCGTATATACTCAATTTTATTTAGCTTTATACAATAAATGCATATGAGCTGCTAAGCAGGCTCAGAGCTGCTAAAAATCTGGAATATGCTATTTTTAAAAATTAGATTTCTAAATTAAATTTAGAGCTTAATGGGGTCACAACTGTCTTGGCTAGTCTTTGTCCAAATAAATGCAAAAGACAGACACACCGTTTTTGGAAACTACATGGAAACCATTGAAACAAATTAATTATTATTTCTCTTCCCCTTGGGTTGCAAAAAGAATTGAAATTGTTAGTTTTAAGAATCAACTGGGTGTTCAGGAAGTAATTTATGGAAACACAGCCTCTTCAGAATTCAGATGTGTTTAAATTAAGTGTTTGGTCCTTATACAGCTTAAGGGGAGAAAAAGAGACTTTCAAGATAATGTTCAAAGGACCTAAGGTAGTATTTTGCTCTTATGTCACTTTCCACTGGATTCTGTCTACATCCATAGACTACAAAGGGACTATCGGAGCCAAATATCAGAATTTACAGTCACATAATAGGTATAGAAAGTGAGGCAAAACAAAGACCAAGTGAGATTTGTGTCTTGTTCAAACTGGCATCAGCAATTTCTTGCATTATTGACAGAGTATTTTTGCATCATGTCCCATCTCCCTCTGTGAGAGAGGGAAAGGCCTTCAATAGCGTCCACTGGATTTTTTGATAGAGTATCAATTTAAATACATATTTCCCCCCCCCCCCCCCCCCTTGAGCTTTAATCCTCCTTCTTTGACTTTTTTTATTCTTCACCTAGTGGAACCAGGCAGGAATGTGTTATTGAAATGTTTATAGTTTCCTCCAGAAGAAAATAAGTGGAGTTAAAGTAATAGGTATGTTTCAACCTCTTCCATACTGCAACCCTGTGATGTGGCAGTATCATTTACTAAAGCTGAGAGAATGTAACAGTGTTTGTTGCAAGAAGTGTGGTGAATGGGGTGGCTCAAGGGTATAGGAGACCTGACGTCTCTGCTGCTGGCCTACCAAGGAACTTTGATGCACAAAGTCAAATGACCTTCTTATTCTCCCTGTAAGTAAATTGGAGTTAAAGATACCAGGACCCACCTTCATGCTCTGTCCTGGGTTCAGCAGTAGCAGTCGTTTTTCTCCTTCTTAGTAGCTGGTGCAGTGTTGTGGTTTTGACTTTCATCCTGGGAACAACGCTGAAATAAAAATAAGGGAAATAACAAAGGAAGAGAATACAACTGCTCACCACCCACTAACCAATACCCATCCCGACCCAAGCAGTGATCTAGCCCTTCCGGGTAACTGCCCCCAGTTTATATACTGGGCATGATGTGCTGTTGTATGGAATACGTCTTTGGCTAGTTTGGGTCAGGTGTCCTGTCCCTGCTTCCTCCCAGCTTCCCGTCCTCCCTGGCAGAGCATGAGACTCACAAAGTCCTTGGTAAGAGTAAGCATTACTGAGCAGCAACTAAGAACATCGGTGTTATCAGCTCTGTTCCCAGGCTGAAAGTCAAAAACACAGCACTGCACCGGCTACTAAGAAGGAGAAAAATGACTGCTACTGCTGAACCCAGGACATACTCTTTGACAGAAGACCAAATGTTGTCACAGTTTTATGATAGCCTGAAAAGTTAACCACCATTGAAAGATCAGTTTCTATCTGGAGGAGAATACCAGGAAGCAGACATCAGGCTCTTCATTGTATGTCTTTTTTTAAAGGCACAAGCAGCTTGAGGTAACAAGCCATTTCCAAGAAAATTAATATTTCACTTTCTATTTAATATAATCACTTAATTCACTACTCACGTTGGCAAAATCAGGTATCGAATATTAAAGCCTAAATTATTCTTTAAATTTAATTTTGACATTTTAATTAGAATTTTCTGGGTCTTCTAACAGTTTTCACAGTGTTTTTATACACCTGCAAAGGTGCTAAAATTAGAGACCTGAGGTCCTTGTTATAATCTGTGAAGAGAGAGTAGCATTTCAGACTGAAATGGAGCACATAAATTAGACACCTGAAAAAGTGAATTGACTTCAAACAGTAGTAACACAGGGGGCTGCCAGATACAGAGAAGGGCTTTACAGACTCACCAGCCACATCCCTTCCATGTGATGACATTGCCCTCGCACAGCCCATATGCACCTGAGGTGCTTAGGACAAATTAACACGACCTGAGTTCTTTGTAAGGAACCTGGCAGTGGATCCCATCAGCTAACACCACACTTCAGAACAGAGGACAGTTTGTTTCTAATTAAGATATATTTTCTTCTGAAGAAGAGAGCCCTTCTTGCTCACAGCACCCAGCATCTAACACCAAGAAAGAACTGAATGTTTAAACTGAATTCCTTCTTCGTTTACATCAGGTAAATCTCTTGGTGAATCTTTACATTGATGATGGCACTGTGAATGTTAATACTGTACCTGCTTCAGGCTGAATGGAGGGTGCTGGTCTACTTCGGTGCTGGTCTACTTCGATGCCAGTCTAGAAAATAAATCCATGGCTAACTGATGCTCCAGGGAGCAATTTCAACTTTGCAAAAGGTACTCTCAGTCATCATCTTGAAAAAAAATAAAACAACCCAAACCTCAAGCATTCAATTGTCTGTATAGCAGGCGTTTGAAAAATCTTGTTGTTGTAGGCAATAACTGTAACAAAGAACAGAATTGCTGCTTGTGGAGTAGGAGGAAAAAAGTTCAAAATAAATGAATACAACTCATCGGCTGCAACAACCTTTATGAAAAATCTGCTTTCTGATTCCAGAGAACCTCTAATCAACTAACAGAGAAGCATATGCTCTATTTTAAGCTGTGCATAATGTAATGGATAGCTATAATTACTTCAATAGAATAAGAACAGTATCAGTCAATATGTACTGTAAGTCAGGCAAGTTAGTTATTTTGTCAGCAGTTGGAACAGACAGATGATCATGTTTGTTAATATTTCACATTCATCATTACATTTATTTGCTTACTTACAAACTTGTATGAAGTGCTACTTTCCAGCCAAATAAATCATGAACTCTAGATAACACAAACATTGTACAGAAATATGAATTACACGTGCATAGGATACAAGCATGAGAGGGATGGGGGACAGAAAGTAGTGCTCACTCTTCAAGATTTAAACCAAAATTGATCCAAAGGCTTGCAAGTCTTGCTGCATGTTGTATACACAGTAACATATCCACCTAGTTTAATATTTACCAGGAAAATCACAAAGCCCTCTCAGGCTACAGCAGCATATAATCTCCTTGAATGTTTTCCTGAGCTCCTGACTCCGGAATGCATAGATAAGTGGATCGATGATGGAATTGCACATGATGAGGATGAGGTAGAAGTTAAAGTGGGACATGAAGCACACACAGTAAGGGTTGTAGGGGCAGGAGATGTAGAAAATCAGATGCAGGAAAAATGGAGCCCAGCACACAACAAAAACTCCAATCAGGATGGTGAGAGTGATGGCCCCTTTCATGTTGGCCCCTTGGCGAATAGGGCCAGTCCCTGGAAGAACAGCAATCTTTTTGATATGTGTCCGAGCCATCATAAACATGTGGACATAGAGGGATGCCATGAGAATGAGCATAGTGAAGAACATGCTAATAAGGCAGATGATGACAACACTGCTGTCGGAGTAAATGATAAACAAAATGCCTGAGACTGTGCAAGCAGCCCATATGCATGTGATGATGACCCCTACGCGCTTCACCGTCATGATATTATGGTACTGGAGGGCATAAAAGATAGTAAAGTACCTGTCCACTGCTATTGACAGAAGACTGCAAATTGATGCAAGCAAGGAACTGCAAATCACTGAGTCAATAACATTGTCAATGTTTATAGTAAAGCTCTGTGCATCTGTGTCTGTATTGTTTAGCAGCGTGATGACAATAGTTTCTGATCCATTAGATACACTCACTAGCATATCAGCAACTGCCAAGCTACAGATGAAGAAGTACATGGGTGAGTGGAGGTTCTTGTTCTTGGCTATCGCGACAATGACCAAGACATTCTCCAGCAAGCTGATGATGCCCAGAGTCACAAACACTTCAGGGGATACAAAGAGTTGCTCATAGCAGCCTCCTGAGGAATGGCCCTTTCCATTCAGCTCGCTGGCACTTCCATGCAGTCCATAGCTGTGGTTCCAGAAATGGAGAGGCTGGAGTGTCCCACGGTGCTGGGTGGAATTCATCTTATGGAGATCTCCTTTCAGCTTCCTGCTTTGAAAACTCCTGGTCCTTTTGCATTCCTCTGAAAAGCTTCTTTGCCTTTTCAGCTTGGGAAGAAAAGGAAAATAGCTAGCACCGAGGCAGGCAGCAATTCAGAAGACTTTGACTGCTGTTGCAAAATAAGGTTTCAAAAACAGAAATTCTGATTTACTCTCTCACAGATGCAGTTTCTAATCATCATCACATTTACCTTGGTGATCTATGTCACAGAGTCCCAACAGTCTGTTATTTTGCATCAGATTCTTCCCTATGGTTAGATCCCGTTTAGTTCACTGGTAAGCTGCAAGACTTTTTTGTTCCCTTCCATTAAGAGAGGCAAACATAAAATGCCCAAGTGACAGCTGCAAAGCAGAAACTAATTTCAAACTGCAGGCACTGGTCTCACTGTCAGACAGTGCATGCCAGCTGCCTGTTTTATGGTGTGTGGAGGAGAAAAATAGTCGGGGCCACTCCCCGCCTCTGCTTTGCCTTCTAGCCAATCAGGCTCCAGAGCCGCAGAAAGCGGAGGGGCTTCTGATTCTGCGAACCTCTGAAACATCACACAGCACAGTAGATTTGGATGCAGCTTGAGCTACCAGCAGCTGCAGGAAAGCAGAGGGGCTGCAGGAGATTAATTTCTCTTTAACTTATCCGAATAGTGTTTTAATACTGACTTTTAGTTAGCAATAATACAGGACTGCACTAGCAATCTTACTGAATTCCTGCAGCTGAACTGATGACTTTTTATTTTTCAGACTGTGATTTACTCCTGCCCCTTCTGGGGCACATAGCTGCTCTGCCTTGAAAGACAAGGAAGCAAGAGAATACTTATTTCCTCTCAGTTCCTTCTCCCAGATCAGCTTTGCATTGCTAACTTTCCTGTGCCTTAGTTGTCATTTGCAAGATGTGTTGTTACAAGGTTGCATTATACTCTCTAAGCTTCTTATAATTTTAAAGAAATTGAGACTATGTAAGGACCAAAACCAGAAAGGAGCCAAAGTCACAAATGGCTTCATAAACTGTCTTAAGAAAGGAGTTTTCCCTAGATAACAGCCTTCTTCATTGTCTTATTTCCAGGAATGAAAAGATGATGCAGCTAATTGCAGAAGCCCTTTTGCCATCAGGAATTAGGATGTTGGGCAGAAAAAGAAAAGTCAGTATTTAGAGCAGATGAAGGAAAGCAAAGGGAGACAAACTCACATTCTGTAAGAAATGGGGCTCATCCAATGGAAATGACACGAAAGCATCAATAAACCCCTGAAAAAATCCACCCAGAGGGATGTCCTTGTGCTTACCTGGCATGAGCTGAAAGGCAGCTTGTGTGCAGTATTCCAGGGAAAGCCCTTGAGAAGGAGGAAGAGAATGCCAAATGAATATGAAAAGACAGGGACAAAAGTTACTCTACTGTTTCCTCTTCAAACATTGCAATTGAGGATTGAAAAACAAATTTACTGAGCGAAGCCTAAAGTACCAGTGCATTTTAAAGGTATGGAAGCTATAGGAAAGTCAGTCATTACACCTGAGAGTAATGTTTGCAAGGAAGTTGTTTCAATGAACACTCCCAGTCAACTACGAGGAAGGCTGTGGAGGAGTCTCTTTCTGATGCAAGAGACTATTTTCTTCAACTTCTCAGACTTTCTAAATCTTCTATGCCTTAGCTGATTTTAAGATGAACAGCAATTAGGAACACGGCATGTATGTGGAAGCACAGCTATCTATATTCAACATCCCAGTACCAGGGTGAATCGTGATTTTCCTTTTACATTTGGATTTGCTATAGATCTATGGTTATAAAGACCTATATGAGAAGAAAAGCCTCAGCCAATTATTTCTGGACCTTTCCCCAGACAGATTGCTTTATCAAGCTGAAACATAAATATCTAGGGCAAATAAAACAACTTGTAGCACAGGAAATACCATATTTATCAGCTTGGAAAACATAATTCGCCAGCAGCATCCTTGCAATGAAGGAATAGCTTGCTACTGAGAGTGTGAGATTTACGTTTCTATCAAGACATAATGTAAGCCAGGATCCAAAAAGATTTATTATCTAGTTACTGATCCCTGGGCCCATATACATTAACTTCTACCACAGACAGGACTTGCATGCCTAACCCTTAAGGACATAGCTATAATGTGAGATCAGTAAGAAAATTTATATGAAGACTGATGTGGGAAAGCAGCATCTTCCCAGACAAAGTATTTTTCTGCACCTGCAGCCAGAAATGTGCAATCTTCAAGTCATGCCAGGGAAACAGCCACTCAGCGTCCCTTCCTTCATAACTCCCCTCCATGCTGGAAGTGCCATGGCACAGGGATCTCTCCCTTTTGCCTACTTCGGTGAAGCTAGGGTAAGAGAAGCTGGCAGAAATAGAGAGAAACTACCTCCAGAGGATACTGCCCTATTTGCTCCTGATGTCTGTCTGTCTGTCTACCCCTCTTTTGCCTCTCCCTTTCTCTGCACATTGTCCCTGTTCTCATCCCCATTTTTCCATTTACTATTTCTCTTCACCCAGAAGCTATCCAGATACTTTTCTGTGTTTGGTTTTTCTCTGGATGTGGTTATAAAAATGCAATAGCAGTTATAACCAAGTAAAGAAAAGGACACTTCTTTCTTACCCACAGCCATCACTCACCTCAAAAATTTTACTTATGCTCTGCATTCTTGGGTCAAATTTGTTTTGGTGTATTAGCCATTCATATTTGTGGGATGACAGTACATGAGTGGAAGCAGTAGACTTATGGTAGCTTAGCAACTCAGCTGAAGAGGTGGTATACTATTAGCCTTCTCTGACTAGAAAGTAGAACAAGTTATATGAGCACTTTTTAAAATGAGAGAAGATATATGTACATCTAAATACTTCTATGGAAGAAAATGGATACATGTCTCTGGCTCTCACTTAACAAAAATCAAACCATATAATGTTAAAATCATTTAAAGGATCCTAATTCTCTCATGCCTGAATATATGTCAATATTTCAGTCTTTTTAGCCATAGATAGCAGGAATATTGCCGAATATACATTGCCTAAACTGTTTCTTAAATTTTAAAAGCAAAACCTGAGCTATTATTTCTTTCACAACTGGCGGCTGGCAGTCTTTTCAGCACCATGGAAAACCAGCTCTAGCTGCAGAAAATCATAAACTGGTAAGAATGATATGCAAATATGAGGTCCAGCTCTTAGAAGAAATGAAAGATTTACAAAGATTTTATACCAGCCTCTCCTTTTAACATAAAAAATTGTCCATTAAAAAAATTCCTCCTACACAATTCCCTCTTGTCCTATGTTCTGTTTCCAGCGACAGCTACTCCTGGGTGTCCATCCTCCAAATAGCGTTTGGCTATCTACACCTCACAACATTTAAAGAGCCTAATTATTCTCTGATGGTTGCTTTTGAAACTCAGAAGAATGCATTCACTGGAATCAATAATAAGTAGATAAAGTCCCAGTAATGATACAGGAAGACAGGCAGAGTCATAAGCAGTCTGTATAGGTCTACTATGGAAGAAAAAGACAAGTAGAGGGAGTTAACACAGGCACTTCCTGGCTCAAATGCACAGTCTGAGATCTCTTTGAATTCTATGCCTATATTGGTCAAGCAGGGAGATGGTATTCCCCACTCCAACAGTTGTCAGTGAAAACAGAAGGGGTTGTGAAAAGCATAGTAGAAGGAGGTGGCAAAGAAACAGATTATTAACATTCAGTCATTCCTGAGAGTTGTGTGTGTGTGAAGTGTTGGGTGAAGCAAAAAGTAATGTCTATTGCAGATAGATAGATAAGAAAATCCACACAGGAAAAGGTCACTAGTTCTGTAGTATAGAATTTGAGATCTTTCTGTGTAATGTTACTTCACAGGCAAAAATATGATTGGAGACCAAACAAATTACTATTCTTTGTGCTTGTACAAACATGTTCTAAGATGACATAATGAATCGGTGGGGTTATTAGTCAATCAAGAATAAATTGTGGAGTCAAGCTTCTACTCAGAGTCACAGAAATGTTGGTTGTATTAGACTTCTGGAAGTCACCTCATCCAGCCTCTGCTTTGAATTGGATTACCACCAATACTGGATTAGATCAGCTGTGGCTTTGTCTATCCAAGTCTTGAAAACTTCCAAAACAGGAGATCCCACAACCTCCCTGGATAACCTGTTCCTGTTCTGCATTGCTTTCCCAGTTAAAAAGCTTTTCCTAATCTGAATCAAAAAAACCTATTTTACACACCCTACAGAAGAGGCAGAGGAAGCTGCGCTGGTAAAGGTTGTTGAAGAGAAGGCTAAAGGGTGATCCAATAGATTATTCAAATTTAATAGCTAATGGAAAAGAAGGTACAAAACTTATAGGGCCAAGCTCCTCTTGGTAGTGCCAGGGAATATAAGAAAAAGCATCAGTCACAGGTTGTGGCTTGGTGACACAACCTAAACTCCTGCCCATGATGACAGCCCTTCAATGAACCATCCTCACTTTCTCCACTTCTCTCTTGAACTGCAGGGTCCCAAAGTTGAACACTGTTCCAGGTACAGCCTTGTTCATGGCAAGTAGTGGGGATAATATAACATACTTCAATCTGTCAGCTGCACTTTTTCTAATTTGGAAAATTATTTCTTATACTCAAGTTGACATCCAATGTAACCCCTTTGCTGTCCTTCTCAGTAACACTGCTACTCAAGCAGTCAGTGCCTGTTGTGTAGTGATGCATGGGGCTGTTCCACACATGCAAAGAACTTTGTAATTCTTGTTCACCTTCATAAATATTCTGTTGGCCCTATACTCATTGCTCCCAGCATCCCTCTGGATCAAATCTCTGCTGTTTAGTGTGTCCACATTCATCCTCTCAACTTACTACAATCTGCAAATTTGTGGATGGTACATTCTTTATCAACCTCCCTGTTAGTGATGAAGATATGGAACAATCACTCCCAGGAGAGGCCAGAGGGTACTCAATTTATTTCCAGATGTGCTGGTTTTGGTTAGGATTTTCTTCATGGTAGCTAGTATGAGGCTGTGTTTTGGATTTGTGCTGAAAACAGTGTTCATAACAAAGGGATGTTATATGTTAGTACAGTTAGAGCTGTTCAGTGCTTTCACAGTGTCAAAGCATTTTCTCCCCGTCACCCAGCCACAACAGTGAGTAGGCTAGGGATGCACAAGAAGTTGGGAGGGGACACAACTGGGACAGCTGACCCCAACTGACCAAAGTCAGTCTGGATATTCCAGACCATATGATGCCATGCTCAGCAATTAAAAGCTGGGGGAGAAGAAGGAAAGGGGGGATGTTCAGTGTAATGGTGTTTGTAAACATTCTCCTCAATCAATGGAGCCCTGCTTTCCTGGAGATTGCTTCAAGTGGGAAGTGGTGAATGAATTCCTTGTATTGCTTTGATTGTGTGTGCAGCTTTTGTTGTATGCACTAAATTTTCTTTATCTCAACCGATGAGTTTTCTCACTTTTACCCTTCCGATTCTCTCCCCTGTCTCACAGGGGGGGAGTGAGTGAGTAGTGATGTTTAGTTGCCAGCTGGGGTTAAGCCATGACACCAGCTATTAGCTGAACTGTTGCCCAGTGTCCATCACTACCTTTTGAGAACATCAGTCCAAGCAGTTTTCAACTCACCTGTGACATGCAAATGAAAACAATGATCAGTGGAAAACTGGCCCAATATATTTTTGTCTAGCCTTTTATTTTGGAGAGCTGATTACCCTGTAACTTTTTGTAACTTGATTTTAACCTTTCTAACTTCAGGTGAGAACAGTTTTTCAGTCAAGGAGCTTCAGTTTTGAGAGCAGGAGTCTCTGTAGCTTGCCTCTTTTCCTCAGGTTTGTTAGTTAAAAGAGCAAGAGGACTCCAGCCAATCTGTCTCTGAAAGTACAGAAATGTATATTCTGCTGGCAAATGATACAGTTGCACTAATTTGAAGATACTATAAATGTGCAGGACCAGAATGTTTTCCATTAAAATGGCATGAGGAGCACAGAGGGTTTAAGCACTTAACAGCTTAAATCCATTCACATTTCTATTTTAGGTGATCGCCGTTGTGATCATGGAGATCATTAATTTACAGTCAATGCAACAATCACCTGTTGTCTTTTCTCCCCCATTCCCTCCCTCCCAGTCAATTTTCTTTTACTTGCTCGTAGATTTACTTCCTTGTCTGTTCAGACTCATCTGAAGCACTTTGTCCAAATGACTCCACAATCTCCCTAGTGTTAATATCCCTCTCCAAATAGCTATCCAAAGACATACAGCAGCATGCAGGATTAAGTACAAATTAAACATTGTCATCACCCAGATCAGCAAACAAGAAAAAAAATGTAATCCTGAATTTACGATTTCTGTGGTTTTTCTATGCCAAAAAAAAAAAAAAAGAAAGAAAAAAGAGCTCTTAACCTGGCATTTCTTTTGTTCATGACCTTTATGTATTAATAGAGCAGAAGAAATGCTTCTAATAATTACACATTTTTCTTCACTCACTATATGTTCCCAGATTACTTTTCAGCACTACCCTTGATTCTTTCACTTTTGGTCATGAGATCATTTTATATTATGGAGTTATGTAGTTTAGAATGATCTTCACTTTTCCACTATATCATATCCAGTTTTCTGCCATAATGATATTCCATGTTTTTCTGTGTGAGAGTTGCAGTGGCATTTTATTCTAGGAGAGAAAATAATCTAGTCAGTCCAGCTGTCTAACTATGAAAGCTTGAAAAATGGTATGTCTCATTATAGTTGAATAAGGAATACAGAACCAAGGCAGAAAAACTGACAGATCATCATTTAGTGACAGTCCAAGGTTGGAAAAAAACCAGCCGTCATGGCAAAAAAAGCAGCTGGTTTGGACGATACCAAGTCACTTCAGTCTTTCAGAAAAGTCCTCACAGTGAAGATATAACTTACATGTGGTGGAAAGTTACTAACTAGCTTCTAGTTCACCTCTGGGGGTGATTGTTATTCTAATGGAAAAGTCACGTGGCCACTTCCTCAGCTCATACTGTAAAGTGATTGGTGTATACATGGAGAAAGACAAGCAGGTTTGAAATTCATTTATGAAGGACCCTCTGTAAATTGGTATTATTTATTGTCTGAGTTAGGGAAGATATCAACAGCTGTGGTGAGTGTGTGCACAGTCTAATAGTGCTGGATGGCACATGCTGTAAAAAGCTTGTGCCTACAGAGTTTTTGGGCTGAAATCCTTGGATGATTCAGGTGTGGGGGGTGATGACATGCAGTTAATTCTGAACATGTGTGATAAAAGAAGAGGAAATATTACTCCTACAGAAATCATAGTCTGATAGCAACTTGATGCAGAAAAAGTATATTAAGGAAGTACAGTTCATTTGCTCCAAAATAAACTCCAAGTAACCCAGCATTTAAAATTCAGTATTGTAAATTTACACTCCCAATGGTTTACAGTTATGGGGATTATGTTTGCATGCAACTGGTTAGTGTTTAATGTCTGTGGCTATAAGAATGACAGTCTTTAGTTCTATACCAAATTCCAAATTCCTTGTATTGTTTCACTTATACATTGATTATCTGATTATGCATTTTGTGCATATGACAATTGCACAAATTACTAGGCTACCACTGTTACCATGACATCATTACTTTAGTAGCTTTAGAGAGAGTTGTGTGCATAGCAGCTGGTGTTAAAGATACGTACTTTATGTCTGGAGGGGCTTACATATATACAGTTACTGAAAATGAGATTATTTTAACCCTTCCTGAATGCTCTTCACACACACATACACACACACATATACATAAGAACATAAACCTCACCTCTATCCCAGCTCCATACGGTGCAGTCATATTCTGTATTGCCTTGTGCTCTCTCATGTAATTCCACATACAGAAGGTAGGAGCTACTCTTCTCAAGAAAGTCCAAAGAAGCTTGTGGTCTGTTAACACAAATGGTTTCCAGTTATGTAGCTGCATAGTTGACATTCATGGGTTCCACCCATTTTGGTAGCCCCTCAAAACACAGTTTTTTAGCAGAGGTATTGGACAAATCCTGGGCAGAGTCTACCAGTTCTATAGGGAGCGCTTAATCTCCTTTTGACTTGTTTTTTTTTTTTCCATAGGAATTAAATTGTTTGAAAACAATTAGAAATACTGGAGTCATAGTGTGGTATAAGACATAGAGGCACCAAGTCACATATCAAAAGAGTTAGCCAGCAGTGGTGTTAGGATAAGGTTAGACTAAAGGAGCAGCCCGAGGGCGCTGTCTTGAGGTAAGTGCATCTTCATTGACATACAATCCAAAATGGTCATTTTTTTTCTAAGAATGCATGCAGAAAAGGAAAATACAAAATATCTAGACTTTTGAAGAGCTATAGTGTGTCTGCAGTGATCTGGTTTCTTGACAAACTCTTTACCTCAGTCATTAACATATGGTGACAAGATTACCCCATTTCATCTTGTGGCAACTGCTGCATCACCTGGTACTCTCTTGGAGACCTCTGATACTTAAAAATGACTGAATTAGATAATGAATGACTGTATTGATAATGAAGCTAACCCACTGGAAAGCAGAGACATTTTATTTCCAAAGCTCTTAAGAAAAAGCCATCTTAGAAAATGCAAGGGCATGAATCAGTTCCTTTTTTGAATAGCAGAGGTGATCTATGCTAGTTCATTACTCAGAACTTCCAGTGAAGGGCCATTTTTATTAAACTCAGGAAGGGCCTCCTTTCTTTTCTTTTTAGGATGAGGAAGCATGAACTATGAATCCTTTCCCTCCCTACTGCTTGGGTACAGATTTTATGGCTGCCTGTGACAGGCTGATAATTTTTTGTCATAGCAAGCTTTCAAGGAAAGAAAAGGGTGAATGGCTATATAAGAGCAGTGCAAGAAATTAAATAGAGTAGTTCTTGCCTTTTTGGTGTTCAAAACTCCATATTCTAAGGTTGTTAGAAAAAGGAGGGAGAGGAGGCAGCCACATGAATCACCCACCTTGTCATGAAATGGTGCAGAGCAGGATGGCTGGGATATCAACCTGGGCTAGAAGATGCTTTTTCTTCAATGGAATAGATAGCACTGGTGGAGGTCTAACTTCTAAAAGTGGATTAAAGATTGATAAGGGCTCAAAGGCAATCTTTTTTCTAGAGAACTGCTAGTGAAAGTACATCATCTTCAAGACCTGACCAAGAAAATCCCCAGAGGCATCAAGTTAGACATGAAATCCTTTTATATATTAGTAATGTCTGTCTTTGTACTGCCTTTGTGCTATTTTGTTGAAGCTAAATGTTTAATTGAGAGATTAGAGGGTTAATTGAAACTCTTGATTGTTGAACAGGAATAGCCATGGTAGTGGTAGTGGATGCTGTGTCCAAACAAACATTGCATTGTTAGGGTTTTTCTCTTTGATTTTGGTCTTGGACCCAAAAATCATCGAAAGAGATCTTGAAGTTTGTAGGTGGAAGGGAGACAAATGTGTTTAGGCTATCCAAGAGTTTCTACTTGAAACAGGTGAAGACAACCTTCTAGTTATATAGCAGGGATTGGGGAATTAAAAATAAAGTCTGTAAAACAAAACAAAAAAAAAAAACAGGGATATTTTTGCTTGTCTGTGAGACCCAGTTTGCTTACACTTTCCATAGACAGCTGCTGTAAGCAGGGAAGAAGAGGTTAGAATAGTAGGAAGATTTCCACACCCTTTGCTGGAGCCAATACTTTCTAGAAGAACAGAGAAACAGAGAGTACCAGAAGATCCTGACATGCCATATGCAGACTCTACAATGAATAAGGCAGTCTCTGCAGCCACATAAACTAGGATGTCCAGTGACTTGCAGGCAGGCTTATTCAGTTAGCCCTTTACTCAAGTGAATTTTACTGCAATACTGTGCGAGCAACAGAGGTGAGTTTTCCTCACATAATGATGTGCAAGAACAAGCTAGAGAATTGTAAACATGGGATGCAAGTGGAACAACGGCAATTTAAATGTGTGTCACATTTCCTTTTCAGTGAAGGAGAACAGAAAACAAGCTAAGATTCCCTCCAGGGACTGCTAGCCTGAACAAACATACTCATAAACCAGTGTCCTGCACCTTAAGATACTGTGCATTGCTGCAAATAACTAAAAAAGTATCAAAAGAAAAAAAAATGAAAATAATTCAGAAATTAAGTAAAGAACATCAAAGAAAAATTAAATAAAATTAAAAACTCAACAAACAGCCAAAATGATTTTTCATCACCCTGGGAAGGTTTTAAAATCTTACTCAAAATTATCATGGTATATAACTACACCCTGAGAACTGTCCTATCTAGATTTCTTTTTGAGAAAAGCAACCATGTACAACAATTACCATTGCTAATATTAAATAGAACTTCCTTGGCATCTTCTTTTTAAGAACTCTGAGTGGTTTTACAGGTTGTCTTCAAACTCAGTCAGATACACTACCTACATAAACTCAGATCACATCTTATGCGTTTTCCTAAAAAAATCTTTCATCATTATTTCTTTAATAAGTGAAATTCAGAGCTTCTTTGAAAGAAATTAATCAAGTAAGTTTTTTTCTCTGCCTAGAAAGTTTCCTTTGTAATTTTAGAAAATGCTTATCAAAACAGAAGGAGAATAGTAGAATACAGCTGCAAGAGGGAACTAGCTTATTTGTGTTACCAAATTATTATGAATTATCATATGCTTAGTCATAGACTAATTCAGTTATAATCACAACTTTGCATCATGGCCAAAAGTACAGAGAAAGATAAAGGTGCAACACTCACCTGAAACAAAATCACAGTTTCTTTAAGAGAACTTGTCAGCAACATGGAGTACCTCTGCTTACTTCAGATTAAAAAGAGCTGTTCTTGCGACTGGTAGATCCCACCTCAAACACACAGGGGCTCTAAGAAGCAAGGGGAGAAAGACAGGGAAGGAAAGCAGCCCCAGCTTCAGCTGAGAACTACTTTGGGAAGGGTGCAACCTTCCCCCTCAAGTTCTCTAGGTGTAGTTAGATGTGTGGCTCTCATCTACTGGGAAGAGAAAGCGCTGCAAAGTCCTGAAAGACATTTATTTAAAAATAGCCTTATAAGCAACTCTCTATATGGGTAACAAGGAGTATGAAAAAGATTTTCTGCAATGAAAGGAATATAGCAAGCTCCTTGTGAGGGCCATCAGCTTCTTTTCCACCTCACCTTGTACAAAGTCCACACAAATGACAGCTAGCTAGGTCATTAAAATTCAAGCAAGAGATTTTCTGCATTAATGTGATTCAGATTACTTGGAGTCAGTAGAGAATATTTTTTTTGTGCTGGGGTCATGGAAGACATGTAATTACATTTCAATTAATTTAAAGGATGGAAAAGAGAAACAAGGATGAAGTTATGTAGGTCTGTTTTAATTATTAGATATGAGAATGTGCTCCCATTGCTTTCCATATGAGAATATCTAAGAATTTTGTGTTACACAAGCAAGTGATTTAAAGGCCACTGGTGTTTTAGTTCAGTTGAATAGCAGAAATCCTTCCCTCATTTGAAAAAAGATACTATTTCCTTAAAATTTGCCCTACCTCCCCAAAGACAATCTTCCATATAGCAACACAGGATTAATGAAAGTAGAAAGAGGAAACCTTTCTAATGCTTTTAGAAAGACAGTGGCATGAAGGGCAATGTTTTTAAAAAAGTGCATGATTTCCAAACAGTCTATTGCTGTCTGCAGAGCAAGTATCTGCAGAATTAGCGGACTGTCGCTTTTAATCACTGAATTTGATATGAAGTGTCTGATATGTTTATGTGAAGGAACCAAATGAACATGGAACCCCACTATCCCAGACACTGTGCGAAATACAATCTCTTTCTTCTTCAGAAAACAATTGGCATCTCAGAGTGGATTATTTTTTAAAAAGGAAAGTAATCCTTGCCTGGCATCTACAATCTCCAGCTAAACTACAAATTTTTATTGCACCCAGTCTCACAAAATACTCAATATGGTGCAGTTCTCGCTATTCTTACCAATTTAGAGCACTTCCCAGGACTAGAGACCAACTTGAATCAAAATTCAACAAGACAAGCCATTTAAAGGAAAGGTCAAACTTCACAGGAGGCCTAACTTTATGTTGTCTTTTAGTAGCTCCATCACACAGCATATTCTATCTGAAACAGGGTTTCCAAGCCAACACTGCAAAGGTTAATGGCAGACAGAATTAATAAGCTATACTTCAAAACAACAAGCTTCTTGAGAAAAACTGTATGTGCTTTTAGAAAGCTACCAAACTCTCATGAATATTCCAGTCTAACTCAGGGCTTTTTATTGACTTCCTTTCATGCTTTCTAACCTAAGGGGGTATCCCCTTTTCTGCCTTTGTATGGAAAGTTTGTAACCTTCACTGGGGGTTGCTATGCAGACTACTTTTTTGAATTCAGACAGTAAATACACTTTACATTTTATTTGTGTGTCTGAATTTCATTCTTTTGGTACTTTGAAATGAGACAGAAGTGGTAATGTCTGGACAGAGACATCAGCATTTCTCACTCTCCCGTTGTTACATTCATGCCAGAGTGATATAATCTCCTTTTAAGTTATTTCATAAACATCAGGGATCATAATTTTGGCTGACACTACCTAGGTTTTCTCTCAGACAGAGACACTTTCTGGAACCTGTTACAAATTTTCCTTTTAAACCTTTGTTTGAATAAGCTCAATTTCTGAAATACTAATTCAGGTCCCTAAGTTCTTCTCAAGCTTTTGGCAAGCTTATTCTAAGAAATGCAAGTTAAAAAAAAAAAAAAACCTGTAAGAGTTTATTTGTATTTACCAGTAGTAATGCTCTGAAAATTTTTAATTATATACTTTTTAGAAATGCAATGTCTTCTGTTGAATATATTGCTAAAGCTCACCTGTTCAATGGCAAATATATTCAGACACTCAGCAATGGAAGCTGTCCAGAAATTGATGTCAAGTTTTTACCAATTCATTAAAATCTTGCCTTTAGAATCTATCTTAATTACAAATCAATTATCCAAAATCTGCCTTTGACTGTTATCTTTCATTCAAGCGAGGACATACGAAACAAAAAAGAAAGATCAAATTCTGAAGTGTATGTTCCTATTAATTTTTCCCAATACCTGAGAAACCAATAATTCATTCTTAGTGAAAAAGAGTATCTTTATTCCTTTCTTTTTAAAAGTATTACTTTACAGTGAACACAACAAACTTTTGCCAGATATAGTATTGCACTTTCCAAAGCAACACAGGCTAAATGGACTGAAATTATGTGTCCCAAGCAACTGTTCAAGCCTGATAAAGCCTAACTTTATGTAAATACTGTGTGATTGATGGTTTGGGATGAACACACAAAATTCTACTAATGCACAAATTATTCCTTTCAAATCAGAATTTCAGAGCAATAGACTCTATGATATTTAGTCTCTTAGCATAAAGCTGGAATTGTGCACTTAAAACAGAAGCTTTGTGTTAAAATTAGTTTCTGCCTCTCATTGCAAAAGTTTTCTTAATTTGGTCTTGAACTGATTTAATATCATTCCTTATAGCTCTTCTACTGTAAATTCAGATAATATGGAAAAGTACATTGAATTTTTGAGGAAAGATGAATATTGCTTCATAAAATATTTTATTCACTGAAAAATTCTACCTCAGATTGGCCAAAATTATCTACAAAACTAATGAAGTAACATTAATACTCCCTGTCAAAAACATTTGATAGTAAAAACCTGCATTTAAATATGTTTTCATTTCCCATTTCAAAATTTTCACTCTAAAATTGAGCAAATTTTATTCTTAAAGAGGAAATTAAATAAAAAACAAAAAAAAATTCTTCTTAACTTGGAGTGTTTGGCAAATCCTAATATTTTTTCTCTGCCTTGAAGTTCTGGTTCAGTCAAAACAACCGTCAAAACCCTGTAATTATTCACTGCATAACTCTGAGCTGATCAGGAAAAAGGGTGAGAAGTAGCAAAATGTATCTGCATATTGGTATTTTTTTTAACTTGCACATTTTAGTGTGCAAACTTATATACATTCAGGGCATTCAGCAAAAACTTCTGAAGTGGCCCATATCAGCTAATGCAGACAGCATCTCTGAAAGGACAGAAACTAATCTGCTGTGGTTGTGCTTCACTAGATAGTGGCAGAAGACCCATCGACCAGGGCATGGCATCTATAACAGCAACTAAAGCAAGAAGCTGTGCATGCAGCAATAGAAAGATCACAGGGTTTTCTTTTTTTTTTCCTTTTTTTTTTTTGGTCTTGGTGTACAGTCACATTCTGAATGTACTGAATGCTCTCCTTTTCTCTTTTAAAGTGCAGGAATTCCAAAGACAGACAGAATAGCCGGTTGTGACTCAGGAAAAGGGATGAAGTAATAAGCTGCTCAGTCTCAAAATTCATCCCTGCACAAAATCATCGGTTTTTTTTTCCCAATTAAGGTGTTTCTCTGCTAAATGCTACCACACATAAATATAAAGCTTTCATGGGCTTTTGTCATGTCTTTGTCAGGGCTTTGGTCAGGGTGGGTGTAGCTGCCACAGGCACAGATATGCAAGTAGCATTTCTGGAAGTCAAGCCAAGTAGTGGAGAATTGAAGGAGAAGATTTTCAAGTTAAAGTTCAGTGAAGCGTCTAAAATTAAACTCTAAACATTGCAAGGTTTGCTGATCATTAAAATACTGATTTGAGTAAACTGAAGATAGATTGCTGATTTTGTAAATGCTCTAGATAATCGTACTGTTCAGAGTAATGGAGTCTGTACATGGCAGAGAGAAACAGACTGGAGCTGAAATAAACTAAAAAAATCACTGAACAGATTAACTGATACCTAGATTAATAATTTATTTATTGAAACAAAATATAAAAACTGTTTCATTTTTTTTTTTAACACAGATGACCAGAAGTAAGGGATAGAGGTGCAAAAGACCAAACGTTAACAGTGCTATAGATCTGGGTGAAGAATGTACTTAAACCAACAGGATTATTTTGATCTTCAATCTACAAATACATAGCTTTTAATTACTTTACTCAGCATGTTTACAGGTGACTTCTACATAGAAAGAAATATGCAGGGTTCTCTGTAATGATCATCAGCAGTGGTGCTCATTGCAGCTCGTCACTTTTCTTTTGCCCATGAATGATCTCTCCACATTGTCCCAGATGGGAAAACCTTTAGGAATATAAGAGTGGTGTAAAGAGTGTGAAGCTGAAGACAAGCACTGTTGTGGCTGATGAAAAAAACAGTATAGCAAAAGAGCAGACTCTACCTTCTGAGACCCAAGATCATGTTAACAGCAAGGTTTGAGAGAAAGGGGGAGACTTACCAGCAAGTTATATTTTATGATCTTCAGATTCCTTCAATTTTTTATTTTTATTTTTTTAAGGTATTAGTAAGGTGCATGTCAGTTGCTACCTAAAGGTTCTGTGTATATTTTGATACCGTAATATATGAGGTGTTGATGCCTTTTGCTGGTTTATTCAAGGTTAGACACATAAACACAGCCTGCTCCCCTGAGGAGTCATGGGGTAGGAAGGAGCCCTCAGACATCTTCAATTCTCTCTCTGCATCTATATTGTCCCTGACAGACAGCTCTCCAACCTGTGTTTAGGTGGCTGGCAGTGACTGATTCCCTATTCTTACGCATGATTCTTGTTCTTATGCAACATTCTTATTGTGAGAATGTTGTTATTCTCACAATGGTTTTCCTAAATCTTTGCTGCTATAATTCCTGACCACTGTTTTTTTTCTCACTCTGGACCTGAAAGCAGCTGGTTTAATCCCTGTGCAACTGTCTCATATGTTTTATATTTACCTATTGGATTTATATCCCTCATTAGCTTTTCTTCTTTAGTTAATTCATTCAATCTTTCCTCATGGGTCATGTTTTCTGGAACTCTGGTCATTCTCACTGCTGTCCTCTGGACTTTCTCCAACTGGTCTGCATCTCTTTTGAACTATGAGTCAGCAAGGCTAGTGGAATTTGGATTTATGCTGTTGCATGACTGATGCTTAGTTCTCTGAGCTTATTTTGCTAATGCTATTACACTATATTACAATATTCAAAACAATATGAAAGGTTTGTCTAAGAAGCTTATGTTTCTTTTTTGTTTGTATAGTGAATCCTTTGCATAACGTTTAGAAATCATCTACAACAATCATAAACAATAATTAAAAATTAATCATTTCATTAAAAATTAATCAGGAAGCATTTGGATAGCTCTTTTTGCAGCTGCAAAATTCAGAAGTTTGCAAAAATGTTTAATTATTCACTTCCTATGCACTTCCATTTCAGGCAACCAGGAAACCAGAAACACAGACCTGACTTTTGTACGTTTCATCCATGTATAATGCATTCCTTCATGCCAACAGAAACAGAGTAATTCTCAAATTATTGTCCCAAGCATCTCTTTCCAAGTCCCACAGAAGCAAAAATTTAAAATAGTTTACTGCAAAACTGTAACTGTTGGTGCACTGGTAGCATTAATTTGCATACTGTTGAGTTCAGCACCTTTACTACATCAGAAGCTTTCATATCAGAAAAAAAGACTTTTCCCAATGGCAATTTTACCCTGAGCTATAGGAGTCACATATCTGAGATCTGGATGAGTCTCACTGATTGTCTTGCTCACAGAATATACAGTAATTTTTCCACTGAACTCAGGGAGATTAAGACCTCCAAACAGATTAGTACTTCATATAGAATACTATACTATAGTGCAAGTAACTCCACTGCAATGTTGATATACAGCCAAAGCTACTGATACCTGTAATGTGGAGAGGTCATACAAACTTGAAGTAGCTTTCAGGCAATAGACTGCGCTGAAGGAGAACCTGTTAGCCGCTTGGAAAACTCAATTTACTCAACTTCATAATGCCCCTGGAAGAAGCAAAAAGTATCTTAAAACACAGGGTGAATAATGTAGCTCATTCAAATGCTTGTTAGGAGTGGATAAAAGAGACACCATGAGGGAATCATAAATATTTTACATTGAACAGATTCAGCACCCAGTAACTACTGAAATGAACTACTCATGTTTCAGTTTCCATCAAAAGCCTATTGGTTTGTCATCACAGGAGTCACTGGATCATAAACTTCTATTAGTTTTGCTCCTACATACTATCAGCAATTGAAACAATACCTGTGAATATGCAAAAGTATTCTCTGGATAGAACTGGAGTGCTAATGAAATGTTGTTTTCATTCTAGCTACATCTTGGCAGCTAGAGATATCAGCCATAGCCCATAACATTAGATGCAGCACAAAAATATCTGGTTCCTAGTGAGGATTGCTTTTCTCATGCACACTTGAGAAAGCGAAGGAACACCCATTGCATTTTTCCAGGAATCTAAACCAGAAGCAAAATACGTTGTAGAAATATTTCAAAGTTATGTCATGGTTCTGTATTATTAGTGCATAAAATATGCCTGACTGATCAACATCTGTCCTGGATTTGTGATTATTTTTCCCATAGAAATCTTCTACCTACATTTATTCAAACCTCTAGCAAGAAAATTTACAATCCACGTATGAGCACCACTGTCTTAACGGTTTCATGATCTGCAAAAACTCAAATCTTATTCCAAATATCTTCTTCAGTAATGCACAATATCACCAGAACAAAAGTGAGTAAAACCAGAGAAGAGTATTTTCTAATTAGGAGTGAAAAGTTGGGGAAATTAACTTAGTGCTATAAAGCTGTTCAGTCTAAGTAAGAAAATTACAACAGGGAGAATTTCCAGGGGAACCTAAGAGCCTGTTTTATGTTATTATGTACTTGCAAGACCTAAAACCTCTGTACTGTGTCAAACAAAATTGTGTGATCTTGCTGAGGTTTTGCGTTACTTGGAATGGGTAGGTGCAAGTATAAAACAGAGAATGCACTCATTTTACTGTAATAGATTAGAACCACTGAAGATCAAGTCAAACTCTATATGCCTTTGTCAAAACTTTTGGAGTAGCATACTCCAAAACTCTAGGTGCAGAAAAGCTCTCAAGAAGACAGCCTAAATTCTGCTTGTGTTCTCATGTCTAATATTACCCATTAGCTAGGTGGAAAAATGAAAAAGAGAGGCAAAGCCTTCATGCAAGGGAGAACATTAGACCTGAGGATGCATGTGGAATTTGGTCTCCCTGAATATAAGTGTAACTATGTAACCATGAAAGGGGGCATACATATTAGATAAGAGTTGAGCAAATACAAGTCATTTAAATAGGAAAGCTGGATCTTCCTGCTGCATGTTCTATTTCAGAACTTGAGGCTTATAATACAGTGCAGTGAATCACCAGAAATAATGTATTGAAAAACCCTTGAAGAAATATAGCTTCTCCAGAGTTAAACAACTGTCTCCATTTTCTCTATCAACTCTGTCATGTCTTTCAGACCGTTTCTGCATTTAAAGTACAGAGAAATAGTCAAAGGGGAAGACTTTATTTCAGTATAAATTATGTTAACTTATAAGAGCCTTCCAGAGGAAAGATGAATATTATGTATCACCATTGTGCAAAAAAGTTCACATAGAAAATTACTGGCAAGTATTAACACATACATATTCAAGAATATGCACCCTTGTTATAAAACTTGTGTAGCTCCTCCCAATGGGTCTAATTCTTCCTTCTACAGTCAGAATTCAGAAAGATAAACAAAAACATAATCTTAAAACCCTACAATATTTGAACTCCTAAAGAGCAGGGTTATTTTTATTTCAGGAAGCAGCTGCATGTGGAGTTATGAAGATGTGAGTTCAAGATGTGAAATAAACTTACATTAACTCAGTTTCCTGTTTGTTAAAAAAACCAACACAAACCAAACAAAAAAAAAAAAAAAACAAAACAAACCAAAAAACCAAAACACCAACAACTATAATGAAGCCTTAATACTGGGACAAATATTTTAACCACTGTTTAACTGAGCGAGTATTCTAGTTGAGTATTAAGATCATTAGGGAGATGCAAGAAGCCATCTCTCCATGCTGCAGAATCAGTATATTTTCCAGTCTTACTGCATAATAACCCAGTAATGCTCCCCCAAGAAACTTTAGTTACAGCTTTGGTACTCTAACATGGTTGTCTATATAACATACTGCAATAGATGCTCAGCTTCTGTAAATCAGCAAAGTCCCACCAGCATCACTAGAATTACTGTTACCAGCATTATAGGCTTGGCTTTAAGCTCCTGAGAAAAAGACAGAATTAAGGGATAGTGTTGAGCTTTGAAATATTAACCTTTAAAACTTTCATAATGAAATGTGTGGTTCCCAGGTATTCGTAGTCCTGAGCTGCATGTGGTGGTTTTAGACTAAGATGTAAGGCACCTTTAGGATTGGGTGGCAGCTATGCCAGGATTTTGAGGGCAGTAATTTTGTAGGTCACATTCCTACCTTGCTGTAAGTGGGTCTAATAATTCTCATCTGTTTGCCTAATAGTAATAATGTATTATTCATAAAATGGCATCGTGTTGCCTTTTATCTAGCTTCAGTGGTGGTTTTAAACAGTCTTTTTGTTGTTTTCTATTCTTTGCCTAATTTAAGTATGCTGCGAAGAAATCGTGTATGTGCATCCTCTTAGCACCTTTCAGCAATGCAGCTCTAGGGAGGAAAAGAATTTGAATCTATGTACCACCAGTACTTTTTAATATGTGTCATGGTTTAAACCCAACCACAAAAGCTCGTTCACTCACTCCCCTCACTTCTTTCCCTCCCTCTATTCCTGGAGGGACGGAGAGGAGAATCAAAAAGAATGCAACTCCCATGGGTTGAGATAAGAACAGTTTAGTAACTAAGGTATAACACAAATCACTGCTGCTACCACCAATAATAATAACGATAAAGAAAAATAACAAGAAGAAAGAATACAACACCTCAACAGCAGCTGACCAGTACCTCGCCCCACTCCCCCCAGCCAAGCACTGACCGATACCTCGTCCAACCCTGCAGTCCCCAGCCCTTCTGGGTAACTCCCAGTTACATCCTGGGCATGCCGTACTGTGGTATGGAATACTTCTTTGGTCAGTTTGGGTCAGGTGTCCTGTCTCTGCTTTCTCCCGGCTTCCCCTCCTCCCTGGCAGAGCATGGGGCTCAGAAAGTCTTTGGTCAGACTAAAATATTTGAGCAGCAACTAAAAACATTGGCGTTATCAACACTGTTCCCATGCCAAAAATCAAAACACAGCACTGCACTAGCTCCTAAGAAGGAGAAAAATGACTGCTACTGCTGAACCCAGGACAATATGCCATATATTTCATCAGCCAAAATTTGAGCTTGTTTTTCAGGGACATTATATTAGCCTTCCAGCAACACTGATTAAAGGGCTTAGAAAGCTTCTTTGTATTTCCCAGAGACATCCCATGGGCATTGTTGTGGGTTTTCTTCTCTCATTCCTCACTCACTGCAGTAAAGATCACAGCCTCCCCATGAGGCCAGGGTGCCGCTGCTGCACTTCACAAGAATGAACCAGCTGCCTGCACACTGCATCCAGTCACACCGTCTGGGGTGTGGGAATCCTGAGAAACAGAGAGGGATCAGTAAAACAATGCAAGAATTACTTGTGTTCTGGAAAAAAAAAAAAAAAAAACGACTTTTCTTTCACTGAGACACTGAAGGAGATCACAACATGTATGAGTAAGGAAGGTTAAGAGGTTACAGAGTCACAGAATATAACTACTGTCATGTAATAGGGTGTTTATATAACTGTGCAGAAAGGGTGTAAGTCACCGAGATTATGCAGGAGATGGGCTGACACAATGTAACAGGTGTCTGGGACCTGACATCCAGATGCTGAGAAAGTTCTTACTTTTAGCTTAAAATATTACTGATAATAACATGTCCTGACAAAAAGATATGGAAAATTATCTACCACAGACTCATAGTACTTGTGAGTGTCTTTTGAAAATAGATTATTTTTTTCATGAATAAAAATATCTGTCACACAAAAGGAAATTTTGGGTGGAGTATCTGTCACAAAGATATCCAAGAGGTCAGACTACAGCATCAACATCAATTTTTTTCCAGCCTCAAAAGCCTGAAAGTTTAATGATTAGCTGTGGGGTATCCATGCTACTAAATTTTATGGAGAATTATCAGCAATGCACACTGGATGGCTTTGAAAGCACTAACGTGTTTATGCATGTAAAAGTTTGGCAATACTTTGGAATTTCTATTGCAGATAACAAGTATTGAGCAGCTCAGGAACATACTGAATAATACATGTCAGCATACCATCTGTATCAACTAAAGAAGCTGTTTCCTTTTTTTTTTTTTTTTTAATAATGCTGCATGTTTCCCCATATGTATGCATGTGTACAGCACTCAGCCAAGCAGTTGCATAGCTCTGTATATCCCCAGAGGATTCAGTAGTTGCTCCCCAAAGTTATTTTTAACACAAAGGAAGTAAAAGAATGATCCACAAAGACATATAGGCATTTGTGAAATAATTGGAGCTTTGCATTGGAAGCATTCATCTAACTCATAAAGTACTCCAACATCCTTGATATCTTCAGCCACTGACATGTGGATCCTATTCATATGAGTCCAACCTTCATGAACACTAAGCTGTTGCTGGGCAACATCTGCTAAACTATCTTAGTGTTCACTGTGGCTTCAAATAGGATGAATATAAATTAAAAGATCCAAGTACTACAAGCAAACCCACCATACTTCATAGAATCATAGAATACTTCAGATATCTAGAATTCAAAATAGCATACAGAGATGACCTTGACATGATAAACACAACTACGTAAATCAGACTTAAAGTAAAAATATTATGCAGGAACATTACTTGGAATTAGTCAGACAAAGTGTACTACTTGATTTACTGCATGCTGTGTTATTTTCCTGAATAATACAGAATGTTATAAATACAAAATGTAATTAAAGTGGAAACTGAGTAGGTAATTTACCTTCACTACAGTTTAATCTTTATCCTCAAATGTCATCTAGAAGGACAAGCTTTCAGTTTATCACTGGTGAAAAATCATAGAATCATAGAATAGTTAGGGTTGGAAAGGACCTCAAGATCATCTATACCTTGCTCTGCTTAAAAATGGTTAAGAATAAAAGGGCATAGGCTTGCAGCCTGAAGTAGAGAGAAACATTCTTTCCTATACAGTCATATCTCAGAAAAGTCTAAAAATACATGAATACTTTTATCAAGGAACTTGTCACTGGTTATTTGATAATTCTCAATTTAGGTTTCTAAATCTGTGGGTAGTATGTAAAATTATCATGGCCATGGCACAGATTTCACCGGGGAAGGAGAAAAATTAACCCAAATAAGAAACATAAAATATTGAAAAATTACCATTGGAAATGTATTAATTCATTTATTTATTTTTATTAATGTTTGCATCCTTTGCTTCCTGTTCAACTATCAGAGCCTTAGACAGCATTTTCATGGTTAGTTAACCTCATGTTGTTTTTCTTACTTTAGTGGAAGAGCCTCTACTAAAATCACGTTAAAAGTTCAGTGACACATACACTATTTCTCATTTTATTTCCAAGGTCTTTTTAAAATAGAGGACCAATGAGATCCATATGATTTAATATTTCTTTTGAACATATAGTATTTGATTTTTGTGAAATAGAGGTTCCAAGAGTGCTCATTTTAAAAATAGTGCTATAAAATATCCTTTCCCTAAACAGTCGGTGAACTGAAATACAGTTTTTTCTAGAAGAATTCTAATACTTATTTATCCAGGCTTCCATATGCTTTGGCTAAACATTTAGCTCACAATGTTTCCTTCATTATTCCTTGGCACTATAAGAGTGTCTATTTACATCTTGATCAATCATGATTATCAGTCATAAATCTCTCTTCCTTTTTTTCTTTCCCTTCAAAGCCTCAAAACAGACTTGACACCTTTGAACAAAAGCTAATAGATTTTCCAGCATAAAAAAAAAAAAAACCCAAAAAAAAAACAAAAAAAAAACCAAAAAAACATGACTGTGAAAGTCACGGAGTAAACCAGATTCAGTATTCATTTAGTGAGATTACTAACTTCCCAATAGCAACTAACTTCCCAAATAGTAAATCAGAGAAAAGAGAATCTCAGGAAATGTGAATTTTCTTTTTCTTTCAACAAGTGCAGAATTACAGCATGGTTGAGGTGGGAAGGGACCCTTGGAGGTTATCTTGTCCAAGTCCCTGCTCAAGCAGGGCCAGTTAGACCAAGTGGCCCAGGACCATGTCCAGTCAGGGTTTTGAGTATGTCCAAGGATGGAGACCCCACATTCTCTCTGGGAAACCTGTGCCAGTGCTCAGTCACCCTCACGGTAAAAAAGTGGGGGTTCAAGTTCCAACTGAAATGAATTCCAGTGATTTATGTTTTCTGATTGCCTATAAAATTAAAAGTTAACTAATTTTTGAGGAAAATCAAGGAAATAAATATGTTACCAGGGCAATTTCTGTTGGCCTTCTCTTTCTCTTCTATTTCTCTGTAAAATTAAAAAAAAAAAAAAAAAAAAAAAGAGAATTTAGATGCCTCGGCTTTGGAAGAAAACATAGATCTGGATTTATTTTGGTACTATTTTCCATGAAAGTTAATTTGCATTTTAACAAAAAAAAAAAATTTCTCAGTCGCAAGATAAGCATGACATTTATGAAAATTGTATTTTTATCTGGCCTGTCTTCATGCTGTTGCTACTGTTTAGAGATGTTTATAATCATCTCAAAGCTGATGGGTTTTGTTTTAGTCTTTGCTTCTGATCTCTCCCTGATAAGTTCAGTCTTTACTGCCTTAGAAATTAGCCAAATGAAGTGTGTGAACAATTTTTATTTCTTGTTCCACGATTAAGGAAAGGTTTTTGTTCTTTCTGACTCAATTTACCCATATTGTCCACTGCTTTGTCTGCATTACATGAGGTTTGTGTTTATAAACAGGTTAGATGATGTAATCAAAGTAAATACCGTTAAGTTCTCAACTGCAACAGTAACCAGTCTTTCAAAGAGATGTAAGTAGTATTGATCTGCAGTTTTTCTGTGCATTAGACTGGACTTCAGAGTCTCGCCTAGAAGTATTTCTGAACACATTTTTCAAATCCACTTCACAACCTAATACTTTTATCACATAATCTGGAAGAGAGAATGAATGTTGTGCACTAGAAGTTACCACAAAAAGCTGTACTTCCCATAAAATTATCAGAATCTTTATTTTTTTGCTTCAACTGATACAATTTTTCTTCACCTATGTCCCTGGCTTGGTCCTTTTGTACAAATCTAACTTTTACCATTTACAGAGTAATCACCTGCCTGAAAAATTCTCATCCTTCCTCAGAACCCTAAACTCATCTTACTTCAAACAGGCAAATATGTATCAGTTCAAGGTAAAGTTGCTTGACTATTCTGTTTTTAACAACTCAAAATGAAAGAAACTTTCATCTGTGTAACCAAAATCAACTTTTCTGCAGTTGCAGGTCAGTGAGATTGGCAAAAGAACATATAAATAGAACTCAGCATGCCCTGTAATGGGGTCTTGAAACCTTTTAGCAAGCAAAACAAGCCAAAACCATAACATAGGAGTGTATTCTAAGAATACTTATGTCAGGCACAAGGCAACTCCGTTTTGCATTTTTATTAAGCCATTTCAGAGACACTCCAATCAGTTCTTTCATGAAGACAATGCAGTGTAGTTTTCTTGCATCTGAATTGCTTGGAGTACGTTAAAGCTTCCAGGGAAATCAGTAAGAAAGAACATTTTGTGCATGATATTCAGCCATAATCCGTTTGGGTCATGCTCATTTCCAGCTTTCAGTATGACTGCAAATGGTGGTGAAAAAAGTGTAAATTAGCATCTTTAATAAACTTCTATTTATAGCAGTCAATGATAAAATGTGAACCAAAAAAAGGAAAATTTCACAAACTCAAATTGTTCTGTTGGAAAGAAAAAGGAACGAAAATTTCAAAATACAAAGAGCTTTAGCTTACTTTTAGAGGTTACACAGGAAGATTGTGATAGCTTATTTATTTGCAGGATAGTTGTTAGTGAAGGGTCCAAAGAGAAATAAGCATAGCCCATTCTTGTAGGGCTGCTGAGTCATTGGAGAAAAGATCTGTGACCAAAATGTCAATCTTTTAATCAACAAAAATGCAAAGAATGAGAGAAAGATATGCAAAATATTGGCAGTGATTGAAAAATCTTCTTATACCTCTCTTCTGGAACTTAGATAATAAACTGGCTGATATCTTATAGGATTAAGTTTCTCTTTGTTCCTTTTATATTGTGTGAAGATCAATTCATACCAGGTGTTCCCAAGAAAATGGCAAGTGGTGCTAATCTTTTACTGATTACCCTAGAGAACTTTAACAAATTATCCAGTTCTATGAAGCTCTGAAACATACGGTTTTTGACATGATTTTCAGTTTCCTTCTCTTATTTAGCTTCCCGATAAGAATCACAAAAAAATTAAGATGATGGAATTTCCAACGCAAATCAAAACACAGATGAAGAGTTACAAGTAACAGTATTACAAAGATGGCATTGTTCAGTTTGTGCATATTCCCAGCATTCTATTATTCATTTTCTACATGACTCTGCATTAAATTTATTTTTTATCAGAGAAGCAGGCTAAATCAGTCATTATCAAAAGGTAACAAAATAAATTAGTTCCTCCTTGTTAAAAGTAACAGATTAATTCATTCTAAACAGATCTGAATTTTAAAGACTGCCTGTTCTTTTTATACAGTTCATATTGTGATAGATGAAACAAAAGAGAAATCATTTGATGTATAAGAATGCAGAGCTTTCTGATAGCAATTTAGTGCTTTTTCAGTTCAAACTATTTTCTATTTTCATTGAAGTTGCCATAAAAAGCAATAACAAAACCCTGCATGGCTTTGTGTCATTCTTTTTTGTTCTTGAAATGTAAAAATGTCTTTCTCTTAGCCTGTAGATTAGTGCTTTTTATTCATTTAATATTATAACTAATTTACGCTCTCATTGATCATGAGGATACACAAGAGAATAATCCAAATTTCAAGTTTCAGTATAAATAAGTAAAAACATAAAACAGCAAATCTTTGTGAAGTGTTTGGGCGGGGAAAATCAATGGTAAAGAAACATATGTTGTGTCATGGTTTAAACCGAGCCACACAGCTCGTTCACTCACTCCCGCCACCTTTCTCCCTCTTTCTTCCCCTCCCTGCCTCCCCGCTCCTGGAGGGATGGGAGAAGAGTCGAGAGAATATAACTCCACAGTTTGAGATACTAACAGCCCAGTAACTAAGGGATAACACAAATCACTACTGCTACCACCAATTATAATAATGATAAGAGAATATAACAAGGGAAGAGAATACGATACCACTGCCGAATGAGTTCAAGCCTCCAGAAGAGAGCCGGTGCCCATCCGGCTAACTCACCGCTACCTCCCTGGGCATGATGTGCTGTGGTATGGAATACCTCTTTGGATAGCTTGGGTCAGGTGTCCTGCCTCTGTTTCCTCCCAGCCTCCCCTCGTCCCTGGCAGAGCATGAGACTCACAAAGTCCTTAGTCAGGGTAAACATTACTTAGCAACAACTAAAACCAATCAGTGTTATCAGCTCTGTTCCCAGGCTGAAAGTCAAAACACAGCGCTACACCAGCTACTAAGCTACTGCTAAACCCAGGACAGTATCCACCTCTGATTCCATACCATTCACATCATGCTCAGATCCCACATTTTTAATATACCATCTCTCTTACATATATATGCATCCACATACACACACAGACAGAGAGAAAGAAATCATTTCTTAGTGCATGGACCAATCCCTATAATGCTGTCGAGTTCATTCAGTCCATGATGTTAGGTTCCATCCCTTGTCAGCTTGATGGCATCAGGGTACACTGTGCACCGGTATCTACTAGAGCCTTATACTTCTGTGGGAATGATGTGCCAGGCCATGTGATCCACACAGTTCAGTAAATCCGACTGTCCCCTACCTCCACCTGCTGGAGACAGGGCCCTTCTAATAGTCATCACAACACTGAACACTTAAGTCATGCTGAAAGGGATTATTCTTCGTTATCACAGGAGCTGGAGTAAAATCAGCTCTTCCACTCCATCTGGGAACCTGCTCACCAGGGACTGAAGCCGCAGCTCTCATGGGATGATCAGTTTTGTCCCTTGCTTATGTCTTCAATTCACTCACCTGTTCCTCCAAAGCTGAAGTAGGTTTTCCATCCCACTTTGTCATATCTTCTCCGTGATCCCGCGGGTAAAACCATAGGGTGGCCTGTGACATATACCTCCTGTATCTTCTCTCTTGAAGAATAGGACGCCTTTTGTTAATAGCTGAGACGTGTGTTGGTACACGTGAGGAGCTGGATAAATCAGACAGATCGTCCCGCAATTATTTGAGATCCTGGGACAGTTTTTCCACAGCTGAGATGATGGAAGGGGTGAGGTTGTCTTTGAACTCTCAGAGTTTATGAATCATTTCATCCACTGTTAGTGGTACTGTGTAATTACAGGTTACTGTTGCCAATGAATGGGCATACAATGATGGTGCATTCCGTGTTAGTTTTTGCCATGTGGGTCGTGTACATTCGACCTCATCTGGGTCTGTGTGTATATCCCCGTTATTCGACTTGATGTGATAGATAATCTCTATGATGGCTGATTCCATCAGAGACTGGAAGCCTTTGTCTAAAGTAGTCCACTTGGCCGAACGACTCATAACATCGTCCTTGTATGGAAACCTTTCTTTCACAGCTGCCAAGAGCCGCCTGCAAAGACTGAGGGACTTTTTCTCTCTTGCAATTGCTTTGTCGATTCCCCCTTCTCTAGCAAGTGATCCCAGCTGCTTGTCTTCACTACCTTCTAGTTCGTGACCATCGGCCCCATTGTCCCAGCATCAGAGCAACCAGGGGTTGAGATAAGAACAGCCCAGTAACTAAGGGATAACACAAATCACTACTGCTACCACCAATGATAATATTGATAAGAGAATATAACAAGGGAAGAGAATACGATACCACCACCGAACGAGTTCAAGCCTCCAGAAGAGAGCCCGTGCCCTTCTGGGTAACTCACCGTTACCTCCCTGAGCATGATGTGCTGTGGTATGGAATACCTCTTTGGATAGCTTGGGTCAGGTGTCCTGCCTCTGTTTCCTCCCAGCCTCCCCTCGTCCCTGGCAGAGCATGAGACTCACAAAGTCCTTAGTCAGGGTAAACATTACTTAGCAACAACTAAAATCACCGGTGTTATCAGCTCTGTTCCCAGGCTGAAAGTCAAAACACAGCGCTGCACCAGCTACTAAGAAGGAGAAAAACTGCTACTGCTGCACCCAGGACATGTTGAAGGAAGGTTTTGCCTGTAACACCTCTTTTGTGCCTGCTACAGAAATAAGACTGAAAGGTGCTTTTGTAGTTTGCAACTCTTCCTGAACTCCTGAGTTAATAAAACTACAGTCTCTATCATAGTAGCCAGTTTGGGGGTCATGAGAAAGGATGATAACAGTGTTTCCATTTGTTGTAGGATGCTTAGACACTCTGTAATCTCCTAAAACACAGTGAGATACTGCTGTTTATGCATAGGATCACCATGTTCTCCATAGCCCTACAAGTCCAGATCTATGAAATCTTGCAAAGGAAAGAGAGGGTGCGCCAATTCCTGACAGAGTAACAGCCTCCAGCATTATCCTATTCAGAAAGAAGAGAGGTTTGCTTGTATATGGCCATCTTTGAGGAGATAAATGTGTGGTCTGAAATTCCTGCTCTCCCAGACAAAAGAAATAGATTCAGCCTGCCTCTTTGAACTAATCTATTCTATCAAAATGCTGAACCTTATATAATAACTCCTTTGTGGGGGTTTGTCCTACGGCAAATGTACTTTCAGCATCAGGAAATGAGGATGATGCTTTCTGAGTCATTCTCCCAGCTGGATCATGTCTGGATCATGTTGTCAATAGTAATTTTAAAATGCTCCCCTCCCTGCTCCTACATCACTACCAGTAGCAGATTGAGACGTGAGCATTCAAACAAAAATGCCAACAACAGATAACTAGCTGGTTTGGCCTTGTATATTCTTCTGCCTTCACTTCCAAAGCAGACAAGAAACATAACTGCTAAGTGACTCATTATTTCTTTTCTTTTTTTTCTCTCTCTTTTGTACAAAGCAAAACAATGATTTGAAAACAAGCACTTGAAAGCAAGCAAGATCACAGTTTATCTCTGTGTTAAGAAAAAAAAAACAAACAACCCTGAAAACAAAGAAAAGAAAAATAAATAATGCCCACCATGAGATTGTCCTCCTGGGATAGCTCTGTAGTATGCTGTAACACTGAGGCTTGACAGAAGTTCAGGGCTGTCACTGCTGAGTGATGCTGTTAGTTCATAAAACCTCCTTAGACCTGTGACAGGAAGTTCAAATCCCTTTATAACACTATTGCTGCCAGGAGGGAGCTGCAGTTTATTTTTAATGGTAGTTCTGAGGCACAGAGTAGACACAAAACCGGAGCACTGTGAATTGATCACCACAGATGCATCACATAGCTCTGTTAGCCAACACAGAGGGTGTCATTTGAAAGAGTTTGCAGAATTCAAATCTCGAACAAGGGTAAATACAAGAGATGTGACAGGTCCATGTACTTGACATGAAGGCTCTGTTCCTCACACATGCTATTTCAACATAGGCAGATCTTGCTGTGATGCCAGCAACTACATTCACCTACACTTCCTTTCCCATCCTCCTCACTGAAGCTTAGGGAGGCATCTGAGCCAAGAGTACCACTGGCCTCCAAAACCTGGTGCCTGAAACTCCAGAATCCTCTTTTTACCATGGCTTTGGGTCTGTATGGTATTAAACTCAGAGGAGGTGGCCCATGGCACAAAGAGAGGACGTGTTGATGACAAACATCACAGTATTTGATCCTACATGCCTGGAAGACCTGAAGAGTTTGTTTCTAATTCTCTGCTATGAGGATGTGAAATAAATGGCTTGGCTGCTTGAACTCTTTCCTGAGCAGCCTCCTTGAAGCAGAGCTGCTCACTGTAATGGATATAGGTATCAAAAATCTGTGCCAAATAAATGGAATTAATCCATTGAGCTAAAGGAAGGGATGCTCTTCATGAAAAATGTTGTAGCAAAATATGATTGCCCCTTGTCTTCATATGCTGAATATTCACAAAACAGATTATAAAAAAGTCACAGAATAACATAACTATTCCTTATCTCAAATAATTAATCTTCTGAAACAGCTGCATAATTACTCTAACATCCAACATAAATTGATACAGAAGGGGTAAAAGAAAAAAATAATAAAGACTACCATTTCTTAGTCACAATGAAATTATTTCTTGAACTCTGTACATAAACAGTAAACAGAAGTGTAGCCATGAAGGCCCAGCCAGGAATTATGCACAGAAATCTGAGAAGAACCTTCACTGGTGCCCCTACTCCTCTATGGTAAAATGCTCCTTACAGGCTGTTCTTGTTCCTTTACCACTGTTTTATTTCCAATTTTTTTCTGGATCTGACTACATAATTCAAATACATTTTCAGCTAAAAGAAATACAGGGAGAAAGGTTCGGTTTCAGTACCCATGAGGCATACCTCCATTTTATAAATCCCAGTGGATGTAATACTCTTGATGAATTATGCATCATACCAGACTTCTCTATGATTTAATAACTATTGTTCATTGCATATATTGCACTTTAGATTTCAGTCAAATGTTAAATAAAGGATAGGGTGTCTAATTCTGATTCAGTTCCTCACATGCCCTTGAATGAGTTTATCTTGTAGACTCAGTTACCTTCTTTATCCTTGAGGGTAAAATTATCAAAGAAACAACTAACTTCATACACAGACAGAGCCAGTCATGAGTATTCTGTTTGAAGAAAAGTCTTATTGTTACATGATCTTTTATTTAGCTCTTCATTACTTAGAAACATTTACCACCTTAATTCTGGCTGCTTAGTTTCCAGGGTATTTCAGGTGATTGTGACTTTGAAACACATGATAAGACGTACTAGGCTGTCTGTTGACAAATATGATTCAGTGAATAAACAAGTCTGAAATAGGAAGAATCAGTGCTGGTGAAAATTAAAATGAAAGAGTACTCTGTTTCCCAAGATGAAAACACTTTACATGTCACAACTAGTGAAGCTTATTTACACTCATACACACACTTGTACACAAATATTTTAGACAGGGAGTGTCAAATTACAGTTCACAGATGATTGCTGTAATTGATTTGACTGTAATCTTTTAGGTCTGATTTATTCACCTGCTACCCCACACCTTGATCAATAAATACTACAGAGTGTGGTTCCTCAGCATAGACAAGCCTGCTGTGCTTTGAAGCCTTGACCATGTTTATGCGTAAATGTATACGATCTCAGTGTACAAGGACACATTTCATCCTCCCACATACAAAATTCTTTGACCCTTTCTGTTCCTTTTAGCATCAACATATTTGCATCATCTTCAGTACAGGAAGAATTTTTCTTCCCAGGAGATTTCACACTAAAGAAGGAAAGCAGAGTACTAGCTTGTTTGAAGAAAACATGGGTTACTCAATCAAATAATAATATAATAATGAAAAAAAGAGCATCTGTGTTTACTGCTGCAGTATGTACAGGCTTCCAAAAAATTCTGTCTGCTTGTGATATTAGCAAGGCAAACATTGCTTAGACTGTTTCATAATATATACATCTATACTCTGGGTTTCAAAAGCACGCAACTGAGGGCACACACTTAAATACTGTGCTAGTGTTCCATGCTGTGCTGCCTATCTGTTGGGTATGTTGGTCTAGCTGCTTTAAGATTACCACAGAAATACGTACAAATAAACAAGGGAATAAAACAGATTTTATCCATTCAGGTGAAAAGTTCATGTATACTGCTGCTTCACTGAAAAACTAAGAGCATAACTTCCAGTCATTCATGTGAAGTAAAGTAAATAGAAGGTAACATTGGCATTAGGGACCTGCTATCTTGAATCCACATGAACGTACTGCTCCAGCTGAAAGTTTAAATTTGGTCCTTTCTGTTTCAAGAGGGATCAGATCACAGCCTGAATGCTAAGACAGAGCTCATTTAGCAGAAAACAAATGAGATCTGGACAGCCAGTTCCATAATTACCCAGTAACTGCCAGCTCCTGTTTCCTGTTGTTAAGGTAAAAACAAAGATCCTGACTTGCCCTTCCTTATTTGTAAGCTTCCATATGTAGTATGAGTGTGTAAGCTGAGTCCCTACAGCTTACTTACTAACTTCAATTTTAAGTTTGTTAAATACAGAAAATTGGGTATTAGCTACAAAAATCTAAATGCAGAATGCAAAACATACCTTATAAGGCCTGTGAAGTCCAGCAGTTTGCTTTTCTGTATTGATCAACATGCCACAAATTGGCTTTGTATTTTCCCAGAGCTGACCAAGGGTTTTCTTCAATTTTGCCCTAATTTCAAAAACAAATCAAGATTTCTCCAGTAGTGTCCCAAGGGTTTTTCTTGTATGGCCATAGATAACATTTTTTCTGAGCTAATTACACCGTTAAGAAAGTGTTTTGAATATTTTCTACAGCTAAGCAAACTCACTGGCATGTTACAATTTTTAAATGGAACTGTAACTCCATTGAGACAGCAAAGCTTTTCCCTACTGAGCTCAGTAGGCACAAGATGGCAAGAAACTATAGAATCACTTCAGTGTAGATAATGTAAGGTTGTGCATCTTGGGAGATGTCATCCACACCCAGAATAAAGAATTCACAACTGGTGGCTGCAACTGAGAAAGGAGAGCTTTGAGGCAGACTGCTGCACTAGAGGAACTACTGCTTTCATCCAGCAGGGCATTCCTTAGAAGAAGTCTTCCTGAAACAAGGAAAAGTGCTTCCATGCAAAACTTTAAATGCCATTCCTTTCCAATTATCTTCTAAAATATTTTTAATGAGTTGATGTCTGAACTAACACAATTTTCCCCTACAGAACACTAAAACAGTCATTTACAAGGAGACTAGGAAGGTAGGTTTGAGCATAAGTGCAGACCTAGCATTTCATAGAAAAGACTAATGGATATATGCCACCAGAACTGCCTATTGTCATCATTAGATATCTTTTCATATGATTTTACAAAACAGCACCAGCTTAAACATTACTATCTTTTCACTAGCACAGGATTACATCAGATTTAACGTTAACATAGACAGCTGCAGTGTGTCACAATAAATCTGGAAGTGGGACACAAAATAGATGACATTTCAAAATGTGACCTTACTAAAGAGTATTAAATATCATTTTACATGTGAAGAACGTGCACATATTTTGTCTGTGTAGATATGTTCTAAAATTATGAAGCCAAAAGTGGAATAAACAAATTAATCAGGAAAAACTTCCTTTGCTTCTGTTCTGCAAAGATGTTGGGATTACTCCAAATAGTCCCTCTTTCAGAGAATTCAGCTTTATACACTTCAAGAGCAGGAATTTATTAATTCTTTCTTTTAAGATGAAAGCATTCCGTGTGTGCTAAGAGAAATTTTTTATTTTAGATAAAACCATCTCATTCAAATTGACAATAGAGATAAAAAATATGAGCTAAAAATCTTTCTTCTGCAATGTTCATCTTTCACAAGAGTCCTGCAGATCTTACATCACGGAAGGATAACTTGGTTATGATGTTGCTCAAAGGACAAATGGCCTTTGATGGCTTGGAATTTGGAATGGAAGCAATAGGTAAGGCAGAACTTCCCAGTGTGAGATTCTGTTACTGGAAGTGACAAAGTATGAATGCTGAAACAAGTTGTCATTACTATAAAATGCTCTGAAGCACCATTTTGCTCTGTAACATACTAAGGTGTTCTATCTTTTACAATAGATTTTAACTATTATCCTCTTAATCTTCTTAAATTAGGCAGAGATTCTTTTAAAACCTCATTGTATGCATTTGTCAGTGAATTAAGTATTCAGTGAATTAACTATTCCTTTGAATAAGGCTGTATGAAAATGAAAGTAATGAATTCAATTTTTTCAGCAATCAGATACAAGATGAAAGTCGCTGGTGTGTTCCAAAGAGTGAATCATTAATCATTTTTACCAAACATAGTTTTGGAACACACCCTTTGGAATTTATTTTATGCAGCCCATTTATTTGATTGCATCTGCCATAATTAATTACTCAAGAAATTAGAACCATTTAATAGGTTTAGAATGTGTATGTATGTAGCACAAATAGTTCTTTTGAATCCTTTATTACACGGACTTTCAAGCCCAGGATTGAAGTCTTTTCCCTCATTCAGTGTCTGGAACAGATCCGGAACAGATCCAGTTGGCAAAACTTGTTCTCTATAAGAAAAGAAATGTATTTCTCTGATATTTACGTGTGTTCAAAAAAGGGACATATGAGAATAAGCAGCACCAAAGTAACTGCTTAAAATAGATGAAACCAGTGTTTCACACATACTCCTGTTTGGAGGAGGGAGTACATTTGAAAAAGTGTCTTTGACCTGCAAACTCAAGTCTCAGGCATCTCGCTGCTATTAATACCAGAGAAATCAGAAGGCACATCACCACATAATTTTTGTGGAAATTTGAAGTAGTATTTCCTGTTGGGTACTAGTCTTTATAATCTACTTTGAAGACTTATTCTTACATATTATTGAAAAGCCATCTGGGATTGGGGTGCTTTTTTAGTTTACTCATTATCTCCCTTCTTGACTTACTATTGATTTTGGCTGTCCTTTTATTTTGCTAGAAGGCATCTTGGACTGTAGCCTCATGAAACAAAAATATTTTAATTATTTCCTTTTTCTTTTTCCCTATTGTGAATCCTTCAAGAATTATTGGCCACCCCCAAAGTGTGTTGGTGCTGTCTGGTTTTTTTTTCACAGTCGTATAGTGTCCTTCTTCATTCCTCTTTCTGTTGAAACTTTAGTCCCAAAGCTATAAACCACAGGTCTTTACAAGTCAACTCCGAAGTTTCTTTTCAAAAAGAAATTAGTTACTTTTTTGCTTCTGAAGATGAAAGTTTAAAACCCGTTCTGTCATAATTTCAGGTTTTTGAATTAAAACCAAAATAGAAGTGATTCCTTGACAAAGCTCAAGAAACAAACTCTGTTGAATGCCTTTCAGTAATACAGAAATATACTGCTGATCTCATGAAGAATAGAGAAACCCATTACAAAAGGTAAAAAAGCTTTTCATTTCCTTTTCAGTTTCAGCAGACAGTTTTACATTTGAACACTGTCAATCACTTTTCATTTTGCTAAAATAATTGATAAACGTGCTCTTCTTATTCTTTCAATTGTATGAGACCATTCTCTCTTTCTTGCTTCCAACCCCATATTTTATATGATTCAGTGAAAAGTTCATTAGAACCATATTTCAAACATCAAGAGTGATTTTTTGGAAGAGGTGATCTTACCTCTGTGTGTATGTGTTTTTACTGTTTTGAAGACTGTACTTCTGAAAAGAAGACAAGAAATCTTCTTGCACTGGAAAACATGCTATATTTCAAGTGACATGCTTTCTTATCAGTAAGTTGCCTCTTCTTTGATGGAAAATAGGACCTGTATTGCATAGAAGATTCAAAGTATATTAACTTTAATTCCTGTTCCTTGAAAAAATTGTGCATCAAGTATAATTTGGTCTTGTTTGTAATGACAGAAAGAGAGTTGTATTCCCCCCAAAAAAAATATAGAAATCTCATTCCTTATTAAAGTGCTTGAGCTCAGGTAAATAATCAATGAATAGAATATTCAAGAAGAACTACAATAAAGAACCAGTCAAATAATGCATTGCAAATAAACAAATGAAAATATCTGTACTAGGTAAATGATCCATTATCTCTTGTTGCATTATTTGAGCAGCTCCAATATGAAAAATTATGAACACTTACTTTCTACAAATTTTCTTTCTAAATAAGGTGAAATAAGCACACTCCAAAGTAGGCTGAGCAGAAACTCTTGTCTAAGAACAAAAGCACACAACAGATTCAAGAACATGAAATAACATGAGGATAGTTGGTGTAGTGGTATATGTGAATGCTCTTTGACCATGGTGAGTCTTATAGGAAGGAACTTGCATATGATTTAAAAGAAAAAATTCAAACAAGCAGTTCTAAACTTAAATTCCATTTTATCATCCCAGTGAAGTTACACTGTCTGTTTGGAACAACAGGAGAAAGTTAAATCATGAGTTTCGGTACCACAATGGTTTAATAGGAGAACCTATTTCTTGTTTTCTGGCACTCATGAATGTTCAAGGATTTTTCTTATAGGTAGGGCTGTAAAGATGACTTACTTAACGCATGGGAAGAGCATTCAACATATAATTCCAAAAATTCTTAGTATTTAACAAGATGGGAATTAATTGAAAATGCTTTTCACAGGCATCAGGAACTCAGCTGCCCACTCATGGGGTTCTTCTATTGATTAGTTTTAAAAGTCCTAAGTTCTGTGCTATTAAGCACTACCCTAACCAGTGAACAGTGAAAAATTGATAATTATCCTTAGAATTACTGGTAACTTTGCCATCTACCTCCACAAAAGTAAAAACAAGACCACATTGTTTATATATGCAGCCTAATAGAAATCAAGATGTAGATTTTGACACATTACACATTCAGCAATTACAGCTGTTTATATGCAAATTTATAATGTTCATATCTATATAGATATAAATATAAAGTTATACCTATAATAACACAGTGTCTCTGAACACTACTCAAGTTATATTAGCTTGGGCACAGCAGCACATAATATACTTTCTTGCTTAGGTGTTTTATAGAAAACCATTAATGCATTCTTACATAAATGTACTTTCTGCTGTGTATTATTCAGTGTTTTGCAACAATGTTTCTGTGACAACCTGTCTAGAAAAAAAAAGTATTTGATTATATGTTACTACATTGGCTTTTTTGCTAATTTATTTGATTTAAAAGCGTACTGAGACTTGGAAACATTCCCCATTTACTCAGCTGTCTTCTCACTTTTATCACATATTTTTACCATACTCGAAACAATAAAAGGCCCCTGAATTTGTGAAAATTGCCTTCAATTTGGGAGAAAGTGTTGAGTTTATTGTTTCAATACGCAGAAAATTCCTTCCAACAGTGACTTCAGTTTCTTTAACCCATTGTTAACCTGGCACTTTATTAAGAATTGCATTAGGAGGCCATATGTATGTTTGTTGCACTGCTAATTCTAGATTTTCACCCTTTACAGTGCATTAAAGAAGATTCATCTAACAAGAGCAAAGTTGCATCAAAGTTGTATAAGAAACCATTGTGCACTGATTCTCAGAAATAATACAGTAGGAATATGACTTAGTGTTTGTCCAACAGGCTTCAGTGAAGAAAAATCAATAATTGGAAATTTGGACATCTTTAAAGTTTTAATGGCCTTCATAGCTTTAATTTTTAGCTTTTCTACAAATCACAGAAAGCATGTAGTACTGCAGTGATGCCAGGTGAATAAAACTGTTCAAAGCCACTGACTACTACACTGAAGAAGAAATTAGTTGCTTCTTAGAAAAGTAGCTTTGCTCCAAAATGTAAAGAAATTAATTTATATTTTTAGGACAAAGTATGCGTTTCCACAAATGATGCTTGGTTCTGCTGAATATCCATGAAATCAAGCATCTCCTGATCCTCATTTCTGGTCTTCTTTAATGTTTTGTTACGTTCTTCACTGGAAATAGTTATGTAATTAGTTGTTATCTCACATTGCAGCCTGTGCTGAAACATGCATAATGTGAGATCCAATTTTGTGACCTTGATCCTGCCTTAATGAAAAAAAACAACAATATTGTTGAGCTATGGGTGCCCCTACAAGTTTGTAAGTGTGGGAGTCCAGAGCCTACTACATCAGCCAAGATGAGAAAAGAGAACACAGAGTACAGGAATGAGTGTGCTGAATTAGTAACAAGTTAGTAACTCAAGGATTCAGAAGTGAAACACCCACATGAAAAGATATAAAAACTAACAAGCAAGTTGGGGGGGGCACAGGATGGCGACTCTAGAAGATCAGGGATCAGCTTGTTCCCAAGAACAAAGGCTGACGCATCCTTGTCTGTATGGTGACAGCTTGGACAGCAGATACTGGTGAAGGTAAGCATACCAATGTCTGGCCTTGAGGCATGCTGCTTTCAGCACAGTACTATGAGCATTAGCTCATAATAATGTAAGAAAATTGTGTACTGGTAGGCTGTGGGTATAATTCTGTTTTTACATGTCCATGCACAAGTAAACAAGCAAAACTGACTCAGAGATAGAAGGATTTACAGTATTATTTGTAAAATATAGTAATTTGCCCCTTGACTACGTACAAAATCTAAAACTAGGAGCGAGGTACAGCAATCAAAACAGAAATTCATGCCAAAGAAACAAGACAGAAAACTGAAAGCCAAAATAGGGACCAGCATCAATATTTTAAGAATCAATTTAGAGCACAATCAAACAAAACATAATGCTTCCAGGGAATCCATAGGCCCTAGTGCTTTTCAGGACCTGTTTGCACTATGAAGCAACATATTCTATATTTGGTGAACTGAGCTGACGCAAGTTTGTGACACAACAGCTAGGAATGGTCATAATGACCTTTCAGCTAGCAGAAGCCTTAAGTCCTAGTGGCATAAATATAATTATACATATGATCAAGCTTTCCCATTTCTATAGTAATAAAGTGGTGTTGTAGCTCCTCATTAAGAGGAAAGACATGAAAGAAAAACATCATGATGGCATATTTTTAAAACTATAGTGTTCAGAAACCTTCTCTTAATGAGTATAAGAAGCACTAAAACAGGTCTCTCAAGAGCTATCTGGTTGGGATTTATTGTATGCTTTTAAAGCGCATTGCTTTGCAATTTCATCTGTAAAGAAATTGAAGCCAGCTTAAGAAACAGCCTACTGGTGAGAGACAGTCCAGTAAGACAGATATGAACATGGAAGACACTGAATCACTCTTAAGCAGATGTACTTTGCAGCTGCAACTATGCTAGAAGATGATACTACTCAACAAGAAGATGATGATTTTGTTGTTTCTGTTTAAACATTATATAACACTTGTGCAGCTTTCTACTGTTGGAATTTAGAAATAAATAGGACTGAATACCATGAATTCCAAAGATGCAATAGAGGACAAAGTCATCCTCCAGGATATTTGAAGTATCTTAGATAAAACAGCTTGGCAAGTCAGTTTTATTCCATACAGTTAAATTCCCAAATCCTAGCCACAGACACTGCTCTCATCTGCCTTTCCATTCCAAACTAAATGGGAGCTTCAAAGAGAATCCTTGCTGACAACTTCAGTCAATATCCTCTTCTTGGCTTTTAACACTTTTATCTCAGTGTCAGAGTGCCATGGGGGTTTAGTGGGATGACATTTCAGAAACAAAGTGAGGACTAGACAAGTTCTCATAGGGATTTCAGTACTCCAAAGGAAATACTAAAAATGGAAGAAAAAGATGGAAGTTACAGTGATTCAGACGTGATGGGGACAATTTTTGGAGAGTGAGGGAATAGTTGAGAGCATTCCTCTATCACTGAAACTCATAAAGGCAGACTTTGCAATGTGATAGGAAGGGAATTAATAACAGTAGTTAAGAAATAATAAAGTTGTAAGGGAATTGAGAAGCAATTATTGCAAGCAATTATTACAAAAACACCAGTAAGCGGTGGTTCAAAGATCTTTAGTGGAAGAAGCTCAGACGTGAATCTTAATGTTATGAACATATAAAGCACCAGCACAGAGAGAAAGACTAAATGTTTAAAAAGGCTGTTAGTGACTGCACTTAGCAGAACATTGATGGCACTTATGCCATTGCACTACAAGGTGAACAAGCCTGTTGTGGTTTAAACTCTGTCAGCCACACAGTCTCTCTCTCACTCGTCCCCTCTCTTTCCCTCCCCCTACTCCCGGAGGGACGGAGAGGAGAATCGAAAAGAATGCAACTCCCACGGGTTGAGATAAGAACAGTTTAGTAACTAAGGTATAACACAAATCACTGCTACCACCAATAATAATAATGCTAAAGGAAATACCAAGGGAAGAAAATGCAACACCTCACCACCCGCCGACCGATAACTCACCCCACCCCGCCTGATCAAGCACCGACCAATACCTCGTCCAACCCTGCAGTTCTACTAGCCCTTCCGGGTAACTCTCAGTTACATCCTGGGCATGACGTGCTGTTCTATGGAATACTTCTTTGGTCAGTTTGGGTCAGGTGTCCTGTCCCTGCTTCCTCCCGGCTTTCCCTCCTCCCTGGCAGAGCATGAGACTCAGAAAGTCCTTGGTCAGACTAAACATTACTGAGCAACAACTAAAAACATCGATGTTATCAGCACTGTTCCCAGGCTGAAAGTCAAAAACACAGCACTGTACCAGCTCATATGAAGGAGAAAAATGACTGCTACTGCTAAACCCAGGACAAAGCCTCGCAGAAATTGCTCCTCTGTGTTTTTGCAGTTCCGAGAACTTGATGCAACTCCTGTTATCACTAATGCCTTTGGTAGGCCAAATGTCAAGATCAGAATATGCATCATAAAGTCTGAAATGTGATGTGAAAAATGAGAGTAAGATAAAGACAGTTAGAGGTTACCTAAGAAAGCATCATTGGAGTGATACAAAATTGATTAAATAAACTCCATATATTGAACAATCTATCAGACTTCACAGATGTCGTGGTTTAAGCCCAGCTAGCAACCCAGAATCACACAGCCTATCTTTCACACCCCTCACCCCTTCCTCCACGTGCTCCGGGAGAGATGGGGAGGAGAATCGAAAGAATGTAACTCCCAAGGGTTGAGTTACGAACTGTCCAGTAACAAAGGTATAACACAAACAACTCCAGCTACCACCAATAATAATAATAATGATAAGGGAAATAACAAGGGAAGAGAATACAACTGCTCACCACTCGCCGACAGATAACCATCGCGACATGAGCAGTGATCTAGTCCTTACGGGGAATTTCCTCGGTTTATATACAGGTCATAATGTGCTGATGGTATGGAATACCTCTTTGGTTAGTTTGGGTAAGGTGTCCAGTCTCTGCTTCCTCCCAGCTTACACTCCTCCCTGGCAGAGCATAACACTCAGAAAGTCGTTGGTCAGAGTAAAAATTACTGAGCAACAACTGGAAACATCGGTGTTATCAGTGCTATTCCAGGGGTTAACGCGAAAACCACATCACTGCACCAGCTACTAAGGACAAAAAAGACTGCTAACAAAGAAGACCACGTCAGTGAAACCAGGGAGGCTCAAAGATCAAGCCCTCAGCCTGAAGCAGGATGTGCTCCTGAGCTACACGGTTGCAAATCATGTTTACGTAGGCAATACCTGCTCCTGTCCTTGTGATTCCCCCCACTCCTCCACCAAATCCTGGTGTTTAAAAATGCCCGAGTTGTTTCTTTTGGAGAAACAGGACAAAAGACAAGAGCCTGCGAACAGCAACGCTCCATCAGGAGGCCATCTGGCCCAGTGCTCTCTCTCCAGTGGCACCCCATACGTGTTGCAAGGAGAGTAGCTGAGGAGTGCAGGTCTACTTGTGTCAGGGTCCAGAGGGTGTTCGTAGGCCTCGATGCCTGGGACTGGCCCCCCTTTGGGACTTGCGCTGCAGACATCCCCTCGGGCCTACGTCAGAGCTTGTTGTGCAGAACTATACGGAGCACATAGCATAGCTGTTCTGTTCTATTCCGTTCCGTTGCATTCCATTCTATTTCATTCCATTCCGTCCCATTCCCTGCACTCTTGTTAAGTCGTATGATGATGTGAGCGTTATTTATCTAAAATGCCGAGGGGTTTTAACACCAGAAACGCTTTCAGAGACACAAAGCAGACAGAAATCAGGTTAGAGGCGGAAAGAGTATTTTATTTATTCATAAATCAAGTTGTTTGGTTCATCTCAGTTTAGTTGAGTTGATTTAATGTTAGTCTAGTTTAGCTTAGATTCTATTTCCTCTCCCTAAATGTGTCCGAGCTGGTGCTCACAAGCTTTAACGCGATGCACACACGTAGCCAGCAGCAGGCTGACGCATCCTTCAGTTTCTGTGGCAAAAGGGCTCCCTCGCAGCCTGAGAGAGGAAAGCTGGGGCAGGAGCGGTGCCGTGGTGGGGTGAGAGCTGTGGAAGAACCCAGCGAGAAAGGGCCAGGGAAGAGCTGACTGGGGGCGGTGCTCAATGCTACAGAGGACAGCAGCAAGTCCCGGGGCCACGCTGGGGCCAGCCTGGGAGTCCCGGGGCCACGCAGGGGCCACCCTGGGAGTGCCTATGGCTGCCTCCCCCCGGATGCGGGGCACGAGGGCCAGCTGCGTGGAGCACGAGCCGCTGCCTTTGTGCCACCATGACCCAAAGGAGCCCCGTGAAGGGGCTGTGCTCGGCTGCGGAGGAGGCAAAAAACCCCGGGGACACTTGCTAGTCCAGCCTGGGGGCAAAAAAGCCTTCCCCCCCCAGCTGCAGGACACGAGGGCCACCTTCGTGGTGCATGAGCACCAGGCGATAACGCAGAGCACCAGGAGCACAGGAGCCCTGGCAAGTGGTCATGCTGAGTGCTCAGAGGAAGGCAAAAAAACCCGGGGACCGGTGCCAATCTGCCCCGGGGGAAAATTCCTTCCTGACCCCAGGGCTGGCGATCGGCTACTCCCTGAGCACGGCAGCAAGACCTGCTCCTGGTCCACGGGCTGGTTACGCCTCCAAGGGGACACTGGAACTGCCTTTTCTGCCTCCACCGGGAGCCGTCTCAGGGGCTTCCCACAACAGCAAAATGCCGCTGGCCTCATCCACCCTGGGAACAAGAACCCTTCCAGTGCCTGGCTCTGCAGCTCCAAAGCACTGGTGGAGGCCACTGGCCTTTATACTGCCCCGGGGCATTGTGATGCTGCATTGGCGCGTGCTGGCACTATGACGCGCGAGTGACGGGGCCCCCGCAGCCCTGCCCAGCGCAGCCCTACTCCTGCTGCCGCTGTGGCTCTTGCCCCTTCACCCAGCCTGCCTTGGAGAGAGGCCTTTGGCACGCTGGCCTGGAGGAAGACCTTGTGCCCAGGATGCCCACAGGGATGTCCCTGCCCATGGCGGCCACACACCGGGCACCGCTGCTGGGTATCCCTGGATATTAATCCCTATGGTCGGACTGCGTCAATAAAGGCGTTTACACCGCAGTCAGTCTGTTCAATCCTCTTATCAATGATCTGGATACCGGACTTGAATGCATCATTGTCGAGTTTGCTGCTGATGTTAAGCTCAGAGGTGCTGTTGGCTCTCTTGGCGGATAAGAGGTCTTGCAGAGGCCTCTAGGCAGACTGGAGTATTGGGCAAACATCAACGGTATGAAGCTGAGCAAGAGCAGATGCTGAATTGTGCACGTGGAAAGGAGGAATGCCAGCCACAAAAGTGTACATTGGGAGAGAGGTGGGCTGGAGAGCATCCCCGCAGAAAGGGATCTGGGCGTGCTGCTTGGCGGCGGCCTCAATGTGAGCCAGCAATACGCCTTTGCAGCCAAGAGGGCAAACCACATCCTGGGGTGCATCACACCCAGCATGACCTGCCACTTAGAAGAGGTGATTTTCCCGCTGGAATCAGTGCTGGTGCGGGCTCCCCTTGCGTACTGGGTGCAGTTCTTGGCCCCATCATAGAAGAGACAGCCAAAAGAGGAAGCATTCAGAGAACAGAATCACAGTTATAAATACAATACACGAAGGTTGTAACTGGTTTATAGACTGAATGCGATTAACTGGAAAAGAAGGGATCACCGCCGTTCAAGAAGAACATAAAGGTCCTCAAATGCATCCAGAGGAGGGCAACAAAGGTGATGAGCAGTCTGGAAGGCCTGTGCTGTGAGGAGCGGCTGAGGACATTGGGTTTGTCTACTTTGGAGGAAAGGAGGCTGAGAGGTGACCTCATTGCCCTTTACAGCTCTTCTCAAGGAGGGGAAAGGGAGAGGGAGGTGCTGATTTCTTCTCGCTGGCATCCAGGGATCGGGTGTAAGGGGAATGGTTCAGAGCTGCGCCCGGGGAGGTTTAGAGTGGATCTTAGGAAGCATTTCTTTACCTAGAGGGTGGCCCAACATTGGAAGAGGCTTCCCAGAGAGGTGGCCAATGCCCTGTGCCCATCAGTGTTTCAGAGGCATTTGGACAACATCCTTACTAACATACTTTAACTTTTGGCCAGCCCCAAAGTGGTCGAGCGGCTGGGCTTGGTGATCATTGTGGCTCTCTTCCAATTTTTTTCTCCCTACTTCCTTCTCTCTCCAGTGGCACCCCATACTTGTTGTCGAGGATGCCCAGGGGGATGTCCCTGCCCATTTTGGCCACACCCTGGGCACCGCTGCTGGGTATGTCTGGATAGTAATCCCTATGTTCAGACTGCATCTTTAAATGTGTTTATACCACGTACAGGTATTTGGGTGTGGCCATTCCATAGGTGAAAGACGCGGGTTTTGATTTGCTCTGCATGAACTTTACAGAAATGTAGAGAGCATACAGGATTTTTTCATCATTCCTTATCAGTACAGCAACTGACATTTGCTACTATGCTGCTTATGGTGAGGTCTTCTGAACAAGAGCATATAATGAATAATGCACCCAGGATGAAAGAATGCCCACCTTTTGTGTTTTTAACCCTGCAGCAACCCAGGACCACACAGCTGCTCACTGACACCACTCCCCTTCCTCCCTCCGCTCCCGGAGGAATGGGGAGGAGTATCGAAGGAATGTAACTACCACGGGTTGAGATAAGAACAGCAACCACCAATAATAATAATGATAAGGGAAATAACAAGGTAAGAGAATACCGCATACCACTCGTTGACTGATACCCAGCCAGACCGAGCAGCGTTTTAGCCTTTCCGTGTAACTGCCCCCAGCTTATTTAGAGGGCATGACGCGCTGTGGTATGGAATACCTCCTTGTTTTGTTTGGGTTGGGTGTCCTGTCTCTTCTTCCTCCTGGCTTCACCTCCTCCCTGGCAAAGCATGTGACTCAGAAAATCTTTGGTCAGACTAAACATTACTAAGTAGCAACTAAAAACATGGGTGTTATCAGCGCTGTTCCCAGGCTGAAAGTCAAAACCACAGCACTGCACCAGCTGTTAAGGAGAAAATTGGCTGCTGCTGCTGAACCCAGGACAACAGAGAATACATTTTAAATATAAACTTAGTTCATTTATAGAAGATAAAATGAAACATAGAGTACCTCTAACAATGGATGTATTTGGAGAAGGCTGTTGTTCTTAATGACTTCTTTGCCTCAGTCTTCACTGGCAAATGCTCTGACCACCCAAGTCCTGCAAGGCAGATGCAGGGACTGTGAGAATGAAGACCTTAAGCACACTGTAGGAGAGCATCTGGTTCGAGATCATCTTAAAAACCTGAATGTACACAGGTCCATGGGACCTGATGAAATTCATCCGTGGGTCCTGAAGGAGCTGGCGAATTAAGTTGCTAAGCCACTGTCCATCATATTTGAAAAATCATGGCAGTCAGGTGAAGTTCCCGATAACTGGAAAAAGGGAAATATAACCCCCATTTTCAAGAAGGGGAAAATGGATGACCCAGGGAACTATAGACCAGTCAGTCTTGCCTCTGTGCCTGGCAAAATCTTCGAGCAGATTCTCCTGGAAGGCATGCTAAGGGACATGAAAAACAATAAGGTGGTGCTTGGTGACAGCCAGCATGGCTTCACTAAGGGGGAATCCTGCCTGACTAATTTGGTGGCCTTCTATGATGGGGCTACGGAACTGATGGGTAGAGGTAGAGCAATTGACGTCATCTACCTGGATTTTTGCAAAGCATTTGACACTGTCCCATATGACATATATCTCTAAATTGGAGAGACATCAATTTGATAGATGTACCACTTGGTGGATAAAGGATTCACTGGATCGCCACACGCAAAGACTTGTGGTCAATGGCTCAGTGTTCTGATGGAGACCAGTAACGAGTGACGTCCCTCAGGGATTGGTGTTGGGAGGAATCCTGTTCAAAATCTTTGTCCGTGACATGGACAGTGGGATTGAGTGCACCCTCAGCAAGTTTGCTGATGACACCAAGCTGTGTGGTTTGGTTGATACACGGGAGGGAAAGGAATGCCATCCAGAGCGACCTTGACACGCTTGTGAGGTGGGCTGATGCCAACCTTATGAAGTTCAACCATGACAAGTGCAAGGTCCTACACCTGGGTCGGAGCAATCCCAGGCACAGCTACAGATTGGTCAAAGAAGAGATTCAGAGCAGCCCTGCGGAGAAGGACTTGGGGGTGCTGGTCGATGAGAAAATGAACATGAGCCGGCTTCAGTGTGTGCTTGCAGCCCAGAAAGCCAACCATATCCTGGGCTGCATCAAAAGGAGTGTGACCAGCAGGTCCAAGGAGGTGATCCTGCCCCTCTACTCTGTTCTTGCGAGACCTCACTTGGAGTATTGTGTGCAGTTCTGGTGTCCTCAACATAAAAAGGACATGGAACTGTTGGAACAAGTCCAGAGGAGGGCCACGAGGATGATCAGGGGACTGGAGCACCTAACGTATGAAGATAGGCTGAGAAAGTTGGGGCTGTTCAGCCTGGAGAAGATAAGGCTGAGTGGAGACCCCATAGCAACTTTCTAGTATCTGAAGGGGGGCCTATAGGGATGCTGGGGATGGACTATTCATTAGGGACTGTAGCAACAGGACAAGGGGTAATGGGTTAAACTTAAAGAGGGGAAGTTTAGACTGGATATAAGGAAGAAGTTCTTTACTTCTTGTAAGTGGTGTGGCACTGGAATGGGTTGCCCAGGGAGGTTGCGAATGCTCCATCCCTGGCAGTGTTCAAGGCCAGGTTGGATGAAGCCTTGTGTGGGATGGTTTAGTGTGAGATGTCCCTGCCCATGGCAGGGGGGTTGGAACTAGATGATCTTGAGGTCCCTTCCAACCCTAACTATTCTGTGATTCTATGTGAGAATAAAAAATACAATGTCTCTTCCCTATTTGCTTGCTGGTGGAAGCTATCAGCACTGAAAATTAGAATGCCAAGTAGTAAATGATCAGTTGGCATCTGATTCTTCAGGTTTCTTTTCTTGTTTTGCATTTTTGTTTTTTTTTTTTTCTTAAATAGCTCAAAGTAACCTTTCATATTAATTTCTCTTCAGAATCCTTTGTCTTTGTGTAGACATCTATACACCTAAAAACAGATATAGCAAAAAACCCTCATGAAACCTTAAAGATCTCCTGGACTACCTAGGAGATTCCAGTTACTGATTCTGTTCTCCCTGTCCTCTGGGGGAAAAAATGGATTGAGTGATCATTTAAAACCAGATCAGTATATATCATTCAGAATATGATGCATAGTATCTTTTTATGTTTAGGCTAAGAAAAGTGTGAAAGAATAAACTAAAGTACCAGAGAAAGCTTACCCCTTAAAAAAAAAAAAATCAAATTATGTAAATTGAATCTTGTACCTGTTTTAAGCTGCTTCTGAGCTTTCATTGTAAATACAGTACTGTACAGTTTCAAGTATAATCATTGCTCCCTATCTGTCTCTTGAGGAGTTAATATCCATGATTGTTCTTTAATTTGAATGCAGCTGTGACTAGATTAGAAATGATTATTCTTTTACTTACCTCCTCTGTTTAGTGCACCACTTCTAAATTACAGATACAAGTAAGCAAGAAATTGATTAATTATAAAGTAGAATGTAAACTGGGGAGAGGAAAATGAGAACTAGCTAGTAATTTTATTAGTCTTGATAGAGCTAGATTGTTCTTAGCTGGTTTACTGAAGACTTTAATTCATTTTACGAAATACTGTAAGTAGGTAACCAGAAGCAAATTACTCACCTGCCATAATTTTCCACTAAAGGTGCATCCTTTACACAGTAGCCTGTGGTAATTTCATGAGGAAAGACATATTCATGTTGAACTTGTAACAGCTGAGCAAAACCTTTCATTTAAATTAGACTTAAATACAGATCTCTCTGTATTTTCTTTCTGTGCCTAGCTGGAACTAGTAAACTACTTTCTCTTGAGCTCAAGCATTAAAAAATATACCAGGTCTGGTGAATGCAGAACTGAAGAAGGAGAGATGATTCTGTCACAGGGGACTGAGCTATCTCAGAAAAAATATTTAGCTTGAGGAAGAAGAACCAGTGGCCTATTCCACAGCTGCAACTCCTGAAAAGCTTTTCATGAATTAGGAGGAGTCCAGTGACCTGAAGGATGTTGTTGACCTGCAGGATTTTCTTCTGCTCTATAAGCAGGGTGTTTGGGAGTCAGGTAAGTGTATTGGCTTGTCTCATAGACCAGGACCTGTTATTCTTCTCCCTGTTTACTGTTCAGTTTTCCTTTGATTTATCCAGTTCCTGCAACGTGTTGGAGTTCTTTTGGCTTTCTAAATGATGATTTCTGATGGCATAGTAATTTCTTTTGATTCCTTCTGCATTGGCTGCTGGTGGTCTATATGTGGCTGGTTAATCACAGTGTCTACTTTGTGCTTCCAGTTCTGGAAAAAGCACATTGCTGAAGTGTTCCTTTTTGTCTTAAAGTGGACCAGGTGACCCATTATGAATCCCACTGTGGTCTGTGAATGTGTGAAGAGCTCCAGATCTATTTGTGCTAGATTATGCCAGGCATTTATTGTGAGTGGAAAAGGAGGGGATCTGCAAGGAGAACAAAATGCAAAGCATCTGTAGAAACATCTATGGTATCATTGGAGAACTCATACACAACATAAGGCACTTTAATGAGGGGTTTACATATCTATATCTATCTATACCTGTATCTATATCTAATCTATCTAATAAGCATTTTCAGTTATATTCCTCTTCTCACAGAACTTAAGTTTGGGCTCTAGGCAATTGTATTTAATTAAGGGGACTGAAGCTTAGGATACCATCTTTCATTGTAAAATATTTGTGTGTTTGTAACTGACACCATCTTTTGCAAAGACAAATAGTAGCTCTGAGAGTAAGGAGAAGGCAGTTCCTTATTGGAAGGAGCTAATTTTTAAGGACTCATTGCCCAAACATACCCATTGGACAGTGGAGTTGATGGGAAGATCTTCATGGCTTCTATTCCTGTCCCACTCATTAGGTCAGCATTTTCAGGCTTTCCTATTCTTCCTTAGCAGCTGTGCTTGAAAAATCATTTCCCCCTTCATTTTCTCCCTCATTCCTCCTCATTTCTTCTCCACCTACTGGAATACTTTTAATTTTTTTTTTTTCTTTTTTTTTCAGCTAGAATGTACCTTTTAGGACAATTAACTAAGATCAAGTACTTCCTACCAATTTAGTTCTCTTAGTGTAAAACTACGAAATTCTGCAGGCTCAAGAAAACAACTGTTTCCTTTCACCTCAGATGAGACAGCCCAATAATGTAACTACCAAAGGATTAGATGGATTCCTCCCCAATTACAGTTTATGTAGCTACATTTTTCTCTTAGTCAATCACTCATCTAACAATATTTACCATAATGTAATCAGTACCGTAGATTTAATGGCACATCTTTAGGATTCATATTACTTACTGGTATCTGTACCTTTGAAGACTGAAATAGCTCTCTTCAAATTGGTCTGAACTGCAAGAGTTTCATATTCAATGGTTCGCATGAAAAGATATTTATTTTGAAATTATTAAAAGAAACCAAACCAAAACAAAAGAAACCCTCTACAATTGATCTACAAACCAAAACAATGCAAAACACCTTTCCAACAAGATTCTGAGAGGCAAGATGCTGGATTTTCTAGTTCAGTGATTTCAGTCAGCTTAGCAACTCTTCAGCTCAGTGATTTCAGTGGTTCATGATTCAGCCTTGCTGGGTTGCTGGTACTGTTGTAAATGATGTAAAGAATGCTCTTAGGTACCTGCTCTGCCAAAACATACAAATGGACTTTAGCTGTAGTATAATGAGATTAGTGAATACGATATAAACTCAGGAGCAGAATGTGGATTGCCTTAGATGTGTTTGTCTCTTGTATCACAGTATATCTCTTTAACTTGCAACCCAAACTTACATTGAAGAATTAGGATAGCAATTTACCTTCAAATTTAGGAAGGTAGCTATACTTCCTTTTTTAACAAAGAGGAAGAAACCTGCTCCATACCTTAAGAACAAGTGCATTCAGCCCTAAAATTCTTCTTATAATTTTGTACAATATTTCAAAGTGTTGTTACTACCCTGACAAATGACAAAGAAACACGTTTTGAAAATTTCTTTCCACTTTATATAAAGACATAATCATACAGCATATAACAAATATAAAAAGCATCAGTTTTCCTTACTTCTCCATTGCCACAGTATTTTGACCAAAAAAATATCATTAAATATTTATTGACTGGCCTAAATCACTGGTTGTAAAACACAGTCAATTATTTCACAGCTCATTGATTTCTGTAACTCTGGCTTATCTTGCTATCAGTTTTCTCAATTTTTCTATCAAAGCAGGGGGAAGAAGAAATATCTTTAAGTAAAGCACAAAGAATATACAAAGCTCCTCCAGTTTCTGTGCTATTAATCAGAGTTTGGTAGGAGAGCTTCTGTTGGAAGAAAACCTTGGAAGACTAAGAGGAAGAAAACCAAAAGGAGTGGGGCATGCAGAGGGTATATTCAGCAGTCATGCTTCTGTGGCTCCCTGTTAATGTTGTAGTGATTAAAAGTGCTAAGTCGAGGGGGACGTTCTAATCTGGCAAATGACTCACTCAACAAAATTGGTGATTGTGAAGTTGTTTCTCATCCCTGTTACCTTTTTGGAGGTATTGAACCAAGTCCTTCTGGTTAAGGGTCTGTGTCACAGGAATTAACACTTGGGTTCCTGACAGGCCCAGGACATGTACCAGATTTGTTATTTTCTCTCCATAAAATCAATATTGCACATTCTAATAGATATTCTCAGCTTTTTGTTTAAATTGATTGCATTTGGATTTTGTAACACGTAGAGCTTTTCATCAGGTTTTGGCCCAGATCTTTAATTCATATCACCCTAGACCCCTCAGATGTGTCAAAGAGTAATTACTTTCTTATCAATACAGAGCTAGCCTGGATTATAATCACTGACCTGAAGTTAAAAGGCCTAGTAACTCATTTACAACTTCTTGAATTCCTTCTTTTGTCACTCTTCAGTTGTTTAGTTCTTTCTCCACTAACATTTTCTTATTTTCCAGAGTATTGAATCTGTCTATTAACAGCACCTACCTGTCTCCTAAGTTGAAACACAGAAAAATTTTATGTCTTTCTCTCTCCTCAGCATATTTCTCTTAATAAATGACTTAAGAGATGCTCTGAGCATAAAACTTGTAATTCCGAAGGTTAAATAATGACATTTTATCTCTGAGGTACAGAAGATCCCTTCCCTTTATCACACTCCCCCCTCCAAATCAAGAACATTGTTTATTTGACATTTTGACCAGATATAATGACTTAGAGACCCTCTGGGCCTGTCCATAGTATTTAGCTGTGTCTCTGGAAAAGTCTGGTATTTAAGAGTCTAATATTAACATACAAAATAGTTTTGTGCAATTGCTATCATGCTCACTAGGATCTTTAACAGCAATTGTCTCTTCCAGCAGCAGTTTGGTTATTACAGCCCATAGGTTAGAAGGGGTTACAAAACTTCTTCAGGGTAGTAGCTGGGTAATTAGCTCTAGCAGGTGCATCACATTTAATAGTGTCTCAGCTCACCCTAGTGTGTTTCAACCATGTTTATGGGATCACAAAGTAGATGTATCCTTTGCTTTTCAGTTTTAAAAATTGTGTTAAAAAACTATGAAATTTAATTTAAAAGTGTGCAGCAGATAGTAAAATGTGGTTGGCTCCTTAGTTATACCTGCAGTGTTGCTGTGACTGTATGCAGGCCAAATATACTTCAGCCCTTAATTCCCTGGGTGGTTTAGTGATGCCCCAGCTACTTCTCTGCAAAGATACAATACTGGGCTGACTTGAGGCAATAAGCTGTCTCCAAACTAGGTCACTGAACCTTCACAATCAAGTATTCGATCATTACAGGACCTCAGAGCTCAAAATTTCAGGTAGTTAGTACTAGAAGCTCTCCCTAGCAGTTCCTGCTGCACCTAGCCCAGTTTGTATGTTTAAATGTGTTAACAACCCAGGTGGAGTTTCCCAAAGACTCTCCTACATGGCTCTGTTGAAATGTCAGTCAAATTTTACATAGATAAGACATTTATAAATCATCAACAGAAACTGTTCCTGCAGAAACGGTCACATGGGACAGTCTTTTGTATACAGGTATGATATTAGAGGTGTTTTGCACTTACTAGTTAAGATACGGCAACAGTGGTGAATTACGCATGTGCTGGGTTGGTCAGACATGGCTACTGCTGCCTGGTTTATCAAAATTGAGCAGAACAGTACCTCAGGGCACCCCTTCTTATCTTCTTTCTACAAGAAACCTTGCTAGCGGAGTTCCCATCAATACTGAGCAGTAACTTATAACCCTATTTGGAAGATTTTATTTCCTCCTGGGAGTGTTACCCTAGGCCAAGATCTCAATAAATTAGTTTTCCCTTTTAACTAACACCTTGTCCTTCAGTGTCTGTGAAACATCACCTTTTTCTTCTACAGCTAAATCAAACATAATCTTTGGTTCTCTGCAGCTTTCCTTCCAGCACAACAATCTACAAAAGCTTGGTGCTTTATCAATATTAACCAATGATAAGCACAGTAGATTCAGTATTACGTGTCTCTTCTTCATAAGTCTTCCATTTCCTCATACAGTTCTAGGTCCACCTATTTACTTTGAATAGTGTATTTTCATGGTACATGGAGGGAGATGTTACAAAATGTAGGTAGAATCATAGAATAGTTAGGGTTGGAAAGTAACTTAAGATCACCAAGTTCCAACCCCTATGCCATGGGCAGGGACACCTCACACTAAACTGTGTCACACCCAAGGCTCTGTCCAGCCTGGCCTTGAACACTGCCAGGGATGGAGCATTCACAACTTCCTTGGGCAAGAAATGTGCAAAGAAAGAATATATACAAAGAAAAGTTCTTTTATAGTCAAACTCCAGTCTTTGAGCCCCTGTGGGTGAGTAAAGCATTATGAGATGGAATTTGATAGAACCCATTAATTCTAAGGAAAACATTCACAAAACAATCCACTGGGTCCTTGATATTAAAATTAGCAAATTAAAAGAACAGCAAAGGCAGTATCAAACACCTCAAAAATTGAAACGCTTAGATTTAAAACAGCAACTTGAAAGAAAATTCAAGTAAGTTTGGCCAAAAATGCTATCTTGTAGTAGTAAAACCTGGTATATTATTACAGGGTTAATGGAATCACCAATACCAAAAAGCCCCTTCATATGCACCAGACTCTGCTATGCTAACAGAAGATTAAGAAAAATAGACAATTTGGAAAGCTTGTCAGTATCTTTAGGAGCTTTCAGCTATTGAATGTGATAGTTCAAATAGTTTCAGCCAGATGATGGATGTTCAGGGTCAAATTATAGCCTATTGTTCTGAAGAAACTATTTCAGACATCTCGAAGGAAGCGCGCTGAGTAACTGCCCCGAAAAATAACTTTGCAAAAGTTTTAGTTAGAAATCCATGAAATAAGACTGTTTTGGTTTTGGTTTTGGTTTGTGTTTTTTTTTTTTTTTTTTGGTAAAGATGTTATGGTTTTGACACTGAATCAGGTGGTGTTGCAGTAATTGAGACATGATAAAAGAGCACAGACAAGAGTTTTAATGTTTGTGACAAACGCTGCCAATTCCAGCAGAATGTATCAAGATTTCAGTTGCTTTATATAAAGAAAAGATTCTTCAAAATGAAAAATAACTGCCCAACAAGAGTTTTTCCTGTAATGCTTGCTCACTTGGAAAAACTGCTTTGCTTCCACTGAGAAACAGAATGTCACCGAGAGAAAATGTCTGGCAAAGAGAAGAGGAAGCAACAGTTTCTGTAATGAAATCCCCACCCACTGGAAAAAGCAGATGACCAATATTAGCCACACAGCAAAGATACAACAGCTGTTAGTAGCCTTATAAATTTGTGATTTTTGTAGCCCTGGTAGCCCACCTCAGAAGTGAACCAGTAATGTCAAACCAATTCCTTATTTATGCATCCATGTTAGTCTTTAGAAAGCAAACAAATTTGAAACAAAATCAGCCTCTTCTCTCAAAAGAGAAATGGGCTTGACATTGGTTCAGCTGGGTAACCATAGTTTGAATATACAGTGAACCTAGGACATACTGTTTCCAGTCTTCTGTAATGCACTGAGATTCCTTCATCAGTCATGAACCTGCAAAGGCTGTAAAACAATAAGTGGTTTTGTGGAATTCAGTTGTTAGAAAAAACTCTGATGAAGATACCAAGGCACCCTATTTCACACACTTTGCCCACCCCCAGCTAGAGTGCATCTTCACCTCAGTTAAAAGGTGCTGTTGAGAGCAAAAATAGACATACAAGCAAGTTTGGGTGGTTACTTTATGCAGCAAATTCGTGTATTAGAGTGGTGGCACAGAGCTCTGCACAAGCCAGGAAGCAAGGTGTGCTCCAGAGTCGTTGGCAGATTTGCATAGCAGATACTGTTAAGATTTGCTGTTAACTCATGTTAACAAGACTAGAGCTAGCTTCAAAATATCTACCCCTACTACAATTACTCTACTGAAAATCAGTTTGTCCTTGTTCTAAAGCTCTTACAAATACAAGAGAAGTTCTCTATATAAACAGCATATCAATTTTTTTCCCCTTATGCCTCACTGCAGCTAAACAGTTGAATTTACAATATCTTGACCTATGTGATAACCTAACAAAACTTACTCTACAGAAGCTGCCAAGTAAAACCAGAATTTCTTCCCCTTCGCTACCCAAGGAGATAGCCTAGGGTAAGAGAAAAACATATAGCATTTATGCTATATTGAAACAAATAGCTTTTTTTTTCTCCTCAACCAGGGTGTCATAACAGTTCTTAATCTAGAATAAAACTGCACTATTTCAGTGGAGAAAGGAGGAGTCATGTAAATGCCAGGTGGATAGCATAAGCCAAGGACATCAGAAAAAGTAGAAGTCAGTCATTCCAGAATTGGAGCTGTTGGGCCTACACATCCGTTTCAGAACTGTTTCTATCATGGATTAAAGGCTGAGCAAGCAAGGCAGCTCTTTTAACTATGGTGAGTTTGCAGAGGAGGACAATAGGAAGCATCCATCTTCCCACTCATGTATTCACAAGCCTTGGTAATCTCAGCAATTAAAATTAATCTCTGAAGTGAATAAGCCACTAACGCATTAATCCTAGAAGAAGTGTTTCCATTTTTGCTTTAAACTGACACTGACGGGAGCTTCATTGAAGGGGTAAACTATTATTAAACCCAGCCCATATCTGGTGAAGAAGCTGAGAAGTGGGAAAGAAGACAATTTAGAATATTTATGGTGTGAGAGGAGAAGAGCATTCTACATAGAAAACAATACTTTTTCTGAGTATCTCTTCCAGCTTTGTTTATGTGGATATGTTTAATAGTTTTATTTTGGGATATCTTATCATGAATTAAAGGTCATTTGATTTGCTGCTCATACTGCAAGATTTCACATATAACTTTCCTCATGAATTGCACCAGGTGAGGAGTGAAGTAAAACCAGGATTTAAAGACTGAGGTTTTCACTGAATTCAGTAGGAACCATCTTAATGACTGGGTTGCTATGAATTATACTCCACCAATTGCTACTTCAAGATGAGGTCCCTTCCTTCAGCTGTACCTCAGAAACAGTATGTCTTAGAGATTTTGAACTGCTCAAATAAACCGCTTTTCCCATTCTCAAAATGTATTTCAACAAATGAAGCACTTCCTGTTCTCTTGCTTTAGCTGCTGTGTTGCCACCTCATTATCACAGCATCACTGAATGTGCTGATAGCATTTCTTATGTCTATACTGGTGGAAAATCCTGACACAGGTCAAAGCACCAATGTCTCTGCCAGCTCAAGAACTGCTATTATTTCAGAGGAGTGCAAGAGAAAATACAGAAAGCTTAGATATAACACATAGCTCATTTGATCTAAACATTAGGCAACTACAGAAGAGGAAATAGAGTCTGGCCCTGGTGTCCCCTGAAGTATGGAGCCTCATGTTTTCAAAATGAAAACCTTGTTCCTGCTGCCACAGCCTCCTTATAAACCAACTGCTGACACTACATATGCTTGCAACAGTTCATTTAACTCTTTGCAGTTGTACTTAGCAGGCTGCTACTCTCCAAGGTTTAGTCAAACACAGATTTCTGCTTTCCTGCTGCTATCATGCTTTTGGTGTCAGTGCTTCTACATTAAATTAAAATTGGAAGAATATATTTCTTTCAAAACTTGATGTCCAAGTTTGAACAAGGTAATGTTAAAAAAGCTTTTTCTTAGAATCTAAAAAATCTCTGATGCAGATGGAAACACAAAATTTCTGGTCTAGCTATTACCTCTATTAATTTAGATTTCACCTGGAAGTCATGGATGGTGAAAGAGGGAAACATCTTCAACTACCAAAGTCATCTTCAAAGTCAAGATTTGTTCAAGAGCCTAGCATCTGTGCTCCTTATACAAATACAGAAGTATGACACAAGTCAGTCAATTAAAAGTACTGACTTTTAATATTAATTCTTTTTCATTTCTTTCTAGATTAACAATTCTGACACACACCTCTTCTTTCCACTTTCCACATAAGGTGCCTTCTCACAAACACCTTGCTGATGGGCATATGAGATAGAAGTGAGGAAAAAGGCATGACTAATTAATCAGTAAGCACTTGTGTTTTCCAATTACATCTGATTTTGATGGAGATCTCAAACATCACACTGAGGGAATATGCTAGACTGAGAAAACTGTGTTCAGGAGTATGGTCAAACCACCTCAAACATTTAATTTTCCCAGTGAGCCAGGCAAATGAAATTTCTAGGGAGCAGTAGTCAACTTCCCATAACACTTCTGTATAAAAGTATCTGGGGCATTCACAAAACCAGTAGGACTGCTGTTTTAGGTGGGGGTTTGCATATTTATGCATAAATAACTCCTGTGATGCATCACTACCCTGGGCAGTGCTAATGGGGAAGCTACATCCTTTTCTGCAGGGCTTCCTCATCTATTTGTGCATTTACAGAATACAGGCTTTAACAGGCCTTAGGTTTCTCTGGGATTAGGTGGTGGCCCAGCAGCCACTGGGCTGTCAACTGCTTCTGCAGGTGTCTGCATTTTAAGTCCTGTGATACTCACATGCCCAAGCCCATCTTGGATCATATCAAAGAGGCTAATTATTTTGAGCCTGGTGCTGAAAAAGAACAACAAAATCCATCTCCTTCCCCTCCAAAACAACGAGTAATTTAAGAGGTGCCAGTGGGAGGAACTAGTGAATTCTTCATTTTGGGTTGTTGCTATAGCAATGCACTCAATATTTACACTTGTGAGCTGAAGGGGAGCTCTGTTATGTGGTTTATTCCCTTGTACATTGGCCAGCCATCACAAAGCAATATCTCATTCACTGGAGTGTAAAGAAAATAATCTTGTCTACTACCTGAAGAGTTAAGGACACTTTAGAAAAAGCTGAAGAAGGTTGATATGTTTGTAGTGTTCTTTTGTATACAGCAGATGAAAACAGAGCATGATGATTATTAACAAAAATAATTTGTTTGCATTTAGTTACACCAGAGAATGAAAGACAGTAGGAGTTAATAATGCAGAAACTTCCAACTATATGTGTGCATATTTTCCACAAACCTGACTGATTTCTGTTCAGTACAGCTTTCTTACGTTTCATCTCCACAGAGGTAGCTCTACTGCTAACTTATACGTTAGTGATGGGACAACTGCAAACCCTCGTGCAGCTCCACAGACAGTTGAAAACAATTAGTAATGGAAATTGCTTTACTCCCTTCAGAATTCTTGCCTTACTGAAGAATATCTAAACTACCACAGGAGCTTGACCCCTACATATCGATGGGCCCTGACACTATCCACCTGAGGGTGTTAAGAAAGCTGGCTGACATTGTTGCAAGGTTTCTCAGTGTAGATGGGACAAGTGGTGGACATTGTTCACTTGGATTTCTCAAAGGCTTTCAATATGGTTTGCCACAGCCACTTCCTAGAGAAACTGGTGCATTATGGTCTAAACAAGTGGGGTGTGTGTGGTGGTTGGGGAACTGGCTGACAAGCCGCATTTAGAGGTGATGGTAAATAACTCCAACAGGTGACTTGTCACTAGTGAGGTCTCCCAGGGATCCACATTGTGCCTAATGCTTTTAGTATCTTCATAAGTGATCTGCAACATATTGTACCCTGACCAAGTTCTCTGACAATACTAAACTGAGTGGAGAACTGGACACTTCAGAGGGGAGAGCCACCCTGCAGGATAACCTGTATAAATCAGAAGAGTGAGTTAACAAGAACCTGATGAAGTTCTACAAGGACAAGAGAAAGGTCTTGCACCTGGGAAAAGCCAATCCAGGAGTGAAGCACAGAATGGGATCTACCTGGCAGGGGAACAGCTCTGTGAAAAGGGACCTGAGGGTCCTGGTGGACAACAAGCTCCGTATGAGCGAACAGTGTGCAGCTGCAGTGAAGAAAGCCAACAGGATGTTGGGTTACATCAAAAAGAGCATCACCAGCAGAGATAAAGATGTCACTATCCTACTACTTGGCGCTTATTAGGAATACTGTGTTCAGTTTTTGTTCCTGCTATACAAAACCAATGTGGACAGTCTGGAGATGGTTGAAAGAATTTCTACAAAGATGATCCAAGGACCTTGAAGCCTGCCTTATAAGGTAAGGCTGCAAGAACTGGGTTTGTTCAGCTTCAAGAAAAGAAGGCTTAGGGGAGACCTTATCACCATGTTCCAGTATTTAAAGGGTGGCTATGAAGAAGATAGAGACTCCCTTTTTACAAGGAGTCACATGGAAAAGATGAGGGGTAATGGGTGCAAGTTACTTGTGGGGAGATCTTGACTGGACACAAGAAGAAACTTTTTCACAATGAGAACAATCAGCCATTGGAATAACCTCCCCAGGGAAGTGGGAGATTCCCCAACATTGAACACTTTTCAGATCTGGCTGAACAGGGTGCTGGGACATCTAGGGCATGCTTTGTTAAGAAAGGTTGGACAAGAAGATCCTTGAGGTCTTTTCCAACATGTTATGATGGAGTGCAGTACTTTTGCAACAAAGCAGACTTGTTTTCAATTCTGCTGCTTATCTGGAGAAATATTTCATTCTGCTTGAATTTTATTTTGAAACTTGGCTGGAAAGTCAGTGACAGAATGAGAAATAATGCAAAATGTTTGAGAGAAAATAAACTGGAATAAGGTGGGAGCAGGCTACTTTGATTAGATATTCAAAATAAAGTAGCACAGGATTCTCACCCCTGAAAAAAAAAATTTTCTTAGCACGTTTCCTTTGGAATATACACTGAACAGCTGTTACAACTCTATTATGAAAACAAGCTTAAATGAAAACAGTGATTTTTGCTGTGTGCCAGTAAATGACACATCACAAACTTTGGTGCAGGATGTTGGTAGAGGAAGTCAATTCACACACACTCCTTTGGGAATATAAACCCAATTCTCATACTTCGTATCTTGTTTCCTTGCTTCCAAGTGAGAATAAGCACTCAGTCCGTTCCTGTTTGAAAGCCTCTGAAGCTCTTTCACAATACCAGGAAACACAGCCTACTTTCAGTTCTGCAAGACAGAAGAGCAAGTCTTATTTGGTATAGTAAGGTGACAGCAAACAAATAGCATTGTCTTAATACCCAAATGTAAGTATGAAGCCACAGTTACCCAGTTTTTGTAGATCACTTTTGGGGCATTAGGAATGGAAATCCCTCCCTCAGTGGGCCAGCTCTGGACATGCTTATAAGGACTTCTCTACCAGGGGAACAACGCCAAGCAGCTGGCTTTGGGTTCTCTGGGTAGGCAGAAGTTGAGAAGACACTTTCTGTCAGTTTGGGTACAAGAGCATGGATACATCCTCTTCCTGTCAAGACTATGCCAGTGAAGACACCTTCAACTCTGTGTGCCGCCAGCCACCTACCAGTTTCCCCACTGAAAGGACAGTTGCTCTCCACAGGATGAGCTCATCACTTCCCTAAATTAGCCAAGTCAGAAAGAACTAAATCACCAGAGACCTCCCATTTGATCCAATCCTGCCAGTTTTTGCTTAGGTGTGTTAAGACAGGCTCACACAAACAACTGCATTAGCAGGTAGGTGTCAGGGGTCAGTGCAAGCTACTGGGCACAGGCCAGGTAGGGCAGCAGGTGCTCACGAGCCAGCAGGACCATACCTTCTTCTCTCCTCTTTCATGAGGTGCAGTTCCACCACCCACCAGAAAGCCAAACTTAAGGAGGGCTGATACCCCAGCTGGCACCCTGGCTTGGTCAGAGTCCAGCAATTGCTGGGTAAAGCTGCAGCCATGAGAGAGTTCTCAAGGCAGAGTGGGAAATAAAGAGGGCAAGACAAAGTCGAGGTCAGCAATGCAAAGTCAGGGCATGATGTACCTGCAACAAAGCTTGGGGAATGGCTGCTGCCAGGTAGCAGAGAGAGCAGTTCTTTCTGCTGGCATAGCTACAACAAGAACTGGCCATGGTCAAATCCTAAGTCTTCAACTAACCTGGACTTCCTTCCCAAGCAGATACAGCCTAAGGGAAACATCTTTTTTTTGTTAGAGCACTCTGATGAGTAAGCAGAATGCAAAAGGGTTCTACTGTGCAGCCCAGCACAGCCATTTCCTTTGCCCAGGTGTGCTCCTCCCCAGTAAATTCTCACCCAGGTTGAACCCTCTATTAGGAAACCAGATGAGAAACTTACAGTGTTCCCTGTAATAGTGGGGAGTGAGGGTTTAACTTCTACCTTGATAGGGTATATAGAGGAGCATGTTTGCGTATGGAAAATTGTTCTTCAAGGGAGACGAGTTTCAAAGCTTAATAGCCGATTTTTACTGATTGTTCCGCTAGACAGACTCTTGATCTGTCGTTTAAGAACATGTTATCTACTGCTTTATTGCAGACTTCTTCCCACACAGTGAATTCTCATCAGCTCACAGAAGCAGTGTGTTCCTCATCAAGTCTGGGTTTTTTAATGAGCTTTAATAGGCTTTGCTTCTTTACCCAAACCTCATCCCCAGTGCCTCCTCCACAAGCTCTATCAGGGTAAAAAGGAGTTTCCTTTTCAAATCAATTCAGTTAGCACAAACTCCTGAAAACTGGAAGTACCAAAATCAATTTGGACTCTATACAACATTTACAGTATTAGTTACAATGTGTGGTTTTCAGCAATGCTCAGGCATGTATTTCCATGCTCTTGCAAGCAGGCCATAATCTCTGTGAAATTAAAGATGAGATCCTGTCCTGGAACAGTATTACTCTCTGGAATAGAAGAGAGTACGATACTGTAAAGGACTGAGTGCTGTTTCACTTGCAGTAAGCCTCTGCTGAATTACAACTCATTAGAACATGCCCTCAGTCTGTGTCATTTAGATGAAACTTGCTTGCTGTTCCTGTTCTTCTATACTTCTATACGTTCATTTTTATCCTTGCTCTTGCGTCATTTTCAGTAATACATTACTATCCACTTCTGTGGTGTTCTTCTATTGAAAAAGAACTATTGAACTTCATAAAGTCTGACTCAGACAAACACACTGTTATACTTTATATAATAGCCCAAAGACACAGGCTCACTAAAGTGGATACAATGCTATATAGACATGCTAGACAGAAAAAAAGATTAAAAATCACAAAGTCTGTTCCACCAAGAAGGCTGTTGTCAACAAATTTACTTCATTTTCAATTGTCTATCTCTTGGTGCTTTGTACTGGCCCCATAGAGGAGCAGGAGCTCCCTAAGCCTCTGATCCCACCTCAGTGGCTTCGCTCAAATCCTTCGTCATCATTCTCCTTGGAAGCAATGGCTCTTCCATACACAAGTGGGGATGAAGCTGTTGCCTTGTCTACTGTTATCTCACTTCTACTGGGTAACCTTTTTCAAAATGTTTGTTTATTATCTTGTCTTAGTCTCTATACACGAATTTTCAACTGGCATTTGTTTATTTGGATGGCATTTTGCATACATTTTGCATTGTGATGAAGATGTAGACAGTACCAAAAGAAGAAAAAAACATCCCAATAAGAGGAGGCAAAATAAAAGCACCTCTACTTGAATGATGCTAGCTGCTGTCAGTATACGATAACTCTTTAGCTCCAAAGTATGAGATTTGCTAGACAAATCTGGCTATTTGGTTCACGTATTGTAAACATGAATTAATAAGCTCAGTGCCACATTCATTGTTAGTTGCAGCTCTTGGCTAGATGTGAACAGAGATTAATCATGTTCTGTATACCGAGCTCAAACAGCTCAATACACTGATTCATCAAACAAAAGTGCTTGATTAATATTCAGGAGACTTTAAGTGGGTTAAGAGACTAGTATAAAAACAACAGGCAAAAATGGAACAACAGAGCAAAAATGGAAAAGCTTTTGTGTTATCACCTCCCTTCCTGGTTCCAGCACCCAGTGAAACCAGGCTACTCATGGTGTCAAGGACTGCTTATTGAAATATTTTTCTTCTATGGAATAACTAGTTCCATAAATTTGGATCTGTAAAGAGTATGGGGGTGTGGGGAACAATAAACCAGATAAAATCTTCCATACCTGTCTGTTACAAGAACCCCTGACCCTTCAGTACAGTTAAACAGAACACACTCATCCTGCCAATACCTGTATCTCGCACTGACACAGGTTACTCAGAAACACACTGAGTGGGTTTCTGCCTGAAACAAACTTTAAGCATAATGCTAAACAGGATCTATAAATAAGCAGTCATCCCAAGGGTTCAGATTTGTCCTTCTCCCCGTTTCCAGACTGCTATTAGTCTCTACATTGCTCGTTTCATCTTCAGTCAGTAAAGAAGGAGGGGAGAAGGTGCTCCACGTGCCAGAGCAGAGACTCTCCTGCAGCTCTGGGTGCAGACCATAGTGAGGCAGCTGTGTCCCTGCAGTCCACGTAAGAACCCAGGCTGGAGCAGGTGGATGCACCAAAAGTGATCCCATTGGAAGACCATGCTGGAGCAGGCTCCTGGCAGGACCTAAGGCCACATAGGGAGAGGACATGTTTGCTGGGAGGACTTGTGACCCTGTGGAAGTGACCCATGCTGGAGCAGTTCATGAAGAAACACAGCCCATGGGAAGGACTCATGTTGGAGTAGTTCATGGAAGACCTTGAAGAGGGGCCCCACACTGGAGCAGGGCAAGAGTGTGACGAGTTCTTTGCCTCAGGAGGAAGGAGCGGCAGAAACAACATGTGATGATCTGCCTCATTCCCTGTCCCCTGTGCCACTGTGGGGGAGGAAGCAGAGAAAACTGTGAGTGAAGTTGAGCCCAAGGAGAAGAGAGGGGTGTGGGAAAGGTGTTTTAAGATTTGGGTTTATTTCATCATCCTACTTTGATTTGATTGATAATAAATTAAATTAATTTAGCTGAGTCTGCTTTGCCTATGACAGAAATTGGTAAGTGATCTCGCTATGACCTTATCTCAACCCATGAGCCTCTCTTTATGTTTTGTCTCTCCTGTTCAGCTGAAGGGAGGGATAGAAAAACTTTGGTGGGCACCTGGTGTCCAGCCAGGGTCAACCTGCCACATACTTAAAGCAACACATTATGCCTAACTCTTGCTTTACAGTCCTCAGCTTGCAAGAAACAGAGTTTCCTTATCAGAACTGTAATTTCTCAGCTGTCATTACCAGTGAGAATTGGATCTCTCAGTATTAAGTGAAAAAAACACAGATTTCTGACTCAGATGCGTGGTCTTACATCTTAAATGTTTCAACACAGATATTGAAACTCCATGGTACGAGAAACAGATTATCTGGAGAGATGTCACCAGGACTACAGCCATGACTTCACATGCTCCTGCACCACCACCTTAGCCTTTGACATACCCCTCTTCTTACAGATTTACATTACCCAATCACAAGTTGAATTTGCTATCATTTGTATAAACTTCACACAAAAAATTCAGAAGTAGAAGGCATCAAAATTAAGGCCTACCTAAAAACAGCTTACCAGCAGTTGGTGGCCTTAGAGAAGGGCATAATATTAAAGTCATTTATTGCAGTGATTTGTCTTCAGATAAAAAAGCTGAACCTCCCATACTGACTTTTCAATGTAAGAATGCTTTGGCTAATCTAGTTTCTGTTGTTCATACTTTCATTATACGAACAGAAGTCTTCGAAGTTAAATAACAGCTTTTTGCAAATTTTGACTGAAAGAGCACTAATAACCTATCTTAGTGAATTCCTCAGTCTTTTCGCTTCTGTTTCATGCCTTCCCTGTCCCTGTAACCTTCTGATTACAGATGCCACTTTTCCTTCACCTAGCCAAAAACACCTGCCAGAACCATCTTTTGTCCCCAAACTGGCATCCAGTTATTGCTCACTCAGATGCTTAGAGTTCTTTTCTTGTTATCCATACCCAATTTTTTTCTGAATCTATTCAAAAAGGCAAACCAAATACTGGGCTGCATTAGGAGGAAGACGGCCAGCATACTTAGGAAAGGTGTTACTCCCACTCTGTTCAGCACTAGTGAGGCTGTCCTGAGATACCAAGCCTAGTACTGTGCCTCCCAGTTGGAAAGGCATGTGGAGAAATGGGAAAAGGTCTTACAGAGAACAAATACGATGGACAGAGGCTGTGAGCAGGTGCTCTGCAGGGACAGGTGGAGTGATCTGAACTGGTTAAATTTGTTGAGAGGAGACTGAGGAATGTGTACAGCTAGCTACTTATAAAGCAGTACCAAGACTATGGAGCCAAATGCCCCCTGGTAGTGACAAATGGTACAACAGGAAGCATCAGTCACAAACTGTTCCTTCAGAGGTTCAGTTTGGAAGAAACTTCTTCACTAACAGAATAGTGAAGCATAAGAAAAGGTTGTGCAGAGACACTGTGGCATCTCCTTTGTTGGAAGCTTTGAAGACCTAGCTAGGAACAACCACAGCTGATCCAAGGTCAGCAATGTTCCTGGCTTTGAGCAGGAGGTTGCTCTAGATGACATCCAATACAACTATTTATGATCTGTGATGCGAATAATCTATGCCAGCATCAGCCATCAGTCAGCTAGAAAGCTTGTTTCAGCTCCTAGGGAGCAGATAATGCTATGAGCCACAAACCCCCCCCAGCTTAGCTTTAGTGATAGACTCTAGAGTCCATGGAATGAAACAGCGGAACAGAGAGAATTAAGGTTGAAAAATATTCATGGTGTTAACAAACATCTCAACACTTTGTCAGCTATTTACTTTCATGTTTCTTATAGAAAGGTAGAGAAATTTATCTTTTTCTTTTTTTCTTTTTTTAATTCCTTGTTCCACTTCTTTAAAATTTTGACTCGTGATTTGTCTTTGCCAACAGGCTGCCTCGCACAGTTCCTTTTGATGAAGATATTAGGGTGATTAAATACTTCTTTGTAGAGATTTGTGCTTTCTTTTGTTTTCACATCAGGCAAGCTAACACACTGTAGTGTAAGTACTTGTCATGTTTTAAGCCTAGCCAGCAACAAAATACAATGCAGCAGCTTGCTGCATCCTGTGGAATGGGGACAAGAATTGAAAAAACGTAAAATCCCATGGGTTGACATGAGAGGAGTTTAATAATTAAAAGGAAGTAAAATATAATAATAATATAACAACAGCAACAGCAATAATAATAATTGGAAATGGAGGAGAAAAAAAGAAAAAAAAACCCACAAGAAAGAATACATCCCTCTCAACCAAAAAAAAAAAAAAAATCAAAACCCACAAATGATGCACAATACAATTGCTCAACACCTGCTGACCGATACCCAGCCTGACCAGAGCAGTGATCTGGGCCTTCCAGGTAACTCCCCCCGAGTTTATAAACTAGGCACAACGTGCTGTGATATGGAATACCCCTTTCGTTAGCTTGGGTCAGGTGTCCTGTCTCTGCTTCCTCACAGCTTCCCGTGCCCCTCCTCACTGGCAGAGCACGAGACTGAAAAGTCCTTGATTGGAGTAAGTGCTATTTAGCAACAACTAAAAACATTTGTGTGTTATCAGCATTGTTCTCTGACTAAAGCCACAACACAGCACTGCACCAGCTACTAGGAAGGAAATCAACTCTATCCCAGCTGAAATCAGGACAGTAATAGCCACACGTGCTCTTTTTATAGGCTGGATTTATTGGGGAAAATCTTCTTCTTCCTCTGTCTCTATTTCCTCAGGCTAATACAACATATGTTCTGGATTATTTGATGGAAATCAAGTATTACTCTTCAGTCTTTTTCAATAAATTGTTCAGCTTTCGGCCCTGCTGTACAACCTTCACCTCACTGATGTTACAGGAAATTCAGCCAACAGCCAGAAATTGGACAAAACAGGAGAACTGAAGCAGCTAGATCAACACTGGAGCAGTAAACCAAATTAGAACATGTTCAACTCATTCTATAGGTTAATAGACACAGCTGTGGTGGGTTGCTCCTGGCTGGACACCAGGTACACACTAAAGCTGCTCTATTCCTCCCCTCCTCAGCTGGATACAGGAGACAAAACATAAAGAAAGGATCACGTTTTGAGATAGTTATCTATTACCTTCACAGGCAAAACAGATTTGTCTTGGGAAAAAAAGAAAAGATCAATCAAATCGGAGTAGGATAATGATAAATGCCCCCAAATCTTAAAACACCTTCCCCCACCCCTCCCTTCTCCCTGGGCTCAACTTCCCTCATGATTTTCTCTACCTCCTCCCCCATAGCAGCAGAGGGGAACAGGGAATGGGAGTTGTGGTCAGTTCATCACACATCTTCTCTGCCACTCCTTCCTCCTCAAGTGGAGGACTCCTCAAACTCTTCTCCTGCTCCAGTGTGGGATCCCTCCTATAGGAGACAATCCTCCATGGACTTCTCTAACTTGAGCCTTCCCACAGACTGCAGTTCTTCATGAACTGCTTCAGCATGGATCCCATCCATGGGGTACAGTCCTTCAGGAACAGACTGCTCCAGCATGGGTTATCCCCCGTAGCAGGATAGTTGCAATAATCCACCAGCTGTCTACAGAATTGAGCTCCTTTAATATAATGACTTGTGACCCCGTGTGTGTCAGGTGGATATCTGCTCCTCTGTGGATCTCCGTGGGCTGCAGGGCACAGCCTGCCTCACCATGGGCTGCACCATGGAATGCAGAGGAATCTCTCCTCTGGTGCCTGGAGCAGCTTCTCCCCTCCTTCACTGACCTTGTGTCTGCAGAGCAGTTTCTCTCACATATTCTGGCTCCTCTCCCCACCTGCAATTGCTCCTGTGCAGTACCTTTTTCACCTTCTTAAATACATTATACCAGGGGAGCTACCACCATTGCCGATAGGATAGGCCTTGGCCAGCAGTGAGTCCATCTTGGAGCTGACTGGCACTGGCTTTATTGGACATGGGTGAAGTTTCCAGTAGCTTCTCACAGAAAGCACAACTGTAGCTCCCACCACCACCAAAACATTTCCCTGCAAACCCAATACAAGAGTAAATAAAAAATGGACTGCCATTGCATCCTCCTAACAACATGACTGTATTAGATAACACTGCGTAAGAATTTCCAGTAAGTAAGGGTAATATTCAAGCCCCACGAGTAAGTGCTCGAAGAATGGATTATATGTCAACAGATAAGCAGTGGTCTGATCTACCAGCTAAGGTAGCAATGCTAAAGTAGATACTCTGCACCTTGATAAGCAAATGTGAGTAAGATTTCTAAACACATGAGAAATGTGATACACCAGCACCAATCAAAACTGCCCTTTTCAGCAACATTTTTACAAAGTAGTATTTTAATCATTTTTTAAGTTTCTTTAAACTGGGACTGGAGTTATCTCAATGCATCTAGAAGCCTAACATTTACTGCGGTTTTTAAGAAAATACGACAAGCATACTTCTGCACATTTAACTATGTAATACTCCGGTCACTTTCAGCTTAAATTTAATTTAACTCAAGTATTAGGTTCCCAGAACATTATGACAATACTGAAATAAATACTTCCAAGATCAAAACTGACTGAAATCACAGAGAGGATTAAATGGCAAAGCATCCTTTTCTTCTCCTCTACATACGTTGTTCACCTGCCCCTGCTCTGAATACTTGGCCAACTATATTGGCATTTCATGTTGCTTTTTTCTATGCTATTTGGCATTGCACTTTTCTGCTAGAGTATTTTTTTCTTATCTGGCCTAAATGTGAGCCTGTGCCTGGGCTCCATTATATAGAAGGAGATCAACTCTGTAGACAGCTGGTGGATTATTGCCACTATCCTGCTACGGGGGATAATCACGAAATGGTTAATGGTCTGGATTTACAGTCTTGCAAAGATTTTTATGTAAGAAGAAGGTCAGAATTGTAAAAGTTATTTCCAGATACATTGATGGAGTTAATTCCCTCTCTGCAGCTGAGTTTTCCCTCTCAGGTATGCTTCCATGGTAACGTATTCTTAGCTACAGCAAGGGTGAAGTTAATCTCAGAAGTTTAGCTTTCCATTTGCTAATTTTCTGCACTGAATCTTATTTGAGATTCTAGTAGTGCATAATACAAGTCTTACTTTTACTTTCTGATCTATTTCTAATTATCTTCTGTTTCAAGTAGCATTTTTAAAAAAGACTGCTGTACAAAAGAGACTAGTATTAAGAAAAACAGTTTTCGAATGAATATGAAGTTAAAGACAAAAAGTGAAATTAGATTAAATCATACTTTACAGTTAATGCACCACATACATTTAATAGTAGTGGAGGGACATCAGTTGAGTTACAATAAGTAGATAATGCCTTGAAAAAAGAAAGACTGTGCACAATCAGATGTTAAAGCATATTCTGGTATCAGCATTTGTAAAAAATTTCAACCAACACCTTATTGCTCACATCAAGGCAATTCTTTTTTATTGGGAGGACTTCCACAAGTTCTTTGCTAAATAGCCTTGGTAATAAGTGAACTGTATGATTTTACTATTGAAAACAGAATATTGTGCGAGGTCTCTGAGCACGCATCAGTGTTGATGTAGAACATCCAGAAATAACTGGATAGTATAATACTTATTAAAATCATTAAAGATGTTTTATAACTGTCAGTCTAACAAATTAGAAAAATCTAATCTGTTCAGTTTTTTGCACATTTTATTTATTTTACAGGCCTTCTAGGTGGAGCCTATGATTGATTGCAACTGCTTTCCTTCTAAAGGACTACACTCCCAGCACTAGCATAAATGAACACTTGCATTATGTAAAATGTGATTTTGGTTTATTCAAAAGCTTTCTAATTCTGGAGAATCTCAGGTTAGCATCAATGTAGTTAAATCAATTAAGTCATGTAGAATATAGGGAATTTTCACAAAAAACATTTTTGAGGAAATTTCCCAACACTTTATAGGAACTCTGCAGCAGAATGAGGATCTCCAGAGAGATATTCAGCAGTATCTTTAACAAAAAACTTTTTTCCTTCTTGCCTTACTGTAGATGGTTTTCAAAATAAACATCAAATGTGAACTGCAACTGACAGATCTTTTTTATTGTAACTCCCTTTTTTGTATTCTAAACAGGTGCACAACAAGCCTGTGGTCCTACTGAAAGTAGGATTTGACCAGTTTATTTTAATAACTGTATATAAGGATCCATTGGATTAGAATGGACAATCTTCTTTTTTCTGGTACTCTTAACTTATAAGCACTTGATGTTATGTAAGTATTGTCACTTCTCAATATGTAAGTATGAAAGAGAAAACCACTTGTCTATTTTGGTTCCAAAGACAGCCTTCCAAACATGAACACAAGTAAATGTTGAAGTCCATTTATTTAAAGAATTATTCTCCTCCCATCCCCTCACTTCAGTTGACCTTACATGGCTTTCTTGGGTAATCTGAGATTGAGCATTACAATTGTGAAAGGTAATTCATTTCAACCATATTTAACAGCTAAGCAGAAAAGCAGTTTTTAGGCTCTTGGTACATTATATTACTAATGGATTTTCATGTTCTTAGGTATAAGTAATTGAATTTCCCAGTACAATTTAGAACTGTAATAACCATATCAAAGGATAACTACTTAAAAATGAACAAAAATGCATTACACACATACTCTTTTCATTTTTACAGATTTGGTTAAACCTTCTCCCTGCCTCTCCATTTATTTGGTCACTTAAAATTGTATGCTTATGTAAAAAAAGGATATATCCATTTATTGTAGTTAAATCTGTGTCAGCTGTATGAAAGTGCTTAATAAAAGGCAGCAAAATAATCTTTGTGAAGTTATGAATTCCAGTAAGTAAAAAATAAATAAATAATTTCTCCCCTTTTGCTTCCTTCTTTTCTCCTTCTCAGCCTTTCTCCCAGCAGGAGCACTCCAAAATACATTTCAGGCCCAAGAGAATACACTGTAGTTTCCAGAACAATTTGATGTAATAAGCAAAGTGGATGGAATAAGAAAAGAAGCATGCAATTTAACAAAGATTTCACCAGCAAAGTCTCTTAGCAGAAGCTTGGAGCTTTATCAGTAATAGGAGTTGTAAGTTCTAGATTTTCTCATACACAATGTCATTGTGCTAGTGCAGCTCTCTTAATTATGTCTACAGTTTTAAGAGCAAAAGGAATGTGTCGACAAACTATTCTATGATTCTATAATTCGATGATTCTATACATGACAAAAATAACAGTGGATGCTTGTAATCATTTTGCAGAGGTTTGTTTTGTTCAGCCAGACTGAGGTATTCCAAGCATCTATATTCTATTTAATAAAGTCAACTTTCAGTATGCAATACTCCTTTAAGGAACACCTCCAACAGATCTGTCTCTTCAACAAGCTTTTACAAAATTCCTTTAGGCGACTTGACAAAAAAATACCCACAAGGTTTTCCGAAGAATGCTTACTGGAACATCAGAGATGTGGTCAATCAGTTTTCTACTTGTTTGCTATGGAAAATGATTCTTGACTTTCTGATCACTAGGCTTGAGAAATCAGTCTTTTAAGAGAATCTCAAAACTTTGAGGAGGAAGGCAACAGGGCATTTTTTTCTCATAGTGGACTATAAAAAGACAGAATTTCATATCAGTATTTTTCAGTATCGCTCTGCAAAACAGTAGCTGTTTAATAGCTATCCTCTGCCTGTTTTCTCATTTGAGGTGACTGATGATACCAAATACTAGCAGCAAATGTTTTATTAGTGGGCTTTTTTTCTTTGCAGCCAGTTCAGGGGTGATACTGTTCAAAAGCAGAACAATTACTCTCCAGTAGTTTGGGTATTCTGAAATGCAGACTCATAGAGTCAAAAGGGCAATTGTATCTGGACATTTGAGTCTGAAACCTTAGGAGTTGCAAAGCTGTAACGTGGTCTGACAGCACTTCCTTTAGGAAGTGTAATTACTGGCCTTTTTCTTCCACAGCAGGGAAACTGTTTTTTCAGCTTGTGTCACCATGCATCAGCCACACTATTTCCGTTCTTCTTCAGCCAGTAGTTGAAAAAACAATTTTCTTTTTTTTTTTTGCTGTCTACTTACATGTGCTCAGTGACTGCAATTCAGTTGAAAAGGCAACTCACATGTACAAATGATGGTCAATCAATCACTGAAGCCATTGATAAGAAAACAACAGGAACCTGTTCTCCCATCCTGATTTTTAAATCACAGTCATAAAATCATGTGTCAGATACCTCTTCCAGATCAAGCAACTCATGTACTTCTTATGTCGGACGCTAGAGCAGCAGCCCAGATGTGCTGGAGACAAGTCCCTCACACCCCCTAAGCTGGCATGGAAAGAAGTTAGGATGGCATTTTCCCCCTGATTCTGGATGGTTTCTCTCTGACATATGAGGAGAAAACACACCCATTCCCGCTGTCAGAAAGTGGGAAAACATCAGCTGACCACAGCCAGAGTGTATTCCCAGTGGAATAACGAGTTGCGTATTGTGGACTTTGTGAGTATTACCCAGGCAAGAGAAGAGAAAAGATGGTGAGCTAGAACAGCTGATTTGCTTAAGAAAGATTTACCAGACTCCATTCACCAGTCAAAAGCAGAGTTGCTTTCTCCTTAAAGTCCTTTCCAGCAGGATGCAGTTCAACACCTTTTACTCACACAACACTCATGCTGGCCTTTACTGCATGAGGGGCACAGGGGACCATGGGCTGGCAATATCCAGGTGAGGTGATGGCACAGCAGGTGCCCGGGCAGGCTGGTCAGTCAGGGAGGACAGTGGCCAAGGCAACTCCCAAGCCTGAGGTGAGTCCCCCACCAAAGCCTCTCCTGGCTACTCTTCAGCTGGCTCCTGTCTGGCAGCCACAGCCTAGGTCCTGCCATAGAGAGGAGGCAGAGCCCACTGCAGCCTGTAGGGCCCTTCCCCGCCTGGAGAAGTTTGGCCATGTCCATGCTGCTCTCGGTCACTAATGGGTGAGTGCCTGTGAGAGTCCCCAGGGTATAGCTCAGACAGGGAAAAGAAATGAGAGTAGTCTAATTCGCAACACCATGCCTTAAGTCCAGATAGAGCTAGAGTATGAAATGGCAGCTGCTCAGAGGGACTGAGACAAAGGAGGAAGAGATTTACATTTAACTGAAAACTTAAACAAAACAGGCTTGAGAAAGCTGTGTAGTAGCTTTTCACAGTTAAGGCTGTGGCTAGCAGTGCAACTGTGATCTCCATGGACATAAAACGCAGAGATCATATTCTTGTCAAAACTAGCCTGTTAATATAAGCAGTTAGAAAATAATGAACCAAAACCCCAAAACCTAAACCACACACTACAAACCTACATAAAAAAGTCCTTTTTTAAAAATTATTTTTATCAAGAGTAGGCTATATTTCTGTTTGCTGAGATGATTTTAAGCTAGCCAGTTTAGGAAATGCGGGCATTTCAGCTGCAAACTTTGTTGGCCTTCTTGTTGCCACAAAATCCATCAGAGATCTGGGTAGCCTGGACTGAGTCTCAGCAGCCACTGGGCAAGTGACTTGTGTGAAGGATGTCACAACTCCATTGATGTCCTTGGTGCAGGAAGAACATGCAAAGTACAGGAGTCTCACAGGAAGATTAAAATTTCATAGATTTAGTTGTAGCTTTTTGGCGACACTTCAGAAGAACATATCAATTCTGTTGCAGAAGGATTCCTTTTAATCTCCCCTCCTGCTTTTGACCTATGTGGTAAGGAGTAAATCATCCATAGCCCTGAATGACAATTGACACCTTGGAGCTACTGAACCTGAAATAATTAGTTTTTGTGAACTGACCTATGTTGCCATGTGAGCAGGCTTACAGATTCAAACTATTATGAAGGCAAGAGGATTTAGCCTGTGGAACTGAACTCCAGCAAATGCTGGTCTCAATGAGAGTTCGTTACCATCATCACAGTTTGTCAGCAACAGTCACACTTTGACTGCCAGAATGAAAGAAAGTAGCTGGAATCACCCATGCTGCAGTGCAATGAAAATGAACATTAATAAAGCTGATACCATCCACGGTTACTAAAGGCAGCCTTTGCTCCTACAAACTTCATGTTTACTATCAAGTCATTGTAATGTACCCAAGAGATAACACACCTCCTGCAGAGACTGAAAGGTGAATTACAGTCCGGGTTTCCAGTTCTCTGTTTAGACTAATTCCTAAGCTAAATTTACTGAAGTTCACCCAGAGCATCTATTCAAGGTAAATATGTAGCACTAACTTGGAGAACCAATATCAACTTTGTACCTTTGATCACGAAATTTTAAAGTTATATCCATTTTACTGCACATAATTTCCTTTCACCCACAACACAGCTTTTCTGGTTTTATACCTTCCCAGATACAGCTGTATTCCAGAACTGCTCTGTGATTATCCAGCTTAATGTTTATTCATTGTGAAAGAAACTGTTTTTTTGCCAAAATCTGCTTCACAGGCTTGAAAAATTCCCAAATACATTCCTTATCCATTCTGAGAGGGATGGGATACTTCCTATCTCAGCTCAGCATGTTCAAGCCATAGCTAGGAAATTCTTTTGAAAATATTAGACATCTGGCTAGCCCAAATATTGTACACATTTGAAGAAAATTCTCATAGCTTTGGAGTCAGAGTGGTGTTTGAAGTTTTAGTAGAAAGTATTTTCCTCTCCCCTGAGCTAGCAGTCATCAAGCTCTACAAGAAAGAACATACAGGAAAGAATAATAATGAAAATTCTTTTTCCTGAAAAATTGATACAAAGTTTTCTTTGAACAAGGGAAGGTCTTTTAAAATTAAAAAAATAAAAAGCAACAACCAAACCTCAAACCCAACTACTTGCCATTACTAGCTGTGTCAGACAGTTGTAAGCTATATTTATTCACATGCACTGTAAGTTTTAGATCTACAAAAAAACCCAGATGATAGGCTGAGATTAATCATTTAGATCAACCTTGTCAAATGCTGAGGTTTACATGGGACATAGATGTATAGATAAGCCAGAGCAAATGTACAGATTTTTTTAAGTTATAAAGTAGTCCAAATGTTATACCTGTTGGCTATAACTACATAATTTAGAGTGCCGAAGGGTTATGATTTGGAGACTTGGAGAAGTGATTTTAGTTCAAGTCAGTTTCAGCTATCAAACAGCTAGGTTTCCTACAGAATACTTTTCTGATCCGTACGTCTATGCCTTTGGAGCCTGAGCAGGCAGACAGCTAGGAGCTGATAATGACAAGGAACATCATAACTTTCTCATTTACTAATATGTGGGGGTTTGACACAGATTACCTGGATTAATCTGAGAGATATACATCCAGTGCAGGAACGCAGGGAAAGTATTTATGCAGTGGGTGTTTGTGCTGGGGCAGAGTTCATTTTCTTCATAGCAGCTAGTATGAGGCTATGTTTTTGACTTTTGCTGAAAACAGTGCTGATAACAAAGGGATGTTTTAGTTATTGCTGAGCAGTGCTTACACAGAGCCAAGGCCTTTTCTGCTTCTCACACCACCCTTCTCACACCACCCTACTAGTGGGTAGGCTGGGAATGTGCAAGAGCTTTGGAGGGGACACAGCTGGGACAGCTGACCCCAACTGGCTAAACAGGTATCCCATACTATAAAATGTCATGCTCAGAATATAAATCTGGGAGAAGAAGAAGGGGAGGACGTTTGAACTGATGGCATGTCTTCCTCAGTAACTGTTAGGCATGGTGGAGCCCTGCTTTTCTGCAGATGGGTGAACACCTGCCTGTCAATGGGAAGCAGAGAATGAATGCCTTGTTTTGCTTTGCTTGCATGAGTGGCTTTTGCTTTACCTATTATATTGCTTTTATCTCAACCCATGAGTTTTCTCATGTTTACCCTCTTAATTCTCTCGCCTCTCCCATCAGGGGAGAAATGAGCAAGCAGTGATGCAGCGCTTAGTCACTTGCTGCAGTTGACCCACAACAGTATTGACACCTGCAAGGCCTATAGCAGAGTCCTGAAAATCATTTGTCCTCTTGTTATCATGTGACTGAGAACCTCTATCCTTGAGAAATAATATTTTATGAAAGCCACAAATCTTCAATATATTTTAATCTAGTTTGCACTGCACGCCATTGTTCATCTTCTTTGCCGGCTCTTATCTTCTTCATTATTGTCACCACTTGAACATCTAACTAAAGTGGTGTTTAATATTAATCTAGAGGGTTCATCACTTTCCTTGTTATCATATCCTTCAACAGTCAAAAATATATTTTCATCAGAATTAACACTAACAGTTCCTTTAATTGATGTTAGGTATGTTAGGTCACTAATGTAACAGTCTGCATTGTCTTCTCAGTATGGGTTAAGCTTCCTGTATTCATTAACAAACTCTTTTTGAACTGGAGATGTGGGGGGTTCACAGTCACAGGACATTAACCGTGAAGCATTTACTGATTTATTAGGATCATTATGCATCCATCTTTTGTCAGCAAAGTAATATTAGAGGAGCTTTATAAAATCTGCTCAACATACAATTGTAAAGGCAAATCTGTACACAGAAAGAAACAACTTCATTTTAATTCTACTAAACCCAAGAAAATAGGTTCTTACAGGTGTACAAAAGGTATATTCAAATGTGTCAGCAAACTGATTCAGACAAATTTGAACTCATGTTAATTTGTGGTTTGAAATCTATATCTGAGCTGGGTCTTAAGAACAAAGGCAAATCTTAATAGAAGGCATTTCTTATGGTAAACTGACAGATCTATAATCAGCCTCATTGGGCTTCTATCTTCCTGCACAGAGGTGTGACATTTAAACACTACTTAAGAGCTTGTTACCATTCACTAAAATGCTCAACTGTCAAGAAAGACCCACAAAGATATCTAGATTTGCAGATTAGAGCTGCTAAAAGTCTTCTGGCTGGTAGAATTTGCAGTAGCACAATGCTTCACTATGAAGCACAATCAATTGATTCTTAAGTAGCCATTATTTGCGAAGTAGACAGTCTGTTCATTAGTGGAACTGATGAAGAGTGAGATGTTAAGAGAGAGTATTTTACTTCCAGCTTTCAGACCTTCAAGGGAAATATGCAGAGGGAAAGTGAGCCTCCAGAATCTCCATTCCTCATCATTACAGCTATATCCTTAGAAATGCAAAGAAAGCAGAGGAACAGCTTTGATGACTTGCCAAAGGCTGCCTTTTACAGCAATTCTTGCCTCAGATAGTTTAATCATATCATGGTGCTTTTCCTCAGATATCAGTTTGAGAGAAGTCTAGTCATGAGGGTGCAAGAGCATAGGCTTTTAAGCCTTGATTTATCAGAAGTTTGTGATTCTTCCTCATACAGGAAAAATCCTTGTCTTTCAAAAAGTGCAGAACTACGAACACAAGCAACACTACTGTCTTCTAGTAGTGTACTTCTTTCACAGTCCTACACAAAAGTGGAATTGATACTACTTGTGAAGGTTGTCAGGATGTATGAGAAATAGGTTACCCCTTGTAGTGCCCAAATATAACCTCTGCCCTCACCGCAAAACTCCACTGCAATCAGGCTTTGACCCTGAAACTGAAAGTATGGCATTAACAGCTACACTTTAAGAGGATTACTTATCAAAGATGGTAACAGTTAGATTTACTTTTAAAATGTTGATAATTGGTCTTACAGGTTTTATTCTGAAGGTCTTGGTGAGAGAGAATAAAACAGCCAGGTATGGCTTCATTTCTATCACTTCTGCTCAGAAACTGGTGAATGCAAAGGACAGGATAAAGGACCTTTCCGTGTTAAATGTATGACACCGTCATACTCTTGCTCTCCAGGGAGGGAGTTTCAGCTCAGGCAGAAAGATCATTAGACGGAAGTCTTTGTCAATCAGATATTAGCACAGGATTTTTCTCTGTTCCATGAGGTTCTAGAAATTCCTAGTGCTTTTGAATGTCACGGTGACAACATAAGTCAAATTGTAGAATTTGTTTATTTATTTGACAGACTGCTACATATCTCAGAAGTTCAGGCAGAAAGTTAGAAGGCTCATTACAATAATTAAGATCCACAGTCTCAGTAAATTTGAGATACCTGGGGAACTGATCTTTTGGGGTGAGCTTTTGTGTCTTGCTGTCCAGAGCCAACCATTTAGAAAAGGCTGCAACAATCTTTTAATATCGAAAACACTAAACACATATATATTTATATAAATATATATATATTTGGGGGTTGGAACTAGATGATCCTAAGGTCCTTTCCAACCCTAACTATTCTAAACTATTAGGTAACTGAGTTGTTAAGCTCTCAGTCAAAAACACTTTTACCTTTTCAAGCTTGATATATCTCCATTTAAGACAATGAATTTTAAACTCCATTATGACATCTTGAAAATCATAATAATTTCTTCTGGTTATATCTTCTTGTTAACATGTCATCTGCAGAATTTACAGTACTGCCACAGGACTTGCAGCACAATTGTTTTCATTTCAGATTCTTAGAGACCAATGAGGGATACTATCAGCTCCAAATACCATATGACTATAAAAAAGCTCTAACATATCTAAATATTATAGCTGGCAATTTGCACTTTAGATATCAGTTGTGATTTCTGCTGTGTTTGCATCTGTTCATAGCTTTGGCTTCTACCTGTGCTGCAGTTTTCTTTGATTTTATACCAAGAAGTATATGTCAGAAAATATTTACAATTTATTATTTATTTAAGGAATCTTGGCAAGATGAGTTTTTTGGTTGTGGTTTTTTTTGTTGTTTTTTTTTTTTCCAGTTCAACAATGTATCACAAGCCTTCCCTCTGTTCTTGTTAACAGCTAGTTTGAAATGTGAGAATTTGGTTAAAACTGAAGTTTCTTCTCTTTTTTCTTAGTGACACATAGTGGTATATTCCCAGAGGTAGCTGTAAAAATACATCACAACTGGAAGCAAGTATGCTCAGAATAATTTATTTTGTCTGAAATTGGACATGCTCTATGCATTGTAATAATACAATTTTCTTTTCTGGTGTATATTGCATACAATGATGAAATATGTATTGCATTCGATAATCCTAAACAACTAAGTACTTGTCACAGCACTGACAAATCACTGCATAACAGAACATTCAATGCAGCTGCTGGAAGCCTACATTCTCCTGCAGGAATAATAAATAGGTTGCAGATTCATCAACTCAGTAAGCCTCAGATTTTTATTCCCAAGGAGTTTCTTTCAGTAAGACTCAGCGCATCCATTATCCAAACATATTGACCTACAGTTATTACTTCTCCATTAAAAAAAATAAATAAATCAATGACATGACCTTTCTCAGTCTCTTCACACTGAAATACTAGAACGTAAATTCTTACTTCTGAATGAAACAATTGTACCGATGTAGATGATAATCTCTTGCTCTATGCTTGTGACATCCGACCCAGTAAAGACAACAGCACTCTTTCTCTCTAGGACAATGAGCGAAAAATTAGATTCTATTATGAATGAGTAGCTCAATAAATTTATTATTTTCTAAAAGAGGCTCTTGAACCTATGCAGCCGTCTTCTAGAAAAAAAAGATTCATGCTGGTACTCAGCTGCCTTTGAGGATTATTGCTAATTTTGTTTCTGATGGGTATATGTGGTTCTATAAATCAGGCGACAGTACTGCATGACAAATGGAAGATGACCTGTACATTTCAAGGGAATGCATTGGCCATGTAATGGAGTCACTTCTGCCTGGAGATTTGAAGTGCCGCTTGATTAAATCACCTTCAGGCAGACGTGGAGGCTGGAGTTCTACTCCCTCCAAAGCAACTAACAATGCTAATTCTGCAACTGCACAACTTTAAAGCAAAACATTATGTAACTTCACCTCTGTGCTGGCCTTGCACACACAGCTGCCAGCAGACTTCCTTTGAACAAAAGAGCATGTTTTACTCCAATGCTCCCTTCTGTAGTTTTCATACTCTTGACTTCTCTCCCTCAGTACCTCCAGTTTATGTATCTTGCAGCCTCCCTGACCTACCCACAGGCAATCAGTCCTGTCCCCAGCCTCTCTCAAGGACCTGTGGGAAGGGAATTTGTAAGGCTGACATACTTGGACCCTTATTACCCAACACTTGAAAATACAGTCCCTTTCCCTCTCTCCAGTCCTGGAGTTCCCTTATATTCCAACTGTAGCAGCCAATAAGCACAGTCACACTGCCACAGTAGTAGTAAAGAAGTAGTATCACCTGCTTGTCTTTGAAGCCTCGACTTGTTCTGGCAGTAGACTAACCTGCTATTTTCTCCATCACAAGAAGCATGGAAGACTACTTTTGTTCCTTGGCTGTGACAATCTTGGAACCAATGACAGTCCTTGATCTATGATATCTCAGTTATAGGATCAACATTCATGTAGCAATCTTGGACTTAATTGTCTTGGGAGTTCTACTTAAGAAACTAAACACTCCTTAATGTACATCATGATGGATGCTTTTCTTTCCCTTAAAAGCACATGTATGCATAAACCAAGATACATAACCTTGAAGATTTAGATGTTTTCTCAACTGCTGTAAGCATATGAATTGAACGACATCATTAATATTTAGACAAAACCATTCATTTTTCATGCTCTTTGTGATCAAGAAAATCCCCTGATCATACTGAGAAATTCTGGTCTGTAGTTTCTAGTTATGAAGCAGAATTCACAATACTCTATTTTTAAATTGAGATTAACATGAGTTTTGACAACTTTGATAATTTCTCTAGTTATACCACTATTTTTTATGCAGAGCCAAAAATGTGAAATAACTTTCAATCGTAGGTGCATCTCCTAAGCAATAGAACCTTTGAGGTGTGCTTGTACATCATTTCTCAATGTATGGAAAGAAGGGGAAATTAAGTGGTAACAATCAGTTCCTCCCAACACTGTTTCACATATATTTTAGCTACCCTCAGCTTTAAACCCTGACTGATCATTTGCCTAGTTAAGATAATGAAGAAAGAAACTTTGCAGATATTTTTATTTCATGAGAGCAACAGAAGCAAGGACACATTTTAGAATTATAACCAAAATACATTGACTTTTTTTTTCCTTGCCCCCTCCGACCTAATAAAAAATGCAGCATCCCAAAGGTATGTTCTCTATTGCAAGAAGACCCCTACTCAGATGGATTCTGTAGAGCATAAATAACTTTTTCTAAACTGGTGTTTGTCTCTGACATGAGGCCTGTCACCCACCATAAACAATGCCTCTTCTTAATGTTCGTCTTGCAGCTTTGTCAGGGCTTGCAGCATGGCTTTGTTCAGTCTTTGAAGAATCTTCTGTAAACGGTGATCAATTTTTCCCTTGATTCATGTTACAATTTAAAATTAATTGTGGCAAAGTTTAAATGACAGCATAACAAATTAAACAAGAGGAGTCCCTAGGCGTTTATAATGTTAACAGCTGGAGCACTATAACAAATATTTTTCCAATTTAAAAAGGTCTAGCTCGTTAAGTGTAAAGGAAAGATCATGTCAGATTTTCAAATGCAGCAGGCTACTAAACAGTCAACTAACTTTTGAGTCCTGTCTTGTTCTCCAACATGAATGTTAACAGAACTATTAATTGATCATTATACCTAAGAGAGAACGAACAATCCATTTCGACTTAGTAATTGCTTAAATGAGCCCAATTACAGGACACTTTTAATGACAAGTATTAAATTCACAAATTCAGCGTATGTACAGTCTGCATTATACTGTCTGCATTTGAAATTTAAGTTCTGTGCAGTAACCAAAACAATGATTATGCTGCAATAGTGACAGTAATGGTTACAGATAACCGAGGTTACATTTTCACTTTCATATAAGCAATTTTATAATTCACCACTTTTATCCATTGCTTACTATTTCCAGTTATGCATACTGCAGTTGGTACACATGTTACTGTTTGGGTTGATTTTTTACATTCTTAAGGACATCTAAGCATGCACAGAGTCCACATGTAAAAAAATATATATACTTGGGGAAAAGAACCACAGGTTGAGCTGCAGCTTGAAGTACAGAATCTTTTTTATTCTGCCAAACCATATGCTTCACTCTAAGGAGAGCATTAGAGATGGCAGGAAAAAAATAAATTCCTTAAGTTACTCAGGAAAAAGAAATTCCTAGAAGTAGGAGCAGGGAGATGATAATTTGCAAATAAGCTTTTAAACAGAAAGGTACAATGCATGGAGTTTCAGCTCAGATGAACCACTACAAAGCGGAAGTAGCTTCTTGTTGTAGGATAAAATTAGATGAAGTGATGTGATGCTGTATCTAACTGTATGCTAGAAATCCACACAGCCAAGTTCAGAGGCTGAGTTTGTAGAGACAGAGTTTTCCACACTCCATCATTTCTCCTAATTATGAAAGAAGAGACACTAATACTTTAATCAAGAAGACATAGTGAAGATGGAAACTCTACAGATTTGAGGCAGGAAGATATTTGCACTAAGAACAGGGAGTTCACAGAAATGTTCAGATTCCATATATATGTACACAATGTTATCTTCAAAAGCAACCACTACTGCTCAGTTTTTAAACCAAGATAATGTTTATCACAGATGTTTCACGGATATGCAACAGGGGACATATATTTTGAAGAAAAACTTCTTAAGCAGAAAGTAATGAAGAAAACCCTGTTCACCAAAGATAACTGCAGCCAGTTATCATAACCCTCCGGAGAGGTGGGAGGCAGGCAGATCTGAGCCTGAGCAGGAAATCTGTTTAACAGCTTTCCTCAGGCATGGAAAGACTGAATCAACTACAGAAGATCTTGTTTTCACCCTCTTTAGTTTCATTTTTAGTGTTCTTAGAGAAGTTTTACTTGTGTGCAACTGATTCTCGAGAATTCCAGTTTCATGAAACAAGAAGCCCCAGATCAGAAATTCCCAACCTCACTTGAGGTGCAAGGATCCAGATCAAGGCTACCCTGAGGATTTAACACTCAAGAATGACGAGCTGTATCTAGCCTGGGAAATAGCTCCCAGATCCAGCATGTTTAACTGCTTTTCATCTGAAGATAGTCACACTGTGCCTAGAATCAACTTCTATCCATGTGGCAGTAAATTCTGATTCAGATAGAAGTGCTCCTATTCATTATTTTGCCACAAATCTCAGAAAGCATACCACATTTTGAGATTGCATGCATAACCATATAGAGAGAAAGCAGAATCCATGAAGCTATTTTGTCCAGGACAGGAGCCATGTCGATTTATGCCTTGGAAAAAATTAAAGTTAACAGTTGAATCTAATTTCAGTAGCTTGGCAATTTATATACACTACCAGCTTTTACAAAAAAGGAAAGAAAGGGTGGAAAAGGACAATAGCGCATTTTCCTTTTTTCTCTGCAGTACACTCCTCTTTATTTCTATAGAGCACATTTCAAAACGTCATTCCCTTCTGTATCTATTTCTGAAGAAATATTTATTTTCATTCAGACATTTAATCGCTATAACCTCTCACTGGATGCCGTGTCCCTTCAAACAAGGAATACCGGCCTGCATTTCTGTTTCTCTTGTGAAAGTCTAATCCTACTCTCTAAGGTTTAAAGATTACACTGGCATTTTTGTATCTTTTCTGTTTTGTATCAGAATGCAAAGAAAGTTTTAAATTCCTTTTACTTGAAAGTGAGTAAGAACCAGTGAGCATTAAAGGCAGATTAATCTTCATCCTGAAGAATGATTTATTTCAGGGAAGAGAACAAGATGGTACAATAAATGTAGTATTCTGAAATGCCAGTTTCATTCAACCTGTCTCCACAGGAGAGATTCAGTACAGATGGATTTCAAAACAACAGTGAAAATGAAATTAATGTTAAAGAGCAATTCACTTCCTATATGCAGTCTCAAGATACTACACTCTTCACATTCCTATGTGAATGCAATTTGCTGCTATTATTCTAGCATATTCAATTTTCTTAAGAACTAAGATCACAACCTCTTGAGAAGTGAATGAAGATAGCAGGAGTAGTTTAACCTGGAATACTAAAATCATATCTGAAGCCATTACCTCATGAGGAGACAACTGCCTCAAAAAGTAGGCACCATGAGAGATGTTTCCCAGCAAAAATGTTTTTACATCATGACAGTTCTTTCCATTCTTGAGGAATTTCAGCTGAGCGAAGTCTGAACAAGTACTTACATATATTTAAAAAAAAAATGAGTGCTACCGTCTTTCCTGGTGAGTTTCCTTGTCTGTTTTTATGGGCTTTTCTTTCTCTCAAAGTACAGGATGGACCAGGATGGGTTAGTATAAGATAAAATTTCTCTAAATAGGCTTCTCCTGAGATCTTTAAATATCTCTGGTTTACATTATATGAGAAAATGCATTGAAAAGCATTTTGAAGTTTCACTCAGAATAATCTCCTTTGAATGCTTTATGCTGCCATTCACATCCAGAAGGAAACTTGAGCAATGTAAGAAAACAGGAGGAATAATCAGTCTAAAGCAAAGAGTCTTAATATTCAAGAAATGAAAGAAATTCCAAACCCAATTAAGAAGTCTAGATTATAAAACCTAGTAAGTAAAGACTTGACAGAGCGATATACCTTTGCAAATCCGTACAGGTGTCTGCTTTGAAATAGATATTAACCCCACCCCTGCCATATTATTGGCATTTCCATACACAACTTAGGAGCACCTCCTGGACATCAGTCAGCAGAGTAAGACAGGGGACTCACCTGGGATGTTCCCTGAACAAAGCATTGCGTAGTCCATTAAAGTCTAGTATTAGGAAGAGCCTTTAGCAGGTGACATCATGGAATCAGGCTTTTCACCAGATAAATATTAGGTCCTTTTAAGAAAAAAGACCAAGTTGTTTTACACAGTGTATCAGTCTATGTGCACTCCTTCCAAGCCCCCAGAGAGGAGTTTTTGACAGGACAAGAGGCAATGTCTACATACTGAAATACAGGGGGATCCCTCTGAACATCAGGAAACACTTTTTCTGTTGTGAGGATGACCAAGCACTGGCTCAGGTTGCCAGGGGTGGTGGAGTCCCCATACTTGGTGACATTCAAAAGCTGGCTAGACATGGTCCTGGGTGCCGTGGTTTAAGCCCAGCAAGTAACTCAGAACCACACAGCCATTCACTCACCACTCACATACACCTCCCTTCCAGGCAGGATGGGGAGGAGAATCAAAATAATGTAAACCCCACTGGCTGAGATAAGAACAGTCCAATAAGTAAAGTATAATACAAAATTACTATTACTAATAATAATGATAAGAGAAATAACAAGGGGAGAGAATATAAAACTAAAATGGGAAAAGGAAAAGAAAACAATAAACACAACCGATACACAATACTCACCGCTAGCCAACTGATACTCAGCCCAACGCCAAGCAGCAATCACTCCCTTTCGGGTAACTCTGTCCAGTTTACAATCTGGGTATGACGTGCTGTGATATGGAATACCCCTTTCGTTAGCTTGGGTCAGGTGTCCTGTCTCTGCTTCCTCACAGCTTTCTGTGCCCCTCCTCACTGGCACAGCATGAGACTGAAAAAGTCCTTGATTGGAGTAAGTGCTATTTAGCAACAGCCAAAAACATTTGTGTGTTATCAGCATTGTTCTCAGACTAAAGCCAAAACACAGCACTACACCAGCTACTAGGAAGGGGAAAAACAACTATTACAGCTAAAAACAGGACATTGGGCTGCTGGCTCTAGGTGGCCAGTTGAGCATGGCATCAGACCTAGTGGCCTCCAGAGGTCCCTTCCAAGCTCAGCCATTCTGTGATTCTCTTTTTACTACTTTTGGGGTAGTTCCCATAGTTGTAATTCACCTGGAGGCAACCTGACTTCCATTCCTAGATCCTAAAACTTTGTGCAGAAGATATAAGCCTTTATGGAGCCTGTAATTTTCCAGTCTTAGCACTTCCAAAGCCCAGGGTTTACGGCACAAAAGAATAAATACTTATCTTCATGTAAAAGACAGGCTAAAATTCTGAAGGCTTATAAGCAGCAAAAGAGAAATTTTAACTCATCATTTGTTTCTGAAGGATCTGGTTGGAGTCAATAACTTCTCTTGAGCTCTTCCTGTGTGAAACAACAAATTCCTAAGTCTGAACTTTTATTGATATTTTACTTACATATTTAAAAATATGGCTTGCTGACGTCTTTCTATGGAAGCTTGAATCAATCAATGCTTCATAGGGCTTAAGTCTTAATTGCTTTCAGGTTTCTGAAGTCTGCAGGCTGAAGATTCAAGCAGTCAGGCCCTCTGACCCTTCTTTTGATTCTCACTGTTCAAAGACAGTAAAGATCTCAGTTAAGTAAGTAGCTTCATTCAGAGTAGAACGTTACCCACTCTTTTGGCTGTTTTGCTTTCACCGCTTTCATGTTACACCTGTGACATCTTGAAAATGTACTTCCCTGAGCCTTTTAATTATTGATGTGAAAGCTGAAGTAGTTCTCCTCCCAATAAGGTATTCTTTGTTGCAAAACATGAGACAGAAAAGTGATTAAGACCCATTTCCTTGGCCAGCCAATAGAAAGCATGGATCAAGATGCTCCAGAGAGCACCACAGCTTGCTTAGTCCCACATGTGCATCAGATGCAAGGCAACAGTCATCTCCCTATCTAGCTGGGGTCCTCTGTCAAGGCTGAGTTGCTAGACAAGGAAGCACAACTACAGAGACAAGTGGCCTTAAGGAAGGTACTTTTCCAGCTGAAGACCAATATTCTCAACAGCTAGGGAGGAGGCAGGAGGATGCATAGGCAAAGTTTCAGCAGCATATACTTCCATTGGACAGTATATGCATAGACAGGCCTACCTTCATGGAAGTGAATGTGTTTAGTTTAGAATAGTTCATCATATTTCTCACAAATATAGGTTAGTCTGCAGAGAATTATATTTAGTCAGAGAAACAATTACTATTTCAAGTACAAAATGAGGAGGAAACATTATTCAGTAGCTGTGTGAAAAAAATGAATCATATTTATGCCTTTTATAGGCAATTATGCAGAAGTATCAGAATAACGTTATTTTAACTTATGCTGACACATGATTTCAATAGGCATCTTTATTACACAAAATATGCATAACAGATCAATGTGAAGTTAATTTTATTTTAATTAACTTTCTTCATATTTATTATGAAACTCAGCTCACATTCACTACAGCCCTTTTGTTCTCAGTGGCTCACTAAGTACATCCTCTAAGAAAGGGAATATCATCAGCCAGGAGCTCACAGATCAAGGATGTCTGCTAATAGCACAGTACTTTGGGCTGAATATATGAGCTACTTGAAGTTTCTTAATGTTAAAGTTTTCCTTAGCCTAAAGTACCTCCAATCATAGGATCCGTGATGATGCCAGCCGCACTTTGTTGTTGTTGGAGGATGCCACTTTGAAATGATCAAGTAAAGATACAAGATCCCACTGTCGCAGGAGTTGTGCTTTTGGGTAGAGGAAGGCAGGGTCAGCCTACTTCTCCACTTTTCTACACACACGACAATATTACACAGTTCCCATTGTCAGCAATAAGAGAAATCCCTGGGTTACCTTTTCATTACAAGGGCACACCAAAAAATAAGATACTGGCCTAAATCCATATGGGAACCAATGCTGTTTACCTAAAGCTACTAAGATGAAACAGTATGCACTGCTCCTGGTTATTTTGGTTGCCCTTCTAGTTTCAGCTATAAAATCCAGCAAAGAGCTGGGAGTGGGGCAGCTAATCTAATTGATAGAGTAGGATTCTTTTCATAAGCAGAGGGCAACTCCATGTCTCACTCTAAAACTAAGAACTCTACCTGTGTTTTTACTGTCTCACTAAAAACACCACCTTTGATTTTAATGATCCAATTTTTCAGGAAGCACTGTTCCCCATGTACACACAACCAACCCCAGGTATGCTTCCCAAAGCCACCCTCCAGTTAATCTCTCTAGTTTCGGGTCTTCTTTCACCCACTAGTTGATTAAAGAGAATAAACACAGTAATGCCTAGTCCCTATTTGTTATAAATATGCACATCGCACACCACTTTCCAACACAGCCTGACTTTCAAGCAGCTCTCCAGACCCAACCCACAGCTTCTTCACCCTCTTCTGCTTTTCTCACCATGTCACACAGTCTCTTCATCAGCTACCATCCTCCACAGCCACTAAACACCACTTGTGCCTCATTACAGCTACCGATTCACCCTCTGGAATCACTGGCTCCTCAAATTATATAGTTTCCCTAGTAGAAGTAGAGCTTGTGGCATCTCCTTTTAAACATGTCATCATTCCCAACATTCTTTCTATCTCCTTTATGTAAGGCAGTTGTAACTAGTTACACTGAGTTGGGGAAAACAGCAGGCAATTTAAAGATCAGAATTATCAAATAACTTGACATCTCTAAATGGCACACTGAGCCCTGCAAGTAAAAGTAAACGAAGCATTAAGCTACCCACAAAAGCCTTTCATTTTCTTACAACAAAGAATTATTTGACTGTATAAGACCAAATGAAGTAGTTTTATTGACAGATCTAGAACCTTCCAGGTGACTGAAAGAACACCCCTCAGTAAAGACCTATGATAAGCTGCTGCAACATTTAAATACTCCAGGATAAAAAAAAAAAAATAATTAAAAAAAGAACTAATTAAAAAAAAGAGTATATAATTTTTGTGATTATTCCCTGAGTCTTGTGTCTGGGTGTGCACTTAAAGACTAGCAGGAATGAAATCTCCTGTACACATTTATTACTGATTACTTAATTTTTATAGGAGGTAATGTCCAGACCTTTTAAATGTCTTGAGGTCCCAGGATTCACTTTTCAAAATGAGGAAGTGAGACAACCTTTAGCAGCTGTTTTATTTTCCAATAAAAAGCCTTCTGAAGTACCAAAAGGGCTCAACTGCCAAAAGGGTCAAAATTATTATAACTTTCCTTTAACCCACAGAAAAGGGAATAACTACAGTTTGCAGTAAATGGTTAATTCTGTTGTTGCTTTCCTGATTCTCCTTGGACTGTCAGGCAATTTCTACTCAACCTTCAGCAACATGAAATTCATCAGTTTCAGATTACCTGGAAAACACTGTGTAAGAGCTCACATTTCCTTCTAGCATCCCCCTTTCCTGTTGTTAGAAAAACCTCCAAAACCAGTAGAAGTCATCACAGCCTCTGTCTTTCTCCCAGGTGCAGTGTTGTACAGAGGTTTCTTATCTTGGGCAAACTGGTGCGAAGAACAACTATCGACTGCACCCTGAGTTACTGAACTTGATTTTAACTGTGTTTTCCTGCTGCAGCTGTCCTGGAGCTCTCTTTGGTCCCAGCAAACTTCTGGTTTGCTCAACCATCAGTTTTCTCTTCATCTTTGACTACTGCATTGTTTCTCATGGTTGTGTCCATACTTGATGTGTTTGACTCTAGATGCACAAGAGGAGACTCCTGGGGTAGACAGCTTTAGCCCAGACCATAGCAGGCGGAGTGAAGACCAGAGAGACTCAGATCAACCAGAACTAAGGAGGCTTCTTTCTTTGTCCAGTGATGTCTTCTGCATGTTGCCATTGTGTCAGAGAGACTGAGCAGGTACCAGATCTCTCTCCACCACTGGGCGGTCCAGAAACGTGTGCGGGGATGAACACGTGCACTCTCTAGAATCTAATAAAGAGTGGGCTCATGCTGCTGCCTTACTGGGAACATTTTTCATGTCTCCTTCCAGTCTGTCTGTAGAGTTTGCTTTAAGAAGATCAACATAATTGGCACTTATTTGGGGGAAAGGGAAGATGGAGGACAACAGTAACATTCACTTCCACATTGTGGTAATAGATGTCTCATTTCTTTAGTAGGTTACACATTTTGAGAACTTCTCCACCTCTGCACTTGATTTAATTGTTTCTCTGTCCTCCATCGACATAATGGTTAGGGTTTAAAGTGGTAATCTAGCTCCTTTTGCTTGATAGCTTATTACAAAGTGCTGGTAAGAAAACTGTTTTGTCCTGTTATTCTCAGGTTTATGGTTTGCAACTGGAAGATCAATTTTCCAAATGTGGCAAATACAAAAAAATAAGTTATTTTCCTTGTATGTTACATTCTTTTATTTAAAGAAAAAAGTTTTCCCCTCTCTCTAGCTATCACTGTTTGAAAACATATGTACAACTTGACCTTTACCAGCAGACAGCTGATATCTAATGCTGTTCCACCCTTAGGAAATAAGTAATTCTGAAAATCAAAACTATACCTTCAAAAGATAGCCACAGTATTAGCACTTTGTTTTTATGCCTGTGTAGGAAGCTGAACATAGGATGCTCATAGTCACATGATAAAATAACTTTCTGTTGGGAACAAATAAATACTGGCCTAATTTGAAAACTATCAAAGCTAAGAAATGTGCACAGGCAAAGGAACAAAGCTTTCAGAAAAAAAACCCACATAAATGTAATTGGGAATAAATAAACTCTTTAGTGTAAAACCCAAACATTTTGGAAAGCTATCTTTCATTCATACAAAAAGCAAATAATTGCACATAGCAAACCAATTTGCAAAATCCAGAAGTAGGTCATGGTTTTAATTAAGAGGGGAGAAAGCTAAACGTAGTAAATAAATTATTTACAATAAATAATCTATCTGCTAAAGCCCCTGCATAAATTTTATTGATTACTCCTGTGGAACTATGGACCTCACTAAAAGGAGGGTCTTGGAAGCAGACTTGGAAGTTGCTGTGACTTGCAGACTACTGTGGTGGATTTTTAAATGAACTTTTTTTCTTTCACATTATATAACGTGACATAAAATATGATAAAGACTGCTTCTGGAAGAAAAACTGCAGAAGAAATTAGGTACAATAAATCACCAACCCATAAATGCTATAGACACTATTTTAGCATCCTGGTTGACAGTATTTTTCTTGATTTTAGCTACAGTTAGTATTTTTTTTTAATCAGAAAAATGCATGTTTCTTTTCAAATATGTAAGTTGGACGATGCTTATAATACTTTCATTAAACCTTTTCAGTATTTTAAAACTTCATTTTTCACAATGAAGCAAATTAAAAACATGAACAGTTTTTAACTCAGTATACAAAATTTTTACAAACTAGTAAAATTACAGATAAAAATGATGAATTTTCATTATTGCCAGTGAATCAAAAAGAGAGGCAGATTTTCTTTTAATGATTGAACCAATATTTACCAACCATGAGTTATAAAACTAGGCATCAAAATTCAGACATCAAAACACAAATGGGAGAAATGGAAATGGAAGGAGCATCTTTGGCAGGGTAGAGAAGGACATAGGACACAAAAGAAGCGGGTAGTACAGCACATCTATATTTGGAATTTCCTCCTAAAAATATCTGTAAGTGGATAGCTTCTCTTCTGTTTCCCGTCACTGTTTAAGATGTTATTGATGTGTGTTGGGTATTTACCAGGGTTTCCTCAGACATCTGAAGAATCACAAGCAGCACCAAAAATAAATATATTAGTGGGAGGTTGTCCCCACTAATATAAACCCTAACCCCAGTAGTGTTTTAGTAAATATAATAAACCCTAACCCCAGCAGTGTTTTAGTGCTTCAAGTGTTTCTTCTCCATGCAGCCAGTCTCAGGCTCCTTTCCAGCTGATGGACCTAATTATAAGGCCATGTTGGCAAAGGGCTTAAGCAGCACAACTGTATAAATGGACACCCTTCCTTTCATAAGATGTCTAGTTGGATGATTTTAGTCCTAGTTTGCACTGTGCACATGGTTGTGACTTAAAGTAAGATATTTAATACTATGGCATTCAGGGCTCAGAGGTGTCTTGTGCCTTATGTTTTTTTTAAGGCTGAATGTTGGACACAGCTCTCAGCTGCAGCACACCAGCCTTAACAAAGAACCCACAGAACCCAGGCAAAAGAAAGAGCCTGGAAGTTCAAGGCAGTAGGAGCAGCTTCTCCTCTTGCGTGAACTGAATGAAAGAAGCTGTGTAATTGATTAATACAAAGGCAGATAAATAAGAAAGATGTTTTGCAGAGTAAGTCATGAATGACTTCTCTAGAGTCAGAAAATATCAACTGAATTAAAGGCTTAGAAGCAAAGAGAAGAGAACCAATGGGAAGGAAGCAAAAAAAAGATGAGCAGGTGAGAGGGGAAGGAACAGAGGTTTTGTTGCTGGGATTGCTTGCCTCCTTGAAATCTGAGCTACAAAGGGAAAAAAGAGAATTACTTCTATTCTTCTGGACTGTCTAATGATACATGAAGTGACTTTTTAGAAAAGAAGGAATAGCATCCTCTTCAAAGGCAGGAATTTTGACTCACAGATTTTATTCTATCAAAGAACAGTATCTCTTTCCTAGAGACTGAGGAATTTGCTTCTTTTGGTGCCAAGCACCCTATGAAAACTGTAGCATAGCATATATATTTTACAAACATATTTCTGTTCTTCTTGCAATTTGTAAATAAGGAAAGAAAAAATCCTATAGGTGAAGTATTTCTGTCTGACATGATATTGTTGCCTGCATTTAAACTTTTGGACTACTTGGGAAATAGAAGTCAGTAATGCCTTAGTGTTGATTTGCACTTCTCAGGAGAGCAGTCTCCTATCTACTTGAAATGAAATAGCACTTAGAGGCATGGAAACAATCCACCCAAGATCTGGTTTTAGCTACAGGATTTGCAAAATGCCATACTTAAAAAAAAAAAAAATAAAAAAAAAAATTCTTTTACCATGTTCAGGGTGTGAGGAAGGACAGAGATTTATTGCAACAGAGTTGCTTTTACATGAAGAATTAGTCCTGTGTACTGATTGAGAAGGACCAGCCACCTTCCAGTTTAATGGCTAGCCTGAAGCCAAGGGAGGAAGGGACTCAGAGAACAGTAGGCTGCCAGGAGCAAGGAGGCATTAGATTTTGGGCAGTTGGAATTACACAGATGATAGCAGAAATTCAATGTTAGCGGGAATTGGGTAGCTGGTGACCTGTACTACATTAAGTGAAAAGGTAAATACAGCTGAAGTAAAAACAAGAAAGCCCCAAGGCAGGTTTTGAAGCATTGAAGTCATCAATGCATCAATTCAAGGCATTTTAACTACTTCAGACATTAGCTTTCAGAGCTCACCGAAATCAAGCAGCAGGGAAGGATCACCTTGTGTGGGGCACAGTGTTCCAGAAAGCTTTCATGCACCCTGGAGTACTGTTAAATTTGTGTTTTCCCAAACATGTTTATAGCAATAATAAGAATAGCTGGAAGAGATGCTGGGCAGCAAGCAGAGTACAAAGGACATAAACATTAGAACAGAACATAGTACAGCGAAAGTCAGCACATTATCTCAGCTTCATACTAATAACACTGCTGCGAGATGTTTCTTGCCTGACTGACACTGTACACAGAATAAATCTAAGATTTAATATCAGTTAGAGCAGGTGAGGGATGGGCATGTGTTAGGCCTGGTTTAGGAGGTTCAGCCCTAAGTTCGCATATAATGGACCCCATTCTGTAACATAGTGAAAAACCAAACACAAATGTAATATTATTTTTCTTTGTTTTGCCAAGGGCCTTGAGTAAAATTATAGGCTAACGATTCAGCTAAAGGCAAGCAATGCCATAGGAAAGCTCCCTCATAGACAGTGCAGGTCTCCGTAGCAGAAGAAGTGCAAAACCATTAGGACATTTATGGAAACTGCTGAAAATATATAACTAGCATTTAGCGAGGGAAGGTTAGAATGATTGTGTCTCTCCAGTGAGGTGGCTCCTTCCTTGAGAGGACTAAATATCCTAAATATTTGACATTATGTATGTTCAAAGTGAATTGCAATTAAACTGTGAAAACACCCAAAACAGAACTAGATGAAAATTCAGACCAAAGCCATTTCTTGAATGTTTGGGGAGATGGTTAACAGCAGCTTTTCCTTGCAGAAGAGAGTTCCCTTATCTTTGAGAGGATGGAGGTGGGAGCTGCTGTAAGGCTGAGCACTGGCAGAGAGATCCAGGACCTTCATGAGCTGTGCTTGTGACAGAGAAGTGAGGCAGCCAGGGGCTCACAGACTGAAAGAAAGGCAAAGAATTAATTTGCCTTTGAAATGGTGTCAGGATATCTACCTGTGGTCACTGTGTATGTGGCCAGACTGCCTCTCTCCTGAGACGGATCTGTGGCTCAAGCTGATAAGGGTGAGGGAGGAGGTCGGTGCCTAGGCAGGAGCTGGGACTGGGCTTGCTGGGTCTGTGACTTCCTATCTGCACTAGGACATGGGAACTGCATCTGTGCTGTGGGGACAGAGTTTCTCCTGTGACAGACACCGAAAGCTGCAGGCAGAAAACCGATGTCTTTTGTCTTCCCTCCTGAGAGTGGATAGGACACACAAAAGATTTGCAGCACTTATAGGAACCACAACAGGCAACCAAACAGGCCGGAAGGGCTGTCCCAGGCAAAGCCCTCTGGAGGCATAAGGAGACAGCACCCTTATTCTGGGTCTCCTAGAAACAGGTCTCTTCCCACTAGACTGACCTTGCTGAAGAGTGATTTTCTTCCTCAACAGCAGCAGAAGGAAAATGTTTATGCAGTTGACTCTTCAACCCCACATTCCAGCTCTGTCCCTGCCTACAGAGCTCAACTCCTAGTGCAGGAGAAGACAGAGCTACCAGAGACAGTAAGCCTACAACGAGGGAAAGAAATTGTAACAGAAGGTGTGGTAACCTCAGTCATCTGACTCATCCCTGTCCATTTTTCCTGAAAAAACCCTCTTTTCATTCCACTGTGACAAGCAGAAAAACTCCAATGTGGCTGGGATGGAGAGCTGGTGATGCACAGGGAAGATAGTAGCTCCTCACTATATATCTCAACCAAGACACTATTTCATATTGCACACAAATGCATGATAGTTTCAGTTTGTACCAAAATGCTCAGGCTGATGGTCCATCTTGGAACCTGAGCCACAATTCAGATAGCTCTGCATACCTCTGCTGCTGAGGAATATTTCTAAATGCCTCCAAAGTGGGCATCCTCACTCCCCAGCACTGCTGCAGGAAGCAGCAGAACTGGCAGGGACATCTAGCTACAAGCAACAATGCAAAGCTGCCGTCTCACTGCTGCGCCAATATCACCAAGTATGTTTATTTCTAATGGGCCTTCATGTCCCATCCTTACAGCACTGATTAGAGGTGCTCACTTTACAGTTTTGTTATCTTGCTCTGCATAATAGGTATTGAAATAAGCTGAGAGGAAATTGATGTAGACACAGGTAATGGAGGATTTGTATATGCAGTCAAATAAATAAGCCCTATCTAGCAGAAGCAATAAACAGAGATACCTGTTTCTGGGTTTTTTTAATTACCTTTGCCAAGGTGTAAAACAACCCTGCAAATGTCCTCACACTGTAGGAATTAATATCTTTGTAATTATCTAAGACTGACATTTTCTGGAACATACTGCACACTGTGCGTTAGTCATAGATTTCAGATGATACTAGTTCAACACTCATGAACAAAAACTGTGCCTGAAAGGAAGATTTCTTAAATTGGCTAACATATAGACAATTCATGCTGCTCCTTTAATTCTGCAGAACCATAGTGAATCTGTGCGTATGGGTCCGGAATGACAAAACCACAGATGAGAAGCAAAGAGTAAATGTATTTTCATTACCTTGCCAACCAGAGGATTCCCGCAGCAGCACACAAGCAGAGGCACACAGGCAGGGAATGCAGCCCAGTCCATGCTAGGAGATCCCCCAGTTGGATCCCTCAGCCCTGGCTGCTGGGCACCGTTTGCCCTTCCTTACCCAGGCTTTCTCTGAGGCGCCCGCCTGTGGCTAAGGGGCTCAAGCTCTGCCCCGTGGTGGGGCCGTTGGAGCCGGCTGCGACCAGCCATGTCCGGCACCGGCCAGCACTATCTACTCCGCACAGTGGACGCCCAGGCAGTGCCTCACTGCTGCTGGTGCTGACAGCACTTGGGAACCAGCACCCGGTACACGCTGACACGCTGCAGGTGCTCTGGTTTGTGACATGGAATAGGGTATCAGTTAGCCAGGTAGAATTGTGCCATCACACCCTGCACTCTCCTCTTTCTGGGACTAACATAATTCATAGAATGGTTTGGGTTGGAAGAGGCCTTAAAAATCTCATCCAGTTCCAACCCCCCTGCCATGGGCAGGGACACCTTTCACTAGAGCAGGTTGCCCAAAGCCCCATCCAGCCTGGCCCTGACATTCTCCACAGAGTAGGAATACACCTCACACCTCTGATCCAATGGTGTTTTTTTTTTTGTTTTCTATAACCCTACTAAAACTCCAGCAAAGAGCATCTTTTACTTTAAAGAAACAAAATGTACACAAGCAGTACGTGATCTGACTCCACGTAGTTTCTGTATGCAGTGTATGCCTATTAATTAAGTATTAAGGACCTTGGATCCAAGGCTAGCCATGCCTTGATACGAATACATAAGCATGAAGGAATACATAAGCACGAAGAAAATGGGTCCATGGCCATGGAATTTATTCTACCAGGTAAAATATTTTGAAATAATTATATATTTACAATCTATAATATAGTCATATCTACAGCAAAAGATTAGAAAAACTGTAGAAGTGCACATAATCTCTGTTAGCAAATGAACTTAACTACTTCAGAAGAAATAATAAGCAAAATTTATTCGTAATAGAAGACAATAATTTAGATGGTATTTTCTTTTTCCCATTTTAGTATCATTCCGGAATAAATCTTGTATGATTTTTTTCTCTCTTTGCAAGTGGCAGTTTTCTCTAGAACCTGCTATAGAAGGTTTTACTGCTGACTTCAGTGAAGGTAAATCTTTGTTTCTGAAGAAACCATCAATTTAACTTCTTACGGGATTCAACAGATAAAAGCATTCACTTCTACTCATATTTTTTATCCTCAAAAATATGCAAAAATGAAAATACCAAGCCCGTATCTGTACATTATATTAGTCACCAAAGGAATCCTCTAAGGCAAAATAAGACAATATTAATGCAACAGAGTATAAATATAAATGAAATGCTATAGAAGGGGCAGGAGCCATAAGCTGCTCTAGAGAAATGAGAGGAGGATGCCTGATCATCTCAGGCACAGCAGTTAAGAAACATCACTACGCAAACCTAATGTCTTAATGGCATTATTGAGATAATGTTTTAAAAGGTACACTGCAGCAGGAACATGTCTGTTACCAAACTCCAGTAAAAAAGTTTAATTACAGAAAATAAATTAAGTTAAATATAGTACTTTTTTTTTTTTTTTTTTTACAGACACTTAAGGAAATCAGGTGACAAAATACATTTTATGGACAAAAACAGTTTCTCTTGCACCAGATTACAGAAGCAAGAAATAAAAATAACAACCACAGAACTAATCTGAACAAAGCCAGTTCAGATGCAGCTAACTTGGAAAAAGCAATCTGACTCAGAACTGGCTCTGGGTCAGCTTGGGTTCTAGTGCCACCTGCTGAAATAACAGCATTTTCCCACTTGCAACCACAGGTAATATGCAGTTTAAATTAATCCATTGCATTAGAGGGCAATATGTGAAGGAAAGTCACACAGAAGATGAGATGCTTGAGTAATCTAAGTGCACATCAAGACTGCCATATACTGAACCTAGCAAATTGAGAACCTTCTCTTGAATGATGTCAACCTGCTCTGAAGGGCAATAGTCATCCAAACTTGATCTGTAACAAGGAATTGAAAAAAGCATGAGAGAGTATAGGTATCACCACCATGAACACATTTCGTATTCTTCTAATGCTCTGCATCAAGGCTGAAGCTACTTTCAAATTGTGATGAGTTCTGCCTTGCAATATCCCTTCAAAGCATAGAGCTCCTTCTCAATACTTTCAGTGGTAACAGTTTGCAAGTTTAATATAAACTCTGTGGTGGACCAGGAATGTGACCTATTCATTCTTCCAATTCTACTCTCTTCCTCACTCCGACACAGAACATGTTGGCAGTCAAAGTTAAAGCAAATGATGGATTAAAGGACTGGTGAAAAGTTAAGATCAAAAAATTCAAATTCTACTAGTAAAATAGTTAGGAAAACTTGGGAAAAAAAAAATCTTCACAATCCTTGGGATATAGCATTATTTACAGTATCTATTAATGAACTGCAAACAGCAAAAAAGCGGAGCTGACATTTCTTGGGTTTTATGTCTGTCAAGATCTACATAAATGATTCTGCTTTCTCTGCAAGAGTGGATGATAACCCTGCAGCTTGCACAGGAGATACAGCTTTCTTTTATTGCAGGTGTTAGCCATACTAAATCTTGTTGACAAGAACAATTTCATGTCAGCTTCTGCTATTGTTGACTTCCCTTTAAGGGCACACTTACTATTTTTGAAGTGATTAAATTACAACAATTTGTTAGCAGATACACTGTTGTCTTCAAATTAAGTTTTCCCAGGACAGATCCCTAGTTATCCCATGTCCCTGGCCTCAAGCTCCATCCTTTTCTCCCAAATAAAAGCATAACTTTTACCCCACACAAAGCTTTACTAGAGCTTTCTAGAATATAAATTTCTTCCAGCCTAACAGATGAAAGCCACTTCCATCAGAAATTTTGGCAAAACCAAAAATCCTATCTGTAGTACAATAAGCCCTCAAGCAATAGAATAAAGAATGTGCGATTTCAGCCCATGCAGGCTTGCCCAAGCTAGCTTTGCTCTAACTAGCGCAATACAAGTAGTGGAGAAGTATGAACCTCAGTGACAGCTATCAATCTCAGCACACTCAAGGCCTCATCACAGGCTTTGTACAGCCTGTGCTGAAGCTGATTAAGTCATCATGTTTTTACTGCTTTTGCAATCTGTGCTAGCTATTCTAAATCCCAGTAAAATTGGCTGTCAGCACAGAACCTTCCCTTAGCTGTGCATATACTGTCAATGCTTTATGTCAAATTGACAACTGTATCAGATATCAATTTTCACTACACTGTAAAGTTTCCATTTTAAGACAGAATATAAGACATGCCAACCATTGCTATATTGATAAAATCATTTAGCTATGTAAGCATAGTCCGAGAGTTTTAAAGTAGAAATGTCTACATAGTCTTACCGAGCAATTGTCACGAGCGTGGGCTTAGGCATATTTTTTAGTAGAACTTTAATGGATTTTATGAGGCCTTCGATCTCCTCTTCAGTGCTAACATGGTGAGGAAGCTCCATATAATCACAGGTCAGACCGGCCTGATGGACCTACATGTAAATTAAACAGAGATCGAATTTCTGATGATGAATTACTGATGTAGCTTGTGTGCAGAAAGCCTCTAAAATAACATCCCTAGCCTAGTAGGTAACTTACTCTCCAGGCAGGAAGATCTGCTTTTTTTTTTCCCCAACTTGTTCTTTAAAGAAAATGAATAAAATTCAGAGGCCATATGGATTGCTTCATTATCTTCAGTACACTGGACTTCTCCTATGAATTCAGAGTATGCTGCAGTCCTTGAAAATTATAGGTCTGATCTTTTACAAACAGGCAAGTTCTATAAGGTATATCAACACACTCTGGTAAAATGAAATCATCTTCACAGGAAGCAGTCTAAGATGACACAGTCCTGAGAGATCACAATAATGTCCTCTAAATATAAACAATACTAGAATTTTGGAAGCTTGAAATAGAAAAGCTGGCCTAAGTAACAAGACATATAAAAAAAGGAAAACTACCAAAATCTCACAAATTCAACGTGAAAATGAATCAAAAAGCAAGCTTTACATGAAGCATGATCTCCTCCCTCCCTGTTGAAGCTATGCATTTGAAATGTGTCTACTTTCTGGTCTTTTACCTAGTCACCTACCATTTCATAGTCTGGGCTTTCCATCCTGGTTTTCAAACTGTGAACTAGTTGAACAAGTGGCTTCATTCTGGAGTTAAAACAAAACCAAAACTTCTTAAGAGAAACAGTTGGAAACATATAATTACCTTAAGTGTAAAAGAGAGGGATGAAAAAAAAAAGGAAGAAAGGATTTGGCCTAGGATATGAAAATGAACTTTGCCCCTGTCATCTGGCACCTGAGAAAAATGGAAGTTATCAGTACTATTGTAATGTTTCACCAGTTTTGGGGTTTTTTTTTTTAGAAAGCCCCTATACTCATAACTGCCTCTGGCAAGGCCTCTTTGTGCTTCTTTTAACGCAGACCTGGAGAGAAGCTGTTGTAACTCAAAGTCACACGAACTTGATAGAAAATGCTTGGGGTCACTGTAACACAGGTCTGGCAGTAACAGCTGCATTTGATGGGGAAAATGTGTGATTTTCCTATGAATGGAAAGCTCGGACTTTTGTTGTTTCTTTTAAATTGAAAACAGTTTAAAAGCATGCTGGATGCTTCTGAGATATTTTGTGAACACTGTCACTCAGGTACAGTCTTTAATCCACTTTCATTTTTCCATAGAAAGCAGAACCTTTGTGAACCCCATAGAAGTCTTTCACTGTGTCCTCCATAGTTTGGTGTTTTTTTGAGAGCTCTGCTTCACACAAGTCACTAAATTTTTAGTCACCAAACGTGCCTCCCTCCACAGGCAACAGAACTTGCATGAAGCTTTACAAGGCTGATCTTGGAAAGCTTACCATGATACTGAAGACAGACTGCCTTTTCTTTTGTTTTGACTCTTTCTCCTCTAAATGAAAGGAAAAACGGTGGCCTTGCACAGATCCTATCCAGCCTCTCTCCTTTTCTGTTGGCAAAGTGCTGGGAAAAACTTCAGTTCCCAAAGTATTGTTTAGATTTTAAGACATTTAGAAATCTCTTACCCAGAATATGAAGCCCACTTCTGTAGGGTTTCTTCATCATCACTGTCACACAAATCTGCAAAGGCTGCTTCCAGATCTTCTAGCTGATGAACACGGTTTTCAACACAATCCAGCAAGCCCTCCTTTACGTAAGCACATATAAAAGTATGTTAGGAAAAAAAGAGGTAAGAATATCATGGCTTACCCTATGATTAAATTCTGAAATTACTGATCTACTGGAAGTCGGGCATCAGAAAAAACTGATTCATTACTACAGAATATCTTTTCAAGTGAATAAGAACAAATACCTGAAGAAGCTGTTATACCTTCAGAATTAAACACCTGTATTTGCTCTGTCTTTCCCACAAATATAAATAAATAAAAACCCCCAATAAAAGCCACAGCTAAATTCTGGCAGAATACAACAGAGAGCTAAGAAACTGTATATAAGTAATTACTGAATTTGTTTCTATAGCACTTAAATGCTCAGATGGGTACAACCTTTACATTTTTATAATGAAAGGAGAATTTATTTTTTAAGTAAAAAAAAAAAAAAGAATATTATTAATTCAAATGCATTTTCAGGGAAAAAAAATAAAAACACAACAAAACAAATTATTTGATGCTCTGAGGTTGTATCAGATCTGTGTGCCTGAAAATACATGAAATTATATTAATGTCAGTTATTGCTCTGATCTTGCAAAGGTTTACGCCCTTTCTTTAAAAGTTCAGAACACATAAAGAGACAGTCTTCTTGAAGTGAAGCTACATACATGAATACAGTTGTATATGCAACCATTTGCAGAAAAAGATCCTACATAACATCAAACGAAAAGCAATGCTTAGCATATTTGGTATAAAAAAAAATGCATCAGGGTGTAAAAATTATTAAAGAGCACACTGGAATAGAACATAACAATTCCCTCTTCAGACTCTGCTGGCTACATCATATAACAGATGCTGCTTCTTTTGGCCAGTGATGTCAACTTTGGGCTAATCTTTAAGAAGAGTTGAAGGCATCGACCGTTCATGAGCTACGGATTTATGATCCTATTATGGGGTATGAATAAGATACTTTTCTGTACATCACCAGTAACTAACCTTATAGACATGTCTGATCCCTCTGTATACTACATAAAACCCAAAACCAACCGACCGACCAAAACCAAACGATACATTATTATTTTATAGTATGACAAAAATGTACATCCAACTACAAAACCAGATTTTAAGAAACTAGATATCCAGGATATTTTCTGAACCTTTGAAAAACACAAAGCTCACATACTTTCTACCTTCAAACCCTTTAATTGACTATCTCACTATAAACCCATGCATGAGTCTAGTCTTGACTTGCTCAGTTCTATACCTATCCATTACTCACTGTCTGCTAACAATTTCAGTTGTCTCCTATAAATTTGTTGGTTTTTGTAAATACCTTATGTCCTAAAATCAAATCATACTCAGCACTTAAATCACAAATGTTTATCCTTTTTAACTACCTTTTAAATAGGTTTTATTGCTGATTGACTACGAAATATGAAAATCAATTTGACAATCTTCCATATATCTCAATTTCTTTATACACACATTAAGTTTCATTTAACTGTGATAATTATGTGTATTGAATCTCCCTGTAATAATGTTAGGATGAGATTATGAAAGCAAAGACAAGATCTTGTTTAGAAACTACTTGGTGTAATGACCATTAATATGGCTTTCTCCATGATTTGAATTCAGGGCTAAACAACTATTTTGGAAGCTACAGCAGACTTACATTTCCATGATTCAGAAGCACACAAAACATAAAACGAGTAATACATCACAGAGTGTAACACCTTCCTTTCCACATACAAATAAATAGGTTTGAAAATAAAATAAAACAAAACAAACAAACACACACACAAAAAGCCCCAAACCAACCAACCAACCAATCAAAAGAAAACAAACCAGAAAACCAAAAAGGCCAGGCTGGATGGGGCTTTGAGCAACATGGGCTAGTGAAAGGTGTCCCTACCCATGGCAGAGGGACTGGAACTAGATTCCATGATTCTATGAAACCATGCTATGATTCTATAAAAATACTAGTTAAGACATTGTTAGACATTGAGCATAGCTCTGAATATCAAGGAAGAGCAACTAGGGCAGGGAAGGTGAAAACTGGGTGGAGGAACAAACAGAAAAAACAAACCACCAAAACCAAAACAAACCAAAGCCTCACCAAAACAATGCTCTGTTGAGACATAAAAAGAACACTACTGCAGATGACTTACTATGTTTTCATTTCTTCCTTGTCAATTACCACTTGTTTACGGAAATTAATTTTCACACTCATGCTAAATATTTATGCAGTTCACATGTGTAACCAAAATGTTTAATAGGAAAGAATTCCTAAGTTGCTGCTGATTAGCATTCAGCCTGCTGCGTAGCTTAACTCAAGACCACTTCATTAAGCACCTTTCACAGGTTCCTTCCTTCTTGTAACTCATTATTATTGGGTAAGTAAAAAGAATCATACCCTCAAACATCCAACAAGGAAATACCATACCTCTGTCGCATTTTTATGCGGCTTCTTGAAACTGTACAACTCTTGCAAAAGCTCATATTCTGTCTTTAAAAAAGAAAAAAAAAAAGAGGCAAAAAAATTAGACTCTTCAAATCAGAAACAAAACCTTAAAAGCTTTCCTTCTTTAAAAAAAATAATTTGATCACCAAGATCATTCCTCTATTCTAGTATTGCAGATAGCTATCAAGGTAGGTGAGGAAGAGGTGGTAAGGCTTGAGAAAACAATACTTCATGGCCTCAGCTAAACATTTTGCAATTGTTTAACTTCAAACCTGACTGCAAAACCACAACTTTAAAAGCTAAGTATTTACAATCTGTTAGTTAAAAAGTCTCTGAAATTAATCATACATGCTGCTGAACTAAGGTCCCAATGAGATACTGAGTAAAACTGAGATGGCAGATTTAGGCAGACAAAACAGGAGAGTATGATCATAAAGGAAAACAGGACAGGTAAAGGCTTCAGGGTAGTTGGACAACAAGTTCACAACTAAACTATTACAGGGGGTTGTCAGCCCTACTCCTTGATCATATTCAGGTTTAATTAATCAAGGATAAACAGATCTTGTTATTTAACAGCATTAAAAAGGTGAACACTCATTAATTTTTCAGAGCAGAGGTAGAAAGGAAGGGTAGACTATTCAACATTTATAGAAATACAAAGCATCTTTAGGACAACATTTTGGATTTTAGTCTTTTTTTGGTGCAGAACACAATACTTTTCTGGAATGGTGAACCATATCTGGTTTTTAGCTTTTCCTTGGATTCTCACATTTCAAGTGTTAACTTGGGGAATTTTTTGAGAATGGAATTATTGCAACTTCGAATAGGAGGAACATAGTTAAGAAATATGAACTACAAATGAAATCATTATATGAAAAAGATACACAGGGTGCTCTGCGCAAGTCCACTTCCAGAAGCGGCTCCTAGGACTGAGAACCTATCATAGCACAAACCAAACAAACAAAAAGGCACAAGAAACAAAACACCCACCTCCCTAAAAGAACAACGAACCAAACCCCCCACCCCCTTAAAAAAACCAAAACAAACCAACCCCCCCTCCCAAAACTCCTCCATTATTTTATTCAGAATGTATTTCAAGTCCTAAGAAGGGTATTGTCTTATATGGCAAGACCCTCATGGTGCTTCCCCTGTACACTTCTCTATGTGATTCAGAACAACTGGCACTGCATAATGTCTGAAGATTCTGTAGTCATCAATACTTAAAGTCAGAAGCTAACAGAAGTCAAGGGAAACTCAAGGGAAACTGTATTTTCTTTTTCTGGTGAACAAGGAAGCAGTAGCCTAGCTGAAACTCAAAGATGCTGTATGCTTTTTAGCACAGGCTGAAGTTAAAACAATGTTAAAAAATAGATTTAAATGCTAAAACATTACGGATATCGCAGAAAAAATTGTAAACCTAAATGCCACACCCAACTTTCAGGGCAGATTAGTTAGTTCCTAAAAATCCTGTTCACGTCAAGAAAACTTCCAACAGAGGAAGGTCAGGTTAGATATAAGAAAGAATTTCTTTACTGTAAGGATGGTGAGGCACTAGAACAGGCTGCCCAAGGAAGTTCTGAATGCTCCATCCCTGCCAGTGTTCAAGGCAAGGCTGGATGGGGCTTTGAGCAACCTGGTCTAGTAGCAGATGTCCCTGCCCATGGCAGGGGGATTGGAACTGGATGATCTTAAGATCCTTTCCAACCCAAACCACTCTATGATTCTATAAAACCTACTAACTGCTTTGCTCCTTTGAGGATCTATATATTTATGACGCCATACAGATGATCTACCTTTGCTGAGCAGCCAAGTTATAAATGAAATAGAAGGCAGAGTCTTAAGATTTAAGTGATGGCATCAGAGACAACACCTGCTTGCTTATCCTTACAGTCAGCACTCCAGATAAAGAAAATAAGCATTAACAGCTTCTCATCAGGACAAGCTATTACTCTTTGGATAATCAACACCACCATTCCTTTTGAAATACAGAAGCGCGCCAATAGCGTGCTGTAGGAGGTAAAAATAATCATACAATCTGTTATCACTCTCTGATAAACCTTGTGGGTATTTGGAACATTAACTGTGGAAACCCAAGCAAAATTTATGTCCCAAGCAACAAGCAGAAGTGAGCAATATACCTCTGAGCCTGAATACGCACTTGATACCGATTTCAAATGTAAGGATCTACCCCTATTAGGTTGTTGTAATTCTTGCAGCGTACACTCACTTAGAATGTCTCTCCTTCAAATATTGCCATGAATCACAGAATCATGATTAGCTGATCTGCTAATTTAGCTTAGATAAAAATTTCCCCATAGACACAAATGCTAGGACTGGTTCTCTTTTGTGAACGGTGAGGTCTCCCCATTGTCATGCTTACCTGTGTGTACATTTCTTTGAATGGATTTTTAACTGAAAAAAAATCTAAGTCAATGTCTAAAACATATGCATCCCCTTTCTTCAGTACTTGGCAAACATCTTTAACAACATTCCTTATTGGGCATTCACTGTTTCTTAGAGAGCTTGAAGCTGAGCACTCTAAGGTTTCTGTCCTGTTCAAGGCACTTGTATTTTGCACTTCCTTTTTCTTCACATTTGAGGTGCTGTAATCAAGGTTAGGAGCCACTGATGAAGAGGCAGAAGCAGTGCTTGCTGTGTCATCTGTATTTAGCTTCAGTCTCTTAGCAGACGCTACTTCACCATTTTCTTCCCCGTTGTTTGATGCTTCAGTAGGATTGATGAGAATGACATGTAAATTCAAAGGTTTCTGGTTTTCCAGCTGATCGGCAGGGACATAAAGACCATCACTTAAAAAGTAATTGTCTGTACCTGTTACCCTACAATTGACAAAACCTCACAGTTAATATACATCTTTGCAAAGAACTGTGAAAAAAGTATGTACACTTTAGGGCTACTGAGAGGAACGAATAGATGTTTGATGGGCAACAAAAGCAATAAAACTGTGTACACAAAATTATTTATTTTAGTCTGCAGGTTTTTAAGTTGAAGGTTTTTCTACTTCTACCTCTTTATTGCTAAATAAATATATTAAAATATCACTCTATATTTTTTATGATAGCCCTGCAAGGTTCTAATGAATAAAAAAAAGATTCTACATTATGTGCTGCTATGATTAATTTGTCATTGAATTGCATTTTAAAGACACAATCCAGAATTTAACATTTAACATTTAACAAGATACTGTCAACATACAGCATATAACATTTCAAAGCTATGATACTTTGTGTTGGATTGTGTTGGTCCTAATTTTTAAGGAAAATTCTGTTAGTTGTGTTTGAGAAGTACCCTGAAAGCCACTGGTAGTGATTTAGTAAAATATTATGAATTTTAATAGGTAGCACTTAAAATTTTTTTACCACCAATACAGATTACATGTTCTAAGCGGGGGAAGCTGGTAACTTGAGGGTGAATAGATACGTTATCAATGGAATCCACTTAATTAAAAAAAGAAAATAATCAGCCAAACAAAAGCAGCAATGTTAAAAATGTCTGCTTACAGTGAAAAATGAAAGAATCTACATTTTCAAGCCACATTTCAGTGCATTAAGCTTGAAGCATCATAAATTCAGTTTTAAAAATAAGCTTAAGAAGAAGTGCGAACTTCCGCTCACTTGTGTTAAGGCCTCATTTGATTACTAGGTATCACCATCAATAAACAAAGCCAAATAATTTCTTAAGCAGCAGAAATCTGAAGCTTAGTTCCCCAGTGTTTCGTGGCTGGATTATCCTGAGCTTGCTAAATTATCTATTGCCTATCCAGCCACATATTGCCAACAAAACTTTTAGGAAGTTAGTATTTCTGAGGACTCTTTCTCTTTCTTCCTTCATGATTTTAGTAAGCCTAGAACCTAAAGAAGAGGTACCTGACCATCTTCAAAAGGCAGCTTAAAATGTTGTTTTCAAGACTGCTATGGTGACCAGAGGATCTGTGGGAGATCTATGCAGCCATCATGAAGTATTTCTACATGTGTGCTAGTTCTCCTGGTTAAATGTAACTGAAAGCACCATTTTTGTCTTATTTTTTATATTTATTTTAGACCTTCAGATTCAGAATTGTAGAGCTTTAGTGTTTTATTTAAGGTGGTAAACCAAAGCATTTTTCTGCTTTCTTCTGTTAAACTTGCTTCAAAAGATTTATTCTGATACACTGGCAAAACACACTATTTGTACATGCCCATTCAAGCTGTACAAAATCATAATGCAGTGAAAACGGTGAATGCGAAATTGCCATGGACTGCATGAATCCCACAGGTCTCTGATCGGCACTTGAATCACAGATTGACTAAGACTGTAAGAGACATCAGGAAGTCTCTAGTCAATCATCTGATCAAAGCAGAACTAACTTCAAAGCTACGTGAGGCTGCCCAGGGCCTAATCCAGGGGAGCTTTGACTTTATCAAAGAATGGAGAATTCACCACCTGCCTGTGTACGTGATTCAGCGCTTAACTAGTAGTCTAACTTCAAAGCAAAAAAAAAAAAAAAAATCTAGAAAACAAACAAAAAAAACCCAAGCCCACAGCAGCAAAATAGAATCATGGATGATACGAAATGAAAATTTTGCTAGCAAGATCAAAGACTAAACAGATAGAAACTGAACTGCTTTTTCCCATCCCCAACCCCCCCACCCCATAAAAAAAAGAAAAAAAAAAAAAAAAAGGGAAAACTTTACGCACATTAAATGCCCAGATGCCCAGTTTTGTCACAATGAAGATGACAAACTTTATCCTGACTGGTACATTTAGGTTCTATTTAGAAAATGAAATAAAAGCTGTCTTTCATCTTCTGTCCAATGTTTTGCTATAATTCTACTGAACACAAATCTCTGAACTTCAAGGGTCAGTCAGTCCTAGTGCATTTAACCATGTAAGCACACCCTGAAGGGAAACTTATCAAAGGAACTAGATGAACATAGCTGGATACGAGTACAGAATCAAAGCAGACCAAGTGATTTTTTTTCCCATGCAGCCCAAATGTGACTTCTCTGCCTGTTTTGATCCTGAACAGTAAAAACCAGTTTGTCTTAGAACTGTTTTCTTAAGTATGTTACTGTGATACGCAACTGCGCAAAAAGTAATTATGAATTTTGTAACATTTGCTAAAGATCAGTATCCCCTTCTATTTCAGGCCAGTTTTATCAAAGTGATCTCATTTACTTAATTATATCTTATTTTTATACTGTGCTATGAGTTAGGCTAGAATTTGGCATTCTGTGATTTATCGGTAAAGCAAGAAGGATATCCCATCAATAATTCTATTTTAACTGGTAGAGAAAAAAATGGATGCACTGAAAAATCACATTTTCCTTATGTTTAAAAGTATTTAATATCTATTATCATATGATCCTCTGTTTATAATCCTTGATATGTACTCTCTTTGGGTGAAAAAATGGCTGGACAAACAGATCCATGGTGGTGACCAACGGTTTGAAGTCTCGTCAACAGCTAGTTACCAAGGACTGTCACTGTTTTGATATTTTCATTAATGCCCTCAGCAATGCACTCTTAAGAAGTTTACAGGAAGCACTGAATCTTGGGGAGTAGCTGATACACTAGAAGACAGGTTGGCCTCCTGAGTGACCTAGACAGCCTAGAGGAACAGCCCACAGGCATCTTATTAAGTTAAAATAATATACATACAATGTCCTGCATCTGGGAAGGAATAACATGCAGCAGTACAGGGTTGGCACAGACAAGCAAAAACCTGAAGAACAGGAACTGGTAATCCCAGCAAAAAGCAACTTGAGCATCTGTGAGCAGTACACCCCTGCAGTGATGAAGACTATTCACAAAATTTCACTGCATAAGCAAAGGTCAAGGGAAGAGATTTCTCCTCTTATTCAGCACCAGTGAGGTCACATTTGAAGTAATCTGCCCAGGTTTGGGCCCCCAGGACAAGACAGACATCAATAAGCTGAAAATCTAAAAAAAGCTGCTAAGGTGATTAGCAGGCTGGAACACATGATGAACAAGGGGAAACGGAGGGAACTGGGCTTGTTTTGTCCTGATAAAGGAAGGCTGAGTGTCGTGGCTTAAACCCAGCCACGCAGCTCGTCCACTCACTCCCCCCCTTCTTTCCCTCCTTCTGCTCCCGGAGGGATGGAGAGGAGAACTGAAAAGAATGCAACTCCCACGGGTTGAGATTAGAACAGTTTAGTAACTAAGGTATAACACAAATCGCTACTGCTACCACCAATGATAATAATGATAAAGGAAATAACAAGGGAAGAGAATACAACACCTCAACACCAGCCGACCGATAACTCACCCCCCCCACCCCACCGAGCACCAACCAATACCTCATCCAACCCTGCAGTCAACTTGCCCTTCCAGGTAACTCCCAGTTACATCCCGGGCATGACGTGCTGTGGTATGGAATACCTCTTTGTCTAGTTTGGGTCAGGTGTCCTGTCTCTGCTTCCTCCCAGCTTCCCCTCCTCCCCGGCAGAGCATGAGACTCAGAAAGTCCTTGGTCAGACTAAAACATTTGTGTGGTAACTAAAAACACCGGTATTATGAGCACTGTTCCCAGGCCAAAAGTCAAAACCACAGCCCTGGACCAGGTACCAAGAAGGAGAAAAACGACTGCTACTGCTGAACCCAGGACACTGAGGAAGATCTCACTGCTGCCTTCTGTTACCCAAATCCTCTCTTAAAAATAACTGCTGAGATTTTTTTTACTTTAATGAGACCTAATTTAAAACCTGGGTAGCTGGAATGAAATGTGACTAGCTAGAATTACCTTTTAGAAAAAAAGAAAAAAAGGCACATCTTCACTGTGTCCATTCACACAAATAGTCACATTAGGTCCTAAGGAGATCACAAATACAAATGAAATTTTTATCTTTATCCAAGAATATATAAAAAAAAAAAACCCTGCCCACGAAAAGCTATAGATAGCTTTTAGATTGCTAGTATAAATCAGCAGAAAATTTACCTGATTGTAGTTGTTGATATGTCTTTCCCAATTAAAAAATTGTGTTTTCCTTCTGAGATCTGCTGAGCCCAGGGTGGGTGAAGCCAAACTACCTGAGAAATATGGCCAGCATAAACAGCAGGCATAATCCAGTTCTCAATACTTAATTCACTGTAATGAATGGAGAAAAACAGGAAACAACACTGTTACTTTCCCTGTAAAACATGGTCAAGAACACCACAAACATCTTCAACATTTTGAAAGCCCCCATGCAAATTTCCTGAAATTAGAACCTTGTGTAAGGATCACATCATCAAAGAAAGAAAAAGGAGATCTTTATTCATAAACCAGACCAACAATGTCTATAGCAGATTTTTAAAAGTTAGGATCATACAGTTCAATCAGCTTCACTCTTAGCATGGCACTTTGATTAATAAACTACATAGCTTTGTTGTCCTTTTTCTCTTGATCCATCAGAGAGAGGAAAGCGCAAGGAGCATCATCAATGCTATTCTTAGTGACTTCAAACTGACCTCTTAAGAATATTTTATTGTAAACTGATCTAAGATTTAAATATAATCTCAGTAATTAAAGAGTCAATTAGTGTCTACAGATTAGCATCTTTTCTCATTATCAACACCCTTTTTTTTCTTCAGGTGTACAATATAGCCCACAAAACTTTTTATTTATCTAACAAAAAGAACAAAATCTTGACTATGGGTAGGATGACACAGGTACTTACATGCATCACCTTGTCATGGCTGTAAATTACCGTAACATGGAAGCAATCAACATTTATTTTAAAACAGGAAGAGAAAGACAATAGCAGGGATCACTCTGCGGCTTGTTACCTACCTACCTACCTAAGAAGTCAGGAAGAAATACTGACCTTAATGATCTTAGCAGGAAAATCTTGTTCAACTTCCCATACTCACCATGTCAACATAGCATATACTATTTCAATTTCAAAGTCAATTTTTCAGAGTGAAGAGAGAAAGGCTATTTTAAAATTACAGCTCTTCAGCCAAATCATACACTGAGTGATCTTCTGTTACCCAGAGGAACAACTTAGGCTAATAACATGATATACTACTGAACGACTGAAAAAAGGAAATTCATACATCCTAAATTGCTTGATATGCAACATAACCTTAATCTTAAAATGCCTGATACACATTCATAAAACACAACTTTTTCCAATTAAGAAAAGTTTTAGGCATAAGTGAAAAGGAAAAATATACAACTTGAACCTGACTTATGCCTCTTTGGTTCATATTTCCTATGCAGCCGTACCAATATTCAGTGTAAATCAAATGCAGCAAGAACTAGACTTAGAAGAACTCTGATGCAGTATCTGGGACTTACCTAAAAAGAGCTTCTTTGTCGTATACAGTGTCTGCAGGCATATTCACAGGAATAAGAAGGTCTGGATGGGAATCGAGATGAACAAAGGTGATGTTACTGCCAGGAAGATGCTTTGAACCAATGGCACGATAGATGAAAGGCAGCACCTGAAACACCACAAATAAAAACACTTCAATTATAACCAGTGGGCTGAAAAATGTGACAGCTTTGACAGCAAAACCACCAGTCCCACTCTTTATTTCTTTAGAATTTGGATTAGAGGGAGGAGGAGACAGAAGACAACACAACGGGAAAACAACTGCAGTGGCAAGACAACTCATGAACTGTAATCATTATGAGCCCAAGTGTTTCACACAAGAAGATGCTGAAGAATTAGCACTTTACTCCCTCTTTCCCTCTTTATCGGAAGTCTTGTTTGCAGTAGCTCCTCTAACTAATCATTCAATTCAATTCCTAGTTGTTTGGGGGTTTTTTTGTATTTACAACTGAACTACAGGAAATCCCTTCCTCCTCTGCAGAAAATTGCTCTTGCATTGCCTTATCCATGCCATCAAGCTTCCTCACCATGCGGAGAGGAGATACAAATATTTCATTACTTGCATTTTATAAGTTAACTGGTATAGGAGTGAAAACTGTCCCCGCCATGATTTAAACTTCATCTGATCTTTAAAACTATCCCCCTCCAGAAAGGGCTTAATTCCTAATCCCTACATGACTTAGTGGCTGCAATAAAGAGGCTACTTTTCTCAACTGCCCAACATCATTCCCTGCTGAAGGTCTTCACTCAAAGGTGAAAACCCAGGAGATAACATCGATAACATAGCAAACCACTGAAGTGAAATAATATAGGGTAGTAAAAATGTGAAAACTGATGGCTGATTCCTGATACCTCTTAGACTGGACTGCAGTACATGAAGTGTCTCCCACAGTAACAGCCGTAGCTGCCAGAGCAAATCCAGCCAGGATTGTGCATTACAGCCCTGTTATACAGGGAATGTGAAGACTGTAAAGGTACTGGGCAACAAAACTTACACATGATCTCTACATTACAACAGAAATGGAGCTATGTTGATTTTTGGCAGAAAACTGATTAAAATGACAAATCCTGCATACTGCATGGACATACCTTTAAACATAACTTGCAGCTGAAATGTATTCCATCTGTCTAGGAATAACTTCCACCTTCTACCCAGTACATGTGCAGTAATATCAATACTGCTGTAATAGTAGCTAACACAAGATAAAAAATAACAAGTGTTCCCTCATCCATGACTTTCACTTCTTCAGAAAAAGGAAGTAACCTGAACAATCTACAACCTTTGCAATTAAAAGCAGTTTCATCTCAGGTAACTGCTATCACAGATTGTGAGACCTTGCTACCGCACGATTTCAGGTACTTGTAGAGAACAAGGTCTTTTGAGTTTTCTTTTCTCCAGGCTTAACAACCCCAGTTCTCTCACCCACTCCTCATCAGACTTGTTCTCCAGACCCTGCACCAGCTTCATTGCCTTTCTTTGAACATGCTCCAGCAACTCAATGTCTTTCTTATAGTGAGGGGCCCAAAACTGACCACAGTATTCAAGGTATGGCCTCACCAGTGCTGATGTCCCGGTTTTGGCTGGGATGGAGTTAATCTTCTTCCAAGTAGCTAGTATAGTGCTATGTTTCAGATATAGGATGAGAATAAGGCTGATAACACATTGATGTTTAGTTGTTGCTAAGCAGTGTTTACACTAAGTCAAGGACTTTTCTGCTTCTCACATGAAGTGAGAAGGCTGGGGGTGCACAAGAAGTTTGGAAGGGACACAGCTGGGACATCTGACCCCAACTGACCAAAGAGATACCCCATACTATATGATGTCATGCTGTGTATATAAACTAGGGGAATATCTGGCCATGGGCCACTGCTCAGGAACTGGTTAGGCATCAGTTGGCAGACAGTGAGCAACTGCATTGGACATTGCTTATTCTATATATTACAATTCTCTTATTATTATGATTATTATTTGCCCTTAGTTTCTGTCCTATTAAGCTGTCTTTACTTCAACTCACAAATTTTACTTTTTCCCCCTTTTCTCTCTCATTCCACTGTGGGTGGGAGTGAGCGAACAGCTGTGTGGCTTTTTGCTGCCTTACAGGTTAAATCATGACAGGCATTTTTGGTGCCCAATGTGGGATATGAAGCATTGAGATAATGACACATCTGACCAGAGCTTGTAAAAAAAAAATTGTTATAAGCATTCATTATATTAGCTTAATGGTCACTGGTCACAATGTCGATTTATTTTCTCTCAAGAGTTGCTGTGAATGTTCTCAGATTTGTGTTCTGTAACACTTTAATTGCTGCATATGTTCCCTTTTGTGTGCTGTTTTATCACTTCTGGGGGCTGTGGAAAGGTTATAATTTGGTTGCACTTTGTAACACTGGTTTATGATACTATTAAATTGCTAGTCCTGAGACTCATCTGGTATTTGTACTCAGCACTGCCACAATCTCGTACTTCGGGAGCCATCTATTGGATACTATCAATAATTACACCTTCCTCCTTTCCTCAAAGAGTCAATCTGCGGGGGAGATACCTTCCTCCATCTTCTCCTTCTCCTCCAGACTAATTACAATCGCTCCTGAAAATTTTTAATATCCTCAGGATGATCAAAGCAGCATGTTCCTATTGCTATGTCTCCTAAATGTGTTTCAGGTCTTGTTTACAGTTAAACAGCTATCTAGGAACACCACACAGGGACCTGCCCACAGACTGGACAGTTATGAGTGGCAGGGTGTGTGGGATAGTATGAGCAAGTACCTAGGACAGTGGGCACCTCTAGTGTTTTGGAATTTCACCCCTGAACAAGTGCAGAATCCGGAAAAAAAACAGTAAAGCATTTGGAAAAAAAAGTATGCTGTTACCCTCGCAATTCCAGAGACACAAATCACTGCTATGTGCTGGGGCCTGGCCCATGCCTACAGAGCCCTGCTCAACACTCTTCAGTACCCTCAAGGAGAAGAGATGGTCTCTGGATCTGACAACAAAAGGACAGGCACTGCAGCTACTCTAAACCCCAAGACAGACACAGCAGCTGAACCAAAGAACCAACCTGTGCCAGTATCAGTTGCCCCTATACACAAGAAGAAATACTGTAAGAAATCAGCCCATATGGTAAGGGATGAAGGAGGTTCTTTTAAGAGGGAGCAGGAGGAAGTGGACAAGGCAGACTTCTCTGAAGTAGGACCTTCGCAAAAATAGGAAGAGCAAGATAGACAGAAACTGCATGGGGAGGAGTAAGGGTTGTAAGTCATAAATGAATGGTAACCACCTGATCTCTATTCCTGAGTGAGCTGCAAGATATGCAAGATTTCAACCACTGTCCAGGCAAGCACAATGTCATCTGGCTGCTCTGGTGTTGGAATAACAGGACCAGTAGCCTGGAATTAGAGGGCATGGAAGCCAAATAGGTGGTGGGATCCCCTTCTAGTGAATACTGGATTGGAGAGCAAAGGATTGATCAGCACAACCCACTCACCATCTAATAGCTCCATATGACCACTGCAAAAGTCTAACGGAGAGTGGAGACTAACAGTAGACTATCGTGGCCTGAATGAAGTCACACCGCCATTGAGTGCTGCCGTACTGGACATGCTAGAACCTCAATATGAACTGGAATCAAAGGTAGCCAAGTGGTATGCCACAACTGATATTGCCAATGCATTTTTCTCAAGTCCTTTGGCTGCAGAGTGCAGGCTACAGTTCGCTTTTACTTGGAGGGGCGTTCAGTACACTCAGAACCGATTGCCCCAGGGGTGGAAACACAGCCCTACCATCTGCCATGGACTGATCCAGATTGCACTGGAATGGGGGCAAGCTCCAGAACACCTGCAATACATGGATGACATTATCACGCGGGGCGATACAGCGGAAGAAGTCTTTGAGAAATGGAGGAAAATAATCCAAATCCTTCTGAAGGTCAGTTTTGCCATAAAATGGAGCAAGGTCAAGAAGGGACCTGCAAAGGATATTGAGGTTTTAGGAATAAAATGGCAAGACGGACATCACCAGATCCCCACAGATGTGATCAAGATAACAGCAATGTCTCCACCAACTAATAATAAGGAAACACAAGCTTTCTTAGGTGCTGTGGGTTTTTAGATAATGTACATCCCAAATTACAGTCCGATTATAAGCCCTCACATGACCTAAAAGAATGATTCAAAATGGGGCCCTCAGCAACAACAAGCCTTTGGACAAATTAAACAAGAGATTGGTCATGCAGTAGCCTTTCGACCACTCCGGAGCAGGCAAGATGTGAAAAACGTGCTCTATGCTGCAGCCGGAGAGAATGGTCCTACCTGGAGCCTCTGGCAGAAAGCTCCAGGGGAGACTCGAGGTCGACCCCTTGGCTTTTGGAGTGGGGGATACAGAGGATCTGAGGCCAGCTATACCCCAACTGAGAAAGAGATACTGGCAGCCTACAAAGGGGTTTGAACTGCTTCGGAAGTGACTGGCACTGAAGCACAGCTTCTCCTGGTACCCGGCTGCCCATGCTGGGCTGGTTGTTCAAAGGCAGGGTCCCCTATACACATCATGCAACCGATGCTACATGCAGTAAGTGGGCTACACTTATTACACTAGGAGCTCGAACATGAAATCCCAGTAGTCCACAAATTCTAGAAATCATCACGAACTGGCCAGAGGGCAAAGATTTTGGCATGTCACCAGAGGAGAACATGACATGTGCTGAGGAAGACCCACTGTACAACAAACTCCCAGACAGCGAGAAGCAATATGCTTGATGGGTCCCACTGTATTGTGTGACAGCATCGGAGATGGAAAGCAGCTGTATGGAGTCCCCTACAATAGGCCGCAGAAACTGCTGTAGGAGAGGGCGAATTGAGTAATTTTACAGAGGTGTAAGCCATCCAGCTGGCCTTGAACATTGCTGAATGAGAAAAATGGCCAGTACTTTATCTCTACACTGACTCATGGATGGTGGTAAATACCCTGTGGGGGTGGTTGCAGCAATGGAAGCAAAGCAATTTGCAACTCAGAGGTAAACCCATCTGGGCTGCTGCATTGTGGTAAGATATCACTGCCCAGGTGCAGAACCTGGTGGTGAAGGTACGCCATGTAGATGCTCATGTACCCAAGAGTCGGGCCACTGAGGAACACCAGAACAACCAACAAGTGGATAAAGCTGCTAAGGCTGAAGTGGCTCACATGGACTTAGATTGGCAACATAAAGGTAAATTCAACATAGCCTGACAGACCCATGACACCTCAGGCCACCAAGGCAGAGATGCAACGTACAGATGGGCTTCTGATCGAGGGGTAGACTTTACCATGGACATTATCACACAGGTTATCCACGAATGCAAAACATGCTGCAATCAAGCAAGCCAAGCGGTTAAAGCTTCTTTGGTATGGAAGACGATGGCTGAAGTACAAATATGGGGAGGCCTGGAAGATTGACTATATCACAATTCCACCAACCCACCAAGGCAAGTGCCATGTGCTTACCAGGGTGGAAGCAATCACTGGATGGCTGGAAACTTATGCTCTCATGCCACTGCCCGGAACATTATGCTGGGCCTCAAGAAAACACATCTTCTGGCGACACAGTACCCCAGACCCCAAAGAACTGAGTCAGACAACAGGACTCATTTCTGGAAAAACCTTACAGACACTTGGGCCAAAGAGCATGGCATTGAGTGGGTATATCACATCCTATACCATGCACCAGCCTCTGGGAAAATCAAATGGTACAATGGGCTGTTAAAAAAACTACACTGAGAGCAATGGGTGAGGGAACTTTCAAACATCAGGATACACATTTACCAAAAGCCACCTGGTTGGTCAACACCAGAGGATCTGGCAACAGGGCTGGCCCAGCCCAGTCAGAACTCTTACATATTGTAGAGGGGGATAAAGTTCCTGTGGTGCACATAAAGAATCTGCTGGTGAAAACAGTCTGGGTTATTCCTGCTTCAGGTAAAAGCAAATGCAGCCATGGGATTTCTTTTGGAGAAAAGGAACACCAGTGTCAGCAAGGGACTATATGAAGTTTTTGCCAAGTTCTTACAGTTTGAGATGAATAGCCATTTATGTTTTATGCAAGACTGACATACTGAAAACACAGTGTATACATTTAGTATGAGTAGACTTGAAGCTAACTGAAAACATTAGTATAGAGAGTAAAACAAAGAAGGATCATTAATAGTCATTGTCTCAGTATTCCTGCCAAGTAACACTCTTTAAGTCCTTGGTTACCATGAAAAATCAGCTATCACAGCATCACATATTTTGCTGAGTCTTAGCAACAATTACCTGCATTAAGCTACTTACTTGCAAATTCAGAACATTATTTTAAATTTTCTTTAATAAGTTTTTTTACACTGAAATTTTCTGTTTGCGAAAAATCTAGTTTAGAATCTGCTTACGTAGAACTAAGGCCTCAGTTTATGCCTCTAAACAAACCCTATGGGGAAACAGAAACAGCAGTTCAAAAGCAATTCCTTCTTTACTCCCCTCTTCAATGACTTAACTAAAGAAGTTTCAAATTTAAAATTTCTCACCAAGTAGCAATCAATCTGCTTGTTAAAATATGACTGTATTTACTAATTTGCTGTCAACATGTCACATACTGAAGAGCTGAGTTTCCAAGTACTGCACTAATGCCCAGTTAATTTTAAGAGCAGTGTAATATAGGCATTATTTCCTTTTAAATACAATAACCAAAGAATAATGATTAAAACCATAAAAAGCCAGCAATAATCACTTAAAAAGATGCAAAAATCCCTTCATGTGATTAATTAGCTTAACCACTGAACCGGGAAGGAACTCAGGTCAGGTGGGCCCTGAACTTCGTTTATGTTTCAGCAGTGACAGCGAACGCAGGTTTAAGGTCTGTGCACGGCTGTGGAGGCGGGGACTGTTCTTATTCCCAAGGAAGAGTCCGGAGCCAGGAGAACCCGGCTACAAGGCAGTAAGAGGCTGCCGGCGAGAGTACAGGGGAGCAATCCACCGGATACCTCCCTTCGCTTCCACCTACCAGACTAAGCCTCCACGCAGCGCAGAAAGAAAGAAAGAAAGAGAGATACAAACGAAGTTACTCCCTACACAGCCCCAAAGGGACGCCTCGTTCGGCCGCACAGTCCCACCGCCCAGCGCCAGGCACTCACGTCCTGGTGGTCCTCCACTACCCACACAGGCAGAGCCGGGTAAGCCCGGAGGCAGCCCCCTTGGGGCCCAGCCCCGCTGCCGGACATCGAGCCCCCGCCGTTCATGCCGCGGCGGCGACGAGACGGATCCAGCGAAGCCCAGGTTTTACGCCCCGCTCTCACTCTCCTTCCTCCCCTCCCTCCCTCCCGGCGGGTGGTGCTTCCGCCCGCAGAGCCCTCCCACAACCCTCCTGTTCCGGAAGCCGGGGCGCTGCAGGCCCGGTGGCCTCGGCCGTGGGGCGCCAGGTGGGCTCGGTGTACCTGGCTGCCTGCGGGGGGGCCTCGGGGCTGGTGGGGGCTTCGCTTGGGCCGCTGCGCTCCGTTTTCCCCGCTGTTCTCCGCGTGGCGTGGGGGCCCTTGTGCTAGCGCGGGGGTAATGGTTCTGGAGGGGGGGTGGCTCGGCCTTGTTGGTGCTGACGGGCTGCTTGGTGTTGGTGAGGTTCAGGGTGGCGGGGCCCAGGCGGCCCCTGCCCGCGTGGCGGCTGCCTGGCCGGCTGCGGGTGAGGAGCCTTGTCCGTGTGCGGAATGGAGCCGTAGGGCAGGAAGGCAGAGCGCGGGCGGGTGCCGGTGTCATCGCCCGGTTTGTCTCCGCTCTGTTTACCTAGGTCCTTCGGTGGCCGTTGGAGGCCGTTACAGACTGCTGGGAGGCAGTGGTTGGATGAGGCCTTTCGTAAGGACTTTTCTTACTTTTGTTACAAAAGTGTTACTTTTGTGCGTGGCGGCTTCCACCAACAGAATACGTTTTTTCTGCTATGTTTGTCCTTTCCAGTGTTTTTGAACTTCTTTAAATGAAAATCAGATGCGACCAAAGTTTGCAGCGGAGGAGCTTTAAAATAATTTGGGTGTTTACAGTCGTTCTATGTAGCTTTTTTTTTAATTTTTATTTTATTTTTCTGGATTAGAGTTAATAATAGCAGTTGCCAGCTAAAATAATGGAAATAGATTTTCCCTTTACCCCTTGTTGTTTCTTTTTGAGAGCCTTTGCAAGGTTGGTGGGTACAGAGAAGGCACAGACTGACTGGAAGGAGCAAGTGGCTTTTTACCATTGTGGCTGCTACTTCCTAAGAAGTTGGGATTCTCGCTTACTTTGGCCTTTGGTTGTTCTGGAGAGGGAATGAATGTCATTGCTACCAATTCCAGTGGCTTCCACTGAGCCCTGCGTGTCTGAGAGACATAGGGCCTCTTGGTTCCTGCTTCTTAATGTCAGTCATTTCCCCCCTTCATTTCTTTTCCTTTCTTCCTCTGGTTCCAGAAGTTGTCTGCTCTCTCAGCAAGCTCCATCTTTTGCAGCAGTGGCACAAAAATGCAGCTGAAAGTAGTGCTCTGAGCAGTTTGGTTGGGCTGTGTTGCATGGTAGCAGGCAGGAGAATAATCTGTATGTGCACTTTAGCATCAGCAAAGCCTCAGTAAAAGTGAGCCTTTATTTTCTTTATCTGGTGATCTTTCCAGTTATGTGTGGTTGTCTCCTTTCCTTCCCTTTCTCCCCCTTAAAACAGGATTTGACTTCTGTGACTACTTAACTTTTTTTTTTCTCTTCCTCCATTCCAGCCAAGACACCATGAATGATTTCTTAATTTTATTTTTTTTTTTTTCTTTTTCCAGTTTTTGGAACTTAACATTGTAATTAAAGAATCAACTTTTAACTTTAATGAAGCACATTGGTTTTCATTTATAAACATTAATACAATGCAATAAATACAGGTATAGTTTTGAGTAAGACTTATGCCTACTTGAAGCAGTGGCAATTGCTGGAAAGGTAACAGGACCAAACAGGCAGCTGAGGTTTTTTTTTGGAACTGTTTATTTCAGTGGAATTGAAGTAGCAGCACAGTCTACATAATTTTTATTTCTGTAGCCTCTAAGATTCTCATTCCACAAAAATATGCCTACCTAGTGTAAAATACTTTGAAATATCTGTAGAATTCATTCCTTTGCTAAACTGGATCTCAGTTGTGAATGTAGATTGCTATTGTCTCATTTAAAGTTTACAAGTGGACCAGGTAACTTGCAATGAGGTGTTAGTAAAGTCATTCTGTCTGAAGTGTAGAATCTGTTCTAGAAAGGGCTCCTCATTTCAGGGCTTTGGGTGACAACAGCATTTGTTGAAATGAGTGGTTTCTTTGGTGTGGGGTGCTTGAAGGCTTTATATCAAAAGTGTCTAGTTTTGCCCCAAGTGAGAGAGAATGGTCCAGTTTGGGTTCTGGATTAAAAACAGTGGAGTGCTTTCATGGCTTAGAGACTTAAAGAAATCAAAGGGACATGTATGACTTTTACTAGAGGTCTGAGTAGCACAAAGCTCCCAGTGAAAATCAGTGGACGTTGTTCACTGCTTCTGTTAAAGGAAGCTGCAGGAACAGTCGTTTCAGCACCCTGGGAGTAGTTCTTGCAAATGCATTAAGGACATTCTACAAAACTTATGTGACACTGGACTTTTATTTTCCTCATTAAAGGTGAGCCATGTCTTTCCATTCCGGGCGAGGATGTCCCCGTGGTCAGGGGGGACCAGGAGCAAGAGCTTCAACACAGACCTACCGCCCTCAGAACCTACGGCAGCTTCACCCACAGCAGCCCTCCGTACAATACCAGTATGACCAGCAAACTACCCCTCCAACAACCTATTCAAACCCTCCAACCACTGGTTACATGCCTCCCAGGCCAGACTTTGTGCCCTATCCTCCTCCAGTGCCCCCTTCCACACAAAATCCCATCAGCCAGTGTCCCATGAGGCCACCATTTCCAAACCACCAGATGAGGCAGAGCTTCTCCGTGCCTCCGTGCTTCCCTCCTGCTCCTCCACCAGTGCCAAATCCTAGCAATACTCCTGTGCCAGGAACTCCTGCTGGGCAAAACACCTTTCCTTACATGATGCCTCCACCCACAGTACCACATCCTCCCCCTCCACCAGTCATACCACAGCAGGTCAACTACCAGCCTGTGTACTCCACAGGGTATTCACAGCAGTCATTCCCACCACCAAATTTTAACAGCTACCAGCACAACTCTGGCTCCTTTCAGAACAGCACTACCAACAGCAGTGGTGGCAGCACTCATTTTCGGCACACGGGTCAGTACCAGGGAGAGAAGTCACAAAGCGATCGACGGTCTCCAGACAGAAGCAAGCACTACGATGAGCACAGACATCGTGAGCACAGTCACATCCATGGTGACAGGCATCGGTCCACTAACCATGGGGATCGTCGGGATCGTGGACGGAGTCCAGATAGGAGGAGGCAGGAAAGCAGTCGGCACCGAGCAGATTATGACAGAGGAAGGATGTCACCTCATCACAGAAGTTACGAGCGTAACAGGTAACTTAGGGTATTTTCTGCTTGCAGAGAGAGAGAGCTGTCATCATTGTCCCATAGTACTATGGCATCAATGCAGTATTCTTCTATCACTCTTGTTTTCCCCTCTAGCTGGGGAGGTCGCCAATACTCAGGTGTTGTGGAAAGAGCTACTGTTTTGATGCCTTTTAGGTATGCTGCTTCTGCCTCACCTTTGCGATCTGGCAGATTTGTTGCCCTTTTCTTTTGTGTCTAGTGATCTAGGCCAGATTATTCAAGAAGATACTGGAAAGGTAAGTATTTAAATACTTACCAGGGCACCTAGATCACATCCTTTTTTTAGGAAACTGAACTTTCTCATGTCATGTATGAAACACTAATTCACACACAGTGTATGTGGAAATGAAGCCACTTTGATTTAGATATGCAAAGATTTAATTGCAGAACCTTACACAGTTGTATTTCAAAAACAAATAAACCAACCCCTCCAGACAAACAAAAACAAAACCCCAGACCTCACATTCAGTAAGTTTTACTTTGATTTCCAAAAGATACTTGAAGAGAGCAATAAGGTCTCCCCTGAGCTTTCTTTTCTTCAGGCTGATCAACCTCTGTTCCTTCAGCAGTTCCTCATAAGACTTGTTCTCCAGACTCTTCGCTAGCTTTGTTGGCCTTCTCTGGACCTGCTCCACCACCTTAATGTCTTTCTTACAGTGAGAGGCCCAAAACTGAACACAGTATTCAAGGTGTAGCCTCACCAGTGCTGATGTCCTGGTTTTGGCTGGGGTAGAGTTAATTATCTTCCTAGTAACTGGCATAGTGCTGTGTTTTGGATTTAAAATGAGAATAATGTTGATAGCACATTAATGTTTAGCTGTTGCTAAGCTGAGTTTACACTAAGTCAAGGACTTTACTGCTTCTCACATGAAATGAGAAGGCTGGGGGATGCACAAAATGTTGGGAGGAGAAACAGCTGGGACATCTGACCCCAACTGACCAAAGGGATATCCCATACCATATCATGTATATAAACTATATACAGTAGTTTATATACATGTATATAAACTCAGTATATAAACTTGGGGCAAATCTGGCCAGGTGCCACTTCTGGGGAACTGGCTAGGTATCAGTCAGTGAGTAGTGAGTAATTGTCTTGTACATCACTTGTTTTGTATATTATAATTATTATTGTTATCATTATTATTTTCTTCCTTTTCTATCTTATTAAACTGTCTTTATCTCAAGACATACATTTTCTCACTTTGATTCTTTTGATTCTCTTCCTTATCACACTGAGGGCTTTTGAGCAAGCAGCTATATGGTGCTTAGTTGCTGGCTGGGGTTAAATAATGACATCAGAGTAGAAAGGAAGGATCACTTCCCTAGTCCTGCTGGCCACAATATTTCTGATACAAGCCAGAATGCCATTGGTCGTCTTGGCTGCCTGGGCACACTGCAGGCTCGTGTTCCAGTGGCTGTCAACCAACACCCCCAGGTCCTTCTCCACTGGTCAGCTTTGCAGTCATTCTTCCCTAAGCCTTCAATTAATTTAAAGGTCTTCTGACCCAGAAATTTAAGTGGTCAAGTTCTCTATGTCTACCTGAAAGTTGAGTCTTGTAGATGAGATTCATAGTTTCAGCATGTGGCAGATTTTCTGTGTCTGTCAGTTTTTGTGTGTACTTGAGGTGGCTGTCAGGAAGAGATGGCTTGCCTGAAAAACTTGAATGACTACTCTGCTTACAAAGCAATTGTGCATGGAATAGGTTTTCTTTTCCTTCCTTGAGGGATGAAGAATGGTTAAAGATAGAATAATCTTACCCTTTGCCATTTGTAACAGGAGAAGAGGAAAGAATGTCAACAAGTCTTGTGGTGAATTTATAGAAGGTACCTCTGTATGGTGTGAATTAACGCTTGTATTGAGATAGATGGCTTTATGACAAAGGTGGAGGAGCTAGGTGTCTATCTTTTACAAATTTTGTGAAAGTCAGCATTCAGAATGTCTTCACTTGTGTGTTATTTTGAGTAACAGTCTCAGCCTGCTTCTGTGCTCCTTTCAGGTATGGAATATATGAAATGACAGTTTACATATTTAACTTATTTTTTGAACTCCAAGGGAGAGGGAGAGAGAGCGGCATAGGCACCGTGACAGCAGAAGGTCAACATCACCAGACAGATCCTACAAAAAAGATTACAAGAGAGCAGGAAGGTAACGAAGCTTACATTCAGTCTTTAATGTATTTGAGGCTCTGTGCATCCATGCATGTGGGTTTTTGTGTTTTCTATATGTGTATTTGTGCCTGCTTTAAAACTCAGAAAAGATGAGTGTCTTAAATTTATAGCCATCTGCGTATACATGCAAATGTCAATTGTCTCAAGACCTTCCACAGTTAAAAACAGGATTCATCTCTGGAGAGGGGGCTTCACTGCTGTGTCCTAAAAACTTCCTCTTACATCTGCTTCCAGTCTGTAAAGTGCCAAGATTTTTTAAAGTCATTCTATGTTTAGCTCATCTTTTAGGATCTTTTCTTATATTGATGCTCATTTCTGAATCCTGGGTAGTTGAAAACAGTACAACATTATTGGCTCTGTAGCCAGAGGAGGTCAAAAAAATAAAAGTAGTTTTAGTAGTGTTCCTACATTCAGCTTTTAAAAACAGTACTCTTGCAGTACATAAGGAATATCACACTTTGTGTGTTTCAAAGGCGTGCCAGAGCTAGAGTAACACAAGCAGTGTGGCTTCTGTATAATCCTTCTAATAAATCCCTCTTTTATCATGCAGATAGTTCGTGGGTTATGTATGAAGCCTTCTTTGCATTGTAACTGGGTGTGATGTGACTTACTTTTTTGTGACAAGTTTCCAAATTCGGAACAAAATCGAAAGTCACCTATAATGCAAGTAGGAATTTTAATCTGAAATAGCTTTTTTTTGTTTGTTTGTTTTAGTTCCTGAGTAAGGTTCAAAATACAAAAGCACTTTCAAGTAATTTTTTTAATAGTAAGAACTACAAAGTACTGTACTCTTTACATGTGAGTTAGAAGGAAGAGGCAATTGGATTTTGCTGTAATTTATATGATAGAATATGTACTAATATGTAGCAGACTATTTGTTTTTCGTTAGAAATTGCAACTGTTAAAATAATAGAGTTGCTTTTGTTTGCTTTCTCACATTAAGCCGATCTCCAAGCAGAGAGAGAAAGAGACCCCGATGGGAGGAAGACAGAGAAAGGTGGTCTGAGAACCAGAGCTCCAGCAAGGAGAAAAATTATGCTGCTATCAAAGACAAAGAATCAGAAGAGAATGCATCTGAAAAAAATGAAGAGGAAGATGAAGAATTACTTAAGCCAGTCTGGGTTCGCTGTACCCATTCTGAAAGCTATTACTCCAATGACCCTATGGATCAAGTGGTATGTTTGTGAAAGAACTCTAAAATTACTGTACACAGTCCTTTTATTATTTGTTACTTGATTAATGTGAATCCTTCAGCAGGATGTGTTGTGTCATTTAATGCTTCTCTTCTCCCAGACATCTCATTCCCTTAACCCTGTTAAAGGCTTTATTTATTAGTATTCTCTGTTTTCTTTAATTTCTTCTGTCTGTTTGCATTTAGATTAGTGGTACATGAATAAGGGCTGCTTTTTTGTCTCTAGGAGGGAAGGGTGGTTTTTTTTCTGTTACACCTGTACTTAAGTAAAGATGACTCAAGCACCATATATTCCCACGACCTTGGAGAAATTTTGTACAGAAGCAGGAAGTCTGTATTCTTTGTACTTCACAATAACGCTTCACAATAACATGGTGTGGTGATAAAGCTGCATTTTTTGGTTTAGTTGTTTGTTTGTTGTTTTATTTCGGCTTTTTGTTTTGTTTTGTTTTGTGATGCGTTTTGGTTTAGTTTAGGGTTTTTTTTTTTGAGAATGACATGGAGAGTGAATTCATGGTGATCCAGACCAGGCAACAAAATGAGCTGGGTTTTGTGTTTCTTGTATCTGATAAAATTCTTTTTAATTGCAAATACTTTTACAGGTCTCTTGTTTCTTCTAAACCTGTTAAAAATCAATGCTAGCTGTACTAAATTTTCTTAGCCATAGTTCTTCATCATTAGGTCAACGGTTTGATGATAACGCATCAGCAAATTGAGTAATTTCTCTGCTCATTCACCCAGTGGACAATGTGATGGTATGCTAGAGCCTTAATTAGTATTGCCATGTTTCACTGAACTATACAGATCCGAATTTTTTGACCTCTTGCTTTTCATTGTGAAAAGTTGGTTCATGTGCTATTTTATCACCATCTTTTTTTTTTTTCTTGTTGATGTTCTGGCTTTTAATTAACAGGGGGACTCTACTGTGGTAGGAACAAGCAAGCTCCGAGATCTGTATGAAAAGTTTGATGATGAGTTAGGAAAGCGACAGGCGAAGGCCAAAGCAGCCAGGCCACCATGGGAGCCACCGAAGACGAAGCTGGATGAAGATTTAGGTAAGCAGAAATGATGATGAAGACCTGAAATGGAATAATCCATAGTTAACCTGGTTTTGGCAGTTGTGTATTTAATAATGCTGGTAGGACAATCTGTGTTTCTTAAATCCTTCCTTTGTATTGCACATCCATGGCATTGTTGCTTTTGACTACAGAACAACTAGATTCTTTACCCAGAAAGCCTAAGGGAGAATGGAGAGTATCCAGCATTGTTTCATGCTAAAGTCTCTTCCATGACATGAAAGCATGCTGAGCATGATTATATAGGCCAAAGTATGGCACACAGGAGGCTTTCAGGAGCTCCTGGACTGGCATTTCTAAAAATAAAGCAAGAGTAGTGGTGATAAACTAGGTTTTGAAACCTGAGACTTCTGCACAAGATGATAGTAAGCAGAGCTGCACAGCCAATATGAATGATGAACTCTGTGCAGTAACAAGCAGCACCACCCCTATGGATCTTCTTGCAGTGAAATAAGTCTCCTAGCCATATCAGTTTAGGGGCAAATACTGGTTGAATTAGCAGGGCATACTTTTTGATAACAATTTGTCTCCTCAGAAGTCAACGAAAGCTATTTTTCTGATTTTTGTTTTGTGAGAAGCGTTAGCTGTTCTTTTTACACTTTCATTGTTTCATTCCAGTTACATTAGTTCAAGGAATTCTTCGGCGTTTCACATTAATTTAGATACTCTGTTGGGATTGCTTTTTAACTTATGCTTCATTTTTGCCTGCTGAACTGCTTCAGACCACATTTCAGCTTAGTAACTCTTAAAAATCACATTCTGAAGTTAAAATGCAGGTATATAATGACTTGGTCAGCTACATGGTGGCAGTATAAAAAGATATAATAAAGATAAAAGAAAAATAAATGCAGATTAAATAAAATGTGAATTCACAAGAATTACTACCAATTTTAACTGTAGGGTTTTTCAAGAGGTATATTTTCATGTGGGTGAAACAAGGGCAAAATTGCTACATTCAGCTTACCAGTATAAAGCTTTACTTTCTCAGATCTCTGCAGGAAGAGCTCCTATGTTGCTCCAGTTTGAAATATGATAAAGCCAAGAGCAACTTCTCTGGTTTTTGTTTTCCACTCTTTCTGGGGGACCCAAAGGCTCTGCATCTGCATTGGTCCTCTGGGCTGACTTGGTGTCTGTGCCAGCTTTTGCTACAGCTATGGTTCTAATAGCTAATAGTGTCTAATACCTTGTCTTATTTTGTATTCAAGTAAATTCTGTCTCTGTTCTGCCTTTGTTAGCCATAAGTGTGTATTGTAGTGAGATAGCAATGCACTCCAAGAGCACTTTTATATCATGAAAAGCTGATTTCAGTGCATGAAATCCAGCAGTTCTGGACTGTTTTTTTCAGAACTCCAGCTGACTCTCATAGGTCTCGCACTCCTTTTGCACCTAAAATTAGACTTGTATAACTGATTAATGGTTATCAGAGAGCTTTTAAGACTCAAGTGTTTGTGAACATTTGTAGCACATCTAGACAAAACTTGATTTCAACTGAGCGTATATGACCTATGTAAACCATAGTGCCAAGTGTGTATTTTAATAACACTTTGGGCTGAATTATGGACTGTATAAAAATATATCTTGATTTATTAAAAAAAAAAAAAGAAACATTTTGCTAGTAATGTTCTCTCATTGTCTCTCTCCTTCTCTTGTATTCAATAAATACACATATTTTTAACCATAATTTCACAGTATTTCAAAGCACTGGCATTTTTTTTCTCTTAAGTTAAAACTTAAGAGAACAGTGCTTTTTTTTTCCTCTTAAGTCAAAACTTAAAAACGGAAGAAATGTTACTCCCTTCCAGTAATAATGAACCTTAGTTGTGTCATGGTATATGTCGTGGCATTTAAATTGGAGCTGAGGGGATCCATGGAAATGAATGACATTACATGCATAAGAAAGGGAGTCACTTGTATGTAGCACAGGAGGTTAGAAGTATGTGAGATTAGGGTCTGGGTGTTCTCTTATTTTTTAAGTCCAGACACTTATTAATTTGCTAACACCACAAAGGAGACATTTTAACCAGTCTGAGACCACCTTCTGTTCCGTCAGTTAATACAAAGAAAAATGTCTTTAAAAAGAAGAAAGCAGGGAGGAAAACTCAATGAATGGGGCTTCCAAAGATCTTATGACTGACTTAACTCAGCTAGTAGTTAAAGTTTGGTTGGTGGTTTTGTTGGGGTTTTTTTCCATGTCTCTGGTTTTTAATATGTGATAATGGATTTATTAGAAATAACTGATTTTGAAAAATTAGTCTAACAGTACATGTTCTATAATCTATACGTATGTGCTGTTTCAAAACAAGACAGTACCTTGCAACAGACAGGAGCATTTTTAGGTAAAATGAAACTGCATATAAGCACTTTGCTCATAGCAAACAACTGACTATTAAACAAGAGGTTCTGTTCACTCATGCTAGTGACATTATTTATATTCTTCTCTCATGTGTGCAAACAGGTGGTGCAGTTGTTATAAGCGTTTAATATCCATAGCATTTGCTGTCATTTTTAATTAAAAATACTTTACTGTCCCTCTTTTTTTTAGTAACTTTCCATATGCCACAGTTGGCTATGTCATGTTAAAAAATGCATTACTATTGGAAAAGAGAGTGCGTGCTAGTGTTTTTCAGCTGACTTTATTTTTCCTGTGTGAATTAGAAAGCTCCAGTGAGTCAGACTGTGACTCTGAAGATGACAGCAGCTGTTCTAGCAGTTCAGATTCAGATGTTTTTGACGTCATTGGAGAAATTAAGCGTAAAAAAGCACACCCTGATCGTCTTCATGAAGAACTGTGGTACAATGATCCAGGACAGGTATAGTGAGATTAAAAAGTACTATGTGCTTGTAAGTCATTTTCCCCTGTAAGTCATTTTCCCCTGAAGACTGAAAATACTGCATAGCTGTCAAACATGCTGAGTGACATCTATTTCAGTTTGCATTTTTTACCCCCCTTTTCCCTTTTCTCTGTGATCTTCAAAGCACTTTGCTTTTTGATTTCAAGGCTGTGGTTCCAGCTCATGAATCCTGGGGATTATTCCACTGGAATCATGTCTGACAGTGTTAATAAAACCTGAATTGCTAACGGTGTACTAATGCTGTCCTCATAGCCCTGAAATAAAGGTACACAGATGAATTCTGGGATGAAGCAAACACAACATGTTTACCTCCTTTACAAATCTTCCACCGAAAAGCTCTCGGCTCATAATGATAAATAATGTTTTAAATATGCAGTTAATGGTTCTAATTTCTTGTCTAGTGGTTCTTTTGTAATTGCATGGAGATTAAAGTTCTCATGTAATTGCTAAGCTTATGAAGTGCTGTTTTGAATGTGTACATTGCACAGAAGACTATTTTTTGTTTGCAAATTTACCATCTTCATCTTTCTTAAATATTTTACAGTCTATTCTAACTCATTGTCACATGGCATCTGAGTAAATTTATTTTTCTGGCACTTTGTGTGATGCATGAGTTTAGCAAGCAACAAATCATAATGCAAAAAGATACTGTGATGCTTATTGCCACTGTGGTAATTCAAAGGTCTGTTGAATATTCTATTACAGACTCATATTTATCCTTCTAGTTAAAAAAAATAATACAAAATAAATGAACTGTTTAGATATTTAACTGAAAAAAATGTGTAGCTCTTAGGCACGCTTCAAAGTAATGTTCTAGGCAAGAATATTAGCTAAAGAAAAAGAACTGGAATAACTGTAGGATGAGTAGTTTCAGGAATGCATGGTTTACGAGTTTCCTACTGAAAAACTTTCTTTCCTAAAACTTTCTTGAGATTGACTCTTCATCTTTCTTGATGGGAGTGAAATCTGAACATGGTGAGCTTGTCAGTGCTGTACTACTTCTGAGTAGATTTTATTTGAAAACATTTGAAGTTATCCTAGATTTTTATCTGGTATGCCAAAATGCTTTCTAACTATCATTACTTAAAACAGGAATGATTGCTGTACACACTAGCACATACAAGTACACCATTTGACATCAAACCAGCTTTTTAGGATGAATCTTCCCAACCCTTTAATCTGAGTAGTGTGCTTACTACTTTGAACAATCTCCAGCAGTGCTAGCAGTTGCCAGAAAATAAGTTGTTGTTGATGCCACTGCAGTGGCCCTTTTCTTGCAAGTGCTATGTGCTTGTTTGTGTTGCCCTGTTGGTCAGAGAAAGTTAGAAGTCATCGCTTACGTAAAATTGTGATCTTTCAACATTATCATCACTTCATGATTGCTCTTCTGCAATTCTTTTCCATGAGCAGTGTCATTAGGGACATGATAGATAGGTATCTGACTTGCTTTTCGTGTCCTGGGCTTCTACAGGTACTTCACATCTCTGTTTTAGTTTGCTCATTTAATATAAACAGAGGCAGTATTACTGCTGAAGTGTTCTAAGAATTAAGGGTGCGATTTTAAAAAATAAGTGATTATTATTTTATAAGCCTCAGTAAGCTGATATTTTGGGGGGAATGAAGAGCAATTTGACACTGACTGCATTTTTTAACTCTCTTCTGTTTTATGGCTGCATAAGACAGTGAGGAAGCATGCTTTTACCTATGAGCATGATTCAGTTTCATTGAGCCTGTACTTTCCTCCAGTGTCTCAGAATGTGGAGGGGGAAAAAAAGCCCAAAAACCAAAAAGATCTCAAATCACTCTGTTGTTAAGATTGCATGACTAAGTTCCCAAAGGAGTCGTGAAGTGCCCTACTTCTTACATTCCTTTGCACATATGCTTTGTGCCAGTCTGAAGAAATTGAGATGAATATTCAGAGAAGTAACATAAAAAGTAAAAAGTTGTGTCCCTCTCCCAGCTGTCTAATGACTACATTAACAGCAGTTTGGTGTTTTTTGCTTTCTGAGGTATCTTCACATTATATTTATTGTGTGATCATGCTGTTTAGCCCCACTGCTTAGCCCCACTGCTGACACTGTTTACATTTTCAGAGAGCTTGTAATAGCATGGAAAGTTCTGCTTTTTGTATTACATTGTGGGGTTATTGTTTTTTTTTCCCTGAGTCTAAAAATATATTTCAGTTCTTAGATTCAAGTTTTGAAAAACTCTGTTAAAGCCTGGGGTTGGGAACTTTGTTTCTCTGGTTTGGTTCTGGGTTTTTTCAATGGGCATGATGTTAAGAGCATAAAGCTTTAGCGTGTTGCAGTAATTGATAGTCTGCATTGAACTTGGTCAGGAAAATGAAAAGAAGGACAATAGCTTTATACTGTGTGCAATGGCCCTTTTTGGTATAGCTACTTGGTGCACCCATACTGAATACTGAAGAATATTTCTCCCCCTCCCTCCTCCCCCCCCCCCCGTTTTTTGTTTTTTTTTTTTTTGACTGTTCTTGTTCACAGGATGAATTTGAAGTGTTCCCATTAGCTCTTTAAAGTACCAAGTGAAAATCTTCAAATGGTCTGCTTTGGATACTTTGGGTGATAGCCTTGACACATGGCAGAGGGGTTAGTCAGGGGTGGGATTTCAGTGAACTTAGTGGAACTGTTTGAACATGGGGGTTTCAGCAGTTGAATATTTGCATGGGCCTGTTTAGGGCCTGAATTTTACTTTAGGCAGACAGTATGCTGTTTGTATGTATAAGAAATGAAAAAGATGTATGTCATAGTAGAGTGGTACAGTTCTGCTGAGTGTTTTTTCCATCTTGTGCTTCTGAAAGAACTATGAAGTTGAGTGCTATTGTGCAGTTTTCTTACACTAGTCTATACTGTTTTAAATTTTATTGGCTTAAGAACATCCACTTAATCTAAGCATGACAGGCTTTTAGAAGCATCAGCACTCCAGGCATTAAAACTAACATACTTTTCCAAACCCATTTTTCAATAAAACAAAATCCTATTTTGGTTTTGACAGATGAATGATGGTCCTTTGTGCAAGTGCAGTGCTAAAGCCCGGCGAACAGGAATAAGACATGGCATTTATCCTGGTGAAGAGGTAAGTAATTCTGAGAATTGCAATTATGAATACAAACTTGCTGCTGTAAACCCATACTTGGGTTGATTTAAGGTGGTTTTTTTACATGATTTACAGGCTGAGTAAAAAATCCTGTGTGACTTTAAATCATTTAGTTATATAACCTCGTGTTTAAAATGCAATACTGGTAATGAAATCCACCTGCAAACTATGGAAAACTTTTGCCTGCATTTATTTAGTTCTAGGGTTTTGAAAAATGGTGTTTAAGTATTTTCCTTAGAAATACTCATTTGTACAGAGTATGCTTTATGATCAGTGACATTTTTGGAAATAAAAACGGTGCTTGAATGACCTCAAGCTTTGTTATTCTAAAAAAAGTTTGTTCTGGTGAAAGAATTGGAGGACATTAATATGTAGGGTTTACAATTTACCCTTGTAATTTTTCTTGAATAATTTTATTTTTCAGTATGCCTTTTCATCTATATTTACTGAAACATTCTTTTATTTCTCTGTAGTTAAGGATTTATGAATGCTTCTGTGAATTATTCCAGTTCAGAAAATTGGCTTTGGTGTGAAGCTTATTATAAATCACTCCAGTTCGGGATCAGTTCCTCCCCACATTGTCTGTAGTGTGGTTTTTTGTAAAGAAGAAGGGAGAAAATTTAGGAGGAGAAAATTGATATATAAAACTTGCTGCATGAAGGCAGCTGCTCCCTGAAGCACGGCCGGTTGGGAGATTTTCTGAGGACATTATCTGAAACCTCTGATACACTAGTTTTAGAGTGTCCTGTAGATAAAACTGCTTAGCTTTAAACTGGCTGGTTTATAACTGTCTTTTTGCAGCAGTGAGAAGCTTAATTTGGGGCTGAACAGCCAGAGTAATTACCCTCCTTGCTGGATGGGTTATGCAAAGTGCACATTGTTACATGCACTATCTTGCCATCACAATCAGGCCAACTTTTGTAATACTGTTTAGAGTAGTACTCCATTTGCTGCAGTGATTTTTTTTTTTCCTCATGCAGAGAGATGTATTCTGAACAGGCTGGTGTCAGCCTCTGAACTGCAGCAAATTGGATGTAAGCCATATGAGAAACTGTTTTTGTCTGACTGCTGAGGAATTTTAGGTCTTTAAACTGGATGCTTCAGAACAACCTGGAAGAAAACACGACTTCCAGGCGTTTGGTGTTGTGTCAGTTTGCGGAGAGGGCTGGCTGCCTTTGGATCTCTCAGGCAGACAGAGCAGGGTTACCAGAGTTGTTTTTGTGGTGACAGATTAATCTGTTCTCTTCAGGACCCAGATTTGCCCCTGGCAGATGAGCTGATATTTGTCTGTCTTGATGACATACTTTGAGATCTTATGTGAGGTCCAGGTTCCTTTTCGTAAGCTTTTAAAATCTGTTTCCTGAAACAGATCTATATAAAAGAGGAAATTATCCTGGTATGTAAGCAACTGCTGTGTGTAAGAAAGGTTAAGAGTCAAATGGAAAATGAAAAAAATACATCAGTTTTTCACTTTTTTTCCCTTTTGAATAGCTTTAAAAATATTTATGCAAGTGAAAATACAGATAAGGCCTCACTTTCCTTCTTCCCAGATCTTATTTTTTATATTTTTAATCTTCACAGATTTTATATTTTATTTAATTTTTATTAATGCCTATTTCATGGTTATTATAAGTGCTTTATTCTCTCTTTTGATCTAAATTTGCCTTGACTCTGCACATAATTCTATTTATCTCTTTCTTTAAGCCCATTAAACCATGTCGCCCCATGACCAACAATGCTGGAAGACTATACCACTATCGAATTACTGTGTCGCCTCCCACAAACTTCTTAGTAAGTATTTAATAAATAATTCTAACTAGGAGTCTAATTTTGTTTTCAGTGATGGGAGTCGTACTGTTTCTTGCTTACTCTGTGGTGGTTTTGTTTGCTTTTTTAAGACAGACAGACCTACTGTTATTGAGTATGATGACCATGAATATATCTTTGAAGGGTTCTCAATGTTTGCACATGCCCCACTAACAAACGTAAGTATGTTCATTACTATATATGTGGGATTTGTTTGGAAGGTAATCTGTTTGTGCCCTGAAGTAGAACTTCTCTAAAATGATGTGTATTACAAACATCTTTACAGCACTGTGGACAGGGTAAAGACATTTGTGCTAATGAGTCTCAGGTTTTGTCTTGACAAATACTAAATTCTGTAGGCATTTAAAGGCAATTAGTTTTGTTGTGAAAGGAAGGAAATATAAGAAGAAAAGGACATGATTGGTATCTGACTGCCCTTATTTTCTGATATAAGCTGTTAGCTATATCTGAATGAAAAATATTCAAGTGCTTAATTTCTGTACACTTGAAGATTTTTTGTTATCTTAATATTTCAAAACCTGTTTATTCAGATGCCATAGTGTTTGTTTGTTTCTTTTAGTTTTATTCTTCTTACTAGCTCCAGCACCAGTGCCAAAACCTGGTACAAAAATGGCTATCAGTACAGGACTGGGAAGTAAGAATATTCGAACTGAGAGGCACTGAGAAGAAAATATTTTTTTCCCTGAAACTTTGCTTACATGGTGTATATGACAACAGTTTACTTTTGGTGAGCAGGGGAAGGGTCTCTCGTTGACAGGAAGTCAGGGGGAGAGTGGAATTCAGGCTCTGGCATGGCAGTGTGAAGCATTCCTGCCCAGTAGCAATAACTCAGCCTTGGGATTCAAGGCAGATTTGTCTCAAGGCTTTACATTTTCACTTTGCAAATGAGTGAAAAGGAACAGTTTTCGCTTACTCCCATTTAGAGGACAAAGAGAACACTTTATATCTGTGTGCCTACTGCATGACAGGAAGGCAGGGAGGTATAGAAATTTTTAATATACAGAGAACAAAGAAAACTTTTCTCATCTGACACAAATAGTGAAGCCATTGAGCTTACTCTTACTGTAAAGTACATGTATGTTTTTTCTCATTCCAAACTGGGGAAGTGATCAGCATAATTTTTATAGAGTTGGAATAGAAAGCAATGCTGTATTGTCAGTTCCGGTTACTAACGTGTATAAAGCCCTTTGGGAGGAAGCTGTTGGTGTCCTGAAATGATGATTGGTAATATAAAAACTGCTGTTTGAGAGACATTTCTGTAGTCTATTAGAAATTTAGCCTTTTTGTGCTAAAACGTGCCATTTAAACATACACACCTTCAGCAGTATGTGGGCTTTGCAGATGAAGGCACCTTTTTTCTGAGGAGAAAAAAAAGGAATTAAATGGTTGTCTTACTAGTTAGTTGAGTGAACTTCTGAGAATATTTATTTGATGAAATTAGTGTAAAGCTATAGATTTATTCTGAAGTTCTTATGTTCTGCTGCTATGACTTAAAGCTGTTTTTTTTAAGACAGTATAGCTAACAGAATTGGCAGTGTGCTAAAAACACCTTGCCTTCAGGTCACTGTATCAATCTGACATATGTCACCAACAATAAATTCACTTCCAAATATACAAGTGAGAGAAAATACGGTTTTCCTAAGCTACGCTTTTTCTTCTAAGGAAAATTTTATCTCCAGTAGATGGCATTATTTAATCTTCCTTTACCATCCCTCCTGTCAGCCCTGTGTTATTACAGAAGTAGCGGTTAGAACTGTTACTTCTCTTTCATGTGCTTTTGTTCCTCCATCTTTTCATGATTCCCCAGAGCAGCTGTTTTAGTAAGTGCCCTTTTCACTAGACAGTAATACCCTTGCATACAAATTTGTATTAACCATACATTGTATGCTGTATAGTTTTTCATGCTGAATTTCTATTTTCCTTTCAGATTCCACTATGTAAAGTAATCAGATTTAACATTGACTATACAATTCATTTCATTGAGGAGATGATGCCTGAGGTAAGAAGGATAATTAGTCGAAAAGTCAGGGTGGGTTATGAGTTGTTGATATGCTTAATGGATTAAACTCTTTAGAATCCCACCTTGTGAAGTCTCTAAGAGACGGGCTGTGATCTAAGTGAATGGCTGAATAGGAACTTGCACTCACAGGTACTCCATCTACCTAGACTATTAATATATTATATTAATATTATAGAATCATAGAATAGATTGGTTTGGAAGGGACCTTCAAAGGTCCTCTAGGCCAGCTCCCCTGCAATGAGCAGGGACATCTTCAACTAGATGACGTTGCCCAGAACCATGTCCAGCCTGGCCTTTGCATATACCACCTCCCTGGGTAACCTGTGCCAGTATTTTACCACCCTCATTATAAAGAATTTTTTCCTCATGTCCAGCCTTCTCACCTCTTTTAGTTTAAAACCATCACCCCTCATCCTATTACAACAGGCCTCACTGAAAAGTATCTCCCCATCTTTCTTATAAGCCCCTTTTAAGAAATGAAAGGCTGCAGTAAGGTCTCCCTGGAGCCTATTTTTCTTCAGGTCGAACAACCCCAACTCAGTCAGCTTTTCCTCACAGGAGAGGTGCTTCACCTCTCTGATCGTTTTTCTGGCCCTACTCTATGTTATTATATATTAAATCAAATAGTAGGAAGTGCTTATATCCATAGTTTCTTTTCATTTAAGTTATATGCAATATATATCAAGTACTCTTATCTGTACTACTGAGTTGGGCATTGTTCTTCTCTTACAGATGACAAAAATAAGGCAAATGGAAGTACTTGCTTGCCAGGACCACATAAGTCAATGGCAGAGCTGAAACTTAATGATAAATTTGAAAGTCTGAAGATTGCTTATCAGTACTTAATATAAGTTGTTGCCAAAACAAATTTCCTGTGGATGCCGACAAAGCCCATTCAGTTAATAATAGAAATTAATCCCTTGTGAAACCACTTTGTGAAGTATATTGTTGCAGTGGAACAGCATGTGTAGGCACAGAAAACCCCCTGCATATTAACTACAAAGATAGGATCAGTGTTTAATTTAGTCACATATACTTAACATTTCTTTTTCTTGTTACCTCTTTTTTTTTGGTGTGTGACTCAACAGCATCTAAATGTATGCAAGAGCCCTGAAATTCCTCAGCAAGATTAATGTGATCAAAGCAATTAATTTCTTGTTAGTGAATCTACTGTGTTGTCTCCAAATCTTGTTCTAAAACAGTAAATGGCCACCAGGCAAGATAGAAAATAGGACATTTTTTGAACTTCTGGTTAAACGGCTACAGAAGTTGGCTACAGTGTTGTTTGCAGACTGTCTATACTAATAGTTACTTCCAAAGGAGGTTGTGTTTGGGGTGTGGAATTTATGGCCAGTATAATGCATGTAGAATTTATATCCTGATTTTGTTGTTGTTGTTCAGGAAAGCTTCTTAGATTCCTTCATTGCTGAATGAAAGCCCCTTGCTTTGGAGGAGCTGCTTCCCCACTTAATGAGAATCTACCCCCTGCCTATACTATGTTGATTTGAACATTGAATAGAGTCTTAGTTACAGTGCTTTCTGAAGAAACCACTGTGTTATGTTGCAGTAGATGATTACAGATCTATCAATATTGTTTCCAAAGCCCAGTGTCTAGTGGTTGGCAAATACGAAGACACTGGGTTTTTCTATTTTTATTTTTTATTTTTCATTCAATTTCATTTATTTTTTCATTTCATATGTGGGTGGCACTGTATGTATTGTAGTATTACAGAATTATAATTCTGGTTTATTTTTTTTTTCCCAGAATTTTTGTGTGAGAGGTCTTGAGCTGTTCTCTTCGTATCTATTCAAAGATATTTTGGAGCTGTATGACTGGAATCTTAACGGTAACTTATTTAGGGGAAAAAAAAAAAAACAACAACAAACCAACATACCCAAATGACAGTTATTTGTAACTGTTGTAAATAAAATTGCTTTATTAGGCTCTTTGATGTAAAAAGAAAAAAAAAGTGGAGAGACTCCTCAAAAGAACGAAGTCATATGCTGTTTTATAATAGAGGGACAAACTTACCCTTCCCCAGGAAGATAAAACTTTTGGAGTTCATTAATGTGGACTGGAGCAATTAAAATATGCAAACTTAGCACTGTATTCTTGCATATAAACTAAATTTCTTTCTTAATCCAAACCTGATACTTTTAATCAAACAGTAAATATTATTGTGTGTTAATATTGCATAGTATCATGTGCATGCTCTTTTGAAAGTTAAGGTGTCAGGTAGACTATTCTCTCTGGTTTTACGAGCTAACAAACAAGTTACTTGTATGCTATTTCTCTACAGTCAACATACGAGGCAGTGTCACATACAGCTGTAGAGGGATAACATGTCATTATAGCTGAATGGTTTTGACTTGACAAGATGAAAATACATGTTTCTGTGAAGACTACAACAAAAGAACTTGAGGGATGATACTTCTCTTGGTCTAAAAGAAAACAGAATATCAAAGGAATTTAATTTCAGAATCTGTAGCTGTGTTTTGGTGTCTTGACTTTGTCTGTGGAGATGCGCTCTGCACTTTGTGCAGTCAAACTGAGCATCATATGGGTAACATTTTGTGTAGCCTTCTTTGGTTTGATAATAATATCAATGTTGACTTTTTTACCACTGGTTCTGATTATTCTTTCTTTTTTAAACACCAGGTACTTACTGGTTTTGTTTTTCTTTCCATGAAAAGCTTTGTATGATGAAGTAGGAAATGAAAAGAAAAAAAGTCATAAAATAACAAGGAAATTTCCATGATGTTATCTTTTGTTACTGTAACCAGAAAACACCCCAGTAATAGGGAGGGACTAATAAACTAGTGCTTCTGTCTGTAAAGCTTAAGCAAATTATATAAAACAGTTTTTTATCACTTTTAATTAAAAATAGCATGGTTTTGTTAGATACTTTTTAAAGTTATTGTAGTTTTCTTTGAAATTGTGCATGCAAAAGCTTTCGCTAGAAGTTGTTATTCTGTTCCTCTCTACTGTGCATTTTGTTATTTTTCTGATTGAAACGTAGCCCTATCAAGTGTAATCACTGTTTACTGATTCTGTTTGTGGCAGGGTTGCATTGTTTTTCTTCTTTTGCAAATATTTTGCTTTTCATATTTTTATTTTATTTTTTCATATTTAAGGTCCTTTACTTGAAAATGATTCTGTTTCCTGTCCCAGATTTCACTTCATGCCACGATTTGTGAGATTTCTTCCAGGTAATGTTTGTATTGTGTAGCTTTATGGTAATCAGATCTAAAATGAAACAAAACAAAAAAAAAAGGAAAACCAAACCACAAGTCCCCCCAAAAGCACATCCCCCCTTCCCACTCCTCAGAAAAAAAAAACACAACTTAGTGCAAACGGTTCAGTCAGTATAGGGATACGGTGCTTTCACCTGAAGTCTGTAGTGCTTACTGGCAGTGTGGATAGTTTACTCAACTAGGATGAGGCGGGCAGGCCAAGTCTCAGCTTTTGTCTGTCATGGTGATTTTAGGCAGTGCTGAGTCATCCTTGTCTTGCCTTGTGATGGAGTTGTGGCGTTCAAGGAGTGCTATTACCTAATGTCCCATGTGAAATTGATTTTCATGTCCCCTCTGTTCTTCAGTATACCATGAGATTCTACAAGAATTCTTGATGTGCAGTTTTGAGAGTCAGCATGACTGGCATTCCTGAGCACATGTTGTTTTGTTTGTTACTTTCTTAATGCAAACTGAGACTTTGAAGCAAATGGTGAAAGACATAAAACCACCATTCAGTGCAGTTCTAACCCTAGCCTGCCAGCCAAGGACAAACTTTAGTGTGGAGTATTATGTTTATTTTGAGTGAACAGCTTACACAGGCATTTAACACATCCCTGAGATACTAGGGCAGTCATTCAGTTGATACAAATGTCATGGCTCCATTGAAAATGTGTCCTGCTGAGATCTTGCCAGTGATTGCACCATAAGTGTTGTGTGGACAAGAGGATGCATTTCATCTGCTGGACTGAGGGAGCAGATGAGATATGGAACAGTCTTTGTCAAGAGGGCTGTGGCCTGGAGGTTCTCTCTGCTCTGGGCTTTGAAACTTAGTTGAGATATTAATTACTGCTGTAGCTAAATGAGGTTTGGCTCATTACTGTGGAGAGTACTGATGGCTAGATGACTATATTTCTAATTGTTGTTGCTTCCTGGATACACAACACTGTTCAATCAGAAGCAGAGCTCTGAGGCTTGCTAGCAAACATTGATTTGCTTTTGCTGAAGCAATTTACAAAATAAGCCATCAAGCCACATGTGGCTGATTAACTTGACCTCATCACAAAACGAGAACAAGTTTGACCTGCCTGGTTTGTGTAGCTTGAGAGTGTTTTCCTGTTAGTTTGGGGGTTTTATACTAGGATTTATTTTAGTTTAGTTCAGAAGTCAGCTTTTTTTGTGCTTTTGTATTGTTGTAGGGAGAGATGAGTCTCTATAGCATATATTCCTGTGTGCTTTCACTTCAAGTTCCCAGCCTTCTAACTCTTTATAAAAATGTCATTTTTTTTTTTTTAATATTACTGCATATATAGTTGCCTTTCAGCGTATTTATGGCAGTTTTTTTTTTAATCAATTTTGCATTTTGTATTGATTATTTTTTGAGATATCCTTAGAAATTTTTAATTTCCAGAGAGTAGGAATCTATTTCCTTCAGGTGTGTTTGCAGACACTATCTATGTCTAATCGAAGGAGACGTTAGTACAACAGGTCTCCACATCATCTCCACATCTCCACATCAACTGTCTATTTAAAGATAAAAATGAATTGCTGTTTTCCTATCCCATTTGCTTTTCTTTCTTATTTTTCTAATGTGGTCTGAAAATAAAGAGGTTTGGGATGTCAGGTTTTCTATGTAGATTACTTAAGAGACAGGCCTTGGGGCAGCTCTGAGCTTTGAGCTAATCATACTAGGCTTACTGAGTGTCAGAGATGTACAGCATGCAGAATAGTTGATGTATTGTATTCATAGTTGTAGATTTTTATGGTGATAAATATATTGAGAGTAGAAGAATAGGAAAAAGTAATAAATCTGAGGTCCCAAATGCTGCATGTTCTGACCTAGGAAAGGTCAGGTCTCTAACTGCTATTGAGCACACTATTTGTAGTGACCTCTACCCTTCCTGTACATGGCCTTCAATAAGGCTACACGTTTGTTTTTTTCTGTGTGTGTGATTGGTGGACATGGGCTACCTCTTGTGTAATGGTATGATCTAGCTCTTGACAAAGACAGTAGTCGTGTAAACTGAGTCCCCCTTTAATCCGAAGGAAAACTTTGCATATTTAAAAATTTGCCCCTGTAGCTATTTAAAAGTATTTTCTGTTTCCAGTGAGGTTTGGGGTGTATTTTTCCCCATTTAATATTGTGTCTTGGAGTTTGAATGAGGTTAATTGTTCTGAGAGGCCAAGTTATATCATTTCCTTTCATCTTTTCTGTACCATAGCATTGTAATCCCAGCTGAAATAAGAGAAGTGCTTGTTCCCCTGCGTGTCTTGTAGAGGACATCACCTTACACAGCACAGCTATTACGCAGCAGTTCTGTGAGGCTTTTCCTATGTGCCTGTGAACACATTCCCTGTGTTGTGGCATCATCTTCAATATTGCTATAAGTCTTTACTTCTGTCTTTTTCCTCCATTACTTTTTTTGTGTATGTAGTGATAGAGAGAATGTACTCGGAGGCAGGTATCAGATTGCTCCTGCTTCCTGGTGTAGGGAAATCAACATTTGTGCTCGGTGGGGATGAAACTTCAAGATGCCTCCATACCTACAGATTAATACCCTGTTGGTGAAGGTGGGGGTCAGAGAGATGTGTGTCAGAATTAAAGCACTGTAGTAATGTATCTATCTTTTTACTCATATGAGCAGACATACTGAATTTGAGTAGTCAGCGGGTAGCAGTCTGTCAGGACTGTCACTCATCTTCCCTGTTTGCATTTTCATATCTGTAATTGGCTACCTGGAGCCAGTCAGATGTTTATTATACTGTCTTCCTTTGTTATAAGCACCGTTTGCTGTTCATGTTTCCTGAGGTTTCAGAAATATTTAGTAGTTTTCACATGCCCTTGGTTCATGTAGTGACAGAAGACGACATGTGGCTCTTTAGTCTTCATTACTGCAGGTACAGAATGTAAGCACTACAGATGAGCTTAAAATGCAAGGATAACTTGTTACATCAGTCTAGAAGTATCCCGTAAAATTTTGAGTGTTCTTTAAAAAAGCTGCAGAAATGCCTAAAGGCTTTTTAACTATTGTTATAAAAAGAATGATAAAAGTGTGAAAAGGAAGATGTAACTGGACAATATAACTGATTGGTCTGACTACTCATTTTAAAGTTTTTTCAGGCAAGTTAGAAACTTCAGCTTTATAGTATGATGAAACCGTTACTCTTGCTTCCATTACCGTTACTGCTTCCAGTTTTAGCTAAGTGTATGTATGTGCAGTATTCATCAATAAAACATTGCCTTCATATTTGTCAAACTGCTTAAGCATTTTGCATTTCGTTTTGCTCATCCAAATATTTCATGTGTTCTGCATATTTTCTGTTTTGCTCATGCTTTAGGAGAGTAAATACCTGAAATGTGGTTTATTTATTTTTGTTTTTAAGACGGAGGGAAAGAAGTACTATCAATGCATCAGATTCTTCTCTACTTGTTACGATGCAGTAAAGCTCTGGTGCCTGAAGAGGAGATTGCCAACATGCTTCAGTGGGAAGAACTGGAATGGCAGAAATATGCAGAAGAATGCAAAGGGATGATTGTTACCAGCCCTGGCATGGTAGAGCGAATAATTCTGTTTTGTGAACAACCCAATGATGCGTACATGTCTCGTTTCAGAAAGATTGCTGCAGGCTGAATTAGAAAGGGAAAAGATGACCGGTGACAATTGCAGATTGCTATAGGAACACTCCATTGACTTGTTCTAACCATGAGAAGAATTGCACCTTCTGCTGCTCTGCTTAAGGGCAGATTTCCAGATAAGCACTGTTTCAATGTGCATGTTAAAAGGAATGGCTAAATTTTATGTATTTGAAACTGTAGTTTTCTCCCCTGCTGTCTTATTTTCTCAGACTGTTTGTGTGATCTCATTTTCTTTTTCCTGACACAGGACCTGAGAATTAGTAACTATTTGCTATTCTCTTTCATCTTCCTCTTTTGACCCCATAGATCTAGATAGAGTACTCTATCCAGACTGCCCTGAATATGGAAAAGGTGTTTTCTGCCTATGTGTCTTTTTTCCACATTTTCTGTGTTGTTCTCACTTACACTGAGGAACTCTGTGTACATTAATGAATGCATCCATTAATTTTCAGTGCCAAGCTTGAAACCCCCATGGCCTTATTATTTGTGAAAAAATTAGTATTTTAAAACACAGCTCCTTTCAACTCCAGTGTTATATGAATTTAGCCCGTTTTTCTAACTTTCACACTTAAGAAATGTGGGTCACAAGAATAGATGATGTCCACCAAAAGCTGCAGGGTTCTCTCTGTGTGGTTTTATCAGTATTGCAGTGGTATCTCAGCACTAGAGGCATGTTTTGGACCTTATATTATAGGCTGCCATCCAGCTTTCTTTGTTGTAACACCTTTCTTCCTCTGACTTAATTTTCTTTCTTTATTATAGCTTAACTTCTTAGCTCCAGCAGAAAAAGTGTGACTTGATAACACGCCTATGGGGAAATTTTGTTTGCTATCTGATAAACCTGTCCCCAGACTGCAGCCATGATGAGCCCTAATTATATTTTTCAAGTTCATATTTTTAAGTATGGTGCCATTATATTTAGTAAACTACTTTATAAGGTAATCATAACTTGGGCAGGTTAATTTATTTTTCCCTTTATTTAATTCTGCGCAGTTTTGCACTGGCTAAAACTTCCTAAACCAAAAGGAAAATAAGATTATCTATGGGAACATGAAATACAGAGTATACATGAACTCTTGGTATGGAAAATTCTACCTGAGCTGGTTAAAACTGAGGGCTAACCTAGAATCTCATTATAGAAATTATTGGACAGCCTTAAATGTTTACCATTGCTTGTGGTTTCTGTGATACAAGATAGGTGCTAGTGCACAAGTTGTCAGCATCTGAATGGTGTATGCTAACATAACTTCAGTGGTCTTGATGAAGATATGCTGATTTCATCTAGCTGAAAACTTGCTTTTTTTGTTTAGCATGAAATGTTCCATCTGTAGCAGTGTTAAAGGCCATGTTGGACAGAGTCTAGCGTATGGTGTCTCTGCCCTTGGCAGGGGGGTTGGAGCTGTATGATCTTTAAGTCCTTTCCAGCCTTAACTATTCTATGAAGGAACGTATATGTGTTTGTTCCTTGAATCACTGAACTGTGAATGTCTGTATTCACAAGGCTGTGCAGTTTGTGAGTGGTATTGTGAATTTCGAGATTTTCTGTGATTTTTACTGACAAACTTTGCATTCTACAAGACAATGTTTTTAGAGATGTGTGTGGACATCAAAATAAGTAAGTATAAAAGAAATCTGCAGCACGTTGAAGCGTTGTCAAGTTTAATGCCATCATTAGAACATGTTTTTTCTCAAGAAGATTGCAATGACTTTCTTAGTTTATGGATTTTTTGTTCATTGCAGCATATTCTACTGAGTATGAAAGCATTTTCTGTGCATTTTACAGTGTTAGAAGATAAAACAGTTCTGTTATAAGAGACAATGTGAAAGTGTGAGAAAATGACAGCTCCTCAGTTCAGTTTCATGCACTTGACACAACAAAGTAAACCAACTAAATTTTATTTTGCTGCTTTCCTCCACAACATCACTTCAGAAATAATAATTCCTCTTGTGAGCAGATCTAGGTTTTATATATGTATTTTAGTTAAAAGAAAAAACAAAACAACCGAACCGACAGGATATATATTTGCATGATGGAGAAGAGAAAAAAACTTTGATAGGCATATAAATCCTATGTGCTTAAACAACTAACAATGTTCAGCATTATTTAAGTTACTCACGGTGTTTCATTAGTTCTGTGAAACTTGTGTTGGAATAGATTTAAGGGTTCACAAATTTTAATCCTCTTTAATACTTTATTCTTCCTAAAATATTGCTGCTTTTTTCTGTAGTTCAAATACAGGTGTATTTTATCATCTTTTGTACTACATCTGCATGTAATGTCATCCTGTCTTCTAATACCAGCAAAGCCTTGATTGATGAGGTTTAGATTAGGAAAGAAAAGTAGTGGGCCTCTGTTCTGTAAGAATTTCTTCGGTTTTGATGAGATTTTTAAAAGCAAGGTTGTAATTACTACAAGTTCTCTCACAGCACATTTGAAAGAATGCAGGGATAAATTTCCTTGCATCTTGTTTGCTGGTGCATGTTTTATATTGTATGTTTCTTTATGGTGCTATTTGTTCATTTAACCTTCAGAAACAGCACCAGAGAGGAAGCTAGTGTTTGCTCTGCTAAAGGGAAAAAGCATAGTCTAGCTACACCCTTGTCTTAACCGTCAGTGAAGGAACAATTGTGATTAAGTTTTAATGGAGTTCCTTTGTCCTGGTTGTTATCAGGCATGTGTGGGTGACAAAACTCCAAGGCAGTGTCATAAATGGTCTGGTTTTGAGTGATCCTGAAGCCACGTATTTCACACAGACCCTGCTATAAGCATATTGAAAACTCTTCTCCCTTTCACACTCTTGAGGATCAGTTTACTTCTGTTTAAGTATCTAAAATATGAAACATTTGAACAGAAGAATATTGTCTGTATTTAAAAAAATATATATAATTGGTGTATTGAGTATAATTCTTGTTTCATATTCTGCTAATTATATTTTGCCACCTCGGTTCATAGAGTAGTTGTGTAGGAAATTTTTTTTTTTTGAGGGGGACAGGGATGGGAGAAGTTCCTTGTTAATGTTAAAAGAGGGGAGAACCAATGAACAGCTTTCGTGAAGATAAAAATTTCTGAAATTGGCTTTGTGCAAACCCCAAAAAAACAGATAAACTTAAATTTCAGGACTTTAAGCTGTGGTTTAGAGAACATCATTCTGCCTGCTTACAAATCCTCCCCATGTGTTTTATTGGAAGTGCTGTGGGGAAAACATTGTCTTTTTTATATATGTTTTTTAAACCAGGCAGCATGAGCATTTTTTCCACCCCCTCTTGTGTTTCAGCTGGGGAGATCATAGAATCATAGAATAGTTAGGGTTGGACAGAACCTCGAGATCATCTAGTTCCAACCCCCCTGCCATGGGCAGGGACATCTCACACTAAACCATCCCACCCAAGGCTTCATCCAACCTGGCCTTGAACACTGTCAGGGATGGAGCACTGACAACCTCCCGGGGCAACCTATTCCAGTGCCTCAGCACCCTAACAGGAAAGAATTTCCTCCTTATCTCCAATCTAAACTTCCCCTGTTTAAGTTTTAACCCATTACCCCTTGTCCTGTCACTACAGTCCCTGACGAAGAGTCCCTCCCCAGCACCCCTATAGGCCCCCTTCAGGTACTGGAAGGCTTCTGTGAGGTCTCCACACAGCCTTCTTCTCCAGGCTGAACAGCCCCACCTTCCTCAGCCTATATAACCTTATGTTCAGTCATCATGTCCAAAGGGAAGCTAATAAGCATTTTTACCTTAGAAAATGTTTCTTTATCTGAATGTCAAATTTTTAAGTAAGTTTTTGTTTTTCTAGTATATATTGGAAATGTGGCCACCTGATGAGGCTTACTTTTATTTGTAGAATCGACTTTGCTTATCCATGCAGAACATGATTCCTGTGAACAGTTCAACCAAGATGGTTTGAAAGGTGAAGGCTTTGCTCCTGACACAGTTCTTACTGTTTTGTGAAAAGAATGGTGGGAGCTGTTTTCGTAACTCTGAAACTCATCTTCAAGAAATTCACAATGCTAAATTAGAAGTTTTGAGAAGTGGATAACTAGAAGTAATGGCCTTTTTCTGAAACCTTAGGCAAGCAGAAAATAATGGCCTCATCTAGCTGATTGCAAAGTGGGGAATAAGCAGGCACATAACAAAGTAGCTTGCCAAGTAATGGAGATAGTTTACTTGGAGACAAACTGTGCAGCTTCGGCTGAGTTTTTAAATATGTTAGATAAATGGTCAAGAGCTCTATTAGGAGCATGTCTTCTACAGTGATGTGCAGTTACTCATTCTCTGTATTTTTTTAGAGGTATATTTAACAAAAGTTGCTACTTTCTACACTCTCCTTTTTAACTAAAAATACCCAAACTTGTATTTGGAAGTGTAAAAAGAAGTCCCCTCATCATACAAGACTGTATTCCTCTGTACGCATCAGCCAAGAACCCTTTCTAAGAGTAGCATGACAGATTTTTTAAATTCTGTTTAGTTGGTGTGATTGAATGGATCTAATAATGGCTTCTCTTGCTTGGGAAATCAGGAACAGAACCAAAATTAGAGAAGGTAACCTGATCTTAGCGAACTACTCACGCATGTGAGAGCTTGGATGCCAGAATGCTAATCCTGACTTAATTTCCTGTGTGATGTTTGACTGAAGAAAATTTCCTTAAACTCTTGGAAATAATCTAACTGTAAATTTCATGACTTCATGACTCCTTTTTTCACTGAAAGTGCTAAGTTGATTAACTTCATTTCAGACATTGTCATTGCCAAACATTTATTATGATATTAATGATTAGTTTTATGTGTATTTTAGTAAACTTGGAATATTGTTGCTTCGTAGTTCTTGGGTAGTGTCAGCTACAGGCAATTTATTTTCCATGGAGCTATTGTCAATTAAGTGTATTTTGTTTTTTCTCCTAGAAACCCAGCTCAGTTCGTATTGATCAGCTGGACCGAGAACAGTTCAATTCTGATGTAATTACTTTCCCTATTATTGTCCACTTCGGAATACGACCTGCTCAACTCAGTTATGCTGGAGATCCTCAGTAAGATGCTTTTCCTTACATCTTTCATTCGGAAGCTCATTACTGCTGTCATTTGTGGCCTAAATAGGGCTTGTTTATGTACCTAATTGAGTCCAATGTACAGCTTAGTGCTTATGACATTGCACACAAGCTTTTGTAAATTAGAGAATATCTGGTGTAACTTCTTTTTTCTGGCATCGTTTAGGATCTGCTGGAGTAAATTCATGCATGTGCAGTAGGAAATTTCTCAATCTGAAAACAGCTTTTCTAGGTCAGACCAAAGGTTCCTCAAGCTCCATGATATTTCTCTGAAAGGCCAGTTGCCAGTTGTTCAGATAGAATAGTGTAACAGGAAGGCAGAGGGGAAGAAATACTTACCCAGGCTTCCAAAATATATGGACTTCTGTGCTAGAGGATGTATTTAGATCATTTTAACAACCCTGAATGGAACTTCCTTTTCAAAATTTCACAAATTACTGTTTGCGTCTTTTTATGCTAATGACAGGGTAATCACTTTCCCAGCACCATTGTGAATTGTATGAAAAAGAACTCACTTTTGTTTCAGAGCTGCTACTTGATCATTTAATTCAACGCTTTTGAGGTCTTATATCTAATAAGGAAGAAAATAGCCATTTTCTGTTTGCTTTCTTAATGAAATTTGATTTTTGCACCCTGCCATATCCTACTTAGTTGTCTCTTCCTATGCCTTGAAAAATTGAGTCTATGCAACTGTTTCCTAGCTTGGAAGCTGTTGCATCCATGCTGCTTTTCTCTGTACCTTTTATATCCTCATAGAGATTGGGAGGAATGTAGTGAAGGAGTGGAAGCGGAATCAGAACTTCAGGCAAAGCGAGCAATACTCTTTCATTGTGGGTTTGTGTAGTGGCATAGAAGTGATTGCTGGATTTTGTTCACAATTCTTTTCTTAATTTCTGACATTTCATGGACTTTTTCAGTGATTTGGAGATCTGAATAACAGTATAAAACTTCTAATGCATATATAGTTGCAGTTGTCTTTTTTTCCTCATGCATTCCAGTGTCTTTCAAGGATGTTGGATTTCACCTGTAGTTTTGAGGCCATAACAGTTATAATGTGCATGTATGACAGATGTATTCTTCTACAACTGCCTGCTGAGAATGCTAGACTTAATATTGTGGGAAATGAGAAGAGTGAGTGCTTATCGAGAAAACAATGTATTTTCTTTTGGCTTTGAGCATGACTTTTAATCTTCCTCATCTTTTAGTTTTCTTATCCATAAAAGTAAAATAATTAAAGAACAAAAGAACCACCTCTATTTTGATGCAAAATCACTTAATACCGGTAAACTTCTAGTGCCTTGCATTGAAAACAGTATAAAGACACAAAAATTGTTCTTCCCACACTTTATTTTAATTTTCTTTAAATTTTTTTTTCCCCTATAGCTGCTTACATAATTTAGGTGTGCTTCTTTTCCTCAAAGTAACAAAGTAGTTTTTGTGAAAGACCTCTTCATAAATCTCAGGCTGAACTTTGGCGTTTGCATGAAATAGGTAATGCCAAGAAAAGACTTTCCTCCAGTGTGTTTTTTTATTCAGTTCAAATACAAAGTTTTTGTTGTTGTAATCTGATTATTAATTGCCAAATTTAACAGCAATAACAAAGTCTTTTACACCCACATTAGTATTAGTAGTAAAACATAGATTGTATGTAATAATTTCAGGTTTTGGGGTTTGGGTTGAAACCTCATGGCATTTATATGTCTTCTGTGTAGCTGATTCATTCATTAGCTCATTTTTCTTCTTTGGATGGGAATTTGTCAGAAATAGGTGCGTTGTTCTGCAGATTGCAGAAATGTGGAGAACAGAACATAAGAAAAATCTGTGGCTTGACCATTTCAGATGTATCTGTAGACTAAAAAAAATATCAGCATCTCTGGAGGCAGAGAGTATACATTCAATAATGCTGCAGAGAAATAGCTGTGGAAAAAAATGCCAATAAGAAAAGATCCATTTGTGCGCCTGAGAATGTGGGATGCTGGGAAGATTTTCAAATCATAGAAGAGCTGCTGCTTCATTTTCTGCTTTGCATTTGTAACTTTCTACTAAAACCACTTCTCTAAGGTGAGGCTGAAGAGGGTCGTCTTGTACAATGTAAATATTAAAGGAAATAAGTTACTTGGGTAGACTTCTTCCTTCTGTCCTCTGTTTCCCTGCTTCTTCTTAGAAGTCTGGGTTTATGGGTTTTCTTGAAAAAACTCTACAGAGATGATAGTTATTCTGAAGATAGCATTGTTTCTGAAGTACACAAGGTACTTAAGAATGTCATAATCCTCTTGGTCGCTCCTCCCGTAGTAACTTTTGAACCTGTTGATCAGTTGCAGCTGAATGTAAAGGTGGGATGTTGTGTATAATTATAACAGAGTAAGTTCTTACAAGTTTTGTGAAAATCTGTACTAGATCACAGAGGAACTACCACCAAGGAAAAAGTTCTGTTACTGAAGTTCATGTGTGGTTAGATACCCCCAAAATTAGAAAAGGCTAGACAGCTGGAGAAAAGCAGAAACCTTAAGTATGTGCTAACTACAGAGGAAACTTGACTTGCTGTTTCCATTAAGCACAAACCCATAGGGAGCTAAGCTTTTATTTCACAGTTCAGAGAATTACTTCATGTTGCACATGACTTATAGAGTTCCTCTTGATGTGCTTCACTGAAATGTTTCAGCCAGTGTACAGACAGATGCTTCCTGGGAAAGGTTACTACTGCTTTTCAGTGAATGGTAAGTAAACCTTGTTGAGAGAAGAGAGAATTTTCACCTGGAACGTGGGCAAATCTTATCAACATGTAGGCATGGCCCTTTGGAGAGGAAGGGTGGGTGTCTAGGAGACCTGGGTTCTGCTCTGAATTTTGCTATTCACCTCACTGCACACTAATGCCTCCTGTCTGCTCCTGTGTCTGCCCCACTGGAACAACTGCAGAGACACTGTCAGTGTTCTTAGAAAATACTTTGAGACTTTTTCTGGAGCAAAAAGATACTTGTAGGCAATGTGTGTATATATGGATGCATTATTAACAGCTGGTGTGTTCATAAGGACAAAAGATGAGAGAGACTGTTGTATTGACCAAAATATTTGTTTTCTGGTTTTGTCCTTCAGATACCAAAAGCTGTGGAAGAGTTACGTGAAGCTGCGTCACCTGCTGGCTAATAGTCCCAAAGTCAAACAGGCTGATAAACAGAAATTATCACAAAGAGAGGTATGGTGGACCTTCCTATACTGGTAATGAAGAACGGTAATTCTGGATGGAACAAAGCCGTATGACTGCCCTGTTTATGGAAACAATAGAAATCCTTCACGAAAGATTTCCTTTTTGGGCTGTTAGCACTGATTTTATTTTTATCTTTTCTTGTTAGTGAATGGATTTATTTTTTTTTTTCCCTTTTCTAGCTGTCAAATTACTGAAAGTTTTTTACCCTATTATAGAAATGATCATTATAGAACTATAACTTCTTTATAGCTATTGCCATTAATGGTTTCAAGAATTAGCATAGAGAAGGACTTTTTATTTCTGAGTGCACTTTTAACTGGCTCATAATTTTAAACATTTCTCTGCTGAGATAAAAACTGCCATGCTTGTGCATGGTTTTAAGCTGTAAATTATTAGGCAGTCTTAGTGACATTTCTTAAGATCTTTGAAGCAAAATCATCTGGTTGTTATGTTCAACAGTCTTTAATGAAAAATGAGGTATTTGTTCAATTTTTGTCTTTTGTATCTCTCTCCCCCCTGCCCCCTTCCCATCCCCAAAGTGATGAGCAAAAGACATTTCCTAAATGCAGATGCTCAACCAATTGGGAATTAAAATGAGAAAAATAAAGTAATTTAAATATAGAATAAAGCAACCTTCTTTCAGGTGTCTATTTGGACTGAAGCTTTGAATTTGTCTGGTGCTTGTCTACCAGGCACTCTTAATTGGACAACTTACATAAAGAATGCATAGAGGAGAAATTAACTTTTTTGGTACCGGATCGAATTAAATTAAATGATGGTGTATTTTCATCTATTGATTAGAAACCCTGATGATTCATAGAATCATAGAATATTCTGAGTTGGAAAGGACCTGTGAGGATCATTAAGTCTTCCCCTGTTTGCTAGTTGTGTGGCTTTGATTGCAGCAAAAGTTTGATACATTTGACATTGCACCTGGTTTTTATTACTACTGCAAAGCACAGTATATGCTGTTGCATGAGCAAGCATCTTGGTTAACATTTTATTTATGCTGATATTAAATAAGCCATTAGCTTCCTTACTTGTAAACAAGGGAAAAAGCACAATGTTGTGATGTAACTGTGCCACGGTTGTAAGGAAAAAACATTTTGTCCATACAGGAGACTATTTTGTCTGCTACAGCTTTCTACACTCAGAGCAAGTAGAAGGGAAAACCATTGTTTTATGGACATCTTTTCATTATGGGGTTAGTGGCTATTTGTAAAAATGCAGTGGATTGGATGTAGAAGGGTGATGATGTTTTGCTTCGAAAGATAAAATGCTTCTTTGGTATTTATCGCTTACTGTGCAGCGTGCTGATTTTTGTTGCTAGACCATATTATCTAGGATAATGAGTTTATCAAGTACTTTGCCATCAGTCATATCAGCCTGAAGCAGAAGCTTTATGTGAACATAACCTATGCATTTTGCCAGTGGAAGTACCAATAACTTAGAAGGAGCTGTAGGGCTGCACCTGATTGTTACATGGACTTTTAAAGATTGTGAATCATATGTTATGAGTAACCGGAGTGCTTCTGAGCTGGTGAGCCTGAAAGTGTGGGCATGTCTTGGCAAACATTGTAGTATATGTCTCAGAAAATACCCAATGACACAGCCTCAAAATGTAAATTTCAGACAGTGCACAAGGGCTGCAGAACTGTAAGCATCTCTGTTCCCTCTGTGAATGCTGTCAGTCATTCACTACTGTGAGATTGTAAGATGTTATTATTTGTGACAAGGTTGTGCCAGGGGCTTTGTTCCTCCAACCTAACTTTGAGCATTTATAGCAGGTGCATAAATTGGGATCTGAAGGCTCACTTTGAAGGCAATGAAGAGAAATGCTTTTTTTTTTTTTTTTTTTTTAAAGCCATTTATCGCCCTTCATTGAGTATAAAAGGAGCCAGGGCTAACTAATGTCCTGCCCTAGATATCTTAGTGTTGAGGTGTCTGAGATTTGATGAATCTGAATCTGGATAGATGTTCCTCTTGGAACCACTCTGAGTCTCTGCAGAACAGAAGATGGAGCCTGTTCCTTCCAAGAGATGCCCACAGGCTTCAGATTTTAAGCTTGGAAGAGACAGCTTTGAGCACATGCCCTGTAGTGAAAAGGAGGAAGAGAAAAAGAATGAAGCTTTGAAAAGTTTTGTGTTCTGAAGAAGGAAGAACACTAAGGGAGTCTTTACCATTAGTGAATGCTGTGTGGGGAGCTTGCATACCCGGGGGGCTGTATAGTATTGGAACCAGATCCTGATCCAGGGATGATTTATTGTAGTTGGTTTTCTTTCATTCCATTTTTACAGAAAATACTTTCTTTTAATAATTCTGTAAAGATCTTTAAATGATTCTGTCCCTTTCATAATTTCATGAGGCAAATAAACTTTTTACACAATACCAAACAGCCAGTGGTCAAGGCAAAACAGATTTTTATTTATTTTTTTTAATTTAAATAATATTAGTAGATTTCATCATTATAGGCTCCAGGACTAGTTTTGGTCTACCAAAACTACTGTCTATGCTGTATTCCAGCACATCCATGAAAGTCTATGGCTTAGCAGCTACAAGACTTGGACTAGTCTTAGAAACTGCTCACTAAAACTGAACCTTAAAGGGACATTGTGGAGGCACTCATGTGCATTAATACTGCTTTGTTGTAGAACGTCCTTCACAACAGGTCCATTTTCTCCCTGTTTAGGAAGCACTGCAGAAAATTCGTCAGAAGAACACAATGAGACGTGAAGTGACTGTCGAGTTGAGTAGCCAGGGATTCTGGAAAACAGGGATACGTTCTGACGTCTGCCAGGTGACTAAACTGCGAGATGTTTGATCTATTTTCTTTCTTGATAGCTGCCATTTACCTGTTGAAAGGGTTTGCTGTGATTCTGTGCTGAAGAATGGAATTAACACCTTTGTCTGTGTGTGGATGGGAGACTAGAATAGTTCCTTAAATCAATACATCTTGAGGCAAAGTTATTTAAAAATATTAGATTGCTTGCTACTGGTTGATCAGAACAAGAAAGAAAGGCTAGGAATGGTCATCTGGATGCTGGGCATTAGCCAAATGTTGAATCTTACGTGGAGCTCCTGGGGCTTCTTCATCAGTTGGGTTAGTTTTAAATATTTTTTATTTTAATAGATTTTTATAATTAGATTAAAAAAAAAAAAAACAAATTTTATATTGAAACATGAAGAAATATCTTTTTACTTGAAAGAAAAGAAAGAAAAAAACTCCACAATAACTAACTTCTGGACTAAAACACATGACCATCAGTAGGAAGGTCACCTTTCAGATACTCCATTTCATATGCGTGACATCTCTAAGGTACAGATCTCTGGCAGATCCTATTGTGAAGTAGTTGACAGCCACCAGCTTTGCGATATGGTAAAAATAAGTGCATTTTTAATGTAATATTTGATTAGTAAAATTCAAGTTGTTAAAACAGTTAACTTCAAAATCTGATAAGGCCAAAGGGGAAATTCTTACAGGAGAGAAATGCTAATAACTAAATTGCTTTTCTTCTGTCTGAACCATTTCTTATGATTCTGCTATTGCTTCTGAAGTTCAAGAAAGAGAATAGTGGAACAGTATTTTCTCACATTGCTTAGGAAAATTACAGTCCTTTTCTAATTTTTATCGTGAACTCTATCTATTTTTACAGGTTAAGTAAGCAGTGTAAATTTCTAATTTAGGAGCTTTGAAATGGTTCTGTGTTATTCATAATATCTTCTGTGATTCATCTGTTAATGTCTTCTTCGATTCGTTTTGTTGTTGAGGGACAGCAAAACATGAGGGAATGATGAAAGTGAAGCTATTTCACATTTTTGTGCCCATCTGCAGCATAACATCTAAATCAGCCAGTTCTGGTATGAGGGTTCTTTGATTTGATTTCTTTGAGAGGCCAAGAGTAGGCAAAAAGTGTATCTGTAAAATTAAAGATTGCTGCTGTTGCTACATGCTTTCTTCCAGATTAAAGAAAACTAAAACTTAATATGCATAAATCAACTGTACGGGCAGAGCTAAAGCTCAGTGACTTAAAATTGATACTTTTTAAAAGCATTGCAGTTTAGAAGATTGAAACTCTTTCAAGTCAGTCTAACAGCTTATAGTTACTCTAAGTTCTGCATAGCAGTAATGACATTGGTCTTTGCAGTCTCAGATGTGAATCACTTGCAGGGTGAGGAAAAAGGGTGAGTGAAGTATTCCAAAAATGTAAAATCATTGTTATCTGCCAGGCTCGCTTGAAGTTGTCCAGTAGATGAAGTGCACTACTAGCAACTAAGCTGGGCATCACTTACTATGCAGTCTGGCCTAATAGGGCTATGCTGAGAAGATGCATCTCACACACAACCTTCCCCCCACCCCCCACCCATCGTTGCCAATATTGTTACTGGTGTGCTCTCAACAGCAGCGTTAAGTGTTTAGGTGAGGAGAGAAATTATGCATTTCAGAATATTTCAGCTCACCTGGTTCTTCTTAGTAGCTTCAGGTCAGGATTGTCTGCCAGCCTTGGAGGATGGTGGTAGTAGCTGGGGCACCTGAAAGAGTTCCTGCCTAGCCATGCCAGCTGCAGCAAGAAAAGAACATGTAGCATCATAGTTAAAATTACATATGTTTAAAAACAGCAAAAAAGAAAAAAAGTGACTTGTATGTTTATAACCAGATGCAAATACTAAGGGTATGGGATGTGGCCATATGGTTTCAGGAGACCTTTTATAATCACTAGCCATTCTTCAGCCTAATGGAATTTTTAGAACATGTATTTTGTTTTCTTATAAAGCGATAAATAAGTAAAACATCAGAAACATCAAATAGCTATAATCCAATTTGATGCACATTAATTGACTCAGTCCAGTATTTAGTGCCATGAAAGCAGCACTTGGTCAATATAACTGCAAGAATCAAATTAAAGGCCCTCTGTGTGCTCCCAGAGACATGTCAATTCTTCATTCAGTGCACCGCAGCTAATAAAAATCTAAAACTTTGTGTTTTAGTCCTCAAACTTAGGGCTACAAGTATTGGTAAAAATAATATTAAAACTTGCTTGGGGGACATTTTTTTTGCCTAGTGTAGTGGAACATATAAACAGGCAGGGAAGCAGAGTTGTCCTATGAAACAGGTTTTGGGTTGGCTTTTTTGTTGGGTGTGACCCATCTCCAGCCCCCCAAATTGCTTCTCGGAAGGAAAGCATAGGAAGCATACCTGTATAGTTTATATGGAGTTAAGAAGGATGTTCCCCTAGCTTATAGATTACCCTAAGAAAACTTTAAATGAGTAACGTTGTAACAAAATAAAATATCTTTGCTTGAAATATTTTTGCATTTTTTGTCTGCCATTCAGAGATCCAGACAAGTGTTTTGTTTTGTTTTTTTTTCTTGCTGCTAATTAGTTAGTTCCATCTGGCAGAGAAGGACCTGGGGTGCTGGTTGACAGCCAGCTGAGTACAAGCCAGCAAGTGTGCCCAGTTGGCCAAGAAGGCCGATGGCATCCTGGCCTGTATCAGCAACAGTGTGGCCAGCAGGGCAAGGGAAGTGGTCATCCCCCTTTCCTGGACACTGGTGAAGCCTCATCTCAAATACTGTGTTCACTTCTGGACCCCTCACTACAAGAATGACATGAGGTGCCAGAGTGAGTCCAGAGAAGGCAGTGAAGCTAGTGAACGGTCTGGAGCACAAGTCTTACTAGGAATGGTTGAGGGAACTGGGGTTGTTTAGTCTGGAGAAGAGAAGACTCAGGAGGGATCTTACTGCTTTCTACAACTACCTGAAAAGATGTTGTAGTGAGGTGGGGGTTGGCCTTGTCTCCCAGGTAACAAGTGATAGGGCAAGAAGAGCCTCAAGCTGTGCCTGGGGAAGTTTAGATTGGACATTAAGAAAAATTTCTTCACCCAAAGGGTTGTCAAGCACTGGACCAGGCTGCCCAGGGAAGTGGTGAAGTCACCATCCTTGAAGGTATTTAAAAAACATGTAAATGTGGCACTTGGGGACATGGTATAGTAGTGGAGTTGGCAGAATTAGGTTAGTGGTTGGACTCAATGATAAATGATTCTGTGATTACTTTCCAACTATCTTTTCAGTTCTCAAGAATTTTTCAGTCCTTTACTTACGCAGAAAGTATTACTATTGTTTATTCTTCTCAATCCTGTAACATTCACCAGATTTTATTTTCTGTGGTTCTTTAATAACATGCAGAAATCCGTAACATCATTTATTCCATAAATTATACATAATCTGCTTTGTACGCTTGCTTATCTTGATTCGGTCCACAATGAACCTTCATCCTTTGTAATTGTACACATTCCTTTTTCTGCAATTAATAGTTAATAACCCTCAGATTTTGATTCCCTTAGAACACGTCATTCTTTTGAATATATTCCTTGTCAGTAGTAGGAATAATAAGGAGAACTTAAATTTCATGTCAGTGCCACGAAAATGGTCACATGCATGAAATTCTTCAAACACTGACATTTTTCCTATAACTATTACTTTTTACTCTTACACAGTATTTTTGATGTTGATATCATACTTGCTGTACTGCTATACCGATAAACTGTAGTACTTGCTTATTTCAACCCAGATCCATTTGAAGTCAATATTAGTGTAATATTCCTGCTTTAAAACACAGGAAAAGGGAGAGGTTTGTTTTTGCAACATAGAGTTAGTTAAATTTTTATGAAAATTTCCCTAACAGAAAAACATTATCTGTTTCCTAGATGATCAAACAGCAACCTTTCTGATATTTTTTTGTTTGTTTGTTTTAGCACATTACGCTTGGAAATGCCAGACTACAGCATTTCAGAAAGCCCTTAATTCTTCCTTAGAAGGAAATGAAACAAGGCATTAATAACTGTGCTTGAAAATCAAGTAGCTACTATTATTTGGTGAAAGCTGGTTAAAGTGATGCATCTTCCTTAATTTTATGAGGCAGAGGGGAGATGGTCTTTCTTCATCTTTGGTACTAACCTAAAACCATAGGGCGTTAAATGAGAAGGTACAAATACATATAGCATTGATTTCAGTAATGGCTTATTGAAATTTGAAGTTACTGGTAACCAGATATTTTTTTACTTCTTTCAAAATACTTCAGTAGAAGACTGGTTTTATATGTTTGGATGGGGCTTTATGTATTGGATTTTATGTATTTGGACAGGGCTTTGAGCAACCTGGTCTAGTAAAGGATGTCCCTACCCATAGCAGCAGGATTGGAACTAGGTGATCTTTAAGGTCACGTCCAACTCAAAACATTTTGTAATTTTGTTTATTTATTTATTCAGTCTGTGTCAGGTGGTGTCTCCCATTATGATTATACAGATGGACAAATGTGATTTAATTAAGTGCTCTGATGATGAAGGTTAGGAAATAGTGTTTGGGTTTTTTTTTTTTTCTTATTTAAACAAGCCAGTTGTCCTGGGTTCAGCAGTAGCAGTCATTTTTTTCCTCCTTGGTGGCTGGTGCAACGCTGTGTTTTTGATTTTTGGTGTGGGAACAGCGCTCATAATGCCAATGGTTTTAGTTGCTGCTCAAATGTTTGGTCTGGCCAAAGACTTTCTGAGCCTCATGATCTGCCAGGGAGGAGGGAAAGCTGGGAGGAAGCAGAGACAGGACACCTGACCCAGACTAGCCAAAGAGGTATGCCATACCACAGCACGTCATGCCCAGGATGTAACAGAGAGTTACCCAGAAGGGCTAGTGGACTGCAGGGTTGGACGAGGTATTGGTCGGTGCTCGGTTGGGTAGGGTGGGGCGAGTTATCGGTTGGCTGGTGTTGAGGTTTTGTATTCTTTCCTTTTGTTATTTCCTTTATCGTTATTATCATTGGTGGTAGCAGTAGTGATTTGTGTTATACCTAAGTTACTAAACTGTTCTTATCTCAACCCGTGGGAGTTGCATTCTTTTCAGTTCTCCTCTCCATCCCTCCGGGAGCAGAGGGAGGGAAAGAAGAGGGGGGAGTGAGAGAACAAGCTGTGTGGCAGGGTTTAAACCACGACACCAGTAAAACTCAGTGTTGTGACAAATGAAGAATGTTTGTATTTATAGGTTAGTCAGAACTGAGTACTCTGTATAGTGAAGTTGAATGCTCTTTTTTTATTGCTATTGTTTTTTAGCATGCGATGATGCTTCCTGTCCTCACCCACCATGTCCGCTACCATCAGTGTCTGATGCATTTGGACAAATTGATAGGCTATACTTTTCGAGATAGATGCTTGCTGCAGGTAAGATATAAAAAAAAAAACCCTACTTGCTGGTTTGCCCTCCTAATATTATAGAGTTTATCCATAACCCTGACTGCTGTGTAAACTGAAGAAAGGCATTGCATTGCCACAACTTGGACGTACTTGATTGCACTGCAGTCTTTCAAAAGTTTCAGTTATTCTAAGAGACCTCTAAATAGAGACATGGGTTGTGCATGTAGGGATACACCTACCTTTTCTGCAGTGGCAGGTCTGGATTTGCTTGTAAATATGCTTACTGAAAAGATTGTCAGGTACATTACTATTTCCATGTAAGTTCTTTATTTAGATATTTATGAAGAATATGCAGATGAGCATACATGCCTTGCTTCTTCTTTTATAGTCTGCTGTTCCAAAAAATTAATAACTTTAACATTGCCTTTTATTTTGCATTTATAGCTAGTGAAAAGGAATTTGCAAATTTCAGCTCTTTGATTTCTGCAAGTGTGTGATGAAATTTTTGCATTTACAAACAAAGGCAGGAACCGAAGAGAGGAGAATTCTATATTTAAATACACCCATGTTGTATGACCAATCATTTGTCTAAGTGCTTATTTATAAATGATCAGGTCTAAAGGCTGACTCTTGGTGTGGTGGCCCCTTTCCCTTATGTGCGTTCCTGAAATTACTGAAGGAAAATTGAGACTTCTGTTCAGGATTTCCCCCTCAAATAAACATCAGCTCTCTCCACTGACTGGGGCTGAGAAAGATGAATTTTCTCTTAAGTTAAAAAGATGCAGTTTCTGTATGCGTATAGGGACTTTACTCCTGAGCTACATTAAGCAGAGGCTTATGGGAAAATGTGTTCTAATAGCTTCTCTGTTTTCTAGAAGTTGGTTCTAGAAATAGAACCAATTTTACAGGGTTCATCCTACTGCAAGTTACAATTGTGCATCTAGTGGATTTGGTTGTCTGCAGGCTGCCATAGTTTTAATATGAAAGATAAAAATGCAATGATGAAAATCTTCAAAATGTTGAGACCAGACATGCAAACCAAAAAGTAAATTGCAATTGAAAATGGAAGAAACCATAAAATCAAGTGAGTCAGCATTAGTAATTTTAGTATTTAGTTATAACAAAAGTACTTTTTAATGCTTGATCCCTATGAGAATTTATTTAAAACCTATAAACATGTTCCAGAAGAGAATGAGCTTTTTAAAATGTATATAGCATGAGTCACCTATTTAAGCATATTGCTTATAAGCATAAGATTGATAATTTTGCATTGAGTTTTACCTGTTTCATCAGGACATATACTTTCTAAAGTACAGACTGGGCAACAAAGATAACACTAATTTAGCTATTCAGGGAAATGTGTCATCCACTTCAGATGAAGCAGAATGTGCATATATGACAAACTATTAGTATTAGCAAGGAATTAAAAAGGACTTGGAGAAAGTTCTTATTGTTGATTAGGTGTAGTTTTACTCCAACAAAGTTAAAGTAAGGTTCCCTAAGTATTGTGTTTGGAAAGCCGTAGACAATGTTTGAATGAACTACTGGAATGTCTTTGCTCACAGCCCACATCACTAGTCCTTCACTTGTTTCTGAAGTAACTTTCTGCAGCTTGAATTTGCCGGTGTATCTCTTGATTTATATATAAGGTGTGTTTGGTTGCCCAGAGAAGTTATGAATGTCCCATCCCTGGAAGTGTTCAAGGCCAGGTTGGATGGGGCTTTGAGCAACTTGGTCTAGTGGAGGGTGTCCCTGTCCATGGCAGTGGGCTGGAACTAGATGAGTTTTAAAGGTCCCTTCTAACCTAAACCGTTTTATGATTCTACAAAACAGATCAGTGCTGCCATTGCTGTTCAGTTCCAGTTGAAGAGTGGCCATATACAGTCATGAAAGTTCTGTAAATAACCATGTTAGACATACTTTGTTGTTTGTTTGTTTGAAGTAGGGAAGTTTTATAGATATTTAAGTAACTTAAATATATGAATGGTTGAGAAGCTCTTACTTATTCATAGTTTTAATATGAATATTTATCCTGCAATGTTAGAGTGAATATATGTTTAAATAAGCAAATGTATTAAAATCAGGTCAGCAAAGCTGGTAAGCAAAACTCTTAGGGCAAATTGACAGTTCATGCTTTTTCTCTTCTAAACTAATTTTTCTTTAAAGAAGAAAACTTTTTGAAAGTTAATTAGTTAAACTGATGATTGGGCATAAATATTGCTTCGTTCTGACATCTGAAATAGTATATACTATGTTTAAATTACTGGAACCAAACTACTGATTGACGACATTACTTTGTAGCCTTTCTTCAAGATAAAAAATAACAATTATTAGCTACCAGTCTGAGATTTTTTTTTTTAACTTGTATTTGCAAAAATATACCTAAGACTTCTTTTTCCTGTTTGTGCTTCATTACAGCTTGCCATGACTCATCCAAGCCATCACTTAAACTTTGGAATGAATCCAGATCATGCCAGAAATTCTTTATCCAACTGTGGGATTCGACAGCCAAAGTATGGAGATAGAAAAGTTCACCACATGCACATGCGGAAAAAAGGTATGCTGTATTCTGTTACACCACTACCGTTTTTCTCTCACCCTCACTTAATCAGTAAGAAAACCTTTATTTATTTGGCCGTTGTTCTTCTGAGAGATCCCCTCAGTGGATATATCTGGTTATACACAGACACCAGTGAGACCCTTCTAAATAAAAAAAAATATATATTTTGCAAATGAATCAGCAACTAAAGAGCTGAGAAAAAGCAAGGATAATAAATGGGAGGATGTATTTTCTTTGATTTTTGACAAATACTGTTTCCTTAATTTGCTGCTTGGCATGGCGACCAAACTTGAGGATATTTTGTAAAAGTGTCTTATTAATGAGGTCTGTCTGCTGCAGAATATTCCCCTTAATTCCCAGAACATACTCCTTAAAAGTATACTCAGCTGTAATGAAATATTTTTTTTTGTTGATATGTAATGTTTGAAATGTCTTTTTTATGCAAAAGTGGTGTTTTTATGTGGCTCTCTGAATGCACAAATACAATAGTATTGTAGTGGGACTGCGATCAGTTAGGTAGAGGTCGTCTGATGTGAGTAAACCCTGTAAATAACAGGATAATCCGTGTGCAGCAGTTACAAAGTAACATTTTGAGTAATTATTTTCTAAGCCTATTCAAATTGACTTACTGGTTGTTCATTTAATAGTGTATTGTTTATATTCCTAGGGATAAACACCCTGATAAATATTATGTCCCGTTTGGGACAGGACGATCCAGCTCCTTCCAGGTAATGAAAATAATGTTTGCAAGTAGGAAAGCTGTTGCAGAGAAAGATGTTTAATAAAAGTAACCAACTTACTGTCAGTAATAGCTTTTGTAAATAGTTGAAATGAAAAGTCATTTTGAATTGACTTTATATTATGAAGATATGCTGAACCTCCATTAGCAGTGACATAATAGATGTTTAGTCATGCCTGCAGAAAGCTCGTGAGGAAGGATTTCACAGATAATTCTGTCATTTTTGTTTATGCTTGAAATGAGGAGGACTTTTTTAAAAGTCTACCTTAGCTTTTTGCAGAATAAATACAAGAATTTTTTGTTATTGTTATCATTGCTATCAGTTGGATTCTCCATCATGTTTCCTCATAGTAGTACCTTCCTGTTACAGCATCTTGTTAACATGAGTGTGATACTGAATGTGAGCTTCACTGATTTACTAGTCCAATTTAAAGACATGTGCAAAACCCATTAATGATGTAATGTAACAATCCTTAAATGACCACTAAGAATTCTATGTGAATAAATAATGTTTAAGATGTGGTTTATAGCCAAGGGCACCATATTTATCCAAAGCAAATAAACAAAGCTCATAGGACTAATGCACGAAGCAGTTGTATGTGAAATCTTCTAAATGAACTGGAGGGCAGAGTGTATTTCAGTAACTAGTGTTGTAACCACGCCTTTTAAGAGTTATCATTTTGGAGGAAGCTTGGGAATGGGAGAAGTTCAATTCTGAATAAATTATTGTTGCAGTGTTCCCCAAATGCTGTTTCAGCTAGACCATGCCCTTCTCTTCAAGAGTCTGCTTCAAGCTTATTTCACCCCTCTTAAGATAACATAACATAATGCTAAATTGCATTAATTCTCACAAAATAACACAAAAATATAAAATCCCACTTCTGAGATCTGTGTAGGAGCTGTAGTTTTGCTCACACTTTATTGTTTTACACAGCAGAGGTATTTGAATTCTTTCAGCCCCTAACAAGGGCCTGCTATTTCAGAAATTAGATTTACTGTATAATTGCTGGGGGAGTGCAAATTACAGTAAAAGCTGTCAAACACTTGCGAAGGATCCTCTGAATTTAAAAAAAAAAAAATATTGTGGCAATGGCCTTGATTCTTTTACAATCGTGTGAAGTCAAAATGTTGCTACTTAAATGCTTTGATGTGTAGAGCAGAAATTTGCATATATTTGAAGACAAACTCATGTTCTTTTTCAGCTGCTGTGTCCTGTTAGTCCTTTGTTAGATAAGCATGCTGCTTGGAGGAAATGAAACTTTATGCAAAACAAAGGGAAATCAGGAGCGGTGATAGAAGAGAAGGAAAACACAGGAAATATATTATTCTATTAGCTTAATGGCATCTTCACATGCATCTTCTTGTACAGCCTTTTTATTTCTTTGGATCTCAAAGGAAGTAGCAGAAAATAGGGCATTTAAAGGTGCTATGATGAAAAATGAAAGTACTTTTCCCTTATAGCTTTGCCGTACCAATGAATCAGTTGCAGAGTCTTCACACTCTGCAGGTGTTGATATTAATTGCATACACTACTCTATTTGCACATACAAGACTGAAGCCAGGCAGTTTCAATCACCTGATGCCCTCTGATGGACAAAAGAAACCCGACCTCAGTGCCAATCAGCGTTACTGTTTCCTTTCTTCATTTGTTTGAGAACAGCTCAGAAAGGAACATAAGAAAATTTCAAAGGTGGTGGTGTCAGTCCTGAGTTTCAAGATTCATGTAGTGGTCGTTCTGTTTTGGACAGGATTGTAATCCAGAGAGGGTGGGGGATACTGCAAGAATGTCTGTCGTGCCTGATTAGTAATCAGCTCTGGTTTGGTGTCTTTTAATTATATTGTGTAAATAACCAGAATGTGTTACTTAGCTGATAGTAAAATTTTAAATGTCTTTTTCAGGATTAACCACAATGAGCGTTTAGAATTTCTGGGAGATGCTGTGGTGGAGTTCTTAACAAGGTAAATTGGGAATTCTTTAACAGTTTTCTCCTTTGTATAGTATTGTCATGCCATTGAGCTTATTAAGCTTTGCAGTGTCTGCTTTATGACTGTATGTTTGCAGTCTTGCCTGATGGTTGGAGCTGCACACAGCTCTCTTCAATTCAGTGCTGAAGATACAAGGAAGATTACAAAAAGAAAAACTAGAGCTTGTTTCATGGAGTGCAATTTTAAGTTGATTAGAGATTATTCGGCTACAGACGAGTTAACTTTGTACCTTTTTTTTTTCTTTTAAAGGAAAGATATTTTTCCTGGCATGCTATTTTGTTTCCGTGGGTTCTTTTTTCACTAGTTGCAAGTAAAAAGCATTTAATGGTGATATTGAATGTGTTGGAGTTCTTGTATTTCCAGTTATTAGGGCTGTAGTCTATGTGTAGGCTTTAATGTCTATATGTAAAGAAAATAGTAAAACATAAATATAATTTATTTAAAAGTAATAACAAAAAGCTATACTTCTTCAAAAATTGATCCAGTTTTGGTCTGGTTTGAGTATTCTGAAATTGATGAAAAATACAGGGATATTATCAGTTACCTCCATGGGCCTCTTTTACCTGAGTACTAGAGGCAGGCAGTTTACACAAAAAAAGATTCTGATCCATTTTGAGGTGCTTTGTTCTACTGTTTTTAATAGTAGTCTTGTTTACTATAAAGCTTCTCTTAAAGCAAGTTTGTTATATGAATTGCCCTTATATCTCAGTTCTCTGCTAGCCTCTACTAGCCATTAGCTACTCATTATTCAAAGTCTATAAAGGTCTCCACTGCCCTTAAAACCCATGGCCTTTTCTCTCATACAACAGTACAGGCTGATAAGATAGAAGATTTGATGATTAAAATGTCTTGCATTTTTCATTGTTCATCAACCATCAGTTGACATTCTGAGCTAACTTTTGTCTCAATTCAGAAAAAACCTTGAGCTACATTTCTGTTCAATAGAGCATGTAAACACCTATTTAAGTCTTCAGGTCTCTGCTTTTGTGAATTGTGATATTTGAATGGATTGCCTCTAAGTTTTATATCAGTTTTTGTCCTTAAATAATCTTGCATTTATCTGCACTTTTCTTCCTGTGTACTGGGTTAATAAAGTATTTTAATAATTAGTGCCATCTACTTGTGGGATGTTGAAAATCCTCTCTGTGTTAACTTCTTTTTGACATGGATTAGATAGTCATATGTGAGATACTCAGAATCATTTATCTGTTCCTCAGATCTTATTTGGGTCACTGAATTACTTTTTTTGTTTTGTTTCTGTTTTATGAAGTATCTTACTTTCATGATGACAAATATCATTAAAGGCAGTAAAAAGACTGTGATTTTTTTACTCCTGCCCCTCCCTCTTCCCCCTCACCCCCATGGTATTAATGACTTCACACATTTGATTAAGTACTGGAGGTTGAGTTCTGTTGGCTCCATCCAGCCTGAATCAGTAGTATCATCTTAAAGCATTGTGTGCCTGCAACACAGAGTTTCTCAAGGCTAATTGTTCCCTTGTGCTTTATTCTTCAGTATCCTCTAGGTGTCAACCTTGCTGAACCCACTGCTGCTGCTATGTAGACACCTTCAAATGAGGGAGCTGAATTGTTGTTGCAGGAATTTGGAGAATATGTGCTGCCCAGTAGAGAAACAGCACCCTTCCTCCCCCGCTGCCAATGCTATCCAGTCAAATATTCTTGAGTGTTGTTTTAATGTTTGTTCATTTACCTTATTAGAAGCTGAGTTGCCAGCTTGGGAAGGGACCTGTGTTACCAGCTAGGATCTGAGAGAAAGGCATTGTTCCCTAGAAGCACACATGATGCATATTTAACCAAATGCTGACAGCACCTGATCTGATATTTGTTTTGCCAGTGTCCATTTGTACTACCTGTTTCCCACTCTGGAGGAAGGAGGATTAGCAACATACCGCACTGCCATTGTACAGAACCAACACCTGGCCATGTTGGCTAAGGTACAGTTTTATACGTCTCTGTATTTGACACCCAGAGGTAGGATAACCATGGATCCTACCACTAGGGATATACCTGCTTTGAACATCAGTATCCTTACCATGTTTTGTATACAAGATTTGGGATACAGCAACTCTTTTCAGTTTGAAAGTAGACTCTAAAGATCAAGTACGATTTAGTGTTTTCTTCAAAGGCAGAAAGGATAAGTTTTTAGGGTGCTTATGTTGAAGGTGTGTGTATGTTTACCTTCATATTGCACAGGTAGTGAAGCTGATAGTAGAAATTTAGTGAAGAAAAAGAAACAAGCTGGTTGTTCTATAAAAGGACTTCCTGCTAGAAGACATAGGGAAAACATGGCAGTAGGTGGTAGAGAAAGTAGGGAAATAATAATTTTGCCTGCTTCCTAACCACAGTAATTTTAAGTTTCACTGTGAACTATGAAAGAGAAATATGTTAGGCTTTTGGTGAAAACTGTATTACCTCATGGGGAAAATTGAGATGCCTCAGAATTTTATTTCATTTAATTCTGTGAATGACAGAACCTTTCTCTTTTCTACATGATACAAGAGGGTGTGAATACGATGTAGAAAGTTTATTAAGTCTCTATTTGTAGATAATCTGGTATTCCCATATTCATACTTGATTTTGTTGGAGTGTTTTTAAAGAAAACAATCTGACACTTACTGATGTCATGTATTAAGCTGTGCATGCATGTATACATGTCCACTGCTGATAGATTTCAAGTGCTCTTTTAATCTTCTCTGTTTACGTTCACTCAGTAATTTAAATAAGCATATCCAATCTTGAGATTTTGGGGAGAAAATGTATGATTTCTAGCATGTCATCTTTTTCCTAATTCTCAGGAGAGGCCCAGCGTAGGGAAGCAAACACAGTAATTTTCTTCCAAAGCTTTCCTTAATGATTTAGATAAGCGTGAATTGATTGAAATTTTCAGATTGGGGTTTTGATCTAAAATACGGTATTGAACCACCTGACATTTGAATTCATGTTACTATTGAAAAACCTGCATCCAAAAAGCTCACATTTTCTTAAAGTCTGTTCACAGCCTTTATCACTGTATATGGACAATTCTTGAATTTTTTTGAACATTTTTTTAAGTTTTATTTATTTATATTAGATGCAACTGTAAATATTCCTGATTTCTCAACTTACTCTTTTTTCCTCTTGTATATCTTATACAATGTTCCTGGTTTCATCCCCTTTAATTATTCCCTGCAATATCATGTTGCGTTTAGTTAATATAATCCTCACCTCCTCAACTTCTCGTGTGTGTGTAATGCTGTTTTAATTGAGGATCGAATGATAAATTTCTGTAGCTTCTAAGGGGCATTCTAGCAGAAATTTTAAAAGTAATCTGAAACATGTTGGATAAAAAAATGGGAAGCAAAACACATGAGCTAAAAAAAAGCTGAATGCAAGCTCTGAAAGTAGAAATAAGCCACTAGAGGTGGGGGAGACAAACCAACTCCCAAACAACACTTGTTAGCATGAGCAAATGACAATAATCTGTGGGAAGTTTAAATTTGATATAAACCAGCCAATGTTCCATTTTTATGTTGACTCTAACGAGTGCTTCCCACTCTATATAAAGCGTAATGGAACACAGTAAGTAAGAGCTAATGTCCTGTGTTCTGGATCAGTGAATAGGCTCTCATTCATTGAAAATGGAAAGCTCCTTTTTTTCCAATTGCAGTGTCTGAACTGTGCACCTCAAACAACTTAAGTCTTCCTTTTTGCCTCTTAAATATACTCCAGGAGGATGCAGTTGAAAGTTAATGAGAAATTTGTCAGTAGAAACACCCAGTTGGGAAGAACCTACTCTCATACAAACTTTGTAAGATGGAGAAGTCTCTGCTTTAAAAATCTCAATAATGGTTTTGTGTTACAAAGATGACTATGTAAAGAGAATCTAGTAGCTTTTTCCTGCATTTCTATGGCAGATTTGTCATATAATATGTAGGATATCTGACTCACTACCTGAGATTCTGACTGGCAGGAACAACTGTGGTATAGGCAACAGATGAGTGTTAATGGTGCACATTTAGAAGCAATAAGGAAGCTAGGTGGCACTGTGGATTAAAATATTAAGTCTTCTGCTTGCAGTGCCTAGAGGCCGTTGTTACTGCCACCTGTTGACTCTCTTAAAGGGAAAACCAGATGTTCAGTGGATTGTGTCTACCAGAGTTCTTGTTCCTCACTATTCTGCTTTATCTTGTTCTTGTAGGCAAAATCTTTTTCCTCAGTGTTAACTCCCCTGCCTTTGAATGTCCCTTTGGTATTTCTGAAAGGAAATCACATGAGGGCAAACTACCAGCAAGAAACAAAGCACATTGTACCATCCCACTGGTATAAGCCTATTTTTCTGTGACACCCTCAGCCCCCATCTTGAACTCATTCCTAAATCTCCCTAGTAAAATTTTTTGATCTACCGTCCCTTGAGAATTTGGTTTGATAATTCCTAGCGTTCCCATGCTATCACACTCCTGTTGTTTGCCTCTGATAGATATGAAGTCTTCTAATTTTGGCCTATGTGTAAATTGAAACTATGGAGAAAAGCTTCAAAGTTCCCTCACACCCAGTTGCTGCATAATAGTGTCATGAACTCTGGTGACTAGAAATGGTACTCTTGTACTTCTAAAACCATGGTTTTAACTCTTTCCACATATTCTGCAGAAGCTGGAGCTAGATCGATTTATGCTTTATGCTCATGGGCCAGACCTTTGCAGGGAATCGGATCTCCGCCATGCTATGGCCAACTGCTTTGAAGCCCTAATAGGTAAGGCATATGTATTTGTATGTGCAGAGTTGTTTTAATATCTTTACAGGCCATCTTGACTGTGATGGAGGAGACATGGGTCTGTCTTGAGTAGTGTTAGTAAGGTAGGTGATAGTAAAGCTTCTTAAGTCTTTGTCTCTTTCATGCACATATACTGAGTGTGTAACATAAATGTGAAGTATTACAAAGGAAATCTCATCTTCCATACCCTGCCTCCCATGCGCTGAAGATGCACCCATGTCATAGGGTTGTGGTGCAGCACTGCTGTCCACCACCACAGAACTCCACCTCTCATGAGCCACCACCCTGCCACCTGCAGTTATCTGAGGGGAGTAGTTCAGTCGCTGTGAAAAGTCACGGCAAAAAAAAGGTCAGGTTCCAGTAGGACTTGCACAGAACTCCAAAATGCGGAGTTGCATTTCAGCCCTGCATTTTAAACTGCAGCTTGCTTTCTGAATGCACCGGGCACTCCCAGCTACGTCACCAACCTGCTTCCAGTCTGCCCTGCTAACCTCCTGTGAATTAAATGTAACATTTGCCAAGTGAATACTTTTTGGTCTTTGCATTCTCGTTACAAATAAAAAGTAAGGCAGTATGCCACAGCTGGTGTAATAGAGCTACTGAAACTCTAGCTGAGGGTGAAGGGGAGTTGTGTCAAATTTGCTGTTGGACATTAAGATGCTGATTAGTGACTGGCTGTGCTAGTTGATAAATTTATGTTGGAGGAGAAATCAGGAGTGCCTGACTACAGTTACCAAATAAGGCAGCAGTATGGTGGAAATCTGATCCATTGTATCCACACAATCTCTATTTTAAATAGCATATATTTATAAAACTTCTTTGAATGCACAAAGCAATCTAAATCTCACTGATTTGGCTTCATATTCATGCAGATGTACTGTACACAATATTAACTATGGCAATGGTTTATTCCTCATCCAGGTCTTTACATACTACACAAGCTCCTAAAGCATTTTGTCCCACTTTAAAAACAGATAATAGGTGGCTTACATGTGAACAGTTCTATGCATTCTGCCTTGGGCCAAATTGTATTTCATCTTATCAAGAAATAAAGAGTTTTCTTTTTAACTCTGTTTTTGCTTTCCATGAGTGCTTTGATCTTTAATTTAAAAGTAAACAGAAAAGGAACACTAGATATGTATCTGTGGCTTTGTTCATGTACTTGAGCTTGTCTAGGATGTAATAATGAGGGCTATTTGGCCACCACTGAGATTTGCTAAAAGAGCAGGCTTGCTGTGTAACCTCCTATACAAAGTTGTTCACAAAGTTAATTGAGCTAAATTGAGTTATATAAGGTTTTGTCAGACCCATAGCTTAAATCTGAGAGTTTGTTAAGGGACTATAAAAGCATACATGGGATCTGAAGGTCCTACTTGAGAGCATTTGTTAAAGTCTCGTGCTTCTTCCCTGAGATGAAGCAAATAACTAGAAGTATAGGCAGGTTGTCTTGGGCCTGTTTGAAATTCTGTGCTCTCATTATATGTCTCTGGCAAGATAGAAACCCCAAAACTGCTCTCCTTCAGAGAGTCCAAAGAGAGCAACTGACCTACTGAGGAATTAAAAGAGAAGGGGAGAGGGGAATGAGGGTGGGGTGGAGAGTTACAGCAAGGCAGACCATGTTCCTTCTGTATGTATGTGCTACAGAAAGTATGCTTTTAAAAACTGAATGTGTTGAAGAAGGCAGAGATCTTTGACTTTCTTGCACTTAGTGATTTTCTAAGTGTTAATGCCTTATTGACCTTTGAGGTGTTGTTCCCCTCATGCAGGAGCTGTTTATCTAGAGGGGAGCCTAGAAGAAGCAAAACAATTATTTGGACGTTTACTCTTCAATGACAAGGTATTTATGTATATATATGATTTTTTTTTTTCATTTAAAAAATATCTGAAGACATGCTTTCTTGTCTTTTGTTTTACTTGAGAATCACAAATGAACAGGTATGCATAAACCTTTTGTACTTAGTTCCTGGAAACTGAATGTAGCATAGCATGCTTGAGACAGCAAGCTGCACTGGCTCAGGTAAAAGAAAATTAGTATTTCCTTAGGTGTGTTGTTTGTTGGTTGGCTTAGGTAGGAGTGGACTGGTGGCATGGGAAACCTGCAGACTTCCATTCAATATGCTGATCTAACAACAGAGATGGGTGCTGTGCATCCAGGAGCCATGGTTTGGGAAGGGATGCACATCTAGAACAACTGTTCTTGTTTCATCATTTAAATCATCCCACCACTACAAGTTTTTTGGAAAAAAATACAGGGGATTTCATCCAGTGTTTACTCACTTGTGTAATTAAAGTCTGATCCATTCTTGCATACTGTGTCTTAGATCACTGTTAGTTGGAATTTAACCTAAGAGAAGTAACCGGTACATACTGCTGGGACAATACACATGGCAGTGGTGATGGGATGAATTCTGTAATATTTTCCTCTTGAAAGTCTAAGTCTGTGAAATGACAAAGCTTATTAGAGATAAAAACATTTTGAAGCCTATTGTAACTCAATGCTTATTTGCTGCTCAGTGCCTGTAGTGAAAAAAATCTACACGAAATAGAAGAAAATAAGTGGGTATTTTCTTTTCTAGTCCTTGCCTTTGGTGAAGTCAAACTTGCTGCTGAAGAGTACTTGCAAATAAAGTTAGTCCTGAGGCTTAAACAAATCTTTTTCTTCCTTTAACCACTTTTTATTTGGTTCAAGGTTTTTTCCACCTCTTTGACACAAGCTAATTGGGAAAACTACAGGCAGTTTGAACAGCAAATACACGATTTTAAAAATTAGTTTGCCAGCACTATTGAATTTGCAATAAGCCGAGTCAGCATCTGAAATAGTTCAGTATTTCAAGTAATGACATTTTATTTAGTACTGTGGAATTTGTTAAATGACTCCCTTGAGCACTGAAGGCATTTCTCTATGTTTGCAGGACCTGCGGGATGTATGGCTTAATTATCCACTACATCCACTCCAAGTAAGTGTATCCCTTTTTGTAAGAAATTTTATAGCTCAGTTTCATTTTTGGGGATGCTTTCCCATAGGTTTCCATTGTAATGACACCTCAGAAATTTTGCTACAAAGTAGCCAAAGAATATCTGTATTTGCCTTTGTGTTTTGTTTTTTCTGGGGGGGGTGGGGGGGGAGGTGAGAGGGGATGGTGGTGTTATGAGTGTCTGCCTCTCTGAGGATTAATCACTCACCTTCCCTTGACTTGTGTTTGGTATATAATTGTATTTACACAACAAATCTAGTGAGAGGTAATGTTTTGGTGTCTTTTTGTTCCTCTTGAAGTTGCGGGAAAACGGGAACAAAATCAGTCTGCATACATATTTTTTTAACCTGAAATTAAGACTGAAATCTTAATAATAGGAAGGCAAGTTAGTTGAATGGAATAAGGGTGTGATTCTGATATTTATTTTTTTGTGTGTGCACCATGATAGCATGGCTGTTTTTGTGATTCCGGTACCTTATTACCAAGTAAACACTGAAATTATGAAAGTATCTGAAGGCTGATTTATGCTCCGTGTATTGAAGGATAAAAGTTTACAAGGCTAGAAGTTGGGAGAATGGTTTTCCAGTCCTTTTTCCCTGACTGAATTCTGGGATAGGCCCAGAGTAAATCACAGAGGCCCTCTGCACTGTAGCTTCTTGTTTCCACAGCAGACATGGTAGTATTTTCTGAGCGTGCAGGGGTGCTGCAAGAATAGCTGTATTCAAATCGTCATCCAGTCAGTATGGTTTTCAGGGTCATACGAACATCTGAGAGGTTTCTTTTGTACAACCAAACCTCTGATGTTTTGTGCAGTCAGTTTGACTCCTTTGAAACTTTTTATGAGCACACTCTTTCAGCAGAAGGACACTTTGAGGCCTCCATCTGAAATGTCATATATATTTGCACGAATTTTGCAATGGGTACATAGGACCAAGTCTTCAGCCACAAATCAGTGCACATGAAGCGTTTTTATGACCAACTCTCTTAGGTGTAAATAGAAGAGTCTTAATGGGAAGATAAACTTCTGAGATTCAGCACTAGCTATCCTGCGTGTAAAGACAAGTCCTACCTCACAAATGAATAGGAGATTTTAGAGGAGACAAAAAAATATGTAATGTCGTGGATGATACTGTGCGCTGGGTTCCTAACTGGATATTGGAAAGGCACTCACAAAAAGTTTTTAAAAAAGTGGTGGTGTTTTTAAAAAAAAGCAGAGAATGATTGAAAAGAAGCAGCCCTAGCTAATCCTGTCAGTGCTTACAAGATTTAAAGGAGTGGCTGAAACATAAGAAATGGAGGAGTCAAATGACACATCTTACAAGGAATAGAGGTCACTGGCAGATTTCCCTAGGGATCTCTGCTGAAGTGCAGGCTGTTTGCATCAACAGCCTGAGAAGGAGGATGAACAGTGAGGTAGCAGTCTGTTGACTATACCAAATTATTCAGGCTAGCAGGGACAGTAGCAGGCAGAAGAATTGCAGTCTGATTGTGAGAATGCAGGAATGCCTAACTATGGAGTAAAAAAGCATATGAAGTTCTGTGTAGGTAAACATAAATGACAGCATAAGGAAGCAAAAAAGCAGTCTCAGCTCCACATGCAACTGAACTCCAAACTGACCGTTAGCGCCCAAGCTTGGGATTTTGACACTGAACTCAGGACACCAGGATATGTAGTTCTGTGAAATATCAGCTGAAAGCTCAGTGGCTTTTAAGGAAAAAGACAAATTGAAAGTAATCAATTAATAGAAAAGGGGCAGGCAACAAACCAAAATAGATCTTAATGCCACTTTAAAAAGCTGTGGCTATTCTTATTTTTCCTTTAGGCATCCTCATCCTCATAATGCATTGCTATAAAAGAGAGGTGCCCAGAGTGGCTGGAGAAAATGCTTAAGCCATTTCCCAGATCCAGAAAGCCATTTAAGTGTCACCACATCAAAGACATCAGAAAAGAAACTGATAAGATACTGACGCAAAGTGACAATTTTAATTTTCCTGTATTATTGTACCCTTTTGAATTTCATATACTAAGTATTTATTCTTGATTTTTGGATACTAAAAGAAAGTCGGAGAAATAGATTTGAGTTTTTTGTCTCATCTTGACGTGCTGTCAGTCTGCCAGCCTATTCTTGAAATTTTTGAATCTGTTGCTCAGTTGCAAGCAATGTGATACTAGAAAGCTCAGACATAGGATTGTACATGTTTTGGCAAAGTAAGTAGTAGTCCTTGCTATCCAGATGTAGAGACAAAACCATATAAGCAATATGTTATAAATGTGTCAAATGTTAAAAAAACATATATCAGAGCTAACACCTTCTTTGAGTACTAATTATCCAAGACAAAAAGCCAAAGGAAACTCAGTTTTCTTAGTTAATCTGTCCGCAGAATGACATGTTCACTGTATTCTTTGCCCTAGGCTTACAGAAGACTTGCTCTTCTCTGAAACGTTCTGAAACAGTGTTACTTTGTAATTATTTGCACTTCATTTTATTTACAGCTGCAGGAGTCTAACACTGACAGGCAACTCATTGAGACCTCTCCGGTTCTTCAAAAGCTGACAGAGTTTGAGGACGCAATTGGAGTCATCTTTACTCATGTTCGGCTACTAGCACGCGCGTTCACTCTGAGGACAGTAGGCTTTAACCATCTGACTCTGTGAGTTTGCAGCGAGAGTCCTCATGTAGCTCTTTTAGCATGTTGGTCCTTATGTTAATATCCCAAATAGCTTTATTTGTAAACAAATTTTAGATGATATATTTCTTCTCCAGAAGAGAATAGAGCAGCTATGGCTCAGTAAAGCCTGCCTAGCTCAGTATCCCATCTCTGACAGTAGTCAGTTGTGGATACCTTGGGAAAGACTATAGAAAATGTTAGAGAGCCATCCTGTTGTTTCTTCTGAGCTTCCTGCATCACTGATATTTGCACATCGCTCCTGAGACAGTAGCAAAACATACTTGGGAGGTACATTTGGATAGAGGAAATAAGTAAAATCATGCCTTTGGTCCCAGTGCAGCTGTTGTGTTCTGTGGTGTGTAGAGCTGCCAGGCCCCATTTTAAACCAAACAGTAGCGCCATACCAGTGGTTACCCAGTCCAGAATCTCACGTGAGTTTAAATCCTGATCCTGTTATTTCTCATGAATGGACAGATCTTTTTCTCTTTTGAAGTTGTTTCATTCGTTAGTTCACTTTCTTCTAAGCTGCAGGTAGAGACCTTATCTCATTACAAACTTGATGTCAGTTGCTCTTCTCCTTCATTTAATCCTGGATCTGTGATCTAATAATTGTGTTTATATGTAGCTACCCTGATTTGCTTTCTCCCTGAAAGTTGGTGTTACAACAGTAATGAACTGTGTTTTCATCTCACCTGGTTAACACTGTAAAATTGTTTTAAATGCATTTGGAAATGAGCAATGCACACTTTCACATCACTATTTTAATTTGCGTGTGCATGCTGGTTTTGTTTCTTCCTCCCTGAGTGCTTATTGATTTTGCTGCATTGATGTCTCATTTTTCAGAGGCCACAACCAGAGGATGGAATTCCTGGGTGACTCCATAATGCAGTTGGTAGCCACAGAGTATTTATTCATACATTTCCCTGATCATCATGAAGGGCACTTAACGGTGAGACTGCCATCAATCATGGTTTGCAGAAGAGAATGAGTGGGATGGAGACTGAAATTATGGGAATAGCTAGTGAATTATTCTGGATTTGATTAACAAAAGAAGCCTCAGCAACCACTGTTCTTAATAAGGCTTTGTTAATTTTAAGTCATGAGCCTTGCAGTGAATAGGAAACAGTGATTTATGAGCCCAGTGCAATAATTTTTGTTCTGTCTGTGAAATGGATCAATAATTTTAAGGATGTCAGTGGTGAAATTGGGAGAGAAGACTAGTTCTTGTTTAAAGATGGGTGTCTTAAACTGCTTATTTAAAATAAGCACATGACATGACATTTTTCTGTTCATGACTTCTGGTCTGTTGAACCTGCAACCAGGCAGGGTTATGTTTCCTGATTAAGAAGTTTTTACGATCTATTTTAGTCTTTTTTTCCTGTTGTCTTCAACCTGGAGCTCGTCTGGTAGCTTTTGAATTTAATTTTACTGTTGATTACTGTAGCCTTTCTGCCTCTTGTATCTAGACTCTGAAAAAAACCAGTTTAGGGCTCTTTCAGCATTTCACAGTACTTCAAACATAGGGTTGTATTACATGTAGTTTTTTTTCCTGATTGGTTCATTTCATACTCCAGCTAGACAGCTGTGGCTTTGTGTTAGAAATTTTCTTAGCCTTACAGAATTTTCCTCAGTTATCAAGTCTTGACTAGAATAAAAAAAAACAATACAGGTATCAGGAATGTGAGTCATCTCCTAGTTAAAATTAGGAAGTGACACTCTAGGTTTCTTAGCTATTTGGAATGTTTTTCTGAAATCAATAAAGGGATGATGATGCCAAGTCTCTAGTAGGCAAAGTGTTTTCAAGAATATGCTTCTTATGTCATTTGGGGTAAAGCTGTTTACAAGAAAAAGGTACATGCTCTGACTAAAAGTAATTTGAATTTTTCTTCACCAGTTCTTAAGTTTAATTTACCTTTGTATGGATTCTTCTACACCATTCAGGAGACAGAGTAGATAAAGTCTGAGCTTTTGAAGTAAAAGTTAAAAGAGGAAGAACCTTGTCATGTTCTTCACAGAAACGAAAGCCTAAGGCAGAAATCCAAGACTAGTGGAGTTTTGGGGACTTTTAAGAATGTAGGCATCTATGTGTTTATAGTAAGGTAATCTTTCAAGAACTATTAGGAAGGATAGGAAGTGTTGCTATTAAGGGGTGTAAATACTCAGAACAATGATAAGATCATTTTGCTTAATTTAATGATAAGGGCATGTAAGAACGAGTTGCACAGTCCGCAGTTTGTAGGGGAAGCTACAAAGCTGGAGTGGAATGAATGCTGAAAACACGCAAAGATACTAAGAAGTAGGCAACGCTTAGGAAAAAAAAATCAACTCTGCGGATGTGCATGCAGTAAAAAAGAAAATTGTCATGGAATGTTTTTAAATGAAAAGAGACTTGTGGTAAAGGAGACCAACGATGTGGGATCTGAAGAGAAACAGTAAACACTGAGCTATTTTTTTTCCTGTCATGTGGGAATGTAGTTACCTTTGAAGTAGTAACAGAGCATCCCCTGAATTGTGTCAGTAGTACTGAGGGCAATTTTGGCTAAAAATAGGAAGATTTGGCTAGCAATGCAGTGGTTTACCTGTGTGCTGTGATTACATGTTGAGAAATGACTGTAAACTAACTACATTTTCTAAAAAAAGAAAGGAGAACATAGTCTTGTCTACAAATCTTGAGAAAGTCAAGTGATCTGCTAAAAAAGAGGATGAAATTTTGTTACCTGTTGGAAGATAAAGCATCTCCAGTACTGGCTTATGCTACAGTCATGGGTAGTAGTAAGTTGCGTGATGATGGAAGGATAATTAAAAAAAAAAAATTAAATTGCTTTGTAATTAGTTTTAAGCTCTAGTTGAGCATCCATAACATGTTATAGCATCTGCAGTGATGTAGGCTGTGTGTTGTCAGAATTGAGACTAGCTCTAAAAAAGTTGCTGAAAAGGTACACATACTGTGTCTTTGATGTATCAGTAACAGGGACTCAGTTTCCTGCAGTAGAGGACACACTTGTAGAGGAGTCAAATTATAATGCAGAGCAAGTTGATAACCACAGTACTAGAAGTATAACTGGTTTGGTGGGTTTTTTTTCTTTCCATCTTTAGTTCACTATGTAGTGTATACGTTGCTCTTTGTTTTAGGATGCTACTAATCATGATTAGGGGTCCCATCAGAATGAATACTCTGCAAACAGCACCTCAGAAGAGATCCTTCTTCTCCTGTTACAGGAAACAGATTTTTGTCATGTTACTGCACTTCTGTCTCTTAGGTTGCATATCTAATTAGGAATTTGTTGGGGAAAGTATTGTTATTTTATCTTAAGGGCATAAAAGGATAGAGTTTTGGAAAGGAACAAGTAGAAGATAAGTATAAGCAGAGCTTAGGGAGGCAGGTAATAATCCTATCTGCAGTCTGCCTAGTTTGTGAAGATCAAGTTGTGTCTATGGGCTGCATACATCATTGCCAAACAAATTATGAACATATTGTTCTTTATTTATCTGTTGTCAGAGATGAAGTATGAAGTATAGCAAATAAATCTTGATTTTTCATAAGCTCAGTTGACATGCTGGAGCCAGGTAGCATATAACTTGTATCTAATAAGCTGAGCAAATGTCATATGGAAGACAGAGAAAAAATGTGCATGCAGCTTCTCAACTCTCTATTACACATAAACGGTGGGAAGGAGGGACATTCTTTCCCTTTCACCCCTACCTCCTATAATATCCCTGACTTCTTAAATTAATGTTGTTCTATTTAAAGCAGAAAGGAACAGGAAAAAATCTCACCTTAGCCAGTGGTTCAGAAAATTGTACGGAACTGTAAGATTCCAAAATATTCCTTTAAACTTTAAGGGATTGTATCTTTCATAGAGCTCCATGTTTATTTAAGTAATCTGCCTAGAGCCAGGGTTAAGCATTTCAGGGAGCTCCGCTGGACAACCAGGTGTCCTGAACGTCTTCATACATTGAAAATGTTAGAGCCAAGTCTTCGTCGGGGGTGCAATAGCTCAGGTATACTGCCTTCAGTAGAGCAAACTTACATACAGGCTGCCCAGCTATGCGTTTTCTTCTCTGGCCAAAAACTAATGGAGAGGCTTCCTCACCCGCTTGTTCTGAAGCGCTAGACTGTCTTGCTTTAATGCACATTTGTTTTAATTGCTCCTATGTATTTCTTATTTGGTGGATACTAGGGACTACTCTACTGACTCCAGAAGATTATATGTTTATACTTTCTGTGAAAAAAAATGTATGTAACTGTGTGTTACTTAAACTAGAAAAATGCAGATTAGCTGAAAAAGTACAGGACTGATTCAGCTATGGTATATGATTACAAAGAAGCTCACAAACAAGCATTTTAAATGCAAGACACGTCTGTGGAAGTGATATGGCCGTAAAATAAATGACATTTGGTGAGAAGAATTGAAACAGAAGGAAAAATCAGCAGTAGAAAGAAGTGTGTTTGTGTATTTATGTAAATTACTTGAGGTGGGCTGAAACAAAATGTCAATAAGCTGAGAAATGAGAGTCTACAAGGATAAAAGTAACTTTTCTCCCTGCCTCTCCAAACCTTTAGTCGTTTGGTATTGCTAATTGTTACCATTGAGTGGAACCTTTTCCTGTTGCAGTTGTTGAGAAGTTCTTTGGTGAACAACAGGACGCAGGCCAAGGTGGCTGAAGAGCTGGGTATGCAAGAATTTGCCATCACTAATGACAAGACAAAAAGACCTGTAGCTCTTCGAACTAAGACTTTGGCTGATCTCTTGGAATGTGAGTTAATTTGGTTGTAACAGCCAACTTATGCAATTTGTGCAATTTCTTCTTCCTCAGGGCTTGGTTAAGGAAGCCGTTAGAAATTCCCCAAATCACTATTAAAAATGTATGTCCATGTTTACAGATGAATTATACCTATACCTCTGAAAGCCAGATTTTTCAACGCTAGCCTATGTTTTTGAAGTCTGTATGAAAGCATGAAGGAAGCATAGTTGCAGATGCGAAGTTGTAGGCTTAGAAATTGAGGGGTCATCATGACCAGGTCGAAAGCATGTCAGAAAGCAAAATTTTGTAATCTGAGCTATTTAGCAGCAGTTTCAATGTTTCATTAATATGTTCTTGTTACTGTCGGAAGATAAAGTAGTCCCTTTGTTGAAGGTGAATATTTCTGGGGTTCGTTTGACTGTTTTTTAGGAGGATTCAAAATGGTCATTCCACAAGAGGGAAAGCTGTATGAAAATGAAATTATTTTTAGTCCATTTATGGAAGTTTGTGCTAATTTATCTCCAAAGAAAGTGGAAACAGTGATAAATATTCTGCAAAGAGTTATTCTGTATCTTGTATATTTCGTGAGCCTTTCAGACCCTTTGGCTTTTGCCAAATCCTCTAAGCAAATGGGAATAGCACATGAACCAGACTGATTTATATCTAAATTTTTTTTATGGTATCTATTAGTGATCTATTTGTAAGTACCCATCATCTCCTAGTTAAAATATGAGATTAGGAGCTGACTGTTGTTTCTAGCTCTTTAAATGAGTGGATTTTGGTAACTCAGTCTCTTGGTCAACTTCATTTTCTCCTGTATGTGCAGGATAATAATACCTTCATCAGATTACTGCTGCGAAATGTAATTGAATATGGCTTTAGAGTACTCGGAGATACTTGTTTCTAAATGTGCAAGCTATTAACATACACTTTGAATGAGTGACAGCACCTTTTTTTCTTTGTTTGTTTCCCCAGCCTTTATTGCTGCCCTGTACATTGATAAAGATTTGGAATATGTTCACACTTTCATGAATGTATGCTTTTTTCCACGGCTAAAGGTAAGATTAGTCAGGTTCCAACCTTCCTGCAACTGTGTTTTAATACATTCATACATTTGGGAATCTTACCAGTTTATTGTGTTTTAGACTCTTACAACAGTCTCTCAATCATACAAGCATCTTTGTGAACTTCTTACAGGAGTTTATTTTAAATCAAGATTGGAATGATCCTAAATCTCAGCTTCAGCAGTGCTGCTTGACTCTCAGGACAGAAGGAAAAGAGCCAGACATTCCTCTTTACAAGTAAGAACTAGCATCTCTTATGATCTAATTATCAGTCTGTCCTGTATATGGAGGAAGATGTGATCTGACATCCTACATTTTTACCATAGTTTAATTTTGCTGTAGTTACACAAGCCCTCCAGACTCAGTTTGTCTGAAGATGAAAATGTTGAACCAGTGTTTTGCAAGCTTTAGGTGTTTTAAGCTATCACGTGGAAGAATTAGCAAGCATTTTATCTTGTAAGGGAAAATAAAATTTTTATGTCTGCATGGAGTATTTAATTGGCATCATTCTACATTTATTCTCATTTTATTATAAATGAAGTGCATGGAACAGTGGCTGTTTGGGTGTGAAGTCAAGACATTTCCAGTCTATTTTCAGTAATATAAAGTTTCTCTACATTCTACATTATTATGCAGACATATTAAATGCATCGTATTACACATCTTGATTATAGGCACCTTTTCTAATTCACAGTCAGGCGCTGGAGGGCAACACAAGTTTCAGACATTTTTGCTGCACAATTCAGTCCAAATGTCTTCCTGTTTAGTCATAGAAGAACTCAGGGCGCTGAACCTCTTAACTTGTACATCTCAGTTAGATACCTGAAGCTGGATGGGAAGGATCTCCGTTCTCTCAGTTGTAAAACAACAACAGTTGCTTCAAAGAGGCAGTAATAAACTTAAAATTTTATGTTGTATCTATATACATTCAATTAAGATGGGAATCAGTTCAATATTAGCCCCCAGAAGAAGAGATAAAGGCTATGAAAGTTCAGGGCTTATCCTGTTCGTATTGTTACATCAAAAATGTATGAAGAATGAAAGTTGTAAGTGCATTTGTCACATTTACTGAAGTAAAGTTTTTAATGAAATGTAGCAGTTCAGTTATAGTGACAGTGCACTTCAGAAATATGGTTGCGTTGACACTGCAGCCGATGTTCTGCAAATCTGACTCCTCAGTGGCTTGTATAAGGGCTCACAGCTTTGTGTTGAGTGAAGATGAATACAGTAAAACCAATGCCTGATTCTTGTAAAAACCACTGAGTATCAAGTACCAAATGTTTGTTTTGTTTTGCTGTGATGATAAATTGATTTTTATAGTACAGCTTAGAGCTACTGATATGCTGTTATCTTCCTATTACTTGTTAAATTCCTTTTTTTGGGTTATCTGTTTCATTGCAGTCAGTACTATTGATCTTAAATTTGGGGTGGGTTTAATCTGCTCATGTCACAGCACATGGAGACAGAGCACTATAGTCAGATACTTCAAAAATTGATGTGAGATTGGTGTTCCTTCCAAAAAGAAGCAAGGAAGTGGACAGAACTCAAGCTGACAGGTGGGGAGATTTGGGACAGCAGGAAGAAACAGCAGAAGCAGCAATTCATTGCATGTCTAGGGAATTACCTTCTTTTGCCGCTTTAGGCGGTTGCTGATGCATGTCATAGACTTTATCTCAAATGGAGAGTTTGTTTTGTGACATACTGTAACTTTTCAGAGCTGTTGGGAATTTTTTTTTTTTTTACTGTGGTCATTCAGTATATAGAAAGCTATCATGTCCAATATAAAATCCTTTCAAAACCTTGATAACTGTTCAACTCTCAAGGACTAAAATTTTTTGTGCACCCAGTAGTCCTATTGATGTGAGTAGTTGCAGTTGCACAGCTATGCACAACTTATATAACCTTTTTACAAGTGTTTTCACAGTGTTTAAGGTTAAAGTTTTAATTTTCATATGGTGCTCCTGAGTGAACCTGGAGAAATAAATATATCCAGTATAAGTAAGGTGTGTTTTATGTAAATTTCCCTTTCTTATTGCTCACTGCACTGGTAATATCTGGGTTAATGTGATTTGTGCAGGCAGCTGTCAACCCTTGCTCTCTGCTTTGCACTAATTCCACTATATGTATTGACCAGTTGTAAGCTTGGTGATGCATGTGCCACAAGCAGATTCTGGTTTTTAATACTTCCTGTTTGAATAAATCATATCTTCTTATTTCAGGACTTTGCAGACAGTGGGACCGTCTCATGCTAGGACATACACAGTAGCTGTTTACTTCAAAGGAGAAAGAATAGGATGTGGTAAAGGCCCAAGGTATAGTGAAAAAATAATCATCTGGTTTTAAATTTTGGGTATGGCAGTGTCCAAACTGACTAGCCATGGAGATAGATGAGTGTGTGGTTAGCCTTAGAAAAGGAAAGCTATAGAGCCTTTTTCAAGATACGCTGAATTTTTGCCTCAGGAATACATGAAGGGTTTAATATCTGTACAGTTTTGGGTCTTAAGCTTTTTTTGGTGAAGCTGCCTACAATTTGGATAGCAGTGCTAACCGTTTTGTGGCAGTCAGACTAGAAACTGCAGAATAGCTTCTAGGAAATAGCGACTTTATCATTGGCTTTGCTACTGAATTAGAGTGCAACTTAACCTGGCAAGTTAAGGATGCAAGGCTCTCAGGGCTTTTTTTCTGATGCTGTTAGTTCTTGGCATTTTAGAATGGTTTCTAAAGTAGCAGAGACTTCAACCATGAACCACAAAGCCCTCATCTTACTTTCTGCTATGAAATCTGATGGTGATTATAAAAATATAATTGGTTTTATAGTGTTCACACCTCTGTGATTCTGTTCCCTTCTTCTCAAGAAAAAGCAAATGCTTCAGTGAAGAATGGACTAGAATATTCTGTTATTGATCTAAGTTTAAAAATATTCTACAGGAGCTGTAGTGCTATTGCTTACATATTTATGGAAAGGCTGATATATCATACACTCCGTGAATTACTAACTACTGGTTATCTAAAGAGTGTTATTGCAAAAAATAAAAGTAGCTAGTATTTCACCTTATCAGAAACTTTAGTTTATACTGTACAATGCAGATCTCGTAACATGGTTTTGTTTTGGTTTTCACAGTATTCAGCAAGCGGAAATGGGAGCTGCAATGGATGCACTCGAAAAATGTAAGATACTTGAGCAACAAAGAAAATAATGTACAATTAACGTCCTTGGTCTTTAGGGAGATGAGGTGCAGGTTTTGTGGGGGGATAATATTTGAACAGAACATACATGCTGAATGCTGTCAGCTTCTAAGAAGCGTGTTTTCCTTTTAGTACTTTCAAGGCAAATTTGTAACAGGTGAAGTTAATATGATAACATAGGCATTTTTTAAATGGGAGTTGATCAGCTACAGATGCTGCAATTTAGAAGGAAGCCTGTGCCGTGAAATCTTATTGAGATTTTCCATTATTAAGTATGCAGTGGGGTAAGACTGCTTAGTCCCTGATGGTGAGGTTATCTAGTCCTGTAATTTAGTGAAGGAGGAAAAATTACTTTTCAGTTACCAGTTTAGAAAATAAAATTTGATCTCAGGTTATACAGTAGACTAGGTTAAGTCTAACAGGCAGATCTGCAAACATTGTAAGTCAATATTTATCTGTTAGGAAGAGTTTATGTCAGCTAAGATCCAGTGATCTGTTTGTGCACCTCTCAAAATTATGCACAGAATAGATAGCCATCATGGGAGCAGTCGTTCATTGCAGTGGAGTCTCAGGTATGAAAGGAATTAGTGTATGCAAGCTTCTTAACCAAATAACTTTGGTTAGGTAAGTTAAAGTGTCAGGTGTGGATGTACAGTAAGCAAATAAATTGCAAGCATTTTTGTGCAGCAGAAGCAATCTGTTCAGAAGAATATCGAGAGGTATGCTTTTTGCATTCAATTCAAGAAAAAGACATACAGTTCCTCAGATTCCAAAGGTTTTTTAAGCCATTATCTCTGCATCTGGAAATCCCAGGGCTTAGAAGTTTCAGAAGACAATGAATACATGTAATTCCTAATTTTTTTTTATATCTATCTGCTAGGTGTATTTTTCTTGCCACCAGTAAATTTGACAAGTAGAAAAATGTAACTTCCCTTCTCTGCTGAATATTTGCAAAATGTTACTGATTTTATCTTTGAGTGTTTTTTCTTGTGAGAGTATCATTACTCAGAGCTGTGAGCTCCTATCAGTCTAAGGATTTCACAGCTCTTTTCTGACATACGTATTTGTTTGAACACTGCAGACCTCTAGAGGTCTTTGCTCCAACCACCCTCAAAAAGAGCCAACTTTCAAGTTAGGTCATGTTTCTCAGTGCCTTACCAGTTAAGGTGTGACTGTCTTTAAGGATGAAGGCTCCACAGCCCCTGTGGGCACCTGTTCTATCATGTAGTTGTTTGTGGATTTTTTTGGTTTTGTTTGGTTTTGACTTTGTTGGTTTTGTTTTTTTTTAATGCATAAATAATTGCAAGTAAAAGTAATTTTCAGGTACTTGTTTATATATATGATAGCCATGATGACTTTATTACATAAATGTCCTTCTCAACATCTTTAACACTTTATAAACAAACAGATTGCTACTAAGCTGAGTTCTTCAGAGTTCTTATGGAATCACGTTGCAGGCAGTGCTGAAAACCAGATTTTCATTTTATGGTGCATATGAGCAACAAGATATCTCAGAACTACATTAAACAAAGCGCTAGTGTTTGTAAAAAAACAAGAGCAATTTAAAAACCATTTTCTTTTGTTTAGATTGCTTTCTGGTTTAAATAAATACATCTATCTGTGACTGAGTTGTAAATAACTGAGGAATAAACCTTTATTCCTGTACTATATAATGAAAAGCACAAATTTCATCAGCCAGTAACACAAAGCAGTCATTCCGCTTTCCCACGAACTCCTCCAGAATATAGGGCTTCTGCACAGTGTTGTCTAGCTGAACAAAATCTGTGCTGTCTGGGACCCAGAAAGAGGAGGAGAATGCTTGGTGCCAAGGGACTCCTCCTTGAGGAGCCTCAGCGGAATTCTCTCTCAGTAGCCAACTAGAGAGTTGTCCTTTGCTGAGACATCTTACAATTATTTTTTTTATTCCTTTAAAGGTCAGTGTAGTAATGTTTTGCATTCATCTCAGACACAGATAGATAGCCAGTGCTGATCCCAGAGCTCTGTGGGATCGCAGCAGGATTTACCACCATCTGCAAGCTACCATGTACTCCACCAGCTTTGTGTTTTCTGGAGGGTGCAGCTCTCTGTAGCACAGACACACAGATGAATGTCAGCACCCTGGTAATGCAGAAAACATCATACTCTTGTCAGCTGTGCACTAAATTGAGAGCAATCCTGATCAATTACATAAGCTGGTTTTACAGCTTTAGTTCTAACTAGTGTATAGATATACCAGCCAGTGGAAAAATGACTGAAATCAGAAGCATCTGTCCCCTTAGCTATTTTTCCATCACTGAAGCCTCATCCAGTCTGTTTTAGACAGTCCTTCACTCATCCATCCTCTTGGACTACTCTTAAGGCTGTAAGGCTGTATTCTGGTACATAGCCAAGCATTAGCTTTCTCAGGAGCAGATTTTACTGCATTCCTTTTTGCTACACTATTACTTTCCCATTAGGAGTCCTGCCATAACATGGGACATCTAGTGGATTCTGTGTGGTCTAAAACAATAATAATGGAAACATCTGTACAATGCTTGGAACCATGGGCTTTTTTTAGAGTGAGAACAAGACAAAAACCCTGACAGCATTGACAGTAGTCTCACATTCATTTTTCAGTATCGACCACCTGTTGCTAAGGGAACAGAATGTAAAATCCAGGTAATACCTGGCCATGTTGATATATCAGGATTTTATATTTTGTGAGTGTATTAGATATGGCAGTGCTTTGTAGCAGGGGAAACAGATGTGGAAATAGTAAAGAAACCAAAGTCGTATGACACACAGCCCTAGTTTACTGTGGATTTTTAGAAAAATGAGTAAAAATGATAATAACATTATTCACCACTACCCCTACTCTTATCAAAGTTTAAAAAAAAAAGAAAAACCTGAGGATTTCTGTGTTACCAGTTTGTTTATTCATGTAAAATATTTATTCTTGTGTCAGATAACTTTCCTCAGATGGCCCATCAGAAACGGTTCATTGAACGGAAGTACAGACAAGAGTTGAAAGAAATGAGGTGGGAAAAAGAGCTTCAAGAGAGAGAGCCAGAGGAGACTGAAGAAGCAAGGAAATAAAAGGAGGGCACAGAAGCAGTGGCATATTTACTTAATAACTCTGTGGCCTATGGAGACCTAACCTAATTTCTTGCAGATGATGAATGAAGTGTGCCTGTTGATATCAAATAGAAAATCATAATCTGTACTTTAAAAGAATGTGTGTATATATAGTATTTCCTTAGTTTTAAGTGCAAAATTTATTTGGATTTTTAATAAGATATGGTTTAAAATCCCTTCAGTTTTTAAGAGAAGTTGTGGGATTATTTTTTATTATTATTTTTACTGTCTTGTATGAAGTAATAAAGTATTAATTTCAAAAGCCTGTAGGAGAAAACCCTGATTAACTACTGTCTTCTATGTCCAAATACTGTTTTCCAGTGACCAGCAAAGTTAATGCATAAATTCTGCTGTGAAAGAGGAAAGTGTTACAAGAAACTAATTCAGCAGAGCACTTAAGCATGTACCTACCTTAAGTTTTGCAGCTAAGTGTACTTCTCAACTCTGCTAAACCAGAGCCATAAATTTCTGGCCCTTTATAGAAACTGGTACAGTAATTTGAGCAAAGGAGATACTCATTTTTGTTTTAAACAGTGGACCACATCTGGAATGTGACACAGGTGTGTGTGGAAGATTGGGTTTTTTTTGTCTTTAAATCAGTATTATAAAACTCTTAACAAGTAAGGTAATTAGAAGCAAGAAAATGACAACTCTTTTCATAGAGATTGTCCTGAGTTTACAAGTTTAGTTCTGTTCTTAACTTCTTGCTTTATCAAACTGGTGTCTTTGTCCAGAAGATACAACTGTGACCATAATAATCAAATGGTGTATTAGAAACTCCATACAGGTGCTGTTCCATATAGGTCCACTGAAAACTGTTTGTATCCAAAGGAGGGCAGAATTTATCCCAGTGTATAGTTCAAAGGTGGCATACAGTTTTAAGTCACCTAGTTTCCTTGATTTTTGGTGTCTGTGGCTTGTATTACAGACAGATGTTACTTCTATAAAAGCTCATAATGGTACCAGAAGTGGAGCATCCACTGTTTCTGTTGGTGGTGTTTTCCACTGACTACCAGTTTTAGTGTAGATGTTGGTGCTTGTACTTTTAATTTGCCTGCTTCAAGCCATTCATTTCAGTTATGCTGAGTTCTGAGTTAAAACAATCCCTTAGTACGTACGGTCTGGTCAGTTCTCTATCTTTTGTGATAAATGAAACAGATGAAACTCTTATTTTCTTTAACTGCACATTTTCTTCCTGCTTTATATGCTTTTTTGATGAGTCATTTGTGCATCTTTTCTGATGTAAGCAAAAAGGATGTATGTGGTAAGATACCAGGCAGCTTCATGAGCTTAGATACACGAGTCTAGCCCAAAGAATTCGTGCAGACTCCTGAAAGAAAACTTTTGCCCAGTGGCCACACTGCACTGAGCAACTGGTTTAATGGCTGGCTGAAACACCTCTCTCTAGGTGTGTGATGGGCATCCATGAAAGCACTTTATTGCAGGTGCCAAAGTACATACAAGTGTAGCTGAAAAGTTCAGACTACCCAAATGTCTTCTCAAAGTTTCACTTCTGAGCTAATCAATATGTGTATTTTCATGAGCACATTTTTGTATGCATGCAGTGTGAGATGTACTTAAATGCATTTTTTTTTAAACCTTGACCCCACAGCACTACCTCACTTCTTCTAGCTTCTGTGATTGCCTTTTCTTAATGGTTTGACCCTTTTTAGATCCATTTCTGAGCATGAGAGAAAATAAAAAAAATCAACAAATTTTGTAATTTAGAAAGTGATAATAAACCATTAAAACATATAGTCAAGTATTAAAAACAACAAAAAGATAAAGGCAAGGAGCTGCTCTCTGCTGAATGCTGCTGTTGACTTTTGAGAAGTGATTGTAACTCATAGCTTTAGTCTGTAAATAAAATGCTGAAATGCCTCTGAACAGCAGCAGGCTTGAAAAGCAAGCAGTGACAATTTCCCTGCCTTCAAGGCTTTTGTATTCCAAATTTTTTTTTTATAATTGCCCATCTGCTTTTAGCAATAAGTTGAAATGGTGCATTGGCAGAGGGTTAAGGGTAAATGTGTACATCATTATTTTACTTTTCCCTCTTAACCGAGAGCAGATTCATGTGTTTAACAAGTAGAACGTACAGTGACTTCATTTTCAGGTGTATGATTGCTGTGTAAATTTCTCTCATCATGTGTTATATCACCAGAGTACTCCAGTGGAATCGTTAGCTCACAGTTTAACATATCTTTAATGCTTCCTATACATCATTTCACTTTTCAGCCTTAAGAAGACTGTGAGCTTTGTCATAAACATTTGCATAAGAATAGATTGAATTTACCAGATATGTTGTTTGGGGGGAGGAATCCAGAACTGTTCTCTTTTCTTCTTTTACCTGGGACTTGCTTGGAAATGAAAAAACCTTAAAATTATTTCTCCATTCCACTACTACAGTTAATGAATTTTAGGTCTTTCTAAATAAAATGTAGATTATAACCATTTTTTCATGAGTAGGCTATTTTTCCTTTTTTTTTTTTTTTTTTTTTTACTTTTTTTTTCCACTGTATAAGCATGGGCTAGGAAGATTCCCTTTTATTTTGTTTTCTGCCCTTAGGAAAAGGAAAACAAAATTTCTTCAGGCAAAGAAAGTAATATTTCCTTTTCTGTGTCAAAACTGAGTTGTCTTTCTGTGTATGCACTGTCTAAAAACAGTGGGTATCAATGTTTGTGATAGTTTACGGAGACGCAGAGAATGTTTAATGTGAGTGCAGTCCTTTATAATACACACTAAGGAGAGAAAGGGGTTTTTTTTAAGTTGCCTTAAGTTTGAGAAAAAATATTACTGAGTTTGTGCTAATCAGTGGAACAGCTGTAGTTCATAACTGGGCAACTTTGGCTGCTTTTTTTGGAAATGTGAAAGTGTATCTGGCTTGAGGCCTGTAAGGTCCTTTTTTGATTGCTCCAGAGTGTGCTATGTTCTCATCTAGAGGTTTTCATGCAAGGTTTTTGATTTGGGTACAAGTAGATGAATGAAAAACAAGACCAAGATCTGTGTGGCTTCAGCAGACCCTGTGAAAGCATGTATTTATTTTTTCCATTTTTTTTTTCCTTTTAAATGTGTGTATGTACAGAACATTGAATTGTGGGTCATTTGATTAGGAATTTTTATTGCATTTACATAAAATTCATCATTGTTATTTGCAGAGCCTAAGTTTGCTTTGTAAGTTTTCAGTTTCTGGAAGGTTATTTAACAGTGAAACTAAGTTAACCTTGGTCTCCCTGACTGCTGTAAACACTGTTGCTAATAAAGTTTTCCAGAAAAGACTCCCGGCATAGTTGTTACTTGCTAAAACAATTTGGAAAGATCAAAAGGCAAATCCTGATCATCTGTCTCCCTACTTCAAAGACTGATTATACAGGCTATGTAAAAAGTTTCTGTTTGGTGGTAGCTTGTAAAGCACTGTGAGAGCTTAGGGATTTGGTCATCTACATTGTACCATTTTGCATTGTCTTTGATGGGGATTGAAATTTCTGTGACCCATACATTTCACCCTGCATCTCTCCCTTACCACCCGTCCCTGGCTTATATAATTATTACTAAGCATTTGAAATAGGTTTGCCTAAATGGGGAATAATGACCAGAAAGTGGTTCCTGTTTTGAAGTGTAGTGAAAACTTGTAGTCAAAAAACTTCTAGTCTGCTGTCTTCTGTTATCTGCAAGCCTAAGTATTTAGCTCTTGGAATGATTGATATCTTACTGTGAACAGGCTTAGAAATTAAATGTGGCACATCTCACTGGTTGCTGGTAATTATTCTTGACCAGTTAAGCCATGGTGTCAGGGGACAGGTGTTCTGGATTCTGCTATCTGTCCTTCCATAGTTAAGCAAATACAGCAAATAACTTGAAGAGAAGCTGCTAAAATAAACTGGTGGTCACATAATGAACTTGCACTAACTTAGAATAAAAAAAAGTTGCCTTAACAATATGGTGGGTAGAGCACAGAATTAGATCTCTCACATGCTGTGGACACCATCTCGGTATCATTTGTTATTCTTGCAGAGGTGCTCAACAGACTATCTACCACTGGAAAATAGGTTGGCTCCTTGTAATTTGAAGACATAATTTATCTTCATATAAAGACTCCAATTAAAATGGATTGCAAAGCTGGAGGTGTACTGATTGCTTCAAATTATAGGCAAGGTAGAGATTTTTATTTTAGTGAGAATGGCCTTTTTAAAGTACTTTGTTACTTTTTCTTCCCTCATATTCTGATAAGTGTTCCCAGCTTGAGCTACAGATGGTATGTTTCTTAGCAAATTGTTCATATTTATGGATATAGTATATCTACCTAGCAGTGAAACGTTAGGTAAGACTATCACATTTCCTTAGTGTTTCTCTGGATTCCACTTTTAAAACAGTTCTGTGTCTATAAAAGGAAGTAAAAGTCAGTAACTGCACTGGACTTGTTTCTTTTTCCTTGTTTTTTAATCTTCTTGGTAGCCTACCTTGTTGCTGTTGCAGTGCTCCAAAGCTTGCAGGAGAGATCATCCCAGGTTCTTGTGTCTGTGCTTTCTGCTCAGAGGCACATTCTTGATGTGAAAGGTCACAAGATGGTAAGGAGCGTTGCTGACTAGAGCATTGGTATCAGCGTGCTGGACGATCTGTTAGGGGGTCATGGAAGCAGTGCAGTCAGAGAGGCTGACCCTGCAGCCACAGCTGTGTGTATTGGCCAGAACAGGTGGTCTGAGTCTGTGAAGAGAAAATGAAGGAAATACCTCCCCCATTTTTAAAAGTCCAAAGATAGGGGCTACTCAAAGACAGAGAGTGATAGTCTTCTCCAACTGGTTCCATGCCTGGTTTTTCAGGTACCCTAAATCAGTTTATTTCTGAGGTCCCAAGATGAAATAGCACTCCAGCCACTTGGATTTCCCTATCCGTCAGGGAGCGGTTTTACCTCAGAGGCCCTCTTCACCTGCTTGCTACAGATAACAAAGGGAGCACCAGATTACACCCAAAACCTCACTAACTAGCTATCTTTCCCCTTTTCAGGAGGTCTGTGGTAGGGCAATGTTGCCTCGTCCAGTGGATGTCTTACTCTGTGGATTAAGGATCTTCTCTTTGAAAGTGTGCTACATTTCTCTTCCCGTGCTGGGGACTGTCTTGGAGGCATGAAAGGCAAATTAGATGTGCAGACTGGGCACTATCACTCTCATCCCATTTTCCTGTGGAGTCTTGAGAAACAATGATTGAGAAGATCTCCAAAACTGGGGACTCTGCTATGAAAAACCAGAGCCCAAACAGTGTGTAGCCTGTACACCTTTTTATGAGTAAATAAATAAAAACCTCCACTTAACAGCAGACATTTCAAAAGTAATCCATTAGCAAAGGACAGACTCTTGAGCTGACAAACTGTGAACTTTTATTGGTGGCAGGGGCGGCTCATACATCAATGGTCCAGGAGTGATTCAGTAGTGATGGGTGAGTGTTTGTCACTGGAGGTAGCTTGTTACTTTATTTAAAGATGCGGATGGTGGTCATGGGAACCCATGGGACCTCGCAGATGCAATCTGAGCCAACATTACTTCCCTGAAGATTTCTTCCTGTCATTACTTCAGCCATTTACTGTGTCAGAGCAGTTCTGACATGGTGACCAGTTTTTGCTGCCAACTAGAATTACAATTCAAATACTGCAGCTCAGTGTTCAGAGGGATACTTGAACTGGCAAACATGAAGCAGCCACTTCCCAATCCAGCAACGCCTGAAAATGCTAATATTATTCAGTATCCACACACAAATTTATTTCTTCTGAAAAAAGAAAAAATTCTAATTAAAATCCTCTAGAATAAGAATTTTTAATGACTTCATTGGACAAGTCATCCAGAATTGCTGCTCTTACCTTTTGGTCTTGTGATGATAACCATTGTCAGATACATGAAAATCTTTTACCTTTGTCATCATTAAGAAAAACTGAACATCATGCCATCCAAAGGAAAAAAATAAAGTTTTCTTTTTCTTATCTTTGGTGTTTTAAATTCTTGTCATTCAACACTGTTGTCTCCTGCCTTTTTCTGAAAAACAAGCCAAATATTTTAAATATGTTTTCCACCTGTCAGAATGTGTCAGATATTACAATCAATATCCTGTCTCAGGAGGTGTCTGTACACTAACAATTGAAAGCAGTCCAGGTGTCCCTGCTTGCTGTTTTTTGGATCGAAGCTTGACCAGGCATCCAAAATGGTGGGACGCTGCCGACCTTATAAGCTCTCAAAACTAAGAGAGAACTCAATTGCTTTACCCAGCAACAGGTTTTCAAGACTTTCACCCATTGACTCTTTCACCCACTGCTTTCGGTGTTTGGTGGTGTTTCTTTCTTTGTTTTTAGTTTCTCAATGTTTTCTTTGATTGGGTTTTGGTTTTTTGTTTGGTTGTAATTATGTCTGTAGCACTACTCTCTCCTGTGTCAGAGTTCTCTGATCTTACTTTTGGTTAGCAGACAGGCATCAGTTCTTCACCTGCTGTGAGAAAATAAAGTAAATGACCTTAGACTCTTTGCCCTTGCAAGTCATACCGTAACATTTATGTCAGAAATCAAGTGCCAACAGCAAGAGCAAAAACTTCGCTGCACTTCCATGCAAATAAAATACTGAATCATTCCAGTACAACTAAGGGAGAGAATTCTGTCAGATGTTTTAAGAGAGACTGTGAAGTCTTCAGGCATGTAGTGATGTACTTTTGCAGCTTATATTGTAGATTCATGCAATTGGATCAAGTTTGGCATCTATTTCAGCTGTCAGCTTATAAATGGACATTTATACATGTAAGCAAGGAGAGAAAGGTAACAAAAGGCAGAACTGTTACCTGAAACACTAGAAAAAGGCCTATTTGAACACTGACTGCTGCAAAGCAGATTGATTTGGATAGAAAAATGCGTTAACCACTTTCAAATATATACTGAAAAATATGGGGTTTCATTATAATGTGAACACAAATCTATGCCGTGTGTTTGGGATAATGATGGCTTCAAAAAAATGCATTGAGTTGAGTTTTATATGAAGCCAGAGTATAAATCTTAAAGGTGAGGTATAGCAAATCAATACTTTTTCTTAGAAGTAAAAGTGAGGTGCTAAAGCTTTAATATCTTGAGATACAAAGGTGGGAAATAATCCAGTAAAATTGTAATAGGTGTCTAGAATTTAATTAGGAGCATTTTTGAATATGTGTGGTTGGGGTAAATGCAGATATATTTCTTTATTTATGAAACATCTGATATTTTTACTCATTGCAGCATGACATTTTTTTACCAAGGGAAAAAAGTCTCTTCTCTTTCACTGTTTGTTTAACAAGTATTTAAACATTGTTTGTATTGTAGTAGTATCCAGAGATCTTCACTAGCACTGAGGCTTTTCATGCCAGCCACGATGAACACAAAATGACAGGCAGTCCCTGACCCAGAAAAAAAATAGAAAGAACACAACCACTTATTCAAAGTCACCAAACAGGTCAAGGGTAGAAATGAGAACAAAACCTGAATCTGTCAAGCCCCAGCTGAGATTCATCCTATCTTCATACCACATAGCTACTTATTTAGAGCATTTAGATTTGGATACAGTAGTTTTGTTTTTTGCGTTAATGTGGGCATTTTTAATTTTATGCACAGCAGACCAGAATGCAGTTTTGCATGATCTCTTTCATACAAAAATTTCATAAATGTAATGAAAAAAGTGAAAGAAAAATCAGTGGCTGCTGCTCTGTGGCAGGAGTTTCCATAGCCAGCATGTTCACATTTCCCTGCCTTTGCTGTTGAGCTCCTGCTGTGGCAACTCAGGCTCATAGCTCCAAGGTCCACCACTCAGCACATCATGACAGTACGTGTGACAAACGTCACTTGGGTAATAACAAGTAGTGTTGTGCTGTGGCAGAGCTGGCACAGGATCCATTATACACACACAGGACAAGGCAGGCCTCTGATATTGCCTCTCAAAGTCAGGAGTTAATGGCTGTTGTTTTTTTAAACCCGTTAGAAGGTAGTATGGCTCTGTGCACACATATATTTCCAGCGTGGTTACAAAAGAGAATAAGCATGCAAACAGCTGTGCTCTTGTTTATGCAAAGTACTTGATTTCAAAGTGCCAAAGTGAGTTCCTTGGTTCCCTGAAAAGAAATTGAGAGCTGTTTGCCTTCCAGTAATAGCCCCAGATAGCTAGTGGGTTCCAAGGGCTAACATCACTAAAAGAGCGTACTATCTCCTTGGTCTTGTCTTGGCATGTGTATTTACTCCTGCAGGAGGATTAATGGCTTCCAACCCCCACTGCAATATCAGAGGAGGTTGGGGAGGGAGGAGGGAACGTGGGGGGGAAAGAGCCAGTGCTTGAGTATAGTCCCCAGACTGGGAACATCAGGCACTAGTGCCAAGGCAGGCTAGTGGGAACACATGCAGTGCATTTGCAGCTGATAAGAGGCAGGCAGAGGAGTAAGCATGGGTTTTAGCCCAGCCTTGGCTGGCAGAAATTGGTGGGATGGGAATGTGAGCTGAATTAGGAGCAGGACCTCTCTCTTTACAAGCTGTGTGTATCTTTACTCTGACTGAAATAGTAAAATAGTATTTGTTGCGTGGCCGTGAGGAGGATGACCAGAGGTCCAGAGGACAGTACACATACTTTGATCAGCTGTTGTTTCCATATGGTTTGGTAATGGCTTATCTCATGGCCTCCTGTGTTTTGAAGGGATTTTTGCCTGGTCCCACACGTGCACACGTTGTACAGTCATATGTATGCGTACTTGTGTATGAAGCTAAACAGACAAGAGTGTGTTGGTATATGAAGAAGTTTGGGGCTGTGCAAGTGTGGGAGTGAAGGGGGCCCAGAGAGACAGCTGCATGACTCCTTCGCCTCCTAGGCAGATCTGTCATTTCCAGCTATGGGATTGGTTTGTTTATGCTGCTTAATGATGCTGACCTTTGTGTTGAATAGGTTGGCCTGTTGCAAACTAGGATTTCTGGCCTTTTGGGACTTCAGTTGTTTGGAAGACAGGATATTCTTTACTACATCGGGTCCAAAGAGAACAACTTCTGATGACCCAGCTGATAACTCATTTGCCCTTTACCTTTTGACAGACAAAATGACTTCAGATTTAGTAAACATGTTAGAGACTGTGTAAGCTTGAAGAACATTCTGGAAATGAATTATGTCTTATGGAAAAGGGAAGTTGAACGTTCTTTTGAAAATTCCTATTTTTATTATGTATTGCATGTACTTTCTTGGGGGAAACTAATCCTGAATTTGTAGTGTGAGTTTTAGAAAGGATTTATCTTGAAAAGTAGAAATAGTTATAATTCGCATACACTCCAGGGAGTATTGCTTCAGATGCTATTGTCTTCCACAAGAAAATTTACACCAATGTTACTTTATCTGTCTCAGAAAGAGCAATAGGGTTCCCTCTTACAATGTAAGAAACTGTCATAGAATCATAGAATAGTTAAGGTTGGAAAGGACCTTAAGATCATCTAGTTCCACCCCCCCTACCATGGGCAGGGACACCTCACACTAAACCATGTCACCCAAGGCTTCATCCAACCTGGCCTTGAACACTGTCAGGGATGGAGCATTCACAACTTCCCTGGGCAACCGATTCCAGTGCCTCACCACCCTAACAGGAAAGAATTTCTTCCTTATATCCAATCTAAACTTCCAACGTGTAAGTTTTATCCCGTTACCCCTCGTCCTGTCACTACAGTCTCTAATGAAGGGTCCATGCCCAGCATCCCTATAGGCCCCCTTCAGATACTGGAAGGCTGCTATGAGGTGTCCACGCAGCCTTCTCTTCTCCAGGCTGAACAGCCCCAAATTCCTCAACCTATCTTCATACGTTAGGTGCTCCAGTCCCCTGATCATCCTTGTGGCCCTCTTCTGCCTCTTCTGACCTATTCCAACAGCCCCATGTCCTTTTTATGTTGAGGACACCAGAACTGCACACAATACTCCAGGTGAGGTCTCACAAGAGCAGAGTAGAGGGGCAGGATCTCCTGCTGGTTACACTCCTTTTGATGCAGCCCAGGATACGGTTGGCTTTCTGGGCTGCAAGCACACACTGACGGCTCATGTTCATTTTCTCATCGACCAACACCCCCAAGTCCTTCTCCAAAGGGCTGCTCTGAATCTCTTCTCTGCCCAATCTGTAGCTGTGCTTGGGATTGTTCTGGCCCAGGTGTAGGACCTTGCACTTGTCATGGTTAAACTCCATGATGTTGGCATCAGGCCACTTCACAAGCGTGTCAAGGTCCCTCTGGATGGCATTCCTTCCCTCCAGCATATCAACTGAACCACACGGCTTGGTGTCATCGGCAAACTTGCTGAGGGTGCACTCAATCCCACTGTCCATGTCACCGACAAAGATGTTGAACAAGACCGGTCCCAACACCAATCCCTGAGGGACACCACTCGTTACTGGTCTCCAGCCGAACATTGAGCCATTGACCACAACTCTTTGCGTGTAGCCATCCAGCCAGTTCTTTGTCCACCGAGTGGTCCACCTGTCAAATTGATGTATCTCCAATTTAAAGACAAGGATGCTGTGTGGGACAGTGTCGAACGCTTTACACAAGTCCAGGTAGATGGCATCAACTGCTCTACCCCTGTCCCTCAGTTCCGTAGCCCCATCATGGAAGGCCACCAAATTGGTCAGGCAGTATTTCCCCTTAGTGAAGCCATGCTGGCTGTCAGCAAGCACCTTGTTGTTTTTCACGTGCCTTAGCTTGCCTTCCAGGAGAATGTGCTCCAAGATTTTGCCAGGCACAGAGGTGAGACTGACTGGTCTGTAATTCCCCGGGTCTTCCATTTTCCCCTTCTTGAAAATGGGGGTTATATTTCCCTTTTTCCAGTCGTCGGGAACTTCACCTGACTGCCATGATTTTTCAAATGCAATGGACAGTGGCTTAGCAACTTCATTTGCCAGCTCCTTCAGGACCCACGGATGGATTTCATCAGGTCCCATGGACTTGTGTAAGTTCAGGTTCTTAAGATGGTCTCAAACCAGATCCTCTCCTACAGTAGGCCCAAGGTCTTCATTCTCACAGTCCCTGTGTCTACCTTCAAAGACTTGGGTGGTGTGGTCAGAGCCTTTGCCAGTGAAGACTGAGGCAAAGAAGTAATTAAGAACCTCAGCCTTCTCCAAATCCAGGGTAGCCAGTTCTCCCGATACTCCCGATACAGTTCCTCAGGGGGCCTGTGTTGTCCCTACTCTGTTTTTTATTTGCTACATACCTACAGAATCCCTTCCTGTTATCTTTAACATCTCTAGCCAAGTTTAATTCTAACTGGGCCTTAGCTTTTCTAAGCTGGTCTCTAGCTTCCCAGACAACATCCCTGTATTCTTCCCAGGCCGCCTGTCCTTGTTTCCGCCTTTTATAAGCCTCCTTCTTCCTTCGAATTTTTCTCAGCAGCTCCTTATCCATCCCAGGATGTCTCCCGGCCCTCCTGCCACACTTCCTTCTAGTTGGGATGCAGCACTCCTGAGCTTGTAGCAGATGATCCTTGAATATCAACCAAGAGTCTTGGGCCCCCCTGCCCTCCAGGGCTATATTCCATGGAACCTTACTAAGCAGGTTCCTGAAGAGGCCAAAGTCTGCTCTCCTGAAGTCCAGGGCAGTGAGCTTGCTGCACGCTCTTCTCACTGTCCTGAGGATCTTGAATTCGATCATCTCATGATTCCTGCAACCAAGGCTGCCCTGGAGTGTCACATTTCCAACAAGCCCTTCCCTGTTGGTGAGCACAAGGTCAAGCATGGCACCTCTCCTTGTTGGCTCCTCTATTACTTGCAGAAGGATGTTGTCTTCCACACAATCGAGGAACCTCCTGGATTGCTTATGCCAGGCCGTACCATCCCTCCAACAGGTACCAGGGTGGTTGAAGTCCCCCATGAGAACAAGGGCCTGTGAGCGTCAGGCTGTTCCTATGTGTCTGTAGAGTGCTTCATCTGCAGGTTCTCCTTGGTCAGACGGTCTGTAACAGATCCCCACAGTAATGTCCCCCATAGCTGTTCTCCCTTTAACCCTGACCCACAAACTCTCTGTTAACTGCTCACCTGTCACCAGAGTTCCATACTCTCCAGCCTATCCCTAACATAAATAGCAACTCTTCCTCCCTGTCTGCCAGGCCCGTCTTTTCTAAAAAGCCTGTAACCTTCCATTCCAACACTTCAGTCATAGGAGCCATCTCACCATATTTCTGTGATGCCTATTATATCATACCCCCATAGACATGCACACATCTCTAATTCCTCTTGTTTATTCCCCATGCTACAGCGTTTGTATAGAGGCATCTGAGCCAAGCTCCAAATGAAGCTGGCTCGTTGGCTGGAGTGGCTGGAATATCTCTACATTGCTCTGAGCATTTATTATAGGTGTTGGCAACTGACTGTGTGTGTTGGGATGGAATGATGCCCCCCTCCCCCAACACATCTAGTTTAAAGCTTCCTTGACAGTGTGGCAAGCCTCCTATCAAAACTGCTCTTCCCCTGCCTTGTCAGACCAGCTCCACCAGCCCCCAGTAGACCTGGCCTACTAACTTGTGTCCCATGTTCAAGACACCTAAACCCCTGACTATGACATCACCCTTTTAACTATTTATTAACCTGGCCAATCCTCCTAGCCTTTTTAGGGTCCTCCCCTGTATCCTGGAGAATTGACAAAGACAATCTGAGCTCCAGAGCCCCTAACCACCTCTCCCAGGGCTCTGTAGTCCTTCTTTAAGTTCTCCAGGCTACTGCTGTCTATATCACTAGCACCCACATGGATCACTAGAAGTGGGTAACAGTCAGCGGGACTTACCAGAGCAGGCAGCCTCTCTGCAACATCCCTGGTCCGTGCCCCTGGTACACAACACACCTCCCTTGAGACTGGGTCAGGCCAACAGATGGGTGCCTCTGTGCCTTTCAAAGTCCCCTACTACTATGACCTGCCGCTTTTTCCTGGCAGCACCAGTAGAGGTCTTTACCAGGGCACCAGCCGGCTGTCCATGGTGCGAGTGCGTTTCCTCCGTAGCCCCCTGCAGGATAGCAAAGCGGCTCTGGGTGGGGACAACAGATTTAGGAGGAAGACCCTTGCTTTTAACTGTTCTCTTCCTCCTTTTGTTGTTTGGTTTTTTTTTTTTTTTTTCTTATTTCCCAGCTTCCTGGGTTAGCGGCCTCCTTCTTTGCTCCATGAGCTATGATGGATGCTTGAGGCCCCTGGACAGTTTGGGGCTGGAGCAAGCAGCCCCGCTTCCTCGCAGCTACCCTGACATTTTGCAGCCTATTGACAGCGTCCCGCAGCTCAGGCACCTGCTGCGGGAGGGCCTCCAACAGGGCCCACCGGGTGCAGCCCTGCCCATTGTGCACCCTCCCCTCACCAGACCAGTGCAGGCACTCTCTACACCCCGAGCTCTGCACTGCAGCCTCCCCTCTCATCGGCTCTGTCTGGGTGCCTACGCTGCCACCGCCGGGGCAGCCAGAGCAGAGCTCCCAGGCCGGGCCCTGGCCATAGGACGGGCGCTCACCATCCCGCTCGCCCGCCCGCACAAACTTCCCCGACCCGTCCTGGTCACCGCCCTCCCTGGGGCAGGTTTTACCCAGCCAGGGCTGGTGCCGCTGCTCCTGGCTCTCCCCCTGTGAGTCCCTGCTCCCGCCGCGGAGCTGCCGGCTCCTGGGCGGGTCCTGTCGAGGGCTTGAGGCTCCCTCGGTGGCCGTCGCCGCTCTGAGCTGGGGCTCCTGGACGCGGAGCTTCCCCCGCTCAGCTGTTGAAGGCGTCCTCTCTCCAGCTACTCACCTCAGCAATTCAGTGTCCTCAAACCTTGTGATTCCACAGCCTGCGAAAGCTAAGCAAATCCGTCAGGACTGGCACAGGAGGCTCCACACCTGAGATGGTTTGCAGCACATCAACAAATAGCCTCATTTGGTTTTTAGACCCTAGACTTGAAGTGGCCCTGATCTTGCAACGTTTATGCCTAAGATTAATTCAAATATGTGACTATCTGCTGAGTTGAGCGCTTCGCTAGAATTGAGAACTTGTGTTGGTCTGACTTGCATGTTATCAGTAGCAACGGCTTTGCAAGCTCTGCTTGTAGGTACAGCCCTCCCCTATCTACAGCAGGAGTTTAATGGTGATCACAGTCCAGAGACCTGCAGGCTGCCCAGCTGGCCCAGAGTTTAGTTAATAAATACATGAGCCAAAAATCCTGTACCGTGCTTTCACTTAGCGGTATTGGTTCTGCTGGGTGGAAAGCAGAGAAGGGAGTTGGGGGGGATAAAATTGTCTTGCTACTTTTAATGGTAAGTTAAGCAGCACTCTTTCTGATTTCACAGGAAAGGGATCTGCTGAGTAAGAAAGTGCTAATTTCACATTGTTGTTTTTTGCAGTAGAACTATACTGTAAGTACCAAGCCCGAGGCGAACGAGAGCATAATAAAATTAATGAAAAATAGTTTATGATGATAAATTATTCAAGTGGATAAAATTTCTTTGGATTCAGAAGACACTGAAAATAAGGATCAGATCCTTTTCTGGTGTAAAAAGATTCAGCTTCATCACTTTTAGGGAAACACTGGGTAATTGTGTCATTCAGTTGAGAATCTGACTGATCGGTAGCAATAAACAATCCTTTAAAATTTGGTGGCACATATTTCATGTACTTTGGGTGACAGCCATAAGGTGAATGTTTTGAATTCTGACATGACAGAGCCTTTCTTTGAAATCCGTGGTGTGATTTTAAAGGAGATGAGATAAAAGCTCTGCCTTTCCAAAGGAACCTTTTCTCTGATGTTAAAGGAAACAATGTAAAAATATGCCCACTAAATAAATCATCAGGGACTTTAAGAACAGGTCGTATCCTGTCTTTAAACTTGTAATACAACTCAAAATGGTCACCTTAACTCAATTGCTTTTGTTCAGCAATTTTTCTATACAAAGAAGCATGTGTAGAGAAGGCAAGTCTGGAGGAGATTCCCCATCAGAAGAGATTCTAGTGAACAGAGATACGAAGCTCCTCTCTTGACTCCTGGCATGGCACTTTCAGATGTTTAATCCTCATTAATACCTGTCATGTTCCCAAGGAGGAGATAGTGGAGAAAAGACTGAGGGCTGGTGTTTTGCTGAAGGTGAATAACAGCAACCTGTGAATGTATCCGGCTCAGCAGAATAGCCTCTTTTTTTTCAAGTACCTTAGCCAACATAGTAGAGGAAGCATACTGATTTGGCTTCTGCTGCTCCAGGATGAGCACACAAGCACACAGGGCGGTGGATCAAAGCACAGGGTAGCACAACAGGCTTTTAAGGACCATGCCTGAAGTTGCAATCTGCAGCAGGTTGTATACATAGAAAAAAAAAATGCCCCAAAGTTGGGAACTCTAGGCAAGTTCATCTACTGTACTAGACTCTAAGGCTGAAACTCTTCCTACTGAATAGCAGACACTGAAGTCATAGCTATGGCCTTCATGCCCCTGCTGTGATAAGTAGAGAGAGAAAGGGACTAGCTCACAGTTTAGGCACAATGAATCACCCACTCTTGTCTGAGCACCAAAGGGTGACACCTCTTTTGTCTTTAACTAGTCCAATGCCCATAGTTAGATTAGTTGAGTTGAAGAGTAAATATCTGTGGCATGTAGCTGTAATAAGACTCTAGGGCTCAAATTGAGCCAGCATGGCACATCCTCCTTAACACTTTATGTAGGCATTGCTGTGAGGAAGATGCTTCTTTATCCCCAGACGACTCCTTCAAACATCCCCTTATATGCAGATGTGAAGAGGAGTGACAGTTTCTCCAAAGTGAGAGTATTTTCAAATGTCAAGAAGCATTATTTTTTTAATGTGTTAAACCACATAGAATCCCCAGATAATATGCCTCATAAATGAAATGAGACTAATTAGTAGGAAGGTAATGAGAGAGCATTTACAGGGTTACATCCCAAGGTCCGGTAACTGTTAGGAAAACATGGGAGAGGGGTTTTGCAGTTTTCACTGCAATCTGCTTTGTTCCTTTAGTACTGGCATTCATAGATGTTAATTAATCCCGGCAAGGGCAACTTTACAATGGCAAAATGAGAATAAAAATGTCAAGGGATTATGAACTTAATCTTTCCTTTCTCTCCCCTTTACCTCCTGTCAATGTCCCCAGAGTGGCAAGAGCTCCTTACTGCTACACCAACCTGCCTGTATCCATAGCGGTGCTGTGGCTCCATCCAGCTTTCCCTACATTGCAGCCCCACACTGGAAAACTTTAGTTTCAGGTGTTTTTCTCAGGAAAAGTTTAAGGGCTACTGGGACACCACAGAAGTCCTTTTGGCATAAGTCATCAAGGTTATGTAGGTGCCCAACTCCTTTTTAATTGACAGTCAGTTGTCCATCTGCAAATGCAGAAAATAGCACTTCCTGAACTTACAGTGTTGGAAGCGTAAGTCTAATGGGTTTTTGAGCACTTGCAATACAAAGGTATGGAGAATTGTGTGTGGACTTAAAACGGACTATTGAATTAGAATGCTGTCTATGATAGCAGAAGCTATTATACTGACTGAACGGTAAAGGATCCAAATGGCAAATTTATGTTCTGAGTTACTTAAGCTTGAATAGAAGTAAAAGGTCTCATCCTAAACTCATCTGAGTTGATAGGATCCTTTCCCTTGACTTACTAAGTGTCTATATTGAGCTGAAAGTTGAACCTTGAAATGAAATGTTGGCATGCAGGCAACTGAGATTTTAAAAGCATGAATTTACAGTTTGTCAAAATATCAAGGAGATACTGCTGATGAAACAGCATCTGCTGTATACTAAATCCTAATGCACTTAGTGAAACACAGATGTCTCCTGAAAGGACAAACCTATTGAAAACCAGTCCCATGTTGAACAAGGGTCATCCATTTGCACAGCTTTTAACAGTCAACACTTACACCTGAATCACTACAGGCTGTCTCGGAACATGGCAGAGTTCAAAATGCTTGAGGTAAGTGCAACTGAAGGAACATACGGTCAAATCAGTACTCACTGTAAAAGAAGCATCTGCTGTGTCTATGTACTGATTGAAGGAGCTGGGTGGAAAGGGAACAAGATGATGAGATGAGGAGATGCGGTGACTCGAGTATAACTAATGAGAAGTCAAATAAGATAAAAAAATAAAGAAAAACACTGATGTCAGCTGTCACAAAAGGAAAAAAAAATACAAACAAGCAGTGTAATGAGTAAACAGGTATGTTACGTGTGATTCTGCCAATCTGATGCTCATCAGACCATTGTGAAGAAAAATCAGATAGGGTGCGAAGGAAGGCTTTCTACATTGTTTCCTCTCAAAACTTAAATTTTACAGATCTGCACTCTTCATCATTTTATTCTTGGTCCGGTATTCTTAAATATGTACATTAGTTGCATTTCAACTACCTTTAATTTTTTCACTAGCCTAATTACTCTCAGATTTTTGCTCATGTTTAGCCTAAACTTTTCCTTCCTTTGCTTATGGCCATTACTTCTTTTTCTGTTTTCTTCTGAGACTTGGTATAATTTCCTTCCTTCATTTACATTGTTACCTTGAAGATATTTACAGGCTATGTTCTTTTTCCTCCTGAGGTTTGTTTCTCCTGTGTTGCTCTTTTCAATCCCTTTCTTTTTTCTTCTTTCCCTAATTTGTATGCTCCCCATCTGTTTTTATCATTAGTACAGCTAAGCATTGTGACTAATTTTTCATGTGATCTTTTTCTCATATGTTAAAATCTAATAGTTAAGTAGCAGAACTGACCTTAAAATGCTGAAGGACAATTACACAAAAAAACACTGCATAATAGTCTCTCTTTTATCACACTCTTTTGTGCTTTTAATGTCCATCAACAGCAAACTACTTCTATCGCTAAGCTAGCTGCTGCAGTTATGCACAAAGCCCAAAAAATAAATCTATAGCCTTTTTTTTTTTCATGTAGGACTTTATATCCCCATTTCTTTAATTTCTTATTGGTGCATATCTTGTTTGCAAGCTGCCCAGACTTGCATAGGTTCTGCATAACTTGTAGTACCTATCTGAGTCTGGTGCATGCATTTGAGCATGCAGGCAGACTGTGCTCCACAATTAAAACACAGGAATGGCATTCAGTGTGCATGTCCTGCTTTCAATGCTTTTCCACTTAAGAAAGACCAGGCCAGGTTTACAGCTATATTTAAGCACATTGACCTGTATGTAGATGTCTGACAGGGTTTTCAGAAGTGGCTAGGCAGGCCGAGTTCCTAATCCTAATTTTCCTGATTTTACTGGTTTACACCTGAATTTCTTCAGATATCTGCTGCCTGTTCTTGATAAGTTTGCTGGGTGGGAACTGCTATTTCTCTGTGTACAGTGCTGAGAAAAGCAGAGGCCTGTCCTTACCAGTTAGTAAGCAGTACCAATCTGAAAATGCCTCACAGCAGCAAAACAAAAACAGAAATATGCCAAGTGTCTATGCAGTAGGAATTAATACAATGTAGAAGGAGCCAAGCAAAAAGAAAGCGTGCAATCAGTTCATCTGATGATGAGAATGAAGAACTGATGATCAAAACACTCTCACTAAGCAGCTCTAGATGAGGCATTGCTTTTCTGTTCTTCGCGTATAAAGTGATCAATAATGTCCCCCAATAAAAAAACAGATTAGATGTAAAAAAAAAAAAAAAAAAAGTGCAAGAATATACTTTTTTTTTTGCAATCTTTGGCCAAATGCTTGTTTATAAATAATATAGGGATAGATGCAATCTGAGAAGACTGCTTGCATTGGCAATACAGTGCCAGGGAATGGGAATCTCAAGTCTGTCAGAAAAAGAAATGTGTATAGTAACCCACAAGCTTGAGAAGATACAGCTCCTTTGCCCTGAACCACCTCTTGTCACTGACTGCTGTCAACTGGAGGGTTTGGTTTCAATGTTTTGAGAAACCTTAGGCAATCTCACACAATGCAAGTGAGAAAATGACATCCCTCTGATGATGCAGCCAGTTTTCCTGATCAGCATGATTGTATGAGAGCGCTGTACTTAGTTATATCGATTTGTCTCTGAGAGCTCTTCCTGCCACATAAATCTCATAGAAAATCTTTAAAGATCTTGCCCCAGAAGGCCACTACGTTTTCTTTCTCAGAAAAAGAAGCAGAGCCAGGAATTCATTTCTCAAAGTTTTAACTAGAGTGGTCCATTTATGAGGCAGATCTGAATGCAGATCTATTTTACATTTTGAAACATTTAAAATCACTGCTGCACTTTGTGATTAACCTTCACATCTAAGCAGTGCTACAAAGAGTTGTATCTATCTCTTCTCCCTTTCTCTCTTAGTTTGAGAGGCTTGAATAAAGAAAATCACCTTTCTGTTAGATGGAGGAATTTGAAGAAGCATTGTGCTTATTGTAGCTCAAGCTTTAAGTACAATAGACACCACATTATAAAGATTTTATTTGTGCCACTCTAGCTAAAAAGACTGTTAGGGCTTCCCTGATGAAATTTTGCTTTTTTGAATAACTAAAATGATTTTTTTAATAGATAAATATTTTAAAATAAGAATCAGGTCTTTCAACTAATTTCTTCCAGCATATATATAAGTAAATGCAAGAAAACATAAGAAGTTTGACCTTTCTTTTTCCCTTGACAAAGATTAAAAAAATAAAATAAAATGAAAAAGTTTATTGGGTCTGAATTACCAGCAACACAGAAAGAGTCTGTTTGTGTAAATACATACACGTGTGAGTTTTAGGCTGTTCAGGTTCAGAATAGCTTGCATGATGGGGCTATAAATGTTCCGATAATGCTAAATGTTTGTTAATATTATTTTTTTCCTCTTTAAAAACCTGGTAAATGATTCCTTGTCTTGCTCTGTCACTGAGTTTGTCTGTCCATGCACTGTAATAGGAGACGGGGGACTTTATTTCCTTCTCCTCTTTTTTTCTTCTAAGCAAACTAGTTCCAAGACCTTTTACAACCAATATATGCCAAAGCAGAATGTCATTTATTTATTCAAACTGCACAGTCCAGTGCAACTTAAATATAATTGCCACACAGCAGAATGAAGCTGACATCATAAAACCAGGAGATGGCAAGCAACCTCCTACAGGTGTAGCACCTCTGACAAGAAAGGAGGATATTGCACTAATCCAGAAGGTAATAAGAAATTAAACAGGCCACCATTTTGTCATGTATTGCAGAGAGATACACTAGGACATTTATATGGAGACGGTTTCAAAGAAGTGAGCACTGTACCTGTCCCATCAATGGAGCAAGTTTGTGAACATGGCGTTAGTTGTGCTAATGAACCCTGGCTTACTGTATATTCACATGTTTGTGAGTTCTTTCCTAAGCTTGTCTAAGTATTCTTATTCTGACTATGGTAAATTAGTGGAATTTGGTACAGAAATGGAGGAGAAATCTGACTCAGTTAAGCAGCAGGGTTTTTGAAGACTGGAATGGACAGTGCCTGACAGAATATGTAGTAATTTTGTCAGGAGGATCAATTCTCATACCTGCAGCATATCAGCTTGTCTACATAAGTGTGGAACTTTTTTTTCAAACAACAGTTCATTCTGATTAGAGTGTGAATCCTTCTCCGAAACCTGAAGAATATAAGGCACCCATCTTTCCCAGATTTTTGCATATATTTCATTTTATGTACCAGGACAAGGGCCTTTAGTTTCAGTGAACTGACTGACTGAATAATCATAAAATACAAAGAAATTCAAAGTCAATTTCTGAGCCTCCATCAGATTCTAGAAACCAACTCCATGTTTTTTTAAGCAGTCTTTGAATTTTTGAGCTCTCCTTCCTCAGCTTTTGCGTGCCTGCGGTATTAATGGTTCATGTTTATGGCAGAAATGTAAATATGTCCACTAACCCTATACGACAGTCCAAGTTATATTTCCATCAGGAATGATGTTTCTCCAGCTGACTTTCAGCGCTCTTTTACATTTCCTGTAGTGCTCTTTTGTCCTTAGGTGAGACAAACACAGACAGACTTGTCTCCCTTTTCCATGGTTGCTAGCGAGAGGATGGAGAGGTAGGAAGAAAGCACTAGCTGGCTACTGTTTTCATAGGAAAAAAGGGTTTCCTAAAGCTATTTTCCGGGCCTTTCTTTCAGCACTGGAGGAGAGATATTTGTATCCTTCCTGTACCTAGCACCACTCACACCAAATAAAAAAAAATGTGCCTTATTTGCTAAAGAGCCTAGAAAGACTTCTGGTGGCCTCTAACTCACTGCAGTCCCAAAGAGATTGGGCAGTGTGGGAAGACAGTCTGAGTGGAAAGTACCAACTAGGGGAGCAGCGCTGCTAGATTTAGTACTCGCCAACAAGGAGGGTTTGGTCGAAGTGGTGACGGTCAATGGCAGCCTTGGCTGCAGTGACCATGAGATGGTGGAGTTTAGGATCCTGTGTGGGAGGAATAGAATACCTAGCAAAGCCACAGTTCTGGATTTCCGAAGGGCCAACTTTGGCCTCTTCAGTCAACTGCTAAGGGAAGTCTCATGGGAAAGTGTACTAGGCGGTAAAGGGGCTCAAGATAGTTGGTTAGCATTCAAGGACCGCTTCTTCCAAGCTCAGGATCGGAGCGTCCCAATGAGTAGGAAGTCAAGTAAGGGATCTAGGAGACCGGCGTGGTTAAACAAGGAGCTGCTGGGCAAACTCAAGTGGAAAAGGAGAATCTATGGATTATGGAAGGAGGGGCTGGCCGCTTGGGAGGAATATAGGACAGTTGTTAGAGGATGTAGGGAGGCAATTAGGACAGCTAAGGCCTCCTTGGAACTCAATCTTGCTAGTCGGGTTAAAGACAATAGAAAGGGCTTCTTCAAATACATAGCAAATAAAACTAAAACAAGAGGCAATATAGGCCCACTGCTGAACGAAGTGGGTACCCTGGAGACAGAGGATATAAAGAAGGCAGAGGTGCTGAATGCCTTCTTTGCCTCTGTCTTTACTCCTGCAGACTCTCCCCGAGGGCCCCGGATTTCTATAGCCCCAGAAGGAGTCAGGACAAAGGAGGAGTTTGCTTTGGTAGATGAGGATTGGTTTAGGGATCAGCTATGCAAACTGGACATCTGTAAATCGATGGGTCCGGATGGAATGCACCCACGGGTGCTGAGGGAGCTGGCGGAGGTCATTGCTAGGCCACTTTCCATCATCTTTGGTAAGTCGTGGGAAATGGGCGAGGTGCCTGAGGATTGGCGGATGGCAAAGGTCACACCAGTCTATAAGAAGGGCAAGAAGGAGGACCTGGGTAATTATAGACCGGTCAGCCTTACCTCCATCCCTGGAAAGATGATGGAACAACTTATTCTTGACTCCATCACTAGGCATATCAAGGATGAGGGGGTCATTAAGAACAGCCAACATGGTTTTATGAGGGGGAAGTCATGTATGACCAACCTTATAGCCTTCTATGAGGAAGTGACTAGGTGGAGGGATGATGGTAGAGCGGTAGATGTAGTTTTTCTTGATTTCAGTAAGGCATTTGATACTGTCTCCCACAGCATCCTCATAGATAAGCTAAGGAAGTGTGGGCTTGACGATCAAGTAGTGAGGTGGATCGAGAACTGGTTGAAAGGAAGAAGGCAGAGAGTTGTGGTCAATGGCGCAGAATCTAGCTGGAGGTCTGTGACTAGTGGAGTTCCTCAGGGGTCGGTGCTGGGACCGGTGCTGTTTAATATTTTCATCAATGACCTGGATGAGGGAACTGAGTGCACCCTCAGCAAGTTTGCTGATGACACAAAACTGGGAGGAGTGGCTGACACACCAGAGGACTGTGCTGCCATTCAGCGAGACCTGGACAGGCTGGAGAGCTGGGCGGGGAGAAACTTGATGAAATTTAACAAGGGCAAGTGTAGAGTCTTGCATCTGGGGAAGAACAACCCCATGTACCAGTACAGGTTGGGGGTTGACCTGCTGGAAAGTAGTGAAGGGGAAAGGGACCTGGGGGTCCTGGTGGATAGGAGGATGACCATGAGCCAGCAATGTGCTCTTGTGGCCAAGAAGGCAAATGGCATCTTAGGGTGCATTAGAAAGGGAGTGGTTAGTAGGTCAAGAGAGGTTCTCCTCCCCCTCTACTCAGCCTTGGTGAGGCCGCATCTGGAATATTGCGTCCAGTTCTGGGCCCCTCTGTTCAAGAAGGACAGGGAATTGCTTGAAGGAGTCCAGCGCAGAGCCACAAAGATGATTAAGGGAGTGGAACATCTCCCTTATGAGGAGAGGCTGAGGGAGCTGGGTCTCTTTAGCTTGCAAAAGAGGAGACTGAGGGGTGACCTCATCAATGTTTACAAATATGTGAAGGGTAGGTGTCAGGATGATGGAGCTAGGCTTTTTTCAGTGATATCCAGTGATAGGACAAGGGGCAATGGGTGTAAACTGGAACATAGGAAGTTCCACGTTAACATCAGGAAGAACTTCTTTACTGTAAGAGTGACAGAGCACTGGAACAGGTTGCCCAGGGGGGTTGTGGAGTCTCCTACACTGGAGATATTCAAGGCCCGCCTGGACAAGTTCCTGTGTGATGTACTGTAGGCTACCCTGCTCTTGCAGGGGGGTTGGACTAGATGATCTTTTGAGGTCCCTTCCAACCCTTGGGATTCTGTGATTCTGTGAAAGTAATCCAGTTATCTTCTGGACTTTGCATTTTCTCACTTCATCACAATACCAGCTCCAGTGATGACAGGAATAACTCGTGTGCTGACAGAACTGCACATATAAAAAAGGTCTTTTGGACTTTACCAATGATTGAAAGGTACCTAGTGAGTGCCCAGAACTATGTGTGTCAGTGAAATGTGAATAATCCATTCACACTTGTAGGGGTAAACCAGATTGTGGGCCAAGTACTTGTCAGAGTTTCAAAAGACAAGGTGGAGTAAAATGGTAAGACTGAGTTATCATTAGCATAACAGCTTTATACATATATAGTTAGTGTATAGTGTAAATGTTTATGAATGTAGTTAGGCCAGAGGATAAAAGAAAGGAAGTGCAAGAGCAAGAGCTGAATGAAATAGAAATTTGCAGCTCAGCTGTGGTCTGTTTGGTCTAGAGGCTGGGTGTGCAGAAGAGGTGGCCAGAGCTGGCACAAAGCAAGCACTTACTGCAGCAGGGACATGACCTTCCTGTGGAAAGGAAACTAGAGAGAACAGGGAGACAGCTGACAGGATTTGATGATGTCTCAGCTGACATACAGTGAGGATTGTTGTTGTTTTTGGGGTTTTTTGTTTTACAAGGTAATTGTTAGCAGGCAATAAAATGGAATGCTGAAGATTTGGCACAATGTTTTATACATTATGATCCTCCTGCTAGAGATCTTTGTTCACATGTGATTCTTTTATTTCATAGTCCTCAGGAGCATCATCTTTAACCTGAGTCCCTTTGTCCTCTGCTGTACTTCATGCTGGTCATGAAACAGTTAACCTGTACTGTCTTTCAGGAGTCCCATTTCACTCCTGCCAGAATCAATGATGAAATTCTGACTGCAAAAGTGAGCGAGCCCATGGGCCAGATGGATATTTGGTATCAAAACTGGAAAGACTCTTTCTGCAATAAAAAGCTATATGAAGCATTTGCTCTAAAGACAAATACCAATCTCTTGTCTCCAGGGTATTTGCAATCAATATTATATTACAGGTTGATTAAATACCAAGATATTAGGACGGTGAATCTCAAAATGTAGTTTTGGCTTTTCTTTGTTTCTCAAAAACAGTTGTAAAAAATGTTTAGAGAAGTGTTGACAATACCAGAAAACAACAAAAGCAAAATAGCAACATGGTTACTGTTTCTGAACTTGCAAACTTGACAAGGGGGAAACACTCACCACTGGGTCAGTTCCTGGCAGATGCTGTAGGTGGGCAAAATATCATAACCTTGTGCGCTAAATATTTTGGCCATTTATTTTGCATTCTGTGCAAGTAGGCAGTAGAACATGTGGAATAATTTCTACACATAGCTTCTTAGACTAGAATCCATTATGTTAATAAAAGGTGGGTGCCTCTCAAAAAGTCAGTGACATCCACAGGAAGAGAAAGGTTGAAATCTATTGTCTTCATGTTGAAATATGGGATGTGCGTGGAAATCAAAATTCTAGATTTGATGCATTTGACACTGTCACAAAAAATGGGTAAGCAAGAGAATGAAGGCCATGTGAAGAGGCATAGCTAACCCAGCTATAATTCGGAGCAGTAACACGTGGCTTGGCCCTCTTGTTCCTTTTTATCCCATTAGGCTTTCTGTCTTTGGCAACAGGTATTAGGTTCATGTCCATCTGAACACGAGCAATAAAATCTGGAACTACTGTGATAAGGAGGAGGCAGAGAGAACCTGGCTCCATACTCTAACTCTAGATAAGTTAGGCCATCAAAATGCCCAACAGTGGGGGAGTAAGAAATGTAATGAAATGTAAACAAAATGAGTAACAAGGTGAGGAGTGCTCCCTCTGTGAGTTGTCAGTACAGGCTTACAGAAAAGCTGGGTTGGAGACTGAATCAGTTGGACCCCTACTTTCTCTTGCCCCTCCACCGGTTTCTTCACTCTTTCACTTCCTAGAGCTCTTTTATTTAGTCCTCTTTTCAGTGAATTGTTACCAAAGTTTAAGTTTGTTCTTTGGGGGCATTTTTTGTTTTATTTTGTTTTATTAAAGGAGGTTTGAGAGTTTGTTTGTTCTAATAAGCAGGAGCTGTAATTGGGAAATGGGTTAAGCTTGCTTCCAATTAAGATAATTGACATGAAATACCCAATTGCATCCTGAGAGAGAGAGGGAGAGAGAAAAATAAGTTCCCCAGCTGAGCTGTAGAAGAGAGCAGCTTTGTCTAACAATGTAGGTAGAAGCAGATGTTTAGAAAAACATGTAAAAGCAATCAGGAGGGGATTTATTCATTTGTTTATTAATTAAGATGCATGCATGAGCAGACAGGCAGCAAAGTTCTGAGTTAAGAAAGTTCCAGCAGGGGTTATAAGGAAAGCTGTATAAAGGGGACCCTGGTTGGTTATATATATGTGTATATGTATATGCACACACACACATATACATATTAAGAATGAACCACCCCAAAGTTTTTTTTTTTAAGATTTAAGTCAGCACATCCCCTTGATCCTTGTAAGTTTTTTCTCTTTTGTTTAAATAGAGTAAGATACATTATAAGGTCCTATCAGGCCATGAGTATCTATCTCCACATCTAGTAAAAATGCACATGGCTTTGTGCACTCCATGGTTTGCCAAGTTTAAAAGTGCATGATGAGTACTAGAGTGATTCTGAATAGCAATGGAGCACTCCTGACAATGCTCATGTTTGCTTTTAAATTTGTGGGGAATAAGGAAATCAGCCTTTCTGGTTGGAGGGACAGAGAAGCTTGGGGATCTGATGTGGGGACAAATAGCCACTGTGAACCTGTTAGAGGCCTCAGTTCTGAGAATAGAAAATGTAGAGGGTGTTTAATTGTTAGATAGCTGTCTGTGCTAAAAATGGGGAAATATGTACTAGTGCTGATAAGAAAAAGGAAAGGCTTCAAAGGCTTTAGCTGAGAATATGTACTTTTTAAATTTTAAAATGTTTGTACCTTATCCAAGGAATTTGGACTTCGTGTACAACATCAAAGGTAACACTATCAGAGATTACAACTGGAAGGGCCAACACAGAATTCATTTGTCTGCTCATGTAAGTGATCATTCCTGCAATTTTTCTGCAAGTATTAAAGCATCACTTAAATGTATTGTTCTTTTCTTCAGTTTCCTTGTACAAGCTGTCCTTGAAATTCAACAAGGACTGGTTAAGTGTTTTTAAAGAAAGAGACTATAGACTTGAGTGGCTAACTTGACTTTGGTAGCATCAAGGAGAAATGAATATGGGGGTGGATTGTGTTTTGTGTGTTGTTTGTTGGGGGAGAGTTATATAGATAAATCTGGTAAATTAATGTCTGAGAATCAAACATGTTTTCTGGATGAAATGTCAGCCTTTAGTTGACTTTTCTTTGTGATTGAGGTGCTTTTTGTTAGTCAATCAAATAAGAAATACGTCAGATTCTTCTTTCATGTAAATAAGAGTGGTAGGGTCCTTCTGTTGTGCTTCTGGCACTCAGGGCTTCAATAGACATGGAGGGTTGCAAAGCCTGGACCACGTCTCAGCGGGTGGATAACCAGGATTCCTGCTGCTGCACCTGTCTTCATTTAGAAGATGAAAAGCCTAAGCTGATGTTTTGTGAAATTTTGTAGGGCTGCTCTAATGCAAAAAGTAACAGATCCAAGAGATGGGGTAACTGCAGGCTCTCTATGCTTGCAATTTTAAAGGTGTGTGTGGGAAGTACGTGCATCCTCCATGTATAGTGCAGTGTTTAGTTTATGTGATTTGGTGTTCAGATAATGAGATTTTTTTGGGGGGAGGCAGCACTTATCACAGAATAGTGATCCTACTGCTCTTACAGCATGTTGCAAGCCAGGCACTTACAAATGGCATTTGAAAGACTGAATTTACCCCTGTGTCTTAAAGTGATCATGGAATCTTTTCAAAGGCTTATTTCTGTGACAGTGTTGTAAACATAAAACATGGAATTAGGAAAAAAAAAAAAAAACAAGTTAGAAAAAAACAATTTATTCAGTAGTATCATATAAATAACTTGTTACAAAAATCAATTTGCAAAAAGGCAAATTCATTCTGTCTGTGAGAAATTTTTGTTCAAATTGGTTTCTCATTAAATCCTGAAATTTCATTTTTCCTTGTCCCCCAACCCCCCAAAAGAAGCCAGTACAGTGAACAGGAAACATAAGGGAGAGAGTGCACGCTTGCCGTCTGACCATAACGAATTGCCCATCCACGCTGCAGGAGAGATAATTGTTCCGGCATGGATCCCTTTGCAGCACAGGGAAGCTTCAAGGTGTAAATCTCTTGCGCGACAAAAATCTTATAGCATGCAAATGTCCCTCTAGGCTGAGCAGTGACCAGATCTATCTGATGCTGAGGCTCCCTTGGCACAACCAGGATTGGCATCACCATGCCTGGAGCATGCCAGTAAGTAAATCTTCTCAGGTGGAGGCATCAGTTTCAATTTATGCTTGGAAGTATTTTAATTAAAAAAAATCAATACCGAAAAGCATTTATTTTAAGGGTTTAAAAATCACAAATAGCAATAGCAGTTTGCCAGATTGATTTCGCTCAGCAACACAGTTAAGATGCACATAGCATTTATTATAAGGCCTTTAAGTTTAATTTTTCAAAGCAATGAATGTAATCACAGAATTAAAACAGTACAGTGATTCTGAAGAAATTTTTATGTGTCAAAATTCACAACAATTTTGTGTTTGCAGTGTTGTTTGTTTGTTGTGTTCACCTGAATACTTAATAATTCTATACATTTGTTTCTTTAATAAACACTAAGGTAATAGATCATAGAAAACTAAAAGATTATAGAAAGTGTCTCCAGATATATTTACATAAATAGTGCAGTCTCATAGGAAAGGTCAAAAGCTCATGGGAGTGGAAAGGATTTCTCTATATGCTGGACGTATACTTCAATTTGTCAAGTTGACTTCATGGAAGGAGAAATTTGAAGTTAGCAGCTCCTAATTTTTTTGTTCTTTTTTTTTTTTTTTTCCCTAAAAACAAACAAACAAAAAAAAACATGCAGGGAAAAAAAAAAAAAAAGAAAAAAAGAGCAGGTTCTGTAAATACTCCTTTGAAATCCAGTAACTCTATGCATAATATGACAGCTTTGCGGCTTTTAAGTGCCATGGACCTGCTTTGTGTGTGACTGACTACCTCCCTCCCATCACCTCATTCAATTAATTTTCTGTTGTTCCTGAAATTCCCAGTTCTCTGACTTGCACTCCCTGTAATCCCAGACATGGCTTTTAGATACCTACTGCTGAATTTTATGAACTGTTCAGGAAAGTGTTTAGTGTATGACAAATGCAGGTCTGGGATCAAAAGTGTAGTATTGTGTGTGAAATGATAGACAGCATCAAGATTGTTTCAGTTGTGCCTAAATAAAACTACTGAGGGGAGACGTAAAGCTACATCAAAATATTGTGTGGCTGCTGTGGGTTTTTTTCCTCCTTCTGGACCAATGCATGAGGCCATAGACATTAAATATGCCTTTGTTCCTGTTTAAGTACAGAAAAAATCTCTAAGAAAACAAGTATTTCTGAAGACTGAACCGAAAATGTTGTAGGTTTGACATTTATTGAAGGAGGCTGCTGTTTCACAGGTCTGGGGGGTTTGGAAAAAAGCCCTGCATTTCACAACTTGCAGCATAGTTCATATTTATTGGAAGTAGTGTAATGGTTGTTAATTTGTCACCTCTCATTTGATAAGGGACCTCAGACTGCACTGCTAATTGAAACACAAATGGGTAGGAGCTGGCAACATCCAGCTGCGACAGTGGTCTTCTGAAACACTTCGGTACTACTTATATCCAAAGGAAACATGGAGAGATTTAAAACAGATGGTGGCAGGAAGAGCTAACACAGTGGTGTCTGCAAAGTTACCTGCTCACTATCTGCAATTCACCCTGCAGAAGGCCCTCAAGATAGATCAGCTGCAGAAATCTAACATTTTTTAATAATAATCAAGACAAAGGAACTTTCACAGAGATCTGCGTGTAAATGGCCTAGATTTAATTTTCTTGGTCTGAAAAAAGATGTCTTTCTTCCTATCCATGCAAGTCTCCCTCTGGCTGCTGTAGGAAATCTGGACGTGTTAGGAATGACTGTGAACCATTGACCCTGCTCAAAAGGGATGTCTGGTTTTGAAACATGGCCAGCTTCCAATGTTCATCATTTCCCTTCTTTTTGTCATACTGTACATGTGAAGACAAACATTTCCAAAGCCATTTCTCCCTGCTCTACTTCTTTATGACCGTTCTGCTTTTTATGGTACTACAGATATTCAGTTAGTTGGATTTTGTGGGACTTTTCTGCTTGTTTTCTGACAGAGAAATGGAAGTAGTGTGCCTTATAATGTAGCCTGGTACTTCCAAAAGTGCATTATTTGAAAGTTGCCTCTCCCATTCCTGTTTAACAGCTAGAAACACCTGTCCGTAAAGTGAAATAAGACCTGACAACTGAAAAAAAAGAAAAAGTAAAAAAGTCAGAAAAATGTATCTGTTTCTTAGGACAAATTTAGAAAATATGTCTTGGTACAGGTGGAATGTTGTTCTTCTACTCAGAATATTTCCCAGCATTTTTTTTTTTACCAGCAATAACTTCAAAACCACAAACAACTTGTTTTTCTCATCTTCATCTATGTCAGGTTTGAGAACACATCCCAGTCCTGTGATACTATTGGTAGAACCATGTGGGAACCCCAAATTCCCTTGTCCAGAGCTCGCTGGAAGTTTCTGTTTTCAGCTCTTTTTCAAGCACTTGTCTACATAGAGAGATTTCCTAGCACATTGGAGGCATGTGCTGCTGTGTCTCTCCATACTAGTGCTGCTATGGGATAAAATCAGTTTCACCCTGAAATATTGTTCTGGAGAAAAATCATTTTTATAGAATAAAGTGGCTGTTTTGGGAGCTGAGATGAAATAGCTATATTAGAAACCTTTTTCAATTTCAAGCGTAGAGAGGTTATTGTTCTGCCATAGCAGAAAAGTCTCCCATGTAAACATGCACCTGTTTTGTGTTAACTCCACTGAATTCCTTGGTACCTGTTCATAGGTCCCCTGTTAGATCAGATGTTTTTCCAAACTGAAAGCCAACTGCATTGCTTATCTCTACCTGGCTTAGCGAAGCTTCTTAATAATATCTCTTCTTAAATAGGTGCGGTTGTAAGAAAATCAGGCTTAAAACAGCCTTGAAAAACACTTCATAGCCCATAGTCTAACACTTGTTTATCTATAAATTACAATTCTAACACTGTATTAAAGCATTGTTAAATACTCATTTCTATCACCTAGCACTCTGGCATGCTACAAAGTGCAAAGAAATACTACTGCAAAGCTTTGTATTCACTGCAATATGGCACTTTCAATACTTAATATGCAGTACTGATTTTATAAATTGCACTTTGTGGTACTGCTAATCAAGAAGAAAAGACAGAACTGAACTCTTCTTGCTGTGTGAGAGATGCTAAATCTGTCTAATTTGCAGGAAAAAGTAGACTTTAAAACCTAGGTGTATAAATAATAATTCGGATGCAAGTTTGCTTTGAATTTTCTTAGAAGAAAATTTGCTATTCAGGCACCATATTGGTGGTGACATAACAATTTTCTATGTAATATATTTACAAAACAGGAGTGATTACTGGTACTTACTGTGCCACGCAATGGACAAAAGAAAAGCAGTTTTCAATCAAAAATAAGAAGGAAAAAACCCAAATGAAACTTGCGCTTGGACGGCTACTAACAATCACTAAATCAGACAAAACCACTGTACGAACATAGGAAACTAGTTACAAGGAGGTGAGTGATCCTCCTGTTGTCTTTTTCCCACCCCAAAGAATGCCTAATGAAAGTTGACCTGCAGGGTGCCCCAGCCCTTTCAGGGCGTAAGGTCTGCCTTCAATCAGATGATGGTGACAAGTCAAGCACCTTTCTTCCCTGTGGGCTGGGGGTGGCTTGCAGGTCCAAATGTGTGTGCAGTTTCACAGCCACCTCTGTCATTCCCTTTGTGAATAAATCTGTTTCCCCAGGGCCTGAGGAGAGGAAGAGGCACTAGCTCATTTTGGGTGTCCAGCTGGACTCTGAGCTCGAGGCAATGCCAGGCAGTGAAGGGTGAGACAAAGGTGTGTTAGGGAGCCACTGGGAAGAGCTCCCTAGGGGTACACTGTCTCCACTGAGTGAATGAAGAAAGCAGCCCAAAGTGAGGGACATATGGCAGGTGGTGCTGAGCATCTGTTCCTCCTCCACTTATCTGAAATCCAGATGGTCCCTCCTGTATGTGCCAGAGCCAGGTTTTGGACAGGTTGCCTCCTGGAAGTTCTCATTTCAAGGAAGACATGAAGGGCTAGACTTTCAAAGGCTTTTATCATCTTAAATTACTGAAAGGCCCACAGAAGGACATAATAAAGACCTCGTACCACTGCCATTGTGACAGGTGCGGCAGGCTCAGCCTTCTAAGCAATAGAGTTGGGCACTTTGTTCTGCTGAACTGAAGCACTGTATGAGGCCTACATCAGGGAGAGCAGGGGCTGCTCAGGATCCTTTGAAACACTGGACTCCTCCACACTGAACATCCACCTACCTGTCATGCTGGTCATCAGCAAGTCATCATTAGCTGCTTTGCCCTAAACCTACAAATGTGCAGTGCTTTCCACTGCAGAACTGTTCTTCCCAGTCCCATCAGGGCACTGCCACATGGCTGGCTCATCCTCTTCACTGGGACTGTTTCACAAAACCTGAAATTATGTTGTCATGTTTGTAGAAGTCTAATACTTGTGAATTTTACTGCTCTTTCTATTTAAATCTCTAGGAGTAATGAATTCCAGGGATTAATTTTTAATCCCCTTTAATTTTCTCTTTATTAACTTTTCCCCTTCTCTATATTTAGAGTAAATTGGAGCTGTTGTTTAGTTTTTAAACTGATTCACTTAAGATTCAGGAGAGGACGAAAATAGATCCCTGCCTGTGATACTGGTATTAAATACTGTTTCGAAATTAAATAAATGAGATTAGTTATGTATGAGGTATATTAAAAAAAAAAAAAAAATCTTCCTTCTTTCCTTGTCATGGGCTGTGTCCCTGCTTTGGGACTCAGGGTGGCTTTTAGCTCCTGGAATTGGATGTCCCATGGCAGTTTCCTCCAAATAACCTCTTCTAGATGGCTGGATTTGAAAAGCAGCACCTGCATACATTTGGCAAACCAGCAGAGACACTGAATGGTGCACAAGCTATAAAAAAGCCTGGTTTGGCCTGAGACTACAGCATCTTCCCTCACCCCATCCCTGGACAAAAATGCCTTAGCTTGGCAAAGTGGATAAATGGACGTACATAGAGACTTGTGATTAAAATTTTATCTTTTGGTGAAGTCTTTAAGAACCCTGGCTAAATAGGTTATTAAAAAAAAAAAAAAAAAAAGCGCTATAGTTATAGACCCTACTTTTCAGGCTGTTGGAATGACAACTGATTCTCACTTACTTGTGCATACAGGGCTTGACTCTGGAAATGAAACAACCACCCAAAAGCATGAGACATTACTTCCTCTGGCAGAATACCAGCATTTTCCATCTCTAAAACTTTTTGCAAATGACTTGTATAATTCTTGCAACATCCTGATGAGGTAGGCATTATTTCCCCTCTTTACAGATAGCAAAACTAGGCAAAGAGTCAGCCAGGGATCCACCCTGGGCATCCAGGCAGGGGAAGGTCAAGACAAAATAAGCACTCTTTCCTCCTTTGCAGCTGCTCTTTTTGTCCCAGTGGGTGGTAATCCCCTTGAGGCTACCACTTCTCTCCTCCACATAAGACCAGGCTGAATACGAAACGGCTAACACCTCCGCAGTGCAGTGGCTATCACTGAACTGATGTGCATGTGAAGACTGACTAAAGAAGTACAAAGGAAAACAAAGTTATGATCTGCTCCTTCCTCCAAGTCATGATCTAATCTGGAGTTGAATTAGATGATTCTCCCCATATCACAAGGCAGGTCTGGGTTAGAACTGGGAAATAATCTAGGAATTAGATACTGGGGCTACTGATCACACACACATGCACGCACACACATCTCTTCAGCAATGCTAGGTCAGAAGAATATATACATAGCGGTCAATGAACTATATCTAAGTGTGTGATAGTATGATTCTGGGGGCAATGATGAGTCCTAGAAAAACACTTAGGTTTAAATGACCATTAGACCTTTCTACCCTTCTAATGAGAAAAATGCATGTTTGATGTTTTTTTGTCTCAGCTTACTCTACTTGTATAAAAACCCTTCATTCCACCACCACTACTTTTGGCTATAATACATAGGGTAAACTAGGGTACCTCATTACATTGGGATGTGCAATACACAATCAACAGAGCAGTTGTCTGAGCTGAATAGTCTGAATACAAGTAAAAAAGAGCAAGTGAGCTTAAACAGTAGTATATTCCAATTTACAATATAAGCAGAACGAGTAAAAACATTGCTCCCATCAGATCCTTTTTTTTCCCCTCCAATACTGCCGTGCCTCTAAGATTGGCTTGGTAAACTGGATGCAGTGAAAAATAAGAATTCTGCCTCTTGGAAGCTCGTAAAATGATACTAGAAAAAGTTTTCTGATGGCTGATCCACACAGACTGCAATCATTAGACAATTTGAGTGGGTAGAACAGCGAACCCTTTCACACGGCTCTGGAGAAATAGAAAAAAATAGCCACCTCACATTTCTCAATGCTGTTTCTGAAAATGAGGAATGGAAACAAAAAAGAAAAGAAAAAAGGCAACACATTAAGAGTCTTTGTCACTGTCCATTGCGCCATACATATCTGCCAGCTTTTTAAACCGAGGTCCCCAGTCACTGAGGTAATCATAGTCCTGATCTCCATCCGTAGTCACCGACTCCAAGGAGCTGAGGGACTCAGCCACAGAACCATTACCTTCATACGCGTAGGTTGCTAATGAGTCATACGGGGGTGCCGTTGGATCTATATCATTTTCCTTTAACCTTTGGTTAATGAAATCTCTGACATCCGTGTTATCTCGCACTGTGGCAGTCCGCTGTGGCATAAAAAGTGTTTCCGGCACAATGTCTCTGCGGAATTTATTATCATCTATGGCTTCAGGATTTCTCAGCGTGCCGATATCAAATGCCTGGGTATCTTCCTCTCCACCACCTTCATCATTATAACTGACAATGTTGTCTCTGATGTCTTCTTTCGAAATAATCAAAGGCTCTTTTTTCCGCTGCCTTCTCAGTGCTGCAAAAAGCACCACTGTAACTGGAAACAAAAGTAACAGGAAGAGAAAGGTTAATCCCTAAATCCATTAAAATCCAGAAGAAATGCTGTGCCTCTGGTTGAATATGAAGTTTTAAAAGATGTTTTGCAAAACTGCAAATGTGCACGTCAGGTTTTCAGGCTGTGTGTGCTCTGGGAGTACCTTGGGAGATGAAATGGCATAGATGTGCCCTAGAAGAAAGGAGATGTCAAGCTTGTAAGACGCCAAGTGGAGTGTGTTTTTGTCAGTAGGCCCATTTTTACCCAGAGTCATACAGTAGTTCTGTTGCCTTGAGAACAGAACGAGTTTCATGAGAGCTGGGAAGGAAGAAACACTTTCTTCAAAATAAGTAGCATCAGATGTTATTTACCTTGAGCCCCTGGGAGAAGATGCAACTTGTGCTATGGACAAAGCTAGTACCTACTGGGTTATGGTAAAAGGTTAGCAAAGCTGCATTTCAAGATAAGTAAATCTATCCTCCTCTAGAAAACGATTTGAATACAGAGTGGATTTTCAGACATCACAAGGTCTAAGTTTTATTAACTTCACTGGCATGCTTTTACAATGTACATCACCTTAAAAAGTATAATGGCTTAAATCTTAGACTGATGAGATACGATAGTGGTATATTTTAATCTGCCAAAAGCATGAGATTTCTCAAACAGATATTTTATGTCTTTTATACTAAAGTGTATGTGCGTATACCTGTATTTTTAATTTATTTGAAGGGCAGGAACACTCTCCAAGGCCAAGATCCAAATTTAAATATTTTTACTCAATAATAACCCTGGTACTGATGGAGAAGTAGACACAGAGGGAAGAAGGGGATATGTTCAACACTTCATGTCCTTCAGAAGCTAATTTCAGATTTCTTAGCTGGATTCTACTTTAGGATGCTGAAAGGCTGAATATCTACAAATGAGCAGCAGAAAGGAGCATGGATGTATTGCTACAGTCACTGTTGCTTTGGTAGTCTGAGGTCCACAGTGCCCAGTATTTCAGCTCTGCTGTGTAAACTCCAAGAAAAGGCACATCTTGCAGTCTTTATAGTTCTTTCATAGCAAAGCAAAGCAAATCAGAAAATACCTAAGCTCACTGATATGAGATTATAAGGTGGATCAAAATTATCTTTCATATAATGTGTTTCTAAAATGATGTGTGAGATAAAGCACAGTAACCATTACAGACTTTTTCTTTTTTTTTTTTTTGGCAGTACCTTCCTCATTTATAATCTTTCTAAGGGCAATGCCAAGGACTAAGGTCATCCCTCAAACAAAATTTTAGCCCATTGAAACCTGTCTTTCTTAGCTTCCTTCAACAGACAAAAAGTCTGTTTATTTTATTTTAATGATGGGTTCCCCTGCAGGATTGCTTAGAGCAAGATGCTATCTGCAGGTGTGCTCAAGCATGTTGTGGAAGAGTCTTATGCTCTTGCTCTCAGTTGACTGACTACAGAGGGATTCCAAGAAGACAGGATAAAGAAGAAAAGTGCTCTAATTCCTGTTACCGTAGGAATAGTGTGAGTAAGGGAAAACATTAGCTAATGAGTTGAAAGGAAATAAGTAAGGTGGTGAAACTGAAGGAATTAGGAGAAGTGTTTCAGATAGTGAAAACTTCAGGCTCTCATCCTAATGATGAGGATTTACTTACAGTGTTACGCAAGGGTCCTAATCTGAGTGATGCTTCTTTGTGCTGCTTTGTAAAAATGCAGTAAGAGAGAATTCCTGAAGAGCATAAAGCTGTGACACTACATGGGAGGACTGGAGAAAGGTCTATGTGAGAAAATGGAGAGAGCTGGAGAAAATTTTGAGAACTTGAGAAACACAGTCTCAACTTTGTATGGGCACCCAGGATAGTGACCAGTAGAACTATCTGAAAATAATATCATAGGAATGATAGCTTTTATGTGGAAGGGTTGCTGAAGTATCATCAACAAGAAGGTGTTACTCAGAATATGCAAGGATGAGACTTTGATTATGCCACTCCTCTGATACTTGGATTTTTTTTTTTTCTATTTTGTGCTGAACTTGCTGGCAAAAAAACCCAAAACATTAGAAGTTCTATGTTAAAGCACATAACCTTTATTTGCAAGTCAGTGTTTAACTGTATCTGAGGTCTCCTGATAAGCAGCTAGACGTACTTAAACTGCAACTAAACCTAGCAATTCACAAGCATTTTTTGTTGCTGCTAACCTTTAAGCTGTGGTTTGGATCTGCCCAGAGTATTGTTTTAGACTCAGCAGTGGTTGCACATTTAAACCCTGCAACTAGTCTGAAAATAGAAAATTATATAGTTGAGTTAATTGGAAATCTGCTTATAGTGCATGGTGGGGTGAACAATAATAGACATAAAGTGCTGCTTAGCACACAGAATCACTTATTTTCAATTGACATAAACCAGGAAATCATTTAATGTCAGATTGATATTAATGAGCACAGTTGTACTAATGAGTGCAAGACTACCTGCAGCATTAGATTTCTTTTTCTGGTGAGGAACTTGATACAAAGTGATATCAGCTCTTGGAGGAAATTATATGATGTTTTGAAAAATTAATGGTGAATTAAGGGTAAGATTGTTATTGTGGGAATCTTTTACAAAAAATGGGATAGTGCTTATTTGGGCAAACCATGACTATATTGCCAAAGTCTGAGAATCACAACATAGTCTTTAACTCATCACTGGAGAGGGAAATTTTGCTAATAGTAAAGATCAGGATGATTCTGCAATTGTAATGGAACATGTCCAAGGAAAATATGAGTGTAGTGGAAAGAAGCAGAATCACTGAGGAAATGTTTTCTCCCCTGCTTGGCCCTACTGCCGTAAAACTGGCATGACTCCCTTCTTTTTTGACCAGATATTAAAGGTGACTAACATCATCTCCCTGAGAGCTGCCTGTGTTGTATCATGCAGTTCTCCCCAGATGAACAGACTTTGGCTAATGGCCAAGAGACTGATTGTTTCTGCTGTGCAAAATGGGTGAAACATGAAAGGAATGTGAGAGATTTTGCAATCCGTCTTTCTTTTTATTAAAAAAAAAAAAAAATGTTGACCACCTGTAAGTGCTGTATCCAGAGATCTGTATATCCTCCACATTCAGGATCCAACTTGTTCATATTTGCAGGTGTCCGAAAAGGAGGACTCTACAGCTTTTGAGGGAGTGCTTTAGTAGCCACTCCATTTCAGCATCCTTTTATCAGCAGAAGCACTGAGACTTGTTTCTCCTCAGTTTACATGTGGGAAGTTAATTTTTTTAAATGGAGTTACCTGTCCTCCTTCTGTGGTCAGCAAGAAATAGGCACCTGCACTGGTTTAGTCTGGTCCACCTCAGATAGCAATAAGGGGATGGGATAAGTGTCTCTCTGTAAGAGCCTGTCTCTTTCCATTGACCAGTGCGGAGCTCAGTTGCCTTCTCTTGTTTTGACATTGCAAACGTCTAGATATCTTAGATGTGTTCTGCACACCATATGTATAAGCGGTCCTCAGAGGAGGAAGTACAATAATAAAAAAGCAGGATAAAACAAGGATGTCTTTGCTTTGTTCTTGCCCTAGCCTTGTTATAATCACTTGTAGCAATGCAAAATAACCGTGAAAAGAAGAAAATGCTTCTGAGCTACTTACCAAGTAATATAATGATACAGAGAAGAATAGCAATAAGAGCCCCAGTGCTTAGACCGGTGGGGTGAATCAAGGCTTCAGCATTACAGGACAACATCTTTCCTCGGTGGTCACAAGCACATACTCGAATAGTCACTGTTTCAGTGCTGCTTTGGATAGGGTAGTCATTGTCTGATATTACCACTGGCAAGAAGTAGGTACTCATTTCATGCCGGTTATATCTGTTTTTTCGGGTGAAAATCCCTGCTGTGTTGTCTGGAAACACAAAGCATGCATTAAGTCTTCATCTGAAGACTGAAAGCAAGGATGAGTTAATAAAGAAAAATCTTCAAAGAAATTCACCTCTGTTGTCCTGCAGTGTAAAGTTTGAGGTGGTGGCTGCCTCAGGAGCTAAGGAGAATGAAAACTGATGTCCACTGTAAGAGTCATCTCTATCAACAGCACTTAATGTTTGTATCAGCTGAAACAATGAGAACAAAATTATCTTCAAAAACAATAAATGTTATTTATGTACTTTATGATTGTAAAGCAATCTTATTATATATTTTTATTTTTTCTTCTGCTTTAAGGCAGCTGATGCTGCTATGGCAAGCTTAATAAAAATGATCCATGTGATGCTGATGCTATTTAGGATCACCATGCTATTGTAGCCCATACCACCAGCCTGTAACATCATGAATTTGAAAGCTGGTAGGAAAATCATATTGAATTTAAGAGCATATTCGAGCTGATGCCCCTCCAGGTGCGTAGCAAACCTTTGCATGTGACAAGAAACAGAGATAAAAGGTGAGACAGTCCAAGCTGACTACCCAAGTCTTATGTCACGGGAATTGTTTGTCTGAATCTTCCAAATTATCTGCTACTTTGAACCATTTAACAATAGGACTGGTAGTGTGAAAATTATATGTCAGGAAATAGTAATATCACAGACAGGACCTGTAACAAATACGAACCTGAAACTTGAAGGAGGCAGTGGAGGTGCCTTAATAAAGCAGAGAATTACAGAATAAAAATGAATCAGGGATAACAAGGTGTAGTACAGAAAACAGCAGTCTAAAACATATTGTCACATTACCTGCAAGAATACTAAGTGTAATCAGATACTGTGCAGCCACTCTTTAGTTTAATTTTGCAAAACCAACAATGTGATGCAATGCAAAGTATACCTCTTGATGAGGTGATGAAAGAGTAGTAGCAAAACTCAATTAATTCGGCACATTTTCTTACTACAAGTGAACATCATACCTGTTCTGCTTTCGCATTTTCACAGACAAAAGTCTCATAAAACATGGCAAACTCTGGAGCGTTGTCATTTACATCCAAAACCTTAATGAACACTGGGACACGGCTGCTTTGTTTTGGGTTGTCTGAAATGATAAAATCAGAAAGATGAAAGATTTTATTTAGCCCAGCTACTGACTCAGTGCAGGAGAAGAAAAGGACAGACTTATGGGCTCAGTGCCTTAAATTCTCTTAGTCACAACACTCCACTCATATTCTGTTGATTTCTTGGGAATGCATTATGGGGTGAATTCCACAAAATATGCTGTGTTATCATTACTCTGATTCCGTGTAAACTATACATTTAAGATTGGGTGGGAGTCCTGGATTTGCACATTCTTTTGAACGCTCCAAGTGATTATGAATATATGTGTGAAATCTACATACACATAAATATAATTCTGGAATTAAATTAAATTTATTTATTAACCAATGCAGTTTTGTGGCAACAAAGTTTCTAGAACATATTCATAGAATCATAGAAACAACTATGTTGGAAAAGACCTTTATGATCATCAAGTCCAACTATTACCCCAGGACTGCCAAGCCCACCACTAAACCATGTCTGTATGGGCCTTCTTAGCACATTTCCTGAACACTTCCAGGAACGGTGATTCCACCACTTCCCTGGGCATCCTGTTCCAATGCCCGACTACCTTTTTGGTGAAGACATCTTTTCTAATATCCAATCTAAACCTCCCCTGGCATAGCTTGAGGCTGTTACCTCTTGTCCTATCACTTGTTACTTGGGAAAAGAGACCAGACAACCCCCTGCTCCATCCTCCTATCAGGTACTTGTAGAGAGCTATAAGGTCCCCCTGAGCCTTCTCTTCTCCAGACTAAACAACCCTAGTTCCCTCAACCATTCCTCATCAGGCTTGTGCTCCAGATGCTTCACCAGCTTTGTTGCCCTTCTTTGGTCCTGTTCCAGCTCAATGTCTCTCTTGTAGTGAGGGGCCCAGAACTGAATACAGTATTGAAGGTCTGGCCTCACCACTGCTTCACCAGTCTCTTCCTTAACAGGAAGAATGAAAAATTGTGAAGATTGAATTGAGTGACTTATTTTTTTCCCTCTCCACCTCATATATAATATTCTGTCCCCTACAAATCTTGGGAAACAGTTCCTTAAGCTATCATAATTATGTTTATATATATATATATGTATGCCATATATATATTATATATATCATTATGTTATATAAATAGCAACTGTGGCTGTGATCACAAATATTTTCTAATCTGTTGTGAATTGATTTAGCTGATATTCTAAAGTTAAGACTAAAAGATATCATTGAAGAACAGAAGCACTATAATCTGCAGATCCCCACATGTAAACATGTTTTTTTTTCCCTATAGAGACGGTATAGTGCCAAAAGTTTGAATTTGACAAGGATATTCTTGAGCATAAAATACTAAAGAAATTATTGCCATCTTTCTAAATAAAAATGAAAAAGTTTGGAAATGCACCAGATTGTATAGACCATTCCTTATCCTGTTGGACCATTCTTTTCCTTGTTGGGGTGACAGTCCTGTAGATTTCATGAAGAAACAAGGAAGAAAGGCAACAGGTAGCAATCTTGCCTAGGAGCTGGCTAGAATGGTGAAATAGTCAATATTCTGAGGCAAAAAGGCACAACTGACTCCTAAAAGGTACAAGATCTGCCCCCAAACCATTTTGTCAATACCAGTTAAAGAGAAATCAAAAGACTTTGTCAGGACTCAATCTCTCTCTTTTGTGCTCTACATGACATAAAAATTGTCTAGGCCAGGTCACGCAGACACATGCACCCCTGTGCCTGGGAATATGTGGGTGTGGGAATGTGAGAGAGTGAAATCTATAAGGGAATAGTGTGATCAAGATTAGTTTCATTTAAAGTAAATACATCCCCCCTTCATTTCATGAGGGCTCACACTGAGTTTTGCTATGTTAATTTCCTACCGATATTAATATAGTTTATTAATGCATTTTAACCAATGATTCAAACGGGGAAAAAAAAGTGCAATAAAATACAGCTGATCTAAGACTCTGTATGCTTCTATAAGCATTCATTATAGTAGCTTGTTGAGTTAGGCTTTAATAAAAGCCCTATTACTGTGTTTATCATACTTTTATACATCTGAAAAAGCCTTCTCCAAAATTGGCACTGTATATTTGTATTACAGAGCTCAGTCATTTTGACAAAATATTGTGCTTTAAAGCTCCACAGTCCCATTGAAGTTAATATGATTCCATTAGGCATAAACCACTTTCTAATACGAACCATTGGGCTAAATTCATTCAGTGTATTAAATAACAGTTTATGTATAAGATAGATTGGGCTGAATGCTATGCTAAAATGCATCAATACAAATGTTGAATTTTTATAATAGGCAGAAATCAAAGGTACTCATTTGAAGTTGCAGGACTATTGGCAAGACTATTTTATAAGGGCATACCTTTCTAACAAATACATTCAAATATATTGGCAAACGTATTTCTTCTCCACTCAAGAATTACAATTGTTTTCTTTTCTGCTTTTTGAACCATGAACTACATCTTTTCATTGTACTTCTACATGCTTAAGATTCTCACAATTTAAAATGATACTGTAGTAAATAGAAATGTCATAAAACCCCTCTATGCTCTATGGGCATGGGCCTTTCTTCTGATTTAATGGAAGTGTAAGTTGAAATATATATATACACATCTTTAAGCCTCTTTTTTGTCATCTTTCGCAAATTAATTGATGTAATTTAATTTTTTTCATTATCCTTTGATTACCACTGGGCTCCATCTCCAAAAAAAAGCTCTACAGACTCAACAAAGTGCTTACATCTATTCATCTCTGTAGTGATATGCTTTCTGTTGAGCCAGCAAGCAAACTGCTAAAGCTCTTTTTCTGAATATAGCCTCAAAGTCCTGCCAATGTTTGATTTAACCTTAACTGTTAAGAAAGACTATTTAAAAATACTCCAGGGATTCTCTCTGGTAAATCAGCTGTAATTCTGCAGCTGTGAATGAGTAGCTTTGTGTACTGAATTTTATTGCCAGTTTGCCTTCTGACTATGGCAGATGTACTGACCCAGTGTTTCACCAGCTATATGTCTGCAGCATTCACAGCATAATTCTCTGGGCTGCTGAGCACGCTACAGCTCATACTGTGGAAAAGAACATAAAAGAAAAATGGAGCTATCTACACTTACTGACAATTCTAGACAATTAAAGGCCAACCGACTTCTGTACTTTTTTTCCTTTTTTTCTACTGTAAAATGAAGCCACAAACAGTTGTCACTGAAACATGTTTCTCTTTATGGCTTTATCTTTTCTCCATATCAAAGGGAGCACCCATGCATCTGAATACACATACTGCCTGTAACTTGACTGGATATTTCTTTTAGATAACTTCAATAAAATATACCTGGAGTTTGATGTGATGGTATGTCACTGAGAGCAATCAGAGATTAGCTGGAATTTAGTGGAATGGGACTTCAGATGCCCATGCTAGAAATTACTGGTTTTGCCTAGGAACTTTAAGCAGTAGTACTTTCCAGTCCAGTCTCTTGAGACTAAAATTAGTGAAGTAGCCTGGATCAGACCAAGGCTTGTTTAAACAGTAGCTGTATTTCAACCAAGAAAAATCGCCTTTGGAAGGCATCTACCCCAGTTATGCCAAATTTGGTCCAGACTCAGTGAAGCACGCCCTGGGGAGTAGCTTCTCGTGGCCTGGAAAGATCCAGACTGAAGAGTAATTAAAACAGAATCCTCTGTCAGTTACAAGAGGTTTGGTTGTGATGGTCCAGTAGAAGGTCTGTTCTTAGGGCTGAAGTCAAGTAACTAACTGAGTGTTTCATATTGATGCTAAGCTGATTTTCAGGTAGTATACAATTTTGTATATTTTATATTATTTCAGCTTTGCTGGGGTCAATGTAACTGTGCTTCCTAAATATTCTTGCTGTTCTTTCCTTTTTAGGTGTTTTTCCTCTTCCTCTGCTACCCAGGAGCTATCTGTAGTGTACAACTCTTGACCTATCATCACTTCTTCAGACTTAATGAAAACACAAACGCCTGACTAACAGTCAGCCAGAAGTCAGTGTTTGGTGTGCTGAAACCACATGCCTAGCATTAAAATGTGCAAATTTTCAAAAGAGGGACAAAAATATTAAGAAACATCATTCCTGTAGAGTCTAGCCCACTATGCTTTCACAGAACCCCATGTGCTTGCCTCAGTAGTATTGTTTCACATCAGCTTTCAGTTTTAAGAAGATTTACACAATAAGGAAAGCTGGAGTCAAGTAGGTATTCTTTAGGTGCACTTCCAATGCCAGTTTCAATACTCAACAATCATGTTCAAAATTAAAAATGCCTATTACTGATTAGAAAACACAATTGTTGCCTTTCCTCCCTACTCAGCTCAGTTACTCCTTCATGAACTGTTTCCATAGTAAACACAAAATTGCAGACCACTTCTTGCAGAGTTTCCGCTTCTTCATTAGCATTGAGTGGACTATACATAAAACCTGACATCTGTCCAGCTGTGCTTTTCCACATGGTCAGCTAGAAGGCTAAATTCATTACATCAGAGACAGCAGAGGTATTTAGGTTTGACTTACTGATCTCTGCTGCTATTACTGTAATGTTGTGCCATAGCAGTGTTTCCCGGTCAAGGGGTTTTGAAGTAAATATCGAACCGTTTCCTGAATTGACGTTGAATACTCTGTCCATATCAGTGTGTCGATCTACAGAATACCTGCAAATACAGAGAAAGTGGTTAGGAGAATGCTTTCCTTTTAATTTCTATGTTCTTAAACCATTTTCTAAGACTAGACATCAAACAGCTAGTAAATGGGTTTGCCTTTTGTTTTCAGTGCAGGATGCAGAGTCTTTATATATTCACACAAATAGCTGGTCCCAGGGTACTGTATAATGACACATTGGAGGTTTGATTTAGAAGGTGGAGCACTGTCACCGAATAAATGAATTACTGCAGAATTTACATACCTCCGAGAGTCATCAAAGCTTTGTTTCTAGTGAGAAATGTGAAGTCTGTGTCCTGAAAGATATGAAGTCTATTTTAAGGCTGAGTTGGCTTTCCTTTTATAAACCCCTGTTTTTATGGTTTGATATCTCAACTGTTCCAAATAATTTCTGATATAAAATTTGACAGCTGGGGTGCATTTCTGCCTTTCACTTCCCAGTGTTTAAAAAGACTGCCCCTCCCCCCCCCCCCCCCCCCCAAACAACTCATCATGGAATAGCTATTCATTATTCTATGGTACATATCACATAAAGGTATGCTGTAGTTCATTAAAACTAACATGCTCAGCCCTGGTTGATGGTATCTAGATGTGAAAGTGAATGCTAACAAGCTCTGGAGGAGCTCAGCATCTATAAACAGATTAAAATTTTCAAGCTGATCTTTCACTTTTTTCTGCTGAACTGACTCCGACTTTGAAAGCACAGCTCTCCAGTTCACAGGAGAGGGTGCTGCCACCTTGATCCAAATACTGTGATTTAGTTTAATCTATTGTGAAAAGTCTTGCATAAATTATGGAAGTCCTGACAGAAATATGTCTCTGATGTTGCTAGAACAAGAACGCAATTGCATTATTTTGCTCTTGTTTCAAGCCCACATGTGTGCTGTTGTACAATACAGGAGAGAGTCGTACAAGGCCCAGTGCGCTCCCTTGGTCTCCTTGCAAGACAGGTTGATGGAGACAAGGCAACTGCTGCCGCTTGTGTCCAGACAGGGATAAAGACACGGCTGAACCGGTATGCAGTCAGATGAGAACTGGGCCAGGAGAATGACTGTCAGAGTTTACTGCCACTGTAGAATTGAGGGGAATGTAGGTACTGAAGAAAAATTTCTATTCCCTGCTGCATCCTAGGAGCAGCTGTGTGACATGTTGCTCACTCTGCACAGATTTCCCAGTGCCTGTGCAGTGTTTCGGAAAGATGTGGCATGAAAGAAAGAGGGAATAGAAGAGTCTAGTTGAAATGTGATTCTGACAAAGGTTTAAAATGAACTAACTTGCTAATTATCCTGTAATTGCATTTTTTTTCTTCTTTGAAATCAAAAAGAATGGGATATATCCACAGCAAAGTAGATTTGCCTTATTCTAACATAAGAATATTAGTGTAGCCTACCTTTCTAAGCAAATAGCAAATATTAATTATTTGCACTAAATTGTTTTTCTTTTTCCACATTAAATACCTATGGAAACAACCAATGAGAGTCAAAAGTACTCTCATGAAAAGCTAACATTTTTTTTCAGTAGGACTTGCATGGACACACCTTGTTATTTTTTCAGGTGTTGATTTTGATTTAGTTTTCATTTGTTGCTGTCACTTGACTAACAGTACTGCAATTTCAGCTGCACAAAGTCAGCTGTGCTGTCACTAACGTAGATCCTTTATGCAGCATTGTAATGTTACCATCAGCTTGAAAAGATTATGTGAGGAGGTACGTAACAGGCAGTGCTGATGGACAGGACAGCTCCAGCAAGCTGTGTTGTTTTGTCCAAATCTAAATAGTGCATCTGATTCTGTTGACTTAGCTGAAATGTTTGATGGAAATAAGTTTATACAAACCAGTCTGACTCTCTTATATTTTGACTAAGTAAGTATTTGATATGGTAAACATTTCATTTTAACTTTCATCCATTCAGGCTTTTATCGGATATTATGTTGGTATTTTGTGAATTCAATTATTTTTCAGATATTCTGTATCTCATTTCCATGTCTTTCAGCTGAAATACTTTGGTATTTCCATTTTGCAGTAAATCTAGATTTTGTGCTCCTATTTGAAATTAAATATCAGAATTTTCCATAGTTTAGCTGTTCCAGCCAACTGCAATAGTATTTTTCAGGCTCTTATTCAGCAAGACATTTAAGTAAGCAACTAGCTTTAGGCATGAGTTGTCCATTCGTTTATTGCCTTTTTTTTTTCCCCTTCATTTATTTTTTTTCTTACGCTTCATGTTATGAATGGACTTAAAATGTCTTGTTGCCTTAGCACATTTTAATGACTGGCCATATTGCAATCAGTATCTTTGTAATACCACCCAAATTCAATCTGTGATACAGTATCTGAAAGAAAAAAAAAACCCAAACAAAAAGCCCAAAATTATTCTGGACTTTTCAGTTTCTGGCAACTAAGGTTGCCAGAGCTGTAACATTGAGAACTTCTTTGAGATACTAAAAATTATAAAATCTAAGTCCTTGTAAAACTATGTATATTCAGTCATTTGTACAGTGGAAAGTTAAACTCACAAAAAAAAAAACCCCACCAAACCAAACCAACCAAACAAACAAACAAAAAAACCCCAAACAAACAAGGAGCCAGAGAACAGCTTCTTAATGAAATGCTAATTTTATTTCTTCATATTCAAAAGAAAATACATGCAAGGTCAATGCAGTTAAAGTATATTCTAATTATACCATTAACCCTGGACCAGAAGGATGATTTTAATAAGCTAGACTGTCACTTCTGTTTCTCAGTTTGTATAATCCAGTCTCTTTTGATCAGGGACTGTTAATTATGTTGAATTAGTGGTGATTCTGACTTACGGATCATAACCCAGTAAGAATTAAGCAGGCAACATCAAACCCATTTTTACATTTTTTTAACGAAATTACTGGTGAATATTTGTCACATTTCAGGACTTCATTCCTTTCAGGCCTTGAGGAATTGACAAGGTAAGAAGTTAAAAGGTATGTAGATTCCAGTTTCTCCTTGTACATAACAGGAAGAAGGGGAGGGTGAAACAGAGAATCTAACACATGCAAATATGTTGTCAGTAAAATACACAAACAAAATTAAGCCTTACATTTGTTTGCAGATCATTTTCATCTGGGATACTTTAGTAAATTAAATCACAGCAGGGAGACAGTTCCAGTGACTGATGAACTTCATTATGACTCTGAGGAGTTACCATAGCAAAAAAGCTCAGCTAGAAATTTACAAAGATCTGATGTACAATACAGCAGTGCCAGTTGCGGTGTGGGTTTTTTTTTCATTATGCGGCGGTTCATAATATTTTGGTTTAGAGCAAACACAAACAGAATGAAAAACTTCTTTTTATAACACAGCTGGACAGTGGAGTGTTACTCAGGAGCGTATTAATGCATGATACTGCCAAACATCTATTGGTGTATTTTTGTATTTTCTTAATGTCACACTACAAAGTAAAGCTTATTTATAAGGGCTGAACTGGTGAAATGTAACTCTACCAATACACAGGTCATGAATGATTACACAGCCTTACAACCAGGGCAGGTATCCGCTTCATATTTTGCTGTAGCTTCATTGTCTTCTGATGTTCAGCAGCTTGCTGTCTGAAGTAACCACAAGTCAGGAAGATTTGTGGGTCAGGAAGGGATGTGTGTGTGAATTTTTCATAATGCATTTTCATAATGATATTGTGAAGGATTCCTTTAATGGAAGATCAAAGGGGCTTTCATCTAACAGAGTTAGGACTCAGTTTGTTTAAAAAGAGAAAACTTCACTCAAGTAGAGGAGAATATAGGAGGTTTTCATTGTAATATCAGGTGTCTAAAGATTCTATTTTTAACCGTCAAGAAAAATTGACAAGCAAGTGACAAGTCATATATATACAGTCTAATTGCATCTTCCCTGAAGCTCAAAGTGAAAAACAGATTTAGCATCTCTATTGCATGATGGAAAAAAAAAATAAAAAATAAAAAATCACCCTGTCAAAAAGATTCAGAGTCAACCCATGTCCCTAAATTCTAGGAGATACCCAGGATATTAGCACCACAAAATTACATTTGTTGCAAGCTAACATCTCTTAGGCTACTGCTTTCTGCTGATTTCCTTCCCCTTTCACTGATTTTTATGTTTCTTCTTGCTGTGTTTATTTCAATTACTCTAATCCCATCCTCATTTTTTTTCTCCTTTCACCTTGCTCTTGCATGTTATTAGAGTATAAAGGAGACAAGTTTTCCACGGCACTGCATCAATTTTGACACCTCTGCTAGATCTTGGTCAATAATTATCTGATACTTTAATATACAAAGTATCTATACTGTATTAAAGAACTGCCCTTTGAAAGACAGGGAAGTTTCAGCACACACATTCAATTAATACAAAAGAGCCAGTAGGCGGTACTCAACAATGAATAGCATAATCCCTATCCACTCTAAATCACCTATAATTAGGATCTGCTGCTGGTGCAGAATGCAAATGGTTGTAGTTAATGCCACAGGGAAGCAGGGAAGCACTCCCTTCACTCTCCAGTGCCACTGGATATAAAAAGGCAGATTCATGTGAAGACTGAAATGGGCCTGGGTGTCACCCCAACCGATTCTTCATCTTCATGCTAACGCACCTATGAAGACATGCTATAGAAGGTGTTCATTCTGTTCCTGGGCTTCACCAAAGTCAACAAACAATATGTTACTATTCCAGTTACTATGCTCTGCTAGTCCAGAACCCCATATAATTGTTGCATGTTGTGATATAAATGAAAGCAAACCTTCATTAAAATTAGAAGCCTTAGTCTTGAACAAGAGTTAACATGCAGGGCATTGCATGCAAACTGAAGACAGCGAGGGTTTTTGCCAGAAACGTTTTAGATTATAATTTCTTCATCTAGGAAATTAAGATGATGGTATTTACCCCTCTTACAAGATGAGCTGAGAGCTTAAAACTTATTCATGCCTCATAAAATTTGTAAGATATTTTGATGAAATATAGTTCTTTACAGAAGTGAAAAGTATTGATGGATTGGATTTTTATTAAAACTGCATTGTTCTATTTTGTTTTTAAGACTACTACTGCATTTCCAAGGTGCCCAACACAGAGAAAATTGAATGCTGAAAATTGACCTGGGTTTAATATTGGTGCATTTTTTCATTTCCTCCTCTTACTGCCTTCTTAGTAGCAATGAACTTTAATTAAAGCACACAACTATTTAAAAGTTCCTTTATACTCTATCCCATATGACTTAAGTACTCCAGTATGTTTTGAAATGTACTGAAACAATGTACCTGTTAATATACAAAAAATGCAGGCTTAGGTTTAGCTACTCCAACCTTAACTGGTTCATGGCAAGTGTAATTTGTGAAGTCCAAGACACTGATTCTTATCTCATTAACCTTACACTGATACAAGTTAAGATGGAGTCTGAGTGCACATGGGCTGCTTTTAAACCATTTCCACTTGCAGTTTAGATAAAGTAAACTTGACCTCTGTTAAATAGGTCTAGATGCATGGGAGAAAAAAGGGCTGCTGAATCACCCCCTGTTATATAGCCAAAAGGATGCACCACACTGCACTAGAAAATATTAAAGGTGGAAGGAGAACACTTACATCTTCTTAGTGCTTTTCTTGCAGTAAAGTCTTCCATAGCAGAAGTAGACATAAACAATACGTTACTGGAGTGGATAGGATGTAATTCAAGATGCAAGGGCCATGCAAACACTGTTACACATACCTAGATATGCTCAAATGTGAGAGGTCATTTACCATATACAATACTCCATATTTAAGCATACCTGAAAAATTGTGTGTGTACAAGTGATTTTTTGTATATTGACATGAAAAAAGCAAAATTAAAGCTGTAAAAAAAAAAAATTACTCACAAGCTGAAATAGTCTATGCTTACTTGACAGGGTTCTTGGCAGCATCTGGATCCTGAGCAGTCACTGTTCCTATTACAGTGTTGATTGGAACGTCTTCCTTCACTTCCATTATGTATGCCGGTCTGCTGAACACAGGTGGTTCATCTACATCCTCCACCTGAATTCTGACTGTAGCTGAGTCCTTGAATGGCCCCAGATAGAGGAATCGAGGATCCACATGAATATTGGTAGCTTCCACTTTCAGTACATACAGGTTTTTACTTTCAAAATCCAATGCCTGGGAAGAGGAGGGGAAAAAAAAGAAAAGAAAGAAAAAGATTTGGGAAGTCTGTGGGCATTGCTGTGGCTTGCAGCCAGATGACCCAAATGAATAAGCAGATGTCATAGGGAAGCCTTGGCTAGATAGCATAAACCTGAACTGGAATTACAATGCCAGCAGAAAGGAGAAAAACAGGGCTCCATGATATGTTATAAAAAGAAACCAACACATTTTTTCAGGGAATCCTATGCCTGGCACTCCTAAACACCAATTAAGCTCTCATTCTCAAATGGCCTTAACTTTTCATGCCTTAGATTCTGTCATTTTTGGCATTTTGACGTTTTCTGGTATATTCCTTGCCTCTAAGCACCACACACTAAAGGGGGGGAAGATTTTCTAGGAGCTGCTTGTTTAAATATTGGCATTCCATCACTGAAACAAAGCACTGTGACATCTGTGTGACATCTAGTGTCTGGACATCCAGAACCACCCATCAAGCCAAACATGATTTTGTGATAGGCTATGACTGTATCACTCTCTATTAAAAGTATGAAGCAGCAGCACTTAGCAAGTCTCTGTTAAATGTGGGGATAGAGTAGTTGTCCTGTTTTTCCATTAGGATGTGGAAGATTCACAGCTTCTGTCAACAATGGACAGAAATGCAAATGGAGTTAGACTGATATAATAATCAGCCCCTGGAAGGCATCTCCTAAAAAACAAGTAATGACAGGTGTCGTACTGATATCAACAAGCAACTGCATGTTCAGAAAATCTATACAATGTCTATCTAGTGATGACTGAACTTGAACTGATGGAAGATGATATCTGTAACCTTATCAAGCTTTCCTGGTAGCCCATTGTAAACAATATTTCTCAAACCTTTTCTGACAGCCAATGTGCAACCTCGTAGATGATGTCCAGTATAATCTGGTAAGGTGCGAGATGCTTTCTAAAACAAAAGCATGCTGATGGATTTGTTAATTACATTTTTACAAAATGTGAGTCAAAATAAATTAGTCTATGTACTTTATTACATTATAACTATACAATTCAAGACCTTCTGATAATGCAAAATAGGCAATGTAGTACTGATTATTTCTGTGGTCTTAACACAGCACCTTCTAGTAAGTGAGCAAATCCTGCAAACATCACAGAGAAAAAAATCACGGTTGGATAGTCTTGCCTCCTTGAGTTATTCTGTGGATACATTCTGACTGTAGAATTTTTTCTCAGCCCCATCCCACTCCCTAGATTATTTACTTGCTCAGGTCATGCAAAGTATGTGCATTGGTCTAGTAAAGGAGGATATAGAAGGAAGAGGAAGGACATAATTTGCTTTTATAAGAGAAAATTTACATAGGTAATGTAGAGATTCCTAATTGATAAAATTCAAGTTAATAAACAACACATGTTACACTAAAAATGGAAAACAAATATGTGCTAGATAAAGTTTTGACTGGTATTTCAGAGGCTAGGATTAAGTGTGCTAAAATGTGTACCTTTTTGACACTTATAATTCCTTCCTGTGTGTCCTTATCTGTGGTAATTCCAAACATGTCATATCCATCCCCCTCAGTGATGCTGTATTCAATCTCTGCATTTTCATCCACGTCAGCGTCATTAGCTTTTATCCTGCCAACTGGTGAGTTAGGTGGTGTAGACTCAGGAACTCTGAATTGGTATGTACCTACAGCAGAGGGAGAAGAAAGTTTTGTCAGTCAGTCTCGTGGTACTTTGGACACCATCTCTCAGCCCACTCTCCATCCTGGGCATGCACAGATGAGTTCATGAGTTCACTGTCATTTCCAGGCCTTCCTGGGGCAACAAGCCTTCATCTTCTGTCTTACTTTCATGCAGATAAAAATAACTTTTTTTTTCTATCTATTTTTTACTATGAAAGGTAGGCCTTTTGTTTTCTTAAAAACATGTATCTTTATCAACATATGTTCCATTCTAGACATTATCAGGGTCTCTGTAAGCCATATCAAAACTGTATCCAAAATATGTCTTGAGGCCAAAAGACAAATATTAAGAACTGCCAGAAGCTAATGCAACTTCGTAACACCAAAACCAAATCCAGTGCAAACGTCTATTAATAATGTGCTACATTGAATTCTCCTCTGAAAAACTTCTACTTGGGGAATGTTGGCATTATGAAGCTGTATCTTTGGCTTTTATATTGGAGACATTTATGTCCAGAGATGTATAATTAACTCACTGGGGGCAGAGTGCTATATTTTCTCTAAAGTTGCTCTAATTTAAATGGAAACACTTTGCCCACAGCTAAGAGCAGACTTCGAACTTAAATGACAAGTTGCTTCCAATAACTTTCCCAGTGACTTAACCGCCAAAGCTTGCTGATTTGTCTGATAGTATCTGCAATTATTTTCTCTAACAGCTGCTCTTGACTTTGACACACACTGACACTGTGATATACACACATCACATACAGAGCAGTGGTTAGACAAAGCAAAAAAGAAGAGAGAAATAAAGGAGAGAGGAAACAGAGAAAGAAGAAAGAAGGAAAGAGAGGGAAAGATAAAGCTGATGAAAGCTGTATCACTTTGAATCACTTATGACCGTGAATGGTCATTAGTAGAAATTATTTTCCAAGAGATCTTGCTCAACTGATTCCTTTAAATGCCACACAGATACATACCAAATTATCTGAGATAGGGGACAGAAAATAGGTAGAAATATCTGGTACATTTATGTATGTGCCTTTTTTTCTGTATGCAAAGAATATAGGAAAACCCATTGAGGCAAGTGCTTCCTGGATGAAAATATTAATTTTAATAGAATTGATCTTGGGATCATTTTGCATACTTAAATAAATATGTTTCAAAGCTTAAATATGTTAGATTAAAACAGATATCTTCAAAGTCTAATAAACATACTGAACAAGAAATATAGATTATATGAGTCAAAGCTAATTAATAGGTAGGAAAAATAAGAGTTGTTTCTGCACATGAATTCACCTCTCAGTCTACTGCAACTGGAGTAAAAAGATGATATTTTTTTCCCACTTATTGCAATTAGCCTTAGCATGATGCTATTGCTTGCTTGTGTGTTCTCTTTTTCTCTCTTAATGGAAGTTTTATACTCGGTAAGATCAGAAAAGCAGAAACATCATCTGAGATGAAAAAAATCAAACCAAACCAATTTTTGTCCATTTTAATGTAAACACATAGAATGCAAATGCTCCATACTCTGGGGGAAGCGAGGTGGATTGTCGTTCACATCAGTCAGTGTAATGTTCACAGTGGTGGTTCCTGATAATCCACCCATCTGGCCTCCCATATCCTTAGCCTGGATGACCACTTGGTATTGCTCCCTGTTTTCACGGTCCATGTTTAGCAAAGCAGTTTTAATAATACCTGAAAACATAAAAATAAAAGAGGGGAAGTTCACAAATAAGGTCCTGACTTTGATGGAAATTCTTATTAAAAAATACCCACAGTCTAAAGAACAAAACAATTTCTGTGTAATAAGTAAAATCTGCCCTGTACAAATATTTACTGCTATGAGACGGCTCATTAAATTACAGACTTTTCATATCATATTTCAGGCTGCTGCCTACGTGACAGATACAATATTAGTGGCATCCCCAGAAACATGTTCTACTTATTTGTGAGCAGTGTTATTGTACATAACTATTTATTCCCTTTCAGTTCCATGCTAAAAGTCTCTCACTGAACTGGATGAAGGCTCTTTGTTCATTACAGTGTGCTCCATCTTTACTCTCCATTTTGTCAATATTTTTATTTTGACAGAAGTGGTAAGTTAAAAAAACCCAACAACTTCAGCAAGACATCATTAAAGAAGCAGTACAACAACATTAAATGGGAGAAGAGGAACTAATTAAGAAAATTATGAGCATCCAAGCATGCCTGAGTATGTATATTTCTATTTATACATTGACTGAAATTACTTTGCCAGTCACTTTCTTCTTCAAAGATACAAACACCAATTATGAGGCCAACCTTTACTGACATTCTTACTGAATATTTACCATGAAGAAAAATGTTTGCATTCCTACTGGGTCTCTTAAAGCTAAAAACTGACTCCTTTGTAGGCAAAAGGGATGAAATTCCGCTACTGAAATTCATGGCAGAATTCACAGCAGATTTGAGAGACTTATTTCACTCTAGCAGTTTTGCAATTGATTTCCATGGCAGCAAGATCAGGCCTGTGGTTTACCTTGCTTCCTCTCTGTGTCCCATACAACTTTCTTGCTAGAAGATTATTATGGGTGAACTCCCAGCTACATTATCCCTATTATAACTCTAGATGGAAGAACACATAGCATACTGTCCAAGTCAGAATGAGTGCATCAGTGCAAAAGTCCTTGCCTGTATTATCTAATACCATATGCTTGAAGGGAAGTTTGCTTTGATCTTGCCTCACCCTCTTTTCAGAATTATGTACATTTTTTTCACCTCAGGTTTTTCTTTGGGGCATCTAATCTCTCCCTCCTTTTCCCTGTCTGAGTCTCTAAGATTTATTTCAGAAACAATGTTAAATTAATGACCCAGATTAATTATCTGGGACAAACCATTCCTTTCTTGTAAGGGTGCTAAGGAGAAATGATTTCTCTAGCTTCCAGCAACCTGTCACAGTGGATTTTCTTATTTAAGGAGTTTCTTGAGATCTTTTGTTTCTTGTTGGAGAATTTTGTTATAAATCTTGGGAATTTCTATGTAGTCAAATAGTCAATGGTGCAGCAGTCAGACAGAATTCATGTTTTACATGCACAGGTTCCAAAGCTGCCTGTTAATCAGCCCATAAAAAATTCCAGTCACTATGTATAATTTAAACATCTTCCAAAAACAGAACTCAAGTTTGGGATTCTATTTGTGATCTTCTAGTGTAGCACAACAGCCAATTTTACTTCTTCTATCATTATTCTTAATTAAGATTTCTTTCATAAAATTAGCATTAAAGTGATGTGCTGCAGATGCACAGAAATTGTAATTACTTTAAATAAGTTTTGAAGAAGCAGAAGTATTAAAAAAACAACCTGAACAAACCCTCAGTCTTAATTTAACCATTATGAAGATCTATGACTATTAAGCACTTTTTTCCACACCCACCTGTTTCTCGTTTTTGTCTAAAAGCCAACCTATTTAGTTTAATTTAAGCATCCATGGTAGTCTCTGTACCTACTGCTCGTTAAAAATTATAGCAAGCGGGTTCACATCCAGTACTAATTGTATTTATCAGACTTTACTGGTAAAATTAAAATAAAGTAGGTGTCACGTTTACAGATGTATTGCTTTATTAAGTTTGTCAGATTTTGCACAAAGATGTAATCTCTCTGAAGTTTTTGTCCAATATGTTCTAGCTTGACTTAGCATGTCATTTTGAATTACAGACATTGTCACAGAATGACAGATAAGGTCCCCTGACCTGTCTCGGATTCGACAGAGAAATATGGTTGTCCCTGGAGAATGCTGTAGACAACTTTAGCACTGTTTCCATATGTAGGATCATCAGCATCAGTTGCAGTGACTTGCACAACAAAGGTACCTGCAATGGTAAATAAATAAATAAAAAAGAAAAAACCAAAAAGACACAACAAAAATAAACTTACTTTTTTTTTCAAGAGAGTTTGTGATATAGAAATACACCTAGTTCAGGTCCAGGTCAAATTTGTGGCAAAAAGTTAGAGATATTTTTATTTTGTAGAAATTTCTCTGTTCATAAAAACGATAGATTCAAAATCAAGATGATAGTTGGCTTATTCTCAGTTCATTAAAATACACAGTTATTGCTTGGCTATGTAGTTCCTTCATCATATTTCTCATAAAGAAACCAGAAGTACACCTTTCCCCAGGTATTGAAGGCATTCAGAATTTCAGTCTTGGTCAAGAATAGACTTTTGTAAACTTACTCATGCTTGTAAGGTATTTGACATAGAAATGTAAACCTTTTTTCATGTGTCTTGTAGAGAAAGAAATGGTGTTGAAACCTAGGCAAAGTGTTAACAAACATTAAAAAAAGAGCTTAGGTCTTGGCATTTAAAACAGATTCGTGAATAAAATATTCACACATTAAAATATGAATATTACGTTCTCTCTCCACTAGATGAGATTTTGTCCGTGTGACAAGTCCCATGAATGAGAGGAGAGAGTATGCCCCAAAGTCTTGATTTTCATATTGCCTGAGCTTTATTTTAATCTCATTGTTGATCATAATTAATTAACACTTCTCTCCCTGGATATTATTTCAGATTAGAAATGTGCTTCTTGCAGCTTAACCATTCGTCGCTCTCTGACAAAGAAGTCGAAATAACCTCCATAAGAATCAGAAACAAAGCCCATCAACTTCTCTGGAAAAGACCCAATATTAAAATTGAATTTCAAGAAAGCTATTTATTTTTTATTGATTCCTACAGCTTGATACATTTTAAATCAATAAAAAGATTTCAATGGACTTCAGTGGACTTGGGAGCTCTTTTATTTTGCATTAAAAGAGTAACAAAAGTCATAAGTTAGTGGCATATATTAGAATCAGTGGTGGGCTGACTCAGGTGACAGTTTTCACTCCTGAAGTGTGTACAACCACTTCTGCATCCACCATTTTTCATTTTTCTACCTTCCTGAAATAAAGAATAGTTGCTGAACTGATCCAGGGGTGATATGGACACAGGTGACTGTGGAATAGCATATTTTTACACTGCTACTAAATGATGTTAACAAAGCATACTAAAGTCACACAGAGCTTAGCTCAGATCACTTTCACTGTAGCTAAACTTGATTGCATGAACTTGCATTTTTTGTGGTACGTCAGAGTGGGTTTCACTCAGCCGACATTTCTGATTCCAGCAAACTTTTGTCACTACAGTAGATGCCTGTATTCAGTGCCTGCAAAATTTGGCCCTTTGTTAACTCCTCAGAAAGCACCCAGACCACACACTGAAATAAATTATTAGTTAGCACCTACCAACATCTGACATTTCGGGAATGCTGGCATTGTAAACATCCTTTGTAAACATTGGTTCATTGTCATTGATATCATGGATCTTAATGATGAACTCAGATTCTGGTTCCACTGGTCTTCCAGTCCTTCTGTTTATAGCCTGGGCACGGAGTATGTACACAGGCTTTTCCTCCCTGTCTAGTCTCTTTGTGGCCTGGATGTCACCGGTATTTTCATTGATAATGAAGAGGTCTCCTGCTCCATCTCCAGAAAGGATGTACTTAAGTGATCCATCTCCTTTATCCTGGTCTGAGTGCAGCTGGTGGTAAAATGGAAATAAAAAGAAAAAAAAAAAAAAAAGAAAGGAAAATAAATACTTGGGACACAATTTTAGATACTTTCACTGATACCATGATGCACATTTTACTATTACTAATACCCAGACAAAAGTCTGTACCCTGCTTTTGGGAAATGAGATGATACCACAGTAGTAGTGAATTGATAAAGTTGTGTCTTGATGCCAGAATTGAAATGGGCCACAGTAGTATAAGAAATTGACTGAAGAAAACCCATGAATTGAAGTGGCAGATCACTTTCCCAAGCTAAGCATACATCAATCAGATCTAAATGCTAGCAATGTAGGTGGAATCCTAGGAATATGTAGGACAAAGAGATCCTACAGTGAGAAACCAGTGGATTTGGAAATTGCAGTAAGCAAAGAATTAAAAAGTGGCCAGGTCAGCCACTTTTTGAGTTTAAATTCTGGGTGCTCAGCTCTTACACCGCATGGAGATTATGTAATAAGAGTTCATTCACAGCATAACAACATATTAAATACGTACACATATAACAGATAAACACATTCATTCACAGATGCAGCAAACCAAGAACAGAGGCAGGCAAGCATACTAGCTCACTACAGCACTGGCAGTTTCCTTATCCAAAGGGAGAAGGACCACCCTGAAACATGGTGGGGGCAGTGGAAAGAAGGCAATGACGGTAATTAGCATACAAAGCATGAGCTGCCCAAACTGTCATCTTTTTTCCCCAGGAAATTTCTATGTCTCTTGAAATGCTGCCTCGCACACACACAAGGTATGAATCATTAAATCATACTCTCCTGGCTGTTCCTTTGATAAAGGCTTATTTATCCCCTGGCCTTAAAACCAAAACTAATCAATTACAGTTTCTTTTGTTGTTACTTTATACAAAGTAAACATTTAAAAAATGAAACATTTAAATGGCTTCTAAAGTCAGGGCATAGGTAATGAAATTTATGGGGGGAAAAAAGAATCTATTAGGTAGCGGGTGCCTAGAAATTCTTGATTTCATAGAAAAGACATGTTAATGAGTGAGGAAAACTGGACTTTCTTATCCAGCTCTTTCCTTCTCTTTGCTTGCATACAAGTTAGAAAAAAAAAAACACCCAGTTGACTGCATGGCAAAGTACTTAACATTGTTGGATGGCATACTTTGCAAAAGCAAAAGATTTGTAGGCTGAAAGAATATAGAAAAATCTTCACACAGATTTTACCAGTGGCTGGCTATGCCCCTACCATGCTGGAAGGTCCAGCACGACCAATATGATCAATGTTTTGGGCTTCCTCCAACTTCCTGACAAGATCAGTGTTATGCTGGCAGTCTGCTGACACCCACTCAGTGGCACGGTGTGCTTATGTCTATGGTCTCTGAAGGAAGCATGCTCTGTGCAACAAGTCTGCCTTAAAGAGCAAAACTCTTTGTCACCACATATACCAAAAGTGTCCAATAATACAAAATATCAGAACTGTAGCATGGTTAATCATTAGCAGACATGCTGAGGCGCTCTTAATTTTCTCCCTCAGGGAGATAATGGCCATTCCATGTAATTTGCACAGAGCCCTTTCTCTTGATAATAAGAGTGCCATTAAGGAGCTTGTATGCAGCATTTTTCATAAGCTGATTTCAAAACCCGTCACAAAAGCAGTCAACACCATTTACTCTGTTTCTGGATAACGAACCATAGAAACTTGAAGTTTCCCAGAAGGCTAGTCTTGGAATTTGAAATAGAAATCATGCCTCCTGTGTCCAATTCAGTTGGCCAAACACTCTGCCATAGTGCTTAGAGGAATTATACGATTTACTAGATACAACCTCAAACTCTGACAAGTATCTATTAGATCTGCTTGTTAAGAAGTCAGAAGAGTAGACTACTGTGGGAAGTAATTTCAATAGGTTATTTAAGCATAATTTTCCTCAAAGGCAACCTGCAACAAAAAAAGTGTGAAAAGAATTTTGTCTTTGAAACTGTGTATTTTTTATGATTGTTTCATATCAAAAAGTCTACTTTTGTTTGCCTTGAAAGCCTCTAACTTTGTATGTATCATACTGGGACAAAAACAGCCCTCAGTAAAAGACTACCATTAATTCATATAAATTACGGTATAGTGTTGTTGTGAGACTTGTTGCAGGCTGAACTCCCAAACTCAAATTTTTATCATCATTTTAATTAAACCTGGTTTCAATGAACAAGGTAGCAAAAAAAGGTCACGGTAGAAGAGGTGTTGGAACCACTGGGAATTGTCTTCCATAATGTCCTTTACCTAGCCCAGGTCACCAAGAGAGGTAAAAATGGAAACTTGTGTGATCTTTTCAAGTCAATTTTTTTATGAAATTTCTACTCCCCCTCCACAATTAATCCACCTGTGTAAGATCGACTGTGACTTTAGACATGACAAAGTGTATCTCAGTGCAATGATTCATCAATAATGAGAATGAGGGGATCTTCATCAAATTTGTCTCTCTAGCCCTTTAGCAAAAGCACCAACATTTGAAAATAAATGTTCCCTATGACAAAACCCTTTCCAACTTCAATACCTTTAGTTTTACAGCTTTCCTAAGACATGAAAGAACAAAACAAGTTCTCAGTAGGCCAGGCTCTATATGGATTATTTACTGTGAAAGGAGGGTCATGTCCTACATACCAGTGTATATTACGTAGAGATAAGGCTGGCTGAGTGCCTGCTCTTCAAACCAACCAGGATCTTATAGGGTGTCACCATCTGAGGCCTTAAGAACCTGGTTTACAAAGGGTCTGAAAAGGTATGATTACAATCTCTTTGATTTCAGTAAACTAGGGTAGTTCTCTAACTGCGCATCATAGCGTTTCTGTGGGATAGACCTACATTACAACATCAACTACTTACTTAGTAACTATGCCAAAATATTTTGGATTTTATTCCCTTATTTTCGAGAAAAAAAATTGCTTTCCATATTAGAAAAAACAAGCAGATTTCTGGGAAAGTTTCTCATAGATGATATATCTGTAACATTCACATGTGAGGAAAATATCCCCCAAAATTATATATTATTTTAGATTGTTATCTGTCTTTGACTGCTTGCTAGAAGCATTTTATCCAGGCAAAGATAACAACCTGTTCTATATTTTCTTAAGTGTCAGTTTAACTTAGAAGGAATATTTTGTCTGTGTGACCTATAGGAAGGGGGAAATTTCTCTTGTAGCTCTGTTCAAAAAAAAAAAAAAAGAAAGGAATAAAATTAAATGAGAAACAAATGGTCCAAGTTGAGGCCCAAAGAAGGGCTTAGATGTGAAATGCACTTAAAAATATAATTGATGGTTTTGTATAAAAACTTAACACCATTTTTAGGTTATGAGGACGAAACGAGTGGCAATAACAACTCCCCAAATTCCTTTTAAGTTGTTTTGCACTACTCAGACCTCTTTGCAAAGAAAGTTTGCTGTGATGAGGTATGCATATAAATTATACTGCAGATGCTTTTAGCATGACCAATCCCTGCCAATGCAAGATTATAGCTTCACTCTGTGTGCTAACCTGTGTTGCAAAAGGCTGTCCATTATCCTCTGCATAAAGTTGGTCAGATAAATGGGCTGTGGCAGATAGTCATGGGATAGAATAAAACATCTGGGACATGGTGCTCATGTCATATGGGCTGTATCGTATTACTATTCCTCAAGACAAATTTACTTCATTCAAAGGTTTTTAGGACTTGATGCAAAGGTAAGGTGTTTTATTTCCTTATGAACTCAGTGTTACTCAATGTCATTCATTTTAACTGGTGGCTGAACTGAGCAATATCCTAAAGGTAAGCAAAACTGTGAAGAAGTAAGTCTATGCAATAAAAAGTAAATGCATCAGCAATTGTACTGTATTAATATTATAGTAAATTGATTCATTCAGAATCTAATCTGGACAATTCTGTGAAATCACCCATCAATCACAGGCTAAGGCTGAGGATGAAAGACAAATTAAAGATTTTACTATGCCCTAGGCATACTTTTACTCATTTTACTTTAATACCACTTTTAAGTGAACCATCTGATTTGCATTTAATGACTTACAATCAGATAAAAACTGTCCAGCCTCTGTCTTTCTTTTGCCCCTCCCAAACATCCTGGCCCAAAACATTCAAATATGTTTGCCTGGAACAAGTCTTCTTCATGCCTCCAGGAAAAGGCATTTAAAGTGCATTCGTGACTGAAACATCAGTTGCCTGTATCAGGCATTCTGCTTGTTGTCAGTACATAATTACTTTTAAAAGAGAGTTGGTTTTCAAGGGGGTTTCATGGTTTATGTTGGGCTTTTTGTTTTTTTGGTTGGTTTTGTTTTACAAATTAGCCACAATTTGGAGTAACCTCATTCTTCACAGTGTCTCTGGCAGAGCCCTACTGAAGTCCAAAGGGCAATGGCAATGGGATATCTTCAGCATGACAAAAAGCAAAAGAGAAGTGAAAGCAGTGCTCAAAGTATTTGCACCATAAGACTTTATTTTTTAAGTTTTTTTTTTTAATTATTTCCAAGGTGGATAGATTTATAGCATTTGTGTTCATCTCCAATAGATAGTACTGCTTCTTTTTAAAACAAAATTCCAGGAAAATTTTTTGCTCCATTTAGTGACTCTGTGCTGAAAAGAAAATGCCATTGGGTTTGCACATTAGGTAATAAGTGTTTATGTAAATTTTGCTGAAGTTTAAGCAAAAACTTCTTCCTAGTGCACAAAAAATAACCCCAAAACACTATATATGTGTTCCATATACCTACATATACACACACTAGATCATGTATCATCAGGGCAAATACCTACACAAATCATTTATTTCAAGCCATAAAAGATAAATTAAAAAAAAAAAAAAAAAAATTTGATAAGGTCCACAGGGATATCTAGCAACACCAAAAGTGACAGATTTCTTATGGACATGTGTACCATGTTCTTACGGCATCAATTATGCTAAACTCTATGCTTAAAGAAGAAAAAAGTGCAATAGGCTGTTATTTGAAGAAAATGTTGCTCTGTTGCTCTGGTGATAAAAAAGGATCTTGTTGCCCAGATTAGATGTGATGTTCTTGTACCAGCATTATTTTTCTGTTTTAAGAACTTCCTCCCACATAAATACACTCATCTTCATCCAGCATTTAAAGACAATAATTCATATGCTTTTATTTTTCTTTGCTGGGCTACCAGCCTATATGCAGTCTTTGCTTGCAAAATAGGAACTTCTGAGTCCTCAGCTGGAATCCTGTTTACAAGCCCACTCTCCTGTTTTCAAGTCAAGTGGATTCCAAAAAGAGCCAGTGAAGAAGAGGCCAGCTATGAAGGGCTGATGATGCTAGTCATTTTTCTGTAATTGCTGCATTTCAATTGGCCTTCCTTTTGTATCAGTGGACACAGGTCTTTGTTAATATATAATGATGTTAATATTCTCCAATCTCTATTAGAACTGAGTACAAACATTTGCCATTTTCACTGCCATATCAAACTAGCTTATTCCTGTCTAAACCACTCAGGTTTTTCTCCTTCTCCTGATATTTCTAATTTATGACCATTCATCACATACCAGATTTTTTTTTTAAATAACTCTTATCTCATGCATTTTTCTTCCTGTGTTTATTCCTTCAGTCATAAGATCACCCTTTTTTCCCAGTAGGATATTCTGGTTAGCTATAAAAGGTAAAATTCAGTACTGATGTCAAGAATGCAACACTGAATCTGTAAAAAAATTAAAGAAATAGAGCACTGAAGAATTACTGAGGTTATAGCAGATTGCTGCGTTTTGGGTATTGGTTTCTTTGGAGCTACTAGAAAATGTAATATGTCCTATTTTTATTGTTCTTTTTTGGTCTATAAAAGTTTGCATAGCAGAACCAGAAATAATTTAAATCCTGGTACTTCACGTGTAGAAGCTTATTAATATAATAATAATTACAGATTGTGATTTATAAAAAGTCCATACTGCAAGCTATTTTGTTTAAGAAAACCGTATCATCCCTGATTGTTTGGAATCAGGTAGATTAGAGGAAAAACTCAGTAAAAATTGAAATAACAATAAATAAAAAAAGCTTGTAAAGGATATAGGAATCTGATACATGGTCTATTAAAATGTAAATCAAAAGTTTTATTAAGATAGCTATCTCAATGTATAACAAGCAAAAGGTAAAACAGTAATACTCCACAAAGGCCACCTTTAACCTAAGCACTGTTTTTTAGCTCTAACCCTAAGGTTTTTAGACAAAAAAGCAAGTAGTGAGATTTAAGGAGAAAAACAATGCTAAAATTGCACCTACTGCAAATGGTGAAAAAACCCTAGATGTCAGATAGAACTGTTCAGTAACAGCAGTATCATCTGCAAAAGAGAATGTCTTGTTATCAATAACATGAGGAATTAAAAAAAAAAAAGTAAAATAATTAAAAAACAGTAGGGTGATGTTCTGTCTCTTTCTGGAGAGCATCAAAATGTCAGAAAACGTTCTCATTCATTCTCAAAGTAGCAGTGCCAATCTATTCCCTGTAAATAAATGACATGAATAGAAGCTAAGAACAGTTTTGTGCTGCTGACCAAGCTTCAGAAAATGAATGGACCAAAAAGCAATAAGCATATTTTAAGATTCAGAAGTAACCAGGTACTCAAAAGGTAAACTGAGAATAAACGGTAATGGTATCTGATCTAAAACCAAACTAACAGAGCATGTGAAATGCACAATAATCAGAATCTAGTGTGCTGGAGTGAGAAAAAAAAAACAAAAAAAAAAAAAGAGGAGTAAGAAATAGAGTATAAAGGGCAATGGAATAAGAATTTGCCTTTAGACAAGAGGCAAAATGCTCTCACTCTGGAGCCTGCAGGCTGACACCCTCCAGGCAGACTGGAAGGCTCCTTTTATTCTCTTTTTTGTGATGGCCATTATGTGAGGCAACATGGCTTGAGATAGACAGCAGAAACAGTCTGGTTGATGCTGTGATCCTTGGTTTATGGAATAGGCTGTCCAAACAGTAGTCAGGAACCTGTTGTTCTAGTTCAAATGTCTGAAGCTAAGAATAAACACCCATACTTCGGTGACCCACACCTTTATTGCACACCCTTCAAAATCACAAATGGGTTTTCTAACCTGAAGTGCAAACATGCAGCCACAGCTAATCAGCTCTGCAAAAAAATTCAATCGGAAAGTGTCAATCCTTTCAACATAGCCTAGGGCCTACCAACTCTTTCCCCTTGAGCTCCCCAGCTGCTGCTGCTCTTCCCTGTGATTAAACAGGGACAATGAACAGGTCCTGCAGGTCCTGCACTGCAGTACATCTGACTAGAAAGGTCCCTTATTCTATTGGCCCTTCTCTCTAGAAGCAGCTTGTTATCAGATCTTAATGAATATATAGCAAAGCTGCAGACTAGGTGAAGGTGCCTCCATGTTCTCCCAAGCTAAGTGCTGCTCAGCTCTTCTGTGCTAATGTAGTTTTATTTGTTCCTCTTCCTATTATCTCTAAGCACAATTACTGTAGGAATTTACAAAGTTTGCCTTTACAAAGACAAACAGGTCTTTAATTTAGAAGTCACAAGAGACCGTGCTGTCAAGTCTGATCTCTATACATACGGGCCCTTGAATTTCATATTCTTTCATCAAACTTCCTGTTTTTCTTTGAATTCCTGTATAACAGTAAGAAAGACAGTCTTCCTTTTAGACTCTAAGGAAATCAAAACAATTCTGCCTCCAAGTAATAACTTACCTCCCTCAAAAAAATAAAAAAATCCTTAGCTGTAAATGGAATTTTCCCAGTTTTACTTACAGCAGTTCCGTTTCATTATGTCTTTGTCCGAAAGATCAAAGAGCCCTATCCAGCTAAACAGTAGTGATTGTAACAAAAGAGCATTGCACAGACTTCTGCAATTACCCTCACAAAAGCCTGGACATCTGGTCATTCTCTTAGGAAAGGCCAAAACAGTTTAAAAAACCTGTTTTATGCTTTTTGGTCCATCTATTTTAGCACCTGGCACTTGTCATACTGACCATCACCAACACTTTTTGTCAGTTTTTAAACTGTGGTGGCAACAGTACCTGGTAACCATGAGGACTGCTTTTAGTTGAGGCATCAGCATTTACTCACTAAAAAGCGTAAAGGACATAGCCACCCCTAGACTTGTCACACCTGAGCTCAGGTACTGTGAAAACTTACATCAATAGCTGAGCAGAAAATTAGGAGAGATTAAAAATTACTGTTTTACCTAGTGTATACATTTCAGTGATCAAGAATGAAAGTTCAGGCCTTTGAATTCTTGAAAGCCATAAAAAGATGTATAAGTAATTTTGTTTTAGGAGACAGACTTTCTCTTCATTGCAGATTTACCATTGTAACTGAATAGGCAGTCTTTGGATTCAAGAGTCTTGAAGGCTAAATGGGTCTGAGGAGTCATCACTGATGATTTTCTTGGTCTGAAAAAAAGACTACTGAGGAGTGAAGTGTGTCTTCTTTGACAAAACCAGGGATATGCAAGGGAAAGATTGGCTTGTAGCCACAAATGCAGGACTGGCAGGTTTTAATATTGTCTCTATCACAGTCTTCCTGTCTGATCTTAGACAGATCACTATGTGATGCTTCTACATTCTCCCTGCAGTAAAATGTGAGTTGTTAACAACATCCAGTTCTGTATGAAATGATTATAACATGATTTGTGAGCCTTGGGCGTAATTTGTTCTGTTAGTTTGTGGAAAGACTGAGGATGGTTTAACTGGAGTAAAGATTAGCAATACTGTGGCATTGCCACAGCCTGCTGGATTTAGAGATGGAGAGGGAGACCGGGGGTGGGGGAAGAGCTACTCCTAAACCAGCTGCAATGCTAGAAAATCTAATTGCTCTCAGGTTTTTATTACTATCCACAAGCTGAAGGTTACTGTCACCACAGGTTAGCTAAGGGATAAGGTAGATGGGGGAGTTTCTTCCCTCTAGGGCTGACTGTATTAGCTCAAATAACATTCTAAGGTATCTTAAGACTTTCTGGTAAAATGAAAAGGAATGTATGTGCTTTCATTCTTAGCGAGTAATCTGTGGAGTTAAGGAAAATTAAGTGCTTAACTTATAATTATTTTCAATTGGAAAACGATGAATCCCTAAAGGGACACATGCTTCTCAGGGAACTCTCTACCCTAAAGCCCCATTTTTCAGTGAGAATTGTGTAACTAATTCAAGAGCACTAAGTTTCATTATAGCTTTCTTCCAAAGTCAGAGTGAAAAAGTTCCAGTATCTTGATACCCTTGTACATCTGTAAGACACGTATGTACACAGGAAAAGCTACCTACAGCATAGTTAACGTACCTCTACTTTTTAAGCTCACTAATTCATATATAAACTATGTCTCATTTTTCTTTTTTACAAGAAAAGATACTGATTGAGCCAAAAGGCCCACATGTATGTCTCATCTTTTATAAATTATACAGGGGGAAAAAAAAAAGTCATCATATGAGTTTTTTTGTGTACCCAGCAATTTTATGGCAGAATACATTTGTGGGTTTGATATAAATATTTTTTATTTATTTTTAAGATCTTCAGCTGACTATATTGGGACTTGTGTCTTCTACTGCATTACTCAGCCATAAAGGGAACTCACCCATCAGTAGATGACAGCAGGTATTCTACTGAGATTAGAAGAAAACATTTTTTTTTTCAGAAAAGAGTACATTCAACAAACATGCACTTCTATAATTAATAATTTATTTTAGTATATGTCCCTTAATCTCGAAATTGCATGATGCACACGGTTAGTGAAATCAGCCTCTATTATGTGCCCAGCTTTGATTACTTTTGATTTCTCAGGGAATTTACCCAGGGACAGTTGCTTACTTTTTCATCACCGACAAAGTGTTTTCTTTGGACTCATGAACTTTCAAAAATGCTTCAAAATTATATGGTAGGGAAATACAGCACCTAAAATAAGGTATATCCACAAATAAATTTTTAATTCTGTGAAAACCTCTATTTTCCTGTGGGGGTAGAGAAGAATATATCTTAAAGATGAACTAGGAAAACAAAACAAAACAAAACAAAACAACAACAACAAAAAAACCTCCTTGGCCTAATATCCAGAAATGTTTTTAGTGGGATATAGTTGAATAAAACATCAGGCTTCTTCAGCAAGTAACAGCTTCTGACTGCTCCCTGATGGATGTGCTTGAAAGCAAATGCTCATTCTTTGCTTACTGACAAAGGTGACCCTTTGATATTCTGAGCACTTGATGCTGACAATCAAATCCTGAAATCAGTATGAATTTTATATGCTACTTAAGAGTGTGTGTGGCAGGCAGGAAAGTAGGGGGATGGAGAAGGGAGGATACAGACAAACAAATGATCACCCATATACAGTTTTAACAGAATATGTTAGTTAAGAATATTTAACAGAATTCGTAAGACTTAACAAGAAGGAAATTAATCTATATCCACAGGTTTGGTTGAGTCTTTTAATTTATTTGGAAGCCTGGATCATATAGTTCTACAGTTCAGAAACTGGGGAAAGGAAAATATCTCCATGTTGTCATGTCCACAATTTTGTTTCTAAACAAAATTTGTGTTGTGTAAACATACAATTAAGAATTTGCATGAGGCAGCAGCTACAATCTAAAAAACTGCACATTTAAATCTCAACAGGACCCTCTTGAGGAAGGCTGCATACTTAAGAATATATTTATGGGAAACCTTAGCCAGGCTTCTGCCTTCTTTCAAATGAGTATTCCTCAAAGTGCCTGAGTCAGGATGCAAAGGGATAGCTCACATGACTTGAATGCTGAAACAGAAGGATGTAGGCCCTTTAGAAAGTCCAGTCCAGAAACACAAGGAGGTGGATTAGCAAAAGATCAGCTCAGGTAGACAGAATTTAGCTTTTAAAGAGCTGACAAATCAGCCAAGAGCTTGTGGATGAGGAGAGACCAACATAAGACATCAAAGTAGGCATCGGCTACAGACTGCCTGCTCAAAGAGATGAAGTACATGAAGCCTTCTTGAGACAGATGGAGAAAACCCTTAGATTGCAGGTCATAGTATTTGTGGGAGACTTCAATCATACTGATTTTTGCTGGAAGGGCAATATGTCTGTGTGCAAGCAACCCAGGTTTCTGCAGAATGTCATGACAGTTTCTTGACCCAGCTGATTGATGAGTTGACCAGAGGATGCATTATGCTGGACCCATTACTCATGAATAAAGAACTGCTCAGGGACATGAAAGTGCAATTTGCCCACAGGCCATAAAGTTCCTTAAGCCTAGCAGAAAATTCTGGTGAAGCATTATCCACAGCAGACAAAACCCAATTAATTAGGAACCTTTTAAGTAAACTGGAGGAAGTCAGTTCTGTAGGACAACACTGCATGCATCTAAGAATGGTGATGAATTGCTTTCCTTCTATAATGCCTAAAAAGTGATAGTCACTGGATAAGGTTCATAAATTCTGAAAATAAGGAAAGCCACACCTATTCTAAAGATGGGCAAGAAGAAGGATCTGGGAACTAGACATTCGCCAGCTATACCTCAGTTCCAGGGAAAGTTATAAAGCAAATCTACTTGGAAGCTCGATCCAGATACATGAAGGAAAAAAAACTAACATTGAACAACCAACATGCATTTAGTAGTGGAAATTCATGCTTAACTAATCTAATTGCCTGCTGACACTGGTGGAAAAGTAGAGAGCAGTGGATATTCTACTACTTTTGGAAGACCTTTAACATAGTCTCCCATAGTAACCTGACAGACAAATCAGTGAGATATCGATCGGAAAAATGTCCAGTAAGGTGGGTGGAAAAATGGCTGAATAGCTAAGGTCAGAGAATTGTGATCTGTGGTATGAAGGCTCACTGGTGGCTGATTACTAACGATGTTCCTCAGGGTTGATACTGGGGGTCAATGCTGCTTAGTGTCTTTATTAATGACTCAACTGATAGAATGCATCCTCAGAAGTTTGGCAAATCATAACAAATAGAGGTTGCTTGGGTGAAGTGGTCTCAATATTGAACAGGTAGAACTGCTATATGGAGAGACCTCAACAGCCTGGAGAAATGGACTAATGGAAACCTCATGAAGTTCAACATGTAGTCATGCATCTATATTGGAATAATCCTTTGCAACAGTACAGGCTGGATAGAAAATAGGTTTGCGGTGAAGTATCTGAGCATACCAGTAGACAAGAAATTGAACCTGAATCAGCAGTGCGTCCTTGCTAGGAAGAAGGCCAACTTTTTTATTTTAGCAAAAATGTAGCCTGTTGGTTGAGGGAATTGTTCATCCTCCATTCAGAGTTTGAGAGAATACAAGTGGAGTACTGCATCTAGTTTTGCCTCTTCTCTGTACCAGAAAGCCATTAACATACGGCAGTGAGTTTACGGAAGGGTCACTGAGAGGGCAAGGGGAGACTGGAACATGATGTAAAAGGAGAGGAGAAGGAAAGGATTTTGTTTGGAATTAAAAAGAAAAGGCTTCTTGTTCTTTACACTTACCTAATGGGAGGGTGTATAGAAAAGGCAGAGCTAGAGCACGTAATGACAGGATGAGAGGCAATAGACACAAGTTGCAATGAGGGAAATTTTGACTAAGTATTAGGAGGAAAAAAGAAAAGAAAGGACAGATGGTTAAGCACTGAGAAGTGACCAGAGAAGTCATGAAATCCACATCCTTGGACATACACAAAGCTTGATCAGACACTGCCCTGAGCAGCCTGCTCTAATTGGACCTACTTTAGGATGGGGTTGGACCAAGTAGTCTCTAGAAGTTTCTTACAGCCTTAATTATTCTGTGATTCTATCTGGCAGCAATGATATTCAGTCCTAGGTCTCAGGTAATTTAAGATCCAACATTGCCTGCCTAGATATGGGTTCATTTTGACTGGAGAGCCTGTAATTCTTTTGGTGAGAATACTTGTGTCTGTGCTCTCCCAACTATATCATACATTGTATTAATGAAAGAAAAGAATCCTCTCTGAAGCAGGCAAAATTGGTGGGATCCTATCAGTCTAAACCACCTAAACGGATTTTTTTTTGCTAAAATAATAGATATTTGCATGAGATGGGTTTATTAGGTGAGTGCAATATATCCTGCCAGGCTTTGTTACTCGGAAGTAGCACGAGGCTCAAGCTTATATCAGTTTAAGATTACCTTGAATATACATGCAAGAGTTTTCCTCTACAGGGCATTAACTCTTTGCCCACAACCCCCTTGGCAGTTGTTATTCCTTATGTGTACAGGACATTTTGTGAGGAATTTTAGCAACTGCAAGCAGCATTAATTCTGCTTTAAGCAGCTGGCCTGAAGAGTGTAAAACCACAGAAAGACCATGGAGTAGAAAGAAACTGCGAATGCTCTGAAACCTCAGTTTGCATGCCCTTTAAATCAGCGCCTGATCAACTTGGTTGCAAGAGCTGCTATGTAGGAGAAAGCATGTCACAGAGTCAGGGGTGCACTTGTGCTGTTTGGTTCTGTCTTTAAGAGAGAATTTAACCTTCCATTAATAATAACATGATGCTAAACACAGAAGTTATACAATAATGGCTTAACTTGATATTGCTTTCCAACATGAAGATATAATATGGGCAAAGCTGACAAACATGCTAAAGATGATCATTATATAAGTCTGCATGGGAAAGTAAAACCATCTTTTTTCCAATAGACATCTAATGGTGAAATACTGCTCAATGTTTCTCAAAGAGACAAAGTAAGAAACAGTGCCAGATAGACAACATTCCTATACTGAGAGGCCATTCCAGCTGAGCTGTTTTGGAACCCCACTCTGTAGGAACTGGCATATGCAAGAAGGGGATAGAATGTCTGCAGTGTTCATTGAATGATACGTCTCCAAAATAAGCAACTCTGAAAACAGTGGGAATGATAGCTCTAGCATAAACATTTGCTGATTTGTTTTTTTCCTTTCTCCGTTAATGTATGTTTTTAACTCCTAGCTCACTCAGTATTTTTATTTCTTAACAACTTTTGCTGTTTTGGGTTTGGTTATTTGTTTTGTTTTATTTATTTATTTATGTTTATTTGTTTGGGGTTTTTTTTTCTTTATTTTTTTTCTTTAATATGAAGTTAGAAGCGAGAAAAAGGATTAGTATTTTTCCTTTCTCCTTTCCTTCCAAAGGGTGATTCTTCCCTTTCCTTCATCTGCCACCTCAGACTTTCATGATAACTACAAGCTTCACTGAATCCTGAAGTACTTGAAAGTGCATGCTGAGGTTTGTTTCACCCCATTAATGGTGAAAGCAAGCCACAGTCTGCATTAGCGCATATAGATCAACAGTAGGCATTCACATCACAACACATTTTCAGTTTGTGTTTTGAAATGTTACACTCACTGGCTGGAGCTCTGAACCTGCTGCTGCCCCACTGTGAACCTATACTCACCAGTGAGGGAAACAGCAGCAAAAGAAAAAAGTCATAGACAATGGGAGTCCCATTTAATAAAGAGATTTCTCTAAGCTTTATGGTTTAATATTTTTGGTGAGCCCACTGTAAAGAATAAATGGAATAACAATGGTTCTTTGTTTTGAGCCTGACAGAGGGATTTATTTTTTTTTCTTTAGCTGTTGCTAGCCTGCAAGTTCTATATTCATGATGTTGCAGCTTTATAGTGAGGATTTCACTGATTTCTTTCACAGAAAGAAAATGGTTATCACAGCTCGAAAGACCAGTGATCTAAACATCCCAAAATAAAGCATGAACTTTACCTGCAGTATCTCCTTGGGAAGGAAGATTAATGTGTTCAGCTGTTTTTCTATAGCTAGAAGCAAGCAATTCAGGAAGACATGCAGATTGCTAACAAGAGGATTGCTAACAGGATGATCTGTGAGAACAGTAGCCCAGAATGCAAGCACAAGTATAAGAGGATCATTGGCATAAAAAAAAAAAAAAAATAGTTCTGGGCACAAAAATGAAAAATAAGAATTAACAGAAATATTGTCTTGAGGGTCCCAGGATTTGCTTGTTTCTCTAGGTGGAATGCGAAGACGGTGAGGAGGTTACGTACCATTACACTGTAAATGCCATAATGTGGTATGTTTGAAACAGACGGTTGTAAGGCTCCTATATTGTGTAATATATTTGGATACAAGGATGATGCCAAGTAGATTCACAATTACAATGATCGCAAACATTAACCGTGTTATATTTCCTGCCTTTTCATTTTCTGAATAACATTCTTGCCCGTCCTACCTATTTCTCATATCTCCTTTCTTAGCCCTCATATGACACTTTAAAATCTGCAGGCTGTTTCTGGACTGTCATCCTAGGCCTCTAACCTCCCAACTGTCCCTCATTTCAGTTATCTCTATTCCACAGAGACCAACTGACTGTACAGAGAACTTCTATCAGTGCCAGTAAATCTTTCAAAGAGGAATAGAAGACAAGTGTGTGTATGTGTGTGTGCAATTCAATATAGGAATGAAGGGCGCTTGGGAAAGTCAAGTGGTGGAACATAAAATATGACTGATAAATGAGGAATAAAGGAAGTGCAGATGCACCCCAGCATTTATTTTATCTTTTAAGAGAATGACAAGTGTTCAGCCTATTGAAGCGGGAGGCAGGTGACCTAATCATTTAAATAGGGAAGAGAAAGAAGGGGTAAGAGCTCTGATTTTTTAATTTTTATTTTTATTTTTTTTCAAAATCTCAGTTTAGAAATTTCTGACTTTTAGCTGTGCATAAGGTCATTTAACTTCTCTGTTCATCAGTTTCCTCATGTGTAAAAGGCTTCTCTTAATGCTTCTTTTACCACAGAGATAAACATATCATTGCAATTTACTAATACTGGTACACATAAAGGACCCTGCAACTTTCTTGTCAGGAACAAGGGCAGGAATGCCATAAAATGGCCAAAAAAGTTCTATGCCTTACTGAGATACAAAGTCATCTGCAGAGAGTGGTGCAGACAGCGGTTAGTTCTTCCTGAGGACCACAGCACCCTCACACAGATGGTGTGCTGGAGGGAGCCTAAATCTGGAAAACTGAAAAACTTTAGTTTTCCTCCTTCCGCATGGTAAAGGGTGGAAGTCCTCTGAGAGGCACAGCATAGAATCAGATTTTATGTGTCCTTCTTGAGGACTTGTGAAGGGCAGGAGTCCAGCCTAGTGCCTTGTGTATATTGTAGGCAGTGCTGCAACCCCCAGCCCCTCTTAGATTGACTGAAGCAACCTAGGGATGACTGATACTTTTAATGTTAGGCCTCAAAGATAACAAACACTGTGTTTGGAATAGGAAACTAAAAGCATTAGGTGTATACCGTGGTGCAGGTTACAAAGTAAAGAAAACAAATACTGAGCAAGCATTTGCCAATAGGACTACATAAAGGATGTCAAAAGTGCAAATGGGTATAATAATTTTATTTTGACTCTTCCCATCATAGCTTTTTGCAGGGAACAAAAGTTTTGATGAGGTTAGAATGCTATTATACTGAAGATCTGAGAGAAACTGAAAGTTTCTCTTGCTAGTAGTCATGCCATTCAATTAAGATATGATACCTCTTGTTTAAATACCCCCTTGTGCGTACTCACAGTCAGATATTTGTGTCTCAGTATGTGACTTAATCTCATTCCTTGCAATGAGTTGGAGAGATTCTACCTTTTGTTTGATTTGCTTCTGGAGAAATACATTGCATGGATCAGTTTTACTTGCCTTCAGAATAGTTATAGCCAGAAGTAAAATTTGGCAAAAGAAAGAAAACCGGTACTGAAACTATATTGTGATACCAGTTAGTTCAACCCCTCCTCCGCCAAAGCAAGATCAACAGTACCTTAAACTATTCCTGACAGAGAGGAATTTATCTTTCCCTGTGGTTCTTCAAGCACCAGACAAAAGAATTCTGATTTTGCCTACAGCAACGTAGTACTCTTTCTGTTTTGCCAAGCCACACAGCAGTAGGACTTTGACTTTATCTTCCTTGAAAAATGGAGTTGTCAGCAGAGAATGATTATTTATGATAGGTTATACAGGTAATAACATCAGATAGCTTCCAGGCTAGCATACTGCTTGAACTATATGAACATCAATAAGTCTGCAAAAATGAAAAGTATGTCTGGAGGTTTCCTTTTAGTGCCAGATAGACTGAGTGTGACAAAACTGTTCCATGGTTGTGCCTGTTGTTATCAGGAAAGCAAGTTGCTCCTTTCCACTGCAGTCTGTCAGAAGCTGTTTCTGGGTTAATAAGTAAGATTTAAGACTTGTTCAGATTTTCCTTTAGTCTAAAAGGAAGCAGTATCCTATCCCTTTGCATAACAATGATTTGTAGGTTTGTGCTCACTCACGAGACCACTCAATGACGGATGCCAATACATGGATTTTATGTAGCTAATGGGAGAGCATGCAATGACATAGTGCATACAAACAACAACTATACTTTCAATATAATCCTGGAGTAGGGCAGATTTTTTTTTTTTTACTCTTTTGCCCAGGAATATCTGAAGACTAGGGAACATAGCATCCATTTCTATGTACAGCTGCACTACTACTTCATCATTTACCTGGGATTTAGAGATGCATTCACTCCAGCCCTTTAAAATTGTACTAAGCAGCCCCAGGCATAACTAGAACCCTTTAAAAACCCAAATCAAATGTTGCAAATTTTGGCTAGGGTATTAGCGCTGGGCACTTCTCTACTTCGATGCTCATGTAATATTTTATTTTATTTTGGGACCGAGTCCCTACCAAGTGAAATAATTCTTAAACCAGAAGAAAAGATATCTTCAGGTTAAAATGTCACTGTGCCTATCAATCACACTTCAATGAATAGCTGTAGATCACAAGTTATTCAGCAGTGCAATGAATAATTCCAGTCTAGAACTTTTCTACAAGTTCCTTGTATTATTATGTCTGAAACTAACTAAGACAAGTTGTAAGTTTCTATCTTTCTAAAAGGTCTTATTTCATGAATATAGAGGGATGAAATTCAGAAATACAAGAACTGTATAATAAAATGATGAATCTGGTTTCAGAGCCAAAGCATACAATCACCTTGTACTGACAAGAGCCTCTTTCCGACAGCCGCGTATTCTTGTCCAGTGTGATACAGCAGCATACTTTACTGAGAGTAAAGTGTGTAGCATACAAAACTCAGGAGCACTTTTTAATAGCTATCAATACACATGTGTACCAAACACAGGGCTACTTTGTTTCACATGTGCCTAGACAATTATCTCCTAACAGATGAAAAGCATTGGATTTCATTGGTTATAGAGTATATGGGGCATGGAGCACAGTAGTACTCTGGTCCATGATTCAGGTGGTGCTTCAGTATTGTCTTCAGTACTGCCTTAAGAAATATTTTCAGAGAGATTACCCTTTTTATTATCTCAAACCTGAAAACATTTTCTTCCACTTTTCTTCCCCTTCTCTCTAAAATTATGATGATACAAAAATGTGGTTTTCAGTATAACAGTTGCAGGATTTTACAACTGAAATTTAGGCATTTTATAGAAATAATGCTATTAAAATCCTTCACAACAGACTTCTTACATCTCAAATTTTGATGTTTGAATTGAAGATGTTTGCAAATGAAAAGACAAAAGTAAAACCAGCCTGAGTAAAAGATTTTTCTTGTAGTATACATGGAATTTTCTTTTAAAATGTAATTATGATGTTAATTCCCACAAGCTTTATCTAGTAAGCACAAAAGAAAACCCAGAAGATCCGGGTCTGACTGCTTATACAGTAAGACATAAACACAATTCCCCTTTACAAACCTATATTGCTATTGTTTTAAAATATTTTCCTGTTCACATTTCCTTATAAGAAGACTATAACTGAATATTCTTACCATTTTCAGTTCATATTCAAGATTAACATTTAGTCCTCTGAGAAAAAATATGCTTCAGAAACATGTTCATTATCCTCATTTGCCCACACCAATCAAGTTTAATTGCTCAGTTAAATTGCCTGGTTACCTCAATTTGGAGACATTCAGCTGTTTCTATCATTTATACTCACACTAATACTCAACTTTCTCTAATAATAAATGGCTGCTCTTCCATGCCTTTTGGCTAATTGTTCAATTACAAGGGTGTGAGCAGTTCTGGCATTTGCAAGACATGTGAAAGGCCACTTGTGAACACCCTAGGAAAACAGAATCAATGACATTTAGACATTAAGTGTTGTTTCTATGCTTTATAATAGGAAGTGTATTGAAGCACAATAGGTAGAAGAACAACCTTTAAAAATAACATCCACATTATTTTTCCTATCAATGCCTCCAATTCAAATTTTCTTGGTTTTCTGTTTCAACTACACTGTTTTTAACTGTCTCTCAGTAAATTCATCCTGTGGGAATATTTGCTCCCCCATCACTCCCTCTGAAGGCAATAGCTTCCACTCTAGTTCTTCAGAGCTCTTCAGGGGCTGAGCAGGTTTAATGTCAAAATTCACAGTGAAATTGACAGGCTGTAGGACCTACCTCAGTACCACATGCTTTATCTTTGCAGAAAGAGATTACCATTACACTGAACACCCCCATCCCCCACCTCCTGTGAAAGAGGAGAGCATGTAGAGGACTGCTGTCTTCTAATTTGCTTTCTTCTCCCCCCAGTATTTCTTACCTGTTGGTTTTGGGGTTTTTTAAATTTCACTCATCTTCTGTTTTCATATGTGCTCTCTTTAGGTAACATTTTTCTCCCAACTCCTACCTTCTACTCCCATTCGATATCATTTTTCCTTCCTCTATCTTGATTCCTCTTTGTAAAGTTTCTTCTCTTTCCACCTCTGTTTTTCTGGTTCTTCCTTCTTACTCTTTCCTCCCCCCGCTACTTCCTTACCCACTTGTCTGTCTTCTCTGTTTCTCCTCCCTGAGGACTTTCTGCCTTTGGCTTTTTCCTGTAGACTGAGTTCAACTGTATCTTTAATAAATGCTGATTATTCTGGTCAGAGCTCTATGAGTATTACACCAGATGAATAACTTCTCACTTGAATTGTGCCTTGCAGCCATCTAGCAGGAAAAGAGTGTCACACCCAGCTTTGACTGACAGCTGATTGGCAGGCAAGAAAAGCAGCCACCATCTCTCATGGGATTGCTCAGAAGCTTGCAGAGGGAGATAAAATGTCAAAACCACTGTGATCTACAGCCTTTGCTAAAAGGCATGAGAGATCAAACTAGATCAGATGCAATCCCATTTTAGTTTGGAAAACTAAGCTTTATTGTTTCTGCTTTAAATGTCACCATCAATAGCATAATTTCTACATTCTGCAAGAGGGACTCCTATAGACCTTGGCACCTTGGGCAGTGTAGTTTCTCCATAGACTTACCACAGGTGCATTAGCTCTTCAATTCCCATAAAGGTTGTTACCTACATGGGGGTCTGCTGCTCAGGGAGGTGGATATTCTCATAGTTAAGCTGTGCCTTTTTTTTTTTTTTTTTATTATTATATTTACAGACCCTTTTCTAACTGTTAGCATGCTTTGAGCTTAGAAATCTTCAGCTGCCTTTTGCTTCTTAGTGTGTAAGCACAGTGAGCTTCAACCCTTTGTAATAGCATGGCTTGTGGTGTTAGGGTCATGTTAGAGAGTCCACAAAACCTCATCAGAAAATGGCTGCAAGGATTGTTGTGTGCTTAATAAAAATGGGAAAGGGTGGGAAATAAAAAGGGAGATGGCTGCCTTTTGCTGGGTAGAATCCTCACCAAAATATGTGTACTGTGAATCCTAAATATTTTGGACCAAAAAGTTTTCTGGTCTATATACTTTGACTTTAGCAAAATTAATGAGCATGAGGGAAGATGCTTGTTACAATTTAAAGCTAAAAATCTAGCCTAGACAACTCTGTAATTAAGCTGCATTATTTGCAGCCGAAAATAAAAAAGAAAATCTTTAATGTAATTGGGCATGATTTGCCATGGGATTTACTGGTTAAATGAGGAACTTCCTGTTGCTGATTACAATTTGAAGCTGAAGTGTAGTAACCAGTGTTTCTAAAAACAAAATACAGAATGCATATGGAAGAATCTTACCTTGCCAACATACTGGTAGTCTGTTCCTGTGTATTCCTCCAATAAAAAGAACTGATTCCACATCCAGCTTCTTTTGGAACGACGGATGTCTTGCCTGCTGTTTCCAGACAACACCAAAACTTTTCCCTTTTCTGGAAAGCCACTAGTCCTTTGGGATAACGGTGTTAAGAAAGTTTGGTGGGGCTGACCAGCCCAAAACAGCAGCCAGAAGCAATGGTAAGTTCTCATCATGGCAACACGAGAAGGTCTAAATAATGGGATTTTGTCTTGTCCTCAGATTAACCTAATTTACTGCACTGAATCCAATCTCATGCCGTCTTCCTTCTTTAAATAGTCTTTGCAGTCTCAAAGGATCTCTGAGAAGAAAAATAACAATTTTTTTTGACTATTTTCAAAAGTACTTAATATTCAGCACTACAGCAAATAAGTAAAAAGAAGTAGAATAGTAACAGCGATTGTTGAAAAGCTGAGCTGTTTCTGGTTCAAAATGTTGCAAGTATTCCTTTAAATAATCTGAGTGAATTTACACTGATTAGGAAGAAGGAGTCACAATGTTTGTGGTTTTGGTTTTTTGTTGGGTTGTTTTTTCTCTTTAACTCTATTTAATTCTATTCATCAACTAAGGCAAACCAGGCATTTATCTTTTTGCTGCCTGAACTTTGGGATATAACTGATTAGTTTCTGACTGGCGATCTCAATGAGGTTACCTCCTTACATGGAAGAAGGGCTAGCAAGACTGCTCACTGTCTTCCCAGGAGGCATTCTGTTGTTCTGTTATGGGCTGAAGAGCTGAAGTTAGATAACTCCAGGATTTTTCCCTCACATTCAAGGAGTTGTTCCTTTGAATTCATTTAAGAAGTGTCAGACAAACAGATAAGTGAATTAAATGTGCGTATTTGTTAATATCTCCCACATACTAGCCTGTTTGATACCGCATAGGAAGTGGACATTCTGGTTTTCTCAGTTACCTACTGAATTTTGTACTGAGTTTTAGATCTTTAAATGCATAATTATATATGTTAATACTTTCATTAATAACTTCTAACAAAAAAAAAAAAAAAATCTGCTAGTTCATCTTTACCTGAGGGCTCTTACTAGCTACTGCTTTCTACTATTATTAATACTAAGTATCTGTGCACCTACAAAATAATTATGAAAATTATCCCTATCTCTGAAGACTGCATGAATTTTTTTTCACACACACAAAAAAAAGGTACACATATAGTACCAGGGTACAGGGCAGACATTTCTGTTTTTAAAAAAATCTGAAAGCTTCTTTTCAGGAATAAGAAATTATATTGTCTGTCTCAGGTAACCAGTCCTGCAAAATGCCCAATGAATGAGCTTTGGGACATTTTATAATGCGAAGAAATCAGAATTACTTGACAGAAACATTCCACCACATATATTATTCACAAATACTTTGTTAAATTTTTACCCTGAACAGATCCATACTCTTAGAGAAGTATCATTTAATTAATTTTTATTTAATTTCACATAAATGCTCTTTGAAAAAGTTAATTTTTTCAATATTCTGATCAAAGCCCAATAAATCATTCACAAACTTCAATGCAGCAGCTCTCAATATTTGTAAATAAAGATTGTGGAATGACTGTCAAATTGAAAATAGATTTTTTTAATTTGTTTGATTTTGTGTTTTCATGCAACACTACTTGGATCATAATCTATACCAAAGGACGACTTTTTCCCGATGTGTGTTTGTTTTTTTTCAAATATGTAAATCAGGCAGAATTTAACCTCTGAGCTACACTGATGGAGTTAAAGCATTTGCAATGCCTCGGGTTAACCACTCTCCTAGTCGTCATTGTTCTTAGTAATTGTATAATACAAGCTCAAGTCTCTTACATTTCCTTTTAGTAAATAATTTTCTTAGCTTTTAGATGAATAGTAGGCAATGGAACAGGGCTGTTCAAACAATAATTTTACTGCTTCACAAGGTAAAATACTGTAAAATTGTAAGGAGTCAGTTTTTCAGCATTAAGAGGAAGAATGGAAAAGGTACAGTTAATTCTGAAGCGGTGTAGTTTCCTCCAGAGAACAGGGAAGGTTTCTAGTTAGCTCTCATTAATGCCAGTGAACATTCTGCAGGTAAAAACAACTGTGTCCTGTAGGTCATGGGAGCCGTGTCCACATAAGGCTTTGAGTGTTTTGAGGTAGACACACACACACAAGGTTTTACACACATACATGTAAACATGCACACACAGAGATATAACAGCAAGAACAGACCCCCTGACCACCACAAGAAGACCTCCTCAGAGGAGGAACAGAAAGAGCCAGCATAATTAAGCTTTACAATGTGTTCAACAATTGCCTTCAGTGCTGTTCATGGAGCACTGGTAAGTAAATGTGCAGGTTGCTAGAGGGGGACACAGGCAGATTTAGATACCAGGAAAGGGAGAGCTGAGGTGGCTTTAACTCTCTCTCCATTCATAGTCTCTCTTACCCTTCTCCTGTACCCTTCTGACCCATGTAGGGTCTTGTCCCTTATGGCTCTGCCAACATCCACCACTCTAACCCCAGCTGTGAGTGGAGCTGATCTGGTGGGCATCTTCCCTGACTTGATATAAAAGAGGAGATTACGTCTCATGACTTCTGTGTTCTTGGTAGGATGCTTTGTGGGGAGGTTGGGGCCTGCTCAGGTGAGTTAATTAGTGCCCCAGCAACAGCATCCCTGGCAAGCTGCCGTGTAGCAGCATGCCCGTCATGATCTGTGCTCACAGTGCAGATGTGAAAAGACAGATGAGATGGTAGCTCTGGCTGTGTGTGTATGGCTCGCCTTATTGGGGAGGCAGGGCCTGAGGTAGGGAGCACAGCATAAGAGCAAACCTATTATTTTGCTATTAGTGAAGTCTGCATGGATTGCTAAGGCATGAGGGAGTGAAAATTATCACTTGACGGGCTCCCCCAGTGCTCATCTCATTACCCCTACGGACAAACCCCACAGCGGGGCTCCATACCTCTGTTCCCGCATATAACATTTCCTGAGCAGTGCTGCCTGGAGCAGCATTACCTAGACAGGATTTGTGCCAGCCTTTCAAAGGATCAGTCCTTCAAATGCCAATTGCCAGGAAACAATTATTCCTACAGGGGAATTTTGTGCACTTGAAGTTGGCTATATTTCACAGCTCTGATGTCATGGGAGAGGTTTAATAGTGGCTCATGCTGAAATATAGCTTACAAGAATGATATCATAGCTGTGAAATACAGCCTTTTACTCTTTTCTGCAGAGATGTGTCCAAAATGCTGAAATAAGGGCATGATCCCATAATATCCTTCTTCTCTCAGTAGTCTTCATGAAGCAGCAGAGCAGCTAAGACCCAGCAACTTCCCTGTGAGTGGCAAGAGATGAAATACACCTTTGCAGACCTTGGATTAAGTGTGCAATTGGGCAAGTACCAACTGAAGTCCAGTGTGTCATTGCCCTATAGGTACTGATAACTGTTTTATGGGTCACAATGATAGATTCAGGTAAGTGAATAAAAAGGGCAGGGGCACTATACTCTGAGATAAGCTTTTAGTGAAGAGTGAGCTCCTGTGGCTCCCAAATGTCATTTTGTGGCCCAGGCCCAATGTCTCGTGCTGCAGGGAAGTTTCTGCAATGTAATAGTTTTTCTCGTGCAATCTCCTTTAGTTTGAAAATAAGTCATTCACCAGAGATATATTATTTTCTTTAAAGATAGATGTGCAAATATAACTAATGAGACCTTGGGATTTTCTTTGTTTTCTTCACAGTGCACAAAGACAGGCAATAAGACAAAAAGGGCTCTTTAAACATGGCATTTCTCAACCATCAGCTGGTTGGGGAGCTCGCTGTGTTAATCAGCTGTCAAGAGTGAAAAACAATTTTACTGTAGAACAGCCTTAGACAAGTGGCTTAGGTCTGTCAGCTCAAATATATAGCAAATCTGGGCTTTTTACAGAAGAAGAAGGAATCTGCATAACCAAGCTTAAAAAAAAAAATCCCAGTCTAACTTTAGGTATGATGATTGTTAACATAAAAGCAATGTCACTTGCAGTCACAGAACTGTCTTTGGTATGACAAGTCGCAGATTTAAAGTTTATGTTCATGCCTCTTTGAAGGATCAAAACCTTAGACAATTGCTTAATCACTATAAATATCAACTTGCCTCAAAATTATTTCCCTTAGGTAATTCATAGTCAAACTTTCTATTCACCCTCTCCCCTACCATCTTGTTAATGTAGGAAATGTCTTAATGCCACCAATGCGAGAATTCAGTGTGAAATTTGCACCCTTCCAGAGAAATATTTAAATTATTTGAACTATAAATCAAAGACAAAACACATCTGTTGAAGTCACTCGTATGAATCTGGGAGCTCTGCCCTGGAGATGCCTTTCTGGCAGAGAGAACCAGGTGTAGGTTCTTAACATCAGGAAGTGCAAAGAGGTTCCACCTCTGTTGCCACTCAGCACTGTGGGTTGTGCTGTTCTTCCCAGCTAGTGGTTAAATAAGCCAGACTAACAAAGAGCTCTACCATGACAGGCATCTGCAAGGAGATGGAAACATTTTTTCTTCATTACTTTCTGCTCTGCCTGGAGAAGAAAAAGCTTAGGGGAGACCTTGTAACAGTCTTCCTGCACTTAAAAGGGGCCTACAAGAAATCTGGAGAGGGACTTTTTACAAGGACATGCAGAGATAAGACAGTGGGTTGGCTTGAAAGTGAAATAGGGTAGATTTAGATCAGATGTTAAGAAAAAATTCTTTACTGTGAGGGTGGTGAGGCACCGGCACAGGTTGCCCAGAGAAGCTGTGGATGCTCCATTCCTGACAGTGTTCAAGGCCAGGCTGGACAGGGCTTTGAGCAACCTGGTCTACTGGAAGGTGCCCCTTCCAGTTGCTGGGGGTTTGGGACTGAATGATCTTTAAGGTTGCTTCAAACCCAAACCGTTCTGATTCTACGGTAATACTCCCCCTTCAATAGACTCTCAAAGGAATATGATTTATAAAGTGTCCTACACTCTGCACTTGAGGATAATTTCTTTATCAGAACCCATGCATCCAATTGTATTTCTGTATGTATTTATATATCTTGGGCAAAATGGGGTCCTGGTTATAAGATTTTAAACAGCCTATAAATATGCCAACAACCATCAGCGTATCTAAAGTTTCTGACATACAGAATCTTTATTCAAACAGAAGTGTCAGTAAAACAAATCTTTTATTCCCTAGTCATCTAGTTACAGTTTCATTGTGTGAGGGTTGGGTACAAAGCTTCACGTGTTAGTATTAAGGTCCATTAGTACACTGGTATGAATGTTAATTGTATTTTCAAGAATTGATAATGTACTGTTATTCTCACACAGAGACTGAATCAGGAGGTGAAAGTTAATGGATGATGTGGCATAGTAATTTAGGAAGCTGAGCATGGGAAATGTTTTAGGTTTTCAGGTGGTTTTGTTGGGTTTTTTTTTTTGGGGGGGTGTTGGATTTTTTTTTTATTTTTTCATATGATGCAATAAACTGTATTCACCCTCATGGCTATTGCTTAGGTTCTTGGGGAAAAATGCACAAAGGCAGGGAATAGACCCTCCTCTTTCCTTCCAGCAGGTTCGCTATGAATGTACCAGCATACGTGCCTTTACTGCCCCCAAATCAGGTCTGTTTTATGGCTGATGAAGGAAAGACACAGACTGGTCCCTGCCAACAGCTGTACTATATGAAATGTGTAGCACCACCTTTGGAAGAAAAGGAGGGTTCTGACCTGTAAGCTTTAATTCATATCTAGTTTTGTAGGAGATGGGAGGATGCACTAAGAATATTCTGATATCATATCTTCTAGATGCTGACCTAGCCAGGCAAACTGACCGTGTTTAAATCCCAAACCATTCTACAGAGCAGATTGCCAGCCACAACAACTGGACTGCAGTCTTCAGCTTCACAGTTACCCTGTGCAGGAGAATCAATTGGTAGTCTCCTGGTGAGACCATAGAGTCTCCATATTCACACAGTCCTGCAGGAAAGACCTTCCCCTTTCTCAAACATCAGGTGCTGGTGTTTAACTTATCAAGCCTGAGAGAGAGGAAGACATCAACACTTCATTGTCAAAGCCTGAGGAATGAAAGGTGGGGAAAGCATTAATGGGTAAGGAGGATAATGGTCAAATTATCCTCCTGCGGTTGCTGTATAATGTGTGACAGTCTGTGGTATGGAATGAGGCATGTCAGCTAACAACCTGGTGATCATTTGCTTGGATTTTACCTTGTTGCAAAGCCCTGCTAAAGAAAAAATGTCCAAGTCCCTAAGAAAACTTAATGACTCTAAGGAGTCAAGGACCCTAGACTGTCCTTGGAGCTGTCCTTGCAAATGTAAAGTATGTGGCTTTGCTACCCCACAGGCAAGACTGCAAGGAAATGATTAAAGCTGTTAGGAAAAAACTGCAGAAAAATGATTTTCTCATTGGGGAGGGAGAGGTAAGGTTAAAGTAGCAATAGTTGCACAAAGAAAAGAAAGTATTCCAAAAAGACAGAGGCTTCCAAATTTATCATATTCATTTATTTTCACTGTCATATTCATATATTTTAATATATCATATTGATGATTTTCATATATAGCAAAGAATTCCTTGCTAGATCTTCAGTAATAGCTAAGATTCATGTGCTCAGAAGCTATAACACTGCAGACTTGTCCATAATTGACTTGGACTTAAAAAGCAGTTGTTGAGTTTGAGCTTACTTTGCAATTCTGTCTTTCTTATGACCAGTCAGATCTGAAAGTCTCTATCTAATAATTTTCTCAAGTCTGAATTGGCTTTTACAGATCTGAAATAAAAATGATCTTTTTCCTTCATTGTCCATGAGGCATTCCTTTGTAAATATGTCATAAACTGAAGAAAAAAAGGTCATTTTTTTTCACTGTAAAGGTAGCTGATGGAATTTTAATCTTCCGATGTTCACTTTTTTGATATCTTTGTTATATAAACCCATATACTCTGGTGATCATTCCTGTGAATACACCTCTGAAATAACAAAACAGAACAGAGCCGAGAGATTTCAAACTGAAAGACTTGTGAGTTTAAACTAGAGGTACATTATGAAGACATCAAGTACACAATGTAATTGCAACCAGCAGTGGTTGATTATAGTGTCTTTCAAAGTCATTCTTTTTTATTCAGTTCCCTCAGCAGGCAAAAAAAGATCCAGAACTATAAAAATACCTAAATGCAGCAGAAATGTTAAGATAACTACTACCTCCATCCTGCACTGGGATCTATCAACATGGTGCTTTTGAACAATGCAACTGCTTTAACTCTAATGAACCTGGATGCACACAAACACCAGCCTTCACAAGAGCACACGCTAACAAAAGACAGAAAGTAGTCTTCTAAAGTGTATCTTCTTCTTTAGGTCATGAACGGTAGTGGCAAAAGATGACTGTTCAGTAGCTGGGGAGTGAACTGATGATGATGTTTGTTTGCTCTCAAATATTTTGATTTTTACAAGACTTTTTACAAGGGCATTAAGGTATAAGACAAGGAGTAATGGCTTGAAACTGCTAGAGAGTAGATTTAGATTATTAGGAAGAAACTCTTTACTGTGAGGGTGGGCATCCACCGGAACAGGTTGCCCAGGGAAGCTGTGGATACACCATCCCTGGAAGTGTTCAAGGACAGGCTGTACAGGGCTTTGAGCAACCTGGGCTAATGGATAGTGTCCCTGCCTGTGGCTGGGGGCGGGGTCGGAACTAGATGGTCTTTACAATCCGTTCCAACCCAAACCATTGTATGATTTTATTTTATTTACTTTTTTACCTGGCATTTGGAAGAGCCTTAGTATCATCTTGTTTCAAGTTGCCCACTCTAAAGCTCTTGATTTAACCACACTGGGAGCGTATCTCCTATCCACTGTGCATAAACCGTCTCAACACAAAAGATATAATAATGGCACAGAAAAGGAAATATTTTTTCCATTGTATGGTTGCATTAAGTGACTTTTCTGTGATTGTTCAAGAATATCTGTGCTGGGTCTGGCACCTGGATTTAGATTTCTTGAGGCATACAGCAGCATTTTAATCACAAGGTTATTCTTCTTATTTTCTGATGGTATGCCAGTCCAAGGCAAATTATCTGTGCTTTTAACCACCACGTGCACCTTTGCTGCACATACTGCCTGGTTGCTGGTGGGTGCTGCAGGGTGTGTGGAGACTGTAGTTGGAGGACCTGGAAAAGGACCTGAAGTTCCCTGGATGTGCAGGCAAGAGCAATAACTGCTGCAAGAGCAGCCACCTTATGCAGGTGCCACAGCCTAGTCACCTCTGCAAGCAGCTATATGGAGAAAGAAGGACTGACCCAGCTCTAACTGATCCAGTCCTCCTTGCCTGCTACCTCTGCATGGCATTAATAGGAAACAGGGTGGGTCTCACGAAAAGCTTCTAGCTTCTTCTTCCGGAAATGTGGGGACAGGCCTCCACAGTAGGAAGAGTTTTCACTGTTCCCTTGCAGTGTGAAGCATTCTGCTAATGATGTGTCCCCCCATCTAAAATGGGGGACAGGTGTGCGACTAGTAGGTAATACAGATTAAAACTGTAAATTACATTAAGTTGTTCCTTGATGGAAAGAAGACTAAAAGAGTTAAGCCATTAACTACATTTAATAGGAGAACAAATCTGTAGCACTCCTACTGCTATGCGTATCTGGTACATGGGTCTTTTATTCTTGATCAATACCTTAATGTTAAAGAGTGGCAAATGTGCATGGAATCATAGCCAAAGGGTTTTCTGCAATACCAAAACTATCCTTGAAGCCATGAAACCTTATTCCTTGTTGCAGTACTTGATGGAAGTCTGCAGTATTGTTATCATGTGAAAGTTACTGATGTTTTCAGACATACTGTCATGGTTTAAACCCAGCTGATAACTCCACCATGCAGCCACTCAGTCACACCCACTCTTTCCCTCCCACCCCAGGCAGGATGGGGAGGACAATCAAAAGCTATCATCAAACTTGTAGTTGCTTATATAAAGTTGAGGTTTTCCTAACCTTTTTTATTTATTTATTTTAGAATAGGGAACTAGGCAGGTTCTTCAAAGCAGAAGTGTCATCAAAAAGAAATTCAGTCTAACTTATGCATTGAAATTTGATGTCTGAAAAGGAGCCTGGTCTCCCTATGTAGTTAATAGAAAGTGAAAGGCTCTTGGGTGACTTGAAATGCCTAAGTTAAAGCATTTTGTCTCTCCACTGAAAAACTGCATGGTTTGAATACCTCTTCTATTTTTTCAGACTCTGTTACATGAAAGTCTCCTAAACAGGATCTTAGAAGCGATCAGTGACATTTTAGAGTTTTTATTGTAAAACAAAAATAGAGCTATTTTAAGCAAGACTCTGTTCTAAGAAATGTATGAGATTCTACCACCCAAAAATATCTAGTAAAAGAACTATCCCAAATATTTAGATACATTAAAAAAAAAAAAAAAAAAAAAAGAAAAAGAAAGTGAGCTGCTCCCTGAGAATTGTTTCTCTCAGTGTAGGTGGGATATCCTGTTCTGTTTTTTCCATGCACTCAGGCTTAGGTGCCTAACTCTATGCCATCAGAGGAAATTTAACCACAAGCTTCCATAAGTAGGACAGAACCACAGACAACAAACCCTTTCTGTGCTGATCAGCAATTATTCCAAGCCAAGGTGTCAGCAATACTCTCCAAACACAAAAGAAATATCTGGGCTTGCAGCTGCTTCAGTGGTATTGCAGTTCTCCCTCAAGTATCGCAGTGTGATAATGAAGGCAGAGGCTATACTGCCATGTGCATAAGCAGGAATAAAAGAAAGGAGGAGACAAGGTTTCTTTTTCAACAGGCAGTGGTGTATCTTCCTATAAAAGACTATTTTTGACAGTAGTAATCAGGCAGTTCAATAACAGATACAAGTAAAAGAAAAATCTTTGACAAGAATGTTTTAGGCAGTGTACATTGTTGTTAAACAGGGTATTAATTTCTAAAACCCTGATTTATTCCTTACAGAAGAAACCCACAGACTGAAATAACAGAACTGTTATAGCAAGTGGTACAACTGAAGGCAAACAGGGAAGCAGAGTTGACCTGATTCTAATTTAGGCATGTTAGAGGTTATGCACTTTTCATGTGTACAAAAGAGATTGTCCTTTTTTTTATTTTTATTTTTATTTTTATTTTTATTTTTATTTACAACTGTCTTTAACTTCAATAACCACAATCCTACCTGCTATTGCTACTCTCTGGCTGCTTGTTTGGTTGGTTGGGGTATTTTAGTGGCCCTACTCTCTTTTGCCTGCTTTTTGCAGTTCCACCCTACAGACACTCTCCTTGCCAACCCTGTTTCCATCATGCCCCATTTCATCTGTGGTAGAGCAAAGCCATTGTTTGTCTTAAGCAGTTTTCCATTTACCAGCTGCTGTTTGCTTCTTTCTCTCTGCTAGAGGCTCAGTGCTCACTATATTTTTCTTTACTTCTTGACAGAAACATATGCTAATTTCCTACTCTGAAGTTAGGCAAAAACAATCAGTAGGTGGGACATAAGGTACTGGACCTGGGGAGGATAGAAATAGCTAAACTTTGGATCTTTATTTGATTGCCAAGGGCTTTCCTATTGCTCATAGACTTTCATGGTCCTTTACCACTGTGAAATGGATGCAGAGTGCTACCAAATCAGAAATGCTGTAATGGTTGGCTCATTGTAGGCAACTGAACTCCATTTGTACAAAGGCATTCCAACAGGAGCAATCAACTGGAAAATAGAGAGACACCCATTAAGACTAATTTCATTACGAATGTGCTATTAAAAGAACCGTAGATTAGTGGGTCATGTCTCTTTTTTGATGAAAGAGTCTATTATTTCTTTGATCTTGATAGTAACTGGCTGTACTAAGTAGCTACAACTTCTTCAAAAGCTTCTTAATGTTACCCCTGTTAACTGCAAAGCTTAAGAAGCTGTAGCAAAAGACAGGAAGGCTAATACAGATCTGTTGGCCTCCTTTATGAGACATCTTAGCCTACTTGGCAAACCATTAAGGATCTAGGAGATCTTATCAAGCAGGGCTAGACTGGATGGCAGAAGGTCTGGAAGACAGATGGCAGGAGGACTCACCTTTGGCAAGTCCTCCTGGGCTATCCTCATGCTAGCATTAAAAAAAACTGTAGGAGTGAGAGGAACTGACCATTTCCAAGTGACATCAGTTACTAGGAGTGAATAGTGACTTAAAATGGGAATAAGGCTTGCCTGAGGCTCATTCAGGGTGAATAAATACCAAGCCGTGATGGCAGGGATGTTCTAGTAGTCTGACTAGTAGAACATTCTTGTCCAGGCAGGATAATATTCATTCATCCTACAACTTCAGGCCAGAAGCATCTACACTCTGCCTGTGACTGAGGCAATAAACTTTACCACTGCAGTGTGTATTTCCAGCCACAATGACTCATTACTTAACAGAGGTTTTGTGAACTGTGAGTGATGTTTCTGAAACTCTTGAAGTTTCTTGAATAGGAAACATGCATACTTGCTTTTCAAATCACTAATCTGAGAGGTGGCTTTTTTCTTTGACAAGGGCCTTTTAATATGTTTTTGCTAGTAATTTTATGTTTCTCAGAATATGAAAATGTATAAAAGAATAATGTTACTTGTGACTGAATAGCTTCTGAAGTATTTAATAATGCCACTTATGTCACTAGTTCTTTGAAAAAAAATTAATGAGTTTTTTAATTAGGAATATTGAGGAAATTTGAAATAAATTATTTTTTTCCCTCTCTTAGTTCACATGGCTCTGGATACATACACTGTGACCAATAAATACTATACAGGTGACTAATCACTTTGCTTGTATTAAAGCATGCTCTTCTGGGCATTGAAACCAATAAGAAAGTTCCTTTCAATGTTATGCAGTCACAACCCTGTAAACGTTTCTTCTTAAGAGTGAAAAAAAACCAGGGAAAGATTCCAACCTGACTTAAAACAATTGGTGTTCATAGTATTGTTAATTTTTTTGCTATTGTATGTGGAATATTTAGGGGATTAAACACAGTCTATATTTTTTGGAAGTGGGGTCTCTAATATAATTACTGAAATATTCCCCTTGTGTAATGCAGACAATGAATATGTTGCTTTATTTTTAAAATCTGTTTTTCATGGAAAGAAGGGGAAGTCATGCTACAAATCTTAGCTATACTGTTGATGCTAAATAACTATGTGACCATCATATGCAGCAAATTGAGGATTAAAAGCTTCCAGGACAGCCTTGCAATTATGTTTCAGACAACTGAAGGAGCTAATCCTAAAAATATAAAAAGTGTAACGCAAATGGTTGTTCTTGGTCGGGGATTCAGCTGAACATTGCTCTGTGCAAGCCACTGAAGATGGCAAAATTGGCCTTCTTCGTTCAGTACAGTTTTGGTTTTGATTCTGAATTAATTCCATTGAGTTGTCAGGATTGGTAGCCAAGATCAAAAATGCTGGATAAGTACACTGGGAGGAGCAGAATTAAAAGAAACTATTTCTGCATAATTTGTGCTTTTATGCCTCTAAACAGCTGTCTCTGTTTAAAAAAACAAAGAGATACTAATCTGGACAAGAAATTTCTTATTTCAGAAAATCCTTTTAATCTAAAAGGCAATCCCCTGAGCAGTTAATGCTCAAGAAATGTATTTCCAGTACAAAATGAAAGTTGACCAAGTGAGGTGTTAGTACAATCCCTGACACCACTGCTTATATGAGAGAGGGGTAAATCTGCTGTTCTTTCATTAGTGGAAAGACTGCTCCATATGTTTAAGTATTTTCTTGAGCTGAAACTGAACTTCTCTGATGCTCTTAACAAAAAGTGGTAAACAGAAACAACCAGCCTCAGTCTTGTTGAAACTGAGAATTTTAGGTTGTAACAGCCAGCATGTCACTCCTTTTATTTTTTTATGTTTCTTAGTTCTACTATTCCTTCTTTCAGTTGTCACTATTTTTACTGACAAAATTTCGGTTGGCCTGATTTTAATGGCTACAGCTGAAGACAGTGCAACTTAAATACCACATGAAGTGACCAAATGTTTACTGACTGTATCTAGAGAAATCCATGCTTTTTCAACAAAGTATGCATTTAATTAAATCTCAGACATTCCTAAAAAATAAACTTATTTTCACTCATAGTATGTTCAAACCCAGCATTTTAAATATTACATGCACTTCTAGTGCATTGTGAGTGTTGTCAGCTTAGGCTGCTTCCTTCTGGAGGAATAAAAACCTCCTTCCTGTCAAGGTCACTTAGCACTGATCCTGAAGTCCCCTTTTCTGCTTTCCAGTTTTCTTCTCACCTTTAATTCTGGGCAAACTAAAGTAAGCTGAAAATTGTCAGATTGCCTTGAAGGGTTTATTCACCTGTTTAAAGTACCTACATTGTCTCAATTACTTAATAATCTTTATTGTATTTATTGTCAGAGTAATTTTGTGAGACTTGCAAAGTTAGCATTCCTGAAGATAGAAACAGAGTGAATGTAAAGACCAGACCTTCAAAGGCATTTAGAAACCCAACTGTTACTGCAATCAGGTAAATGGTATTTAAGGCTCTTATTCCATGATATTTTAGCACTAATTCAAAACAAAAGAATAGTATGGACACTGAAAAATCTGAGGAATCAGTATAAACTAAACATGGATAAACTCATATTTACATGTGTATTTTTCTCATTACTCTGTAAATTTTCACGTATTCCAACTCAAGTCTTAACAACTTTGTTTTTAATGATGCTTTGTTTAATAAGCTTTAAGACATTTACAGTTTTATGGTATTTCTCTATGAATGAAGATAAATTTCAAAACAAAATCAAAATTACACCAGCAGCTTATTAGCTCCATCTATGCATTATCTGATGAATTGATTATCTTGTAATAAAATGTTGTTTCTTCAGTTACATAACCAATCCATAATTAATCTTTTTTAAACCAGAAATTAAATTCTCTCTCCTATTTAAAGCCCATGCAACTTAGCAACAATGCAGGTGCTAGGGATATATAGGTAACATGAGGGGAAGTCTGCTCTGGAGTTATCTGCCTCTGCTCCTTCCCTATAATCTCTAACCAATACACCTTTCATCTGATTTACTGCAGGTTATTTTACACTGCAGGTTGTAAGATAATATATTTTCCAGTATGGGCCCTTATAAAGCATTAGGGATTGTCCAAGATTCAGGCTGTCTATGAAAAAACATGGTATTTCATTAAATGGGCGATTTAAGATTTATGATTAAAGATTTTCATTCCTTTCTGTTTTTAAATGCCTGAAATTTGTCAGAAGTGTGATACATTGTCACTTAGTACCATATTACGAGTGTTGAGCTTGCATGTGCGTATATATAGATATAGATACACATAAAAAAATATATATTTATGCCTACACCTGTGTGCTGTACACTACTACCTGTACTAGCAATGGCTATAGTAACGCTACTGTTGCTGGTGGAAACTGAACTTTGATTACAGTGCTGAATGGCTGAAAAATGTCCTTGACATTAGTATCCAGAATAGGATAGAGGGTTACAATCATAAGCCACTGTTCCTTGAAATCAGCGTGTGACTCTATCAGATGTGAATGGAGCTGAGCGACTTCAGCTTGAAAGGAAACCTTGGGTGTTTGGAAGAATACCATATAACACTTTGAATGCAGTTCATTTGGCCTTAACCAGAAAAAGATCAGGTAAGCAGAGTTCTACTGACAAAAGCATTGATGTAACTGGTGTGTACAAGAGTGTGTATGCATGAGTAGTATTAGCTGTGAACACAGCTTTTGCAGCCTGCACCTTAGGAAATAAGATGTTACCACTGCTACTGAAAAATTGCAGATTTTGTTTTACCTTAACTCAGGTCACGTCAGTCTTTGTCTGGTTGCAAGATTATGCTTCTTATTTTGGCTGAATTGCCCAACAGGTGACTAATATCCAACTTCTTTTTTTTGTGTTGGCTTCAGTCTATGAAATTACATTTCAGGAAATTATACCATGTAAGTTGTTCCAACAACTCCTAAATGATCATTCTATAACTAACGTTGGGCACCAACGGAAGATACACTAGCAACAAACTGTGTGAAAAGCCCAAGCAGACCCAAGACTGAAGAGAAACTGACCTTCAGCAGCGTACGTCTTCCGGTGATGAACTGAGGGTGCTAATTATTTGCTTTTGCTACTCATAAGAAAGGTAGGCATGACATGACAAAAAGAGGTAGCTACCAGGAAGTTGGTGACTAACAAACTGGATTGTACTATTAATGGGAATTAGCAATGATTAGATAAGATGGACTATAAATGTTAGTGTCATTGTAACTGGACTTAGAATAACTCTTTGATCCATTTTGATTTTACTGTTGAAATGTTAATTAGACTAACAATAAACTCTGATTGTTGGGTCTGCAGAGAAGGTGTGTTTCCCTGTACCAATAACGAGATTTTGACTGTAACATTCTTTGACAGATGGGCAATTTTTATACATCAGAAGTGTGGAAAGGGGAAAATAATGAGAAGTAGCAGCAAGGAGAAAGAGGAATGGCAGCAGAGAGGCTCCTATCTTGGCAGTGCTTCAGAGCGGAGACACAGCTGGTTATCCAGCTGTGAGCCTGGGACACAGCCAGATGAGGAAGACTCAGGGCACACCCCCCAGATGTACATTTTCATTGAATTTATATTAAGCTCATGCCAATGTCACTTTGACGTATTAACTGGTATCACAAAGGGCAGTTTTTTCTCCAGCCTGGCAAGGAATATTTGTGGGTGTCCCTCTCCTGTACTGTCCCCTGGAGCGGCATTAGAGGTAGGGGACTGCGTGCGGTCACAAGGTCTGTAGCTGCCCTCTTCATCCCAGCATAACATTTGCTTTTGAAGCAGCCCCCTATTCTTGGCAGTTTTGCACCGTAAGGACAAGCCCCATGCCAAAACAGGCAGTACCAATTAATTAGTGAAGGCTGACTGAAATTCAGAGGTGCAGCCCGTAATTTGGAGGTGCAAGAGAAATATGGGTGAGGTGTGACTTTAATCAGCCTTGCTTTCTGCCGTGCTCTGGGGCCTTGAAAAAACTGAAGCAGTCCTGGGGAGCTCTGTAGTCACTACAGCAGCCTGTGCTTTGCTGATTAGTCTCTTCCTCTCCAGATCTCTGCATCTAGAAGCTGCAGTCCAAGATCACCCTTGACACGATCCCTGTGCTGATAATATACATGAGCAGAATGGCTGGAGTTCAGTTCCTGTGCAAATTATGAAGTCTAGGGAAATTTGTCTTTCCTGGCAGTATCTGGGGCTTTTAAGGCTCCTTTAACAGCTCCTTAGCAAACAGAGAATCTGGGAGAGTGATGGATTGCTCCCTATTCATATCCAATTACAATGTAAGGTGTGACACAGGAGTTGGTTTTCTCACTCATAAAAAAAGAAAAAAACAACCTGTGTCACTGCTCTTGAAGGCTAAGCAGGGAAAGAGTGCATTTCACTTCAGTGGAGTTGCATACCCATTGAACTGACACAGTGGGGAAAAGGGCTAAGTTGTGGTTCCTGTGTGGGTTCCCAGTTAAAAAGCACTTGAGCCGTGTGTTCTGAATAAGCATATGAAGGAAAATGAGATGTCATCAAGGAAAAATGGCAATGTCTGGCCTGCCTTGCCATTCCTTCTCAAATGGGGAGTAAAATATATCATCCCTGCCTAACCTCTGCATATTGAGTTAAGCCTAACATTTGGATTTATTAATAGTACAGCTTCACTCCTCCATTCCCCCAGGATAAGAATTCAATCTTTTTTCCCAGGAGCTGCATTTTTATGCATACTTATGGGCAGGCAAGGTTTGCAGAAGGTGACTCCCTATAGAAAATGTGTGGCTTCTTAATGTCACTTCTTTTCTGCATTTGCTGGAGGACCCTGTAGTAATCTGAGTGAATACTTGCTGTAGATTGATAACAAAATATGATGTCCTAGGAAGTATACACTAGATGAAACATGAGGGAAAAAGAATCCCCATTCCGTTTAAAATCAGCAAAATTGTTACAAAATGGAGAGATTTCTCATTATTTTATGAGGTTATTTATACCTTTTTTTTTATTACAGCTGTTTTGTGAGTGGGATGGGAAGGAGACAGATAATTGGTGCATGTGCTTTTTCTGATGTGGGGGGGTGGAAGTTCAGCTTGTAGCTGGGGGAGAAGAGATTAATTGTCAGTTGTTCTATTGTGCAAAACTTCAACAAATTTCTACAGTGTGGAATCTACACTTCTTAAATGTCTGTCTTTTTCTTTCCCTAGATATGTGTGAATATAATACTCATAGTTCTAGGTGTGGCAGGAAGGATGTTGTAATACAAAAATGCAGGAAGAAAATCAGAAGTAGAATGGGTCACCATTTTACTTCTGGACACTTCAGCGCCTGGGAGGGAGGGAAAAGGAGCATCAGAGAACTTTGGCTTGGCCAAATAGAATTTCCCCTTGGATTTAAAAGAGAGTGTATGTTGCCACTGCACCTTTTTTCAGCCACTGTGAGGGGATAGTATCCCATGAGCACTCTAAATATCTAGCCCTATTCCTCATACTTTTGGTTGGGTAACATCAACCTTGTGGCTTCTGCCTTTAGCGGCACTTGGTTTAGTCACTACTAGGGTTTTTCCTGAATTGTTTCTGATTGCACTTCAAAACTGTTGCATCCTATTTTATTTTCATCCTCATAGTAGAAAGGCAAAATCTATAAATTCTATTTTAGACAAGGAAAGAAGCTCTGCATAATTTTTTAACTGCTTTTCTTGTTGTTATTTATAGGTTTGATCTGCAACCACCCCATTCCTCAGCTCACCCCTGTACCAAATCACATCAAGTCTTAATGAGAAAATCTTTAGGGTGAGATCATAACAGATAAATAGCTGTTTACCCGCGAGTCCTTTCTATTGTTTCTCTTTGTGTGTGTGTGTTGTAGTATTTTCTGTGGTTTGATAGGATCAAAATAGACTGGCTTTTGTATTCCCATAGCTGGTCACAGGCTATATGAACATTTTTCAAATTCAACCTTCCACCCAGGACATGTATTAGCTCTCAGGGAGGCATAAAGGAAACATCCCAATCCAATGGCTGCTGCAGATGTGTTCAATAAAAGAAGAGTTGTAACTACACAAATTACCTTTGCTAAGCTGCAGGGTGCTGCAGAACTCCTGGAATGAGTTTTTCCCTGCCATACTTTTCATTCTCTCTGCTGGTTGTGAATGAATACAAATTAAGAAGAAATCCCTGAAAGAGGTTGTAGGCCTATACATATATCTTACAAGAGAATTCAGCTGCTCATGCAGCTAATTTTTTACACTGAAGAAAGTTTTAGGAAGAAAAGGATGTTACCCCTTTTAGAAGCCTGCATGAGTAGGGGAGAAATGTCAGATGTTCAGCATAGCTGACTGGTAATTTCTTTACAAGTCTTGCAATAATTGATATTTTAATTAAAGTTGCAACTCCTGGAGATGGGTGGTTGTCATAGAATCTCCATTTTCATTTAGGAAAGCATGGTTCTAGTCTGATGCTTGCCAAATAATATTGGGACACATAACCTGTGTCCTAGCCACCCCGTAGCTGAAATGCAATGAAAGCCAATCTGTACTTGCTGTGCCTTTTGATTGCTTGAGACAAAATACCTCTTGAGGGGGAAGGCAAACTGATACACGCTGGGGCAAGGCCCCAGAATTTCAAATGTGGCATGGTTAATTCTGGATACTTAAAATCAAGATCTGAAACATGCTGAGATTGAGAACAGCAGATGGAAGAGGTTGTGGCAGCCTGTCGGGGAGAGGCAAATTGAAAGGGTGTGTGTGAAATACCTGTTGGGACCAGGAGGAGCAGAATAGTCGTAGCAAATTCTACCTGTTAGCTGCACCCCCAGGAGGAGCAAAAGCATGCTGCCAGGGAATGAAAAGCTAAAAGAGAAAAATTGCTGTGTTCCCTTCTACTGACAAACACAGTTTCTTGCAGAGATTGATTTACTTCATCTTTTGGCTCCAAAATGCTATTAAACTGTATTCAAAGCTGACTGATAAAATGTGGGCTCTAGTTTCAGTGCATAGACAACCCAGACTCTCTCCAGATGTCTATACCTGGCTACACCTGTTCTTTAACCAGTGGCATCCTCATTTTTAAGAAGCCCTCTTGCTTATTCTTCTCTGGGAGAAGTGTTGGAAGGAACTGGTTGTAATTTGGTTTTTCAAGTGTAAAAGCAGGATTTTAACTGTTCTGCCATACCTACAGGTCTGTTTTGTTTCTCCTAGCAACTACCTTGTAGAGTTCCTCCTGCTGCAGAACCCTGGTAAATGAAAATGAGACCGGGAATTTACCTGCAGGAGAGATATATGTTGTCTTTTTTTTTTTTTTCCATTTGTATATTTGCCATGAACAATAATTTTCAAAATGCTGAAAAAGAAGAGCCAACATGAAAAGAATTCTAAACCCTTAGTGGAGTGTTGCTTTTAAAAAAAACATTTTGGCTTCAGGCCAACCATGCTGAGAACAAATGGAATAAAAATTCTCTTAAAATATTTAACATTACACAGTGGATTATACTGGATTACAAACAATCAAACATGTCTGTTTATTTTTAAAAAGACATGTCAAATACAGTTCCGTAGTTTTCATGTTTGTTTGTTACTACTCAATAATATTTCAGTGAAAGCATCTTAGTGGCCAGAAAATAATACTTTATTCCTTACTGGGTTTTGCCTTTTTCTTATATCGGCTTAAATTCAGAGCATTTCTTGCATGGACTTCAAGAAGAGCAGGGTGGAATCCATTTCCAATTAACAAATAGTACTTTCTTCTTCCTTCTCTATCTCATGAAGTAAGTTATGTTACACACACAAGGATGGACATGGAGTGACCTAGGATATTGCCCTGAATCACAGGTGTGAATATAACCAGTTTTACATATAATCTGCTCTAGCATTAGTTTACGGCTTAGGTAGTTTGACATCTTTTTACTCCCAAATGTGTCTAATAACAGTCTCCACTTACATAATTGGCAGAGTTTTGGGTACAAGCTTTATTAATTTGTCTTCTTTTAAAAGGATGAATACATCAGGAACTAAAAGAAAAAGAGAAAGAAATGGAGTAAGAGTGGTTATAATGTGCGATTTTTCATGGATTAGTGACATTTGAGGGATAAAGTGGATTGAGAACTGCAAAAGTTACAGAAGTAATATTTCTTCAAACGTTGCAGTAAAATAGTCAATAGGATCAATTCTCTTGTACTGTATCATGGACAGAGAAATTGGTCCCTGAAGCTCAGTATTTAGAGCCTTTGAACCTTTTCCCAGCTGCCAGCTGACCCTGGTGGTGCCAGAATTCCCCAGGCACTCATGCTTCTGCCATCAAAGCCCACCAGGTGCATGCACTTTTGCTATTGAGAAAGGCCAAAATCATGCAAATCTGATGCAGGCAGGCAATGTGGCAGCTAACAATTGGCACAATTCATACGCTAGACCCTCCTTTTCCTATTTCCCCTCAGGAGCCTCAGCTGGGACATCAAAATTCATACACCAAATTAGAACAGCATTCAAGCCCACCTCTAGCCACTGTGGTTCAGTGGGGCTCTCTGAGCTGGATCCTTTTCAATTTGTTGTGCCAAGTCCGTGTAACATATTCTAATATTCATAACACCCAGGCTATGCATCTGACTGCCCTAATCACCACATCTAAGCCACCTTTCCAGCCTTTCTTTGGCCCAGGAGCAAAGGGAAAGTTTTGGCTAAAGTCCTTTTCCTTTTCACTGTCCCTGCCTAAATGGATAGAGCATAAACTGCACCACAGCTCTACCTTACACAACCAAATGGACTCAGATGGGAGAGCAAGGTCTTGTCTGCATGTCCTCTCTCACCTGCAGCTGTGTTGACTTAAGAGACTTTATGTCACCAGACACTCATCCATACACCCTGCCAGAGTGGCGGTTAGCTATACTGTGCCTTAATGCAATTCATTTCAAATAAGCTCATTTTAGCTTGCAGATCTCTAGAAAACCTATACAGTCTTGACCCAAAGAAGGTGGGGAAGGATCCCAGGAGCAGTGTGAACAGCTCTGGGAAGGTGGCCTGCAGGCAGAGGAGTGGTGTCTCCTTCACAAGCACAATGCAGTCAGAAGAGGATGTAAGATTTCCACCACATCGTAAAATGGGGGCTGATGCAGCTTCTATGAAGAACAAATGAAGAGACTGAATTGTGTCTGAACCCCTGCACTTGCTTGCATGTCCTGATCTGGTCTGAAAGATGATGATTTAGCTATGAAGGCCTAATAACTAAATGGAAAGCTCAATTATAAAAGATTAAATGTTGCATTAGAGGTTAATAGAATGGTCTGCTAAACTAATCAGTTATTGTATTTCATCTCCCTGTTACCAAATTACTGGTTTGTCAGTTGTACACTTCTACCTTTCCCTACTCTCTATGTGTTGTTTTGGTTTGGTTTTGGTGTTTTTCTGTTGGTTGCTTGGGTGGGTGTTGGATTTTTTTTGGTTTTGGTTTTTGGTTGGTTTTTGTTTGTTTGTTTGTTTTTTTGCATTTGTTTGTTTTGTTTTTTTTTTTTTTTTTTTGTAATTCATTTGCTTTATATATCATCTGCCTTTTTGAAGAAGAGAAAGTATAACTAAAACTTAGTTACGTTGCTTTAACTAAGATATCTCCTATTCATTTATCCCTCAAACCACATCTCTTGATTCAGTCATATAGGAACGGGTGAAATGGGAATCAGACTTGGGGGATTTAATTGCAGTGCCAAAAGGCACAGAGAGCCCTGGGGATTCAGCACCCTCTTTTAGCCGCATGATGTTGACACCAGTGAAATTTGAGAATAATGTATCTGATTGATAGAACTTTCAGATCATCTCCATAAAAATCCCCACTGTTTCCAGTTTCACTGAATACTGTACACTTAGGCACTTCCGCCAGAGTTGAAAAGCACTTTATAGGCATTGAGTGGAGCCTTGCAACACATCTTTATGCTAAGTGCTATCTTTATTTAAAACATTGAAAGGGAAGGAGGAAGGGGAAGCCAAGAGGGATTAGTGCAAAGAGGGACTTACAAAAATATTTGCATGAGTTAACTTAATGGGAATTAGGTACCCAGCTGACTTCTGTGCATCCTGTGAAGGCATCTAACTCCCATGAATAAACTCCCTCAGGAACTTTTGGAATCTCCTGAAGTAACATTGAATCTTTTTAAATCTCATACAGAAGGGAATGTCAAGCCTGAGCCAGCTGCGATCAGGGCTGAATGTTTTTACCTCTCATTAAAGAGTAGAGAGGACTTGGTGTTATACAAAAGGTCAGCCTATACAATTATAAGGGGATGACAGTGAGTCTGAATAATCCAGGAGCCCGTCAAACTAGCCATCAAGTATGCTCTGACACGAGAGTTTCCTTGTGTTCTGGCTGTCCAGGATCGGTAATTATTTGGTACGAGCATGGCCATGGGTAGTCCACAAAAAGCTAACATCTTCATGGTGATTTACACATGCCACTCTGTAATGGAGCAAGAAATAACATCTAGCTCATCCTACACCGGCCATGGAGATAGTGCTTCTTGGTATAGTTTGTGGCAGGGTAGTGAAGGAGCTGAGGCAGTAAAGACTACAAGGAAGCCTCCCCCTGAAGTATTGAGCTATCTGGTGACTCTTTTGTGACAGTTCAGAAATGTTCAATATTTGCCATGGTAAGTTTCTTTCTACTTCTGATCCTCCTATCTCTATGATTACACACAGCCTCTACAAGCCTTCTGAATTAGACGATAGGTTTTAAAATGTCATTGTCTTTTCAAAAATCAAACATCTCCCTGCCCCCAAAATCTCAGCAAGACAACTGACAAATCCATGCTTAAAGGCAAAAGGTACAGAAACTCAAAAAGTACATGGACAACACAAAATAAGGTAGGAATTCAATTATATGAAGCATACTGCACTCGCTGAGCACAACTATCATTCTAGTTCAGTATAGATGAGACACTGTCAGAGCTTTTGAAACCTTTTCATGCATTTTACAGTGTGCTGCGAAACTAGCAGGCTTGGCCATAGTGCTTCTCTGATCATGAAGCAAAGAGGAAAACAATAGCAGAAATGATGGAGCATTGATGATACAGGGCTGCATGTAAAACTGTATGTGTTTGCTCAGGTGTGAATATATGTATCACCTCCCTTTGTTTACATGGATGCTTTTGTTTCCTGTGTTTATACAAGCTTGTTTTCAAGGCTGGCACATCTCATCTTTGAAGCTGTGAATCCCGCAAATTCTGTCCAAGCACACTGCCAGCAATCCACAGCTGTACACAGCGAGAGCAAGTGAATAAACCAAGTGTGACTGGAAGGAAAGCAATGCTGTTTTGCTCTTGTGTTAGCTTTCTCTTTAGTCCTGTGAAGGACCCAATCTAGCAAAGCACTTTTCTTTCAGACTGTATGCTTTTACTGAGGGCTGTAGCAGACCTAAAGATAAAGATGTACCTGAATGCTTTGCTGAATCGAGGCCTAAGAGGCAAAGCATAACAGACAAAATGTTGATTATTACCTAAGAAATGATGGACTGGCATCATGCTGATAGAAGTACTTTTTCAGTGCACATAAAACCAGCAGGGATTACAGGTGAGGAATGGATTTCTGCATCCTATTTCTCACTCATTGAAATAAATGGTTTTATGTTTCCAGCAAATTCATTTAACTTATTCCTTCCAAAAAAGCATTTTGTGTTTGAACTGGGTAGGAAAGAAAGTGCATGAGCTCTACTGATACTTCTGCAGGTTCAGGGCATCCTTAGCTTTTGGGTTTTTTTTTGCCAGTGACACATCTGTAAGAGTGGTGGAAGGCTCTGTGTGGGGAGAAGTTCTGTACTGAGACTTTCCCTTTGCCAAATGGTGAAGAACATTTTGTGTTACAACAGGTTGGCAAACCAGACTCTGCTTATCATCTATGCTGGAGATCACTGTACCCTGCCATTCCCAAAGTACAATAGCATTTCTGAAACTGGGAAAAGCAAACAATGATCCGGGAAAATAAATGTCTTCCTGGAGTTAACAATTTCCCTTGCAGGGACAGAGAAGGGAGAGGAGAATTTGAATTTGAATGTGCCCCCCTCCACACACACACATGCATATGCACCTCCTGCCAAAAGATGCATCTGGTTCTATAAAAATCCCAGATCCTTTTGCATGAATGCAATCTGAAGTCATAGGTTTGCATAAGAACCAAATCCTCAGCCAGAGGGCTGTGAAGTATCTGTCAGCTCATCAGCTGGATACATACAGAGCGAGCTATTTAGAGCTGATGTTGCTACTTGGAAGACAGGGACTTGGTTATCTTTTTACTTCTGTGCACCTGTGTCCTATCTTGCTTATTTTTAATGCTTCTACTTGCTTCTACCTTGCCTTGTTTGAGCTAAGGGCAACTTCAAAGTAAGGAGTTAACATCTGAATGCTCTAATCCTTGCATGCAGCAAACCTTTACCTAGTGATAGCAAGGCAGTACAGTGCTGAGGTGCTATCTTGTGAGCTATATGCTGGAGGGCCTTACATGGAAGGAGAGCCCAATGAGAGTCAGGAGAGAATTAGTGAGCAAAGCCAAGGGTAGTGCATCTGACCCATCAGACTAGCAATCTGCTGGGAGGTAGGTTGGGAAAGGTCTGCTTTTATGAAGGAAGCAACTGCAGCACAAGAAGAGCCATATGAAATAATACTAGATGAGATTCACCAGAACCTCCCTTTCTTGTCTCAGGTGATACATGCTCTGCTTTCATTTCTGGTTCAAGCAAACTACAGTTTTTGTACAAAAATTCAGGTAAAACAATGCAGGTTAAGCAAATACTTTCAGAAAATCATAGTGCACACTTGACCAAATCATTCTGCAAATAACCACCTTTGTAACAGAGTACAACTCTCTACCCTTTAAAACAATGAAAGGAAGAAAATAAACGACGCTTTTGGTCTCATTGTCTCTAGTTCATGTGCAAGTCTTTACCAACTATCAGTAAGTTACTCAGAAGAGATACTGCAATGCCTGCAATGCCAGTGCCATCAGAATCTTCCTAAATGCAGGTGCTGGCCAGCAAACTTGAAATTAAATCCCGCTGTGATGTTCTTTTTCCTATTCCACTGAAACAAATGGGGTTGTTGTTCATTGCTGACTCCTTCGCAAAATGTGGTCTGTGACGGTGATCTTGGAAACACGTCTGTGGGGTGAGTTCTCCTGTTCCTGCTCTGAAGTGCTCTAGCAGATTAAAAACAGTGGGATGGAGAAGGAGAGGTTGCTGAGCAGTTAATGGCACTAGAATGGAGAGATTGCATGTTGTGATGAGCATTGCCATAGTTTGTGACCTTGCCTGGTGCATGCGGTGCTGATTATACCAAAAGATCGAGCAGATGTGAAGGAAAATTGAGTTTCATCTCCTCCCAGCTATCACAGACCCTCTCTTTGGTATGTGGAGGATTATGATACTTTAGCAAAATAATGTATATATCTGTGTGTGGCTGCAATAATGATGGATTTTTTCCCCAACCAGAGTAACTGTGATTGATGCAGCTGGCTGCAACCTATAACAAAAACTAAGGTTAATTGAAGCCAAGGGCACAGCAGTCCTTAAGTAGCGTTATTCTGTGGTGCACTCATGTTCTGTCATTAATTTTCCTATTTGTTTGACTTTACAAAAATATATAGAAAAAAAATTTAAAAGAATAGAAGAAAGAGCTCAATTATACCTCTTACAAGGTAGTATTGAGGATGGGGAGGAGCTGAATCACCCAAGTGCTTGATGACATTATGCTTCTGTACAGCAGAACGCCTCCAGGTAACTGGAGAGCATACTGTGCAGTGGCATTTGCTACATCTGTGCTCTTCTGTCTCTTCTAGCTGGTACATTAAAATATTGAGCATCATAACACTTCCAGGCCACAGCTATTTTATTGCAACAAACTTCAACTCGAGTCAGAATTTGAACTCCTGAAGCACTGAAAAATATATGGAATATATTTTTTTGAACAAAAGCATGGACTAGAGCCGTTGTGCTGTGTAAGAATGAACACATGGCACATCTAGTCTGCACTTCTCTTCTCTGAAGGTGGTCAGCATTGAGAGGAATAGTCAAAGATTCCAGCAATAGACTGATATGGGAATAATCTGCTTTCCATGTGGAGATCCTAATCTGGTAGAGTTAGAGACAGCTTTGAACTCATAAAAGCTGATGTATTATGAACTCCAAAAGCAGTCGTGGGGACCCTGGGGCATTCTCATTCACAGTCTGCTGTTCATGACCACACAGATGTCCCATTCCCTTTTGGACATTAGTGAAGTTGAATTTGGCAGGATTATGTACTGCAGTGGTTCCTCTGGTACATATTTGTGTTACATAAAAAAACCCCACCACATTTCCTATCATCTGTACTGCAAAGCAGCCGTAAGAGTGGAAGGTGGCAGGAATTTCAACAATGATGTAAATGAGAACTGATTAAACACAGATATCTGACAAATGGTGTTTGTCTCTACTGATCCCACCATGTTGCATAAATATGCAAGACAAGTCAAGCCCATACAACATGTGAAATATTACATACTTGTCAGAACACTCCAAACAAAAGCCTAATAGCCTACTCCCTCCCCTTCCAACAAACAATGCAGTATAAGAACTTTTGCTTTATTATAAAAGTCAACAAGTCAAAAATTATTCACATTCTTGTATAAAACTGATTTGCAGAAGGTTTTGTTGGAATGAATGTTGACTGTCAGTACATGACTTTATTAGGATGTATATAAAAGAGCTTTCATTATAATGTAGTATTAGTGACACAAACTAAATTCAGATTAGAGGGAAAATGAGGTACTATGATCCACCTGAATTGATACCCTAACTTCTAATACCTTTGCAAGATTTTAAGGCAAACAATAGCATGCCAGGTGCAAAACATACCACCCAATTCATTCAATGAGGACAGCCAAATTACGATATTTGGCCATCAAAAAATAAATGCGTACATCAAGAAAACTGACAAGTGTCTCTGTACTGCCTACAAGTAACTCCGTATGTGTACTTTTTCACACTTGCACCATTATAACATATTGCAAGCGCGTGAGAGAGAAGAGGAAATGGGAGCGGGGGCAGGATTCCTGCATGTTACAGATACTGCTAACAGCTTCTTTTTTAGTCTTTCCCTAAACCCTTCTGGTTGCTGTATTTCATACATTAGAAAATTTCAAGATCCTTCCCTTGTTATCACTTTTTCTAACAGCTCTGTGTGCCCTGACGAAACTATTTTTTTGGACATATTAGTGCTCTTAAATATGTATTTTGATATGTCTCTTTTGGCTCAACTGCAGCACGAAACTGTAGCCATAGTGGAAAATAAGGACTTTAAACTTTTCCAGACTTTTGCAAACAGCTAGACTTCTGAAGAAGAGGAATTATTATTGCTTTTGAACTAAGCCTTTTTTGGGAAAGGTGAAGCCCTGCCACTATGTCCAGTGTTGCATAGAAGTCTATTGGGCGAGCAGTAAAGTGTCATTTTCAATCTAGCTAATAAGCAATGGAAAAGCCGGCAAGTAAAATTCAAGCTCCTGAAAATGATTTCTGAATATATTTCATATTCATAACTTTAGTTATTCATTAAAAGAAAACCAGAATGACTGACCAGATCAAAATCCTTTTCACTGGGCCCCACAATGTAATAAAGTCTGTGGTGAATTTTTTAGTGGAAATGTAGCAAGAAAGTAGGAAAAGCATAGGCTGAGGCAATGCATTCTTTGGCTGTTATTGTCATGCATTACAGACAGTAGAACGATGTTCATGTGTCTTGTGAGTCTATATATCATATGGGGATATATTGACAAGGACATAAGATTGGGGCAGTACATTGTAACAGTGAGCAAGATCTTGCTTTTGGCCGGTATCAGACAAAACTATCTTATCAGGCATTTTTCAGCTCATCAGTATGACGTTACATGATCCAGCAGAAACCATATGGTACAAACTCCTACACAGTTGCAAAGCACTGAGGCTTTAAAATGAATGCCACCAATCTTTTTGCCAATGCTTTGTACTTCTAGACAGGATTACAAAGTTAGCATTGCACAAAAACAGCACAGGGGAGCTTGACTCATTCCAAGCTGTGGCTTAAGAGCAGCCTGGGGAGCAGAGGTAAGGTTAAAGGTGGTTTTAAGCCATCTTTATGTACTACTAGTCCTCTGTCAGTTTCTGTCAGATCAAACCCTTGATCTCTTCTTTTGCTTTATTGCAATGTTTTGCCATTTTTAAACTGCTTCTGCATCTTATACTTCAGGTCTCAGGTGGGTTACAGGACGTAGTGAAGGGTGAAGTGTATCGTTGCACTCCTGCAAGCTAGATGTCTATTATGTGGAGGCTTGTGGTTACGGGAGAGTTAGACTCAGTGTCCCAAATGATTCCTTCTAGTGCTATGTTCCCAGGAAATTCAGAAAGAAATATTTAAAGTAGCCTGAAGGCTATTTTAAGTTGCACCAGCTGCTAAACACAACAGGGATTCAACAGGGTGGTAAAGGACATTTTAGACCAAGTCCTGACTTACACTTTCTGCAGTGAGTATAATACAGAAACTGCTAGGAAAGCTCTTCACAGTCTGCGAGTTCACCTGTTTGGGGATAAGCTTTTCAGGGCTGAGTGAGGGCAGATTTATACTAGAGGAGTGGTGCCAATCTGCACTAATGCTGGGTCTGACTGTGGAAAGAGAATAACAATAGCAGAATTATTTAAGGCCAAAGATTGATATTTGAGACCTAGCTGGCTGGATGCTCGGCTTTTGGGGATTTGATTTTTCATTCATTAAACCAGTAAGTCATTTTCAGTCCCCGTTTATGCAACTCAATTGCATGAGTGCTTTACCAAGCCATTAAAGGAACCACCTTATAGAAACAGATAGATAGGCAAAATTGTGTCCATATTACTGCACTATGACTCTGATCACAGGCATAATGTACTAAGGATGATATAAAGCTCCTTCAGGGCTCTCGCTGGGGCTAGTAAAAAGTAAAGAAAAGATAGGATGTTTAAGGGAAAACCTAAGCTCTGTGCTTTCACATGTGATTCAAAAGCTGGTGTTCTGAAATGATACTAGCTGGGTATAAATTGAAGCTGCAAGACTCTGTAGCATGTCCAGACAAAAGCATGCTGCCTTGTTATATGTATGAAAAGAAGGATACTGAAAAACTTGAGGAAAGATTTCATGCTATCAGACCTTGTGACTTCTTATGCTTTCTATCTTGGTGAATTTTTGTGCTTGCCAGAAAAAAAAAATAAATATTTATCCTCCAAGGCCTGCACGTGCTAATATGGATGGTGGTGAGGGGCCAAAACCACCCTCTCACTCCACATGGAGGGCAGAGGCTGAGCCGGTATGCAGACTGTAGTCTGATGATACAGGTATCTGCAGGGCTTTGACCAAAAGATCAGTCACAGCAGCTAAGTTGAAAGTCTTTGCCCCCACAGCTAACCACAGAGAAGTCTACATGGGCACAGTCCTCAGCCACTCTGGTTCAAAGTCTGCACTTAATTTATACATCCATAGAGACCGGTTTAAGGCCGGGCTTCTTTGCACCAAAATATGGTGCTCTAGGAATACTAACTGCTGGAAGGTAGCACAGCATGACGACATCCAGCTAGTGTCACAAACCTTTTATACCATTTCCACAGCACCATTCTGTCCAGGATCAAATGCCTCCCCTGTGAATGCTCAGTGGAAAGATACAGTATTATTAGCCCTCACACCATGCCCGTGGGTAGCCTTTGCTGAGTTTACTCTGTCTATGTGGCAGGACAACACAGCCCTCCTTCATGAAGGCTCTTCTGTCAAGGGACATGACCTGCTTACAACTGCTGTGCATCCAAAGTCCCACTGGGTCACCCCAAAGGTCTGCAGTGCCCGGGACCTCTTGGGGTCACTCCAGGCTGGAAATGAGCCACAACCCAAAGGGACGACTCAGGCCACCAAAGTCTGATTACCCTACTCTCTGGAGAAATTTATTCCACCTTCTTCATGGCTCAAGGCAAAAACCTTGCACAAGTAGACTCTGAAAATAGTGAAATAAAGGTTGTGCTTTTTTGTTTTGGTCTGGGTTTTTTTATAATCAAAAGCAGCGCCACAATGTCAGTTTCAATGACTCCTGTTTGTATTTGATGGCACGGCACAATTTCTAGTGGACTTGTGCAAGCTTACTGGGCAGGAGGTGCAGGGAAGCCTGACCCGGAGGCGGCCGCAGCCCCCGACCCCGCTCCGCTCTGCTCCCGATCCCGGCCCCGTTCCCGGCCCCGGCCGCCACGCGGGGGAGCTCCAGGCTTTGCAGAGCGCCGCCGGCCCAGGACTAAAGTTGTCCCCAGATTCGGTCCAGTGACACTTGAAAAAAAATGAAATCGGTGCTTTGATGGGATGTGTAGCTCGGAAAATAGCTTAAGGGAAGAAGGGAAAGGACTGGTAATCTTCGAAAAATAACAAACCCAAACCAAAGCATCTCCTTCACTGGTACTCATTGTAAACCACAAATGGCTAATCCTTTCACTGTTTCCTAGTAAAGTATTTAAATGCAACCAAAAAAAAAAAAAAAGGGGGGGGGGGGGGGGGGGAGGGAAGTTTAGCATTTTAAACAGCTCAGCTGGAAGCACAGACATTACCATGAAGTGAAATAGTTATAGGAGCTTAATACAGTTTAAGATCATTATTTTCTCTGCCATAAGACACCAAGGCCAAATAACTATTTCCAATTAAGTAGCCTAAAACAAAACAGCAAGCAGCAAGAAATAGTGATAGATATGACTGGACTGTGGAGTGAAAAAAGATTGACCATGAATGTGAGGAAAATAATTTTCGGATAGTAAAAATTAAAACTACTATAGAATGAAAAGGCAACAATTGGATAAGAAAATGAGAAAGGAAAATCATATTCAGAATTGAAATTAGCAAATACTGTTCTTTTCAAATCTTATCCATTAAATGCAAAGCCTTTTGTTTGTCTAGATATACATCATATTCCATTACAAAACTCTGCTACACAATGCATAGTGGAATGCATCCCTCCCCACTCATCTGCCAAATTCCAACCTTCAGTCAGTTTTCTGTGAGATTTCTATACAGAACAAAGTTAAACATATGCAGTGAGAGAAACATATTCAGTTTTGTCTTTGAAAGACCCCAAAAATGTCTAATCAGGATGTCACCAGGCTGTGACTATATGTGTTTTATTGCTTTGGATTTTTTAAACTTATTTTTATCATGCTTAACATTTTTGGCATCTAAACAGATGACACTGGAGTTGGCAGTTGTATCTCATTGTCTGAATGGGGGAGAGAGTTAAAATTTCCCTGAAAAGGATGAGGTAATGTTTACAGATTCATAACCAGGCTGTTGCTTGTGCTGTTGTTTGTTCTTCAAGGTTGGGTTAACAGTCTAACTGCCATGGTGACTCTCTGGAAACATAGGAATGCAGAACAGCACTTTAGCAACTCAGTAAGACAGAAGAAACCTTGTGTTACGGGCTACTTCATAGGGAGTTGAAAACTTTCGGAAGAAATCCTGCAATCCCAGAGGCTGCATTTATTTTCACATTGATGATTTATGATGACAATTTTCTCACACTTGGTAATGACACCTCAGGTAAACTGTCTCGCTCACAATACAGAGCTTGGCCACAATGGGGAGAAAAAGTGCACTGCAGTGTCACAGGTAGAACCTGACAAAAATCTTAAGACCCTCTGATACTTTTGGGTGCTAAAAAAGCACACTCAGAGTGGCTTTCCAAATGACAAATGTTTTCCTGTGAGCCCAGGATGAATATATACATCAGCAGTTATTTTTCAACTGTCATTTCTTACACTTCAGCCGACTGAGTTATGTGCTCTGGGACAGTATCTTGAAGAGACCTAAAAAAGTGCGGGTATAAGCTACATTGTAATGATCTTCCTTAAGATCATTGCATGTAATTATTAGATCTTCCTTAAACATCTGAATAATAAACAAGTGGCCACACACAAAAGTGCTTAAGTCTATCCGTGTCTCTAAAAACTTATCTGTGCATACGTATTTTCATGATTGGGCTCATCTGCTCTGACCTGTGACCACAAGAGCACACTTTTCATTTTAGATTAAATTAATTTTATATATATATAAATATATATATAAATATATATATATATTGGTACTTGTAACTGTCCTTTATCCAACATCCTGATAGCTTTGTCTTGCTATTACAAAAAGAAGCACTCACTTTAATTGCAATTTAGTGTGAAAAATTTAACCAGCTCCAGCAATGAAAGAGATTTGCATTGACCTCACGCTCATATTTAACAGCACTGGGGAGTTCTCTCTCACAGGCTCCTATTCTGGTTCAAAACTGGGATAAAGCATTGCACAGCGCTTGCTGCCTGCCATCCTATTTCCTATGGAGTCACGCTCTTTCTCTGCGGCACTTGTAAGGCATGCCTACAGGGCTGTGCAGCCCAGTGCAATGCAGAGAGAGAGAGAGCCCCTAGCCCTCCCAGGCATTGGCAGCAGTCCTGCGGTTCCAGCACAATACTGCATCTTGCCTCATCCATCCTGACGACGGGCAGAGTTAACCAGCCTGGACGCAGCACAGAACTGGTGCAGCTCAGCTGTTGTTGTGTGATCTCTGCCTGGCACTGGATTCAACTCTTGCGTGGGTATCAGTGGGGTCTGGGACCTGCAGCACAGCACTGAACCCTTTCATAAAGATGTTCTTAGCACTTTGGTATCAAAATCAACTGCACCACTATCAAACACTGCCTGGGAGAGACATCTGCTATTTAAATGCGTTATAGCGGATGAAAGAAACTGAAACATAAAACCCAAACACTTCCATTTTTCCTAATATAATCAGTAGTTTTAAGCAGTTTATCTGCTTATTAATAGGAAGGTTTTAAAACATTTTGCTGGAGCTGACATTCTTTAATTATAACATTCACACTGCTGAATATGCAGTCACACCAGCAGAAGCTCCATTGTGAGAGAAGACACAGATTCAATCTGCTTCTTTCTCTGATTTTTTCTGACTTGGTTGTATTTTTCCATTCATCATTATTTTTTTGTTTGCTTCTCATATTTCTTCTTAAATGTCTGTTTTTCTTCCTTTTACTCTGTCATTCCACTTGAAACACCAGGATTAGCATGCAGATGTTTTTTTTTTTTTTTAATCAAAGATTTATATATTTTTTTATCATTCCCATTTTCCACAATCCTTTGGGTAGCTGGGGATATTTTGTTTGGTTTTGACTCTGTCTCGCTGTTTTTTTTGTCCCCTGTTAAATCTGTTTTCCTAGTCTGAGTAACCTTCTGTTACTGTTAACCTTCTGTTTGCTATTTTTCTTAAAACAACATTTTAGAAAATTAACTATTTCTTCTAGTTAAATAGACCATGGTCTATACTAGCTATGCCAATAATCTAATGTTTTGCATATTTTTAGCACTTTGCTAGCCATGAAAGCTTAGGTCAAAGAGGTATTGTTTTAGGAAGGTTTTGTCAAAAAAAAAAAAAAAAAAACCAACCCAAAAAACGGAAGAGGTAAGTTTTTATCATGTCTGTTATCTATTGTAAAATTGTGCTGTAATACCTTTAAAAATTGCTTTTAGATTTCAGCTAAGTTACAGGATTTACTGAACACAGAGTAGGTGGATGACAAAAGTAATCACAATCCTTGTCAATAAGAAAGGATCAACTTTCATTTATTTATTTATTTATTTATTTATTAAAGAATAATGACCTCCTTAAATGAGCACCAGTTGTGATTTTTGCTATCATGTCATCTTCAGGCTAACTTTCACAGGAGTTGAATTACGCTTAATTGTTACAATGCTGAGAGAAGAAAAAGATGTTCAGCAGCTTAGCCCAAGGAAACTGACATCAAATGCCACTTCAGTAACAACAAGCAGAAAGAATCCAACCCAGCTGGTTACCATCCATGAAACTGGCAACATCCACCTTCATTAAATCTATATTATAAACTCTGAAATGGTTCAGAAATGCCTTCTCTCTCTCATTAGGACAGGTATTCAATGGATTTTACAGGGCTGGTATTTCCATATAAGTTTTTAACATCAAGAAACTAAAGTTGGAAGGGGGAGGATGTTCTTCCATAACCCTGAACACTGCCCGTAACTGTTGCCATCATTACCCTTCAGTGGCTTTTTTTAAGAACTTCCACGCCTGAAGGACCTGCGGAGAGGGAAGCTCACCTATATGCCATCTGTTACAGGGAAAAGCAGAACTGCCTTCAGTGATGTGTGCTGGGCAAGCTAAGAAATACCATGAACTTCAGTTGTTAGGGATCTTAGCCAAGTCAGAAGAACGGCCTGCTCATTTCCAAAGTTCATTTAATGCCTAAAACTCGGTTGGTTAATACTTCTCTTTCAGCCAGAATGAGGCGATTGTCCCCTGGTGGGCAATGGCTATTGCATGACCATGTCCTGCACCCCCAAGGAGCAGCTCCCAGGCAGCTCCTGGGGAGAGGTCAGTTCGGCAGAGAGAAAACACAACTCACACAATTTAGTTGCCTTTTAAAAAGAATCTGCCACCACTTCTTTCTTGCAGCATACTTAATTCCTGAAAAGGATCATTGGCTGAAATTAAAAAACAAGACATCATTGATATGTCAATTATCCCTTGAAAGTTTTTCTACAAATAAGTAAATGCAAAAATCCATGAATGATGTTTTTCCCTTTTCTTTGTTGCTAAACACTTCACGAAAATGGGATTTTTTTTTTTTTTAAAAACGAGATATCTATTTTAAAACAAACGACCTTTTCTTCCACAAGATAAAGGAGATTAAGTATTACCTGTAGCTATAATCAGGTTAATATTACAAACCTGTTTTTTCCCTGATATCCTATTTCTTTTTGCTAAAGTAATTATTTTTTTTGTGACATCACATACTTTAAGGAGAAAGCACAAGATGATTCTGCTCCAGCAGTACAAGCAGTAAAGAGAGGATTTTTCCCTCTTGTTCTTCAGTATGCTGCTGAAAATACTCTGGTGGTTAGTCAGCTTTCTTTAAACTTGTGGCAGTTAAAAAGCATTTTCCCAACCCTTCTTCTGTGTCCTATCATGAATAGACAAAGGCAGAATTTCCGGTAGCCCTGCAGCCTCTTTGCACTGATGCAGATGAAGCAGAGGCAGCACAGGCGAGGTATAAACCTCTCCTGAAAGAGAAGTAGGTGTCTGTGTGGAAGTCTAGATGTGTGCTATGAGGTGCATGAGGTTACAGCAGGATTAACCTAAAACTGCCTCCTTGTATCTTGTTATCTAGTGATTTCTTATCCCAGCACAGCAGTTTATTACAGTAAGGACACAATTTAGCATCTCTTTGAACATGCCATTATTACTGAACATATAGTAATTAGTTCCTGCTTGTGAAGCAGGTGGACCTAAAGGAACATGTAAGTGTTAATTGTTACATTCATTATCATTCACCTTTACTTAATACTTTTCCATTTTATTTAACCACCTGTGACCAAGGCATCTTCTTATCTTTGGCCAGACTGTACATGGGTGAGCCAGTGAGACTACAGGAACAGAGACATGAAGTCCTGAAATCTGTTTTGTACCAGAAATTTGAGGGTCAATTTTGCTGGTATAGGTACTAACTTATTGGTTAGTAAGTCGATAATAAATTATTGCAATTAAATTAACTGTATTGCCAACCTCAAGGCTCCAAATAAATCCTAAATTGAACTGACTTAAAAATAACTTAAGATTGTTTTTGTTTTGTTTGGGGGGGGGGGGGAGGGAGGGGTTTACCTTGGTAGACTTCAGGTTTTCAAGGCTTTTTTAACATGCAAAAGCTAGCAATTCTACTTTTCTTAGTGATAATTAAAATCCCTGTATTATAACATCTTAACCTTAACAAGACAGAGCTTTAAGGAATATGAATGCTAAGAGTGAGGAAGAAATGACATGCAGTGTATTTTGACATTAAATAAACATCACAAAAAACTAAGCTATAAGGCTGTGATACATTGCTACTAGTCACATAAACTGAGAAGAATTTCATTAAAACCAACAGGTAGAAACTCAGCCTCCCAAACTCACAGAAGTCCATGGAAAATTTTGCCAAAATCTCCAGTGGAGAGGGAAGACCAATAATCCAATCTAAATAAGAGCAAATCTAGGTCCTGTAATTTGACCAGACAGCTTAAATGACAGAAAACAGGGTCATGTCCTCAGCTGTTATAAATTTCATTTGGATTTACTTTTCTCTTGGAAGAACATTGATTTGCCTGTCTGATGAACTGAAACATAAGGCTAAACTTTAGGTCTAACTTAGATTTAAGTGGAAGAAAATAGTGTCTGCATGGGACAAACAGCTACATGCATTTTAGATGCATATACATCCATTTGTGTAAGGGCAAAATCTGTTCTATTTATGAATGCATGCCATATGGCCTGGTTTTGCATGCTTGTGCTTCTGTTAAGGTGCATGTCTACAGCGCACGAGTACCCAGAGAATCTTCAAACCCCAGTGTCCAGGTCTGCAAACTCCTAGTCAAGTGACTCACCACTGCCCTCTTGAATAATTTTTCTATTCTAAATTTGCAAATTATCTACTCTGGGGTACAAAGACCTTAAAAGGAAGTGATAAAAAACACTTTGTAAGAATTTCAAACTCAGCTGAGTAAGGATTATTCATGAAAGGAAGGGCCCTGACAAACATCGAGTTACCCAGTTCCTTCTTAAAAACTTGCCTCTAATGGCTGGTTGCAAAACTGTGAGTGCCTTTTGTCCCCCATACCCTATTCCCCCTCCATCATAGGAGATATTGCAAGTTTTAAGATTAAAACTAAGGCCACAGAACAGAAAATGGATAAACAGCAGCAGAGTTTATTCAGCCCACCTCATCAAGCAGCCTAGATCTTATTTAGCAGTGCTGGCCTCCATGCCACTTCTGCTACTGGTTCAAAAGCCAGTGCCACTGAAGTTCTGGACAGATAACGCTATTAAGACAACCCTCTACTACTTCATTTTTCTGTATGGAAGTGAATGGAAATACCAGTTTTGCCTACACAGTCCTCTGAAGAGCCATTAGGTCTTTCACCTAATGGTGCTTTTGATGGCTGCCATCTGTTCTAGCTGTGGTTTGAGTAGAGGCATTGAAGATAGAGGACTTTCAAAAGCCTGTTTGCTTGGCAGTCCCCTGAGGAATACCAGCTATGTTGGAATCAGCATACTGAAAGATGTGTGATACCAACCAGCAAGACAGGTGCTCTCAATGTCAGAGCAATAGTTTATTGAAACAGAAACGCATGTGAGGGTGAGCTGGGAAGCGAAAATGAAAAATTTCTCTTGTGAGGACTTTTAAACACTCTTACTGAACTGTCTTGTCCAAGTAGAGTTAGTTAAGAGTTTTTGGAGAGTGTTCTGTTCTGTTGCCAGATATTCCTCCCCCAGAGTCATTAACCAATCCATTGTATTGTGGGGAAAAGATAAATGCTGAGTCTCTCTTCCTTCTTGAAATAAAGGGAATTAAAAAAAAAAAAAATCGTATTCTTAATAAATTCTCACAATTTTACATTTCTTTCCTTGGCAGTTCCATGTATCTTTCCAGTGCCAGTGGCCTGAATAGTAACGGTATAGCATGAACCAGGTTGTCACACACTACTCGTCTTGAGCAGCAGTCAGGTTAAAGTGCTCACTCCTCTGTCCAAAAGAACTGGGTTTGTTATTTTAACCTTTTACATTGGAGTTGGTTTGTTGTTTTTTTGGTTTTTGTTTTTTTTTTTTTTTTTCTGATAGAGAAAAGAATCCCGCAGACAACCAAAATACACTTTCTGGTGTGAGAAGCAACCTCTTTTTCCCTCTTTGCATAAGGCTTTTAAAGAGATCATTTCTACAGAAACTAGGGCTCTGCTTCCTGTCTGATGCAGTGCCCCATGCTTCTGACTTTGCATGAAAAGGGTTAGAGCTGAGAAAGCAAAGCTGAATATTTATATTACAAGGTATGTGAGTCGTGCCTAGAGACAAGCAGCCAGAACTGCAGAAGGCTTTCAGTGTGTAGGTATACACCCCTTTCTGCACGGTGGATAACAACCAGAAGGCTGCCTCTGTCAAAAAGTACTCCCTCTCTTTGGCATCCTCTCAGTCAGGAACAAACAACGCATAGCCCAAATGCTCCAAAGCATCCTCTGTTTTGCAGTAGCAGAGACCTGTTCATCATCTGGTAAAGGCGATGACAGTTCCTTAAAGTTACTGGAATTACACATGGATGTACTCCAGTTAAGAACTTGGCCCACATTCTTTATTTTTTTCTTTTTCATTTTTTTTTTCCGCTTCTTAATGCATTAGCAGATGGCAAATATGCACTGAACACAGAGAAACTACTGGTTTTTGAGGGCAATGGTTGCTTGCAATGCTAATTTGGGACTTTCTGTTTATGCAAGTTAAACTGGAGGGACACATTTCAGAGCTGGGTTGAAGCAGCAGAAAGACTCAAGCAGAGCTGAGTACCAGTAACCGTTTAAAGCTGGGGTGTGGGGATGCAGGGCTAGGTGTCTGCTTGTTCTGAAGAGATTCAGAAAATAAGGCAGGAGCAGATGTTGAGAGATCACAACTTCATGCATGTGCTTCATTCAGTCATATCAAGATGAGGCCAGCTGCACAATGTGGATCTCAGTTCAGGCTCCAAACACCTTCACCTTGTGAAGGTATTTGGCTTCACAGTTTGGACTCAGGCCAGCTGACACTACTGCAAGCTGGTATCCACATGTTCTCCTGGAAATGACCTCCATGAGAAAATTTTAGTGCATTGGTGTGTTGTGGAACTCAACTAGTAATAAGCATCCAAAAGCAGAGGTTTAGAGATGTGTACAAACCAGGTGTTGACAGATGTTTTTCATCTAGCAGTTCTTTTGACACATACCCCATGTATCTGCAAACTTTGGAGTGCTATTGGAGACTCATGTGGAACAAAGCCAATGTTTCCCACAAAACATAACCTTGCTGCACAAAGCAATCCAGGATCACCATAAAATACCTACTAACCAAGGCTGAACAGGTTATATATAACAAGGCACTAGTTAGTGCCTAGTTCAGACTATGCAGCCACAGAAAAGGAATAAAATGAAAAACAAAGCAAAGCAGAGGACATTTTCTTGGCAAGAGTCCTACCCACAAATACAGTGGAAAGATGTGTGACACTGTGTGCAGAATTCACCCTGAAGACCACTGAAGGCACATATTATGGTCCCCACTGACCTCCAGCAGATTCCAGTGGCTGGTTTAGACCTCACTTTATTTCTTCTACTCTCTTTAAAGAAGTGTGATATTCTTATGTTAGGCCTGATACCATGCGGTGTTGTTCCTCCACATAAAATATTCTGGTGCATTATGATCATTATGATCAGATTATTTTTTTTTTTTAAATTTCTGATTCATTTAAGAGACCCAAAAACCCATCATGAGTGAAAATCACGTTGGCCCCACCTGAAAAGTCTGTACACAGAAGACTAAAATTATTCCAGTGGTTACAGAATGAATCATAACATAGTAGGCATTCAGCTATTTTTTTTTAATAAGTGTGCTTTAATTGGGCAAAAGCGTAGCTTACATGTTTAACTTACACATCTATTACAGGGTAAAACTCACTTAACCGCTCTGTCCTAATATGATTTCCTGCAAAGTTAGCCGCATTTTGGTCAAGTAATCCCACAGACAAGACTGATTTCTCTGAGCGTATTTGCCAGCTGGGACTCTATTAGGTTAGAGCACCACTTCACACAATTAGGACCCGTAGGCACTGATGTTATACAAATAAATAATAATATGTTGCTATAGAATAGTTTTTATAAATAATTCATCGAACAGGTTAAGTATGAACTATTTGCTCACACTGTTGTTTGCTGTGTCACTGGCCACAGAAGCACCATGATATCGCTCCTCCTCTCTGGCTACACGGCTAAAGAATTTTTAACAGGAGAATGAGGAGACAGTGGGGGGAGCTGGCTGTTTTCAGTTCCTGAGCATGTCCACTATTGATAATTTATTCATGCATTTTCTTCTGCTTGCTTGTTCCAGTTTTTCAGGTTGTGTTTATCATTGGAGGTCCCTGGAAGTCAATGGAATAATATTCATTTGTCCTCTTTGACTGAGAATGTGACTGGATAAAATTTCAGTCGAAACTCAAGAATGAAATAGAAACCTTGAGTGTTGTTAATCCAGAATTTAAGGGCCTTATTCCTCGCAGGTACTGCTCAGCCCCTGAATCAGCACAATCTTTTGAACATTTGCTTAAATCCTACTGACAATAATGGCCCACAAGCATACGCCAAACACAAGTGCCACAAGAAAATATTCTGACTGCAATTCTCAGAGTTCTTCTAACAGCAGATTCTTAAAATATGAATGCAGCCCTAAAACTAAAATTCACTTTATCACACCCAGAAAAGCCAGGAAAATGAGAAATTTTCCTCTGAATGTGTTAATGCTCTTTTTTGCTTTGAAGAACCAGCAGTTTTCAGATTATGGCTCTAGTATTTTAAAACTTAAAGCCCTCGAGTCCAAGACAAAAACTAAGCTATGGATTAAAAGAAAAGCCATGGAGACATTGAGAGTTCAAATAAAGCAATGAAGATGCTTAAATATCAGCATTTCTTTTGAGCCTTTTAGTGTCTTAGAGACTAGAGAAGCTCAAGAAGACAAAAATAATGTCTCCCTTGCCATGAGCCAGTGGAGCTCATAGCCCCCGGCCAACAATCTATTCCCTCAGCTCTACAGGCTATGACCACCACATCCAACCCCTGGTGAAATGAGTTAAATCCACTGAAGGGCATCAGAAATGGAAATACAGAGGGGAAAAGAAAAAAAGAAAATATGCATACAATTTTCTGAAACAGCTGAACTTGCAGAAGACAAAGTCAAGGGGAAGCATCAGGTCAATTTGAAAATAGATAACAGAGCACGCTATTGTTATTACATTCTATTTCAATAATAATAATAATGATGATAATAATAATAATAGCTTTGCCAAAAGTGGAATAAATTCCAACCTGTTCCACTAAGCTTCAAGGGTTTTGGTCTGATTTCGTACTCAGGAGAGTGAGCTAAATTTGGCCAGCAGGCTTACTGGTATCTGCTCCCCCCCCTCTTCCCACTGGTAGCATGCTCTTTCCTGGGCTGCCCCTGTTATTGCAAAAAGCAACAGTTCTTGCTCCCTTGCTTCACAGAATATAGAAGCAGAACTACCCCCTGCCACCTCTCCTAGGAGAGGCTGCCTAGCAGTAACCTAATAAGCAGGGCTGGGAGGCTTTTAGGAAAACATTGCTGAGATAGAGATGGGACTAATCACACAAAGTAAATGTCAGAAAGGAAAATTCCATTCTGGGAAGGTACACCAGTCAAACCTTGATGATGTACGCCTGGATTTCATTCTCTAAAGTAATGTTAGCTAGACAACATTCAGCTCCTGGTCATGCAGATCTCAGCCTGGCTCTGCCACGTGCTGATCACTCTCCATCCCGAAGGACTTTGGGGACAGAGAAAAGCAACTGAGCCCAGCAAGAGGCAAAAGCCATCATTTTGCAGGATCAAGGCTATCACATAACGCAAGAGGCCAGTTTTCCCTCTGACACGTGTGAGGGGATGGGTTACTAAAGGATCAGTACAACAAACTGGTGCCTTCAGTGTTCACATAAGCAGTATTTTGGAGGCAGCAATACTAATAACAGTAAATAATGAAAATATAAACCTGAGTATGGTTTCTCTTAGATGCAAATTAAGATTTAAATATAAAAATTATAGGCTTCTGCTAATCCTTCTTAGGAAGTCATAAATTGTTAATCAGACCTTAGGCGGTGTTGTTTAATACCAACTTTAATAAAATAGCTGCCTGAAGCAGAAAGACAGTTGGGATCCTGACTCTAAAACTTTGGTAGCCTTATCCACATTTTTGTAGCCTGAGGCTTTTACACTACTATTGATACCAGCTCCTTTGAAATATGCTCATTTTTTAGGCTGCTAAATTATTAAATACCTTATTAGTAGAAAGATTAGATGGAAGAAAAGTCATCTCTGTATGATGGAAAATGGATTGGAAGAGGAAGGGAAAGTTGAGGGAATATTTACATACAAGATACAGCTCTGTTGTTGATATGCAGAGGTAATCTATAATCCATAATTTATTTAAGAAATGAACCCATCAAATTACATCACAATGCATGACAAATTGCTACTGTTTAGCTATCCTACAATAAATTACATGGAAACATTCCTGTCAAGAGAAAAAAAAAAACTTGTTTGAGGCTAAAAAAGCAATGTCACTACAAGGTTATTTTCCCTGTTGTTCTACGGGATTTGTCTATCACACAAAATGTCTTACATTTTCATCATATGCTTTGATGGGGGTATCAAAATTTCCCTTGTATGGGATAACCACAAAGTCTGCAAAATTATAAATGCTTTGAAAAATTGCAAGAAAAGTGGAAAGGAAGAAAAAGAAGAAAATGTTTCTTCCCTATTATTCCTTAATAATATTTGTCAGTCAGGTAAGCAGATCTTTAGACTAAAAGAATAAGAAGTCATTTCCTCAAGTGCAATACATTTTCACTGTCTGTCCAGAGCAGCTTGTTAGCATGCTAATTGTTTAGTTTAAAATGCAACACAAAGCACAGTTACTACTTTGAAGTGCTTATGATGTCATGGATATTAGCGTATTTTTCTTAATTACACAACAGGACAATCTTTCCCACTTCAACCTACAATTTCTGTTGCTCTGATTGGTTTCTCTAACTAGCCAGAATAATCATTTTGCCACACAGAAGCAGATAAGGGGAAAAAAAAAGGTAAACAATTTTAAAACCCGTTTTAATTTAATAATAAATTGGGAGCCGTACTTTGTGTTAAATTAGCTCTACAAGCCTCATATCAATTCAAGGCAAGGTTCCTTATTCGTTACTGCTTAATTAATCAGTCCTGTTTCCATCTAACTGAAAAGTTTTCTCTCTCTCCACTATCATCTCTAATATCTCATTTCAAGCAGCACATCAAGTTAATCTTGCTTACTTTAGCAACTTATTTCTAATGGCTCAGCTCAGTTATTTACAATAACTCATCATATCCCAGCTTGCAGCTGAATCCTGCTTGGTCTCATCGCTCTGCCGGGCAGAGTCAATGGTAAATCAGCAAGTGCAGAGTGAGCACATCCAGCCCAGTGACACTTCATGTGAAGAGAAAAACCAGATTCCAACAACAGACTGATGTCTGCTCAACTTCTGGCTTGCTGGCATCTTTTGTCTTCCCAGAGGCAACATGGTGCTTAGGGAGATGGTGGTGGACTTGGCAGTCTTAGTTAACAATTGAACTTTATGCTCTTAAACATCTTTTCCAACCTAAATGACTGTCATTCTAGCATGCACAGAGCTGAGCAAAGGATCATTGTCTTATAGGACAACAGATGAGCATGAAACAGTCCAACAGAAGAAGAGAACTGTGTAAGCGAATGAGAACATAGAAAGTTGGGTGGTGCCTGAAAACTTGTCCTCATTATCCTTTCTGCAGCACATCCCATAAATAAACTTGGGATAACCACGAGTCCTGCATTACGATCAGTAGTGTATATGAAAAAATATCAAACCTTCCACCATGTCACCTTTGAAGGAAGTGAAGAAAGGACCTTGAGGCACCAGGTAGCTGAGTATCTCCTCCTTGTACTTACCCCACCATTCCCACAGCTGCAAACCACTGCTGCTGCCATAATCCAGTACCTTCTATCACCACAGTAGCCAAACACATTTAATCTGGGATTTAACGAAAGACTTCTGGTCTCTGGTGTTTCAGATTGCATCAACCTGGCCCCAGTCACTGATGCTGTGGTAGCTGGTAGCCATCTAGCCTATGTGCTTGCCACTGCCAAGTTCAGCCTCCAGAAAGAAGTAGGTTTTCTGGCTGCCTCCCGGGTCTGGAATGTCTGCCCACATCAGGATGCCTGTCGCTAATCCCCCTGCACCCTGCCAGCTGCAGCATTGCTCCAGCAGCTCTGTCCTCTGGTGACCCACAGCCTTTGAGATGTAACAGATACAAGCTCAGGTCAGGGCTCGAAACTGAATCTGCACCTGAGGTGCCTGCATCATATGAAGGCTGGTTTTAATATCAGCTTGACCAAACATAAAATACTGGTTTTTTCCTGAGTAACCTGAGTATTTGCTTTTGCTCATCAGGATTCGAGGTATTATTGCAACAGGAAACAAGGATGTGCCGTGTATTTTAGCCTCCTAGATTTGCAGCAACCAGCTTCTGACTTCACATTTACCAGCCTGGTTGAAATTACAACCTGTTGCTAAGGAAAACTCTGTCATACGTTAAAGTAACTGTGATATCAAGTAGCTTTGAGATATCTGACAAAGAATTACAGTAGATTGATGAAAAGCTGCTTCAGAAACCCTGCAAAAGACACTCTAACATGTTACATTATGATAATACATTTCATTTAATAACAATATAAAATCTGTGCTGAGAAAAGAGGGAGCTGCTTTTTTGTGCTGCTTTGTGGTTTTGTGGCTTTGTTGGGTTTTAGTTTGTTGGTTTTTGGGGTGTTTGGTTTGGGCTTTTTTTTTTTTTTTTTTTTTTTTTCCAAGAGGAAGAGAAATCCTTTCTACAAATCAGAGTGCACACTTGTGTTTCTGGTGGGAAGCACTGCTCTGAAAAGCACCGAATTTCAAAGCTGCTTGAGATTAGATTGTCTGCAGAATTGTGCTGATGGTTGTAAATATTAATAAATAAGATACGCTAGGCCAGCTTTTTTTCTCAGATGTTTATGCACTGCTCCCTTTTAAGTACCTATGAGCTGAAGATACAGGCACCAGAAGGAAGAATCTGAGATAAGAATTGGCTTTTGAGATGTAATGCATGGCGACACTTGCACAAAAGAAAGATCCTCCTGCTACGTTCCAGCAGACCCAGCCAGCCAGCAAGTGACAATCTTGGTCCAGTCCTCTACATCCCTGCTGCAACTGCCCCCAGCTGCTGACGAGAGCAGAAGGACAGCAGAGAATCCTTCTCAACACCGTACAAATAAGCCAGTGTTATGTTGCTTAAGGGGCTTCAGTGGGAAATGATGATCATTCCTTACATAGTTTTTTTTTTCCATCCCCACAATTCCTTACACAGATTTGTTTAGTTGTGGGGTTTATTTTGTTTTGTTCTTTTCCCATCCACACTTTTCCTAGTCTACTGTTTAGTAGACTATACACATTTTTGGAGGACACAGTTTGGTCATAATGGAAATAATTGCTAAGTTATAAACACTTCCTTACAAGTTCCTGACATCTTGATATAGGAAGGCACTTAAGTATTCAAACAGTCTTGTGGACTTGAGTGCAGTTTATAGGTATGTTTAAATGCAAACTGCTCTGGGACCAGGTATGATAAAGCAGAGAGAGAGAAGAACTGCTTTGTTTATAGCAGAAACAACTCAGTAATTATCAGCAGTGAGAAGTGAAAAAACTTAGCAGGGCATTCATATTATTTAGACTTAAATGGAGTTTAGATGAAATACAGAGTTTTATAAAACTGGTTGGCACAGCATGAATTGCTTAAAGGGATATGGCTGGTGGACTTTAAAGTTGCTTCTGCATCTTTTTCCCTTTCAGCAGTGACAGCTAAATTGAGCACCAATTTCACAAAAAGAATTTGCTCCCTGAAAGGGATTCTAACTCTATATATTCCTGCTCTGTGATCTGCCAGAGCACTCTTCGCACTGTGAAAATGAGGAAATAGGCTCTCTTGAATTCTTGTAGTGGTCGATCAGTTTGTGAGGCCAGCTCCATAAGGAGAAGGGCATAATAAGTGGCACTCACCTCAGAACCTGGTACTGTTTGGATCTAACCCTGCCATATGATTTATAAATTTTGTTTGTCTTTTTTGTGACTATTTTTCTACCTCTCCTCTATTTATTTATACCCATGACAAGGGTATTGGTGTACATCACGTCCTTATTCAAGTAACTTCCCTTTGACCCACATTCATATCTATGCACTAGGAGTACTACCCCTTAGAAGTTTACAAAGCAGGGGTGTTTGAAATGAATTCATACAGCCATGGACATGAACAATGAGAGTGTGGTTTGACCTCTGCTGCCCCAAAGCACAGGCAGCAGCATGCAGAAAAGGCAGCCTTTAATGAGACTGTTTTTATCCCCTTTTCTCCCACAGGCATAAGTAGGTGGGAATGGGTAACGCAGGAAATGGTGAAGAAACAACTGTGGACAGTGCAACTGGGCCAATGCAGAGAGGAAGGTCATTGCCACCTTGCTTGGGGACAGCTCAGATTACTTTCTCCTGGGAATAAGATATTCAGTCTTGTCCCAGATGGCTCTCAGCTACCCAGCCTCCTACTTCCCCTCCACACAGAACAAGGCTGAACAAACAAGAAAAAAAAATCCAGAAAATCCTTTGGGGAGAGAGTGCCAAAGAAGCTGCAAGGAGTCCTTGAGAAAAATAATTGGCTTTTTTTTGGATGAAAAAAAAAGAGGCCCAAGTCTGATTTTTTTTTCCTCCTTCCATTCCTTGATCAACTCCAACAACTCAAGTGAGCAGCAGAGAGGCAGGAGGGTTGACTGCAAGCTGTACTTGCTGTAAGATACTGGTTTAGCATCCCTGCTGTGCTATGGCCTCCTCCTGTGACCTTGGGCAAGTCACTCACCTCGGTTGTGATTCGCTTCCCTCTGCTGTAAAACAAGGCCAATTACACAGGATAGTCTCGCAGGGGGGTCATGTGGTGAAGATGTAATTTTTAGACATACCTGAACAGTTTTTAGTGAAGGCCTCATGTTAATCAACTATGCCGTGTCCCTTACTTGAATCAAGACTCCTAAACATCCATAGAGCATTCCACAATGATAGTGTTATTTTTTTGTAGCAGGATACTATAAGCTATTTCGTTTGCTTTTTGTCTAGGAAGATCCTATTGTCAAAACATGATTGCCAGGTTAATGACCCCCTAAAGTTACAAACCACCAGGCATTCAAAGAGAATCAATTCAGCAAGGAAACAGATTTCACCTCAATGTTTATGGCAAAACTAAAAACAACAGTGCTTTTAATTATTTTTGTTAATTGATTGGAACTGGGGGGCATGAGAGGGAGGACACAGAGATGGCTTTTTAAGTGAGAGGGCTTTCTCTCAGGTGAGAGTGTCAGTACAGAGGTTGGCTTTTATGCTGCATGCTTTCAGCACCTCAGTTGGGACCCCCAAGCACGACTGGCTCTCCTACTATCCCACCACCAGACAGCCAGGACAGGTCTGAATACCCATGACCTTCAAGAATGCAAAATGGAGTCATCAAAAACAAGTACTTTCTTTGAGTTTGATCTTACCCTTCACACCAAAGCACAGCTACATGCTAATGATAGTGTTGATTAAGCAGTCTTTGTGCTTATAAAAGCTATTAATTGACAACTGAAATGCAGCAGTTTGGGAATAGGCAGCTTTGCCTTATACCCAGGCAAGCACGCACCTGCAGTACCTGGGGAAACTCAACTAGTGTTTAATTTCTGTGCTAATTTTCAATTCCTGCTGACCCTTCCCCTAGGTCCTCCCGCTCTGGCTCTGAGTTTAGATGCAGAAGTGGGAATGCTGGAAAGATACACTAGTTATTATCTCACAGGCAGCTGTAAACATTACCGCAAGATAATGGAATTAGTTCAGCTGAGAGGAATTATGGTATCCAGATAGTACCGGGCCAATCTCATTCATAAAGTGCTCTCTTCTGTGCATTGCGGTGTGTCTCTAGGGAAGAGCTGAGGGGTTACAATGGGTATTTATGCTGCAGATCAAATCTAATAGTCACATTCTGGCTAGAACTAAGCACTTTCTGACTATATATAAGTACATATGTATATCCTGACAAGACAGGCTAATTAATCCATAAAATATTTGCCCGCAACGCCAGAATAAAGCCATTATAGAACAGGTTACTTAAAACATAGCAAGGTTGGCACTGTTCCTGAATGCAACCAGATGGAAATGTACACGCTTTTTTGTCTGTGTACTTGGCAAAGAGGAGAGTATGGAGATGGTGTCTTGTGGCTGGGTGTGAGGAAAGATAATGCAGTATCAGTGTAATCTTGGATGTTTCAGCACAGTGCTATCAAGTGCTCTGGCACTGTCACAGTTAAACACTTTTCCACTTAAAGCTTCTTTTTGGAGGTCCAACATTAGAGCTCATGAAGGACACCATGCCAGATGTGCCTTTTCCATCCTGGCAGGGCTCCCAGGCTTCCCTCACCAGAAAGATGCAGTTTCCCTTCCCCATCTGCATTGTTCCTCCCTGCTCCTAAGGGGGTTGCAGCTGCAGGAAAAACTCTCTTTGCTGGCTTGTTTTGAAAAAGGAAAATACTTGAGGAGTGGGCAGCTCCATGAGACTGGATGTACCAACCAGCAACATTAATTCACACCGCTCAAACCAATCCTAAACTACGGTTACCTTAGTTTCTTCTGGGAATGCTTGTGTTAACAAACAAAAGCATAATACAAATATTCACAGTATTTGGTCCTTCCAGTGCCAAGTGCACAACTGAGAAAATAAAGTGGAAGAAAATGTTGGCCACCAACAACACTTGGAGTAGGTACAGGAGGTGGTCATGGGGGCAAGGACAGGTAACACTGCCTGAAATAGGGAGGGGAAGCCACTAAAGGGCGATTAGGATGAGGACACACAGCAGTGCCCTGGGAAAGCTTAGGAACCTGAGGCTGGATGGACTCCCAACAGATATCGGCCAGTCACTGGGGAAGGATGAGAAAGGAGCTTTTAGGCTGATATTTATGGCAAGAAAAACTCAAATGGATGTGAAGTAATCAAACTCAAACTTTAAAAATGCTTTTATCCGGCACTTTCTCCACCTAGCTCCATTGCAGAATCACTCACAATACAAACCAGAAAAGATTACTTTTTCTGATGATGTTTTGTATTAATTATGCATTCTTTGAAGGTGTTTTTAAAACTCAGACAGGGACTAATAATCTGCCCTGTACCTTTTTCTAAAGACAGATAATATCTGCGTTTGATCGCACCGAACATTCCATCAACATCTTTGCTGTCCCCATCCCAAAAAGAAGGCGACATGTCATAACACTTTTCTCCTCACCAAACATAGTTTCTCCAGACCTCTTGAAAGGGCTGCCATGACTAAGCATGCAGCATGAGCAAACCAGCTGCTACTGGCTTTTTATCTCAACCAGAACACATTTAAACTTGAGAACTGTGTTTATACTGCAAGTTGAATCATGCATAGAGTCAGCAGAAGAGATTGGGTTTGGCAGCACACAGGGGCTGTTAGCTTCATGTGCAGGATGGGGGACTCACTTTAAAGGTTTATATTGAAAAGGTCCTGAATTTGGACCCACATGGCAGTCAGGATAATCACAACTAAGTTTATCAGACCTGATTCTGAGAGTTATGAAGCCAAGTAATAATTCAGATAAAAAGAAAAGAAAAAAGAAGCAAACCCTGAAGGATGCAAAGCCTTTTAAGAAATCAGAACAGTTACTATGGCTAACTGGTCTTTGAGGGGTTAATGAAGAAGCCTCCATACCACTTAGCTTCCAAGGAACAGTCCCTCCATGGCATTTGCAGCACGCTTATGATAAACAAAAGATACTGAAAAACAATTCTACTTTATTCTGGTAGAATTGTAGCAGAGCCACTAGAGGAATTGCAACCATTATGCAAGATGAGGCACCATCACAGTGGGGCCTGCTGTTTCCAATGGTTTCTACCCACTTGTTTTTATAGATTTCAGCTACCTTTTAGTTTAGTAATTAGCCACCATTTCCAAGGAGATCCATAAGCAATTTCCTGCCCATCTTGAGCCCTAATGCTACAAGATTGCACTGGAAAGGGAGCATAGTTTGAAAGGAGTCAACAAAAGGCAGACGACACACTAAAAAGTTCAGTTAAGCAGGAAACAGAGCCCACCATTTCATTCAACAACAGACAAATATTGATGCCCCCTAGATCTGCTTGACCATTACACAGTGCACAGGCATCTGCTGGAAAAACCAATAGCAATTCCTTCCAAACCATGAAATACTGCAGGAGTTTATTAATGAGCAGCAGATCAGTGTGCTGAAATCTTCAGTCAAAGCAAAAATGATGTAGAAGACCTGAGGGAATAGTGGAGGGGAGGGAGGATCCTGCCCCAAGGAACCCAGTGTACCTTTGAGTAGAGGGCTGCTTGCAGAGAGAAGGTGCTCTGGCAGGGTATCAGCTGCTAAGAGCACAGGCACATTCATAACTTCTATCAAGTTTGCATTAGTTTAAAGATCTTCAGCAGAATGGAAGGGGGAAAAAAAAAACCCACAACATTTTTTAACGTGTGTGTTTTGCTTTCAAGGAAGTCTCTCAGCTAAATATTATTGAAACAGCAGATGGCAAAATGCAAACTTTATGAAAGGGAAGGCTGCCTTGAGCGGCAGGTTCCTGTTTGCATGAGAAAGCCGTGCAAGAGAGGGAGGGAAGGAAGGTGCTGAAGTTAAGGTGCATATTTCTAGTTGAGCAACTTGGTTAGAAAATGATGACCATGTCTGTAAATGTAAGTTTTGGAGTACTGGCATGGAGATGTGCAAGAGCTGCGAACTGGTGTGAAAACTAAAATACCTAGAGGGACTAATAAGTCCCTATGGGGACCCCAGCTCCTTAGATGGCTCCAAAGGATAATTGCAGAGCACTACAACAGGACTGAATCAATGCCATTTTCCCTGGAAAAAAAAAAAAAAAAAAAAAAAAGAAAAGAAAAAAAAGGTATTGCTGTCTCTGATTACATTATTCTGAACAGCCTGGCTGCTTTCCCTCTCCCTCACCCATCTCAAAAGTCAACTGCAAGCCACTAGAAATATGTCCAGAAAGATTATGGTGCAGCTGAAAGCCAGAAGCATGTGAGATTATATATTTACTGGTGCTGTGTCAGATAACATCTGAGAGAAGAGGAAAAAGGGATTCAGCCCTGCAGTCTCTATTAGCATGTTTGGGCTGTTTAAAGGAGCTATCCAATTGTGTCATTGCTGCCAGGCCTTTAAAACTGTATATATCCATGATAAAGGAATCTACTTAATCTTGATCACAAGCCTCCAAGCTCTACCCGACTCTCCTGTGACATGCAAACTTATTGCCTTTAAACAGGAATTCGAAAAAAAGAAATTAATAGGAATGCACCATTACCCATAGCATTATATTGCTCAGGAACAGATGTTAAACAATTTTATGGAATGCTTTAAGTAATATGCAAGCACTTCTGCGCAGAGCTAACTGCGTAATAGAGATTTAAGACCAGCAAATACATGAGATAAGTCTTTATCTTGATTTGGAGAGTTATGTCTGTTTTGATTAAAACCATAGAGGTCTGTGTGTTCAAGCAGTTTTATTCCCTTGGAATTATATTATTTCCAGGGTGCTATTATCATAAGGTCTTAACCTTGCTCTTGAATGTAGTGTTCCCCTTGTGCATATGCTCATGTACATAGCTCATGAAGTACACATGTAGGATGTATGTACCATCCTCACAGATTCCTGAATAGACAAGAAGCAACTGTACTCTCTATTCCAGCTGTGCTAGAAGAACAGTAGATTTGAAGAAAGGACCAACCTTACACTCTGTAAGTAATTTTTGCTACACAATCTCTCATGCAGTGATGATAGAACTTTAAAATCCATCACCATGCACAAGTACAAGGGAAAAGGTGTCCTATCATCTCAATGTGTGCAAAAGTAGCAGCTGTGCCATCGTGCTTCGGAGTAATTTCAGTCATTAAACTTCTTGATCCTTGAATGTCACCAGGAGTTACTTAGGTGACCATTCACTTGCACTTACAAAGCACTGCATTTAACTCTCTGTAAAATATGGATTTTATTGCAGCAGTGACAAGACTTCTTTCCACAGCTACTGACCTCAACTGCTATTGTTTATCTCTCAAGTGAACCTTTTGCATAAGAATACATGTATATAGCATACACGCTGTGTATTGGTTTCCCTGTGTGTGCATGTAGGTGCTGTACACATGTGAATACATAAATCCTTCAATCTATCTGACATACAAAGCATGTTATCAGCTCCTTAGAAACATTCACAACATAACCAAATTCAGCACTTTCTTTCTGCAATTATCTAACTTCTTTCCTGTAAAATGCTTGTACGCCTACCCCCTATCTTTCACCACCTCCATCACTCTTCAAACTGTTCTTTTATCAAATCAAAGATTTCACATTTGTCAGCTCCTGTGACATCCCCAGATCTATCCCCTCTGCCCCCTTCTTTCCGCTGCGGGAGCGCCTAATTTCAACTGTGCTCTACATTCAGCTCTGCACCCTGCCTCGGATTTTGCTCATGATCCGGAGGGTTTTGCCTTTTATCCATTTCACAGCAAGTAGGCAGTATGAAGAAACCGAGACACATTTAATTGTTATTATTTTCTAGTTATCCATCAAGCTTCTCCTGTTGTTAGTATTAGCATTAGCATTAGTATTAGTATTAGTATTCCCTTCCAAACGCATACGACCCTCCTCCTGCTCCCATCACCTCCCCTTGACCGAAGCGTCTTGCCGCCGATAACAGTTCCCAGGAAAACGCCGCATCCCTCCGCCTGACTTTAAATGACAGCGAGCGCAGTCGCCGCACGATCCTGAGCCTCCGGGCACTGCGCGGAGCCCGGGGGGGGGAACACCCTGGAGCGGCAGTGGGGTGCAGAGCCCTCCACAAGACAGCTGCCAACTTTCCCATCCTCCCCCCGTTAATTAGCATTCCCAATGAACATGGCAAAAAGAATAAAAAAAAAAAAAAAATTAAAAAAAAAAAAAAGGGAGGGGGCAGGTATCCGACAGTTGAAAGTTGCTCCTGAAGAAGTGCAAAGCCGCATCTCCTTACCGGCAAGCAGGGACGGCGGGGCCGAGCCTCGCCCGGGTAGGCAGCGCGGCGGCGGTGGCTCCCCGGCCCCTTCTCCCCGACGCTCGCTCAGGCTCCCCGCCTCTCACTGGGGCTCCTGCTCGGCCAGCAGCACTTTTTAACTCCAGCATGCAGGCAGCCCGAGCCGAGGGGGCTCTCTATCTGATTGGTTTCCATTCAGTGCTCCTGATTAATAAAAAAAAAAAAAAAAAGGGGGGGGGGGGGAGGGAAAGGAGAGGAGCAAAAAAAAAAAAAAAAAAAAAAATCCAGACTCCTCCTTCTCTGCCTGCCTCCCTGGCAGGCGCGCACACACTCTAATGCACACACTCTCACGCACTCCCGGCGCCGGCGCTGCGGATGCCGGAGCGTGGAAGCTGCCGCACTGGGGACGGGGAGGCGCGGAGCGAGCGCGGGCGCGGAGCCGGCTACTCCTTGCTGGCAGGAATTTGCAAGTGAATGAGGTGGGAGGGCAGAGGGGGAGGGCTGTGCTAGGGAGCCCCTCTTCCCCCCGAGAGCCGCTCCGTGCTGGAGGTGGAGAGCAGCCAGATTCCTCCTAATCGTTGGGTATTGACAGTAAGAGCAGAATAAAATCGGGGGAGGGGGGGGATAAAGAAGAGGGAGAGGCATGCTTCTCTGTTGTAAACTGTGTGTTTGTGCTGTGCAGCTTCTCATCCTCGGAGCCAGTTTTAAGTCCCCTTGACACCAAAGATGCCCGGCTAGTCTTTTCCCACACTTCCCAGGAACTTCCTGGACTTGATGAATCAAGAATTTCAGTGAATTATTAATGGAGATGACACTTTGTGGAGGTGATCTCATGTGGCGGTTTCTATGTGAATGGGAAGTGGTGGAGGAGGATTTTCCAGGTGGCTGCTTTTGCCTGGGCCCTGTGCTCCCAGAGGGCTCCCCACTCACGAGTTTATGACTAATCTTAATGCAGAACAAACTGAAATCTCTGCTTTTGCTGTGGGACTCCCGGAGCCCCTCTACACGCATGCATGTTGTACAGCCTTCCCCCCATCTCAAAGTTTAACCTGAAATAAAGCTTTAGGTGTCTTAATCCAAATATTAAATTACAAGATGGAAATTGACAGTTTATTATTTACCTGACAACAGTCCACTCCAATTCAGCTGCACAGTGTCCCCTTAAGAATCACGGAAAATGTTTCAAGAAGCTTTTTGCCATTTTGCACCTCACATCTCCAGTCTTAGGTTTGACCTTTATGATGTATTTTTTTCCCCTGCTAGTCAATCTTATATCTTTTTTCTTTCTTTTTTTTTTTTCCCTCTCTTTTTCCTCCCTTCCTCCCACCCATCTCCCAGAATTTCTTCTTGCTGTATATCTTAAGGATGGGTCTGTGCTGGCTCTAAGCCACCTTTGTGTCCTCCTGTTTCAGGACCACTTCAAAGCTTTTAGTTTAATTTAAATACTCCCAGCACCAGCAGTTCAGGTAACAGTTTTGCTGCTTGTGCTGTAATTTCTGCAGTGCTGCAGTACCATCTCCACAGCATAGCTGTTATCCCTGAAACTGGTACTGGGGTCCTTTTTCCTGCAGTCACTGTGTTCAGGAGTTCTTCAGCACTACAGTGGACTTGTGAGGACTCAGTATGACACCTACAAAAGCCAAAGAGCTATGAAGAGGCTGGATTCTGATTTCCAAATGTTTGTGAACTCTGCTTAAGCAGAAAAGCCACTGCCATTTTAATCTTTCCACACAGCTGGATTTTTGCAGCCTGCAGATTGTTCTGGTTGCTCTTCTTTGATCTCTAGATCCCTCTTTTTTTCTTTTTTTTTTTTTTCCTTTCTTTTTTTTCCTCCTATTTTTTTTTTTTTTTTTTTTCCCTGACAATGACAGGTCAGGAGCTCAGTGAATATTTGCAGAGTATTCCCATGGGAGCCTTCTGGACACAGTCTATCTCTCCTTTATGACAGACCACATTTGCAGGCTTTCTTTCTTCCTGCCATATTGCATTGTCAACGTCTGACTCACTGCCCACTCTGACCCTGAGGTCTCCTTGGGCATTATTCATTCCTGGATGTGTCACATTCTGCTTAGCTTTAATAAAGCTGCTTTTTTATTATCATTATTATTATTTCCTCCAACAGGACAGGGTTACTTTTTGTCCAAGATGGGTTTTCAGTATTTTTGTCAAAAAGAAAGAGCTTGTACAGGAACTGTTGTGTTCTCCAGCGCCTGTGTGTGAGATTTTTATCTTCCCATTGATTTTATGAATTTGTGGTTGACAATTATAAATCCATAGCTGTGTGAAGAAAACTTTTTTGTTCATTTTTGAGGAATATTGTCAAGATGGTGCTCTTCCTCCTCAACCCTCTTGTGTTGACAACTATAATGATATTAGACTTCACAGACTAGATTGGGTCATTAGCCCATGAAGTGTTCTATACCTGACACATGAGCTGAGAGAAAGGCTCAGCTAGGATTATGAAAATTAATCAAGATCAGCGTTAATTGAAATCAACTTCCCTGTCATGAAGTAAAGAATTTAAGAAGATTCAAAGGAGGACCCAGTGTTTATGAGTCTAGATAAGACTGGAAAGGAGAAAAAACTTTTTTTTTCAGCCCTTGAAACAGTCTAATATTTGGAAATCAGGATGAGCAGTCCATGTAAAACATACTGTCTCATACCTGTCTTGTCTGTGGCTCTTCTCTGAGGCAAGTACTCCTGTCCATGGACAGACATGGAACTGAATTAACCAGAATGAATATCCGAAATGGCAACTTCCTCTGCCATCTCTGTGGAATGCCCAAACCCTGCAGACTGTGACAGAAATGTCCACGAATCTCACCCACCCGTGCAAAAACAAAATACAGCATCAGCTAGGAGTATGTGACAGATTTTCTCGGAGCTATTTAGGAGAAATCCCTTTTCCAAACAATGGAAGATACCTATGTGGGATTTAAAGACTAAGAACAAAAAATCCTGAAGCTGGTGAAAAGCCACCTATGGTTCACTGCAATCTGCAGCATCTGCGAAACAATCTGAAGGTCTCACTTTGTAGCTCCTCACATGAATAAGGCACTTCAGAGTTTTTTCAGGCCTGTTTATTTTACAGAAAAGTGGAGGGACTTATTTTGAATTTATAAAGGGGAAACCACAGTCTAAGAAAATTTATTTTCACTCTTTCCTGCATTTTTTTTTTGTTTTCTTGTTTGTTTTTTTTTTTTGTTTGTTTAGTTGTTTGTTTGTTTTGGGGGGAGAGATATGGCTACAGAGGAAACATTCCAAAAACGAGTATGACTAGAGTCTTGATTATTGAAGCAAAAGGGAAAAATATTGCATTGAACCTGGTATGGAATCAGATTATGCCAAAATCTGAGGTAGAATAAATTACTAACTTGGTGTCACGCCATTAAGGATGCTATATATGGTCGCTATCCAGACCTTTAAAAATCCGCAGTTTAATACTTACGACCTTCAGTGATAATGAATTCCACAGGTAACCACATACAGCACAAATGTTTCTTTGTTTACTTAATAGCTTTTTAATTTCATTGTCAATTTTATATTAAGTATTAAGAAAACAATGAGCTCCTAGATAGTTTTAAACATATTTTTCATTTAATCATGCTAATAGAATTATTTTTTTTTTTTTAATTTGCTTTACCTTGCTTGAATGCCATGTCTCCTAAGTCTCTAAACCCAGTCCTATAGATCTGTATGCAGTAATTAAGGATTAGCCAGGCAATTGTAATGGGCTGAGATAGCATGTCGAAATTTAACATTCCTCAAGTGAGACAGGCTTCTCATAGGACTGGAACTGACCCTACGTGTTTTCCTAGTCCTAATCTGTTGTAAATATGAAATAAATAAGTTAGCTCCAACCACTCTCCCTTTTTTTCTTCTGTTTTTTTTTCTGCTCAACCCCTGGAGGAGTGATGGTTTCCAGATGGATCCCAGTGATTGCATGCAACCCTACATTGCATATTTGCTCTTCTCTGAATAGTTTTGTTCTTTATTGGTGTCCTTCCTCCAATGAGGCCCCCAAAACTGGAGAAAGACGTTATTCCAGCAAATCCAAGTGCTGTATTCTAATTTGTGTTTGCTAGATTTTTAGTCCCTTCTAAAAGCAATGAAGAAAAGCAGGAGATGGCTTGATTGCTAGCTTCATAAGCCACATGAGGAATTACTCAATTTTTGCCTATTGCATAGATATTTTAAGGTGAAAGAGATTCCCGTTGCAAAGTACAAAAGAACAAAGAAGCAAAATTTGCATCAGAGCTTGCTGATTTCATGGAAACATTATGAAACCTGCCTGGTTTTTCTTAGCTTGCTGTCTGAACCTCTCAGCTGTTTCCCAAGCAGGGAACCTGGAACTGCAAATTCTTGCAGTTTTATGACATCTTGATGTCTGTCTTTCCCCATTTCAGTGGTAAAAGTCAGCAAATGAAGGTAATTAGAAAGAAGTAATAATTTTTTTCATTTATCTTTGACATAGTTGTATTTATTCATTAATAATGTGGATCATTTAAAAAAAAATAAACTTCTGCCTTCTTCTTGTGGCTGAAGATGAGAATTTATTTTAAAAAGTGTTCCAGAAATTCAATTTTCCAGTCAACTACTATGCTAGCTACTCCTCTTCTGCTCTGTGTCCATCTCAACTGTTGTAAATAACACCATTTTTCTTCAAGAATTAGCTATTACTTCTGAACTGAATAATCCTGACGACCATGGCCCTCTCCCAGTTTTTCTTCTGGTTTCTCATCCATGTCTTTTTTGCCTAGGGATAGCAAAAATAATCTCATTTTGAGCAAAACTTGTACTGAAATAGATATTTTCAAAACTGTCATACACCTCTGAATTTCTTACCTCTCCTAATTCCAGTGGTATTAAAATATCACAAGAACAGCTGTTGTTCTCTTGTTTGTGGAGTCAGTAATTACAGAATTGTGTTGTGAAAGTAGCAAGCTAAAGGGTAGCAGGTAAGTTTCACAGACATGTAGCCAAGGTACGTTCAGCTGAACCGAACTGTTGCATTTCAGGGTTTACCCCTCACTCATTGCAAACTACAAGGAAACTGCTGTTAAGAATGGCAGTAAGAGAGTACCTTCACCTCTGCATTAACAATATGTCTGATTGATCATTCCTCACAGAAGCATAAAAATGTCAGCATAACAAATAAGATGGGTAAATAGCAGCTGATGCCTCGGGAGTTTCATTGCCTCAACAGGTACATGAAGTTATAATTGCTCTAATAAGCACTCCCACAAGCAGTTAGCTTGCTATAGAAGAAGCCTGAAAGGACAAAAAACATTCTTCCATTCAAAACACCATAGAGATCAAATACATCACAACCAATATGGTCTTTAAAACCAAAAGCTTGCATCGTTAGGATAAGTGAGGAGCCAACACACATCTGCATGCATGAGATAGCAGCAAATGGAAAATCAGATTCTATCACTCTAGCTGAATAATCATTACACAATAAAATCAGTTCATGACCAAATTTCACTGTAAGCCATTTAGCTGCAGCCAGAATCTCGATAGCTTCACTGTAACTGATAAGAAAACTTGTCACTGATCCTCTAATGCTGCTGTTGTTAAGAGTTTTTAGTCATAGGTAGTAGTCAAGAATCTGTAGATGTTACTTTTTCCACATGTGATATTATTGCTCTAAAATTAGAAGGCAATACCATTTTGCCAGCTCTCAAATTTTTGGATGCTCTGGGAATATTTTACAAAATGCCTAAGTACATAACTATTTTTCAATAAATATTTTATTTTCTGAAAAACCTCCCTTTGATTTATTGTGGAACCCACAGAACTCTTCTACAGGGTTACATCTGCTGTCAAAATGCCTCATTTTGGTCATGAAACCTATTATTTATTTGTGTGAAGCTGACACTCTTACCGGTCCCTGTCTGTTTGTTTCCATCAATTCTCCCTTCTTTTAGGGCTCAAACTTTTTTGTGTAAGTTACCATGGTTTAACTAGTTACTCCTCACTGCCTGAGTGACAGAAACTGTGTATACTTCAAAATGGTACAGAACACCACGTAATTTGACTTTGTCAATCCCTTTTCACTGTGGACTGGGCTAAAAAGAATTGTCTTCCGTTTGTTCCTGGATAAGAGTGCCTATATGAACAGTTACTATGCTGGAACCAACATAGGCTACTCACTGTGCAGTAATAACCTGCTTGTGAGCCTGGAGAATTGACTGTCTTTTCTGCCTCTGCTTGCACAGCACCTAGTACAATAAGCAAAAAAGCACTAGACAAATTCATGCAAATAATTAATACATCAAAATCACAGTATAATTTTCAGTAGTACACGCACACACACACATCCACTCACAGACTTTCTGGCCCAGAGGGTTTGTCACCTAAATAGAGCTGAAAGGTAAATGCTGAAAAGGAAAATGAAGAGATGAAGTGAGTTAAGCTTCACGCAGCAGATCGGTTTAGATCTGGAGATAAAATCTAGACCCGATTCCTACGCCACTGCAGCTCACACAAGTGTCTTATCCTCTCACTCACAGTGCCTGCCACATCTTGTTCCTATCAAAAGTTTCAATCCAGGCATATATTTCTCATTTCTTAGATAAGTATTGTTGAGATCCACATGTCACTCCCTCCACCTAGCTGATCAGTCAGTTCCTCCTTCTCAGGATTATGACTTAGTCCAAATCTTCATCTTTCCTGATAGCACTACTGTTGCATATACCTGTCTCTGTTAGATTAGGTAATCTACACAAGGAATTCTTGTGTAGATTCTTCTTTTTTGCGTAGTTTTCTAAAAAGTGTTCTCTGCTTTCCCCCATCTCCTCCAGTTTTTTATTTATATAGTCCTGAGTATATTCGTTTCATGTCTGCAAGAATCTATGTGGTCACACCAGGGTTGAAGTCTGCAACACACGCCTAACACTAAGGTTACAAATGCACATAGATTTTTCTTAACAAAGCACTTCAAGTCATCTTTATTCCCTCTACCTGTGGGCTGGTCACTCCTGCCTTTGCCCCAACTCACCTACCTCCAGAGTTTTGGCACTGAAACCACCTGCAAGGTGTGCTGTAACCTGGTCACAGAAATTGATGTGTTTAAAACGGAACTGATGGACAAGGGTAAAGCAGTTCATGTCATCCACCTGGACTTGTGCAAAGCATTCGACACTGTCCCACACAACATCCTTCTCTCTAAATTGGAGAGATATCAATTTGAAGGATGGACCACTCGGTGGATAAAGAACTGGCTGGATGGCCGCACACAAAGAGTTGTGGTCAATGGCTCAATGTCCGGCTGGAGACCAGTAATGAGTGGTGTCCCTCAGGGGTCAGTGTTGGGACCGGTCTTGTTTAACATCTTCATCGCTGACATGGACAGTGGGATTGAGTGTGTCCTCAGCAAGTTTGCCGATGACACCAAGCTGTGTGGTCCGGTTGATATGCTGGAGGGAAGGGATGCCATCCAGAGGGACCTCGACACGCTTGTGAGGTGGGCTGATGCCAACCTCATGAAGTTCAACCATGACAAGTGCAAGGTTCTACACCTGGGTCGAAGCAATCCTAAGCACAGCTACAGATTGGGCAAAGAACAGATTCAGAGCGGCCCTGTGGAGAAGGACTTGGGGGTGTTGGTCGATGAGAAAATGAACATGAGCCGGCAGTGTGCGCTTGCAGCCCAGAAAGCCAACTGTATCCTGGGATGCATCAAAAGGAACATGACCAGCAGGAGATCCTGCCCCTCTACTCTGCTCTTGTGAGACCTCACCTGGAGTATTGTGTGCAGTTCTGGTGTCCTCAACATAAAAAGGACATGGAACTGTTGGAACAAGTCCAGAGGAGGGCCACGAGGATGATCAGGGGACTGGAGCACCTCCCGTATGAAGACAGGCTGAGGAAGTTGGGGCTGTTCAGCCTGAAGAAGAGAAGGCTGCTTGGAGACCTTATAGCAGCCTTCCAGTACCTGAAGGGGGGCTATAGGGATGCTGGGGAGGGCCTCTTCGTCAGGGACTGTAGTGACAGGACAAGGGGTAACGGGTTAAAACTTCGACAGGGGAAGTTTAGATTGGAGATAAGGAGGAAATTCTTTCCTGTTAGGGTGGTGAGGCACTGGAATGGGTTGCCCAGGGAGGTTGTGAGTGCTCCATCCCTGGCAGTGTTCAAGGCCAGGCTGGATGAAGCCTAGGGTGGGATGGTTTAGTGTGAGGTGTCCCTGCTGATGGCAGGGGGGTTGGAACTAGATGATCTTGAGGTCCTTTCCAACCCTAACTATTCTATAATTCTATGACTGTTGCCAAAGTTAGGTTTGTAATTTAGATTGTTTGAGTCACCTATTGTAGTGTAAATGTGAGGAAATAGTGAACTACTGCATCTGTGTGTGTGTGCAGAAGAGTGGTGGTTGGTGGTGGTTGGGGGAAACTTCTTAAATGACTATGTGATTGCAAAAAAAATGTAGTGTCACATTATACCTTAAAGATACATTCCGTTTTCAGGAGAAATTATATAGCAGCATAGTAATAAAAATGATGAAAAGTCCCCCAAGTCATTTGTGAAAGATATTTCTCTAACTATATACAGAATTTGCAAAGTGAGCTGGAGTTCTGTATTAGCATTTACTTGAGCTAATCGTCAAATCTGCTACTGCCTTTCTACTTGCCAACTGATATTGTCATCTCAGAGAAAACAAATACCCTTTACCCCCACAGCTTAGTGGGTTCTCTATATGCCACTTGCTTAATTTCAGCAATATAGCTTGATGTTCCAGATGCTTGGCTGAAGTTCTTGATTAAATTTATTAATTAATTCAATTAATTTATTAGATATAGGCTATTTTATTCTACCCCACAACACGTTTTATTTTTTCTTCCTTCTTTTTGGAATTCCTCTCATCTTCCTCCTCACAAAAGCTTTCATCTGAAGAGTAGAAATTACAGCTCCTTGTGCCTACCTTTAAAACATCAGGGTGGACTAGTCGTTAGAGACCTCTTTGTGATCCCAGTTTTGGAGTCCAGTTGTCAGAACATTTTAATAACTTTTTTGTCACTGCCTCTTGGGGATGTAAAAGCTGTGCTACTGTAGGAGAGTGACACTAGTTTAAGTATGCATCTTAAGAAGGTGGGTGTATTTTGAATTTAAATCGATATCTAAACTTCATATGAAGGTGTGATTTCCACTGAAAGGGTTGGAATGCCTCTGCAGTGTTTATAAATGCACGTTTGCTAGGAGGCTACAGCACTTTTTTAAATTTCCAGCTCATCTCTTTCCATGATGGTTGCTTTTAACCCCTTATCCTAATGCTTCAGCACTCCTTGCACAATTGCCCAGTCATCCTACATCCTCTATTCCCCATGCCCCGGCCCTTTCAGGGAACTTGTACAAAACAGGAACCAAAAAATTGTTTAACAATTTTTTATACCCTCCTGCACAAGGACTTGCACAACTACACCTATGGGTGACACTACTACAGTCCCTAAGGATGTGGCAGCTCAGTGCAGGTTGCCATGAAGTGCAAAGGAAATACTGAAACTCATAATGGAGCTGGGTACTCAGCCCAGTATTAATATAATTTGGGGTCTTTTTTCCTTAAATGAAGAGAAACATTCTCTCTGCTGTAAAGGATTTCCAGTCAGAAGGAGAAGCAGCAAACTTTTATTTTGCATTCTATAAGTATACCCCCCAACTAGAAAAGAGCATACTGCCAGGACCTTTTTTATTTACTTTCTCAATTAGCAGCAAACGGTGATAGTAATTCACAAGATAACTAATACCCTGGCCTCTGCATTTCACTGTCTCCTCTTCCTGTAACTATTTTAGGAACTGCAACCCTGTGGGATATACCTAGTTCCCATTAATAGGTACTGTACTGAAAAGGAGAGAGCTAAACATCCTCTACTTGATCCCCTTTCTAATCTCTTATTCAGTGGGCCTTCTAGTAGAATGGGAAACATTTTAGCAGGAATTAGAGCGATGCAAGTGGTGGGCTTTGTAAGAAAAAAACATCTTGTAGCTGACTATCAAACACTCATGATAAAATAAAACAGTTTTATCTAAGACAGTAGAAGACAGTAGCTCCTTTGGGACTCCTGTTGGAAATGTTAGTTTATTGACCTAGGTAATAGCATTGCGAATTAATTAGAAATAGACTGAACTTTGGGCACCTGAGTAGTCCCTCCAAGGCTGGAATGACACTCTTGTGTCTTCATTGAATCAGGGCTTGAGATGCTATGGGAGATCATCAACACTACAGTAAGCCACTTATGGAGTATGAAGAGTTAAAAAATCCTGTTCAAATGTTCTCTTTGAATGTGGTGAAGAAATATTTCCTGAACCCACAGGCCTTGTTTCACACTTGAAATACTGCATAACCCATTTGAATATTTTTTGTAGTGCTTAACATTAGCATCTCTCACACAGTTTACATTACTTTGACTTATGGAGGTCCCACTGTGGAGGACTGGGGAAAACTAAAGTTCTGTATTAGTAAGCCCGTGACAGAAAAAGAGGCAATTATCTCTAACTTTAAAAGCTCCAAAGTGTAATTCTTGCAATTAATTCCTACAAGGTTCAGAGAATCTAGGCTGGATTTGGTTTGTGGTAGATATTTACATTCTCTTTGGATCAGCTATATGTTTATATATAAGAGAAGTGACTTCAATAATGATCTTCTACTTAAACTTGCAAATCAAATAGACCCTATGGGACATCTGATGTAAATTAGTGAACTGTTCCTAAAGGTCCAGCAGAGTACCCAATGCTATGGATAAAAATAGGTTTTGCGGCATGCCTTTGACTCAAAAAACCCCAAGTTTATAAAGCTCTTTTTTCTGTTTTCTCCCGTAAGATTAGTTATGTGTTAGCTGAACACTGCAGTAGGGAAAATACCCAACAACTGTTGTGAGATATAAAAATAGCCTGATATAACACTCATCTGATAAGAACATAACCTGCAGGAGCTGTTGCAGTGGAGCCTTAGGAGAAAGCCATAATTTATAATTGGCCACTGTTCATCTGACAAAAAAGAGAGAAATTCAGAGTTCAAAACGGACTTCAAAATGTGAATCTGTCAGAGCCTGTGCATTGTATTTGCTTTGGATACTGCATTAATATCTCTAGCAAACCTTATGCTATTTTGAGTGATGGAGGTCCTACTGTGTGGGACTGGGAAAAAGAAAAAAAAGTTCTGTATTAGTAAGCATGTGACTGGAAAAAAGGCAATTATCTCTTTCTTTAAGAGCTACAAAGTACAGTGGCGGTAGCTTCTGACAAGAGTAAACTAGATGTGCACAGCTTAAAGGCAAACTGAGGACATGCAGATGAAAAGTTCAGCCCTCTCTTCCTTCTCCCCTCCTTTCTTCACCCACCCCTGTGATCTTTTTGCTACAGTTTGTGAGAAAATCTAGGGCACTTGTTTCTTTTATTTCTTCCAGATAGTTATTTTATCTTCATTTTTGGTACCGTGGTAATGATATCCAGTGGCTGCTTAGATGAATCACTGATAGATATTCCTTAGGGATATTCCAGAAAAATGCATCCTAGCTAGGACTTATTTCCTAAATCACAGCATGAATTTGAAACCTATATAGTCTGCCAGCAGTAGTCAGCTCCTGTCACTGGTCATGCTTCCATTATTTTCTCCCTGGAATTCTTCTTCAACCCTTCTATTTTCTCCACCCCACCAGCATTTAAAGGCTGCAATGAATCTCTTATATACATATGAAGGTGAGAACACACGGACAATCCTTTCTTACCTTTGTATTTTATCTTCCAAAAATTACTTTTTTGCACTCACTGGCTTGGTTTAGGATTTACAAGAGGCTTCCATTTTTTTTCTTGGATACTTCACAAGACAGAAACTGGCTAGGCATTTCTCTTCTTTGAAATCTTCAAGAAGTAGAGACATAGTCAACAGAAAAAGAAAGGGTAGGGAATATTATAATGAAAAGACAAGTGATCTTTATTCAGGGATCTCAAATCTTGAAATGAAAAGTGATGTGTTTGAAGGCTCCACATCAGTTAACAAGGTGAATACTGCTGCTGTATTCAGTGGTTGCTTCTGAAAGTGCAAAGTAATCTCCCCAAAGTGCAGGTTGTGTCATGAAATTACCTAAGAGCTATGGAGGGGGTTTGTCCTATTATTTCTGAACCCTCCATGTGTATTTGCACCATGCTGGTAGCAGCCAGGACTGGTTTGAAACTAGGAACTTATTGTCGCAGAAGCTGCTCCAGGCATGTCACAGCATCACACTGAAAAATCTCCCAGCAGCACTTACCTTGTATGGGCAGGTTCCTCTCCCAGCTCAGCTTTTGGAGTGGCAGAGCACATCAGAGCTCCCTCTTCAGACCTTTCCAGTTGGCCTTCGCTGCTGGTGTCAGCCTCTTTTAGAAAGCAATCCATCTTTGCTTTCCCTCTGTTATGTGATGGGCAAATTTCTAAAGAAAAACACCTTCAGAGCTGGATGAAAATCATTTCCTAAACCTGCATGACAATGTATCTGTTACTGCAAGCAGTACCAAGAGCTCCCATGGCCAAGTTTGAAGTGATGTTGAGTGAGTGCTGCTGGCTTCCTCATATGCACCCATCCTGCCACCTTGGCTACTGCTGGCACACAGCTTTGGTGAGCGAGGTGTGAGGCACAGGGAGGGATTGAGGCTGCCTTCACCCCGTCCTGTAATTCTGCACTCATGAGAAATGGATCTGGGCAGCTGGATAGCTGCACAACAAGCATCTGGCCTGCTTCAAGAACAGGCTCACAGCTGCATATATTTTTGTTGTTGAACTAGAGAACAGATTCATAGTAAGGGAGGATGCTGTGTGTTGGTACAATGGCTGCATACTGGCTATAGGGCAATAGACAGCTGCCGATGCAGCCAACTGATAAAAAAAAAAAAAACCAAACATTCACCTGTCAAAACTGGCAGAGTGAATTAATACCCAAACAACTGTCTACATCCAAGAGCTGTGATGAACTCTGAAGCCAAATGCCCTGTATTGCCAAAACACAGCCTTACTATTTGTGGGATTCTTGGTAAAAGCCATATAGCTTCATACGGCTGAAGTGGCTGAGGGTGCAATTACATGTTATATTTGGGGAGAATGCTCGGGAAGCACTGAAGACTTCGTTGCAGTTCCTGTCCCAACTCTCTCAGCTGTGCTGACACAGCTCGGTGAAAGCTGAACCAGCAAGCTAGGTCACTGAAGCTAGTTTGCTGTTACTTTTCAAAGTTACCATTAATCCAAAGCATTTGAGTGATCTGGCTTACAGAGCACTCAGATAAACAGTTGCCATGGCACACCAGGGAGGGTAAGACTGCAGGGTGAGGTGAGAGGCAGAGTGCATAACTACACTGAGCCAACTGCTCTGTTTTGAGCTCTCTGGCAATCCCTCCATGTCAGAATTGAAGAATATGGTGTGTATTTTGCAGCATTGCCCCCAGAGGTATGAGTATCTTAGGAACAGTGTACTATTAAACTGGCACTTCTAACCAAGCAGTCTTCATCTTAAAATAGACAGACCAAGCAAGAAAATGCTTGTTTACAGTAAAACAAAAGCTTTAGATTGAGCAAATTGGTCTTGTGGTGTTTAATTTGTGATTCAGGCTCATCTATGACTGTCCCTGTTTCTCTTCAACTAAGAGCATGTAAGTGCACGTAAACATTTGGATTAGTCAGACTTGGGTGTCAAACTTCTCTTGCTTTTCAGTGTCATTTGGGGGCTAAACTGTTATTTCTTCTTTTAAAAGCAACCTCAGGATTTAAGGTGTGTTTTCTTGGTTTTTTTTTTTGCTGGTTGGTTGGTTGGTTGGTTTTTTGTTGGTTTTTTTTCTGTGCCTAGTTTTTGTATTATAGGGCTAAAGTAAATATCATACAATTCTCCCACAAGTATTGCAATAATAATTCCATATAGTATTGGCACTTCAGCAGCAAAAAATGCCACACAATTTTTAGCAGATCTTAGTTAACTAGGATACTTGCAGGGTGCCAAGATCAAAATCTTGTGCTATTTTCTCTGGGGGAAAGCCCCAGTGAGGTTACATTATATTACCCTCTGCTGGGAATTTTCTTTCTCATGTCTCCTGCTTGTAAGTTGGGTTTTCAGTGTCCCACAGAATTAATGCCAGACTAGAAAGCAGTGATTTTTATTTATCTTAATCAACTCTATATCAGTTTTGTTCATCATCCTTTCAACAAAAAATTGTTTATCCCATTTTTGTTATTAGATCTCAAATTAATATCTTCCAGGGGAGGCACAAAAATTAATTGGTATAATAAATGTGCTTATATTTGCTGATGCATTTTAGCATACTACAATTCAGATACAATGCATATGAATAGTATTTAATAAAAGTTTACCTAATGGGACATATACTAAAATGATTTTTTCTTCTTTTTTTTTTTTTTTTTGTTTGGATGCAACTATAGTGATGTGATTTCTCTTGTCATATTTTCCTCTGTCTTTCTAGGCCTTTATACCGCAGATGAGCAGAAGGCAGAGGAGATAAGGTCACTCTTCCTGTATCACTGTCATCAGCAGTAACTGATGTAGTTGCCACAGAAATAATAGTATTTTTGTTTCTTCTCTCCTCTGAGACCATAGAGAAACTCTTCTGAATTTTAACAAAAAGCTCAAAGTGTCTGCCTGGTACGTACAGAAAAGCCTCTGTCATCTTGTTTCTTCCTCCTAAATATTGAAAGTAGCTGCCGGAATCATAAGCCCAGCATGGTGGCAGTTACCTCACACAGTGATTATGTTTATTTTGTTTGCATGGAGCTTTGAAGTCAGATCTTCATTGTCTTTTAATCAGGAGAAACTTACTGACTTTCTAGACTTCACCTTCAAACACTGAGTTATCCAAGATGTGGGATCAAAGACATGGTGTGGAGCAGGCAAAAGCTAAGAAACACAAAGGCGATGTTTCCTAATGGGATGTTTGGATGACTAGAAAGTTGAGCAGTAGACACCCTTTTTCTTTCCTTCTCCATGCTTTGCTCCTTCCTACTCTGTAGGAGGCTGATACATTGCTAGCCATCCGTGCCCATGGTGTGTTGTCTGTGGTTAGAAGGTGTTCTGGGGCTGCAAGGCACTCTTGCATTATTTGCTTTCTAATCACAGAAAAATGACTACTTTGTAGTGGAGAACAAAGTCTTTTTCTTTTTGTCTTTCTATACTACCATACCACAATGTTTTCGGAAATATGTGTTTTCTCTGGAACAACTCGTTGATGAGGAGCAAATCTGTATCACTGCTTTGTATCCGTTATTTCCTACTGCTACTGTGTAGATGACCTCGAATCTGAAAAAAAAAAAACCAAACAAGAAACAACCAAACCCAGATTCGCTTTTTAAATATAGTAACCATACTTTCTTTATTTACAGTTTTCATTGCAGTTTGAAAGACCAGCGCTTGCTTCAGTTATTGTCAATCCCATTTTTGCAGATCAGGGCAGGATCTGAGGGGGTCTTATCAACGTATATATTATAAATACTTGAAGGGAGACTACAGAGAAGATGTAGCCAGGCTCTTCTCAATGTTGTCCAGCGACAGGACCAGAGGCAGTGGGTACGAACTAAAACACACGAGGTTCCCTCTGAATATCAGGAAACACTTTTTCGCTGTGAAGATGACCAAGCACTGACACAAGTTGCCCACGGAGGTTATGGAGTGTCCATCCTTGGAGATATTCAAAAGACATCCGGACATGGACATGGTGCTGGGCAACTGGATGTAGGTAGCCCTGCCTGAGCTGAGGTTGCTGGACCAGACGACCTCCAGAGACCCCTTCCAACCTCAACCATTTTGTGATCCTGTGACTCCTTGAACTGGTTATTCTCCTGGAAGGTCTAGATACCTACTGTTTAAACAGACATGAACCATTTATAGTTATGCAAATTGGACTCTTTCAAAACATTACTCCTGAAAATCTGTCACATAGAGAAATGTTTCTGTCATTTGCCAGAACAAGTCTGAGTCTTCACTTCTGCCCTGACAGTGCATGAAGATAAAGGGCATTTCAGTCCTGCAATAGTGTTTAATGAGCATCAAGACTTTTCCGGTTCCCTTGGCTATTACCAGTTCCAGTTCAGTCCATTATTAGTAGTTTGTTCAGTTATAGGAACAACGGGTAAAGTTGCACATAGAACCAGCAAACCTTATTGTTGAGAAGATGCAATTCCACGTACTTCTCCAGGGCAGTGGAATGGACATAAGGTTACCCAGGTCCCTTTCCCACTCTTGGTCCTGCAGGAAGGGTTGCTTCATAGCAGAAATGGGAACTAACAATGACACTGTGGAAGGAGTAGCATCTGGCCAAAGAGTGCAATGCAAAGTACTTCAGCGGTTACCATTATCTTTCTGCTGTCACCTGTCCATGGGAAATGGAAAAACACTTCCCCTGTCTCAAACTCTTAGGAATCAGGCTGTAGGATTATACGGCAGAGTGAGCTGAACAGCACATTTTTATTTTTTTTTTAATACAGCTCTATCATTTCCAACCATAAATTTAAGTGGAAAGTTTAAGGATAGGAGATTGCTGAAAATTTGCTGGTTTGAAAGTTATTGGTTTTACTTACTATTGAAAGTAAAAGGAATTGTGAGCTAAACAGGGATCTCAACTGTGAAAAGAAAATTGGTCTATCTATTTGCATAGGTAATATCATCATAATATCTGAGCATTTTACAGGTATTATGAATTTTCTCAGTTCACCATAGCTTCATCTGAAAAAGTTCGTGTTCTGTTCTGAAGTGGGAGCAGTATCAAGCTCACTAAAGGTGTGAACAGTTCTGCCACTGAACTACGTATGAATTTGGCTATCTGTAGGAGTTGGCTGTTGCCCCTAACATTGTGAGAGTATTAGACACATACAACCAAAGACAAGTAGGCGTGATGGAATGAAAAGAGTATGAACGTAATCTACCAACATTTATAATATTTTTCATTCCTCTTCTCAGCAGAGTCACTGCAACTGTGCCTTAGAGACTTTTTGCCCCATAGGATCATCATCCAGACTACAAAAGGTGGGATGTGGAGTGTTTGCTTTATGTTAGGTCATGGTCCTGTATGGAGAGATTTAAGGGCCAGAGGAAAGCCTTAGTAGGAGAAGCAGAAGGTTGCTTCTTTCCTGTGATGAACTGAGGCTATTCAGAGAGAGGAGACTCTGGATAATGGGGCAGGTTCAAGGGACTGGCACACTCCTGAGAAGAAGCAGGAGCAAATGCAGTGCCAAGGCTCGGAGGTGGCAAAAAAAAAAAGGCATTTCCTAGGAACCAGAGGGCATGGTATATCATTTTCTGCACCTCTGAATGGATGGACTGAAATCAAACCTGGAGACATGGAGCTCTCTAAGGACACAAGTCAGTGTGATGGAGATTTGAATCTAGCCCCCTTTATTTCTCTTCTGCCTCACCAATTATTCTGGTAACTGCACTTGACAGGTTCAGATTTATGCAGGGTTTCCTGTATTTTAAAAAGTTGTTTGTCTTAGTTCGTACTTTAATCAAAATTCAGCTTTAAGCTTACAGGGCATTTTGATCTTTTGGGAGTTCACCTCAAGCTAAAATGTAGGTAGAGCACAATCAAACTCTCTTTTCACACTGCAGGTATTTAAAACAAACTTTCCCATAAACTAGTATGGATAAAAACAAGAAAAAAGAAAACACTTGAAAGAAATTGCATAGGTGTGATGTAAGTACATACACACTCCCATAATGAGAACAACTAATTCCAGATTAATTGTTTTGAGTAAACTGTGCTTATTCTGTACATGTCTGTCAGTTTGTAGCGATTCAAAAACTTCTGGGCTCTCAGACAGGAGCCAATTTCCTTTCAGTTTGTGTGCTTTTTCCCTACATGATGTGTTCAAGTACTTTGAAACAAGCAAGTTCCGGGCACCAAAATATTATGCATCAGAAATTAGAAAAGGTAAAAAGTGTTTTTATAGTGCATGTGTTCTCACTGTTCCCTTGGTTTCAAATGCAGAGATAACAAGCAGTTGAAAGGGAAAGGAAAAAGGCACTGGTAGTGGAGGTGGAAGGATGCAATGGTAGCCTGGCAGTGCCACTGGAGGTTAGAAGACATCACTGGTGTTTCTGCAATGTGCAGATTTTGAGTGCTTTCAGGTATTGCCAGTGTTGCCAGCTGAGCTAAAATCGGTATCCAGAACCCAGAGCAGGTGGCAAGCATACTTCACTGAAGCTTATCCAGTTGTGTTTTCCTAGCTCACCATATGCAGGCTGGCCCATATGGGTGAACATGTGCTGCAATCACACATCTCGGTATCACCAAGCTCTGCAACGAAGACTGGAATTAGAGAGAATGGATGAGAGAAAGAGGAGATGAAAGCATGTGGATTTGTATTCAGACTTTACTCAGTACTTCAAATTCACTGGTACTGTTGCATTGACTACATCTGATACATAATCATCAAAAGACTAGTTTGGATGGGAATCAATTCAGTGTAGATGGATAACCTACACTGACCTTCATGTTAATGTGTCAAGTTTAATATGTCTGGTATTCGCATTAGTTGGGTGAAAACTAGATTGAGTAGCTCCATATTGCGCTGAAGCCATGTCTGAAGCTGCAATGTCAAGCCATATCTGAAGCTCCCCTAATGCCAAGGGGATGGACTTCTACAGAATAGGTCCTTGTTAGGCAATGAGAGCTGTAGGGGTTCAATGTTAGCCATAATGTTTGGTATCTACAAAACCCCAAAGCTTTAAAAACAACTTCTGAGATTTTTTTTATTATTTTTTTTTTAAGAGTATTTAAAAAAACTATGTTTTGAACTAGTTGCAAAGGCATCATAATGCTATCTGGGATCCAGGAATCCTAATTGCTGTTTCTGAGCAGGTAAAGTCTCTTGAAAAAGACATATAGACATTTCCATGTTCTGTAAGGAAGGTGGTCCAAGAACACTGGAAGCAAGCCTTCTTTCTTGGGAATAGGTGATTTGAGGTTGCAGAACTGTATCTTATGGTTAGGTCACAGCCTTTCAGTGATTCTTTCAGTAGCAGGATCTCCTTATCCTGTCATCTCTTTTCATCAGGCTAACAGAATTTAAGACTTTTCCAGCCTCTGTCCTTTTGTCAAGCTTCTCTAAATTTGGCTGAGTTCAAAAGTCATGCTGAGGACAAGGTCTTAGAGACACGAATGTTCACAGAAACCACAAAACGACTTTGGAAAACAGATTTGAAAACAATATCACACTACAATACAGAAATGGCTACAGAAAAGGCTGCCTTGATTTGTGGAGCGTAGTGACGGAGCTGACTGAACATGTGATCTGTCTGAGATACAGTTTAACTGAAGTAGGATTTTATAACATTTTCTGGAGATAGAGCTCATTTATCTGTGATTGGTATGATAACTGAGGCATTTGTTTTAAATTTCCAGAAACTGTAACTCCTATGTATATAAATTCACCTGGCAGTCAGAATAGCTGTCGGAAATCCCACCAAAGGCTTGTTGTTTTTAATCCAATATCCAGGCAAGAACCCAAACTGTTTAACAGTTTGGACATTGAGCTTTGTTAGCTCAAGAACTGAATCCATGCTGGGTCCAAATAAGCAGTCTGTTGCTGCTGTTGTTTTATATGACCAGCTTTAATTCTACGTTGCACTCTCCAAGCTCCACAGCTGCTCAGTTTTGTGGTACCAGCGCTGACTCAACAACAGTGGGGATGAAGCAGTCCTCCCTTCATAACAAGGCAAGTAAACATGCAGGCAGAAGGAATGGGTGTAAAGCAGCTTAATCCACTTTCATCAACAGGGGCCACCAAACTGTACTCTATTAAGAAATGGTGGGACTTTCTCAGCCAAATCTAGGGAATCTAAAAAAAGGCTCCCAAAGGCTCTTGGGAGTGATGAGAAATTGTACTTGTATCAGTGAATGGCCTGGGGTGGTCCGTCCAGTGCTGACATGGAATGAATCTGACCTGATTTATGTGAACAATTTGAGACATAACTTCTTCCAACTGAAAACTAAGGCTCTGGCAAGAATGATTATGTCATAATTTATCAATGAAATGGGCTTCCAACGTGCAGAGTCAGCAGGATATTTTCCTTAGCCTGGGTAACAGATATTGTTACCTTTTGCTCATTCAGGGGTGAGATGCTGCTGTTTTGGCCTCACTAAGCTTATCAGAGAGCCTATGGGTTATTTAGTTAGAGTTTAAATAAAACTCAACCGGGAATCCACTGCTGCTTTGAGACTTTCCATTTTTCTCACAGTTAGGTCTATTTCTGTGTAACGCAGTCAGGATCCCAGGTGTTGTTTCCAGGCTTTTTTATCTGAAAACCCACAAAGGAATTAACCAAAGCTGATCATAGGATTTTGGTTTAGTCTATGTACTGTGAGTTTATCTATCTTCCTTATGTTCTCTTTAACTTCTAGTTAAGGCAAAATAAAATGTAGTCTAGTAATTTTCTACCATGTTTTCTAAGCTATTATCACATTTGTTTCAGGATTTTTAGTTTGTACTGTTTTGGCATGATCTTGGTATAAATTTAAATGTTTTAAGTGCAGATGCCAAATTTTATTAGCCTTTATGAAGGCTTTTTTTCTGTTACTGGAGAGTATGTTATAATTCTGCCATATAATCGTTTGCCATATCTTAGAACACTGCAGTTGTCAGGGATGCAAAACTATCTAGTTCAATAGTCTTCCATTCATCAGTGCTGAAAGTCACAGAGGCCATGACCATAAGAAAGACCTTAGCTTCTCTACCTGCCTGGGAAACACACCCCCCAAATACAAGATGCTCAAATTGGTGTTCCTGATCTTGAAATCATCTCCATTGCTGCACCATTTGCAGTTTCAGCTAACTAGTGATACGTTAGAAGACAATATCCCTTGAGAAGCTTAAATAAGTTCCCAAAGAGAAAAGGTTTTCTTTCTGATAGTAGTGTGTGTAAGTGTTGCACCTGCCTGGTTGCTTACCAGGACTGGCTTTATTTGGCTCATATAGCCCAATAAATGTTCGAACTATTAATTTCTCCCTGACCAAGCAAAAAATTGTTATCCCAAAGATACCCATTGGTACTACAGCTCCAAATGTGCAGCATGATTTGGAGCGTTTGTTTTTACTTCAATCCAGCATAAGAGCTAAAATGAGAATAATGTATAGTCATAAGGACTTTTCTATGCAAGGCTTCTATATACTGGTGGGAAGGACTGGTTTTCTTCATATTTTGTACAGCTTGGTGGGATTGTGCCAGTAAGCACCATACAAAGCCTAACCACTGGCAGCCTTTAGGGATGTGCTCAACAGATGAACAGAAGACAATGGATGAAAGGAAGACAAGCCCAATTATTATAGATGGCATTCAGCTAAACACTGTGGAGTTTTGCAAGAGTAGTTTTTTTCTTGCATTCAGGATGCAAAATGCACAGCCAGAAGAAACACTTTTATGAGCCATTTCTTCTGACCTCATTAATCATGGAGGCCATAATACTTTCCTAATTGGCTTAATTATTGCCTGAGCTTGAAAAAAAAAATCCAAACAAACAAAAAACTCCAACAAAGCCCAAAAACCAAACAAACCTCCAAAAGACACCTGAAGACATCCCATCCTTACTGAAACGTTTCCCGTGATTGACATTCTACCCTGTAATATTTCTAACACTCTAGTGGTTAATTAGTCTCACTGTTAAAAATGTCTGCCTTATAGATGGAATTTTGTCTATTTCCAACTTGCATACATTAGTTTTCTTATGCTTTTGTTTGCTAAATTAAAATAATGAAGGGACACTTATAGGTAGTACTGCCCTGTCTTTGATCAACTCACACTTCCATCTCCTTGTCATTAAGCTAAGAAATGTCACCATAAGGCATGTGTTTCAATGCATTTAATCTTCCAACCAACTCTTCTCAGAACCTTTGTCAATTTATTATCATCTTCCCTGTAGCATGGACATCTGAACAGGACAGTGTTCTGGCTGTAAGTTTCACACCACGCAAAATACCTATATCTTGTACTTTAATCTCAGTTGGGATTCTCTTGCTTACCCAACAACAGCATGAAGAACTGAAATCTTTTAACAGAGGTTTATGTCAGAGTTGGATCCTGGAGACAGTTAACCTCTATCACACAGCTTGCACAGAGTAGCTAGACATTCTGTGATGCATCTCATGATTTGTATTTTGCTGTGGCTAGTGCCATGAATAGTGTGTGTTGCGTTTCAACGTTATTGGAAGAATCCTTTACAGGAATACATCTTGCTTTTCTAGCTTACCACATTTTCCAGCTCTCCTGAGCAATTCTTGTACAGTTGTACACTTCAGTACATAGTTACTCTAGGCCAACCATCTTGCGGAAGCTTACAGGTGTTTCTTCTGCTCCCTCCACAGTGCCGTTAATCTCATGGTCTGCTTCAAGAGCTGCAAGATCAAGATGTCTTCCCTTTTCTACTCTTCAAGAATACCAACAATAATAACGTTATGCTTTCCTTATTTGTTTTAGAACCTTGTCTTACAAGGTCTTAATTTCTTTGAAATTTTCCCCTGTTTTGCCTTTGTCTTACCAGCTTTAACCTGAGACATTAATTCTCTGACTCAGTAATTTACTTTTTAAGTCCAAGTTTGTGTGTTTGGGAATAAGATATTTAAGTGTAGAAAGATGGCTCTTATTCATTTCAGCTTTGTCATATTTAATCGTTTAAGCTTTTTCCTATCAAATGCCAGTCCGCTCATTCACTTTCTAAGTTACTCAATATCCAAGACAAGGTAGCGCTTCTTTTAAAGCAGTGGGATTCTCTACTATGACATCTACTGTGCCTAGGGGCATTATTGTCCCTTTTCTTTGAAAAGACCATAGAAGTCCTTTCTCCTGTTGTGGTTGGCCTGAGGGCTACACAGCATGTGGACCGGAGTCCTTCTGCATCTAGAGACCTCTGCAGCATCATCTGGGTAAAGACTGTTAACATCCTGATGAAGAAGAAAGATTACATACATTAGGCTGAGAGAAGTTAAGACAATTTCAATGTAGCAGTAACTTGTCTTTCTTTCTATACTTTCCATTATGAGCTTTACAAACTTCCTCTGAACTATCATGGTGCATTTGGGGAATATGAAACTGATCTGGAAACCTCTATGCCTTTTTTTTTTTTTTTTTTTTTTTTTGAGAGAGAGAGAGAGAGATTGATTTCTAGTATTTTCTCTTCCAGCTGAGCCTAACAGCAGCTCTTGTCTTCGTATTTTGGCATCTTTACTTCTACTCCCAGCAGGAAATGGAAAATGCATTAGAAAATAAAATTGAACAATAACAAGGACAAAAGGGGAGGGGGGGGGGGAATGATAAAATAAAAAGAGTCACAGAGGGTTCATATGTTGTGTTGTGTGTCTTCCTCCTGAGGTGGGTCTTGATCCTGCCAACTGTCCCCCTGGAAGAAAGTTTATGCCTGTGGGTGCTCCTGCTGAGTTCAAAGTTACTCACATGAATAATTGATTTCAGGGTCTGGGACATAGTTTGCAATTCCTTTTTCAAGATAAGTTCATTATCCTCAGATCTCATTGTGCTCCAAACGTTGCTGGGTTAGGGACAAGTAGGTCAAATGGATACCTGATTTTTTTGTCGCAGGAAGAGCAAGCAACTGGCAATCTGTAAAATAATAATAATGAAAATAAAAAAAATTACTCTTACTCTTTTGTTGGGTTAGGTTTTTATCTGAGTGGAGAGTTTTGAACAGCTTGTTCAGCAAGAGTTCAAGTCCCAGGGGAAGGAGGAGAGTTCAGAAAAGCTTTACATTTTACAAATGTTTAAGTGGTATTATTCATGGCATAATACACTACCCTGGTATGTGCTTCAGAGCTCAGCCACTGCATCTTCCGCCATATAATTTTCTAGAAGTCATAGATCTCCAAATTTATGTTCAAGATAATCAGTGTAACATAGAGATATTAAGTTATAATTGAAATAGTTTCTAGCTACTTTAGCACAAAGGGTCTTATTTGGATTTATTTCTAGCAGTTAGTGTACCACATTGATATAAAAAAACTCACTGAAAGGGGAGATGGGAAAAAAAATCAGAGTTCTAGAGGACGAGAGAAGGAAGGAAAGAACAAAGAGGACTTTTCTCCGAGCAAATGCAAATGGAAATGGCCCTAAAGATTCTGGGAGCACAGGATTTCTCCTGACAATGAACATTTTCATGCAGCAAAATCCATTTTTAGGACTCGTTAGCAAATGCTGTGATCTTGCTTACTTTTTACAGCAGTGTCTAGTTATTTCAAATTGATTAGGAAACCTCTGATGTGAGAGAGTGAATCATGAACTATTCCAGGTATTTCTGTAATTGGTTATCATGCTTAATTACAAATGTTTCAGTACAACTAGTTTGTTCTGAACTTGATTTTTCCCGCATTTCAGTTGCTGCTTAGTGTATGCGTTAGTTTGAAAAAAAGAAAAAAATTAAGCTTCTGGCTTTTGTTCTAAAAGAGTTGAAGATTTACAGAATGACGGAATAATTTAAGATATACTATCAATAATCATTTAAAACCAAAAGAACTAGACTACCTGTCTATTGATCACCTATCCATCTCAAGGACATCTGTCACTGTCAGTTTTACCAGTCTTTTTTGGGTCTAGTTACAGTTCCTTCCACACAGCAACTGCTATTTGCAACTTACTGGTTAAGGTTTTTGAAAACAGAAGTCCCGAGTCTTGTCTCAGTTACATTGACATGACATTTTTTCAACTCTGCTCTGCATGCTAAACTGCATAATCCAGAAACTGGAAGATGCAGTAGCTTACAGTGCTTGTGGGAACTTCATAAAGAAAAATGGCTATCAGAATTATGGTATGTCAGAAAAAAAAAACCCTGTATGTTGAGGAGAAACAGGCTAGGCTTAGAAGAATGCTGTTGTCATTCACTATAGGCATCTGTTTGTTTTGCAGCACTACAGCAGCCATTGACATCACTCAGAAAAAGAGAAAAAAAGCAGAGCACCAGGACAATAGAGAACACTTATGGTGACACAAAATCATTGTTTATAACAGGCTGGAACAAGTTGCTTGAACAAAATGTTTATCTCTTTAACTGGTTTCAATATCCCTATTAACTAGATACAAAGGCCCATTTGGCCTTTCCTTCCTCTAGAAGGGACACCATATCAGGGAACTTAGCCTTTAGGGATTTTCACCCCTATCACTAAAGTTCTGTAGTTTGTGGTAAACTTGACATTTGAAAAAATGAAAAAATATTTATCACTCAGCTCTGTCAGGAGACTGAATATTGCTTGCTAATGAGGAGACTGTGCACCAAATGTTGCTTCTTACTCTGTTCTGTTTAGCTCAGTCATAGCTTTAGGCATCATCACCTGTTCTGATGAGCAGGGTAAATGCTGCGCTACAAGAGCTTCACATCTCCATTTCCATAGCACTGACTAGTAGGCAGAAAGGTTCTCTGAAGAATTAATAAGATTTAATGACCCAATAGCACAAATGTAGTTACTTCATCCAAAATACCTTGTAACACCTGCATCAACACAAATGCTTCTGTGTGCTTGGGTGTCTTCTCATTAAATATGCCGCCCAGCACAACTGTGTGTGTTTGGATTATAATTCATTACTCAAAATGAGCTCCACAGGGCTGTTCTCTGGGTGGGAATGGTCTTCTGTACCTTATCCTGATGGCTTGTTTCAAAAGGCCAGATAAATGAGAAGCTGATATTATCCGGCCAGGTTGCATCTCTGTTGCTTTCAGTAAGCTCCTGGAACTTATTTTCAGTTTCTTATTTTTTGGCAACTAAATACAAGAATAGTATCTGAAGTCCAAGCTTATCTTTTGTTCTACAGCAATCACTACTTGCTCTGTGGTCCTGAGATCTTCCAATGTAACCTCATAGGAAGCTGACTGAATTCTAGCAAACAATAATCTTTCATATTTACACATTTCCCAAGTTTGCAAGAATTCAAATGTCAGCTAAATCTGTGGAGACACTGAATCCTTTTCCGTTTGATAGTTGGTATTATATGAAAGGAATGTGGGACTTTTGAATTAAAGGGTAAAAAACCCCTGTTCTAGTTCATGCAGGTTTTTTTTCATCACTGTGAATGTGAAGAGAAAAGGCTTTTACATTTGATATTGATGTAGTCACACCAGTGTTACTTGCTTGCAGAGTAGAGAGAACCATAAACCTTTTAAAAATCAAAATTTTAATTTAAGTCTCAGCTAAATGAAAATTTTTATGTGTGCTTTTGAAGAATAAAAAGCAAGCTCTGAAGGCTTTTCTCTCTGTAGCGCAGCTATCAGTTCTAGCTGTCCAAAGTGTTCTCTATCAGCACTTCAGTTAAGCCTCTGTGCTTCTGCTGGCACTAACACTTTTCTTTAGATTTCCTAGCATTTGCACAGCAGTGATTCACCTCTCTTGGTGATAACAGCAGTCAAAGGGGCTAACTTGGACTAGCTGCTGGCATTTTAATCTTGCTCAGAGCAGGCAAGAGTGAAAATCCTGTCACTGCCTAGCCTGTGTTTATCCTCCCCGTGGTGAAGCTGTGCTGTTGGTGGTAGCTCTGCGGAAGTTTTGGGAAACTGCTAATGCTGTGAAAGCCTGTTGGCTCTATGACAGAAGTAGAGACCTTCATTTGACAGGTAAAAATGCTTACAAGAGAACACAGGTGTATATATGAGGGAATAAGCAGGCCCTGAAGTAGCCTGAACAGGAACAAAGGAGAATTTCCTACTTATTCCAGCAAAAATGTATCTGCAAAGTCTGAACTTTGATATTTGTTTTGAGAGTTAAATAGATATTCAAATGAGATAATTTGGCCCTGTGGATTTCCTGGAGCATAAGCTAACTATTTGTCACCTTTCTTATTCAAAAAAATACAATTTCCATGGAAATAAAAAGAAAAAACCCACTTCAAAAGTCTTTCATGAGGGTACTTTGCTGAGATTAGTGAAGAGCAAAGCACACAATGTGATAAGAATAGAATTCCTGGAGTCTGCTCTCTTCTCAGTGGGGAACTATTCTCTTCTTTTCCTCAATATGCATACCCCCCATAAATGTTAATGGGAGCTATTCACAGACAAGAAGAGTCCCAGAAACTCCAACATATGCAACTCCTGTTCACTGTAATAAGCAGGGAAGTTTGATTCTCTTTGTGCCAGTCTCAGGTCTCTCTGAGAACTTGTGCAAATAAGCTGTGGGTATGAACAACCAAATAAGTTTCTACAGGGAAAGTGAAGCTGTGAATCTGCAGTGTTTCAGCAGCTCCATGGTAACATTTTTGCATGTATACTCTTATCCCATGGTAATTGTAATCTGAAGCATTTTATCGTTCTGTGAAAGAAAGTATGAGACACAATGCATTAGCTATAGGTTTAAGAATGTGGAAAAGGAAGGCTTATGTACTGCAAATTTATATTTTAGGTTACCCTGCAAAAAACAATTTGGGTGTCCACAGACTGAGGGGAATGCCTGGGCAGATTTTGGTAAGGTGCTGGGATGGAAGGAGGTTTTGGTAAGGGGGATGATTATATGATATGGAGGCCCATTTTTCGAGGGTGTGAAGTTTCAGCAGCTCACAGATACCAAAACGCTGATTACAGACTGACTAGTGACTGGAAAACAAGTGTGCTGGCAGCACGAAGCATGAAGGTAACTGATGGGGACGCTGTGATTATAGGGCCTTGGAAAACTGGGCTTTTCAAATCGTCTTGCCACAGGAGGTGAGCCAGAGGGCCTTGGATGCTGCCTAGAAGAGATGATGACAGATAGAAGTCATGATGAGAATGGGACCCTGGGCAGCTGCACATGGCACGTCCTTTTAGCTGACCCTGAATACCAACGTACTTAAGCTGTTGTTGGAAATTAATAGGAATCAAGTTCAGGGATCAGGTGAAGTGAAATCCCTCTCTGCCTGTGTGTGCAGAATACTCTGGCACTGGGTTTGTGAGAGAAGCATGACACACTAAGCATGGCTTTTGTTGGGAAAGAAGATGTTACAGTAGCTACAGCAGCAATTTGAGCAGCAGGAGACTGGGATATACTCCTAGCTCTGCCAAAGTTTTGCTCCATTACCTCAGGCAAGTTGCTGAAAACTGTCATCAGTTTTGGGTCCCTGGATTTCTGGATGCCAGCTCAAATAATCTGGGGTCTGATTTTCAGAGGTTCTTAGCTACTGCAGTTTATATTGACCATGACTGATATATAGGGCTCAGCATACGTGGCATATATGCCTTAGCTTGCTCACCTGAGGTATTGTGAATCCTCCTTAAAAATTTTGTCCTGATTTTACAGTGTCTAAGCTCGCAATGCAGAATCAATTGTGATAGTGCTATCTACCAAATACAAGTGTCCCAACATGAAACATAAATGACATTAAACCTTTGCATTAGAGATGCTGTTTGTGTAAGGTATTAATTTCTTGATTACAGTCTTTAGGTAATTTTTTCCACAAGAGAGAAAGTCTACTTAAAATCAGAATTGGTGAAGTGTCTTGATGATGACCTGTCACAGTTATTGATAATGTTGCAAATGGCACTGGGTGGAGAAAAGGATGGGAAGTCAAATGTTATTGATAATAGTTGCAATATTCTCAGTGTTAACAAATTATCAGCTCTATACATTTTTAATGAATAGGAGTATGAACAGCAATTTGACTGTCAACAGACATCAGTATTGATGTGTGTGAGTGAAGCATGGCAAGGCAAAGATCAAGGGGGGAGGATAACTGAAATCACATAGCCAAGAATGACAAGTCAGCACTTTCTGAAAAAACTTCCGAGAGCATCACGACTTCAGGTGTAGCCCTCTATTCATAGCCCTTTTCATAGCAAAGGTGAATTAATTTTCTTTGGGATTTTCCTATATCACTTTAGCTGAACAATCTGTTAACTGCAACAGCAAAAAGACATGTAAGAAGTTGGATAGGAATATGGAGAAAGAACAGTAGATTGAGTACCTCAGGCTAGAGACCCAGCAAGCAGGTAGAACACTGTAATGTAGTGTTTCTTTCTGCTCCTTTAACTAAATTTTAGGAGTTTATCACAACCTGCTTAAAAAATCCCCAAACTTGTTGATTAGATCAAAGTCTCACATAATGAATCGGAGCCTAGAACAATATTATTTGGTTTAAATGAGATCAGTATATTTGAAACATAAGAATTTCAATAACCACTTCAAATCTCCCTCTCCAGCCCAACCTGTCAGTTTCAAAGTTTTCTTTTTCTGTAACTTTCAAAGGGGCTTTGATTTTAAAGCTTAGATCTCTTCTCTGAATTGCAGTGTGCAGTATTTTCCCCACTTTTTATTTTTGCATTTGAATTCTTATGTTGTGAATACACAGAAACAAATTTTGTCTTTATGCACCCTAAGGAAAAAGTGGTTGGTTTGGATTGCTGGTTGGTTGGCGGGCTGTTTTGTTTTGGTTTTGGGGGGATTTTGGTTTGTGTGTTTTTGTTGTTTTTTTTTTTTTTGTATGGCTTTTTTTTTTTTGGTTGGTTGTTTTTTTTCCCCTTTTCTTTTTTTTTTTTTCTTTTTAAAGGAAAAGGATTCAAATGGAGAAATAGAAAGGACAAAATTTCTGTATCTAAAAAGCACTGCTTCCCCTGCTTTTTTTGAGATTGGAAACTCAGAAGGCATTTTGGTTTTCTTTCTACAACACATTTTTGCCTTTATTAGTAGTAGCTATGAAAGCTTCATTAACTAAGTGTATTGACAATATAAACGCACCAATTATAGATTAAAAATATTAATACTAGAGTAACTCTTTCTGGTTTAGTAGATTATGCCAGTATTTCTGTTATATCATTAATAATCTAAAGATTAAAGTTTTTTTGTTTTTTTTCCACTTTTCATTTGAGGGATCAAAATGCTTTAAAGACATTAGCTAATTCTCTACTAATCCTGGGAGATTGGACAGAGTTATGATAATCCTTTCACAGATGAATAAATGGAGATAAGAAGGAGGCTAAGTGACTTTTCAAAGTCACAGATATAATCAGTGGCATAGTTGGATATGTAACCTTGAGTTCTGATCACTAATTTTTCTCTTACAGACTATACATATTTATATGTGTACTTTTTTCTTTCCACATTGCTAACAATACACAGTGAAAAACTATTACCATCAGTTATGTTTATAATAATAATTACTTCATTTATTTAGTGCCTCCCTGCCAAGACAGAGTGCTGCTCCAAAGACAATTAAAATGCAATTACTGTAATAAATAAACAACAATAATTAAAACATCATAAAATAAACAATATCAAAAGCAATCAAAACCACTAAGTAGCCAAAGTTAGTGCAATTAATAATGGATCTTAGTGACTCATTTGAAACAAATTGTGTATTTAGTGATACTTTTTGGTTTGCGGAAAGATTGTTTTATTGCAAGATTATTATTTTTCAGCTGCATTTTTATATCCAGCCCTTGAATTAATTTTTTAAATATATATATATATATATTTAATACGCTGCTATTAGCAGTTTTAGGATGGTGCTAAACAATAGCTGGTCAACTAAATTAAATGAATTGTGTGAATCACACCGATTAAATATCTATTGTAGTTCATTGAGTGGATTAGCTGTACATAAATGTCCGGACTTCAAAATGGTCAGTAGGAACAACAATGCATGCAAGTACAAGTGAAATTTAGACTACCTTGATGTGGCCTATTCTCCTTGACCTAAATTCAAAGTGCATTTAAATTGAAAGGCTAGTTGCTTGTTTTTCATATTGACTTCAGTGCAGTTTATCTTGCACTCTACTGCTTTAGCTTTTAGTGTGGGTTTGATGGCATTACTCAATTTTAGGGTTGACCAACTCTTTCCCTAGTCTGTCGTTTAGCAGCAGTTACTGAGCATTGCAATGATTTCTGTTTATTGTCTTTTAGAAAAAGTCCAAATTTTTGTAGCATGGAGATGGCTCATCTAGTTTGGAGACAAGAGCTTGCTAGAAACATTTTGTTTAGACCATGCTAAAGCAGCTTTAAAGCACTCAAAGACTTAAGGCTTTGAAACTCACTGGAGATACAGCCTTTGTGTCAAGACATGGTGTCTACTGTCTTTTTGGCAGAAATCAAAATCTGTCCTTGTTACAAAGCCGTGAAAACCGTGGTTTGTGTAAACTAGTCTGCGAGCTGGTGGTGAGGAGGGGGCAAGAAGTGAGTCTGGGCTGGGAATAGAAGGCCTGGGCATGAGGGAGGAAGATGAAGCTGCACAGGTTGGGAGGGTAGGACACAGATCCAGTGGAGCTGAGAGAAGATGAGGCAGAAGGGAGGACAGGTCTGACTGAGAGAGTGAAGGAAACAGGTGAGTCATAAGATCAAGGCAAGGAGGGTGGAAGTGGGAGTCCTTGTAGAGAGCATATATGGTGCTGGGGGACCAGCAGAGGTGCAGAGGTGAGGGAATAGACTTGGAGTGGGGAGGTCGTGTACAGCACAGGAAAAACAACAAGGGTCTGAGTCTGGAAATCAGAGGGGACAAGAGGCTGCACATCCAGTGAGATGAAAACTTGGAGGGCAAGAAGGTTGAGAGGGGGATGAGGACCCTGTTCAGTATGTGACTGAGAGAGGAGTCAAGTGCAAGCAAGAGGCAAGATCAGGCTTCTGTTGATCAGTTTAATGAGAAAAAACTCCTAAGCTTACCAGTAATAGTAGGTATATCTGAGCTGTACTGGCACATTCTCTTCCTGAACTGGATAGAGTATGAACAGATCTGAGTAGATATCTTGAGCCCAAGATCCCTGAATGTCACTGCTGTGCTCTGGAACCATCTGGCAGAATTGGGTGCTGTATCCCTCTTCAGCATCTGTCCACAAGGAGGACAGCAATCTATTAATGCAAATGTCTGCTCCATTGGCTCAGTGGCAAAATCTATGTGTTGGCAGAAATCTTTGAACTCTGCTGATGATTTGCATGTATTTTAGGAAGATGCTAAATAATGAAATTTGTGTCTGTGTATGTTTTTTGTCTTTTGTTTGTTTGTTTTCAGATAAATTTGAGAGAATGCATATGCAAAATCATGCTAAAAGGCTTTTAATGGAACCCATGAAGGATATTACTGAAATATTAGGAAATGCCAGCATTTAAACTGTTTATATTTGGGATAAGCATTTGCATCATGGTAATATCATACAATTTTAGGTCTTGTTTGTATCACTCACCAGGAAGTCCTGGTCCTATTTCACCTATTTCAAGTAATATTGCCTTGCATCCTGCACCAACTCCGTGCCAAATTTGTCTCCTTTCTCCCTTTCATTTCCATCTTCCAATGGGACAACTATATCCACCATGTTCCTTGGATGCCAGCAGAAGGGGTACCAACAGCATGAGAGAGAAAACCCTGTGTGGTTTTAGTACTCATTCTGAATCAAAGCAGTCATTACAGCAGAAGAACATGCCTATAACCCTTGGCTTGAACACACTCCCTTGTTCTCTGCTTAGTGGTACAAGAACTGCTTCCTTAAGCACAGTAGCTCTGAAAGTCTCCAACACATCCTGTGAAGGCCCTTTGGGGAATTCAGCCACTAAAATCAAAGCAGCCTATCATAGATATGCATAAATAGCAATTATTCAAAGGCTTTTAACAGCTATATTGGGACTAATTTTCATATAGGGAAAGAGGCACAACCCTGATTCATTCCTTTCTCTCCCCAGACAAATTTCTGGGTTTTGCCTAATGCTCAGTGGCAGAAGAGCACTCCAAAGAAAGGATTGTCATGAAAATGATAATGTATCTTCTCATTAGCCTTTTTCTTGGAAATTACTAAAAAGCATTGCCTGAAATTTTCCAGGAAACTATATAAATAACTTCACAGATAATGGGCAAGTAAAATTTCTGCCTAATAAGTTAAATTGGGTAAAGTTAGGAAACAGCTGAGCAGAGAGGCTTATAGGAGGATATGTAGCTAGGCAATATTAATGAGTAGAATGGTACCAGCTTGATCACCTGTTACAGAATTGCAGACATACCTCTATGGATCAGTGGAGCACAATGTAGAGATTTCCAAGCTGGCTCTGGACCAAGCTGGGTTATTTCATGTAGTGCTATGCAGATGAATCACTTCTGGTCCTGGGCTCAGTGCCGTATGCACACCAATGTTTCTGCTACAAGCAGTACTAGCCTAGTTATAGTGTGAAGTACATGTGACCTATGTGATTTGAGTAAAGTCAGATGGGACGCATGCAGCAGAGTTGAGAAATGAACCCAGTTCTCCTGAGCCCTAGTTTAGTTCATTAACTATGGAAGCTAAGTCAGCTTCCTCTAGAGCAGGGACTAGAACAATGTACTCGACACCAGAGCAGATTAGCTTGCTTTTTAGAGTCAAATCTGGCTTAGCTGATGTGAACTCTTACCCTCCTTGGTATATATATCTGCTCTTTTTTGGTGCGGCATCACAAAAGAGTTGTACCAAGGTGGGGGAAATAAAAGGTACCTCATGTACCTTGAACTGCTTTGATATATCTCCCAGCCCACCCAGAAGCTCTTTCAGGCAGTCCACAGGGAAATGCTAACAAAGACTTGATGCCAAATACTCTGCCTTTGTACTGAGTCCTAGGAGACAAGTAAGCCAAGCTCTGCAAGCCCATGATGTAGGAACCCCAGGCTCTTCCTTTAGTGTTGCCTTAATCTAATTTTCCTTTGTATTTAGTAAAAATCTATGGGTCTTGGGTTTTTTATTTCTTTTCAAGAAGAAACAGAGAAAAGCTCTCCTATTTGATCCTGCTGATATTCGCTTTCTGACACCCGCCACCAGCACTGCTTGGACATGTCCTTTTTATTTCCTATTCTCTTTTAAGTGTCTAGGCAACTTTGATTTATTTCTGTCTCTGTCTGTAATGCCAACAGGATAGGGTGTTATTCTCAACCTGGGCTTGGCATGATGAGCCTTTTATCTCATTAAAGTCACATTCCTTTACAGGACCTGTAGCCTGAATTGGAGTTGTTTTGCTTGGACTAAGGATGAGTGTACCAAGGACAGCAGTATAAAGTACAAGCATCTATAAATGCAGCTTTGTTTGGATTTTACCCAACCTCTTTAAAATTCAAACACAATGATCAAAACAGTGAGTGGGTAGGGAGCATTGCATCCCCTTCAGTTTACTGCCCTTGTGTAAAATCTTAAAATAAGGACTGTAACCAGCAGAATTCCAGCATTTATATTTCATTAGGGGATTGTCCTTGTGTAAATATTGGCTTCTTTAATGCGTACAGTTCCACCTCTTTTTAAAAACTCCCAACTCAAACAGCATCTGACAGCATTACATGTCTCTTTCTGCAGGCACCAATGAAAATATGCTGATAATTTGAGCCCTGGGAAGAAGTCTGTTCCCCAGTGAATTTCACCACAGTCACACTGCTCTGCCATTGTATTAGATCACTGCTGCAGTACAAGAATAGCAGCTCTCTCCACATTATAATAGCACATCTCCTAGATCACATCTTACTGTCAAATAATCACCCATTCCCAAATGGCTGGAAATTAACGATGGCTGAACCCATCCATGCAAGGTTTATGCTAGTTACACAGTCCAGATCCTGAAAAGCCTTTTGCAGGGAATGGCTCTGGATAAACTCCTGCAGGGTTGTTTGGAGACTCTGAACTGCTCCTTATCCTCTCCCTCCCATTGTCACTGGCCATTCATGGTTCGAAGGATTCTTCCAGCTGACTTCAGTCTTTGGAATTAGAACTAGAGATTACAAAGTATATGAGATAGCAGTTGTGTAACATGAATCACAAGAAGCAAGATGCTTTTTTCTTGCTCTGGAGATCCCTAAATCCTTTCCCTTCTTTCTCCATTTCTTCTAAAAAATGTAGAAAAGCTTCCTATCCCAGGCAGTGCCTCTGAAAATGCAATAGAAATAGCTGCCTAGATATCACTTGTTATATACTACTGAGGGATTTTGACAACCAGAAGAGCAACATGTGGATATATCTTCTTTTGCATCCTAGGAAAGAATATGGATGGCAGAGGTCAGGCCCCAGGACCATCTGCTACTTAGGAAAAATTGAGGCCTGTCTACAATTTCAGTACACAGAAACCTGAGCTCAGTTCAGAATTTTTGGAAAACAGATGATGAGGGAAATATTAGTACTGGATTTTGTACAGTCTTACTCATCACTTCCCACAAGTAAAACTTTAGCATCCAAACTCTTGCCCTTTTCTTTTACTAAGTTCAGTTTTGGGATATGAACTTAGTTTACATTAGACTGAAAAAGTACTTGGACTATTGAATATTTTACAAATTTTGTTATTTACACTGAATATTCAATAAGTTATTCCCATATTTTTCTGTAAGTATAGTTTCAGTCTTGTATGAGTTGTAACATATTGAACACAGACTGCAGGAAAGAAGTAGTATTGAGTTATGCCTTTTTTATTTGATGTGTTGTACTGCCAAACTACAAATTCAACCTGATCTTTACATGTTTCTGGAGTTAAACACACAACCATAGTATTTGCATATTACTTGTAGTGCATGAAGGTTTTTTTCATAGTTTATTTGAAATGTAAATATACAGACATATATATATTGTCATTTTATCACTTATTTATCTACTTACCCTATGCTCCTGATGAATTATATCATGGCTGAATGCCTTTTATTCCAGCTGGGGAAAGATGTAGCATATGGTCAGCTCACAAGGCTCTGGAAATGACTTTTTGGCACCTGTCACAAAGTGATCTCAGATCTGTGTAAATGGTTCCCTCTACTCTGGAGATTAAGTACCAGATGCTGTCCTTTGCAAATAAAAAAACAAATAACAAGTTAGCTGAACACACTGGTCAATCTGCTGTGAGTGCAAGGAAACTTGAACTCTGCCATGTCTGTTTGACAAGCAGAAATATCATTGTGTGGACTATACTGACGTGAGGAAAAGGCCCGAGAAAGTATTCTCTGGACTGATTTTCCCAAGTGCAGTTTTGTCTATATTCAAACAACATCTGAGGCTATATTTACAGGACTCTTTGCAAAACTGGGTATCATTCTTGGTTCAAAACAATAGAATTTCTCCGCTGTATTTTTCTGTCTGAAATTATGTTAAAGAAAGCTGGTAATTTCAATTTATGGAATTTTTTAGCATGCTAATCTATTTGTACTATAAGTAAGTCCTGCAGAGCATATGTCCCAAACCTCATTTTTCCAGTTTAAGAAAACGAAGGCTGAAATTCAGACAGCTTTCACTATGTCTGGTAATAAGCCAAATTATTTGGCTGCCTGTAGTAATATTCAGACTTCAGACACTTAAGTTAATGCATGTTTGGACTGTCATTCTAGTGGGACTATAGCAAGATGTTTTTATGTTTTGGCTAGTGGACTTTAGTCTTTAGAAGGACCATTGTTCATCTGGACTTGGGTCGTATGCTGTGGGAATATGTCCCATGGTGATCTGTGTTAGTGGGGAAAATAATGCTTTCTTGGCTGTCCTCTGGACTTGCACCTTGGGCCTTCTGTCATTGTGTCATTTTACCAATCGGAAATATTCTTCAGATGATGGACTGCAAGATTTCTCTGTTAGGACTATCAGGTAAGCAAGACAGTTTTGAGCACTGCCAATAATTCCTAATTTTCCTCTTTTTTTGCTACTCCCCATACTCATTTTTATTTTTTGTGCTTCTGAGAGCAGCTCAAAATAAGGGAAGTCCTGCCAGGTGGGAAGAGACATCCAGCCCCTGCTGCCTTGGGCATCGTCAGTCATTTGTTTCCATGTCTTAAGCATCAGCAAAAGAGTACCCCAACCCTGTGGAGAAAATGTAATGGAGGGTTAATGTGCTTACTCAGTCAGAGAAACAAGACTGATGAAAGCAAAAGTCTCTGGAAGATATTAGCTGCGAATGGTGTGGCTGAGGAAGAAATTATTAGAGAAATTAATAACAATTAATAACAAAGTAAATGTGGAAAAAATTACTGGGAAAACAAGAGAAGAGAGATAGTAGGGAAATTGTGAGGGGGATTATGAATGAAAAGTGGGATGGGAGAAGTGAAGAGTTAAGGCTCAGGACTGGCTGTGGGTCCTGTTTTTCTGGCATACTTGTGAGCTATGCTCTGCCACCACAGTCAGCTCATCTATCCTTACATTGCCTTACTTTCCCCTGTGACAATGTAGGCAGAGAGGATATTCCTTTTCCTTTTTTTCATAGGGTAGTGAAGCAGTTCAGATGGAGGATGTTGTGCAAGTGTCATGTATAATCACTAATATATTATTACTAGACAAGGAGACAGGTCAAACAAAAACAAAAAAAAAAAAAAAGAAAAAGAAAAGCGTGTTCTGCTCACCCTCTAGCATCCTTGAAAACTGTCATTTGAGCTACACAGAACTTGGCAGCTGTGCCAGAGGATAACCTGCATGCTGGTTCCCACACAGATTGCCCTAGGCAGTATGGCCAAACACGTCACAAAGCAGGAAGGAGGTCCAAGCACTTACAATGGGGTGCAACACTCCCTGCCTTAGGTTACCCAAGACTTGGAGAGGTGTTTCCACCATGGCCTCCGACTGCTCCTGTAGCAGGAACTTTCAGGGGCTCCAAGAGCCTCAATACCAGTCACTGAAGAATTTGCCCTAGGCTATTTTTGAGCTGCTGTCCCATGCCGTCTCCTCAAGTTCTGGTTGTGGGGCAGTAGGTTGTGGGTCAACAGCAGTAATGCTGAGGTTAAGTCATGAAATACAGCCTCCAGTGAGGCCATGCCTCCCTAGTTGCCTGACGTGCTTATACCAGGAGAAATGCCAACTCCCAGGATCAGGACTGTGAAAGGGTGAAAGGGGGATAGCTTAGCAGCTGTTCATCAATTCATTATTATTATGATCAATATTTTGACTAACTACCACTTTGCCAAGGTGATAAATTTGATGCTCTGACTTCCCTGAGGCTCATAACAGACTCAGCTTTTGTCCACCTGGCAGTGCAATGCCTTGTTTTGTACCTCAAATCAGAAGAAGGAGGGGAGGTTTCAAAGGCTGAATATAAATTGTAGCAGCAGTGCAGTATGCCTAACCTTTTGCAATGTGGTTTTGTACAATGCTAGCTAATGGTTACTGCTGCAAATGTCAGCGTGTCAATGAAGAGAAAAGAATGATCACAGACCAGCCTTTTAACATCAGTCAGTCAGTGACTGCTAGCTGGGCTACAGCACTGCAGGTGCAGTTGGGAAGTGCCTTGGTAGGAAACTTGCAGTGCAACATTGGATCCCTTCTTCACAAAAAGATGCGTAAATTGGTACCAATGTGTCTGTGCACCTTGTCATTCAACCAGAGCAAACTGGAGCATGAGGGCATAAAATCTGTGCATTTTGTATTCTAGTAAAACCCAACACAGACTATAATTTTCTCCTTGCCACTGTGCCCTGCAGGCAGCAAACATACTTTGCTCAAGTATCTGGATTTATCTAACTGTCACATTGCTTTCTTGTATACACAGTCCATAAAGGGCATTCTTTTCCATAGTCCCTAGCTACTGGTAGACCAAGGAGGGTGAATAAGCTAGGAGTTGATAATTAGCTGGCTCAATGCTACAGTGCCCAGTTATTTTCCTTCCCATTGTCAAGAGATGGAACATTCTGATTTCCATTCTCAGAGCTGTACTGTGCACATTGCAATACGGGGGAATCAATACAGCTTATTCTTGCTTGACCTCCCTCCCCAGCCCATTCCTAAGCCAGAACTGTGAACTGGCTATGCAGAAGCACGGATGAGAAAAAAGATGGGGTTCAAGCAGCATGCTAAACATTGGTCCCATAAAAAAATATAGGTTTCCATTTGTAGCTTGGATCAGGCCTGTCTTGTTGGCATCTATCTATACCTTATGGTACCAATTAATTTTGGTTAGACTGACCTGAGTTTACTTTTGAACCAGCTTGTCTCAGTAACAATAGAGGGGCTTGCAGCATAGCAGAGAACTTGGGTTTGTTGAAACCGTGCAGTCAAACCAGCTGAATGGCTTAGCACTGCCAAGGAGCTCCTTCATCTCTTCTTGCTTTGCTTTCCTTTACTCCTGCTTCTGATGTCTGATACCCACCCTGTGCTGGGTCTTCTCCTGTCTCAATTCCCTGGTAAGCACAGTTGAAAACTATTCCTCCCTCTTCCTTCCCTACACCTTTTTTTTTAATAAACAAATAAATAAATAATATATAAAAAAGTATTGGCCTGGGTTAGTTTATCATGCTATCTCAGAAGGGAGCAGTGAGAAAGATCATGATGAATCAGCTGGGAGCAGAGGGTGGGGAGAGAGCAGGAATCTCTTGAGCTGTTAGATCAGCATAAGGGGCTGTGGCCAGCCAAGCAACCCTGTCCAGGAGCCCCAGGGAGGTGCCCAGACAAGCAACTCAAAATGAAAACTCTGCTGTAGCAGCTCCAGCTCCTCATGGTACTCCTGCTCAGGTCAGTTCCCAGCTCAAGCTGTCATAAAAAAACAACCTTGCAGTCAACTTTAGCTGCAATGCAGACAGCCTGCAACACGGGGCTAGGTTGCTAGCTGTGGTTGTCTGGAAAATAAACATCCCATTTAGGCATGCTCTGCAAGTCAGTAGAGTGTGTCAGGCAGCCCACTACCAGACATTGATGTCCAAAGCAGATAGGAAGACTTCCTCACTGGAGGTACTTAACCGTCTCTGTTGACTATAGTGAGACCTTAGGTTAACTTCCTGAACTGCCAAAACTAAATGGGATTCATCCCACACTTAAGAGATGTGCTTGTCCTTAATATGTGTGTTGTAAGTGCCTCCATGGACTGGAAATGAATGGGCATATTTACAGCCACTTCCATATAGAACTGTGTCCCTAGAATCTGATTAAAGTAGCAAACAGAATGAAACAAAAAACTCCCCTCCTATTACCTCATGGAGCTTTAAATTATGTTAGAATGCTATGGGATTTTTGTTGTATTTTTTACAATTGGACTGGCTCGTAAATGTTACAGTTCTAGACTGAAAAATATAAGTTGTTTAATTCATCCTAGGCTCCTAAATGTATTATTTGCTACAGGGACATAGAACTATGATTTTTTAAATGATGTTAGTCCCAAAATCCACATATTATTATTTTTCTATCTTTCAATTTTATTTTTGTTTTTATAAAAAACAAAACAACTACAGCTCCCTCACCCATACAAGTTTACATAAACTTCAAAATTGAGAGGCTGTTATAGATCTTGATTGCTTTTCAACATAAGAAATGTATAAAATGCTGTTGTTTTTTTTTTTTTTCCTGAGGACCCTAATTAAAGATATAAATGTTAATGAAAACAGAATGAGGAGAATATATGTAAGCACTGAGGCTTCCTGTGCTTTCCCTTTCTGATTTAGAAATGGCCTTCAGTTAGAGAATGAATATTTCTTACCACTCCTGCATCTTTTCTTTTTTTTACTGATGCATTTAAGATTAAAATTTTTCTGTATTGTAGTGACATATTAAAATGTGAGACTTTCTAATGTACATCTCTATGTGTTCTTGGTGTTGGGGTTTGGGGTGGGGATGTAAAGAGTTTAAGAAGGCACTGTTCCTTTATTATAGTTAAAAAAACTGTGATCATACAAAAGATTTTTAAACACAGTGACTAGAAGTCTCCATTTTAATATTACCCTGAAAGTGGAAGGTCTCTTACAGGAAAACAGTGAAGATTTAAGGTTAAAATCAACTACCTTTTAAGAACTTTAGTGAAATTTAATTAATAGCCAGTTGAAGGTATGCTGCTTTGTGGTGATAAGTGTTTCATCAAAAAGCGAGAACAGACCTATCTGCCTTTAATCCATATAACTCCTCTTAATGCTAACCCTAATGATCTTCAAAGGTAAGGCAAAAGAAAATGATAGACAGTATGCCTTCATGTTAACTCTCTCCACTGCAAACCTAGACAAATTTTTAATGAGGCTGCTTCTTAAATGTGGCATTATTCCCTTGTTACTGCAAAACGAATTATTCTTTTTGCATCTCTGGGGGGAGACAGGATGGGGAAAGGGATTTGCCTTGGGGCCATGTATGTTTGTTTGCATAACACATTCCCCATGTGTTAACATACTGTTAAACTATGTTCCCAGCATGATGGCAGGCTCAGGCCATTGACTGGGTTCCGGTATGCTCGCACAGCAGAGATAATCACTGGAACTGACCTGACTTCTCACTGGGAATGTGACTCCATTCACAGCAAGAGAGCAAATCGGAAATGACTTGGGGTGAGTCTCACTAAGCTGGAAAAATGAATTAGATACACTCCTCAGCAGAATCTGAAAACATTACATTCGGTGGAAAGAGAAAAGATTAGAGCAAGAGTTTGCTTACCATTCCCACTTTGGAATTTACATTTACATTATACCTCCTTATGATGTGAGGCCTGTTTTTCACTTGTATTGCAAAGAAAAGAACTTATTCATTGAGCAATCCTTCCATTCTTTCTATACAGTTCAAGTTTTAAGATAAGTAAGTTGTGTCAAAGGTAAATCTCAACACTTTCTCGTGAAAAACTAAAAATAAAAAAAATAAATTTTTGAAAGTAAAATTGTGGAAATTGCTATGACCTTTGAGACACCATCCTTTACAGTATGCAGTAAAAAACTTGGTCTGCTCAGGCTTACATCATTGCAACAATTGAGTTGCAACCTTTATGTTCTTAAATCACATCGTTATTTTTCAAGATATTGGAAGGAAAGGTAGAAAATAACAGATTTCCATCCATCTCAAGAAATAATAACAGTCTTATTGGTTGCTTTCAGTATTTTGCTGCAGTATATTAGGTAATTTTTAACCCCCTCATTTAAAAGAAAACTTCTTTTAGAAAACATCTGATATTCAGGATAAACCACGACATTGACAATTTATTTGTCTGGTAACGTGAACATAGTACACTAGCTCACTTTTGTCTGGACTGTAACTCATAAAGGCACAGACAGTGGAAGTAAACCTTAAGAAGCCCAGAGAGTTATGGAATTATCTCAGCTTTTACCAATTGAAGATCTATACTAAACACCTCAATGTCAGAAAATATAAACCTAGCATTTGGTTTAAAATAAAAGTGAGGAAAGCTTTAATATGGCAAAAACGAAAACAGCTGTAGAAGTCAAACAAAAGGAAGAATATAAATAGTGTCAACGTTAAAGAATCCCTGTAAGAACTACCTTACCATCTTAACAAAGTTAATACTTAAAAAACAACAGACCAAGCCCAAGATCACACGAAGTGGCAGTAATTTCTAATTTATTGTTAATGCTGTGATACTGCAGATGATGATTATGAGTATTTTTTATTATTATTTTTTTTTGGAGCAGGGGGAAGAGTAAAAAGAAAAAGGGAACTGTGTACATTTTGTAGTAATAAAAACTATCCTTAAGCTATGACTGCTAGGTTACTACCAAACAGAATTCAAAGTACCAAAATCAAGTACTGCTAGATGTTCCCCTAATGTGTATGAGGTCTCTGAACCCTTAGGGGCTAAATGGTACCAGCTGGCCTTCATGCCCAGCTGCTTATGGGAATTTATTCCTTGATGAGGCAAAGAGCCTAAAGGCTTTTCCTGAAGAGTGCAGGATTGGCTTTGTGCTCCTTGTGTGCTACTCATGGTGAGCAACTTTCTTTCTTCACCTTATTGAGGGAGATGCATTTGCTAAATTAATGAAAGAAAATGAGTGCAAGATGCTAATGAAAAATGTGCCATAAATAGCAAAAGATAATCCAAACAATAGAAACCATAGAAGCACAAGTGTATGTTCCCTAGAGGAGAATTTATTAAAAGCTGAGGTGTAGCCTTGAGAAGCTACATTCACAAATCTCTAAAGACAGCTTTATGCTTCTTCAGCAGTGCAGAGCTACTTAAATCCAACTTAAATTTCCAGTGCAGTATGCTTTTGTGTAACTGATTCCTGTGCCTTCATAAGGCTATCAGAAGGTAGGTGACAAGGCAAGAGCTGTGGACCAGGTGACCTGTTCCTTCATGATTCATACAGATGGTTTTGAAGCCTCCCCTTGAATTACCTTACCCCAAGCACAGTTCAGGTGTGGCCCAGGAGTGCAGGACAAAGTTTGTTATTGTTGCTGTCTGTGTTTTCTTGATGAAAGAGATGGGAAATTCCAAATGATCTAGCCCTTCATAAAAACAGTTCATGCTAAAAACCAAGTTGGTTACTGGTAGTGATTTTGTTTTGACTAAGTATCTTTTCCTGAATAAGCATTTCAGAAGTGTTGCTCAAAGTACATGAGTCAGGCTGTTTGCCCAGGTGAACTTTGTACTAGATAAAACCTTAAAGGAATGGAATTTGCTGGAATTTCCATTCTCACTCCTTATGAAGAGTCTATGTGTGTCCTGCATTGCTGGAGCGTCCAATCAATACTTGAGTAATAGTCTTTGATATATTTCTGTGCATGGCGTTAGTATGATACTAATACAGAAACGTAACAAGTTGTGACACTGTCTATGGATATAGAGAAGGTCAGTAGAGATTGGAACTCTAATCACAAGCATTAGAACCAGCAGAATATTTAAGTTCTTTTAGGTAAAATGATGCATTGTCTTTCTTTTAGATGTTGAGCGCCTATGATGAATGCCAAAAATCTGTTAGACATATACAACCTGTACAAGGCACATATATGGGCTCTTCTAAAGCAATCAAAACCCCCTCATAAGTATATGCAGAAGTGAGATGCTTACAGGTAGCAACAAGAAGCACATAGGTAAATACTGTACCAGAAATCTTTGATGGAGTCTCAGAGCTGGGACTCTTGCTGTCCCTTGTTCTGCTTGTCCTCTGTGCTTCCTCAGCTGAAGCAGTTTGGGTTCACTTCTCACTTACATTGGTGCTTGAAAAGGACAAAAAAGAGAGAGGAAGCACTAGTGGTGTGGTGGTGAAAGAATCCTCTTCCCTGTTCTTATAGGTCAGTGTTGGCAGGTAGCAAGAGAGTTTTAACTTCTTTGCTGGAAAAGATTCCAACCTCATTTCACAGGAGACTGACTTAGCTACAAAAATCCGTACTGTTTGACTTTGGGGAACCTATCCTATTGGACTTTGACTTTGGGGAACCATTTATCCTATTGAAAATGTCTCATTGTTGGGGAGAGGAAAAAAAAAAAAAGAGTATGACATTAGTTAATTGGTTAGGTGTGAGTTGCAATTTCTCTCTGTTAATGCTAATACAGCATATAGAACTATTTTTATGAGTAAGAACTAGACTCCATGTCTCACTGCTCCTATCTGAGCATTCTTAACCAATGGATTATGTGGCTTTGGGATGCCACCAGGAAAGGAGAGAAGAGGATCTTTCAGGATGCTAGCTGAAGGGTTTGAATGTTTCTCTTTGTTTAAGTCTCGCTTTGATAAAACAGTGATTTGCCTACCCTACAGAAGCTTGTGGTGAAGTAGAGGCTTGAAGCTAGTTCTCCAAGGTCTAGGCTGAGTTTAACTGCTTCTTCTGGGCTCCTTGTTTGAGTGTACTCACTCTTCCTTTTGTCAGCTGTTGACCTAATTCACAAAAATGAGGTTTCTCTAAGCAATAGAGGGACCACATATGAGTTACATTTTTGTACTACAGTATGTTGCTTTACAGTAATAAAATCTTCTCAAAGAATCACAGATTCCTTTTTTTGCAAAGTCAGAGGGACAATACCAAAATGAAAACCTATCAAACAATTTGTATGACTGATCTAAATGTGATCAGCTTTGGATATCTTTATGATCAGATGTCTTTGGTAAAGACAAATCACAGCAAGAGGGGAGAATGAGTACTTCAACAGCAATTTCCACATAGGTAACTGTTACAAGAGGGCAAGTTGCCTTACAAAGCTTCAGTAAGGAGTAGCATCGTTTTCTAATCATCCTATCTGAGAAGTTGAAATGAGTATGAAATACAAGAGTTGTATTTCTACAGAAAGAATAACTGTAGATAATGAGGTTGAAAACAAAAGTAAAGGAAAATTTTTGACACAGGTTTGCTTCTGGAATCTGTGTGGCAGCAGAAACCCAAAAACTACTATAAAGGAAAGAAAAGTCCTTTTCATATCTGTTCATTTACATTTCCAAGGACCAGTGGTATGTTTTGTGGTTTGAATGAAGCTGAAATGAACAATGTTCATTATTTGTTTAACAATAGTTGTACATGCAGTGTGCTTTGCCTTTATTCCCTGTGTATTAGTGTTACTTACCTCAATTTGCAGAGCTGGCAAAAACTGTCATATTTTGAGAACTGTAGCTAAAGAGCAAAAATGAGGCAGGGGGAGGAAAAGAAGGAAAGAGTTGCTTTGTTTATTTTTTGTTTTAACTTCTGGTGATACACTGGGGAACTTTAAAACACAGTTCCAGTATAAAAAGTAGCTGCAAAAAGCATCATTTTGAAGGTCTGTGCGTTATCACAATAATTTCTGTATTGACTCTATGTACTATTCAAGCAAAATTGATGTGTACATACAATTTAAAATATTGATTAACCTTATAACTATATCCTGGCATCTAAGGTTCAGACTGGTGGATTATTCTTTCTCTATTAGCACCAGCAGTAATGGTTCTGTAGATTAGCAGTTAATTCAAATATACCAAATTCAGAACTATCTGCAGTTGTAAGTGACAAACTGAAATTGAACTCTGTAATATGTAAGACTATTTACACTGTCTTAGCCTGATTGTCTCTGCAGCACTACTGGATATTTTTAAAAATAAATTAAATAGCAGAGCATTGCAAGACACAAATCAGAAGATAGACATGCTCTCATGGAAAAGCAGTTAGCAGCTAAATGCTTAAGTAATTTGTGAATAGAAGGTGTAGGGTGCTGAGAGTAATTTTTTAAATTTTTTTTTTTCATTTTTATTTTTTTTTTCTTTTGAAGCCATTTGCTATTCAACTATTTTCAGATTAATTTGTGCATGAAGTTCAGGCACCTGAAGGCCAGCTACCAGCTTTCAGTTCAGGAATTCAGAATATTTCCTCCATGCCACCTCTGTGTTTGTAAAGGAAGCCTCATCTCATCTACAGCACCATCTCATCAATGCTATCAGGAATTATTTCTAAATGATTACCATATTTCTTAGTTTGAGGTATGGTGATTTCTAAAACTTTATTCATCATCACTTCATTCCAAAGAACAATTAATAGATCATTCTGTTACTACATCAGTTCTTGGTTTAAGATATTATTCTTGCCTGACAACAAAATTGTCTATGGAGGTACAAGGTCAAGTGGAGGAATCCAAGAGAATATGCTTACTTTTCTCTTTTCTTTTCTTCTCTTAATCCTGATTTGGTGCAAAAAAAACAAACAAACAAAAAAAAAAACCAACAAAAAAACAAACCCAAAAACCAAAAAACCCAGCCTTGTCTAACCAGAGGGAATCCACAAATGGTATTTTTGGTTAATAGGCTACATACAGAAATAGGAAAATCAGGAAAAAAAAAAAAAGAGGAAAAAAACCCTATTATATGAATGGTATGACAAATAACTCAAATGAATGCTGTTTATGTAGGAACATAAACCAATATTAAATTATATCCAATTTGGATCTCACTATCTAATTGGACAAAGTGATTTTATTGGGTTTTCAGGCTTGTGTTAAACTGGGAACTTCTGTATTAAGCACAGAACTCAGCTTGCCAGTTATGCGCTGCTGACATTGACCGTACTGGGAGAGTCTGAATTCTCAAGTTCAACCCAATTCATCTAACATACATATTGATCATGTTCAAGTGTTTGCTCAGCATAGCGTTTTCTGAAGTGTTCTTGAGCAAGCGAGCTCAAGTATGCCTGCCTCAAGGTCTCTAGGCATTCTGGGAAGGTCTGACAGAGATGAGGCCGAGAGCAAAACAGCTTGGTCCCGGGCAGCAATTGTCCATGGGCTGGTTCTTCTAATGTCTCAGTTGCTCTCAATATTTCAGTGTAAATATAGCCTCTGACTCCCAAAAGACTCTAGTCCGCTATGCAATCCTACATGAGGCTGAAGTGCCATTTTTTTCCCCATTCTGTTTGTGGGGAACAGTTCAGACATTTTCTGTAAACAGTGTATTTCTAACTCCTTTCATACTGCAAAACTATTGATGCTCCTTGTTACGCTTTCTCTAAACAACTGGCATGTGACAAGCAATGTCTTGTAGAATACCTGTTCTTTGTTTCTTCTCAAAAACCTATCCTTGAGGGCTGCTTGTCTTTTATTTTTCAAACAGTGGAAATGTCATCTTCATTTCCAGCAGCCTACTCTAGCTGCTCATGGTTTTGATATTCTTCACTGGTATAGCTCTTACGTATGTGAGATTCTCCACGATATACTATTACAACAAGGTCCCCTACCTTGGCAGCAATGTCTTGCCAAAGTGCAGCAACCTGGATGGGTTTACCTCTATGCTGCCTGTTGATCTGTTTCTATTGCTGTAGGCATCATCACAACCATCTGCTACAATCTAAGAGTTAGTACAGAGAGTAACTACTGGACACTTTCAAGATCCTGGAGCCAGCTGGATAGTTTTCATTTCTGCAAACTGACTCAAACTGCCTTTTCCTTCAACAGTTTTTTGAGATGTGTCATGTGGGTCGCTCTAGAGCAGATTTCCATTCCTGATGGGACACATCAGTAATCAGAGCATATTGATCCCCATTTTCTGGCAATTTACTATACAGAGCCTTTTTGTCATGATTTACCTCCTTGGGTGTTGCTTCAAAATGTCTGTCTTCTGATCAGTCCATGATCTCTTCTGGGATTACTGGCTGGTTGAGGTTCTTGGCTGGTTGGGTCAACAAGTCAAGCCCATTACATGATCTGTGCTTCCTACTTATCCCATGTAACATTGGTCACACCACAAAAGCCAAGCAGCCATTTATGAGTCTTGAAGTTTGGTGTACAGCAAGAAAGGGAGCAGGTAAGGGAACAAATCAACCAGTCTTGAGAACAAGAATGTCAATGCTGCGACCAGCAACAGCAAGTAGCAACTTGCCAAGCAATAGCTAAACAGGTATAACACCTGTAAATTCAGCCTAGCATGTTCTGATCAAATCTACAGTTATCCTGAGCCCTGTGTTTGTTGCCAAAAAGGGCTATTGTAGGTAGACACCGCCTGACCAGTTAAGCCTCCAACCTGTGTCTTGCCTTACCCTTTTTGCACCCCTTCCCCTAGCTCCCCTGCAGTGGGAAGGGGAAGAGAACTGGGAAGGCAAAAGTGGGTGGATAAAAACTTCATAGGTCAAGATAAAACTTGCTTTTAATAAGTGAGGGGGGAAACAGGGCTAAAAATAAACCAATGACTCATAAGTAGTCACTCATCACCAGCAGACCAATAGCTAGCTGGTCTCCAAGCAGTGGCAACTTGGGAAGCTTAGCATGGTGCTATATAGTATGGAATATGTCACTGGACAATCTCGGTCAGCTGTCCTTGCTCTATCCCTTCTAAAACTTTTGCCCACCCCTAGCCTACTTGCTGGGGAGGGCAGAGTGATAAAGAGAAGTTTGTTGCTGTGCAAGCACTTTTGAGAAATAGCTACAGTGTGCTATCAACACTGGTTTAGCCACAAATCTGAAGCACAAGACTACACAGGCTTCTATGAGGAAGGTTAGGTCCACCCCAGCCAGACCTGCTGCAGACTAGTAATGTCTTATAGAACAATTGTGCTTTATTCTAAACACTTGCTTACATCCATTATAAAAATACCACCACCTCCTCTTATCACCTTTTAATTTTCAAACTGTGGAAACGTCTATGGTAAAACTAAACTGTTTCATTTAGAGATGAACTTTCTCCTGTTTTACACAAAATATCCAGCAGATCTGTGTGATACATGTGTAAGAAATTTAGATCCAACCTACACATTTATTGTAAGACATGGGGTGCAGACTCCAGCTGCAGACACTGAATATGGTGTGAAGTGCTGCACAAATGTGGGACCAAAACATGGCTTCTGCCATTAGAAGGGTCACCATTTACATACCAGAGTTGATGATAAAGCATTCTTAAGCCAAGCAGGAAGACGACATCAGTGTGACAGGCAGCAATTTCATCATCTCGGGAGCTGAACTGCCATTAATAGGAATTCCTCCAAAAATAGCGCAGATTTACCTACAGACAACAGACTTTTTTTCTCTGGATGTGTGCTGGAGCAGGGATAATGAACTCCACTCAGTGGTCAAGGGATGGCTTGACCCTGAACATGCTTGTGAAGTGGGAAGAAGATGGTCCTTTCACAGACCTAAGGACTTGAGTCACTTCTCTTGTGGTTCTGAGCGCACCTCAGCTTCCAAAATGGTCCTGAGTGCGCCTCAGCTTCCAAATGTTTCTCTGCAAGTGAGAACATGACACTTGGAACCTTTCAGGAAGTTCTTAGATGTGGCAGAATTGGGATCTTTCAAAAAAGCTTAAAGTCTGTGATTGATGTGGCAAAAGTCTGATTTTTCCCTGTAGTCAAATTCTATTTCTGGTTTAGCAGAACAAAAATCCTTCTTTTACTATGTTATGTATGTGGTCTACTTCATCTTTAGATACAATCTGCAAACTTATTTATGAGGTTTTAAGTCCCTAGTGATAGCTTTGGAGGCAAGTCTCCTAATATAACACTGGAATGGAAATAACAGCCTTTTGGGGAGGTTATTATTGTACATGGTAAGTGCTTGTATTGCACAGGTAAGTATTTTTTTGTTTGTGGTTTTTGAGTTTTTTTCTTCTCCCCCCACCATGTCAAAATATCTTTTGACTTTAAATGAAGACTTTTTAAATCCAAGAATGACTTTCAGAAGTAAAAGGCTAAAGTGTTGGGAAACGCCATGTCAGCAAATGTAATGCTTCCAAACTAAGTAATTGCAAGGTGTTTCTTTGCCTTGAATTCCTCTGATATTTTGGCAGTGTTTTAATATATTTTTAAACCAAGGTATAAACACAATCTCTCTTGACTGCGAAGACTTATTGCCAGCTAAACCAGAAAGAGATCAGAAAAACAAGTGGGGTTTTATGGGCATTAAAAGCTTGGTTGTTCTTTCTCTTCTGAAATATCATGACACTCTCATGAAATCCTTTTCCCTTTAATGCCAGAGCAATGCTCCTGTTAATAACGTAATACTGATGGCACCAGCCACCTCTAATAATCAGAGAAATGATCTGGCCCAAGCAATATTCTACTTGAGGGACTGGTTCAAACAAATATGCCCCTCAGCCCTCCAGACTAGAAGCCACTGAAGATAAGAAATTTGATGAAACCTTAAAACTTAATGTGAATGACAGCTGTCACACATTGGTGGGGTGGTGGTTTTGTTTTCTGGGGTTTTTTTTTTTGGCCTTCTGTGGATGAGCTGAATGAGTTATGAATTGGAATAGCACATCTATATAGATGTAGGAAAAGCTACTTTGGCAGACTTGAGCTATTCATTGCTATACACTACTACCTCTTAAAAAAGAAGGGGGGCATTAAAAGTATGTGCAGAAATAAATATATGATAGGTTTTTCTTCATGTTGATAGATTAAAGAAACATCCTACCTTGATCTCATCCTAGCGCATGGGACTGAATGGGAAGATGTTCTGCAATGCTTTTCCACCCTTTGTTTCTTTCTCCCTGTATTAGTGCAAGTGTTCCAGGACACATTTTACCATGTCAAAAATAGCTGTTCCTCCTTTAGGTTTCACACTGAAATGTGTAACTTGCTTTTAGGTACTACCTTAACCTCACAGCGAACTAAGGAGATGGGACAGCAGTATTGAATTGGAAACGATGGGGACTGCAAATGATCAGTTACTTCTCTTAGACACTTTTAGCATTACAACTGAGGTCAGGAATGAGGCTGCTGCTTAGCAGCTACATTTCACAAAATGCTAATAAAGGGTAAATAGAAGGAAGAGCCCTTCTGTGGCTGCCAAATTTCTGCTCCATAGCTGACCTCAGCACTCAATGCTGCCATATCATACCGGGTATGTGGGAATAGGGTCCTTGCGTAATGAGACTGGAGGCCAGTTCTGTAACTGATCCAAAATCAGTTACATTGGCTCTTATTTTGCGAACTGAGGAGAGGTGGATAGAGGGTGGACATCACAGACACACAGGGAATTTTACTGGGTCTTTTCAAAATGAAGGCCTTACGTATACTTAATAATCCTTAGGACACTTGCTATTTAATCCTGCTTCTGAAGCTTGAAACTGGTGATTTTTGCTCTCATCTATGTATATTAGTTTGTGGCTGTTAATGAATAACTTTCACAAGTGAATGATGAAACTAGCCTGTTGGTGCTCCATTGACTGAACATTGCAACCTTTGGCAGAACTAGTAATGAATGACCAACAGACTCATTAGATGAGGTTGCATATTTTTTGTTCCAGGTACTTCCAAATAACACTGCTTATTAGTGTAACTGCTGCAAAACTCTCTGCTTGTGGAGGCTGAAGAATCAAGAGAATCCTCACTCAGAGTAACAGAATAAGGCTTATGCTTTATTCTCATGGCTGCAGTGAGAGCTGGAAGCTGAGTAGGTGCAGTGGGATAGATCAGCAGAGAGGTTCATTTGTGGGATGTGTTCAGGCTCAAGTGAGAAGTGCCTGAGCTTCTATCTGAGGGGAGACGTTGAAGAGTGATGGAAGAGCTTGCATGAGTAGGGAACAAGAGGGGATACTTTTGCCAGTGTTAAACTTTCAGAAAGGTGATAAGCTCTGTTGCATGATCTTGTTCTTGAATACAAAGGAAGTGGAAGGTGAAGATTAATGAGTGGAATACCTATGCTTAGCGTACTGGCTGGGAAATGCAGTGTTCTGCGTGTTGGTGGTCTTGTGCAATGCTTATCACAGGTGTCTTACAGCTATGTGTTGGTGGGGGAAAAACTCCTCACCTGTACCATTGCACAAGGAACTGTTAAAATCCAGTGGTGTGAAGAATACAATAGTCTGTGGTTTTAACCACAGAGTTATGATAATTGTACTTTGCTAGTTCTTCAGGGAAATGGATATAGGTCCTGTGGTGACTTCCTATTTCTTAACGCAGACTTAGCTAACATATAAATTATGCTGAAAATTGTTGGCCTATTGAATTAATTGGCAGAAATCCTCTTGTGGCTCTATGTCAGCACCTAATTCTCTGAGGGACCTTTGAAAAATCTCAACAGCAGGTACTCCAGCTGCTAGCTTTTCCTCAGTAGTGTGCAGGGGTGCATTAAAGCATCTTCAAGGGAAAATCTGACTAGGAATGTGGTCACATAATTAGGGCGTGAATGATCTATTCTTTTTGTTTCTGCCCTTATTTTTCTTTTTTGTCTTTAGAGGCATGATGTTGCTTTCAGGCCTAGTCTTCAGACAGTGTGAATTGGTCCATGACAGTCCATACGGCTGTGCTGGTTAATTTTCACCAGCTGAAACTCTCTAACCTCTCAAGTGCAAGAGCACTGCCAGGGGGAAAAGAAAGAAATACTGACTGGTATTCTGTGAGAATGATTAAGACTCAGTCCTGGATCAGTGAATTCAGAGAGAGCGTTGCCATTTGACTTCGATCAGATCAGGATAAAAAGCCCTTCACCAGAACATGAGGTTCTGAGCAAGGGCATCTGGAAAATGTAACTTTTGCTCTGTGACTGATGCTGTTGGTGTGACAGGCTAGGAAAATAGAAATACAAATGTACTTGGTGGCTCCCCTTTATAAGGAGGAAACAATGGAGAAATATGGGAGAAAAGGGACAAAGTCCCCATTAGCTTTAAAAATGTTTATTCGTTTAAATAAAGGAAAACAATGTGTTATGTCAATGAACTCCACTTGTTCTGTTTGGGCTGCTCATGTTCTCTAGATAGAAAGCTTGAAGTAATTTCATATGTAGCCTTTTATGTTACTTTTTAGAGACATTACATAGTTTCTAACCACTAGATGCACACACTTTAGTGAATACTCAAATATTATACGAATAACTCAGTGCCAAAACCACACTGATGAATACAATTTTGAGGTGTGAATATGTCCTCAAGAGTATGCATTATTCACCTATATTGTGTTCTTAAAAGGGTGTTGTACCATAGACCTTTGGCAAAGTAAGTCTTGAGTTTAAGATTACTGACTGCAGATAGAATAATTTCAGAGATAATGGTTATATTATTACTGTAATAGAGGTAAAACTGTGCAAAGAAAATGACTGGGGACTTAATACTGTATTTAGTGAAGAGTAAGCAGAATCAAGCAGGGACTTGACAATATTGGTGGATGATGTTATTAAATTTGTAACTAGAAGTCTTAGAAAATATATTAGCTGACATGGCCAAGGACAATCTCTGCAGAACTTCAAAGCAGAGCAGGGACCTTGGTGATTCTTGGAACAGCCAACATCAATGTAGAGTTAGGAGACTGGGAAACGCTTTTTTAAATTAGAGGCCTATAGGAAGGCCAGAAAATTGATCATTCAGGATTTTAATTACTGAGATATTGATTAAGATAATAACTATGAACAAATTAAGAAAGGGTACATAGTGCAGGACTGCTTCCTTAAGCTGTTTGTGAGCTTGCACTGTTACATGCTTTGTTGAATCCAGCCCTGGGGAACTAAGCCAACTCTAACAAATAAAGTGAGAGATCTATGGAGCACCCTGGTGTGGAGCTGTGAAGAGTGAGGAGTGCTTAAGGGAGAAGCACAGAGGGTTGGTGGGGATTTTTTGTGGGTTGGGTGTGTGTTGGTTTTTTTTTTTTTTTTTGATGGTGGGTTCGGCTTTTTGGTTTTTTTTTTTGGTTTTTTTTTTTTTTTTTGAGGTTAGTAAAGTCTAATTTTGAGGAAATATGCCTGAGGATTTTCTTCTGATTATGGAAATCTCCATCTGTACAAATGAAAACTAATTATAGTTTCCTCAGAGAGACTGTAATTAAAATGTGTCCTGGTTAAGTCTGCACAGGTTAAAGGCTGATGGGGGTAAAGTCAATAGGAAATTAACATAAAATATTAAGCAGTTACTTTCTTAACTTACAGCATAATCAGCAGAGTAAGAAGCAGAGTAGGGTAATACACAGGAATGAAAAAAGACCATAAAATAAGATACTTTTTTTTTTTTTTATCCAAATATTTTGGCATGCTATTTTTCCTTTACCCAATCTCTTTTCTAGACCACACTTTTACAGCTAGGAATATTTTGTCTACTTAACGGGGTAGGTGATTGTGGTTATAACAGGATATGATGAGAATATGTAATGAAATACTATCGGTTGTACTGTGTAGTATATGGATATATATATATCTATTTTTTTTTCCCATGAAAAACACTTTGCTCTCTTTTGTGACTTTTGCATTAGTCCAGAGAAGACATGTTGGAGGAGTGAGCTGGATTATAGAGAAATGAGAAACAGTTTGGTTTTACCACCCATTACCACCAACAATAATTAGCCAGGCTCAAAGTGAGGAAGCAAGCCATGTCCTTTCAGCAGATAAACTAGCCTACTTCTTAAGGAGCATACAAAGAGTTCCTACTCACAACAGCTTCTAAATGAAAGAAGTTGCATTCACAGGCACAAGGGAACTCGGGCACGAGGGAACTTGGGCAAAAGGGAACAGTCATCTTATTAGAGGCATTCATTTTGATGTGGATGGAACTGCTGTTTTTATTCCCTCTGTCCCTTATATTCATAATGCACAGAGTCAGAGAAAGCAGTTTCAAGAAAAATGAGGTGGATTAGAAAAAAAGCTAGAGCAGACTGCTCAGTAATGATTTTAGTATCTATTTCCATAATGAAAAAAATGGAAATAAGCTTTATTTAGAGAATCTTTTTCTTAAGTTGCTGGAATAATCGGGTAATTTGCAGTAAAGCATGAAATGACCTGGCCTGTTTTGAATAAACAAACCACAACTATTCAATATAACCAGCATACATGCCCGTATTAGAGTTATTGATGTCTTTCTTCTAAAGGATTCTTCTTCATAAATGCATTAGGTCTTCTGATCAGTGAAATGTGCTGAATGGGAAGATGTAAGACAGAAGCCATGTATTATATTTTAAAAATATCGTTTAGTTTAAACATGATATTTAAAGAAAACAAAATGGGGCTTTTTATGTAGCACCTATATTTGTAGCAGAACCTTAATATAAATTTAATCTCTTTTAAAGTAATACACTTTGTCCAAGTTATTTGGCAAACACAATCAATGTAAAAGTAATCTCCCACATTTTAGGTGTTGTGTGAGGTGGGGATCACTGAAGGCTTCCCTCAAGTGCTGTGGAAGCTGGCCATTTAGTTTTGTCATCTGCTGGATGGATTTAAACTTGGATTTCTGTGTCTCCATAAACTGCTCTCCTTTTTATGTTCCCATATGGTTGTTCTTACTCTTGCCTATCAAAACAATTTCAATTTATACAACACACTTCATCCATTAATTGGGTTGCTGACTGAACATTGAAGTGTTAACTCCTGTGGGAGTACCTGGGAAATCTAGGTACTCACATATCCACATCCTTCTGTTTTACTCTTGTGCACAGGCATGTGGATAAAATACCTCACCCTAGTACTCCATGACACAACTTTCTGTATTAATCTAGTCCCATGCACCCGCTGCACAGAAAAGGAGAATATTGAAGTGTGCTCCTGCAGATCCATCCATTCCTTCCTTCCAAGGTTGACCTCAGGTTGGGTCACCACCTACCTCCCAAAGGCACAAGTTAAAGGTTGCAGAAGAACAGGAAAGGATACTGTACACTGATGTCCTTCTCAGCTTTCCTTGGTTGGCAGTAATGATTTGCACACTGATGTCCTGAGCAATTTGGCTGTGACACTTGTTCCTGCAGAAACCTGGCAAGCTTATGCTGTAGGTGAGGTTGTCTGGCCAAACTGAGCATCTTTTCTTTTTGTTACCCAGGTGGTACAAGACAAAACCTTGAAGGGGAGAGGTTATAATTTTAGTGATCATTCATCCTTCTCTTTTCATATGCCTTTTGATTTTGTAGGTCGCTGGAGTTGCCCCTCTTTCTTTCCTAGTCTCCCTTCCCTACACTTTCCAACCTATGTGCCTATCTGCCCTTCACCATGAGCCTTCCAGCTCTTCTTTTCCAAGATGTGGGCTGCTGTTCCTGAAGACTGTATTTCATCTCTCAGCCCCATAATGCCAGACAGTGTTTTCAATCTTTCACTCTGGAAAATTGTAAAGGAAAAGGGGAACATGCTTTGAGAGGGTGGGTAGATGTTCAAGGCAGGAATTCTAAAATGCAGTAAAGTATTTTGTGGATATGGATATTTTTTTTTCCTTAATAAGCTTATTCCTGTCAATCAGTTATTTCAGTTGCACACCAAATATAAATCAGAATTAGTATTTTGAAGTTAGGGTAGGGCTGGCAATTTAAACCAATTGAGGATCTGCTCTCTGTTATATAACTAACAAAATATTAGCTTGGTGCAGGCACACTTGCTAAGCCCCTCCACTTTCAACATGAAGTTCTTGCTGTGGCAGATAATGTCTTGAAGTTTTTGCTGGTTGCCATAAGTGAAAGGGAGTTCTTTTCCTGATCTTTAAAACTTAGCAGAGATTCACAGAGCAGTAGGGTTCAAAGTCATGAAACCTTTCTAATATCAAGCAGCCATGTAATTTTTTTCCTTATTAAAGACATTTTCCTAATTTTAATGTAAATAGACACTGCCTGGTGGCCACTCTAATCCAACAGCATTACTGCTGGCAGACAAGGGATTAAGAAGAAAATGCTGTATTGAAATTAAAGCTGCAGGGCCAGATAGAGCCAGGTTATCATTAAATTCTATAGTTAATGTGTCCTTCTTGCCAGCTTCATTGTGCTTTAATCCAGTGCTCAGGGTTTTCTATAACTAAAAAGTACTTCTTTAATCCTTTTTTCACACACTGTAATGCAAACGTTGATGCTGAATAATCCACTGAGGTTTGCACATTTGTTAGATCTCTGCTTTATTAAATTACCAAATTTTACTGGCACCAGAGCAAGGTGGCAAAATGTCAACATGGCTTTGCAAAGCCAGCGGTTGCTCATTTCTGAAGATGGATATGATCTCTCTTAATGCCTGTTTACTACATTTCAGCTTTAATCTTTATGAAGTGATGCAGGGACGTGAGGGAATCCAGGGAAGGCTTTCAAAGTCCAATAACATGTCTTTTTCTCAATCAACATTTGATTGGATCAGGAAATGAGGGGACATGGGTTTACAAAGACGTTGAGTCTGAACTCAATTGCTAAACATTTTGGGATTTGCTTGGTTTGTGCTGTGTCAGTGATATCATGTGGTCTTCATCACTATTGTGGCATTTGAAACTGCAAACATGCCAAAAGAAACAGAAGCCCAACATGAAACAGCGGGATCAAAGTTGCATATGTTTTGTAGTGGCTGATAAAACGTCTTCCCCCAGCCACCTGACTGTCTGATCTGCAGATACTTACCTCTGGAATTTGTGGTGGTTCCTTATCAGTGTTATATTTCATGTACATTGTGCTGGGACTTTCTTGGGTTAAGGAGGAAGGGAAATATTTTTCAGCATAGTATAATGTCAGTAGCAGTGTTGAGTATCCTGATATTTATTTAAGTTCAGTCTTGAGGGGCATTTGTGTAATTCAAACATTAGATGTAGGTCATCTGAATTCTTGATTCAAAGTTTTTTTTTTGTTTTTTTTTTTTTCTAAAAACAAAAATGGCCCATGGTTCATGCCAGTTCATTCAGTGAGATAACCTCTTGGTCATGTAAACAGGACTTTCAGTTGAGAAAGGAAAACAGACACTTTTCCTTAGTTCAAGAGCCACCACAACAAATTCTGCTAAACAAAACTGCCTGCTGGGAAGTACAAAAGAGAAACATCATTAAGGGATCCATTAAAACCAATATGGGACCTAACACCCCATGTTGGGACAATTTTTTCTGTTGCTAGAATAACTAAAGGTAGTCTAATTTTTAACAGTGCTTGAGAGGTACTGGAGACTAGAATTTAGTCATGCTTCACTTTTGTTCCTCAGGAATGTCTTTGTTTAATACAACTGATTTTAGTTGTGAAGAGGCAGAACCCATGGGTTCTGGGACAAACGAAGTCTCAAAAGAAACCTGAGATGGGCTTTACATTTTATGGGGTTTGACCTTATGACTCCCAGGAGGAATGAGTCATGCTCCTGTGAAGAATGACCTAAGATGATCTTTTCTTTGGTTGGAACTGCAGAACTGGAAAGGAATGCAGTGGATGCAAAACATAGGCTTTGCAAGTGTAAGTTGGGTGGGTTTTTTGTTTTGTTTTTGTGGGTTTGTTTGTTTTGTTTTTGTTTAATTATATACATATATTAACCTATATGCATTATTTTCTTTGAGCTTTGCTCTTGAATAATATATTTCCATTTACCAGCACCCCAGTGCTATTGCTTATTGAGAGTTACTAGGCTGACCTACCATTACCAAGTGGCAATGCATAGATAAAGAGCAACATATAGAGTTGGAGTAATGTGCAGAAAACTGCTGTGCAAATTTGCATCAGCTGTGCTGAGGTATTTAAGATAAGTTCTGTAAACTGTATGTTGGTGAGATAAACGCCAGGAATACGAACAATTGTGTTAGGGTTAAAAAGGAGTTTCTGCTAGAAGGAAAATTGGATGAACAGATGTTCTCAATATTAAGATGATTAATTTTAATAGTGATGTACGATAGACAGTAGAAACCTAGTGGCTCAGGCTATGTAAGACATGAAACATGCATAAAATGAAACTATAATAAGGGACAGCATTGCAGAAATGGAGGGAAGCTTAGGTGACCTGAATGATGCATAGTTTATGTTGCCTTAGAAGAAGAAACAAACTAGGTGATTATTTAAAGCTCAAGCTATTTCTATGTATGTTAATAAATATCCATTATTTTCAGTGTTTTTTATGAGGAAGGTTAAAAAAAGACTTTAACTGCAAAATTCCTTTTTTGAGTGTGCGTATCTTGTTACTTTGGTGGAGGAAACCTAATACTTTTACTGGACACAGAATTTATTGTCTGTTGTCACTAGTACTTTATGAAGTTCTCCTGATAAATGGTGCTAATGAGCTTACATGGGATATTATCTGTTAACAAATTCAGTAGTAGTGGGTATCACAACTACGTATACTGAAAATAACATAACTTGAACAAGGCGAGATAAAAACATGCTGGTACTCATATCCAGTTCAATGTGGTCCAAATGCAATGTTCCTATTCTAGCACATTGCCTCGGCCATACCTTGTTAAGTTTGTCAGATTGCTACTCAAGACTTGGATTATTTGTGTGGTTCCCTCCGTTACTTGAGCGGATCCTGTGTGAAGCCACCGGGGAGCTTCCTGCATCTATTTTTCTTTTTTCAAGTCAAGAAGGTAGTTCACCAGAAAGCTGTACAGGGGTACATGTAATAAGGAAGGGAATTGTTTTGAGCAAGATAAGTGTTTTTAAATGTCACTATAAAACACAGTGTAACTACATTTGACATTGTCTTTCCAAGCAACATGTGCTTCCACTCAGTGCTGTTCCATTTTCATCTGAAAAGTTATGATGTCTGCACAAAGAAACCCCTGCTGGAAAAAAAAACCCAAACAAAACCAAACCCAGTCTGAAGGTCTTTACAGCTGAGACAGTGAATTTAGTACCAGAGAAATGAGGACTCAGTCTTACGTATGACAAATAAAAATACTTGCTATTTTGCTAGTTTGGGTAGAAATTCATAAAGGGGATGCATCTGTATGCTCCAAGGGCATAAGCCAGTCACTGACTGCATGAAATTATTGAGAGATTGCCCACAGTAGGCTAGTTCTGCTTAATTGTCCACTGAAGGGCTTTTCTATTTGGAAGTACTTAGTCCTGTTTACTCTTAGAGTTGGAATAGAAGTCTGTGCTGACCGTTGATCTCATCTACTCTGGCAACTTCAGTGTGGGAGTCATATCTGCTAAAACAATGATAGTGCACTTTCAGAGCATGTCAGCTTATATATGTTTTGACTGTGGGGGCTGAGAAGTACCTGAAGTGATTCATACAAGATTGGATGAGAGGTGTAAAAATAGCCAGGGGTGGGAATAGCACTAGCAATGGAGTCATAGGACACAAACCAGAAACTCATGGCAGGAGACTGGGAGGTCCAGAACTCTTAGCTCCTCTATCTCATGTTTTCCTCCCACTCAGTCAAGTAACTCCTACTAATTTGATCACTGGAACAGGCTGGGCTAAGAGGTGGTGGAGTTTCACTCCTTTAACATATGCAAAAGCTGTCTAGACATGCTCCTGGGCAGCCAGCTCTATGTAACCCTGCTTGAGCAGGGGGAGTTGGAGAAGATGACCTCTGGACGTTCCTTCCAGCCTCAACCTCTCTGAATCTGTGGCTGCATCCAGCCTAGTGCAGCAATAGAAGGTGAAATCTGGCACATAGAAGAAATTTAAAACTGGCTTTCATTTTTCAGCTTCTCAAATTTAAAATTGTCAGCAGAAATCTTAACATGGTACATTCTCATACTAGTATGGGGTCCAACAGTAAAATTGGTCCTGATTAGGGGATAGATGCCTAATCACATGCTCTTGGGAGTAAAAAAAGAGACAAAATTGTGAAACTTGGGTCGACTTCCCAATCTCAGCATAGCCTGTGGGGAGAGTAATTTGCTTTAGGTCAAAATCATCGGCAGGGTATTTTTCTCTCCATGCTGCCTCAGTTCTAGTAGTTGAGCAGCAAAAGAGCAAAGAAGCAGCATCATGGGTGCTCCCTTACCCTATGCTTTTATTTCTCATGTCTTGTGCTGCTTTGTAACTACTACTTTTTGGTGGCTGCTCCTGTGATAGGGAAGGGCACCTTAAATCCTCAACACCCACATGTGTCTCCCAGCTTGTACCTGTTTGGCAGAAAACATGATCCTGCTCTAAAGGAGAGACTGCTGTCCAGAAATAAATTTAGCTCCCATCCTTTTATGCACTGCTTATTAAACTATTTACAGCCTTGTCTTGTCTCAGTGGCTTTTCATCTGTAAAAAAAAAAAGAAGACAATATAGAAAGCATGAAATGATATCAGGTGAGGACAATCCAGGCTGTGCTCTTGGGAGTCATGCATGGAAGAGACCCTAAAACAAATAGCATTGTGGTAAAGGATAAAGCAAAATAAATGTGCATGCTCTACTGCTAGTTTTCTGTGTGGTGTGGTGTTGTGGGATTTGTTTTGGTTTGTATTTTTTTGTTTTTACCATCATGAGAGACAAGATGCTATGCTGGCTGGATTTGTTTGATCCGATGTGATACTGACTATGCTCACTAGTGTTCCTATAGTCCCAAAAAATAGAGTACAAAATAAAATAGTGTTTGGCTAAGCTGTAGCATTTCCTAGCTGTGGTAACCAGCACTAGACAATTTATTTCTTGAAGATATTTAAAATCTCAGAGGCAATTTCACATTATGTTTGAGGCTGTAGAAGATGCTTCCCCTCTTTGAAGGGAGAGAGAAAACGTAGGGCCTGATCTTGATTTCTCTTGTGCCAGTGTGGGCTAGAAAGAAAATTTTGCACATAAATCTTAGGTAAAGCTTTCACCACTGGAAGGAAATTGTGCATGTTTACTGCTGTCCAGATTTAAACTGATGGACTTATTTGCATATGCAAGGTTAAATACATGCAGTACTGCCAAGGTTTAAATTTGCTCCACTTAATATGGATAAATATATACATGTATTGACTCTTGGATATGTAGTGTGTTTAGCTGTACTGTGTAAGTGTGCATGTGTGTGCATACATTTCTATAATCACATATCCACACCCTATAGATGCGTGTATATGCAAAGCAATAATTTGTCATTGCCAAGTATATGCAATGCTTAAAAACACATCCATCAATACAGATAGTTGACTCTTTAATCAGCCCTGCCACAGTGCCTCTTTCCTGGGTGGGAGGAATAATAAGGGAGAAAAAGCTGCTTTTCATACAAAAATATATCACTGAAATGAAGTTTCATAAAATGTGTTTTTTTCCCACTTTTCATTGAACTTCTATGATTTCAAAATATACTTTTTTTTTCCCTCAGAAAAAGGCATATATTTCTAAAAGTCCTTTCCAAGCTTCTTAAATGCTACTCTTTCTTGTTCTGCTCTTCAAAGAGCAGCAGCCATGCTCTCCCTCTCCACCTTCAAACTGTGCTTCTCTGTTGGTCCAGCACAGCGAGGGTGCTTTGAACCTAAGAAGAGAATCTAGCTCCCTTTTTTTATTTTTTATTTTTTATTTTAGTTTGGTAGCTCAGAAGGGCTTTGAGAGCACTGCAATTAGCATTTCTCTTTCACTCATACCACTTTTCTTGACTTTTGTAAAAGTAAACCAAATATATTTACACATGTGGTGTTCCCTAGGGTCCAGGAGGGATACCCTTCACTCATACTTTCCATGATTTTTCAGATCCTATTACTTGGATGCTTAAACATATATTGTGATATCTAAGAAAATTTGCCCAGGCTGTGGATTTTGTGCGAATTGACTTTAGTTTCCTCTCAGGGGTAACATTATTCTGTACAGAGTGAAAAGATTTGATGAATGTCAAAGAAAGGAGCCACAAGTTAAAAAGCTAGGCAACAAGCTCCTCAGTGGCTTTTATTTTGGTGGCCCACCTTGGCTGCAGTAATGTGAACTCTGAGTGCCAACAAGGCACTATATGAATTCAGGCAAAGTTGAGCTCCACAATTGCTTCCTGCTCCACGCTTGAACTTTGCCCTGAATGATTTGATGGTGAGAGATCAATGGCTGTAATCTGGGTACATCCTTAATGAGGCCTTAAAGGGTGTAAATGTCGGAGTGAAGTGTGCTGCTGCTTTTCCTCTCACTATAAATAGTCAGGTTGTCAGTACAAAAATTGTGGCTGTCTGACATCAGCATTTTTGACTGATTTGTGGAACACCACTGAGCACTCCTAAAAGCACTGTTTTTCTGCTAGAAATTCACTCATGCCAGCTCCATATGAAATGTGGGACACATTGCAGGTAACTTCAAAGTCACTGTATTAGTTTCAACTGTATGAAGTGCTTGGGGGTCAGGGTCTCTTCCCATTGAGAAGCCCTGGGGGCTACAGCAAGTGCCTTTTTCTTTTGTGAGGGGACCACTTCTGAGGCTGCATGTGTCCTGTAGGAGGCTTAGGCCCTGAACCACTGGCACAGCAGAAGGAATGAGCCGCTGCTTTTAGTGTGTGGATGCCTGAAATCAGCCAGCCTAAGTGGGAGAAGAATATGCCATGTTACTGTGCTGCTCCTGTGACTTGTGAAAACATCTGTGAGAGGCACATAAAATGACCTCACCAGGAGATTGTCTATAAATGCAAAACACCTTAAAATAGACAATTGTAAAGTAAACAGCATCTTTATTTTCCTTGAAACTGTATCTTTTTATCTGTGTTTCTGGCAGCAATTAAATGTTTCCTGGTCTATAAACACCTCCATGTTTACAACACACTTCTTAGGCAGTAACTTGTCTGAATATCGTGTGGTAAGAGAAGCCTTCAAGTGTTAAGGATTTTTTTCATGGAAATTGGTTCAATAAAGCTTCCTTTTCCACCCATGTCCCCCTCATCACCAGCACATGCACAGACTAAGCAGAGGCTTGCTGTTTCTCTGTAATGTGAATTTGGAGTTGTTGATAAATACAAGCAGGTTAACAATTAACATCAAAGGTTTTCCAGATTAAAGCCAAAGGAAGATGAGATTCACAAGAGCTTGAGTAAACAAAAAGGTTGAGATTCTCGGTTATCTTTAAAAGCTCTTTAATACAAGCCTCAATAGGCTTAAATGAGCAGAAGGATGAACATGTCTGCTCTGTGTGCTAACCACAACGTTACTGTGTTGCTCACTGTAACTCAGTTAAAAGCTACGTAAGGAATGAGAGATAAGGCAAATAGGTTTGCCTGAAGAATGAGATCATTAAGCAAAGGTGGCTATTGTGTTTGTAGTAAAAACTGGAGGGAAAACTGACTATAGTTTAATGGCATAGCAGATTTGGAGACGTATATGGCAATTATTAGTCACACTATTTGAATTTGAAAGGGCATGGGTTCAAAGGAATGCTTAGGCTCAGGCTGGCAAGAGGAAGCTATTAAATCAGCTGTGCTCCTCTGAATGTGTGTGGTGGTTTGTTTTATTTGAGTGTGTTTTCTTTTTTTTTTTTGGGGGGGGGGGAGGGAGGAGGGAGGGATGAAAGTTGTTTTTTTTTCCTGTTCGTTTGCTTGGTTTATTTATTTATTTATGTACTTATTTCCTTATTTATTTATTTATTTATTCCTGGAAGTCTTAGGATACTCATTGAGAATAAGAGAGTGATAAAATTTCACAGATTTTGCAAGAAGGGTAAGATTTGTATGTATTATTTTTGTAGAGGTTTTTAGTCCTCTCTAAAAAGGTAAATTTACCTGCTGTTAGTATGATCAGATTGACAACAGACTGAATGTACCACTGTTTCTGTGAGATTAAGACAGTTTAAACAATACTATACAGAATAAGTCATAGATACTTCTGAAATGGATAATTTCTAATTTTGATCTGCTGTTGTGCTGTCTCTGAGTGATGCAGAAAGAAGCCATATGAAATTATAGATGAAATAAGAGCCCAAGCCTGAATTTAACCCACCATAACATTGCTCATACTTGAGTTAAAACATAAAGGAGAAAAACTGTAATTGCATTTGCGATTATATGCAAGGTATGAAAAGGTAGAGATACATTTTCATTAAAAAAAAGAAATTCTAAACTTTTTCAGTTCGAGTTCAGAGTCCTTCTTCTAGCTTCTGTGACTGAAAGGGTAACTAGGAATACAGATATATTTTCTTAATGAATCCTTCATACTTCATGCATTAAGAATACCCAAGGACATATTTTATTTCTGTCAATAGAATAAGTGCTAGCTTAGTGTGCATACTCATACAAAATGTAAAAAGTATTTAAAGCTGTGTACCATTCAAGACATAAAGCTCTACTGCCACAGAACAGTTATGGGTAAACAGGTGTAAGCACCTAATGATTAGTGTTATCATAGACCATAGAGAAGTTATTAAGTTAAAATGGCTTTCACTGGTTCTCTCTAGATTGTATGTAAGGTCAGTGGAATTCAGTTTAAATTGAATGTGGAATGATGAAAGTACGAGGTATAAAACAATTACCATGAAACAAGAATATTAAGTATTTCCACTTCCAAGTGTCTCATGTGTCAAAGGTATTTAATTTACGTGCTTAGAGTTCTGCTTAGTTTGAACAACAACACTGCATTTATTTTCATTTTTTTCCCCTTTTATTTTTTTTTTTGAGATTTGTTTTCGTGCTCATATTGCTGCCTATATTCCCAGTTATTTGAACATGATCTCAAATTACTGTGATGGAAATGATGTGATCTGTTCAGTGACTTGACATTTTGTATTAATTTATGGTACAATCTTATCACTCTTATTTTTGCTTAATTTTACCTTTTTTCAATGGTTTTAGTTGTTCTGAAAGGATATTTTGAGATGTACAGTTTAATAAAAAATGTCACTTGGTACCATTCAAGTGTATGAGCTTTCAACCTGGAATTTCTTCCAGATTTTATATTCACTTTGCTCAAATCATGTAAATGGAGTTCCATAGTTATGTCCATGTGAAAGCACAAAACCTCAGAGACAGATGTACACTATGCAGAATTGAGATGCAGCTGACTATAAGGAAGCACACCACCTTCTGAGATGATTCATAGAAGGTTAGATGTTGTCCCGCTTCTGCTGTATACTGCCATCCTGCATACTGATATGAATTCAACTTTTCCATAGCTTTGTTTTCATGTGTAAGGAAATACTTTTTTGTTTTTATCATCTTCACAGATTCTACACTGTAGCAGCAGTTTACTATCAGCTCTGTCATGTAGGTCTCTAAGCGGTTTTGGAGGTAATAAAATGGTGTTTTTTTTTTTTTTTTATTTCCTATTTTATGTCTAAAGAAAATATGGGACTCTACAATTCATTGGTCTCATAATAGGCTGCAGTATTATTTCCAGTTGGGATGTTGAAATGCTAAACGTTTCACCTGGAAGGCAACTGTAGCTTTCATGAGCTGCAGGAACATGCTGCATAGACGACTGGTGAACACATTTTGTACCACATCTACTTGCTTTTTACCATTTGCTAATCTTGCACTGACCGCTGTCAAAGCTTTGTATGCAACAGATATAAAATGTAAGCTGTTGTCTGCTTCATCTATCATCCCCACTACAGTCTGCTTTACCAGGCTGTTTTTGCTCTTTTGCCATCATATCCTTGTTGCTATAGTGAATTAGGAAAATGCTGGTTATTAACTTGATGTTGAATGAGGTGTACTCTTATTTCAATGAGTGGGAATTTACCCACATACCTCCTACTAATGTGGGGGTATAGATTCTTGTTTCCCATGCAGAAAGCTCTGTATTTTCCAACAGCCCTCAAAACAGCTGTTGAGAGATCCTGTGTCACTGTCATGCCAAAGAAACGAAAGGTTTCTTACTTAATGAGGAGAAATAATTCAGAGACTTGCCCACCTGGAAAAAGAGTGTAAAATAGCTCACACCCTATTTTCATGGTCATTAGGGTTTCATAAAATTGCTAATGAGAAATGAGCTAAAATTATGAAATAAGCAGGTAAACTGTCTGCAACTCAGTTTCCATATGAACCTGTCCCCTTAGGATTTCTGTTGTCAAATCAGTAAAATAAGGTGTAAACCCCCACTAGCCTTTTTCCACTTCTCATGTACCAGTCTTCAAAGTACTGAGTTTCATGTCAATCATGTGCTAATGAGGGCAACATGCAAGCAGTGAGCAAATGTAAGGACTCCTTTACAGTTTATGTAGAAAAAACAGTCCTTTCACATGTTCCCTTCTATTTTGTGGAAGAGCAACTCCATTATTTCTGCAGCTCTGTCCTTGACTTACTGCTGATCACAGTACTTTGTGCATGTAGAGGATGAAACAATGGGATAGATGAAGAAGGATGAATGCCATGCCCCTTCCTGAGAGAAGGAAATCGTGAAGGAATGATGTAGCCCAAGATCATGTTATATTCTCAGTGAAGCCCTGCCTACAAGGGACACTGTGACTGGGGCTGCAGAGCCCAGCTGGGATAGAAATGGGTTTTAGGACACTCTTGGGAATCCAGGCTTGGCAGAAAGGACAGCTTTGTACGTTTTGGAGTTTTTTGATTTGTTTTTTTTCTTTTTCTTTTTTCCTCTTACATTTGGGCAATATGACAGTGGTTCAGTAGTTCTGTCTTGAGACTCAAACGTGGTCCTTCATTAAATTTCTGAGTGTTCATCTCCACGGAGGGACAATCACAGCAACCCTCTCATTTTGCAAGAGAGGGGATGTCTTATCCTGAAAGAAAGGAAGATTTATGTGTTGCAGTGGTTAAAATGTCTGTTATGAACTGCATGTGTCAAATGAGAGCCGTGATAAAATGAGCATGTTTACCAATAATGACCATTTATTGGTCATTATTGGAGGGGAAGTTATTAAAAAAAAAATTTAGAAGAGAAGATGGTGTCTGTTTCTACACAAGTCCAGCATGTGAACTATGAGTCTTAATTATCTCTGGCAGCATGACTGTTGCCCAAGCTAACAAAAGGTGTAAGAAGCACCTATCTACCTTGTTCTAACTGACATAATGGATATCTTGCATTGAAAAAGAGGTGGTGCAGATGCTTTAAGTTACAGAGCAGAGCTTGCCACTCAGACAGATGTCACCCTTCAGAAAAAGAAAAACTTCAGACATGCCTTTTCTTATAATTGAAAAACACTGTCAGCTTGGCAGATTCTGGGACCCTGTGTTTAAATGACAAATATTCATGCTAGCTGAAAATGAGCCCTGCTCAGCCGACATTGGCAATGTTTTGTTATTTCCCCCTTTCTCATTTTTCAAAGGCTAGCAGATCATTTCTGTGCATTCCACTTGATAGAAATTGGGCATGGAAAATAAATTCCTTCAGCCTCTTTTCAGCTTGGAGCTGTCCCAGGTATTTGGACTTAAAGCTCCTTAGTAATGCTGACTGTGGTATGTGAATGCCACATTGAAAGCTGTCAGCAAAAAAACTCTTACATGAGGAATGCAAGCACCATCTTTCACCCATTTCTCTTGCTAGCATCTTATTCTTTTTGATAGTTTCTATCCAGCACGTGGGAGCATTCACAGTAATCTGGACAAATTGAAAGTTAGAGTAGCCTTGAAAATGTAGTCTATCCAAATTGTGCTTCTGTCTTGTAAAATACACTACAGAGGACTGTGCAGTTACAGTCACCTGTGTTCCAAGGGCCAATAAGCTGAAAGCTTTTTTTTTTTTTTTTTGACATTATAAAGCAAAGAAAGACTTTTTCCCACTCTGTTGCCCGGTTTACTTACCTATCGCATCATCAGATTGCTTTTACCATTATGCATGGCTTCCTGAATAATTTTTAAGTGCTATGGTCTGTTCAACAAGGAATCAGTGTGAATCATCATTTTGCTAATATGTATGGTTTAGAAATATGTTTTCATACCTGTGTGAAAATTTGCTTTGGTTTTTAGTCCCTTGCTCAAGAGACAAGGTCCTTTATAGTGGCAGTCTGATGACTGATGCTGGGTGGAAATGCAAAATGAGACAAAACATTTATGTAATTTGAAGTTGAATTTTTGTGAGTTTCAATTAAAAGTATTTTTTTCTTGTTTTGGAATGCATAGACCTGGAGTTCATGACAATGAATCTGAATCTTTACAGCATTTGGAAAGCTGAATTGTTTCCCCTGCTGTCCAAAAATGAAAGAGAAAATTATACTGATTTTCTCCATGTTGTTTCTTGACAGCAAACAATATAGCAAAGGAGTGACTTGGGTCTCGATTACTTCAGAATCACTGTGTAAATTTACTAAAAGGCATTGTAAAGCTAAGCTTCTTTAGTGGTGTTATTTAATAATGTCAATGAGATTAAAGGCCCCTATTGCAAAACCTACAGACTCTAAGGCAAGAACACTGTCTTCTTCTATGTTTCTACATTCCAAAGAGATCAAACCGGCAAATGTTGATGACATCATTTTTACAAAGCAGTTAAATAAGGTGTCTTTTCTCAGGGCTAATCCTTCTCGGGTTTTAGAGAATTGTCTTTTTTTCACCTCACAATTCAGCAGATTTTGGACTAATTTGCACAGGCTGGTGTACCCTCATTCTATTCCAAAAAATTGCATGAAATATGAAGAAATTATGGATAGAATTTTTTTTTTTTTATTCTAGTCTTGAGAGAACAGGTGCGGTGAAAAATATGTGTGCTATGTAAAAGCAGTTTTAACAGCTGGACAGTTTGTCTCTAGTACATTGCTGCATTACAGGGAACATGCTGTTGTCTAAAGGTGTAGTTGCATCATTACCAATAAATGGAAAGTTGGAGCTGACCACAGGTAAATGTAACCAGAGTCTGAGAAGGGTGAACTCTGAAAAAAAAACACCCTAGGAATTATCAAGCCTGAAGGTAAGGCATTAGGTTTTCATTTCATGTAGTTGTTTCTAGAAAACCATTTTCATAATAAAATTGGCATCAGGAAAGGTATTTTTCTGACTCATGAGTGTTTTGTTGAGAAGAGGATGAGCACAGCAATATTGCTGCAAGTTATGGCAATGTGAATGTGTATGTTGCCAACCCTGAGCTTCAAAAAGCATGAGCCAAGCATCATAGGATCTTGACACTACTTCAAATATTGTCAGCTTTTTTAAAAATGTCGTACATATTCTGTTCTTAACGCCTATTTTCTACTGAAAGTTTTCACTTGACTATGGGAGCTGAGACTTTAGGAAAGAAACCAAGAAAAATTACAAATATTCTTGTGGGAACTGGTAGAATCTGCAAGAGAAAGCAGTTGCCGTAGCTAAATAAATTAGGTTATTTTTCTTTATTTTGGTTTTAACTGTTATGTTAAACCAGAAGCCAGCATAAGGGAAGGTATTATTGCAGAAGGCTTTTAATTGTAAAAAGTTCCTGAAAAATATCAAAGCTGTGTAGGGTTACAAGTAAAGCATAATAACAGAAAGAACTAGGACTAGAAATCCTGTTGTTGCCAGACCCTGAAAGGGAAAAGTATAATTCATCTGGAAAGAAAGTCTGAGAACACAATTCTGATTTTTGCCATTTAGAAAACAGACTTAGCACTAGGCTTCAGTTTCCACCTGCAGAACTTGATCAAAGGACTTTGAAAAGCACAGTAACTGTTTAATTTCTAAGTCTTACTGAACAGTGTTGAGATTGCTTTAAACTCCAGCCTTTGGAAACAATTGTCACAGAGAGAATGACAAAAAAACTAACCCATAGTTCTTATTATATGGAAGTATCCTGCTGCTTACATTTACTTTTTCAGATCCACAGGAGATTTCATTAAAGCAAAGGCAGATTATTTGGAAGAATACTGGCTAAAGATATTGTTTTGTTATTTAAGGGTCTCTTTGTTTTAGCTAATTTGGTGTCATCACAGTTCCCTTGTAGTAATAGTTCTTAAAATTAATCCCAGTTAGCTGACATATGGTGGCAAACAAAGCAGATTCTAGATGAAAACCTTTGCAGTCCAAAGACTGGTATTCAAACATTCCCAGGTGAGACAAATGTTATATGAGGAACTTCTCACATGGGTTTATCAAACACTATCTGTGTTTATAAATAATCTAAATAAATTCAAAGAAATTCTTTAGCAGTAATAGAATTTAAACGTGGGGCAGAATGTAACCTTTAGAACCTACACAAGCTTTTGAAACTTCTAATATTGTCAAGACAAGAGGGAGAGGGTAAAAACCTGGCTTCAGGAAGATTCATAAGAGTTCTGCTTTTGACTGTAGTGAAATCAAGATTGTTCTCAAGAATTTCTGAAAAATCTCTATCCCTTCCCCATCCTCCCTCCCCAGTTAGTTCATAATTTTAAAAAATGTGTCATTTGCTTACTTCTTATTTTTGCAATTAAATACTTTGCAGCTCAAAATTAGGGAGTGTTGGGAAAGTTAAATTGTGTACAATTGTCTGTATCATGCAACTACCTGTAAGTTTTCTTGTAGACTAAGCTTTAAACAAAGGCTCCTACTGAGCTAATAGGAAGGATGAGGCCCATATTCTCCATTACATAATGATGATATTAAACTTGCCTAATAAACGTAGCTGGACAAGGGATTTACGTCTGTTTTTTATGGGCTGTAGAGAGGTGTTATCTTAGAGGCCAGTATCCTCCTATTATATTGCGTGGCCTGTAGATAGGTGTAATACATATTATTATGACCTTCAGCAGCAGGCTGGGCTGCAGTGACAACAGAATTGTAGAGTTTAGAATCTTAAGAGGCAGGGAAAGCTAAATAGAGGAGTAAAGACCCAGAAGTTCTTCAGAACAGGTTTCAATTTGACTGATGGAGCTGCTAGGAAGGATCCCAGAGAAGTCTGCTTTGGAGGCTAAATGATTTTGTGAGTGTTGGAAGACTGAGACTGTCTCCAAGGTATGTGGAGAAAAAAATAAGGGTCCTGCAGGTGTGTTAGTAGCAACTAGAAGTACAAGGAAGGTGCAGGCCTGTTACTGAATAGGGTTCGTCATTTAAGTAAAAAATGACGCAGAAAAATCTGAGATTCCCAATGCCTTCTTTGCACTGGTCTTAACAGGCAAAGTTAACCCCAAGTCCCTGCGACAGGAAGGAATGGCAAAGCGAATGGCAAATCAAATGGCAAAACAGTAATGGTACAGCAGGGTCAAGTTAGGGACCTTCTGTAAAAAATAGACACATACAAGTCGAAGATGTGACAGAATGCACGCAGTGGTGACGAGTTTCCTGACATCTTTGCAAAGCTCTTTTCTTTCTTTTCAGAAAAGTCCTGGAGATTGTGAGGTGATCTGGGAAAAGACTGGCTGGTCACCCTCAGTTCAGTTCCTAGGGGGAGAGAACAAAATACAGTGAGTCTTCATAGAAGATCTTTCTGGGTGCATGAACGGCAAGAAGGTAGATGGAAAAAGCCAGCACGGATTTATTAATGGCAAAATGTGCCCCACTTTCTTATATTATGAAAAAACCTTGGTCAATGAACGATTTTGGACATCATATACCTTAATTTTAGCACGTCATTTGGCATGGTCTCCTGCAACATTCTTCTCGACAGCCCATTAAGACATGGATTAGGAAAGGGCCACAAGTTGCATGGAGAAGTGGCTAGACTACTGAGCTCGAAGTTGTTGGTGATGAACAGCTCGAAATCAAATTTACAATTATCTTTACATGGAGTTTCTCAAAGATTGACGCTGGGTTTGATACTATTAAATATCCCTATAAACAGTCTGGATTAGAGGCTAAAGTGTACCCATGCCAAACTTGCAGGACTTGGAAGAGAGAATGTGAGAAGGAAAATCCACCATACAGGGACACTGGCATGTAAACCTAGCCCAACAAGGTTTTAATAGAGACAAATGTCGAGTTCTGTACTTGGTATAGAATAATCCCAAGCAACATAGAGTCTGGAGTGTGGTTGAAGTGCAGTGCAGCTGAGGAGGACCTGGGAGTCCCAATAGACAGCAAGCTAGACATGACTCAGAAGTGCAGGTTTGTAGCAGTGAAAGCAAACAGTCTGTTAGGTTTCAGTACAGCTAGATAAAGAGATGTGATTATTTCATGCAACTTGGCAGTTGATAGGCCACAACTGTAATACTGAGTCCAGTTTTCGTCCTTCAGTTCAGGAGAGACTGAAAATTCAGGAGATATTGAAAAATTTAAAGTGTTTATTAGAGGCGTCAACAAAAGGATTAGAACATTAGATTGTTTGATATATGAAGAAAGGATGAAGAGATTGGGTTTTTTCAACCTAGAGAAGTTAAGACTTTATGGGACACTAATTTTCCAGTCTCTGAAAGGTAATTATTGATAAGATGGAAGTGCTCTCTTCAGGTATGTAGTGACAGGATAAAAGCAACAGGCATGATAAGTGTGAGGGAACCTCCATCTGACTAGGTAGATAGAGAACCAATTGGGATGTGTTTCACAGATAAATGGTCGGATCCTGTTTACTGGTAATATTAGAGACTGACAGGTACCTGCATAACCTGATAGAAGGCCCTGATTTCAGCAGTAGGTCAGATCAGACGAACTCCAGGTGTCTCTTTTGACCTAAACTTTTCTGTGATTTTTGTGACTCTACAAAAAACCAAAACCAACCAACCAAGCAAAAAAAAAAAAAAAAAAAAAAAACCTCCTGGAAAAATGTCTGTGGACTGAATTTAAGCCTAATATAAGAAGTTTCAGCATTTCTCAAAACAGAGGAGTTGTGCCTACATATATACACAAGCAGGAGGTGAATTTACTCTTAAAACTTTGGGATTACAGACAAAGTAAATGTATAATGCAGTTGTATTATAGTGCAAGCTATGCAAGACTGATATGAAGGCTTCTGAAGGCCAGCTGATGTGATTTATTAACTGGGCTGGTAAAGTTATCTGCTTTATAACAGCCAGCATAAGCCACTGGTTTTGTACTATTATCCTTAGTGATATTTGGAACTGTAATAAAATTCCTCAAATCACAGTCTTCAATTTTCTGTAGAATGTTAGATATGAACTTGTTGGATTTCCATGATGTCATTGTCCAAAAGACCCATGTTGTCATATTTGGAAAAGAAGACACTAATGAGAGATAAAACCCATGGTGTCGATACCCACTAATGAAACAAGTTTAGAAATCTAGTATAGAAAACACCTGAAAGACACAAAAGTTGTCTTTTTCCAAAGAGGAGAGTAAACTGACGGCTGCCAGAGGAACGCTATGACCTAAAAGGCCTGACATTTACAGGCATAGTTCATTACAGTGGCTTTATCTTGTTCTTTGGGCACTCAGAGCCAGTGAAAATACACCCTTATTGAAGAGCTGGATTTGTATAGGATGGAAACATTTTCTTTGACTCATTTGCAGCACTCTGTAACCAGTGAAAAAAGCAAACATTGTGGGTGGAAATTGTCTAGTCTAATAGTTTAATATCTGTGTTATGGGAGTGTGGGGTTTTGTTTTTTTTTTTATTTTAAGCTCTCTTTTGAAACACTTATCTCTGCACAAGAATGTAGAGCATATATCTTTAAATATGGTATTCATATGTCCATTCAAGATGAAACCTAAAGCCAGTTTTTTTCCCTCAATCCTGTTACTTCACATTAGCTGTGAACAGGATTATTCTTGAGTCTGCCATTCAAGCTGTTCAGAGAAAGCAAAAAAAAAAAAAAAAAAAAATTTTGAAGGAGAGGGGAGAGAACAGATTCTGAATATGTCTGTCTGCCATGGGGCCAGCAGCACAATGACCCAAACTTCCCACACCATTAAGAACTGCAGCTGTTTCTGATATGTATTGCAGAACAGCCAGTTTATATACTAGAAAACAGCAAAAACATATTTGGATATTGGTATTGCCTATAATGACAATACCCATTAGGGTGCAATTGCAGCATTTTATTTGAAGGCAAGTACTAGGGGAACACTAGAGGAGCACAGAAGTCCCTTACCCTGATCCTGCTTCCTGAAGAAGATGCCTGGTAAGCTTGTGTGAAATGCCTTCCTAAATCTGCTTGTGAGTACCTAGGCTGTTCAAGTAAGGGAGCAATCAGCATTGCTGTGAAGCACTGGATCAACAGCTCTGGAGAGCAGGCACACACCTCTGTTTATCCCCAAGACCTTTGTAGTGCTGGCCCTGGCAGGTTAGATTTTTCTGATGTGTCAATTTGGCTTCATGGTCATAGAATCATAGAATCATAGAATAGTTAGGGTTGGAAAGGACCTCAAGGTCATCTAGTTCCAACCTCCCTGCCACAGGCAGGGACACCTCACACTAAACCATCCCACGCAAGGCTTCATCCAACCTGGCCTTCAACACTGCCAGGGATGGAGCACTCACAACCTCCCTGGGCAACCCATTCCAGTGCCTCACCACCCTAACAGGAAAGAATTTCCTCCTTATATCCAATCTAAACTTCCCCTGTTGAAGTCTTAACCTGTTACCCCTTGTCCTGTCACTACAGTCCCTGACGAAGAGTCCCTCCCCAGCATCCCTCTAGGCCCCCTTCAGGTACTGGAAGCCTGCTATTAGGTCCCCACGCAGCCTTCTCTTCTCCAGGCTGAACAGCCCCAACTTCCTCAGCCTATCTTCATATGGGAGGTGCTCCAGTCCCCTGATCATCCTTAGATTTGCTTCCTAAAGCACGAAGAGCTTAGTCATCAACTTCTGTGTGTGGAGACCAAGACCTGCAGTGAGTGAGAATTAAAGCCAAATGAGGCAATCGATTTTATGCTGATAATAATAATTAAAGGCTCAGCTCTCCTGTACAGCTGAAGCTCCAAGTTAAGATGAAATGAGCCTTTGGGAACATACCATATCCATTGCACCATGATTCAACTTGTTATGTAACCAACAGTGAGGTGAAAGGCTGTGGCTTGTCCTGTTCCCCTGTCAATGGTTGCGTCTGGTTGCCTTTCATGGAAAGACCTTCACAACGACTTAATGGTAGGGCTGTACCCAAAGTCCACTGAGATCGTGCCATCCAAGCTTGGTACAAAGGCAGCCTCTCCTGCTTTGCAACATCAAATGCATCTCCACTCTGGAAACAGTTTATTAATTTTTACTCAGATATTCAAAATGTGGTCTTCTCCATCTCCTCTTTTCATATATCCAGAATGGTGACCTGTACGTGTACAAATTGTGCTGTTTGGTTCAGCAATTAAATGCAAATGGTTGATTCCAAATCCCTCTGAATGGCTTTGTTATTTGCTGTAACTCTAAAGTGTTTTTCCTTGGCAGAAAAGCTGTCTGAGTATTTCACAGCACCCTGCTTTGTCTTTGGATTGACAGGAGCCCAGCACATAGCAGAAAGAAGTAAAGTTCCTAGTCATAAAACACTGTTTATCAAATATATTTGACACTGAGAAAATTTCTGTTCTGACAAAAAGAATTTGCTTCAACAGACTGTGGAGTTTCCCCATCTCATTTTTCTCACTGTAGAGAGTTTGTTTTATTCCTCCTTTGTCTCCAGCATCTTGCATCCTGATATACACAGTGGAAGCATGTACACTGGTCAGTTCTGGTGAAGTAGCAAAGGAATTCAGCATTCTAATTCTGAAGTGTATTATGGCTGACTTTGGATTTACAGCAGACATTTCACAAGGACCCTTTGCCAACCAGGATATTCCATAAGGATCTTGGTATAACTGAATCTCTTGTGTTTCCCTGAGAACAAAAGCTTTTAGTTTCTTCCCCAAATATTCTGCAAAAAGATTAATTTATGGTGAATTTTCTGACTGCACCAACTAAAAGAATTACTCAGCTGTGGAAAGAGCCTTTAAAAGTGCTCCTGAAGATACAGGTCTGGTTTTATTATACCCTATTCTTTGTGGTTGTGCCTTTGAATTTCTGAGTGAACTGAAGAAATTTTTTATTATTCCAGTCCAGAATTTCATGTGCTGAATTAATGTTAAGCATTGAAAATTATGAATCATTTTGACATTAGGTGAAGTACTAAAGGTTGATCATACAGTTTGGTGTGTCTTCAAAACTTTAATTTCCTACACAAAAGTAATAGCTATATCAGTCTCTTTTCACCTCATTTATTTTGCAGTATGGAAAACACATTTGTCCTAAAATATTTCCAATTAAAATAAGTTCATTTTTTCATCTCAAAATGTGGAATTAAACCTTTTTTAAGTTTTGAAAGTTTTCAGAGATTTAAATTTAAAAGTCTTCACCTGAAACAAAATTCTTTGGCCACCTTATTTTCAATGAATATTCTTTTAATGAAAAAACTTGTTTGAAGATTTATAGACTGTTCTAGAAATGATGTTTACAAGTAACTGATTCTAGAATTCTATTAATGCAGTAAAAGTAGAATATGCTCTTTTATTTCAGCAGAAGAAAAATTAGTTTTGCATCAAAGGTCTATCAATGACTTGAATATAATACATAATAATTCATAAATAGTATCTTGTAGGGAATTGAAATCCCAGCACATCCTGGTATTTAGATTTTCTTTTATTCATCTAACCACTGCCTAATCATTTACAGGCAAAATTTCAAAACATTGCATGAGCTCTTAATGGGAATCTTTCAGCCAAATTCCCTTCCAGCAATTTGGAAACTTTTCATAATAGGTCAGAAGAATCTTGCTCAACAGCATCAGATCTAGTAAAAATGTAGAAAGAACATTAATGTCCTTTTGCTTTCAGCAAGAAAGTTATATGGTGGGGAATCAGGCTGCAGAGGTGAGCTGGAAAGCTAAGTAAAAGATCAGGCACCGAGGTTCTAACTTCATGTAAGTAATGTGATTTGAGGCTGATTTGGGAAAATGCTCAGCATCTGCAGAGCTGTTGGATTCCAGTGGATTTTGTTCATTACTTCTGAAAACTGCAAAAAGTCTGCTGGTCACACAAATAGAAAGCAAGGCACCTAAAATCATTCTGTAATGTCGTGATTTCAGGAGTACTCACTCTTAACTCTTGGTATCCAAATCCCTTTTTTATGCCAATAATACATAAGTAAGGCTATGTTTTGCATAATGTAGCACAATGCCAAAACATTAGCTCTATAAGTGATAGGGAATACAAAATGAACAAACCTGAAGCAATAATTAAAGTAGGCTACTGTTTCTTCAGCTAAAAAAGCCAAATATGATACCACTCCTCCACCCAAAAATAACCCCCAAAACAAAACCAAAACAATCAAGAGCCAAAACCCTGGTGCTTTTTCATTTGTGTCAGAGGCATTACAACTCAGTATTAAGTGGTGGTACATGGTCTGATATCTTTTTATTAATATATTCTTTGGTGGTGTTAAACTGTCAACTATTTTTTTTTTCTTTGTAAATGTATTGAATTATTTCAGCCCTGGCTTAGTATGAAACAGTACAGTTATCACTGAGAAAAAGGACAAAACTCCAACAAAAAATGTTTGGGAAATTGGAAAATGACAGAAAATACGTCAATTCTGAGGAAAGATGGGAACCTGTCAGAACATACGCAATTTTCATTGTTTACATACCTGTCATGCTGTTTTCTGTATTTGTGCCTAAAGAAACCTGTATGTGGCTGTTTCATAAAGTTACAATACAAGGAAAGATGAAGAATGAAATTCAAGTCTTACCTCCAAAATTCCTTGCTTTTCTGCATTTATGTTGGGATCTCAACTTTATTATGAAGTCATTACAATTTATCATGGCAATAAGTATATAGGGAGAGTTAACCACAGACCACTGACAAAATAAACAATGCATTCACAGCAAGTATGGACTAAAATAATCTATCAAAAGCTGAGCACATGCATGGAGTGCTTGCTGTTTTAAGCAGCGATTCCGGCTTCCCTAAGCCTTTATACCCAAAGGCACATGTACATGTACACACTAAGCTGAATACATTTGAATTACTTTATTACTGTGCTGGAAAGAGAGAACCATAGAGAGCAGCTACAAACTTTTGGCTCCAAAGTATTACTCTCATCTTATTTTGATGAAAGCCTTAAAAATGGGATTAAATGACAGAAAGGATAGAGCAAAACCCTGTGGCCACCCTGTAAGCACTTGTGGGGAAGTTCCTTCACACTAACTCTGAAGCAGGTTTTCTGGCTTAATTTAATCCAAAAGAGGAGCAGATCATTTGCTCTGAGACTGTCCTGCAATGCAAACCAAACCAAAATAAATAGGGACAAATGAAAGGTTAAAGCAACTGCTATTGTATAGGGTAAATCAGCTGCAATTGAGGCATGGACTTTGCTTTGCTGCAATGTGCAGGTGTGGTTCAAGTCTTATTCAGAAAAAAGTGATTTCCCAGGAAACTGCCAAACATTTAGCACCCAGCTATTAGAGTGTCTTACAAAATGAAATAGAAAAAATTGCCATACATTCAGCATTCTATTATTATGGTGTCTTGCAAAATGCAATGGAAATGAAACTAAATAAGTGGCCTGTAAAACTATTTCTGAAGCATTCAGCTTTTTTTATAGAGACTGAAATGTTTTCTGCAGAAAGATGGGAACTGCCGTATTGTACGGGGCAGTTAGTATGCCTCCTGTAGTCTTTATAACATGCACTTCAGAAGGCTAGTTGCCATATTAGTAAAAATATTTTTCTCTTTTTTTTTTTTTCTTTTTGTAACTAACTATTAGCTCAGATTTATGCTTGGGCCATGATGATTCATATCTTTTCCTACTGGTCTTCGAACTAGAGCTTCAGATGGTGCGATGCGATATAGTTCAATTGAAGTAATTGGAGTAATTTCTGCTTAGACTGATTATCCTGCTTTTAAACTCACTTTCTGCTTTGCTCTCTTGAAGAACTGACAAATTACAGGATCATAGAATAATTAAGATTGGGAGGGTGCTCTGGAGGTCCATCTCCTGCTATGTTAATAGTAATTTTTATAGTGTGGTTTAAAAACAAAGATGAAAGTTTGATATATTTTTTGTGAAACTCTATCTAGCTGTATCATAATGTTTGAGAGAAGTTCTATGAAGTAATACTTTCTCTCTTCTGAAGAAAACTGTTCTCTTCTGGTGTGGGATTTTAAGAAAATCCATCTGCTTAGCTTACCAAAGATAAGGTGAAGAGGTGACTGTAATGATCTGAAAACACCTATGTGGTAAAAAACATGGTTCTTTAATCTTAGCAGAAACAGATATAGCAAGATCAAGTGTCCAGAAGATGAAACAAGATAAATCCAGATTTCAAAAGAGCAAATTTTAATCATTGAGATATTTAATCATAATAGCACCTTATTAAAGGATACTTTGAATTATTATAAAATCTTAGAATGGTTTGGGTTGGAAAGGAACTTAAGATCATTTAGTTCCAATGCCCTGCCATGGACAGGGACACCTCCCACTAGACTCAGTTGCCCAAGGCCATGTTCAGTCTGGCCTTGAACGCTACCATGGATGGAGCATTCATAACTTCCTTGTGCAGCCTGTTCAATGCCTCACCATTTCCACAGCAAATAATTTCTTCATTATAGCTAATTAAATATCCCCTGTCTAAGTTTGAACTCATTGCCCCTTGTCCTATCACTACAGTCCCTGATTAAAAGTCCCTCTCCAGCATCCTTGTAGGCCCCCATCAGATACTGGAAGGCTGCTATGAGGTCTCCATGTAGCCTTCTCTTCTCCAGGCTGAACAGCCCCAACTTTCTCAGCCTGTCTTCGTATGAGAGGTGCTCCAGTCCCCTGATCACCCTTGTGGCCCTCCTCTGGACTCCAACAGCTCCATGCCCTTCTTATGTTAGGTACACCAGAGCTGTACGCAGTACCCCAAGTGAGGTCTCACAAGAGCAAACTAGAGTGGCAGAATCACTTCCTATGACCTGCTGGTCACTTCGCACTTTTTTTGATGCAGCCCTGTACACGGTTGGCTTTCTGGGCTGCAAGTGCACACTGCTGGCTCATATTCAGTTTCTCATCAAGAAATTTCTCATACGCAAATTGAAATTTATAAAGCATGAATGCCTTTTGAAATTTATGTACTCTAATTCAGAAGTTATGGACTGATGTACAGATTACTGCACTAAAAATCTATGAGCTGTGTTAGGAAATCAGACTGGATAATCAAAGTTGTCTCTTATGTGCATCAGTGACTTGTGCATCAGTGATGCATATGCTTTTATTTGCAACTTTTCTGTTTAAATTCCATATTGTTCCCTTACTGTAAACTTGTTTTAGTAGCCTGACAACTATTGTAGAATAATTGCAAATATAGCTGAAATGATGGGTATGATAAGCAAGGATAAATGAATGTCCAGAAATGCAAAAGATGCTTAGCTAATTTTTGTGAACTTCATCAGAATAGAAGAGCTCTGAGCAGAATCTTGATGATCATGGCCATGATCTTCATGGTTAGACAGGGTAGTTTCCTTGCATTTCCACCACTGGAGCTGGCAATATACACCTGGACTTGCAATTGCAGGAGAAAAAGCTTGTTTGACTCAACAAAGCAAATGAGGATTTATTTTCAGAGAGGCTGTGGAATTGCAGAAGAGCTCTTTCAGGCTGTGTGGGCTTAGCAAGACATGGGCTTTTTGTTTTTTCTTTTTGAGTTAGAAGTGAATGATAGAAGGCTGCTGAGGAGAGAGTTAAGCTCATAGTGCATCTTGGGGCATTTTGGAAATGGTGGGAGTACCTGGGGCTCTGCCCAGTCACATTTTCTGCTTCATGAAATAAAAGCTGTCAGAGCTGGGATGGTAATAACTTATTCAGACCTCTCTGTCCCAGGGAAACAATCAAAACTCTGGTCAATTCAATTAATCTGTAAATCAGTCTGGGACCTTTTTTTGTGTGTATGTCCATACTGCACTGTTATGGTGCAAGTCTTGAGGTGTCTAGGTGATTCATAAAGCAGACTGTTTTCTAAGTCTGTTGCATGGAGGAAGGGGTAAGAATGAAGTCTGGTAGTCTGGTGGCCACAAACAACCATGCCATGTTTACTAGTAGTGCAAATAAAGATACCTTTAAATCACGAGTCTTCAGAAGTTTCTGATATTGATTCGTACCATATTATAGGCTTTGTCTTGCCAATATTTCTCACATGGTGTGCAGCTGTCAAAGTGTTGGAGCTGTATAGGAAAATAATGTATTCTTCAGGCTTGTGCCAATCCCCATTCCCTGTCAAAACAAGAAAGAAACTGAATTTGGGTTATCTGAGCAAATGAATAAAAAAAAAAAAAAAAAAAAATTCTTAGAGTAATAAAAATAGGATGAAATTAGAGAAAGGCTATCTCGACATTCACAAATGACATGGCCAGTAGAACTGAATCCACAGAGTAAAACCTTGCGCCCATTTTGATAGTACTTGCAGGGAGATTCCTTCAAATATTGGTTGGAGTGCATTGGTTGCACTCTTGAAGTGCGCCTTCTGGCTTAATTTCATCCTAAAGGGATTGCTTCTGTTTGGTGATAGTAAATGCTTTTTAAAACCACAGGTACATATTTGACAAAAAATATCAAAAGGAGGAACTTAGAATTAGTCTAGTCCCCTCCTGAGCCCTAGCAATGTGGACTATAGGGAATGTAAAATAACCTGGCACAACAGAAGTTGTTTTGCTGAAATGGATAGTATTGCTGATGTATTAAATTACTGCATCATGTGAGCTTGGATGGGAGCGTCTGGCTGTGGCAGGCTGTTGGGCAAGAGGTAGAGCTTGTCATGGAGATGTCTGCCAACCACTTGTGCACAGTTCTCATCTGAGCAGGGGTCACTCCTGTAATTCTAGGGACTGGGTTAGAAATGGGATTAGTGCAATGATTTGAAATGCCATGCGCTGCTCATGCCAGACCAAGCCATCAAACTAGATTTCATGCTATCATCAACAGCTGTCACGAATGTTTCCCGAAGTCTGTGTTTGGAAGGGGTTTCATGTAGCCTTAGAGATAGATTCATGATTATGCTTAAAATCTGGAGTCAAGCCAACATGGACCAGAGTGTAGTGGAAAGCACTGAGAAAGAGGCTTAACTCCATTATTGCAAGAATTATTTTTATTGTAAGATTTTTTTTTTAATTTTATTTCTGTGCAGAAAAGCTAAACTTGATGGTTTTAGTGTCTGTTTAATAAATCAAAACAAAACCAGAAGTTATGTCTTTGGAGGAACGAAAGGAAGGGAGCAAATAAATTGTATTTTTCTCATGTGGCTGATAATGACTTGTGCCTGTCATTGCTATTCCCTGTTTATCTGACCTATTAATGGAGGGCAAAATTCCAAAGAAATGTTTAATTAACATTTGTAATTAGTATTACAAAAGACCCTGCTTTATAGAACAGGCAGCCTGGAGAGGAGGGCCAGGAAAAGACAAGCTCTTCACCCTGTAATTATTGCAGCTCTCCTTAGTGCTCTCATTCATCTCATTAACATCACAGTGGGATGGTGCCACTGCAGGCTACTGGCAGGTGTCTAACTGCCTTCCTCCTGGGGAGACTTTTACAAAAGAGGTCCTGATCTGCAAATAAGTTTGAAAGCTTGCCAACCAAATACCTCATTCAAACTTTGCAGTCTCCTGCTTCCAAAATACCCTAAAGACTTTCAGTTTCAATAGATACTGATGCTCTGGGGATGTGGTTGCTTTTCAATTGTGGGAAGGAAAGTAAGAAAGAGGGGAGAAATGAAGGTTTGTTTAATAAAATATGCTACTTCATTAGCATGTTTCATTAAAAAAATATAAAAAGAAAACCCAGCTTGAACGGAATTGTCGATAAATAAACAAAAGGAAAACCTGAGTCATCACTTGTAAAACACTGAAATGCAATCAACCCATAAAAAAACCCATGTGTTAATTTTCTGTGTGTGTAAGTAAAACTTTTCTTCTTTAGGATTGCTTTTTTTAATTCCAATTAAATTCAAACAACTATCATATTAAAAAGTCTAATACACCAAATGATAGTAGATCTTTTGTGGAAGAAAAAAATGAATTTGTTTTTGCTTCCTCATAAAATGTATAAACCCAGGGCACTATACACTCCTGTGATATTCTTGTTTTTCTTAAATACCCAACTCATGTATTTGTATAAGACCATTTTCTTGAAATGAAAAAATGATTAGTGAGATTCTAGCCATAAAATCATATAATAGATACCGACATACCATAAAATAAGAGAAAAAAACCTATAGACTTTTATGTTACAGTGAATACATGATTTAAAGCCAATCTCAGGGGTTTTGATGATAAATAGTATTTTATTTTAATTTTGGAGGTTATTTTTTTTTATTAAAGCTCTAAGTAATGAGGCAATAAACATTTGCAAAATGTGGTATGAATGGAGTCAGCAAGTACACAGCGTTTGGAAAATTCCTAAATGAGGTGTACATCCCACTGATTCTACTGGGATTGATCTTGTAACAGAATTTGTCAGCCTCAGTGTTCTGCTTACAATGACGACTAGAGGACCATTATAAGTATGTGTAAGAGCTATAGTAAACCTAGCTCTACTAAAGAGCTTGTATATAAAAGGGTACTGAAGGTGATGTTTGGAACAGCAGTGCAAGAGTCAGAAAATGTTCATTTGAATCTTGCTGGTGAGATTGCGTGTAGTGAATCAGCAAAATCAAATGACCTGTGATTTTTAAGAACACATTGTTCAGTTTAGTGAAAGGAATCAATGCTGTGTTTATTTATTGCTGATAAAGCATTTGTTGCTGTATTTTTAAGAGCTCTATTCACAGCCAAGTTGATTTTGCAGGAGTTGGTTCAAATATTGAATAGAAAAGTGGTCTCTACCTTAAATCACCTAAGACAGGAGACAGTGGACAGACACAGATAGAAAACAAGGAGATAATTAGTGGTAATAAGTTTATAAAAAATGCATAAAAACTGGTTTTAAACTTTAGGAGTTTTTAAAAGACATCTATAATATAAAATAATAGAATAGTTTTGCAGATATTTACTGATACTTGTTTTTAAAGTAAAACTGATGACGAAAATTCACATAATGGATTGATTGAAGGCACTTGTAAACTTTCTGGCAATAAATAAGAAATGATGATGATAACTAACATAATAGAGACTGTGGTGCTCTAATGTACATTTAAGATGTCAAAATTTAGTACTTGGGCTAGAATATGAACCTTTAAAGGCTACTTCATGGAGTCCAAAGATCTGCTGTTAAGTCTGGATTTCCATCCCTTTAAGTAAAGAATCTTGTTCGTAGGGTGAACATTGTCAAAATAGGTATATCTATGAAATTCTGCCCCAGACGGCAAATAATTAAAAGGTCTGTTTTACTAGTGGGACACACACTGAGCATGCAGCTCCCAAACTTGCAATCTGACCTCTGTCTTTTTACAGATCTGCCTCCAGGGAACCTCTCTCTCAGTGCGAGAAATCTGCTTATGTGGATCATATAGTTGCACTTCAATGTTTTCTTTTAAGTAAAAATAGAGAAACTGAGGGGAATTCTCTCTCGTGTTTGTATGAAAGAAATTGTACATTTGTCTAAAAATCCTTAAAAGATGAAATGCATAATCCTAACCCTATTTCTCACTGAGTGTAGACCAATATACTTAAAAGTATGGATCAGAGCATAATGTATACTATATAATTTGTGCTAGTTCTGGCTTTTTTGTAAAAATAAGGGCAATACTACTTGCTTACATGGAAGGCATTTATGAAGTTTAAAAGTGTAGAGTGCTTTGAGGTTTATTTCTGATTAAGAGAGCTAAATAATGTAATTACAGTCTCCATTTCTATTAATTTTGTTTTATTTTTAAAGAAGTCATTGCTTTTTCCTCAAATGGTTCTTAGCTTGGTTTAATTGGCCTTACCTTCCAGTGCTCCCAGGAAAACAGAGAACTCTTTTGGATGTACATATCTTTAGATTTGTTTTTCTCTTTCCCTCAAGTATTAGGTATGTATGGTTTGAATTCTTGCAGCAACAGGTAATAGCTGGGGAGAGGAAAAGGGTAGGGGGGAATAAATAAAAAAAATGATAAATAAAAAAATGTTATGGTTCTCTGCTTTAAAATTATGGGCAAAGAAGGAAGAAACACATATGCATATAACTGGAGAATATGTGAGAAGGTCCTTTTAAACAAGATGCATTGGGAGAGTTTTGAATAGACGAGGATTTTAAAGAGCAGACAAAAGAATTTTGTTGAATTTTGTCCTACCAGTTATACTTATTTCAGCACTCTTGATCATGGTAAGATTTGTTGTTACTATTTTCTGTGCATCCGGATTAATTGCTTCTCCCAAGCATCAAGCTCAAACTGGTGGGGTTTTCTTTTGGTTTGGTTTGTTTGTGGGTTTTTTTTGTTGTTGTGTTTTTTTTGTGTGTGTGTGTTGTTGTTTGTTTGTTTGTTTGTTTGTTTGTTTTTTTTTGTTTCTGTATTGGTTTGGTTTGGTTTTGGTTTTTGTTTTGTTTTGTTTTGTTTTTTTTTTTTGGTGGGATTTTGTGGGGTGGGGGGAGGGTAGGGGGGGTGGGGTTATTTGTTTGTTTGGAGTTTTTTGTTTGTTTGTTTTTTCTTTTTCTGTAGGTCACAGGGGATGCAGAGAGTGTCCAGGGCAGAATGGAAGGAGAAGCCCAACAGTTCAGAGCAAATGAGCCAAGGTTTTGGAAATAGCAAGGTATGTGATATAACTGTAACAGCTTTTCTACAGCCTACAACTAGAAACCATTCATACACATGTAACATACATGTAAACATACAAAACATATAAACATACCAGATGTTTATAAACAGGAAAAAAACTCAAACAAAAATCACTAACAATACTAGTAAAGTATGGAATATAGACTAGAACAGGCTTGCTTTTTTTAACTTTTCAAAATGCTTTGCTTTGCCTTATATGAGAGTACATTTTCCCTTAATATTTATTGTTTTCAGATATGGCAACAATGTAATTAGTCTTGAACTCAAGATCAATAGGTAGCTAAGCGTAAAAACAACCACACACACACACACATCCTGTCCTAATCTCTCACCCCCCTACCCCCCCAAACCACAACAGCAGTCAGGCACTTCAGATGACAAATCTGTAATCAGTGCATCAGCTCCTTACCTCTGAAGTCTAGAGCTAAAATCTTTCATTATCACCTCAGTAAAAATGAATTTGGTGCTCTACTGCATCTCATAAAAGTACAATATTCAGTTTCTACTGGCTGAAAACGCCATCAGTGAAAGACTTTTTTCTTTCTATTTTCTAAGAGTCCTTGAACAAAATAGAGAGAGCAGATAAATAAGTGTAACCTGCTGACCCTCTGTGCCACGCTGTGTCCTATATATTTGTGCTTTGCTCTGCTGAAAAGAAGGAATTACATTCCCAAAGTGATCAGCAAGAAGATTGTTGCCTTTTTAATTTTTTTTTCTTTTGTACTTCATATGATAGCATAGCATTGGTTTTCAAAGGGTGTACCTTCATGTTACCTTTGTGTAATCTCATGCATAGTCTAATTATTGACTATCCCCAATAGTAATTCGATTAGCAGCTGAGCTGGCTGTACTGCAGTGCAGCTGGATCTGCATCACAGATAGGTGTATCTGAACAAGATTTCAAGTGACTAACATGGATTTCAGTAGGAACATAGTTGTGAAAGCACACACTGCACTTCAGTCTCTGTAAGCCATAAGTAATTATTTTAGTAACCAAACTCCACACTGATACCATTGTGCTGCTGCTGTTTGAGTTTACCCAAAATGCTAGTTTGAGTTTACCCAACAAGCTGCAAGCAGACTTCTTAAAGGGGGGACAATATAAAGATGTACCTTGGTTTTGTACTATGTGGTGATGAGGGACTACAAAGGTGAAAACTTGGTTTATGTAGGTGAGAGCCATACTGTCTGTAAGCTCAAAGTGATGTCTTCTCCCCACCTTCCCTTTAGGGTTGCCAGTTTATAACTGCCAGCCTAGGCAAGCTGTGCTTTTGCCCAGTGTGTCTCTGGGATCTTAATTCAATCAATGATATTTGCTAGTTTAGGTTTTTAATGGCTGTGTTTTTCAGACACTTGAAAAATACAGAGTAAAAAGCTCTCAGTGCTGTAGTTTACAGGTCTTGTAACCTTATGGGGAAAGACTGGAAATAGACTGTCCGTACAGCACATGAGGAAGGCCAAAAGACTGTCTTTGCCAAACTATACATAGTCAGGAGGGTTAAGTTATACAGCCAGGTAAATGGCAATGCTAGCTGTTGTCATAGTTCATTTGGCTGACTGGCTGTTAAGGCAGTCCTTTAGGGACATTCCTTCAAAGCTGACAACCTCCGTATCTTAGTGTCCTAAAAACAACCTGTGCTGAACAGTCAGTGACCAAGGGAAACAGTAATCTCAAGACATTAAGATCTCATATCTTCAAGATTTAACTTGTGTGGTTAGGGCTAGACCTGTCAAAATCTACGTGAAGTTGCTGATCTCTCCTAGAAAGGTGAGATTTCTGAGGTTTTGTATTTTTCTGCTCTATTTAGTCATGCAAAATGCAGAGCTCTGCTGCATTATAAAGCTGGTGATTCAACAGAAATAATACAGAAAGTAGTTGCCAATCAGACGTTCCTTACAGACATCCCCTCTAGCGTATGCATGCTGGCCTTTTTAGGAGGTAAGCGTCATTAACCTTTCTTTTTTTAGTTTGGATTCCAATGTTTTTTATTAAAATTCAGTTCACACTTGCAATGTGCTCTCCTTTTGGACTGTAAATGCTGTGCAGTATGCAGAATACTCCATCTTCTTCTGCTTCTCATTGCTTGCTGCTGCAGAGCCAGAACTTTCTAGCCAGCAGATACTGCAGTGATTTTCCTCCAAGGACTCTGATGGAAAAAGCCATCAGTGAGGACAGGTCCTGCTGGAGAGGAGCATGAATGCATCCTTCAAGGAGAAAAGTCTGGTGATCCTCTTGAGTACAATATGAGACAAAATTCCTCTCTACTTACTAAGCCTGAAGTGGAAAATTTTTGGTGGACTTTAGACAGACCAAGGTTTAAAAGTAATTACAGTCCCTGTTTTTTCTTCTTACTTTAATAGTACAGAGCAGGCTACTATTTAGCCCTTGATATAGGTGTGCTTTCTTGCCAGCAGTGAGTTATGTGACTCTGCACTTCCGTTTTAAATGCTGTAGGAAGATTGTAAATTTGTTTAACCCCTTATCTCCTAAGTCACCACTTCCAGTTCACTGGTTAAAGGACTAGTGTTAAAAGAAAAAATTAAATTAGAGGGATTATGGGTGAGTAGGAGGGTTTGATGGCAATTTTAACTTCATTTCACTCAAACCACTTTTCAAAAAAATTAGTGTGGAAGGGGAGAAGTAGCATGTAAAAAAAAAAATCTACCAAAATTGTGAATAAGTCTACAGACTCGAAGTGACTCTCCAACTTGAAATTTAATAGAAATCAAATTTAATAGAAGTCAACTTCAATCTCTTTGTGATTGGGTATTCGGTCTTGCTTTCACTGAGTTCGGTCCTAAAGCTCCCATGACCATCAACATGGATGGGACTGAGCTTGAGGGTTAAAAATCATAATCCCAAATATACAGAAATGACACAATGTATGAATCACAGAATCACAGAATCCCAAGGGTTGGAAGGGACCTCAAAAGATCATCTAGTCCAACCCCCCTGCAAGAGCAGGGTAACCTACAGTACATCACACAGGAACTTGTCCAGGCGGGCCTTGAATATCTCCAGTGTAGGAGACTCCACAACCCCCCTGGGCAACCTGTTCCAGTGCTCTGTCACTCTTACAGTAAAGAAGTTCTTCCTGATGTTAATGTGGAACTTCCTATGCTCCAGTTTACACCCATTGCCCCTTGTCCTATCACTGGATATCACTGAAAAAAGCCTAGCTCCATCATCCTGACACCTACCCTTTACATATTTGTAAACATTGATGAGGTCACCCCTCAGTCTCCTCTTCTCCAAGCTAAAGAGACCCAGCTCCCTCAGCCTCTCCTCATAAGGGAGATGTTCCACTCCCTTAATCATCTTTGTGGCTCTGCGCTGGACTCCTTCAAGCAATTCCCTGTCCTTCTTGAACAGAGGGGCCCAGAACTGGACGCAATATTCCAGATGCGGCCTCACCAAGGCTGAGTAGAGGGGGAGGAGAACCTCTCTTGACCTACTAACCACTCCCTTTCTAAGTGTATGAAACTGAAATTAATCTAGGGATATCTCAGTGAGGTTATTGCAAACTTTTGTACCAGGACCTATTCTCTCCTAAATAAACCTAATAGTTTTAGTTACTTTTCAGATTGCTGACTCCTGGAACGGTAGTAAACTCCCCACAGAAAACACTAGAATCCGTGACTTCATCAGGTTGATAATTGGCATCTACTGGTCACAGGAAAAGCCTCAAAGCTTTTCTCTGTGTCCTGCAATGCGCAGGAGAATCTCTGTGAGAGATTCTTTTACAGTGTTGCACCCGAATTGCTTCTCTCTGAATAGAATGGAGTTCTGTACGCTAGAGAGTGTTCTTCTAATCCCTTGATCACCAAGATTCCCTTATGTCCTGACATTGATTGTGAGAGTGATCTCTGAAGAGACTCTAAGTTGTCTCTTTGTAAAATAAAACAAGGCTTTCAAGCTCTTTGGTTAATTTGACATCCACATTCTTCAAAGTACAGTTTCTCCCAGCTATTGGTTCCATAAAGCAGAAGCCATGTCTCATGCTGTATAGATGAATAACATGGATAGCTATAATATCACTTCCCCCATGAAATCATGTGACCTTTCCCTGGAAAATCTTGCAGATTTGGACTATGTAGGTGAGAACAAAGTGATGATAATTTTCTTAAGGCTCTCTACAAAATTCTCTGCCCCTGAGTTCTCCTAGTTCCTCAAATCCTGTTCCCCAAAGGAATGTAAAGTTGCATTCTTTGTTTTGATTGTATCTATTTTTATGTCCTTTCTGTAATTTTTCTCTAGTTTCTTCTTTGTCTACTACACTTACTTACTTATATACATTGATATAAAAGCAACTACCTCTGCATCTTCAGTTAGCTAGATATAGGCAGTTCTTCGGATAACAGACTTGCTGCTCTCCCTCAAGATATTTTTTCCCAAGTGTGACTAGAGCATCACTGAAGTTTTGATATAATCTGAAAAAGACCAGCGTTAGCTGGGTGACACCAAAGATGAATGTCTCAAATGTGAGAAGTTTGAGTACCCACTGGTCAGCTGCTATGCTGATGTCACTACTGTTCAGGACCATGATGGCCTGATCCATTCACTGGTGCCTCTGACTTGGGGGGTAGCTGAAGCTTATGACAACTTATTTCTACTGAGAATATATTTGTGCCACCAGCAAGAGAGAATAATAATTCTATAAATCATGAGTGGTCATTGCGTTTGTAAGTTGTCTGAGCCAGATTCATGTGAAGCTGCCAAAGATTTCTTTCTGCCTTGAATTGTTCTGCAATGTTGATGTGACTTGCAAGGTCTCTGTTCCGAGTAGATTCACTGAGATTGCTTGTACATACATATTGATCACTGAATTTTGTATTAATAATAAATAATAATACTGAAATTATAATAATTAAGTGAACCTGACTTACCACTTGATTGCTTCCACTTTTCTTTGGGAGCATTAATAATGGGAGCTAATTTAAGTTGTATGTATTATTCAGGGCATGTCTTTTAAGCATCTGATGGCATCATTAATACACGTGTAGAGGGCAATTTTGGAGACACGTTAGATATAGAAGGATTTGGAATGTGTAACAAGTAATGATTCTTTTGTGAAGTTGTAATTAAGCTATTAAAAAATTGTCCTTCAAAATGTGAATATTATGCATCAGTTTGTCTTAAATAAAATACATAATTTTAAATTTGCATAAAAGATATCATGGCTTGCCTTATGTATCTTGCTATTTACTGTATTGATATGGTGAACATGTGAGCTATGTTTTGATTTTCAGGAACTAACCAAATTTATGAAGAGATAGTTAGCATTGCCAGGGTTCATTTGATGCTCTGTTGGTGTCTGACTCTGTCAGTGCTGTAGGTGAGCTCACATATTTCATAAAATAACAAGGATACATAAACCCCTAGCATTGGTATGGACATTCTGGTACTTGTACCTATCCCACTGAATTGCTAAACACTGAAGAGGATGGGGCTGATCTGGACAAAAGAGCTTAAATCAATTGATGGGAAAATACTTCTTTCGCCCAGTTGTTGACTGTACAGTGTAAAGTTGCAATATATGTTGTCTTTCCATCAAGTTCAGACCCCTGGAGAGCTTTTATCATTATACTTAGTGTAAAGGAAAGATAAAATGGAGTTGATGGCACCTGATGCAAACTGTGGCTTATTTCATTGCCACCTGCAATTTTCCAGACAGACAGCTATTCACTGATATTGAACAAGGCCCCTACATTAACAGAGCTTTGTTTCCTAGTGACTCATGAGAATAGTTTTGGTTGAGTGTTTTGATTTGCATGACTTTGTTTTTGTTGAGTTTTGTTTTGAATTCTGGACTTGAGTTTATTTAAATTTTCCAAAGTGATGTTCATTGAAGTTGCCAAGTTTCAGTTGGTTTTGAGTTGAAAGTGACAGTATTCTGGCAATTTTTCCGGATTAGTAAAAGGATTAAGGTCTGATAACTCATCAGTATTAGAAGCAGGCATTTCATACTGCTAGAAAGCTGCAAAGACTACTTTTTCCTCTGTCCAATAGGAGAAGGCTTCTGTTTCAAGACATGATAGGTCCTATGACATCAAGTGTTAATCCTGGAATATTATTCAATATGGAAAAGTTATTTCTGGTAGTCTTTAGACCTTTCCAAAATGCATAAGCTTTATCTTTCCTTCTGAAGTTTTAAAAATGGGACTTAGAGTATTAAGTAAATTCTGTTTCTTTGTGAGCAATATGTGACATGCAACACCAATAAAACTTTTCAGCTTTCAAATGTCGCTAAAAGAATGTGCTTTTGACATATGTGGTCTTTCACTACACAGAAATATACTCTGCCATGACAGAAAGCTTTTACCTAAACTGTATGAAATGATTTGCCTAATGAGATTGTGGTTTTGCTACTCATGGGTAATACAGTTATCTTAAGTAAACTCGAGTTTGTGAAAGACTTAATTTCCATCTCTGAAGTAGGGCAGCTGAACAGCAGGTACTTCTTCAGAGGCTATTCCTGACTTGGCCGTTTCCAGTAGAGATTTCTGCTGGAGAAGCTTTCTGCATAATCCTTATTGAAGAGATTGAAGCTGGGAAGCTTTCTAGGCAGTTAAAACAAAACCAGCTTTAAAGTAAGTATTACTGTTTAGTAAATGCATCTGCTAGAATCTTGTTGCTGAACAAAGAATAACAATAGGGTGACAGTTGAATAAATTTGCTTAAAATTGCAGTGAATATGCACGTGGAGGGAAATATTTAGCTCCTCTCTTTCTCACTTCTCCATTTCTACCAAGACTATTTCTGGCACCATTGCCCTTTGAACACCAATGGTCAACGGCTTTAATAGAAATAAGTCACTACATACAAATATTTGGCATTTAGTTTCTTAAGTAGGATGCTCTCTCACAAGATTGCCTATTAGTGTGCTGCTTAGCACTGAGCCAGATGTAATCATAGAATCATAGAATAGTTAGGGTTGAAAAGGACCTCAAGATCATCTAGTTCTAACCCAATCATCTAGTTACAATCCCTGATGAAGAGTCCCTCCCCAGCATCCCTATAGGCCCCCTTCAAGTACTGGAAAGCTGCTATGAGGTCTCCATGCAGCCTTCTCTTCTCCAGGCTGAACAGACCCAACTTTCTCAGCCTGTCTTCATATGGGTGGTGCTCCAGTCCCCTGATCATCCTCGTGGCCCTCCTCTGGACTTGTTCCAACAGTTCCATGTCCTTTTTATGTTGAGGACACCAGAACTGCGCACAATACTCCAGGTGAGGTCTCACAAGAACAGAGTAGAGGGGCAGGATCACCTCTTTCGACCTGCTGGTTGGTAATGTCTAATGGTAATGTCTAATAATCAGTGAAAGCATTGGAATTAGAGATGCTTGTTTTGTAAGAAGGAATTTCCCATGTATTTTCTGTTGTTCCCATTATTTTGTTAGACCACAGGATATAAGAAAACCCTATAACACCCCCCCCCTTTTTTTAAGTGTTTGCTCAGCTCTATTTCCATTAAATTCAATTATTTCCTATGAAATAAACATTAGAGAATTTTACACTATTATAATATATGGCATTTATAATTTTCCTAATGCAAAGAAATGAAAAATGTTTCTGTAAGGCCTCTACCTTATAGATAGAAAAGTAAGCAATTGCCGTGTTTGAAACCACATAAAAACCAGATAAAATTAACATGACATATGTGAATTGTCATATGCCATAATGCATTCCATTGCATTGATAACCTCTGAAAGTATTATTGGTTTAGTTGACATTATCACTATAGCACACACAAAAAAAAGGATTTGTCACCAGCAAGCAGCCCAAACGATGTTTGTAAAGCATACCCTTTTAACACCATGTCAGAATATATTCTTCCTGCTTTCTAGATCTCTCTACCCTTAGAGAAAGCACAGTTAACTGTTCCAGGTCAGTTTCTGATTTCTCTCTCGATTAAGCAGCACGTGTGTGAATATGTGGGAATAAGTAAGGTTTGTAAAGGCTGGTTTCAAGTAGAGAATATATTTAAGATTCCAGTCTTTTAATATACAAATTCAGAGGTGGTTTGGGTGTTCACAGCAAGGGACCTTTGTCTAATGACAATTTATACTGAATGTTATTTGGAACACAGTAATATGAATATTTCAATGAGGTGTGCAGTCAAATATCCTAAAACATGTTCCATGACCCAATATGCAAATGAACTGTGGGATGCAAGAGGGCTGTTGGGGCTTACTCTACGTAGATTTAGACTGTTTTAATAAAGGTTATATATTAAACATTATTGACATTGTCTTTTTCACCATTTTCAAAATTCAGGAGGGCATTTTATTTTCTTTAGGGAAACAGTTGAGAAGTAGGTCAGACACCTTGACTGCAAAGAAGCCGCTTCAGGGAAGGGAAAGGTTAAGTTAATTTCTAAGAAGTAAAACAAAAAAGCTAGGAAGCTGCTGTCATTTGTGAAAGAAAAACTTCTGAGTTATTGTTACACATTGAGCTATTTAATATGTCTCAGTTGCTGTTTGACAATATTAAGGTTAACAAAGGGAATTCCTACCACTACATGATTCAGGGAGATAAATTGGAGGAATTCTAATTTATAATTATATAGACAAGTCTGGAAACATATTTCATGTATTAAAAAAAAGTCATGTAACAGCATCAATATTACCAAAATTGTATGCTGCAAATTTGGTGACTTTGTGAAATACAAGATCCGCATAATACATTCAATAATTTTGGCAATCAAAAATGGATACAGATTAATGGACCATTGTCTTTCCTTCTTTGTATTTTCTGCTGGAAATAGGAAATAGGTTAAAGAGATTAATAGATTAAATAGATTAAAACCAAAACAAACCATATTGCAAACCTAAACAGAATTTGAAGGTTTTAGGCTTCCTCACGCAGCAACTTATATTCACAAAAGGTATGGACGTGTATTCAAATATGTGCAAGTTTGACAGGTGAGAAAAGCAAAGTTAGGGGTATTTTTCTTTTTTCTTTTTTCCCCTCAAATATCATCGAACTCCTACAGAAATAGGGGATTGCCTGCTGACTTAAAAGAGAACAATGGACAAATTAAGCAACTCTGAGCACACAATGTAGTGATGATGTTTAATTAAATTTTTAGCAAGCAGGGTCTGTGAGACCCAGGAACTGAGGGTCCCTTTGACAGAAAACAGAAATGATAAGAGAACATGAGATACTACAGTTGCAGCATGTTGTCTCATGCAGTTGGTGTGTGTGGGAAGAGGATAGCTTGCAAAATGTCACTTTTTCTAAAGTCAAGAGAAACTAGTGAAGCCAGGGTGCTCTCTCCGTCTTAAGGCCCATATATGCTTTGCAGGACCATGAGCTGTGGCTGCGTCCTTGAAGGGAATATACTCTTGTGGGATTGCAGGTGTCAGCATGTTTCCTCTTCAAAAGCTGGAGAATTGCAGAGGAACAGTTTGGGCCAATGAAGCAGTGTCATTTTACATCAGTAGAAAATTGACACCTCTCTCTTTTTCTCTGAAACGCAGCACTTTAGTGCTGACTTCTGCTCAGAATGAAGTGTGGTGAACCTATAATTAGGGAAAGTTCCAGTGTCTTGCACGACAGAAAAATTAGTTGTGGGGTTCATTTACACTCTTATGCTGCTGCTGAAACCTCCTGGCATTTCTGTCTTATTCTGTCTTCTTGCTCATCTCCTCATCTTTTGCCCTTAAAGCCCTAGAGCTCAAAGACATAAGTTTATTTTCACCTTCACGTTTTACAAGAAAAACAAATTGAGATCCTAGTCCTACAAGCGTCATATATAAGCTTGAAAGTGTGCTCTTTGAAGCCTCTGGAATAAGAAAATTCATATTTTTAAAATATTTGAGAATAGCAGTGTTACTCCAAACAAGAAGCCACCAGATGCCTGTATCAGCATGCTTCTGAATAAGGCAGTAAGCCTGTGTTCAAAATATAACTATTTCACAATAGTATTAAACATTCTTCCCCCTGTTTGTTCCTTATTCCTTTCTGTGTAAACATGTTCTAACAGTTTCTTTTCTATCCTTTTTTCAAACAAGCTCTAGATTTTGTGACCAAAAAGAAAATGCATAGCAGGTAAAGATTTATTTTTAATGATACTGAGAACAAATAATTATTTAACTAAAGACATCAGCAATTGTTTTCTACTAATCCCTATAATTCCTCACAAATATTAACAATAATTAGTAAAATCTAGAAATCTAGAAAAAGTGTCCCTTTGTCATCTTCATTATTACTTTTGTATATGTAAGTCTGGGAAAGATAGTTATATAAATGCATGTGCATTTATATGCATTATATTATATATTATATATTATATTATTATTAATATATTATTATATTATTATTATATTATTATATATTATTAATATATTATATTATATATTATATATTATATATTATATATTATATATTATATATTATATATTATATATTATATACGCCTGCATATATGAATTACCAAATCATACTTCTTACACACAAGATATTTTAAGCAATGCATACAGCATACAAATTGATGTTTGAATATACATTAAGTATAAGGGACAGTCTGGACAGCCACATGACACAGTAAAAATAATACATCTTTCCCCAGAAAACTGCAGTGAGTCTTATAACATCTGTTTCAGCTGAAGCATCTCTTTCACAAAGAAATCTAGACAATGCACGGGATAGTGCATCAAGTTTCATCTTTACAACCTGTACCTCCTAATTTCCCTTAAGAAGCGCTGTGATGTGATGTAATGTGTTCTGAAGGAGATATTGGGACAATGGGCTGCTGCAAGCTTGGACTAGAGACCTTCAGAAGGCTGGTGCTCATTCTTGTGAACAGGTAACCATGTCATCAGAGCGCAGAAGTGGAGCAGCTCTGACTTGTGCCCCTGCTGACCTGACTGGAGGAATGGGCCAGCATGGGTGAGGAGATAGTTCTGAACTGATATTGGCAAGGAAAAAGTAGTAACTCTGGAGCACAGACTGTAATTATGAGGCAAGTAATGCTATCCTATCAGTAGTTCTTGAAACGACATCTTAGTTTGGGATAGATGTTAAATTTACAAGAAAGACTTTGTTCTGTGTTTATTGTTGCTTGGGTATTTATTTCTGGAGGTGCCTTCTTGGTTGTTCAGTTCTGTACAAGGGTTTTTTTTTTTCTTTTTTCTATACAATGTTTTAGATTTAATATCAAGTAGATTTTAAACACAAAACATTCAGTGGTGTGGCTTAAAGTCCATTTCCTGGAAGACATTGAAAACAATATGGCATTCAACATTTTCACAAACCATTTTGTTATTCTTGTCTGGCTTCACAAGTAAATCAGACTGACAGGGTCAATAATACCCACAACACAAGCCACTCTCTGTAATAAGCAGGCCCTCTCAGAGGAAATTTGAAGTGTGGTGAATGCCAAGAAGAGAGTATGCCAATAGATTTAACTTTCAGTTCAGCTGAATGAATGGTCACTGCTACTATACCAAAGTGAGGTGAAAGGGGTGTGACTGAAGTCATCTCTCTTCTAGATCAAAGCACACCAGTTATGCACTTTGCCTTGACTGCCTCACAGATCTGTGAAGCTTTGGCTTTCGGGAGTACGCAAAGACAAACATCAATACTTGGCGGACTTGGAACTAGGGGATACTGTGGTCATGGAAGGATGTGGGAGATAGGGACAGTGGAAGGAGGTACTTTAGCAGGTAAACTTTTATTTTTCCTAGAAGTTGCAACTAGGACTTCCCTTTTTTATTTATTTTTTTTCCTCTGTACTTTAATAATTGTGAAAAAAAAAATCATACATTTTTCAGGGAGAAATCTTTGACAGTTTATTTGAAATTAATTTTTCATGTAGTAAGACCTAACTTGAAAAGAAATATTAGGCATTAGTGTAGAAAACAAATTAATTACTACTATTCTGTATCCACTGTCATGTAATTTTATACCTTAATTTTGATATTAGGAGAAGCAGAGGGTTATTTTCAACTTGTCTTCTCTGTATGTTTCCTCATTTTGTAGTTCTCCCCTATGTAACCTTTTCTTCAGTCTATTAATTGTTTTATCTATTATTTTTTTTTGTTTGTCTATCAGTTTGTCCTGAATGAAAGCCAAAACTAGATCCTCCTGAGATTTACATAACCAGATGGTACTGTGCTTGACATCTTTCATTTCTCTGGTACCAAGGCTGATTACATGTTACTCTTAGTAGCTCATCAGTTTCAGATCTGAACAGTGTTCTTTAGAAATCCTGAGTGAATTTCACTCTGTCCTTGTAATTTGTTATTTCTTTTTCATTAATATATTCTAAAAGCTTCCCCACCAACACTTTATTTAGGAGGTACTTTTAGGACTTTCTTCAGTAAATAAAGACTCTGGTATGAAAACATCCTTTCCTCCAGTGTTAGCTTTATTCAAAAGTTGTGTTTAGTTGTTCTGCTGTTACCACTCTGAAGGAGATCTCTGTCTGTTTCCTCTCTTGTATGGGAGCATATTAGCTCTGCATTCGTCAAATCACTCTCAAAAAATTTCATGTGCTCTGGAATAGATACAAATGAGTGTTTAATGCTATGCATTAGTGCATAAAAGATGGTCCAGTGTACAGACTGCTTTTACTGAGAAGCTAACTATATGGGAAATAGCACATTTAATATAGAGGTGTTCATTTATATCACAAAACTGTGCTATTTCCCTGCATACAAATGTAGTACTTATTAATGGTGCCTTTATGTGACATGGTTAATTCTTCTTTAAGTGTGTCTTCTCTGAAAATACTTGCAGCACATGGAGCCTTGTGTGTAATGCTCACACACCGATGAAAGATTGTGATTTAGTTCAAACACAGAATTTAGAGTAGGTTAGGTTACAAAAATCTGTTTTCAGTATATGGTAAGAATATCCATGAGGAAGCTTGCATTATAGTATCTCGGGAGCTGTGAACTCCCTGTTAGTTTGTAGTATATTGACTTCTCTGTGTACACAAGCCTAGAACAGGCTGGAGATGACAGAAATTTTGAAATTAGTACCACTTCTTAAAAACTTGTGATCTGAGTAAAAGTGTTGGAAAATTCCTCATAAGAGGCAAGTACACATGGGGTGAGGGGAGAACTAGCCATAAGAGTCACGAGGTTTTGTAAAAACGCCATTTAGATTTCTCCCAGTAATGCTGAGAAGTCATTTCGCCATGCTGGCTGAATCAGCAAGGTAATGGGACACTTACAATGAAAATGTTTCAGCATATTCTTCAGCTGTAATCTCCTTTTTATTCCAGTTATGACAGAATTAAACTAATCTGAAAAATCCAGTGAAGCAGAAACGCTGACCCTTCAAATGCCACAGTTCAAAAAATTTGATGCCCATGCTACCTTTCATTCTCACAGCTCCTGAATGCATTAAGCATGTTCCTTGTAAGGACAGCTTGTGTTATTGCAAATAGCATTCTTGATGTCTTGTTGCACTGTGTGTAGGGTTTAAATCATCAATAGAATACCTTTAGCATTCATCGCTTCCTTGTTATTTCCTGCGCTTGCTTTTTTCTGTTGCTATTGGTAAAAATGTCTTAACGGTTTCTGCTGTGCCCATATTTGCTCTTCAGTCAGAAGTGGGTAGTTGATGAAAATATAATTCAGAGAATGTATTTTAAATTCTTAAGTCAAGCCCAACAATTTTTGCAGGATTGTTATCCAGTAGAGAAGGGTTACCACTGAGTAGGTTATTGTGTTCCACTGTTAGCTTGGAAACAGAAACAGTCTATGAATAAAGGAATAAATTAAGTGTTGCAAAGTGCAATAAATTAAATTTTAATTCTAAATGGAATTGTTGTCATTTAACCCTGTATAAGATTTTTATTCAAAAGTGTTGCCATTGCCCCAATATATCTATTAATAATGTAGCAATATGGTTTTCTTTCTTTTTTTTTTTTAATCTCTCTGAGTCTCTTACTAATTTTTTTTTTTTTGTTTTTTACTTCTTGTTTCTTTTCCCCTCCTATTTCTTTTTTCCTCTCTTCCTCATTCTCCTCCATCTTTTTTCCTCCTTTGGATAGGAACAGCAACAGATCCATTTACTCTTGCGTTGACCGTATGAAGATAGGCTGAGAAAGTTGGGGCTGTTCAGCCTGGAGAAGAGAAGGCTGCGTGGAGACCTCATAGCAGCCTTCCAGTATCTGAAGGGGGCCTATAGGGATGCTGGGGAGGGACTCTTCATCAGGGACTGTAGCGACAGGACAAGGGGTAATGGGTTAAAACCTAAACAGGGGAAGTTTATATTGGGTATAAGGAGGAAGTTCTTTCCTGTGAGGGTGGTGAGGCACTGGAATGGGTTGCCCAGGGAGGTTGTGAGTGCTCCATCCCTGGCAGTGTTGAAGACCAGGTTGGATGAAGCCTTGCATGGGATGGTTTAGTGTGAGGTGTCCCTGCCCATGGCAGGGGGGGTGGAACTAGATGATCTTGAGGTCCCTTCCAACCCTAACTATTCTATGATTTTATGATTCTATGATCTTTTCCTTTTTCCAAAACTACCAGCCTGCAATGTATGACTCTCTGAAATTACCATGTTTTGAAGTAAATAATGCAATCCTTTGGAGAAATTTGAGTCTCCCTTTCCTACTGCTATAAAACTCCATTTTGTCCTGGTTGGAAAATGAGAAACCAGCCTGTGAAACCTGATCTGTTTTCTTTTTTGAGCACTTTGCTAATTTACTAGCAAGTCACATATTTAGGATAGAATAAATATTTCTTTGGAAATCTGTTCAGAGACTAATAGCTATTCAAAGCTACTCAGAATTCTAGAACATTAAGGAATAACCTGTCTAGTGCAAAGTTAGTGGACAACAGTTTAGGTAAGGCAACTTATCATTTTAATATTCAGCTTAACTAAATGTATCAATATTTTGAGTGGTCCTGAAAGGCTAGATATATATCTGGTTGTCTATTGATGGACAAGGGTAAAGCAGTTGATGTCATCTACCTGGACTTGTGCAAAGCGTTTGACACTGTCCCACACGACATCCTTCTCTCTAAATTGGAGAGATATCAATTTGATGGATGGACCACTCGGTGGATAAAGAACTGGCTGGACGGCTGCACACAAAGAGTTGTGGTCAATGGCTCAATGTCCTGCTGGAGACCAGTAACGAGTGGTGTCCCTCAGGGATCGGTGTTGGGACCGGTCTTGTTTAACATCTGCATCGCTGACATGGACAGTGGGATTGAGTGTGCCCTCAGCAAGTTTGCAGATGACACCAAGCTGTGTGGTCCAGTTGATATGCTGGAGGGAACGGATGCCATCCAGAGGGACCTTGACACGTTTGTGAGGTGGGCTGATGCCAACATCATGAAGTTCAATCACGACAAGTGCAAGGTCCTACACCTGGGTCCGAGCAATCCCAGGCACAGCTACAGGTTGGGCAGAGAAGATATTCAGAGCAGCCCTGAGGGGTTGCTATCTTGGGGGTGCTGGTCAATGAGAAAATGAACATGAGCCGACAGTGTGTGCTCGCAGCCCAGAAAGCCAAGCATATCCTGGGCTGCATCAAAAGGAGCATGACCAGCAGGTGGAAAGAAGTGATCCTGCCCCTCTACTCTGCTCTTGTGAGACTTCGCTTGGAGTATTGTGTGTAGTTCTGGTGTCCTCAACATAAAAAGGACATGGAACTGCTGGAACAAGTCCAGAGGAGGGCCACGAGGATGATCAGGGGACTGGAGCACCTCTCATGTGAAGATAAGCTGAGAAAGTTGGGGCTGTTCAGCCTGGAGAAGAGATGGCTGCGTGGAGACCTCATAGCAGCCTTCCAGTATCTGAAGGGGGCCTATAGGGATGCTGCGGAGGGACTCTTCGTCAGGGACTGTAGTGACAGGACAAGGGGTAACGGGTTAAAACTTAAACAGGGGAAGTTTATATTGGGTATAAGGAGGAAGTTCTTTCCTGTGAGGGTGGTGAGACACTGGAATGGGTTGCCCATGGAGGTTGTGAGTGCTCCATCCCTGGCAGTGCTCAAGGCCAGATTGGATGAAGCCTTGGGTAGGATGGTTTAGTGTGAGGTGTCCCTGCTGATGGCAGGGGGGTTGGAACTAGATGAGGTCCTTTCCAACCCTAACTATTCTATGAGTCTATGATTCTATAATTCTATTTTCGTATGACTTTCTGATTTCTTTTTCTCTACCTAATTGTAGAAGACTTTTATAAAACACTAACTAGACTTCTGAAAGTGTTACCTTTCAATCAATTTTGATTGGGGTGGGATGGATGGAATCATTTCAAATGACACCTGAAAAAAAAGTGCACATAGAAACCTTAGAAATGGACTTACTGGCAGTGAAAAAATTGTCACCAGGAGTATTCAGAAGAGTCATGCGGAGAGTAGCCTTTCTTTGGTCTGAAGCAAATATTTGGTACTTTTACTTTGATTTCTTAGTGTTAATCCTGGGGAATAAATGGTTTCTGTTCATGGCAAGAAATTATCAGCTATAAGCTCAACTGAATGCAAAACGACAAAGAGCTGGCAGAGTCAGTAAAGCAGTACTGATTTAGACCAGTGGAGAATAACTAAAATAAATCATCTAAATGAAATAAGCTGGTTACAAAATCTTGCAGCTACAGGTTTGAATGGTTTTCAGAGATGGCAGTAGTTATAGGTTCTCATGCTATCTAAAACATCTTTCTTTTTCAGACTTGAGCATTCAAGACCTATTTAGTTAATAATCAAAGGAAGTGTCAGTGGCTGATGTGTGCAGGGGAAGATTGTGGGGGCATACAGAAGAGGCCAAAGAGGTCTCCAAAAGGAATTTTAAGTGCTATTACTAAGCAGAGTCTCTCTTACCATTTTTCATTGAAAATTCTTGTGTTAGAAGAAGAGAAGGAGACAGAGTAGGTGCTTAACTAAGCTGCTTTCAGAAGTGGGAATTGTAAAAAGGCCAGCCCTCTGCAGTGTGTTGTGTCTCACACAAGCATTGCTGTCAGAAGATGGAGCATCACCTTCCTTTGAAGTGACTGTGGCAACCAGGATGGCGCATCTTCTGTGAAATTTGTGGTTTTGTTGTCTCTTTTTCTTGCATTTACTTTTACAGAAATTCAGAACAGCTCACATTTGTTTCCATATTAATGGAAATTAGCTCTAGGAGAGCATGTAAATCCAAACCCATTTATTCTTGCCTTAAAACCCTTCTTGCTCCCCTCCATTTTTCTTTCTTTTTTTTTTTCCTCTAAGCAAGACATAAGATGATCTCAGAAACAAAGCACTAAAACAGCCTGTTACATTCTGATATATCCCAGCACGTGTCATTTCCTCCTCCTTCGCTTTAAAGATAATTTTGGAGGTTAATGAACTTAAACGTAATGTTTTAAAATAATCACTAGAAAGAACAGAAAAAAAAATCAAGCACCTCCCTAGACTAGAAGGAAATGTGTGATCCTAGACTCCCAGGCTCATTTAAATTCACTACTGTAAGTCCATCACTTTCAACTATCGATCTATGATAAGACATTTTTTATTAATTTTTCCTTAGAAAAATTCACTAACATTGAAGAAGATTCATCATGTGATGGAAAGAGCTCCTTAATTTGACTGATTAGGTCAATTTACTTAGGCTTTCCTAAAAAGTAAAAGGATGCACTATAAATCTTGGACTTAATCTCTGAAATGTTTAGTCAATTCCTGGCAATTAATCCTTATCTTGCTTTCTTAGACTGACATATATCATGTAGTGCTCTTTATGAGAGCCACTTGTATCTGTGCATTTTGTTTTCTACTCCAGCTGTGACAAATTCAATTAGCTAATGTCTCCCTTATTCCCTTGCAACAGCTATGCGTACTGTGATCATAGATTGGTTCGAGGAGAAGTTCCTGTGTATTTCTTATTCCTCTGGCAGGTGGGTGAGGCAGGACAAGGGCTACGTGGAGCTTGGCCTGAGGAGGTGTCCTGTCACTTTGTGTCTTCATATGCAGTCTATTAGGGTGGCAGTACACACACACTGCCTGACATTTAGCAAATATATCCTAGAACAGTAAGGGCTGACGAGAACAACTGCTGCTTCTTGAGGAAAGGCTGATATTCTGGGTTTTGGTTGGTTGGTTGAATTTTTTCATGGGACATATGGCAAAGCCAAGATTTAGCTTTTTCCATGCCATCTTCGTAACCACAAGCTGTAAAAAATACCTTTTGTATCTTTTCTCAATTACATTAGACTGCAAAGAGAGTCTTGCTTGAAAAACTGCTGTAAAATCTGACAGGCTGAAGTTGATTATGACTGTCAAGACATTAGGACACAGGGGTATAACAGGCTTTCTCCCCTCCTGTAGTTTCCAGACAGGATTGAAAATAGTCCGAGGTTTTAATTAATTAATTCATTAATTCCCTCTATTGAAACATTAGCTCATTAGGGTCCAGATTTTTGAACTCTTGGGTTTCCCTCAGATCCCAGAACACCAAGTAACATTCCTGAAGTCTTGAGATTGCTTGAGAGGTGTGGATCATGCCACATAAGTAAATGCATGTCTATGCTTTTATCAGCTATAATGATTGCTTTGAAATCAACTGATTAAAGTGCCACATGGATGGTGTTAGATGAAATGATTGTAGTCCTCTGACTGTTCCTTGAGCAACAGGATCAAACACAGGTTTTTGCAGGCAGGCAAGCAGCACACCTTGTTTCAGTGGAGTTTCTACTTTTCTCTGTTCCCACTGGTGACGCAATGTAACAAGTTTCAAGGCATAATGCATACTTATTATAGGAGTTTTTTTGTCACCACTTCTTAGTTTTGTTTGACCGAGGGGAATGAAATAATTTGTTTGCATTTGAAGATTCAGTTTTTGTGTTACTGCAGAGCTTTGTAGTTGTTTATTGTAATTTTTCTTATTGGTGTTCATTTGCTGCAGTAACTGAGATGCATCTGAAATGCATGAGATGGAATTCAGTATACCTGAATTCTGCTTTTCTTGTTGTGAATTTTTAGAAATCAAACTTTGTGTGTCACCCAAGTCACTGCTCCCAGCCTTTGATCTTGTCTTGTGATTCAAACCCTTGACTTGTACCTATGTCAGTGATATCTAGGAATCTTACAAGTTTCCTCTTGTGGATAGCCTCTTTAGCCAGTGACTAAAGCTAGGAAAAAATAAGGAGACAGGAAGACGTTAGTTGCACTTGTTTTTTAGGTTCTGGGTTTTGGCGTGTTTTTAATCTTTTCAGAACATACCTAGTAGCCTGTTGAATGACTGTGCCTCACAAATTGCTTAGCAAGCTGTATAAATTGTGGAAAAATAATAAGAATTAAGAACGTAGAATAATTTATTATAAAAAGTAAAACTTGTCAAATAAATTATTCAGTGATATTATCTGACAGCTGTAACTGTGGGGTTTAATTAATGAATGTATGCAAAGCACTTTAATCTTCAGTTTATGAAAGGGATTAGTTGACAAAGTTGCATTCAGGAGCAGAGGCCTGAATCTAAGGAGTCTAAAGAACCTAAGAGGTCCTTTAGAGTAGTGTCATTTAAAAAATTATCATCTACAATACATTATAGTAACTGTCAGCTCTTGCCAGCATATTGCATATGTTGATTTTCTATTATTTGTACTACAAAGAAAACTCTTAAAGCTATCAGATATCACTGACTGTACCATTGTTGGTGGACATGAGCTTTTGGTCATGTCTACCAAATAGATGTAATATGGCCTGAAAGGGTTTGGATTTTGCTTGAGTATTGAGAGTTTTCCTTTATCCCTCAGCCCTGTTTTTTGTGTACACTGCTCACATCTTTGAAAAGGGTACAGTTAACTAACTAAATTTCTTCACTTCCAAATTCGCTCTAGTTCACGCAGATACTTCACGTACAACCTCTTCAAAACAAATCCTTCAGTTTCTATTGCCCTGAAAAAGCACAAGAAAAATTGTCTGCAGAATCCTCTGAATTCAACTGAGATTCTCTCAAAAACTATATAGTGTTTTTAGACCAAACTCTAAAATAGTTTTACATTCACATGGAATTTTGTTCCTTATCCACTCTGGCATTAATGATTCCTTTTGGTGAAGGCCCCAGTGGAGATGTCAGAGCCTGAACTAGTATGGATTTTAGTTTATTTTTCCAACTTCTATTCAGTACAAATGCTTCACCAGTTCAGAATCAGTACACAATCCTAGAGTATGGTTGTTTGCCATTGCATAGTACTCACTTAGATAAAGATCAAAAATTTCATCCTAATTCTTGTGGCATCCTCTTAAGTGCTCTGTTCACCCAGAAGCTCTAAAATAAATCATGTTTCTATGAATTTACTGGCAAAGATTTTGATTTGCATTTTTCTTTGCAAAATGTGTCACTTGCTTCTGAAACTGCATATATGTGATGCAAAAATTACTCCGGCAGTCACAGATTTTAATTAACAGAAGAATAAGCAGGTGCATAAGAACTCTGAAACGTCTTCATCTATTAGCAACTATTGTTCTGATCATACCAATAACTTTCTCTTTTGAATGTCTGGAACACTTTTTCTTAAAGTTGTTTTCTTCTTTTTATTGCATTAATTATGCCAGCTTATCTTTGCAGTTCCAGAGAAATAATCACCTTTTTGCCTTTTTATTTTCTCCAACCTGCTTCCTTGAACTGCGTTCTTCAGGGAACAGTGAGGTTGTAGCAATGTCAATCGCACAGAAGACTGCTTATGCAGAAGCTATAGTCTTGCTAAGCAAACATTGATATTGAAATGACTCCCAGTTAATTATGAATATGTATACCCTCCAAATGGTCATTTGGATTAAATGCAAAAAAAAAAAAAAAAAAATGTTCCTATGGTCCAGAAATTAATCCTGGTATCTGGTTTTCTTATAAAGCATGGGGTCATAGCTCTCAGAAATTGCCCAAAGCCCATGTATCTGCCTCAAATAGTGTGAATACAGTTCTGTGTGTGTTTTCAGATTTCAGCTAACAGATTAAGATACAGAGTAGCACTTGGTCTCTTTATCAAGATTGCCTCAGTTTTGGACTTTATTTGAAAAAACAAAAAGCTCCTGGGACAGGCCTCTTGCCTCCTTTTCCCCTTCAAAGACGATCAAAGTCCACTCTTAGGTTAGGAAGACATTGATTCTCAGAGGCCGTGTCCAGTCAAGATGCTCTGATACCAATGGCTTGCTGCGTAAGAAAGGCACTGCAGCAGTTCGCAATTTATGGTATTCAATAATGTTCAGCCAATCACATAGCCTTGGGAGGGTCTTTTCATTTTACTAGTGAAATAGCACAGTGATGTTTTCTACAGTGCAATAGGAAAAGAAATGATAGAAGGATTATGTAGAGCGATAAAAAAAAAAGAACAACCTCTCCCCCAGTCTATTAACAACAAAACCCATGGCAAATCAGAAACAAACATATGGATTGTTGTTATTAAGGACAAGGAGACTGCTTGAAGCCCCCTTTCTTCTAATTTCTTATTTTTACCTCTGCTTCTACTTTATCCTTGTCCTTTTCACTGATTTCCTTAAGATTTTTTCTTCTGGAGTAATTTTCAAAGACTGTTGGCAGCACAGAGGCTTATCCTTTAGAAGTCATGTGCAACTATATCTGTAATAATACATGATAGATGAAGTGATAATGTTCAATACATCTTAAGCATGGTAAAATGAGAGCTGTGAAAAATTTGAAAACTTAGCAAGATAGATGGCCTTTCTTGAATTACACAAAAAAACCCTGGTTCATTCTTAATTTAAAACTTGGTGCATGATGCATTAAAATTTAACGTGTTTTAAACCCATACGTTTTTAAATGGAGAGAGACTGCTCTATTACCAAATAATGATATTCAAATCCCCTCGCAGCTCTGTTACTAGGGTGAGGTATAGTCAAAGGAAAAAGATATATTTTATTGTTATTTTGAGTCCATTTGTCATAATTGATAATGTTGGGTTTACTTTCTTCCTTTTTTCCATCTATAAAATGCTACATAAGACATTAAGACTAGACTTCACTGATTTCTTAAGTGCTTATGTGAGGCAGAGAGTAGTATTATATATTTTGAAGGTATTCTACAAATGCAAATTCTAACTGACACAAATCAGCAGGAACTAGATTATCTAATCAGTTCTCAGCTCGTAACCTCCCTCTAAATTTAACTGAAGTGGTAGGGACTGTTTTTTTTCTGGAGTCTGAAAGAGGTGTCACTTTCAATCCACAGTTCTTTTTGTTTATGTATTTTTGAATGTCTGATATCATCTCTTCTTCTGTCAGTGCCGAACTGTAAGTTGGTGTTAAAGGTCTAGCGAACTGTTCTGGGTAATCTAATCTTTGCCCAGTACGATAACAGTGCCATGGTTTATCCAATCTGATGGTCATTTTCAGTTGCAGGTCTGTGTGCAATAGGAAATAGAGTGAGACACATGGTATTTTATACCAGCTGTGAAAAAAATGAAGACTGTGTAGCTTCAACTTAGGGAAGAATTTTAGCAACTGCATATTAATGAAGCCATAGAACATAATCATATGCTTAGTCTTATGCCAAACATGGTGAATTGGTGAATTGATGCTGCAGTCTTCTTGACCTCCACGGAAAATAATTTGGTGAGCCAGAAGTGAAAGTGCCCACAATCAAATCACAAAAATCTTGATAATTCCAATCCCCTTTTAGACTCTTGTCTCATTTCAATCAGGAATCTGTTTAAACTGAAAAGTAAGCCAGAGGAAGAGATGTGTTTAGCTCCTTCGTGGGTCTGGGAAGCTAGCTGCTGAATATGTTACTTTAATAAAACCCATGGGGAACTTGGAAGGCTTGGATTTGTTCTGTTGTTATTAAAAGAATCTTTTAGTAGAGTGCATAATTTGATTTTGTTCTGCTTGCCATTTGATCAAGTAAACTTGATTTCCACATATTCAGTTGCTTTGCCTGCAGAGCTTCTTCACTCCTTTAAATAATAATTTCAATTTTGGTTGAGTTTTTACAGAGAACATTGGATTCTTTTTTTTTTTTTTTTTTTAAATTTGAAATCATGGGCTATGCAAAATGTAGAGCTTACATTGCTGGGCCTGGTTTCCATTTACATTATGGCCTATTGACGTTAATCAAATTTTATTACAGGATCATGTAGTTGATGTGAACGAAGTTAAGGTCCAGTCTTGGGTTTCTTTGCTCTTCCAGGACACAGTAGAAGAACATGGTGCGAACTAGTATCAGGTCCTCATGGTATATATTTGTCTGAAGTGACGATACTAAAACCAGCCACGTATCATCTGGGGAGAGCAGTTTGACCTACGGTTGCATCAACATGCAAGAGGTGATGCCAGACAGCTGAACAATCCCAGAAGTGTTCTGAATCAAGTTTTGTAGTGAAGGGTCAGGGCAAACTGGCTACCCTATATATTTAAGCACTAATTGTTCAGACCACTACATGGGCTTTTTCACTACTATTTTCTGAAAACAGAAGAACTAAAAACATTTGAGAATATGTTAATCTAAAAGGCATCCACCATTGTATATTTTAAGTTTGGTACAATAAACACAATGAAACAAGGCCCATTCAATGTATTTATTCACTAGACTGTTAACAAAATCTGCTGTTAACAAAGGCTGCTAGTCAATACTCTTGAGTGTCAGCCCAGCTCCGCTCTTATTACTGCAGCTTGGGGCATGGTGATTGGGAAAATACTAATCCTATAAGAAGATGATCTCTCTTACGTTCTCCCATTGTGATATCAAATTTTACATCACACACATAAAAAGCTTCAGGGGTAGTGACAACTTCTAAGAAGCAATTTTTAAAAATGCATTTTTCCTGTGGCTTTGGATCTGTTTCTGTCATTTAGACTCTGTGACAAGGTTCCTTCATTGCAGTTTTTCCCCCAGGCTTCCCCTCTGTTAGCTCCATTGTCCGTTCCTACACCTTTCTAGATGTAATTTTTTTTGGTGAAGACAACTCTTTCCAAGTAGCTCTTAGCTTTACAACACTCAAGCCAAACAACTTCTGTCAGAATTCATTTCACTTTCTCTGTGTTTCTTTTTGAATAGGCTTTGTCCGTTCTTGCAACTTCTGTTGCACTGTTAGCTTGGCATGAATGACACTAATGGTGCAAACTTTTAGGCAAATCGAGGACACATATTTCCATCTTCTAAGTCTGTATAATGCAGTAAAAACGAATTATAGAAAGATCTAATGAAAATGCATGTCATGAAAACAACGCCTTTTCAAGGGTGGTTTTATTGCATGAAATATCCACATTTGCAACTTGATCTTTAAACATCTATTCCAGTTTTAGCTGCACAGAAAATAATGCATACAATTTGCTTTGCTTTGCATTTTTTGTTTGCTTGGTTTTTTGTTGTTTTGTTTTGCTTTTAAAACTACTGGAGAACTAGGCATCCCAATTTTCTTGGGGAACACAGGCTCTGTTGTTCTGGAAGCAAATGTTACATCTGGTAAAACATCAGTACAAATTTAAAGTATGTCTTTTCAAAACTGGAATCCAGAACACTTTGTTTTTCACATGAGAAGCATAGAAAATAATCCTGTAAAATTACATTGAAAAGGCTAGTAATAAGACAGAACACTGACAGTGATACATAAAATAATGACTGATTTTAACACACACTCCATCAATGTATCAGAGAGGAAAAAAAAGAAATTCAATGAATTTGGAAAGAAACACATTTAAAACCAATAAAAATAATTTCCGTTTAGTACAATGACTAACTGGCATACTTAAATCATTACCACAAGGTACAGTACCAGAAATAAGCATTTCTGTGAATAAGAGAACACTTATATTAGATTGCATAGGAAAATTATGGGGGATATAAACCCTCATAATTCAGGATACAAACCAGCTACTAAATAACAGGGGTTGGCAAGACCTGTTCCCTAAGTGCAAAGTAATCTTATATGGTGCTTCTCATATTTTGCTGTGACACATTTTGAGGTACTAGTAGGTTTTGAAGGAAAGGTACCAAATTAGGTAGAATGGTGATATAATTAAACATGACATTCCTTTTTGTTTGACCATACTGTTTCTGAGCATGAGCTTTCACAGAAAGTATCAGGTATCTCTAATCCTTAGATTATGCTGAACATAAAAAAAAAAAACTTTAAAGATTTTACTTTAAAGTTATTTAAAAAAAAAAAAGATAAATTATAGTTTGATACTTAGCCTTCTATCCTGATGTTCCTAGTTTCCTATCTGAACAATTGACTCACTTCAGATAGCCCTGATCAGTTTCAACCTTAAACCGTGTTTCTCTTTGCACTTCCTTTTCCTTAGTTACCTTCACACCCTGAATATAAAGCAGTGCTTAAGGCAACGGCTTGTGGTTTGTCCTGTCATTTCTGGAATGGGAAAACATGTGATGTGGCAAATTTCTTGTCCTACTTATCTTCATTCAGAATGCTTTACCCTTTTAATCCTAGAGAGACATTTTGCAGAAACTTCACACCTTCGTATCAGTTTTGGTTTAGTTTCAAGGCTGCCTGAATTGCAATTAATCTACATTTGCACTTTTATTTGAGACAATGTCAATTCCTGAGAATGTTTCTGGATGACAAAGTTATCTCTTAGGTTTTACTGTTTAATTAGAAATTCCTATTTATTATTCTTCATTCCCCTTCATATTTCTTGTGCTTTGTGGAAGAAGGCCCTCCTTACCATAAAAGTTTAGAAGAGAATTTTGTCATGATTTACTGCTGCCTGCCAACTACATGGAAAACTGGTCTAGATTAAACAAATTATCAACATCATCTGTTTAAATCCTCTCACAGGTTGAAAGAAAACCGTTACAGAAATTGGTGTAGACAATTTGGATTACCTTATTTTATATGCATAGGTGAACCAAGGTCTTAGAAAAATCTAGCTGAAGGAAAGGAAGTGTTCTTGAAAGTAGACCAAAAAGTAGGATCAAAAGTCTCTTATGCTGTCTTGTTTTCTACTGTTGTTACATTTTCTACTTTATCCAGACATAACTCTCTTTTAATTCAGAATCCCAGAAGGCACTTGTTTAATCTTACCTTTTTTCACAGGTTGGTAGTGTGAATGAATAAAAAGATCCACATATTCAGCAGTAGAAAAGTATCTCTCATGTCTTTTCTTGTCTGTGGAAACAAAATAAGAAAAGGTAGAGATTTGTATTGCTACCGCTTGATGTTAACAAAAGGATAACAAAAAATATAGGACACAGAAGGTTGCATGTAGCCCGTCCTCTTACCCTAAAGTAAATATCTAAAAGTACGCCTTCTATAGCAGGTTACTGTGTAGTTATCTTTTAAAGTCCTCAGCTCTCACGGGCATTCTGTTGTAGGTCTTGCTTTGTCCTGTTGGTTGCCTTAGTGGTCCACAAACATTTTCCTTGTAGCTGTTCAAGATCCATCGATCTTATGCAAGAAACAAATGTGAAAAGCAATCGATAGCTTTCTTCTTTGCCTTTGGCTTTTGCACCATTGAAAGCTGTTCTAATGTCTCCCTATCTGCATGTCTCCTCCTGCCATCAGCCTCCACTTTGTTTTCTTTAGCCTAGCAGCATCAATTTTTTTCAGTCTTTCCTTGGTAGTGTTTTCTAGATCATTGCAGTCTCAGTCTCCTTAATTGTTTTTGATGGATCTGCCTCTTTCTTGATGTGTAGTCCTGAAAAATTATGCAGTTTACTGACTGAACTGAAATGAAAGGACTGCTGAGTTAGCTAAACAACACATACTAGACAGCAATGTCCAAGTGTCCAAACTTATTTTAATTGGTAACAAATTAAAGTGATTTTTTCCCAGGCTGAGTTAGTTTTGCTCATGATGGCAACTGGTAAAGTGATCTTCTTGTCTTTACCTTGACTGAGACTTGCCATCTTATTTTCTCCCACTTCCCTGTTGAAGAGTAGTGAGAAAGTGGCTGAGTAGTCATCTGACAGATGACTAAGGTCATCCCATTGTAGCAGTCAGGAAATATTATTTCTTCTTAGATTTCTTCAAGAATTGCAGTTTGTCTGACTAATTCATAATTTCTTTGTTTCTTTTCCATAATCTTCTCTTTTCTATAAGGATGTTCACTGCTTAATATTTTTCTATCTTCTGGTACCTCACCCACCCTCCACAGATTCTCAGAAATAAGTATCAAGTGTCCTGAAATTGTTATTCTCAAAGTATTCTAGGGAAGAGTTCAGTTTATTTGAAAACATCTGATTTATGTAGAAGTTCTTAACCTTTTTTCTTCCCTTAGTCTAAACTAACATTTGACTGATTTTGTTGCTGATACTAAATGTGATTGCTGTCTTAAATGTACTTTTAGACCCTTAGATCCTCACCCAATGCTTTTACTACAAACCAGTTCAGAACAGTGGGATGTAGATGGGCAGACTATTTTTTAAATTTTAAATACACCTATCAAGGCTGAATATATGAAAGATTTGGTGCTTGCTCTCCACAGTCAATATAAAAAAATCTTCTTATAAGAAGCTGAAATTTCAGTTCTAAATTGTTTCTTAAGGTTGCAGGTATTTAAGAATCTAAGGTAAATGGATAGAAATTGACATTTATGTTTTCCTGTCATCGATATGCCTCTTGTTGTTGACTGCACAAATAGCTAGTCAAAGGATGATGAAGAAGCCAATATGCTGTCAGTGCTACTGAGGCATTTCTGTGTTTGTGGAGAATGCTCATCACCTAAGCCTTTTTATGTTTCACTTTTTACCTGCTGGAAAGCAACACAAAGCAACTGTAAATGAATGGCAAGATCTAGATGCTTGTATAACTTGGGAGAGCATTATCTCTTCCTTTTTAGGATACTTCAATCCACAAAGAGTAAGAAAGAGTATAGCTGCAGGCTGTAAAAATATCCTGATACATCTAAACTATGCAAAGTAGAAGGCCTTTGCTAGAGAAATTATCATGTGTATTCAGCTTAAGTTATTGTCTATGGCACTGTTGGAGATTGCAAAACAGCATCTCCTGGTTGAAACTGTGCAGTCTTATAACTCCATTCCATTTGGCCTAAACAAATCAAGATCAAATGCTCTGCTTTGTGTAAGTCTCAAAAAAAAAAAATCTTGCAAATCAGACCTTTGTGTCTCAAGGGACTGGATCTCCAGGACTCCTCTGACAGGCACTGAGGCAGAAGATCAATTTCATTTTAGCTTTGGGTCAAGCCCTTCACAGAAGATTTAGAACTAAGCAGTGAAACTGTTTAAGTAGAAGGAAGTTTTTTACATTAATTATCAATAAACAGCACTTGTGACTAAAGAATGCCTGACTCCATTATTCTTGGGAAAGACCTCACACAAAGCTGAATTTGGGCTGTCTGATTTTGCCTCAAAAGCTATTTGTGTGTACGGATGTACATAAGTCAGCCCAGAATCTACATAAATATATAAAATATACATATACAGTAAAAACAGTCAGAGAGAAACAGCACATGAACCACAGCAAGCACAGTGTGAAAGTATTTCAGCAAGGCAAAATTCAAAGCAAACACTGAAACAAATGAAACAAACAGTATGAATGTTAATGAACCAAAAGCAATACAGTGGAAAACTATTAAATGCAGTTGTGGTGCATGAACAATATATTGCTTTAAAAGGTGCTATCATCAATTGGTGGAATGCAAGGATGTAAGACTTCATGCAGTATTTATGAAAAGTTCAATTTAAATATGTCATTGTTCATCAGTGCTAAAGAACTTTGGGAAAGCAGTGGAAATCTATAAATCTTTAACAAGAATTTCTGGAATTTTTCCGATAAATTTAGAAAAAAGTATCTGGAAACATCAATAGTGACTGTGAATTTTCCCTACGTTTTGCACCATTATTATTTCTCTGTTAATAACATATATCAAGATTTTTCTTAAACTGGATGTGTAAAGCACCATTAATTTCATAGGAGATGACAGTCACAGCTTGTCTTCAACTTGAGCATTTTGTTTGGTGGAGTGGCAGATTGCCAAGCCATCAGCAGAATTTGGGAGTCCACAATGTTGTCAGTACTTCCTCTATGACTCCTGTGTGACATCCTATAATGATGAAATCTGGTGCTTTGCTTTGAAATATTACCCATAATCTCTATTTCTCCAGCTATTTTCTCTTAGTTATTCTGACACAGCTTGCCAAGTATCTATTTCTAGTTGCCTACATGTACTTTCCTGATCAGTCTTTAGCAGGCTGTTGCCCTAGACAAGCTCTGGGTCATGAGAATTTTGTGCATCCAAGCCCAAGTTAAAGTACTATTTCCAAATGCAAAATACATGTGCACTTGATCAGCACCTATGGGAATAGAAAGGCAGTTCTCAAAACTTTGTCTCTGGGCCTCTTTTCCTTCCAGCCTGGGTTTGGCTCATATGTGAAATGCCTGGAAATAAGGCACTTTACAGAGTAAAAACCTCAATATGAGAAGCCTGTGTGCTGCTGACCAAAGTAAAAAAAAAGTGGACAGCTTTATTTCTGGTGACCCAGTGCATTTGTGAAGCATTTACAGCAGTCTAATTCTGTGTCATCACTTGCACATTTTGCTAGATAACCAATTTGCTTTGAAAACAGCATCGTTGTGCCATAAAAGTGATATATGCACCTCTTTTGGACATCTTCCTATTTTTATGTTCATGAAACTTGAAAGAAGTTCAAACGCATGCACTTCTAGCTTTCAGTTATCCCTGTTAAATGTGTGAACCAGAAGCTAAATAAAATAAGCTGGCTCTCAGACTGCTAACACCAATTCAGACACGTAAAGAACAAATTATGGATTGGCAATGTATGGATCAGGTTTGCAGAACTTCTGCATTACATAATTACTTTATCTCTGCAGATTCCAGTGGAATAGGTGTTATTCTCTTAATAAAATTAAACTAGTGACATCTGGGGAAGAAATACTGTCCAAAATTATATCATTCCAGCATAAATCATGAAGTGAAAGCAAACATTTTATTATTATTTCCTGCAACCTAGCCGGCAGTATTGCTCAGGAAAACAGTAGCTACTGTCCATTTGCGATGTTGTGAGAAGGGCTTTGGCGTATGCAAGGGCTACTGCGCCTTCCCGTGTATTACTTCCTTAGATGTGTGCAGTGCATATCTATGCAAAGCAGTTTATTACGGTGCTAAGCAATATTTCTAAGGTGACCATGATCAACCCTAGCCCTGAGGGGGACTTCCAGAACTGATGACTCTTTGCATCATATTTCCACTCACTGCGGACATTTTTTAATAATAATGCAAGACACCATGAACCAGAGAGACAGGATTTATGCTCAGAACTCTTTCATGTGATCCAGGAAGGCTCTTCTGTCACAAGAGCTGAGCATCATTCAGTCCTAGAGCAGCAGAATTTCTTGCTGTTTGCTTATGACAAGCTGTTTCTGATGGCTGCTTCTTGTCTTGCTTTCATGAAAATCCATCTGTCACCCGCTTGAAGACGATGTCAGGGAGGAAAGAGTGGCAGAAACACAGGAAAAGAGGGCTAAGCCAAGAAAGAACTAAAACTGATCATGTAATACACCATGCGGACAACAATGGGTTATTTGATAAAAATATATTGTAAACTACTAGCAAAAGTAGTCTGTATTTCAAAATGGGGAATGCTTAACACAAATGTACCCACTGCTATAAATAAAAAATTCTTGTCACTTTAATTGTCTTTTATGATAACTTTACGTAGAGTCAAAACTGATAGTTTCCTCAAGAAAGATCTGAGTTTAAAAGCAAGAGTTAGAAGATGTCATATTTGAAAACTTCTCTCTTAGTAGGTGTAATCTGATAAAGAATTTGAGAATAGTTGGACTCTAAAGGAAATACATAAAAGCAAATGCTATTTTTTTTTTTCAGTCACTGACTACAGGAAAAAACATTTGTCATTATGCAAACAAATACACACAGATAAAAGTGCACTCCCTGGTTTAAAGCTCCTATGAATTCTGTCACATTTCTTTTACTGAGATCAGAAATTGCTGGTGTAATTATCCAACCCAAACTCCCAGTGAATTTTACAGAATTAAAAGATAAATTGAGGTTTATCACCATTTTATCACAGAACTCTTTTTCAGGGTTGTTCTCAGTCACAAAACTGTCATTACAAAATTGTCTTGGCTGAGCATTCCTCCTGGATGCTGATAGTTTGAAGGTTTTTGACTCCTCTGTTTCTAAAAACTTTACTCGCAGTACTATAATTGACTCAGGCTCAGGGCATGACAACAGTCAAAGTGTACCTCCTGACAAGGTAAATATAGGGCCAAATGCTCAGTAACTTTTCCAGGCTTTCAAAAGAGAAATAGTTCTGTTGATTTTGAGCATCAGTTATTTTAAAGATTAATAATCCAAGGAAATCAAAGGACTTTCACTTTTTCTTTTATGCAGGTTTCATATCTATCCTTATTTTGCGTTTGCTGGTTGTGTCTTGCTTGGGTTTTGGTATGTTTCTTCTTTTTTTTTTTTTTTTTTTGATTAAAATTAAAGCCACATAACTTAAAATCACCTATATTAATCTCAGTGTCCAAAAAGTGTAATTGCTTGAATAAAACAAGGGTTGGTTTATGGTACCACTAGAAACCTACATGACATTATTTACATGTTATCTTCTGAATCTAATTTCTCATAGGTTTTAAATATAGATTCAATTACTTGTTTTTTTCAGACAATTTATAAGTTCATATCTACCATACAACAGGAAGTCTCAGGTCTTTGTTGCAAAGGTGAAACAGGCCAAATGCTAAAATTTGCGTAAAAGCAAGAATAACACAAGTTTGCAAAGAGTAGGCGGCAGATGTAGTTTTAATCTCAGCTGCGGTTTACAGCTAGGATGTAGGATAACAGGGAAAATAAGTTAGTAGGTTATTGATCTTAGTCTGTCCTAGAATGCAAAGGGTATTAAGGGTTGCCACTGTATTAAGCTGTTATGCATGGGTTCAACACTGGTTTTTGTAGGGCTATAGACAGCTGGGAAGTGGAGGAACCAGTCTGTTTCCTCAGTTTTCATGCCATCTTCCTGCACTGCTTTAGATCAGATGATGTGCTGTTGTCCTCCTCTGTCAATACACAAACATTGCATTTCAACATAATTTTGTGGATACGGTACGGAAGAAAATATTTAATGAAAGCCAACACTAAACGTTACTGGAATTTAACAGGCAGAATGTGAGTCTAATTAAGTAATAGCAACAACAGTGTCTAGGGTAACTGTTCTTGTCTCAGTGGCATTTCTTGCCACAGATATCAGTGCAAGAAATGATAAAAAAATGCGGCACAATAAGGAACCACCCTCCCTCCACAAGAGAGTAATTAGTTCTTTTACATTTGCAAAGGAAATCTTCCTGCCAGCAAGCTGGATAAATACACTGTGTGGGGCCCAACAGTTTGTCTCATGCATCTGTCAAGTGCTAGTATGGTTCTGGTGGGTTTTATATTCACTCAGGTTATCAAACAAGGACTGTTCAGTTTGGCACAAAGAAGTCCATACGCTTTGCAAGTATGAAGCACTAAGACAATGAAAAAAGGTATTGTACCTGATAATGTAAAGACATTACTAATAAATCACAGGATGGGAATAAGGCTGATATGACAGCTGTAGCATAGGCATTTTTATATGCTATCTTTGATAACATTTATAATAAAAGTTAATGGAAATGCCTATAGGAGAAAATATTGTTCCATAACAAAAGGACATTCTTCCTAAACAGAGTTCTAGCAAAAAGCTACCACACTGTTTAAATACATGTTAGCCCAAACTTGAGGTTCAGTGCTAGATACAAGTGATATGCAGATGGAGTTGAAGGATCTCTGCAAAGGATCGCATTCCATCCACAAAAAAGTGAAACAATGACAAACTGCTCTTTCTGCCTGTGGGGGGATATTACTAATGGCAGGGTATTCTGCCAGGAAGAAATTCTGTGCTTCTTCTTTTTGTTAGTGAGAACCTTTTTTGCTGTAATTCCAGAACTACATTTCTAGGGAGGCCATCTCAGCTGGACTCATAGGGCATTTTTGTTACCCTATCAATGCACAGGCAAAATAGCTCTCAAGTGGCTGCCTATCTGGCCATAACCATTTCACTCTGTATGCTGCAAATCTCCAGGTCAACCTACAAGCATCACCTGGTTATCTGCTATTAAGAACCATGTACAGTTTTATGCATGTTAATTTGTATATACATATATCTGAGTAACTTTTTTCCGTTCTATAGCATAACAAAAAGAGCATCATAACATTAGGAATGTCAAAAATATAATTAATATTTGTGCTCTTCAAGTAAAACAAAATAAGTTCCAGGTACTTGTAAAGACTTCCATAGCAACGACTTGAGACACATTTCAGCCACTATATTGTACCTATCAGACATGATCTGTAGTCATTGCTGCCACAGCTGAGGAATTGGGAAGGGTGAAAGCAGACAACAAAGGAGTCAGAATAGAACAGTTACAGAAAACTGTCAAAACTGTATGCAGAAAAAATAGAGTAAGAGCTACCACAGATGTGTGACACATGCTAAAATTACTGAAAAATCACCACAGTGACCTGAAAAGGATACATAATCTTATTTTACTTTTCTAAGTGGCCTTGTGAAGCAATGCCCAAAATTTCAGCATAACCTGGTCACAAACATTATTGATTTCAAAACGTGAAATATGAGATCATTAGTCCTCTGGAAGCTGTGATAGAAATGTGCAACAGTGTTGGTGATCTTTATGCAAATGTTTCTGAAAGCCTGTTCTATCCTATATTTGGGTGTGTGGGGTTTAATTATGAGTAGGATCAAAGACATCTTGAAAAGAGCTATTCCTGTTTCATGTGAATGCAACTGTGTATGCAACTCCATCTACTTTAATTATATCTCAAGATCACAGAACTTAGTTACAAGCAATAATGATAATGATGTAAATTATATTGTGGAATTGGTAGGATGTTTCACCTCCAGCAGAGGCAGAATGGATTACTTTTCTCCATGGCATTTATTTAGGGTATATAGCCTTCTAGAGACCATCTTCCATGGCATAAATGTAGAACTTTCCTAATTAAAATAAAAGCCTGTTTTCCATATATTGCTTTGATATCCATAATGGGACTCTAATGCAAATATATTTTGGGTTAGATACTCCATGTTTGAACATCAGCATTGTTCTGTCAGCTTCAATGGAGTATGTGTACCAGAGAATTTGGTCTTCATAAGACAGCCATCTTAAGTCTCGTCAGAATTCCAAAGGATTTCACTGTTTTTTGGGGTTTGTTTTTGTAGGTAATGAAACCTGTTATTTCCTTCAGGGTGACATTCTATTCTGCTTGGAGTTTTCTTTTATTATGGACTGGTCAAAAGCAGCATTTCCAGAAGTTTTGGGGAAAATATTTTACGTATTTTTCAATCTTTTGGCCACTTCTTTTCAAATATTTCCAATATTTGTCCCATTTTTGTAATTTCCTTTTTCCTAAAGTTTCATAATGCTATTTTTGAAAATTGTTTAGTATTGCTGCAATATTTCCTGTTTCCCACATTTAAAATGCTCCTTATCAGATTATCTAGTGCATTTATTACAGTCCTGATAAGAAGCATGCATTTACCTTAGCTATAAACAATAATGTATTTTCTTAAAGGAAGTTACTTCTGGTAAGAGAAATAAGTTTGCTGAGTGGAACTGTTGCTTTGTATTTTCCAAGTTTATTCCTTTCATGTATGCTTTTCCAAATGTGGATAAAGAAGATTTGTTGAAAAGTGCACAAAAGCTTAGAAGGAACTTTGAATGTGAGGGAAGGTAAAAACCTCACTAGGTAGGAGACCTACAGAGTGAAAGGATAACTATGGGGAAAAGGAGCAAATGGTCATCTTTCCCTATGTGTTCTTCTAATCCCTGAGGCAGAAGGATCTACCTGCCTTTGTCACACAGTAGGATTGATAATGCAAAGGACAAATATTCTTTTCTTTCATTATATCTTTGTAGGTCTCTTCCTGCTGTGCTTAAGCGGCACAAACTCCCACAGAGTTTTCTTTTATAAGGATGAAATAATCAGTCCCTGACAGGGTAGAATCAAGAGACAGGACAGGTGAGGTAGCATTTACCTCACGCCTCCTGAAATACATATGTATCTTTTTCCAGGAAAGAAGTAAGATTATATTTCTTTAATCTTAAATCTGTAGCAGGTTACTACTGGTTTATAAAAAGGTAGTCAAAGAGTTAGTAGATGGAGCCTGATGTAAATCTGGCATCTGATGAGAACGATTCTATTTAAGATATACCTACTCTTTTGCAACAACTTTGTTGGCAAACTAAAGCAAATCACAGGAAATGCATATAGAGCTGCAAAATTTGTGATTGTGAAAAAAAAGCAAAATATGCAGACTCTTCTGAATACACTGCAGTCTGCCAAGAAAGAAAACAATAAGAAGATATATGACTTTGGTTGCAGAGGAAAAGAAATCAGAAAGTCATATGAAAATAGAATTATAGAATCATAGACTCATAGAATAGTTAGGGTTGGAAAGGACCTCAAGATCATCTAGTTCCAACCCCCCTGCCATCAGCAGGGACACCTCACACTAAACCATACCACCCAAGGCTTCATCCAACCTGGCCTTGAACACTGCCAGGGATGGAGCACTCACAACCTCCCTGGGCAACCCATTCCAGTGCCTCACCACCCTCACAGGAAAGAACTTCCTCCTTATACCCAATATAAACTTCCCCTGTTTAAGTTTTAACCCGTTACCCCTTGTCCTGTCACTGCAGTCCCTGACAAAGAGTCCCTCCCCAGCATCCCTATAGGACCCCCTTCAGATACTGGAAGGCTGCTATGAGGTCTCCACGCAGCCTTCTCTTCTCCAGGCTGAACAGCCCCAACTTCCTCAGCCTATCTTCATACGGGAGGTGCTCCAGTCCCCTGATCATCCTCGTGGCCCTCCTCTGGACAAATTAGAATACTAGGTTAATGTTGATAAAAACTATTATAAAAGGTTGTGATAAGCCAGAACAGCCATAGGCTAAATCAATCATTTTTCATTCATGCACAGCTTTTTAAATTTATTAGGGTTGCATATCCACGTATCCGGGCTGCATTTAACATAATATCCTTCAGAGTTGACGATGAGTAGGAGGTGGAAGAAAGAAAAGAAATGAAAGCCCATCTGCAGTTATGTAATAACACATCAACATGATCTCACATCTGTTCAGTGGTATACCAAGGAAATGTATTTGCATGTACTCGGATGGCCTTCTGAAGAGGAATTAACATGAAGCTACTCTGAATTAGCTTCCCATATGTATCACAGAAATCATCTGACAAAATAGTGGGGCATCAGATGAAGAGTCATTTGATCATCAATATTGGAAAATAATTCAATGCTAGTGCAACTCTTAATGCTAGACTTTTTACTAACTATATGTTGGGAGGACAGAGCTGAGACAACTCTTTTCTAAAATTGTGTATCATTTGTTGCAGACCCATGACCTTAAAATGTATTTGACAAGCTCAGGTGAAGAAATATTTTATTTATCTTTTGATTTAGCCCCACTAGCCCTTTATTTAGATTAGATGGGGATTTTTTTCCTGAAAAATATGTTTTCTTTAAAAAAAAAAAAATGATCCCTACCATAGAAAACCTAAAAAGTTTGGAATTTCTACTCCAAAAATGCAGTTTATCCATACTCACATTTTCAAATATGGTAAATCATGGAAAACTGCTAACTTAAGAAGCAAGTTTGGTATGAAATATCGACAGGGTTTAATTATGAAATTCTGAAATGTGATAAGAACATAGCAAGAGTTAAGCATAACCCCTGTCAGAATCCAGCTGAGCTTGTAAAAGCTGCAAATGAAAATATTACCTTTAAAAAGATCTACCTAGGACTGACATTAACAATTAAAAATGCTGCTGTTTGAATCTCCAAGATTTAGAATTTTGATATTACTTTGTCTAAACCTTAATTGACTAACACTTGGATTACCTGCAACCCTGGTTCCTTGCCTTCTTTATGTGAGCTTCAAATAGGTTTATTAGCTGTTGCTAATGTTATAAGTGAAATTCATTCAGGTTCCTCATTTTGGTCTCTTTTGTAGAGGATTTAATATTTAGTATTTTGATTGGGCTTTATTAAGACTAACATGAAAGTGCGTCTTCTCATGACACTTTATGCAGATCTGAGCTTCTCTCTAGAAATAGACACAAGAAGGCACCAGTTTCTGAAACACATTTATCTTTCTAGTATGTGAGGATTGCTAAGGTGCTGAACCTTTGGACAATCTACTCACAGGCCTTCCCTTGCAACAGTTTTGGGAGGATGTGCATTAGAATAAATGGCATTCATAGCTCTATTTTTTTATTTTATGAATGCTAATATGACTGAAGACATTTTTGTGGGGTAGTTACATTTTAAGGTGCATTAGGTGCTCTGTTGCCTCTTTTTATGCATCTACTCTACATTTTAATATTTTCCAAGAGCATCTGTAGTACTTGATAGGTGTTAACGTCGCTTATAAAATTAAATTAACTAGGATGCTCTGACATTGTCTTTAAAGGTCAAATTATAATAATCTTGCCCAGAGTAGTACTTTTATTCAGGGGTAAGTCTGGGTAGGTCTAGGTAAATCGATAGAACTATAGAAGAAATAAGCTTAGATACATAAAAGGTCTTTGTCACAATATACCTAAATGTACCTATCAGTGCCTAAATTCATAGGTTTAAATTCTCAGAATTCTTGTTTGTTTCCTGACAAACATGGAGACATTAAAAATTTTACTCCTATACTATGTTTCTAAAATTTTCCACCAGTATGATTTCACAGCAATATAAAGATTGTTTCTGAGTGGTCAGAAAACTTGACAATATGGAGCAAACCAGTGTCTGCTTTTTTCCTGTATTTCCCAAGATACATAAACTACATATTTATATACTTATATCACAAAACTAGATCCCAAAGACATTCCTGAAATATCTGGAGTAAAGGTAAGTGCTCCAGCCATCAGCCATCAGCACACGAGTACTCTGAACTTTCATAGTACTCAGTCTTTTACTATCAACTATTGTGTTTGACATAAGCCTTTAAACTTGCTCAAAGCAAGGACTGAAACCTCAGCACTGCTCTCTAGAGGTAATAAGTGTAATTTATGGTGCCATATTTTACTGACCTAATGCCTGTGTAACTCTTTTTTAGGCAAAGTAGAAAGATATCAGTAGAAGGATTGAGAAAGACCAACACCAACACATCTGAGAGTTCAGACTGCTCAGCTGAAAAATGTATACATATGAGGAAAGATCAGAAGGGAATTTTGGAAGTTGTACAACTGCTTTTTACTCCAAGCTGTTGCTATAACCGTTGAACTATCGGATTTTGTGAGACTGATATGGGAATGGAGTGACCCACTGCACAAACCACATTGTGACTAAAAGACAAAAGTATGAAATTCGGCAGCTCCAAGCAACCTAACATTAGATATTTACTTTGATAATAGTTTTAATGGTGATTTTATGATCCCTCTACTGATTTCTGTTGTTTTCTTTCTTCAGTGCTCGATTCCTCCCAAGAACTGGGTTGGAAGAGATCTGGTTTATGGATGGGAAAACTCCAGGCAGCAGTGGCCCTTAGAGTTTGGCTTAAATTCTTGGAACAGCACAGACATCATTAGTAAAGAAATGTCCAAACTAGGTATGATCGGGTTAGCACATCTTCTGGAAGCCATAAAGATGAACTGTTGACTGTAATATGCTCTAGTAAAAAGCAAGGCTTAGGCAGAAAAAATGTAAGGGTACCAAGCCAAGTGGGTTACCCTGAGTTTAATTCAGGAGTCTAGCTGTCCAACTGACTTCTAAAAATGAGTCTAAGGTTTTCAAGATACATGCTGCTTTTAGAAATACTACTGGGAATGACTCTCTTTCTCCTTAGTGTATGCTTCAGCACACCATGATTTTGATCCAAACAGTCTCCAACACATCTTCTAACATAGTGGTTAATTTTTCTTCACTGCCTTGTGCATTGTGCACACATGACGGCACAAAGCCTCTGCCTTGGCAGCTCATGCCAAGGGTGGTATAAGGAACCCACAAGCATATAGTGTGGATGATCACAGCTGGGGAAATCCTAGCAGCTTTGTTCCTTTGTAGTACAGAAATAGCATCGTGAAAACGAGCTGGAAGGATTTCCAGTAAAACAGTCTCAGGAAGGTTTTTAATCACGCATTGCCACTCAGCTATGACTAACCCTATCAGGATATCACTCCTCGGTGTCGTGAAGCTTCCACTTTTAGGTGTTTGTTTCAGTAGATTTTTAAAGTCTGAGCAAAGGCAAGTAGTCGCTTGTGAGGACACAATGTATTAAAGTAGTAATTTTTCATTTTTAATGACTGTCATGACTACCCTTCAGCTGCTGGTTGCATCATTTAGCTATTTCTTCTTCATGTCATACACTGAATCATCAGCATTTGTCTTTTGCTGTGCACACAACCCTGTTGCAGATGTGTTTCCATTAATGCCCAGCTTTGACACTTGAAAGAGATGGCTTGTTCCCTGCCTTCAACACCCATTTTTCAGACCGTAGAAGTAACTGGATAAAACCTCTGCTGCAAATATTTCCAAGATTGGGAAGAGTCTCAACCAAGACCCCTTTTTATGCTAATTTTGCAAATGTCCAGAGCCAATCCATTTTATCTCAATGCATTGAAGCTTGAAGCCAATTTTCTATGAGCCCAGTTGACCTTCATTTTCCTATTTGAAGTCTTATACTGAGGTGAATGAGAAGGGAAGCACACAGCCCTTGTAGTTCCTTTTAGATAGGCAAACAAGTTGTCTATGGGAACCAGAAACATATACAATTACTAGGCTTTCCAGGCACAATTTTCTTGTCCTTTGCATGCCACTACTAGTCTATGCGCTTGATGTGACAGCAGTATTTGGCCCTCACAAGGAAATTTAGGACATAAGCAACCTGTTTTCTATAGTCATACCCACGTTTCTCAATAAGGAGTGAATACAGCCGGGCCCCTGTACGTCTGTAGCACTGAAGAATGCATGTATTCTGTGCATTAATTCTTGTTCCAAGGCTATTTCTGCACTAGAAGAGAGGATAGGATCTACTGTCCTTTGGTCTGCTTCTCAAAGGAAAGAGGAAAACTGAGTGGGAGCAGGTAAACGTAATACCTTCTCATGTATGGGAAAAAAGCCCCAAACCAACAAAGTCACAATAACAACCACAAAACAAACAAATAAGCAAAAACCACAAACAAGCATGAAGGAGAAAATGAAACTAAAGGAAAAGCAACATGAAGGATACTTGGTGCAATATGCAATATTCCTGACTCTCTGCTATCATGCCACTGTGAGTCCTCAAACAAGTCATATACTTTCTTTTCCCAATATCTAAAAGCTGGGAATGGTGATGATGTCTGTAAAGCTCCTTGAGACCTATGCATGAAAAATGCTAACCGTATGCTGAGTATTCCTTCTTTTTTTTTTTTCCATTGTAAGAGATGGAAAGGAATAATGTGCCAAGGAAACTTTGGCAAACCATTTGCTCCCTGCTGTGTTCCCTATCTCTGCTTGTCCCTGCTATATAATTAGTTTCTAAATCTTAAGTCTCTGGATATACTTTGCTGCTCACTGTTGTGTATCATATTCATTGTACGTCAAGCCCAACAGAACCCTCATCCCTACTATGTGTTCCAGTGAGCCAAACGAGATGGAGAAAAACAAGCCATCTTGTGTAGGAAAGGTTATGGGAAGAAAAAAAACAAACAACAAGGTTACTACACAGCAGCTTCCAGTTTGTATTAATCTACACTTCGTGGAACACTTCACCTAGCCACTTCTGCTCTGCTATTAGCCAGTGATATTATAAACCCTTCTGCTGTCACCAAACTGGCCTGTAAAGCGCTCTTTGTCATTTATTGGAAAGGTTTTATAGATAAAAAAACAGACAAGAACTGTTTAGTTAGGTTCTAGTTCAGGGCAGTCTAAATGGGCAAGGAGAATGACAGTCATTACCTACTGTCCTATGCAAACTGTTCTGTTTGCATCTGTTCTTTCTCCACCAACTGCTGTTTATTTCCCTGCATTCTTTATGGATGGTTTAAATGGAAGGAAACAGTTTTAATCAGCACATGAATAACAGCACAGGAAACTGTTTGCATTTCGTAGATTTGTATATGGTGTATTTGTTGATATTCAGACACTTCACTGAAGATTTGCCACATTTGGTTGTTTAGTTGGGGTCTTTTAAAAGGTGTTGATTAGAACACTACTGTAACAAACAGTTAAAAATAATGAATTTTTAGCTTGCCAAGCCTGGAACTCACTGAGTTTTGGTTTCATTTCCCAAAGCTAGTACCAAAGCTGGAACTCAACTATTAAGTTATCTGGATGGTATGTTTGGAGTATATGATCAAAAACAGGGATGTGAATGAGGAAACTAGCTAATTGCTCATTTTATTAAAGAATAATGTTGTAGATTCCAGTAAAAAAAAAAAAAAAAAATTGCATAACTCTCACTAGTGTAGAATAGTAGTCAGTGTCAACAAAATGAGTGGGATTCTATTGTTTCTCTTTGCTGCCTTTTGTCCCCAGGAGGTTTTCTTGTCATTTCAGCAATGGCTGGCAGGAGTTCGTTGAGTGCTGACAAGTATTGTGGCACCTGTAATGATTTTTGATGTAATTGATATAGTCCTTCAAGGTTTTGACAAGTTTGTCAACCTAATGAATGGGCAACTGAGTTTTAAAATCTGCACTAAAGGTCATATAAGTTGTTCAATGGAAAATGAAAAGTTCTAGTAACCAAATAATAATTTCTGACTTATTCTGCTTGCCTGAGAAACAGCAAAGGTGGGGGGCACTTCACAACCTCTCCCCTCAAATATTGCTTGTAATATTTAATGGGAAGGGGAGAGGAAAACCTCTGAAGAAGTATTTTCCTGTTTTTTTTTTTTGTAGGTAATATTTAAGAAACCTTCATGTACAGTAATGTATTTAAAAGGGAATGGCCCTGCTTAGTTTAGTGCAGCTGCAGTTGTTTTGTTATAAAAACAGAATAGATCTTGTTTATGAAAAAAAATGACTCACCATAGCAGAAAAAAAAAAGGATCTGTAGTTTGCTATAGCTACATGTATAATCTTGAGGCTATAAAAGAGTAAAAATATTTGGGTTAAAAAAATCATTTGCAGACAATGTGCAGACCAAGCCAAATGGTTTGTACTAAGAGTTAAATTATAGCAAGTACACAAGGTATCCACATATCAGCCAAGCTCTTGTAGCTGTGTAAACAACTAAATTTCAACTGAGATTGATCAAACTGAAAACCTATCCAAGGAGAGTCACCACTGCTCAGCTGACAAGCAGCAGCCTCTGAGGTTGCTGCAAGTCAATCATGGTTCACATCATGGGGCAGTAAGACCTATCAGAAGACTCAGGAATGTTTTTGTGGAAATCCTGTGTTTCCTTGCCCATAACTAGATCTTAGAATATTTGAAATAAACAGAACTTTGTTTTACACAAGAACTCCAGGTGTACACTACACCTTTAACAGTGTTTTCCAGAGGTCAAAGATGTACTGCCCAAGGACAATGTATATTAACCCTACTTTAGGGAAATGCTACTGTTTCTTCAACTGCACTGCCATATTCTTGTTTAAGTGGTCCAAAGCAGACGACTGCATTTAACTCGTACTTCTCCTCCTTGACAAGATAATGAGTCTACAGGATGACCTCACCAAGAATGGTATATTGACTGTGCTGGGGTTTTGTACTTAAATAGCAAAATAAACATCGAAATAATAATATGTTTTCAGTGTAAACAGAAGTGTTTCACTAATTTCAGCAGTCATCAGATCAGTAGCAATAATAACCTGACTAATTTTTACAGGATTAGAATTGCTTAGTTGCTGTTAATGACCATTTGTCATTCCCATATTATTAGGGACTATAGCACAAAAGCTTCAGCAGTGGAGAGGGAAGAGGGAGTAGAAAAGAATCTAAACCTAATATTTTGTAACTAGATTCCTGGGTTTACTTAACTGCTTTTCCAGCTGCATAAAATTGATGTATTTTCCTTTCAGGGAAAGGTAATATTTGTGATGCAGAAGTAAATTTTCAAGCTGTCTGTGAGGAACTCTGGCCTCCTATTAAAGATATCTAAGCAAAGTGTCTTGCTTTGTATACACTGATCCATACTGCACTTCTCTCTGGCTCTATGGTCACCTGGGGGTCATTGCACTGGTGGTTTACTTGATCACATTCCTGCGGCCTGTTTCTGCTGTAAACTAAGACAGATGTTAATGAGCGGCTACTGACTCTAGCAGGAGATAACAAGAGGATTTTGTTCTTTGAGTAGAACTGGCAAATTTTGGAAAATTCAGTTGCTGAAATAAGAGGGAGATATATGTAGTATATTTTTACGTATAATGTCAATATTAACAGAAGAAAACCAGCTACCCGTGATGATATTTGCAGTTAGAAAAGTACACAGATTGACACTTTGCAAGGGTTTCTGTGCATTTAGAAATTCAAACCTGTATCTACATTTCCAGAAAGGTTGTATTTTTTTTTTTCATGTATCAAGCCAGAACCATTGATCCATGCAAGGCTTAATTCACTGGTATTTACAAAACAGATAAGATAGAATTTTGGGGGTCCTTAGCTTGTTTCTCTGTTTTTAAAAAATGAGAAAGAAAACCAGACACAAAAACAAACAGCACAAAAGCATGACTTCTATATTTGTTGAAGTATTTAAGTACCAAGTCTTTAAATATCAATTCTCTCAGATATTAGGAAAATTTTCTCTTGCTTGTTCAGTTTGAGGTGAAAATATTACATGTGTGTCTTTATATCTAATATTGAGCTTATTGTTGTTTGAGGGCTTTGGAATCTCAGAGGCACAAATCAAATATTCCAAGGGACAGTAACTCTAGTGATTTTCATGCACTTTAATAGCTGTAAACTAAAAACTACTTTTGCTGTTCTTTTTCCCTTTCACTTTTATGTTTTTAATCTCATTTTCCACTCATGCTACTCCAGGCAATATTATGTTTCATCTGTTAGATTTGAACAAAATATTTGCTTTTTTATTGTTATGCAGATCACTGATATCATTCTGTCATATCTCCACTGATAATTCAGAAGACATCAGGGGACTGAATGTAAAGGTAAACTAACATTTACTTTACATCAGCTCACCATGAAGACAATCAACTAGGCAGCAAATGAGAAATTGTTAGTCCACAGCAGTCAGAAGTAAATATGCTGATACTTTTAGAACATCATAAATGTTCCATGCGTAACCTCCTAATACAAACCTGTAAGTAATTGATACTTGCAATGATATTTTTTCTTTCCACCTGTTGTTAATGTTCAGATGGTCTGGAACATTAGGATATTAGTAAACAATTTGACCTGAATATCATTGAACTTCAACTTACCACCTTTAAAATTGAATACTGTGGAAACAAAATAAAAATAGTTAATACTTTCATATTTTCAAATACTACAGTGTAAGGATCTGTGAAACTTCTATCTGGATCTGGAATAGTGTGTATTTTAGTCTTATGTTTGTAAAATGCATTGGGAGCATGAATGGTTGGGATAAAAGCACAGATTAAGTAACTGTTTGTTTAGTAAGGGCCTTCCAATTTACAGGCTGAACAAGGGAGGGGTTTGCTTGGAAAACCAGTATGTTATCATGTAATTAAAGATATTTTTAAGGAATAATATAATGAAGGTTGAAAAGGTGAGTTTAATTCTTCCATGTTGGAACTACTGAGCATTTGACTTTGCAATCCTAATATAGTTTTCTTTGTATGAAATATAAGAGTTCTCATGGCAACTACTTTCTCAAGTGTCTGTTTCAAAACTAAACAAAATTATTCATTTTCTCTTCACAAACAACATTTCAGCTAAGCCCTTTCTGTCTTTCCAATGCAGATATTATGTTTAAGAGACCCAAACTGCTATTGGTATTCCAAGTGCAGCTGCACTGAGGGTGCAGAGTACAATCTGAGTTGCAAGGTTAGATGTTCCTGTATAGCTTATATCCTATAGAACTAAACTTGGTTTTGGCAACAGAAATTAATTGAAAATTCATGTTTAGTTTATAGCCAGTAATTTCCAAATCTTACACAATTTGGATAGCATGCAGTGTGCATGAGTGTGGGAGACACACGGAACAGAGATTTGCTCTCGAACTTGATTAAAAACAAAAAAGCTAAAAAATAATGGAAAAAAAGTCTCAGTGGAAAGATGCTGAGTGACTTCTAAAATATGATTTCTACTACAACCTCCATACTAAATGTTACCTGTGCATTTCAGGAGAGTGTCTAGTACCAAGTATTGAAAAGAAGGTGTTAGGAAGCCTCACACGATCATTTTGCCACAAGAGAATATTTCTTTTTAATTGACAGTGGTTAATAGCAGGCTCAGGTCCTGAAACATAGAGGAGCTGCATTCTGTATTGTTTTTATGCTAACGTAGCTGTCAGTGATCTAGATAATACCATTATTGCAGGTAGTGGGGGTCTGGAAAATCTCATACATTAGAAAAAATCTGGATTATGATCAATAAGGAACATTTGAGGTGCTTGACATGAGGCCAGCCTGGAGCTAAAAAGCATTTTCAGACCAAGTTGATTCTTTCAGAACTTCTCTCCTGTCCATTTACTTGGGCTGAGCAGTTCCATGCAATGATCTTTCTCAGATCTCAGATGATGGGGAAACATGAGATGAAGAGAGTGGAGTGGCCAATCCAAGACTTTGGTTGGCTTTATGAACCCAGTTTTTATTCTGGCCACATCTGTTCACAAGCAGAGTTGGTCGCTTTCTGTGGATCCCACCTCCTTTTATCTGGGACAGAGCAGGTTGGCTGAAGCATCGAGGCTAGCTCGAATGTCCTTTTGCTCATATAACTGTCTGCTTCAGCTAGTACTCCTTGGTATTATTAATGCCCAGAGATCGTATAATTATCTGGGAACCTGTGGCACATCTTTACATAGTCTTGCATATGCCATCCACAGATAACTGTCACTTGTCTCCAGTTTTCCAGCTTGTACCTGAATGCCTATAAATTTCTGCTATGAGTGAAGAGATATACAACTGGAAAGCAATTAGGATTCCTGTCATGGTAAATTATGTTAAAAAACAGCACCCTACTCTGCAAAAGTTTCTACAGTGAATTTCATGTACATCTGTTTCCAGACTGGTGGTATTAGAACCCACATGAAAAGAAAAAACAAGCATATATAAGGAAATCACTAACTCTGGACATGCAGCTGGACAGATCCAAGCCCAGCTCTGTGGACTGGCTGCCTTTTTACACTGTCCATTGACTTACTCTCTCTTCCCCTGTTCCTTCTCACACACAGAGCCCAGTCTAGGATAAACTTTTGTCTGTACAGATAAACTGCAACACTAAGAAATTAAGTGATCCACTAACTTCAGGGGCAGCAAGCCTTTATTTTCTTTTCCTTTAACCTACTATTCTCTTCCCTGTCCTCAGTTTCTGATGGTGTGAGGAGCCTACTCTTATTCCCAGTTATCCTTAGAACTATATGATCCAATATCACATATGTGTCTGCAACTTCCTGACGTCATTTGAGTTGATGTAGCTACCACAAGATATCCACAGGCTCTCTGTTGTGTTGCAAAAGGCAGAATATAGTAGAGGGCAAATATGCAGAATTCCAAAAACTGCTATCACAAGGATAGTGTTGTTTATTCAATCAAAAACTAAGAAGTAATGTGCTGTCTTAGTCTCTTATTTATGGTTCTGCATCTTTGAAAGCTTTTCCTCTCCAGTTTTTTTCCCATGCAAATACCTTCTTCTATAGTCATGAAAACTAAAGGAAAAGCTATGTTTAAAACAAACAAGCAATTAATATTAATCAAATATTTATGAGCATGCACAATGATTATTTATGAAAAAAAATCAGTGTCTGCTAAAGATGTAAGGTAAGAGTCAGTTGTAAACTGTGTGAAAATAAAAATATACAATAACTGCTAATTATGTGACTACTATTAATAAGTACAGCTGAGTGAACCTTTCAGATGATTTATTCACTTGCAGGTAGGCTGACTGAAACGATTTATAAGTTTTGCAAACTCTTTTGGCCAAGAGCAAACTAGAAATTTTATTCCAAAATTTTCAGGATAAAAAGGGGTTTTTTAACTATTCAAATCAGTCCTTTACATCAGATGCGTCAAAGTGTAATTAAAAAAAATATATATTTGACCCACGCTCTTTTTAGAGACCCACACAAATTTCTGGTTGATACAGAATGCATATTCCCAATATTCTGTATTTGCTTGTTGAAATGAAAAATTATTACTGGAATTGAGCATAGTTCACCAAATTAGAATATCTTATATAAGGCACTGTTGGTGATACAGGGCTATTCTAGTATTTCTGCGGTAAAATGGTGACTTCTTTCTTGTGTTTCTTTGCACTCCAAGAGGCAACAAGAGCTCCTGAATACAGTAGACAAACTTTTAATGACAGTAGACTAGCCTAGTTAAATCCAACCTGAATTCAAAAGCATGCTTTTAATAGTGAAAATAATTAACTTTGAAACAATTTACCTAATCATAAAATAGATTCTTCCTATCTTGAATTATATTGAGAAGGGGGTGTCTTTCTAAAATATAGTTACTCAAAAGCTAAGGGTGGAATATAAAATTGTAACTTTTTTGCCCATGGTATGTTGGAGGTCAGGCTAGATGAATGTGTGTGGTTTCTCCCACACCACCCCTCTGCCCCCACTGCCAACATTAAAATCTAGGAATCTATGAATGGGGACAATTTAATCTTTGACTGAAACTCCTCTGCTTTTTCCCTGGCTTGATAGTAAAGCTGTCAATCAAAGACAGCCTATTTTATAATTTATCAAGCTGACATATAATCATCTTGGGAAGATGACCCCTGCACACATTGATACCAGCATTTGGTCACAGGTTTAAGTGACCAGTTCTGGAACATTTTCTGAAGTGGATATTGTCATGTGTTAAGTAATTTCAGTGCGATCGATGGTGCTGTATATGAACCTGACACAAAAATCCTTGACATTTATAGAAAAACAGCCGCAGAACTTAAGGAGTTTCAGGTCATACCACAAATACATTATGATCAGACCTTAGAAACCTGGGATCAGGTGGGTTACTCCAGCCCCTTTTATCTGCTCTGGTAATGTGCTAGTGTATGCCAGCCCTGCTGGGGTAGTCAATGCTGCATGTGTAGTCTGAACCAAGCAGTTGGCAAAACATGCTGGACTCCTAAATCCTGCTGCCCTTGTGAGTTGCCTGGACCAGCAGGAGCCTGCCTTTGCACTGGGACGTATCACAGCATTTAGGAGAGACATAAGCTGTCTAGCCTATCCAGCTCTTTCCCTGCGATATAGCTGATGGGAGAATAGAGGCAGAGATATATGCTGTGCCAGGCAGGCATGGTCAGAGCAGAGGGAGCCAGGTGCTCTGCATAGAAATCCTTGTTTGTTGGTGTCCTGCTTGGAGTGAGGAGTGGGACCTCATCTCCAGACTATGCTTGAGGAGGCACTTGAAATGCCATTGACATTTTGTTTCCTCTGAGTTCCCATGGACCACATAGGGGTGGTAACTTGCCAGCTGCTTTGATATGTTAGTGACTGGAGAAAGACAAGGGCCAAGGCTGCACTCACCTGCCTCCCTCACACATCCCCTCCCTGCTCTGCTATTTGCAGGGGATTGCCCAGGCTTACCTCTGTGAGCTGGAAAGCTTCTACTTAGCCATGTAATGGTGTGGTCTGCTTGGAAAGTCAGGTACTTGTAAAAGTAAATACACTACTTAGATAAGCAATACAACAATAGTTAATTGGTTTTGAGCTGAGTAATATTAACAACTGATTAATTTTGTTAATGTCTTATATATTGGCTTTTTTTTTTCCCTTCACTAATTGGTAGGGAGCTACCATTCATCAATCGTCTCATAACCTGCACAGTTTATTGCTTAATTGGGAAGTTGATTCACTCCTGTGGTCCACACTGAGATGAAGAAAAGTATCTTTGTAGATGTACGCTCATTATATAGTGTGTGAGCACTACTTGTATATGTCAAAACCAGCTCTTTGGTGTCCTCAGAAAATGGTCTGAAACACTAATAAAACATTTTCATGTTACCTGTCAACATCAGTTCAAAGAAGTCGTTGGTGTCTGCAGAAAAATGTTTAGTTGCAGAGTGATTGAATTTTAATAATCTCTTAGATTTTAGGACTTCAGTTCCAGTTTATTCCTCTTATTTATTTATTTTTTCTCTCCCTCCCTCTTTCAGCACTTTCCCCCTTAATCTCTTTCTCAGTAAGAGAAAACCTGCCTCTAGGGTACAAGTAGGAGGAGCAGAGAGCATGATGGATCAAGCTAAATTAGGATGTCTTGAAACACAGAAGGTCACAACCCCACATTTTTCTGAGAGCAAATTTCCTGCTATTGACTCTAACACTAAGGAGGACTAAAACTGACTTAATTTTCAGCCCCCCTCTCAGCCCACTCCCCCCTACATTTTTCTTTTTCTCTCTAGACAACAGATGTCAATGTCTTTTTAAGTTGTTGATGATTAACTGCGAACACTGTACTGTTAAAAACTCCCAGTCACATTTTTCAAAACCTTCAGAAATATAACCAATAAAGCACACACCACAGCGTGGAACATGATCTTATTGCAGGTTTTTTGAAGTGAGAAACTTATTTTTCACTTTTCTTTTCCTGCCTCATTTCAAATACATTAAAATTCCTCCTAAAGTGTATGCATACATTTATTAGAGTAGCATATGTAACGACTTATCAAATGACTGGCGTTTTTGTTTATTTGTTTTCTGGGGGGAAGAGGGTGTGCATGTGAATTTCCAGCACAACAGCCTTTGAAGCAGTAGCTTTTGTTGTGAGGCTGAGATCTAGCCTTGTTACTAACTTAACTTACTCAGACCAAAGGCATAATTTTTTTTTGGAGTAAATCTACACAAGCCCTGCCTAGGTGGATATCCTCATAAAGGTGGAAAGGCTAATAGAAATGTGAAAGGACAGTTAACCCTGCTTTCTTTTCATTCTGAGCTTTTCTGAATATTTTCCTATTTCCACCTATTGAATCCTTTTCTGTTGTTGGGCATTTATTTATTAATTTCAGGAGGAAATAAAAGACCCAAAAGGAAGGATAATAATTTATTTCCTTGCCATGCACATGCATCATGTAACACAGGGCATATGCATGGGGATTTTCCTAATAAAATTTATAAAATCTTATTTTGTACCTTTTTTTGCATAGTAGTGTGAAAATACACAGGTTTTGGAGGGGCAAAAAGGGTTGTTTTTTTCCCTCTGATTCTAATATGTCAGTAACCTGGTCTCATTAGCTTAGGTTTTAACTTGCGCTTTTTAACCTTTCTCCACAGCAGACAAAGAAAGATTGATGCTGCCTGCTAAGGTAACAGCAATTATATTTCCTTCCCATTTGATTCAGAAATAATCTAGATGTTGGAGCTGTCAGAAATCGCTTGACAAGACTGTCACTGGGCCTGTGGCAGATGAGTTAGAGCTAATGGAAAGAATTATAGGTGTGGTAAACTGTTGCAAGAGTTTAGGGACTATGGTTAATGCCACTGTAAAAGGGTGAGACAACCTGGAGTGTGGTTTGTCTAACTTGAGATCTTGATTTGGCAAATTCTTAAAACCTAAGCTTAACTTTATGCACTTGAGCAAGGAGCAATTCATTAAGCTCAAGGAGCATGCTTGCACAGTGCGTGGAGATACACATCTTTGCAGGCTGGTGGTGTTACAATATAAAGTCTTCAAAGCTGTTTGGTTTTGAGTTTTTTTGTCTCCTGCCTTCAGTGCTAGTAAGTTATAACTGGCATATGCTCCTCAAAGGGCTATTAGGAATAGTTATCATTATTGTTGAAGCAAGAATATTGATTTTTCAAAGCTACAGTTGGACTGATTAGCTGGGCCTTCTTTGCAGGCAGCTGAACTTAATTTCCACTCCCAGTACTGTATCTCACTGCTCACTAATGGTCTGAGAAATTCCCATGCCCATTGCCCTGTATTTTTAAGGAGAATATAGAAAGCATGTGCCAGTTAATCACTTGTTCTGCAGCCAGAGGCATTTCACCTAAAAGGATCCACCAGGAAACCTGCAGGGCTGCCGCTTCTCCTGCCCACCCCTGCTCCCCAGCATTCCCTTAACACAGCTCAAGACATAGAAAAGTACCAGTGGGATGAGGATATTAATGAGGCAGAAGACTAAAAGGTGCTCAAAAGAAGGCAGAGCTCTGAGTAGAACAGGGAAATGACAGCTCTTTAGAGTGCTCTGTTGCTATTTCAGCAGAAACTTCTGAGCTTTCAGCTACTTCAAGGTGTTTTGTGAGATATTTTTGTTTTTTTTTTTTGTAGGTTTTTTTTTATTATTTGTGTCCAGCACCAGAACTGGCTCAGTAACAAAAGTTTAGTCTCATTTTTACAAAGAAAAATAAATAAAAATATATCATTGGGGTCAGTAATTATGGCTACAAAGGCTAATAGCTACATGAGAAAAGAAAATAAGAATTTTAGGGAACTTTAAATAAGAAAATTAGCAAATGTTCATTTGGAATAACACAGAAGGAGTTATGTATATTCCCACCATTCTTATTTTTTTGACATCTGTTTTCTGAGACCCACTTTTTACAATGGAAAGGCACTCTGGGTGAAAAAGAGCCGTACAACACTGTTTTGAAAAAGAGCTTAAAAAGAACAAAATTAATTGTTTGTTGTGGGGTTTTATATAGATATTTATAAAAAAAAAATCCTACTTTATCAATAATTAGCCTCCTCAGTTTGTGTGCCGTTAAGGTGGTTGTATGTTTCTTAGGTGGCCAAGAAGGAAGGCACTGTGCTTTTATCCTCTTATCCTCTTACCTAATGCAACAAATCCAAGGTATGCACCAGTCACTTATTAAAACGTACCATGTTGAGTTTTAATGCTATTGTACTTATTCTTTTTCAAGCTTCAGGCTGGTTGTACAAGAAAATGCTGCAGAACAGCCTTGGAAGCAAAAGTCACAGTTAGGGATTATGTCTAAGCATTGAAGAAATTGTAAAAACCCTTTCATTGTTTTCCTGTTTTTTGTTATTGAAGGACTTTTTTATTGGTTATAAGGTTTCAAGTAAATTTCTTATTCATCTTTAGAAAAGCTGGCTTCAGCCATCTACATGTCTCAGAAGGAAAAATAAACCAGGCTGAATTTTGCCTGCTTTTCATATATCACTGTGATGTCAAAACAGCTGTTTATTCCTTAATGTGCTCTTTATTTTCCTACTGAAACAGCTTAAGGCAATCTCTTTTTTTTCTTTTTTCTGTAAGTTGGAAGCTTCCTAACACAGTCCACTCCTGATTAACCTAGAAAGGTATCTCTGATGTTTTCATGATATTTTACATCAAGAACAGCCATTTAACACAGTGCTTCCAAAATGGACAGGAGGGGTGGAAACCTCTCTCTGTAAAGGATAGAGAGGGATAGAAGATATATTTTCCATGACATCACTGGACAGAAATAAAAAAGTGAAGAGTGACAAATAAGAGCTTGCTGAAAACTGGAAAATATCAAAACTATATTTTTTCCATTACAAAATGTTTCTGTTTTGGAAAAAGACTGTGTTTGTTGAAGAACATCGGGCCTACTCTTTCAGACAGCTCTGAAAAAGATGCACTTGTCCAGTCTGGTGCATGTGTGAAAATGTGAAGGCTTCTGGTTTGAATATTTAGTATTCATTTGGGTAGAGAAGAGAGGCTGGATAAGCAACAGGGTATTTGTTGTTCCTGACACAGTGGTTGATCCGTCTCCTGTTTGGCACAGAAATAGTCCTTGGCTGAGAGAATACACAAAGGCACATTACTGGGCACCTTTGTGGTGGCTGGCCAGGAGCCCATCCACAATTCGTACACAAGGACTGCTACTGAACAGAAATGGGGAAGTGGGGAGGCTTCTCCACTGGGCAGAGCACTCTGCGATGCTGACCCTTCCTCTTCCTCAGCTTGCACCATGCTGAAGGTACAGCAGTTCCATCGTGCCTGGCAGCTTCTCTTCATTGCTTTTTAACCACCTGTCTCTATTCTGTCAGAAATTCAAGGTAAAGCAACTAGGAGAATAAAAATGGATGGTTTATAACATAAAAGAGCTTGGGCTTTTGTTCTGTCTGTACAGCCCTGGGTAATACCGGCAGTATCTCTGGAGGGTGGTGTAATAAACAAACTTAGTGCAATATTATGCCCTTTTTTATGCTAATCTTTATGACTTTTACTGTTATTATCATTATGCTATTCTTATATGGTAAGAGTAAATAAATTTAATCAGAAAAATACATGTTACCTGAACTAAAATAATGCTGCAAACGTGTTAAATGTGTATTGCTGCAAATGCTTTTGTCTGATCATTACGTCACAAGACCCCATGGGAAAAATTTACAGGATTATGCTTGAAGAGATTATAAACAAACAATGGCTCCACTGCTGTATTTACACTTTGCAAAATGTATTTTTGATATAGTAAATTTTACATGAAATAGATTTGGACCCTGTTGGTAAATTCACCTGGATAGTTTTGGAGAAATGTGTATTAACTTGCGTTTTGAGACTTAGGGTTTAGGATGGTAGTTAGATATTTTGCCTTCCCCAACCTCCATTCATTCCTATAGAAGCAGTTTTTCAATTACAAGAAGGCTTTGGGACAGGGATATTTGTGTGCATGTGTGTGTCTTCCTTTTGCGGACACATACAACTGATGAGTACTTATGCTTGCCTGTATGAAACCAGATTCAAGGAAAATATATCTGTTACACACGTCTGCTTCATGGGATGAATCACTAATATCAGTATTCCTATATAAATGTTAATAATATGTCTGATGCGATTGCTATCAAGCAATTTTTTCTGCTGTGCCACAGACTTCAACCACAGGAGTCTGCTAACCGCAGTTTCATCTGCCTTCTATTTTTTTTTTTTTCCAGGTTGCAGTTATTAATATTTACATTCTTTTGGCTATAAAGGGACAAAAAAATTGAGACTTTTTGAACTATGGTGAACATCTTTATTTCATAGGCTCATAACTCATGAACTCCTTGTCTGATTTACTGCAAATTTGGTAGAAAATCCCTACCTCAGCTTGAGACCTAGACTACAAATCTTGAGGCCAAAATGATTTGTGAATCTGGAATTTAGGACTGGGGATAGGAGCCAAATTCTATCTTATAATGGAAATCCATGTTGTAGCTTTAATTAAGGTGACTCTTTCTGTTCCTTAATATATCTTTTCCAGCTCTTCTTGCCTAAAATACAGACATATGAATAATGAATATTCTTTTTTGGACCTGTTGCTTAGATAAACATCCTCAAATGAAGTGATGGAGCTTCACAGAGATCAGCACACCTGATTTACACTTATGGTCACTGTGCACTCAGTATTGAGGGATACTGTATAGTCATAATGCACTCTGTTTTGGTTTGGGTTTGTTTGTTTGTTTGTTCTCCAGATATCTCACCTTTACAGCAAACAGAATAACTTGAAAGAAGAAAACCTATCAATATATCCCAAATTGTTGTTTGCATAAAGCTATATGAAAGCCCTCGGTAGAAATACTTTTCTTGCACATTCTGTTGAAGCAGAGCTCTAGGGGGGAAGCTGATGTGTAGAAATGTATCATGAATCTTCCCACTGTTTCATAGGAACAAGTTCCTTGCTGGGTTACAGCCATTTTGCTCAAATTTTGTAGTTCATATTCTATCATTTTATCAGCCTTTCTTCAGTATGTTAGCTTCCACTTTAGCACAGTGGCTTTTATAAGTGAGATGAATAGTTCACTGCTTGGTTGTTGTGTCCTGGGGCATATTCCAAATATAATTATCAAATGTGAATGTAATGGTTTTCTTTTTTTTTTTTTTTTCTGCAACAAGTCCATAGAATGATTATTTCAGCATAGGGCACTGTATTAGTTTATTACAATGTCAGATGCCAGTCTTTTGTTTGAGACCTGGAACTGCTTATTTTTCTAATAAAATATTGTACACTATTTGCAGCTTTAATATTCTCAGCTTTAGTAATGAATGAAAAACACAGTCAAAGCAAGAGTGTTTCAATATATGAAACTCATTCCAGTCATTATCAGAATATGGTGAGATGTGGAAGGACAATTTCACCCTAGAGAAATCATTGGAGAAATCACTGTAACCTATATACAGCATAGTATTAAGTAATAAAGAGCAAGTGGATGTACATATTTGATTTCTAGGTAGATGGTGAATGTGTTCAGCTCTCCCATCTGTCCAGAAATGAAAATGCTTTACTAGTGAGTGGTGTTTTACTGTTATTCCAACGCAGCTTTTCTTAATGATTCTTTCTTCATGTAAAATGAATGTCCTTTATGGAATCTAAAACTTTCCCCCTAGATTTATTAGGATCTTAGTATATATTCTTTTCTTTTTTTCATTTTTCTTTTCTTTTCTTTTCTTTTCTTTTCTTTTCTTTTCTTTTCTTTTCTTTTCTTTTCTTTTCTTTTCTTTTCTTTTCTTTTCTTTTCTTTTTTCTTTTCTTTTTTTCTTTTTTCTTTTATTTTTACTTTTCTTTTTCTTTTTTTTCTTTTTTTCTTTTTAGTTTTCTTTTTTCTTTTTAGTTTTCTTTTTTCTTTTTAGTTTTGTTTTCTTTTCTTTTTTCTCTTTTTTCTTTTCTTTTCCTTTCTTTTCTTTTCTTTTCTTTTTTCTTTTCTTTTCTTTTCTTTTCTTTTCTTTTCTTTTCTTTTCTTTTCTTTTCTTTTCTTTTCTTTTCTTTTCTTTTCTTTCTTTTCTTATTTTCTTTTTTTTTCTTTTCTTTTCTTTCTTTTTACTTTTCTTTTCTTTCATTTTATTATTATTTTTTTTCAAAGTATTTATCTCTGTAATCTGCTTTGAATTTTGGAGTTTCTTTCATTATTTAATTCAAACTCAGAATTATAATACCCAGAATATGGATGTATTCCTCACAAAATAATCCTTTGACAGATCAACTCATATGATACCTCACCCATTCCAGTCTGGTGTTCAGACCCACATATACTTAATCAGCAAAACCACCTAGTGGAAAATCATAGCTTTGAAGTTAAGACAACCACTAAAGGATGTATGAAGAAGAGACCTGAAACAGATTGCTTCATCTTTTTTCCCACTTACTTTTTTCCCTGTTTAGTTTGTTTTCCTTATTCAAGAAACAGAGAGAATGGTTTGGGTTTTACACTGCAAGGATCCATTTTCACAGGAACTGCCTATGCCTAAAATGCTTTATTTTCAAAGGCTTATCTAAATTTCCCTCTTGTTCATTTTTCAGGAGTATGCCTAGTTCCTTAAATGGCACAGTAAAAGCCTCTGTGTTGACAAGAAACCTTTCTCAAAGGTTAATTATTTTATGAGAAAAGAAATTACTTCTATATTGCCTGTTAACCTTTGTTTTGGGTTTGTTTTGTGCGTGGGGTATTTTTTGTTTTGTTTTGTTTTTTTTTTTGTTGGTTTTCTTGTTGTTGTTGTTGTTTGGGTTTTTTTAATTATTTCCTTCAGTTATGTGACTGCCTGGGAGTCACAAGAGCTATTTTCACTTTCTAATATAGCTTATCTGTTAAATATTTTTCTCATATCTGAACCTTATCTTGTTAATCTTGTTTGTTCTGGAGAGAATAGATTAAGTTCCTTTAACTGTCCACTTTATTAAATTCTTGGTATAATTTATTAGTCTAACAAAATCAGACAAGTAGGAAATTTAATTGCTTAAAAGTGCATAGCCCATTGCTACAGCAGGCTTTCTCATAAATGTGTGTTACAGTTATGAAAGATAATAAAAATGAAAATTGTTTTCTTTTAATTATGTTTCATAATGAGCATTTTTCACTCCCAAAATAGCTAAGTTTTTAAATGGTGCACTTTTATTTAAAAATACAAACTATAGAAGATCCTTATCTTCTCCTCAGAAAATGAATATCTGATTTTGTTTCAATTTAGTGTGGCTTCATTTTCACCTAACTCAATAAAGTAGAAAAGTATTCTGATTCCCATTCTATAGGTGACAGATGGAGGCAAAGTGACATTAAATAAGGTGTTCTCTCTTCATCATTGATTTTATTGCAGACTTTTCAGTAGGATTCAAACTACTTAAAATTAAGATGTAGATTCTCCCAGTAGCTGATGAATTAGGCTCTTAGTGCTCCTGTAACCTCAAAAATTGGAGTCCCAGTTACCCTGGGTTAGACACCTAAGCAGAATGAATATCTTCATTGTCTGAGATACCACGCAAAGACTTTACCTGACCAAAAAAAAAAAAAAAAAAAGGGAAAGGGAAAAAAATTCATAGATTGGGTCAACAGGCTTTTCTGTGGCACTTCATCTGGTGTGACATTGGCAGTTCTCAGAGGATTGTCTAGAAGGCTGTAGTTGTGGGCTTTCAAGAGCGTTAGTCACACCCTCTTATAAAGAGGTGGAAAAGAGCTCTGGATACCTGACTAGCATTTTGAAGGCAGTCATCTTATCAATTTCAAAGGCATATTCTACCCCTTGTCTTACAGCAAGCCAAGTACATGCTGGGGTCTAACTTAAGGGAGTTGAGTTGGCAGGTATGATTAAGAAGACTGACAATGTATACCTTAGTACTGAATTTCTTTATTTGCTTCAAAGACATCCTGATGATTGGAAGCACTCATCTTGTCATCAGCTTTATTGATTCAAGTGTTTAGTGTTCTGCACTCCACCATCTTCTCCAGCACTATAAGGCACAGATTATTTTAATAGTTGCTGTCCATTGCAACAAGACAGCAGCAAAATTCCTAGTGAACTTTTTCAAGGGCTAATATTCAGTTACAAAAGCTGGAGGTAAACTGAAAAATGAGGTTTGATGTAAGTGATTTAGGTTAAAGGGATTTTTAGATGCCTTGCATTTTCTGCAGTTTTTGCCACGTGGTGGTGGCTGTAGTCTATTGTCTTTTATTCTACTCCTCCTCTACTACTTCATGTCCAAGTGTACTTTCAATGGTATTTTTTCTTTTTTTTTTTTTGTTATTTTTATACTCTTTCCTGTTCCCTGAATATTAAAATGTGTATTTTGACTTTAATTACTTACTTCTTGTTACTAATGATGAGAAAAACTTTCTGAATAATCACACCGAATTTCATAAGCCAGCATAGCTCTGGAAAACTGAGAGATGTAGATGAACACCAACCAAAGGAAACAAAAAAAATAAATAAAATGTAAAAAGTCACATAAGCACAGCCCTGAAACTTTAATTTATGTGCTGGATATAATTAAATGCCATTTTCATTGGCTTGTTATTATTAATATCTGAGCAGTGACTATTGTAAGTATTGGTTTTATGAAGGATGAAGCTGAAGGGTGAATGACTTTAGACATGAAGAAAGCATTTTAACTGAATTTTCTGACCAGAAAAATCATATGATTCTAAGGTAAAATTCACTATGAAATACATTATTTACACTGTAAGCCTCAAACTAAGAGATTAAAGTACAATTCACTCTGTAATGAATTAATTCGGTAAAATGCATACACAGTGTGCCAAACTTTCAGTATTCAACCTTGGAATCTAATCAAATGAGATGTATAGGACTTTAAATTGGCTTTTGACATCAGAGTATTTTTTATGTAGTGATGGGCTGCAAAATGTATAGACAAGTTAATCATGGATGTGTTAGGATGTTCAAGATAAAATTTAACTGGGTTTTCATGCGCTTTCATAAGAACAGATAATGCTTACAGAATTTTCTTTCTTGCTTTTGGTACTTCTAAGTTGCAGTGGACTTGTGGTAGTGTTACATGTTCCTACAAGCGAAAGAATAACAATCTAAGGAGGTGAAGAGTATTCAGTCTTAGGTTTTGAAAAGTATTCTCATCTTGAGCCCCATCTTCATGCCTCATTTTTCTGCACGTGCAGATTTCTTGCAAATCATCTCTGTTTTCCCCAAGTTTGGCTACAACTGTTGTCTGCTTTCTTCCTCTAGAAAAATATTCTTTAAGATCTGTACTGTCACCCACTTTTTCCACAAAGGAGTGTTTGTGTGACTACACCTGCCAAAATCTTTATGATTTGAATCCTCACGCCCTGTGTTGTGTTCCCTTTTTTTGCCTTCCAGTTGATAATGCTTATTATTCCCATTTGTTGTTGTAATCTTCCCTTAAACACAATACAAAAGCACTTTGCAGAACTCACCCCCACCAAGAAAGGACAAAGCAGATCTTTATTCTGCAGGACCATATGCCTCTTGGGGAAAAGATAACCACTGAGAATGTTTTTTTGAAAGACCTAGTTCTTTTGGAAGCCTGCTAGAGGAGTAGAACCCAAATGTTCGGCTCATTCCTCTTTTTCAGGTTTTGTTCTTAGGGTAAAAGGTTTTAATATAACTGTCTGAGACAGCATAGTATCTTCTAAAAGATCAAGCTTTCATAAAAGTACAGTAACAGCTGTCAGAATACTGAATTTTCTACTTAGTAGAATGCTGTGCAGTCCAGTACATAATTAGCAACATATTCCCCATCTGAGAAAGAGAGATGAATAAAACAGGTTGCCACATTTTCAAAAGAGCTTCAACCCAGCTTGTGATATTTTGCTTACAGTTTTGTATAAGCACTCATTCTGGCCAGGATTTTTCTCCTCGCCAGAATTTGTGTTTGAGAATTGCAGCAATCATCAGAGTTGCTTCTCATGAATCCTCTTTGTATGGTCCAATTTGAGCTTTTTACAGAGGAAATCAGCCCTGAATGACCCAAAGCATTTTTTCTTTCTAACCCTCAGGCTAATGTGTAGTAATAGAGGCACATTTGGAGTGGCTCAGCAACTCTTAACACTAGTTAGAGAGCTGATGAACACAGGATTTACTCTGGCTGTGGACATCAGCTGCAGGTGTTCACAAAGTTTTCAAAACACAGCTTCTAATCTGAGGAACTCCTTGGTTGGAGGCATTCTTACAATAACATTGCTTAAAAGGAAGTCAGAGGAAAACAGCTGGTTTTAGTATTCCTGCAAGAAAAAGCAGCTTCTAAGGCACTCTCCATACCAATTATTCCATTCAATACATTATGAAAATGTCCTGAAATTATGTATTTTCATTTTTGCCTGACTAGATGACTGAAGTCTAAGCAAGTTCTTGGGTTATAGGTTTCAGTCAGTGGGTTACACAATGTGGATGGAGGTTTTTTTGAAACACAAATTCCATGAACACTTCTCATGTTGCAGTTACATTAAAGCTTGTGGCTCATAGGCAAGGCCTCTGGAAGGTATTTGCTTGTTTTCCACAAATGCCACCAGGACTGATTACTGTAGTAACTTTTTCACAGGATGGGGACAAAGAAAGGCTAATAGTTTTCAAGGAAGAGTGTGCTGGCCATAGATCCAGTGACTGGCCTAGCAGACTTTGTCAGAAAGTCAAAATTACCATGATTTTTCCTCTTGTTTTCACCAAATCTAATAAATGGTTTGTTTGTAATGTGTAATGTTTGATTTTTTTTTCTCATTTTTGTAATTGGATTTTATTTAATTTAATTTCTTTTTCTATTCTATTAGGATAGCTTTTCTTTTCCAGCTCTATAGACACAGTCAGGTAGAAGCCCTGAAGGCCAGAATAAAAAGTACAAGGAAGGCACTCGGGGCCAAATTCTCCCCTGACCTGAGCTATGCCTGACTCCACTGAAATCAGTCAAATGGCATGAGGAATCAACCAGGCTAGAAGTTGGCTCTCTTTTGAGCTATCAGCTCCTACTAACTTCGATCTTTACTAAATCTTTATGGCACTGTAGAAAAGCTCATTTCTTCTGCTTTTAACTGAGTCTCTGATGTAGCCACTTTTCAATGGCACTTGCACACCTATAGTTGTGTGGGGTGGGTCTGCAAGGCTTTTGGCTATTGAAAATGCATTGCTGCAGGGCTAAAGCCTCACCTTGAGGTGAGGAGCAGTCATTCCTTAGTGGCAACACTAAGCTGGAGCTGTCCAGGGAATTTTGGAAAGTACTATCTGGACTTCCCTGCTTTAAAATAAGTTTCAATCTTTCTGACTGTAATCTTCTTTGATTTCTGGTAAATGAACCATTTTATTTGCTGAATAGCAGTCTTCCCACTGTTCCTCTCCTTCCCAGTCAGATAACCTCCTGTATGCCTTCAGTTGTCCATAGTTTGCTTTGTTGTGTCTGCACATTTGATCACTCAGGTTACAGCAAAGTTACTGGAGCTCCAGAGAATACACATGCAACTGCTTCAAAAGGCTCTTTGAGGAGAGTGAAACCATCAGTGCATGCACAACTGTAATGCCTGGAAAAGGGCTCTTGCTGTCATCCTTCTGCACTGTCTCATTTTCCCTCTGTCTGGTCCTGTGATAGTGAACTGTGTTCTATTACTGTACCAGTCCCTTGACCTGGCTGTTGATCCTTCAGCCTTACTTAGAAGCTTGACTGAATTTGGAAAGGGAATCAGAAAATGTGTTTTTAACATTTCCTCTTGCTTAGGTTTGCTACACTGACATACTGCCGTATTACATGATTGCGCAACTTGTTATTCCCTCTCTACAATTAAGGAGTGGAAAATTAAATAAACCTTGGGAGGGAATACAGAAATTTAAATTGATTATGTAGTCACCTATGCAATTTTAGAATATTGCCACATGAGATAAAGGGCCTCAGATGAAAATGTGGTGTCCAGTTTTAGGTACTGAACCTGCAGAAAGAGGTGGTCCAATGCGAGAGACTCCAGAGATTGAAAGGCATGTTGTGTGATCAAGGATAGACCATGTGAGAGTAGTTCAGTCAAGAGAAGGAAGGGGTGGTGTGGAAAGCGCCTGCTTATATGACACAAAAAGTGAAAAAAGGATTGATATAAACAGAAAGGGAATAATTGTTCTCTGTGCCCAATGTGTCAGAAATCAGGCATTTGTTTTCAGCAGGGGAGAAGATTATGTATCAGTCAAAGCTTGCAAACTGTCAGGATAGTTAAGCATCAGAATAAATTAGCTGGAAAGAGAAGCAAATCTTTACTAGTGGTCTTTAATAGCAATGGTAGTAAGAAAATGGTTTATAACTGATTTTGTCTTGGGGTAGGAGGGTAGGGTTGGGACTGCTTGAAGTGTATTTCAGCCTATTTTACATCAGTTTTCATGCTCAGAGCAAAGGGTGGTGGTGAGTCAAGCTGTATGCATCCAGGGAAAGAATTTTCTCTCTAAGACCTCTGAAATGGTTGCTCTTCCTCTCTCTGCACACACAATAATGGACTTTATAGCTACCACATGTACATTGTACAATCTAGTGGACAGTGTTTCAAAATAATGCAATGAAAGACGAACACTCTCCCATGACAATGAGCTTCAGACACTGCTTGTTGCACTGCTTAAAGCATATTCTAACTTTGAACAACTGAGGTCTGCATAAATTCAGCTTATCCATACAGCCATGCAGAAAATCTCAATGAGTTCTGTATTAATAGCAAGAAAGGGTGAGTCAGCCAGCTAACTTAATGATCTGGCCCATAATCTGAATCCATTGGAAGTTGTCTGTAAACACCTCTGCAAACAGAGATCAAACATGACCTTGACTTATAGAACCGCACAGTTGTCATCTTGTAGCACACTCAATGTTCCTTTTGGTGTTGTATTTAATTTCTTTCAAAGGATGCTCTTAACTCCTGTTTTTGATTTTCTGTATTAAAGAATGTAGAGGACCCTCTTAACGTTAAAGCTCACACAAGGGCAATGTATTTCAGATGTATTATTGTACTTGCAGGAGGGCTTTTTATTCTATTACATAAAGATGATTTCTGATTCTAATGGATAACACAAAACCTTGAAACTAAGAGGGTAGGCTGCACCCAGTCCAGTATTCAAATCAGTCATTTCTCCAGTCCTGTATTCAAATACAAAAAAAGAAACTTGTCTCTTTCCCTGCATCAGAGCATTTGTCATTTAAGGCCTGTACCCTGGCCACTATGGACTTTCATCTATGTGATATGTTGCTCCTGCAGTTAAATCCAACCACTCTTCTTCCCACTACCTGCTCCTTGATGTACCTTATTTTAGTAAAGACAATAATGTCTCTTTTTCTATATTTTTCTTGGGTTTGGGTATTTTTTTTTGTTTGTTTCTGGGGTGTTTTTGGTTGGGTTTTTGTTTGTGTGTAGTTTTGTGTTTGTTTTTTTTTAAGTAGCTTTGAATGTTCTTCGCTTTTCTTTACTGATAGTCTTTTATCCATTCACTTGCAGAACAAAGAATTGAAAACCAATAGAAATAAAAAGCAGAGCCTACTCTTCCCTTTAGAAGTTAAGGCTGTTTCCTCTTTGTGAGACAAAAGTAGAAAATTAGGAAAGACAAAATTTATACACACTAAATGCATCCCTCTTTTTGATAATTTTGTACTGGCGTGTCTTTTTTTTTTAAGCTGGTTCTTTACCATCTTGGTTGAAATGATAGAAGATTTCTCCAGTTGGGGATGAGTTAGTATTTTTTAGAGCTGCATTATGATATCACATTGTACCAAAAACCAGCATGACCTAATGAGTCACAAATGCTAGAGGTTTAACCAATCAATTAAAAATAAAACCTTTCTTCATAAGCTGCTTGAGATAGTCAGGAGAACAACATATATGGTGTACAGTGGGTAATTCCAGTCGAAGTAAGTATATAATTTAAATTAATTTCTTTTTTGTCTGCAAACACCTCATAACTTACACATTTCAACCAACACTTTCATTTGGCTCCATACAGTACACAGTGATTTAATTTTATTGTAGAGCCTCTCTTGTTATAGATGCTTAAGAATGGAAGCAATATCAGTTTTGGAGGTTGTATGGCACAGAATGATATTAAAATATTTGATTGTTTCTTAACTATAGGAAATCTTCAGTCTTCCAAACCAAAATCACCGTGCTTCTCCTAGGAACTGAAAAGACTTCTTAATTTTTAACATTTCCTTCAAGACAAAAGTTTAGGACCATGATGTGGAGAAATATACACCCTCCATTTTCATGGATTAGTAAATGATATCTCAAATTGCTGAGGAGCAATGTGGTACAGTATTGCCACCCTTGGCACACAGTTATTTGCAAGGAATATGTCTTCTGTGTGCTGTTTGCAAAGAGAATGTGGAAAAAGTAAAACCACAGTGCCTATGTTTCAACAGACGTCAGGGAACATCACCTCAGTGAAGAAACCTAGGTTCATGTTACTGTCAGTTGGTATTGCAGCATACTTAGTGTCAGCCTTTTCCTGGAGCAGAGGATTTTACTTGTTTCTTTCTCCCCATCGTATCATTTGTTATTTATTCTTTGCACCCTGGCTGCATGGACATTTATCTAAATGATATGCTGTTTCTGTGGCATGTTAGGTTAAAACCAGACGGCTGTATTTTAGCATATTTGCTGTCAGCTTCCTAGCACAATAGGAGACTAGCTTGCATGAGTTTTTAAGGGCATGCACGCACAGACACGCGCAAGTGAGTAACACAGCAAAGGGTATGTATAGTGCACCTGTCAAATGTAGAAACACTGAGTGGATACAGATATCTGAAAGAGATAGTGTCAATCAGATCTATGAGAAGGGTGGCATTGTAGTAGATAGCATATCTGCTGAAAGCAGGTAATTTTAATTATCTAAGATAGTTTGAAGCTATGAATAATTTATTACCCGTAAAAGACTTTTTTAAGGCTTCTAATCCTCATGATCCTCTGATATTCAGATCACAGTCCCTGATGCTTCCTTATTTGAACTGTTATCCTGGAGGCACTGGGTGAAAACTATATGTTTCTCTGTAAGCTAGTCAGCGTAGATTGAGTTGTTTTGACAGCCCAGCATGAGATTGTAATAGTCCAGTTAAATATCTGAAAACTACAGCACAAAGTAGAAAATAAAACATTTCCTTGAACAGTGATAACCACACTGAACAATGCACACACTCAAGCACAAATAAAGGAGAAGATGGGGTTTGGCTTTGTGAGTTCAGTCTCACCGGTGACCTGTTTAAACACTTTTGAAGCCTGCAGTCTCAGTCTGTGTGTTCCCTGAAGACTTGCTACAATTTCGCAGCTAATTTCCATTCCCCTCCCACAACATCCACACCCCACCCCCACCCCCCCCCCAAAAAAAAAAAAAAAGGAGGAAAAAAAAAAAAGAAAAGGGAAAAGCCTGTTTCTCTCTAGGCCACCTGAGCCGACTGGAACAGGATTGCAGCATTGGCATGGGGGCAAGCCAAAGGCTTGAAAAGAGAAACACCCACTCTCCCATGCACTTAATCCACATTTTTTATTTTTACAAATGTCTAAGCAGCAAAGAAGATGGGAGCATAAATAAGAATCAGCAGCAAGTTCTTGGGGGAAGAAGTGGGAAGTGAAAGACAGGAAAGGACCCAGGAGGTGGGAAATGTGTGTGGTATGTGGAGTACATGTGTGTTATGAGGTAGGCAGAATAGATGGGGATTAAGAGTAGCTGAGGGAGCAAAGAGGCTGACTTCATCAGGGTGGTAAAAAATAGGGCAGGCCTCCCTAGAGCTGCTGAGATGCATTTTACACTCGAGCCTTAAGTTCACAACGAAGGACCAAGGGCTCCTTTAGGCAAGGCAAAAGACTAAAACTGGTGACATACCTAGCTATCTTAGTGAACCATGCCTGAAGGTAAACCATGGCTTAAGTTCATCTATAAGCCTCTGCCCTCTGCTACATTTTGAGAGGCTGCTGCATATGACAGAGCAGGATTTTCTGTCTGTATGTGTCCTTTTGAGGTGATGAATCTGAGGCCTGGAAGAAGCAGGTGTTCAGACATGGGATTCAAGAGCTTAGGGGAAACCAGTGCAGTGTGGAAGGAAACTGGGGAAACCTGAAAATTTTTGTCAGATTCCTGTCTCTGCCACGAGCCCCCAGCCCAGCCACAAACAAACTCAGGAAATTGAGAAGGTCTTATATCAAATGACAGTTCATAAGTCAAAAATAAGCACATAATAAAGCTAAGCCACAACAGGCAGAGGCTGATAATACATGGAGCACGGAGGTTAGGTCAAGAAGCTAAAGGAAAACTGTCTTACGTAATGCAACACAATCTATTACTGCTCTCCTTGTTAGATGTATTCTGCTCTTTGTTAACTCTATTACTTCCTAATTCATTTTGTAAAACACATAAGATTTGCAAAGTCCTGAGGCAATTTTGCTGTAGGAACTCGAATTGCTGAATTGTTTTATTTTTGCACGCTCTTTTTTTCTAAAGAAATACTGCAGTGATTTTGAATTGTACAGGCAACATGTTTGTAAAAATGGCACGGAAGAGTGTATGTATGTATGTAAATACCCCTCCCTGCACAACCCTAGTGAGGATTTTGTTGAAGTGCCAGTTTATAATCTGACTTCAGTGCCAGCCTTGCCACCAAATTATTTCAAAATGAGTTGTATAGAAAAGCCTCTTGAGGCAGTGAAACAGCAGGTGGCCTGCTTTGTTGTGGTGGCACCTTATGAATAACTCAATTGATCTCCATATGTTTCCATTCACTGTTGCTCGCAACAATATTACCTTAAACACTGAACACTCCAGCACCTGATAGCAAAGGTTTAATTTATACAAAAAGTGACAAACTGGAAGGAAAACATGTTTCACTGCAGACACTGCTTTGTCATCCAAACCCATTTTCAGTGCCAAAAGCTGATGCAAAACTCAGGCACTGGAACAGTGAAAAATGAAAACTGTATGACTTGTTTTGCAATGATTTATTAAAACAGGATCTAAGATCACATAAAAGGTGTCTGGTAGAAAATTTTGAAATTCACCTGTACAGAATGCTTTGCTGCAGTTAATGGGTTGTAGAGTTCCTGTGGCTAACCTTTTAACCTTGGAAAATAAGTCTGGAAGTGGCAGGTGCCCAAGCAGTGTCCGCATCTATTGTCAGGTATTAGAAGAGTAGGACCTTGGATTACCTGTGCATTGTGGGTTGCAAAGCTAATGCTGATAAGAAAAAGGATGTTCATATGTCACGGACATACTAATGTGGTTCTGGCCTGTGTCTGGTACCAGATGAGTAGCAGCCTGTCCTCCTGAGTGATACACATTACTTTTAACAGGATATGTTTCCCTTAGTTCAGTGCCACACTAGTGTCGTGGTTTAAGCCCAGCCGGCAACCCAGAACCACTCAGCCATTCACTTCCTCCCTTCCATTCCTCCCCCCACTCTTGGAGGTATGGGGGGAGTATAGAAAGGATGTAACTCCCACAGGTTGAGATAAGAACAGTCCAGTAACTAGGGTATAACACAAACCACTACTGCTACCACCAATGATAATAATGATAAGGGAAATAACAAGGGAAGAGAATACAACCGCTCACCACCTGCTGACTGATACCCAGCCCAACCAAGCAATGATCTAGCCCTTCTGGGTTATTTCCCCCAGTTTATACAATAGGCATGACGTCCTGTGGTGTGGAATACCTCTTTGGTTAGTTTGGGTCAGGTGTCCTGTCTCCTTCCCAGCTTCCCCTCCTCCCTGTCAGAGCATGAGACTCGGAAAGTCTTTGGTCAGACTAAACATTTGAGCAATAACTAAAAACATAGAATCATAGAATCATAGAATGGTTAGGGTTGGAAAGAACCTAAAGATCACCTAGTTCCAACCCCCCTGCCATCAGCAGGGACACCTCACACTAAACCATACCACCCAAGGCTTCATCCAACCTGGCCTTGAACACTGCCAGGGATGGAACATTCACAACCTCCCTGGGCAACCTATTCCAGTGCCTCACCACCCTAACAGGAAATAATTTCCTCCTTATCTCCGATCTAAACTTCCCCTGTTTAAGTTTTAACCCGTTACCCCTTGTCCTGTCACTACAGTCCCTGATGAAGTGTCCCTCCCCAGCATCCCTGTAGGCCCCCTTCAGGTACTGGAAGGCTGCTATGAGGTCTCCACTCAGCCTTCTCTTTTCCAGGCTGAACAGCCACAACTTCTTCAGCCTATCTTCATACGGGAGGCGCTCCAGCCCCCTGATCACCCTCATGGCCCTCCTCTGGACTTGTTCCAACAGTTCCGTCATTACATCAATGTTATCAGTGCTGTTCCCAGACCAAAAGTCAAAAACAGAGCGCTGCACCAGCTACTAAGAAAGAGAAAAAATGACTGCTACTGCTGAACCCAGGACAGTATTGCATCTCAGTCTGATTTGTTGATGGATATGAAAGATGACAGTTTTTAAAAGAAAAGTAATATATATATTTAATGGTGTTTATATATTTTAGCTTTAGTACATTGGTTTCATGGTGTTTTCTGTATTTATGATATGATTTTTGTTTCATTTGAAATACTGATATTGACCTACAGCTCACCTATGATTCATGGTAGCAAAAATATCTATTTTCGGAAGCAAATGCTCCCTAGTACTAGTAAGATGTGCTACAGACTATATAATAACCTTAGGAGAAATATTCTCAGTGTGCATTTAATTGTTCAGTTGAGGTTACTCAGTATGCGTGCTCTTTTTTCTTCTTTTTTCTTCTTAATACTGTACTATATTTTTCTTGTATTATTCCCCAACTCTTTCCAATCCAGCCTTCCTTAATGAATCGAGCTTTAGGATTATTGTATTGTATTCTCTGGAGAGTCATCTTTCTAGTTTGAATTTGTATAAGATTGCACTTAGAAAACTGAGCTAGGGATGGAAATGTCTTTAAGAGATCTCATTAGTTTTATACCTGTATCTATCTATACCTTTACCTCTACTAGAAAATCATTAATTCTTTCAGTGACCCTTACAGAATAAGTACTATGAAAATACTGAATATAAGAAAAAATATTGCAGTCAATAATGAATGAAGGATAGAATATTAACAAAAAAAATGTCCATTTACACCAAATAACTTGGTATTTGGCTCCTGGATTCACATAAGTCAAGGACAACTGCTCTGTCCTGATGTAGCTGTCTTTTACGTGGCCAGTGTACACGACCAGCAGTAATTTACTTCCACCTTTAATCTGGGTGACGAGGCCCATTTGTGAGGAGCAAGTAATGTTGCTTCTCTTTCCCTTCAGATTCTATAATGAATCATAGAATAGTCAGGGTTGGAAAGGACCTTAAGATCATCGAGTTCCAATCCCCCTGCCACGGGGATATGAAAGCCACTTTTAAGGGTTTTTGCTTGCCATCGTACAAATATAACTAGCAGTGCTAGAACATCATAGCTGAATTGCTATGATCATAGAATCATAGAATAGTTAGGGTTGGAAAGAACCTTAAGACCATCTAGTTCCAATCCCCCTGCCATCAGCAGGGACACCTCACACTAAACCATCTCACCCAAGGCTACGTCCAACCTGGCCTTGAGCACTGCCAGGGATGGAGCATTCACAACTTCCCTGGGCAACCTATTCCAGTGCCTCACCACCGTAACAGGAAAGAACTTCCTCCTTGTATCCAACTTAAACTTCCTCTGTTTAAGTTTTAACCCGTTACCCCTTGTCCTGTCACTACAGTCCCTGATGAAGTGTCCCTCCCCAGCATCCCTGTAGGCCCCCTTCAGATACTGGAAGGCTGCTATGAGGTCTCCACGCAGCCTTCTCTTCTCCAGGCTGAACAGCCCCAACTTCCTCAGCCTGTCTTCATACGGGAGGTGCTCCAGTCCCCTGATCATCCTCGTGGCCCTTCTCTGGATTTGTTCCAACACTTCCATGTCCTTTTTATGTTGATGGTTCAGAGCATATACTTATGTCAGCCTATCTCAGCAGTTTGCTCTCTCATCCACTTTATCTACCTAAGGTTAATTTATGTGTTACTTTTACACATGATTCAGATGACAAACTCTGGTTGTGGTGATGCAGGGAGATATGTACTCTGTATTATTGGAAATATTTTAAAGCACCAATCAAACAGAAAGCTACTATGTTGATCTCTACAGACATCACTCTCTCCTGTTTGTCCCATTGCTACAATCCTGCACTTTTTTCAAAGGTAGTCAGAACAACAGCAGCCATGGATAGCCTAAGGCTGTTTGTCCCCATATAATGTCCATCCTGTAACAGGCTTGAGGCAAATCCAAAGAACCATCTACTGTAATTTTCTTGCTTGCTTTAACCTCATATACAGTCAAGGTGGCTGTAAGTCCAGTCTTAATTCTTCCATCACTTTTTCAGTCAGCTAAAAGACCCAGCTCTTACAATTTCTGTGAGCTGGGACCACAGCTCAGAAGCTCGTTGACCCTCTCTTCCTCAGTGGCTAACTAATGAGCTGTGCATCTTTATGTTTGCATATAATTTTGCAGAGGTTGATTGTCTATATGCACTTACCTGGCAAGCAGCTTGTATTCTAACACACTATTTTATTTTTACCTATAGCTTTGTCTTGGAAAATTAGACAGCAAAAGCACTGAAGCACAAGCTTAAATCTGTCTCTATGGAGGAAAGCGCTCCAATATGTGCTTAAATGTAAATATGTGCTTAGATCCTATCATTAAGTCAGAGACTCAAGTGCATGCTGCAAGCTAAGCATACGCTTACATCCTTTTTGAATAGTGATACCTTACTGAACTGGCACCTTCACCTGGCCAAAAAATTATCACATTTCCTATGAAAGAAAGGAAATATTTCTGCAAAGTTCAAAAGCACAGTGTCTTTTTTTTTTTTTTTTTGAGTTATAGTTAATTTAAATATATGCTGATTTGAAATGTTAATTTTTGTCTTACCTTTCTTTTCATCTGTTTGGCATAAAAATGATTTCTTAGTATTCAAGATTTTGAGACTGGTCATTTACAAGGCTACAGTTAATACATTGAACTGTTAGAATGAATGATAAGTAAGTTTCTGGAAAAGCTCTAAAATCTGATCATAGAATCATAGAATAGTTAGGGTTGGAAAGGACCTCAAGATCATCTAGTTCCAATCCCCCTGCCATCAGCAGGGACACTTCACACTGAACCATCTCACCCAAGGCTCTGTCCAACCCGGCCTTGAACACTGCCAGAGATGGAGCATTCATAACTTCCCTGGGCAACCCATTCCAGTGCCTCATCACCCTCACAGTAAAGAACTTCTTCCTTATATCAAATCTAAACTTCCCCTGTTTAAGTTTTAACCCGTTACCCTTTGTCCTATCACTACAGTCCCTGATGAAGAGTCTCTCCCCAGCATCCTTAGAGGCCCCCTTCAGGTACTGGAAGGCTGCTATGATGTTTCCATGCAGCCTTCTCTTTTCCAGGCTGAACAGCCCCAACTTCCTCAGCCTGTCTTCATACGGGAGGTGCTCCAGTCCCCTAATCATCCTCGTGGCCCTCCTCTGGACTTGTTCCAACAGCTCCATGTCCTTTTTATGTTGAGGACACCAGAACAGCACACAATAGTCCAGGTGAGGTCTCACAAGAGCAGAGGGGCAGGATCACCTCCTTCGACCTGCTGGTCATGCTCCTTTTGATGCAGCCCAGGATACGGTTGGCTTTCTGGGTTGCGAGCACACACTGCCAGCTCATGTTCATTTTCTCATTGACCAGCACCCCCAAGACCGTCTCCTCAGGGTTGCTCTGAATCTCTTCTCTGCCCAATCTATAGCTGTGCCTGGGATTGCTCTGACCCAGGTGTAGGACCTTGCACTTATCATGGTTAAACTTCATGATGTTGGCATCAGCCCACCTCACAAGCATGTCGAGGTCCCTCTGGATGGCATTCTTTCCCCCCAGCATATCAACCAGACCACACAGCTTGGTGTCATCAGCAAACTTGCGGAGGACGTACTCAATCCCACTGTTCATGTCAGCGATGAAGATGTTGAACAAGACCAGTCCCAACACCGATCTTTGAGGGACACCACTTATTACTGCTCTCCAGCCGGACATTGAGCCATTGACCACAACTATTTGTCTGCAGCCATCCAGCCAGTTCTTTATCCTCCGAGTGGTCCACCTGTCAAATTGATATCTCTCCAATTTAGAGACAAGGATGTCATGTGGAACAATGTCAAACGCTTTGCACAAGTCCAGGTAGATGTCATCAACTGCTTTACCCCTGTCAATCAGTTCTGTAGCCCCATCATAGAAGGCCACCAAATTGGTCAGGCAGGATTTCCCCTTAGTGAAGCCATGCTGGCTGTCACCAAACACCTTGTTGTTTTTCATGTGCCTTTGCATGCCTTCCAGGAGAATGTGCTCCAAGATTTTCCCTGGCACAGAAGTGAGACTGAGTGGTCTGTAATTCCCCGGGTCATCTATTTTCCCCTTCTTGAAAATGGGGGTTATATTTCCCTTTTTCCAGTAGTCAGGAACTTCACCTGACTGCCATGATTTATCAAATATGATGGCCAGTGGCTTAACAACTTCATTTGCCAGCTCCTTCAGGACCTGCAAATGGATTTCATCAGGTCCCATGGACTTGGTGTACGTTTAAGTTCTTAAGATGGTCTCGAACCAGTTCCTCTCCTACAGTGGGCCTGGGGCCACATGATTTTCATGTTCAGTACCAATTGCTAACTCTTAAAGGTCATGTGAGCTCAATGTGGAGGCACAATTTATCTGGCATTTGGTTGCCAGGAGGTACTCACTCATTTAAGTGGTCCTGCTCTTTGATGGAGGCATAGGACTGGACTAGAGCGAGTTCTTAGCAGATCAGATATATCATTTTCTCAACTCCCAGTCAGTTATAACTCCTTCAAAATAAACTAATTATCTATATTTGGAAGAGGTAGATGGTGATGAGGTTACAATCACATTAGTACAAGTATCTGGGAACATATCCAATTCATATAGCTCTATGCTGTTCATATTCATGTTTAATCACTCCTACTAACTTGTATCTGTATCAAAAGTGTTTTTTTTTTCTTTGACGCTGAGTTTGATAAGGATCAAAATAATGTGTGAATGTGAATATGATGGCTTCTTCTAATGGTTAGAATTAGAAGTACTAGAAGGATACTTTTATAGTTAAGAGCAAAGAAGACATACTTTTGGTAGAGCAGGCTAGAGCACAGTGAACATGGCACTTAAGGAGCTGTTTTGATTTTGAGGTGTATCTATGCTAGAAGAAGACAATGGTAGTAGCTTTCATCACTACATCTTCCTTAGTGAGTGCAATGATTCTGGGGAAGTTCTGGACTAATGAGCCCAACCAGTACAGAAAGCTTTGCTTGCACACAAGGAAACTCTGCCAGTCTCCAAAATCAGTTAGCTACATATAAACTTCATCTTATGAAGGTTGTTGCTTGTGCTTAACTCTTGAACTGCAACTGGGCATCATTTAGGAAAGGATTAGTTAGCATAGGCCAAATCTGCACCAGGCACTGCTCTCACAGTTTAACAGCACAGATAATTGTGTTCCAGTGACTAGGAGGACTGTCTAGCAGGGTTCAGTTCACTGGCATGTTTGTAGCCAATAGGGTAATTTTGTTGGCATAGCAATGTGGGAGATAATCCTTGCACTTTCCCAGGTTAAACTGAATGGATTTTAGACCTTTGGAATGAAAATGTTTATTTGAAGTCCTATAGACTCTCTAATGCTCAGGGCTCTTCCTCTGTGAAGGAGCGGAAGTTATGGTAACTGGTAAAATGCTCCTCTTCCAGATTAACAATTTCTCCCTTTGCCAAAGGGGAAAAATGCGAAAGTTTTGAGTGTTAGAGCTCAGGTTCTCCTGTAGGTTGTTCAGGAATGGGAGGCTTCCTGTAATCAACCACTCGGTTTGGTACAATAGCTGAAAAACAAAGCCAAGAGAAGGTGATTTGCATAGTCAGCTGGCCTTTCTGTTTAAGGTTGTTGTATCTTGCCTGGGTATATTTGAAACCCTCTGTGCTCAGACTGCAGGGGCTGACTTTCAGTCCTCTCAGACCCAAATGATGGGGGTTCACAGAATTTCTCTTATATTCCTTTGATTCCCTTTCCCCTGCATCCCGAGCATTTTCCCTGAAATTTGAGCTCCAAGAGGGAAGCATGATAAGGCAGCTTCCCCTTACTTGAAATTATTCAGCACTGAGGAGTGCATCCCTGACACTGGAGGAACCACAAAAGGACAGAGATTCTGATCACAGGTGGTGGAATAAAACAGTAATTCAATTGCTGATCTGAAGAGTTATAAATTGCTCCTGAACTCTCTCAATGAATCAAAAATATTGCTACTTTGCAAATTTAGAGACTTATATGAGACAAAGTTCATTCATTAATGCATGAGAGGTGTTTAGACAAAACTGTGTTGAGCGGCAATGTGAAGTCAATGCCTCTATCAGTAGTAGCTTGTTAACCGTTTTACAGTGTCTCCTATAGTGTTTTCTCTGTCTCAACTTATGTAATTATTTTTTCTTTTAGAGAGATACTATCAGCAGGAGGCTCAGAAATGTCAACTGTAATTAAAAATGTAATTTTCAAAGGCAGTTTGCAGTTTATTCACATGGTAAATGGTTTCCTACCCTCTGAACTTTCAGCCTGCTGAGCTGAAGAGTTAGACATTTTCTTAAAATACTTACGTTCTCTCACAAGTGTAACAAGGCACTTGTCAGCTGAACAAGTTGGCAATGAAAGGTTCAGCTAATGGTGTAGAGCTTGAAAACATGAAAAAGGATTTTGTTTGTTCACCAGAATTTTCATCCCTGTCAAATTGCTTACTGAAACTTTCATTCTGCTGTATTTTAATATTTTAGTCTTTTGTTTCTTCTCTTCCTCCTTTTCTACTTCAGATGCGACTTTCTTGTTGCTCTATACAAATGAAAATACAATCCTATTAATCTCTAGTGCCATCTAAATTCATCTTTTCTATGGCCTCTGGTGCCTTAGGCCTGTTGGATAGCTGATTATACTTTGGATGGTTTCATTTTCCTGGTATCTGAACACCTAACACTCTAAAACATTTTTCCTTGTGACATCTCTGTGAGGAAATGAAATGCTATTATTAAATATTCATCACACAAGAGAGAAGCTGATTCCACAATCCAGTGATTAAGGCAGTCACCATGTTCCAGGTAACCTAAAGTTACTCGTTTATCATTACTCATGCAAATTAATTGAGCAGTCGAGCAAACTGCGTTACTCACAGAGAATAGCTCGTTTTGAGCTCCTCTGTGGGATATGGAAGGTCTCAGGTCCAGCTTCTGCTCCACACTGGGGTCTGAATCCTTATTTAGGACCTCTCATTTAGGAATAACTCCATCCCTATCTATTTTCCCTGTACTCCCAGCTGCCTGCTTTTAGGTTCAATAAGGCTGGGCTTACTCTTGCCAGACTGTACTAGCTCTGCTGTCTTGACTGACAAATGACAAGTTTTAGGATATTCTCATGACCATTGTGAGAATCTGTTTGTGAAGCTTTAGGCTGAGCCAGATCCCTGAGCAGCTTAGGAATTGTTGAGTGGTGTCAGTGGTTAGGTGGATTTGGCAATGCAGACTGGCAGCAAGGAAGAGGTTTATGATATTAGGTGGGAGCTAAGCAGTGTTTTTTGAGACCTGCTAGGGATTCACATGATAGATGGAGATGCCCACTACCTTGGAAGAGTAAGGTAAGTAAGTCGATCAGGCTAAATCTCTTAAATATCTTGGGGATTTACCTCATGAATGAATGGTACAGAGAGAGGGAGCTGAATGTTGGGGAAAGAGAGATATAAATGCAGCTCATTTTAAGTTGGAGTAGCTGTTAAAGACAGATAATTTATTGCATTAACTGAATTAACAAAAAAAAAAGAGGGAGAGGGAAGAGACTCTGTAATTAACAAGAGCTACTGGTGTTTACCATTATTTGTTTATTGCTTTTCTTTTCTTTATTGTAATTTATCTTTGTCTTTTTAGATTTTACACTTTAAAGCAAAATTGTTTTCCCCTGCTTAGAAAATACACCACTGTAATGTAAATGAGTTTCAATAAAATGCAGACTGTACACCTCCCCCTATCCTTTTAATGTGAAAGGTTAATACTCAAACTTCAAACATACAGTTGAACATTTACAAAATCATTACCAAAATTGTATCAGGCTATTCTCATGTCTTGTGGAAAGCTTGGTGGTTATTATGTATGAAGCTCAGACTTTATGCGGAAGACACACCACAGTGTGTTGCAGGTATATAATGTTTTGCATCTGAAGTCATTGGCACTACTAGAACATCACTGGAGCCTAAAAGACAAGTTCCTTCTGAAATCTAGTATTCTTCATTTTTCATATGTGCATGTGCTCAATTTTCCTCTGGAAAGGCACAGACCTTGAGGTTCACATCAATCACAGATTTTGCAGAGTGATTCAAATTTGCTCTGTGCCTATCAATCACTGTGGAAGTACCACTGGGCAGGAGTGATGCAACCCACTGGTCAATGAGCAGCCCCAGTTCATTAACATACTATGGTGGTTTCCTAAGAATAAATATTGGCTACCATATTGTCTGCTGCCTCAAAAGGTCTGAAATGTAGAAGTTCACCTTCTTTTACTTGCTCTTTTTCTGTGGAGGACTTCCTTCTATCCTCCAGAGCAGTTCTGTATGAGAATGCACTCTTGAGTATTGCACTTAGGAACAAAAAATATATCAGCCTGATTTCATGACAGCAATATTCTAGGTGTTCCACTTTCACTTGCAGTAGCAATAAACTAGGTTAAGGAAAAAGTTGACCGACCATTTTGCCTTGGAAAATGCCTTTCTTTCAAATTAATGTATCTAATTATGTTTATTTTCCCAAAGAATAGAGAAAAAAAACCCAGCAAAACAATAAGGGGGGAGGGGAGGAGTGAGTATCTTCATAATGCTGCAGTATTTTCTTTTAAGTACAATTTTTTAATTTTTCTTTTTGAAATTACTTTTGATTTTAAATGAGAATATAAAATGTGGGGGAAAAAAGCCAAATTCCTGTCAGAATTTGCTTTGAGAGAGAACTCTGCAATGTTTGGAGCTTTAATCCTTGTCAGGATGTATCTACCTTTTGAAAACTTGAAATCCTCCCCAAATTTAATTTGAATTCTCTGTGCAGTTCTCATTAGCAATAGATAATTGCCTAAACCCACAAAAGGCTCAGAAGGAATCATAGTATTTACTAATTGCATCTCAGACACTTTTCCCCCTCTAGTTGGCAATGACAGAGCTGTTTCCCCTTCATCTGTAACTTTTCTTCCTCTGACCAGCTCCTTTACCTGCTGCCTGTATTCATGTTTTAAAAACTATTCCTGTAAATTGCTGAGACTAAGACAACAAAGGTAAAAAAAAAAAAAAAAAAAAAGGCAGTAAATATAAGAACCAACCACGGAAAGGGAACATAAAGGAAAATGTTGCCATGTATCTAAGAATTGTCAGTGCAGGTTTAAAGCACATTGAAACCAATTTAGATTTTGCATTGTTTTTGCAATTTAAAGTTTCATTCTTCATTTACATCAATGTACCAGAGAGAAGAATCTATTCCAGTCTTTATCTGTCTCCTAATAATGACTAGCTAAGAGGGCCTTTGAGGGCTTATCTTACCTCCTGCAATGCCTTATATTTGATGCTTCAGAGATCGTGAAATTATTAAAAATTCAGCCAGGTCTGTTGACTGAATGGCACCCTCTGGCAAGCTGACTAAAGTACTAGGGAAGTATATTATTAATTTTAAATGAACCAGCAATTAATTTAATGTGTAGAACCCTTTTAGTACTGTGAGATACCCTAGAGGCTGGACAGATAGTTTTCCCACAGACCTTCCTAATTTCTAGTATTTTAGTTAAGTCACTGTAACACCTCTTTTTAGGCGAAACAGCACTCTGTCTTCCCATAAACTTGACTGTAGGTGTCCATAGCTATCCTCTTTTGGACACATCAGCAAAGATTTAGAAGGTTTCCCATCAAGCACAGGAACCATTCATGGTGACTAGGCTGACTAGCTGGGTTGAACTGCTTGATCTCTTTCATGATATTCAATCTCAATGAATTTACTTCTCAGCAGGAGTCCTCTAATTCCAGTGTAGATAGACTGCAACAAACTTCCAGAGGAGAAAGTAATATACTGACTTCTAAAAACAGTATTGATGTCTAAAATCTCATAACTGCAAGGCATTTAGCAGTGTTTGAACAATGAGATTGCTTAATCGACTGATCATACTGAAACGTGTATTTCTATAGATCTCTCATTCACATTTCAACTTTAGCAACAGTAAAGTCAGTTGACTTTCTCTCATGCAAACCTCATTTAAGAGTCTAATCCAATGACCACTGCATTCTATTAGGAATTTTTTGTTTCCCAGATCTTCTTGTTTTTCAGTAAATAAAATCCCAAAACAAACCCAAACAAAAAATCTGTGCTAAAGGATGAAAGTCTAATTGCATTTATAAAGTGTGCACACTTAATGTATCAAATCCGGTGTAAAGAGGCATTCTCTCTGTAGATTTGAAGAGCCTGGCCAACACACAGTGTATAAATAGTAGAATCTGTCCTGTATTGTTTCATCTTGGTGAGCTCTTTGAATGGCTCAGTATTTTCTTGAGAGAGTAAGAAAATAAAACTAAAACTAAATGTATTTGCATAAGTTCTGAGAGTTTGTCAACTCTGCAATTGGAAACACATTTATACCATGCTCCAAGGGAAGTTTGTTTTTTTACAGGTGCCGTTTTTCATAGTCTATGCTGACTAATATTTTTTTTCTTTTTAATGTGAACCTCTTGCCCAAACAGCTCTTGAGTCCCTATTTAATTAAAAGAGAGACACTCTTAGGACATCATACAAAATTGCCAGCAATGTATTGTCACTAAAATGATCCAGCGTTAATCATGCTGTCTTTGTCTTGGGGTCATTCGAATCAAAAAATAATGAGAAGAAAGGTGAGAGTTGTGGTTTTAGTGGCCCTTCAGTGCTGTAGCAAATTGCAGTCTGGCATGTTTCAGACTCACAGGTCACATCCCTTCTTTAAAAGTGTCCTCATCACTGCCATTTTGTGAAATGTCTGAATGTCTTCGCACAGATTGCAGTGCTTTGCTGGAATCATTAATTCCTTGAAGAATAGTCAATGATAAATTTCTGCATTTGATGTGGGAAAGGATGAAGGAGAGGGAAGGAGTGAAGGAAATGGGGGAAGGATGTTTAGCTCTGAGAAGATACATAAATTATGCCTGGGTATTGGTTCATATCCTTTATATCTTGAGGATGTCATCCTACATCAACACAAAGGCTTGTTTACAGCAATTTTCAGTGAAGCATGGCTGTCTTTAAACAGATTGCTGAAGCCAAGAAGTAGTTTGGAAACTGGAATAAGACCAGTGCAAGGAAAGGACTGGCTTCGTGTACTGATAAGGCTTCTTGTCTTATGGCCATGAAAGCCATGTTAGTGTTCCACAGTAAACTTCAGTGACCTCAGCTTTGCAGTTTGCTGGAGGAGAAGCTAAATGGGAAGTCCTTGACGCAGGACTGAGTGACTGGCATGACAGCTCCTCCTCCTCAAAACCCTGTAGGCTAATGTATCAAACCCCTGAAGCTCAGGCTGCCCTAGGAAGAAGAGCAAAGTCCCTCCAGCATGGATAGACTTGTACTGAGCTAACAACCTGTGCCTTGCACAGAAACAGATAAATGAGACTCAGTGTCTAGTGGTACTATGTAGGTGTATTCCTGTGAATTCTCTAGCTTATTAATCTATCTTTACAACAATTAGCAATGCCTTTGCAGCTCAGCCTAATTCAAAAAAAGCGGTAGTTTTGCATGTCTTTCCAAGCTCAGCAGCAAAAACTGCTTCTGTCATGACCTCCCCTTTAGCCTTTGCTTCACCCAAAACCCTTTGGGTATCTCACTGTTTCATTCTGCAGCACCCCAATCTCTTGGGATATGGTGCAGGGAGCCATGAGTTAGCTGGGCACAGAGCAAGCCCAAGCTGATTCATATAGATCATGTGTGGCCCTTTCTATGAGTGACTGATTTTATGTAATGGCTTTCAAATGCAATAATTGCAGGTACCACTTCTGTTTACCTGCTGCAACGGTCTCTGATTCTTCCCAGGTGTCCTTGCAAAGCAGAAAGCAGGAATTAACTGGTGAAGCTTCTCATAGAGCACTTTTCCCAGGACAGCTGTTGAATGCACAAGTGATTTTTCATGAAAAGCTGCTTGTTTTTCTTTTGCTGTAGAAATGCTGAGACTGTGAACTGCAGATTCTTGTATCTCTGTTGATTCTAAGTGCAGAGAGCTGGTTAGTATGAGGTACTGAGTCTGCTACAACACAACTAAAAATATGTTTTCCCATGAGAGCAATATCTGGAGGGGAACACTCATTATCTGACTAGGAGCTGAAGGGCAAGTGACCCTTGGCAAGAACAGGGGAAACAGGGGGAACTTTTCTGAGATGGACAGTCTGGTAAGACACGTTTCACTCTAAGAAGAAAAGTTTATGCCCAATTTTATATGGATATGTGGCATTTTTTTTAATAGCCTGCCTATGAATACAGACCTTATACTTCCTTGTTTGCATCTTATTTTCTGCATTGTTTTTGAATAAGAAATATTCTTGTAGTTAAAAGTTTAACCCCTGACAAATAAACAAGAGCCATTAAATCTTGCTGTCTTTATTTTAAAATACTTTCAGAAAAATAAGAGGCATCTCTCCTTACAGCTTGCTATTGCAATCTGGACAGCAAAACCTGTCTGAAATTGTAGTCCATGGTTTTCTAGAAAAATGCAGTTCCAAACAAGAGCTTAGGATTTCTATCATTCATATGAAGAGAAAGCCTTGTCCCAGATGCAGTACATATCAATCTCACTATGCATACTGAAGTGATATGTTAGACATATTCATGCTAGACAGAGAAAGGAGAAAGTGAAAGGGAGTTGTAGATCTTCAGTTATAAGTTTTAAAGCATATCCATAATTTTTCATGAATCATATTTACTACTTAAAACTGCTTCCACTACATAGCAGCACTAAGTTTTACACCTGAATATGGCCAGATATTCAGCCAGTAAATAACATAGTTTTTTTTTTTTTATTTCAAAGGAACTATGTTGATAAATACCAAAAGATTGCCTGCTTGTATACTAGAAAGCCTTTTGTCTTTATTCCTCTATGAAAAATAAGGTGTAATGTACATTTTACACAGGAATTATGCTGAACCACTAGGAGAAGTAGAGTCAGGGATGCTGAACAACTTATGCAAAGCAAAGGGTGAACTGCAATTCCAAAGCACCCTGGAATAAACATGGGAGAGAAAACTTTGTGTGGGTGCATTTCTGCACTCTCAGATGGTCTTTCAAACAAAAATATCATAATAGGGTCTTTTATGTGGGGCTGGAACACCCAGCACCTCATCCACCCTGGTGAGGGAAGAGAAAATCTGAATTCGTGTCCATATGGGAGGAAGAGAGGGTGTATTTTTTCCCTCTGCTACTGACACTGACCTGTTTGTTCTGTCCCTGACTAGATGATAAAATGATGGGCATTGAAAACTAGTGTTTTCTACTTCTCCAAGCAGCAAGATAGAATAAAAAGATGCTTCAGAATGGATTTCTTGTCATTGACCAGTAGAAACTGGAGGGAGGTGAGGAGGTGGGGAAGGCTTTGGAGTACTCAAGCAGTCATCCCCTGTCTATAAAACTGTATTTGCAAAGATGTATAAGTATGCAGACATTCATTCTATCATTCTCCATTATTTTGCCCTATAAGAAAAAGAACCTTCTAGAGTGCCTCCCTTGTTAGGCAGAGCTACTACTGCCATGTCAATCCAAGGCCTGGGGCTCTGTGCATATACAGGGGGCTGATAGAAGACTACTTCACATTTTAGGGGTGAGGTACGGTATTATCTTGTAACTTAACCTTGCTAGAGGGACTGAAGTCTATAATTACCCCAGTGAACCACACAGGCGTTTGGGGGTCCTGGCTCTTTACAACGCTGGATCTCTTTCTACAAGCATGGATTTTGCTGTATTTTCTGGGTCAGTTTTAGGTGTTGAACCACTGGTGTTTTCTCAGGCATTCTTTCATAAAACCCAGGAAACTACATGGCCCCTGGCCAGCCTTTGTGAGTCTCAAATTAATTCATGCAACGGAGGAAGGTAGGAGAAATAATAGGGTAGAAAAGAGTGATGTGGGCACTGCCTTTGGCAAAAACATTTCCAGTAGTTTTGATGTGCATTTTCTTCAACAGGACTGATTTTTCTCTTGCTGAATTTATTCTATTGTTGTAGTTCTTTCAAATTAAAAGAGAAAAAAAAATCCTGAAGCCTTTGATTAATATCTGATTTTATTTGAGCTTTGTCAGTGATGGATGCATTTAAATATTCCTGTCAGTGTTAGCAAGAGTGAGCTATTTCTATTAGGAGAACAGCATGCAGCTTTCTAAGGAAACACAAACTTTACATCTTGAGTTTCGAAGCTTCTGAACCAGCAGTAAGACTAAACATGAAAGTTTCCATCAGCTGAGAACTATAAAATGAAGTAAAAGCAGAAAGAAAAAGTTCAACCACTGACAAACTGAGATCGTATACATTGGGGTTATTACAATAACCTTCCCCCACTTAATGTTGCTACTTCTTTTCTTTCGTGATAGAAAAAAAAAAGACTAAACCTAAACCACGGGCAGAACCTTGGAGAGGTAGATTCTTGGATATAGCTCTTTAATACTTATGTATTGTAGACTGGACCCCAGATCTAAAGGTAGGGAAAATTGAAACATTTTTTTCCGAAGGCAAAGTCTTTGATAAAAACTGATGTCAACTGAGTTACACTAGCGAACTCAACCTGAAGACCTGGCTTAAGGCTTCATTGAACATTTAAAAATATTTCTTTCTTACTAAAGTAGGTTTTCTTTTCCTCTGTTGTTTCTCCCTCTTCGTCCCCCGCCCCAGTACTTTTTCTAAGCATCACAGGAGTTGCTCACCATAAATACAAATCAACTGTTTGCCCATTCCCAATTTACTCATAAACACACCAGGACAGCAAGTTAATTGCAAGAGTTCCCTGTGGAGAATGGTGAACTTAAATATGCCTGGTGTATGTTCTTTAGACAACAGAGTGAAGAATAGTACAAGTCCTGAAGAAAGGCACAAAAGCAGATATGGGAACAAAAAAGGATATAAAAAAAATCCTCCCTGTCATGGGCCAATTGACTTTGTAAATAATTGCCTTGTCCCCTTGGGAAGCTAAGGGGTAGGAAGGAATTTGAAGACTGCTTATTGCTTTAGGGAAGAATCCACAGAGGGACTCTCGTATTTTAGTACTTTGTAGTGGAAACCACAGTCACATAGAGGTGACTCATAAATGGTCTTTATCTCCTAAAATGCCATGCCAGGCTCCCAGATCCAAAATCTATATTCTCATAAATGATTGCAGCTGCTCCGGTCTTGGAGGTATCTAAAGAACATAGAAATCAAAATTCCTGCCAGTAAAACTCACATTTGATCTGCAGCCTGTGCATAAGTGCTTCTGTCTTGACATCACTGAGTGGCCTGGCACTTTTCTCAGGCCTGTTTACCTGGTTAATATCTGAAGCACAGGGCTTTGATTTCACAGATGCTCTCAAAAACAGGCGGTACATAAAACATGGCTAACAGAAGAGGAACAGCATGTCCTTCTTAGCCAACAGCATGCCAAGTAGCATAGTCTCTGTAAATGCCAAAGACCAAAGTTTAGATTCTCCCACTGCCTGAGGGGATTTGAACACAGCAGAATAATCCTGCTGGTAGCAGTGTGATGCTATAGAAGCAAAACTCTCAATCTGTCCTACCAATGCACTTCAGCAGGGTATGGAGCAATAACTTAGTTGATCTAGTCAATACCAGCCTTAGTGATGGGGGCACTCAGCACAAGGGGAAAAGCTCTTTTCCAGTTTCTGCCCTGGGGACTTTTATATTAAGCACTTAGTACAGCAAGGCCCGGTAAGTCACAACTTCTTTTGCTGTCCATTTTCCGTTTGTTAAATATGCAGTTATTCCACACAGGGAAGAAGTCTCCCTCTTACATTCTCGTACACATCAAGTGTTCTATGTTCTAGCAGATAGAGCACTGTGGAGGAAATGAGTGGTCAAATCTCTTTGGCCAGAGGATGGACGTCATCTCCATCCTTTATTTTCTGTACACCAGCTATGGAGCAGCTGGGATACAGTAATATTTGAATCCTAAATTAAGCTCAGCATGTGAGATAGGTGAATCTTACAGTATATGTGAGTAGCATATGCTGAGTGTCGTGATGATTTCAATGTATTTGAGGTGTGTCTTTCTGCAGACACCTGCAAGTCTACATTAATAATGAATTAGATAGTTTTGAACTGTAGCTATCTAGTGATAGCTGTAAAATAGATTACTATTTTTCCTGGTTTCTTTGAAAGCCTAAAGTGATGCTTGACAGCAGGTATCATTTCATGTATCTCTCTTTTTCTGTATCTCAGTTTTTAAGCTGTACCCGAATTGTTGGCGTAACAGGACTTACATCTTCTTCATACAATGCCAAGATATGAAGTAATGAGCACTGACTCTCTCACTGTTATCAAAGCAGTAGGAGCTGGGTCTTCATTTTGTTAGGGAACAGTCTAGTAAGGGAATAGCCACCTATGCTGATTATTGGTAGAGTGTGTTAGCTGTTATCAAAGCCCTAATGGCACAACCTATCAATAGAAAAGATACGAGGAAGTAGCAATGCAACTAACTAGTCAGTTTGTAACAAATCAAGGGTTTGCTTTAAGCCAGCTATAAAAATGTCTGTATCTTTTTAGAAAAACCTTTTGGGTCTGTGTTTGCATGATTGCCTCCACAAGCACAGGGGTGCAACACCTAAGATATTACATAAGGCTTCATCATGTACTCATCAGTCTGTAGCATCAAATATCAAGAGGCTTTCAATAAAACTACTAAAGTTGATAACACACTATGCCAAAAAATCTTCTCTTTCTTATGCATTTTGTGGTTTCCTGTCTGCTGCCCTTTGCGTTTCATCAGAATCAGGGCATCACAGCACTAACTTACTCCCTGACTCCAACTACTGAGATTCTGAGTTACAGAGCCATAAGGGAATCATCTTTACCTCATTTATGCAGGACAGCCCTCAGTGAATAATGACCTGCTGCTTTCAGCCCTGTGCGACAAAAGAGCTGCTCTGGGGACTGCTGCTCAGACTGTTCTAAGAGCAGACACTGCCTGCCCCAGTGTACCTCTTCCAGGAATATCAGTGGCATGAGGACTTTTATGATAAGGTGGGAATCAAGTGGGCACTACAGGTTGGTGGAGAGATTTAGATGCTGAAATTATTAAAGGATGCTGTAGATCTTCTTTTCCATGGAAAGTGACACTTCTGTGGCGCATCAGGGCTCCATGAAGACAGGCAGACTTACCTCAGGGGGACTGGTAATAAGACAGTAATAAGACAGAGGCACCTAAGATATATAGAGCATTGCATCACAGAGTACATTTCACCTCTTCTATTGACCATGATCTAATCTAGCATTTTTAACTCAACTTCATATGTTATGCAAGGAGCACTTTTTAAAAAAGAAATTGTACTGGCCACTTGCAGATTTTCTTGGTGTTTTTCTTTGTTCAGGATTTTAGTAGACTCTGAAATTATCAAGAGGAGTCAATGTTGTTCTGCAACTGCTATGATTGCCCATTCAGAGTACCCATTTTTCCCCCACACACTTTTATTCCATGTCTAAATATGAATTTACATGACAAATTGTAACGGTGCACTGCAAGCTGTTATAGCCTGTTGGGTAAATGATTAACATTTCAAGTATATTGGTAATTTAATTTCTAAATACTTACTCAAAGGACGGTAAATGCTCTATTCTAATTTATCTTGTATTTAATCCAATTTTTGTAACATTTATTAATTCCTTTTATTCCTGATTCAGAAGTATAACATGCCAATTAGAAACAGATTAAAAAGCCTATTTACTCCAAACCATTGCATGCCATCAAGTAAATAAAACTGAAAAAAAATCCCTGATTATGCATAGTGTAATAAGCATGCTTACAATTATGTATTTTTGTAGTAGACCATAATATTTAGTACATTCTCAGCTGGATTCATCACTCATTGACTTCAACTCTGTATTTGCATCATTTTATGCAACACAAAAACTTTCTCAGGTGTTTCTACTTTAGTTTTCCACAAGCTTTCTAACAAAACAGAGCAACTATAATTTGTGGTACCAGACTATTTGTAAGAAAGTATGTTGAACAATGACTTCCAGCTCCTCTAGCAAGAAACTTTCTCACTATAGTGACATGGACTTTTTCACATATTCCATTCAGATTAAGAACTCTCAGCATATTAAATGATACAGGTTTCTTATTTTTTATAACATCTGTAAACTGTATCACTAGTCAGATTTCCATATATATATATATATATACACACACATATATATATATATATTATTTATTTATTTTTTAACTTACAAAAGAGGGATAAATTGTACTTTGGTTTCATCAGTGAACAGTACCAGAAGACAGAGGTCTTTAAGCCACCTTTGTATTCTGGCAAACCAACAGCTGGAAAAGGATGACTCTTGTTCTATTGTTAACTTGCAGCAGGTCCAGCGAATTTCCACATGGCTGGGAATGGTCTTATTCTAACTTCCAACAGTCAAATTCCAGTAAGTTCCAGGCATCTCTATCTCAACACCCAGGAATGCATGTTCTGCTAAGATCTAGAGAACTTGTGGTAATTCTGCTTATCATGACTCCATGATTATGACTCCATTTTCTTCTGGTTAGGAGAAGATATAGCTGCAGCCTTTCCTTTCCCCACAGGACAGAGGCTGTTGGCAAATGCTGCCTTTCTCATGGTAAAGCATGGAAACTAAGGCAAATGTACTCTGTCACAGGATTGTATTGCATACTAGGGCTCATATTGAGAAAAAAAAGAACTTGCACGCTTGTAGAACAGGTCTGATCCTCTCTGGTGAGGGTAAGGAGCATGCTTAGATAAACAATTTTGACTGCTAAGAGCAGTAACCAAGAAGGCAAAAAGGAACCTCTAGGCTTTTGACCAGATATATCAGAGGCTTCTCTCATGACTCCACACAATTATCTAGCCAGCTCACATCTTCTGCTATGACACACCATAAGATAGCAACAAAATGGAAACGTGCATTTTTATGATAATGCAGGAGTATGAAATAATGTTGGCTGCCAGAAGCATTGGACAATCCTGTGACCTAAATCAACTCAACCAGAATCCATTAAATGATTTAATTTTTGTCCATCCAGCTATTGATTGTACTTACAGTGCAAGAACAGCAGTGACAGCAGCAGATCTGAGAATCTGAACAGAATTATTAAAAGACACTGCTTGGCAAAGTGAGTGGATGTCTGATAGGAAGGACTTAAAACAATAAATCTTTGACAGCGCTGATTCAGTCTTTGTCAAGTGTCTAAATGATTGCTAGAGACTTTTAATGTCAAAACATCAGATTGTGCAGGTGCCTGAAAATAAGCATGCATTGTAATACTGGTGTCTTTTATTTCTTCACGGCAGTAAAGAAATGCTTTCAGGTGTTACAAAAGAGGATGTGTGATATGAAAAATGAGGATAAGACAGACTACTGCTGAAAGTGGAATGCTAATGTGTTGTTACAGGAATGATGATCTAGTCACTGCGAATTTTTGGTGCAGTGGGTTTCTATACCCAGTTACATGGCTTATTTATCTCTCTAACACGTGACCTACAGCCTACTAGCCCCTGAAGCTGCTTCCTAAAGGGGCAGAAATCTCCTTGCTGGAGTATGGGGCCTGAAAGGTGCATATATTTAGCGGTGGATGACTTCACTTTTGCCGACTTCCTGGAGCACGAGGGCATGAGAGAGTGAGTTTGCCCCCTCCTGGTTTGCCGGTGGCATCATAGGGTTTTCCGATACTGTTCAACTACCTGTAAGTAAAGCCTGCGGGTAGGCAGAAGCACTGAGGTGAATAAAGCACATACTTGTGCCTAATTTCAGTCTAGACATGTAGGTAAGTAAGTTAATGTGGCTGCCTTCATGATTCAGAGGAGAGGTGAAGAGTGAAGAGGGATAGGTAGAAACTCTGAATTGATCAGAGTTGCTGTGTGTGGCCAGTGTAGCTCAACTGGCACAAAGCAAAGCTGAAATACCCTGGTGAAAGAAATCTTTAACTGCACACAGGGAAGGGGTTATCAGAAAACAGAGCATTTAGTCATGGCCCTGAGGGCACCACAACACTGGCTGCTGGCCCTGACTTGCCTGCAGGGTGCTACTCCCAGATCTGTGGTCCAGGAGCCCCAGTTTTGCCCAGCCTTGGGTCGCTTGTCCTGATCGTCATACCCAGGTGAACAGGCAGTGCACGGGGGTGCCCTGGCAGGAACAGTGCTGCCTGTGCTGTGGTCGCCCTCAGCTCCTTGCTCATCCTTTCCTGAGGAGCAGAACTGCTACTGCTGCTCCCTGGCATATTTGCTGGAGCAGTCTCACCCTCAAACAGCAGCACAACTTTCACACGGGTGATATACCAAATCTGGCTGGTACAGTCTGTGGGGAAGAGTAGCTTAAGGCTGTATGAACCTGACTTTCTAAGCATGCAGTCAACTGTGTCAAAACTTGCTGCAGCACTATTGGATCCCAAGAGCTCAGGTGCCTATAAGGTACTCAGGAATACCTTCCACTAGGAAAGGTTGTTTAAAGCCCTATCCAGCCTAGCCTTGGAAATATTGCAAAACAGGCTTCCAAAAGACAGATGAGAAGTTAGCTGAAAGCTGATTTCCAGCTATTTTTTAGAATATAAACAGGGGAATAAAAACAATCATGTTGCTGTACAAAATGCCTTTGTCCTCAATACTCTGTGCCAATGCAATAAGAAATATGTACTGCAGTGTCTTGAGATACTGGATACTAGGTATCAATGAATTTCAGTGCAGGCTTACATGAAGAGCAGTGCTAGAAGTGGCCTGAGATTGAGAAATGGGAGTGGGGAAGACCAAAAAGGCATGGGGCAAGAGAGGGAAGTAATTTGGGAAAGGGCAAGAGAAACCTAGTTTTCCAAAGAGGCTCTTCGTCAAGCTAAGGAAGACAGAATAATAAGAGTGAAGTATAGTGAATACCAGTAGTAAAATTAACAGGATCCTTTATGAGCATACTTGGACTTTCCCCTGTGACAGTTTTCACTGCTCCTTAGACAGACTGAAGAACACAGGGCTGTCTGTTTCTGTGGGACCATAGAGGGTCTGCTTACATCCTGATTTACTACAAGCATTTGGGAGAAATTGCCAGCTGCATTCCTTAGAGACAGAGGAGAGGAAAAGGGCAAAGAGACAAAGGCAAATTCACAGCTGACAGTGTCTCCCTCTGGTCATCAGTTAGTAGCCATGCCAATGCAGTCTTGATTGAGTGTTAATTGTCAGTCCTTAAAGGCTCTTTTGTGGTAGTGGGAAAACCACAAGACAGACCTCTCTCTCTTCCCTTACATGCCGTAGTAGCAAAGGTAGAGGAAAGAGCGTGTTCTTAATTTTTTTGATCCCTTTTACCACATTCCAGAAGCCATTAACATAAGAAGTGTAGACCCTTCCTTTCATACCAGACCTGTTGCACCATTCGGCTGCAGTAAGAATCATCTCTCTTGATCCTTGCTAGATTCAAAGGCTGCAAATACAGGCTGATATCTCTTTTCTACAAAAAGGAAGTCCCATGTGGTTAGAGTATATTTTAGAATACAACCCATAGTTACAGCACTAATGGCTATCTGTTTGAAGCAATGTTGTTTTTTTTTCAAAAGGCTTGTGAAAGGTTTTGCACTGCATTTAGAATGCACAGTTGCAATGTAAAACGCTGCTCGCGCTTATCATTATTCTTCTTTGTAAGTGTGACCTTACAATTTTCAATATGGAAAGAATGCTTCACCAAAACTTGTGGCTTGCATTTTGCCTAACATCTTCTTGCCAAATTTCATAAGACATATTTGTGTTAAAAAATAAAAACCTAAAAAATTAAATGTCATGATCACTCCAAGTGATCACTCCATAGTACTGATAAATTACCTTAATAACAATTTGTTTAAGCAAATACGCAGGAAACAAAAACCTGTCTCTTGGAGTAAGTTCTTCACTCAGATGTTTTATTATCCACCCACTCCACTGTACATATAAGCCTTGCTGAATAGCCACATCTGGCTCTTGTTGCAGTTGAACAGCTGTAGCAGTGTGTAAGGCTGAACACAGGTACCACAGTTTCTGCTGAAATCCAGGTAGTTAGACTAAGGGGAAGAAAACCTTCTTTCATGTTACAACACATAAAAGAAAAATCATTGTTAGAGCAGAAAACAATAATGAAAATGAGAATTAAGACTGTGTTTAAAATGCAGGATTTAATATTTCTATGAGTTATTACTGAAAATCCTGATAAAACAAATAGCAAGATTTAGTTCTTACTATCTGCAGTATTCATGCTTGTTCAGATGCTAAAGTGGAGCTGTGCCTATTGAAAATTGTTCCTTTTGTGCTCTGAAATCCAATGAGATAAACTCTGTGACAAAGAATAATATATGAATGTATATTTTCTTCCATTGTTAGGGGGCTTCAAAACAGCAAATGCTGCACTGCCTAGTCTTGAAATTCTTGTTTTAATGAAAGCTGTCCTGCCCTCTTAAAAGTGTGCTTTTGTTAAAAGTAAAGAAGAAAATAGCAGTCATAAACTTATATGTATATATAAACACACATACACATATGCACATATATTTGTATGTAAGTTAACTATAGATTTAGTTATCTATATGGGGAGCATTGGCTGTAATGGCAGACGTACAATTTTATTCCTTTCCAACCTTAGTTTTTTATTCTACAGAAATTCCACTAGCATGATGATGAGTGCCATCTCTGTTCTTTGCAAGATAAAATCTCACCATTTTATGGTGCTGAGTTCCTGGATGGCAATTGCCTACGATTTAGAGGAAATAAGCAAGTTACCAAACTTACTGTTTAAAATGTTGTAGCTATTGTGCAGTTCCTGTCTCAGATGTAGCAAGCACAACAAATAGGCTACGATATGTTATGTGGAAAGGTTGATGGAGAAAAGGTGAAGTCGTCTTGGTCCCGATCTGTAAAAACTGCATGTCTTGATAGAATGATCTTCTATGTATACCACCAACATGTGGAAAAAAGGATGTCATGCTCTTGTAGCACATACATACCTGGCACCTAGGATGACATTTGTGGCCAAAAGCTAATAAAAGAAATCATTTACTAAAGGAATCATAACACATTTTTCTGTCAAATATCACTTTAACACTTAGAAACACAGATGGCATTTCCAGGTCGGATGGAAGGTCCCTCCGGTCTCGTTACTCAGCAAAACCTCAAAAACCAGTGAAGGAAAAGTTCTTGCTTCTGGAGGAGTTATTCCTTGATTCTTTAACACCTTTTGTCCCTAGATGTATTTGCTCCTATTCCTTCCAAAATCATCTTTTTGTGCTTGCTTCAGCTGCTTACCGAAAGTAGACCCATTTGCACCCTGTGGATGAGACTGACAGGGGACAGCCTGAGCTAACATGTGCCCTTGGGGGCAAAGGTGGTTGGGGTCTCTTTCAGCATGACAGGCTCTAGGAGCCCGACTATGGCCAGTAGATCTGATGCCGATTGGCATTTTCAAATAGATTGTCGAAAGGCAATGACATCATCAGCAAAGTGGGCATGTTCATGGGTGATGGCTGGAGGGGAAGATATCTCGGCCTTGCAGATGCTCCAGTCTCTTCTGTTTCACCTGACTGGAATTGCAAGCATTGTCAGTATCTCTGGGAAAATGTAATTCCTCCCAGAGTCTCAGTTTATTCTTGGTCTCCAGTGATCTCTTTTAGCAATAATTTCCACAGTTTATTTATGTACTTCTACATCCGTTATATACTCATGGTGTGTTTCTGATCTTGTCACTCAACTCAATGACCTATCATGTCATTCAATTATCACTTGGTTCCTTTTTTAAGGAGAATAAATAAGAGCTGTTCTTTCTTTGTTCCTACTATTATTTTTTATACACTTCTCTAGTCCCTTCTGTAAAACTTATTCCAGTCTGTTGAATTCAGTGCCAGACTCCTAACAATGTAAATTATGTGATCTTTAAGGAAAGACTCAGTAGTGGATATTGTGAATAAAGGCTGCACATCAACCTAAGACACCCATGACAGTTTTTGTAAAGCTAAGTAGGAACACTAAGGATGTGTAATATGTTTCTCCTCCATTTTTCTTTTCCACCTCCAACAAGAACAACTTGGGAAAGAGCAAGATTCATTGAACAGCCAAAAGCACCAACATTGTTGCAGCTCAGGATATCACCTGCTGCCTGGGAAATTCTCTCTGAAAGAAGTTTCCTTTCTGAATCACTAGTAGGGAAGAAGCCAAAGTGATAGAATTTAGCACTAATGTTTAACTAAAGGATCTCTCCATGCTCAAATGGTGAGAAATGCCAGTATTTATGTCCTTATTATATCAGCATGAAATTAATATACTAACTGAAAACTGATGTTTTGTCCAAAAAAATCCCCAAACTCTGGATGGACTTTGGTTTCAAAATCATAAGAGAGCTTTATGCCTTGCTTTGCCCCTGGTCTGGCTAGCTTCTTATACTCAGTCATTTCACTTCTCTGTATCTCATTTCCTTAGCCTATGCTTGTCACACTGACAGTGTGTTCTGTGGCAAGATGAGGTTGCTTTCACTTTTGTGCATACGTAAAGTCAAAGCTTGACATTGGGCAGTACAGTAGAACAGCGTATATACTGTCTGAGTATTCTAAAGAATCCTAAATCTTCGGGAGCTGAGCTTTCCTGTTAGGAAACCACAAAGTTTGATTAGGACTATCTAAACATTTTGAGGTTGTTTTCTTCTGTGTTCCAAGACTTTAGGATGTATTTGTTCTCTCCTCCAGACTGATGAATATTGGAAAAAAACTTACAAAAATATGGGATACCCACAGATTTAATTGTTAAGGATGTAACATAAACCTCAAGTATTACAATAAAATTGTGGGAGTTGCAAACACTGCATACAAATAAAATCATACTGAACAGTAGGCATTCAGAGTCATGGCATTAAGGGAACAATCATGAACAAGCACATGCTGACTTTCCAAAGGGTTCACCAACACTTAAATATATCACAAAGAAGGGATGATGATTACCTAGTTAAAGTTTTCACAGTGTTTTGAAAAAAAGTGCTAAATAACTTTTAATCTTTATTATTTTATTATGAAATTCCTCGAATGTCCTCTAGTTTGGGACTTCAAATTCAGGCCAGTTTCAGTGAAAGGTTTATGTACCTTTCAAATGCTATTAGGTAATTCACAGTTAGCAAATAATAGAAAACATTGTTAAGAATTTTCTGTGTATCCTATTGCAACTAAATCACAGGAATTGTGGTTTGCAAGATATTTAGGTTGTAGTGTGTGTGTGTGTGTGTGTTGATTGCACTCAAGCAAGTTAAAACTTTCATATTTCTCATTAATTTGAAATTTCAGCAGATAAGTTTTGGAAACAGAAAAAAAAATAATGAAAATAAAATATGTTCCCTGGGGCCTTAGAATTGCTTAAAAAAGAGACATCCTTGCAAATTCTGCCTCTGATGGCAAGTTCTTCCAACAGCTGCTGGGATCTCTGGATATGGGACATCACAGCCTTGCTGAGAGCACTGCTCCAAGCCAGGGACTCAGATTCTCTATGCTCCCTTTGACTCACTGAGTCCTCGTGTAGACTAATACTATTCTTGGGAAAAAAAAGAAAAATAAAAAATTAAGAATTCGGGTACCTCGTCTCTCATCCCATTGCAAAAAGGAAAAAAAAGATAAATTAGAGTGATGAAAAGCCTCTGTCAGCTAAAATATCTGAGTTCTGTAGACTCTGAGGTCAGAAGATACCATTCAAAGGATCTAGTCTGACCTCTTGCATAACATAAGGCAAAACTCCAAAAGTAATTCCTGCATTAGGCCTATTATTTCTGCTTGAATGGCATGCTTTTCATTCTCATTAGTAGTGTCTCTTCCTAATTATAAGAAATGCTTTTATATAAAAATGTTGTCTATATAAGCTGTAAATATTCAGAATTTAGAGGGATACAAAATATGAAGCTGTCTTTGAGCAGTATTAGTCTAACCTTTCTTTGCGATGTTGTCTGACATTCTCTGGACTCTTTTCTACAGTGTAATACTTTTTATTCAATGAATAACATTCTTTTTTTTTTTTCATTTTTCCAAGCTGTCTGGATTCATCTAGGGTATTTTGTTTGATTGCTATTTTTGGTTAGTTGTTTTTTGTTTGCACTTTTGGTTTTTAATATGTACATGTATGTTTGTATTATTTATTAGCTGTTCCTCTTTTCCTTAACTTTTAAAATGATCTTTTGCCTTATAATAAAACTCACCTGGGACAACGAGCCAAACTCAGAGCTCTTTTACTTAAAAAGAGAAGAAGAGCTCAGCATTTACTCTCTAGGCAGATTTCCTGGAGCTGGTCCAGCTCTAGCTTAAATTATCTTCATGAGGCTGTTAGCAGTTGCACTGTTGCATTATGCATGATCCCTGACTGCTCCTAGTATGAACAAACCACACAGTGTTTGGTTAGTGGTTTTCAATTTTATGCTAAGCTGTGCAATTTGTTGGTGTTATTTGGGTTAATATGCTATTATTTTGCATATTTATTACTTTTCCATTACATTTTTATTAATAATGATGTCATGTTTGGTAGCAAGGATCAATAAGGCTTCTAGTGTGTAATGTTTACATAATTATATTATTACAGTATAATAAGTCTCTTAGGCAACTCTCTGCATTGGAATCACTGTGTAGATGCGTCTTTCAGGTAATTGCATGCCTACAGTGGCTGCTTGAATAGCAATGATACACTGTGCTGAGATGAAATCTAGCCCACATCTACTGTACCAGAACAGGCAATCCATCTTCAGTGCTTGTATCAGAAAACAAATTGTGATGCATTACATCCATTTCCACTTCTACTTCCACTGGCTGGATTTTTTTTACCTATTATGTTGCTTTTGCACTTCCACAAGTGGTATTTTCTTTAGCATAACTCTGAAGAACACTTCTGCACTCTCTGCTGCAGTAATCCTAGAGAGATATATTGAGCTTGCGGATGTGTGCAGCAGCTCTTGGAGAAGAAATATTGGGTTCTTCCTTATAAAATTTCCCTTTCTACTCCACAGATGCTTTATTTACTTTCCTTTTCACTGGCAGAAGGTTTCTTTAGTTGGTGCTATACCCTAAAAGGCAACAGCAATACCATGAAGAAAATAAATGTTGCTCCTGTTAGTGAGTAAACTGCTTTCCTGATCCTTTCCCACGCCAGAAGGCTCATCAGTGACCCTGACCTCGTGGTTGAAGTTAAGGGAGTACACACCAGCAGCTGGCAGTTATGACCAAAACCCTTTGGGTTTGCTTGCTAATCTCCCACTATGCTGCTTCCTCTCATTAATAATAGTGATCACTGTAGTGGGAATTAGTATCACTGACTAATTATATAGAGCTAGATTGCGTCCTGTTAATTCCTTAATGGGTGCAAGAAGCACTCCCTCTTGGCTGTTCATCTGCCTGTGTGTGCATGAGCATGCAAAAGTGCAGTGGTGCATCAGACTGTGCAGAGACTTTTCCTGTAGTTATCTGAAGGTAGCCAGGAAAAGCCGGAGTCACTTTTTCTTCTATGGTTCTCTACTCTGTCTATTCTGCACAGCCACATCCTGACCCCACTGACCCAAACTAGAGCTTCCTGAATGAGAGTCCAGCATTATGCTCTTTCAGGTTGTGGAAGTACACACTGGTATGCTTTGACATCTGCAACAGTGTCATATCAAAAGATCACACAATGTAGAATGACTGGCATTGACAATTCAAGTGGCAGAAAGTGGCAGAATAGCACAGGAAGAAGAGCAAAGTTGTAAAACAAAGCAAACAAACAAACATTTCCCACCCTAACACTAACAAACTAAACCAATTTAATGTGGTTGAATAAAGAAAAATGAAAATAAGTTTTTTATTTAATATTGCAGAAGGAGAAAAAAGTCAATAAGGATACCATTTCGCAAAAATTCACTATTGTATTCCTTCCAAAGGCATCTTGCTGGCTCACAGCTGACTCCTGTTTTGCAAAAATGCTCTTATTTTATATTTTACCTCAAGGGAAGAAATGTTTTACAGGATGTTCTTACTCAGACCCCAAAGTGAGGGTGAAAAGCTGAAACACGGGCAACTAATCTAACCACATGACTCTCATCATTCTTTAAGCGCTTCCCTTTACTGCCCTTAAAATTTAAGATCCCGTGCCTTGCAAATTATGAGAATAAAAAATAATATTTTTTCCCCTTTATGATTGTAAGAACTTAGTACTAGCAGTTTCTAAGCTTTTCGTTGTTACCAGAAACTTCCTTTTCCCTTTCTTAATAAAAGTAGAAACTATTTATTGTTTAAGAATGACACATCATAACACAAGACTTAAAATACAACTCTGAGCAAAGCTGAGCTTAGTTTGGTGATCTGGCCCATGGCGAATAACTTGAGTCATGGACCACACAAACGCAGCTCAAAAAACCTCTACCGCAAGTGAAACTCTATCAGGAATTGTATCTATGGATGCATTGGTGCCTCCTGGAGCAATAAACTAGGCACACAAGCACATCTGCTCTTTCTCCTCTACCCTTCTTCCTCTAAAAGTCATCTTCCAATCAGAGCCATGCACCCTTGCAGCAGTACAGAAGGTGCCTGGAAGGCCTGGGTGTACATCCTTATGTAATGAATGCCAGTTCTGTGTCTGAGGTAATTTTTCAATTTTAGTTCAAAGAAAACTCACATTTACACTACGTTTTTTGACATTTGTAACTCTAAAGGGAAGACCAGAGCACAAATAGACTATTACCGCATAAGCTTTTTTATGTTACATTGGTAATGAATCAAACACCAGCAACTAATTTCTGCAAAGATTTTAAAAATGCTTGAATGTGGGCTTGCATAAAGCTGTCCATTCACATGCACAGACTCTGAGTTGGGGGTGAAATTTCAATTTTCCCTTTCATTCCTGAAAAAGACAATGCTGGTTGTAGTCAGCTACTTTCAAAATGTGTTGACATTTGCTGGTCCCCAGCCTTTAGGCTGTGCCTTTGACTCTTTCCCATGGCACTTCACAATGACACGGTTCCTTTGGTTTGGTGTAGACACTCATATTTACATTATTCATTATCAAAAAAATGAGGTTTGTGCCTATGGCATTAGGCTAAGGTTTGGCTGCCACTCCTCACCAATGTCATTTCAGGGTGCTGTACACATATTGCTTATGAAATACTATGGTATTCTTCAGGCTACAAAACATAGAAAAACAGTATATAAATTTTTAGCTCCATTTGGTTCTGCTAAGGAGCAAAGCAGGTTATAATTAGTCTCTGCACTTTCTGCTTTTAATTACTGTACTGTTGGTTTATTTTTCTGCTATTAATGTGATTTAGGTAGAACATGTTACCTAGTATTCATACCAGTATCCTAAATATGAGGGTCTTTATATGAGCCACAGGTCACATTTGAATCTAATGTGTGAACCTGGTCTTGAGTTTTAGTTTCATTAGAACTGACAAAGCTGCAACTATTTGCATCTTCACTGAAGTTACCAGTTTCATAAGTCATGTGAACTAATGTTATAATGCTAAAGTCATACAAAGAATTTGAATAAACAGTGTTTTTCCAATACCTACTTGTGTATGTCTGAAGACTCTAAGCATTTTCAATATTGTATTTCTATTATAGATAGTATGCTTCACTCACAGAAGAATACCTACACATAAGCACCCATGACATACTTTAGGGGATAAAAATAATACATATTGTTTGCATTCAAACAGTCAAAGAGAAAGCAAAAAAAAAACTTAGATTGTGCATAGAGATGAAAGACCTTGCTCTCTGCATTCTCTACAGTTCATAAGTACACTTGCAATGCTCAGGAGATGTGTACAAGTGAGCACAAGCACCAGAGGCACATACAGAGCCAGTTTCTTATTCTGATGAGGCCAAATGTCATTCTTCTGTACTGAGCCTCTGAGACTGGCTATAAAAACAATAGACATTGATTCTGTTCTTATTCTGTTTACAGACTATAAGAAAAGCTTATGAAAATGTCAAGTTCAGATCACTGAAAAATAAAATCCTCTTTTTATTCTAATTTTGGCTTCATACACACCCTTTTACTCTGCCTGTATCTCCATCTATATGGAAATTTTTTCCTCATATTGCTATGGAGTCGAATTCAAAATGAAAAAAAATACTGTTTAAAAATTCATGCACAGTAATGTAAATACAAATATTCATACCTTTTTTAGCATCCATATTATAATCTCAGAGATTGTAAAGTAAGTATCTTATTCTCAAATAATCTGTTTACATGTCTGCTTTTCCTGTGTTTAATATCAGATCTATTTTGCTTTATCCATCTCAGTTGTCTTGACTGGGATATGACTGATATAATTAATAAAAAATGAAATCTAGTCAGTCAAACACATAAATACCCACATTGGAAAGCCATTATAGCAGCTGTGTATTAAAATTAGGAGTATAAATACTGTGACATTTTTTTTGTGTGAGCAATTGGATGACTGATCTTTTAAAAATGTGGGGTTCAGGTTAGCCCATCACTTTCACCCTGCTTGTGAGACAGAGGTTATTGTTTAAAGTATGGTTATGAATGTCTTGGTATACTCACTCTTCTATTCCTTCTTATTATTACCAAATTCTGCTGTACTCCTGCTGTATAGCTGTCCATCACAATCTGTCCAAGATGGTATCACAGTACAACTTTGAGGCCTGTTTTCCCAAAGGCTCATCATCCTCTCAGGCTTCTCCTGTACTGGAAAGGATACTCTGCAGTCTGGACCACAGTGTTTAGAAAGCTTACTGGTGTCCCATTTATCCTAATTAAGGCCCCTTACATAATTATTTCCATACTGGGACACTTGGATAAAATTACTTGTCTGTTTTAGATACAAATCCTGGTTTAGTCCACTTTCCAAGTCTTGCTTTTAAGCTGGACTTCTTCACAGCTTTACTTTGGAACGTCCCAAAATAATACAAATAGTTGTATATATTTTAATACCATATGCACACACACAAATATATACATATTACATACATATATACATACACATCTATTATCTATTACACATAAAATATATGTAGTTGCTGGTTCAAATTCTTGTTTGCTGCATGGTCAAAAGTCTGGTTAACAGCACAAAGCCTAGAGTGCTAAAATTTTAGTCTGCTATTTCAGGAACACTTCAAGACCATAATTTTTAATGCTTTTTCTATTTGGAGTGAGGTAATGTGGGTTGTGTTTTTATACTCTATGCAATGAGTATAAAACACCTGCTGGTTTATCCAGATTAAAAAAACTGAGTCCATATTATACCACAGGAAGATAAATAATATTATTGGACTTAACACGAGAAGAATAAGAATCAAAATTATTCCTGTGAAGTTCAAAGATTGTTACCCTATTTTTCTAAAGACCAATTTTTATTAAAATACCTAGTTAGTTTTACAAGGACAGAGAATTTCTGATGGGTGGCACAATGGTGTTTGACAAAAAAGTCTTGTATGGGTGCTGAACTCTTCCCTCACCTTTCTCAGTCACCAGAAAACAAATTGGAAAAGAGGAAATAGTAGGGTCAGGTCAGGTGAGTGCAGGCTTAAACATTTCATAGGGTGCAGGGTGCAGAGCAGTGATCTGCTCTCATGTTCCATTAATTCAGAGACAGCTGTCATTTATCTTTTGATGGAAGCTAGAGGTTGAAATGCTTGACACAACATATCAAGCCTAATACGGAAAGATAAGAACAATGTAGGCTCAGTCTGTAAAAGTGAGTTACTGTGCAAAGAGATTCCATAATTCCCCTACTGACGTTTTACAGAGAACTTTGACCACATTTCAGAAATACAAATTGCCCAGTTATAGTTTAAAAAAAAAAAAAAAAAAAAAGTCTGAGAGTTGCATGGGGAATTAACCACATAATTTTTATTAAAGGCTATACATCTTGCATGGTTAAAAGCTTCTTAAATGCTTAAGAGCTGTATGTCCATAAAAAGAATCTTAAAGACAGCTTTTGAAAAGCAGATAGGTAGGCAAAAGTTAAATAAATTGATGGGGATGCACTCCTTTTGCATCTGGGAAAACTGACTGCAAGATGACAACTCAGATATACTTTTTTCTTTAGTTGTCAAAGTATTAGCATCTGCAAGTCAATTTGGTGGGAAATAGCATTAAAAAGATAAAAGAGAGCAAAACCAAAAACAATTTCAGCAAAGGCTTACTCAATAGTACTATAGATCCAAGAGAATAAAAGTGCTTTCTTGTAAAAACCGAAGTGCGTGTAGGGGTTGACAGGAAGATGCAAAAGTGAACCTCTAAAAATCCCTTTTAATACAGAAACTACACTATATGCAATAGAAATAGCTAAGAAAATCAGCACAGCATGCTGCTGACTCAAGAAGAGATCTTGTGTGGCAAGGGGTGTAGGTGCTAATGAGCTGATGCTTGTGCAACCCTGTATCTTACCCCTCTCTCGCTTAAGAAGGAAAAAGGCTTTCCACCACCTCTCACAATTCAGATGGGACTTTTAAGGGTCTAGGCTAGGGACTGTCTGGGTCTAGGCAGGTTCTTTATGCTTCTGGATGCTCAAACTTCACAGGTTACAGCTCTATGAAGACATTATCTCACTGACACCTCTACCTTTCTATTAACAATTGTGTGCATCTTACCTGTCCTGTCCATGTATGAATAGATAATGTTATCAACTTGAAAAAGAGGTGTTGCGAAGATATGTATGTGCCTTTGCACGATTTATGGATAATAGCAAAGAGGCCAAAGCACCACCCTGGACAAAAGCTCCAGAGCCCACCAGTCTCACTGATCCAATTTTGGGAACCACAGCTTTAAATTTCGATGGTGACACTTTGTTCTCTGTTATCTGTAGGGATACAGAGAATAGATAAGTCCAGACCCTCAGTGACTAGATACTGGTCCTGACTCCTCTTGCTCATGCCTCACACACTTGGTCCAGCCTGATGTGGGGCATCCATTCTAGTTATGTCACCTTTATGTAGGTCTATATTTGAATTTGTAATTGCTGCTTCCTGAACTGAAAAGCTCTCAAGGTCTAGGTATTTTTATCCAGTCCTGTCTCTGACAGGAGAGCAGGGGTAGCAGAAGTTACTGACAAACCTTCAGTTCAGCTTCTCATGGCTTTAAGAAACTTACTTTGTCACAGTAGAAAAAGTTCTTTGCTTGTCATTGCCTAAACATTGTTGTATATTTTTTCTTATTTTAACTTTGCTTAGGTGTAACCATTTTTGAGTCTGAAGAAAAGAGAATTAAAACATTTTCCCTGATAAAGAAAAAATTCTTGAAATATTTTCCTGCCAAAGCAACAAAAAGTGAGAGTTAAAAACAAAAGAAAAGCTCTGTATCAAGAATTGGCTTTGGCTACAATAAAGTGGTTTTAATTGGTTCAAGATGCCTATCATTTTTTTTTTTTTTTTAAATATCATACTGAGAATTAATAGCTTTGTTGGCTTTCTGAAAAATTCTTCCCCTTCAGCTGTTGTATTTTTTACGGTTTTGAAGTACATTGTTTCAAAATACTGGGGACATTCAGAGCTGTGGGAAAATCTCCTGTGACTCTTGTAAGGTGTCAAGGAGGTGTCAGAAAGCTTTGGTATACCTGCAGGAAAAAAACTACCTGTATGATTCAATATCATGTCATTTGAGGAATGCATCTTACTGGGCTACTTTGATGCTACTCAATGAAAAGCAATGTTACTCAGAATAAGAAAGATAAATGAATCTGTCCACAACAACTATTTTCCTTCGACTGCAAAGCATCCTGAGTAGGGAAGTCAGGCTTTATGAGCCATTTTCAGGTGGAAAAGTAATGGGAGGTTCTGAGAGGGAAGCAAGGGATGAGGAACCTCCTTTTCCCTGGGCTCAACACTTCATGCGTAATTGCTGTTATTCTACTCATGCAAAACAAAAGAATATGAGTTTATATATTTCAAAGGCACAGGCAGCACCCTAAATCAATTATGAAGGGAGAAATAAGAGAGACTCTTTTTGTTCACTGCCATGATTCAGTCATGCTGGGCTGAGGCATAGGGTCCTGTTGTGTTTAAGGGACGTAGAATCAGGCACAATGTTAGGTGCCTGGAAAGTGCAGAACAGATTGCTGTGGAGTACCCTTCTAGGAGGTCTGTTTCTCTACACAATGATGCCTCAGAGGCATCACTGAATCCTCCTGTCTCTCAGCACGTCAGCCTTATGCTCCCCAAGCAGCTGCTGCCAGAGGTGCATGGTGTTCTGCTGCATGGTCTGCTCAGTGATTCTGTGCTCGCTTGTAATATGCCTTTGAAAAACAAAAGTTGCTCTGCTTTAGACATTGCTCCAGTTATGGTGTTAGTGTTGCAGTCTGACATGCTGAGCCAACCTCCTGTTTTAATTCAGTTTTCATCTGAGATTTCTTTGATCCTTCTGTTCCTAAGGAAAACAATCATCTTTAGGGTTCCTTTACACTCTTTGAGAATATAGATCAAGGCTAGGGAGGCCACAGTTTTCTTAAATAAAAATTAAAAAGGTAACCCCATTATGTAGGTCAAGGTCATGGTGTCTAAATAAATGGTATATGAAGTTCCCTGTGATATTGTATGCCCTACTTAGATCTTTCTTAGGTACACTCCACAGAAGAAAGCAGGAGCTTCCCACTCGCCCTGTGAGCAGGAAGGGACTGCGAAGAGTAGGAAGTTACCAAGTGTTAATAACTGAGCTGATGCAGAGGAGGTGGCATGCATCCCACACTGTAAGGCTAGAGCAGATTGTGGCATCCCTGTTTGAGGGGAGAAGTGATTCCTTCACAACTATATTTGTTGGATAGTAGCAAGACCTTTATCTAGAGGCATAATCTGCTCCTTAGGGCTTGTACTGAATTCAATAAGGGATGGGTTGTTTTTTTCTGTCTGTTTTTCTAACACAGGTACTAAATAATGATCTGACATTATCTCTAGACTGGGGGCTTGACAACACTCCTGTACTCCACTTTGGTAAAATAGGACTGGCACCTAGCACAGAATATATACAATAGCTCTGAAATATTTATAGTCATACTATATTGGGTAGAGGGAAATGACCTTGCCCTCCCCTTCCCCATATTTCTCTATTTTTCTCACTGAAAGAACAGTTATTTCTGTTTCAGACTGTTCAGGTTTAAGGAAACCACTAATTTATATAGGGCATGCTCAGAGGCTTAGCATAATCATTCCCAGAGTAACATGACTGCTTCAATTAGCATAATTATGCCCATGCTCATTATATGATTCATATTCTTATAATTTTTTTTAAGAGTCACAATTCCCAACTTTATTAGATTTGTCTTTTCTGAAGAATTGTTCTAATTTTTTAATCATCCCTTATTTTTCAATATAACTTTCAGAGGTGACATGGAAAATTTGTTTTCCTTCTGAGTAACTTCCCCTAGCTTAGACTGTGACCTATGTCATTGTATGTTATGCCATGAGAAACTAGAATTGAAACCTATGTCCCTCAAAAGCTGTGCCCACCTGATTTTCCTGTTAATGTTTGCCTTTAATTTTTGGTTCCTAAGACTTAGGGCTAGAGTTGCATTCTGATCAGCATTGTCTTCACTCTCACTGTTTCCTTCTAGTTGTTAACAGATCATATCACCCTGTGCCGATTTTCACTGGGATATAGTTAATACTCTTCATAGTAGCTGGTAAATGGGTATGGTTTGGATTTGTGTTGGAAATAGTGCTGATGACACAAGGGTGTTTTATTCACTACTAAGCAGCACTTGCACACAGCCAAGGTCTTTTCTGCTTCTCACCCCACCCCATCAGTGAGTAGGCTGGGGATGCACAAGAAAGTAGGAGGAGACACAGCAGAGACAGTTGACTCCAACTGACCAAAAGGATATCCCAGACCATATCACATCATGCTCAGCGTATAAAGCTGGGGGAAGAAGAAGGAAGGGAAGAACTGCTGAAGTGATGACGTTTGTCTTCCCAAGTAACTGTTAAGTGTGATGGAGCCCTGCCTTCCAGGGAATGGCTGAACACCTGCCTACTGATGAGAAGTGGTGAATGAATTCCTTGTTTTGCTTTCCTTGTGTGTGCATCTTTTGCTTTATGTACTAAACTGTCTTTATCTCAACCCACAAGTTTTCTCACTTTTATGCTTCTCATTCTTTCCCCCATTCCAAGAGGGAGAATATGAGTGGCTGTGTGGTGCTTAATTGCTAGCTAGGTTGAAGCCACAACACACCCCTGCACCTTCCTAACTAAATTAGGAAATACAGTGTGCCCGTTTCAAATGTTGCAAAGTGGGTGAGTGCTTATAAGCCTAAACAGTAGCTGAATGGACCGTTTAGCAGACAGCAGTTTCCTTTACCCAATTGTTTGCACACAGAAACCAAAAAGGGCTTAGCTGATGCAAACTATGGTGTGTTTCTTCAGGTTTAAACAGGTTGCCATATCTGGTTTTAGACCAGCTGCTACGTAACTCTTGGCCATATAGCAGCCTTTAGGAAACTGGCCTGTAATGGAAAAAAAAAAAAAAAAAAGTTAAGGTTTTTTTTTTTCTCCATAGAAAATCCTGTGTCCCGAGAAACAAAGTTAAACAGTGTTATCATGTTTCCTACGCATTGACCTGGATTTTTAAGGAGGAGGAAAGGAGAAAGGAGACTGAAAATGCAAAGCTGTAGTATTTCTTTAGTTACTTCTTATTTGTGGGGAACTGATCTCAGGAAAACTATGTCCATTTTTCCATATGCACAATACTATTATATTTGCAGCTTTTTGACAGTCAAATATGATCAATCTTCAGTTCTCCAGTGCTAGCACATTTCTGTCTGTTGCTCTCATTTTTACATGGGCAGAGATGTGACAGAGTATTCAACTTCACAGTTAGAATAGTGCATGTTTTCTGGCATTTCCCTGGTTATCACAAGGGTCTGGGAGCTGAATTCCACAAGGGTCTGGGAGCTGAATTCCTCTGCTCACTGTGACTCTCCAAGTGTGGGGTTTTTTATCAGCTGATTTGAACATGGTCTGGAGGACCTGCCCCTACTTGGCCTCAAGAACTCCTCATTCACTATCATTGAATGACTACCAACACTCAACTACAAAGAGAGAATGAAGATTCATGGTGTCTAACTTCAGATATCTAAATTAGGTTGGAAATTTATACTCCACACAAAGGGATTCCTTCAGCTGGAATTCTGAATTGACTGAGAGGAGTAGACTCACTTGGAGTAAGTACTTTTCTTTGCCAAAACAATAGCTACCTCTGCCTCAGTTGGTGAAAGTCCAAATAGTTCCACTAAAGCTGATAGATCCACACATCACCTTCATCATTGCACAACTCCATCTGCCCCTCTTTCCAACACATTCAAAAAGCAGAAATATACCTACAAGGGCAAGAACTTGCTTTTTTCAGAAAGGTTGCTGTTTATTCCAGCTCCATGTAGCAAATTGCTGTGCAGATGTCTTTGAAGAGTTGGGCTTGGAGCTTCAAACTGTTTCGTAATCCAGCCATTTACTTTTTTTTTCCTCAGAATTTTTTGAAGTCCATGAATGCACAATTTATGATGCTTCCCTCTGCTTTGTGACAATGAATGCCAATGGGTTTCTTGAAGCAGAAGCTTACCGTTTGAGAAGCATCTGACTGAAGAGCTCACCTAAACTGCAGTCATCCTCCATTCTGCTTTCAGGATGTGCAAAGTCGATGGTTTCAAGCATCTGCAAAAATTTTTCTCATAGTGAAATTTTTTGTGATATCCAGTCCTAGTGAAGCTGCTGATCTCTCTTTGAGTTCTTAAACTTTACTACACCTCTACCCCAACTTGTAACACTGTCACACATGGCAATAAGGTGACCCAAACCTTCCCTTCTTCAAGCCGGACAAACCCAGGCTTCCTAGCCTCTCTTTGCAGACTATGGGCTCCACCCTCCAACAACATTTGTGTTGTTCTGATGGACTCTAGTCACCAGAGCCACTTCTGATGGCTTCATTTTTATAATTGCATAACAGGACTATATGGTCAGAGTGATTGAGTGAAACACACAAATTCTTTACTCCCTTTACATAATGAGTTAAGGTGTGATATAACTGTTCTATATGAAATACTGCTTCCCTGTGGTAACGCAATGCTGAGTACCTTCTTGGACTCCAGGCCTCTTAACCTGGAGTGCAAGTAACACTTCTTTGGTCAGTGAAATGAATGAGTAAAATGGAGTAAAATTCAGCTTACGTATAAGTAAGTGCTTGCAGCATCATGGCCTGACTCTGTAGCATTTGCAAAGAAAACACTTGTTGGCAAAGGTACAGTTCATCTGATACCTGGCTAGGTCAAGGCTAAGCAATGCTTTTATTTGAGTACATTCTGATCACTGACACATGCACAGAAAAATGTGGGTTGCAACAGCTTGTCATAATCTAACAAAGAGAGTCACTCACTAATCAGCAAAATGGAAATTGCCATACTACAAAAATTCAGATATCCTTGCTCTGTGTCCAACTCTTATGTATTGCTAATACTGGTTGCTTTGGAGGAAAGCAAAATTAACCTTGCAGAAAAAGGCCATGCATTGGCCCAGGAAACACTCTCTCTTAGTGATTACTATATAGCTATATTATGTCATGAAACATGGGGTATTAAATCTTAGAAAGCTAAATTTAATCTTAAAAAAAAAAAGTGGATTTGAGTACTGAGCCACTTTGCTGCCTAGATATTTGTATAGCTTTTTCTGTGTCCTGTAACATGCCTTGATTTTGCATCACGCTGATAATGAAAAACTTGAGGGAGCAGGAGGAGGAGAGAGAGGGTGTATTCACATCACTTATCTTCTAACTAGGTAATGGAGCTGTATCAGCTAAGAGGTTTTGTTTCCCTGGGTTCTCTGTATTACTAATGGAGACAAATGGATTCCTCCAGAGTAGGGCTTAGGGCAGAAGTACCTCTTTGGTGTTCTGACTCCTTCCAGGGTAGAGTTGTCCTTTTTTCGTTGGCTGCAAAACCAGCACAGAAGCATTAAACTGCTGCCTGAATCTGTCACTCCCTCAGGTAGCAATGGCTTCCACTATGAGATATCCTTTTCCTGTTTCCTATGTGTGCATGTAAGAACCATAGCTATGGTTTGAATTTTCTCAGTATTTGCAAAGGACGCTTGAAGAATGGGGAGAAGGAAGCAGGGTGAATGGTAGATGCTCAGAAACAACATCTGGACGTAAAGCCACATTGTACATATTTGACTTGACTGCTTACATTGCAACTCTGTTTTCCTGATTCCAGTAACAATCCCACATGGTTGTGGCTGAAACATCTCATGCTACTTTTACTGATTTTTTAATATCTAACAAAAGGCTTTATATCAATATATCCAATAGACTGTCTCAGTGATGTTGTATAAAGTAATGAATGATTAAATAAACCTAGTGCTAAAAATGGATTTTTAAAAGATTTTTAATCTTATACTTCTTCTATTGCTAGATTTGTGCTATTGCACCTAGAGCAGCCAGTGGCCATTTAGAAGTATGGTGCATACAAGCCCACATTATAGTGATAGCTGCTCCCATATATGCTTGACTTTGTGTGTGGGCTTAGTATGATTAATTGCAGCAGTACTCCCACAACTGGAATCCTACAGAGAACCCTGGCTGGTTGTATACCTGCCTTAACCTGTTGAAAATTACTACAGATTATAGTAGGTAGTTGTCTTTTGAGACCACAGTATTTTCACTAATTTTAATAGCTGAATGTAGAGGGATTGATAAAAGTGATCCAAGTACAGAAATAAAGTGAGACATTCTGGGGCAGACCCAGCATTTAAGGGTCCTTATCTATATGACCATTCAATCACTGGTGCCAGTCTCAGCTTCTGACTTAAGTGGGCTGTCAGTAATTCTTCTGGGGAAATAGCCCTTGAAGTATTTACCCATTGCTAAGTGTGAAACTGCTACAAGTTCATCAGTGATGTGCTCATAGCTGCTCATATTAAGATTGATGAAATGTGAAAGGCCTAGCTGCAGCTCCCCTGAGAACTGAAAGCAGACAGGGGATCACAAAGAACCTAAAGGGACGTGTGGCTCCTAGCAAACAGCTTCCTCATCACACTTATTTTGATGTTTGCTTCTTCAACAGATTTGCGTCCTCTTTGTCCATTCAGGGAAATTTGCCTCTTCTAGAGAAGGCAAAACCAACCCTAAGTGACCATGGAGAACTGCAGCCTATCAGCTAAACCAGAACCTCTGTATTAAGCTCTGCACTTCTGGATAGCCTTCTGCTCAGTTTCAACCAATGCCAACCTGGTTACACTAACCTCCTTAGTGAATCCAGGGCTTGATTTTTATTTTTATTTTCCTATTTCTGGAGTGTGTGTAGAGAAGTCCAGAGAGCAAAGAAAAACATGCAATTTTTTTGAATGTCTGCTGTTAGAGCACATAGTGGCCTCTATGCTTTTTTTCTGAGCTCCAGAGCCTTCTGCTTTTATCATCTTATTCACTCCTGCTACCATTTTGGAGTGACTTGCCTAACCAGACAGACTTCTCACTTTTTCTGGCACTCAGAATGACCAGTGTTATCCATGTCCTTGAAGAGAAAGCACTCCGAAATTTCAGTCAGCATAAAAGCAGAACCTTTCTATAACTAAGCTTATCCTAAGGTCCAAAGGCACCTCACAAAAGCAGAGCCATAGAGGGGTTCAGTGGCTACGGCATATGATGTTTGCAGCCATTGATTTGCAGACTCTGTGCTCTCAAATTTGGATGGCATTGTCCGTGAATATGACTACAAATAGTAACATTTATGCATTTCTGACTGAACGATAAGTATATTAGACTGAATCAGAAACATCCTGAGAAAAAATGAAAAATATTTCTTTTCAAAGATACGTGCAAAAGTCCTCCTCTGTAGAGCATTTCATGATTCATTCAAAGAATTGTTGCTGTTTTTTTCTCACACATTGCCTCATTCTCTGATTCCCCAAGTTGTTTGTCACCTTCTAGTTTTTCAGAAGATCTTCCTCTCTGAATTGCTGTCATGCTTTAGACCCAGCCAGTAACTCAGAACGACACAGCCATTCACTCACCTTCTCCTTGCTTCCCCCCATTCCGGGTGGGAGGGGGAGGAGAATCGAAGGAATGAAAACCTCATGGGTTGAGACAAGAATGGTCCAATAATTAAAGTATAATATAAAACAATAACAACAACAACTACTACTACTACTACTACTGCTACTACTTCTTATAATAATGGTAAAGGAATGACAAGGGGAGAGAATATAAAACTAAAAGGGAAAAGGAAAAACACCAATAACCAGCAGTGATACACAGTACAAGTGTTCACCACCTGCCAACCGGTACCCAGAATGACCTGAACAGTGATCAGTCCCTTCTGGGTAACTCCCCCCAGTTTATATACTGGGCATGATGTGCTGTGGTGCGGAACAGTCCCTGGCCAGCCTGGGCCAGGCACCCCGCTCCCATACCCTCCCCACCAGCAAAGCATGAGAGTCCAAAAAGTCCCCAACCAGAACAAGCGCCACCCAGCAACAACCAAAACAGTGAAGCACCACCAGTACAGCTCCCACACCAAAGCCAAAACACAACACTGCACCAGCCACCAGGAACAACAAAAAAACCTGTTACAACTGAAACCAGGACAATTGCCATCAGGTTCCTTACCATCGTCAATGCAAGTATCCAGTAATGGTGATGGAATTCCACAAACACAGATTCCTTTCGGAACATTTAAAATGTTGAAGTTGTACTATTTTTTAATTTTTTTTTTTTTTTTATGAAGGGAGTGCAAAGAAACAGAAGGAAGGATTTTCCTAAAAGTTGATTTGGCTATATGATTGGGAACCATACCACCATTACTGTTGCCTGTTACACCAGAAAAAGTATTCTTGGACAAAGACCTATAAAGAATGTTGCTCCAAGTAGCCTATGATTTCTTCTCTTCAACTGCCCTGCATTGTATTATGGTGTTTGCTCCTGTGAATACAAATTCAAAGCTGAAGGACTACTTTCAAATATAATACTCCAGCACAGTAACCGTTTACTAGAAACTTTCAGCTGGTGAAATGAGCTAAAGGATGAATGCCATTTGCTGAAAGTCAGCAGAAGGAGCCAGTGATGGATCAAAGTTCAGAAATTCGCAGCTTCTAACTTGGATGAATATGCTCACACCACACCTGTGCCTTAAATTATGATAATGATAATGCTTTTTTTTTTTTTTCACCATTTTTGTTTTTGAGTAATTGCCAGGAATCTCATTCTGCAGTCTGGAGACAGCAGAGACTGTGTTCTGCAATTAAAAGTTAGGGAGTTTTTGATGAGAGCTTTCCAAGGCTTATTTGTAGTTCAAAGTTATTCAGAAGGTTTCTTTTTCCTTCTTTCTTTCCTTTTTCTTTTCTTTCTTTTTTTTTTTTTTTTTTCCCTTAGTCAAAGCAGATCATTCATTTTTATCTCAGACAAAAATATAATGGCTAATTCATTGGGTGGGAAGAAGGAATGTAGGGAGTCACTAGTGCAATATAACAAAAAAAAATTGAGGTCTAGTATTTTATTTCATTTCAGAAATGTAATAAATCTTGTAAGAGGTCTTACACAATTTCTCCTTGAAGATATTGCACTGTGATAATGATGCCATGCCCTTGCCAGTCAATTTCATGATTTGTTCAGGTTATTCCAATAATATCTACATTTCACGGGAGAGTATTTACATTAAAATCTTCCCTGAGATTTGTCATGCCCTGTTGTCATCATGTTTTCTCCTGTGTCACCTTCAAGGACTGATAGGGCATGAAAATTTGTAGGAATAAACAGGAATTGAAATCCCCAGTGAAAGAAGCTGTGCTTTAACCCTGTGGGCAACTGAGTTCCTTCACTCCCACTGATGTCATTAGCAGTCTGGGAGACTCAGCATTTTGGGAAAGATACTCAGTCCTTAGCAGAATTGGGATGTAATCACCAATTTCAAGCCTATGTATAGAACAATGTCTCAGGTCAGGAGATGGAAAGGAAGTAGCAAGCTGGTTACACAACGTCATATATAAACATCACCGGTTGCTTTTGTACAAGTAGTTGTCCGTTTGGAAAGCAACTTTTTCATTTTTAAAGACTTCTACCCTGCAGTAATATACTGAATTACCCAAAAAGAAGCCCACCTATGCTCCCAGAAACAAGCATTCTCTGTAGTTAGTTTGTTTCATTCCTAGAAACGGAAAGGAGTGCAGAGAATGAAAATGGCTGTGTTTAATCAGATTAAATAGATATCTTATTAGTTATTCCAACTAATTGCAATCTTTCATGAACTCAAAGAAATCACCTCTAGTACAGGAAGGGAAAAACTAAGAGTTTATTTCCGAAATTTGGGCTAAATGGGAATTTAGAGGATAAAGACAAGTCTGGGACAGGAATGAGAGGCTAAGAAGACACTGATTAGAAATTACAGTGTAATGGAACATCTAGCAAGGCATAAATAATTTAGGGTCTGTCTTCATAGTCAGGGACAGTTACTTTCAGGACAGTTTTTGTTTGCTCATTAACCAACAATATCAGACTATAGACTGGCGAGATTCTTGAAATATCCTTTAAAGAAATAGCAGACTTTAGGGAAACTTACTTTATAACCTGAGTACTCAGGTTTTGGGTATGAGGAATAGGTGTGTAAGTGTAGTAGGCTATGAAAGTGGAGAAGTAGCTCCTTAAAAGGTTGTGTTTTTCTTTTTCTGAGTTGAAGTTTTTTTTTTTTCTTTTTTTTTTTTTTTTATTTCAGAAACTTTAAAAATATTTTACATTTGAAAGCAAAAGTATTTCGGGTCAAAGCAAATGTGGAGATAAGGATCTGTAGGATGTCCTTATTCTTTCAAATAATCTTATAAACTGCTCATGCTTTCAAGATAGTAATGCTATACAGAAGGATGGGGTATGTGCCTAGCTTTGTGGTTAATTGGCATTTTCTATTCTTAATAATGTGATAAATATGCTCGCTGTGTTTATACTTACTGCAAAATAAATCATCCCCATCTATCACTGGGTGAAGGTTGAAACATTTGTTAAAACATATAGCATATTTTAGGCACAGAAGAAATTCTGTCTTCAACAGCAGTCAGTATGAGAGCTATGCTATGGACTGCATGTAGCACTGTCTCCATACACAGCCATAACTCTCACTGGCATCACTCTAGGCATCACTGTATATTTCAGCATAACCTTAGACTATGTGTGCACGGAGAATGCAAGTGCACTTTTATGACGAATGCTAGAACCCATCAGGAAATAACTGCATGATCTTGTATGAAATTGTGACAAGTGTAGCTACAGGAAAAAAAAGTTCTTGAGTAGAGCCCTGTATTTTTTTTCTATTCTTAGTTTGCAAAGCTGATTTCCCTGCTGCTCCTTATAAACTGTGCTCAGTAAAAAGTTGACAGTATGGCAGAGAGGAGGGACTCAATCCCCTACAGACAACATCCACCCCTTCCCAGCTGGCCCCCATCCCAGAAAGAAAAGAGGTTGCTGTCATGGTTTAAGCCCAGCCAGTAACTCAGAACCAAGTAGCTGCTCACTCACTCCCCTCCTTTCCTCCGCACTTCCCCCCCCCCGCCCAGGGATAGGGAGGAGAATCAAAAGAATGTAACTCCCATGGGTTGAGACAAGAACAGTCCAGTAACTAAGGTATAACACAAACCACTGCTGCTGCCACCAATGATAATAATGATAAAGGAAATAACAAGGGAAGAGAATACACCCGCTTACCACCCACCGACCGATACCCAGCCCAACCTGAGCAATGATCTAACCCTTCCGGGTAACTGCCCTCAGTTTATATAGTGGGCATGACGTGCTGTGTTATGGAATACCTCTTTGGCTAGTTTGGGTCAGGTGTCCTGTCTCTGCTTCCTTCTGGCTTCCCCTCCTTCCTGGCAGAGCATGAGACTCACAAAGTCCTTGGTCAGAATAAAAATTACAAAGCAGCAACTAAAACATTGATGTTATCAGCGCTGTTCCCAGGCTGAAAGTCAAAAACACAGCACGGCACCAGCTACTAAGAAGGAGAAAAATGACTGCTACTGCTGAGCCCAGGACAGTTGCCATTGTAACATCTTCATGTCAGTTACAAGCATCGTGAGTCCAAGTACAGCTGTACGTGTTGTTCAAACTGCCTGCAGCTCTCAGAGCACATGTTTGAGCTCCGAGACTGGTCTGTACTGCTAAGTGTTGTGTGAGTCCTGGAGCAGACCTGCGACCATAAGGCTTCTTGATGTGCACATTTTCCTTCTTTTCAGACAGCTGGATGCAGTGTGGATTGATCCAGAAACAGGCCAGAGGTCCTTGCAAAATGGGGTCATAAAACTTGAGCTTTCTACTGTAGGAGTGCTTGAGGACGGACCACCCAGCTCTGTCTGAGTGGAGACCTGGGCACCAACACTGAGGATGGGTGGAAGGCTGAGTCACTGCACACACTTGAACCATGCTCACCTTTTGATGCAGACGCAGTACAAGATGGCGATTAAAAGTAACCTAAGGTTAGAATCAGCAAATGTAATTTACACAGCCCCAGCTCTTGACTGCTCAGCAAAAAATCCCTCCAGTGGGCATTACTTACTCAATTTCTCCAGAGACAGAGCCTGTCTTTCCAACTAAGCTGCGTTGTACATCCTCACACTTGCATATTTCTATTAAAACATATGGTTTTTTTGTTCAACTATGACATGTTTCTTCATTCTTAGCCTGAAACGATATTTGAGCTATCACCCCAAAGCTCCATAATTATAAAGATATATCCTATACATTGTACTAAAAAACTGTAAGACTTGAAGATCATACAGACTACTCAGGCATTCTATTCTTTGAGTACAGTGTAGAGAATAATTATGGTTTCTCATATTCTCCGACTAATTAATTTGAAGAATTTAATTATATTTTTCATATTAATTATTAATGTATTATTCACCCAGCATAGTCAGTTCATAATTCATAGATGTATTAGTCAAGTAATTTAGTTGATGAATTTCATAGTTTTGAATAAGTTATTAAATTTTTTTTTAATTATTCACTCAGCTTTAGAAGTATCTGTTGACTCTTGAATATTAGCTGTAGTATGGCAACTTCTTTTTTTTTTACAGGTCTTGTAAACACCTGATATTAAAAGCAAAAGCTAGTAAAATGCTATCCAGCCCCAAAATGTGTATTTATTTAAAGTTACTTTGCAAATAAATGGCAGTTTAAGCTTACTAGTAAGTTTAGATTTGGGATCTTAATGCCTATTTAAATTTAAACTTCAGTTTTCTCTACAGTGTGTTCGCATAAACTAAGGTGTGGGTTTGGTTTTTTTTTTTTTTTTGCTTTTCCCCTTATTTAAACTTATATAAAAAACTACATCAAAATCCAGTCCTCATATCTGCCTTTCAATCATGCTAGAATTATATCTATGGTGACATGTCCATTCTCTGGTCTATGAGTTTTGTCATCAGTTTTCTGCTCAGATAATTCTCTGTATGTCAGGAAACATCTAACTAGGGTAGAAGAGAATAGAAATAAGGTTTCCTCAGTATGCTGCCAGTTCAGCAGAATACTTAAGCTTATCCTAAAGAATAAGCATATAAGTGGTCTATACAATTTCCAGTGAAAGTCTTAGCATACTGGAAACAGCACCTCTAGATATGTCAGGTAACAATTTTGTTGTGCCAGAGGAATAACACGCAGAATGAATTATCAAATCTTTCCACACCTAGATTTCATTATTGCATCATATAACTGGGGTCCATAATGGTGGTGGAAAATCAGAGGAGAATGCATATACATATGTGTGGGTTTCTGTGCTTTTTAGACAGAGGGTCTTGGGTGTGAGCATGTAACATAACAGTTAATACTGAGAAATGACAGAGCAAGTGAAAAGCTCTGAGTGAAATATACCCTTTTCCTAAAGCTTCTGGGTCCCTTATTCTGCTAAACAAAGTGTTGGGTTTTTTTTTTTTCGCAAACACATCTTTTTGTCTAAGAAAAGTTTGCCCTGTACTAAAAAAAAAAAAAAATTGCAATAATTTTATTTACATTCAAATGATGCTTGGAAAGGTTTTAACAGTAAGCATAGAACTGTAACACTGACCTTTGGAATGCAATACATAGTTTGAGATTTTCATCCCTGTACAGACCTCAGAGAGGTTTCTTTTTAACAGCTCTAAAAACAATAAAGAATTTTTTTTCAAACAAATATTGTATTTCGAATATATTCATTAGAACTTCTCTGCATATTAATTTTATTTGCCATTTGTGTATTTTTTCATGCAACTTTTGTTTCTGTTGAAAGAACAATTGTTGTTTCTGTGGTGCTAGGCATCACTGAAACATGGGGGGATGGCTCCTATGACTGGAGTGTTGGAATGGAAGGTTACAGGCTCTTTAGAAAAGACAGGCCAGACAAACGGGGAGGGGGAGTTGCTATCTGTGTTAGGGATAGGCTGGAGAGTATGGAAGTCTGTCTGGGAACAGGTGAGCAGTCAACAGAGAGTTTGTGGGTCAGGGTTAAGGGGAAAACAACCATGGGAGACATTACTGTGGGGATCTGTTACAGACTGCCTGATCAAGGAGAACCTGCAGATGAAGCACTCTAGAGACAAGTAGGAAAAGCCTCATGCTCACAGGCCCTTGTTCTCATGGGTGACTTCAACCACCCTGACATCTGTTGGAACGATGGTATGGCCCGGCACGAGCAATCCAGGAGGTTCCTCGATTGTGTGGAAGACAACTTCCTTCTGCAAGTAATAGAGGAGCCGACAAGGAGAGGTGCCATGCTTGACTTCATGCTCACCAACAGGGAAAGGCTGGGTGGAAATGTGATATTCTAGGGCAGCCTTGGCTGTACCGATCATGAGATGGTCGAATTTGAGATCCTCAGGACAGTGAGAAGCATGTGCAGCAAGCTCACTGCCCTGGACTTCAAGAGAGCAGACTTTGGCCTCTTCAGGAACCTGCTTACTAAGGTTCCATGGCATATAGCCCTAAAGGACTGGAGGGTCCAAGACTGTTGGTTGATATTCAAGGATCACCTGCTACAAGCTCAGGAGTGCTGCATCCCAACTAGAAGGAAGTGCAGCAGGAGGGCCAGGAAACCTCCTTGGATGGATAAGGAGCTGCTGAGGAAACTTAAGAGGAAAAAAGAGGCTTCTAAAAAGTGGAAGCAAGGACAGGCAGCCTGAGAAGAATACAGGGATGTTGTCCAGGAAGCTAGGGACCAGGTTAGGAAAGCTAAGTCCCAGTTAGCATTAAACTTGGCTAGGGATGTTAAGGATAACAGGAAGGGATTCTATAGCTACGTAGCAAATAAAAGACAGACTAGGGATAACTAGGGCCCTCTCCAGAAGCTATCAGGAGAACCATCTACCCTGGATTTGGAGAAGGCTGAGGTTCTGAATTACTTCTTTGCCTCGGTCTTCACTGGCAAAGGCTCTGGCCACACTATCCAAGTCTTGGAAGGCAGATGCAGAGACTGTGAGAATGAGGACCTTAGGCCCACTGTAGGAGAGGAGCTGGTGTGAGACCATTTTAAGAATCTGAAAGTACACAAGTCCATGGGACCTGATGAAATCCATTTGCAGGTCCTGAAGGAGCTGGGAAATGAAGTTGCTAAGCCACTGGCCATCGGATTTGAAAAATCATGGCAGTCAGGTGAAGTTCCCGACTATTGGAACAAGGGAAATATAACCCCCATTTTCAAGAAGGGTAAAATGGATGACCCAGGGAACTACAGTCCAGACAGCCTCACCTCTGTGCCTGGCAAAATCTTGGAGCAGATTCTCCTGGAAGGCATGCTAAGGCACATGAAAAACAAGGTGCTTGGTGACAGCCAGCATGGCTTCACTAAGGGGAAATCCTGCCTGACCAATTTGGTGGCCTTCCATGATGGGGCTACGGAACTGAGGGACAGGGGTAGAACAGTTGATGCCATCTACCTGGACTTGTGCAAAGCGTTCAACACTGTCCCACATGACATCCTTGTCTCTTAATTGGAGATACATTAATTTGACAGGTGGACCACTTGGTGGATAAAGACCTTGCTGGCTGGCAGCACACAGAGTTGTGGTCAATGGCTCAATGTCCGGCTGGAGACCAGTAACAAGTGGTGTCCCTCAGGGATCGGTGTTGGGACCGGTCTTGTTCAACATCTTCGTCACTGACATGGACAGTAGGATTGAGTGCGCCCTCAGCAAGTTTGCCGATGACACCAAGCTGTGTGGTCCGGTTGATGCGCTAGAGGGAAGGAATGCCATCCTGAGGGACCTTGACATGCTTGTGAGGTGGGCTGATGCCAACATCATGAAGTTCAACCATGCCAATTGCAAGGTCCTACACCTGGGTCAGAGCAATCCCAGGCACAGTTACAGGTTGGGCAGAGAAGAGATTCAGAGCAGCCCTGCAGAGAAGGACTTGGGGGTGTTGGTCGATGATAAACTTAACGTGAGCCGGCTTCAGTGTGCTCTTGCAGCCCAGAAAGCCAACCATATCCTGGGCTGCATCAAAAGGAGTGTGACCAGCAGGTCGAAGGAGGTGATCCTGCCCCTCTCTTCTGCTTTTGTGAGACCTCACCTGGAGTATTGTGTACAGTTCTGGTGTCCTCAACATAAAAAGGACATGGAGCTGTTGGAACAAGGCCAGAGGAGGGCCATGAGGAGCACCTCCCGTATGAAGACAGGCTGAGGAAGTTGGGGCTGTTCAGCCTGGAGAAGAGAAGGCTGCGTGGAGACCTCATAGCAGCCTTCCAGTACCTGAAGGGGGCTATAGAGATGCTGGGGAGGAACTCTTCATTAGGGACTGTGGTGATAGGACAAGGGGTAATGGGTTAAAACTTAAACAGGGGAAGTTTTGATTGGATATAAGGAAGAAGTTATTTACTGTAAGGGTGGTGAGGCACTGGAATGGGTTGCCCATGGAGGTTGTGAATGCTCCATCCCTGGTGGTGTTCAACGCCAGGCTGGACAAAGCCTTGGGTGACATGTTTTTTTGTCATGTGTCCCAGCCCATGGCAAAGGGGTTGGAACTAGATGATCTTAAGGTCCTTTCCAGCTTCAGATTTTAACTTCAGTCTTTGTTAAATCTAAATTTAAGAGGTATATGCCAAACCTTTCATGATTTCCAAATCTATGATTATAATACAACATTCTAAAGGAAGAGTCTCCAGCTACAGGTTCCTTCTTTCAAAGAGGAAGGTGTTTATGGTTTAGGTTGTTACCTCACTAGCAGGCAGTCCATATGGTGCTAAAACCTGTAAACTAACTATAACTAGATATGCAGTTCATAGGGAATATGTGTAATTTATCACAAATGTACAGCTGGTGTCTCCTTCTAAGTGCTTGTTTCCTAATCGGATATCAACCTGTTTGCAGCCTTAATATGTTTCTGAGCTATAAAATCAATAACAAAAAGCATGCATGATCCCCTGAGAGACTAACCATTTATTCCAGTTGTGAAGAATAAATGAAGGTTAGAGCAATGGAGCTGCTTTAAGAATAGTTCATGCATGTTTATGGATGTGTGTGCACATGAAATGAAACAAAGTAAACCTCTTCTAGATTAATTGATAATAACTGCAATACAACATAAGGTGATTTGTTTGTTGCAATTATGGGTTGTTTTTTTTAAGCAGCTGATTTTCAAGCTCAGATTTACATGCATTTTGCTTTCTGCGTGCTCCCAAAAGTGCTTGATATGCGATTTATATCTGTTTTTTCCCAAAATGTTTCATTATTGCTTTGCTCTTTTCGTTAATCGCAACTAATATTTCGGGGAGTACTGCCTGAGGCAGATTGAGCATGTGCACTGAAAGCTGCAGTGGTAGAAAGTATGCCCTTTCTTCCTGCTTCACAACTGCAAAAGCTGTGGATGTTTTAATGTGTGCATGTGCAACGGGAAGGAAGTGAGATTCGTCGTGGTGAGCAGTGGCAAGGGTGAGAAATGAGTGGAAGGAGAGAAAGGGGGTAGCAGACTGGCTCTGGGTGAGCAGAGAGGCAGGGGGGTGACCAAAGGACTTGGTGGAGAGATGTAGGCAGTATGTGTGGAATGCCATCCTGTGAAAAGGGGACTAGGATGAATGGTGCTGCCACAGGATTTTGCAGTATTTTGAGGTATCGATTGTGCTGGCAACATCTAAAACCTCATTTCTTTAGAAAAATACACGTCTTAGCCTTAGATGTTTCAGAACCAACCTGCAAGCACTGGTTCCAAAGGGAAAAAGGCCTCTTTCTGAATCAAATTCTTTGCTGTTTGATGTGCAAAGATATCCGATATAATCTTAACACAAGACTCTGTCTCCCAGCACAGCAGTTAGAAGGATGTTATTACCATTTTAAGCAAATTAAGCATTCCTCCTGTGATCCTCAAATTTTTCAACCCTCTGAAAGATGGTGCTTAGCCCATTGTAACAGTTGGCCTGCCTGCTTTATCTCTGAGTTTGTTGTGATTCATAGTATTGTATTGTATGCAGTGTGTAAAGCAGTTTACAGTGAAAGACACTTGCAGTGACTTTACTTTAGCCTAATTCCATCAACTGCAGAAGTGCTGTTCCTAGTTTTGCTGAAATAAGATCAGAATTTGACCTCAAATCACCCCAGTGAGAACAGTATTATTTATACTTATTTTGTAGAAGGATAAATTGAAGCCCATTGCTTAAGTGACTTGCCTGAAGGCATGAAGCTTCTCAGTGCCATAGCAGAGACTTGAACACATGAATCCAGATGCCAGTGTGTCCTTGCTGTAAATGACAGATGAACTCTGTAATCAGTATTTTGCTCAGAGAGAAAAATCTACTAACATCCATGGACATATAAAACCAATTTAAGCCAGAGAAGAGTCAGGCCCCTGCCTACTTTCCAGGAGTAGAAAAGCAGTGCTGTACAGCTTCTTTTCCTGCGAGTGTGTCAGCTCCTTATGGGGTAGGGAAAACCCCCACTGAAAAGGAGTTCTGCAGGCTTAGAGACCATCCTGTAACAGGAAGCCATTTTTTTCTTCTCATGACTGTAGAGAGTAAATTAAACAAAACAAAACAAACAAAGAACTCCTAAAGAAAAAAAAAAGCTAAGTTTAATTTCATAATTTTCTTTCTTTTCTCTGTTTGTAATTTAATGCTTTAATTATAAAGGTTTATTATAACACTGTAATTGTTTGTTCATTGATCTGAAACACTCAGTGGAATTCCTTCACTGGGAGCATTGTGGTAAAATTACGACACACAGGAGACAGCTCAAGCTTGTAACATTGACAGTCTCGTGGGTACTAAATATCTTCAAAGTCAACACATTTGTTGATGGGCAATAAGAGAGAAGACAAAAAGTAACTTCTCCTCCAGTGCTCTGCTATTTTTAGTGCCTCTGTGGCTGCCTATATACTTATTTTGTGTGTATTCTGTTCCATCAGTCATGAAGCTAACTCAGCTCAGCTCCAGCCTTGGTGGCATTATCTCAGGCTGTCATATGGTGTATTCAGAAATGCTGCATAACCATTGCGAATGATGGGCAGGAGAGACAGAGCAATGGAGTTAATGTCATGTCTGAGTTTTATAGTGCTTATTCCCTTTACAGATGTAACATCAGAAGTTTGATGCACTTTAAAGATTATGCTGGATTTTGCGAACTGTTTTGCAGCAAGAAATTTGATGCAGCGGATACTGAGAAAAGCTGACAAAGAAATCATTTGATGTTCCTTTTAAGCCTGTGGAAAGCCTGCTCCCAGACTGTAATTTCCTGGAATTTATTATTCACAATTATTCACTGTATTTTGTTTTGGCAAATCTTTTTAACTCTGTTTTGATCATGCACAGTCTTCCATGAATAATCATTATTTCAGACTGGAACTGTTGTGATAGGTCAAAAGAGAGATATGGCACTATCATGTTTGTGACTGAAAATGGAAGAAACTACTTCTAGCGAAGCATTTGTAAATGTGGATATAAAACTTGGCACCTGTAAATATTCATGTACATACACTTGCAACTATGCTCTGGGCTTGATCCAAAGCCACTGGAGATATCAAAACCAATGAATATTCATGTCAGTAAAACTTAATTCCTGAATGGTTCACTGAAAGCAAATGTAAAGAAAAAGAAATATAGGCAAAAATGAGGGAATGACACTAAATATTCCCAGGGAAAAAAAAAAAAAAAAAAAGTCTTACTTCAAATCCTTGTGAGTTTGTTGTTGGGTTGTTGGTTTTTTTTTCTTTTTTACATATATGTTAATGAAATTATACACATGCAGACAAATATGATTGTGGTCTTCCTTTTAACACTATATCTTTCCAAAACACAGAAGCTCTGCTGCCTGACCAAAAGCAGCTAGGGAAAAGCTAGAAGTTCAAAATATGTGATAATGGTCTCAGCAAAAGGAAGCATTTATCTCTATATGTGTGTGTGTGTGTGTGTGTGTGTATTTTATATATAGCAGGAAACTGAAACGGTTGGAAAGTTTTATTTGATTTAGCATACTTTCCCACAAAGCTCAATACATAATATAAGCATGAGCTAGCAGTTTCACTGTGGACTTAGGAAGTTTTCATTTTCTCTTAGGACATGAGCCTAATCTTCCTCATATGTGAAAGTACTTCCATTTCAGTCCCTCAAATTAAGCAACACATTAAAGCAACATAACCAAAGGAGAGTGCATCTGATAAGCTTGATTCGGTTGTTACTATTTTGTTTCATTTTTAATTATTTTTTTTCTAACAGAAAGGTAGAAAAACTATTTTAAGAGAGAAATTAAATTGAATGAGTCCGAAGAGGCAAATGCACACCAAAAATGCAGAACTGTCTTCAGCAGACAGAGAATTTGGGAGATGCAGTCATTTGAGGTTGACAATGGTTTTCTTTGAATTGTGTTCATCTGGTGGCATGTATTCAACTTCCTGCAACACTGCAGTGGAGCAGACTTCAGGTGTCAACATCCTAAATGCCACCTGTAAGTCAAGCTCAGTTAATTAATGAGAAAATTAGGTGTTCAGACAGAATATAATTCTCTTAGATCACAGATCTTTATACTTCACTGTAGTCTATCACACCTGGGACTAGATAATTAACAGAATTGGTGCTTATAGTGCTGTACGTCCTCATGATTTGCACAATACCAAGCTGAATGGAGGGGTTCAGGTGTTTACATTTATCTGCCTAGCAAAACATCATTTTGTACATTTTTTTATGCAGACAATATATTTTTAATACAGAGTAACCTGCCATTGTATAGTCCAAACATATGGGCTCTATTGTCAGCTGTTATAAGTGTCCCACTGCCACTTAAAAAGAGCTGTGTTGTCTTCAATTGAGTTCTTATTTCTTTACAGGCTGAATAAAGCATGAGAATAACTAGAAAGATAAGTAGCAGGGCAGAGAATAGCTAGCAAGATAAGTAATAGGGCATCATTTCATATCCTTTGCTTTCAAAGTCCAAGATTATTTCATGGTATGCTTGTATGTATAGGGAGGGTTTGAACAGTGTTATAATAGGCTGAACACCAAAGATATAAAATTCTATCACAGAAAAAAAAAAACAATCTCCTGTTCTAGTGAAAGGAAACAACCATGAATGTCGGTAATAAACCAAACAACAACCGAACTAATTCTTCTGCCACTGGGGTAGTTTGCACTCAGCACACCATACTCAGAGTCTGTTAAGTCAGACTACACAAGACTTTGCACTTGAGCCACCCTGCTTGAACTTCCAGATGTAAAGAATAAAGTCCAGATGTTGCTACAGGCCTAGATGATTGCAATTAGACAGTGGCTGTAGCTCTGCAAGTTTGGAGAAACAGTCTCCTTATATGCACTTCACTAACAGGGCTCTAGAAGTGTTTAGACAAGAAAGTAGATTTTTTTTACTCTGTCTCTACCTCCACCACTAGCTTTAGAAATTTTGGTAGCTTCTCCTAAAAGAGGTTTTGCTTTGCCCTGGCAAATATGGCAAATCCGAAGGTCAGCACGGGGCAGGTGTGAAGCTGCAAAGGGAATAATTGCTGTAACAGGCAGCAAGGAAAGTAGCTATTCAGTATGGATCGTTATGAGAAAGAAACATCTTGTATAAAACATGGACAATTGTATTGCACTCTAAATAGCGTAAAAATAATTTTTGGTTGTCCTGAAGTCCTTGGAGTTTGAGGTGAGAGGAAGAGCTACCCGGAATTCTAATCTTCATTTTAGTTTGGAAATGATTTTCACCTCAAACTGGGACAAAAAGATAAAATATCTTACAAGACACCATTTTCAAATCATTTCACTTCAGAAACACCTACGTAGTCCCATGACTTGCTTAATTTTATTTAGAGTAATGCATTTCCTTTTGACTTGTTCTGCCTTATCTGTTACTAGCTATGGGATAATAAAGTTTTTGTTGGATGTGATAAATGTTCATAAAGTCACAAATCAGAACAGTCACTGAATCAAGATCAAAATGAAGCACTTAAAAACGCTTGTTTAAAAAATGTGTGTTTATCTGTACATTCCAGAAAATATTTGATGGAATTGAACCAGCACTCTCCAATGGAAAACTCTTTAGTCTGTAAAAATAGCAGATCAGCTTTAATCACAATGTAGACACAAGTGAATAAGGATATGAAGGAAAAACCTTAAGTGAAAAACAGTGGTTGTGCAAGATTTTCAGAGAGCCTGAGAGTTAGAGGAGGTCAAACTATAATCTCACTGAAGCTGGTGGGAATTAAGTCTATTACTTTGATGTGACAAGTGTTCAACCCTGCATGTTGTGAAAATTCAACACTATTTATTTGAAGGTCTAGATAAAAGCAGGTGTTTCTTCAGACTATAACTGTCAGAATTCAGTCACTGGTTTCTTTGGTGAATAAAGAAATGTGTGTATACATATGTATATGTAAATGTACATGGTCAACTGGGGATGCCGTACACCAAAGTGCAGTAGCTGAGATTGTGGATATTGCAGTCCAAATGCAGTACTTGTATTTAAAGCACATCACAATAAATTGTAAACTAAGTCTGATAGACAATACCCCTTTGTGGGTACTTTGCATGGGTGGATCAGAATGAGATGCTGGATTTGTTTGGATTTCTGCCTTTATGTCCACAGGACTGAAGTTTTGGCATTACTTGCATTTGCAGCAAAGTTCATTTCCATTTCAGCATCTGTTTCTGGGCAGCAGTTTTCTTCTCCCTCTTTTATGGTACATCTATTGCTGTTCCATCACTATACATTGCTTATTTGTTTGCTGCTGCTGCTTGCTTCCTGCAACAGCTAAGCTCTTTCTTCTCACATCTATTGTGCCAAACCCATATCTATATGTAGCCAGTCCTCCTCAAGCATTTGATTTGTCCTAGCAAGCAATGATCTTTATTTTTTTCTAAATTAGTCTCCTTGTTGCACAGATCTGTTGTGGCAATCCTACATTATCTACTGTATTGTATTTAAATCACAAATGCAGAACCAGGACAATAAGCTAAGAGGAAATTCATTTCCTAGCATTTTTAAATTTCAAGATTTCATTCTTCCTTTTTTTTAGGTACATTGAAGGGAGAAATTTCTTTAATTCTATTAATGCCCAGTCATTTGGCATTTGCAAGTATTTGTAAAGCTTTCCACAAAGGTTTAGCTGTATATCACAAAGCCTGTTCATATTAATTGGAATTATATAATCAAATATTTGCACAAATATTTGAAAATATAAGAACAACATCTCTGTTTTTCAATGTAATTTTCCCTCTTTTTTACTCTTTGTTTTCTTTTTAAATTTTTTTAATTGTTCATTTTGTGATTAGAAATTATCTCCTACAGCTTCCAGATCAGTACCACAGAATGAAGAGTCTTTGTGCAGCAAATATTCCAAAACTGCTAAAAGGCAACTTTTAAGTCTTTCTAGAATACTTTCTACATGGCTTTGTTGCTAGAGAAGCTGTTTGTTACTTCAAGGTGCTATAGTGCTGAACAGGTGAGATTTCATCCAGTATCAGATGCTTCAAATTCACCTATGGCTCCAAGTGCATCTAAGGTTAACTCCAAAAGGTGACAGAAATGCACCCTGATCGTCTCTTTCAACAGCCCCTGCTCACAAAAGAAACTGAGATAACAAATCAGTGTCAGCGATCACACTATATACAAAAGAAATAACCTCTTGGGTTGAAAGCTTCTTAGTCATGCAAAGAGAGATGTTCAGATAAATTCAGATAAAGAGTCATCTGCTGATCTTATTTGTGTTAAAAAAAAAATCCTGGGATGTTGTTGCCAAATCTATGCTAGTAAACTGAACAGTGCTAGGGCTTCTTTTCTTGTTCTCAGGTTAGCTAGCACGGACTGGACCATTTCTATTGCTCAGGTCTCTTGTCTTCAAAGCAGGGTGGTAACAAGTAAGCTACCAAGTGGGGACAAGTGAAGAAGAGTCTTTTCTTTGTGTCAACTCCCAGTTTGTGTCCAAGAACCGTATGGGAAAGGCCTCATTTTTTGGCCAAAGCTATGCTAATGAGTATTCAATTATAAAGAGAATATGAACAATGAAATGCACAAGAGCACAATATAATTTACTAGTATATATATTCCTATGATTATATCTTACAATAAAAGGTCTCTTTTCAAAGACGGTGTTGCTTAGCATAAGCACTCCATTACAAAAGTCCCCTTTTATAGTAGCATTTTCCTCTTCATATGGTGCCTGCAGAAGCAAATAGCAATAAGTTCACTGTAAAAAATGCTGTGCTTACCATTCTGTATAATACATTATATGAAATGTGCAATTTTACCTGAACATCTATAGAGGCTTCTGAAAAAGAAAAGCAGCCTTATGTCTTCTGGGAATATGCTAATTAAGAGATGAAACTGAAATGTTAATAAGATATTCTAGGGCTGACAGAGGAAGGAGATGTCTTAATCCTCCACACTATCGTGAGGTCTTACATTGCTCAGTCATAACAGACAAAAAACAAAAGAAATCAAGACGGAGGGAGAGCCCACCCATCATGGGCTGAGTCTGCTTTGTGTCTCTAATATTTGCAGCCAATAATGGCAGAAAGCTAAAACAGAGCTCTGAGATTTCTCCTGAGCATGCTGTATCAGGGACAGACTTTCAAGGCTAATTAGTGAGCCTCAAACACTTGCAAAGACGAATTCTTAGTAGCAGCTTTAGTAATTTATTTTTCATTTAAGCTGTTTGTAGCTTTGTTCAGTCAATGCAGATCTCTGTTTTAAGTAAACAAGTCATTTAAATCTTGTCTAGTAATAAAGCAGATCTTGAATAACCTGCGAAGATATTGCACTTTTAAAAATATGTTGAACCCAATGCTGTCTGAAAGGACTGGACCTTTTTTGTGTTGTCCAGTACCTCAATGCATTTATGCACAGCACTCGAATGGAAAAAAAGATGTATCTTCACTAAGTTACACAAATTTAGGAGATGGTAATGCAGTTCTGTGGTAAAGGATCTCCTTGAAATCAGTGCTAGCCAGGCAAGTTTCTTTAGCAGCAGGATCTTAGTAAGAGATTTTCAGAGGTATTGGTGGCTGCAAGAATGTACTTAATTTGTCTGTGCAGCAGCTGTTCTTGCAGATATTATGTATTGGGTTATCATGTGGCTTTAGGAGGGCTTGTTATTTTGTGTATACTGGTGCTGGTTAGCTCCTAAAGTTGTTCTAAAGATCTCTTTTTTCAGTTTTTCTCTTTTTTCCTCTGACCCGCGACAACACTTCCTTGTCCAGCAGTCTTGAACTATGTCTTTATGTATTGGATCTCTGAATTGAACCTGTTAATGTTGAGAATACAAGGTCCAAACTACAAATGTTTTAAGGGAAGGAATGTTATTTCAGACTACACCTAGTGTGGTTCCATGGACTAAAAACCCACTAATATGTAGACAAGGTAGTTATTCTCTTGGTGTTCAGCTTCCAGTTTAATTTCATCCAAAAGGGCTATTGTTCATACTCTCTAAGATTGCTACATGGTGTGAAAAAAAATGTGGTACAATGGCTTATACCTGCCATTTAAAATTAGTTGGCACTGATATTTATTTGTTTGGATTATCGCGATTTTTGGTTGGTTTATTAAGCTGAGTGTAGAATTTTGTTGCTCTTCTTTGCTTTTAATTCTTTATGTAGTTGACCTTTCTGGCACAGCAGTTTGGGACCACCACTGTTGAAATGTTATTAATATCTTAGCACAGCTACATTAATAATCCAAAAGAAACACAGCTAAACATGCTCTTTCCAACTTGCTCAGTGACTTGGCACCAATGGTGTGCACAGCTGGTGCAGGTGACCTGTTTTCAGCAGGAGCCCTGGGTACCCTCATTCCCTGTGGTGAAGAGAATGTGATCCTGTTGGCTTCATCATCATGGACTGACACCATATTCAAGGCAGAAGCCATTTCTCAGTACAACTTTTGTGAGCTCAGGGTAGCTGACTTTGCTGGAAGATCAGTGATAGTGAATGATCAGTGCCTCTGAAAACTCAGTGTAAGATTTGTTTGGATGCTGGAATACAAACATCTAATTGACATGGCTGTTTAGAAGACCTAGCTAAAGAGATATGCTTACAAGTGCATGCAGATTCCCTGTAAAGGCCAGGGAGAGAAAGCTGAACTTTCTATCTTCCAGTCCTTTCCAGATCACAGGATGGATTGCTTCATCTTAATAGCTCAAATGAACTGTTAATAACATTTATTAACCCCTCCTGCAGACTGTTACTTAAATAATGCAAAGTCAAACCTTAATTCCTTTGGTGCTGACTTGATATCTCTTCCATTTGATGCAATTTCATTTATCATTATCCTGTGTCCCTTGTGTTTAATTTTCAGATGAACTAAACGCCTGCATTTAATGTTTAAGATACCGCATTAAAAGTAGCTGCAAACATAACAAACATCAACAGTTTTACCAGAAGTTGGCATGGTGAAGTCAACAAACAAGCCTGACTGTAAGAAACTGCATCCTCAAATGTGTGAGGAAAGAACCTTGAGCAAGTCTGCCTTTTAATTTAAGCTCATGAAGAATAGTAGTTAATAAGCCTTTGCTGAAATGTGGCAATGTTCTTTGCATGTGACAGGTTTAAGTTTACACATAAATGCTGGAAGGAATGGATGGGCTGATTGTCCAAAACGTGATCCTAAGTTATGGTAACCCTTTACCCAAGCTTGACTTTTTATTATATCATGTCTGTGAGCCGTACCAGAGCTAAAGGAATGACTTGATGAATGTGATTTTGAAGCAGTTGAGTTAACATTCCCATAAACCTTGGAGAAGTATACAAATCAGTGTCCTCTTCCGGATGCTGATAAAAAGCTTTATTTGTAAAATAATTGTTTACAAGCAAGACAACCTTTTTCAATATTGCTGTTATACAATAAATAGTATCAGAGGTTTCAAAATCCTGGTAATGAGAGCACTGGGAGAGTGGTGCTTTTCTCAGTGGAATTTTGTATTGATTTCCAGAGCTGACTTTAAGGATAGGCTGCGGTTGAGAAAGAGAAGACTGGTTCCAGGGTAAATAAAGTCTGCCTCTTAGCTGACCACCCTCACAAATACCCTTTGGTAGGTCTTTCTCTTTTTGTAAGTTTTTTGCCCTAGCAATTGTACTTGGGGCCATGATTTTCTGTACCAAGAATGGAAGTGCTGTAACTGAAATAGAGTGTGTAGAGCTCATCCATCAGAGCAGAAGGCTGTCATGAAGCAAACATTTACTAAATTTATTCTTTTCTTTCACAGACTTCACTGAGAAAGGCTTCCCTGACCTAAAATAAAAATACATGTAGTGAAATACCAAGAAAGGTACTGCACAACATCAGAGCTTGTTGCATTGGTATATCTTACAATTCAAGATGGAAAAGGGCAGAGTAGACTTTCTTCATCTCTATAAATAACATGCTGCTTTTTATCTGTGTTAAAAGGTTTACAGAATCCTTTCTTTTGGCAATTGATCACTCTAGCTGGTAATATAAACATAGGAACTCCATGAACACAGAAAATCAGAGAAGAAAAATGGCTGTGCAATCCTACTGGGATTCATTACCATGGCTGTTGGGCCCCTCACTCATTACATATTGTTTCTTGATCCTTTTCCCCTTTACTGCCAATACCAGTACACTGAGCACAGAGTGCAGGAAAGGCAACCAAGTGTTCAGAAATTAAGGGGAAAGTTTTGACCCATGAGTTGTTTAGACTTTCTCTTAGTAGTTCTAGTTAATCCCAAAGTGCTGCAGTTGACTACACTAAAGCTTTTACAATTACTGAAATGGTGGCAAACCAAAATTTCTGTAGGGAGAACAAGTACACTGTTACACAAATTACTGTATCTACCACGAAAGACACAGATTTGATATTAGAACTGACAGCAATATTTGCATAGAATCAAGGAATGGTTTGGAAGGGACCTTAAAGATCATCTAGTTCCAAACCCCCTGCACACAGACAGGCACATCTTCCAGTACACTGGGTTGATCAAGGCTCCTCCAACCTGGCCTTGAACACTCCCAGAATCAGGGCAGACACAACTTCTTTGAGCAACCTGTGCCAGTGCCTCACCACCCTCATACTAAAGATTTTTTTCCTAATGTCTACTCTCTTTCAGTTTAAAGCTGTTCCCTCTTGTCCTACCACTACATGTCCTTGTAAAAATTCCAGCTTTCTTTAGGTACTGGAAGGCTGCTATGAGGTCTCCATGCAGCCTTCTGTTCTCCAGGCTGAACAAACCCAACTCTCTCAGCCTGTCTTCATAGAAACCCAGCCATCTGATCCTCTTTGTGGCCCTCCTCTGGACTTGAGCAGGTCCATGTCCTTTTTATTTTGGAGGCTCCAGAGCTGAGCACAGTAGTCCGCAAGAGTAGAGTAGAAGGGTAGAATCACCTCCCTCAACATGTTGGACATGCTCCTTTTGCTGCAGCCCAGTATATGGTTGGCTTTCTGGGCTGCATGTGCACGCTGCTGGCTCACGTTGAGCTTCTCATCAACTGACACCCCCAAGTCCTTCTCTCTCAATATTTTAAAATAACTTTCCTACAAAATTTCAAAATGAATTTTTAAATTAAAAAATACCTTTCAGAAAAATGAAACAATTAAAACATGTTTAAATTTTGCCTTTCATTTAAAAATTTTGACTCCTTCCTTCCTTTTACTGAATCCCACACCCTTTTCCCTGGCAGAATTTAAAAAGATAATATCAAGGGAAGAGAAGGGATATTCAAATGAAGGATTTCAATCATCGCAAAGGTTGCAAAAATGCCTATTGTTAAAAATAAAAAAGTTTTTTGCAGATAAAAAAATGTAAAATTTCCCAGGTTTTATGAATTTCACTTGGTTCTGTGGTCTAAGCTGGCTCTCATGGTTATTACCAGGCTATATCTTTACCAGATCTGATGCTACTAACAAGATCAGAAATGTATTGTTCCTTTACTCCCTACCATAGCTGCTTTCTAACAAATTATTTTAGAATTCATATTAGCAGATATCTTTTTCCAGTATATCTTTTTAAAATTTAAATACTATGTGACAAGTATGTGATTCATATAATCACATACACAGGAAAAAATAGAAAATGAATGAGACCATGTCTTAAACAATAACTGAAAACAAATTTTTCTCTTACCTAGGATTGATACATGGTATACATTACTAGCATATTTTAGAATTCCTTTGCCTCAGCTGAATGTTTTCATATCAAAATCCAGTTGTGAAGGCTGTCCATAGAGTACATGACTGATGCATCATGGCTGGACATGCCTGTAAATCTGATAGCATAGGGAAAAACCGTGTGCCTTAATTAAAACTGACAGGGAAATAATATCTCTTTACCTGTAGTGAAGGCAATCATAAGGTCTCCCAATTTCTCTTCCTCAGCTTCATGAAATTCTCTTTTTCTGAATTTTGTATTTTCATAAAATAAACTTTATCTAATGTGCACATCGATTTATTGTATAATTGATTTTTCAGTCATTGCACCCGAACACACCATGTTAGATATGAAAATAAGAAACTCCCTTAGTCCTGATAATGAATTTTTCAGGAATTCAGTAGGCACTGAGTGGTCTCACTGAAAATTCCTAATAGGCTGCCAAGCCCTTTACACCAGACGAGAAGTGTCCCCCAGTTCAGTTTGTTACAGTGAGTAACAACAAGGGACTTTTGGGGACTGCAAAAAAGGGACTCTCATCTTCACTTTGACATAGTACCACATCTTCTGCTGTTCCCTTGAACAGAGGTAACTTGGCAGCATGGAAAATGAGTTCAGGGAGTATGGGATAATAACACGACAAACAAGGCTAAAACAGAACAGGAGGTATCCCCAGTCAAACATGCCTGGGAAGTGACTGGGGTTGGGATTGCTGGGAAATAGGACTGCTGCTATTGAGATACTTCTGTGTCACCCAAAGAAATTATTTCACCTCTATTTGGTCATCTTTTTTGGAGAAAATACGGTTTCATGAAATCTCACTGTTTCCAGCATAACAAGGAATTATTTCAGTATTACACATTCATAAATATATGCTTTTGAGAAATCATAGATTTTTGGACATAAGCCTTCTAAGGCTGTCTCATGTAAATGTTTGAGCTATGTTGATTTACAGCCGCTGAGATTATAATATCCTTATTCTTATTTATTCTTAGCATATTTAAATGAAGTATCCTGGCAAGAAAACTGAACTTTTTATTTTTGTAATCACTGTTATTTCTTGGCTCTCTCTGCACTTGAAGAAAAAATAATAAGGATTATATCACAAAAAAATGATGCTTTTATGCTTAATTTACCATGATAGTTAGTCTTTATTGTAAACATTTAAAATTAAATAACCTGATTTTCTTATTTAAAAATGGACATTTAGTGTAAGCAGATGACAAAACTTCAAAATATTATTGTTAGCAAAAAGAATAAACAGAAAATTTAAATTATTAGAAAAATGGACTTGCAAATGTACTTTTCAAGTACTGTTAATATACTAATGTCACTGGATACATTCCACTGTTTGAAACTATTTCCATATAAGTCAACAAAGTATATGCAATTTTTCTTCTATACAACTTAAGAGAAACTTACAGCTTCTTAGGGTATTTTTGCTATGATTACAGACTTTTACTAGGTGCCTCATTTAAGCACCTGCTGGTGTGGTGACTATCTCACTGTCTAGCTGCTAAAGTGATTTTTAATATTACTGACTTACATTCTGTAGGATTGAGTCTAACGCCACATATTATTTTTTCTTAACTTTGTCTTGCTGCTTACATTAAGTCGAATATGATATCTGGCTGTTCCACCTTATACAAGCAAAACTCAGTTGATCAATTGTGATAGTCAAAAAAACCCCAAACCAAACCAACAAGAAAAAACCCACCCCCCCCCAAAAAAAAAAAAGCCAACAAACAAAAATAAATCAAAACCAAAACTAAAAATAATAAGAAATATAATTTCAGAAATTTAGTCAGAGGTACAGTTTCCAGAATAATGTTTGTTGGTTTGCTTTGGTTGTGGTTTTGGGGTTTTGTGTTTGTTTTTTGTTTGTTTGTTTGTTTTGTTTTGTTTTGTTTTTGGCACGGGGGGAACTATTTTCAGTAAATGTGAAACTTTTCATGTAAAAATGCTGATAATATTTTTCCTTAACATCTACATTTTTCCATAACAAAAGTCAAAACAAAATATTTTAAGAAAGATGATATTAATGTGACCCTGAGATTTTGCAGCATCTCACAGGTGCTGTAGTTTTTGTACTTAGTGTTTTTCTCTCTGAGTCATGTTTGCGCATAGGTCCATTTCCCCTTATGCAGCTCAGTCTCCTCCCAGATTGAATGTTGAGCTACACTGCAGAGCTGAGAGTGGTGCAGATGTCTGCAACCTTGTGGTAGTCAGTGATGGCTTGCACGCTGTAACATGTTGGCAGCGAGTATTAGCTGCACCGAAGCCAGTAAGGCAAAGCTGAGTTGCTCTTAGATCCAGAGCTGGTGCAGTTGCCAATGTGCAGGTTGTGTGCATCTCAAACAATCCTGTCTGTGAGAATTAAAATTAAGGAAAACTGTCACTGAAATTTCTAGAAATAAAACACGTCAGATTTTAAGCACCAGTTTTGTTTTGGTGTTGGGGTGGTTGTTGCAGTTTTTCGGGTTGTTTGTTTGTTTGTGGTATTTTTTCCAGATGTTTGCACTGTACGTGGTTAGCTGATTTTCTCATCAAAATGTAAGACTATGACAAAGGTTAAATATTTATAATTTCCCATGGAATGGACTTTGGGATTTTTTTAAGACCTATAGAGTGACACATTGGTGTTACCACACCTTCCAAATGAGACAAGGCAGGACAAGCGCATACGCTGCCCCACAACCAGTGCAGGAACTCATGTACGGCTAAAATACAAGTCAAAAGCATTTAGGACACAGGCTCAAAAATCTGGAAACCTTTTTCTTGGGCTGTTTTGGAGAAGGTCTAATTCATTGACCTCAGATATATAAGGTCTATTTTTACATAGACTAAGGCATTTTTAATACTTTCACATGGATTAAATAAACTTTAAAAGAACTTTAAATAAAGTTTATTTTGCCATTAAAGACCACTAATACTGCCACAGTGAGAAAACAGGAGTCTGAATCCAAGAATTGACTCAAGTCAATAGTTCTACATTTTCTTCTGAAAATTTTATCCAAAGTCCTTAGCTCCTAACTCTTCAATGGCTTTCTGAGTCCTTGTTGTTGTTCTGTGACAAAAGGTGTCTTTTAGGCTAAAAATCCTCTCCTCTGGTAGCTTGCACATTTTTTCTTTTGAGATATCAGTGAAATATATCTGTGTGCATTCTGTTCAGCTAGCTTGGACACTACATTGCAATGTAAACTTTCATATCTATACCAGAGATACGGATATGGATTTGCAGATAATTTTTGAACTTGTTTCAGAATTTTGTCGCTGACAAGGAGACTAAGAATTTATATATTTTTTTTAAGTTTAGGTTTGTTTTGGTTTTTATTTTTGTTTGTTTGGTTTTGTTTTTATTGTTGTTTTTAATATAATACACATATTTATGTGTGTAAAGGTGACAAACTGAGCAAAAAACTGCTTGGTAGAAAATAAACCGATAATATTTTTTTATCATTTTGCCTTTGCTTGTGCTCATGCTCTTTTTATTTATTTTTTACAACTTCCTTGATAGTGATAAATGGGAAAAAAAGATGAGGAAGAAACTGCAAAACCAGGATTTTTTTTTTTTTTTTATAGGATTTTCAGTGAAAAAAGACAGAATTCAAAGTTTGAAGATTGAGGACAGCCTCCTACAAAGCATGCTCTTCTAACTCTCTCATTTTTGCACATAGTTCTGAGCATGTTTCTTCTATATATGGTAGTAGAGAAGATAAAATAGAAGGTGTGGTGTGCATCACAATGAGGTACCAGGATTTCCTCTGCTTCCCAAGCAGAAGATACCTAGCTGGTTATAGCAGCTGCAGCTGTATTCTTCACTGGCCTGACTTTGTCATCTCTGAGTGACTACAGTTTTCCTTCTCTCTCAGTTGGGACCCAATGACTTTCTCAGTGAAAGCAGACAGAAACGGGGATCTGTTCTACTGTGGGTGTTTAAACACAGCGGGTGTGCTTATATATATACAGGGCATAAGGACTTCTTTTCTGGATTTGTGAGAGATGACATCCATAAAGAGCTCAGAAAAAAGACAGTAGTTTCAATTTCACATCAGGTTTCTGAATATATCTTTCCAGTGTCTCTTTTCTGGTCCTGTGTTACCTCCAGTCAGCTTATTTTATTATTTTCTCATCTGGCAGCCTCTTCACATGCACGTGAATGACGATTCAGATGCTTCAAAAGCTGTTGTTTTCAACTTTTATTAATGTTTCAAAACTCATTCTCTTGCTTTCCTGCTGACAGGCTGCCAAAATCACCCTCTGGTGAATTCTAAAAAGGTCTGGGTAGCAGAAATTGGACCCAACATTTGTTGCAGATAATTACTTCATCAGATCTTTGTCACAGAAAATATTTGACAGCCCACACATCTCTATTTTTAAGCAGTCCATAACATAAAACCACCAGAATTTTTCTTTCTTTAAGCACAAGAAGCACATCATTAGATCAAGGATATTTCATTTAACTGGGTAACGTACTTGATTCTGCACAATTTTTTGTTGATTCTGGAGATACAGCTTAGGCTAGGATTTTGGCCATGCCCAAGAGTGTATGCCATTCCCGCCTGCTTCTGGGAATAATAAATGCCCTGTAATGTTAATCAAATCTGAGTTCTTTCATCCCAGATGTCATTAAACATAGCATTTCCAGTAACAGCCTGCCAAAGAATATTTGTGCCAAGTTCCAAACCTAGATCTTAAATGAAACAAAGGGAAAAAAAAAAAAAAATTCTAAGAAACCAACCTAAAGATTGTGCCCTGGTTGCAGCCTATTTTGGGACAGGATTTCAGGAATTTCATAACTGCTATGTGAATAGCATATAGATGTAGAATAGATATAAATATAAAATATTTATAAAATAGGTATAAATATGAAATATATATAATAGATACAGATATGAAATAGAACACATGTAGACATGATCAATAAAGTTCATACTTTACGCTTCCCACTTGTAAAGCTTGGTTGAATTTGATTTATTATTTTTTCCTAGCAGCTTGGGACACAATATTACAGATTTACAATGGACAGTCAATTTATAGTATTTAATTCAGAGGCTGCTGGAACATTGTACAAAAGTTGAGGCCACTAAAACAAATCTTAAATCAGTAAAAAAAAAAAAAAAAAAAAAAAAGCTTTTTCTTACAAAAAAGAAAAAAAAAACCAACCAAACAACAACCCCCCCCAAAACCCCCAAAACCCAAAAACAAAACAACAAATAAAATAAACAACCCTGACATAAGAAGAAAATAAAACCCTGAAAGAATAAGAAATAAAAAACCCAGTTGATTTTAAAAGTGTTTAGAAATTAAATAAACATCATTGCAATACCCATCACATAGTATCATGTACTCCAGAGAGCACACATTTGCTGGAGAATGTCTTGCGTGAGATATCCCCTCATCTGTTAGTTATTCCATCAATAGGAATTGCAGCAGTGAAACCTAAACTCCAGAGTCACACATTCTTACAGGTTAATGCTAAATCATCAGCATGCTTGTCTTTAAACATTAACTGATGTATTCTCAAGGCAGCCCTGTTTGTGAAGCACTTATTATCCTTGTTTTATAGGCTGAGAAGACAGAAGGCTTAAACCAGTCATTTAGGACTCAGACACTGTTGGACTCCCCAGACAGAAGGATTTCTTATCAAATACCAAACCTGTAGGTTAATCTCAAATTTAGCCTTAGAGAAGGAAAAATTATAGTTGATGGTGGAATAAATACACTCAAAATGAATAATCACTCCTCTGGAAGGAAGTAGAAAAATGATCTGTAAAGCGTTAAACAAAATAAAGAAACACTTCGATTTATTAAAAAAGCAAAGGCTTATATGTACATAAAATTATTTTAACCCTGAGTTTAGAAATCAACCTATATATATATATATATAGTTTGACTATATTCAATATAGTTTTAGAAACTGCATGGTTATTTGAAAAGAAAGAAAAATATTTGCAAGACTGTTTGTCTTCTAATAAGTAGCTGTATTTGAGAGATACCTTGGTCCTAAACTTTAATATTAATAAATTCAATATTAATATAATTAGTATTTTAGTTCAAATTGCCTCCAATTACACTGAAACTTAGTATCGATTAATAAAATCTGGTACTAGACTGGATTCAAGTAGGAATTTTATGTTCATAAGATTCTAGAACAAAAAGAACAGTCAAAATTATTCAACTAATCTCCTTATAAAGTATGGAAAAAAGCCAGATGAATCAAGTAGAAAACAACAAGAAATTTTACTAGATGCCACTCACACTACTCCAGTCTTGGAGCTTGCATCAATCCTGTTGATTCAGCAGGACATTTTCATTTTCCCAGGTTTTTGCAGTGATTTGTGACTGTGTATGCTGGTGGCAGTGCTCAGTCTACAAACGACTGACACTGCACCCTCCACAATTCATGATGGTTGAAGCCTTCATCTTGTTAATGACAGGCTCTGTACTAGGCAATAAAAAAAAAAGAAACCTACCATGTAGTTAGAGTACCTTACTGTGCTTGTACAATAAACCTCTGATTGTCTTTTGGAAAACTTTTAGCAAGCCTTCCTCAACAGCTTGTTCTTATTCTTCGTTATTTTCAGCACTTCATTTATTTTAAAAGGTACAGTGGAAATTGTCTACATCTGGCTCAAGGTTGCCAAAACACGTCACATACAAATTACAGTAATTTGTTTTTTAAAAATTCCCCAAACCTCCTCAAAAACGTTCAGTGTTGGATTTCTCACATCTAGGATGGGTCAAAATGACTTAGAAATTCATGTGTGCAAGGTGAAAAAAAGAAAAAAAAACCACTGGTTCTCGAATGCCATATTTCAATCAGACCAATTGCTGTTTTTGTATTAGACCAAAATGATACGTCAGCGGAGCACAGTACAACAACAATATCCAAGCATTTTACTTTGCTTGTGTATGTTTTATGGTCTTTATGTCAGCCCCATTTATAGGAGGTTCTTAATTTGTAGGACCATAATTTACAGACATCCCCAATAATTTTTTAACTTGTAGATCCTTAACTTATAAGTCATAAGAAAGCCTGAGCATTAATAATATTATTTCAGCTTGGCGATAAGTCATGAAATAAAATGTAAACCAAAATGAAAACTGGTCAGTTCTGTAGAAAAATGCTTGTTGTTACTTTTGCTTCTCACTTCTTGTTAGCTCTGCTTTTAAATACAGCCAGAAGTCTAAGGCTTGACATCACTGTGAGCTCTGTAGACCATAAAACAATTGTTTTTTTAACAGTTGCAAACTCTACAAAGACCTTGAGTATGACTGACCGTAGCTCCCAAAAAGCTGACACAATGGCTGTCTTTAAGGTAGGCCAGGAAACTGCAGTATAATTAGGAGAGAATTATCAGAGATCTGGTACTACCAGAGGTGTGAGGAAAGTTAGCAATTGAACAAGGATTGTGAAAGGCTGTGAATGTAAAGAACACTTTACTATGGCAGAATTATAATTGCAGTGATTTTTCAAATGTGAATAGCAAAACAACCACCTGTTAAATCATATTGATTTAAATCACAAAAGCTATTGAATTTTCCATAAGCAGCTGGATGTTCTCCTGTCATGTATTTTCTAAAAGGGAAAGTAAAATAAAACTGTAAGAGACAGAAACTCTGAGAGAAACAGTATGGAAAGAAAGGTCTGAAGTTCCCATTGTCTCTTGGGTAGATACGCCTTTGCTAAAAAATTGCTCCTTGGATTGACTTGCTGCCTCTGACAGTTTTTTCAGAAGATGACTTTTGTTGTTCCTTCTCTCCAGCCTCTTTGACCCTATGACTTAAAAACTAATCATTTTATTAAACACTAATTGCCAATCTGGGCATCTCAATTTTCAATCTGCAAAGTCTCCACTATTTCCACATGCCATTTTTGATGCAGGAACACTTACAGGGAACAGTTTTACGTCTAATTCTTCAACCCACCCTGGCCAAGATCTCAGACATATGAGATCCCTCAGTTTTGCCTGAAGCAGATACCTACACTTTACATCCCTGTTTTCTTCTCCCAGGCTTTGATAGAGCAAGGAACCTGATATCAGATGATGATGGGGACTGAGAAAATGAGACATCTCTGAAATCAATGTGTGAATTTTCTAGGTCTTGTTTGAACATAGCAGATGGAGCTGCCTGCCCTGATGATAAATAGCAACTGCCTGTAACCAAGCAAGTACAACAGATCTTGAATCTCTCTAATTTCCAAGATTTGTGGGACTACATGTTGCACAACCCATGAAACACGAAATGAAACTGTGAGATTTTAATATCCCTGAGAAGTCAAATAAAGTTTGCTTGTAGGTTGTTTTTCTGCTAGATGTTATGTCTTTTTCTTCTTCACTTCTTCAGTGGAAGAAACCATTACCCTCTGAAGTCAGATAGCCACTCTATAATTTTTGCCTTTTCAATAGCGGTGATATAGTCCACATTCTGCACACTTCCAAGATAAGTTTAGCAAGGTAAGACTTAAAAGCACCATTATATTTTTAGCTTACATCTGTTTTGATGTTAATATTTTGGTGATGCTATAAAGTAATAAAAAAGAAACCACAATAAACCCCCAGTGTGTGATGTGGTTCCCAAGTCTATTTATATTATGGGTGGAGCTAGAAACAAAGATCAGATGTACATGAAGATGTTTTTCTATCTAGTCATATACCTGAGCTGCTAAAGATTATTAAGAGAGATTCATACTGAATTTCCTGACATCACTCCAGATGCAGTATATATGAATCTTTTGTATATGTCTCTGCCAATATGTTTGTTTGCTTTTAAACAGCTCCACAGTAAACCCCTTTCCAGTTCAAATAAAATAACTTTTTTCTAAGAAAAAAATAAGCCAGCCTACCTAGGATTGCCAAAACCCTAATATAGAGAAAACAAGAGCCCATGCTTTGGTAGGGTCAGTGTTTTGGTGCTGTATTCCTGTGCTTATGGCTGAAGGGTGAAATATTGCTTATTTTGAAAGTCTTACCCCAATCTAGTTATTCAAATTCTTTTTTCAGAGTATATTCTCTAAGAATAGAAGGACTAAAAGGCAGAATGAACAATGAATAGTTGAAAAAGGAGGCTATGCCCTCACCACTGTGAAGTAATTTTAAGGAGAGTTTTAGCACATCACATACGCTTAAGTTTTCATTTGGAACTTTACATTCAATTTTGTAATATGATATTGTATTACCTTGAACAACTTTTCCCATTCTACAGGGGTCTTCTTATTTACTTTTTGTTTAAAATTATGTAGCTCTGTAGATTTCATTGATGTTGGTTTACATTGTGTAAATTACATTAGTACCCAGCATTTGCTTTCTCTGACCTGCTCAGTTGTCATATTTCCTCCCTTATGAATCTCTGACTACTGCATTTACAGCAAGAGTACTCATGACACCACATGCCTGGTGGTACAGTCTGCTATTGAGTTAATCTGAGGAAGAGGGGGAGTTGACAGACTGCAAAGCACAGCAGCAAAAGAGGCTTATTAAAAAAAAAAAAAAAAAGCAACTTTTTGGGGATGCTTCAGGATTGCAGAGCAAAAGCTTTCACATTCAAAATGCAATTGTAAGAAAAGAAACTTAAAAACAAACAACCCAGAGTTCCTTGAGTAGTTGCTCTGCCTGACTACATCAGGCCTACCAACTGCAAGATAATCTTCCTAACAGACCTGCTTATAAGCTCATCTGGAAACAGGAAATACAAACTACACTAATGAGAATAAGTAAAAAATACTGAAGCCACTGGAACTTGGCAGTTTGTCACACTTCTAACTTTACTCAGGACACCATGGTTTTAACCAATTTCCCCAAGCAGATTTCTTTGGCTTGAAAGTCATTTCCATTGACCAGAAACTCTGACTCAAGCCCAAAGCTGCCAGGACTCCCAGTTTCCCAAGGGATCCCCATAGTTATCTTGAGGAGAACAAATGGGTTAGACTGTGCATCCAAGTTCTTTAATCATCTCTAAGTAGCCAAATTAGCAGACAGATTTTGGTACTGGTTGGGGAAAAATATTAGACTGCTTAGGGAAAACTGACATGTAATGTCAGTATTTGAAATTTTCCCCTAACTCTTGAGAAATGTAAACAAGAAACTAAAAAAGTAAGATTTAAAAAAAATATATATATTATACAAATACAATTTGTGAAACCATTGTTATTATTAAAATTTTCTTGGCAAATTCTCATTTTGTGTTTCATTTATTCTGAGACCTAATTAGTACTGACTAATAGGAAATCAGAGTTTAACCAGCAAGGTGGGAATTCATATGAAAGCCTATAATTCCTTAGAGTTCTCCTCGTTCCCCCCAAATTTTATCATTGTGCTTGATGCTTCAGTATTTTCCAGTTAGCCCTGATGAGACATGAAGCAGCCATGGATGAAGTCTGCTATTTGGATCTTCACTGCATTAACAGTGTTTCTAGTAATTTGGAAGGTTTTTTTTTTTTAGCAATTAGTTCTGATTTGAAGGTACCACAAGTTGTCTTTGAGTGATTAAATCCTCATTTAAATCTTAGTAACCTACCACTTATTTTGCAAGCATTTGAGGTACCCTTTACTCCACCCTTGGTTTTGTCACTTGAAAATAGTGTCACTGACTTTAAGTAAATACCCTGAACATTCAATAGCATGCCCTGTGTCATAATTTAAAGTGTAAGAAACTTCTAATATGGTTTTGATTACGGGAGGTTTCTTTGACTCCTTGTATATTTCTGTGAGCCTTGTTAAACAAAGGTTTAGGATTGGAAATACCTTGGACATAAGGTGTTTTTCTGGATTTATATACTTGCACAGACTTGTAGAGATGTAATTCCATAATGCTGTGCCTCAGTGGTGAAGAAAGCTAAATTTTTCGTAGGTGTGGTATTGGTGGTTGTCTTCTGATGTTCTAAAGCACAGTGCTTTTATTCCCTGGGCAGTTTCCAGCACAGGCTCACATCCTCAATTTTATAAAGCACTTTTGCCATGTTACACTTGATGAGGTAAAGGAAAAATCCTTCCAGACAGGAAAACTCCTTATTTTCCTAACTTTTTGCTAAGTAAAACTTTACTTAATTGATTTTATTTAAATTTAGCCATGATAAATATATAAATAAATAAATTAAAAGAGCAAAATACATTGAAAATTCACATAATTGCATGGTATTTTTCCATGTCAGAGGCAAGCCTTCAGTTTGAGATCAATGTATTGATTTATATCTAATGAAGAAGTGGCCTGAAAAAAAAAAAAAAAAGTAAATATGCTTGTCAAGAAGTGGTGATCTCATAAAAAAATATTTTCTGTTGTTTATCATCTGTTACTATAGTAGATTCATACTGTTGTTTTTGAAAGCCTTATATTTAACATTTACTTTGATGTTCAGGCACCTCCTGTGACATAAACCAGCTTGACAGGGGAGAAAAGATCCGTTTAACATATTGGTGATATAATCCTTGTAAAGCTAACTTTTGTTAGGCAGAGGCTGCTATGCACACAACAGGCAAGAAAGAAGGTAAACAGAAAAGTTGGAAGATGTTGCCAAAATGACAATAAGTGTTAACGACCTGATCACAAAAATTGTCTTTCAAACTAGACTGTGTAGTAAATAATAATGAATAAATGTACGTGTCAGAAAGATTTGATTTGTCTAGCAAATCCGTACAGACATATACATTAATTTAGTACTATACAGCCTTTTTAAAATGCCATCCCAGCAGAGCATAAAAAAGGTGATTTAGATTAAGTATAGTAACAAGATGAGCAGCACACTGAGTTTATTAGACTACATGCGTACTTATTTGATACCCAGTGCTCCATTACTCTGAAGTTGTCCCTGAAAAAAACAGTGGGAAAGGAAAAGCTTCTAAAATCAAGTATAATGGTTTAAAAAGAATAACATTATCTTCAGTATAATGCTGTGTACCATCAGTGTTAACATTCAATCTGTGAATGATAATGCTGGAAATGGCATAAATATATTAGTGCAGAAACTATCACACCCCCTGCCACTCCCCTGCTTCCTGAAAGCAAAATTGTGAAAGCTAAAAATTTCCTGCGTGAGTAAAATTTGAAGTCAGAAACTCACATTAAAAAGGGGAAAAAAAAAGTCAATGCAAACTTTATATGGTGCTCTTAGCTCTATCTTCCTTATTCAGGGGAATTACAGTCTGCACTCAGCTGCACTTTGTCTTTCCTGAAAGGATCCTTATTTGGTAAAACAAGCAGTCTCACTTTTGGGTTCATTAAAGCAATGCTAATAGCTCATGATGTACCACTGGCTTCTGGTTTAATGCCTACATACCAGATCGCATTTTTTCCACATCTTCTCTTAATTTTATTGCTATCTTGAGCCAGTTTGGGTCTTTTTATATACAGAGTCTGCTGTTACAGGTTAACAGCTTCACATTCTCTTCCTTCAACCCAACCTTTTGTCAGGAGCAGTTCAAGCACGACTGACAGGTCAATCATTATTATCATTTCTTCCCTGTACACAGACAATGCAGGTCTGACACAAGAAGAAACAAGGAATTAAACTAAATCCAAATATAGAGCCAGAGGAATGTGCATGCATGTAGATACCTGTGCACATGCACTCAACCACACATACACTTATATCTATGTTATAGTGTATCAGCCCTTTCACATTTGTGAGCAATACCTTGTGTTAAAAAATATGTGCAGAATTCTCAGGTGACATCATACAGATAATATACAGCTATGCTAGGGGTTTTCACGATTAGTCTTTATACCGAGTAATATACAGTATATGCATGTTTCATTGTGTTCCTTTGTAGGAACACAGTTGTGTTTTACAGTCTTCATTTCTCCAAGTATGTAGAACGGAGAGAAAGTATAAAGGGTATTGCACTGAATGGTATCAGCTGATAAGTAATATATGGTCATGTTACTTGAGTCAGATTCCAAAACAAAATCTGATCTCACATCCACAAGGCTGGGGAGAAAATATTTGAAGCTGTTTAGCTGATGCAGCCCTTAACATGTTTTCTGCCCTATCATGCTAAGCAAATTTCACAGGAGCTTACTGAGGGCTAGACTTTTTGCCTAGACAAACTGAGGATCAGTTTATGCTTGAAGACTTCTCAGAACACCTAAGGAATTGCAGATGCGTATTCTGCTCTTGTCTAGGAAAGAAGGATAGTTGTTTGAGCAGAGTTTGTTGTGCAATTGGCTCATCACTATCTCTTGTCTGAACAGTGGAAAACAGAATACAAGTTTTCACTGCCACCTTCACAGAAGACAAGTACTGGAATTATTTCGGGGTTAAGAAGTTTTCCCCAAAAGTTTGCATGAGCTTATTAGTACTTCCCCTTTTTATATTTTCTCTTTCCTTTCAGGTTTTCCCACTTTTTTAATCCAGGCCCTTCTTTTTCTCCTTTCTGTAGAAGAAATAAGACTGGCAATCTTGTGGCAGAGCAGAATAATCAGATCAATTGAAGAGGAAGGAGATACAGAACAGAGAGGAGGAACAGAGGGACATGCTGTTTATCCCTCCAGCTTTCTTTCTCCAGATCCTGCTCTGCTGTCATTCCAAGAATGAAGACAAAATAAATTGGCCTGTGCTCCTAGGAAGGCTTGAACTGGTACCATGCCACGACAGTAAGACTACATGTACATAATCATCAACCTATTTTAAAGAGTTTGGTGTGTCTATAGTTTATCTGCTCACACATGCCTTGTACAATTTTTAAACTGACTATGGGATCAGCTATTTGACAAAAGCTGAAACTGAATGAAAATATGAAATTCAATATCTGTTAATTGCTGGGTTGGTTTTTTTTTTTTTTTTTTGGAGGACCTAACAAAAATTATTCATTGAAAATTTTTTTTTTATTCAAAAACTCATTTATGTGAAAAAGAAAAAAAAGTTCAAACAAAAGTACTATGACTAGTTATAATCATAAACAAAGAGTCAGAAAGCTCTTTTATGTTGTGCGTCTTTAAAAGCTAATTTAGGTAGGCTCAGATTCCCTTAGGTACCTGGGTATGTCTGCAGGGGCTAATACATGTCTCCATGAATACTAAACAGTCCACAGCAGTGCCTGTGTCTCAGTCTCTCTCTCCCTTTTTTCTCTCCCTCTCTGTTCTTGGCAGAATGCTATCCTTGGGCGCTTCACTGAAAGCTGAATTATGTACTTCTGTACAGCAAAGCATTCTAGGTTCACAGCCTGAGCTTCGTTGAAGGAATGGAAGTTGGCTAGTTTGCTACTATGAAACTTCTTGAATATCCAAATACCATTTGTTCTGGACTAACAAGACTACTCAGGATTCTTCCTTTCCAATGACAAAAATGTCAGGTGACACCTTTATCATATTACCACTTCTAGCCTGAGCAATAGAGTTAACAGATGGATCCAAAGCCTACTGAGATAAGCAAGAACACTATTCAGAACCAGTAGGATTGGGCTAACAGATGAAGGACTGTGTTTGGGCTCCTCCCTTATCACCTTTATGCAGGACTATAAATCACAATTTCAGAGCATTTTCCTCTTTAAGCTGCAAGAGCTACTATTGGAAAACTACATATAGCAATTAGGAATCCTGTCCTCACGTGTCCCAAATCAATAAATAACTCACTTCTCATTGAAATGATAGAAAATGTTTTTTCTTCAACTGACAATTATGAGAATACTAAACACAAAATCTTATTAAATTATTCAGAAGAAGCAGATCCTTTTAAATTCCCTGTTTAGTACTCACCATACGATGTAAAAGCCTTATTTCCCTTTAATTGGCTTACCTATAAAAATGATAATTTTCGGACAGTTGGTAGTAAAATCCCTCAGGACTTCAGGAATCATATTTCCCTTTTTAAAATTCTCTACATTTATTAATGAACTTGAAAAATAACACTTAAAAATGCTTGGTAAGTTTTCCCTCCTGTGCATTGTACTCTCTTTAGAGTTTCGTGGTGAACTTCAGGCAGTTCTTCTTCCTAAATTTTACCTTTGGGCTATATTTCCCAAGTGCTAACCTGGATAATCACTGTTAAACCCTGCCTATTAAATGTTTGTGAGGAGATGGAAGGTTGCAGATCACACGTGCTTTACCAAAGCAAATACATGGGAGTGGGGTGGTATGCTGAGGGGAAAAAGACATGCTCACCCTGACTTTCATCACCATGCTTTTCAAGTTTGCACTTTCTTAGTTTCATACTAAAAGAGAATAACTACATTGATTAAAGTTTTGCCAACCCAAATTACATTATAGGAAATGGAAAGGTGCAAAAGCAGATTCTCAGTCAACTCTTACCTACTAGACCTGCCTTTTTTGTTATGTCATGTCTGCAGGATCCATCAAAATATGGTCTAGACCTGCCACTGGACTCTTCAGTATTAGCACAGGATAAATAAAAGATGTTTAACAGCAACTTGGAAAGCACAAGCTGGTCACATATTCTATAAATGATGTACTATTCTGAAGAAAGCCAGCAAGAACTGGGTGTTTTTCTTTGCAGGCTGACAGACCAATGAATCTTGCTCTACTGCAAAACAGAAGAAAATATTTTTTGCACACATGGACTCAGCTTAAAATCTGCAAATATAAACTCACTTCTCAGCAGAGAGCATTGCTTAAAAACCATTTAATAGCTTGGGTGTAGAAGAGAGCACAGGGCATTACAGAACCCAGCAGACTGATAACATAAACTTTTCACACATAAATGCCATTTTTTTTTTCTGTTATCTTATGTAGAATTTCCTTAAGTTTGACCACCAGAAGAAGTAATCCTACAGGTTTAGAAAAACCAGCAGACTACCGTTTCAATCTTTACTTTCTTATTGAAGACCGTAACAGGTACATCATGTAACAGGGACATCAACTCAACTGAGATACTTATCTTTTGAAAAGTGATCCAAGACTTCATGTAGGTCTTAAAGCTAGAGTGAAGTTACAGTTTATTTGTCCTCTACCAAGTTTTGTTTTTTTTTTTTTTTTAATATGGTAACCTTGAAACAAAAGCTGCCATGTGGTTGTTAATAGTTCTTTGTTATTAGTTATTAGACCTTGGCAGACAGTAAGTGTATGGTGACTCAGAGGGCAGACGCCCTCAGTCTTGAGCCAATGACATCAGAAAATGCTGCCCAAGTGTTATCACAGAAATTCTTTTCTTCTCAAACATCCTTTTCTCACTTTTCAGGAGAAGAAGGAAGAACACTTTCATCTAATGTGTACATGCTTCACAGGAAATTTTCCATTCGAATAAGGTAGGATTTGTAACATTGACTGGGATGAATGACATCCAGGGAGGATTTTACTGCTGACTGGGGAAGACTTGGACCTGTGAAGATTGTGGTGAAGATCTGGAAATGCTGGCAGGTGACAAGGGGATGTGGTAGGCGGGCACTGGAGCACACCAGGTGAAGGAAAGTGTCTGCTGAAATTTTGTAGTTTCATGCATTTGCGGGGGGGGGGGGGAGGGGGTTGTTTGGGTTTGTGTGGTGGTTTTTTTTTTTTTTTAACATAGTTTTGCAAAGGTAGTTTTAATGGATGCAGTGGCACTAGTTATGGACCGTTTCAATGTTCTATATTCAGATGAAATGGTGAATGAAGAGTACTCCTGCACTATCAGGTCTTATGAGAAGAAACCCTGATCCAGTCTTCTAGCAGTCCAAACAGGTAAAGGGAAAGAAGAAGGAGGAAAAGAACTGCAAAATGCCTAGGGCAGGCAGGTTGGAACAAGATGACCTTTAAGGTGCCTCCCAACCCAAACCATATATTTGTATGATCCTTAGTTATATAGTGAAAAACTGGTGTGGACCTAACCAAATAGGTGGAAGCTGAAGAAGACTGAATCTTGATTGAAAATATTACATTTTGTATATAGGCAGGTGCTTCTAGATTACAAAGAGCTTTACTGCAAAACAGGAAACATGCTCATTTTTTTTAGACAGGGAAATTGAAGCAAGAGACAGAACAGTGATGTTACAGTAATCAAAGCATCTGGTTTTCTAAGTTCAAATAATTTTTCTACTGAATCATACTGATAAATGAGGGCTGATTATAATTTTTGCATTGCAGTCCTTGGATGATCATCTGTTCTGTGAATTCCACTGTCATGGTTTAAGCCCAGCCAGTAACTCAGAACCACATAGTCACTAGCTCACTCCCTGCTTTTTCTTCCTCCCACTCCTGAAGGGATGGGGAGGAAGATCGAAAGAATGTAACTCCCATGGGTCGAGATAAGAACAGTCCAGTAACTAAGGTATAACACAAACTGCTACTGCTACCACCAACAATAATAATGATAAGGGAAGTAACAAGGGAAGAGAATGCACCCGCTTACCACCCACCGACCAATACCCAACCAGACCCAAGCAGTGACCCAGCCCTTCCGGGTAACTGCCCCCAGTTTATATAGTGGGCATGATGTGCTGTGGTGTGGAATACCTCTTTGGCAAGTTTGGGTCAGGTGTCCTGTCTCTGCTTCCTCCCGGCTTCCCCTCCTCCCTGGCAAAGCATGAGACTCAGAAAGTCCTTGGTCAGAGTAAACATTATTTAACAACAACTGAAAACATTGGTATTATCAACGTTGTTCCCAGGCCGAAAGTCAAAACCACAGCACTGCACCAGCTACTAAGAAGGAGAAAAATGACTGCTACTGCTGAGTCCAGGACATCCATTAAGCAACATTTAAACCAGTGTAAAATCAAAATCTCTTAGGTCTATCTGTATTGAACTCTTAACAGTGACACTGTCAGCAAATCATCTATGCCAACTGATTAGGTGGTTAGGGGTATCGTGGGATTTTTTTCTCTTTCCTCACCGACTGTTAGAAATGTTAGTATTGCAAGCATAAATACTATCATTCACTTTTGCCAATAAACTGTCAATGTTCGTCAAGCTTGAATATAAAGTGCAAACAAAGCAAAACTGATTTTATTTCAAATGTGGGCAAATTTGCAGAAACTATTTTGCATTATTTTCCTCTGTTCAGCATTCTCAGCTCCCAGTGGTATGATAAGAGTTTGAAACACAGAATGTTTCCCAGTGGTACTCAACAATTTGCAAGAACAGCCCCTCAGCTAATATCTCCTTGGTTCAACAGCTTCAAAATAAATTAAAATATTCCTGGTTTCTACTAGCACTGATAGAGACTGAATAGGCAGCAACTATTTGAGCAACAAATTAGGAGGGCCTGTCTTACTAAGTTTTGATCCTTTCAGGTGGACAAGTTCATCAATGCGTTATTTTAATGGTTGGTATAAATGTATTAATGGTTGAAAAAAAGAAAAAAGGTGCTGGATAATCTCTTTGTAGCCTGATTAACTGTAAAAATTTCCTGTGTAAACTGCAACTCAGCTACCTTCAGTACACAAGCTATCAATTTTGTGCAGAACGCTTGTTACAAAAAAATTGACTTATGTTCCAGGGAACTGGCAACTACTGATTATGCTGGTGGACTATATATCTAATCCAAGATATTACAGAGAATGAACCAGACTCAGCTCTAAATAAAATTTTATTTTATCAATTGTTTCATAAATGTCATAAGGACAAGACTGGGTAGTTAAATACAAACATGTCTGTATGATCTCTGATAATGTGCAAATGATTAGAGACTAAGACTATAAAGAATTAGAGGATGATCTACAAAGAAGGATCATGCCTTATGACTCATAGTTGTCAGAATCATAGAGTCATAAAGACATTAAGGTGATGCAAGTGGTACTGTAATGCTGAGAAAATAGACATATGCTAACAGGAAAATTTTCAAGTGTGTCATAGCACTGTGATTGCTGCTTAAAAAAAATTAAAAATATTAAAAAAATCCATACCAAATCTTTTAGTTTTCCAGAGCTTTCTATATCCCACTCAGTCCTTTTCCCCCTTCATTTCATGTTAAACCTGTAGGGATCAGATAACAGAGGTCATGATTTTGGAGTTTTCTTTTGAATCTCAATATAATATTTCTGGTTTTCTTTGCTTGTGTCCGTTGGAGTTTTGGTGAAAAGACTGAGGTTGATATTCAGTCCCCAGTATTTAGCATTTAGATGTTGGTTGCTTGTGACTGATCAGATAAATTACATGTTTTTCAATTTTTCTGGTGCTATGAGTCACTTTGTATAAATAATTGCAACCAAATTTATTACTATCTATACAAATAGCTAATTAATGAATAAATTTTAAGCATAAGCCCATTGAAATTGGTTAGTTGTTTTTTTTATGATGAAGATCTAGTTCTCTAGTTTCAGGCCCACAAGTACAAAAAACACTGTATTCCTACCGCACAGCAGAGCCCTGTTTTATTGATGCTTTTATCTTGGGTGTAAATTCTCAAGTCCAGGTGCAGAGGCATAAATTGTCACAATAACATTTTTATTCGCAACCCTTGCAATAAGAACTCCTAAACATCTTCTCCAAAACATATTAACAGAGGCCCTAATTTTGACCTATGCAAGAATTAATCCAGCTGTTAGAATTACTAAAATATTTTCCTCTTTAATAAAGCACTCTTGAGGTTAATAACCTGCAAATCTGACCTACTCATAATTACTATTACTGTTATTTTTTAGTAAGTTTTCAGAGTCTATTTTTTTTCCTCCAGAGGAATAATTTGGTAGTGTTTTGCTTACAATACGGGTGCTTAAATGAGCTTCTCTACAGAAATGGATCTTGCATCTGTTTAAGGATAATATTCTGAGTATTGTAATACATGTAATCTTTGCTGGAATATCATATGAGGCATAAAAAGCAGATTATCTGCAGAAAAATGGCTCCCAGAGGGAAGTAGAAACATCACAGCTTGAAATACCTTGTGCTGTATAATGTTCCTAGCCACCAGCAAGGCAAGCATTCTGTGGAAAAGACAAATGCCTGATTTCACAGGGATTTCACAAGGATGTAGCACAGGAGGGTTTGATGGGTAAATATGAAAACACAAATGGAAATTGTTTCTTCTTTCACAGCACTCCTATTGTCACAGGACTTTGCAGGAATAATCCTGAGTGGGTACTGGATAAATAAGTGAACTTACTTATGTTTTGTGTAAACCCATAAGTTGAACGTAGAAGGATGGAGGGAAAGAAAGGCCACACTTTACTCCAAAACAAATCAGTACAAATTTTGCCTAGAGAGTTGGGAAGCTAGGATTCTTCTCTCTAGCTTCTAGAACTGAGAACAATAGGGAACTCTATCAGCGGCACTACAAAGCTGCCTCTGAGGGATGAACCCTTAAAATTTCACTTTCTTTCCTCCTTTCCTCTTATTCTGGTAGGGTCAGCCATAAATGGTAAAATTAGCTACCGTCTCATTTATACTGAAGAACATTAAGGATACCTGTTGATGCAAGTTTAGTAAATGACTTGCCAGTGATGCTTCAACTTGAACTACTTAGAAGCTACACACTGTCTACAGGAGCCAAGTTAGTTGAGTACTAAAAACTTCAAACTTTTATTTATTTGCATCACTGAAAACTATCAACTTCAGAAAAGCAGCATGCCTTGCACAGACATAAATCATCAAGAAAATTTCAGGTCAAAACAGGATGAGGGCCTTTTCACATGGTAGCATCCTGCTTTATCCTCTATGACATCCAAATCTTCTGCTTAATGTACTTGGATTGGCCCAAACGCTTCATTATTAAAAATCCACTACTCACTTAAAATTCCATTCTAGAAAAGTATGTTTTATACTTATATGAGAAGTATCTAAGGTGTACTGAGGTACAGTACCTTGGGAATCTACAGAGGGTAAATTCTGATAGACTAAATTAAAACATATCAGTTTTCAGGAGGACTTGCTTTCTGGGGAGAAAGAGGGAAGGAAATGGCAGGGAAGGGAAAGAGGGAGAGACTGTGTGCATTTTGCACAACTTTATCCACTAAGAGTTGTAGGACTTGGTTTGTTACTATCTTTTATTTTGCATAGTATTTTGTTATGCCAGGCTAAATAAAATGTAAATTCTATGAAATGCTACCAATTTGAAAAAGTATTGGTTTACATACATCACTAGTATACATGTTCTTATGAGCTACAGAGCAACTGTGACTCTAGTCCATTAAATACATGCCATTAGCTTTATTGTCATAAAACATGCTGAAGATCAATGAAGCATTGTGAATACCTACAATGAAGAAGCTAACAAATGCAAATTCCCCATATCATTACAAGAAAAACAAGAGAAAAAGTATTGCTAACAAAAACCAAACATAATCATGTCTTTTATTGTTGAAGCAAAAATAAATTTAAGGATTTCTTCCAGGGAAATAGAAGTACATGTGACCCAACACCAAGCTAATGAAATTCTTATACAGCAGCAGAAGATTCTCTGTAATGTCTCCAGACCAAACTCCTAAGCAGGATCTCCAACTTCACCAGTTTCAAGTCTAAATGTCTCCAGTAATTACAGAAGATTAGAGCCATTTGAATAATGTTAATATTCAAATGATAGATTACTAGTCAGCTGAGCAAGAAAAACACAACAAGCTGTTTGCAGCATTTCAGCATTTTATCGAGCAATTCCAACTGTGTGTATAGAAAGATTTCAACATTTAAAAAAGAAGCACAGCATGTTATAGGCTGTTACCAGTTAGGTAAAATGAAGAAACCTAATAGAAGCAAGTACTCGTGATGTGGCTAAATAAAGTTGTGAAACTTGAGGCATTTCAGTCTCTAGACAGATGGAGGAAATCTCTAGTTTTCCGTGAAGAAAGACAGCATTAATTCTGAAAGGTCCTTTTTTTATAGCTCTTGGTTGGTTCAATAATCAAAGAGAGGGACCTAGCAACTGACATTTGAATTTCATTTCATAAGTTTACAACTTTTAATTAAAATGTTTAAAATATTACAGACCAGCCAGTCTCACCTCTGTGCCTGGTAAAATCTTGGAGCAGATTCTCCTGGACAGCATGCTAACGCACATGAAAAACAACAAGGTGCTTGGTGACATCCAGCATGGCTTCACTAAGGGGAAATCCTGCCTGACCAATTTGGTGGCCTTCTATGATGGGGCTACAGAACTGATGGACAAGGGTAAAGCAGTTGATGTCATCTACCTGGACTTGTGCAAAGCGTTTGACACTGTCCCAAACCACATCCTTCTCTCTAAATTGGAGAGATATCAATTTGATGGATGGACCACTCGGTGGATAAAGAACTGGCTGGATGGCCACACACAAAGAGTTGTGGTCAATGGCTCAATGTCCGGCTGGAGACCAGTAACAAGTGTTGTCCCTCAGGGATCGGTGTTGGGACCGGTCTTTTTTAACATCTTCATTGCTGACATGGACAGTGGGATTGAGTGCGCCCTCAGCAAGTTTGCCAATGACACCAAGCTGTGTGGTCCGGTTGATATGCTGGAGGGAAGGAATGCCATCCAGAGGGACCTTGACATGCTTGTGAGGTGGGCTGATGCCAACCTCATGAAGTTCAACCACGACAAGTGCATGGTCCTACACCTGGGTCAGAGCAATCCCAGGTGCAGCTACAGACTGGGCAAAGAAGAGATTCAGAACGGCCCTGCAGAGAAGGACATGGGGGTGCTGGTCGATGAGAAAATTAACATGAGCCGGCAGCGTGCGCTCGCAGCCCAGAAAGACAACCGTATCCTGGGCTGCATCAAAAGGAGCATGACCAGCAGGTCGAAGGAGGTGATCCTGCTCCTCTGCTCTGCTCTTGTGAGACCTCACCTGGAGTATTGTGTGCAGTTCTGGTGTCCTCAACATAAAAAGGACATGGAACTGCTGGAACAAGTCCAGAGGAGGGCCACGAGGGTGATCAGGGGGCTGGAGCACCTCCCATATGAAGACAGGCTGAGGAAGTTGGGGCTGTTCAGCCTGGAGAAGAGAAGGCTGTGTGGAGACCTCATAGCAGCCTTCCAGTACCTGAAGGGGGCCTATAGGGATGCTGGGGAGGGTCTCTTCATCAGGGACTGTAGTGACAGGAAAAGGGGTAACGGGTTAAAACTTAAACAGGGGAAGTTTAAATTGGATATAAGGAGGAAATTCTTTCCTGTTAGGGTGGTGAGGCACTGGAATGGGTTGACCCGGGAGGTTCTGAGTGCTCCATCCCTGGCAGTGTTCATGTCCAGGTTGGATGAAGCCTTGTGTGGGATGGTTTAGTGTAAGGTAACCCTGCCTATGGCAGGGGGTTGGAACTAGATGATCTTGAGGTCCTTTCCAACCCTAATTTTTCTATGATTCTATGATTATCTAATTAAAATATTTGGGACTGTAAAGAACATATCTGCAACATGCAACATGATAAACCTTTTTTATTGTATTATGAGCATATTATAGGGAAAAGAATTTGGAAATCCAAAGTTTATTTAACATGTCTATACTCTGTGACATTTGATATACTTAGAATTTAGTTTATTCTCCTTTAGAGGCAACATTGCCGGTTTAGGTAATGTTCAATGGATTTGTATAAAGAAGTCAGAGATTAAGATGTTTCAAAGTCAAAAGCTTGCAAAGATAAAGGTAGAATGAATAAGAAAACCAGACCATAGATAAAAATAGAGCAGACAAAACCCACTAAAACGTGAAGGGTAAGTGGGTGGAAGAGAGAAGGCTTACAAAAAAGCTAATTTTGGAAAGGAAAAGACTGTTTAAAAAAGACAGTGTAAATTTCAGTGTCCAGCTGAATGACATCACAGATGTTAAGCATACAAAGGAACTGTGGTAAATGTGAAGTTCATTCACAATATAAACTTTGAGTAGTGTTTTGCTTTGTTAATGTGATGGGTGAACAGAGCAGACATCTTCACTTCTCTGAGTTTTAATCTCCAGTTTGTGTTGACCTTTATATGAACTACCTACAAAAATCTGGCCTTGTCCTTGTTTGTGGTCTGTGGTAGTACTTAGTTTCCTGCTGGAGTTAATCCGTGACATGAGCATACTATAGATCAGTGAGGCTTACAACTGATGGCTTTGAGTGGACCTAGAACAAAGAAAATGAATAGCCATTTAATTTCTCATGTAGGTCATAGGGTGTAAATTTTTGCCTAAAATTTAAATTTGTTAATTGGAAATTTCAGATTTTTTTTTTTTCAATTCTATTTAGGCTATGACTAAATCTTGAGAAAATCAGTTGTCCTGTGGAGAGCCAAACAGTTTTTCATTGTGCTCAGGGGTGGCTGAAGATTTTCGTAGAAGTTAGCAAATTATTGGCATACTGATTCTTATAATCAGTATGAATAATGTAAGATTCCAGTTTTGAACTCTTTCATATGTCAAAATTTAATGGCACACTTATTTTTTCATATTAATTTTTAAATTTTACGTTATTTCTGTAAGCTCTCTTGGGAGACTTGGAATTGAACTCAATAAAGAAGAAAAGTCCATACTTGCACTTATTAAAAACAAATATGTATTAAAAATTAATAGTGAGAACTTTCAGAAGTCCTTATAGACTTTATTTATCTCTTTCTTACAAATTTAAAGGGAGATGAGTGCCAAAGATGCTCAGACTTGCTTGAAAAGCTCACCTTTTAAAATCCTCTTGAAGGAAAGAAATATGTCAAAGAAAATGTTTAACTCCTCTGCACAAATCTAAACAGATTTGATTGTTAACTTCATGGCCATCATGTGCAATAGTTTTCACTGCTTTTTGTAAGAAATGCTGAAGAAAAAGACAGGTTAAATAAGGCTTTTAGGAGAAAGTTTGCCAAAAAAAGGTGTGAATTGGGGACTATTTATTCATCAATAGGTACAGGACGCTTTAAATATTTTTTAAAGTCTGATAAAATATTTTAATGTTTTCACAATGATTAGGAATATATCTGATCTTCTAGGGCTTTGGCAACTTAAGAAAAAAAAATGTATTCTACATTCTATCTATTATAACTGACCTAATGTTTTTTCTCCTTCACTGCCTTCAGAATATCTTTTACCTTCCTAGAATGATGCAGCTAAACATCTAATCACCATGAAGGAATTAATATTCAGATTTGGCCTGTACACCATTCCATAGTAAAAGTTCCAAAATATACAATACATAACCTCTAGCTGATGGAAGGACTTTAGCATGGTCTTGCTTGTCAGGAAAATAAGATAAAATCTCCTGAATTGGAGTCCAGACAGATTGGTTGGGAATGTCATGGGCAAGGGCACCTTCTACTAGACAGGTTGCTCGAAGCCCCATCCAACTTGGCCTTCAATACTTCCACGGATGTTGACACTTCTAGCCACTTCTCTGGGCAACCTGCTCCAGTGCTTCACCACCCTCATAGTAAAGAATTTTTTCCTAATATCAAATCTAAACCTCTCCTCCATCATCTTAAACCCATCCCCGCGCCTTGTCCTGCCACTGCATTCCCTCGTAAAAAGTCCAGATTTCTTGTAGGCCTTCTTTAGGTACTGTAAGGCCACTATAAAGTCTCCTCTAAGCCTTCTCTTCTCCAGGCTGAACAAGTCCAACTCTCTCATCTTTTCTTCTTAGGAGAGGTACTCCAGCCCCCTGATCATCTTCCGGGCCTCCTCTGGACTCACTCTAACAGCTCCAATACATTGACTGACTCAGTTTGAAGAAATGCTGGGTTTTTACCGAAACTTGTATAGATGGATTACATGAATGCATGTACTCCTTATTTTCAAAGATAAGTGCTTAAGACTTTAAATAATCTCCCAAGTATGACTGTAATCAATGGGAGCATTTTCTTTTACTTCAATAAACTTTGGATGAGTGTCACAAATTTTTTGAAAGGAAGGAAAAAAAAAAAAAAAGAAAACAAAACCGAAAACTAAGTTTCTTCCTCTTAAACCCTAAAGGTCAACTGTGTTAAGAACTTCCTTGAATTTAGGAACATACTTGTATGTTTTCCATTCCATCACACATTTCAAGGTTACCATGAGACTTGTTAAGAATACAAGGAAAAAAAATGCCCATTGTTTGTGATAGAAAAAAAGTGTATTGTTCCTTCTTTTAGCTTTGGTTTATAGATACAGGTGAAAACTAGGCAGAGATTTACCATCAAATGAGCTTCAAGGAAGACGTGTTAATTGGAACCACACATTTAAGTGAGCAATACAAAATATATGCTCCGAGCCAAACCTAAATTCATAATAACAGCTATTTTCACTATAGAAACTGGAATCTAAGTGTGAAGCCAATCCTGTTAGAGAACTTAGATTTATTTTATAGCTTGCATTTATCAAACTCTCAGTTCGTGTAAAGCATTGCGATTTCATAGATATTAGTGGAGATATGCCGCTCATGCTACACAAAGATCACACTTAGAAGCGTATCTAGCAAAAGCAGCACAGCTTTCCAGTACTAAGTATTCTGATAAATAACTCCAAGAAAGATTTTGTTAATTAATTTAGAATATAAAATGTACCTAAACAACATATTTTCTTAGAAAATTATAAAAAAATTGTCTATTGCCTGTATTTATATGAACATGGGCTTGTAGTTAATTTCTTAAGGTGGTTCAACCTGTGTCTTACAGATGTATCTTAGGTGTCCTGCTGTCAGGGTTATGTTTGTATCCCTTCACAGGAGGTGATCTGTAAATGTTTTTGGTAGCCATTGTTGTTGCTGTTGTTGGTCAGGAGAGCTAATAAAACTGGCAAGTAGGCAGAGCTCAGCTTCTTTGAGCTATTGCTGTTGAGCACTCACATTCTTTGTTCTTCTCTCACCTTGGACAGGCTTTGACAACTTGCTTGAAGAGAAAATTGTTTCTATTTTTATTATGGATTTACAATACTATGGACTCCCAGGGGCAGTGCTTGTGGTGATGAACTTCTTTATGAAGGCCAGTATTTTTGTTCCACTAAAGAAACTGCCCACAGTCCCTCAGACTGCACATTTGTTGTTGCAGTATGCGTTTGACTGCCATGGTCTGCCAGACTATGGGGTGACAGATTCAGGGGCTCAGTTCACTGCCTGATTTTGAATGGGTTCATGGGCCTGCTGGGACTACAACTGTCTCTTCTAATCCCATGTCACCTGAGCCAAATGGTCAGATGGAGCCTGTGAATCAGATCCTGTAGCAATATCTCCTCCTTTACTTGCCTCTGGGATGACTGGAAATCTCTGTTATCATTAGTAGAATGTGCCTATAACAGTATGTTCAGATTTCCCCACAGCAGGGCTCTCTTTACATGCAGAATGCTTTTCATCCCCGGGGCCACCCAGCTATTCTGACAGCTGTCCAAGGGTTTTCCCCTGAGGATTTCTTTGAGTGGTCATTTGTTCCTTCAGAAACACTTCAAGAGCACCTGAAAAAAGCAAAGGCTGATTACAAAGTCTGTTCAGATAGACATCAGCAACCAGCACAGGCCTTTGTGGGTGGGGGACTCTGTTTATTTTTCTGGTGAACATATTAATTCAGCGCACCTTTCTAAATTCGACCACCATTACCTGGACCTGTATAAAATAATGGCCCAAGTTAGTCTGGTTGTGTTTCATTTGTAGCTTCCACATGCCCTCCAGACTTACAGTATTGCTCATGTCTCCCTCTTAAAACCGTTCAAATGGATCCCTTAAAGCCACAACCTCAACCTCTGTTTCTACTTATGATCTAAGGCTGGAGGGAATGCTGTGTCTGGGCTATTTTGGATTCTGGGATTTCCTTGGATACCCTGTAGTATTTGTGGATTGGGCAGGGTGTGGCCTGGAGGAACATGGCTGTGCTGGAGGTGAACGCCCTGCCAAAGGTTTGAGTTTTTGTGCTTTTTATCCTGATAAGTCAAGTCTACTGAAGCATGTGGGGTACACCTGAGTGATGCAGGGACTGGGGGTGGGGGTGGTAGTGTTATGCTTTCATCTCTTCAGAGAAGACGGTGTTCTGTAGCCATTGTTGTTGCTTTTGTCAGGGCAGCTAATGAAGCTGACAAGTAAAGTAGGCAAAGCTCAAACTTTTTAAATTACTGACTGTTAGAGGCTTTACATGCCATGTTCTGGCCCTTTGTCTTGGGACAAAGGTTAAAATAAATGGTTAAAAGGGTGGTGTCATAGTCAGGGGTTTGGGTGTCTTGAACACCGGAGCGAAGTTTGTAGGCGAGGTCTACTGGGGGCTGGTGGAGCTGGTCTGATAAAAAGGGGAAGAGCAGTTTTGGTAGGAGGCTTGCCAGACTGGTCAAGGAGGCTTTAAACTAGATGTGTTGGGGGAGGGGGCCATCATTCCATTCCAAACACACCCAGTCAGTCGCCAACACCTATAATAAATGCTCGGAGCAATGTAGATATATTCCAGCTGCTCCAGCCAACGAGCTGGCTTCATTTGGAGCTCGTCTCAGATGCCTTTATACAAACGCCCGTATCGTGGGGAACAAACAAGAGGAATTAGAGATGTGTGCAAGTCTACGGGGGTATGATATAATAGGCATCACAGAAACATGGTGGGATGGCTCCTATGACTGGAGTGTTGGAATGGAAGGTTACAGGCTCTTTAGAAAAGACAGGCCCAGCAGGCAGGGAGGGGGAGTTGCCCTTTATGTTAGGGATAGGCTGGAGAGTATGGAACTCTGTCTGGGGGCAGGTGAGCAGTTTACAGAGAGTTTGTGGGTCAGGGTTAAAGGGAAAACAGCCATGGGAGACATTACTGTAGGGATCTGTTACAGACTGCCTGATCAAGGAGAACCTGTGGATGAAGCACTCTACAGACAGATAGGAAAAGCCTCATGCTCATAGGCCCTTGTTCTCATGGGGGACTTCAACCACCCTGACATCTGTTGGAACGATGGCACTGCATGGCACAAGCAATCCAGGAGGTTCCTCGATTGTGTGGAAGACAACTTCCTTCTGCAAGTAATAGAGGAGCCAACAAGGAGAGGTGCCATGCTTGGCCTTGTGCTCACCAATAGAGAAGAACTCATTGAGAATGTGATGCTCCAGGGCAGCCTTGAATGCAGCGATCACGAGATGGTCGATTTTGAGATCCCCAGGAGAGTGAGAAGAGCATGCAGCAAGCTCACTGCCCTGGACTTCAAAAGAGCAGACTTTGGCCTCTTCAGGAACCTGCTTAGTAAGGTTCTATGGGATATAGCCCTGGAGGGCAGGGGGGCCCAAGGCTCTTGGTTGATATTCAAGGATCACCTGCTACAAGCTCAGGAGTGTTGCATCCCAACTAGAAGGAAGTGCAGCAGGAGGACCAGGAGACCTCCTTGGATGGATAAGGAGCTGCTGAGGAAAATTCAAATGGAAAAAGAGGCTTCTAAAAAGTGGAAGCAAGGTCAGGCAGCCTGAGAAGAATACAGGGATGTTGTCCAGGAAGCTAGGGACCAGGTTAGGAAGGGTAAGGTCCAGTCAGAATTAAACTTGGCTAGGGATGTTAAGGATAACAGGAAGGGATTCTACAGGTACATAGCAAATAAAAAACAGACTAGGGACAATACTGGCCCTCTGAGGAAGCTCTTGGGAGAACTGGCTACCCTGGATTTGGAGAAGGCTGAGGTTCTGAATTACGTCTTTGCCTTGGTCTTCACTGGCAAAGGCTCTGACTACACCACCCAAGTCTTAGAAGGTAGACACAGGGACTGTGAGAATGAAGACCTTGGGCCCACTGTAGGAGGGGAGCTGGTTCGAGACCATTTTAAGAATCTGAACGTGCACAAGTCCATGGGACCTGATGGAATACAACCGTGGGTCCTGAAGTAGCTGGCGAATGAAGTTGCTAAGCCACTGGCCATCATATTTGAAAAATCATCGCAGTCAGGTGAAGTTTGCGACGACTGGAAAAAGGGAATTAATAACCCCCATTTTCAAGAAGGGGAAAATGGAAGACCTGGGGAATTACAGACCAGTCAGTCTCACCTCTGTGCCTGGCAAAATCTTGGAGCACATTCTCCTGGAAGGCATGCTAAGGCACATGAAAAACAACAAGGTGCTTGGTGACAGCCAGCATGGCTTCACTAAGGGGAAATCCTGCCTGACCAATTTGGTGGCCTTCTATGATGGGGCTACCGAACTGATGGATAAGCGTAGAGCTGTTGATGTCATCTGGACTTGTCACCTGGACTTGTGCAAAGCACAACACGACATCCTTGTCTCAAAATTGGACAGACACCAATTTGATGGATGGACCACTCGGTGGACAAAAAACTGGCTGGATGGCCGCACACAAACAGTTGTGGTCAGTGGCTCAATGTCTGGCTGGAAAACAGTAGTGAGTGGTGACCCTCAGGGGTCTGTGTTGGGACCGGTCTTGTTTAACATCTTCATCGCTGACATGGACAGTGGGACTGAGTGTGCCCTCAGCAAGTTTGCTGATGACACCCAGCTGTGTGGTCCGGTTGATATGCTGGAGGGAAGGAATGCCATCCAGAGGGACCTTAACACGCTTGTAAGGTGGGCTGATACCAACCTTATGAAGTTCAACCATGACGAGTTCAAGGTCCTACACCTGGGTCGGAGCAATCCCAGGCACAGCTACAGACTGGGCAAAGAAGAGATTCAGAGCAGTCCTGCAGAGAAGGACTTGGGGGTGCTGGTGGATGAGAAAATTAACATGAGCCGGCAGTGTGCGCTTGCAGCCCAGAAAGCCAACCGTATCCTGGGCTGCATCAAAAGGAGCGTGACCAGCAGGTCGAAGGAGATGATCCTGCCCCTCTACTCTGCTCTTGTGAGACCTCACCTGGAGTATTGTGTGCAGTTCTGGTGTCCTCAACATAAAAAGGACATGGAACTGTTGGAACAAATGCAGAGGAGGGCCACGAGGATGATCAGGGGACTGGAGCACCTCCCGTATGAAGACAGGCTGAGCAAGTTGGGGCTGTTCAGCCTGGAGAAGAGAAGGCTGTGTGGAGACCTCATAGCAGCCTTCCAGTACCTTAAGGGGGGCCTATAGGGATGCTGGGGGGGGACACTTCATCAGGGACTGTAGTGACAGGAAAAGGGGTAATGGGTTTAAACTTAAATAGGGGAAGTTTAGATTAGATATAAGGAGGAAGTTCTTTCCTGTTAGGGTGGTGAGGCACTGGAATAGGTTTCCCAGGGAGGTTGTGAATGTTCCATCCCTGGCAGTGTTCAAGGCCAGGTTGGACGTAGCCTTGTGTGGGATGGTTTAGTGTGAGGTGTCCCTGCCCATGGCAGGGGGGTTGGAACTAGATAATCTTGAGGTCCTTTCCAACCCCAACTATTCTATGATTCTATGAGTCTATGACTATCTGACTCCTGCCTACTAAGCATGACTATCCGTTAGACTATATGATTAATCTGTAGGAAGCTAAGTAATAAAACACAGGTTCTACTTCTGATATGTGAAAACAAATCAACCAACAAACCAATGGAACTTTCTGTCTTTTTTCTGGCATTCAATAACATAACATAAGGCAGAATGGGATTCCAATATGGCCTTCATCACTTGCATTTTGCTAGAAGACATCTAGAGAAGCAGCAATAACTAGGCCTTCTCTCATTAAAATCTATGTAGAATTTGGAAAACCATTCTGAAAGGAAGATTGAGACTATTGTCTGAATTTTTCCTTGGTGGCCTGCTCAGGAAAAAAGTGAGGCATGCTCTTAACTAAGCCTTATAATGCATTACTGAATGAGACCCCTTCTGGTTGCTCAAGTGTAGTTTTTGTCTCAGACAGATTCCCCAGTGTGACTGTACCAGAAGCCATGCTGCTAAGAGAAGCAACAGCAAGAGAATGTGTATAATACTAATAATGTGAAGAACGTCTAACTCATGCAGGAATTGGCTAAACATATAAGCAATGAAAACTCAGTTGACATCCACCGTGTACTGCACCTTTGCCCTGTGAGGTTTTTAGCCACACTTACACAGAGTCAGGGCTATGGTATTACTGTTATACATCAAGACTTCATGTTTAAAAATAGTTATTTTGTGCTTTATATTTTTAACTACAGTTTGCATAGGGGCTGGCAAGAAAGAAGTTGTTTTGCTGTACTAAAGATCAATATTTGAATCAATAAAATTCCTTTAAAAAACCCACTAACTTATTTTGTTCATAGGAAAACAATTCATTGTTGACTCCATTACCTCACCATACTTACAGTCACCTGGAACTGAGAAATTAGTGGCTAGGATCCTTTGATGTTTAGTGTCTTTTTAACTGACAGTGCAATGCTGCCCCATTCAGTTTTAAAAACACCTGTCACTTTTTTTTAAATATTTTTTTCTTTGCACTAGATATGCTTTGTGACTAAATGATTTGACAACATCTGCACCACTGGGAGCTTTACTGCTGACTTCAGTAGGAGCACTACTGGGATCTGTACAGATCTTTCTGTTGACTTGAATAGACTTTAGATGATGATCCCTGGTTTCAGGTTACTATGCAGCCCTCAGTCTTGAGTTAAAATGGAATAATGCAACTCCCTCAGGTGAGAAGGAACAGAATCATGTTTTTCTTGTATTTGCACTATACCCATTGTCAATGCCTAATGGATACGTCTTTTAGTAAGTATTTCTTGTAAAAGAAATTAGTATATTTTCTAAGACACCTCTTTCATAACCTTGAACTTTCTGCATATCACTTACCCTGTATCAAAACTATTGTATCTTACATTATGAAGAACTTCCCAAGAGTTGTTTTTTACATATCTTGGCAAAGTATAAAGAAAATCAGCTGTGTGCTTTCTTTGTAGAAGGCTCCTTAGCTGCACATCATTTACCATTCTATAATTCACTTCTTCCTTGGAGAGGAAGAGCATATTTTGAAATTATCACAAGGGCATCACGGATGGCCTAATCTGTGTGATCTATCTTCTGAGATCAGCAATAAATGTCATGTATAACTCACATGAGGAATTTCAGCATTTCATAACAAAACACTTGTAGAGTTCTGGTTGAAAAATAAAACAAACTTGTTTCTTACATAGCCATCTCTTCTTTTACAACATAAAGTACATAGCTTTCTCACATACATACCATACATACATTAAAGAAAACAAAAAACAAAACAACAAACTTCCAAACTTTCATGGAGAAAGTTTTTACAAGTTCAGTTCAGTTAAAAGTAATTAAGGCAATTAAACAGCAAAAAGCTTTAAATTTCATTAAAAGAAAGTTCAGCTAACTTCCTAAGAGTAGTGGCATTATAAGCAGCTCTGCTCTTGAGGTTTCTCTCTGTCCTTGTGTCAGGATAGAGAATACCTAAGCACAATTGGCAGGCACAGTTAATTGCATTTTATATGTCTTAAAAGACCAAAGTAGGAGATAGTCATATACAACTCTCTAGCACAGTATTACTTAGACAATTTAAGTCAATATTTATAGTTATTGAGATATGTACAATTTGTTTATTGAGCTTTCTTATTTTTATATTTCTAGAGGAATCAAGGCTTCTTACATTCGTAATTTACAACCTGACTATCCAGGTTTGTTTGATTTGTCAGCTGAATCACGTTTCAGGAGACCCCCAGTATTTCTGGCAAGCTGGAGCTTGGTAGAGTTAAAAACAAAATAACAAACTTCAAAAATAATTTCTTGAATGTAACATGCAGTTCAATTTGTAGCATCTGGAAGGAAAATCATAAGCTTCCTGGGAAGAATTAGCACAGCGATGATGACCGTAACAGTAAAGCATAATGCATAACAAGACATGTTTTGGTCTTGTGTCATTGAGCATTATCTCCAGTTCAAAGATAATGAACAAGTAACGGTAGCTTTTTCCACATATCACTAACCTTTAAAAAGTGTGTATGTAACTTTAGATTTTCCCTGACCATCTGGCTTCTGAAATCTCTAGTAACAGAGACAATGAAATTCATGTCATGGCAAGTTTCCATCTAAAATCTACTGGGACAGAAACTTAAAAGTTGCTTCATAAATGCTGCCACTGTTCGTATCTGTTTCTTCCAATGACAGCACTGCAGGGCTCAAGATTAACCTGTCATTCTTATTCATTAGTATCCATCAACTAAAGGACATTCTGATTGGATTGTTCCTAGTGTTTGATGTATGACCAAGATTCTGTCTTTCTGGGAGAAGGAAAACTTTTTTCAGCTTTTAAAACCAAAAAGAGCTCCTTAAGGGGAACTTCATATACATGTTGTTTTTCTGGTTTTATTTAGATGTTCCCAGATGCTGTGAATCACTTCCTACTGTTATGGGTAATTTGAACATCAATATTCCTGTGTCATAAAACTTCAAATCCATGCCTTCTACCTCAAAGTATCACAACAAAAAATTAATATCAAGATCTGGCCTAATCTCTTCAAAATAGTTGGATGAATTAGGAAAATCTGTTCAACCTCCAGAGCTATGACTCCAGAACAGGCAACATGTTCAGGTGGATGTTAGTACACAAAAGTCACTGGCTTCTGAATAGTTCCTTTCATTTATGAGTCTAAAGGCAGATTAAAAGATAATGTACACAAACATGATTTTTACAGCTGGAGAGAATAAAGTCTGGACGTAAATGCTCTACTCACTATTACAATTCAGGAGAGGTTAGGCCTTGAAACAAGAACTGGATCTGAGTAATTTCTTGGGTCTGAAGTAGAAAACATCATGGCAAGTATAAATGAAAGAAGTTGTTAAGGTCTTTGCTTAGCTTACTGGCATTTGCTTAAGTCATATGGCAGGAAAGAAAATTTAAAATGGTCTTATTTAGTCTGCAGACTTTCCGAAAAGAATTTTGAGTTACCATGGTCTCACAGCATAGGTTTTTTTTGTGCATTTTATAATCTACTGCAGCTTTTTAGATGTGCTTCTGTTATACCAACTACAGAGTATCCAGTGTGGGAACAACTTCCCTCATTCCCTGCTGTTTGACAGTCGGCACAATCCTTTGCTAAGAGGAAAGACCTGTTAATATACTGTGAAGCAAAAGAGAAGCCTCAATACTACAAAGCAGGCTAACAAAATAATGAGAAACACTGAGGTGAACTGAAATAAGTTTCTTCAGCCAATAACCAGAATGACCAGCAACAATAAGCTTTGAGAAAAAAGATTGAAAACATAGAATCATAGAACAGTTAGGGGTGGAAGGAACCTTCAAAGACCATCTTGTTCCAACCCTCCTGACATGGGACATCTTCCACTAGACCAGGTTGCTTAAAACTCCATTGAGCCTGGCCTTCAACACTTCCAGGGACGTGGCAGCCACGACTTGTCTAGCCAACCCTCTCCAGTTTCTCACCATCTTCATAGTAAATAATTTCTTCCTAATGTCTAATCTAAATCTCCCCCCTGTCATCTTAAACCCATTCCCTTTGTCCTGTCACTACATTCCTTTGGAAAAAGTCCCTAACCCATAATTCTTGTAGGTCCCCTTTATGTACTGGAAGGCTACTACAAAGTCTTCCCTAAGCTTTCTCTTCTCCAGGCTGAAGAAGCCCAACTCTCTCAGCCTTTCTTCCTAGGAGAGGTGCTCCAGCTCTCTGATCTTTCTTCATGGTCTCCTCTGGACTTGCACTAACAGCTCCACATCCTTCTTGTGCTGGGGGCCCCCACACCTGAACTTGGGTTCTCAGATCTGTGCCACCTGCAGGGTCTACTGCTGTGTTTTTACATTAAAGCAGATCAAACATCTCTGTGGTGTTATATGTTATCAGAAAAGATCAACAGTAACCAGTTTCAAATGGTGTTTACTGTAAAAAAGTGATCTTTGCAGTGGCAAATGATACACAGATCAAGTCAGACTGTATAAGAAGCTCTCCTGAGGATCTAAATTTTCCAGATTATCTTCAGTTTATTTCAGATTTCTTTGTAATGTAACTAACTCAGACTATAGAATATTTTTAAATGGATTATTAGTTTTGGAACAATTTTGCTTTCAATAGTTCAGAATGTTGTTTCACAAAAGACACTGCACAATTATTATTTATATAAATAGTCGAAAAACACCCTTTTTTAGAAAAATAGAGTGCTGGGAAGAGATTTGCTGCGATACTAACCCTGAGAAACTTTCAGAAACTTATTTGCTTTGATGCAAACCGTAGTAATTTTTTCATTGCTCCTTCCACGTAAAGTGAACCTAGGGACTGAAAATAAACATTCGAATCCAGAAAAAGAAAAAAAGTCAAATGCTAAAGTTCTTATTATGAGTTAATTTGCAATTAGTAGTAAGTTCCTAACGGCAATTGAAATTGTTTTGACAAGAACCTGAATGGAAGAAACACTTCTAATTGATAACACCACTAGCAACATTAAATAAATGCCAGCCCAGAGAATGGTATGTCAGCTTTGGGATGATTGTATTTATCAGGATTTTTTTTTCATTACTGATATTGTATTTAATATGTCGGTTCCCAGCACCATTGTATATCTCCAGATTGCTGGTCTAGAGAGTATGTTGCAGAATGAAGCTATGCATTTATTAAACAAAATGTGTTTGTGACAAAGTAGGACATCCAATCATAGAAAAGAAAAAGGTACTTGGCTTTAGGCAACCAAAAGCTGATCCCCACAGGAATACTTGCAAGCAGACAGTTTGCAGTAACACAGGCTACAAGTTGTTTGTGCAGAATAATCAGCAAGCAGTTGGGAGGAACAAACAAACAGTAGCAATCATTGTCCGCTCATAGGTAATTACCATAAGAAGAAAAAGAGCTAAAGTAATTGAATAAAATGTGCATAGATTGTTTACTCAGCTTTATTAGCAACCAGCAGCACACTCTCATTAAAAATAAGAGATGAGAAAAAAAACATTGCTTAGAGCTTCAGTGAAATAGTGATATTAGTTTCCACAACATTACCTGGCATTTTCAAGTACCTTAACAGAAAACAAGAATTCAAAAGGACCCTATAAATACATTTGCAAATTAACCTATTCTGTATAGATTATGTACTGAATGCTGTTGTCACTGCTGAAGATTTCACTGGAAGTCAGGCAACAATCTAAGAGTTGGATTTCACTCCTTCTGAAGTCAAAAGCAGTTTGCTTTTTCTTTAATAAACCTCTAAAAAGAGGTAAAATGAAGTCCAGTCAGAGCTGAGAGAATCTTGTAATAGTACCTTTTTTAAAAGAAAGTCTTTTTGCAATCATGATCATTTTTTGAATGTGCTTCTGCTTCTGCATAATTTTAAGACTTTTTGGTGTTGATGCTTCCTTTTTTGTAGTAGGGAAACTTAATTTTTATCTTCCTTAAATAAACAATTCTTTGAACATGTGAATCTTCCCTTTATTGTTTACACCAATTTTTCTTTGCCAAAATTAATCTTCCCATTCACCCTCCCACACTTTGTCAAGAAGGCCAAGTAATGTCTCAAAAAAAAAAAAAAAAAAGACCTTATCTTTGCTCATATAGAAAGTCTGTAAAGATTTCAGTAGTCTCAGGGCTTTAAGTACGTAGGAGTCAGAGAAGTGATGGGAGAGCTATAAGACTAATTTTATTGCTACACCATTCATTCTATGGGGTAAGGCTGCCCTTAATGGAAGTCACACAAGCCAAGTTTACAAAGTGTAGTATAGTTACACACATACTATCTATAGTTTATACACATATGCATATATACATATGTGTAATACATATGTGCATACATGCGCACATATGCACATATTTGTATTGATATCCACTTATGTTTGCTTATTCTAGTCTGTCTTTGTCTCCTTTCTGATGTAATTCTTCCTTTGTTTGATTATTTTTAAGATACCTATTAACTTGATGGCAAAGCTAAACCCAGATCCAAAATAAAAACATTTCAAATATTAGCTAAGGTTAAATTTGAATTACAGATCTGCTGTTCAAGACAGTCTTTAAATATGTCACCTACTTTCTTAATTTTTAAACAACATACACGGTGAAGGCATCCTTAAGACTATTTTTTACATTAGTAGATCATAAAACTGAGTCCACAAGGAGAGAGACTTATTTATTATTTATATTTCAGTAGAACACACTGTGCATGTCTCTGTCCGTAGAGACAGACCAACAGGCAGCTCCATCGATTTCCTGCAGCATTTCCAAGTACATTTAAAAAAAAAAAAATCACAAAAGAGCTGTACTCTGACATGCCAAATAAAAGAACAAGGAGATGGCATCTGTCCATCTATCTTGGTATTAGAAGTGCTACCTAACCTATGCAACATGTCATGGAGCAGAATTCCCCAAACGGCTTAAAAAGTTAGTTCTAGAATTGGTAATAGCTTAAGCACATCAGTTTAGTGTCCAGGCTATTTAGATGCCCTGGTTTTGGCTGAAATAGGGTTAAATTTCTGCCTAGTAGCTGGTATATCATTGTGTTTTGAGTTACAGTTAAACTTAGCCCAAATGAGAGGGAAGCCTATCTAGCTAGGACACTACTACACACTAGCATTGCCTGGAGAGGGTCCTGTTATATGAAATTGGCAGGAGAGGGAGAATTGGAAATAAGTCAGGCTGTGACCACACAACCATGTTATAGTATTTAATGTGGATTAGTATAGTACTTCATCTTTTATTGCTCCCATTTTCTAGCTGCTCTTGTTCCACTCATATACTCCTGTACTTTGAAAAACCAGTCTGATCCTGGGATATTATCTGCATGTCACTGTGGGCATGTCAGGTTCATCCAGTGCTAACCCAAAACAGAATAGTGTGCTGTAGATAGTGAGTCACTTTTACCGTTATACCTTCTTGCCTGTATCACAGCTCCAGCATAACTTCATTCCCCTCCACCCCAACCCTGAACATCTACAAGCAGTCACAGTCAAAGTTAGCCTTTTAAAAGTTAGCCTCACAAACATGTTAGCCTTGACTAAACATCTGGACTCTTCAAGATTCAAGTATAATGTCAGAAAAGCTGGTAAATTCAGGGACCAGCTCTCAAGACAATTCATAGAGCTGCTCTAAACAGAAACAATTCTGAAGAAGCAAGAGATTCATAGGCTAGACCAAGGGACCTTTGCTTGTGGCCCCATTAATTTCCAGCATAGACCTGCAAGCTTCATTTACCTTCACTGTACAATGCATTTGTTTTATTTTTACAGTCATTCATAGGTGGGAAAGTACACATTTAAAAAAATAATCTGGTCACTGGCACACTCCAGGTTTGCTTGTGAAGGAATAATCACTGAAGTCATCAGGCATGCTATTCAAAATACTGGCTGAAATCAAGCTTTTTTGTTTAGGTCTAAGCTCTTTTGTAAGTTGTCTGGATCAAAACTAAGAAAATGCTTCAAAGTGAACACGCTGTTTGGAACCAGTGATCCTAACATTCAGATATTAAAACCTGAATTCTATATTATTTTTCTTAAATAATGCAGTCTGTCAATGCATAAAGGGTTTTTCTCATGGTAATTCTGTGTACATGATTGCTGCTTAGAGTTTTCAGATTTAACCAACTCTTGTTCACAGGGAATACTGTTAAGGGCTTGAATTTAGTGATTGAAGCAAAACAAAAAGGCTTGCTATGTCTGGCTTTTTCCCTGGTTCTGCCACATATACACTCTGTGAATTCAGGAATCTTGTCTTTTCTTACGCTGCTTGATTTTACTGCTCAGAATTAGTATGAGACACAATTAATTAATAATTCCAAAAGTAATGTAAGTTAGAGGAAGAAAAGTGCTATGTTGTCGTGAAGCTATGCTTCCTTTAGTAGTCAAGTAGCTTTAAAGCTCTTCCTGAATAAAAGGAATAAACAACTTATTTTTTTCTAGGAACAGAAACATGGGATGTGCCTGAAATGAACTCAAGCACTTAAACATTAGGCACAATAAGAAAGTTAATATTGGTGACTGAAGTATTGTACTACTCATGTTAATTTGACAAGACAGTGAGGTGTAAGGCAGAAAGAAGGATAAAAGAAGAGTCTCATGACAGACATGAGGAAAACAGAGGAAAAGACAAGGAAGGGTTTTGCTTATTCAAGGGCTTAGGAAAAACTGATTCCACTAGTGAAGCAGCAGTGTACTCAACACAGATAGGCTGATTTATATTGGCTTAAGATGTTTTTTTCCAAGGCTGGGACTCCTACTGCTTTCTTTCAGTTGAGGAGAAAGACAAAAAGTTGAGCTCTCACTTTTCTCTGGAATTTTTCCTTTTTTCTTCAGAGTTAATTTCTTAAAATTCAGAATTCTTTAACAGGAGTGTCACCTCCAGCCTTCTCAGAATCCTTTCTGCTACCCTATGGCCCTTAAAAAAAAAAAAAAAAAAAAAAAAGAAAAAGAAAAGAAGAGTAAAATTACAGATGAACAGTAAGATTAAAAAGGTTTCTGGGGATCAATTCCATAACTAGCAAGGGAGGAGAGGACATCGGTTTATGGTCTGAAGGTCAGTTCAATGTATTCTCCAGAGGGGTCATTTCCTGGAACATAAATATGCAATTTAAAGTATATTGTGTCAGCAGCATTTTTGGGTCCTGATCCAGCAGCAATAATTGCAGCTTTTCAGGCAAGGTAGCCTTTAGGTTCTCATTAGTGCTATAGAGTTGTAATACGGCATTCATTTGCACTTCTGCTCTGTGTGATCAACCTTTGGCAGCTCACCTATCCAGCAAGAGTCCAGCATGACGCAAAGAGACACGTCTCCTCCTTGACTCCTGCTATAACTGTATGGCAAGTTGCTATCACACTGTTTGCTAAGAAAACCTTACATGAAAATGGAGTTTCTGCTTTCAGTCTTGTGATATTCTCTCTGATGAGCTCTCAATTTATCCTTTACCCTGTATTAAGCTGTTGAAGAAAATTATGCGGTTAAAGGACAGAAAGCATTTGCTTTTAAGTCTTATCCATTGTATGACACTAGGGGTGAAAGGTGGAAAGAGAAATTAGTGTCACGAAGCCCACAGATAATTGCTAGGCTGGATAAAAAGGCGATAGCCCTTCCCATATTACTATTTTCCTGTGCAGGATGCACATTGTCTGCCACATGGCTGGGAATTATATTCAGGTGCACAATTCCCTTATTCACAGTGTAACATTATTCATTTAATAACCCCATTATTTGCTATTAAAAAATAATTCATCCTCTCTCCCCAAATGAAATGTACATCTACATTGTTTCTGCATTTAGTCACATTGTTTCAAAGCTTAAAGTATCTGCCGGGCCCACATACCAGCAGCTGTGCATATAGAATGCATACACATGCATTTAGACACACACATAAATATGAAAATGCATATTTACACATTCAGATATATTTTTATGCATTAAAATACATTTCTACACAAAAGTGTATAAACACATAACTTCTTGTGCCTACATATAATTATTTATAATCAGTGGCATAAAATATTTCATAAACTTTGGGCCTGTTATCAAACCACAGAGTTCAGGAGATATATTGTGTATTCAGCTATAGTGCGTGTGTGTACATGCACATGTTCATACACATGTGTATATGAGTGTGCACCTACAGACACACAAATTCTCCACACTCTTTTTAATTTGTGAAGCATGCTTTCCTGTTAAGACACTATGAACAACAAATGAAGCAGAAATCATCTAGTATTCTGCAAGTCAGATGCTATGTTGAGGCTCCAAGGATTTCTTAATTGACTAGGGTGAGGTCAGGAGCTAAAATAATTGAGCAGCAATGATGTGTGCAAAAACATTTTTTGCTGCTTCAATTTCCTTTCCACAAAACATATCTTCAAGAAAGGAGAAAACATTTTAAGTGTCACCAGTGCATGAGGACAGGGTTTTATGCTGAATGTTTGAAAGAATAAAGAATATGACTGATGTTAAGATTTATGCAAGATGGCATAGGCAGCATTAATTTGCAATTGTGAAATCAGAACACTGGGCTTTATTTCAGCGTCAGCTCCAAGTATGCACTGTGATTGTTTCATCATTTTTTTTCAATACCTGCATCTTCCACAGAAATTGGAAATGCTTTGCTACATTGAACTCTGTACACTTCCAATAAAATCAAGACTCAAGCTAGCAAGGGGGCAAGTGAATTGCACTTGGTTTTGGTAAATATAATAGGCATATAAAAGTACAGTGAAAGCTATTGATTTTAAGCATCATATGGATATTAATCTAAAATTGGAAGCAATGATAACTAATTAAGGCTGATTTAACATATCAGTGACACCAGTATCACCCTATGTTCACAAGAAAAATATTGTACTTTTTATATTTATTTTAATTTTAATTTGACTGCTTGTGCAGAAACCATTGTACGAATATGCAGAGTAGTAGACATACACCATGAGCCATCATCACAGCTTTACTCCACACTCCAGTTTCCTGCTGGCAGTTATTTATACAGTCTTCTTTTCTCAATCTTCAAGACCTGTTGTGTCTGCCCTTTGGACCTGACAACTCAGAAACTGAATTAAAATTCTACTTTTAGTTTAAATCTAGGACTGCATACAATTGAAATTACATTTTCCTTGAAATCTGTAATTATTACACTTTCATGATTGATAATGCACACCGTGAATAAAAGAATATTTATTTGATTACTTCTTAAAACTGTAAATATCTTGAAAAAAAAAACAATATTCACAGGTACCTTCTAAGAATTTAATAGTTAATTTACCTCACAGAATGTGATCCAGGAGACTATAATCTCTTCATATCTACCAGGACTACCATAGTTTTCATGACTGCTCTGCCGTTTTTTCCCTGTTTGTACCAGAATTTTCTCTATTGTTCGTTTTATGTTTTTTTTTTCATCAGCCTTTCTGTATTTTCTATTTCTGACTCTTTGAGGCCTCCCTTTTATTTCATGACTGATTCTTTACCTTTCTACCACCTTTCCTATTCCGCAGCATCTAGGTCATCATCTTCCTCTCTTATCTGCCTTCATTTCCCATGTCTAAATTCCCTGTCTATGTCCTTCTAATATTATCAATTCCATCTTGATTTTGCTGATACCTCAAAATATCTAATTCCTGCTTCACTGCTTGACCATCAACTGAAATTTGATTGACTGGTTAGAGACAGATAGGACTGATTAAGCTGCTATTTAAATCTTTTCATGGCCAGCATCTTAAAGTGCACAAAAAAATGGAGACCATCAACCTTTGGCACTTGTCAGCAAATTTTAAACTGTGTTTAATTGGGTTTGGAAGTATAATCCCACAAAACTTGCCCCCTCTATATAGTGAGACAGAATGTCCACAGTCTCTCTCCATTCTATTCTGCAGCGCTGAACCCTGGCAATGAACTTTGAATGCCCCTCTATCTCTCTAAAATCTTTCCTGCTGAAGCAAATTTTTAGTATCATTGAAATCTTGGCCTGTCAGTTTATTTGTAATTAATATGGAGCAATTAAGTTTTCATTGCAGAACACCAAAGAGGCATGGCTCTATGTTATTTGGACTCTACCTTGCCAACAAAGATTAGGAGTTGAGGTTCTGTCAAGCATTGAAATTTTTTATGTACCTGAGTAACCAGATGGTGAAAAACAGATCTTTCCTCACGGAGAATAAATCTTCAGTGAATACTTCAGGCTCTCTGAAGCAAAAAAAAAAATCAAGACTTGTACCACACACTATGCTTAACCTGAATTAATACAAAGTAGACAGAAGTTAAATATTTAAGATATGACCCATCCAGTGGGGACGGCAATTTTGCTTTTATAAACATTGTCAGATTTCAAAGAAATGTTTTCTCAATAAGCTATAAAAGTAATATCTAAGAACATTTCTCTGATTAAACTCCCCTCCTAAATGGGACCTCATCCTTCCGAACTTTTGTTTGAAAATTTCATTATAAATCTGATTACAAACCTGCTTAAATTTTTTGAGAAAAAATTAATGATTTCTCCTTCATAAGCGGCTTAGGCCAATCAAAGCAACATGGATAAAACAAAATGCGTGACCTTTTTTTCTTTTCTGTCAAAGCAAACACAAATCCTTCCTGAAAGCTAGACAGAATAAATAACTGGATCCATTTCATGAAACTTTCTATTAAGATCAGGAAGAAATGCAAGTAGAAATGTAAAATTCTCAGAATTTGCTGCTTTATGTTCCAGTTTTCCTGTCAGCAAAAGGTTGAGTCCATTATTCATCTCAGAAAAGAAATACAGCTCCAGTCAGCTAGTCAGATGGATTCCCATGGTGTGACAGACTCTCAGGCACTATCTCTCATTGACTATGTGAGTTGATTAAAATACCATACTTTGCATGGTATCCCACCGCAGCAGAAAAGAGAACCTTTCACATATTTAGGCACAACAGAAACTACAGGTGGCTACTCATATGAATGTAAAAATGAACACCATTTTCCAGTACCCCTTGAATTTCAATTTGGTTCATTCCTTCATTGCTAACTTTTGATGTCATGTGCTGTTTTCCATGGCTAATATTTCACATATTTTACAAGCTGTCAGAAGAAAGCTGGGGATTTTTGCTGCGATAGTTGGAACATTTGGCAGTCATGAGAGGCAGCTCTCATTTTTTGTATAAGCCTATTAAAGTCATATGTCTTAATCAGCTCAGAGGTTGCTATGCACAATGAGGAAAATGAACATTCTCAGGTAAGACAGTTAACACCTCATTAGAAGGAACAGATTACTTGTTTTTCAGGGGAAGATAACATTATTGACTGATGAAACTAAGAATGATGGAGGATCTGATTTATGAGAGTTTTCAACAGTAAATTTTACTTTAAAAGCATTAATTGCGATCAGTTGCCTTATGTAGCTTCATTCATAGTGGGGGAAAAATTCAGTTCAATATAGAGCTACTTAAAGATTCTTTTAAAAAGTTTTGCTGAAACTATGTTGAACAAAAAAAAGGTTTAGTGTGGAATACTTAAGGAGTGTCTGAAACACCTAAATGGCATTGGAATTATCTATGAGAACTTGTGAAAAATAGGTACATTTTCAGGAGATTTTTAAAAAAGGCAAAAAGTTTTAGTGTATAAACTAGAGGCAGGAGATAGCATGACTAGGAAATTATAGATCAAGTTTTCAGATTTCAGAGACAGAGAGAGACATATCTAAAAATAACAATATCTTTTTAAAAAATACCACCACCACCAACAAAAATATCCAGTTTTAATGCTCTAAAGAGAAATAAAATGGGAGGTAACAGCCAGCACAGATTTATCAAGAAGAAATTACATCAGACTAGCATGATTAGGGCTTCTGAGTAAAGGTAACTACAAACATATGTGGAGGAGAAGCAGAACACATCATAACTGGACCGATTAACTGCTTATAAATCTAGATAGTACTCAAATAGAATAAAACTATAATTTTTAAAATCAAGAAATATCTGATTGAAATAAGCTGTTCTACTCTTTCCTTACAGGTAGGACAGGAAGCAAAAGCCTTAAATGACAGAAAGAAAGATTGGCAATTGGGAGAAATCTGTCCAACAATAAACATAGCAGAGCACTAATGTACACTGCCAAGGGAGAGCATGCAAACTTCTGCCACCGGAAATATTTTTAGAGCGGGTGAGACAAAAGTTTGTCAAGAATAGTTTAGTCATAGCTGATCTTGCCTTTGGGCAACTAGATGGATTAGATAGCCTCTTGGGATCCTATTTACTATGATTTCTGTGATTCCATGTAAGTACAATGCTATTGACTCAAATTCAATTTGTGTCTAAAAACTTATATAAATTATTTTAAGAAAAAAAAGAAAAATTAAATTTACACTTAAACTAAATATTACATGGGAAAGTTAGACAATTTTTATTGTTTTACAATAATCCAAAGGTTGTGGAATGGCTGAATGAAGATACAGCTGAATGATTAACTTCTGTTTACATACTGTCAGCTATGTTCCACAGAACATTTAATTACTTGTCTTTTGTGTTATCTACCATTTATACTGTGGGGAAAATGTAGATTCCTATTTTTAGCAGAACTTGAATCTCAAAAGGTTTAGTATTTGGAAAATTGTCCACAAGTGGAGACTTCAGCTAAATCACTGGTGTCCTGACAGTCCTCCAGAACAAATACTTCCTACCTCCAGTGTCCAGCAGTACCATCAGGTTTGCCCATAGGATATGAAGAAATACCTCCTATAATAGGAAACAAAAGTGCTCCTTTCAAAACACAGTGACAACCTAATTGCTGCTAAGAGGCTAATACTTTGGTCAAGACAAAAGTCACATGCGTTCCTCTCTTCTCCAAATAGTAACACATAGCAAAAATTGAGAAAACTCTTCTAAACTAGGCAGATTTGAATATGAACATGATTATTCAAAATGTTTAAGAGTACCATAAAAAAGTGATGACTTTCTGACAAGACAAAAACAATTAGTAAGCATGCTGCTGCCAGGATGATTTGGGCTTTGGCCCCATTTATCTTTCTTTTCACTTTCTCACTCTTCTGCTTGAAAATATTAAAAGGTCTGGATTAATTAACCAAGGGTGACAGCTCCATAGGCAGCCAAACAAACATCTAAAGACTCTCATTTATTTATCAATTTATTTTACTGAGTGCATCATGTAGCTCAGCTATTGAATGTGCAGGTTTCAACAACGTAAGTTCAAGGTGAGTATTTTGTTTCTGTGTCAGAGAGAACTATGTAGCTGTTTGTTATGCAGAGGTTTCTCTGAGGATTAACAACTCTCTATTGGCTCCAGTTCATACTCTTTTGCAGCAATATTTCCTGTCCATTTGGCTTTAGAAAAATATATTTTCTCACTGTTTTGGCCATCGTGTAATAGAGAAATTTGCACAGGCCAGACTTAGACACACAAAACCATGCCCAATATCACCTTTTTCTCCAGTATAATTTGAATGAGAAGAAAAATGATTCCAAGTAAATCTGTCACCATCTAACACTGGCTTATAGAATTTAAAAAATGCTTTATATTTAGAAAGCAACATATTGAAATAATGGCTATTATTAGAAAATCAAGTGATCAACAGCATAGAAAAGAGCAAATTGTTTAGCTCTAAAAATTTAGATAGCTTTGTTGCTAGTAATGCCAGAAACAGACAGGTGTGATTATTATATAATTAAAAAAATATACAAATAAATAATTATATCTGACTTTTTTTTGTTTTCCAATGGCAATTATCGGAGAAGCCAAATTCCTAAGAAAGCTACCCAGTAGCTGTTAAACATTTCTGCCAAGTTATAAACACAAAGACAGCCAGTGCCCTGACAGAAGGAACTCAAAAATGAAGTAGATATTTAGTGTGTTAGTGTTTGACTATTTACCTGTAAAAGCAAGTCACTATTTTAGTGGCAAATATAGGTAAAAGCAAAAAGATTTGTACATTCTGGTACACCTGACATACTGCCATTGCAAATATACAGCCGAAATTATGAACTGAAAAAATATTTTTCAAGCTGAGTAAATAAAAAAATATCAAAAGCCTTTTTTTTTTTTTTTTTTTTTAAAAGCCTATCAACAGCACTGCAATATTTTTTAGGAAAAAGCATTAACTATATCAAAATGAGTACTTGTGATGTTACATGGCAAAATGAAACAAGACTCAAAATATAAAATCACAGGTGTAGAGTACATGAATTTGAGTAAGAAATGGGTGTTTATGACAAATTTTCCTATTATTACACATCTATTGCTTAATAATCTAATATTTATTTTTATTTGCATATCTATGAGAGACAGTAATCTTTTCTTGGATAGATCTTATTGCTGTTATTTCCTCAGGCCATTGGCCTTGTTAAGTCTCTGAATCAACTTTCCAAGAAAATTAAGAATCATGATTTCTTAAAAAGATGAATTAATGTACTCATGTTTTAAAAAGAATCTAGAGACAAAGGCTGCAGCAAATATTCGGTTTCAGGTATTTGATCTTTCTTCTTATTCAGAAAAAGAATCTGGGGTCAGTATACTGTGCTGCAAGAATTCCATGCTCACTGGTCTTTTCCAAAACAATACTTCTGTGGTAAAGTAAATATTTAGGTTTTATCCTTTACACAATACGAAATTCTCATTTGCTTTCAAATTCCCTGTATGATAGATGAAAGTGAGATTACTCAGTTTTCTTGCAAAGAAATGAAAAGATCTGTTAACATTAGATAACACGGCCCATCTCTGGAAGTGTTCAAGGCTAGGCTGGATGGGGCTTTGGGCAACCTAGTCTGGTGGAAGGTACCGCTGACTGTAGCAGAGGGATTGGAATTAGGTGGTCTTTAGGTTCCTTTCCAACTCAAACTATTCTATGATTCTATTATTATAAAGACTGAGTACTCCATTGCAGAGCTTTATAGACAAGTAGAGAAACATATTATTTTTAGAGTTATCACGATTGTGTAACTTTGACACATAGCACAGACCACCTTGTATTTATATTTGTTAAAGGTTTTGGATCGTTTGTTTATAGAAGTATCCTAAGAAATCGGTAACTGCAAGGTTCTGTCATCTTTCCTTTATTTATATTACCCCAAAGTTCTGAAATGAATATAAATACCTGAATATACCTAGCAAAGCCACAGTTCTGGATTTCCGAAGGGCCAACTTTGGCCTCTTCAGTCAACTGCTAAGGGAAGTCTCATGGGAAAGTGTACTAGGCGGTAAAGGGGCTCAAGATAGTTGGTTAGCATTCAAGGACCGCTTCTTCCAAGCTCAGGATCGGAGCGTCCCAATGAGTAGGAAGTCAAGTAAGGGATCTAGGAGACCGGCGTGGTTAAACAAGGAGCTGCTGGGCAAACTCAAGTGGAAAAGGAGAATCTATGGATTATGGAAGGAGGGGCTGGCCGCTTGGGAGGAATATAGGACAGTTGTTAGAGGATGTAGGGAGGCAATTAGGACAGCTAAGGCCTCCTTGGAACTCAATCTTGCTAGTCGGGTTAAAGACAATAGAAAGGGCTTCTTCAAATACATAGTAAATAAAACTAAAACAAGAGGCAATATAGGCCCACTGCTGAACGAAGTGGGTACCCTGGAGACAGAGGATATAAAGAAGGCAGAGGTGCTGAATGCCTTCTTTGCCTCTGTCTTTACTCCTGCAGACTCTCCCCGAGGGCCCCGGATTTCTATAGCCCCAGAAGGAGTCAGGACAAAGGAGGAGTTTGCTTTGGTAGATGAGGATTGGGTTAGGGATCAGCTATGCAAACTGGACATCTGTAAATCGATGGGATGGAATGCACCCACGGGTGCTGAGGGAGCTGGCGGAGGTCATTGCTAGGCCACTTTCCATCATCTTTGGTAAGTCGTGGGAAATGGGCGAGGTGCCTGAGGATTGGCGGATGGCAAAGGTCACACCAATCTATAAGAAGGGCAAGAAGGAGGACCCGGGTAATTATAGACCGGTCAGCCTTACCTCCATCCCTGGAAAGATGATGGAACAACTTATTCTTGACTCCATCACTAGGCATATCAAGGATGAGGGGGTCATTAAGAACAGCCAACATGGTTTTATGAGGGGGAAGTCATGTATGACCAACCTTATAGCCTTCTATGAGGAAGTGACTAGGTGGAGGGATGATGGTAGAGCGGTAGATGTAGTTTTTCTTGATTTCAGTAAGGCATTTGATACTGTCTCCCACAGCATCCTCATAGATAAGCTAAGGAAGTGTGGGCTTGATGATCAAGTAGTGAGGTGGATCGAGAACTGGTTGAAAGGAAGAAGGCAGAGAGTTGTGGTCAATGGCGCAGAATCTAGCTGGAGGTCTGTGACTAGTGGAGTTCCTCAGGGGTCGGTGCTGGGACCGGTGCTGTTTAATATTTTCATCAATGACCTGGATGAGGGAACTGAGTGCACCCTCAGCAAGTTTGCTGATGACACAAAACTGGGAGGAGTGGCTGACACACCAGAGGACTGTGCTGCCATTCAGCGAGACCTGGACAGGCTGGAGAGTTGGGCGGGGAGAAACTTGATGAAATTTAACAAGGGCAAGTGTAGAGTCTTGCATCTGGGGAAGAACAACCCCATGTACCAGTACAGGTTGGGGGTTGACCTGCTGGAAAGTAGTGAAGGGGAAAGGGACCTGGGGGTCCTGGTGGATAGGAGGATGACCATGAGCCAGCAATGTGCTCTTGTGGCCAAGAAGGCAAATGGCATCTTAGGGTGCATTAGAAAGGGAGTGGTTAGTAGGTCAAGAGAGGTTCTCCTCCCCCTCTACTCAGCCTTGGTGAGGCCGCATCTGGAATATTGCGTCCAGTTCTGGGCCCCTCTGTTCAAGAAGGACAGGGAATTGCTTGAAGGAGTCCAGCGCAGAGCCACAAAGATGATTAAGGGAGTGGAACATCTCCCTTATGAGGAGAGGCTGAGGGAGCTGGGTCTCTTTAGCTTGCAAAAGAGGAGACTGAGGGGTGACCTCATCAATGTTTACAAATATGTAAAGGGTAGGTGTCAGGATGATGGAGCTAGGCTTTTTTCAGTGATATCCAGTGATAGGACAAGGGGCAATGGGTGTAAACTGGAACATAGGAAGTTCCACGTTAACATCAGGAAGAACTTCTTTACTGTAAGAGTGACAGAGCACTGGAACAGGTTGCCCAGGGGGGTTGTGGAGTCTCCTACACTGGAGATATTCAAGGCCCGCCTGGACAAGTTCCTGTGTGATGTACTGTAGGTTACCCTGCTCTTGCAGGGGGGTTGGACTAGATGATCTTTTTAGGTCCCTTCCAACCCTTGGGATTCTGTGATTCTGTAATATTAGAATATAATAAAATACATACAAGAAACACAATTTCATGAACCACTGAGATCCACTTGCCCTTTATAGTCCTTTAGCTATGGTTAAAGTCTAAAGCTAAAGCCTACCTTTGGACAGACTTGGATATTGCTAAAAGTATTTGAAACAAACACTTTGGCTATTGTGACTTCATTGGAAAATCTATGTTTCCTTAGAGGGATTTGATAATGCTTCTAGCTTAGCACTGCTGGAAATGAGAATCGAGTATTTCTTCATAGAAAAGAAACATACAAAGTAGTAAAAACCAAATATTCTTTTCATTTGAACAAGCTTGACAGAATAATGGAAAATACTGATATTGTCTTCCAAAGATTAGTCAGTTCTACTCCAGGTAAGGCAAAATAGCATTGAGGAAAGAATTCTAGGACTAACCTGATAAATAACTCCTTCAAAAAGACGGTAAGAATAGGACTGTAAAATGAGGGCTCAGCAAAGAAAACTCCATCAGGGAAGTGTTAGATCTTGCAAGGTTTGTTTTAGCAAGGAAAATCTTCTTCAGCTATATAAAAAGGGAAAGAGCAAGGAAAGCAGTAGTGGGGTCACTATACAATAAGGACACGTTGGAGATTAAAAGTGACCTGGGAATTGCCCTCAAATAAATAAGCATTTTTTTCTCAGTTTTCAGTATAATAATGGTATTTGGCAATACCTGTCCCACAGAGATTGTCCGCACTGACACAAAGGACTTTCTTTCCTCCACTAAGTAAGAAAAATGAGTGTGGTAATTATATCACAGTTGCTTATTCAAATTTATACCTATTCATGGCAACACATTAGGCTAATTTACATTGAAGCAAATTCAGTTCCACACACATTGTAATAGCCTGGGAATACTGTAGCTGTTGAGAATTCAGATATACCCTGTTTCTCTTTTTTTGTGTATGTGTGGTAAGAATCTCCAAATTCACCCAATTTCTTTTGAGTGGATTATTCCTCACTTCTAAATCAGTAAAAGTGTTAATCAGCTTTTCCGACTAAATGAGTTTGAATTCCTTTGTTTCCTGGCTCCTTAAAAGTCAAGTTAAAAAAAGACCAAGCAGGCTGCTAAATCAGTGATTTGAAACTTTTCTCTTTTCCCCATAGGGGAGTGAAAAAATATATGGGAAGACAGATCTTTGTGCTACAATATAAAAGCCAAACCTTTTGAGAGCTGGTGCTTAATCTCTCAAGCATACACCTCCTTTTGCCAAAAATACAGAAGTTATTAGTTATTCTTTTAATCGTTACAGAGTCTTAAAAAAAAAAAAAACCCAAACAACCAAACCTAACACAGATAAGTGATTACAGCAGAAAATTTCATACAGTGTGCATGTATGCATACATGCTATATATTCTAGAAGCATCTTGATTAAAAAATTACATTAGATCCTTGCTGCTTTGTTTCAGTTTCCTTTCAAAGGGGCAGTTTCGATAATCAGAATTTGGATATAGAGATTGTTAATCTAAAGTTAAAGAAGAAGCCGGACAAAAATACTCTTTATGAGCACTTTTTGAATGTATAAGGAGGAACTAGTTATCTCCACTTCTAAACTGATTTATGCAACCACATGTCAAGGAAGAAAGGAGAAGTTTATTTTCCCTATCATTGGGGAAAAATAGTCTACAGCATTTTTAGCTTCCATTTGATAATACACAGCACATAAACACAAAGTCTGAAGGAAAAAAGAACTAGGGAGGTGGAAGTAGTGAAAAATAACATAAAAGAAGGAAAAGTTCTTTAGTGGTGTATTTTACTAGAAATCTTACAAAGAAGTCTTAATTCGAGATAGACCTCACTTGGTCTATGAAAGTAACTAAACCAAGTGGTTTCTGTGATTGCAGAGAATAGCCCTTGATAACCCAGAGAACCTGTACCAGCTCTATTTCGCTAAGACATTGCTTACTTTAGGTGGGTTAATTGAATCAACTGCCCATCACAACTTCCCATGCGGATTATATAACTCGTTTTACCACAGCAACTACTCACTACTGTCTGCCTCAGGAGCTTGTACAGAGAGATTCAGAAAGGAAGTGATGAAAACCACCATAAGATCTGGCATCAAGTGAGATCCTTGACTGAGTTGGGTAAACTGTTGTCTTATGAGGTCTACTTTTTCTTTTGTTAAAGACCCAGCCCCTAACAGAGTTCACTTTACATGAACTGCTGAGTTTTCTGATAACTCTTCAGTGCAAGCTGAAGGCAAACTTCAAGGCTATCAGGACATGCAAGAAAAATCCTAGTCCACAAGGCATCAAGCTGGGTGGTGCAGTTGACATTCTGGAGGAAAGGGGTGCCATGAAGAGGGACATTAATGGGCTTAAGACGTGGGACAGTGAAAACTTCATAAAATTCAACAATGCCAAGTGCAAGGTCCTGCAACTGGGTGGGGCAATGCCAAGCAAAAATACCCTGAGGAGAAAGACACAGGGGTGTTGGTTGACAAGAAGCTCAACATGAGCCAGCAGCGTGCATTTGCAGCCCAGAAAGCCAACCTTATACTGGGCTGCATCAACAAAAGCGTGATCAGGAGGTCAAGGGAAGTAGTTCTCACTCTCTACATTCCTCTCATGAGACACCAACAGAGCACTGCCTTCAGCTCTGGTGTCCTCAACATAAGAAGGAGATGGAGCTGTTCAAGCAAGTCCAGAGGAGGGCCACGAGGATGATCAGGGGCTGGAGCACCTCCCATACGAAGACAGGCTGAGAAAGTTGGGGCTGTTCAGCCTGGAGAAAATAAGGCTGTGCAGAGATCTCATAGCAGCCTTCCAGTATTTGAAGGGAGCCTAGAAGAATGCTGGAGAGGGACCCTTCATCAGGGATTATAGCAATAAGACAAGGGGAAATGGGTTTAAACTTAAACAAGGGAAGTTCAGGTTAGATATTAAGAAGAGGTTCTTTATTGTGAGGGTGGTGAGGCACTGGAACAGGTTGCCCAAAGTGGTAAATGTTCCATCCCTGGCAGTGTTCAAGGCCAGGTTTGACAGAGGCTTGGGTGACATGGTTTAGTGTGAGGTGTTCCTGCGCATGGCAGTGGGGCTGGAACTAGATGATCTTCGGGTCTTTTCCAACCTTGAACATTCTATTATTTTATGATACAATGAAGAAGGGGGCATACAAGAAATCTGGAGAGGGATTTTATATAAGAGCAAGTGGTTATAGGACAATGGGGAATGGTTTTAAACTAGAAGAAGGTAGATCTAAATTAGATATTAGGGAGAAATTCCTCCCTGTGAGGGTCATGAGGTGCTGGAACAAGTTGCCCAGAGAAGCTGTAGATGCCCCATCCCTGGAAATGTTCAAGATCAGGTTGGATGGGGCTTTGAGCAACGTGGTATAGTGGAAGGTGTCCCTGCCCATGGCAGGAGGGCTGGTAGTGGATGATCTTTAAGATACCTTCTGAATCAAATTGTTATCCTATGATTCTGTGATTCTGTGATTCTATGATTCTGTGGTTTAATGACATAAAACATGCTTTTTAGAGATGGCCAGACTTTCACACATATCAAATCCCTGTAAGTTACTTGGTTTTAACTTTTTTTCTAAGCTATAATAAACTTCCAGAATGCTTTCAAGGTGAAACCTTTCTACTAGGACAAAACACTATCATGATGTTTTTGTAGAAGCTGAAGTTTACCCCAGATTTCTCAGATCAAACTTGTTCTTCCTCTACAAAAGTCTTTTTTATCTGTTGCTGGGTTGTTGCTTTCAAGCCCAAAAGCAAATACATTTTTATAGAGCTGTCTACATGCAGTTTTATTTGTGAAAGTTCTTTGGAAAGTAGGTGCTTACTGTTGTTTCCATCATCATCATCATTATTATGATGATGATGATGATGTACATATTTACCTATTTATTTGGGTTTGTGAGATGGGTTAAATAAAAAGATCACATCCAACATATACAACATTCGTTTCTCTGTTAAGGAAATCAGATAACTAGATAGGTGGCATATCATCTTATGATATGCCACAGTGATATGATCTTGATCCAACAGAGAACAAAAAAGAAGGTCTGGTAAAATCTACCCACAAAGAAGACATCTATTGTTTGGTTCCCACTGTGCAGAAGGAAGTAATGAGGCTGGGTAGTGGCAGGGATGGACCCCCACCAGGGATGGGAAGATGCTGAGACACTTTCTGCTCCCAAACTTTTGGATTCCACCTAACATTTTAACTCTGGTATAATTTTTGTATTCCACAGACTCTGAAGTCCCCCACAAGTAGGCTGGGACAAGTGTCTTAGGCCTCATTCCTTACCAATGAGCAGAGCTTGCTGTCTATGGAGCAGTGGGTAAGGAGATGGGGGAATCTCTTGTCTTCCTCCATGGGGAGCTGTTGCCCCGATTTCGCTCCACTGTTGAGACAGGGACAGTGCCCACAGCTCTGCCTAAATAGCAAGTCCTGGAGTTAAGTGATCATGTATTTTAAAAGGAGAAAACATCAGTAAGACTCCAGAGATCTTGGTGTGGAGAAAAATCAGAAGGCATAAGCCCTGAAGGTTTAGTAAGTAAGGAAATTTTTTAAAAGAAAAACAACACTATACTTAAATGTCATGGGTTTCTAGGGGTGAAATGAAGGAAGAGGGAAGAACTAGGAATGCACTATGACCCAGAAGGCCAAGATGCATTCAAGAAGCTTCCTCTTGCATGTGGCTTTGTATGTATAGGATGGAACTATAAATGAAAAATTATTTTCCATTGTTAACAGTCTGTGTAGTGCCAAATAGAGGAATGACACACACTTGTCTTGTGTGCAGAATCAGAGCCAGCTGGTATTATTTATCCCTTATATATCTAGAAAAACTTCTCTAGAGGACAAGTCAAAGCATCACTTTAGCTGTCCCCTAATGTGCATTTAATAATTATTTGATACAGGTAGGGTTTTTTTCAGTGCTATTGTTTTGTATGAGCACAGCATTTGAGAGCCCCAAACATTTTTCTCTTTGTTGATTCATTAGCACCAAAATGCCATTTCTAAAAGGTCTTTTACAAAACCCCAAGAAAAACAGAATTACTTACCTACAGACAGTGAAAGCGGATAATTAAGAGGGAATACGGATATGTCAAAGCATATATTTGGTGGCTACGATAGATCTTAAAGGAAAACAATTAGGAACATGGCTAAAGAGAAGGAAGTTATTTCAGAGAAGAGAGAAAAAATAGGCGATATCAAAACCTGCTAAGTTCATATTTTCTTGAATATAAAAATTGACTTTTTTTTGTATTTCTTATAAAAATTTACTTACAGTTTCTTTTAGTTCTTACATTTAAAAAATCACTAAAAATAATCATGAAAGCAATAGCATTTTAAGAAAATGAACAAACAAATAAAAAAGAGAAAATAATTACAGACTTTAGGATCTCATCCTCTGTAATAAACAAGGAAACTTGTAGGCTTGTTGAGCCCATAATTTTCTTACTATATAGGTAGACAAGAGAAAAATAAATAAACCTTTCTGACCTCTCTGAAGTCCTGTGTAGCCAAATGCTAGGTATAGTAAAATATATATGACTGAAATTGAATGACTTTTATTTTGGTTATGCAACATCCTTCCTAAAATAATGCCACGCTCAATAATATTTCACATTTGTATGTTTATCTCTGAGACATTTCTACCAAGCTATCAGGCCTGACAGTTGTTTTTAATCCTAAGACTAAAAAAGATAAGACTTCAAAGAAGATGTCAGACACCTTTTCAGACACTTGATAGATGTACTGGGCAAATGCAAGCATTTAGGACAACAATGAGCAATGGATGTCCATTATATATTCACCATTCTGAAGTTACAGATTGGGGTAAAAAGTAATCAGTTAATTACTTGTTAATTTCCCCCAAAGCAACCCTCATAGTGCTACGTTTTGTATTGGTAATTAGAAAGGTTCTGATAACACACCAGTGTTCGGCTGTTGCTCAGAAGTGCTTGCATGGCATGAAGGCTGTCACTCCAGTAGGCTGGGGATGCACAAGAAGTTGTGAAGGAACTCAGCCAGGACAACTGGCCCAAACTGACCAAAGGGATATGCCATACCATATGACGCCTCCTCAGCAATGAAAGCTAAGAAAAAGGAGGAGGAAAGCAGGGCATTTGTTTTTTATGACATTTGTCTTCCCTAGCAACTGCTGCCTGTACTTGAGACCTGCTTCCCTGGAAGTGGCCAGACATAACCTGCTGATATGAAGGAGAGATTAAAATCTTTGTTTCCCTTTGCTTTAATGCATAACTTTTGCTTTTGCTTTATTAAACTGACTTCATATTGACCCACAAAGTTTTTTTCTATCTCATTTTCTCCCCAGCTGTTCTGATGAGGGGACGAGTAACAGAGTAGCCTGGTGGGCACCTGGCATTCAGCAATGGTCAACACATCACACAGGGTAAAACAGAGTGTAACAAATGACATTTTTTAAAGCAAAATTATTTGACTATTTCTTTTTCCATTCTTGTTAAATATAGGGGTTAAATACAGGCTGGAAAGAGACAATAATTATTTTCTAATAGATATTTAATTTGCAGTTTATCTTGACAATGAAAATATACCCAACTATAAGAAGTCTGTGCAGTCCTTGGAGCTTTGAGAGGTTTGGAAAACTGTATATTTATGAAAGCATAAATGAATGAGTTTTAACTAAATTAGTAATGGAACTTTCTGTCATGGAATCAAACAAAACAGGTCTTTAAGCCACATTTATGGCCTGCAAATATGATCATATTCATCCCTCAAGCAGCAAAGAAACTAAGCACCTCCTCATCCCTAAACAAAACCTAACTCCAGCACTTTGGCTTTTTTTGGGGGAAAAAAGGAAGATTTTTCTACTGCTACAATATAGCTGTGCAAACATCAAAGTAAGATTTCTACAAGGTAGCTTGACTTTGACACATGAATAATTGATCTACATGTCAAAGTACAGCAGCAGGTGTAATCTGTATGCCAAGCTAATGAGAAATGTGTGTCTAATTTTATACCTGTCCTATACCAAATCTATACCAAAATATGGCAGGTACAGTACATATGACCTAAAAGATTATTCACATAGTCTTATAAGTGAATAGTATACAAGTGGTCATGAAACTATTATTACCTGTGAAGCTGTTCAACTGGCACTTGCTCCTTTTAATTGAAAGTATGGCACAGAATGGCCATTTTAGCTCTTATATTCCTAAAGTTATACAAGCTGATGAAGAATGAAGCTGTGATCAGCCATTCTGCAACAGAATATGAGCCAATAGCATTCAGCATTTTTCAGTATTAACTTTCCAATAGGAAGGTAGACTTCTTTAGGAATTTAGGATATCCACCACAATCACATCAAAACTTACATCGCTGAATTAGTTGCCTTTCTGGGGGCTTTGTAGGAATCCATGAACCCTAGTTGGTTTCAGCTGTACCAGTTACTTTTCTCCCTAGTAGCTGGTGCAGTGCTGTGTTTTGGCTTTAGTCTGAGAACAATCCTGATAACACACCAATGTTTTTGTTGTTTCTAAGTAGCACTTACTCTGATCAAGGATTTTCTCAGTCTCATGCTCTGCCAGTGAGGAGGGCGCAAGAAGCTAGGAGAGGGCAGAGACAGGACACCTGACCCAAACTAGCCAAAGGGGTATTCTATACCACAGCATATCATACCCAGTATGCAAACTGTGGGGAGTTACTTGGAAGGGGCTGATTGCTTCTCAGGGTCAGGCTGGGTATCAGTCAGGAGGCTGTGGGCAATTGCATCTCATATGTTCATCACATATGTTTTCTGAGATTTCATTTCCTTTATTTTTTTGTAGGTTCCTATTATAATTTTTATTGTTGGCATTTTTCTATTATGACTGTATTTTACTTTATTTCAATTATTAAACTGTTCTTACCTCAACCCACGTGTTTTACATACTTTCGATTCTCCCTCATCCCACCTGGAGAGGGAGGAAGGTGGGGGTGAGCAAGCAGCTGTGTGGTACTGAGTTACCAGCTAGGTTTAAACCACAACAACCCTGCACATTCTCTTTCCATTAAATTGATTTAAAAATATACATCTATTGCTTGGACTCGTTAAGCAAACCATAAAATTTTAGCTGAGAAATGGGAAAAAGAAAAAGAATTAGTTCCTTCACTTGATTGTATATAACTGTATATAACTTGTATAACTGCGCTTGCTGCTATAGGACTACTTGTATGAACCAACTCCCATACTAAAATATTAATGTCTAGATGTGAAGTCTATTTACAAAGATTATTTCTGTTCCAAAAAGAAATGGCTATTTGTTCCTGTTAGCAGTGCTCATCAGAAAATAGACATACATTAATATTTTAAAGACCATCCTGCTCCACAGCATAACCCTGTTCCTCTTATTCCAAACAGAAAACAATGTTGGCTTATACACTGTGATTTTATTGGTTTTCTATTTAAAGAAAAAAAATATATTGCAAGAGAAGCATTTAATTTTTTCTTAACTTTGCTGAAAATAATAACTTTCTTCCTAGCCTGCACTGGCTAGAAAAAGAATTTGAGGTATTTTTCATTAGGAGATACTGTCTAACTAACACTAACTCCCGCAAGAGGTATGATTCTCATCTGTTCTTATGTGCTTAAATTACTATTGCAAACAGTGATGTAAAATCCCAAGTGCAAGTAAATGTGTATTTTTCCAGGGGCTTTTCACACAGATCACTCTTACTGTAGCATTGCGTGAGGCAAATTAACTGTCAAGTGTCAGAATTATTCTGTAATATAGATATTTTGCTTTCTAACCTGTTTTCCACAGTTATATTGTAGCAGAAACACTGAATTTCTTTTCCTAGGACTTGGGCAGTGTTGGGATTATATGAGAGTTTTAATACAATACTCAAAGGGTAAATGCCTTGATTCTTGAATACTTGACTTGCTAGAAAATAATTTCAAAGTCCACTACAACACTGTATTTGTTGTTAGTGTGTCATGGTAAACTTTTCATCAATGGTTATTCCCTCAGGTCAGATGAGCAAATCAGATGATCATTGAAGATAGATTTAACCCAGGCTTGAATAGTAACCAACTGTCAAATCCCCCGAATTGTCTCATTATGAGACTTTTCTCTCCTTTAGTTCATTGTAATGAGCAACAATTAGAACCAAAACAATTAGAAAGAACACTGAACTGTAGTATTATAAAAGTCCCAATGTCCCCTTTTTAAACAAAACACAACACTTGGGTAAAATTCACACATTTTATTCTTGTAATATTTTACAGGCTTATTCATTTTACTAATGAAAACCATACATATTTCAACAAGAGAGAATAGTTATTTAGGATGAGATACATACAGTAAGACACATACACTGTGGCTAGGTATAGATTTATGCAAAAGCATGGACCAGACAAGGACGTATCATTCTTGAATGCTGGTTTGAAGTACCTGTTGCTACCCTGTAATGTGTTGCATTTAAGGCGGCAAGCAGGTATGTGACAAAACCAGGATTCCAGCTTCACACACACGTTGTAATCTTTCTTCCTTCTCTTTGCTCTGCCATTTCCCTCCTCCTGTCCTTCTTTTAAATGCATAAACAGCTATTTATTTCTTTTATTTTATTTGAAGGTATAAAGAAGAAACTTTGGCTTCCTGAAAACATCAGGAAACTACCCTATAGTTTCTTTCCTGCCATCACTGTGGTGCAGATATTTGATTATTTCACATGCTAGTTTTTGTTAGTGCTTTCACTGCTGTGTTCCTTTGCTTAGCTGCTGAAAAAATCCCTTCCAGATAACTGCAGTTTTGCTGTGATAATATTGAGCACATGGCTCCTGTTACAGACCAAGGATGTATGTGGAAGTATGCCTTGCAAGTTTAATTGGTTTATGACCATGTGCTAAATATTTTCATATACTTTTATATTAAGGGAATTACATTAGAGTTTCATGGGAAAATCTAGGTTTGAAAGAACTTCTGATGCCACAAAGCTTCTGTTCAAAGCAAGGCCTTATTCAAGGCCTTACCAAACTAAGTTTTTTCTTATAGACAAACTGAATTTGTCTTGCAGTAACTTGTGCCTACTTTCTCCTGTTGCCATGCATCCTCAAAGAAGCTGTCTCTGTCTTCTCCATAACTGTCTTTTAGATACCGAAAAAGTATAAGCTCCATCTGAGCCTTCTCTTCGCCAACTTGAATCTTCCAACCTTTCTTCATATGTCGAGTTGCTAATTCTCTCAGTATCTTGCTGGTTCTCTGCTGGACCCCTTTCTAATTTTTCAGTGTCTCTTTTGAACTAGGGTCACTAAAATTGGACACAGTGTTCCAGGTATGACCTAACAAGTACCTATATGGTCAGCAAATTAAAATTGCTAGTAATTCTACCCCCAGGAGAAAATGAAACTTAAAAAGAATTGATGTTTTTGGTTTGTTTGGTTTTTTTTTACTTTCAAACATTATACCTGAGGATTAGGGTAGCAACTTATCAGAAAGAGAAGATCCATCTGTCAACAGCATTCTTTTAAAAATTTTCATTTATGTTCTTTTTAGTTAAAAATAGCTAAAAAAGGAAAAGCTAAAAGAAAACCAAAAAGTTGTATTTTCTATAAATGCAATAACTCTAAGCTGGTAAATATTTTTTTAATGTCTTCTATTTCAAGCGAAGTTCTAATAGGCTATTATTTAGCTTTTTTACTTAAATCTAGAAAATAACAGCTTGGACACAACAGGAAACCTCTAGTATAGATCCTGAAATATATGGCTGGAATATAACATGTAAACTGTATAGTGTGGAACACTTAATGATTATGAGTATGACTGTGTACAGACATTTGTCTATTCATCAAATACACAAATAAATGAGAAAATAAAAAAATTTCAGATCAAAATTTTCAGCTAGGTGTTTATCTGCTTCTCCGCCTGCAGAAATGGTTAATTGGCATAAAGATAGTAAATATACATTGAATAAGGTACTCACTGACCCAATCACTGCTTCCTCTTGTACCTTCTTCTACTCTTTTCTGGTTTTCTCTTTCTTTTGCTGTTGATGCCCATCTTCCACAGACTACATAATAGAGAAGGAGAGCTTGCCGTAGAGAAAAGAGAAGAACAGCAGGACTTTGCTTCAGAAAGTTTAACATTATGTTAATTTGAAGGAGTAAGGAGGTGAAATTTGTCCTGTTTACTTAGTCAGGTATGCCCTTTTCCTGAACTACTTGAAATATTTTAATCTTGGATAAAGAGAAAAAAAAGAAACTGAAAAATCAACTCCATGTGGAATTCTCTCTTGATATATTTTGATTGTTATCAGAGTACTTTATTTTCTTCTCTTCAAGAGATCAGCTACCTTGTTAAATAGAGATCTCTCTGTCCAAGCTGCAGTGAGAGGGTTAATGTGCGTGTTCTTATGCTCCTCTCATGTTCATTGATCTTTCAGCTGCAAAGGTCCATTAAGCCATTGGTATGGGTTATTAGTAACATTCTAATTTTACATAGTCTTGTCTAGAGGAGTCTTATCTGGTGGAAGACTACATTGATGATTGTCTCCTAATGATCTCCAAGAATTTCCTTCAGCCTTCCTGTTTGCAAAGCTGGTATGTTATGTCAAAAGCCTCATTGTTCTAACACGAATATTTTTAGAAAGATACTTTCTAATGAATGTTTCTGGGTTGGCTATTCAGTTGTTCTTGCAGATTTTTATAAGGCAATGAGATCACACTGATACCAGAGACCAGTAAGTATTTCCAGTTTAAGGAGTTCTTTCTAGCAGATGAGTTTGCGTATGCTGGAATTTAATCTGGAAAGCACTGTGTGGAAAACGTGGAATGGAGACTGATACCTGACCTGCAAATGACTAACTTGTATTATTTTAAGCAAGTGCTCTAAGTTTTGCAAACCTCTATTACACAATTTTCCAATAAAAGAGTATATTTGCTGAGTAGCAAAGCTTTCTGCTTAAGAGGTCTTTTCTGTAATTTCCTCTATCTGCTACCTAACTGAAAAGACAGAAAACAGAAAACAACATTCACTGTTATTCTATTGCTTTGTCTCAGGGATTCTCATATTAGTGTTAAAAGCCGCTGAGAACAGCAGGTGGTAATTTCCAATGGAAACAAGCAGCTACTAGACCAGACAGCCCTCATTTACTTACACCCCGTGCAATGCTTCTCAGGAATATTATAAACTGCGAGCTCTTTCTCATTTGTCCTTGATTTAGCTGACACTGTCATTCATGCTTTACTGTGAGTGTAAACGATGATCTAATGTCACTTCTATAATTACTTGGCACCCTGAATAAACTGTAATCCCCCTGGGTCAATAACTGCTCTCAGTTTGACATTCAATAAACAAGTTTTTGAGAATTGCTGTAGTTTCACATTTATTTTATTATATTTCTTTTTTCTTCCTGGTACATTCAGTGGATGCTATTCAGGGGTAGTTCAGGACCATTAAGAAAGGAAACAACTGTACACAGTGTGAGACTGCTGAATGGATGCCTCTGATTTTCAACACTTATTTTCAAAGGTCTCCAACTTGTAGGGCCCAATTCAGCTCTAATGGAAGTTTTGAGAATGACGTCAAAGGAAGTGAGATCTCCACCCTGGGAGGCTGCTCTGTTCACATCATGAGCTACAGTTTTAAGGGCACATATTACAGGTACTATGACTATGTCTGTTGCAGCCCTTCTCTATGCTTCAGGATTTTTGGCAGAACTTGACTTTTGTTTCTGTAGGCTTCAATGTGTCTCTACATAATGCAATCCAGCTAGGTGCAATAAAGCCTTTCAGTAAAACTGCCTGTTATGCACAAAGATAACATGCAATAAAGACAAAAACTTTGCTTTTTTGGCTTCTATTTCTAAGCAGCAGAAACATCCCCAAGTCCTGCATCAGGGAGCTTGCTGGCTATAGACAAATGTCCTGGAAAGTCTAGCAGAAACATTCAGGATTTTCAGAAAAAAAAATGTATGAAGTTTTTTTGCCCAAGATACTTTTCAATGTCAATATGAAATGAAATCCATGGAGATGATTTATGTGTGCATTTAGATAGCAGAGGCGCCATAAAAGCTCCCTTAACACTCTCAGGAGTAAAAATCACAGCCTTAACCACATCATCTGTAGTAAGTTCCTTAAATTGTTTCCCTGCCAAAATACCCATAGCTTTGGACTCCTCTTACAAGTATCTCTCCCTGTGGCTGCAAAGTAATATCACCAGACAGGCTACAATCCCTGCAGCTTCCCAGCACTTACAAAGTAAAAAGAAGAAAAAACCCTTCAATGATCTACGTATCAGTAAAAGAATCTTTAAAGGGAACCAAGCATGGAGGGGAAAGAGGAATGTTTATGGCTTTCATCATTATTTTGTCCCCTCAAACTATTATGTTACCTTTCTTGATCAGCGTCTTTGTCAGGAATCTTTCACAGGCATTCAAAGACTGACTCAGAACAGCAAGCACAAAAAGAAAGGTGTAAGTAAGCAACTGGGAGGATCCAACACCAAAGAAGAAACAGACCTGCAGCAGAAGAGGCAGAGAACTGAAAGAAGCAGAAGGAACAGTGTCCTAGGACACCATGCATCTGAAAAATTATACAGATAATTGCATAAATTGGTCCAAAATCTTTCACCTCCAATGAACTGGTAATGCTGACTCGTGCTGCCATGCATACTTTCTAGGACAGTAAACAATATAACACGTCTTACAACCGCATGCTGGACAAGTAGAGAATAAAATGAAGTATGGCAAACCTTTGAAAATGAAAGCCTCCATAAACAGCTTGCATGCTAGTCACACTTTTTTTGTTTTGTGTTTGTTTTTAACAGATTCTGGGAAAATGTTTCTCAATGTTTTTCATAATTTTTCACTTTAAGACAATGATAAATCCCTTTGTTGCTTTTCAAAGGTCCTTTAGTATGTTAATAAAACATTTTTCAAATATTTTTGTCATCAGACTAATAGGTTGAATGGTTCTGTATTTGTTTTTCATGTAATGATTGAGTTTCATTCCTTTTACTTGCCTTTTTACTTGCAATAAAAATATTAATGATACAAAATGTGTGCAATGTGTAACGGTATGTGTTAAAATATTATCCAGGTTTTTCTTTCAAAGAATCGTCATCAGTTCTGCATATATGACTAATATTTATCATTCAGGCTGCACAAACAATAAAAATATTTTTTCACAGCACACCACTTAGTGATTTTTTTGAAGCATATCTTATCTAACAGCTTGACAGCTGACTCTAATAAATGCCCTTATTGAAGATCACTCTGTCTATGTCAAACTGTCATCTCCTTGACAAGGCACCCCTCTAAAGACCCTGATGAAAGCAGAAGTGCCAAGAGTATTGGCCTTCATGATACACAGACTACCAGAAGGTCTTTCCCAAAGAAAGATCTTTCTGCAAAAGAGACACACTAAAGATACACTGAGAAAAAACTGATAGGGATTACGGACTAAAAACCATGAAAAACCTCAGGGTCCAAAAAAAAACGTGTTTTTTTTTTGTTTGTTTGTTTTGTTCTGGAACCACACAAGTAAGCATATGAGCGTAACATCTAGATTTGCACTCTGCAGCATGTAGAGATATATGAGATAGGAAGTGTAAGGTGGGAAAACTTGCTAATGTAGATAGAAGCTTAGACAGTAGATACAGTCTAGGTGTTATTCTTTGTAACAGTCTTTCTGTAGTGGAGAGAATGATGTTAGCATTCCTTCTGGTGATGTCTTTCCATTTAATCTACAGCATTGTGTTTGAAGATGCAAAGCACTTCTCCACAGGCTTGGTCTCAAGTAGAGGTGGTTCAGCAAGGTCCAGAGTAGCAGAGTCTAATTTTTCATTCTGGCACTTACATCTATTCCCTATAGCATGATCATGACATACTGCAGTTCTGTGTTAGACATCACTGTCTTTACATCTTTGGAGTACTGTGGATGACTTTAACAATTAAAAAAAAAAAAATTGCTTCTGAGTTCTACAATGGCTGTCAGTAAGAGATAGGAGAACAGATGACTGGCCAATATCCTTTGAAAGTGAACAGTATCACAGCTTGTTTTCTTCAGTATACTGAAGGACCCTTGCTCCTGACTCTCACATGTTGCTGTTCTGAAATACTTAATCCTTGTGTGCTAATTGCCTTCCTTTCTCAGTATTTCTTTTCTATGAAAATTATATCTTTCAGAACAAACGCAATGCCCCAGACTAAACTGAAATAAAAAAAATAATGCAATTTAACCAGTTACAGATTACTTTTTTTTTTTTTTTTGGTTGGTTGGTTTTGTTTTGGTTTTTTTTTTTTGTTTTTTTTTTTTTTCAAAATTGCATGACCATTTCATATCTTCCTCTAAGTCTCTCACCCTTTTTTGGCACAATCAGCTGAGTAGTAAAAAGTTTGTTAACAGGCTGTGTTTCATAGTCACTAGTGTGCAATCAAAGCTTGAAACCAGGAACCTGTTTCAAACAGCATCACACATTTCTTGTTGCATGCCTCAAGCCAAACCTGCTCTGAATGTCTGTGCTAACCCCTGAAGCAGCAGTGGGGATAGGCAGAAACCAGACTTGGAGAACTGTCTTTAGTCAGGAAATGGCAGCACTTTTCAGGTTTTATGTAATTCACACATAAACTGGTGCCTCTATGGGAATTATAAAATGCTAGGGACTGGATAGTAAGCATCTTTCCCCTGGGTTGAAAAGCTCAGACCAAGTCTTCATGGGCCTAAATCTCTCATTATTTAGCAGTTGTTCAGTACTCTGTGTAAAGTGTGTTTGGGAGCACAATGTCGTTTTCTCTTTCTTTACCTTGTGAGAGTCTAAACACTTCCAATTACAGTAATTTTAAGTTGCTCTGTTCAGGTCATATGAACAGAGCATATATACCAGACTAATGAACCTTTTCTGGAGCACATTGTTAATTCTTACATGAATATTTTCCCTCCATTCTAGCAAGGCAAATGCTGCAATTTCCTTGCACTATGTAATATGAGGTTGCTTGTATGACAAAAATCTGTAACATTTCATTAAGAAAATAAGACCATCACTTATGCAGTCATATAGAAAGAAAATCCACAAGTTTTGAAAAGTACCATATCATGGCTGACAATATATGTATTTTTTTAAGAGCTTATGGCTGATCAGAAGTGAAAAAAAAAACAAATCAAAACGAGCTCTCGACCTGCAATAGCACCATCTGCTGGTCCTTATAATTTGGTAAAACGTGACAGCCTCTAAAATCAGTACTGTTCATCATGGATGCTGTTTGCATACACTTTTAGGGAACCGCCAGCATGAATGGAAAATTTTGCACTAAAAAGCAGCTTACTCTAGTCCACAATGATTTGCTTTTTGTAGAGTGTCCAGGAGTTGGCAGGAGTTCAAGTTTCTTTTAATACTAGGCTATGAGCTTTAAAATGCAAATGACTGTCTCCTGCTTGCATTTTACCTTACTCTAAGATTAAAAATAAGAAGTTAAAGCTATAGTTTGTATGTGTGAAATTTTTCTGAAAGAGTATCTGTACCATGTAACTTCTTTTCAGAATGTTTTACCTTAGAATGGAAAATGCATATTATGAAAATAGACATCAGTTCACATTTTGGATTTCATTTCATTGATTAAACATAAATGATATTTTCAAGACTGAGTAAGCAAAGACAGAATTAGACTGAGTACAAAGCATAATAGAGAAGAAAATTTCACAAATGGAAAGAAACAGAATGAGTTGAAATCTTAATGTTAGCAACCTTCACCATAAGTATCCTTTAAAGAAAGGAAAGAAGAACGTTGGGCTGTCTTCAGATCAATTGATAGCTCCTCAGTTGCTGCTACAGTTAAATGAGGGTGCCACACTCAGAATGTCTACATTTCAAATAATAAAAGACAGTATATAAATAATTTGTAAAGCAAAAAATTTGTAAATATGACTGTGGGTCAGCCAATATCAACTGCTTCAGTCATCAAGCAGTCTTTCTTCAGGACTCTATTCATTTCTCTGCAACAAAGTAAAAAAAGCTGATGTGCAGTTAGCACTGGATCTTCTATCAATGCTCAGAATATTTGCTTCTAGAATTATTGTTTTTTTTTTTTTCATTTCACAAAAAGAGGTTTCACACAAGACTTGCAGTATTTCTGAGTTTGTGTCAGATAGCCCCCAGAACAGTCTCTTATGTCATTACTGAATTTTGGATTCTTGCACAGAAGCAAATCAGAATGGAACTGAATTGCGTGCTTCAGCCAACTATTTATTCACCAGAAATGTATGGAGGTCTTCAAAAAGTCCTGTGTGTGAAGCTAATTATCCAGCAGGGTTTAACCAAGATGAACAAAATGTGGCAGAAATGGGAAAAGTTTGTTTCAGTACTTCTGAAACATTTGTTTCTCTCACACTAGTAATAAAAGCCAAGGAAATGAAGGATTAGCTACATCAAATTAGTGCCACTGATGACAAAGGGCAAGGAAGCAACCTGCAGAAGGTCTCCAAGGAAACCACTGGCAGAACCAGAAACTGAGGCCATCCAGTAGTGTCACAGTCCAGCTGCTATTAGTTACACTATAAAAAGCTCACTGAATATCTTCTAGGCTTAAACGTTCTTTAATATAGTCTGTGAGAAAAGTATGCTTGATTCTTATTAGTAGATGACAGGGTTGTCAGGGTTTTAAGAAAATCCTACTAAAAGGCACAGACATACTGACCCATATGCTGAATAGGACTCAGATATAACAGGTTTCCCTTTTTATTAAAAAATAATTTAACTCATTCTCCATTTGCCGAGAACTTAGGACACCCAAATCCACTGAGGGATTTTGCATGCAAGAAGGTGATGCAACTTTTGTCATTTTTTTCATTTGTTAGAAACCCACTTTTATTTCATATCAGAATATGTAGAATCATAGAATCATAGAATAGTTAGGGTTGGAAAGGACTTTAAGGTCATCTAGTTCCAACCCCCTGCCATGGGCAGGGACACCTCACACTAAATGATGGCACCCAAGGCTCTGTCCATCCTGGCCTTGAATACTGCCAGGTATGGAGCATATATGTAGCACAACTTCTAGCTACATTCACCAATACAAGAGGAATATTTCATAGACCTTGTCAGAACAACTTAAAATTACTTTATTTTGAAAATGTCATAATGGAGCAACAACTTTTCTCAGAAATGTACAGTTTTGATCGAAATTTCAAAAGGAAGTATTTTATTTTAACTTTACCTTCTTTTTAAATTTATTTGGGCAAAATTTTTAGTCAACACATAAGAAAGGCAAGACTGAGCAGTCAGTATTGTTGTCATCAAGACTGTCTTTGTGAAATCCCTGCTCAAGTTCATGATGTTACTATGTTCAGTTATTTTTCCTGTGCTGACAGAGCAGAAGGCTGTGTAGGATGCTCAAGTGATTTAAGTAAATATGAAGCATTCTTTTTCTCCCTCATATTTCTTTCTACAAAGACATAAGGAAAGCTCATTTAAATGAAAGTCAGACTAAAGCCATTGCTACAAACAAAGCATAAATTAGTGCAAAATTATTTTTCCCTGACCTCTTGATTTTACACAGCAGCTACAGTAAAATAGTGTTTTCATAAGCAGATAGGCACATGTAAATTTGGTAACACTTTTTGTCCAATTTTCTCCATTTCCCCCAACAGTCCAAAAAGATCTCTCTTCTTTCTTGAATTTTCTACCTAGAATGAACCTGACATCCCTAGTCACTGAACACCAAAAATCTTCTCTGAATTTCCTGAAATAGTGATGTGACCACTGCTTTAAACAGAAAGATTCACCAAAACAATGAGGTTAACTGTTACACTGTGATTCATATTAGGTATATTTTTTAGTGTTTGTGCCATAGCTGGATCATTTCTTGAGATAAATATTGAAATAAGCAATGATGAGGATAAGTGGGAATATTTGTGTCTCATGTCAGAAAGCTACATGGACATAGAAATCTTACAGACTCTGACAGAATAAACTTGTGAATTTGCTGATACTTCTTGTTCAGTTTTCTCCATTTCTCTCAACAGTTCAAAGCTCCTCTTACAATGCAAAGCATCTTCTAGAGGAAAATAAAAAGTAGATATACACACAACATAGCTATATCTTATAATTTGTTTAAATTAACTTAGAATAAGTCTTAATAATTTCAACCATTTAGCTATAACACAACATAGAACTTCTTTACTGTAAGAGTGACAGAGCACTGGAAGAGGTTGCCCAGGGGGGTTGTGGAGTCTCCTACACTGGAGATATTCAAGGCCCGCCTGGACAAGTTCCTGTGTGATGTACTGTAGGTTACCCTGCTCTTGCGGGGAGGTTGGACTAGATGATCTTTTGAGGTCCCTTCCAACCCTTGGGATTCTGTGATTCTGTGATACTATTTACATTGCTAGCCAAGAATGTGTTAAGCAACAGATTAGAAAACATTCTTGTGATATTTCTGTCCTACTCAAAAATAGTCTTGCCATCAGTATAGAAAAAATACTACATTACTTTATCCAGTGCTACTGTGTGGCTTATCTTTTGTAACACACATTTTGTTTTATGTAAACTACTTACAACACTGCCTGTAAAAGAAATCAATCTCATCAACTCAGAGGGGGCAATTTTTTCATCTCCAGTTTGTCATGAAAGGGTACTGCAAAATGAATTACTGCAGGAAAGATGTGAGAATTACTTTTCAGTACTTGCTGACATGTTCCTCCTAGACATCTTTTGGCATAGTTTCACTGGGAACAGACTCAAGCCTTATAGAAAATGTGTGTACAGATGACCAATAGTATAAAAGATTTTATCAGAGCAAACTGAAACAAACATATGGTGTTGTTGGTCTTACCATATGTAATAACACCTCTGCCTGTAGGTGCTTTATGACTAATGGAGTCAGGAGAGTATAATGTTTTCACAAATGAAGATATTTAAACACGGGATTTTTATCCCTTTTTGTTTGTTTGAAGCAAAGAAAGTTCAGGACTGTTGTTAGGTGATTACAGTGTTCAGATGAAGATGTGGGGGATAACTACAAATGCTAGTGATCAATTTTCAGTGTGAAAAGAACTCTGAACTACAGGGGACCTCCAAAATTCCTAAAATCCATACACTTCATGTAAACTACATCCTTCTTCGTATAATATGACTGGCTTCTTTGCCCACACTGCAGTGGGACAATAGAGTGGTAATTCTCTACTGTTATTTTGTACGTGATTGCTTCCTCAATATGTGTATTCCTCCTCCACATTAATAGAGAGAAAAGCAGCTTCCTTCTTTTATGTATGCATGTATATAGACATGTAAAGATATACGCATGTATTTCTTATATTATTCAGCAAAACTTGTGCTTCCTTTAGGTAGCTGAAATGCCCTAGTATAATACATGAGAACATTAGGGAAAGTCTTTAAACTTGGTATCATTTAATAGAAATCTTTAGATGTTCCATTTATATTGTTTTATCTAGTCTATTTCAGTAACTCATGGGGGAGATTTCTGTTGTTAGGGTTGTTAACACAAAGCATGAGAGCGAAGAAGTATCTCTGAGTAAAAATCTTATTAACAGCTATTCAGTGAATTTAATTCCTTCTGGAATACTGCCACCAATTACTTTTTGGCATGCTGACTTACACAGTATTTTATACCAGCAGTTGCCATGTGTACACACCATCAGAATTACCCTAATTGGCTGAGCATTTTAGAAGTTCCAGCCTCCCCTGACCTGAGCTCACACAGACTAGAGATATGAGAAGGAAAAAAAAAAAAAAAAAAAAGTGAAATTTGATGTCAGTGTTTTTGATAAGAAGGGAACAAAGTCTGCCCATCCTCCTCGAACTGTGAAGATTTTGTTTCTTTACTCTTTCTTCCATGTTTTATGCCTAGAGATTCCTGTTTAATACGAATAAGGTTCAATGTCCAGGAAAATAAAAGTCTTATCATGGAACATTCTCAATAGTCTTGTAGAGAATGATCCCGCAAAAGCAACTTGCATGTAGAAGGGCTGAGAGGCATTTGTGTGGACTTTTAGACATGAAGTGTTAATTTTACACATGAAAAACACAACAGATAGATAGTTTCATAACTCTAGTGAGACCAGTGAATCTAAAACCATTTTCACTCAAGAGGGGCCGCTTCTGTAACAATTCTTAGCCCAGCCCAGCAGTGTAACTGTTGAGCCCAGCCACCTGTTTTTCTGACAATAACTAATACTGTGTAAGGAAGAAACAAAAATGTACAATTGTGGACTAAGTGAGGAAGGTTTCTTTTTCATCCTAAATATTTAATGACTGGAGTCTGGCCTAGTGGTTACAGCCTTAATTTACATTGACTTTGTGACTTTTCCATTGTAAGCATAGCTATTCATGTTGTCCATGGATATATTAGGCTGTTTTGAATTCTATTGAGCCCTAACCTAAAAGATAATTTGTGGAACAAATTATCTCAAGCTGACAATGAACGGTGTATAAATTAATTTCTTTTCTATTCATTTGAAAGGGGTTGCCTTTCAGTCTTATAGACTGTCACATCAAGTTATTAGAGGACATGATTTTGTTTGCTGTCCCTACATCATAAATTATTCTGAATTATTTCCTTTTTATTGTCTTTTATCTGACCCTACAAATTTAAAATATTTTTTTCTCTTTAAATGATGTTTAATTTTGTTAAATATATATGGAATGTATAATGTGCACATTCAAGAGTAGATGAAACATTAAGATCCTTATGTCAATTGCATAATATAGAAGCAAAGAACTTGCTCTATTTAATTTAAGGCAAACCAAATTTCTTTCTTATTGACATCACTGTCAATTACTTTTATAAAATGTCATCACTAGTGTCTAGTTTCTCACAAAATGTCTATGCAAATCTTAGGTCGAAGTGTGTCAAATAGTGATTACAAACAAAAACATGTATCAAAAGTTCTCTTGCAATTTTCATGATCCAATTTTTCTGATGTGAATCGACTTCAACTATAAAACTGAATTTTTGATTCTTATTTTCCAATGTTAAATTTAGTTATCTGCCCTAGGTATGAAGACTACATAAGACTGCAGAGGATTTTATGAAAATATAAATTAATTTCAATTGTTCATTTCAATAGTCCGTAACTATAAATAGGGAAAGTTTATACCTTCTTTTTGTTGGGTACCAGAGAGTGCAGTGAAGGATCCCAAGTCAACTGGATGCAGGTAGCCAATTCTTACGCAAGCCGTATTTTATTAATAGGTTTTTTTTTGCCTATTTTTTAATATTTAGAATACAATAAGTCAAAGAAAGAATACTCGCCTGAGCACTAAATTATTAGTAAAAAACTTTTGCTCCAAAGTGCTCACAGACAGAAAGTCCTCATGATAAAGAAGCTTTAGTTGAGAAACTGAAGATACTGAAGTGTTAACAGAAAATCATCTCATTTAATCAGCTGAAAGAGAAAGAATTGAGCGACAGTTTACTAGAACAAAAAAAGCTACAAAACAATATTGTCTAGAAGAAATTTTAAATTCAGACATGTGTAGGCTACATTAATCTCAGTGAGAGTTTTCTGCCTGTTGCAGAGAATAGAGTTCATCTTTAACATCTTAGGCACAGCTTTTAAGTGATGCTTTGTAAGTTGGACAAGGCTGACATTATCCCTAGGTTGACAAAAATAACGGACAAGACTCTCCCCTGCCTTCTTTGGCTTTTTGCCATTATATCCATTACTGAAACAAATTGTTCAATCCTCATTATAAGGATGAGGTCATGTCTTGTAATGGAGTTTTGGGGCTAATCTCTTGAGTGAATCAGGAATGTATAGCTTGCTTAAGGCATGGTCCAAAATCCAGTGAAATCAGGACTAAGTAATAAATGGTGGATTAGGCTTTTTGTCACTTACCAGTTAAAATAAATCAATGTTTTCTTTTAGCCCCATAGTTAAAAGTAGTATCAAATGCCTCACACATTGAGTTATTGCAAGCAGAGAATATAACACTTAAGCAGAACACAAATCAGAGAGCAGAAAATATTTGCTATCAATTGTTGCCCTTTATGAAGCCCACTGTACTTGCTAGTGTTCAAAATAATGAAGCCTTTTCAGATTAAAGATCAATTAAAAATAAAGCTTCAGGAAACAAAGTCTTGAATATATATGAAGTATTGAAAGACATGTTAAAATTTCTACCCTCAACTAATAATATATCCTTTGCTTTCAGTTTCAGCACAAGGAAATGCTTTCTATCCTACAGATAATATACAACATTTTATATGAGTGAATTCAGTAAAACAATGCGCTAATATTTAGGAATTTACCATATGTTGCTTACAAAAGAGCAAATAATAGAAACAAAAAAGAAGTGGTCTGGAAGTGGATGTGAGAGATTGAACTGAAATTAGACTCTACTGTCCATTGTCTCAAAGACTGGTATGAGAAGCTGAGATGGAATTCCACCAGCCATTGTCTGAGAGATGGGTGTGAAGAGCTGAGACTTTTCTGACCATTATCTTGAGGACTGGTGTGAGGAATTGCAGTTGAAGGAAAACCAGCAAAACTGGTCCACCAGGAATGTGTGGTATGTGACATTAAGAACAGAGGTACCCCTGCAAGTCATAATAAAGGGAAAAAGTAATTGCCATGAAGAACACCTCTGTGAGGACACCCTCCATGAAGGCAACTCCATGGGGACACCCACCTCCAATGACTGCTATGGATCTTTTGGGACACTCTGCTCCAATACCGACTACTACGGACCCCGGAGGACTCCTACCACTGAGGACGACTATGGACTCTGGGGACTCCGCTGGATCCACGGTGTTGATTATTTCTCTCTGCATCCCAAACTCTTGCTTAATTTCTATCTTTTTTTCTGATCTGTCCCATTGCTGTCTCTTGTTTTATAATAATTTCCTTTTTTATAATAATTGTCTTTTTGCAATAAACCAACTGATCAATTATGGCATTTGATGTCTTTTGTATCTAAATTTTACTCATGGCATTACGAACAAAATGGGTCTGACACTGGGCTTTTCTCCAGTTGGACACTGACAGTAGGCTATTAAAAGTTTCTCAGACAAACTTGAAAGATGGTTATTTGAATTGAGAACCTGATAACTGAGTCAGAAACTCAAATGCAAAGAAATACTTGTATTTCACGTCTGATGTTTTCTATTAGTGTTTGCACTGACAAAGATAAAGTTCTCGGTGGAAAAAATGTGTCTGGTTTGTTAAGCCTGTGTATTTTTTATTTTCAAATGTCTCATCTACAGTACATCAAATAAACAATACATGACACCTACTTTCATTGTAGATGTAAGTCCATCATCTTATAACAAGAACAAATTCAGCTGGAAATACTGTCAGATACATTGGCTAAGACTAAAGCTCATTGAAAGCTGCAAATACAATTTTTAGGGAACAGAAAGGAAACTTAAAGGTGCCTTCATTTTAAATAGGTAGAAATAACTTTTTTTTTTTTTTCAAATGTATGTAACATCATAAAAAATATAATTTAAGATACAAAGCAAACATTTACAGTTTAAATATTCATGTGTGTACAAAGGTGCATTCATACACATATCCATTAATAGATATTTATGCCTCTATAGAAATTTATTCTCAACATTCAACATGATATTTGAGATAAACGGCCCTGGGTATAAATGAGAAGAGGACCTTTTTTTTCCAGTTGCAGAGAGTGGACCACTACCTTAATGTAACATTTGACATACTGGACGAACTGAAATGCACAAAAGCACATTGTTAGACTGTTCTTTTAGGAAGGTGTCCTGGGTTCAGCAGTAGCAGTCATTTTTTCTCCTTAGTAGCTGGTGCAGTACTGTGGTTTTGACTTTTGGCCTGGGAACAGTGCTGATAACGCCGATGTTTTTAGTTGCTGCTTTGTAATGTTTAGTCTGGCCAAGGGATTTCTGAGTCTCATGCTCTGACGGGGAGGAGGGGAAGCTGGAAGGAAGCAGAGGCAGGACACCTGACCCAAACTAACCAAAGAGGTATTCCATACCACAGCATGTCATGGCCAGGATGTAAACTGGGAGTTATTCAGAAAGGCTGTCTCACTGCTCAATAGGGCTGCATATTGATGGGTGGTATTATATTCTCTTCCCTTGTTATTTCCCTAATCATTATTATTACTGGTGGTAGCAGTAGTGGGTTTGTGTTACACCATAGTTACTGGGCTGTTCTTATCTCAACCCATGGGAGTTACATTCTTTCGATTCTCCTCCCCGTACCTCCAGGGGTGAGGGGACGGGAAGAAAGTGGGGTGAGTGAGCGAGAGGGCTGCGGGGCTTCGTGGTTCTGATTTACAGCCTGGGCTTAAACCACGACAGGAAGGAGAAGGCACAAGGATCAGATCTCAGAGAAGTGTCTCTGGTCAAAATCCTTAGTCTACATGGAGAATGTAAAACTCTGCTGTTTCTGTGATGCTTCTTTGCACTTGCACTCAGGGCAGGATTTATGAGAAATTGACAGTCCTTCAAAGGTTCTGGCTTGCTTTTTAAGTTTCTTTCCCATGGCATTTTCCCATAAACAACATAACACTGGAAAGACTCTGCCTTCTGACTGTCGTGGTTTAAGCTCAGCTGGTAACTCAGAACCACGCAGCCACTTTCTCACTCCCCCACACACCCCTTCCTCCCCCTGCTCCCAGAGGAATTGGGAGGAGAATTGAAAGAAAGTAACTCCCATGGGTTGTGAGAATACAGCCACTCATCACCCACAGATCGATACCCAGCCTGACCCAAGCAGCGATCTAGCCCTTCTGAGTAACTGCCCCCAGCTTATATACTGGGCAGGACGCACTGTGGTATGGAATACCTCTTAGGCTAGTTTGGGTCAGGTGTCCTGTCTCTGCTTCCTCCCAGCTTCCTGTCCTCTCTGGTAGAGCATGAGGCTCAGAAAGTCCTTGGTTGGAGGAAACACTGCTAGCAACAACTAAAAACATCGATGTTATCAGCACTGTTCTCAGGCTGAAAGTCAAAAACACAGCGCTGTACCACCTACTAAGAAGGAGAAAAATGACTGCTACTGCTGAACCCAGGACAGGTGAAGGGCTCTTTTTGTGGAATAGTTGGTATAAAAACAAAAATTAAATCAATTATCTCTAGAAAGAACAAGAAAAAGGCTTGAATTCCATGGGCCTTAATCTCTATTTAATAATTTTGTCTGTAAATATTTACTTTCCAACTTTTGCGACGGACAGTGACATTTGGGTGAAGATCAACATTGAATTCTGTCCTATAAACTACTTTGCTGGATTTCATAATACATCTAGAAAATCTCAACTCCAAAGTTTAGTAAGGTCTTCTCTATTGCTACATTGTGAATATAAATCTGACTGGGTGCTTTCAATTTATAGTCAGCCTAAGCCTCAGATGCACTCAATTAATGCTCAGCACAACCTAAAAAAAAAAAAAAAAAAAAAAAGGTGAAAAAGAATGAAATCTTTAAGTTATATGTCTGCTTCTCTAGCCTCGTGTTATCCGAGATTTGTAAATGCCCTCCTGTAAAATCCAGAGCAGCCTCAAGTCTCATCTATTTTCAATTACACAAACTTCAGGGACTGCCTAGAAGCTGGGCAGTCTCAAAAATCCTGATCTTTTTCTTCTTGCAAAAACAGTTTACAGAAGGATTGGGAACCACATAAGAAAGGCCATGCAGAAAAACAGACACAGATGAGTCAAACCCTTGAGTAAAGATTAGAACGTTCAAAGGTTAGAAATTTACAATAAGGTTAAGTACTATGCCTGCATCTCATATGTCATTTGATAAACACTAAGATACTACTTAGAATAAAGGTGTATAAAACAGATTTGATAGCTTATTGGTATAAGAAATCACCAGGACTGAGACTTAAAAGATATCAGCTAAAATAATTATTTTTCTCTTCTTCAAACCAACCAGACTCATGTAGTCTGTCAGTCAAAATGAAATATATTAATGAATGTAAACACTCCATAATACTGAACTATACTGTTGACCTCCCTGATATAAATATGTTTCTTTAGGATAAGGGAGTATCTATATAGCATAGTAGTTGTGAAAAGAAAAATTCTACAAAGAAAATTTTGTAGAAAATTAGTGTGAAACAGGGTTTATAAGTGAAAAAAAAGAAAAAGAAGCAACACATAACTTTTATGAAACATTTCTCATCTTGCTGCCTCCATTATCTGTAGCAGTATCCCTGTGGAAATCTAATTACTTTTTTGCCTCATATTTTCCATTTTGCAAAGTAATACCCAATGGTCCTTTCTGCAGTTTTCATTGTGAATGTGTAAGTCTTCAAAGACCTCCCCTCTGTTCATTAATAGCTATGATTCTTTCTACTCTAGGCAAGCTGAACTGATAGAGTCCAACACATATCACAGAATCACAGAATCATTAAATCATAGAATGGTTTGTGTTGGAAGGAATCTTAAAAATCATGCAGTTCCAATCTCTCTGCCATGGGCAAGGACATCTTCCACTAGACCAGGTTGCTCGAAGCTTCATCCAACCTGACCTTGAACACTTCCAGGAATGGAGCACCCAAACACTTTAACATTTCCTCTTTTTTGGGGAGGGGGTGTTTTTTGGTGTTTTGTTGTTTGCTTGTTTGGGTTTTTTTTGTATTTTGTTGCTCACATATGCCATGATAAGAAGCAAATTTTGTTAAAAATAAAGAAAATAAAAGCAAGTTTTAATTTTTCTAATATGAAGGTTTGCGTCTATTTAAAAACAGATGAAGAAAACTGCAATTGCATTTGGTTTTTCTTCTATAGTCCATCTCTACACTTGCCACTCATCCCACCAAAAATAATAATGTGAAAGATGCAGTTTCTTTAACTAAATAACTTGTTTCTTAGGACAAGTTAATGATTCTATTCTGAACTGGAATGCACATGCCACACTATTTGTATTACTATTTGTAATACTATTTGTGCAGCATTGCTCACATTACAGTAATATCTGAATTTCTTCATTGTATATCAGTAAGTTATCTCAAATTCTGGTGTGAAACAAGAAAACTCCCAGTGCTACCTTTAACATTTGGGATGCATTTCAGATGAAGTCTGCTTGACCATGTCTACCCAGGTATTATTAAAAATGATGTTATTTTTTCCTAAAGTTTTTATGTGAATTTGTCTGAGATGAATAAATTTCAAGGCGTGTGTGGTCACAACCATCAGTAACAGTAATAAAATTATTAAATTATTTAATATCAACTTTCTCCTTCCTGTGTATTCAGGAACAATATTCTGCAGTGTTAGGCTCCAGTCACAAAATTCAAAGTAGCACTAGCAATTACTCTCTACCTTGAATGATAACTTGTTATCAGAAATAGAAACAGGAGAGTTTATGCTATTAGAAGTAAGTGTTTCTGATTAATTAAAGAGTAATAGCCACCTGCCTTGCTAACAATGAACAAAATGTTACCTTTATATATGAAAAACCACCTTCCAAGTGTACAATTTAACATAAATATACATTTTTTTTTTTCAGTTCTGAAGTTTCTTTAAAATTCACTTAATTATTCAACCATCAACATTCCTAGGCAAATTTCACATTTCTCCAATAATAAGCAAGTTTAAGGACTAAGTTCTTTTTAATTCAAAACTTTGGTTCTATATAACTTATTCTCAAGGTTTAGGGAGATCATCATTTTAGACTGCATTTTTTTATTCTGAATAATGCAGCCATGGTCCTTTGTAACTGAATTCAAGTAAAAGTGTAAAGAGTAGACACCTAATGTGTGTGCATGTATAGGATGTGACCATTATGAACTAATGGAACCTCCAGACTGTCAAAAACCATGACATCATAAAGAATAATGACCAATTTATTCTTATTCAATATGATGTTTTAATGATTTTGGTTTTATAGATTAGATTTGAAGAGACTTGGAAATAACATCTAGAACTATTTCATAGTTGAAAAAAACAAAAACAATTTCAAGTTTTCTGAAGTTAATTCTGTATTAGTGTATCTAATTGCTAGCATACCAATATTAGTTGACTCTCCAATGAAAGGAAAGATGTGATTGCTGAGGGTAGCTTTGAAAAATGCTCTGATCATCTGTTCAGATTTCATCGCAACATGCAGTATTAATTCTTCAATTAAAAAATAAGCAACCGCAGAAGTACATGTAGTACATAGTAAGTTGCCTGAAAGATAAAGGGAAGTTCCTTGTAGAAATTGATTACTCTCAGCTGGATGTAGGTTGGTGTAAAATTGCTCTCATAAGAATACAATAAAAAAACCCACTTTCTTTTCTTTTATTTTTTCTTCAGCTGGTTACTCTTTCTAACTATACTTAAATATCAGCTGAGCTGGCTCCATTATGCTTATGACTGACCGTTACATTTTATTGATGAGGATTTTGATAGAGCTTTTAGGCTTACCTCTAAAGGAAAACAGACAAAAATTAATTCATCCCCAAAGTAATACAAGAGAGAGGAGAAATCTCCATCATCAAGTTATGGTTTTTCTTATCAGAAAAATATTTTCCTAATCTCTGATTGTTGAAGTCTTTCTTACACGGCTGAAGCAAGAGGCTTTTCTGTCTTTTCTAAAATTCTGTCCTCCTAGTCTGCATCTCACTGATGAAGTCACAGAAAACCCATTCAATTCAATCGGTGAAGGGTCAAAAGCTTAATCCTTACTATTATACATTTGTAGATTCTTGTTATCAGTGTAAATGTTAAATCCTGTTTTCAATCCTGATAAGTTCTTGGCCTGAGCAATACCTTCAGGCAATGACTTCCCAAAACTACTTATGTGAGAATGTACTTCCTTTCATCAGTCATAAAGTAGCTGCATTTCAATTTCCCTGAGTGTCTAGTATTGCAAGTGAGGGTGAAGGGACATGCCTATTTTAGTTTACCTCTACAATATTAATTTGTCCAATTCTACCTTTTTCGGTCCTGTTTGCCCTCTTTCATAAATAAACTCATCATCCTTATTTAGTCATTTGGAGATGGAATTTTGAGTGCCTTTTCTTTCTACTGAAAGTAATGCTGAGTGAGTTTGCTCTTGCTTTAATTGAACATTAGGTACCAGGGCTGCTATTTCCACATTCTGATCTAGTAATTCAGCTTTTCTAGATGTTACATTTAATTTAGTTTTAAAATAAGTGTTAATTTAACTATTTTAGGAAAGATATTAAATTATTCTGATATACAGGAAATGTTTTCCACCAGCTAATCTAAAATATACGTGAGAAAAATATATGTAGGAAAAAAATCTTCGGAGTGTGGAAGCAGACAAATCAGGAGTTGTGGACAGATTTATACATTTTATGTATTTTAATTGCACTGGCACTTTAATTTTTCTGTAATTGCACTTTAATTGCATATATTTTTCTAAATTTAAAAAAAGTAGTTAAAATGGCATTGTACTAGATAAAATAATTTCAGGCACTTACTGCAGATATTTTGAACACTTCATGTGTGGAAAAAATTCATAGTCCTATTATAAAAGGCATTTTAAAATGGCACTTGAATAATTCTGCCTGCAATCAGCAAGGAACCCACAATATTGTTTTTTAGTCATCAAAGAAAGCAAAGCTGAAACCTGTGAACTGAAAGAGCTTATTTCTTTTGCCTACTGGGAAGCCTCCTGAGGCTCTGAAGTTTTGAAAATCATGCAACTTAGATGCTTCCTTCTCAATTCAGAAGACTGTCATGGTTTAAATACAGCTGGGAACTAAACACTATCAGCCACATGGTCACATTCTCCCCAGTGGGATGGGGGAAAAGAACAACAAGGGTTAAAGTGAGAAAACTTGTGGGTTAAGATAAAGATAGTTTAGTACATAAAGCAAAAGCTGCACACACAAGCAAAACAAAACAAGGAATTCATTCACCACTTCCCAGCAGCAGGCAGGTGTTCAGCCATCTCCAGGAAACCAAAGCTCCATCAATATACAACAGCTTCTTGGTAAGACAAATACTATCACTCCAAATGCTCCCTCCACTTTCTTCTTCCCGTAGCTTCATATGCTGAGCTTGATGTCATATGGTCAGTTGGGGTCACCTGTTTCAGCCATGAACACTATTTTTAGCACAAATATAAAATATAGCCCCATATCAGCTGCTATGAAGAAAATTAACACTACCCCAGTCAAAACCAGCATAGAGACTATCTTGAGGAAATTTTTTTGTTACTTTCTGATTCATTTTCATATGGTACCTGCCTGAATTTCAAGCCCTTAAAATCAGAATTTCTGACAGATTTCTGTATGTGCCTAATATTTTGGATTCCCTTATGAGAAACAACTTACAACATATTATTTGCTGAAAATGTTGAGCTTCGAGTACCACTCCCATATGTAACTTATGTTATGCTTGACAAAGACTACAGTTAATTTGTGGAACCTGAGATCACATATCATTTTAGAAAATTTCAACCTTTAAATTTTACATAATTGCAATTATCTACCAGGCTGCTAACAGTGCAGCAATTAATATTACAATTAGTTTTATTTTAGTGGCCAGAAGCCATCTTGAAGTTGAAGACTAATTTTGCAGAAGACATTCACATTTTCTACAATTATCCTTGAAAGGTTTGTTACTGAATTTAAAACTAGAGAAAAATGTGACCATGACAGACAAAGTAGAAAAAGACAGAGGAGATGAAAACAATAAATAACATATCTTCCTGAAATTTGTTGCTATATATCTTTGGGTTTCATTCTACAATGTTTCAGCTAAACCTCTCAGTTAATTCTTGCTCAAAAGCAAGAAATTACAGTACAACTCTTCATGTTTGATTTTTGTTTTGTTGGTTTTTTTATTCATCTTGCTTTTCAGAGTCCAGGGTGTGTTTATTACTATGCGGGTTATTTCCTCTGGTTCTGTAAACAGATGAATTATTATTTATACAGATTCAATATTGGTGAACCAATAAACTGCTTATACACCATTGCTAATGAGAAGCAATTATTTGTAATTTTAGATTTGAGATGTTTATAGAGACAGCTCAGTGTAATAAAGTATATGAAACCATTAAGTTTCTTACAGCCCAGTGATGTGTACCATTAGTGACTGACACAAAGGTAGTGCAAAAAAATAGCAGACAGATACAGCTGGATAAATATGAAATCTAGAAAGTGAACTGAGGAGCATCCCTGGTTCAATATATACAATAGTGAAATTAATTTGCCATCTTCATTCTTCTTCTCCCCATGTAAAACTCTCCCTTGCCTTTAATAATGGAAATAGATGGTAGGGCACAGAGCAAAAGTTCCAAATGCCTACATTTTCAAACATTAGTTATCTATACATTACACTTTCCAAGCATAAATGTAAAAAAAGTAATGTGCAGTTTACTCTGGCTTAATATATAATAAATAAAAACAGCAATATCATTTAGAACTTTTATAGCACTTTTCATCTAGAAATCTCTAAGCAGCTTACACAAGGGGGATAGTAGAGTAGCTCTGGCATCAAAGAGCCTTTCAAACTCACACATCATCCATTTGACGAGTGTAAAGAACACAGTATGAATAATATGTTCATCCCATAGGCAATGTTACAGCTAAATCTTGCATTAGTGCTATGTATGAATTGAGCTTATTTTAGCAAAAGTCTAAAAGAAGAATTGCATATCACTAAAGCTATGAAGATATGTGAAACTGAAGGCCTAAAGGTTAACAAACCTTCAGACTTCCATGAAAAATCATAGAATCATAGAATAGTCTGGGTTGGAAAGGACCTTAAGATTATCTAGCTTCAACCCCCCTGCCAAGGGCAGGGACACCTCACACTAAGCCATCTCACCCAAGGCTTTGTCCAACCTGGTCTTGAACACTGCCAGAGATGGAGCATTCACAACTTCCTTGGGCAACCTATTCCAGTGCCTCACCACACTTACAGTAAACAACTTCTTCCTTATATCCAATCTAAACTTCCCATGTTTAAGTTTTTAACCCATTACCCCTTGTCCTATCACTACAGTCCCTAGTGAAGAGTCCCCCCCCAGCATCCTTGCAGGCCCCCTTCAGATACTGGAAGGCTGCTATGAGGTCTCCATACAGCTTTCTCTTCTCCAGGCTGAACAGCCCCACCAAAAAAAGCAGAAACTGAATTCTAGGCCTGTAAAATATCTATCACAGTGTTTTGAGTACCAGTCACATATGTATCTCCACACCTTTATGAGGAAAGATGAATGACGCTAGGACTTAAATTTTAAAAGTTCTGACTGTACTTCATGAAAGAATCATGCAAGGAATAAATAGACAAAATTATTATTTTTACATCTTTACTGATAACCTGTTTTTATGTGGATAGTCAAAGAAGAAGAAAGTTAAAAAAAATCAGCAGAAGTTTTTGCAATGGAAAGTCTTAGCAAACCCCCACTATTTTAGCAAAAATATAATATTCCAATCAACTTTCATTTGGGGAGGCAGTATTGTTAAAAAGAGCAATTATCACCTCCACAGTTTCTTCAATTTTTCTTTCATCATCTCTTTTCTCAGCCTTTTGCACTAGGAAAATTGAACAGTATGAGGTTAAAGGGAAAAAATAGGAGGAAAAGGAAAAGAAATTAAAATATTTAATACTTTTTAATTGAAAATATAATCTGAAAATTAATTTTTTTCATTCTTCTGAATAAAGGTTTTCAGGCAATATACAGTACCTAGTATATTGTTGTGGAGACAAACAATCATTTGCTATTTCTGTCACAAATACTTTTTAAACTTTGCATGCCTGGTCTTTCTGCCTCATGTCATTAAATGCTCCATCTGATGCCTACCTGTCTGATAACAGGAAACAGTCAAACAGTCGGCAAAGATCACCTGCAGTTTCAGTCTTGTTTCTCTTAAATAAAAAAAAAAAAAAAAAAAAAAAAGATGCTACATTCTAGCAACTTGCAGGACATTTTGCTATAATTTTCAGTTGATCTCTAGATAGACAGCCGGTTATATATCAGTGATTCTTTGATCTTCTACATTTAATTGGGGACACCAACAAGATTTTTCATGTTTAGAGGCCGTCAATGAGTAAAAAGCAACGTTTCATGTAAAAAGTGACAAATTGTTTTTTCTTCTTTTTCTTCTTTTTATTTTTTTTTGCTTTTTTTCTTTTTCTTTTTTCTTCCTTATGAATGGAAGACCAAGCAGTTTCTTTGTTGTCTCTGTCAACTTCCATCTCATAGATTTAAAAAACTGAAATTAGTATGAAAAGGAGAACCTTAATTACTATAGTAGAGCAAGTAGCCTGTTTTTCCTGGTGGAACCTGGCAGACGTGCTAGTCTGTAAATGCATGAAACCCACTCCACCTAAGAGTAAGCAATATATTTTGTGCCTAAAATAAAATGAAATTATTTCCCATTTCAGAAGACTACCTCCTTATACAAGGAAATACTTTTTATCAAGATTGAGTGCTTGAAAGGCAAGGCTCAGTACAATGAAGATTTCCCAACAGCCGTGCAATGGAAGGAAGGATTTTCCTGTGCTAACCACCTGTAGGCAACTCTTTAACATCTTTTTTTTTAATGCTTCAGTTTAGAATGAAATCAGAAGAGGCTTCTGAGATGCTAAAAAAAAAAAAAAAAGTATGCATTTAAATTTAACTCCTTCTGATAAATAAAGATGTTACCAAACCGTTGCTGTAACATTCAAACCTGTAGAAAGGCATTAAAAAAATTAAGGAAACTACTTTTCATTACCTCCACTTAGATTCTGGCATTGGATATCAACGATGTTCTACATGGTGTTACATCCTAAGACCAAGCGAGTGAAGGAGACAGTGTACATGAAAAATAAATGAACAGCCCTTATGTGCAGCAGATGGAACCTTGCAACACACAGAGGTACTGGGGAGAAAACCCCCACAAGATACTGAAGGCTATTTTGAATGACTGCTAAAGTGAATGGCATATGTATAAAATGACTGACTGGTTGACTAGGTAATTAGTAATGTTTATTTTCTTTGCAGTTCTGAGATACTGCTCCGCAGTCATTTTGGCTGCATTGAATTATTCTTCTAGCAGGTAAATGCAAACTATAGAATTAATATTTTAGAGTTTCTTTTTTAAACAAGTTAAAGAAACACCAGAAAACTATCTCATCTCATCCTTTGGTATGAACTTTTCTTGAACAAGCAAGATGGTCACATTCTGCTAGAGCAGAGTTTAATTCTTGGGGCTGAGTGTTGTTGATTAAATAATTTTTCCTGCTAAAGCAAAAGGCCTTAGTGGTTATATAAGCTATTTGTAAATTGACCTTTATTTATCTATTAATCATGAAACCTGATTAATGGGCTGTACTGCTAATAAGCTTCCTATTGCTAATAAGCTTCTTTGTACCTATTTTGAATGATTACATTCTTATGTTGGGGGCCCCAGAGCTGGAGGAAGTACTCCAGATGGAGTCTTGCATAAGCAGAGCAGAGGAGGGCAAGTCCAGTTAGATGACTTCAGTCTTTCTTCCTTTATCCACCAATTCTGTAACCCTGTAATAGAAGGCTACCAGATTTGTCAAGCACAAATTGCCCTTAGTGAAGTCATACTGGCTGCTACCAATTAACCACTTACTGTCCATGTGCCTTAGCATAGTTCTCAGGAGGATCTGCTACATGACTTTGGGGGCACTAAGGTAGGACTGGCCGGCCTGCAGCTGCCCAGGTCTTCGTTTTCTCCATTTTTAAAAATGGGGGTTATGTTTCCCCTTTTCCAGACAGCTTCAAACTGTCACAACTTCTCAAGTATCACAGATAGTGGTTTGATGTCATGGTTTAAGCCCATCTGGCAACTCAGAACCACGCAGCTGCTCACTCACTTTCCCCCTTCTTCCCCCCAGCCCTCTGCTTCCAGAGGGATGGAGAGGAGAACCAAAAGAATGTAAACTCCGTGGGTTGAGATAAGAACAGTCCAGTAACTAAGGTATGAAACAAAACGACTACTACTACCAGTAATAATAATTATGATAATTAATATAAATAAATATTATTAATAATAATTATAATTAATATAATTAAATAATAATGATGCTATTGCTCACCACCCATCAACTGACACCCAACCTGACCCGAGCAAGAATGTGGGCCTTCTGGGTGACTCCCCACAGTTTATATACTGGATATGACGTGCTGTGGTATGGAATGCCTATTTGGTTAGTTTGGGTCAGGTGTCCTGTCTCTGCTTCCTCCCAGCTTCCCATGCCCCTCCTCACTGGCAGAGCATGAGACTGTAAAGTCTTTGATCAGAGTAAGTGCTACTTAGCAACAACTCAAAACATCGGTGTGTTATCAGGATTGTTCTCAGACTAATGTCAAAACACAGCACTGCACCAGCTGCTAAGAAGGAGAAAAATAACTGGTATAGCTGAACCCAGGACATCTGGACACTTCATCCACCAGTCCCTTCAGGACACGTGGATGCATCTCATCAGATTCCATAGGCTTGTACACCTTCAGGTTCCTTAGACAGTCTCAAACCTGATCCCCTCCTTCAGAGGGTGGTTCTTTGTTTTCTGGTCACTGTCTTTGTCCTCTGTGACTTGGATGATGTGGCTGGAGCACTTGTTAGTGAAGACTGAGGGAAAAAAGTCGTTAAGTACCTCAGCCTTCTCCATATCCAGCATAACATTCCACAAGTGGCCGACGTTTTTCCTGGTCTTCCTTTGTCACTGATGCACCCATAAAGTTTTTCTTGTTGTACTTAAAATCCCTGGCAAACTCGGCTCTGCCAGGGCTTTAGCTTTCCTCACCTGATCCCTGGCTGTTCTGACAATATCTCTATATTCCTCCTGTCCTTGGCTTCACCCTCTGTAGGCTTCCTTTTTGTGCTGGAGTTTTCCTTCCTCACCCATGCTGGCCTCCTGGATTTTTTTCCTGACTTCCTCTTTGCCGTGATACATCTCTCCTGAGCTTGGAGGAGGTGACCCCTAAATATTTACCAGATTTCTTTGGCTCCTCTTCCCTTCAGGCTTTTATCCCATGACACTCCACCAAGCACTCCACATACTTCAAGAGGTCACAATCTGCTCTCCTGAAGTCCAAGGTAGCGAGCATGCTGTATACCCTCCCTGCCACCCTCAGCATCAAAAATCCCACCATTCATAGTCACTGCAACCAAGACTGCCCTCTAACCTCACATTCCACACCAGCCCCTTCCTGTTGGTGAGGAAAGGTCCAGCATAACCACTCTCCTAGTTGGTTCCTGTATCAGTTGCTGAGGGAAGTTATCATCAATGTATTCCAGAAAACTTTTGGATTGCTTGTGCCCTGCTGTGCTGTTCCTCCAAGAAATATTGGGGTGGTTGGAGTCCCCATGAGGACAAAGGCTAACGAACATGAGGCTGCACTGGTCTGTCTATAAAGGGCCTCATACTCTCAGTCTTCCTGGTAGGGCAGCCTGTAGTAGACCCTCGCTGTAATGTCCCGTCTCTCCACTCACTTTAATCCTAACACATAAGCACTTAGCTTGTCGTCTATCCCCAGGTGGAGCTCTGCACACTCTAGCTGGTCACCGACATAGAGATGCCTTGCCTGTCCTTCCTGAAGAGCCTCTATCCTTCTATCCCAATACTCCTGTCATAGAAGTCGACCCACCACATCTCTGTAAGATCATAGACCTGCAGGCATACACATCTCTAAGTCCTCTTATTTATTCCCCCCACTATGTAGGTTTACATTGAGGATTTTACGTTGGGCCCCTTGTGAAGCTGGCTTACCAGCTGGAATGCCTGCAATTTCTTTGTGCTGTTCTTCAGGTGTTCTGCTGACCTGCGATCTCCCTTCAGGCTTTGGACATCTGTTGCTAGCACTGGCATTAAACTGGTAGGAGTGGAATCGATGGAGGTTCCCCTCACCTGGCAATTTCAGCTTAAAGCCCTCTTCATTTGCTTAGCAAGCCTAGGACTGAAGATGCTCTTCTTCTCTGAGATAGATCCCATCAGCTCCCAGTAGACTAGGATTCTCAAAGCAAGTCCCATGGTCTAAGAAGCTAAACCCCTGGCTGTGGCACCAGTCCTGTAGACATTTCTTTATTCACCAGATACCACTGGCCCTTTCAAACCACTTAGCTTTGTCCGGGATGACTGATGCAAAAACTACCCTAACTGCCACCTCTGGGGCTCTGTAATCCTTGATACTCCTCAAACTGCTTCTGGTTATATCACTGGTGCACGCATAAAAAAATAGCAGTCAGTGGAGTGTACAATGCTTGGTAGTCTCTTGGTGACATCCCTGATATGAGTCGCTGGTAAGCAGCACACCTCTCTAGAAAGTGTGTTAGGTTGGCCTCCTTACCTCTCAGAAGACAGTTGCCTAGTACTATAACCCTACTATCATCTGTCATCTTTTTGTAGTTGTGCTGGTTCTTACACAGGGAGCAGATTGGGTTGCCATACTCAGCTCCAGCATCTCTCCTGATGTCACAGGTCTCTCTTCTTCAGTCTGTAGAGCAGGAAAGTGGTTCTGCAAGGACACGTCAGGCTTCAGGGGAAGCCCATTCTTCCTGCAACTTTATTTATGTGGCTTACTATCTGCTGACTGTGATTGTCTGTAAGTCTTTGTCTGAAACATCTCATCACATTTAGAAATGTGTTAATATTTAAAAATACACAATGCTTCTGCCTTGGATCATGTTAACTTTAGGCCATAGAAAGCTGGTGAGGTTTGATTTCACAATGGTAAAAAATTCATAATGGTTTTATTTTTGCAATGGATGAGATTCTAGACTTTCTAAAGCAAAAAGAAAAAAGTAAAATTCCATGAGGCCAATTGTTTACTCACATTTTTAATTTCTAGTAAGAAAACAGACAAATCACAACTTATAACTGTTTAATCTAGCATCTATGAAGTCAACTTGGAAAACTGTCACTGACTCAAAAAAATTCATGGATTTGTTCCAAAAGGATTTCTTTTAACTGTCTGAAGACTCCACAGCTTTTCAAACCACTTCATGCTGAATGTATGCCAAATCCAAATGACTCAAGGAAAAAATAACTGTTGGAATAAAGGCAGTGAACCTCATCTCCTTCTCTTTTTTGCTCTGTGGCATGATGAAGCTCTTGGATGAGCAGCAGAGTGATTTCATGTTACCATGTGTATACTGACACCTTTTTCTAACACTGAATTAATTCATGTGCACTAGATTATTAGGAGTGAAAATTATCTTGCAGGCTTAAAATGAAAAGCAATTGGGCAACCTAATAACCTATTCCGTTGTTGTTTTTAAGGTTGGAAACCAGTCCTGTGAATACTGAAATAAAGATGAATTATCGCTATTATATTACTGGTGTGCAAAGATCATCACCTTGCATATGACCGTCATAATCTAGGGCAATAATAGGAGATAAGAAAAACATTTTGTGAGTCTACTGAAAATGAAAGAGTTGGTCATGATGGATGAACAGCAAAGAAGCACTAGTTTATACTTGCTTAAAAATGTTGATAGATTCAAAGTTCTTAGAGGAAAGAGATCACTGCCTTACTTCCTGCATATCACAGTATATAGGACCTTGTACTTCATTTCAGCCTTTTTATTGCAGTTTGCTGATGCTAAGTTTCAACATCATATTTGTGGACAAAATGTGAGATACAGCTAGATGTATTTCACCAATTGCTAAGGCAAGCATGGAAAGAAAACTGCCTGAGAAAGCACTGCAACTCTCCGTAACAAATTACCATGAGGTGTGAAGTAATGTAAAATTTCATCAACAGTATAAATATGTAAATTTAATCACCTGAGATGGATTTTTTGTGTGTTTGATGATAAAACTCAAATTAGTTTCTTCAAATAGCTTCTTTGAGAGTCTTTCAAAACTCTGAAAGCAGTTCATCAGAAAGCAGCTTTGGAGAACACACTCCAGCATGTTCAATGACAGAAGTCACAGATGACGTGCCAAATATATTCCCTCTCATACATACTAACCACATGCTTCCACAAGCACAATTTATTACCCTGAATGAAATTACAAGTTTTCAATTTATTTTTATGCTACTAAATCAAGAATTATATCTATAGTATGAAACTAAAATACAATATTAAATTTCCTTATTTCCTTTGAGTTTCACATTGTTAAGATGATGAACTTATTTGTTATTATTATTTAAAATATACAACAAGCTAAATTTTGGAAATAAAATCTAGCACAATCTCCTTTAACAGATCTTTCCTCGGTACTGATAAATTCTGGTGCAAATTTACTATAGATTTTATTGTAGCTCTAAACTTTGAAAAAGCTCTTATTCTTTTTAGGTCATGCAGTCAGTTTAAAGATGGACTGAAATTTGCAATGGAGTATGAAAAAGAAAAAAGGTATACACCCCTCCTCCTCACCCCCAATTTCAACAGAAATCCCACAGTCTTATCAGTATAAATGTTTATTAGTGTCTTACCCATCTTTCTAAAAAGAAATTAACAAGATTGAAAACTTATTATTATTCTACTTGTACCGCAACACAAAAGTAATTGACAAAATATTTTTTCATACTTTTGTAAGACAAAATTTTTATTTTAAAATAGTTTGTGTCATTTATCCGTTCCCAATATCACTGCCATGCTCAAGCTGTCAATTGCCACTGGAGGAAAAACAAATATCAAATTAAATCAAACATAGCTATTTACACAATTCTTGTTCTGATTAAAAAAAAAAAAAAAAACAAAAAAAAATTTAGTCAGGGAAATTAAGAAATATTTAAAATTAATACTTGTTTTAGAATGTATTCTGCTGTACCTCAAAACATCATTGCATAAATGGATTTGAAAAATGCAAATTTTCTAATGGATTGTACTTCTAATAAACAAGGAATCCCATTATTTCCTTCTGAAGGGATATTGACACTATGTAGCGTACAAGATGAATTTAAAAATCCCTTTGTCAATTGCTAACTTCATGGCAAAATTTGGAATTATAAGTAAAGATTATAAATTTTTAATTGCTGTTACTGACTGCTGCCAAGAATTATTTTTACCAATTTTATGAAAGAAAGAGTTGAAGGAAAATATAATTTTGTTACAGAAACTGGACAAAGAGAGAAACTATGCCTGGACAGATAAGTAATTGGAGAGAAATTGATAGACAAGTAATTAAGAAAAAAAAAATAGAGATTGCCCAATAAATTCCTTTTTTATGCCTTGTATTTATATAAATAAATAAATAAATGAGCCCCAAGTCCTGAAAGACCTAACCCACTTGCCCTGAACACTTATATAACAAGATCTTTTCATATAATTTCTTTCTTCTTCAAAGAAACGTGATTGAAACAGTGATTCCATTTAACGAGTTGCCTCAAACTGACACAAACTAGCCAAAAAATTTTTCACTAACATTTGAGCTAAAAAAGAGAGTTCTAAACGACCTCACACAATAATATATTATCACAAAAAGTAGGGCAGATTTCCACTGTGTCTCATTTTAGATGATACAGTTTTTGTTGATGACAGTCTTCTTAAATGGAAACTTGATATAACTTCACATCAATTTGTCTCATTACCTTGGTCTGCCTGGCTTGTAGTCTTTTGTGCTGGGTTAAGTTTGAGTTTATTTCTGCTCTTGACGAGCATGATTGTTTATTGCATTATACTAAATTCACTGTGGATAACTGGGTAACAAACGGCCAAGCTATAAGCTGGGGCCATAGGGGCTGTCAGTTGTCAACACTGTGATAAACTATTGCTTTATCATCAGAAACCAAAAAGTACTTAAATAATACTGGCTATAGTTATGGTCATAATTTATTGGGCTCAAGTGGCTGCTTGCTTTATGGTGCCCTGCCTTTTCTTTCCTCAATTTCTGTTCTGCTGTAGTTGGCATTATAAAATCTCAGTTCCCTTATACAAAGTCTTTATCTCTGCAATATAAAAGAAGACAAGAAAGCATATGCAGCAGAGAGCTGGGGAGGCTAATAATATATCGTGAAGTTTTATGTAAGGCCTTTATGGAAAAAAGCACCAACTTCTTCAGTCAAAATTGAGTGAGCGTGCCTGTCTTTCCTGACATCTTTTCCCTCTTAATGTTTTTTTGTTGTTGTTGTTGTCTTTTTTTTAAAAGGTTTTAGTTAAAGCAGCTATTTTATCGCATTTGCATTTCAAATCTACACTTACAAAGCTAATGACATGATTTTCCTAAGCACTCCTAAAACTGGTCAAGAGATTCATAGAGTTATGCGTTATTAATGTGATGTGAACTACACAGTTCTGTCTCCAAACAGACTAGCATCTAAGAGTAAAGGTGGGATAATGGTTTTCACAAATATTTTCTATTTCTGCTGAACTGTTTTCAGTTGCTTTCTCTTGACCTACCCCATTTCAGTATTTCTTTTTAATTTTTCTTGCCAGGTCCATTATATTTCCAGGTATTCCTGGTTCCTAATTTATTCTCAACCAGTTGCTTTTATTCCCACACTTGGCTACTGCAGCTATTGTTTAACATCAGAACAGATGAGACCACACCTTACTTGGTCCTGCAATTGCATACTATTTTGTTGTCTTGATCAGGGATAGCCTACCACTTTTCTCATGGTAGTCTTTTCTGAAATCAGAGTTTTCAGGTTCTGAGTTGCCTGATAAGGGGAATCAAAAACCTTTGCAGAATGACACTACAGTGTATTTTCCAGGGTATTCAGACATGAAAGATACATTTAATCTGTATATAACTAAAAATAAATTTGATAGATATTTTTATTTAACAGAAATTTTGAAAGGGATTCTTGTAAGTGAATAAAAATAGTACACAAATATATCCAGAGGCTACAAGATCAAGCCCTTAGTTTAAACATTCTATTTTGCGTATTTACAATAAATTGCATATCTGATGACACTTACCATTTTCCAAGTTTTCTGTGGAAATTACATGTTTAAAACATAGCATGAAATTCTAGCCTTTACCACAGTCAATAAGAGTATTCCATTAGTGAAGGCAGGGAGAGATTCTAGCCATACCTACAGATCAACGTTTTCCGACAGAAAATTTCTATTCTTTTTCTCTGACATCAGTCTGGTAGAATTCTTCAACACAGAATCTTTTTTTCTCAAATAGAAAGTGTGGATTGATTCTTATACTTGATGTTAAGGGAACACTATTGTTCCTTTACCTCTTGCATCCCCCTTAACAGAACTTCTTTATTGCTATATGCATTTAGTTGGGTGTTATTACCAATAAGTAGCGAAATCCTGCAGGCTGTTTCAAGATTTGAAAGAATCATAGAATCATAGAATAGTTAGGGTTGGAAAGGACTTTAAGATCATCTAGTTCCAATCTAGTTCCCATTCCATGGGAAGGGACACCTCACACTAAACCATATCACTCAGGACTCCATCCGACTTGGCCTTGAACAAGGATGGAGCATTCACAACTTCCTTGGGCAACCTGTTCCAGTGCCTCACCACCCTAACAGGAAAGAACTTTCTTACATCTAACCTAAACTTCCTTTTTTAAGTCTAAACCCACTGCCCCTTGTCCTATCACCACAGTCTCTAATTAATAGTCCCTCCCCAGCACCTCTATAGCCCCACTTCAGATACTGGAAGGCTGCTATGAGGTGTCCATGCAGCCTTCTCTTCTCCAGGCTGAACAGCCCCAGCTTTCTCAGCCTGTCTTCATATGGGAGGTGCTCCAGTCCCCTGATCATCCTCTTGGCCCTCCTCTGGATTTGTTCCAGCAGTTCCATGTCCTTTTTATGTTGAGGACACCAGAACTGCACACAATACTCCAGGTGAGGTCTCACAAGAGCAGAGTAGAGGGGCAGGATCACCTTCTTCAACCCGCTGGTCACGCTTCTTTTGATGCAGCCCAGGATACGGTTGGCTTTCTGGGCTGCAAGTGCACACTGCTGGCTCATGTTCATTTTCTCATCAACCAACACCCCCAAGTCCTTCTCTGCAGGGCCGCTCTGAATCTCTTCTTTGCCCAGTCTGTAGCTGTGCCTGGGATTGCCCAGATACAGTTGCAGGACCTTTCACTTGGCTTGGTTGAACTTCATGTTGTTGGCATTGGCCCACCTCACAAGCATGTCAATGTCCCTCTGGATGGCATTCCTTCCCTCTAGTGTATCAACCAAACCACACAGTTTGGTGTCTTCAGCAAACTTGCTGAGGGCACACTCAATCCCACTGTCCATGTCAGCGACAAAAATGTTGGACAAGACCCGTCCCAACACTGATCTCTGAGGGACACTACTTGTTACTGGTCTCCAGCCAGACACTGAGCCATTGACCACAACTCTTTGCGTGCAGCCATCCAGCCAGTTCTTTATCCATGGAGTGGTCCACCTATGAAACTGATGTCTCTCTAATTTAGAGACAAGGATGTCGTGTGGGACAGTGTTGAAAGCTTTGCACAAGTCCAGGCAAAGAAGTCATTGAGAACCTCAGCTTTCTCCAAATCTAGGGTAGCCAATTTTCCCGATAGCTTCTGGAGAAGGTCCACATTGTCCATAGTCTGGCTTTTATTTGCTAGATACCTGTAGAAGTCACTCCTGTTATTTTTATCTTTCACATCTCTTGCCAGATTTAATTCTGAGCGTATTTTCTTATTAAGTAATTCTATAGAATTAGAGCTAATCAAAACTGTTTCCCTGTCACCCACAACATTTCCAGGAGAACAAAAATAATATTAGGTATTTCATAAAATATTATAGATATTTCATAAAATATTACAGGAATGTTACACAGCTGATTACTGCATGTGTTGAGCATCTATTCAAAACCCTCTTCCCCCAAGAAAGGACAGTGTTCTTAGTGTTTAAAAACTGACTACTTGAGGGTCTTCTGCTCTGTTATTGTGGCTGTTCCATTCTAAGTGAAAAAGATCATATTACAGATTAAAACCTAAATTTTGAAGATCCAGACTGCTGACTCAAACTAAACTCACCCAAACTGCTATTGCGCTTTCTCAGACCAATGTCCACATTTTGACCAATTGATTCTTTATTTGCATCACTATGTTCCTTTAAAAACCTTTGTCTTTGATGAATATGAATTCTCCGGAAAAAAAAAATCTGACTCTATAATGAAAGTGTTAGGAGAGAATGTGTTAGGCAATTGCATTTGTTTGGAATATCATTAAGGAGTTTTGTCATTCAACGCATGATATGTATTTGCATTCAAAAGCACAACAAGCTTCTTCTGCAATGACTGGGCTTTATGACTATAGGCATTAGATAGAAGTTCACATAGTGGTGTATGACAACATTTTAACTTAGATAACCAGAGGGACCTGAAAAAACATGGATCTCTCTAGGAGAAAGAAAAGTTGGAACAGATGCTCTTGAGACAAGCTACTGAAGAGAGTATGTCATTATTCTTTAATGTAATTAAAAATAAAAAAGATAAAATGCAGAATTTCCTTTTTTTTTTTTTTTGTAAAAAAGCGTCAAGGCTATCTCATATTTAAACAAACACTAAATTAAAGCAATTCACAAAGTAGCTTCAAGATAAATTAAGAGGACCTGAATACTCTCGCTTTTAGGACTTCATTTATTTTGCTATTAATCCTTCCTTACCTATTTGGCTGCCCATTTGCTTACTCGAAGTTCCATTTAAAGTCTTGCAAGTTTATAAAGCGTAGACTACATTATCTGCTAAGTTCCATCTAGAAAGTTATATGATCATACAATATACCAGGGCAAGAAAAGGGGGAATGGCTTTAAACTGAAAGAGGGTAGATTTTGATTCAATATTAGGAAGAAGTTCTTTAATGTGATGGTGGTGAGACACTGATACAGGTCTAGCTGTTACAAAGGTGACAATTAGTATATATTTACTGATAGATCTTTTTTCTGGTTACGCTAAAATAAATATCGATATTAACTATTTTACTCTAAAATAGTAGAAAAAAAAGACATGGTATTTCACTTTCTAATTATAGAGTTCATACATAGACATGGGGGGTTTTACAGTATGCCTGTGGTTTAACAATAAATGTGTCTATGTAACCTTTCTTAATATGTTATATTTAACACTTAAGCTCTGACCTGGACATACCTGGTGAATTTCCTTTTTGCATCAAGAAGGTTTCACATTCAGCTGATAACAATTCATTCACTTGAAAGCAAAAGTATGCCCAATTACTCCTAATCAGGTCTTCATTTTTCAGTGACCTTAAATAAGTAAACATCCCTAATAGGTTCAGTGTGGGATTAGGCTTACTACAGGCAAAGATGGAAAAGAGGAAAAGCATTCTTGGCTCACCAGCTGTTTTCTGTTACTCAGTGATCTAAGACACATTTGATATTTTACATATATGATTTCTAATGAGAATAGGTTTTCATTTACTGCACATTTTCAACACCTGTCTAACATAGCCAGATTTCTTCGGAATCCATGATGCTGAGAAGGAAAATAAGAGCAAGAAAATTCATGCCAGCCTTCTCTTATTGCCATTCTAGAGCTGAGGTGCAGGGTTTATATTCTGGTGTGTTCTGCTTGGAGGCCGGTGATTACATGTCCAAGATGAAAAGCTCCTCTGCATTATGAAGCTTTTAGTTACAAATGAGAGTTTCTTGATGCATATTAAACTTGACACATTAACTCCTGTATGAATTGCTTCCAAAGGGAGCTGCTTAAGACTATTAAGACATATGCAGTGAAATCCTAGGTGCAAAGTAGAATTAACATTATTCCAAAGTGTATTTCTTTTTAAAGTGTCTGGTTTAGCTTAAGTTTCTCCCTTTAATCATGCATACTGCCCCAGGCTGCCAAAAAGGCAGCCATCAGCATTGCTTAGTGAAGGCAGCTTAGTGCTGTCAGCCATCTTATCTCCCCTGCTGCATGGGCGATAGCTTTTATCTGTGACTATAAACATCAAAATGGAACTATAATCCTACCTTTCTCCTACAGAAGATTTGCAATTGCTCCTCAGATATGAAGAAACTCTTCCCTTTACAGAAGGGCGTATGTGTCTATTTGTTTGCTTATTCGTGCAAATCAGTGTTTGGACAGTTGAAATCCTGATGAGCAGGAATTTTTCTGTAAAAACAGATTCTACCTTAGGAACTTTTTGAAAATGGCTAACTAAGCCAGGGACCCAGTTTTATATGACAATCCCAACCTAACACGTAGAATGCAATTTAAAATAATTAAAGTTATTAATGACATGGCACCACAGCATAATGCGTTTACACCTTTTTTCTGTTTAATGCACCATTGTATTTTTATTCCACGGCTTTTCATGCACAGCACCTCAGAGCATCAGTTTAAATAAGGAAAAGAGGGCAAAGATGCTAGCACATGAAATCCCAAAACTAAGTTTGCTTCAGCATTTCTGTTTTGGAACTGAAAGTTCTTTCCTTTTATATCATTGGTTGAGTACAAATGGACCACTTCATGGATAAGGAATTGGCTGCATGGCCACATTCAGGGACTTGGTACCAACAGCAAGATTCCAAGTGGAGACCAGTAATGACTGGTATCTCCCGGTATTGGGACTAGTACTGTTCAAGATCTCTGTCAGTGACATGGACAGTGGGATTGAGTGCACCCTCAGCAAGTTTGCCAATGACACCAAGCTATGTGGTCAACAAGCCGGAGGAAAGGGATACCATCCAGAAGGACCTTGACAGGCTTGAAAAGTGGGGCCATGCAAACCTCATGAAGTTCAACAAGGCCAAGTGAAAGGTACTGCACCTGGGCTGGGGCAACTCCAAGTACAAATAGAGGCTGGGCAGTTTGGGTTGTTCAGCCTGGAGAAAAGAAAGCTCAGGCAACACCTTATAGCAGCATTCCAATACTTAAGCCTTACAAGAAAGCTGGAGAGGGACTTCTTACAAGAGCATGAAGGGATAGGACAAGGGGGAATGGCTTTTAACTGGCAGAGGGTAGATTTAGATTAGACATTAGGAAGAAATTCTTCATTATGAGAGTAACAAGGTGCTGGCACAGGTTGCCCAGAGAAGCAGTGGCTGTCCCATCCCTGGCAGTGTTCAAGGCCAGGATAAACGGGGATTGGAGCAACCTGGTCTGGTGGAAGGTGTCCCTGTCTGTGGCAGGGAGGTTGGAACAGGATGAACTTTAAGGTCCTTTCCAACACAAACCCTTCTAGTATCATACGATTTTCCAAAACATGAGAAGTTTAAGCATGTAAACCTAAAAATTTTTTTATAAAATCAGGAAAAACATGCATGACAGTTTAGGGATATATTCCTTTAACAGTTCCCTCTGTCCTGTTGTCACTGGCCCTCTCTGAAGCCATATTGTTATTAGATTCCTTCTGCTACAGAGCTATCATTTGGAACAATCTCCCTGCATCTTCTTACTGCAACAGTATTTCATTTTTCTGACCTTAAATTATTAGTTCCCTAGTTACTTTTTTCTCTTGTTAATGTTATGGGCAACTTAATTTTGGGAATACAAGCAAGGTTGTTTGCTGAGCTGGGGTTGGCAGGAAAGAAGAAAAGATGCATGGGGTCTCTGGACTGTCTCTCACTTTGTCCTGGGTTCAGCAGTAGCAGTTATTTTTTTCCTTCTTAGTAGCTGGTGCAGTGCTGTGTTTTTGATTTTTGGCCTGGGAACAGTGCTGATAACGCCAATGTTTTCAGTTGCTGCTCAAATGTTTGGTCAGGCTGTATGGTTTATGGCTGACTTTGTTTAAACCACAACACACTTTTACCCTGTTTCCTCAAAATGAAGGATTGCTTAGACCAGGAAATAGAAAGTGTGAAGATCTCATTCATCAAGACACAAAATTCCCATTTTCTCACTTGACCACTGAGTTCCACTGAAGCTTTTCAAAGATTCCTACTTCATTCAGAGATTCTGAATTAAACCCCAGATTGTATGCAGATGATGGAAAAGATGGTTATATGTTTAACTCAAAAAGTGTAATTAGTTGTTTTAATGTCAAATCAAATACTTGAAGTTGAGTCCTTCCCCAAACATTTATAGGATTCTTCAAAATATTTTTTGGGGGTTATCAAAGCCATACAAAGGGGTTTGATTCCCAATTATCATTAGAAATTATTTGAAACAGGGTATTGCAATACCCTATGTACAGTTCTGTATATTCAATTCATGTAATGTGGATAAGCAGAAATTAATAGGAAATGGCTGCCCCCAGTGCACTGAAAGCCTAGGCTTTCACTTATATTGAAAATAAAGTTATTATATTTTTGAAGATTCTAACAATTCTAATGTTATTACCTAACTTTAAAATGACAATGAAGAGCTCAGCAAGAAATACTAGAAATTTAAACTGTCACAGTTTTAAAGGTCAAACCTATATTTATGTAGCACATAGAGATGGTTACAACAAGGATAACCTCTGTTAATTCAGCAAGACAGGAATACATTTCTAACAAAAAAGCACACAGAAATGCATTACTATGCTTAATAAATCTATTTGCTTTTTCTTTCTTCTCAGTACCTTCCGAGAAGCTCTAATTATAGCAGGTTTTAAGCATCTGTAGAAGCAGTTGACATTATTACCATGGGTTTGAAACAGAAATGTATCCTCAAGTCAAGAAAACTCCCATCAGACTGGGATCGTTACTGTCCTTCCTTACTAAAATCAATAGTTTATCACTAGATCAATAGTTTATACCAACTAGATTAGATCAGGATAGATACGTGAACGGTTCCTCTTGTCATTGCCAACATCATAAAAGTAAATGAATTAAACAAAAAAATCCAAACTAATCATTTCCACTTGGAATATACTCTCTTGATGACAAAAACAACAATACACTGTATTTTTCACTGAACACTTCATATATATGAACACAAAACCAGCATTATGGAATTATTCTAGACCCTATTCAGATCAGAAGAAAAAAATCCCTTTCTCTTTCTGTAAATATCGGATCAAGTCCCTTACAAGCAGTTCCAGTGAAAACAGTGGAATTGCTCGTGACAACTTTTAATAATGCTGATAATACCTGAAGAAAAAAAAAATGTAATATGGTGGATATTAAAAAAAAAGAAAGATACTAGTTTTAATAAAACTTTTTTTAAATGAAACTTTTTGTCTTCTGATGATTAAAATGGAAAAAAATCATTAAAATAGTTCCCAACTTCCTAGTGATACTGAATGAGTGGGAAATTTTACACTGAAGACATAATTGGCATATTTAGCTAATCTTTTATTAATGCAGCACAATTGTAACATACATCTTGTCTCAGAAAAGTCAGCATGGAACTTTTTATGTCATTATAGAGTGACTCCACTTTTTGATAATTCTCTATAGATTCATTTTTTCTTAACAAAGGTGAGATTTTTCATTTTTATGTGTGCTACATACTACAGAATTCTATTCAGTGAAGGTTCCTTTCAGTACTAAGTCTTTATGCAACACACACCTATTGTGGGAATTATGAAGAACTTTCACTGATACATTTTAATCTAAAGAATAATAATAATAATTACACTTTACACTTTTGATAGATAACATTTTATACAAAATCATTTTTTATGGAATGTGTAAAATAATATATTCTCAATCACAAAAGAGTCACTAGATTACTAAGATGTTTGTGGTATCTCAAAAAGCTATACAGAAAGGCAAACATCTATAATTCTCCAGTACACTAATATAAAGAATTTGACTCCTAATTTTGAAATCAGTGTTTAAGAATAAAAGATCTCTCGAAAACTGTAGAAGTACATGCTACAAATTAATGCTAGATAAATACTTGACAGTTCATCACTGGACATAAAAAAATAGGCAAGGGTTGCTTATTTATGGAAGGACAAACAAAAATCCCTCTCTCACCCACTTTTAGAGAGGGAGAGTATGTAATGTTCCATGTGTCCATTCCACTTTTCCACTTAGCACGAATGCAAACAATCTGAATTGAAATAGTGTTGGCAGAATCCATTCCACATTTCAAATGTAGCCACATAGGACAGGATTGGAGAATCTAATTAGTGCTACATGAATACTTATGCTGGAAAGATATGACCAATAATGCCAATACCATTGCACTTCTGCACAGATTGGAGGAGACCCCCTGCAGTTATCTAGTGCAACACCTGTTCAAATCCCTGGAAGTGTTCAAGACCAGTCTGGGTGGGGCTTTAAGCAGCCTGGTTTAGTGGAAGGTGTCGCTGCCCATGGCGGGGGGTTTGAACTGGATGATTTTTAAGATACCTTCCAACCCAAAACATTCTGTGATTCTATGATACTCCAGATGCAGTTGCACAAATGCTGAGTAGAGGGGAAGGATAACCTCCCCATGGCCTGCTCACTACACCTCTTAATGCAGCCCAGGATTCTGTTATCCTTCTTTTCTGCAAGGTAGATGATTAAGTCCTCTTCAGTTTGCTGTTCATCATGTCCCTTCAGCTGTCCTCTGGAAAGCTGTTTTCTAATCCATCAACCATCTTGTACTGTTGTGGAGGATTATTCGACCCTAGGTGCATGAAATTGTTCAGTTCTATGAAGCCCTTGTCAGCCCACCTTTCCCAGCTTGTCTAGATCACACTGGCAGACTTGCCCTCTAGCATATTGATACATGACTCACAATTCAGTGTATATTGTGAACTTTCTGAAGGTACATTTAATTTCATATTCTATGTCAATAAAGTCATTAAACAGTTCTGGTGCCAGCATCAGTCTCTGAGGAATATCACCAAGACACCAGCTGCCAAAGGTCCTTCCATGTTTCCATTCATTTTGAAGTCCCCTTATCGAGTCCATATCTCACCAATTTGCCTATTATGACACCATGGCAGACAGAATCAGGAGCCTTGTTAAAGTCAAGGAAAACAATATCTTGTTCACAGATCTGGCCCTCTCATCATGATTTACCAAGACTCTATTTGCCTTTGGTAAATTCCTGATAGCTGTTCCTGATCACTGTCTTGTCATTCATTAATTTGGAAATGTCTGCCATTGGATTTGATCCATAACATCCTCAAGGACCAAGGTGAGTCTTACTAGTCTGCAGTTGCCCGGTTCCTCCCTCTTGTTTTTCTTGGAGATGACTGTGATGTTCGACTGTTTCCAATTGCAGCAAGCTCCCAGATGGTATGATCTTTCAAATATGGTAAAGGTCATGCAGTGACTTTGATCAGTTCCCTCACCACCCCAGATGCACCCCATCTCAGCCCACTGACTTCTGTAAGTCTAGATGGCTCAGGTGCTACTTAAGCATATCTTTCTCTACTGTGATTGCTGTTTCATTCCCTAAGACTCTCCTAGTAATCTCAAGGAACTGAGTATCTAAAAGGAAAAGGGAAAAAAAAAAAAAAAAGAAAATCAAAACATATAGAGTACCTTGGCTTTTTCTATGTCTTGTATCACTAGGTTCCTCATCCCACTGAATGCCGGACTCACCTCTTTCTTAGTTTTTTTGCTGCGCTGTGTTTATAGCAGTAGGTATCCACCTACTCACTACTAAGTGAGAAGAAATAGAATTGTTTTTCTTTCTTTATGAGATAGAGGGAAAAAAAAAAGTCAACCTTGTGATCAGAAACTAAAAGTGAGGGAGAACCATGTAATTCTTTTTTTTCTTACATTTTTAATCTTAAAAAACTAGCAAATACTCAATCAGCTTTTATTCAATAATCTGAAGCCAACGTTCCACCAAAATTTTGTTCCAGAAAATATTAGTTATGAAATATTTCTAAATTAAAAGGAATTACTGATGATATGTTGTTGTGCTTTAAACCCAGCCAGCAACTCAGTACCATGCAGCTGCTTTCCCATCCCCCTACCCCTCCCCCCCGCCCCGGGTTGAGATAAGAACATTTTAATAACTAAAATAAACTAACTACTACTATTACTACTACTACTGCTACTACTACTACTACTAATAATAATAAGGTAAATAACAAGAAGAGAAAATATCAAAGAAAAAAAAGGAAAGGCAAAAACTCCAATAAACAGAAGTGATGCACAATACAGTTGCTCACTACCTGCTGACTAGATACCCAGCCCAACCCAAGCAGCAGTCTGGGCCTTCCAGGTAACTCCCCCAGTTTATATACTGAGCATGTCGTGCTGTGGTATGGAATACCTCTTTGGCTAGCTTTGGTCAGGTGTCCTGTCTCTGCTTCCTCCCAGCTTCCCATTCCCCTCCTCCCTGGCAGAACATGAGACTGAGAAAGTCCTTGAGTGGGGTAAGTGCTACTTAGCAACAACTCAAAACATCGGTGTGTTATCAGGATTGTTCTCAGACTAATGTCAAAACACAGCACTGCACCCCCTACTAGGAAGAAAAATAACTCTTTTTCAGCTGAAACTATACATTAACATAGCTGACATGCATTTTCATTTCATGTTTTCTAAGCTGTTCAGTTTTCTTGGTAAATCAGAAATAATTCTAGAGCAGCATAAACTGATTTAAATTGGGCTTCTACAGTTCCCCACTTCCTTCCTCTTCCTTTGTAACATTTCCAGCATTCATTTGGCCTTCCAATGAATCAATTCAACTTACTGAGCTTTCAGGAAACTATTCTATTTCTTTCTTGGGTTAGTTTTCTGCTGACTTTGCAAGCGCACTGACACATCAGAAAGCCAAGATAAGCAAATGTGCCAGAGCAAAGGGTGTGCTGACATTTAGGTTTACTTAATGTCTCATGAAGCTGAATCCTGAATTAGTATCCGAAATATAATGCTAGTCTAGATATTTGAAACATATGTTTGTATATACATTCTGTTTATTCTTTCTATTTATTACTACAATAGCAGCTGGAAGTCTGTGAGGTATTCTTCAAATACAGGGGAAGAGAAATTCACCTTCCAAATGGACATGGCAAAGGAGGGACGGAAAAACAGCAGGAGGGAATCTTCTCCATACAGTGTCACTGTCTGAACCGAAACAGAGCTCAGGTCCTCTTCACTCATTTTGATGCCTGTCTCCTAGAGAGAAAACAGGATTACAAGTGCACATTCTGCTCAGAAATAGTTAGCTCCCCACATATGAATATTGGAATTGTTATGTCTGTCTAGGAAGTATCTTCTAAATACTGATAAAGTTTGACAGTGAAACCCTGGTCCTCAACAAAGTCAATAGCAAAAACAGTAGTTCTCTTCCAGCTCCAGTTTATTTAATAAAGCAATGCCTACTGAAGATAGGAGTGCAAGCAGATTCTGAGATAGGTGTCCCTGTGCCTCACCATTAGTGCAAAGCAAGGTTAAAAGCTAAGGAAAGCTAAGGAACAAAGACCTACTATTTTATACACAATTCAGCTCCAAAGAGGACTCTGATGAATATTTCGCAAGAAAGAGAAAACATGGCGGGGTTGGATTTTGTTGTTGTTGTTTGGGCTGGTTTTTTGGTTTGGGGGTTGCTTTTTTTTTTTTTTTTCTTCAGCCTATTATGTACACTAAGACTATCATGCAACTAAAATTTAGGAAAATGCTGCATTGGTTTTTAAAACCCTGGCTACATATAACCCCTGTAACACCAAGAGAAGAATGTACCAGCAAAGCTACAGGTAGTTAACTTTAATGCTGGAATAGTATTTTACTATTTAATGTCCCCAGGAGGAAAGGTAACTAAAAACATTTAAATCCATGGCATGCTCTTTATGTGGCAAGGTGTTCGATCTGACCGGGCGTTCCCTGTGCGCACCGGCCGGTGCTGCCCGGTGCCGGACATAGCCGGTCCCAGCCTGCTCCAACGGCTCCACCACAGAGCTGAGCCCCTCAGCCACAGGCGGGAGCCTCGGGGAAAGCCTGGGTAAGGAAGGGCAAACGGTGCCCGGCAGCCAGGGCTGAGGGGAACCGGGTGAGAGACAGCCCTGCGAGCCCCGAGGGCAGAGCGGGAGCAGGGCAGGAGGGGCTCCGGGCGCCCGGCAGAGATGCCCCTGCGGCACCGGGAGGGTGGACGGTGGAGCTGGGGTTTCCCTGTAGCCCGTGTGTTTGATAAGATCACAGCTGAAATAATATTCAACACTTTTGTATTTCACAATTATTGCTCCTGAATTTGTACTTGTATATTTTATTAGTTACTTGTTTTGTTGGGTTTTGGTACTTGTAAGTTGGTAGCAACAGACAGTTTATATTGTATTTGATTACACAGGCAAACAGTTTAGCACAATATAGAGTAATCAGAACTCCACAAAAATTAACTTAGCCTTGATCTGGTAAAATCATGAGTGGACTAAATTTACAACTTGCCCTTTTCAAGAAGATATTTTGTAGCAGGAATGTACATGAACATATTTTAGGAAATACTTTATTCTTTCCTTCTGTAAGGACTGAGTAAACTGAAATGAGAAGATCAAGCTGGTATGAGTGTTCCCTGTGGGACTTTCAAGAGAAGTAAAGAGAAACCTGATTTGTTTCTGGTCCAGAGCATAAAAAGTGCTAGCAAGTTTCAAGTCAGAGTTAGAGATGCAGGACTGAAGACAACTAGGTCAGTAGAACTGTAAAAGTCCAAATAGAACTCTGTTTAGAGTTTTATTTTTCAAAATATTATTTTTTCCTCATCAGAAAACACCAGTTCCATAATAGTCAAACTCTCCATGAAGATACTTCAGGGACATATATCAGGGATATATACATATAATGTATTTGGGGACATATAATGTATTGGGGGGGGGGGGGAAGCACTGTGATAGAGCTATTTGGCTTTGGAAACTTTCTTTCGTACTGTCCTTACTTATAGTTAAAGGATCAGAGAATCCAACTTTGTATTTAAATAACTGCAGAAGTCACCTGGAATGCAAAAAAAAAAAAAAAAAAAAAAAAAAAAAAAAAAACAAAACAAACAACCAAACAAAAAACCACAACAGAAAAAACACCCCCCAAAAAAGCAATGGTAAATACTTATTTTAAAGAGTGGCAAAAGGGCTGACCAAGTCTAGTCCATAATAATAAATCACCAAGTGACTGTGGTACTTCTAGGGAAAAAAGCAAGTCTGAGTTTCTCACTTCCCAAATCAAGACTCTCCTTATCAGGATTTTTTATATTTTGAATTCTGCATAGTAAATCTCAAAACCTTGCAAAATGGACCACTCTTCTGAAGAACCGGAAAAGTTTTCTAAGTTTAGAAACATATAGAGAAATAGGAAACATTTCCAGCATACCTCTAAGGACCAAGATAATAGGTTAAAGAAGGCATCTAAACCAGGAACTGATTTCAGAATTCAAGATCTATTCAAAGTCACATTGCTTGTCATTATCAATAATTTTTGCACTGGTGGTGTGAATCAGTATCTAATTCTTTGCCTTCTATTTCAAAGTTTATCTGAGCTTTTTTAAACTAGCTACGCATTTTTTTCAAATCAGTTATTTTACTTTCAATATTTCTTGGTTTAGAATAGATTAAAAAAAGATAAGAAAATAAGGTAGATTTAGATTACATATTAGGAAAATGTTCTTCACTCTGAGGCTGGTGAGACATTGGAACAGGTTGCCCAGAGAAGTTTTGGCTGCCCCATTCTTGGAAATGTTCAAGGCCAGGTTGGTTGCGGGTTTGAGCAGGCTGGTCTAGGCGGAGGTGTCCCAGGCGGTTGGAATTAGACGATCTTTAAAAGTCCCTTCCAATTTATTTTCAGATTTTTCTCTTGATCCCAGGAAATAAAGAAAATTCAATGTATCATGATTTTCTCAGTCTAAAAACATTAGCTTCATTTTGAAGTTCCAGGAGAATTTCAATCTTATGATAATTTTTTTGATTCCTTTATAAATTCTTCAACATAGAGAAGAAACATATGAAAACATATGTTTTCACAACTTGCATCTACTACCAGGCATACCTACCTGCCAACTCTTGTTATTAAGCCCCGTTATATTAAAACGCTTTAACTTTTGCCTTCTCCTTCACGAGGAATATTACATGGAAGAAAAAGTTGACTGTTTATAAAGATACAGCTTAAAGCAACTCATAAAACTGATTGCAATTTCTGTTACTTAAAACCAGAAAATTGCTAAAGGAAGCAGGTGACAATCTTCAACCTTGTCCCAAACACAAATGTTATGTAAAATACACGTTGTTTGAATTTTAACTGGGCTGTGTTTTACTAAGAATATGAAATGAGAGAGTTCAAGTCTTACATGAAGTTGCATTTATGAGCTCCGCTAAAGTGAGTCCATACAGTGTTTCTCAACATTTTAGAAGCCGAAATCACACAGAACATTTTACATTTGAGTGTTAATGGCCTTTTCAATCTCTCTCTAAACTAGAGCTGTAACACAGCCTAACGTGAGTAGCTGACACCTTTTTCTCTAGTTACATTGGCATGACTAAGCCAGCAGTGCCTCAAAGCACAGTGTGTGCACTAGCAGAAGGAATTTCTTCCTCCCTTGTTTTGCTACTTCCTTGGAAAATGTGCTATAAAGTGGCAAACCTTCTTCTGCTAGTAAAGCAAGGTTTTCCCCACAGCAGAATGATTTGAGATGGGGTACAAGTTTTCTCACATTATATGTTGACAAAACTAGGCAGCAAAACTTGCAGAAGCAGCTTAGGTAACTGCCTTTGTTATCTCAGTCAATTTCCATCACCTGCCATCTTCCTGGCAGTCAACTCTGTCTAACAAATCTCAGTATGAGAAGCCAGATTTAAAGTTAATAAAGAAAAACAGAGAAAAATGATCCATGGGTATGGTTAGAGTTTAAGATATCTGAATGCTATGAATTTCCTAATTTGTATCTCCAGCAAAATTATTTTTCTTCCTCCCATAAGTTGTGTATATAAGTGTTTCTATATATGCTTCCTAAAGAGTATGTAGTGGAAAAAAAATCATAGAATCCCTCTAAAACTGTAATCCCTAATCAGTAAAGGCTACAATTTATGTTTGGTTTTTGTTTTGGGTATAATGTTTGTTGGTTGGTTGTTTTTTTAATTAGGATTATTTTTTTTTTTCATTGATTGGTAGGTTGTTTTTTAAGAAAAAAAAGGGGGGGGGGAGTCATATCTTTGCATTTCTTGTAGCTTCTTAGAATTTTGCCTTCAGTACCAAGTTCTCTATCAGTAGAAATAAAACACATACAATAACACCATTGGTGAATGGAGCTAGTGTGAGTCTTAGCTGGGTTACTCCAGCAAAACACACTGAAATACAGTCTCTGCTGTGTTTTCTTGATATTGGTACAAATAGGAACAGGCTTTCACTCAACCCAGTCATCAAAAATCTTCATGTGCATAAAGAGCCTCTCTTTCTTTTTATATCTAGGTATATTTTAATATAAATTTAAATGTAGGAAGTTAGTTTGTGCAGCAGGCTGATATTAGTATTATGTGATTTTCTGTGTTTATTACAATTTCCTAGCTATGCTATGTTGACATTTTTGTTGATGTATGCACATTTCCAGACATCTAACTCTTTGGTATAACAGCCCACAGAATGTCCTACTTCATCAAGTGTAGGAAGTTTGTACAGTTCCAGCTTACAGTGTCTCTCAACTATCTTGTGTTTCATCTTTGATCCATTATTGGAGCTTTCTCATTTGATGGTATTAAACTATTTCCTCAGGCACAGGATGTCTTTTTTCCAGACTTGGTCCTTTGAGATCTGGGTAGCAAACTTGGGTTTAATCCACTTGCATCTTCACTGCAATTTTACTGGAAGCAGCTGTTACCCCTTCTTTAATAGTTTGTTGTCTGTCAGGCAGCCTGAGGGACCCACCATATGACATCCGTACTTGCTTCTAAATATATACCTGCATAGAATGTATTCTTGGGGCAAGAGTTGAGCAAAGGGACTCTCACTTCCTTTTGCACAACTGTGTTTTCATCTCTTGACTGGAAAACTTTATCTATTTCCTGTAGTTATACTTAGCAACTTTTCATCTTTTCAATGGAGGGGTTTATCTACTTTTAGTACATTCTGAAAATGCACTACAGCTCCATTGACTGTTTTCCTAGATGTAAATATCAACATTGCAAAATGCAAATCTGTTACCTCTTAAATCTCATTTCAGCTTAATACAGAAAGTTTAGGAATTTTGGTTAAGAGAATGGAGAAGCCTGCAGAGATATCCAGTGAGGCTTAACTATAATACTGATAGAAGTAGGGTCAGAAAGATGTGTGTAAAATGGCAACACTTTTCAGAACAGAGCAGTAGGATTAAGCATGATAGTGAACATTTCAGCTATAAATATAAAAATGTCAGAAAAGCATTCTCTTGCATGTTTGGGACAAAACAGATAGTAACAATACAGAAACTTGTTACTATATTTTCAGTTTCTTGGATTACATGAGGGCACTGCATGACTGATTGATGGAATCATAGTAATGGAATCAAGAGTGAAAGCCAGAGAACAGTCTTCCACTAGGGAAAAAAGAAAGACGGAAAAAAAAAAAAAAGAAGAAAAAGAAACAAAAAAGAAAGTAAAAGCCTAGAATAATAGTATTTGTCAGAGAAAAGATAATTCTTAATAGCTGTGATATGTATCATTACTTGCTAAGCTGAACAGTGAGTTTATATTTAAACAGTTGGCTCAAGCTTTTAAAAAAAAGTTCCATACAGTGCAAAAAATACAAAATATTTTAAAGAGGGAAGGAAAAAGATTTTTAGTTTACCGAACATCTTAATAGAAAAAGAGTAGATATAACTAATTAATTAATGCTATACTAGCTTATTTAAAATGTCCTTTAGTGCTCTTTTTGAGAAAATGCTCATATTAGATACTGGAGGTGAAACTGACCAAAATTATTATTACCCCTTGTCCTATCACTACACTCCCTGATGAGCAGTCCCTCTCTGGCACTCTTGTAGGCCCCCTTCAGATACTGGAAGGCTGCTATGAGGTCTCCATGCAGCCTTCTCTTCTCCAGGCTGAACAGCCCCTATTTTCTCAGCCTGTCTTCATATACGAGGTGCTCTAACTCCCTGACCATCCTTGTGGACATCCTCTGGACTTACTCCAACAGTTGTGGACTGATTGAGAAAGATATATTGAGTTGTAGCACAGGTGAAGTCCTGATCAAGGAAAAGTGTAGAACTATTGCTCTATTTTCATGACCAGACCCTGATATTTACATAGCATTACTGGTATCAGAGATGTGTAAAATAGCATGAGTGGTATCAGAGATCTGTAAAATAGCATGACTGGTATCAGAGATCTGTAAAACGAGTTTGGAGCATACATCTATTCTTAAGCTCTGAGCCCCTTCCTACATGCTGGTTATTTTCAAGAGCTTAGTAGAAATCCCTTGTGATTTCTAAGACCCTGAAGGCACAGAGCAGGTGTTACCCTCTTTTTGAAAGTTGATCAAACAATGCTAAATAATGTAAAGAACAGCAAGGAAAAAAAAGTCAAATCCAACACGCACAAGTTTTTTGAAATAGCTAAAACCCAACCAACCAACCATCCTCAGAAGAAAACCAAACCAAACAAAAAGACCTGTAAAAGAGTTAAAAGGATTCTTTCAGTCTACAAACTGTTCTAACTGAATGGGCAAAATGTCCTACTTAAACTGTTGCTAACTGGGTGATTGGCTGTGAACTTCAAGATACACTGTTCCACAAGTGTTCTGCATTGGAGGAGTGATGCGGACCACCACGTGATTAAGAACAGATTTTTGAACACAGAAAATATTTTTACATATGCTTAGAAGTCCAGATAAGTCCTATTCTAATAAAAAAGCATACAATCCCTTTGCTGCATTTAATTACAGGGACCCTTCTCTCAAAGCTATTGATCTCTTTTACCCTGAACAGTAAGTAGTCAGTTGCACTACAATTAACATATCCTACTGTGACACAATATGAAAGGCCTTTCATCACCTCATTCTAGCACTACAACTAGAAGAGAGTCATAGGAAACAAAAAAGTCAACAGATTTATGAAAAGGGCCTGCTAGATTAAGATTATTCTATTTCCTGATGAGTGTAGTTTCATGTCTTGCTCTGGAGTCACATCTTAAGACCACCACATAATCATTTATGCCTGAATATATTCCAAAATGGTTATTTCATTTTTTCAACAAAGGTACATTCTTTCAAAACAATCTTCAAAAGACAGGTTACATGTTTCATAAATATATCAGATATAATATTTTTTTTCAAGACACGGACCTATAATTCTTGATATCTGTAGACATACAGGATAAATCAGATGTTATGTATTCTACAACACTTTTTTTTACAAAGAATAAACAAAAAAAGAAACTTCATAGCATTATATGAAGTGGACTTATAGTATGACTTGAAGTAAAAACACATTGAAAATCCTTGCTTTTTTTTTTTTTTAGAGAAAAAAATAATTCCAGTCAACTAGAAGATAGCTCCCGTTAATAGCTAAAAAAGTTCTCTTCCACTGAGCAAGATGTTTTCATGGATAGAGGAATTTTCACCCATTTCCCTGAAGAGTATGTGATTTATAGAAGATTTGAAAATTCCAACATCTAAAAAATAAGACTCAGTTAAGATAAGTTACAGTGGATAAAAAAAATAACAGTTTTCTATAGCCATCCTCAAATGGAGCCCAAAGCAGAAAGGAAGCATCCACCTTGCCGTGCTTACAGTCCAGTAACCAACTGAAAGTACAAATGCACACTGTTGAAGTATTTCAGGCCCAGGGTCAGATTCCAGAGGGAACAAATCAAAGAAGTAGAACTCAGAGCAGTTGGAATCACACTTCTAATTTGGAATTGTGAAGCTAGATGGCTGGGCTGAAGCTGGGATCTGGAATTTTTCCACAGTTCATCTTTTCATTTGGGCTGATTGCTAGCACTAATAAGAATGCACACAACTGTCTAAATTAATTGTCATTTTCTGGTTTGCCAATACTGATAGTTTTAATATTCTAGTTTATTTTCAAGTCCTGCTAGCAGTATATTAATGTATTTTATATCTCTTTACATCAGGCTAAGACTTTCAGTCATTTTGCCCTATCATACATCAGATATGTATCTACACTATTTATTGACTCCTCACTTCCACCCACAAACAGCCTATAAACCCTCTCAAAACAAAGTGTATGATTTACAAGGCAATCTCAGCAAGAAGCAGCAAATGGTCTTCTACATTCAAATACCCCTGCAAGATCAAGTAAACACACTGGGAGAAATATTAGTTCTGTACGATGCTGAAGTGTGCCTCAAGCATTTTTAGTGCATAGAGATCATTGGGTAATCTAGTTTCAGATTCAAAATGATTTATTATCAAGGACCAAATGCTTCATTGGGGTAATGAGTATTTCTTGCACAAAAAAAGATTCAGTTTTGTTGTTGCTGGTTTTTATTTCTCACAAAAAATAATGTAAGGGAAATATGTGATTAGTGAGCTTAGCCTTGTGTCAGGTACAGGCCACTTCCTGAAGAAGTCATTGTGTTCTAGACGCAAGTTGCCCAAATCATTTGGAACAACATATTCCACTTCACGTGGCATAAAATAGAAATGTTTACGTAGTGCTGTTTTGAACAGCAATATCAGTCCCTTTACATTTTGAGATGCATATCAGAGGAGTCACAAGTTGGCATGCAATGTGAGAAATGTGTGAGGTTTTTGCTGAAGCCATGAATGGCAACAATGGGTATGAAGTGAGCAGTCTTCAGGAACTCCTTATTAGTTCTCCCAAGGAAAATTGTGATACTCCACTTGGCTTGATACTACTACTTCTACGGCCAGCCTATGGCTGCATATGAAAATAGGGAAAAATTAGACTGAAGACTATGTACATTTTGTCCTCATTGTCAAAATTTATCTTATCACATCTTCTCCCATAAAATGAAAAAATATGTGAGGCCTACTACATCATATTCAATAAGCAGTCTGTCCTGCATAATCACAGCTAAGAGAACTTAACAGAACAGAACTTCCAGAGAAGGACTTGGGGGTGCTGGTCGATGAGAAAATGAACATGAGCCGGCAGTGTGCGCTCGCAGCCAGAAAGCCAACCGTATCCTGGGCTGCATCAAAAGGAGAGTGACCAGCAGGTCGAAGGAGGTGATCCTGCCCCTCTGCTCTGCTCTTGTGAGACCTCACCTGGAGTATTGTGTGCAGTTCTGGTGTCCTCATCATAAAGAGGACATGGAACTGCTGGAACACATCCAGAGGAAGGCCACGAGGATGATCAGGGGACTGGAGCACCTCCCGTATGAAGACAGGCTGAGGAAGTTGGGGCTGTTCAGCCTGGAGAAGAGAAGGCTGCATGGGGACCTAATAGCAGCCTTCCAGTATCTGAAGGGATGCTGGGGAGGGACACTTCGTCAGGGACTGTAGTGACAGGACAAGGGGTAATGGGTTCAAACTTAAACAGGGGAAGTTTAAATTGGATATAAGGAGGAAATTCTTTCCTGTGAGGGTGGTGAGGCACTGGAATGGGTTCCCCAGGGAGGTTGTGAGTGCTCCATCCCTGGCAGTGTTCAAGGCCAGGTTGGATGAAGCCTTGTGTGGGATGGTTTAGTGTGAGGCGTCCCTGCCCATGGCAGGGGGGTTGGAACTAGATGATCTTGAGGTCCTTTCCAACCCTAACTATTCTATGATTCTATGATTATAAGAAGTTGCTCAAGGTGCTGGTGACCTGGAAATCAAAATCTTAATGAGTCTGAATTCAAGTTCCTAAATGCATGGTTAGGTAATTAATAAAGGCTTTGTGCTGGTTTTGGCTGGGGTACTGTTAATTTCCTTCATAGTAGCTGGTATAGGGGTATGTTTTGCATTTGTGTTGAAAACAGTGTTGATAATACAGGGATGTTAGTTACTGCTGAGCAGTGCTTAGACAGCCAAGGCCCTTTCTGCTCCTCACCTCACCCACCAGCAAGTAGCTAGGGGTTGACAAAAAGCTGGGAGGGGACACAGCTGAGACACCTGACCCCAACTGACCAAAGGGATATTCCAGACCATATGACATTCAGAGTGATGGCGTTTGTCTTCCCAAGTAATCTCTAAGTGTGATGGAGTCCTGCCTTCCTGGCCTGAACACCTGCCTGCCAATGGGAAGCAATGAATGAATTCCTTGTACATAGTTTGCTTGTGCACATGGGTTTTGCTTTACCTATAAAACAGTCTTTATCTCAGACCATGAGCTTGCTCATTTTTACACTTTTGATTCTCACCTCATCCCACTAAGTAGTGAGTGAGCTGTTTGGTGGTTCTTATTTGCCCGCTGAGTTAAACCACGACAGGCTTAATATTTAAAGATGATGTCTAACTTTCTATCAATCCAGCAGGCTTGTGGGTTTTTTTTTCCAAAACAAGCAAAGAGCAGCCCCATGGCCATGCCTCCCAGGCTCACCAGGAAGAAGGAAGTTGCCCTCTTCACATAGTCTGTGGCATGGATATGCTCTGGGCCCAGCTCCACAAAAGAGTTGAAGACCTTGTACAGCACCACAGTGACAACATTATTCAGGAGAGACTCACCAAACAAGATGGTGAAGAGGGTCTCATTTACATGGACCTCTTCAAAGACAGCCAGCACTGCCACAGGGTCCGCAGCTCAGATGAGGCTGCCGAAGAGTAGGAAATCTATCAGCCCAGCTTTAATGCCTGGATCCATGAGCCCTGCCTGGTGCAGCCCCCAGAGTGCAGTGCCAGTGGTGAAGGAGTTTCAGGGGGTGCCCACCACCACGTAGGTGAAAATGGCACTGATCTTGTCAAAGAACAGCCAGCTGGGCATGAAGTGGCCTGAGTCTTAGAGACTTGTCTGGGGAACTGGAAGCAGGAGCTCTGCTCCAGCATGGCTTGGCTCTCAGACAGCATAGGGCAGGTGAACCTCCTATGCCGAGGTCCACTCTCAGTGCCTCAGTGAGGAGATGTTTTGGTTCCACATCTTCTGCATATCCACTGGCATGATTTTGGTGGTCTCTGAGGAGATGTAAGCAGCCAGACCAGCCTGGTCTCCCTTCCATGACATCTCTTTGCCAAGGTGGGCAAGAGAGGGATGATGCAGGGGCTGGGGCAGACATCCAGGCTGTCAGAAGCTGTCTTTCCCTGCAGGACCTCATTTTCTAAATGTCTAAAAAAGTATTTCAATGTTTTGCTTTCTGTAACATTTGCAGCAGCAAACTTAAACTCACAGAATATTTAATTTTGCTTCTGTTCAGAGTAACTCCAACCTTATTATTTATTTGTTTATTTATTTATTTATTTATGCACAATAATCCTGAGGTTTTGAAATTAACTCTCTGCTAATTGGATTCTGGAGAAAGTTTCAAAGATGTGCTATTTTTCCAAATTCATAGTAAGTTGGCATTTTTATATGTCAGAATTTCTTCAGGAATTACATTTTTTATTGTTAAATTCCTGCTCAGTTGTAGCATAAAGGTATAGTGGAATTGTAGTTCATACAATGATGCTAATTAATGCTCCTAAGAATCAGGATATTAAATAAAAGTCAGGCTAGGCATGTAAATAATGCACTTGCTAGCAAGTTTAGTTAGTCCTAAGAATAATTGGTTTAAACTAGTGTAATGATGCCAAAAAGGCATAATATCATATAAGATATATGTTAGGTAAGAAGATGTAATGCAGAGGTAGCATAATGAAAAAGAATGTGAAAAAAAGAAGAAAAATAGACAAATTAATGCATCATTAATATTTTCACTGCAGTAGATAAAGCATATTAAACATTAGGCTATAAATATGTAAATTTATATAGCTTAATTTTACACATGAGACTAGACAATATTTTAACTTCTAAACAGCAAACAGCAGATACTCTTTTTTTTATTTTTATTTTTTTTATGTGGTTTAATCCTGAATGATACTGGTTCTAAATCTAGGGCAAATACAGCAAGATATATTCAGTGATGCTTGTTATACACTCATGATTAAATGTGCTGTATAGACAAGTGTATGCTATGTTCATTCATTATATCCTGTGGACAGAATTTAATATTTCCTCCCTTTAACTTTCAACACTAATTATCAAAATACATTTACAGAAAGAAACAGCTGTATATAGAGTTACATGTGGATGCAGAAAGCTACAATCCCATTTACTTTCTTATTTTGGGGGTTATAAAGGTGTAAAAGTCAAAGGAAACCTCTCAACATTGGTATTATTGAACAATGAAGCTTTTTTTGAAAGAGATTAAAAATGATTTATAGAGGTCAGCACCAAGTAACATTTCAAGGAGAATTTAACATTAATCAACTGTCTTAAAACTTTTCTGAAGTATAAAAAATATATGATTTTAACCAGCTATTCCCTCTTGCCAAGTCCATCGTTTACTCACTGTTCTATATGATTGCCACATTGAATTAAACACCTTTTCACACCATTTGCTGTGCAGATGGCAAAGTGCTCCAAATGACAGACCTGAAACTCCAGGAGCTCTGAGCAGTGCACTGGAAATATATCACAATAAGCAGATACCTATTATCTACTCTCGACTTGGCTGTAATCTCCTCCTCCAAATCCTTGAATGCTATTCCCTTTGCTTTTGCTCAGAATACACCACCTTTGCACCTTTTTTAGAGAGCTCTGGAGAGATCTCATTCCCTTTCTAAACCACCCTCCATATAGTTCAACAGTTCAACAATTTGTACCTCTCACTGAGTGGCAGCCAGCAGTGGGTATCTTCTTACACGCTCTCAATTGTGAACATATTTGGCAGCGGTGTGAGAGAAAGAGCTGCTTAAAGCAGCTGTAGAGCAAGTCCTGTGATACTCTCCATGCCCTTGGGCCATCCATATTCTGCCAGTTGCTACTCTTGACTATGAGTGCAGGAGCAGGGGAATCACACCACATCTCCTCCATGCGTCCTCCTGCAGCTCTGGCATTCACACCTCCTTCACACCTGCACTCCTCCTTTCTCAGCTTTCATATTTTGGTCTCAGCTGAAACCCCTGTCACCAGATTTTCAAATGGTAATTTCCTAGCCAAATCACATGAACTGGACTCTGCCCACCCAGCTTGTTCTCCCTGCCAACCATCTTTGACAATGACATTTTTCTCAATGACATAATATATTCTGTGTTACTTTGCCTCCTAAGTCTGAGCTGTTTCCAGTGTCTCCTCCTAGCTTTTCAGTCACTTAGTGCATCTATTAAAGAGCTTTTTCTTCTTCAAATTCCTATGTGTTTTCTAGGGTTCGGTCAGAACTCTTCATTCTCTGTACCTTCTGAGGTTAATTTCAATTATAGATGCCGGTTTAACTCTGAACTTCTTGCTGGCAATGTACTGCTTTAATTCTGTATTCCAAAAGTATATCTTAAATTCTCTGCTTGTCTGTCTAACATAAATAGTTAGCACTTCAGCTATCCTTCTTTCTCCTGACCCATTTGCCATCCCTCATCTCTTCACACTTCAACGCTTACTTTGGCATCATCAGATTTTGACAAATTTCATCATCCATAAATCAAGGTTATGTTAATACTTGCAGATTTTCTGCATACTGTTTTCAACTTTAGCCTTTTATAAAATGGCAGTTTGCCATTTCCTTGCAACACCTTTCTCAGGTTTAAGAAAAGAGTAAGTTTCTCCTCCCTCCTTCAGGATGCTCCTTAAGGAATTTCATCCTGGCTTTCCTTTTGCTCATTTTTTACTGGTTATGTCTTTTCCATTATATCAAACATACACTACTTGTTTTCATTACCAGGCCTCTCCAAATACCTCTCAATTGTATTTAAAAGGAAAACTTTGGGTCCTACTCCTAAAGTTTAATTTTCTATTACCTCTTATTTTCATTGGAATAATTTATAAACATCTGGCTTTACTGACCTTTAAATCCATCTTAAAAATCCTTCTTTTTATAGCCATCTTTAATGAACAAGGGGCTTATAAGAAAGATAGGGATAGACTTCTTAGCAGGGCCTGTGGTGATAGGACAAGGGGTAATGGTTTTAAACAAAAAGAGGGTAGATTCAGACTAGATATAAGGAAGAAATTTTTACAGTGAGGGTGGTGAAACACTGGAACAAGTTGTACAGAGAGAAGGTAGTTGCCCCACCCCTGGAAGCATTCAAGGTCAGGTTTGACAAGGCTCTGAGCAATCTGATTTAGTTGAAGATGTCCCTGCTTATTGAAGGGCGGGATTGGTCTAGATGACCTTTAAAGGTTCCTTCCAACCCAAACTATTTTATGATTCTATGATTCTAGAACATGAAACTTTTATACTTCTGCTGTACCAAGATCACTGTATCTTTGTTTTCTTGTGCTCTTCCAATTGACTGTATCAAATTGGTACCTCTTGCTATGTACTATAAGCTCTTTAAAGCTAGAATGGTCTTTCCATTTTGTTTGGGGGCAATATGATCCTAGTCTATGACAATATTATTATTGTTATTGTTGTAGGCTTCTAAAAATAATGGCAAGGATCCAGACTTATTTATATCTATTTATTAGATGTATTATTATAATAATATATGATAGCATTATCATATAATCATATTTATTGTTATATTTTATTAGTATATTAGTGTATTAGTATATTATATTCTATATAATCTATTATTACTATAGATTTATTTATGTATTTATATGTGATAACACCTCATGTTATCACAAGGAACTGGAGGCACAAAAGTGAAAAGTGTAACGCATGCTCTGGATTTCAGAACAGAACTGGAATCTGGTCTTTGTGGGGAATTCTCAGAGAAAATTTATACAAGCATGTAACTGCTTATGAGAATAAGTGACTGCTTATGGGCAGTTCATGTAGGAGTGGAATACTGTGTTTTGTCCTGCAGAAGGGAATGAGCTCAAAGAAAATGCTGAGGGAGGGGGAGAACTGTATGAAAATTTTAAAATACCCTGCAACATTTTTTCTATAGGAGAAAAAAGACCAATCAACAACACTGAAGAAAGATCATATCTACAGATTAAAAAAAATGGGATAGACTGAGTCAACTAAATCCACAGACAGAAGCAAAGTGTCAAACCTGTTACTATAGAAAAATTGTATAAACTTGTACAATTGAAAAAATGCTTGCAAAAATATTTCTATCACATCTAGAAAAATTGACAAAATAAAAAAAACACCTTCAATATCACTCGTTTGCAAGGATTTACAGTTAATATTGTATTATACCTTTCCAAGAAATCTTTTTTTGACAAAAATGGCATATGGGATGAGCATATTGTAGTTCACTCCCCTCCTCCAGTAAAAATATAGATTCTGAGAAGAAGAATCATTAAAAAATAATTTGAAATGTGGCTGTTTGTTTAATTATTGACTTCACATTGAATCAAACACAAAACAAAACAAAACAAAAACCCAGAGAGAAATGCAACTAACATTTGTAGTAAAGACTAATATCTCTAGTAAATAGTCTGAGAAAGAAATTTAGAATAGCAACCACAGTAATTAACAGTGACTTAATTTACAGCTATCGCAGCAATAAGTTAGTGAAGTACCTAGGAGGTTATTTTTATCAGACTCCTATCTCAGTGAGACAGGTTTCCTCTTCCTTTGTACGCCATCCATGAATCCCTGTCAGGAAGAGAACAGCATAAAACTATGCAACTACTCATAGGAGTGTCTGTGTACTTTTCTGCTGCATTCTACCAACAGGATTCTTTTCCTAAAATAAGTATGAGAAGATTCAATCTAGGGTCTTCTTATGCTTAATGAAATTGTCTGCTTCTTCTTTTCAGGAAGTACTGTCTCCTGGTGCCTCACATTAGGTAAGGATATAGTTGTTAGAAATGTTTTTGCCATTTGTCTGTTTTAAAGACACTAGCAGCAGGGAAATCTTGTTGGTTTCAAGCCTCCTTATTAGCTTTGTTTAAGTCTAGAAATTAATCTGAAGTACTATGCACCATTACTTGCTATCCCAACCAGAAGAAAACCCTCTTTTCTTTTTTTAAGAGCCCGTATCTGCCCATTCTCACACTAAGCAAGACTGATTCTTATTGCATACTTTTTTGCAAGACCAGGACATAGATGATTTCAGACATGGTATACCATCCAGTTATGCTGAGGCCCAAGGAGAGGCAGCTTTACACTGAAACAGGGCAGGTGCCACTGAGTGTGGCTTCATCCACAGAGAAAATCTAATGGACAAGCAGATTCCCCAGGAACAGTAGAAGGCTACCCCCATGACCCACTGCTTGGCCCTTCCTGCGCTCAAGACACCAGCTCTCTTCCTCTGGCTGCCAAACAGGTAAGTCTCCCCATGACTCCCTCAGATTCTGCAACTGAAGTAGCACTGGTCAAGTAATTTATACAGTGTGGGTATGGAATTACACACTAATATTAAATTACTTCTTTCACAATGTTACCAATAATCTGAAAAATAGTGCAAGCTTTCAGGTGAGATGTGCTATTACTTTTACTGAAATAAATCCATTTTGATGTCAACAAATACAAATAGTACAATTTATCTGTACCTAGATATCTACTATAGCACGAAATTATTTTTTTCCTGGAAGCATTTATCTCTTTCTACTGAATGTAGAAAAGAGGCCTAGGATGATTCCAGTGTAGAAGTCCAGGCAACAAATATTATACTTGGATAAATTAATCTCAGATCTGTGTGGCAGTCCACTTCATGTGTTCAGCTACACCTCACCTGAGACAAGCCCATTAGTCATATTGACTGTAACTTACAAACTGGTTTCGCAGTGCTTTACATCTAATCATTCAGCTGTGGCAGTGTTAATAATAAAGTAAAATAAAAAAACCCACTTCTTCCTTAGCCCAAGACTCCTAGTTGTATCAATAGGATCTATGCACCCAGCCAAATCTCTTATGTGGACACTGTACCAGACAGGAATTTCTGCTCACTCGTGCCCAGCTCTGGAGTGGACAGACCTCCAATATTTATTACTAGCTATGCAGAAAACCACCTGTTTCCTCCCTTTGGGACGAGCCAGTGAGTGGACGAATGCATCAGAGACACTACTATATAGGACTTAGGTATCTAGCTAAGGAATAGAAGAGTCTTACTATTAATTTAAACATGAATAACAGTATCATAGAACCATAGAATCATAGAACAGGTAGGGTTAGAAAGCTCCTCAAGATCATCTAGTTCCAACCCCCCTGCCACAGGCAGAGACATCTCACCCTAGACCATAACCATTAGCCAGAGGCCCAGTGTTTAACTACATGAACTCAAGAGCAGAATCCCCATCTGTCAGTATCTTGTATTACTGAGACGAAACAGATGGCAAAACTAATGGAATTGAAATTAAACTTCTCAGCCTAGGTTTACACCTAACTGCATCACCTTTTACAGTCTTCCTATTGGCTACAGAAGGAGAAAAAAGTTTGATATGTTGTAGTTGTAAATCACCTAAATATGAAAAATGCAAAAGAATGCTACTGCATTCCTCAGGCCACAGGAGAGGAACTGTGCACCTGAGAAGATGCCTGAAATCATTAAGTTCACAGAATCATATAATCCCTGAATGGTTTGGGTTGGAAAGGTCCTTAAAGGTTATCTAGTTCCAAATACCTGCCACAGGCAGGCGCGCATTCCACTATACCAGGTTGCTCAAAGCCCCATCCAACCTGGCTTTTCAACACATCCAGGGATGGGGCAGCCACAGCTTCTCTGGGCAACCTGTTCCAATGTCTAACCACCCTCACAGAAGAGAATTTCTTCCACATATCTAATCTAAATCTACCCTCTTTCAGTTTAAAAAAGTTCCCCCTTGTCCTATTATTATATGCCTTTGTAAAAAGTCCCTCTCTAGATTTCTTATAGGCAGCCTTTAAAGTATTGGAAGACTGTTACAAGGTCTCTCTGGAGCTTTTTCATCTCTAGGCTGAACAACCCAAACTCTCTCATCCTGTCTTCATACCAGAGGTGTTCCAGCCCTCTGAGCATCTTTGTGGCCCTCCTCTGAACTTCCTCCACCAGGTCCATGTCCCTCTTGTGTTGGGGGCCCAAGACCTAAATGTAGTACTCCAGATGGGGTCTCACAAGAGTGGAGTAGACGGGGAGAATCACTTCCCTCAACCTGTTGGTCATGCTTCTTTTGATGCAGCCCAGCATACATTGGCTTTCTTGGGTGCAGGTGCACACTGCTGGCCTATGCTTAGCTTCTCATCAATCAACACTCCCAAGTTCTTCTCCTCAGGGCTACTTTCTATCCAGTCTCTGTTCAGACTGTAGCTATGCTTGTGGTTCTTCTGACCTAGGTGCAGTACCTTGCACTTGGCTTTGTTGAACTTCATGAAAGGTTTGCACTGGCCCACCTATCAAGTCTGTCAAGGTCCCTCGGGATGGCATCTCTTCCTTCCAGTGTGTTTACCTCACCACCAAGCTTGGTGTCATTTGCAAACATGCTGAAGGTGCATTCATGCCCACTGTCCCTGTCACCAACAAAGATGTTAAACAATACCAACCCCTGAGGACTGATCTCCACTTGGACATAGAGCTGTTGACCACAACTGTCTGTGTGCCTTGGCCATGGTGCCCCTACAGGTTCCTTAGATAATCTCAAAACTGATCTACAGCAGGTGGTCCTTCATTCTCCCACTCTCTGTCCTTGCCTTCTGTGACTTGGGCAGTGTGGCTGGAGCACTTGCCGGTGAAGACTGAGGCCAAAAAGTCATGGAATAGCTTGGCCTCCTCCATGTCCTGGGTAACTAGGTCTCCCATTTCCTTTTGGAGGGGGCCCACATTTTCCCTCATCTTCCTTTTATTCCCAATGTACCTGTGGAAGTTTTTTTGTTGCCCTTAATGTCCTTGGCCAGATTGAGTTTTGCCAGGGCTTTAGCTTTCCTAACCTGATCCCTGGCTGTTTTGACTATGCCTCTATATTCCTCCCAGGCTACCATTCTTCCTTCCGCCCTCTGTGGGCCTCCTATTTATGCTCAAGCTTGCCTAAGAAATACTTGTTCATCCATACAGGTCTCCTGGTGTTCCTGCCTGATCTCCCCTATGTTGGGATGCATCTCTCCTGAGCTTGGAGGGGTGAATCCTTGAATATTAGCCAGTTTTCTTTGGCCCCTCTTCCCTCCATGGCTCCATCCCTTAGTACTTCTCCAGCCAAATTCCTCAATAGGCCAAAGTCCACTCTTCTGAAGTCCTGGGTAGCAAGCTTGCTGCACACCCTTCTTGCCACCCTAAACATCTCAAACTCCACAATTTCATGGTCATTGCAGCCTAGGCTGCTTTCCAGCCTTACATTCCACACCAGCCCCTCCCTGTTGGTGAGGGCAAGGTTCAGCATAGCTCTTCTCCTCATTGGTTCCCCTATCACTTGGAGAAGCAAGTTATCAACAACACATTCCAGGAGCCTCCTGGATTGCTTGTGCCTTGTTGTGTTGTTCCTCCAAATGATATTGGAGGAATATGGTGGTTAATATGGTGGTTGAAGTTCCCCATGAGGACAAGACCTTGTGAATATGAGGCCACACCTATCTGTCTATGGAGGCCCTCATCCTCTTGGTCTTCCTGGTCAGGTGGCATGTAGTACACTCCCACTGCTATGTCCCTTACCCATGCCCTGCCTTTAATCCTGACCCTTAAACTCTTTGTTAGCTCCTCATCCATCCCCAGGCAGAGCTCTGCACACTCCAGCTCGTCATTGTAGGACACCTCCTCCTTATCTCCCCAGCCTGTCTTTCCTGAAGAGCCTGTAGCCTTCCATACAATACTCTAGTCGTAGGAATCATCCAACCATACCTCCATGCCTCCATGATGCCAATGAAGTTGTAGCCCTTCAGGCATGCACACACCTCTTGCTCCTCTTGCTCGTTTCCCATGCTATGTGCATTGGCATAGAGGCATCTCAATTGGGCCCCTGATGATGCTTGCTTATTGGCTGGTGTTGTTGGAGTTCACAGCCCATGCTGAAACATGAGTACTTTATTTTCCTGTGAGTGTGTCTACACTGAAACAGCTGCAAAATGGATAGGCACCTTCACAAGTTCTTATAGTCTCAGCCATACCATTTTAAAATGATTGATTTTTCATCAGAGCTCAGCATTAAACTTGATCACAGACAACTTTAAAATAAAATAGATTTCTTTCTAAAAGGAATGAAGTTATATAAAACAAAAACAAAGCTACTTCCTTCTGCCAATATAATAAATTGTTCAGTGTGTTTTACTCTGAAAAAAAACGTGGCATATGCATTATATTTTCAACTTCCAACAGTCTTAACAGGCAAAATTAAGTTAATTATTCCTACCAACAGGAAAGTTTGAATGTTATTTGCAAAGTGTCTCATCTAATTCTTAAAAATATATATATTAAAAATTAATTTGTGCCATAACGATAAAATATGCAGATTTTGAGACTGTGATATTTCTTACCTTGCAGTAAGAATTACATATTTCTTTATAGAAACTGAACTCAGCATTAATTTCAATCAATTATGAAGAGCTCTGTATTGAAGTTGATTGTTTTTAAAGATTTTGAATACTTTACCTGTAGTACAATCAGATCTTCAACATTATTGGCACTACATAAAACTTAAACATAATAATATAATTCTCAATTTAGAATTAATTTTGTAGTTCATAACAGAACATGAGATTTTTTTATAAGTTTGATCTACTGATCTACTGTAGGTAGGTACTGTAGGCCCCAAGGATCTAATCCCATTTTACAAGAGAATTTATGGCAAAATACTGTTACAAGGGACATGCTAACACAAGATAATGTAATTTATTCTCAATATTATCATACTGTCAGAATTTGGATAGATGTTATTGTTTGTCAAAACCACAGAGTAAAATAGCAGAACCTTTTAATCAAATAAGGATATTTATACTTTCTTTCAGGAGAGTTACCATGTACAACTCTTTACCACAGCTTATCATAGAGACAGAAGAACAAAGACTGAATTGCCACTACTCAAGAGACATCTCAGAAAAACTTGTGTCACATCATAGGATATTCCATCTGCTAGGACAAAGGGGAACATAAAAAGCTAGTCCTTTCTACAAGATGGAAATATAGGAGCAATCACCAGCTCTTCATACACTGTGGAGAGAGAGAGAGATGTGTCCCTCAGTGGATGTCACCTGGCACCTCACGTCTCTTGGCTGTGCTCTCTCTTTCCTACCAGGAATCCAGAAGTAACTAAAGCTGCTTAATTCCTAAATAGATTTCTTGATGGAAAATAAACAAAATGCATCCAAGAGCAATGGCTCCCTTGGTGTTCCTCTCACTGTTTGTTTAATGTCTGTTTTACACACACACATATTCTGGTCTTCCAAGGATTTGGCTTAGAAACTTTCAAAGGATAAAGAATACCTAAGACGCTATAAAAATTTCACCACTTTACATTAACAGTCTCCAAGAGAATTTAGTATGTGTTCTCTTAATTGAAGAAAACCTGGAATGATCAATCCTAATGAAAAAAATTCCACATGTATGTCAGATAAATCATTTATTTTATATTATTTTCACATACTGGTACTTATTGTCTGCATTTGTAGAAAGAAATGTGGATTTAATATATGTTTTATATTTTTAAATTTATGTCATATAATTATATATATTTATACTTTGCAGTAATTACCCAGTGGAGTTGGAGGTGTGAGAATAATGCAAACTCAGTGCTAAGCCGTTACAAGAATTTTCCCCCTCCAATAGTAAGATGTCAGTTAGACAGACTTATTTCTGTGTGCATAACAGACAAATATTTTAATGTTCTGTGAAACTGCTGCTTGATTTTTTTACTTAGCATTATCTCTTTTTTCTCAAAAAATAAAAAAATCCTTCTTATCTGCAGCATTACCTCTTTGCTAGCATCTGTTCTACAGAGGTAGAATAAAAAAACAAAACCAAAACTGACCCCCAAACAACTCAACAAATATCTCGCTCTATTTCTGAGCTTCAATCAAGTGAAATATGGAAAACTTTTCAAAAAAGAAACTTAGTAATGTGAAAGTATGCACTTTTGTAAATGGGTAAGATATTTCATTGCTATATAAACCTTGAGATTTAAAGCATTGCATCCTTCAACTTTCATAATTAAAATCTTTTTGAATTTTAGAAGTGTAGAATGCTGAAATTCTCATAAACATCCTCACAATAGGAGAAGCAGTGGCTCTTGTGGAAAATTTTTATTCCCTTTTTAAAAGACCATTCTTTAGTACTGATGAAGCAGTGTGGTTTTCCTGATAAAAAAAAAAAAAAAAAGAGAAAAGAAAATTTGCCTTGGCAGTCTACTACATAAACTTCACATATATATTTTTACAAGCTGTTTTTTCATGTGTGAATTGCAATTTTGCTGTGCTTTATAATTCTACCAAAAACTCAAAGGATGAAAAAACTATCACAAAACTAAGTAGTTCCTTGAATGCATAGTCTGATTTTGCTACGAATCCTGAAATAAACATATTTGTTTCTTTTAATTACTGCTATTTAGCGGAAAGAAGGGCATCATATATTTAACAAGTAACTAAAAGTCAGATGAAGCAAACTTGGCTGCCTCAGTACACATACACAAACAACTGGAAACAATCCAATTGGGGGAGGAAAACACAAATGAAAAAGAAAAAAGACTATAATAATGGTCTTACACTGAGGTAACAATTCTATACAGTATATAGATCTGAACAACTTTCTGGGAAGAAGGTGTGTCCTAAGGCTTGAAATTGACATTTGAGTGTTTTTTTTTTTTCCAGCCTTAGATAATTTTATTTTGTCTCTGTCATAGTTTAAGCCCAAACTGTAAATCATAACCACGCAGTCTACTCCCCACCCTGCCCTTTTCTTCCCCCCTCTCCTGGAGGGACAGGGAGGAGAATTGAAAGAATGTAACTCCCACTGGACGAGATAACAATTTAGTAACTAAGGTATAACACAAAACTACTGCTGCTGCCACCAATAATAATGATGATAAATGAAATAACATGTGAAAAGAATAAAATACCACCCACTGACCGATAATACCCAGCCTGACCCTGGCAGTGATCTAGCCCTTCCAGGTAGCTGCCCCCAGTTCTACATCCTGGGCATGACATGCTGTGGTATGGAATACCTCTTTGGTCAGTTTGGGTCAGGTGTCCTGTCTCTGCTTCCTCCCGGCTTCCCCTCCCCACTGGCAGAGCATGAGGCTCATAAAGTCCTTGATCAGACTAAACAGTACTTAGCAACAACTAAAAACATGGGTGTTATCAGTGCTGTTCCCAGGCTGAAAGTCAAAAACACAGCACTGCACCAGCTACTAAGAAGGAGAAAAAATAACTGCTACTGCTGAACCCAGGACAATCTCCCTGTGTTGTTTGCTTGTTTTTGCCTTCAACAAAGCTAACACTAGTTTTTTATAAAATGCATGGTGGGTCGGAAAATGGAAATAGTGCTTTGGGCTGGCCTGTTTTCATAACTCAGGAAGAACCCAGTCACTTTCCAAAACAGGTTCTTTATTTCATGTTTCATGGAAGATGCATTATTCTTTCCTTTCTTCTTTTTCTTTCTTTTCTTTTTTTTTTTTTTTGTTATGTTTATAGAACAAGGCACTTGAATTGTATTTCAGTCTCATAATTTTATTCTTTGTTTTACAAAATAAATTAAATTGCAACCAAATTCTTCCCTGTATAGTTTCTAACTACATACCAGAGACAAGTCTGCCTATAGCAATGGAAAAGGGGACGACAGGAGTACAAAACAAAACAGTTAAAAGGGTTAATTTACTTCTCATTTGGATTCAAAAACAGAAATACTACAGGTGCTGCTGTTATTGACTAATCTTAGATATTCTGTCTGTCCATTAGCTCATGCACATCTGAGTAACTCATGACCTATTTAAATAGAATATTGAAGTTAAAAGCCTTCTTTTACTTCCCAGTCTCCCTCTCACAAAGTTAAACCTATCTTGCTACAGCCTTGCTGTTAAGAGTTTCTCATACTTCATTCATCTCTTCGAAGCCTAGCTCCTGGCAATAGCTGATGTTCAGTAAGCAAGGTGGTAGCAAAGCATCTGTTGCAGCCTGCTGTCCCAATAAACGGAACACATGGCTGCTTTAGTCTTCTAAAGGGGTACCAAGGCTACTTGAAGTATGTATCTTTTTTTCCTTCTCTCTGATGAGGTTTCAATCATCTGGGAAATTTTGCCGAGGAACTGACTTATCGAAATCCAGGAGGCTGTTAACAGAAGCTGGGAGGGAGCCAAACTGGTTGACATCCAGCTGTGACAAAATGTGAAAGCAACGTGTAATTCAAATACCAGAAAAAGGCAGAGAAATTTGTTCTATCAGTGGTGCTTGTTCTTCGAGAACTTGTCATGAATGTTCTTCATCTTCATGTCATGAGCAATCTTCACCTTGAACATCATTACAGTTACAAAGTTAAAGTTTATAATGATTTTCAGATATGTCAGTCTCTTGAAAAATGCTTCAGGCTACTAAATATTCATTGAACTAGAGAACTGACTGAATAATGGAAATGCTTAAGAGTAAGAAAAAAGTAGTGCTCATTTGTGATATCCTCTATTATTACAACAGTGGAAAAAGAACTCAGGCAAGGTCCAAATCCAAGCAGAATTAAATTTCCAGATTGAGTTGAGGAAAGCAGACATGGTTCTTCAGTTAGAAATGAACCAGACATGATTCTTGAGTTAACCATCTATTAAGAGTTAAAAATGTATGCCTAGGAACATTTTGACAGCCTTTTTAACACTGAAACTAAATGTTATTTTTTCATCCTGTTCTATTAACATAATGGCGATAGCACTAACATATGGCAAGATGGCAAGTGATAGAACTTCAAAGGTGTAGTTTTCACTAAGCAAATGGTCTCATTAAGAAGAAACTCACCTCCAGCATTAAGGCATTTGAAACAATGTGTAAACTGTTGATTCATGTAGAACCAACTTCTGAGGTGCAGGGTTTGAATCTTGGGCCACCAGGTTTATACTCAAACTATGGAACTTCATGTCCTGTCTGATTTCATGTCAGGGCAAGGTCTGTATGTGCCGCAAATGCATGTTACCTCCCTTCCACAATGGGGTTCCCTAGAAGCACCGGCTAGTAGAAAGCTGGGCTTGCTCTGGACTGGTCTAAAAGTGTCCATCAACATATTAGGGCACTCATATGACCTGCAAACTAGATATAGTATAAAAGTCTCCCACTTTGCCTTACCAAGAAAAATTACATTTAACAGATATCAAAGCTATTCACAAAGTGAGGAAGCTCTATACATTAGGCTGCTCCTCTCCTTTGTAATTTGGGATTAATATGAGGAAGCAGGATAGCTGTTCTAAATTATATTCTCAGGGCTCCTTTTCCATGGAGGCTGAACCAAAGCATACATTACAATCCTTTCTAGTCTTTGGCCTGAGATCTAGCACTTATATGAATACCATAGAGCTACCTAGAATCCCACAAAATACTGTATTTACAAATGGAATTGTGACTTGCAACTTGGAGATAGCTCATGGACACTTTTCTCTGGTTACTTGAGACTGGAGAATCAGAATCCCCAGTGTATTTTCCACCCCACCAGCACAGATTGCTCATCCAGATATAACAACGACAATCAAAGTAGTCTCATGAAACTGACTCAACTGGTTGTGTTTTCACCCATCTATTCAAAAACGTGTGAAAGTGCAGACACAGTGAGGCACAGCCCACTTGAGATTACAACAAATTGGTTCTAGCTTGCAAGGAAAAAAAAGTAAAGACAGGAAAGTGAGAAAGCTAAAGTTTTCATTGCTATGTTTTTAGTTAAGGGACAGGTCTATATTTGTTTCCACCCTTACAAAATTATTAGAGGTGAGTACAGTTTTTTCTAACCAAATTACTGCAATCAGTACAGATAAGAGAGTGGAAGCTGCTGTATTATTGTAACAGTTCTACCACAATTATCAAATGTGAATAAGTAATTCCAGTAGAAACGATTTTATACCAGTTCACCTATATCCATTCCAGAGCCTGTACCTTTTTTAACCTTACCAAATTCAAGCTGATACAGTTAAAGTGGTGCAAACATTACACATAAACAAACTTCTTTAATTCTGTAGGTAGAATTATGACTCACCAACTTCAGTTGATAAGGAATACCCAGCTGTGGGGTTTTCCCATTCATCAAGTAGATAGGATTAACAGTGTTTACTTACTTTATAGCAGTGCAAGGAAGACTAGTTACTGTCTGTATGTTTTCAATCTTTCAAGAATGAAAAGCACTACACAGACACTAACTACCACAAAAGAAGCTGTAATGACCTACAGAACAAGGTACTGCTTAGCTATGTGATGTTTTCTACTGGAACTGTATTCTCACAGGCATTAATCCTCTCCTGAAATCTAGAAAGTGAATAGTTAAACATATTTAGAAATAGGAGTACAAATGCATTAAAAAATTCAGATGCTTCTAACAGTTTCACCTTCATATTACATTTTTCTATCTGTGAGATAAAAATTGAGTTTAAGACATTCAGATTTTAACAGATCATCTAAACTGCTGAAATGAATGTTCAGTAAGGCTTCATGTCTAACAGAAGACCTGTTTTTGTCACAGCTTTCATCGAAAGCACTTCCTGACTTCAAACTTCTATATCTTGGGGTTTTTTCCCTTTTTCTTTTTCTTTCTTTTTTTTTTTTTTCATACTTTTATTTAGCCCTTCCTAACTAAATTTTCAAAGTTTTATTTCTGGAGTAGTGAAACAGAGAAGAATTAAAGAATCCCTTTAATGTTAGCAATTACTTGCCTAACCAAGATGGGCAGGCAGTAAAAGAGGTGCAAATAATTCAATTGTTCTCCAAATGGCATAATCAGGCTTTAAATATAGCCCCCTGCAATATATATACATCTCAAGTCATGGGTACCAGAAACTTTTTCTTACAACACTTTGTCAGAGTATGAGCGATTCTGCAGTAAGTCAGGGTGCATGCACAGAGAAGGGGATGTGCCCTAAACGTATGTGGAGATGGACATTGCTTTTCCCCAAACCCTTGAAGCCTCCTGCCCATCTCTGGGTACTTTTTGCAACAGGCAACATTTGGCTGCGGTTTTGAGTCTGTTTGCAGCTTTCTGAACACACTAGGTATACCAGCCTTAGGACAGGCACATGGCAGAATTAAGCTGTGAGATTTTTCTAAGCTAATCTCTAAATTAAAACTTCTTATAGCAAAGCATAAGGTGGAACTACATGACCGATGACATGAAACTACATGAACAATGACAGATTTATACCTAAAAATCTCTGTCTGATTTCCTTTATCTGGTTGAAAACCATACCTGGCCCTTGAAAAGACAAACAAGTGATGACCCACACAGCCCTCCAGGTTTCTTTGGACCCTCTCAAAACCAACATTTGAAAGTAAATTTCTAAACTTCGGAAATAAGCAATGGACTTCATTTGCAGGATCCCCTTGCAATTGTTAAAAAATACGGAAATTATGTGCACAGGTGGCTTCAGGGATGTAATTATAAAAATGGCTGAAGCTGAACATGCTTAAAACTGGAGAGGAAGTTAACTATAGAGGTAACTATAGAACTTGGAAACTCCATCTTATAGAACAAACTCTTATGTCTCTAATTTTTCATTTTCCCACTGTCCTGCTGTAATGCCCCCTAGAGATCCAGATTCCTTTCAGCTACGTAGGATTTAAACCAGTTAAAAGTGGGAAAAGAGAGAAAGAAGAAAAGATTTATTTGCAAGATTCAAATGAAGTTTTTAGCTGCAAGACATAAACTAACTGTAGTCTTCCTTCTGTGCAATAATTTTTTAAAGAAGAAAACAACCAACAAAGAAACCCCACCACCAAAACTTTAGTGATGCCCAAGTGAGGATATAACTTTCAGAACCTTTCTAAAGCTGTTTTGCTGGGTTCATAGGAAAGTGCATTGCATGCATTGCATAGTCCTAGTCTAATGAAAAATTATTTCATTAAAAAAATGCTGCATAGGTGTTTTCTTCCACTAAACTACACACAGCATTTTAAGTTACCTTTTACTTTTTCCCTTTGGACTTTTAACACTTACAAATGGAGTTTCATGCTTCATGAAACAGACTCTCAGGCTGCTTAGGAAGCCACAAGAAACAGGACAGGAAGATACCAGCCTGAATCTGAAATCCCAGGCAAAACCACATCAGTCTGAGACTCTGCTTATAATACCCCCAGTTCCTACCCCACAGGTGAGAGGAACAGCAGCTTTTATGATTTCATTGTGAGATTCTGCACAGATTTACATATCACTGGCTCTGGGAGTCCTCTGCTGTCTGTCTACTACAGAAAAGATTGGTTCTTTCGCACCCTTTTCAGGTATCCTATTATTCTTTTTAAGTTGTGCTATTTTTGGGGGGATAGTTTTTATATTTCTTGCAGTCAGCTGAACAGTACTCATCCTTGCTCCATAGTCAATGCAGCCTACACCAATGACTAAAAGTTTAGCCCAGCAATGGCTTCATTTGAGAGGATAACAAAGAGGTCTCCTAAGAATAATATGAATAAAAAAAATATTTCTGCCCCACTGAGCAGACCATCACAGACTCTGAGGGCAGTGCACAGTTGCTATGTGGATTCATGGAGAAGCAAGAGAATTTATATTGTCTTGCGGGAATGAACCTCTAGTCTCCTAACATGTGCATAACACGTGCTTGCCCCTTTCCTATTCAATCCACTGTCTCTGTTTTTTGCCTGGAATGAATATTGAGTAGCAACTTGATTTGCATGTTTTGTTTCCTATTAAGCTAAAATAATAATAATAAAAAAATTGACTTATTTAGAGGGAGGAAAAATACAACTTCCTCACAGAGCAACTAAGTCTTGAATTAGTATTATCCTTTAAATATGTACCTGTGTTCTATAGTCAAGCACAGCCTCTACTACTGAGTTGCTTTATATGGCTTAACATTAGAGATATTGAGATAGTTGATAGCTGAACCCTTGCACTTCTAAGCTCATGAAGGACCACCCTGGAGCCAAGCTAACAGGGTAATTCAGAAATTGTTTCAAGATGAGGAGTAATTAAATTCACAGTGCCGGATAATGTAAGAGACAGAACTGAGCAATTATGCAGACAGAGCAAAAATAATTTTTCACACAGATGCAAAAAATTCACCTGAAGATACACAAAAAACATTAAGATCACACGGAAGACATATGTTTGAAATAGCATGGAGTTGTTGCATACCTTGCTGTGAAGGATTTTTTATGAGCTATATATTATGGGTATACTATGGCTTGCACATTTTAGGAAAAATCTGTCAACGATTTGTCTTGAGAGTGCGAAATTTTGCCCAAGCGCTGGCTTAATGCTTGGTTTCTGGAAAGCTGCTCCTAGCTTAACAATGCTGAGGATAAAACATGGACCAGACATTGCTTAGGCTGTTGTCCACAGTATTTCTCCTGGCTCCACTCTATCAGCATAAACATAACCATGTAACCATTCTCCTTCATAAAAGCAGTTATTTTTATTTATAGAGGCAGCAATGTGACAGGAATCAAACTGGAGTCTTTTCTAGCTGGAGGTCTGTGACTAGTGGAGTTCCCCAGGGGTCGGTGCTGGGACCGGTGCTGTATAATATTTTCATCAATGACCTGGATGAGGGAACTGAGTGCACCCTCAGCAAGTTTGCTGATGACACAAAACTGGGAGGAGTGGCTGACACACCAGAGGACTGTGCTGCCATTCAGCGAGACCTGGACAGGCTGGAGAGTTGGGCGGGGAGAAACTTGATGAAATTTAACAAGGGCAAGTGTAGAGTCTTGCATCTGGGGAAGAACAACCCCATGTACCAGTACAGGTTGGGGGTTGACCTGCTGGAAAGTAGTGAAGGGGAAAGGGACCTGGGGGTCCTGGTGGATAGGAGGATGACCATGAGCCAGCAATGTGCTCTTGTGGCCAAGAAGGCAAATGGCATCTTAGGGTGCATTAGAAAGGGAGTGGTTAGTAGGTCAAGAGAGGTTCTCCTCCCCCTCTACTCAGCCTTGGTGAGGCCGCATCTGGAATATTGCGTCCAGTTCTGGGCCCCTCTGTTCAAGAAGGACAGGGAATTGCTTGAAGGAGTCCAGCGCAGAGCCACAAAGATGATTAGGGGAGTGGAACATCTCCCTTATGAGGAGAGGCTGAGGGAGCTGGGTCTCTTTAGCTTGCAAAAGAGGAGACTGAGGGGTGACCTCATCAATGTTTACAAATATGTAAAGGGTAGGTGTCAGGATGATGGAGCTAGGCTTTTTTCAGTGATATCCAGTGATAGGACAAGGGGCAATGGGTGTAAACTGGAACATAGGAAGTTCCACGTTAACATCAGGAAGAACTTCTTTACTGTAAGAGTGACAGAGCACTGGAACAGGTTGCCCAGGGGGGTTGTGGAGTCTCCTACACTGGAGATATTCAAGGCCCGCCTGGACAAGTTCCTGTGTGATGTACTGTAGGTTACCCTGCTCTTGCAGGGGGTTGGACTAGATGATCTTTTTAGGTCCCTTCCAACCCTTGGGATTCTGTGATTCTGTCTTTTCCTTAATGACACTTTATATCTATCTTCCCATAGGGGTTATTCCTCCTCTAAGAGGTCTGCTGAATTCATATTATTAAATTTGTCCTCTCCCAAAAATGTCTCAGATAACCCTCTGTATCAATAGTATTTCCTACTTTTTACTTTTGCTACAGTTTTATGGGTGGCTTAAACTGAGCTGTGGTCAGCTTCTCCACAACTCTGTAGCTTCCCATCTTTTGTGCTCAGATCATGTGACACAGGCGGCAATGGCATCAGACACACCCCAGGTGACAACATGTGGCCTTCCCATAACTTTCAGATTGGGCACAGCCCTGGTGATATAGTCCAATAAATTTTGTTAAAGAAAGAAATAAATTAATCAAACTATGATCACAATCCTGCTACTTAAATATGTCTGTGTCTATAGCAGTGTGGTACAAGCCATAGGTTTTAGAAGGATTTTCATCTTCATTTCTGAGAAAACAGAGATACTTTCCTGTGCCAAGCACCAAACCCAGAATTAATCAGGCTTTCTTTCACAAACTGCAGTATAAATCTTGCATCAAACATGGCTGATTTTCTGTCTTACTTCAATGGTAGCGATTTCTGGAGATTTCAGTAGGAGTCTGCAGCGCACATCAAAACATACATGTCTGTATTCCCACAGCCTTGCTTAATTCCCATTCAGTGACTAGAAACATTCTGGTTGACTTAAATAGCTTTTTGATCCATATCAGTCTCCTTTGGAGCTGCCAAATTCTGCTGAATGAGAACTAACCCGTAAGAGTTATCACTGCATGCATCTATTTCCTTGCTTCGTGAAACTTTTTTCCCCTGCCAGCACCATTAACTTTTTGAAATGGTACTAAGAGCAATTTTGCTAAACATAAACCTTATTTTGTAACTCTCTCTACAGACATCCAATTCCAAAGACAAATTGTTTTTGATTAAAATGATGAGACGTTTTGTATCAGAAGGTCCATTACAGAAATACTATACATTCACAAATTCCTCAGTACCTTCTAGTTAACATTATTTTTCTTAATGCTGGGCTTTTTCACTTGCTTTTTTTAGCCCATCTATACCTATATATTCCTCTCAGACAGAACAAAACATTAGATTACTAAGAAGAATGACCACCTGCTTACTACTTCCATGTGCAAATACAGCATGAATTGGCCCAAACCAATCTGTACACTGTGCTGTGCCTTTGAAAGAAAATCTACTTCATAAAAATTGGACCTTTTATATTTTGAAGAACTGAAAGAAATCTATTATTACCACTTGTCTGTTACAAAGCATTACAATCAAGAAACAAAGAGGCAAGAAAATTAGTTTCTGTATTGAATACAGATCAGCCTTTGTGCTTAGTTTAGTCTGCTTTCTCTGAGCAGAAATTTGCCACATTTCAGGGCATTTTGTAGTCTGCCATGACATAGAAAACGACAGATAATTTTATTCTATCAGATGTTAGCAAAAGAAACAGTTCTAGAAGATTATCATTAATGTTGTAATCCCTAAACCAATCCCTCAGTTTTCAAACAATACATTAATCATATTTGGTAATGTGTTAATATTTTAATATCATAAATGTTATCTATTCAATATTATCTCCCATTCTAATAGCAAAATTTATGTCGATTACAGTCTTTCCTAAGGTCTTTGATGCTAGAATCCTTTAAATAACAAAAGGATTTTCAACCTGTGGCAGGGGGGTTGGAACAAGATCTTTAAGGTCCTTTCCAACTCTAACCGTTCTATGATACTATGAACACATTTTAATGAAAAGCCTTCAGAAAATTGCAGCATCCTATAACTGTTGATGATTTACTCTGTCTAGGCCAAGATAATGTCACATTTTCATCCCATTGGGTGCTATTGTTGGTTTTCATGCAGGATATTTTATCTCTTCCAAAGATGGATCATTCATGCAATGAAAACATGAACTATGTTACTAGTTCAGTCATGAAAAGCTTGCTATTTTTTTTTCCTTTTGTACATTATCTGTGAACCTGTAGTTTATTGCAAGTAAAATAATTTCTTTCTTAAATTCTTTTTCCTCTGAGGCAAACATGGTTAAATTGTGTCGTTTAGTACTAGTTCATAATTGCATTGCACTTGGAACCACAGGGCTGTGTTGACAAAATACTTGTAAATGAGAGGGAAGAGTTTTCCACTCTCCTACAAGCATGCAGATGCTTGATGTTCCACAAACATAAAAAGCAGCAACTCCAACTCAAATGGGAATAGTAGTAAATCTAGTAGATCCTGATAACCAGCCAAGTGAAGTTTTCCAAGTAGAAAAGTTGCTTATGAAATTTTACATTTTTTTATTTATCCTGTTTGAAGTGAATATTTTATTTTGAAGTAATATTTTTAGAATGTAAGAAAATTATTTTCAATTAGAAACAAGCAAAAAAAAATCTATTTTGTATTTTTAGGGTTTGGTTTTGCCTTTTGCCTTATTTTTCTTCATTTTACTGGGGAAAGAAAGAAAAATAACAGGGAGAAAAAAAAGCACTATCATGCAATCTGTTTATATTTAAAAAAAAAACCCCTGTTTTCTGGGTCAGCATAGCTGGAAGCCAAAAAGTGTGGAAAGTAGCTCTTTTCATGTTTTTCTCTTTGCCTTGCTCCCTTCAACACTCTTGTTTGATGGCAACTGGCTCATGGAAAAGAATTAAAGCAGGGAGGTGATATCCATAGTGTAAATATTTATAACATTGCCTGGAATCCCTTATCACAACATATTTAAATGGGAAATACCAAGAAACACATCAATACTCAACACTTATTGGCATTCCTGGGCAGAACATCTGCCTGAAACCTAAAGTATGTGTACCATCAAATAATAGCTGGTAGGAGCTGTCATAAGCTTCTTTGAAGTCATCTATATTCAAGCAAATGACTATGATAGTCTGCTAAATTATACTTATGTGCACTAAGCTGTACATAAAAAATACTATTGTTTTAAGTACAGAAGGCAGCAACAGGTAGAATTACTGTTGCATTATTTTGCATGTACAATATAATGGACACTTCATGAAAATTTGGTCCACTGATTGAGAAAGCTTAAACTTGGGCTCTGTTTTCACCTCACAATTCTACAAAAGTGTGATGTTAGATGCCAGATTTCACTTGTTTAGGTTATAAAATGTTAGACAAGAATAAGTTAAGGCAAAAAATAGGCTAGTTTTAGAGCTGTGAGATGTTTTTCAACATATAAAATTGTTTATTGCATACATATTATATACTGTAAAGCAGAGTTGCTTCTAGAGAATCTCCAGTTTCTGTCTCAATATACCAAAGTATGCTGAGGCATGCTTTTAGGGTAAAATGCATAGTGATGAACAATTGCAACCTGCAATACACAGATCAACGCATTCCAGCTAGGCTACCTCCTGCAAGTGCCAGAAAATGTGTATCAGTCCCCTGTGTCCTTCCAGAGCACAGAAGAGAAAGCCAAAGCCTTGTAGTCCATTAGGAATACAAATTCAATATATTCCTCCTAATTACTTTTTAATTTCCATCTCATCTATGTATAGTAGCTGAAGAAAGCAAAAGACTTCTATTCCTTATTCTGCCACTGCCTTGCTTATTTGACCTTAGTCATATTACAATTTCTCTATTCCTTAATTGATTCTTCTGCATCATGTGCATAATTAAAACTACTTTCCTTTTAGGTCTTAAGTGGACCTGAGCTTACCTTTAACAGTCTGGGAGAATTTTTTTAAAGAAGTTCAAATTAGTTTTTTTTTTTTTTATTTTATTTTTTTATTTTGTAGTATTATTTTACAGTCCTGAGCTCAACTAATTCACTAGATTGTGTAGTTTTATCTACTGGATACAAGTTACTTGGATATTTTCAATTCTAACATAATTTAGAATAAAGTTTCTTTTTAATACAAAAAATATTTTTGTCCTTTTGTTCAGCCAACAAAAAAAAGGACCACACAGTCTAAGGAAGAGTTTCTTTCTTTCTTGAGACTATGTAGAACCTTGCTCTGACTTCTGAAAAAAGGGCTTAATTCAGAAGATATAAGTAGGACTGCAGTATATAGGTCAATATATAAAATATATAAATGTAAGATATTTATATGAGGTAAGTAGGATTGCAGCATATAGATCAAAGTGTTCAGAATCATCCTGGAAAGTAAGACAAAGGAAATCAATGACCATTATAGGTGTAATTCATACAGAGAAATAATATTTTTTTTTCCCATAGAGTTGACCTTTATCAACAAATCTGTGGTGTTCCGTGTGATCATCTATAAATTAAGGAAATAGTGCTGTGGGAATTTTATTGTGCCTTATTGTTCAGTCTTACTCTAAATACAAACAGACAAAATATCCCCAATTGACTGTGATTTGAAAAGAAATAGGCAAGTACAAAGAGCAAGAAGACAAATATAATATGTAGGCACTAAATACAAATATAGAATATAGAAATTTAGGTAGATTCTGTGTGCTACACCAAATGGTAAGACAGATGAACGACTAGCACAGTTATTGTTACTTAGACTAAACACACTAAATTTCACTTTGAAATGCTGAGCCTGTCATTTCCCCTGTGGATAAATCATACCTTATTGTCAGTTCTGTGCTTGTGGCAGTGTAGAAGCAGCCTTCAAGGGAAAATATGATTTCAGATGTCCTGTATGTACAACAAAACATAAATCAAATCTTCTCTCTTGATTCTCTTGTTTTATCTTGTTGTGGGCCTCTGCAAAGCAGCGGTATCTCTTGTCAAGATAAGTCACCTCTGCCACTCAGCCTTCATCTTTGTGAAAACAGTCAGAGAATATCCAAGAATGAACTCCAGAAGACTGTTCTGAAGACAGGAATGCAATACTGGTGCTGTCTGTTCAAGTGCTTATTTATCAGCTGACAGAATATTTACTAAATATAAACAAAGTATGCTGTGTAATAAATGTGAAGTCAGGCACTGGTCAAAAATGAGAATTAATGCAAGGGATAATAACAGGTTCACAGGTATATGCTCTAAATTATGGTTGCCAGGAAACCTGAAACTATAAGAAAAACTGTTTGGAAATAGTAGGATATATATTTTCAGTAACTGTTGAAAAATCTGTGACAGGATATTGCTGAAAAGTAGCTTCTGAAGAATGGACACTGCTCACATAATTTAATGATATTCTCTGAACTATGCTGGAATGCCTATCAGGAATCATAGGCAATACCTTACACCTTCATCACTTGGCATTCGCAACAAAAGGAACACATTCTGAAAATGAGCTGCAAACTGAAAATACCTACTCAAGCCTGTTAGCAAAAAAAAAAAAAAAAAAGCCTCCAACAGATAAATTTACACAAATTTAATCTGATTTTTAAATAGTTACCCTCACCAATGAAAAGGTATTTAACCTACTTAAAATATATGTCAGTTGTCAAAGCAAATCAACATATTTCAAGGCACAGTATTAGTTTTTCTTGTCATAATGATAATATATTGTAGTTCCTTTAAGCTTCAGAGCATTGTATAAACCTGAACCTCATACAACAACCTTGTTAGATCTCCCAAACTGTCAAAGTGAAAAAGAGTTCCTCTATCTGTTGATACAGATAACTTATTATAATTACTGTTCTGTACCTCTGATTCTATCTTGTAGAAGTGAATGGAACAGTGCAAAACAGAGGCTTTGTTGCTATACTACAGATGGATTACTTTCAGCAATAGTGAGGTGACATAAAAATTCTGGGGGCTTAGTTTAAACATTGATTATTTAACAGTACAAGCCTTAAACTTGCATTTCTTAGGATTTCATGGTAAAACTCTGATCTCAGCTGCTTGAGCATTTTGAGAGTGATAAATATGATCTTGCTTACAAACGAAATGTTTGCTGCTGCTAGATTAGTACAACTGTAAGTTTGATCTGAAACAAGGGGGGCAGAAAATCACAAAATGGAATATAAAAACCTTTAGAATCAGTTTTAAGTAATGCTAAGTTTGATGGCTTTGTAACAGTAGCAATGGAAAATTACTAAAGTGCATGGTACATAGAAAAAAAAATAGAGTGCAGCTAGAGAACACACTGAGCATTCTTGTGCAAGATAAATTGTTATAGTTGACAGAGTTTTAAGAAAAACAGGCTAGAAGAACAGGACACAGGGATAAGGAGTATCTGGGAATGGCAGGTGTCCAGGATGGGCTACTGTTAAACTAACTGATAAGTAGGAGGATAGGAGGATTATTATGTCTCCTGTGCTAACGAACCAATTAAACTGGTATGAGCATCTACTGCGCGTGCTCCAAAGGCTGCCAGAAGTGATGAAGATTGTTGGAAGAAGTAAACGACCCTCAGAGACCACCACCACAATTCTGTACGCATGTGGGGAACTTTCTGGAAAATGACGTAATGTATGTATGCCCAGGGACTATATAAGGACGGCTTGTGGAGCAACAGGGTGAGACACACGTTAGGAGGAGCTATCCCCCGTGTCTCCCGGCGCCGCAGTAAAGAATACCTGCTTGTCAGCTTGAAAACTTTGTTGGCAAGTTTGTTCCTGGAGTTTTCTCCGAATCAAATCCATATAAAGTGCTGAAACTTTCTAGATTTACCTCGGATTAGGAGTCAAATTCCAAGTGAAACTTTTCTGTAACTGACACTCAAAACCCAATTAGGCAGCGCTGCTTGAAGGTGTGGTTTCTATTGACAGCACTACATCTAAATCTATCAGGTAAGTTATTTAATCTTTGCACGTATCATTTCCTCATTCTTTAGAAAAAGGATACTGCCACCTCCCATCCTGCTGAAAGGATTTCAGATTTGAGAATGAAAGATTCTATGTAGACAAAAGGCAATTGTTAATCATGGCTATCACAGAATCACAGAATCCCAAGGGTTGGAAGGGACCTAAAAAGATCATCTAGTCCAACCCCCCCGCAAGAGCAGGGTAACCTACAGTACATCACACAGGAACTTGTCCAGGCGGGCCTTGAGTATCTCCAGTGTAGGAGACTCCACAACCCCCCGGGCAACCTGTTCCAGTGCTCTGTCACTCTTACAGTAAAGAAGTTCTTCCTGATGTTAACGTGGAACTTCCTATGTTCCAGTTTACACCCATTGCCCCTTGTCCTATCACTGGATATCACTGAAAAAAGCCTAGCTCCATCATCCTGACACCTACCCTTTACATATTTGTAAACATTGATGAGGTCACCCCTCAGTCTCCTCTTCTCCAAGCTAAAGAGACCCAGCTCCCTCAGCCTCTCCTCATAAGGGAGATGTTCCACTCCCCTAATCATCCTTGTGGCTCTGCGCTGGACTCCTTCAAGCAATTCCCTGTCCTTCTTGAACAGAGGGGCCCAGAACTGGACGCAATATTCCAGATGCGGCCTCACCAAGGCTGAGTAGAGGGGGAGGAGAACCTCTCTTGACCTACTAACCACTCCCTTTCCAATGCACCCTAAGATGCCATTTGCCTTCTTGGCCACAAGAGCACATTGCTGGCTCATGGTCATCCTCCTATCCACCAGGACCCCCAGGTCCCTTTCCCCTTCGCTACTTTCCAGCAGGTCAACCCCCAACCTGTACTGGTACATGGGGTTGTTCTTCCCCAGATGCAAGACTCTACACTTGCCCTTGTTAAATTTCATCAAGTTTCTCCTCGCCCAACTCTCCAGCCTGTCCAGGTCTCGCTGAATGGCAGCACAGTCCTCTGGTGTGTCAGCCACTCCTCCCAGTTTTGTGTCATCAGCAAACTTGCTGAGGGTGCACTCAGTTCCCTCATCCAGGTCATTGATGAAAATATTAAACAGCAGTTTAAGAGTTTCATATGACTGAAGTGGAATATTGCCCTAACTGTGCTCCATTGTATCAGTGCATGTCCTTTAAAACTGTTATAAGATCTGTTACTGTGATAATTTGATATCTGTCTTGTGATGCAAGTTGAAAACATGAAGGAACTCATGTTGCAATGTGTACCATGGAAATAATTTCCTCAACACCCATATCTAAAGTAGCCTCATAGGATAGTGTCCTGGGTTCAGCAGTAGCAGTTATTTTTCTCCTTCTTGGTAGCTGGTGCAGTGCTGTGTTTTGATTTTTTGGCCTGGGGACAGTGCTGATAACGCCGATGTTTTCAGTTGCTGCTCAAATGTTTGGTCTGGCGAAGGACTTTCTGAGCCTCATGCTCTGCCAGGGAGGAGGGGAGGCTGGGAGGAAGCAGAGACAGGACACCTGACCCAAACTGACCAAAGAGGTATTCCATACCACAGCACGTCATGCCCAGGATGTATCTGAGAGTTACCCCGGAAGGGTTAGAGGACTGCAGGGTTGGACGAGGTATCGGTCGGTGCTCGGCTGGGGGGAATGGGGCAAGTTATTGGTCGGCTGGTGTTGAGGTGTTGTATTCTCTTCCCTTGTTATTTCCCGTATCGTTATTATCATTAATGGTAGCAGTAGTGATTTGTGTTATACCTTAGTTACTAAACTGTTCTTATCTCAACCCGTGGGAGTTGCATTCTTTTTGATTCTCCTCTCCATCCCTCCAGGAGCAGGGGGAGGGCAAGAAGTGGGGGGGAGTGAGTGAACAAGGTTTATGGTTGGGTTTAAACCATGACAGATAGCCTTTATCTGAAATCGCTATACCTGCAAGAATATATTCAAGCCTGGATCTAGACTAAACTGTTAAATATCCTTGGTGTCAGAAAGCAGGGGGAGTTCTGGCAAGAGTCAAATGAGAGGATGTTAAAAAAAACCCAAAACCCCCAAAACCAACCACCATCCTTGAGTGGTCCCTTGTTCATGTTTGGCTATTTCCTGAGTTCAGGTCCATGCAGTGCTTGTGGTGGACTCCTGAGGTTCTAAGGCAAAATTTTCTAAAACTTATTACTCTCCCTATCAACAAAGAAGACTGAAACTTAAAACCATTATTTCCCAGGAACATTTACAAGCCCATTTGAAAATTTGATGGGGAGCTTAGCTTGTAAATATTTTTTTTAGGTTTGTTATGCTGCAAAGGTTGTTGTTCCTGTATGGAGATTTGAGCCACACCACGTGCTTGTTATATCACTGCCGACTTGCACTGAAAGCAATTTGTTGCCTTTCTGGACAGTTACTCTCAGAACAAGCACATATTCCCTCTCTTCAACACAACAAAATTGGGTGTTCTACCAGAAAATTGGCATGCACCCCATCACAGTGTGACTGAGATGCTCTCAGGCATATCAACAGTTGCCTCCTAGACAAGAAATGATCCACAGTAACAGCAATATTATTACTGCCTTTCTCAAAATACTGGGTCACTAATTGGTAACTGTCAAATATGGTCAGCTGATGTATACCTTTTTTCTCAATGTCAGTAATAACATTTAAATCTCAGAATTCTATTTGTTCTGAAAAAAAAATGACTCTGAACAGAGACCATGTATATTATTGAGGGATCGTCATGGACTTCGCTGACCATGATTTTAAGTTTATTGGGAATTAAAATCCCTAAAGCCATGAAAACTGAAGAAGAAATGGCTTCTGAATAAAGTCACAAATCAGAACAGCATATAAAATAAGCTGATACATATATATATATAAAAAAAAAAAGAACTCCTGGCAGACAGACAGATATTCCATGCAAAGGAACAGCTACTTATTTTATTTTAGAAAATCTGATTTTATTTCCATCCCAAAGATATCACTGGTCTTAATAATATGTAAGAGAAAGCATCCAAAGAAGGGTTTGGATTTTCATAATATTTGTCCATATGAAGTGTGGGGGGAAAAAAAAAGAAGGTTAAATTTATTCTCTTTGGAAAAGGGAAGACTTTGGGGTGACCTACTTAGCTTCAGTGCCTCTGTTACTTGGCAACATATGAAATAAGATGGCAAACAGAATAAATGTGTTTAAGAGCCAGTGAAGACATTTTTATAGACAAAAGGGTTAAATGATATACTTACAAAGGAGAGAGGTGAGTTTAAAATAAATCTAAAGGACACAGTCTTACTGAGGCAGGTAGCCTTTTCCTGACCAGCAATCTTTTATGTTCTGATGATAGGTTTATTAACTGAAATAAAAGAGAAAGTTTTACATGTGCTGGATCCAGTAACTGTACAGTAAGTGAAATGAAAGATTTGAGAAAGAAAAACAGGAATTTTAGAAAGCATTTTTTCATTAATTCCTACATTTATTTTCAAAAGTAACTATGTGGTTTCCAGTGATCAGAGGAGGGGAGGGAGGCATCTTTAAGTGTATTAGGGCTGACAAGTCCTTTACTATATCCGACCCTTCCTGCTTCCCATCCCAGTTCTCTCGCTGATATCCAGAAACGTCATTATTATAATTGAAGGTTTGTGAGTACTACTGTTCAGTAACTGTTAATAGCACCTAGACATAGAACCAAATTTTGAGCCTTTAAAACTTCTGAAAATTGTGTCAAAAGTTTTCACATGCTGTGAGAAAAATTAGGGAAGATTGCAGTCATTAAATTACAACAACAAAAAAGAACTTTTAAGGTAGAAGAGCAGAGGTGACTGCTCCAATCCCACTTGACATCTGTCTTTTATATTTTGTTGTCTTTTGCAGTATTTAATTGTACTAATTGTCATCTGGGCTTAATTAGCAAAGCACCACTTTGGTGGACCAAATGAAGATCAACCTCAGTACATTTTATGAAAATAATTCTTTTAAAATATTTCCTGTGGGAGGCTCAAGGTGAGAAAAAGGACATAATTCTGGAGGCAGGACCTGGTAGTTACTATGACAATGCAATGAAAGGCTTTTCCTTCGTAGAGCAACCAGGAGGATGCTGCTCTTGGCAAGGTCAGAAGGGCTTTGGGGTACTTTCTGTGGGGATTTGTGGCAGAAGGAAACATTGGAGAGCAGATGGTGCAACTCAGAAAGTCATGGTTGTTGTATGCAATTTAGGCACCTCTGACAAGCATTTGGCTACTAGCCAATCTGCCTGATTTCCTCATACCTGCTTGGGAAATAGTTATCATTTGCCCCTCACTGGCAGAGCTACTGGGGAAGGCAGGAAATGTGAGGACAAGATCTGTGTAGATGAGATCGGCTCCTCATGAGGTCGGAAGGTGCAGGCACACACATGAGAACTACAAGGCTTGCATCTATGTTAAATCATCCTATGTATGTACATAAAGGTATATATATGCATGCCCATGCTTAGAACTGAAACAGCAGTATGTTTTGCGTTTCTCTGAATTAGAGAAAATTTCTTTTTATCTTCAATGAAGCTTCACCCATTTGCAGTCCTAAATAAATGTGACTAGCTTTCAACAAAATATGTTCTTGTATTGCAAATTCCTAGTAGAAGGAAAGAATTGAAACTACAATTCAATGAAAACAATCAGGGTTTAGGTGAAATCTGATCAAATTAAAAAGCCATTGGAAATTTAAATGTATCAGAAAGTTATGTTTAAAATTTGCAGTTATACGAATATTTTGTTAAGTTCCAACTCTTAGCAACAACTCCTTGAGGAGAAAAATTACCTTGGGAAAACTACTACCAGAGTATAATATTAAAAAAAAAATTGGATAGATGCTGCATTATAGATATGGGAGGAATAGAATACCTAGCAAAGCCACAGTTCTGGATTTCCGAAGGGCCAACTTTGGCCTCTTCAGTCAACTGCTAAGGGAAGTCTCATGGGAAAGTGTACTAGGCGGTAAAGGGGCTCAAGATAGTTGGTTAGCATTCAAGGACCGCTTCTTCCAAGCTCAGGATCGGAGCGTCCCAATGAGTAGGAAATCAAGTAAGGGATCAAGGAGACCGGCGTGGTTAAACAAGGAGCTGCTGGGCAAACTCAAGTGGAAAAGGAGAATCTATGGATTATGGAAGGAGGGGCTGGCCGCTTGGGAGGAATATAGGACAGTTGTTAGAGGATGTAGGGAGGCAATTAGGACAGCTAAGGCCTCCTTGGAACTCAATCTTGCTAGTCGGGTTAAAGACAATAGAAAGGGCTTCTTCAAATACATAGCAAATAAAACTAACACAAGAGGCAATATAGGCCCACTGCTGAACGAAGTGGGTGCCCTGGAGACAGAGGATATAAAGAAGGCAGAGGTGCTGAATGCCTTCTTTGCCTCTGTCTTTACTCCTGCAGACTCTCCCCGAGGGCCCCGGATTTCTATAGCCCCAGACGGAGTCAGGACAAAGGAGGAGTTTGCTTTGGTAGATGAGGATTGGGTTAGGGATCAGCTATGCAAACTGGACATCTGTAAATCGATGGGTCCGGATGGAATGCACCCACGGGTGCTGAGGGAGCTGGCGGAGGTCATTGCTAGGCCACTCTCCATCATCTTTGGTAAGTCGTGGGAAACGGGCGAGGTGCCTGAGGATTGGCGGATGGCAAAGGTCACACCAGTCTATAAGAAGGGCAAGAAGGAGGACCCGGGTAATTATAGACCGGTCAGCCTTACCTCCATCCCTGGAAAGGTGATGGAACAACTTATTCTTGACTCCATCACTAGGCATATCAAGGATGAGGGGGTCATTAAGAACAGCCAACATGGTTTTATGAGGGGGAAGTCATGTATGACCAACCTTATAGCCTTCTATGAGGAAGTGACTAGGTGGAGGGATGATGGTAGAGCGGTAGATGTAGTTTTTCTTGATTTCAGTAAGGCATTTGATACTGTCTCCCACAGCATCCTCATAGATAAGCTAAAGAAGTGTGGGCTTGACGATCAAGTAGTGAGGTGGATCGAGAACTGGTTGAAAGGAAGAAGGCAGAGAGTTGTGGTCAATGGCGCAGAATCTAGCTGGAGGTCTGTGACTAGTGGAGTTCCCCAGGGGTCGGTGCTGGGACCGGTGCTGTTTAATATTTTCATCAATGACCTGGATGAGGGAACTGAGTGCACCCTCAGCAAGTTTGCTGATGACACAAAACTGGGAGGAGTGGCTGACACACCAGAGGACTGTGCTGCCATTCAGCGAGACCTGGACAGGCTGGAGAGTTGGGCGGGGAGAAACTTGATGAAATTTAACAAGGGCAAGTGTAGAGTCTTGCATCTGGGGAAGAACAACCCCATGTACCAGTACAGGTTGGGGGTTGACCTGCTGGAAAGTAGCGAAGGGGAAAGGGACCTGGGGGTCCTGGTGGATAGGAGGATGACCATGAGCCAGCAATGTGCTCTTGTGGCCAAGAAAGCAAATGGCATCTTAGGGTGCATTGGAAAGGGAGTGGTTAGTAGGTCAAGAGAGGTTCTCCTCCCCCTCTACTCAGCCTTGGTGAGGCCGCATCTGGAATATTGCGTCCAGTTCTGGGCCCCTCTGTTCAAGAAGGACAGGGAATTGCTTGAAGGAGTCCAGCGCAGAGCCACAAAGATGATTAAGGGAGTGGAACATCTCCCTTATGAGGAGAGGCTGAGGGAGCTGGGTCTCTTTAGCTTGGAGAAGAGGAGACTGAGGGGTGACCTCATCAATGTTTACAAATATGTAAAGGGTAGGTGTCAGGATGATGGAGCTAGGCTTTTTTCAGTGATATCCAGTGATAGGACAAGGGGCAATGGGTGTAAACTGGAACATAGGAAGTTCCACGTTAACATCAGGAAGAACTTCTTTACTGTAAGAGTGACAGAGCACTGGAACAGGTTGCCCAGGGGGGTTGTGGAGTCTCCTACACTGGAGATATTCAAGGCCCGCCTGGACAAGTTCCTGTGTGATGTACTGTAGGTTACCCTGCTCTTGCGGGGGGGTTGGACTAGATGATCTTTTTAGGTCCCTTCCAACCCTTGGGATTCTGTGATTCTGTAATGCATGCAGAAAAATTAAATCATCAAATGCTATCCTTCATTCCCTTTTACCTCCAAACCATGTAAGATTGATGTGTGATTTTTTTTTTTTATTTTCTTTTTTTTACTGTTTATAGCAGATTGCTAATGAAGGAAATGAAGTGAGGAGAATGGAATACTCTGTTGTCCTCTTGCAAGGGGACAACTGGCAAATCATGACTGCTGCCTTTTAAATCAACAATCCAAAAGATGAGAAAAATAATGCAGCCTAACACTTTTGGAAAACAAACAAACAAACAAGCTAGCAAACAAGCAAACAGACCAAACACAACTAGGAGACACATTCTAATCTGTTATTTTAGCTTTGATTATTCAAAAGTCAGATTGCTCAAATTTGGACATATTGTTCCTCTCCCATTTCAAAACTCAAACAGAAACATATTTTGCTTACAATGAAGTGATATTGCCTGAATTTTTCAAAGGACCCTTGAGTCAGCTTGATAATAGGGAGTTCGCTTTATTCAGCAAATATAAGCAGAAAATACACATCCATAGGGAAGCATAATGCAACTCTCACTGGCTCAGACAGCAGTAATGTTTCTTTGCTAGATGCCCAAGCTTTTATTCCATGAGGGTCTTGCTCTAAGTTTCTCCATGGTAATAGGAGAGATTAGATACTCTGCTGAAGAAAATCATCATAGCTTCATGGATTTTAATGAAGGTAACATATGCTAGTTAAGAATCTGTAGGTGTTATGTTAGCAATAACCTGTGGTCCAAGAAAATATTTTTTCCATCAAGGTCCATTCAAATGGCTGTTAGTTTGCAATATGCTACATATGTGTTGTAAGTGTAAACTGAAGTTTGAGTGCCTTTTTCATTATAATTCAGGTCCATTTTTAACACATCATTTGTAATAAATAACTTCTGTTGTTGCAGGAGATATTGTGTTTGAGCATGATGGTATTTATGACAAAAAAGTAAAAAAAGACAAAATGCTGAGAAAGATCTTAAATCCCCTGAGGGGTGACCTTTTAGATCAGTATCAGGAAATTATGGCAAGAGTTGATACAGCTACCCTGAAAAATCTGGCGGACATGACTCATGCCATCTACCTACTAAAATATCCAAACTTACATGTCAAGCGCGTTCTATAATATGTTTAGGTGACATGTTTTCATTTTGAAACATTAGAAAGATATCTTCTAGTTCACAAGACTCATAGTTATGGGTAACATACATGGCCCTCCTCTCATGCCTTTATTGGCTACTAGGAATGACATATTCTTGTGCGCTTTAAGTTTCTCTGTACCTGTTTATGTATAGGTACATGCATATTGGAAAACAGCGATGACAACAATAAATATAACATATCCCATACAGGACAGAAAAACTTAAGGCTCAAGAAACATAACAGCTGTGAATATCAAAACTTTTTACAGTCCCATGCAGGTAAACAGAATCCAACAATGTTCAATGGGAAATAAAAAAGTAAATTGTCACCTGAAAGGATAAAGTTGAATCTTTAATCTCCCCATTTCTCTATATGGAAAATACAATGTGAACAATTCCTCTCAAATATGATGAAAAACCATTGTGAGAGTTTTCACAGAGGTTACACTTTTTCATCAGCAAGTTTCTTTTTATGGTTCCATCATCTTTATCCTATATGCATTGCTCCTTTACGTCTGTTGGGACATGGTATCAGGATCCGACTGGAGAAAACCCCAGTGTCAGACTTGTTTCATTTGTGATCGCAAGAGTGAAATTAAGACTCAAACGAGGTGAAGTACTGTAATCAGTCAGTTGGTTTATTATAAAAAGGCAATTACTAGAAAAAAAGGAAATTATTGTAAAAATAGTGATAGGACAGATCTGAAAAACGATGGAAATGAAGCAAGAATTCAGGGTGCAGAGAGAGAGATAGTCACCACTGTGCATCCAGTGGTGTCCCAGGGGTCCGTAGTCATCATCCTCATTTGTGGGAATGCTTCATGTTCCATAGTTGCTATGGGAGCAATGTCCCCAAGGGTCCATAACAGTCACTGGAAGTGGGTGTCCTCATGGAGGGTGCCCTTTGAAGGTGTCCTGATGGAGGTGTCCTTGTGGAGTTGTCCTCATAGGAGGTGTACTCATGGAGGTGTCCTTCATGGTGATTACTTTTTCACTCTTTTATTATGAACTGGGGGGAGTGCCTCTGTTCTTAATGTCACTTACTACACCTTCCTGGTGGACCAGTTTCACTGGCCTTGCAGCCAGCTCTTCAACTGCACATGTCTGCAGCAATTCTTGGGATAATGGGCAGCAATTCCTCACACCAGTCCTCAAGATAATGGACAGAGTTTTATCTCAGCTCCTTCCAGCAATCTCTGAAGCAATGGTCAGTGGAGTCCCAGTTCAGCTTTTCATACCAATCTTTAAGACAATGGACGGTGGAATCTGATTTCAGTTCAGTCTCTCACACATGGTCAGGAAAAGGACAAGGTCTACGTTTTATAAGCAGGGTTTCAAAAATCTTTGTATCCTGGGCTGAATCAAAAAGAGCATGACCACAAGTTAAAGGAGGTGATCCTGCCCCTCTACTCTGATCTCGTGAGAACACACTTGGAGCGCTGTGCGCAGTTCTGGTGTACTCAACATAAGAAGGACATGGAGCTGTTGGAGCAGGCCCAGAGGAGGGCCACAAGGATGACCATGAGGAGGGCTGGGGCACCTCCTGTATGAAGATGGGCTGAGAAAGTTGGGCTGTTCAGCCTGGAGAAGAGAAGGCTGCATGGAGACCTCATAGCAGCCTTCCAATATCTGAAGGGGCCTAGAAGGATGCCGGAGAGAGACTTTTTTTTTAGGGACTGTAGGGGGAGGATAAGAGGAAATGGGTTCAAACTTAAACAGGGGAAGTTCAGGTTAGATATAATGAAGAAGTTCTTTACTGTGAAGGTGGTGAGGCACTAGAATGGGTTGCTCAAAGAAGTGGTAAATGCTCCGTCCCTGGTGGTGTTCAAGGCCAGGTTGTACAGAGCCTGGGGGGATATGGTTTAGTGTGAGGTGTCCCTGCCTATGGCAGGGGGGTTGGAACTAGATGATCTTATGGTCCTTTCCAACCCTAACGATTATATGATTCTGATTCTATATTCTCAGCTCTTGCTATGCTGTCACAGAACCAAGAGTAAATAAATCACAAATGGCCAGAACCAGGCACACCCATCTTCCAAAAGGAACTTGGAGATGTATCCATGAATGATATTACTACAATTTTGCTATGGGTAGTGTCTGTCAGGTGTATGTCAGCACACTAAAAGCATTTGGCCAAGAAAGTACAATTCAAAATCAGATGATTTTTAGACCCCTATTTCTCTAGACTGTTTAAACCTCTGATGTTAAAAATAAATTTAAGAAGTTAACAGAAAAGAGATAGATAGTACTTAGGACAGAATTACTTCCATAAGCACTCATTGCTCTCCATCCATTCTCTAGTCCACAGAAAAGTATAAACCAGGGCCAAAAACAGGGTGTCAGAGAAAAATGTTGTTTGTAAAATCATTTCTACCACCCAGAGTAGCTCCCAGCACCTGCTCCACATAGACTCTGTGTGCTAGAAAAGTTTCATGATTTTACCATTGACCAAGATCTAAGTAGAATACGTGGCTGGATGAAAATGATGTGAAATGGATATTTCACCTGTTTGTCCCTCCACATCCTCAGCAATTCCCAGTAATTTTTGAGTATTCTTATAAATGTCCTGTGATGGAGATTTCCAGATCTTGATGTACTTCAGTGCTCCAATGTTCTTCTACTAGGAAGTGCGATCTACAACACACAGGCTGGAATTAAAGCCCACCCTTTTTTGTCATTCCTACTTACAAAGCAGGAGAGATATTTCATCCATCTTTGTACAGTTCCTTACATACTGAAGATTACTGTGCTGACCTTTCCTTTGGCCAGTTTTCCAAGTGCTCACTCCTTTGTTTTTTCCAGGTCTGTGACATTTCTATTTTATTTATGCACTTCTTCCACATCTGCATTGTACTCATTCAGATCAATAGCCATAATAAAAATTATTCATAGACAATTAATGCACATATTAAGTTAATTCAAAGAGACTGTGAACATGTTCAAGAACTGTGCTTTGCTATAGTTTGCTCAGTAACAGTTTATCAGTAATTCCAGCTCCTTAAGATTCAGTAGGTATGTGAGATACTATAGTTAGGTCATCAGCCTAAGAATCAGGGCATTGGTTTCTATCTCTACCATCAAAATTCCAGTATGTACATTATGTCAGAACTGCACTTTCACAAATATATGTCTAAATGTTTTCTACTCTCTTTTCAGAATTGGTTTTAGAGCTATAGCTGAAAATGTATAATTTTCCTATCCAAAATAGGAGATTATTTCATATACATGCTTGTCATTAGGAGGAAGCTATGTAATTACATGATCCACTGAGACTGACTGCGTCATCCTTAGTAGCTTTACTGGACTTCAGGCTTATGTTCCTGGAACCAAGTGCTCCAGAAATTTGTATCTACAATGTTAGTATGGCATAGTTTGAGTGTGAGGCTATCTTCCTCTGAGTTTCAGAGCTAGCTGGCTTGCTTCAGGTAGAGTATGGGTATATATTCACTGGAATATGTCATACAAATAATCAAGGAGTATGAACTGATAACACATCATAAAAAGTATTTATGACATTTGGACAGCTGAAACTGTTCCGAGTACTGCTGACTTAGATTAACATGCTCATTAAATCAGTAAAACCTGTGGCAGTCATCCCCTCCTTCTTTTTCCCCCATTACTAATTCATCCAGCAGAAGTCCTTGGCAGGTCAAAAGCCATCTCAACAGTGGGTGAATTAAAGAAAGAGGAGAGGTACCTATTTCAACCAAACTGCTTCATGTAGTCTAGATTAGGTAAACCTAATGTGGTGGTAATAGGCAAGATGAAACACTGCTTCTTTTCACATGTGGAGAGCTAGGACAAAGTGCAAATCTTCATGGACTTGCTTTACTGAGGAATTCCTGATACTTTCATTGTAACTGAATCCTTCATCTCTCTTTCCCTCAAGGACATTTGATCACTTCAGTAACTGCAGTATCCCATAAAAACATAGAGAATTCTTGCCTGAATTCCAGACAACGCTGATTCTTATCAGTATAGAAAAATCATATGAATTATTCTTCAATAAGCATGAGTATTTGTACTTAAAACATTCAGTGCCTATTTCAGAGTGAGGAAGGTGGAAAGGGGGAAGACTAAAAAAAAACATCCCAAAAGTCATGCAATCTACATCTGTTGTGTAAAGGAAAATAAAAATAAAATAAATTGTAAGACTACCTCACATGAAGACCCCACAAGCTTGTTTTTAGAATTGCAACTACAAAAACATGGGGGATTAAGTCCTGAAGCGAGCAGTCTCATGTAAACCAGCTTTTTTTTAAAAAAAAAAAAAAAAGATTTTAATACATCACTGTAAATCCAGTGTAATCTGCAGGAGAAAAGCAAAACAAAAAAGGTAATCTAATTTTACATTGAATATGTTTCTTCTGTGGTAAACTATCATTGCAGTTAATTGCAAACACTAAATGGAAGACAGGACTCTGTTTTGCAATTTGGACTACTGCATTAGCATTTATATTTGATTCAGTGTAAATGATTTTTCTTTTTCAGTATATCTTCACTTCGAAGCTTTACCCTAATGCTTTACCCATATTGCCAATGAATCAAGTTGTGAACTAAGTAGCAAAGTTAAACTGCAATAGCTCAAGAGGTTATATCCTATTGTAATCTCAAAACAATTGTTGATTGGAAGGTTGGGTAGCTTGTTTGCTTAATGAGGTTTTACTTCATTCTTGTTCAGGAAATTCTGGCCTACCTGGTTTACATTTACTGGGAAAATCCAGGTTTAAGTCTCCAATTCAAAGCAAACAATTGAAATCTCACTTTACCAGAAATATAAAACCTTTGGTAATTGCCTGAGCTAGTAACAGAGTCTTCTACTTAACCTTTCCTGTGAAAGAGGTTTCACATTTATAAGCTATTAATCATCGAAAGAGAGAAGTAGTAGTAACTAGTGGCACTTATGAGCAGACTTCTGTCTTCCTCATCTCCAGCTACACCCCTTTTTTTCTTCACACCTCCGACCTCTCTGGTGTAATGTATGACCAGTCTCCATGGGCATATATATGAAGACAAATATCAGGACTCATGAATAGCGGGGGTGCATCAAAATAGCTATAATAAGGGGCTGGGTGTCTTCTGATGTATATTTATAATGCTGACAGTGGTAGTATGTGCTACTTATCTCAAGAAAGAATAATTGACTCAGAAATAAAAAATCATAGAATCATAGAATACTTAGGGTTGGAAAGGACCTCAAGATCATCTAGTTCCAACCCCCTGCCATCAGCAGGGACACCTTATACTTAATCATGTCACCCAAGGCTCTATCCAACCTGGCCTTGAAAACCGCCAGGGATGGGGCATTCACAGCTTCCCTGGGCAACCCATTCCAGTGCCTCACCACCCTCACAGTAAAGAATTTCTTCCTTATATCCAATCTAAACTTACCCTGTTTAAGTTTGAACCCGTTACCCCTTGTCCTATCACTACAGTCCCTAATTAACAGTCCCTCCCCAGCGTCCCTATAGGCCCCCCTTCAGGTACTGGAAGGCTGCTATGAGGTCCCCACTCAGCCTTCTCTTCTCCAGGCTGAACAAGCCCAACTTTCTCAGCCTGTCTTCATACAGGAGGTGCTCCAGTCCCCTGATCATCCTCGTGGCCCTCCTCTGGACTTGTTCTGAAAATTCCATGTCCTTTTTATGTTGAGGACACCAGAACTGCACACAGTACTCCAGGAGAGGTCTCACAGGATCAGAGTAGAGGGGCAAGATCACCTCCTTCAACCTGCTGGTTACGCTCCTCCTGATGCAGCCCAGGATACGGTTGGCTTTCTGGACTGCAAGCACACACTGCCGGCTCATGTTCATTTTTTCATCGACCAACACCCCCAAGTCCTTCTCCACAGGGCTGCTCTGAATCTCTTCTTTGCCCAATGTGTAGCTGTACCTGGGATTGCTCTGACCCAGGCATAAGACCTTGCACTTGGCATGGCTGAACTTCATGAGGTTGGCATCAGCCCACCTCAGAAGAGTGTTGAGGTCCCTCTGGATGGCATTCCTTCCCTCCAGCATATCAACTGAACCACACAGCTTGGTGTCATCAACAAACTTGCTGAGAGCGCACTCAATCCCACTGTCCATGTCACCGACAAAGATGTTGGACAAGACCGGTCCCAACACCGATCCCTGAGTGACACCATTTGTTACTGGTTTCCAGCCGGACATTGATCCATTGACTACAACTCTTTGTGTGCAGCCATCCAGCCAGTTCTTTATCCACTGAGCGGTCTGCCTATCAAATTGGTGTCTCTCCAATTTAGAGATAAAGATGTTGTGTGGGACAGTGTCAAACGCTTTGCACAAGTCCAGGTAGATGACATCAACTGCTCTACCCCTGTCCATCAGTTCCGTAGCCCCATCATAGAAGGCCACCAAACTGGTCAGGCAGGATTTCCCCCTAGTGAAGCCATGCTGGCTGTCACCAAGCACCTTGTTGTTTTTCATGTGCCTTAGTATGCCTTCCAGGAGAATCTGCTCCAAGATATTCCCCGGCACAGAGATGAGAGTGACTGGTTTGTAACTGTATTTTCATAGTCATTTGCAGACTGGTCTTACTGAAAACTCAGAATCTGAATTCTCCTGATGGTTGGAATATGCAAAATCTGACTTCAGATTTTCATTTTCTTATTGTTTTGCATGCATCACCCATTTTAAGTTCCAGGTTTGGGTTCTGAATACATGTTTTTATGTGTAAAGTCAAAATTTCTCCCTTCAGCATACATATCAGTCCTTAGCAAATCCTGAAGCTCTAGGTTAAATGCAACCATGTAGAAGTTATCTTTGATTTTAAAGAATACTAGATGAGGAGGGTAAATAAACTCCCATTCCTCTCAGGTGCTGCTGAATCTAGATAGCCTTGGTAACAGCTATGTCTAATTATGTGTTACTGCCTACTCCAACAAGCTGCCCTCATAAATGCTTCTGGCACTAGCATTGTTATTAATTTGTACGTTAATTTTCCAGTGATGCTAAAAATTGTAGCCAGAATTTCCTTACAATATATTTCCTTGAGCAATATTCTAATTTTAGATTCTGTGACTTCATTAAACTTGCAGTTTACTGTAATTCTTTGTAAGTCTTGATCCAAAACCATGAAAGTCTATGCATACCTTCATTTTACACAAGCACTCATGCAAGAGTACTTTACACAAGCATTCATGCAAGAATTTTGCTATTTTTATTTGCGTACTGAAATGGTAATATATTTGATAGAAAGGTTTTGCAGCTGTTGGTACTATATCTTTCACTGATATTTATCCCAAATTGGAGATTCCTAATCAATTTTTTTCTGATTCTTAACATGTCAAAGATATTTGGATAAATATCTGATAACATCTAAACTGAAAAAAATAATAATTTTTAGAAGTCCAGTGCTACCAGCCTTAATATTCAATTCATAGAATCTTAGAATTATAGAATAGTTAGGGTTGAAATCCTTATTTTGAAGGTGCATCTGGAACTCAACTTTGTTTTCTAACTTTGACTTCTTTTCTTAATTAAAATCTAGGGTCTCATAAGGGCGTTTAGAAAGAAAATGAAAAACAGGTGAAAAAAATATAAACATTAATTTTAAGGCTGCTGTCATACATAAAATTTGTGGCTAAGTAGAAATTTTCATTGCTAATTTAGACTGACTTTGAAATGCTTTCTACTTCTTATGGAATACAAAACAAGGATTAATTTTTCAGTCTCAGATGTTTTCTATAGGGAGTTCTTTGATATTATAGGGCCAGGCACTGATAGATCTTTCTCTTCTCACACTTATTCTTCATATTCTTAGTGCAAAATTTTTATTTTTTCACTTAAAATGTCATTTCTCTATGTTAGTTGTCAGAATTTTACTATGAACATTGATTTTTGAAGGTTTATAAGTGATCTTAAAATCTATTTTAAATACAGGGTTGAAATATAACATATGGAATTTAATCACAGAAATATTTTCTTGTGAAATTTTGAAATATCTCTTTAGCCATTGAATTTAAAAGCCCATATCGTGACATCAAGTGTGCACAGTGTCAAGTACAGGTACATATTCCTGAGCAGGTATGTATTAGTACAATAAGACTTTCTCTGTGAAATTATTCAAGGTCTTTTTAACACTAATATGCAATACAAGCTTGGTTTCAATGTGATGTTAGAAAACCTGTTGCTGGCATCCAACTTTGAAAGCTCTGGCTTTTGAGTCCAGAATTTCTTCCTTCAATCACAAACGCTTTGAGAAAATACTACGGTGAACCAGCCATTTACCTCTGAAAATCTCCCCTTCACTAAAAAGAATATACATGGAAATCAGTCTCACATTCAGATCCAACCAATGGAAGGTTGACAGTCTAGGTAGCTTAAAAACTTTCACTTCCTCTGACAGTAACCTTCTCTGACAAATCTCATGAAAGGTGCCTTTTTGTTACATCCTGACCATGGCATTGTCTCCCCCACAGACACTGCTCTTCTGTTTTGTCTCCTATTTCAACTGTCAACACACCTAACTCTCTACAGAAAGAGAACTAACAGACTTAAGCAATCTCTCATCTTAAATTCACTTTTAAAAGTTTTGAGGATGTGTCTGTAATTAGAGAATTATGAAATCCTAACCAGAAAATAATAAGTGGCTGTGCATCACAGGAGTCTTATCTCAAATTTTACTCCGTATTCTTCCATAATAAAAGAAAACAAAAAAGGAGAAAAAGACCCCAGAAAAAATTATATTTGGAATAGCATGATGCTTTAATATGTGCTTGTCTTCATCATTTTGTCTGTCACATTTGGTTTTTTTTTTTATTATTTTTTAAGTGGTTTTTCCACCCCTATATCTGATTGTAGTGAGTATTTAGCAGTAAAGTGCAGTCAATCATGGATCAATGGCACCAGGCAACAGCTTAGTTTATTAAATATTACAAACTGTGAAGAAAAAATAGTTAATAAGTAATATCCTCCATATGATTGTTACAAAACAAACAATACTATACCAGAAGTGGTCAGAGAAAAATGGCCATTTTTCTGTAGATGAGGTAGTATCTTTTTTCATGTGGCACCTTTTTCTATCACTCAGTACAGACTACTGCTCAATATTGACAATGGGTTTCCATTTAGGAACTGAGATCTGCGGTCAAAGCTGTAATTACAGAAGTCACCTCCACAGAGCATCCTGCTGTAGATTTCTGATGGCAGGTGAGAAAAGGAGAGGAAATACTAAAATCCAAAAGAGTGAGTGGGAAATGGAAACAGAAGTCATAGTGGAAACCTGAATCTTCCCCAGTCTTCTTGTCCTATGGATTCCAAAGCAGTAGTTGGAGGGTTTATCAAGCCAAGAACAGAACAACAACACCAGCGTGACCAGCAGGTAGAAGGAGATGATCCTGCCCCTCTACTCTGATCCCGTGAGACCTCACTTGGAGTATTGTGTACAGTTCGGGTGTCATCAACATAAAAAGGACATGGAACTGGTGGAACAAATCCAGAGGAGGGCCACGAGGATGATCAGGGGACTGGAGCGCCTCCCACATGAAGATAGGCTGAGAAAGTTGGGCTTGTTCAGCCTGGAGAAGAAAGGCTGCGTGGAGACCTCATAGCAGCCTTCCAGTACCTGAAGGGGGCCTATAGGGATGCTGGGGAGGGACTCTTCATTAGGGACTGTAGTGATAGGACAAGGGGTAACGGGTTCAAACTTAAACAGGGTAAGTTTAGATAAGGAAGAAATTCTTTCCTGTTAGGGGTGAGGCACTGGAATGGGTTGCCCAGGGAAGTTGTGATTGCTCCATCCCTGGTGGTGTTCAAGGCCAGGTTGGACAAAGCCTTGAGCGGCATCGTTTAGTGTGAGGTGTCCCTTCCCATAGCAGGGGTGTTGGAACTGGATGATCTTAAGGTCCTTTCCAACTCTAACTATTCTATGATTCTATGATGTAACATCAGCTGTTCAACCCTGGCCTACTAAAATGCACTTAGGCAATAACAGAAAAAATTGCTCCAGTGTTAGAAGCCTAATTTAGACCAAGGATAAGCAAACTTCAGCCTGTTTTTCTATTGTGCATCATTTTCTTTTTTATTATTATAGAGGTACTGTGCCAACAGTAACTGTTTCCTCTGTTTGCATTTGAAAAAAACAAGAACTTAAGGCTTTTTTAATTTTGTTTTTTGCTCTTTACTTGTGTACGCATTTTTGCTTAATGCTCTGCCATTGCAAATGACCAAAAGGCTAGGCTGCAGAAGCATTCATAGGACTTTAGTCCATGGCTGCTTGCATTTTATATGTCTCATACATACCTCTTGTCTGCCAGCATTACAAGGATAAAATAAAAGAATAAATATGAAATACACAAATATCAGGACTTTTTAAATCACTGTCATCCCTGTATTCTTCTAGTAAGTTATAAATGAGCTGTGGAATAGTATAGTTTGCTGCTTGTTTCCTGGGAAGTATTCACCAGTCTCTATCTGCATCAGTTGTTAGGCTGGCAGGCAGAAAGAACACCAACAAAGTAATGGGAATCCTTTCTGCTGTTTATCCTGAGAATGTCCACAGTAAAAGAAAAGTGAGAAAACCTTACCATTTGACTTGCTTGGTCTCAGCAGGTTGCAATTACAGGCCACCTATCATTTTTCTGTACACAGAAATAAGGAGCACAACTGTCCTTAACATGAGAAGGACATGGAATTGTTGGAGCAGGTCCAGAGGAGGGCCACAAGGATGATCAGGGGACTGGAGCACCTCCCGTATGAAGATAGGCTGAGAAAGTTGGGGCTGTTCAGCCTGGGGAAGAGAAGGCTGCGTGGAGACCTCATAGCAGCCTTCCAGTATCTGAAGCGGGGCTATAGTGATACTGGGGGTGGACTCTTCATTAGGGACTGCAGTGGTAGGATAAGGGGTAACAGGTTGAAACTTACACAGGGGAAGTTTAGATTGGATATAAGGAGGAAATTCTTTCCTGTTAGGGTGGTGAGGCACTGGAATGGTTTGCCCAGGGAAGTAGTGAATGTTCCATGCCTGGTGGTGGTCAAGGACAGGTTGGACAAAGCCTTGGGCAACATTGTTCAGTGCGAGGTGTTCCTGCCCATGGCAGGGGGTTTGGAACTAGATGATCTTAAGGTCCTTTCCAACCCTAAGTATTCTATAATTCTATGATTCTATAAATGCAGTTAATATGAGCTTAGAAGCAGATGTTGCTTTTCCCAGCCAACACTGTTACACAGGCAATTCCAAGAGCTCTTTATTTTCATGCTAGGGCTGCATTCTTTACTAATCTGTGTTTATGATGGAAGCATGCATGCCAGGAAAATTAAGTATTATAAAGGTTAATTCATAACAAGAAGCACGAGCATCTTGCCTCTCAGTCAATGCCCACAAAAAGTAGCTTCTGATCCAGTCACTGGTGACTTATGTTGGGCTGAGTTTTCACTGTAGATCTTACTAAAGGAGCTAGAGGAGTCCTTCTCAGACATGAGTGTCTTGGATGCTACCACTTCTGAATAGATGAAGTCAAGCTTCAGACTCTGTACTGTGAATAACTGAATAAAGACACGGCTGTGAATTTTCTGGATTGCATCTCCCATATCCTGTTGCAGTAGTATATCCAAACTAAAATATACACAGTTTTAACCAAAACATTTAAGATTTTATTTTTCTGTCCCACACGACATCCTTCTCTCTAAATTGGAGAGATATCAATTTGATGGATGGACCACTCGGTGGATAAAGAACTGGCTGGCTGGCCACACACAAACAGTTGTGGTCAATGGCTCGATGTCTGTCTGCAGAGAGGTAATGAGTGGGGTCCCTCAGGGATCGGTTTTGGGACCGGTCTTGTTTAACATCTGCATCGCTGACATGGACAGTGGGATTGAGTGCGCCCTCAGCAAGTTTGCCGATGACACCAAGCTGTGTGGTCCGGTTGATATGCTGGAGGGAAGGGATGCCATCCAGAGGGACCTTCACACGCTTGTTAGGTGGGCTGATGCCAACCTTATGAAGTTCAACCACGACAAGTGCAAGGTCCTACACCTGGGTCGGAGCAATCCCAGGCATAGCTACAGGTTGGTCAAAGAAGAGATTCAGAGCAGCCCTGCAGAGAAGGACTTGGGGGTGCTGGTCGATGAGAAAATGAACATGAGCCGGCAGCGTGCGCTTGCAGCCCAGAAAGCCAACCATATCCTGGGCTGCATCAAAAGAAGCGTGACCAGCAGGCTGAAGGAGGTGATCCTGCCCCTCTACTCTGCTCTTGTGAGACCTCACCTGGAGTATTGTGTGCAGTTCTGGTGTCCTCAACATAAAAAGGACATGGAATTTTCAGAACAAGTCCAGAGGAGGGCCACGAGGATGATCAGGGGACTGGAGCACCTCCTGTATGAAGACAGGCTGAGAAAGTTGGGGCTGTTCAGCCTGGAAAAGAGAAGGCTGAGTGGGGACCTCATAGCAGCCTTCCAGTACCTGAAGGGGGGCCTATAGGGACGCTGGGGAGGGACTGTTAATTAGGGACTGTAGTGACAGGACAAGGGGTAACGGGTTAAAACTTAAACAGGGGAAGTTTAGATTGGATATAAGGAGGAAATTCTTTCCTGTTAGGGTGGTGAGGCACTGGAATGGGTTGCCCAGGGAGGCTGTGAGTACTTTATCCCTGGCAGTGTTCAAGGCCAGGTTGGATGAAGCCTTGTGTGGGATGGTTTAGTGTGAGGTGTCCCTGCCCATGGCAGGGGGGTTGGAACTAGATGATCTTGAGGTCCTTTCCAACCCTAACTATTCTATGATTCTGTGATTCTATGAAAAGAGATGAATTTTGCAAAAGAAAAGACAAACATTTTCAATAGCAACATTTTGATCAAAACTTCTATTCAGAGACACAAGCTTGTGATAAAACATTGCCTTATTCAATTGGCCTTTAAATATGTGAATGAAGGTATTCCATGTGTGTCTTGAGACAGGTAGTCTAAGGCTTATACGGAATTAATTTTCCTAACATGTTTTGAGCTTTTTTAATACTTCTTTCCCTTTTTATTAGAGGAAGAAAAAAAGTGTTAAAAATCTATTTTAAAAATAGTAAAGTAAGAAAGTCCTCAAATTGAAGGAAATTACAACAGTGAAGTGATCCATGCAATTATAACATTTTCTATATTCCACATGGCAATCTCTAATTACATGTTATTATTTCCACAGGACATAATGCCTCTGTGAGGGAACTGAACAAATGGAGACAAATTACATAATTATAGAATTCTTAATTTCAAATAAATTTTGGATAAAATGGCATACGTCTCATTATCAATATAAGAAAAAAACCAACAAAAAACCAACAGAATTAGACATCAGGCAGTTTCAGAAATCTCCTTTATGGAGAACACATATGTAACACATTTGATTTTTACATGTAATCGTTTTTCAAATGAGAGCACATTCTGCAGCTTTTGAGAACAAAATCAGTGTTTACATAAATGGCATAGATATTTATATAAGACTAGATCACCAACAGAGTAAAAATATATACAATCAAAATCCAGTCAGGTTGTGGTGCTCAGTAGACAGGTAGTGGGGGGAATAAAAGAAACAAACAAAAAAGATAAATACCATTAACAATGGAATTCTTCTCCCTGAGCTGCAATACATAATAATCTTTGCATATTTTCAACACTGCGGAAATTAAAAGTCCAATATCCCTCCCTTAATGAATTTATTTGTGTGAATAATAAAGGTGTAACTAAATTATCTACTTCAGAATCTTCTACAAAATACAATTATTTAAAAATAACAGTGACTTTGTCAATAGAATTATCTTTGTTAAACTTTCCTGCATGAAAATATTTAGCTATCTAGGCTCTTCCTGCATATCCCACCTCTGCTATGACCACTTGCCATCATTTAGAGTTTTATTGCAAGAAAATGATGTAAAGCAGAAGAAGAAACACTGCTGTCATGATCCACTAAAAAAGAGCTCCACTTCCCGAAGAGGTAGTAAACTGTGAGTGGAAATAATAGCCTCTTAATGTGTTATTGTTGAGACACTGCAACACCAAGGCATGCTACTGAAGATGTTGGAAAAACAGAAAAAAAAAGCAGATATGTAACCCATACATGCCCTCTCTGAGAATAACCCTATGGAAGAAACCACCTCTTGCACGCCAGGCACAAATCATAAGTGTCAGGCCAAGACAACTGTAGGTCCATAATATCCCCAGTAACAGGGTTGCAGGAATGAACTCCTGGGCCTTCACAGCACCTACTGGAGATGGCTCTATTCACCGTGCAGAGAGCAAGGTTGCAGACAGGGAGGCAGTTTTGGCTTGCTCCCTCTCCAAAGCTTGCAAGACTCAGTATGTACATGTCCTAGGTGGACTTGCGTGCAGCGGTACAGGCTGGACTGAACTGCAGTGCAGTGTGGGAGAAGTCCAGCAGCAAGCTGCAAGGCATGCATGCGGAAAAATGACAGATCAGAGGCAGAGCAGGCTGCACTTGTGCTCTGCAGAGTGCTGTTTCAGAACTGTGTAAATATAGTCCTAGTAGACCTTGTCTTATGTATGTACCAGGTCACAGTTCCAATTTTCTTTCTCTCTTACCCATGAGCCATTAACCCTCTTTCTTAATTTCTCCATCCTCCTACTTGTCTTTGTTCTGAAATAATCTTCCTCTTTCTGATGTTTCCCTTTCTTAGTATATAAATATAACTGCGCAGAAGTAAAGCAGCAAAACAGCTGCTTTACACTATTACAGTTATTTCATGTTTCAGGTTAATTTGACTGGTAAATTTATTGGAAATCAATACAATGTATTGGAAGTGAAACACCTCAGCAACGTGGCAAGCCAGGGAAAATAGCCTTCTTGGTAACGAAAAGGTAACTGTGCAGGGTGTACTGTAATTGATCACATAGGTATCTTACAGAATATATTTATTCTATTCTACTGTCTACAAGCTTTTTTTTTTTTTTTTTCAGACTGGGGGCCACAGAAAGCATTGGAAATGCATTGCTATGCACACTTACAAATTTCATTAACCAGGTTTTGTAAAAAAGAAGATTCTATTATCAAAGATTATGCAGAGTTTATTTCATCCCCTTCTTCAGTCTCTTTTTCTTTATACAATAACTCACAATTAATGCATGTAACTTCTTTATTAATGCAGCTTGTCTGATCTACCCTCACCTAGGCTGTCAAAACTTGCTTAGGTCTACTCGGCAAATGTAAATAAAAATAAAACTTTGAATAAAAATTGCTGTAGTACATCCCTATGGCCATAGACATGAAGATCTTTGTTTTCTGTAACCTTTTCTATTCACTCTTGTCAGATTTCGATTTTCCTTCAGTATACTGCAACCTTGTTCCTCCTTCTGACCAACCTTCTCCTACAATCCCTTCTTGTTTTGAGACATCATCCATGGGTCACCCCTCATGCCAGATAGAAGGATTAGCATTTCTTTAATCCTATTAAATTTTGTATCAATAGGTTATTTTTCACAGAGGTGTATTTTGTTAAATCCTTTCCTGAGCAGTGTTTAAAGTCATTCCTTGGCTGTTAACATACTGTGTTGCCTGGTGGGTGGGCACTCTCCTCAGAAGTGAGAGAAAACTGATCAGCTAAATATACTTTCAGGTTGATTTCCAACAGTCATGGCAAACAAAGTCTCTGACCTTCCAGAAACGTACCGCCTGCATCCAACTGTAGAAACCAGTCTTTTTTAAGGAAGCCATTCAGCTTTTAAATACCAATCTCTGCTCAGCTCAGCCAATAATTTGGCAACTCAGGCAGTGGGAAGGTTAAAGAGGAGTGTAGAGAGTTTGTTTCCTCTCAGGCAGAGGAGAAAACTTCACTCACTATGTCATATCCTATGTGACTGCTTTAATCAGGCCATGGAAAGAGTCCTCCTCTTCCTGAAATTTTGCAAACTTTGTTTCATTGGCCTTTATCATAAGTGGTCAACTTTCTTGTTTAAACATTAAAAAAAAATGTTACTTGCCTAAAATAAACTCATGGGTTTCCATATGTCATTAAAATTAAATATTTTTATGTGATTTAAATTTATATTTTTGATATAATGACATGACTACAAGTAAAATATTCACCAGTCCTTCCTACAGTATTTCTTATGCCCATATAGCAGTTCTCACAGTACCTAAATAGCTTGCAGTACCTATACACAAGTACCACCTTTTCACATGCAACTTTATTATGTACCTATGAACTCATTGCAGATCTTAAATCTGGAGCACGTGGGCGTTATTACCCTTTTCAATAATTCTTTATTATTATTTCATTCCAGATGAAATGCAGCTAGTTTCTTTCTCAAACGTGAAAACAACCTGCAGCCATTATATATTTTTTTTTGACATCCGGTCTAATCTGACATATGACTGAGATGTTCAGACCAGAGAGTTTTGCTTGGCTTGTATTACAACTAAGATATTCAATATCCTGGAGTTTTGTTTGTTTCTTGAGACCATTTTATTAGACAGCAAAGATAATGACTGTAAAACAAAACAGATATCAGTCATAAGAACTTTTTTTTGCACTTCTTTATCAGTACAGTAAACATAATTATAAATCCATTTATTTTTCCACACTCCTGTTAATATGTGACAAGATATGATGATAGGATGCATTCTAAAATTAGACTTGTAATTTAGAAATAAGATGCTCCACTCTTAACTCCAATTAAGCACACGAAAGTATTCAATAATATCTGTCAACCTGTTGTAAGTGTAATGCAGAGTGTGAGTAAAAAGAGAGAGAGAAAGGAATAACTAAAGCCCCTCTTTCACAGACAAATATATGGTTTATATGAGATGAGGGAACAGTTTGCCATTGACACGAAAATGAAGTACTATCAGTTTCTAAAGATTAAAGAAATGATGGAGGAATATGAAATATCAAATTGTGAAAAGACTCTTTCAGCAGGTTTGGGGCCAGGATTTATAGTCAATTTTGTGTGTCCCCTTTGTTTCTTAGTTTTCTATTCTCTTTCTGACTCAGACCGCCTCTCTTTGTGGCTCAGGACATTAATCATTATCCTTCTAAACCAAAGATTTTAGCTAGAGCTGCACAAAACTTTTCTAATGAAACTGAAGAAATTCAGACTAACCTGTTCTGGGCTTTTACTCCTGCAAAAAATGGAAAGAGAAACTCAAAAGTAAGAGAAAAAGACTACCAAAAGGAAAGTGAGTTGTATGCTTCATTTCTGAGTTTAATAAAGAATTCCAAGGGTTCAGATTTGTGGTCATTTAGCAAATTATTTCTGATATTACTTTTTAATACTGTTTGTTACCACTTTCTATTGGAAATTACTGCCCTTAGGGCAACAGAGAGCAAAACCTGGAACACTGGAGCATGTCCTTTCCAATCAGTGTGCAGTCAACCAATTTGACCTGTAGCCACAAATAAACCACCATATGAACCAGCAGAAAGGAAGTTGTCTTACCCTGCAGTTGTGTGGTCGTAACCTCCCATCTTTAGGCAGTGTAATCTTGACATCTCTGGAAAAAGACATTTGCTTATGTCTTCATTCACACAAATTTCGTAACAGCTAATGTGGAAAAACATGATCCTGTGCTAAGCCTGCTAATGTGCAGATATTGCAATCATACTGCAAGAAGCCAAATTTCAGAAGCAAAAACCCTAAACAGTCATAATTGTTCTATGATAAAATGAGGAACAGCTCTGCTGGAAACAGTGACCAAATGAAAAGTGACAGGCTTTGGCAGAGCTTTGGCTTTTTGCAGCTGGTCACATTGTTCTAAGTCAAAACCATGTTCTTGGAAATTATCTGACATTACAATTACAATGAAGTTTTCATGGTCAACATTGTAAAACATAATTGGAGTGTAAGCTTCACCACTCTACATTTGTATTGTAGAGGAACATTATGAAGGCAAAAGATCATTCCAATTCAGATTATACTGATAATCTTTTAAATAGAATAGTTCACGTGGCATATAAACTCACAGATATGAGAAGAATTTTGCATTTTTTTTAAGTTTACATTTCCTCCAATAGAACAAATACCGTTGGTAGTAAGTGATCAGCGAACTTCAGAAAAAATACTACGGAATTTAAATGTAATAAAGCTGTTGTCCTGTCAGGTATGAGAAAATGGCTGATAGATTCAGCTGTTCTATATGGTGGAACTTGTGGAGTTAGCTGGCTGACCTGGTCTCACTTGTCACAAAGGCCATCTCAAAAGAACCCTCCCCTTTCCATCCCCCATCATTGCCAACAAACACCGGGACATCCACACCCAATACAAGTCAATAGAGACAAACAGAAACAGACAGGTTTTAAGGTGAAGTTCATCAAACATACTCATTAACAAGTCTGTAGTCACGTGAGATGAACTGCATTGAAGAGGAACATATTTCTCTTCTCTGCCTTTATAGGGAGAATAGAGTATTTGATCAAATGCAGATTTTCATGCAGTGATTGTCTAAAACTGGGTGAAGAGAATGCTGTCAAATAAGGTCAAAATAAACATCTCCGTACAAACATTCTACAAGATGAAAATCAATCAACCAAAATCACATTCCTGAGAGTTGATGATAATACTTGCAAACATTATTTGGAAAAAAAGAAACCCACAATAATTGATACTCACAGTTGACTATGTTCCAAGAAAAAGATTAAAGTGGCTTAATTTTGATTTCTTTTTTTATGGTAGTATCTCATTCTGATAATAATTTATTTATGTTAAGGTTTACGGTGCATTTTAATATTTTATTTCTAGTAATATTCTGACAATGAAAACACACTGTGTTAAGACACATAATCTTATTATTTCAAATAATTTACTGATGAAAATTCCCACTTCAAGGGAAATTTGAGAAAAGTTAGTACTCTATTCTGACATACCCTGACACCTCTGCAAAGCAGGCATACTGAGATACCTTAAGATACAAATTATAACATTTGAAAAGCAGAAGTCTGAATTAAAAACAGCAAGTGTTTGACAGGTCTGAAAACTCATTTACTCTTGCTCCCAAGTGTACTTAGGCACATTCTCTATTTATTAATCTCTACATGAGAACATATTTGAATGTATATAAAAATTTCTTTACTAGAAAAATAGATATTATATCACACATAATCTATGCATTACTGTTTTTCAAACAATATTTGAAATGTTGCATGCAAATTGCTTCTGCTATTCAATTTCCCATTCCTCTTTTATGTTACTGTTTATTAATGTCTGTTAATAGAACCAGCATTTCCACATGCAATAGTTCGACTGAAACATCACCTGATGTCAGCCAAACTGAACTACACAGTGGACAAATCTTAAATATATAAATGAATACCTTGCTGTAAATAATGAGTTTTAATGATTATTCTAATAAAGCAAATTGACTTACTTTATTTGAAGTCTAAACCAATTATAAAGTTTGAGGGAAACTAATATGCCTTAAGGAAAACAAACAGAAATGGGGAATAATCAATTTGAACAATCTATCTTCAGAAACACTTTCAGTTATGTCTTTGTGTAATTCTAGCGTTTAAAAGCTCCCTTGTTGACATTCTGACAGCAGTCCTTAACCCATATCCTGGGAATAAGATAATGTTCCTCAGCAGTCATACGCACACTTTCTCAGAAATACCAGCCTCTGTTCACTTTCCAGGCTGATCTAGCATTAAGTAAATTTGATGTCAGGTATGTCAAAGTGTTCTGCTATAACTGCAAGTGACATTGTGATTTAAGTCCAAAGGGTAAGGGGGAAAAGGAAGGAAGGAAGGAAGGAAGGAAGGAAGGAAGGAAGGAAGGAAGGAAAAAAGAAAAAGAAAGAAAGAAAGAAAGAAAGAAAGAAAGAAAGAAAGAAGGAAAGAAAGAAAGAAAGAAAGAAAGAAAGAAAGAAAGAAAGAAAGAAAGAAAGAAAGAAAGAAAGAAAGAAAGAAAGAAAGAAAGAAAGATCTCAGCAAAAGATTTGACAAAACAGCAAGAATTTTAATATTTTCCTCTGTAAATCACTTCACATTTCATATTATTCCAAAGACACTGATTTGAAGTAATCTCAAAGTATAGACATGATAGTTGTAATACTGGGATAAAAGTCGTAAGACAAGATTAAGAGCTTTAGTGTTTATGTGGGCAGTGCTGAGCTTCAAGTGGAAGTCAGTATGGCACTATTAGCCTCACTTCCATCTCATATTTCTTGGAAGAGAAAAGGGAAAAGGGAGACACTGGAGGCTCACCAAAGCATTTAGCTTTACTTAAACAAAACTCTTTAATAGATATGCTCAAGAATGAATGATACTTTCTTCTTTTTCTTTTTCCTTTTTTTAAGTTCTAAAGATTTTGCAAAGCATGTCTAATACCTAGATGTGTAAAATATGAAAATATGGGTCCCTCAATTTCTCTCTTTTTCATGGTTTGTGCTTCTTTATTTCTCTGTTCAACTTCAGACACCCAAAGACTTTCCTTAAGCAAAAGTAAGGCTTATAAATTGCAGGCTGGTGTTCCAACTGTAAGTAGTGTCACTTTAGAGGATAAAAACATGTTTGCTGTAATCTTAACTCTGTCCACCCTCTCCCTGCTGTTAACCCCCTTTTTCTTACATGCCCATATTGCTGATGCATTTATTGTTTTCCACATGCATACCTCTGCAGAGCAGATAGTGTTCACATTTTGTGTCTGCTTCAGTGTTACAACAGTTCTTATCCTTTTAAAAATAATATTAAGGATTAATTATATGTCATTGAAAATGAAATAATCTGATAAAATAATTGTCAATAAACTCTTCAGCCCAAAATTATTAACTATAGAATATGAAAACCTGACTGACCAATTTGATGGCCTTCTATGATGGGGCTACAGAACTGATGGACAAGGGTAAAGCAGTTGATGTCATCTACCTGGACTTGTGCAAAGCGTTTGACACTGTCCCACACAACATCCTTCTCTCTAAATTGGAGAGATATCAATTTGATGGATGGACCACTCGGTGGATAAAGAACTGGCTGGGTGGCCACACACAAAGCATTGTGGTCAATGGCTCGATGTCCAGCTGGAGACCAGTAACGAGTGGTGTCCCTCAGGGATCGGTGTTGGGACCAGTGTTGTTCAACATCTTCATCGCTGACATGGACAGTGGGATTGAGTGCGCCCACAGCAAGTTTGCCGATGACACCAAGCTGTGTGGTCTGGTTGATATGCTGGAGGGAAGGGATGCCATCCAGAGGGACCTTGACACGCTTGTAAGGTGGGCTGATGCCAACCTTATGAAGTTCAACCATGACAAGTGCAAGGTCCTACACCTGGGTCGGAGCAATCCCAGGCACAGCTACAGATTGGGCAAAGAAGAGATTCAGAGCAGCCCTGCAGAGAAGGACTTGGGGGTGCTGGTCGATGAGAAAATTAATATGAGCCGGCAGCGTGCGCTTGCAGCCCAGAAAGCCAACCATATCCTGGGCTGCATCAAAAGAAGCGTGACCACCAGGTCGAAGGAGGTGATCCTGCCCCTCTACTCTGCTCTTGTGAGACCTCACCTGGAGTATTGTGTGCAGTTCTGGTGTCCTCAACATAAAAAGGACATGGAATTTTCAGAACAAGTCCAGAGGAGGGCCACGAGGATGATCAGGGGACTGGAGCACCTCCTGTATGAAGACAGGCTGAGGAAGTTGGGGCTGTTCAGCCTGGAGAAGAGAAGGCTGTGTGGAGACCTCATAGCAGCCTTCCAGTACCTGAAGGGGGCCTATAGGGATGCTGGGGAGGGTCTCTTCATCAGGGACTGTAGTGATAGGACAAGGGGTATTGGGTTAAAACTTAAGCAGGGGAAGTTTAGATTGGATATAAGGAGGAAATTCTTTCCTGTTAGGGTGGTGAGGCACTGGAATGGGTTGCCCAGGGAGGCTGTGAGTGCTCCATCCCTGGTGGTGTTCAAGGCCAGGTTGGATGAAGCTTTGAGTGGGATGGTTTGGTGTGAGGTGTCCCTGCCTATGGCGGGGGGGTTGGAACTAGATGATCTTGAAGTCCTTTCCGACCCTGGCTATTCTATGATTCTATGATTCTATGTAAATAATAGTCTACGTGGTTAAAAATATTAATTAATACTCGCTGTTACAGTATTGTAATACAAAAAAAAAAAAAAGATGCTATTCATACTCATTTAAATATGAGAAGCTTGGCAAAACCAAATTATTTCATTAATAGTGTTAACAGCAGTTCCTAATAATTTGTTGAATACACAAATGCACCATTCCTTTTTACTTTCATAGCCTGCCAATTTTCAACAAAACCTTGCTTATTTCATCCTCTCACTTCTGTGCACATTTTTTTTTTAATAACTGAACAGATTTTGTATAGTTAATCAAAATACCCGTTGATAGGAGTGGAAAAAAATCTGCTTCATTTAGGTAACAAACAGATATCTCTGTGATGTGTGGTTTTACGCTCACTCTCTACATGAAAGTGCCTGACCTGACAAACATTGTGCACAGTGTTTCACTTCCCTCAACACACCTAATCTCTGCATCAGTTTGATGAGATTTCTCTTAGGTACAAGTGCCATGCAAAAGAATCACTTCTTTCAGTCAAACAGCTATTAGGTAAACTAAATGTTCCCTCTTTTTTTGTATTTCAGATACGTCTAATTACAGTATTATATCACTTGTAACAAGTTAACTTATTTTTATTTGGTTAAATCTTCATGGTAATGAATTTGCTTGTAAGCAGATGGCAAATAATCATGACAATGATTATAGAAACACCTTCAGTTTAATATTTGACATGAACAGTATAGTTAAACAGTTCCTGCTGCAGGTAAGTGATGCTTTATACAAACACAGACTTACATGCCAAACACTCTTGTTTGCTTGCTGATGCATGAGCATAACTGCCTACTTGCATTTTCCTGTGTGGTATTTTGTTTAGTGCCAGGATTCCTCTCTGTGGGCCTTCTCATTAAGTCTTTTCTTAAGGAAGATTTCCTCCTCATGTGTGGCTCTGGAGTGCTATGAAGATCTTGACAGAAGTACTCCTATGCCTTTTGGTCAGATGAATTATGCTGCAGTACACTTCAGTTTAGTAAAACTTCCATCTAACTGCCGGCATATAAGTAGTTTCTTAGGGACCTGCAGCATAAAGAATACCAATTTTCACCCTTTATTAAGAGTATATCTAAGAGCATCGTGCATCAGTCGAAGTTGGTTATATCATATCAGAAACATAAAGAGTCTTAAATTAATGGGATTTTTTCCCCCAAATGGTTCCATGTATAAATTGCTAAAGTTCATGAAAAAAAGCTTTTATTTAAATAAAATTTAATGGTATGTGAAGTTAAGGATCTAATCGTTCAAGCATACAGGACCAGAAATGGAACCTGAGAGGAAAAAAGTTTGCAATGAAATAAAAAGCAAGAGAACTAACACTAGGGAATGAGAGAAATAAGAGATAGAGCAACAAATGCACCTTCATGAAACTAGTCCATAGGCAGTGGTTGAAATCAGAGAATAAAGAAAAATAGTGATATATATATAAAGAGAAACAATAACTTCATAAGAAGACACACAAAAATATCATTTTCCTGATTACTATCACTTTTTAATAATATGCAAATAAGTCAGAATAAGAAGATAATCTATGAAAAAGTGTGAGAGTTTGAGGAAACTGAGATCTCATGAAGAGTGGAACTCCTAGAATTTTTATATGGGAAAGAAAAGACCAGAATCTTCCAAACTTTTTTTGTCACTGACTTGAAACTCAGAAGTCAGAGATATAACTGTAGTATTTTGACATCGGAGATCAGAAGGTGATCCAAAGACCCATGGTGACAGAGGAGACTGATGAAACATGGGGGCTTAAACTTAGAACTATCAGGATGTGTCAAGTTATCAAAAATAACTCTAGACAGAAAGCTGAGAAGGTAAATCAGAGGTAGATATAGGAAAGATGCTGATCAGTGAGAGAAGAAACCATCAACCTGTAAATACTTAGAGGAGACTTCAGGAAAAACTGCAAGAGAATGCAGAGAAAAGACATGAAAAGAAAGTGCGTGAACTGTGGCAACTCACATAGACCCAGGCAAAGACCAAAGTCTGGAAACATCAACATCCACAAGACATAAAAACATTTTTACAATGACCTGCAATCAAGAAAAGTACAAGCAAAACAGTGGAGCTGCACAAATAGCAAAAGTGAAATTTTACACAGGTACAATATCTAAAAAACAGAAAATAGTAAATGGACAGTTTCACAAGTCGGTAGTGAAGGTCTAATGAATTATAACAACTCTTGTGCTTAGCCATCACTGTACATGAAAATGTTTGAAAAGAGAAGGAATGCATAACACCAAAAGTAAGTTATCAATGGGAGAACAAACATTTACTTAGGAATATTAACTTATTAAAATGGATAAATATGATAGTTAGGTTTATTTAGGTTCATTATAGTTGTAAAAAGAAAACAAACGCAACACTAAAACTGCATTTAAAATGCACTAGGACTTTATAAGTTGCTATAAAAAAAGAAATGCACATAGAGATGCAAATTAGTAATTTCTAATTAAAAATTAAAAATGCTAAATGTGTGGAACCTCAAGAAATTTTGTAGACAGGAAAATAATCCATGATGGTTCACCAGAATGTTTTGGGTCACCATTTTAAACAACTATCTTTAAATTAAAATATTCACATTTAATGATCAAGGCCATATTGCTCCAAAATTGTATTACATCAAAAATAATATTCTTACATTTAAAATTATGTACATATATGAAAAAATTACAAGATAAGGCCTACTGTCCAGTATTATTCTTCTAAAGTGGGCTTTCTAATTTCCTTTTATGCAAAAGTCTACTGTGTAACTAACATATGCAAAATATAAATTACACCACAAATTGCAAACAAGAAAGTTTCTCTTTGCATACCTCATGAATTCAAAAGAACAGTGTGAGACATTAGAGTCAACTATTATTTCATAAATTTGAAATAGCTTTTTGAAGGTTTTTAAGGGTATGAAGTGTTGAGAGAAGTCAAGGATTAATTTGAGGTTCAAGGTAGTATAGAAAGAACAAAACAAGTGGAAAAAAGACAGGCTAGCTCTATGCAGCAGTAACGGTCTAAAAGTGCCAGCTGTTGTAGAACAAGAAAAGTCATTGACTACGTGTGACTAGACAGGATCAAATACCTTTCAAAATGTTCACTTTCACATATTATATTGGAGAAATGCTGAAATTCTGTTTCAGCCAAGTTTAGAGCACTGCCACCATCAAAGGTCACAAGTTAAAATTATTTTACAGCAAGGAATCACCCACTTCTAAAGCTCATAGCCCTGCTGGGTATCCAACCCTCTTTCTGACACAAGCAATTTTTTCCCTTTCTGTAATTTTCATTTGTAAGGTCATAGTTTCAAGGCTTCACTGTAACTGAAATTTCAGGAGGAGAATGTGAATAAACCTCTTGAGAATTTTAGTTTCCTTGCTCTGCTGTATAAATTTTAGTGGTCATGAAAATGTGACAAATGGAAGTAGCTAAACCCAAGTCTTATGTGAGTGTCCTTTACAATTCTGCCAAAAGACATCAGTGCTGGCCAATAACTATTTTTCTCTAGTGTAATAATGAATGCAACACTCCCCATGAAGCCACTCATACAGTACATTGTTTTTACTAAGAACAAGTGGAAGCTACTTGGAGACCTTTAATCTTATTTCATGAGAAAACTAACTACGTATTAAATCCTGACAATCTAAGGAAGTGAAAGCTAATATATCGAGACAATACAGAATTCTAATATGCAGAGTACCGGTTTATGATAATTACTTTTGCATCTGCATTTAGAGTACCACATGTAATTACTGAAGTGTATATTTTTCTCTCAGCAATGGCATATAATTTTCAATAGTGGTCTTGGCAGTAATGCACATGCATTACAAGACCTCTAAGTAATCTGTAGCCCCTTGTAATTAAATGCAAAAAAAATTAAAGCCAGTAGAACATAATGAATAATTCGCAACCGGTAACTTTCCTGATGAATTTAACCTATTTTGATGTACCAAACCAACCAGATATTCTATCATTTCTTATCTATTTATTTATACTCATTTAGTACTTCTTTCTTCACTCCTTTTACAACTTTTTGCAAAATATTTCCAAATTGCTACTGGAACAATAACTATAGAATCATAGCATAGTTAGGGTTGGAAGGGATCATAAGATCACCTAGTTGAACCCCCCCTGCCATGGGCAGGGACACCTCACACTAAACCATGTCACCCAAGGCTCTGTTCATCCCGGCCTTGAACACTGCCAGGGATGGAGCATTCACAACTTCCTTGGGCAACCCGTTCCAGTGCCTCACCACCCTCACAGTAAAGAATTTCTTCATTATATCCAATCTAAACTTCCCCCGTTTAAGTTTGAACCCATTACCCCTTGTCCTATTACTACAGTCCCAAACGAATAGTCCCTCCCCACCATCCTTATAGACCGCCTTCAGATGGCTGTTTACATAAATTTTCTCTAAAATTTTACATTAGGGATTTGATAAAAGATTGTGAAACTTAAAAATCTGAGGGTTTTCTCTGTACAAAGCCACCTGTTTGAAAAATTCTTTCTGCAATTAAAGAGGAAACCACTTCATTCAGAATCTCTGTATCTGTCATGGTTTGGCTGGCATAGTTTTCTTCTTAGCATCTGGTGCTGTGTTTTGGCTTTAGTCTGAGAATAATGCTGATAATACACTAATGTTTCAGCTATTGCCAAGGACTGCTTACCCTGAGCAAGGGCTTTTCAATCTCTCATGCTGTGCCAGTGAGGAGGGGCACAAGAATAAACAGATCTCAACAGATAACTGTGTTGGAGACTGAAGTGAGCCTCTGAATGAGTGTCAAAAGCACACCACTGTGACTGACCCAGAGGTTCTGTGCATCCTTGGCATAAACTTATCTCAGAAGAGGGTATTTCAAGGACACAAAAGGTTATTTTTTTTATATATGGCAGTCTTAGAGATGGAGGAAATTAAGCATCTGTCTGCCTGGTCTCTCAGAGGACCATTCAGTTGTGGGGTTGCTGAAGGCTGAAGAACAATATGTGCTGATTGCTATTACAACGGTGCACTAGTAGCAATATCGCAACAATAGAGACTCCCTGATTCCCATCCACAAGCTGATCCACTGATTGGAAAGCCAAGGAGTGATCAGCAGAACCTGATCACCCTTTCATAGCCCCACAAGGCCAGTAAAAAAGTCTGATGGAGAGTGGAAACTAACAGTAGACTATCGGGGCCTGAATGAAGTCACACAACCATTGAGTGCTGCCATACTGAACATGCTAGAACTTCAGTATGAACTGGAGTCAAAGGCAGCCAAATGGTATGCCACAACTGATATTCCCAATGCATTTTTCTCATTCCCTTTGGCAGCAGAGTGCAGGCCACAGTTCACTTGTATTTGGAGGGGCACACAACAGTATCCTAAATCAGATTTCACTAAAATTACTTTGAAAGCACAACTTCCGTCCAGCAAGAAAGTCTCATAGTTTAAAATTCAAATGGGGTACAAGTGGAAGGAGTCTCCTAGGTCTGTGAATCACTTCTCTTGAGGAGAAAAACTTCTACTGAGGGTTACCATATTGTTTCTTTAATAACTTACCTATCACCTTCTTAAACACCAGCTACATTACTTTCCCCACTACAATTTCCTCAAAAATATTTTTCCACAAGTTCAGCATGCAAACACATTTGCTCTCCTTTCAATTAAGTATTTTACTCAAATAGGTCTTTTTCTTTGATGATCATACACCTGAGGCATTTAGAGACAGCAGTAATTATTATTTTAGAATTTACTTTGTTAGGTTTAAATAAAGAAAGAAGCCTGCCCTCCTCATTGCATCTGGAAGATTCATCTTTATCTAATTGACTATTTCCCTGTGTGTATGATATCCCTTTTCTGTACTTCTTTTACTGTGCATTCATTTTTTTTTTATTAAATATGAGTGACTGGAATTTTACATGGTATTATAAAGGATGTTTCATGTATGAAACTCTAAAACACTGTGAAAGAAAATATTTCATGAAATTTATTTTGGAGTAGTTACAACAGTATATCAGAGCAATTACTCTACAGAAATACACCACGATACTGAATTCTATCAAGAAATTTCATCAGCAGAAAGGAACAGGGAATTGGAAGAACCTGAATAACAGTTCCAGTGAAATGTTGCAACTGTATAGGAAACCTTAGAGGCCAAAAAAACTCATAGTCCTTTAGTAGACTACAAAGCATCTTACAGAGTAGAACAACGTATTATCCCCATTAAAACAAAGTGTGGTGAAGTGAATTGCTTTGTCAGTTCCCCCTTCCCTAGCAAGTGATTCCAGCTGCTTGGCTTCCCTACCTTCTAGTTCGTGACTGTGGGCCCCATTGTCCCAGCATCGGAGCAACCAGGTGATGATGTGCTCCCCTGGCTGACGGGTAAAATCTTTTTGCATATTCTGTAACTCGGCTGAGGTCCGAGGTCGGGAAGTCACCTTTTCTTCTTCGTCATGTGATGATGACTCCTGAACAGATGCTGTCCCGGGTAGAAAGCGCATTGCCATTGCTTCTTCATCTTGTTCCTTCATCTGTCTTGTCTCCTTTTTTTGCTTTTCCCCTTGCGCACAGGAGCAACCGATATTGGTACGAATTGGTTCTCTGGTTTAGCTGCAGTATCTGTTGTCGGGGTTTGGGTAGCTGCTGTACTTGTCACTGGGGTTTGAATAGCTATTGTACTTGTCGCTGGGGCTGGTGTAGCTGCTGCATGGAGTTGGAATAGCTGCGCTGCCATCAGATCCAGGGACATTTTTTTCCTTTTGAGGCTGCTGGATAGTGTTGAACAGGGCCCTGTAAGCATAGGCCAAGCCCCAGCATGTTGCCATGATTTGTTCTTCTCTGGTATGGCCAGACTGACAACACACCTCATTTAAGTGTTTTATTAATTTTTCTGGATTTTGCACTTGTTCAGTGGTGAAATTCCAAAGCACTGGAGGGGCCCACTGACCTAGATACTTGCCCATACTATTCCACACACCCTGCCACTCATAACTGTCCATCCTCAGGGAAAATCTCCTGGTCCTTCTATCATCATCTAACACTAGACAAGGCCCAAACCCGACTCTGCTCAGCTCTTGTTATCAGACGAAATGGTCATGGGTAAAACACACTCTGTATGCGTGTGAACATGGTGACCCCCATCACAATCAGCAGTCAGGTCTCAAGGGTATTTAAAGGCCATTCGAAACCTTCAGTACTCTCAAATGATGCTGTAAACAGTCTGGTGGCGGGGCTGGGAGAGTGAGTGAATGTCTCCTTCACGGGTTGATCACCCGAGAAGGAGAAAAAACATGTGTAATTGTTAAACACTTCTATTATATACCTCCCAAGTTAAAGAATTCTTTTCCATTAGCTAAGACATTTTTAACATGTCCTTTGCAACTGCTAATTTAAACAGAATTCACATTTTTTGGGTATGATTGCACACTAACTCAAGGAAACAGAAGACATGCTTACCCTCACATATGAATACTTCCCTTTAAAAACTTACTTTGATTCAAGTGAAAAGAAATCACAAGTGCTTTGTTAGATGAAGATTTTAATATATACCCAGAAGGAAGCTACAAGTGCAAACCCTCAATCTAGTATTTAAAGTTACACAGACAGATGGAGGTTATTATTTTCAAGGTTTTTCTTGTTTAATTTTTTCCCCTCTTCCTTTTTCTTTTTGTTCATTCAGTATGTCTGAAACCAGCCTTGGGAGTCTTTGCAATTTATAATTAATTTCTATTATTAGCAAGTCATTTCAACTTGTCTGAAAATTGGAATATGATCCTATACTCTCTGAACTAAACTCCTGGGGTAAGGACTCTCTTCTCATGTCCCCCAAACATCACAGGCAAGTTAGCATCTAAAAGAACAGATTTTTCCCTCATTTTTCTCATTTTAGGAGACCGTTTCCCTCATTTTAGGAGGCCACAATCAGATAACAAAAGCAGGGGTCACAAAGGAAGTCAGGAATTATATAAAAGTAAGGATTGTACTGCTTTAAGATGTAGATATAAAGTATTAAGATCAAATCCTAGCAAAGTCTACTGCTTATTGCAATGACAAAAGAACAAGACAGATTTAAAACCATTTTTCACTCCAAAGAACATACAAAGGGACTAGATAGTGAAATGTCCTTTGAATTATCCTATTCTTGTATATCCCCACCAATCTTTTCATTTTATGTATGATTTGTACAAACACAAATGCATGATAACAGATCAAATGAAGTTGTACATAACTATATTCAAGTATCTTTGACTTACACACATTAAAATATGTAACCACCACTAAAAGAAACATGTTGACATACCTATAAAGACATTCAGCATTCCCAGCATGTCTACTCATGCATATTATTTGCTGGAGAAAATGGTCAAACATGCAGGTTAGGTATGACTACTGCACACCACAATATCCAAGGCGACTTCAAACACTGACTCATATAACCATGTAATGGTTTGGGTTGGAAGATCATTTAGTTTCCCCACCCCTGCCATAGGAAAAGACACCTTCCAGTAGACCAGGTTGCTCAAAGCCCCATCCAACCTGGCCTTGAACACTTCCAGGAATGGGGCAGCCACAGCTTCTCTGGGCAACTTGTTCTAGTGCCTCACCATTCCTGTAGTAAAGAATTTCTTCCTAATAGCTAACCTAAATCCACCCTCTTTCAGTTTAAAGACATTACCCTCTGCCCTATAAATACTTGCTCTTATACAGAGTCCCTCTCCAGATTTCCTGTAGACCCCTTTTTTAGGCACTGGAAAGTCCTCCCATGAGGGGAGGCCAACTCTCTTATCCTATCTTCATAGGAGAGGTGGTCCAGACCCTCTGATTGTCTTCATGGCCCTCCTCATGAATCACTCCAACAGGTCCATATCCTTACGCTGGGATCCCCAGAGCTGAACACAGTACTCCAGGTGAGGTCTCATGAGAGCAGAACAGAGAGGCAGAATCACCTCCCTTGACTTGCTGGTCATGCTTCTTTTGATGCAGCTCAGGATACAGTTGGATATTCAAAAGTGGAAGTGTAAAAATATGGAGATAATTGTCCTAAAATAGTTTCAAATCTACGTGACTTGTCACTATACCCACTACTTCAGTAGTGTAATAATTTACTTTTATTGGGACATCCCAAATCTTTACAAAAGCTTTATCTATTTGTTCTGTGACCATCTGTGTATCCTAATATGTCAATGGTGTTAAACAGGTGGTTAGACTTAATCATGTAAAGATCCAAAAGGAAGTTTAAGATCAATCACACACTTTTAAGTGTTTAAATACAACTTCCACATGTGCAGAATCACATTTCACATCATGCTAATTCACTTACAATTCTGACATTATTCAGTTTCACATATTACAGTGAAATGCAATGCATGCAATGTGAAATATTCAAAAGTGTTTCTGGTTTATGAGTCAGTAAACACTTATCTTACTAAGCTGCTAAATTCCAGGTCCATTAATAAATAAATATTTATTTTATTTATTATATTATCCATTAATAAAGAAATATTTATCATTAATAAAGCACAGAATTAAGAGTTAAATGTGTATTATTTTTATGGGTTTGGGCTCAAATAAGTTTACTTAAAGGAAATAGCTCATGACAGATTCATCTCGTCAGGGGATGATAAGAAATATTTGTCATTTAATTTGTTCTTCCTATTCTGAAAGAGTTGAAATATATCTGAGTCATGTGTTCTTATGAATCCTCATTGTTAAAAAATCAAGTTTTTTTTCAGCTGGCAATCTGGAAAGGTTGATTTTACACTGTCTGGTATAAAGCATTTCACAGCCAGACCATCTAAATGTTTAGGTGAACTGTTGCATGTTGCATGGTAAAATGCAAATATATATCTAATCTTATTTGCTTGCTACACTAGAAAATATTTCACACTACTCTTTTTTTATTTCCACTTCAAAATTGGTTATGGGAATCACAATGGCATTTCATAGGGTGCATGAAGAACCACAACCTAATTAGGATTTTACTGTAGTTTCCTTAGCCTAGTATGCATGCCAGAAGAAAATATTTCAATCATTTTACTTTTTTCAAACGCAGTTGACTTATATAAGATACATTTTTAGGTACCATTATTATCCCTAGATATCAAGGCATTTTTTGCTTCACTTCACAACAATCAGTGTCATTAATTTTACAAAGTAACTCACCCAGATGTCTTCTTTCTCAGGCAAGCTTAGTTTCTAGCTGGAGATTACACTAAATTTATAGAATAGGTTAAATTCATGGTCACCAATGTATTTGTCAAAAGAGTTGAACTGCCATATGCATATTAAAAAAATGCACTTAAAGTGCCACATTGATAAGCTTCTGGTGACAAGAATCAAGCCATTGTTGTGAATTTACAATCAATAAACAGAGTTATGAAAACAATCAATAGATCTGCTTAGAATGGAAAAAAAAAAAAAAGTAAATGTATGTTATTTGATCATCCTTAAATCTAACAAGTTTTGGTATCTCAGCAAAATTTTCAGTCAGTAATATTTGACATCAGGTCTGCCGAACACTGGCCTGAGAAGTTCCAGTGTTTAAAAGCCTTCAGAATATACAAAAGGAATAAATAAGAATTCTGCATATAAGCAGGAAAATTTTCAAAAACATACATTTTGCAGAGTTTCTGTATACAAGTTCCCTGCTGATCTTTGTAACCCTTCCGTCCGTAAATCCCCATTCCCTGCTCGTGAATGTACTACTATAGAGAGCATTCATCTAAAGGCAGTGTGGACTCTTTTGAGAAGTCACTTTCTTCAGGCAACAGACAGTGTGAAAGTATCAGTATGCAAAACTTTGTTTCGTTTTCTCTGAAATAAATAAGTAAATGCCAAAGAAAATGAGATATAATATTGTCACCTGAGATTACTGCCCATCTTTAAAGCCATAAATTCCACTCTGTAAATCTGACCATGAATTAGACCAACAACTCCAGGACATTTTTCTTTCACACCCGTGTGATACTTCTCAGGATCAAAACGAGCCTTCATGAGCTGATTAATACTTTGATGTTGAGAGCAAATTTATTTTCCAGGACTTAACTATTCCAGCTGTCCACCACTGGTGATAGATATGGATAACTCTCATTCAAGTAATTAACCAAATATTTCTATGTCATTAATAAATCTTGTATTCCAAAATAAAAGTAAAATTAATCTTATTCGATTAACTGATTGGAGGCTTTTATGGAGGAGTGTAACTAGCAGATGGGGACATGTTGTAGATTGCATCGTGATTTACTGCAAAATCTCACTTAAAGAACTATAGGAAATATTTAGACTTATTCATGAAGTATGGCAGATGTTAAAAGGTGATAAACAAAAGTTAAAAATCATTTGTATAATAGTAAAGCATGAACACAGACATACCTGAGCAGGAAGGACAGAGTTTTCTGTGCAGTCTTCCCTAAGATCCCAGGATAGAAGGAGCATCCAAGTGCATGCTTAACTCTGCATGTATGACTAAATAGCAGCAATTTCTGTGCCTCTGAGAGTCCTGCTAACTGCATTTCTGAAAGGAAGGGGCTTAAGTTAACGCTTAAAATTTGAACTCATCTTGGAGTGCTTTGCTTAATGCAAGCCTAGGCCAGGATATGACAGAGAATTTAGCATCTGTACTGATGCTCTTCTTTCAGTCTTCAAAACTTTTGTCCCTTAGTTGTAGGTAAAAAACAGTTCAATGCCTTGTTCCTGTATTCATTTTCTATGTACTAATAGAGGCAGTCAGCAAGCAGGGCTTATATATGGATATTAACACAATGAGATGGCGGATAGAAAATTTGTGTGTGTAGCACATAGGTATACCTGGCACATGTCTTTATTGATTTACAAGTTCTTTATTTCTAGCCTTCTGAGAAAAGCAGTAAGAAAATAATAGAATTAATAATAGAAAAATTAATGCAATAACTTAATTACCTTAAAGATATTAATTAGTCCAGGGATGCATTTTTTTATGTTAATAAATTGACCACTGCTCACTATCTGCTGTTTTAATTACAATTCTACATAAAGAAGAAAAATCCAGTGAAAACTATTCAAATTTCACCTGTCATTCTTACATCCTAGTTAAGTTCCAGTATAAAAGGAACATACATCAGAGTCCATCAGGGCTATATAGATCTTATCAGCTTTCTAGAAATTGAAATCAGTTCCTGCTTGCAGTAGTGAATTGATAGGCAGACAATTCAAAATTTAACTGATTGCAGGTGAAATAAGAAATGGACAGAAAAGTAGGCTTATATGTGTGGCCAAAATGTTTATAAAAAAATCACCAGTTCATTCCTTAAAGACACTGCATTTAGTCAGTTTCTAGAGTCTGCACTTGAATTTGTTATATTAAATGAAAAAGTCTAGTATAGCTTGAGATCACTAAGTAGATGTCAAAGAGCTTCAAACAACTTTATTTTTTTTCTTTAAGAATAAATGCACAATACCTATTTCTGGTCCATTGTGTCATTTGTGTGGATTTAATAACTCAGTTGGCTTCTGGCTGCCAACACCCCTAGATTTTTATATTGACATTCTTCTCATATCCAACTCATTAAATAATCACCTTGTAGCATAGTTTGTGATGATATTTTCATTGAGTGAGTGCTGTGATACTGCAAAGAAAAGCCTCCTATTTGCTTTGTGAGAATCAGCTGCTTTCACAAGAGGAAATGCCAGTGTAGTTCTGCAGGAACAATTTAAATAGTACTACAGGTTTGTTGTACAACTTTATAAACAGGATCATTTTTGAAGGTATATATCAATTCAAGTAAAGTCTGTGGATATGCATTGTAAAGAAAAGGCACTTCAAGAATAAAATGAATCACTTAATAGGAAAGAATGTGCATGTTTCTTCAGCTTTGGAGAATATTCTCAACATTGGCCACATCTCTGCTGAATTATGAGCCTCTTATACACATGGGAGAAAAAAAGGGAGATAGTGGGTATAATAATCCTCCTAATAATACCACAAACGGAATTTCAACTTTCAAGCCTCTCTTCAAAGTTATAAGTTAGCTTCCAAAGCTTTTTAAGAGGCTGCTGCCCTTTTCAAACCACATTTCAGGTGCATCATTCTTGCTGATTTATGCGTACTAAATGCTATGTGCCCTATTCCTTCTGCTTAAAGCTGGAGGAGGCTGTGTCATTTCATTCTGCACCTAAGCAACCTCATTCAGATCAAATTGGTCAAAAAGTCTTAAGGCTAATTATGAGAATATTGGTTATGGACTGAGCTGGGAATAGATAGGACTTTAGCTATTGCCTGTCACAGACACACAAGAAAAATGCAGACCAGCTCTTTCGCTACAAAATAGTCGAGACTTCCTCCCCTTCATTCAGAACCATTGAGATTACACAGCAGCAAGAAGGCATGACAAATGGAATAATGGTAAAAGTCCAGAAATTTTTCAGTTATCACAAACAGAAGCACCTACCTTTTTTTAGCAGAACATATTAAGACTTCTTGGGGGTTAGATGGCTCTGAAAAACACACTGGACATACCAGCAATTGTCACTTTACAAAAATATAGAAATACGCATAAACCTATGTATGTTATCTGTATGTGCCCACCACAAGGTATGGCTAACAGAAACAAGAAAAGGCTTATATCATAAAAAGAACCTCCATAAACAAAAAGGACTAATTAAATCATTGGTTCTTCAGTGGACAATAGCATGGCTATATATCCATTATTTGTAAAGACTGAAATTGTTGTGCAATAAACCCTGTTCCTTATACTATTTGCACAGCAGAATCTATTACCACATCTGACAGTATTGTGATAGATTCAGGTTAAGCATCAATTGAAAGGAAATAGCCCTAGTCCTTTCTGGTCACAGTTGAAACACAGTAATGTGAAAATACTGAGAATCTTGCCTCTGTGGAATTATTGAAGAAAATGCAGTCAAGAGACTGCATATCCAGTTAACCAATGTATACAACTAGAAATTAAACCAATGACTATTTAAGCTGATAAGGCAGAGATATGTGACTCTGTTTTCCTAATTCAACTGACTTTCAGTCTTGGGCTTACTAAGACTTTTCATACGGCTGTTCTGCAAAAAATCCCACCACCCCAACTGCTAAAGCTATAAAACATGGTATTACCAATTTCAAAAGGATGACTCCCAGTCAAAGTCATGTTATCACAGAATTAATAAGGAAAATAGCAGAACACTACCTACTGCTGGACTTTTTACTCAGGAAAGATATGATTCCTTGACTTATATGACATAATTTTTTAAATTTAACTCTCAATACATAGTTGGCTGTGCTGGTCTGGAAGAGACTGGTTGGAGGCATGACACTGTTGTCAGTTCTGCTACCAGTCTATTGTATGATCTTGGACAAATCTTTAAATCTTTCTGTATCTTTCTCTGCACTTTGAGCTTTTGATTCTCTAAGGTTTCTTTTTGATTAGTTCTTGATGGGTTTTAATGCAATAAGAATAGGTCATGCATGCCAAAAGTAATGGCTGTGGTTTTGGGGGGCTTAGTTGTGTTTTTTTTCTGGTTTCATTTTGGTTGGTTGGTTGGTTGGTGTTTTTTTATTGGTCAGGTTTGTTATTTGGTTTTTATTTGGTTTTGGTGTGGTTTTTTGGGGGTGGGGGGAGTTGGTAGGTTTGTTTGTTTGTTTTCTTCTTGTTTTTGGTTTTAATTTTAATGTAAGGACTTGTATTTTGCTGTTCTACTGACTGAAAACATTCCGCTGACTAGAAGGAGGCTGGGCACTTGGAAGTAAATGCAGCCATTACTTTCAGTGTCCTAACAAACTTTTTGATTTTTAGATGAAAATGAAGTGATAACAGTGACTTCAACAAGGCATTAACAGTGTTGCCTAAACAAAATATTAGTGATTGTATGGATGACAGAGGAATCTTCAAGCATTTGATAGACTTCGAATCTTTCTTCATCTTGGCTGAGCAACGTACTCGTGGTTTCTGTAGGTATTTTTGAATAAGCATGTTCAGCCATAGAGCCAACAGCTTCTCAGGGCAGAACATTGCTTTTACAGACAGCAGTGAAAACCATGGTGGAAGTTAAGCTTATAGGGAAGGGACCCCTTGGAAAAAAAGGAAAAACAAGCTAGGGAGGCAACCACAAAATGGTAATTTCTGTATATTATTTTCTGTATATCCAATGGGAATGTTCCTACATGACACTAGCCAGGAGATAGTATGAATGAAATAGGGCATGCTTTACACTCTGCAATCAACTTCCAGCCTCCTTTTACCTGCAAGCAGGGGAAGCTGGCAAATAACAATATTCAAGTGCTAAAAAACTAGTACTGAGAATTTTTGCATAAAAGAAACTATTCAACATTAACTCTAATAAGAACCTCTAGTCATTTCTAGAAGGACTATCAGCTATATTTTGTACAGCTTGATTGTAATTTGTAGACTTACAGATAGCAAGTCTAGAAGAGGAAGAAAGAAGGGACTATTTTGGCTGTTTTCTGATATAAAATTTTTACAAAAGACCTTCTGCTTAGAAACGATCTGACTACTATCCAAACATCTTTGGGAGTTCTGATAAACTTGCTTGCATATACCAATTTAAGCCACCCACACTCTAACTACAAGCAGTTAACTGGATAGAGGAAAGAGAAGGAAAGCTTTTTAATGAACGCACTGTTGTCCCATCAGAGAAGGTGTTGGCACATTTCACCCCTGTACTGCACAGCACTAAGGATTTGGAGAAAGGACATTATGATCCTAACCTGATATACATCCTTACATACAAAATAAAGTATTGGCAGCATGGGTTTCTCTACTTCAGTGGTCTTTGGGTCACGACGTAAGATTGCACAACATGAGCAATGAACTGTAGAGAAAAAGATGTGAATACTGACCTGAAGTACAGGGGAGAAAAAGATCCCACTGCTCCATGCAAGCTCTTTACAATTTTCTTTCATGTATAAATAATAGCCATATTGCATAAAAGGTGCAAGATAGATCAAATGTAATGGCTTAAAACAGCAGCCAAAAATAGAATCTTGGGATTTTTTTTCTACGTCCTTTTAGCACATTCTAGGACAAAGCCCTTGTCAAGAGGAATAGACATTTTTGGACAAGCCAGCGCATTTGTTCCCATAACCTCAAATGGAAAATCCCAACCATCCGTGAAATCAGAAAGGCAGGTTCCTCCTACAAGAAGACATTTGTAATTATACTGCTTGGGATCGGCATTCTGTCTCTTTTTCTTATACTCCTACTCCTCTTATTCTTTCTTGTGATCTCTCACCAGTTCTTGTTAGAGAAGAAAATCAAAAGAGGGAAAATAAACACCAAAAATGTGACACTTATAAGCTGACTTACAATATGAAAAGTTTTTTCAGCTGGTGACAAGCCAATTTGTCTGCACATACTGAATCAATAACACAATAACATTTGAAATAAACATAAAAAAATAATTACTATATGCACCAATTAATACAGTAGCAGTCAGCAGCCTTGTAACCTGAAAGAATATTTAGGTCACACATTCTCTAAACAGTTAGAACCTGTACATATTCTATTATAATTTAAGCAGATTTCTTATTTACTGTAATTTCTGGTGAAATATATGCAGGACTCTTCCCTGCAGTTGAAATACTATATTTACAGAATGCTGACAAAACTTACTGTTACCATGTTGACCATGTATGTTGACCATACACAACAACCCTTTAATCTTTAGAATCAAATTAATTGTATCACACATATACAGCTTGAAGGGACTTCCATGCTGTATTTCATATCCCTTGAACAGTTCAGGAGAACATGTGCCTATGTCCAGACAGTGCCATATGAAAGTCATGTCTTCCCTGCATTCACTGAGGACAAGGGGGAAGAAGTGCATTGTGCTACTGCGTACCTCAGTTACAGGAAGAAAAACAAGCAATCTGAGTAAAATTTGTAAGTGAAAAACCTTGCAAGATTTTAAGAAGAAAATACATTATGTGTGCATGAGCTGTATGGGAAGTCAGCAGTAGGGGAAAGAAGTGTTGGGAGAACTCAGGAATGAAGTAGGAAGATTATGGGTAGAAAAATAGCTATTAGCTTGTATTAGCCCTTCCTTGCTTGTGTGTACGCAGTTATGTACGGCTCCTTGTGAATGTCAGGATCCATGTGTTGGAATGGGTATCTGGAAGACTATAAACTCTCTATTTCATATTTTCAATCCACTGTATGGCAAGAGCAAGGTAGCTGCTCTGTTAACCATATCTGAGTGTCCTTTCAAACCCCTGGATATGTGATAAGATTTGGAGGGTTGGTATTGTGCTTTTTTACATGGAAAGTTGTGCAGCATTCTTTCCACTTTCTGTATGAATCTGACTCCATAATTTCCAGAAAGTAACCTAAATTAATAGCTCTGAAAAGAGGAAATGCAGACTTCAGGTGACTGTCATCCTGTGAATTATGGGTAAACAAGTTCATATGGTTCCCAGCACAAGAAAACTTTCTTACCTGTTTACTGCCACAGCCCACTCAACAGAGCAGGAAATCAGGCCTATCAGGTATTTCAGAGAGCGTGTATGCTCCTCTTCTTGCCTTTTCTCTTCACCTTCTCTCCTGCAGCCCTCTCGGGATTCTTTTTTTCACTAACACAACTCCGTCAATCTGTTCCAACTAACCCCTGGATCAGTTCTATACAGCTATATCTAACAAGATGTTTGCCTCTGGAACATTTGCAGATAATTCCCATTGGCTACGGACTGCCCCAGGAAAGACAGAGATCCTGTATTTCCTGGCTTTCAGAAATCAACATCCGGAAAATACACCAGGAAACCTTCCATCTGCTAAAGTTTTGGGCTTGCTGTCATTAAGTATGCAAGATGAATAAACACGCTTAACAAGGAATAAAGTTGAAATACTAACATCAAACACAGAAGAGCAAACAGGCAAAACAGACACCAGAAGGTATGTATGGAGCCAATAGTAGCTCTACTGCCTAGCAAAGATAGGCATTCAGAACAGGTCAAACAATGGAAGCTTAGCTGGTTGAAATTGTTTTCTTCACAACAGATAAAAAGGGGGCACATCAATATTGTTCATATTTTTATTACAGGAATAGTAAAAGGCTACAGGTGAGATAAGAACCTTATTGCTTTTCCTTATACCTGTGTAGCCCAAGTAGACAAGAAACGGGCAATTATTTTCATTTTACAGATGCACTGTAAATTTTTCAGTCCACATTACACTGGACTGAAATCTAATGAAAAAATCACTAATTTTTCTGAAAGTTTGCAGCAGAGCTAAGGCAAAGAACTTAGATATCATGAATCCTGGAACTTAATGCATTACCATCTTCCCCTACTCTTAGAGTAAAAGGAGCAGGTAATTCAATTTGATGTTTCATCCTTCTGTTTCTTCATATGATACAATTAATTCCCATGATGAATTTCTATGTTGATGCTGTTATTCCAGGTTTGATACATCTTCAGCTTAATCTTTTCTCCTCTATATGTTTTTTACTAGCTAAAAGTGTGTGTGAAATCTCATCTTATTTTCTTGAGTAACATAAAACATATTCAGGAATCAGAGCTCATCCCTTTGTCTTTCCTTTGCCTTTGCGTGATCAAGAACTTCAGGATCTGATTTTAAAAATTGATGCTATTATTTGTTTGCATTGCATGATGGAGGGAAAAGTTCTCTACAGTGGTAAGTGACCCCTTAGTGAAGCCCAGATACTTTAAATCTGTCATTGTATTATGAAAACATATCCCCCTTTGACAGAAATATTTGTTTAATATATATGAAAGCTTATGGAATCCTGAAGATCTGAATTCTTATAGCTGTACATGTTATCAAGCCAGCTTTGTGTGGCAATAAGTAAAATTATTTGTGAGAGATGGATTTTTTTCAGTATTATGCAGAACAGATATTCCAATGTTTTCCATTACCTTTATGCCCTGGTGGAAAAATCTAAGAATAAAGTTCAGTGAGATCACAGTACATGGATTTACTTCCTCTTTCTCAAAAGCAGGAGATCTCTAGTTCTGGAGCTATTCATCCCTTGGATCAGCTTTCTTTGCACACCCTTGACAGATACCAGGGTAAGACCATCTGTCATGAAGATGGTTCACTTACGTCCAGGTTGCTTTGTAAAGCATGAAAAGAATTAGCTTATTCAGGGCACATCTGAAATAATTCTACTGAAGTCAAAGTGATTTCTCTGATTTTTTTTTTTTTCTCTTTCCAATATGAACAAGAGCAGAATATATCTCACTTTGGTAAATTATGACATCTGTGTTTTCAAGTCTAAGAAGAGCTGAAATGCAAAATTTAAAGGTGAGAGACTTAATGTATCCATGACTAATGATCTGCAATACAAATGAGAAACCCCAGTAATGCTCTTCTCATATCTATTTGTATCAATTTTATACTGGCTTCTTTCATTTCTACCACTCTATTGCTATTTAACCCACTCAACAAGCAGCCGAGGTGAAATGTGAAAGACGACTATAATTACTTGAAGCAGAATAGCACAAATAGTAGTCTTCCATTCTCCCACACTGGAATATATTAGCACATCTTAGGTACAGACTTGGCTCCCTTGTTAACTGTAAAGTAGGGTTGGGGAAGAAATCATGGCAAGATTGAGTTTTGCAGCCCTTACGTGGGAGAGAACTTACATAAGTAATTCTAGATATTTTGGTGTGCTGCTGTGTATGATCTGTCAGCCTCTTAAAAGGGATAGGTTAGGCATTAGCATTATTTATCTCAACTCTATTGCCTTGAACCTAGACAAGAAAGCATGTACCGATGTGGCCAGATCCAAATTTTAAGAACATTGTATAGCATTTATGTCATGAGGTTCACGCATTTCTGCACAGGGGCACCTTCCTTTCAAGAATGTGAGTGTATAAGACTATAATAGGATCTGGCTTTCAGCTTGTTTCATCTGTAGCAAAATTACTGTTTCCTCTAAGCCAGAAATAAAGATCGTAACATGAACTATTCCCAGTCTTTGTAGGAATACTACCAAGGTACATAACAGTGCTTTTTTTTTTTTTTGTCTTTTTTTTTTTTTAACTTTTTTTCTCTCAGATCTATTTATCTTCTAACATTATTATAATTTCTAAGTTGCTTTTTTCTATGGTTGGCATTCTTTTTTTCTGAAAACAAATGTCTCATATTCACATAGCAAAATAACATTCTCACTTCTGCAAACCCTTCACCATTCCAGTAACCCACCGACATTAGTAGTCACTTTGATTTCAGTGAGATGAGATGCATGATCAAGGCAACAAACATCTATGCCTGACTGTAAACAAAATCTTGCTGAGCTATACTTCATCCTGTAAATCGTCCCTTTGAAATCAAGAGGAATAATTCTTGAATAAGAATTAATATAAGTATCAGAGCTAGCCTTACCCAAATAAACCCCATCCTTTTAATTAATTTTATACAATTGCTACCCTACAACTACATAAAGCCCTATTAGCTTCAACTAGGATCCTTCAGGGACTCATTGCAAGCCTAGGTCTTAAAGGCAGGCTGCCCAGAATGAATGTCTTAACCAAAGGCATGATGTTAAAATGATTTAGATTGACAGTTAAATTAAGTGAAACTATCTGTGTAGAGACACACCAGTTTTTACAGTTTAAAGTAATTTACAGTTTAAAGGCCCAGAAGCGCCCACATAAGACCTCACATGGGCTTAATACTGCAACATAACAGCCTTTGTTGACTAACAGCACTCACAAGACACATTTTACCTGATAATTTCTCCCTGCTTTGTGAGTTAGGAAGTCTGCAGCACGACCTATGCCTAATGATGAGTTTCTTTCCTTTACCAAGACACTGCACCCAGCTGTCCTGTCATGTCTGCCCCTGCACTTCCTGATCACCTTGCACAGCTGTGCAGGGTGGCCCATTTGTTTCTGACCATGTTTATTGTTTTCGTGATCCCATTTGATCCATAAGAAATAAGTGAGCTTGTGAGTACTGGTTTTTGAAATCTCATCAGAGCTATTTCTAACAGAAAACAGAGTTTTTTAATCTTACATAAATAAAATAAAAGATCTTTTCCTGGCCTCTCAAACTTGTGCTGTATACAGTGAACTGCCTGCCATCTCTTGATACACTGTATTCTGAGAAGGACTTGGAGGGACCAATGTTGACTTCAAGCCCTGTGCTAGTGATTTTACTGAGCTGTGGAGTAAGACCCAATAGAAGATAATTTGTTGCAGATATGACACAATGAACTATTTTTCAAATATCCTTGTTCTCTGGTTTGCTCTTTGGATTTGGCAACACATTGTTGGCCCTTGATCTTGAGGTTCTTAATCTGTCACAAGTCTGTGCCAGCTACACACAATATCCATAAACACAGACTATGATCTGGTAGGTAGCCCTGTAATATCTGTAACTTGCAGATAACCTAACCTGTTTGGGCTTTTTTTTTTCCACTGGAGAAAAAGTTGGGCACTGTTGTGTTGTGTTTTCAGAATGAATAAGAGAAAATGATGTGGAATAGACAAGGGGTTTTGTTTGCTTTCTTTTCCCTAACCTCCCCATACTCCAACAAAAAACACAGATCTTTTATGATGTATTTCACGCTGATTATAATAGATACAGAAAGGTTTCAGAGACTGAAGATAAGACACAACAAAAATTCAGTAGCATAAACTCAACTCTGTTGTCGCCTTCAGTGGTATCTAAATCACTTAGTCTCATATTAAGAGTTCTTACTAACTAAAAATGCAATTAAACAGATGATTGGTTATTTCTAAACAAACACACAAATAAAACTCCAGACATAGAGAAATAAATAGATATGTTTTTCTCTCAACCTTTTTAATCTTTTTTCTCCTCTTCATTTGTATTTGTATTGAGTTTGAGATCCTCAGGACAGGGAGAAGAGCAATCAGCAAGGTCACTGCTCGGGACTTCAAAAGAGCAGACTGGCCTCTTCAGGAACCTGCTTAGTAAGGTTCCATGGGATATAGCCCTAGAGGGCAGGGGGGCCCAAGACTGTTGGTTGATATTCAAGGATCACCTGCTACAAGCTCAGGAGTGTTGCATCCCAACTAGAAGGAAGTGCAGCAGGAGGGCCAGGAGACCTCCTTGGATGGATAAGGAGCTGCTGATGAAACTTTGAAGGAAAAGAGTCTTATAGAAGGTGGAAGCAAGGATATGCGGTCCTGGGAAGAATACAGCGATGCTGTCCGGGAAGCTAGGGACCAGGTTAGGAAAGCTAAGTCCCAGTGAGAATTAAACATGGTTAGGGATGTGGAAGATAACAGGAAGGGATTCTGTAATTACATTGCAAATAAAAGAGAGAGTAAGGTCAATGTGGGCCCTCTCCAGAAGCTATCAGGACAACTGGCTACCCTGGATTTGGAGAAGACAGGTTCTTAATGACTTCTTTGCCTTAGTCATCTACATCATTTGGTGATGTCATCTACCTGGACTTGTGCAAAGTGTTTGACACTGTCCCACACGACATCCTTGTCTCTAAATTGGAGAGACATCAATTTGATAGGTGGACGATTCAGTGGATAAAGAACTGGCTGGATGGCCACACACAGAGTTGTGGTCAATGGCTCGATGTCTGGCTGGAGACCAGTAATGAGTGGTGTCCCTCAGGGTTCAGTGTTGGGACCCATCTTGTTCAACATCTTTGTCACTACCATGGACAGTGGGATTGACTGCGCCCTCAGAAAGTTTGCTGATGACACCAAGCTGTATGGTTCAGTTGATACGCTGGAGGGAAGGGGTGCCATCCAGAGAGACCTTGACACACTTGTGAGGTGGGCTGATGCCAATTTTATGAAATTAGCCATGCCAGGTTCAAGGTCCTGTGCCTGGGTCGGAGCAATCCCAGGCACAGCTACAGGTTGAGCAGAGAAGAGATTCAGAGGATGTTGTGCGGGACAGTGTAGAGTGCTTTGCACAAGTCCAGGTAGTTGATGTCAGCTGTTTTGCCCCTATCCATCAATTCCGTAGCCCCATCATAGAAGGCCACCAAATTGGTCAGGCAAGATTTTCCCTTAGTTAAGCTGTTCCCCTTCTTGAAAATGGAGTTTATAGTACCCTTTTTCCAGTCGTCGGGAACTTCACCTGAGTGCCATGATTTTTCAAATATGACAGGCAGTGCCTTAGCAACTTCATTTGGCAGCTCCTTCAGGACCTGTGGATGGATTTCATTAGGTCCTGTGGACATGTGCACATGAAAAAGAAAAAAAAAAGAAAAAAATATACATACATATATGTCGCTACGTATTAAAGGTTCTACCCTCCCTATAGGAGGAAAGCCTTTTGGGGTTATTAAAACCTGCGCAATAAGGTAAAAAAAAGAAAATCTTATTTTAATCTTCTCACTTTATGCAGTTTTAAAATTTATCGAATCACCCTAGAAAACCTCAGCAGATAACTATGGTGTACTAGTAACATTTAGGGATTAAGCTCCTTATGTTCTAAGCCTGTCTAATTTCAGATATTTTATTGACAGGAAAAGTACACATTGTTTATAGCACTGCATTATTTCAGGGGGAAAAATAAAAAGGTAAAAAGATTTGTGTAAACCCACTCACAGCTCATCTTATCAGTCGTAACCTACATGAATGATGATAGGTTCCCAAAGCTCTCTAGTTCTCCGTGACAGTTCTAATAACGCAGTGACAGATGTTTAAAATACTCAGAGGTTGCAATGCAGTGACCTCCATGGGCTCTTATTCCAAGGAAGTGGTTGGTAAATGTAAATTTAATTGCACTGTGATCCACTTATAATAAGCATGATTATAATATAGCAAATAAAAGTACTTACAAACCCAAATATGTTAAATTAAATGCATTGTTTTTTTATTATAATAGACACTCTTTGGGTGTCCATTATTGATGCCTAAGGAAAGGAAAGGAAAGGAAAGGAAAGGAAAGGAAAGGAAAGGAAAGGAAAGGAAAGGAAAGGAAAGGAAAGGAAAGGAAAGGAAAGGAAAGGAGCATATTTGAGAGATGGAAGAACATCAAGGAATACAATCTTTGTGCCTTCCACAAGCTGTGTAAACCGTTGAGTTAAAACAAATATTTATAAAAATCAAAACTGTTATTTTTTTTCACTAAGCCTCTGCAACAACACATCAGGCATGTTCTTACTGGCCAGAGTTCCTCCTTGACAGATAACCGGGAGAGCAGCATTCCTCTTATCACATTTCACCATCAAACTTGCTGTAATAATACTGCACCCTTTGTTTCAAAGTTAATTCAGTAAGTATGCAGAATTAACACACAGCCCTTTTCAAGCCCCTAAGCCTTATCCAAACCAAAGGAAAAAGATCCCCTTTACACTGAATGTTAACAATTCCTGCAAAATAAATAAGCAGACATGTATTGGTTTGTCTAAGTGGATGTTAAGTATGTAAGTATGCTATATCATTGCTATTATTAATAGGTTATTAAAAGTTATTACAGACAGGAACTGAAGAGGCATCCTTTTGATTTAATGTTTCATCATACAGAAAAGCAAACGCTAGTGCATGTTACGGATTACATTTCAGTCCTCCCACAGTCACCCCTACAGCCTGAACAGGGCAGAGTTTAAGGGACCCTCAGATAAGGTGATACGAACTGATGTAAAACAGAGGAAACTAGTAGATTAGGAGGTCAGAGCAGGAATTCTCTCAATTAATTCTTGTTGTCCTCCATTTTTTCATTATGCTGTATGAAATTTCTATGAAGCTACAAGGTGAGGTGCTTTCCCAGTACAGCTCAGCAGGCAATTATCTGCTCAGACATAGCCTGCCCTCTCCCCTGTGGAATGCAAGGGGTTAATTTACTATACTGAAGTTTCTTTTATGTCCTAGAGGCAAAGTTCCCATGACCACACTTCTAAAATGCCACCCATTCATTTTTCAAGGACTCATATTGTCTTTCGTTGTGGGAGTCCTTTTGTTTCATTTCCATTCCTAAAGATAGACTTCAGATCTTTTTGTTCCTCCCTAACTTGATTATATTCCCAATATCATGACTCTGAGGGGCTGAGGAGAACCCCCTTCCAGTTCCACTGGCTATCTGACTGCATAAAGCAATTGCAGCTGACCTGGTAATCTCTAACTTCCAGACTACGACTGGCTTTCTCTGGGCTGCCTTGCCCAACTCGCTATCTTCTCCTACTTAGACGTAAGCCACCCTGATCCAAGTCTCAGAGCTGTCTTCACACATACACTGTCATAGCTGAGAGCAGCATTTTGCCTCTTTCTGCTGTTCAGAGCACCTGTGTGAATATTACATGTAGAAACTGTGACACACCCTTTCTCACCGTAAAGTACTTTGTTATCGGAGCACTTCTTGGGACACCAATTTCTGTTATTTTCACCAAGAAAAGGTACAACAGTAGGTGTTATTGAGCTTCCTTACCTCAGAAGGAAATTAAAGCCCTAATCTGTAAAAACAGCACCAAACACTTCAGGCTCCTCAACCGTCCCTTGTAGGATCAGAACTTCATTGATCAGATCTTCCAGTCTCCAAAGATGACCATAATATTTTTTTTTATGGCTAGTTGCCTCTTTGGGTTCAGAAACAAACTCACTGTCCAAAAAGCTCACTATCCCTTAAGTGGAGAGACAGGTTTTCAGATATCTGCTGTACAGATACGATACTCTGAACACAATATGTGTATCACTCTAAAGGCAAATAACTTTTACTTTGTAGAGTTAAAAACAGTCACATTGTCATAAATCCAGGGCTATAGAGAATGAAACAATGTTGGGCTTACATCATTGAGCTATTTTAAAAAGCTAAAGTTTGAGTAAAAAAACACATTGGTTTTAGTTTTGGGTTGTTTTGTTGTTGTTGTTGTTTTCAAATACATCAATAATTTTCCATTTAATTTATGTACCCACAGCTGTCAGCTACCTCCAAACCCTCTTAGTGAAGTGATATAGAAACATTTTTATGGAAAACTTCTTAGGAATACCTCAGAAAGTTCACATTCATATCTGTTTAAGCGAGCAGATGAATAGAATCTACCTAACTTAATCGGGGGAGAGGGAAAAAAATCAATAAAGCAAGCTTTCTGCTTATCAACTGTATCCAATTTCTTGTTGGTGATTGCTTGCACTGTGACTTATTTGGATGAAACCTTTGTTCAAACTTTAATTTGTTCTGCTCATCCCATGGTCACATCCCCTGGTTATAAGGTTATTTATATATATATAAAATATAATATATATATATGTATTTATAAAATAAGCAAGGAGTAGCATATTGGAATAAAACACTATGGAAGAGGAATTTGTGTTGCTGGTGCAGTACATCCACCTGGCAAACGCAGTTTCATTTTATTACTGCAAATTCAGAAGTGTTTTGTCAGAATGGAAAAAAATGTTAACTCTTCTACTTAATTAATTAATGGACATCAGAGGAAATATAGCTATCGCATACAACAAATAGCTTTTTGTTGTTTGGTTGGTTGTTTTTTTTTTTTCTAATATTGCCACCAAATATATTTTCCTTCTTTTAAGATCCTGCCTAGTGCACTATACCTCCCTACTGAAACTTATAGAGTATATGAAGCTCCACACAAACAAATGGGTTCCATCATCCCTGGAGCCCACATTTTCCATAAGGATACATGAGAGAAATAAATGTCTTAGCTTTCATTTCAGCAAAACATGGTTCTTTGGGTTAAAAGGTTTCTGGAATAATTCTGTCATATACAACTTACGGGACCCTCTATCAAAAGGCAGGGATTCAGTTCCCTAAAATCCAAGTTTCCATAGGATGTGAAAGAGACCATCAGATTCTACGTTACCACCTGCTTTCCCTAGTTTTCTTCTCACTTCGTTATTGTGGATGCTATGCAAGTTATGCTGCTACAGCATCTTCTTTTGAAGCATAGGCTTTGTAAGGCTCCCTGAATACAGGTAGAAATCATATGAACGGCATCAGTAACTCTGTATGAGGTATCCTAGGTTTGGGTCATTCCACCACTGTTTTGAGTATGCATCAACTATCTTGTCAGTTTCTACAACACGAAAAGAAAGGAATACAACACATTTCAACATGCAGATCAAATTCTAAGATACCAACAAAGCAGAAAAAGCAGTACTCACTGTCCCCTGCTTCCCCAGGCCAGATCCATGAAAAAAAAAAAAAAGGGTCAAAGACCCTTACACAGTCTTTAATTATCACAGTCATAGGTGTTGCAATGTGGAATGCTATTAAATGCTGTAATAGATATATCGCTTTGAGGAAATCTCTGTTAGACTCAGGAATAAGGTATGTAAGTAATGAGAGAAAAAGTGTCCACTTTGTTATTCTAAACTAGACTTCTGGGAGCAGGCTGCTATTCCAAGACTGGCGATGTGCTTGTTATTGTAGATACTAATTCCCAGGAATACAGGGACTTTCATTACGGGTGAAACAGCAGATCATTCCCTCGAATGTTCCTAGTTTCCTCACTTGCAGTAGGGTGCATAAGCTGTAGTATATTTATATTGCTTGGGAAAATAAGTGTTTAAAAAAAGAGTAAATGTTCTAATGTCAAACAAAAACTTTCCTTGTACATTGTTGACGGAGGAAACTAAGTTAAATTACTTTAAATTGTCATGCTATCAGTTTTATGAATGATGTAGAAAACAATCTCATTTGTTAGGCAGACGTTACACACTTAATTACAAAAAACCATATTTCTAGGGATTTTTCTCCAACAAAAAAGACTCTTACATCCATTTAAAGGTGTAAAAAAAAAAAAAAAAAAAAAAAGCCCATATAATAATAATCCCTTTTGTTCCTATTAGGGGAAAGTATGATGAATAATGGTGTCTACTTTATACCCTACCATATTGCCATAATGCAAACGTGCTTATCACCACCTTTTTTACCTTTTAATGCAGAAGCAATTCTCTAGGATGTGTTACAACTTAGTTCTTGCAATGATATTTCCTACACTTAGGTAAATGACATATTCTGCCTAATTTCTGTACGATTTTTTTCCATCACTTGTTAATATACAAAATCATATAGGCACTTTGGAAAGAAAACAGAAGTATAAAATAACCAGCACTGCAAACATTACAGACTTCTCCCTAGTTTAGCAAAAGGGATATATTACAAACTGCAATTTAATTCTGTGCGTACTGTTAAGAAGGCCGCTTGTAGCTTATCATAATTTCTAATGCAGCATAGTTAAAAGAACCTAAAGATTCTGACACATCAGATTTCTGACAGATCTTCATTGTGAATTCACATGGGGACACTTTTTGGAGGTTATCTGAAATGATCTGTTTTCATAGTAGTTTTTATGTCAGTCTGAATTCTGCATCAGAAACAGGTTTCATGGCCCTGTTAACACTACTAATTCTTCTAAAGATTTGGCTGTTTAAAGTTACTTGTTCATGCCACCTGCATAATGAATTGTCCTCTTCAAGGTGATAAATTATTTATTAGAGTAATGAACAAATCAATCAGGAGAGCTGGATAACGGGAACACACATCTTCTGGTAAAGTAAGGTCTGAGTGTTTACATTTATCATAGAAAAGCCTTGACTTTGATGCAGACCTTTCAGAAGTGTTTATTAATCATGATCTCATTACAGTTTTGGTGGACTAATAGCTTTTTATTTGTCAGAATATTTCTGATGATGTAGTGCTGTTGTCCTAAAAATACTGATCTATTTACACTATTTAACCTTCTACAAAATTGTTCAGATGTAGCTTATTTCTAACATTGTGCTTTATATTAAAACAAATCAAGATTAATAACTTAAGTCAGAGTGAGTTCAAAGCTGGTGTCTGTGAAATGTTGTGGGTGTCAAGTATAAAACCTGAAAGAACCTCATGAGTTATCTGTAGTACATAGCAGCAGTTCACTACAGAATTGAGAGTATTACTCTGGGAACATGTCCAATACTTTGAGAATATGGCAGGGAGCCTCTAACTGCAGAAAGATAAATATTGGGTACATTAAGCATATTTTAGTGTTTATTAGTGAGAGATTTGGGATTTAGACTAGAATGTGCTCTGAAACTAATCTAAATACACATCTGCTGAAGGCTGAAATTGGCATATACTGTAATTCATGAAAATAGTGAGTGCAAGTTAGTTTCTGAACCACAGCTTGATAATTTATTCACATCAGATTTGGCAGGAAATTGTTAAAAGGGCATGTAAATGAAGGGAGTGCATTCAGACCTATGTAAGAATTTAGCCACACGGTAGCTATTAAATCACTAAGTCATGTCTTATGGAAAACCCTTTAACTATTTAGGAAATTTGCAAGTGTGTGGGTTTTATGGTGTTTGGTTATTTTTGGTGTTTTTTGGGTTTTTTTCAATAAATTGACTGGAACACTGAATTGAAAAAATTTATTGGAAAATGCCATTTTGTACTGCTATGACAGAAGATGATCGGGAAGGTGAAATATGTCATGGGGAGGCAAACCTTCTAATGTCAAACCTTTAATATGACTTACATCAAATATTCAACACAGAGTAGTTGTACCATGAAATTAAATTACCAGACTGGTTAACTATGAGACCATAAATTAAACATGTAAAACTAGCCCTGTTAATGGGCACAACTTTTGCAGTGTCTCTGTTTAACAGTAAAATTGCTTGGTTTAGCAAAATTGCCTTTGCAAATAAACTCAGATAGATACACTTAGCTGTACATATAATTAATTGCAAACATACCAAGTGGTTAGAAATTACAGCTCTGAACATCAATTCATCTTGGTGGTACATATTATTGATGACTAAATATTCTTGATATATACCTAGCTTTGACCTGTATTTCGACGAATATATGGAACAATCTGTTTCCTTCATGACATCTTACTGCTGGAGTTGAAATAAGATTTAAGTTTTAAGTTGGAATCAGGACATCTAATGAGAGTTCACGGGCAAAGCTCTATCAAAATGAGAAATGTGGACGTAAAGCATTGATCAATGAAGTGTTCCCTCTTGAAAAACTAGATGCTTTAATCCTGAGGCAGAATATGCACTTTGTGTTGGTCTCATGCATACAAATAGCCACTTTTGAGACCCAGTTTAATCTGAGTGGAAACAGCTCCACACAACTCTGAATGTAAAAGTTTCCCAGTGCTCTCTTCCCCACTTTACTGTGATCAATGGGGAATTGACTTGAGTGGAAAAAGAGTCTGACCTACAAATTCAATTAACCAAATTCCTTGTTGCTCAGTGTCGGGTGCAAGATACCATTTTTATTTTACTTTGTTTTAACCCAGTGGTCTAAGTGGACACAAAAACACATTTCTACAACCTTCGAGCACTAAAGTAAAAGCAAAATAAATCTTTATGACAACTGGTAATTTAGGGATAAGGTATAAGTAACCTTTTATCTCTTCTGATTCTTCTGCCTAAACGTATATCCTTGTCTACCTCTAATAAATACTTCATTTTGGTGCAATTTTCCTCTGAATTACAATGTGCACAACACATATCATCACTGCTGTCTTGTAAGTCCTGGTACAGCGATAAGTCGCGGTACATGGAATAATAACTTGTGGTCTTCCTTGATTTGTGTGCAAAGTTTCTCTAAGACAAAGAATGAACTCATTTAAAGCATCCTGAATGGCCACAGGAGAGTCTTGGACTGGAAGAGCTCACATTCACGTGCACAAGTAACAGAAAAGAAAATGCAGGAAAACTTTTTTTTTCCTTAAGGGGGAATCTCTGTCAAAGAATTGCCTGACTCACATGGAGTATTTGTGGCAGACATGACTGCACCATATTGCACTTTAGCTTTTTATTATCTCATGCTGCAGTCACTTTATCCAATTAAGACACCTCTTCTTTGCAGACTACTGCACAGGCACAAGGAGGATTAAATAAGAGGATACAGGCTGGTAGGGAAAAGAGCCAGGCATATTCTCATGCTCTCATGCCACCCAGATTCTGGCCTTCACAATTCTTACTCCCGAATACTACAGATGTATTAAATACTAGTTCTCTTAGTAAACTTTCCCTCCTATTTGTTCTGCTTTGATTTTGTCCTTTCTACTGTTTCAGTAAAACACTTTGAGTCAGGACAAAATACAGATTTACATACTGCTCAGAATCTCAATCTGCTTATCCAGAACTGAAGAAAATGGACTTAAAATGATTTTATTCTTCCACTCTCAGCCTTGACCATCTTTGCAGTATTAGTATTATTTTTTATTTTAACCTGAGTAATGAGTAGTTTATTTTTCTCTGGTATTGAAATCTCTCTCAGTATTTCTCTCATGATTACGTGATGCCCACGGAAGCACATTACTCTGTTTTTCTCCTGAAGCATTTTGGAATATGGAGTATTACCTGGTTTGAAGTAAGAGAGTAGCTACTGAAGTGTAACTCAGAATACCAGATAGTGAAGTATTCTGAGTTATCAGTTTATTACTGAACACATTACATTACTCCACTAGTATCAAAGACTATTTTGGAGAAAGACAAGTATTTAGTATTCATTTTACAGATTCAAAAACTGAGACACTAATATTCCTTTTTCAAGGTACAACAGAAAACACAACGCCTCAGTTTCTCCATTCCCACCTCAGTGCCCTGCTCACAGAATAACACTGACAACACAATTCATTATGGTTTTGGATGTACAGCATCTTGAAAACTTAATGCAGACAAAATTATTAATGTTCTCACGGGAAGCCTCATCTACATAGTGACTCAGCTAAAATTAAAATATGTTAGCAACAACTGATCCAGTAGTGAAATGCAACCACTGTTTCAGTGAAACACGACCTCCCTTTAACCACGTAGCAAAAGTATTTTCGAGTGAGGTTACAAGGATGAACAACTGACTAGCTAATAAGGCAAGGTATGGTATTGTATTACCGCTTTTTGGAGGGGGAAAGAGAAGGGAGAGGAGAGTGCTGGAGCAAACTGGTGTTTTAAGAATTCTTCTGCATTAAGTGACTGCAACATTGCTTAGAAATGCTGAGACCATAGAGACAGGTTCATGACATCAATGAAAATGTGTATGAGATGCCTATAATTAAATCAGAAGTTTGTTGAACAGTAGTATTGAACTACACATAAGCCAATATATAGGTTGCCATAATTCTGCTTAAGTACTGTCCTTCTGAAAATACCCAGCAAATAAGAAACTGCCAACTTCAGACTGAGAAAAAGAACCATATTTTTGGAAGATTATTGCTGAAGTGGTAACTGAAAAACTACTAATTACACAAGTGCATAAGTATTTGCAGGCTCAAGTTTTAATACATAATGATTTAAATATACTCTATGTTGTAATGGAATAAGATATCACAGATGCTTACATTTATGCACATATTATTATCAGTATTTTGCTAAAAATTTCATACTGCTAGGATGATTGAAATGAAGGTCCCCTGGTTTTAAATTAACCAACATAAAAATGTGTTAAAGAAACATATGATTCTAGGTCATTTGGGTGAGATACTGATTCTTAGAAACCATAAGTTTGTCCATAGCCTTTAATAAGACATACCTTATGCAAATAGATATGTTGGAAAAGACCACTAGAGATTATATGGTCCAATCCCTTCTGTTCAGATTAGGTCCATTCAGAGGAGTTGCTCAAGGCTATGCTAAATGAAGTTTGCCTGTCTCCAAGCATGACAATATCACTGTTTCTCTTGCAGTGTCTAACCATCATTATGGTGAGAAACATTTTTCTTGTTCTTTTTAGCCTTTTTCAACCTGTGCTCATTGCTTCTCATCCTTCTATTGTGTACCTCTGAGAAAATTTTGGCTTGGTTTCCTCTATACCCTCCTATTATATATTAGTAGGCAGCAGTAAGATCCTCCTCAGTTTTTCTCTACTTCAGGCTGGATAAACCCAGATCTCCCAGTATGTCCTCATATGCCATGTGCTTCAGCCTGTCCCCTGACTACCTTTGTGGTCACCCTCTAATATGCCCATGCCACTTTTGTTTTGGGGAGCCCAGAAAAGGGTGCAGCACTCCAGGGCTGAGCAGAGGGGAAGTATCACCTCGCTTGACCTGCTTTAAATGCCCTTCCTAATGCAGACCAGGATGCTGTTGGCCTGCTTTGCTGCAACAGTGTGTTGCTGGCCTATGGACAGCTTAGGTTTATGGACCCCCGGGCCATTTTCTACAAAGCTACTTGGGCTCTAAACTCTGCTGTTGTATAGGGTTGTTCCTCTCCAAGTGGAGGTGTTGGCATTTCCCTTTGAAATCCATGAGGTTCTCTTTGGCCCATCTTCCCACCTTTTTTATATCACTCATGTCAGCCCTGCCCTCTCATGATAGCCAATTTGATATTGCCTGGAAACATGCAAAGTGCTGTGTATTCTCTCATTCAGTCATTAAGAAAAAAAACATTAAACAGAAGTGGTCTCAGTATCTACTGGAGAGAGAACAACTAAGTAATTCTACCCACAGTAGAATTTTCTACTACTGATCACCACAGTTTGATCCCAGAAATTCAGCCAATTTTCAGCCCATCTTCTGTCTCACAAATTTGACTCTAAGTACACTGTTTTAGGTTATGCTGAAATCCTTTCTTAAGCAAGTTATTAAAGTATACAGGTTGAGGTCCAACTACAGTCCCAAATCAAAAAAGTGTGATAGTCATGTGAGAAACTACTGGGCACTGCAAAACCCAAAAATGGGAAAGAGGCTGGTGTACCCTGACTTGAGGTTAAGCAAGTAAGAATGAATATAAGAAACTGCAGCACACTACAGAAGGTGAAAGAGAAATACCAGGACTGCTTCTAGGTGAAAGATGTCAAAAGACAAGGAAGCACAGGTTTACTGGGGTCAGCGTCTAAAACCAAAACTACCCTATTGAGTGTAAAAAATCTGCAAAATCCATTGAGCAAAGAAGAAGTAAACGGGACAGGTTGTTCATTCAGAAACAGGAGAAAAAAAAAATATAGGAAAGGTAAATAATTTGATTGGCCTGAGAGTGCTGTTAAGGAAAAGTAAGGGTGGTACTGCTGCATAAGGGAAGGGAAGGGGAACTGAGACAAGAAGGCAAGCAGGACCATGCCCTTACCAAAAAAGGTAGTATCACAGTACCTGAACAAGAAGAGCAAAGCAAAATTGGGGATGGTAACCAAAGAAAGCCAGGGGTCCACATCATCAGACATGTCCATAGTGACAAGGCAGGTCCAAGGTCAAGCTGGAAGATCAAGTCTGTGAGTCAGGCTGAGGATCAACATGGCACATAAGCAGGCACAGACATATCAGCAATATAGATTGGTCAAGGACACTTCAATGTTGCTCCTAAATACAGGGAGGCCAAGTCCTTGATTCTCTCTAGTCTTTGTCATTTGTCATTCAGCTCTTTCCAAGCAGTCTAATCCAAAATCCCACACCTTCAGTAAATAAAGAGTTGGCCTTGTGCATTGGCAGCCAAAACACCAGGAGGAGAGAGGAAGGAAAAGGTTGCAAAAACCATTGGTGCACTCCAGGCCTTTATGAAGCACTGAAGAGCAGCGCACCTGATCAGTCTGCCCTGCAGCAGGGCAATAAACCTGTTCTGACTACACCTCATGTTCCCACTTTTCTTCCCTGGCTGTGGGATGTAGTGCAGTCCCATAAGCAGAAAACTAGATGCTCCTAATACAAGCTAAGCAACAGCCAGTGTTCTTTCCTCAACCACATAGTCATTCATCTCATCAAAGATAACATTTAGGTTGGTAATGCAACATTTATAGAATCATAGAATAGTTAGGGTCGAAAAGGACCTTAAGATCACCTAGTTCCAACCCCCCTGCCATGGGCAGGGACACCCCACACTAAACCATGCCACCCAAGGCCTCGTCCAGCCTGGCCTTGAACACTGCCAGGGATGGAGCATTCACAGCCTCCCTGGGCAACCCATTCCAGTGCCTCACCACCCTAACAGGAAAGAACTTCTTTCCTTATATCAAATCTAAACTTCTCCTGTTTAAGTTTTAACCCAATACCCCTTGTCCTATCACTACAGTCCCTGATGAAGAGACCCTCCCCAGCATCCTTAGAGGCCCCCTTCAGGTACTGGAAGGCTGCTATGAGGTCTCCAGGCAGCCTTCTCTTCTCCAGGCTGAACAGCCCCAACTTCCTCAGCCTATCTTCATACGGGAGGTGCTCTAGTCCCCTGATCATCCTCGTGGCCCTCCTCTGGACTTGTTCCAGCAGTTCCATGTCCTTTTTATGTTGAGGACACCAGAACTGCACACAATACTCCAGGAGAGGTCTCACAAGAGCAGAGTAGAGGGACAGGATCACCTCCTTTGAACTGCTGGTCACGCACCTTTTGATGCAGCCCAGGATACGGTTGGCTTTCTGGGCTGCGAGTGCACACTGAAGCCGGCTCATATTAATTTTCTCATAGACCAGCACCCCCAAGTCCTTCTCTGCAGGGCTGCTCTGAATCTCTTCTTTGCCCAACCTGTAGCTGTGCCTGGGATTGCTCAAACCCAGGTGTAGGACCTCGCACTTGTCATGGCTAAACTTCATGAGGTTGGCATCAGCCCACCTCACAAGCGTGTCAAGGTCCCTCTGGATGGCATTCCTTCCCTCCAGCGTATTGACTGAACCACACAGCTTGGTGTCATCAGCAAACTTGCTGAGGGCGTACTCAATCCCACTGTTCATGTCACCAACAAAGATGTTGAAAAAGACCTATCCCAACACCGATCCCTGAGGGACAGCACTCGTTACTGGTCTCCAGCCGGACATTGAGCCATTGACCACAACTCTTTGTCTGCAGCCATCCAGCCAGTTCTTTATCCACTGAATCGTCCACCTATCAAATTGATGTCTCTCCAGTTTAGAGACAAGGATGTCGTGCGGGACAGTGTCGAACACTTTACGCAAGTCTAGGTAGATGACATCAGCTGCTCTACCCCCGCCCATCAGTTCTGCAGCTCCATCATAGAAGGCCACCAAATTGGTCAGGCAGGATTTCCCCTTAGTGAAGCCATGCTGGCTGTCACCAACCACTTTGTTGTTTTTCATGTGCCTTAGCATGCCTTCCAGGAAATTTTGCTCCAAGATTTTCCCTAGCACAGAGGTGCAAGGGACTGGTCTGTAGTTCCCTGGGTCATCCATTTTCCCCTTCTTGAAAATGGGGGTTATATTTCCCTTTTTCCAGTCATCGGGAAATTCACCTGACTGTCATGATCATGACTGTTTCATGAGAACAAGGGCCTGCGAGCGTGAGGCTTTTCCTATCTGTCTGTAGAGTGCTTCATCCTCAGGTTCCTCTTGGTCTGGTAGTCTGTAACAGATCCCCACAGTAATGTCTCCCATTGCTGCTCTCCCTTTAGCCCTGACCCACAAACTCTCTGTCCACTGCCCACCTGTCACTAGACAGAGTTCCATACTCTCCAGCCTATCCCTAACACAAATAGCAACTCCCCCTCCCCGTGTGTCTGGCCTGTCTTTTCTAAAGAGCCTGTAACTTTCCATTTCCAACACTTCAGTCATAGGATCCATCCCACCATGTTTCTGTGATGCCTATTATATCATACCCCCGTAGACGTGCACACATCTCTAATTCCTCTTGTTTGTTCCCCATGCTATGGGCGTTTGTATAGAGGCATCTGAGCCGAGCTCCAAATGAAACCGGCTCATTGGATGGAGTGGCTGGAATATCTCTGCATTGCTCCAAGCATTTATTTTAAGTGCTGGCAACTGACTGGGTGTGTTGGGATGGAATGATGCCCCCCTTCCCCAACACATCTAGTTTAAAGCATCCTTGACAAGCCTGGCAAGCCTCCTACCAAAACCGCTCTTGCCACTCTCCACCAGCCCCCAGTAGACCTGGCCTACTAGCTTGGGTCCCATGTTCAAGACACCTAAACCCCTGACTATGACATCACCCTTTTAACTATTTATTAATCTGGCCAATCCTCCTAGCCTTTTTAGGGTCCTCCCCTGTATCCTGGAGAATTGACAAAGACAATCTGAGCTCCAGAGCCCCTAACCACCTCTCCCAGGGCTCTGTAGTCCTTCTTTATGTTCTCCAGGCTACTGCTGTCTATATCACTAGCACCCACATGGATCACTAGAAGTGGGTAACAGTCAGCGGGACTTACCAGAGCAGGCAGCCTCTCTGCAACATCCCTGATCCGTGCCCCTGGTACACAACACACCTCCCTTGAGACTGAGTCAGGCTGACAGATGGGTGCCTCTGTGCCTTTCAAAGTAGAGTCCCCTACTACTACGACCCGCCGCTTTTTTACTGGCAGCACCAGTAGAGACTTTCTTTAACAGTGCACCAGCCAGTTGTGGTGCGAGTGTGTTTCCCCATCAGCCCCCTGCAGGACAGCAAAGTGGTTCTGGGTGAGAACAACAGATTTAGGAGTAAGCCCCTTGCTTTTAATTATTCTCTTCCTTTTTGTTTTGGTTTGTTTTGGTTTTGTTTTTTATTACTGTTTCCCAGCTTCCTGGGTTAGCGGCCTCCTTCTTTCCTCCATGAACTACAGCGGACGCTTGAGGCCCCTGCACAGTCTGGGGCTGGAGCAAGCAGCCCTGCTTCCTCTCAGCTTCCCTGACATCTTGCAGCCCGTTAATAGCATTCCGCAGCTCAGGCACCTGCTGCAGGAGGACCTGCACCAGGGAGCACCGAGCGCAGCCCTGCCCATTGTGCACCCTCCCCTCACCAGACCAGTGCAGGCACTCTCTACCCTCCGAGCCCTGCACTGCAGCCTCCCCTCTCATCGGCTCTGTCTGGGTGCCTACGCTGCCACCGCCGGGGCAGCCAGAGCAGAGCTCCCAGGCCGGGCCCTGGCCATACGACGGGCGCTCACCATCCCGCTCGCCCGCCCGCACAAAGTGCCCCGACCCGTCCTAGTCACCGCCCTCCCTGGGGCAGGTTTTACCCAGCCAGGGCTGGTGCCGCTGCTCCTGGCTCCGCCCCTGTGAGTCCCTGCTCCCGCCGCGGAGCTGCCGGCTCCTGGGCAGGTCCTGTCGAGGGCTTGAGGCTCCCTCGGTGGCTGTCGCCGATCTGAGCTGGGGCTCCTGGACGCGGAGCTTCCCCCGCTCAACTGTTGAAGGCGTCCTCTCTCCAGCTACTCACCTCAGCAACTGACCCAATTTGTCCTCCTTTAATCCTTGCTAGGTATTCTAAACCACCATCGTATCTTTCATAAGTCTATATGCAGCTTCTGAGACTATTTGCTCTAGAATCTCACTAGGAAATGTGGTTAGCTGACCAGCCAGCAGTCCTCTGGATTCTTCATCTTGCCCTTTTTAGAGACGGAGAAGTATTAGCAAGATTTATTAAATCCTGTTATATTTAAAACAACAACAACAAAACAACAACAACAACAACAAAAAAAAAAAACCTCAGAAGCAGTATGCCATATATATTGTTGAAAACACCTACAGAAAAAGGAAATTTATCACAAATTTAGCCCTATCAAATAGTTTGTTTTTCCCTTGCATTTCTTCTCTCAGTCACAGATATACACAGACTTCTCTGTCTATAACAAGGAACCTGGTATTCCCAGTTCTTGGCTCCTATGACTGGAGGGTTGGAATGGAAGGTTACAGGCTCTTTAGAAAGGACAGGCCTGGCAGGCGGGGAGGGGGAGTTGCCCTTTATGTTAGGGATAGGCTGGAGAGTATGGAACTCTGTCTGGGGGCAGGTGAGCAGTGGACAGAGAGTTTGTGGGTCAGGGTCAAAGTGAAAACAGCCGTGGGAGACATTACTGTGGGGATCTGTTACAGACTGCCTGACCAAGGAGAACCTGTGGATGAAGCACTCTACAGACAGATAGGAAAAGCCTCACGCTCGCAGGCCCTTGTTCTCATGGGGGATTTCAACCACCCTGACATCTGTTGGAGCGATGCCACTGCACGGCACAAGCAATCCAGGAGTTTCCTCGATTGTGTGGAAGACAACTTCCTTTTGCAAGTAATAGAGGAGCCGACAAGGAGAGGTGCCATGCTTGACCTTGTGCTCACCAACAGGTAAGGGCTTGTTGAGAATGTGGTACTCCAGGGCAGCCTTGGATGCAGTGATCACGACATGGTCGAATTTGAGATCCCCAGGACAGTGAGAAGATCGTGCAGCAAGCTCACTGCCCTGGACTTCAAGAGAGCAGACTTTGGCCTCTTCAGGAGCCTGCTTAGTAAGGTTCCATGGAATATAGTCCTAGAGGGCAGGGGTAGCCAAGATTGTTGGTTGCTATTCAAGGATCACCTGCTACAAGCTCAGGAGTGCTGCACCCCAACTAGAAGGAAGTGCAGCAGGAGGGCCAGGAGACCTTCTTGGATGGATAAGGAGCTGCTGAGGAAAATCCAAAGGAAAAAAGAGGCTTATAAAAGGTGGAAGCAAGGACAGGCAGCCTGGGTAGAGGACAGGGATGTTGTCCAGGAAGACAGGGACCAGGTTAGGAAGGCTAAGGCACAGTTAGAATTAAACATAACCAGGGATGTTAAGGATAACAGGAAGGGATTGTACAGGTACGTAGCAAACAAAAAACAGAGTAGGGACAACATAGGCCCCCTGAGGAAGCTTTCAGGAGAACTGGCTACCCTGGATTTGGAGAAGGCTGAGGTTCTGAATAACTTCTTTGTCTTGGTCTTCACTGGCAAAGGCTCTGACTGCACCACCCAGTTCTTAGAAGGCAGATGCAGGGACTGTGAGAATGAAGACCTTGGACTCACTGTGGGAGAGGATCTGGTTCGAGACCATCTTGAAAATCTGAATGCGCACACGTCCGTGGGACCTGATGAAATCCATCCGTGGGTCCTGAAGGAGCTGGCGAATGAAGTTGCTAAGCCACTGGCCATCATATTTGAAAAATCATGGCAGTAAGGCGAAATTCCTGATGACTGGAAAAAGGGAAATATAACCCCAGTTTTCAAGAAGGGGAAAATGGAAGAACCAGGGAATTACAGACCACTCAGTCTCACCTCTGTGCCTGGTAAAATCTTGGAGCACATTCTCCTGGAAGGCATGCTAAGGCACATGAAAAACAACAAGGTGCTTGGTGACAGCCAGCATGGCTTCACTAGGGGGAAATCCTGCCTGACCAATTTGGTGGCCTTCTATGATGGGGATACAGAATTGATGGACAAGGGTAAAGCAGTTGATGTCATCTACCTAGACTTGTGCAAAGCATTTGACACTGTCCCACACTACATCCTTCTCTCTGAATTGGAGAGATATCAATTTGATGGATGGACCACTCGGTAGATAAAGAACTGGCTGGATGGCCACACACAAAGAGTTGTGGTCAATGGCTCCATGTCCGGCTGGAGACCAGTAATGAGTGGTGTCCCTCAGGGATTGGTTTTGGGACCGGTCTTGTTTAACATCTGCATCGCTGATGTGTTGGGACCTTGACACGCTTGTGAGGTGGGCTGATGCCAACCTTATGAAGTTCAACCATGACAAGTGCAAGGTCCTACACCTGGGTCGGAGCAATCCCAGGCACAGCTACAGACTGGGCAAAGAAGAGATTCAGAGCGGCCCTGCAGAGAAGGACTTGGGGGTGCTGGTCTATGAGAAAATGAACATGAGCCGGCAGTGTGCGCTCGCAGCCCAGAAAGCCAACGGTATCCTGGGCTGCATCAAAAGGAGCGTGACCTGCAGGTCGAAAGAGGTGGTCCTGCCTCTCTACTCTGACCCCGTGAGACCTCACCTGGAGTATTGTGTGCAATTCTGGTGTCCTCAACATAAAAAGGACATGGAACTGCTGGAACAAGTCCAGAGGAGGGCCACGAGGGTGATCAGGGGACTGGAGCACCTCCCGTATGAAGATAGGCTGAGGAAGTTGGGACTGTTCAGCCTGGAGAAGAGAAGGCTGCATGGGGACCTAATAGCAGCCTTCCAGTACCTGAAGGTGGCCTCTAAGGATGCTGGGGAGGGACTCTTCGTCAGGGACTGTAGTGACAGGACGAGGGGTAACGGGTTAAAACTTAAACAGGGGAAGTTTAAATTGGATATAAGGAGGAAATTCTTTCCTGCTAGGGTGGTGAGACACTGGAATGGGTTGCCCAGGGAGGTTGTGAGTGCTCCATCCCTGGCGGTGTTCAAGGCCAGGTTGGATGAAGCCTTGTGTGGGATGGTTTAGTGTGAGGTGTCCCTGCCCATGGCAGGGGGATTGGAACTCAATGATCTTGAGGTCCTTTCCAACCCTAACTATTCTATGATTCTATGTATCTGAGGATACCTGTTATTCAAGGACTTGTTTCAAGTACTGCTTTTCTGAAGAATTATATTTTATATTGCTTTTTTCTTTTTTGAGGCTTTATGTATAAAATGTATGGTAATTTAATTCTTAACTCACAGGAAGTGTATTATAAATTTAGTATGTTGACCTGAGAATGTCAATATTGGGAACGTCAATATTACAGATAAGCTGAGATGCTTTGATAACATTTGCATTATAATCTGATCAGAAAAGATAATGATATTATAACTGTAGAGACAGTCTTTCTCTTTATATCAATCCAGTCTACCCAGCATTTTTAGGTATAAATACTGTTCCACATGTATGCTCCACAACATGTCCTTCACACCTGCTGGTGTACAAAAAGGGTGTTTAGATGTTCCGAGGACATCAGTAACAGACTTCCTGAGGAGACTGTAGAATCTCTACTTTGGTTCACTTTTTCTTTAGTGTAAAGGAAATCATGGCTGCTGAACTTGAATGTCAATATCCTCCAAAAGTTCAGTTCCTAGGACTAGCATAACTTTACATAGGCCCAACAAGTGTGCAGATGGCTGGTTCAGATTCACGAGTCCCCAACAAAAAAAAAGTAATTGTTGATGAATAGTACAAAGAACTAAGTGCGGTATTTGTTACATAACTTTTTTTTTAATGGGATTTTGTATCTCACAGGCAACCTTCTTAAATTTATACCTTTGATATATATGTTAATATTTATGTAGGTCTGTTTGTAAGTAGGTGCATGTGTTATATAAATAATACAAAATGACAGTACTTCCAAATTCTGATATTACATTATACACTTTACCTCATCCATTCCCTCTGCTCTTCCTACACCAAAGCTATCTATGAACATAGGGCTTTGAGGCATGAAGTATCCGCAGCTACTCAGCTGAAGAGAATCTCTTATGGCAGCTGAGGAGAGGAGGAAAGTATGGGATATGCACAACCCTGTTAACATTAATGTTTTTTCCAAAGAACCCTAGAGAACCATGAAAAACTAGATCCGTTTGTTGGGTGCCTAGTCTCTGTGGCAATAAGGTTTATTTGAACAGCATAGTTGCAACCATACATCAAGCTGTCATTTGTTCACCTGAAAACACATAAGCTTTTCTGCAAGATCACAAACATGGGCCAGTTTGGACAGGTTAGCCTTTCTCCCATTTAATTTCTACAGGAATAAGTACTATATTCTATACGAATGCCAGACCATTCTCATTTAAGATTACCTCACACAGGTCTTGAGCTGCACAAATCAAATCTGAGAATGGTTTTGGTTGGAAAGGACCTTTAAAGATCATATAGTCCAACCCTGCTGTCATGGTCATGGACACTCTCCACTAGACCAGGTTGCTTAAAATCCCATCTGACCTGAACCTTGAACACTTCCAGTGATGGGGCACCCACCACTTCTCTGGGCAACCTGTTGCACTGTCTCAAGAGCCTCATAGTAAAATATATCTTCCTTATATCTAACAGTCCAGGCTGTAGAGATGGATAAACAGTGCTGCAAAGGACTCTGCTGAACTCATTCCCCTGCAAATGGAGACAGAATTGCTTGTGGATAGGGAAGACAAAGAGTGTAGAATTAAGAAACAGGGAGGTGAGTGACACTAGTTCATTGAACAAGCCCTATTCATGTAAGCAGTTCTTAATTGGTCAAGTAATCTTAATGAGGACACTGGAAGTGGTGGCATGAATTAAAACTGTCTACATCAGGACTGCACGCTTGGATGATGGTGAGTGCTAAAAGTAATGATCAGGCCTTTAAAACATGTGGAAATGGTAAACTAAGAGAGGCCTTAACCTTCCATAAACTGACTCTTAATAAGTTACAATTTTGAAGAATCATATTGCCTGATTTAAAGGTCTCTGGACTCAAACCCTGATTTAGACAAAATAGGAAAGCATTAGGAAACAGGAAAAATAAATAAAATGAACTGTATATTTTAATTTAACTTTTAATTCAGCTAGGAAGCACCATCCCTAGAGAAATTATGCCCTGCTAACAACCTGATTCATTTTAACCTGTAATCCACAGAAAGCAAACAATACTACCTTTCATCAAAGATATTTGAAGAACCAGTATTTGGAGAGCAGACAGCTGTGATCTTGTAAGCCTCTGGATTTTTTCTTGTTTTATTGTGCTTAAGTAAACAGAAGCAAACTGTTTGCTTTGTCTAAGAAATAGAAGGATTGTAAAAATGCCTTAGGTCTGTTTGGAATTCATCCGAACTAAAGAAATTAAGTTTCTGTCTGTAGCAAAATTGACATTCTTCTTCTTCCACCCATTACCTCCTCCCTGCTATCTTAAAATGTCAGCTTGAGCTGCTCAACTCTACTTTTTGAATTTTATTAGGTTAGTTATCAAAACTGCCTTCATTTGTATCTGCTTGAAGATTCCTGTGAGGTAGAAGAGGAACATATGCAGTCTCCTGAGCTGCCATTCACAAGAGATGATGTGCAGTTTATAGAAGAAATTATTTTCCTTACACTTCCACAACCTGGAATATGCTATTTTTTATTATTTTATTACCAACTTCTTGCTTCTTTTTTTAAAGCTTTTATTCCCCTTGGGAACACCATGGGGCTTTGGAGGGTTTTGTTTTGGGTTTTGTTTTGGGTATTTTCTATTTTTTTTTTTTTTTTTTTTTGCTAGAGGGAATTAAAGTTGAAGATCAAATGGAAACAGAATGAATAGAACAGTCCTTCTTTTAACTTCTCTATGTGAAAATACAAAAAAAAAACAAACCAAACTAAACTAAAAAACCCTGTTTCTTATATTTTCAAGGATATATTTTAAAATTCTTCTAATTTCAATAACGTATTTTAAAGAAAGTAAACAGAAGTCACAAAGCCAAATTCAGCTTTCAAAATTTCTTTAGCTGTAATTCTAGTCTCTCTTCAACTCAAAGGAAGCCCACTATAACACCAAAGATTTTCAGATTGCTCCAGAGGTGAGCTAAGTCAAATTTCCCTTTAAAGTGTATAAGAGACCACTGATTTGTATCTAATACGTAATGCCACTGCTCTTCTCAAATTATCCATTCATTTGATAAAGCTGATCTCAGAAAAGCCCTGCCATGGCATAGTCACGGAGATGAAACCTGGCCTGTACAAGCCTGCGTGTATTAACATAACTTAAGTGTCCTCTCACCATGCAAAAGTGTAAGGGGTTGTCAGTGTGCAAATGTTTTACCTGTACCACCTGGAGAGGTGAAGTAATAAAATGGAACAGGGAATATTTTCTCCCACGCTAGATCTTTGGTATAAGATATGTGAGTGTTCAAAGGGACTAAAAGGAGGTGACTGATTTGTCCCTGCCCATGGCAGGGGGGTTGGAACTACATGACCTTTAAGGTCCTTTCCAACACAAACTGCGCTGTGATTCTGTGACTTACTGAATCAGCCTTAACTCTTATGGAGCTTAAGGTAGCAGTCAGGTTACTGGGAGCTATGCCATGCTTCTGAGTTGGCTTTTTGTTCTGTCATCAACAGCACAGGAAGAGCAAGACGCTGCACTGTGTAAACAAACAAACAAACAAACAAACAACCCTCCCCCCAGTCATGTTAAATAACACTTATTAAAACACACTTCCCAACTTTTCAAGCTGTAATTTCTTCTGGTTTGGTTTAAGAGGCCTTTGAATGCTTTCACTTTCCCCTACTTTTATTTGTATCATCATTCATGTGCTCTCTGCAGCCAGTGCTATGCCAGTTCTGTAATTTTAAACTACTGATAATCTTTAAATATCCAGCCTTGAAAATTCATTTTAAGCAAGGGCTTTGCATAAAGAATCTTAGCATAGAAGGTTAAAATGAGTTACCTAACTGTTGCATCCTCTTTCCCCACAATATGAGCAGTCACTCACACTTTGCTGTTCAAAGGATTTTCATATTTTACAGCTATAAGAGGCAGAAAACTAAAAACAGTGTTGGACATAGAAACTGCAAAGCTTCCTTCCAACTTTTACACTTAGCCATTTCTAATTTTTTCAGTCAAAATATAGGGACTATAATTTGGCTTTTTATTTGTTAGCAGAATGACTGCTTAATATATACTAAGCTTAGTATCTGATAATCACTATACTTTCCCCACAGCACTGGCATCTGTGCTTCTCCAGAATTTTTTGCACTATTTTATGTTCTGCAGAATATCTTGCCAGTTAAATAATTTCTTGAAAGTGAAACAAACAAAGCAACAAATAAAATTTGCCCAGAATAGTATTATGACTATTTCAGTGCCTGTGAAACTTTCTTGTTTAAAAGAAAGGAAAAGATACCTGGAAGGAAGTATTAGAAGATCTGCTGCTTAGGCGGAATGTGGCTACAAAACCAGAGTTCTTCTCACAGAACACACAGAGTAAACAGCAGTTAACAAAGTATTTTGTTCATGATACTCACTCAGCATGTCCTGCAAAATGGGAAGTTAACTTTTTCTCAGCCTGTTAAACACCTCCTACAAGGAACAGTTTATTTCAGTTTGGATTTGACATGCCTTTAAGAATGGGTTGCCTCTCTAGGAAAACGTGAACTATGCACATTGCTTCATTCTTCTATGTTTGTGTTCCAGGAGACAGTAAGGAAATAATTTTCTAAATATGTTTGTGTCTACAGTGGAACATATTAGTGAATGATTCTTTATTCTCTTTTTTTTTTTTTTTCTCAACAGAATATTGGTAGATGCCCCTGTAGTGATGCTGCTGAGGATGGGTGGGTAGGCAAAGGCTTTTCTGGGAGAGGACCTTCCAGCTTTGAGGGGTGTTGAATATTAAAACCTAGTTTCATCTAGGCCATAGGAGTCCGGTGCTCATAGACAAGGAACTTGGCAAGGGGATCACAGCTACATCTTGGAGGGAATGAAAAGAGCTTTACTCTGAGGTTATGGAGCACTTGGAAGTTTTGCTGCAATCTGGAAATTCTTGTGTATTAAGCCTGAAAGTAAGAACCTGACTTACAAGGAGAAAGAACAAAAGAAAATACTGTTTTGCAAGTTTTCTTTTTCAAATGTTTCTGCTCTGCTTCATCTACTTATTTTGCATTTTCTCAGTGTAAGAATTTAAATATTCCAGCTTAAGTTTTAGTGAAACCTGGTGGTTTCAGTTGCTTGTTTACAAGTTGTTGGTGTTTTTTAAGGAAGTTCTTCTAAGGAGAAAGACCAAGAAAATAAATTCCAAAGCCATTTCAATCTCCTGAAACAATGTGTATTCATCAGTGCCAATTTTAAATTTACCTAGAAAGTATCTTAAAATATTTTACCAATCTGTATATGTATATATTAAAAATACTTCGTTTGCATGTATGGTTTCTGTAAGAACATGCACAATTGGACCAGTTCTGTGTGAAGACCTCTACAGGCCTCATTTTGGAAAGGTCTTAAAATCTTCCACTGGGAACATTTGCTTTCTGTATTTTAGATGTTTCCTCCTAAACATTTTTTACATTTTATATTTGTTCAGCACTCAGCATAATAGGTTCCCAATTTGGACTAATACAAGCTATTTATATTCTGAAGTAACAATAATTATTTTGCTGAAGTTGAAAAAGAAAGGTTTTAATAAAGATTCATATTATTTTATCATTAAAATAAACTGTGTTGATGAAAAATCAGGCTTCTGTCCTACTTGCAAATAAAAAGAAGTCATCACAGTGCCTCTTACCAGGACTATTCAGTGTTTCAGATCTTACCAAAACAATAAAATAAAAAATAAAATAAAATAAAATAAAATAATATAAAATAAAATAATAAAAAAATAAAATAAAACCACTTGTCATAGTGGTGTGAACAAGAGAAGTCATTCATTACTTCTAACCTTACCATCAGAGAGAGTCTAGCAATATTAAAGTTATATTAAAAATGGTTTCCTTCCTCCACCATGTAAATACTTTGAGCAGTGCTTAAGATAGTCCATGACAAAAAGTTATAAAACCATGAATCAAGAATTACGAGTCCCTGTACTTTCGCTTATGAATATCTATAGGGCAAATACACTGGTATTTGCTGGATGTGAGTTAGATTACCCATAAAATTAATTGTGAAAAGGCTATGGCTACATCTAAATTAGACATGTAAAGTAGTGTATTCTTTCACGAAAGCACAGATGAGACACAACAATTTACTTAAAGTTGTTTTTATCTGACTACTTTGGTATTATACATCGAATTGTTGAACTGTGTGTGAGGTAAAAAAGTCAGGAAGTTAGCCAGATTCCTCACAACACTGTGAAAATGTAAAGGAAGCTGCCCAGTTTATATAAGCAAAATGTTTCAGGCTCACAACTTCAGTGAATTCATCCTGATTTTGGAATCAACTTCTACTTTGAACTCTCTGTTATTTAGCAAACTTTTCACTAACCTGAAATCTCTAACCAGAATGAGTAAGGAGACAAAGAAAATCTCTTTCACTCTTTTCGAATACATCCTTTCGCTATGATATAGGAAACACAGAGTTAATTTTGGCTCAGTATTTTTGAAGAAGCTGCAAGTCTAAAAATACTCGATTTAGAATTATTGTGCAGGTGAAGAAAATGTTAACAATCATCTTTTTTTTTTCAATTCACTTCTGTCCTTTCCCATATTCAAGAACACAAGTAAAGACTAGGTTGGATAAAGAAAAAAGGAGCAGGGAGGAAAAATCCACATGCTGTAAGTAGAAATAAGCACAGATTAAAAGAAAAAAAATCAGCTGTAACTATTCAGTGACTTTGGATGGCTTTACACCAAGTTAATTCCTTTATTTATACAAGGAGGAGAGCTGAATCCAACCAGTTGAATTGTATAGCGTGTAATCCAAACATTTCAACTATCTGCAGTCTTCTTTCATATGCCAAAAAGATTCTAGAAATTCCCATTCTGCTCTGACAGTTTCCAGGAGGAGAGGAATTTTTTTCTCCTTATTTAGCTGGTATCTCACCTTCTCTCTGTTCCTGACCTTTCTGTGTGGAATGATTTATGGAACAGAGAGAGTGTAAGAAGAGAATGCCAAGCACTGCTTAAACAACAGAGGCAACCTTCAGCTAAACTCTCCTGTAACTGGGCAATGTGAGTATAGCTTCTTACTTTCAGTTCACACACAAAAAGATTGGTTAAATCCAATTGTTTAATAATCTGCCTTTTCCATTACAAAAGGCCAAAGTTTGGATAGTACTTTAAAACAGCACAAATAGTATGTATCTTTGCAGGTGACAGGATTTCATAGATACAGAAAACGTAGTTTTAGTTAAATAATGGAAGTTCTTTGCTTTGTCAAATGCAATAGGCTGACACACTCTCCACAGTCTCATCCCAGCATATCACCTGAAATGAAAAGCATTGTTACTTTTCTTATCCAGCTATAATATTCCTATCTGCTAAGGTCTTACCTTTCTATGTGAAAGCTGAAGTCATCAGCACCCGTTACTGCAGTAGATGACATTAAAGGATATGAAATTTGGCTCCACCAGAACTTTGGGTTTTAAACTATGGAAGAGCTTTTGAGAGACAAGGTATCCTGGGATCCGATTGGATCTACCTGTCCCAGTGCGGAAAAAGGGCTCTTTGAGTGTAAGCTAGCAGGGCCAATCGAGAGAGCTTTAAACTAGAATTGATGGGGAAATGGAATACCAATGGGATTGCAGTAGGTAAACCAAGATTTGGCATGGCATCACCTAAGGGTGGAGCATTTCTTCTAGGAACATTTACACTGCTCCTGGTAGCACAGAGGGCTTAGGAGCATATCTGAAATGTTTGTTGAGCAGCACATGCAGTATGAGAAACAACCAGGAGGAAAAGAAAGCTTTGATCCTATCCCAGAGCTGTGATATCATTGGTATTAGTGAGACTTGGTGGAATGAGACTCACAATTGAAATGCTGCGATGAAGGGTTACAGGCTATTCAGGAGGAATAAGGAAGGCAGGGGGGGTGGAGGTGTTGCACTAATATGTAAGGGAGCAGTTTGATTGAACAGCCCTTACTGTTAGTGATGATGTGGTTCTGAATAAGGATAAGAGGGGTGGAAACAAAGATGTAGTGGGTGTCTACTACCAATCACCCAGCCAGGAGGTAAGCATTGATGAGTTATTCTATCGGCGATCAGGATAAATTTCTGTATCTGAAGCCCTTGTCCTTATGGGGGATTTCAACTTCCCAGACATCCACTGCAAAAAGCATATGCCTCTGATGAGTAGGTCTTGGAAATTCTTGCAGTTTGTTGAAGACAACTTCTTGTCACAGGTGCTCAGTGAGCCAACTAGGAATGCTACCCTCCTAGACTTGATATTTGTGAATAGAGAAAAACTCATAGGGGATGTGATGGTAGGTGGCTGTGTTGGCCACAGCAATCACTGAATGTTTGAGCTAAAAGTTGTCAGTGTAATGAGAAAAAAGGACAGGTGAATTGCTACCTCAGACTTCAGGAGAGCAAACTTTAAGCTATTCAGGGAGCTATTTAGCAGAGTACTCTAGGAATTTGCTTTTGAGGGCTTAGGGGTCCATGAGTGCTTGTCAGTCTTTAAGAACACCTTTGAGCCGCACAGGAGCAGGCAATTCCACTGTAATATAAATCAAGCAAGCAGGGCAGAAGACTAGCTTGGCTGAACAGGGAACTCAGCTCAAGAGGAAAAGGAAACTATGATCTATAGAAGTGGGTCAGGCTTCACAGGAAAAGTACAGAGCTGTGGTTCATTTATGGAGAGAAAAGACACAAAAAGCCAAAGCTCATTTAAGAGCTGAAACTGGCCAACATTGTTTCAGATAACAAAGCTTTTATATACTTTCTTGAGTATGTAAATAGCAAGAGGAGGTCTAAAAAAAAAACAAACCACTGGACTGATACTTGTTAAAGATGGTCATCTGACCAATATGGATGAAGAAATAGTGAAGGCATTCAATGTGCTTTTTGCCTTAGTCTTCAGTAATAAACCATGGGCTGTCTGGTCACCTGCGTTGGAAGATCACAGCTGTGGGAACAGTGACTTTCCATTTTTGGACACTGAAATTGTAAGAGACCAGCTGTATCAGCTGAATATCCACAATTCCATTGGGCCTGATGGGATTGTTCCCAGAGTACTGAAGGAGATAGCAGATGCTATGGCAAGACCTCTCTCAATCATCTACCAAAGGTCTTGGGAGTCTGGGAAGGTCCCCCGTGCTGGTCAGCAGCAGGCTATTAATGAGCCTTCAGTGTTCCCTGGCAGCCAAGAGGGCAAACTGCACCCAGGGGTTTATCAAACACAGCAAAACCAGCCAGTCAAAAGAGATAATTATTGTGCTGTATTCAGCATTGGTGCAGCTTCACTTTGAATATTGTGAACAATTCTGGGCCCCACAATTTAAGAAAGATGTTAAGGTACTCAAGGGTATCCAGAGAAGAGCAACAAAGCTGGTGAATGGGCTGGAAGGAATGTCCTATGAGGAATGGCTAAGGACTTCAGGTTTGTCTCATTTGGAGAGAAAGAAGGCTGAGGGATGACCTCATTGCTCTTTACAGTTTCCTGAGGAAATTGAGAGGGAGGTGCTGATCTCTTCTGCCTGGCATCCAGTAATAGGATGCATGGGAATGGTTCACAGCTGTGCTAGGGGAGGTTCCGACTTCACACTAGGAAGTATTTCTTTACTGAGAGGGTGGTCAAACACTGGAACACACTTCCTAGAGAGATGGTCAATGCCTGAGGCCTGTCAGCATCTAAGAGGCATTTGGACAATTTCCCTTAAATGACATGCTTTAAGTTTTGGTCAGCCTTGACTTGCTCAGGCAGTTGGACTAGATGATTGTTGTAGTCCCTTCTTACTGAAATAGTCTATTCTAACTTTCCCGTTGATATTAAAATGAAGTATTTTGCCTACAGTAACTTATTATCACTTCTTTCCCATTCAGTATCCCATTAATTACATTTCACTGAGTTCCTTACTGGAGGAGATGACCACATATGCAGAGTGGAGTGAGAACGAATTTGCCATAACTGTATTGAAGAAATTCATACTCATGCCTTTTCTTTATTTTACTTCCACAGCAACAAAGATGGGCTTCATTGCTCGTTTCTATTGTCACCATTTTCCCTCTACTAGACACAGGAAAAGTACGTTATTTTCCAGCAAGTAATAAAGGAAATCAAGGAGGAGAGAGAAAAGTTGGAATGAAGTGAAGACACAGAAAGTTCTCAGAACTTGTCTTTGGTGATTTGTGTTCACTGTAACAGTTTAGGAAATAGCTGTGGAAGCAGATGGCTGGAATTCTGTATTCCACTGGTACAAAGTAGGAACAATGTGCGTGCTCACAAGTTTTCAGAATAAGGTTCACAGCAGCTCCAGAATTTATCAATACCTACTGAGATGTAATAGAACAACCAGTCTGTTTGATGTGATTGACACTGGTAAAAGCTGTAGATTTTCTTTCATTCTTCAGTTCTCAGGTACGTTAGCAAATATGCATACGGCATACATTGGGTCACTTCTCTGTTGTTTGCTTTATCATATAGGGGGGAAACAACACAAAAGCAGAATAATTTGCTCAGATCCATTTCTCTTGATTTGCATGCTTTGACCAACGAATCATTTTGGATGCTGTCGTGGTTTAAACCCAACCACAAACCTCGTTCACTCACTCCCCCCCTTCTTGCCCTCCCCCTGCTCCTGGAGGGACGGAGAGGAGAATCGAAAAGAATGCAACTCCCACGGGTTGAGATAAGAACAGTTTAGTAACTAAGGTATAACACAAATCACTACTGCTACCACCAATAATAATAATGATATAGGAAATAACAAGAGGAAAGAATACAACACCTCAACACCAGCCGACCAGTAACTCGCCCCACTCCCCCCAGCAGAGCACCGACCGATACCTTCTCCAACCCTGCAGTCCCAACCCTTCCGGGTCATTCCAAGTTACATCCTGGGCATGACGTGCTGTGGTATGGAATACTTCTTTGGCTAGTTTGGGTCAGGTGTCCTGTCTCTGCTTCCTCCCGGCCTCCCTCGTCCCCAGCAGAGCATGAGACTCACAGAGTCCTTGGCCAGAATAAACATTACCTAGCAACAATTAAAAACAATCGGTATTATCAGCACTGTTCCCAGGCCAAAAGATCAAAACACAGCACTGTACTAGCTCCTAAGAAGGAGAAAAATGGCTGCTGCTGCTCAACCCAGGACATTATCCACCCCTTATTCCATACCATTCACGTCATGCCCAGGAGGTAACGGGGAGTGACCCGGAAGGGTTGGGACTGCAGGGTTGGAGAAGGTATGGGTCGGTGCTCGGCTGGGGGGAGTGGGGCGAGTTATTGGTCGGCTGGTGTTAAGGTGTTGTATTCTTTCCTCTTGTTATTTCTTTTATCATTATTATTATTGGTGGTAGCAGTAGTGATCTATGTTATACCTTAGTTACTAAACTGTTCTTATCTCAACCCGTGGGAGTTGCATTCTTTTTGATTCTCCTCTCCGTCCCTCCAGGAGCAGGGGGGAGGGCAAGAAGGGGGGGAGTGAGTGGACGAGGTTTGTGGTTGGGTTCAAACCACGACAGATGCTCATTCAATTACCTAGCATTATCAAATTAGTGTTACTATTAGTTCTCTAAAGTTTCATAAATTTCATGCTGGAAATACACAGTTTCTACTCAATATTGCTATTTCTTATTCCACTGTTAAAGATTTACTTCCATAACAAAACAACAAAAAGCAGCCAAAAATCACTTGAAATGAATGGCATGATAGTACACAATGCAACAAATAATAAACATTATTCTGGGATGAAAATCTAGCCAGTTTTTGTGAGCCATTTGAGAGCCAATAGAGAAACACAAACGTGAAAACCTGTTTTTGATCAATAACCATACTAACATCAAATTTGTCTCTGAATTTGCTGAGCATAATCAAAGAAAGCTAATTTCCTTGTCTCGTATAAATTCTTATGAGTTTGTTCTGTTTGAAAATTGCTAACTTGAATACCTTAAGTAAAAACTGATTATTTTCCAGCTGCAGTGGAAAGTTTTACACAGTGCTTAAAAATTTATAAAGTATACTTAAAAATTCTGCCAGATTTTGGAAAGCATTAGATGTTGAAAGAGAATACTCAGTTTTAAATCTGTAAATCAGACAGATCATGACTATGAAACTGCATGGCACTTAGACTCCCTGACTTCTGTCTGGAGACAGGTGCAAGATATCATGGCTCCATCGTAGGTCTGAGACTCTTTCCCAAAATATAAAACCTCACCCCTCCCTAGGCTCATCAGGATTTAAGGTTGGGAACCTGACCCTTCTGTTTGATATGGCACTGTGTTGCATAAAAATGCCTTTTCTACTTCTGCTATTTTTCTTTTCTTTTTTTTTTTTCCCAGCATTGTTCCTGGTTAACCTGTCAGCTTTTATGGAGGAGTCAATGAATCAGCTCATAAAGCATGAAGGAGTAGGAAATTCTTTCCTAAAGGTGCCATATTATATTTTTGGCCACCTAGCCTGAAATTCAGACAAAAGAGAACATTTGAATTTGGTGTTTTAAAGCTAACCCACACACTGCTACTTCAAGGTTATGTAAGACCTTTTCTGACTTTTATGGGGTAGATGGAAAGGAGTAAATTCATCATAGTTAAAACTCAACAGACAGCATTACTCTGACCTTGGCTACACATTTCATTAACCATGAACTATTTTCAGTTCAGATGCCTTTTCATATCAAAGCAGCAGTTCATAATGAACATATTTCTTCCTCACTCCTTTTCCATGGAAAAGAAATTATACACTTGTTGTTTCTTACTAAATGTGACTTTAGGGATTATTACATGGAAGTAGATTAAAAGCAGACATTTAGATTTATTAATATCAGCATATAAGAAGAAGAAAAAAAAACCCTCCAAATTCCTGCCTTGATAAATTGTAGCTTTGTTATGAAAAATATGAATTTATGATTGTTTAATTACACGTTATGTGGTGGTACTCCTGCTTTAGTTTGGCTGAAAAGACTTCAGTAGTGTTAATACTGATTTCCCCACTGTACAGCAAGGGAGAATAGCTCTATAATTATGTTATTTCTTAGTTGGATTTGGGATTTGAGAAGGAGGTTAATTTCTTCTAAGTTCAAATTAAGGCAAAATTCTATTTCCTTCCTCTGTGCCTAGATGAGTAAAATATTATAGTTAAATAAGTCATATAAGACTCCAAACTGACATATATTGTGGTGTCTAAAATGGAAATTAAAGAATGTAGCAAAAAAATATTTTTATTAACTGATGGAGTTTTAAAGAAGTCCTCATCCAAATGAAGGCCTTAGAACTATATAGGGCTCGTGGCAGTGTATGAGCCTTATTTTCCAAGAAAAATTGTCCCTCATGTTTTCTGCCTTATGTCACTAAGACTAAAAGCAAGCAAGCAACAAATGTAATTACCATCTCAATTCTTTATGACTTCAGTATATGTACATATGTAGCTTAATACCAGCCTAAGAAACTATGAGTGCTTTTCTACTGAAGTCATATGCTGAAAAATTAAAAAGTAAAAAAAAAAAAAAAAAAAAAAAAAAAAGAGAAATGGTGGGAATTAGAATTACAATTGGCAATAAAATGTGTATGGGATGTATTGAATAAATCATAGAATCATAGAATCATAGAATAGCTAGGGTTGGAAAGGACCTCAAGATCATCCAGTTCCAACCCCCCTGCCATGGACAGGGACACCTCACACTAAACCATCCCACACAAGGCTTCATTCAACCTGGCCTTGAACACTGCCAGGGATGGAGCACTCACAACCTCCATGGGCAACCCATTCCAGTGTCTCACCACCCTAACAGGAAAGAATTTCCTCCTTATATCCAATTTAAACTTCCCCTGTTTAAGTTTTAACCCGTTACCCCTTGTCCTGTCACTACAGTCCCTGATGAAGAGTCCCTCCCCAGCATCCCTATAGGCCCCCTTCGGGTACTGGAAGGCTCCTATGAGGTCCCCACGCAGCCTTCTCTTCTCCAGGCTGAACACCTCACAAGCGTGTCAGGGTCCCTCTGGATGGCATCCCTTCCCTCCAGCATATCAACCAGACCACACAGCTTGGTGTCATCAGCAAACTTGCTGAGGGCGCACTCAATCCCACTGTCCATGTCAGCGACGAAGATGTTAAACAAGACCGGTCCCAACACCAATCCCTGAGGGACACCACTTGTTACCGGTCTCCAGCCGGACATCGAGCCATTGACCACAACGCTTTGTGTGTGGCCATCCAGCCAGTTCTTTATCCACCGAGTGGTCCATCCATCAAATTGATGTCTCTCCAATTTAGAGAGAAGGATGTCATGTGAGACAGTGTCAAACGCTTTGCAACAGGTCCAGGTAGATGACATCAACTGCTTTACCCTTATCCATCAATTCCATAGCCCCATCATAGAAGGCCACCAAATTGGTCAGGCAGGATTTCCCCCTAGTGAAGCCATGCTGGCTGTCACCAAGCACCTTGTTGTTTTTCATGTGCCTTAGCATGCCATCCAGGAGAATGTGCTCCAAGATTTTACCAGGCACAGAGGTGAGACTGACTGGTCTGTAATTTCACAGAATCACAGAATCCCAAGGGTTGGAAGGGACCTCAAAAGATCATCTAGTCCAACCCCCCTGCAAGAGCAGGGTAACCTACAGTACATCACACAGGAACTTGTCCAGGCGGGCCTTGAATATCTCCAGTGTAGGAGACTCCACAACCCCCCTGGGCAACCTGTTCCAGTGCTCTGTCACTCTTACAGTAAAGAAGTTCTTCCTGATGTTAACCGGGTCTTCCATTTTCCCCTTCTTGAAAATGGGGGTTATATTTCCCTTTTTCCAGTCGTCGGGAACTTCACCTGACTGCCATGATTTTTCAAATACAATGGCCAGTGGCTTAGCAACTTCATTCGCCAGCTCCTTCAGGACCCACGGATGGATTCCATCAGGTCCCACGGACTTAATACTGTTGTCACTGCACACACAACTTACTGGAAAAAATATTCAAAACACTGATGAGATTTATAATCAAGTTGGATAGAAATTATGTGATGTTGCAGTGTGATACACTTTTAAGGTATCTGGAAAAATCAGACAGATTACTTATTGAAATAATTGCCTAAAAACATATGGTGTCTCTAGAGTATTATGGTATCTATTTACCAGATGAAGTCAGGTTAAACTATAAACTTCCTTAATAATTGGTTTCTTCAATTTTGCTACATGGGCATGCACAAGATAAATGTAACTAGCTAATTGCTAAGGGCCAGAAAACTAGAGTGGAGAATCTGCCTCCTTCTTGTAGTTTCAAGCACAGTTGCTATATTTATGAAACAGCAGCACTGAGCTCTGACACCTTTTATCAACCAGAAATACAAAACAACATCTGGGAATGTGAATTCAACTGTAACTTTTCATTTTGCACCATGAAAATTAAGAAGAAATTTAAGAAAAACCCAACAAAAACCATAAGCCTAAGAATACCACTTTGTCAAGATGCACATTTCATCAATGATTCTGTACTTTGCTTTGATATGGATATGCATGACTTGTTTTTATTGTTAGGACACTAGAGGAGGCTCAGGAGTCAGGATTGGGTTTTTTTAACAGGCTGAACAAATTAGAAAAGCAACAATTGAATGGTATGCTGTAAGAATGTACCCATTGTTCCTTGATGAAACTTTAGGACCTTCAGCTGGACTACATCAAGATTAATTCTGATCTTAGAGGGCTGTGTTTATATTCATGAACTTTTAAGAACCTGAATAAATGCTGCGTAATAATTCTCATTCCTATGAAAAATACACTCTTTTTCCTTGACTTTTTCCCTGCTTGCCCCAAAAGGCCTAGGAAGATATTTGGCATTGGTTTAGGTTAAATTATTTTTTATTTGGTTTAACGCTTTTGTCAGTAGCTCTGTATTTTAGGCTTCACTTATCACTCTGCTTCCTTGTTATGGCTCCTGCTTTTTTTTCTTTTTTTTTTTTTTTTTTTTTTTTTTTTAGTAAAACAGCATTTAAGACTAGATAAATATAACTTTTTTTTTTTTCTTCTAATTTTAAATTTCTTAATTTTCTCTTTGAACTGTATTTGGTATAGCCTTATTTTTGAAAAATCACATAGTGTATTTTAAAAAATATATTCTCTATGAAAACTAGCTTTTCGATGGCTAGCATTCTGGAAAACTTAGCAGACCTTAATATCATAAAGATTTCATACTATTTAGGAGTTCAAGAGGTGCATTCTGCTCAAGAGAATTAAGATCTATTTTCTACTACCTGTAAAATATACAGCAGATAAATGTTACAACAGAATTAATGTAAATCTTCAGCCTTGGTGCTGTGAGCACAATTTCCCCCACCACTGCTTTCCATGGAATATAAGGTTTGTCTTCAACATTTCTACAGAATCACAGGAAAACATAGGTGTGAAAGGACCTCCAGAGACCATCCAGTCTAGCTTCCTCCTCAGGGCTGATTACTCCCACACACAGTCCAATCAGGTTGCTGAGGATAGAGTCCAGCTAAGTTCAAGTATCTCCAAAAGCAGACATCCCGCAGACTCTCCGGGCAACTGCTCCACCTGTTTGACCAGTGTTACGATGAAAATGTTTTCCTTGTATCTAGTCTGAATTTCCCCGTGTTTCAGATTGCATCCATTTCCACCATCCACCTCTGGTAACAGCTTGGCTCCATCTTTCTACATTGTCCTAGTGGTATGTCAGTGTTCTTGTACTGAGGAGCCCCAGACTTGATACAGTGCTTCATATTTGATCTTACAAGAGCTGAGTAGTGCACAAGATTCACTTTGCCTGAACTGCTGGCTGTCCTGTTGCTAATTTAGCCAAGTATGCAGATGGCCTTCATTGCTGCAAGGGTGTGTTGCCGACTCCTCCAGTTCAACTCCTGTATTCTGCAAAGCTGCATTCTAGCCAGCTGGCATCAGGACTGTAGTCCTGCATGAGTTTATTCAATCCCAGATGTAGGAATCTATATTTACCAAATCTGAACTTAATTCAGTTCTTGTCATCCCTTTTCTCTGGCTGTGTGGTCTCTTGAACATCACTCCCACCCTCCAGCCTTTCTTCAGGTTGCTAGTGTCCAGAAATGTACAGAAAGTGCACTCCATATAAGCATCCAATTTGTTAGTGAAGACTTCCCAGGACACAGTATGAGACTGACAGGCCTATAGTTCTGTGGATCCTCCTTCTATCCCATCTTCAAGATGGTGGTATCATTTCTCTTTTTCAAATTATCAGCAACCTTGCAAAGATAGCTGCTAATTCCCCTAGCACCCTTGCATGCATTCTGTCTGGCCCCTTGCCTTCATGTATGTCCATATGGTTTAAATGCACCTTCACTTGATCTCACCTGCATTTTTGGTAATGCTTTTCTCCCAGAGACTCTGCTAACAGACTTGATGACCTAGGAGGCATGTGGACAAACCTAACTGGTAAAAAAGAAATAGGCAAACCAATATTGGGTGACCTGGCTTTCTCCATGTCATTTATCACCAGTTTACCAGCCCCACTGAGAAGTGGTCCTACAATTCTTTCACTTTCCTTTGGTGTGAGTTTGTTTATAGAAGTTCTTCTAGCTGCCCTTCACATTCCTCACTAGTTCCAACTCCAGATGAGCTTTGGCTTTCCTAGCTCCATCCCTGCATGCTTGAGCAATGCTTCAGTATTCCCAGCAGTTACTCCATCCCTGCTTCCACCTTTTGTGTTCTTCCTTTATCTAGTTGAGCTCAATGAGGTGTTCCTTGCTGATCCATGCTGGACTTCTGCCATGCTTGCTGTGATAGTCCTTGAAATATCAGCTCTCATATTGGACAAGACATTCTACAAAACTTAGAAATTTTAGCTCTTGATAGTATGTTTCAATTTCCTTTTGGTTTTAATTATTTTTATTTCATTTTAATTTCAGCTAATTTGATTTAACTACTATGATAGAAACAAGTAAATCAATAAATTTACAAAACTGTGAAATAGGAGTGACACAACAGCAAATCAGCGTAGCACCACCTCTTACAATAACCTGACACTTCTCATGGGCTAGTGCTTGGTAAAACAGATCTTTGCCAAACCTCCAACATTTCAACCTCTGGTGAAGGTTTTGGGGATGCTTCAATTTGGCTGCTTCTAGAATAAGGCTGGGGAAGGGAGTGGGGGGAATAAAAAAGACAGCACATGCACAGTCAAGCGCGTTTTCCCCCCCTCCTCCCCCTCCGCCCCAGAAAAAAAAAAAAGGAATTCATGAAAACTTCCCTTTGAAAAGCTTAACACAACTGTGGTTAGATATACATTAGGTTTATCAGATGTCAGTTTTACTGATGCCTCTGAAATCCATTCAGATACTGAAAAAAAAACCAAACCAAAAAAACAATTGCCAGTGACAGAATGGTAAATACCAGAACTTATCACTCAGGCTGTCTCTTCCAGTGTCAATGCCAAGCAAAACCTACATAACAGACACAAGGAAAAGCTCAAGGTATATATGTTTCCAAACACATGGGTACTAGAATCTAACACATTACACAGAAGCAAGGCATGGCTAACCAGCATAGTTTTCTGCAAAAGCAAGGGCCTACTGAAAAACATAGTTCCCTTTAGCTAATTTTCCCTGCAGGTGAGAGATGAGCTACCAGCCCAGGTACTGATGCATCAGAACCCTGTTTCTCACAGATCCTGTCTGCCATCTGAACTGGTCACTCTGCAATGCATGGTGGATCTCAGGAGAAGCACTGGTTTTCTCCTTTGCAAAGCTGAGGCTCTGGTTGAATTGCTGATGGTATTTCAAGTGGAAAGAGCCTCATGTTTATGTCAAAAAAGAAAAGCTAAAAAAAGTGTCACATAGCCATCACAAGCACATCCAGTCACAGCACTGCTGATGCTTTTCTAATCCATAATTACATACATGTCAAAATATTTATTCTTATAGAGAATTAAAGTCACCCTTATGTTTGATGATACAGTATTTCTTGACTGTTGTAAAATTTGTTAAGACTTCTTAAAGTCCACAGCCAGGAGGATTGACAACATCCTCCTAAAAGAAAATTAAAAAAACTCATTTAATAGGCTTCTAGGTATTGGGGCTTTAAGAGAACAAATAGTTGGGAATATTTTATGGCAACAAACCTGTGGAATTTCATTGTAACATGCTTGAACCATGGCTCAGCATAAATGCACACAGATGCCTAACTTTAACACAAAACAGCTTATTAATGATATCAGTTAGGTATTGTTAAACTACTTCACCACACAGGTGGAAGTTATAATTTTAAAGGCTGCTGAACACTGTGAATCTCCCAATGTATCTCAATTACAGAAACACCTGTGTTAAATAAGTGTGCTGATTCACTATGAAAATGCATAGCATTCAATAGTCCTTAGAATTAAATGCCTTGCCAACAAGACACAGGTGTACACCACAGGAGCACATGATAATGTAATTGTGGAGAATGTGATGACAGCTCTCCATTGATAATATCGCCATCCCAAGATGCACTCATGCATCTATTTTATATTTAGGTATTTTCTAACTGTAGCTTTACAGCCCTCTAAGAAAGCAGTACCAATTCCAAAAGAAGCACTAAGCAGGAAAGAATTAAAAAATCCTACCCTATGTCTTTCAGGTTTAAAACTGAATCCAGTCCAAGAAGAGATAAAAAAACCCACCACCCCCTCATCACCACCTCCAAAACAAAACAAATAGCAAAATAAAAAGTAAAACTACAAACAAAAGATAAAACCCACACCCTAATATTTAAATAGAAAGGATAACGTTGATCTTTAATACTGCTAAATTGAGGGCCTGCCAAATGCTTTCCTCACAGAAAATGTTACTACAGAAACTACTGACGAGATAAATACTTTGAACCTCTTGAACATTATAGCCCAATTTTTTATTAATCCAGGAAGATCTACAGGTTAACTTAAAAATTCTATGGTTATTTCACATCTTTATTGTACAAAGGAATTGAGAATGATTTTTTGAAAAAGTGTATTCAGTTTCTATGGACACTGGATGTTGTTAGTCTTATTCTTTGAAACAGAATTTTTGTAATGGCTAGCTACCACTTAGGAAATTTTGGAGAAGTTGTGATGTGAAAATTACAGATAATTTCTGGAGCTTTTAATCAGAAGTCTGTAAGCAGCCTGAAAACATAACCTAGAACAAGCAATAGTGAAGCTTCTGCATTATTTCACAATTACAAAAAGAGAAAGTATATGTATTATATATTCAGTTTTCCAATCAGTAGGCAGAAAATTACAGTGTCTTAAAAGATTCTGTAGAATGATAAGGTTGTCAGTAGCAATTGTCACATCACACATCTATCCATATCTACAAATGTGTACTGCCTTTTTTTTTAAGTGGAGCACATAGCCTAAAGTTTCAGATGGGAAGACTTAATTTTCTTGTGATTACAGTTACAAGATTGTGAACTGCCAGAGTGGATGACTCGATGAAGGCAGGCTCCATAGCTATATATGACTCAGGAATGGATGAGTTTGGCTAGCACTAGAAAGGGGAAAAGTGAGATGGACTAACTTTCCTCTTGCTCCTCTCTGCTTTTGCTATGTTTTTTGAGCTGAGCATTTTTCCCAAGTTTGGATCAACTCATGGCTACATGTACAGGTACAGAAATTTGCATAGCATCTAAACTGTTGTCCTGGGTTCAGCAGTAGCGGTTATTTTTCTCCTTCCTGGTAGCTGGTGCAGTGCTGTGTTTTTGACTTTAGTCTGAGAACAGTGCTGATAACACACAAATGTTTTTGGTTATTGCTAAGCAATGTTAACTCCCACCGAGGACTTTTTCAATCTCATGCTCTGCCAGTGAGGAGGGGTACAAGAAGCTGAGAGGAAGCAGGGACTGCACACCTGACCCAAACTAACCAAAGGGGTATTCCATAACACAGCACGTCATGCCCAGTACATAAACTGGGGGCAGTTACCCAGAAGGTTTAGATCTCTGCTCAGGTCAGGCTGGTTATCGATTGGTGGGTGGTGAGTGATTGTATTCTCTCCCCTTGTTATTTCCCTTATCATTATTATTCTTGGTGGTAGCAGCAGTGGTTTGTGTTATACCTTAGTTACTGGACTGTTCTTATCTCAACCCATGGGAGTTGCATTCTTACGATTCTCTTCCCCATCCTTCCAGTAGCAGGGGGTGAAGAAAAGGGTAAGTGAGCTAGCAGCTGCATGGTTCTGAGTTACTGGCTGAGCTTAAACCACAACAACTGTGAAAAACAATTTTATTAGTTCATGTATTTTTACTTTATTTTAATTACAAGAATTGAGGGTAACATCATACCAAGTAGCTACAAAATTATGACAAGTTCTCTCCGAGCTACTTGTATTACAGTTGAAACTTTGCCTTTCGTTTCCTCCCTTGTGTTTGCCTATTTGAAGTAATGATGACAGTCACTCACCTTTTACCCACAGCCTAATTATTAAAATATTGAATAGAAATTCTGTGGGGATAAGAATGAGCAAATCTGTCATCCCCTGATTTACAAATATGCTGAAAGAGTGAAGAAAGGTGGTCATTCAAGAAACTTTTCCTTTTCTTAATAGCGGCTGAGTCATGTAGTTTTGGTCATTCAAGAAACTTTTCTTAATAGCAGCTGAGCCATGTAGTTTAATTACCATAAATATGAATTAGTAACAACTTCCATTAATTTAGATCTAATTGTCAATTTAAGTTTGGTGCAAAATATCTCCTGAAAGTTCTGAATAGTGAGAAAACGAGATTTTCCCTCACACTTCTGCTTCACTCATGCCCCAACTTCTGCTCTTCTGGCTTTCACACAAAAAGGATAGCTGGAGACTCATCCCTTTTTAAATTCTTTGTGCATATGTATGCACATACATACACACCACATAAATACACTCTCCCACACAAGCACACACCCTCATACACACTGAGTCTTCTCAACAATAGCATCCAGAGTGTGTTTTAGAAACAAGCACCTACCATGTCACAGCCTTTAAAATACTTCTCTAAGGTACTATTGTTTTAATCATTATCAACTTGATTGATACCAAGGCTTAACAATGGAAGACTTCAAGGGATGAAACTACGAGTCTGAAGCTGAAAAGCCAGGGTCTCTGTTATAACTGCAGTAAGAGCCACATTCTCTGATAGGCACAGTAGTGGCAGGTACACACTGACGTGCATTATGCAGCTGCCTCCTGATTTCTGTGGATTTTTTCAGAAAATTCAAACCCCACAAAATGCATTTCCCCTTATATTCAGCTCCACACATGGTGTATGCATCTTCTCTTTAGTCTTTCCTGAGTAAAAGGCCCCTTGGATGGGCAGGTTCAGAGAGATGTTGTGAATGGGATTAAATCCAATTAGCAGCCAGTCACAAGTGCTGTTCCCAGGGCTCAGTACTGGGACCAGTTCTGTTCAATATCTTTATCCATGATCTGGATGAGGGAATTGAGTGCACCCTCAGTAAGTTTGCCGACAACACCAAGTTGGGTGTAGTGTCTGTCTGCTGGAGGATAAGAAAACTGCAGAGGGATCTGGACAGGCTGGACTGATGGGCTGTGGCCAGTAGTGTGAGGTTCAATAAAGCAAAGTGCCAGGTCCTGCACTTGGCTCACAATAATCCCATGCAACACTACAGGCTTGGGGAAGAGTGGCTGGAGAGCTGCTCAGTGGAAAAGATTTCTGGGTGTTGGTCAACAGACAGCTGAATATTAGCTGGCAGTGTGCCCAGGTGGCCACAAAAGCCAGTAGAATCCTGGCCTGTATCAGAAATAGCAGAAATATCAGAACCAGAACAGGCTGCTCAGGGAAGTGGTTGAGTCACTGTCCTTGGAGGCATTTAAAAGACATGTAGATGTAGCAGTCAGGGTCATAATTTAGTGGTGGACTTGGCAGTGTTTACATTTAGACTTGATGATCTTAAAGATTTTTTCCAACCTAGATGATTCTATGATGCTATGATTCTCTGCTCTTTGTTTCTGCAGTATTGATATTTTAATGTAATACACCATTTCTCAGCCCAGCTTCTATTCCTGCTAAATCTTGTAGTCTAGCTCTAATCCTGCTCTTTTGAACATCACAGCCTAAAGTAATTCAGTATTATGCGTTCCTTTCCAAGTCATATAATAGATAAGACAGGTCATGAGGAAACAAATCTTTGCTGACAAGTAAATAGCTTTGATAACCTAACTGCCAAACATGACAAAAATCAAGACACATAGAAATTGATTTAACTAAACAATATTTCGTTCTTTACTTGGATGCTTCTGATCAGTGCTTTCATTAGATGATAGAATGATAAACCGAAGTTTCTGCCATGGGTCATAGGAAAAACAAGGCCCCACTAGATGGACAAAAATTCCTATGTTGAAATGTATCCACTTTGTAGTCCTACATACTTGAAAGCACGTGGCCATAAAAGTGAAAGTTAAGCATGTACCTAAGTCTTTTGAGGATCAGGGAATCTAAAGAAAAATAAAATCAGTGGTCCTTTGAAAAGAGTTCAGCCTCATCCATTTATATCCATATTGGATAGAACATCGCTGTAAGATATTCTCAAATAGCAGCAGATATTTTTAGAGGAATAATATACAACATACTATTAACATTTCAATGGTTACCACCTATCCTGAAAAAAACAGCTGTTTTGGGATCTAGTTAGAAGACATTGAAAAATATGACCTATATTCTTCTAAGTGTACCCCTTATAAGTTTACGAAAACCATCTGCTGGTCAAATTATTGAGGTAGTTTAAGGAAGCTAACAGGAAAAAATCTCAATTGTGCTGAGGTAAGCAAAGAAAATTTAAGCAAATTGATTTATTCAAACAAAGCTGATTTCTTAGCTTTCACAATTTTAAGTTGTCTTGTCCATCCATCCACGAGCCTGTTGTCCCACTTGCTGTCCCAGAAAAGTGAAAACAAAAGCACTATTGAAATTTAAAGACATCTACCTTTTTCTCAAGCAGATAATTAATAGAGAGAAATACTGGCATCCACCCACAGAGCTTTTTAATTTTTTTTTTTTTTTTTTTTAATTCTGGTCCAGTCTATGTCACTATAAAAGAATCAACAATTTAAAGGGTCTTGTATGCTGCCTCCTTCTTTAAAGTCATTTTTATCTGCACTCTTTGTTAACTTAAACAAATACTGTTTGGTTACAAAAATTTGGCTGATCTCTGTACTTATCGTTGCTCAAAGGCCTCTTCATGCGAATAAGTATAATAGATTTGCATGCACTGCGTTTAAGATAATTTCTGTTCTATGACTGGTAAAAGCCTGAAAATTGGTACTTCACATACAGAGACCAAAAGGACAGCAGCTGTGCAGCTAGATCTGTAATCATGGCAACAGTTAAAAATTAATTAATTCATCTACATGATTGAAATTCATTTTATGCCCATGGACAACAGTGTTAAATGAGTTTCATAAGATGGTTACATATTGCACTGTTGAATCATTTTAGGAAGAGACTTATCTTAAAGTAGCCAGGTAGTTTTGGTAATTTCTCCTGTGTATAGAAAGATAAAAGTAACTAAGATTGTACTTTGTTGTTCATTCACTAAAGTATTTTCTGCTATTAGAACATTACAGAGAATGACAGGGGTTGAAGTAGGAAGGCTAGCTGTGTAATTGAGAACCATCCAGTTTCCTATCATATACTCAAAATGTCTTGTGTAATCTGATTTGAATCCCCAATTTATACCTAGGTTTATCCCTAAAGTGAGAGCCCAGACATGCAATTCCGTGCTCTTCTCCCTCCTTTATAGCCCTGTAACTTGGTTTTAGAAGTGGAAAGGAAAGCCTGTCTGTCAAGCCTGGAAAGGAACTGCAGTGTGCTCTGACAGCTTCTCAATATGGATCCTGCAGGAGCCAAGGCTCTTTCATGGGCCATGGTACACACCTGGTACTCAGCATAAACCAAAACTTGATTTTCCTGTAGCTAGGCAACCATCTACAGATGTTAATACTTACTGAAGACAGATAAATCAATGACTGTGAAGTGTTCCCACATCACAACAGCACAATATTTGAGCAATCTGGCTCTTACTGTCATACACTTTTGTTTTGATATGTGGCATCCAAAGTTAGGTAACCTAGCTCAATGTAAAGCCCAGTTGCCATTTTGTGATGGCAGGTAATGGAGAAAGTTACAGGTTCTGATGTAGAAGGAGATTTTCCTATTCTCTCCTTTTTGTCTAGTATAGAAAAAAAAGGGCTTAAAAACAAATGCATGTATCTGTCTGTGCATGTGTGTGCTTGTTCATAGCAAATGATAATATGCGCCTTGGTAACCTTCACATAATCTTTACATGTTGTGCAATTTAATAGGATTTTCATGCTGATCTTGTAATGGTATCCTTTTAAGTATTGCTGTTTTTCTTTGGAAGCAAATGGCCTGTGGCTGCAAGAACACAAAATAATTTTCACTAGGTTATCTCTTGGCCATTCTCCAGTTTAACTTGCAAACAATTATCTATGTATTACAAAATAATTCTTAGAACCCCACAGTTAAACACTGTGGATTTGTTATGTATAGTATACTTGAGTTACAGGGCTGTAATATTCATTCAAATGTTTCAGTAGATACCGAAAGACAAAGTAACTACTGCAGACAGAAAAAAGTCTCTCAGGTTAAGTGTACAACTCAAGTTTTCATTGGAAATTAGGTTAGACTAAACAGAAGATGTAAGAATGTTTTACCGTAATCTGAATTGTAATGGAAGTAGACAAGCTAATTCACGTTCATAGCTAATAGTTACGGTGCTACATTGGATACATTATCACAGAACCAAAACTCATTTATTTTGGTAAGACAAGAAGAAATTTGTTCTTAATATTTCTTAGTTTCTGGATACCTCCTTTTCGTGGGATCACTAGAAAAGGATGCTGATTATTATGTCTCATAATTGTTTGGGGAAATGATTTAGTAGTGAGTGGAAGTTGCAAGATTCTTAAATTCCCTATGGAATTATTTGAAAAAATCAGTGTTCCAAAGATATTTCACTCCTGAGACCTGAGGTAACCACTGGTACAGAAAGGACAGCCAATTTAAAACAAAACTAACAGTAGAAGCAGATGGGACAGAGGTCATAAAAAAAAAAAAAACCAACAAAACAACAACCCACCAACCCAAAACCAAAAAACAAACAAAAAAACCCAACCAAACAAAAAATCACAACAAAAATTATTTTGACCTGGAGAGAAGGGCCACTGTAGGAGGGTAGCATACTCTGCTGTAAAGGGTGAAAAATACAAATGACATATTTAGGAGCCTGAAAGTTACCTGAAGAGACTGGGAAGTGACTCAGAAAAGAAGCAATGAAAACTGTTCAATGAGAAACAGTAAGAAGACAAAATAATAAAGAAAAAAGTATTTCTTCATTATTGTTCCCTAGTTGTTGCTGGGGAATCTTTCCCTGCTTTAAACAATTTGGAAGTAGACATTTTCTTCACAGACAAAAGTAGTTCAGGTTTTTGTAACTCACACTTTTTTTTTCCTTTTTTAGTGTTGACAAGGACTAGATAACATTTATCATCTCTCTGAGAGCTTGATTCAGCACCACTTGAGTCAATAGAAGTTTTTCTAATGACCTCAATAGGCTGAAGATCAAGCAAGAATGAAATGTCTTCTGTGCCTGTGCCAATAATAACAAATGTATCCCATACTTTGGGAGTGCATCTAAACCAATGTCTCTCCCCTCCATAAAACACAAAGTGAGGTGAAAGAAAGATGTCAGCTATGATATCTTAATGGTTTTCATGTCAGAAGGTACTACAAAGCTATTAAAATGTCCCAGCATAAGTAATTTGTTACTAACAAAAACAAAGGATTACTGCTTATAATTTTACAAAATCCCGTAAACAGTAATGTTAACTCTCAGACACAAGCCTATCCATTTTAGGGTATTAGAATTATCATCTTCCTGAGGTGCAAAAGAAGGAAAACATAATCGACAGATAAATGCTTATTAAGTAGGAAACAGCAGCCAACTGCAAAAGGTATTTCTGAGGTAACTGCTGTGTGACTTTGCAAGATACAAAGGACACAAATAGAAAGATGAGTTAATAATACCTTCACATGACATCTCTTCATTAGTTGGTGCAAACCAGCATGGTATTTGATTCTGTTCTTCAGTTTTGCAAAGATCACTATATTGCAGATGGAAAACATTTTGCTCTTTGAAATATAGAATATGCATGTAAGCAGATAAAGAACTGTTCTTCTTCTTTAGTCATACAATTCTAAATATATCTTACTTACTTGGCCATAGTTACAATATTTGCATTTTATTTAGTTTTTATATTTAAATTTAACACATATATAAAGAATTAGAGCATTAATTTTGATGGTTTGACACTTAATTAAATTAATTAATTAAAATCTCGATTACACAAAAATATTTTCTAATATAAAGTATCACACTGTGATAACCTGTGTAGGCTTAGATGCAAGCTGTGTGTGAAGTTCTTTCCAAATATATTTACCCATATAAATTATTTAATGAGCATCCATGATGCCAATAATATTATTAATAGATAACTACTGTATTACACAATGTCTGTCTTTACTGATCAAGCATAAGGTTATAAAAGTCTACTACTTATTTCAGAGATGAAAGACTTGTATTTTAGCTAAAGAGGAATAAGCTGCTAATACCGAAAGTCTCTGCACATCATTAACTATTTAATAGATTATCCTGATTTTCACACTAGGATTTAATAAAGCTTTATCTTGGACCCCTTTCTAATCTTTGTTCAATTTAAACACATGTAATGCTATTTGAAATCTATTTGTGAACGTCATATTGACCATGTATCAATGCCAAGGAATGCAGCTGAAAAAAATGCAGAAGTATCATGACTGTGCTCTTTCTAGATCATATGTTCTTTACCACTTTTAGGAACACTTTCAACTGTAATCTTCTTCAGTACCTCCAGGTGCCAGGCAGAGCAACAGGGGTGGATGTGGAGGGTGAATGTTAACTGCTTTCTCTCCCTTAGTATACAATAAACTGAAATATTCTCATCTTTATTTATTGTCATCTTTCTACACAGAAGCTTTCATGAAGATTTTGTTTAAGCAATGTGTCAGGGGACTAACCTGCAGAAATTGCATATAAATGATAAATTGATAGTGGTGAAATCTAGAGTTCATGCACCAATCTTGAGTTACTCTAAAAGTTCATATATAATTTTAAAATCCCATGCCAACGAAAATCTGAGAGGTGCCACATAAGAAGACTTGACTTTATAGATAGTGATCCAGAATATATGAACTGGTTTAAGATGCAAGAAATAAAAGATAAATAAAAGATATTGTAATTATAAAGACAACATGTATATATGCATGCATATGCTTATCTACACATGCACACACATATTTACAGGCATAGTAAATATTGTTTTATTAGACTATTACACTCACACTACACTCGAGAGAGTTTAGTTGTGTGTAATGTACAGCAGTCAGATCAAAGTGTCAAAATGTTACATACTTCATGAAGTCCCCAACATATTTTTCTGTGCTGAGGGTAAACAGGCCAAGGAAGATGATATGCCAGTTAACTTGAGAAAAAGGAAAAACTAAACAAAACAAAACAAAAAAAATTTTTTTTTTCTTAATTATTCACAGAACCATTGAACTGACACTGCTGTAGTTAAGACGACAGGGCTACAAAGCATATCCTTGGGCTCTACCAGTTTACCTCCTGACTCAGCCTGAGTCCTTGCGTGTTAGGGAGGTTTTGTATGAAAGGTCAGAGCATAACTTGTTTTTTGTTATTCGTTTACTTTAACATGCTGTTTGTGACTGTCTCTCCATGACTGATTTGGAAGCTCAAAAAGTGTAAGGGTTTTCATAACCTTTGTTCTGCTGTGCTTTTCCTACCACTTTGATCATACACAGAGAGGAGTTATTTCTTGCTAGCATTTCATGCCCAAAATAGACATTCTTATTTAGTTTTCTTTGTACTATTAAAACATCAGTGAAAAGGAAAATAATGTGAAGATCCATCTACTTTTCAATAACTGTAAATGCAAGAAAATATAGTCACTGCACAGTCGCCACAGCAGGAACACAGGAATGCATGGGCTCCAAACCACTCTTATCAAGGAATCTGTATTTTGCTTGAGTTTCTACCATGTTTGTGATTGTATTCACACTAGAAATAGATATCTCCAGGGCCGTAAACTAAAGACTTTACTGATTGCTAACATCTTCCTACACCAAGTAAAGAATAAAGGGGTCTGATACTCAAGTCAACAAGTTGGAAAAACTCCAAATAATCAAAGTCCTGCTGGAAGAAGTGGTTAATAACTCCAGAAACAAGCAGAGGACTTGATTGTTAGTCTTTCATGAAAAAAAAAAAAAAAAAAATTACTTTTGCCATAGTAAATCACTTGTAACACAGATGTGAGTTGAGCTGTCTCGTTGGATGAAGTTTCAGGCTTTCAATAGAAAAGAATACAGTCCAATATTTGAGGTCTTAAAGATCCTTAAAGCAATTGAATTTTGTGGGTTTTATCTATGCTCCCTAGTGGATAGAATCTGTATCTCAAAACTTCATAAATAATTGACAAAAAAAAAATAAAATCTGTCAAGTTCAATTCTGCAGACTGAATTATCTCTCACTCAGAAAGAAAAGACAATCCCTATAGATCAGGTTTGAATTACGGGTACGATAGAGATATTCTGAACTTCCCTGCCATCTCTAGTAAGCCCAAGGATAAATATAAGAGTTCAATGTCCAGTGTTTTGATAATACCAAGAATTTAGCTCTGTTCTTTAAGAAGTCAGTCACACTTTAAAATAATGATGGAAAAATATGCTGCAAGGCCTTGGCTGTATAAATGTAGTATACTGGGGAATTAAACAGTTTGCATCTGTGATAAAAATACTTTTGGTAGTGTAATAATGTTATTTCAACTGGAATAAATCTTCCAGAATCTGAAAGAAACTAGTTCACTCTAATGTGTGGTAATTGCTGTCCCATGCAAAGAGACAGGGATAGCTTCTTTTTCCTGTACAGTTTCCTCTCTGTCACAGCAGTTTCATTCACACAGCTGTATATGACCCTTACCTGATGTAGACAGCCAGCACATTTTATTTCATAGTTAACATCAATGGGAAAAATGTATTCCATGAGGCAAACTTGCCCACACCCATGATTTACTAAGACTATGTAGTGTTTCAACAGAGAGGAGGGCACTGTGCAGGTTAAGACAAAATGCTGGCATGCTTTTCTCCCAGGTTTCAGGACTTCTGTGTCTCCATTAGAGCACAATGGATAATCAGGCTGAAATACCATGGATTATCAGGCATAGAAAAAACTTTGGGACCATTGCTTACTGTGCCTCACACTTTTGTTTTCGGGGTTGATTTTGGTTTGTTGGGTTTTGTTTTGTTTTTGTTTTTTTGTTGGTTGGTTGGTTTTTTTTTAATATTTGTTCTTTTGTTTAGAAAAAGAAGACAGAAAAAATCTATACATAAGAAATAATTTTCATCAGTTGGAAATCTGCTTTCATATACATGCTGAAAGGTAAACTTGTTTGTTCAGATATGAAACTACGTTGTAACTATACTGATATAACTCCTCATACATTTATACACATGAACACAAATGTTCCTACCTAGACTACCAAACGTCTACAGGAAAGTATTAGGAAAATTGTTATATACATAAAAACACATCATCCACTGCCTAACATTATATTACTATGGTACTAAGTTTCTATCCAGGACAGCAGTTTATCATCCTTTGCTCTTAATGCATAATAATTTCAAATCATTTAATATTTTTATCCAAGGCAGTGAAATTATAGAATGGTATTTTTAGAATCGAATATAATTGAAAGAAAGTTCAGAATTAATGAGAATAGCTAAGTGAGACATGGGAAGCAACTGAAAGAAGCTATGTAGTGAGGCTAAAAAAGAAAAAAATTAACAAAATGAGTGGGGATCCAGAAACAGAAGAACAGCTGCTAATGGGACATGGGAAAAAGAAATTGGAGAAATGCTTTAAAAAGCCCCTCCTAAAAATATTTAAACTCATAAAATCTCAAAGGTAAAGGAATTGCATCTTCAGTATAAGCTTTAGGAATGAGGCAGAAGAGCATTTCTCCAGAGCAGTAAAACCATACAAATATAAAGAGGACCAAAGAACAAAGGCAACAGAACAGCAGAAGTACCAAGCAGAACAAATGTCAGAAGTAAATGCACAGAGACAAAATAAAAACCTGAATAACAGTGAAGGTCATAGAAGCAGTATATTTCTTTATGGACAAAAACTTGAGGGAGAAATAAATATTGAGACAGGAACAAGAGTAAGCATGCATCAAATTAAAAAAAGACTTTTGTCCTCATTAAACTTACAAGAAGAAAGAAATATATATGAAAGAGTCAGCTGATTACAGAATTGGCTTAGACAAAAGAAAAGAAAATCAATATTCCTATTGAACATAAATGCATGCGTTCCTATGTTCAGCTTCAAAATAATCTAAAAAATAACATAAAAATGACAGGGCTTTTCAAACATTTCATCTACATCCCAGTGATCCATGTGGGAGCTAGGGATATAGATAGTAGTAGCCTGCGGAACATAACAATGGACTGCAGAGCCCTGGGAGAGGTGGTTAGGGGCTCTGGAGCTCAGATTGTCTTTTCGTCAATTCTCCAGGACACAGGGGAGGACCTTAAAAAGGCTAGGAGGATGGTTAAAAGGGTGATGTCATAATCAGGGCTTTGGGTGTCTTGAACATGGGAGCCAAGTTAGTAGGCCAGGTCTACTGGGGGCTGGTGGAGAGTGACAAGGGGAAGAGGGGTTTTGGTAAGAGGCTCGTCAAGCTTGTCAAGGATGCTTTAAACAAGATGTGTTGGGGGAGGGGGGCATCATTCCCTCCAAACACACCCAGTCAGTTGCCAGCACATATAATAAATGCTCAGAACAATGTACAGATATTCCAGCCACTCCAGCCAATGAGCCGGCTTCATTTGGAACTCAGTTCAGATGCTTCTATAAAAATGCCCGCAGCATAGGGAACAAACAAGAGGAATTAGAGATGTATGCACATCTATGGGGGTACGATATAATAGGCATCGCAGAAACATGGTGGGATGGCTCCTATGACTGGAGTGTTGGAATGGAAGGTTGCAGGCTCTTTAGAAAAGACAGGCCCAGCAGGCGGGGAGTGGAAGTTTGGAAGTTGCCCTTTATGTTAGGGGTAGGCTGAAGAGTATGGAACTCTGTCTGGTGACAGGTGAGCCGTGGACAAAGAGTTTGTGGGTCAGGGTTAAAGGGAGAACAGCAATGGAAGACATTACTGTAGGGATCTGTTACAGACTGCCTGATCAAGAGGAACCTGTGGATGAAGCACTCTACAGACAGATAGGAAAAGCCTTACGCTCACAGGCCCTTGTTCTCATGGGGGACTTCAACCACCCTGACATCTGTTGGAGCGATGGTATGGCCCGGCACAAGCAATCCAGGAGGTTCCTCAATTGTGTGGAAGACAATTTCCTTCTGCAAGTAATAGAGGAGCCAACAAGGAGAGGTGCCATGCTTGACCTCGTGCTCACCAACAGGGAAGGGCTGGTTGGAAATGTGAAGCTCCAGGGCAGCCTTGGTTGCAGGAATCACGAGATCCTTGCTTGAATTTGAGATCCCCAGGAGAGTGAGAAGAGCGTGCAGCAAGCTCACTGCCCTGGACTTCAATAGAGCAGACTTTGGCCTCTTCAGGAACCTGCTTAGTAAGGTTCCATGGGATATAGTCCTAGAGGGCAGGGGTAGCCAAGATTGTTGGTTGCTATTCAAGGATCACCTGCTACAAGCTCAGGAGTGCTGCATCCCAACTAGAAGGAAGTGCAGCAGGAGGGCCAGGAGACCTCCTTGGATGGATAAGGAGCTGCTGAGGAAAATCGAAAGGAAAAAAGAGGCTTATAAAAGGCAGAAGCAAGGACAGGCAACCTGGGAAGAATACAGGGATGTTTTCCAGGAAGCTAGGGACCAGGTTAGGAAAGCTAAGTCCCAGTTAGAATTAAATTTGGCTAGGGTTGTTAAGGATAACAGGAAGGGATTCTATAGGTACGTAGCAAATAAAAGACAGACTAGGGACAACGTAGACCCTGTCCGGAAGCTATCAGGAGAACTGGCTACCCTGTATTTAGAGAAAGCTGAGGTTCTGAATGACTTCTTTGCCTTGGTCTTAACTGCCAAAGGCTCTGACCACACCACCCAAGTCCTGGAAGGCAGACACATGGACTGTGAGAATGAAGACCCTAGGCTCACTGTAGGAGAAGATCAGGTTTGAGACCATCTTAAAAACCTAAACATACACAAGTCCGTGGGACCTGATGAAATCCATCTGTGGGTCCTGAAGAAGCTGGCACATGAAGTTGCTAAGCCACCGGCCATCATGTTTGAAAAATCATGGCAGTCAGGTGAATTTCCCGATGACTGGAAAAAGGGAAATATAACCCCCATTTTCAAGAAGGGGAAAATGGAAGACCCAGGAATTACAGACCACTCAGTCTCACTTCTGTGCCTGGCAAAATCTTTGAGCACATTCTCCTGGAAGGCATGCTAAGGCACATGAAAAACAACAAGGTATTTAACTGGGCCTGTTGGGGACAAGCCCAAGAGGAACATGCTAGGGATTGAAGGGTGGCGGGCTAAGGAGGACTATCAATCTCTTGTTTCACTTGTGGGAAAGGATAGCTCTTTAGACCCTGTCCCGCAGGGGAAAAAGAGTACTAGGACTGGCTCCCTGAAATGCCTGTACACCAATGCACGCAGCATGGGGAATAAACAGGAGGAGTTAGAAGTCTGTGTGCGGGCTAAAGGTTATGATCTAGTGGCGATTACAGAGACATGGTGGGACAGTTCACATGACTGGAATGTGGTCATGGATGGCTATGTCCTTTTTAGGAAAGATAGGTCAGCGAAGCGAGGTGGTGGAGTTGCTCTTTACGTGAGAGAGCAACTAGAATGTATTGAGTTCTGTCCGGGGTCGGATGAGGAGCAAGTGGAATGTCTGTGGGTACGAATCAAGGGGCTGACTGGCACGGGTGATACAGTTGTGGGGGTCTATTACAGACCTCCTGATCAGCACGAAGGAGTTGATGAGGCTTTCTACAGGCAACTGGAAGTAGCCTCGCGACTACATGCCTTAGTCGTCGTGGGGGACTTTAATTACCCCGATATTTGCTGGAAGACTCACACAGCCAGTCATTCACAGTCTAGGAGGTTCCTCGAGTGCATTGATGATAATTTCTTAATGCAAATGGTGGACGTACCAACTAGGGGAGCAGCGCTGCTAGATTTAGTACTCGCCAACAAGGAGGGTTTGGTCGAAGTGGTGACGGTCAATGGCAGCCTTGGCTGCAGTGACCATGAGATGGTGGAGTTTAGGATCCTGTGTGGGAGGAATAGAATACCTAGCAAAGCCACAGTTCTGGATTTCCGAAGGGCCAACTTTGGCCTCTTCAGTCAACTGCTAAGGGAAGTCTCATGGGAAAGTGTACTAGGCGGTAAAGGGGCTCAAGATAGTTGGTTAGCATTCAAGGACCGCTTCTTCCAAGCTCAGGATCGGAGCGTCCCAATGAGTAGGAAGTCAAGTAAGGGATCTAGGAGACCGGCGTGGTTAAACAAGGAGCTGCTGGGCAAACTCAAGTGGAAAAGGAGAATCTATGGATTATGTAAGGAGGGGCTGGCCGCTTGGGAGGAATATAGGACAGTTGTTAGAGGATGTAGGGAGGCAATTAGGACAGCTAAGGCCTCCTTGGAACTCAATCTTGCTAGTCGGGTTAAAGACAATAGAAAGGGCTTCTTCAAATACATAGCAAATAAAACTAAAACAAGAGGCAATATAGGCCCACTGCTGAACGAAGTGGGTACCCTGGAGACAGAAGATATAAAGAAGGCAGAGGTGCTGAATGCCTTCTTTGCCTCTGTCTTTACTCCTGCAGACTCTCCCCGAGGGCCCCGGATTTCTATAGCCCCAGAAGGAGTCAGGACAAAGGAGGAGTTTGCTTTGGTAGATGAGGATTGGGTTAGGGATCAGCTATGCAAACTGGACATCTGTAAATCGATGGGTCCGGATGGAATGCACCCACGGGTGCTGAGGGAGCTGGCGGAGGTCATTGCTAGGCCACTTTCCATCATCTTTGGTAAGTCGTGGGAAATGGGCGAGGTGCCTGAGGATTGGCGGATGGCAAAGGTCACACCAATCTATAAGAAGGGCAAGAAGGAGGACCCGGGTAATTATAGACCGGTCAGCCTTACCTCCATCCCTGGAAAGATGATGGAACAACTTATTCTTGACTCCATCACTAGGCATATCAAGGATGAGGGGGTCATTAAGAACAGCCAACATGGTTTTATGAGGGGGAAGTCATGTATGACCAACCTTATAGCCTTCTATGAGGAAGTGACTAGGTGGAGGGATGATGGTAGAGCGGTAGATGTAGTTTTTCTTGATTTCAGTAAGGCATTTGATACTGTCTCCCACAGCATCCTCATAGATAAGCTAAGGAAGTGTGGGCTTGACGATCAAGTAGTGAGGTGGATCAAGAACTGGTTGAAAGGAAGAAGGCAGAGAGTTGTGGTCAATGGCGCAGAATCTAGCTGGAGGTCTGTGACTAGTGGAGTTCCTCAGGGGTCGGTGCTGGGACCGGTGCTGTTTAATATTTTCATCAATGACCTGGATGAGGGAACTGAGTGCACCCTCAGCAAGTTTGCTGATGACACAAAACTGGGAGGAGTGGCTGACACACCAGAGGACTGTGCTGCCATTCAGCGAGACCTGGACAGGCTGGAGAGTTGGGCGGGGAGAAACTGGATGAAATTTAACAAGGGCAAGTGTAGAGTCTTGCATCTGGGGAAGAACAACCCCATGTACCAGTACAGGTTGGGGGGTGACCTGCTGGAAAGTAGTGAAGGGGAAAGGGACCTGGGGGTCCTGGTGGATAGGAGGATGACCATGAGCCAGCAATGTGCTCTTGTGGCCAAGAAGGCAAATGGCATCTTAGGGTGCATTAGAAAGGGAGTGGTTAGTAGGTCAAGAGAGGTTCTCCTCCCCCTCTACTCAGCCTTGGTGAGGCCGCATCTGGAATATTGCGTCCAGTTCTGGGCCCCTCTGTTCAAGAAGGACAGGGAATTGCTTGAAGGAGTCCAGCGCAGAGCCACAAAGATGATTAAGGGAGTGGAACATCTCCCTTATGAGGAGAGGCTGAGGGAGCTGGGTCTCTTTAGCTTGCAAAAGAGGAGACTGAGGGGTGACCTCATCAATGTTTACAAATATGTGAAGGGTAGGTGTCAGGATGATGGAGCTAGGCTTTTTTCAGTGATATCCAGTGATAGGACAAGGGGCAATGGGTGTAAACTGGAGCATAGGAAGTTCCACGTTAACATCAGGAAGAACTTCTTTACTGTAAGAGTGACAGAGCACTGGAACAGGCTGCCCAGGGGGGTTGTGGAGTCTCCTACACTGGAGATATTCAAGGCCCGCCTGGACAAGTTCCTGTGTGATGTACTGTAGGTTACCCTGCTCTTGCAGGGGGGTTGGACTAGATGATCTTTTTAGGTCCCTTCCAACCCTTGGGATTCTGTGATTCTGTGAAGGTGCTTGGTGACAGCCGGCATGGCTTCACTAGGGGGAAATCCTGCCTGAACCAATTTGGTGGCCTTCTATGATGGGGCTACAGAACTGATGGACAGGGGTAGAGCAGTTGATGTCATCTACCTGGACTTGTGCAAAGTGTTTGACACTGTCCCACACCACATCCTTCTCTCTAAATTGGAGAGACATCAATTTGATACATGGACGACTCAGTGGATAAAGAACTGGCTGGATGGCCGCACGCAAAGAGTTTTGGTCAATGGCTCAATGTCCGGCTGGAGACCAGTAACGAGTGGTGTCCCTCAGGGATCAGTGTTGGGACCGGTCTTCTTCAACATCTTTGTCGGTGACATGAACAGTGGGATTGAGTGCACCCTCAGCAAGTTTGCCGATGACACCAAGCTGTATGGTTCAGTTGATACGCTGCAGGGAACAGATGCCATCCAGAGGGACCTTGACACGCTTGTGAGGTGGGCTGATGCCAACCCTATGATGTTTAACCATGCCAAGTTCAAGGTCCTACACCTGGGTTGGAGCAATCCCAGTCTCAGCTACAGGTTGGGCAAAGAAGTGATTCAGAGCAGCCCTGCAGAGAAGGACTTGAGGGTGTTGGTCAATGAGAAAATGAACATGAGCTGGCAGTGTGCACTCTCAGCCCAGAAAGCCAACCATATCCTGGGCTGCATTAAAAGGAGTGTGACCAGCAGGTCGAAGGAGGTGATCCTGCCCCTCTCTTCTGCTCTTATGAGACCTCACCTGGAATACTGTGTGCAGTTCTGGTGTCCTCAACATAAAAAGGACATGGGACTGTTGGAACAAATCCAGAGGAGGGCCACAAGGATGATCAGGGGACTGGAGCACCTCCCGTATGAAGATAGGCTGAGAAAGTTGGGGCTGTTCAGCCTGAAGAAGAGAAAGCTGAGTGGAGACCTCATAGCAGCCTTCCAGTACCTGAAGGGGGCCTATAGGGATGCTGGGGAGGGACTCTTCGTCAGGGACTGTAGTGACAGGACAAGGTGTAACGGGTTAAAACTTAATCAGGGAAGGTTTAAATTGGATATTAGGAAGAAATTCTTTACTGTGAGGGTAGTGAGGCACTGGAATGGGTTGCCCAAGGAAATTGTGAATGCTCCATCCCTGGCAGTGCTCAAGGCCAGGCTGGACGAGGCCTTGGGTGAGATGGTTTAGTGTGAGGTGTCCCTGCCCATGGCGGGGGGGCTGGACCTCGATGACCTTAAGGTCCTTTCCAACCCTAACTATTCTATGACTCTATGATTCTCTATGAGAGTGAAATGTTGTTGCTAATGATAAAGGCATAGACGGAGAATCTAATGGCTTAGAAATAAGGTGCTTGATTATAGAAATGCATTTTTTTTTAATTACATTAAGCAACATTAACATACCTAAAATTTAATTAATCATGGAATGGCTTGGGTTGGACAGGACCTTAAAGACCACCCAGTTCCATCCCCCTTGCCATGGGCAAGGACATCTTCCTCTAGACCAGGCTGCTCAAAGCACCATCTAAACTGGCCTTGAACGCTTCCAGCAATGAAGCAGAGTTAGTTTCTCCCGGCAACCTGTTCCTGACCACCCTCACAAGGAGGAATTTCTTCCCAATATCTAATCTAATCTTTTTCAGTTTAAAGCCATTCCCCTTTGTCCTATCCCTATATGACCTTGTAAAAAGTTTCTCTCATGTTTCCTTGTAGGCCCCTTTAGGTAGTGGGAGGCTGCTATAGAGTCTCCCTTGAGCCTTCTCTTCTTCAGGATGAAGAAGCCCAGCTCTCTCAGCCTGTCTTCAAAACAGAGGTCCTCCAGGTTCATCTGGACTTGCCCTCCATCCATGTCCTTCTTATGTTGGGGTCCCCAGAGCTGAATGCAGTATTCCAGGTGGGGTCTCATGAGAGTGGAGTAGAGGGGGAGAATCACCTCCCTCGACCTGTTGGCTATGGTCCTTTTGAGGCAACCCAGAATACAGCTGGATTTTCTGGGCTGCAAGCACACACTGACAGCTCTTGTTAACCTTCTCGTCAAAAACACTTCCAAGTCTTCCTCCTCAGGGCTTCTCTCAACCCAGTCTCTGCCAGCATGTATTTGTGCTTGGGATTGCGCCTACCCCAAGTGCAGGACCTTGCACTTGGCCTTGTTGAGTTCATGAAGTTCACACAAGCCCACTTCTCAAGCCTGTCAAAGTCTCCCTTGGATGGCATCACATAGGTTGTTGTTGTCAGCAAACTTGCTGAGGGTACACTCAATCCCACTGTCCATGTTGCCAACAGATATTAAACAGTGCTGTCCCAATACTGACCTCCACCTGAACATCTAGCTGTTGACAACAACTCTTTGAGTGTGACCATCTAGGGAATTCTTTATCCACCACGTGGTCCATCCATCAAATCCATGCCTCTCTTGTTTAGAAACAAGGTTATTGTGAGGGTCATTGTCAAATGCTTTGCATAAGTCCAGGTAGATGATGTCATTTGATCTTCCCTTATCCACCAATCCTTCAACTCCATCATAGAAGGCCACCAAATTTTTCAGGCATGATTTGTCATTAGTGAATCCATGTTGGCTGTCTCCAATCACCTTATTTTCCAGGTATTTTAGCATAGTTTTCAGGAGGATCTGCTCCATCATCTTGCTGGGCACTGAGATGAGACTGACTGCCCTGTAATACTCCAGGTCTTCATTTCCTTTTTTCCCTTTTAGAAGTGGGGGTTATATTTCCTCTTTTCCATTCATGGGAGGACTTAACCAGACTGCTCTGACTTCTCAAATATGACGGATAATGGCTTGGCAACTTCATCCACCAGTTCCCTCAGGACCAGCAGATGCATCTCATCAGGTCCCATGGACTTGTGCACCTTCAGGTTCCTTAGATGGTGTTAAACCTGATATTTTTTTGTTATCCCAGTCTCTACGTTTGCCTTCTGCTGCATGAGTAGTGTGGCTGGAACACTTGCCGATAAAGACCAAGGCAAAAGTCATTAAGGACCTTGGCCTCCATGTCTCAGATGACCACATTTCCTGTCCCCTTCCAGAGTTTCTGTATTTTCCCTTGTCTTCTGTTTATCACCAACATGTGTACAGAAGGTTTCTTGTTGCCCTTGATGTCCATGGCAGATCTAATTCTATCACGGCTTTGGCTTTCCTGCCCTGATCCTTGAATGCATGGACAATTTCTCTGTGTTTTTCCCAGGCTACCTGTCTTTGGCTTCCACACTTTTTAGGCTTCCTTTTTGTGTTGGAGTTTGTCGAGGAGCTCCTTGTTCATCCATACAGGCCTCTTGACATTTATATCTGACTTCCTCTTTGTTGGAATTTCCTTCCTCTTTGCTTGGTTAAACAAGGAGCTGCTGGGCAAACTCAAGTGGAAAAGGAGAATCTATGGATTATGTAAGGAGGGGCTGGACGCTTGGGAGGACAGTTGTTAGAGGATGTAGGGAGGCAATTAGGACAGCTAAGGCCTCCTTGGAACTCAATCTTGCTAGTCGGGTTAAAGACAATAGAAAGGGCTTCTTCAAATACATAGCAAATAAAACTAAAACAAGAGGCAATATAGGCCCACTGCTGAACGAAGTGGGTGCCCTGGAGACAGAGGATATAAAGAAGGCAGAGGTGCTGAATGCCTTCTTTGCCTCTGTCTTTACTCCTGCAGACTCTCCCCGAGGGCCCCGGATTTCTATAGCCCCAGAAGGAGTCAGGACAAAGGAGGAGTTTGCTTTGGTATATGAGGATTGGGTTAGGGATCAGCTATGCAAACTGGACATCTGTAAATCGATGGGTCCGGATGGAATGCACCCACGGGTGCTGAGGGAGCTGGCGGAGGTCATTGCTAGGCCACTCTCCATCATCTTTGGTAAGTTGTGGGAAACAGGCGAGGTGCCTGAGGATTGGCGGATGGCAAAGGTCACACCAGTCTATAAGAAGGGCAAGAAGGAGGACCCGGGTAATTATAGACCGGTCAGCCTTACCTCCATCCCTGGAAAGGTGATGGAACAACTTATTCTTGACTCCATCACTAGGCATATCAAGGATGAGGGGGTCATTAAGAACAGCCAACATGGTTTTATGAGGGGGAAGTCATGTATGACCAACCTTATAGCCTTCTATGAGGAAGTGACTAGGTGGAGGGATGATGGTAGAGCGGTAGATGTAGTTTTTCTTGATTTCAGTAAGGCATTTGATACTGTCTCCCACAGCATCCTCATAGATAAGCTAAGGAAGTGTGGGCTTGACGATCAAGTAGTGAGGTGGATCGAGAACTGGTTGAAAGGAAGAAGGCAGAGAGTTGTGGTCAATGGCGCAGAATCTAGCTGGAGGTCTGTGACTAGTGGAGTTCCTCAGGGGTCGGTGCTGGGACCGGTGCTGTTTAATATTTAATGTTTAATATTTTCATCAATGACCTGGATGAGGGAACTGAGTGCACCCTCAGCAAGTTTGCTGATGACACAAAACTGGGAGGAGTGGCTGACACACCAGAGGACTGTGCTGCTATTCAGCGAGACCTGGACAGGCTGGAGAGTTGGGCAGGGAGAAACTTGATGAAATTTAACAAGGGCAAGTGTAGAGTCTTGCATCTGGGGAAGAACAACCCCATGTACCAGTACAGGTTGGGGGTTGACCTGCTGGAAAGTAGCGAAGGGGAAAGGGACCTGGGGGTCCTGGTGGATAGGAGGATGACCATGAGCCAGCAATGTGCTCTTGTGGCCAAGAAGGCAAATGGCATCTTAGGGTGCATTAGAAAGGGAGTAGGTCAAGAGAGGTTCTCCTCCCCCTCTACTCAGCCTTGGTGAGGCCGCATCTGGAATATTGTGTCCAGTTCTGTGCCCCTCTGTTCAAGAAGGACAGGGAATTGCTTGAAGGAGTCCAGCACAGAGCCACAAAGATGATTAAGGGAGTGGAACATCTCCCTTATGAGGAGAGGCTGAGGGAGCTGGGTCTCTTTAGCTTGGAGAAGAGGAGACTGAGGGGTGACCTCATCAATGTTTACAAATATGTAAAGGGTAGGTGTCAGGATGATGGAGCTAGGCTTTTTTCAGTGATATCCAGTGATAGGACAAGGGGCAATGGGTGTAAACTGGAGCATAGGAAGTTCCACGTTAACATCAGGAAGAACTTCTTTACTGTAAGAGTGACAGAGCACTGGAACAGGTTGCCCAGGGGGGTTGTGGAGTCTCCTACACTGGAGATATTCAAGGCCCGCCTGGACAAGTTCCTGTGTGATGTACTGTAGGTTACCCTGCTCTTGCAGGGGGGTTGGACTAGATGATCTTTTGAGGTCCCTTCCAACCCTTGGGATTCTGTGATTCTGTGAATGCATCTCTGCTGATCTTGGAAGAGGTGATCTTTGAGTATTAACCAGCTTTCTCTGGCCCCTCTTTCCTCCAGGCCTTTATCCCATGCTACTCTACCAAGGAGATCCCTCAAGAGGCCAAAATCTCAAGTCCATGCTATTGAACTTTCTGTGTGTCCTCCTCTCTGCCCTAAGGATCTTGAACTGAACTGTTTCATGGCCACTGCAGCCAAGGCTGCCCTCGAGCTTCACGTTCCCCTCCTGTCTCTCCTTGTGGATGAGAACAGGGTACGGTGTAGTACTTCTCACAGGCTCCTCTGTCACTTGGAGAAGGAAGCCACCATCAATACATTCAAGAACCTCCTGGATTGCTTATGCCCTGCTGTGTTGTCCTTCCAAGAGATACTGAGGTGCTTGAAGTCCCGCATGACGACCAGGGCTGGTTAACATGAGGCTGCTCCTGTCTGTTTATAAAGGGCCCCATCTACTTGGTCTTCTTATGTGAACTGCCTGTAGCAGCCCCCCACTATAATGTCACGTGTTCCAGCCCTCCTTTTAATCCTGACCCTCTTCCATCCCCAGGCAGAGCTCTGTGCACTCCAGCTGGTCAGTGGCATAGAGGGCAAAACCCTCACCTTGTCTCCATGTTTGTTAGTCAAAAACTTAAAATAACTTTTTCGCTGTTCACTTTTTTGGCAGTGGTGTTTTTCATTGCTTCACTCGAACAATTGAAGATCATGCACAGTGGTTGCAACTGTGTTTATTTTATTCTACCCCTTTCAGAATAATAGAATGGGGGAGGAGAATTAAACGGGTCTTTCAACTGCCTTCGTGTGCGCTCTTCTTTCTGCTGGCATGAGTTCAATACATGGCTAACTTTGCATATGTGGAAGGACTAGACAGTATAGTTGTAAATAACAGCACAAGACACAGCCAGTCTTAAAAAGATAGATACTGAAGAGCAAAGAAAGGCTGGAGTACTCTGAGTTATCTTCCCTTCCACAATCATCCCCAATCTCCTGCTCCCAGAAAAGACAGAGGGAGCAAGCTGTCTATAGACTCAATAAGCACAAAGCGTCTGGGCAGAAACAGCCAGACTAACCAGCCTCTATCTTTCTAATGGTGTCTTATGGCTTTGGATTTTGAGTTGGCTCACTTTCATCTGCACTGGAAAACGCTAGACTATGCATATCATCATGCAAAGGACTGTGCAGGTACAGCTTTCTCATTGTTTGGTGCCTTATAAAAAATATGAATGACTAGAATGACTAGAATGTTTTTGAGCCCATATGACACAAAAGAAAAAGCCTTAAAAAAATCTAATTTACTAAATTCCTTGAGTGTTCCTGAATAATAGATTTACTGCTTGGATGCTCCTAAACATGCAAAACTGTTAGCTAATTATTGGCAGCAGAATAAATCTTAACCTCTCCTAAAAGCCTCTTTGACATCAACATTTCCTTCCAATTTTCTCTAGTTCTCTTCTTGAACGTAAGTGAAATTAACTCAGTTTGAAACTCTTTTTTTAACTCCTTTCTTAAGTTAAAAAAAGTTTTCTTAATTGATTTGAACTGTTATAATTGTAATATCAGGCTTGGATAGTGTAATTCTTGTGTAAAAATCCATTTCAGTATTGGCAGATTTCATATATGTTGGTTTCATCACAGAGGTTGAAATGAGTCACAACACAAAAGTGCAATCAATGCAATACATGGCATATACTCCCTTCTCCCTTCTACTTCATTCAGAGCACATATTGCTGACTCAGTTGCTGCTGAGAGAGACGTTAGTTTTCCAGTGTTGCCTCAATAACATGAGACAAGGTGTTTCCCACAGGCCAACCCATTTTCATCCTCAAGCACTACTTGTGTTCTTGTGCATCTTGAAATGTTCTTGAAGAAACAGTTGAACAGTGCAGTTGTCTCACGTGGAAATGTTTCTTGCACCATCACTTTGAAGTAAAAAATCGTAATTATTTATTTGGAGTATTTTCCAAAATTTTTCATTTGGAAAATGAAAATTTGGAGTATGGAAAATACTCCAAATGAATAATTACGATTTTTTTTCTTTTTCTTGATTAGTGCCAAATCTGTTAATGCTACAGATTAAATTACTTACTTTTTAACTTTTATTCTAATAAAAGTTCAATGCATACTTTCAAAGTATACAATGCTATATAAATAAATAAGAAGGCTTACGCATGACACAAATGGAAATTCTTCATTTCAGCAAATGTTTTTCTGAACTTTTCTGAACAGTATTTCCAAATCCTGACTTTTCATTCTAGTTCATAATGAAAATTAATTTTGAAATGTTGGAGTGGGAGTTATGAAAAGACTGAACAATAGCAGCTAAATGTGCTTGAACATTTTCAAGTGTCTGACCAGCTCTAATAGACTCTCAGAATTTCAGTGGTGTTTTCATGCAGAACAAGAGTCACAAATTTATTTTTTATTTCCAGATATCCCATTTCTGTAAACAAATATTACAGGAGTAAACATATTTTGTAAAAGTCTTAGTTTTGATTGTTTCTTTCAATTAGGCTATAAATAATATAAATACTAGGATATCTGTTTGGTTACTGGGGTATAAGATCTTCATATTTTTATTAACTGCTGGAGGAAAATTTTACTATTTTAGCTAAGCTAGTTTTCCTGCTTTTTCTCCTGGTCTGAATTTTTGTAAACTCAGAAATATATCAAACTTAGAAGCTTTTTTTCACAATGCAACTTAACAAATTGGAAGGAAGAGTGGTGAGTAACACTAACCACTTCCCACACTCTGAATTAACACAAATTAATTGTTAAAGTGCTAAATAAACACAAGTCTTAATGATCTCTGACTTTTATTATGCACAGCACCTGCAACTACTGAAAAGTACTACAAAGTAAATGTACAGTACTAAGGCTTATTTTTCTCTCTTTTGGCTCTGGTTTCGAAAATTCTTAGGCAAAAGAAACCTACAGATGCTTACTTAGAAACTTACTTGCTCTGAGCTCCTTAAAATTAAAACCACAATGCATCAACGTAAATTATTTCCAAAAGTATGGCATAGTGGGGAATCAGGCTCTGTGTTTGGGTTTTGGATGGGGGTTTTGTTTGTTTGCGTTTTTTTATTTTTATTTTCTGTGTGTTTCACACTTTGCTTACAGGTTACACTTCTGAGGAAAACAAAACCAGCCACCTCAGAATTTCTTCTGACAGGACAGGACAGGTTTAATAAGTACAACAAAAGACGCACATTTGTTCAAGGTAGTAACTAGGTCTCCAACTATGCTACCACAATGCCAATGAGGCATGCAGGCAGCTCCTGCACAGTATATTCCCCGGCTGCACACTCAGTTCACAGAGAAACAGAGACTTTTGCTTTGTCCCTTCAGATGGAGCTTAAGAAGCAAAGACAGGGTTATCTCCCAAATGGCACAGGTTCTCATAGCAGAGGCTCTGCTCTAAAAAAAAAAAAAAAAAAATACATACTTTTTCATGTTGCCCTTTCCTTGAGATAAAAAGACTCCTCTAATGTTAAAACCTTTCACAGAGTAAGATCAAATGAAAACCAGTCAGAAGGAAAAGAGAAAGGACTTGTATTTTAATAACAGCCCACAGAAAAGAAAGAAAACATGACATAGCACAGGTCTCCAAACTGACAATGTGGTTTTTTATTAAACATAACCATCTGAAATTTGAGGTGATTATCCAACATACATTGCCAGACAAGAGTGATTTTCCCTTTTTTTTTCTTCAGGGTGCAGGCAGAAAACATGCTGTCAGCACCAGCAGCACTGAGATGCTGCCCGGGTGCCCCCTGTGTGGAGTAGCCAGTGCTGGACACAATCAGTTCCAGCCGGCTCCAACAGCCCCACCACAGGGCATGGCAGAGACCCTCAGCCACGGGCAGGCGCCTCAGAGAAAGCCTGGGTAAGGAAGGTCAAACAGTGCCCAGTAGCCAGGGCTGAGAGAACTAGGTGAGAAACAGCCCTGTGAGCTGGGAACACGGAAAAAGGGGAAGGGGACAGATTTCCCACTATTCTAATTGGAAAAGAATTAAATTAATTTTTCCTCAAGTCAAGACCCAGAGTTTCAGGCAGGTGGCCTGATTCAGACATACACATTTTCTCTCCTTTCCACTGTTTCCTAGCTTTTGGATTTACTGCTAAGAAGTTCAGAACAAAAATAAGCATTAGACCCATGTATTAAGGCTGTTTGAATACAGAAGGAATGGGTCATTACTTCAAAGTACAAAATGGAAAGTCACTTCCATGTCCTATGACAATTTTATTCAATTTATACTGCATTACAAACTGCTACATGAATTAAGAATTCCTCAGACATTATTTTACCAGCTCATACTGCCCTAGTTTTGCTGATGTCAATCTATTTCCTTTGCTGATGTGCACAAGGTCATTTAGTTCTGAAAAGATTAAATCAAATCATAATATGCACTAGTCAAATGGCTGGTAGGAATGTAAGTAGGTTTGCCTGTCTACAGGGATCTTAGGATCCAGTTAAAGTTAGGACAAATTTTAGTTCTAATGAATCAGAAATCAGGCACAGTTCATGATCCAAGGTTGCTTATTAATAATTATTGGTATTACAGTTCCATATATAGGTACTAGATAATAAGAGGATTTTGTTGTGCAGTCTAAATACACCTACCATGAGGCACTCCTTCTCTTAAGCCCTAAAGTTCAAATACAAAGAAAGATAAAGTCTAAGAAAAAAAAAAAACCAAAACACTCAGAGGTGAAAGCACTTACACAAGACCATGCTCCAAGGTCAACGGCAGAAACAGGGAGAGAACTATCTTTTTAAGTCATAGCCATGAGATATTCACACTGAGCCCAACCAGTTTTGCTGCGCATAAGCAGGAACAGAGATGTCTTCCTGCCTCAATTAGTAATTGTCTTTTGACCCTGAAATCTCAGACACTGATTTGTAAAACTCTAAGAACTTGCCAACAAAGTTTAAGTTCACAAGCAGGTACCAGGAGACACAGGGGGTAGCTCCTTCAAGCATGTCTTGCTCAAGCACCAAATAAGCCATGATTATATAGTCATCAAACATACATATTCATTACATTGCATGTATATTAATAAAACTACTTATACAAGACATCATTCTTCTACAAAATTCCTCCTGCATGAGCACAATAATATGGTAGTCGACTTTGGGACCCCTGGTGGTTGTTTCTTCCTCATCTTCTTCCTCACTTCATCCTTTGGCTGAACTTTAGGTTTGGAAAGTCCCATTATCATGCCATCAAACACTAGTTTGGTTCTAGCTGGTTATTGTAAAACATTTACCTAAGATAATTCTTCACTGTCATCTACCACAAAGCTCTTACCCATTGTTATTGTTGCAAAGCTACTAAACTCAACGTTACTTAACCACAAAGCAGAACTGATTTTACTTATTTACAAATGATTATACTTCATTTTGTATTTCTTTCTTTGTTTCACACCTCCAAACGTAACCACAACTTCTTTAGTTTCCTCCCCCTTCCTCTTCTAACTTCAAATTAGTATGCTGCTGCTATCTTCTTCCAGGAAGAAAGTATCCTTCCTCTAAAACAAGACAGGCAAAAGAAACTACAGCAGAGACAGAAAATGATACAAGTGCTTTAGCTGCTCCATTTTCTGTCTCTGTCTATCTGCTCTGAAGAGGGAAAAAAAATAGGTGTGTCCTGTGTTTACTTTTGATAGGGACAGCCAGAGATCGGCACGGAAGGCAAGAGGTGTGTCTGTGTATGTCGCATTCCTCTATTTTAACTTGTGCATCCATCTAGCCAGATCTAAACCGAGCCCAGCCACATCATCTTGTCCCATTAAGGAAACTTCTGTGGAGTCCTAAGTTCAGTATGTTACCTTCTAGAGTCAGTTTTGCCACTGACTTTTGTAAAAACTGAGTCTAGGGTGGAGAAGGGTAATTTAGCACATAACATTGTGAATAGCTTTTAACCAGATACTTTGTGATTTAATAAAGTGCCTGCCCAATATTTCTGAGTTGATGAGGGCAAACCCTGTTAGGATTGGATTTTTAATTAAAATTGTTACTGCCTCTTTCCCCTTTTGGTGTCAAATTGATCATTTACATATTCAACATAATTTCCTTTAATATCTAAATAAATGTTCCACTTTATGAAAACATTTATGCAACTTTTTAATGAAAAAAGTGAAATATAATATATAGGGCTGAGACTAATTTTCTTGAAATTTAACACACATGTGGAACATGTTATGAACTAAAGGAAAATATTCTGAACCTGACAGGCTGTAAATTACGACCCTTGGTGCATATACAAATTTTAATTACTTTTCTTAGTCTTTCTCTATAATCCTAATAGCTGCCTGAAAAAAACTGTAGACACCTTTGGGTGAGTGGGGGAGTAGAGGGTGTACATTTACGTTTCTGAGATGTTTAACAACAGCTTCATAGCCAACAGTAATAAATAAAGAACATAAAATATTTCAAAGCTACTCAGTAGAAATCCTGAACAGGCTATACTTTTACATAAAGCAAGGGCCTTTTTTCACTGCATGAATATAGCTAGAGATTTATTTTGTTAATATTCTAAACCATTAAAGAAATATGCCCTATTCTACTGCATTTCTTATGTTAAAAACTCATGTTTTAAAAATATCACTGCAATGATTAGAAAAAGAATATATTATCTACCAAAAAAGTCACATAACCACAAAAGTGGCTTAGATATTTAAATGACTTAAATACCAAACCATAACTAGCGATAACTCGTCTTTCATTTTCTGTTCAGAAATTGTACCTCAGCCAGAATCAATATTAAGTTCTAAAGAAGCATACTATATAGCTGACTGGTTTCAGAAGAGGTATGGTTTTTCTTTTTCTTCTTTACCCCCCCTCCCTAGCTGGTGTCTTATCATCAGTGGACAGAATGTTTTTAACAACTGTTTCTGTCTAATTACACCTCACAAATAATGTCTCTTCAGAATTTTATTGTAAAGCAATTTTATTGTTTATGACAAAAAACGTTTGCTGAAGAATACAGAGAATTTCTTTTTCCCCACCAAAGCATATATAGCATGCAAACATTTCCAATCAGCATCATAGTAAGTTCTCTGTCTAATATAACTGAATGTGATACATGTCTTCAACTGATGTTAAGGTACACATAAGAACAGAATGGAGCAGAGCAGAGCAGAACAGAACAGAACATTTCCCCTTCTATCACTACAGTCCCTGATGAAGAGTCCCTCCCCAGCATCCTTGTAGGCCACCTTCAGATGCTGGAAGGCTGCTATGAGGTCTCCATGCAGCCTTCTCTTCCCAGGCTGAATAGCCCCAACTTTTTCAGCCTGTCTACATATGGGAGGTGCTCAAACTCCCTTAGCATCCTTATGGCCCTCCTTGGGACTTGCTTGAACAGCTCCATGTCCTCTTTATGTTGAAGACACCAGAACTGTACACAATACTCCAAGTGAGGTCACAAAAGAGCAGAGTGGAGGGGCAGGATTATCTCCTTTGACCTGCTGGTCACGCTTCTTTTGATTCAACCCAGCATATGGTTGGCTTTCCAGGCTGCAGGTGCACACTGAAGCCAGCTCATGTTCAGCTTCTCATCAGCCAGCACCCCAAGCCTTCCCCACAAGGCTGCCGTATGTTCAAGATCCAGAGCTTGCAAGCTGACGTTCACAATCTGTACATTTCACCTAGCTTTTCAGGTTCACTTCACACAAATATTATGATTCCAAATGAGTTGCAGTGCAAACAAGTTCCACTTCATCTTGAATAGTGCAATATCACCTGGGGACCAATTAACTTGACCTTTATGTGTTAAGACTAAGACCAGAGTTTCCCTTTCCTTTAACTGTAAAATAAAGATGTGAATGGTCAAGAATCTCATTGCCATAAAGACGTATCCTTTGGGCATATGTAGGAACTGCATGCATAATGAATGCAGTTATCAAGAACATCCAAGTCTCTTAAAAGAGCTGAATATTTTATTGAATTTTAATTGGCCTTCATGTTGTGAGTGTAAAAGTATTTTTCCACCTGGGAGTTCCTAAACATCCTAAGCAAAGGGAGCTATTCAGTTACCCACCCAGGAGTCAGAAGAAGAGGAGTTTGCTTAGCCCACCTCCAAAAACTTGCAAAGGGACACAACTGCTTGAGCGAAGTTATGTCTTTACCTTTAAAAGTAAAGACACAACAAGTTTTGTGGGCTGGTCTGACTTCTGCACAAAAGTAGCCTTTGGTGCCATTAATCTGCAGGACAGTTTGGTACCTTCTCTTTCTCAACACTCGTCTGTGCAAAATTTAACAGCAAAGATTTTTAGAGAACAAATCACACTGTGGGTGGCATTCTCTGAACAAAATGTTTTAGAAAGGGCAAATAAATGATCTTGGATGTTACAAACTTCTTTATTGAGTATCCATAAATACAGAATAAATGTTGAAAGTAAGAATCAGTAAATGACAAGAGGAACAAAAACCAAACATGTTTTCAGCACATGAAGGTTGTGACATTTATCTGATATCTTTCTTTGAAAAAATCAAGGATATTTTTTTTTTATAAGGATTTGCTAGACTAGGAAAACCTGTTTGACTTAGGAAGAGAGCAAACTAAATAGGAGACAACACTAGCTCACATTTAAAGGTGACATATCAGGCTCAAAGGCAATTGCAAAGTTTCTGAAGGGTTGGTCTTAGGTTCTGACTTAAACTTTCTCATTCAAGACCCTAGTGCTAAATTCAGCCTGATCATTCTGTTAATTATATAAAGTAGAGATACTGTGAATAGGAGAAGATCAAAATCTTACTCTGTAAGATAAAAAAAAAGCAAAAAGGACCTCAGGGACTGGAAATGGCATGAGATTTCACATCAAAGTGCAAGGTCATGTATTTCGGGATTAATAACAAGAGTTTCCTCCTTCACATGGAAAGTCATTAGTTGGAAATGTCAGAGGAAGAGCAAGATCTAGGTGTATTAGTCAATTATAAGATTACTATGAACCATCTCTGAAGTAGCCATGAAAATGTCAAAAGCAATCCTAGGATTTTTCAGGCAAGGTATTTCACAAAGAAATATGGAAGTATTAATGTCACTGGAGCAGGCACTCCTAATATATCACCTGGAATGCTGCATATAATACAGGTCCATCATGTTTGAGGAAGATGCATTGAATGTCAGGTATATTTCTGCTGAATGTTAAACCTGAACTCACTGCTAACACACCTGCTTCTCACTGCTGCAAGTTCCCAGTCAGGCACTGATATGAGCTGTGAGGTTGAATTACTTATTCCCAGCATCATCTTCCTCTTTTTCCTTTACGGAGATGGTTTGATTGGAGATTATGTCCAAAGTGCAGTCACTGTTTGAACAAGGCTGTATAAGCACCACCTGGGAGCAGAGTCGAGTCACACTGATGATAATCAGATTAGAGAGCTTCTTTTGCAAGAGGAGCCTAAAAGATCCTGGGTCAATTAACCTAGAAAACCTGGTGTGTGATAGGATGTATTAAATCAGTTCATCCATTCATTCAAAAGAATTAATATATTTAGGACAGAAAATAGAATAAATTTCAATATTACCAAAGAAGTGTGGGAAGCATGTTTTGAATCTGAAAGTGGTGTTTCTAACAGAATTGGACCTTCCTGTTTTCAAACCTCTCTTTCCACATATATTGCCTCCCCTACAACCCTGCCACATACACAAGCTTAGTGTGCAGATACCTTGCAATTTTGAATTTTAAATTTTGACATTTATAAAGCTTTCAGTTTTACAGTTAACTCAATGAAATATGAGGGGAGCTACATTTTCCAAGTGGAGTTAGCTGTATTGCACTGCATAACAGCTGGCATTAAAATGTCAGCATTGCTTTCTTTATTTAGGGTCTTCTTCCAACCCTAAGTCTACTCAAACACAAACACAAAGTAGATAAACATGACTGTAAAATATGAAACTTGGTTTAGGTTTTATCTTTGCACACATTATTTCAAAGGAATAACAGCTTCCACATGGAAGGAATTTTCAGTGTGTAAGTATAACATTACATTAGCTTAAAATGTTTGACTTGTGGAAAAATACCCACCGATCACAGTATTTGCCACAGCTGGAAAAGTGGATGATGTCTAGGATGTTAAACTAGAAGGCTAAGCTTCACCACAACACAGGCATGGCCCAAATAAAAGAGGTGGGACATATGTCAGTGTATTTCATGAATAATTTAAGTCAAATTACTGAGTATTTACTAACAGTAGCTGTTCAATTTTAATAATTTGCAGTACCTTAAATTAAAGTTATATGTGTTCAAGTGAGATACTTGTGAACTGTGCTGCTTTAGTATACATATGATGCTATTTAACCTTTCAACTTCATTCTTGAGCTCATGCAGGGCATTTAAAAACCTGGATGAAGTGTTTCAGAAGCATGTTTTTACTTCCTCTAAAGTCCTGAGCATGAGTTTAGAAGAAACTTCTTCAGGCCTGCTGACAGTACTGCTTGAGGCAAATGCACTAATTCATATTTGCAGGTCCTTCTGGCTCTCCACCTGAAAATGTAAACCAACAGCTTCTCAGAATAAGAAAATAATCACACTCCCCATGTGCTTCACTTTGAAAGGGGGCTGGTAAGACAAGGTAATACTGAATTGGAAATTAATGGTGTTTTCTGCGTGAGTTCTAGTCTTCCTTAGGAAAATGAGGATCACTCACTTTTACAGGACCTGAGAAAACTTCTGGTCTTAGGCATGGTTGCTGTTACAGAAAATTGCAGTGCAAGAACTTTAAGAAGGAGCAATCACAACTGTAATTTGCAACACATTCTCATGGTAGATAGACAAAATAGCCAGAAGAACAGTTTCACAGAAACAAGATCCTCTGAAACAGAAGAGTTCTGCAAACAATCTTACCCTGCAGTCCCATTACACTTGGTGTGTACACCCTTAGTTCCTCAAGTTGAATGCATGTACGGGCCCATACAAACACAGATTGTCTTACCACGAGACTTGGAAGCCTAGCTGGGTCAGCTGTCATTAACATTGCTATTAATAGACCTAAGAAAAAAATAACGATTATGCACATAAGAACTATTCTAATTGCACAATTGTACTCTTCACTAGTGCAGATAAATAATTACTAAAAATACGTTCCATTAATGACTCACGAAAAAGCATTTAGCAATAGTATTTTCCATATTCCATTGCTAGTTATTATTTCATAAAATGTACTCTGACTTTTTTCCAAAACCATTCTGTGAACCTTCAAACCTCTCCCACTATTAATACTCCTGCATTTTGCAACTGCTGACATAAACTTTACTGCTGATGTTAAAGAGACAATGGTAATAAGCTTTCTAATAAAAAAGTGAAGTTAGATTATTTAACTTTCTCATTGATTTTTTTTTTTTTTTGTACTTTTTTGAATTTGTTCAAATTCAAGAAGGATTGAGGTCTGTAATAAACAATTTACACTGTGTAATTAGGTTTAGAATTTGCCATGGGAATATTAGATGAAAGAGGAGGAAAGCTTTCAATAGTTTAGCTTGTTCTATCGTCATAGAACAGAAGGTTATGCAGAATCTTCACATACTTTATGCAGGTTAATGTTTTCTTGTGCACAATCTCTGCTTCAAACAGATAAAACAATGACATCAATAAAAAGTTCTCTACTATTTGTGGTTTTGGCACTTTGTTTAAATTTACATAGCATTTTTGTGTCATTAAATGATAGGCCCTGTCTGAGGTTAAATTATTTTTTTTCATGATAAAGACAGGTCTTTCTTAAAATACCTCGTGGGATTTTGGCTGAAAAAAAATGTGTAAGAAGCACAAGCATTCTGATTCTTAATCATACTGAATGTAAAACATGTTTCTGTAAACTCTCATTCTGCTCCATTGTCATTCAGGCATCGAACTAATGAAGACTGAAAAATATAGTTCCTTTATTTAAAATGACATAATCGAACAAACATGTTTTAATGTAGCAAAGGCTTAGAAATGAAAGCATTAAGAGAATGGTGAAAACACAGAGCACCTGCAACAAAGACTAACTTTAGAAAGTCAAAATAAGGATTAAAAAGTAGAACAGAACTAAACTTCCAAATAACTAATTAAAAAAATAGCTTATATTTTCACAGCTTATTTTAGTTACAGTTTGATTGTCTTTGTCAAAATTACTATTATAATATCAGATGTGCAAAACAAGGAGGTTTTCATTTTGAAGAGTACTCTTAACAGTTAATTTAACTTGAGCTCAGATAAGCTCCAACAAACCACTTTCAAAGATTTCTACTAAATGCCATGCATAATTACACAAAACTTATAAAAATTTATAATCATCATACTTTTGAATGCTTTCAAGATTCTGGAGAACCTCTCAGGCAGTACTAGTCTGCTACTCAGCTTTCCTGTTAAGCAGCCAGCTGCCTTGAAATTCAATTAAAAAAATGTTTTTCATTCATTTTCCAAGTAATCAATTTAAACTTGAACAAAAATATTGAATTGACTATAAAGAAATATGGCTGCTACATTCCATAATAAAAATACAATAATTTGGCAAAGCCTGTAATTGAGGTTGGTTTTCCTAACTACCATACTGTAGAAATTTAATTAGAGAACAGGTTGTTTGGTTCTACTTTCCTTCTGCAGGATTAAGAAAACCACTTGAGTTCATTATTAAGATGACCAACACTAAGAAATGTCATCATAGTGGCATCTCTCAGAAGCTGTTTTTCAAACTAGTTATCCCAAATTTTTCATCTATCCAAACTGATAAATGGCTAGTTCCTCTGGTCTCAACTGACACATAGTTAATAAGCTGTGTGTATGATTCACATTTACATGGCTGAATAAAGGGTAATCAGGCTGCATTCTAATAGAAGTGTAAGGCTCAGTGTCAGAAAAAGAGCTGTACAAAAGTGTAAGCATTGCTATAAGAGCAAAAAATACTATTTTGTTTCAAAATAGCTCATCAGTTTCGAATAGATTAGTAATATAATAATGAGTTAATACGGTTCAGAGAATGGGTATTAGAAATTTTTAATTAAATTAAGAATAAAAAGAAGTCCTAACAGTTTGGTGAAAAAGTTAATCTAACCTGAGTAAAAACTCAAGTTCTATTCAATATAAGTGATTATATGAATGTGTAAATCAATGACCTCTTCAATGACAAAACATTCAAATTTGTGATGCTCACACAAAAAGTAAATCACTAATGCTGGAGCTATACTAAAAACCACAGACAGAATGCCTTTCAGATAGTACACAGGGTGAACAGCTTCCTAATTTTTGAAAGAAGGAGCAATATTCAAGTTTCCTCTTCTTACTGCTGTGTATCTGTCTCTATTGCATTTTCTATATTTAAACATAGTTATTTTATAAATAATCTGTATTTTTACACTTACTTTTTACATACTGCTACACTTACCATGGCATTCGAGATGACAAAAAATTATACTGAGAGAACACACTTGCAGTTGGCAATGCAGTGGGGAGCACTTTATCTTCACCCTTCCTCCTTCTCCATTTAATTCTTGATGGTCTGGTATATACTTCATTGATGTCTTGCCTTTATCATGAGTTTGAAAGCATGAGAATGTATACTACCCCAAGTATATAGATTTTCACACTACCTCACATACTATGAAAAAACAAAAAGTCACATCTGGAAGGCAAAACAATGTAACAGATGATGCCTCAAATTTTCAAGTATTGGCAATGGTAAAAAAAGCTTTCTTTTACATGGAGAAATCTTTTAACTCAGGGATGCCACAATTTAGGTCTATTCACAAAAAGCCTCTGAATTCATTAACTGGCTAGATAAGAAATTGTAGTTCTCACTATGTTGGTTGCTTTCTTTAACTAAAACAGTCTTGATAGCCACACAGTGAATATCCTCAGTGTCAAGACTAGACCTAGTTTGGGAGTTTACTGGGGAAAAAATATCAGACTACAACACAGGGCTCTATCCTAACTGCAGACCAGGACTTTCTTCAGGTATTCAGTACTTAAAGTTACTGTGTGATGGCAGATCCACCACAGCCTGCTGAGTGCCCACAGAAAAAGTTCATAACCAGAGCTGAGGCTGAGCTCAGAAACAGATCAGACATCTCAGCCCCTTATTTGAGTAATCTGATTGGGCTCTCTACTGCTGCCATCCTGAAGTATGTGTCGAAATGTTTTGCTATGTTTTCGCTTTATATGTGCAATACTGTTTAATCCGTCCCCTGTGTCTGTTTGCCTCGATCGTCAACACGCCAAGCTGCTGTGCAGTGATGCATGCAGCAGGAGTGCTCCTTGCGTGCTGAGCACTTCAGGTTGAATTCCAGGGGGCTGTCAACTTCCAAATCCTTAAAATACCAGGTCTGAATCAATTCCGACTTCTGTTTCACCAGAATGCCTTCTTTGAATGCAGAAATGCAATCAATTACAGAAACAGATCTTCCATTAGATTACAACACATATTCTGGTATACAACACAAAACAGTGAAAATGAAAACCCCAGTAAAAATGTGGGTGGTTTGGGCTGGGTTAGTTTATCTTACGGATTACACTGTGCTTTTTCTGTTCCAAGGACTGGTTTTCTCCAGTCACTGATTTTCTCCTTTCTCACACTCAGATATAGGATGTATCTATTCCATTAATTTGTCTTAAAATTATGGTAATCTGTTGCCTGATTCTGATTATGGAAAGTACCCCAACCTGTGGGCAGCTGTTACACAAGAAAACACAGTGTTCCAGATAGCAATGAGTTTTTCAGTAGAAAAGTTAGCTTTAGGAAAAGTTTTACTCTGACTAACAAAAAACTTGTGCCAAAAAGAATCTTAAATGCTCTGCTAGCTCTTGCAGGAAAAGAAGGATATCTGAACACCTCCCAGCTTTTGTGTCCTAGGATATAGACTGGACAACCTACTTCTCATACTTTCCCAACTTGTTTAGAGAGGTATAATATGCCAGCAAGCAAATGTGGCACCTTCTGAAACCTGATGTTGTGCAATGATAGGCAACTTGCAATCACAGTATGTCACTTTCTTGTATGATATTATTCTACATAACTATGAACATACTCCCTGATGTAAGTTATAATGTACAGGGAACTGCACTTCCCTTTGAACATCTGCTGACAATTAAAATATTGAATGGAAGCACAGAGCACTTACTGTTGCGAGCTGCAGCTAGTCAAATCAAATGCAAATTTAATATTTCTTGTAATTATCCCTCCTTTCATTATTCAAATGAGGAGTACAAGGAGGATTCATTAAGATTAAGGTTTTTTTCTTAAAAAAAAAAAAAAAATAAAATTCTTCTTCCTGAAGTGGTCTCCCAACTCACTTTAGTGTTGTTGAAATAGAGATGTCAAAAACTTCTGACAATTTAATTTCCAAAAAATACTTCACCCTCTCCCTGAACCTTTGACTTTCCACCTAATATGGAAAATATGAGGTTGCTTTGTTTAGTTTTGTGTTAGAGGCAGCTCAGAAGCAGTGCAAGAGGAATAAATCTTTCCACAAATAATAATGCTTAAAACTATCTCCTGATCCATTCCAAAAAATCTAGCGGAAAAAAAACCTATGTGCTGCATTCTCCTTTCAACACAAGGAGACCGTCCTCTGCCATGATTTGGCTTTGGAGATTTTGCTTAAGATTAGAGTAATTCATACCTGGTGTCCTATTTCAATGCTATTTCAAATTTAGAAAGATATGAAAGGAATGGCGGGCAGAAGGCTCAGACAACAGGATAAAATCTGAGACTCTTACCTTGAAAAACCTAGGACTGATGGTGCTTAGATAATTCGGATAACAAGCTACAAACCAAAACCATGCAAGTTCTGCTCAGTGCTGCTGAAGGATTTTATATTGTCAAAATGTGCTCATTCTAAAGGAAAAAAAACAGCAATAAGAAAAATCTATCATCTCTCATTTTTTTTAAGTAGTACATTTCATTTTCATAAGATTGAAATGTTTAATTGCCTTTGTATCAATTTGATGTTTTGCATTTGACTATAGTTGAGTGTCATAATTTAGCACATTTGAAAAGTCATGAAGAAATGAAAGGTTTTTATTGAACAAAATTCTGTGACACCACTACAAAATAACAACAATATTACTTCACTATTAGTGCTTTCAAATCATGCATGCAGACTTCCTTCTAATTGATGCAACCTAGAAGACTGAATAGCACTATTTGCAGATTTAGCAATTAAAATTAGTAATTACCTTGAATATTGCTTAAGAACACCACCTTCAATACAGAAATCTCCACAAAATGTAGCATTTGATACTCTTGAAATTTATCTAATTTATCTAAAGGTTTATAGTGTATGTGAGAGTGTAATTAAGCTTTATATGAAATGGCACAGGGTTTATCTCTGATTACAAAATGTGAGAACTATCAGTGTTACACAGTCATACAGATTTTCACTGGAGATGCACATTTGCTTGTTTCCAAAACTTCAATTTTAAAAAAGTGTACTGAAATATTTGGAATTACAGATTCCTAGAGTTCACTCTTTCAGACTACTTTCTTCTTTTCCATCTGCTTCACTATGACTGTTGATTAGTGCATTAGACTTTGTACATAAAACCCCGTGTTTCATACTTCAATGCACTGAAACAGGTAAGAAAAATTAGTTATTTACAAAAACCCCAAATGCCAGCAGCACCAGTACTAAAGATGAAGCTTATCTTAAAATTTCAGGATTTTAGACAATCATGGAGACATTATTCAAGTATGAGTATATTTAAATGCAACCAGTGACCTGTAATGTCCATGAACCCTTGAGTGCAGCCATGTTTCTTAAACCTTTTGTGGCATTTAATCTGCCCCAGCTCTTCTGCAGAGATTTCCCCTGACAGACTGGCAATAAAAGAAACAATGGCCTTTCCCTAAAGAAAAAAAGATGCAGCTTTGGGCAGTCTGCCTTTACAAGCACCAACAACATTTCTTTCAAAGGCACTTGCTGTTACACATCAGCCCTAGCCTGCAAAGGACAGCAAAAATGACAGCATCCTTTCTTCCACTGTGTGAAACCAGTCATGAATTGTATACTGATGGCTTTAATTAGTGGCATGCAAATAAGCCTGGATTCCCTTAACCTTCAAAATCATGAATGATAAACTTTACCAAAAAGGGTAAGGGAAACAAATCATTTAAACTGAAATTAACTTACAAAACTTTTGTTTTAGAAACATTCATTGCTTTTCCAGCTTACATAAGTGAGGCTAAAGCTGCAGGTTAGACTCTCACATACAAAAAGCACAGATTAGAAGCCGTCACCATCTTTGTTGCTTTAGTGTTTGTTCAGGACCATTGAGTTTACTTTTACACAGAGATCAATTTAATGTGAGGGTAAGAGGAGAAAAGTGCCATCACAGCTCCTGCATTTTAACAATGCCAATTTCTATGACAGTATGCCTGAAAAGAGACTCTTGGTGAGAACAGAAGGATTCATCACCACTATGCTGGCAGAGTTAGGATTATTATGGGAGCTGTCAGAGAAACTTTCAGAATTTTCTTTCTTTAAAAAAAGTGTCATAATGGAGTCCTCCTTCCATTTTTAATTTTTTTTTTTTTTTTTTTTTTTTAATTTATGTCATAGTTTAAACCCAGCCACGCAGCTTGTCCACTCACTTCCCCGCCTTCTTTCCCTCCCTCTACTCCCGGAGGGATGGAGAGGAGAACAGAAAAGAATGCAACTCCTATAGGTTGAGATAAGAACAGTTTAGTAACTAAGGTATAACACAAATCACTACTGCTACCACCAGTAATGATAAATAACAAGGGAAGAGAATACAACACCTCAACACCTGCCGAAAGATAACTCACCACCCCACCCCCAACCAAGCACCAAACAATACCTCCTCCAACCCTGCAGTCTTCTAGCCCTTCCGGGTAACTCTCTGTTACATCCTGGGAATGACGTGCTGTGGTATGGAATACCTCTTTGGCTAGTTTGGGTCAGGTGTCCTGTCTCTGCTTCCTCCCAGCTTTCCCTCCTCCCTGGCAGAGCATGAGGCTCAGAAAGTCCTTGGTCAGACAAACATTTGTGTTATCAGCTCTGTTCCCAGGCCAAAAGTCAAAACACAGCACTGCACCAGCTACTTAAGAAGGAGAAAAATGACTGCTACTGCTGAACCCAGGATAATTTATTTTACAAAAAGCTTTTTTTTTTTTTTTGTACTAGAATTGTCTTAATAAATCTATTTTCAAATGAGAAGAGTAGTGATTTTAAATTTTGATTGAGACTGAGATTCTCAACTCTGTCCTGTGTTAGATCAGAAACCTGTATCCCAGACTGATGTATGAGTATCCTCGTAGCTGCACTCTGCCTAACAGGGTTACTGAAGTGCAGGGACTTATCAAAAACTAACAAAAAATATGGAGCAACTGACACCAGAGAAGTATTCCAAAACCAAAAGCCTGACATTTAAAGGTCTGATTTTTCTGTTTTGTTAGTGTCAGCCTTTAGTGCCTGCATCTCAAGAATAAGCTCAAGAACATTGAATTGCAGTTGTTTACAGGATGCTGGTTTTGTTGCCTGAGGCTGCTAGTTTAAAATTTACCTAAGCATTCCATTAAAGAAAAGTGTTTCGAGTAATAGGTATACTTTCTGGAGATACGGTGTAACATACCAGTACCATTTTTTGCCTCTATTTATTACTTTGCTTGGCTGTGCCACCACAGCTTCTGGGGTTCTACATGATAAACATGACTACTAAACTCATCTTTGTTAAGAATAAGTTGCAGTTTTTTTGGTTCATTGAGACAGTCTGTTGCCTATTTAATAAGGAGTAACATTCACACAGCAGAGGAGGCAGGAACTCTTCAACCTACCTTTTCTTTGAGACATTTCTGTCTCATGCCTAAAGGAAGCATGCACTCACTGTTCAGTCTGTCACCCTTAAGCCATACATAAGTTAGGATTAAATGGTCAAAAGATGCATTTCCTTGTAAGTTATGGGCCACAATCTGTCTTGACCTATGGCTGTGGGTTTGCAGTTGAACTGGGAAGGATATAAGCTGCAGCAGAATTTGCTTTCATGCCAAAGACCAAAGCCCAGGAAGTTTTGACTTGCTCCCTTTGCTTGCGATAGCTCTGTATGCCTTCACTTTTGGTTTTGTCTATGAGCTATAAACATTTGGTCATTTGTACTAAGCCTCAAGGGGACACTGATCACAGTGTAGCATGAATTTTATCCTGCCTAAAATAAAGAATCCTGCCAGGAAGCATAAATTTGAGGTGGGGAGAGAATAGAGGAAAGGAGAAACAAACAAAACAAAATAGCTGAAATATATTTGGGAATGTCTTCAAAACATAATCAGCTAATGACATTGCTGTCATGCTCCAGCAATTTAATTTCACCAAAGTAGCATTCGCAATCAGGATGCTTGAACAGACTCAAAGCTTTTCTTTCACTATTTGGATTCCATGTATAAAAGTATTTGGCTAAGCCTAGAGGATGAAGTAGAAGTAGAAATATAAATAATTACAAAAAATCATAAAGCCTACCATTTCTTCTAGCGTTTAATATTGACAATATGATTTTCAACACAAATTTGTAATACTTAAGAGTGATCCAACAGCTTTTTTGCATTTACTTCATAAGAACTGATCAAAAACTAATTAGAGGGCAGTCAAACTCAGTCTTTGATTTTAAAATATGTTCCTGTTTGATGCAGAGCATACTTGCAGCACTTTAAAGTGCTTTGGCAAAACTTCACAATAGGCAAGACTCTCAGTCTGAATCTGAGCTGGCAGAAGTGCATCATTTATAAAACTCAGTAGAGCAGTGTCAGTTTCATGACAGGGTATCTTAGTAATAGCTTAGGAATTCTATTATATTTTATCTCTGGTGTTGCAAGTTTTTTTTATTTGGAGAAGAAATGGCAATAGTGGAAATACCTTCTTTTGTTCTTCACTTACTCAAGAATCATTATTCGACAATTACAGAAGACCACAGGAACACGTGATCTGGTACATCCACTGTGCCAAAACCTCTCCTTTCTTCCCTGTAAAGATTGTGCAGTGGTCAGAAGACTCAGAGGTCATTGCTGAGAAATCTTCACTTGCAAGTAATGAGGCTTTTACAAACCATGTGCGGAAGTATTTCTGGTCTATTTCTTCAACTATGCATTTTCTGAACCAGTTTAGAACCAGACAACTTTTTTATAATTATTATTATTTATATTCACATAGAACTATCATAACTCCTCTTCTTTAGATTTTTTTTTAATTGCTGACATTTATACATACTTGAGACATGATGTTTAAAATTTTTGAAATACCAGTGATTTTTTCAGTGAAAATTAGTTAAACTAGTTTACAATGCTTAAACTGTTGGTCTTTCCATCTGAAACAAGTTAACAAGTGATCACAAGAACATCTCAACTGGAAGATCTGAATGAATTGTCTCAAAGAGCAGGATAAGGTCAGGTCTGGTTCTATGCAGATATCAGTCCAGAAGGCACAGGTTGAACACAACACTCTGTTAAGCCTCTCAACCACAATTAATTCTTCATTTCAACTAGTTTTCCTTCACTCATAAAAACAACAAAAGAGAAGAATCAGCGGAATGCAGAGAAATCTGAGGTTGTGCAGTGGTTCTATACCTATATATATATGTGTGAACAGACTACATGTTAAAAAACAGATTTAAAGATGATTTGAATTCTCCCTTGCAATATTGAAAATGGGAAATTAAATAGATCCTCAAGAATTGCCTGCTTAACTATGAAGATCTATTATTTATTTAATCTTCACAGAATCACAGAATCACAGAATCACAGAATCCCAAGGGTTGGAAGGGACCTCAAAAGATCATCTAGTCCAACCCCCCTGCAAGAGCAGGGTAACCTACAGTACATCACACAGGAACTTGTCCAGGCGGGCCTTGAATATCTCCAGTGTAGGAGACTCCACAACCCCCCTGGGCAACCTGTTCCAGTGCTCTGTCACTCTTACAGTAAAGAAGTTCTTCCTGATGTTAACGTGGAACTTCCTATGCTCCAGTTTACACCCATTGCCCCTTGTCCTATCACTGGATATCACTGAAAAAAGCCTAGCTCCATCATCCTGACACCTACCCTTTACATATTTGTAAACATTGATGAGGTCACCCCTCAGTCTCCTCTTCTCCAAGCTAAAGAGACCCAGCTCCCTCAGCCTCTCCTCATAAGGGAGATGTTCCACTCCCTTAATCATCTTTGTGGCTCTGCGCTGGACTCCTTCAAGCAATTCCCTGTCCTTCTTGAATTGAGGGGCCCAGAACTGGACACAATATTCCAGATGCGGCCTCACCAAGGCTGAGTAGAGGGGGAGGAGAACCTCTCTTGACCTACTAACCACTCCCTTTCTAATGCACCCTAAGATGCCATTTGCCTTCTTGGCCACAAGAGCACATTGCTGGCTCATGGTCATCCTCCTATCCACCAGGACCCCCAGGTCCCTTTCCCCTTCACTATTTTCCAGCAGGTCAACCCCCAACCTGTACTGGTACATGGGGTTGTTCTTCCCCAGATGCAAGACTCTACACTTGCCCTTGTTAAATTTCATCAAGTTTCTCCCCGCCCAACTCTCCAGCCTGTCCAGGTCTCGCTGAATGGCAGCACAGTCCTCTGGTGTGTCAGCCACTCCTCCCAGTTTTTAGCTTAACCAGGTACAAGGCATTGCTTTTATGAAAGAAAAAAAGGCTTAAAACCACAAAAAGGACTACAGCAAAATGCAAAGAGACATGACTAAATAAATATACCTCCCAGGAAAGAACACTATTGATTTTTATAGTGTTTGTTCTGCAGGGATTTTTTATTCAGTCCTGGCAGCCATTCAAATTCTGCATTTAAACAAAATTTTTCAAGTGATAATCCTGATCCATTTTCTCAATGTCAAAAAATAAAAGTGTATTCTTAATGAAAAAGGCACTCTAGATATAAAATATTTAAAATCTTCACGCTAGAATACTTACTGGTTAAAAAAATAGGCTGGGGGTGCAGAGGACACAATTTTTATTTTTTTTGTATATCAGCACCAACAAGCAATTTAGCCAAGAGGAGACTTAAAATCAGCACTGCATCACCATCCGTCAGGCCTACATGTTTTATTGAGGACGGCGTTTGAAAATTATTGATGTCTCAAGGTGCAAAGACTGTTTCAAGCTTCCAGTTTCCAGCTCATATGATGAGAATGTCACTGCAAAGATTCACTGATTTCCCCCTGCTCCTTCTTGTTTCTCCCTCCTTTCCCAGGAGCTATTTACCTGTTACTGGGTCTTGCTCTATGTCATGTACTAAACAAGCAGTGGTACTGGCTAGTTATAACTGTAAAACCTTCTCGTTAAAAACAATTCTTTCTCTCTTCACCAAATATTTACATACTGCAAAGACTTAATTCTAGAGTTTCATGCTAAAGAAGAAAAAAAAAAAGACAACAAAACAAAATCTTACTACCTTTCATGCCCCCCTTCTTTCTGCAGATGTTTGTCGGGAAAGCCACAATAGGGAGATTTTCCTCTTTTTTGTTTATTTACAAATTTGGCAAGAGTTTTGAAGCTCAGAATCACATCACATTTTTCTAAGTGCTTCAAACAGGTACACTTACTTTACCAGACCACACTATAGCAATTCTAAACCCTTGAATGAAATTTAAATACACCAAGAACACTTGCACTGGAGGTAACACTTAGGTACTGCTGTCATCATAGGAGATACAACAAGGACAGCTGCCGGGAATGTGTTGAAAGAGAGAAGGAGCCCTTTCCCAAGAACATCAGTCACTACCCTGTCACATTTACAGCTTCTCTCGCATACACCCCCTTCCCCTTTCTTGTCTTCATTTTTGTCGACGCCATTTCCCCCTTTCTCCTTCTTTTTATTCCTCTCTTCCTTTCTTCCTCTTTCCCTCCCTCTGTCCCTCCCTTCCTCCTTCCAGTCATGCATGAGCAGCATTGGAGCTTCAGATACCTAAATAGGCATCAGTCAGGAACAGAAGGGAAAAGCAACCTGAGGTACACCTTTGAATTATATCTTCAAAACCAGATCAGCAAAGGGGTTACAGGTACATTGGGAAGTGGACGGGGGGTGAGTGAACAAACAAAAACAAACTTCTCTCACTTCTAAATTCTTCACAAGTCCCCTGATTCTCATGCCTTCCTCACAGCCTCTGCCAATACTTCTTTCTCCATTTTTCTCAGCTGCTTGCCCCCCTTGCCCTACTATCCTAAAACCTTCACCCTCTCACTTACTACTATATTCCACTGCTGTTAAATTGATTTTATACATACTGTTGACTGCCTCGAGCTGCCTATTTGGGTATCTACTATGGAAAGAAAACTTTAAGTACTGTGTTTGTGTTACAAACAGTTTTACTGCTGCCATCACTTATACTCAATGCAAGAGGGATCATATTATCATTTTCCTTATTTCCTGCCCTACCACTCACTTAATTAGGAGCTTACATTTTGTATCACTAATCTTAATTCTAGAGATAAACATCTCAATGTAAAAATGAGTGAATTATGCCATGCTGAAATAGCAAGAAAACAGCCATAAGTAATATTTCAACAAACCAAAACCTCTTTTGTTTAAGTCAGTTCTTACTGTTAAGGAACTGAATGCCCCATGACTTTTTTGCCTGTGAGGAATCTCTATATTCAGAGAGACAGTTATGCTCTTCGAGCTGAAGCCTACTGAAACTGGGATATGAGGAAGTGACACAACTTGGAGTAAAGACTTCCCTCAAGTTAGCAGTGTCATGTTTCCAATCGCTGTATCAAAACTACCTTGTAATGACACTTGCCCCTTGAAAGAACTCTTTCAGGAATTAGAACACATTCATTCCACTGAAAAAAAGCTCTAGTCTGAAATACATTATAACATTCAAACCAACTACATTAAAAGCCAGTCCATACTGTAAAGATGTTATGAACAACAGCAACGACAAGGGGCAATGGGTGTAAACTGGAGCTTAGGAAGTTCCACGTTAACATCAGGAAGAACTTCTTTACTGTAAGAGTGACAGAGCACTGGAACAGGTTGCCCAGGGGGGTTGTGGAGTCTCCTACACTGGAGATATTCAAGGCCCGCCTGGACAAGTTCCTGTGTGATGTACTGTAGGTTACCCTGCTCTTGCAGGGGGGTTGGACTAGATGATCTTTTGAGGTCCCTTCCAACCCTTGGGATTCTGGGATTCTGTGATTCTGTGACAACCATAAAAAGAAAACTAAAGGTTGCATCTTCCTTAAAGGTATGTGTATTTAAAAATATTTTGGGATAGACTTTTCAATACATTATTACTTAATGTGATATCAGAAATCTCACTAGTGACCAGACTTGTGCTGTATGCATAAAATTAAATGCATGTGTAGGTTTTTTCCAAGATTAGCATCTTTGTCATGTCCAAATACAGGTCTAAGATGTTTTAACTGTACAATGTTAGAAAACAATTTCAGTTGCAATTAACGGTAGGTAGAGAGGTGCTATGTACAGGCAAGGCACTGGTCTTTGTTAACATTTTTTTTGTGATTAGGGACTCAGAGTTTTTCTATACTTATTTTAAAAAAGGGTACATTAGCAGCTATTCATGCGCACAATTTGACAATAGAGCTAAGATTCTTGTTTCACAATAGCAAAATACTGTCAAATTACACAAATCTTCCCCCAGGAGACATAGAGACAAAAATAAATGGTGAAGAAGAGGATTATTCATGGCATATTTTAGAGAACACACTCTTCAGCCTGTCAGCAAGTTATGGTCTTTTTATTTTCCTTGAATGCCTTCCTGGAGTATAGCACAGTGGGAGATAGGGCCTAAATTGTTCAGTGTCTCTTTGGCAGACAGTCTGACAACATGATCTTCCTCAGTGGACAGTAATTTTTATGCTATGTAATCTAATAGTGACAGCAGGCACAGTAACAGCAGGTTTTCTATCTGGCATGGCAGTTTGCACTGGGGATGTCTGAAGTAGTCCATTAGGTCATTAAAAAGAAATAGTAAAAACATACGCAAAAAAATCCAGACATTAATTAATGAAATAGTCTTTACATTGTTTGGTGAACATGGAAGCAATGGGTAACATGGACTAGAATCATTAAAGTGATTCATAAGAGACATGGACATGAAATCACTGTAATTGCCAATATAATAAAAAGAAAACATTAAGTTTAAATCAAACCTGGAATTAAGGTTCCACATTTTTAAAATAATTCAGGAATTCCAGGAGTTATTCCCTGACTTGCTCTGTGAAAAAAAATGCTATTAATATAAAATCACTCACGAATGTAAGCCTAATGATAGTATAAAAAATATGGCAAGTGTAGGATACAGAAATAACAGCAATGTAGCATGAAAATTACAAGATAAAGTATTATCAAAGGATACTAAACCTGGGTTGAATTTTATTTAGCACTTATTTCCTTCCTTGTTAACAGGATTTTTGATGAGTGCACTCACTGTATTATTTCACTGGTTCTCAGAACTACTCATCCAGGGTAGGAAGTTTTGCCAGACCTACCCAGTGGTAGATCATTGGGGCTGCCCAATTCGTTAAATCACAGGGATGTGCTACCTCAAGGTTTCAAGTGCCCGAGTGTAAAATAAAAATCCAAGAAGCAATCCTTTTATTCTAAGTAATGTTAATAAAGTCCCAAAAGGCTTTTTTAATCTCCCAGCTGGAAGTTCCTCCTTGAGCTGAAACAGTGGAAACAGCTGAGTCTAGATAAACTCCAAATCTTAAAATAAACTCCAGATCTTAAAGAGAGTTCGGTTCCACTCATAAGAGGGAAAAAATGAGTGGGGGTGGGTTGTGTGTGTGTGTGTGTGTGTGTGTGTGCTGTCTGGAGGCACTGGAACAACTCTGTTTATGATGCTTCTTTAAAGGTAAAGACATCTTAAGGGAATTTAGCTGGTGACTGCTGTCAGTGTTCTTTCGGCTAACAAGACCCTTGTAAACAGATAAGAAATTCCAAAACTCTTTTTTCAATTAAGTACTTACTGTTCCTTAACTTGATTTTTTCTGCCTGTGTGACCATGGCATTCTTAAAATTATTTAATACTTATATAGAAGTGCAGAGCAAAGAGAAAAAAAGATTAAAAATTCGAGGCTTGGTTCACATTTTAATGAGAGACTGCCTACACTAGGAAATCGCCTACTTCACAATACACAGAACTTAGATATTAATGATGGGTGGGGGAATCATATAAAAACATATCAGAAGACTGAAACAAACACATAAAAAGATATTAATTCAGGTTATTAAGAACTCATGTTTTATTTTAGTCTGTGAGTGCTAATGGTCTGTGTTGCTGAGTAACTGTCTGCTAAATAAGCAAGTCTTCCACTAACCTTACTTTTTTTTTTAGGTCAGCTAATCTGAAAGCTCGGGAATAATACCACAGAAAAATAGCTAAAAATGCTAGATTTGCATACCTAACTTTAAGTAAATTATTCTTTTGTTGATATTCCAAAATAACTTTGTAGGGTACTGTTTGATTGTTAATGAACAGACAAATATTACAAACATTTTGTCTTCTTTCTGAAGGCATTAAACAGACAGGAAAACATCCAGGAAATAGACATTGATACTTGCATTAAAGACTCACCAAAACAGTGCTTAACAGGAAATGAATCTTTATCCTTTTTAATCTGTTTGTCTTAAACAAGCATAATTGAAATCTTCTGTCTGGGATACAGCCAGCCCATGTTTTACCTCAGTAAGCAGACATGATTACTGCTGCTCTGTCGAAGCCCTGTTGCTTAACTGTCTTGGGCTTTCAAATCAAATTATGCCTCTTCTCCTTCTACTGCACTGAAAGATGATCAAATAAACAAGGCAGTCACAAAACACACACCCATTTTTTCCTCATTGGTCTGGCAGAATCCAAAGGAGGATGAGATTGAAAAAGAAAGTGGATAAATCCCCTCTGGACCCTCTGTATTAGATAAAGCAGGATAACAGAGAGAGAAGTGATCGTTTTACAGCAGAGATTAATTTCTCACAGGAAGTTTGATAAATTGACATCATTCCAGGCAATTTGAGGTAATACAATCTTCATGTCTGAACAGTGTAATTACTAGATATGTTTCCAGCATTCAGAAACACTCTGTATCAATCACCATGAACAGTTTAACAGTTTTAGCAACTATTTCTTTCAAGAAAATAAGGAAGACCAAAAAAAAAAAAAAAAAAAAGAGGGGAAAAAAAATGTCTTGCAGTGGAAGGGAGGGATGATGTAAAACTAATTTAGGGGATTTAATTCTAGACTATTTCTCCTGTCAACCTCTGTAACTCCTGTGCTTGACGTGGACATTTTGCCTAGTGACAGGTGGGCAAGGGAGGTGTGGTGATATGAAAAGAGCAGTCAGTACAACATGGGAGTAGTAGCTGAAATAAATACATTATGTGCATACACCAAAATCTGAGTGTGAGAAGGTAATTTCTGACATCTACTCCAAAGAGAGAAGTAAGGCTACCTGTCTGGAGGAATAAATGGTAATAGATTAATAAATAAAAACAGCTTAGCTATTGGACTATTTTTCTGCTCATACAGGAAATGCTTGCCCTAGTGATGTCCTAGATTAATTCCCAGCAGCATGTTTTCTAATAAGTTTTCTTTATTCAGTTCCATATGAGGGGCATGAGGTTAATTTTTTTAGCTACATGTAAGGTTGCTATTAGTCATATATCCTTTATAATGACATTTATCAAAGTGGCAAGAACTGCTACTAAAACATGTACAAATTAACTTTATTTATAATGTCAGATAAGAGGCAAGCAACAGAAAATGGATGACTGTTTCATATGGTCCATGCAGAATGTATCTGCAGGAAGACGAGTCATTGGAATTGCTCTGAATATTACACTGGTTAGCTGTGAGTAGGTTCTGGACAGATGATCAAAAAAGTTATCAGAACTGAACTCTAGCTAATTATATTTTTTAACAAATGGAAACGGTCTAAGGCTCTTGGTCCTTCCCATTGCACATTCACAATGCTCCACTTTACAGCCTGCTACTTTGCATAGTGTATACTGAGGCTCAAGTTTGGCTCAAAAATATCAGCAATTTACCAAAAAAAAAATTAAAAATTGCTTTTCAAAATTCATCACTTTTTAAGACAAAGGTACTCTGTGTGAGAGCTGTTGCACATAGGTATTTTTCCCTTATGTTTCTTGAAAAACAAAGTTATTTGGCTCATAAACAAACCAGAAATCCATATCTTGAAAATTGCGTCTTGTCCCTCTATTAAAGACAATAGTGTAGCTAAGATAAGCAGTTCAGTTCTGGGTTTAGCTTTAAATTCTAAGATGCTAATATAAACAGGCATGGATCATATTCTTCTGATTAGGATATAACATTAAAATAATATGCCTGAATTGGGATTATTTTTTTTTATTTTTTCAGACTTGTATCTAAACTATGTAATATTTCTGTCCCAAACAATATATAACATTAATCTTGCACAAAGTAATAGGTAAGTATCTATAATGAACGAGAACAAGTGGAAGGGATGCACTGTTTTACTGTCCTTTTTGTAATGAGCTTTACAGCCTCTCAAGGAATCAGATAGGGATCATTTTGATTTCTGCAGACTCCTTCCTAGGAGAAAGCAAAGAGGTTTTCTGGTGTATAAAGGATATTCTTTTAGTGCAAAATAATGTAATAAACTCTAATAAAAAAAATCTAATAAAAATAATTTCCTAAATAAAGTGATTGTGTAACTGTTGTTATACATTAAAAATTGGAATGAAAATCAGACTCGTCCTTTAGTCCCATCTTCAATGTGTTACCCAAGTGGAATATATTTATGCTGGTTACAGCAAAGATGGGAATGAAGAAACCCAATGCTGTGGGCAAGCTTAAAAGAAAGTGACAAAGGCTACTACTACAGACAGCAGAATTTTAACTACATGATGGGAGATGAAGCATTGCTTCATTTAAACATCCAACAAGGAATTACAAATACATATATATATATATATATATATAAAGAAAAAAACAGAAGTAGACAGATAGAAGATTCCAGGAAAGAAAAAGTGTTGACGACTTCAAATACTCACTGCACATTAGTCTGCTGCTGGACTCATGCAGACACTATTTTTCAAAGCTTTGGTAAAAATATTTTCTGTGATAAAAATATTCTCTTCAGTAAAAATACTTTCACATAGTTATTTAGAGATGTAACTTAAAAATAGCTATTATGAATATCAGAAATATTAATAAGAATTTTTCTGTCAAAAGTACAAATACATTAGAAGGTTTGAAAGAGTTATAATAAATTATAACAATATATAGGACAAGGTGTAGCCACAGTGGAAACTTTTCTTTACATTTATCTACTTCATTCAGACTGTACCCCTATTTTTATTCTGACACATACACAGGGTATATGTATACACATACACATACACAGAGGATATATATACAAAGAGTACACAGTGTAGCTTTATAAAGCTAACAAATAAGATTTAATACAATATCTGGCATTAAATCCTTTATATATTACTACAGAAACTGAGACACCCTGAATCGATATTGCCCTTGATAACAACGGATCTTTTAGTAACTCTAGTGTCTTCTGACTTCTCAGTTAATCTCTGTATTTAAGGCTGTTACATAGACTATATTCTGCTTATTCCTCCCTTAAAGTGGTCAGAAAGTAAGTTGCTTAGGAGCAGGGACAAGGCTTTGGCATGAAACACAGTGACAATGGATGTAATTACATTCAACTAAGAATTACACAAAGCACATTATATTAGTGCCCAGTAGATGTGACAGGCAACAAAGACAGAAAATTCATGACCAAAATAACTTATTTCACAATCTCTATTATATTCATATGAAGATATATTTATACATGCACATTATTATTCTGTGCTCACATGCATCTGTGTATATGAATATATTCCAACTCTCCAATAGTTTTAAACAACATTGAGAAATACATGATAAATCATGAACAAGTACTGTATATGCTACTGAAAAAAATGAATAAATTATAAATATTAAAACATAATTGTTTTGATTTTGATTTTAATTTTCATTTTTAATTTTAGTATAAAATCAATATTGTTTGCCTTTTTTAATGTAAAGATATTATCTGGTGAACATAGCTGCTCCAGTTTTATCAGAATCTTAAAACAAGCAAAAAAACCCGACCTAACAGTAAAATCAACGTATATACAGAACTCACAGGCTGAGATTTTCAAAGCTATGTCAAATACTAGGATGACCAAATTCTCTAAGAATCTTTCTCCAGAATAATTTTTCTAAGATGAGATGAAAGCTTTCTTTTCAGAAGACTGTTTTTTTACTGAGAAAGATCCAACTGCCCCTGCAAAACCAAATTTAGATCAAAATTATGGTGAGGTACAATTTAATAGCATAAACTTTGAGTTATTGGTGAGCTAGAAATAAGGAAGGTTTATTCTTACAGGTTAAGGTTTGTCTTTCAAATATTACTTTTGCTATTTGTTTAATCTCAATAAATCTCTACAGACTTTTGTGGACAGAAATTGCTATATGACAGATTAATTTTTCAGAATAAAATTGTTCTAATTTAATTTTTTTTTAATTCACCTCAGCAGTATTTTTACTTTCTGAAAGTCTGAATAAACTTCTGGATAGTCTATAAGCTGCATGTGACTAACTATGTATTCTGCAGAAATCCTAGAAATACTTTCTATTGTATAAATGATACGTCATTTCCTGAGATACGTGTATCTTTCTTACAAAAGAATTGCATTCAAGAAAAAGAAATTAAGGGAGAATAAAATTTTTGTATAAGATAAAAGGCAAAAAACCCTCAAGTGTTTACAGCATTATAATGCATATCATCAAATATATTAATGTATTTAAAATGTATATGATAGACATGTATATTTTGTATATGTGTATTTACATATGTGTATGCACATACACATGTATACATACGTATATTTTTATATATGTACATGTATGTGAATACACATATGCAGTGTTTGTATGTGTAACCATATATACTTACATTTTGTCTGTGCATGTGTATCTTGATATGCATGCGTGTGCAATTTACTGAAATAGATTTACCAACACAAAAAAAGCCATGTCAAAAAAAGTGGCAGAAATAGAAACTTCAAGTAATGGTTGCAAAAATAGATAAACACAAGGAGTTGCTCCAGCAGAATGAAGGACTGAAAAGACTGCGTAAGGAGCACAAATAGAAGATGACAGAAAAGAGGAATAATTATAAATCAATAATAAAATAAAAGCTCAATAATGATCAACTTTTCCCTTTTCTTGTCAGAACAAGGAGCTACTAGATAACACCAAAGAGATAGATTTTAAAATTATTTAAAGCAATCTTTTTGATGTTGCAAATAATCAGAAATAATCCTTTCCTTATATATCACTTAGATTGTGTGATTGAACACATAAATTAAACATAAGTAAAGGAGAAGCATTTATATGGATAGAATAACCACAGTTATGGTATATAAACAATCAGGGCAAGATTAATGTGTGGGTTTAGAAAGTCATACACTATAGCAACCTCTTCTGTAGTAGGCTATTACACCGATATTTCTGATTTTCCAAAGTATATTGAAAGCTGTATACTTTTTCAGAAATTAGAAAAAAGAACAACCCCACATTCGGTTATATGGAATTCATTTTAACGGTAAGGGCGCTAACATGTTAACATAATGACTAATAATAAATTGAACAAGTATGACCATAATCGGGTCTACACAAAGATGATTAAATGAGGCAAACATTGTTCAAAGTAATCTCACAATACCAGCACTGCATAAAAGATTAAGCAGCTAATCTAACCTGTTCATATTATTGCAAGCTAGAAGGTGCACGAATTTTCCTACTTTTATTCTGAGTTTGAAAACAGGCATGTGAAAAGAGATCCATCTAATTTTTAGAAGACATATGAACTGGATATAATTATCTCATGAAACACCTTGAAAATGCAAATTAACTTCAATACCATTGTTTTTCAGCTTTTACCTAGGTGACTGACGACTAAATGGTATCAGGGCAATGAGGTTATTAATTCTTTAAATTTTTTCAAGACTGTGCTTAAGCTGTGACACAGCATAGATTTGGAGAAGCACTGTTAGGTTCTGTGATTTGTTTGCAGTTTGCATCATCCTAATAACTGAATGAGGGAGTGACAGTCACACATACAATCCACCAAGAAACAGACACACTCAAGACTCATCCAAGCATGGTTTGCTGCTTGCACTGTGATCAAAAGATGAACATACCGAAGCCCAATTAAAGCACACAACAATTAACTGGAAACCTTTAGAAATAAAACTTCAAAAATTAATCATCTGAACTTGGAAAGAATACTGAATTTAACAGCTGTTACAATCTACATTACTATTAAACCCTTTAGCAATAAGAGTTTATCAAAATGGCACTGAGATACATAAGATTTACCACTTAGCTTTAACATATATTTTAAGAATCCAAGGAGTTAAGAATGGGATGTTTTCGTATCTACCAGCATGCACAGGAATTGAGGAAAATATCCCATTTCATATAATTCTTTCAAGTTATTTAAAATAGTGGATTTTGGTTACTGAAAACGACATTTGTTTTTGATGAACTTTTTTTCAGAAATACTTACAGATGCCATTTATTTGAATGGATTCTCTTTCCATAGATCATTTTAAAAACTGGAGAACATGGATAGGGTTTTCTAGGCCCCTGGTATTATGTGTCCATACACATGCATCCATGTGCGTGTGTGTGTTTGTATAAGTGGCTGGCGGAAGTCAGCCAGTCTAAGCAGGAACCTGTACAACACTTTACTAGTTCCAGAGATGCTGAAGTTACAGCTATTGCAAAGTTACGCAGAAAGAAAAATTGTTTTCCTGCTTACAATTTTCAGCATTGAAACCTCATTCATTTTCCTTACACCTACCTTCCTAGAATGTAGGCTATATTCCTTACCCGTACAGCAGTAAATAACCCTTACAGAAAGATACAATTATTACCCTCCCCTTGCATTCCTAAATATTTTATTTCAGGTTAAAAGCACAGAAATAAATATGATAGTTATGAAGATTTTCAATATTCCTAAACTAGGAACATTATTATGTTGTAGTCTTCCTTCTTTCCTTTTCCACTGCTAGTCTGCACCATAATATGCTTCTCCCAATAATTAGAAACTATCAGAACCACACTTAATATCTGCTCCTTATACCTTACTTACATTATATATTTTATATATATTATATATATTATATATATATTATATATATAAAAATATTATATATATTATATATATTATATACTATATATATTATATTATATAGTATATATTATATATAATATATATAAAATATATATTATATATATTATATATATTATATATACTTATATTCTTTTTTACTGAGGAAGAACTGAACCATCAATAATGTAGACCAAACAGTTACAAAAATTTTCATAAACATAGGCTATTAATGTCAAACATTTTCAAACCTTTCCATGAACATTTGCCATTCTTAAATAATATATAAATATAAGTTTTATTCACACCAAAGCCTGAGGAATTATTTTTTATTTACACAAATACTCATCTTTGAATGCTAAATTATTTATTTTTTTAATTAAATACTCTCTGCAGCATCTTGACAAAGAAAAACAGACAATGGCAGTTAAAAAGACCAAATCAAAACAAAAATCATCAAGTGATGGTACTACAGTTACACAACATATTTAAAGTCTGCCCAAGCAATTCTGTTCTTGAGAGGGACTCACTGCATGGTAATAAATTTGACTTTTGGTGGATGTAAAGGAAACATTTCTTCTTGTAACAGCTCTAAACCCAGCATGTATATAGAACATCAGTGGACTACACTTTTTAGTTTTATTAAACTTTTAAGCCTATACTGCATGGGGCTTATTAACGATAAGACATGTAAAATGTCTATGTATGTAAAATGAAAGCAATGTAGTTTGTTTGGAAGCAAGCCAGCTTTCAAACTAAAATGATGAAAGAGCATTTCTACTCTTTGAAAAGACCATACTTGCTTTTTTTAATGTACATATACATCCTTAAATTAATTGCTAAAATGCTCAAAAATATATAATTATGTTGTTCAGGGTGTTAAACAATTATTGCCACTTTCAAGGCTTTGTTACTATAACATGCCTAAGGCAAATACTCTCTGCATTCATGAATATTGGAAAGAGTAAATCATAAATCTATAATCTGAACATAAACATCCTTCAAGCTGCCTGTAGTTTAGGGGATTTTACTAGCAGTAACATATATTTCAGTTGAAGACTGCTGATTTTATTTGCCTCCCTCCAATTTCATAGTTTGTACAGTATGTACCTGTAATCACCAATCCACCCAGTACTTTCTAAGGAGAGCTACCAATGAATGAAGAATGGAAAGGTCACAGTATGTCCAGTGTTGTTCTGCCCTCAGTGACATAACCTCAATAAGATTTTGTCTTCTCCTTCAAAAGCAGACATGGTACAAACCATATTTTTGGCTTCCTTGAGCAACAAATTACCAGTAGAAGGATGACTTTCTATACCATTAGAGCAATTTAAGTTTGTCAAACAGAGATAATATTAGACAAATTTATCCATTTGAATGCCATCCCAACCACAAATAACAAATCCTAGATCTCTAGTTTAGAGATGGCTGCATTATACTCTTCCAGAGGAAGGCAGTGCTGATCTTTTCTCATGTAAATTAGCTCCTACAGGTAACACCTTCTTAGCCCCAGCATTGAAGACATGCTGTATAGACCACTCATCTTGCCTATAGCTTAGGATTGAAACCGAGTATTTTTTCTGGAGCTGGTTTTGCTATGTCACATACATCATATGGTGCAATCTATTGTCTTAAGGAATTTTCAGATCAAATGGTTGTTATACCCAGTAACCCAAAGTACAAATTGAAGTAAAAATATCTAACTCTTTGAGAGCAAGATTGGATTCCTCACCTTTACTGTTTTATGGACACCATGACCTGAGTGAATCAGATTGCATTACAGATTCAAAGCAAGAATAAACCACAAATAGAAATGAAGGAACTGCACCCAAAGTAAAAGCACATAGTAGTTCTCTTCTGTAAGAAGAGTAGTTTTCCTGTGTGCTAAATCTGCTCTGCCACACATAGTTTCAGCTGACTCTCTAGGCCACGTGAATACATAACTGAAGTTGCAATATATATTAGCTCCATATTTCACCCAGTATGTGAAAAGGAAAATACAACTGACCTAAAAGAATTTTTTAATTCCACCTCTTCCTCTTTCTTAATTTTTTCAAGTGAACAGTAAGTTCTTTCAAACTAGAATACTTGGATCCTTATTATCTTTATGAATTTCTTATGCATTCACCATTCTCACTATAATGAGTGATATTCAACTATGCCTAGAAGGTAAAGATTTGCTTATCAAAAGGTGTAATACGTAGAAATTCTTAGGCTTCAAAAATCCCAGTTCTGAAAACCTGATTTTGACTATTAGTGGTAATTAGGTCCAAGGATATATAAAAAAAGAATGCACAGGGAAAGCTGATTTTTAAAGATACGAACAATTCAAGTTAAGAGTTTTGTACTGGGCTCCTTAGAACAGAATGTGCTGCTCCCGAGGGATAAATTACGCATGGCCTGCTCCTCTTTGTGGATCTGCAGAACTCCCAAAGGTCCCAAGGGAAATGGGTGCTTACAGGCTATAGCAAGAAGTGCTAGAAAATGAGAGATGAGTCAGTAATAAATTGTCATTCAAGTTAGACAGAAGGTAGGCATGGAAGAAAATTAAAAAAAATTAATGTGGATTCTTGGAGCTTTTGTTAAGAAAGAAGGAGCATGTGGCAGAATACAGAGAAGCATACATGAGAGATAAAGAAGTCTGCTAAGTGGCATTTTTTATTAAACTGAAGGTTTCAGAAACGAAAAACTATTCGGGATTCAGTTCTTACTTAATCTAGTGTTAAACAAGGACTAATTTCAGTGAATGTTAATAGACAGCCTCACTGGATGGGAAGAAAGAATAATTCTTGATTTCTACATACATTTTTTAATGAGTAAAACCTTTCATTATAATGGCACCCTAGTATAAGAATAATAAAGATTAATTATTTGTGTATCGTAGGGTCAAAATCTGTAAATCTAGTTGTTGGTTTGTTTGGGATTTTTTCTGAATGGCACAAATTTTTAGCTGATACTATTCTATACTGTTGTTATTACTTGGAGTATTGTGTACAGTTCTCGTGTCCTCAACATGAAAAGATGAAAACTGTTGGAACAAGTCCAGAGGAGGACCACGAGGATGATCAGGGGGCTGGAGCACCTCCTGTAAGTAGACAGGCTGAGAAAGCTGGGGTTGTTCAGCCTGAAGAAGAGAAGGCTGCGTGGAGACCTTATAGCAGCCTTCCAGTATCTGAAAGGGGCCTCTAAGGATGCTGGGGAGGGAGTCTTCATTAGGGACTGCAGTGATAGGACAAGGGGTAATGGGTTAAAACTTAAACAGGGGAAGTTTAGGCTGGATGTAAGGAAAAAGTTCTTTACTGTGAGGGTGGTGAGGCACTGGAATGGGTTGTCCATGGAAGTTGTGAATGCTTCATCCTTGGCAGTGTTCAAGGCCAGGTTGGACAGTGCCTTGTGTGGGATGGTTTAGTGGGAGGTGTCCCTGCCCATGGCAGGGGGTTGGAACTGGATGATCTTAAGGTCCTTTCCAACCCTAACTATTCTATAATTTTATCATTCTTATTTTAAGCTAAGAAAAGTCTGTCCTACAATACACTTTCAGTTTTAACCTCTTTGTATGTTTCTTTTCCAGCCTCCAATGTTTTCTTCTATGAATTGAGATAGTGGTATGCATTGGTTAGAGAGCTCAATACATTCCCCCCCCAAAAAAGACTTAGAAATCAGAAAGCAATAGACAGGGAATTACTCAAAGTAAAAGGACAAAATAATCACAAATGTTATTTCTAGTATTCTATAAATAAAGTAATATTTTTAAATTTTATTTCAGTTTTGCTTGAACACTGATTCTATGATGAATTCTTACTATTAAAAGTTGTATTAGATCAAATCATTAAACGTTCAACATTCTGCCTAAACACAACACTGTGTCTTTCAAAACTGGCCTCACACATGAGCACAAAGAGTTACAGCCTTCTATGTAAAAAAAAAAAAAAAATTCATATAATCACCTTGTAGAACAAGCACTGAAAATAAAGTTGTAATTCCAAAAAACAATCTAATATATCTAAAAGGTTGTTCTTCCTCATCAAAATGTTTTGTTTAGTCAAACTGATTTTTTGGCCGATACTTCTAGCTCATTCTCTCTTCTCATTATTGGTTCAATAGCTCCCAACATACTTTCTCAATGCCTTATTAAATAAATGTTTATGGAATTTACAGTGCAGTGATCCAAGAGTTACATTATACATAGTGCCTACCTCCACAATAAACGTCTAAAAGCTTAGGATAACTAAAAAATCTATTAATTTGACTTCTGCAGTTATCCACTCTTAACTGTGCTGACAGTCTTTCTTGTGTTATTTTTAACACCACCCAATTGCTTTCTGATCTTGCTGCAATCTCTATACGTATTGTCCCAAGTACAAGTGAACCACTGCAGAAAAAGAACAAATATTTCCTCATTCTTTCCAAAACAAAAACAAAAGGAGAAAACTAAATATGATCTTCTTCGAGGCCACGTCTGCCAATACTCAGATACTTAGTCTTATGCACAATTATTTTCAGAGGTAAGAGTTGAATCTCACATTCACCACAATAGCAATATTCCCTCCTCAGTGACTCTTTTACTAATCCTGTTGCAGTGTCTAGGAGTTAGTTACACTTGTATATTTGAGGGAAAACTCGGGACAGAATAAAAGTCCAATCTGTACTAAATTAATTTTTAGTTTTATTTACTCTAATTACTCATCTGCTGTAAGAAGCCACTGAGGGTCAAGAGTCAATGCAAAATTCGTAACATTTTGATGTCAAATCAAGGGCCAGGGAAGTGTAAGAAAAAACAGAAGCAGACATGCAATGAAGTGTTCAATTTAAACTGAGAAATAACACAATACATTCACAAAGCAGCCTAGAATGCCATAGATTTAATATCAGCAAGGAGTATGTATCCAAAGAAGGCAGTGCATTATGAGAAATTAAATTAATAGGTGTGACATTAAAGAACCAGTTTAGCAAAGTTCCAAGAGAAAGCTGGGTGATTTCAATAGGATTTGAAAAATAAGTTTTAGGAAGTAGATGAAATGTCTGAATCTATTTTATAGATAAGTACAATTAATTGATGGATGTTTTCAAAGAATTTGTTATTGCTGCATCTTTCAGACATTGAGAGGCCACAAGAGGGAGAAAATACAGTTCTGAGAACATGCTTAGGATGAAGGCGACCAGGGTGGTATAGCTTGAAAGGGCACCAATATTTAGAAAACTGTGAAAAAAGTAATGAAGTGTTTTAAAAAAAGAAAAAAAAAAAAAAAAAGAAGTGATCAGATTGAAATGTTAAAGTAGTAAAAATTGTGTGGGTAATATCTGCTTTCAAAAAGGAGCCAAATGCTTATTGGAGACAAATAAATAAAAACTCCTGATGAAGAATTGCATTCTCAAATAAAGGAGTTTGAAGTTCCCTGAGAATGGAATTAAGAGCTGGCAACATCTGTTAAAATAATTATTGCTTATTACCTGTATTAAAACAGTGCCTGAGGCCCCATTGAAAGTTCATTTCTCATTACTCCAAATACTTATAAATACATGATAAAAATCACAATCTAAAGACTACTGAAAAAAGTTGATAAACAGGAGAATTGTGATCTCTCTTACATGCTTAGGGAAAGAACGGACAGAGATTAACTTCTTATTCCATGTTGAAAAGTAGGATTTATATGCTTAAACATTTGAGGTAATTAAGAAAATTTTACCTGGGATTGCAATCGAGGAAACAACACAATATAGGAGGAAAAATGATTCCTTGTGATTTGCTACCCGGACATTGAGATTGCACAAATATAGTAGGTGGATTTTTCTCTTTCACTTCTAAAGGCAATATTACTAAGTATTTCCCTGCTGATCGTGAACTGGGTCACAGGAGAAGAAGGGGTCAGGTTTAAAATATCTCTGTGAGGGGGGTGGGGCTTAAAATCAGGACATTACCTTGTGTTAGAGAAGCATTCTAGGTGCACAAGAGGCAAATTTGCAAACTGACTTTCAGCAAGCTTCCCAAAATTTGAAGAAAACAGTCATTTACTAACCAAGTAAGTAAAGCTCTACAAAGGCCTTTATGAAGCCAACTTGGATAAATTTCAGGATCCAAGAGAATGAAATTAGTCTTCACTTACTTCTATCACAACAGCTCATCATGCAGTGTAAAAGATAATGTAGAAGAGCTCCATTAAGCCAGATAGCAAATACAAAGTATCTAGAAATTATCTGCAAATACTGCTATTAGTTGGAGGTAGCTGTCAAAGCACATATTTTTGAGGAAGTATCCCATCAGTTCCTAAGAAGAGAGATTTCTTTAGCAGTAGTAGCTAAAAAAAAAAAAAAAAAAAAAAAAAAATTAGGAAAAAAAGAAAATGTGTGCTTTCTAAAGCAGCTAATTTTAATTTCATTTTGGAAGTGTCTAGGCATGGACTGCTGAAGTTGGCTGGGCACTAACTAGATTTTCAATGTATTATACCTTCTAATTTGATTTGGGACAGTTAGATTCTAAATATATACATATTAAGTCCTGTCTGCACTTCCAACAGGCCAAATAAAAAAAATCTCAGATCAAAAGTAACTGTGTATTGATGATGGGGTATTCTTTTATTTATTTTTTTTAGCTTCCAGACATGTGAAGGTAGTTTAGGAACCAGAGTTGGATGCCTCACTACAGTGTAAAATGAACAGAAACATAGGTGCCCAGGGGTAGGATTCACAGTAATCAGCTTCTAAAACAGGGAAATGCATAGGCCAGCCAATAAAAAAATTCATAGATCAAAAATGTTGCCTCCTTCTTTTAAGTCCCTAAGTGCAGCCCAAATTATGTGCTTATGTGAAAGTGGAATTCACAGCCTTCCATCAGCCCTTAAACTCCTTTGATTATGGAAAATTGGTTCACTCTTTTCACTTAAAACCTGTCTGTCAAAGGAGGAGAAAGAAATGTTAAAATAGACTAGAGATTACAGCAGTTTCTAAGGAAACCAAAGTCAGTGCCCTCCTCATGCAAAATGAGCTGAAATTCATACCTCTTACCTCCCACAGGAGTGCCCCCTCCACCACTCACCTAAGGCTAGGCCTAGGGCTAAGCCACACATCAAATATAGCAAGTGCAAAGCAGATGCTATATGATAACTGTCAGGGTACATACCCTCTAATCCCATTATAAAATCCTTTGAGGCTATAATCCTATCATTTTGAGGTAATAATTTGAAAAAAAGCTATATCTGCTACTGTTATAACTCTCAAATTTCAAATAAAAGCAAAGATTAAGGAAAGGCTAACAACACATAGAAACGGATCAAACAGTAGGCAAAAATGGGAGTGCTGCACACCCCCCCATAAAAGTAATTTCAGTAGCACACAACCTGCAGCCAAAATGTTATTCTTAGAAGAACATGCTACAACATTTTGCCAGAAACGAAAGTGCTCAAAACATAGGGACAACAGATACAGAATAAGAACATATGCTGGTATAATTATTTACTGTTTAATAACTGAGAAACTAGAGCTGGAACAAAGCTAAAAAACCTTCATTCTACTCTAGACATATTGAACAATCCCTTATAAAAAAATAAATTTCATATTTAACATGGAAAACCAGTTTTAAAAATATTTGAAAATGAACACGTCTACTTTTAAAGATATGCTTCTGGTACAATTCCACATACCCTCTGTAGGGTTGTGATCAAAACATTAATTTTTAGATTAATTTCAGCAGCAGAAGAAATACACATGCTGAAGTTAAACGAGGCAAAACAATAACAGATGTTCCAAGATGCCAGGCATACGAAGGAATATAAGGTGAGAGAGGGACCATGAAGATGTGGAAATTACCAAAAGCTAGGAGAGAAATAAAATAAAGCAAGGTATGGAAGCAGTACAGAATATGGAGGAAAAAAAATTGGAAACAAGAACTTTAAAAGTTAAGCATGATGGCAACTAATAGGCCTCTGTGGGTTGATGGTAAATGTCATACCCCTACAAGTATCATTAGCTATGCAATAATAATTGTTGGTCCCAGAATGCAGGCAAATGCTAACCCACTTACTGAAACATTAAATGTTTCAGACTGAATGAAACTTAGAGCAAGTAATTTGCAGCAGCTTGAAGGAAGACACAGGGACTACAACCTGAGGAAGGCATTCAGTGTCTATGAATTGGCCAAGAGTGGTAGTTGTACATTCGTAAGTGCTTGCAGTAAGTGCCAGTTTTCTTTCCCAAGTGTGGGATGTTTGTGTTAAACCTGGAACTCGATAATGGAAACAAAATTTGCTGCAAGACAATGACCGTGAAATGCTTATATATAAGCATTGTTTAGATATAAATAGTGTTGCTACTTCTGTAGCAGCCACTAAGCTTAGACTAGGATCTACTGAAATTCACTGGACACCTCCTCACTTTTATGTGTCTTTTATCCTATTTTCTGCTGCGTGTCAGCCTCAGGTCTATTTGTTCTTGCCTCTGAAATTTTCTTACAGTCCTTGGAAAGCAACATACTTCCCTAGAAAGCCAGCATACCCATACATGTCTCTCTTGTGACTAGGCTCTTAAATACAAAACTAGCAAGGACTCTTAATAGCACCTGCCAGTCATTCAGTGACAAGATGCTGCATATAAAACAAAGGAAATTTCAATGGGAATATGTTCTGAGAGTCAGGAAATGCAATTTTTAGCAAGAGAGAAACATCATTTTCTACTGTACTAGTATTTGGTGCCAAACTTGGCATTTGCTTAGAATGTGTTGAAGTGTGACAAACCGTCTTATGGAAACAGACACACATACAAGACATTCAGTAATTGCAACATGTGAAATATGCCTAAAAATTTCTGATTAATAATCACATTAGTGTGTTACTTTTTTTTTTTTAAAGCCAATTTGCCAACATTGTTACAGCACTTATTGTACATTGTTGAATGCTGATTGCTGAGTTAATCCATATCACAGTAACGTGACATCTGAAACACCCTGACAACAGCTGCACCAATACCCATTAACTAGCTTGCATGTGCAGTTCTCTGTAACAAGCAAGACACAATTCAAGGTCATCACTATTACAAGTACTGAAGCCATAGAGAAGAAATAAAAAATAATGTTTCAAAAGCAATGAAGAATGGAATGTATAACATACTTAAATGTAAGCAAAGGTTTACTCTGAAAGTGAATTAAACTAGTTCATATTGTTAAATGCTGTGCTTAGCTTAATTCATTAATAAATACCTCTCATTATCATCTGTGGGTGTCTGAGTTACTGAGAAAGCTTAGTTTGGCATTTCTAACCTTAAGGAAGTTTAGATATAGTAGCTGATACTTCTACCAGAGAAGCAAGTAGGTATACAAGATCCGCATGACTCTATTTGCCCATATAAATGTAGGACAGTATAAGCCAGCTACATCACCACACTTGGCATGGTGGACACAAAGCATATTCAGACTGTGCCAAGCAGTATTAGGTACCCTGCCAGTTTGTGTCCTGGCTGCTTGAAATGTTGCTTTGAAGTGGACTGCAACCGCTTTTGCTTCTAGCAGAACAGACATAAAGTCATAGAATCATATTAAGGTTCCAAACCCTCTGTCATGGGCAGGGACGCCTCACACTAGATCATAGCTGAAGGCTCTGTCCAATGTGGCTTGAAATGTTAATTTCTGTTTTGCTTAGAAATAAAGAAACAGTAACCCAAATGCTATACAGTGTTGTTTACAGCAAGAAAACTACAAGAAACTACTTATTAAATACAAATGTTCATTGAAACCAGGCAGATCCCTCTAGACCTTTATCCTATTGTCTTTGCCAAAGACAAAGGAACAAACCTAAACCTTTGTCAAAGATAAAACCTTAAAAGTATTTGCAGTTTCCACTATCACTCACAGGTAAGTATTTTGAAACTAGAACAGATATTTTGGGCAGAGCTCTTTTTCTGATAAATTATTTATAAGAATTTCTCCATGTAAGGAGGACGACAAAAAAAAAAAAAGTTATCTCAGAAAGTTTTAATTACCTGCAAACCAGCTTTTATCCAATGCTAATTAAACAAGCATTTTCATTTGGCTTCTTGAATTTTTAATTTTCTTCCCATATAGTTAACAGTTAGATCAACAACTGTCATGTTGCCTGGTTTGTATTTGATGCAACATTTTTTTAATAAAAAGGTTACAAAATGTCTAGAGTACTGTCTGTGAAATGATAATACTACTGCCCTCTTGACTCTTCCAACTTTTCACCCTGTTAAATTATTTTAGCTGCATTGCACATTATTATCAGTCCTATAGAGCTTTGCTTTGCTTTGCCAAGAGAAATATCCAGAGGTACCATGTTTTCTCACACAGCTGAAAAATCAGTATTCTGAGAGTAAGCACCAGATCTTACACACTGCTTCTATAGCACACACATGTTCTCTGTCCCTTTTTTACTTCCCTAGTGTTTGATAAATAAGGGGTCCTGTAAAATTTATGGCTTAGTCTGCCTCTGGAAGCTGTTGCCGTAGTGCCTTACAGATTTATGTCCTCAAAATTCTGCATAGCAGTTCCCATCCAGCTTTGAGAGGACAAAGTCTACTGAGTTTTCTGCAGCTTCTCTGACCTTTTCTGTCAATTTCTTCTGTGCAAACAATTCATCTTCTTTGGTGCTCTCTGCAAGCAGAACTCTATTGAGCCAGTTGACTGGTGTCAGGGATTTCCCTAGCTGGTTACCCCTTTGCTCTTTTTTCTGTGCTGTCAGAGCAGAGAAATGACTGTGTGGCAGGCTAAAGATGATATTTTGTAATGAAGGGTACAAATTGAGTGGGAAAGAAAAAGATGATAGTGTGCTTGTGCATAGATTTTGGGGAGGGGAAAACCATAACTGTAACATGCAAAAAGACAATATAAGCTCTGATTTTTGTATTATGCAAATTAAATGTTTTGATATACCCAAAATTATACTATGGAATGGATTATTACCATCTTTGAAATAATTTTATATGTTTGTGGGTCTTGCCAGGTCTTAAAAGGATTATAAAACTTTTTTTTTTCAATAGAACTAGACTGTCTGGTTTGAGTAGTGTGGTATTATAACTGTGGGTGAAATACTCTGTACATAACAAAGACACAAAGTCTTTAGGGAAAGTATGTTAGCTACATCAGATATAAAAAGAAGTTGAATCTGGGACCAAATCAACTCCCAGTTTAAAGAGAAATAGACTGAAAGGGTCATGCCACTACTATAGGTACTATTTCAATAAACTGGAAAAACTCAGTATGTTTAAGGTATATATGGTCAATTTTTTTATTACATGGTAAATTATGGAAAACTTGGAATTATCTGTACATTGTTTTAAAAACAAAAAACTCACCTCTCCAAAAGAGACATCATACAAGATGATTAATGTAAAGAACTAATAAATCACCTGTACAGAAACAAAAAAATATGTAGGTCCTTAAGGTTACTAGAAGTTAAAGATTCCGAAGCCTTTCACAAGTCAAGGAGTCAGATCAATCATATAAAATTATATTGCTCTTTAGAATTAAGGGAATCTATAATACAACTAAAAAACTGCAGCTCTGAAATATTAACAACAACCTTATTCAATACTCCTAACAACCCTCTTTTCTTTAGACCCTTCTAAACTGTTCCCCATTCCTCCTCACTGTAACTTTTTCTAATACTAATTTTTTGTACATGCTATTGGTATGTGTTTTAATAAGCATATGTCTACTATCCAAATTTAATATAATATATAATCTCATAATATTAGGCACTGGCTTCTAATGATTTAGACCAGATCAGGACTCAGCAGTAACACCACAGTAGTACATTGTACGTGCTATTTTTTGGCTTTGAACACTGGAGCTATATTACATTTCGCCTCTTGTATGCAGGATGACAAGTATAGGTGGCAAGAATTGCAGGAGCTGAGGAGGGTCAGGATGGTAGAGCTGACCCTCTGCCACCCTGAGGGCATCTCCAGCAGCATGGATCAGAAGTACAGTGTTGTACAGTAACAGATCGGTAGCAGTCAGATGCGATAGCCCATCAGTCAGAATCAGTTGCAATGAAGCATCACTCTAGAAAGGTCCCACACAGTACAAGACATGAAGAACCAGCTGTCAACACTTGCTAAGTTGAGGAACTATGCACTGTTAAAGGAATGAATCACTATCCATTAAATCCTCCAAGTGATGCTTAAGATTGGAAAAGCAAAACAACAACAACCAAAAAAAATGAGCACCCACTTGAATTCAGTGTCTTAACCATCGACATTTTGCAGAGAAATCAAAGCAGTTTTCAAGCTGATGCAAAATGTGAATAAATTTCCTACGTGTAATTCATGTATATGGGGATTTATAAGTTCATATCTACTCTTTGAACAATATGTCCAAATTAGAAAAAGCCTAGGAAGACACTGTTGCTCAAACTGAGCAAATATTGTTGCTCAAAGTAAGCAACAAAAACCTTAAACTGCTGGACATTCATATGCATAAACATGCAGCTAATGTGTCTGCAAGCTAATGGTAAATCATAGAAGATACATTTCAAAATCATTTTTAGCAAGAGTAGAATTGCGGATAAAATACAAGGGTCAGACACCAGCAAGTCCTCATTCCAAGCCTACAACCGCTGAGACAGGTATATATTTTCTTCAGTGGAACTACATTAAGGTGTCTTCACTTCCACTTCTCTCTGTGCTTCCGAGTAATACACACAGTTTTCCCAGCACAGCAGCTTGCAGGGCACTCTTCAAACACAGTCACTAAAACAGTCGTTGAACTCTCACACACACATGCACACAGAAAGATACTACCAAAACCACACATATTTAATTTGGTTAATTTCAGTGATTTGGTTTGCAGCACAGTCCCACGAACAGCTACATGGGAAAAAAACAGAAGGAAGGAAAGCCCCAATTGTGGCAGGAGGTATAACCCTGAGTTAGAGTGAGGCTAAGAATTCTTTTTATTTTTTAATAGTTTTTTTAACCCAGGTTTATCACCAAATAAAATACAGTATGTAATTACATTTTTGGAAATATGTGCTTGTAATCATGTAATACTTAATTAGATATACTAGAAAAAATCCTCCCACTCTGTTGGCCTAAGAAGTGCAACATCAGGCACTTGAAGAGTAATGGATTCAAATAACTCTTTTTCCTTTACCTCTTCCATGCTTTGTTTACCAACCTCTTCAGTATTTTATATAGAAAATGCATTATTATTATCTTTTGTAATATTTCCAACACTGAATCTTTAAACACTTATACATTTGTTTAACATTATGTGCTGATAAAAAAACCTGTTAATAATCCATGTCATTACCTAGAAGCTAAAATACAACTGTAAGAAAATCTTGTCAGCAAGGCATTTATAAGTGCATCTTCAATCTGTGGGATGAGGCATCAGCCCCTGGACAGTTAAGCTTCAAGAAAGGACCAGAGCAATGTGCAATTTTCTGCAGTGAGTTAAGGAAGATTCCCCAATAAAAGCGCATATGCAGCTGGAAGGCCTTCTCTGGAAATCCTTGTGCAGCATGCGCACTGTAGGTGGTTCCATATTACATCATACTTCTGCCCCCAAGCTGTGGATCCTACTCACAAGTGTTAAAAGTGAATCAAATTCTGTTAGTTTTGATATTTTTAATTTTTTCAAACATTTCAGCAGAAAATGGAAAATAAAGGCAAACTAAAAGAGTGAATCACATTTAAAGCAGCATCATCAACTAGATCTTCAAGCAGATTTATTTACATACCAGCCAGATTCTTACTGCTATCCCCAGCTGCTTGGCCTTGTCCTAGCACTCACAAGATTACAGAAACAGCATGTCTCATCTCATTTCATCCACCAGATATAAACAAAACAATAGTGTTCATGACCTGAATCTGCAGCTGTACTAAGAAGTGTGGCCAAGCTGAAATGGGAAACATAAACAGAAAAACAAGTTTATAAACAAATAAAACTTAACATTTTCAGAACTTTATGAATATATTAAATATCCAATGAATCATGGAAGTGTTAATGATAAGCTCAATTATTTTCTTATTTTTTTCACCACTATTTTCTTAAACATAATTCCATGTAACAATGACAGACACTTTCAGAAACATTTTATATGGAAATACATGATACTTACCTTCAGTGCTGATCTTTTTTTTGCTAGCTATATGTCAGTGTTAGAGTTTAATCTATTAAAGGAACAGAATTGGATTACTGTTATCTTGGAACTCTGATACCGTAAAGTATTTTAAATTGTTCAAATATTTTTATCCATATGTGCTGCTACAAACGTTTTATGTGGCTTACTAAGGCAATCCTTCTAGAAGTAAGATATTAAATAAATTATTATAATTGCACCTCTTTCTTGAAAAGTATTTGCACGGTCTATGTAAATATTAGCATATCTGCTATATCAATCATCCTCAATTACAGCAAAAATTGAGATGTAAGTTATGTGAAAGAAAACTAATCAAGTATGTTTTAGCTAGAATTTGAAAATTCATCTCTATGTCTTAAAGGGCAATTGGATAATTTAGAGACAATTAATTAGAGAATGGACAGCAAGAACTGATAAAACTCCCTTTACTGACAGGAAATTCTTAACCAGATTTCCTTTTAAGATTGAACAACTTTTCCCGGTACTTTCTCAGCATACTTACTTTTGATGTTTTTGATCTTTTAGAAGACAGAGTAAATGTTTTTTTTTTCTAATACATAAATGAATACACATACCACATTTCATAGCATGTGCAATTTTAAAGTACAAGTTTGTTTACATTTAAAACTATACAAATCCAAGTTTCATGTGTAGCTTCAGCTGTTTAACATATACTCATAATAAAAAATAAAAATACATTATGGATTTATGTTATTCTCTTTAAGGTACTTGAATTAAATTTTTCCTTGTTAGACTCAATACATTTATTATCATACAGTATCAGCTACAGTTAAATATCTGGTATGTAAATACAACGATCTAATTTTGTCTTATGCTCTGTACAGCTATTTATGTTCTAATTCTAATGAAAAATTTAAATGAAATTCTTTTTAGTCCCTCTCTCTACTCTCTCTCCATCTTCAGAACTAGACCTAATGCCCCTGTCTGTCATACTAGAAGATAATAAGCAAGTCACTGTCAGATTTCTGTTTCTTTAAACTTCTAAAAAGTACAGTATTATAATAAATTCAGTGAAATACTCTCCATTTTTAATGAATCACACCTTCCTGAAACTCAATGTTTAAAGGAAGAGAACAGAAGCATTTCTGTGTAAGCATGTCATTGTCCCTTAGATTTTTCCTGTCACTTTCTCATCTTCTACTTATTTTTTCTTTTCTCTTTAATGCAACGTACACTGACTTGCCTTCAAAAATAAATTAACACCAACTGGAGGTATCCAATTGCAGTTTTTAATCTTACAATCACCATTTTCTGTCAAACTAGGGACTAGGGGATTGCTTCCACATAAAGCGTAGTTAGTAGACAAATAATTTGAGTATTCTTGCAAGAACATGACCTTGATGCAATGATGACATTTGACTGTGCGTATTTTCAATATAAAACAGACCTCAATTTGCCAGGTCCTTACACATGCAGTTAGGCACCATCACTTATCTCACTGCTTGCTAATTAAGTATGTGATTAAGTAGTTCACTAACTAGAGCCAAGGACTGCAGCTGGAAGGTTGCACATAATAGAAATTAACCAAATACATTCATAAAATAAAGCTGATTCATTCCTACTTCTGACTGCTTCAGCAACTACTCCACGTTCAGTTTCTTCACAATATATAGGACACATCAGTTTGGTTTTTATTCACTAAATGAAAAAAAATTGCACGGAATATATCAGGAAATGTAATGAAAATAAGGATGTCAATTTAAGTTAACAACATTATCTCTCAAAATCTTGTCCAGGTTCATTACAACTTTTACCAGATTTCACCTGAAAGCTCAAATCTAATTCAAAATGTATTTGCAACACTGAATTGTCTCTATGTAAGTAAGTTCTCTCTAAGTAAGTTTAACATAGCAGAAGAATCATAGTCAGTCGTACAGGAAAAGATGTAACTGAAAAGATAGAACCAATTTTCAACCAGAACTACAGTTGTAACAGCATTAGAATGTATTGATATAGTGTTGTCTAACAGTTTTTTGAACGCATGGATGATTCTGAAAACATGCCAAAAAATCAGTGACCCAAACTCTTTTATAACTCTTCTGCTTTAGATTCATAGAAAACTATTTTAAAATAATAATAAAAATATTAAATAAGACAAAAAACACATTTTGGTTGACTGAATATTATCGTGTCTTCCACATGATAGCAAATACAGACACATTCACATTTTAGCTCTTATTTAAAACAAAGGTTTTTGAAATCTCAAAACCTTTATCTTATTAATTTTTATTAAACTGCTTTTCACAGCTGCCAAATTCAATCTTTCAGGATGCTTAATCACTCTGTTTTTGTGGAGCTTTCTGGTAAATTTCTGCAAGTCGTGGAAATGTTCATGTAGCATACTTTTAATTTCTTCTTTTTCAAGGCATCTCATTACAAGAAGATTTTCTGGTATTACAAGAGATTACCTGCATGGCAACTTCTTTGTAAACATTTTTCGAGGTTCCTGATCTAATTTTTTCATGGCTCCTAAAACATCTGTCATAAGTGATTAAAAAGTGTAAGAATTCATAAAGCTCTTGAGAAAAAATAATTAAACCAGTTCCAATAAAATGAACTTGATGAGAGTTTTTTGATGCTTAAAAAAGTGGTCACCTTTTTTTTTTTTTTTTTTTTTTACCTTTACGTAAGATTTCATTTGTGTTTTCCACTCTAATTTCAGATCCAAGTGGAATAGAAGTATTAAATATTATGATAAAATGTTACTATGGTATCTCTGACCTCTGAGAAAGAAAGCCCCAGAAATTTCATTAACCCCTCTGTTCTTGTGAGATTTAAATTCCACATCAAGAGATGTAGATAGTTTGGATAATCATCTTGTTCTCAAGGTGATATTTGAATTGAAGTTACAACCATTTGGAAGATTACTTTTCACAATGTGCAACATGAAAAAAAAATCCATTTGGCAAGGTAAATCAAAGTTAGAATTAACTTGAGATCTGTGTGGCTGAATATGCAAACTCTTTGTTGTTTACACATTTTTCTACAGGACTTTATCTTTTGAGGAAAAAAATATGTGTTTATGACACTGCAGAAACAAGTTAATGAGCAAACCGATGTTCAAAAGTTGGAAGGAAAGGCCAGGGGATATCTGACTAAAGCTGTTCTGAAGGTATACATTGGCCCCATATTTTGTAACATCATTATTAACCAGAGGGATTCTTTGGAGATTTTATGTGTGTATTTTCATAGCAAGTCTGTTTCAGTCTTTTGGAAAAAAAAAAAAAAAGGGAAAAAAAAAAGTGAATGCGATATCCAGGTTCTTCTTGAAAAGCTAGGGTTTGCAAAACCAAGCTTGCTTCTAAATTGACCCTTAGAACATATTTTAACATGAATAACCTTATTATGCGTGGTAAATAAATAGCCCTTTTATGCATGGGGGAATAGTTATTATGGAGGGGCTTATGGGGTCCAACTGTCAGAGAAGGGGAACAACATCTTTGGTCATAGGCTTGCAAAGCTGGAGAAGAGGGCTTTAAACTGAAGTTGCTGGGGGACTCGAGCCTCAATCCACCTCACTCCTACCATTTTGACACTGGTGTCAGCAAGAGATGGCTAGAGCCTAGATAGGGACTGCAGGTCAGCAGGGAAGCACATGAAAAAAAGCACAAAGGAATTTCAGCCACTCCAGCTATTCAGTCGTCTTCATCAGAGGATCAACTCAAATGATTATATGCAACCCCAAATAGCATGGGGAATAAACAAGAGCAGTTAGAGATGTACACATGCCTGCAGGTCTGTGATCTTACCGGCATCACAGAGATGTGGTGGGATGGCTTTTATGATTAGAGTGTTGGACTAGAATGACACAAGCTCTTCAGGAAGGACAAAGAGAGGAGAAGGGGGTGCCACCCTCCATGTTAATGACCAGCTGCTCTGCATGGAGCTTTGCCTGGGAAAGGATGGGTCAGGAATAAAGGGAGGGCAGGGGCAGGTAATGCTATAGTGGGAGCCTGCTACAGGCCACCCAGGTAGGAAGGCAGAGTAGATGAGGTCTTTTGTACACAGATAAGAACAGCATCACATTCACAAGCCCTGGTCCTCATGGGGGGCTTCAACAAACATAGTATCTGTTGGAAATATTGCGCTTAACAGCAAAGCATAAGCAATCCATGAGACTCTTGGAATGTGTTGATGATATCTTCCAAGTGACAGGATCCAGCTAGGAGAGATGCTACAAGGTCCCTTAGGGCAGAGAAGAGCACACACAGCAAGGTCTCTATGCTGGACTAGACTGGACTTTAGGGGAGCAGATTTTAGCCTCTTGAGGTATCTGCTTGATAGAATACCATGGAATAAAGGCCTTAAAGGAAGAGAGGCCAAAGAAAGCTGGTTAATACTCAAGGATCACTTCCTCCAAGATCAGCAGACATGCTTCCTCACATCTAAAGGTATCCTCACCTTATTCTTGCTATTATAGCAAGAAAACAGTTTACTTCCTCTTCTTCCTACACTTCATTCAATAGTTTATAATTCTTTCTCATATCTAAAGGTATCCTCTCTTTGATACTCTGCAAAACATGAATTTAAGAGACACTTGCAGCACTTAAGTCATTGATCCATGCTTCCTGGCTGCATGCATGCTACTGTCCTCACCCTATATACACTCCCCTATGAGAAACTGCAGGTAAGTATATAACATCAAAGTCACTAGCAGCCATGCTATGACAGATTAAGTGCTGTGCTACTTTTAGCACAGGTCAATGTAGACCTATAGCTATGAAGTACACAGAACTGTCAAGGGAATACAAACAAACATGAGGCTAGCTCATACTACTTCATGCACTACTTCTGAATTTGGACCGGCTTTCTCAGTCTCTTTTATATTAACAAGATACATACTGGCATTTTCTTATATAGTTTGTAATATCTGTTTGTTTTGATAATACAAAGAGTGGGAGGAAAATGTTGTAATTCCAATCATTTACTCTATATGAGGCTTGACTCCTCTATAATTAATCCTCTAGGTAGCCATGAAATCAGAGAATAGCACTGCTTCGGTATAAAGAAAAAAAGAAATCTATTGTATTTTAAGAAAACCTGTTAAACAAACAATACATTTGGGAGTTAATAGGGCTTGTATTTGCTTTTAAGCCATTTTTTTGAGTTAATTATTAAGATCCAGAGGTTGTTAGAGAAAGGTGGGAACTTTGCAGAGGGATAAGAAAGGTAAACCAACAGTGGGGGATAAAGGAATTAAAAATAGTTAATTTTTGAAAAGTTGCAGATTAGAGTTTTCAGATATCTGGAATGGTGGAGTTAAAAGATCAAAAATTATTAGTAAAACAAACATACAATATAGTTGAAAGATATTTGAGACAAAGCTGCTAGAAACATCTGTAAGACAACTCTGGCAGCAGCACAGAACATCTGAACGAATGAAACCCATGCTGTGTGATACAGAAAAATTCTCTTCTGGTGCTGAAATGAAGAATAAAAAAACCCAAAAGAATATAACCCCAGAGCAGCAGATAAGAAAAGAATAAGCTACTGTTCATTGTCTGGAATTGTTATTTTAATATTCTTGTGCATTGGGGAATTAAATTATTATCACAGATAGTGAAGATAAGTAATCTTTATCTACCCAGACTTGGAAATGGTCAGATTTACTAGTGACATTTGCTAAATGATGGCTTTAAATGCTGGAATGCAGTGCTAGAAGTAACTTAATTTTACCTAAACACAATTGTACTTTAATGCTTGTTTAGTTGTGAATGTAATTAAAACCACTGCATCACCAAAATGAAAACAAAGTAAAAAAACAGTTTAATTGCTACCTACTAACAGATGGAAGCAAGCCTTGTAAAGGAGATGTTCTGAAGTGGGGAATGAGGAAAAAAAAGCTTTAACATTTTTTTCAGTAGCGAAATGTCTTATCTAGAATTCTCTGAATATTTCGCAGATGAAAATTACACATTTTTATGAATGGCGAATAAATATCCAGACAAGCCAAAACAGCATTGTTAATTCCCATAAACATGGCAATCAGAGGAAATGGAATTAAAGGACTGTAACTGAAAAGATTTAAGATGCCAAAGAAGCCCTCAGGTTTCTATTTTTTTATGAGTTTCTGCCTGGAACATGGTAGTTTTCCTGCACACCTCTCTTATTTCTCAAGCCATTTCACTCATTCTTTAACTAACATGTGCATGAAAGACTTCACTGTCACTCATTTGACTTGGTGAAGAAGCACCGCTATTTTCAGCTTGTTTATTATTTGATGCCATGGATATCACCCTGGTTTTGCAACGCTCAAGTCTCTGTGAATAAAAACAATAACAAATCATACCCCTGATCTTAGAATGAAATTAAATACACAGTAGAAAGATTTTTCTCTAGTGCAAATCCTATCCTCTTGCTGACCTCACCTACATCAGCCTAATTCCTTTCTCACACTGGTGACAGATAAAAAAGGTTAGAAAGAGATGATAGCTATAGGGTTTTTTTTTTTTTCATCTGACTTTGCTTAGTATCTTGTCAATGTTTTAACTATATGCTTTCACACATCTCTTTGCCCTAGGAATAGTGAAAATCTGTAATCTGTTTGGAAGCAAAAAAAAAAAAATAATTTAATAGGAAAAATTGTAATTCTGATATTGGAATCACGATGAAGCTGGTTTTTCTCTAGATCAGTCAAACTTTAAAAAGGTAAAGTAATGCCCTATACAAAACCAGAAATCGGTGAAGAAAAAACACCAGTCAAAAATCTTTTTGAAGTTGTTTAACACAATTTCTGAATAAAGAAATATTTTTATTTCAAATGAGAAAATAAATTTATTTGTCACCAGGACTGCATAGGAAATCTAGACAAAGTCAAAAGAATATATTCTCTCTGAAGGATACCCAACTCAAAAGGACAAACAAAGGTTGAGACAAAGGCATTGTCTTAAATATGTTAAGAAAACTAAGTGCATTTTTTCTGTAGCCAATACTAACCCAAGAGAATTTCTGAAATTTTCTGATTGTAGAGAGATCATTAACTCCTCTAACAACTGTTTGACATCTACTGGATAAAACTAACCACAAATTTGAGTTACATTTTTGTCAAATGTTTGTTTTCTCAAATCATAGCCAGAAAAACTGCCCAAAACCTGATTTTCTCTTTCCTTTATTTTCCATTTCTGCAGAACCAGGACATTAATTGATTCAGATATTTTCAGCCAACACCTTCATATACAATATGTATAAATGAATTTGTATATACATTTTATGAATTAACACATAGACAAAAGAAAGAAACAAATAGAAAAAATAATATAGAAATTCATTAATAGAGTAGTGAGGTGCCACTTGTTGAATGATTTCATTACGAATACAGAAAAAAGGATTAAAAAAATAAATTGCAAAGTCTTTTTTGCACAATTTTATGATATCAGTTGTCAAAACTGACCATCAAGAACCTGTGGAGGTTCTCTATTCTGAATGACTGAGAAATAAAACAGCAAATAAAATTCAGGGATAATATGTTTTAATACATAACAGAAGAAGAAAACAATCTCTGTTAATGTGAGCCTGGGTAGATTTCCTGACAAGACAATCTCCTATCACAGATAGAAGATCTCTTAGATTCTCCTTCCAGAGATCTCCCATCACAGACAGTTGATCTCTGAAAACATGTTTGAAAAATTGAGGTACAAGGACTTAGTAGGAAAGATCAGGAAAATATAGGATACCATAATGTGCCCCTGTCTTGAATACTACATGCAGTTATTATCTCAGTTTAAAATGGAAACAGACATAGAAAAAGAATAGAGAGAGGCAAAAGGGGCTGTCAGAAATGTGGAACAATTCCATAGAAGGAAAGAGCAAATAAACTTTAAGATTTTTTTATTTATTTTTTTTTTTTAAGATATGAGAAAGGGAATGACGTAGGTCTCCCAAATCATGAATCATTAGAACATATGTAAGAAGCTGTTTTCTTTGACTTTCCTCTGATCACTTCATGTGACGTCACCTGAGTCATTGGTTTTCTACCATATGGCTTCACTCCAATCCCATGAAATCCAAACTGGAGTGTTGGCTGTCATAGCCTACTTCATCATGACTCATGAGGAAGATAATCTTTATGTTCAAATACCTCCTTATCAGAACTCTGATCTTCCAGAATCTTTAAAATGTCCTTTGTTTTTGTCTTTGTTGCTTGGATTTTGGGTTACTTTGTTAGGTGTTTTTTTGGTTGTGAGTTTTGGTTCGGGTTTTTTTCAGATAGGGTAGAAATCAGAATTAAAAAAAAAAAAAAAAAAAACAACAAACAAACAAAAAAAACAACAAAAACCCTCAAGATATGAGGAAATAGTTCTTCTGGCTTGTTTTCTTTTTTTTTCATTAATAATTCCTAAAATGCTCTATTTGTTCACTTTCTTGTACTATTTTCTCCAGTATCTGCCAGTGAGCAGAGAAGCACTCTGTCTAACTGATGGAGAGAAGGTTCAGTGCTGAATGAGCCTTTGATCTGGTGCAGCATATTATGCACATTCAGACAGTGAAAATGTAAACTATAACTAGCTATTTAGAATAGCTAAGATCACTGAGAAACAGTGGCACAAATAAATCCTACAACATTATAAGGAATCTTTCACTGATTACAGCATTGACAAAGGAGGGCTAAGCACCTATATGGAGAAATTTTCCTCCAGAAAAATTGTTTTCCATGCTGAATATTTAAAAAATAATGCAGCAAACTTGCAAGTAGAGAACGCTTTCATATTGGTTTACAGTTTTATCTATAAAAACATGGGTTAATAGTAGAATGGCTGAAACAAGACAAGGTTTTTATTAGTGTTTAATAAAGTTTATCATGCCAAGGATTTTCCAAGCTAGTATCATAAACTGATGCAACAAGTAAACACAAAAATTTGGTGAGTTAAAAGAATCTTTTGTGCATCTCAATTCTGCTATGCAAATAACTGCCTTACATCTATATAGGAAGGAGTCTGAAAGAGAACATAGGTGAAGAACAGTACGTGAAACCCTAAATATGTAAAATATATTTTGATTTTAAATTGCCATTAAGAGACAGAGTGAAGAACTTATTTATTCTTTTTTGAGAAGATCAGAAAGTCAGGATACACAGAATTCATATGTTCATAAAAATCATGGATATAAATCCATTTGGCACATGACATGCAATTCTGAGAGCCATATTTTATAACAGAAAGCAATTATTTAGGTATCAATAGCTTGAGTTGTAGTAGAGCGAATACCACTGCGCTATAACCAAATGACATAACCCAGATTTAGTATGTCAGTTGCTTGTCTTTTATTGTTAGAACTCAGTTTTTCAAGATGTACAACTTTGATTTTGAATAATATTTCATTTTGCATGGCTTCTATGGAAATACTATTTCATGCTCTACTGCCAAGTTACCAAAAAACCACAAGGTAATGCTGGCCTGTTAAGATGCCACATACATTTAAGAAAACTTTCCATGAAGAGGCACTCTACAAAATAGTAAACCAATTTACATAAGGACTTGCAACCTTCATCTACTTTCAGATTCCTTTCCATATCTTAAGTATTCTGTATTTCTGTATCACTATAATTTCGCAGACAGGCTTGTTGAGGTCATATGCCCTGGAAAGCTAAGGTCCTCAATCCTTTTCTGTGCTATGAAGTTAAAAAATGAAATTTTGGGGAAAAATTAGTATAAAATTAGGCTGCTCTTAGAGCCTGGTTTGCATTGTAAACTAAGTGGAGTTGATTTACAAAACTGTTACATACTAATTTGTAACTTGGTTGTTGCATTTGTTTTTAAAAATATGGTGATTGACATAGAGGAATATTATTTTTTGTAATTCTCTCTGAAGATTAACTTGTTTGGTTTTCATTGGCTCAATACCATGTACATAAATACATTTATTTATGTACATGTACTTATGTACATAAATTGTTTCCCTAGAATTTTGCAACTCTTCAAATTAATTTCTTAATCCCTACATTGGTAAAACAAAAACAAAAACAAAAACAACTTTACCTGATTTTCCTGTCAATGAGGAGTAATTATTTGAATTATTATAATAAAAGTCCATTAAGAGCAGATGAGCAATAGCTTTTGGGGAAAGATTTTATATTTACTGGACTACACAGTTATTACTGTATACATATAATTATTTTTACAGATCTTTTCTAGGAGTTGCTGAGTATGGAAGAAATTCATGCGATTTGCTGTTCATCAACATTCCTATGGAAACACAGATATTTATTATTCAGTGTACCACATACACATTTTAGCTTTTGGATGCTGTGCTCCTAAGCCTCTAGAAATCAGCCGTCTACCCCCCTTTCTAAGAAAACCTAGCTTCCAACAGGCTGATCACATGCTCCTTGACAGAAGCAGCACATTAATCAGCTTGCCATTACAAAAGACAGCAGAGATTATGGTGTAATTCTCTGCCATTGTTAACACCAGAATTACTGATGGGAATGGCAGTTCTCCAAGGTAGTCATAGTGGTTAGGAAGAGGCACAACAGTTTAAGATACTGGCCAGAAAATGACCACACTGATAAATGTTTTTGACATGAAAAGACAGTTGGATTAAAAATTACTGACTGGATAAATTCCTTTTCAAATGGAAAGCAGAGAATGCGTCATGTCTCACCCACAACAGTGCAAATATTGCAAGGGTGATTCTGGCAAGCTGCTGGCACAATGCCAAAACTTAGAGTGGTTTCTATGAGTTCTTATGAGTGAGTAGTTAAAGGTGTGGATGCTACAAGCTAGCTGAGCACGCAGAATTATGCTTAGTTCCTTTAATCCATTTTAGAAAATTAGGCTAAACATAGGTATGGATTAGAAAATGTTAACTACTACCCCTTGAATTGAATTGCATGTTTTTTTCTAATCTTTGCTCTTTAAATGCTATTAAATATTATTATATATGGTTACTAGGCCTGCATCCTTAGATTTTGGAGTAGCTGAAGGTACATAAAACCATAATGTTTTACTTTCATTACTTCATTAGCCACCAGGAGACACGGCCAAGTGGACAGTCTACTAACTGAGGAACTGAACTCTGATGATACATGGCAGCAGCTCCTTTCATGCTGGGTCCTTGAAGGCTTTTTATATGGAGCACACACCGTCCAAAATGCTAGACAGGCTGGTTGTATGCTTAGGAGTATGGGAGCCAACAGGTCAGGGCATCCCCTAGTTGCATCCACCACTTAAGCATCAATTCAGCACTATGATCCTCAAAGACAAAATTACATGCATGCATCTTGTCCTTGGTAACCAGGTGAAGGAGGGCACAAATTTCGGATCTCAGCTTGGTCCTGAGTCAGCAACCTAATCCCCTCTATTCTCAGTTAAGCACTAGAATTTCAGTTCAGTAGTGATGTTTAGATTGTCATTCACACAACTCAGTCACTGATATTTATAACCATAACTTCAATACTGTCTTGTATCTCTGTTTCCTTCTAGAGTGGGGAACCTGGAATCTATAATTCTTTTAGCATACCAACTTATATATGTTTTTTCTTTACAACTGAATAATGAAAAGACCAGATATATGTGGTGGTTTAAGCCCACCAGGTAACTCAGAACCACACAGCCACTCACTCATTCCCCACCTTTTTTCTCCCCCTGCTCCCAGAGGGATGGGGAGGAGAATCAAAAGAATGGTAATCCCATGGGCTGAGATAAGAACAGTCCAGTAACTAAGGTATAACACAAAACTACTACTGCTACCACCAATAATAATAATGATAAGTGAAATTACAAGGGGAGAGAATACAACTGCTCACCACCCACCGACCAGTACTCAGCCTGACCCAAGCAGTGATCTGGGCCTTCTGGGTTACTCCCCACAGTTCATTCCTTGTTGGGGTGATGAAGGGAGGGAAGTCAGGGTCAGCTGATGGTGACCTGAGAACAATTCTGTTGCTGCTGGCTTTTCTCATGACTTTATTCTCTGCTGATGATCATGACAGCACATATATTCTTTTCAAAACCCAGAGTGGTGGAAATGGGCATCTAGCTGATGGGCTATAGAAGTGTTACATAGCAGGCAACAGCATATAATTGAGTTCATTGGCTGTTTTCCTCCAAAATCATATCCCCTTGAAGTACACATTGGACTTCTCCATCTTTCCGCATTACCCAAGAAGTATATCAGGGTCCCTAGCAAAAGCAATCCCACTTTCTCATGTTTTCTCCACGATCCTGTAGATAAAACCATAGGGTGGCCCATCGTGTATACCTCCTGTATCTTCTGTCTTGAGCAATAAAGCAACTTCTGTTAATAGCTGAGACGTGTGTTGGTACACATGGGGAGCTGGATAGATCGGGTAGATTGTCACTCAATTGTCTGAACTCCTGAGACAGTTTTTCCATAGATGAAACGATGGAAGAGGTGAGATTGTCTTCTAACTCTTGGATTTGATGAATCAGTTCATCTACTGTTGGTGGCACTGCCTCACCCCAGGTCACCGGTGTCAATGAGTGGGCATATGATGATGGTGTACTCCATGTAAGTTTCCACCACATGGGTCATGTACATTCAAACTCATCTGGATCTACAGGTGCATTCATGGCATCTGGCCTATGACAGATTATCTCTAGAATGGCTGATTCCCTCAGGGACCGGATGCCTCTCTCTATGGTGGGCAACTGGCTGAGTGACACATAACATTGTCCTTGTAAGGAAACCTTTCCTTCACAGCTGCTGAGAGCAGCCTCCAAAGGCTGAGGGCCCATTTCTCTTTTGTAATTGCTTTGTCAATTCTTCCTTCCCTAGCAAGTGATCCCAGCTGCTTGGCTTCCCTACCTTCTAGTTAGTGACTATCGGCCCCATTGTCCCCCCATCGGGGCATCCAGGTGATGATGCTCTCGCCTGGAAGACGGGTGACATATTTTTCATATTCCAGAGCTCAGTCGAGGTCTGGGATCAAGAAATTACCTCTTCCTCTAATTCCTGTAGTAATAACTCTCATTCAGATGGCGTCCCCTCTAGTGCGTGCATTGGGTCATCATTTTCCTTCACTGCACAAGCTGCTTTTTGTGGCTCTCATTTGCTTTTCCCCTTGCTTAGAGGGGCAACTGATACTGGCATGGTTCTTAGTTACAGGCTGGGCTTACCATGACAAAATGTCATGGTAAAATTTTTTTTTTCCCCCTCCCTCTTTTGCCCTTCTCTTTTGCCCCTCTGTTTCTTTTTTTGGTGTGTGGGTTGTTGGCATTTTCTTTTTCCATTTTGATTTGTTGCCTTTGTTTCCATTTGTTTCCTTTTAATTGGATTTGAAAGCTACCATAACATCTAAAATACTACTACATGATGCAGAGCTTTAATTTTTCCCACAGTGAAATTTAGGTGTTCTTTTGGTACGTTTACATGTTCATATTTTGACAATAAAACGAAGAAAACTATTAAGAAGAAACAAGGCTTTTTTAAAAAAAGTGCATTTAATTAACACAGTTTTCTGTAAGGATGTCCATTAGGAGATTTAGTTTTTGTGGTTTTAGTGTAGCATAAATTGAACTGTGTGATGACTAGCAATTCTGAACAGGGCGGAGGGCAGATGATGTTTTTGTCTGTCTAAACTTTCACAGCTTCATGGGTTCTACTTTTTCAAGTTTAAACCTCCAGAGTAATTAATATCCAGTGAAAATTGTATCAGAGAGGGAATGCTTTAATCTCACCAGCAGGATGTACCGCTATTTAAAATACGCCCTAATTTTGGAAAATGAAGACTGGTTTTCTGACTCTCATTTTAGCTAGTGTGTGTTTGTACATGCTTAAGCAATATTTGGGGAAATATACGTTTACTTTTAGAACCTGTGGATATTGTAAATAAATTGGTGTGTATAGTATCTGACAACAGAAAGAGATGTAATTATTTATGATATGGATTATTCAAATTATTTCATTAGTTAACCAAGTAGCATGCTGCTTTCCTTTGATGAAGAGGAAGACATATTTTCAATTTCCTCCTATTGCATTACTGGATAGCTAATGCTGGGAATTAAAAGTGTGCAGAAGGAAGGATTTTCCTTTCATTCCCTCTTCAGGACAAGATAAAGACCACCCCTGCTTTAATATTGAGTTTTTTCTTGCTTTACCTAATGTAGAAGCAAAAACTAGAATAACTTTCATATGTTAAGTATCAAATTTGAAATCACAAAAAAATTTACTGTTTAGGACTCTACAAACCCAAGCAAATGTACTGCTGCAAGCACAACTGTGAGTGAACAATTACATGTCTGTTACTATTCTTTTCATTTGGTATTTCATGTACCGCTCTCTAAGTAATGATGAGCAACAGAAAAGAAAGCAGACACTGTTTGGCATAGAAACCATAAATACATACTATATCACTTTGTTTTCTGTGCCAAAGGAAATGAGAAAATTCATAGAATCGTAGAATAGTTAAGGTTAGAAAGGAACTTAAGATCATCTAGATCCAACCCCTCTTCAATGGACAGGGACTCCTCACACTAAACCATGTCACCCAAGGCTCTGTTCAACCTGGCCTTGAACATCTCCAAGGATGGAGCATTCATAACTTCCCTGGACAGCCCATTCCAGTGCATCACCATCCTGACAGTAAAAAACTTCTTCCTTATATCCAATCTAAACTTCCCCTGTTTAATGTTATCCCTTGTCTTATCACTGCAGTCCCTAATGAAGAGTCTCTCCCCTGCATCCTTAGAGGCCCCCTTCAGATACTGGAAGGCTGCTATGAGGTCCCCACGCAGCCTTCTCTTCTCCAGGCTGAACCGCCCCAACTTTCTCAGCCTATCTTCATATGGGAGGTGCTACAGTCCCCTGATCATCCTCGTGGCCCTCCTCTGGACTTGTTCCAACAGTTCCATGTCCTTTTTATGTTGAGGACACCAGAACTGCATGCAATACTCCAAGTGAGGTCTCACGAGAGCAGAGTAGAGGGGCAGGATCACTTCCTTCAACCTGCTGGTCACACTCCTTTTGATGAAGCCCAGGATATGGTTGGCTTTCTGGTCTGTGAGTGCACATTGCCGGCTCATGTTTATTTTCTCATCGATCAAAAAAAAATATTCCTGTTTTGTACATTACACACATTTTTGATAGCAATATTGATAATAAAATATTCCTTCTTTAGTGGCAGCACATAGACACAAAAACTGCCATTCTGAGCCTAGAATTGCTTCAGAAAGACAAGGCAAGCTCTTATTTCCACTTCGAACATTAATAAGCAAAGCCCAAATGCTTTAAGCAGTTTGTATAATGTCACACGAATCAGTCACAGAATCTGGGCTTGTGACTGCTAAACATACACTTATTCATAATATATACATATTATTTAGCTCTTGGATTTGTTGTCAGTGTCTTGAGCTTTTAAAGTATTCATCTTTCCCCTGCCCCTCTCCACCTCCATCTTTTATGCTGTAATCTTATCAATTTTCATTATCCTACAGTGTAACCATGTCAACTTTCAGATTAAAACTCTCTAAATACAGGATTATAAAGTAGTTTTTGCTGATATAGCTTTTTTCTGCTCTTTTTAGACTAATTTTTTTTTATAAATGTATACTTGCGACAAATCTTTATTCTCATAGTTATGGGTGTTCTTTACATTTTGACCTATTCTGTGCTAGTATGCTGTTGAAGTACCTTCTTCCAGAGGTGCCTGTTTCTTAAATGCTGACCACACATTAATATAAAATTTAGAGATCTTCCAATATGCAACTCATAAAAAGTTACATCAGAGAGTTATATTTTTTCTCACAGGTAATTTCAGTAGAAAGTTTTAAAAACAAGTATGACTTGATGTTCACACTTTATTTTATTCTTTGTACTTCTAAATGAACCTGTAAGTGGTGATACCTCTCTCATAACTTAAAAGTCTGAAGACAACCAAATACTTGCAAGACCATAAAGTTCAGAACTATATTTTTTAGCAAATAGAAATGAAAGAGGGTGACTACAAATCAAACATTTATTTGTGGTGTTGTACATGTTTTCAGAAAAGCAAAAAGAAGTAGCAGTTACTAGGATGTGTTTTAAATGGAAAGCAAATATAGAACACACAAAAGCAAAGGAAACAAAACAGATTTTTTTTTCTTAATTAAAAAATTACATTAAATGGAACTAAATTTATCTTTTTAAAATTAAATTTCTGATACTAATTTCCTTCAAGAGAAAACCATAAGTATAATGAAATAGCTTTTCCAGTGCATTTTTAAAAAGGAATCTCAATGAGTCACTATATTAATTATGATCATAACAGATAAAAAGTTTCAAAATAAAGATATTAGCACTAATTATAAAGAGTCAGTACATCTATTTTTTAAATTGGTAAAATTATATATTACATTGCCTGCCCGGTAGACTTCTAATGAAATGCTTGGCTTGCCCTTTGACTTTATGGACACATATATCAGAAGCTACAATGTCTGTAAGATGGTAGCATTTGTATAACGCTATAATAATATGATAATGCCGACAACTGTTAATCATAACTCCTGCAGATTCAGAACAATTTTGGGTGGTGAGGCACTGGAATGGGTTGCCCAAGGATGTTATGAATATTCCAACCTTGGAGATATTCAAGGCCAGACTGGACAGAGCCTTGAGTGACACAGTTTAGTGTGAGGTGTCCCTGCCCATGGGGCTTGGAACTAGATGTTCTTAAGGTCCTTTCCAACCCTAACTATTCTATGAGTCTATTATTCTATGATTCTATGAAATAGAAATGTAGTCAATAAAACAACACAGAACTAGAAAACCTAGTATTCTTTCAGAGAATAACCAAGTCTTCAGCAGCTTCTTTAACACTTCTCATATGAAGGAACACCTGAAGATAAAACAAATTCTTTGCAACTGTCTATGGGATTGTCATGGTTTAAGCCCAGCTGGCAACCCAGAACCATGCAGCCACTTGCTCACTCTCCCCACTTACTCCCCCCACTCCTGGAGGGATGGGGAGGAGATTCAAAAGAATGTAACTCCCACAGGTTGAGATAAGAACAGTCCAGTAACTAAGGTATAACACAAAACACTACTGCTACCACCAATAATAATAATGATAAGGGAAATAACAAGGGAATACAACCGCTCACCACCCACCGACCGATAATACCCAGCCTGACCCGAGCAGTGATCTAACCCTTCTGGGTAACTGCCCTCAGTTTATATAGTGGGCATGGCATGCTGTGGTATGGAACACTTCTTTGGTTAGTTTAGGTCAGGTGTCCTGTCTCTGCTTCCTTGCGGCTTCCCCTCCTCCCTGGCAGAGCATGAGACTCAGAAAGCCCTTGGTCAGACTAAACATTACTTAGCAACAACTAAAAACATTGGTGTTATCAGCGTTGTTCCCAGGCTGAAAGTCAAAACCACAGCCCTGCACCAGCTACTAAGAAGGAGAAAAATGACTGCTACTGCTGAATCCAGGACAGGGATATGTCCTTAAGAAGTGATTTTGAATTCTGTAGTAGATATTAATAAAGTGTACCAGTGTTCAGTAACTATGATGGTTTTTGATATTACTATACCCATCTTTACTCACCATTTTTCTTTGTTACATGGAAAATTTAAGATTTCTTAAATCCTGTTATGTATTTACAGCAATTGAACACTCAAAAAAAGAAAGGACTACACACTAACAGGTAGAATTCAATGCTGACATCTAGGCTGTAGATGTAGTAATTATTCTAACTAGTAGAGGAAAGATGTAGAAAAAAAAAAACCAAAAACCTCATGAACTAATTGAGAGAAAAGTTGAGATTTTATGGCAATTTTTTTATAGCAACTGGGAACAGAATTTCACTGTATTGATTCAGTTTAGTAATTTGCTTTTATTAAGATGTATTTCTTCCATGCCTCACTTCCATGCCACATTTCTTGTGGAAACAATCTTAGCTGTGAATCTTCAAAGTATTGAAAAGTTTTCTATAATCTCATTTTCAAAGTTCTCTGTAGGTAGTGGAATTTGATACTAACACACCCCAAAGGAGGACAACTGAAGTGACATTTTGAGGAAGAGTCTGGAGAGACACCTGTATTGTTGCAAAAAGTAGAGCTCAAAATCAAGGTTCATGTTTAAAGCAAAACTTTATGGATAGATGCAAGCCAATCCAGATTGCTTAATTTCTTTGCATAATACCAAATAATTAGTATAAAATAAAAAAAAAATATTAGTTGCTGAAATTACTAACCAGTACATCTTGTCATAATTTATAATGAAGATCAATTAGGGTTAATGATTTCTATGGAGCTCACATAACAGAGCTTATAGAATTTTTTCTTAGAAATCATTATCCATTGAAAATCATAGAGTCACTGTCCTGTTTGACATCTCCCCCAGGGGGGTGTCGCTATCCACTGTCCAAACCTCTATTCACCTCAGCAGACTCTTAACAATAACTTGTGGTTTCTACCAGAATAAGAGGTAGAGTCACTGAGTGAAGAGTGAGCGTCAGAAAGGATTAGTCTGTTACAGAACACCCTATGAGAATGCAGGAAGCAGAAAGTAGAAATCTGTATCTTACGCAGTACAGAAAAATTGGTAACGTATTTGCCTTAACATATTGAAATAAAATGGTCAATTTAGTTTTCAATCTTGTTTTGAGAACAAATTTTCTTTTGCTACCAAGTATTCAATTAAGTTGTAGGTAACAGTTTACAATGTCACATATATATACAGGCATCTGCAATGGATTTGAACAGAAATCTATTACTGTTGGGCTTGTTTTCAGATTTCTTTACACTATGGGTTGATCTAAAACATTCAAAGACATTCCTTGAACTATCTACATGCTACCAGTTTCACTGTGGAGAATACCACCTTGCATTTACCACTCACCTTCAGAAAATTAATTACACCTTTGACTGTTATATGAACTGCGACCTTAAAGAAATGCACTGAATCCTATACAGCATAAATTATTATTTAATGGTGATTTTGGAAACCATTTGCTGTCCCACCTCAACACTGAAATGCCTTACTATTTGGCTTTAGTCTTTTTGCATTGAAGTTTCTGACCTGTGAAACAGAGATCATAATTTCTAATTTAACAGTTTTGAGTGAATTTAGTTCTCTAAATTTGCATGTCAGAGACCAAACACTATGATAGATGCATTATTATAAACAAAGATAGTAACAAGTGGTTTTGTTTCCATTACATCCAAAATCCAGTAAGCCAGAAATCTCAACTAGTTGGATGTGGCTATTAAAAATGGCACATTAAGAACACATACCATTCTGATGATTCAGAAAATATGGAACAGGTAAATTAAAAAGCATCTTATCCAGAGCTCCTTATATTCTTCTCTACTGAGAACAACACGGACCCTTTAACTTATAGCTTCCTCTAAAGTGTTAACAGTAACTTGCTCAGTTACAGTTCTGATGCTTTTGAAATTACTTAACCCTTGAACTCTGTGGACTTGTTTGGATGTGGCTTTGTTGCATGTTTGCAGACACAATTGTCCAATCCTTTTAATGAATTACCACACATTTAACTACCATACTTTCTTTTGTAGAATCTAGTATTGAAAATAATTATTCAAACAACAATTCTTTTTCAAATAACTCTTTCTATGTAGATACTAATAGGTCTAGAGAATGTCTTCGGCAAAGCAGACTGGACATATTTGCTTTCCATGCTGCAGTGCCTGGTCTAAAAACTGTAATTACACAATGACCTTAATCCACTTTTTCTCCTTTTCAGATAAGCAGTTTAAATTTGAATTTTTTTCATCTTCCCATGGCAACCAGGTAGTCATGACTTTTGTACCTTCTACTTTTTTTTGATGTAATTAAATCACTTGCCATTATGTAATGCAGCAATTCAAAAACACAAAGTGTAAACAGGTAGGCATGGTACACAGCACATGTTCAGTCTTTGCAGATCACCCACAAATCAATTTGTTTTTAAGGCAAAAGATAAAAAAGCAAATGCTCATACCTAAAACACTGTATTCAAGACAAACAACAACTACTACTACTACTACCACTAAGCAGGTAAGAAAAGACATTAACAGTAAAACAAGCTGCAAAATATCTTGTAATAGATGAACTTCTTATAATGACCTCTTTACCTTTCCTGAGGGAAATACCTATCCTTGAAGTTAAAATCGTATTAAAATGTTTTATCAGAAACTTACCTGTCTTGTTTAGGTACATCTACATCAAAAAGCTCATTCATCTAGATATAAATTACCACTTTTAAAAATTCAATGCATCATTCATATATATCATATGAACAGGTGAATGGGTGGATGGAAAAAAAATGCTTGCTATCTCTAACTGTTTCTAGAGCTCTGATGTCCCATGGATCCAATCCCAAGGCAGAGTCTTCTTATCCTATATAATACACAAACAAAATCACTTAGTAGTCACAATTCACATCAAACAGCTTCATTTGATCTCTTGTTACAGTGTCACTTTTGAACAATGAAGACCAGCAGGAGTTTTAAATATTTCATATAAAGTTGAACTGAGGAGAACCCAAATATCTACTGGAAAAAATATTTTAAACTCTTAAACAGGTAAGCAGTTATTATCATGAACTATCAATGACATAACTTGAAATATTCAAGTGGATTTCCTACTAAAACCTTTGTGTATCTTTCAATAGGCTTTCTCCTGGTTTCTACGTACAAGTTAGTGAGACAAGAGAAAAAGAATAACAGACTTTTTATCAACCTAAAGATCTACTGGACTAACGGCCATCACAATTTTCATCAATGCGTCTTTCACTTCCCCAGTGATAGTTCTATAATACAGTAATTACAAACAAAATTGAGAGAAACAACCATACAGTTTTGTGGTGGTCTTGGCAGTCCTGAGGTAATGGTTAAACTTGATGATCTTAAAGGTCCTTTCCAACCTAGTTGATTCTATGAATCTATGATTAATTGTGGAGTCACTTTTTAATCAGAAAATTGTTGCATATACACATACACAAACATACATAAAAGGTTTAAGAAAACCTCTCCTTTGCATTTGACAAAGTACAGCCATTTCTATTTTGCTAGGACTCTGCTTCTAAAAGGTTACTTCTTCAACAAGCCATAACACAGCTAAAAAGGTGGATAGGAGGAAAAGTCATTTTGGAAAAAGCGTTAAACCAAAGTCCCTTGAAAAAGCACCAGACAGTCTTCAACAAGCCATAACACAGCTAAAAAGGTGGATAGGAGGAAAAGTCATTTTGGAAAAAGCGTTAAACCAAAGTCCCTTGAAAAAGCACCAGACAGTACAGACATAATTCAGGACTTCGGAAACACATGGAAGTACTTAACCTTTGAAATGAAAAATAAAAAAAAAATTAAAAAAATATTAATTTCACCATTTTGGGGGCTACTGAAGCTTTGAAAATGCTTCATACTTCATTTGCTATAAAAGTTATTCAATCTCAGTGAAGTATCAAAGAAGAAATCAATGTAATGATTTTATGGCAAATTGATAGAATAATTTACCTACTTTGCACCTTATTATTTGTCCTGCTTTGGTTGATCCGTTTTATAACGACTAGCCAGCCAGCTCTAGAGCTGCAGGTATTTCAGTGACAACATACTCTGATTAAAGCAATTTTCATACTTTTCTAGTACAAAAATAAAAATAAATAAATAAAAAATAAACCAAACCAAAACAAAGCTTACACCCTCCAGTGGAGAATACAGTGACAGTAATAAAACTTCCCAGACTGACTTTTCAGAAGTGCCAGATTCACAACCCTATGTCAGATGATAGCTTCAGAAAAATATAGCTGTGATAGACAAGTTTGTTCCAAAATGAAGCTTCCAAACCAAATAAAATATATACATTAGATTCCTCATAAAACCTGACCAACTAAACCATCAAATTTAGTTGTTTTACTTGAAGGATCCTTGAAGAGAGAAAAAAATGCAAGGAAAGTTGCACTTCAGGAAGCCCAACTTTGATAGAAGTCTTTTCAAATGAGTCAGAGCTTAAATGTAGCTTTGTAGGTCATTGTGGGGTAGACAATCATTGGTTGTGAAAGATATAATACAAAGGTATACTTTAGTTCATCACATACTGGGCAGTATTTTCAGAAATATATATGTTGTAAAATCATATCAACTCTCTTTTTATTAATGCAATAATTATATCTATCCTTATTTCCTTTGCTGAGAAAAAATAGAGATCTATATGAAACACATATTAATATAGACTTAACATAATTAAGCTCATAGAAGGTAATCTTTGAAAGACTGCAAAAAATTTATGCTACTCTTGCAAAATTAACATGTTTTGTGAGTTTATAGAACCTTCCACTTTTAGAAAGCAGATGATATGCTAATTCTACTGACATAAAGTCTAGAGGCTGTCCTGTTTAAACTATGTAAATTATCAACCTAAAGCAATTACTGCATCTTATTGTCATCACATCATTAATTCTCTACAGGTTAAACAAATCTGGATTCCTATTTGCAACTTTCCCATTACATCAGCAGCTCTTCCACCATATTATTTTAAGCTAAATTAAGAAAAACTGCTATTATAATTTTACTAAAATATGTATTTTTGAGAAGAAAAAGAGATTCTGATATTGCTACTGAGTTATAATATACTGCCAAAGATACCAATGTACATCTCAAATATTTCAGTTTTGAATCATTACATTCAAGCCAGTATTATCCTTATGAAAAATACAGATTGCAAAACATCCACAGCCATATGATTTCATGATGAATGTTTCTTAGTCTTACATGCTCCTAGCCTTTACATACTGATTTAGGATTTTCTGTCCAAGAAAATATACGAATACATGGGAATGCGTCATGTTTCCTCCAATGTAATCTTCTTGTTTGAAATGCTGATGATTTGTATCAAGACAAGAAAAAGTACACAATTAGAAATGAGATCTAAAATGTTGGAACAAAAGAATGGACTCTAGACTATAAGACTGTGGTTAGAACTGGATACTGAACTAAGACTTGTTCATGTATCTTCTTTTGGCTAAAGAATTGACAGAATATTTCTCCCAGCCCATCTTAGCAGCTACATGCCACTTAATTTCTCCGCATTATCTTCACCTCCTCAGATCTACCTTCCAAACTACTTGTCTGAACACTCTTTAGCTTGTTTTTAACAAAATTAAGTAAGGAAATAGATTACACAGTCTTTGCTAGTTCAGTTTATTTTGACTAAATGGGATTAGAGAGAGCTGTGAATTTTGGCAGCAGAACAGTGACAAGCTGTGCCAGGTGGGTTAAAGTCCATAATCTTTTCTGTTGATACAGTGGCTGCCTGAAGAAGACATTGAACCAAACTTTAAGAGCATGTATACTTCAGAGCAGAAGGAACTATCTGCAGTGGTTGCTGGTGAAGCGGAAAATGGCATAGCCTTGCCTCACTCTCTTAACACTGCAATCTAGCCCAAGGATGAGTGCTATTCAAGTGCAACACACTAGAACAGTGACATGCTGAAGGACAGGAGCTTTCTTCCTAACCTACTTCTGCTCTTCATAAAATGTGACTAAAGTAATTGTACCATACAGCTACATGGAGAACTTGTACCAAACACAGTAATATCTATCTGTATTCTTTCTTTTTCATTTTCTTTCTTGTAATATAGAGCATATATTTTTCATTGTTAAGCTGTCATTGAAAAAAAGCATAAAAGACTGCTTTTGACATGTATGGCTTTTTATTTTTCTCATACACAGCACTCCCACTCATTCTAGCTGTGACAGTACTTCTAAGATTTCATTTTAAATCTGATTTTATGTTAATATTTTCACAGAAAAAGACCTTTCTATATTTCTAATAATAAGCAAGGTTTGCTTTGCTAAACTAAGTTCATGAAATTGTGATTTCTCAATATAACGATAAGATTCTTTTATTGAGCTTTAGAGAAAAGACATTACATTTCAAAAGGCGGGTCTTTTACAGAACATATTTGTATTAGAGACACCTCTTTTGGGTACTATAATCACAGACGGTCTGCTTTAGGACTGCATTTTCTTTAACAGAAGTTTTTGATCTTTGTTTCAGCCAAAACAGGAATTCCAGAGACAAGAACCATTTCATTCTCTATATCCTATCTGCCTACACATGACACATATTTTAGCTTACTAAATGGATGCAGAAAATATACCTTTTACAGTAAAGGGTGAAAATAAACTAAAATAGATGGTGGGAATCCTCATACATCCACTTAATTCCTAGATAGATGTAAGAAAGTTCCACATATAGATATATGCTGCTTCTGAGATGAGAAAATGAAGGAATTTTGTAATTATCTGAGGAAATTATAAAGACAAAATATAATAGATATTCTTAGTGCTAGGAATAAATGCCACTGAATGCTCCATCTAGGTAAGATGGCATTTTATATTAGTTTTTATCTTCCTTTGAACATAATTTATAACATTTCATGTTAATAATAAAAGTAATTTAAAGATGTAGCAGCAATTTAACACACACACAAAAAAAAAAATCCACTTCCTTAAACTCTGGGTCACTTTACATAGTTAAGCCTTCATTACAGAAACATTGCCTTTGGCAATCATAGATAAAGAGGTTCATTCAGATGCACTGATCCACTGAATAACTAATGGCAAAGTAGGACAACTGAAAACCTTTATAGTTTTGTAGACCCACTGTATTAGATTCCCTCCTACCTAAAAAAGAAAATAAAGTAAAAATATATAGTATAATTAAAACAGAAGATGACATTGTCCCCTCACTCTTTTTCTTTTTTTTTAAATTTTTGTTTTGTTTTGTTTTGTTTTGTTTTGTTTTTTGTAAGCTGCAAGGCTGGAGACAGAAAGACAAGCAATTTGGCATTCATTCCTCTGCTGAAAATGAGGAGCATTATAAAATTTTATTCATACATTCATTCAAGGTGACAATGCAGTAAACACAGGATAATAAGAATCTAAATTTAAAATCTCCCCATCATATAAGGACAACTACTTGGGCACTATACCACATCAGCCCTTTTATACCTACTCAAAAGATATGTCCCATGATAATGCAAGCACAGAGCATTGCCATTTTGTTCAATGACATACTTCAAGTATAACCAGATTAACAGCAAAAATATTTTACAAAGTTTCAAACTTTTTGAGATTTTTGTCTCACAGAATAGATCATATTACACCATGTGTTTTTAAACAGAACTCCTACTGGATGAGGTACAGATTTCAGATACTAAATTAGCCACAAAATATGGTTTTAACAATCTCTTTAGATACATTTTCAGACAAAGTTTTTTGACATAACAGGCTTGTGACACTACAAATACATTCTCGTTCACCACCCAGCTAAACCTTTTAAAAAAAAAAATTACACTAACAATGAAGCAAACAAACCTACCTGTTTCGCCTTATACCTTCAGTGAATATTATTCTATAATTGGCAAAAAGATAAATATACCTATTTTATTTGGGAAGCTAATGTTAAAAGTGCAATCAAATTAAAAAGTAGAACACGTGGAACATAAAAAACCTCTTCAACCACCCACTGATCAAATAATTACTACGTAAGTGCTGTTATTATCATTGTTGGGGGAAAGAGGTGTGAATAAAACAGAAAATCTTAAACTTTATTATTAAAATCTTACCTCTATAAGCTCTGTAACAGAGAAGAGACAGATGTATTTCAGATCAACCTTTTGTCACTCTTTAGGTTACAAATTTCTCTCAGGCTGCACAATTTTATAAATTGCTGAGGAGGGGAGTCTAAGACATTTAATACTTTCCTTGGGAAGAGAAACTGTTTAAAAGAAAAGAATCTACTGTCATTCAAATGGAAGTATATGCTTCAAAACATTCAGATGAGAGAATTAATTAAGGAAACACAATAAATATCAAACAAGGTTCTCTTCCCATTCAGATTAATTTCACAGCAGTATAATCCCATAACCTTTCATAGAATTTTTCCCAATTTACTATTGTCATAAGTATGGTGAATATTTAATAAGGTACTTCAGTTCAGGCAGCATTATAATACCAAAAGAATTGAATACAAAATGAAACTGAAAGGATTCGCAAAAATATCCCAATGGAGAAAAACACTGCTCTTGCTATATTGCCTAGAAACCCTCAGTATCAAATATCATTGAAGTTAGGAAACAGACACGTTAAAAAATATATAATCACAGCATAACTAGGTAAAAATAGCCAAGGTTTTTATATTAATCCAGAACCAAAGCTCTGTTTCCTTTTACTTAATAACTGTGGATATCTATAAGATGAAGAAATTTGATCATCCAAGATTACTATTCTCCTATTAACTCACTTCCACAGGTATGATGCAGTCAATGATAACCATATTACATGGTCTATTTTATTCTATATATAACAGTCCTTAATAACTATAGAGCATATTCAACCTGCTTGAGCTGACCTGAAAGAGATGGAAGGACTGAACTTAAACAGTAGTCCACCAAACTTGACTGTGAGGAGAGAGAAATAGATCTTATAGGCTGGACCTGAGGAGTATTACATCTAGGGAAAAAAAAAAAAAAAAAACAAAAAAGGTTTGGATTAATTAAGTAAACTAAGAACAGACAGAGCAGTTCCTTGTTGCTGGCTATATAACAAAAGACTCCCTGCTTTTGCAGAATAGGAATTGGTTTGGAGTAGATGGAAAAAAGACAGCTTACATATGACTTTCCAGAATATGTAGATTGTCTAGACTACGTCAGCAAGTTTTGGCATGTTGCCTCACATCCTCATGTCCACAGTATTAACAAATACAGTAAACTACAGCAGAACCTGAGATATGGGAATGTTTGACCTTATGCATTGACTTCTTAGAACTAACCTTATAGAGAGAAAAATCTCCATTTTCAATGTGTACACTTTCTATATGAGCAAAATTGCAAATACTAAAAAAATATGAAGAGCTGTGAACAGTGCAGTGATTTTATGTACTCATTTATGTTTCAATTTTAAAGGCTACACAGGACAGGAATCTCCATGAACTTATTTGTAGGTACTTCCAAGATGGTTACTGTAGAAATATAAGATGCACAACTGCAACAGGACTCCAAGTTATGATGAGGGCTCTCATGAAGGTCATTGTGTACTCTTTTAAGCAATGTCCTCCAGAGTACAAGATCCCTGCTCAGAACCTATTCCCAAAACCTAGTTCAAAAGTGGTAAGGCAAGCTTCCACAAATTAAAGAATTGCTACTCTCTTTTTTGTATAAAATCCCACTGTGGGATGTCTCATTTATTCTGACTTGTCTGTCTTAGTTTCCTTACATGCAGAACAGAAATAACACTAGTCTCCCCAGGTGCATGAGAGAATATGGTGATAGACAGGCAGTTAGTTAACATTCCTAAAACACTATGTGTTAAAATATTCTAAGATAAATTGAAATGAATGGAATAAGCTGTCAATTGTCATCATAGAAAAACCTCATGGTTTTTAACCCACAGCTGATTTTGTTTGCACTCTGGACAGCAGGATATACAGCAATTCTGCAAAACTTGATAATGACACCAGTCTTTCAAACTAGTGAAGTCCAGAGGAGCCAAACAATACTATGCAATTTGTCAGCACAATGGCAGATTAAAATTGTGCAAGTCAAGGCATGCAGTGAAAATTTGCATTACTCATATACATTGTTAAGTTTTAAATTAACTGTGTCTACTCAGGCAAAAGTCTTGACACGTCACTGCAAGTGAGCCCACTGAAAACACTAATAGTGCTGAAATAGCTGTCATAAAAATACCATCAAAATTATAAGGTGGGTGAAAAAATTGACAGAAAATAATGGAAAATATTTTGCTGGAGGATTACATTTTCATAGATATTATCGGGTTACATGCTATATACTCCAACTCAAAGTGAAATAATACAAAAGTCTAGAGGGTTACAGATGGATTTGGAAATTCCTCCAGAGACAGGTAAAGAATAATTTAGAATTTAAACAAGTTAGAAGAGGTCTTACATCCTGACTTTGTGCAGAGCCATCTGAAACAATCAGAGGCATCAAATGAGTGTCAAAGAAAACAGTCAGGCCAAGTCAACCATCTTCATTCAGAAAACCAACCTCAGTAAATACTGAATAGAAAGAAATATAAAATTTATTCACGTAAATAGTTTACAAAATGACATTATGAAAGATGGTGTTTAGAGACTTGGTAGAACTCAGAAAAAAATGAACATGTAGATAAAGACATAGACACATCATAGACACAGTAAATTGGGTATTATAGTAAGGGATACAGGTCTCTTTTCCCTTCAAGTCTAAATGTTAGTCAATTTCTAATTATTAGCAGTAAACAAAATAAATAAATAAATTCTTGTTAGCGCTTTTTACCATGTAATTATTCTTTATGGGTTTTAAGAATCATTGAAAATATCTTCTCATCCCTATAACCAGTGACTTTATAGTTCCTAGCATTTTTAACTGCAAAATTAATTTCCACAAAATGTAAAGCAATGTATCCTGTCTGAATCTAGATGTTCATTCAAATAAAAAGTTAATTACTTCAGAGTCTCACTTTTCCAGGTGGTGAAAAAGAGAATCACATGACGGTTAAGAAAAGCAGGGGGAGAGGATGGAAAGAGGGGAGAAGATAACAAAGCTCCTTATTGTAAAGAAATCAAGCCGCCTCTCAATGTTGAGAAGACAGTGACTTTGTGTACAATTGCATTCTAAGAGCCAGTCAAGACAATTACTTGATCCTTCTGCCAGCTGTGTACAGGAGTCACAAATTGACCCCTTCCATATCTTGAAAGAATTGATCTTGCCATCTCCTCTACCCAAGCAAAATAACGTTACCATGCACTACCATGTCACAACTCTCTCAAAACAGTTCCCTCTTCTTTCATTTTTCACGATATTTAGATGTTTGATCTTTCCTAGTTAATAAAGCTATGCTTGAACATTTGGCAAGAGCATATACCTCATTAAAATATTCTTTCCCCCTCTTTACAGGGGGAAAACAACTGCTTGGGCATCTTGGAAGCTTTTCACTCTTTAAAGGAGAAACCAGAAATCCGTTTAGCAGTTGATAACCCTGAAAAAATAAAAATCTGTGCACAATGAATTATTTCACAGAACATTGTGCTTTCTTTGGTTTGAAGCACAAAAGGCTCTTAACCACTCTGTTAAACAGAATCTGTTGGGAAAGTGTTAGCTTTAAACGGCATATGCAAATTTCATACTCCTTTAGATGAGAAGAAAGACTGGAAGCCAAATGTAAAAATTAAATCTAAATATACAACTAACTACATGTTTCTGGGTTTTTTTTTAAGTTGACTTCTGATGTGATATCAACGTAAAGTACAACAGAGTTGTTTAGTGGCAAGAAGAGTTGCTGACCTGTATTTGATAATTCACCTGAAGAGTCATTTCAAAAGTGACACCAGGTTAGCTGAGGCATGCTTCTGGTGCAGACTTCACAGCTTGACCCAAGTGAACACCACATTGAACCAACAGACGAAAACAGGTGGGAACTAAGGCTACTGTGTATTTGAAGTGCAATTGCCTTGGTCAGTCTGTGACTGTAGGCATCTTCAACTGAACTATGTCCCTGAGCTAGCAATATTTGATTATCTTCACAAAATGCTTTGAGATTCTCCCCTGAAAGACTTTCCAAATATGAAATTCTGTAAGAGGGCTGCCACTCCAAAATGTAAGATGACTTCCTACTAGGAAGGACATTGTCATAGATGCTGTCCACTTCTATAGTCATCAAGGTCTCTAAATCAAGCTGAAGAAGCAAATGGGAGCAGGGATCCCTCAGTGAGCAAAAATTCATTAGAGAGCAGAAACCCAAGAGAGCCTGCTCTGACAGATGCTGGACTCAAAGAAGAAGACCCAGCCTAAATTCATGGTCTCATCCCAGAATGACTGGAAAATACACTGCTGAAAGTTTTTATTAAACAGTTTAAGCACTTAAGAATACACAAAATTAGCCCATTTTATTTTGCTATGCATGCTGATATAAAAATGGAAGAGATGTTGTACTGAGTAAAAGAGACAATGTCTGCAGTAACCACAAATAAACTCACAGTCTATGGAACACTTTTCTATGTGAAAAAAAAGTAGATGAATAAGACTTAGAAAAACTAGGAATATCTAGACCCTTATTTTTAGCATGATGAACCCACTCCATCCCATAAAGGATAACTAATTAAAAGCAAATATCAAAAGGCAAAACTTACAACAGAGGATTATTCAGATTACGAAAGAGCTAGACCAACATGCACATACAAAGATGAAAAAATAATACAAAACCATGACACCTGTACACTGCACATGTCACACTCTTATCTACATAGCACACCAACAAGATAGGGAAGTATTGTTCGTCTGTTTTACAGGTGGAACAATCTAAAGTTCAGAGATTAACAAACTTGCTTTGAACTTTGTGTGCAGCTCATGGTTTGTGTTTGCTTTTACACAGCACATTGTCTCAGGGTCTCATTTACTGATATAACAACAGAATTTTTCTTATAATGTTATTTAAAGCCATGTACCTAATTTATTCCAAAAGTATGCATTAAGAATATAAAATAAGATATCCATAAAATGTCCTTTATAATTTTATCCTGCCCAAAGGATTTCTGCTTATGAGAATAATGCACTGGTTATATAACCCTAAGAGCTAATCACACAGTAAAACATATGCCAGTGATTAACTAACCAAGAGCTGAAATTTGAGAATCACATGTAATTTCAGATTCCTTGTTTTCATACTAAATCAAAAGTAACTATTGTAAGACATTACCATATTATCTACATTTTATATATGCTATTAAAGTTTATTATAAACATTTTTTTACCATAACCAATAACTTTGAGGGGATAGGCATATTAGAACACAGCTTAAGGATATTTACCTACTTGGCAATCACTTTTAATATATACATTTTATATGCAAATACAAGAGTGGTGCAAAGGAGATAAAACACTAATAAGAATTTATAAAATTTAGTCGAAACCACACATTAGTGCTGAGTTTAATAAGAACTATCATACACCTTCTGTTATGGAAAATAAATATCCACAGGAATATTCAGAAAAGAAAAAAAATACATGACTAAATAAATATAAATAAATAAATATATAGATCATAAACCATGTAACATTTGACCAGAGAGCAGTTTCAAAATGATGATATGAAGCAAACCTGCTAGTAGTTAAAAGGAAATGCTAGCATTATATCAGAAAAAAGGTATTAAAGCATATCCATTTACATTAAAAATCCTTAATGCTTTAACCTGTGAGCACATCAAACAGTACAGCAGCTTGTACTTTAAGATTTGATTTTTGTAAAAAGTGCAGAAATGCACAGATACTTAATTTTGCTTAGTTTATAATTTTTACCAATAAAAACTAACAACTAAATTAAGTTAGATAAATCACCTATTGCTTCGGAATCAAACTTAGAGAAGAAACAGATCAACAAATTGCTTGGGAAAAGATACCCTGCTGTCACCATTAATGAACCCATGATGGTTTTACCACTGGCATTATCAGAGATCTAATTTAATACAACGATAATCTTTCCAAACTCTTCAATTGCATGGCTTCAAAACACAGTGGTAATAACCACATTCAGAACTTCCTTGCTATTTTAAAACAGTGAGTCCATCTTGAACTTGTGTGAGGAAAACAGCAAAAACAGCTTCAAATGGCAATAAGGGATTTGAAGCTGATTTCACTCCATGCTTGTGCCAATTTATCTCAGTCCTGATCTCCAAAACACCTGGTGGCAAAATCCACAGGCTGCTCAAAGCAAAGGCTGGCAGCCACGTCTTTGGTGACATATGTTTGGTTTGCTGTGTGTTCAGGCAGGGAACAGAATGGCAACGCTAAACATTTGAGCCATTTTTTTGCACTGTTTAATCTCTGAATTAGGGACTGGAAGAGGAAAGGTAGTAAAAAAAAACAGTATTTTGTCATTTGATTGAAAATATTTAGTGACAGTGAAATCCACACAACTAAGAATGCATTTTCAAAGCTGAAGCAGTATTCTATCTTTGTTTTCATTATACATTTGTGAAAATGGCTATTGATCAAAACAAACGCATATTGAGCTCACACTTTTTCTAACACACCCTTTCCTTGCAAGGAGTATAATTTAACCTCTGGTTTTTAAACGTTCATATTTTAAAAACTAAGCATGAATATTCTGACGGGTTTAGAAATAAAATTGAATTTTCTGTGTTAATTTGGACTTGGCATCCACATACTGCATTTATCGTCAGTCATATTACTATGATTTTTTTTTCACAGTTGATATTCATCTAATGCCATTATAATTATTCTGCTTTTGATTCTGATTTTTTAATAGCAATTCACGTGCTGAAAAAGGAAACTGTCATCTCAAGTTGATGACAAAGGTCAACACTTTTTTTAAGAAATAGAGGCTACGAAGAAAACATCAGGTGATAATAGAATACCCTATGATTCCAAACAGAACTGTGATGGAAGAATCACAATTAATTTCCTTTTGTGACAAGGAAAGCACATAACCAACTCTCACAGAGAACTTTTTTATTTGATTCACAGAAGTTAAGTAGCACAAAAGTTACATGAACTCATTGACATGTAAGAATATGTATGTAGGTGAAAAAATTTGTAAATCCTTCTTCATCTCCTCTGGCCACAAATGACAAATTACTGTAAATATTGGTCTCCTGGAACTGTTACAACTTCTTTTTCCCTCTTTCCACCATGCTTCGAGGTGTACTGCCTAAATCTCCATCCTAACCCCACCTGTAAGGGGAACTGGATTTGGAGGGAGTACTGAGAGTGGCACAGTGAGGAAGGCCCTATATTCACTCCACATTTCTAGGGTGAACAGGCCCACTCCCTCGTGGTTTCCATAGACTTATTCTTACAGAGAGTGATTTCAAGAAGTACCTGTCTGGGGATACCTAAAAAAAGACTGCAAGGACACAATTTAAATGAGACTTGTGGACAAACCCCACAAAAGGCAGCAACTTGGCTCCTCTGTCCCCAGGAAGCTCTATGGGGAACTACTGTTGACATCTCACAGATAGGATAGCTATGACTTAATGGCACCATGGCGAAGATCAAAACCATGACAAATTGGGGTGGGAAGTATCAGGAGGTGGTTGTCCTGCTGTGTTTGGAAAACATGCCACAAAGTGAGAGAAAGTTTACAATTGTGGGACCATGAAAAATGTTGTGTTGCTATAAGAACAGACAGGACTAAGTGAGTCCAAGGTAAACAGTCACCCAAAGCAAAGGAAATAGATTGCAAACCCATGGTTTGAGATTTGCAGGTTTGGAGGTGATTATAAAACCGCTTGGTTTAAACATACTTATATTTTTACTTCTTGAAGCAAGAAGACTGTGTAGCTCTTCTAAAATCTGTAATAAAAAAATCTATGGAAAGCCTGAGTACTATAAGTATGGTTGCTAGGAATGGAAAAATCAAATGTACAGAGCTTTCCAAAGGGTCCATAGTGATCTACAGTGTTGTCAAAAGACACATAGCAGTAGAACAGACAAGCAAAAGCTCTCACACCCTATGCAAAGCAAGAGCAGCTCATGTCACAAGATAGCAACAGAACAGGTGACAGAACTGAGGGATCTGTCAAGCACAACCTATAATTGAGGTGCCACTGCAGAAGATGTTTGACATCTTCCTCACCAAAATAAAAGGTAAGGAAACTAAAGGAATAGATGCCATGCAGGAGCCACAGCATGCTTGTTGTCAGTACCAAAAGTTTAGTGTTTTTTTCCTTTAATTTAACTGAGCAGAAGAGGTGGAGATAATGAATACCAGTGCTGAAGAGGATGATCTGGAGCAGACTCATGCAAAACTTTCCCGTCTGGGCTTGAAGGTCCCCACAGGTCAGATTAAGGGTTTCCCTCCCCAGATAAACTGCAGCCAGGGAGTTTTACTCTTCCTGCACCAACCTATGAGCAAATACAGAAACTTTGCCAGTTTGAGGAGTGCAGCTGCCCACTCATATAGGCCCTATGCAGAAAACTATGATAAGGGAGTCTAGTGGGTTGCTGTCATCTCACAGTTAAAGATTGGACTTGGTTGTTTTTTGTTTTTTTTTTTTGCTAACATGAGCAGTGCCATTCTTGTAGATTAGTGACTTTATTCACTAGCTTCAAATTAAGCCACAGAACCACTTCTGTGAGTCACTAACACGTATTTTAAGGGGCCGTTTTAAAAACCTCACACTTTTTCCTGTAAGAATACAGAAACTTATAGTAAAGTCTTCAACACAATGGAAAGAAAGACAAATAAAGCAACTATCTTGAACATGAGGAGAAAATTTTACCCCAGGTGAACTGCTGGAAGAAACTGGGAAGGAAATGTTATTATCCCCTCCTCTATTTCTCTGTGTAAGGTATTTGAGATGGGAAACCTCTGAGCAAGAGGGGAAAACTTTTGTCTTTAAGGCAAATGTTCTCACTTTTGACAATGCAGGCACAACGGGATGTACAGATAGCTATTAAAATGAGAAACATTCTGAGGGAAAAGAAATGTTTTTGGTTTATTGTGAATTTTTTTCCCTACTCTAACTTCACTTGCACAATGACAACCCTCTGCCAAAAGAGAAGCACACAGTTGACACTAAAATAAATTCTTAAAAATTTATTTTGATAATACAGACTGAATTCTCAGCTGAGTTAAATAAACACAGTGCATCTTCTTCAGACACCCTACTTCTCTTTAGGAATATTTATATATGGAATAGCAAATATTCCATATATATGTACTTTTTAACCTAAGAAAGCATCCAATTTCCCTGAAGTGTCAATATAGACTCATATAATCTGTGGTCAAATTCTCTCCTACTGCTTATGAACTGCATTATAATTATTATTAATTTATTTTTATTATTATTTAAATTATGCAGTTGCAAGCACCAAGTTGCAGAGTTTTACCCAGTTGTAGAGTTTCATTTCAGTCCTGCAATTGTCATTATTGTGTAAGTGAAACAAGAATGTTCATTCCTTTGAAAAATAAACCTCAGTTTAAATCGTAAAAATAGAACAATTCTGTTTTTAATAAGACAATTTAAGCATCTGAGAGAATAGGAGATATCCTTCAAATTTGGGAAATAAAGTCATAAAGAATTACCATTATGATCTTCAGTTCATTCTTATGCTTATTCTATTACAGGCCTTTTAGTACTCTTGTCCTTAACACTTTCATATGAAAAACAAGAAGAAGGAGCTTGTATTTTAATGTCTTGGCAATATGTTTGTCACAGTGTGAAAGAAAGATCTAAGTGAATGGTTTCCTTTGATATCTGTCTCTTACAATATTGTACCACATCTAGCAGTGTGAAAAATAAAATAAATAAGAAGCTCTGTGTTACAAAAAAAAAAAAAAAAAAAAGAAGAAAAAGGAAGGCTTGTGGTACAGAAGAAAAAGTAACCGCCTTAGACAGTATTGTGGGAAATCTATTTTTTAATATTCAAATTCAAATTAATTTATTTCCATACAAAAAATAAACCTGTCTGGTGAGAAAACTTTTTTTTTTTTTTGGGGGGGGGGGGGAGTGGACACTAGGATAGTATTAGGACAACTAAAACTGAAATCAGTATGTCAATAACCAAAATGAACACCATTGAGGAAATTTACCATAGTGCAGCACTTCGGTATGACTATGTCCAGAGTGCCTGGTTTTAATCTCCTGAGACAAGAAGCAAACCTACTATTTAGAAATAATTTTGCTCTAAAGTTGCAGGCATTCCAAGATCATGCAGAAGTTCTTTCTCCTTTTTTTTTTTTCCTCAAACAACTATACTCACATTATTAAAAAAAAAAAAAAACACCACCAAGCTCACAACTCTTCCTTAGCCATGCATCTGTTGCATTAGAATGGTTTTAATTGCATTTTAAGAAAACAGGTCTCCAAATCATTGGCAAAGCAACATACAATGGCATTTTTCCACACAAGTAAAACTCCTGTTAAGGTAAATTTAATCAGAATATAAACATTGCTCTGACACTTACACAACTTTTTAATGTTTGGGGCTGTTCAGCCTGGAGAAGAAAAGGCTGCATGGAGACCACATAGCAGCCTTCCAGTATCTGAAGGGGGCCTACAAGGATGCTGGAAAGCGACTCTTCATCAGGGACTGTAGTGATAGGACAAGGGGTAATGGGTTAAAACTTAAACAGAGGAAGTTTACATTGGATATAAGGAGGAAATTCTTTCCTGTTAGGGTGGTGAGGCACTGGAATGGGTTGCCCAGGGAAGTCGTGAATGCTCCATCCCTGGCAGTGTTCAAGGCCGGGTTGAACAGAGCCTTAGGGGACATCATTTAGTGTGAGGTGTCCTTGCCCCTTGCAGGGGGGTTGGAACTAGATGATCTTAAGGTCCTTTCCAACCCTAACTATTCTATGATTCTATGATTCTATGTTGGAGTTTAGGATTAATTATTTTGAACCAAATCACTTAGAAGTACAACTGTTTAGGAGTCAGGAATTACTCCACAGTTAAGGTTGCGTCCACACTTCTATTATTCTCATACCTTATAACCTACTTCATTCTTTTTCTTAAAGAATTCATCTGAAGAGCAGTTAGATAATTTCCTCACCTCATTCATGTCCATAATATCAATCCTGTCAAACAATTAACCCTCAAATTAGAACTTGGTAATGGAACTTTTGTCAGAATTGCCATATGGACCAGCCATGGTTCTGCCCAGCTATTGACCTCTTGAAGAGTACTATGGAAGAGCCTACTTGAAGATATTATAGAATTAGAAAAGAGAATAAAATGAAACTGGTAATTGCCAATTACCCTTCCTTCATGAAATCTTTTTATAAAATTAAGTCAAATCACATCAAAGAACTTGAACTGTTGACACAAAACCATGGAGCATTCAAAAAAATGAAAAAAGTACCTTTTGTCCTGAAAAAATGATAGTCTGCTGCCAGTGTCACTCATAACAATGAGATTATATTAAATATGACAATAAAAAAAGAGGAGACAGGCCGAAAAATTCAGAGACACAAAAAAAGAAAATCTGAATCTATGTAAGAATCCAGTTAAGTGTATTGATATTAAAAAAAAAAAACAAACAAAAAAAGGAAAAAAAAACCAAGCAAAAAAACAAACAACAAAAACACCCCCCAAAAAAACACCCAAAGAAAATCTTTTCACCACTGTAAACTATTAATCAGGAATTAAGTATAGTCAGACAGACTCCACTATGGACAGGACAGTGAAACATATTCTTCTACTCCAATGGGCCACTGGGAATAGTTCAAAGAAAAAGCTACTTCTCCATGGAAAACATGCTTATTAGGGCAGAACCTAAAGACAGCATTCTTGTTAATACAGAAAATGCATCAGGTAAATTATGAATGCATATGAATCCACAAAAACCGAAATGTTGGTAAGTGATGTGAAACAGTTGTCTTCTGTCTAGCTTTGTTGCCTTCGTCATAGCAACAAACATTCAAATCACTTTCAGTTGAAGACCTAAAGAAATAAATTATAAGCATGACTTGTTTAAGTTTCTTTCTTAATAATTATTTTTACCACTGAGTTCATCCTTCTCCATCATCCACTGAAATTTTGAGATACTGAATATTGTTCTTAGCCTAGCTCATGAAGTCATGATCTGACAAACATTTGGAAGTAGGACACAGACAAATGAAAATCATGTCAGCTTTTCATAAACCTGTGATTTAATAATATAGAAGTTTTTATTTTGAGAGTTAAACCCTGTGCAAACCTGTGTAATAAAGATGTATAACATTTTATTTAAAAGTTTTTTAAAATTTTGTAGCGAAAAGTATTTTTGAACTAATACATGAACTAGAGTACTGTGAAATATGTAATTTTGATTATCTGAAACACTTGGTTATTACTTTGGGTGGAAAAAAAAAAATGGAAAAAATCTGTCAAAACCAAGAAGTCTATTTTTAATGGATAAGCATCCTGGAAAAGAAACTAACGAGCCAACCCATCACATCCTTGGCAGGCCTTATTCAGAATACTTTCATATATATAATGAAAACACACTATCACTTGGCTAAAGTGGCAGTATCATCTCTGATACAGAAAAAAAACAAAACCAAACAACCAAATGGAAGGTGAAAGTAGAAATATTACTTTTAGTAATCACAATGTAACAAGCAGCAGTTTCCATTATGAAGAGTGAGAGGAAGATGGGCAATGAACAGTAGGTAACTCTTAATGACCTACCTTTGACTATTGTACTATTACAGCTATTTTTTTCCAAGCCATTCTTCACACGAGCACAAAATTCTCTGGCGCAGGTCTGATTTTTCCTGTATCTGAAAGTGTTTATTTAATACAGGAGTTCAAAACAGATGGGATTACAATTCAACCTTCCAATTCTCTACAATACAGTACTGTGTGGCAGTGTAGAAGTCAACCTGAAAACCAGACTGAAGCATAGGGACATACCAGTGAAATGACTTAGATGCAGTGACCAAACAAGTTAGTAGGTCACCTGGGAAACAATTCAAAAGTGCATGTAAGGAAATTTTCCTCCATCTTCTTTTTCCCTCTCCAAGAGTTCGTGAAGAGCTTCTAAATGTCAGGAAAATATATAATTAATTCGAATTAGGGAAATAAAGCATATATTCATATTTAAGTTTAGATAAAGGAACCTATTCACATGATAATCATGAAGTTTTAGTGTTAAAAGGTATGATCGCCTAATCTATTATTTTATTTTTTATGAAAAACAATTAACAAAAGAATTTAACACCAAAGACTATTAAGCAAACCTGAGATTCAAGCTAGAAACTTGATTTGATCAGCCACAGCAGGGCAGAAATGAAATATCAGTTCCTCCAAATAACTTCCAGCATTGTTTTATCAGCTGATGTAATTATCAGGCATCAGCTGTTCCTTATGACATAGAGGATACACGGGACAAAACAGAAACCAAGTCACTGCCTGCCTGCTCCAGCAAGTCTTCAAATTTTCTGCATATTTTTTTTATTCCTGAAATTCTCACAACTTTCCTGAATAGTGAGCTACAGAACAGGGGCAAAGCAATGCCAGTGATCTCATTAAATCCTCCTTTACCCAAGTCATGACTTATCAGCACAATATCTAAATCACTTTAATTCTCCCTACTGAGAGTCTGATAATAGAAAACTGTGCTCATCTGCAAATTTCCTATACAGATGCAGACACAGTGCTATTGATCAGGTGATCTCTGAGAAATTGTGCTATTTCCACCTCTTATCCATGACCCTTTCAAGCATCTACAGTTCTGCAGAGCTGTGCTAGCATAAAATGTGTCAAATTATATTTTAGAATTGTAACAGCTTTCAGTTTTTCTTATGTGATCTATAGCATAATTTTAAAATGAGAATATATGCATGTAAAAATACACACTCAAACCTTTGCATATATATATATATATATAAGTATATACACATTACCAAACAACATCCAGATTACTTTCCTGAGAACAATGAATTTGCCTCAGAATGTTTGCACCTGAGAGATACCAATCATTTGAAACCTCGAAGTATTTAAGAGTATTTCAGGAACTGATCTGAGGAAAATAGATAAGTTGTTCCTAGACAATAACCAACCACTTAGATTCATTATCCACTCAATACTAATGGCTAAAGCAAGATGTGCAACTGAGCTGGCCAGTGGTGCCTTGGAAAGCTGTTCGAAAGTGAAAAAGGAAGAATAAAAAGAACTAATCTCAAAAAACAAGCCAACATTTTTAGGAAATGATGTAGCTGTGTCTTACTTTATTCAAATACAGAGTAGGATAAATAGTTTCAACTAAGTCTAAGTAGGTATCAAAATCTACCTCTGCATCCCTGTGTCCCTGATGTAAACATCATTCAAAGATTTTCATTGATCATTTGCAACCTCAAAGGAGCTGAGGGGGCAAAACATTCTTACCTGTCAGTCTTACAACCTGCCCAAAAAATATTAGTGCCCATCAGCATAATTCACAGAATCACAGAATCACAGAATCCCAAGGGTTGGAAGGGACCTAAAAAGATCATCTAGTCCAACCCCCCTGCAAGAGCAGGGTAACCTACAGTACATCACACAGGAACTTGTCCAGGCGGGCCTTGAATATCTCCAGTGTAGGAGACTCCACAACCCCCCTGGGCAGCCTGTTCCAGTGCTCTGTCACTCTTACAGTAAAGAAGTTCTTCCTGATGTTAACGTGGAACTTCCTATGCTCCAGTTTACACCCATTGCCCCTTGTCCTATCACTGGATATCACTGAAAAAAACCTAGCTCCATCATCCTGACACCTACCCTTCACATATTTGTAAACATTGATGAGGTCACCCCTCAGTCTCCTCTTTTGCAAGCTAAAGAGACCCAGCTCCCTCAGCCTCTCCTCATAAGGGAGATGTTCCACTCCCTTAATCATCTTTGTGGCTCTGCGCTGGACTCCTTCAAGCAATTCCCTGTCCTTCTTGAACAGAGGGGCCCAGAACTGGACGCAATATTCCAGATTCTGGGATCAAAAACTGCTAATGCACAACTGCTTGGTGCTGAACAAATTTTTTTTTTTCTTTTTTTTTTCAGCTTGATTTTTTTTGTGTGCCAGTGGAGGAGTTTATGTTGAACAAGCCAAATTACTCATTTAGCTGTTATTTATGCAATAAGATTTGAATGACCCACACAAAACAGCCTAACTTACAAGGTTTTGATATTATCATATATTTAACTTACCAAGTAGTAATAATATCTATTGAAATTTTAATGAGAAATTAAATAAGTTATTGAACACTACTGGATGACAGGGAAAGAGTCATGAGTGAGTGTCATGGTTTAAACCCAGCCACACAGCTCGTCCACTCACTCCCCCCCTTCTTTTCCTCCCTCTACTCCCGGAGGGACAGAGAGGAGAATTAAAAAGAATGCAACTCCCACGGGTTGAGATATGAACAGTCCAGTAACTCAGGTATAACACAAATCACTACTGCTATGAAACAAGGGGACAGAAAATCACAAAATGGAATATATAAACCTTTAGAATCAGTTTTAAGTAATGTTAAGTTTGATGGCTTTGTAACAGTAGCGATGGAAAATGGAATATATAAATAATAATTCGGAGTTTTCTCCAAATCAGCTACCACCAATAATAATAATGACAAAGGAAATAACAAGGGAAGAGAATACAACACGCCAACACCAACCAACAGATAACTCGCCCCCGCACCACCACCAACCGAGCACTGACCGATAACTTGTCCAACCCTGCAGTCCCCAGCCCTTCCGGGTAACTCTCCATTACATCCTGGGCATGACGTGCTGTGATATGGAATACCTCTTTGGCTAGTTCGGGTCGGGCGTCCCTTCTCTGCTTCCTCCCAGCCTCCCCTCCTCCCTGGCAGAGCATGAGGCTCAGAAAGTCCTTGGTCAGACTAAAACATTTGAGCGGTAACTAAAAACATCGGTGTTATCAGTGCTGTTCCCAGGCCAAAAGTCAAAACACAGCACTGCACCAGCTACCAAGAAGGAGAAAAATGACTGCTACTGCTGAACCCAGGACAGTATCCACCCCTTATTCCATACCATTCACGTCATGCTCAGATCCCACATTTTCAATATACCATCACTCTTACCTCAGTGCACTCTTATCTTAGTGCATGGACCAGTCCCTATAAAGCTGCTGAGTCCATCCTGTCCATGATGTCAGGTTCCATCCCTTGTAACAGTCTCTCAGAGCAGGAGAGGCTGTGTGCAGTGCTCACACCCGTGAATAACCTGGGCAATAGTGTCCATTGCTAAGTCCAGCCCTCGATCATGAGTCCATCGCTATGTTGCATCTCTGCCCTGATGGCCTGAAGTGTCATGGGCCCACCAGGCTCAAAATAATTCACTGTCCCCTTCAGCAGTTTATGCAGCTTGTTGCTGGGGACTCCATACAGCTGCCTTCCATCTCCGATGCTTCCAAAGCACTGGAGGGGCCCAGTGGACTAGATACTCGCTGATACTGTCCCACACACCCTGCCACTCATGACTATCCAGCCTTGGGGAAAATCTCCTGCTCCGTCATCTAACTCTAGACAAGACCCAAACCCGACTCTGCTTGACTTCCGAGATCAGACAAAATGGTCGTGGGTAAAACGCACTCTGTGTGTGTGCAACACGCTGATCCCCATCACAATCAGCAGGCAGGTCCCAGGGGTACCCAGAGGCCATTCGAACCCTTCAGAACTCTCCAATGACGCTGCTGTACTTGTCCCTGGGGCTGGTGCAGCTGCTGTGCCTGCCGGCTCTCCCGCCACCAGCTTCTCTTTCCCTGGGTGCAGCTCTTCCTGCTCTGCCGTGCTGGGAAATGCTGCGTGGACTCCTGCGTCTTCCTGGGGCTCGGCGGGCGGCTGCCGGGGGACGCTCTCGGCCGCCGCGGGGCCGGGCTCGGCCGCGGGGCTCGGCTCCTCGGCCGCCTCCTCCCGCTGCTCGGCAGCCGCCTTCCTCCCGGCCTCCGGCCTCCGGCCCCGCTCCCGCCGCCGCCTGGTCCCCGGGGCCGCTCTCCCGGGCCGCTTCGGCCGCCGCCGGCTCCCGGGGCCGCTCCCGCTCGGCTCCCCGCAGCCTCACAAAGACGGAGGTGAAGACAAGGGCCAGGGCGGTGAAGAGCAGCGGGACGGCCGGGTACAAGTCCACGGCCACGTCCATCCCACCCTGCTGCCAGAGCCCACCCGTATTACAAGCCATTGCCATAAGGTACAGTGAAACAAAAACCTTAGCCCAAGCCCCACACTTGATAAACGCTAACACAGCAAATAGCGCTCTAAGTAATGTACAGCATTCTGAAACTGTGAGATCAAGAGAAACAACTTTGAGAGCCAATAAATCAGCATTGTGGCGAGTGACTATTAATCCGGTCAGATCTGTTGTTATCTCAACCCTTCGTGCCCCACGTTGAGTGCCAAAAAGAACTGTTATGGTTTAAACCCAGCCACACAGCTCGTCCACTCACTCCCCCCCTTCTTTCCCTCCCTCTACTCCTGGAGGGACAGAGAGGAGAAGCAAAAAGAATGCAACTCCCATGGGTTGAGATATGAACAGTCCAGTAACTCCGGTATAACACAAATCACTACTGCTACCACCAATAATAATAATGACAAAGGAAATTACAAGGGAAGAGAATACAACGCCTCAACACCAGCCAACAGATAACTCGCCCCCGCACCACCACCAACCGAGCACCGACCGATAGCTTGTTCAACCCTGCAGTCCCCAGCCCTTCCGGGTAACTCTCCGTTACATCCTGGGCATGACGTGCTGTGATATGGAATACCTCTTTGGCTAGTTTGGGTCAGGCGTCCCTTCTCTGCTTCCTCCCAGCTTCCCCTCCTCCCTGGCAGAGCACGAGACTCAGAAAGTCCTTGGTCAGACTAAAACATTTGAGCGGTAACTAAAAACATCGGTGTTATCAGTGCTGTTCCCAGGCCAAAAGTCAAAACACAGCACTGCACTAGCTACTAAGAAGGAGAAAAATGACTGCTACTGCTGAACCCAGGACAGTGACTGTATATAGCATGTTCTTTTATTTGCTTAAACTCTGAATTTTAATATATTTTTCAAATCTTACCTATAAGTTATATATTTTAAGTATCTATAGATCTGAAAAGGTAGAAATGAATCCCAAAGAAGCTATCATTCATGGAATTCATCATACGCATAAATAAGCTTTGTTGAAGCACTCCAGTCAGAACCAACATGCTCACTGTGCTGTAAAGAGCTAGGCTTACTTTAAATGCACTGCTAAGTAAAGCAGTGCACAGATGAAGAAAACTGTCCTAGTACACAGACAAAAGTAAAGAAGAAATTTAAAAGGGCTATAATCCATCATTCTTTCAGCTACTAGCATTTGGTATAAATAAAATAAAAATAATAAAAAAAAATCTTTCTAGTTTAACAATAATTATGTTCCAAATAATAGCTCAAACAGTTTTACAATGGATACAACCTCAAACCTGTTAAAGGCACAGTTATTATAACTATGTAGAAGAGCCTTAGAAGACACATACCTTTTAACTGGAAGCAATAAAAACATTGAAAAAAAAAATTAGACTAATTTTTCATCCCTAATTTTCACTGAAGTCTCTGACATTTACTCTGGTAATAGGAAATACCTAATAGAGATATATGAATCATGATTTCTTGTACATTTGAATATTTTCAAGAATTCAGGAACTACATACCCCTATGTTCTTTAATAATACATTTCAAAATAACACAAAAGTGTAGTACACTTTTACATGTGCTTTCTTAGTAAGAAGATCTTTGACTCTCTCCAAGGGCATATATAGATGTGACTACAGAATGAATAAACACTGTCATTTTCTGGATGTGTTGTGTGACAAACTGTTGAGCATTTCCTCCTAAAGATCAGCCCAGCACAAACATTGAACCTTAGGTAACTTGAAAACTTCTGAATTCAATTCCTCAGATGCCTTAAAATTACACACCATTTTTCACACCACATGAAGGCTATTAATATGCACCCCCTTCGACTAGAGCAGCACTTTCCTTCGCATTATCATTTTAAGTTATACTTTTCAAACTGAGATGTTCACTTATTTTCTAGATTGCTCCCACTTTGTTTGAAGACGGGAGAGGCATTTCTTCCCTCCAGCATTCTGTTACATAAAGATGTCTTAACCACAATGCAGAAAAGATCACAACCATCCATATTCTGAAATCAATAAGCTGTTTCATCACTGAATTTCAAGATCTATAACTAATAATTCTTAATTATAGTGGGCAGAAGAATGCTTGCCAGAATTTCAAATTGCAATGAATAAAGCTCTAAAGGTCACAAGATTAATGATGTTTGCCCATGCAGCTCTCTTTTCATCAGAAGCCTAAAAGTCCCAAATAGTTTTCTGATTAACAGAAAGCCAGGAAAAACAGTTGAGGAGGGATAAAATCCCCCAAAGGTGACAAACAAACCACAAGCCTTCAATATGATCAGAGCTGGCTCAGAATGAAATTCAAGAGCTACTGAAACATGAGTTAATAAAAGTAACAGGACTAATGCACTTTGTAATGTACACAGGCTGCAATTGAGACAGAAGAGAATTGACTGAGCTCAAATGCAATACTCTTTGCCTTTGGGAAAAATATAATTTGAAAGATTGAAACAGGAAGAGAGATGAAGAAAGAGGAAAGCAAGAGAGAAAGATATTTTTGCTGAATGACTGACAAGTATGTCCCTCCATCAATAAGAATCAAAACTAACAAAAAAAAAAAACAACAACAAACCAACAACTTTCTAGTTTAGTTTAGTGCCAAAACAGTACATAATGATAGCAACTGAATTATGAATAAAGGCCCTCAACAGCATGAAAGTGGATTTTCTTGTCTTTTCAAAAAGCCCTCGAGAGAGAGAGCACACAATCTTCTGTAATATTGTCCCAAATGGCTATGTGACTTGTGAAATCTTAACGTGCATAGCCTGACCAGACATACGATACTTCTGGAAAAAAGCAGTCAAAAGAATGCAGAAAATGAAAGCAGCTACAAGGATACACAAAGACAGGCAACCTGTAAGGACATCAAGCAGCCTAAGAGATGACTTGCCACAGAGACAATGAAAAAGCAAGAAACTTCAAGCTCAAAGCATCTTCTTCAGTGAAGCACCATATTTTTGAATTTTTACTTTAATTAAAAAAGTAAAATAAATCCATATTGCTACCATGATTAAAATCAAGTCATATCAAATTAGCAATCAATCATTACAAGCTCCTTAATGCAGAATAATTTATTCTATTTCAAGAAGAGCTAAAGAGATTTGGTTTACACTAGTCAGGTGAAGTTGAATGTTGTGAGATTATAACTACTCAGACCTCTGAAATGAAGTCTATTGCTAAAGTAAACCTTTAAGTAAAAGCAGGGAAATAGAGAACACATGAGAGAGGAACTGTAAATATCTCAACAAAGCTCCTAGCATAGACTCCTAACGGACCTGGGGCAGAGCTGCCCAAGCCACGGACAAGTGCAGGCACAAAAGGAGCATTCACATTACCTGCTGGGATAAATGCTTACTCCAGCTTGTTGAGTTGGAGAAACACATTTGCAGCTCTTGAAGCACTGTCTGGACCAGACCTAGAGATACTAGGCCCTCTTCAGGGCTCCCCTAGTATGTTACACAGTCTTGAACAAAGGATTTAATTCCCTTATGAATTTCATTCCCTGTTTATGCTGCCTCAAACACACAGACTAAACTCTTCCAAGGCTGCTGTTTTATGCTATGTGATGACACTGCCACATGTGAACAATCTTGGTTTAAAAGTTCACAATTGGAATTAGCAATTTTGAGTACAGGACACATTTGGAGCAGGGTAGAGGGAGACGTGCAACATCTAGAGGACAGCATGTGGAGGAGGTCAGACTCCTTCTGGGTTTAGGCTTCGAGAGATGCAGGAGCAAAGAAGAAAATGATTCACATAAGAAAGAAAAACCCTTAGCAGCAATGGCTTGTCTTTTTGAAGGGTTACATTTCTAGCCCCCAGGGAATTTCAAGTAGCATGCTTAACCTCCACTTTGGGAAAGGAAAATACAAGCCAGCACACAGCCCTTGAAAGATTTCCAGTGTCTGCTTGAAGTGGTTTCCATAATGCAAATCAATAATACTCTTTTCCTGTTCCTTTTGTTTCTAGGCTGTTTCTACTCCCATTAAACCAAACTGTGAATTTGATTATTTTAGCAAATTACAACAGCAATTTTTATGCAGTTTCATTCCGTCTCCAGTGAAGCATACCACGTCCAAGATTAACATAGCCTGATGCAAATAGAACATCACAAAAATTATGTATCTTTTTTCCCTTAGGAAGATTGCTGCCACCAATAGCAGACTTGATCTGCCAATTGTAATTACAACTCTAGGATTTTATTGTCAAATATATTTCCCAGATAAATTGTTCTTGCCTTTTCAGTGTTTTTGACTGATAGGCTGAGCATGGAGTTATCATTTTTAAAAAGCTGTAACGTATGGAGTAATGCAAATTCTCTTGCCTTTTTACAGGCTACACAAAGCCTTTTTATAAATGTATTTTTATTTTTAGTGCTTGTCTGTTATCTGTATGGCCTATTTTACATGAATCTGCAATGCTTTGCAGCAAATCAGATTCAAGTGTGTCATTTGTGAGCTACACACAAAGAGAGCAGTAAGAGTATTAATCTGTTCTTTTCAGCAAGCTAGGTCTCAAGAAGCTCCCACAATCCAGCATTAACAAGCTATTTATTTCATTTACCATGTTAACGACAGAAGAAAAAAATGAAAATGATGATTGCTTGTTTGTTAATGAAAGGGTGCTGTGGTTAGCCACTGGAAAGACTATTAAACATCATAAAATTGCCCTTGAAATTTCACACACTTCGTATCTCATCTGATGTGCCATACTAGTAATGCAAAAGAAATAAAAAGATCAATAAAGTTTTCACCTAACTCCCAGTTAGATAATTTCATGGATTTGGGGAAGAAAATAAACTGGAAAGGATAAATATTTAAATATTAGAATCATAGAATAGTAAGGGTTGGTAAGGACCAATATTAAAATATTAGAATCATAGAATCATAGAATAGTTAGGGTTGGAAAGGACCTTAAGATCATCTAGTTCCAACCCCCCGTGGGCAGGGACACTTCATAGAATCATAGAATAGTTACACTATAACAGTAACACTTCACACTAAACCATGTCACTCAAGGCTCTGTCCAGTCTGGCCCTGGGAAATATATCTGTGGTCTGGCTGATGATGTATGAACATAAGGTGCCCAGCATCCGAAGGGACATAATATTTGTTCCCTATATGTATATCTTCTTTTGTATCTATCTTATTATAAAAATCTGTTTTACTAAGCTATTTGTCTCTGAGGTTAAAAACTTCTTTTGCCAGAACATTACTAGCAGTAGATCACATTTCTGACTACAGAAGACACTATCTTATATACTTATACTATATATATGACTGCTACAGCTGAACCAAGGGCAATTCCTTATTTATTTTTTTTCCATTGGTCATATTAACACTCACAAAAAGAAAATAGTGCAGGTTTACTTAATCAGAAATCCAGAGACAGAGCTAACACAAATTTCTTGTGCAAATCAAAGCAAGCATATATTTGAATACTACATAGCAGAAGGAGGGTTGCATGTTATCCGGAAATGTAACTAAGGAAGTATCATTTTTAACAAGTCTTTATGGCTTATTTTAACCGTTGCACATTGATTGTAAAGCACCACTTAACTGTATGGATTACCATAGCTAGGTATGATTGCTACTGGTCTCAAATGACTTTGTTGGAGTTACATCAGAAAAATCTATTACTTATTATAATGATTATTTTTACCAGTCTGTCTTAATGTTAATTAGTTAAAATAATTGTAGCTTACGACTCTACATTAACAGAAATGTCATATCTGCAATTTAATTTCTAAATCACAAGGTCAGTATAACCTTTCACATTTAGTTTGTGTTGTTAACAATGCACTTTCCATATGCCAAGCAAGCTGCCTAAGTTTTCCCTACTTGTATTTCTGCACAGTTAAAACACTTGAATATAATCAGCCCTCCCTTATTCTGAGCTTCAATGGATCATAATGCTTTAAAGTAGCCATCTGAAGATTTCACCAACCATTTGCATCTGTGCCAGAGCTACAGGCTACAGTCCATTACAAACAAGTAAGATAGTCCCTTCTCCAAAGACCTCAGAACAGGAAATATAATATTAAGATAGAAGTAAAACAAGAACAGCAGTGGATCTGATAAGGAGTGCAGCACCACACACTGCAGCTGTCTGGGGGATTTAAAGCAAACTCGTAATCTACAGTTGAGTATCAATGAAAGATAAAGATCAAGGAAACAGACATCTTTGTTAATGGGACTTTGATACTGTGACAGACCTCATGGTGATAAAGGTAGGAAAGTCACAGGCAGGGTGCATGAGGGACTGAATAGAGAGAGAGTCATCTGGGAGAAATATAAAGTCCAACTCAAAAAAGCAAGTGGAATGAGGTAGTGTAACAGGAAGGGCTGAAGTAACAGAAGTAGGAGGAAAAGCCCAACACCTTCAACAGTCTTTCAAAGATGTCATATTCTATTTTAAATTAAAATTTTCTTCATAGAGTATAAAAGACAAAGGTTGCCAAAGTTCATCAAAACAGAGGGTTGGAGGCTTTTTAACATGTTGATACTAATCCTATTAATTGCTTACCTTAAAACCAGAATTGTGCCAACAGGACAACAGTGAAACTAGGATGTCACTAGAGTGAGGTAAGACTTGGAAAAAGCCAGTACCACTTAACTACTGAATTCTGAAAAAAGAACTTTTTAAAAGTAACTTAAAAAGAACTTTGTCTCACTTCATGTCTCCAGCCCTTCATTTCTTTTATTAATACCTTAACATTAGTCAAAGTAACAAGGAATGCATATTGCTACCTTTTTACAGATGCATATAGGATCGCAATACTTCAGGGAGGAAAGCTTTTCTAATGGGAATATTTAAACTATTTTAAATAGGTTTTTTGTCAACAGTTTGCAGTATATATAAAATAGACACATGTAATTAGCTTTTCTATGCTGCCTTTGTTTCCCAAGTAGTACCATAATAGAGTCTCCTGTCTAAAATCAGAAAAGGAATAATTCCTTCCAGAGAACCATAGAGAAAGCTGAATTTTCCTTCACAGATTTCAGCAAGAATTTGTACATGAAACTTTAGCGGAATAGGAGAAGTATTCTGATGCTGCGCAAAGCACTTGTTTACAAATAAAAATTGAGAGCAGAGAAATATCTGCAAATACTGCAATATCATAATTAAAATATTTTCAGAAAATTCTATCCCAACTATAGCAAAGATAAAAATGTGGACATAGTAGAAAAGAAAAGAAAAAGTCTGATAAGTACACAGCAGATATTAAAGCAATAATTCATAGTAAATCTAATAGCTAGTCTTAGGAAAGTGGGAAAATAAACCTGCAGGAAATAGAAAATTATGCATGAAATAATATTACATAACCCTCCTACGGCATCTGATTTTTCTGCTTGGATTGTATGGCATCCTGTAGTAGATACTGTGGGCCCTTGGGTAATTTGCACTGGACCTAACTATGCCTCATCCACTACCATAAGGGTGTAAGCTTTACCTCTAGTCTATTTGTTTTTCCCTACTATGTAGTAAGGAAACATTAAAACTTAGTGTGATGTTGCAATACTGTTGCAAAATGCCACTGACCTGTTTTTTTTTTATAGAAATCAGGCTACCTTCCAGCTTCATTGTCACTGTTTCTAATGTGTATGAATCCAAATACTATATCACATTTCATCTAGCTGATGTTACCTACAGTGCACCTCCTTTGCAGAATAAGGGCAGCATGCAGGATTCAGACTTGAGGACCAAGCATTCATTAATTTTTTATTTCTATATATAGTTATAGATATGTATATATCCAAACTCTCCAATCAATCCTCACAAAATAAAAGTAAAAATATAAAAAAAAAAAAAAAACAACCCCCCTCCCCCCCAAAAAAAAAACCACAACAAAACACAATAACCAAACAGCAAAACAGTTAAAACCAAGACAACCACTGGATGAAATAAAAGTAAAGGACTGTCTTCTACAGTTTTCCATAGTCATAGATTCTTCCTTCAAGTATTAATATCTTTGGTCCTCCTACATATACACATTTTCAAAATCTGCAGAATGATTTTTAAAATGTCTGTTAACCAAATAAAAGTAATTTCAAGGTGATTCAATAGTTGGTCAGTTCATTATAGCAGAATAAGATTTTTAGTAGTCTGTACCAGCAACTGTCTGTCTACCATCTATCTGATTTCTTAACCAAGCATTTGTGAACAAATCAGTATATAAAATCCTCTCTGATATCTGCTGACCAGTCGCAGTTAATTTTTACATCCAGGTAGTACCGTTACCTTTGTCAAAGGTTAAAGCATACAGTAGCTTGTATTATTCACTTGCTGCATTTTGCCCTCTCTAGTTAACAAATGCGTCACAGAGCACAATTCTGCTCAGGCAGTCTTTGTACAAATAGCAACTCCAGATTTAGAAACATGGTTATTAGCAATTTTGCCCAACTTCCTCCTTGGCTATAGTTAGGTGAAATGAATGAATTCTGCCTTGTTCAAATTAGTTCTTTAAGTTAAAGACTTGGGGGAGAAGCTAAGGTTAAGAGCAACACATATATCACTTTGTTATACACAGAACAAGCACCTTTCCTATAGCAGTCTTTGACACTTTCAGCAAGATTCACCACGTTCTACATTAAACAAAACAATGGATTTTAGTTCAAATCCTTCTAGTTTCCTGGTGCTAATTAGGGTTTTAAGCAACCTTTTAGAAGCACAAATGAATAAAATCTATAACAACGTGTCCTGGAGGCACAAACAGATTTTGTTTCTTTCCTGCTGGTAATCTCTCTCTCTGTCCTATATATCCTGTAGGATAACTCACTTCGTTCTGATGGCTACTTCACCTCAAAGGTTTAACCCTTACTGGGGTGCCACAAGGCTAGACATATACTTACAGCACCACAAATCATTGTCTTTCAGCAATGTATTTCTTCCTTGTGCCTCAGTGTTGCAGGAAACAGTCATTCAGCAGTGTCTAAACACACACACGAGCAAACAAAACCAAACAAAACCAAGCTATACCTAATAAAAGTGTCATACAAAACAACACCATTGCATATTCACCTGAGAAACCACATTTTCTAGTAACTTTTTCATCTTTGCTCACTCTCACACAGCATTTAAGTGTAATTAGGATGACATGACCTGATTTATTGGCACGTTCCTCCAGCAATCAGTTACAAAGTCATAGAATCATAGAATAGTTTGGGTTGTAACGGATCTTAAAAATCATCTAGTTCCAAACCCCTGGCCAGGAGCAGCGGCACCATCCACTAGACCAGGTTGCTCAAAGCACCATTCAAACTGGGCTTGAACACTTCCAGAGATGGGTCAGCCATGACCTCTGGGCAACCTGTGCCAGTGCCTCACCACTCTCATAGTGAAGAAATTCTTCCTCATATCTAATCTGAATCTACCCTCCTTCAGTTAAAGCCATTCCTCCTTGTCCTGTCCCTACATGCCCTTGTAAATTGTCCTTCTCCAGTTTTCTTGTAGGTTCCCTTTAGGCACTGGAACTCTGTTATAAGGTCTTCCCAGAGCTTTCCCTTATCCAGGCTGAACAAGCTCAGTTCTTTGCCTGTCTTCAGGGGAGAGGTGCTTCAGCTTTCTGATCATCTTCATGGCCCTCCTTTGGGCTGTCTCTGACAGTTTCATGTCCTTCTTATGTTGGGGGACCCAGAGCTGGACACAGTGTTCCCAGAGGGGTCTCATGAGAACAGAGTAGAGGGGGAGAATCATCTCCCTCAACCTACTGCTCATCACTCTTCTTTTGATGCAGCCCAGGATACGGTTGGCATTCTGGGCTGGAAGCACACATTTCTGGCACAAAAAAAAAAAATAATAAAAATGACACAGTATCATTTTATCAGATGGCAAAACAGAGGAATATGAGACCTCAGTTTGATATTCTGTGTAAGAAAAGGGTATATTTACTCAGCACTTGGCAATTTCTTGGAAACTTATTTTCTGTAGGAAAGATACCCTTTCACATTTCCAAGCAAAATGTGCAGCCATTCAAGTTTTCAAAAGAAGCTCAGAATGCTGAAACATATCATTACTCATTTAGGCAAATTCTGAAAGTGCATCTAGATTGCAACTGACCCAGCTTGCAAGAACAAAGGCTTCCCCTGGAGCCCAATCATGCAGTGAACTCCCTTTGTGGCTTTATATACATGGAGGAATTTGTTGATACAGATTTAAGATGTTTGCCTGCCTCATTGACATCCACCTTGTGTTTCAAACAGAAAATTCCTGTGACTAGCAAAACCAAGACAGATTTTCTGGGTATAACTATTTAAAGTTTAAAATCAGGAAGGAAAGAAACACCGATAACCAGATTGCTTGCAGGCAGATTCTAAAAATAAATTAATAACTCCCCTCCCCAACCAAAAGAACAAACAGACAAAAAAAAAAAAAAAACCAAACCCAAAACAAACAAAAAGACCTCTTACGATGTTTTCTGTCTTATTCCTCTCAGGCTGACATCTTCCCAGGAAGGCAGAGGCACCATAAATTCAAAATTTTAGATGCAGCACTCTGACCACTTTAAGGAGTTGTGCTCCCTTGTTAATGCAAGAGGGCACATCAAGTGTGCTAACTTGCTAACTTCAGGTCTTTTGGATAGCAGGCACAGAGTTGTAATCTCCTCATGCAGATAATAACCCTCAGTGGGTGAAAGCTTTAACCCATTTAGCCAAAAGTACAACTCAGAAAGTTTCTCCACCTGAGTAAAATATGAATTACAGATGTACAGATATTATGAATATGTACAAAACGTTTGTAAGAAAAAAAAAATACTTATCAGACATAAAGTGTGTCTTTCAGTTAACCATAAGAGTACAATATAGTTTTAGATATAAAAAATATTCCTTGCTTCCCACTAGGAATTCCAGTGCAGTTTTACCTTCTTGAAAAAGAACAAACAAACAAACAAACAAACAAAAAAAAAAAAACAAAACAACAAACAAAACAAAACACCCCCCTGAAAAAAAAAAAAAAAAACAGACCAAAAAAACCCCCAATAAACAAACCAAAAAAGACCCACCCCAAACCCATCATTTTCATAATCCCCTGCTTAGACATTTTGCTTAATCTGTTCACTTCTGCTGGAGATGAAAAGGCAGTTCTTTTTCTCCTTGGTACTCATATTCTCCCAGTAAGTGAGAGAATACATGAGATTCATTGCCTGCAGCTGGGAGAGACTGGACACCATAGCCAACAAGATCCTCATAGTCCAGTGGCAAGTCCAGTCTTCTTGCCACTGAACATATCATTAGCTCAATTGCAAGGAAAGTTTACAATGAATATTGGTAAATTTGTTACTCACTACACAAAAAAAAAAAAACAAACCATACCAAACCAAACAATAAAAACAACTCTACTGTATTTCACAAGCACAAAGATTTTTGCCAAGAAATCCAAGAGTAACAACATTATTTAGAATCATAGAATAGTTAGGGTTGGAAAGGACCTCAAGATCATCTAGTTCCAACCCCCCTGCCATGGGCAGGGACACCTCACACTAAACCATCCCACACAAGGCTTCATCCAACCTGGCCTTGAACACTGCCAGGGATGGAGCACTCACAACCTCCCTGGGCAACCCATTCCAGTGTCTCACCACCCTAACAGGAAAGAATTTCCTCCTTATATCCAATCTAAACTTCCCCTGTTTAAGTTTTAACCCATTACCCCTTGTCCTGTCACTACAGTCCCTGACAAAGAGTCCCTCCCCAGCATCCTTAGAGGCCCCCTTCAGGTACTGGAAGGCTTCTATGAGGTCTCCAGGCAGCCTTCTCTTCTCCAGGCTGAACAGCCCCAACTTCCTCAGCCTGTCTTCATACGGGAGGTGCTCCAGTCCCCTGATCATCCTTGTGGCCCTCCTCTGGACTTGTTCCAACAGTTCCATGTCCTTTTTATGTTGAGGACACCAGAACAGCACACAATAGTCCAGGTGAGGTCTTACGGGATCAGAGTAGAGGGGCAGGATCACCTCCTTCGACCTGCTGGTCACACTCCTTTTGATGCAGCCCAGGATATGGTTGGCTTTCTGGGCTGCGAGCGCACACTGCCGGCTCATGTTCATTTTCTCATCGACCAGCACCCCCAAGTCCTTCTCTGCAGGGCCGCTCTGAATCTCTTCTTTGCCCAATCTGTAGCTGTGCCTGGGATTGCTCTGACCCAGGTGTAGGACCTTGCACTTGTTGTGGTTGAACTTCACGAGTTTGGCATCAGCCCACCTCACAAGCGTGTCAAGGTCCCTCTGGATGGCATCCCTTCCCTCCAGCGTATCAACCGGACCACACAGCTTGGTGTCATCAGCAAACTTGCTGAGGGCGCACTCAATCCCACTGTCCATGTCAGTGATGAAGATGTTAAACAAGACCTATCCCAACACCGATCCCTGAGGGACACCACTTGTTACTGGTCTCCAGCCAGACATCGAGCCATTAACCACAACACTTTGTGTGCGGCCATCCAGCCAGTTCCTTATCCACCAAGTGGTCCATCGGTCAAATTGATATCTCTCCAATTTAGAGAGAAGGATGTGGTGTGGGACAGTTTCAAACGCTTTGCACCAGTCCAGGTAGATGACGTCAACTGCTTTACCCTTATCCATCAATTCTGTAGCCCCATCATAGAAGGCCACCAAATTGGTCAGGCAGGATTTCCCCTTAGTGAAGCCATGCTGGCTGTCACCAAGCACCTGTTGTTTTTCATGTGCCTTAGCATGCCTTCCAGGAGAATGTGCTCCAAGATTTTACCAGGCACAGAGGTGGAACTGACTGGTCTGTAATTCCCCGGGTCTTCCATTTTCCCCTTCTTGAAAATGGGGGTTATATTTCCCTTTTTCCAGTCGTCGGGAACTTCACCTGACTGCCATGATTTTTCAAATACGATGGCCAGTGGCTTAGCAACTTCATTCGCCAGCTCCTTCAGGACACGCGGATGGATTTCATCAGGTCCCATGGACGTGTGCGTGTTCAGATTTTTAAGATGGTCTCAAACCAGATCCTCTCCTACAGTGGGCCCAAGGTCTTCATTTTCACAGTCCCTGCATCTACCTTCTAAGAACTGGGTGGTGCAGTCAGAGCCTTTGCCAGTGAAGACCGAGGCAAAGAAGTCATTCAGAACCTCAGCCTTTTCCAAATCCTGTGTAGCCAGTTCTCCCGAAAGCTTCCTCAGGGGGCCTATGTTGTCCCTACTCTGTTTTTTTGTTTGCTGTGTACCTGTAGAATCCCTTCCTGTTATCCTTAACATCCCTGGCTAGGTTTAATTCTAACTGGGCCTTAGCCTTCCTAACCTGGTCCCTAGCTTCCTGGACTCTACCCAGGCCGCCTGTCCTTGCTTCCATTTTTTTATATATTTCACTTAACTCTCTTCAACATCATATCTTAATAACATATATATATCTTGACAAGGTTTCCAAAGGATAGAGAGCTGAGGGGCTGCTTAGTTTCAGGTCTGCTTTACCCTAAAACGGTCTGAAGGCAGATTAGTATGCCAAGGCATTATCTTAAAAAATTACTGAACAAGAAAACTATTAAGTTCATAAAGTTCATTGTTTACCATTCCCTTGCCTACTGTAACCACTTCAGGCTTAGAAATGAATATGGTAACAAAATTTCACTCTTCATAAGCAGCTTTCCTTAAAAATTAGGATTACACTTAAAATAAATTAGGATTTATTTAAAATAAAGTCTGCCAAAATAGCTACAAAAAACACAGAAAACCTCAAAATAAGCATTCTCAGGAGAGCAGGAGAGCAATGAGCTCTCCGAGTTGAAATTTAAATCTGACACAAGTCAGAAATAAAGCAATTTAATTATGCCTGATTATCAAAGGTCTGTTATTGCAGGCTATCATGTAAAACATGTCTAATCTTGGCTGTGATCAGGCCTGGTGTTGAATCCAGAAAGACAGAACTCTAGAATACTCTGGGCTTTTTTTCCTGTTACAAGTCTCACATTTACAACTTCTCAAAATGCCCTAAATTCACCTTAGAAAAAGCACCATCTGGCTATTACTGGCTGCAAGTTACCAGCTGTGAAATATTACTATATTAACAATGTCATACAAAACAACAGCTGACCTTTTGTGCAATTGAAAAGCAGTGTATAAACCTAGCAAGATTATTATCCAGTCTTCAAGTTAGAAACAAAAAGCTTACACTGATTTTGCCTTTTCTCAAATGGGTGTATTTTCTTCAGTACTTTATGGATGAAATGCCAAAAGATTTATCTTTAAAAGCTTCATCCACTCCCCCTCCCCCCTTCTATTTTAAAGTAAGGTCTAAAACAATGAATATACCGTTTGCCATTTCCTTGCACAGGAAGAGATTTCACCATAAACAGAACAGCGTTAGTTATTTTCTGAGGAGGTTTAACTCCCATATTTTCTCATTATCACCAAAATTCAGTTGGGGATTTGCCTTTAGAAGATTTGAAGATAAGTAGTGTATTGTAATTTAGGGTATTTTTCCAATACTTTTTCTCTACATCATTTTTCTTTCTAGAGATCTTTACTTCAACAAGAATTGTAAATGCTCTTGGTTTTGTTTGTTTTTTTTTTTTTTTGTAGGTTTGTTTGTTTGTTGGGTTTTTTTTATGAAGCTAATATTCATATGAGGAGAAAGTAGTTATGGGGAAGAACAAGGCTTGAACTGATAATATTGAGGATTTGGGGTGGGAAGATGGTTTTTTTTTTGTTTTCTCCATTCCTCTGTTGAGTATTTCACACATGTATAGATAAAAGATTGAGGGCAAGTGTTGTAAATACTAATACGATTTCCCATGGCTGGAAGAACTGGTATACGTGAAAGCTTGCTTTCTTCTGGTTATATTAGCTGGTCCAGGAGAAGCCAAAAATCTTTCCTTTCTAACTTTGTTACAGTATATCCCTTAAACCTTGAGTAATACAACAAAATATTAATGACAAATGCAGGGGAAAAAAAGAAAAGTCATACTTATGCAACAGTTTAGTGGAATAGGAGATAGGGAAATGCAAAGATTTGTCAAGATAGAGAGAATATGAATAGTTGTTTAGGATGTTTTGACAAAACTTTTATCAGACTGTTTTGCAACTATGAGATTACTTCTCCCAAATATTGTTACACATTGGTAGAGAAAAATAGAAAAATAGAAGCTCATCTGCTGCTTTTTTCCTCAGTTTTATAAGGCTCTTTAAGACTTCCTTACCATTAGCATGCTTTTGGTCTTACTTTAGAGGTTCCTGTCTACCATCTGCAAACTTGGAAGGTTCACTGCTCATACTCTTTTCTAGGTCACTACTGAAGTGAAATAAAACCAGACCCATCATCAATCCTGCAGGACTGCACTGCTTTCCCATCCCTCCTCCCTTAGTCCAAAATTATGATTGCTAAACCCTACCATTCTCCTTTAACAAACTTTCAGTACAAGAAAAGCCTTCCCCTAAAGCCATGTGCCAGAGTTGAATATACTCTGACCACATTGTTCTAGATAGTCCATATGTAAAGTGTATAATGTTTAATATCAAATTTACTTACTTAAGGATATTGCATATTGTACAGGATTTTTGATTTAGCAGAGTAATACAAAAAATATACTGAAAGCACATAACACATCTAAGTTAGACTTAGCAAAATATAGGAACTGCAATATACAGTTTAATTGCAATACTGAGGCAATTCCCGTCATTGTCCAAAAAGTGGATTCATGCCTGGTGTGCAGTAAACCAATTCCACGTGTTTAGGAGAGATACTGTGTTTATTCTGTGCAGTGTGGTCAGTGGTGTGCTTTCACAAATCAAGCACACTAATGCTGGCTTCTTTGCTAGATTTATACACAAAAGTTACAAGGCAGTACACTCCCAGTTACAATGATTGGTTGTAATCTACATGTAATTATATTATTTGCTGGGTCATTCCTTTTAATCACTATGCATGCTCAGAGGAAGGATCTTCATATGGGCCAGGGTCTTTTTCACTTGTGCATATGATTTTTAGTATTATAATGAAGGCAGTTCACTTCAGAGCACCGTAAAAGTTAGTTTCATTGCCAAGTTAGGTAACCAAATGGTCACTTCGCCAAGCAATAACTCATCCTTTGGTAGTACCAATCTCAATTGGTCTCCTTTTTTCCTTCAAACACAACCAAGATCTGCTTGTACCCATGAATTCTTTATTGTTTCAAGAGGGTCGTTTTGTCATAGGCACAATATGCAGTAAGTATGGCTACCAATTGCAAGTGCACAATATAGCAAGCAACATATCACTGTTACTAGCCTTGTCTGATATACATGCTTACTATCACAACTCTGGGCATACCAAGTAACCAGGAAGGAATATGTGGGTTGAAACCAGCTCAATACAGTTCCTACCTTCAAAATTCATGTACCTATGTATTACTGAATTTCCTCTTACTACCACCTTCTTCTTCCCTGTGACCAGCTTTCTGCTGTTTCCTCAGGAGGACATTGATCTCAGCTGGAGCATAGATCTCATCCCAAAAACTCCTTGTTAGTAGAATGTTCTCAGTCTCTGAGACTTGGTCCTTTTCTGTAGCACAGGGGCTGCAGTTACAGAGGTAAGGCTATCCTGCAGCTTTTCTGTCAGCCACATGAAAGAGTTTCCCTAATTTGATTAAATTCAGCAAAGTCCAAGTCCTTTCCAAGCCAAACTATTCTATGATTCTACAAAAAAGCACAAGCTTAGTACTGGAGGATCCTTGCATTGTGTCAACAAATACAAAAGCTGCCCATGGATCAGTCATTATACATGCTGCACTTTGTAACAAAGTAGGTAAGCCCCACACTACTGGTGGTCTCCTGCCTACTTCTTGGAGGTGTTTTAATTATTTAAAATTGTTGTGGACTAATACATTTTAGTTTCTCTTTCGATGGTGAATATTATTATTCTCTTAAGATAACTACCAATAGTTCAGAAAGATGTAGAAGCATAGAAAGGAAACAAGGTTAAAGAAAGTCCTCAACTATGTTTCTCCCTGTCAAGGTTTAGATGCCAAAAAACCTGCAGACTTTGCTCTTTTCCTTACATCTTGGGAGATCAGCTTCATAAACTTTAACTAACCTTAGCTGGGTATCCCAACAGAAGAAATTTCACATTAAGACTTGAGCAGCAACCTGTGCCCTATATTGTATATTTGAGAGGAAACTGCTGACCAAGACAGCCACATCATGATGTTTACATTGATTTTCTGTATTTGGAGATACAGGAGAAAAACAAGTGAGTCAACATGAGAGCACTGGTGGTTAGCTTGTATTATCTTAGGCATATACATGCACGCAGTAGGTTACTGAAGCAGGTCTATTTACAGCAGTGATCAGATCACACAGAATGTGCTTCCAACACATTTGTCCTGGGCCTGATTTACAGCTTTAACTCGTAAGCATCCCTACCTGCTGCTGTAATGTGCAAATCATCAAGCAGCCACAAACAGCATCTCAGCAGGAGATGACAACTGACAATACAGTAGCAATATAAAACAGCTTGTTCAGTTATCCACCAGTTGTATCTGACTGGGTGAACACTCATTTACTTTAGCAGCCATTTACTTACAATTCACTGAAAGCATCTTTAGCAGTGATTTTTGTGGAAAAGGACTAGCTGCAAATTATAGCGGAGAGACTATTCAAGAACTTAGTCTTGCTCAGGTGTTTCTTTTTGCACCCAGGAATCCATTTTTGCCTCCCAGTCCAATGTTTTACCATTCTGAATAACAGAGACTTCAAGCACATTAAAGGACAACATACTTCTCTCAGGTTTTAAGGTTTCCAAAGAATGAAATTTAACACAGCTTAAGCTTGCCGGCTTAACGGTACAGCTAAGCAGTGATTTAACCATACAGACATGCCTACAGAAAAGTCAATAATTAGTACAAGTCAGACTCTGCAGCTTTCTTTCAAGAAAAAAACAGATTAATCCCACAGATTAAGTTATCCTGTTATTTACAAAAGGTAGAATACTTCGGTGGTCTAGAAGAAAGTTTATTAAGTGTGGGGCAGATATGATGAAGTCTGTCTTCTGATTCTCCACAGAAAGCTTGGGAAGGAATTGGCAAATATAGAAGTACAGTGGGGAGAGAAAAGGGAATTAATTAATATAAGATTTCAAAGTATTTGAAATTCATAAGTTTAAAACAAGTCTACTTTTCATTCTATCTTTCTGTTCCCTATTTTAGTTCATTGATTTGCTTACTTAAAAAAGGAAAATAAAAAAAAAGCCTTTTTTTTTTAATTATCTGAGCTAACTTGTTAAAGTTATCCTCCACTAAAAGCTTGGCTTCAGTAGTACAATAAATATTTATCAAGCCATCAAATTTGATATTTATTCTGTTAACTTACCTAAAGTCTTAAAAAAAAAAAAAAAAAATTGCAAGAGTGCACTTTTAGAAAATACTTTTGAAAAGAGGTATATTTAAACAAATGAGCAAAAAAAAGTACCGATCCTGTAGTTTTACTTACAAGAGATTGAGCAGCTTAATTGTAGTGGAATAAATAAGAACAAGTAGTCAATATAAAGCCAGTAATTTTAAATGGCCAATAGTACACAAATAGTTTTAAACATCCTCCTTTTTGTGGCTCAGTTTAATGATCTCTCTCTCTTGTGAATAGCTATTGCTGGGATAAATATAGAAGTGTAATTTTGAACAGCTTGAGTACTCTACAATTTCTACCAAAAATCAAAGTAAACAAAACAACTAATTACGTACTCCCTTTTTGGTTTTGCTCTAGAAGGTTTGTCTAGTTACCATTGTATCCTGACTTAAGGAGAATGAATACTAAGTTTTGCTTTAATATGTAGATCTTATTGCAGAGATGCTTACAAGGTAAACCAGGACTTTGATAAACTGTGGGACAAACAACTGCAGAATATCAGGAATAACCTATCTAGCACCTGCATTCAAATGCCTTAGAAAGACACTATAGCAGATATTCAACAGGAATCTTCTTCATGAAGTAACCAACATGTGAAAACAATCTGATTATTTTTTTCTTCTGTGTTCCTGATTCTTTTCTCGTTACCATCTATTTGTTACTGCTTCCCAAAATCTGTTCCTACTTGCAGGCTATTACAAAGCCAGGGCAGCAAATGACAGTTAAGTGAAAGTCCCTTCTTTTCTTCCACTATATAACAGTCATAGCCCTTTCCCATTCATTCTAGTTTGTTTTTCTGAGCACAGCTCACTCCAGACAAATATCCACTGACTGATTCGATTTTTCTCAGTTGACAGGATCCAGAAGCTAATGTGCATGCACCTTTTTATCTTTATCCATTTCTTATTTACCACTTTTTTCCTTATGAAAAGCTAATGTAGCTTGCTGCCACTTCTATTATACCTCCCTGTTTGCCTATTTCTCTGTTACACCATTCTGTTTTAAGCTAGCTAACATCTCCCACAGTTTTTCCATTAGAAAAGTGCAGAATCAAACAGAACAACAGTTGCTATGATATACGCGTCCAGACATCAAACAGCAACCATAAATGTCATCCTTTACTTCATTTAAGTTTTGTAACTAGAAAAGCAAGATGTCAGTATCTTTATGGAAAACTATGCTATTGGCAGAAAGACATCTCTGGTATGAGTCAACATACTCATCTTGCTCACTGGAGCACCTCCTGTATGAAGACAGTCTGAGAAAGTTGGGGATATTCAGCCTGGAGAAGAGAAAGCTGTGTGAAGACCTCATAGCAGCCTTCTAGTATCTGAAGGGGGCCTATAAGGATGCTGGGGAGGGACTATTCATTAGGGACTGTAGTGATAGGACAAGGGGTAATGGGTTAAGTTTAGATTGGATATAAGGAGGAAGTTCTTTATTGTAAGGATGGTGAGGCTGGCAATGTTCAAGGCCAGGTTGGACAGAGCCTTGGGTGACATGGTTTAGTGTGAGGTGTCCCTGCCTATGGCAGGGGGGTTGGAACTGGATGATCTTAAGGTTGTTTCCAACCCTAACTATTCTATGATTCTATATGAATTCTTTCAGTTACAGTACAATTGTCAAATATCTGTTTTCTTTTTTCTCCTTTGTAAGGAGAACAAAGAAATGTATTGCTAATGTAAAGGATATGTTTTCTAATGTAAAGAAATGGGATTTTGTTTCATTAAAAACATCCCTATAAATACTGTCTGGAATATTAAAATCTCTTTTGAGATTTATAAAAGAATTAAGATCAGCACATCTTGCAAAATACCTCCATTAACATGTTTCTGAAACAGAGATGAAAGTTGAAAAAAAACTCCTGAACAAACACAATAACGGCTCTGAGTCTTTAATATTTTACCTGTAGACTGAAAGCCTGCAGGAAGGAACAAAATTAGAAAAAAACTAGGAATGCAGTTTTCTCTAGACAGGAAGAGGAAGTCACTAATAAGTATCAATTAATTTGCTATTAATCCTCTTTGCAGGGATTCATTAACAGGCAAAGGAAAAATAGCAGCAGGTGTGGGTCATAAAATTGCTGCCTGAATCTCTAACTAGAGAAATTCGAGCTGACAAAAAAAAAAAGTCAACTTAAAGCTGGGTTTTCCCATCGGTTTTCTATTCCTGCCTAGTTAACTCTAATAATAGTTAGCCAATAGGAAAATAAAACAGCAGGAGAGTATATTCCTGCGAGTCAAATCAATCTCCACTGAAGCAGTAGCCATTGCCTGCCCCAGTCCCAAGAACCAGAATGCTCAGGAAAAAATAAAGCATAAGCAAAGTTGCAAGCCCAGTCCAAGCTATATGGTGTGTCCAAAAGTTTATTCTAATCTTTTCTGCTGTTGAAGCATCAGTAATATCCTGATATCAAAGTAACTTCCATAAACATGAGCTCTGATAAGTTTCATCTTTTAAAGTCTTCAGCACAGCCTCAGGTTGTTACAGCTCTTAAAATAACTGAAGAAATCTGCAAAACAAAGAAATCTGTGTGCCCTTTACAATTCAATCAGATTCCTCAATGACTCCTGTATAGCTCAACTCTTCTGTGACTTTTGTTTGAAATCTGGCATTACAAGTATCAATTCCAGAACATAAAACTGGTGTTCAAAGTTGAGTTTATTGAGCAAACAAAGAAAGAATAAATGAAAAAAAAAAAAACAAAAAAACAAACCCACACCCCCTCAGAATTATCATCTTAACACACAGAATATTTTATAATTTTCCTTTGGATAACATTAAAGTAATTTAAAAAAGCACCAACGAAACTACCTAAACCCCAACTGTTTTCTTAGCAGAGAGAAAAATCTGAGTGGGTACATTAAAATAAAATTTAAAAATCAGAATTAGGAATTATGCAAAAGCAGCAGAAGCTGACTTAAAATCATATCCTACTAAAACTGCCAGGAAACTTATACATCCATCACTGATACAAAGGATATTCACACTGCTGGTGACAAAGGGGCTTTTGAGAAGCTTTGAGAATATCTTCCTTTCTCCAGGAAAAGAAACTGAGGCAACATATGCCAAATACTCTGTTTTGCTATCTAGCAAGCAGTGTCTAACACTGTTACAAGCTCTCCTCTTTCTTTCATGTACATAAGAACAAACAATGATGGATCACACAGTATAATCAAACTTTGCATCTGGGTTCAGATTAAGCTTCTTTTGTTCCTTGCCTCTAAGCATGTCTAATATTGTGGGTGGCATGGAACCAAGTGATTGTTAATCAACCTATAGTGGTAGGTTACTTCTGCAATATAGTATCTTTTGGCAACTCTGTATTTCAGTTCTGTATTTCAGTTGTTTGATTGTTTTCACATGAAATAAATTGCTTCATTAATCTCTTGTTCAGATGTCCAGGAAGGATATTTGAGCTAAAACTGCTATCAGTTTGAATTTAAGTTCAGAAAACTGTACAGAATTAAAAGAAAGGAGTGCAGCTTCTTAGACAAGAACACCTGAAGAAGAAACCAGTAATTGTCTGTATACCCACCATTAGGATGCTGTCATACTTTGTCTGTACACTTAATGGTACTGGATAACTAACATCAGTTACTTCAGTTCACTGAAACAATCTGCTTGTTATTTCTGGTTGGTTTGATTGATTGATGGCTTGGCTTCGCGAGCGAAGATTTGGGAAGGGCTTTACCCACGCTTACTACAAGCAGAGTGACCAAGGGCATGTGGGACAGGCAAATCTGGTTGGAAAAAAGGCTGCTTAGGCAATCAGGAAGTTTCCAACCAGGACTGACATCTCCTGAGGCAATCTCGAGTGACCAAAATCCTGATCCGCCCGCATGCAAGGTTGGATCTGCAGCTTCCAATGCACCTTGTCACCTGCCATTTTGACCCTTGCCTGTTGCTACAGACAAATGAGAGTAAACCTTTCCAGCCTGCGCAGTAGATTTTTTAGGCAAGGCACAGCATGCACAGGACTGGCCCCACCCTTTACACCTGAGGTTTATTTGCCATGGCCTAGCAAGCTAGGATGGTGAAATCAAAGTCCTCAGGTCGTAGATTTTGTAAGAATGTCCTTCTCTTAGATGGAAGACCTCACAAGGCTAGATGAGCTCCATCTGCCCAGGTTTGAAGTTAGGAGTTTTCCTTCTCCTATGAGGATGGCTTGTCTTCACTAACAAAGATTCAGGAAGGGTTTTAACCATGCATCCTGAACAAGACTGTCATCCCCTGGGTCAATCTTGAGCAACCAAAGACGCAACAGCACATCATCAAATGTCTAGGTGGGATGCTGACTTGGAGGCGTTCAGTCATATGGTTGGTTTAATCCAGTTAGAAACTACTTATTGCATTACCATTGTCTTCTACAGCTAGTTTCATTACAGTTCCTATATCGGGATTTCTCCATTTCCAGTAAGTACAGCTAGCATGTTATCTGTCCTTTTAATGAGGTTCACTAAACAATACTTGTATGCCATTTCTAGTTGCTTTTTAACTGTGTTTGTGTTTCCATTTTTCTGGAGAAGTTTTCTATATTGGCAGTGTGCATTAGAAAAGGTATTTTAGGAAGCTTAAGCCAAAAATCAGTCAATCATGTCTAAAAACTAAAATGGATGCAACTATTTGATTTTCTCATTTAGAAAAAAGATTGTTCAAGTATGCAGCTGATAGTCTTTAGGATCTCTCAACATCTGTGTAGAAAATAAAAATATATCCAATGGAAAAATAAAAAGATCCCAACAAGACTAGCACTGGTATTATCTTAGATTATATCATAATGTATACACATAACAGGAGAGAATTATGATTATTTGCATAATGCAACCTCACTTCTTAGGTTTTTCTGGCCTTTTATGGTTTGGCTTTGCAACTTTATTGTTCTTTTGCATACTTTTTATTTCTAGTAATTACCCTTTGCTACAAAAATTTTAGGCTTTTGGGTTTCTTTGATTTAGATTGGAAATTGTGGGGGGAAAAAATTAACAAAGCTGTTCTGAGAGTAATTCATTTATTTACAGACACATGCTTAAAGTCCCATTTCTCTCAACAGTATAAACATGCAGAACCTTACAAAGGTCCCATGCCAACCTTTTCAACATTTTTCTCCTTCAGCTAGGCAGTCTTTTGCCTCTTCATAAGTTTCTTTAAAAAAAGAAAACAAAACAAACACCCCCCCCCAAAAAAAAAAACAAACACAGAAAGCAACAAACAAACAAACAAACCAACAAACCACCAAACAACAAAACCTTCACCTTCCATTAATTTATTATACTGAAAATCATTCTCTGGTCACTTTCCCCTGTGTATGCAACCAATTCCAGAAACTGGAGCTCAATTTGCATGTCTTATATTTGTAGTTTCAGAAATATAGTGAGATGAAGAAGTGGAAGACCCAGAAAGACTCATTATAAATCTAGAAATATTTATTAGACATCATGTGCCCTCACCTTTTTGGGAGGCATACATGAAGATTTACAAGAAAATATGTTTTGCTGCCTCAGGTGACAGCAGCGAGCAGAATATTGGTTAAAGTGAGCACCAGATGTATTTCTGAAAGGGTAGGTGAGAACTGAATAGTACTTCAGGAAGCAGAAGCATGAGATTTAATGACAAGTTAGAGTTTGACAAATTCAGTTAATTCCCCAGCCCAAATAATAAAATGGGAGATAATGCTCAAGTACTTGAAAAACTCCAGTTTCCCTGATAAATTGCACATCTAGACAAATAACCAATTAAACAACTCATTGAAATAAAACATGTGTCTCTTTTTCTATTGCCCTCATATTTCACTTTACAGTCTCAGTAACATTTTCAGGTGTGCAGTTACTGCAGAAGAATTACACATTTAATCTAAAGCCTTAACTGAAAACTCATCACCAGGAACCAAGGTCAGGAACACTTCTCATTGCCAGGGAGCATGGCAGAGCTCGGAAGCTCTTCTTGAGAGCCTCTAGCAGTGTATGTAGATATCACCTTTCTATACAAAGGGAATAGTGAATGAAGGTTCACCGTTAGAGCCAACTTGGTAACAAGATTTTTATTTTCTGACCCTCTTATCACCTACCTATCTGCATTATACAAATGTAATCACTTCTCCATATTATTTTTCCCGGGTTGCATCTGATGGCAATGCCTACATAGTTTGGTAGACTATAGAAACAGAAGTATTTCTGATATTCTTGTAGTAGAAGTATTTCAAGAACAGCATTTGGTAGCTTCCACTCTACATAAATATTTCTGCCAATAAATCGTCTGTGCACCACGACCACCTGATCTCAAGGCAGCTGGAACTTATGCACCACAGACACCTTTGCTGTTGTTGCTCATGGTGTCATACCCCATAAAAAGCAACATTCAGGCTAATTGCCTCAAGTACATCCCCTACATAATGTCTCTGCAAGACACAACACATGGTGGCAGGCCTGGCAAAGCGCATACACCTGTACCTGACCTACTGAAGTTATGCTGTGGAATGAAACCAACTCAGGTTTTCTTTCTGATACAGCTTGTTTCTTTCATTGAAGCCTGTGGATGCAGACAAGCAGGCCGAATGTTGCATGAGGTTCAGATACCAAAGATTGTTCTGGAATTTTCAACTATGACAAAGAGGGTGAACAAGTACAGAAAAGCACAGTAAGAATAATAGAAGAGAAAAACAGTGGGGAGGGAAAGAGGGATAGAAATATCCTTAGATATGCAGGAAACTAATAGAAGAATGAAGAGGTATTAAAGATACATCTCTGAATTCTAACTAGACTAAGAGTAATAATACCTCTAGAACGTGAAGTCATAATTTGCACAGATCAGGAGGGGTAGACCAAACATCTACAGCTACATTTCAGCTCCATGAATTTCCTATGACAAGGTCAATTATAGCAAACAAGTAAATTATTTAGTCTGTATATTTATGGAAGCATTTGACAAGGGAAAAACAACATCAAGTCCACCTGAAACATATACAAATCTGACTCAAATATTTCAAAGGCTGTTACAACGTTACACAAACAAGCCTTGCCAAGGAACCACCACCCTAGCTAGAGCTGAACAGCTGTGGTTTTGTTGCCACAGACAGACATGAGTCATCTCCTAGCAGCAGATTACCTGTGTTACCTATCAATCAGTCACTTTCCATGAGTTTGAACAAAGGCACCTGATCTTCTTCTTGTCACAGCATTGTTCCACTCTGTCAAACTATGCTTTCCTGACTGCTTTCAAATGCAAGAGCGATGTAACAGGGCAATATGTAACTACAGCAAGGAGGGTACTCTCTGCAAAAATTATTTGCTTGATGTAAATAGATTTGTACTTCAAGCCACATGCAGTAGCTGTAGGATTACAATGAGAATCCTTCAGGACTTCAAAAACACCAGACAGTTTTTAATCTTTATTTCCCTTCTGTATGTATGTTATGACACATTTTTTAATTGCAAACTATTTATTTTCCACAAGATCCCTCCTTAAATCAGAAACTCTTAAAAGTTAGCAAATGCTTCCTTGTTGACTAGACAATATTTTGTTTCCTAGTCATCACTCATTTTGTGACCCCAAACTGTCTTTACTACCTGCTGTTCACATTCTATACAAAGACAGAATTATTAATTCCCTTAATATTTTTTTCTATAGCTTTCATTATTCTGCCACCCAAGCGCTTCACAAAAAATAGTAATGGCTACAAAAACTCATGGGATGAAAAAAACTATCATGACATGACAAAATATTTAACCCATTTTACAGACATAGAACTGAGGTACTTAGAACCAAATTTTTCAGAGTAAATTATTTCAGTTAAATACTCATATCTCTGTAGAACACTGCACCTTATCTCTCCATACAGTTACTTTGAACAGTCTTATCTCCAGCCTTGCAACTAATCTACCATTACCTGAAGACCAATTTTATTACCCCAAAAGACTTTTGTTACAGCAAAGTTATTGCATCAGCTCATGTATGATTTTTATGGTTATTTTCTCTGTAGGTTCTCAATAAATTAATTAAATATCTAACCTTATGGAATAGCCTCTCACTGAAAGTACTGGCTTGATTTCCATCCTAAACTGTACAGGCCATCTATATCCTATAGCCACAAGATTTCCATCCTGATGGCAAGTTTTGCTGATGATAATCTTTTTCCTGAATGTTTTAGGAAACTCAATTTTAAAAATCCAAGAAGTACCTTGAGGAAGAAAAAGAAAGCAACTTTATTATTTTGAAATATTCGCCCTTCTCTCTCAGCCCTTGAGAAAAAGGAAGCATAAAAGAGGGAAGCTAATACAGCATAACAATAATTCAGAAGAAGCTAAGCACTGCTGCTGAATGGCTGGCAGAACTAAATCATAAAACCTCTATTAATGTTACTAAAAGATTCCTTTTATTCCCCAAAAGGAATAGCCAAAGACAGTCTTATATCAAGGTATTCTTCCTTCTCCCCCCACCCCTCACTCCTAAAAGTTAACGTTTAAGAGGTGTGTTGCATCAAGAATACTGCTACTTCAGTAAACAGAAGTCAGAGAAGTCACCTGCTAGATTCTTTCACCAACTTCTCCTCTCCCTTCCTTTTATAGCTAATTTTAGATTTTCAGTTGTAATTAGTTCATACACCAAGTTCATCAGACCTTGCTGTCTATAAATAAGTTATCTCACTTCAGCTGATTGTTTAAACTATACATACTCAAGAACTATCAGATTCAAACACCTTCTTCAGGACAGGGCAAGTCAACATCTAGAGCTACATACTCATTAACTACAGTCTAAATGCCTAAGCTTCAACACTTAGAACACTGTAGGGAAAAAGAGATTAATATACCAATTTACTTTCAAAACATAAGCAATCAGACCACAGACAAGTCTAAATTATTAGCAACTATGTTGAAAGCCAAAAAGTGGAGACAAAAAATGCAGATATGCTCAGAACCAGGAAATGAAGCAGTTCCCTTTAGTCCAGGCAACTTAAAATCTTAGAATCATAGAATCATAGAATAGTTAGGGTTGGAAAGGACCTCAAGATCATCTAGTTCCAATCCCCCCGCCATGGGCAGGGACACCTCACACTAAACCATTTGTATAGAGGCATCTGAGCTGAGCTCCAAATGAAGCTGGCTCGTTGGCTGGAACGGCTGGAACATATCTACATTGTTTTGAGCATTTATTATAGGTGCTGGCAACTGACTGGGTGTGTTGGGATGGAATGATGCCTCCCTCCCCCAACACATCTAGTTTAAAGCCTCCTTGACCAGTCTGGCAAGCCTCCTACCAAAACTGCTCTTCCCCTTCTTTATCAGACCAGCTCCACCAGCCCCCAGTAGACCTGGCCTACTAACTTCAGTCCTGTGTTCGAGACACCCAGACCCCTGACTATGACACCACCCTTTTAACCATTTATTAACCTGGCTAATCCTCCTAGCTTTTTTTAGGTCCTCCCCTGTGTCCTGGAGAATTGACAAAAACACTATCTGAACTCCAGAGCCCCTGACCACCTCTCCCAGGGCTCTGTAGTTTTTCTTTATGGTCCCCAGTCTACTACTATCTATATCCCTAGCACCCACATGGATCACTAGGAGTGGGTAATAGTCCATGGGACTTGCTAGAGCAGGCAGCCTCTCTGTAACATCCCTGATCTGTGCTCCTGGTAGGTAGCACACCTCCCTCAAGACAGGGTCAGCCCGACAGACAAGTGCTTCTGTCCCTTTCAAAGTAGAGTCCCCTATTACTATGACCCACCGCTTTTTCTTGGCAGCACCAGTAGAGATCTTTACCTGTGCATCAGCCGGCTGTTTCTGGTGCAAGTGCATTTCCTCTTTAGCCTCCTGCAGGACAGGACAGGACAGGACAGGACAGGACAGGACAGGACAGGACAGGACAGGACAGGACAGGACAGGACAGGACAGGACAGGACAGGACAGTTTGGAGCTGAAACAAACAACCCTACTTCCTCCAGCTACCCTGACATCTTGCAGCCTATTAATAGCATCGTGCAGCTCAGCCACCTGCTGCAGGTGGACCTCCATCACTTGAGAACAAAACGTACAGTCCCTAGCTGAATTTTCACAAAGCTTTCATAGGAGATGCCTATTTTAAAACACTAGCAGTTCTTGAAAGTTAACCTAGCTGCAAAGAATTATTTTTCATCACTGTTTAGATTAACAAACTTTTTCTTCTGCTCATAGTCAGTCATCTCTAAATTCCTAAAGTTTTAGGAGAAGAAGAAAAGTATAACAGCATAGAAATCCTCTAGTCACTGCAACAGCAAATATGGTTTCCAGGAAGATGGACTAAGCAAAGGCCTGTTACAAATGGGAAAAGAGCATAGGTGTGCCAGTAGCAGAGCTAATGAGCAACACATGTTTTCAGTTGAAACCCTTAATTTGAAGCCTCTTCTGAACAGGAAAATCTTGGGAATGCAGATAACAGGCAGTTAGTGACCTTATCAGCCCAAGAAATCAAGATTTGAAGTCAGTTTTATTGCCAGTATACTACCAGGTCAGTAGTTACTGGCTGTTTTTTATTTATTCTATGGAGAAAAAGTGATGGTTTTATGATCACATCATCTAGAAAGAATTTCTGAGAGTAACAGCAGGATGAAGAAACATTTTGAATTGTTATGCACAGTCATAATGCTTTATCTTATGCTATATTTCATCAACTTGCTTCATCTAGAGGTTGAGAACAGAATTAGGGTAATAGAGACTGGATAAAGTTTGTCTTGTACATATATGTTAATTGTCCTATCGCAGATTAAACCCATGCCATTAAGTTCTGCACCATAGTGATTACAAGCTTATTCAAGTGATCAGAACGAATTTGGCCATGTTCTACTGGTGCACAGACACCTAAAGGTCTGGCAGATTTCTGCCATCTTAGCTTCCTGCTTTGCCCTCTTACACTGCAGCTTCAGCTAACAAAGTGAAGTATGTCAGCAATGCACAATGATAGAGAACCTTTCACACTAATTAACATGTGATTGCTTCCAGATCATTCTTCTGCTTTGTCCTTTTACAGATAGGAGAGAAAAGATGGAGTACAAACTGGTGAAGAGACAGGAAAACATAGAGACAGGACAAAAAAAGAGGAACAAATAAAATCTGAGAGCCCTCCCGACATGGGAGTAAGCATCCACATATATGATGTGTCACCTAGTTTCAAGTATCTCTGTCCTTCCTTAAGGGCTTTGACAAGGACAGAATTAAAGCCACCTGCTAATGACACCAGAATTGTTTCTGTGAAGAAACGAAGGATTTTGGAATAAGACCTCTGCATGACGGAAGGACCATTTTATGCCTGGAAACATCTCCATAATTTCCTATTCCTAGTTTCTGTTACCACCACCAAATGAAAAGAAATGCAACAAGAAGAGCCTCTAGAGTGCAGGGAAAACCTCTGCTTGATTTGAAGAGGGACCTACAGGAACACCTGGCTCAGATGCCCTTGGCCATGACAGCTCCACAGGTATTTCCTGCCTTCAACTGCCTGGCCATTAGGATGGCTTTCTAATTGGTAGAAAGGTGGCTAATTTGCAAGGAACGCAGTGATAAATTTAGCATCAAGTGTCAAAGAGGATCACAAATTAGAGGGATTAACACCTAAGTCATTAACTCTGTGACCTCAAATATTGAATGTGGTAGTGGTAGAGGTCTAATTGCTGCTTGAATGAGTTTCTGGAACTCAGATTCTGTGGGAATGGAGGCTACAAATGCAGTTTACATGAAAGGAAAAGCCCTTGCTTGCTGAACACTCAGGAGATCCCATGACATGCTATGGTGCTTCCCTGACTGCTCTTAGGAACAAGAAAAAGAGTGATGCTGTAACTAGGGAGAGGTGTTGGCAGAGCAGCACTTTGTTTCATCAGAATCCCCTTCTTTTTTCTTGTGTACAGGGAGCCCTTAAAACATACAAAAATTAGTTGCATTTCTGCGTGAAAGTACTGCAGGTGGCAAGCTGATGATAAGCTTATGTCCATAAATATCTACACAGTGTTTTGAACAGACTAGTAGATTTTAAAGGTCATAGTTAAGCAAAGATTGCATCTTCATCTATAGCTACTCTGCTCATAAATATGTACTCATTCCTTGATTGCTGTCTGAATTCTTTTTTTTTTTTTTTTTTTTTGCTAAAGTTTTTATTAGAAGTGGACTTTGAGGCTGTTTGTTTTGATTCACAGAAATAGATTGGCTTTGTACAATGGGGCAGAAACAGCTCTATGAAAACTGTGGAAAGTTCTTTATTTAACTTTAATTTTTACATAAACATGTTTTTAGAAAGATGGATTGCTTTTCATGGGATAGCTTTAAAATATATTAAATGCCATATATCTTTGTCTGTAGATATCATATTCAGAAGAGATAGATCCTAAATGAGTAGCTTTTATTTATGTGGAAGTGTTTAAAAAAGTCATGACAAAAAGTCATTTACAATGTACAAGTTCATTGCAAATGAAATGCTTATGCTCAGCTTTTTCTCCTGACCCATGCCCAATCCTTTTTCAACCCCACTTACTAGAAATTGAAAGTTTTGCTTTATTCAAAGCATAAGATTTTCAATATTAAATTTTCTTGGTAGAGTATTAGATTTTTGCTTATCTTATCTGATCATTTGCTAGAATGCTCAGTGCATGTGTTGCTCTTGCGAGATAAATGCATAATGACCAATGACTTTAGCTATCAGTCTGAAGATCAATGCTTTTGAAAAGATATCAGGTAAACAATGAAACACATTGGTAGACAACACAAACAAATATCCACAGAAAGTGGGACTAGTTCTTAAATCATGCATGCAAGCAAATAATAAACCAGATAGCTATGAATTCTAATAATAAAGTAGCAATTATAAGACTTAATAATTTCAGTGTCTGACACTAATTCGTGCAATGTTCACCTAACTCAGATCATTTTTTTTACCCCTATTGTCTGAAGGAATCATAGTGTAATAGCATGTAACACTATTACAGCACCAGACTCACAATGAAGTCCAATGATTATGATGACATCAAAAATAATGAGTGTGTGAGACAAATTGTGTGTCCTTGATTTTCAGTGTAGTGTTAGATATATGCATGCAAAATTCTTCTATTGTTAATAATAAGGTATGGGCTTCTTGGCTGAAAATAAATCATAATTCCTGCAGAGGGTTCTCTGAGCAGAATCTATTAACTGCTATGAGACCAGAAGGGGAGACCAACGTAAGCTTCTGTCAAGTCACATAGCAATGACTTTTCCTGATTAAAATAAAATTAATGGACTTTGTTAGCAACTACAGATAAAGGATATAATTTTTTCTCTCACTTCTAATAACTTCTCCACTGTCATCAAAACACTTTTTTTCTTAAGTTATTTCTTTGTTTTATTTAGTATGTTTTCTAAAATACAGTATTATATGTTTTCTGAAGGGGTTATGTTTGTTTATAATACCTTTTTAATGCATTTTTTGATTGAAAACATTTAAAACAACATTATTGTTTACTTGTGACTGTATGAACTTCTCTATTTCTCCTAATTATTATCTGGTATGCTGTGTAAATGTGTGCCATTCAGAATAAATTTTACTTTTCCCTAAGAAAATCTTCAGTATCATCTTAGATTTAGAGTCTGATTTCAACATTAGCCTGAGATGGAGCTTTCACCACTTCTTTGGGTAACTTGTTCCAGTGCCTCACCACCCTCAGTAAAGAACTTCTTCCCTGTATCTAACTTGAACTTCCTCTTGATGAAGTCCTTGATGAAGAGTCTCTCTCTGGTGTCCCTATAGGCCCCTTTCAGATATTGGAAGGCTGCTAAGAGGTCTTCATGCAGCCTTCTCCAGGCTGAGAAGCCCCAACTTTGCTAGCCTGTCTTCATATGGGAGGTGCTCCAGTCCCTTTATCATCCTTCCCCTTTTTCAGTTTTTGTATTCTCTCCCCTTGTTATTTCCCTCATCTTTGGTATTTGTAACAGTTATATTACCTTAGTTATTGGACTGTTCTTATCTCAACCCATGGGAAAAGGGAAATATAACCCCCATTTTCAAGAAGGGGAAAATGGAAGACCCGGGGAATTACAGACCAGTCAGTCTCACCTCTGTGCCTGGCAAAATCTTGGAGCACATTCTCCTGGAAGGCATGCTAAGGCACATGAAAAACAACAAGGTGCTTGGTGACAGCCAGCATGGCTTCACTAAGGGGAAATCCTGCCTGACCAATTTGGTGGCCTTCTATGATGGGGCTACAGAATTGATGGGCAAGAGTAAAGCAGTTGATGTCATCTACCTGGACTTGTGCAAAGCATTTGACACTGTCCCACACCACATCCTTCTCTCTAAATTGGAGAGATATCAATTTGACCGATGGACCACTTGGTGGATAAAGAACTGGCTGGGTGGCCGCACACAAAGAGTTGTGGTCAATGGCTCAATGTCCGGCTGGAGACCAGTAACGAGTGGAGTCCCTCAGGGATTGGTGTTGGAACCGGTCTTGTTCAACATCTTCATCGCTGACATGGGCAGTGGGATTGAGTGCGCCCTCAGCAAGTTTGCTGATGACACCAAGCTGTGTGGTCCGGTTGATATGCTGGAGGGAAGGAATGCCATCCAGAGGGACCTTGACACGCTTGTGAGGTGGGTTGATGCCAACCTTATGAAGTTCAACCATGCCAAGTGCAAGGTCCTACACCTGGGTCAGAGCAATCCCAGGCGCAGCTACAGACTGGGCAAAGAAGTGATTCAGAGTGGCCCTGTGGAGAAGGACTTGGGGGTGCTGGTCGATGAGAAAATGAACATGAACTGGCAGTGTGTGCTTGCAGCCCAGAAAGCCAACCGTATCCTGGGCTGCATCAAAAGAAGCGTGACCAGCAGGCTGAAGGAGGTGATCCTGCCCCTCTACTCTGCTCTTGTGAGACCTCACCTGGAGTATTGTGTGCAGTTCTGGTGTCCTCAACATAAAAAGGACATGGAACTGTTGGAACAAGTCCAGAGGAGGGCCACAAGGATGATCAGGGGACTGGAGCACCTCCAGTATGAAGACAGGCTGAGGAAGTTGGGGCTGTTCAGCCTGGAGAAGAGAAGGCTGCCTGGAGACCTCATAGCAGCCTTCCAGTATCTGAAGGGGGCCTGTAGGGATGCTGGGGAGGGACTATTCATCAGGGACTGTATGGACAGGACAAGGGGTAACGGGTTAAAACTTAAACAGGGGAAGTTTAGATTGGAGATAAGGAGGAAATTCTTTCCTGTTAGGGTGGTGAGGCACTGGAATGGGTTGCCCAGGGAGGTTGTGAGTGCTCCATCCTTGGAGGTGTTCAAGGCCAGGTTGGACGAAGCCTTGGGTGACATGGTTTAGTGTGAGGTGTCCCTTCCCTTGGCGGGCGGATTGGAACTAGATGATCTTGAGGTCCTTTCCAACCCTAACTATTCTATGATTCTATGATTTGCATTCTTTTGATTCTCCTCCCTAACTTATCAGGAGCTGCGAGGAGGAAGAAGGGGAGCAGAGAGCAAGAGGCTGTATTGCTCTGAGTTACTGGCTGGACTTAAAATGCGGCACCCAGGTGCAGGACCTTGCACTTCACATTGTTAAACTTCATGAGTCTGGCATAGGCCCATCACCATCAAGATCCCTCTGGATGTCATCCCTTCCCTCCAGTGTGTAAACCAAACCACACAGCTTAGTGTCATTGGCAGACTTGCTGAGGGTGCACTCAATTCCACTGACCATGTCACAGACAAAGATGTTGAACAGGATCTTTCCCAACAGCAACCCATAAGGGACACCGCTTGTTTACCTGTGTCTAGTTGGTATTGAGCTGTTGACCACAACTCTCTGCATGTGGCCAGTGTGCACCATAAGGTGTCACACTCCTTATTCACCAAGTGGTCCATCCATCAAATTTATGTCTCTCCAATTTAGAGACAAGGACCTCGTGCAGGACAAACACTTTGCACAAGTCAGTGTTATTGGCAAAGTTCACACAGTGGTTTGGAAATTCTTATAAAGTTGCCACATGAAGAGCAGCATCATTACTACTATAATGCTTTGTCTGGGTCATTTGATCTGTTTACTTATTCTGTTCTTTGATTGTTAAAAACCCCTGTTGTATGTATACCAAGCACTGAAAAGATAACAAACACCGTGTTTATTATCTGTTATTTATTATCACTGACCAAAATTTTTTCAAGAAAATAATTAATTGCCCTAAATAACAGTATGACTAACACTTATTCAGAAGAGCCAGTAAGAATATGAAGCTTCTGAATTATTTTTCCTTCTAAATAGAGAACAAAATTAAGCTTTTTTACTGCAAGCAAAAGTGCTTTTATTACCTGACCACCTAAGTGGCAAGCTTTCTACATTATGCCATAATTATTATTCTGGGATGCAGATGATAAAGAGTATTGCAAACTTTAGTCTTTCTTCCACTGACAATGTTAATGCAGAATAATAAAGACATCTTTCATAATAAAGATAATTGTAAAATGCTTACAACCAGCTAATAATTTAGAAAAGGTTATTCAGTAAGTATACAAAAATACATAGCATGGGCTATGCCAAGAAAAAACAGTTGCTAAACTGCCCCCCCAAAAAAAGAAATTGCTAGACAGTAGATACTTATATTCAAACTGATATCAATGCAGATGCACCAGTTTAACGAAGTAATTCATGTGTGAGAGACAGAAATGGAAGTTCACTGAGAGGGGAATATTTTACTTCCAATGCAATATTTTCAGTGCTTCTCTGAAACAGTCTTACTGAGACTTTGGTTACTTTGGTCCTATGAGTGTTCACAGTGAAATCAGGGTAAAAAAACACTATATGTATTAAATCACAGTGTTGAGGTTTTTTTGTTATTTACTTGCCGAGATTCATAGTAAAGCAAATTAAAATTCTCTAGACCTAAATATAAGTAGCAGCTCAGTTTTACACCTATTTAAGTGCAGAAGCTAAATGAAGAATCCCACTCAATATAGCGAATAGCTAAAATGCTTCAAGTTGATCCTAGTTCAACAAAGCACTTTAGTACATGCTAAAGTTGATATGCAGCAAAATCTTTAAATACATATTGATCATTAAAGGCATAAATAAATTTGAGCTTAAACTTCTAAGTATGTGTCTGAGTATTGTCTTTGCAATGCTCAGAGTATGAATATCAAGACCTCCAGAGATTTTCAGAAATGGCTAAATTGGGTAATTAATTCCCAATTAAATTCCAGAAGTAATTTGCCCCTGAGTCATAAATAACTAAGTTAAATACGAGACATGTTGCACTTTACAAAGCTAAGCCAAAGGATCAAAATACAGACCCTTGACCTTCGTTTTTGGTACTGGTGAAAGCAAAATAAGTAATCATTATTCACCCTGCAAATATCTGAGCATTTCGTGTAAACAATGATGTTTTCTGTACAACAAATATATTGCTATGATGCTATGACCTCAGTTCCTGAGGAAGACTTTATCGTTTAGCTGTACCTGACGGCATTCTTAATAATGTTTGTGTAGAAGAGAGTCACAGAGTTCAAATTTATATCCTGCAAACTCAGCAATATGCATAAAGTTAAAAGTTGTCTTTCCTAGGTCAAAGTTTAATAAAAGAGCAGGATAGTGAGGCAGTTCATGACTGCTTAACTATTAGGTTTAAATACCTTCCATCAGTAGAATATAAAGCCCACATAAATTAGGTAGGTTTTCCTTTTCTGTAACCCCATAATGAAACATAAAGTGCTCTTTAGATGTTGTATGTCTAAAAAGATTCAATTGTCAAGATGCTCTGGTCAAATATAGTATACTGTCCAGAGCTGTGTGGACATAGTAGAAATCTAGAAGCTGTTTTAAAGAATATGGTTTGTCAAAATATCTTCTAAGGAACCAACTTTTCTAAAAACTGTCGAAAGTAATAACTGCCATAGGAAAATTTGTTGCAACCCCCCCCCCCAAAAAAAAAAAAAAAACAAACAACAACTATTGTTTTCATCAAGAAAAAAAGAGAAAAGAGAAGGCGAGAAGAAATACAATGCAGAATTAAAAAGTAGTCACTGCATGTGTATTCCTATAGGATTTGTTGCAGGAAGATGATCATATATTTTTCAGTACTACCTTGAAGAAAAATATTTAAAGAACAAAATATTGGAGAAAACATCTTGAAAAAAAAGAATGTTGTAATATTTAAAAATGAAGGACAGTAAATAGGAGCAACAGAAAAATAACAACAAGATTTCAAAAAAGCAGATATTAGAGGATAGAATAAGAATGCAGAAACCTGAAGGAAGAGGCGTAGTAACAGTTAGAAAAGAGCAGCAATAGCCAAAAAAAAAGAAAGTCTGCTGGAGATAAATTGATAAGAGTTGAAGTTACAGAAGGTAAAAACCAAACACATTAGAAAACTAAACCGCAAAAGCAAAGCTCACTCACAACAAAAGATGGGAGAAGAGAGATTAAACTGCAGAATATTTAATAGAGTGAATGACTGACTGGCTAACAGAAAAGTGAAAATAAATCTCAAATAATTTTTTCATTCTGTTTCTCATTTTGTTCAAAACAGTTTAGTTTAAATGTGTATCCCTTCTCAGAAGCCCAGCTAACAATCTCTTTCATTGCAAGTGAAATAAATCTTCACCATTCCTTACATAAATACCAGAATACCCTCACAAGACATTGTGTGTAGGGGTTTTCAGAAGTCAGTTCTAGAGAATAATTTTGTGCAAAGAAGTAGCTACCTCTTTCCGACATTTTCTGGTTTTTGAAAACCACATAATAATAGAAGCAGATTCTGATGCAGGTTTAGAAGCCCATTATACCAACAAGAGCGCAAACATAAATTGAATTCAGCTTTTTTTGTGCATATTCATATTTCTCCTCTGCTTGTGGTGTTGTTTAAGAAGAAAAGGTAATGCTTCTGTTATGGTTTAGGAGTATTTACCTCATATCATTATGTGTCTGTTACAGAAGTTGTGCATGAAAATGACGAGAGTAAGAAGTTGGAGAGAATGGTGTTTCATTCCCATTATGCCCCACAAGCACAACTGGGTTGGCATATCAGGAAAGTTATTTTAGCTTGTATTGTATAGGCCTTAAGGCATGGATTACCAGTTACCTACAATATGTGAAAATGAAGCCATCAAATATTAGTGAATTTAAGGGGAATTAAATACCTGTCACATATTCTTGTAAAAGTCTCAGTCTGAGAATCAAACCATATTTAAGTATTACAAACAGAAAAACAAAAGTTACCCTTATGTGAACGTCATAGCAATTGCTTAAAATAATAGTAACGTTGGTTTTATTTTTTTGTTTGCATTTCAATTTCATTTGCATTTTTTTTGTTTTTAATTCTAGTATCTCGTGTTCTTTTTTTCTCCTTTTTTTCTTTTTTCTTATAGACTCCCAAGCCCAAAGAATTATTGATAAGAACAACGGATTGTCACTGAGACACTTTTACAGCTGGCCACATTCCACAAAGCACTGAATGTGTGTATAGTAAATGGCTTTTTCTGCATTAAGTAGCTTAACATTCAACATCTACTGAAATTCTACTTGCATGAAAATGTTCAGAAATCAACTTAGACTACATAGGCATAATGGTCACATACTATGTTTTGTATTTAATATTAGCTCTTTTATTTTTCTAGTTGGACACAGGTTAAATGGCATATTTCTGTTTCGGTTAGTGCATCCTTTAAAGTCTGCATGTCTGGAATTATCAGAGATAATAATTTTTTCCTGTAGACCTTTACTCTACAAAAGAATCCATATGTTCCCACCACTGCTGAACCATAGCAGGTATTCTGAAAACTGCCTGCACAGAATAGCTTACACTTCCAGGGCCTCACTTTTAATCAAGCTTTATAACATTTCCTTTTTTCAATGATCTTTTCTTCAAGACCACTTGCAGTAATATTCATTGAGAATAAGCCAAATTAAGTAAACTTAGCCCCCCAAAATTAGACTAAAATCACTGCCTTTTTTCTTCTTTTTCTTTCTTTTTTTTTTTTTTTTTTAATTTTTTAAATATTCATCCAGATTTCTACACTAGTGGAAGAAAGCATGTGTTGTCAGGCAGTTTATTAGCATATCAACATTAAAGCTGATTTATTCTGTAAGGATATTTCTATTTTGAGACCTATACAGATCCCCAACATTTCCCCTACTATGACAATGGTGTTTTGTAGATGAAAATAGGTTATCATTTAGCTAGCTAGCTAAGGCACTTTTTAGCAGTATGGACATAGCAGGGAAATCACTGAAAGTTGTTTAATTTTTTAGTGTGTAATAAACTGCATTCTCCTAAAATTGCTGGTATTATTATTTGAACTTTTCCAGGGTTGTCTCCCATCAATAACATCTGTATAGGTGTACCTTACCTGAAGAATTTAATTTTTTTTTTTTTTTGTATAATGAATTCAATATCTTTCGAATAAAACTTGTATACTAAATAAATGAAGAAATGGTAAATAATACATATCTTTGTTTTGTGACTCTACTCCCAATTCCTACAAATGTAATTAAAAAAAAAAATCCAACATGAGTTTAAGATGAGAGAGACTTGAAGTATAGCTGTACAGCCAAAAGGGCTAACAAACATCTTTTACATTGTCACTGACAATCTGTAAATAAACAACAGAACAGTAACATTAGCAGAAGAACAGAAAGCACTCTGGTTAGTTAGACTGAGCCATCTGCATTTCATTATTCCAAGCACCAGACATCATAGTGATTTTGTCATCAAAATTTATAAAGTATGGTGGAAACAGGACTCTTGATTTGGCCCACTTTTTACTTTACTCACATTTTAAAAGTAAAGTTGCTGTGACTTTTTGGGGGAGCATGTCAATTTTAAAGGAAGATTACTATATATGTTTTGGTTTTTTTGCTTGCAGCATTAGTGGTTTTGACTAGAAAGTGCAAACTGCCAAGCCTCAGAAACCTTCTGCTGTATCCATTTAAGTCATACCTATATAATCCTATACCTTTATGCAAAATCAGTAGAGGAGAAAATCAATCTAAAGGCTGCAAATGAACAAGTTTATTAGCTTGTAGATGTGCAACAACAGATAAGACATCTTTGTTGCAAGATAAAGTGAATCAAAATCAAAAACAAAAATGCAAGCTAGGTCATAATAGAAAAATCTTCATTAAAATAATTAGAACATAAAGAAACTAAGTTTCTTATAAAAAAACACCCATGCATTTAATTTCTAAGTTAAACTCTTAAAAAAGCTTCAAAAGGACTTTCACTATCCTCTTGATAGCTACCTGTTTAAAAATATGAAAGATTATTTTACACTCCGTATCAAGATATTTTCAAGAGTAATATATATATAATAAAAAGAAAATGCAAGAAATATTATATATTTTTCTTATTTTCATGAAACATTTTGTGTAAAAAGATTTCCAAACTCATATTTCTTTTAGTTATTAATTTAGAATGTTTCTTTGAGAAAATTCATTTGGCCTATACTTCTGTTTGTGAAAAGTTGGTTCTTTACCAGTCCCACAAATTATTTGAGTGTTTTCACACTCTATTTACACAATGATACATCAGAGTGCCAGGAAAACTGATGGGCTTGGTAGTTCATGAGAAAATAGAATATATTTTAGGGTGTTTAGTTTTTAAAAAGCTGTAATTCTAGGAAAAAAAATCTAAAAAGGTTCTAATTTGGTACAAAAGAAGAGTAAGATTAAATGTTACTTTAGTACTAAATTATTAATTCAGTATTATTTTAAAAGGGAAAAAATGGAAATATAGTTTCTTATTCACCAAAATATATATAGTCCTGTGCTTAAACCTCAGTCATATGATTCTGCTATCATTAAACTACAGCAGAAATAATCATAAAGTTAAAATTATGTAAGGGATAAGGTACCTCACTGACTGGCTTTAAGAAAGAGATTTCTCTCTTTTTACTTTTAAACTTCAATTCAATTTCCATACAGTTTATTTTTAAGTAATTGTACAGGTAGAACTTTTTTCTTTTCAGAAACAAAACCAAATATTTTTCATTATGATGAAGAATTATTCTTAACACTTAGCTCTAACAGGATTTCAATTTCAAATATTTCACTTTGAAATATAATTGAAATGATGAACTATGTGTGCACAAAGATTCTTACTAGTCTTGCTATTTATGTTGATTTATATCTCCTAGTTTTTTGTTTATTTGGTCTGAAAGTGCAATCTTCTAAAATATAATTTGATTATGACTAAAAAAAGACAAGAACCAAAATGAAATTAACACCTGAACAAATTCCTGCAGATCATGGCAGCATACTAGTGAATCTAATGAAGCTTCAAAGTAATAGTTAGTAAATATTTGCTTTGTACTAGACATCCCTCTAAGTATCAAAGCATCAAATTATTATAACTACCTAAAAATGGAACTCAAATCTTATTAACTCCTTGACAGACACAGCATCTAATGTTTCTACTCCTGCCAGGACATGCACAGAAAACAGGTTGATTTGAAACATAGAAATCATAAAATAATACACTTAATCCAAGGGTTTTGCTATTAATGCAAAAATTAAATAAATCAAGACGCACAGTAGAGTGACACTAAAGGTGGCTTTCAAAAATTAGTCGTGATATTCCGTTTGACAGAAGCAAAATAGAGATTTTTGAGAAAAGGAAGCTAAGACATTTTAAGAGAAAACTCATGTTAAAACATTCACATTTTATACTCTTTTAAAAAGAAAAAAAGTAGAATCAAAAAAGATGGGAAATGTTAGAATAAAACCAGCAGGAAGTAACTATGTTTAATCAAATATGTTGAGATGTAAATTCTTCTTTTCCATGATAGTTAAGCTGTTAATCATTTAGCCTTGGGGAATGGAGCTAAAAATTAAAGTGTATGCCATTTTGTATGTTCGTAGGTCATGTTGCTTTTCTGTAGATTTTCATAGATGAACATCTTTATGACCAACCTTTTAGCTGATTTATTATATTTTAGCTGATTTTTTGAAGAAATTTTTAACCCTACTACCTTAACAGAAGATCAGTTAAACTACACATTTACATTGTTTAAGATTGCTTAAGTCACTGTAGAAAACAGAGTCAACAGCAATATCTCAGCTCTCATCAGTGACAGCTTGGGCCTTCCTATACAGCAGCTGCTGTCTGAGATTTTATGATTCTTCGTGTAACTTCATGGTATAGCCCTGTTCCACAATATCGTTCCCTAATATGAACTGTTTGTCTTTTCATAAAATCTGACCACATTAGGAATATTTTCTTTAAAATATCTAAATAGCTACTGGGCACTGTAAGACACAGCCACAATGGGTTAGAGCAGAGCTATTTATTCAATATGAAAGCCTTTCTGACAATATGAAACTTTTGGTATAAGAGAAAGTGTAAGAGATATGTTCTAAGGAAGAATGCATTTATGAATGTTTACTCAGTAAAGGAAAAGATGGGGGAGAGAAGACAAATGCACTTTGTGTATGTTTTTGAAGGAAGGACAGACTCATCATAGAATCATAGAATGGTTAGGGTTAGAAAGGATCTCAAGATCATCTAGTTCCAACCCCCCTGACATGGACAGGGACACCTCTCACTAAACCATCCCACACAAGGCTTCATCCAACCTGGCCTTGAACACCGCCAGGGATGGAGCATCACAACCTCCCTGGGCAACCGATTCCAGTGTCTCACCACCCTAACAGGAAAGAATTTCCTCCTTATATCCAATCTAAACTTCCCCTGTTTAAGTTTTAACCCATTACCCCTTGTCCTGTCACTACAAAGTGACTCCTCAAAGATATGGCAACGCCCTGTAGAATTTTGTTACTAGCTCAAAACAGTTTGCTGAAGTTTCACAAGTATTGGATTTCCTAGGCTAACAATTGATGAACATAGCTTTTCATCTACTATCAGTTATAACACTACCTTCAGTGATAATTTTCAGCTTGATCTAGTGTACTAGTTCAGACCTATAGATTTTATTCCTTTTGGAAAATTAGATATAGACATAGATTAGATATAGAAAATACAGCAGTAGTACTGTATTACAGTCAGTTGAAGAACAAACCCAACAATAAAACTCCACAAAGTTTTAATTACAAATCTTGAATGTGGGCTAGATTTAGCTAATAGTATGCCTAAATAACTGATTTATAGTTTAGGGATAAAATAATGGGAAATTAACTGGCATTTTCTTGCTTGGCCTTTTATGATGATGATTATTATTATATTTGTATTACACCAGGAACTTAAAATACTAAGAAAAATCTCATGTATAACACATTTGACACTAGTGTCTGAATGGAAAGTGCTGAGTTTCACATAGTTCTAACCAGTTGTGGGAAATATGTTTTTCTTTTACTGTAAAGGTATTGGAGTTCTGTGGAAAATTTTGTACACTGTAATAAGAAAACTACTGAAATCAATCCTTGTCCCAAATGAAAAATAAAAAATGCCACCTACAGTGAGAAAAAAAAAAATGTTCAAAGAAGAAACTAATTTCTCCTCTGTCACCACAAACATGGGAACAAGTATCACAGACCAAGTACTTCAAAAAAGTCTAATTAAAAATTTCAGGAATCACCCTCTTGGTTGCACTGGATTTTGGATTGGGTTCATCATGGTGGGGATGCTCTGATGTGGTCTACATATCACACTGACAGATTTACTCTCGCAATTTCAAGTTACTCAGTGGTAATGCAGGTGAAAGTACTTCAAAGTAGAAATAGAAAGCAAACCTGTAATTGATTAAATACATTATGCGGCTGACAGGCCCAAGAACAGTGATTTTGTTTCTGACTTTGTATATCCTGTTCACCAGCCTACACATTTTCATTTACACATAAGGGTATTTTTTATATACATATACATATATATATATTATAGTAGATAATAAATCGCATATAAGGAATTATGTTACATGTTACACATTACACTTTGTGTTGTTAAAAAAAAAAGTAAACTTGAAATTTTAATGAATAAGATTTTTTTTATTACACATTTACTCTTTTAATTGTATGTTTATGAACTATTGCAGTGACTCAAGCTTTGCAGTAAGGGAGTACTTTGTATATAATATCATTGTAATAACTTGTATTTGACCAATGTAACTACCGTTTAAATTAATTTTGGTTTAACTGTCACATGAGCAAAAATTTGAAGGTGCTAGATTAATAACTTTGAAGTAATACTGTAAACCCAAGACCTTTACCTGATTCCATTCAGCCACAGCTTCATTGTTAGGAATGCTAAATGTCACTTTTCTCATTAACAACATGATAAAGCACAGGATAGATAAGTGGAGAGGGAGATTGAATGAAATCTGGTTCAACTGGCAACCCCAATGGTTGTGAGAAGTGCTACAGTCTAGCTGGAGGCTACTCATTAGCCGTGTGCCCTAGGGGTTGATATTGTGGCCAATATTGTTTAACATTTTCATTAACAATCAGGATAATGAGATAGTGACACTATAATCCTCAGGAAGCATCAGAAGAAGAGTTTTCTCTTTCCCCAACTCTTTATACAGTACCAAGAAAATGTTCCAGGGTTTGGGGGTTCCCCCCACACACACTTCTGCTTTCTCATGGCTTTTAATTTTTCAGATACTGACCATTATTTACTTAAAATGCACTTGAACTGTAGTTATAACTGTATATGGTGTAGAGGGTATAACATAAAAAAAGCTAGTAAATATCTGGTGATTATGATAAAACGGAGGTAGGAGAAATATATCTTGAAAAAGATACTTCTTGAAATGGGAGGAGCAAATTTTTAGGTTGAACAGAGTTAAGAAGGTGCAGGTTTAGAAATCTGAAGACGTAAAATATGATAAAAAAAAAAAAAAGTTGTTCAAAGTTTAAAAGGTTTCTGTGCTTTTGTTCTGTTCTGCTTGCCCAGAGTTTAACATTCCCTAGGCCCTGAGAAGCTGTCAAAAACTTTGTCTTGTGTTCAAACCTTACTTCTTTTATGATTAAGCAATCTATTGACCCAAATATGTAAGGCCGAACATAGGACAATTGGTTACAGCAAGTGTAATTTATCTATTGACCATCTTTAACTACTAGTGTTCACTGTTGATTGAATTTCATTTATGACAAGTGGAAGGATTTTCTGCAGCAGAAACTTAATTCTTACCAACATGAAAATAGACTAGCAAAACCTGAAGGGTTTTAGGTTTGTCTTTCTTTTTTTTTCTTCTCCTTAAATGTGCTTATATACTTGGTAGAAAGACAGAATTTGATAGTTTCCATAGTAACATTTTGGGACAGCACACCAAGAAGGAAGGCTTGTTCACCCACCTACGCTTTTAACATAATTCTACCCTCCACATCACTGGCATACAATATATACAGACACAGAGATATGAAATCAAGTTGCAGGTAAATACGTTTTGAAAACAAACAAACAAGCAAACAAAACCAAAACAAAACAGTAAAACACAAACACAACCCACTCTAACAGACCTAGATGCAGATGTTAAATATTATGTCAAGGCAAACAAACAATGTCAAATAAGATGAATTAATCTCTGAATTATACATATTCACCCACCATTTAATAATAACTGGGCATTTTGAAATTCCTTTTCTCTTCCTGATTATTGGTAACAAATAGACTCAACCTTTACTTTTTCGGGGGAAGAACTGATGCAAGGAAACTGTTGATTCTAATCAGGACTTAAATGCTTGGTTTTGTTTTATATCCATGTTGACACTGGGCAGAAACTAGCTGGAGCATTGAAGCTTGCATGGGGTTTTGTAAAGATACACTTTCAAATGCTCCCTCCTAGCAGGAGCTAGGAGCTAGTTTTTGAGGGAGATTTTTCTCCCTAGCCTGCCTGCCACATGTCGAGCAGAAATTTTAATCCTGATGTCAAACTTGCCTCTGAGATTCCCAAATTTATATTTGATTTCAGGCATCCAAAGTGGTTTTTTAGATTGATTACCACTGCAGAAGCAAAAGCATCTCCAGTTTGCCAGGTGTTTTTTGCAATGCTTTGAATGATAAACAAGCCTAAAAATGAGAATAGTGAATTTATTCTGGCAAAGCAGAGGTTAAACTGTTGTTTACTAAACTAAAAGCAAACTGTCAAAAGAAAGTCACAGAAAAAAAAAAAATGCAGACAAAGGCTAGACCTGCCATGAGCCCCTTCTCACTGTCACTTACAGATCTCTGGGGCTTTTCATGGAGAATTGTGCAGTGCCCAGCTCCGAAGTGCTGCCTTTTAGAGAATATAATTTAGGAATCTCTTGGAGGCTGAAATTCCTTGTAGAAATGTTTACACCAACTTGCTTTCTCAACTTGAGTTTTATTCCAAAGTACTGGAAAATCTAACAACTTCACACCAAAAGCTATTCCTGCTTGCCTGAAGGGCCTCTTCAAGTCTCCTTTTTTTTTTTTTTTTTTTCCACATACAATCTCCCATTCATTCTAAAACTCACATCCCAGGTCATTTATCTAATAAAAGTGTGCCTTTGGCACGCAAAGGTGTAAGGATTTACACTTTCTGTTCAAGTACACATGCAAGCACAAATGTGAATGCACATGGATCCGTTTTCCCTATCACTTCCCTATCCCACTGCATTGGTTTATAATGTTACAATACTAAAGAGTTATTCACTGTACAATCATTAATTAAATATACAATCTGTGGATCACCTTGAGTATTTCAGAGTCTGCACACAGTATGATACTAATAGAGATGACAAATTTCCAATCAGTTTGTCCCTTCCCACTTGTTAATATTAGGAGGTTGTGTTATCATAGCTTGCTACTTTATTTTACAATGAATAGACTACTACAGTATTTATAAATACATCCTGAAAGCAACAGTGAAGAATCTTAAGCTCCATGGTTAGTTTTGTTTAAGACTAAGTATCATAATGAGACATGGATTATTGTACTAACTGGAAGATGATTAATTTAAAACCATTTTTTTAATGAATGCAACAGGAGTTGCTACTCTTTGGCAGCTTTAGGTAAGCATCTGAAAAGGTACAACATGAATCAGTACAACTTTCAAAACCTTATCTGTTTTGTTTTCCATTTTGGTTTTACATTTAATTATACTTCTGTTGTTACCTTTAACAATTTATTCTAATTAATTTTTCCAACTCTGGGAAGATAATACCAAGATGCAGCAAGAAAAGCTGGAATGGAAGGTAACACGGTATAAAAAGAATCTGGGAGTTGGGGAAAGAAGCACATTCTTTTTTCCAGGACATAATATTTCTGATGTATTTTCAAGCTCAAGCATAAGAAATTATCAGCATCAAAAAGATACAAAGGGGTACCTGTATGGCTTCGAAAGTACACTGTTGTTCATATGGTATTTCTTAGTAATAGATTTTAAAGTTGTGTTTGTTTTGTTGGGTTTTTTTTGTAACAGTTTTTTTTTTCCTTTGAAAAAGAAGAAGCCATTTAAAATCTCACAACATTCTAAGAACTGTTGTGTGTTGTTTATCGAAATGCTGGGGTTTATTCTTCTTGGTTTCACAACAGTATGATTTTGTTCAATTCTTCAACTGTGTAGACCTATACTGTCGATGTCAATATGATACCACCCCACCTTCTGATTTATGGATTTCTATTGTTACACTGGACTACTCAGTGAAATGCAATAAAGAGAAATTATGATATTTTCTTACTTCTTTCATACTTTTTTGGGCACAGGAAATGTAGGATATGTCCAAATGACAGAACTCATTCATCCATTTGTCATTCTTGGTAGTTTTCTAGCTCACACACATATCCACACCAAATCTAAATACACATACTGTAATGACTCAAAATGCATCTTTTAGAACAGCTGCACTCCTACTCAAAGTGTATCTCAGCACAGTACTGTAGAACATGAAGAGTGCTCAATCGCCTCTACAAACTCATGCTCCAGGGATTCATTCCAACCGTAGAGGGACCACTTCTCTCAGAAGTTTTCTAAACTTAGTTTCAATTGGATCAATGAAACCAACGGCCTTATGTGCTAAGAATCATTTATTTCTATCTCAGATGTGATTCTTCTTGCAAAAATAAAACCAAAAACCAAAAAACAAACCAACAAGGAAGCTTACTTTCTGGCCACAATATTTTATAAAATATTGAGTGTGCACTAATTTTTTAGGTGAAAGTAGTCAAGCCTGAGTGCATCTGGCCGAATGATTTTCAATGAGTCATCTGGAAAATTTCCAGAATTATATTTAGAGGTAATAGCTCAAAGATTACTTACTTCTTTCCTTCATAAACACTAGGATTATGCCTATACAGTGAATTAGAGGACTAGTTTTTCACCATCAGAAAATTTTATAAAGGAAGTACCATGGACAGGAACAGTATTTGTCACTGTTCAAATTTTTGTTGCTCAACAACTAACTTTATGAAAAATGCTTATAACTTTTTTAATATTTTATCTTTAAATTTATCTTTATCAAACAGTGTAGTTGTAGGTAGCACTGTGTACTGTATTATTATCATGTAATAAACATTATATTCCCTCTCTATATATAAACACATAAACATATCAGAAACACAAAACCCAATACGATTAACTGTCAAGATTCATTACCCTTTGCTGATGAAGTCCAAACTTCAAAAGAGATCTGAACTTCTGTTTCACTGCTCCATTAAAGCATATCTTGAAACAATCAAACAGGTCTTCACAACTGAAAATGATCAAAACCAGAACAGCCATCAGCTCCCAGTACAGGAAAAACATAACATAAAAATACATAGTCTCTGTCATATAATTCCTATTTTTTCATATGAACAGTTTTCACAAGCTTCCATAAAAAAATCTGTTTCATTAAGTGGGATAAGCATTTGGCCAACCTTTCTACAGATGTAGCTACATGACTTTGGACCAATTTTAAAACATTTTCAATCACAAATTACAGACATCTTTCTAGAAGCATTAGAAATTATGCTAATGAAAGAGTTCAGAACTTTCTTCAACAGTATGAAACCCAAGTGAAGAGAAAAAATATCGCCTAATCAAAAAGCCTGTTACATCTCAGATAACATAGCTGTAAAGCTCCCATGAATTGCTAGAGGAATGGAGAAACTACAAAAACTTGTTGTTATTCAGTCTTCTTTTAGACAAAATGATCTTGTTTATTTCAGCAGATATGAAGCTGAACTGTCAGTATTTTTGTAAGAAAATATTCACCATCTCAAAAAATATTCTTCTCACTCACCCTTTTCCCTTATGGAGAAATTTAAATTCCTTTAAAAGTCTTTTAAATTCCTTTATGATCTCCTTACCTATAATCACAGTCCCTATGGTCACTACTAGAAAGCATCCTTCTGTACTCCTAATTTCAATACTTACCTCTTACTTTCACTGATTTGAATGAGGGGGGTCTCAGGCTTGACAGGTCTGAAAGTAAAAGTCAAAAGCCTGTGCTTATTTTGTCTGGAATAATTTTTTTTTTTACAGTAGCTGATCTGGGGCAATGTTTTCTATTTGTGCTGAAAAGTGTTGATAATACAGGGATGCATTGAGAACCTAATTAACATGAAAATAATCTGTTTTCAGGATAAAATAAAGAATGTCTTGTGAACCAAAATCATACTTTAGTTAAAAAGCAGATTACAGGGCATGATTTTAAAGGTATAGAACTTTTTATTTGTAGACACCAAAGGTAGAGATTAGATCATATTAAATTGACTAGAAATGTTACACTGTTCAGTGCTTTCTCATGTTCAGTCTCTTAATCCGTGTTTATCCTTACAGAGAGTAATAATGAGAAATGTGATAATCATAAAATTTACTGTTTAAAAATTACACCGTTTTATACAATGCACTGCTTCTAGGATTGTATCTGCTTATTTTAATGACAGCAGAATAAAGCTTTTACTGCTTTTACACTTTTTAGCACTGAAAACTTGGAAAAGATAAGTTAATTTTATCCTATCATGGTTATCATAAAAATTGTAAACTGAATTTTAGTTATAGGATTTGCTTTACTAGTTACCATGCTCAGGAACTGAGAGAAACATAATCCTTTTAAAGTTGAATAAAATATTGTGGTAAAACTGAAATCAATCAGGGAAGACCTTTTTTGTTAAAAATGCAGCTGAGGAAATACTGTCTTCAGATTCTTTCACATCTGTTTGACACATATCACAGAAGAGCATCTTTCATAGCACTGTGTTCTATAAGAATATAGTAATAAATCTTTCATAGTTTGAAGATGGAATAACAATTTGTAAAAAAACACAGTGCTGTATAGAAGCCTACCAAATCATGTTAAAAACATACATTAAAGAGAATCTTTAAACAAGTATAAAATTGGTACATTTGCACTTGAGTCTAACAGAGTATGAACAATATCAACCACTCATTTCCTCTACAGTAAAATGTGTCATCATTTATGAAATAAGAAAAAAACAATGAGTAATAATAAGCATCTGTAGACAGAATAAGGAAAATAAGGAATGCTTCATGCAACTGCCTTTTTAGGAGGGACTGCATATGGTTTTCATATTTACTGTAACACATTAATAGAATATTATGCTGGTAAATACATCAGCTATTTAGTCTTGGGCTGCATTCCAAAGAAATCAGCTAAAGGCCTGTATAAGGTCTGTATAAGCATCTAAAGTCTGTAAAGGTCTGTATAAGCATCTAAAGTCTGTAAAGGTCTGTAAGGTGTGTAAAGGTCTCTATAAGCATCACTGTTTTATATCTGTACCTATATCTTTATCTATCTGTACCTATACATACATATATCACGTATCTATCTGTCTCTGTATTTATCAAAATGGCATCTGAATGCTCAAAAGCATTTCAGACTTCATCTGTCTGATCCACTCAATGTGTTTGTGTCTTGTCCCACAGCAGTGGGCAGAATTCATCAACCTTATTTTAGTTATCCAGAATGTTTTTTGTGTGATATGGTTTCTCTTTCAGATACAGGCATTGATTCATCAGGGGGTGTGGGCTCCTATTCCTCACTTAATCAGGGAATTGCTAATAGGCCAGCCAAGTAGAAGTGATGGAAACCCTGTTTCCAAAGATGTATTTTCATGAAGAGGCTTTGACAGAGAAAGACTGAATTTGAAAGGAAACTTGGAGGACTCCAAAAAAGAAACGGATTGTACACCATATTTACAAGACATTCTTTGAAAAATTGAGTGAATGAAGATGAAGGTCCTGAGCAGGCTGGTCAGGAAAAGAATCTGAAGTGAATCAGATAAGGAGAAAAAGTTTTATTGATCTTAGTGAAAGCAGTGCAAGTGTTGCTTTCCTTTTTTTCCTCATCCATACCTTTTATAATAAACATTTATATGTAGAAAAGACTATTGCATATTATATACATATATCATAAAAACACATGCTTCTACAGGTGCACGTAGATATATCTGCATGCATAATCATTACCTCACATCAGCAGAGGAATCTAAAAATGGGCTACTGATACATTTTAACAAATCCACTAATTCTTTGCACTGTATGCCATCATAGAAGTTGCATAAACCAAAATAGCTGTTACTGCTCTCTCACATGCTTCAGGGCAGTGCAGAGCATGCCTATAAGCCCCAAAGTTCCTAAAGGATTGTATGATTTTTGCCTTACAGGTGTATAAGGCTTTTCATTTTCTTCAAAAGACTACAGTTCTGGAAAAATACATTCATTTGTCTGGGATGGAGACAACAGGCTGATCTGGTAGGCTTTTAAAATGAGAATGTTTTTACCTTTCTGAGTGAAAGACAAGTGAAGTATTAACCTCAGACTAAAAGGAAAACTGTGAAAGCGCTCTTCCTGACTGCATTTTTTGCTTCATGCAGCTTACCCAATGCTATCATGCCCCAGTTACACTTCACTTGTGAGATCTGACAGAATTACAGCACTTGATGACAACATTACAGTCCGTATTTTTTCTCTAATTAGCATGTATCAAAGTATCCAGAGTCCGTTTGATTTCATACTTTGACTGATGATAAGTCCATATTTATCCCTTAGGTAGCTTACTGAGGATCCATACTTCTCAGTCAGGAAGTCAGATCACTAACCTTAACCACAAGGTAAGTAATTTCTACTGCAATGCTAGTTGACTTTTTCTTCTGTCCTTTAAAATGAAGGTGTTTAGACTGAACACATTTACATGACTTCATTTACATTTGGTAGTTGAACAACATGGTTTCATATTTTGTTCAAAGACTGTAGGCCATAACTTTCTTCAGATATGACTGGATAGCAATCTTTTATTTTCGCATTATATTAAGCTTTATATTGAAGAAATTATGTCACTGCATTTGAAATTCCACTAACATTACAGAGGTATCTTGTGATAAGTCAATTTTTCTTTTAAAGTAATTAGCAGAATCAGCCAGCACCCATAAACTAGAATTAACAAGAGAAACAACTACATGAACACACAGGATGTTCAACAGTTCGCTGGAGGGTGCTGGAAGCGACTTCCACTATATGATATTCACAAAGCAAGAGTCTTTGAAATCTAATTCAATCACTTTTTCCTATTGATTAGAGAAATGTGAGCTCTTCATTGACCTTAAACATAAGCAGGCATAAAGGAAGTGGAAAATTCATTGAGGTTACTAATGACATCGAGAAAAAATATACCATAAACATGTAAGGGCAAAATCAGAACACGTAAGTACAAATTAAAAAAACAGTTTATGTTGCTGATTATTTCTGAGACTGTATAGAGGATGAGTACTTTCCAAAATACTACAGAAAGGAAAAATAATGCTTTTTTTTAATATAGGTAAAGGAGTTGCAAAGAGGAAAAAAAGTCCAGAGAACCCGATTTTAATTCCTAGAAAAACATCACCTACTTCTGTAAATACCTTTTAGACAAAAGGAGACTAATCTAAGTCAATATGGATATCAAAAATCATAGAATTATAGAGTCATAGAATTATAGAATAGTTTGAGTTCGAAGGGACCCCAAAGGTCACTTACTCCAACCCCCCTGCAATAAGAAGGTCAAATTAAGTCAGACCAATCTACCTTCTTTTTGCAGTAACATTAGATGAGTTTTGTAGACAGGAAAGATGTTATATATCTTGATTTTAATAAGGTTTTTGACACTGTCTCAGAGAGATTCTCATAAACAATCATTGGGTGTTTTAAGAATATGCTAGATAAATATCAATCAGCAGTGACACAGTCATAGCTCATTTCAGTTTGGACATGACCTGATCTTCTGAAAACATCTCCATTTCCGTGATTTAAGTAAAATTGACTTCCCACAATATTTGATATTTCTTACTACTCCATTATATTCTTGCAATCATTTATTCAGCAATCACATGTATTTGAAAATCATGACTTAAGCTCCAAAAAATCCTGAGAATTAAAGCCCACTAGATGAAAAAGTAAATGTTTTAAATTGCCTCTTAGTTGCTTAACCAAAAATGAGTAGTGTCCCTCAGGGATCGCTGTTGGGACCGGTCTTGTTCAACATCTTTGTTGGTGACATGGACAAGGGGATTAAGTGCGCCCTCAGCAAGTTTCCTGATGACACCAAGCTGTGTGGTTCGGTTGATACGGTGGAGGGAAGGGATGCCATCCAAAGGGCCCTTGACATGCTTGTGAGGTAGGCTGATGCCAAACTCGTGAAGTTTAACCATGCCAAGTGCAAGGTCCTACACCTGGGTCGGAGCAATCTCAGGCACAGCTACAGGTTGGGCAGAGAAGAGATTCAGAGCAGCCCCGTGGAGAAGAACTTCAAGGTGTTTGTGGATGAGAAAATGAACATGAGTCAGCAGTGTGTGCTTGCAGCCCAGAAAGCCAAAGGTATCCTGGGCTGCATCAAAAGGAGCGTGACCAGCAGGTCGAAAGAGGTGATCCTGCCCCTTTACTGTGCTCTCGTGAGACCTCACCTGGAGTATTGTGTACAGTTCTGGTGTCCTCAACATAAAAAGGACATGGAACTGCTGGAACAAGTCCAGAGGAGGGTCATGAGGATGATCAGGGTACTGGAGCACCTCCTGTATGAAGATAGGCTGAGAAAGTTGGGGCTGTTCAGCCTGAAGAAAAGAAGCCTGGGTGGAGACCTCATAGCAGCCTTCCAGAATCTGAAGGGAGCCTATAAGGATGCTGGGGAGGGACTCTTCATTAGGGACTGTAATGATAGGACAAGGGGTAACGGGTTAAAACTTAAACAGGGGAAGTTCAGGTTGGATATAAGGAAGAAGTTCTTTCCTGTTAGGGTGGTGAGGCACTGGAATGGGTTGCCCCGGGAGGTTGTGAATGCTCCATCCCTGGCGGTGTTCAAGGCCAGGTTGGACAGAGCCTTGGGTGACATGTTAAGTGTGAGGTGTCCCTGCCCATTGCAGGGGTTTGGAACTAGATGATCTTAAGGTCCTTTCCATCTCTAACTATTCTATGATTCTATAAAAACACACCCTTGTCCTAACAATCAGAAGGGAATTTGTTTCTTTTTTAAATTGAAATAAATAAACCCTGTTAAGTCTTTGAAATAATGCTTAAATATAAAAATAAAAAAATAAAAAAAAACCAAGAAAAACCTATATCAAAAGGGTTACATGAAAATTAGTTTGAGATGGAAATATGCTTACACACTAGTGAAACATTAACGAAACACGCTATATTAATAACAGTCAAGTTTCATACTCGTAAAAAAAGAGACAGAATTTCAAAAATTCAGCCATATGTTTAAAACATAAATCTAAGGTTGTGCTGGAAAGGAAAAGGAGAAATCAGACAGCTGGCTTGTCAATTACAACTCATGTCAAAGACAGAATTCTCACTAAGTTATTTTTCATAGAAAATGTTAGTTAATTGAAACAGCTTGTGGAAAATATTTCCCTCCTTTTGGGGGGCAGGGTGTTGTGATACATTTCTTGGTTTTCAGAACACAGAAAAAGAAGACTTAGAAATTTTTTAAATTACTCATTTTGACCTTAGAGTAAGAAGATGAGCTTGGAGAGATGAAATTCCTATTCTTTAAAATGTATGTTGCTCTTGAGCAGTGGATGGTAGTTAAAAGGCATATGTGACCCTTAGAACAAATTTACTTTTCAACCTGATTTACTTTTCCAATCTAAAGAACTCTTGCTGTATTGAAAACCAGTTTCTTATTTACATCTGCTGCACACAACAGCTACCATTACCACAGATAATCAGAAGGGACTTCTGTGTGTCTTGCATGCATGTGCTGATGCGAAGTCCTGCCTTCCTTCAAGGAGTATTCAAAGTGCAGGCCTTTACAGCCTTTCAAGAATGTTAAGCACTCTCTTTGGATTTACACTCATTTTTTAATTACTACAGAAAGACAGGATATATAAATGCTTTCTCATTATTAGGACATAATTATAACTGACAATCAGCAAGGTCTATCAATTTAAATGTGAAAAAAGTGTAGGGGACAATTTTCAATTTATTGTGATTCAGAAACTGAATGTTATTACACGTTGAATGATGGATTGCACAGAGTAACAAGAGAAAAGGCTATGCACGATGGTCTAACACTAAAATGAAAAGGACATTCCTGAAGTACATTTTGAAATAAACATTTAAAAGACAGTTCTGCTAAGTTAGTGTTGCCAAACTCATATTTTAACTGAAATTGATCTTAAATGTAGGGCTATTCAAAGAGAAAAATTTTCTGGCCTTGATCTGAACCCTTTTCAGCTGGTATGAAAACCTAAGAGAAATGTATAATAAGGTGTTTAGTTGCTATTATACCAAGAAAAAAACCCTATCAGTACTTCCTTTGATTCTGTTGAAGCATAAAATTAAGTAGGCTACATTGAGCTTATTTTTAATTAAAAACAGCATATAGGAAGAGCTCACAGAACCAGACACAATACTCAGCTATTAAGCATATCCAAAAGCATCCCTCGAAACTATAGCAGGGGCTAGCTGAAAGGTTTAACTTCTTCCACTATCATTATCCAACCAGTCACTGAAAGTAACCTGGTTGAATAGGGAATGGACACCCCAGCATAAGTGGGGCTTGACCTCAGGTGGCAAGTCTCACATGTAAACTGGTATCTGGGACAAGGGCTTGATTATGTTCTCCATACTGTACTCAAAAGAGCCATCTGTACACTGGCAGGGTAGCTCAGACAGAAACATGCACCCTGCCAGGTTGTTCTGGGAGATGGGTGAAAGGCAACAGCAGCTATTGCCTTCTGGATGAGATGCGCTGCTTGCCAGCAGATATGTTCAGATGGGCTCCAATTCAACTGAGGGGTGACAGGCATGGGCATATCAGCAGGCAGTGTCATGAGTTTCTTTTGTGACTAACAGCAAATATGTGCTTGTTGTCCTCTATTTTGTATATAGGAAGAGCAATGGTTCAAGATGCTGGCTAGCCAAGAGTTAAGACTCTGATCTTGGCCAACAAGCAAAGTGAAATAACTGACAGAATCATACAAAAAAACTTCCTGTGCATTAAATTTCAGGGGGAAAAAAAATTTAGTCCTTTGTGAGGAGAATGGGTGAGAAATAAATACAAAATAATTTTGCAATTCACTTGTTGACAGGTCTTTGAAATGTGGTTGCATAAGAAACAGGACTCTGCGCAGTGGTAAACCATTTTTTTCTTAAAATCCCAAGTCAAGGATTTGGCATACACTAAATATATTCAACATTATTTGGTAGTTGAGCAAATGTGATTGAACTCAACAAATATCATTAGTACTGAGAATGCCTTTTATGATGGAGTATTAGGTCAATGAAAGGATAAAACTGAATGGAAGACTGAATTTGCAAGTGTTTTACTGGAAACCTTGTGGAGAACTGCATAGATGCTGGAAACCCTGTAGGTAAACATACAGAAGCTGTATGAAATTATATTCATACAGAGCTCTGGCACTAAGACATCAAAGTACGTTGAACTATAGCCTAGGTATTACAAAACAACCACATCTTATTCATATGTTCAAAATCAATATATCTGGAGGCAATAAAAATATGTATTTTTATGGATAAATTTTGCTGCACAGCTTCTGAATGTCACAATGTGATCTAAATTTCCTGCCTTCTCTTTGTATTTTAGTTATATCTGATTGCTGCAAAACCCCAGAAATACTGGTGTTTGTGCTTCCAATCTATGTTAAATTGATATCCAAACCAGGAAACAGGGTGGTTCCCAAATTACATGTGATTGAGTTACCAATTAAAAGCTTTTCTTTTTTTTTTTAATGTAATTTCAGAAAGAAAAAAAATATAGCAATTCTCTATAGGCTAGGGAAGTGGTTATTAATCACTGGAAAACATCAAGAAATTTCTACAAAAGATAACTTTTTAGGAAGGCAGTTCAAATGAGCTATGCTTAGGTTCTGCTCAATTGATCCAAAAAATCCCTTTTCAACTCCAGGCATCCATGGTGGTGTATCATGTCCCAGTCTACTGTCTTTTTACTCTACAAGTACTTATCCATATGGGCCTACAGGTGTTTCTTCTGTTTCTATCAGATGTATTTTAGGATTCTTTCTCAGCTGCATGCACCAAAGAACTTGTTCACCACCCTGTATGTCCCTTTGAAAAGGCACTGAAAGACTGTCAGCATCCAAGTGACCAAGCCTGCTGAGTGCTAATTAGATCACTGCCCAAAGCAGCAGAAGTGCAGCTTTTAGTCAGCTAAACAAGTGCCTCTACCTCCAGGTAAAGGTTTAGCTCTCTGAACAAAGAGGAAGGGCAAAGAAAAAAAGTTGAGAAAATAAGTGCAGAGACACACAAAATCAGCAAACTGTTCCCATTGCATCCGTTAGTATGTGCAGAATACAGATAACGTGCACACAAATACTCCCTCTGAAGCAGACTCGATTTTTTCCTTATAAAAATTGTCTTATTTAGACTGCCTTGGTAAGAGGAAACTCGGACACTGTTGTGTTGTTTTGCTGAAGCAAATTCGGAGAAAACAAACCTCACTGGAGCCTCACAGGTGTTAATTAGACCTTCATAGGTCTTTTAGACTCTATCCTAAATCATTCAATTTCACTTGAATGAAAAGACACTATTTAAATGAAAAGTTACCGCAAAACAAAATCATCACCATACTTCTTAAAGCATGAAGGAAAATACAGTTAGCTTTTCAGGAAAATAATCCCTTAGAATATTTGATAGAAGACTCAAAGCTTGGGGGGGGGGGGGGGGGGGGGCGGGGGTGGGGAGGAGTTGTGTAAAATATTTACAAGGAATTTTTTAAATTAAAAATGGAGATGGAAAAAAAGAATGCATTTCCTATATAATCAGTATGCAAAGCTTTCTTTTTTTCTCAGTGCTTCCAAGACCATTCAACATTTTGCAGGCTTGTGCTTAAAATGAGAAGCACCTGAATTTAATGGGCAGTTAAACAGCATTTAACACATTATTTATATTCAAAGCTCAGCTTTCTTCTTCCAAAACAAGAAGTAGCAGTATCAGAAGAGGATCAGTTGTCACATAAACATTTCTTTTACGCAGTACTACCTAACAGCAGAAGTGAACCATGACTTAAGTGCACTTCAGACTGATCTCTTTGAAATACTGCCATCTCTGAAAGTAAATAAAGATTGATATATTTTGTCCGGTAGTGATAAGACATCCTTTATTTAAAACTCAGAGATTAGCAAAAGAAATTACAAAAACATTTTTTAGCTATATAAAGAAATCTTTCCTACAGATAAATAACCTTGCATGATAGAAAAGGACTGTTACTCCCTAAAGATAATCATTATTACAACTATATATTTCTTCACATCTGTAATAAAATATTAACTTTAACAATGTTTTCGAAGGATGCAACACTCATTATCTATTTCTTTACAGAGCACAATTTTAAAATCTCATGTAGAACACCTGATTTTAAGCAACACAGAAATAAAAACAGCCTAACAATCACATATAAGGCCTTCAAACTTCCACAACTCCAATCAGATATATCCACAACTTCCTGATTTGTTTTTAGAAACTAAGCACTTAACTGAGGTTGAAGAGACCTACCAAGAAATATTAACTATATGGGGAACCTATGCAATCATTTTCAATATTTGGTTTCTTTCTCTGCATAACTATGAAAACATTACTATATCCTTTGTAATCTGTTTTAAGATCTTCTTAGGAAAGAAGCTTTACATGAAATAGGCATTACTAACAGATAAGGAATGCCATCAAACTGATCTTGTTGCTGCATTTTCTTATTGCAATGAAGATGAGGGAGAATATAATTTTCCAATTATTAGAAAAAAGAGAAAACAGCATTAATTTATTACTGGACTATCTGGTGATTCTTACTGTTTGTATAATTCATGTAGTAGCTGCTAAAAGTGATAATGAGAAATTGCCATGTAAAGGTTGTCTGTCTATATTCCTTGCTTAGCTGCTCAGAAGGTAATTTTGACTTATCACCTCAATGAAATGAAGGCTGACATAGATGTTTTAGGAACAGGAAGGAAAATTCTAAAAACAATGCAAGAGAAGTAAATACAAGTTTATGAAAGTGGTTTATACTTGTGCAGTGGTTCATGGCTGATAGTACAAATCACCAGAGTGAACAGAAAAAAATAGATGAATGTTAAAATATATAGATTTTCATAATATCCCATCTCCCTGAGCAAGTCAAGTGCTGTAATCAGAACCTGTATTGACTGTAGACTGATCAACATTTGCAGTTCAGTGAGGCAGGAGAAAATGTTTTTACCAAAGATTATATGTTTGCTGTAATAGAGCAAAGAGTTTAAGCTACTGCCATAAATTTGTTCATTAATCTACAGAGTTTTAATTTGCAGACAATTTATGTGTAATTGTAACATTACCTTCTAACTTAGTCCATGTTTACAGAAATATAAAAAGACACAAAGGTTGTTCACTGCTAAAAGAGCTATGTAAGGACAATACAGATATATTTCTCCTTTGCTTTACATCTGGACAATCATTATTGTCAAATTTATCCTACTTTCAAATTAATGTAGAAAGATCTCAATTCAAAATCGCAGAATTTTGCACCTTCTTATATAAGGCAATTATTACAAGCTGTGAAACATTTTTTATTTTTTTTTTAAGTGAGACTCCAGCTCTTTGGTGCAGGTTCTCAAAACTTGTAAATATAAATATGTTCTCTTCTATGAAAAATTTACACTGAGCAAAAAAGCAGTCTGAGGCACAAACTGTATTTGCAGTGTTATTCAGACAGCTTGGTTACAACAGAAACCACAGGAGGCTTAGAGTCCTTGGGGAATCTCTTTCCTCTCCTATGAGAGGCTGAAATAATGTATGTTCTCTGTGTAGTATAGTCTTAACTGGAAATCCACAGAGGAAATGAGAGTTTTTTCTCTACTGAAATTCTTAACAAAACAAATAGCACAGGTATTTTCTTTCTGTTTAAACAATAAATCTGATCAAGTCTCCTACAGCTCTCCATAAAAAAACCCAAACAACCAAACAAAAAAAGGAAATCCCATACCCTGTGTAGTAATAATTCTGAAAGGATATGGCTTGATTACTCAACTGCTTGCTTTCCTTTTTTTCAACTCATTTCAGATGGAGAATTGAGCACATAACCTAGATTTTTTCTTCAGCCCTGCTCTGGATCTGTATATGTTTCAGAAACCAAATCAGGAATTGAAAGATTCAGCTATTGACTCCAGTGAGAATAGTTTTTCTGAAGGTGTGAAGCCCTATTGAAAGTACTCCTAAGAACCGATCTCTCACTAATAACTATTATGTAACTGCTTCCAGGATTGTATCATATATTAAATTACTGAATTATGGAATTTCATACTTTATCCCCCATGGACATGCATATTTTATGCATAACAATAGCTTTCCCCCCATGGACAAGCTATTGTTCATATGAAATATGTGTGTATCTTTGGTATATCAATTTTAAACACATTTATCTTTCATTTAATGATTAACAGACATAGTTTCCTCACTGTTGCTATTTCCTCACTGTTCAGGGTTGAGGGGGTGAGGAAGTGTTATCTGAAATCTGAGAAAAAATGAATGATTGGGATAGCTCTTCCAAAATAACCATATCTTTATACAATAAAGTTAGATGGTTCAGATTTGGTCTTCCCTTAATCTCGAATGAACCTTTCCTCTTATTAAAGAAACCAGATGAATGAATGACAGAAAAACATTGGATCTGTGATTTTTAATCTGTTCAGACAATTTGCATTGGACTAAGAAGACAGCGTGCTAATGACTTTAGTCTGTATTTGTGACTAATCTCCACTGACTATAAATATATGAGAAAAATGGCATGAAAAATAATTTTCTTTAATAATGATGCATTTGCAAACCTGATCATGCAACCTTTCTAAGAAAAAAGTCGAACTTAACTTTAGAAAGAAAAACTTGCTAAAGCATAGTTCATATTAGGCTTTTATATATTCAAATAAGCCATTCCTTAAACAAAGTACAAATATACTTCAAATCCATACTTCTGCATCATTTTAATGAATGGTTTTTAAATTATCTTAAAATACCGAAGAGTTCTAATTCACAATCTGTCATGGTTTAAACCCAACTACAAACCTCGTCCACTCGCTCCCCCGCTTCTTGCCCTCCCCCTGCTCCTGGAGGGATGGAGAGGAGAATCGAAAAGAATGCAACTCCCACAGGTTGAGATAAGAACACCTTAGTAACTAAGGTATAACTCAAATCACTATTGCTACCACCAATAATAATAATGCTAAAGGAAATAACAAGAGGAAAGAATATAACACCTCAGCACCAGCTGACTGATAACTTGCCCCACTCCCCCCAGCTGAGCACCGACCGATACCTCGTCCAACCCTGCAGTCCCTTCCCTTCTGGGTAACTCCCTGTTACATCCTGGGCATGACGTGCTGTGGTATGGAATACCTCTTTGGTCAGTTTGGGTCAGGTGTCCTGTCTCTGCTTCCTCCCAGCCTCCCCTCCTCCCTGGCAGAGCATGAGACTCAGAAAGTCCTTGGCCACACCAAACATTCGAGCAGCAACTGAAAACATCGGTGTTATCAGCACTGTTCCCAGGCCAAAAAATCAAAACACAGCACTGCACTAGCTCCTAAGAAGGAGAAAAATGACTGCTGCTGCTGAACCCAGGACACAATCAAATTTGCTTTCCTGACAATAAAACTGTTCGGTGATGACGACCCATTTTGTAGCTACCCCTCATCTGGGCAGAGAGTACACTGCATGTCTTTCAATTCTAAATTCTGATTTAAATTTTCAATTATACTAGCACCCAAATAGGATATCATCACTTTTATTCTTCAAAAATATAAGCCACAGACCAATGAGACAAATGAATAGCACCCAGCATCCTCAGAAATATCCATAGAAAAGATGCAAGCTCTACTGCATTTATTGCTTTATATTTTTTTACAAGTGGTATTTTTGATGTGGTTGAAGAATTACATAAGTGACATTGTATGGTTGGAATTATGTACTATGTTCAACGAAATAATCAAAGTAAAACAGAAAATGTTCATGAAAATGTAGCTGCATGTGATATAAAACACATTATTAGATGCTGTAGGTTCCAAGGCTTGTATTATAATATTTTGTTCTAAATCAATTTACTTGGTACAAATTATAAAATGGAACAAATTACATTCCTAAAAATTAAATGTTTCATTGAGGTTTTTAAGTTAGCTTAAATAACATAGAATGATTTGCCAATACACTTCTAGTGCAAAACAGAAAGATTTCAATTGAAATAATCTAACAGTAGAGAGAAAGGCTTTTACATGCATTAGATAGAAAAAGAAAACTAACTCTTACAGAACAAACACTACCAGAATTAGACTCAGATAGTGTAACGAAACCTCCATTAGTTCAGCTAGGATGAATTAGACATCATCAAGAAAATACATGAATGTTTCTTTGGCGGTGTTCAAGGCCAGGTTGGATGAAGCCTTGTGTGGGATGGTTTAGTGTGAGGTGTCCCTGTCCATGGCAGGGGGGTTGGAACTAGATGATCTTGAGGTCCTTTCCAACCCTAACTATTGTATGATTCTATGATTCTAAGAACAGAAGTAGGAAAATACTTTTTATTTAAAAATATTGTATCCTTCTGGCCCCTTACAGAGGAAAAACAAACCAAACAAACCAAAAATGCAGTATCTTGGACAGATACGTATGGCTCTTTACAGTTCCGTGTGCATTCTTACAACTAAAATTCAAAAAAAACGAATTCAAGAAATGAGGTTGAATGTCAGCAGTGTAACTAGTATTAGTGCAAATTAAAAGTCTCAGCAACTATTCAGAAGTTTGTTTATGAACATCTAAGACTGAATCTAAGAGCAAAACACCGAAGAGTAGAAATCTATAGCCTTCAATGCATGTTTCATAAACAGGGAAAAAAAACATTGTCTAGTTTTTTGGAGATGTCATCCTTAATTTGTCCTCTAAGATGCTATCCTCACTGTGTTGCACCTTGACAACTCTTGCAATATGGTCTGAAGTTGCACAGTAATTTTTTTCTTTTTAATACCAGTATCTGGTTTCAAGGATACATGGGAATATTGAGTTATTGAGTTACGGTTATTGGGGAGCGGGGTCGGGGGAAGAGACAGGAAAGTATATTTTTACTTGCAGAGCTTTGCAGAGAAACTCCAAAAATATCAGCAACATAGATCCAAACACATCAGAAAATATAAGTCAGCCAAAAAGGAACACAGATGCTTTATACAAAAACTAACATTAAAACTAACATTTCAACTTTGTGTGGATAAATACTTGATTTTTGTTACCAATCTTAATAAAATGATGTGGCAGTGCATTTAGTGATTGTGATAAGACTCTCAGTGGATAGCCTGAGACATCTATGAGTTGGAAAGGGAACCTTGTTTTGAGCAGGAGACAAGATAAAACAATGTCTCAGCTTCTTCCAGAGGTAGAATGCACACATTGCCACTTGTGGGTGCATGGGGGATTCTTCTGCTCTGCAGCAGCAAAAGTCCCTGTGGCAAAGAGGCATTGTGACCCCTTCATGACACTGTCAAACAAGTGACTTGTAAGGGCCCGGAAGCAGCAGTGGCCACCGGTGTGCTTGTCATAACCACCACAAGGCCACCAGCCAGACAGTAGTGGCAGAGGGTCACTAGGCCCCCCTTCTGTGGGGACAGGAGCAGCAGAGGCCAGGGGGGAGCAGAGTGGCTGCAGGAAAGGATCAGGTCCCTCAAGAAAAGCATGCAGTGGATAGGTGCAGCCTCCCGTAGGACATCAGCATGGGACAGCCACCTCAGCCACTGCCCTGAGAATGGGACTCGTGTGGCACTCAGCTGGCCTGCCCTGCTGCTGGCTCCAATCTGTTCTTCTCAGAGACACCACACAACTAACTTGATTTGAAACTAGCTGTGATTGGCTTTCATTTAGAAAGTCAGTTTGCTAAATATTTACTAAGATTTGGTGGTCAACAAAATCTGACATAGGATCTTGTATCAAAATTTTAATACAAATAAAGAATCTTCATGGAAACACTGAATCCTTAGAAGCTACAGGCCATGTTCTGCCTTTGTCCTTATTTCTGTCATTTCAAAAAAGAATCAGTTACATTAATTAATGATGAATTTTACTCTGGGTTGACCAAATTGCACACGTAAGACAATAGTTCCTTAACCACTCTTCCAATTAATTTATAGACAGTCAGACACTGGTCCTTCTCTCCTTACAATAAGCACTTGGAGACATAAAATCCATATGCTTTTCACTCTGTCTACTGTCATACATCACAAGCTTTTAAACTTTGTTTTTACAGTTCCTTCTATACCCAGAACAGCCATTTCACTGTGTGCAAAAGCTTGTGGTGTATGTAATGGTGGTATAAACAATTACTGACCACAGATGACATGTACAAAAGGAGGGAAGAAACGCAGCCTGAATGACGGTACAGAATGAAGGGAGATAATAGGGGGGTCACAGAGGAGAGAACTAAGGGAGGTAGAAGCAGGTGTTAGTTTAGTTAGGTGGTTTGGCAGTCTATTTTCTAAATAGAGTGAACTGACAGAGCAAACAACACAATCTTCCCTATTACTTATACCCTGCCTAATGACAGAGAGAGGATAGTTTGCTAGGAACTGGCTTAAATTAGACACGTAAACCCAACATCTCATAAGTGTTCATACACCTGATTCTCTGTGAAATAAATCAGTCAGGCTTATGTCTCCTTAAGCCTGAGTTCTTCCACCTGTGAAACATGAAGAAAATATGTGACATAAAAATTTCAATGATCCACACTGTATCACTATGGATAAAATTTTCAGCAAACTGAAAATATGTGCTGCTAGCAAGTATAGGGGGAGGACTCCATAGTCCCTGAAGGGTGCAGCTGGTACTGAAGTTAAATGGAATTGGCAGGGCTGACTAAGGGCCACCCATGGGGAGAAAAAAACAATATGCCTGCCACCTTATATTCTCTCTAACTCCACAGTTTTCAGGAGTTAGAGACAACCACAGAAGACCATGATGAGAAATCCTGTTAGCAAAAGTATAGGCTTGCTTTGCTTCCAAATTATTTGCCTCTTGGTTACTCCCTATGCTCCAGGCTTGGCTACTATCCAGTGAAGTGAGTTCTAGATGAATATTGTCCTTTCCTACTTAAAGAAGTTTTATTTTCCTGGCAACAACCTCTATCTCTCTGCTTTGCAAGCATAGGAAGCAGGATAGTCTTTATATCATTATTATACTATGTCTGTAGCCTGGTTTCCCAAGAATTTAACATTTATTTTCTGTCATGTTCTGAAAATCTCAGAACTTGTTGGTCAATTTTCATCACGTCCAACAGAGGTCTCTGCAGCATGAATTACAGAATCATAGAATCGTAGAATAGTTAGGGTTGGAAAGGACCTTAAGATCATCTAGTTCCAATCCCCCTGCCATGGGCAGGAACACCTCACACTAAACCATGTCACCCAAGGCTCTGTCCAGTCTGGCCTTGAACACTGCCAGGGTTAGAGCAGTCACAGCTTCTTGGGTAACCCATTCCAGTGCCTCACCACCCTAACAGGAAAGAACTTCTTCCTTATATCCAACCTGAACTTCCCCTGTTTAAGTTTTAACCCATTACCCCTTGTCCTGTCACTACAGTCCCTAATGAAGAGTCCCTCCCTAGCATCCTTATAAGCCCCTTTCAGATCCTGGAAGGCTGCTATGAGGTCTCCACGCAGCCTTCTCTTCTCCAGGCTGAACAGCTCCAACTTTCTCAGCCTATCTTCATACGGGAGGTGCTCCAGTCCACTGATCATCCTCATGGCCCTCCTCTGGACTTGTTCCAACAGTTCCATGTCCTTTTTATGTTTATCAGCAAGCATTACAAAAATAGGAAACTATATAAAGAGAGAATTTATTAAAGCCTTCACTGAGAAGTAGGATGAGTTCAAGTCTTTTTAAATATTAGAGATCATCACAGAAGAAAGCTATTATGAATGCTCAAACCAAAGGAAAATTTCAGTAGAGGTGCACTATATTATACACAACGGTGAGTTTAGCCACAGGACATTAATATTTAAGAAATCAGGCTACCAAACTTCTGCTTAGGAAAGAATTACTTTCTTGTTTGTATGTCACTGGTATTCGATAGTCCTCATCTAAAGCATACAAGACACTATACAAACACAGAAAAAAAATGTGTTCCCTTGTCAGAAAACTCACTCTCTTGAGTAACTACCTGGCTCTTTATGAAGAAAACAGGAAAGGGAGTGGAGGAAGAAAGGAAAGGAAAGACATGGAGGGTACAGGACCCATTACTATGTGCTTGCATAAATGATTTTTTATTTTTCCTCTTCAACAGTTATAGGACCATGAATAGATTTCTTTACAGTCAGTTGATATTCAAGTAGTTGTACTATGACTGCTATGATCAGCTCTTGACATAACCTGACATACAGGGTTGTAGTTGGATAGAACTGTAAAATTCATCCCTGGCAGAACTGGGTAAACTTCAGCCAAGCACCCCACTTCTATTTCCATGAATAGTCATTCTAAATAGTCAAAAAGAAAGCAATACTCTCCAATCTTAAAAAAAAAAAAAAAAAAAGAAAAAGGAAAATGAGGATTTTGGTTCCATCTTGTGGAAAACAAATCTATTTGAGTTAAATTATTGAAATAATGTCTAAAACACACAATTTATCTGAGAAGGATACTTGTTCCTCTAAAGAACCCACTGAGTAAACTGCTTTGAGTTATCAGCTTTTACACATGCACACATAATCATGCCACTGATTTTGAGAACTCCAGAGTAATATGAATAGGATTTACCCACAGTGGAAGACATTGATTTTAATACATACAGGAGGGAAAGTTAAAATTTCAGATTAAATAATTTGAATTATTTGATTTGCCCAAGCTTGCAGCCTCAAAGCTAGTGTCACTGTGACTTTGTTGTTTCTATCCATGTATTTATTTCAGTGCCCTAAAGAGATTTTAATTAGTGGTTCAAGCCCTAGCTACATTAAAGATAACATAGAAGCCTTTGAACCAATAAGACAGTTGTAGTCCTTTGGGACAACAAAGATTATAAAACCCAGGAAGAAGAACTTGACAGCTGGGAAAAGAAATCTCAGTGGACAGAAAGAGATCTATCTATGCAGTGTCTTTCTAGAGTTTATTAAACAAATCAGTATACCATTTTAGAAAACACCACAAAACTGTATGACTCCAATGGATTTTTTCAGCACCACAGGAATGACCTTCAAAGCACTTACCCACTTTTCCACACCCAAGTTCTTTCTTCTTTTAAATCTTGTCCCTTGCCATAGCCTCTGTTAGAACTGCTCCTTCGTAGGAGGAAAAACTGCAAGTCTGTATATTCCACCAGGACAGTGCTTACTTACCAATTGTTTTTATGTATATTACATAAGGTGATCAAATAGGTAGGTAAACTGGCGGTCTAAGCTTAAAAAAAAAATAAGTTACTTTTCCTAAAAAATAAAATTTATTAGTTTAAATATTTCTTAGGAGTGTTTTGGATAGTGTCAGGACTTTCCTTAATGTTAAAATAAATAAAACTTATTTCAAAGCAGGAACTCAGAATGACAGTTTTTCCCTTTGTAAAACATACACCTACAGAGTTACATTGATTTTTATTAGTAAGTAAAAGACTCAGAAAAACGTTGACAGGTGACAGAACATGGTTTTTTTAGAAGTTGTTTCATTAAAGCTCTGTCAATAAAAATAGCTTTTTTTTTTTTTTCTCTGAAGATTACTGAATCCCAAATTCCATGCTATCAATTCTGTGCTAATGGAAGAGTGCCACTTGCAACAATAACTTGCAGTGAAATTACAAGTTTAGAGAAGCAGTGCTTCAAATCAAGCCCATTGATACCAAAAATGCTTTTTATTGTATGAAAATGAATAAACTGCTATGAAAATGCTCAAGTGAAACTTACTGTAGAACATTACTTATCTCTATGTAAGCCTGCTATTCACTGCTTAGAAAACACCCCTGCTGAAATAATTAGATCAAGAGTTTGGCTTAAAACTAAGTCCTGAAACATAGACCTGAAGTGTTATCATTTAGAGGATGTAATAAAAGAAAATCTTCCACTTAAATCTATGAATTCTGCATCAGGACTGAGACAGCATGAGGTATGTTCCTAGTGTGTACTGTTAAGGGATGAAATCCAGTGGTGTTTTAAAAGACATTAATATTTACATTAATAATTTTAGTAGTCTAATTTTTACAAATAGATGTGTTTGGGAAATTTTAGTAGATTTCACCTTTTGCATATAATCCTTCTCATTTAACATTAAAAAAAAAAAAAAAGGTTTCAGCCAGTTACAAATAAGTATAATAATAAGAAACTGAAAAAATTAAATCCCATCCTATGAAAAAGAATGAAGTCTTAAATTTTAGTTTCATGTTGGATTGCAGTGAAACCCAAATTTAGGATTTTTTGTGTTATGCAAAATTTTTTGAACACATTCCTTATCAAGCAGTAGAAGTAATTTACTTTTTGCCTTTTTAAGAGTGAGTTTTATTGCATAGATGTTATTTTAGTAATTTTACAGAAGCATTTAGATGAAAACGGTTCTTGCAATTTTTTTAGTTAATCTAGCAGTTTCCAAGGGACTTTTAAAACACATATTTCAAGCATTACTAGTTCTTAAAAAAAAAAAAACAAAACCTTTAAAACCTCTTTCTGTGTTCTGTTTTCCATACAGTAAGACCATTAAAACACATATGCTATACAGCTATATTTATTTCTCATATATGTAAGATCAAATTGTCCGTGGCATTAAGTAGACTCACAGGTTCCTACACAACTGCATCACTCTGCATCAGGTAGCTCCTTCTTTTCACAGCCATCATAAGCATATGCATATATGTAACCCTGTAGGTACAACTCTACTTCCCGGGAAGTGTATTTCTAATCTGTAGATTCTGATGCAGGTGGCCCATTAATTGTGTCATATAACATCAATTTGACCTGAAGGCCTGCATCTTACATTAAAATTGGCAGAAAGGTGCTTCTTCTGGAGTAATGGTCCTGCATGTGAACTAGGAGGTATAGATAAGCAAACAGCAATGTAACATCAGTTCTGAGCCTTTCTATTCCTCATATGGCCCCAGATTATTCACCCTGTTCACTCTGCTTTTTTGTATGATGCAGTTTCCTACAGGGATTTTGAGATGCAGGTCAAAGTAAGAAAAATCTTTGAAGTGTTCAATTTATATGGACGAACCTCAGCCAACCAAAATGATTCTTTGATGAGCTGTATGTAGAATTTGCCCTGAAGTGCCAGCAAATCATTGCAGAGGGGAAGGATGGATAAACTACTCAATTCTGTTCTTGGTAAAAACATGCAGAGAAAAGGGAGAGAAATCGCATTTTAATACAACCTACTATATCTATATTCTCTATATATACAGTCTATCAACAACAATACTCTTGTCATGGATCTCATAGAATCTGCCTATGTATGAAAACAGGTAGATTCCTGTTTATTATAAAACCACCCTAGGTCTGCATGGAAGTCAAAGCAAGTAACTCAATGTAAAAAGGTAAATATAAAATGAACTCAAGATTTTTCACCTTTGGCACCATTGTTACCTTAATGTAAGGTGTTTTTACCTAGAAAATGACTTGTGGTGATGTCGTCATTTAAACCCAACCACAAACCTCGTTCACTCAAGCCCCCCCCCCCCCCACCTTCTTGCCCTCCCCCTGCTCCTGGAGGGATGGAGAGGAGAATCGAATGCAACTCCCATGGGTTGAGATAAGAACAGTTTAGTAACTAAAGTATAATACAAACCACTACTGCTACCACCAATAACAATAATGATAAAGGAAATAACAAGGGAAGAGAATACAACACCTCAACACCAGCCGACCAATAACTCGCCCCACTCCCCCCAGCCGAGCACTGACCGATACCTCGTCCAACCCTGCAGTCCCCAGCCCTCCCGGGTAACTCTCTGTTACATCCTGGTCATGATGTGCTGTGGTATGGAGTATTTCTTTGGCTACCTTGGGTCAGCTGTCCTGTCTCTTCTTCCTCCCAGCTTCCCCTCCTCCCTGGCAGAGCGTGAGGCTCAGAAAGTCCTTGGCCAGACCAAACATTTGAGCAGCAACTGAAAACATCAGTGTTATCAACACTGTTCCCAGGCCAAAAAATCAAAACACAGCACTGCACTAGCTACTAAGGAGAAAAATGACTGCTACTGCTGAACCCAGGACAGGTGATCACTCATATAACCAAGAATCACCTTGTTTGTTCGTTTGTTTTGAACTTCCGGAACACAGTTTTTTCCTGTATTAATGATAATGTAGCACCTGATCTTTTACCTTATGAGCATTCCTGAGCAGCACTGAGGACTAGAGAATGCTGAGGAACTGAAACACAGAATGGCAAGGAGTGCAGAGCTGATTTATAACAGATTTTTCAACTATTATTTTCAGTAATCCATGTTCATGAAAGAAAGAAAGTATAGATACGAAGTCAGGGTGACACTTGCTCCTGCACTTTCTGTGGAATTGGAAAACAGCAAAGTTCTTGAAACAAAAAGTTTTATTAATTTAATCATGAAAGTCTTAGGAAATACTATATTTTAATTTCTATATTAAAAATTGTTTCTACATTTACATTTTTTCAAGTAAAGAAATTAGTTAAAGGGAATAGTGCTTGGTAGGAGACAGAGAAAGGACAGCTCAAAGATCAACAATGGAGTGTAAATATCATAATTCGTAGGTGCTGTTCAGACCAGATATTTTTATATTAACTGTTTCCACATATTTGGTGACATCCAATGACTGACTGACACTAGATGGTGACTGATTATGATTAGCTGCCGTTCTGGCGGGAATCACCTTTAAAAACTGTTATTTTGCAGGCTGATTCTAATGTTTCAGTGAATTGCTGTCTCCCAGAGCTATATTTTATGAACAAGAGACACTGCTCTCTGGAGATGGAAATGATTATGGAAGGTGAAGTTGTTGCAGGGAGGGGGAAAGAATCCCTCTCTACTGGAACAGAGAAATAAACTTTCTTTTTTTGCAGTTGAACAAGCCTTTGCTGAATGCACCCAGAATATTGAGTTCTGGTGGCTTCTTTTTTTTTTTTTTTTTTTTTCTCTCGTTTTCTTTTTAATTAGGACTTTGGGACTGATGCTGAAGTGCCTCTAATTTCTGCTGTTCCTTTCCAATGGAATTTACCTGAGTAACGCCATTTTTTTCTGAGTTCAGATAGTGGGCAGTTATGCCTGTAAACTCCAAATTTTACAGCTCCTTCTCACCAGATATGCAAGGAATGAGGAGTGTTCAGTGTGACTTAGACATCAGAACCTGACTGTCAATTAAATTTACCGTTGAAAATAGAGTTCATCAATACATATTAATGTATTTAGATTTTAGGCTTTTAAGATGACTGGATGGAATATAGATTATTCATAAGATGTAATTTTCATGTGGTGCTAGTTTCTGAAGCCCAATTTCTATTTGCTAGTTCGTTACATTTTATATTCAATTAATTGATCTTACCTTTAAATTAAAAGCATAACTATAAAAATATCAAAATCATAATGAATGTTGGTATTGAGAAATTGCCACTGCTCACAATCAACAGTGAGAATCTCTGGCTGAAGAAGTAACCATTGCTGTATAAATCATTGAGAAAGAGTGATCAGGGCAAGGGAGAGTGGAACAGACTGCTGGGGTACTAAAGAGATCATTTCAAATATCCTTGTTGGGATTAACCTTGATTTTATCCTTTGATTTCTATGACAAAAAGTATGGACATATTGGAAATGTAATAAAAAATGTTAGGGACCCTGGACTTAGTTAAAAGTCTGATGCTCCTGGAGTCAATAGCACCTACTTTATTTCAAGTAACAGTAAGAATTTTAAAAGATAGAAATATTTCTAACTTAGAACAAAAGGATGTCCATGATAATAATCAAAGATGGGCAGTGGTCAAATACTGTTCCCCAATGGGTTCAGGTTCTCAGAACTATTATTTTTAATAAAAAAGGATGGTTCCGGTAATTCCCTGTTTTATGAATTCAGCTGCATTCTTGAAGGCAACATTTACTAATCCATTAATCCTTTGAAATAAGAATTCAATTAAATCCTCTGTCTATTTTTTTTAGAAAAGCTTAAATATCTCAATAAAGTTAAAAAGCGTTTTGTTTTCCATATTAAAAATGCTTTCAATTTTAACTTATTCATGTTTTGAAATATAAACTGGCACTTCAAATAAAATATTCTCAATAAAAACATGTATTTTAATGAAATTTATTTAGTTAGTTAGTTATCATAACTTATATTTCATATAAAACAATAATAAAATTCAATATTTTGATTTATATGTCCATTAATGTTAGGGTATTTGAAATTTTAGAAAAGTAAGTTCACAGGATGGATAAAATTCTTTTTAACATATTTCTACCTGTAAATTTAAAATTCTGATGCATTACATTTTAAGAGTTCCCGTTCTGAACACTTTTTGTTATCACTGGGCAGATTGCATCCACAAAGATTCATCAGTACAAGTTGTGCCAAAGCTATGTTTCACATCCTCATACTCACTTTAAAATTTTGCTTCTTAGATGTATAGACACTTTTGAATACAACACAAAAGCAAAAGCAAGCACTTTCTTGTCCTTGAATTCAAGTTTTGTTCTATGGGAAACATGCCTGATAAAACAGAGCTACCTCCACTCCATTTATTTTCCATTCCATTATGCAATGCTGCAAGTGAGAAGAGTAAAGGAGCAATATAGAGAAAAAAAAAAAAACCAAAACCTAAAATGTAATCACATGCCCCTTTTTAAAAACAAGTAAGCAGCCCCTACAAAATCTGAGGCAGTGGAGGACACTGAGCGTTCCTTGTCTCCAGAGCTCTCTTATACTTCAGGTTTTTCCAGCTTGTGAGAACATCCAAATATTGAATACTTCCTACATTTTTTAATTTCACAGCAACAGTAAAATTAATTTCATTGTCAACATGATCTTTGCTGATCCATTGTCTCTCCACATTCAGATCACAGTCTATAAGAAGGTCATGAAAAGCCATTAATGAGAGAGGCAGCTGAGAAGCATTATTCATTGAAATTTTTAGTATAATGTAAGAGGAAGAACCCATCTCACTCTCCCACCCTTTACGTGCATTTCCTCTTCAAAGTCAACCTCTATCAAGCTCCTGAAGTATATAAATGCATGCATGCAGGTTATACAATGGCTTATGATTAACGGATATGCGTTTTTGCCCCAACTTAAATTGAAAGTGCAATAGCACAAATTATTTCCAACCCAAGTTAGGGACTGCCATCTAAGCTAACCTGTTCAGTTTCCTGCATTTGCTACAAACACAAACAAAAAAAAAACTCACAACAAAAAAAATAAAATATTTTTTTTTAATTACTGTTTATTCAAATTATTAATGGTACTGGATCTTTAACTATTCAAACAAGCCTACTTATAAGCCATTTTGGGTAGTTTACACACAATGTAGACCATTAGCAATTACAGAAATCATTAAGCTGTTACATTCCAAAAGGGGAAGGGAGGAGAGATGTAATTTCTTGTTCATTGAATTTTACTCAGTAATCTTCATTACATTTAATTAATAGCAACAATCTGAGGAAAAGGTCTTTCTTTTTTGACTGTGAACTTCTGTATATTAACTATGTCTTATTTGAAATGCATACATTTTCACATCTATTGAACATCTGGTTAACTACATTTCACTAAGCAAATACATATTTATTAGATGAAACTTATGTTGCTGATACACTAAGAAAGCAGGAGACTACCATTTATCATCACATGGCAAAACATTTTCTTGAAGAAAAGCTCTATGAAACAGCTGTCACAGCTCAACGTCTTAATCAAGTATGGTGGTGCAATCTTGCTAGTTATCCATTTGCCATCATGTGAGAAATTCCTGTGACAAGCTAACAAACAAATATAATTCAAAAGTAGCTAAAACTATATTAATTACTTCTACCAGCAACAAGATCACCTTCAAATCCTTCCTCATACACTAGTGATTTTACAAATCCCAGAACGGCTGACGTTGGAAATTACCTCTGGAGACTATCTAGTCCAACTCCCCTACTCAAGCAGGTCCACCTAGATCCAGGTGCCCAGGACCATGTCCAGAATGCTTTTGAAGTCCAGAGAGAATACAGGACATTCGTAGTGTCAGAGGTAGCAGAAGAATCCATGAGTGGGTGTTGCCAAAGATGTGAAGATGTGAAGAAATCATAGATTAATGTGATGGTTTTGTAGCACACCTTACATTCTTACACAAAGACTAAATAATTAAAATGCTATAGAAACAGAAAAGAAGGAGAAAAGAATCCCATAGAGTTAAATCTCTCTGCAAATTTAAGATTATTAGAAAGCCAACACAAAAGATTTTAGAATAGTTCTTATCTGCTAGGTTAACAAAAGATTAAAATTGTAAAAATATTTCCTCAATCAATCTAATAACCTGAAATTGCACACACCAATTCTAGTACTAACTGCCAAAGCAGGCCTTCATGTAGAATTTTACAAGACCTCTCTCCACATAAAACTTAAAACCTTCTTACTGATTGCATACAAAAAGAATATTCTTGCCTTCAGTTGCTATGTGTATAAATACAAACTGGCTGAAAAATCAACCTGATATCTGAGGTGTAACAGGAGAGATTAATGAATAATTTGAAGTTGTCAGTCCCAAAACTTCTGTAGGTAAGTCACTCCTGGAAGACTGGCCATTTTCTTCTCTTCTGAGAGCTTGTTTCCCTATCTCATCAGCTGTGGGGCACTCATCCCCTTCTTGCTACCATCACTTTTACTCCAGAAAAAAAACAGTTCTGAGATCAATTATATAACATTCAAAATAAAATTTCACTCAAAATCATATAAAAATCATATGCAGCTAAAATAACCTATACCTGTTCATGTTTTATTCAAAATGTTGGAATTTGAAATTGCTAATTAAAGACATTAGTGAATGTCAATACAGCATTATTTTAATGACTCCAAGATAATCCCAGAGCAATCAATTTAGATCAGAACGAGTTTATTGTAAAGTGCCAAAGGTGGGGGAAAAAAATGCTTCCTTAGCACTACAAAGTAACAGTTTCTCAAATGAATCATGCCTGTTCAGAATTTAACTAGATAATTACTTTATTTGCATTTGCTACGGTGATAAGAGGAATGGAAACAACAGCTCAGTGGGAAATGATATGTGTTAAAAGGTGACATGCAAAAGACAGTACTTCTCAAAATTCTGGTTTACCAAGAGTCCATTTTAAAAGGGACACATTTATTAGCCTTAGCATCCATGTGGGAGCAAGACAAAGCAGAACAAATATGCATTAGAAAATACATTACATCACAGAAATCTCTGACATATAATTCAAAATGACCGGAGGCTGGAACAACCAGATGTGTTTCTGTTCTTGTTTATAGATAATGAATTTGAGGAATGACTAGAAGCCTGAACACGAAACTGCTGAAGTCTATATTGTATCTGCTATTGCAGTCTTACAGAAACAGAAATTGTGCAAGTCATGGTCATTTCTGCATCAATAACATTAATTTGAATCTAGAAAAATCATTTCAGCCCTTTTTAGTAGCCCTGTAATGACCCTGTACTTTATCAAAGGTGAAGAGTCCCTCTGTTTTTTCAGCGCCAGGCTACCACGTTTAGTTTTTGCAAAGATCATTAAGAACCTGACTGTCTTTAAGCATATGATAGACAGACTTTTGACATACTTAAAATAATGCATGTGCTGTGATCAGTTTAATCTCTAACACTTTGTAGCTGGTGAGTGATCCACATCCACAAGCATGTACAGTATACTTCTGCTGCTGGTATATACTTTGTGCTGGTATGTTGAGGGGCTGGGCTCAATGCTAGCATGTGCTCCATCCCTGCTTAAAGGATGTGTGAGGGAGATAATATTCAGATTTCTCTGAGGACTGGAGAGTTCTGATGAACATGTACCAAACTATTTTTATGGTTAAATTATCCCTGGTTGCAATATTTACAAACTGAGTCCCATATATGTTTAAATATGCAAACCACACAATAGATAAGAACTTTGTGGGGTTTAGTTCCTTGTCCAATTGTTATGCAGTGGTCAGGCATATTTCATGTTCTAAAACTGGGGCAGATTTTTACACTTCAGGATACATGTAAATATTGCAACATTGCAAAATGTTTCTCCTTTCCAACTAAATTATTTTGCCATTCATGTTAGGTTCAGCAGCTTTTGTGGTAGCTAAAGTTCTGGCTCTTTTCTGGAAAAGGGGCCAACAGTATTTTTTTTAGGGTTCTTGAAACTGATAACGAAAAACCCCCCAAAAGCTCCAAGTGGACAAAAAGTTGCTCCAGAAGTTCACTCTGCCTCTCCAGCTTCTCCCACCCCCAGCCTTTCCCCAACATCTATTATTTTGACATTCTAATACCATACTGGTAAGAGGGTGGTTTGTTTTTTGTTGTTGGTGGTTTTTTTTTTAATGCTGTTTCTTGTTCTTATCCTCCCCAAGCTTATATACTATTTTAGAAAAAAGTGCACTATTTCTTCTGTTTACATGTCTTGCATTTCTTTTAATCAAAGATGCCTCTCCTTCAAACCCATTTATGAAATCATAAGCATGGTTTATCATTGCCATTATCATTATCTTTGTCTCGGAACAAGACCCCAATCCTGAAATGTTAAAAATCTATTATTAGACTCAGTTTTTGCTATTTTTTTGTGGTTTTCTTTTTGTTTTTTGGGGTTTTGGTGTTTTTTTTTTTTTTCCAGAGAGATGATAGGATAAGAGAAATAATTATATATATTTAAGGAAAATATTTATATTTGTTTCTTTGAAGAAATTAATGAAAACAACACTGACAAAAATATATCTCAATCCTTCAAAATAATGTAAAATTATGTGTTTTCTCTCAGGTATGTCTTCCTGCTTTTGATACCAAAGCTTTTAAGCTTCATTCAATGTGTAATGAATTCTGAATATTTACTATTTGCCACGGAATGGACTCAGTCAGAGATCAATATGATCAGACCAAAAGCCGTTTATTACAAAGTATCAACTCCTTATATATTGTTGCTTACATTTGCTCACACTGATCTGGCACACTATGATTGGATATTTGTCCTTAAGACCCATAGTAACTAGCATATAATTGGTCAGGCACATTTACGAGAACTTGACCCTGAAAGCTTGCCAAAAGTCCACAGTTCTCATAATTCGGTGAATTCTACCTTCTTCTTATCTTGCTTGCTTAAGCTTCCTCGGTCCTCTCATGGCCTTGCTGTATCTTTCAGGATTATTCAAGAGTTCATGTACCAAATATCCATTCTCCTGTGAGAACACTGTCTCCACAACCATTTATTTCCATTTAGATGCTAAAGAGGTACCTCATGGAGTGTATTAGTTGAAGTGACATTTTTGTCATCTGTTCTATTTCCAAGTTAAATCTGTAAGCAGAGAAAGCAAGAACATTATTCTGAACATGATGAGAAAAGATCTCTGTTATTCACATGATGTGTCTACTAGTCTTTAACGAGACAAGATTAGAAGCCCTGAATGAATGGAAGGCTGGTACGGGGCTGCCTAATTTCTGAGTTGTTTTCACATTATTACAGCAGTACTTAAACTAAACATTTAGTGTTGATTGTGGAGAGGCACAAGAAACTTTTTTTAATTTTTTTTTCCTTTTTGGGGGGTAGCTTAATAACACTTTACGTTATCTTCCAAAGTGGAAGACTCAAGAAACTGCACTTAAACTCATTCAGCTTTTTTTTTTTTTTTTTTTTTTTTTTTGGAAAAAAAAGGTGGGGGGAAGAAAAAGAAAAATAAAACTCATATAAGCCTAATTCCAACCAATAATGAATTTAAAAGTCATGAAAAAACTCAAGCAGCAAGAAATAATAATGTTAAAGTTGAAAAGATGACTAGCTCAGTTGAAAGACAGGCTTGTGGAGAGAGAGTCTACTGATCAGTACTAGTCAGTACTGATCAGAGAAGGGAAGCTAAAGGCATGGCATAGCAGAACGTAGTATCGCCTGAACTTAGAAAGAGTATTTCCCAATTTTCCTCTCTGAAATACTCTGTCCTAATGTCCAATAATAGTCTAAATGTGGTGTAACAATGTAATCACTTTACTCATATAGTGAAAGTACAACTATATAGAGGGGAAAAACTGGAGAGCAAATTCTACCACCTCTGCCCTGTCATAGTGAGTCTGAGTAAATATGCCTTTCAGCATGCTTTAAATGTCAATGGAGCCTGATATCCTGGACAAACTGGAAAGTAGTTTGTAAAGTGAGAAGTTTGCAATGGACCCATAGAATCATAGAATCACAGAATCATAGAATAGTTAGGGTTGGAAAGGACTTTAAGATCATATGGTTCCAAACCCCCTGTCATGGGCAGGAACTGCTCACAGTAGTCCATGCTCCCAAGGCTCTGTCTAACCTGGCCTTGAACACTGCCAGCGATGGAGCAGTCACAGCTTCTTGGGCAACCTGTTCCAGTGCCTCACCACCCTCACAGTGAAGAACTTCCTTATATCCAACCTGAACTCCCTCTGTTTAAGTTTGAACACATTACCCCTTGTCATATCACTATATTCCCTAATGAAGAGTCCCTCCCCAGCATCCTTATAGGCCATCCTTATAGGCTGGAGGTTCTCCAGCCCCCTGACCATCCTCGTGGCCCTCCTCTGGACTTGCTCCAACAGCTCCATGGTCTTCTTATGTTGAGTACATCACAGCTGTACACAGTTCTCCATGGGGAAAACCTGTCTGTAGCTTCTTTTTAATTCTATATCAAAAGATAGCAGAAGAACTATTGTATTTTGACAATGTCATCTTTGTCTCTGTGGCATCAGAGACTGCTTGTCTCAGTGTATATGATCAAGATAGTTCACTTGCGTATACATTAGAATAAAAATGCATGGTAGCGGAAGACTGCACAGCTGTATGTGAGGATGCCTTTGTGGACTTTTTGCCAGTGGACTGTACAAAGAATAAGTAAAAGTTAATAAAACCGTAGTGTTCTGGACCTCCTAAACTTTGATCATTCATTAATTTTCTCTGCAATTTTGGGCATATTATTTTAATGTATACTTTAGCCTTGCAAATGCGGTATTACAATAAGATGTGTCTTTAACACTTACTTGTGTTTTTACAAAGTATTGAGAAGCTACAGCTCTTTACTGGTTGTGTGATGCTAAGATAATTATAGTGGTACATTTTACAGAAATAATAATTCCCACTTGAACTGCCATGCCATAAAACAGGGGTTGCACTCTAAGCAGTTTGGAAAAAAGAAGCACAGTTGTTTTGGGTTTTTTGTTGGTTGGGTTTTTTGGTTTGGTTTGGTTTGTTTTGCAGGATGGTAGTGTTAAATTGTCAGCCCTGGTTCAGAATTAACGGCATCTAAATGTACTTCACTAAGTTTTCCTAAAGGGGTTTTTCTCAAAATAACTATAGCGAAGGACCTGTCTATTTCAGACCATAAAATTGGTTTGATTGGGAAGTATGTGTCATAAATGAGAGTGAAGATGATGCTGGCAAAATTGGCCACAGCTGACCGATAAATAATTACCTGAGAGAGAAAAAGCACAATATGGCTGACCCTCATCATGCATTTTAATTATGGGGTTTAATTGCCTTTTGAATCAAATAAAAATCAGTGGCCTACAACTCTTCTGCTTTTTTATTTCTTAGCTGTACAACAGTGCCAGCATTTGCCTAGCACCTATAAAACAGTAGAGGACACACTGTCTTTTAGCAGCAGATGAAAAAATTCAGAAAGTTGTACTAGCATACCCTTTTGGACTTTGTCGTATTAAAAATCTCATCTTAGCAACGATGTTCCTTAGATTTATCACCAAAGAGAAATGCCAGGATAAAGATGAGCTAAAAAAAAAACAGGAAAAGAAATGAAATATAAAAATTGAAAAAAAAAATATACATGCACCTCTCACAAAACCACAACCCTTAACAGTTGTAAAGAAAAGCAATCAAAGAGAAGCTTTCTTGGTTTATAGACCATTCAGTACCACAAGTGCAGTGGCCCCTAAAATTGTTTCTAGTTATTTAAGAGACCTTTGATTTCTGAAAGCTCTAGGGAGTTAATTTTGTAATGTCAAAGATATGAGTAAAACAGTGACAATTCAAAGATCCTCTAGGGTCCACAGATTCACTATGTAACTAATTTCTTATTCATTATGTGAATGAGATGCAGTAAGAATTTCCTAGGTTTCATGAAAAAATGTGTGTGTATGCTTATATTTGTTTTTATATAAATGCACATCTTAGAATGTCTTAGAAGGCAGATACAGGGATTGTGAGAATGAAGACTATAAGCCCATTGTAGGAGAGGATCAGGTTCGAGATCATCTTAGGAAACTGCATGTGCACAATTCCATGGGACCTGATGAAATCCATCCAGGGGTCCTGAAGGAGCTAGTGAATGAAGTTGCTAAGCCGGTGTCCATCGTATTTGAAATATCATGGCAGTCAGGTAAAGTTTCCAACGATGGAAAAAAGGGAAATATAAGCCCCATTTTCAAGAAGTGGAAAATGGATGATCCAGGGAACTGCAGTCCAGTCAAGTCTCAGCTCTATACCTGGCAAAATCTTGGATCAAATTCTCCTGGAAAGCATGATAAAGCACATGAAAAACACAAGATGGTTGGTGATAGCCACTTAGTTTCACAAAGGGGAAATCCTGCCTGACCAGCTTGGTGGCCTTCTATGATGGGGCTATGGAACTGATGGACAGGGGTAGAGCAGTTGACATATCTACCTGGACTTGTGCAAAGCATTCGACACTGTCCCACATAACATCTTTGTTTCTAAGTGGGAGAGACATCAATGTGATGGATGGACCATTTCATGGATAAAGAACTGGCTGGATGGCCGCATGTAGACAATTGAGGTCAACAGCTCAATGATGCGGTCAACTGGAGATAGGTAAGAACTGGTGTCCCTCAGGGGCCACTGTTGGAACCGATCCTGTTCAACATCTTTGTCAATGACATGGACAGTGGGACTGAGCGCCCCTTCAGCTTCCGTGTGCACTCGCAGCCCAGAATGCCAACCATATCCTGGGCTACATCAAAAGGAGAGTGACCAGCAGATTGATGGAGGTGATCCTGCCCCTCTGCTCTGCTCTCTTGAGACCTTACTTGGAGTACTGTGTGCTCCCTCTGTAAACCACAACATCCTATCCCAATAATGTTTAAGATCCTCTGTAAGCAAAGTAGTTTTAAACTCAGATATAGACATATTCACAGTCTTACTGGGTGTGCCTACAGAGCAGAGACCAGCTTGCATTCATATTTGCTGCCAGTTCATTTAATTTATGCATTCTACTCCCAGTAAATGCCTTTTTATGTAATCTGCACCTTGGAGCAATGCTGTGGTTTAAGCCCATCTAGTAACTCTGAACCACACAGCCTCTCCCTCACTCCCCACCTTTTTCCCCTCCTGCTCTCAGTGAGATGGGGAAGAAAATCAAAAGAATGTAAACCCCATGGGATGAGATATGTATGGTAACTACGGTATAATACAAATCTACTGCTACAATACTAATAATAATGATAAGTGAGAGAACATAAAATTAATAATGGAAGAAAAAAAAACAACAATAAACACAAATAATGCACAATACAATTCTCACTACCTGCCAGCCTATACCCAGCCTGACCCAAGCAGAGAGCAGGGCCTTTTGAGTGACTCTCCACAGTTTATATACTGGGCATGATGTGCTGTGGTATGGAATATCCTTTTGGCCAGTTTCGGTCAGATGCCTTGTCTCTGCTCCCTCCCAGTTTCCTGTGCCCCTCCTCACTGGCAGAATATGAGAGACTGGAAAGTCTAAAGAAAGAGTAAACACTACTTAGCAACAACTAAAACACTGGTGTTATCAGCATTGCTCTCAGACTAAAGCCAAAACACAGCACTTCACCAGCTACTAAGAAGGAGAAAAGTAACTTACAGCTGAACTCAGGACAAGCAAGTACAAGCAGATGCTAACTTAAAGAGTCTGTGCTCTTTGCTGCCAGATCTAGGCTATTCTATCTGGCCTTGCAAAGAGGGGCAGCGAGGACAGGTCTGCATCCCTCCCACCAGGACCACAACAGATAATCTGGTAGCAGAACATACGGGATTTGTAGGTGTCCTGAATCAAGTTGAGTCCTGAAAGCCTGCAAGAGGAGACATGGAGCCAAAAGACATGCAGGACTGTGAACAGACTCCCTCTTGTCAAAGAACACAATAGTGATTAACCTCAGTGATGTGCTTCATCCACCATGAGCAAGATCGCAGCTGGTAACATACAGCATATGGAATGAATGGGGAAACATGGCACTGGAGCTGTACGGCTGGGAAAGTTTTCTGGTTACTCTAAGCAAGAAATGTACATATTAGTGATATTACCTGCCTTGCCTAAGTGGCTATGAATTAATTCTCTGTACCTAAATACACAGTGGATGAGCAACTAGAAAGTTCACAAAATGTGGGAAGAATGTAAATGGAGACAGTTTCTGATTTTCACTTCATAGAGGAAAAGATTTTGTTACCATAACCAAGTAACCCATTCTCTCTAAACAAAAGTCTTGATCATTGCCATCCACTCCTGAAAAAAAAATAAAATAAAATTTAAAAAATCCAAGTGTTGAGTACTGGCTAGTGTGGAACTGAACTTACCAGCTGGGAAAAAAGTCATCTCTCAGGTGCACATATAGAAAAAGTCTGAGGGTGAATGCTTATGGGTAATGCTAGTAGGGAAGAAAACACTTTGTCATCTTGCAGTATGTTAATTTATATTGCTGAGATTGACAGATAGCTATGAAGTTAACTTTGTAGATCACAACACAAGATGATGGTTCAAATCTTTTTCCCTATCTCGTACACTAAACCGGAAGAGTATAATGGTCTTTGCAAATTGAATAGTTTTTTTTTTTATTGAGATTAAAGCAGAAATGAAAGAGCAGTGAAAAAGCAAATGGTAGCGTTTCCATCATCACAGGGTTTTACATGAGTGAATACATTTTGAAGATGAAAGATTGGCAATACAAACAATAATCAGAGAATAATTTTCCTATTAAAAAAAAAAATTGCAAACCCAAAATTATTTTGTTCTCTTTGTGACAGCCTGTACTCAATTTTATATATATGTTAAACCCTGCACTTTTACTAATAAACATTTCCTGATTACTAATTATTTAAATAGCTAAGAATTAAGAGCAGTATTAGGGTACAATAGGTTGGCTAATTTAATTCCATACCTACAAGATACAACTTATGAGTGTATGTTTTTTCCGATCAGTTTGACAGATGACTCCCAGGAGCTTTGGTGTAGCAATCTTCTCATCCCATATGACAAAGAGCTCAGAGTTGTGTCTCTCACACCTCCAGCTCAGGTTTTCAGTTTGGTCTTTTTATTGACTGTGTAATATATTAAAGCAACCAAAACTGAATAGGCAAGGGGACCTTTTTGTTTACTTGTTTGTTTTTAAAATTATTACCAAAATATTTAGAACAGTATGAAAGGGTTCCCCAAATTGTGCAACCACAGGTTGGTTTGCACTCAAAAGCAGGTCATAGCTACTCATAAGGGTTTATGCAGTAAAATGCTGATATGGTGAACTATCCTTTGTACAATTTTCTTTATTAATTTAATATTTACATGTTCTAAGAATTAAATTACCTTTCTAAGAAATAAATCATTATTTGGAAGGGGGTTTTTAGGCTTATATGTTTTTAGGTTCACATATGGAATTAAGATACGCAAAGATTTTCTCAGAGCTTACACAGGAAGTGTAGCAATCCCAGTAGAAGCTAATGAGATACAACAAAATTACAACACAGCACTTAGATGGTGGTTTTCATCTTTAATATATTTACAGGTCTTAATTAACTAAATAGAAACATGTTGCTATGCCACTGGCTTTGTTCATGCCTATCATTTGTGACAACTATGAGAATACACAGGAAAACAATTTTTATGTAGAGTTGTGGACAGTGTCCATATCAGAGATGAATTTAGAATGCTCGTAACTTGATGCTATTAGAAAGCCTTGATATCAACAAATACAGTTGAAAATTTCTAGAGTAAGAAAATATAGATCTTTTTAGTCTTAGAATGCTTCATCTGTCTTCTACACATGGAATATTGCGTTCCTAACACTGTATTCTCTGGTGCATTAAGTAGTTTGCAAGTAATTTCCAATTCCTCTGTTCCAGGGGGTGGCACAGATATACCAGATAAAAACTAAATGTTTCATTTTGCTCCTTTCATAATTTTGTCTCTGTACTTTTCCCTAGTGCACTTCTTGTTCAACTCTTCCCACAAATACCAAATCACAAGAGATATTTCTTATTAGGTTACTCATTTGTTTAACCATTATTTATTCTAGCTAAAGGTGTTCCTTCATATTGTGTATCAGCTAGAGCTGACTTTATTTTTTTTTAATGCATATCTATATGCTGTCCTTCTCCTAGCTATCTTTTCGGCTTCATTATCCCATCAGAAGACCAAAAGCAACATTTTATATGCAAGCATTTTGATGCAGAAACACGCTTATCACATCTCAAGATCATGTCTACCCACTAAAACAGTTTTATATGTTGGATCCAAATCTACTACTTCAGCCTGTTCATACACCACCTTTCTGGGAACAGAAAAAAACTGTTTTCCTTTCTGAATTCCAAACCCTCACTTTTCTTTTCTTACTGTTCATGAGCAATGAACTGATATTTTGACAGAACAATCTATCATAAACCCAAAATATCAGTCCTGACTGCTAACAGACAGTGTAGAGCCCATCCAAGCTTTGCATATTTCCATATGCATGGCTTATGTTTGTCCATACTAAACTTCATCTATGATTCTGTCACCTAGGCTGCGCAACTAGCCTTCACCTTTACCACTCTATAGTACCTGTTAGTATCAACAAGCTTCGTCATTTGACTGTTTCTTTGCTACTGACCAAAGAGCCTGAAAATATATACATAGTCTTGTAGTCTCCACCTAAAAAAATCAGTGCTTTGTTTCTTATCTTTTAATAAGTTATTTATCCATGTGGAAACTTGCTTTCTTACCTCATGGCAGCTTAGTTTTAAAGAGTCTTTGCTGAGGGATTGTGTCGATTGCCTTTGGAAATCAAAGGACGTTATATCAACATTTGTGCACAGGCTCAATGCTTCCTTCGCACGACTCCCATAGATTTACGAGTTCTGACTCTAAAGAACCTACCAGTTCTATTCTTTACACCAATTCTTAAAATTCTTCACAGAAAAAAAAAAAAGCTGAGCATCACCAGTCTGTGTTATGCAGGTGGAAGCTGCCAGGTTCTGCCCCAGAATGCTTTCAAATATTGGTTGGCATATTCACTATCTTCAAGAGGTTGGACATCATAATCAGTAACTTGCCTGTTGCCTAACTGAGTGTCTTTAGGTCTGCTAGGTGCTGATCTGCATTTCCAAATATTAAAAAAAGACAGGTAGCCAAAATTCAGTTACCGGTACATATCTCTCAGGCCAATTCACAGACAGTCTGATAGGAGATGCAACTGATAAAGATTTAGAGGATGTTAATATGCTATTCAGCATAGTTTCTGGAAACATTTGAAAAATAAACAACCTCATACTGGCTTTAATTGTTTCTGCAAAGTTGATTTATAAAAGTAACTTTGGTATAATAGGCTTCTATATGTCATTTGACTTAGACACGCATAACAGCCTGAATGAAATTCGCATCATATGCTATCAATGGAAAACTTATTAATCATTTTTTGAGCAGTTTAATATTAGATCTCAATGGTAATCTTAATGAGAAACAAGGATAATGTTAATAGAGTTCCACAGGAATCAATTCTTGTTCTTATGCTATTTTTATCTATAGTTTAAGCAAAAATGAGTAGAGTACTACTAAATTTTAATACCGCTAGAAGTGAGCTCAAACATCTAGGAATAAAATCCAGCTCCTATAGGTAAAAGTAGAAGACAGCACCACATAACACCAGTGAAAAGACTCAAAACCAATTTCTAGCTGATGGCATTTCACTTCAGATTAAAGGGTGAACATAATGCATAGGTACAGTTGCTGAGGTGAGTAGCTTGAGAGAGGACGCCTGCAACACCGGAGCGGAGAGGGGAGAGATCAGCGTCCAGGAGCCTCAACTCAGAGCGACAAGAGCCACTGAGGAGGGAGCCTCAAGTCCTCAACAGGACTTGCCCAGGACTCGGAAGCTCAGCTCCCGCGAGGGGCTGACTCACAGGGGGCGGAGCCAGGAGGAGTGGCACCAGCTGGGAGTGGCTAAAAAACCTTCCCAGGGAGCGCAGCGAACAGAGCCGGCAAACAGAGAGCGTCGAGGCAGAGCGTCGAGGCAGTTTGCGCGGCAGTTCGCGCGGGCAGGCGAGCGGGCAGGGGAGCGGGCAGGGAAGCGTTCCATCCGCCTCATCGAGAGGACTCGCCTGGAGTACAGGAGGGGGAAGGAGTGCTGAGGGACGTAGACGGATTGATTGACCAGATAGATCATGGTTACAACACGATCGAAAGCTGTAGTGAGTACTAATGTGGGTATCCAGACTGAGCCTTCCTGCACACATGCAGCTGTGCAGGTCTCTGGCTGCAGCGAATGCCTGAGCCTGGCACTTGTATTGGAGGGAGCCAGTGACACTGCTTGTGTTCACTGTGAGCAAATAAATGACCTGCTCAGGCAGGTGGCTGAACTGAGGGAGGATGTTGAAAGGTTGAGAGCCATTAGAGAGTGTGAAAGTGAAATAGATTGGTGGAACCACACCCTAAGGCAAGGGCAGAGGGAAGTGGTTCAACAAGTTATGGATCCCCTTCCCTCCTACCATCAGACAGAAGGAGAGAGCTTAATGGACAAGGATGGATGGAGGGAGGTTCCTCCTCAGAGAGGTAAGCGAAAACCCTCACAATCCCTTCCTCCCTCCCAATTGCCCTTGAATAACAGGTACCAGGTCTTGGAAATTCAGGGCCAGGTGAATGGAGATGGTGAGGCAAATCTATCTAGTGAGTCACCCAGGGCTAGTCACTCACCCACATGCCTCAGAACTTCCCCAACCAAGAAGAAAAGAAGAGTAATTGTGGTGGGTGACTCCCTTCTGAGGGAAAGAGAAGGGCCCATTTGTCGACCGGATCCACCCCACAGGGAGGTCTGCTGCCTGCCTGGGGCTCGGATTAGAGATGTTAAAAAGAAACTCTCTGAACTGGTGCAGCCGTCTGACTACTACCCACTGCTGGTTTTTCAGGTTGGCGGTGACGAAATTATTACGAGGAACGTAAGGGCAATGAAGAGAGACTACAGGGCCCTGGGACGGCTGGTTAAAGGGTCTGGAGCGCAAGTGGTGTTTGCCTCCATACCTGTTGCAAGCGAGGGTGAAGGGATATATAAGAAGACTCTGCAGGTTAATGTATGGCTACGTGACTGGTGACAAAGGCAGGGGTTTGGGTTTTTCAGTCACGGGCTGCTGTATGGGACACCTGGTTTGCTGGTGACAGGCGGGATACACCAGTCCCAGAGAAGAAAAAGGGTTTTGGGGCAGGAGTTAGCAGGGCTTATTGACAGGGCTTTAAACTAGTTATGAAGGGGGGAGGGGATTTAACTGGGCCTGTTGGGGACAAGCCCAAGAGGAACATGCTAGGGATTGAAGGATGGCGGGCTAAAGAGGACTATCAATCTCTTGTTTCACTTGTGGGAAAGGATAGCTTTTTAGACCCTGTCCCGCAGGGGAAAAAGGGTACTAGGACTGGCTCCCTGAAATGCCTGTACACCAATGCACGCAGCATGGGGAATAAACAGGAGGAGTTAGAAGTCTGTGTGCGGGCTAAAGGTTATGATCTAGTGGCGATTACAGAGACATGGTGGGACAGTTCACATGACTGGAATGTGGTCATGGATGGCTATGTCCTTTTTAGGAAAGATAGGTCAGCGAAGCGAGGTGGTGGAGTGGCTCTTTACGTGAGAGAGCAACTAGAATGTATTGAGTTCTGTCCGGGGTTGGATGAGGATCAAGTGGAATGTCTGTGGGTACGAATCAAGGGGCAGACTGGCACGGGTGATACAGTTGTGGGGGTCTATTACAGACCTCCTGATCAGGACGAAGGAGTTGATGAGGCTTTCTACAGGCAACTGGAAGTAGCCTCGCGACTACATGCCTTAGTCGTCGTGGGGGACTTTAACTACCCCGATATTTGCTGGGAGACTCACACAGCCAGTCATTCACAGTCTAGGAGGTTCCTCGAGTGCATTGATGATAATTTCTTAATGCAAATGGTGGACGTACCAACTAGGAGAGCAGCGCTGCTAGATTTAGTACTCGCCAACAAGGAGGGTTTGGTCGAAGTGGTGACGGTCAATGGCAGCCTTGGCTGCAGTGACCATGAGATGGTGGAGTTTAGGATCCTGTGTGGGAGGAATAGAATACCTAGCAAAGCCACAGTTCTGGATTTCCGAAGGGCCAACTTTGGCCTCTTCAGTCAACTGCTAAGGGAAGTCTCATGGGAAAGTGTACTAGGCGGTAAAGGGGCTCAAGATAGTTGGTTAGCATTCAAGGACCGCTTCTTCCAAGCTCAGGATCGGAGCGTCCCAATGAGTAGGAAATCAAGTAAGGGATCTAGGAGACCGGCGTGGTTAAACAAGGAGCTGCTGGGCAAACTCAAGTGGAAAAGGAGAATCTATGGATTATGTAAGGAGGGGCTGGCCGCTTGGGAGGAATATAGGACAGTTGTTAGAGGATGTAGGGAGGCAATTAGGACAGCTAAGGCCTCCTTGGAACTCAATCTTGCTAGTAGGGTTAAAGACAATAGAAAGGGCTTCTTCAAATACATAGCAAATAAAACTAACACAAGAGGCAATATAGGCCCACTGCTGAACGAAGTGGGTGCCCTGGAGACAGAGGATATAAAGAAGGCAGAGGTGCTGAATGCCTTCTTTGCCTCTGTCTTTACTCCTGCAGACTCTCCCCGAGGGCCCTGGATTTCTATAGCCCCAGAAGGAGTCAGGACAAAGGAGGAGTTTGCTTTGGTAGATGAGGATTGGGTTAGGGATCAGCTATGCAATCTGGACATCTGTAAATCGATGGGTCCGGATGGAATGCACCCACGGGTGCTGAGGGAGCTGGCGGAGGTCATTGCTAGGCCACTTTCCATCATCTTTGGTAAGTCGTGGGAAATGGGCGAGGTGCCTGAGGATTGGCGGATGGCAAAGGTCACACCAATCTATAAGAAGGGCAAGAAGGAGGACCCTGCAATTCCCTGTCCTTCTTGAAGGAGTCCAGCGCAGAGCCACAAAGATGATTAAGGGAGTGGAACATCTCCCTTATGAGGAGAGGCTGAGGGAGCTGGGTCTCTTTAGCTTGGAGAAGAGGAGACTGAGGGGTGACCTCATCAATGTTTACAAATATGTAAAGGGTAGGTGTCAGGATGATGGAGCTAGGCTTTTTTCAGTGATATCCAGTGATAGGACAAGGGGCAATGGGTGTAAACCAGAGCATAGGAAGTTCCACGTTAACATCAGGAAGAACTTCTTTACTGTAAGAGTGACAGAGCACTGGAACAGGTTGCCCAGGGGGGTTGTGGAGTCTCCTACACTGGAGATATTCAAGGCCCGCCTGGACAAGTTCCTGTGTGATGTACTGTAGGTTACCCTGCTCTTGCAGGGGGGTTGGACTAGATGATCTTTTGAGGTCCCTTCCAGCCCTTGGGATTCTGTGATAGGTACCCAGGTAGAGTAGTGTTGAATATGAAAAAGGAGCAACTTTCTGTGGAAAAGTCTGTGACAAAACCAGCACTGGTTAAGATATTTCAGTTTTTACATAAATCATAAAAAAGGGTCCTGAATAACTCGAGAGAGAGAAAATTTGCCTTCTAGTGAAAAACTTAGAATATTTGCTTAGTTTACACAATGAGAAGGTTAAGAGATGTTTTTATCTTAGCCTTGAAGTACCAATTCAGGGAACATATTTTTGAAAGTAGATGACTCTAATTTCAATGCAAGAAAAAAAAAATACGTAATGAGACACAATAGTTGGAAGCTGAGCACAGTCAGACTAGAAAAAAAAATAGCAAATTTATAGTAGTACAAATAATTAACTGTTAAAAAGTTGCCTACATAAATGACTAGATTTTTTTTTTCCCCTGATTTGAAATTACTGCATCAAGATCAAATGCCATTTTTATACCTCAGAAGCTATGAACTTCAAACAATCTGTTCTGTCTTATGCAGAAGTTCGTATGTCCCATTTTGGTTTTAAAATTCATACACTTCCAGACAAATTGTGTACATGAGAAACAAACAGTAGCTTATGGAAACAGAATTCTTTCAAGTCACAAATTGTAACATTAACAACTCTTTTGCATTTGTTTGCCATTTCTTTTCCTGTTAGAATGCCAAAAAATATTTAAGTGAAATAGTTTTTCCATAGTCTAAAGAAAGAAAGTGGCCTTTCTCATACATAACCAGCTGATTTATTGGTGGGCAGTTTCAACACACCAGAATAATCAGTGTTTCAACTTTCTGGAGCAAACACTTGAATGACAAAATCCGCCAAGTGTCAACTGTGAAGGTTAGAATGGCGCACTCTGCAACTCTACCTCTAACGAATAAAAAACATTGGGGAAATCAGAAAAAATAACATCATCAGTGCGCCCCTATTTTTTTCTTTTTTTGGTTGAAATGTTAATATTAGAAAATTAATTCCATGCATTTTGCATATATGAATATTTCCACATCTGCAGATATTGAAAGTAATTATTCAAATGCATGCAAAGAAAACTGAGCAGGGGGATAAGTAACCTCAGCTGAAGAGAAAACAAAAACAAATGGGAAGATATGAAGGAAAAATAAGAAAAGTTAAAGATTAGGAAGAGCTTGTTGTGAAATAAAATGAAAATAGAAATCTGAAGAATCCTGAAGTACACTATTTATCATATGAATGTGTTCGTCACCAGCACAGAAGCAGCACATGCTTTGTGCTTGTGATCTGATAATTTTTTAACAATTACATTCTTTGGAGTTGGAATAAAAAAACACCACTAGTGGAAAACAATCTCTCTTGAACTAAAAGAGACATTTGAGAAAAGTATGAATGAAGAGCTGTATGATATCTCATTGTTATATAGTTATGTGTTACAGTTTCTGTTTTCATGAGATCCAAAACTTGTGCTTTTTCCAGGTTTATTACTTGGAAAGATGATAAGGAAACAGCTGTAAGGTTTATACCCAAAATTATAACTATGGGTTTATATCTTTTCTCACTTCAACCTGATATTTTTCCTCTTGTCACTTGTGCTACAGAACCTTTTTGTAAGCACAGTACAAATATAATTCTGGGTTTTCACCAGAAGTCATGGCTTCTAACAGCTCTAAGCATTGTAAATACTTGCTGCAGTGTAGTTTAGTGCAGGGCAAATGAAGATGCTGTAAAGCTCACTACTTTTGATGCCACACAGCATCCTCCATACGTTATATTTTAGCAGAAGATATTATTAAATCTAACCAAATATAGGCAAATTTCTGAATGACAGCTACTTCAGTATTGGTGGCAAGTTATTCTATTTGCAGTTCTATTTACGTAGGGGCAGATTTTCTTCTACAGCATGATCAAACATATATTTGCCTTCTATTGAAGTTAAGCACTCAGATAAGGAGCAAACATCATGGTTGCACATGACCTACCATATTCTAAATTCAACAGAAGTGCAATTAAAAGACAGGACAACTTGGCTGTTAAAAGTTTGAGGGATAGAAGAATAACTGATGGGAAAATGTGGATGAATAAGCAACACCTGAGGATTCAGTCTTTTTTCTTTATAAACAGAAGAAACGATGCCCGAGGAGGCTGTATTGTCCTATAGCAGCATTTTTTTTTGTCAGCATCTGGATAAGTATCCAAGTGATAAAGTGAGAACAGATTGAAGAAACTTGTCCAATATTTTTTCTCATCATTCTGACTTTTGAATTAATTTTCTTCATAGCATCCTGTATAGAGATATGTCTTGGCCCTGTGACCAAAACTGTTGGTAACAGAGATGTTTGGCTACCAGTTTATTAGGGAAATTACTATCCTCTTAATCATAGAATCATAGAACAGTTTGGGTTGGAAGGGACCTTCAAAGGTCATTTAGTCCAACCCCCCTGCAATGAACAGGGACACCTTCAACTAGATCAGGTTGCCCAGAACCACATCCAGCCTGGCCTTGAATGTCTTCAGGGATGGTGCGTCCACCACCTCTCTGGGCAACGTTACGGTATTTTACCACCCTCATTGTAAAGCATATTTTCCTATATGGAGTATGGGACTTTCTGGGGGTGGGAGCTGGAGTGGGGGTAGCACTTTTCATACACAGCACTGCTGGCCAGCTGTCTGGGGGGTTAGACATATAGGCAAAGACTACAGATAGAGAAGTTATTCACACCACCTTTCTTCAACACATTTTATGGCTTTCTTCCAGTGCAGAATGTGACGACTCAAGCAGCAAAGCTTTAAGTAACTTTCTTTAAGAAGCTGATCAATAACTTACAATACATCCCTGACAGAAAACTAAATTCCCTTTAAGGATTCCTGGAACCCAGATGAACATCCAGTTGTTTAATCCACTATTCATTACACCTTTCTATGGCTATCAACAGTAGCAGCAAGTTCAGTCCCTCCTTATGAAATTAAAAAAAGAAAAGTTTTCCTTAGCTTCCTTACTGCTTGATTTTGCTAATCTGGATATGTAAATATAGTTTTATTGTTGCAGCTAGTCATGCAAACTCCCTCAGTTACAAGTATATGAAGATGATTTACATGGCCGACCTGCTTTAAAATTCTCTTGTGGATCATAGATTGTGTAAGTCACTCCAGAAATTCCAAGGTATCTGCATTAGCTTTGGAGACATCCTGTAGTTCTAGTTTAAGTTAAACAGCTGGGTTTCACACAGTGTGAGCAAGAAAAATCTTGACCTTTATGCACTATTTGGCAAACATAATAATTCTTCTCTATATTGAGGTCTTAAAACAAAAAAAGTAATGAAGAGCATGATGCTTAAATATTATGCAAACTGAAGCAAGAAAAATATTTTAAGCTGCACATGTAAAAAAAATTCTTTATCCATATAGGCAATTTTCCAAAATAAATATTTCTTTTACCATGCTTAGCCAGATCTAAGACAGATTTCAATATTAAATGACATCTATGTGTAGAGAAACTTTCAAGATTTGGACTCCTGTTTCTCAGTTTCTCTAACTAAAGTCTAGCCTTGCTAAAATTCAGCTCAGGCATACATGTGCCCACAAAGAATACAGTACTAAATAGGTATAAAAATATGTCTTCTAATTGTTCTCTCACTTTGTAAGGTTAAGACAAGATAATCAAAATTCTTTTGCAATATGAGGCATAGCAAGTGTAAGCAATGCAAATGATTGATAGAAATAATATTTAAAACAAAGCTTATAGTACTCTGAACAACTAAGGAGTGAACACATTAAAACCAGCCTTGGTGAGAGAAACTTTGACTGATGAAAGTACTGAGAGACTGGCACTATACCATGTCTGAAAATTACTAAGGGAAAGTTTAGAAGTTAACGAACCCATTTTAAGGGAAATTGGAGCCTATCTATTTCCTTTGAAATGGGGTAATTTAATGGTTTGATACTGTGCTTGCATGTACGAGATGAAAGAGGAGGAAAATGTGATCCTTTCAGGACAGTAGGACTCAAAAGAAAACGAGGAGGTTTATACACTAGCTGCAGTTTACCCTCCAAGCAAATTGATATAACTGTAAACAAAGAGTTTCTCTCATCTAATTAAAAAGAAACAAATGCATGTAACAAAATCTTAATTAGTAAATGTAATATAATTTGGTTTTGCTTAAAAATCTAACATCTATATCAACCTTTTTCATACTGGTAGGAACTCTTTTGTTTCTGGATAATAATATCAGATTTATGTGGAAGAAGGGTCTTTTTTATGGATGCATGTTACCATTTCCTGGTTTTATGACTTTTTGCTTGGCTTTCTTAGTGAAACAAGTAGAAAATAAAGTCAGTCTAAAATTACAAATTTTTAGAAAATACTTAAGGAGGAACTTAATTTGCTTTTTGTACAATGAAAAATGGGACTAATTCATGAGAAGCCTGCAAAAAATTATTAGCTGTTATACCCAGCTTTTATACCCAGTGATTCCTTTCTTACTTGACATTGCAGAACTTGCCAAAAGCATTCTTCAACTGAAAATGTAGCAGTAGGAGTATGTGTACAGATCCAAAGAAGAAAAATACCCCTTAATAGTAAAAAATAAAGTGCCTCGAGCCAAACCTTTGCTAACCTCAAATGTACACTGACCCCCCCCTGAAATCAGATGAGCTATTTATGTGAATAAGGACATAGCTTTTAAGAAAGAGGAGATTGTTCTGGATTTCTTTAAAAATCCTGAAATGTATTCTCTAAAAAATCGGATGGATATAAAAGGATTAGGTTGTGATTTAGTTTGGGTTTTGTTTTGTTTTTTTTTTTTTGTTTGTTTGTTTGTTTTGTTTTGGTTTTTTTTTAGTTTTCCATTAAAAACAGAGGGGATTCAGATGCCTGGAAAAGCTTCCAAAACTATGAAATGGGAATTTATGCACTGTGTTCACATATACGTCTTTGCAAAGATACTAATGATGGGGCCATGCTGTTACAACTGCACTGTTCAGGGCTAGTGTAGCAGCTTTAATCATTCTGTGGCAATGCCTCTTTGGAAAACACAGTGTTAAAAATGTAGAGCCTATGTTTTCCTCCTTACAACTCTGTCTGTCAGGAGAGAATAGCAAGTGGTCAGGCCATAGCCTGACACAGGTCAGCAGTCCTCCTTTTGAAATCTGTACTCACACATCCATGAATAGCAGTATTCTGTGACAGTTTAAAACACACACAATGAAAAAAAAAAAAGGGGGGGGGGGGAATGGTTATAATCTAAATGGTCTTTCCAATTATATATTTTCAAAATAAATCTCTGATTTAAGTCTGAATCTAAAGAGTTGTCTCTCTAAGAACATGATGGTTTGTATCAGAGTACTATCAACATTAAGATCTGTTACAAATCCTGACATCTTTAATTTGTGTTCATGGTAGTGCAGCCACACACAGTTATATTGTAGTATAGATTTGGTACTGCAGTCCCGTCACAGTAATTAATTTTCTATCCCAGTTTTTGTTGCATATTTTTTTCCCCTAAGGATACCTAATATGCCTACTCTAACATTGTTTTAAGACATTCTGGTGCGCAAACTTTCAAAGAGCACAGCAGCAGATTGCAGCTCCAAGATCTTCATTAATAAAAACACATGCCTTTGCTATGTAGGAAAATAAGTCTTCTAGCAGTGAGGAAGAAATTAAGAATTGAGCTGTTTGCTCTTTGAAGCAACACAGATAAAAGTGCAACTGTGTATATATTAAGATAGCATTTGATACTATGCATGCATAGCCCCTGTACTGGTTTTGGCTGGGTTTGAGTTAATTACTTCATAGCAGCCCCTAGGGTGCTAAATTTTGGGTTTGCGACCAAAACAGTGTTGATAACACTGATGTTAAACCAAGTTTTAGCTATTACTGAGCAGTGCTTACAGAGCATCAAGGCTTTGTCCATTTCTCACTCTGCCCCCCAACATTGAATAGCTTGGGACAGACAAGAAGCTGAGAGGGAACACAGATGGAAATGGTGACCCAGCTTGACCAAAAGGATGGCTAGTCTATCCTCAGCTATGAAACCATGGAGGGGAGTTTGTTAAGGTTTGCTATTGCTTGGTGACTGCTGGGCATCCAAAAGCTGCTTGCGAATGATTGCTTTTACAACACTTTTTTTTTTTTAGTTTTACAATTTAAGTCTGAATCTAAGGAGTTGTTTTGTTTGTTTGGGTTCTGGGTTTTGGCTTTGTTTTTTTTTTTTTTTTTGGGGGGGGGGGTTGGTTTATGGTTTGGTTTGGTTTTGGCTTTTTCTTTTTCTTCTTTTGATTATTAACTGTCTTAATATTGACTCCTGAATTTTCTCACTTTTGCACTTCCAGCTCTTTCGCCTGTCCCACTGAAGGGAGGGTGAGCAAGCGGCTGTGTGGTGCTCAGCTTCCTAGTGGTATTTTGGTGTTAAGTATATAGTTAATAAACCATATGTACATCATTACTCTTACTGGCTGGAGAGGATTTTATTATTATTATTATTATTACATTATTATTATTGGAAATAACAGTCTACACGTGCCAGCAATTTTTTTAAAGATTACTAGGTAAGGCAGGGAAGGGACATCAAAAGGATACTGGATTCATAAAATCTTTTGTGTTACTCCCTTTATGTGGAAGGTGCATCTGCACAATGTTTAGGACAAGATGAAGCTGATCTCAGTTGAATCCTTTGAATGCTCCCAGAATATTGCTACTGTTATTATGAAAAAGAGGAAACAGATACATACCTAATTTGCCGAATTTAGATACAACTGTCAGTAAATCAACAGACAAGGGTCAAAAAACCAGATATCAGAGCAGTTTATCTCAGTTACAGCATAGGAAATAAGTAGGTTTAATGACTGATAACAGTAGCTGTTAGAAAGAATAGGGCTGGATAGAGAATTTTCCTCTGTGATCTAGCCTGTCTATAACCATTTGCTGTAATTATCTTATGGACATCCAGAAAGAAAGACCTGATGTTAACTTTGAGATCATTTCTGTGAACACACATATCAGCAGCAGCTTAACTGTGTCCTAGCTTGTGACCCCCTATATGATCTAGCAGTAGAACATGGCAAATTCCTGTTGTGCTTAGACCTGACAGTTCTAAAAAGAAAATTTGCCAAGCATATCAGGTTAGCAAGTGATTGCTTGCAAGCAATTAAATGGCAGATTATTTTCATTTAGCAAGAGGAAGAATAATGAGTCAAACGTGTTTCAAAAGGCAGAGAGCAGTGCAAACTCGCACATTGTGCCTGGTCCAAGGTGAAGTCACAGGAGCATGATTTAAAGGCAGAATGGACTGGAATTATTACTCCTTGTTTAGCATTTCTGCTATTTGTGCTGTATTGGCTGGCTTCAAAACATATAAAGTATGCTTTTTAGTTTCAAAACACAGATATTCACTATTCATGCTCTCAAATGCAGAATTATATGCAGATGATATATGCTAACACCAAGTCACGAACCATAACTTTTTAGAAAATAAGACAGAAAGTTATTACACTACAGAAAAGGTTTTCCTTACAGTTTTGTAATGAGAAGGGTGAGGAGATGTGAAGAAGTTTGCATGTATAGCTTGACAAAAACGTTGTCCAAATAAGATTATCTAATGGAAATTAAATTTTTTGTAATTACAGATTTTTTGTGAATATGTTCAGACAGGAATGCCTGATGAAGCAGTGAATTCTCACCTAGCATCATTATGTAATGTCATTTAAAAAAATCAGTAAACAAAGCTAGTCAGCAAATGAATAGCAAAGGTCAAATCAATACAAATCAGTAGAATCCATTCACTTGACTTTTAAATGACAATGCCTTGGTGATGTCAGTGATGTGCAAGTGAGATACTCAAGAGAATGAACGTGGCATAATTTCATAGGATTCTTCCAATCTTACTATACAAACCTGTCAGTCATGGTAGTTACTCTGCTTACCTAGATTACTAACACACAAAAATCCATGAAGTTGAGCATATTTTTCCCATCTCAAAGTTCTTTTGAGAAACCATCCAGTATCATGTAAATCAGCAGGTATTCCATAGTCACATCAAAACTGCTCATGTATGTCAGCTATTATTTTTAACTTCAAATAGAAACATATATTTGAAATAAAAGAGTGTGAATGACCTTCAGCCCCCAGTGCAAATTTTAAGGGGGAAAAAAAATAGGAAAAAATCCCATTATTTGCTACCCTTGCATGGATTTCAAAGTATTAAGAAGTGTAAGAAGTAATGAATCACATGAATCATTTATCAGTTTGTAGAAACATATCTGCACTGACTATAAACATGAAATACTTGAATACGCCATGTAGTATACATAGAATATATGTGTACAAACATGCATTCATCCTCTCTCTTCTTCCAGATGGAATTTGTCTTATATTCCATTATGATGACCTAAAACACATTCAACGAATTTCATTGTTTTCCAATGGCAACTGCATTGAAGCTGTCACATGCAATTATTTGACCGGCAGGAGAGATGTCCAAAGTATTTATCTCTATAGTCAGTAACACCATACGCTGCACATAAGAAGGTACGTAATACCTTTGTGGGCATATTTGTTTCCAAATAAAGACATAATTTGTAATTCAGCTAAAGGACTTAGAGGAATTTCAGTATAATCAAATATGACAGGACATATAAAAGTGAGTATGTTGGCAACAATCCATGTTAGTGGATGTATGTCTGGCTACAAGACTGACTTTCATTTCAAAGCACTTTAATGAAGCTATTTTATATTTTCACACAAGTCAGTCTTGCTTTTACCAATTCTTTGCACATGCTGCATTGTGAATATGGGAATAATCCCCAAGGCTTACTGAATCTTCATGTTGAGCTGGATAGCTGTATTGCATTTATCTTTCTTTTTCTTTCCTTTTTACACATGAAAACTTGTGCTAGTTGGGATACAAATACAGTATGTTGCACAGGAATGGTGCAGCTGTATGAGGTGATGCTGTTTATATCATTACCTTGCATGACACTTGATAATAGAATAGACATGGCCAAGTTATAAAATCTTTCTTTCCTGACTCGTGTGTCTTATTTTATTCCATATTCTTTTCTAGCAAAGGTTTTTGGCACATTATACCCATTCAAATATTTCTTCTTCTTCAAGCACCCGTTGAAAGAAATCTACTTTGCCTCTTTAACTATGGCATATCTTCACTATCTCTTAGGAAGTCACATTTACACTTGAAAGATTTGGAAAACAATTAGTTATGCCAAAACTCTAGTTTTCAAGAAGGATGTCAAATCAATAGTGAAAATCCAAACTGAGAATTAGTACTGGCAAAAAAATCAGACTTTTCACACACTGATGTTTCTTCTTTTCCAGAGAAAAAATGAAAGTTCTAAAGTGTGCATTTTCCCATAGAATAAGCATTAAAAAAAAAAAAAAAAAGTCCAAACCACACAGCATTTTGTTACATATGAAATGTAAAACATTTGGTTTTCTTGACATGAAATGCACTCTGTTGTTGAATCCAGCTACAGAAAAGCACAAGGAGGGCTTCAAGTATCCAGTGACGCTACTGGGGTGCCATGTTCACAGAAAAATCCATTAAAATGAAAGATGTGTTTGGAATGTATAAAAGCTCTGACGGATAAAAGGGACAAAAAAATTCACTATGTACACAGTTCAGCAGTGGAACAGGCTGCTCAGAGAGACTGTGCAGTCTGTATCCTTGGAGGTTTCTAAGACCCAGCTGGATAAAGCCCTCAGCAATCTGGGATGAATTTGGTGTTGAGCAGGAGACAAAGCAACAGCCTCCTAAAATACCTTCTAGACCTGCAAAAATCTATGGGATGAATTTGGTGTTGAGCAGGAGACAAAGCAACAGCCTCCTAAAACACCTTCTAGACCTGCAAAAATCTATGACTATCTGACACAGAAAACTTAATCCAAAGATGGACAAACAAAACTCCCAACAGTATATACAGGCTTGCATTTCTTTCACTTAGGAATGGAGGTTATAGTTTAAATATTCAGCCTCATGGGATGTTCTAACATTAAAGATTCAATGATTCAGAGAATTAAAAAAAAAAACCTAATTGTTTTTGAAATGTTTGTAAGGCATAAATTTAAATTTATAAATTCCATATACCATCTTATATACTTACTAAATGTATTTAATCTTTTTGGATATAATGTCTGATAGTTAAACTTGACATACACCTCGCAATACCTTAAAAATATGCACTATAATAAGATGTTTGACATTTCACTTTCTATACCTACCTTATATACCCTTGCAAGTAAAGTAAATCACTTTTAGGAAAAGCACTGTTACTCTTAACACTAGCTCTGATTTTAAAATGACAGCAGCTTTCCAGCATTCTATCCAAGTCTTTCCTATCTCAGCCCCACCAACACACATGCACACAAATTTAGCCTTGATGTTTATTATTCTTCTTGCACAGTGGTGGAAGAAACATTATAGTCTCTTATGTTTTGAAAAGCATAAAGGGATTGATGGAAGGGGAGAGTGAGATCATGCAGCTAAGACAGAGCATGAATAATAAAGTAGACCCTGTTTGAACAGCTGCAAAAGACCTTATTAGCTTGACTTGAGCTTAATGTTTTGCAGATAGTTAAGTGTGTTAGGAGCAGGATCCAACAGGAGACTTATCTTTTATACATCATTACAAAGAACTTCAGAAGGGCTAGGGAGCCTGTGGGTGAGAGCACCTTCTGAGCATGTAGGAGTCCTACCTGTAATTGCATTTCAGCTCAAATATACAGTTTTATTATTGAGAAAGATGGCAGACATTTTCAATATATGAGTTTAATTCCAGTCTGAAGAACCTCAGACACAGGCAGACTATCTGTTCCATAAATAGTTGATATTCCATAGGTTGTTTCCCATTTCCTTTTTATAATTTTCACCATTTTGCAGTGTAAACTGCACTCACATCCATATACTTTCTCTCACAGCAGGACCTCTCAGAGAGTTCCTGTAGAATCAGCTGACCATGATTCTGCAGATAAATGAAAGTTATATGAGCTTTATTTCTTTAAAAGGGTGATTAAGATTGACAGAGTTAGTGCTTACATATGAAGACCACCAAAACGGAAATTAACGTGGCTGATTACAGAATGAGCCAATAGTGAAATGCAATAATGTAAATAAGGTTGTCTTATATTTTAAGTGACATTCTTTCTTAAGAGGAAAAATTTTGTCCCAATACCTATTGATGCCTGGATATGGCTATATTTCCCTCTTTGTGTAGGGAATGAGACTAATGGCTGCAGACATTGGGTCTTATACTCAGTCTGTGCTTTACTCAGAGTGTGCTGACATTCCATCTTTCCCAACCAAAATTTTTAACATTTAAGTCCTCCTTTATTTTAGATTCTGAGCTTTGAAAATAATTACCCAAATGTAAAATATGCCAAGCTGTAAATAACTAATTTCCATGCTATGGGCATAGGCACTCTTATCTCAAGTAGTTTGCAAATACAATACTCCATACATTAATGTGCTTCAGCATGGCTTCCACGAGAATCTGCTCCAAGATTTTGCCAGGTGCAGACTGGTCTGTACTTTCCTGGGTCATCCATTTTCCCCTTCTTGAAAATGGGGGTTATATTTCCCTTTTCCAGTCATTGGGAACTTCACCTGACTGCCATGATTTTTCAAATATGATGGACAGTGTCTTAGCAACTTCATCTGACAGCTCCTTCAGGACCTGTGGATGGATTTCATCAGGTCCCATGGACTTGTGCACATTCAGGCTCCTCAGATGATCTTGAACCTGATCCTTCTACAGTGGGCCTAAGGTCTCATTCTCACAGTCCCCTGTATTTGTTTTCCAAGACTTGAGCAGTGTGGCCAGAGCACTTGCTGGTGAAGACTGTGGCAAAGAAGTCACTGAGAACCTCAGCCTTCTCCAAACCAAGGACAGCCAGTTCTCCCGATAGCTTCCCGAGAAGGCCCATCTTATCCCTAGACTTTCTTTTGGTGGCAGCATACCTATAGATTCCCTTCCTGTTACCCTTGACATCCCTGGCCAAACTCAGTTTTATCTGGGCCTTAGATTTTGTTACCTGATCCCTAGCTTCCCAGACAATGTTTCTGTATTCTTCCCAGGCTGCCTGTCCTTGCTTCCACTTTCTATAAGCTTCTTTTCTCCTTCTAAGCTTTCTTGGCAGCTCCTTACCCATCTATGGAGGCCTTCTTGTCCCACTCCCTTCTTTTTGGGACTTAATGCTCCTGAGCTTGGAGCACGTGATCCTTGAGTATCAACCAGCAGTCTTGGGCCCCCTGCCCTTTACATCCTGGCATTAAATATCACCTTTTAGAATGGTACATCTTTTTTTGGTGTCCACACCTTAAAAAAGTAACAGACAAACAGCAAGCTTCATAAAACACACTACTTGAATAACGTGAGGTTTGAAAAGGCAGTTTGCAGTTTCTAGTATATCCAGGGAAAGGGTAAGAGTTGACTTGATTACAGCCTACAATTACTTACAGTGAGATTTCTGATTGCAAATAGCCCTTTAATTTAACAGAAGCAGCATAACGAGATCCAGTATTTGAAGGTGGAACTAGATGATTGATAATAGACTAGGTGCATACTTTTATCAGTGAATCTAATCAACTATTTGGACTATTTACCAAGGGAAATAGTTGACTCTTCATCATTGAGAACTTTAAATGAAAATTGCGTGTTCCTCAAAGATATGTAATAACTCAAGCAGAAATTATAGACTTTATGTGGAAACACTTGAAAGAATTCTGTCTCGTATTATGCTGTAGTTTCAACTAGATGATTATTATGGCTTCTTCCAGCCCTAAAAGTTGAGTGAAATTTAGTTTCATTAAAATCAGTGTGAATTTTGCTGCTGACTGGAGTCAGGGTTTCACCATCTGAGTGTACATTAGACCACTTTTACAGCCTCACTAACACTGTAAAGATATACTAAAATATGCACCAATATAAGATATTTAATCCCCTTCAAGACTTCTGGGATGGTGTAAATTTAATGCAAATCGGGCATCCCCAACAACTAGAAGTTAGTACTTTTAGCAGCTGGGGCTGATATACTGTGCTTTAACTGGTCTCCTACCGTGAAGTTTGAAGAAGCACATACTTTACCAGGTGCACATTTTTGCTGATTACAAGTTAACGCTGATACAGCTGCAAATCAATAGAAGGAAAGCAAGTGCCCCCTCTCCATTGTGCTTAAACTCACATTGTCTTTGAGGACAATTGCCTTGGACAATATAGAGAAGCCATTACATAGCACAAAATTGTTCTTTCCTCAGCTGTAATAAACCAGTACGCCACTATGTTAGAAGGCTATAATAAAAAGTTTATGTGGTACAGTGACATTAATAATTATATGTATTAAGAAATTTCCATGCAAATATTTTTTTTTCCAAAGCAAGACACGATACTGTTATAAAAAATAAAAAGAAATACAGATAAGCCAGTCTGGGTTGTACTACTTACCTTTTCTTCTTAATATAAAAATAAAAGGATACATAATGAAGAGGAAAACCACAGATAATTTTATTTCATGGCATTATTAGAATGAAAAGAGATAAAGAACTGACTCACTGCTCGTATATTAAAAAGAACAAGGTGCTTAAACGCATTACATATTTCATCAATTTTGTGTATCCAGTTTCAGTATGGAGTGGGGCTAAATTATTTAAAGTTCTATGTTACTATGTTTACACAGGCTAAGTATGTCACTTACTGTGGAGCTGGAGCATCATGTCTATACAACTTGTGGGTTAGTGTAGATCTGTAATCTCCCATTCTGCAGATGGGCACTCATGTGCAAAGGGTCACAAAACTAGATCCTCATTCCCCAGGGATTTCAGCGCCAGATTGTGGCCTTTGTCAAGGGACACTCAAAAGCATCTGTCAAGACATCAACAGTGGATGAATCCAACAACTGAGCAAGCCATTCAGTCACAGTGATTGAGAAGCCACACACTAATTGTTTGGTGACATTGCTGGCTGAATATCACTGTCCTTAGAAAACAACAGAAGTGTCCCATCTCAGCAACAGGCATCACATGGACTGACATGGATACTGACACATGGACTGTAGGATAAAGAGTGTGTGCTTTAATCCCCCCTTTCTTTGTGGTCTGGTAGACAATGGAGACACAGGCATTGTGGTAGTGAGTCCCCTCTTGCTGAAGGGATGGGGAGCACTGTGGGTATTGCAACAATTCATTCATCAGAGAGATTAATTGCATCATGCATCTGCATGACAAGGCAGAGAGAAAAAGAACAGCTCCTTTACCTTAAATACGATTAAAAGCTCAGCTACTGAACAGATGCATAATGTAGAAGGATGAAGCATGTTTTGTGAGAAAAGAGATGTGTGGGTGCCCATACCTGAAACAGTTTAGGGACAGGTGTCCTGTGTGGGAGTTTAGAAAGGTACAATGAGTAAGAACACATCAGTATGGCATTTCCATCTGCCTATGTACCACACCATACACAGCACATCACCTTCCCGCCATCTCTTTGTAGTTGCATCTATTAAAACAAGAGAGGAAATGATGCCATATGGTCAGACACTTTTTACCTGTTTTTTTTCATGCAAAGTCTACAAATCTCTGTCATAGTGGGAGTGTAAGTGCAGGCTTCCTAAATCTAAGGCTGGCACTTCAGCATTCCAACTTAGGAAATGTAAATCTTTACAGGTAAAAATAACAACTGTCATCATGTCCTTTAGGGACAGATTAGATGCTAATGTTCCACCAAGACATTTCTTGTATTGAGACATCTAATACTGGAAGCATTTTGGTGAAGAAGATAGCAGACTAAGGTCTTTCGTCTCTTTGTGAAGGTAAGTCTAGTTTTGAAATACACTTATGTATAATCTCTGCACCATTCTAAATGCTACATTACTTAAAAACCCTCAGGAAGGAGAGATTAAAAAGTTCTACTGAACTACTGCAATGAGTTTTATTTATTATTAAATAGATATTGATAGACTAAAGAGATGGTAAATATATTTTACCTAAAAATCATTTAGTTCTAATACAGCCTAATACAGCAAATGGAAAGATGACATGCTAATTTCTAACTTGAAAAATTCTTCCTTTCACATCTTAGCTGCTTCACTTCCTTTTATATTGATTTTGGTTTTCCAGACAGATTACATTTTGAAGCATTCACACAGCAGAGTTTAAGGACAAGGCTTATAACAAAACAATTAGATTCATACAAATGAGTCTCTAAACTCTTGAGTAAAGCATTATTCTTTGCCCAGAAAGTTTTCAAATTCCTCCTTTCACCCATCCATCATATCAGGTAGAGAGGAAGGGTCTTAACAAAGCAGGTAGTTTTAGTCCATCAGAGAAGAAATAATTTGCACATTTGATGATCATGCTGAAACACCTTGTTAAAAAGGGAGAAAAAAAAATTAAAAGATTCAGTTATGCTGTCAAACAATTCTTAGACAATTCTGTCATTGGGTTAGGCCTATGATTGATTGACAAAAGATAGAAGAGGTAACATTAAATACAACAGTAACCTTTATATCAATTACAAGACCAAGTACTCATGGCAAATATGTATGTCAATATATCCCATAATTTAGTACTTGCGCACTTGAGCAATAGGAAATGAAGCAAGAATATAAACTACACAGAGGAACTCATTTGAATAAAAATGAGATCTTGAGTGCTTAGACTCAAAACTGAACCATGTGCAGACTGCATCATGTTTTGAAAAAATCTAGTTTTGTCATTGAAGGCAGAAGAGTTTCTGGTATCTCTGCATTTCTTTGTTCTTTGCTATACACATCAGGATTAAAAAATGGGATGGACACAGTAAAGGAAAAGGGAAACAGTAAAACTGTGACAAAATCTACTTCCCTGAAACAAACCTTGTCTATGTGAAATGTCTGGTTCAGAAGAAAAGCATTTTTGACAGACAGGGTGGACAGAACACAACTGAATGCAGGGACAAGCAGAGCCTGCACTACACTATTTCATATACTGGAAAAGCATTAAGGGCAGTACTGAGGGAGATGCCCTCAGTCTGGATATTTTTTTACAAATTTACAACTGTAGCTGTTTATACAAACAAAAAGCTTTAAAATCAGTCACTTTTCCGTTGAAGTGTTTCACTCTGTTATTTGTGTTGCTTATTAGAATAATGTCCTGGTTTCAGCTTGGACAAAGTTATTTTTCTTCCTAGTAGCTAGTGCAGTGCTGTGTTTTGGCTTTAGTTTGAAAACAATGCTGGTAACACACCAATACTCACCTCTATCAAGGACTTTTCAGTCTCACATGCAGTGAGGAGGAGTGCAAGAAGCTAGGAGGGAGCAGAGACAGGACACCCAAACTAGCCAAAGGGGTATTCCATACCACAGCACGTCATGCCCAGTATATAAACTGGGGGGAGTTACCTGTAAGGAGCCAATCGCTGCTCAGCTCAGGCTGGGTATCGGTCAGTGGGTGCAATTTCATTGTATGTCATTTGTGCTTTCTGACTTTTTCTTGTTCCATATTATTATTCTCAGTATTGTTATTGTTGGCATTATTTCTGTTATCACTATATTTTACTTTACTTCAGTTATTAAACTGTTCTTAACTCAACCCGTGGGTTTCCATTCTTTCGATTCTCCTCCGTATCCTGCCCAGGAGGGAAAAGGGGACAGAAAGCGAGGAGCTGCGTGGTAGTTACCAGCTGGGTTTAAACCACGACAAATAATAATAAAATATGTCGATTTTTAAGTATTCAGTGGCCATAGAAATGGTAAGAAAGACCACAGAAAACACTCTCATTTGCTACATTTGCTATGCCTTCTCTCAGGTAACTCATAATTCCACTGAGGAAGCAAAACCTAAGAAACAGGATCATAGCAGATCTCAACAGAGATCAGAACTGTATCATCTATGTGGACTCCTCAAAGGTAGACACTACACAAGCCAAAAAGTGGGCATGTAGTTGTATCAGAAATATTCACTGATGCATGGTCTTTAGCTCCATGTAAAATTAATGCTTCCTGAAAAGCCCACACACAAATGAAAAGAAGAAAGAGGTGACAATGAGTCTGAAAGTTTGTCCTGCACAGGTATTTGGGACAAGTGCACATCAGGTAACTTTGTGCCTGAAAGTACCAAATCAAATACTTCAAGGAAGATAGGTGGCAGAATATGTTGGGTTTTGGCTTTGTAATTGTCTGGAAATAAAATAAAGAGGAAGCTATACAATACTGTCAAGACTGAGGCTACCAGGATGTGTAGGTGCAGAAATGCTGACGTTGGAGGTTATCTGATATGAAAACCCCAAGAGGTATTAACTTTTTTCACACATCAACAGGACTGCTGAGTAAGTGAATGGGGATTTGAGAAGCTGGAGAAGGATGCCAGAATTCTGTATGTAGCTATCGTATTATGTTTTCATCACAGTTTACTAATTTATTTTCGTAGAACTCCACTTATATAAAGGCAAAAGTAGGAGGGACATGGCTTCTACTCCCTAGTGAAAGAAACTGTGTGTGAGTAGGGCTTATTTATTATAATTACATCTGCATCACCCTGCCATTTGGTCTTCTATCTAGGGAAATGTTAGCTATTTAGCATCAATTTTTGCTCCAGCTTTCTGCTGTATCCCAGCACCACCACTACACCATGCAACAACTAGCTTTGATGTGTAAGCCAACATATGGCCATTAAACTATTGGCTTCAGTTATGAACATAAGGACCAAGAAATGTGACTTATTAGCATGAAATTATTAAGGTCCTCCTAAAAATGTGGCTTCATCTTTTCAGTCAAGCAAAAACATACACAGAACTAGACTTACATAGTTGCAATTACCCCAGATGATCCTTTTTTTTTTTTTTTATTACTGTAATATCAGCACAGTTTACAGCTCTTCCTTTAACAAAAGTTTTACCAAATTTGTATTATTTGAACTTCCGCACATTTCTGTGCCTCCCTCAATCTTCCAATAAATGCTATACATTGGGATGTTTTTATAAAAACTCTTCATATGTATACCCAATGAAGTTTCATGTCAATTTAAAAAAAAAAATATTGCCATAGGAAGCCCAAAATATTTATCTCTTAAGCATTAATCTCAGGAAATGAAATGTGGAAGTATTTTGATCTCCTGTTGTGGTGAAAACTCATCCAAAGTTTTTGAATCGCTTGTTTAATAGTGATAAACCAAGTATGTTGTTTCCTATAAGTGCTCATCTTGCTTTCTCTATTCTGTCTAATGAATATTTCCTGTCAAGTTTACTATTTCCCTTTGGTATTCTCATTAACGTGCCATTAAAACAAGATTAGGCATAGCACTGGAAAATCTACTCTAGGGAAAGATATGGGTTGTGCTTTATGGCACTTTATTTAGAAAGCACACAATATTCTACCAGAGTAGTTTAAATGCTACAGTTATTTTCCTGCAAGCTTCAGTGTTTTGGATGATTAAAAAAGATTATTACAGTATTTTTATGGCCTGCTATAACTTTTCCTATCTATGTCTTTATAAAGACACAAGGACTAGGACATATAGACATCACCTTCGTCCACAAAACTCAAAAGCGCGAATAATGGAGAAATTGCCACAATGCTCCAGACAGCCCTTGAAACTTGATTCCAGGTTCCTAAAATCATAGAGAAATAGGGTGGGAAGCACTAAAAATAGTCACCTAGCTCTTCTGTGTTCTCAAAGCAGGGTCAACTACAGCTACATATTTCTGATGGATGCTGTCCAGTTTTCACGTATGTTTAAAAATATTTATCTCCTCCCTAATAAATAAAAATATTACAAACCATAAATTTTACCTTTTTCTATATAAAATACTATCTTTCATTTTGACTTCCTCAGCTGATGCATCTTGGAAAACAACCACCTGCTCTGTTTTTTACAGAACTCAATAAATTCACATGGTAGAGAACCAGCTAGCAAAGATAGTTTAGAGGAAGAGTTAGAAGTTAAGAACAGCTCATTTTGGTGCTCTGAAAAGAGAAAAACATTTGTGCTTCTGTTTTCACTTTCCTCGGACAACTTCTATATAGACTATGACTGAACAAACGTTAATACAAAATGGGATTTGGCATACGCTTCCCAGTAGCATATATTTATGATAATCTGATGTAAAATTAATTCTAATCAGAAAAGCAATTGTTTTGATACTAGTGATTTCCAAATACTTCACAAATATTTCTTTCTTTTAGTCAGGCTCCTGTGTCTCTTAAAGAAAATACTTCTCTGGATTAATAGTTTTCAGTAATGTATCATGTAGAATAAAGGATTGGTCAAACCTATGAATGGAATATGGTTTGCATTGGAAAGAAAATTAAGTGCTGTTTATTTTGCCAGAAATAACAGCCTCTGCCTCTCCACTGAAGCACATTTATTATCACCATTATTCATTCCTGTGTGCTGTCTTAGGGAACACTTTTATGTGGAAGTGACACTTATTTTCAAATGCCACTAACTTAAATTGCTTTACAGTTTCATTAAAAACTACCATTGGTGCTGGCTGCTCACTAGACATCTCAGATAGTAAGTTCTGATGTGCTTTTTACAGCCAAGTTAAGAGGCAGTTAACTTGTGCTTTCCAGCTTCCCTATAAATAAAACATTTTTAAGAGCTAAATTGTCCTGTCTCCTCGTTTTTATTACTGGGCTATGAGTACCTGCCATTATCAGAAGCCTGCTTGATTAAGGACCTTCCCAATTTCCTACATTTGTAAGCCCCAGCATGACAGCTTGTGGCTGCGAGCATGCAACATGCTCACTTATACTGGGCGTGTGCTAGTGTGGCTAGTGTGTATCTAGGCTCTTGGAGCAGACAGCCAAGTAGTGAACACTGAGAACTTTTCCATTCTGTTATAGCAATGCAAAACGATTTTTGTCTGTTTTAGAGACCATGGGTGAGCAGATACGCTTTTGGCAGCCAGCTTTTTACTTGATTTGGCTTTTATGCTAGAACTTCTACTAAAATAGGCAACATTCTCATTTGGGTTCCAGCTACAATGAAGGTTTTCTTCTTGGTTTATAATTTCCATTTTGGAAACAAAAGAAATCAGTTATCAGTTTCCAAATGTAATTCAATCTTAAACATTCAAGAGTTAGGTTAGACTTCACACCAAGGTGTATTAAAATATTTTAGTTATTAATTCATGTACTATTTGTTTAGAAAGAGGGATCCTGACAAAGAGGGATGAAGCCTTCAGAATTACCCAGCACTAATTCCTGTCTTGATGGATTGAAGTCTGGTATAACAGACAAATCATATTTCTGTTTCTAGCTGATCAGGGATACAGGCAGTAAGACCTGTCAGGAAAATTACTTAAGTGGCAGACTCCCTAAACTCCATTAATAGATTCTTGGTTTGATTCTTAAAAGCATGAAAGTACACACATACAGGGAAAAGGTGAAATGTATTTTTCTGTTTGTTTACCTTCTACTTTTTGTTTGTTTGTTTGTTTTTGCTGTGACTTTAGATAATCAGATTACCAGGGGTTAACATAGGTGGAAAGCCTTGGTTTTCTCTTTTTCTCCTTATACTGTTCTGTTGACATCATAAGCTGTCAGCAATTCTATTTTTAAAACAAATATCACATCAAGAAAAAGAAATTACTTCAAGATAAAATATTGCAAGACTGAAATTTTCTGCAATGAAAACATTTCAGCTGTTCTTGCACCTGACTGAGATGAAATCAATTGAGCCTGTGAATCAGCAAACTCTTTATACGTAGAGGCATCATAACATTTGGTTTGTCATCTCTCCATCTGCTGGCTGGTTAAAACTCCACTAAGCAGCTTGGGTAGTGCAAATAAAGACAGAATTCAGAGTGTTTGCAAAATACCTTTATTGATGGCATATGGCTTGTATTCAGTGTATGTAAGAAATGAACAAAACTGTTGCAAGTGTTGTGTTCAATACACCATAAATTAAATGTATTTGCTTTGTTAAGTCACATAAAAAAGTTTGACAGTTTGCTTATTCGCCATTAAATACTATGCCATGCTGGGTGATCCTGGTCTTCCAAAGTGTATGTCGAATGGAATATGGTTAGCAAAAAATAAAGGGAACAACAAGGAGGACAGTGCTATAAGAATATGATCACATATTAACACTGTGTAATCCGGGGCCTTATGAAAAATAACAATAGTAATGTTTTCTTACACGTTTCATAGTATCACTATCATTTTTCCTATTTTATAAGTAGGTAACCTGAGACATGAAGCACTAAAGTGACAACAGGTCAACAATAATTGATTAAGCTGTGCATTCGACACGAGTTTAGCAGCTAAATCTATTTTAGCTGACATTATTTTTATACTGTACAATACCATAAAACTAAAAAGCGAACATTATTGGGGCATGCTTGTTGACCATATGGAATTAATTAAACCTGAGTATGAATTTAATTACAAGCTTAAAAGTCCAGAGATTGGATGTCTTTTTGTCTAGGCAAATAAATGTAACTACAGGATATTCCTTTTAAAAACACATCAAAGAGATACTGAGTGTGGTATCAGTGCATACTGGAAAGGCAAGAACAGCACAAGTTTTAACACCTTCATGTCCCTTTTTTGCTTATAAAGAGATACTGGATTACTTCTGCCACATACACCAGCAGGTGCTGAAAAAGCATAAGAAAACCTCAAAAGAAGATACTCTGTTGAGATTTTAAATTTCTACTGCTGTCACTTAAATTGATACGGCTATAGCCAATATGTCTGATCTGCTGTTGATTAAAACTCTGGAATAACAAACACTAACAGAATAAAAAACAGAATAAACGGGCATCCTGACTATATCACACTACCTTGTAGAAAACTTGTGTTACTACTTTTCTGAAAATTTACTGCCATTCTTTAGGACTGGGAACTGCTGAGAACAAGCTACATAAAAAGCTCTTTGAATCAGATTTTATTTTATTCATCAGATGCTGAACACTGGCTTTCAAGGTAATTTTAAGCCTCAGTGAAGCCACATTTTCTGTGAATTTAGGCCTACTTTTTTCTGCCACCCCATTTTTAATAAAAAACATCATTTCCGTAGGTTCCTTAACAAGTTTTTGTGGGAATGCCTTTGACATCCCTTTTTAAATTGAACTGTAGATATATTTCATTCATGCTGAATGAATTTTTGCCCTCCACTGATATCAATACAACTTGACACTAAAATTCAGTTAACATGACACATATTGCCCAGATTTTAACAGAAACCTCTTTAGCATTCCTGTGTATATTCCCATAGATATGATGTTAAAGAAACTTTATGTATGACTTATGAGATAGATCATACAGTTTTATTAGAAATCCTTTCAATCTGAATTTTAGACTTCCAGACTTCCTTATTGTTTTTGTCATTTCAAAACATATGTTGCTAAATGTATCTCTAAATGTATAACTGACCTCAAGTTACACAACATGGACACAGCGGGCAAGGAAAGAGCTAGCAGAAACCCATTATATGTCTCTTCTCACCAGGTCACTATGAGATTTTGCTATTTAGAATGTAAATATTCCACTTTAAATTCTAATTCTTTCTTTTGTGTTGTTTGAAAGCCTCTTGGTTGATTTTAGAAGGCACAGGCTAAGAAAATCTAGGCTGTTTTACTCGAAGCACAGAGGTCTTGACAACATCACAAATACCACCATTTCCAGTCTTTTACTTTTTTCCCCTCTCAGTCTTTTTCTGAATGGAATCCTACTTGTTTCCTCTAACAAATAAGAAACAAAAATGTTGCTTTTCCCTCTCAATACGTTGATTTGAAGACCAGTAAAAAAGATGACAGGGACCAATAAGTCATTAAAGTCCTTCTGAGTGCTATTGGCATTGGTCCTGAAAATCCTTGTTACAATTCCCCTACAAGGACAACTAATCTATTATGAAATGTCTACTGCATTTCAAAAATTGTACAGTGGCATAACAAGTTGTCATGGTTTAAGCCCAGCCGGCAACTTAAAACCACACAGCCTCTCGCTCACTCCCCCCTGACACACACTTCCTCCCCCCACTCCTGGATGGATGGGGAGGAGAATCGAAAGAATGTGACTCCCACGGGTTGAGACAAGAACAGTCCAGTAACCACGGTATAACACAAACCACTGCTGCTACCACCAATAACAATGATGGCTTGGCTTCGCGAGCGAAGATTTGGGAAGAGGTTTACCCACGCTTACTACAAATACGATGACTAAGTGCAATGTGGGATAGGCAAATCTGGTTGGAAAAAAGGCTGCTTAAGCATTCAGGATGTTTCTGAACAGGACTGTCATCTCCTGGCACAATCTCCAGCGACCAGTGTCCTGAACCACCCGCATGCAAGGCTGTATCTGCAGCTTCCAGTGCACCTTGTCACCTGCCGTTTCGTCCCTCACTGTTGCTACAGGGCTTTGCAAGTGGAGTAAACCCTTCCAGCCTGCACAATGGATTTTTCAGATGAGGCACAGCGTACGTGCAACTGGCTCCACCCTTTACACCTGAGGTTTATCTGCCAGGGCTTAGCTAGCTAGGACGGTGACAGCAAAGTCCTCAGGTCGTAGGTTTTTTTAATAGTGTCCTTCTCTTAGATGGAAGGCCTAACACGGCTAGACGAGTTCCATCTGCCTGGGTTTGAAGTTAGGAGTTTTCCTTCTCCTATGAGGATGGCTTGTCTTCGTTAACGAATATTTGGGAAGGGCTTTACGCACTCATTCTGAGCAAGACTGTCACCTCCTGGGTCAATCTCAAGTGACTAAAGTCGCAACAGCACAACATCAAACGTCTAGGCGGGATTCTGACTTAGCGGCGTTCAGTCATAAACTCGCAGATGGTAGCCTCACACCAGTGGCTCCTCAGCCAAGTGCACACACCAGGGGTCTGAACCTGCGGCTCCTCTCATACTGAGCAGGATTACTATTGCAACAACACATCATCAGTAGGGTAAGACTAACCTGTCTCACAATAATAATGATAAGGGAAATAACAAGGGAAGAGAATACAACTGCTCACCACCTGCTGTCTGATAATACCCAGACTGACCCCAGCAGTGATCTAGTCCTTCCAGGTAACTGCCCTCAGTTTATATACTGGGCATGACGTGCTGTGGTATGGAATACCTCTTTGGCTAGTTTGGGTCAGGTGTCCTGTCTCTGCTTCCTCCCGGCTTTCCCTCCTCCCTGGCAGAGCATGAGGCTCACAAAGTCCTTGGTCAGACCAAACATCTGAGCAGCAACTAAAAACATCGGCGTTATCAGCGCTGTTCCCAGGCTGAAAGTCAAAAACACAGCACTGCACCAGCTACTAAGAAGGAGAAAAGAGACTGCTACTGCTGAACCCAGGACACAAGTAACTTACATATGAGCCATATGCTTTAGTGCATTGTTTGATGTCATGTTGACATCCTATTATGGAAAATATGAAGTGAGATAAATTAAAGTTCCCCAAGATCTGATAGTTTTTTTTGTATAAAAATATCAGCAAGAGAGATATGGAGCAGACTGTTTTTCTTTAGAAAGAGATCACATGAACGAGTGGAGGAACAGGACTTGTACAGAAAATCAATGCAGTAAATTTCTCACTGTTAAGAGACTTCAGGAATGGTGAGTGCTAGGGACGATGTTCAACAGAATTTGCATTTTAACTGTGAAAAAAATAAATGGCTTCAACAGCAATCTGAATTAAACCTCTGGCTGCATCTGACTGACATTGGTCATTTCAGACAGCAGCAGGACTAAGAAAGTTTTTTATATATTTTCCTTATGTTAAAACAACAAGAAAACAAGGCAGTCTGAAGTGGTTAAACAAGAACTGACATGAAAACCTCTGCATAATTTTTATTCTATAATATTAAAGATCACTTTCATTTTCCCTTAGAAGCTTAGATTTCAGTGTTTCTGATACCCTAAAGGTCTTGCTTATTGTAATGATTTCCTGTAAGTCATATAGAAAGGTGGTTTATGTTTTTTTTTTGTTTTGTTTTGTTTTTCCTTCCTTTCCAAATCTAGGATCATCAACTCTTCTGGTGAAATGAATTCTTAAAACACAGCCAGTTCACACCCTGCTAATTAAGAAACAAATTAAGAAAGTACATGTACGTGAATACAGAGGAAGAGAAAAAGTGCGTAATCCTGTCCTCACAGATCTTCTTCTCCATGACGTGGAAGGAATATATAGTTCCCCACAGCCAACATCCTAGGGAACAAAGGTTGCCCTGAGGTTGCAGGTCTTTCTGCAAGAAATGAGATAGTTTTTGAAGGACTTTTTCAGCCCTGTGATTGCACAGCATTGCACAATAGTACGTAAGCACAGGGATAGCAGCTATCAAGATAATACCTTCCTACTATATGTGCACTGTTTGCAGAAAGTACGAGGAAGTACTCAGCAGAACATAAAATACACTGAACTAATACAGGCTGAGAAATCAATGTTCAGGGAAGATTTTGATCCAAATATATAAGCTGCATCTAACTAATGTGAGATGGATGCTGGAGAATCCATAAAAGGATTGAAAACAGCTAACAAATGACACCTGGTGACCCTTTCTGACAGTAGGAGGATGAGGCCCACACACAGAAGGGAAACATCTGTGAGTTCCCCAGGGAACTGCAGGACTGCCCTGAAGGTTTTGTTCTGAAAAGCCTAGTATGGGAGGGGTAGGGAATCAAAGATCAATGATACTAGTTTGTAAATAGCAAGTGCCACAACCTTTCTGTTTTGTCTCAAGCCTGTACATCTGCAGGGAAGAACAAGTGGAAAGCAACACTGCCACAAAAAAATATTTAGGAGCCCAGCAATCTGAAGGGATAGTAATCTTTCACAGATGTTTATTTACATTTCCAGTGATTTATGTGCCTGCTGCCTGTTGCTGTGTTGTCTACCTCAAAAAAGAGTGATTTGACTCTTCAAAGAGAAAATGTCAGGAGTATTTATATAATCTAGTCTACATTCAGTTCTTAAAATATTAACTGCTAACTCACAAACAGCATGTTGGCAAAACTCAACACTCCTGAAAGAAAATGTATTTTTGTTGCCAATTTAAAGGTATTTATATTAATTAAGAGATGCAATCCTTAAGTCATTTTGTCATTCCAAACCCTATTCCCATCTTGCCCATGCTGTCACACGGGAAATCTCACCATCTTCCTGACAAATCTGTGTTAGGTTCCCTTCGGCTAGCTGTCAGCCACCCACCCAACCGCTCAACTGTAAAGGACAGATGGAAAAACTCGTGGGTCAAGATAAAAACTGTGACAATTACCAATTACTTCACAGGCAAAACAACTAAACATGGGGAAAATGGATTTATTGCCAAATAGAACACAATCAGATGTTGAGAAAAACAAGGACAAAAAGAAAGAAGAAACTAGAACACCTTTCCGTTCCCCATTTTTTCCCAGACTCAGCTTCACTGCTCCATTCCCCACTTCTCTACCTCCTCCCATTTGAGCAACAGAAGAGAATGGGCAACGTGGGTCCACGGTCAGCCCACAGCAGCTCCTCTTTGCTGCACTTTCCTCCTCTTCAACGTGGGGCCTTCACATGTGATGCAGTACTTCAGGATAAACCTACTCCAGTGCGGAGTTTTCACTGGCTGCAGCTTCCTCGAGGCTGGCGTCCCTCCCGGTGCCGCAGGGGCATCTCCACCGGGAGCCGGGAGCCCCTCCTGCCCTCCACCCCACGCACTGCCCTCTGGGCTCACAGAACTGTTTCTCACCCGGTTCCCTTATACCCTTTTCACCGTTTGCCCTTCCTTACCCAGGCTTTACTTAAAGCTCCTGCCCACCCAACCGCCCGTGCCTGAGAACCTCAGCTCTCCTGTGGAGGGGGGGGTTGGAGCCGGCTGGGACCGGCTGTGTCCGGCACCGGGCAGCACCCGCCGCTGCGCAGAAGGATCGCTCCTGTAGAGCCTCGTTGCTGCTGGTGCTGTCAGCACATGGGCACCTGTACCCAGTACAAATACAAAAGCAAGAAATAAAATCGCATTTATTACTCTGCTTTACAGGAAGAAGGTATCTTGGGAGATAGGTAGAGGAAAGATTCCGGTAACATCTCGGACCTACTGATAAAATCTCTAAACAAAGTTTCTGCATTCAGAATTACAAAGCTGCAGTCATTCTTTTTTTTTTTTTTTTCATTTATAGGTAGTATTGTTATTACTGTTATTATACTACAGTATTTTCATTGTAAAATAATAAAGGCAATGAAAAGGCCACATGAAAGAGGAGATCAATAAAACAGACTCATCATAAAACTTGTAAATAAAACAATAGCATGGGGAAAATATCTCTGTTTCAAAAGGAAACTGATACAACCATCAACAAAAACAATAGCTATATTAAGAAGAACAATATTGCCACCTGCAATCAATATGTAAATGCAATTTCTGTGCCCAATCACAAATAATGTGTTTAGCAGAATGCTTTTGAACCCACATGATTAGTCACAGCATGCATAAAGCTGATCATTTCCATTACAGCAGCGTTATAAAATGACAGCATGGTACATTCAGGATCCACTTCATCTCTTAAATCCTGAGCCTGACATGTATAAAATCAAGCTGAAACCGCAACAAGTCAGACTTTGATATATAAACACCATTAGTGGCAGTCATTTCAAAAGTCATCATATTATAAGCTCTGTGATTCCAACACAGAAATACAGTTAGAGGGTTTCTTCTGCTTTTGGTTTTTTTTTTTTATCTTATTTTCCCATATGGTTTCTCATTATCAGCAACCAGTGCACATAGAGGTAAAACTTTTGATCTGTAGACATGAGGCCTAAAAGCTTTCATCAACAATTAAAGAAAAAAACAAAGTGAAAAAAAGTTAAGGATTATTCCACATCACAGTACTTGGGAATTTCATATAGACATGTAACATCAGGAAAAGAAACTTCTAGAAAAACTGTGAGATGTGAAGACACTGGAAGCTTAGTAGCTTTGAACAGCTCAAGTTGTACACTTACTGATGGAAGAAAAGAAAACCCAACAGGTTCTGAATTTCCTGAGCAGGTATTTCATTTTTGTCAGTTTTAGCACAAGACCTAAAATATCATGTTATATCGGCAATACCCACTTCACTTTCTGTTTTAACAAAGGTCTCTGCTCAGGCTTCATCAGGTGTTACATGTGAGACACACAAAATCATTCTTTATCTGCCTGGCAGTGTCAAGCAAGCATTCAACCTAAGATGTCCAGAGTAGAAATTATGAAGTAGAAAACAAATAGAGGTTTTAGAATATTGTGTTTTCTGTGGGAACTAAAGAAAACCTGCCTAAATCTGAAGGTTACCTGAACAGTTCTGTAAACTCACTTCACTCAGACAATTTAATCACTGGATGAGCACATACCAGCCAAGAAAACACATTTTGTATTTCTTTCCTGATGTCTTTGACAATACATTCTCATTTTCCCTTATACTAAGACAGTCTATTGCTGTCTGGGACATTAGGGTCTCCTTCAGTTCTGCTTCCATTCCACTCTGGTTTCTGACGTGTTTGCAATTTTACTGTTGTGCAAATGTTATCTTGACATTTTCTCAAGCAAAATGCAGCACGTGAAGCCTGTAAAAATACCATGGCACTTTTACCTTACAACTCCCATACCTAAGTAATTTTCTCAAACAAAGTAAAGGACTGTAAAGCAGCAAAACCACAAGAAGGATTTCTTCATTAAAAATCCTATGTTAAATTTTTGGTGAAAAGGAGTTTAAGAACGAGAGGAATATAAGCTTCGGCTTTCACAAAGAAGAAAAACAGCTGTATTTTTCTCATTCCAAAGAGTTTCATTAAATGAAAGCTACAAACTTTTAACTGAGGATTAAGAAAGTTCATCGTAGGGTTTTTTCAATAATGGTTTTAATTATAGCAGACTTAAATGCTGTAGTAACATTGGACTGACAACTTAATATTTCCAGAACATAATTAACAGACACAAAGTTTATAACAGCTATAAATATAAATAATACTTCATACAGCAGTGCTAGAAGTATTTTCTCCTTTTGGAGAGTTGTCCAGACACCTGCTCAACAAATACTTTTAGAAAACATACATAAAAATGAAATTTGACTATCTGATGTGATTTTCATACCTTCTTCTGACAAATTCTGTATTATGCCTGGCTTTTGGCTAAAACAGAGCACAATATTTAACATAAATACTTTTGGGGATAATGGGAGAAACAGGTGTGTTTTGGAGAGCATCTTCATTGCCAGCTGTCATAGGCCAATTAAAGTGTTTGTATGTAAATTAATGTTCTTGAACGCATTAGGTCACAGCTGTTCGACAGATATTCAGCTTCCATGCTCCTGAGGTGAAAACGTAGAGTGTGGCCAGAATTTCTCAGAGTTTTTAGTGCATCTGCTTCAGTGTCATTGCATGGGGTTACTTTTTTGACTGATGTATGAACATAAGCTATTGACCATAGATCCCAGAGACTAGTCTGTCTCCTCATCCCTGCTACAGCTTATAGAAAAAGAAAAAAAGAAGGAGAATATTGAGCAGAAATTTCAAATCACAGTGTTTTGTTTTCAGTAATAAGATTTATGCAGTAAAATCAATAGACTTCATCCAATAAAATACAAATTCTGTAATGTTAGCTGCTATGTCACAAGAATATAACAGAACAGAACTGCATGTTCAGCCTGTCAAAGCTGCAGAATTCCAGTGTAGCACAAAGAAGTGGGGAGGGTCGTCTTGCAATCAGAGCTAGGAAGGTTCTCACTTTTTAGGAGAGAGTGCCTCTACTGAATGTAAGCCCCGTGAAGACAACCTTGGTAGCCTGTAAATGTATGCATTCAGTGGGCTGTTGGGCTTGGAGGCAGAATTCAGCAGTGACCCTGTCTTTTCTCATGTCTTCCTGCTGACAGTAAGAGGCAAAATATTTTCTGTGACAATGGCCTGGCAGCTCTGCTTTTAGGACACACAAGGTGGCCGCATGACCAGGGCATAGTTGTAAGAGTAGGATCTTGGTTACAGTCATTCTGGTTTTAAGACTCCTACATACTGTGCAAATTGTGCATTTTCCTTTCATCAGGAGGTTAGAATTGTAGATCACCTACACTGGACTCTGACCTAATATATTTTTTAAATCTATAGTGATTTTGTGTATTGGTTATTTTTACTGTGATTAATCCTATAATATGAGTGTGCTGGTTTGGGCTGGATAGAGTTAATTTTCTTCATAGTAGCTGGTATGGGCAAAGTTTTGGTTATTTTGCTGGAAACAGTGTTGATAAAACAGGGATAATTTAATTATTGCTGAGCAGTGCTTACACTAAGTCAAGGCCTTCTTCGCTTCCAACCCCACCTCACCAGCAAGTAGGCTGGGGGCGCACAAGAAGCTGAGACGGTTCACAGCCGGGACAGCTGACCCCAGCTGACCAGAGGGGTATTCCCTACCATATGACATCATGTTCAGCATATAACACTGGGGGAGGAAGAAGGAAGGGGAATATATTCAGAGTTAATGGCGTTTGTCTTTCCAAGTAACTGTTGCATGCAGTGGAGCCCTGCTTTCCAGGAAATGGCTGAAAACCTGCCTGCTGATAGGAAGCAATGAGTGAATTACTAGTCTTGCTTTTGCACACAGCTTTTGCTTTATGTTTTTAACTGTCTTTTTGTCAACCCACAAGTTTTCTCACTTTTACCCATCTGATTCTCACCCCCATTCCACCACGGGAGAGTGAGAAAGCAGCTGTGTTGTGCTTAGTTTCCAGCTGGGGGCAAACCATGACATTGAATAAAGGAGCAAAGCCCGACTGTATTAGGCACTATGAAGCAGAAAAAAAAAGAATCTTCTGTATTATTTCTTTATTTCCCTAATTGTTTTTTTTTTTATTTATGACTATATGATGTAATCAAAATGTACACTGCAGCACCCTGATAGAAAAGGGTATTAAAATATTTTGAAACTTTAGCTCATTCAGAAAGTATAAAGCAGATAAAAGCAGAGCTACCTTGATGAATAGCAAGTAAACTCACCTGCCTGTATATAACAAACAGGCAAACTCTCTTTGACTACATGTGTTTCTGAATTACATCAATGATGAAAACTATTATAGACATATAGACATATTAGTGTTGTCTCATCTTGGAATTACACATGTCCCTTTTGCAGCAATTTTTCTCCTTCTATCCCAGTAGCCACCAGAAACTAATGTATATGTAGTGCTACCTCTAACACTACATTACGCTTTATTTACAACTCTGATCTGTCCTCGCCCAAGAATTAAATTTTATCCCAGAAATTTGCAATGTATAATCCTCTCAAGGAACTGCCATGATGCATATATTTCTACAGTTCCAGTATAAGGAACTCTAAATTTAGTGTAAAATATTCCAAAGTTAGAAAAGAGTGACAGTAGTTCTCTCCCTTCTAGTTATTTGTTAAAGGGTCCAAATGTTGTTAAAATTACCTTCATCTCTTAGGGCTATTGCAACATTGATTTCAGCCGACTTAAACATCATAAAATTTCTAAAAGAAACTTTTTATTTTATTTATTATCTCTACTTTTAGGTTTTTAATATTACTGTATTCTTGAAAAAAATAAAGTGCTATAGAAAAAATTACTATGGTAATTAGGTACAAAAGTATGTAAGTCATTTATGAGTCTGAATTTCCATTGACTTTGGGGAAGAGACGTAGATACTTTTGAAACCACTAACCAAAATTATTTTTCCAGTGTCACACTGAATGTCAGTGACAGAGCTAAGGTCTCTGGAGTGTTGGCACAGTGTCTCAACAACACTTAGCCATCACAACTGGAACAATTATAATTGCTAACAGATTACATTTCAATTAATTGCAAAAAAAGATTTTGCAAAGGATCTGAATTGTCATGAATTCTGCAACATTTTTCCCTGCAAACAATCAGTTGAGGAAAATGTCACGTTTGTATAGAATTAGAAAGAGGATCTTCCCTCTGAACAGAGCACACTATCATTGGCAGCTATGTACTTTGGCCAAAACTGTTGAAGAATTTACCTAAAGTAAAAAAATAATTAAATGAATTATATCTTATCAGAAGGCTACTGTTTTTTCAGATGTATTAAGGCATTGAATGCTAGGGGAAGCATTCTACCTTTCTCTAACATTTTTCAATATTCTTATTTTTCTGATGGGTTTCTAAACAGCAATCCAGGTAATGGATGCAGAGATAATGTTGGGTTAAGCAAGTGTGGTGCAGTATTTAAAAGGATAAGTAAAAAAAACTAAAACAAAATTAAAACAAATTTAATGTGTCCTTGTAAATTAACATACTGTGTACAGGACAGAGACAGTAACAATTACCAATTATATAAACATATCTACTTTCCTGTAAATTTTAAAAAAAGCACATATCAGCTGAAGAAAATTAAAAAAAATAAATCCAATTTGTAAGTTATTAAGAAATCAAGAAAAAGCTTTTAAATTGTGTCTACTTTTCTTTACAATGCCATTAGGACATATGTCCTAACTTCTGGCTTTCTAAATTAATTCTGAACCATTGTCTCTGAAGATATGCAGAGAAAAAAGTTCCCTTGTTTTTTGGAATGTGACACGCTTAAAGAAAAAATTACTAAAACCAATGTGTTCTAATCAGATTTCTTCTGCAGGCTTGAGTACTTCCATGATGGCTTCTAACCTTGATCTTCTGCCTTTTTAAAAGAAAATTCTCAGTTTGTCAACAGAATGCACCCAACTATTTCCCAGCTAAATAAATTCATGATTGCTGTGTGAAATTTTCGAGCAAGAAATGCCAGCATATTTTCTACAAGTTCCATCAAACTTAACCTTAGAGAAAGCCTTCTGCTTCTCCGTTATTTTGCCATATAGTCTGGTAAAAGGCTCTTGAAATTAGGTGAACCTTTCCTATCAGCAATGCCTTACACAGGTTTTTTGTTTTTTTTTTTTTTAAAGGTTTTCAAATGATGCTTTGCTATTAGCATCTTTTATGTAAAAGATAGGTGTAAAAACCTAACTGCATCTTAATTAAATATAGCTACTTTATAGATTATGATCTACACTTTATTATTGGAGCAATTTAAAATCTATTTTCCTTTAAAATTTAATGTTAAGAATATTATTAACTATAAACTTGTACCATTATTTGAATACTTCCGGGCAGAAAATAAACAAAACAATACAAAGAAGGACAATAAAAATAGAGAAATGGGTCAAGTGGAGTGGATGGTAACAGTGACGTTTTAAGTATTACCTGTCACATCCAAATTAGTACCTGTTAGCTAAGCAGGGACGATGTTCACAAAGCAGCCCCTCGTGCAATGAAATTAGATAAGATAGTGCTTGCTGGCCTTAAAAAAGTCAATATTGTCATACTTATTAAATCAGTTATTTATATTCACATTTCAGCAGCTAGTTTTGTTGACTGAAACAGGAGACTAATTAAGAGCTGGGAAAAAATAGTATGTAGAACACATAATTTTCACATGAACATTTTTAAAGGATTTGTGTTAAATTGAAAAGCCAAACTAATGCAGTGAACAAAGCAAATCAGCAATTTTGTATTGTAGTGTTTTACAAAACTAGCAGGCGTGACTTGTAGGGGTAGCTGAATTAATAACTCCTTTGGTGGAACAATAGGTCCAACAAACTGGCATAAATGCATGACCTTTGCTGGCTGTCTCTGGCCTCAGAGTCTTAAAGCCTCCTAAAGCCTGTTGATTTTTCATGTTTATTCCTGCTAATAGGTTTGTGTGCTGTTTATTAAACAAATAATCTAATGCTTATTCCTTCTTTTCCAGTCTGCTTTCATTGTGTTAAAAATGGAAAAAGAATGTTCTGTCAGTCTTTTTTTTTTTTGTTTTGAAACCAACACCAAAAGCATTTTACAAGTTTTTGCCTGGCTTGCATTCTTGCTGAACTCGCATAAACTCTGAAAAAGGATGAACATATATTTCAGAATTTGGCTTCCAATGTAGGATTATTTTGATGAAGTTACTTCAAATGGGTAAACTATTAAATAATTCTACTAAATATGAAATTGATATTCTTTTAAGAAAATAATTTTTAAAGTGTTAAAATAAGAAGTCCATAGATTGCTCTGAAACAGTCATGTTTGCGTCATTGTACAAAAAGTTTGTCTTGCCAGCTCTGGAAAAAGTTATCCTGGGTGATACTTTGCCTTGGAATTTCATGTTTTGTAAAATATTCCTTTATATAATCACCTACAATTATTTATTATCTTGTAAAAGAAACGCTTTCTATGGAAAATTACTTCTTGCCCATGACACATGTATTTTTATTTCTCATCACTGCACACCAAACACAATTCACTTTCAACCTAAGGTTCGTATTTTTCAACCTAAGGTTGAATTATTTTTTTTTGGTTGATGATATAAAGTGTGTGCTAGATTCATCAGTCCTATCACATAGATTCAGAAACAGTACAGTAGAAGATGATAGATTTAAACACACATGGTTAAGAGCAAAGTTGGATTCACAGCTAACACTGTAATGTGATGCTGTATAAAATGAAAAACAAAACCAAAACATAACCAATTGAAAATAACCCTCTATTTAAAAAACCTCTTAGTTTCCAAGAACATTTAAGCTAGGTCCATCAAAACTTTCCATTATTGGCCTGTAATTACTTTTGCATTTATACATCTTTTCAATTCTTGCATATTGCACCTTCAAACTAAAAACCTGTAAAAAAGGAATTTTATTTGAATGGATCCATAGTTGGAAATATGTTATTTTTCAGTGATCTGCTACATTTTGACATAAATGCAGGGGTACAGATATGTAAGCTATCATCTTCTGAATGGAAAAACTGCATACAGGGACACAATGAACAGAGAAACGGAAAAACATGAGAAGCTTCCTGCTCAGAGCAAGTTTTACTTTATCACACTGAAATATGCGGAAAGAATACAGGATTGAAATTGTAGGGCAAGTGCCAGTCAAATTAAGGTACAACAGGAAATAGGTATAAAGTTATTTAAATGCTTACTTAAGCACACAGGCACAGTTTTTAGTTGGACTGCTTGGGGCAGGGTCTTCTAGGTGTAAATAGAAGTTCTACATAAGCAGATCTGCTTTCAGGTCAGCTCTGGCAGAGTAGCTGTCACACCGGTTGAATCAGACAGCAGGGAGGTAAGGGGGTTATTAGCTTTCCCACTTAAGGGTCCCAAACACTAAATTGAACCAAGTGACAAAATAGCTGTGGCCCTGCTGTCTGGTTTGTATATATCAGAGGTCTGCTAAGATAGGCTTATTTTTACCAGCCAGACAGAAATCAGGGAGCATGGGGGATAAAATTGAAAAACCTTTGTTAGGTGGAGGAGAAAACTTTCCCTGACTCATTTTTACCCCCTTTTGTTTCTCCGTCTCTCTGATATCAGGACAACCCAATCTGTACCCTTCATATTTGTGATAGTGACAATTCAATTTTTCTTTTTAGTGCAGAGATGTCTTGAGACAGATCTGGCTATATACTGGCTTAACTCCCTCCTTGGAACGGGTGGGCAACAAAAGATGAGACTGAACTTGGCTCTTTTGTCTCCAGAATAAATTGATTCAGCTAGGAGAAAGAGCTAGATCACTTGCCTTCAAAAATTAGTAATAGGCTCACTCCTGTCCACTGATATTAGGAAAGTTTTTGTTTATGCCATGGGGCACTGGGTTGACCCCTAATAGTACTGTCCTGGGTTCAGTTGTAACAGTTATTTTCTCCTTCTTAGTCAACCTGGTGTGCCCTGACTCCCTGGGACTTACCATATTGATGCCAGCCTTAGCAGTTGAGTTTCCTGCATTTGGGGAAATCGCAAGAGGTCGGCACACACAGAGTGCAGGGAATGAGCCTTGCCCTGGGAAAACCACCTGTCTGATGATCGTGTCTCCCCTGCCAGGTAAATAAACCTGGCTTAAACCATGACAGGAACTTAGCCGAAAAGATCATTTATCTCTGAGTTACATGCCTTGCCTTGGCTTGTGCCTTACATAAAAAAGTCTGGGCACCATCTGCTTTTGAAGTTCTAGGTAGAAATGCAACATAGTGTTTTATGGGTCTGTGTTTGTACCATCTCTGTTTTGTGAGGCCCCCTGTCCACATAAAGGACAAAAAAAAAGGAAGGCAGAAAGCGACAGAAGCATTTTCTTATTGCAAAGCAATGGATTTAAGAGTGACTCAAATCCACTTCTGACGATCTTTAATTTTTGTTATTTTTCCTCAGTCACCAGGCGCCTCATATCCTTCTCCACATACAAAATGTCAATGTCTGTTTCCTTGACTGTCCATTGAGCATGTGAATGATAACCATTCATGTGCCTTTTCATGCATTCACAGCTGGGATTGTAATGCAGCAATCATCTGTGTGGAGCCAATTACTGTAATATGCTACTCAAGAAAGCTGATAATGGAACCTTATTTATTTCTTTTGAGCAAGAAACTTTAGTTTAAGTATCAAAAGAAGATGCCATCATTAATATTAACCAGGGGCATTTTTAGTTTATTAATTTTTTCAATTATATTTGCTAATTCTAATTAGCTAACTGTTTTTATCATAATTTATAAGGATTTCTTTTAGTTCAGGGAGGGAATTTAATTAGAATATGACATTATTTGATACGGCAGGGAGAATTTGGATTCAGTAGGTAAAATTAAATAATGTAACCTTAGCCTTAGAAATGTTTTTTCAAATTATTTAATTAGCCAATTACAGTTTATTTAAGCTGTACACGTTATTTACCTTGAGATACAATTCCCAGTGTGGTTTCATTCAGCTGACAGGTTTTTGGTTCGCCCAGGCAGTATTTGGACTTGTTGACTTTGGCAGTCTTTATTGTTATTAAAGAGGCTTGCTTGAATAACAGATCCTGCACTTCCATTGGTTTTGTGTATATTGCTGTACACATGCTTAAATTCTCATAAACATTCTTACTATGTTGCAGTAAAACATATCTGTTGTCTAGCTAACTTTTTTATTTCAGTCTGTCCTTAAGAGAAACTTCCAGAATGCCATATATATTATTACAGAAAAAAATAAATAAAAATAATGTTTGAGATTTGCAGTTCTGCTTCTGTGAGTAAATTAGTCTGCTGCAAAGAGATTTCATTCCTCTCCTGTCCCCCTAAAAAAAAGTAAACACCCTTAACCACAAAAACAAGTTAGTATTTTTCCTAAAGCACTCAAATGTAGCTCAGTTTAAATATCAAAAGCCAAGTGAAGAGGCGGACTCACAAAGAAAGGCAAAAATCTTTCCTTGCTTTATATATCTAACAAAAGGCCATGCTCTTTCACCCTCTGAACACTCTTGAGATTGCACAGGGGAGCAAGAGTCCTTATTATGCTTTTCTGTCCTGAAAGGTGTATGCATATAATGCCTATACATCCTTGTATAGGGAATGTTATGTTACTTTACAGTTTCCTTAAGAATCACACTTAAGCTAGGTTACAGTATTTCTACAATTAAAAATGTGGTGTTTGTCAAGTAATGAAAGCAAAAAACATGCCCTGTCGCAGTAGCCCAAGACCTTTTTTTTGTGGTCAAATGAGCATCATAACAGGCCACCGCTAGAGAAGACAAGTAGCTCACTCTCTACTCACAAATTACTCTCTTGCTGAAAGAGTGAGATAAAGCTGCAGTTTAGGAAGGCTAATGCTAAAGGTGGGCCATGGGAACAGCCAGCTATAATTCACCTCAACCTGCAGTGAAGAACTGCATCCTAAGGGTGCCATTTCATGTTATTTACAGCTCAGCCTAACTTGCAGTTTGGTGATAACCCAAAAGGGTGATCCTACAGCCACCTCTGCCTTCAAATTAACAAGGCTAAGTGTTCTTTCCTTTACTTGAAAAGTATTTACTATGAAGAAATTTCAGGAGGCTATATAAACTTTTCTTCTGAAGTGGCAATGGGTGCAGATAAAAGAGGTAAAGGAAATTAATGAAAACAGTAACTGTGTTCATCAGATCTAGAAAGAACATAAAACTTTTAAAATAAGAGAAAAAAAAACTATGTCTTGTATCAGTAGTGTTGCCAAGACAGAAAACAACAAATTTATAAGAAGATTTGTGTTTCCGTTGGGGTTCTGAAGAACTTTCAATCCATATTCATTAAAGAGAAGTAAGCTATAATTCTGACTTGCCCTTCACTGGCAAAATAAAAGAAAAATAAAAAAGGAAAAGAAAAGAAAAAGAAAAAGAGGGACATAGATGTAAGGTGTTTAAAATTATAAAGAAAACTCCAGGTCAGAGCTTGCACTGAGCCAAGATACCTCATTATTTAAAGGTATGATGTAATAATGAGATCATTCTCATATTTTTGTCTTTTGAACAAAATTAGTCCTTACTGGTGTACTTTCTCAGGCCGCTCCATTTTGGTGACAGAAAGGAATTACTATAACCTTGCTGTCTGTGAGCATACAACAAAACAGCTGCAAATCCTCCTCCTCCTTTATTGAATCATGCCATAAAAAAATATGGTGCAGAATGTTAATAACAACACAAAGTCTAGAGTTTTACTGGCAAGTTTCTTAAAACATTCCAGTTCTGTGAATATTTCATATTGTTAATTATCTAGGTAAAACAGAAAGAAACATTTTCTTGCATACATTGCAGTCACAGTATGCTGTTGAATTAACTTGTAGTGATATTTGCATTGACCTATATTGGCATCCCATATACAGTGCAGCCATCTTACTCTCCCTGTGCATGCTAACAGCTCAGAAAAGTAATGATATACAGCTGGAGCTGTACTTCTGGTGCTTCACTGATGTGAATGGCAGGATTATGTGTCTGACGCTCCTCAGGATCACAGTAGGATTTCAAAATTTTTTTTTTTTCTAACTTGTTACAGAAATAAACAAGAAAAAAACAGTGAGGATCTGAGCTTAATGATTATTCTCTAATGTGCTCTTTATCACAAAGATCTGAAGTAAATCAGTGATAGGGTTTTCCCAGATAAAGTGTTACAGTGTGCCCTATCATAGGGATTGTGCTTAAGCCTGCAATCATACTGACAACAAAGCTCTTTCCCTTATGAATTTCACAAAATGGAGGTATGTATCTTTCACGAAGAGAAGAGCAGAGGTGCCTATTGTGGGGCTGTGTAATCAGTAAACTGCTTTGCAACAGCAGGGCATTCTAGTTACATTTTGGGAAGTAGAGAGGTTGTACGAAATCAGTGATCCCTTTTCTGAAGGAAATCAAAACAACAAAGTTCTACAACAGCAACAGGAATGAAATAGATTAACATGGTTATACGAAGAATGCCAACTACACGTAAATAGACATGCACAAAACATGCACAGTATGTCATATCTCATCTTCAACTCTACTGCATAATTCTTCACAGCTGGTGGCAATAAGACAAAGTAAAGCAGCCTTTCAGGTAAAATGCAAGTTTGAGTTCTCTGTAATAGAGTAAGTTGCTAACACAGGAAAATACCTGAATTGCCTGCAGATTGGCTTACGTTCTTCAAAAGGGCATTGATTGACTTACAAAAGGCAATTGAGAATTTCCTTCTTTTTTTCAGCGTACATAAAAGAACTCTGGGAAAGCCCATCATAAAAGGTAGCAACACTAATAAGCAAGTTCCCCTACATACATAAATGCAAGAGCTCAGGTTTTATGTTTACTAATGACTTCTGTTTTATTTTACTGAATTTTTTAAAAGTAAAATGAACATGTATAAACCCACTGTGAAAGGCAACTGTAGAAGAAATCTGCATTCTACATTATGAATAGCTGCAGCTTGGAGGGGTTAATGATTTAGAACTAGCTCTAATAGTCTGTATAAATGACTACATAGAGAAGGAATTTTTCATGATTTGTAAGAAATTAGATATGCATTCAAATGAATTGTACATTAATTTAAACATCTGCCTTTGACATACTTCTGAGATCAATGTTCTGTTTATTAGCCTTTCCATACAATGGTCTTTGCAAAGCACGAATCATAGAATCATAGATTAGTTAGGGTTAGAAAGAACCTTAAGATTATCTAGTTCCAACCCCCATGCCATGGGCAGGTACACCTCACACTAAACCTTGTCACCAAAGGCTCTGTCCAACCCTGCCTTAAACACCAAACTTAGGTGACATTATTTCAAACAGAAATCTTTTGCCACTAGAGCTCCATAAAACCTCTTAACAACATAACTTGCTTTATGAAAATTCTGCATTAGAAAAATCTACAGCATATTTGGGATAATGCACCTTCATATATTATCCCCAAATGTTCATGAAATAACTTCATGAACTGATCTCTTATTTATGTCCATGTGGACTTTGCTTCTTACTCGCAACTCTATAGGATCATTATGGCAATGACAGCACTGTCTGAGAACAGTGGTTCTACAGAATGTCAGGTTAGTCCATTTTTCTCATGTGAGTTGTTTGAAGACTTTCTCCACAGAAGTCCAAGCCATCTGCATCTGTCCTGGGTTCAGCAGTAGCAGTTATTTTTCTCCTTCTTAGGAGCTAGTGCAGTGCTGTGTTTTGATTTTTTGGCCTGGGAACAGTGCTGATAACACCGATGTTTTCAGTTGCTGCTCAAATGTTTGGTCTGGCCAAGGACCTTCTGAGCCTCATGCTCTGCCAGGGAGGAGGGGAGGTCGTGAGGAAGCAGAGACAGGGCACCTGACCCAAACTGACCAAAGAAGTATTCCATACCACAGCACGTCATGCCCAGGAGGTAACGGAGAGTTACCCAGAAGGGCTGGGAGGACTGCAGGGTTGGATGAGGGATCAGTCGGTGCTCGGCTCGGGGGAGTGGGGCAAGTTATCAGTCTGCTGGTGCTGAGGTGTTGTATTCTCTTCCCTTGTTATTTCCTTTAGTATTATTATTATTGGTGGTAGCAGCAGTGATTTGTGTTATACCTTAGTCACTAAACTGTTCTTATCTCAACCCGTGGGAGTTGCATTCTTTTCGATTCTCCTCTCTGTCCCTCCAGGAGGAGGGGGAGGGCAAGAAGAGGTGGGGGGGTGGGGGGGGGAAGGGGGTTGTGAGTGGACGAGCTGTGTGGATCCGTTTAAACCACAACAGCATCTCAAATTTTGATCCTAGAACTTCAGTACAGGAAGGTAAGAGGAGCACCCTCCCATGTATAGCACATACAGCATCCAGCAGCACAGGTAACCCCCACTCTTTTCTCTATGGTTGCCATGAAAAAGCTAACTCCTTCCCAACTTCTCTCCTGTCTCTTGATGATGAGAATTACTTTGGTTTCTCTTTTTGCAAGCTTTAATAAGCTACTTTTTCCCAGTATTCAGGAAAGCAGAACAGACAGTAGGCTTTCAGTGCAAGACTGGATTTTTGTGTTACAATTAAAAATACAGGAATCACCATTTTCTCTAGCTTCAGTGATCATTAAGAAAAAGCTGTAACAACATTAAGGACCCAAAGCAATATTCATATTATTAAAATTCTGGGAAATCCTTAATGACTTATTTTCCCTTCAGATTGCAAGTATATTTAAACAACAGTTTAATATATCTGTTATAAGGCCAAATCCTGGCCTGGTGTGCATTTTGAAGTAAAATTATTAAATCTCTGAGTTATTTAAGTAGGTTTATATGAGGCATCGCTAAAGACAGAATTTATGATATTTATAGTTACCCGCAAAGTCACATTACTTTGTTTAACTTCAATTGTTGGATTTAGCAGAAATTATCTGGAGGTGTGAGAATACACATATGTATGCCAAGACACTGGAGGAACCAGAAACTAAGAAAGGAATGCATTATACGAAACAGTTATTTTCCTGAATTTTTTAATTTGTGAAAATGAAAGTCTTCTGTGGGGCTACCTTAGGAGTCATCTGCTGGAAATTGGATACCAAGCAAACAAGTTGCCCTAGGCATTGGTGTTGATGCCTGCCACTGTGCCTGCATGAGGTCCTAGGTTGCTGGCTCTGCTGCAAGCTACTCAGGAGGCCCATTGCCCTGGAAACCTGAGGCCTTGGTTGTTTCCCTCCCTCTATCCCTGTCTTGCAGTTTCTCAGTTGTCTGTGTTTCCAGAGATTATGAGAAACCCTGGCTCCTGGGAAGAAGCAATACAGCATGATTAATTCTCCTTCACAAAGAATTACAGCATTTGGAATTTTTGTTGTAAAGTGGAGTAGAATCAATTTGTTATATCTCATACACTCCAGAAAATATTTCACCTTTTCAATCTGGAACAGAAACACATGCTGTAAAAATACATAGCCACAAATGAAATGTCTTTTTATGTGAACGTACACAAGTCCTTAAGACTGATTTTTTCTGTTACTTGCTATGCATAAATACCCTGCTAAAGTTAATAAGAACAAATGTGTTTTATTACACATACATTTTTTGTTTTGTTAAGGAAAAAGTAAAGGTAAAGATTGGCTATGGACTCCATATTATGATCTGGAGTTGGATGTACTTGAACAATTTATATTTTGTTATGGGTAGTTTTCTTTATTCTCAAGCGCTAAGCATGCATACTTGACAGGCAAACATCAAAAAAAGAGAATTACTTTTCTCACTTTACTATCCCTACATATATGGATGCACACAGACATTGTATTTGCACCCTAATTCTTCCCCTTTATGAGTATTTAAAAGCTTCAATTTTGAAAGCAAAAAGAAATCAAATTTGGTTTTGTGCAAAACACGTATCAGTCCTACTGCAGTCCAGTCAAATCCCCCCCTTTCCAACTGACTAACATGCTGTCAAGTTTATAACTGAATTCAAAATAATCTCTATTTCCATAAGAACGAGAAGACAGGCAAACAAGCTGCTTATACAACAGCCATGTAATGGGTTCTTTGCTATTTCTGTTCTATTACATCATTAGCACACTGGTTCTGCTTCTGGAAGGAGCCAGAATTCACATTAACAATTCTATTATTTCATATATAATTTCAGTGGCACTGTGGGCAGTAATGTCAGAGAAAGAAATCCTTTTATGGGCTGTCAATACTTTGACCCTAAAAGAAAAAAAAAAAAACCAACTCTAAAATCAGATTTAAATTTCTATTCTGTGTTTCTACAAACAGTAAAATGGATTCCAGCATAGCTAGGAAGACTGAACGTACTCTAAGCTCAGAATAAGGTCCCTGGTTAGGAAGTAGCAGTTGTTTCGATGTAATGTTATCTCTGCATGTTAATTTATTTAATTATGATGATTTATACTCGATACTGCTTTTGTCTCACGTTGATGGTTGCAAAGACATTATTCACTATCAGACACTGTGCTTTTTGTCCAATTTTCTAAGTGTCACTACTAAGAAAAACTATGCAAAACATTTTAATTAATACTGAACATAATTAAAGTGAAGAGAAAAATTGCACTGCTTCAGAAAAAAAAATACAATAAATGAACACCTTCATGTTCCCATTTGTAGTATACCAATGAACTATAGAGGTTATTCAGAAAGGGTGATTTCCATTTTTATCATTTAGAATGTATCTACTTTTATAACACTAGAGTATTTTCTCTTTTTTATGCTCTAAGTGTATAATTTATGCTTATTTTATTATGTAAATTCAATATTTCATTAGAAAAGGTGAACGGAAACTATAGAAAAGGAGCATGAGAGAAAATATTGAAAGCTAGTCATGCTATGAATTTTCTAATATAGTACTAATAAAGAATTATTCAAATGCTGACATTGTGACAGAGAGATCATCTGACTTTCCTTATCATCATCATTTTCAGTTCGTCAGCTGCAACTTCTGCATGAAGTTTCAGCTAGCACTGTTTATGTTGGTCAGATTCTTTTATCCAGGCATTTGTTTGCTGGATTTTGCTAGTAATATATCTGACAGCTCTGGCATTTATGACTCTATACCCAGGAATGAACTTCAACATAATTTTTCCTCTATACCCTTGCCATATTACCTTTGTAATATGACTTTTTATGTTTAGGTCTTTATCCAAACCAATGCTTCTTTCTAGAAAAACGTCAGAGCTGCAACTTGTAATGACCCAAATTTATTGTATAAATAACCTGAGAGGAAAAACCTTGAACTAGCAGTGCTGCAGCCAGTAATCAGAAGATAAGATTTTTCTCTGTAGTATCAAGAGTTTTCATTTTCATTCTCTTTACAGTCTTAGAGTAGAATTATGAAGACTATTACTACTTTGCAGCTTTCTCAAAAACCTTTATGTAGAATTTCACAGTCTGCAGATGTAATCATGATTGTTATTGCCATTGTTACACCTGTGAGAAGAGGTACCTAAATCTAGCGTTTGGACACTGCTAATCAGTGCACAAGCCAAAGGCATGTTTTCTTTCTCCTTTTTTCTTTCTTCTTTTTTTCATTTTCCCCAATTTCATGTTAGAAACAAACAGCAACATAAAGACTGTTTTGAAAGAATATTTTTTAACTCAAGTCACATTTCTTAAAATCACATTTAAAATTTTCAGAGATATTTGAAACTATTTTAGAGGAGGATAGAGGGGAAAGACCAAATAAAGATTCACCCTGGATGATCCTGTGAACACTGTGCCTTCAAAGTTTTTCACTGAATGCTGAAAATCTATTAGACTAACTGGAACTGACCGGAATTTTATCTCCACCTTCTACAATTCAGGGTAATGGAGGTTTGAGAGATAAGAAACTGGTCCATTTAAACAAGACCAAAAAAAGACCCCGAGACTACCTCTAAAGCTTAAGCAGCCTTTCTTCCTTTCCATTTGCTTCTTTCTTCAATATTGCTAGGTTCTTTATTTATTCATTTCAACTTCCAAGAGGCTCAGCTAGTGAATGGAGCCTCTTAGTCCAGTAATAACATGAGTCTTAATTTCTTCATGTAAAAAAAATATAAATTATTCCAAAATAAATACAAATCAATTATTTCTCTCCTGTCATATCAGTCTTCTAATACTTCTAGACTTCTTTGACAATGGTATCAAAATGATATTCCTAAAAGAGCTTCATAATTCCTTTTTGGGAATTAGAATCATAGAATCATAGGATAGTTAGAACTGGAAAGGACCTTAAGATTATGAAGTTCCAGCCCCCCTGCCATGGGCAGGAACACCTCACACTAAGCAGTGGCACCCAAGGCTCTGTCCAGCCTGGCCTTGAACACTGCCAGGGATGGAGCATTCACAACTTCCCTGGGCAAATTATGTGATTTCTCTACAATGCAGGCCTATACTCCTCTGTCCCACAATAAATAACCTTCATATACAGGGGAAATCTGCATATCTACTCACTTCTTAGTAATCGTAATTTTTCTCTGTGGAGGAAGACCAAGACTTAAGCACAATTTGGACTTCTAATTTATGTTTCTGTATGTTTAGGTAAAATAGATACTTTAATGAAAAAAAAAAAAATCCTGTTGCCACCGAGATACTGTAAATTCCCTTAGATTTAAATTTCAGACAGAGAAATTGATTAGGATAGTAAGGGTGAACTGGTGAACTGAATCAGAATAGACAATGGGACTCAAAGAGAGAAATGGGGCTTGAAGTTATTAATTGAGGAACATGCGGTATCTCAGCACACAGGAAGAAGTCTAATGCCTATCTAACTGAAGTGACAAAGAAAGGATACAAAGAAAGAGCAAGGAGGTGAAAGAATCAGAACATACCTAATGAAAAGTCTGAGTTTACCTGGTGCAGAAATAGGCAATGAAAATGAAGGTTGGTCACTGCTAACTAATTTACAAGAATCTTATTGAACCAGTGACAATTCTCTTTTTTTTTTTTTTTTTAAGAAGGAACTTACCAAAGCTAACTCAGGGCTGTTGGTAAGCCATATAAAGTTTCATTCCCACAGTTTTAGTTGCTTTAGTCCATGTACTCTGAAATATATTCAAGGCTTCATATCAAAAGCATGTACTGAGCAGAAAAAGAGTCCGTAATAATTCACTAAGTAAGATTAGGACTAGCCATTTAAAGATGATATTTACAGATAGTAGGGCCTGTATTTTCACTGTGGATTAAAAAACATCAAGGCAGGTCAACACTGTGACTTTCATGCTGACTGCTAAAGAAGGAACTTAGTGAAAGAAAAAAAATGAAGACTCAAAAATAGGAATATAACCAAGTAAAAAATTGAGTTAATTTATTTTAACGTTCACTAAAACATCAGAAAAGGAATATTTGCATTAAATATATATTACAAGACAGTCTTATAAAAAATTACACCTTTTCTCTTTTGGAATTAAAATGCAGCTAGTGGTGTTCATTATTTATATTTCAGGCAATACATGAAACATCTGCATGTTATTTTGGTCTGCAGAGAAGCATTCAGTAATGCAAAAATGTAAGCTTAATATATTATAGGTTCACATATATAGGATTTTTTGCATGCATAAATAAAACATTCAGTGAGAAAATAAAGTACTTGCTATTATATTTTAGAAAAAAAGTATTTAAACCTAACTTCTCAATGTAATAATTCATGCTACAGAAAAACTTTATACCATATTGTTGTCTGACTTTTTCAGGGAGTTAGTGGAGAATAGACAAGGCACAAATAGTTGAGAACAGCAACATGACAATGAGTTTTGGGATGGTTTATGGTGGTGTCTGTTTTTTTAGGCATTTATTGCAGTGGAGATAAAGTCAACTTATATCTTTATGGTGTCAATTGCAATACAGTTGGCCAGAATGTTCCCAGATATCTGATTTAATAAGAACTAGGTAAAAATAAAAACAGGGGGAGGAATAAGAATGAAGTTTGAAGACTAGAGGCATAGAACATGCCTGAAACACCAGGCAATATTTGTTCAATATTTGTTCAATTATTATGACAAACGACATTAAAACTGACACTTTGCTGGCCAGTGATAGTGATAAGAGGAAAACAAATGTTTTAGAGAAATATTTATTGTAGCAGTCAATAGCTAGAAAAAATAGTCAAGCCTATACGAGAGGAGGAGAAAGAGGACACAGCACCATTGTAATTAGCAATGCATGTCAGAAATGGTCACTAATAGTACAAATCTCCAAAGAGAGGAGGAAGATGGGTAGGGTAATTAAGAGTAACTAGACTGACATTCTTGTTCAGCACACACCTCCTGTTCTAGCTGAGGCAAAGCAATTATTTACGTGTCTGCCTAAAAACGCCCTCCTTCTCTACCCAGACCATCTCCTCCAGAGACTCCATTAGAGATGATTAAAGGAAAAGGTAGATGTGACTATAAGAAAGGGATAGAGAGACTGGAGAAGTTCATTTAGAGCAGAGTTATACCTGAATTTGGCAAGAATTTAAGGAGCCTTCTTTTTCATTTTGATAAAAACTTCTATGGTAGTAAAAGTGACACTGAAGCGAAAGCAAATTTATTACTGCCATCTTTTGATAACAGATTCGTTAATGATTATTTTCATCAACCATCCACCAACAAAAGCCTGGCCAAAAAGAGATGAAAACAATGAAGTGATTAAAGAAGAAATCTGTATACATCCAAGATACTGCCATGCATAGAGAAAACAAAATCCTTTGTAGACTTCAATTGCCATCTTTTGGTGGAGGTCATAGTGGAAATTATATTTGCAAGGAGCAGAACATGTGCAACACACCATCTTTTTTCACTTCCTTTTCAGAGGGAAAGCTTTAGGATGGCACATCCTTAAGTTACTTCAGTGGTACATGCAATGACTACATCACTGTAATTCGGATGTCATATCATGATCTTACAATAAGCATAAAGTATCCATTAGAACATAATAGTGATATTTTTATGCTCATGGTATGTAGAGTACTTCTCTTGAGAAATATGTAGGAAAAGTGAAGTAAGGAAAGTGCAAGTGAAGCACTACTAGGCTGCAAAGACTTGTACATTTCCAAATATGTAGAATGTTACAGTATCCTAAAAATTGCCAATTTATTAAAAAAAAAAAACCCTTTCTTCATTTGGTTTCAGTTGAAATTCAACTCAAGATATACAGTACAACATAATTTGACTCAGAAGATGATGTGCATTTGTATTTCATTATTAATTAAACACCTAAGTTTTACTAGAATCAATAACGTATTTATATCTAAACTTTCATGTCATATTTTTCTGTGTCTTCAGTTTGATTATTTCTGAAAGGCCAAGGATCAGACCTGGCTCTGACTGTGTGGTAATTCATTCTGCTTTAGAAAAGAATGGAAAAAGATGTCTGTGGTGGACTGACCTTGGATGGCCTCCAGGTGCCCTCCAAGCCGTTCTATCATTCCCCTTCTCAGCAGGACAGGGAGAGAAAATATTACAGAAGGCCTGTGGGTTGAGATAAGGACAGGGAGATCACTCAGCAATTACTGTCATGGGCAAAACAGACTTGGCTTGGTGAAAATTAATTTAATTTATTGCCAATCAAAAGTCAGAGGAAGATAATGAGAAATGGCTCAGCTCCAGAGGGTCACAGTCTCCTTCAGGCACATCCATGTGTCCTGGCAGGGGCTCCTCTATGGGCTGCAGGTGGATATCTGCTCCACTGTTATCATCCATGGACTGCAGGGAACAGCCTGCCTCACCATGGGCTGTACCATGGGCTGCCAGGGAATCTCTGCTCCTGTGCCTGGAGCACCTCCTGCCCTCCTTCTTCACTGACCATGTTGTCTTCAGAGTTGTTTCTCTCAAATAATCTCACTCCCCTCTCCTGGCTGCTGTTGTGCGGAGGTGTTATGACAGAGGTGTTACCACCGTCACTGATGGGCTCAGCCTTGGCCAGCAGCACTTCTGTCTTGGAGCTGGCTGGCAGTGGTGCTAGCAGACATAAGGGAAGCTTCTATCATCGTCTCACAGAAACCACCACTGCAACCCCCTTGCTACCACAACATTGCCATGGAAAAACAATGAATTGCCATACAATCTTTAATATATTTTTCAGCAAATTCCACAGAATGATAATTAAATATATAAGAGCTACAGACAAAGTCTATGCATTTCTATTCCTCCCCAACAGAAAACTGATAATCAGAAAAATAGATAATGAGTTAAAAATGGGATGTTTTAGAGATGCAGTCTCCTCAAAAATTTATTATAATGTGATGTCCTTAAAAGGAAATAAATCACAATTTAATAATCTAGAAGGTTTTTTTGAGCTCTTTTTTCCACAATTTTTTTTATTACACTTTTTCAAGTTTTATCATTCCACCTTTTCTGTGATTTAAATCATTACCTAATTCACTATTCTTTAACCGATGGTTCTTTTCTAATACAAAACCTTTCATATCGTAGAACCTTACACAAGCTGCTGTTATTCTATTCAATAGTTAAATAGGCAATTTCAGGAGAAGTATTTTAAGTATGTTTTGAGACAAATAATGTTTCTGGATAACTGGGCAACCTAATGCAATTATCTATAAATGATCTATTGGAGACTATGTCTTCCTTTGATGAAAACCTTATTGGCCAATGAACACAGCAAGTGGCAAAACTCCCACTAAAATCCAGGCAGGAAAACTGCACCTCAGGTTGTCGTAATGACAGTAAGAGGGAAGATGCTCCATTGTATCAGATCTGCTATTATAAAGTCCATTCAAGGAACTCTGAAGGTGCTGTAACAAGAAATCATGTATTACATCCCCAACAAAAAGAATTTGTATGGGTCTTTTCGTTACCTGTCTTTGAAACCTTGCTACATTAAATGCCCAGATCACATAAAGTTCTTGTATTCACATCTCTATGACTGTTGTTTAAACATTATAATCTGTATGGCAACAGAAACAACTTTTTCTAATTTGGGTGTGCATAGTAAGCAATATTTTGCACTACAGGCTGTTTCAACAACTTCATTGCAGAGTAGTGTACTTTCCAAGATTCAGATGGCAAAATTTGTTCCTTTTTGAGTAAAAATTAGAACTTGGATCATATTGTGGTAGCATTTGCATGTTCTGCAGAAAAATCTATTATAACACTTAGTTCTGCCCTACTGAACCTGGAGTACTTGCAATAATGAGTTCCCTTCTTAGTCTGTTCTGTTTGATTTTTTTCCTGCAAATTACATAAAATCAGTCTTAAAGGATTAATTTCTACACTTTTATGTAATGTTTACAAACACAGAAATTATATATAAATTAATGTAAATCACTTGTTTATACGCACAGTAGAAACCACCTAAATCTCATTTTTCAGGCAACAGGAGGGAAGAAAGTCACAAAATGGCAGAGCGATAACAAGATGACCTAGACGCTCATCACTGTTAAATAAGCTACTTGACAATAGAAAAATTATAGCAATAAGCAATGAAAAGGCGACTGGCCTATTCCACAGAAAGAGATTAACCATGACAAGTCTTAGATATTTCCTATGTACATCATGTCTGAAATCCTTTACATCTTAATTAAATTCTACTGGAAGAAAAAAAAAGAGAAAAAAAATATTTTTCTGCTTTCATATCTAAAAAGAAGAAAATTGCAGTATAATACAGATTTCTGTGAGTTTGTCTAGAGACAGAATTTGACATTGTATTATTAGAACCATTTGTGACTTTAAAAAAAACACAATGGCTTTGAGAGGCTTTCATTTTTAAAAACTGTTTTATATAGTTGGTCGGAAGTTTCCCTCCAGCATATTAGTTTTTAAAGAAAATCTTTATACATCTTCTTTTATACTACACCAGCAGCACATAAAATGAAAGTAATTTACCTGTATGCCTGTAATAGATAACAAGGCAGATTATAAGACACCACCCAAGAATCTTAAATACTCAGGATGAATATCCATTTCCCACTATTTTGCAAAGCATACAAAAAGATATAAGGAAACACAAGAAAAAATAGAAAAAAAAAAAAGATCCCTCACTTGTTTAGGTAAAAAACTTTGAAGGAGACACATGAGGAAGGCAGTGCACAGAAGTTTTGAAATTTTATATAAATGCCATTTCTTTCATATTAAAAAGCAAGTACCAGCTCTCTAGTGTTATCTGTGAACAGATTATGTGCAAACATGTTAAACTTGGACTTTGTTCCCAAATGTATGGCATCGTTTTAATTTGTTCCAGAGAACATTAGTCTGTTTTTCCATGAGGTAACATTCTTTAAATGTATTCTTGTCTTTCATAGTATATTTGCCAAGAAAAGCTCTGAGGCTGAGTTTCCTTGATTTCTTCCTATCCCCAACCATCAAAGCTTGCTTCACTCAGAGAAAAAAAGTACATTCACATGCAACCATTCTCAAGATTTCCTCAATTTATTTGCCTTCATAAATAATTATTATTTAATTCCAAATTATTATTTTCTCTGTTCTAGAGAAAGGTTGGTAAATGCTAAATATTCAATTAATAGGGTAAAAGAGCTATAGGGCCCATTATTTTGTGCATGAACATACCACTGACTTGTAGGCTTGGAAACAAACTTCTACCATGAAACACTAAAACAGATCAATCTAGAAACTGTGTGTTAGTATAGTTCTTCATTTTCTTTACTGAAACATCAAGTACTGTAACCTACTTCCTACATTATTATTTATTTGGATTGCTCCTGAAGTTTCAAAGATTGAGTTTCTTTGATGGCTTTTTTCTTTCTTTAATGACATTTTACTTTGGACATGGAAGCAGAGAAGGACTTGGTGTGTTGGTTGATGAGAAAATGAACATGAGCCAGCAGTGTGCGCTCGCAGCCCAGAAAGCCAACTGCATCCTGGGCTGCATCAAAAGGAGCGTGACAAGCAGGTCAAAGGAGGTGATCCTGCCCCTCTTCTCTTGTGAGACCTCACTTTGAGTATTGTGTGCAGTTCTGGTGTCCTCAGCGTAAAAAGGACATGGAACTGTTGGAGCAAGTCCTGAGGAGGGCCATGAGGATGATCAGGGGACTGGAGCACCTCCCGTATGAAGATAGGCTGAGGAAGTTGGGGCTGTTCAGCCTGGAGAAGAGAAGGCTTCATGGAGACCTCATAGCAGCCTTCCAGTACCTGAAGGGGGCCTATAGGGATGCTGGAGAGGGACTCTTCTTTAGGGACTGTAGTGATGGGACAAGGGGTAATGGGTTAAAACTTAAACAGGGGAAGTTTAAATTGGACATAAGGAAGAAATTCTTTCCTGTTAGGGTGGTGAGGCACTGGAATGGGTTGCCCAGAGAAGTTGTGAATGCTTCATCTCTGGCAGTGTTCAAGGCCAGGTTGGACGAAGCCTTGGGTGGTATGGTTTAGTGTGAGACGTCCCTGCCCATGGCAGGGGGGTTGGAACTAAACGATCTTAAGGTTCTTCCCAACCCTAGCTATTATATGATTCTATGATTCTATAATAAATAGCTGATTATGGCCCAAACACACATAAAGAGTAACATTCTGGCAAAACATGTCATACTTTAAGTCACAAAAATGTTAATGCTAAATAGTACTTGAAACTGTTTTAATGATCAGATTTAAATGTCAACCACATGTATGAAGAGGGAGAATATGAAAAGTTGTTGAGATGTTGAATTAAGTTAGATCAGTTCATAAAATCAGCCAGCATCAGCTTGGAAGGAGTTAAAATATTCGTAGTGGTTTGTAGTCTAAATTACTTTTAGAAAATAATATCCATATTGTACCTTGAAGGAAGGCCTAAGCAGTAAACTTTAACTGCTGCCTGAGTTGGCAATCATTTCATAGAGACAAGACACTGCACGAGAAATTGCTCTATAAATAAGACCCCTTATAGAAGAATTAAAATGAAATTCATATTATTGATGTTCACTAGGAGCTATAAAAAAAAAAAGCCCACAACAGCCAGGAAGTGGCACTTGTTTCAAATCACTGTCAGAAACACCTGAAGGACACCCTCAAAGTCAGTTTGATCAATGATGATGAATATATTGGTCAAGCTTTCTGTTCAACTGTAATGCATTTGGAAGCCTTGAGGACATGAGGGCATATATCTGGCAAAAGGAATAGGACAGATATGAGATATCCCTACTGCAAACCTTTTCCTATGGCCATTAATCCAGACAAGTGCCCTACCTTACTAAACAAAGTCTCTAAATTCTTCCTTGTCTCCTCTTCAGCTCTGTTTATGGGGCTTGGGATCTCCCCTGTCCTCATCTCCCTGATACAAGTTCTCTGAAGAGTGACCATCTTTTCATGGTTTAAAGAGAGTTCAGCAATCAAGCTGACTGAATGAGATTTACGATCCCAGCTGCCAAAGCATACATTCTGCTTGCAGTGTCAAGAAAGAACATTTCTGATGGTTGCACACAATCTCTGACTGCTGTAGCTGGACACTATTCTGCAAGCATTTCACAAAGCTTACTTCACAAGGGACTGAGAAAAGGTCACATGGAAGTTTAAAGATTTAACCTGTAAATCTGATGGTGACAATAGCTGCAGATAGGTGGAAGTGGGAGGAAAAGAGATTGAAAAGTATATACTACCTGTTTGAACAAAGGCTTCTGTATGTCATAGAAAAGGCAGAGATAAATAGAAAACAAATTGCTAGAAGCAATGTCAGAAGTTTAAAGAGTCCAAACCAGAAAGCAAGAAATTATATATCATTACTTAAACTGAACTTGATTACTGGAGCCATCTTTTTTTCAGACATTGCAAACCATGAGCAAAATATTCTGAACTACTATAGTGTATATCACTTTTTGAAGGGGAGGGTGATGGGTATTTTTCAGTTAGCAGTGACAGTAGTGACACTGCATAGCAACAGGAACCTGCAAGTATTTGAATTTTGTTTAAATAAAACTTATTTCTATTTGCTAATTTTTCAAAAGGCATTTTCAGTCAGCTTCACACTTATGAAAAGTAACAGATTAATGTCACCAGGGCTATCAGTCTGCTGTTATTATTGCACACAACAGATAAGGCCCTGTCAGCTACCATAGGCTGTGAACTTCAACCACATTACATGGTGACAGGATAGCATCTAAATAGCACAAGTACTTTGATACCTGAAAAGTATATTGGGAAGTGTATTCAGAATACCATACCTGATAACAGAGACTATAAAAATGTGATTAGAAGTAATTTCTGTCTGTTTTTCTACTTGCTGATTATCAGAGAAAGTAACAACTAGTCAAAATAGCTCTAACAATTTAAATGTGTACAAAAAGTGTTTCACTAAGATGATTAATTAAAAACTTATGTTTTCACTTGATGTTTTCCAATATCTAAAAATGTACCATATCACATTTAAGACTGAGGATAGGGAGAGATGTTTTGGTTTGGGTTAGGGTTTTTTTAGCCATGTGCAATTTTGTGAAACTATTTTTTTTTTTTCGTAAATGACATTGTATGGTTTTGAGCATCATAATAACTTGCATTTACTGACCATATTTCTTGCTACTGATTTTTTTTTTTTTTTGTTCTTTCCCTTTCAAATGTTTCATTTTCATTCAGGCTCCCTAAGAGCTGTAAAACCCTGCACATGAACTTTTGCTTACAGAGCACGCAGAGCATGGATTTCACCATCATGTGTCTTCCCTGTATTGCAAGTCCTGTTCACGAATTCAGCAGGTACAAATAAAAGCAGTTAGTAGCAAACCAAATGCTAGCATCTTAATTATAAATTGTCTTGGATGTAATTTAAGCATAACTTTTAAGGTTGCATTCAATTAGGACCTAAAAAAACTTAGTCTTACTATTAAGGCTGCTAATAAAAGTGTTAATTTCAGCAACATAGTCCCTGAAAACTGCTTGTTAATTCACACACTCTCAGGATGCCAGACAGACAGCAGACAGGATTAACTTTCAGTTTTTTTTGCCCTGTAGCCTGATTCTGCACTTACACATATACTGCTGGCAATGTGCTTGTACTAAGCACACTAAGCTGACTCCAGACAATAGGCTGCATGTGAACTGGCAGCTGTGCTATTCATTTCTTTGTTAGCTGAGGCTGATTTTAACAGATACATGTACTGGCAAAGGGAACTAAGAACATTTGAACTCTGCAATTTTATGCACTACTGAAACACAAACAAAGGGTTATTATTTACCTTAGGGTTTCTAATGTTGTAATTAAATACGTCATTCTGCAACTATATTACCCTCAAAGCTGACACACTGGGAAAAGATGGCACCTGAGACTTGAACAAATAATGTTTCAGGGCAAAATCTGTGATTTGTATTGAAAAAATCAAAGTAATTCATGTACTGAACATTCTTGCAAGAACACTTAATTTCTTGAGAAGAAAATTTTGACATGAATGACAGAGAGTAGTTAGGATCAAGTACAGATCTCATCATCATGCTTCATTACTTTAAGGATAGTAAGTACGGCATGAGGTTTCCGAAGTTGGTTTATTTTGCACATTAGTCACAACCATGCTCTTTTTGATAGGACAATTAAATAGACCATTAGTCATTTTATAGCATATTTATTCACCAACCAAGAGGAAATTGTTATTCTGCTCTGAGATGAGCTGGGTAATTCTTGACAGATAAAATCAGAAACCTTCAGAGATGTGTGCATATCCAGATGCCCACCTTCAATTAATTCCAGCAGCAAGGTTTATTACCCTGTCCTTATAGAGTGCTTAAGTACCTACCTGGTAAAGTTCCTTTCAGCTCTGTAGCAAATTAGTTGCTGGATCGCAGAACTTGCCTCTCAGGAAAGGCAGTACAAATGCTAAGGTCAATTAACTCTGATTTGGCATAGCTTACAGATTCACCTTTAGATTGGGTAAAACGACACCAATTCACAAACCCAATTCTGATCTCTTTAAAGTATGGTTTGAAAGATGCCTGTATCCTTGTAGAGAGGTAAAATATTCAAGGTCCTTGAATTTATGTCTTTGACCAAGGCAAATCTGTCTCTTTGCAAGGTCGCAGCTAGCAGATTGCAACAGCTTTAAGCAACAGTCTCTATGAAATATCAGTTCATATAGGTAGACTGTACCTCTAATTGAAGAAGGCCATGTTCCTGCCTGACACTCACTGTACACACACACACACACACACATGCACACACACACAGAATGTGCAGTGCCTCCCATAGATACCTGTTTTGCTCAGAGAAACTTTACCTTACTTTACGAATATTAGTGGAACATCAAACATATACCTGGACATCTGTACTCAGTATATCCTGCTCTTTCTAAGGGGAACGAGAAACCTGAGTTTTCAGTACTGGCAAAATGAAAACAGATATTGCTCTGGAAAAGTCAAAGGAGGTATGCTGATTATTGTTGACTATAGCTAACGTGATGCTTTGATGTATGCAGGAGATAGTAAAAAAGCAAGGAAGGCTATTTTGCTGGGAGGTGAGTTGTTTGTATATTGTTGATATAGGACAACTATTTATATAAAGTTAGAGAAATGCTGGAAGAAATAAAATTCTCAACAATGGAAATACTTCAGTTTTAAAAGCAGGAAAATATATCTCATCTGCTGCAAGATTCATAAACTTTTCTGGGTAATGCAAAGAGGTGATGTCCTTGACAGTATTTAATTGGCAGAACTTAGAATGTGTTTGATAACAGAAGCCAAACTCTGCTTATCTCAGCCCAGAATACAGATACGATACATTTACACCTGTAATGTCTGCAGACCCTCAGTAAGCCTCCATACTTACAGGATGAACCAGACACAATCCTTATCACATGAACACTTTTTTACCCTATTAGCTAAAGACCAAGACATACCACCATGCCCTATAACAGAAGTTACCTTAATCTTATTTTGATCAGATGGCTGGCTGTATTTCTAGATAGTCACTAAGCAGTTCAACAAGTACCCAAGTCAGATACCATTCCTGGGACTGGTGGCAGACAGTTCTTTTACCTGGAATGTATGAAAAATGGTGTGCTACAAAGGAGATTTAGGAAGACCTTGTTATCTATTCCCCTTGAAGTGTGCTGAAAGTGCCAGAAACAGCACTCAGTGCCAGAATACAACTTGGTGTACTCTGGCAACCTGTTTTCTTAATTTGAGATACTTCTGCCCTCCAAAAAATCTTAAGATTTCAGGTGATTTGAAACAGCACGCAGATGCAGTATTCCTGAGGACCTACAATCTGTGCCCAAGTCCACTAGTACACTTATCTCAGTGGAACTCAAAAGAATAAATCACACCATTAAAACAAAATTATGAATATGCGATTTGTAATTTAGTAAATTAGGCCATTTTAAACATGCATATTTCATTTGTCTGAGTCATTAACCCTAAACTAATATTTCAAAATATAATCTCTTAATAGCTTTATCATTCATATTAAAAGGATGCTCATTTTCTGAATTAACAGCCCTCTCTTCTTCAAAGTACTAGCAACATTTAGCAGAACATGTGATCTGAAATGATCAACAGTAAGTAGCTCATGTTCATGTGAGAAAATTGATGCATACTTCTACTGTCACAGGAATTAATCCTCAGAATTTCATCTCACTGACATAAAGTTCTTCCCTCATGAGTCTGCTATATTCCTTGCAGAATTTCATAGCTAATTATTCTTGATCTACTTTCATGACCTACTGAGTTCCATTCCACTAACATTTTGGGGGTTTTGTTAGAGTGTCTCTCTCTGTATTTGCTGCTCCTTATGCCTTTCTGTCAATCTGCATTTCATATTCTGTATGAGTTGTATCCACAACTGATGAATATAATTTAGAGAAAATTAAAAATATATTTAGGGACACTGAACATTAATGCTTTGTTCTTCTGTATTAAAGGGTAACACCTTTGAACAAGAGCTGTAATCAAAGTCGTGAGGGTGGTCTAGCAAATCTATTACGATGTTTTAACTACAATGCCTTTATCCAAATTCTTTAACAAAAAGTCAACAGTAAGCTCTTTATTTTCATCAGTGCACTGATGAAACCAGTGATGAATCTGCCCATTTCAGCTTTTCCTACAAGCCAAGTCTATTTGTTTGAATCAAAGGGAGAGGCAGGTTCCCTGAACTCTAGTGCTGGCCATTTGTGGAATCACTGTTAGTTTCAGCTCCGTTCCTTAGGGACCATCAGAGTAACCATTACATTATGCAGTGCTTCATCCTTGGGCTAATCTTTTTAATTATATTAGCTGATTATAGATGTGAGCAAAAATGGCAGAACTGGCGGCAAATGTATTTTCCAGCACGGTTCATTAAAATGCAGTTAATTCAAATACCCTGGGAAGGGTGTCAAATAGGTGAAAATATGTAAGATAGACAAATCAAAACTGATTGTAAAAGCTACTGAAGAAATAAGAGTAAGATAAAAGTTGACATGAAAGGCTAATTTAAGTGCTGAGACTGTTTTAAGACCATTGGTCTTAAATGGTCCTGTACAACCACTGCTCTGAGATAACCTCATGATTTGTTTTAACTTGCTGCAGTCTGGCCTCCAGTTTATGCAGACATTGTGAAAATGCTTGGATACCAATAAAAATATATTTGTATCTCAGCTCAGGATGGACCACAAAGCCATTGGAGCAAGTGACTAAGCATCATGTAGCTACAGTGATATCAAGTGGATGCAGCCACACTGCACAGAGACAGAGAGACTGGGGTTTGGGATGGGAACAGGAAGTCATTAGACAATGTCTCCCACTTTATAGGAAGATGAGCCTGAATGACAGAAGGCATGGTCACTTCATGAGGTAAGCACAGGAGCACAACTCTTGAGAGCAACATAGAACTATTTAAAAGTATAACTTACTTGAGATGCTGCTTGATGGACTAGATCTACCAAACCTGACAAAACTGCTTCCAGATCTATGAGGGTACTGACATGGGAAAACCAATCAGCCAGTATATAATCTAGCTAGCATAAATGTGGTTTAGTTATTTCCATATAGATTAAACCTTTGACTGTACTGTGGACAAATACTAATTTATCCATTGGTGATAGTAGTAGCAGGTGTTTTGCATTTGTAAATGTCTTGCACAGTCTGACTACTGCAGATATTTTTTGTTATGAGAACTGTGAGTTGGTTTTCTTACACTTTGGGATTTTGTTTGGGGTTTTTTGTATTTTTTTTCAGTTTACTTGTATTTTGATGTGTTTTTCTTTAAGAATGTTGCCTTATTGACTGGCTTTGATATAGTTATAGGGTGTGGAATGGATGTTAGATATTCACTTGTCAAAAAGCAATTAGTGTGAGGGACAGAGGCAGGGGAATGTTTTGTTGTTTTAAGCAACGTCACCTGTTTGAGTAAAGAAGCTGTGCTTCATTATATTTTAAGCAGTATTATAGCAGTTTGGACCTACATTGCTTTGACTAATATTAATATGATACTAACTATAGGGAACAATTTAATTACTAGTATCATTAACGTTCTGAGCCAAGAGTTTACAGTATATGATAACACTAAAGCATCTAATAAAAGATAGAATCTGTTGTTTCAGAGTGCTAACACAATAACAACTCTTTAATCAGGAAAAATTACAGTCCAAGTAGTTAACAAAAAAGTTATCCTTATATTTTGTGACTTATTCCTACTTTAAATACCAAGGCTGCTGGAAAATTCATATTCCTGAAGTACATACTCTAGAACTAGTACTTTCTTGTTACCATGTTAATTATGAAATCTGTATTCCTTTGAATTCAGTAGTAAAGCTCCTTCAGATTTCAGTGGGTCCAAAACTCTGTTCTGACACTATTTGCCTGTTAGATTTAGAAACTGTCAACTCCAGAAATCCTTCTGCACTTTCTAAGTTCAAAGTTTATACTTGTTCTCTCTTCCCTCTCTTCTATAGTAGCACCATCTAAGTATTGCTGTGTGGTACAGAATGAATGTCAAGTGCTCCCCATTTATAAGGGATATAGATTTGAAGTGCTAATATGCTAGCTATTGACATTTCTAAAGAATACTGCTGATCGGTATTGCAGCCCAGAATCATCTTTTAAATACTAGAGCAACAGGTTCAACATCAACAGTAGCAGTGCTCAAAATTTTGACAGCATGGGACAACAGAGATTATTCCTCCTTCAAGCCGTAGAAAATTCAGTTTGGAGTCTAAGGGTACATGAGATCTGTGAAGAGTTACTGTTTCTTAGATTTTAATTTCTCACACACTTCCTTTTTTTTCACCTGCAGATAATCATCATCAGCACCTTACTATTACTGTTCCAGTTATATTGACCCCTCAGTTCTCTGTAAATCTATTGATATTTTTCTTAAATACTCTCCAAATAACTGTTTTGTCAACCTTGTCATTAAAGGCAGACAAAATCAAAACAAATCATCAAATTAAATCAGCAGAGCTAAGGATAATAACAAAGGGAATGAAGCTGACTACAGCTGATTTTTCTTGCCACTAGACTGAGCAAATTGCTTCATTGCTCCACACCTCCTAACCATAGGACACATATCTGAGAATTGCAGATAAGATTATTGCAATAATTTTTTCCTAATCCTGTTTCTTTGTTCCTATGATGAACCGGCTGGATGCAGCACCTGCCATTACATACAACCATGTCATGTAATCCCTTTCATAAACTTATCAAGCACCATTTAAAAAATATTTAGGCCTCTTGATCCTGCTATTGATGTTTTACTCAAAACCATCACACAGCTTTTTGTTATAAATTGCCTTTTATTTCTCATCCTTATTTAATTCACAGCCCTGTTTTTACCATTTGATCTCTTGCCTAACATTGTATAGTGGTAAATAAGGTGAAGTGATAAGCATGAAGTAGGAAAATGAGCTAGTTTAATGAAGAACAGTCAGAATCATTCTGTGCTTATCGTGTTAGACTAAAGCCTGCTGGGTTGTGTATTCTGTTTGCAGGAGTACTAAGATTAGCCTATGCAGATCAGTATGTCCTACACTAATTTTTTAAATGTAACCTGTAGAAATATGCATGTAACAAAAATCACACATGTGTTAGATTAAATCAGCGTAGTGACTTCTAAACGGCAGCGAAGCTGGTGAAGGGACTGGAGAACAGGTCTGATGAGGAATGGTTGAAGGTTTAGTTTGGAGGGGCACCTTATCACTCTCTGCAACTACCTGAAAGGAGGCTGTAGTGAGGTGGGGTTGGTCTTTTCTCCCAGGTAAAAACAAAAGGAAATGGCCTCAAACTGCACCAGGGGAGTTTTAGATTCAGTATTAGGAAAAATTCCTTCCTCAGAAGGGTTGTCAAGCATTGGAACAGGCTGCCCGGGGAAGTGGCACTTAGGGACATGGTTTAATGGTGGACTTGCCAGTTCTGGGGTAATGGTTGGACTCTATGATCTTAAAGGTCTTTCCCAACCTGAATGATCCTATGATTCAGCCATCCTATGATCCTATGATTCTGTCCTATGATCCTAAAGTAGAATTATTTCTCCTTGTTCTGAAGGCACAACTAGACTTAGATTTTCTTGAATCATATCTTACTTTTTTACAGCATTTTTGCATAACAATCAATATATGTACTTCCTGCTTTCTTACATTAATTGAGGATAGTTATATTTTAATAGAAACATTTTTCCCTAGTTAAGTACATGATGTTGCATTTGTAAAGTTGAATTTCACCTCTTTTCTATTACTTACCTTTTGAAGATTTCTCCATTAACATCATTCTGAGTTGACTCTTATATTCACTGGCACCTGTTTCAATCTTCCTTTTTTGTCTGCCTACTTTATAAGCTTCTCCTATCACTCTTCTTGTTTAAAAATAACTTCTTATTCATCATCATGGCAAATACTTTATGGAAGCTCTAACATCTAAGATGACTGTGAAATCTTCTCTAAGAAAGATGTAAAGTCAATCTAATACTATTTTGCTAATGCGTATCACACACACGTCAAGGCTTTTTCATTTGACTCAATTCCTGTAATAATAATTTCCTTGAAGATTTATTCTAATTGCATAGCCAAGGTCATTCTGGAAGACTTGTAGCTGCCACAGTCATTTTCTTTCCTTTCTTTTCCATTCAACCAGTATAATTACTGTATTGTAGTATTATTGTATTACAATACAATACATACACCTTTTTTTCTTCAAGTCTTTATTTGTTCTATAGTAATTTAAATAATAACAACATATCACTATTCCCTAAAAGACCCTAAAAGATAGGATAGTATAAGATAGGATAGAATAAAATCATTTAGGTTGGAAAAGACCTTTAAGATCAAGTCTGACTGTAAACGTAGCACAGCCAAGTCCACAATTAAACCATATTCCTAAAAGCCACAACTACATGTGTTTTAAAATACCTCCAGCAATGGTGACTTAATCACTTCCCTGGGCAGCCTGTTCCAATGCCTGACTGTGGAGACAGTGTTCTCACAGGAGAATGGATACTTGGTACATGAACTCTGAATAATCCCGAAAGATACAGCAAGGCCATGAGAGGCCCAAGGGAGCTTAAGCAAGCAAGATAAGAAGAAGCTGGAATTCACTGAGTTATGAGAACTGTGGACTGTTGGCAAGCTTTTGAGGTCAAGTTCTCACACCTGTGCTTAACCAATTATATGTTAGTTGCTAAGGGTATTCAAGACATGCATCCAATCATAATATGCCAAATCACTGTGAGTGTATGTAAGCAATAGTATATACGGAGGTAATGTTTTGCAATAAATGGCTTTTGGTTTGATCATATTGATCTCTGACTGAGTCCATTCTGCGGCACTTGACAACTTTTTTAGTGAAGAATTTTTTTCAAATATCTAACCTAAACCTCTCCTGGCACAACCCAAGTTCATTTCCTTTTGTCCTATCACTTATTACTTAGAAGAAGAGACCGACACACACCTCATTACAACGTCCTCTCAGGTAGTTGTAGAAAGCAGTAAGGTCGTTCCTCCTTTTCTCCAGACTGAACAACTGCAGTTCCCTCAACTGCTCCTCTTAAAACTTGCTGTTGAGACCCTTCAAGAGCTTTGCTGCCCTTCTTTAGACTCCCTTCAGCACCTCAATGTCTTTCTTCTAGAGAGAGGCCCAGAAGTGAACACAGTATTTGAGTTGCAGCCTCACCAGTGATGAGTACAAGGGGGTGATCACTTCCTTAGTCCTGCTGGCCACACTATTGCTGATACAAGCCAGGATGCTATTTGCCTTAGCCACCTGGGCACACTAACAGCTCATATCATATTCAGGTGGCTGTCAACCAACACTCCAAAGCCCTTTTCTGCCAGGCAGCTTTCTCACCATTCTTCCCCAGGAGTGTAGCATTGCATGGGGTTGTTGTGACCCAAGTGCAGGACCCAGCACTTAGCCTTGTTGAACCTTATCCAGGCTTTCTAGGTCCTTCTGAAGGAACATTCTCACCCAACTTAATGTCATCTGCAAACTTACTGAGGGTGCAATTGATCCTCATGCAGATTATTGATAAAGATATTGAACAGAACTGACTCCAGTACTGAGCCCTGGGGAACACCACCTGGATTTAGATCCATTCACCACCACTTTTTGAGCCCAAGCATCCAGACAGTTTTTTACCCAGAAAAGAGGATACATGTCCAAGTCATAAGCAGCCAGTTTCTCCAGGAGAATGCTGTGAAAAACGGTGTCAAACAATTTACAAAAGTCTAGGCAGACAACATCCACAGCCTTTAACTCATCCACAAATGGGTCATCCTTTAATTGAAGGAGATCAGGTTAGTTAAGCAGGACCAACTTTTCATAAACCTGTGCTGACTGGGTCTGATAACCTGGTTGCCCTGCACATGCCATGTGATGGCAGTTAGGATGATCTGTTCTGTATGTTTAATGGCACTGAGGTCAGGCTGAAAGGCATGGGATCAGGATTTCCTGGATCCTCCTCCCTGCCTCTCTTGTAGATGGGCATGATGTATTCTAACCTCCAGTCAAGTGGGACTTCCAACAGTTTGCTAGCACTTCTGATAAATTATTAAAAGCACTTTGGTGAGCACTTCAGCCAGTTCCCTCAGTGCCCTTTGATCCCATCTTGCTCCAAGTGGTGTAGCAGGTTGCTGACCATTTCCTCTATCTATGTCTTCCAGCTCAGGAGGACTGGGTACCCTGGAGAATAACTGGTCAAAATTTTCTTCGTCTTTTGTAACTCTGTTTCCCTCCTGCATCCAAAAAGGGTGGATATTCTCCTTAAATCCTCCTTCTGTTGTGAATGTATTGTCTTGCAGCAGTAGCAAAATTAAGTTTTGGTTGGGCTTTGGCCCCTCTAATTTTCTCTCTGCATAAACTCACGACATCCCTGAAGTCCTCCTGTGTTGTCTGCCCCTTCTTCCAAAGGTCATAAACTCTCCAACCAAAACCCTTCTTCCCCATCAGTTCATCTTTCAGCACATGGGGACATTCTGCTCCTTCACCTTCAGGATTGCCTTCTTGAGGAATGTCCAGCCTTCCTGGACTCCTTTGCCCTTCAGGACAACCTCCCAAAGGAGTCTGTCAACAGGCCAAAGTCTGCCCTCTGGAAGTCCAAGGTGGCGGTTTTGCTGAGCCATCTTTATTTCTCTGAGAACCAAAACCTATCATTTCATGATTGCTATGCCCAATACAGCCTCCAACCACCACATCACCCACAAGTCCTTCTCTGCTCACGTACAACAGGTCCAGTGGAGCACCTTCCCTAGTTGTCTCACTTATCAGTTGTGTCAGATGTTTCTCCCATTCCCTGAAATACAAATTCCTCTGAGTTTTAGCAGACCTGACTCAGAGAAATTTGGCCATATTTTACAGTTGTTTGTTAGTATATTAGTCAAGCTTATTTCACAATAACTATATATATGCATAATGTAATCAGGGTAAAAAATCTGTAAGACAGAGTATTTGTAGGCATACCATAAGTAGTTATCTTTCTTACGTCACGAAAATACAGCTTTTTTAAATCAAGAATTTGAGTTATAACCCATTTTTTCTTATTATTGTATGTGATCTGTTTGTAGAGCTGTTTTGTAATTTTCCCGTGTTTCAAATGTTACAACCACTCATTGTTTTATTACAGTTATCACAAAGAAGTTCATTAGTTACAATGACCAAGAATATCCAGACACCAGTATTTCCAGCACTTTTTTGTCACCAGTATATAGTGGGTAAATAATTACCAATAATGTTGCAATTTCTAGTACAGTTAATCTCTCCAGTAAAATACAGGCATCTATATTTATCTTCAACCCTTGAAGCTTGTGAAGAACTCTCATAAAACTACCAAAATAAAACTGGTTTTATCACCTTTCCCCAAAGTAACTTTGATAAAAATAAGTTTCTCTTTGCTTCATGCTCTCTGATTTTGTTTACAATTTATCACTTCATTAACCAACAATGCTATGCCTCCATCCCAGCTTTCATTATTCATTCCTGAATATCACATAGCTTTAAATGTGTGTTCCAGTCATGTTATTAGATACTGTATTCAGCAGTAAAAAAAACATAAATTGATGGAAAATACATACAGAAAGAGGGTTTAGTAGTCAGAAGTGGTCTAAATTAATAAAACCATGAAGTAGCTGTATGAAACTAGAGTTTAGGGGTGTGAAAGTATGTATAATCACAGGGAAAAACAATTAAATGAATAAAAAAATTGAGGTCATAAAAAGACCACTCAAACACAGCCTACGCAATGCATTAAAAACAAATTAAATATTATCTCTGCATTTATGTCTACCAGTAGTTTTACAGCTGTAACTGTTTGCTGCTCATAGCAGTTACTTTATATCTACCCTCTATTATTTGTTTAGCTTGGACTTTTTAAAGAAAATAACAGCGAAGTTAAGAAATTAATAGAATTTATCTGAAGACATAGCTTTTTAATGCATTTTTTAAACAGGAATAGATTGTTTTTTTGGGGGGGGGGTTAAATCCAAAATCATATTTTAAGTACAAACTAACAGGATCAAAGCAGAAAGCACTAGATAAAATGCATTTGTACCTGTGATGCTTAGACTAATTACCCTAACAATCCAATGAATCTCTACAGTATCAGTGTAATCCGGGGCCTTAAATGGCTCTTCAGACACCTGATCCCATTTCAGACCACAAATATAACCTAGACACATATAATTTTCAAAACTGATGTTATCAACATTGCACCATAAAATTTTTTAACATCAATTATCTAACCCTCAATCTAGGTTTCCATAACTCAGAACACAGCCTGCATTTCCAGGCTGAGCCTCTCAATCCTGTTGCTTCCTGCTCCTGATAGGTGTATTCCTGCCATGGTATCTGCTGCGTCTGCTTCTGCTGGCTTGGCAGCTCGGGTGATTTCCTGAACCAACACGAAAGGTCAGGGAGCAATCTTATCAAATCAGTCTCAGTGATTTGACTTCACCAAGTTTCTGGTCTCAAATTTTAAGAGAATAACTGCTTATTTTCTCCTATATGTTGCTGTAACTTGTGTTTTCTTAGCTCCTAAGTTTCACCCTAAGTATTTTCCATCCTCTAGCTACTTTACTGGGTTTTCAGAATGTGCTAATGGATGTTGCACCCTACCTGGTCTAAACTCTACTAACCATTTGAAGGGCTCTTTTGACTGTACAATTTATGAAGTAGAGGATTTCTAACTCTTTTAGCTCTGTAAGGAGGCATTATGAAATGTTTAACTGTGCATCCTCAATGTCTTTTAAATTCTATGGGGTTTAATACATACACATGGTTTTCTACAGTCAAATAAGTACAATGCTCAAAATCTCAATGGGCATCTTTCAGCATGCTTTATAAGTCTTTTTTGTAATTAAGAACACTTAACTGTTTAAAAATATGCTTTACTCACCATTTTCATCTTATCCATAAAGCTTTCTTTTCACAGGAGTCAAATAATAAAAACAAGCTTCAAGTGGAAACCACCCCAACTGGTATGCAATGACTACAAACAGGGCTGAGCATGATGTCAACCACCTGTGTTACAGAGCATTCTTATTAAAAACTAACCAGCATAGCTCAACCACTGTCCATAGCACAGTCAAATATGCTGGATAATAGCTTAATGTATTAATACTGTAATTCATAGAATAGTCACCATGTATTCAAAAGATGCTGTTTTAGGAAGATGTCATTAGTTTTTTTCTCACTTTTAAAACATTTTTTACTTTAAACATAAAGTTCATATAACTCTATGACTAATAATTCTAGAATATTAATATTGGCAGCCAATTAGTATTATTAGTAATATTAATAATCAATAGCATGTACATTAATAATTGTTTAAATAGGGGAAAGTACTGGAGTTTTCCTTTTCTCCCAAATAAATCAAGATTACATAGCATATTTCTAAAATCTTCATCTTCCATAATGGTTGAAATTAGAAAGTTAATTCCATTTTCATCTATTTACAGAAATAATCTGTGCACTGTGCTAAAGATACATTTTCTCAATCAGAATAAGCTTTGCAAGTATGCCTATTTTAAATTTTCATATTCTATTGAGTTTAAATTTAAGTTTTTCATTGAGGTAGACATTAAACTGGGCCTTAGCCACCTTTGACCTTTTCAGCACTTTTTTACATAATATTTTGTGGAAAAACTCCTTGGTTATTTACCTTATTGTAAATGCTGCTTATGTAGATCATCCAATGAAGCTATAGGAGAATTTTCTATAGTTTCAATATTGTATAGGTCCTGTATAAAATAATATTATACAGTACCATAAATCTCCATAGATGCTCCATCCTTAGTAGTGTTCAAGGCCAGGCTGGACAAAGCCTTGGGTGACATGGTTTAGTGTAAGGTGTCCCTGCCCATGGCAGGGGGATTGGAACTAGATGATCTTAAGGTCCTTTCCAACCATAACTATTCCATGATTCTATGATTCTATCTATGTTCTAAATCCTTTATATGCAAAGAAATGTTGGTAGCAATATTCAGGATGAGAAATAAATGTGTCAAATATATTATAATGAACTAGACTATTAGCCTGCATGTTGGTGTGAATAGTGGACAGTGCAGTAGTGATGTCCTTGAGATCAAAGGAAAATTAGGAATCAGAAACAATATGGCCCCCACATTGTCCATGCTTTGTGGAATAAATACACAGAAACTTGCTTTCTCCCTCTTCTAATCAGAAAAATGGTTTTAAAACCCAACAGAAGCTTCCTCCCTTTGTTCAAGGAAATACAGATAAGCCCTTAATTTTCCCATGAAGTGTTTAGCAAGGGTCATTATCTGAACCTGTAGAGTATGTAAAACATTTCAAAATCATTCAGTTTGAAGAGCACTTTATAAGATCATTGGGGCTTTTTAGAGATGCTTAAAAGTTTCCTTCTTCTCAGCTGCATTTGCGAAGTGAACAACAGTAATCTCAAAAGGAGTGAGAAAATGCAGGCTCTCTCCTTCCATTTGTAAGCTTGACTACACTATGCTAAAAAAAAAATAAATTCCTGAATGACAATTTCCACATGCAGTACCAATGGTGAACTAATAATTTATGTATGCATTCATTTAGGGACATAAGAATTTTTATTGGATTAAATTAGGCATACAAATAAATTTTAGAAGGAGGGGGCCTTTATATTTGAGGAATAAAGTACTGCAATGAGTAATTCAGGAAATACAGGATAACTTAGTCTTATGATAGCTTTTTCATTTGCTGTTTAGCTTAGAGAACAGACTTACACTTTGGCCAAAATATATTTGTCTTTGGGTTAATTTGGAAGGTATATAATTATCTAGCTGGCTTGAGTGGTCAGTAATAGAAGGGGAGATGAAAGTGTTTTTCTTTCACTTTGCATTTTGCATGAAATGATACATTTTTGTTATTATTTGTTATTAATTTGTATGTTACTTTTACAGAGAGCTGCGGGCTGTTGGTGGATTATTTTTGTTTCAGCTGTTAATGCTGATATTTAAATAAAAGGTTACACTAAATTACACTAATGTTAAGTGCTGCTTGTGACAGTTTTCACATGTGGGGAAAAGTATAGCTGAACATTTTTACTGGCACACTTCAAGAAAGTGTATGGTGAGTCTTCAAATACTTATGATTGACACCATTTGGTGGATTCTTAGTGCCATGTATGCTTTTAACAGCTCATCATAATGCAGTGTTAATGACATTCAAAGACTACTGCAAACCCTTTTTATTGCTTAAACATTCAATAGTGCCAAAAGTACCCTTGGCTTATTCATAACATACACTAAGGAGTATGACACTTGACTCATGCTTAAATCCACACTATAACCATAAAGATGAAGAGAAGCATCTTAGTTTTGTCAAGACTGTCACTCCTTCAGCTGCCTCTGCTTCTGCCCTTGTCAGTCTCTTTCCATTTGTGATACTTGTTTGTCAAAAGGTAAATTGATATTTATGATATTTAGGCCTCAAATTAAAAGCATTACATTTCCATCAAGAAACAAGCAACAACCACCATGAACTGGTGCTTGTTCAGTGAAAGCACTGGTTTCACAAGCTGCATGCAACGCAAAACAAGGAATTCATTCACTGCTTCCCACTGGCAGGCAAATGCGTAGTCACTTCCTGGTTAGGAAGACCAACAACATAACTGTAAGTGTCCCACCTTCCTTCTCCATTTCCTGAATGTTTGTTGCTGAGCATGACATCATATGTAATATCCTTTCGGTCACTTCAGGTCACTTGTCCTGGCTGTGTCCCCTTCCTAATTCTTGTGCACCCCCAGCCTACCCACTGGTAGGGCAGTGTAGAAAGAAGAAAAGTCCTTGGGGCTGTGCAAATGCTGTTCCTCAACAGCTAAAACATTAGCATGTTATCAATACTGCTTTACTGTCACAAACCCTAAACATAACACCAGACAGGCTCTTATGAAGAAAATATACTGTCACAAATCCTAAGCATAGCACCACAGAATCACAGAATCACAGAATCCCAAGGGTTGGAAGGGACCTCAAAAGATCATCTAGTCCAACCCCCCTGCAAGAGCAGGGTAACCTACAGTACATCACACAGGAACTTGTCCAGGCGGGCCTTGAATATCTCCAGTGTAGGAGACTCCACAACCCCCCTGGGCAACCTGTTCCAGTGCTCTGTCACTCTTACAGTAAAGAAGTTCTTCCTGATGTTAACGTGGAACTTCCTATGCTCCAGTTTACACCCATTGCCCCTTGTCCTGTCACTGGATATCACTGAAAAAAGCCTAGCTCCATCATCCTGACACCCACCCTTTACATATTTGTAAACACTGATGAGGTCACCCCTCAGTCTCCTCCAAGCTGAAGAGACCCAGCTCCCTCAGCCTCTCCTCATAAGGGAGGTGTTCCACTCCCTTATAGTGGAAAAGAACTTTTTCCCCATGCTTCCCAGTGAATCAGGGCAGGGAGGAGCCTCTGAATGCAACCGTCTCACTCCAGGCTTGTGTGGTGAGGCCTCTGACATACAGAACCCAAGGGAAGTTTTCTGGGGTCTTTCAGAAAAGCTAAATAAAAGCAAGGTGCTATAGGGAAATGAGCTAGTCAACAGCAAAACGGAGACAATTATTACAACCCCCTGTACCTGCACTTCAATACTGCGTTTCAGGTGCCCCCCATCTTGAATAAGGACTTGTTCAGGGAGGACAAATACATCATGAGTTATGGAATGGTTTGTAACTGCTAGAATGTAGGCCTCTAAGCCTGGAAAAGAGACCGTGTGGAAAGAAGTGTGTAAAATCGGTTTGTGGCACGGTTTGTGGAGAAGATGAACAGGGAACAACTGTTTGCTCTTTTCCAATAACACAAAAACCAAACCCCCAGGACCCATCAAATCCACCAATGGTGCAGGTAGCCGTGAAACTCCTTTCTGCAGAGTATGGCAGGTGCTAGAAGCAGGTTGAAAACCCAGCTGTATGCACCAGAGGCTGGTAAACAGCTGGCTCAGAAGATCCTTGAGCCATGAACTGCTGGGAGAGATTGCTGCTTACTTGCCCTGGCCGCAATCCCCTCCATCCTCATCCTGTGCTGGACACTGATTCCTGCGCTGAGAGGGACCATTGTTCTGACCCAGCTTAGCAGCAATTGTGTCCCCAGGAGGTGGTCCCACTGCTGCGCCTGTCCCTTAGTGCTCCCAAGGCAAGTCCTGAGCTCTGCTTAGCACCTTGCGTCCTTCAGCTGGGCAAAGCTTGTGTTGCTTGTGGCAACAGCAGCCTCCAGATAGGCTGAGCCCTGCCTCTGCTCCTCCAGCCTTGTATGTTTTCCAGTTCTAGCAGAATTCCCCCGGAGTGAAATAGAGGATGTTAGCATACAGCTCAGAACTGGAGCCATATGGCAGTCTTCCAGCTATAGGTGACTTGTACCTAGAAGGACTTTTACCTCTGGCAAGCCGTGAGCCTGTCCTTTCAGAGCGGCACTAACGCTTTGCTGCTGCCGCCTATTGAGATCCCTGTGTAGTCGTGGCTTGATAACCAGTTTACCTTGATAACCTCAGCGGCAGCAACAGAAAGTTCTTGGTTGGGATCCCAATGTAACCGTCTGGTTTCTAGTGGATCTCCAGACTATGTCAGGCCCCTCTGAAAGGTGCGAATAGATGCTGCTTTTAACCAGGCTTCCCTCTGTGTTCTGGTATGCGGCTGCCCGGGGTCGGATGAGGAGCAAGTGGAATGTCTGTGGGTACGAATCAAGGGGCTGACTGGCACGGGTGATACAGTTGTGGGGGTCTATTACAGACCTCCTGATCAGGACGAAGGAGTTGATGAGGCTTTCTACAGACAGGCTCTCATGAAGAAAATTAATCAGACCTAGTGCATCATTTGAGATCACATGAGCTGCCACATTTCTCTGATTCTTGTGACACCACAGCTGTACAGCAGTGCACCAGCACCTATTTTCTCATTACTTCCCATTCTGTATAATTTGTGCACTGATATTTGAGATGGTGCTCCATTCACAACTTTCTGAGAGGAAAATGTGAGAATATCTGGATATCCTTTTCTCAGACTTGCCTCTATGCTTAGACTCCATCCCCTGAGGTACCTAGTTCAAAATTTTCCACAGCTGGTAAGCAAGCTTTTTTCTGAAGATGTTGTCACACAACTTTGTGAGAAGGATCCCAACACTATCCAGGAGTTCTTTCCTGAGGAGAATCATGTTGTCGTAAAGCCCAAAGCACAGCCTGCAGTACCAGACAGAACGCATCCCTTCCTAGCTTCCTACTTGAGCCTTCCCCACCAGGATCAAGAATGTAACCTGGACCCCAGTGTCTTTCACTGTAGCGCGCTCCTCCCCAAGCCTGTGATCTAATCAATGTTTTCTTCAGCACTGGTGCCCAGAGAAATAAGAAACAAATCATTGCTTATCATTATTAATCTTATTAACATAATGCCTGTGAACTACAGTTATGGTATTGTGCTAATCAGTGCATGTAAAAAGTTAAAAGTTGAAAGACTAGTCTAAAAGAAGACAGCATAAATATTGATATACAGGAAAATATAAAGTTACAATACAGAACAGTTCTTCACCATAATGCATGTTCATTGCAACACATAGGAAAGCCTGAAACTTTACACATTTGGTATGATAATGGAAAAGTTTTGGGGAAGAATTTGAAAGAGAATAATTGAAAATCTGTAGATGGGAGGCCTATTCAAAAGTCGAAGGTGACATGCACAGTAAAAAAGCAGAAATTTGCTTGGATGAAAAGGTAGGCATACTGGAAAAATTATTCCTCCCTATGAATGAAAGGGGACTGAGAGATGGGCAAAAAAAAATAACACTAAGCTAGGAAGAATAGAGCTGAATCTTTACTGGCTATAGAAGAGAAATCAGTGAATGGTTCCAGAGGAAGTTTTGACATGGCCCAAAGTAACAGCTCAAGAAAAATATCTTTGCAGCAGCAATATGAGTGAATGTGTGTGGACAGTTTTATTTGCTTGTACTGTAGAAAGTGTGTTGTAAAAAAGCAAGATACAATTAGAAGGAGCAGTATGAACAATAAGTTTAGTTACATGGGTAAAGACAAAAAGGCTTTAGTGAAGTAATATAACTTTTCTCATTCCTATCCAACCCACTAAAGCTGTAGATCAATGTCTAAGGTGAAACAACTGCAGGCTGGAGTGACAGGTAGCAATATATTCTAAGACACTATGTGTAGATGTTATGATTCACAAGGTAAATCTTTGGTTGTAGGATGGAGAAGCTAGAACTGATACACACAAGTAAAGTTGTTTCACTCACTGTGTGCAGTAATAGTATCTATTTTATTGATGTCTGACAAATTATCACATAATTTTCAAGTTTATAACAAGACAAAAAAAGGTGACTAAATACATAAATTATTTTTGGTGAAATTATTGCAATTCCATAATTTCTAGTTTTAATGATTTGCAATAAATATTTCATCAAAACAACTATAATCAAGTATCTTTGAAAGTATTTTTAAGTATTTTAAAGTTTTAACATCAAAGGTCATTTTTTTAGACAAAACATTCTGCAGCAGCCTGCAAACTAACACATCTTTACTGCATTATTAAAAATCAGGCTAACTGCCCTTCAGACAAAGTAGATACATAGTCATGGGTTCTTTCCAGAAAAGTAAAGATTTTCTAGTATAATTCATTAATAGTAAATATTATTTTCTTCCTAATGAAACCTGGGATATACCAGTTTTTTAAAAGCTTTGGCACAAAGATAACTAACTACCAGCCAGAGGTAGTTGCAAGGGGTTATTACTCTCAGTACATTATGATTGAGTTCCAGTGGTATGGACAGTAGAGAGTTTATTTCATTCTTGTGAATAAAATAGCTGGAATTCCAGTGTGATTTCTACCTATTGTGTATGCAGGCTGCTGAGGAAGCCTATTCATTCGCAGTCAAGACTTTTGACTCTTCCACCCCAGCAATAAACAAACTTTGAATGAGAGGTAACAAAACCCCACAGACTACTATACAGAAGACTTAATAACATCTCTGTAGACTCTTAAAACCATGGATATGTGAGGAGTGATTTAGAAGGAACCTTCCTAACGAAAACAGAAAATATCTGAGGAAAGTCCAAACTATCAGCTTCCTAGAAATCATTGAGCCAGTAAGTATCAGACCTTTGTGGAAAGGGACCTACACTTATCCGCAGATGCGTAATTTGAAATACTTGGTTTGGTGTACTTTATCACATTGATGGCATTTTCAGTAACATTACTTTGTTTATGATCACTCGTGACAAGACACAGCATAGCAGATGCGAGATGAGGTCTTGGCAGCCTAATTCAGTACGTTTGGAGAGCAGGAAAAGAACGTAAAACCTTTACTCTAAAGATGATGACTATTATTTCTATATTCACATATTCACCCAGCTATCTACCTTCAAAACCACATATGTTCTGTGCAGATTCTGTATTTTGTATTTGTAGTTTAATTTGGGCAGCATTTAGGTATTATTGCAGTGGAAGAAAACCTATATATTATGCTTATGAATACATTAGTTTTGCTAGTGTATTGAGTGTAGGTGCTATGGGTGCTGCCTCGGTGTCCCCTGTGTGGAGCGGTGCTGGACCCAGCCGGTCCCAGCCGGCTCCAGCGGCCCCACCGCAGGGCAGAGCTGAGCCTCTCGGCCACGGGCGGGCGCCTCGGGGAAAGCCTGGGTAAGGAAGGGCAAACGGTGCCCGGCAGCCAGGGCTGAGGGGAACCGGGTGAGAGACAGCCCTGCGAGCCCCGAGGGCAAGAGGGGCTCCACCGCGAGGACAAACTGTGCCTGTAGCAGCTGTTTTCCTCAGCAGCTGTTGCAAACTGTGGAGCTTATCCTGTACGTTTCAGCTCAGTGTCCTGACTACACCTTAGACTAGCAAAAGAGTTAAAAATCTGCTTGACAGTCAGCATCTGCTCACATCCTGCTGATTAAAAGATTACTCTATGAAACCTGTGGCAAAGGTCATGATCTGCTTAAATAACAGTGCTAACAAAAATGTTGGGTTTGCCCATGTCTCTGGGTACAGGCCAGTGATGTTAAACATTTCATGCAGGAGTCTGAGTCACATCTTGGCTGCTCCTGACACCTAGGCTAGCTAGATGTAAGCTAAAATGGCTTTGCCTCTACAGGCTAAAAGCAGACCTTTATTTAGCCTTGTTCAAAATGAACAGTATGAACAAATGCTTTACTGAGTTAGGACTGATAAAAAAAGACTTCAGAATTAAAAATAAAGAAATGCCACAGACTCCTCCAGGAGTTCTATTTTCACAACCATGGTACAGAATACTGTTGTACCTTAGTGGTGTATGGAGGATACTCATCTCATACAGGTACCACAGTCAGGCTGTAGCTAGACAGCTGCTACTGGTTGTGGGATGTATGTAGCTGTAGCCGTCATCCAGCCTTGACCCTCTCAATCCTATAACTGTTTGGCTGTTACACGTGTGGGGCCATATAGCAAACTGGCTGTGGAAGGTATATAGACAACTCAGAAAAACACGTTCTCAGAATACCTTGGTAACGCAATTTATGATGTTAATTCTAGGAGTAGTGTAGACAACATTAAAAAAAGAGAAAAAGAATATCCAGCTCCTGAGCCAGAGTGTCTTGCAATCACAGTCTCTTCTGTCAGACTTGGCGCTACTTTGCGCTAGGGCTCGTGGCATTTTATGTTGTAGCACTTCACTTTGTCCAGCATTGACTGTGACAGGTTCCTCCACTCCTAACACTACTTATAGCAGATTTTATAGCAGGAATCCACCTTCTTACATCCTTGAATAACAGTCAAATAGCCAGCAAAGGACATTTAGACATGAACTCAGCTACTAGCACTGGAATTTAACCAGGGCAGCACAGAATGTGTTGTAAAAGGAGCACCACTTGGTTAGATTTGCAAAGCTACACTGAAGGTTTACATATGGGTTTATGAAGCATCTTTAAAAAGCAAAAGCTCTACTCCATGGAATTTAGCCAGTAACTTACCAGCTCCCCCCCAAATATTGTTAGGTTACATTAGAGAATGAGAGAGGAGGAATTAGTATGCGACAGAACACTTACCAAGAAACCTCCAGCCTTAAAATTGCCCAATAGTATCACAAAACTAAGAAATGGTCTTCATGGTATAAGAAACTGTGTTTGGCTAGTCTATAAGTGACTTAAAAACTATTTTTTTTTTGTCTATTCTGTAGTAAGAACATAGGTGTTACTATTGACTCAGCCTAGTATTGGACTCTGATGCACTAGAATAAGATTTTTCAGGGATGATATGAAAAACCTTGTAATGAATGCACAGCTTGTGTATGGTGGAAGCTATATCCTTGTACTTTCAATCAGAAGTTAACTCACTCTGCATATACTACTTGCAATAGAATAACATCCTCAACTTAGGTAAAATATTCAGCAGTTTGTTCTATAAGGATCTAACATTTTTGCTACCCGTATCTACAAATTGATTGTCATAGTTCTTTTAACATCTACCCAGATGAGACTGTTTGTAATACAAAATTTACGCTGAAATGAAGAACCCTAAAGAAATGAGATTACTGATTCACGAATTTATCTCCCAGAAATCAAGGTCAAATTCATATTGGTATTTAATATTCAAATTAAATGCAATGAGCATAAATATGTAAACTCTTTTAATAAATTGTGCATTTCATTTCAAGCTGTGGTATAAGCATTGCTTAGGTTTAACATACTTGATAATTATTTCTTAAAATATCAGTGAAAATATTATTACTACTGTATGGAAAAAAAGCCCCGATTGGGTTTCTTTCATCGATTCAATTAGCACTTTTGAAATTCTTATCCAACATATACTAATGGGAGTTTTAGTGTATGCTGGACTAGTTAAGATCTGCCTAGCACTTTGGAATTATGAATGCTTACTAAGAAATGAATTCTTAAAAGAAAAAGATATGTTGAAAAACAAGTGTTCATTGTACCAAGAAAAACAGTACACTAGATATATATTTGTATATAATAACTGAACTTGTAGCAAGAACTGATGCCCTGCACCTGATAACATACTGATGCTGCGTTATGTTGTTGCATTGAGAAGACAGAACTCTTTCCTAGCCAGGATAAAATCTTCACACTCTAGAAATGATCATTCTCTGCATGAGTGTATGTAGTCAAAGGGATAATTATGAGCAGATAAGGTAGGTAGACTTTTATTGTGTAAAAATAAGTAGAACAGAGACAATCCAATACAATTTGTCCAAATATAGGACAACACCTAAGAATGTAAACCTCATCCAATGTATATGATTGCTCAGCACTAGAATATTTAATCAAAATCCATTTAGATCTTTAAAGGGAGATAATATAATTTTTCTCAACTCAAACTACCTGGTTGGTTTACATTTTAAGAAAATACTTTAGGTCTTAGCAGAAAAATATCATAAAATTTGTAAGTACAGGATAATGGAAGCACAGGTGTGCAAAGACTACACAATATTTTCAGTTAGCAATCAAATTAAAAATCAGAACAGAATGTATGACTGAAACTTTGCTAGTACCACTATTGTAAACTACTCTTATTTGAGTTCAGTAATTCTTGTCTTTGACGTGAAATCAGTTGCATACAGTAAATGGCAGATGAAGGACAGACCTGAAATGTTGTCTTCAGAAATAGGAAAATAAATTCAGCCATGCCATACTGATATCAAAGTAATTACTGTAAATTGAATGTTAATTCCTCATCGTGGAAACAGACTGGCATGAATCATTTGAAACATTTGTCATTCAAAATCATTGTAACACTAAAAATTATTAAATGTAATATTCTTTGGTTGGATAGGTTCAAGCACTTAGAACACATCAACTGGACAGTGGAAGATTTCTACATTACTTTTGTTAAATCTTGTAACTAGTTTACCTGTTTAATAGAGCCGCTTTAATTGTTTCTTTTAGTTCAGAAAAGATCTCTTTTCACTGTAGAAGAGACAAGCAATGGATACCAGTGCATGTGTTATACTGGCACAGTTGTGTTGGCACAGTAGAAAATCAAAGATCACTGACAACTACCTAGTGTTTTCTAGCCAAGACATCAAGTCAGCATATTGTTCCACCTGATTCCCTTTAACTATAACAAGTTGAAATCAGTTTTTAAATCCCCCACCCTTCTGCATTGTTTTAAATGAAAAATGTGCAGGTTTCCTGTGCAACTTTACTGTGAAACAGCTAGTTCAATTATTATAAAAGGTGAACTGCAACAGGAGTGATTAAAAAAAGCAATTAGAGCAAAAATGAGTGACCAAGGATGATAGGGATACTTTAAGACAGATTTTAGTGTCAGAAAAAAAAAAAGTATGTGAAATCACATTTTCTTTATGGCTCAAGGAAGAAAATTCCTTTTGTAGGTGCTTTTGGGAGGTAGGCAGCAGCTCATGTGACAACTGGTTCCACTCCTCCAAGTGATGAATTATTAGGTCAAAACCAACAGAAGTTTTGTGGTAAACAGAAGGCTTTTTGTTAGAAGCTAAGGGGGCCCTGATGCATTTTGCACCAGGAGGCAAACTGTTTTGCAATAGGAGAAAACCGTTTGCAGAGGCGTGAGAAGGAGACCTCCCAGCAAAGCATCTGTATATGGAGACTCAAGGCCTTGGGTTCCTGGAGAAATCCACATGAGATAATAGGATCCTGCTGAGCAGGAAGAACAGTGAAGCAAAAAAATGTACATAGTATTTATCTACGATTGCTAGTCTTTTAAACTGCTTCTGGTTTTACCAGATAAGGAATTTAGATTCTGGCAATACCTGGAGGAGATAAGCTAAAGTCACATTCAAAGATTACATTGCACTTTTAGTTTTTGGTAGAACAAAGTTTTTGACATCTGAGAGATCAACCAAGTGCAGTGAAACAACAAAATGTCACCACAGGTGCAGAAAATGTTCATACTTTTATGTTGGAAGACAGTACAGGAAAACTGAATTCAAGCTAATTTGAAGAAAACAGTATAATAAATCAGTCAGATGTATTAAATTCTGATGAAGTTCAAGAGATGCTGCAGATTGGATCATGTGACAAGTGGGATTCACAGGCTAAGACACCATGATACAGAGGTTCCCACAGGTCAGGGCATGTGGTAGGAAACATGAATCATGACACAGCATGAGTACATGTTCTCTCTAGAGACTGCATTCTCTCCTAGATGCTACACACTGCTCCTTCTCCATGAATTAGGTTAAATTTCTCAGTAAGTCAATCTACTGTGTCTGGAGTGTGAGAAAAATTGTAACTGAAGTGGAAAAGCATTACCTGCAAACCCTGAAGTTTGGCAATATGAAACTCTGTGAATTGTGCATAATGCTGAAATCTGATGCATCTGAAAATAGATTTTTTTTAAGCATTGGAAAAAAAAAAAAGCCACCCAACAAATAAGAAACTTCTTGCTTTTGTTTTCTAAATATATACTACTAATTAGATATAGTAATTACATTCTAAATCAGCCAGCCTTGGTGCAAGGAACTACCCCTTTAGTGCTCATTAACAATGTGCAGGTGAAAGAAAATATACAAAAAATTGTCAAAGTATACATTATAGAGGAAAGCAGGCTACTTAAATAATTTTAAATCTTGCTCAAACCAGATTTGTTATGCTGAGAAAGTTTCATATATTTTCCTACACAAAGACTGTGGTTCTGTTTGGAGCATTGCTTCCAAGAAACCTTGGACATCCTGCTGGATTTTCTGTGTCTATAGTTGTCATCAAGCCACTCTGTCATTTTGCAGAATGCTGGCTCATAAAGTCGTTTTCACAGAGAGTTGGAGTATCAGACTTGTGCAGTACTGATTCAAAAACTAAAGAATAATTATCAACAGTTCAAGCAAAGCTTAAAATATAGTTTTAGCCTTTACATATACCTGGAACTTTATAGTTCATAGTTCTTGGATTGTGGCGACCTTTCTATGAGGAAAAAGATTTTTATTCTTTAGTGGAAAGCTTGTAGTTTAAATGAAAAATAACCACAAGGAATTCTTAACATTTTCTTTACCCACCCTCTGCTGGGAAAAAGAAAAGGTTTTACACTGCAGCAGCAATTAGAATAGAAAGTAAAGTATTTTTTGAAGAGAGTTTTTCTGTACTTGAATAAAAATGGTTTGCAAAGACAGCAGAATACAGAATTGTTCTCTTTTTTATTTAATCAAATATCTAAATTTCTTTAGGGCTTTTGAAAAGAAGACCACCTAAATCAATGGATAATCTTTTTGTAGATATAGCTTTAAAAGCTCTCTATTATGATTAGGGTGTACAAGAGGTGACTATTGTTGAACACAAACTGTTGATTTCATCTTTAAAAAATGTTGAAGAAAATTGCTGGAAAATTAAAGAATATGAGTATTATTTTGTTGCAACTCCATCCATCTAGAAGTAGGTGTCTATTTTGAAGTGGATGCCTAAGTCAATGGAGATAAAAGAAATGTACTCAATGGGGTCTGGAAAACAAGATAGCTGGCCAAACATAGATAACTACATTGAGATAAGATGAGTATCTCCTCTGGTGCTATCAACTAGATCTCTAGTGATTATCATAGATGCTTGGTTTCCTACATCTAAGTGTGTTATTGAGGAACTAAATCCTACCTGATAAGTGTATTCAATACTTGTGTACAGGGACAAGTGCAGATTGACACAACTTCCTCCAGGTTCCTGCCTGGATCAGTCAAGCTCCAGTGTGAAAACGCAGTTGTGCTTGCAGGCACAGTAACCAGGTAAGAAGCAGGAAATGCTAGCTCATACATAGTGGCAATGACTTGTAACAACAGAAAATCCAAGGAAATGGGTCCTACAAGAAAGCTGGAGAGGGACTTTTTACAAGGGCAGGCAGGGATAGGACAAGGGGTAATAGCTTTAAACTGGAAGATGGTAGATTTAGATTAGATATTAGGAAGAAGTTCTTTATTGTGAGGGTAGTGAGACACTGGCAGAGGTTGTCCAGAGAAGTTGTGACTGCCATCCCTGGAAGTGTTCAAGGTGAGGTTGTATGGTGCTTTGATCAACTTGGTCTAGTGTAATGTGCCTCTCTCTGTGGCAGGGGGGTTGAAACCAGGTAATACTTAAGGTCCCTTTCAACCCTAACCGTTCTGTATGATTCTGTGTTTCTATGATCCTATGATTCTATGATCCTATGATCCTCCATTTCACAATGCCAACATGAACAGCAGAAATTGTAAATGTCTGAAAGGCAGTTATAAAATATTATTTGTTACTCACCTCTCATTTAAATCGCACAGTAAATGTATGCATAAACACATACACCCACACTACTTAGACCTGTCCTGTCCTGAACAGGTTGATATGACTGGTCATATCATCCTGGCATATGTTGTATGAGACAGCAAGTATTGCTCCTGCTGTATGTGTGCAGCATACTTAGTCATTCGTACCTTGGGTGACTGAATTTCTAGCTGCCTTCAACCAGAATGCTTCAGAAAAGCATCCGCCAAATTTTTAGAGGAGCTTTCTAGGTGGAAATTTCAGTCTCAGAAATTCGTCAGGCAGCTCATGCTGTGTCTAAATCATCTGTTAGACATAACATGTGTGTTTCAATGTATGCTTCAACTACTAGCCTGGGTGGAGAATCTGCCCATCCCAGAGACTCACATAGGCAGCTCTTTGCACAGGATTTACCAAACTGTATATAGGTGAGCTAATTGCAGTAATTCCAAAGAAACTGTACCTACAGTTACAGTAATTATTACATGGCAGGAGTGTTTTGTACATAGATAATCAATAACAAGTAGATAATTTATATGCTGGAGTGGTCGTACAAGCCTTGGCTCAGCTATATTCTTAAAAACTGCTAGAGTGGCAGTTCAGGGTGTCTGACCAGATCCAGCTGAAGACGTTATTCCAGAGATTTTGCCCAGGGAGATTCCCATTGTCATCTGGAGAGTGACAGACCACTCTGTTCAGGAGATCTGATCTACCATGCAAATGGCAAAGATTTCAATAAATTAATATTTTTTAGCAACAACAACACTGAAGACCATGGGTATCTGCACAAAAAAAAAAAAAAAAATCAACCTCCCCCACCCCCAAAAAATACAAAAAACCCCCACAAAAACCAACTAACCAAACAAAAAACACACCCAAAAAAAAAAAACCAAACCAAAACAACAGTAAAACCCCCAAAACTTTGTCAACACCAAAATCCCCCAACTTTCTATGACACAAGAAGTGTGTGTGTATATATATATATACATATATATATAAGCAAAACTAGAGATTCACCTGTGTAGACAAGGGTTTGCTGAAGGCTGACTACTGTTTTCCCTTATAAAGGATTTAAATAATTCAGATGCCTTCTACTAGCTTACTGTGGAAGCCTTAATTTCCTCCTGAAATAAGTGTTATTTAGAATAAGTATTATTTAGAATCAATTTACTTTGACTGAAGTTAACAAAGTCCATTTTCAAACTTATACATCTTCAAGTATTTAAATTTTGTTATGTCTTCTAAAGAACCTGCTATAAAATAATTATGAAGAACAGATAAAAAAATTTCAAAACTAGTAGCATTTATAGTTAAAAGGTGTTATTTTTCATTCTGAGATTTGTTATTTATATGTTTTGAGGGTCAAGTTATGTGGAAAAACAGTAGCTTCTGTGCCAGTTTTTACTTGAATTGATTGAGATACGTGCAGAAAGATAGGACACTTTATGAATATGTCTTTGCATATGCTACAGTATGTGTCTTGGAAGTTTTTCAGAAATTATGCCATCTGGTTATCCATTTGATCATTATCAGCCATAGAGTCAGAAGAAAAAAATGTATTTTATTCAGCTTCACTAGATTCATACTAAATAAGAAGTACAATTTGTTTGATCTAGTATAGTAAGATATGTCTGCTGTGACTGATTAAAGGAAAAATGCCGAGTGCCACAATCCTAGATTATATTTCATCATCAAAGATATTTCATTTAGTTCTTTGACTGTAAAATGAAGATAACAGATAAAGCCATTGTGTCATGCTAAATCTTTAGAAAAATATTTATAAAAAAATATATTAGTGAAACAAATGAAAATGCTTGTAAATTAATCTATGCACATAATAAATCCTGTATATTGGAGTGCCCAACATCATCTGACAGTTTTAGTATTTTTTATTTTAGGTCATTAGTAAAAAATTGTTCATGATGCAAGTGATACAGAAGGTTTTCAACACCTTTTGTATTAATACCGTAGAGCAATTAGACCACCTATTATCTATGACTGGAAGAGAATATTTGTTGAAAAAATGATAAATTAATTACCCAGCAGATATTGATTTCTATAATGTCACTGATAATGCAGTAGCTTCAGCATAGCCACTGAAGAACTGATCCATGTCTGTCTTTGACATATCAAATTATTTTGTTTTGTTTCAAATGTCAAATGCTTGAAAGTAAAATTCTTTCTTCATATGAGCAGCTTTTCGGAACTGGGAGTTTTTGAAGTAGTTAAGCTTTTAAAAACTTAACAAAGTAAGGTCCTGCACCTGGGTCAGGGCAATCCGAAGTACAAATACTGGCTGGGCAGAGACTGCAGCCCCGAGGAGAAGGTCCAGTTGATGAGAAGCTCAACATGACCTGGCAGTGTGTGCTTACAGCTCAGAAAGCCAATCGTATGCTAGGCTGTATCAAAAGAAGTGTGACCAGCAGGTCGAGGAAGGTGATACTACCCCTCTACTCAGTTCTCATGAAAACCCACTTGGAGTACTGTGTTCAGCTCTGGGGCTCCCAACACAGGAAGGATGTGGATCTCTTTGAGCAAGTCCAGAGAAGGGCCATGAAGATGATCAGAGGGCTGAAGTAGGTCTCCTATGAAGACAGGCTGAAATAATTGGGCTTATTCAGCCTGGAGAAGAGAAGTCTCAAGGTACACTATACAGCAGCCTTCCAGTTCCTATAAAGCAGCCTACAACAAAGCTGGAGAGGGGCTTTTTACGAGGGCATGAGCCATGAAGTGAAAGGACTTGGGCAAATGGCTTTAAGCTGACAGAAGAGCTTTAGATTAGCTATTAGGAAGATACTACTTACTGTGAGGATGGTGAGGCACTGGAACAAGTTTCCCAGAGCGGTTGTGGCTGCCCCCTCCCTGGAGGTGTTCAAGGCAAGGCTGGATGGTGCTTTGAGTAACCTGGTCTAGTGGAAGGTTTCCCTGCCCATGGTCAGGGCAGTTGGAACTACATGGTCTTTAAGGTCCCTTTCAACCCAAAACATGTTATGATTCTATGTAGTTTTCAAATTTACCTTTGGCAAGTGTATGTTAGTTATGATGATATACACTTCACAATCATTTAGCCACCCAGAAGCTGGTGTTGCATCTCAGCTAGTTGAATTTAAAAACCAAGCAAACAACTCCCTCTTCAACCCCAGAATAAAAATTATTTATTTAGAATCAAGTGCATAAAGTGTGCTTGTGGCAATGTTATTTGCCTCCTTCTATTTTAACACTGTGGGGAGTACATCTATCTGGAGCATCAAAATCTAGGCTCAAAGTTTTCTTCTGCTTGATTTAGAGAGAAAATAATAAATTCCTGGAAAAGCTTCTTTCATCTAGGCTGTAATTCAGGAGTTCCCTTGCTTATTTTTTTTTTCTATCGTATTTGGCTAATTTTCCTTTTCCTATTCCTCAGTCAACAATTCTGAAATAGTGTGATGTCTGTTGAAATCCTTTTTTATAGGAAAAGGGAAAAAAGAGTGTTCAACAGGCCCTAAAAAGCAGAAAAGCATCAGAAACTTTGTGATAACCTGGCAAGTATGTGAATCTAGATATCTGCTTACCACTTCATGCCTATTTCTTGCATCTGCTTTAGTCCAGGCTTTACCTTGTGACCATCACTATGTCTTTGCAACAAACGAAATGATAACTTATTTTGCACTCAATGAATCAAATAATTTTCAGGATTACATGAATCAGTAGATATGTATACTGCTGTATACCATGGTTTATGAAACTACACTCGAGGAGAAAAACTGAAATGTTTCGAATTTTGGACAGGAAGTACTTAATGATTTTATAAGTAATCTAGCACAGGGAAATTCAGGATTTATGAATTTCCCGGTTTATTTCCATATCATGCCTTAAATGTTAGCCTTTAGCCATATTTACCGTATAAAATGTTAATTATACCTGGCATTGATTACATTTGAAATTAGTGAAACTGTGACAAATCACTTCTCTCACAGTTTATAAAGACTCCAGTTTGTTTCCTGCCAATACCTGCTTAACAGTAATCTAACATAGATGGTGTGCCTGTACCAACCATATTTAAGATTTGATTTACATGAAGCTTTTGTCAGATCCTAGTCTCAGATTATTCTTTGCTCTTCATGCTGCTTCAGTAAGACAATATTGTCTTTGAATTAATTGGTCTTAAGAAATCAAGATTTTTTCCCTCTTCTCCCCACCCCTTCTCCAAATGAAAATAAATTCTAGTGATACTGATTTGTCCCTGTGTCAGTGGCTGAGAAAGGGAATGAAAAATCAAACTGCTGCCACTTTAATTTATTTAAGACATAGAAGAAATAGCCTTATATGCCGTTAACAGTATATCTCCATAAGAATAATTCAGCTGAACAGTTTCTCTTGAAGAATTATGAGTTTTACATTTTACAGAAAAGGTAATAAAATTATACACATTTTGTCTTTCACAGTGTCTCTCAGAACTTGTAAAAATATTTTAATCTGAAATGAACCAACCAACTCCAAACAAACAAGCAAAGAAAATTGCCTACAAGAGAAGAAACTGTTCAAGGTTATTGTAGAATATGTATCTTGCTTTTGGTATTATTTATTTAACTTGCTATTCATATGAGCACAGAATTGATTCTGTTTTTGTAAGCTTGACTTGTCATAATATCTGTCACAGACTTTCTTACATTTGCTGATCAAGTACTGCTTGCTGTATGTTAGACTCATTAGTTTTGTTATCTGACATGAAACAATTTGTATTTTGGTTTTCATTATGTAGCTTGGATGCTTTGTGAGACAGCCTAGAAAGGGACAAAGCAAACACTGCTGCTTTATAGATGAGTGTACATTGATGTATATTGCTAATGCTGTACAAGAGTAGGTACATCACATTCCAAAAGGAAACAGAGCTGAAGGATATCATCTGAAAGACAAAGCAGTGCCAGATGTTGAAGATAGATAGATGATAAAGGCAACCTAATTAATGCAGAACTGACCTTGAAAACTTTCCACTTACCTGTATTATCATATCTTGATATTAAATAACCTGAAGATGTTATCCAGAAGCCAAATGTCCCTCCATAAATTGATCAGCAGCAGTCCTGTCCATAATAGATACTGGCAGTGCCGTTAGATGCGCTACTTACTTTGGGCACCTTGTATTTCTTACTTTGCCAACAGCAGCAACTGCTACAATGCTTTCTCCTATACTTTGTGCTGAACTCAGGTTTTCATGGGGCTCTCCCCTTTCCCCCCAGCTGTAACTGTACACCTCCCAGTTAAATGGGCTGAGATAGATAGTGCAGAAAAATCACATGAGAGGGGCTACTCGTTTTTCTCCTTACCCCTGGCAGCTCAACAGTGATGGTTTTCTGGATTTTTCCTGCCATAGAAGTAAGTTTTTCTTCTGATATCTTCTGATATCATTTCAGTACAGAGGTCCTCTTTTGCCTCTCATTAATGCAGGAAAGGATTCAGCCCACTGAGAAATGTCATGTGTAGGTAACACCTCAGTAGCTTAAAAACTTCCTATAACTGTAGAAAAAATGCAATATCGTAGCATTCTCTTCAGCCTAAATCATGAAATTTTCATTGACATCAAAAGACATACATTTTAAAAAACAGTCATTAAGTGTATTTAAAATTTGTCTAAGATACTTTTATGTAACTCTTCAGCAAGACAAAATCTATAAATGTGATAAACGTCTAAAAATGTTACTTATTTGAATACTGTTTCTATTTTGTTATGTGTATGTCACCTCCATTTACGCAAATGGTTCTGTGGCAGTACCATAACAGTTAGGATCTGATGATGTGGTGGTAAAGCACAAATAAGGAATTAACAAAGGTTAAACTATTTTGTTTATTTTTTGTTTCTAAATGCTGAGACGTTTGAAAAATTGCAATCAGAAATGACAGAGTGCATATCTGGCTATGCAATTCCTCCTCTCAACTCTCAAACTGAATCACATTAGGTGCACTGCGTAACATGGCAGGTATCTTGTATTCCCTTAATGATGGAAACTGCCTACATAGGAAGATTTTTTTTACATCACTAACTATAATGTACTTGAAATCACGTAAAAGACAATCAGAACTGAAAAGGAAACAAGAATTTTACAAACAGCTCTTCAAGAAACACATTTTGCCTCTTCTTTCAGTACTCATTTACTTCCAAATATTCCTCTGTATTGCCTTGTTCCCTTTTGTAGAAAATAATACAAGCCGCTTTGGGTTATTTTTAAAATCCACATTTTAAATTTTATTCATACAGTTCTGCTATTGCTCCTCACACAGTCATATTATGTTTTTCAAGAAATCAGTCTGTACAAAGTAGAATCCTGAAATCACACAAGATATTATACCTGACTCTGTGGGGTCATAACCTTGATAGAATAAAGCCTCACTGGAACTCCATTGACTAAGCTAACATCCTACCTAAGTTGGAATGGGAAGAAAGCTGGCTGATGAAAAAAAACATGTGGGGAACCAGCCAAGTGGACCTTTCTCTCAATCCCAGTCCAGTCTTCTTAGGACTACCACATGCTCACATCTTAATGGCACACTTCCTTGCTCTGGGAGCCATTAAAAAGCATGAATCATGTGCAAATGCCCCTTTAATATAACTAGGCACAGCACTTTGCATTGTGTCATATTTGGACCAGAATTCCCAGCAAGACCTATTGCTAAATTGCTATCTAATAACTAAGTAGTTTCCATATACATAATATTTGAGTTTCTTGAAGATCAATGTCCAGACAATATGATAGCCTGTCCAGACATCATAAAGGGGCAAAGAGAAAAAAGAAAACACAACAAAAAACAAACAAAAAAAATCAAACAAACAAAAAAAAAACCCAAACTTTTTTCAATGGGAAAGCGAATAAAAAGAATTTTTAAAACTTGCCAGACATAGCAAAAGACTGTGACTGCTAAAATTTTACTATTATATCTGTGTGACGCCATAAATTCTACACAGGTATTGTGCAACTTAAAATAAGAAAAGTTTCAGTGATAGTCAAAAGCAGACTTCCATGCATTTGTAATAGGAAGCTGCCTTTCATTAAGAGTTCTAACAAACAGGCATGGCAATGATCCACATCATAGTCATCGTATAGTTTGCCTTATAAGACTCCTCATTAAAAAGCCTCTTCATCCACAATTAAAAAATGTAAGAAAACTTTACTAGTGCTAAGTATACCATCATTCTGCTATTTCAGTGTCAGGGTTCATAAAGCAGCCTAATATACAAAAACAATAGAAAGCTGTCAAAGTAATATTTCTGCCTTTTACCAGATGGTGCACACCTTGCACGTTTAGTGAATTGAATTTAAATAGAGACTTAGAAAATACTATCTTTCTAACTACCTGTAGGCTGCAGAATTCTTAAACATATTTAATTTAATATTAATACAGTAAGTTTTACCAGATGATTTATTTGATGTAATAAGTAATTTATTTGATCCAGTTTCTCCCACATAATACATGACATACCTGCTGTGACAGACAATATATCTAATTCGGTAAGGAAAAGGTTTAATTCTACAGCTTCTTTGCTCTTCTGAATCTCTTGTATAAAGACATATTATATTAGGTTAATAGTTTAAACTATTTCAAGTCCAGTATTATGCATATTAATAAAAAGTAAACCTAGTTCAAGATCGAAGAGAGAAAAATAACACATAACGGCTTTATAAATGTGCTTGCATACAAACCACTCAACTTCAATAAGCTACTCTTGAAGAGTGATATTTGTAATTAGGAATATTTCAACAGCTGCTAGTATTCATGAAAATATCAGTAATTCTTAAAGTGTCATGAATTCATATTAGCATTTTATTATTACTTGTTACTTAAAAATAGTGTCATGTAGTTGAGGAACAGAAACATTATCATGCATCCATTCACATGCACTGAATTGTCAAAGGTATTTGCAATTTACCTGTAATCTGAATATTGTCATCTAAACTGTTTAATGCATAATTAGGACATGAATGATACATCTGTAGCCATTAAGAATGATATCTAAAGACAGACATAAAATGTTCTGTCTAATAATGTTGTTCAGTGAGAATTTGTCAGTATATGCTAATTGTTTGGTGCATGAATTTAAGTGATATACATATTGACAGCAAAGTTGAATGGAATGACAAATTTTGAAAGAATTCCTAATCTTTGAATTATATTTCTTTCAAATCCTGAAGAAAATTAAAGGGTTTGCAGAAAAAAAAAAAAATTGAAAAATTTGGAATAGAAATGTGCTTGTCAAATAATATGAATTCAAGGCAATGGAAAAAGGAGTCTGACAAAACTAAGTGGAATTAGAAAGTTCAGTTTTGGTAAATCAGATTTTTCTTTAATGAGGTATCAAAAATAAAGCCTTCACTGACTCTTTTTTTTTTTTAATAAGCTTTACTTCAGACTTTTTGTACTAGCCTGAAATATTTTAATAATTCCTGCATGTGTAATCGAGAAAACTGCATCTCAGGTTTTTCCCAATCGCAATTTCTTCATCAGTAGCAGCAGTACAGTAGTTCAAAGCTGTAGCATCAGATCCTTTCTATGTATAACTCTAAAAAAGCATTCCTATAAATTTAGAATTAAGTGGAATGCAGGCTGTCAGATCAATAAACTCATTCCACATCTACAATTGGATACATGACATTTACTATATTTTACTTGTGAAACCAGCACATTTAAAATCTCCAGTGTCTGTGAATTTATTCCTTTCACTTGATATCATTAAAAGAGAAGTACGTGGAAGGCCTAATCTTCAGTGTCCATTGATCAGGCTTACAGCTGAGCCACACTAGGAAGAGTGGTTTTGTTGAGAAGCAGTTGTTATGTCATCACAGTTATACCCTAGAGCTGTTAAACCTAGTTATTACACCTAGATTCAGCATTGAATGATATACAGTCAGAAGCAAAAGATTCATATACTCCACAGGTATTCTCTCGAATGAAAACAGAATGAGATTTTATTCATAGTAGAATAAACATAATTTATACATCAGAGAAATATTGTTTGTTTTAGAATAAGTAAAAAACATTAGCAATCTACTCAGAAGTCAGGATGTCTCCTGCTGAAGCTGTGCCAAATGATACATAAATAAATAAATAAATACGTACATACGTACATACCTAGTGCCAAAAGGGGCTCTGAATCTGTTGTGCTGGTCAGCAAACTTTCTGAGAAGTGGTGAGTTGTGGGTGTCAGTATCTCTCATCACTCCAGTTCGCATATTGCACATATTCTGTAAATACTGGACCAAATCTTCTCGCAGGAGAAAGGGAACCAAGTCACATTGTGCTTATAGCTGAGTGAGTTACTAAATCACTGCATGGAAGAGGGTAAGAGAAATCCCAAACGTATCAATGTCATCTTTCTGCAGTTGTTTACAGGAATATTTAAACCCTGACATACTTTAGGCATGAGGTAACATTACAGCTGCTCAATACAAGAACAGTTCTAGTCATTCTGGAAGGTAACAGGAGCCTAACAGACCTAAGAAGCCTGGGAAACTTTGGCGATAAAAATGAAATACAATTTAGATCTTTCTCAGTGGTTGTTGGGCAAGGCCTTCTAACCTTAATTTTGGATGCAGCAACTGAATTCTTTTAAAAATTCTCTTTAGGCTTCTGTATTCTTTTTTGGGGGGGCCTCACCATCAGGTCTTGTGAAAGAATGTGATGCAATCAGGCAACAGTATCTTCTGGTTCATTTAAATGTAATTGTAGGAGTGATTGTTTAAAACCACTTAAAAGGCTAGAAAGCCTCATTTATAAAGTCTTTTGGAAAATGGTACTTTCTACAGGTCAGTGAGTTATCCCGTAAACTTGCAGTTTCCATCTCATTTAAGAATATATATTCTTCATGGAAACTTTAATCACAGTGCTGTGGTTTAAGTTCAGCTGGCAACTATGTACCATGCAGCTGCTTGCTCCCCCTCCCTCCCTACTCTGCCCAACTACATGAAATGGGGAGGAGGATTAGAAAAAAGGTAAAAATCCCATGGGCTGAGATAAGAACAGTTTAATAACTGAAATAAAAGGCAATTATTATTGCTGTTCACCACTCGTGGTGTTTCACGACAAGGACTCAAGTTGATGAGGAGACTCAAATCCAACTTTATTACAATCAAGCCCTTTTTATCCCCAGTTCAGTACTTTCCCAACCTGCACAAGCATGCCGTATTCAATCTCATTGGCCCCTGTAAAAATCTCCAGTTAAATAGTCCAATCACAATGCTGAGCACACGTCCAGATGCTGACTGCTTCACCCCACTGTCTCAGACCCTCTCGCAACCCCCACATCGTCTGGTTCCAACTGAGATTCCGCCACAACAATATCCTGGTTCATCCCTCCAAGGCTTGTTTTTTGACTTTTCCTGTCCTTCAACATTCCAACTTATTGCCCCAGGGCTTGTTAAGCATCGAAGCCTCAGAGCTCATTCCCAGACTGTTTTCATGCAAATCTTATCCCCTTCACTCCCCACAACCACTCACTGACCAATACCCAGCCCATCCCCAAGTAGGGACTGGCTCCTCCCAGCCAACTCCATCAGTTTATATACTGAGCATGATGTGCTGTGGTATGGAATATACCTTTGCCTAGTTTGGATAAAGTGTCCTGTCTGTGCTTCCTCACAACTCCCTCCTGACTCCCTCCCAGCTTACCAAAAGTCCTAGATTTAGGGTAAGCACTACCTAGCAACAACTAAAACACTGGCATGTTATCAACGTTATTCTCAGACTAAAGCAAAAACACAGCACTGTACCACCTACTAGAAAGAAAATTAACTATCCCAGACAAAACAAGGGCACGTAGTCAAATTGACCCAGGCACAGAATTCAGCCAATACTGAAAAAGCACAGCAGCAGCTCTATCACATCCTACTGAGTAGGTGTGTGACTACTTGCCTTCTTCACAATGATTGTTTGTTCACACACACACACAAACCACCACCACCACCAGTAACAAAAACAACCAACCAACCAACCAAAAAAAAAAAAAAATGCAAACCAAACCCCTCCAAAACACCTACAACATTCTTTTTTTTAACTGCAGGAATAATGTACAAAGTTCTGTGTTTGTCATGAAAAGTAGCTTCAGTAGTCTCTCAAGACTCCTGTTGTCAGAAAGTCTGTTGTAAAAAAGCTATTCTTTCTTTGCTAGGGAAACTGATCAACTGTTAATGGTTGCTAGATTCAGAAAATCGTTTAATAAGATTTATGGGTGTTCATGAGAAATAGTTTTATTCAGCCTGCTTGACTCATCAGACTGATGATGAAACTAGATTTGTGAGGAATCTGGAGAGAGTGAGCAACAGTTTTAGACTACTTTAGAAGTTACTTTTTGGATTCCTAGGCCACGGGGCTTTTTCCTAACTTCAACAAAAACAAAGAAACAATTAAACGATGTCCTCCTATGTGCTGACAATATTACCCTTACTCATAAATATACAAATGCACCTGGCATGTTCGTTGAGTACTAAAACTTGATACAAGTTAATAACTAATAATCTGAGATCGTATTCAAAGCTAAATTGTTAGCATTCCTGGTTAATATAAGAGAAAGTTGTACTGCTTCAGCTCTTGTACAAGATCTCCAGGTAATAATCCTAAAATATCAGGCTTCTAAATAATACCTTTCAAGATTTGGGAAGACTAATGAATGCTTTAAATGTTTGAGCAATTCCTGGCTAAGAATTTCTGTTACTGAACTTCTCATCAAATAGGTAAATTATATATATATTTGCTTATACTACTTACAATGGAAGTGATAAAATCCCTAAAATATTTGGGACAGTAATAAAGCAAATACATACGTCTTCTCCCTGTGCTTTGTTCCCAAAAGCCTGACAATCCATTTTTCCTCCTTTCAAATAAAAAGGACTTTCTGCATTCAAAAATCTCTCCACTATCTATTTGCAAATTGGATCTTCTTATGGACTAGTATCAATGAAATAATCCATTTTTCTGTATAATTGTGTTTGTACTTCACGCAGATTTTTCTGTCCCTCAAGCAGCAACTTACACTGTAAAGTTGTTTTGCTGGAATCAGTGATTGTATTTGTAGCACAAAATACTTAGCAGCAGTAAAGCTTGCAAAAGCTAGCACATGATGACTAGTATATTTATTTCTATATCAATGCCTGTCTAGAATTCTTACATTAAAAATTAACCATTTTAATAAAAGATATTCTAATTTGAAAATGAGTTTGCTCTGCGTACTTACTGCTCCTGAAAAAAAAAGGACACTCCTCATTTCTTTATCTTTGTATTTTAAGTGCTGCAGTCTTCTGATGTAGTCTAAAAATTATTTTTTTCTTTACTGAGAGATAGAAACTGCAGCCTCTAGCTATATAAACTTTTACATTAGTGGTGTTAATATTCTGCTACCAATGCAACTAAAAGAGGATATGCTTTCATTGGCATTTCCCTTTGAAGTGAAATCCTAAAGCTTTAATTTTTATTAATGCAAATCCCTACTAAAAAATACCTTATCCTTGGTCACATATGAGGCAATATAAGATCTAAAGGCATCTTTTATTTCAGATTTCAATATAAAACAGCTTCTGCCTGCAGTCATACTACCTTAGGCTCTGATAGTGTCAGCTTTTATAACAGAGTAGGCAGGGACAAATTGCTATTTGAAAATCAGACTTCCAATAAAATCCTAAATTTCTGGAAGATGTGAAAACAATGATGAAGTGCTTCACAGAGCCTGCATCTGCAAAGCAGTTAAATGACATGAAAACCTCACCAAAAAAATTATACAATGGTTGTGAAACCACAAGGTTCACAGAAGAAAATAAAAAAATGTTGGTTTCCTAATGAATGCATTCCTTACAAATTCACAACTGCATGTCAGAAAGTTTTGATGTCTCCTGTCTATTCTGAACTGCTATAAAATAAATGTGATTTTCATATACCTACAATGAGGACAAAGCTCAAACACAGTTAACTCATTATTATCTAAAGAAATAGTACACTTGTCAAAAGCAGTGTTTTGGAGAATGAAGTACAGAATGCACTTAATACCAGATTCTGGCTGCAATTCTATTTGAGCTGGTCACATTACAATGACAGTATATAATTGTTCACTGCTTCTTATCATACTTTGCAAAGGCTACTGTCCTGCTGCCTATGTGTATAGGAATAAGAATCAACGTTATTACACTTTCTCCATACATGCCAGTCTAACCTTAATGCTTTCTGCTTCTACTGGACTTTACAAATATTTAAAAATATGAAATATCTTGTACATACAAAATAGTAATGGCAGATCGAAGTTTTCTTACAACTTTATTGTATCAGCTGAATTCTGTAATGACTTTGCAGCTAATGCAGACCAGATCAACCCACCAAAGTCCAGTCACCCTAAAAGATGATTGCAGAGGGCTTGTGGCAACTCAGATGCACTCAGCAGCATTTTTGTTAGTCACAGCCATGTACCTTATCAGTCAGCTTGGAATATGGGCAGACGAAAGTCTGATTATAAGGAACAAAATAGGTACACTAGTATTTATCCTTTGAAATGAGGAGGGTTTCCTCTAGCATCACTGGTATCAACGGTGTGCTGGAAGAAGCAAATACTTGTTTGTGCACATGGTGCATATAAACCACTAAAAATTGATACAAGTATCAGCAACATTCAGGCCCTCCAAGAGGGCTGAATTTTTCGCTGACAGAATAATTTCATTGAACTATCAACCACTTAACATGTATGCGTGTTTAGGGTTCAGCTGAGCTACACAGTTATTCCACATAAAGAAGAGAACAGCTTTCCCACAGATGCTGCAGCATTTAATTCTTCTGGGGTATACTTGTATACAATATTTCACAAAAGAGAACTTGACTCTTACAGTCTCTGAGAGAAGTAAGGTATTTTGAGGTATTTGCTCGCGAGCTAGTGGATGGAATCACACCATTCAGTATTTCTTTCATAGGATGTACAATGCATGCTTAATTTTCTTTGAAGGAAATGAAATAAATTCAGAATTTTGACAGTAATCAAACCCTTCAAGTGGCATAGTACATATTATTGTATTGCTACCATTGTCTTTATTACTTTTTTTTTTTTTTTAAACAAATGAATGAAACATGACTTTTGAGCAGTATGGGCTTAGCTTGTTTCTTTTCACTTCTTTGATTTTAGTTGATGCTGGATTGTTGGATGAGGAATAATGGATCAAATCCTGAAGTTTTCTGAAGGAAACCTTAAGGAGAAGCTGTGGATACCCCATCTCTAAAAATGTTCATGGTGAGGTTTTATGGGGCTTTGAGTCTAGTGGAAGGTGTCTCCTCCTGTGCCAGGATGGGTGGAACTATATGATCTTTAAGGGCCCTTCCAACCCAAATAATTCTATGATTTTATGTGGGCAATCACAGACACAAAATTTAACAAAAGAAAACAGACATGTAGCAAAGGGTGGGCAGTAAGCACTTCCTGGATAAGGGAGTCATTATATGTAAGAAGAAGAAAGCACTACCAGTCACAGATGCCTAACTCTTTCTTTAAGCTAGGATTCAGACACTTTTGATGACCACTGACTTGTATAATTCTGCCTTTGCATATTGTCCCGGACCTTTATAAGACTACCTTTCTCTAGTGCCAGCTACAGAAATATGCCATAATGGTACTATTTACAAATTAGTTTGCCTCTTAAATATTGAGAGATTTAGTCAAACTCATTCAAAACACAAATATGAATGTCACACCTGATTTATACTAAACACAGCAAACAGAAAAGTCTTTCATTTGTTTTTTTCAACAGCCATTTTATGCTGAGTCTGCAAAGAAGTAAGATTTATTGTTAAGATTATTTGCAAAATGTTTTTGCAGAAATAAAGAAAATCAAACAACTAAACAATTATAGCTGACTTAAGTAAAACTTTTGTATCAAATTAATAATTTACTGGAACTGCCAATAAAAGGAGAGAAACAGAGCGCTTTGACATATAGTCACTGCTTTCTTAAACAAGCCCTGAATCAGGAAGAAGAATGCAGATTCCTTTCCTCTGTGGCAAGTGTCTATCAAACCCGGCTGTTCTGATGTTATCCCTTTCATTCAGGAATATCTGTTTTTCATTAAATTAAGCTGCTTAGGGTGTGATTTGATTAAACTAGATTTGCATTCTTCAGTAATGATTTTTGTTGTAAAGTACCATCCATCTCACGCAAGGTGCTTTTTAGCATATTATTGACGTGTACCTAGTTAATGGCATCACCGCCCTCATCTTCTTCATCTTACTCTGTCCTAGAGGCATATCATCAAAGGCAAAGGCATGTTATCTTGCATTACCAAGGATTTTTTTTTTAGTTGATTTGCATCTGATATTTTTTCCTGTTTGTTTCCCATTCACAAAACTCTACAGGTCTTGTATTTCGGGATGCTATATAATCATTGAACATTTCCCACATAGTTCTTTAAAATTTTGATTTATGACTAGTTATGAAGTATGATATAAAGTTCTTTCAGGTTGGTCTCAATTATAGAAGACTAATGGCAGTAGTGACAAATACTGTTTGAAATCTTGTAAAATGTCAATTTCTTAGTCAACTGAATATTTTGGAATTTTTTTTTATTGATTTGCCATCAATAACACAATGCCAGAATACAATTCATGATAGCTCATCACACCTTATAGAACAAAATGTTGTACAAAATGCAGCAAAGAACATTCCCATCATTTATTCTCTTCATGACAACACTAAAAATGTTCCTTCAGCATTATTTTTTCTGAGGTTAAAAAAATACAGTGTTGCCAATTGTTATTAGAAATTAAACACTTCATAACATTTTAACCATGACTTATATTACATAGCATTATATCCAAGCAGGCACTTCTTTTTTCTTAGACTGGTGAACAGGGTTTTTTTTATTAATTGCATTCTAATGCACAGGGGTACACAAACAAAGACTGATTTTAAGTTTTAGTCACACCTCTCAGTATATAACCAAGACTGGGTATCACTGAAAGCAGTGAGAAGATAAAGACAAGAATACTTTGTATAGCAAATCTGTGATTACAGTTTTAATTCCTGGTCAGATGAGAAATTAGATGTGCTTACCTTTAAACAGGCCAGGGAGACAATAAGTTCCTATAATTTTGTCGTAGTTCCATTGACGTTAATGTAGCTTACAGACATTAAACATCAGCTCCAAACTTCCCTTCACGTTTTGTCATGTTAATTTCAGAGATGTGCTCAAACTTTTGCATAGCTAGAAACTTGAACTTTGTTGGTAGGATGTTAAAGAATTGGTCTAGACTAGTCATACAGAAGCTCTATAGATTTTGCTATCTTTTCCAATTGTACATAATGCTTTGAAATGACCTTAAAACTGAAAGAATCCTCCTGTAGTCACCTACTTCTGGTATTTAAACAAACACCAAATACTTGACAAAGCTTACAACAGTCTGTTGAGTCCCTTTCAGAGGTGCAATGGGAACAGTGAAATATTTTTGTAATTTACATTGTACTTAAACTCTCTTCTTGCCATTAAATGCAAATCCACTCTAAAACACATATTCTGATTAGATGTTTAAGGGATTATAAAAATTCAGTCCCTGCGGATGAAAGTTTCAGCCAGAACTAGAGCTGGATAAAAAAAATAATAAACCCACCATGTACAGTATTTTCAAACAATTACCAATTCTAAACAGTTTGTTAATTTTAATATCTCAAATAAAAATTAACCTTAAAACCCAAACGGCTCAGTTCAAAATTAAAAATATAACCTTTTTTTCATTTGTTTGGTTAGTGAGTCTATGTATTGATGTATCTTTTAGTTAAAATTTGGCAATTAAACTATTTCATATTTCATTAAACTATTTGAACTTTAAAAGACAAACAATGTAAATCTTTGATGCATTTTGCTTGCCTACCTGAAACAATTTTAAATAATGCTTGGCCTAAAATATGTCAAATGCTAGCAAATCAGAAATCCTGTTTCTTGGCCAGTTTTCAGTTTGGAGATATGACTTGTCCCAAATCTGATTGAAAACAGGAGAATAGGCAATGACTTCAGGCAGTCAGCAGCTATAGTCTGTAATATGAGTTTACAATTAGTTAAAATAAAACAAATATGCCCCGATGTGTTGTTTTGGTTTGTTGTGGGTGTTTTTTCTTTGTTTTTTTCTTTTTCAATTTTTTTTTTTTGGGGGGGGGGGCAGGTGTTTTTGTTTTGTTTTTTTTCTTTGAGGGAGGGTTTGTTGTTTTTTTTTTTGTGGTTTTTTTTTTTTCCTGCTGTTGTTTTGTTTTGCTTTTCTGTCTTTGTCTGCAGGGTGAGGGTTTGTGTGTGTGTGTGTTTTTTGGTTTTGTTTGGGTTTTGGGTTTTTAACTCATAGGGGTATATGTTTGGTTATAATCCCTTACATAAACTAAGGAACACTGCAGAAATGCTTTTTCCAAATATCTAATTCAGATTTTTTTAAGCTAGATACTTTTGACCGCTTAAAGGTTCATTTTTCAGGTTGTAATTTTTGAAGAAAAAAGAAAAACCCCAAACAACAACCAACAAACAAACCTAAAAGAAGCATTCTTAAAGTTTTTCTCATTGGAAGCAGATGTTGTAAAATAAAAGAGCTGCATAGTTAAAATGAGTAAAACTGATACTAGCAAATTAAGAGCTGTTTCCTTAAACCCAGTTAAAAGAATCATGCTAATATGTGGGGGAAAGATCATTTAAAAATATTGTGCAAATATTTAAAATAAAAATTACCTGCTTTTGTTGTGCATACTTTCACAGCTGGCACCTTACTTTCATATGTTAATTTCTCATTTTATGATATCCACTTACAGCATATGACTTGGCTACCACAGCCTAGAATACATACAGAAATGTTTATTGGCAGAGTTTCATCCATTAAAACCAAAGAAAATATTTGATCATAAATTTTTAGTGGGACAGTCTGAGAATTTTCACTGACTCATTGAATGTAATTTCCATATAAAAGCAAGGAGACTGCTATTATCTAAATTACTGGTTTGTGTATATTTAACTGTTTCTACAGCCTTCAAAAGTACAAGGATGTACTCAGTTTTAAAACTTTTCAAAAATTAAATTCATCAGCTGTGATAAAAGCATGACTGAAGATTTGTTGCAGACCACTGAAGCATTTAACTGATATTCCACTAACCTTTCTGCTCTATCTGTCTGAACCTGAGCAGCCTTCTCACAATCCAGTCAATGAAATGAGCCTTCCCATTCCTAATGACTGCTTCAGGGATACAAAGTTCCAAGTCCTGGAAATGTATAAAGACTACAGTGTGCCATCCTCTGAGATTTCACATTTCTATTGCTAATTTTAGCAAATTGCTAAAAAGAAATATGGAAAAAGAGTGCTAAGTAATTCAGTGATAATTAAAATCATGCACCAAATAGATTGATGATGAACTTCAGCAGTTTATTTTTTCTGTTGGTTTTTGTTTGTTTGTTTGTGGGGGTTTTTATTTAAAGAAATCTAAGAGGATTTTAGAAAGAGTGTTGACAGCTTTTGGGTTGGAATTAATTAGAACACTTTGTGATAAATGTTTTGAGCATGCTATTAATAAAGATCTCATTAACCTTTTGATACTATAAATTTTAGAAGTAATTTATGTGGCTTCAGTTATGTTTACTTCAGTTATGTAAGATTTTTCCATGTACGTGATTAGTTGGGCCTCCTTGAGGTAAACGAAAAATATTGCAGAAGAGAACTTCGCCCTTCTGAAGCACAACATGAATAAAATAGAAAAATGAAAAAGATTATTTCATATAATTTCATAAAGTACTTGATGTGGAACGTTAAATATCACAGGATGAAGGTGATCTACATACCTGATCACCATCATGTTTGACAGTCACTAGGACTGTCTAACACTGAGACTGATATTTTGTACTGATTCCTCCCTATCAGTCTAGGTGATAGGTGTGTTATAGTAAGATGTGCAGTAACATCAGTAAAAAAGAGTTTACCTAAACTTTATTTCTTAGAAAGCAAAAAGGATAATTTAGTTCAGAAAACTGAGTTACAAATCTCTAGTATTTTTTATATATATCAGAAGCCAGACCTCTTACAGGTTGTCATATTTAGTTTACATCTTTAATAAATATACTATTGACATTTTACAGTAAGAACATACTTACAGGGTATGCTAAAACTCACACATTAAGTCATCAAGAAAAAATACAGCATAAAGGAAAATAATACTGTTTATCTGATGCTAAATCATTAAATAGCTTTTGTGAATTTTTCAAGAGTACCTAAATTATTTTCTAAGTTTAATTCAAAGTCAGTATACCTTTGTTTCTTGATGATTAATCACTTTTAAAACTGGAATTCACATCAAAGAACACAATTGAATATGTTCTAGAAATTAATCACAAGACCTTAACATGCAAGAGAATCAGCAGATTGCTTAGCCCAGTTTTTTCCACACAGACTGATATCCAAATTACTGCGGTAAATTCTTTGTACATGTGTATTTTAGGTTTTCATAGGGTTAGCCTATATTCCACTGTCTACTGCACATCTTGGTTTCTGACCAGTGTTATCTTACAGACTGGTCCCACAGGATCCACAACCTAGTTCACAGCTTGAAAGAGCCCCAACAGACATGGGCAACTCATCATCAAAACTGGGATGGTTCTTATCTACTGTGTCTCACAAAACATGTGAGTCACTGGACTTGTGGTGCTTGCACAGAGAACAGTAATTTATAAGATGCGAGACCTAACTCAACATCTGTGGAGGATTAGCTTGTCGAAAAAGGTCAAAGGTCACGTTCCCATCAACGAGCTGAAACAAGACATCTGTGTAGAACATGGTGCAAACCTCTCACGCCAGATAATGAGGAAATGAAGGACACCGGCAAACAGCAACATACTATGACCAATCACAGCCAAGGACACTAAGTGATAAGTGCATGAAAAGGAGGATGGTGGGGGGGTGCACGGTGTAGCTGCAAAAATGTAGAAGATACAAACCAATGATCTTGTAACATGTAGAAGCTACAAACCAATGATCTTGTAACATGTAAAAGCTATAAGCCAATGATCTCTGTATGCAAGGTATATAAGTATCCATCTGCTTAGCAATAAACTGAGACTAGTCGGTCATCATCTGATGAGCTCGTCTCCCGGCGATTCCCACAAACATCCATGAGCATAAGTTGTGCTCAGGGCCTCGAGCATAAGGTAGCTTGTGGCATTTATTTGCACTTCTCAGCTCTGCCCCACTTCTCTTTGCAGAAGCAGCAGCCACAGTTGAGTTCTGTGACCTAAAACAAACTAATGCCTCTGAAAGTTTGGCACACGTAAGATAACGTTTCCCAAAACTCTCTTTTCAAACATTTAACATACTTTTAAGTATCAGAAATACAAATACTAAAATAACAAATGATGAATGTTTTGGGTTTGTGTTTGGTTTTCTGGTTTTTTTTTGTTGGGTTGTTTTTTTTTATTCTTTTTTCTGCCACTTATTGCATGAGTCACTAAGTTCATAAATACCACCCTGATATGTACTTATATACTATTGCAGTATTTTCAGTGATGTGACTACTTAGATGTCTACCTTGCAAAGTCACCTCTAGATAGCTGCTAAATAGTATTCACTCTTGTCCCCTTTACCTGTAAACCAAAATAAAAGAAACAGAATTTTTGTAATATTTTTAAAAGAAATTATTTGGGGAGGGGAAAAAAAAAGGACACAACAATGAGAAGTTATTTGTATGTCTAAAACATGAGCCACTGGTCATGTGTTTGTGCAAGTATACTAGCTTTGAGAAGCTATGTATATCTGTAATGTGGATTCAAAGATGTGTAGGAAAGGAAGGGAATAGGTTTTTTGTTTACCAAATGCGAAAAAGTGGCATTTGTGTTTTCCAGTTGAGTGGATGTGGCATTGTACCAAACTCCTGCCCAGCACAAGATGAAACGTCTCTGTGCAGAGTTAGCAGCAAGTCCAGAATACATTTACCACACACATCACACACTCCCTCAATAAATTATTTTTTTTGTTTATATAATGTACATCAACTATTTCATCATTAAGAAAGCTTACGGTGCATCTTAATTTCTGTGCATTTTCTGGTACATACCACTTTGTTGAACATGCCTGGGTTTGCATATGAACATTGTATTGGCCTTTGTACTTTTTCACCATTCCTATTTTATTCCTATTTTTCATTTTGCCTTAGATTTCCTAAAAGAGATTTTAGTTCAAAAACTGTATAAGAGTAATCTCAGTCTAGCCCAGCCCCCTGCAAAAGGAGAGAGTTCCCTGTAATTTAACTTCCAAACTTTCATAGAATCATAGAATAGTTCGAGTTGGAAAGGACCTTAAGAACATCTAGTTCCAACCCCGCTGCCATTGGCAGGGACACCTCACACTAAACCATGTCACCCAAGGCTCTGTCCAGCCTGGCCTTGAACACCACCAAGGATGGAGCATTCACAACTTCCTTGGGCAACCCATTCCAGTGCCTCAATGCCCTTACAGTAAAGAACTTCCTCCTTATACCAAGTCTAAACTTCCCCTCTTTAAGTTTTAACCCATTACCCCTTGTCCTGTCACTACAGTCCCTAATGAAGAGTCCCTCCACAGCATCCTTATAGGCCCCCTTCAGATACTGGAAAGCTGCTATAAGGTCTTCACGCAGCCTTCTCTTCTCCAGTCTGAGCAGCCCCAACTTTCTCAGCCTATCTTCATACAGGAGGTGCTCCAGTCCCCTGATCATCCCCGTGGCCCTCCTCTGGACTTGTTCCAACAGTTCCATGTCCTTTTTATGTTGAGGACACCAGAATAGCACACAATACTCCAAGGGAGATCTCACAAGAGCAGAGTAGAGGGGCAGGATCACCTCCTTCAACCTGCTAGTCACGCTCCTTTTGATGCAGCCCAGGATACGGTTGACTTTCTGGGCTGTGAGCGCACACTGCCAGCTCATGTTCATTTTCTCATCGACCAGCACCCCCAAGTCCTTCTGCATAGGGCTGCTCTGAATCTCTTTTCTGCTCAACCTGTAGCTGTGCCTGGGATTGCTCTGACCCAGGTGTAGAACCTTACACTTGTCATGGTTGAACTTCATAAGGTTGGCATCAGCCCACCTCACAAGCCGTCAAGGTCCCTCTGGGTGGCATTCCTTCCCTCCAGCTTATCAATTAAAACACACAGCTTGGTGTCATTGGGAAATTAATTTCAAACTTAAGGAACGAATTTCACTACCTCTTTTAGAGCACTATGCTTTCTTTATAGATTTTCTTCAAATGTTTATCCTAATTTTACTTCTGTTCTAACACCTGGCTCTTCACATACATTGCTTCTGCTCTAGCATTTAATTATGCTGTTTCTTCTGATCCTTAAAACAAAGCCATGCTTTCATTTCACAGTTACATCCTCCTAAGATGTAAATAGTTATATTTCAGTCTAAATGACAATTTTGCAAAGCTTGAATTGTATTTTGTTTCAGCATTTCTTCCTTGTCATACCATAGGGCACCTTAGTTTTCTGTCCTTACAGCACCTGAGTACTTTTATGTGTTCTTTAATTTCCCTGTAATTTGTATGAATTGCATATTGAATTGCAACTGCACATTCAAGTATATTGAATTGCACATATTCCTCTTCATATAATTTGCTAGTCACTAGCCTTTATTAATTTTAGTATAAAAACTAGAATTTTAAATGATAAAGGTAACTTTAAATGGTGAAAGAGTTTTTACATGCATTACTGTAAATATTTTTTTGCACATCTTATCAGATTTCTCACTTTTTCCTGCAATCCAAGATGTTTGTACTGTGAAATATCAAGCAACACCTTAGGGAAAGCAGGTTTCATCTCCAATATTTACATTTTGAAAAATCTTTCTTTTTATTCCATCTTAATAATGACATACAATGACCTACTTTAGCAATAGGGTGCAGTGCAAGAGTTTTAAACTCATGGAAAAGTTTTACAAGTAGAAAATTTCCATGTACATATATTTTTTCCAACATTCAAACAAATTGTGGATTTGTGGTGTATTTGTGGCCCACAGAGTAGCCTTCAGTGCGTTTTTCACTGAACATTCTCAGTCTTGCAGAAATAAAGGTGTGCTGTGACTTAGGCTGAGAATGGAAAGGTGAACCTTGACACATTTGAGAGGTGGGCTAGTGCCAACTTCAACAACAATGTGAAGTGCAAGGTTCTACACCTGGGTCAGAGCAGTCCCAGGCACACCTACAGGTTGAGCAGAGAGGAGATTCAGAGCAGCCCTGCGGAGAAGGACTTGAGGGGTGTTGGTTGATGAGAAACTGAACATGAGCCAGCAGTGCACACTTGCAGCCTAGAAAGTCAACCTTATCCTGGGCTGCATCAAAAGGAGCGTGACCAGCAGGTTGAAGGAGGTGATCCTGCCCCTCTACTCTGCTCTTGTGAGACCTTATTTGGAGTATTGTGTGCAGCTCTGATGCCCTCAATAAAAAGGACATGGGGCTGTCAGAGCAAGTCCAGAGGAGGGCTGGAACACCTCCCGTATGAAGATACGCTGAGAGAGTTGGGGCTGTTCAGCCTGGATAAGAGAAGGCTGCATGGAGACCTCATAGCAGCCTTCCAGAATCTGAAAGGGGACTATAAGGATGGTAGGGAGAAGCTCTTCATTAGGGACTGTAGTGATAGCGGTAATAGGTTTAAACTTAAACAGGGGATGTTCAGGTTAGATACAATGAAGAAGTTCTTTACTGTGAGAGAAGATAACAGTTATAAGGTCTTCTATGAGGTAGTGGCCATTTTATCTGTTTTTCAAAATTTAAAACTTAAATAGTCCTCTGTCCATAGATTTGACTAGTATTCTGTTTGAGAGCCTGGGGTTTGCTTTGGAGTAGAGCTGGAAATAAGCTGTCAGGGGAAATCAAGGGTTATAAAAGCTCTCTGCACTGAGGACTTTTAGTGGTGAAGGGCCGGGGTGCCTTGGCTGTGAGTCCACTGTTGGACTCACGTTGGTATTTGAGTTAAGGCTGAGAGAAATCAAATTTTCACAGTTGTCATAGGAGGTGTGGGAAGCACGTTCCTATTCCTAGTCAGGATAGACAAGGCTGATATTCAGGTTCTCCTCTGAGGAAGTGGAGAACTGTCTCTGGAGAGAATGGGGTCCCTGGCTTCTGGTTCAGCCAAACTTTATGGCCAGAGCTGAGATGGAGAGCCTGGAGCTACAGTGGGAGGAGCTGGAAAGAGTCTTCCAAAATAATCAAGGGCTTGATGCTCCTGTCTTGGCTGAAAAATGCTGATTCCAGGTTTGGCTCTTGCTTTATTTATCAAGGGATGGATCCCCACCAGAAATTTTATAACCTTGTTCATATTCTACCTTGTGACTCCTAACAGTGGCATACAGCGGCTGCACAATAATGTTGCATCTTGGTACACTGTGTAACAACTTTCCACTTACGTATTTTTTACTCACACCTAAACACATTGCAGATATCTGATGTGTTCATGCATCTACATGGTAGCTGTTAGCCCAGATTTTGCTTGATATGCTCAAGTTCTCAGATTCAGTCATGTGGCATCTTAGGCTGATCATGAGATGGGGCCAGAGGATGTTAGTGAGAAGGCCCCTTAAAAAGTAACAAACATTTTTTTTCTGATTTCCAGTATACAGTGACTGAGTAGTTTCATCTTGTTAGCAGTATCTTGATAGTGAGCAACTTCTATTCCTCTTGTTCTTTATATTCTATCTCCTCCATATTATAAGTGTGTATACACACATGCTGCACACAGATCTACTGTGAATATTTCTGTCAAGATATGCACCAGTTAGGATACATTAAAATTACAACTGCCTTGTAGGTATTTCTTTCTATCCATGCATTAAAATTACAACTGCCTTTTAGGTATTTCATTCTATCCATGCTTAAGACCAGATGCTTTCACTGAGCTGCAACTAAGAAGTACTTTTTTCTTTTGATGGTGATAAACGTAACAAGAATTTTAATGAAGTGGTGTTCTGTAGTACTGGCAGAGTAGGGTGAAATATTTTTCTTCTCTCTGAAACACCAGAAACAACACTCATGAGAACTACAAGAAGAGTTTGGTATATTAATTCTCTGTGTATAATAGCTGGAATTATGAAAAGCCACAGCACATTTAATTTTTGCATTGACCAGAACTATGCCACTCTGCTGCTATAAAGAAATGTTGTATTATTTTGCCTTTCTTGGTTGTTTGTTTTTGCTTGTTTGTTTGTTTTTTTTTAACCAGATTAGATATGATGCTCTAAAATTGTCAAAATGAACAGTTTACCACTCAAGCAAGCAGAATTTGTTCACTCTTTGCTCCTCATCAATACACAAAGGTTAAAGGGCTTTTTAACACAATGGAAGAAAATTAAAAGCAAACACAAATCTATCATTCTTGCTAAATGTTGCTATTTATAGGGTCTAATGGATTTATTCTTTTTCTTAGTGCATAAAACGAAATGCTTCATTTCAAATCACGGTTACCATTCCCTAATTAAGAATTCACAAAAGTGTCATGTAAATGTACATAGTTTATTCCCATCATATTAAAAAAATGCTTCATTTCAAATCACGGTTACCATTCCCTAATTAAGAATTCACAAAAGTGTCATGTAAATGTACATAGTTTATTCCCATCATATTAAAGGTCTGGGAAATTTGCCAATGAATGAAACATTGTATTCCATAGGAAAATCTAAATGAATACTTCTGTGCCTTCTATGAAAGATTAATTTCTTAAACTGACATATCATAAATCTAAATTAGAGCAAACAGCACAGTCAGGGTAATATCTAATCAGTCTTTCAGCTCAGGATTTCAGAGGCTTGAAATGTTGATTACTTAATAAGGCAAAGAATATCCAAACCTTTAAAGGCAGACATGAATGAGCTTTGTTGTCAGCCTACTTTCCTCTTTGGAAAACAGAAGCTGGTGCTGCCACTAATCTCAGCTTTTTTATGTGTACCAGAAGGCAAGTTTGCGGCTTTGATGACTTAAGAGGGTTTTTGTCATGTTACAGTTGCCGACAGCTGACTTAGTGCACAGCCAGGGAATGAGGCAGACGTATGACCAGATGGAAGAGTAATCTTAGGAGCATTGACCTTACAGGAAAAAGTAAAAAAAGGGGAAAAAATAGTGCCTCAATATCTCTGGCTTCTGGCAGTATGACCAGAGCATCATATGCCTGTGTCATTCCATAAAATCCCATCAAGGTTTCACATGCACTTCATTACTATCCATGTCACAGGTTGTATTCATTTCTACCTGGGAATGACAACATGCTCCTCTTCTTTATTTAATGGTCACAGGAAAAGCAGTTAGAGAATAATTTGGACTTCTGGGTTCTCACACATCCCTTTTCCTGTTTTTCATATGTGGTAACAAATTGGTTTTCTGTGCTATGCCCCAAGTGCCCAAGGTAAAGTAGAATCAAACTGAAGAAACTGCATAGGGTACATTGATGGCACAGTCAGAGTCTCATATTTTACACTAATCTTAGTATTTATAATCTACTTAAAACTGAAGAAAATATTGTAGAGACTCTAGAACCCAAGTAGATAACAGTCAGTATCAGTATGGAAATCTTTCTTGAAGTAAAATTTTCCCAAGAAACTCAGGTATTCTATGATAACTCAGAATTATACATCTGAAACCAGCTGGAGCCTACAAGAAAGTTCATCACTTTGAACCCCTTCTAGTTTTACAGCAGAGTTTTTGTTGTGTTGTGGAGTCAAGTCTCCTTAAAAGTAAATGGCTGGTCATATTATTGTCATCAACAGAGTGGTAACTGCAGCAGGACCTGCATGGAATGTGCTGTGAATCAATTAATATGTGCAGAACTGGTCAATTCTTGCTGTACAGCTGCTTGGCAAGGCTGTCAGAGTGGGCTGAGAAAGGCAGAGTTTTCATATATCAGCTTTCTGTACCCTGCTGTAGATCACTGATCCACTGAGAGGACAGTGGGTTAGGAACAGTCCTCCTTTCTGTAACTGGAAGAGAGGGAAAAGAACCTGTCCCAGCACCCCTTCTGTGTGAAGGTAAGGAAACTAAGCAGGGAAAAGAGAGCTGAGGTTTCTTAATCTTGGGAGGGATAAACCAGAATAATTTCCAGCTGAACATAAGAAATTTATCTTATTATTATCTTGGCACATAGTACAGTCATTCATATAAAAGTCTCTGGTTCACACCTGATCTATTTTGAAGCAAAACAAAATTTATTAGATAGCTGGAAATATTTTTTTGCACATCATATGACATAACTGACATTTGCATATACCAATGACATAGCTGACACTTCTTTCTTTGATTTGTTCTTTGGGTTCTGGGGTTGATATAACTCTATGCATTTTTCATCATAAAAATTGTTAATGCCAAGACCTAGTCACCAATTAAAAATTCTAGTTCAAAACCAGGATCTCTTCCATCTAACCTGGTTGGTATTTAAAGTTTATTTTGAAAGCTCCAAGGTATTCCAACCAATTGAAACGTCACCCTCTGACAGACACTGCACAGTATTTAACACATTTCAGTTTCCAGTGAACTTAAATCTAAAGAGAATGATGGAAGAAATAAAACTAATAGAAATAGAAATAGAAAGTAAGAAGGAGGTAGAAAAAGTAAAAAAAAAAAAAAAAAAAACAAACCACAAACCAACCAAATATGTTTGTTGGGTCTTCTTGATGTTCCTTCTTTCTTTATATTTGTTTAAGATCACTAATCAAACCCACTTCCCTAATAGCAAGCTGGAAGGATTGTTTAGTTGTTGCACTGTATGTTGAATGTCTGCTGGTGGATGGTGGATGAGAACTTAATACAAAATATGATCATTTATCCTCTGCTTCGCTTAACAAACACAAAGGAGCTGTTAACTGCTACAAGATAGTCTAACCTGAAGACTGAGATTGCTATTGAAGGAGTCAGGATCCTGCATAATGTCAGCACTGAAATCTTACCCACAAACTGACATGTAACTGATTCAGATCCAGCGTGGAAGACAATTCCTACAGGGAATTGTGCTTTTAACAACCCACCAGATACAACTTGCTGGAGTTAAAAAACTCAGTTCAGCATAATTCAACAATGCAACCTTGATTTGACAAAGTCAGGGATGTAGGAAATTTCTAAAAATGTATCAAACTTCCTGGTAACTGAAAATGAACAGAAGCACAACGCTGGCAATGGCTGTCTCCAAAACAGCAGAAACTTGATGAGGAGCTAATAAACCACGAAAGTTTGGAGTCTAACAATTCAGGAGAATGATTTTGTACTCTGTACTCACTGGACCTAACATAATATCTTGGACAAAGTGAGAAGACAAAGCTTTGAGAGCACTAAAAAACCACTACCTACACGAGCACAAATGTTTTTTTCATATCCAGCTTTTCCTCAGTGGCTAGAAATTTTGGTCCCAATTAGACATGTTTTTAAACTACTTGATTTTTTTTTTTTCCTAACCTCAACTTTTGCATTTAAAAATATATTATGAAAGGACGTTTAATCACCTAACGTAAAATCAATAGCGGCTTCCGAAATTTTCCAATTAAAAAAGAATACAAGATTACAAACAAAAAATTTATTGCATCTAATGACTTGCATTAAAAAAAAAAAATTATGAAACAAAAATTTACATTTTCAGTTAAATATTGTTTCAATAAGAGTGAACCACACTTCTGAATCCCTTTCTCCTCTATTTCAGATTAATTTCAGTTTTAATTTCAAATTCAACAAATATAATAGAAAATTGCACCCATTATCAATTAAGCAGTTATAACTATTTATATACCCTCTTCTGACTCCAGCAAATGAACTGAAATCAGTGCAGTAGGCTACTGTTTTTAGAGATTTAAAAATGATAAACTCCAGAGTTGTAAAGATGCCATGATATCTGTGTCGTCTGTTTGTGCACATATATATTCTGGATGCTGCAATATTAATATGTCTCAGAGACCCCTGTTGTCAAAAATTCAGATATGTGGTACTGTCTGGTGAAAAGCCAGTAGAAAGATTGTTTATGTTTTTTTCAATTTAATTGCTTGTAAAACCGAATCAATATTAATCACAGTAGCTGGCAAATAGGTAAGTGAAATCAAGGAAGTCTACTGTAGAAACAGCAATATAGCATTAAATTCGTATAGCTGCAAGCTTGACAGCAGTCACCACATATCTGAAAATCCATTTTACTTCCTCTCTTATGCATATGGTTACAGCTTGCTTTTCAAATAAATCTGATCAACATTTTGTGGTATTTGAACATTTTCCCATCTGGTGGATTGTTCATAAAACTCATTTTCCCTGATTTACTGAGGCTAGGAACACACCAGCCTGAATGGTTTTAGATTTGTATTTGGAACTTCTGGGTTTTTGCAATCACTCATATGCCCTTTATAACAGATTAATTTAAGTTTTAAAGCTAATAAACCAGGTATCACAGTGCTTGGCTATTCTTTGTTGTTACAGTATTTTATTGTAAAGGGTTATGCTTAGTGAGTGTCTGTGTATTTTATATCAAAAAATGAAATAGCTTTAATTTTTTGAAGCATTTTTCTTCTCTGCTATAACCTTAACCCTCTAAAATGCATCTGACTATCCCAAAAAGTATTAATTAGTCCAAATGCAGCTCTTACTTGCATTGCACAGAATATTGCTTGCAACAAATTAATTTTTTTAATCATATTAAGGCATTAGTATTTCCTGTGCTGATTTTTACTTCAGCAGTCTTATTGTTTAATGACCCCCAAATACTGATACAGTGCAGCTAGTCAGGCAACATGGGAATATCTCAGTAAATATCTCAGCACCACAGCTGTTATGGATACCACTCTTTCTGATCACTAGAAAGTATAGTAATATGTAGTGTAGAAACCAGTGTTCCACTCAAACCCTGAATCTGACGACTGATGTATAGAAGACAGAGGAAAAAAAAAAAATGAAAAGGGAACTTATAATCTTGTAATGGGCATTTTTGCATATTACATGTTTCTGCTTCTAGTATTTTAATCAAAACCATTTTTGTTAGCCTGTGACCAGTCAGTCTGTGCAACCAGAATGTATCCCATTGTTGCTTTTGCCCTCAGTCAGTTTTCTTCAGGAATTTAGTATATTTCTGAATTTCTTCTCGTCTTGACATTATACAAGGCTGACAATATTGCCCATGTTGCTATCCTCCCACATGGCAGCCGGTGATTAGAGCAGATCCAAACAGATATTGAAGTCCCTCATTGGATGGCCTACACTAGGTGCCACCTTCACATTATTAAAACATCAATCATGGTAGAGCCCTTGTGGTGTGCAGGGAGCTGCTGAACTAAATGAAGCAAAATGAACCTCTCTGTCAAACCAGTAGAAAACACGCTAATATTACTTCAGGAGTTTCCCTTTGCTTCTCAGATATCACTTAGTTCTTCAATACAATTCAAAATGTTTTCCTTATTATATTACACAGTGTTTAAAACCATCCTCTTATAATAATGTAAGTAATCTTTTCTTTAAATAACCACCACCATCATCCATTTTCAGCCACTGTGCATCATATCTGTTTAAATGATTTTAACAGGAAGCATCTCCCTCATCATTTTAGCAAATGTCTCCTTGCTCTCTTCACATCTATGGATATTGCTGGTTCTCCTTATTTTCACGCAATATGCATTCTAGTTTGCTTATGCAGAAGGACCAAGCAGGTCCTGTATAGAGAGCAGAAGCTTCATATGACAATAAAGGTTTTTGAATGGAAGTCTCTTGCTCAAGGAAAATATGCTGTAATTGTTTAGTGGCCGATACCACCCCATATCTTGAATGAAAACAGTAATGGCAGCTATGTCTTCTGTTAATCTGAATGTTGCTGGGTTGTATAAAATGTGGTGTGAACATACAACAGATTGAGCTTCACAGAAAATGCAGCTGGGAGAGAGCCATAACAAGTATATCGCATACAAGCTGCTGTGTCAGACAGTCTGTTTCTCAGATCAAGCAACCTGGACATGTACTCCATAAGAATTATAAATATCTAGGGAATTAAAAAGATTAAAGTATTGATGTGTATGGATGATCTGAAGACTAAGCTGTGAGGAAGATTTTGAGGTAGCCTTATGTGTCCCTTGGACACGTACATGTAGGTAATACTTTAGACATCAATAGCCTTTGTATCTGTTCCAAAATTTGATTTTGAGGGGATTTGAGCTTCTAGGCAATGTTTCTTTGAAAATCCTACTCTGTGGTATTATTCATTTTATATCATGGCAGTTCTGTATCCTATTTAAGCACCATTTTATTTTTCCAAACTTAAAAAGGGTGGTGATTTTTAGGGAGTGTTTAGCTGAAGAACAGTTGAAGGACAGCTACATTTAGATCTTAAATCTTGCCTATGAGGCAAGATAAAGTTTAAAGAAGAGAAATAAATCCAAAAAAGGGCAATAAAAGGTAATTTAATTAGAGACCTGGCAACAAAAGTATGGTTTTTATAGCATTATCCATTGATAAGTACTCTTTCACCTTTCTCTGCATGGGAGTTTGCCAATTTTACATCCAAGAATTTCCGGCATCACTGAGAAAATAAAGTCACACGTGTAATATAGACCAAGGCTGAAGGCAGTTTAGCAGGATTAAGTATTAGCACATCAAAACCGCTTGGAGTATATTTCTTCCTTTTGTAAAGCAGATTAATGTAAGTAGTCATTAAAGAAACAGGTATATTAAAATAGAATCAAAGCCATACATCAAACCTCATTGAAAATCTATGGGAATATACCTTTCCAATAATATACGACTTGACCTTCAATTCCAAGTATCCATTAGACACTTCTAGCTGCTATTCATTCCAAATTAGTAAAGTATACAAAGTGATTTACTGCTGTGAACTGACATGGTCTAGATCATCACCAAAAACATATGCCTATCTTTCTAAGGACTTAATCCATTCTCCCTTGATCATGATTCTTTTCAGTTTATCTTTTCAAAGAAATCCACAATGCAGTACTTCCTTTCTAAACACTTGGGAGACATTGTACATAAAAACTGGACAGTGAAGACAGGTTCTAGTAGTGGAAGCTACCTGTTTCTTAGGATATTTTTTAGATTTTCGTATTGTATATGACCTGGGGAGTTTGTGCAGGTATTATGAACTATAAAAAGCACTCAAAGCAACTAGGAATAGGTAGATGGCTGGTAGGGAATTAATGCATTCCCTTTACCACTTTTTGCCTCACTGGGTTGTTCAGAAGGAAACAAGTGTTGATCTTTCACCATCTTCAAACCCCCAAGTAAATTACAATATCCAACTTAACTTAAAGACAGAATCTTATAATTGCCACCATTATCTTATTTGCTAAATACACAGCTTCCTAGAGAGACTAGCACACAGACAAACAATATTAGCAGTTTATTAGTAGTAGATGTAATTTCAAGGGCTTAACTTTGTTATGCAGAAAATGCTACCTTCCTCCCATTTTCCTGAAAACACCTCCAAAAAAAGATTATATCAGATAAGGTGATATAATTGACTAATCCACCCCTAGCTAAGATTCCTTTTCTGAAGATGCACTACAGATCTCTCCCTGGCTCTAAATTATTTTCTTTGGCTGTGAATGGGTGCCTAGGCAAGAAGACAAGAACATGATAGCATTATGTGATACTTCCTCCTAGCATGCTCTCATGCTTCTACCTTGTATAGAGACTTCCTAAGCCATCTTTGTTATTCTGCAGCTCTTACTGGCTTTCTTTTTTGTCAGCTCTTCCAGTTTCCCTTTGGATCAACAAAAACTTGTAGTGTCTACAATATCTTTTGACTATAAGTTTGCCATCACTACTGGTGAATGTCATCAGCAGGAAATGAGATAAAGGTATCTAATAACGGTGTAAGCAATGTCACCACCACACAGAGTACATCTGCACCAGAGTTAAATTTTTCTAGGTATCCCTTAGGCTTGCTTTTGTCTAGCTACTTGGTTTAGAAGGAGGTGAAACAATTCTGTTAAGAAATTCATCCATAGAGTTCTGAGTGTCCCAAATGAGACACAAAACATTGGATTTGAGACTGCTGTAACTTCACTATTGTTAATGTACAAACTAATTGGATTAAGTTCAGTCATGCCTCCTGATTCCTGCACAATAACAATATTTCCAAAAGGAAAACAAAGCCACAGCTGAATAGGAATGGGATCTGAGAAATAACACAGGATAGTAGCTGTCCAGAATTACGCAAAGAAGAAACTGTCCTTTGTTCATTCCAGCTTTCCAGATTACCAAAATATGATTAAAAATTCATCTTTTATTGCACATAAGTAAACAACCAAACAAAATCAGTCAATCCATAAGCAAAAATACTTCTTCTAGGAGACCAGCAATATTGTGAATGAATCCAAATAATTTTGTACCCAGGAACGAGAAGCTAACCTTGTTCTTCCTTTTTAATGACCTATTCATATGTAGAAACTACTGTGACTTACCCACAGAGAGTGGAGTTTAGTCTTAGGATATTTTTGTTTAGGATATTCAGCATTTAGTTATATTCTTCTTAAAGGATACACAATCATTGTCAATACATTCTATCACTGACATCTCTGACTTATGTTCTGTGTGATTGAGTGATTAAATCTTTTTCAAATTATGTATGTACAGTCTGCTTTTGAACTATCTTCCTGAAATTACATCTACATAGTTTTGAAACTATGTATTAAACTCTCACTGCAAATAGTTGTTATCACACATTTAACATAACATAAAAGAATGTATTTTACTAAACCATAAACTTTTGCTGTTTAATAATTTATACAGCAAAAGTATAAGGCGCTAATAAAAGACAGACAACTCATTTTCAAATAATCAAAGAAGACCTAATGTTCAGTACAAATAATTGTCTTCAACTTAATATCAGCATATTATATTGCTAAAATATTTAAAATATAAGAAGCAAAACAATTTACAATGTTCAGAATAAGAAAGCAGTAGATCAAGCTGAATTCCAGTTCTACATAATCCATTCAAAATAGATTTTCTAAAGATGACTCTGAACTACGAGTATTTCAATGACTACAGCAAAAAATATTATTTCTTTGTTTATATGATGAAGGTGTCAGTCTTGATCAATAAGGACTCAGGTAAATAGTTTCCAATAAAAAAAATCCTTCTGCATGATTATCTCTGTAGAACAAGAGCTTCATATCTCTGTAACACAAGAGCAAAAATGTGTATCTGTAGGAAGTGTAGGGTGAGAGTAGAAGACATCATTAACTACTTCTGAACAGCAGTGGAAGTGCTTCAAGGTTGTTTGCTGCCTGCAGACTTGTCAGTTTCTTCATGCAGTGTGTCACAAGGGAGGGATTTTTGAAGCAATACCAACACTCAAAAAAAAAATAAATAAAATCAATATGATGTATGAGTCTAATCTCTGCTTTGCACATGTTAATGCCCTGTTGTGGGAAAACCACTGAGGGAGGAAATTAAAGAAAACTGGGGTCTAACAGAAGTTTTAGTATTATAGAAACCTTCCTAGGGTAAAATAGTTGCCACTTTCATGACGGTTGGTATGCACGGAATCTACTCCACCACTGTTCCCTAGGCAACACAACCTGCTAGCCTACAGGAGCAATGAAGGGTGGTGCAGAGTGGAGACACGGCAGCCAGGCTCTGCTGTAGTCCCTGCAGGATTGGGAACTTGATGGTACCATTCAGTTGATAAGCTGCATAGCAGCTGTCAAATTGGAAATATAAGAGAAGATGTCCGTTGCTAAGCCAACAACTGTGGCAAAATCACATTCCGTAGGTGAGCCTTGTTCATTATAATCTCATTATAATAGTAACGTACACCTCCATTCCAAAGGTCCACCCCCAAGCTATGATCACTCCAAGTTAATATAAAACTCCAAGTTAATGCCTGTAGAAATTGGGCTTTGATAATTTCCTACTGATAAAGAATCAGTGCTTCCCAATTGATGCTTCAAACTGTGTAGCTTTTCTATCAAATTCTACTTTCATGTTCTTTAAAATACTGGTGTATTTTTCACCCATGTGGCAGACATGTAAGCCTTCCTCTGTCAGAGTGCACACTTGCTAGATTTGATTTTAATCTTTCACTTGACAAAAAGCGTATATAAGCCATGGTAATGTGAAATAGGCCACGTTATGTCACCAGAACTTAGACAATTACTAGACAATATTTAGCATAACTCTCCTTTTGTACTAACTCCTCATCTTTGTCTAGCTCATTTTCTTCATTTCTACATTTAGCAACATCAAATACATGAGAAAATAGGATTTTGACAGACCTAATACCATTGTAAGAAGCCAGTGTGTTGTCAGCAGAGCTCAAACAGGGTGGAAAGGGGAGAAGACATTTGCAAAGTATTTACACCTTAAGTAAACCTTGCTGTGACAGTGTGTGCCTCCCACAATGAAACACGTAATACAGTGCCAACAAAATCACAAATGCACACTGCAGATGGAGGTAAAGCCTGAAATGTAAGAGTATAAGGGCATTTCTGAATCCTTGACTGTAATTTTGTTATCCTGTGACATATTTCCATGTTTTCATGTACAGTCATACTCCTTTTAAGGAATGTGAAAAATTTGTATGTGGAATAAGATAGAAGAAAACAGAAAGCTGCTGGGGCACAAGAGAATGCATCCCAGTTGAGCTACGAACTTCTCAAGAGAGCTTGTACAGCAGCAAAGTCCTACATTCAAACCCATTTCCATTTTGTTAACTGGGGGGTTTGTAGTTGACAGCTGCTTTCAATATCAACAAAGAGAAACAGGAGTTCTCAGAGCACAGATCAATCTATCAGCTAGAGACAGAGATTACAACAGTTGTACTCTTAGTATGGCAAAGATCTATCTATGCCTTAAAACCCAGACACCACACTTAACACTGGTAGGCTTTCAGACATCTGGGTACCACATCATGCTCAAGAGTCTTCAGCAAAATGCAGAGGTTCTGTCTGAGTGTCACAGAGGAATTACTGGCTTCAGAGTGGGGATTCAAAGCATCCACAATGCTGAAAAAAAGAGGTCGGTAAAGCAGGGGACAGAAACAATTCAAACAAGGTTATGACCTGAAAGAAATTAATCCTATCCCTTCCTTAGCTCAAACATGCTTACAGGTGTCATGGTTTAAACCCAACCACAAAAGCTTGTTCACTCACTTCCCCCACTTCTTGCCCTCCCCCTGCTCCTGGAGGGATGGAGAGGAGAATCAAAAAGAATGCAACTCCCACAGGTTGAGATAAGAACAGTTTAGTAACTAAGGTATAACACAAATCACTACTGCTACCACCAATAATAATGATAAAGGAAATAACAAGAGGAAAGAATACAACACCTCAGCACCAGCCGACCAATAACTCGCCCCACTCCCCCCAGCCGAGTACCGACCGATACCTTGTCCAACCCTGCAGTCCCTTCCCTTCTGGGTAACTCTCTGTTACATCCTAGGCATGACGTGCTGTGGTATGGAATACCTCTTTGGTCAGTTTGGGTCAGGTGTCCTGTCTCTGCTTCCTCCCAGCCTCTCCTCCTCCCTGGCAGAGCATGAGGCTCAGAAGGTCCTTGGCCAGACCAAACATTTGAGCAGCAACTAAAGCCATCGGTGTTATCAGCACTGTTCCCAGGCCAAAAAAGCAAAACACAGCACTGGACTAGCTACTAAGAAGGAGAAAAATGACTGCTACTGCTGAACCCAGGAAACCAGGGCAGCAGAGCAGTGCCTTTTTCTACTAGTCCTAGAAATATCCTGAGTCCTCCTGGAAAATTAGACAACTAGGTCTTCCCTAGTGAGGAAGACCCTTTTTTTTTTCTCTATTTCTTGTTTTCTTTCAAAATATATCTGAAACAGAATGCAGTGAGAGTAGCTGCCTTCCTGTATTTGATAATTCAGTGATTACAATACACCAATACATGAGGGGCTAGAAGTCACAGTTTCTACGTCCTGGATTTGGGATTTAAAGCCCCATTTCCTGCTCTTCAGGCTCCTGAATCAACAGTATAAACCTTGCTGGTTAGGAGAAATGATGACAAGAAATAATTTAACTTTTTTTATTGAAGCTATTCCACATTTTGTGAAATAATTAGATGTTTACAGGGAAAGAGGGACACAAACCTAGAACAAAAAATAATATGACTCTTTAGCCGAATGGACATATAACACTCTCGGGACAGTGAAACTGTAGATCATAGCCTCTACTCTTACATAAAGAGTTATTGAAGCATATCGCATTTCAGGCAGCAAAATCACCAAGACAGCAGGACATTTCATTAGGGAGGAGAAAAAAAAAAAATTTAATCTGTCAAAGTGGAACATCTGGTCACTTTTACTTATATTTTCTGATGCTGGATTAAGGACATCACACATTTAATGTGGGTTCATTTAAACTGTAATCTAATTAGATGTTGAAAGTATTTTGGTGCTACTTAGCCAATATGCCAAAATAATGGTTTTGTTTTCAGTCAGAAGCTGCTGTGTTTACTGATACTGTGTTGTTTTACCAAACGTTCCTTCACCAAGATCCCATCATCCTACAGTAAGCAGCAGGGGGGTACTAATCTTCTGCGCTAGTAGTTCAATTTTCTCATTACAAAAATTGGCTTCATCTTCCTGGCTTAGGCAAACCCTGATCAGTGTCGCTCAGACCCTGGGGGCCACAGACTGGGAGCAGCAACAGCAGAAGAAGAGCCAACAGCAACAGCAGATATTTTAGCAACAGATGTCTGGTTTTGTATGCTCCTCGTGGAGATCAGCTTGAATGCTTTGGCTTAGCCAGCTTGAGGTGTTTGTCTCCACTATGTATTACAGAGCCAAGTAATAGTAGGATGCTCTTTACAGTAAAGCAAAAAGCACTGTCATAACAGCTCAGAAGATTCTTAGATTCTTCATATATTCTCAACATGCATTGAAAGAGTAATCAGAGTAATAAGAGAGTAACAAGATAGAAACATGGTTATAAAACAAAATAATCCTAAAACCGTGCTTTGAAGTCGTACTGAGTCTTGTACACAGTGCATTTCACTAGTTCTAAGTTTCATAGCATATCTGAAAGGAGAGCAAATTTCATTAGCCCCATTGTGACAATGAGAAAATTGAAACAAAAAAGTCCATCTTTCATGTAGTGCTAATAAGCAAGTAAATGACACAATAGAAAACAGCAGCCAAGTCTCTTAACGTGCAGCTTCATGCTCTAACCACTGGTCTATTCAAGGGAGAGAATAGGTCATTTATTCCTGCAGTATAGTTTCCACTTGTGTTCATATGCATCTGCTGTGTAGAGAAGGAAATTAAAACCATAGGAATTCCTATTAATTTCCTCTGTGTCTGTTTATGAAGGTATAGGTATTCATCCATCCCAGACTATAAGTACTTATGTATAATAGTGACACTCCAAGTCATCAGCCGATAGGTTAGGTAATTATTTGATTTCCCTTGGCATCTCCTAGGTCTGCAAAATAGGATTGTAATTATCATGAATAATGGGTATTTCTCCTCTGGAATAAAGCATGAAAAACAGGAGATACATTAAAATAGCAATATAAATCTAAATCTCCCTTATTCATAAAGGGAAGAATCACAATAACATTAATAGTTTTTCTATAGTAGCTGTTTGGTTTACCTATGCTTTGTTGCTCTATAGGCTCTTGTTCATTAAGAGCAGTGGAAATTCTTACTGTTTTCACATGGCATCAGCCCCACATTTATTAATTTCGAAAGGCTTAATCTTGAAGTTTTAACTTTTCCTCTAAGTTATGCGAAGTGAAATGCAAGTATTCATAATAACCAGTTTCAGCTCTTCAGAAAAAAAATGTTGCTTCTTTCACTGAACAAAATCCTTTGTTTTCCAAAGCTCTACAGACAACTACCTTTATGTTCAGCAAGAAGACAACATAACAGCTGAGTTCTACAAGTTGGAATAATGTATCTAATAAAATTTATTACAATTTCTAGAGAGGTAAAATGTAATTACCTGACTTGGAATTTGTCCAAAGTCTAATATTAACGCTCTTCTTTCATGAAGGCCCCAAGAGCAGCGTTTCAGAATTTCAGTTTTATGTCCCCGTTCAAGCATGTGACCCCAATAAATTATAATAATGAACTTAATGTTACTGATTCTTGGAGTTCATCTATGCAACAAAGGTTCTCTCAAATGCTAACCTGAAGACAACTTCATCCATCCTTGGGTTCTTTTTCCTGGGATTACTGTCTTGAAACAATGTCTTAAAAACAAGAAGTCACATGGAGGATTCAACATTGCATGTGTTAAATGATAGTCCTTTATGCTATAGTAAAGAACTTGTCATAATATCACTAATTTCATTATGAATTTAGAAGTGTTTTAGCCAGAGTTCTTGGCTGGAATGGCTCTTGGCACTTAAAAAAAAAATAATTAAAATTGCAAAAAAAATGTTGAAACTACAAGGAGCTATGGCAAAAAAAGTCCAGTAGTACATGTCAATGGAAAACAGGGAACTGACGTACTTGTAGGATCATTCTCCCTTATACTCTCTCTGGCAAGAAATATTTTATGTGACTGTTATGCAATGCCAGCAGACATGGGGGTTTAACAAATAGTGCAAGTTTAGCTTCCCACAACCACTAATTACATGCAAACAGAATCAATGAACAATATTTTGATGACAGCAACCACCATTCTTCCCCCCTTTTCCATGTCATCTGTGTTACATTTTCAACTGTAAAACTAAAAATGGAAGACAAATCTTAACCAAATTTTGATCTCCTGAAAGATTACTTACTAGCACTCCCCAGATCAAAATGGGTAGTGATACACACAACCTCTGAAGAAAGCAAAAGGAAAAGGACTTTTAATACATCTTCTCATTTGTGTTAATGTTAATTGTAAATTTTCAGAAATGTGGTGGATCTAGAGGCCAATGTAAGAGAGTTTCATGAGAAGCATATATTTAACCACTTGTTCAAATCAAATAAAAACCTGAAAATAATTTTATTTTCAAAACTATTTTTACATTCTCTTAATGAAAACAAAAACAAACCAAAAAACCCACAACAATTATAGGCATTCTGCTGTCCTGATAGTATTTTAGAACACAAATCAAAGCTCTTGAGGATAATAACTCCAGATATGAAGAAAGATGCACAGCACAATTTCTGATTGGCTGTCTTGAATTTTTCATTTTATTCTTTCTATTTTAAGGGATATAGCCAAGGAAAGACACAGTACTATATTGCCTCAGTGACCAATCCCAGATGATTAATTAAAGCTTTGAAATCACTCTGAAATCAGAGTATCGTTAATAAGCAGCTCATAAACACCTTTGCTGAAATATAGTCATATTAAAAGCTTCTCAAAGTACAATAAGTAACAATTATCATCATTTAAAAAGTCTGCCTGATGGTAATTCCTTAGCTACAAACATGGCCCAGTGCTGCTTCTCAATAGTTTTTAATTATAGGATTTCTTCACAAACCTGAATCTAGCACACAGCTCTCTGGATTCACTGAGGAACACTGATGTCAAATTATTTTATCTTCTATAGCACGAACGGGATTTTTTTATGCTGTCTTGAGTTCATCTGAGGGGCTCTTCAGATTCTAAGCCAGCCACATCTTATTAACATGTGTGAAGTCATACCACTGCAGAGGTGCTGAGCAGAAAATCTTTCCATGTAAGATTCTTAGAGATATGATCTCTCTGTACTGCCTGTCCACCATGGTGGAGTTCTCCATGGGTCATGGTGATACCATGTCTCACTTAAAGTATTGTTCTTTTCTGTAGCTTTGACAAATAAGATTAGCCCTGCACATATGTATCCAGAGTCATAAATGTGTGTGTCTTGGTAACTGTACTATCACCCATTTTGTATCCAAGCTACACCTTCCAAGTGGTCATATTCTAAGCAGACACCTTCTAAACACAACAGTATTTTTCTTATGCTGCACCAGAAAAAGCTTCTTGTGCACACTGGGAGACCCACTTTTGCCACTGTGTACAAGAAACAGAAAAGTAATTAGGTTGTCAGCATGCTCACAATACAGAATTACTTGAGGGGGGTGGACTGGTTGTGTGTGTGTGTGTGTGTGTGAAGTAATCCTTTCCCTATCCTGTGTTTTACTGTTTTCTACGTGCATTAAAAGCTATCTGAGGTAATAAACCAGTAAGAAGGAGGAAAGGGAAGTATTCAAATATGCAAATGGCACATGACATGACAGTGAATGTGTATGATCAGGAGTCAGAGATGCTATTGCATCTAACTAATCAACAACAGTGCCTGAGGAATACCTTATCTTCTCAGAGTACTTGTAGCCACAAGCCTGCAAAACTATATGTCACCACATATCCCCACTGGATTAAACAATGAGTTTATATCTCCTTCCTAAAATGACAATATTAATGGCACAAATATAAAAAAAAATGTTGGCTAATTTTCTGGAATTAGAAAACTTGCTCTCATGTGTGCCCGGAATGTTTAAAAAGCTGTTTGTCTCATACCCCCGCTCTTTGTTGTGATGCTGCTGTCCAGCAGTTATTGTGGTACAATTTACCAATCCAGATGACTTTAGCCAGGACTCAGCCTCTTCTGTGCGTCCAACATATTATCATAAAATCATGGAATCAACGAGGTTGAAAAAGACCTTTAAGATCATTAATCTTTACACCAGGACTGCCAAGTCCACTGCTAAACCATGTCACCATGGGCCTCATCTACACTTTTTTTGAATACTTCCAGGAGCGGTGATTCCAACTGGGAAGCCTGTTCCAATGCCTAACTATCTTTTCAGTGAAGAAATTTTTCCCAATAGCAAATCAAACCCCCCACACACCCCCCCACCCCAATGCTGCTTAAGGATTTTACCTCTTGTCTTATCACTTGTTACTTGAAAAAAGAGACCAGATACCTCTTTGCTTCATATTCCTTTCAGGTAGCTGTAGAGAGCAATAATATCCTTTTCTCCAGACTAAACAACCCAGTTCCCTCAGCCGTTCCCCATAAAACTTGTGCTCTAAACATGTTGTCACAGGAAAAGCAATGCACTGTGCAGGCAACCTAAAAGAGCAACACAAGGTTGGCTGGCAAAGAAGCCTTGCTCAGGGAAGGATAAACATTTGGAAATGCTGGAAGAGTTGGCAGATGGGAAGCAAGGGGGTAGGCAGGACATTTCTTACAGGTCCCCCAACTGCACTTCTGTCGTTCTGACATAGATGCAGTTAATGGCAAGCAAAACTTAGATTAGAGCCAAACTCTTCTGAGTAGGTTAGGGTAAGAATTAGCATGGTTTCAGCTCCAGCCAAATGATAATAATGTGTTTCAGAAATTAATATCCTAAGATTGCTGATGTCAACTGAATTAATTTCTGTAAGTCAACTGAGTTTAGAAATGAGAATAGGCAGGGAAAAAAAAATACTCAAAAACTTTTCTTACTATTCTCTAGTCCAAATAAGAATGAGGATATCATCTGACTATTTTGGCTTCTGTGTGATTATGTTTATTTAAAGAAACAGAACACAGCTTAATTATGTATGTACATACTTGGAATACATAATTACTACCCAAAAGGCAAACTCTGTTTGGGTCTGCTGAAATGCCAATGGGCTTTTATTAGTTCAGCCTATCATTCTGTTGTGAAATGGAAATGAAAAGTGGAAAATATGTTTTCCTTCTCTAGGGATCACTTCATCTCCTTTTTCTCTTTATTTTATCAGACTTCTTGTTGCTATGGGGGTCTTGAAGGCCTATTATTAAAACACCCAGCAGTCCTAAGGGAAGAAAAGCAAGCTGGTGCTGCAGATGGGAACAGTGTGAATGGAATAAACTATAAGTACTAAAGAATTCCAATAAATTGAGTGAAATCTATGCATTATTCTCTTTTCTTTCCAAAATGCAGTTGGAGTTTCTACCTTTTACCTTTCATTTTCTCTGATTATGAGGCAACTCAGTACCATCCAAATATAAAAACCAACAAAAGTAAAAAACAAGTTAGTTATTTTAGCTCTTATTGGTTCTCCTTTTGCACAAAATGAGTTAAATCCAAGCCGATCTATTCCGTACAGACATCCAACCTGCGCAGCACAAGAATTAATATAAAATACGCATTGTAGAAATGACATCTTTTTTCAGAAAAAAAGCAAAAGACATAAGAAGCACTTGTATCTTACTTTCCAGTTGTTGTGGCTTAAGCGCAGCAGTAAATCAAAACCACAGCTGCTCTCATTTCCCCTCTTCCTCCCTGCCCCCACCCCCACGCCCCCACCCTAACCCCCACCCCGGCTCCCTGTGGGATGTGGAGGAGAATGAAAAGAATATAACTCCCACAGATAGAGATAAGAACAGCCCAGTAACTAAGGTGTAACACAAACCCACTACTGCTACCACCAATAATAATAATGATAAGGGAAATAACAAGGGAAGAGAATACAACTGCTCACCACCTGCCGACCAATACCCAACCCAACTGAGCAGTGATCTAACCCTTCTGGGTAACTGCCCCCAGTTTTACATCCTGTGCATGATGTTCTGTGGTATGGAATACCTCTTTGGCTAGTTTGGGTGAGGTGTCCTGACTCTGCTTCCTCCCAGCTTCCCCTCCTCCCTGGCAGGGCATGAGGCTCAGAAAGTCCTTGGTCAGACTAAAGATTATTTAGCAACAACTAAAAACATTTGTGTTATCAGCAGTGTTCCCAGGCTGAAAGTCAAAATCACAGCCCTGCACCAGCTACTAAGAAGGAGAAAAATGACTGCTACTGCTGAATCCAGGACACCAGTTAAACACTAGTTTAATCTACAGGTTAAGCCTATTGAAAACTCACCTGAACGTAGCTTTCACAATAATTTCATCATCATATTTAAAAAAAAATAATCTGGAAAATAAACATCAGGTAAGACATAAAATCTTTTAAAAATTCAACAAAATGTAAGTCAACTCATAGCTCAGCTAGCTCAGTCAGTCTCTCATGCTCTGCCAGGGAGAAGGAGCACAAGAAGCCGGGAGGAAGCAGAGACTGGACACCTGACCCAAAATAGCCAAAAGGGTATTCCATACCACAGCACGTCATGGCCAGGCTATAAACTAGGAGAAATTACCCAGAAGTCCCAGATCATTGCTTGGGTTGGCCTGGGTATCAGTCAGCGGGTGGTGAGCAATTATATTCTCTTCCCTCATTATTTCCCTTATCATTACTATTATTGGTGGCATCAGTAGTGGTTTTGTATTATACAGCAGGAAAAAAATAACAACACATCAGACAGAACAAAAATACTTCCTCTATTTAAAAGACAGCATCTATTTGGACAGAGTGTCAGAGATAATGACCAAATGATTCCCGATCAACTGTAGACTTGTGACACACTTCTGAAGAGTAGGAAAGAAAGCCACAGCATAAATTAGATTTTCCTGGAAGAGAAGGAGCATATTTCCTCCTGGAAAGTCATATGAACATTTTTCAAGCATTTTCTTTAATTTCAAAAGGCATGCTGGTTTGAGAAATAATAGCTTTGTCTTGAAAATATTTAATTTCTCATTCACATCATTGCTCTTAACCTCAGCTTTGGTACTGTATTCATTTCAACCTGCTTCGTGACTTCATGTATCCAGAGTGTGGACCTGGTTTGGGTTTGGTTTTGGTTTTGTTTTGGGTTTTTTTTTAACTAATTTTATTCCTTCTATTTCCTTTGATGATCTTGGCAGCTAGTTTTAGTCTACCTTGATCTCCTGCTAAGAGGCTGTACCTGAAAAACACTGCCATCAGCTGAACTGTATCAGGTCCCTGTAATGGAGCTGAAAAAAATCTGTAGAAGTTTCTAGAAGAATTATAGGAATTCATGCACATTTATATACCTAAGCACAGGACTTTTAAGATACTACATTATGCATCAATAGAGGCAGCACTGCTCTTAAATCTGTTCCTATAAAAAACTTTTGGATGTCTGCACAGAGCAACAAATATGGCTACAATTTCTATATTACACTGTTCATACAAACATACTGGCAAAATGAGCAGCTGCTAAACTTGAAAACAGTGGCTATTAAGAAACAAAAGAGAGACAACCACAAAGGATGCTGGGGCTTACCAAAGTATTACTTATACAGTCCTACAGAAGACAAAATATGCTTTTTACGCTTGTTTTTCTACATGCCTACATTGATTCCATTTTTGATAACAATCAACTTAAAAGGCACAATAAGCACAGGTTTGCGGCTCCTCTACTAAAAATGCTTTCAATATGAGTGGCCATCAGGACTATATGAGTAACAGAGTTACGGTTTTGCAGCTGAACTAAAAGTTTGGAAGAGGAAATAAAAAAACATGTAAATTGTGTCTGGTCAGAGTAAATATCTTGTCAAGACTTCTTTGTGATTTTGATTTTTTGAGAGAAACACAGGGCTTGGTAAAGTGACGCCATGGTGGCTACACAATTACTTACTCCCAGCTCAAATAAAACTGAGGCTGAATATACTGCTATTGCATTAGGTACAACACTTCCCATCCTACCCACCATATGTCCACCATATGTAAAGTGTATATCACTTTATTCATCATCTCTTGATACGGAAATATACTACCAATTTTATCATTAAGTACTTATGCACACTTATACATGAGTTTGTTTCACTCTTCCCTGAGCCACAGAGGCCTAAATCTTTACATAATAATTTTTAGTTTTGATTTAATTGAAGTACATATATAGCTGCAAGATGTTGTAATCAATGTATTGCTCACCTCCTTTGCACAGGTAGTGTTCAGCTCTGAGGACTTCTGTGGAGGAAACCTCTTTCTTGACTGACTGACAAGCACTCAACATGAAATTGGTTCATGAGAGTCATAAATGCAGTTATCTTGCCCCAGAGTCACATACATTATGTTCACAGTATATACCTGTCATTATATGGCACTAAAGCATCGGAATGAACTGATTTCATTAACTTTCCTGGATCTGGATTGGAATGCATGAAATACTCTGAAGCTTTTATTATCAAAGAAACGTTCTTGAAAACTAATATTTGCATTATAGCTTCAGAGTACCAATGTGTGGTGCAAGACTTAGAAACTCCTTAATTTTATTGTTAATTTGCATCAGAACTAGATTAACACTTGTTCAAATCTAATTCTAGCCTAGCTGATGGGAAAACCTGAATGTGAAGTCAACATTTTGTGTTTAAAAGAAATGTTATTTAAGAAAGCAGGGTGTGCAGGGTAAGGGGAGGGGACAATAAGGGTGTTAAGGTGTTGTTAGCACCAACATACAATCATAGAACAGTTAGGGATGGAAAGGACCTCAAGATCACCTAGTTCCAACCCCCCTGCCATGGGCAGGGACACCTCACACTAAACCATGTCACCCAAGGCTCTGTCCAACCTGGACTTGAACACTGGCAGGCATGGAACATTCACAGCTTCCCTGGGCAACCCATTCCAGTGCCTCACCACCCTTACAGTAAAGAACTTCCCATATATCCAATCTAAACTTCCCCTGTTTACATTTGAACCAGGTAACCAACCCTTGTCCTATCACTACAGTCCCTGAAAAAAAATAAATAATAGAATAAAAAACCTGCGGTCTTGGAAGCTTGACTACCCTACATTCTCCTGCAACTGGACCTTGAGCTTGTTTGGAGGTTCTAGGAGGGGAGCGCAGCTACCATATACCTGTGACCAGTGAATGGTACCGCCTGTATTGGGGAATGTTATCCTCTTTGACTGAGCACGCAGCTTCGGGATGGACGCACGTGGAGTGGTGAGGGAGGAAGGGGATACCCGCTTAGCCAACAAAATCAGCCGAATCAGCCCTGGTGATCAATGGGGTGACAGATGTCTCAACATCTGTCAAGTGGGCAACGCATTCCAGTGACTCACCACCCTCACAGTCAAGAGCTTCTTCCTTGTATCCAGTCTAAACTTCCCCTGTTTAAGTTTTAACCCATTACCCCTTGTCCTATCACTACAGTCCCCAATGAAGAGACCTTCACCATCATCCTTATAGGCCCCCTTCAGATACTGGAAGGCTGCTATGAGGTCTCCATGCAGCTTTCTTCTTTTCTCCAGGCTGAACAGCCCCAACTTTCTCAGCCTGTCTTCGTACGGGAGGTGCTCCAGTCCCCTGATCATCCTCGTGGCCCTCCTCTGGACTTGTTCCAGCAGTTCCGTGTCCTTTTTATGTTGAGGACACCAGAACTGTACACAATACTCCAAGTGAGCTCTCACGAGAGCAGAGTAGAGAGTCAGAACCACCTCCTTCAACCTGCTGGTCATGCTCCTTTTGATGCATTTTTACATAACTTTCTCTGAAGGCTGAAGGAAATCCAACAATTTCTGCAAGTACGCTGAAAGTATTCTAAATACAGTTGTAGAAGAGTAGGAAGTATAGAAAATGTACTACACCTTTTATTATTTTATCATTATGAAGACTTTGATGGTAAAGAGGAATTAAAAAGGTCAATAGAAATTAGAGTATAGAATGATTCATTCAAATCTGCATTGATTTTAACATGAATCAGTGATTCCACTGAAGTTTTAACTCCTTCCGTAAGACATATCTTCTCCAAGACTTAAGTGGATGTTGGGTTGAGTATGGATTGCATGCTGTGCTAAAATAGTTGAGTCTTTCAGGATATCAATATAAACACAAGGAGAATAACACTCTTAGAACCCTTACTAGTGCAGGGATATTGTAGTGGGCAACCCTATCATGGGAATTCTTCAACATTCATGAACTTATGGGAAAAAAACATAGATGAATGAAGAGCAATTTTATATCTTTATAATAATCCATTACTATTTTTTATTAGAATTAATGAATGAAAACAAAAATTTTAAAAGTTAAATAATAAGCCTCATGACATCTCAGAATTCAAACAAACACAAAAAGAGTGGTACAAGTTTAGGGAGCCCCTTGATGATACAAGTTTATTTGTAGTGGTAATAACATATCACAGGTACTTCAGAACTGATGCTGGGAAAAAAAGTCTTTTAATATCCATCTGGCAGAAATGTATGTGATTTCAAAAGCTGTTGTCCTTGACTCTTCATGATTAACTAAAAACTTAAAAAGATTTTTTCCGAAGAAAAGAGAAATACGTGCTAGCAGCTTACACTAAGATGCACTTACAGCACATCTGTGAAGAGACAGATGGCTGAGTTCAAGGTTCTAGAAATTTAGCCTACATTTCAAATGAATAATACATTGTCCAGTATGCTAGTGATAATACTGATATGCCTTGTCTTATCTAAGAAACTATCCTGAAGACAGTTTCCTCAGAATTAAGTTTTCAGTCACATAACACATGTTGATAATTCCCAACACATACTTCTCAAATAATGTTAAACTTTTTTTTTAACTAACAGAGGTTAACATATTAACACAGGAAATCAGAAACAACGTATTCATTCAAAAGGAAAATCCACTATTTATTTTAGCTTCTTTCATTATGATTTCAAAGGAAAATCTGAAACTTTAAACTTTTAGAATTGTATCAATATGTGTAAACCAAAAATTGTGAAAAATTACAGTTCCATTCAATTTTATTTATGCTAGGAGACAGTAGAATTGAAAAGAAATTAAAACAAGAAAATAAAACTAAAGTATTTTTGATTAAAATGGAAAATGTAAGCAATACTGAAACAAGTTACACAATGTATTTTGAAGATTAAAAATCTAAGCTTAGTTATAATTAGTATTTTTCTGTGAAATATTTTAATATGGGGGAAAGTATTTTTATCATTAAAAAAAAAGCAAGCTGTGACACTTTTTTTTTGAGCTATTATCAGTTTTTACCACTATTCAAAAACATGCATTCCACCTTACAAATTATATGTGAGTAACTCTCAACTCCAAGAATTTACGGTCTATATTTATCATAAGAAGCAATGAGAGAAAAGAGCAAAGGAGTCATGCTAGATGTCTTTGTACTGTAATCAGAGACCTAAATTTTTTTATTTTTCACCTATGCTATAAAACAGTCTTTTTATATGTATATGTACTTCATTCTGGCACTTTTCCCCCAGATATAGGTAAATTCATGATAACTGTTCTTAGGAGACAATAATGGCTTTTTGCTGGGTAGATTTTGTGACATTACAAGAAATATGTGCACAGGAAGTTTAAAGAACTACCACAACCTGAAGATCCGAGGTTTTGAAGTAGAAAGTCAGAAAGGAAGGCAGAGGACCCATAAAGCGGTGGGTGAGAAAACAGATGAGAAATGTGTTCTAATGTGTTGCACAACTGGTGATCAAAGTGAACAAATGAAATTATAAAACTATCAAAGGTCTCTTTTATTTTTTGTTAAAAATGTTTAATCAAAACTATTTTAAACAGCTCTTATCCTACAGAGTGCATGAGCTTCATTTAATTTGAATTTAATATGACAGTTTTAGGTTTTTTTTCCAAAAGACAACACAAACCAGAAACTGTTCAGTGTGCCCTCATGCCAGTACAGAAGCTTTTCATTATTCTGCTTTTCTCCTGCCCAGCACAATAAAGCAATTTCATCTTTAGGATGTTTATTTCCATGGATAATGAGGAGAGTAAAGCCCCTTAATAGGTAGCTCAGCTACTACTTAAATTCTGCTACTATGCTTCAGAAATGCTGTTGTCTCTGCCTTATTTTCTGAATCTTGCAGGTAAGTACCTAATAAGAACTGTATGAAGATCCCTGTGGGGAAATAAATTTCTTTGCATTAAAACTTTTGAAATGAACACTTACTAATACTGTTTCAGACTGTTGGCCTTCTTTATCAATGCTCTAACTATCAATTTGAATGGAATTATGTCTTATGATTTGAATCATTACCAGTCTCAGCGCGGAAGATCAATGGACAGCACGCTGATTAATATAGTCAGAAACTGACCTTTATTCACTACAGAGCACTGCCTTTTATAGCTTCCAATCTTGGTCCTGTGCTTAAGCTTTACAATGATTGGTTTCTACACATAATGCAAAGACAGCTGATTGGTTTCTACACATAATGCAAAGGCAGCTGATTGATTCTTTCTTCAGCATCCAGGAGCAACACTAGCTGATTGATTCCTTCTTTAACATCCGGGAGTTGTTTCCATCCTGCAGAACTTCTTCATACATGGCCACAGCTTTGCCCTGAAGTGATCTGTGAACTAGGCTGTTAATCCTTACTACAAACTCTAACCAATGGCAAGAGTCCTGGCTTGCTCACATGCCCATTGTTTGTTAAAAAGCTCTCAACATCTCAGTAGTACTGTATTTATGAGTTAGTTGGACTGCATTATAACCACTACCTAATAAGAACAATTGCACTCATTAACACAGATCTGAGAAAGAAAAATCTATTATTTTCTCATTTTCAGTTTTTCTTTTGCTAGTTTTTGTTAAAAAACCTGCTTTGTTTTCTTTTAACTTTATTATACTTTTTAGATTTCAGTACCTTCCTGTGACAGCTGTTGGTTTCACATAACCATTAAAATCTGCATAGCTATTCTTTTTTCTTCCAATTTTGCTATAACTAAATTTCATTAACACTTTAGGAAATGTGAACATTTTCCTTCCATCTGCTAGGTGGCTTTTAAAACTCATTTACTTTGATTTAGCAAATCTGTAAACATCTGGCAAAAATATATTTTTATTAAGTTCCTCAGACTCATATTTACAAGACATGTGACTTTCGTAGTCTTTCTTAAGGTCTGTAATTGGTTTCTATTTCTCAATTGTATAATTTCTTTCTAAATGCTAATCAACCAGGTGGTCAGATGTTTAGTTATCATTCTGCACATTAACCAGTTTAATGCATCTCTATTTAAATGTCTAGAGCTGATGACTCAAATGATGTGTTTAAAAACTATAGGAATGGTTATTTAGTTTTTTAGCCATTACTTAATTTTTTGTTTTAATTCTGAAGTTGATTGTGACTATTAATTAGCCTAAAAAAAAACGAATGTGAAGAATAGATCCTCTGCACTGGGGGCCTATATACAAAAATGTTGATAATTTCCAGGCTCTGATCTGTCATCAGGGTAAAAGACTAGGGGACAGACACTGGCTCATGCCCTTCTCATTATTCTGCTTAGTTTTGAATGTGAAAACCTACATGTGTTACTCTTATTCACCCTTAAATTACTCCAATTCTACAACAGGAGGCATACTGCAGCCATTTTAAAACATTTGTTTCTACAGTGCCAAGCCTGGGATTCTGGTCTTTCAGAGCTGCAGAAGATATGCCCATGTGCATGAATCTATCGACACAGAAAAGTTATGCTTCTGAGACACATTCTTTGATCTGCTACAGCTGCTTAGGGCTGTACCCTGCCACCAGATTGCAACTATTAAAGTGGGGATACCCTAGTCAGGACAAAATGTGATGGTGTGAAAGTAGATTCCTAATACAAAAGTGCTTAAAAAAAATAACAAAACAAAAATATTTCTTATCACTTGCATATAGCTGTAGTAAAACAACATCACTGGGATGTTTTGTATCTAGCCGTACCTGATGGGGTTTTTCATCTCCATGAAGATATTTCAAGTTGGCATCTCAAGAACATGTGATGAGCAGCAGATGATCACAGAGCAGTGAAGGAATCTGAGATACCAAAGATACGTCTTGAGTGACCATTACTAAACAAATTTTGTCCATGCTTTATTTAGATCATTCACATTTATAAATAAGACCTCTATGTTTTCTTTTCATTTTTCCTATAAAAATACATTTCTGTCACCTTCTTAACAGCCTTACTGTGTTCAAAGTTTCAAGAGATAATTGGGTTCCAGGAAAAAAACCCCCACAAAACAACACTATAAGAATTATCATTTGAACAGGTTTACATAAATCAGAAATCTGTCATAATATTGTGGCAGTGGTGTGTGCATCATCTTCATGCTCAATCTGTTCCCATAGATTCTTTTATTATCTCCAGTAGATGCCATTGACATGAGCAGAGTCAAAGACTTCCAGCACATTTGGGAATCCAGACAGTACAGATAAATCTTCACTGACTTTCTGCTGATGAGGTTAGCTTCTTTGAAATGAAAGAAATAGCTCTGTTACAAAATAGCCTCTCAGAAATGTCACTAGACCCTTTGGCACAGAAGGTTGGCTAATTTGAGTGATGTTTCTGAATAAAAGATTGAAAGACTGAATAATATCAGCTTCATATGACATTTTGCAATATTTCTAAATAATATACTGATAAACAAGTGCAACTTTGGTCACTGGAAAAGTTCCGCATAGACACCAAAATCTCCCTTTGCCCCACTGAACTTGCATCCTCAGATTCTAATGGAGTTTTTGGATAATAAGTATAAATTCTGTTGAGACAGTGTTTGGGATTTATACAACTGAAACAGTGGTGTTCTACCATATCTGTGTTCAAATTACACATGATGTGCATAGCCCACCAGGATAAGGCGTTAGGTCATTGAACAATAAGATTCAGACAGTCAACATAAATTGCTAAACACTCCTGGACACATCTGCCAACTCATATCCATATCTTTTTGTGTAAGTAGTTCTGAAGCATAGTGGTTAAAATTTAATTCACACAAAGCTGCACAGTGTATATTTTTAACAGGCTGTTATGAATACTGTAGTTTTTATAGATATAATGACCCAAAAATGCATTTGTCATGAAAAGCTTCATGTATCAGCTTGGCTACATTTACCTGTATTATTTAGTTATTGACTAAATGTTGACTAATATTTGAAAATATTTTATGTGTATTTGACTGTTCTACTGTCAGTAAAGCATTCATCTTACCCTTGCTGGGTATAAAAGAAGCGGCAGTGACAAAGAATATAAAACTACTTGGCCAGTAGCAGTTTAAAAGTATAGTTTTAACTCTGCATGTTTTGACACAAGCAATCTATATAACATAGTATATCTTGGTTAATAACAAAGCATAGGAAAGAGATGACTATGTGATGGGATACATTTAAAAGTTGTACTTACACTTATCATTAATATATTCTCAGCTGTCAAGCTCAAATAATCAGAGGCAGTCACACACCTCACAGCTTCTCATTCAGGCTCCCCTCAAAAATCTTCTCTTACTCCCTTGAAAAAGCAGGAGTAGCAGTCAGAAGTGTGTGTGATCAGACACTGCTTGCCTTCACCTAGCGCAGACCAGCAATGATGCTCTTTTCCACCCCCTGTTCCAGCATAGGGAGGCATAGTGTTGGGGGAAAAGGTGTCTCACCAATCTGAGATGCACCTGAGTACATCTGTTAGAGCCTGAATATGTTCTCGAAATGCAATATACCTGGTGATAGCTCAGGTAAGTGAAACAAATGTGGGATTATGTGAGTAAGCAGTTCTTCAAGAATATCACACTCCTTCCCTTTAACAACAGAAAAGTCATTTATACTCATTGCAAGGATTCAAACCATGGTCTCAAGCATCTTAGCCTCTCTTAATATCTAGGGTGTTATCTCTAGGCAAGCAATACCAAACATACTATTCAGAACTAAGTCTGTTGCTTAGAAACAGGGTGTACATCAACATCTTTCACTCCTGTGTATGAGAAGCAGCCTGATAATTTCAGGTTAGAAATTTATTTTATATTGCTGTCTCAAATCTTAGCTAAAATCCTTTGCAATTTTAGAGGGATACCAACTCTTTGGTCTTCCTGCATGCTTTTATTAAGCTCCCTGATATTTTCCAAGTTGACTGGGCAAAGCAGAAGCAGAGAAAGCAATACTGAGTTTGTGATTGTTTTGGTATCAGTGTTATCTTGCACTAGATACTCCACCAAGTATCTCAGTTTTTGACAGGATTCTCTCAGACACAAATACAGAGCAGGAGAAGAAATCAGAAAGTAAAGAACAAGATTGATGTGGTGATGTGTCCTTATGCAGTGAATGCGTTTATGAATATGTCATTTTGGGAGGTTTGAATTTCTAAAATAGAACACAGATTTAGGTAGTAGATGTGGGGGTTTGCCATTTGTCTCATTGCCATTGGAAAAAGGTAGAAGATTATCAGGCCTGATGACTAAATTGTCAAAAAAAAAAAAAAAAAATACAAACCACACACTAAACAAAGAAATCAACCAACAAATAAATAAATAAATAAGTTGTTTTAAAGGCTGTATTATGATCTTTGTTACATTGTGAATGTTAATCTCACAGCACAGAATAGCTTTACAGAACAACAAGACCAAACTGGCAGGCTCTGAGGTTGCAAAGGATATAGCGATGTTCATATTCTCTCTGAATACCAGGAACTCCAGGAGCCAGAATGCAGAAGCTTTCTGTAAAGCTGTCCAAGAGAACAAATGTAATGTCTTGGAGCACAATTAAGCAAGTAGCTACTTCTGTTTGACATTCTTCACCAAAGAATATGTTATGTCCCATGAATTCAAAACATACAATTAAACAAAACATATTTCCCCTTTTTTTGTTCCCCAAATAATCCAAAGGCCATCACTTGGAATTGCTGGCTGTATTAGGTAGCACAGTCATCAAATACTCAGCTGGGAACCTAAATGTAAATATTTTCCACTGCACTCCAAAAGCCAACAAGCCTAAGAAAAAAAACCACACCACCTGTTCATAACTACTATATATGATTATGAATAATTTCCTGGCAGTTATTTAAAGAAGATAATATATTAAAACACCTTCTATTCCATATTTTTGTGCTTCTAACTGAAAATAAAGGACAAACAACAGTATTAAGTTGAGTATTTGCTCTGCTGTAGAAATACAATATGCATTGTTTGTGGAATATGCATTAAATGAGACTAAACTAAACACCTTCACCTTAAATTTGTTAAGTTAAAATCTAATGGGACAGGTGTTTACAAATCGATGTGTATCCCACTTTGTTTAAGACATATTGTAAGGGCTGCATATTATCAATTACTCAGCATCACCCTCAAATTAGTTTCCTTATTATTTCTGCTTAAGGTTTCACAATATTACATGAACTGTACATGTATATTAGTTTCACTCCTGATACGAAAAGATAGGGGGAATGTTTAAAATATAATTGATGTGTTTGTTCTGCACAGGAAAAAATGCATAAATAATGTAAGATGATTCCTACTTCTTCCACCTGCAGTCCGAGACACTGATGATGTAGTATAGAAATAGGAAAGATAAGGATATTGGTGAAAAGCACATTCATAAGGGTCTCCTTCACACTCCCTAAGGTCCTAATGGCAAGAGCTAGGGCTCAGGTAGGTGTCTAAGACTGTAAACCTCAGGATCAGAAAGGATGCATGATGCTTCTTGACAGAAAATTTATGAAACTGTGCCATTTCAAATTTAGATATTTTATCAATACCTTGTATTTTTAGTCCTCTGCTTCACATGAAGGGATCTTTATTTTAAGGGATTTCTTTACCTTGTTATCCGCAATGTGCTAAAGCTTTTATCTCCCAAATAGGCACCACCAATTAGCTTATATATTGTCATAATGTAATCCACTAAAAAGTGAAAGTAACCTTTTTAAACTGACATTTTTAAGACAGCATGAAAACTTTCAGAGTCACAGTTTCAAATGTACCTAACTAATATATCAGTATTAAAATGAACATTTAATTCAGAATACATAAATACTAATTTATACCATAGTCATGCTCCAAAAGGTCCCTTGATGCAGAAAATTGGAAGACCAGTCATTCAGAGGTAAGAAAAGGAAAGCACCCTGGGAAGCATATGCATTGTGAGTTTCTAGGTAAAGCTAAGCCAAACTATTAACACTGTGCTCACACACTTTCACAGATATAACAGATGTCTTCATTGAAAGAAGAGAATTCAATCCATACTGTGCATTTGTTGAAGCAAGTTTGTAAACGGAAATTGGAGGTTTAGAACAAAAAGGCACTCCTGGTAGGTTCAAGCTGAAAGAAGAACATTCTGATGTTTAAAATGACTGTATGTCACTGTTTCTTTGCTACCTTCTCCATACTGTACTTAATGGGTACATTAAAACAGGCAATATTTTAGACAAAACTGAATAAACTTAGCTTTTTTTCCTAAACTAGCAAATGCATATATTAGCAGCGGATGTAAATAAAAACACGGATTATTTTATCTCCTGAAAAGTTTTAGATTTTCTGAGGGTTTTTTTTTGTGAGAAAGGACAAATTTTCCATAAAAACCTCAACTACCTTGTTGTTTTATTTTTGCTTTTTCTCCTTTGCTCAGTGGTATAAAATAGACAGGAAATTTATAACTTGAGTGTCTTCTTTAAATTAACTATGGTATCCACTTCCTCTCAATGCTACAATGCAAAAGCTGTGTAATGTTAATTCCTATGATCAAGCAGAAGAATTTTGTGCTAGGCTTCTAAAATTATGCAGTCATTAAAATTATACTCCAGGTAAAATATATTTTTCCTCTCCCTTTAGTGTGAAACAGACAACTGAATATTTGTTATTGGGTCACGAATTCTTAGGACATCTTTGCAAGGCAGATTAACATTTTAATGCTTTTTCAACCACAGTATGCTCTTTACAGTAATACATAGGAAACCCTGTAAAGATTAAGATGCTATTATCTTAGGAACTGTGCAAACAAGCTTTAAGAGAAAAGTTCATAGTAAAAAAAGGTAAACAAAGAGGAGAAACACAGCAAGCTTCTCTGGGAGATCGGCAGAACAGGTTTCTGACAGAAATGTGGATGGAACTTCATCAGGAACTATAGAATCATAGAATAGTTAGGGTTGGGAAGGACCTTAAGATCATCTAGTTCCAACCCACCTGCCATGGGCAGGGACACCTCCCACTAAACCATGTCACCCAAGGCTCTGCCCGACCCAGCCTTGAACGCCACCAGGGATGGAGCATTCACAACCCATTCCAGTGCCTCATTACCCTTACAGTAGAGAACTTCTTCTTTATATCCAGTCTAACTGTAGCAATAGGAAAAGGTGCAGTGGGTTATAACTTAAACAGAGGAGACTGAGTTTAGATGTAAGGAAAAAGTTCTTTTCTTGAGAGTGGTGAGACTGGAACAGGCTGCCCAAGGAAGTGGTAAATGCTCCATTCCTGGTAGTGTTCAAGGCCAGGTTGAATGGAGCCTTGAGTAATCTGGTCTAGTGGGAGGTGTCCCTGACCATGTAAGTGGGGTTGAAACTAGACGATATTAAAGTCATTTACAATCCAAATTGTTCTATGATTCTAAAATTCAGTTAGTCTATGTATACTGCATTTGAAATATGTGGTGCTGTTGCATCTTAATAACATTTCCAGTAAAACACGTAAAATGACCGCAATCATCTTTTTGACCTACCACAGATTCAAAGTCAAGTGGATTTGCTTAAACTGTCTGCTTTTGATGGCATTTGCAGCACGATATAGTTGGTTATCACATTTCACTTGAGATTAATCACCTAAGTAGAAAGGTTGACATTTTAAGTTCAGTGGTGATGACAGTACAATGTATTTCACACTGTCTCATGACCAAATCAATGTACTGAAATCTCATCAGTCTTTATTACATAATATAATAAAAAAGAGACTTCATTTTCAGTAAGCTAGGTAGCATACAGTACTTTTTAAGTGAGAAAAAGTAATGCACACACTCAAAATCAAATGTCTGTAACATATTACTCATGGTGAAATTTGTTCACCATGTTCTTGTTACTTCAGTTGACAATGAATGTAATCCAAACATAATCTTCTTCTAGAAAAAAAAAAGAACAAAAGTGTCATTTATGTTGTTTCAGTGAATAGTTTGGCCATATCTACTTCCATCTAATAAGCAATAAAGTAGAATCGTTGTTTATATTTGAAAACTTTATTTAATTACATATTCAAACACAATCCAGATGTCTCTGTACAATACTTTGTGCATATGTTGAATAGCTTGTTTTTTCCTTTTGTCTGCTTATTAAATAATGAGAAATGCTGCTGTCCTTTACTTAAGTTTTTCATTTGGCAATGAGCACTGAGTATGTTAACCAGCATCTGATATACAGCTTACAAACTTCCATAGTATTTCTTGGAGATGATCCATTTTCCCTGTCTGTCATTATTGTAAAGAAATTTACTGCAGACTCTCTTTTTCTGTATTTTTATCTGCAGCAGATAATACATTCTGATCTACTTCTATTCTCCTGAAAAAATAGAATTGGCATCGTCAGTAAAATCAGTGACATTTAATGGATTGTTCTACAATTTCATTATTTTTCTATAGCATACTATTTAATTGCTGGCGTTAATCAAATACCCAATGCAATTATAATATGCATTTAAAATTACTCTGAAAAGAAAGATTAGCCTTTACATGAATAGTTTACATCAAATATTACACATACACACAAATGTGTTTTGCCAATAGCTTTGTTGCCTTCCGGTTTTGTAAGTTTTGTTCTACATCTACAAATGCAGTGTAAATTGTTACTACATAAGAGTGCACCACAGAATATGTGATGGAGGAAAAAATGCACACAGCTTCTGCTGTGTGTTGAAAAATGCACTTCCTTGAACTGATGTGAGTGGTCATATAATTTTACATCACTGAAAGTTCATATTAAATTTGCCTTAAACTGTAAGATACATTAATTTCTTTAAGAATTTAGAAACAATAAAATTTATCATATATGTGCTATCTTATGGAAAAATATGTTAATTTTTCTCTACTTAAGTGTTCAGAAAACACAGCACAGTAAGACCTCAAGTTAATGTAATTTCTCTGCAAAGAAGGTTGGTGCAAAATACACATTTTTGATCATGTTAAAAGAAACCCACACTATTAAAAAGTTGTTCCTTTCTTCAGGGAGGGCCTTAAGCAGAAGTTTAAACACGGCACACAAAATTCATATTGTAACTCCCATGAGAATTTGGTGAAAATGGTGAAAATAATAGGTTCTGAGAAACAAAAGTGAGAATTAAAAAAACAAAAACACCAAAACCCAAAAACTAAAGCTGTGCATGTTCTCTGCAATATTGCTTTTGGTCATTCATCTCTGAGGTTTCCATGTAGACTGTGTTGGCTTTACATAAGGGCTCACACTACAACTTATGCCAGTTGATGCTGATGATCGAATAACACTTGTACAGCACTGGGAAAAAACAGACATGGCTTACACAACATAAGAAACTCGGTATAGCATTAGATGTAGGAATTACAGTCTAAATCTGGTAAAGAACAGTAAAGGGGAAATTTAAAAAGTTCCATCATTCCAAAACATGTCATAAACTATCTGAAAAGCCAAGCAAATGAAAGATTTTGTTGTTTGCAAGATCCCTAGTCTTATTTTTTTAAGAATTTTAGTAGTCCATATAATGGTAATGGGATACAAAATAGCTTTGACCTGGTTGTCAAGGATGAACATTTCTTTACCATCTTCAATAAACAGAAATTGATTAGCCAAAGAATTGCTGCCATTCTGTTTCTCACTTAAATTCTGTTTTTAATAATTATATGTTTTCATCTTTTCCTTAGTATTTCTTAAAACTCAGATTATCCCTAAAAATTTTGGCATATTACAAGATATTAGCTTTAAATGTTCTCAAAGTCTTTCAGACTGGCATTTTATTTTGCACTGATATCTAAAAAAATATTCCTCAATCTCTGATGAATGTACAAACCATCATTGTACTTTTGTGTGGCTGTTTCTGGTACTTTTTTCCTTCATAAAAGCTTCCATTTGAGCTTGGCAGGTATATGATGCTGCACTTCTTAAGTAGATGCTGGGCATTTAATTGCTACATGCTGCAGCTCTTCTTTATAACTGCTCTATGACTACCCCTATTATCCTTTCCCCTTTCATGGAACAGATTATGCAAGGTTATAGTTGTAATGTTTAAATGGAAATAGATCACCAAGAAAGATAACTATTGAAATAGGCATACTCTAACTTAAGTAACTACAGTTAAGAACAAACTAGAAACATTTAGTTTGGTGAAGGCAGCCTCAAGCTCTCACAAACTCTATAATGGAAACAACTTCAAGAAAACAGTCCATGTATTCTTCCCTAATCTTTTGTAGTAAACTGTTTCAGTAATCGTGTACAGCAAGACATGACAAGTTTTTCCATTCTACTCCAAAAAGTGGTCTCAAACTTCCAAACTCACTTTCTCAGCCTTAAGAGCAACGTTAGCAATTCCCAGCTACCTGGAATGTGTGGCAGTCAGAAGTGCCAATCTGTTGATGTAAGCACACGAGGTCCTCATTAATACTTCACATTAATGTTGAATCTCAAAAAAAAAAAAAAAAAACCCAAACAAAAAACCAAAACAAAATCAGTTTCAAAACTTCTCTGCTAAGTTATTTATACCTGAAAGCAAAAGATGATTTGAAAATAAAAATCTCCATAGAAACTGTTGATAGACAAGACCTAAGAGAGGCCATAAAGAGATTCTCAAATAAATCTCTTCGTGAAGATACATATAAAATTCCCACTTGACAGAATTAAAGAAAAAAGGCCTTAAGCTGTAAATGTGTTCATTGTATTACTAGTAGTTTTACATCTAAAAATAAAGGAGGATTTTCCTAAAAGACTTCTAAAAGCAAAACAATAAAACATATTAATCTGGAGTGAAGGCTAACAAATACAAATCCATACTGCCATTCCTTTTCAGATGTTTCACACTGATATGGAAGGTTTCAGTATGATTTTGCCAAAAGTGTTTCTCAAACTATTGCCAGATTTTTGCACAAGGAGTTAGAAACAGATATGTAAAAACACCGCCTGTATTTTTCTAAAACAAGCTTTGTTTTTTCCCTGCATCCACTGCCAAAAGTCTACATATAGCTTTTACACTTGTCTCTTATATTGATAGAATCATAGACTCATAGAAGAGTTAAGGTTGGAAAGGACCTTAAGAACATCTGGTTCCAGCCCCCCTGCCATGGGCAGGGACACCTCACACTAAACCATGTCACAGCTACAGGTTGGGCAGAGAAGAGATTCAGAGCAGCCCTGTGGAGAAGGACTTCAGGGTGTTGGACAATGAAAAACTTAACATGAGCAAGCCTCAGTGTGCAGTCTCAAGCCAGAAAGCCAACCGCATCCTGGGCTGCATCAGGAGGACCATGACCAGCAGGTTGAAGGAGGTGATCCTGCCCCTCTACTTTGCTCTTGTGAGAGCTCACCTGGAGTATTGTGTGCAGTTCTGGTGTCCTCAACATAAAAAGGACATGGAACTGCTGGAACAAGTCCAGAGGAGGGCCATGAGGATAATCAGGGGACTGGAGCACCTCCTGTGTGAAGACAGGCTGAGAAAGTTGGGGCTGTTCAGCCTGGAGAGCAGAAGGCTGCGTGGAGACCTCATAGCAGCTTTCCAGTATCTGAAGGGGGCCTATAGAGATGCTGGAGAGGGACTCTTCTTTAGGGACTGTAGTGATGGGACAAGGGGTAACGGGTTAAAACTTAAACAGGGGAAGTTTAGATTGGATACAAGGAGGAAATTCTTGACTGTGAGGGTGGTGAGGCACTGGAATGGGTTGCCCAGGGAGGCTGTGAATGCTCCATCCCCGGCAATGGTCAAGGCCAGGTTGGACAGAGCCTTGGGTGACATGCTTTAGTGGGAGGTGTCCCTGCCCATGGCAGGCGTGTTGGAACAAGATGATCTTAAGGTCCTTTCCAACCCTAACTATTCTATGTCACAATATTTTCATATTGTGACATTTTTCATCTTTTCCTCCCAGTGTTCTTTTTAACCTTTGCCAGAAGTGGTAGATGTCAGGTACTATAATAAGGCAGCCTAAATATATTATTCTTTTTTTTTCTGGTTCCATTCATAAATTGATACTCTGCTCATTTCATACTAGTACGTGTAGCCTTCTAGTAATCCTTTCCTTTACAAGACTGTCCTGGGTTCAGCAGCAGCAGCCATTTTTCTACTTCTTAGTAGCTCGTGCAGTACTGTGGTTTTGACTTTCAGTCTGGGAACAGCACTGATAACACCGATGTTTTCAGTTGTTGCTCAGTAATGTTTAGTCTGACCAAGGGCTTTCTGAGTCTCATGCTCTGCCAGGGAGGAGGTGAAGCTGGGAGGAAACAGAGACAGGACACCTGACCCAAACTAGCCAAGTGGTATTCCATAACACAGCACATCATACCTAGGATACAAACTGGGGGACAGTTACCTGGAAGGGCTAGATCAGTGCTTGGGTTGGGCTAGGTATCGGTTGGCAGGTGGTGAGCAGGTGTATTGTCTTCCCTTGTTATTTCCCTTATCATTGTTACTAGTGCTGGCAGCAGTGGTGGTTTTGTGTTATACCTTTAGTTACTGGGCTGTTCTTATCTCAACCTGTGGCAGTAAAATTCTTTCAATTCTCCTCCCCACCCATTCAGGAGCGGGGTGAAGAAAAAGCGGGGGGGACTGAGTGAGCGGCTGCGTGGTTCTGAGTTACTGGTTGGGATTAAACCATGACAAAGACCCAGATGAACTATCTCGGATCTTTAACTTGTATACTAATGACACACAAATTGATAGATTTTAATGAACGTAACATGTAAGATTTTTAAAAGCAGGACTGAAGTATTTAATGATGCCTTTGCATACAGCTAAACAGGTAAGCTAAATTAGCTTAATTTGTTAATTGGAACAGCATAAGGAGTATTTTTCTTCTTTTAATAAAAATGTGTACTACACACAGAAGAGTCATGCGATATTCATGTAATAAAAGCTGCAGGAATTGGACCACTAAAAATACTCTAAAGTACTGTCATATTTTACTATTATAAATCATAATGCAAGTCCACCAAATTCAGTTGCACTATATATGTAAACAACAGTTAAAACAGGCTTTTTAATGTACAGGAGCTTCTCTGCACATAATTAAATAAAAACTTGACAAGTGATTTAACAAAATTTGTCTTTATGCACATAAACTGTACCTCCCCACACATAGCAAACCATGGCATACATTTGTAAATCCACAGAGATCACTTTATAAACTCCCGCTGTCATCCCAGTATCCTTATATTTCGTAAGTTTTTGAGACTGAAGTGGAAGCTAGTCTTAATGCACCATTTTTCTTAAGCTTTCCTAAACACAAAAATTAAGTTCTGTGATTTTCATGTATATTATGCTCAAGCTCTAATCTAGGGTTGAATTAGAATGATTTTTCTAGTGAGAGGTACACATGTAACAACTCTAATCTCTGTTTAATGACATAAACAGCTTATCTTTAGTTCTTCTGAAAATACTTGAGAAGATTATTCTCTACATAAATGCTCTTATTTCAACTGTTCTTTCCATAAACCTACAAGATACATTCACGTTACTGCTAATGAGTTTCAGTCACAGACCTCTTTGTATCAGACATTCTATGTACTGAGACCAAAATCAAGGTACATGTTCCAGACAATTTGCCATTTAAACATAAGGCAAGATACAATGTGAATATGATACTAATATTCAAGCTAGCTGAAACCAGTCTTAAATCATTTTGGCAGTCAAGTTGAATTTGTTGAAAACTTTACTGTTTGTAACTTGCAAACCTAAGCTTAGGTTAGCAGATGATGCTAAGTGTAGAGAAGAATAAATGTGTATGTATTTGTATTGGGGAAGTTCACTGACGCTTCTGCTGGTCGACATTTTAACGCTGTTTGCCTACCCAAAGGGCACATGTCTTTTGTAATTGCCACTTGAGATGAAGTTGTAATCACTGTAGTTCACTTTATGGCTCACTTCTGTTCTCAGTCAGATGAATATAAGACCTAAAGATAGCAAATAAGCAGTTATGATCTTCCTTTAGCAAAGTTAGTTGTAGATTTAACTTTTAACAATATCCATGCTTAGGTCCTGAATTTTGCCAAGCTAATTTTACATACACTGGTATATAGCCAGTCATGATCATGCTGATAAAGTGATTATGTCTTAACAAACTTAATATTTTTTTTTCCCAGAAGACAGGTGACCATTAAAATATAAAGAATAATCCCATGTTTATAATCACTCTTTAGCTACAGCTAAATGATTATTTTAGTCAGAGTATTTTATTCATATCCTTCTGTCATGGTTTAAACCAAGCCACACAGCTCGTTCACTCACTCCCCCCTCCCTTTTCTCCCTCTTTCTTTCCTTCTGCCCCCCACCCACCCCACCCCGCTCCCGGAGGGATGGGGAGGAGAATCGAGAGAATGTAACTCCCAGGGGTTGAGATAAGAACAGCCCAGTAACTAAGGTATAACACAAATCACTGCTGCTACCACCAATGATAATAACGATAACAGAAAATAACAAGGGAAGAGAATACAGTACCACTCGCTGAACGAATTCGACCCCTCCCCCAAAGAGACCCCCTGCCCTTCTGGTAACTCCCAGTTACCTCCCTGGGCATGACGTGCTGTGGTATGGAATACTTCTTTGGCTAGCTTGGGTCAGGTGTCCTGTCTCTGCTTCCTCACAGCCTCCCCTCATCTCTGGCAGAGCATGAGACTCACTAAGTCCTTAGCCAGAGTAAACATTACTTAGCAACAACTAAAAATATTTGTATTATCAGCTCTGTTCCCAGGCTGAAAGTCAAACCACAGCGCTGCACCAGCTACTAAGAAGGAGAAAAAAATCACTGCTACTGCCAAACCTAGGACACCTTCTTATTTTCTTTAATATTGCACACAGGTAATTTGAATTAAAGTTTAATGAAGTTCGCTCTGAAAATCCACCTTCATACAAACTTTCTATACAAAACTCTTCTTTATTTGAAGACAAACCAGGGAAAAAGAAAAAATATAATTTAATTTGCAATGCTAATACGAAAGACTTTCAAACTACAAAAGTAGAGGACAAATTCATAATATAGTTTTTGAAGTTAGAATGTTCAAAGAAATGATCGTTTGACAAAGTTGTTAGTAGGGACCTACCTTATAACTTTTAGACCATGCCTTGGGTTCAGCAGTAGCAGTCATTTTTCTACTTCTTAGTAGCTGGTGCAGCGCTGTGGTTTTGACTTTCAACCTGGGAACAGCACTGATAACACCGATGTTTTTAGTTGCTGCTCTGTAATGTTTAGTCTGACCAAGGGCTTTCTGAGTCTCATGCTCTGCCAGGGAGGAGGTGAAGCTGGGAGGAAACAGAGACAGAACACCTGACCCAAACTAGCCAAAGAGGTATTCCATACCACAGCACATCATGCCCAGTATATAAACTGGGGGACAGTTACCCGAAAGGGACAGATCAGTGCTTGGGTCGGACTGGGTGTTGGACGACTGGTGGTGAGCAGTTCTATTCTCTTCCCTTGTTATTTCCCTTATCTTTATTATTATTGGTGGCAGCTGTAGTGGTTTTGTGTTATACCTTAGTTACTGGACTGTTCTTATCTCAACTCGTGGGAGTTACATTCTTTTGATTCTCCTCCCCTTCACTATGGGAGCAGGGGGAGGAAGGTGGTGGGTGGATGTGTGGTTCTGAGTTACTGGCTGGGCTTAAACCACGACAGACCAGAAATAAAATAAAAATGCTGCCAAAACTTTTTACTACTGAATTTAAGATGTGTGTACTCTGCTGGGAGATCTACCAGGACAATTACTGGGAAAATTGAGATTTGCCTAGAAAATACTGTGGAAAAAGCCATAGTGTTGTAGGCCAACTCTGGACACAGAAAACTTCTCTTCCATCGATGCACTCCCTTCTCTTCAGGAAAGGCAGGTGTTTAAGTTGCCAGTGGCATTCAAACATTGAAAAGATAACTAAATCCTGCACACAGACTAGTTCTAGTGCCTGGGCTCCTGCTGCTGGATGAAAAGAAAATCGAGTGCAAACATCTCACTGTCTTCAGATGGCCCTAATACCCAAAAGAGGGATGATGGGATTAGATGAAGTATTGAGACTGGGATACGTTTGGGTTTTTTTTTTTCAGAAATTAGACCTATCAGGTCTATCTATATCTCTTTAGATCTGTTTGAAGGAATTCTGAAGATGAGTTGTTGTTCACCTCAAGAAATACATAATGAGAATCACATCTCTTATCATAGAAAACATCCCTTACAAGTAGAAAATTCTCAAATGCCACAAAAATTGAGTTTATTATTTGCCTGCATTTTCTGTTTATGTTGGAGAAAAAGAATTCAATGTCTCTTCTCCCTCCCTTTCCACCTGTCCCTTAAAGAATATCTGGTTTTCATCACACACCCAAATTGTCATATGCACATCTCAGAAAAAGAAATAGTCAAATCAAAATGCACACTGAGCCCTTAGCAACCTGAAGCAGTTGAGAACTGCTTTTCTAGACTAGTTGTAACTGCCTTTTAAACAAAAAGGCAATTTAAAACAAAAAGACTGTTTGAGGAGTCAAATAGACTGCTGAAATAACCCTCCAAATGCTGCTACCTCTACCTCTTCTCTTTTTCATAATAAGGGCTTTAAATTATATACTTCCAACACCTCCCTAATTTTATGCCTTTTTTATTTTTTTAATTTCCTAAAGCTAAAACCGGTTTTGATCATATCTATCTGGTTTACCTCATTTTAACTGTCTGATTGGAATTATCTTCCCTATGGCTTTACTCGGGCTATATATCACTTTGCCTCGGGGAATCTGCCATCTAGTATCTTCACCTTCTTTCTTCCTTCCTCATTTTTTTAAATTAGCTTATGAAACAGATTTAGGAATGATATTTTCTTATCATTTGAGAACTGAAGCTGGCTTTATCACACCTCTCACTGAGTTTGCACACAAATGACATCTTTGAAGGCAACAATGAATGTAAACACACTTCTTAAACACTCAAATCTCTTGCATACTAAAGCAAACAGAACATTGTGTGTTTGTTTTCTAAGTGAATGAAACATCTATAAAAATGACAGCAAATATATGGAGCAGATTTATGCAATTATGCCTTAAATGTCAGACAATATGTAATCTATAGTATTTAAGTAAGATTAGCAATAACATCAATACGTTTATAGTTGTGTTCCCCTAGGACTTTGTTCAGAACTAACAGAAGTCAAAAGAAAGAAATTAATTGACATCAATGAACTTTGAATTAGGTTCAGATTGTTTACTTGTTTCATCTGCTTTGTTACCCAAGTAGTTTTTCTTATTCAAAGCAGTAAGATTCTTCCTCCAGAGGCTCCAGTTCTGCATACTGTCAGCATAAAGACCAAGCAGTTAACAGCACTTCTGAAACTGTGATATTATACTAATTTCTCATGCAATTCAAAGTGGATTGCATGAACAGAAGGATTTGGGCTGTAGATAACCAGTTTGTTTACAAAGCCAAAAATTTTTTTCAAGTGACCAATGTGTTGCAAGATGGCTTTCCTGCCAAAGTTGTGTTTCACATGTAAGTACCCCAGATTATCGTAAGTAGCAAATTTAAGCTTTTGTAACACAAGTAGCTTGCCTTTTAGAAATGCTAAATACCCACCTTCTGAAAATCACAGTACTTGCAAAATGCCTTACAATTTGGTCATCAAAAAAAAAAAAAAAACAAACAAAAAAAACCCAACCCTAAACAAACCAACCAAACCACAAAGCAAGAAAATCCAATACTGAAAAGTTACTATATATTTCTTCAAGAGTAGAATGCATGTCACAAATATTATTTGCCATTTGCCATTTTCTTATTTCCAGAAATTATATGTAAAGATCCTCCAGCTGAATATGAAGAAGGATGTGTACATGTATTGCCATTGGAAATGGAAATAACCTGTATAGAGCCTTGGAGGCATAACTCATATTTTATGGAGCATATCATTGTATTTGGTTGTTTACGAGACACAGAATGGCATGACAAATGAGGTGTGACACAGCAAGTCAACTTTAAAATAAAACAAAACTCTTCTGTTTCTGGATCTGCTACTTTGAATTATGTCTAAACAAAACATATCCATAGGAACGGAATAATAAAATATTCAATGCATTTGAAATGTCAAGGGTTGTGGCAGTTCAGCTAGTTAAAGTGAGATGGAGGGAAGTTTGGCTTTCCAGCTGCAGAACAGATTTTAGCTACTTCCTCATGCTTAATTACAGTTTAGAATAGCCTTCAAGAGAATGGAAAGAATTACAACTGTTTATAAAAACAGATTTCAGGTCACTTGTGTTCACTGATTCCTCAATACTGAAAGCTAGGAATTATCCTTAAGCACACTCATTTTGTAGAATCAGTTTATGCATCAACATATGCTAACATTAGAGCTGAGAGAAACAGTTCTTAACTATTGCAGTGGTATATTGAAGCAAAAATATCAGAAAAAAACAGCTAGGTTGTGGGTGTGTTGATGATCTGATAAACATTGCCTATTATGTTTATTTAAATTCTTAGAAAAACCATTATATAAGTGAATACGACTCCCAAAACCTTTTTGCATTATTCTCTCTGATAATAGCATAAGATGCAAGGTATTCAACTGAAATCAGGACTACGCTACCATAAAACTAGTTCAGAACTACAATCATGCTTTAAGCAATCTTAAAGGTACTTTAGGATAGCTCCACTATATTCCATTTGATCTATGAATAGTAATCAGGTAAACCTTTCTTTCTTTTAAGGATTTCTTTCTCTCCTCACTTGTTTTCTTTAATTAATAAAAGCAAGTACAGAACATAAAAAATCTCAGTATCAAAGCACAATATTATCCTTCCAATTTAAAATGCCATATGTGAAAGCTGTTATTTATTAAAAACAGTTGAATCTCTTAGAAGCTTACTGTCTGCCACACTTCTCTGAAAGCTGGCTGGAAGACCTGACTAAACCATAACAACCTCTCACTTAATGGTAGTAGTGGCATCTTAGCTTAACTGAAAGAATATTCAGTGAGTCAGAGGTTTCTGCTAAGAAGCCATTGAGTCGAGACTCTGAACATACTGAGAAACTTGAGAACAGATCTCCCAGTTTCCCAGATAAGTTTTCTAGCCTTTGGGAAGATAGGAACAAGCACACCTATGTGCATGTCTGTTATGTGTGCACCAAAGTGGTTTTGCTTTTCTGTGTTCCTTTGCTTGCTTTTATTTTGAGAAGAAGGCCAAGCTAGCAAGAGATCTCAGGGGAAAGTCAGATACGTATCCAACTTTGGTTGTTTTTATCTCCTCACTAGAAATACAGACTTTGGCAACAATGACAATCTTATCACTCAACTTCCAGAATGTAAAATTTGTATAGAGAAGATAGAAATTCTTTTTCCACAGGAATGGACAGTGATAGGACAGGAGGCAGTAAGCATAAGTTGATTCAGGGTAATTTCCATTTGCATCTAATAAAAATATAATATTTCACCATGAGAACAGTTAAACATTGGGATAGGTAGCCCAGAGCAATGATTCAATGGCCCCTGCTGGAAATACTCAAGACTTGGCTAGACAGAACTCTGGATAACCTAATCTAAGGTCCTACTTTCAACAGCAGGTTATGCTAGATGATCTTCAAAGGTCCCCTCCAGCCTAAACCTCTCTGTGAGGGAGAGAGCAACATTTGCTATCATCCAGGTTAATCAAGTTCTTCATGGTGGTGTTTTTTTTTTGTTTTCATATTTCTATAGTGGCTGAACTACCATGGCTACAAGAAACTTCAAGAGTAATCGATACCACAAATCTGTTTTAATGCTGGATCAGTTGTACCTGTTATCATATTAATGATCTTAATCATCATGGGTTAATCTTAAAAACCGTACTTAACCAATGCCTTACAATCATTACTTCAAAGAAGCTGTTTAATTCCTTGTGCCTAGCTTAAAGCTTTCTCACTACTGTTTAAAACTATTATTTCTATGCCCCAACTATGGGTGCAATTATTTTTTTCTTTTCTTAATCAGTTTTGAACATATTATATCCTCCCTTTGTCCTTTTTCAAATTAAACAACCTCTTTGTTCTGCTTTTCCTGATGGGTGCTAGACCTAGATCTTTAAAATAGAAAAGCTCACCGTTCTCTCTAGGGAGAAAGTTATCACACAAGACTTGTTCTTAGTGCTTTCCCGCACCCCCAACCCCCTTCACTGAAATCACTGATAATTGATCACATAAGTACTACTGCCCTAATTTAATAATTGTTCAACACAATGATTGGATTTCTTTGTTAACTCACCCTTTCGTCTTTGATGTCAGAACCTTGCAAAAGGATGTTTTCCTGTAGCAGCCTTTGCTTGTTGGTTTTCTCTGCATATAGTGTGGGCAGTCAAAGCCAGTTTATGAAGGTTCTAGATTCTGAAACAAATATAAACTTTATAATGTAAGAGAAACAAAGGGAAACCTTAATCACATGAGTTTTCTTTCAAAATTGTGACCTTTTAAATAACCATCACATAAATGTATCTTCTTTTCCATTCTTATATTGTTTGGGATGGGAAGAAGGAGGGACGGGGACACAAAACAAACAAAAAAAAACCACCAACCAACAAACCAACCAAATGTTTACAATCATTCATATATGTAAACATTATCTAATGTAGTGTTAGGAAGCCCGGGATAAAACTGTTGCATTAATGCACTAAGGGTTACAAATGAGTTAATGTGCTGTAGAACTGAACCTGAAATCAGAGTTCAAGTGTAAGTCCTTGCAGGATATTCATATCTTTAAGGTCAATAACTATTGAAATTATTTCTAGGTATTTTAGCCTATCACTAGTCACTAACCTTGTCTAATTTTTTACTGTGCCATGCAGAAAGGTGCAGAAAGATTCACAAAGGTGCAGAAAGATTCAGAAATGTACAGAAAGTACGACCTAGTGTTGTGGATTAAGCTCAGCCATAAATCACGCAGTCGCCCTCTCACTCCCCACTTTTCCTCCTTGCCCTGCTCCTGGAGGGATGGGGAGAAGAATTGAAAGAATGTAACTCCCACTGGTTGAGATAAGAGCAGGCCAGTAACTAATGTATAACACAAAACCACTGCTGCTGTCACCAATAATAATAATAATAAGGGAAATAAAAAGGGGAGAAAATACAACTGCTCACCGACCTAAACCTAGCTTGACCTGTTGAGAGCTTTTTAACAAACAATGGGCATGTGAGCAAGCCAGGACTCTTGCCATTGGTTAGAGTTTGTAGTAAGGATTAACGGCCTAGTTCACAGATCACTTCAGGGAAAAGTTGTGGCCACGTATGCGGAAGTTCTGCAGGAGGGAAACAACTCCCGGATGCTGAAGAAGGGACCAATCAGCTACTGTTTCTCCCAGATGCTGAAGAAGGAACCAATCAGCTGCCTTTGCATTATGTGTAGAAACCAATCAGCTGTCTTTGCATTATGTGTAGAAACCAACCATTGTAAAGTTTAAGCACAGGACCAAGATTGGAAGCTATAAAAGGCAGTGCTCTGTAGTGAATAAAGGTCAGTTTCTGATTATATTACTCAGCGTGCTATCCATTGATCTTTCACACCGACTCAGCAGAGATCTAGCCCTTCCGGGTAACTGTCCCCGGTTCTACATCCTAGGCGTGATATGTTGTGCTATGGAACACTTCTTTGGAGTTTGGGTCAGGTGTCCTGTCTCTGCTTCCTCCCAGCTTCCCCTCCTCCCTGGCAGAGCATGAGGCTCACAAAGTCCTTGATCAGACTAAGCATTACTGAGCAGCAACTAAAAACATTGGTGTTATCAGCGCTGTTCCCAGGCTGAAAGTCAAAACCACAGCACTGTACAAGCTACTAAGAAGGACTAAAAATGACTGCTACTGCTGAACCCAGGACACCTAGATTGAACAGTGCAAAGAGAAGGAACACACAAGGGACACACTGAGGTTAGCATCCTAACTAGAAAATTAAACAGTTAAAAGGAAGAAAAATATTTTCGTTCCATAATACAGAAATTCCTCTAAGTACACATAGTAATGTCACTAGTCATTGTCACTTCCAAAGAGAAAAAAAATTATTGGTTTACAGGGTCCAAAAAAAGGCAATATTTCCTCTTACTCAAGAGCAACATAGGGACATACCTATTCATTTTACTGACAATCAGATAAAATCTGCACAAAGCAGATATTTAAATAAGATAAAAAGTTTCAGTTAAACTGACAAGAGACAAGGAAAGCAGATAAAAATGACTCTGCATATTCCTATGTGCCAGTGTAAAACAAAAAATAAACCAATACAACAATTTATTTTTTGTTTGATAATCTAACAAAAACTGCTTGTATTATATAAACAGTTCTTATTTATGGAAGATTATAAAATATTTTTAAAATGTGGCAAATGATCAAAGCTGTAGCTTGTCAATATTTCTCTTCTGCAGTGTCTTGTGCAGTAAAATAATACTACTTTAAAGACTGTTCCAACAGAGATTTCTGTAAAAAGCAAATGAGCATTAGATTATTTTCTTGAGTTTTGTTAAGCTAATCCTCAGTTTGACCATTAAACATAAGCCATAACCTCCTTTTAGACCCCATGCCCCTCTCTTCTTGTTTCTTAGACCAAGATTTTAATTTATTTTCTTCCCTTAAAATCAGCATACCCACACTGGGGAACAAAAGATTGCAAATGAGCATAAAGACGTACCAGTATATTCCACATTTTACTACATAAAAAAGCCCTTTAAAGCAACATTTCTCAATTAAAGGTATGGGTAAGTGATATCATATATTATTTGCAATAAGATGCAGGGATAATTCTTGAAGGTGTACCATATGTTCGTTTCTTGAAAACAGGTCTGCATTTGTAAGTTTTGGAGCAGTTTTGATGATAATCATGATTCAGTGCTTATAAAGCACTATTTTCTTAACTGTGAAAGCTTATGCTTAGCAGATGAAATCTGAGTTTTTAAGTTAAGAACCTTAGACAATCAGGTTTAATTTTAAATTCAAAGTATCAATTTTCAGTCACTATGAACAGATTCCTTCCAAGGATACCACACCACATCTAAGCTATTTGTGTAGAATTAGAATACCAGCTGTATGTTTAATGTCTTCCAGAGGGGAATCAGAAACTAGGGGACATGGAAAGGTCTCCACAGAGATTATTTTCTAAGTCACTCAATCCACTAAGAAATATAGTATTCAGAATTGAAGAGTCTTGATACACTTTTGAAATCATTCAAATATCATGACTCCATTCAACCATTCACATTACCCTTCCTAGGGTATAATCTGTATAGTGGAAAAAGTACAGTGTCACAGATGCAAAAGCAGAGCTAAAAAATATTGAGAGACAGAAACTGACATTTGGCTAGAAAACAAGCAGTACTGAAACTCAGTAACAACTGCCAGCAACGACTGTCAAGATTTGTAGGGAAAGATCCTTTCTGTAATTAGAAACAAATAGTCCCCACGTATTCTGTGCAAGTATCTCAGCAAAAGATGCTGACCAGAAGGAAGCTCCAAAATGCCATTAATCAGACAGTGATGTTAGAATCAAAGAATAGTTAGGGTTGGAAAGGACTTTGAGTTCATCTAGTTCCAACCACCCTGCCATGGGCAGAGACACCTCACACTAAACTGGGTCACCCAAGGCTCTGTCCTACCTGGCCTTGAACACCGCCAGGGATGGAGCATTCACAACTCCCCTGGGCAACCCACAGTCCATGTCACCAACAAAGATGTTGAACAAGACCAGTCCCAACACTGATCCCTGAGGGACACCACTTGTCACTTGTCTCCAGCTGAACATTGAGCTGTTGACCACAACTCTGTGCAGCCATCCAGCCAATTCTTTATCCACTGAGTGGTCCACCTATCAAATTGATATCTCTCCAATTTAGAGACAAGGATGTCGTGTGGGACAGTGTTGAGAGCTTTGCACAAGTCCAGGTAGATGACATCTACTGCTCTACCCCTATCCATCAGTTCCGTAGCCCCATCATAGAAGGCCACCAAATTGGATAAAAGGATACAATGTTACAAGGATTCACATTATTAATTAAAAAAAAAAAAAGAAATGCAGTTTGTTCAAATTGTTCTTCATGGTCAGGTGGCATAGGTCAGGGAAAAAGCAAACGGAAAATAAGGTAAACCAGAGCACAATCAAATGACTTATTTGTCTAGAAGCTGTCCCCAGTGAAAAATTCTGTTGCTGGACCCCAAGATATCATACAGCTGAAAAAACATGTATTTAACACTCATAACACATTTCACAATCTAATAAATGCTAATCAAATCAGCTTCTGATTCTCCCTTCCTCAGGCTGAACATACTCTGGTGACAGTAAACTTTCTTACTGACTTACTTTTTCTGCTCTTAGTGTATGCACTGAGGAAATGTAGCAAATCTCTGGATTCAGCCATACTTTGATCTTCCAGGAACTGTTGCTTGGAGGTGTATTAGCAAGTTGCATGGAAAATGCTTTTCCTTCCTCTCTCATGTGTCAAGAAATCCTTACAGGGCAAAGATACACACTCAGAAAGAAACAATTTCATTCCCTGATGAAGACAGTAAGAACGCTTCCAAAACAAAATCACATCTTTTAAGAAGTTTAGACATAAGTATAAGAAACTTGGAAGGAGTGATAATAACCATGGCAGCTTTCATGAAAAAGACAAAACACTAAACCATAAACTGCCGTAATTTTGTATCTTCTACTTATCTTCTGCTTTATGAATCACCATTTTTCATCAAAGATTAGAATACTTAGAAATCAATCACTATTAAAACTAAATCACTGCTCATAACAGCACTGGATAAAATAAGCAATAATTTTTTCTGGGTTTCATTTTTCTTTCTATCTATAAGTCTTTTAAGGAGTCTTTGGCTTTGTTTTTAAATCCAACATTTTACTTTTGAGTTGTATTTCTTAATTTTGAATCATCATCATATGAAGTTTATTAGTGGTACACTGGACCTATTTCTTCACAACTGAGATGAAGGAGTAAGAGATTTTGTCTCCATATTCCCAGAGTTGGCAAACCACTTCATCCACCATCGGTGGCACTTCGTCTCTTCAGCTCATTGCTACCAATAAGCTGGCATATGACAATGACACACTCTGTAAAAATCTCCACTGCCTGAGTCATGTGCATCAGACTTCATCTGGATCTCTGGGCAACTGCATGCTGTTCAGATCAAAGTAAACCATCTCTAGTGCAGCTAATTCCTTCAGATACTGGATACCTCTCTCCATTGCCATCCACTTGCCTGGTTGACATATAACTTCTTCCTAGAAGGGATGACTTCCTTTCACACTTGACAGGAGTTGCCTCTAAAGGCTGAGGAGTAGTGTCCTTCTTCCTGTCTCCTTGTCAATGCCCCCTTCCCTAGAAAGTGATCCCAGCTGCTTGGCTTCTCTACTTTCTAATTCCAAACTGCTAGCCCCATTATCTCAACATCAGAGCAGCCAGGTGTTGGTGTGCTCACCTGGGCAACGGCTGAAATCTTTTCGTATATCCTACAGTTCACTCAGGGAGAGGGATTGAGAGGTTACCTCTTGTTCTGCCTCTTCCTCCTGTTCTTGTGATGGTCCTGCTTCATTCTCCTTCACTGAACAAGCTGACTTCCATGTCCATTTCCTCTTTTGTATAGGGGCAACTGATAGCAACACAGGTTGGCTCTCTGGCTCAGCTGCAATGCCTGTTGTTTTGTTGTCAGATCTAGAGACCTTAATTTCCCTTGAGGTTACTGAACAGTGTTGAACAGGGCTCAGTACACATAGGCCAGACCCCAGCACATTACAGTGATTTGTGTAAAACACTGGAGGTGCTCACTGTCCTTGGCACTTTCCATACTATCTCCCACACCTTGGCATTCATAACTATCTAGTCTTGAGCCAAATTGACATGTTTTTTTCCAAATATTTTACTAGTTTTTCTGAGTTCTGTACTTTTTGCTGTCTCAGTCCTTTGGCTAGTTCAGTTCAGCTGTCCTTGCCATACTCCCTCCCAGCTCCTTGTGCCCCTTACTGGCAGATCAGGAAAACTGAGAAGTCCTTGATCAGGGTAAGCATTACTTAGCACCAATTAAAACGCTTGTATGTTATCAGCATTTTTCTCAGACCAAAGCCAAAGCACAGCACTATACCAGCTACTAGGAAGATCATTATCTCTATCCCAGATGAAACCAGGACACACATATGTCATTAGTATATTATATGTAGTTATTATATATGCAGTATTAATATCACATGTATATTACTCTAATATGTACAATATTACTCATCCAACTCTTTTAATCAGAGCAAATTATGGCTACACTTGTTTGCTTTGTGTTGTATTTTGCTGTAAAACTGAATTATAGCAATTAAGTTTATCTTATGTAGTGCAGGTTTACTACCAGTCCCAGCTAACTGATCACTTGGGAGTTGAATGGGCTATATAAAAAACCCATGTCATTAAACAAATCAAGCCAAAAAAGAATGAATATTGTCTTTGTCCACATATGCAGCTTCACTTGAGGTTGCTGGAAGTTATCTGGAAATAACTAAAGGTAACCTTCAACCCAAGCACCCCTCATTTCCCTTCGTCCTGTTCCAGGCATGTTAGAATTTATGAAAGTCATTCTACTGTTTCACTGAGATCAGGTCTATAAATACCAGAAAGTTACTTTTCTTCATGGTAGCTGATGAACTCACAGCTACATGAAAATTCCTGGCTTTCTGAAAAACTGGTAACCTATCATGTGCAAAGCAAATTATTTGAATGATCAATTAATCAGCATTGCATAGTGGTACAGTGGACATTAAATGTAACACTTGAAAGAGGCTGCAAAGAATGAAGGTAAAGAAATAATACCATGACTTGTACACTGTAAGGCTCCCAGAACAAAATTGTTTCCGTAGGCAAAATTAATCACTGCATATTTTGTTGAAAATTACTGGTCTTTTTATTACCAATGTAAATTTATTCCCAGTTTTTATCAAGATGTGAATTGTTTCGTATTATGAAACCCAACTCTGCTTTCCAGAGTTTCTTCTAAAGTCTCATGTCACTCATGCTGCATTAAATAATTTTTCCTTCTCTGCCTGGATTACTATTATCTTTGTACAGTAAACTGTACATGACATATCATTGCTAATAAATGGAACCAAAGAAATCTGTAATGTTCAACACAACAGAAGGATGTGACATATATTACACCATCAGAATATTCATTTACCTGAAAATCCTAATATCAGGTGATGAACCTTATAACCTGTGACAAAGCTCATCTTCATTAGCTTTTAAGAACAAGTAGATTGCAAATCTATATTCCCAAGGACCTGCTCAGTAGTATTCGCTCATTACATACAGCAGATGGACTGGTGTTTGGCAGTCATTCTTGGTGTCTGGCAATCATTTCTGGTGTCAAACAAAATATTGTAGTATAGGAGTGTCAGGCCAGTAGGTTCTCAGCTATTCAGGTTCTTTTTCTTTCTGCTTCTGTCTACTGGCATCAATTTTTTCTTTACTTCATGCTACCCCTAACTAAAAATCACCTCCATCACATTTTCTTTTACCTTTTCCAGTGTTATTATGCTCAGAACATGTGAATTAGATGAGAAAACACAATATCAAAAAGCAATAGCTACGTGATTTTTTCAGTAACTATTAAAATAGAGCTTTCAATGTTTTAAACTTCATCATCAATATAACTGTTAGTTACCTATTTTTGAAGTTTCATTTTCTTAAAAGAACAGTGCTAAAGCAATATTTTGTCCAACTCTTCCTCACACAAAAATGGTAATACTGAGAGTAGAAAATGTTATTATCTTTATACTAATGAAAGCTTTTTCCCCTACTGTGTTTTTGCTTACCAGGATAAATCGTTGATATATTTTGATCAATGTCTTTATAAATACAAAATACATGCAATTATTGACCCTAGACATCTATACATGAGAAGCAATGCAAATCACCTGTAATTTAGCAATCTTTAAAAAGATCTGGAGAAAACACATTTAATAAGTGAGGTGGTTAAATTTCTAGAGAACTGGGTATCTGAATGGTTTCTAGCCTTCATTTAAAATGGATGAAGCTAGACACAATGTTGAAACTTTAACAATCTCAATTAACATAATGAGAAACAAGATTGTCTCATGTTATATTCATGTCATTCTGTATAATGAAAAAAACTCATACATCAAGAAGGGATCTGCAAGACTGGCACTACTCTTATATTAAGCTTCTTGAGTAGGCTGCAGAAATAATTACACACAGACACAAAAATAGCGCCTCTTTTTTAGTAACTTATTTTTCTAAATGTTTGTGTGTAAATGCAGCACATACTGAAAAGACCAAAAAGCAAAAAATACATTCTGGAATTGTTAATAAGGTATGTTTTTTAAAATATGAGGATATTTCTGGATATTCTTCTAAAATAAATATCACAATAATAGTTTCCATCAATCATCTGCCCTTCTATATATTAACTATTTGGCACCAAACCTTGCAAATATGATTTAAGAAATTTGACCTGAGTGTTCCAGATTCTCCATATAATCTAATTTTTTTTACCAATACAATGAATAAGGCTCAGTGAAAGATGTAGCAAGTATGTTAGACACTCCTGAAATCAGAACAAGAAAAAGATGCATATTTTTCTGGCGCAGGTTAACTTCCTTCCTGAAGCCTCTCTCTGTTCACAGAGCAGCACTCATTCAGTATATGCTGGCTTTAATAAAAATGAAGTATAGCCTTATTAACAAAAGGAAGAGAACAATTTTTCCTTTAATAAAGAAGGTCACACATAAGATATTTCAACAACTGTTTTCGTAATAACAGTCTTTATAGGCCTTGCAAAACTAAACCATTTTGTGGATTTATTGTTCTGAACGGCCTGTTGCTCGTGAAACTTAAAGACAATTTCCACTGGTAATAAATTTTACTGTAAAAGTACATTAGATGTCATTCACGTTTCAAGGTAAGAACCAACATCCAAGTTCCAGCACTGTCTTATGCAAAGTTTCTTGCTCATCCTTAGAATCATAGAATACTTAGGGTTGGAAAGGACCTCAAGATCATCTAGTTCCAACCCCCTGCCACTGGCAGGGACACCACACTGTAAACAATGTCACTCAAGGCTCTGTCCAGCCCAGCCTTGAACACCACCAGGGGTAGAGCATTCACAACTTCCTTGGGCAAACCATTCCAGTGACTCACCACCCTCACAGTAAAGAACTTCTTCCTTATATCCAGTCTAAACTTCCCCTGTTTAAGTTTTAACCCCTTACCCCTTGTCCCATCACTACAGTCCCTGATGAAGAGTCCCTCCACAGCATCTTTATAGGCCTCCTTCAGATACTGGAAGGCTGCTATGAGGTCTCCGTGCAGCTTTCTCTTCTCCAGGCTGAACAGCCCCAACTTTCTCAGCCTGTCTTCACACGGGAGGTGCTCCAGCCCCCTGATCATCCTCGTGGTCCTCCTCTGGACTTGTTCCAGCAGTTCCATGTCCTTTTTATGTTGAGGACACCAGAACTGTACACAATACTCCAAGTGAGCTCTCACGAGAGCAGAGTAGAGCAGCAGAATCACCTCCTTCAACCTGCTGGTCACACTCCTCTTGATGCAGCCCAGGATATGGTTGGCTTTCTGGCCTGCAAGCACACACTGATGCAAGCTCATGTTAAGTTTCTCATCAACTAACACCCCCAAGTCCTTCTCCACAGGACTGCTCTGAATCTCTTCTTTGCCCAATCTGTAGCTCTGCCTGGGATTGCTCCGACCCAGGTGTAGGACCTTGCACTTGTCATGGTTAAACTTCACAAGGGTGTCATCAGCCCACCCCACAAGTGTGTCAAGGTCCCTCTGGGTGGCATCCCTTTCCTCCTATGCAGTTTGAGACAAGAGTCTGACAAGCAGAAGTGCATTATTGTCACCTGTTATGGCAACTTTTATGAGCTTTTATTCTTAAACCAACTACAAAAAACCTTGCCTCCACAGTTAATTCAAAAGCATTTTCAGCACCTGATGAAGGTGACATTCTATGTGGAAGTAACATTGGTGGGATTCAGTTGCCTGAACATTTGTAGTCAAGTGCTTTTTAGATACTCTAAATTAAACATATCCACACTAGACAGAAAACAACTATATTTTCAAGACCAAACATTTTTTTTTAAATAAAAAAGGAAATAGATTTTTATGAAATCCAGTTATATGAATACAGATGTCTAGCACCACTTCAGGATAATCCACCCATCCTTGAGTTCCTTCTGGCCTTCAGAATGGTGTAGCTATTGGTTGTATCTCTCCGCTCATTCAGATGTCTCAGATTTTTGTCACCAGAAGACAGTACCTCAGCAACACAATTTTTTTTAAATCTTCATGAAAATGTATTTTTTTGAAAAATCTTTGAAAAAGAGAAAAAGGAGCCTTGAAATATTTGAAATATTAAATAATTGAATATTAGAGTTTGACTGAAATGTACTTCATGAATAAAAAGTTTGAAGAGTATTAAAAGGGCATAGATTTCATGTCTTCATTCCTTGCACTGGTTCTTTGCAGTTTTGATTACATGGTAGCACCAGAAATAAGAAGGGAAAAAGTAAAACTTTAATATTTGCAATTTCAGTCAACCAAAACTGAAAAATTTTAGTCTTGCTATTTTATAGCACTCTCTCTGAGCCAACTGTTTTCTGAGGAAGTCATAATATAGCTTTTTCCAAGCTGCATACCTGAAATAGCATTTAATATTTTTCATTTATCTGTTAGAATTTCAGTGCTTCCTTCTTGTTATCTGTTTTTCTTGCTCATTAGCTTAAGCAATATCCCTTTCAGCATCTATCTACTTCCTTTAATGATGACTAGCTGTAGGATTTAGCACACTTCATTCACGTCACTCCCCATACTTCCATCTGTATATTTTTCACATCTTTCCCACTGTTTTCATGCAAGTAGAGTAGCTGCTGTGAGAATCCTGAATAAGTAAGCATAATAAGAATGTAAAAAGGTCCCTTTATAGCACTGAGCGTGATGCAATAGAAGATTACAACATGTAAAGGCAAAGTAAATCCTGGAGAAAAGCTCATGATATGAATTTGAAAAATATATATTTAAAATTGACAGAGATTACAACAGCTTTATCTTTAGTTCAGCTTTATTAACTTCCTGAAGCTACATCAGAGACTCAGCTATTGTAACACAAAGAACCCACTTTGATTGCTTTTTAAATATTTGGGAGTTTTTAAAGGTGTCATTATTTTTTATCCTATTGTGACTGTCAGCCCTGAAATATGAATCCTTATGGAAATCTACCAGTGATCTATCTATATAACCCTACTTCAGCATGAATCATGCCTAAACTGACAACTCACATTGCTGTCTAGAATTTAGTAGTTTCTTTTTCACTTTTCCTGCTATGTTTAAGTAGGCAAAAAAGTTAAGCAATTTATCTTTTTGTAACTTAATTAAAAAAACTCTTGCCTTTTTCTGATTCCTACAATTTGTGAAAGAAAATACTGATAACAAGATTACTAAAATTCAATACAGGTACAACTGAAAATGAGCAATGTAAATGAAGCATAAATACAAAAGTTTATTTTCTCTATTCTGGTCTTTTTTTTTTTTTTAGGCTGACAATGAAAAGAAAACTTCCAGGCAGCAGACACACAGGATTCTTCCAAAGCTTTCCAATAGCAAGCAAAAATTAACTATCACACCACTTCAGAAACAGAACATTGATCATATAACACAAAGGTTTGAGAAGTGACTGCAAGACCAATTTCCGTAGTATGGACAATCTTCTATAAGCCTAAATGGTATTGTTTCAAGGACACTTGAACATTGTACAAGAACTAGTAAGTACAATAAAAGAAATGTCTATACCTCTCTCCTTTTTCCACTTCCAGGAATGTGTCCTGATTACATATCTACACAGCCTTCTAAACATGTTAAGGTAAAAAATTGTAGGACATATATTGCACATACACAGTGATCTCTCACAAGTTGTAGTTTTGTTTTGTTTTTTTTTTCCTCTTCTCTTTGCAGAGAAGAATCTCCATAAATATTCCTAGAATGAAATTACATTACAAAAATCTTTAGCTCATTTAAATTCACAACCATATCCTAACACTTCAAGCCTGCAGATGTTTGGTTTTGAAATGAAGCCATTTGCCCATACAGTGTGATCATTTTACATAGTTGTTATAGTTTAGTCATTGTTTGAGTTGATGTCTGACACAAATTAGTCTTCCCCCTCTCCCCCCCAACATTTAAATTCTCTTTTTTCACTATTTATATGATAATACTGTCATGACAAGATCACTCCCTGCTCATGCAATCCCATCCTTTCCTTTCATAGTGCTTTGAGAAGCATTAACATCACTTGCATTTTCCTCTTTTTATGTGAAGATTGAATATCCAGCTGTTACCTTAATTAAGTCTGCCACAGGCAAGGAGCTGGCTTTACGTACCTGCAGAGAGAACTTTCATGGTGTTTTAATGACTAGCTATAGATCGAACAAAGTGACTCGAGAGCTAATGCAAGCAAAAGCTTAGCTCAGATGAGTGCCAGAGCTGTCAATTTCCAATTAGGAGACTTGTTTGTTTCTCATGACAGCAAACCACCACAAATTACATGCTTTAGCACTGTTGGTTAATCTTTTGCCACCTGACAGATGGAAGCAAATCAGTTGAGTTATGTTAATCACTTCCAGGAAGTGAGAATTATTTAAATTTTGGCATAGTTTTGCATCTGTGAGGACAGCATTAGGAGATATCACAACAGCAACCTATTATTTATAGATAAGGTGTCATCTGAAGCGTGTGTGTGGGTACAATGAATGGCAGGGAACATGGGGAAAATGAAAGGCATTATTCAACCCTTTCTCAAAAGCTCTTCCACTCGAGGATAAAGCTTCTGATTGTTCACATCTTGCATATTTTATGGTTTTACAAAGCCGAATGCAATTTTTAGCAGAAGCAAGTTTTTATCATGTGTACATATAGAAGAAATGCATATAGGTATCCTGAAGAGATGTTTAACAATTTAGATCTAACAACAGTGTCAGTGACTAATAATTAAATACACCTCTACTAAAAATAAGAAAATAAATTTGTCACTACCAGAAAACCTGGGATAAATTCTGTGTGAAAAATGAATAATAACTTTCTTAGTTTAAAAAATTATTAAATAATATTTGAAAGCCTGTGAAACATCTATTAAGACCTTTGACATCTATCTCTGAAAAGCCAAGCTGATGGCATGAACCTTGGGCTAGTGCCTGGCAACATATTCCAATTTAAGAGCAAACTGCATTTCAAAGCATGAGAAGATCAACTCCTAGTTTGTTTTTTTGCAATTTTCCCTTTTTAATACAACAGTATAGTAATTTGGAGAACCTCTTGGCTCCCATGGTACCTCATTGATTTCCTAGTGACTGCCCTTTCCATAGGGTTAATACTGATGTAATTGCAGTAAGGTATTTGGTGGATTTCAAACATTTTTTCTTGAAAATCATATGTGATATGTAATTTGAAAAAAACCCCAAAACAAACAGGACCATTATTTAAATTCTTTTGCACTTTAACTCAAAACACAAAATTCCACAGTTCATGGCAGTGATACTGATGACATCAGGATTTTAAAATTTGGTAATAAAAATGCTTTATGAGATAAAAGAATCTTTTCTGGGAAATGCCAACAAGGCTTTTTTTTTTTTTTTTTTTTTTTTTTTAAATAAGACTAGAAAAATCATTCCAGAGTTATAGAACACACTTTAATATTTAGATTGCAGGCAAGTAAGCAGGTGCCATTTTACCACTGATCATTAATATGACGTCCTAGTGCTCATGAAGAATGATACAGTCCTAAACTGTACAGTCCCATTGTATCCTCACCAAATTCCTACTTACATGTACATTTACTCACTTGATTTCCCCTATGCTCTTACAAACAAAGCTTTACTTCATGGAGATTGCAGGATCGAGGCACACAGGGGCTGGAATAAGATTACATGGACATTAAAAAATTCAAAACCCCTCCTGAACTTTTCTAATTTATTTTAATACACTTATCATTCCTATTTGACTCCCATTGGAGAAGGTTCTTTTCTATGCTGTGTGCCTCAATGTTCTTCCATGGGCTTCAGAAATCCTTTTGCAAATAGCTGGTATTATCAAGACTGCTAATTAAAAGGATAACATTATTAAATTCTGAATTGCATATGAAATTATACTAAGAATTCTTAGACTCCCCCCATCCCATCCCATATATTTTTCTGACAATGTTTACAATCATCTTCAAAAAGGGTACATTTTACTCTGGTTCTCAAGTCTAACTTTCTTGTTTTCCTTCTTCTGCATAATGATTATGTACTGTGCTGATTGATCCACTTTCAGAACCACAGCAGTTAATTTTCATTCATGCTCACAACAGCCACCACACATTCTACTTGAATGAGTTAAGGGGATTCTGTAGCACTGTTTAACTAAATGAACAGACCACATAAAATCATGATGCTAAATATCACCTCCCAGGTAATTAACTGTGTATTGGCTGCTCCCCATCAACCTTATTTTCCATTTTGTTGTTTTCATTGCATGCAGAAAGCTATGTCTTTGAAACATGATACATTTGGTTTACAGTATTGTTTACACACAGAAACTCACACCCATGTAAAAAGCTGTTCATTGGCTTTCTGCCTACTCAGCTGCTTTTGTTTTTTTCCTAGTATATAATATACATAAACAGTAAAAAATAATCTCACATTCTGTGAAATCAGAGTTAAAAATGAATAAGAGAGTTACAAAATAAACTTAATTAGTACCTTTCTGGCCTTCAATATGTCCAAAAGCTTACTGATAGATGCAAGTGTATACAGCTCATTATATTCCAATCAACACACATATTATGCTATATATAAAATTAGTATTCAAATATGCTAGAGTTAGTCCCCTGAGGTTAAAAACAAAATTCTTCATGCTGTAAAGAGTTCTTAAAAATTTTCTTCTATATGATTAAAAAGACTTCACTGCTTAGAAGGTGCTATCTTGCATTGTTTTCCTTCTCATGTATCAAAAGTCCTGTCTGCTCTATTTTCTAAGCAAGTTGTATTGAATTATTGCAGATACCTATATCATATTTACCTCCTTAAATTCCAGCTCCAGTAATATATAGAGCTTAGCAGGAAAGGTAACACAAAGATCGACCAGTACAGAGGACCAGTACAGAGCTTTCAGGTGGTGTCATCATATGGCAGCCTGCTGCATTATATTCATCTTAGAAAGCTGCTATTTTAAAAGTATGTAAGTATAAGAAAAGAAACAGCTAAACTATAAAATGACTGAAGTGGGAAAAAAAAAAAGGCAACAGAAACATCATCTTACTAACATGAATAATGGCATTATAAAGCATAATTCAGTGGGTTTAATTGTGTTTATTAAAGTAAAACCGCCCCGTGTATTCTACTGTTTCCACTTTATTATATGGCTACTTGAATGTCCAATTTTTATGAGTATAAATTTTGAGTTTTAACTCATTTCTTTCAGTATACTTATGAAAAACAACAGCCTTAAGCAATTAGAGTGTTTATGTCATAGCAAGCTATAAAGGAGGCAAATAAATCCTTAAAAAAAAATGGAAAACCAGAAAAAGTAATAATGGAAACTAGGATATAAATTCAACTTAATTTTCTCAAAGAAATATTTCTTTACTTAAATAAAAATTAATTAAGCCACCTGGAAAGTAAAATTCACCTATAAATAGCTCTTGTAGAACATGGGCAAAAAGTTCCAAAATTGACAAGCCTAGAAATCAAACATATACTAAACTTCAGAAAGGACTAAAACCCAGAAAATACTTTAAAAATTATTACTGTTGGATACAAATATAGTATTTTCACTTATAAAATAGAAGTATAGACTAACTAAATGTAGTAGATGCAAATATACACACCTTAATAAAACATATGTATTTACAAATATGTAAGATATACAAATGAGACTTGGAAAGCAAAGTAAAGAAAAACAAAATTTGGCTCTTCCACCATCTACATTGTGTGTGAATTTCTATCCTTAGAAATGAAACCTTGAAACAAAGCAATAAACAATAATTCAAGAAACCAGCACATGGGATATGGGACATGGGACACAGACTAAGGAAGAGCATTATCAAGCATTTAATAATGCTTGACAAGTATTTGTTAAAATGGTAACTGTTGGAGGACAAGCTAAGAAATATCTGGGGTTGTTGGTGACAGTATAAACCGAAGACTATAGTCTGATCCCAACAGCATTTGATGAGTGGAAATTAACATAATTCAAGTAACCTCTTATTGAAATGAATGACTTGTCAGCATATGCAGAATTTAGGCTAGCAATGCAGTGAAGAAGCTGAATATAGTGATTGAGCTTTTAAGTCAGCTGTTTTTCAGCTTAGCTGTTTCTCATTTCATAAAAAATCAGTTTAAACTCTGTTAGAAAGGTCTTTTCCAACCTAGTTTATTGTACAATTCTATAATTGTGATTTTCACCTCCATATGGAGAAAAGTACATCAAGTGGAGTACTGTAGAGATCACTACTGGAACTTACTGTTATAATACAATAGTTTTCATTAACTGCATACTGGAAGATATGAAGTAATTCCTTTCATTTTTTTAATTATTTTATTTTTATTTTCATAACCAGTTTTTTTAAAAAAACTAGCAAACAAGAGAATTCCAAACCTAACTTACACACATATTTTGGTATTTTGGGATAGAAGCTTGCCTTCAGTGCAATTGCTTTATTATTAAATAAAGAGCAACAGTATACTAAGAGAAAACACAGCCTAGATGAATATTGCTTGACAGCAATGTATGAAAACAAGAGGAGAAAGCACCTATGGTGTGAGAAACTAAAGAATTTGCTGTATTATTATGACCGAATAAACATTCTGTTGACAAATAGCTAGAAATATTACAAAGTAGAGAAACATTACTTTTTTCTGCATAAGCAAAATCAGATATAGCTGCATTAAAAAAAAAAAAGTTAATCACAAATAAAAGAACACAAAAAATAGTGGAGACTGATTTCCTTTTATACTAGAGTATAGCCAAATGTAATAGGACATGACGATCTTTCCTAAATACATTCAACAATGTGCAATTGTTTCAAGAAAATCATAGAAAAACAAGGCAAGAAAGCTCATTTAATCTCCTTTAATTCACAAGGCCTATACCAATGCCATTTTAAAGGAATATTTCTATAGCTCTTCCAAGGATAATCTAAGACTTCTAAGGACTGGAGCTCTATAATTTCCTTCAGATATCTATTTTAACACTCTGTTCTTTAATAACAGAATTCTTTCCACGTGTCTTATCCAAGGATTCCTTACGAAAATTTAGACTTGACAGATCTTGTCCTATTTGTCATGGTCACAATAGAAATGATTCCATTTTTATGGATGAAAACAGTGCAATATTTTTACTTATTTACTTAGGTAATGGGAAGCAAAAAGGAAGGAAGAGAGATGGAAGCACAATCAACTCTTTAGAATATAGCAATTTATTAAAATCTTTCCTTATAAGACATTTCATTAGATATCTAATTATGATGTTGGTTCTGCCCAAGACTCTTCAGTGTTATATACCTTGCCTGAGATTGCTATGGCTGTAAATAGCAGCCCATACCTATGTTTGCATTAATAAAATAAATACTTCCACAGGACATTTTCAGGCTGTGAAATGGATTCTTATACAGCTAAATTGCTAGAATGGCTGTCATTTTTTGGCCCACACAAATTAGCATTTTCCAAGACAATTCTCAAGGACACAAAAGGAACAATTCCCACTAGGTGTTCTAGATCTAATCGTCCTTTTCTGAACTGGTATAACGGTATGGTATGAGGCAGTTGTTTTTCATGACACTCCCTAACATCTTTAATTTACTAGCAGTCACAGCCTGACTAGTGCTGAGTCAAGTGAAAGCATTTCTTTCATAGACATAAGTTTTGTCTTTTGCATATAAAGCAAACATTGGCATGATGTTATTAGGTCATATTCACCATGCCATCCTTTATAGCTCTTGCATCTTTTTCTCTAAAGTGTTCTTACTTATTGTCCTGGTTTTGAGCAGCAGCAGTCATTTTTTCTCCTTCTTAGGAGCTAGTACAGTGCTGTGTTTTGATCTTTTGGCCTTGGAGCAGTGGTGATAACGCCGATGTTTTCAGTTGCTGCTTGAATGTTTGGTGTGGCCAAGGACTTTCTGAGCCTCATGCTCTGCCAGGGAGGAGGGGAGGCTGGGAGGGAGCAGAGACAGGACACCTGACCCAAACTGACCAAAGAGGTATTCCATACCACAGCACGTCATGCCCAGGATGTAACGGGGAGTTACCCGGAAGGGTTGGGACTGCAGGGTTGGAGAAGGTATGGGTCGGTGCTCGGCTGGGGGGAGTGGGGCGAGTTATTGGTCGGCTGGTGTTAAGGTGTTGTATTCTTTCCTCTTGTTATTTCTTTTATCATTATTATTATTGGTGGTAGCAGTAGTGATCTATGTTATACCTTAGTTACTAAACTGTTCTTATCTCAACCCGTGGGAGTTGCATTCTTTTTGATTCTCCTCTCCGTCCCTCCAGGAGCAGGGGGAGGGCAAGAAGGGGGGGAGTGAGTGGACGAGGTTTGTGGTTGGGTTCAAACCACGACAGTTCTTTTTTGGCGCCCAACGTGGGGCACGAAGGGTTGAGATAACGACGGAGATGATCAGATTAATAGTCTTCACAGTGCTGATTTATTGGCTCTCAAAGTTGTTTCTCTTGCTCTCAGCGCTTCAGAATGTAGTACATTACATAGAGCCGGTATTCCCTGTGTTCGTGTTTATCAAGTGTGGGGCTTGGGCTAAGGTTTTTGTTTCACTGTACTTTATGGCAATGGCTTGTAATACGGTTGGGTTCCAGCAGCAGGGAGAGATGGACGTGGCCGTGGACTTGTACCGGGCCGTCCCGCTGCTCTTCACCGTCCTGGCCCTTGTCCTCGCCTCTGTCTTCGTGAGGCTGCGGGGAGCCGAGGGGGAGCGGCCCCGGGAGCCGGCGGCGGCCGAAGCGGCCCGGGAGAGCGGCCCCGGGGACCAGGCGGCGGCGGGAGCGGGGCCCGAGGCCGGGAGGAAGGCGGCTGCTGAGCAGCGGGAGGAGGCGGCGAAGGAGCCGAGCCCCGCGGAGGAGCCGAGCCCCGCGGCCGAGCCCAGCCCCGCGGAGGAGCCGAGCCTCGTGGCGGCCGAGAGCGTCCCCCGGCAGCCGCCCGCAGAGCCGCAGGAGGATGCAGGAGTGCACACAGCATTTCCCAGCACGGCAGAGGAGGAAGAGCTGCACCCAGGGAAAGAGAAGCTGGTGGTGGGAGAGCCGGCAGGCACAGCAGCTGCACCAGCCCCAGGGACAAGTACAGCAGCATCGTTGGAGAGTTCTGAAGGGTTTGAATGGCCTGTGGGTACCCTTGGGACCTGCCTGCTGATTGTGATGGGGATCAGCATGGTGGCACACACACAGAGGGTGTTCTACCCACGGCCATTTTGTCTGATCTCAGAAGTCAAGCAGACTCAGGTTTGCTTCTTGTTTGGGGTTAGACCACAATATGGGAGGACCAGGAGATCTTCCCCAAGGCTGGACAGCCATGAGTGGCAGTGTGTGTGGGACAGTATGAGCGAGTACCTGGTCCACTGGGCCCCTCCAGTGCTTTGGAAGCATTGGAGATGGAAGGCAGCTGTATGGAGTCCCCAGCAACAAGCTGCAGAAACTGCTGAAGGGGACAGTGAATTATTTTGAACCTGGTGGGCCCATGGCATTTCAGGCCATCAGGGCAGAGATGCGACACAGAGATGGACTCATGATCGAGGGGTGGACTTAGCAATGGACACTATTGCCCAGGTTATTCACGAGTGTGAACACTGCACACAGCCTCTCCTGCTCTGAGAGACTGTTACAAGAGATGGCGCCTGACATCATGGACCAGATGGACTCAGCAGCTTTATAGGTCCATGCACTAAGAAATGATGTTTTTCTCTGTGTATATGTAGATGTATATATATATGTAAGAGTGATGGCATATTGAAGATGTGGGATCTGAGCATGACGTGAATGGTATGGAATAAGGGGTGGATAATGTCCTGGTTTTGAGCAGCAGCAGTCATTTTTTCTCCTTCTTAGGAGCTAGTACAGTGCTGTGTTTTGATCTTTTGGCCTTGGAGCAGTGGTGATAACGCCGATGTTTTCAGTTGCTGCTTGAATGTTTGGTGTGGCCAAGGACTTTCTGAGCCTCATGCTCTGCCAGGGAGGAGGGGAGGCTGGGAGGGAGCAGAGACAGGACACCTGACCCAAACTGACCAAAGAGGTATTCCATACCACAGCACGTCATGCCCAGGATGTAACGGGGAGTTACCCGGAAGGGTTGGGACTGCAGGGTTGGAGAAGGTATGGGTCGGTGCTCGGCTGGGGGGAGTGGGGCGAGTTATTGGTCGGCTGGTGTTAAGGTGTTGTATTCTTTCCTCTTGTTATTTCTTTTATCATTATTATTATTGGTGGTAGCAGTAGTGATCTATGTTATACCTTAGTTACTAAACTGTTCTTATCTCAACCCGTGGGAGTTGCATTCTTTTTGATTCTCCTCTCCGTCCCTCCAGGAGCAGGGGGAGGGCAAGAAGGGGGGGAGTGAGTGGACGAGGTTTGTGGTTGGGTTCAAACCACGACACTTATGGAAATGATAAATTAAAGGAGAGACCTTAAGAAAAAGTTGTGTGCAAATTTATTTTTCATTTTGACTCAGGCTTCAATGCACCTGATGGTACCAACCATTTTTCTGTTGACTTGAATGTAATCAACAACCCATCTATTCCATCATTCGGTTCCTTAACAACATTACTCAAAACCAGTGGATCCAAGACAGATTTCTTGCAGATTTTTACTTGATACAGCCATTATATTCATAATTCAAAAAAATGTATATCAAGTCATTTAGAATTCAAAACTCTGTAGGGGTCTACAATAGTTCAATTAGTAACCATTTTGGGAAAGAAAAATAAATAAAAAAAACCCCACCAAACCACAAAATAGTGGGTTTACTTTTGAGAAATGTTTGTGGAATAAAATGAGTTAAGTTACTTCCTAGGATACTGTTCACATCTATTTTCTATGAATTAATGCTTCCAATAATGCAGAGATACTTAGACAAAGCACAGTTTCCAGTGCTGTGATACTGAACACTACATCCAAAGCTGATAAAACAAAAATCTGCAGTGTTTTTGTGGATATATTATGTCTTATACTCTTTTGATACTCTTGGACTAGACAGGTAAAAAAGAATTCAATGGCAGACCAGCCCCAACAGCAACAAACTGAGCACAAAGGCTTTCCCCGACAGAAGGGCTGTTGAAGATGAAATATTACAGATGCTAGATCATCAGTCCTTTGTCTTGCCTCCTAAATTTCTGAACATTTGAAATGTATGGGTATCCCTAATGTTTCTCTGACTATAAGGCAGAGAAAACTCTAAGCCCTTTATAGGGCTCATTTTCAAACAGAAGTTATGATGAAAGCTCTTCTTTAAATTAAATATGTCTTTGTTCTAAAAAGGCAGGATGAACTTCACTCCCATTAACTACCACAAACTTTGTAGATTATAGAAGAGTTTTGTTACTGACTCTTTTCAAGGGCTACCACTTTGAGCTATGTAATTATCAAGGCTTCCATACTAATAGAAAAATGGTTCAGACTAGCACGATCTTTTGAACTTCAGAATCAGTGCTTTCTTGTGGGATTTAGAAAATGTACTCTGAAACTTGAACAATGCAGCACAATTAAGAAATGCATACTCAATACAGATTTTAATGAATAAGGTATAATTCTAGTGAGATGGAACACCATTTAGTAAAAAGTGGTTTATATTTCACATTTCAAATGAAAATGTTCTGGCCAGACAAGTGAAAGACAATTGCTTGGTATTTTTTTTCATTCAGTTTTTCTCCTAAATATAATTTACTCATCTAGTTCATCTTGTCCATATTTTTACAATAATTCTATTTACTAGTTTATCTACCCTGTCAGTTGTTACAGCTTGATTAAGAAAACACTCTAAACACTTCCTACGCTAATGTCCTAAATTTTTATCTCCTTTTAAACTGCAGTAGAAACAGAACAATAAGGATAGAACATTAGAACTTTCACCCAGTAATTAGGACATACATCCATGAGGCTAGAGAATATGACTTAATATATAACAAGGTTAGATTTCTGAAGCAAACAAAAGAAAATTCAAAATATGTATCTTGAAACAGTCTACCATTCCATATGTAGAACCCTTTTATGGTTTTGCATATTATAGCTTCAAAACCACATTGAAGAGAAGACTTCAATTTGAGATGTAAACCAGACACTTTGAATATTATGTAAGATTCACTTAAAAAAAGAAAATGCTTTATAATTAGGATAAATACGTAAGCAAAGTGATCATTGACATTAAGATTTCTCTATAAGTTGTGAGTGTTTCCTTTTGCAGGAGCACAACATATTTTTTGATACCAACTTAATTTAATTGGATGCTCTTTGATAGTGCAGAGCAACTGAAGTGTTCTTAAAGCAGTAAGCTGTATCATAAAAGTAAAACTAATACATTTGAGAAGTTGCTTCTAGAAAAAATAATAAGAGAAAAAAAATTATCCTTCAGTATCACTGTACCAAGTTAACAAAATAATGTGAAGTACAGGTAAGCAGCAGTAATTCAGAATGTGAGTAAGCAATCCAGAATAAAACAATAACACCTTTGTAACTTTTTTAGAAGTATTTTTAATGAAATATGATACAAATCAAAAGAGGAAAAAATAAAAGAGAATTACTGTCATGGTTTAAACCGAGCCACACAGCTCGTTCACTCACCACCCTCCCCTTTCTCCCTCTTTCTTTCCTTCTTCCACACCCACCGCCCCTCCTCCCCCCCCCCCAACTTCCAGACGGATGGGGAGGAGAATCAAGAGAATGTAACTCCCATGGGTTGAGATAAGAACAGCCCAGTAACTAAGGTATAACACAAATCACTACTGCTACCACCAAAGATAATAATAAGAGAAAATAACAAGGGAAGAGAATACAATACCACCCTCTGAACGAGTTCGATCACACCCCCCCCCCCCAAAGAGACCCCGTACCCTTCCAGTTACCTCCCTGGGCGTGATGTGCTGTGGTATGTGGTATGGAATACCTCTTTGGCTAGTTTGAGTCAGGTGTCCTACCTCTGCTTCCTCCCGGCTTCCCCTAATCCCTGGCAGAGCGTGAGACTCACAAAGTCTTTAGCCAGAATAAACATTACTTAGCAACAACTAAAACCAATCAGTGTTATCAGCTCTGTTCCCAGGCTGAAAGTCAAAACACAGCGCTGCACCAGCTACTAAGAAGGAGAAAAAATGACTGCTACTGCTGAACCCAGGACAATGACAAAACCCACACTATAGAAAAAAAAAATCTTCTTGGTAATATCTGAAGATTGTCACTATTATATGAATTGTGAATACAATTATAATTCACTTCAATTCACGTTGAAATGGAAATGATGGTAACCTTTACTCAAAGCTTCTCTCTGGAAGAAAAAATATTAAGTGTCAAGAAAATATAGCTTTGGGGCAAAGCACTACTGTCCCTCACAAAAGAAAATGTTCGGGTAAGGTTATGACTCATTTAGTCAAGACAATTTCATATAAAATAAAAGTAGTGGAAATAAAAAATCTGTAGTCTCCTAATGGAACCCATCACTCACAGTATCCCATTTTCTACATATCCATATCGCATAATGCATAATCCAATATGCGGATTTGCTAAGCCATTCAAAAAGAAGTCCAGGGAGTTAATTTCATGATCTTGTAGTGTTGCTACTGCAGAAAGAAGTGCAGAGTCATTTGTAGTTTCTGCATAAACTGAAGCCCTCTACCAGCTGCAATGTTAAAAGAATCCAGTTTTGGGGTTTTTTCATTTTTCTTTTACCCAGACAGATGCAGGTGGAATGGATGGAATGAGGATGAAGGGGAAATTACTGCAAGACAGAGTCATGTACTTAATAAGGATCATATATCTCCTTATGTTATCTTTCTAAAATCAAGTGAAATCTTTAAAGTTCCTTTTTAGGTTTGTATCCTTGGATTCCTTCTCTCTAGCATCAATAACCAACATAGATCTCTATATGTACTTCTCATTCTTATTTTGATAAAAAGCGTGTATACACTATGCCAGCATGAAATAAAAAATCCAATTTGGGTTTTTTTTGCACTCCTCGTATTTTTGTTCACGGATTCATTAATTATTATCTCTCAGAAGTGTTCTGTCCCCTGAAGTGACCAGGGAGTTCAGCTTTACAGTATGTTCCCCAAAAGATCAGCATAGCGTGTGAAGGATCCTGACTGCTTTTAATCTCCAGCAAAGTCAGAGTTCATTATAACAAACTTATTTAAGAAAGCAGCCTTATTCATGAAGAAATAACCCATGGCGTAATTGAATAAGCAAACAAATTTCAGTGTTAAGGAGAACTTATCTGAATATAATTCATATGAGACAATTCAGAGACTTATCAGGGAAGAGGACTGGAATGACTTCGAATAGAAAACAGTTTTTATATAAAAATGAAACTGTCCTGTTGACTGTGAATAAAAGCACACTGAAAACGTCAAACATGTAAATACAGCAGCATCTTTCACAAAACAATTAAGGATGATGTTTTGGATCACTATTTTCTGCTGAAATACTTTAGAGTAAAAAGCACCACTACTGGTTGCTGGAAGCTTTAAATCTATCCCAGATATGTGGACCCCAACGTTCACCTGACTGCAGAAATAAGATGAAAAATGGCATTTTCCAGAAAAGAAATTGGAAGCTGGAAAAAGACAACATAAGAATTCTGTAACATTATTGTCTGGTTAACATGTTTCCACAAAGCTGACTTCAGAAACTTTTTAGTTTTTACTCTAAGCTACATCACCATCCAACTGAAAAGTATCTGTGACCACAGAAAAAAAAAAAAAAAAACAAAAAAAAAAAGTGTGAAGGAAGCTTGTCTTTTCGAATATATGACAAAATTCCAAGCGAATTTGGAAAATCATTTGCCTCCATGTTTGTAGTTGAATGTTCACAGAGATGACTGAGGTTCCTCTCCAAAGCAAAACAGTTACAAGGACTCATGCTATCCCATGGGGAAAATCTGCGTAGATCTGTCACATTTTGGATGTTAAACAGTTTTGAAAGCTGAACATTTTTGTACCTTTTAAAGCATTCACTTGCAAACTGCAGTAGACTAATCTAAGGTACTTATGTAACTTGTTAGGAGTTGTGTAAATTACAGGCTTCAAGAAGCTCATACTTCGTATTGCTTTAGTAGGTTTTGTCAGACTCATTATTGGAGAGCTTCTTCCATCTCCTTATATAAGCTTCTCTTCAGCACACGGTGTAATACTCAAGTGCCTCCCTACAGCTATTCTCTGAAACAAATATTATATTTACATTTTCATTCCTGTAAATGTTGTGGATTTGTGTGAGCAAAACTGCTTCTATCTGCTTTTATCTCTAAAAACCATTTGGCATTTTCTCAAATTTCATTTCATTTTTTTAACACTTTCACTGTTCCAGGTACATCAAGAAACCTTCTTCAACTCACAGAAAATAGGAAAGGAGTGATGGAGGAAACTAATATTTTTATTTTATGTATTTCACTAGGTATAAATCTTGAGCATAGGGATATAGTTTATACCTCATATCACATCAGTCTGTATTATATTCAAATACAGCTATAAAGTGCCTGTGAAGACTAAGTCTCGATGATTTTCATAATCCCGAATCATGTGATTTGCTACTGTTGCCACAGCTTTACACACGTTTTTAAATTTTATCCTGCGCATAAAAAAAAAAAAAACAAACAACAATCCAAACCAACCAACAACAAAAAATAAATTCCAAGCAATGAAGCATCCGTGATTTATGAAAACATACATTACTAAGGCATTCCTGTTGATTCTTGAAATTACACAGGATACATTGTTATTTGTTGCACTTACTGTACATATATATATACACACATAAATTCCTCCTCCTATACACATATGGGAGGAGAAATCTCTTCTGAGACCATTCCAAATGCAGGACTGAATTCAGCCTGCCTAGCCTGTACATGTAACAACTGTTCATATTTTTCCTCAAGACAACCTGTATATAAACCTGGTTGAATTCTAGTTTGTGGAAGAAGCATTTCTGAGAACTGAAGTTTGGATGGCTTTAAAAATATAAAGAGGTTCTGATATCAACTAGAAGTGTAAAATAATTTCTTACACGATAGTCTGCAAACAAAGACTGCAAGATTTTCCTTTCAGTGTAACAACTAGCAATACCCTGTCAAAGAAGGACAGACAAAAAAGAATTTCAAATGCTAAAGTTCACCCAAAGTGTTTTGATTAATGTTAGTACATATGGATAAATATGTTTCAAATACACAATTCAAAGTATAAATCCCCCAGAACACTTAATTTTACTTCCTCCCCACCCCAATCCACTTCGCCTTGCCCTTTCAAATCTATGTTCTCTGGTTTTTGCACAACACCCTTAAGCACCTCATGAGAGGATTTTGGGAGCAGTGAGGGTTGTTTTCTGTTTCTATTTTAACAAGTGGAATACCTGCATGATGAAACCAATGGAACAAAATCTGTCACAGGACTACTTCAATATTCCCTCATGACCCAGCTATCACACAAATGGAAAAGCACAAAAATTAACTTAGCAAAAATAAGTATCATGCATGACAAAGATGACCTGATCTTTCTTATTGTGCTATTACTCATGTCTTCATTCGGTTAACAAACATTCCCATAATACTGCTATGTGACCTATAAAAACATAAAAGTTGAAGCACTAGACTTTGATAATATCTGAATAAGCCTAGAACCTGACGTACACATGGTAAAAGAATTAAATCTCCACTCTTTTACTGAAATGGAAACTATTGATTTTTCTGTTTGTTTTCTCTCAAATTCTCTTTCAAGTAACACTCTTTGTCAATGTTTTTAAAAGAAACACTTATTTAAGATTAAACTTATTATACCACAGTGCAATAAAACAGCTTCAACATGTTTGGTCTCCCACTTGATAAATAAGGTACCTAAACTAGCAATTCAGAACTTTTAAAAATTACAACACAACCTCATTCAGTGCATTTAGTATGTAAAATTTCCTCACACATAAAACCTCTAAGCTTATGTGAAAATTATGAAAATATTTGTTAGGCAAAACATACCAATAACAAGAAGTGGGGGGTAAAGTAGAGGAACTGCCCCACAGAAAAATGCATTATGTAATAATTTCAAAACAGTGTATTAGATAAAATATTAACATTTTTCAAAATGGAAATGTAAGATTTTGAAAGGAAGTGCTGATAATTTTCAATTTATTTTTTTTTAATTATTGCTACCACAATAATAGTAATTGGTTTTTTCCTGATTTCCTTATAGTACTTAGAGTAAGAAAACTGGATTTTTTTTTTTTTTTTTGATGTGTTGTATATACCACAATATTTAATGTTTCAGAATGACACCTTTTTTTTACTTTAGGTGTAATATTGTAACCAAGCTAGTTACTTGGATGCTCCCAATTGGAGGCAGTCTAGTAAATCAGATGTAAAAAACTGTTATTTAAGCTGCTTCAGCCGTCTTTGCTATTTCATCAGTTTGCATTGTGTTACATACCTTCTACAGAAATGGTAAAAAGAACATGTCAATGTTCTTTTGAATAACGAGAGTTGGATTTTTGAAAATCAATATTTTTTTCATAAAATAACATCTCTCTCCCACCTCAAATATCTCTGGGAACTAATCTGTACTCCATAACCAAGCTGGTTAGGACGCTTCTCTGAGTCTCGGTAGAGAAATTTGCCCGAGTTTCAAAAAAAACCTGATATATTGGCTACTTTCAATTTGTTTTGTGCAAAATATCTGATTTCTAAGAGTCTGATCTTTCATTCTAGGTTCAGTTTGGAAGCTTTTTGAGACAAGGTAAGTGAGAGATGTTTCTGGATTAAAAAATAAATTGCAACATTGCCCACAATGGCAGCACAAGTTTAGAAAGGACCCTGCTCCAGATCTTAGGCTGATTTCAGTTTCGTATGACTGCTACCTAGAAAAATGTCCAGCTGTATCTTCAGGTCTTCAATGGTGGCTGTTGACAGGAGCCAAACCTCCATTAAAAGCAAAGTGATTGCTGCACCTGAAGAGTTGCTGGTCTGGTGAAACAGACTATTCCTGAGTTGCAAAGTTGAAATCTTGTGCCCACCTCCTGTGAGTCCACGTTCTGCCAGAAGCCTAAGCGTCCGCTCACTCTGTAGGCCAACTTTCCCAGTACTACAGCTGCTCAAATATAGGGCTGCTACATCAGCTCCAGAGCTGACAGCTGGAAGCATAGGGTCCAGGCAATGTGGGAGGCACCTGGGGGTAGTTCCCCTAGAAGCCTCGACACTCCAGAAAGCTGAAATGTGGAGGAGAAAAAAGTTTTGAATCAGTGTTTCAGGATCCAGTACTGATCCCTACATGATACAGAGACAGTAAACTTCCCTTACTTATGATTTCTGTAATAAGACAAGAAATCTATTTTGGTTAGGGTGTTTTTCTGAGAGAGATATTAGCAACTGAATTTAAGCCTCCAAATTACAAACAGCTTACTACACACTTCCTTGAATTTCTGAAACAGTACCATGCCTCCTGACAAGTAAATGTCATTTGATTTGCTGCTTACACTTCACTTTTTAACAAAATTATGTGATACTTCCTTCAAGTAAGACAATAATGCTGCTTTCCCTTCACTGTCGTTTCAAGTATTGAGTCAACAGTGTTTGGAGCAAGACTTACTGAAAGAGCACTAACAGACAGTTGTATTCCCAAATGATAGCCCTAGGCAAGTTGCAATATCATTCTACACCAATAATAAAGCTGAATGTATATTTATATTGTAAGTAATCACTGTAGATTTTCTGTTGGTGTGATGGCTGCCTTACTTGAAGATGTGTTACACCATGATCATCAAAAATACACATTTTTAAGGAACAAAGTTACTAATTCGCATTGAATGAAGGGTTATTTAGTAACATTGGCTGCTTTCTGATACGAACTTCCTGATGATATCTAACTTCTAAAATGAAAAGCATTCTTTATTCCTAGACTCAGAGAGAAATAGGAAATATAGGGTATAAATGTGAAGCAGGAGGTGGCTTTTATCAGATGTTCCATATTAATTTCTGATCTCTAGCTGGAGGACGACATTGTAAGATTTGAACTCACACCCAGACTTTTCAAAATCTGGTCATAGATTTTTAATAAGAGGACAAACTGAGCAACAGCACCTGCCTTGGAGAACTTGACATCTGAATAAGGAGAACTGTACATCTACATATTACCTGTCTGTAATACAGAAAGGTAGAGAGATCTGCACAAATTCATGCGGTAGGTCAACCCTAGGACCACAGTAAGAATCACAGCATTCTAACTGACTATGTAGCTCTATCATGCTATGTATGAAAGATACCTCTCAGCTCTGGCATGTTTTACATCAAGCCTTGAGGATTGTAGAATGTGGCCGATAACTGTGATTAGCATTTATTGTTTTTTGTGTACCAACAGCACGCTTGAAATAAAAAACAAGATGAAGACTGTGCCTGCTATAGAGAGAGGGGAGGGGACAAACTAAACATGGCAGATAAAGAAATGAAAACAATTATAGATCTATCATGCTGGCTTAGAATCCATGCAGTTACAAAAATAATAAAGTTAAATAATAAAGCTGCCTGCAGGCAATATAAAAGGAATTTAATTGTTTTTGAATTACCCATCTTGGATGAAAAAAATAATTTGCAGAACCAAGAGAATTAAACACTGTTTTGACCGTGTCGTGAGCTATATTTTAAAGAACTTTTATGTGGCACACTTATGTATCCCTGCTTTTTTCATAAAATGCATAACATTGCATCAGCCACAAATTAAATTACATGAAACACATTTGTAAATACAATATGAAGTTCTGATGTATTTAACTGTAAATATAACAAACTGAAACAAACCCCTAATTGTGAGCTGTGGTATATGGTGTTTATAGATTTTACAAAAAAAAAAAAAAAGAAAATAAAAAATTGTTTCAGCGTTTGCTTTGTTTGCACTACTGTATTTCTGTCTGATTTACAAATGGAACATTCTTCACCATATACAAGTTATGGAATATAATGGGGGGAAATCAAACTTTTTTTGCTCCTTTTTTGGCTGTATATAAACAAAACTATGCTTTTACACTGGGAAAAAAAAAAAAAAAAAAAAGGAAAAAACCCACGAAGATACATATGTAGGAAGTCATTGCAAGACTGGCTAAAAGCTGCATTAATTGAACTAATTTAACCCTATCCAACAGTCATGTCCTAGACTTGTCTCTTTTTACAGGTAGCCTCAGACTGACCTCTATAAATGTACATTGAGGTATTTACTGTAGTAAATGTACACATTGCTTATTGTAAAGTGCAGAAGACAGCTATCCTCTTTATTAGATTCCAGAGTCATGTTGCATTTCTTAATCCTGTAGCTGCAGCTTCCTACCTGGAATCTTAATTTTTTGACCAACAAGTAGAAGTTTCCATGTCTCTCTCTTCCGGTGTAGAAAAGTCACACTCAGTCTTCCATCACTGCTCACCTCTATGCCAATTTCACCCAGAATTTTTGATTCACCCACTGATCCAGAACTGAGGAGGGTTGTCATTCAGAAGAAGATGAATTTCAGGCACATTCTCAATAATGTCTGATGGAAGTTACTACTTTATTTTCTAACAAACAGGAAACTAAACTACCTTCTTAAGTAAGTACCTACAGCTAGCCTTAGACCTTTAAAAGGCACATGCAGTAGAAATAGCACAATAATCTGCAAAAGCAATAATTTTTCTGTCATGGTGCATGAATGTAATTTTAAGAGGTGTATAAAATATTCTCAGTATATGGAGGCATTCCTAGGTTAAGTTGCCTAAACTTCTGGTATGGTTAACCACCAATAAATGAACAACTTAATTGTTTACTCTTAAAATCAACATTTTTAAATGGAACATATCAGGATATATCAGGAGTGGTTTCCTCTGATAGCTCTTATATTTTAATAATAAAAATTTCTCTGAATGTCTAACTGTCAAGAATTACAAAACTGCAAGATAATAATTCTTCGTGGAAACTTTGTTGTTTCAGAGTTGGGCCAAGAATACAGTAACAGTAGCCTTTCATGATGGTTCCTGGCCAGAACATGGAAGATAGATATCAAGCTGAAATGCTATGAAAAATAATTTATCATCCTTTTGAAAAAAGCTTAAATAAAAAAACAAATCCATCAAAAAAATTCCACAGTACTTTGACATTAGATTTGTAAACTTACTCTTACTAAATATGATTAACTTACCTATGTTAAAACTACTGTTCAAGCTAACTTCATTGCAGGAATACTCAATTATTTTAAAATATTATATAGATGAAGTTTTTAAGTTTCCTCTATATCTCACTCCATACTACTATGTTGCAATACAATAACACAGTTACATTTAATTATAGTGTCTAACTTCACACAAGAGAAATCCAAAAATTTTAAAGACACATGTCCCAGCTGCCTGCAATAAACACTCTACTGCTAGACAGCTAAATTGCTTGTCAAATATTCTCATGCAGCTTTGATGGGCATTTCTATTTTATGCTAATCTTTTTTTTCCTTTTACTTGCATTAGAAATGCATTGGCAGAACATAAAACTACTTTAATGGTCCCTGTCTTTGGCTTCAAAAAACAGTCTGGCATAAAAATTAAGAGCCTGTATTTTCTGCAAGTGTTCTGAAAAGTTTTCTTGCCCCTTCACTTGGAAGAAAGACCTAAACATATTGATTTAAAGTTACCTTTAAAAATATGTATGGAAGACAGCCTTGGAAATTTGTAAAAACCATTAGGGCTCAAATCTACCTTCCTGCATTCTTTGACTGAAAAATTGTCAACAACATAGAAAATTATAATTTAGTCTTAATGTCCAAAGCTGTTAAGTCTAGAAATATACTTTTTCCCAGTGACCACCAGCACTGTTCACTAGCTCAATACAGCCTTTTGTCAGAAAAACAGGAAAAAGCAGCATCTTATGAATTGTCAAAAGCAGAAATTTAGGGGGTCTGCACCTTCTACCTCCACCTCCATTAGTTAGATTATGGCTCAAAGTGATATTGAAAAGGGAACCATCAATATAAACCTAAGTCTTTTTCTAAAACTTGTAGTATTTTCAAACAATCTAGATAGATAGAGAACTTAGCTTTAACTACCTGAAATGTTTAAAGATTTGCATCTGAAAGAGTATTAGCAGTCAGGGTAGATGGGCAAAATTAATATATGCTATAAAACATTAAGGTATTATTTTTCTATATTTTAGTCGATTTATGATTAGTTATTGACAAAAAAAAAAAATCAATGTAGCTAATGAGGTATTCTTTAATAATTATTATGATGTCCTAAGAAAAGAATATACTGTTCATAGGTAAATGAGTTTTCCGGTTAATGAATAAAGCCAGTCAACCAATCAGCTCTGTAAAGGAAAAAAAGATATGACTAAGAGATTTGATTTTTTAGACTGTCTTTTGTTCCTTAATTGTAGAGAAAAAAAAAAAAGGCTATTCATGTGCTATTTAAAAAAAAATAAAATATACGAACACTTACTATGAAAAATTACAAGTAAATTAAAATATTAAAAACAAATTTAAAAATGCATCCAGAAGAACACAAATGGAAAGTGGTTTAATACTTCTTGAAATTAATGATCTGTAAGATTTTTTTGTGGAATGACATGCCAACGTTGCCATAAATACTAAAATTACTAAATTTTATAATACTAAAAGAGCTCAGAATTATCACTACACTATAACATATATTGATGTTTCCTTGATCATCTCAATGATAAGCAGACAAGGAAAGGATTGACTGAAAAATGTGTTAGGAAGGAGTAGCTATCTTTCTAATGAACTGATAATTGAGCAGTAATATAAAAGTGTTACAATCTAGCCCAGTTTTCAATTGATGTGTGATTATAACACCTCTGATAATAAGGCTTAATAGGATTTTTCTAAAGTACGTATATCTCAAGTACGCAACAACTTGCATACCAGAACAATTTAGCAAGTGAATATGTTCCTTAGTAAATGTAATTGCAGCTTTGCAGTTTTGTCCCTTTCTCTGCACGACAATTTTTGCATTGTTTCTGGAATCACTCAGAAGCACAAAAGCAGGCTACACATCAGACTGCAGCAGAGCATAACCCATCATCCTCTACGAACCATACTTACATATAGCCTGGCTTTAGAAACCTTAGAATACATTTTACTAGCAGGATGTGAAGGATGTGCAAAATTCATGTTCAGTAAAGCACTTAAGCCTTCCTTTCTTTTAAAATATACAAGTAACGCTATTTAGAAACAGAAGTTTACTGTGTACTGTACTCAGACTCAAAGAGATGCTAGAGCACCTTAGGGAAAATAAAACAAAATACGTTGTACTTTGCAAGATCAAATAACCATCAGTATAGTTTTATAGCTGGAATGTAGCTAAGCTTGATCTCTTCTTTTTGTGCCTATGTTATAATGACAATAGCAATTGAAAAAAAATAGAGAACAAAAATAAAATTAGAATAGTTCTGATGCCTTATCTAGCATAATATTTCAGCATGTCAAAGAACATCTGACATTCTTTTTCATTACCATATATTCTTAAATACTGATTTAATTTTAAGAAAAAACCACCTTGTGGCTTCAGAATGAGCAATAATTGTTCATTCAAAAGCTTTTCTATTAATATTCTGCTTATCATCACTGCATAAGACCATTTCACAGATATTAATAAATTACTAAACTTTCTTCAGATCCAAACAAAGCTGCCATGCTTCCACCGAAGATTTGCCAGATAAAAAGAGTGAGCCTGACACTGAATTAATACCTTGTGCATAAACATGCCCTCTGTACATGCTGAATAAATTAAGTGCATCTGGGAAACACCTAACTTTCTGTGGCAAATGATGAGCCATAACAACATACTACACCTGCCACAAGCTTTATGCTTTGCAGCACTTCACATGCTATTTTGCTTATGAGTAATATGTTAAATACATCCTGGATGTGTCCAATTTACCATGCACTGTACAGCTATGCAGTTTATACAGAAATCTCACAAGAAATCTTGAGTAGAGATTTCAAGCAAAAAAGAAGCCCTCTTGGGGAGAAACTAAATTCATTTAACTCCAGGTGCAGTGTAATATATCAACACCCAACATGAATTCACCACGGACAAATGATTCACCTGACTATTCTAGTGGCCACCTATGACGGGACACACTCATGAGAACATTTCTTAGATATCTGATCAAACGCATTACTCTTACCTAAGTGAAATCGAAGTATACATGTTCACTTAATGTGAATTCTATCTGGAATTATTCAAGGGAATTACTTCTTGTTTCATATAGTACTGAGTATGTTCTGTAATCTGAGTTATAACTACACCACCTTAAATAGATGCAATATAACCAATCCAACTGTATCTAGAAAATTATTAGACTGCTTCTCCAATATTAACATATGCACACATAAATTATTTTTTATTTAATGACCAGCAAAATTAGAAGTTTATAAATCAATTTTATTACACAGTGCTGTAGTCTCAAGCCGATGGGCACAAATTAAATTTTATGTTAACTTGCTTCAGTAGTTAGCACACATTTAGGATCTTGAAGAATTAGGCTGGTGGTAATAACGATATATGAGAATTTGATGTAAATCTGAAATTTAACAAGATTCAGTGAAAGAGTTTGTGTGCAGTCTATCACCACTGGTAACCAGCTTAATACAGAAAACCACACTGGGAGAAAAAAATGAGTGAGCACTGGATAAACTAACCATTTTTGCTTTCTTTGTTCATGCAGTTTCTCATCTACTGCCATTTAAGTTTGAAACTATCTTCACTTAAAAAAAAAATACAACAAAATAATCAGCCCTACAAATATTAATATCCTAAACACTCTCGCAGACTGTGAACACACCTAGATGTAAAGAGATAAAATAAGGAAATGCTTATTATTACAGCTGTGATTGTTTTATGATTTGGCATTAAAATATTCAGTTAAATGATTAAAGATAGAAATACAGAAATGTTTGTCAGAGAAACTAAACATCTCTTGAATTCAATGTTGCCTTCTTTGTTTTCTTTTTATCTGAAGGCAATGATTTTGGAGATCTTACAAATAAGAGTAACGTATTATAATTCTAAGAAGTAGATGAAAAATTGATAATAAAATTAAAAATAAAAATTTTCATTTTAAAATACACATACACCTTGATCATCAATATGCTGCCATTATTCTTTGTTCTTAGGTTTACTCACAAATATAATATTAAAACAAAACAAAAAATAAAGCCCTTAAATAGAACCTTGTTCTGGAATTTTTACTTTCCAACTGCGGCACAATTGTGGGTCTCTGATTGACACATTGATTTATTCCCAGCAAGGGTCCTGTAATTAATGTGACCTTTTGATAAGGTGGGAGATATGGGGTGAGACAAGTGCTCTCATGAGAGCTATTAGCAACTTCTGAGCAATTGCTAATGTTAGAGAGTTACCTTTTTTAAATACAGTTTGGAAGATAATTGACAAACTATGATAATGAGCATGTATAAGGGAAAGAAAGAGAGCATAAAAGGGGTACAAGAACTGTTAATTACTCAAAAAGAGGCATGATTTCACCACTGAATAACTTGTGCATTTTGGGCTGTGGTCTCAGGAATACAATTAATAATTCCAATAAAATGTAAGAAAGAAATCATGGGTCTATATGTGCCAGAAAGAAAAAAAGTGAAAAACTTCATCTGTCTTAAGAAGCCTTAACTGTGCCTTTTGCACAGCATAACAGGTGGTTTTATTTCTTTTTGTCAGATGGTATTTATACCAAGGGACTTTTCTCATTTCCCTTCCCATCTGGTTCTGCACACAGTGATATAACATAATACCAAGATGACAAAGTTCTACTAATGTTATTTGAAGATTGGTTCTATAACAGAGTAACCAAACTGCTTTTCATAATCAATATCTAGTAACCTATTCATGACAAAAAAAAAAATAAAATCAGTTAAGATCATTTCTGACAATCAAGGTGAGACTAAGCTGACCTATCAGTAAACAAAATTTGCATGAAAATCTGTGACTTCATATTCAAAAGGATTAGGCAGTAAGAAGAAACCTGAATAGTCAATGTTTGCACATATGCACCGAACACCAAAAGTTTTGTTTACAGTTATCAGAACTCATGAAAAACAACAAGGTGGTTGGTGACAGCCAGCATGGCTTCACTAGGGGGAAATCCTGCCTGACCAATTTGGTGGCCTTCTATGATGGGGCTACAGAATTGATGGATAAGGGTAAAGCAGTTGACGTCATCTGCCTGGACTTGTACAAAGTGTTCAACACTGTCCCACATGACATCCTTCTCTCTAAATTGGAGAGACATCAATTTGATGGATGGACCACTCAGTGGATAAAGAACTGGCTGAATGGCCGCACACAAAGAGTTGTGTTCAACAGCTCAGTGTTCAGCTGGAGACAAGTGACAAGTGGTGTCCCTCAGGGATTGGTGTTGGGACCGGTCTTGTTCAACATCTTCGTCGCTGACATGGACAGTGGGATTGAGTGCGCCCTCAGCAGGTTTGCTGATGACACCAAGCTGTGTGGTTTGGTTGATACACTGGAGGGAAGGAATGCCATCCAGAGGGACCTTGACATACTTGTGAGGTGGGCTGATGCCAACTTCATCAAGTCCAACCTAGGCACAGCTACAGGTTGGGCAGAGAATAAATTCAGAGCAGTTAAAAATTAAATAGGGGAAGTTTAGATTAGACATTAGGAAGAAGTTCTTTACTGTAAGGGTGGTGAGGCACCGTAATGTGTTGCGCAAGGAAACTGTGAATGCTCCATCCTTGGCGGCGTTCAAGGCTGGGTTGGACAGACCCTGGATGACATGGCTTAGTGTAAGGTGATCTGCAATGGCAGGGAGGTTTGGAACTTGATGATCTTAAAGTCCTTTCCAACCCTATCTATTCTATGATTCTATAACTATATATCTATAATGTGAATTACCTCATTATAGATACAGATAGGAGTTTGTGCAGAACACAACAAAAGTCTGTAAAAGCATACAAGAAATGCAAACAAGTGGACAAAAATGTAAAGAGATTGCTTCTGGATTTAATTGACACAATATGCTGTGACTATGACTTGAATAAATATGATCATCTAGAAAGAAAATGGAAAACCTCCACTCTCCTGTCTATATGGATTTTTGAATATTCAGGTTACCCGTGCACTTATTCTTTCTTAGTTACAAGTTACAGTCTAGATCCCGAAGCACATAATTTGACAAATCTTGTCTCTTTGGTTAAACGCATCATCACAAAATTCTGTGGACTGAAGAAAGAGCAGAATTTTTCAGCATTTTTCCAAGACTAACTTTGACAGATAGCAGTGGGTAGCAAGTAGCAAGTGGCAGTAGATTAAGCACCCGAAACTTACTTTGGGAAAGATTCTTTTGAGCAGTGAGCCTTTATGAAGTTGCATGCAAAACTTTGCCAAACTAGGATGCAGTGAGGGACATGTAATGGCAGATATTTATAATGATAGACAGAAGAAAGTATGAGATAATTTTAGCACCTCTAAAGAAAAGGTGATGCTGAGGAATAAATAACATTTTTGAGCTCTGAATTTCTCAAATAATTTAAACCAATAATAACCTATGTCATATCAGAATCTTTGATTAATGCTTCCATTTTGAAACTATTTGGAAGATTGCACTATATTGCTGTCATTTTAGAAAATTAAAATTAAAGCCATTCTCATAATTTAAAAATAGCTGTACAGAAGCCACTAGTATTTCTCTGTAAAGCAATATTTTACTTTTTAATATTTTAGCAGCTGTTTTAGACCCCATGCATTTTTTTTGTGCCTACACATATACATATACATGCACTCTTTAACACATTTTTTCATTTTACCTAAATGCGTTTTAACAACATGACTCTCATGAGTGAAATAAGGAGAGAGATGATGAATGGGAAAAGAGACAAACATAACCATTGTGCAATTACTGATTTATAAAATTCTCACACCAAGCCTTTCACATTCTTTTAACAACAAATTTAATATCGTCTTTGTTACTCACTATGCAACTCTATTTTACACAGCAATATATTAAATTAATTTTCCCCAAGTCAAGTCTTTGTTCCTGTGTTGGTAATTGGTAAGAGATCTCCCTGTCTCTTGACCCAGGATCTTTTTTATCCTTCTTTAACACATTGCTTTTAAGATGAGCTTTCTCAGGGAATAAAATCTGCATCACTTGATACTTATAATTCTGCACTAAATATATGTATGTGTTAAATACATACATGCAAGTGCTTTTCTGTCAGCCTACAAGATGAAATAAAATTGCCTCTATAAGGTCCACAAAAGTGTTGTAGGGAAAAAAAAAAAAAAAGAAGGGGAGGGAGGTGCAAAGATGGCAAAACAAAGCTTTAAGAGGAATAATCTGTGTCACTGGTGCAGTGATGCTCATTAGTACTGCTGAGAACTGCCGTGCCAGCACAGCCATTTTGCTGTTGGCATTCAGATGCTGCTGCACTGTGCCATACTGACGCTTCAGCCTGCTTGGAGTTAGCTGGGGATTGTTTGTGCTGTGCTCTGCTGCACAGTGTAGAAATGGCCTCAGGGTTCAATGCTACTTATTCACGTTTCCTAATAAGGCTAACCCACTAATAACAACTCTTGCAATTGTTACAGAGCAAGCAGTACACATCCATTCTGCATATGTTTCCTCAAAATTTACCCCTTGGCATTCTTAACTATATCAAAATCTAGTCAAAACAGAACAGAACATACTGGAAAAGAGGGAAAGCTAAAGGGTAGAAAGATTTTAGTTTAACTTTTTTTTTTTCCTCCTTAGTTGTTTCTTTCTTCTGCCCTCTTAATAGTGAGCAAAATGGAAGTACATGACAAAAAAACAACCCCAAAGCAGCTGGTTTCTTTCAAAAGACACCAACCCCCGACCCTTAACCCAGTTCATGCAATTATATTATCGCACTAACACCATTGTCACTAGTAGTAGTAAGAAAACTGCTCAATTTAAAGATCACCAGCCATGCACAAATGTATGCAAATAAGAGTCCTATGGGACTCATGATTTTAGTTCCTAACCTTTAACACAATTAAACGGTACTCTTTCTAGCAAAAGGTATACTCATCCTTTTCAAAGCATAACAAGAAATAAAAAAAAAAAAAAAACCAACAAAACAACCCAACTTAAAATATTCAGTATTTAGCCAAAAACATAAAGCGATAAAACTTTTATGGAAAACACCAAAGATTTCTATCAGGGGTGGTGTGATCCAAATGCAAGGAGATTGGGGTGTGGGAAGAGAGATCAACAGAGATCTCTTTCTCCTCCCACCCAAGAATATCAACATCTCTCTAAAAGGTATACACTTACTCTTAAAAGGCCCTGCACAGCAGCAGTTTCAGACTCTAAGACTGAGAAAAAAGCATGCAGAGTCAGGAGGAAACAGAAAAATGCCATTGATAATTACTTGTCACTTACAGAATGCATTCATGTACTAAACGAATGAGGTATGCATTAGGCCCCTAGAATTGCATGAGACATAACTGAAAGCCTCTTACACATGTCTTTGTCCAGTCATAATGAGTAACACATCCATTCCTGTGTCTGAGAAGCCAACAGCAGCCTGGGTTTTTTTTATTTTATCATTGTAAGCCCAGAAAGGGGAATAAAGGAGGAGAGATCATAGAAGAAAGTCACAGGTTTTAAAAGTTTAAGATAGCAGAAAAAAAGATTTGACAGAATATGATCAGGAAGGGGGAAAATGAAGAAAACAAATGTAGAAAATCTGGCTCTACTTACAGTTAAGGGCAATAGCTCTGTTACGATCACCTGAGTAACCTGTCCCGGGTCTGTGAAACACTCTGAACAGAGCTTCAGAGACTAGAGCATTAGGAAATTTCCTGGGGAGGATTGTTACCTCACAGCACATAAAGGCCCTCAGAAGGAAAAATGTAGGATTTGAAAGGGGGAGCATGTTTTAATCTTTCACTTTGTAGGCAGGGAACATTCAAAGCCTTCTGACATACCTACAGGCATGAGCTTTTCACTCCAGCATCAAGAGGAAAATCTTAAACTGTTACTCATTTGCAGCAAAACCTACCCAGGGCTCATTTTGAAGTTTTTCAAAGTATCTCACTCCAACAGACTTCACATTTCAGACATTAAAGCTCTGCCTTTTCTCCCCACCTTGCAATCAGGTATTTGAAAAGGCTGTCACCACTTAGGTATATTGCTCTCCTCCCTCCCTTTTCTACTTGCTCAAGTCCTCAAATAAACTGTGACTCAATTTATTCCAATGAACTTACAAATGCATCACTGAGAAACAAGTGCTATGACGCCAGGTTGAGCCTGAACAGCGAGATGTATTGTGTCTTTCAAAGAAGCACGGCTCCTCCTCCCAGATCTGAGCACCTCATGGATTACAGCAGAAGGTGCAACGTCCAAAGTTAAAGTGGTAAATAACACAAAATTTACTCTAGAACACAAGTCAGTCGCAAGCAAACTCCATTTTCTATGAACCTCCTTAAACACTTTCCTGACAAGCCTAGAAAGACACTGACATAGTCTCCTTTGTATTGAAGATAACCAGCTTCTCTTTCTACCAATAAGGACTGGGGCTAGAAAAGGGGATTAGCTACTGGGAAATGGAGCATATATATAGGCAGGAAGGCATTCCACTACACAGCGTCTCCAGCAGTCTCTAGTGATACTTAGACAAGCATTGAGGAAGTATGCTGTATTCAGGAGTCAGGCTTAGTAGGTCAGGCACATAATTATGAACAGTAGAGGTTATATTAGAGTATTCCTCTTCATAGGCTTCTTATGACCCTCTAATTACATTCTCGCTTGAATGATTTTTAAGAAAAATAATTTCTATATTCTATTGCATTCCTGTGTAATACAGTGTTCTGACTCATTAGTAAGTACTGTGTTAGCTCTTGGCACAGGACAACTCAATTCTTCCAGCTTCTAAAAAAAGAGCCCAGGGAAGACCATATAGCAACTTTCCAGTGCCTAAAGCAGGGCTACAAGAAATCTGGAGAAGGACTTTTTACAAGGACATAAATTGACTGGACAAGAGGTAATGGCTTTAAGCTGAAAGAGGGTAGATTGAGACTAGGTATAAGGAAGTTCTTTACTGTGGGGTGTGGTGAGACACTGCAACAGGTTGCCCAGAGAGGTGGTGGATGCCCCTCCCCAGAAACATTGGACAGGGCTCTGGGCAACCTGCAGTTGAAGATGTTCTGCTGATTGCAGGGGGTTTGGACTAGACGACCTCTAAAGATCTCTTCCAACCCAAACTATTTTATGATTTTAGTTGACTTGCAGGATTAGAGTTCATCACTGCGACTCCTCCCACTTCTTACCAGCACACCCTCAGGCTGAAACCTAGTTTACCCAGGGAAGCTCAGCTGCTCCCAAAGAACTGGGCAGTCTCTTCCTCCTCCAGGGTTTCACCTAGTCCAGAGGCTCCTTTTTTAAAGAAATAGCAGTTCTCTAGCTGGTAACTAACAGCCAGGTAGAAATCGTCACTCCACAGTATATGAAATATTACAGATATTGTTCATATCAGAGATTAATTCACTTCAGGGTCCCAAAGGGTATTGCCCAAGAAGCTTTAGTGACAGATTATCAAAAGAGAGAAGAAGAAAGAAGTATTGTGTCACATTGTAAAAGGGGTAGAAGAAATAATCTAACACCCCACCTTATTCCCAGAGGTTGATGACGTCTGCACAAGCATAGGACAGATGAATAACAGCATTGTACTAAGAACAGCTGGTCCCTCTGAGAACAGAGTGCTTAGATATTGCCTCATAGTGGTGATTTCCATTTCTAATCAGTCAATGATTTTGGCTCTCATTATCCATTCATTGCATTTTTGAATATGTGATTTTCTACCTTTACCTGTGCTCTCACCCTGGAACAAACCCTTCCATAAAGCCAGTTCTCAGCCCTCCTTCAAAAATCTCCATGAAAACTTTTCTTCATATAAAGCTTAAAAAACCCTTAGCAATGGCTAAACAGGTGGCAGCTGTGGCTCCAGATGATCATATGGACAATATACTCTGTTTTTATTTCCTTGTATTTGTCTGTGTCTTATTTTCAAAGGCCACAAGTTCTCTTGGCAAGGATAATCTGTTAAATAGTTTGCGCACTGTTTAGCGCTCTGGGTCTGTAACCTCCAGGCTAGAAAACCTAGGCAGCTTCGCAATGCAAACAAGTAATAACCACTATCACAGTACCAAGCACAGCACCACAGTACATCAAGACTCTAGCCTCAGTTACACCTACTTAGGCTGCAGAAGGTGAATGAAATCAGCTGCATGTCAACTACCACATTATCATCTCACCCTCTGTAAATGCTGCTAGAGGTAATCACTAAACCTCTGTAGAAATGCATAGTGAAAAAAATAATCTTTATAATTTTTTAGTTTTAAAAATATAACTAGTCCTAAACTACCTGGTGGCTGGCATACTATAATTAACAAAAGGAGCATTTCTCCTCCCCTCCCAGACATCTGACTGTGCTCCTTCTTCAATTAAATATTCAATAAACACATATAATAAGATTCTTTTTTCCTACTTAGAAATTACTATGTCTAGTAAGATTTACCTTACTGAAAATACTAAGCCATAAACAGCTGGAAATATCTATTTACCAATCCGATAAGTCTTATAACTTTTGTAACAGATTTCAGTTGGTGCTGTTTGAAAAGCTTATTGTCAGATGAGGATCTGGCTGCTATTGTTTTATTCTGGTTTTCTTCTGTAGCATAAAAACCTGAATAAAATTATGAGCAGGGGTTAGAACAGTGCAGTCTCAGTATTAAGCCCTGCTGATTTAAGTGGGGGTTTCTTGGTTTAACTTAAATAGAAAAGTGAAACTGGCTCTTACCCTTTTAAACTCTGTCGTGAATCTGGGGACAGAGCAATCACAAGCAATAAAGATTACCAAAAGGAATGCAAATGAAAACAATATCACATCATTAGATCTTTAGGTATTAAGTTAAAGTAATTAGTCTTCAACTCATAGTAACTATAATATCACCACACATCTCTGCTACAACGGTTTAATTAAACCAAATACCCACTAGATTTGACGTTTTAATAAAGATGAAAAAAGATCAAGACCACAAAGTTTGAAAACTCTGAGAAAATAATAAAATACAGGTGGACAGTGGTTCATGCCAAAAAAAGTGTGCAGAAAAATTAAATGAACAATTTTCTACATCTGCAGCATACAAATCATGTAAGAGAAGCTATGTTTGAAGATTGACCTGGCCTTGCTTACAGATTCCACAAGAGGGGTTTCAGCATACTTTTTATCAGAGGAAAAATTTTACTTAAAACAAAGCAAACCAAACCCCCAAATACATCAAGAGAAGTAAAAGAAGGAAATTAGGACCGCTGTTTCACTTATTTCCCCACTTTTTGTGGGGCACTGTATTGCAAACACTTCAGTTTTGTAAACATCATAATCAGTGTTTACTGAAGAGACAAAAACAATCTTTCAAATAAACATTTCATTGTAAGCTAACCACGGTAAAGAATAATTTGAGACTTCTTAGACTAAGACAGTATAAAAACAGGCACTTTGGAAGTGGCACAAGTTGAAGCTGGGAAGGTTGCTGTAGGTACATTGACCAAAAAGGATGCAGCAGCTATGGGGCACAGGCTATTTTCTTTTACAATCTGTTTTGTTTGTTTGTTCTTTTAATAGCAAGTGGGTAAAAAATCCCACTCATAAGCTCCCATATGTTCAGCCAGGGCAGAGAAATATGCTGCACATAGATCTATTTCTGAAAATCTCTAACAAATTTTTTACACCTTATCCATCTTTTATGAGAACTTGCAAATACCTACAGTGACACTTCAGACACAGTCATACAGAACTGTATCTATGAGCATAGACAGTAACGTTCATGAACATATAAACGTCAAAAACCTTAAATGTGACCTGAAAGTGGTTAAGTTTCTTTTTATTACTACCATCAAGAATTTGAAGTTTATACTTGTACAGTTTGTGGAAACTTAACTTTGTCCTCTGAACTCTGAAAAATTCTGCTAAAAAAATCAAATATTTAATTTCATATAAAATTATCTATTTCAATATGCTAAAAGTGTTAACATATAACACAAACATATCCAATCAACATTCTACTTATTTGTAATACTGTACTCTTGTACAATTATATATTCTTTATACAAACAAGTGGTACAATGTAATTTCTTGCATTACCAAACTACATGTGTCCATCTTCCTTAATATTTTATTTAAATATTATTCTCAGTACAGTGTTTTAAACAGGTTTAAGGGGGTTTTAATTTATTTTTCTTTTTTAGGGGGAGGCATTTTATTTCATTTGTATCTCAGCATTATTTCTTTAGAAAGCTATACTATACAACCTGGCAGATTCCGTAACTCTACCTTCATGAAATTACAACAAAATGACTAAGTGTCTATGGAGGTGTAAATCTCTATTCAGGTATAGATTAGCTGTATTTATACAAGACTACAGACAGATAGGAAAAGCCTCACGCTCACAGGCCCTTGTTCTCATGGGGGATTTCAACCACCCTGACATCTGTTGGAACGATGGCACTGCACGGCACAAGCAATCCAGGAGGTTCCTCGATTGTGTGGAAGACAACTTCCTTCTGCAAGTAATAGAGGAGCCGACAAGGAGAGGTGCCATGCTTGACCTTGTGCTCACCAACAGGGAAGGGCTTGTTGAGAATGTGGTACTCCAGGGCAGCCTTGGATGCAGTGATCATGAGATGGTCGAATTTGAGATCCCCAGGACAGTGAGAAGAGCGTGCAGCAAGCTCACTGCCCTGGACTTCAAAAGAGCAGACATTGGCCTCTTCAGGAGCCTGCTTAGTAAGGTTCCATGGGATATAGCCCTGGAGGGCAGGGGGACCCAAGACTCTTGGTTGATATTCAAGGATCACCTGCTACAAGCTCAGGAGTGTTGCATCCTAACTAGAAGGAAGTGCAGCAGGAGGGCCAGGAGAGGTCCTTGGATGGATAAGGAGCTGCTGAAAAAAATTCAACGGAAAAAAGAGGCTTATAAAAAATGGAAGCAAGGACAGGCGGCCTGGGTAGAGTACAGAGATGTTGTCCGGGAAGCTAGGGACCAGGTTAGGAAGGCTAAGGCCCAGTTAGAATTAAACCTAGCCAGGGATGTTAAGGATAATAGGAAGGGATTCTACAGGTACATAGCAAACAAAAGACAGACTAGGGACAAAATAGGCCCCCTGAGGAAGCTTTCGGGAGAACTGGCTACGCAGGATTTGGAGAAGGCTGAGGTTCTGAATGACTTCTTCGCCTCGGTCTTCAATGGCAAAGGCTCTGACTGCACCACCCAGTTCTTAGAAAGTAGATGCAGGGGCTGTGAGAATGAAGACCTTGGGCCCACTGTAGGAGAGGATCTGGTTCGAGACCATCTTCAAAATCTGAACGCACACAAGTCCGTGGGACCTGATGGAATCCATCCGCGGGTGCTGAAGGAGCTGGCGAATGAAGTTGCTAAGCCACTGTCCATCGTATTTGAAAAATCATGGCAGTCAGGTGAAGTTCCCAACGACTGGAAAAAGGGAAATATAACCCCCATTTTCAAGACGGGGAAAATGGATGACCCGGGCAATTACAGACCAGTCAGTCTCACCTCTGTAAAAATCTGCCTGGTAAAATCTTGGAGCACATTCTCCTGGAAGGCATGCTAAGGCACATGAAGAACAACAAAGTGCTTGCTGACAGCCAGCATGGCTTCACTAAGGGGAAATCCTGCCTGACCAATTTGGTGGCCTTCTATGATGGGGCTACAGAATTGATGGACAAGGGTAAAGCAGTTGACGTCATCTACCTGGACTTGTGCAAAGCTTTTGACACTGTCCCACACGACATCCTTCTCTCTAAATTGGAGAGATATAAATTTGATGGATGGAGCACTCAGTGGATAAAGAACTGACTGAACGGCCGCACACAAAGAGTTGTGGTCAATGGCTCAATGTCCGGCTGGAGACCTGTAACGAGTGGTGTCCCTCAGGGATTGGTGTTGGGACCGGTCTTGTTTAACATCTTCGTCGCTGACATGGACAGTGGGATTGAGTGCGCCCTCAGCAAGTTTGCTGATGACACCAAGCTGTGTGGTCCGGTTGATACAGTGGAGGGAAGGGATGCCATCCAGAGGGACCTTGACACGCTTGTGAGGTGGGCTGATGCCAACCTTATGAAGTTCAACCACGATAGGTGCAAGGTCCTACACCTGGGTTGGAGCAATCCCAGGCACAGCTACAGGTTGGGCAAAGGAGAGATTCAGAGCAACCCTGCAGAGAAGGACTTGGGGGTACTGGTCGATGAGAAAATGAACATGAGCCAGCAGTGTGCACTCGCAGCCCAGAAAGCCAACCGTATCCTGGGCTGCATCAAAAGGAGCGTGACCAACAGGTCAAAGGAGGTGATCCTACCCCTCTACTTTGCTCTTGTGAGACCTCACCTGGAGTATTGTGTGCAGTTCTGGTGTCTCTCAACATAAAAAGGACATGGAACTGTTGGAACAAGTCCAGAGGAGGGTCACGAGGATGATCAGGGGACTGGAGCACCTCCCGTATGAAGACAGGCTGAGAAAGTTGGGGCTGTTCAGCCTGGAGAAGAGAAGGCTGCGTGGAGACCTAATAGCAGCCTTCCAGTATGTGAAGGGGGCCTATAGGGATGCTGTGGAGGGACTCTTCATCAGGGACTGTAGTGACAGGACAAGGGGTACCGGGTTAAAACTTAAACAGGGGAAGTTTAAATTGGATATAAGGAGGAAATTCTTTCCTGTTAGGGTGGTGAGACACTGGAATGGGTTGCCCAGGGAGGTTGTGAGTGCTCCATCACTGGCGGTGCTCAAGGCCAGGTTGGATGAAGCCTTGTGTGGGATGGTTTATGAAGGGTGTCCCTGCCCATGGCAGGGGGGTTGGAACTAGATGATCTTGAGGTCCTTTCCAACCCTAAGTATTCTATGATTCTATGATTCTAACACAATTATATCTATTTTACCTTCTTGTGTTGGCTTGTAAGAGAAAGAGTACAAAGGTGGAGATGAAAAGGTTGTATACATTTTGAAAGAATTACTGTAGGGAGAATGACAGAAAAAAATAAATCAGTACCCATACTTCAGGTATGCATTCATCAGTTGTACCATTTGAAATTTTACATACAGTAAGTTTTCTCATAAGGATACGCTTCTACTCCTGTCAGTTAGGCATGAACCCAGCTAGAAAAGCATATGTTAACTATACACCATTTTAAAGAATGTTTTTTTTTTTTGTTTGCAAGCAAATTTTAAAAGCATATTATCCAGCCCATAGATGGGATGGTCTCAATGATAAGAAGTTTAGATTGGATACAAGGAGGAAGTTCTTTCCTGTTAGGGTGGTGAGGCATTGGAATCGGTTGCCCAGGGGGGTTGTGAGTGCTCCATCCCTGGCGGTGTTCAAGGCCAGGTTGGATGAAGCCTTGTGTGGGATGGTTTAGTGTGAGGTGTCCATGGCAGGGGGGTTGGAACTAGATGATCTTGAAGTCCTTTCTAACCCTAACTATTCTATGATTCTATGATTCTATATTCCTCTTGGAAAAAATCAATGTATGCTTTTGTTGCCTCAAGACTATGCACGATAATTCTTTATGATTTAAGCTAATGACATTCACAGCTTTGTGCTATGTCATGAAAAGTAAATTTTGTGCAAAAATGAGAGACGAAAATGCTCACTTAGAATTTAATTCTTCCCTTTTCTAGACCCCTTTAGTACTCCTCTCCCTAAATAGTTCCTTTAGAAAGGAAGAGCTTGAAGAAAGGCACATATCAATATCAGTTATACAGAAAACACATTCAAATCAGACTTTTAATAGTATTCAGTAGAACATTACTATAAATTGCTTCCCATGAGCAGTTGAAAAAATATTTCAATAATTGTCACCCCAGACCAACAAAAATTCTATCTATGCTGATGCAGTAAAATTTCCTTCTATTTTTCTTTTCATGAAATTTAAATTAAAAAGGAATACTTTTCATTTCTTATCCTGAACTTTAAATAACAGGGATAAGCAGCTAGGCACAATTCATTATGCTTAACTAGTAATAGAAGTCAGCAGTATGTGTAGACTACACTTCCGCATGCTGATGAATACTTAATCAAAAGAATTATCACTTAGCAAGATTCCGAGAGCAATATATCAATTATCAAAAATATCTGTATTCTAATCTGGTGCTTTGCATTATTTAACATTTTCTGACACAAAATATATCTTAACTCCCTTTTTACTCTGTGGCCATTAATACCCTGATATAGAATACAAATGCCAATGACATAGCAAAACATTGCGGAGATTAAGGCTTATTTAGCTGAAAAATGAACCTTTCTGACTTGCTGAATAGTAAGACTGAAAATAAGATCCACGGTTCCATTTCATGTATAAAATTTTATTCTTTCTTTTTTTTTTTTTCAATTGTTTCAGGGGAAGCTCTGATGAGATAAAAGAAGAAAGGTAAAAGAAAAAATGCATAAATATTGGTTTCAATTTTATTGAAGCATATTAGAACATCTCTAGGTCAAGCATTACTTGCATTAGCACTACTTTTGCTGAAATAACTTTGCATGCATAATGAATAATTCAGGCCTCTTTTTGTCTTCTGAATCTTATTTGGATGCTTAATGAAGGAACTTATTTGTGTGTCCTGGTTAACATCTGGAGAATTGCTATAAAGCTCCAATTACATTAACTAAGCAAAAATCTTATACATATCCATGACTGTCACCTATTCCAATTTTGAAATGTCTGATATGACACTTTTTTTCACAGGAAATAGAAATATAAATTCTTTTTTATCCTGTAAGAGCTCTGTGCTCTATAGCTCAAAATCCAGCAATAATTGAGACACAGATTGTCCATCCCAAAATTCTGCAGAAATTTCCCTATAACATCTTTGAATGTTGATCACCTCTTGCATTTGTACATTGGGGTTCTGTTTGAGTTTGCTTGTTAAAATAGTGCATAGGTTCTCTACACATGCATATGAGGATTCCTCTTCTATCCTGTCCCCTTACATTTAAAAAAAAAAAGTATAAAAAGAAAAATCTCATCAGATATCTGTAGACTCAGCATTCAAGATGCCACCAACTGAGACAGTTGGACATAACATGTACTGGCATAAACTGGAGTACCAAAAAAGTGTCACATCAGACATTTCAGAATTGGAATAAGTGACAGTCATGGATATGTAAAAAATTTTTGCTTAGTTAATGTAATTGCAGCTTTATAGGAATTGCGCTTATATAGGAATATCCATTATTGTCCAATATGATGAGCTGGTGTAAATGCCACTAGTTTTAATGTTGCTAAAATTCCCTCTCTTTCAATTTACTCTTTATCACCTTGTGTCCAGGGACAAATCACAATAGGAAATATACTCCACAAAGATGCACTGCAAGCTGCAAAATTTAGGTTCATTGAAGGCTAGACTAACACTAAATAGCTTTCTGTAAGAGTGTATCACCAAACTGCACCATGTCACCTCTGAAAGTAGCCTGTGGAATAAAGGGCTTAATTAAAAAGCTAGTTTAGTATGTATATGTGAATGAGGTAAATTCTACCAGATATCAGAAAACTTTCATGTTTTGACATCAGATGTAAAAATGTGATGCTGAAGTCCTGCTTTTTTTAAAATTTGACTTCTGGTCTGGCCTATGGCATTACTTTGAAGCTATGTAAAATTTATACAGTACTGTAGATGTGCAGTGGAAACAGTTTCTTTAGACTCCCAAATACTGCAAAAGCCTTATGCTGAACTCTGTCTACAGGCCTCCACTGCTGAATTCCCTTCCTTATGTGAGACTGAGAGCCATGTGAATGACCCTGAGAAGTAATGTTGCATATTTTCCAGACTAAAAATGACAACTAGCTTCAACATGTTAAGCCTTGCACCTGTTTGTCAGAGCTTCTGGAGCTTCGCTAGTGTCGTGGTTTAAACCAATCCACACAGGTCGTCCACTCACCCCCACCCCGACCCTCCCCACTTCCGGAGGGATGGGGAGGAGAATCAGGAGAATGTAACTCCCACGGGTTGAGATAAGGACAGCCCAGTAACTAAGGTATAACACAAATCACTGCTGCTACCGCCAATGATAATATTGATAAGAGAAAATAACAAGAGAATACGATACCACCGCTGAATGAGTTGACCCCCCTGAAGAGAGAGAGCCTGCCCTTCTGGGTAACTCCCAGTTACCTCTCCGGGCATGACGTGCTGTGGTATGGAATACCTCTTTGGCTAGCTTGGGTCAGGTGTCCTGTCTCTGCTTCCTCCTGGCCTCCCTCGTCCCCAGCAGAGCATGAGACTCACAGAGTCCTTGGCCAGAATAAACATTACTTAGCAACAATTAAAAACAATCGGTGTTATCAGCTCTCTGCCCAGGCTGGAAGTCAAAACACAGAGCTTGCACCAGTTACTAAGAAGGAGCAAAACGGCTCCTGGTAAACCCAGGACAGCTAGTCACCTGATACGCACCCTCACTACCAGCACTATAGAGAAGCTGCTGAACATAAGTTTCTATGTCAAATATGACCATAAATTGCAAGATCACTTTAAATGCAGTATACCACGAAAGGCATCTCAAAGAGGTACTTCTGAAAAGATTTGCTCAGGAAAGTTATGCTGGTATGTCCTATAAATGCAGGATTCAAAGTAGAGTTTAAGTGGAATTTAAGTTTTTCCTTTTCCATTTTAGCAATCACTTTTCTTGCACTAAATCTCTATTTAGGTAATATGTACTTTATCATAATGCAATATACATAAAACATCAGTGAAAAAATGTGCTTTATTTGTTTTCAAGCAGTTTCTGTCTAATCAGGATAACATCACTATTTTAGACAGAATTTAGATGTACAGACTACTGACTACCACTTTGGAAGTATCATTATGTGGCTTCAGCAGAATAAGATGTTGCAACATTTCCCCAAGAATCACCCAATCTCCTTCCATGTTCTAATTTTATTCCCTTCCCCATGACATGAAAGTCTGTTACAAATAATTCCATATGCTCTGAATAATGCATTTTTATATTTTTCAAGCATATGGAAGTATATATCAAAAGGTTAGCAAAACTATATTATATTCTTAAATGCCTTTAGGGGAACACAGTTCTTTTCTGTAAATCCCATACAGAAAGCACATGTGAAATGACATCCTCACCTAACAAAAATCACAAGCAAAAACCCCTTCCAAAGTTCTGCTGCATTGCTCTATGAAAGACTGGAATCCATTTGCACAAAAAGTACATTGAAGTTGCGTAATTTTTAATAAAGTAAAAAGGCAAATGGCACATCAATAAAATATTTATAGCAAGATGTGAAAGATAGGTTTATAAATACATATAAATATTTGTGTACTTGTAGCTAACTAGAAAGACAGTTGCCAAAGAAATTACTAGGGAAATAGAATTCTATTTGGTTTTTTTTTTTTTTTTTAATATATTTAGCATACACAAAAGGAACAAGAAGAAAAGCAGTACTTCTAAAAACCATTCTGTTAAACTACTATCATTATTATTTTTCTTGTTGCGCTGAAGTACAAAGAACTGAGTTTTCACAGCAAAGCAGTAGCTTTCAATTTTTATATTTGTCACGCAGAGAATTCACACCTTCTGTAAAGAACTTGTGTATTTTATTACTGTTACACTATGTAGTAGACAATGAAGTTACTTCAATAATTTTGTCACACATCTTAACGTGGGCACTGTGGAAGAGTTTATTCAATCGAGTAACTCAGCTTCCCTGGGACGTGCTTTCTTATGTAGTCAAGTTGGGGTTTTTTTTCAAAAAATATATAGATGAAGCCCTAGATGACATGGTTTAGTGGTGGTCTTGGCAGTCCTGGGGTAATGGTTGGACTTGATGATCTTAAAGGTCTATTCCAACCTGGCTGACCCTGTGATTTTATGATTCTGTTCTAATAAATTTCTTTAAAAAAAGGCACTTTATTGAGGACAGCTCGCTCTATGCATCATCCCTAAATGCTTATTTTTAATGGAAGATTTCTAGATACCAAAGGTGGTTCTGAACATAACTCAAATATGTGATTATTTATAGCATTATATAAATTCTTGTCAATATCAACTGGGGAATAAAATGAAGACAAATCAGTAAGATTAATCTCAAGGTTTGTTTTCATTAGAATATACACTGCCCTTCACACACCCATCACATTCAATCATTCATACATATTTCTCTTTATTTTCTGCCCCTACTTTCTTCATTTTCAGGCCCTCCACAGAAAACAGTTTCAGTAAGATGACTTTCCATATTAAGTCCAGCTCTTTACTATCAGAGGCAAACCCCATTAAGTAGTTTCATCCATAGTGAACTATTCCAGTTGCTAGTGGTAAAGGCTGGCTTCAAATGTGTAAAATCAGATGCTATTCTGACTCTTTTACACAGCATTTCAAAAGTAAACTTTAATAATGATTTCCATTTTTTGATAAATTCTATGTTGCAAATTCCAGAAGAAGGTTCTCTGCTATCTGAAAGCACCAGGAGGCTTCCCCCATCCATGAAGTACAGGTTTTAGTATTTAAAGTTAATGAATATTTTCTTCTTAGATTCTGATTATAGTTCTTAATCTTCACATTTTATTAACATATATTTGAAGTAGTTGTGACTTTGTTTCATTTTTTTGGTAAATGTACATACTTAGGTGTGTGGTAAAAACCCTATTTCTCACTGCAATCACAAATTATTATATATTAGTGAATGATGTTGGCATTAAAATACATTTTTTTACTAATAATATCATGAAAGCAATTAATTTTGATCTCGTTCCAGAGCATTTCATAAGCAATCTCAAATTAGTTTCACTGCTAAACATAAAACACACTGGTAACAATTAACTGTTATTATTAATTTAAAAAAAAGTTTTATGTTTTTAAACAACTGTCCTGGGTTTACCAGGAGCCGTTTTGCTCCTTCTTAGTAACTGGTGCAAGCTCTGTGTTTTGACTTCCAGCCTGGGCAGAGAGCTGATAACACCGATTGTTTTTAATTGTTGCTAAGTAATGTTTATTCTGGCCAAGGACTCTGTGAGTCTCATGCTCTGCTGGGGACAAGGGAGGCTGGGAGGAAGCAGAGACAGGACACCTGACCCAAGCTAGCCAAAGAGGTATTCCATACCACAGCACGTCATGCCCAGGGAGGTAACTGGGAGTTACCCGGAAGGGCATGGCCTCTCTTCGGGGGGGTCAACTCATTCGGCGGTGGTATTGTATTGTCTTCTCTTGTTATTTTCTCTTATCATTATTATCATTGGTGGTAGCAGCAGTGATTTGTGTTATACCTTAGTTACTGGGCTGTCCTTATCTCAACCCGTGGGAGTTACATTCTCTCAATTCTCCTCCCCATCCCTCCGGGAGCAGGGAGGGTCAGGGCGGGGGGGGGAAGGAAAGAAAGAGGGAGAAAAAAAGTGGGGGGGGGGGAGTGAGTGAACAAGCTGTGTGGTTCGGTTTAAACCACGACAGTTCTTTTTGAAAAACAAAAACAAAAAACTGCTAGCTCAGTCGGTAGAGCATGAAACTCTTAATCTCAGGGTTGTGGGTTTGAGCCCCACGTTGGGTGCCAAAAAGAATTTATATGTCTGAGATGCTTATATTTCTAGAGCCTGTACTTTAGACTTGAGTTTATGTGGCAGGTTTTGTTTGTTTGGAGGGTTTAGTTTATTTTGGGTGGGGTTTGTTTGGTTGGGCTTTGCTCTTTTGGGGGGTTTTAGGGTAGTAGTGGTGAGTGCTGGTGTGTATTTTGCTTCCTGCTTCCTCAATTGCATCTTCTAAATTCTCCTAGGTTGAAAAGGGGAAAATGAGTAATTTCAGCCTGTAAACATATCTGAAATCAGTATTTACATAATTGGAAACACCAAATACAATGAGATTATAAAGTACATGTATTTTAGATTTCCTCTGAGTCAGAATCAGTTTCATTCTATTTTTCAGGTTTTCCTTTCAGTTATTTTCATTTTGTCATTATAATAAAACTTTTCTTAAGGAAGTGCATTAACTGTATGAAATAGAAACGTAAAACCTAGGGGCACAATTCTCTTTTTAATAAGTATGATTGCATTACCAGTATGTTGCAGAATGTTTTTGCATCCAGGAATAATTCAATTTTGATTAATTATGTCCTGGATAAGAACTTAAGCTAGCTAATTTCAGTCTAACCTTTGGAGGCAAGAAGGCCTTTTCAATGACAGTTCCTACCCTGGAGAAGTATATGTATTTGCATTTTTCTCTCTCCATTTTCTCTCTCCATTTCTGACTCAAACCCATCTGTTGCTTGTGGAATACTGAACGGCTGCACTGTAGAGATCTTGATGAACCTCAGCCTAAAAAATGCTGTCCATACGGTTGGAACGCATTTTTATTAGCTGAGCTCTTTTTCACATTCCCAGCAGCTTTCTAAGCCCCAGGTGTAGTAACATTAGAAATGCAGAATCCTTGTGAATTCCCTGGCTGAAAGAGTGAGGTACATGCCGATGATGAGATATCTTCTATGGATACCCTTATGGATTTTTTCAATTAAAACCAATACCATGAGACTCTTCATAAGGTCTGTGAGGAGAAGTGAATTCCATTTGGGATAAGCAAAAAAGTGCTTTAGGTTTAAAAACTTTAATTTGTTCAATACATGGTAGATTAACATCTTTCCCGCAGTACAACATTTTTTTTTAAGTGGACTGCAGAAAAAGCAATACCTGCTCTGTGACTGCAGGTCAGGTGACTCTGTTCAGATAGTGGGGAAACTTAGGTAAATCCTAGTTCATATGAAAATTTTTGTTTCAAGATGAAACAAAAGATGTAAGCTGGCACTGCAACCTCCTTGCCAGAAACTAATTGCAAGAAACAAAGAAACTAAACATTTCACTCCATAGATTTAATTTTGCAAAGACCCCCCAAAAGAAAAGTACCTTTTAAAATCATTTGATATAGCTCAAACTCCAGAGAATGAGAGACATATTGATGTTTACACAGTTCATTAGTGAATGGCCTCTATTACACCTAAGATCAGGAAATTTATTTCAGCTTGGTTGAATTACAGTTCGAATACCACAGAAAATTTGAGCCATACCAAAGTAAACTTCAAAACCCTTGTTAAGAAGATGAACATTATCCCTTTCTTAGATGAGGAAATGAGACCCAAAGCATTTTAAGTTGACACTGTCAATGTCATCCGCAGCTGAGGACAACCCTTTGTTACCACATTTTCCCTCTTTAAGAAACCAAATCATTGACTCGTAGTGAAATTGCAAGAGAACTCTATATGAAGTTCTGTAGCATTATCATTTTTAGGTGGTCAGTATAGCTACACTGCATAGTAAAATCTTAGTGGTAGGATCTCAGCTTCTTTCACCACTGCTGTTCTTCCATCTCTTTCACTGAACAGAACAAAATTGTCTCTGTTCTTCTCTGTTTCTACTATGTCTGTTCATGTTCTCCCACACAGACAATTAAACACAAGCCTCTTACGCTGGTTACACTGTCCTATCTTATTCTGACAGACATCGATGCACAAACTGCAAGGTCTCCATCTGATAGTTCTTGGCCTGAAAGTTGCATTAGGAAATATTAGAAAGGAAATGTAGAAATTAAGAGTAGGCTGAGAGTGTCTGAGAACATGTAGCACATACATATGTTCCTGGCAAGAGAAGAATATGGCATTTCCCTCAGCTTCCAGAAACTCTGCTTAATCTGTTTACACAACAGTTTGCTGGGAGGCTTAGGCCTTTCCAACAGGTCTGCACTCAAATTCCCGCAAAGAGAAGACAGGATGTTTTATTTTAAACTTCTGAATAAGGAAAAAGACAAGCAAGTGTGAATTTGCCTCATGATATCACATGGAATAAAATAACAGAATACATGCCCACATTGCAGATAGTATGAAAGAGAAAGCAATTAATAGCCAGATGTGGACTAATATAATCTATTCATACTGAAATAATGGCATGAAGTCTGATGTCCTGAGATGTTCACCAGGTGCTTGCATCTTTCTGTATTGACACTGTGAACTAATCCTCCTTCTATGCAGGAGGAAAGCTACTCTTCTAACGGAAATAATGCTGATTTCATGGATATAGTCGTATGTAATTTCTATCATTTTCTCGGGTAAATGTACAGGCTGGAAGAACTGTGACTTGACTTGCCAGAAGAAGTGTTCTTTTTTTAACATATAAGTCATCAACTCTGCATGGTGCATATACAGTTTTGGGAGTGGAGGTAGGTTTATGACAGGAAACTACTTATACAGATCTTTATCCTCTGTTTTGGACTGCTTCTTGCTTTGCTATTTTAACTGACTTGCTGTATACCTGCTTATTAAACGGGGTCAGGTTTAAAGATAGAAGAAGGGCCAGAACTGAAAGGAGTATAGACACCAAAGCACTCCCTCTACCCCTGCCTTTAGCATTATATGAGGTTGTGTGTGCATCTACTACTGCATGTCTCCCATATGTCTCACTGTTCTATTTTGTTGCAGCTTGCCTGTGGGTTCACTTGGATTTAGGTACTCAGGGCTAAAGGGTGGGGGCAAACAGAAAATAAGAAATTTGCTTGGAGTTGTTTCAAACGTTATTACAAAACAACATCAACATTCAAACATAGCCCCTATAGATGCAACTGTGTTTTCCAAGTGTATTTGTCTGTACTTTTGGCTACATCATTTAATTACAGATCTCATAAATCTCTACTAAGGATTTGATAAGCGATAAGCAATTTTTTTTCCAATATCTAAGATGTTTTTACAGTAGAGTAACAGAGTTAAAGAATTTCTTCACTTGAGGAGATATGAGGGAGGAAAAAGAAACTTACAGACAACGGGAACAGAAGACATTCTTACAAAAAAAAAGGAAACAGAAATGTTTTGATGGATGAAATAACCATCTTACTGAACAGCAAGGAGAAAAACATAGCAATAAAAGTTTCAGAAATAAGTATAAAGTTTTATTTCTGCTGTTAGAAAAAATTAAAACTAGAAAATACACAATGGGGGAAAAAAAATCAAGAACTGATGAATGACCAAGTTTTACCTCATCTTTTCCAAAATTAAGTCTCTTTAAAAGTAATGGAAAAAATGCATTTCTTTTGCATTCAAATATAAGTAACAACATTTAACAGCCACAGAGAAAGTGTTTGCTCTTTTACTCCAGATCTGAATTACAGACATTAATTCAGGGTTGCATTAAAGGTTGTTTTGGAAGCCTTTTCTTTAGGTGCACAAGCCATCTTGGATGTTTTAAGAAGTCTTACCTATTTGGTTTTTTTTTTTTACTTCACTGAGAAAATATGCTTTTAATATGGATTACTACTATGTTGTAAAACTTGGATTGCAGTAGGTTTTCTGTTTAGTTTCTGATATCGAATACACCTTGTTACATGCTGTTAATATTGTCTTACATCAGTAGGCTAGAGCTCATGCCCCTAACTGGTCTGAGTGTTAACCAGGAAAATTATTTAACAAGTCTATTATTCCATAATCAATTTCATTTCATTATACACTGAATCATATTATTATATTCTAATTTTATTTTTAGTTTTGAATACAACTGACCTTTTTCTAAACTCATAGGAAATGTGACATTCAGCTTTTTTCCTCTTTTCTTTTGGAAAGAAAAAATAAATTCTGATATGATTGTATAGATTACTAGACTTATTTTTTCCCAGTCAGTTTTAAATTACCAATACCTTGAGTACTTATATCAGTAGGTGATTTAAAGAAGACAGCACTGCAGGTGTCTTCCTGCACCATTACTTCTAGAGTTCCATTATTATTGGCAGAGCTGCTCAACAAATAAAACTGATTATCACACATATATTACACATAGTTATGAGTACTCAACCACTGAACTTCCAAAAGCTGTAAAAAAACCAAACTAAACCAAACCAACTCCTTATATTAAACTTTACAAATATGAAGGCTAATAATTTCAAATGAATGGTGCCTACTGAAGTTCTGAGAAATTTTTAACTTGCTGCAGAAAGATCTGTAATGTACGCTAAATTAGATGATGGCAAAGCGCATTTTTCCCATTCAAAAAAACTCAGAAATTTTGGTTATGCTTTTTAATAAAGTTTCCATACATCTTTGACAGTTTGTATGAGGAAAGTAATTGGGTGTAAATGAATAAATGTTTTGAGCCCAGAAGAATTACGCAACGAATTTGCATTTGCATACATGTTGCTGAGATTCTCATTTCATACTACAGAATTGAATCTTTTCTGTAGAATTAATCTTTTATAGACTCATAAATCGCAGAATAGTTAGCTTTACAAATGATCTTAAGATCATGCAGTTCCAACCCCCCTGCCATGGGCAAGGACACTACACACTAAACCATGTCACCCAGGGTTCTGTCCAACCTGGCCTTGAGCACTGCCAGGGACAGAGCATTCACAATCTCTTTGGGCAGCCTGTTCCAGTGCCTCACCACCCTTACAGTAAAGAACTTCTTCCTTATATCTAACCTGAACTTCCCTGCTTAAGTTTGAACCCGTTATCCCTTCTACTGTCACTGCAGTCCCTAATTATTACTGAATCACAGGTGTGCAAGAACACCAGTTACATTGGTATTTATGATATTTGAATCAATGACAGTTCTAGTGCAGTTGCCTTTTGTGAAACAGTTAGCAGGAGATCTATCTGCAGAAAGTAGTTTACATTCCCTTTGTGACTTCTCTGTCCTACCTATGAATTTCAAAGGAAAGTTTATCTTTTTAATTTTATTCTCAGAAATAGGTCACAGTGACTTCTAGAAGGCTTAGCATTAAGAAATCACTTTTCCTTTAGGAGATACAAATCTTAATGAAGAGAGCCAAAAATGTCTTACTCTTTAGAATAGGTTTATTACTGATTTATCAGTTCATTATCCTCCTAATTTCCCCATTTATAAATCTGGAAAATCTGATTAACTCTTGGACTATCCTCATGTCACTGTCTACATGATATTACATTAAATCCTCTGATGACTTACTAAGATCATTTCCCTGACTTTCTTGAACTCTACAGAAATTTTACACGCCCCGGGGGTGGGGAGGAGAAGAGAGAATACAACAGTATAGATTCAAAGCAAAAGAACCCTAAAAGTATTTAACACCAGTGAGCAATCGATCCCAAAATCTTAGAAATTCAATTTAAATAACAACATTCATGATATATTCCTAGACATGTCCATACACTGGCCTGGACCTTTCCACTATGTCCTGATGAACATCTATTTAAACGTACATGTTACCAGAAGGTGTCAGATATTATTTGTTCTTCTAATTTCACATCCTTTCTAGTATCTGTCTTTCAGGAGTGGAAGAAAGGAAGGAAGAAAAGAGATAAATTTGCTTCAAGGCAATAACATTTCCCCCTCCTGCCTTATTTTATAAACCTATTTATTAAAACAAAGCCCCTTCTAAGAGAAAGGGGTAAAATGTCCTAGCAATCCAATATAAATACATTAGGAGTTAAAAAATAATTCCTTCTCATAAACAAGATCATATTAGCATCATACTTTTCACACTTCAGAATTACATCTAGTTTTTCAACCTGGTAACTGAACCTGCTACATTAAACCTAAACAGCATAAGTCTTCTCAATTTATTTAGTTTCACTTCAGGGGTAGTAAAGCTCTTTGCCAACTTTTCCATTTTCGCCAGTCTGAATAATTAATTGTTTTAAATGTCATTTACATTTCCTGATGAAAAGCAATACTTAAAATTTTATAAATAAAAAGAATGCATAATTTGTGTTCCAATTATTGAATTTATAATCTCTCTGAATGCTATTCAATGCATTGCTAATGTATTTTGGCCAATAATTTCTGAAAAGATGGTTTTGTAATTCATACTTTTTCCCCCTCAAGTATATATTTCAAGCTTTTCTTCATCCTATAGGTGCAAATAAAAACAAATTCTTCAATGTACTGACAACAGAAAATTATCCTTAAGGATTTATAGATAGTCCACATTTTTTAAATTATACTATATATAGTTTTAAGGCAACTATAAAACTGCTCCTCTACTCTGCCCTTGTGAGACCTCACCTGGAGTATTGTGTGCAGTTCTGGTGTCCTCAACATAAAAAGGACATGGAATTGTTGGAACAACTGCAGAGGAGGGCCACGAGGATGATCAGGGGACTGGAGCACCTCCCGTATGAAGACAGGCTGAGAAACTTGGGGCTGTTTAGCCTGGAGAAGAGAAGGCTGCGTGGAGATCTCATAGCAGCCTTCCAGTACCTGAAGGGGGCCTATAGGGATGCTGTGGAGGGACTCTTCATCAGGGACTGTAGTGACAGGACAAGGGGTAATGGGTTAAAACTTCAAGAGGGAAGTTTAGATTGGATATAAGGAGGAAATTCTTTCCTGTTAGGGTGGTGAGGCACTGGAATGGGTTGCCCAGGGAGGTTGTGAGTGCTCCATCCCTGGCAGTGTTCAAGGCCAGGCTGGAAGAAGCCTTGTGTGGGATGGTTTAGTGTGAGGTGTCCCTGTCCATGGCAGGGGGGTTGGAACAGGATGATCTTGAGGTCCTTTCCAAATCTAACTATTCTATGATTCTATAACTATAGTCATACTTTCCCTTTCATCATTCTAGAGCATTTGTTAAGCATAAGATCAATTAAACCGCTTTCACTTTCATTTGTTAGAATTGCACTGAAATCACCAACCAGAATGAAAATTAGAAAGAGAAGTTATTTTTTTTACAATGAATCTGGTATATTTTGCAACTATTATAGCATTAGGTCCTCATACTTTCTAGCCAAAACGACACCTCCCATCTTTAGTCTGTGGCTTTAAACCACTTACAGAATTACTGGAAGTAAAACCAGAAAAACTTTTGCAATGAATGTGCAAAAATGCAATGTCTGTACTGACATACAAAGGTTGAGACTCAGTATTTTTTGGACCAAAATAATTAAACCGGGAGTTAACAAGTGTTACAATGGAAGCTATATTGGTTGTGATTGATAAAAATAGTAATTGTTTAAATTTTCTTACCTGCTTCCCACACCAGTAAATTCTGCCTGCTTTCATACTTCTTGTCTTAGTTTGAGAAAATAGCTGTTTTATGAAGAACCACCAGGAGACATCTAATCAAGGGATCTCCAAATCCATTACATTTGTTCAAAAATTCATTAGGACTGATTCCGTGACTTTGGAAGAGGAGTAACTTAAGGTCATTAAAGTTGTCTTGTGCATGTATTGAGGGAATCACAATTAAAAATGGCAGACACTGCAGCTACTTGACCATGTTTATGGACTCCATCAGATTGAAATATTCTAAGATCACACAGGGTCTCTACTACTAGAGTGCCTGGAAGAAGCAACCCCTGAACACCCTCCATCTTTTGTCATCAGAGCAAAGCTCAGTAGAATTGATTCCCTTTTCTTCTTCTTCCTTTTTTTTAATTTTTTTTTTTTTTTTAATGCTCATACTGGTATTAGTGAGAAAAAGTGAATGTTTATTAGAAATCAGTCAGGAGTCATCAGAGATCAGGTAGATGAACATTTATAGAGAAAGTACTATCTGATAATTTTAAATAAAGGCCTTTGGCAACTAATGCTTAATTGCTTTGGTCTTTTTGAATCTTCAGTGAACAGTTTTTCCAGGTAATTCTCTCCACTTAAAATTAATGTAATTGCTAACAAAGCCATATGCAACCTGCACATTAAATGGTTCAGTGAATAGTGACTAGAATTTCACTTAGGCGATGATTCTTAGTGGCAGCTCAAGCTATCAATCAAAATCACTCTGATTACACTGCTCACTACAAGGATCAGGCATAGGTTGAGGAAATTAATTTTACTTCTGTGAGACAGATTAAAAGCAGTTTACTGATGCTATAAACTATTGTAAGATCAGAAATCAAAAATCATATAATGTTTTATTTGTGAGATGAAATATCAACATACTCTTATAATAGCTCCTAAATTAATACTTCTTTTGTGATAGGGTTACTGAAAATCTAATAAAGTATGAGGTAGAGTTTCACAGTCTTAGCAACCCTAACAGATCACTCTGTAGTTGTCTGTGTATCTTACATGGAGAGTCTATGTCCTGGGTTCAGCAGTAGCAGTCATTTTTCTTCTTCTTAGTAGTCTGTGCAGTGCTGTGGTTTTGACTTTCGGCCTGGGAACAGCGCAGATAACACCAATGTTTTTAGTTGTTCCTCAGTAATGTTTAGTCTGACCAAGGGCTTTCTGAGTCTCATGTTCTGCCAGGGAGGAGGTGAAGCTGGGAGGAAACAGAGACAGGACACCTGACCCAAACTAGCCAAAGAGGTATTCCATACCACAGCACATCATGCCCAGGATATAGAACTGGGGACAGTTACCCAGAAGGGCTAGATCACTGCTCAGGTCAGGCTGGGTCAGGTCGGTGGGTGGTGAATGGCTGAATTCTCTTCCCTTGTTGTTTCACTTATCATTGTTATTACTGGTGGCAGCAGTAGTGGGTTTGTGTTATACCTTAGTTACCGGACTGTTCTTATCTCAATCTGTGGGAGTTGCATTCTTTCAATTCTCCTCCCCATCCCTCCAGGAGTTGGGGGGAGGTGGGGGGGTGGGGGGGTGGAGGAAGGAGGGGAGTGAGCAGGAGAGCTGCATGGCTGGCTGGACTTATACCACAACAGTTTATTAAAAGTTTATCACATATTAAACATTACAAATTATATGAGCATTTTGTATCATTAACACCTCTTTCTTTGTATAATTTTTAGACTACATAGCATTGTAAGCCTGATATACCTTGATATAATTCTACTTCCGGTAGAAAGAGTGGGAATTATGCACTGTTGAGGACTTAAATGTTTTGTGTTTTTATAGATTTGATAATTGCATATGATCTACATCTTAGTTATTTATTAACAGTAAGCCAAGGTATCTTAATTTCCACAAAATATAACCATTAAAAACTAATACCCAAGCAAATCTACATGCCGACTTTGTTTTATATTAATCTAAATTGATCTCCAAAATAAACCATACCCTGCCTTCTTAAATTAGGGGAGCAGCATTCTATTTCTGTAAACCATCTTATTTTTGCAGTTAACTTAAAATCAAACAAAACCCCAAACACACACTTTTTAAAATGCCTTGAATATTTTTACCTTATTGATATCTTGTAGAAATCAACAGCATGCCATTCACCCATATAAGATATCACAATTATGTAAGTCTAAGAAAGGTTTAAGGGTTTTTTAACTTGATTTTTATCCATTAAAAGTATCGACAACATTTGGAAGACTTAAAAAGGAAGTTGTTAAATGATGTATTTTGTAGTGTACCATAACTTTAACCTGACCCATCCAACTGGAAAATATCAATCTTGAGAACAACAACATTAAAACCAGTAATAATGAAACATACTTCGATACCTCATTTTACCAAGTTTCAGTGGGGTATGTAAAAGAATCCGTTCTCCAGAACTGTAATGTAAGTCATCCATGTGAAGAGATAAATCGATATTTGTAAACTACCTAGAAGTCTATCTAGTCAAGCTTTTCACCCCCATGCATTACCTTATTACCCTATGAGCATTTAATAACACAGCTGACCGTAAAATTTTATAGAACCATAAGCTATAGAACTGAACAAACAGGCCAGATAAGGAAAAAGAAACAATATAAGTATCATTTTACTTACCTATGACCAAATATCTATTTTGACACTTAATTTCCATGGATGCCTAGAGCAAATTGTGGTTATGGAAAGCAAACAATTACATATACATACTTGGAATGGAAACTTCCATGTTTTTGTGTCTATCTGAAGTTGAGATACAAATACACAGACTGGGCCTGTCTGCCTGAGCACAGCTGCCATGCATCACTGTATTAGAGAAACTGACAGCTATTTCACCCTACTGCAGTGGTGCAGCAGTTTAAAACCAAGCAGGAGTCACAGTTTTCTGAAAATGTGCTCACAAGTACTATGCCCAGCTGTTGCCTTGTTAGGAAAGATGTTGAGCTCACTGGAAAGGAGTTCTTCTCCTTTAAGGCTTTTAAGTATAGCTGGTGTTAATTATGATTAATCATGAGTGCAGTGTATTCAAAACATTTCTATTTCAATATAAAGTTATACCATCATATAAACAATGTTCCCTTTTTGGGAATTCTGGTATAGACACACTGACTGCCTGAGATGAAAATAGGTAGGGGAATCAGGCACCAGAAATAAAACACAGATCCACAAATCATATTTAGATAACTGTCAAACCACATAGCTTCTACCAAAGAGTTGAGCAGGTACTTCTTTAAGTAGAACATTGTTTTAGTACCCTTCACACAGGTCCCTGCACCTGTACAGATGTTTTTTTAAAACTAACAAGTATCTTGTACAAGTGAGGTATATGAATATGCAAAGTATGTTCCAACCCAGTGAATGATATATTTAAATGCACTGCTGTCTGAGTGAAACAAAAATACTATTTACTACCTCTGTAATTGCAAATAATTTCCTAATAGTAAAACTAAAGTAAATTAAATCATTACCTATTTACACTGTCCCATGGTGTATGGTGCTATTGAGCACAGTGGACATTTTATATTGTTGCATAGAGTTTTTTTAAAGTACTTTATGTATTTATATATAAATACCCATAAACATATTTTTATAGTCTTAAATATTTTAACTCTTAAGAATATTGGGCTCTATTCTTTACAAAAATGAGGGGAAAAATATCCACCTTCACATCCTGTTGCAGCTCTCCAATCGCAATTGCAATTTGCATATTAGCTCAACCAACAATTAAAATCCTATTAAAACAAATGGGACTTAACTGTATGCCTAGATAAACTTAGAAATAGGGATTGTATTGAATATGAAGGTTTTACTTATTTGGGCCTGTATCCAGTGGATGTGTAGTCACCAGCACCAGAGTAGCACTGCCCAGAGCACCTGGTGCTGCCCGGTGCCAGACACAGCCGGTCCCAGCCGGCTCCAACAGACCTACCACAAGGCAGAGCCGAGCCCCTCAGCCACGGGAGGACAGGCGGGCGGGAGTCTTGGGGAAAGCCTGGGAAACGAAGGGCAATGGCAGTGTGCCCATGAAGTCCATAGAATGATGCAAAGAAGGTGACTTCTACCTCAACACAAAGGGAAACTTTGTTTTAGATGATCAGCTATCAACAGTTGAGCAGATTAACTGGAGATGTAAATACCTCCCTGAGTTAGCCAGGCAAGTATGGGGGGAATGAATAATGCTTCTGCCCCACATAAGAGTACAAAAACTAGATAACTAGCAAAAGAATTTACAAGAGATTAATGAGCTTGAGCTGTTTTTAAACTACCTACTCCCTCCTGGCATGTAGGGATGCCCACCGTCGTAATGGTGAGTGTGTCAATAAAGACCAGTAATGGAAAAAATGTTAGTATTGTGTTTGAACTGTGTACTGCAATTGCTATATTTTACTAAGTGTAACCTCTTACTCAGGTATTGTGTTTTCAGTATATTTGTGTCTCGGCTAAATCAGAAATCCTGTGTAACATCAAATGTCTTCAAATATGTATATTTGATATTAAACACTATACCCTCCACAAGGGGAATAGCTAAAAGAACCTGGTTAGTGTTTGACAGTCTCACTGTCCCACTCTATTTTAATTGGTAATAAATTAAATTAATTTTCCCAGGTTTGAGTGTGTTTTGCCGATGACAGTAATTTGTAAGGGATTTCCTTGTCTTTATCTCAACCTATGAGTTTTTCCATTTTATTTCCTCCGTGTCCATGTTGAGGAGGAAGAAAAGTGAGCGAACACCTGAGCAGGTATTTGGGCAGCCAAGGTCAACGCACCACAAAGAATTCTATGGAAAAAGGACAACTAATGCCTAAAACGAAACCATTTAGTCTTGATTCCTCTAATTGAAGAGTAATGACACAATTTTCTAGTTACACAGAAAACAATTTGACTTGCAAACTAATTGTGAGATGAAAATATAAAACTTTCAGCAAGCAGGTATGGCACAAACTATTCTATCAACCGTTGGTAGAAGTCTTGTCAAGTGATCTTGTTGTTGCTGAAAACCTATGCCTGTACCAGAGTTCCACTGCTTTGTACTTCAAGTCATACAAAAGGAATTGTAGATGAGGCTGTATGAAAACTCTGTACCAACTCAAGAAATGGAAAGAGTGAAATGTGCATTTCTTCCTTGCTCAGGAAGTAGGGATATTGCATCTGACTGTTCAAGTTGGCATTATAAATCATGCTGTAGAGATTAACTAACCTTCACCTATCATTCACTGCTTTTAACATTTGTCTTCCTATGGATAAGATTCTGTAAGTAACAAGACTTACTAGGATATAAATATATTAAAAAGAAAAGTGCATTAATGCATAGACTAAGGTGAATGTTCACTCTTATTCATAATGACATAATGCTGCAAAATCTGTATCCATCTAGTTTACATCTAAAATTCTATTACTCTGTTATTGATTAATCACTTGAACTTTAAATTTAGTTGAGAATGATCTGAATGATTTGAGTACTTTATAAATTTATTCTAGAATACCTTGCCTGTCAAAAGGAAAGGATTGGAAGGTATTCTTTGCTTGAGTAGTAAAAAATCTTTTTTGCCTACTTGCATTGAAAGTATATGGTACAATCTTAATTGTATGTTAGAAAAATAATATATGTTGAAAGTAACAATGAGTAACATTTCAGGTATTCCATATATCTTTCAAACATATACTTTTCTATAGCAAAAAAAAAATATCTATTGTTTTTATTTTACTATTGCAGCACATATTGAAGATAGCAAAAACTTTTTATGGTACTACTAGGTCACATCGGAATCTATATCCATATTTACTAAAACTTAATATTGAAAGAAGAAGAACATATAACCACGAAAACATGAACTAACAAGTTGTTCTAGCCACTTTTTTCTAACCTATCTGCCAAAAATCTCAATCATAGAAGGGATTTCTCCTTAGTCTTGTGTCTAATCTGGTGACACCCTATCTGGTTAGCAAAAAACATGTATCAGCTGAAACCAGTTCTTTATATGCCAGTGACTAGATCTGACTGGACTAATGTGGCAGAAAGAATTTCCCTAAGTCATAACACAGGATTTTAGAGTCACAGCCCAAGGTAATAATTTTATTTTTATAATATTTTTAATTGTTAGGTCCAACTGTTATTTTACTCTTGTGGCTGTCTTTGGGAGGAACAGAATAATGTTCCTTAGTCGTAATAAAATTACATTAATAACATGGATGTATACAAGTCATCACATGATATAAACATTAATCAAATCATGGAGGAAAGGAAAATATTTATCTTAACCCAAACCTTAATTCTGTATTCAAATCAGGAAAGTAACATAATATATATTGACTGTAGTCAGGTCCAAATTCGGCCTGACACAAATCTTTATACAAAGGATTTGTATGACAGATTTTACCAAAATTTCCTAACTGAAGGGAAAAAAAACTCTGTTATTCAGAGATGACAGAACAAAATAAAACCTAGAAAAGTAACAATACCATTTGAAATACTGTGACACCACACTGAGTATACAAGGAATATAGTATGATTTTAAGACCATTGTTAAAGAATTTTGTTATAAAAACAAATGAACAAACTATTTATCTGTGATAGAAAGATTTTTTTTTTAATCCACTTATGACACTGACAACAACCAAAACTCAAACTATTTAACCTCTTACAGAGTGTTAGGGTAAAGCATTTTTGTTTTGTTGATAAAATATGCATAGCACTTATGTTGTAGTTGACTAAGTTATTTGCTTGAAAAATACAGTTTCAAATTTATTTTGACTGGACCAACCTCCATACACTTAAGAAGCTTTCTCTATTGCAGTATTACACTCATGCTGATATTAGACCCACCAAAGTAACCACACTTTGGAAACTCCAGGGAGAGAGTATCTATTGTTTTGCTTTCTAACAGTAACTTCTGTATGTACTTCTCTAAAGGACCATATCCCATGTATTCTTCCCAATGCATCACAACCAGGGCTATTCAAAGATCTGGTTAACTTTTATCTGCAACAACTGTATTTTTTCAACAGATCTACTAAATTACATGACAAGACTTTAATTATCTTTGAGATGAAACACATACAGTGTTGGTTTGATTTATAACAGAATGTGATGAAAATGTGTCCCAACATTGCTTTGATTGTATCAGATACATGCTCACTATTCTACATTCAATGCAGATTTTATTCTCTTTTCAGTTACACTGGTGAATATTAAGAGTAACTGGGAGGATTGCAGGAATGTGGAAGAGTGAAGAAAGAGAGAGAAGTGAAGTCATAGAATCATAGAACAGTTTGGATTGGAAAGGATCTTAAGATCGTCTAGTTCCAAACCCCTTGTCATGGGCAGGGAAGCCTCACACTAGACTATGTCGTTCAAAGCCCCATCCAACCTGGCCTTGAGCATTGCCAGGGATGAAGCATTACCAACTTCTTTGAGCAACCTGTTCCAGTGCCTCGCCACCCTTGCAGTAAAGAACTTCCTTACATCCAACCTGAACTTCCCCTGTTTAAGTTTAAGCCCATCACCCCTTGTCATATTGCTACAGTCCCTGGTGAAGAGTCCCTCCCCAGCATCCTTGTCAGCCCTCTTCAGATGTTGGAAGGTTGCTATGAGGTCTTCACACAGTCTTCTCTTCTCTAATTTTCTCAGCCTATCTTCATACACCCTGATCATCCTCGTGGCCCTTCTCTGGACTTGCTCTAACAGTTCTACATCCTTCTTATGTATAAGGACACTAGAACTGTACGCAATACTTCAAGTGAAGCCTCACAAGAGCAGAGTAGAGGGAAAGGATCACCTCCTTGAGCCTACTGCTGAAAACCATGCTGAAAACAGGAAAGGGACAAAAACTGTTGCCAATGCATTTAAGAGCTGAACAATTTGGCACCAGCAATCATTATCTTCACAAGTGAGACTGATGAGGTTATTTAATAATTATACCCCCTGCATACATGGACAAACAATCACAAAAAAAACAAGGGCCTGTAGCTGAAAATCAAAGCCAGTCAATTTAATTTACTACCAGCGACTAGTTACACTGAAGAAAGCTGGATTTCACAAGGATTTTGAAACTACTTACAGCACCACAGCAAGATGAGAGTCAATATTTCACTAAGAAATCAAAATAAGAAATCAGCTGCAGCACTAAACAGCAGAACAGTTTGATTATTTGTGCCCTAATTATGTCTCTAATAGTTCTCAAATATGCACAGAGTTGAAACTCAAAATTTCTCTCACTTCCTGTATTTTATTTTCTTTCAGCAGAGATCAGTTAATGCTAAACACAAAATATCATTTAATGTTAAGGCCAGAAAACGTGTTACAGAAAGGGAATTAACAGAGTAGCTACAGATAGATGTGATTCATTGTTGCTTTAACAAGGTGACTCATTAAAAAATAAAAAAAAATAAAAAAAATCTGGATATAAAATCAAAACTCTTTTCTCATACAAAAGAAGAGTACTGATGTCTTATACAGCTTTATGAAGTATAATGAATATGGCAAGCAATGGTCTAACTTATCATTATTCTAGATAACAGAATAAATCTACTGATTTCAAGTACCAGATGCAAAGGCTTTTTACATGTACCATTTTTCTACTTAATCAATTTACATTCAAGGCTTCACAAAAATTGTTTCTGCTTTGTATAAAAACAAAAAAACAAACCAAACCAAACCAAAACCTCTAAACAAGTACACACACACACACACACACAAAAAAAAAAAAAAAGATTCAAGTGTTAAATTGCATAAATTTTTGCATGGATATGATTAAAAAAAAAAAGTCTTCATTGATACAAATTTTATTCTAGTTTTTCCTAGGACCTTAATAAAACAGAGATGATTTAACTTATTGCAATTTTCAACATTTGCAAATGACATTAAATCAGAGGGGAATCAGAATCATTATAGAATCACAGAATGGTTTGGGTTGGAAGAGACCTCCAAAGATCATGCAGTGCCAAACCCCTTGCTACAGGCAGGTACACCTTCCACTAGACCAGGTTGACAAAAGCACCATACAACCCGGTGCTGAACACTTCCGGGGTGGGGCATCCACAACTTCTCTGCTAAACCTGTTCCAGTGTCTCACAACCCTCACAGTGTTCTTATAGCTTTGTCCAGGAGCAAGAGGCTGTTGGATATATCTATATTCTGATTGTAATTTTCTGTTGTCTGTGAAGCAGCAATCATTTTATTATGTATATATGGAAATGCATATTTATCCAGTTATCCATGGGTGTACATGTAAACACTTAAATTACAAAATTACAAAAAAAAAAAAAAAAAAAAAGAAAAAAGTAAATCTTTTTGACAAGACCTGAAGACACAAACGAAATATCTCAAAATAAGTGCAAACTATGTCTGTTACTAGTTTGTCTAACTGGTTGACACTAGACTTATGATAGAAGCAACCTTTTGTTATGAAGAAAAACGCAGGTGTATTTCATATGCATTGCTGTGTAACTGATAATGTAAATAATGGACAAGAGTGAATACTTTTCTTGCTCAAAATCATAAACTTAGAGTCTTCAAAAAAGGAGACATTACTACACAGTGGAATCATAAGCAAGTTTAAACCTTTATTTTATATACTCCTTTAATGCATTTGAGTTCATAAAGGATACATGTTGGTTAAAAATTGAGATGTTTACTGCTTTTGGTGCTGATGAGAGCAAGGCCAGTCAGAGATGTCTTCCTATGGAGGCTCCTGGCCTGTGTATATATACGGACTTCAACTATTGTTACTTATGCTGAAATGATACCCCCCCCCCCTTTTTTTTTTTTTTTTTTTGCTGGTTTGATTTTTAAACTATTTTTTTAAGCAAGTCTGCACAGCCTGGAGATATTTATTTGCTAGTGTCATAGTCCAGCTGAACCCATGACAGCTAGGAAATTAAATCTCTTCAGCTCTTCCATTTTACTTTTGAACTTGTCCGATCTTCCTGTCAGTCTTCTTCTACCTCTTAGAGCACTGCTAATTCTCGTTAAAGTCATGTCTGTGTTTATGTTACAAAAGGCTTTTGTTCACTACAATTAAAGGAAATACACATAAATAAATATGAAAGACAATGGGTTAATATTCAAGGATCACCTCTTCCAAGTTCAGGAGCTATGTACCCGACAAAGAGGAAGTCAGGCAAAAACATCAGGAGGCCAGTGTGGATGAACAAGATGCTCCTGAATTGTTCAAGGTCAGGTTGGATGGGGTTTTGAGCAACCTGCTTTAGTACAAGTTGTCCCTACCCCTAGCCAGGATGTTCAAGGTCCCTTCCAACCCAAACCAATCTGATTCTATGATTCTGTAGTGTCATCTGGATATCCAAAATGAAACAAAAAAGAAATGTCTTTCCTTAAGGCTTTTCAGCATCATAGCAGACAGAACAAATCTGTCTACAGCCAAGAGAACCATAGTGTTTTTCTATACTATTTTTAGGGAGTGTATGAAGAGAGAAAAAAATAGACTTGTTTGTCAGGAACATTTCCCTACTTCACCCCCACCCCAAAAAACCTGAAACCAAACCACAAAAGAAAACAACACACACACCAAAAAAAGGGGCAAAAACCCAATGAAAACCTTGTAGTCAATTACATGGTTTAATAGTAGACTCATTGAAAAATTCTGAGTAACAACAAGACAACTTTTTCAGTGGATTTCAAATATTGCCTTGAACAGAGGAAAAGTATTTAGCAGGGGTACTCAAAAAGGCAAAAAATGTAAGCAACACATTAATATAGGAATAAATCTAAGAATCACAATTTTGTAAATAGTAATACATTTTCATTTTCAAAAAAAATAAAACAAACAAAAAAATTACTCAAAATCTACTTTGTGAAGGCCAAAATTGTTCAAATAATTAAACATAGAAAAATTAGTCCAGTATTGGCAACAGTAGTAGTTTTCTTTAAAAGCCAATTTTAAATTCTGATACAATCTTGCTTTTGGACAAAGACCTTGCAAACTATACTCAAGACAAACAGTAATCATAGATACTGCCTCTTCTTGTATTATTATCCGTCTTAAGGAACACAAAGTTTTACTTCTCAGGAATGCATTTAAGTAAAACTAAAACTAAAACTTGAAGATTGACTTTGGGAAGGTAATTGATTTTGTCCAATAAATATTAAATATGTCCAGAAAAAATGCCGATTATTCTATAAAATCTTGTCTTGTTGAGAAATATCCTCAAGGCAAAGGAGAAATAAAGGCAGAATATTTGAAACTTATAGAAATGGGGGGTATATTTGGTAAGCTATCTGAGTACTATTTGGTCTCTTGTAAGTTCATCTTTGATTAGAATTCAGCATCAACAACTTTAGGTTTAAAATATAAAAAAAAAAACCAACAAAGGGACAAGGTTAAAATGAGCAATGAATGTAATATTTTTTGGTTTAATTTATTTCTGACTCATATTTAAAAGAGGAACTCTTACTCTGTGAAATTAGGTCTACTAAACCAACACAATCATTGAATTTTTGCTATATTCTCAGCAAAACCTTAGCAGTTCTGTTAGGCACTGCAAAAACATCACAAAGAGCCAGATACAAAAAACAATTGCCCTAGGTGAAAAATTCTCAGCAATATTCCTAGAAGAAACATATAGATTTAAATTAGTCCATCATTTCAAAAGCAAGTTCATTAAACAGAGGTATTCTTCCTATTCTGTAACAAATTAAAAAAAAAAAAAAAAAAGTGGGAGAATGTATCTATCTTATCTTACTACTACACTACATTACTTTGCTCAAATACATATACCTAAAGTTTCCAATACTGTTGGAGTAGCTCATCAAACACTGTATACTCTCCATTCTTATTGCACATATTTGTTTCTATTTCTAATGATTCTGTTACTTTCAATTCTGGATTTCTTTTCCTCAGTTCTTTACAATATCTTGTCAGGGTAACCAAGGTATGTACATGCAGGTGGACGACTAGATGCAGTCACTAGATGGATAGAGACTTCACTAATAGTTATCCGATGATATCAATATCAGACAACATCTGATTTTCAACACAGATTGCAAGATACCATTTTTTAAAAAAATATTCATTTCCCAGATGCAGCATGAACAGACTTACATTTTCAAGGTTTTCAAAGGTCTTTGGTGTCCAGAGCTCAACAATGATGGCCCTTCAATATGCTTTCATGTACTGATAAATGAAAAAGGCCAAATTGTACATCCCTGATTCAAACGTAGCCTTGGATTCTGGGTCTCACCCCTACATTTCAGATCATTAAGTTTTGAAACTTAGTTCACATCTTTTCCTTTATAGGTTATACGCAGTAAGGAAAATTATGATCTTGTTTTCAGTAAAAGAATCACAAACATTTAGACACCTTAAAAAAATATATTTTTTTGTACTTGCCTTTTGGCCCTTACAATTTGCTTCCAGGTTGAAGTATCTTATTTCACAGTTTGTTACTTTAGAATATTTTAAAAGTAATTGTACTACTTAATTTACTGTAGTTGGCTGACATTTGACAGCTGGACAACCCACTATTCTAAGTTACTTGTTCAGAGACTATTACTCAGGCAGGCTAAAAGCAACCCGAGAATTCTTTTTTTTTTTTTTTCCCCCAATTTTCATTAATTCAACAAGAACTGCCATTCCCTACTTACAGATTTTTTTCCAGCTTATTTGGCTTACTTGTGAGTTCTGTTATGGGATTTGGAAGGTATCTGTATTGCTTTAAATTCATTTAGTAAACCCCAAGAGGGTTTCAGAGGCAAAGCTTCTTAGCAAAGGATTGCAGACTTATTGATGAGAAAAAGTTCACTAAAACTCTCACAACATCTGCAGTTCAATGCAATTCAGTTATTCAGAGAAGTTAAACTTGTTTATTTTACTTAATATTTATCAATTCATTTAAGTGGTAGCACATACTATGCAGTGAAAACTGTATATGGACACAGAGGAATATACAGAATACCTTCTGGACTGTCAAAACAAAATAAGCTAAACAAGGCAATTAAAGGAGATGTGTATTTATGTAACATTTTAATGTGAGCATTTGTTGTGCTGTTTTATCAATAGTTAGGAAACTAATATCTACAGCCATTGCCATAGCAAACACCTTTTTATCAGAAAACTTAGTGCATTCAAAACAATCTAAAAGATGAGACCTACATTTTTTACAATGAACTGAACAAAAAGTAATTAAAATACATGGCATCAGTATGAAAAACAAACACGTCTGTTGGGCTAACACAATGTACTTGTTAGAAACCCATAAAATTCACCAACAGTATGAAATACTACATTCCTCTTCAGCAAAACGTGCAAGTTTGGATTCGTCTAATTAAAGAGAAAACAAACTTCTTTTTTTTCTGTATTTCAGTTGCTACAGTGACATATCATATTGTTCAACAGTTTGAGATAGGTGGATGAAAACTGTCATTAATTATTCTTTCCATGTAGTAAGACTTGAGTAAGTTACTCAAGACTTCACAGAACATGGGACGACCATCCAAAAAGGGTATATCACATTATATTTCTCTGAATGCTTAAGAAGGTTATTCTCAAAGTGTTGTCTTCCACCTTTCAGTCCATGTGCATATTACTGACAAATGTATCTCAGGCTGTGTAATCCCATATAGATAATTTATGACAAAGAGGTGAATTACGGTCTCATCTTCCAGACCAATGCCAGCACAACAGAATACTCTTTCTCTCATAGTTGAAATGAAAACAATAATAGATCTTAAAAGCTGTCTTATCCCAAACCCAAACCACAAAGATATAAAAAAATAAAACCAAGAAAATACTCCTCATGCTTTCATGCTTTATTTGAAAACAGAAACAATGGATAAAAATAATTCCTCAAAAAGGTTACAGGAAGTTAAAAAAAAAAAGAAAATCCCACAAACTAATGAAAATTTCAGCGTGAGTTGATGTTCAAAACTCTTAAATTTCTGTCAAAAGCCCACTTTTTACCCTGAAGTCTCCATACCTCTGGCTATGCCTCATTACTTCAAGTGCCAACATTTTAATCATAATAACAGAAACAGACACTTTGTCTTCAAGGCTGGAACTCAGAGTCAATGTCAGAATTGGGGCTGAGTTTGTCTTCTACCTCACACAAATCATAGATACTGTCAACCTGGATATGCAGCTGTGTGTCTGCAATGACATGAGTAGCTTTTGAACCATGAATTCTAAAAGGCCATGCAACATGAATTCCACTGGATTTCAAATTTAATAAAAATTGTGCACCTCTGTTCTTTACCAGGTACAGCCAACAGCCCCCAAATTTTGCAGGACAAAGTATGTGACTGAAAAATCACAAGAAAGACTGAGATCAAAACTTGGAGAAAGATCTGCACTTTTTAATTCATTATTTTTTTTAACATAACTTGATAAAATATATAGAGAGGGGTCTATTCTTAACCCCACCAAGGGATATTTTGACAAGAGGATGTAACTGAATTTTCTTAAAATTACTGAGGGATTTAGGGACCTGCTGAAATTATCTCTCTTGTTTAATTTGCTATTTGGACATGAAGAGCTGAATATGAATCTTCCTTGAATTGGGGAACTTACTGATGGAAGAAAAAGCCCTTAAGTGATGGCTTCCCTATGGAAAACTATTCCACAGCCTAATGCATCTTCCTGTCAGAACATTTTTCATGATATTTAGTATGGCTTTTCAGTTCCCAATTCCGTCATATTACTAATATATATCTTAATGTACAACATTAAAACCACTTCTAGCCTTCTTGACATTTACATAATTATATTCTTATGGACGCCCTTTTGAGTCAAAGCTAAGGTGTCCCTATTTTACCGCTAAAAAGTTTCCTTCATAAAGTCACAAGTATTTCCTCTTTTTTTCCCTATTAACAATAAACTATTCCCCAGCATAGTCCTTTTGTCCCATTCAATTTCTTCTAACTTTTGTTGCAAGTAATGAAGGTGCTACTTTCCCCATGGATGATGAAACTTTGCCTTTTGATCTGCCTTTTCATAAAGCAAAGATGTGCTTTTGTGGAGGAAACCTCTGCTTAAGAGCAGTCCCTTGCATTGGTTGCCCATGTTTACAGGGCTCTGAGTGCAACAGTTCTTGCAACACAACCTTCTCCTTCCCCAGCTACTACTGGAAGCTAACAGCTGCAAATACTAGTAGGCAGGCAACCTAAAGGATGAGATGCACACTCCCTGCACATTTTTCAGCTTTCATTCTCTGTTTTTTTACAATTTTTTCTTCTCTTTGTCACCAAAGGAAACACCAAAACCTGCCCAAACAGTCAAACAGCAACAAAACCAGCAGCAGAGTCCTACATACAGAAATATTTTTGATATATAGTCCATCTTCTGGGATTTTGATTGCTTACTTTGGTTACTTACTTAAGATGCCTTAGTTTCCTTGCATGCACTGCACCAAAGAAATACAGTGAAATTTTCTCATCTAATTGCTATGTTATTTAAGTATAGAGTGTAGCAAAGTACCTCAAAATCCTAATAATGAAAATATAAAGTAAATATTGCACCATACAAATCAAATTGCAACCCTGAAGTCCTTACCCACATCCAAGGCAAGAACCTATGGTTTTCTTTTGAAGGGCATATCAAAAAGTTAAAATACAAAGACTGTATACAGAGAAAGTAGTTTATCACAAGTCAATGAGAAATGCCAGTCGCTCATGTCGTATATGTCTATCAAACATATCTGTATTAGTTGTCCAAGTTATTATTAACAATTTTGATTTCTTTATTCCCCATTTTATTTCTTTAGATAAACTTCTTAAAATAATGGCTCTAATGCAGACTTAAGAGAATGAAGAGGCCATCTCCTCGATAGCCTCACTCCAAAAACTTGCTCCTAATAACTTTAGGCAATTCTTCTATTCTCTGAAATAAATTTTGGCAAACAAGTTTCTCGGTGGCCAACACTGAGCCCTGACAGTTGGTTTAGTATTGCTCTGAAATGAAGCATGTGCAAAGAAATAAAGTCTAAAAAACTAGCATCACTGCTCATGTTCTCACAGATGAGTTAAACATGGACTATGCTTAGCTTTGGAGCACATATAGAGTATAAAAGGAGGCAGTAGAAAAAAAAAAAAAGGGCAGGTTAGGAGAGCAAAGATAACACAAGAAAACAGCTTTGACAAAAAAAAAAAAAAGAATATACAGAATCATCAGACAGATGAAACATATCTCATGGATGGAAGTATTATATTACTACTTGTTGGAAACAATTGCAGGGGTTTGTATTTGATGCATTCTTTAGAGAAATTAAATTAGAGAGAATGAGTTAAAATAACTAAACAAGAAACAACTAGTTATTGAAATGTGAATTTAAATTATTAGATTATCTGTTAACGTAAATATGAACCTAGGACAATGTAAAAGAGAGAGGAGTAGAAATAACACATACAGGAATCTGAAGTTCCCGAAAGAGCGGTTAGAGAGACTTTCATAAATTGCACACTAACGCTGCTGGGCCACTGCTATTGCTCATGGCCCATAGCACTAAATTCACATCAAAACAAACAAATTAACTAGCGCAAGCATAAAATAAATGAACTGTTGTGGGATAAGTATCAGTACTGGATAATAATAGGCTATATTCAGGGATGGCAGTAACTGCTCATCAAGCAGCTGAACCATTAGTACTGCAGATATTTCAAATCTGCCTATGTGACGTAGTGTATTTGGTAGAATTTCACTCCAAACTCTGCTCTGCTGATTGTTTCTTTTAAAACTGTTGCAGGGGTTGAAATTTAGAAGGATTCATTTGGGGTAAAAAAAAAAGGAAAAAAGTAAGTCAGGAGTGTATGACATAAATCACGCCTCATAAATCTAATTGCAGAAATTTACTATAAAAGTTTCAATGTAATGTTTAGTTTGGTTTTATGCCAGGGTGTATTTTTAGATAATTTACATATGGTTGTTAAATTGCTCAGTAACTCATTGTTTTGTTAAATTCAGGAGATAGTCCATTTCGTATACTTTTGCATAAACATAACTGAATAAGCACATACTAATTTGCTTATTACCATTAGTAATAAATATCGCACCTTAAATAAATATACCTCAAGTGCAAAACAAGCTTAGGACATCAATTAATCGTTCATTTATCACATATAAGTTATTAAAAATTGCAGTCAGTAAAAAAGTTCTTATTATGTTAGGCAGGAAAAAGGAGCAGAAGAATGGACACAAAGCAGTATTTTTTTATTAAAGACATACCAGTATATCAGTAATCGAACAGATTCCCACTACGTCCAGCTCCCAGATGGAAAGGAAACTCAGACATTGACAGCGATGTGATGCTGCTGACTGGGTGCTGAATTGGTCACCGCATCTGCTTTGGGCTGAAGGCACAAGCCAGGGCACTCCATTTGGTGCTTTTTTGGTCCTTGTGTCCATGCAGTATGAATGCCTTACTCAGGGTGGAGCAGGTGGAAGCACAGCAGCTACAGGAGCAAGCTTGCAGAGAGCCCAGAGAATAAGCTGGCTGATCTTCTTTTGAGCAGCTGTAGCTGCGATGCTCTGAACAGCACCAGTGGCAGGAGGGCCCAGCTCTGTGTGATCAAAGGGCTTTGGCTGTTGTGATCTCTGAACTAATTCCAAAATGTCAATGAAATGGCACATCAGAACTAAAAAGAGACTGTAAGAAATTTAATAGCTAAGGGAGGACATTGCAACTTTAATTAGACACAAAAATAGATTTTGGGAGAAAAGCAAATCAAGCTTTTATGAATACTAAGTACAAACTTTTTTGTTTGTTTTTCTTCTTCTATAGAAACCATTTTTCATTACAACAACAACAACAAAAAAAAAAAAAACAAACAACAACAAACAACACAACAAACAGTTATTTACATGGATTTCACAGAAGTGGGGGCCCAAAATGAAAAACATTATGAAAGGAAGGGAAGTTGTATGCACAAAGAGAGAAAAGGAAAAAATAACCCTAATAATAAATAGATTTTGTGTCTTTTCAATGAATGGGACATTAGTATAAAAATCCTGCAAGCATTATCTATCTGTAATTATATGAATAAAGGATTATTTCTGAAAAGTCTTTGTTGTTTATATTTCCCCCTACATAATTAAATAATACAACAAAAATGAAAGCCAGAATAAGAATCCTCAAATTTACATATTTTATGGGATGGAGAAATGGGATAGTTATTGCAATTCTAGCTTTGAACAAAGACAACCTGGATTCAATTTCCTAATTGGCTTCAGGTGTCCTATTTAATTTGAGCAAATCAAAGCTGGAATTTTAAAGGTATTCTAGTGATACCAACTAGTGATTTGAATTCCTAAAAAACCCTTTTATTAGTCTCTCTGGGAAAGTGAGATTCAGGTAATTTTATTTTAGGCATTTAATTTAAAGATGTGAGTTTCCTAATCTATGAATTTATGTAGTAACTGGAAAAAGGCAGGCTCCCAACAGAGGAGTTTTTGACTAAGCAAAGCATGTAGCCTAAAAGTGGCAGATATCACAAAGGGTTAGATATTTTTGTGTTTATTTCCTCTTTTTTGTTGTGGCTTCCCCATTAGATGGGAATATCTTTCTGTTTTTTAATTTGCAGTAGTTTCTTCAGATTTTATTTTATGGTATTTTTACAGCTTTTTAAAAGAAAGTCAAACAATAAAACTTTCAGTGGAAAGTGTTAGAAATTATCAAGGATCTGAGGGAAAAAGATTGAAACATATGATGATTTGTTATGCTAAAGAAAAGGATGAAAGAGATGACTTAGTAAATGTAGATGGAATAAAGAACGATAACATAATTTAGAGCAAGAGTTTGTGGTCCTTCTGCCTAAGACAAATATTCAACCATATGAAAAGATGACAAATGGTCAAGGGTAGATTTAGATTAGACATTAGGAAGAAATTCTTTACTGAGACTGGTGAGACGCTGGCACAGGTTGCCCAGAGAAGTTGTAGATGCCCCACCCCTGGAAGTTTTTAAGGCCAGGTTGGACAGGGCTTTGATCAACCTAGTCTAGTGGAAGGTGTCTCTGCCCATGGCAAGGGGGTTGTAATTTAGCACTTAAAAAGAGAAACTACACAAAAAAGTAACTCAGAAGTAAATAAATAAATAAAAAGTTAAATAGGTAAAAGGCCTACAGAAGACATGGAGATAATTTAAAGACATAATACCTAGACAGACATTGACTCATGCTTCCCCCTTTACCACTTCCTTTCACTTCCTTCCCTTCTGCTATTCCCCAGGAAAAAAAAAAATAGTAAAAAAAGACAGCAATATATCTGAAAGACATATTCAAGAAAATACAGGAAAGGAAAACAGTCATCTTAATCTCTAACAATGCTTATATAATATCATAACGCAATAGGCCATATGGCAAAGGAGAAACTTACTAGTTTTTATGCTTTTATTAATAAAAGGTTCCAGATCAAAGCCTATAAAGCAGAAAGCCAGAAGATCTGATAAAGAGATAAAAGGACCTATCAGTGAGACCTAGGCTGTTGTAGAAAGGCTAACTATTTGTATTGCCATTGGTATTCCTAGTGGTGGTAAGACAGTTCTCACTCCAAACACTGTCAGAGAAAAGTCTGAGAGATTTTAAAACAACTAAAACCCATACAAAACAAATCAAATCTCAATAAATTCATCAACAGTCAATGGGTAAGACAGTTCTGCAGCAATCTGATGTATGCGTTCAGTCATAACACTTTGTAAAATATCAATTTCTATGTGTAAGGCTAACTCAGTGTCAGAGGAACGAAGGATGGCAAATACCACATTGGTATTTAAGCATAGTTTCAGAGATAAAACTGCAAGTGCTGGTATGAAAACCTAATTTCACACCACCCTATCCGACAGGAGCTGTAGCAGCTACTACAGATATAAAAGAAAGTCAAATTCTAAATGAATACTGATTTAAAAGAAAGCAAATGATTGGAATAAATGGACAATTTTCACAGTGAAAACAGATTATTAACTCTGTTGATACCCTTCCATGTATTTCCTGTGAAAACTACTAAGATAATAACTATCAGAAAGAGATTAGGTAAAGACATGAAACATATCAAAAATGAATATTGAGAATAATAACTCACGTAAAATGCATAGCTCAGGAATCTCCAATAAGCTACTGATCACCATATATATAGTCATTGAATCATAGAATAGTTAGGTTTGGAAAAGACCTCAAGATCATCTAGTTCCAACCCCCCTGCCATGGGCAGGGACACCTCACAATAAACAATGTCACCAAGGCTCTGTCCAGCCTGGCCTTGAACACTGCTGGGATGGAGCATTCACAACCTCCCTGGGCAACCCATTCCAGTGCCTCACCACCCTCACAGTCAAGAACTTCTTCCTTGTATACAGTCTAAACTTCCCCTGTTTAAGTTTTAACCCCTTACCCCTTGTCCTATCACTACAGTCCCTAGTGAAGAGTCCCTCCCCAGCATCCCTACAGGCCCCCTTCAGATACTGGAAGGCTGCTATGAGGTCTCCACGCAGCCTTCTCTTCTCCAGGCTGAACAGCCCCAGCTTTCTCAGCCTATCTTCATACGGGAGGTGCTCCAGTTCCCTGATCACCCTCATGGCCCTCCTCTGGACTTGTTCCAGCAGTTCCATGTCCTTTTTATGCTGAGGATGCCAGAACTGTACACAGTACTCCAAGTGAGGTTTCACAAGAGCAAAGTAGAGGGGCAGGATCACCTTTGACCTGCTGATCACGCTCTTTTTGATGCAGCTCAGGACGTGGTTGTATACTTGTATTAACAGCTTCTTCTGTGGTTTTCCTTGACATTTTGAGTAGCCATTGATAATGATAAGCCACTGAGATGGACTTTAGCCTGGAGCAGAGTTGCAGTTAAATTTTAAAAACTGTGTATGGAAAATAGGGACACCACAAAACTAATGTCTAAAACTTCATATTCACATCTGGTTTAAGAGTGACAGCGCTTTCACTTCTGCATGTAACATTAATAAATTCCTCATATATATGATACCTTGATGTAAGCTTCAGAAAATACATTAAAAGAAGGAAGTTAGCTGGCTCATCCAACTACTAAAAAAGATTTCTTAATTCCTGTACACTGTGAAAAATCACTGTTAGCAGACAGTATTATGCAACAAGTGCATTGAATTTTTTAAGTCTGAAACCTATGGAAATGCGAAGAATTTTATATCCTAAACAAAAAAATTGTTACAACTCATTTTAAAAAGTCTGATCTTAATATTTTAGATGTTATATCAAGTCACAAGCTTGTGTATTTTGACCTATAAAGAAAAATTTAAAACATCTCATCAAAACAAAATCATTTCTAGAGATTGCTTCTGGACTCAGATTTGAACAGCTAGGTATTTGATAAATAGAGATGGTAGTGGAGAACAGGTTATAATCAGCTTGTGAGTTATAGTCACAGCCATAAAATTATTAGTATCACATACTAAGCAGCTGAGCCAACCATCCTGCACTGATAGTGCAGTATGATCACTCCTAATGCAAATGTATCCATGTGTGCGTAATGGTCATAATAAGTAGCATATATACATGAACAGCATCTCATTGTTATATTGCATCAGAAAAATCCATGTTGCTGACAAAAATATATTCTGTATACTAAACTCTGCTCCAGGACAGTGGAAAAATACCACTTGTACTTCAGTCTCTGAACCCAATCAGTACCTATACTGAAAAAATAGTAAATTTGCCCAGTGCAACTTTACTCACACATTTTCCAGCAGAACAGAAATCATACCTTTTGACACCCTGAGTGAAATCACTATCATCTCTTGCTGCTGACAGCAGAAAGGAAATAAATTTCCAAGGCTAAGTAGCTTTTTTTATATCTATATACATTAATCACACTATTACTGTATATGTTCAATTGCTTTAATAACTATAAAATATTTCAACAACTTCAATAAAACCAAAATCAGCAGCAAATGATTCTTAGCTAGTTCCAGGCCCACTGAGAAATTTTCAGATAGTTTAAGAAAATTCTTTGTGGCATACCAAGTAAATGTCTGCTTACCTTTTGATAATCTCTTGAATCCATCTGGCATAAGTGGGAAACTCTCCAAGTGCCTTCTAAATAAGCATATTAAGATTGAATTGTTCACTCTGGTCTTCATACACTCTGTCAAAGAGAGCAAATACTCTCATTCTTCATCACTGAGCCTTTTAGGACTTGTGGGCCCTGAATTTATTCCCCAGTGCCTCCAGTTTATGACATCATTCTCCACTAGTTTATTGGATACACCTTTTAAATCCAACCTAATTTGATTTTTCCCTCTAGGTTAAGGCAGGTATAGATTTTTCCACCACCTGTTCCATAGATGTCTCAAATGACCAAATGTTAGGGAATATATTGAATCTCTGAACCTTTTTATTTATTTAGGAGGTGCAAGGTATTTAATCTTCCTCGGTATGTTGCAAAGAAGCCAAATCAATCACAAGGATGAACTTCTGTGAGAGTGGGTAATATATCAAAAAAAGTATTCACTGTCCCCTACTATGTTTAGATGGCAACTTTTGCTACTATCTTGATTTCTTGGGCCACTTCAGCTCTGCAGGGCCCTAAATCCAAAGCAGAAAATACGTGCAATGGTCAGAAACTGAAAAAACACTCAGCAGTATAAAAATCATTGTATCTTAACTGGAGTAAATAATCATGACTTTTAAATTAAAATAATAGATTTAAATTAATATTTTCATAAAGGACATAATGTCCTCTTTTTCTTTTAAATAAACTGAATACTTACAGAACATCAACTTAAAAAAAACCCCAAACCTCTAAGAAACCATGAATACCTTAGCATAACTCAAGCTGCACATTCTTAACCATGTTAAAGTGCTGTAATGAAACCTCAGTCATTACAAAGTATTCTGAACAATTCCTAACAGGCCCTGTTGTGGTTTAAACCCAACCACAAAAGCTTGTTCACTCACTCCCCGCCCTTCTTTCCCTCCCTCTACTCCCGGAGGGATGGAGAGGAGAATCGAAAAGAATGCAACTCCCACAGGTTGAGATAAGAACAGTTTAGTAACTAAGGTATAACACAAATCACTATTGCTACCACCAATAATAATAATGATAAAGGAAATAACAAGAGGAAAGAATACAACACCTCAGCACCAGCCGACCAATAACGCGCCTCACTCCCCCCAGCCGAGCACCGACCGATACCTCGTCCAACCCTGCAGTCCCTAGCCCTTCCGGGTAACTCTCTGTTACATCCTGGGCATGACGTGCTGTGGTATGGAATACCTCTTTGGTCAGTTTGGGTCAGCTGTCCTGTCTCTGCTTCCTCCCAGCTTCCCCTCCTTCCTAGCAGAGCATGAGGCTCAGAAAGTCCCTGGCCAGACCAAACATTTGAGCAGCAACTGAAAACATTGGCGTTATCAGCACTGTTCCCAGGCCAAAAGATCAAAACACAGCACTGCACTAGCTACTAAGAAGGAGAAAAATAACTGGTACTGCTGAACCCAGGACAGTCCCTCAAGAATGCTGATCTTGCAGGGATCTCTTGGTGAGGCACAACTGACAGAGGCATTAGGATATATTTATTCTGGAGTTCAGTGCGGGGGAGGGAGGAGTACTGTGGGATGAGTGAAAGAGTGTCAAGATTTCCTCTAACCTCAAATTTTTGACTGCAGTTGAAGGGTTGCTGAGCCAGAGTTTTGCTCAAGATAATCTGAAAACATATCACAAAGAATTAGAAAAAATAAGAAATGTAGAAATAGTAAGAATTAAGTTTATGCTTTCCCAATGTATCTGTCAGAATCATATGGGGAGGAGCCTTACTCAGATTTTTGCTGATGACACAAAACTGGGAGGAGTGGCTGACACACCAGAGGACTGTGCTGCCATTCAGCGAGACCTGGACAGGCTGGAGAGTTGGGCGGGGAGAAACTGGATGAAATTTAACAAGGGCAAGTGTAGAGTCTTGCATCTGGGGAAGAACAACCCCATGTACCAGTACAGGTTGGGGGGTGACCTGCTGGAAAGTAGTGAAGGGGAAAGGGACCTGGGGGTCCTGGTGGATAGGAGGATGACCATGAGCCAGCAATGTGCTCTTGTGGCCAAGAAGGCAAATGGCATCTTAGGGTGCATTAGAAAGGGAGTGGTTAGTAGGTCAAGAGAGGTTCTCCTCCCCCTCTACTCAGCCTTGGTGAGGCCGCATCTGGAATATTGCGTCCAGTTCTGGGCCCCTCTGTTCAAGAAGGACAGGGAATTGCTTGAAGGAGTCCAGCGCAGAGCCACAAAGATGATTAAGGGAGTGGAACATCTCCCTTATGAGGAGAGGCTGAGGGAGCTGGGTCTCTTTAGCTTGCAAAAGAGGAGACTGAGGGGTGACCTCATCAATGTTTACAAATATGTGAAGGGTAGGTGTCAGGATGATGGAGCTAGGCTTTTTTCAGTGATATCCAGTGATAGGACAAGGGGCAATGGGTGTAAACTGGAGCATAGGAAGTTCCACGTTAACATCAGGAAGAACTTCTTTACTGTAAGAGTGACAGAGCACTGGAACAGGCTGCCCAGGGGGGTTGTGGAGTCTCCTACACTGGAGATATTCAAGGCCCGCCTGGACAAGTTCCTGTGTGATGTACTGTAGGTTACCCTGCTCTTGCAGGGGGGTTGGACTAGATGATCTTTTTAGGTCCCTTCCAACCCTTGGGATTCTGTGATTCTGTGATTCTGTGATTTCACTCTATACTTTCAGTCCCAGAAACCCAGAGAAAAATGAGTGTTTCCAACATATTTAAAAAATGTTCACATATTTCTCTCTTCAGGTCATTAACTGGATGAAGGGGTGCATTGTCTATCCCATTTATCACTTCTGCTTAAATTGATAAGACGGACAAAAAAACCTGATTGAATGTAGCACATTAAAAGATGGGTGATCATGCAGTCAATAAGTTTTTCATCCAACCCCAGGCCATCTCAGCAAGTACACTAGATGAAGGTAAAAATAAAATCTCTATGCTATCAAATCTTAAACTAAGTTTTACAACTCAGAGGTATGAACTGTGATTTTAATGTAAGATTATTGGCAATTTGGCTTAACTATTTCTATATTCAAATCTGAATGTAAAATGGAATAATGTGAATATGGACAAGTACATCTTTATTATGGCTTTTAACAGACTACAAAGAAAAGCTCCTCCCACCATTTTGTTTTTAAAGGTGCTTTGAAGAAGACCTGCTAGAACAGCAGCTCTTGATGCCTTCATTGGCACTCTGGAAAGCAAAACAACCATCCTCTGCTGATGGAAAAAATATCTCTACGGATTCTTTCCACTCTGGGCCAGCTGATGTATTTCACATTTTATATAACCTATGAAGAATGACATTCATGTGAATTATAACTTTACCCTTTGATAGTCTAATCCTTCCAAATACACTCAAGATTTCATACACCTCAGTGATCCCCTAAGGAACAAACTGAAGAATAAAAGATACTGCTTGAAGAAGAATGCAAGGTGACAAATATAGCCATAATTTGTCAGAGCTAGCTATATCACAATTAGATTTCTCAAGAAGCTGCTGTGCTATGTTATTAACCTCACACACAACATTTTCTAGAAACCTTAGATTCATTCCTAGGTAGAATTAACCCCAGCACCATAATCTGCTGTGCTGATTACACAGGCAATAGTTTTCTACACAAATAGAATCAGAGAAAATAAAAAAAATCAGTTGTTCATCTTTGCCACTTTATTCATACTACCAAAAAAAAAATATTCTCTATGATGACCTTATTGCCAAAGAAGCATGTAATTCATAACTGATTGCTTTGCCAAATTCAGTTTATCCCAATATAGAGCCAGGATACATCTTCCTAGAGCTGTGACTTACTGTGGAATATGCTGGGCTAAATACCTCCAGAGGACACAGAAGCTTTGCCTGTGCTAGTTTACTATGGCAGATGGAGCTTTTAGATATTTATTTAGCTTTTGCTATACCCTCACTGTGATGAAAGAAATCTTAAGCATTTTACTATGCACAAGCTACTCAACTCATATTGGGAAGAAATCTTAATGAGTTATTTAGAAAAAAAAAAAAAAAACCACAAGGAAGTAACACTACAATAGTTTACAAGGGTTTTTTTTTTTTTTTTATCTATTCTTTGCACAAGGCATTTGTGATTAGATAATTGAGTAGCTCACTGTCGTGGTTTAAACAAAGTCACACAGCTCATTCACTCACTCCCCCCCTTCTTTCCTTCCCTCTACTCCTGGAGGGACGGAGAGGAGAATCGAAAAGAATGCAACTCCCACAGGTTGAGATAAGAACAGTTTAGTAACTAAGGTATAACAAATCACTACTGCTGCCACCAATAATAATAATGCTAAAGGAAATAACAAGGGAAGAGAATACAACACTTCAGCACCAGCCGACTGATAACTCGCCGCACCCCACTCAACTGAGCGCTGACCAATACCTCCTCCAGCCCTGCAGTCCTAGGCCTTCCGGGTAACTCTCAGTTACATCCTGGGCATGACGTGCTATGGTATGGAATACCTCTTGGGTAGTTTGGGTCAGGTATCCTGTCTCTGCTTCCTCCCGGCTTCCCCTCCTCCCTGGCAGAGCATGAGGCTCAGAAAGTCCTTGGTCAGACTAAAACATTCGTGTTATCAGCTCTGTTCCCAGGCTGAAAGTCAAAACACAGTGCTGCACAAGCTACTAAGAAGGAGAAAAATAACTGGTACTGCTGAACCCAGGACACTCAGACAGCTATGTGCTTTATTTTGACAGAACTGATGCTATATTTTTTAATTTGAAGGATATACAAAAAGGATAAGCCACTTGGCTTTATAAAAGTATGAAACTTCCGAGGCTGGTTAACCTCAAATTCTATAAAAAGAACATTAAATGTTTGACATGAAAAGAGAAAAACCTCTGTTAACATTTTTAAATGTTCACATTTAACCAAGAGGAGAGTGTGAATAAAATGTTATTATAAAATAAATATGAGTACTTGTTACTCCCTAGATGGCTTTTACATAGCTAGTAGGTTATCACAACGGCAGACAGAATACACTGCAGAACAGTTTCTCTTTCCCACAGCTGAGTGCAGCTTATAGCAAAGTTATAAGCCAACAAAGGTAAATATGGATAGGCCCTCAGGCTTAACATACTTTACTGGAGGAGAAAATATTTCAACTAAAGAGGGATAGATTGGTTAGCAGGTGGCTAACCAGCATGATCCCAAACATAACCACAAACATTTCTTTTTGTAATTTTTATCTCAACTGTATTTTTAAATACTTTGGAAGTCAAACAAGATGAAGGGATTTTATATTTTATGGGATGACTCTCTTTTGTTGATCAGTGTGGCATTACAAAGCATTGGGATATGACCTAGGAAGGCTGTTATGTATCTTTCCTTAGAAATTCTGAAAATTAAAGTGGCGATTCTGTGATTCCTTAGAGGCCTAATTTACAACTGCAGATCCAGGCTCACTTGACAGTGACTTTTCTTTCATTACCGTAGCAGAAATTTATATAGCAACAGCTGTGGAAAAACAAGAATAAAATAGGAAAGTTTGCAACAAATGTATTTGTACACGTAGGCACACACAATCTTCTAAATAAACTGTTAATGCCATCATAATGAGCACTTCTATTAGGGCAGTGATTGACATAAATATTAGGCCTTTGTATGTGTCAATCAATTTGACTTTTAACTGAGGGCTTACTGGGAAAGCAAAAATTCTGTTGAATGGAGTATTTGGTAGTTTTGAAAGGTAATTTCAGTACCCACAGAATGAAGCATTTAGAGAAAAGCTAATATACTGTGATATATTTTTAAAGCACATTATATTAAAAGCATCAGTAATTTCAGAAGTTTTGTATGCAAGTTGTTGCCAGAGGTAGACAAATAATCAGAGTACTAAAGCATCACAATGTTGTCTGTTATTACATTGGCATCAGTCTCAAAAGTATTAAAACCACAGCTTCTCAATCCCTGAATATGTGAACAGTTATAGCTATATTTTATTTAGAGGTAAAAAAAACAAACCTTTGAGGACAATTAGAATAAAGAGAGATATGGCTATAGATGGATACTTTCTTGGGTACTTTCTGATCTATTAGAATTATCTATTAAGATAATAATCTATTACTAATCTATCCAATATTATTAATCTATCTAATAGATTATAATCTAGTCAGTAATTCTAAACCAAACCTTGGTCAGTGTCAGACAGCAGCTTTGGATTTAGGCACAGAAAGTCATAGGCTTTTCACAGGATTCATAGTCCTCCCAGGTAACTCTTTGGGAATTGTTGGATAGAATCACAGAATCATAGAATAGTTAGGGTTGGAAAGGACCTCAAGATCATCTAGTTCCAACCCCCCTGCCATGGGCAGGGACACCTCACACTAAACCATGTCACCCAAAGCACTGTCCTACCCAGCCTTGAACACCGCCAGGGATGGAGCATTCACAACCTCCCTGGGCAACCCATTCCAGTGCCTCACCACCCTCGCAGTAAAGAACTTCCTCCTTATATCCAGTCTAAACTTCCTCTGTTTAAGTTTGAACCTGTTGCCCCTTGTCCTATCACTGCAATCCCTAAAGAAGAGTCCCTCCCCAGCATCCCTATAGGTCCCCTTCAGGTACTGGAAGGCTGCTATTAGGTCCCCACGCAGCCTTCTCTTCTCCAGGCTGAACAGCCCCAACTTTCTCAGCCTGTCTTCATACGGGAAGTGCTCCAGTCCCCTGATCACACTCGTGGCCCTCCTCTGGACTTGTTCTAACACTTCCATGTCCTTCTTATGTTGGGGAGCACCAGAACTGCACACAATACTCCAAGTGAGGTCTCACGAGAGCAGAGTACAAGGGCAGGATCACCTCCTTCAAACTGCTGATCACGCTTCTTTGATGCAGCCCAGGATATGGTTGGCTTTCTGGGCTACGAGTGCACGCTCCTAGCTCATATTAAGTTTTTCATTGTCCAACACCCCCAAGTCCTTCTGCATAGGGCTGCTCTGAATCTCTTCTTTGCCCAACCTGTAGCTGTGCCTGGGATTGCTCCAACCCAGGTGTAGGACCTTGCACTTGGCTTGGTTGAACTTCATAAGGCTGGCATCAGCCCACCTCACAAGAGTGTCAAGGTCAATCTGGATGGCAATCCTTCCCTCCAGCTTATCAACCAAACCACACAGCTTGGTGTCATCAGCAAACTTGCTGAGGGTGCACTCAATCCCACTGTCCATGTCACCCACAAATATGTTGAACAAGACCGGTCCCAACACCAATCCCTAAGGGGCACCACTTGTTACTGCTCTCCAGCCGGGCATTGAGCTGTTGACCACAACTCTTTGTGTGTGGCCATCCAGGTAGTTCTTTATCTACTGAGTGGTCCACCTATGAAATTGATGTCTCTCCAATTTAGAGACAAGGATATCATGCAGATAGTTGAATAACCTAGCATTAATAGTGAATCACATCTATTAATCCTCTGTGTTCCTAAAACTAAGTGGAAACTCAAGATTTAGCGAAAATGTAGCTTGAACACACCTAAACTTTCAACAGATAAGCATTTTTTTAAATGTTAAGATATGGCAATCATATCTGAAAATGTTTTCCCTAACTTGTACAATATTTGCAGACTCCTATAACTTTATTTAGCTCTCAAGTCCTGTAAGTCCATCCTAGAATAGATAACACAAAACACCAGCATAAGGTAGACCTCCGCCAACATCAACAATTTGGAATCACAGCTTACCAACCTGCAGTTAGAACTTGTATGAGATGCTGATAGGAGCCATATTTGTTAAAAAATACCCTTTCACTACTTTCTGAAGATTCAGCAAACAAATCAAGACAAAGAACAAAACACAAGTAAATATCTGTATAAATAAGCAAATAGATACTGTAAAGTCCCAGGTAAAGTCAAATTCAGAGCATTTTGAAGTAACCTTCAATGTGTTTTGACCTCAACTCGTTTCAGGCTTTTTCTTAAAACATAAGAAGTTCAGTCTTGATTTCCTATGCAGGAAAGTATGTGGACTGGTACTCTTATTCATTCTCTGCTATTGCTTTGAAGCAACACAGACAAAGTTAGGAATTTCTAAAATGTTCCCACATAATGGGCAGAACTTACTGTGCTTTTTATTCAGCTAATGTAGATTTTGGCAAGAATGTGGTCAGCAAAGGATGCTGCCTACTTTGACTTCTATCAGCTGCACAAGATCTTCCCTGAGTCACTGTGCATGGTGGATGTTGTATGGAATTGCAAGGTGGACTCAGCTAGGCTAGAGGGACTTGGAAACTGCAGCCAGAGGAAGGCACCCGGGACCAATACAGATCAACTCTGGCCCTGAATCATACCTGGAATCATGTTGATTTCCAAGAAATACCAGTCTAACTGATGATTTATGAAGAGCCTCAGCAGTTGAAAAGTAAATGAATCAGACCATTTTTTAAAGAACTGGATAAAAATGTCCCGCGGAATATGGACTGCTAATGGCAAAACATGACTTATAAAATATTGGTATCTCAGAGTCTTGTAGCTTAATAGAATTCTCATCAATAATAAAACCCAAAATTGAATGTCTGTTTAAAATATATGCTAAAATGCAGTCAAGAGATTGGAAATGTCAGTGATAAATTATAAATAATATTTCAACAGCTGTTACTTTTAAAGCATTTCATCTGTGTATTTCTGAGATGCTTTCACCATAACAAATTTTGCTGTCCTGGCTTTGTTATCCCTCGAGGACCAAAAGCTGGAAGAGATTAAAATTACCACTGGTACAACAGATATGCCTCATAGCAAATGCACAGAAAATGTTGCAAAATAAGTAAATTCTTAAAAATCCACACAAATGCTAGTATATTTTAATTTTAACACAATTTCAAAATATAAATTTTACCACATGAATAAGAACGTAAAGAAGTCTTAAAAATGTCAAAAATTAGGTCATAGTTTAATTATTTGGACTTAGTGCAAAGAAGCATGAGCTTAAACATTTGAGTAATAAAGTACTGTTAAAACTAAGTTTCGAATGCAACATAAAACTGAAGAGACATACCAACTCTCTATCCATGTTCCTCTTACTCCTCTGTTTGAAAAGGCAAGAGACAGCGTCTTGAAACCTACTTTTTGTAAGGAAATATAGTATTCTGGCACAGGCACCAAAACAAATAGGAATGACATTACTAATGTGAAGAGAGAACAACCTCTGTTTTCTAATATGTGCCTCACTAACGCACTATGAACTCATGCCAAGATGCCCAGTTCCTTCTAATTTCAATGGGAATGAGACACAACATGAAAGTCTGAGATACAAATGTGCAAGCATTACCATCTGGCCTGTAAAATATCTTTGACCTTTAAAAATGAATGTGGCAATAGTCGTGAAAGAAAGAAACAGTTGAATGGTTTTATGGATATTTTGAGGATTTTCACAGAAAAGCTAAATTACATTGACATTATAAATAAAAACACTAGTTAAAAAAAGTTATATTGAACAATATAATAAAATTGATGTTACAAATCTAATAATAAATTACCACTAGTGTGAATTCATATCAATGACATACATTTGCAAGATTTGAATCATAACAATGCACTTATTCCTATAAACTCTGTAGTACAAAACACAAAAGAATGTATATTTTTTTCTGACAAATAAATTTCATAAAAGGCACATTAATATATTCCTGCAGTTAAATAGCTCCCCCCACCCAAAAAAAAAAAAAAAAAAGTTGTGCTATGCTATTTCATAGCATCTCTAGAGGCAACACGTAAATCTTCTTAAATCTGGCTATGCTAAATTACCCATAGACACTTAGCATCTATTAAATAATGCTACCAAAAAAAAAAATAATCATTTGTCAAATGTCTGCTTTTATGTCTTAAATTCATTGGCCTGTATGGCTTTTTTAGTGTTAAATTGGAACTGCAATTCTAGCATGTTGTTCTTTGCTCATGCCTCTGACTTTCACACCCTTGACTACCCAAGCTAGCAGAGTTTATGCCTCTTTCCTCTTCTTTTAACCTTGCCTCAGAACAGCTTGGTGTTGGACTCCGTTTTTCACATCTACCTTTGCTGTTTCAGTAGAACCTCACTTCCCCCTGAAAGCTCTGAATTCACAGTCTGTAGTTCACAGATTCTGCTCTCTAAACTACACAAGATTGTTTGAAACTTTTATTAAACTGGAATTTGGCTATGTTGCCTAAAAGACAGATAGATTTTTTTATCATTATTTCAATTTCTAAAAAAGACAACTTGAAAGAAATATTTTTGACTAAATGTATATGGGGTTTTTATGGTTCCCTTTTAAGTCTGGCAGAAAACAGGATGTCCTCAGTTATTCTAACTTACATAACTTCACACAGCTTCCTGGTAAGTAAAAAAAATAAGTTAGTTCATTTGTGATTCATCTGATTTTTGTCTTTCATAATTTCTAAAAATATTTTATAACTATTACTAGTGGAGACATTAAATATTGTTCACCTTGTTTACCTCTGCCTTGCAAAAAAGTTGTCTTCAGCTTTAGCAAAAAATGAGCATTATTTTTTTAAAACAAATTTTGATCTTGTACTTAAGACTCTAGATTAGTCTAAGGCATCTAACCAACCTGCCTAAGACTTTAGAACCAGTCAAGACAATAACCACAGACAGCAATTTATCCACTGTAAATCTGTCTCGCAGAGACTCAGTATGCAGATCTCTTCACTGACCAGAGGAAGACCTAAGGTGACAAATTTTCTATGTTGAATGGCTCAGGTCAACAAGATGAATTTGTTCCTGAATCATACATATGTACCCTGCAGTCTACATAAATATATTAAAAATAAAGGTAAAATCTTTACCTAGGTTTCCTAACATAGTTCACTGAGTTAGAATGCTAACCTGAGTCTCCTTAGATCCTGCCTAGCTTTTACATGACTAGCAAAAAGTATTGTCCGGGTTTGTCTAGTTTCTGCTTTGAACATGGCTTGCTACTTTGATCAGCCAGCCCAGCATTACAGAACTGAATAAACAACTTCCTGACATCATTAGACTGGGTCATGGCCACACCCCCACACACTGCAGAAACCCATCCATGTGCTCTGTGCAGCCTGTGTCCTCCCACTTGGCACTTCATGCTGTTAAAGAGCACAAGGTGGTCTTGAAAGTCAAGGGAGCAATAAAAAAAATAAAGTAAAAAAAGGAAAAAAAGACACACTTGGCTGTTTCTTTCCAGAGCTAAAACTGCCTTTCTGCCTGACATGGGTAAGATGAAGAAACTAATGACATTAGCCCTGCCACTTTGACAGGCAGTACACAAACAATTATATATGCAGAAAGCCAAGCAAGCTATCAGAACAAAACCTATTAGACTAAGAAGTCGTCTTCATTTCAAATACTGTCTCCTTAATTCACACTGATTGCTTAATGGTCACACCTAGTTACAAATTACCTCTATGGTCCAACAAAGACAATTTAATTGCTAAGTAGCATCAGCGTTGCAGAATGTTAAGTCTTTTGGAAACTACAGAGAAGTGTCAAAAATCCTAGCATCTCATTCCTAAAATACCTAACTTTATTCTTTCTGTTTATTTCACTGTTTCAATTTTCTTAACTGTTTCCATTTTCTTAACCTATTTATTTTCTTTAAATTTCAAACTTTAAACAAGAATAATATCAAATATCTTTAAACAAGAATATTCACAACAGTATTTTAATTCAATAAGATGGACTTGAATAGTAATTACTCTAGCAGGAAGTACAAAATAAGTACACCATTCACCACAGCTGAGATGATTTTTAACTACATAAGTGGCAGTAACAGCTCGGTCATACTAGAAGTATTGAAGAGAAGCAACACTTGCGGAAAAAAGTCTGGGAAGAGAGATGTATGCTAAAAGTAATTGACATGGTTTAATCCCAGCCATAAACTAAACACCACAGCTGCTCACTCACCCCCCACAGGCAGGATGGGGAGAGAATTAGAAGGGTAAAAGTGAGAAAACTCATGGTTTGAGAAAAATACAGTTTTATAGGTAAAGCAAAACCTGTGTGTGCACAAGTAAAGCAAGATAAGGAATTCATTCACTACTTCCATCATCAGGCAGGTGTTCAGACATCTCCACCAAAGCAGGAGTCCATTACTCCAAACATTCGCCTACTTCCTTCTTCTTTCCCCAAACATTCACCCACTTCCTTCTACTTTCCCCAGCTTTATATGTGGAACATGACATCATATGTTACGGAATATCCCTCTGGTCAGTTGGGGTCTGCTGTACCAGCTGTGTCCCCTCCCCACTTCTTGTGCATCCCCCATCTGCTCGCTGGTAAGGTGAGGTGAGAAGCAGAAAAGGCCTTGGCTGCATGTAAGCACTGCTCAGCATTAATGAAACAATCTCTATTATCAACACTGTTTCCAACGCAAATCCAAAGCACAGCACTGCACCAGCTACTATGAAGAAAATTAAAGCTATCCCAGGCCAGACCAGTACAACATGGAACAGAAGCAGTCATAAAAAAAAAAAAACAACCAAACAAAAAACCCCCAACAAACTAAACCAACCAAACAACCAAACAACCCCCCCCCCCCAAAAAACCCCTAATAACAAAAAAAAAAAACAAACAACCCCACATCCAAAACCACTCCCAAACACACAAAGCCTTATGATAACAATTCACAGGGAAACCTTCTACCATAAAATTTTGTTTAAGAATTATGGTAATTGTTCAGAGCATTATATAGTTCACTAAAGTATTAAGCTTGTTAATGAATACGCATGAAAAAATTGTTACATGTATCTCTTCCCTGCCTTTTATTCTATTACCTTTTGTATGATACTTCCTTCTGGGAACAGAGGAAGCTTCCAAAGAATCCCTGTGTTGAGACCAATAACTATTATTAGAACTTCTAAATGATGTATTTGTTTACTATGGTCCCAGCAACGTGTGGCCTCTGTGCAACAAGTGCGATAGCACAGCTGTTTTAAGAACAGGGCACATGGCATTTGATGATTTCTGCCTAAATTAAGGAAGCTAAAACATAAACAAAAACAGCTCAGGTCCATCTGTTCTGCCTCATGGATCCAGAGAAGTTTACATATTACCTAATTTCTTGATCCATAAATATGATTGAAGCAAATTATATTGTGACACTGATGGACAGTAAAATATCTCCTAGACTTGCACGTTTTGCTACTATTGACCAACTGTGTTATCATATTTTCAGTGATGGACTCTGGAAAAAGTTGCTTAGGTTTTTAATAGTTTGTAATTTTTCTTTATTGAATTCTAGGAATTAAATATTTATCAGAGTAAGCTTTCAAAACCGTATAAATGCAGTCAGTCCCACTAAGTTTCATTTAATTCTTAACAATAAGGACCACAAAACAATCTCAGTACTGCATGAGAGCAACTCTAATAAGAGGAAGCTACAATTAATTGGCATTAGGGGAAAAAGCAGTCAAGGCACATGTTTAGTTCTCAATGCTTTTCCATAGTACAACAGTAGCTATCTCATTCTTCTGCCATATGGGCTTCCTTTTTGAAATGGGCAGTCAATCAACTGCACACTGTTCAAAGGAGATTTGAGAAGGACATTGGTACTGATTGGTACTGAAGTCACTATGTACTCCACACTCTGCAGTTAGTCTCCCTCACAAACTATACCTTTTTCATTCACAGTCACTGAAGAGAATCCTGTATGTAACTTACCTCTACTGGAAGAGCTCAAAAAATACCAACCAACCACTACAAAAAAAAATTCCAATGGTTTCCAAAGTTATAGCGCTTTTATTCTGTAATTAAGCAGTAATTTATGATACCAAAGCCATAAAGAGGATGTGTTCCATCTTTCATCATACATATATTAATAGCCTGTCCCAAAGGCATTAGAGTGAGGAGGAAAGCTATAGCTGCATTTGGAAAAACTACATTAAAAATCGTTAAGATTAGCTATTGGGGAAGCAGGGAGGGAACAGGGGGAGCACAGAGAAGAGAAAGTCTGCAGTCTTCAATATTAGAAACAGCTTCCAAAAGCTTTTATTGGTAAAGGATTATACATAGTGTACATCTGTTTATGAAATGGAAACATTATAAGCAAAACTATAATACACAGACAAATCTGAAAACGTTAAAATCTAATCATGTGAGAGCTAGCAAAGTCCAAATAGACATTTCAAGTACAGAAACAGCATTTAATTATACTGGCTTTAAACTATGCCAACACTAGGAATCTGCAAGATTCCTGCCTCATAGAGAAATGCCAATTTTGCCATTTCATACAAATGAAATTTATATCTCTAAGAACACCACGTTTGATATGAGAACTAAGTTACATTTTACAAATTTGACATCATCTCTTAACCAGCTGGCATTGGAGAAACAGGTGAAGTTGATGAGAGACGAGTCAGTAGTCATCTTCAAAATTCATGTGAGCATAGAAACAAAAATTTACCTTTGCATTAGCTATCATAACAGTATTAAAAAGTGCTCCTGATTTCTGTGGTTATGGCTCACTAAGGTAAGGTCAATATTTTGAACTGGATTCACTAGGTTTTAGTTAACTTGCTAAGTTCCTCTAGTATATTTAGGTACAAATCGGAATACATACGTATACATGTACGTTTGTGTGACATGTATTGGCAAATATCACTGATTTATCCTAGGTAACCCATAATAAGCTATAGATAGTATGCCTAATATATTCTAAGAATCATCACTCCATATGAACCTCTCCCTTTCTAGAAATAGTCTGAGAAAAGAAAAGAATAAGGAATGAGGGCATAAGTTTATAATTTAAAGATTTGAATAAGAGTAGCTAACATCTTTTTAAACTGCTAATGCTTTTAGCAAGTGATGAAATACGTTTTATCATAGCCATTATTAAGATGACTAGGATGTATTTCTTCTTCAAAAAAGTGCACATTTTGCAGAGAGAGTTTTGTGGTGTTTTTAATTCCTGCCAGTTTCTTATACTATAGCAGAAAACATATGAGGAAAAAACATATGCATTAAATATGATGATACAGTATTGCCACATTTCAAAATATCCACAGTATTCACTACAAGGATGTGCAAAAAGGCAAATAAAAATAGATTGTATAGTTTAAACTGAGTTGCGAGTCATCTTTCCAACTCATAAAAATTACTAATCATTCCTTTAAATTAAATATTTAAATGTTCTCCATAATTGAAAAGCAATGAGATCATCACTGGATTTTACTTAAGCGAAAGTTAAGTACAATATTACTTGAGAAGAGAAAAAGTTAAGCCTAATGCAGGGTATCTTCTGTTGCCTAATCACAGAATATTTATCCTGGAAGTACTTCCTGAGCCTTTCCTACAAATCTGGACACGTTTCAAAAACATGTAAAACTCAGACATCAAGGATATTTGGGGTTTTCTACAATTTCAGTTTCACAGGGAAATAGCTTGTAGTTGCTAATTCTTCATCTGCAAGTACATATTGCTTACTGGTTGGAAAAAAAACCCACAACCAAAAATTACAATACTTCCCAAAACTTATTTCACAATTTTCTTTTTCCTCAGTAATAATGACCAAATATTTATATTTTTCTTGGTATGCTTTTTTTTCTTATCTTCTGTAATAATCAATATTCCACTGATTAGCACAACTCTAATTTATTTCTGTTAATGTCAGTGCCATGCTACAGAGACATACATGTGTTTCCAGAAAATATAATTCCACTGTTAGAAAGTATGGCTGGCAGCATAAAAACTGAAAAGAAGAAAAATAATCCTGTGTCTTTGTTAGTGCCATGTTATCAGACTGAATTTCATTAGTGGATAAGGCATGCCACTTATAAAATGAAGTATATGAAATAGTTTAGCTCCTTTGAGATGAAAAATGCTATAAAAAATGATAAATATTTCCATTAACAATTAGTATTATTGGAAATAGTGTAAAGCTGCATGAATACAATCTTCCCAAAAGCCATGTGACTCCATTCCATTTTAACTAATCTAATGTAATATTTCTACTGAAATTATTTTAGAAGTTCAAAATACCTTGACCAAAGCCAAGCTTAAGCCTAGTTAAGACCTACATTAGAGGGTCTACAATATGAAACTCTGGAACTGAATATAATCTAAATGTGACAACTATCATTTGAATTAATTCAGAATGAATTTAAACAAAAGACCTTACAAGTCATACCAAGTTAGTATAAAAGTTAAAGTTTCTCAAGAAGTGTGAAGTTAAACTCTGTCTCTTCCCTTTAGGAAGTCCACTTTATAAAGTGGTAAGAAAGTCACCATCATCTAGACCACACTCACCATTATCAGTGTCTATCTTAACTTCAGAAAAATTAGAGTCCGATAAATTCAAGCCTGGTTTCAGACACAGAAGATGCCAACAAACAATTCAATAAAGTGGCAGCCAGTATCTTCAGGCCTCTAGTCTGGGATTATTTACTGACAGGAAAAAGGCAGACAGGAACCTTCATTCTGAGCCACTGAGCTCTTGAGAAGTGATGTTAGAGTGGGAATGCTGACTGATATTTTACTACAGCAAATTCAGTGAGGTTGCAAAAATATTGGGTTTTTGAATGGTGATTAGGTCTGCATAGATATGTAACTGTTCACCAGTAAACACACTTCTGTAGCTGTAATTCGTTGTGTTGGCTATCCATACCATATTTAAAGAATGTTTTTATCAAACCTCACTCTTGTAAACAGGATCCATTTTGTCACAAAACAGTCATGATCTGTTAAGTGTTGATTTTTTCCTTCCTCAGCCTTTATCCATTCAGATGACAAAAATTAATTTCAGAACTTGCACAGAAAATTCAGTCACTATAGCTGGTTTCTTCAAGAATCAGCCCTCTTCAAGCAAGAGATATTTGTAGACAAAGTTAAGTTATAAAACTAGATAATATACAAACCACAAATTCCTTACTCTATTTGAGTCCCCAAAAAGGACAAGCAGTCTTTGCTAGATTACTTGACAGACCTGATGTCATATTCTATAAATGAAATTAACAGTGCAATAGTGAAAAACATTACCTTGATTTAAGCAACAGATACAGTTATTAAAGTTAGTTTCCTTAGGTAACTGAATTTATTTTGTATTGCATATCCAAGGCTTCGGAATATTAGTCAGCATTGCACACTGACAATTTCTATTAACTCTCTTGTCCTTCCTCCTTCACATTGATCTCAGCCACAACCTCAGACTAAGTCTAGATTTAAGTCTCAGCAAAGACACCTATAACAGCCTCAAGCTGAAGACAGCTGTGAGGCAGGCTCATGATGATGATGCAATCATAACAGGGTGCCTGACATAACAGACATCTCAGTCCAGGCCTTAGTCTTTTAAAGCAGTCCCTACAAAACTAGGCCTGAAATGAATAACAGGTAAAATTTTAGTCCGGTAAAGTCCACAAAGTGTAAAAATGTGCATATCCTTGTGGAATGTTTTGACACCAACCTAAAAGCTACTCCAAATGGCCCCCTCAATTCAAATCGGATATATCCTTATAGTCATCTTGTGTATAAAGATTCATATCACCCAGAAGTCAAGGACACGTACCGGCCTTATCTCCTAATATAAACAAGTGAGTCATGATGGTCAAAATTTGCAGCTTCTTCTTTCTTCCTTTACCCTTCCCCCACCCCCTCATCAGAGTCCAACTATGTTTCAGCAACAATGGTCTAGTTGAACCACATGTCTAATCTTAATCTGTAGCCTAATCCTGGCTGCAGAATAGAGAACTGCATTATTCCAAACAATCCCTACTTACACAGCAACTGACTGCAGCCCATGAAACTGTCAAACCAGAGCTAAAGCTTCTTCCTGAGTCTCTTGTTACTACATTTTATGGGCTTAAACCTTATCTCAACTCATGTTCAGCTACAAAGTGGACAAGTTGTCTATGCCAACACTAAATCATGTCTGGGAGAAACAGATGGACTAAAGTAAGGAAGCTTAAACCATGTCTTTTAAGGGTTGGTGACTTAACAGCTTTCTTGGATCTGTTAAAAGTTTCCTCCTGCTAAGACCTCATTGGTTAGAACACACACAAGGTTAGGATGAAAATAAAAGTAATCATCATGATTTAAGCCCAGACAACAACTAAGCATCACATAGTCACTTGTTCACTCACCCTTGGTGGGATGGGGGAGAGAATCAGAAGGGTAAAAGTGGAAACGGAGGGGTCAGCTGTTTCCCCTTCCAATTTCTTGTGCATCCCTAGGCTACTCCCTAGGGATGGTGGTGAATGGGTGGGGTAATGCAAGAGGCAGTAAAGACCTTGACTCTGTGTAAGCACTGCTCAACAACAACAAAAATATCCCTGTGGTACCAATGCTGTTTCCAGCACAAATCCAAAACATAACCCCATACTGGCTACTACAAAGAAAATAGACTCTATCCCAGCCAAAACCAGTACAGTAAAGTAAAATATCAAGATCAAAGTTTGGTAGCATGACTCAGGTAGAACTTTGGCTGCTGTCAGTGAGCAAAGTATCTACTTTATGGTTTAGAACTGATACCAGTCTAACAAATTTATTTCAATTCATCTCACTAGATGTCCCTGTTAACAGCAACTTAAGTTTTAGAGCAAAAGCAGATTCTAAATACATACCTATGTGATTTTTTCACAATTTAAATGAAAGCATGAAGTTGCTGATCAAGCTCAGATTAGTATTAAAATATGGAAACATGACATGCTAATCCATCAGTGCCTGCTGTCATGACCATTTTCTCCTTAGTTTGAAAAAATACTATTATTTTCAACAGAACATTATATTTTTAAGACAAAAGATGATGATTTTTAGGGGAAAAGCTTTTAGCCTACATACACCACTGCAGAACCAAGAACAAAGCAAAGTTATGCTGCTGTACACTTTACACCTTGATGAAAAACAACAGGCTCTTTATAACTCAAGATTTTAACATGTATTTCAGCTTCTTCTGAACCAATAATGACTTTTCTATATCAATTCATAACAAAATTCCCCTTAACAAACAGTACATAATACTCTCATGTTCACTTTGATGGATAATAGGTTCATACTTACATTTATCTGACAAGACTAACTAACCTTAATTTTCTTCTCACTGCCTAGTCCACAGCTTTCCTCTGCTGGCAGACAGACTGTATTTTTCAAGCTTTTGTTTCCAAGGTGATGGCTTGAAAACAATCCATGATTGACCTGGGGAATACAGAGTTGCTTATTCCTTCTATAAAAGAATGAGAACTCCAAATTTAGAGAATAGTTATGTGACCTTCCCAGCTAAACAGGTTTCTGTTCAAGGTATTATTCTTGTCCCTTAAGGCAGAGATAATAATCAGTCATCGAGACAACTAACATATTTCCTCAGGTTCTTCCTTTCCTGCTTTCTATCTCATCATCTTATTTTATGCAGCAAATATTGTTAGATTTTTTTTTTAAGGCCAAGCCTAAAATTTTACGAAGCTGTGGTCGTATGCCTTGAAGTGCAGGAGGCATTCCAACAGTAGACGAGTCACTTTAGCGCAAACATATGATTATGATTATTAAATCAAAGCCTATGTAGGGATTTTTACTGTCGGTAAATAACAGACCATGGGAGAAAGCGTTAATGCCAGAAAAGACATGCAGAATCTACATTTTTTTCCTATTAGAACCTACAAAAGAGGGGTGCCCAATCATGCCCAAGAACATTCATGTCTCTTTCAGATATTTACTTAAAATATTTAAAATATTATTGCAATTGGTGGTGCTAAGTCATCTATTGCTTGTGCCAAAAGAACATGTTTAGGGTTTTTAAATACAATCATGTGACATTTAGGAAGACAGATTGAAACAATATTGTATCTTCTGTAAGCTTTTTCTCTCAAAGCTTTTTCTATATCTAATAACTGCTTAATGCCAGTGCCTGAGCAGTGAGTACTGAGCAACAGATCAAAAATTTATCTTTGTAAAGTGTTATAAGGTTTAAAAACTGTGAACTACTCCAGCTTTATTTCGATTAACCAATTATTAATCAGAATATTCGGAACTAACAATTTGCTGTATGTTTTGTTACATGTGTACATGGAGAAGTATTACACAATGACTAGTACGGAATAAAAATTATCCTTTTATTAATTTTAAAACTTTCTCACAGATTACAGAGCCCAATAGCTTTAAATGAAGATATGTTTCTAAGACATAGGTTAAAAATGTTTAGGCAGTTACTATCAGCTTCTGTAATTAAACTTAGCCCAATAGTTCACAGGAACTTATAATTATAATTGTGCATTGCATTTTTTTTTAAGTCATAGAATATTTGTACAGCAGTGAATTACATTCTCAGCCATGCAACTGTCGATCCAGTCATTCAGGCAACTGTATGCCTTCTGCTTTGTACCACTGAAATTTGAACCAGTCTTTGTCAGTATGTCCAAATATGCCCCAATAAACAGACACAAGAGGTAAGAAACCATTTCTTCTAAACAGAAAACTTTTAGCAACCAATAAAACTCCATCAGGATCCTGCTGGTTTACCCAAAGATTTTTCTTAAATTATGTTTGCCCCAGCATGGTCCCAGTTTTTCAGATAGCTAATTCAATGAATATAAACTATCAGCAGTTTCTTACAGAAACTGTTGAAGTTGTTTCATTACAAACACCACCACAATAATTACTTTAAATTAAAAAAAAAAAAAAAAAGAAGTGCAATAATGGTTCAGAAAAAAATATTAAAAAAAACAGAAACAACTTGGCTTTTACCAAGTTATTATCTAACCTGTTACATGATGCATTAGTTGACACCTGACATCTTGCCAAGCATAATCTGTGAGATTTCCCCGAAGGCTTGAAACCTTAAAGAATTGTGTGATACCAAAAGCAATCAGCAGTGAATCACAGTTGAGTTGGCACTTTCCAACACCCTGGAAGTGTGACAAGTCCTTAAGTTCTCCATGTTGCCTTGGAAAGCTGCCAGTGTCATGATTTTTAGTTGCTGTCAAGAGAGTCATAAAGAAGCTACAATCTTTCCACAAGTTTGAAGAGCCAACAGAGAGACAGAAGTCACTCCATACGACCTTTCAAAACCTCAATAGCATTGTTTAGACTGACCTAATTAAGTCATCATACAGTGATACTGTAGAGCACATGCAGAAATATACTATTACAATATATAAACATTTTTGTAGTAGTTTTTGTTGTTTTTTTTTTTTTGTTTTTTTTTTTTAAGTGACATTTGGTACTGTCTTCATAGGGGAAGAAAAACAGGCATTACAGGAATCTACGGCTTCCTTTGAAAAACCTAACATAAAAAGAAATCAAGCCTTGATTTTTAGGTACACTTTTGAGTTCATGATTGTAGCAAATAAAGACATTCTTTTCTGACTTGAAAACTGCACAAATTCTCACAAATTTTCCTGGCTTTAAAATACTTTTCCATCCTAGATAGTTGTTGATACCTGAACTGTAATAATTCCCTAGGATCTCAAATTTTTCAGATGTCCTACTTTTCATTTAGTGTTTTCCTATAGAAAAAAATAAATTCAATCTAAAGCTAAAAGCTCTAGGATCCTATGGAAGTCACAACAGAACTCATGTTGGACTGAGGTACCAGATGTCTCAGAGTCATTAGAGGATATACAAGTGAAACAGAAATTATTGTCACCAACAATACCAATGCCAAATTTGTGAACTTACATAACAGAAATTATGCCGAAAGTATAAAGCATCAAATAACTGAGAGAACAAGTTCTTCAGCATTTGAAGTCAGATTTCAAATGGAACTTCCAATAAAAAAAAAAAAATAAATAAAAAGGGATTGAACAGTTATTTTTGTGTCACTTATTTTTCCTGGCCAAGTACAAAATAGATAAATCTAGCCTAGTTTAGCATTCTTTACTTATCATATTATTATACGTCTTCCTACGTATTAGATTCTTTTTTGACTTGGCTGCAGAACTAGCATACTTTGGGATTTTTGTTGCTGTATTAGACGCCATATCAGTGCTGTAATCTACATTCGCTTCTGGGCACAAGCTTTGAAGCATTTTTGGCGCTATACTGAAACGTCCCAAATGCATTTATATTTTCAGTAAATTGAAATTGTAAAAAAGATTTATAGACAAGATATTGATTTTCCTGTGGTTTCATTTTCCTAGAAAGTCTCTTTACCCTTATTTCCCTGTGCAAACCATAGAAGTAAAATATTGCACCATTTAAAGGAGTTAAAATATTCAAGATATGCTCAGGAAAATCTTGCCTTTGAATGTATTTTACAGATTATGTCCAACTTCAGCAACTTTAGCTCTGTCAATTTTAAAAGATTTTTCTATAAAACTACTTTATGTAATCTCCTTTATGGTGACCGCTGTTTGAACTTCTGTAGTACTAGCAGAAGACACAGAAAACAAAATTCAACAAATCCCCTCCCCGCCCCGGTTCCTACAAATCCTAGCAATTTTACAGTTCTATTCACCTAGCAGATTCAATGCTCTTTTTAATGCATATCAAGGAAAAACTTGATATCACTGGAACAGAGAAACCATTATGGCTGAATCATATTTCCCTTATCACTCCATGCCCAAATCAATGAAGAACTAAGACTTCCTCAACAATGTTCAGTTACTACAAACTTACTATTGCAAATCACTTGTTTACAACAGTAAAAGTAGGATCTCCAAATAATCTGAACATTGAAAATGTATTAAAGAGTAACATAAGAACATTAGAATTGACCTTTGTCAAATATTGACAGAAATACACTGCTAACGTAGATAGTTAAATTAGCTGGAAATCCTATTCTTTTTATTTCTCTTCTGAAAACATCTCCTGACTGAAAATTAGTAATTGACAACTTGTATGCTTTATAATATATTTATGAAATATAGGCTTTTTAAGCTCAGCTCATGTTGCCTTACATTGTTGGCTTGACCATATCTCTGGAAAGAACAGGCTTAGATCTAGAGCTGTCAGCCAAACTGCTTTTCAGACACCAACAAAATATAGCCTATTTTATTTTATTTCTTTGCCAAGAAAGCGGGAGACTTAACAGTATGAATATAGACCAGAATGGGCTCAAAAATCCCATTTAAATATTTTTTACTGCATGTTCATAGGTATTTTTTAAATGGCAGTGCTAACACTTGAAAAGGTGCATTGTAACCGTGTTTTATACTTAGCCAAACTGATCAATAAATCTTAGAACATTTTGTATCTTTCCAAATAGGAAAAAAAATAAGACAGAACTTACAATGACATGTTTTTAAGTAATATTTTCAAGGTTAGCCTAAAAACCATGTTATGATTGCATATTTTCACGAATACATTTTCAATGTAGTTCATGTCCTATACATGAATAAATGAAAGGCAAGTTGTAGCTCTTAACTATAAAGTTAGATCTGATAAGTTAAGCTAGGTAAATAGTTTAGATAAATCCAAATAAGCAGAAGAGACAAACTTCATATAATTTTAATTCAAATTAACAGAATTCAGCCTGAAACCAATTGCAGGATCAAAACACTTTTAATCAGTTAAGTTGTAAAAGAGCTTACACATCTTTCTCTTCATCTTTCCATTTTAAATTCTATTGCATTGACTTTAGCAAAAGAAAAAAGACTTTAATATACCTCCCTATTTAATACATACATATAAATACTCTTGCTTATGTCTCTAAATTTATAAGAGGATGAATACTGATGGAGTTTAGCAAAACAGCTCCTCATTCCATCTGACAGTATATTCCACCCAAATTTTCCAGCAGAAGTTACCCTGTCCTTTCCTAGGAAACTTCAGGTACTATGAATAAAATAATAGATTTGACAGATATTAAAAAAATACATCAATATCTAAGAGTCACTGGTTTTGAAGCGTTTCCTCACCTTTTTATTATAGAAAATTAGCTTTAGAAGCCGTCTTACAAAAAAAAAAACCCGCAGACATTCATGTTCATCTCCTTATGTTCTTAATAATACTTAGCTGCTAGAACTATAACCCCTCAAATTCAATATTTAGACCCCAAACACAGTATTTATAACCAAAAGTGCTCTTTAAAATTGGTACAAAGTTTCCCCATTTATCCTCCTAGTTGTAACTCCAGAAAAGAGTGATCTCTCTGCCACCATTAAGCGTTGTAACGCTTTGGGAATGGAGTGTGGAAGGCTAGGATTCCTTTTCTGTGTTGGATGGGAATGTAAAACTCTTATTTTCCACAGAAGCATTCTCAACTACTGGGTTATGATTATGTGAAATCAATGCAGTTTCTCCAGTTTCTATTGATGAATTTGTCTCACTCTGTATAGCTAAATATATATTAAGCCAGATTAAGCATGATACCCTGTAGATTCAACAAGCATATAAAAAGTGGGAATAGAGAGACAAGGCATTCTAGTCACTGATTTAACAAGTACCTGATGCAAATTCACTTCAGCTGGGCTACTGTTTGAAGCTCTGAAATCCTACAGCTCAAACCAGTGTTTTAAAATCATTTTGTGATGCAGCACAGAAAAAAGTCCATGGAATAACAGCCAGCTTGCAAACTCCCCCAGGCTGCTCATCTGTCCTGGCATAGGAGGAGAAATTCTGTGTAGGCTCCAAATTAGACCTTGCAGTGCTAAGACGTTTTACACAAAATCACAGCAGTCTCAATATTTTAGGAACATTCAAGATATACTAGCTGAGGTGGCAATTTTCAGGATTACTTTTGTGCTTACAATCCTATGTGACTAAAAATCGCAAACAGATTCTGCAGCATTCATGTGCGGGCTTGAAATCGACCTGAACCCACTGTTTTCTCCTTGTTCTTTTATGCTTGACACTTGATGGCTACCTGAATATTTTACTGAAAGTAAGTCCTGAACCGTTCAGGTTATACAAAAAAAGAAGCCTTCTGCTTCATCTAGATCATTCAGTCTACACACCCAAGAGAGCACAAAGTACCTAGCTTACTTCATAGGCAGCACCGAGCCCCTATTATCCATTGTTTTGAAATTTGTGCCTGTAATTTATGATAGAAAAATAAATAGGACCGAATCATGAAGGAGAAAGGTGAACACTGATGTATCATAGCTGTAAAAATCATATCACACAGCTGACAAGTCATATTCGTTCATTCCCTGGCCCTGTGACAGGCATACACAAGACAGTTTTTCCATAGGTGCTGTGACCTAAGTACCTTTTGAGGGCTTTTTTCCCCAGATTCACTAATCGTACCAGGACAATTCCTATCTTTCTCTTGATAATTGTTCATATATATTGGAAAAGAAGCTTCTGAAATGCCAATCAACCCTAAGGAATTGACATTAATATCCATAAAAGTTATGTAACGCCATTTGATTCAGGAGCATATGCCTACATGATCGACAATTCTATGTAGACACGTACAAACAGTATAATAACAAAGTTAAGGCTGACATTTATGGTGGTGAGCCATCTCAAAAGCTAGAAAAACAGCCCAGCTGTCTTAGCCATAGTGCATAAGTGGGACAGCTGATAAGGTGTGCAGCTCAGAAATAGGTATCTGGAAAAGAGTTTAGAATCACAGAATCATAGAATAGTTAGGTTTGGAAAAGACCTTAGGATCATCTAGTTCCAACCCCCCTGCCATGGGCAGGGACACCTCACACTAAGCCATCTCACCCAAGGCTTCGTCCAACCTGGCCTTGAACACTACCAGGGATGGAGCATTCACAGCCTCCCTGGGCAACTCATTCCAGTGCCTCACCACCCTAACAGGAAAGAATTTCCTCCTTATATCCAATCTAAACTTTCCCTGTTTAAGTTTTAACCCATTACCCCTTGTTCTGTCACTACAGTCCCTGATAAAGAGTCCCTATCCCAGCATCCCTATAGGTCCCCTTCAGATACTGGAAGGCTGCTCTGAGATCTCCATGCAGCCTTCTCTTCTTCAGGCTGAACAGCCCCAACTTTCTCAGCCTATCTTCATATGGGAGGTGCTCCAGTCCCCCGATCATCCTCGTGACCCTCCTCTGGACTTGTTCCAACAGTTCCATGTCCTTTTTATGTTGAGGACACCAGAACTGCACACAGTACTCCAAGTGAGGTCTCACAAGAGCAGAGTAGAGGGGCAGGATCACCTCCTTCAACCAGCCGGTCACGCTCCTTTTGATGCAGCCCAGGATATGCTTGGCTTTCTGGGCTGCAAGCATGTGCTCCCGGCTCATGTTAATTTTCTCATTGACCAGCACCAGTCCTTCTGCACAGGGCTGCTCTGAATCTCTTCTTTGCCCAACCTGTAGCTGTGCCTGGGATTGCTCTGACCTAGGTGTAGGACCCTGCACTTTGCTTTGTTGAACTTCATAAGGTTGGCATCAGCCCACCTCACAAGAGTGTCAAGGTCAATCTGGACGGCAATCCTTCCCTCCAGCATATCAACCGGACCACACAGCTTGGTGTCATCAGCAAACTTGCTGAGAGCGCACTTAATCCCACTGCCCATGTCACTGACAAAGATGTTAAACAAGACTGGTCCCAACACCGATCCCTGAGGGACACCACTTGTTACTGGTCTCCAGCCGGACATTGAGCCATTGACCACAACTCTTTGTGTGCGGCCGTTCAGCCAGTTCTTTATCCACCGAGTGGCCCATCAATCAAATTGTTATCTCTCCAATTTAGAGACAAGGATGTTGTGTGGGACAGTGTCAAACGCTTTGCACAATTCCAGGTAGATGACATCAACTGCTCTACCCTTGTCCATCAGTTCCATAGCCCCATCATAGAAGGCCACCAAATTGGTCAGGCAGGATTTCCCCTTAGTGAAGCCATGCTGGCTGTCACCGAGCACCTTGTTTCTTTTCATGTGCATGCCTTCCAGGAGAATGTGCTCCAATATTTTGCCAGGCACAGAGGTGAGACTGAGTGGTCTGTAATTCCCCAGGTCTTCCATTTTCCCCTTCTTGAAAATGGGGGTTATATTTCCCTTTTTCCAGTTGTCGAGAGCTTCACCTGACTGCCATGATTTTTCAAATATGATGGCCAGTGGCTAAGCAACTTTATCTGCACTCAAGTTACTTCAGAAATGAAGGCAGCTAAATCCAGGTTAGTCATGACAGGATATATGTAGCCCTGTGTTTTTTAGTCAAATAGATGCTACTGAAAAATAAAAGCATGCAGATCAAGTAATATCACACATAGGAATTTACATGAGCTGAATACTCAACACTCACAAAAAGGCAGGCAGGGTAGCTGACAGGTTAACTCCCATCCAGCTTTTCTCAGCTGTATAAAAATTACTGAGAAATAAACGCATGCAGCAGGAAACACCTAAATACAGAATTAAGCAGGACCTGAGTGTCATCAATAACATTTGCAGGCTTAGCATGATGAAATATTAAAACCCTTACGTAACATACGGTAACTTTATTGATCAACTACAGCATAATCCTATGTGAAGACAAATCTGCAGAAAGTGAATCATAGAGCAGTATTCATGCTGTAAGATGATTAAGCAAAATACCGTGATGGGCTGATTATTGCCTGATATAACAGCTAAATGTAGGAACCTGACTGATCAGACCTGCTCCAAGTTGAACATTATTTTGGGGTAGCCTGATATGACTCCTGGAAAAACAGCATCTGAAACAGGCTCTTGTGCAAATCTTTGTAGCTAATGGGCAAAAAATGGGAGGTTTTGAGTCCCCAGAAAAAACATAGTAATGGGACACTGCTTGCTATTGATACAAGATGGTTATTGGTAAAGGCATAACAAATGAGCAACTACTTTCTCTGTTTTGCCCAGATAAAAGCCAGTTCTGGCTTCATAACACAGTGTTAAAGCTCAAGTACAATGACACAGTAGCACAACACCTTATTTTTTAGTTAGGTCAGCCTTCCATTCTGTAAGCCAGGCCATGGGAGGGTTAAAATTGAAATTTCTGCACTTGTCCCTGACCTATCCCTATAGATGGATCCTCAAAGTTCTCTCTTATTGATAGAAAAGGAAACCTGGTAACCACTTAGGTTTCAGAGACAGAATTAGTTTTTCTCCTTATTTCTAAAAGTTTTCATCATTTTATCTTTTTGATTAAATATTGATTTTTTTTTTAAAGCAAGATCATTGCTTTCATAGCATTCTAAAGACAAAAATGCACCTCTACTAAAACAAAGACAAGCGAAACTGTAGAAACAGACAAGGAGAAACAAAAGCAAGCATTGCCAACTGAAAACAATGGAAGCAATAGGAAAAAGAAGAGATCAAAACTATTACTCTGCCCTGTAGATTTTTTTCTTGCACATTTACATAAGTTTGTACTGCAAGAAGATTCATTTGCTGAACAGGTAGATTAATTTATGTGTAGAGAGTTTCTATAACTTGTCAACAACTAGAATGGAGAAGAAGGATCTGATTTTACAGTTGTTCCAACTCACTTCTAAATATAATCAACTGTTTCCTATTTAAAAAAGAAAGAATCATGTAAAGAGAGATACATTTGTAGGATACTTTATAATTAGTGCTTTAAATTCTAGGGTATTTTCAGGAAGAATTGAAGTTTCCCCTACAGCTTCCACAGCCAAAGCAGGGGCCATTAAAAAAAATTTCAAAAAAAAGATTATTTCCCCTGCCATATCCGGTATGCAAGTATATTACTCCTTAAAAAAATATTATTCAGGCAATCTTAAGCATTCATCTTAAAAATAGAACACAAAGCCTTCACTCATTTGGCACTTTCTTGTTTATAAATACACAACATGGGAATCCTTCAAGTACTGAACAATATAGCCATTTTTAAGATAAATAGAAAGTTACCAGTTTGTATATAAATGAAAAATAAAGTAAAATAGCAACAGATTGGAAAGCAATAGTTGCAAAAGGCAGGAAAGTGAAGGAGAAGGAATAAAAACTTTTTTTTTTCTTGAAAATTAACTAGACATTGCTTTTCACTCTGAATTGAGGCCTAATACTAACTTAAGAGAAGAAAGGATGAGGAGGAAATACCAACCAAATAATGCTGAAGAACAAAAACATGACTGTAAACTCAGCTGAAATGTCAAATTTTGGCAAGAAGTCTTATTTGTCATAACTTGACTTTTCTATCTATTCATGTGTTTCTAGTACATTTTAACTCGGCTTTAGAAGCTGATACCAGAAAATGTAAGTTGACAAAAAATACCTTTTCTCAGTCATTTCTGTCTCTGGATAAGTTTTTCATAAAAAAAAAATATGCTCACAACAGTTTTCCAGCTGTGTGAAATATAGCAGAAAACATGTTTTTTCTTACCCATGCAACACTAATGGATTCATAAAAAACTGTAATTAGTCCCATAAAGTTTTAAGAGAGGAAAATTTATTGCTTGCAGCAATTAAATGATGACAACAGATGTAGTCTCATTATGAATACAGTTTAAGGAACAGTCATACTTTTATTTTGAATAGCTTTTCTCAATGAATCCAACTATAACACATTCTTTCATCTGCCATGCATCCATATTTAGGATCCTGCGCCACACACTGAGTCAAATTTCAAAACAGAATTTTTTTCTCAGTAACAAAAAAGGAATTGAGGACATCAGTAGCAACAAAAGCTTCTGCAAATCTAACAAAAAAAAAATTGTGGGTTTGTTGCTGAATGTATGATTTAGAGTGATTTAAGGACAGTAGACAAGTTAGGACATTATGACCTGGATAGGGGAACAACCTGATCAGCAAAAATGTAGTTGGACTCAGAGGCTCAGAGGATAGTGGTTAATGGCTTGTGCTTTATGAAGATCAGCAAGAAGTGGAGTGCCACAGAGGTCTGTCCTCAGAGGAGGTAGCGGATTGTATTTGATACTCATTTGGAGGAAGAAGCACATGCTTAAGCGAAGGAATATCATGCAGAGGGACTGAAATGGCTGGAGGAACAGGTCGACAGTCTGTCTTATCCTTCCTTCCCCTCGCCAGAGGACCACCTACTATTCAACATTATCTCCAACCAATATTGGTCTGTCTACAGTGGTGGATATTCTAAAACCTCCCAAAATACTAGTGTCAGTGTCTTTATGTTGTTCACATTAGAAATTTCTGTTTGTCTAATGTGAAACTTCCTTGATTATGTTAATTTCATTAGTCCTTGTACATAGGTGTCGTGGTTTAAACCCAACCACAAACCTCATCCACTCACTCCCCCCCTTCTTGCCCTCCCCCTGCTCCTGGAGGGACGGAGAGGAGAATCGAAAAGAATGCAACTCCCACGGGTTGAGATAAGAACAGTTTAGTAACTAAGGTATAACACAAATCACTATTGCTACCACCAATAATAATAATGCTAAAGGAAATAACAAGAGGAAAGAATACAACACCTCAGCACCAGCTGACTGATAACTCGCCCCACTCCCCCCAGCCAAGCACCGACCGATACCTCGTCCAACCCTGCAGTCCCAGCCCTTCCGGGTAACTCTCCGTTACATCCTGGGCATGACGTGCTGTGGTATGGAATACCTCTTTGGTCAGTTTGGGTCAGCTGTCCTGTCTCTGCTTCCTCCCGGCTTCCCCTCCTCCCTGGCAGAGCATGAGGCTCACAAAGTCCTTGGCCAGACCAAACATTTGAGCAGCAACTGAAAACATCGGCATTATCAGCACTGTTCCCAGGCCAAAAGATCAAAACACAGCACTGCACTAGCTACTAAGAAGGAGAAAAATGACTGCTGCTGCTGAACCCAGGACAATAGGTTATAGATAAGCTGATTTATTTCCTTTTGTTGCTCACTGACAGTAGTTTAAAATGCATCCCAAAGTGTCAATAAATTCAGCTCCCCATTCGTATTCCATCCTGATGCCTGGGCTTCTCAATCTATTCTAGCTATTTCACATTTTATAGTGATTCCATACATTCTAAATCTCTGTTTATTCTCTTTGATTTCCCTGTGACTCTTTACACTTGATCCATATCTTCCTCAAAGTGCAGTGTCTAAAACAAACAGTATTCCATCTGAGGCTTTAACCTTGCTTAGCAGTATGGAAGAACTACTTTACAAATCGTGCATACTTTTGCAAAATAAGCCCAAACAGAGCAGAGTCAAAGCATGAAAAGTTTCAGCATACACACACGCACGTTTTTCATGTTGTGATCAATTAAATGTGTTTCTTAGCCTATGATGAAGATCTTTATACAAATTTAACTCTAGAGGCTCTTACAGCTCAGATTTCCTTCCAAAACACAGCTTCACAGCTTTGCTTGACTTTTCATTTTAACTCTTCATTGCACTGTCTGCATTGATAAGTTTCAAAAATCTTAATTTCTCCTCCCTTTCTGAATTTCAGCTTTCTCTTGACACTGTATTCTTCTCTCTATCCGATATATTATCACTGTTGTTTTGACATACCAGGCATATGATGCCACCTGAAAAAATTAAGTGCTTCTGTGCTCCTGCAGCAATAATTTGCTTTTATTGAGATAGATTGAAGAGGCACAGCATCGCTTGATACAGCATATAATCCATCAATGTTTTATGCACTGCTGTTAAAACATCCAATTTACACTTATAAATGTTAACTCAAGTGACCTTATATTACTGAGGTTATCAACTTCACAAAATTGTTGCATTTATTAGGTGCACCAAAGCACCGTTAACTAAGCGCTACAGAAAGCAAAGCTCTCACTATGCTAGGCTTTATAGTGTTAAGCAGGACAATTTACAGGCCCTGATGCAAAACGACAAGGAATAAAGATTTTACACTAAATGAGGGAGAATCAGATTAGGAAGATATATTTTACAATGAAGATGGTGAAACAGGTTGCCCAGAGAAATGGTAGATGCCCCATTCCTGTACACAGTCAATGTCACGTTGGACAGGGGTTTGAGTGACCAGATATAGTTGAAGATGGCACTGCTCATTACAGAGGGTTTGGGCTAAAAGTACATTAAAGGTTCCTCCCAACCAAAACTATTATATTCACTCTTTCTATGATTATTGATTTTAAAATACAGAGAACTCTGTTACATAACCCTAATTACTGTCCTGGCAAGCATTACTACAATTATCCGGAAAGAGATGGCACTTACTTCAGGGGGATATATCAGCCCATGGCAGCCACACACTTGGCACCGCTGCTGGGTGGCCCTGGAAATTAATCCCTATGCTCGCACTGTATCCATAAAGGCTTTTATACCACCCTCAGTCTGTTCAATCTTCTTCTCGATGATCTGGATACAGGAGTTGAATGCATCATTGCTGAGTTTGCTGACGATGTTAAGCTGAGAGGTGCTGTTGACTCTCTTGACGGAGCAGAGCTCTTGCAGAGGGATCTAGACAGACTGGAGTCTTGGGCAATCATCAACGCAATGAAAGTGAACAAGAGCAGATGCTGAATTCTGCACCCAGGATGGAGGAATGCCAGCCACAGAAGTGTAAATTGGGAGAGAGGGGGCTGGAGAGCAGCCCTGCAGAAAGGGATCTGGACGTGCTGCTTGGCAGCGGGCTTAGTGTGAGCCAGCAATGTGCCCTGGTAGCTAAGAGGGCAAACCACATCCTGGGGTGCCTCACACCCAGCATGACCTGCCCCTTTGAAGAGGTGATCTTCCTGCTGCAATCTGCGCTGGTGCAGGCTCACCTTGAGTACTGGCTGCAGCTCTTGGACCCATCCTTTAAGAGGCAGCCAAAAGAGGGAGCATTCAGAGAAGAAAATCACACTTATAAAAACAATACACAAAGGTTGTAACTGGTTTATAGACCGAACGTGATTAGCTGCAAAAGAAGGGATCAGCACTGTGTAAGAAGAACATGTAGGTCCTGGAATGCATCCAGAGGAGGGCAACAAAGCTGGTGACAGGGCTAGAAGGCCTGTGCTGTGAGGAGCGGCTGAGGACACTGGGTTTGTCTACTTTGGAGAAAGGGAGCCTGAGAGGTGCCCTCATTGCCCTCTATAGCTCTTCTCAAGGAGGGGTAATGGAGAGGGAGGTGCTGATTTCTTCTCGTTAGCATGCATTGATCGGTCGTTTTAAAACCATGTTTAGATAATGCCTATAGAATTGTAAAATAACTGTGCATTAAAAAAAGAAAAATAAGAGAAAAAAAAAATAATCCTCAGAATATCAGTAGGTTTGAGTAAAGTCATGCTAGCACTGCTAAGTCTTTTGGTTGAAAAGCAAGTATCGTCTGTTTATAATCAATAGTAAACTGGTTGTTAATGATGCAATCAATATTTTGCAGATTATATTCATTCAAATTCAACGATTTGAAGCCGTTTGCCCTAAAGGAATATTCTTAATCTTGATTATTTTTTCCTTTTGCAGCTCATTCTGCATGAAAAATTATTGAAAATATGTGTTGTGTTGCTCTGATATACCATCGACTTCAGCACTATAATGGACCAGATCACTACAATCCAGAGTCAGAGCAGAAGATAAGAAAAGCAAAATTAATATTATAGAAATTATTTTCCAACAGCCATGTTTTTGTAAAACATTTGAAACTCTTTATTTTATTCAGCTATTCCTTTCTTGTCCCATTATCCATATTAACATTAATATTCTGTAACAGTGTATATGTTCTTTTATTTAAATGTTCACATTTTATTTAAGATAACATTTCTAAGTGTTATGACAGCTTTGATCTTTCAGCTCCTAGAAAAGATAGAGTATAAAAATTTAGCAGGTTTTGTATTCAGCCTTTTTTTACTTCACTTCCCATATTTAAAGAAACTGCACTGTGCTGTTGAGAGTTTCCTTTCCAATTTCAGTCACTATAGTTATTTTCTAACAGAATGCCCTAATGCACTCCTCACAGGCACTGGAGAGGCTATTCAAACACAATAAAAATGAAAAAGCACAAATGTTGTGGTGGAAGCACTTGACAATACCTCCCAAAATAACATTTTATTGTAATGTACAGAAAAACTCCAGTACTATGTCAATGACTGTCATTTCTAATATGCTACCTAGTATCAGTGCTGTCAATTCTAGTGACTCTGTCAAGTGTTTCAGGGTAATTGGTTTGTTTCCGTAAGAGTCACATCCTGGAGCAAAGGTATGAAGGAAAAAGAAATGTGTGATCCAAGCAGTTCTTCAAGTTTAAAAACTAGAAAGAAGAAAAGGAATTACTGAGGCAGGCAAGCAGGTGTCCAAGAAGGCAGGCAGGCAGACAGGAAGGACAGAAGGAAGGAAGGAAGGTCCCTCCAAATCATAGAATCACAGAATGGTTTGGTTTGGAAAGAACCTTAAGATCATCTAGTTCCAACCCCCCCTGCCATGGGGAGGGACACCTCACACTAAACCATGTCACCCAAGGCTCTGTCCAGCCTGGCTTTGAGCACTGCCAGGCCTGGAGCATTTACCACGTCTTTGGGCAACCTGTTCCAGTGCCTCACCACCCTCACAGTAAAGAACTTCTTCCTTACGTCTAACCTTAACTTCCCCTGTATAGGTTTTAACCCATTCCCCCTTGTCCTGTCACTACAGTCCCTAATGAAGTGAAAGATGATAAGAGTGCCTAGAACTGCAGGTTCATTTTGCATCGAAGTGGTAGCTGAGCAACAGATCTTTACATCTATCATTCAAATCAAAGTTTCTGTCCCCTAAGAGCATGTAATTTTTTGTATACACATTAAAAAGTAATTTAAACAGTCTTCATAGGTAGGTGAGATTTTCCACATGGTTAGCTTGAAAAGTAAAACATGTACTGTGGGGATCCACTGCTCTCTGATCATTTTTTTTTTTTTTTTTTTGCTAAAATGACTCTCTGCCAACCACCACTATACAACCTGCATTGTGACTGATTCAGTAGTATGCAGCTGGTTTCAAAAAGTGTTACGTTCTTTTAAAATGCTTTCCTAACTCATGCAGTATTCATCTTCAATTTGCAGTTCATCAGTTTATGTTTTAAAATGTCACTTTCAATGAACAAAACACACAAACAGAACAGGCTTCCCTCTTTCTTGCTTCTCTACCACCACAATCCTGTTGCACCTTGCCACTTTTTCTTGTAAGTAAATGAAGTGCTTTTCTCCACACACTCTCTTGCTTTTTAGTCTTCCAATTATCTCTGAACTACGCCCTACGCATTACTAAATTACTCCATTCTTCTATTAAGTATATAATTTTACATTCCCTCATCTTTCCCTCAATGCTTTTCCTCCTCAAGGGCCTTGCATATTCTTGCCCAGTAACTGCTGGCCTGCATCATTTGTTGTCTGAGCTCCATAAAGAGGAGGAGACAAAGTCACTTACTTACACTAATGACAGTCATCTTGATATCAGAAACAAACAAAAGTCAGATGGATACTGCATATGATAAAGACAAAAAGTCCAAATTATTACACAAAGGAGAAATTAAGTGTCCTTGAGATATACCAAAATAATGGAAAATCAGTAACAAGATGAATTCCTTTTCTACCACAAATATGGGAGACATTTCTGCAAACCAGGGAAGTTTTCCAAACAGAAAGCCTTATAAGCAAGACTACTTGTGAGTGCAAATAGAGACATAGCAACTGATGCTTTATTCGATCTTCATTGGGTCATATCTTTTCAGAAAGCTTGCCTTATTTAAATATTTTATTCCATCCTTATTTAAAAGAAATACTTATAGGCATTTACAAAGCAACACTTCTGAAGTATCTAGTCTAATTATTACATGGCATGTGTGATGGCTTAAACTTCTAAATACCTAGTTTTATTTTAAGTAGAAGAAAATTAGGAACATACTTAAGTACTTCTCTAGATTAGTGCTTTTTTTTTTTTGTCCAGATAATCAGCAAATGATAGGAGTCTTGGGTAAAACATGAAATATTATCATGCACTTGTGATTACAGGCAGAGTATAAGAAATTAACTGGAAGTCTTTAATGCAATGTATTTCTCAGAATTACTTTGGGAAGATTAGTTCCCTTTTACAAATTCTCATTACTTCCCCACTGTACTTTGGTATTTTAATCTGATTTTAAAAGGTGAAATTATATTTTATTCATTACAGAGCTTCTGGTTTAATTTTTTTTTTAAATATTAATACTACTGCTAACTATTTTCTGCAAGATAAACTTCCGGCCTTCTGAGCAGTCATTTTGGACATAACCCACTGAACAATTGTATTGTATGTACTTGGCCTCTGCGCACACAAAATCAGTCTAACACAGAGTTGCATTAAGATGGCAGTACTTGAGTGAGGAAGTTATTTTACAGAAGTTATTTATTAATATAAACACATACCTATATTTCTTCTGTGGCAAAGAGCTTGGTTCTGTTAGCATTGTGTGCAGGCTTATTGACCCATATTATCTCACCTAAATAAACTGCTACAGTGCTTGGGCCATTTTCTTACTTATCCTGAAAACAGCTGTTCAAGAATATCAACTTCTTTTTTGCTTTCTGGCTCCTTGTCTTGCTCTTTGACTGAATGGAAGAAACCCGCAACTCTAGATACGCTTCTGCACAGCCCTCCTACTCATCTGATCCTGGTTTCTATTCATGAAGATAGAAGAATTAGCAACTGTACAATTTCTCACACCCTGATAGAAAGCACCAATAATTTAGAATTTGCCAGGTTACTCAGGAGTAATTCACTGCAATGTTTAATGGCTTTTTTAATAAGATCATGGTAGGTTAGCTATTCAGCAATATATCAGGCACCTAAACATTTTAGTTCATTTATACTGAATTACAGGAAAGTTATTATATGCAGCAACATAAGTAGAGAATAGAATCTTTTTAAAATTATTTAAGTGCAACCTATGTTGTACAACCTTCTATTATCTGATATATTCATATATATTACATAAATAAACCAATCAAAAGCTCATATTAGGTCTAGGCCTATAGCAGTGAGCTAGTGCTTGATGTCAGCTAGGAGAAATAAACATATTTTCTTTGTCCCTCATCTAAAACAAATTAACTCCTACATTATGTTTATCATTTACATATGAAAATATCAGCATAAGTGTTTACAAAGAAATCTAACTGGTTAACAGAATCACAGAATCCCAAGGGTTGGAAGGGACCTCAAAAGATCATCTAGTCCAACCCCCCTGCAAGAGCAGAGTAACCTACAGTACATCACACAGGAACTTGTCCAGGCGGGCCTTGAATATCTCCAACGTAGGAGACTCCACAACCCCCCTGGTCAACCTGTTCCAGTGCTCTGTCACTCTCACAGTAAAAAAGTTTTTCCTGATGTTAACGTGGAACTTCCTATGCTCCAGTTTACACCCATTGCCCCTTGTCCTACCACTGGACATCACTGAAAAAAGCCTAGCTCCATCATCCTGACACCTACCCTTTACATATTTGTAAACATTGATGAGGTCACCCCTCAGTCTCCTCTTCTCCAAGCTAAAGAGACCCAGCTCCCTCAGCCTCTCCTCATAAGGGAGATGTTCCACTCCCTTAATCATCTTTGTGGCTCTGCGCTGGACTCTTTCAAGCAATTCCCTGTCCTTCTTGAACTGAGGGGCCCAGAACTATGACTAATTTCTACAACAGCAGAAATGTTTATCCATTTCCCTCAAAAATACACTTAGAAAGCACATGAAGGGAAAGACCTCGTTGTTATTTGTGTTTACATGTGATAGTAAATTCTTTAGATCTAGAATCTTTCCTGATTAAGGGAAACCATACTTCATTTCAGGCTGGCTACTTGTGCAGAAAACATAACTAAATGTGCCAGAGTCATAATTTAGTAAACAAGATTCCAATTCATACTGAAGTCACATGAGACTGCCAATCAGGCATGCAGTGTGGACAAATTCATACTTAGTTGCTTTCCAGAGTGATTAAGGAAATTGGCATAAAAATGCATAACAAACCTAGAAGGAATAAGGAAAATCGTTTAAGTCTTCTATCTTCTATCTGATAGCACGTTATGTCTTCCTCAGCTTCTGAACAACAGGAAATGAAAGCAAACACACATTTGTCAATATTATTATAGTCACCATGAACATAACAAAAATTACCTCCCCTAGTTAGAGAAATTTGTAGCTTAATCCTCCACTCCACTGGAAAAAATAGTTTTTCTTCTAACTTAACTGTGTTTGGAAAACTTGTTTCAGAGAAAGAAAGTATATAGAACAGACTCATTTCCAACCAGTTCTTTTTAGATATTAGCTTATAAATACATTAGTACCTTGTCTCTCTTTTTCAGAAATATGTCCAAAATCTTCTCTGTTAAAAAAAAAAAAAAAAAAAAAAGGCAGAATTCAATTGGATAATGAAAGTGTGTTTAGATTTGGCATCTAGCAGCAATGAGACACTTTGGATACTCTACTTTTTTCTTTTTTTTTTTTTTTTAACATGAAAAGAAGAGCCTGCCTTTCAGCTGAAATAGCTCTGAAGTGTCTATGCAAAGCATAAGAGAGAGCAAGAAATTCAGCTCACTTTAGAGTCAATGAAAGATCATAGCTTCAGAATAACACATGCTTTTACCAACAAAAAAGACCCAAAATGGAGTAACTATTCTTGAAATACTTTTAAAGTTACTTGAAGTAACTTTTCCCTAGAAATTTGTACAACATATTGTCGCTCCATGGAGTGCAGAACTAAATAAAGCCTGGGGAGATTTGGATTCATGTTCTTGTATGCGTGATATTGCTAGGTTCTTCTTTCAGTTGCCCTGTGACTTCCAGACTCTTATGGAATTTTCTGTCTCTCAAAATGCCTATCACTGGCTGGGCAAGTAGCAGCCAACTCTGGGGCACCGTTTCATACCAGGGGACAAGCATTTCTATGATGATATGTTTTAGCCAGCTGTGTGGCTGGTTATCTCTTAGAGTTACCCTAATGTTACTGATTTCTTTCTTTTTCTTTTCATCAACTATTTTTAGAAAGCCTGCAGGAACTCAAGTTACTTGGGACTAACATTCTTCCATCAAAGTCCTTTGAAATTAGCCCAAGAGAGTCAAGATGTATAGGGAGAAATTATATGATTACATGATTTTCTGAGCCTTACTTTCTTAAGACATAGTCTAAATAACATTTGCTTCCACGGATGTGCTTGCATGTTTGACAATTGTCTAAACAACATGTAGCGCCTCAGCTTTCCTGTTAGTACGACACTATTCCTCATGAAAACAGGCACAGCAGTTTGAATTCAGGGTTCATTTTAGTTTCGCATTCAAAGATTAATTAAACCTAGTCACTAAATCAGAAAAAGAAGATGAAGGTAGTCTTCTGAATATTTAAAGCCTGAAGTGAAGGCAGACAGGAGTGTAGATTTTTCCCTGTTTTACCAGAATAATTCCTAAAGGATAATTACTAATATTACATCTACCACCTTGTACAGTGACAAGCTACCTTTAAAAGAGCTACTTGAGCATTTCTTTGCCTAAACAGAAAGCAGCAAGTTTTAAAATTAGTAGCATACTAATTTTAAAGTGACTTATTTTAAAGTGACTAATTTTAAAGACTTAAGTGACAAATTCAAACCTTGAGAACATCATGAACAGTTAGACTGTGACAGTGTGAGGTGCTTCTTCCACTGGCAGAAAGTAAAACAGGGCACCTTCCTGTCAGAAGAGGGAAGAGGAAATTCGTCCTAAGAGTCACAGGGGAACCAGAGTAACAAAGTAGCAAGGGGAACAGTGCAAGTCTAATAAAAATCTGGTTTTGGGAAGGAACCGGTGTGCAGGAAGAGACAACACGTGTACAGAAACAGAAATGACAAGGTAATTACACAGCACCAAGTTTCTTAAATTTTATTTTTTTTAAGTGTGAAACAGAGAAGAAATCATTTTTCTGATTTGTTTTAATATTTATTTGTTTGTTTGTTTGTTTGTTCATTCATTTGTTTGTTTGTTTTAAAAAACAAATCAGAGAAGAAGAATCTACCCACCTGTTTTCTTTTGTACAGGTCACAGCATTATTCTTCCCTGGTGTTTGGATGGTCAGAAACAGTCTTCGTAACTCAGCAAGCCTTTAAACAGCATTCAAAAAGCTAACAACTCAAGTGCAAGTCACAGAAAGGCAGCTGTTTCTATTGTTAGATTTGTTGTGACCTTTTTGAGTTACGGTGTCTGCTAAACTGGGAGAGCTCCAACCCCACCAGGTAACCTAATGCTGAAAGACGATGACTGGTTTTTCATCACTTATAATGGTAACAGAAAATCAAGCCCTTTAGATATCCGTCATAATATGATCCACCCATCATATATGCACCTATTTCAAGTCTGTTATACAGCAGGTGCTTGTGGATGCTCAGAAAGCAAAACAGATCTTTGATTTGACAGCCAGCTGTGCTGAAATCATATGTATATTTTTCACCAAGCTCAACTAAATATAAATGGCCAGGCCCATATTTCTCTAAATAGTGCATTTCAATATAGGCTTTTAAAAAAAATCTGTAATGATAGCAGAGCTACATCTACACTAAGCCCGTTAAGCATCCTTGTCATATTTGCAGACCTCAGAGAAGTTCTATGCAGACCAGAAGTAGAAAACTGTACAACCACAAAGTAATGAAAACATAACTACTCAGTGAATGTAAATAAGAATCTTCCTGCAAAGAGACACTCAGATGGATAGCTTTGATTCCACACACACTGGAGAAGAAAAATATTTTTAGATTATAATGCACTTCAAAAATATATTCTGACTCTATTTTACACAAGTACACAGACACAAACCTATTCATTTTTGTCACCTCTGTTTGTAAGTTGCCCATTTTTCCTGTGTAATTTACTTCAGGTTTTAATAGTGGATCTTTTCTATTGTTATTCTTTCTTTTGCATTAGTCCTTTCAGAACAGGTCTTAGAGTAATCAGGGAAAAAAAAAAAGAAAAAGGTTTTAATGTTTATTTTGACAATAGCAATGTAATTATTTTAATGATATGGTTATTTACTTTCTGAAAATTGCATGAAAATTGTATTGGAGAAATCATAAAAAGGACCTTCTTGCATCTTCCAAGTACCATGTAATTACGAAATAATTGCTTATTTCTGTATTCTGTAAACTAGTTTACCACGATTTTCCCACTTCTCCTTTTAATTAAAAGATAGGCAATAAATGGCTACATTTACAGATGCACTGAAAACAGTTAGGCTTGCAAATCTGTATGCAAACTGAAAGCAGTAGTCACTAGTGACATTTCATATTTATAAAACTCCTTACTACTAAAAGCGGTTATAAGACCTTGCCAGCTATGTGTAAACCAATATATCACCAGTGACATTCAGCCGCCTTTAAACAGGCCGGGCGTTAGTTGATGCATTGAAAAATATACACAGTTAAGAGACACGAGAGTTATGGCCAAGGACTGTGGGACAACTCAGGCAGTGGTCCCATTAAATGCTATGGAACCTTTAGCATCTGCAAAAGAATTTGATTTTCAAGGTCTGACAATAAAACATACTGTATGAATTCCTAAGATCAGTGGTGGTGGCTGTTGACAATTTCAGCAGTGCCTGACTGAGGCATTTTGAGAACTCAGCATAGCTTTCTAGATGCTAAGACAAGTGAAGCATAGATTAATAAAGTAAGCGGGGGAAAAAAAAAAAATCTGATTTTTTGTATAGATTTGAATGGATCAATCTGCCAGGTTCTGGAGACAAGGAGAGAGCTTCAGGCATTCTGGTTTTATGGAACAGATAGCGAATGACACCTCCTATGCTGAAGTCTAACACCGCAGGATGAGAAGCTCTAGAGCCAGTAACAATGTGAAATGCAGAGAGAGGGTGAAAAATTATTTTCTGTAGTTGTATTTGAGGGAAGGCAGGCATTTTTAATAGAAACTGGAATATGATAAGCATTCAAAACTTTCAAAAACAGGACACCAATTTAAATGCCTAAGTACTAGCATTTGCACTGAAAATGTTGTTAACTCAAAAGCATTAGTACTTTTAAGGAATGTCACTCTGTGCAGGCCACTCACAAACACATTTATATTACTTAAAACATAAGGTGCATGACAGTATATTTAATTAATTAAGATGACAGAAAGTTAGTGTGCCACAAAAAGATAAAAAGTGGTTACTGCCAATTAAATGAGTTAAATACTCTAAACACTCAAAGTGTTTGGTTAAGTTCTTGATCTAATGAAAAAGAAAAGCTCACCAGCATAAGACGCAGAGGGGAAGAAATAAAATAATAGAAAAGAAGCTTGTTTCAGTTGCAATGGGCTTTTACATCATCTTTGGTCCTAGGGCTTGATAAAAGGTTTGAGATAATCCTATATTAATAGGACTGATTTAATTCCTATATAGTTACATTCCACTTAGAAAAGAAGGGAAAATATGTAGGTACCATATGCACCTGGCATGGATAGTTTAATACATCTTGTACAGAGTGTAAATAAATACGTTGACTTCAAATAATCAGTGTCTTGCATTGTTCACCCCCCTCACCAAGGACAGCAGATATCTTCTGACTCTTTGGGAAGCCATCATCAAAAGCCACATCTCCTGATTTTTTTTTTTTTTTTAATAAAACGTGAGTTTCTTGCATTTATGGTAAATATTTTGGGCAAGTGTCCTGGTTTTGAGCAGCAGCAGTCATTTTTCTCCTTCTTAGGAGCTAGTACAGTGCTGTGTTTTGATCTTTTGGCCTTGGAGCAGTGGTGATAACGCCGATGTTTTCAGTTGCTGCTCGAATGTTTGGTCTGGCCAAGGACTTTCTGAGCCTCATGCTCTGCCAGGGAGGAGGGGAGGCTGGGAGGGAGCAGAGACAGGACACCTGACCCAAACTGACCAAAGAGGTATTCCATACCACGGTACGTCATGCCCAGGATGTAACGGGGAGTTACCCGGAAGGGTTGGGACTGCAGGGTTGGACGAGGTATCGGTCGGTGCTTGGCTGGGGGGAGTGGGGCGAGTTATCAGTCAGCTGGTGCTGAGGTGTTGTATTCTTTCCTCTTGTTATTTCCTTTAGCATTATTATTATTGGTGGTAGCAGTAGTGATTTGTGTTATACCTTAGTTACTAAACTGTTCTTATCTCAACCCGTGGGAGTTGCATTCTTTTCGATTCTCCTCTCTGTCCCTCCAGTAGCAGGGGGAGGGAAAGAAAGGGGGGGAGTGAGTGGACGAGGCTTGTGGTTCGGTTTAAACCACGACAGCAAGATACTAGTGGCAGCCATGCTAGACTGGAGTACGTGGCTCTAGGACCAACATTCCTACGTACAAGTTTGATGACTAAACTCACTACCACACTGGAAGAGGGAGGTCATGCACCCTTTCCCTGTCTCCATCCATCTTCTGCCTTGTTGCTTCCTTTTACCTTGTTTTGGATCTCCTGAGAAATGCTTCAACGAACTAGAAAAAAGAGTAATTTAGTACAAAGTGGACAGATGACTGAGGGACCTAGCAAGCTCCAGAGTAGCGTAGTGAAGGGGTAGGACTGTGTGGCGAGGAGCAGGGAAGAAAGAGCAGAATAAGATACAGGGAAAAACTATGGAAACAAGCTGTTAGAAAGACTAGCATAGCTCAGTAACTGCAAAATCACAGAATGATTCACAAACAAACGCAAGACTGTTCTATCTCCACACTAGCCAGGTACAAATCAGCTTCGCTCCTAAAGCTATATTATCATTTTATCCTCCCACCAGGGATTTTCAGCTCCAGCACAACACAGCTGAAACTCACACTTACACACTTTTTCTTTAAGAGCTGGCTTGTACCATGTAGCTTGAAATATAGGCAGAAAGTTATTACCTGTCTGAGAAGCACAGTGCTACATACAACTTTCAATACCTCTGACTAGGATTTGTAACATTCACATGATACTAAGCAGAGAGGACGCCTGTGCCACCCGATGGATAAATTTGAAGAAAACATAGACTGAAAAATCTTCTCTCCATCAGACTTAGATGCCTGCCTTAGATGCACACTCTGAAAACAGTTAATTCACTATCACATAGTTTTTTGTTAGAGATGGACAAATTAAAAAAATGGTACAAAGGAAAAACAAAAGCGGTAGTATTCTTGAATTAGTTTCCTCCTCTCCTTGTTTCTGAATTTATATATCTGGTCCTTTGTGCTGAAGCCAGTGCTATGAATGTTTTTAGACTTTTATAGGACTGACCCCCTTAGCCATTTTGACACCTCCTATTACAAAATAGTAAAAACTTAAGTACCTTAAGTCCTTCCACTGATCATGCCTAGAACTGTTGCTACCAAGGCCAAGATATTTTAATTCCTGGTTTCTGGAAAAGTGATTTTAGGTTTACGGAGAAAACATATGCACTGAAGTATTTTGCATTTTCTGCTTAAATTGTGCTTAAGATACTCAACTTTTCTTCTTAATTTGGCCCATTAATAAATTGCAAGGTACATTGACAGAAATCAGCCCTTTGTATTATTCCACTCCAACAGCGTATTGATCCTGACTGAGAACTGATTGCACTTTCAGGAGTCAGTGATCCACAGGACAGTTAGACTGATCAGGCATAGGCCTGTGCTGGGCTGCCTGTCCAGCATGGCTTCAGGCTGTGCTATACTGCATAACCCCTTGGCTGCAAGGCAAATTCAGCCAGCTCGTTTTAACTGAGAAGCCTGAAGGCGGCTCCCACTTGGCACCTGTGATTACACCACTTGCCTGGCCTTGCCTTCATCTAACTGCACAGAAAGAAGTCCTCATGAGAGCACACTTTTCAGAAATAAAGTTGTTTTGTTGTGAGGCTTTTACATGGTAGATCAGAGAGACCTAAAGGAACCAAAAGGGAGAGCTTCACTCCACAAACAACATCTGCAACAGTTATCTTATTAAGCCATTTTTTTTTTGTTCTGCTTTTCTTACTGAGATCCAGAAAGATCTTTCCACCAGCTCTCTTGCTCACTGTCACCATCACCACTGCCATCATCCCCCTCTGTGGTGCAGAGGACTTTCAAACTAGGACACCTAAATGATTTTAGAAGCAGTTTCAAAGTGATACACAGAAGTGAGTAAGACAGACTTCTATTTTACACAAATGACAGAACAGAGGTGGCTTCTCCCAGAAAGTTCCTGTTATAAAGAGGAGAAATAAAACCCTAATGACAACCTTGTAGATGAGTTTTTATCTCTGTCATCCAAGAAAGTTTGTGGAAACACTGTAGACTGTAAAGTTTGCATTGGCTCTACTTGTTAGTAATAGGCAACTATATATAGTAAAAAACTGCTATGATACTGACAGCTTGATGCTTTCCTATGGAACATTTCAGTGTGATTTTTGAGATAGTATAAACACACTGCAAAATTATGGTCTTCAGTATTTTGTCAGGTCAGAAATGGTACTCAAACAGCAACCATAATTCTCAGAAGCAAAAGATGTTAGCATTTTCCCAGTTTATAAACTTCTTAAATTAGCTTTCATTTAGTTACTAATTTGTTCTCCAGCTCACTTGTTAGAAGCGTTTAAGAAAATAATGTTCTAAAAAGCCACAAGATTTTAAAAGTTTATCTTAGTGACACTTAATGCTTGTTTACAACCAAAAATTTACTATATTAATTCATTATCAACACACTTCATCGTAATATTTATTTCTTAAACAGCACCAACACATACTCTTTGTACAAAACTGTTTGTCTTTAGCACCTAGAATATAAACTAACTGTGAGCATACAAAGACCACAGAGCTGATGTCACAGAGCTGATGCCACAGAGCTGATGCCAGTTATTAGCAACGACAGACACTGTCTTTGGTGGCCTCACCTGCAGCAGTTTCAGTAATCAAACCTGAGATATCTTGAACAAGAGAAGTCTGTACTAAAGCAAGCTTGTCCTCTTTCATTTCCATTCTCATGCACAATATTTGCTTATCTTGTTTATGGTTTTGCCAACCAATCTGTTTTTGTATTCAGCAAAAATATTCTTCCCATTGCACTTGTGTTTACCTTGTTCTTTATCTTACAAACTTTTACTACTTGGCCGCATTTCAGTTGCATTCAAGTGAAGCTATGCAAGTTACCATTTGCCCCTTTCAAGGTCATGTTGCTCATACTTACATGAAATGCTTATACATAGGCTTGCTTATGTCATTGTACTAATATTACAAAGTTATCAGCTTTGTTCCCCACATTATTTATGGGATATCTTACACTAATTCTAATTGGGATTTCAATTTGTAAGGAGGCAAGAATTCTTTTAAAAATGTCCTCCCTGATAAGTACAGTATGCGGCATGCACAATTAGCCTATCTTCTTCCTTCTTATAGCCCAGTCAAGTTCAACATTAGCTAAACAGCTGTCTTCTGGGCAGCAATCAAGAAACATCTCTTCCCTGCCTGGATTGTTATACTCCAAATACCAAACGTAAGATTCTGTGCAAGTGACTGGAAAGTGTAGAGGTTTATCAGCCTGTAAAAGTTGGAACTTTATTGCAAAGGCTCAGCATTCAAAACTTTACTGTGAGTCATGAGGACAAAGATTTGGACCACTGGTATTATACAGTCAAATAGATAAGCTTGTTCCTGTGATTAAAGAAAAAAAAAAAAAAAATCCAAATAAGTCTTAAGTTCTTTAAACTGAAACTATTTTAGCTTGCTGGGAAAGATGATGCCTGAATTCTAAGCAGAAATAGATGCTGGTGAGCAAGAGGAACTTGGTTTCTTTTCAAAGTGGGTCTAAATAGAAATCCTGAGCTGACTTTTCCCATGTATTAGGTCACTGTGAATTAATGAAGAAGGAAATCAGAACAGTACTTTTGCTCCCTCCCCTGTTCAGTTACTAGAGAGAAATTAAATTCTTATCATATATATGGAAAGTTAATACACAGGAGTACTAACTGCAGTGATAAAGACAAAAAAATCCAAAAAACCAAAACATATAATTTCTCAGACTGAGAGAATTTATCTGATAAACTCATTTCTACTGCATCCAAATAATTGTTTTCATTTCTTCAGAGCACAAAAAGAAACCAGGCTAAAACCCAAGGAAATTTAAAAAGGTAAAAAATTCCTTAAGACTGTGAAAGTTCAGTCCCATAAAAATATGTCCCTGATAATAGAGACATGTATTTTACAAGTTTTATTTTAAAATATATCTGTAGAAGACCATCTAAGAAAGTGGAGTGCCACATCTGTCAGAGAAACTGGTGATATTTAAGACAGGGGACATGTTCATTCTGATACCTTTGAAATAGGAGAGGATTAAAGAAAACAAGAAAACCATTAAAATCCAAAAGGTTTCAGGCAGGCTCAGTGGAGAATGTGCTGCAGATGTAGCTGAAGCAACTCCAGAAATGGCCAAGGAGGACAAGCACCTTTTCTTCCAAGGACTGCTCATCTCACAACAGAAGCAGCTGAGAAACTGACCAGCAAGTCTATGGATGAAAACCAAGCCCTGCTTATGGAGTGGAAAGTTCAAAATATAACAAAGGTTAGACACCTGCACTGGCAAGAAAAGGTATTCGTGATGTACTGGAGAACAGCAATGGAACTGATGGCAAAGCAAATCCAGAGATATCAAGTAGGATTACATAAGTAATGCAATAGAAGAATACACTTTATCTCATTGATCTAGGTGTTAGAAGCATGATTATCAAGGTGCCTTGCTGCAGGGACACATGATGATTATTTGGAAAGACAAATGCCATTATTCCAAATGTCCACCCCTTTCCTTATTCTTCCCCCAGCCTTATATGCTGAACATGACATCAAATTCTTGCACCCTCAGCTTACTCACTGGTGGGGTGGGGTGAGAAGCGGAAAACCCTTGACACTGTGCAAGCACTGCTCAACAATAAGGAAAACATCCCCATATTATCAGCACTGTTTCCAGCACATATCCAAAACATAGCTCCATCTCAGCTACCATGAAGAAAATTAACTCTATACCAGCCAAAACCAGCAGAGATGGAAAAGAGAAACCTTACATGAAAATATATGGACAGACAGATACATTCTTCCCCTCATTTCAACAACAGTTCAATACTTTAATTAAGATGCCCTAAAAGAAAGTCTCACAAATAAGCAGGTCCCTACCCACCCTATTTCACCATTTGGTAGAAGGATCACAGGGGACTGATGAGTATTCTGGGTGCGACATTTACTTAACAAGGGAACTACCACATGTACACTACTTTTCATCTGCACATTGATTCAAACTCTACATGAAGGATATTGATGTTCTAATGCCAAAGATAAATATATCAACTATATTGCAAAATTCTAATGGAAATACTTTTACAGCCTTCTAGTTAAGCACAAGTGTGTATCTTGGTCACTGTTTCCCCTGGTAACGACCACTGAGAACTGAGAAGGAATCCCATTAGCTAAATCCAAACTTGACAGAAAGTAATTATCTCAGAATCTCACTTTCTGCAAAAGATGCAATCCTTCCCTTAACTTTCAAGTATTTAATTTCTTTCTTGCATTAACACCAGTGCATCAGTTGTGTCTGGATTTTGATTCAATTAGCCTTCATCATTAGCCCAACCTGCGATTTAATCAGATGAAACCAACTGTTCAGACTGAACACTTGAGCAGGGTGTTTTGGCCATAACTGTGAATTCTGAACAATTACAATAAGTAGCGCCTGTGAGAGCTGTTCAGGAACACATCCAGCCCTGTGCCTCAGAACTGTGCTATTACTGTTTCTATTATACTTTCTTTGACCAAAGATAAAAGTCTTCTGGAACTCCAGCTCTCAATTTTGCTCTTTCATCCAGTCAAGAGATTTGGCCATCATCATCATAATTCAAGGACTGAGCTACAATTCAGGTCATGTCAGAAGTGGACTGAGAGCTAAGATTTACCTTAATCATGAGTGGAACACAAACTGAGGCTTAACATTATCAGTGGTGCAAGCACTGTTCTGGGGATAGAGTCCTGTAGAAAAGTGCTTAAAGCCTGGACAACTGTTGACAGCGCAATGTCTAATGTGAGCCCATAAGACAAACACAATGATACATCCAATAGGCTCCTAAGCTTACATGTCTTAAGGAATGCCTAGCTAGTAGTACCTCGCTCAGAAAATAGTGCCAATACTTTGACAAATTAAAAAATCTATATTTTCAGGGGTACAATTAATTTTATAGTAGCACCTACCCATTAACAAAACTAATCTTTGGAGTATTTATACAATATGCTGCACTCTGGAAACGAGAAAGGCAGGAAAATCCAAATTAGAGAGCAAGTCTGATTTGACAGAGAAGGAATGAGTTGTGTTGTATAGAAACACGTTAGTTTCTTTCAATCTTTCTTTACCAATTTGTCAGAAGAGCTGAGTATTTCTCACGCCATCAATCCTATGCAAAGATTCTTGTGCAACCAGAGTATAACAAAATAGAGAACGTAACTAATAGTGCCGGATCTACTTAAACTACTTACACAGACAATTCATAATGAATACAGAACTACAGCACTGAGTGCAAGACTGTGCAAATTAGGACTAAAATTTATTAAATAATCCAGAACCCACAATATTTTAAAACTAATTGAAACAAAAATTACTAAGTTTTCATTGTACATGAGAAAATGGGAATAGCAGGAAAAAAAAAAAAAAAGAGGTGCTAGGAACTAAATAAAAGAACTCATAAGCAGTTAAAAGCACAAAATCACAAGTGCAAAAACTATTAGTGTGGCTGTGCTACAATTACAGAAAATATGGTGGAATTATAGAGACTACATGAAACTCTTACAAAATGCATAGTTTTCATATACTTTCACTTTGTTTTCCTACTGCTCTTCGCCCTTCAGTTAGATTTTTATGAAGTAATTTCTTGTAACCCCAGTGTGGGGCAGCAAAACTCAGAAAACAGAATCCAGGCTCTTATAATGAAAACCACGGGTATAACAACGACTCAGACTGATACACAGCTTCTCACTTTCTCAGTTTGGGAGAATTCAGCTTCTTAAGTTTTCTTGGGTATATTTAGAGTACGTATACCCTACTTCACTAGCTGTCAGAGTTTCCTTTCTACTAGGGACATGTTACAGAAGCAGCAGCTGAGAATTGTCCACAAAATTTTAGAAACTGAAATATTCACCGCAAACATGTTGTTACATTTGACTGTCTTCTGTAATATGGTGTCAAAAAAGAGATAAAGATTTTTAATTATTTTATTAGTTCAACTTTTAATTTATTACATTTTTTTAATCCCTTCCTCACCCCAAAAGATCTCATGCGTATTTGAACTTGTTGTTTCCTTCCTATAGCCATTCACTATTAGTAGAATAACCATTTTGTAAGTTTGTATGCAATGGATAAAAACGATCGTTTTCATTTCTGTGATAGCTTTCCAGAACATGCTTCTAAGTGAGCACAGTAACTTTTAGATGATGAGTTGTTTGAATGGGTTCACTGGAGAGGGAAGAAAGCTGAGAATGGAAGGTGGTGTTTAAATAATTTTCTATCCCTCACAGAATAAGCCACAGTGTGTTCTGGGACAGACAAAGCAGAAAACCAGAAAAAGGCATATTATTGCACCAGCAGCCTAGAAAATAGCTGTATTCAATGACAAATTCTGTTTTATTTACATATCTACTTCAACTTATGTTAGATCTTCTATTAAAGGGAGAGATGTGTCCAATATGAGAATTTGAGAAAACAGCAGGGGGAGAAAAGTATCTACTGTGAAGACAAAAAAAGTAAAAGTTCAGCTTCTTTTACAGAATCAGATACATGCAAGAAATTATAGGAATAACTATTCCTATCAGAAAGCATGTTTGTTGAAAGGAAATGTATCTGAAAAATAAGATTACAGTCTTAAGCAAAATGTGTATTTCCTGTCTTAGGTTTGGCAAGTGCACTGAATATCAATTAAGAACAATGAAAGTGGAAGTGTCATGTTAGATACCAAATATAATTTTTTAAAATAGAAACTAGAAACCTTGTCTCACATTACTATAAATTAGGGGGGGGGGGGGAGGTGCTTTTTCAAGTAATAAGTATTTAACCCCTCAGAATAGCAATATTCTTCTGATAAGCAGTATGCTATTTGATGTAGCTTGGGGCATTCTACCAGGTCCAGGCATTTTCTCAAATACACCCTCCTACAGTGTGTCCATAATAGCAAAAATACTAGTTCTTCTTTGAACAAACTACTATGAACTATTTTAATGGACACAAGATGAAGATAACAGCTTCAGCTGAGATGTGTAAACACAGTAGGTTTAAATACCTCCCACTGACATTAAAATGTAGCAAGTCAGAGTATCTTCTTAACGACCCCTTATTATTCACTGTTAAATGATAATTTTTTGAACAAAGATAATTTTGAGTCTTAGGAAATGTACCTGAAAAAGGCAGCATTGTTGTGATTTGGAGATCTTCAGTAGGCAGACTGCAACAATGAATTTCAAGCATTCTCTAACAAATACCATCCTTATTTGAGATAACTTTGAATGTCTGCATTGGAAAGGATGTATGCTGCTTACTTTGGCTATGACTTCAGACCAGGCATAATCCAATACTAGTCAAGTAAGCCTCATGAAGCCTATTCATCAATTATATTAACCCCTAATGTTACTTTCTTAAGGTATATATTAACAAAACAAACAAACAAAAATATTGTATTAGTATTTCAGTGAGTAGCATTCAATACCTAAGTATGAGCCATATCCATGTTGCTGTTTAAAAATCATTAATATCATAACACATTATTATAGCACACAACTCTCCAAAATTTTATGCTTTGCACTACAGATAGTGAGAAAACGCTCTAAAGGAGAGGTACTGAATTCAATATACAATATACAAATTATTGTAGCTGTATAACAAAAGTACAGCTCTAAAATTTACACAGAATTTATACAGAAATACTGTACAAAGATCCTATACTAAGATACAATGCCTACCAAATTAAAAGACTAATGAGAACAAATGCACGTGGTCCATCAAAAGACTGCTGAAAACTCACACAAATACCTTTCTACAGACAGGAAAACACTTTAAAAGGGTCTTTAAAAGTAAATAAAGCAGGAACTGAACATGAGATTTTTCTTAATGACTGGAGTGTGAGAATTTGGTGAATTGATGATAATAGTTGTTACACTCTTTTTTAACAGCTATTTGTCTTAGAGGATAAAAACCAGTAAGAGGATGCTATAACAATTTATGAGAACTCACTAAATTCTTGGAAAGGAAGATCATAGAATCATAGAATCATAGAATAGTTAGGGTTGGAAAGGACCTTAAGATCATTAAGTTCCAACCTCCCTGCCATGGGCAGGGACACCTTACACTAAACCATGTCACCCAAGGCTCTGTCCAGCCTGGCCTTGAACACTACCAGGGATGGAGCATTCACAGCTTCCCTGGGCAACCAATTCCAGTGTCTCACCACCCTAACAGGAAAGAATTTCCTCCTTATATCCAATCTAAACTTCCCTCTTGAAGTTTTAACCCATTACCCCTTGTCCTGTCACTGCAGTCCCTGATGAAGAGTCCCTCCCCAGCATCCCTATAGGCCCCCTTCAGATACTGGAAGGCTGCTATGAGGTCTCCATGCAGCCTTCTCTTCTCCAGGCTGAACAGCCCCAACTTCCTCAGCCTGTCTTCATACGGGAGGTGCTCCAGTCCCCTGATCATCCTCGTGGCCTTCCTCTGGACTTGTTCCAACAGCTCCATGTCCTTTTTATGTTGAGGACACCAGAACTGCACACAATACTCCAGGTGAGGTCTCACAAGAGAAGAGTAGAGGGGCAGGATCACCTCCTTTGACCTGCTGGTAACTCTCCTTTTGATGCAGCCCAGGATATGCTTGGCTTTCTGGGCTTTTTAAAGATGATTACTTTCTTTACAAAGAAGCTGCTGGATGATGGGACCACTGTCCTGATCTCCTCTAAATGATAATTTAGCACTGTCCTAATTAAGTAGTCTGCATAGTGAATCCACTGTTGTCAGGGCTGAGAGACGTGATGCTCTCTAAGAAAGACTAGAGCAGCTAGAATAAGCCGCTGTACTGTCTTGACAATGACAGTATTGATCCGAATGCAAACATACCACCTGTCTTCACAGTGACCGTGGGGACATAGCAACTAGCAGAACAGTGACATTGAGCAATTGCTAGCATAATCAAGCTCAAGAATAAATATCATGGTATGAACTTCCACTTTTATGGTTTAAAAATGTAACTGATTCTTACTAAAATACTTCCCTAAAGGCTTTCCCTGAGATTGTTCTATTTTTTTTTATTTTTTTTTTTTCATGCAAGAAACTGTTCTCAGCCATACTGATATCACACCTTTGCAAAGGGTTTGTTTTGAGGATTATTTTTTTATTACCATCCATGGTCAAGAGCTGTGATTTTCAAATGAACCAGTCTGATCAAAAGATGCAGTCAATATGATGATAGAACAAATGAGATACCACTATTAATTGTATAAATGCATATGAAGTATATGTATAAATGAGAATGAAGACCTTGGGCCCACTGTGGTAGAGGATCTAGTTCGAGACCATCTTAAAAATCTGAAAGCGCACAAGTCCGTGGGACCTGATGGAATCCATCCGCGGGTGCTGAAGGAGCTGGCGAATGAAGTTGCTAAGCCACTGGCCATCGTATTTGAAAAATCATGGCAGTCAGGTGAAGTTCCCGACGACTGGAAAAAGGGAAATATAACCCCCATTTTCAAGAAGGGGAAAATGGAAGACCCGGGGAATTACAGACCACTCAGTCTCACCTCTGTGCCTGGTAAAATCTTGGAGCACATTCTCCTGGACAGCATGCTAAGGCTCATGAAAAACAATAAGGTGCTTGGAGACAGCCAGCATGGCTTCACTAAGGGGAAATCCTGCCTGACCAATTTGGTGGCCTTCTATGATGGGGCTACGGAACTAATGGATAAGGGTAAAGCAGTTGATGTCATCTACCTGGAATTGTGCAAAGCGTTTGACACTGTCCCACACAACATCCTTGTCTCTAAATTGGAGAGATATCAATTTGATGGATGGACCACTCGCTGGATAAAGAACTGGCTGGACGGCCACACACAAAGAGTTGTGGTCAATGGCTCGATGTCCGGCTGCAGACCATTAACGAGTGGTGTCCTTCAGGGATCGGTGTTGGGACTGGTCTTGTTTAACATCTTTGTCGCTGACATGGGCAGTGGGTTTGAGTGCGCTCTCAGCAAGTTTGCCGATGACACTAAGCTGTGTGGTACGGTTGATATGCTGGAGGGAAGGGATGCCATCCAGAGGGACCTTGACACGCTTGTGAGGTGGGCTGATGCCAACCTTATGAAGTTCAACCACGACAAGTGCAAGGTCCTACACCTGGGTCGGGGCAATCCCAGGCACAGCTACAGGTTGGGCAAAGAAGAGATTCAGAGCAGCCCTGCAGAGAAGGACTTGGGGGTGCTGGTCGATGAGAAAATGAACATGAGCCAGCAATGTGCACTCGCAGACCAGAAAGCCAACCGTATCCTGGGCTGCATCAAAAGGAGAGTTACCAGCAGGTCAAAGGAGGTGATCCTGCCCCTCTACTCTGCTCTTGTGAGACCTCACCTGGAGTATTGTGTGCAGTTCTGGTGTCCTCAACATAAAAAGGACATGGAGCTGTTGGAACAAGTCCAGAGGAGGGCCACGAGGATGATCAGGGGACTGGAGCACCTCCCGTATGAAGATAGGCTGAGGAAGTTGGGGCTGTTCAGCCTGGAGAAGAGAAGGCTGCGTGGAGACCTCATAGCAGCCTTCCAGTATCTGAAGGGGGCCTATAGGGATGCTGGGGAGGGACTATTCATTAGGGACTGTAGTGACAGGACAAGGGGTAACGGGTTAAAACTTCAAGAGGGAAGTTTAGATTGGATATAAGGAGGAAATTCTTTCCTGTTAGGGTGGTGAGGCACTGGAATGGGTTGCCCAGGGAGGTTGTGAGTGCTCCATCTCTGGCAGCGTTCAAGGCCAGGTTGGATGAAGCCTTGTGTGGGATGGTTTAGTGTGAGGTGTCCCTGCCCATGGCAGAGGGGGTTGGAACTTGATGATCTTAAGGTCCTTTCCAACCCTAACTATTCTATGATTCTATGATTCTATAAATGCCATTTCACTCTTGATAAATTTGTTCTTATGAGACTGTCTTCAATGCCTTAACATTGTCTATTAAGTCAGTATAAACAGAAAAACAGAAAGTAGATTTCCTTAGTGCATGCTGTATGGAACATGTATTGTCTATATTTACATACTGGAACTTTGTCCTGTGTAGTGTGAGGTTAAGGCTTCTTTCATCTGTGAGGGAAGGGATCAACGTATGAGCATTTCAGTCATATGTGGATGTATTTGCTAAGAGTGAGTAAGGGAGGGGACTTAAGCTACGCATTTGTTATGCTCCTTTTGAAAGGAGCATAACCAGTTTTTGAGAGGGGCCTATATTTTCAGCTCTGCTTGAAACAAGCTTCTGCCTCCTCTCACTACTTTTTTACACTGGAAGAGAGTGTGATACTTACCTGCCTTGTATTGAAGTGGTGCTCAGAAAGAAGGTATGAAATGGACAAAACTGATAATATTGGAGGTAACATTAGGAGAGCCCCCCTACTTTCATTGCTCCTACTTGCCTTTGGGCAACAGCGTATGTGAATAACTCTCTTCTGTCCTGGTTCAGCAGATCACCATTGCACTGTGAGAGCACACAGGAGCTGTTGCTTATATTCACCTGAATTGTCCACCACATTTGAGAGGTTACACTGCCTGGCTGTAACCTTTTTAAGGTCAACAAAAAACCTGCTTGCCCGATTAGCTTCAGAAAAGGAGCAAGATGTTAGTTTTAAAATAAGCATGTAAATACATACATCAAACCAAATCCTGGGACAAAATAAATACCCTTGTCAAATGTCACAGTTTTGCTTGCTGTTTTCAATGAAACCGCTCCTGATTTGATCCCCTATGATAGAACAGCATTGTGAACTGTAAAATATCACTGTGAAAGGTTCTTATTCTCTATGCACAAATAAATCTCCCTGCAGGCATGCTTAAGGCTCTTTGGCTGTTAAGCTTCTCTAGTATTCACCTTAAAAGCTGCAGTGCTCTGACCCATACCAAGCTTGCTTCTAAAGCACCACCAGTAAGGGCATAAAAGATAAGAAGACTTAAATAATACCCTGTGTGCACTGGGATCCAGCCTTTTCTTTTCAAGAATTTTACCTTTTCCAAAATAAACTTTGACATGAATAAAGGATCTTCCAAAATGCTAAAACATGGTAAAACATCTGCACTGTGCTTTTTTCATTTTATTCACTATGGTGGAAGCACTGCAGAACAGAGATTACAGGGTGGGTTATTTGTTTGGTTTGGGAGTTGTTTGTTTCTTTGGTTGGTTTTCACACAAATGAATTCTCAGATATTTTAGTGTGGGTTTTTTAGATTTTATTAAATCAACCCTACTGATCGATTTTGAGTAACTGGAAGCCACTTCCAAGGCTTCAAACCATAATGTCCTTAACTGCCTCAATCTTGAGGCACATGCACTTAAAAAATACTCCTTAATGAAAATAAATCACATGAATTTCAAATTGTCTTCCTGGAATATGCCAAGTTGTCATTTCTGAATAAACAGATTTTGGTATGCAGATCTCTGCTAAGCATTATGATTAGTTCTTATCTGACTGATTTTTGTTAGTTATGAAAGTCACGTGTGGCTTCTTTAACTGTATTATGGTGACAAAACAGCCAGCATGGGAGATCTATAAGTCTTAAGAAGAAAATGTAAAATTCACATTCAGTGTTCAAGACTAAAGTTTTAAAACCTGCCTGGTAAAATTTAACAGCTAAAATATTTGTGAAAGCTAGACTCAACTGTCAAAAGTTTGGCTCCCTTCAATTTTCACTAAATCATAGAATCATAGAATGGTTTGGGTTGGAAGATCATTTAGTTCCAATCCCCCCTGCCATGGGCAAGGACACCTTCCATTAGATCGGGTTACTCAAAGACCCATCTAACCTGGCCTTGACCTTTTTGAACATTTACTGTTTCCTTTAGCTAACATAAAGGACTATGAAAACTCCATATTACACTTAGGAAAGTTTTTTTACGTTAAAGTAGAGAATATAAGTTTACCTTGACACAAAATGTTCTGAGTAGTGGTAGAAAAGAAGAGTGCAGGTTCAGCAATGAAGCTGATGTACTCATGTTCTGTCAGCTAAGTTCCCATGTCCTTAAGAGATGAACAGAATGTAAGGACAAGCACAAGACCCTGGCATAACAGTGGCATTTAGATCACCTGAAAATGGGCTACAGTGCCTATACTATGGAGATGATACCTGTGCCAGATGCAGTCCTTGGAAATGGTCCAAATGTCTGTATTTCAGATATTAATGAAAACTATAACCAGTAGAGATTTAAAACTAAAACTAGTTTAGCTTTAGATATTAGGAAAAAAATTCTTCACTATGACGGTGGTGAGGCACTGGAATGGGTTGCCCAGAGAAGCTATGGATGCCCCACCCCTGGAAGGGGTTGGAACGAAGGCCAGGTTGGATGGGGATTTGAGCAACCTAGTCTCCTATGAGGTGCCCCTGCCCATGGCAAGGAGTTTGGAACTAGATGATCTTTGAGGTCCCTTCCAGCCCAAACCATTCTATGATTCTATGATTTGAGAAACTAAATTGACACCAATCTTTCAGACACAGAGTAGCAAATCTTCCTTTAAAAAGTAGAACAGGCAAAAGAAGAGATCCATTTTATGCTCAGCTTTTTCTACAACCCTGTGATTAACACCATATCTACTAATTAAAACTACAATTGAAAATAATGCTTAGTTAAGTATTTGCACAAAAAGGGCATACATAACACTACATATGCCTTCTAGTGTGAAATGGTGATATCGGGTTATAAGTATAGTAAACAGTTAGAAATATAGTACTTTCCAAAGCAAGAAAAATACTGTTCATGGTCATGATACATGATACAAATTACTACAGGAATTCTATCTACTGTTTTAGAGTAAAAGCATTTACAGAAAAGTCCTACATATCCCCACAACAATCATTTAGTCACCTAACATATTATACAGCATCCTAATGCAATGAAGAGTACTACTTAAGAGCCAGTTGGCACGGCAAGTAAATTTTAACCCATTCTTTCAATGAGACTATGTCCTTCACTCTCAAAGTCTAACGTTGATGTTTCTTGAGTACAGCCAGAAGGTCAAAAAATCTAAGATGAAAGAGAAGGAATCTATTACCTTTCCAGTTTGGTCTTGAGAGCATTTGTGATAATCAAGGACTCACAAACCCATTAATAAACTCTTCTGACAGTATAACTATAAAATTAAACATGGTACTCCCTGATTAATCTGATTTATATACCACAGATTAATCAAGGGAAGATTTCCAATATATTAATTGAACTTCCATTTATCATGTATGCTATTTATCACACATTGTAACAGCAGCCAACCCTCTTGATGTTATCAGGCATTTGACATTTTTCGTCATTGCTTATGAGGTTGACAGAAATTTGATTTTGGTGGTCAGTTCCCACCACAGAAAAACACTATTTGTCTGCAAAATGCTCTAGAACTCTCTTTTTCTTACTGAACAGAGAGTATGTCCATTCTGGATCTGCTTTATCTGCATGATGATCTATGTTTTCTTTGGGGCATTTGATGACCTTCTCTACAGACAGTCTAATCACAAGGATCTCTGCCGCTTTTCAATACAGACAAAGCTTACAGCTTTCACTGGAATGCTGACATATCATGGAAGGGTTCTCAGAAAATGAGACAGGCACAGTGACAGCATTAATGTTTGTGTGCCATTTTACAAATTGAAGCTAGTGAGATCTGCCTATGTTTCATGTTAGATGAAGTTCTGCTTTTCCCCATCATGCCAACAGTGGAAAATATGATGCACAAGAGAATAAGATATGAGACTCTAATTACTTTATTAGAATCGGGGTAGATGCCAGAAAGACAATTTCAATTAAAGTCTGCTGTATCAGTCAATTGCATCAAGCTCCTCAACTTAAAAAAAATAATATATATTGATAACATAAGAAGAAAAATTATCATTGCTGTTCATTTCTTGAACAGAATTTGATTAATTTTGATAAAGTAACTGGCCTAAAACGACCCTTTTCAATGTGCACCAGCAGCATATTTTCTCATTTTAACTCTAAATTCAGCTGGCTACTTTTCAAATGTCAGGAGGATAGGACAACTAAAAATAAATTTCTGATTGGACAAAAGCAAAACAATTTTTTTAGAAAAGACTACATTTCTATTTTAAAATATAGAATATATCTGGCAATAATCTAAGTCATTTGCTTTGACATATTGTAAAATAAAAAAAAATAATCATTTCAGTGTGACATTTTTCAATTTTCACAGAATATACATTAAAAATAATCAGAAAGATCACCATTAAAATGAACCATTGTGAAAATTCTCAAAATTAAGAATTTATGCTGACCCAAAGTATTTTTCAGCTTTACAGTTCACAAGTATATCCAATTTCAGTTTCATGCCTCAACCCATGTGACTTGACCAATAAAACCCTACCAATGGAAGAAGTCTGGGAGAGGACAGGAAAGGGCGACATGTCTGTGAAGCTCAGGGGACACCTCAGGGAGCAGGGCATGTCAAACCACAGCTTTTGCAAATAAGTTGATTTTGTCTCAACACAAAGGGGACCAGAGTGTGGCCTTTGTTTTAGGTAAACACTAGTCAACAACTGAGTGGATCAACAGGTGGTTCCTTGAGTTCACTAAAAGAATGAATGTCTCCCTAAGTTAACCAGGCTATTATGGAGGGGTGGGGTGAGCACAATTCAGCTCAACATAGACTATATGGGAAAACAAAGGGGTTGAGCTGGCTTCAACCCATTTACTCCTTCCTGTCAGTATATTTTTGGGTCCTCTACTTGCCTGTTTGCTATATACAAACCCTTACTGCATAATGTAACATGATCTCTACTGTGCAATTTTAACCTTATCTGCCCTGTTCCAGTTTGTCTCAACGTATTTATAAAACAAAATGACAAAAGTGAGCAGCAACAGTAATCCAGGTGGTTTTAAAACCAATTTTGGCCTTGCAGCTGACACACATGATAAACTGACAGTAAGACACAAACGCTATCTAGATACTAATTCCATTTATATTGAACACTTTGGCAGAAAGTAACTTCAGGACTCATTCACTCTGTTTAATATAATACTAACACAAAAGGATCCCTCTGAGGAAGGAGGGATCTTGGTTGTAGGCCTAGGTGGAAGTGTCCCAAGAGATCTTTCTGAGGCTTCTCAGACAAAATTGAGTAGTTACCAAGCATGTGTTATTAGCTTGGTTAGCAAATAGGCACCCTACTCCAGCAGAGGCAGTAGTGGAGAATAGAGTTTCTTCAGAATTTACAGTCTTCATTATAAAGCAGGCCTGAAGGTCTGCGTAATTAGAGAAAAAAAAGTGTCCTTTGTCCTGTTCCTTTAGATAGATACAGTATGTCACAGAGTTCAACAGGTATTATCAGTGTAACTGAAGCTTGCATATATATTTTCGTTAATGAATTTTGAGAGGTATAAATTAGAACAAGAACCTTACACTTTGAGTGTGAAATTTGCTATGCTGAAAGTGAAATCAGAAACAAAAAGTGATCATTTAAGTGAGGTTTTGCAAGAATAATATCCATAGCTAATAATAAAACTTGGTGAAAGATTTCAGCTTGTACAAATATAGCTTTTAGTGGCAGAATGCAATTCCCTCCAGTACAGATCAATGGAAGTGCCATTTAAAATGTTATCTTTACAGGGAAAAAATATTTGCTATACCTAAGCTGCATTCACATTCCCACTGAACAAAATTATGAGATACAAGCATGAAGTTTAGACATGACCATAAGTGTAAAACATCAGTGGCTCAAATAAAGATAGGGACACAGTGAAGTAAAAATGGGTGACAATATGTATCATAAAAGCTAATATCTGACAAGCTCAGTGACCAGACCTAAGCCAGCTTGCTTGGCCAAAAGAAAACATTCAGAGACTGACCACTCAGTAGCCTTTAACATGAGGAATCTGCTGCTGTCAACAAGATATTCTGACAAGCAATAAGGTCATGACATGAAAAAGCTGCTCTCACCTAGCAAGGCCAGAGGCCATGCAATTACTTCTGACAGCTACTTCTCAGTAATTGTCACAGACATGGTTAGGAAAGAAAGTTTCATAATAAGAGAAAGGTCTTAAAAAAAGCTCAGTATGTAGATGTTGGGCTGTTCCCCAGCTCATCTGAAATACCTCTCATTTTATGATATTTCAAACATGCTCCAAAACGTGTTTAATCTGTAGGGATTTTCAAAAAGACATGTTACTGAAGTAAAAACTATTTTCAGAGCAGGATCTGCTTTCATTTTTGACAGCTCAGAAATTTTTGGCATCTTCTGGTTGGTGGTAGCTACTGGTATTAATTCACACAGATGTCAATAAATGATGGTTTTCAGTGGTGCTTGGGCAGACCATTATGAATGCTCTTAAAAACCTGACAGAAACAAACAGTGTAAAAATGGCAAGAGATAGATGTGATGGCAGAAAACTTACCATTTCAGCCTCAGCATAAGTAAAGGAATACATTGGTATATTTGATATTTCAACAGGAAATTGTTGGAAGAGTTACAACATTAACACCCTGTCCCTCTGGATTCCCCAGTGCATGGATCATTCTACTACATTCAAGTATCAACCATAAATGGATGAACAAGAAACTTCAGGGACAGCAGAAGAAGAGGAGACAAAATTCAATTCTAGCAAGAAGGCATTGTAGCAGCCTCTGAACTGGAAGCAATGAAGAACAGTGGCTTCAAATACACAGGCATGTTACTTAAAGGAGAATGTTGGGGGTTTTCTACTAAGAGTGAGAAGAAACTGAAGTAATATGTAAGTAAGCATTACTGTAGTTGGAGGTTATTCTGCACTCATTTTTTTGACAATACACAAACAGGAAATTCAGAGGTGGGGACAGATAGCAGGAATATTTAGTACAGCAGAAGTGCAGAAGCAGACTGGAGGCATTCTATAAAAATGAGTGACAACAGCACAACCAGTCTGTGAGTTTGGAATATGTATATAATCAAACAGAAGAGTAAAAGCATTTCTGAAACAAGTAGGAAGTGCAGCTTGAAGCACAGCAGCAACACAGTGAACAAGAGAGACAAAAAGGTCAATGTGTCAAAAGTCCCTCTGTCATTCCAGTTCTATAGCTTGCTGGCAGAAATACAAAACAAGACCTTTCAGAAGGGGAAAGGAGTCAGCAGGATAGCTAACATGCAGTGAAGAGGATGAGTCCAGTGAGCTGAGACAATTACACTGAGGTACTACAGGCTTTGAAAGAGACTGTTACATAGTAAAGGAAGAATGGCAACTTTAAGAAGTTTGTCGGCATGCAACCTAAAGGAGTGGATGAATCAAATTCTGCAGATACTAGCACAAATTGAATAGGATCAAAACCCAGTTTAAGTAACGCAGCATTCACTACGGGCAGGTAGAACCTCTTCTCCATATTCTTTTTGTTTGATCTTGGCTAGCTTCAAACTTAGACTTACAATACTCAGACCTGAAAGTATGATGACAGTTGAACTTCTTTCTAGCTCAGGTTCAAAAAGCACTCTGGCTTGTGCAAAATTGAGAACACAGAATCATAGAATCGTGTAGGTTGAAAAAGACCTTTAAGATCATCAAGTCCATGTGGAGTTATGGCTAAGAAACCTACAAATACAAATGTGTGGGAAACTCCTCCAGCTTATGAAGCACCTCTGTTCTGATGTGCACTTATTTAACCTTCCTAGACACCTACAGTACTTTCACTTAACTTACTAGCTCATGCCTTAAGCAAGCTGTCTTGTTACCAGCACAGAATGAGTCCCTGCAGAGAAGATCTCACTGACTCATTACAAAATGAAGAAACATCTAACAACTTACCTGCATTGAGAATAGTGTAAACCTTTGACAGTTTACTTGGGCTGGAGTCTAGTGGAAAGTAAATCCATGGGAACTATAAATAGAACTGCTTATTCAAACCAATTTCTAATTGGAATGTCTCCTGGCAGTGAATTGTGCCTATGCGTTATCAGAAAGCTGAAGACAGGCAATTCCAAAAACCTAAATGCAAACTTAGATTTTTATTTGACAGGTAGGGACAGAACCTATGCTATGAACATCTTAGCTTTGCTACCTCCTTTTGTTTCCTTTAAGCCAATAACGACTACTGCTTTTCAGCAACATGCCAATGTTGAGATAGCTTCATCTTTGCATGGGTGTTCACCATTGCCAAGCATAAGACACAATTATATTCTGAGCAGTATAAGAAGCTCTTAATTCTGCAAAACAGATATCATAACACTAATAACTATCAATGATTTAGCAGAAAAAACCCCAAACAAATGACCCTAGTTTTTAACTTCAAGGGGAGCAATTAAGCTACACTAAGAAGTATTTTGTCTTATTCTTAATTTGAAAGTTCTTCATGATAGAAACAGTCAAGGTGATCAACTGAAAACAAGACAAAATGACAGCTCAGTGAGTTATAGAGTACTTAGCTTATCACTTGCTTGACATTAAACTGTTATTCTATTGAGAAACAACTGCCCAGAATTCCTGAGAAATCACCATAACATATTCCTGCCTTCTTATGGTCTGAGTTGCAGAAGAGCATTTTAAATCAAACTCTCCTTATTATGACTACTTCTTGCTGAAAAACAAGTACATACTTTGGGCTTCATTTTAATTTATTTCCGGGAATTAAAATAAGATGTCTTAAAACTTCATGTGTATAAAACACAAGAACACCATTAACTTCCCTGAGATCATACAGCTCAGTGGATGGGACTTCAAAGGTGGTAAAAGTGATCAATGTGCAATGGTTGTTAACTACTTTATCTGTGCCCTCAGTGAATTAAAATGACTATTTTCATGCATGGTGCTAGGAAAAAAAAAACAAAACACACCAGTCTAATTATGTCTTCTATTGCTACCTTTAGTAAGCAGGATGAACAAACTTATTAAAGATTTTCCAATAATTCTTTTTTCCTAAGGGAACAGCAACATGTCAAGAAAAATATGCTTTGAATGAAACCCCATGTTTATTACTCTGATGTGTACACACTTCATAATGCAGCTTTTATAATCCCCCCTTTTTGCTTTTGCTTGCCATAGACTCTGTGCTTTCAAATGTGTAGTAATAGCACTAGCTATTGTGATTTGTGCTCTGTACAACAGATTTAATTCTCTAGTTGTTTGTTACAAATACAGTGCATGTGTCAGGTCATATATTCAAAGGCTATTTTAATATAAAAATAGAAAAGCCATACAGCTGTCATTTTCAAGAACAAGACGCTAGTTCAGTACAGGTATAATACTATCTCCCAAGCCAATTTATATGCCATTTGTTTTCAGACTGTAAAAATTCACTCAATTCATGAACAAAAAGGAATGATGCTAAGAAACATTTGTCAGAGGACAAAAACAGTATCACAAAAGAAGGCCTTCTGTACTCTCTCTCATGTCTGCCTCACATTAACACGCCATAAATGTTTTTATTAAAATTCCTTCTACAAATATTTTAAGAGTTTTTAAAGTAAGAGACAAATTTCGAAAATCTTTTCTTAAAGGTTTGTGTTGTGTTCATCTAACTTGGGCTCTTTAGAAGTGGTTCCGATTATCTGTCTTCCTTAAAAGAAACACTATAATGCGATGTGGTTTGGAGCATTACAATTTTTGTTTGTCCATTCTTATACTAGCAAAGGAGACCAGGATATCCAAGAAATCCTTAAAAGGAAACTGAAAATAAGGATAAATGTAGGAGCGACTAGAAAAAAGTGGAGAGTTGCATAATGGGCAGCGTTGGTAACACATTCATATTTTAGCCATTGCTGAGCAGTGGTTGCACAGCATCAAGGTTGCTTCCATTTCCCAATCAGTTGGCTTGTTGTGGGCAAGATTTTGGGACAGGAGTCAGCCAGGGCAGCTGACCCAAACCAGCCAAAGATATTCCATACCATAAAGCATCACGCTCAGCAGCAAAACTGGAGTTTTTCCAAAGCTCAATTTTACCTCAATTTTCCTTTGTATGATTCATCCATGTAGAGTGAACCTTGCCATCAAACTTAGTTAAGCCACACTTATAAATTCAAACTACTCTTGCTGATACATTTGATGTTTTTTCTTTGAGTGATCCTAAACTGTGCATTTTTGTGACAGATGGTGAGTGACTGACTGCTCTAGCAGCAGTTGTTTTTCTTGTGCCTTTTATCATTAAAGTTTTTCTCTTGACCCAAGAGGTTTTTCTTGCTTTTGCCCTTCCCATTCTCTCTCCCATTCTACTGAGAAGGTGTGAGCAATCAACTGAGTGGGGCATAACTGCCAGCTGGAATCAACCCACCACACATCCAAAACCACCTTGAATAAATACAGTTTTATATCATGGTGATGTGATCTGCTGATGTAATCAGCTTCAGCCACTGCAGATCCTTTTATTAATTTAAATTAAGATATTAAGATAATTCTTGATTTTAAGTATGTTTTAACACACCATCTTAGCTTTTCTTTAAAAGTTATTTAAAAAATACCCACTATATCAAAGATAACTGTAGATGTTACACTTTCAGTCACTTGTCTCCTTTTCAGATTCATACCCCTGTCTTTTATTGGAATTAAATTAATATTTATTGACAATTAAACAATTTCAGGAAAAGAGGCATTACTTTCTTAGAAACCATTAAGAAAGAGACAAGGCTTTCTCAAATAGACATGAAAGATTCTAAGAATATTTTAAGGCCATATTGTAAATAGAAATTGACTCATTTTTTGAAAAGTAATATAGTAGTTCATCTTAGTGGAAAATAAACTTCTCAATTCTGGGCAGATCCCCAGTGAAACTAAAGACAGACTGATATGAAAAAGGAATTAAAACTTCCTGCTACAGCAGAAGTGAAAATAGATGGAAAAAAACTTCTGTACTAGTGTACACACATCTATCAGCAGATGTGTGGAGAAGTTGTACATTTGTAAACTGCCTGTACAGATGACTGATAAAGGTCCTGATCAAGTGAAAGAATAACAGCTGGTTTCACATCCAGCTAAGACAGAAAACTGCACATTTTCCTCCTTTCATGAAATCAGGTGAAAGCAAAATCATAAAAATTTGGTGAATTGAGCTACCAGCACATTCTACTACAACTGAACTTCAGAAGCACTTACACAGGCTAACAGCTCTTTTCAACCTATTTCTTGAAACAATGAAGAATTCATAGAGAAGTGTAAAAGAGCAGAATTACTTCAGAGTATAACAGCTCAACATCTTAGGAAGATGAATCACAAAGTACATCCTAGGAACTAAATTAAAATTCTCTCTTTGTAAACGAAGTAGCGAAAGGATTCATTAAGATAGGTGCTTGTCCAAAGTTCCCTTCAGGTATTGACTTTAACAGGCAAACATGACTGATCTCCGTTGCTCTTGCTGCCACCACCAAACAATAGAAATGATGGTAGCAGGGTCAGACTAGAAGTAGTCCAGAGAGGAGGAAGTTGAAAGTAGAAGGGTCTGCCACATTCAGAAATATTTTTGCTACAGTAATGTACACAGTATCTTCAGAAGTTTTTAAGATCTATTTCACCTTACCATGCTGAAGCAGCGTCAAGCATAATTAACAGGATTCTTGAGTTACTGGGTTGTAAACCTCTGGTGACTTGTTTTAGGTGACACCTTCTTATGCTTGCCAGTCTTGTAATATGGTTTTTTTTTTTTAATAAACAAACTAAATAACCTTTATTACAAATGAAGCCAATTATGATTTATCTTCTGCCAGACGAGACAAACTTGTTATTGCCATTTGTAATCATTTTGCACAATGGAAAAACTCACATGACACCTTGGTTGTATCTGTTCTGAACAGGGCCAGTTATTTAATCTTGGTGGGGAGCTTCAAAACATCTGTTTCTTCTTCAATTACCTGGCTTCTGTGGGAAGTTGTTCAAGTTGTGAACTTGGTAAGCTCAGGTTATGAAATTAATCACTCTTGAAAATTGCTTTAGACAGACCAATGCAAAGCAAGAGTGGTCACCATCCAGCATTCAACTTCATGAATTTTAATTATGTTTAACTGGCAAAATGAAAGAAATAAAAATCTAATCTAAAATTTAATACAGATCTAAAATTCAGTAGTCATTTGTTAGGGAAACTACAATAAATGCTTAATTACAGCAATGTCAAAATATCGTTTAGCAGATGCATTTGATTTTAAAACTAAGTAATAGTTTTATTAGCATGAAACAAGAATTAAAAAAATACCCATGCCAGTTATTTTGAATTTTTTTCCTGTTTTACATGCTGACAAATACTGACAAAACATCATTTTCTAGCAAAAATGTTGCACTGTCTTCTTCCAACCATCTTAACATGATTGTGACAGATTGAACAATATAAAAAGCAGTTCTATCAGCAAAACAAAGTTTACACATTACACCTACTATTTTTCCTCTTCTAAATCATCTGCCACTGCTTTTAAAGGTCACATATTTCATATTTCAATGTGTGTGTGTGGGGAAAATAACACTTCTTAACTAGAGAGATCAGCAAGGATGCTATACCAGCTTTGTTGTTCATTGGATAATTTCATTTATTACTCTTACTGTGGATAGCGTCTGGAATTCATTTTTATGTAAAGAAAGATTTCCATGTGTAAATGCTTATACTGCAATAATGAAAACAAAACAGAGTAATTAAATGAATGAGGTCTGATGTTTTGTTTCCACTAATTAAAATACCTTCCTCCTCTTTCCTATGGTACTACTGTGAAGCAAATACGGTATGCTAAAAAAGATGAAACCCTGCTTCTAATATTGTGAGAAAAATGTCTAAGCCCACCTCCAAGCATTTCAGAATTCATTCAGTCCTTGTACTACAGGCCAAAAAAATAGGAGTTAGCTGCAGGATAAACTTGCTTATGTCAGACAGGGACAGCAAAGAAAAGGCTTAGAAGAGGGGATTTAAGAAGGTGTCCTGGTTTTGAGCAGCAGCAGTCATTTTTCTCCTTCTTAGGAGCTAGTACAGTGCTGTGTTTTGATCTTTTGGCCTTGGAGCAGTGGTGATAACGCCGATGTTTTCAGTTGCTGCTCGAATGTTTGGTGTGGCCAAGGACTTTCTGAGCCTCATGCTCTGCCAGGGAGGAGGGGAGGCCGGGAGGAAGCAGAGACAGGACACCTGACCCAAACTGACCAAAGAGGTATTCCATACCACAGCACGTCATGCCCAGGATGTAACTTAGAGTGACCCGGAAGGGGGAGAGGGATGCAGGGTTGGACGAGGTATCGGTCGGTGCTCGGCTGGGGGGAGTGGGGCGAGTTATTGGTCAGCTGGTGTTGAGGTGTTGTATTCTCTTCCCTTGTTATTTCCTTTATCATTATTATTATTGGGGGTAGCAGTAGTGATTTGTGTTATACCTTAGTTACTAAACTGTTCTTATCTCAACCCGTGGGAGTTGCATTCTTTTCGATTCTCCTCTCCGTCCCTCCAGGAGCAGGGGGAGGGCAAGAAGGGGGGGAGTGAGTGGACGAGGTTTGTGGTTGGGTTTAAACCACGACAGAAGGGAACGGGTTTAGGAAAACAGAAAAAAAGAAAGCTCCTGGTAAACCCAGGACACCAAGCAAACAATGTAAACAAGGACAAAAGAAAGGAAAATGTATGGAAACAGCATAGGCATTACACGTCATATTTTTCAATATGGTCAGTGGAGAGAAATAGGCATTTTTAGGGGTACTATAATTGCTGATTAATTTGGACACTGTTACTCTTAAGATCTTCAGCTTTAAAGAATTCCAGGCAAGGAATCACTCCTGGAAGGTGAGGGAGACACAAGTGCTTTCTTTTCCTGTTAGGTATAGCTGTTTAATACATAGTCCCAGTTTTCAGGAAAACTGAGTTCAAAAATCAGAGTTCAAGAAATAAATGTATTTCTTGGTATATTTATGGAGCTAATGATTGTGAAAAAGTTACATGACATTTGACTGGAAAGGCATAAAATTAACGGTCTGGTGTCCTTTTAAGGCGGTTAAGAAAGCTACCTTTCTGCCACTAGTCCAGAACAGATCAGGTACCACAACCTAGTTGCTTTCTTTTGTACATCAAGAACTATCAAAGCTGATTGCTATATTTTTATTTTTTCTCCATAAAGGTTTTTGCTCTTGTTTATGCAAGTATGCCTGAACTACTTGAGTAGTTTTTTTTTCCCAAAAGTCATAGAATCATAGAATAGTTAAGGTTGGAAAGGACCTTAAGATCATCAAGTTCCAACCCCCTGCCATGGGCAGGGGCACCTCACACTAAGCCATGTCACCCAAGGCTCTGTCCAAACTGGCCTTGAACACTGCCAGGGATGGAGCATTTACCACTTCCTTGGGACAACGCATTACAGCGCCTCACCATCCTCACAGTGAAGAACTTCTTCCTTGCATCCAACCTGAACATCCCCTCTTGAAGTTTAAACCCATTACCCCTTGTCCTATCTCTACAGTCCCTGATGGAGAGTCCCTCTCCAGCATCCTTATAGGCCCCCTTCAGATACTGGAAGGCTGCTATGTGGTCTCCACGCAGCCTTTTCTTCTCCAGGGTGAGCAGCCCCAACTTCCTCAGCCTGTCTTCATACGGGAGGTGCTCCAGTCCCCTGATCATCCTCGTGGCCCTCCTCTGGACTTGTTCCAACAGTTCCATGTCATTTTTATGTTGAGGACACCAGAACTGCACACAATACTCCAGGTGAGGTCTCATGGGAGCAGAGTAGAGGGGCAGGATCACCTCCTTCAACCTGCTGGTCATGGTGTTTTTGATGCAGCCCAGGATACGGTTGGTTTTCTGGGCTGTGAGAGCACACTGAAGCTGGCTTATGTTGAGTTTCTCATTGACCAGCACCCCCAAGTCCTTCTCTGCAGAGCTGCTCTGAATCTCTTCTCTGCCCAACCTGTAGCTGTGCCTGGGATTGCTCTGACCCAGGTGTAGGACCCTGAACTTGGCGTGGCTGAACTTCATGAGGTTGGCATCAGCCCACCTCACAAGTGTGTCAAGGTCCCTCTGGATGGCATTCCTTCCCTCCACCGTATCAACCGAACCACACAGCTTGGTGTCATTGGCAAACTTGCTGAGGGTGCACTTAATGCCACTGTCCATGTCACTGGAGAAGATGTTGAACAAGACTGGTCCTGACATGAACTCCTGAGGAACACCACTCATTACCCATCTCCAGTTGGACACTTAACTGCATTAATTCAATATAAAGAAATTCAAAATAAAGAAATCAGGTTAAGTTTCAGGAACATATTTTAAATGGTGCACATACAAATCAACTTTGCTCTTTAACAGAGTAGTATTTTTAGATTTCTCAACTCTAGATGTGTTTCCTAACCCACTCTTCTCCCCTCTAAATTTTTACCTTTTTGATGCTCTCATGGTGAGGTCCCCAAGGCTCTTCACTGACAAATCAGAAACGTGATGATCACATATGAATCTTGAAACAAAGCTGCACTTACAGTGAAAAGTTGGTTTACATGGATATCAAGTTGAAGACTGTAAGCTTGAAGGGTCTAGTTTATATGAACCTGTGTTAGGTTGACCTTAGCCAGCTGTCAGATGGGCACCCAGCCTCTCTCTCGCTGCTCTTCCTCAACAACAAGGGTGCAGAAAATAATGTGAAAAAAACTCGTGATTTGGCACAGATACAGGGAGGTCCTTTACCAATTACCATCACAGGCAAAGCATGTAAGACTTGGGGAAACTTACTTTATTTTATTCTATTACCAATTAAACCCAGAGTTCAATGGTATGAAAAAAAGACAAATTGCACACACACACAGACAGACACACACACAGACAGACAGACACAGACACATATTCCCAGGATCACCTTTACTTCTGTTCTCTTCTTCCCACGTGCCGCAGGCGGATGGGGAACCTTGGACTCTGCCGCTCCTTCCTCCTCACACTTTTCCCCGCTCCAGCCTGGGTCCTTCCCGCGGGCTGCAGTGAAACCCCCGCCACACTGGGTCCCTCCCGGTGCCGCAGGGGCATCTCTGCCGGGCGCCCGGAGCCCCTCCTGCCCTGCTCCCGCTCTGCCCTCGGGGCTCGCAGGGCTGTCTCTCACCCGGTTCCCCTCAGCCCTGGCTGCCGGGCACCGTTTGCCCTTCCTTACCCAGGCTTTCCCCGAGGCGCCCGCCCGTGGCTGAGGGGCTCAGCTCTGCCCTGCGGCGGGGCCGCTGGAGGCGCTCGGACCGGCTGTGTCCGGCACCGGGCAGCACCGCCGGCCGCTACGCACACGTGGCGCCAGGGCAGCGCCTCAGTGCTGATGGTGCTGACAGTACATGGGCGCCTGCACCCAGTACAGAACCAGTCTGTAAAACAAGGTACCGTTTTCAGGTCAAAAGATAGTTTCAGAAAGCCCTGGGATCTAAAAATTTACACTTTTTAATGTTTCATGAGCTTTGCTCTCTTAAAATTTCATTTAATTTGCATCATTTACCTGCTATTAAAATACACTCAGTATGCTTATACCATATTAAAAGCCCACCATTGGGAAAATATTCTGTGCATTCTGGAAGTCCAAATGAAGCAGTGAGGCCAACCAGCTTTCGATGTCTGTTTTTAAGCAGCCTGTCTCTCTTAGCCTGGAGAACTTACTGTCAATCTGAGATGCATTACCTTCTTTTTTCTCCCTTGGTAAATTCACCGTAATCGTAGTTGCAAGCCTCAGCAGTGAAGACAGAAAGTTAGTTTCATGAGCATTTTATTTTATAAGTGCTGTGGTCAGAATGTCCTCGTCTCAAACTCAAGTCAATACAAACTCATTGCCTAGAATACAGCAGTGCTTTCATCTCTGATGCATGCCTTTGCTAGTTTAATTTTTCCTTTAACTTAATTTGTGTGACTACTTCAAAATGTTTTCTGTCTCATTCTTAGTCTGAAATATTATTTCTTCTTAATCTGAAAAAGAGGGGCAGGATTTTTTGAACCTATAAAGATTACGCAAGGGTTGCAAGATTTGGTGCTTGATATCAAGATGTTAAGCATGGGACATTTTAATAGAACTTGGAATTACCTAATCAGGAAAGAGGTTTACCTGGAAAATTTACTTGTCTTCACTCTGTTCCCTTACCTTCCTGTAATGCTGCTACAGTACAACTGGGTAAGTAGGTTATAAACATGCTTACTGACATGCAGCTGCCAGTAATGAACTTCCTTCAGACAGTGAAGCTGTAGGTCTCAGAGTAGAAACCTCCAATGCAACTACAGCCAGAGGCATCTTCCTGGCAAAATTTGGTATATAGTGCTTATTCTTGTCCTCTGCAGAGAACATTGAAGACTTACTCACCTGCAAGAGCTATGCAATTACAACAATATTTCCTATCCCATATGACCAGGAGGAAAGTAAGAAATGGGGGAAGGGAGCAGGGGGTTTGGGGGGACGGGGACGGGGGGGGGGGGGGGAAGAGGGGATGGGGGGTTCCCTTTTAATATTTCTTTCACAAAACCAGAATTAGTTTCAATGTCTTTTTTGTAAGCATAGCTTGTGCTTACACCTGATAGCTCTTGAATAACACACAGATTGTCCTCAGCTGCCTAACATGTTTAACCTCCAGTTTTACTCACCTACTTCTATCAGCAAATGAGAGCTAAGTGTAGATTTATGTGATTGTAACAAGTCATTATTGCTTTCTTATTAGCCATCTCTAATTTTTGCTTTATGGTTAAACAGTTCATCTTCTGTCATCTGAATAGGTATCTCATTATCCTGTGTTTATTTTAGAGCTCTTGCCAGACATTCTTATATTTGTTTTAAAAATACATAAAGACATTTTACATTCACCTTGTAAAATTTCCCATGCATCTTAGTTCCAGAGCTACAAGAATTTTTACTTTTAGCTAGATGTAGATGGAAACCATAAGATCCCTTAATCAATAAGAGTTTTACTACATCGCCTCACTGAAACTGGCTTTGCTTGTCTTTAACAGATCCCTTTTATTTACCTGTTATGGTCAAGCTGGAACACATATTTATATCTCTGTGCTTCAGGCTTACCTGAAGAAAGCTGATTTTTGTGTCAGCCTCTTTTACCTTCAGCTTCTTCCACTCTCCTATACGCCACACAGCCACTCTGCAATGCTGAGGTAGAGCCTTGCACTGTCCTGGTGGCCTGCCTTTCCAAGAAAGCAGCTTGTTTACAATCATTTTGTTGCAATTACAAAATTTCACCATATACTTTAACTCAAAATATTGGTGCAAAAGAGGTGAACAGCTTACTTACAGTGCAGTTAAATTATATATTCCCTGTGGAAAAGAAATAATCCTCTTTGTTGTATGTCAATAAAAGGAAGTCATCTTCTGCCTTTACTTTGGTTATGCTGTCAGGTGTTGTAGCAGGGCCCTGTAATCAGCGTATGTTCAGACTGCTGTAAGTACCATGGCCTTAAAAATGTGTTTTGCCGCAGTGAGGAGTTGAATATTTAAGGGATGGATGTCACAGCCGGGGACTAAAATTGTGCCCAGCAGTGGGGGGCACACATGTGCATCAAACCTCCTATTCCAGTGGTTCCAGCCAGCCCTGAGGGGATGGCACCACTGCTGGAGATAGCCTGCCAGGTGGCATGGAGTCCATCTGTTCCATCAAGGGGGCACTCATTTCCACAGAGGAGTCAGAACTCCTTGGGAAGCTGCTCAACAAGCCAGGCCCCAACAGCCTGCTGATGCAGGGTCTGCTGGAGAAGTGACAAGGGCCATTGTTCTGGTAGAAACATAATGAGTGTGTCACTGTCATGTACCCATGCCAAAGAACAGTGGTGAAAAACTCTGAGAGCAATTTCTTCTAAAGAAATTTTAACTAATTTTTAATCAGTCTGTGCTTCTTTTCAACTCCTTTGCTTTCCGTTTTTTTGCCTCTTAGAGCTCCCCAGAATAATTTGATGTAGGTTTTTAAGATCAATATTTGCTTAACTATGGAAACAGTCAGGTACTTTAAAAAACCCCATGCAGACAACAAAACTGATGAATTCTAAATGGGGGAGGAGAGGTAGGAACCTGCACAATGTCCTGTCATCCTAAGATAAAGACACTATTTACTAAGAGGATGAAATAGCTGTGTAACAAGCAAACTGTTGAAATAAAAGCAAGTCTATGTGGTCTAATATACTTTTAGTGGTCTTCCACTGATATGCCAGGCTTTGGCGTAGTGAAAGCAGCTTAAGCCTTTCAAGAGCATTTTGTACTCAAGGATACACAAGCAATGATATTCCTCAGAAATTTAAGAAAGCTATATGAGTGATTCTGGCCAACTCGTGTTTTATCTCTGTACATATTCTGCCACACAGTATCAGAAACATGTGCCCTCCTTTTCTGGAACTTCTGCTGAGCCACAGTATATTACAAAAAATAAAAAGTAAGCTAGCAAAATAGCATTCTCCTTAATCTTATTTATCAACTGTAGAAAAAAGAGTCTCTGCAGTACACATTCTTATATAAAAAATAACACTAAAACTGGGTGAAATATATTTTTTACTGGTTCTTTATTGATCTTCCCTATACTATGAATATTGAGTGTATAGCTCATGGAGAAGTCTGTGGTAGTGCTTTTTCGCTGTGAAAGCAAGAAATATATCCACAGTACAATCATACTCTTTATTTTGCTGCCAGAGGGAATGTTTCTTTTCTTGTGTCCTGACACAAAACTGAAGTCCCTGGTATAAGATGGGTTATCAAAACACTGCCTGAGAATTTAGAAGTCCCTTCCAAATTCTTTTATTTTGAAATAGCCCAAATAGGTGGCTTCATGACAAGATACTGTTTATTAGTATCTGTGAGAAGAATTATAATGTATTTCTGTTTATTCATATGTAACAGCACCTTTAGGCTAGAAAGGACATTGCTGAGAGAAACCCACAGATTTATCAGATGCTGTCTATTTGAAATTGGAAGTAAGACTGTAAAATGCTGAACCTGTAAATGCAATGTAAGCACTGGAACTCTACCTCTCCAGGGGGAATTAGGGCTATAGGGAGGAGGAGGTGATCATAGATGACAATATTTGCTGAGAAATATCTTGTGTTTAAATGTAATTATACAGTGGTATCTTTAACAAATAAAAAATTTAAAGTTACAGAATAAGGAGAATTTTATCCTTCCACAGGAGAAGCAAAGGCAATAATACCTTAATTTGAAGGACATTTGCTACTTAGCAGTATACAGTTACTAGAATGTAACAGCATAATTCTTATTCTAGGTGTTAGAGGGCAATGATACTTTCCCAAACATTAGTTCATTAAGGCATTCCTATGGCATTCAAAGATTTTTATCTAAAAGGTGCTAATACATATGGAAAGCGATAATATAGAAACAAGACCAAACATTATTTTAGGGTCTTTTATTCAGTTATAGAATACCATTTGGCTGGAATTCCAGTACTATGGTAATGGGAAACATTTTAAAGCTAACTTGTCTTAACTGCTGTACCAAAAGATCTTGCTGTCTTCCCCCAATGTACTTTGTCTTCCATTTAAAACAGCCATCTGCTAAAATTAGTGATTATATTACTTAATTATGCAGCTTTTGAACACACTTTTATTGTTGTGCTGTCTTCCATTAAATGTGGCTAATGGCATCTCTTTCTTATGTGTCAACAGCTCATTTTGTCAGATTTATTGTGCAATAACTCAGTATCTTACTAATAATGAATCTCTATTACTAAGATTAATAATTCTTGTAGAAAGCTGTTCACAGAAACACAGAAAAATGCCAGTGTTAACAGTAGCAAACTCTTAGTTACAGAAGCATCCTAATTATATTTAGTTTCATTTAACTATGAATAAATTATATATACAGGGTGTATCTGAGTTCAAGTATGGCATGAAATTGATTTTCTCTTCTAGAACAATGCGCTTAGCATTTACAAAGTTCATGCACATAGCTGTTCACATGCAGCAGTGAGAAAACAGAAATAGTTTTGTGGGAGTTCACCTGTGAATTTGTTCATCTGGAGTGCAGATAAATCATCTGATAAAAGTCCCTTTCTTTCACTAAATAAATAATACTTATGACTCACATTGAAGTTATGTGTCTCTTTCCTCTACATATTCAAACATTTCTAAAATCTTTGAAGCATTTAAAATGACAGCACATTAGTGTAGTGGCAAAGTACTGTCATCGTATTTTTTTTTTTTCTTAATAGATAAAAAAGCTTGCTGAAATGAAGGATCCCTGGGCTACAGAAACATGAGTCTTAGGTACCAGCATCCAGGATGGAAGCCTGAAGCATGTGTTAACACAGAGATAGATGTCTCAGCATGGATTTCACAAGAAGCAAGAGCCAGCTAAGTAATCATTGTTCAGCTCTTTGTAGCTAATACAGAAATTCTGAAGATTTATCAGGATTCATCTTTTGTATTTTGTCTTTCATGCTTCACTAGACACCATAGGGATGTATCTGCCATGTGGGGTACAAGGCCTAAGAGTTGTCTGCTGTTTTAATTTCTTCCGTATAACACACCTGGGCTTATCCTTCTTCAGATATGACAAGGGAAGTTTTCTTTCCCATTTTTTTAACATTGTGTTGGTCAGAGACTTGGCCAGACGGTAGGAGATTGAGGTTTAATTTCCTGCCTGCCTAAGAAACTTCAAACACATTCTGTTATTTCCCAGGAAAGACACTTACCTTACAAACTGTTCAGCCCTGCTGAGGCTGTGTAGCTAGGCAGAAGAGAATGAAAAATTAATTAGGCCAGAGAGAAAAATGTTCATGATGCTCTAGAGTGCTGGTTTGGGCATGCAAAATTAATCTATGGGATGAATGTGAGGAAAGACTTGCATGCAGCTTTCTATTGTGTGAAATAACCATAGCATATACAGTCAAAAATTACATGTTCCCCAAAATTTGAGCTTGTGACAGAACTGTATTCTTATACTGCCTGTATAAGAAGATGCATGCTAACATTTTTTCTGCCTTTTAACAAACTCTGTCATCTGTGCTATTCTAAATTCTTCTATTCCTGTGTGCTCTCAACTATTACGATAAAGCAGAGATTTTCATAGGTAAAGATAGCCAGAGAGAAAAATAAGTTCTCTCCCACTCTTGTATTACTGGTTCTCCAGTTTGCTTTCTGGATAGGTGGAAAGGTATCTGTTTACCATTACAATGTTCTGGAGAAAATTACACAGTCAGTAAAGTGAGTAGTCAAAAAAGTTACGAAGGGTTTGTAAAGATCCAAGTAGTGAAACTGAAAGAAAGGCATGCTTAAATTGTTTATATTAAGATCAAATCCAAATAATTTCTCTTTCCTTTTCAGTCCAGATAACAAGCTTATTTTTCAACATGGTCGGAGACTCAGTACTGTGCTCAGTCTCTGCAGGAGAGAAACCTGGATTAGAGACGGGTGTTAGCTTTTATATCCAGTCTTTTTCTTGCACCATATGCCGTTCAATTCTACCTTTCTACATAGCTTATTGATTACTGAGGTGACACCAATAGTCTCACTCACCAATTTTTATCCATCCTCTCCTCTTTAAATGGTAGCATTACTTTGGCAGGCCAGGTGCTATCGCTGGCTCAGTATTAAAGTTAGAGGTAAAGAATGCATTAAATGTCTCTGCTTTGTCTATGTATTTGTGAGGTGACTGACTTCATCAAATAAGAATCCATTGTTATCTCTGATCTGTCTTTTACTGTTAGCATATTTTAAAAAGCCCTTTTTGTTGCCCTTCACAGTGCAATTTGCATTTGTGATCAGGGAGGAAACAAAGGCAATGAAACCAAAACGTCTACCTTTTTAGCGTGAAAAGTTAACTAAGCACAAGCTGTAATTCTTAACATCATGCTTAGACCTTTTCTCATCTCTTTAAGCCTAACCTAATTATTTTTAAAGGTGTTATTGCTGGGCATCACAGAAAATAAAAGCTCTAAGAAGTATTTTTATTTTCCTGTTAGAACATCAGGAAAATAAAACTTTCATGGTTTTTTGTTGTTTATGTTTTTTTTTTTCTATGAGATTTCATATCAATAAAATACAAAAAAATCTGAGTTTAGCTTGCCTTAGTAGGAAAGCCAGCTAGGCCTAAGCATTTCAGCAGAAACAAGTGTTGGGGAATATGGTATTTGAAAGTGAATGAACTTCTATATTGTGAAGACTCCGTATGGCTTTACAAAGTACCAAACAACCATAATACTGTGCACAGGACATTCATGGTGCAAGGATATTATCAATGGCTAACTTCTGTTATGACCCGCATCCTTGTTCTTCCCCAGCTTTTTATCTTTTTCTCCATAACTGAAGAGTCCTAGTATACACAATGAGAAGGGAAACATGAGTAACAATACAGAGCTACTTTTCTCCCTTTACATTTCTATACCTATGGCTTCCCCATAGATACCTCTAGTTTTGTCATAGCTATTTTTTATTCATGAAAGACAACTCAGCTTTGTTTTATTTTATGGGAGAGACTTCAAGCGGTTTTGATTATCTCAGGGCTGACAAAGATAACTGTAAAAAATTCCTGCAACAGTATTCTTTGGTGTGCTGCAATCCATGCACAACAAACGCATGAATCTTATGGGACAGTCACTTTCGAACCTTTAGATTCAAAATATCATGAAGGAAAAAAAATGTTATTTTTTCAAGAAAATGAATACTTTTATACATTTTGAAGGTGCTTTCTTGCAAAACTCATCTTCATAATGCTAGAGGCAGTTTTAAATGGTTTTGTTTCTGTAGCTCCCTGAAAATATTGCTGGTAATGAATGCTATGATTGGGAAGCAAAAATTGGCTACTGTTCCTACTGTGAGACCCCAGAGGTTACACATAGTAAGTAACTCTGCTACAGCAGCCTATTTTAAAGTCTGTAGAACTAGCCCATAAGCACTCCATCCTATTTATACACAATGGATATTTTGTGATTGTCAACACCTCTAGTTGAAACATTCTGCTTATAACTTATGAAGTATTTTTGTACACCTCATTGTGAATACATTCTTTACCCTACAGCAATTGTTGATGATCATTATGTAGCAATTGAAGCAAAAATGCAGCTGAAATAGACAGTTAGGATTGTTTTTAAGATACCAGGAGAAAAAGAAAGTGTTAAATTTTCATTTCCATATCAGTCAGGCAATGCAATATAGTTTAGATTTGGTTTTCATCTTTGTTTATTACTTTAGAGTTGCTTTGTAAGTTTGAAGTCTATCTTCAACTGTTCAGTTTTCATTTAAATAGTCATCTTGAAATTAATTTAATATGAAATGGGAACATGAGCACTTGCATAGCAAGTTGAAAACCAGCCAGCTGTCTTATATTTAGATCTTGAATTTGAAACTAGAAATTCAGACAGCAGCATGAGAAACGCTAACTTTGGAAATTAAGATGATGGGCAATATTTAATGTATTGAGGTGATAAACCCAAGGCTCAGATCAAGGTACAGAACGGAACAAATGCTGACTTACATTATAGAAGGAAGATTCAAGTGAAATATGCATCAAGTGAAATGTGACAATTGTTTTAAAGCATGGCAAGCAAAAGGCAAACTTTCTGAGGACACTACAGTGACACCTATTGTATCTCTTCTTACTTGATATCTTCATCAAGGACCTGGGAGAGGGAATAAACAACATTTTTATCTATATCCTTGTTAAATGATCTAAATACTGATAAAAATAGATGAATATCCAGAAGGTAAATTGAGAATAAGTAAGAATATAACGTCTGGGGGCTTGGAAAAATTGATAGTGGTAGTTTTAATAATATGAAACATTTTCAACAGAAGTGAGGGTCAGGAGGCTGACTAGAAATTACAATGAAGTTTAAGGTAGCAGTAGACCCAGGTGTAGGACCTTGAACTTGGCGTGGTTGAACTTCATAAGGTTGGTATCAGCCCACCTCACAAGCGTGTCAAGGTCCTTCTGGGTGGCATCCCTTCCCTCCAACGTATCAACCAAACCACACAGCTTGGTGTCATCGGCAAACTTGCTGAGGGCGCACTCAATCCCACTGTCCATGTCACTGACAAAGATGTTGAACAAGACCGGTCCCAACACCAATCCCTGAGGGACACCACCTGTTACTGCTCTCCAGCTGGACACTGAGCTGTTGACCATAAGTCTTTGCAGTCAGCCATCCAGCCAGTTCTTTATCCAGCGAGTGGTCCATCCATCAAATTGATATCTCTCCAATTTAGAGAGAAGGATGTTGTGTGGGACAGTGTCAAACGCTTTGCACAAGTCCGGGTAGATGACGTCAACTGCTTTACCCTTGTCCATCAGTTCTGTGGCCCCATCATAGAAGGCCACCAAATTGGTCAGAAAAATGAAATACTTTTACATAGCGAATGAGTTTGACTGAATCAGGCAGAACTTCTCAGAATATTTCTTAAACTATGAAAATTCACTGATCCTCATCCAGAAGTTCTTGTCCCCATTCTGTCCTGTGTGTTTTTGCATAGCTGTAGGAAAAGACGAAAGGATTTGATCAAACTGAGAAAATAACCCCCTTTTTTTTTTCCTGATGACAAGTAAGATTACATTTTTTTTCCCCAGTAAACAGTAAGTTAACTGAAAAATAAAGTTATGGGGGACTACGATACATAAACTCATTTCAAGCCAACAGTCCAAGAAAAAAAAACACAAAAAAAAAAAGATTTTTTTTTATGCTTGACTTTTGTTAAGTTTTACTTTAGAATGCAGGAGTACTGGTTTGTTTATAGTCGTTATCATTCAAGCTAATTGCTTTAAAAATATATGTAAAATGAAAAAAGGCTTACTAAAGTTAGTAAAAAAAAATCCTTTTCTAGTCTTTTCAGAGCAGTACTTACTAATGTAAGATTTTATTAAACTTTGAGTCTAGATGTCAACCAAAGAGATTTTGTAAAAAAAAAACCAAAACAAACAAACAAACAAAAAAAAAAAAAACAGAAAAAAAACCCCGCAAGGAAGAAAAATTGCTTTCTGCAATGCTGAAAGAATATAACTGCTTGCAATTCTGCCTGTTAAAACACGCTATTATCTCAGGCCTTTGCTGTTGCAGTTGTTATTCTGCTAAGGAAAAGTCCTGTGAGGAATCGAAATATTTTCAATCTTTAATAATGATTGTGTAGATTGTATATATTTGTTATATATGGACACTAGTAAAGTTTATTGGAAGAATTCAGTGTTGGCTCTTAGGCCTTGGGACGTAGTATGAAACCAGCTCTTTCATGCAAGCCTTGAGATTGAAGACATACTTATGAGGTAGGCTTCAAAGTTTTAAGTCCAGGCTCTGTTAAGGCATTTTTGTACTTCTGGTGTATGTCATGAGTAGTGACATACATAGAAAGAGTTAAACAACCTATTGCACAGATTTGGAGAGATAAAAGGTTTTCTTTGTATCTCACGGACAAAAATAAGGTGAAGCTGTAAACAGAGAATTCATATGAAAAGCTTTTTAAGGAGTGAAGACTGCTCAGTTCCAAGACTGGTGCTTCTGACTTACAAACCTGCTTGAAATAGGAGTTGAATATATTTCATCCCTCTACTCCCACAAAGGGCTCCTAGGTAGCTAAAATGAGCTAGATAAGTAAACTTAATTGCCTTCAGGAAAGAGCTCAAGCATACTGTTTTTTTCAGATCAAGTCTTTCACACTTCAGCTGCGGCAAATATACCTTATATTTATGAAACACCTTTAAAAAGAAATCTCTAATTTTCCTTCTAGACTTTAGATAGAAATTATTTCAATTATCACTAAATTTCTCTAAAATTATTTTAATATATACTTGAAAAATATCTTTACTATTCTACCTGCCTAAAGGGTCTCATACTAGGTTTCATACACATACATATACATACATGTAAATGAGTAATAAAATATATATAAAATGTATATAAAATGTCCTTTGAATTCCAAAGATCACTTTAATCAATAAACTTTACAATAGGCTGATTTGTGGCTAAAATATAACTCAGTGTCTTGGAAGTAGTCTCCAAACTTACTGAGACTTCACAGGTCACAGCCTATCATGGTCTAATACTGAACCTAAGACTTGGCTGTGCAATTTTTAGTTTTGTCAAGTTACACCTTCAAGGCATATTGTGACTGTGACAGTGTCTGTGAAATATTCCATCGTGAGGCCAGGGTACACACCCTAAAAAAAGCTTCTGATGTGAGCAGAAAACTGATTTTTACTGGGTTAGTAAGGGTAAGAGTAAGCACTGAATTTTACTGTAGTTTTTATAGTTTCTCATGACTGTGAAGTAAGTAAGCATGTAAATTTAAAAAGATCAGAAAATAATTCTATAATTCATATTCATATGAATATAATTCATAGGCAGAAAGTTTTGATTTTTTTTTCAGTAAAGACTCTGAAGTTACATGAAACAGCAAGGTAACTGCTGCAGAGGTATCAGAAATGTGTCATACTGTTGTAATGATTCATGTGGATCATCTGATTGTCTCAGTAAAGGCTGTAGATGTTTTCTTTCTCAAAGGTTGCCATAGCTCCCTACATCTGATTATTTAGTAAGTTGTGGTTGAGAAAGCAATTAAAAATCAATTGAAACATCCAGTTTATATCTCAAAGGTCAGTGATGACTTGAACCACAGAATTGCTAAGTTTCTGAGAAAGATTCGTTATGACACAGCTTAAAGAGAAATAATACATTGTTTTCTATTTTCAAGGCACCAGTGAAACTGTTGTTTTAAATGTAGAGTGATTGTTGATAATTGTTCAATGCTTGCCAATATTGACCTTGGGAGACAGCATTGCATCTAGAAATTAGTGAAAACTAAGATATTTTATTCTACTTTTGCACTCAATTTTGAAAAGAGGCTTGATCAATCATTACACTGCTTTGTAGGTGTTCAAAGCCTAGCTTCAGGAGAAAGACGGGAGGTGTAATCTTACAGAAACAGAAATACCTTTCTGCAGTTAAGGAAAAAAGTTTCTTCTTTTTTGCTCCTGAAGAAAAGAAAGATTTAAAATACACCTCTTTGTGTCTTAGTTTCTGCTGTCAGGGAGTTAAAAATATTTTAGTAAATCTTATTCTCTGATATGTAATTGTTTTAAGTTTCAGGGATATTTTGTCAAGGAAGTCATGGTATTAAATTAAGGTTTACCACTTCCATTGTAATGGCAAGGTATGAAAGAGTGAGTTACTGCAGTTCTGACTTTTGGAAGATTTATGGTCTTTCATCCATATAGTTCCTGTTCATTTGTTTAAATAAACAGGGCTGGAGTTTATAAGAAAATGGTTTACTGTAAGATAATACCTCAGTCCGTGTTTGTTTCTTATCCAAACTGAAAATAGCCTTGCAGGGAAAAGCACTAGAATTCTGCATAGCAAATACAGATAACTCAGAAAATGACATTATATCACTTGCTACTTGGATTGTGTCTAACCCATGCGCTACAGAAACTTAGCTGTGCTTGCACATCTATGATAGGCTAATTTGATTTTGATATGTGTTTAAAATACTAAGCTCAATGAAAGCGATTTTATCCTGCCTGGCTGAAAAAAAAGAGGAAGCACTGGCAGAAGGAAAGTCAGCTAGAGGGTATCAGACGTCCCTTATTAAACTTAGTGACACTAATGCTCTCCCATGAGTACAATTAAAGGTAAAGTGAAATGGTGGGACACTATATACAGAAGCAAAGAACCGGCTAATAGGCAAGAAATCATTTCAGTGAAATAATAAAAAACTTGTTCCTTTGAGATGTGATGTGGAACTAACGTGCATAATTTTTCATCTAACTCAGAAATTTTGCAATACTAATAGACTATACAGGAGAAGAAAATAATTAAGCATCCATGAATGAATCCTTGCCTATTTAGCAATGGTATGAACTGAAAATAATCCTCTTTAACCATCTCATGTTTATTCTGTTACACTGATAGTCTTATTAGTATGTTAAACTATCTTAAAGAATGTTATTTTACATTCCGTTTATTGTGAAATTTTGAATTCAAGTTTACTTACTGCAGTTTTAAAACCAAATTAAACTAAGATAGAAAATAAAATTAGAATATGCTTTAGTATTCGGCTGCAGGTATAACTCTCTCTAAAGAGTTTATGTGTAGAACAGCCAAATTAGGTCATGATTTCTATGCAAACAAATGATTTGAAAAAGGAAGATTGACAAATTATCTATGTTCTGTATCTCCCCCACTTCCCTTCCTTAAAGATTTGCTTGTATATTCCAGGTTTGTTAATAGATCTGCACATGCATACATACATATATTTATAACAAAAATAATCTATAAACATAATATAAATTAGTAAATTATGAGAAGAAATTCTTGTATAGCATTGTAAACATTGAGTTGTATAATCAGAATGAAGCAGTGCTTCTTTTTTACATTTACACTGGAATTAGTCCAAATTTATACCATATAACTCACTGAAAAATATTTCCTTCAGTCTATATTTGGCAAAAAACTTAGTGACTCTAAATGGATGTCTGCTTTTAGATTATTCTGTAATAATTTTATGAAACAGCAATTGTTCTGGTGGATCTAATATTTCCCTGTCTTACTCTTTCTTCTTTTTAAGGAATGTTCAGCTACTGTCACATGAGCAAGCATCTGAACTTCTGCTGGCTAGCTCTTATAGCCCCTTCCTTTTCCTGGTCCAAGTCCTTCAAATTTTCAGTGTCAAGAAAATGTCAGGTTGAAAGTCTGAGTAGAGTCTGGCACTTTTCAATAGCATCAGTCAGCTTTTAGCAAAGATGGAACAGAGTGAGATAGCAACACAAATTAAGCTTTCAAAAAGGTACTACATTTCACATTTAGCATTAGTTATGCACTCATTCACATACGTCTAATATTTGGTAACATTAGGCACAGTAAAGTAAGGAGTTCTGTGAAGGTGGCTAGAATATTAGGTTGCTACATGATGTGCAGAGTGCATCACAATGTGAAGATCTGTTTGGAATTATGCATGGAATAATCAAATTTGTTCCAGACATAAGAAAAGCAGAAAATTGGTTATGCTTAATATTTCAGCTGCATTGAAGTGATTTTTTCAGAGACTGTGTGTATAAATATTCGTATCCTGTCACTTCTGAAAGACGGGAGGATAGTTAGTCCCTTCTGTCCTTATTTCTTGCAAACAGAGGATTATAAAGTATGCACATTTCATGAGAGAGCTCATTTTCAGGATTCTGATAATCTCAGGGGATTGTTCTCTGCAGAAGAGCTGTTACAGGCTCTAAAAATAGTGATTGAGCTGAAAGAAAAAGGCAGGCATTCAGTTAGTGGGAGCTGAGCCTTTTTTCCAGTATTTGAATCCTAGCACTACCACAACCAAAAGCTTCCAGATTTCACATGCCAGCAAGAACCAATACACAGACAAACTCCCTTTTGAAAATACATCGCTTCTGCAACAAAGAATTCCCATTATTCCTTGCAATCATATAACCAAAACTGACATTCCTGGTCACTGCTAACTGTATTTGTTAACCTCACAGGAAGATCAGTGTCATCAAGCAGCAGCTGGGACTTCAGGATCTGAGCCTTCAAGGGGCCTTCTTGTACCAGAATTGTCATAGTGGCCCCGTATCTCTGGAGCCTTCCTTTTTTCAGCATCGCAGGGCTGTTTGGTTCACTCTGTCTTGTGAAACCACAGGCAGAAGAGGTTACTGAAAACATTTCCAAGACATTCTTTTTTTCCACTGAAAAATTGTAGTTTCATTAAAATGTGTTGCTGTTATAAACTTGCCAGTTTTAATAGAGTATAAGGAATGTTTGTCAGAGAGAGACGGGAATGAAGATGGGCAAGTAAGAAAAAACTAGCACAGCATAGTGAAATCTGAAACTCTCACAGGAGTTCTGTGAGAGTTTTATTAAACTGGCTCTTTTGAGTTTGAGCTTCAGGTAAAGCTATTTAATAATTACCGTTCCAAAGGGAAAAAAAAGCAAAGCTCTTGCAAAGAGGTTTGTCCTATAACCTAGGACAATATTAAAGCAGATTGTCCATTCTAACTTAATAGAAGTAAGAGTTGAACATCAAAACCCTTCTGCTAGGCAAGTGCCATGATGTGCTCTCAGTTTCTCTTTTCTCATATAAAATGCTCTTGTGCTTTTGGCGGAGAGGACAGGACAGCAAAAAATTCACATCTGTTTTGCACACTCATTTTTGAATGTTAGAAATCTGTCAAAAATAGGAATGTTTTTTCTTAGGCATATGTATCTTTTTTTCCAGTACTTTTGTTTTTTGTCTTCTTTCAATGTGTGTTAATATTATTATTGTTAGTGGTAGTAGTAGTATTCCACACTATTTCTCCGTTCCACATTCTGTCTATCCTTTTTTCCTATTCCTACACTATTCTTAGTTCTCTGCATTTTTCAAAATCTGTCTTTTTTCCTTTTTTTTCTTTTTCTCCTTTTCTCCATTCTCCTCCTTTTATGTATCTCCATGTTCTGAAGGAAAGAAACAATAAAGCAAATGCAAGTAAAAACATACTGATACATCCATGTGGGACTTTGTAGAAATAAATGAAATGACCTTGTGATCTGTGGAAAAATAATCAATTACAATTAAAATGGCAACCAGACATTTTTCAATATTGTAACTCAAATATTTATTCAAAATGTACAAGTGATTACAGTTTCTATTCCCTTGCATCTGTCTAGCTTTCAACTGGTACAAAATCCATTCAGTTTCTTTTAATGAAAAAATGGATTATATATAGTATTTCATTACTGAAATTCATTCTTTTGTGAAACAGTTTTACTTATTTGTAAACTACTTTCCTAACTAGAACTACTTGTAAACACTATTAGACTAAGACACGTCTGAAAAACACGTAGAAATGACAATGTAGATAGGTAGGTTTGGAGGGAAGATCCAGTGTGACTTATATTACACTGAGAGATGTAATTCTTTGGAATTGTTTACATATCAGGATTTTACATGGATGCTATTGTTCCTTGCAACAGTTCCAGTCAGACAGGAACTGTATTTATCAGCAGGCTATTCAATTGGTTTAAAATAGAAGTTGGAATAAGTTACAATGGGGTATAAAACTGCTTCTCCAGATGTGGAGTCAATATCTCTCTTGCCTTTATTAACTCTTATTAGCTAAATACTTGATTAGTAGCTAATAGGCTTGGAGGAAGAGGTTTGGGCTTTGTTTTGTTTTGTTTTTCCAATATTTTCTTTATTTTGCATAGCAACTTTTTGGTTAGATTTGTCGATGAACCAGATAAAAGAGCAGTCACATGAGTATGAATGCAAGAAAGGGGTAAGAACATGTCAGATGAAGGGTCACTGAGATTTGGGTAGTTTGTAAAATGTTTTTTCTTAATCATCACACACTGTCTCTCGTCCTTAGGTAAAGGACTCCTCATGCTGTTCCTTCCCCTCCTCCAACATGGGGTCCCTCCCACAGGAGACAGTTTTCCACTAAATTATCCAATAGGAGCCCTTCCCACGGACTGCAATTCTTCATTAACTGCTCCAGTGTGGGTCCCTTCCATGGGGTGCAGTCCTTCAGGAACAGGCTGCTCCATCATGGGTCCTCTGTGGTGTCACAAGCCCTGTAGCAAACCTGCTCCAGCATAGGCTTCTCTCTCCATGGGGCCACAGGTCCTGCAGCAAACCTGCTCCAGTGTGGGCTTCCCACTGGGTCACAGCCTCCTTCGGGCATCCCCCTGCTCCAGCATGTGGTCTTTCAATTGCCGCAGGTGTATATCTGCTCCATTGTGGACCTCCATGGGCTACAGGTGTACAGCCTGCCTCACTATGGGCTGCACCATGGGCTTCAAGAGACTCTGCTCTGGTGCCTGGAGCATCTTCTCCCCTCCTTCACTAACCTTGGTGTCTGCAGAGTTGCTGCTCTCACATGTTCTCACTCCTCTCTTCTGCTGCAATTGCTCCTGTGCTGTAACTTTTCTCCTGGTTCTTAAATATGTTATCACAGAGGTGCTACCGCCACTGATGGGCTCAGCAGAAGGTCCTCTTGGAGCTGTCTGGCATTGGCTCTATCAGACATAGGGGTAGGGAAGCTTCCAGTAGTAGCCTCCCACTACCAAAACCTTGCCATCCAAGACTTTTTAGAGCTAATTTAATTCACTCATTGACAGGAAAGTACAGATTCTTTGTCAATGAGCAGAAATGACTCCTGTAAAGTTTTGAGGAGGTTTTGAGCAGAGTAGGTTGAGTGATGGGAGTGAGTGGTTTGGAGGGCGAAAGGTAGAATGTTTCCATATAGGCAAGTGCAAAAGATGGTATTTATGTTAGTTCAGGCTGCCGTTAGACCACAACTGCCTTGAGTCTACTTCTTTGTGAAGTGCCTGTGGCTTGGGTTAATCTGTAAATTAAAAAACATGCTTATGATAGGATAATTACCTGGTTACTAGCTCCTGAAATAGAATAATCCTGATATTAGCCAGCCACTTGAAAAGACTGAGAATCTGGGGGGACAGCTTTGTTCTCAGGTTACACCATTACATTCTTTTCCTCAATAGGTCAACATGAAACAAAATGTTGTGTTTGATTGAAAGTATTTTTCTTGTAGTTTTTTCACCATAAGAACTAAGGCATCTGACATTTGGTTCGAGTTAAACTTAAATCTTATTCACCAGTCTCCAAAACAAAAAAATTCCCAGTTACTTCTGTGTCTTACCTTTTATTCCCTCTGCATCTTAATGTCAAATATCTAAAGGGCAGAAGGCTTATTCTAGCTGTTTTGTCCCTGCCAAAGGCCAGAGAGATCTAGATTAAATATTTGCTAAAAAAAAAAAAGAATAAAAAACATATTTTAATTTGGGTTTAGATTAAATTTAATTCTGCTAAGGAGTCTAGTGCCCTCTTCAGTATCCTGGCTCCCTATTTTAGATCAGAAGAGTTCCTAGCTACTGAATTGTGGATTGCAGGAAAACAGGCTTCTGAAATGTTATAACAAATACAAAATATCGTTTCTTTTCATTATTTTCTCTTGCTGAATCAAAACCAAAATCAAACAAACAAACAAAAAAAAAAACCCAGAAACAAAAAAGATCCAACACACCACCAAAAAAAAAATCAAACTCCAAACCCTTCCTGAGATGTATAATGATAAAGGCAGCAGCCTATGCAGCTGTCTTACTTACTAGATTTCTTCGACCAAATTCAATAAAGAATGAGTTATGTGAGCTCATGTCTCTGCTTTCCCCATTGAGATGCCAAAGTCAGGATGAGTGAGTGCATGCTTTGAAAGCACACACTTTAGGGATAAAAATAGCTCTTGCTGGTGAGTTTGCAGATAGATACAAAGGCAGAACATGAGAAAACACATTAATGAATTAAAATCAAGCTTGAATAGAAGAAGTAACCTTCTGTCTTAGGAGAGGCTTTGTTTACAGAGTAGCTGGCAGTTCCTGTGAAATAATGTGGTTACACTGACTAGCACTAATAGCCATGGTCAGAGGAATTTGAGATTGAAGAGTAACTGAAGCAGAAAAATTAAGTACAACAAAGGTGTTGCCACGTTCCCTCCTTTCAAACACAGAAGGATGTGTCAGTATAAGAATAATGTGTTCAGATCTGCTTAGCTGTACCAGGAGCACCAAACTTCAGTTTTGATCAGAGACGGAGAAATTCTCTTTACTGAGAGGTTTACTTCTTTATAAAATTAGGGCTGAGGCAGGTGACAAGCTTTAGCTGAAGGCTTCTCATGCTGTCTTGATTTTTGGACAGTTCCTAAATGTGTTACATCCTCATAGCAGTAAATGGAACAGTGGATGACTCAGAGGTGTATTTCTTATATTCTCAAATGCTGCTTTTCAAAGACATCCTTCTTGTTATTATAGTGACATACATGGGTTTGTGAGGTTGGTTTCAGTTTGGACTGAGGTTTTCTGTGTGTGTATAGTTTTCTCTCTATGTCCTGTCCATAGCTTGAGACGGATGGTAACCTTACCTTGGAAACAAGAAAATCGTAGGAGAGGGTCACAAGGAAGGCTTGTCCTCCACTGAATCAGATGGGGTTTGAATAAGATTACTGGTGAGCAAGAGTTACGGTTTCTGAAGTTTCTCATTACGCATTTGTGTGCGTTTATGCTGCAGGAGTCCATAGCAACAGATGCTCACAGTGCTGCCTGGGTTTGGGCTTCACAGTAAATTTTAATTTAAAATTTTCATACCAACAGATAGTACTTTATTCATGGTCACACCCTTTACTTGCAAATGCAAAGTACTTCAGCTTCACCTGGTAAACAGAGTCACCTTCCTTCTTTAGCTGCTGATAAAAGTTCCTGGATTGCAGCTAATGAAGTAACCTTCCTGAGGGCTTGGATTTTAGTTTCTCCACCAAAGGAAAGCCCAGCAAGGCCTTTGCAATCATCTCTGCACTTGACCTGGGAATTTTATCCCACAGAGAAGAAATAAGTGTTTTTCTTGTTAAGCACAAGTGAGATCAGCCACCTGGAGAAGGCAGAATCGACGACCTTGTGGACAACAGTCTTCCCAAGACGGATTTCCCCCAGGATTCTTTCACATGCTGTATATGTTAGTCTGTAATGCTAAACCAATCACAGTTGTCAGCAGCAGGATCATTATCACAACTGCCATTTTATACAGAACACCCAGGCAGTATGCAGAGAACTGAGCTTTAGTGACAAATCTAAGAAATATTGGTGACCATTCTTATTTGCTGTGTACTGTCTTTGTGTTGCCATTTAGTTCTTTTCCTTTGAAGAATGAGTTAAAAGTAAGTCACACAACCATTGATACGGAAAGGAAGTTTATTTGTTTGGTGTTTTTTTTTATTCGTATATTTGCTTTGAAACAAATGGTGCTGATGTTTACTCCATATATCATTTAAGGATTAAAAATGCAAGCATATTATAATGCTGAAAAATAAGCTACCTCTGAATCAAGCAGATTCTCTGACATTCAAAAGTTTTCATCACTGTATTGCACTAGGAGGTGCTGGTTCATTATGATCCTAGTATGAAAGTCACTCAGACTCTGAAAAGTGTTCATTAAAATAGTGTTTGTTAGAGCTAATGCTGTAAAGTAAAAGAGAGTAGTGGAGACAATTTTATGTCTCTTCAAATGCTTGGGACCCCAAGGTGTGCAGCATTTAATGGGCCTCTAATCAGTGCTCAGAAAGCTGTGCAGGCCCTGTTCAAAGTGTTTCCCCTATTTTAGTAATTTGAGCTACCACAAGACATTTCTCACAAGTAAACAGCTCTATTCATTATTTCAGCTGTCAACTAAAAAAAGGGTGTTCATATAAACACTTCTTGCTGAAATGATATGCCAGAAGGTCATACTGCCACTCAGAGGGACCTCGACAGGCTGCACAGATGTTCTAACAGAAACCTTGTGAAATTCAACCAGGATTGTTCAGCCTGGTCTAGTGGAAGGTGTCTCTGCCCATAGCAGGGAGGGTGGAACCAGATGATCTTTAAGCTCCCCAAACCATTCTGTAAGTACAAAGTCCTGCACCTCAGAAGGAGCAACCCCATGCCCAAGTATATGGTGGGGGCCAGGTGATCCTGCCCCTCTGCTCTGCTCTTGTGAGACCTCACCTGGAGTATTGTGTGCAGTTCTGGTGTCCTCAACATAAAAAGGATATGGAACTGTTGGAACAAGTCCAGAGGAGGGCCACGAGGATGATCAGGGGACTGGAGCATCTCCCGTATGAAGACAGGCTGAGGAAGTTGGGGCTGTTCAGCCTGGAGAAGAGAAGGCTGCATGGAGACCTCCTAGCAGCCTTCTAGTACCTGAAGGGGGCCTATAGGGGTGCTGGGGAGGGTCTCTTCGTCAGGGACTGTAGTGACAGGACAAGGGGTAACGGGTTAAAACTTAAACAGGGGAAGTTTAGATTGGATATAAAGAAGAAATTCTTTCCTGTTAGGGTGGCGAGAAACTGGACTGGGTTGCCCAGGGGCATTGTGAGTGCTCGATCCCTGGCGGTGTTCAAGGCCAGGTTGGATGAAGCCTTGGGTGGGATGGTTTACTGTGAGGTGTCCCTGCCCATGGCAGGGGGGTTGGAACTTGATGATTTTGAGGTCCTTTCCAACCCTGACTATTCTATGATTCTATGATTCTATTCTTAACACATGTGTTTATGTATCCCATGAGTTGTTTGTTAACAAGAGAAAGAAGCCATAGACGTGTTGAGTTTTGTTTGTTTATTTGTTTTTCTGAGCTCAAATATGAATATAAGTTTATTTGAGGGCTTTTGTCTTTTTGGAGATTTTAACAGGGCTGTTACTCTATCATACCCAGTTAGTGTCCTCTTCAGTAAGAAATGTGTAAGAACTTCCATTTTCTTCCCTGCAAAAAAAAAAAATGTTGAGACTTGACATTGTCTTCACTTTTTTTTTTTTTTCTATGCGTGTCTGTGCAAGAGATGAAACTGTCATGCTCTATCCTGGCTTTGTAGACTGCAATAGCTTTTCTTAATTTAGCTCTAAGGTACGCAGATATCATATTGGTGTTCAGTTTCCTTCGCAAAAAATGCAATTATTGTTGTTTCATCTGGGTTTTAAATACCTCTTTTGTTTCTCAGGATTAGTTACTAAAATTTGGGAACTTTGCTCTCTACCTCTTTTTTTCTACTTCCACGTGAAAGAATGAATACTCAAGTTTTTTACTGCTGTGCAGTAGAGTGGGGATTACCTTTCATTGATTTCCTTACTCTAAGAACTTTTGCAAAGCAAGAGTTGCTGTGCTAACAGGTCTTACTGCATCATTTGAATTTCTGGACAATAGTTTATCACAGCTTTTATGCCGTATCAGCAAAATACAAATGCCATTTCAAAACCTGACTTGGGAAATCAGTGATGAAACAGTGTTGCAAACAAGTCATTGACAAACAAGTCAATGCATTACCCAATGAATATTTCAGTGTTGTTCAGTATTGCGTACTGGTTGTATGTAGTTAACTAAAAAAAATACATAAATAATCCTAATACTCCAAGGGTAGATAGCTATAAAAATGACTAAGGAATTGCTAGAATTAAAAGCTATATGTAAGTCTGCATGCAGGGAAGCTTTACTTTATAGAGTCATTTAGTCATTGACAGCCTAAGATATGGGCAAAGCTATTCCTGAGTTTTACAGTATTTTCAAAGTAATAAAATTATGCTTAAATATTTCTGGAGTTTCCTGAAAGTCAGTTAGTCTGGTTTTATTGCTCCTGGTATCCAAGTTAAAAATTACTATGTATGGACAAGAAACAAGGATTTTAGGTTTTTATTTACAATGTTAAGGTATTTTCTGGCACTCAAAGGATTAAAATGATTTGTAGCTCTCTACAGATAAAGTGAACTATGTACCTGATGTCTTCTATACAAATTCTATTTGTACTTTATGGCATTACACCTATAAAAAGGCAGAATTATTTATATTAACAGAGAACAGGAGCACACATTTCTTTCTAACAATATGTTAACCATTGTCTCAGAGATTTTTAAAAGGTATTATGTATATGCTTTACAAATTTGTTTAAACATTTCTCAGTATGTTATCTTTTTTGTGGACATTTTAGAGCAAGGATAGATTCACTTAATAACTCTGTGTGCCTTCATTTTAAAAACCTTGACTATTTGTTTCCTGAATAATTGCTGTATGTGATTGCTTACAAAAAACATTTACTACTCTGCACAGGGAACAGATTGGTAGGAAAAAATCATATACTAAATAATTTATTTTTTTTCAATCTCCCAATCTATGATTAATGATCTTGCTTTAAAAACAAACAACAAACACAAATAGCAGAACACTATAAAATCAGTAGCAAACTTTTTTCTAGAATGAGAGAGTCTTTATAAATATAGCTACAGTACCATGCTTACAGCTCAGTAAGTTGATTTTTCAGTAACCTCACTGTGCCACAAGTGACAATAAAAGATAGTTAGCTCTACACAGTCAACCACATGCATTGAACCAATGCTTACGATGTGATAGTTTGAAGAGAAATAGTATCGATGTAAGTTGAAGGCATTATAAATCCTTTCATAAGCATGTAAAATCTTTTCTATAGGAATTTCTTAATAACTCTAATACAGTGCTTATCATCTACAGGATTTGTTTATAGAAGCTACACTTCTAAAAAGATCTTTAACTGCATGCAGTTCTACAACTACAAATAGCACAAGAGTTTTGCTATGGTCTGGGATGTATGATTCAAAATCCTTTCTATTTGTGAAGTCTGCAGGGACAGGAAGTTGTATTCCCATGTCTTACATGGGGCTCTGAGTGGATTAGAAGGCACAGTTTAAAATGGAGAAAGTGTGACTAGGAAAACTAGTTTATTTTAGTTATATGTCTTGGATTGTCAGGGAAGGAAACATCTGTTAGCAGGTGGGATGCTGGACATCACAAACAGATTCAGAGTATTATGAGAACTGTACCAAATTACTACAAATTGTAAGTAAGTTTAGAGAGAACATTTGGGGATATTGTTGATAGCTGTCCTGCTTGGAATAATAATAACATCCATATATTACTATTCATAATCAGCAAAAAGTGAATGACTGCAAAATCGTTGATGACTGGATGTACTGGACAACTACTTTTTAAATTGCTTCATGGGACTTGTCATTGTCTTCTGTTTGCCTTTCATTCATCATTGTGTGGCCTTTATCAACTTAGATGAGAGGCACCTTCTTACAAAATATTAAATTACCCTTACAGCAGCAGGACATAAACCTCATCTGTTTAGAGAGCAACAAGGACATAAACTTCATCTGTTTAGCTTTTGTTTGTATGAACTGTTCATAGCTCATCGTACTTGCTGACCTTTAACCTCTGAGAGAAAAGGACTGGAAACACATATTCAAGATTTGACAAGCCATGGGTTTGCACAGTGATACAATGATGTTTACTTTTTCCCATTCTTTTTTTAAGAGCTTATAGCATTGAATATTTTTACCTCTACTGAACTTAGATTCTCCTGTCATTTGACTGCCTATTATAACTCAAAGAACACTCTTTTTCCTGATATTTCAGAAGCTCTGAGCGCATCATTGCACAGATAAAATGGAAGTGTTTTTTTTCAGTGTGCCTCACTTTGTATTTTTCTACACTGAATTTTGGTTTCTTATTTTCACCCAGTTAGTATCATGAATGTCATTCCTGCAGTTCTTTGCAATCAGCTTTTGTCTTCTTTATCATGATTGATTTGTATTGCTAACAACCTCTCTGATATTTCCATATCAATTATGAAGATAATACAGAGTACACCTTATCGTGATTCCACTGGTGACTTTTCTGTGTCACGGAAAATTATCATTTGTTCTGTGGCTTTTATCTTTCAGTCACTGTTTAGACATTGTGAAGGCTTGTTGTTCCTTGGCCATGTAGCTTCTTCAAGAATTATTGATGATAAATCATGTTGAAAACTCTTTGTAAAACCAAGTAGACTATAACAAATAGATTTCCCTTATTCATGCACTGACTTTTTCAAGGAACTCCACTAGGTCTTTGAGGACTTTGATGTGTCTTACAAAAACATGCTAGCTCTTTCTCAGTGTATCATATCCATCCATTAAATTCTGCTCCTTATTATAGTTTCTAGCAACTTTCCTGGTGTAGGCAATGGTCAGTAGTTCTGTAGAACTCCTCGGAAAAAGCTTATCAGACATGTTACATTAGCCATCTTCCAGCTTCTGGTGCTTGAAAAGGATCAAGAAAGACATTTTACACCAAAGCAATAGCTCATTGATTTAAACTCTTATTTTTCTAGAAGTGTCAGATAGATAGATTATAAATAGGCAGTTATCAGTCCCTACAATTCTACTCTTCTTCTATCGTTTGCCTCTTCCTTTTTTTTTTCCCTAACCTTTTTACTCCTTGCCATATTATTAATATATTTGTTACAAGCTCTCCAAAGTAACAAGACCGACTTGCTTTCTAACATGTTTCATTGAAAGCAAGCAAAAATCTTAAAAGTTAAAAATATACAAATCCAAGCAAAAGTAGGGAAACTCACAATTTTGATGAACCACAGAAGTGTGAAGATGGAAATCAGCAATTTTTGTTAATTTTTATGTCCCTAATTTAAAACCGGTCCTGGTAAAAAACAGTACTTTATGGGCAATAGTAAATAAACTTTCAAATAACAGCTGTCACCTCCATCACTCTGGGGGATCTCATGTGAGAAATGTCACCTTCTCTGTAATATTCCAGGAAGATACCATGAGAAAAACATGAAGTGTCTGGCTGATACATTGAACTGCTGCTAGCTAAAGCTTAAGGTCACGTGCTGTACATGTAGCCTCTCCTGTCTAACTCTTGTCTTCTCACAACCTTTTATCAACCTTACCATATTTTTCTTCTTTCCTATTTCTTTGTTTTCTGTTTAAGAGGAACTGATATATTCAGTAAAAACTGTTGTGGGTTGTGACCAGAAAAATAACTACACACACTGTCATAAATAACCTGACAGAGATATGATTTTGCTTATGGCTGTTGAAGTGAGAAGAGGCTAGTGGCTGCCTCTCGAAAGCAGCAAGGTTACAAACAGGAGTAAGCATCACAGACACAAATGGCATTTTGCTTCTCTATTTATTTTGCTTTTTGCACTTCTCTGTGTATTTGTCTTCAAAGCAGCAGGATTCTTTTTCAGCTGAAGTGCAGCTCATCTCACCTTACTTCTTTGCATCAAAAACGACAGTTGTTTTCATCTTTAGCTCTAATACACCACCAAACTGTTTTCCCCTCTGCAGCTTCACTGAAGTAGTGAGGAAAAGAAGACACTGTCAAAATAAACACCAAAGTATTTTGTATTGCAAGCTTTAACAGTTTTTCCCATTTTTCATGGTACCTATAACCAGAACCTAGCCAGCTGAGACCTATATTCAAAACTCTGAATCCTGTTTAACAGTTCAGTGTTGTTCAATTGTCTTTGCATGTTTTATTTACCACTCTGAGCCTAGGTGTTCCATCAAAGTCTATACAGTTCCTCACATGCTCCTTTATTCTGGGCAGGCATCCCAGTTCATTGACAGGAAACAAACATTTAGAGGTCAACTGCCTTCAGTAGCTGCTGCTGGTTTAGATTTGACTCTGCCGCCCATTTAAAACAGAAGCTATGAAAATAGTAAGCAATACTTTATGAAGAAAATGAAGTGGCCTAGATTTTACATCCTGAAGTATATATACTCTGATAGTAAATTTAATAAATAAGTTGAAAAATAAACCAAGACTTTAGTCTGACAGCTGTTTCTAGAACAAGTGTGTGGGGTAGAAGGAGGCTATTTCTAGGAAAGAACATGTTTTACTGGTGTTAAGGTTGCATTTTGACTGGTGAGAATAGCCAGCCTTTACCATATTTATCATTTATATTCCCCATATGCCAGATTAGTGTGGCCATTGTGGAAAAGTTTCTCAGGGAACTCACAACCTAATTAGGGAAAGGCAAGCGAGAATCATAGATACAGCAAACAGAAACAGGAGGAGAGAGGATCAAAGAAACCACAGAAAGAGCAAGGGTTTTGTACCACTAGACTTATTTAAATTCTGAGATAAGTGACAGCTTATGTGCCAGAGTGAGTATAAGCAGCTGTTCTGCTAATTGTACTTCTTCCCATGTGTGCTAGTGTTAAAAGTATTTCATTAGAAACACAAAAGGTAGAAGCAGAAATGTCAGAAAATTCTTTTTTCAGTTCTTTCATCCCTTTTAAAGAAGAATCTACAATAAATAGTCACAAAGTGCTTTGCCATTTCCTTCAGTGACAGAAAGAAAGACAGGATCTAAATCTAAATGGTCAATGAAGACGTGCTATTGTTTTCTTGAATGATTTTCTCTATCCAGTATTTATCTGTCATAGGAACATGGAGAGTTTAGTATTTTACAAGGCTTTCTTTTTCCTCTGCAGTTGGGATTTTTGTAGACCTATACTGATCTGTATCATGATAGTAATTAAGAACTACAAATGTGTTTCTATGATTCTATGATTCTATTTGGTTTTAAAGTGCTGTGATACAGAAAAAAATCTCTTTGTTACGGATGGAGAACAGATAAAGACAGTGGACGAAAGGGCTGTTCAGTCGCAGAGGAAATCTGGATGTGCAGTAAGGAATACATTAAGGAGACCCTCGTTCTTAAAATTGCTGCCCCAACTGTTTGCGCATTGGCACTTTTCTTGTGCAAATGATGAATACAAACATAAAAGTGGATGAACTGGGTCAACCCCCTTTTTGGTTGCCTTTTCAGTATGAAGCAGTAGACAGTATGTAGTTGTGCCTCCTGAATACTTTCAGTTTTGGGCTCTTTGTGGCTCAAGGTATTTGTGGTTTTGAGCCACAGCAGATGTCTTTGTGTTTGATACTACTTAGGGGAGTTTTCTTCCAAAAGGTAGTCTAATCAACCTTGAAACATTTGAAATCCCCTGTGCAGATGAATTACAAATATAAATGTACATTTCTGTTTTGGATTAAGTACATTGAGTTTTATCTGATACTCACTACTTCTTGCTCTGGAAAACACTATGAACAAAAATTTCATATTCACTTTTCTAAGTCAGTTACAATACTATTAATAGCCATAATATGCCTCCTTGGTTGCTCCATTTCCAGGTAGAGTTCTTGTCTCTGTAACTGTATATAAGCCATTACTGTTTCTCTTCTCTGTTCCTGCTGCAGTTCAACTATATCTTTGTGAGACAAGGAGATCAGAACTGCATTCAATATGCATGATTTGGCCACATGAGGGGTTTATATTGTTAATTTATGCTCTATTTCCTTCTTAATAATCCTTATTAGTCTGTCTGCTTTTGCTTTTTTTATATAGCAGATAGAAGCAAGCAAGCAAACAACTCCCCTCCCCAGGTTTTTTGATTCTTTTGTCATTTATGATACTTTGAACATCTGATACCTTTTATACCTTTTTTTTTTTACTTTTTTTTTTTTCGTGTTGTTCTTGAAGAGTTATGTAGGAACTGGAATTTTCTGATCAACAAAAATTAAGGTTTGTTTCTTTTTCTAATTTAAGCAGTGTACTATGTAGGGGAATTTCCTAAGATAGAGAAGTCTCAAAACATCCATTTCTTCCTTGAATCTCTCATCCATCTTCCTGCATAGTCACGGAGGTGAGGAGGCGAACTGGTCTGTAGCTTAGACCAGGCAAATTTTCAGAGCATGAAAGGGTAGAAAATCAGATTGGCATGCATTAGAAACCTCCACTGGTTTGCTCTGGTAAAGCATTTCCCTTTTAGCATTCTTTATTTTCTGAAAGAATATATTTGTAGGGAAAATACTGCACTAAGTATTTTTTTACAAAGTACTGTAAAAGTATTTAAGTACATTTTCTAGTGCTCTGTTTGCTAGGAGAAACCTCACAAGAATATGTAATATAGCAGAGAATCTAATAGAATAGAATAGTTAAAAGAGACTCTTCAGGGCTGACCAAAAGTTAAAGCATGTTATTAAGGGCATTGTCCAAATGCCTCTTCAACACTGGCAGGCTTGGGGCATCTACTACCTCTCCAGAAAACCTGTTCCAGTATTTGTTCACCCTCTGTAAAGAGTTGCTTCTTAATGTCAGGTCGGAGCCCCTCCTGATGCGACTTTGAACTATCTCTGCATGCCCTATCACTGGATACCAGGCAGAAGAGATCAGCACCTCCCTCTCCCCTTCTGCTCCTCAGGAAGCTGTAGAGAGTAATGAGGTCACCCCTCAGCCTCCTTTTCACCAAACTAGACAAACTCAGAGTCCTCAGATGCTTCTCATAGACATTCCTTCCAGCCCTTTCACCAGCTTTTTAGGCCTCCTCTGGATGCATTCAAGTACATTGACATAGTTTTTAAATTGTGGGGCTCAGAACTGCATGCGGTAGTGACAGTGAAGCTGCATCAACGCAAAATACATGTCAGTTCTAAAAGCATGTCAATGCTGAGTTCAGCAGTAGGGCATAAAGCCCCCAAAGCCTCAAAGACCTTGCCCTTCTAGTGCAATATGGGAAATACTTAAGCTAATGCCAGAAGAGCTGGTACAGGAACCACAGTGGAGCTGCTCCTAATCAGTTTTATTAACCATGTGTTGTCCTGACCTATACCTACTGTAAGGTGGTAACTACTACCTGCATTAAAGACCAGATTTACACCAGGCTACATCATGATGCATCACGATTCTACACCATGCTTCATCAGGATGCATTGTATCTTTCTGAACTTCCAAAACCAGGGCTAAGAACATGTACTCATATATTCATTTAACTGCTTGGCTTTGGATTGTTGTTATTCCTCTTGTGCATTCAGCTCCTTGGTGTGTTATATATTCAAGAAAGAATTTCTGGTATTGTTCAATTTTTATTTATGCTTTTAGTCACAAGCATAAATAATGAAAGAAAGATTAAACCTTTATATCTGTATAGAACCTGGCACTGGGGAAATTTCCAGGGAACAGAGCAGCATACTGCAATTAATACAATTGCTCCTGCTACTTACCCACTGTGTGCCCATTAAAGCCTTTGTTTTTCCCCCTCATCTTCATCATTCCCCGTATAAAGTGCATAAAAATTACTGCCCCCCACAGTTAGTGGCTTAGAATCAGTTTAAGATAATCTGATGAAAGGTAAAACTGAAGAAGAAAGGAGTGGTATTACTAGCAGTAATGTTTCAATTAGTTCAATATCATTACTATGAAAGGGAGCTTTAAATTGCTCTTGTAGTAGGAATTGGACTTACATACAGATACAAATGAAGTGCAACTATTCTGGCCTGTGGCAATTGTGCATGTTATGTCAGCTGAAGAGAGGAAACACAGTAAACATGATCTGGATGCTACTTTGGGAAAGTGCTCACTTTCTCAAACAGCAGATGATTACCAAGATATGACCTACTATAACTAGTTTTTGAAATAATTTTTGCAAAGACTTTCAGTAAAAGTTAACCATGTTCTGCAGCTCATTGCACTGAGATAATTGTTACCAAACTATGAAGAAATTGACTGATTTATCAATTTAAGGTTATGTTATACTTTTTTTCTACACATCTTGCATGAATATTAATATAACCAGTAGGAGCGACTAACTTTTGTCAAGCACCATGTCACAGAAAATATAATAGAGTCATAGAATCATAGATTCATAGAATCACAGAATCATAGAATTATAGTTGCTCACAGACCCATCCAACACTTCCAGGGATGGGGCAGCCACAGCTTCTCTGGGCAATCTGTGACAGTGTCTCACCACCCTCATAGTAAAGAATTTTTTCTTAATATCTGATCTAAATCTACCCTCTTTCAGTTTAAAGCCATTCCCCCTTGCCCTGTCACTACATGCCCTTGTAAAAAGCTCCTCACCAGCTTTCCTGTAGGCCTCCTTTAGGTACTGGAAGAGTGCTATAAGGTCTCACTGGATCCTTCTCTTCTCCAGGCTGAACAGCCCCAACTTTCTCAGCCTGTCTTCATACAGGAAGTGCTCCAGCACTCTCATCATCCTTGTGGACCTCCTCTGGACTAACTCCAACAGGTCCACTTCCTTCTTGTGTTGGGAACCCCAGAGCTGAACACAGTACCACAGGTTGGGTCCCACAAGAGCAGAGGGGCAGCATCACCTCCTTCAACCTGCTGGTCATGCTCCTTTTGACAGAGCTCAGTACAAGGTTGGTTTTCTGGGCTGCAATCGCACACTGACGGTGCATGTTGAGCTTCTCACAAAGCATCCCCAAGCACTTCTCAAGGCTGCTCTCAATCCATTCTCTGCCCAGCTTCTATTTGTTCTTGGGATTGCCCTGACCCAGGTGAAGGACCTTGCACTTGGCCTTGTTGAACTTCCTGAGGTTGGCGCTGGCCCACCTCTCAAGCCGTCCAAGGTCCCTCTGAATGGCAACTGTTCCCTCCAGTGTGTTGACCACACCACACAGCTTGGTGTTGCTGGCACACTTGCTGAAGGCACACTCGGTCCCACTGTCCATGTGGGAATATATAATGAATGGAAATGTTTTTCTTTACACTTGGTCTTGATAAAACCTTTTTGTGATGCAGATGATCAGCCCAGCTGCAATTAATGATGGGAGACTCTTAGAACATCTTCTATGCTCCCAAAACATGTTGAAATTTATAAATATTTTTGGTAATTGTTAAGTTAACTAGCAAAGATGAAATAAAAAACAAACAAACAAAAATACCCCACCAAACAACACACAAACAAAAACTATGTATCTCCTGGGGCATTTCAACCTGATCTTCTACTGCAGCCCTCTGCCCAAACTGTATCACTGCATGGAAATATGTTCAATGCTTATACATTTTGTTGAATTGTAGTATTAGAGTTACCAAATGTTGTTACATGACTGTTTTACTTGAGGAAAAATCAGAAATCAATATATTTTTTGTAATCTTGTTCAGCTGATAACAAGCATATAGGGAACTATTAGCAGTACATGAAATTCTCAGTGATGAGTTGAGTAGAGTGAATTATTTAAATTAAAACCCTAAAATTAAAAAGAAGTCTTGAATTACTGGAAAATATCTCTAATGATGCATGATAGAAAGTCTTTCTTCAAGGTGCTTGATGGCATTTGCTTTCTTTATTTGTAACACTACATCCACCCTTAATGCTGACTTCAGATTCCCGTCTGGCAATCGTAACTAAGTCACAGTCTAGGAAGGCATATGCAAACTTATTTCAGGCTACCACTAAGCAATTTAAGTGCAGTAATACAGAGTTGAGTGTGAGCTTCACAAACCCTCCCAGTCCTGCTACATAGTTAAAAGTATGACTGAGGTTCATATTTTACAGGAAGATTAACAATAGCGATCAAAGTTTGAAAGGCTTTTACTCTACCATAATTATTTGCCAAGTCCACAAAAAAGCCTCTGCAACTTTTTGCTTGTGGGACTGTGCTGAAAGAGGGAAAGGCTGTAACTGTGAAGGGAATAGTTAATAGTCGAATATGTATCAGTAGTTTACATAGGCCATACAAGAAGCTGCTGATTGGCTTATTCTGAGTATCTCATCCACCTCCATCTTCCCAGTAGTCTTGAACTATGAGTGGTTGATTGTATCTCCCCTGGGTTCTGGCCAGCTTTGCTTTCCAGCATGTGATGAGTTGTCAGTGAGTTTTTGCTAGCCAAGGTCAAAAAAACATCCAGATGATGATTTCCAAAACTGTCATAACATATGCTAGTTTTGAAAATCAGCCATATCAACAGTGACAAATGAGAACCCGTCACTTTTCCTGGCTGAAGTGTCTTATGTCAGACCTCATACTTCATTTTGTGGTCAAAGCACATTTCCATCTATGTGGGACAATCTGTTTCTGAAATAAATGTAATCAGCTCTCCAACAAACTCGGTGAAGAAAACAAATTTGATCTTAGCTAAGTCACAGAATAGAAATTTTCTTGGATACTGTCATCCTGTCAAACAAGCATAATGAATTCAGCCACTCTGTCACTTTGTGTTCATGAAACAGATTGAGCTATTATACTATGAACATAGTGCAAAAAAATGGGAGATTTTTCCTTTTATGACATGGTAAAAATTAATGAAGGTCATTCTGGGGGTAATGTGTGAATCTGACAAGTAGCATCTAGAAAGAGTTTTTTTGTAATTGATCGTAGAGTATAAATAAGCAGTGTAGTATAGCACTTTAGGTTAGCAGCTTACATAACATTGTACCTAAATGACATATGTTTCACCCAAATTCTCAAATATTAATTTGGGCATGTATACAAAATACCAGCTTAGTCAAAGTTGAAGGTATGATTTTGAATGGATTATAGGAAGTCTTTGCTTCCTGTAATTCCTCAAAGTTTTTTGAGCTTATGTAATAACATGACATAGCAAGCTCAACATAAATACTTTGAGTGGACTGAAGGTTCATCAAAGAATGGTATTCACTCTGCTGCTTCTGAAAGCTGAAATATTTTAGAAAAATATTAATACAAATTCTGGACGTTATTTTGAAATGTGAGGCATTTGAAGGAGACTTTGAAAGTTGAGTTAAATTTTACTGAGAATTTAAAAACTAAAATCTCCTTTGGAATTAAAAGAAAGAAGTAAAATAGAACTTCCCTGGAAATCAGCTTCAGGTTTTGAGAAGCCATGTTTAGTTACAAACAAGTCACGTGAAGAATATTCTTGTACACATCTTAGAATCATAGACTCATAGAATAGTTGGGGTTGGAAAGGACCTCAAGATCATCTAGTTCCAACCCCCTCTGCCATGGGCAGGGACACCTCACATTAAGCCATCCCACCCAAGGCTTCATCCAACCTGGCCTTGAACACCACCAGGGATGGAGCACTCACAACCTCCCTGGGCAACCCATTCCAGTGCCTCACCACCCTCACAGGAAAGAATTTCCTCCTTATATCCAATCTAAACTTACCCTGTTTAAGTTTTAACCTGTTACCCTTGTCCTGTCACTACAGTCCCTGATGAAGAGTCCCTCCCCAGCGTCCCTGTAGGCCCCCTTCAGGTACTGGAAGGCTGCTATGAGCTCTCCATGCAGCCTTCTCTTCTCCAGGCTGAACAGTCCCAACTTCCTCAGCCTGTCTTCATACGGGAGGTGCTCCAGTCCCCTGATCATCCTCGTGGCCCTCCTCTGGACTTGTTCCAGGAGTTCCATGTCGTTTTTATGTTGAGGACACCAGAACTGCACACAATGCAGCTGTTTTCCTTTTAACCCTGACCCACAAACTCTCTGTAAACTGCTCACCTGCCCCCAGGCAGAGTTCCATACTCTCCAGCCTATCCCTAACGTAAAGGGCAACTCCCCTTCCCTACCTGCAGTCCTGTCTTTTCTAAAGAGCCTGTAACCTTCCATTCCAACACTCCAGTCATAGGAGCCATCCCACCATGTTTCTGTGATACCTATTATATCATACCCCCATAGACGTGCACACATCTCTAATTCCCCTTGTTTGTTCCCCATGCTACGGGCATTTGTATAGAGGCATCTGGGCTGAGCTCCAATTGAAGCTTCATTGGGTCTGGCTGAGATAGAGTCAATTTTCCCTACAGCAGACCTGATCGTGCTGTTCTTTGTATTGGTAGTTAGAAAGTTGCTGATAACACACAGTGCTTGGCTACTGCTGAGCAGTGCTCATACAATATCATGGCTGTCTCTCCAACTACCCCCTCCCCTCACCAGTAGGTTGGGGATGGGCAAGATGTGGGGAGGGGACACAGACAGGACAGCTGACCCAAACTGGACAAAGAGATATTCCATATTATACGACATCTGCTCAGCAATGAAAGCTAAGATAAGGCAGGGAGGAATTCATTATTTACAGCCTTTGCCTTCTGGAGTAACTGCTACACATACTTTTTCCTGGAAGGTGGCCAGACATCACCTGCTGATGGGAAGTAGAGAATAAAATAGTTTGGTTTTCTTTGTTTCTATGCACAACATTTTACTTCATTAAACTGTCTTTATCTTGACCCACAAGGAGGGTGTTTTTCCATGTTGTTTCCTCCCTGTCCTGCAGAGGAGGTGTGATTGTCAATAGCTGGTTTTTGTGTGTGTCTCAAAACAACTCAATAGACAGAAGGAGCTGAGGGAGGCTTAGTGCCTGTTGATGGTGAGCAGTGTGTTGGTGGTCATGGGCAGAGCAGGGACAGCGCTCCACAAAGGTGGGGGATGGTTTTCCCTCGTTGCCTGTCCTGAGACCATGAACATCAACTGCTCCAGCAAGAACCTTCCCGGAGACAGCGGCACAGCCCTTGCAGCTGCCTGGCACTACGCTGCGGCTCTCAGGGCACAGCGGGAACTGGGGCTGGGGCTCACCAGAGACCCCTGGCACAGGCTGAAACCTTCCAGAACAGCTCCTGGTTCGTGTGCAGGCAGGAAATGGGTCTGGGCCTGTGGAAGAGGTCCAAGAGACCCTGATCCTATAAACAGGCAACTGGAATTCAGCTGAGTGCTCATTCACCAGGGACCCTGTAGTCCCTCCCCAGCATCCTTATAGCCCCCTTCAGATACTGGAAGGCTGCTATGAAGTCTCCATGCAGCCTTCTCTTCTCTGCTCCAGGCTGAGGTCTCCATGCAGCCTACTCTGCTCCACGCTAAACAGCCACATTTTTTTTTTTTTCTCTCTCCTTGACCCAGTTTCAGGGGTTTACAATAAAATCAGTCGTTGTTCATCCAACCTCTGGAGAGCCTGTGGTTTCTCCCAAGAGCAGCACAGTGTAGTGAAAGATCAGCTCCACACACTGCTGCCGGAGGGGGATGAGACAGGAGCAGCTTGGTGGGCACCTGGCATCCAGCTCAGGTCAACCCAGCACAGCATCTTTACAAAATGAGACCCAAGGTATTTTCTAGTTGCCTCTGAAGCTGGGATTGTATTTCTGTGACTAAATCTTAGAATAGCATCACAGTCTTACCGCATGAAATCGTAAGGACTTTTTTTTCTGTGTTTTTGAACACTAACCAATGAAGTAGTCATGTAGGTTAATTTCAGAGAGCAGAATTTGTAACTAATACATTTAGAATATGCCTAGTAAGAAGAATTGAAAAAAAAAAAAAAAGTAGCTGAGGTATTTGTTTTTAACTTAGTTGTAAAAAATGTGAGAAAATGACAATTCAAGGATTTAAAAGGAATTTTCTGGAATAAGATCAGTTGTACTAGTACTGGGGAGAGGGACACCTCTGTTTTAAAATACATTACTTGCACAGAAAACTGCAAAATGCTCATCTGCAAAATGCTAAAAGACTTACTGGCTCCTCTGGCTTGGTGCATGTAAGCCTCAGCATTAGGATTATGTTTTCCAGTGGAAATTTAAAAACACATGCTGTAACTAAGAGTAACTGATACATTTTTCTACTAGTTTAACTAAAGCTTTGCTAGCATGATCAAAAAAGTTTTATTTTAATTAACTCAGGATTCAGAAGGATTTGAGGATTTTCAGCATTAGTCTACCTCCCCGTTCCTGTAGAAACAGCATCTCTTACTGTGTTCATTCTGTAAAAAGGGAGATTTAATCCCCCTAGAATTTCTTCCTTGCTTATCATGAGTATTAACATGTTCTTTAGAATTATATGACTCCATTTCACTTTCAGAGACATATTGAAAGCAGGTAAGAAAATTATGGCCCTTCATTGCTTATACGGATGGTTATACTGTTACAATTACATATTAGTAATGCTAATTTGTATTATAGAGCACCTGGAGGCCCTTTCTGAAATTAGTTCCTTATTGTGCTAAGCATGGTCCTAAAATACAAAAGATGTATCTTTCCCTTAGGAGCTTGCAGTCTCAGCACAAAAGACTGACAAAGACTAGAAGAAATGAAGAATTTGCTAAATTTCACAGATGGAAAACTGTAGCACAGAGAGGTTTCGGTCTGTCAGATTTTTTGGTTGTGTTGCAGTTGTTTGTTTTTTTTTCTTCATGAAGTTTTGCTGCTGTGATTTAAGGTGCAAATTTAAACTGAGGTAGCGTAACCAATAACCAGAACAATATCTCTGAGCAGGCACAATAAAATAACTTTCTTATTTCAGTTTAGTGTGAGTCATTTGGGATTAGATTTACCGAAAACCAAATAAACCACTTTTACTCCTAAAGCATTATGTCCACACAATCTTTTGCATTCACTCAAAATCCATTTTAATGATAAAATTCCCATGAATGCATGCGCTGATAAACTTGAATTTTATCATAAATAATCTGAAAGCACAGCTATAACTTTGACCTGGGAAGGCCTGTTGTGTTCACTCTGTTGGTCAGAAGCCTTTTTCTTTATGTATCCTCACTTCAGTATCAAGATAACTTTGTGAATTCAAATCCAATCTCTTCTTAAGCTCTAACAAAGTGTCGGAAAAGACTGCCCAATGCACTAGTATGCCCATTTTTTATCATCTTATGTGACATCTTTCTAGACTGTCACCTGAACTGCCAACTAACTTATTTCAACTTCTAGTTAACTTTATAAGGGTAAGCTTAGTAGGATTGAGTTCAGTGGAACTGCTGGCATAGTAAATGCTCATGCAACTTAAGTATAAGTAAAGATGTGTTCAAAGTCTAGACTAAAACTTTGAATTGAGTACAAATTACAGCTTCTTTCTAGGGAGGATTTCCAATAATTTCAAGCTTTTTCTTTAATCTAGGCAGAAAAAAAACCCAAAACCACAAGCAAACGACTAAAAAAAGCCAGCACCAGCAAAATGCTTCTGAGGGATTAGAAATTCTGTGCATTTTCTTGATTTTATGACACAATTGCAGTTGTCTCTTTCTTCAGCACCAGCAAAATGCTTCTGAGGGATTAGAAATTCTGTGCATTTTCTTGATTTTATGACACAATTGCAGTTGTCTCTTTCTTTAAATAAGGGATCAGTAGTCCCGTGAGACACCCCAGGTGCTAGAAGTGCTGGACCAACTCTGCAGATGCTAAAGTCTAAATGAGGCGGTGGGCCACAAGAGAAAAAAAAATTGTCTTTAAAATGGCATTAATGCAAAATGGATTTGATGTTTAGCTAAAGCAAAAATTACCAATTTTCTCAACTAGAAGTTGACAATCCTCATTATAAAAAGAAGGTCTGCATCAAAAATATTTTAATTGTACACAATCTCTGTTTTCTACCGGAGAAAAAAACAAAGATGAGATTTCTAATGCTGTTGAAAGAACATTAATAATCTTGGCAGTAATATATAACATGTTGAACTTGTATCAGCTACTGATTAGAAATTTGACGTTTGATTTGAGGGTTATTTTGTGTGATATATGACCAAGATTTTTTAAGTAACTACTGCTTTTGCATGCCTCCAAGCAGAAGGAGGGCTTCTCTTCAGGGTCTCTCTCTTCAAGATATTCTCTTATATTCTCAAGATGTATTCTGTTAGTTAAGCAGATACTGATATGTGTAATCAAATAAGTGTAACTTGCAGTTTTAAAAGTGCACTCATATTTGTCTTCAGAGACATATACTTCAGAGGCATTTTGTACTCTAGATCTAGTTGTGTGGGATTCAGACTGCACATGACCTCACTAAAATTTGATTTCACTAACACTTTCAAGCTGTTGCTAATTTAGGAAGATCTCTGATCTTCTTGCAGTGTGTATACATGTCATCACGATCTGTACACAGACAAAACGGAGATTTCAAAAGCTTTAAAACCAATTTAGCTTATAATTTGGACAAAAAAACAAGCCAGTTGCTTACTGTAGATCTTGACATACTTTAAAAATGTGGTCCTTAAACTGTAATACAGAGATTGAATACAAAAGAAGCTCGTAGTAGAGTCCAAGGAGATTCTGCAAAATCACCGAAAAGAAAGCTGCTCAGACTTCAGTAAACTAACTCTGGAATGATTCAAAAATTTTTACATGATATGTAGTTACAATTTCAGTCCTTATCCCGATAACTGTTGCTTGTCCATCTCTGATTCTGGATGAAGTGTCTTTCCTGGTCTTTTCAGTTTCTTCTCTATTTGAACTACTTGGGCTTATCTCTACTTTTTTCCAGGTATTTGTTCCCAACTGGCTAAAATGAAGAGGAAAGGAAAAAAATATTATTTCTTCCTACTTACTTTTAGGTACTTGAAAGAATGATTATTTTTTTTTTTTAGGATTTCCAAAAAGTAATGTATATTCATATGTAAATCTTCTTTTTACTTGCAAGTTTCTATTACATTCTAAATATCCTTTCTCTTGCTACCCTTTGTTCTCTGTCTGCCACTTTCTCAGTAGTTGCTTTGTATTCCCCTTCATATTTCCATGCTTTACATTCTAAATAATGTGATTTTTCTCTTACATGATATATATCCATATGAATTACCTATGTATTTAAGGAACCTTTTAAACTTCTGTTTCAGAAAGAATTATAGTTACACTAAGTAAGTACCTATGAGTACATTCAACATTTGAATGGCTGTGTTGTGATGAACTGAGAAAAAGTATTCTAAAAAAAGGAAAGTTGTGCTTTCACGTTTTGTTGTTGGTGGATAGTTTATAGTGGTTGCCAATCACCATGTGGTCTCCAAACAACTCATCTGTGCAATTGTGTGTTCAGGCAAAATGCACATATAGTTTAGTAAGAGCTTTAAAGGCACCTGGGTTGGAGGATATAGACCCGTGATATTAAGAATACTTACTGGAATATATACAAGTTTTGTATTTCTTTCATTTGCTACATATAGGGATAGAGATGTAGGGAAATAAGAGATAAGTCATGGACAAGAAAGTGTATCAACATATGCTAGATCTTTCTTAGAAGACTGACTTAAAACTGGTAGAGGATAAGAATCATGCCTTCTTCACAGCAAAAGTTCTAGAAATTGTAGGAGTCACTTAGAAGCACTGTTCTGGGAAAACTACTTCACATCTCATGGGAATTTTGGGGCTGTGAAATTGTGTGTGTTTGGAGGGGAGTGGTTTACTGTCGTGTCTTTTTTTCAGCAAGGAAATACATGTAGAGAACAAAGCAACAAATCTGCATCCCCCACTCAATAATATTTTCTTGACTTGACGTTGTGTGTACAGTACAGCCAAGAGATGGAACCAGCAGTGTGTCAGTGCCTTATCTCTCTGCTAAGCTCACCTACAGTGTTTGAAGAAGTGCACTCAACAAGAAAAAACAATGAAGATACCAATAAAATCCTTTCACCCTTTAAGCTTTGCAGTGCCTTTGCCATGGGAGTGTGGAAACTGAAAAGAGAAATCCCCTCTCCTTCTTTCCTTTTGTGTTTTACTGCAAGACATTTTCACTTCCCTGTGGAAAAAAAAATAGTTTTATATCTGGATTCAATGTGAAATATTTTACTGATTTTAAAATTAAAGGTTTCTGTGTCAGCAAGTCCAGAAAACTTTATACCTGTACCTCATTAAAATAATAGTGCAAACTCAATGAATTAAAGATGCCAATTGTTCCTAAATCAGCCTGTAAATGTTTCTTATCAAACATGTATATAAAATGGTGCCAGGTGTAGGATGAAAGCAGTGTTGCTGCTAGATCTTGGCAGTCAGCATTAGAATAATGTACAGCCCATTAACATTTTCAAAGACTATGATTTCCCTTTCTTTTCATAACAAAAAAAAAAAAAAAAACAAAAAACAAAAAAAACCCCAAAACATAAAAAAATATAACAAAGGAAGACAAGGTGCGGAAAGAGTACTAGTAAATTTATCAGCCACTTGAAATGCTATGTGGAGCTGAGTTAAACTTTTAGAAACATAAATCAAATCTGTCAGACTTAAGTAAATCTCTGTAAACATTTGTTTTCCTTCAAGCTTCAATTTTAATTTAAAAAATGTTTCTAATGGTGATCATCTTTTTCATAGATGATGTGGGTCATGATTTGTAAATACATTTTGCATTGATCTGAATATTTGTACTTGAGATATTGCAGCACAGATAAAAGTGAGCTAGAGCAAAGAGCAATAATATTACCTGTATTCTCTGTCAAAGTTGTCATCATTTGGCACTGGTGCTTGCATGGTTCTTCCATCATGGGCAGCTACTGCTTGTAACACAACTGTAGCTGGAAAGATTGATACCAACCTTCTTTCAAATAAAATAACTTTCTGAAAAATAGTTGGAACATTCTTAATCATGGAAGGGGAAACATCTACACTGTGTGTCATGCTCATGATGCTGAAAAATGGTCTACATTGTGCAAAAGCTATATGAATGCTCTTCATGGGTTTTTTGCTGTTTTGGGTTTTTTTTCTCCCCAGTTGGATGGGATGTAGAAGCCTGGGTTATGTATCAGGACTTGCAGTCATACTTTTAAGCATTAACTTCGATTGTGGTCCAAAAGAATTTCAGGATATCATTAAATTATTTCTGTGAAATAAAATTGCTCGGAACTAAGTCAAGTGGAAAGTGAAGCAAGTGAGGCAGTAACCCACATGTTCCATATTATATTTCCTACCAGTAAATATTTTTAATATATGCTGATGTTTTTTGTTGGGTAAATAATAATATTGGTAAATTATTTAACTCCAATAACACAAAAGAATGAGATTTTCATCAGTGGGAGAGAGTTAATAAAGATGTAAGCAATAAGATTATAAAAATAACAGAAAAAGTTGGAATGCACAACTGAATATCCAGCAGATGGAGCTTCTTACCTCTAAAATGTTTCATTTTATCTGAGCAAATTTAAGAAGGTTGTTAAGATTCAGTCCAAAACTAAATCTAAAAATTACATCAAAGATTTATCAAAGCCAATTAAGACAGTGTCATGATTAAAAAGCTTAAGCTGCTTTTAAAAGCACTTGTTACCCGCTGTCTTTCTTTTAGTAAGGCAGCTAATGCAAAATAAATGTATTTAATTAGGGAGACAAATATTAGACAAATAGACATATAACTTCCCCATGGTTTTGGTTGTTATTTTTTGTTGTTGTGGTGGGTTTTTTTCATATCCAGATGTGTACATTCAAAGGACAAGCAGTAATTATTACTTATTTCTGCAGATTTTAGTACCAGAGAGCACCAAGTCATCTATTTTGAGATTTCAGAAAGACACAATGAATACCAAGTTGAATATAAGGTAGAGAAATGTTTTCAGAGGTTCTGAGTGGAACTAATCAGCCTTGATTTCTGGTGAAGAGATATTGAGGAGAGAAAGGAGGCTATGGCAATAGAATTTTTAAGAAAGGTGATTATAATTTAACATTTTTTAAGGCAGACTTGAGGTGACGTGAGGTGACTTGAGTATAGGTTAATCTGTCTGTATTCCTACTGAAGAATGGTATTTGAACTAGCCTTTAGCTTCAGTGAAGGATGACACTTACCTTGTTTGTTTTATATAGACAGCTTGTCCAGAAAGCTTGAACAGTGATGTTATGGTAGAAAGCTTTCTTGGAGGAGAAATAAATATGTTTTGAAAGACGGGCTTTGCAAACCAAGACGAGGCAGTTATTGCACCTTCTTATTGAAATTCTAGGGCATATTCAATAATTTCCTCTGCAGTAATTTAGATTCAGTTTCTGATGGTTGAAAATATACCTAAACCTTAGCACGTGTTACCAGAATTCCACCTGGGGTAGGCATAATGCTGAAGACTTTGTGTCAAGTATCTGTCAGCCAGACCTAGATATTGATAGGTATTAAAGACCTCTTATGCAGTAACAGAGTTCATTAGGAGTGACAAGAACTGAGAAGACTGTGGCTGTCATCTGAAAAGTAAAGGTTAGTTTTGGTTTTGGTGGCAGTTGAAAGAAAAAGCAGTGGAAAAGAATATAATATCTGCTGCTCCTGTAAGTGATTTTGCATTAATACTACACAAGTATCTATGAAATCTGATACTTTTGGAATAGCAGAATACACAATTCAAGGTCTAATTGTGTTAGATCTTTAGTACTTTAGGAGTCCTGCATAGATAAGCTAGCTTTCATTATGTTTCACCCAAAGGTACAAGTCACAGGACAGATCTTGAAACCCTTATTAACAACCCAGATTTGTGCTGGAAAACTGGAGAGAAGGAGGAGGTTTTAGCTTGGATGTGGCATGCCTTTGAATTTTGTAAAACAGCAGATTCAGTTCAATTCAAATTAGAAAAGTAACTTTCAGACTGTCTGTGCCTATCAATGTAGATGTATTCTAACCTGTTTCTGGCTTGTAAGCCATTTATTGCTTATTTACAGGCTGAGAGCACAAAGAATAGTGGGAGACACCCCATTTGGTGATGGGATGACTTATGAATGATTTCAATAAACAATGATAAATAATCTGTGATTTTGCCCCCTCCCTCAAGTTTGTTGTGGACATGTTCATCCCTTGCATATGCAGTGTGTTTTCACCCAGGAGCACAAAATTAGTACAGGTTTAAAAATGCATTAAAATATAGATTTTCTTTTCTGGACTCCATTTCACGAACATGCTTCTGTTTGCATTAATCATTACTGATTACATCTGATCATTACAGCCTTTAATGTTTATTCCTTTTTGGACCTCTAAACTCCCCCTCAGGAAATAGGACTTTCTCTTGACCCTTAAAGCCATATCTTCCTTCCCAGAAAGCTGTTCTTCCTTTCTCTTTGCTTTCTCTATATACAACTGTTGCTGCATTGGTGGAAACCCTATGTTTCAGTAGATTCCCACAGGGAAGACAGGCACCTTGAATAAATATCCTGTGGGTTTCCATTCTCTGTGCAAGGCCAGGGAAAAGCAGAGGGAGTCTGTGCTTCCTGAGCCTACCTCCAAGCAGAGGCCAGGAGGAGAAGCTGCAAAGAGTCTTCCTTGTTCTGTTGGTATTGAACATGCAAGTAATGGGACACAGTGGACAGCATAGGGATTAGGTTCAGCAAAAAAGTAAGGGATACTGAAGGGAATATTCTGTTTCAGTCTCTTGAGGTGAGTGACAGTGGAACAGATGTTCACGCCAAGCAGACACGAGCCTTCTTCTAATTCCTGTTCCTTTGTGGCCCTTTATTTTAGGGTGCTGGCAGAAATCAACAGAGTGGCTTTGAAGTTTGAAGAGAAAGATGCAGGCTAGAAAGAAAAAAGAGCTGGACTTGTTATTTGGAACTGGAAGTACTGTACATGATTCAGGGGTCCCTGAGGCCTCTGCTTTCAAATGAGAGAAAGAACAGCTCTGTGTGAAAGAATACATGCTGGTTGTACTCCAGAGTGGGAGAATGGGTTCCTAAGGCTCTGCTGAATGCAAGGTAAAATAAAAAGCAGGGATTGCTCCTCAGAAACATGACTTTGTGTCCTGTGGAGTTTAGCTGTCCCCTACCAGTTCAGAGTGGGGGATTGTAGCATAACATGAGGGAGGTTAAGGTGAAACCAGAGGGCAAAATGCATAGCCATAGGCATAAAAGTGTCTGCGTAAATGCTTTGCCCAAAACCCTCCAACATTAGATTCCCAATGGTGGTGGTAGCAGGAGAATGGCTATTCATGCTGTATTGCTGAATGTGGTAGGGTGTTTTCAAAAATGCCTTGTGATGTGTTTATAGAGATAGGATGAGCAAAGCTGATGATATTAATAAATGTCCTGTTTGCAGAAAGCATAGCAAGATGCAAGGGATAGACAAGAAGGAGAGACGGATGTTAAAGGAACCATTTATTCATATTACTATCTCATAAAACAATATAAGTGTAATTGCTTAGAAGGTATCTGACATTTATTGCCCACATTCTCACCTTGCTTAAATCTTCTTTGTTACTTGGTCCAACATTATATACATTAAACATTCTAGATGTTTTGAAAACAATGCAGCAAACCCCACAAAAGAAAATCTAAGCCTTATGGTGCATGTACTTCAGACACTATCATTTTACTACCAACATCTGAAAAAGAAAATGCAGAAATGGGTCAGCAACCCATTTAAATGACTTTACGGCACACTCAGTAGTGTACTTAGATGAAAGCAATGCAATTAACCTGACTGCTGAAGTTAACTGCAGTAGGCCATTTCTTACATGACTGGAATCCATGCACTATAGCTAGCTGTATTTTAGTAATGCAGTAGTATTAGGTAACTTTCATTTTATGGAATGGACCTACATTTTATTTGGTTTTGTTTGGGTCTTGGAAACCTGCAATTGAAAATACTTAATTATTTCTTAGTTTGACTGCAGGTGATATTTAACTGAAGGCAACCCACAGAAAAAAACAAGTTTGTGGAGCTATAAAGGGATCAGAATAATCCAGATATGGTAGTTAAGTTTTAGTGCAGAAACAGTTCAAAGAAAGTAGATTGCAATTTAAAATAACATCTCATTAGTTGGTTTAATTACTCACTGCCAAATATAATTGATTTTTAAGACTGGAAACAGAAACATATAGCACTTAGGAAAAAGAAAGGATTTGTACCTCTGGTATGTTAGACCCAAGATAAAGATTCTCTTAGCAGAATATAAGATTCTGATTAGGTTTTGTAGCTACTTTGAATTATACCACTTATTCTGTATTCAGAAATTAAGTCAAACAGTTACAAGATTGACTGTCTCTTTCTATAGCATTTCATTGACTTTTCCTTATTAGTAGCAAAAATAATTTAAAAGTAACTATTCTTAAGGCTTCTACTTAGATAAGTAGTTTATTAGGTGATGATTTAATGTATAATATGCTGCTTTCTCTCCTCACAAACGTTCTGTTAAAAGGTTGTCATCAATCCTGTCATGTCGTAGCATATATACATGGCACCTCTATTAAGCTTGCTGCTTGGTAACACAGAACAGAAAGACCAGTTTCCTCAAATAAGATGAGCAACCCACCTAGAAGATGAGTAATATTGAGAAAACCATTTACTTTTCAGGTTTATTATTACAGTACAAAATCTGTGTTAAATCTTGAATCAGGTTTAGGGACTGCAAGTACTGATCTATCTGAATAAGGAACTGCCTGGATTGTTTAGTCAAAACTGCTCTGTGGAAGAACTCAGCCCTCCCCTCTGCTGTTGTAGACTGGTCCAGTCACACTCTATGATGGTCTGTTGTGTTTGGGCCTGTCAAGCTATGGCGTGGTGATACGCTACTACCTCAGTACTGCAGCAGATTTGAGCATCAGCAGAGGTAATGTTCTGGGAATCTTGAGATTCTTAAATACAATAAGGAAGATGTTAGGGTTTTTTTGGTTTTTTTTTTTACAAGACTTCAGTTTAAATGTTTAGTTATCTTCTGATGTGAAAGCAGTGTTTGATTTAAAAACAAGCAGCGTAAGCCAAGATTGAAGATGCAAAGGGATCAAGAGAGGGGGAGGGTGGAGGTCTTTTTTTGAAGACAGAAATTAAGATTCTTGTCAGCTTCCTGTTCTTCTCCAGAAGTCACTAAAACATATATTTAAATGAGGCCTTTTTCTTCTGAACAAAGCACAAGAATGTGTATTTCTTCTGTCACATCATCACTTGTGCTACTTTTAAATAATACTCATATCTAGACAAAACAACAACAGGAAGACTACTTTGAGTTAAAGCTGTCAGTCGTTACATAGTGAGATATTAGGGGTTTCTCAGGCATGCTGCAGCCTGCATGATTTGTAACAGACATACTGCAGTGACTTACAGTGGTCTGCATCAAGTTTAGTGATTCTTCACAGTTAAAGATGGGATTTGTGCAGTTATTTTCATAGAAATATTAATTTTTCATGTACAAATACTCTTCAAAGAAATTAAGAGAAATTACATCTTTGTATGGCAATGCATACAGAATAAAATCTTTTTCATGTTAAAATGAAACCTTTTTACAGTTTCTGCTTTTTATTGTTCATAATAATTCAAAATATACTGAATTTTAAAAAGGTTTGACAGGCTTTAAAAGCTTGATTTTTCAAGTGGTGGGCATGCATAAGCATTCAGACAGTCCCAGGTTTCATATAAACATTTCTGAATTGTCATCATGATGTACATCGTTTAAAGTAGATCGTTTAAAGGCAGCTGTGATTGTGCCTCAAGTAGCAACTGTATGCTGGGATTTCTGTTTCTTTACCCTCAGATTTCTCTGCTTCTCTGTTGGTTGGACTAGACCATCTCCAGAGGTCCCTTCTAACCCTGGCAGTTCTGTGATTCTAGAGATGACCGATTAAAAAAAACACTGAACTTCCACCCCAACAAATCCTCCACCACTTTACTAAGAGAGCGTCTGGCATTTAAGCCTGATGTATAACTGTGTTAAGTTTGGTTTTGAATAGGCATTATTAACTAGTTTCTTCCCCCTTGTTCCAGAAATTAAGAGCATCTTGAAACATTAGTTCTTTTAAATGAAACCTTATACATTCTTTTCATTTCAGACGCTGCAGCTTTTTTAAGAATAATGAATATTCTAAGAGAGCATGTGAAACCACAAGAATGAAAGCAACAGTCTGTCATAAGAAAATCTCCCAGATTGCGTCAAACTATGAAACAGTGCTTTACCAGCTCATTAGTTTGAATATCTTAAACTATGGAATCAATCTTTGAAGAGGCTTCGTGGAAAATTAAGGGTTTATTTTTTTATTTTTTTTTTTATTCAGAGCTTGTCTAGTCCTGAAGTGGTAGGTGCTTTTTTTCCAGCTGCCTCATTTACAGTCAGTGTCTTACTTCTGACATTGACCCCAGTCAACATTCTTACACTTCTCCTGAACCAGACAGATCACCTCTGAAGACTATTTCCACAAGACAAAGTATTTCTCTTAAGGTGATTTTTTTCTATTAATTTTTGCAGTGCTTTCTTGGTGTGTCCTGCTTTGGACTGCACACATGAAGCTGTCAAGAGATTTTCTGGGGATCTGTGACTCTGCTGTGCTGATGCAGTTCAGTTCTTTATCTCATTCTTGTGTTAGCCTTCATTAGGGGCTGGAGAGCACAAATGCATTCATATTGCCTAGATCACTGAGGCACATAAGGATTCCTGAACACATTTTATTACTTGGGTTTGTAAGGTAGGGTTTTGTTTAATAAAGTAGTGTAAAGGGTACTCAAAATGTTCTTGGCAACCATCTTTACATAAAGCATCTTTTTAAAACTTAATATAAATGCGTGTGGCTCATTTGAGTCAACATTTTCCCCATGCACTTTGTAAAACAATGTCAAAATTCATGGTTTTGCTTAATGTGTAAGTTTGCACTAGCGTTTCAAAATTGAAAGTATGAGACCATGAGGATGCCAAGATTTGAAAATCGGCCTTTTCTAGTGTTTGTAAGTGTTCATTGTTTTTAAGCTTCAAATCTCTAGATGATTTGGGTTTACTCCTTTCAAGAATCTGGCTTTTTTTGCACATTCTAAGTGCTGTAAGTGCAACTGTAGTTAGTGGAGAGACTCAGCCCGTAGTCCTCATTTTTAATGGATCAGACACTTTCCAGGAGCAGACTTGATAATGAAATTAGCTCCTCACTGGGCCTCCAAACCCTTTGAAAATTTCAGGATGCAGGTATCTTTTTATGCCTGTGGTGTGAACATGGGATCATTCCCTATTTTCCTTCTTTGTTGCATCAGTCTTGGCTGGTAACTGCAGTGTTGCTGTCAGTTAAGTATTGATAAGGTACATAATTACCGGACCTGCCTATATGTTGTAGCTGGTGCTTTAAAATGTAGGATAGATATCCAATTAAGGCAATAGGATAATAGAACACTCAGTTAAAATTACATTTATATTTCATATAATTGAAAAAAAAATATTACCAATATTCTCAAGCTGTATTTGTAATTTAGATACATTTACAGTTTTGCATATAATCTTTCTGGCTTCTTTTTCTTTTTTTTCTGAAGCAAAAGAGAAAAGAAAAAACTGAAAAGGATACTAATTACAGTTGTTTCCTTGAAGCTTTTAGATTCTCTGAGGCGCCTTTATGACCAATCATGATCCCTCCTCATTTCAGAGCTAATGAGCCAAAAAGATGAAAGTTGCTTCAGTTCTACTTCCACCGTTGCAACTGTTCCTATTCTTCAAGTCTTCTAAAAGGCTGAATTAAATAATGTATATTTGGCTGCCAAATTCTCAAAACAATATTCATACAACAGCTGATTGCTTTCTTACTAATGGCAGCCCTTTATGTAGTTGCTTGAATTAGGTGGAAAAGAAAAGCAATGAAAAAGGTGGGCTACAAACAGATTCAGACATCCCAAATCTTCAAGATTAGCTCGCAGGAAATATACAGATACATATATGTATAAACTCTTAAGAGCTAGATAATGCCTAAACATAAGCTTCCATTTACAATCTCTCTCAAAGCTAAAATTAAGCATTATTTGGGAAACCTAAGACAACTTTAAAAAGTCATCTCTTCTGCTAATCTTGAGAGGTGTAAAGAAATTTTATGAAGGGGTTTTGGAGCAGGACTTCACTGTGAAAACAGACCTAACAAAGTCCCTGTACCTATTTCATCAAACCACTTTTTAACTTCCAGCTTCACATTCCTGTATTTCCCTGTACCTTCTGTGCAGCAATGACCCAAAATAAATGATAATGGGATCAAGTTTTCCCAGCTGCGCATTATGGAGGAGGTTTAGGACAGAAATTGATTTCACTTCATTTAAAAACCAGAATACTCATAAGCAAACAAGATTATATGTCAACAAGAAAGAAGGAAAAGACTGACAGAGGCTGCAGTACAATTTGCAAAATCCATTTAAATAAGTTAAATTATTCCTTCTGCTTCCCCCCCGTCATATATAACAATTGTCCCAGTCCTTCAGAAGAGCAACTTTGATCATCCTTTCATTTTCCCCCCAGCAAGCAGTTACTATATGTCACTTGTTTTCTAAGTGACCTGAGCTGCTTTCTAGACAAATATATCTTGCACCTTAAATGGAACTTTTGCTTTGGGGTTAAAAATAAAAGGCAAATCCATGTGAATCATTTAAAACCCATTATATTGGCTGCAATAAAACCTCGTACAGTTTTTCTGGGGTGACTTTTTTTCTTGATATGGATAATCAACCTAATTTACTTTCTGGCTTTGGTGACATTTTCTTAAAATATTCTCATTATTTTTTGTGAATCTCAAGATGATTGTAAAATGAGAATTATGAAGCATAACGCATAAAGGTGCTATGCCTTTTGTAGGATTAAGAGACATTTGCTTATATGCACTAATATGTGCTTTGCCTCCAGTTGAGTATAAAAATAACATCTCATGAGACAGCAAACGTATTATGATGGGGGTTTTGGCTGCCTTAAAGAAACATAATAAGTCAATTTGCATTTTGAAATCTACTGAGAGAAACAATGGATCATTAAGTTCTTCTGAATTCCAACTGGTGGAGCGTGTAGAGGGGTCCCCTGCAATATCGTATAGTGACACTTTCATTATGTGGAGCTATTTCTGTATGCAGACCAAACTATTCCTTTAATATTGTGTCTCACTGTGTACATGGAAGACTGATTTGCATTGTTATTCTTGGTTCAGCAAGGGTTGATGAAGTCATATGCATACACTGTGGACCTTAGTGCACTGTATTATTGCTGTGATACCATTTAGTGTATCAATGTGTAAAAACAATAAGATAACAATTTTTGTGTTCCATAACTTTCTGTATATTTGCGACAGAATTGTAATATGGTACAACAACTAAAGGAGCTTTCATGATCACACTTTAAAATAAGTGACCAAGATTAGAATTTAAATCAACTCAAACTTTCTGTATCAGAAATAGTGTGGCCAGCAGGGCCAGGGCAGTGATCATTCCCCTGTACTCGGCAATGGTGAGGCTGCACCTCAAACCCTGTGTTCAGTTCTGGGCCCCTCACTACAAGACAGATATTGAGCTGCTGGAATGTGTCCAAGAGCAGCAACAAAGCTGTACTGGAGCACAAGTCTTGTGAAGAGTGGCTGAGGGAACTGCGACTCTTTAGTATGAAAAACAGAAGGCTCTGGGGACCTTATTGCTCCCTACAACTGCCTGAAAGGAGGTTGCAGTGTGGTGGGGGTCAGTCTCTTCTAAGTAACAAACAATAGGACAAGAGGTAATGGCTTCAAGCTGTGCCAGGGGAGGTTTCGATCGGGTATTAGGAAAAATTTCTTTACTGAGAGAGTGACCAGGCATTGGAACAGGCTTCCCAGGGAAGTAGTGGAATCATTGTTCCAAAAGTATTCAAAAAGCATTTAGATGAGGCCCTCCCTCAGTGATAAAGTTTAGTGGTGGTCTTGGCAGTGCTGGGGTAATGGTTGGACTTGGTAATCTTAAAGATTTTTTCCAACCTAACTGATTCTAGGATTCTAAATAATTACTGATTGTTATTATATATTATCACAAATTGTAAATTATACAAAAAGCAGAATATTACACGCCTTTAAGTGTAGTTTTGTATACAGCAGAAAGACTGTTAAATCAAAAACCAACACATACTTTATCTTCCTTTTTTTCTCTTGCCCAAAAAGAAACATATATAGAAATATAACATATATAGAAATATGACATATATAGAAATATAAGTCTACCTCTTATTTGTTTCATGTTTTAATTTTGAAGGGTTATTATGCATCTAATTATCTTTCTTAACTTTGTTTCTAGTTCTTATTTATTGTTGTGACTGCAGCTGTGTATTGAACCATAGTATTCAGGTGATCTTTGCAGTTACCTTCACTTGGACTGTTTTCTGAGCTAAAAATGCTGCTCAGAAATTTTACTGAGATTCATTTATGTCCTTATGAGAAGTTTCAAAACATAGTTTTCTGTGATTCCATTCTAAAATAAATGAGGTGGGAAAGGAATGCTTTTTTACTTCAATCCCTCATAGCAAGAAATATCTGCCGCTTCAAAAAACAACCAAACAACCAAATAGGAAATAATCAAAGCCTCAGAACTAAGCCTCAAGCATGAGTGGGTTTAGTTAGCAAAACACAAGAGACAGTTGCATTTTGTTTTAATCTGAGGTCACATTCTCTGTTTGTCTCTAATTCACAACTGATTTCCAAAAACAGTATGGAAATTTTAAATGTGATACCTTGGGATGCCTTGTAAAATCCATCTGTGTGTTGATGAATATAATACTAACACTTAAAGATCAATAACTAGAAAGACTTACTCTTTTGTCTTGCCTCCTTACTCAGTGTTGTATTAAAATTGTTATTCAAAGAGTCTGTCTAGCATTCTGTTTCCATATTGTTTGACCTTTCAAGTCTGCAGCTAGCTTTTTTTATCATACTGATGACTGAGTTAATGACTTTATTTCTTTTTTGTCAAATGTACTTGAGTTTTGCATTTGTTACTAATTAGAAATCAAATGAATCTCATTAAAGGGGTCTTGTAACCTTTTTCTACCATGAGAAAGGGCCAGGATTTCCCATCTGAAAAACTGTATAACTGTCAGCACCTAATGGTTTTGTCAATGCTATTAGAAGTAAATAATAAACATAGAAAATGACTTGACATGAACTTTAGCAAGGTTCTGCAATGAGCTTCACACACAGATCAATATATTTCCGAGAGAGTGGTTATTTTTTGAAGGCGCTAAAAGCTTTGGTGAGAGAACAGGAACATTTTCCTGTTCAATTAGCCTAGATCCCTTTCCAAAATGTGAAAATGATGGCAGATACACAGCATAAGCTAAATATGATACATTTTGGTAAAGTGTGTTTTTATTTTCTCTTGCTTAGATAGTAAAGAATAGAGGGATTTATTGGATTTGCATGCCAAGTTTTGGAAGTGGGGGGCTATAGGGGTGGCTTCTGTGAGAAACTACTGGAAGCTTCCCCTGTGTCTGATAGAGCCAATGCCAGCTGGCTCCAATACAGACCTGCGCCAGAACAGAATCCCTGGCAGCCCATGGTGCAGCACACAGTGAGACAGGCTGCTCACTGCAGAACATGGAGGTCCATGATGGAGCAGATATCTACCTGCAGCCCTGGAAGGACCACATGACGGAGCAGGGGGTGCCTGAAGGAGGCTGTGACTCCATGGGAAGCCCACACTGGAGCAGGCTCCTGGCATGACCTGTGGCCCCATGGAGAGAGGAGCCCAGGCTGGAGCAGATTTGCTGGCAGGAATTGTGACCTCGTGGGGGACCCACGCTGGAGCAGTCTGTTCCTGAAGGACTGCACCCTATGGAAGGGACTCACGCTGGAGCAGGGAATAGTGTGAGAGACAAGTAAAGTAAAGCCTGGGAAGAAGAGAGGGGTGGGGGAAGGTGTTTTTAAGTTTTTGGTTTACTTTTCCTTATCCTACTCTGTTTTGATTGGTAATAAATTAAACTGATCTCCCCAAGTCCAGTCTGGTTGCCTGTGACAGTAACTGATGAGTGATTTCTCCCTGTTCTTATCTCAGCCTACAAGACTTTTGTTATATTTTCTCTCCCCTGTTCAGCTGAAGAGGTGAGCAACAGAACTGCTTTGGTGTCCAGCCATGGTCAACCCATGTCAGTCAATTACAATATGATTGCTTCCTCTTATATATGATGATGTAATTGTTATTCATGTATTTTTATACATTAAGAGTAAGGTACAGAAAATGAATGTACATTCATGTTGCAATAAAGTTTGCAAATAGTAAACCAGTTAAAAGTTCCTATTTTTTTCCACCTCTGTACAGTGAATAACTTGTAGATAGCTTCAAGCAATCTGTTCTTCTAAAAGGGACTAGAAGCAGCTGTTTTGCTTTTGTGAGAAGCTGCTAGAACTTTTGGCAAAATCTAGCTCACAGCTTCAGTGGTGATATTGCAGATTACTTTTGTAATACTTTTCTTCCTGTTGTCCTTGATCAAAGAAGAAATGACTGCAGACTTGGCTCTCAGTATATAGAAAAAACATCACCATTTTCCATAAGTTGTTTTGAAGATTTAAAGTGTCATATAATTGGTAAGACTAAAATTATTAAGATGGTACAGGGTTTAAAGGAAATCAAAGGAAGATCAAAGAAAAACTCGTGTTCTACATATATTACAGGATCAGTTAGTCTTGTTTTTAAAAACATACACATGCAGCATATGTGATATATAAATCATACACATATATAACTATATAGTAATTGCCTGTAAGCAAGATGAAACGAGGCTGCTTTATTAGAAAAGTTTTCAGTTGTTTATAAGCTGTTTACAAGACTGCCAAAATGTAATTGTTTGGGAGGAATTTGAAGGCTGATTTGCTTCCTCAGGCTAGCTTTTTAGAAAGTTTCTGCAAGATGATCAAAAGGCTTTTTCTAATTAGTTTAAGGAAATCACACTGTTTTTCATCAAAAGAAGAACAAGAATATTCTGCTCCATTTTAAAGAAATGCATAAGCTTTGTGCCATAGACATGAAAATCAGCCAGCTGTCTTGTTCTGGGGCGAGGGGTGAATTCTGCCATTCTACAAAATTTGTACATAAGTTGCTATCTCTGAAAACTTCATTTTGTGTATGCCCACTAGTGGCCTAGATACTGCATTTAGGGTATGCAGATACCCTGTAGAGAGATAAAACAGGAGTATGACCCATCCCTAAACATGGGAACAAACCAAAATTTGCATAGCAGCTGCTCTCTTCAGGAAACTTAGAGAGGAATGGGTTATGGAAGTGGCCACAATGGTGCTGAAGTAGGAAACCAGAGGATTTTCTTTGTTCTTGGTCTTTCCTTCAGTGGTGCTTGACCATGAGGAGAATCCTAAACATGAATGATGAAGAGAATGAAGAGGTGCAATCTCACACTGGTAAAGCAGACACACAGGCAGTCTGTGATGGCTGGACACGAGGTGAAGGCTGATAAAGCTAGTGGGCATGAGCCAAATCTGGATATGTTTTAAAGTAATTCACAGAAGAAGCTAAACTGGGACTCGGAGGACGGACAAAGATGGACATGTAAATAATGATGAAAAAATTTTCATTGTGAGCATGTCAAACAATTCCATGCTTCATTAGCATCCTTGTCGGATTTCCTTTCTGTGTTTGTTTACTATGGGGTACCCAGCTGCATTTTAATGGATGAAAAACCTAAGTTTAGAGAAAGTTTTCTAGTTAAATTTTAACTTGTACTTCATACATAAGCTTTGGCTTAGACATATTTTCCCTAAAAGCAAAAAAAAAGTATAGAAACAAATTTACACAATATCAACTTAAAAAGACAGCTCTATTCATTGCATTTGTGGTTAGATTCTGAAAAATGAGGAAAACTAGTCCTATTGGCATTCTTATCATTTGAGAATGTAGCTATTCAATGACATGTGCACAACAAACGCCATGTATAGGAAAATTTAAACTTTGACACTCTAATAGAAATTAAAGTAATACTATGTGTGGGATGATGAAACAGAGTGAGGAAACAGAGGAATGAGAACACCTCTCTTAACTGTTAATACAAGAACAAATAATGATAGTAATGCTGTCCAAAACAGGAAACTATTTTGTCTTCATTAAAAGACAAATTATTCAGTCATGAAATTTAATGCACTCTTGTTTTCTGTAAAATATTGCATGTACAAAGACAATATAGAAAATATATCAAAATTACAAACTTGAATTTTTTTGAAACAAAATGATTTTCAGTTATACACAATCTTTCTGATTTCACATTCTTTTGTCACATTACCCTAATTAAGGGAATGTTTTCCTTGTTCATGTCTGAAGCGATGACAAATTGCTTCAATTAAAAGTTAATATATGCTAATATCAGAAAAAAAGGAAGGAATATATTCAGTCCTCTAGAATTTATATTATTTTTGTGTGTATTAATCACTATTAAAGTGAGATTTTGAGGCATTCCATTATTGTTTAGGTTTTACTGGTATCATTCTATGTTAAACCAGTGTCCTTATTAAATTTGAGGAGTTCAGATTTTTCTAAAACATATTCAGATTGTCGTGGATCTTAGAGTTCATTCAATATTGTCTCTTCCATGTGTTTTCAAACTGTAAAGGTTTCTTAACCTCATTTTGAATGAAACAGGACCAAGAATATCTGATGTGAGTGGCAGACACTACTGACTGGAAAGTTCAACTGTTGAGAATTAAATATTCTTTGTGCATTCCTAATTCAACTAAATACTAAAAAAAACCAACAAAAAAAAAAAAAAACAAAAACAAAAACAAAACAAAACAAACAACAACAACAACAAAAAAAAACTCAGACATACTATTTACAAAATAATAAATTACACTGAAGCAGGGAAACTATGTCCAGATATCAGCAACTCGGTTCTTAAAAACAGGACATTCCGAACAGAAAATATGATGGCAAGAAAAAAGGTTTGGTTTAGAAATGAGAGTACTATTTGAAATAAATTGAAGGAAATGAAGCCTTGTGTGGGATGGTTTAGTGTGAGGTGTCCCTGCCCATGGCAGGGGGGCTGGAACTAGATGATCTTGAGGTCCTTTCCAACCCTAACTATTCTATGATTCTATGACTCTATGATTATTGTCCTTTAGGAATTATCATGAAGCAAGTCTTAAACTGTGTTTTTTATTGAAAAGTGGGCAAGTTTCCCAGGATTCATAGGTTCAGTACAGGCTTAACTGATGGTTTATGATGAGATTAATGAAATGGAGAACAATTTAATGAAGGTATTCCACTACCTATTCCCAAAGGGTTGTGAATACTTTCACGTAGTGAGGTTCAGCTAATATCTGTACTGCAGAAAATCGATTTACGTTTAAAATCCCTTAGTTGGCTCCACTTTTCTGTAGCTACTGAATATCTGGGCAGGGGAACATACCCGTTTTCTAAAAATGTAAAGATGTTAATCTCTTGTAAAGTTCTGACACAGAGTTATAGATACTTTATGATTTTTCTCTTAGATCACATTTTTGGGGGGGTTTGTTGTTTGGGGTTTTTTTAAGATTGTGTCTTGGAAAGAGTAATTAAAACCCTAATGTCTTCAGTAAATGTTAACTTTGCCAACAACTCGGATGAACAAGCTGTTACCTAGATAAAGAACTTTGCTCACCTATTTTACATTATAGAGTATCAGACTGTATCAGTGCTTTGGCTTAGCACAAGAGAGATTAGTGCTAAGAAACAACCCCACCATCAGGCTAGCAGCAATAAGCAACACTGTCACAGTGTCTGGGACACTCGTGGCATTTATCTGTGACACCTGCACTTTGGGGGGTGCGGAGAAGAGCAAGCCTTTCTGTCGGTTACAAGAAAGCTTAGTAGGGACTAAAACTTCTAAGGAAGCTTTTACAACAAGTAAAAGAGGACCATAGGTGTTCACCTCAATTATATACAGATGTGAATGAAGAAGAAGTGCATTCTGAGGATTCAAAGTCACTTGCTATTGGCTTGGAAGCTTTCAATTTTAAGTCTGAAAAGCTTAATGAAGAGGACTTCTTTTCCTACTTTGATTAAACTTTCTAAAATATTTTATAAAAGTTATTTAGTGCTGCAGGCAAGAACTGTTGAAATTTACAGGTAGCAAAAATCCTCAAAACTTAAAAACCCAATCCTCTTAAACAACACCCCACCCAAACTGAAGGGCCTGTGAACACTGAAGATCTATCAGCTGTGTTATTGCATTATACAATTTGGCCTGATGACACCCCTGTGGTTGGTTTTAGTGACATGGTGATTATGACGCATATTTCTAAGATTAAGTCATGATTTGGATGTAGCATGTAACAAGGCTATGTTACATCTGTGGGTAGCTATTCAACAGTACTACATCTCACTGTTTGAGGACTACTTTGTTCTAACCTAATCACTGAACATAAAGGTAAAACCATAGAGACCTGATTTATCCACAAGCAGAAAGACACATGATGAGCTCTTAACTGTATTTTTCTTGTTAATGTATAACACACTAATAGTAAATCCTGTTGTATTTAGGGAGAATTATGATTGCTTTTATATTTTTTTAATTATATTGGTGTTTTTACACACCAGTAAAACTGTTCCAGCATTTTAATAAACGTAGTGTTAGACACCTTATGTCTTGAGATTTAATAAAATAATCAGTCTGCATAGAAAAATCAGCAGTACTTGGAAAAAGCAGAAAAACATGAAAAAGCAGGAATGGCATTTCCCTCAAAAGGAAAGGAACAGGTCTAGAGAATGCAAACTTCGTCTGACCAGGGACACCATGGTAGGCAAAGCTAGTGAGTGAAATGCTAAAAGACTTCATGACTCATGTGGTAAATCTTTCAGACTTGGGCAAGGAAACCTGAAAGATAGATGGAAAGATTATAAAGCCATAAAGGAAGAAGCAGCAAATGTGAACGGACAGAACGTAAAAATACATTACAGCATTTCTGGTCTCCTCTATTTTCCTTAATCCAGGGCAGGGTTGTAAGTACCAAGCAATATAAAAGATAGATAAGAAAAGGAACCTCTGTTAACAGATGAGAGTTTGGGTTATAAATAAAAGCTGCTGAAGTGAAGTATGAGAAAATGCATCCTAGAAAAACTGATCAGCTGCTAGAATTCCACCTGAAAAGATGAATGATAAACGCAAGGATTTTGGGTAGCTTCCAGTTTTAAAGGAGAATTCTAATTTTTTAAATAGCATTTCAAAATAAGGAGGACAATACCTCCAGGAACAGCCCAAGCATTTAGAAAATTTTCCATTCAATTGGCTAACTGTTATAAACTACCCAACTAGTAACCTGACTGTCAGAAAATCCCAAAGTCCTGTACCACAGAGATGCCATGGAATACTCTGTATTGGCATAGAGTATGCAAAGTCTCATTTATTTAGAATAAAATAATGGCTGTATCATTCTTGTAAATTAAGATAACAAATAGGAACTATCTTGAAAAATATGACCAAATTTTACTCCTATTCCAAGTGCAAGCTGGGCATTTTACCTTCCCTAATGTGTACCAAAAGCCCACTTTTCCATTCTTTTTTACTCTGAAGAGTGAGAGGAAAAAAACCCTAGCCATCATATGATTTCAACACATGTTCAAATTTCAAAAAGCAAAGCATGCTAGTCTAGGCAAAACTCAGCAGAAGCCCAGGAATGAGTAGAGGTGTTGCTAAAAATATTCCTAGAACAAAATGAACAGATTAATAGTATCTGTTACTTTAAGAACAGCACTACAACAGTTCACCTTTTTAATAGTAAATCAGTAAATTCTCACCCACTGAGAAGTACAATAGAACTCACTAGGATTCTGCACTTAGCCCAAGACTTTGCTGAGTATTGCTTTATTGCTTCATGATTAGAACAGTGTACAACTTTTGACTCATTAGGAGATCAGAAAGTGTGTTATATCTACTTTTTTTTTATTATTTTTATTGTATTCTTCAGTCTTGTTTAATTACAGCAGTGGCAGGCTGAACTACATATTATTGGAGTTCAAAAATGTAGCACAACTTTCTTCTCGATTTCATGGGAATTTTCCACCAGGGTAAAAAAATCAAGATCCAAGCTTTTGAATTTGTAGTAAAATGAGTTAGGATAACCATACTAACAAAGAAAGCCTGGAGTCCTTCTGGGGAAAAAAAAAAAATCAGCTAAATATCTATATATGTATATACAAATATATGTATGGAAGAAAAAGACAGTTCATTAAAATCAAGTCTAAGCATTCTGACTTAGCATAGGGTGACATTTGCATATTACAGAGCTTTTTTGGCTTAATTTGGCCCTTTATTCAGATAAATAAATACCCGTGATACACTCCTGTCTATCAATGTTGTTAAATTCTATGAACTACAATAAATACCAGTCTTGGTAAGCAACTTGTGCCATAAGTAAAAAGCCCCAACCCTACAACTAAACAAAAAGAGACTGGTGTAACATTAATTTCATTTTTTACTGTCTTCCACAGCTTTCTTTTTTTCTGTACTCTAAATTTCTGTAGGACCATTGAAGGATTCACTTCTGGCATAATTCTTTGTAAAATTCTGGTGGTCCCATTTGTTTAACATGTACGATATTCTAGAAAGTTGATTTTGAATCTGTTAGAAAGATGCTGTGGTTCAAACTTGGATTAAGGTAAAAGTAATGTGTGGAATACAGGTGTGTTATTTGAGAACTTCCAAACAGACGCCTATGATAACATATTTTAAATATTCATGCTACTTTGCATGGAAATTACATTTGCAGTATACCATCATAGGAGCAATCTCATACAACTGTTTTGCAAGAAAGTAGGTTAAAAAATCAAACCCCATGGGTTCCCTGTCTCCAGTTCAGTAAGGTTATGCTATTGCTTTTTGTGAGCCTGTTCACACTTACATTTCAGTGTTCTGTGAAACCACTCTTGCTTACCTTTAGATGCATTTGTAAGTATATGGCCAAGTAAGAAACACAAAGAACAAATAATGCACCTTTAACTGAGAATGATCTGACTTTGTTATTTTGGGGATTAAGCTTCATCAACTTTTATGGACAAGAGGAATCATAGTGTGAAAATGTGCTGTTGTAAAGCCCTTTTTTGACTAAGTAAATTCAGATCAGCAATCTGTTATCTTGGCTTAAATACAAGCCACTCATTCTGATGTATTAATGACAGAAGAAATCTGAGAGACTTATGTTTCAATTTAAGAATGAGTTACAATATCTTTGTTTTGTCAGGGAGCATTATTTTACATGCTTACTTTGACATTACATTTCCCTCAAGTAATATAACAACTTAACTATATAACTGGTCATTTAAATCACTGTAATACGGGCAACTCAGTGAGGTTTTGCATTGCATAAGAATGGGAGATTTCTGTCATCATTTCTTTTTTTATTATTCTTTGTATTTGATTGTTATAATGACACTGTCATTTGTATTGTCAGTGAGATTCCTGATGCAGTCCTGTATTAGGTCTACATCTTCATTTTATAATGTTAACAGTAACAACAGAAACCAATATGCTGCTTAAGGGGAAGAAGAAACTGTATCCATTCTTACATGATAAAAAATCATAACAGGAGTAGTAACATTAACTTTTTAACATTTTATCATGACCAAATTGAGGCTTTAGATAAAATGCAAAGTACAAAGAAATGTGAGCTAGTTGTAATTTGCAGAAACCATAAACATCTTTCAAGATACTTTATTGTGTAAAAAGACTGGTTGATCCCTTTGAAAATTATGTGCTTTAGTCGCAATTTAAAACCCATCGTGATTTGCATCTAAACAAATATTCGTGTGTTGGTTAAGTTAGGCTCCTATACCTGAATAAAAGTAATCAAAGCTTCTCCACAACTGTGAATGAACATTTCTTACTTTTCTGCTGTGTATCAAGAGAAAATTTGATAGGCAAAGGCTCTAAAACTAAGACTTTATATGGCTGTCTTTATGAAATCACTGAGTATGAAGAAACACATATGCTAAGAATAAATCTAATTCTGCTGTCTCACATGACTGTAACAATGCCAGTTTGCATTCATGTGATATCTTTTCTCTAAAAAAACAATATAGGTGAAACCATTGTTGGCATTTTTTCACAGCTGGTGAAAGCTAGTTTTTTCCTTCTCAAGAAGCCATACCAAATACATGATACTAATGTGATCCTACAATGCACCCTCAACATTAAACACACATTTAACATTTGGTCATGTTTTTGTTCCTGACATAAACTTAGATTATGTTTTAAAGGCTGTCCACTTTCTTTGCAGCACTAGCAGGGCACAGAGTAGGTGGGGAGACAGAGTGTGGTTTTCACTCGTTCTGTCTATTCATATTTATGATATCTTAATTACAGTCCAATAAAACAGATATACATGTAGTCTACTTTTCCAAAATCCTAATGGAAATCTGATGGATTATTACAATTGTAATCTCTGTTTTAATAGCAATCAAAATTTTTACCAACTTTCTATCAGTATTTGCATCTTACAACACTGTTCCAAGTAAGTATGATGTATAATCCACTTTATCCTTGATCAAATATTTAAAAGGTTCTGAAAAATGCATTAGTGGTGTTCGTTAAATCAAAAAGGTGAGTCAATAGTCATCATAAGCTACTGACATCAGAGAAGACAGCTTCCATGCTCTTGGTTTGAGACATCCCATCAATAATATTGAATGTTTCTGTATTCATTAATTTCTGACTACCAGTCTTCAAGATACACTCAGTTGTACTGTCTTCCTTGAGGTACACTGCTGTGGTGTTATTGTTTTGATACCCAAGATGTGAAAGAAATCTCTAGGGGATAGTTCCAACTTTCCATAAGGCGTTACTGCCGTTGCATGGGGATGATAAAATTGTATTTGGAAGTAGTTACTATGCATACAAACCAGACAGTTTCAGAGTATTCCTACTTCATCTCAAATGTTTTCACCTAACAATGCATGCACAGTGAAAAGTGCTTACTGTAAGCAATATGTCTTTTTGCAGCAATTCTGTTATCAATGTCATGCTGTCCCGGATCTCTGATGAAGTGCAGTTTTAGGAAAATCTCCCGATTTAAAAAATGATGTGTCAGTATCTTCCATACTCTGAATTTAAGGTCATTAGCTTTGAAAGGTCGAAGTCATAGCAAAATTCATTGCAATTTAGAATCTAGAAATTCATTTAGTCTAATCAGAGCAACCAAAGTATGAGACACAGTGGCAGAAAGCTCCAGGAGCTATTTCATAGATCATAGCTGTTAGTTATATAGGAATTTCTAAATGGTAAGCAAACATGGTATCTTGCCAGACTGATCATTTAAACCATTCATGCATGGAATTACTATTAAAGTCAAAGGTAATCTTCCTGAATTGATTTACTAACGACTTCTGGGGTTGATTAATACTTAGTTATGAATCAATAGATAATTTCCTGAATAGAGTACCTGATGAAGAAGTATCTCAAAAGTCTTATGTTTGTGAGTTTTCTCATGAAGAACACCATGACAATTGAGCATCTTTAAGAATATTTGGAACAGAAAAGAAGTCAGTCTGACATTCTTTTTAGTTGTAACTTGAGGAACACTTACCCAAAATTCACTACTCAGGTTGTTCCAGTTATTTTAGTATACTGTTCAATACAATTTATCACATACCTGTCCAATGAAATATGTTCCACAGACAAACCCAAGTAGATTATAACTTACATTGTTTACTCAGTAAATGTCCAAGCCCTGAGTGAATTCTGCAGTCATCCTGGGGACTGAGCAGTGAGGGCTCAAGGCCAGCTGTAATAGCACAGCTATCTGACATTGATGTTGTTTGATACAGCAATGTTTGAGAAGCCCTGGCAGGGGCTTGCCCCCTCTGATTCAGGAGTTGCAGTTATCCTGAGCCTCTCCACTGTGGTCCCTGCCTGAGACACATTGCGCACATGCCTCTGCTTGCTGTGTACCTTGCTGATGTGGAGACTCCTGGCTTGATTTCAGACCTCCATCATCACCATGAATTTGCCAGGCAATTCCCTGGCCAGTCAGCTGACCCTGGTTACTGCTCTGCTCCCCTGTTGTCTGGGCGCTTTGGTGCTGTGCCCTTGTCAGTGAGGCCACTGCCCTGCCTGCCATGCTGTCACCCTTGGCTCCCAGTTTGCCTTCCTTATGGAGCAGAAAGCTGTTAATGCTCCCTAATTCTTTACTCCTGTAATGTAGTCTAATAATTTAAGATTCCGAACAAAGGACAGTCATGCAATTGCATATTGTATACACATGCACAGTGGCAAAACACTTAATTTTGTCTCTAAAAAATATATTCTTTTTCTTTTCCCAAATTACAGAAACCTAAAATACATTGCATGGAATATTAAGCCTTTGTTTTAAGTATGGCATATATGAATACACAGGAAATATATAGATCATGAGACAGAGATTAATAATTAATAAAGCTTCAGCATGTAAATAGTGATCTCACAGATGGAGGACAATTAAGCACAGAAGCATAGATTTTCAATGTCCACTGCAGAGGTAGGAATAAACCTAGGCATGGTACCCCCCTTTCTGCCCACGATTTGCTTATTGTTCAGTTATATAGGCAGAATAATACCTTTCCAGGGTAGGCAGAAATAGTTGAAATACTGAAGTATAAAAGATAAGCAAAGAGAAGCGATGAATTTTAGCTAACTTGACTCCACTGCTGAAGTACAGCCAGCTGGAGGTAAGAAAAAACATGCTGAAGACAGGGATGAGACAGTGATTGATAGCCTTGTTTGAGAGATGGATGAGATCAGTCTGACAGTTTCTGGCACAAATTGTATTTCCTGCTGTTCAGGCAACTTAATTTCATCTATGTTCATTTATGCCAGCTGGGTGTATCTTATTCTTCTCTTCCCCCTTCCATGTGCTGTAGCTTCACTTTTTTTTCCTAAATGGCATCTCTACCTTTAGTAAAAAATGTAATTAAAAGACAGTTATTCACTTAATCCATCTAGCTGACATTTCTTTAGTTTTCCTTTTTGTGTGCTCAGTGAAAAAAGAAAGCTTTATGTGCTCTTTATTACAATTCTACCTGGAGATATGCAATTCAGACCACAGGCCAGTGTCAGTTTATTGAGACTGACCTGTGAAATATTTCCTGTCCTGTTATCTGTCTGTTCTCTAGCTTTCAAGGTCTGTGTTCCCTGTGACTGAAGTTATACATCAGCTAACAGTGGGAGTGTTGCCCCCTTTGCGCTGTACAGTAATGCATCAAGTATGCCATCATTAAGATAAATTACATCGTTTTGTGAACATCTGAGTCTGTATTTTTCAGAACAAAAAAGCAGCTGTGCTTGAATTAGGATTTAGGATGTCACTTAAATGTCAGAAATAAATTGATTTTTTAGCACAATTTTGGCAAGGGAATTAAGAGTATTCAAGCTCATGTTTTCTGTAACATGGTATTTCAGTTGTAATATTGAAGCAGAAAATGACAGGAAAAGAAATAAGAAAAATATCAAAGACAGGCAATGATTGATTTATTTATTTATTTTCGTTCAGTTTTGAATTACAAAGTTAGAAGGTGCTGGTCAATCTGCAAGCTTTTAGCAAACCTGCTAAGTCTTGCCAAATGTCATAGATTCTAAATCTGAGTGGCAGAATGTAAATGCTGAAAGCATTTTACAGTGGCAATGGCAGAAAAAGAAAAAAAAAAGGAAGAAAATTCAACCTCTTGCATATTTTTTAAGCATACAGATTTTTACATATAATAACTAACACTCTGAATATACGGACCTGCGTGCATTATTTATGTAAGCATAAGTTTATGTGAGTGTTCTAATGACTGCTATTCAGATTGACAAATACATACCATACTAAATATTATACAATATTAGGATTAGCACTGGCATATGGGGCATCAAGAATTCTGTTCACTAGAAGTTTGAAAGAGCAGATGAAATGTTGCTTGGAAGGGAAATAGATGAAGGACGAGAAAGCACCTTACAGGCTACATTTCTATGATATACCAAGTGTATGAAATATGAACAACTGATTTTGAAAGTACGTGAAAGAAATTTACACAACCAAAGTCATATCTTCACTTCTTTGTGAGGGGCTGTTATTATAGCATCAGTAGCAACAAAAATGATCAGGAGATGTCTAGTCATACTTGACCCGGTCGATTGGATATTTTGGCAAACGAGGAAGGGGAAGCAGGCAATGAAAGGAGTGAATGTTTCTATTCCTTTTACTTCTCTTCACTCCTTATGACAGCATGGCTTACTCAGCCATTAATATCTCAAAGGAAGCACTAGGGGAGAAGTGGGATCAAGTGAACAGAAGCTCTGATCCGCAAGTGACTACACTTGCATGCGCCTGCATTCCTGTTGTAGCTGCTATGAGCTTTCATCACCTTCGCCTGTGGTTAGAGCAGGCTCTAGAAACAAGGCAAGCTTCTGCTCAAGGTTTCATACAAATATAAAATGAGAGTGACTTCAAAGTTAAAAATTCTCATTGTAGAACATTATGGGGTTATTGGAAACATGCTTTAAGGAGGTAATACAGAAATTCTTGTTCCTTTCTCTGAGAACAATAAATAACACATGATTCAATAGGCTAGACCTTTATTATATTATGAATTTGTGAGATCTGTCAGTTTTCCAGCACACATTAAACTCAGTGTGTAATGTTCGTATTATGAAAATCTGTCAGAAAAACTCAATTGCAGTTACAGTAACAGTTCTGATGGTCGTCTCTAGATACTCTAAAATACATTGTTTCCCACCTCAATCCCCAATTTCCAAGATTTCCTTTAAATTTTCTAAAATGCCATGTGCTGCTTTTTAGATGAGTTTTTTCCCCTATCCTTGCTAGCTATAATCTTTGAACTGCAGGAATAAATAGAAATTTTTGTCTCAGTGGAAGCACTTAGTAAAGATTTCACTGAGCGTGTATTTTAATATCACTAGAGTAAAACCAATGTGTATGGACTTAGTATTCTAAGAGTTTTGTTTTATCCTGTCAGGTACATAATAGTAATCATTAACATTTAAAAAACTTTGATCGTTAACATTTAAAAAGCTTTGCTTATCTATTTGAAAGTTTAAATTAGTTAGCTGAGAGACTAAGAACTGGTGGTGCCTGTTGGACCTGTTGGAGAAGATATCACTCCTATTTGTGTGAGGTGGCTCAATTAATTCTTACAAATTAAGTTACCTGAGAGGTGAAGTTGGGATTTTGTTTTTCAGAAATTACTGCGAAAATTAAAATATTCCTCAGCTGCTCAAAAAAGAGTAGTGGAGAAAGGAAAGAACATCAAGCTAGTTTGAAAAACACATTTTAAAGTTCCAAAACGTGAGCTCAAGACAGCCTGAAACACATTGTACCGTGACTGTGAACGTGAAGCACATTAATTTTTAAAATGTTTTTGTGGGTTTTTACATATTAGTTTTATGATGGCAGACATATATGTACTTACTAGGAATTTGTCGGATTTGTCTCCCATCCTTACTTCTGAGAATGAAAACATCCCTTGAAAGTGAACAATTCACTGAGAGAGGACGTATTTGAAGTCTGACGTTGAAGTATAATAAAGCTGTACCTTGTTATGGTGCTTGTTTTGCTCTCCAGTTTAGTCTTGGCAAATCACTGACCAGAAACAAAAATATCTACAGATACCTAGAAGAAATAAAAATAAAAATTAAAAAAAAAAAAAAGCATTATGTTATATTGTGGAATACATTCTGATGGAACGATTAAAGATCAGAAAGTAAAAGGAAAGTAAGATAAAACGCAACGTGGATGTTCTACATTTGAAACCTTTTATATTACTCTGATTACACTAAGAGCAAGTTTTGAAAGGACAATAAAGAAGGTCTAGTATATTTCAATAAAGTACCTGTTACAAGAGGTATTTTATACATAAATTATTTAAGGCAGAAAAAGTAGTGTTTAATATTTGTAAATATTGTGATATTTTGGCAAAACCAAGATATAGAAAGAAAAATATTCCCTGAATGCCATTATTGGTAAATTTTTTTGTAGATCATTATAGAGGCTGATTTAATAATTTCATTAATAACCTTATTGCAAAATGTATTATTGCCGTAACTGACTGGGGGTCCTGGTGGATAGGAGGATGACCATGAGCCAGCAATGTGCTCTTGTGGCCAAGAAGGCAAATGGCATCTTAGGGTGCATTAGAAAGGGAGTGGTTAGTAGGTCAAGAGAGGTTCTCCTCCCCCTCTACTCAGCCTTGGTGAGGCCGCATCTGGAATATTGCGTCCAGTTCTGGGCCCCTCTGTTCAAGAAGGACAGGGAATTGCTTGAAGGAGTCCAGCGCAGAGCCACAAAGATGATTAAGGGAGTGGAACATCTCCCTTATGAGGAGAGGCTGAGGGAGCTGGGTCTCTTTAGCTTGGAGAAGAGGAGACTGAGGGGTGACCTCATCAATGTTTACAAATATGTAAAGGGTAGGTGTCAGGATGATGGAGCTAGGCTTTTTTCAGTGATATCCAGTGATAGGACAAGGGGCAATGGGTGTAAACTGGAGCATAGGAAGTTCCACGTTAACATCAGGAAGAACTTCTTTACTGTAAGAGTGACAGAGCACTGGAACAGGTTGCCCAGGGGGGTTGTGGAGTCTCCTACACTGGAGATATTCAAGGCCCGCCTGGACAAGTTCCTGTGTGATGTACTGTAGGTTACCCTGCTCTTGCAGGGGGGTTGGACTAGATGATCTTTTTAGGTCCCTTCCAACCCTTGGGATTCTGTGATTCTGTGATTGACGGCTGCAAGTACAATGAAGTGTTACACAGGAGGATCAGAAACTTGAACAAGGGAAGTTTTTCTTTTTTTGGGGGGGGAAATGAGAAGAAAAAACTGACATGTAATAAATACATGGAAAAAATATTATATATATATATATATAGGGTTGTTTTTTGTTCGGGTTTTTTTTTTTCACTCCTGGTAAGCCTACAAAAATAAAAAAAAATAACAGGAAATAAAATGAAGTCCTACGCTGATGAGATTCTTCTGGTTTGAACCACTGTTTTGAACTGCCATGAATTAGATGGATTTTCACAGAATTATATTGGGCCCAAAGTTTTGGTGCCTTTGTTCACAATTTCCAGTTTTGCCAAAATAAAACTAAGCACCAGCTCACACAGGGAAATATGACGATATGAATTTTTATTTTCTATGCTATTAGTCAGAGCTGGTACTGGGAGTAATTACCAGCACCAATGATTGTTCCTTCACTGCATGAGGAAATAAAGAATTTCTGATGGCCCAACCTAGTCTGCACAGATTAAAATCTAGGGTAGAAAATAGGACAGACTGTGAGCTGCTTCATCTACTTCATCTACTACATTTCAGCTAAGAATTTGGACTGCATGATTTGCTATACTGGCCTCATATTAAGGCCTTCAAAAATGACTAGGCTCTTTGAATTTATCATTTTTACGAATGCAAAGATGTTAATTTGCATTAATTGTTTGTAGGTCCAGGATTTAACGTAATAATTATAAGAAGCCAATAGAAGGCTGATACATTTTTAACTCCACTTTTATATGATGTATGAATATATTGAACGATACATTTCTGGCATTTCAATGAAAGTTTTCTGCCGACATGCAGTAAGATAACCGACATGGCACACATATAAGTGGACTTGTCAAAGGGCTCCTCTCCTACCTCAAGAAATTCTGAGGTACAGCATCAGGAAGATCTTCTGATGATGTATCAAAATGATAATTTGGGGAATATGTTCCATGTTTGACATGGAAGAGAAACATGTTTCTGGCAAAACTGCATTTTTGTAATGACCATTGTGCCACAAACCATTTTAATTTTCTTTTCCAAAGTAATGAACATACATTCGTAACTACCACTGGCCAAGAACAATTTTGCACCTGCTTTCATACAAGATACTGTCCACTAAGACAAATGTGTAAAAGCAGAACTAAGGAGATTCTTTTCGCTGGATATAAAAAATCTCACACCATTTAACACAGTGACAGAACAAAAGGCTATACAACTTGTTCCATGTTCCACCAGCTGCCACATTAAGAGAAATGAACTGGCGATTCTATGAAATATTGTCAAAAAGTAAAATTTAATTAGGTGTTAAAAACTCAAGCAAATATTATTAAGTCTGGCACATTTAACAGTCTCAAAGAACTGTGAATACTACTTTTACAAGAAAAGGAAAATTGGATAGAAGAGTTGCAAAAAAACAGATTTTTTTCCTCAGTTGATAACTTGCTCTCGATGCAATTAAAGTGCCTTATGTATTTATTAAAGTTTTTAAAAAGTGAACATGGTACAAGGAAGGGAAGATGCTGGCTATTTTTACGTAAAACGAGAGAAAAAAATCTAAGTTTGCAGTAAGGTTATAAGCCTGCAAGATGGAGAAGACATCTGAATACTAAACTGACAGAGAAAGAGGGGGAAAACAAAAACTTAAGACTGTCAGAAAGATTAAGGTGTGTTGTCCAAAAAGGGGCTGGAGACATTACTACTACAGCACTGTGCAAGCTCTGTGACTTGTCACCACAGCTTCTTATAATTAAAGGGAGTTTGGAGATGCTGACAAATTTTTCCCCTCCATCCATTTCTTTATAATCTGCTAGGGGGGGAAAAATCACACAATGCAACTTTTACTTAAATTAAACTTAGATGAGTTTACATGATGCTCCACATGCATGTAAACTGTCCAAATGCACTGATCTCTGCATAGACGGAAAGCAGAAAGCTTAATACCATTTACGTCCCACAGGTATATTGTGTAAAGTGATTCTGTACAGTTAGTAAGAGAAGCCTAGGGCTAAACAATGGGAAGGCCATATTATGCACTAAATAATTGCGCTACTACGAAGTTCTATAGACATTAACCAATGACTTGAGGTAGCACAGGCTATTACAGTGGTATTGCATTCCATCTGTGGGTAAAGAAAACCACCATGTGTCAAATGTAGCTAGTTGGTAACTGAACTGTTGCTGTGGTCTGTTTTTACTTCTCTGTGTCATCCGTATTTAGCATATGTAACAATACTTGCTCAGTCCTAGAAATTTCCAAGCAGCTTTCTTTGAATGAGGAAATAATTTTAAGGAAAGTATTTCTGGGTTTCACATTAAATTCAGCCATAGTATATATGAGGACTGGGGGCTATATCCATAAAATTAAATTAAATGTGCCTGGGACCATTCCTTAGCCCTGAGGACAACTGGCACAAGGCACTATGTGCACATGCCATTAGCTATCCCAGAATGGAAAATAGATGGCTAGATCCAAAGTGTCTGGTAAGAACAGTCACTCAGCCCTGTTGACTCCAGACTGGTGCCAGTTTGGGAAAGAGTTAGTTAGTTAGGCTGCAGCATTTCCAGGCACAGGTGTAGCAGCTTCCCAATGCACAGAGTCAATTTCCAGCCTGGGATCTGTCTTATTTCCTAGTGCAAGCAGGTCCAGAGTTCCTCTCCCCACTTGCACCCTGTCTTCCAACTGTCATTAACGGAGACAGTGTAAACACTTTTTCTTACTTTGTACGTAATGCAGTGACTTGCACAGAGGTGTTGCTGATGATGGCATTCCATTGAACAGAAATGTGCCTCTCACCAAGTAAAAATTGCAGCAGAATCTAGGCGTTTTTTGTCAAGTGAGCTGGGTTAGTGTAAGGCCTCCTAAGACTTGCAGTGCTAATCCTAAAATTGTTAAACCCTTCTGTAGAACCTGATTTTTCATAGCACTTAAACTTTGTGCTTTTTTTGGAGGACATAAAACTCCAGAAAAGACAAGTGCGTCTTTGGATGATGGCCTGGAAGGCATATGCATTGCAGGGCAGAGTATGGCTTGCAGTGGGATTCTTAATTTAAACTTTCATTTGCAGAAGGAAATCACAATTTTAGCAAACCTTTAACGTGTTATTCTGCTGGGTTATAAATGAAATAGTATAATAAAGGGCTGCTTCTGTTAGAATGTAACTGAATAACTTAGATGGTTTTTTTAAGTTCTGAGCATTCATGTAGCATAAACTGTTTAATTATAATAATGTTTTTTACCCCCTTTGAAGTCATTGGTAAAACATTCTTGCAAGATTTGAAAGAGAAAAATAAAAGGTTTGAATTTTTAGCAGAGAAGGCTCTTATTAATTTTCTCTCGGCACAATAATTGTAAAAATACAATTCTGTTTCATCTTTAATACAAGGTAGAGAAGTGGAAAGTGAATTTTCTGCCTTACAAAAGAGATTACCAATAATGAAATTACTGTCTTCTTTCAACTATCAATTTGCTGTTTAGTAATGCTAACACATTTTTTCAGACTTCTATGATGTACCATACCAGAGGGGAGCAGATATGATTGCCATTTGAATTTCTGCTGCAACTCATCATATTATAGTACATGAAATGCAGGTGAAAAGCTTCAAGTAGTTAGGTGACATGACACTAATAACACAGAATTTACCCAAATCTATTTGCTTTGAAAAACTCATTAATTCATACCTGATACCTAAAAGAATGATCTCTGGTTTGGTCTGTGAAGAATCCCTTTACCTCTTGCCTTCTGCCAAAATCTTTCCAAATCCTACTGTGCTTCTCCTGATAGATGTAGAAGGGGTTTTAAGGGATGAAGATGCCATGAGAAGACACCATGCTCTCCTTCTCTAAGTCCTCTATTTTTAAGGGGAGCAAAGAGGTTGTGGAGGACCTTCTGAGGTAAAATTAAGGGACAGCTCAAGGTCTCCAGTACATACCCTAAAGGACTTTATGTACCATAGGTTCTCCTCTAGGGTCTGTCAGTTGCCATTCTGAATTTTTACTCTAAAGGAGCAGAGTTTGGTTCTGCTGAGCTCTCCTTGTCCATAAATTCTCTTCACATTCCTATATCACACCTGAAAGAAGCTATATATTAATAGAGTCTCAGAGATACTCATCAGCACTTCTCTAAGGCAGAAGCACCAGCGAGGAGATTCATATTCTCCAGAGCCCAAGATGATCCTATGAGGCTAGAAAAGACATGATCTGAATGGAGAAAAAGAAACATCATGTGTTAGAAATATTTAGAAACTTTCTGAATAGAAAAATGATCCTTCATATTGGGTCATAACAAGTTAAGAAAAATACCACATTTATTGTTGTTCTTTTCAAAGTAGTCTTTACAGATGCCTCCAAAATAATTTTCTTCACAATTATTTTAGCATTCACATATTATTCTAATTTTTTCCTGTTAGTTATCAGCCACATCAGATTCTTCTCTTTCATGGCTCTTTCATTACCTTTCCGAGCCCAAACCATCAGCAAAAAAAAAAATGCATTAAAGTTTTTTGTTAGACTTCAGTTAAGTCTTCAGTGTTACAATCTACGCAGTTTTTTGCAACACTTTAAATGTTGAACCCAAACAAGCAGAAGTTTCCCTGAAACATTTAATAAAACTAATTTGCTTTTTGAAATGGAAAATGAGTCTGCATGTCCTCTGCAGTGTTTCTCAGTCCTTTCCAAATAATTATTTTAGAAGAAATTTAGTTACTTGATGAAATGACATTTTGGTATCTTATACATTATAACTGTGCAAGGAGAGCATAAAAATCATTTTAGAAATCATATCAGCATTAACCACAAGTGGATGTAAAAGAAAGGACTTTTTTTTTATTTTATTTTTTTTTATTATCTAAGCACATTCCTTTTTCAAATGAAAATGGCACAAGTTGTAACCTTTAGATCAGAAGTATCCACACTACGTTCTTAAAAAGGGAAAGGGGGGGTGTACAGATATGATCCTCTTTACAAAACTGAGGACAGTAAAATACCTTATTATGCCACGTTGTTCTATATTACAACAAAACTTCAGAACACAGAACCTGCAGGAGTGGCATGGTACGTTACTTACTGACTTTACTTTGACACTAAAGGCTTATAGGCCAACTTCATCCCAATAGACATTTTATGCTGCTTTGCCAGTAAATGTGGCTTCATGCTTTGGATGAAATGAGCTACCAAGTCCCATAGAGGCTCAGAGATCTTTTCCACAGAAATACATATTCTTTTTTTTTTTTTTTTTTTTTCCCCTTAAGTTCTACTGGAGAACAAAAGCAGACCAGTACTTTCCCCTTGAGATGTCACTATTTTATTTACAGTTCTAGTTTAATCCAGAACTAGGTTGTGTCTTCTCTTATTATTAGCACATCTTTTTGTTTTGTTTGTATATGTTTAGAGTGACAGTAATGCACTGACTGCAGTTCCATACACTGCAGTCAGTGAAATACACTGGGGTATGTGTTTCTTAATCAGAGAACTACTACCTCTGAAATGTTCCAACTTCTACAAGCTGTCAAGATCTTTAATAGCACATATTTTAAATATTTTGAGCTAATGTACTAAGCAGCTATGAAAAAAATCCCTTGGTATCTTCTCTAAATAATGTAGCTGTTGAGTGAGAAAATGGGGCAGTTCTGGTAGGGAAAGTAGAGACACCCTGCACAATTAAATGTAGCACCCTGAAACATGAAACTATTTAGATGAACAGAAGAAAAGTCAATGTGTAACAGATAGACATAAAGGTGTACAATTTGGTCTAGGCTTAAAAATGCTAATTCTGTTAAAATAATCCTGTGACAGTAAACCAGCTCCTAGCTTTAACAATACCCATGGAGTGGAAACAGATTTCAGAAAGCATAGCCTTATCAGTAAATGTAGATAGATGACCTCTCTGTTTACCATTGTTACTTCCACTTATTCCCCAAACAGCCTGAGGAAACTGCATTTACCAAGATCACCTCAGATAGCTTTTGAAAGTAGAGCATTACCCATCAGTATCAGAATCACAGTCCTCTCTTTCATATCATATTTTGAGCACATCCTGTAATCTGACCTCTCACAGACAACAGCCAAGTGGAAACGACAGTGAGTGACAGTAACAGACCAAATAAGATGGCTGCCAGGAGTGCAGAGAGATCCAGGGACTTCAATCAACTGAACCACAAATCCATTAAGTGATTTAATTTTGTGTATCCAACTGTGGAGCAATGTTTACAGCAGGTGAGAGAAATATATGCACCAAAAAAAAAAAAGGAAATAAAAAAGAAAACACCCCATGTATAGGAATAAGCCATTTAAGAAGTACTCTGAGGAGAAATTAATCTTAACATGCGTGATTATTTCTGTTTTTGGAAGGTGCTACAAACTTTACATGCACATGGAATAAACTGTTCCATGATATGACCTTACATTTGAAAAAAAAAAAAAAGATTAATAAATTAAATTGGTTTTAACTGGTAATGCAGAAAAGTAAAAAGCCACCATGTTAGATGAAGACAGGCTAGCCAACTTGATTTTTGTTTGAAGTTGTTTTCCTTCTGGCTGGCACGGCAGTGGCTGAAATGCAGAAAGCGTGTATTTTAACTTGAATTAAAGGTACGGTTTCATTCACATACATTTACAGCCTTGCATCTCAAATGATACCTCAAAACTGGTGTAAAAAGAAATATGGCACAATACCATATGTATGCTTTTAGATATTGTAAGACTATTTTTATTTCATCTTCTCTATCAAAGACTAGTTTGCTCATTTTGTATTAGTTATTTCAAATGCTGCTAAATCTAGCTAACAACCCCTAAATGCCAGGGTATCACTATACTGTGCTTTCTGAGCACCTCATAATGAGATGAGGTCAAGACCTATTGCCCCCCACTTTGCTGCACCAATAGCATGGTTTTGATATATGGTGAACTTGGGCAATAACTCATGACATAATAAGCTGATAAATATAAATCATGAATAAGCACTATTCGTTTAATCACATAAACTGTAGCTGGAAAAAATGTTTATAGAACATGCATAGGAATTACAAAAGTTGTCTCACTGTTGTAGGTGTTTTGGTGGGCTTGTTTTTTTCTGGTTTTTTTTTTTTTGTTTTTTTGTTTTTTTTACTGTATTAGATCTGCTTAGGAAGCAGCATATTCTTGTTTAATTAATAACAGCCAGATGTGCCTTGTTGAAAATTCAGCATGCTACTTTTTTATAATTCTTCTGGTTATAAGAAAACCCAGATCAAATACACCTGTGGGGTAGCTGCAATGCAGCTGACAAGACTCTACAGAGCACTCCAGACAACAGTATGTTTTAAGGCCACTCATTAGATGAAGTTTGAATAAAGCCTCTGCAAAGCTACATAACTCTGTGATCACACTATACAATATCTGCTTTTTCTAATAAGCAGCCCCTTCTTCCCAGTGCCAACTCATGACTATGTTAGGTCACTGAATTTGCTCTTCTGAATAATAAAGGTAGAGAATTTTGCCCAAGAATCATTGCATTTAACCAAGAAACTTGCAGACAATGGAGTTCTTTCTAGTAGAGTATTCTTTTAAAATTGTCTCATTCTTGAAAGAGTATTAGCAATCAGCTTGAAAAACCCAACCCCTATAGGAAAACTACCATTTTGTTTTAAACTGATCAGATTCCCAGCTCTCAGGAAACAGGCCCTCAGTCAGCCTTTGTTGCCTTTCAAAAGAAATTGCATGTCACTGTGGTAAGTCAAATGTAATTCTGTGCTGCATTTTCATAATATGCCAGTAAGTCAAAAGATATATTTCTAATAGATGTATCTCTGGTGCTTTGAATGCAGGCCAAAACCACCATTCTGGGTAGACTGAACTGGATTTAAGCATACGCTGCATGAATATTATTCTATATTTACTCATACGCTGGAGAATATGAAACTCTGTATGAGGTGATCAGTTAACAGAGAGTCTGTGGGTCAGGGTTAAAGGGAGAACAGCAATGGGAGACATTACTGTGGGGATCTGTTACAGACCGCCTGATCAAGAGGAATCTGTGGATGAAGCACTCCATAGACAGGAACAGCCTCTCGCTCGCAGGCCCTTGTTCTCATGGGAGACTTCAACCACCCTGACATCTGTTGGAACGATGGCACTGCACGGCACAAGCAATCCAGGAGGTTCCTCAATTGTGTGGAAGACACCTTCCTTCTACAAGCAATAGAGACAAAAAGCCGACAAAGAGAGGCGCCATGCTTGACCTTGTGCTCACCAACAGGGAAGGGCTGGTTGGAAATGTGACTCTCCAAGGCAGCCTTGGTTGCAGCAATCATGAGATGGTCAAATTCGAGATCCTCAGCACAGTGAGAAGAGTGTGCAGCAAGCTCACTGCTCGGGACTTCAAAAGAGCAGACTTTGGCCTCTTCAGGAACCTGCTTAGTAAGGCTCCATAGGATATAGAGGGCAGGGGTCCCAAGACTGTTGGTTGATATTCAAGGATCACCTGCTACAAGCTCAGGAGTGCTGCATCCCAACTAGAAGGAAGTGTGGCAGGAGGGCCAGGAGACCTCCTTGGATGGAAAAGGAGCTGCTGAGGAAAATTCAAATGAAAAAAGAGGCTTATAAAAAGTGGAAGCAAGGACAGGAAGCCTGGGAAGAGTACAGGGATGTTGTATGGGAAACTAGGGACCAGGTTAGGAAAACTAAGGCCCAGTTAGAATTAAACTTGGCTAGGGATGTAAAGGATAACAGGAAGGGTTTCTATAGGTGCGTAGTGAATAAAGGACAGACTAGGGACAACGTAGGCCCCCTGAGGAAGCTATCAGGAGAACTGGCTACACAGGATTTGGAGAAGGCTGAGGTTCTGAATGACTTCTTTGACTCAGTCTTCACTGGCAGATGCTCTGACCACACCTACCAAGTCTTGGAATGCAGATGCAGGGACAGTGAGGATGAAAACCGTAGGCCGGCTGTAGGAGAGGATCTGGTTCGAGACCATCTTAAAAATCTGAATGTACACAAGTCCATGGGACCTGATGAAATCCATCCGCGGGTCCTGAAGACGCTGGCAAATGAAGTTGCTAAGCCACTGTCCTTCGTATTTGAAAAATCACGGCAGCCAAGTGAAGTTCCCAATGACTGGAAAAAGGGAAATATAACCCCCATTTTCAAGAAGGGGAAAATGGAAGACCCGGAGAATTACCGACCAGTCAGTCTCACCTCTGTGCCTGGCAAAATCTTGGAGCACATTCTCCTGGAAGGCATGCTAAGGCACATGAAAAGCAACAAGGTGGTTGATGACAGCCAGCATGGCTTCACTAAGGGGAAATCCTGCCTGACCAATTTGGTGGCCTTCTATGATGGGGCTACAGAACTGATGGACAAAGGTAGAGCAGTTGATGTCGTCTACCTGGACTTGTGCAAAGCATTCGACACTGTCCCACACGACATCCTTGTCTCTAAATTGGAGAGACATCAATTTGATAGGTGGACCGCTCAGTGGATAAAGAACTGGCTGGATGGCTGCATGCAAAGAGTTGTGGTCAATGACTCAATGTCTGGCTGGAGACCAGTAATGAGTAGTGTCCCCCAGGAATCGGTATTGGGACTAGTCTTGTTCAGCATCTTTGTTGCTGACATTGACAGTGGGATTGAGAGTGCCCTCAGCAAGTTTGCCGATGACACCAAGCTGTGTGGTCCGGTTGATATGCTGGAGGGAAGGGATGCCATCCAGAGGGACCTTGACACACTTGTGGGGTGGGCTGGTGACAACTTTATGAAGTTCAACCATGCCAAGCACAAAGTCCTACACCTGGGTTGGAGCAATCCCAGGCACAGCTACAGGTCGAGCAAAGAATTTATTCAGAGCAGCCCTGCGGAGAAGGACTTGGGGGTGCTGGTCGATGAGAAAATGAACATGAGCCGGCAGTGTGTGCTCGCAGTCCAGAAAGCCAACCGTATCCTGGGCTGCATCAAAAGGAGTGTGACCAGCAGGCTGAAGGAGGTGATCCTGCCCCACTATTCTGCTATTGTGACACCTCACTTACAGTATTGTGTGCAGTTTTGGGTTCCTTAACATAAGAAGGACATGGACCTGTTGGAACAAGTCCAGAGGAGGGCCACGAGGATGATCAGGGGACTGGAGCACCTCCCGTATGAAGACAGCCTGAGAAAGTTGGGGCTGTTCAGCCTGGAGAAGAGAAGGCTGCGTGGAGACGACATAGCAGCCTTCCAGTATCTGAAGGGGGCCTCTAGGAATTCTGGGGAGGGACTCTTCATTAGGGACTTTATCGATAGGAGAAGGGATAGCGGGTTCAAACTTAAACAAGGGAAGTTTAGATTGGATATAGGGAGCAAGTTCTTTACTGTGAGGGTGGTGAGGCACCGGAATGGTCTGCCCAAGGAAGCTGTGAGTGCTCCATCCTTGGCAGTGCTCAAGGCCAGGCTGGACAGAGGTGTCCCTGCTCATGGCAGGGGGGTTGGAAACAGATGATCTTGAGGTCCTTTCCAACCCAACTATTCTATGATTCTATAATTCTATGTTTGTTTAGAGACTTGAGATGAACACCTGAATATGTTTCCATGGATAAATATGCAAAATCAAGTAAGTTACTTGTAATTGATGAATATTTATTCCATTCTTTGTACACAGCCATGGGCAGACATAATGGTTGCAGCAAGGCTTTTCTTCAACCGTCTTACTGCAATGATAGTAATACTAAAAAGCATTTGAATCTTCAATGACTCTTACAGCACTGTGGTTTTATCATGCAGTCCTGTACCTTGAAATGGGACATGAAGATCACAGACAGAAAGCATGCTGCGTTTTAGCTCAATCCTTGCCATGACCTCTTGTGCAAACACAAGCAAAAAAGCATAAGAGAATAAACGGATGTTTTTTCTCATGCATTCTAGCTGAACATACTGTTTATATATCTTCTTGATTTACCTGAGTATATGCGGCCACAGACAGTCAAATATTTATTTCTCTTATCCTGACTGAAACTTTGCACTAGTCTAAAGGAAAGCTTTGTGTTGCTGTAACAAAACAAAAAATGGAAAAAATTCTACCAGGATAAATTACGATATTTTTTCCCAAAAATCTTATGGAAGTTTGTTACTCTTTTCCCAAAGAAAACATGGGAAGAGCATTATGAAGGCCAAATCATGTAACGCCAACAAAACTGCTCAGTCTTACAGCAAAAGAACTGCAACTGCTGCTGTTTTATTTGCTTCTAGTGTGTTGCATACTGCCTTATTATAATGAGCAATCTGGAGTGTATCATTACATGCAGAAATACTTCTGTTCATGGATTTTATTTCTTTTTCAAGACCACACTTGCCTGTGTTTATTTGCCTGTGTGTTTTCCATTTTGCAGAACTATAAATTAAGCCCTCAGAATGACCATTTAGACTTTGATGCATACTAATCAATATAAACATGTCAGTATTATAATTAATTCTGAAGTAATTAGCAATAATTAGCTGTATGTCAAAAAAATCAGCAATCATTTGAGTATATTACTTGTCAATCAAATGTATTTTTAATAAATTTTGATGGCATTTCAGACTCTAATTAACAGAACATCAGAACCCTCCTACCATTTTTGTGGATGTTATTCTAACATGTGAGGAAGAGGCTATATGCATATTTACGGAAGAATATTTCCAACTGTTTCACTAATATTACATTGGCTTGAATCAAAAGTGCATTATCCTCACATAGCTGAATCATAAAAATTTGAACCAGAAATATAACAGCCAGTGAGGGAACTAAGAGATATAATCTACTTTATTAAAGTCTAAACCAGAATTAGAAAATAAGATTTTGTTTACCCTTCTTTTCCTATATAACTTTTATGATATTACTGATTCTGTGGCTCACAAATCATTGCTTAAAAGTATCTTCAAATTAGAGTTTTTGTAGATGGCTTTAAATTTTAGATCCAAGGTGAGCAATGGAGCTGTACCTTGGTTAGGCTTCACAGGATATTTTTCTAGCCTGTGAATACTATCAATATAAGACTGAGAATTTGATCCTTCCCGTGCTGTGGTTAGAGATGAAACTTCATTAGAATTATGAATAAATGAGAAATACAGTTATGAATGACTAAGCATGTACAGTTATTCTAGATTTATACTGGCTCTTATATGTCTCTATAGTTAACATGCTGTTAGCATTCTGAGTACACATCTAAAAATAAAGCACCTCTTCAAGAAACAAGGAAGCACAATCAACTTTTTCAAAGATAAGAATTCTAAGAAAGTGAATCTTTTTCCAAGGATGGAAACACAACTATGGGGAATGAGGGCACAGAAACTTCCTTTCCAATGTGGACTGCCTAGGTCAGAGTAACCTACCATTCCCTTCCATCAGTGTTTGTCAGCAAGATGCTCTGAAGAAGGCAGAGAGTTGTGGTCAATGGCGCAGAATCTAGCTGGAGGTCTGTGACTAGTGGAGTTCCTCAGGGGTCGGTGCTAGGACCGGTGCTGTTTAATATTTTCATCAATGACCTGGATGAGGGAACTGAGTGCACCATCAGCAAGTTCGCTGATGACACAAAACTGGGAGGAGTGGCTGACACACCAGAGGACTGTGCTGCCATTCAGCGAGACCTGGACAGGCTGGAGAGTTGGACGGGGAGAAATTTGATGAAATTTAACAAGGGCAAGTGTAGAGTCTTGCATCTGGGGAAGAACAACCCCATGTACCAGTACAGGTTGGGGGTTGACCTGCTGGAAAGTAGTGAACGGGAAAGGGACCTGGGGGTCCTGGTGGATAGGAGGATGACCATGAGCCAGCAATGTGCTCTTGTGGCCAAGAAGGCAAATGGCATCTTAGGGTGCATTAGAAAGGGAGTGGTTAGTAGGTCAAGAGAGGTTCTCCTCCCCCTCTACTCAGCCTTGGTGAGGCCGCATCTGGAATATTGCGTCCAGTTCTGGGCCCCTCTGTTCAAGAAGGACAGGGAATTGCTTGAAGGAGTCCAGCGCAGAGCCACAAAGATGATTAGGGGAGTGGAACATCTCCCTTATGAGGAGAGGCTGAGGGAGCTGGGTCTCTTTAGCTTGGAGAAGAGGAGACTGAGGGGTGACCTCATCAATGTTTACAAATATGTAAAGGGTAGGTGTCAGGATGATGGAGCTAGGCTTTTTTCAGTGATATCCAGTGATAGGACAAGGGGCAATGGGTGTAAACTGGAGCATAGGAAGTTCCACGTTAACATCAGGAAGAACTTCTTTACTGTAAGAGTGACAGAGCACTGGAACAGGTTGCCCAGGGGGGTTGTGGAGTCTCCTACACTGGAGATATTCAAGGCCCGCCTGGACAAGTTCCTGTGTGATGTACTGTAGGTTACCCTGCTCTTGTGGGGGGGTTGGACTAGATGATCTTTTTAGGTCCCTTCCAACCCTTGGGATTCTGTGATTCTGTGATTCTGTGAAGAAACAAGAGATTAGGAGGTGATTCCTGAGTCTGGAATCCATGCACTAAAAGGGACAGAGATGGTATAGGTTGAAGACGGGTCAACTTCAAGGTAAAAACATTACCACTTCATGGCCTTGACAGCAAACTTTGTATGGAACTGTACTGCTAAGAACACTTAAAGGGAGAGCTGGTAAAATGAAAACAAGAAATACATCCCAAGAGGCAGCTCAAGTCTCTTGCCACATTGAGCATTTTGAAGGTGAACTAAAAGGCCACTTTTTACAGGTAAAAGCATATTCGATGCTCTAGAACAAGCAAATTACTTTGTATATGAGTATGCACTTTTCTCTGAATGTCTCCTCTCCCACACTCTTTTTGGTGCTTTCACGAAAGCAGAATGGTATGGGTTTTGAACACTGAGTCATGAAAGAACATTAGGTAATGAGACAAATCAGGTAATAAATCCCCTTTCAGAGAAGAAAAAAACAATGACTTAGTAGGTAAGCAAATTTGCAAGGCTTCTTCCTAAGATCACATTGTGATATTACTTTCTTTCAAAGCTGAATTATGGATTTTTGTTTATCTTTTATTATCTTTTTTTGCCAAAAGGGAATCTCCTGGGTTGTGCTTCTGTCTCTGAGGATACAACACTCTAGATATTTAGATGGAGTTAAATGCTTTGTTGCCAGGTTTATCAGAAACCGCAAGAGAAAAATAACACTATCCTCTAATTTCAACACTGACACGAAATGCCAGCGTTTCTCTTCAGGGATTTGCTATCAAAAACATGTCCATTAAGATGTGAAATCAGATCCTGACGGCTAAACATGACCTTGGAATATAACTGGAAAGAGCTATACAGGTTCTGGAAGAAAAAGTATTTCCAGAAATAAAAAAAAAAAAACCAACAAAACACACTTTTGCTGAAACCTTTAAATATTTTCTTTATACAGCAGATTCACACTAAATGACTGACTTTTTATAAACACATTCTTGAACACCTTCCTAATTCTTTTTCCTTGTTTTCAATGAAAGCTTTGCTTAAATAGTGAGGCAGATTAAAAGAAACTATTTGGGAACAAAATAATTAAAAACATGTTTCTCATACCATAGTCATCCAGAAAAATGAGGGAAAAAAAAGTGTCAACAGTTTTGTTGGTTTCTGTTTTGTTTCCTTTTTTTTTTTTTTTTTTCCAAACATACCTCATGGACTTATTTGAAAGGCATCAGTAACTCTTTAGAAAATAGACCAGTACAGCAATGTGAACAAAAAAGGGATCAGAATTCATACAGGTTATCATACTGTGCCAGGTTTTTTGCATATATCTTCCATATTCAATACCTGGCTTTCTGACCTTGCAAACGAAAATATCTTAGGGCTTTAACTTACATTTACTTAGCACACAGTTCTAATAGTTTAAAATGGCACTGCAAGAACTGTAAATTATTATTTTTCTCCCTTTCCCATGTCCTCATGTTTATAAAAATGGTAAAATGAAAAACATGTTTGCAATACCATCTGAAGTACAGACTCTCATGTTAAGCAACCTGTCGTCTCAGCTAACAAAGAGAGTAGCAAGAATTGACACTGCTTTCCAGGAAAACCCATCTTCAGTACAAAATATTTTCCTAGTGTATTGTCCAATTCTTGCTTCTTTTCCTGCTGTTTATTAAAAAAAAGAAGTCTACATCTTCAAGCCAAAAATTATAATATTTTATTAATGTAATAATACATAATGCCTTCAATTTCTTAATAAAACAACTGAATGTCTTAACAATTGCTTCTCAGTGTAATTAATTGGTTAGATACATATCCCATCTGCATAGCATTAATGCTGCTATGGTGGTAACAGCTGTTTTGAAGCTTAGTCACTGCTTCTCACAGTTTTTGTCTCATAAAAACTTGAGTATCATTATGCTTTGATGTGCTGAGATGTTTAAAGCCAGTCCAGTCCTAGTTCAGCTGGAACACCTGGTTTTCTCACTTACTGTCTTAATTTAGGAGAATAAATTGGATGAATCCATGCTTCAAAAAGTGGGAAGGGAAGCCCCTGTTACATTGCTGAACTTGCACCGATGTTCTTCTTTCATTCTTCTTAGCCCTATGCTGGAGATGACACAAAGGAGAAGAAACATCACTAATGAAGGGATCTCTGCAGACTGTTAACTGACATGACCAATGAGGAAAAAAATGAGTGGTGTGCTGGAAATGATAACTCATGGCAGGTAAGCATGTCTCCACACTCAGGCAATGCTGTGTCAGGGACAGATGAGCTCACTGCTGGAGAGAGGGCGCATGTCCACAACGAGGTGCAGTGCAGAGGTAGGGCTCTCTAAGGAATGAGGTTAAAGCTAGGTTAATTGTGCCTGGCTCTGAGAAGGACTAGCAAGTGGGGGTAGAGCATGAGCCTAATATGGCTGTAATGCTTTCAGCTCAGGAGCTAATAGCTAAAGCTAAGTCAAACTACACACTGCTGGGTTCACAGCCTTGCCATATTCTCACAGTCTCAACCTGCTTTTTCTGACTACAAAAACTTAAGCTCAAAGCCAAAGTTCTGAGCCACAGATCCTTCCCTGTGGATGAAAATGATACACAGCATTAGAAACTTTCATCCCCTCCTCTCCTCCTCACCACTCTCTTGCACGTCAGTTCCAGTATTTGCTGTTTTCTTGTTATGAACTTATGTACAGTGTAAGGAAATTATTCTGAATAGTCAGCAATTCCTTATTTCCTACTAAATATATCTAGGGAAGTAGAGATAGCGTTTAACTTTCCACAATGATAATTTCAGACTAAAGCTCTGCATCTGGATCAAGATATAGATTTGGTATTCTGCAGAATTATTTCAGTGATATATAAGATATAATTTAAATATGGAGCCAAACAGCAACTTTTCTAACTCCTTCCCCCAGACAAGATACGGATCCAAGAGGAAACCAAAGAGTTGCTGGTTCCCTCTTGCTTCTGAACACTTTACCTCTGAAACCAAAGTACTCAACGTGAAAAAGGGGCAAATAGTGAGTGATCATTGGTACAATACAGAACCTGCTGTTTGGATGCCTTTTCACAGTTGTGACTCCCATTTTCTTTATTATATATTATATTCTAACGGGTTTATCTTCAATGTATAAAGCATTTTGGTGAAGTGCATGGTAAATCACCACCAAGGAATTCTAATCAAACCTCCTTTGAACTCTTTCTGGAGCCAAGTGTTTATAATTATAGATTGCTACCCTCTTTCTTCCCATTTGAAATTCTCCAACTATTCTAATTAGACTTCCCCAAAGGTCAGAGAACATCAACAATCTGGGAACAGTCTGTTTTTTTGACGTGCTTGGAAATCCACTGTTAGTGCTATTTGAGGAAACCCAGCTGCCCTGGCTATCATAGAATAATTAATAATAATAGCTATGTAGTGATGACAGATCCAGGTTAACTGCATACTAATTAAAGGATATAGTAAAGCAAATCACTATTTGTATTTGAAATAACGTCTTGTGTCCACAGCAACTCTTAGAAATATGCCGTATCCTCTTGGCAAGATCTCAAATGGGAATGAAATTAATTTGAGACATGTACACGTGATGTAGTCTGAGAAGACAAGAGCTTTGACAAGCTGCCTGCATAGAGACAGTGACAGTCATTAATAAAAGAGAGTTTGATATAGGCTGAAGTTAAGTTTTGAAAGAGTGAATGGAGAAGAGTGGCTGGCAGAGCTGGGAGTCAATCAAAAGACAATTAACAGTCAGTACAGAGTACAAGGAACTATTCAGCATGAAGAATCAGATCTTCAGTTAGGAGCAAACAGGGAAGGAGCCAGAAGGGGAGGCCTTCAGTTAGCTATTCCTGAATTCTTGGAAAGGAAATAAAGGAACTTCTCAGTCAAAGAATGACTGGCGGAAAACAGAGTGCTGGCCAGGCAAGAACTATACTAGAACTTGGTGCTGTTCAGAAAACTAGTTTGAGCCTTTACCTGAAGGGCTTTTTAGTGTGTTGTAAGTGAGATAAAGTGAAAGAGATAATAGGCGATTTCTGGGGAGGAAGAACATCTGATACATTGAGTAATCAAAAGCTAAACTGAACACTCTCAAGAACTTGTCATGTTAGTACACTTCGAGAAATATTAAAGATGTCCAAAAAGACAACCTGCAGTCAGGCACTACTAAGTACATAGGCTAATAGTAGGTTACCATCCTGGATTTTTCCTGTGTCTTATTCTTACTAGAGTTTGGCCACATCCAAACTAGCACCACTGCTTTGACGGGAGGCAAAAGACAAATATAGGAACTGAAAGAAAAGAAGAAAGGATTGGGTTTGTATCTAGCGGTAAGATTCAAGTGTAGTTGAAATTTAAAAGTTTTTGGATCATATATCGTATTATTTAAAGAAAAATTCAATACAGAAATACAGAATTTGAAATAAATTAACACAGGTAATGAAATGAAATAGTGACCTAATTAAAAAGGAAGTATTATAATATTTACTTGTGTTCAGTTTTAGCCTACAGCCTCTATTGACACACCTAAAGGACCAAATCTCTCCCCAAGAACCTTGCTAGAATACGTAGTCATGTAGTTCTTCCACTGCATTTAAAGTAGGTCTGAGTCTTCCCTCTAAAATAGTAAAGGAAGTTGGAGAGGAAAAAACCTTGTCCTGAACAAGATGTCAGTGTCCCTTCATTGTGGATACAGATGGAATGAGATGGAGTTGACTGTAACCAGATTCTGATTTCCTCTGTGCATGACTGCAACTCTTAGAGCAGATCATATATACATGGGGATTTTAATACTAAAATGAAAATCTGGATGTTGGACATTTTTTTATCTGCATTTTAGTGTTTCATTATTTGATTGAAGTAAGAAAATAAGCAATAAAACCACTAGCAAACTGGTTAACAAAATATTAAATACATCATGTGTCTCATATAGGCATACTGTTTTGTCTGTAAAACTCTACAGCACCAACTGCAGGTTTTCCCACTGTTTTATTACGGCTCTTGCAGTCGAGCTGCTGAGAATGTTTTAAAATCATTAATAACAGGATATTCTGTTATTTTACCAGCTTAAGTGAACTCAAACTATGGACTCAGAATTGAAAAAAAAATAAAAAAGAATACTTCATGCACTTTGAAATCAATGTGCAAATCTGAGAAACCTTGAATAAGCAGAAGCAGCTAATGGGGCTGAAACTTTACAGGACCTTAGCTAGACAAACGACCTACTGCCTACAAAAAGCCACTCATTTTCTAATATACACAGTGACAAAAGATATAAATGGCAAGCATATGTAAGCAAAAGGGAAAAGCATAGTTTTGCTGTTTGAGGGAAATATTTTTAGGGATATTTGAGGGATATTATTTCTAAGGAATAAGCTGTTCATGAAAAGAAAAGAAAAAAAAAATTGAGAGAAACCTGAAACCTACTGAGGCAAATGATGAACCTCGACACACTTGTAAGGTGGGCTGATGCCAACCTGATGAAGTTTAACCATGCCAAGTGCAAGGTCCTAGGCCTGGGTCGGAGCAATCCCAGGCACAGCTACAGGTTGGGCAAAGAAGAGATTCAGAACATCCCTGTGGAGAAGGACTTGGACGATGAGAAAATGAACATGAGCTGGCTTCAGTGTGCACTCGCAGCCCAGAAAGCCAACCGTATCCCGGGCTGCATTAAAAGGAGTGTGACCAGCAGGTCGAAGGAAGTTGATCCTGCCCCTCTACTCTGCTCTCGTGAGACCCCACTTGGAGTACTTTGTGCAGTTCTGGTGCCCTCAACATAAAAAGGACATGGAACTGTTGGAACAAGTCCAGAGGAGGGCTATGAGGATGATCAGGGGACTGAAGCACCTCCCGTATGAAGACAGGCTGAGAAAGTTGGGGCTGTTCAGCCTGGAGAAGAGAAGGCTGCGTGGAGACCTCATAGCAACCTTCCAGTATTTGAAGGGGGCCTATAGGGATGCTGGGGAGGGACTCTTCATCAGGGACTGTAGTGACAAGACAAAAGATAGCAGGTTAAAACTTACACAGGGGAAATTTAGATTGGATATAAGGAAGAAACTCTTTACTGTGAGGGTGGTGAGGCACTGGAATGGGTTGCCCAGGGGGGTGTGAATGCTCCATCCCTGGCAGTGTTCAAGGCCAGGTTGGACAAAGCCTTGGGTGGGATGGTTTAGTGTGAGGTGTCCCTGGTCATGGCAGGGGGGTTGGAACTGGATGATCTTAAGGTCCTTTCCAACCCTAACTGTTCTATGATTCTATGAAGGGTAATCAATTACTGCTGATATTAAGAACCACTTTTACAGGGCAGGAATTTAAACAGCTCCCATCTGAAATACACAAAGAAAAGCACTGCTAGAAAACAATCTAATGATAGGGTACCCCCCTCCCCAAATTTCAGAAAACTTAGAGGCGTAGTGAATCCGCTGATTTACAAGTTTGGAAACATGTGCTGTGCTTCTTTTCCTTCCCTCCTCTCACAGAGAAAAATACTTAAACCTCAAAACCGCTTTAAAGGGCAAGTTAAATGCCACAGTTTTAATTCTGGTTATGTAAGTAACAGAGAACTAACCAACAAGTCTATTAATACAGAAATTGATACTGTAGAGTAAATAAACAAGGTAAGTTCTACTAATGGCACTGAAAGCAACACTATCTTCAGGAGCAAGACAGGAAAACTAGAAGGGTCAGCTACTCTGACAGACAGAGGAAACACCATGTTAAGTGTAGGGACAACAAGAAACTTAAATTTCCACCCAAAACTAATAGCAAATCTGAAATCCTTAGAATCTTTAAATTTAGGGGAAAAAATAATTTTATGACACAGTTGGTGTCATAAAAGAACATTTTACAGTAAATGGGATAAATAAGGAGACATTCAGCTGTTCCTGAAGATATAGAAAGCCTGTCAAGACATGGAAAATCATGCCAGGAGTATGACCACTGCTGTTAAAAGTGATGCTTGACACATGGAATATGGGAGAGTTTAATATATTGACTGATGATCAGTGAAAAGAGTTTTCTTAGTAAATACAGCAGAAAAGAGAAACATTGGTCAAAATGTACATTAGCCTAGAAGGAGAGTAATAGAAAGGTACTTTTGAGATAGTACTGCATTGATACCCCAGGGTAGCGATACATGGACAATCCTTGCTCTAAATGTGTGCAGTATGTTAGACATACTTGCCAGCTGGACTGTAGTAACTAACTGCTGGTAAATGCTTTCACTACACTGCTCCTCACTGGAGTTTTAAAAGGCTGCTCCTCAGTGTACCACCTGCACAAGGAACGTATCAGGAAAAAAACCTTCAAGCCTATCAGAAGAACTAATAGGATGTAAAGTCGCTGGTAGTAGATAACATGAGGCGCATGTAAAAATTCACTTCAGAGAACCAGGTGGCAAACTGAGAGCTCTCCAAGAGAAATGACCACCCCTAAGTAGTCTAACAATCAACTTTTGAAAGTGGCACTTCAATGCAGTGGCACCTGCAAAACAGAATTATACCTCACCAGGACCATCTTCACCAGATACACCATTTGCAATGAGATGCTTTTAGTGGACTTAATCAAACAGATTTTTTTAGAAAGTAAGGGCTTGTACATACAGCTTGACTGCTTGCATTGGCTTCAGTCTATCAGACTGTATCAGAATTATGCTCAAACCTGAAATAAGAGAATACCAAGCCCCACCAGGATATTTAAGATATTTACACCAGTTCACTAAGCTAACAAAGCATGCCTGTGAAACCCCAGTTTATATCTCAGCTAAAATTAATGAACTGCTGTGTGGGCTTCACTGCAGTTGCTAACAATACAGGACCTTCTCTTAAGAGCTTCTGCTGGAACTGTGTGAAGCATGGGTGCTTAATGCTGCTTTGAATCAGCAGATCAAACCAGACCATGGAAATTACACAATGTGAGGAACTACTGAGATATAAAGCTTATTTGCACGGCTCCCTGGCAGTGCAACCCAATACATAGTAGAAATACAATTATTAATGCTAGTACAATAGATAAAAGTAACTATAATTCTCTTGAAGAAAAAAAAAAAATCTTTAAACTTTCACTAAGGATTTAATGTACTTCCAGCACAGCATGTCAGGCTCCTGCTTTGTTATGCTTTTTTAAATAAAGGTTTAGGCTAACAGTTTCTCTCTCGTAGCTGGTATATTGTGATTACTACTGCAGAATTTGCAGATTTCCATCAAATGCTGGCAAGTCCAGTGCTTATGAGTCATGCTGGATTACCTGGTTATGTATATCACTACTTACAAAACGGATACTAAGCATTTGTGAATCCAATCCGAAGTAGTGCTTAATGCTAGAGAAGAGCTACTCCTGAGTTTTACAGAACAAAAGGGTCCTTCAGTTGAGAACATGGTATTGCCTAGATTTTACACCCTGGATTTTGAACCTGGTATGGAGTTTAAGGAAATACTATAATTTCATTTCAGCTTGGTTACTCTGATTTAGTTTCTGTGTGGGGTTGGCCTTGGCTGGCTGTCAAAACACTGTCACTCTCTCACTTCCCCTCCTCAAACGATAGGGGAATAAATTAAGATTAAAAGCTCGTGAGTAGAGATAAAGACATGGAGATCCCTTACCAATTACTGTCACCAGCAAAACACATTTAACTTGAGGAAACATCGATTTATTGCCAATTAAAAGAGAATCTTATGGTGAGAAGCAAAGGCAAACATGAAAACACCCCTGCCTTTCCGGGTTCAACTTCACTTCTTCATTCCTGACTTCTCTATCTCCTCCCACCGCGAGCAGTACAGATGGATGGGCAATGTGGGGCTAGGGTCAGTGCATCACAGCTCCTCTCTGAAGCTCTTTTCTCCTCACACATTTCCCTGCCAACACCTGGGGTATCCCACGTGCTGTCCTTTAGGATAAACCTGCTCTAGCGTGGGCTCTCCCTGGGCTGCAGCTTGTTCTTGGGCACCGTCCACCCTCCCGGTGCCGCAGGGGCATCTCTGCCGGGCGCCCGGAGCCCCTCCTGCCCTGCTCCCGCTCTGCCCTCGGGGCTCGCAGGGCTGTCTCTCACCCGGTTCCCCTCAGCCCTGGCTGCCGGGCACCGTTTGCCCTTCCTTACCCAGGCTTTCCCCGAGGCGCCCGCCCGTGGCTGAGGGGCTCAGCTCTGCCCTGCGGTGAGGCCGTTGGAGCCGGCTGGGACCGGCTGTGTTCGGCACCGGGCAGCACCTGTCGCTGCGCACAGGGGACGCCAGGACGTCAGCTGGTGGTGCTGACAGCACATGGGCGCCTGCACGTGGTACCGTTTCAAATCTGATTTCTATTCTACATACAGTTCGTAGATTGAAAAGTCAGATACAAGGCTTCACAGGGCCAGTTACTTGATGCTATCTTCTACTGGCTGTTTTAAGAACTGGTACCACAGGCCTGCAGGCTGCTATAACGGATGAAGACATCACGTACAGGTCTTTTTTTTTTTTTTTTGAGCCTGTCCCCTGCTTAGCCTCCTGAATATAAACAGGAAAGTTTTGATCTTCTGTGACTTTGAAAATCAGCTGAATCAAGATACTACATAATGAAACCTATGCTGAAGATGTGGGGTGTGATGGTAGGTGGTGTTAGCTTTGTGAATGCTTGTTTCCGGCTGGGCCAGTAATGGTTTGAGTTACCACAATACAAGTATTTCTCTCTTGTAACATATTCAGTAACAATGTATGCCTTCAAAATGTCATGCCTTTTATTATTTTTTTTTTTTCCCCACCATAATTTTTACTTGGGAGAACTATTTTTAGATACTTTCCTGGTAAAGAACGTGGCATACTTTTAGCTCAAGGTATTGCTAGATAAATATATAGCCCACTTAAGCCTTGTTAGGAGCAACAAAAAGTTTGGGGCAAAATACCACAAAAAAAAAAAAATAAGGCAGTGAAGACAAATATTAGGCTTCCTGACAGAGCTGCAGAACCAAGAGGGACTTTTGTAAAGGGCTCACAGGTGGAGGCAGGATTTTTTATAAATAAAGCATTTTTCTAAATAAAGCGTTTTTCTAAATAAAGCATCACAAGCCCTTGCCAGGCTTTCCAGGTCAAGTGCAGACCTTCACAGTTAAGCCTGACTGCTAATTGAAAACATAACTAACAATAGAACCAAGTTTACAAATTATTTCATACTACTGACAAAACACTGCACTGATAAAATACACATTTGGGAAAACAAACTACTAAAGAAGGTGATAGAGAGCAAGTACTATTCTTTGTTCTTGGGACAAAGTCTTCCACAGTCCGGAAATGGTCTGCTCAGAACTCAAGCTAACTCATCTCCTACTTCCATACAGTCATAGCTTAAGGCTGCAGTTTTCTTTCAAACCACTGTGTTTAATGCTAACAATCCTGATGCCATGCAGTACTTGCATTTTTATTCTTTCCATACTAATGCAGAAAAATACACATCCCTAAATAACAGTTTATAGACAGTTTTTAAAGTGCTTTTTCATATACGCTTGGGGTACTGGAGCATACAGGTACAAACTCTGGTTCTGGTTTATATCTCTAGATTCATCACTTGAACCCCCATTAATGGCTCTCTCTGAATCATTTCATAAACTGTTTCTTCGTGTCTTGAAGCAGAACAGACAGACATAATTTTCTGCCAAAGTCAAGATCTCCAATAAATTTCCCTAAGAATTTGTGCCAAATACTCAGGAACTCAGAATAACATAACTAGTACAGCTCTGACAAAACTTGTCTCTTTGAATATCCATTGTTCCCTTGCAACCAACACAGCATGCTAGCGCACTCTATAAAATTTCCATATTTTTTTAGGTCTGATTGACATCCATTTCATCACTCTGACAATTTTTAATTTGCAAGGGTTTTTTTTCAGTCATCTCTCCCTTGCCAAAAAAAAATGCTGGTTAATCTCAAGTGAATCTTTTATTTCTTCTCTGCACTTAATCACTGCTGCCCTCTAAACTTGAGTCTTCTGGCATGATGAAGGGTGCCCTGCTCCTCCAGATATCCAGTTCCTGAATTTTTATTAGATATGGCTGTTGTGGCACACAGCTATTTGGGTTTGAGTTGTTCTCAGTGTTCCTAACTGAAAGCAAGTACTGTCAGCAGAAAACAGTGACCCAGGCTGGATCTGTTAATTATCTGAACATACCGAAAGATCTAGTTTGAACAAAAAGTGCCTCCATATCTTTTAAACAATTTGCTGATGCGTGTTGTGGGCATGCACCGTCAGTGTTAATATTCCTGTAGATGCTTGTGAAACTGTAAGAACTGTCAATTGTTCATTTATTACAAACTCCATGCTTCTGCTGAGGAAGAAAATAAGAGAAATTTTTGTATTTTTATATTACTAAAGAAGGCAGAAATAAAAAGTAGTGGGTTTTTTTTTTTTGAGAAATAAATTAGAAGCATTAGAGGAGGAATTGAACATTTTACAGTTTCATAATTTTTTTCTAGAAAAATATGGATAAATTATTCAAAGTAAATTCTCAACCTTTTTTTTTTTTAATCTTTTTTTTTTTTTTTTTCAATTGCCCAGCCCTATTTCAATATCATTTGTGTATCCATACCACAGAGCATTTTTTCTTATAGTTTTGGTAGTGCCTCCTTACAGTTACAAAGTGATACGGAATATTAGGTTTATTTTAGAAGTTACAGCAGTTAACACTGCTCTGGAAGTACATTGCTGTACTCCCCTTGAATTAGTAGATTGAAAGCTGAAGGAAAATAGATCTGGTAGAAGTATTGATAGGGCTTTTTTCTTCTCACAGCACTTTTTCTACAAATTGGCTGGAGAAGAAGGGTTTGCCAAACAAGGAAGTTCTCACAAGTATCTTGAAAATACATAGATAAAGTTTGTTATATTGTGAGTTCTTGCAAATTAAATTACCTCCCTGCATTTGTCACTTTATTTCTCCTGTCAACAGCTCACCACTACTTCTTCTCACCTGGACTTTCCAGTATATGTCAGACCAGAGGAGTACAGCTGTGTCTTTCTAAATGGTGAATACTTGAAGAGTAGCTGATGAGACTGAACTTTGATACAGTCAGTATATTAAAATTTTCATAGTAGAGGTATTCAATAAATTAGATGTGGAGAAGGAACCAGCAAAGAAATCTGAATGCACAGGTCAGATTTTCACATGTACATGAATTACATGATTTTGCTGTATGCCTTAAAAAAAAAAAAAAAAAAAAAATCAAAATAGGTAATACTATATTGTAACTCTTCTCCAGTTGTTTCTGTGTCCCAGACGACAGTACTAATTGTTTAGAATCACTTTCTGATCCTCTTAACCCTTTTTTTTCTGACAAATACATAAGATGCTTTCTGAAATGATTTGTTTCCATTCCTAGTCCTTTGATGTTCTTTGTATTCTAATATTGCTAGGGCTTTACACTGCCTACACCATACAGATTCTACAAACTCTTCAACTTTTTATTAAATACAAACAGAATGCTACACCTTCGCTGGACTGCGTATAATGTCCTGTCGAGAAAAATAGTATCTCCTGAATAAACACTAGGCAAGGTTTTGTGCAACTGAAGTCAATAATACATTCAGAATTGGGTTCAGATGGAACAGAAAGTTCTCTACACAGTACTTGAAAAATATCAGAACATAAAAGATGTAAAATTTCCAGATATAAATAAATAGATATGAAAAAAAAATCTAATGGAAATACTAAATGGAGCTTGATTTTGTTTTTCATTGGGAAGTATGTTGAAACTATTCGCACAAACTATTAGCAGGATTGCGTTAATATATGTTCATCCATGGATGAATAGATGTAACAATTTTTTCTCTTTGAGTAGATGATAAAGCAGTAATTCCGCATCCTGTGCAACATAGAGTAAAATGCCATTTGCAATGGAAAAGTGTTATTTTAATGGAATATTTATCTGGTCCTTTTTTGTGGTGCAGATTTTGGCCCCCAAAACAGACTGCTTGATAATTAGAATAGTTTAATGAATGATACACACTCTCTTGGTGCATCTTTCTACTGTCTGTAAAGGGTCAGTTAGGCTGACCATTTCCAAGTACATTGTACTGAGGGAAATTAGAGAAATTTCACTTTTTTGCATCTAGAATTCTTGCAAGTGTAACCAAGACTGTGTTTTGTAGCAGGCAGGTGCAATGTACAGGCTAAATGCTATCCAAAATACCCAAGAATTTTTCCGTGGGTTAGGGGAGTAAACGGGTGGTTGCTCAATACTAATGGAATATATTTAGCTCAGTCCCTATAGCCACAATTAGCTGGGACAATTCAAAAGGAGTGTAGTTAGTGTCAGGAGCTGGTTTTGTGTTTTGTCTGATGGCAACTACCCGAGGAACCATTGTTTGGCAGAGTAACAAAACAGCACCAGTAGATTTGGTGTTTGGAGTAGCCACAGCTACAGTTTTGTTCCACAGTAAAACTAAGTTGAAAGATACTGGTTATTAGTTTTATCTGCCATTGTATTAAGATCAATAGACTTTTCACTGTATTATTGATGTTTGTTTCTGAATTCTATGTTTTGGCCCTGAGGTTACCACCATCCCTGACCTTCCCTTCCCAGTGCCTGCATCTCCCCCCACAACCTTCTCCTGCCCAAGGCCCAGGGCCCCATGTTGGGACCCTGAGTCCATGAGCCCCTGTCCCAGTGATGCGACATCTGTGGCTTGTCTCTCACTCCCCACAGCCCTGCCCTGCCTGGCCGTAGGCCCCCCAAACTGGGCTGTCCTGCAGACTCACGGCCTGGCCTTGGCCTGTTGGCTGCCCCAGTGCCCCTGCCTGCCCTGCTCACGGCTGGGGTGGTGGGTTGGGCCCTGGCTGCCAGGCCTTGCCCTGCCCTGCCCAGCAGAAACCCTGATGCTTGTGGTCCCAGGGAGCTGCTGCCCCCCTCATTGCCCTGATTGGATTTCAGTGTCTGGCCACATGCAAATCAATTCACCATTATTTCTACCAGCCCCTCAAAAGTCTCAGTATTCTGTGCCTTCATTTCAGTAATTCCTCACATCAGATATACATCTATGGTTCACCTTCACACACACACCCCCCTTTGCTAAACCTCACTCAAACTAACTATACTGTACACCTGAAGCTTTTAAAAGTGAATGACAAGGGAATGAAAATAAATGTATTCTTGTCAGATAAGATCCACAATGTCACATATTAGTTTATCTTTCTTAAGGCAATGCATTTAATTGCTGTAAAGCATTATTTAAGAATTGTCTTAAGTAATTAAATTAGGCTACTCCAGTTTGCTTAAACGCACATTAATCTTCCACAGTGACATCAAATTTGCAAACACCTTAGGGAAAAATTTTGCAGTAAATCATTTGTAAATGTAATAAATGTTTAACCCATAAAATAATAGATGAGGTAGAATACTTCAAAGGAGTTCTGGTTTATTTCTTTTTTTCCCTGATTAAAAAATGCGAATCAGAGCTGCTTAATAATTTCATTGTATCATTCATGCACAAAGTCTACTCTGTTGTATTTGACTGATGAGAAAAGCGTCAGTTTGTATGTTTTAAACACAAGTTTTATAAATATAAAGTTCACATTTTTTAAATTCAAATTCTCATATTCTGTAAAGTGCACAGAAGCTGCCTTGTTGTCCCATTCCAATTCAAAACGGGAAGTAGGAGAAAGTTAATTATGATTGGAATAATGGTTACTGGCAAAAGCGCATCAATTGTAAGCTATAATGCAAGAAATACCATGTTTTGGTGCCATAGCCTGAAACTAGACTTACAGACATGACTAGTGTCGGAACGTAAATTTAGCAGTATTACTGCTCGCGTTTGTGCTCAGCCTGAGTTAACTTTGCACGGTTTCCTCTCAGTATGAGGCAAGCAGTGCCATTAAAAGTTACACAGCAGGTCTCTGCCACCCCTGTTGAAACGGCACTGCGGGCTATTTAGTGTGTGAGGTTTCTCCTCCAAGTAGCTGAGCTACAGCCCTTCCTACAAGACCCAGCAGTAACTGTAACTGTTCTGTCAGGTGCTGCTCATCATCTCACTGAGTTAGACACTCTGTGAGCAAGAGCACCAAAATGTACCAGAAGCTGTTCTAGAGTGAGGCAAGTGGGAAACATATGCTATGGGCATGACCATACATTGAAACAATGCTCCCAATTTTCATGCATTTGGACAAGCAACTCTATGGAAATCCCTTTTCATATGTGAGTACATCATATGAATACATATACTTTTGTTTCTGTAAATCAAACCCATTGTTTTGTAATATGTGTTTCGTATCACTTATTTGCAGAAGTGGTGGTGTGGAAAAGTGAGCCTGCAAATGACCATGTATCCAAACCGAACAGCAGTTGTGTGCTGCAACATTACCGGAGTTGATCAGGGCATATGCCCCTGACATGCTCTTTTGACATACACCAAGATTTCTTCTTTATAAATACCATGGTGCAATAGGGCAAACCCATGATTTGGAAATGAGAAGAGCTATTGTGACCTCCGATTCTCTGACTATGACACAGTAGAAAACATTTTGGACAGGCAGAAATAAGTTTTTAGCACAAACACTGATGCTGAGAAACTGATGTCTGTGCTGTAGATGTCTACTACAGAATGCAAAATCTGATGCTGAAGATCTGACATGCATGTTATACATATTTCAAATGCTTTCTTTGTTTGATTTTTTGTTTTCAACCTTCAGATTAGTTCTAGACTGGTTTCATTAAGTGGCATTAAATGCATTCCTCAAATACTTTTTGGCTTAAAGCTGTCTCTGGAGTGAACCAAAGTAAATGGGAATTATCAGAAATTTTGATTGAGATGCAGCCAAGATTTGCAGCAAGAGAGTTACTAATATTCAACTGGAAATTAGAGTGTTTTCCCACAAAGAAAATTTCCTTTAAAAATAGGCAATACAATCAGAATGCGACAATAGAGTGCCTCTTATCAGTTTTCAGGCATATAAAAGTTCAGTATCGTGTTTACATTAATGGTTTAGGCTTCCGATACAGGTAACATGAACAGAGATACTCTGGGTGAATAAAAATGTAAGTACATAAAGATGTACTATCATTGTCTTAGAATAGGTGTAATTATCTTTTTGATGTAACAAACTTCTTTCACTGACACTAAAGAAGTCTAGAGCAATGACAACATGCCCAATTTTTCGGCAGCTCAAAGAAGAAGGTACGAGCACCAATTTGTTTTAGGAAACAGCGTGAGCCTTATGTTCTTACTGCTGAAGTTCTATGTAATAATAACGATAATTTTTTTAAAAAAGGGTATGTGGGTTGCAAGCAGTGTTGGGAATTTCTGATTATCAGAAGGAATCACACCATTTTGAACTCTGAGGGAAAAGGATGAAGCCAGTCAGAATTTTGGTTGCTAGCTGGTGTGCTAGAGATGTTTGAATTGTCGTGGTTTAAGCCCAGCCATAAATCAGAAGCACACAGCCGCTGCTCATTCCCCACCCCTCATCCCCCCGCTCCTGGAGGGATGGGGAGGAGAATCAAAAGAATGTAACTCCCACGGGCTGAGATATGAACAGTCCAATAACTAACTTATAACACAAACCACTGCTGCTACCACTAATAATAATAATAATGATAAAGGAAATAACATAGGAAGAGAATACAACTGCTCACCACCTGCCGACTGATACCCAGCCCGAACCGAGCAGTGATCTAGCCCTTCCAGGTAACTGCCCCCAGTTTTACATCCTGGGCATGACATGTGGTGGTATGGAATACCTCTTTGGTCAGTTTGGGTCAGGTGCCCTGTCTCTGCTTCCTCCTGGTTTCCCCTCCTCCCTGGCAGAGCATGAGAGTCAGAAAGTCCTTGGTCAGACTAAACATCTGAGCAACAACTAAAAACATCGGTGTTATCAGCGCTGTTCCCAGGCCGAAAGTCAAAAGCACACCACTGCACCAGCTACTAAGAAGGAGAAAAATGACTGCTACTGCTGAACCCAGGACAGAATGTGTTACCATAGTTTCACAAATAACTGAGAATTAAACAGAGCTTATGGGTGAAGTGCTATTATTAAATGTTCACACATAGAAGTGGTTTGGTACTTCAGATGGGGTGGAGGCCAATTGTCACAAGTTTCATACAAAGTTAATAAAAAACAATAGCTCTAAAAAAAAAAAAAAAAAAAGAAACCCTTTGTCAAAGCAGACTTCCTGGTGCAGTTTTCCACCTACAATATTGTATAGAGAATTCTGGTGCCATACTTCATTTCCTATTGAGCAGAGTTTCTCATTTCAGATGGCTGTTAATCAGACATAGAGTGAACACAATGCTAGATCTCCATAGGACTCCTCAAATCAGGTTACTGTAGCTGTGCTTAAGAATTCAATGATTAGTAGTTTCTTTTTCACCTCCTTCTGACAAAAACTTCATGAAAACTGATGTGTCAGAATGTTTCAGCTTCAGTGAAACAGAATTTTTTCCTGTCTGACCAACTTTATTTATCACATTCATGTCAATGTTAAATTTGCTCACAAAAAATCTGATTTGAACTAACATGAAGTTTTCTGAGAAGACCTGTCTGGAATTTATAACTTAAGAAAAGCTTTGCTACCTGTAATCCTTCCTATTAGCAAGCAAATCCTGTTTCAGGGACTAGGGAGACTCCAACACTACTCATGGGACTATCCACTCATATGTCCAGTGGGAATCTGTAGTGAGACATTCCCAACAGTACTGCAAGATCTAAAGCATGCAGAGAATTTGCAAGAAACAGAAGTAATTCCAAGGGAGCAGGACTGCACCACAAGGGAAGTTTAAGAAATATCCTGTATTAGAAACTGTGAGTTTCTTTTTGGCAATGGTTGTACTTGATTGTGTTATAGGTGTTCTGCAAAGCATCAGCTTTTCACCTGGCATAAGGAGTTCAGAGCAAGTATAAGAATCCACTTGCTTTTTGTATTAATTTCTAGACTCTGTTGATTGTATTAAAGTCAATAATAGAGCTCCTAGCTTTTCAGCAGGATAAAAATCTGAGTATTTTACTTTCCTATGAATCTTTCTTGAATAGAGAATCCAATAAAGGACTCTGCATTTATTTGTATTAGAAGACAAAAGAAAACTTGTTCGCCCAATTACAAAGAACAGAGAAAAAATGTTCATTTTCATAAATATGACACAATGTTTATTACTTGATGAAACACTATTTTCAATGCCATAATAAGGCATTTTATACAAATTCATTACCATCAGCCTAATAACTTAAGGGAGAGGAAAGCCATTTTCTTCAGCATGGGTCCCACATATTCTTGCAAACACAGTACAATTATATGTCTCAGATGAGGATTTGATAATAATTGAGACAGATGGACAATGACCTGGTAATAAGTGACTATGTCATAAACAAAGTGCATGAGGGAAATTTCTTTCAACTTTAGGAAAAAAAAAAATTCTTCCCAGCCAGAAGGTTTAACTTCAAGAGCAATGTGTGGACAGGCACATAATGAATGAACGCTTTATGAGTTTGTTTCCCTGAAAAAAACCCAGCTTCCCTAATATGCTGAGATGTAGCAATCAGGCTGACTAGTTGTGCAGTGTGTTTGAGTCTGTTCTTTTGCTTTCATCTTTCTTACTCTTGCTCCAATTGTGTCTGTATCTTTGTTAAATTGTGATTACAGCTCTGTAGCTGATCTACAAGCATGCTATTTGAAGTCTGTCTTAATTGGTTTATGGACAATGTAAGTCTAGTTACTTTAAGCAAACTTTTTTTTTGTGTGAAATTCTCTACCCTCCCTAATATTACAGAATATACTTTTGAATGGCTATATCAAATAGTTCATCCCTAAGGAGAAAGGTTCACTGGAGAAAAGGCCAAAAGATTTAATGGTGCATTATGCTGTTAGTTTTGGGATATGGTTTCTTCAGGTGAGAGTTCAGATCTTTTGAGTCTTTTGAGTTACTGCTGACAAAAAGTAAATAATTATAGTATCACCCGTACTGCAATGCTATTAAACCTTTTTGACAAGGCATCTTAAGGATTTAATAATACTGCTATTGAGGGCAAGAGTCTTTTTTTCTGCCTTTATTAATATCCATCTAACAATGGTTAAAGGGGCAGAACATCTGCTTCTGTCAAATGTTACCTGGAAGAGGCTACAGCAAAACGAACACTTGAGCATGCTTGTACTTCATCGTGCTTCAAGTGCTGCTATGTTCAGACAACCTTCTCTTTGTCTTTTACTCTTCTGAAATCCACAGGAGCTCTGTTCTGGCATTTTCCTGAGAGGCACGAGCACCCTACAGGCTGTGTAGTGTGGGGCTAAAATGCAGTCTGCTTCCAACTTTTCCCCTTCCTCAGCAGAGAGGCAAAGCAAGTATCAGTATTGTTGCTGCTGGTTTGGACACAGGTTATGGATACTGGAACATTATTAAGTAAACAGGAGATGAGAAGGACTAAGTTCAAATGCACTGGACTGTGCAGAGCAAGACAGAGCACTAGTATTGCTACAATGGATGCAGCAATGTAGTAATATCCATACCTCATAATTGGTGTCACAGACATCTAAATTTACAGTGTTATAATGACATAAGTATATTAGTTATTAACAGTGCCCTGATGAGCTATACCTTTGAAACAGTTAATCTCTTGCACTTCTGTTTTATTTGCTCCAGTTCAACTATTTGCTCTTTTAATAGAACTCCAACTCCACTACTTGCAATTAGCTCACAAAATGCTGCCTATCTGACAATTAGACCAGTTTGGTTGCTTATAATAAGGGACAATGAATTTACAAGTACAGGCCGCTTAATGAGCATATCACTACTATAGCTCTGTCAGAGATGCATTTTACTCCTCGTCCTTACATGCAGCAAGATATTTGAGCTAGTAACGAGATGTCCCCTTTGGGACAGAGTGCACCCTTGTAATCTTGAAATTTACCCTGGTTCCCTCTGCCATTCCATTCAATCCATATGCGAGCTATATCAGAATCTTTCCCATAGCTGCCTAAAAAGCTGTTCAAACTTGCCCTAACCATTGTACATGGCTAGACGTAGCAGGGCTCATCCTAATATCTTATTTCTGGGGAAATGCCTCTTGGCTTTTGAAAATCCTTTTATTTTGTTGTACAGATGGTAAATCAACAATAGCAAAACAAGAAAACAGTCCTTCCACACCAAAAAGCCAACTCTCCAACAGTTGAGCAAATGCAAATATTCTATTTTAAGCCTTTGCATGTTTTGTTTTGTTTTGTTTTGCTAATCTATTGCAGGATTTTAATTTTGTTGCTGAAATTGGACACACAGATAATTATAGCTCTTGGTAGCTCATTAACAGCTTTGCCTTTAAATCAAAATATTTAAGTAATGATTTGGTCTAATTTGATTTCCCTGTTGACTGTCAACAATTGCTTTTCTTCCCTCTTAACGAATGATTCTGGTTTTTAATTGGGAAACTAGTTCCAGGGCTAGACTAAGAAGATCTTTCATGATTGCATATGCTTATGCACTTTTCTCTAGATTTTTCATATATCATTATTTTATGGTATCTTAATTCTTTATTCCACTGTAAGCTTTATGGAACTGAAATTTTTATGTATACTTACATAGTTCTATGGATATATGTTCCATATGTTTACTGTGAAATTTATTGCAAATAGATAAAAAGGCCTATAATAACCTCCTGAAACTATATCTGATATGAAACAAAATTATTTTCTCGCAATATATAGGGGTCATCCAGTGATTAATAATCCTTATTTCAACTGATACCTAAACTGTATTTTCACAAGCACTGTAATTTTAAAGCTCATGTCTGAAATCTCTCAAGACCTCTTTCTCTTTGTGAAATATGGAGACATCCTTTGATATTTATTAGTGAGGTGAGTGAAAAGATGGAGGGAGGACTCAGCTGCCTTGAGTGTCAGACGTTTCAGAATGTTGTGGAACAAATATTTTGAGTTTACCTGTTCTGACTGAGGCTCCCACAAATATAGACCATGCTCCAGTAAATCTTGCTTCAAGTTAGGTGTTATAGTTCCACTTTGCCTGGCCTTTCTCACAACTGAAAATTATTATCTGCATCATGGAAAGTGCAAAAGGTTGTGCCTGAGCCATTTCAGGTTTTCTTTTCAGTGTCTAAACTAAGCCATAGATGATTGTGTGTTTGAACTAAAACAGCAGGCTTAGCAGCAGGTAAGATACAATTTCCCTTCTGCTGCCTTTGCTAGAAGAGCTGCTGTTAGTGATGTGTGGGCAAGCCATAGTTACAGCAGGGCATGTTAGTGTTTTGTCTATTACTACCAGTAGAACTGATCTCCATTGTTGAGTTCTGTCAACATGACAAAGGTGTGAGGAAAGAAAGCGTAAGCTGTACTTAATGTATCTGTACCTTTAAAACTCTTGAAGTCAGTGCAGCCTTGATTAATTCAGAGCGTTAACTGTCTGCGCTCTTGCAGGAAGGTGGTACAGCTGAGCTGGCAGGACAAACAGAAGCACGTTATTTCCTCTCCACTAGGAGGAACTCTGCTGAGAGACCTGTCCTACAGTCTCAAGTGTAGTCATATATACTTCCAAGAGGCTGCCGGATGTTCTGTCTGTAGATACCAGAAAAGCTTGGATCAGAAGTTTTTAATACCAAAATTAAAATAATAAAAAAAATTAAAAGGTTTTATGGTATTATTTGATAGGAACCTCCTCATATGCGAGAAATTGCAGCAGCAAGAAGTAAAATGGAAAAAATATGTAGTCTCTCTCCTGTGTTTAGCAGAACTTTGGTTTTGAGAATTTTGTTGTAGGTGAAAAAACTGAAGGTGCTCATGAATGATCTCTATTATGACAGTATGTTTCTTCATCTATTCCTTACAGTTGCCTCCTGATGGTATGAGTTAATGGTTGATAAGATATTCGACACTTACATTATCCTATCTCTATGATAAAGAATAGAGTGAGGAGGAAAAGAAGCAATGTAAATGTGGGAAATAAGGTACTGTATGCAGCCCTAGGTTGGGATAAGGACAAATGCAAATGTGTGATGGTCAGGAGACCCAAAAGGGTGTGTGTCAAAACAACTTAACACTCAGAAAGAGCTGAGGGAGGCTGAGCGCATGTTGATAGTGAGCATTGTGCTGGTGGTTGGGGGCAGAGCAGGGGCCCTGCTCCATGAAGGTGCGGGTTGGTTTCCCATCTTGTCTGCCCTGAGACGGCAAACATCAGCTGCCCTGGAAAGAACTTGCCTGCAGACAGCGGCACAGCCCCTACGGCTGCCTGGCATCACGCTGCGGCCCTCAGGGCACAGCAGGAACTGGGGCTGGGGCTCACCAGAGACCCCTGACACAGTCTGGAACCTTCCAGAGCATCTCACAGCATGTGCGCGGGCAGCAAATGGGTCTGGGCCTGTGGGAGGTGTCCAAGAGACCCTGACCCTATATAAACAGGCAACCAGCAGTCAGCTGAGTGGTTGTTCACCAGGGAGCCTACAGGTGTTACTGACTGAAGGGACTAAAAGTGAGAGTACTTCAGTTCACTGTCTGAGAAGTCATCACTAGATCCTCGTGGTGGTAAGCCTATTTCTCGGGGTGGTGGGGGAGGGGGGTGGGGTGTGTGTGATGTGTCTTCCTTCTTTTTTTCCTTTCTTCTTTCTCCCTTTCTCTTTTGGATTCATTATAAAATTAGGAAGTTGCCAAGACTTTTGTTGCTCCTGCCAACAGTTCAGGGAAGTTTACAATAAAATCAGCTGTTCTTTTGTTTCTAACCTGTGGAGGGCCTGTGGTTTCTCCCATGAGCTGTGCAGAGTGTGATAAAAGATCAGCTCCACAAATTGCTACTGGGTGGATGCAAGAAAGGAAAAGATTGGGGAAATTGGAAACTGAAGAGATTTCTTCACTGTAGTATGTGAATAATGGAGGGAAAAAACAAAACGTGTCACCAATAGAACTTACGTGTATAGTGGTACATACGTATTGACAAATGGTAATAAAATAGTGGCAGACACACAAAACTTTTTTTTTATGAGACTCCTAATGATACAGATCCCTGAGAATAAGGACAAGCAAATCATGGTCCAGTGTTTTTTAACATCAATGTAAGAAGAATTACAATGATTGAAAAAAACACCAACCAAACACCAGTGAAAGGTACCTTAATATAACAGTGGGAAAGGGCTTTCAGGAAAATGCTTGCTTTGTAACTGAATAAAAGGGAAAGTAAGAGAACAGCTTTTGTTGACGAGCTGCCTTTGAATTTCTGTAGACATGGAGACAGGCTGTAAAAAGGCAGCAGGAGTCCCATATAGGATGTTCCCAGTGAAGCACTTGAAACGTTTTCTCAAATTTTCTACCAGTGCTAAATGCAACTTTAAGTGATAAGCCTTCCACGCGTCTCTGCTTCATTTGAAAGAAATAAAGTGATAGTCCTATGCTTTTGCTACTCATTGCCATTTGATGGGTATGCCTAGGCTGTGTAACTTCCAGTGATCCTCAGTGGAGCTACCACAAATGTGATCATCAGGCCCACTGGCTGCAAATACTAATAGCAGACAAGCAAAACCTGTGTGTTAGAGAAAGAATCACAGAATAATTTAAATGCTTTCCTCTACACTTTTCCTTTGGTTCTTAATCAGCTACAGTTCTGTTTAATTTAGTATACAGCTTTAACAACCATAACTGATATGATTGAGAAATGTCTAACAGTACCTAATTTCTTAGTGGTTTGCTGTATTAGTGCAGAGCACTTCATCTCTCTACACTGTATCAGGAAACTTTGGAGGGTGATTAAATATATGCTATCATGCTCCGCTCAGATTGGAAGCTTTTATTTACATTTCTCAATTCCTAGTTCTTTTGATGGGAGGGAAGGGTTATTTTTCAGTTACAGCTTCTGTAAACCCTTTTGAGACATAAATTCTTTAATAAGGCAGGGGTTGTAATAGGATCTAATGAATAAAGCATTTTATGCTGTTTCCTATGATGTGCTGTACAAGAATGTCTGCTGTAGATTTTGCAGAATTATTTTTTCATACACTACATAAGCAAAACCAGACTAAATGGTACTGGCACATACCATTTCACACCACTATTTCTTCGGAAAATCGTGAGGTCTAAAATCTGTGTACATTTCATTACTAACACTGAGAAGGTGCAGTGATACTGCTTCTGCCAGTAAGATCAGGCAGAGGTGGTAAAGACAGAATTGTTTCCAAATGCTCAGTGCTCAAGCTCAAAGGCACTTAACAAGCACATGGTACCTAGAGAATGTAAATGGTCAGAGCATTTTGTTTTTTCTGAAAATTCTATATGCATATACTGAATCAGACTCAGGTTGGCCTGGTTTACACTTTTGAGTCTGAAATTTTTACTGAAGGGCAGGTGCAGAGGAAAATAATTACTCTTTATATTTGTGCAAGATCAAATTAAAGTCAAAAAAGAGGACCCATGTCCTATGTCATGTTTTCCTTCACAAAAATACAGCTGTTTCACATGAAAAGTAGGAGGGTTGGGATTTAATCCTATGTCCACTAACATTTGCCCATGGTCCCTATTTTTCACCAGAACTCTGCCAGCATTCACCAGCTTAGGCTGATGATTAGTCCAAGCTTATGGTACTCCGACACTTTCTGTCTTATTTTCCCCTTCCACAGGTGGCTGTTTTCTGTTCTGGATGGGGTTCTGGAGTTTCTGCCTCTATTTACTTATTTATTTCCTCTCTTAATCAGACCAGTTGACTCATGTCAAATAAGAAAGTATAGTCAGCCTGAGTAGTTTATTGAAATGAGTCTTAAGACCTTGCTGTTCCCTCCCCCTCTACCTTTTCTACTTAGCTGTATTTTTTTATGTTTTTAATTATATTTAATTTTCTTTCTTTATTAATTTTATTTTCTCACCTGTGACTCAGACATTAGAAGACATTGACAGTTTTTCTCAGCCTTACTTTGCACATCTCATTTGTTCTGGCTCAACTATTCCTGAGATTTGACATTCCCTACTGTTTCACTATTGCATCTCTAGCTATTGAGAAAGGAATTAGGACTCTTGTCACCTATGCTTGCTAAAGTACTCTGAAAGAGGTAATGGTTGGTATGTGAAGAGGTAGGTTTTGTTGGGCTTATTTATCCAAATACTAACAATGTGCAGAGGCCATGACCTTTCTCTGATTTAATGCAGGGTAAGATTGCTACTTTCCCATCAGGTACTTGGGTTGTGATTGAAATCTTGAAACATGACCTGAGGATTTAACCACACAACATTCATTAATTTTAACAGGGGTTAAATTAATTCCCATAAACTCATCCTATCTCTTTGCTTTTAAATTTTGTCTTCAGTTATATCTGTATAATGTCACTGTCAAGTTCCTGAAGTACTGTCAAAAAGAGAGAATCGTGTATCCAAACCCAGATTTTTGTTTTAAGACTGACTAGTTGACAAGGGTCCTTCACTGCATGTGAACTGGTAGTGTACTGTGTAATATCTTTAATCTATTGGTAAAGGTAAATTTGCTTAACTGAAAAAAGGTCCAAGCTAAAGTATTTAACTGTGTAATTGCGGTTTAAGATGAGAAAATATATATTAACATACTTTGTTCTTTCTTTTCTGATACAAAGCCAAGATCATTTTCCAAGTGCAAAAAACAATGTACAAATCTGCCTATACCATCACTGTTAATAAAAACTGATAATGCTATGACTAGGATTTAATTCAGACGCTTCCTAGAGACGCTGCAGAACATAATTTATCTTAAATGTTTACTTTTTTCTAGGTGCTTAAGGAACAGAGATTAATGTAGAAAATGATACCATCAAGAAAGTAAGTCTTGATTTTATTTCAATTAAGTGTCAGCACTGTGGGAGGACTGTTTTGTTGCGTAATTAAAATGTCTTGCTATTAAGAAAAAATATTTTCAGGGATACTGAAATATTAGCTGGGATTTAAACATGCTTATAAACTGGTCTCTTGATACTTAGTCCAAGGTATTTCCTCTACCAACTGTATTCATTCCTACAGATTTCATTCAGATTGCCAAACCCAGTATTTTCACAGAAATGTGGACTACCCTGGTCTAAATAAAAGTGTGTTTACCTACTCCAAGTTCAAGATTGGGTATGCATCTGTCATTTTATGTATAATATCAATAGCAAAGCAACACAGCTTTTCAAACCTTTGGGATATTGGAAACCAGTAAGAATCTCTGGAGTCATCCGTAATGTTGCCCCAAAATCCATCTTTAACTGAGACGTCTAACTAGAAAGAGAAATGGAACAAACTCCTAAATCTGTCACATAAAGCATAATTATTTGCTCAGTTTCTGAGAGCAAATGGAGATACTGATTTCAGTCTTGATTAAAACAGATGCGGCAAAAAGCAAAACAGACTGGAAGGTGTGCGGAGTGGTTTTGGTTGTATACAAGATTACTGTGAGGTCCTGAATGAAGCTTCTGCATTCCACAAGAAATACTTTAATATAAAAAGTCATAATTGGTGCCACAAGCATGGAAAAATGTATATAATGTATAGATAGGAAATAGAGAACTTGTGTCTAAGAAACATGTCTAACAAAGCCAGGAAACTGGTTCCACGAGACTTCCTGTTGGCAAGCCACTATTATTTCTATTTTCTTAAGCCACATTCTGAGATTCTCATACCTTAGCATTTGATTCTGCTTGTTCTTGTGGAAGAAAATCCTTGCACTTAGGTGTGAACCATGACCACACTAATTTTGAGGAAAAGAACTGTTGCTATGTTTTTTTCTGGCACTGAATGGGATCCTTAGTGCACTGTGGAAGTGCTGCAATGTTTGAGACTGTGTTACTCTGACATTACCAAGAGAACTGGTAAATACATGCCATTAATTTTCAGCTTCTTAAACAAATGTTCTAGCTCATGAGAAAAGACATGCAAGCTTTGTACCTTGATTTGTGCTATGTTGCTATGATATACTGTAAAATGTGTCAGGAAAGAAAAGTCCTTGAATTTCTTCCTGCTTCAGTTTCAAGTCTATTAATAGAACGGGCAGAGGCTTGTAATGCTTCATTGCCTTTGGCTGATGGAGGAGAATACAAGGACCTTCCTACTTTCAAAGTAGCTTTGAAATAGTATTGCCAGGAACAAGGCATCAAAGGAGTTCAGCACTCTGAAGTAAAAATGATGCTGTAAAAAAAAAAAAAAAAAGAAATAGAAAAATGTAATTTTCTCCTTCCTTTTACTTTATCAGCAGGAGACTCAGATAACTGGCTCTGTCATTTCCCTCGTCATCTTCTGCAGCTTTAAATGAATAGGGCCATAATGATACACTAATAAACATAAAATTTAATAGTAGAAGCCTTCGGGTAATCATCTGATTAAAGTGGACACTTTCTGACCCCATAGAATAATCATGATCAGTTACTAGTCTGGTGACCAGGAATAAACAGCTGATTATATGATTACGGAAAGCTTCAAAAATCTCATAGCAGCTGAATCCCTAGTCTCTGAGAAATATTTCGCCTGACCTTGTGTGAGATATTGCACAGTGCCATTCCTGTGGGCTGGTAAGGTCCTGCGGTTTCCCATTAAGCTAAATGAGAGTCTTGACCATCACAGTTTGCACCATTGGGTCCATTATTTTTTGCCCTACAGGTGATTTGCTATGTGCTTAATTACAGAAGACAACATAGTTGAGAGGGTGTTTTCCTGCAGACAGCAATGTCAAAGCTTATCCATGGAGGGGTACAATGATACTTTCCAAGTTACACAGTAGAGAGCATTGTATGATTCCCATTAGTTTTGGTAGGAAGTACATAATCTTAATAAATGACTCTGAAAAGGCATTAGAATGATTTTATTAATGAAACAAAGTATAAAAATGCATAGAGACACTTTTAGGTGCTTTAACACAATTTCTTTGACCCTACAAGAAGGAAACGGGTCTGTTATAACTAGTCACATACCTAAAAAATCTGGTTTGTGCCAGCAAACGCATGGGAGTAGCCTCTATATTAAAATGGCTGCAAATGCATAGAATATCTCAGAGCAGATATAAATAGCATTTCAACTGGTATACTTACTTCTTTTCTTCTAACAGGTACTAAGCATCTCAGTATTCACTGATGAACTGTTGTCCTGTGAAAAATGTTGATCTGCTTACTGCTAGCCTCATGAAGCTCTCTTATTTCTGTGCATTTCTGTAGCAACGGCATCATACCCAGCGAAGTGAAGCATATCTGTTAGTTAATCTCCTCAGTAGCCAGCAGGGGAAGCTGCTGCATTGGTTTTCAGAGTGACTCACAAATATAAATGCTTGTTATTTTTAAATTCAGATATGAAAAGGTGGAGTTACCTTAAAATGAGATACAGAATATGTTTGCATGAAGGAGTTTTAGTTAGACTACGCTTGGAATGACTAAACTATTCACAAGTGAGAAAGCAGGGAATGAGTAGTGTACGATGGAAAAAACAGGTGCTATTTAGCGTCTCAATTTAGTATGTCTTACATAGTTACTTAGACTACTAAATACAAGAGACTTCAAAAGATGGCTTAATATACGTTCAGTGAGTTAAGCAATGTTTAGATAACTGTAGACCTTGTTTTATGCACAGTGGTTTTGTAGAAAAGATGCTGGGCTGGAACAAGCCCGGGTTCTGTTCTTAGGCTTGAAACGACAAGTGTCAGAAAGTAATTCTGGCTCTGTTCAGAATATTTTTCTTAAGCACACGCTTACGGGCTTCACTGTTTGGCTTTTAATCTATCTAATGTTAAGTCTTTCATCTTTAAACAACAATACAATACTTTAGCCTCTGTCATATTAAAAATAGATATGTTTTGATGGCTAAAAAGCTATAGTCCACCCAGTATGAAATAAAACTGAAGTTTTGGCACATACTTTTACCATTAAAACATTACTGGGAGTTTATGAGACTTCCAAGTTGCAATAACAAATACTATTAAGTTGATTATTAAAGAAAGCTGAAGACCAAGAAATTTTTTGCCACATTTGTCAGCTGAATTTGAATGAACCTTATGTATGATCCTAAAACCAATATGTTAGTTATTTGTACGTCTTTTCTTCTCAGTTTCTACCAGGACAGGATTTGTATGAGTGTTATCACACTGGTAAACTGGCAACATTCCCTTCATGCCTTATTAATAATAGATGTGTCAGTGTGGTAGAAGAGAGGTTTTAATTAGACATGTATAGGAGCTCTGCAGTTAGGCCAATGTCAGTTCTAGTATGAACCTTGCCTTGAGGTTATATTAATGACCCATGAAGAAAATTTTCTTTTGGAATCTAATATTCTTGGTTTTGTCCAAAATAATTATATACTCCTACTTCTAATTTAATTCTAATTCTAACTTTTCTCTTGGCATAAAAGTAATTTGGTAGGAACCTGTAAGACTGCTGAAAATCTGAATGAAAATTACTACTTCATCCACAGGAACTTTACTAGTTTAGGACTAAGTCTTTCATGTCTTTAGTGTCGAATAAATGAATTTTCTTCTTCAAGTGTTATATTTGAAGGTGCTTACAGATGTATAGTGGGAGATTTACTTGAGGTTCTGTCCAAACTTAATGCATTTGTGTAGCAAATAACAAAATCCTGTGTACTCAGATGTTACAATGCTCATGACCATAGATATTTATAAGTTCATTTTACCGTGGTAACAACTGAGGGAACTGCCACAGTTTACCTCTTGGGTGTCGGAATCAGTTGGCAACTTCAGAGTAGTAAAGAGAAATTTCTCCCCATATGCAATTATTTCATGTTACAAGCCCTTATAAGAATAAAGATGACTTGTATTAATCTTTTACCTTGAAGGAGATTAAAATTTACTATAGAAATTGATTCAGTATATATTTCAGATCTAATAAAGACTGCACGCTTATGTTTCCAGGGGAGTAAAGACACCCGGAAGTGCTGCTGTAGAAAGCTTAAATATCTAATTTTTCTGTTGAGGAAAGCCTTACCAAAAAGGCTGAAAAACAACCCAACAAACATTGAACTGGTAAAGCCTGACAAAGTCTACTTGGCACAGTTTATTGCATTGTTATCTTCTGAGCTGTTGCTGTTGTTCGAATATCTAAGCAATGGTGGAAGCAGAGTTATACTAGAGGAGGGATGGTGGCAGGGATTTCTTCCCAAGAAAACAGAGGTTGTGCCTGTGTCCTGGTTTCAGTATCTTAAACTGTATATGCATCCACAAGACAGCACAATTCCCAGACCCAAGTTTCCTGTGAACATCTTAGGATTTTTGTCCCAGTCATTTCTGATTTTGACAGTACTGTTACAGATTAGTAGAGCTTAATCTATTAGATTAAAAAAAATCACACATTGTCCTGGGTTCAGCAGTAGCAGTCATTTTTCTCCTTCTTAGTAGCTGGTGCAGTGCTGTGTTTTGACTTTCGGCCTGGGAACAGCACTGATAACACCGATATTTTTAGTTACTGCTCAAATGTTTTAGTCTGACCAAGGACTTTCTGAGCCTCATGCTCTGCCAGGGAGGAGGGGAAGCTGGGAGGAAGCAGAGACAGGACACCTGACCCAGACTAGCCAAGAGTTCCATACCACAGAACGTCATGCCCAGGATGTACCTGAGAGTAGCCCGGACGGGCTAGTGCGCTGCAGGGTTGGACGAGGTATCTGTCGGTGCTCGGTCGGGTGGGGTTGGGCAAGTTATGGGTCAGCTCGTGTTAAGGTGTTTTATTCTTTCCCCTTGTTATTTCCTTTATCATCATTATTATTGGTGGTAGCAGTAGTGATTTGTGTTATACCTTAGTTACTAAAGTGTTCTTATCTCAACCCGTGGGAGTTGCAGTCTTTTCAATTCTCCTCTCCATCCCTCCGGGAGTAGAGGGAGGGAAAGAAGGGGGGGAATGAGAGAACAAGCTGTGTGGCAGGTTTTAAACCATGACACACATACACAATAATTCATTCTTTTTATTCTTAAGTTTCTAAATATAACAGCATGACTAGCAAAAATATTAGCATTAGTGAAATAGTATAGAAACAATCCTGTCACTAATTCCTGTCAAATACTCCTATTTCCCTATTCCACAACAATATTCCTATAATAACAGCCGTATTGCAAAATTTCTAGTTTCCAGTCGCCCTTTCAGTATTCAGCATTCTATCACCTTTCTAATGAACTATCTGTCCGATACTTGCAACACACATGGATGTGCCAGCTCACTGTCTAGGATAGTTTCACAAAAACCAGAAATACTGCTTTGAATTAACTTCCTTTTTTAAGTTCCATGCTATACCATATTTTATTTATTACTACTGTTTGCATTGAAAAGCCAACTACTTTATCTCATTGCTTACAGGAATATATTAGCCTTTCTTATTTTACCCTAGCACTCATCTGTTTCTTCCAAGTGCTTCTTGCTACATCTTTTATAACTGAAATATCTCCAGCATATAAAAATGTTGAAGAAACTCAGGTATCCATTATATTTAGAAGAAAAAATGTTTTTCTCATAACCTTATGAAATTCTTACCTTTAAATTTTTATATTTTTTTTTAGGGAGGGTTTTTTCAGTTTTTTTTTTTTTTTGGGGGGGGGGGGGGTGTTGGTTTTTTTCTTGTAAGTAGCTGAAGCCGTTGCCTGTTTTAGAGGAATACTGAAAGTGGTTTCAAAAATGTCACATATGTATTCAGGTTAGGTTAGATATACATCCTTTCTTCACATTCTTCAGGAGTTCTTTTCCTACCTTCTGACTCAATTGTCAAGATTTATTTGAAGAAATTTTTAAATTCCTTTTAAATAAATGGTGAATGGTTACATTTACAGAGCAAATGTTTAGCTGAAGGCTGAAAGCTTTAAGCAATAAGATTTCTTTTAGAGCCAGAAGACCAAATGTTTCACAGGGAAAAAAAAATGTTTAATTTCAGAAAAGATAGTGCTCAAAGGAACTTGAATCTTTCTGCTAAGTTTCAGTATTTTATATTCTTTAAATAGCCTCAAATTCTTACCACTTGACTAACATAATTGATCCCAGCTATGCCTCTGGAGTTAGTTCCTATAGACTTGATTTGGATGAGTTGCATGACTACAAAGTACCCAGAGTTGGTACATGCCAGCTGGTAAAATGGCCAAATACATTTGCAAACAGCTCCCTAAGCTAAATCTCTGCATCAACAGCTGGAAGAGGCTATTCAATACGGTTAGCATCTTTTTCTGTGTGGATACCAACTGTTACTGGACATTTGTTGTGTTTACTGAATACTGCGAAGTGCCTTGGTGCATTTGAAGCTTTATATATATTTTTATAGCTTTTCATTAATGGCAGATGTTGGCTGAAAACTGGCAAAAAGCAAGTAGATTAAAAACTTCTCAGATAAATTATAATTTAAATGAGAAAATTTACGTTAGACATCTTTTCAATAATTATGAAACCATTACCTAATAATGAAGCTTCTAAGCTTTTTTCTAACAGATGGTTAGAAGCTGAAATATATTGGATCATAGTTAATCAGCAAATTTAATACACATGATAAATGTAGCAATCTATCATCCTGCTATAACCCACTGTACTGTAATGTACTTTCTATAAGTTGAAGAGCAGAGGAATGAACATTCCAGGGTCTTGCATCTAATGTAGGAGTGATACCAGGTTTCAGAGACAGCATTTCAGAAAGCTGTCTGAGGTTGTAGCTTTACAGCAGCTGTATTTTTGACTTGCCACATGCTTAGTTATGTCACCTTAAAAACAGTCTTAAGAGAATGTTGGGACTCATGTTTCACATCCAGCTATTATAGGAGTACAAATTGCTTGCTGCATGTTGTCATTCTAAACAATGATAGCTACTGCTTTTTTTTTTTTTTTTAGTATGAATTCTATCTCCTTTATGAAATGCTAAATTAAAAGTAGGAATGTGTGTTCTGTATTAGCCAAATCATAGAATCTGTATAGGTGTATGTGGTGAGTTGACCCTGGCTTGATGCTAGGTTCCCACCGAAGCTGCTCTACCACTCTGTCCCTTAAGCTGGACAGGGGAGAGAAAATAATAATAAAAGATTCATGGACAAAGATAAGGACAGGGAGAGATAACTTGTCAATTACCATCATGGGCAAAACAGATTCAGCTTTGGCAAAATGCATCTAATTCATTACCAATCAAATCAGAGTAAGATAATGAGAAATCAAGACTAAATCTTAAAACACCTTTGCCTTGCCTTTCACTTCTTCCTGGGCTTAACTTTGCTCTCAGTTTTGTTTACTTCCTTTCCCTCCCCTGCATGGCACAGAGGAATGAGGAATGGGGGTTGCAGTCAATTCATTGCACGTTGTCTCTGCTGCTCCTCCTTTCTCAGGTGGAGGACTCCTCACAATCTTTCACTGCTCCAGTGTGGGATCCCTCCTATGGGACACAGTCCTCTAAGAGCTTCTCCAGTGAGAGTCCTTCTTGTCCTTCCTGTGGGCTACATTTCTTCATGACCTGTGCCAGTGTGGGTCCCCCACGGGTCCACAGCTCCTGCAAGAAGCCCGCTTCAGTGCAGGTTTCCCACAGGGTCACAGCCTCCCTCGGGTATCCCCTTGCTCCATCAGGGCACTCCACGAGCTGCTGGGGCACAGCCTATCTCACCATGGGCTGCAGGAGAATCTCTGCTCTGGCACCTGGAGCACCTCCACCCCCTCTTTCACTGACCTTTGTGCCTGGTCACCAAGTCTCTCGTGTACTCTTGCTCCCCTCCAGCTGCAGTTGTGCAGTGTTCATTTTATTTTCCTCCCCCTTCTTATTCCCAGAGGCGTTGCTGATGGGCTCAGCCTTGGCCATCAGCAGGTCTGTCTTGGAGCTGTCTGGCATTGGATCTTTTGAACATGAGGGACGCTTCCAGCACCTTTTCATAGACACCACCAGTGCAGTTTCCCTGCTACCAAAACATTGCCAAGCAAACCCACTGTATTCTATAGCAAAGCAATTTTGATAGTCAATGACTAATGAACTCATGCAAATGAGTTCTTATGCCTACAGTATGTCTCATGAATGAACAGGACATTGCAGAAATGTTTATCTAGAATAATTACAAACAGTAACTACCTGTAAATAAGAATATTTGAGCCAACTTCTTTTTCATTTTATAGTCCTTTTTTGTATCCAGCTGAAGTTAATGTGGTAATGTGATTCTTTTACCTTCTGTATGCATCTTGATTTGATATAGTTTATACTTGTTATGACTAACAAGCAGTTTGAATTTCAATGCCTGATTCTCCACTTCAAAGCTGATAGTAGTAGTGTGTGAGTGAAGACAGCAATACATTGCAACTTAATGAGCAACTGTGCTTACTCTGAATCATGCTAAGAATCACAGAAGGCAGAACTAATATGAAGAAAGATGAAAAACAAAATTCAAACTAAAGTGCTTTTAATTCAGTAACATTTCTAGGAGTAGTTTTAAAGCATCTTTCTGTTAATTTGATTTTTATTTTTATATTCTGGCCATTTTATAATAGATTAATTTTTCCCAGCTCAGCTATATAGTTCAAGAGTATGTGTCATCCAGAAAACCTGAACAACTTGGTCAAGTAAGTTGTCTTGATGTTGCTGGAAGGTATGCTGGATCTTTCAGTGGAAGTTTATGATGCAGAACTGAAACAATCCCAGCTTTTACAGACAAATTTAAAAACATTTGAAACCAAACTTGGAAATTCAGTTGAGGTTATGGTTTCAGCACAAAGTTATTAAATACTGCAAAAGATCCAAACAAACTACTCCTGTCCTTACTTTGACAGGATCACATCTGGTTGTATTATGGGAAAGTCATGGTCAATGAAGACTAATTTCACCTGTGAATAAAGTGCATACAGGACAACCTAACAATCTATGTAAATCAAGCCTTTGTAAAGATGATCCACAATTTCCTAAAGTTTACTTCCATCTAAAACATGGTCAAAAATCTCAGCATGATCCCCTGCATCTAATGATAAACCTTCAGGCATACACTTGAGGATCCTCTACATAAGAAGTAAAAAAAATCTGTTACTTAGCAGTAAGATTAGAGCTAGCTTAGTGGGAGGAACATACAGTAGTGTCTATCTGTATTCAGATAATACTGGGGCTTGATCCCCCTTGAACAGGGCAGCAGAGTTCATAAAAAGCAATCTGACTGAAGTGTAGCTGGACAGCAGTGCTAGTAACTGGTATCTTCTCGTTAAGACGTGCATGTAGAAAGTATAAATAGATCAGGACTAAAATCCAACGTTCAGTCACGGTATAATAAAAGATGAAAATGGTAAATAATTACATTGATTTATTATCAATAAAAACAATAACAGTTAATTGTGATTATTAACATTTATTCTAATCATGTAATATTTATGTAATATGAAATTACATCAAAATCTGTCATTTATTGATGGCAATGTAAGTAGCTTTATGCCTTCTGCATTATGCATGGTGCTCTTCTACTCTGGCTGTACAGTCACATAGTAAAGCCAAAAGAGCAATCTAGACTTCCTGTATTTCTTGAAAAAATTACTCTTAGTAAACTCTTTTATTTTCTTGGTAAATTAGTCTTATTTTTTAAGATACCTGAAAGTATCCAAAATATGTATGCATCTTATTTTCACCTTTTGTGTATTCTCTGGAAGCTAATAATTTTCTTCACTTGCCCTAAACTGCCTCAGCGTGAGCAATGAGATACATTCTCTGATGTTGAAATCCAGGAACCAGATGAAATGAAGCCTAAGTCTCCTGAGAGCATCTAGTCAGTGCATTCAAAGGGTGTCTAGCAGATAGGGCTCCAAGAAAATGCTATTAGAGTGATTTTATTTAAGCTGGCACATGACTTCCATAGTGGAGAAATCATGCAGTTCAGAAGGTGAAAGTCTACCTTGCACTTCAGTAACTAGGACACTCAAGTCCTGGTTTCCCAGAACTAATATTGCTTTAGCCTGGTAATACTTCAGTAGAAAACCATCATCTATACATAGGAGCATATCCCAACCATAATGATACAGAATTATTTCTCTCATCTTTTGGATAGCAGGACAGTGCCATCTACACAGCTGCAAGGTTTTCACATTATTCCCGCACCCGACTGTATTGAAAAATACAGTCCAGCTTTTCCACGTGCTCTCTGGCAGTTTTAAACATTCTGGAAAAGCAATACTGAAGGACTTCTATTGTATCTTCTCATGAATGTCACCGCTTCAGGCAAATCTGAGCTTTAGAGCTCTACTTTCCTTGCTCAACACATCAGGAGATGGCTAACTTTTGTCGCAGCACTCCTTGCAGCCCATAACCTTGCAGTGCCTCTGACAGCTCCTTTTCTGAGTTCCCTGGGCTGTATCCCATTCAGCTGCCAGTCACTTCTCTCCTTTGTAATCTGTTGGCACAAAGCAATTGCAAACATAGGTTAGCAAGGACCAGTCCTGGGCCTGATAGCTTTCTTCAAAGTCAGAAATCAATTTGCTACATGTAGGGATCGTGAGCGGAGACCTGAGCCATGCTGGGCACGAAGCCTTTCTACTGGTCATGTAAAATTTTGAACGGATGTCCTCTTACAGCCATGTGTCAAGGACAAATACTCATTTCAAACAGTCTGCCACACTTGGGTAGGATCCAAATTAACATTTCTGTGCACTTTCATCCTTGAGGTGGGAAGTCTAATGAGTTTGAAGACAGCAGAGGCATGTTGAAACACAGAAGAGAGAATTTCAAGAAAGGGCATGTCCAGCCATTGCCTCACCACAGGCGCACACAGACCTGCTGCAGTGTGTGCAGAGCAGCAGCCCGTGGAGCCTGGTGTGAAGCAACATGCCTGCAGAAGCGGGGAAGGACAGAGGAACCAGCTGGAGCAGTGACACATCTGCCTCAGGAGAGTATGGAAGACCCCTGCCCTTTCTGGGGTGCTTGTGCCCACAGTGAGGCCTACCCTCCTGTAGGACCCTCACAACAGATATTGCATAGTCTTGCAGCTGGTGACCACCTCCTTGACTTCGAGAACTTGCATGTGGTGCCCAGGAGGGTTTCAGGGCAGCCCCTAGGCGGGGATCATGCAGGGCTTGTGTTTGCTACCTAGGGGTGGGCCTTGCACGGCAGTAATGTGTGGCCCTGCATGGACCCCTGGCCTCCCTGGTGTCTTCCTCACCCTGTGGCCCTCAGCCCTGATTATCACCACTGGCTCCCCATTGTCCCTGTGTTAGTGACCCTCAACTAATTCTTAATGTGATAGCAGGGAAATGCGCCAGTCCCATGGACCACCTTCGGTCCCTATACCCAGCACCCAGAGCACAGCACCAGCTGACTTCCTGATAGGGATTCAGTGCTGAAGGTGGTGTGTCTCTTGCCTGTGCAACACCAGCAGCATGCTAGGAGCCCTTCTACCCTGGGAGTAAGACCTGCTCAGAGGGATGGGTACACTCAAGAAGGGTTCAGATAGAGAATGGCCAAGAAGTTTATACATAAACAGGGACATCCTCAGCTAACACATGTAGCCTAGCTCTTACATGGTTGAGAACTGAAAGAGGTACCCTGGCTTACATCATAAAATCATAGAATAGTGAGGGTTGGAAAGGACCTCAAGATCATCTAGTTCCAACCCCCCTGCCATGGACAGGGACACCTCACACTAAACCATCCCACACAAGGCTTCATCCAACCTGGCCTTGAACACTGCCAGGGATGGAGCATTCACAACCTCCCTGGGCAACCTATTCCAGTGTCTCACCACCATAACAGGAAAGAACTTCTTCCTTATATCCAATCTAAACTTCCCCTGTTTAAGTTTTAACCCGTTACCCCTTGTCCTATCACTACAGTCCCTAATGAAGAGTCCCTCCCCAGCATCCCTATAGGCCCCCTTCATGTACTGGAAGGCTGCTATGAGGTCTCCACGCAGCCTTCTCTTCTCCAGGCTGAACAGCCCCAACTTTCTCAACCTATCTTCATACGGGAGGTGCTCCTGTTCCCTGATCATCCTTGCGGCCATCCTCTGGACTTGTTCCAACAGTTCTATGTCCTTCTTATGTTGAGGACACCAGAACTGCACACAATACTCCAGGTGAGGTCAAATACAGATGATTGGATCCTTCTTCAAATCACCACATATGATGGAAATAATCTCACCTTGTGGGAAATGTTAGAAAGAAGCCCTACAAGGCCAGTGTACATTACAGTTGAACAGGGATCTGAGAAGATAACAGTGTTCAGTTAATATCAGATTATCTAAATTAAATCCAGCTGCTTAATACTACTCCCAATCACTGGATTTCTAAGCAGTGGCAGCACTGTAATTCTCTTCGGTGCTGAGTCTGTGGTTGGGCTTGCCATTGAAGCTCTGGAAGTGAGCATCACCATTGCTCATATCCTTGAGCAGTAAAGTTTCACTCTAATATAAATTTCTGTATATTCTGCTGGGGTATTGTGGTGGAAGTGAGAAGAAGCTAACCCGGAGTGTGCAGTTTCGGGATGTTATTTCATTGGTATGATCAAATCTATCCAACAACTAACTGAGTCATGAAGAGATTAATTAATAATGGCAGCAGTGGAGAAAAAAAAAAAAAAAAAAAAGAAGTACCACTGGTTTGTTTCTTACACAGACAGTGAACAACTGGCCATAACCTTGCCCTAGTCCTGGTGATTTCACTCTTCTTCCCTGTACGTCCTTACTGCTGTAAGAATGATGAACATAGTACAGGTGATTTAATGCTATTACTTACTTCTTAACTGAGGGGAAAAAAAAAAAGATTTATATAGTTAAAGAAGTTCAATTATTCAGTTAAACCTAGCTGTAACAGCAGAGGCAGATGAATTGAGCGGCAGGAACTGCTGCTGCATGAGAGGAAATCTGGAGGAAAGCGAATGAGCATGATGGGTTGAACACTGCAGAAGCAACCTTGGCGCACCTGTTGTAGGCAGGGTTTGAGAAGAGGAGACAGAGATGTCTGTATGTGGCAAAGACTGATGTTTTGTATGAACTGGTAGAATTACTATCTGTGGAATGTCAGTGAAAAATAGCATGAAAATTAAAGAATAAATTCTATATTCAGGTATGTACATATTTGTATATGGAACAGTGTTTAGTTAACACTGAAGGAACAGATGTTACTGCAAGGTATGTGAAAACAAGCAGTAGCTTCTCCAAGTCAAGTAGCATTGTGAAACTAATGTAAAACACCTTCATCTGTATGTGTATGGAGCGATAAACTATATGTAACTGCATGCAACTGTGCTTTACCTGACAAGCTAAAAAGTGTAGGACACATATTCTCATTATTTCAAGTGTTTTATTTTCTTTCTAAACAATTCTAAATTTTGTATTGAATATTTTTTTGTATTGAAATTCCAGAATATTCTGGTTCATGATTAATTTAAATGCTTCAGGTTGCCTTTTGCACTCTGCTGCTGAAAACATGTTTATATAGCTCAAAGATTAAGTCAGGACTTTAATACATGAATATTTTATATTAATGAAAATACAGTAATACAAATATAAATAAGAATATGATATTTAGACACTTTGAATTAGAAAAAAATCCTTTTTGCCTCTTACTTTCTCAAAAGCCTTCCACACTGTGGAAATCATATCATTTCCAACAAATAGTACATTGCAGACACTTTTTACCCCTTGTCTTGTCACTACAGTCCCTAATGAATAGTTGTTCATTATTTTATTTCATTTTTATTTCATTAGTTTATTTCATTTCATATTTCATAATTTTATATAATTTTTTGTATTTTGCCTTTGTGGATCTTTGAAGCAAGCCAGAACCATAATTAACTGATGAAGATTATAAGGTTCAAGCATTATTGATATTTTCTTTTTTTGCAGCATTGTTCAGCAAGCATAAAAAAGTTGTTTTCTCTTCATCTGCTTGGTCCTCTCCAGGATGTGATTCTCAGAAAACACTACCCTTAGTAATTTGAACAGAGGGCACATATATTTCTTCCTTGCATGGTGTTTGCTGAGATAGCAAGCAGAAAGTTGCAGAACTGGGAAGGCTTGTGAATGAATACTAAGTGTATAGGGACACATCTTTGTTCTTCCTATCTCTACTGGTGTATGCAGGAAAGGAAAACTGCATTTGGTATTCATGAAATTTTGAGGCAAGCAACCTTTTCTTAAACAAAGCAACCGCCTTCCACCCTGTAAAAAATGACTCAAACTCTACATCAAAACCAAAGTAGAGATGGGAAGTTTTTCTCCCTTTACAGATGGAAGAACCTTTGAAGAACCGCTTTCATTCTGGCTACTTCATTTGCCTTCTCCCCACCATAAAAATATTAAAATTGAATGTTATGTTGCTGATAAAAGCTCAACAGGATACAGCTCAGACTGCTCTTTAGACACTGTATTACCTCTGAGGCAGGCAGGCTGTTCCTACTTAAGAGACTGCCTAACTTGTTGCAGAATCACCTGTAAATGTGTGGTAAACCCATGAAGCTTCAGTCATTTTCTTACCTGTTCTATTGCCTGCAGGAGAGTCATTACTGTGGTATTTACAGCTGTCACAATAGTTAATATGATTTAGACGTATCTACTTGCTTACTCATTGATGTGATGTGGCAGTTTAATAATAATAATCATCATAATCACAAGTAAGACCAGAAATATTTTTTTACTCCTATGGAGATGGTGTTTTCAACTTCTATCAAAGGAGTTGTATCCTATTGTTTAAATTATTGCACTTCACTGTGGGCCTTTAAGGATATATTTTTATCTTTATCAGCAACCTAAAAACACACTGTTTGTTTGTTTCCCAAAAGAGGAAGAAAAAATACCAAAGATTATAGGGTGGCTTTTTTAGATGAAATAGAGTATTCAGTAGTAGAAAGTAAAAACGGAAGTGCTCCCAAAAGATGAATATCAAATAAAATCAGGTATAAGTGTGCTAAATCCCAGAACAAGAAAGAAGGGATGAGGGGGAGGAGTCCCAAAGACTTACTGTGACAAAAAAGCAGAACAATTTCCAGTATACTCAAATTCATTTAGTGCCACATTTACTTAGCATTTTGTCTGTTTTCTATCAGGTTCAGAAAAAGTGGATGATTTTTAGCCACAGTCTGAAAGAAAGACACTTTGCTGGCCAAAGAACAAGGTTCCTGTACACAGGTACACAAGGTCCTGTGGATGTTTGTGTGACTGATCCCAAACCCCCTCACCCCGTCTGCCTTTTAATCATATACAACACTTGAGAAAATGTTAGACAGTCAGGCAGTCCTTCATTTCTCTTTCATAGTGCAGTGAAGCAGTAAACTCTTGAATGGTTAGAGCAGACCATTGCATTTGTTAAGCTCTTAATCTTAGTGTCAGCCAAAGCTTCACCAGATGAAATAAAGTTTGTCTCTTGCAGTTGTGTGAACATTTGTACTGTAGAAACTCACTTGAGATACTGCAGTTCGATCTTGCATCTGTCCGTGACTGGCACATTAAAAAGGCAGAAATAAAGCCCTTGCGTGGCTATTCAGTGTGAATGAACTGACACATCCATCCAGGAAAGGAATAAAGTGGAGGCTTTAAATGAAAACGCAATGAATTTATAACAGGATTATACACCATCTTGAATCAGGTTTGTACAATGCTGAGCTGAGAATTCAAAGAAAAACAAGAGAAGGCACAAAGTGTTGGCATTTATAATTGGCTAATGAGACTTCAGTGACACAGGAATTCCGCAGAAGCATCAGATTCTCACATAGTTAGACTGAAGAGGATTTTAGTCCCTGTGCTTCACCAGTTAGCTTTACTGAAAGACAAGTCCCCAAGTGGCAAGCATCTAGTTTTTAGTGCTCCTCAAAACTTGCAGATATTTTTAGTCAGAGGGTCTTTTTTTTTTGGTTTGGTTTGGTTGGGTTGGGTTGGTTTTTTTTTTTTTTTTTGCTGTTCGTGCGCATCCAGTCTGGCCAAAAGCTTCTATCAGTTATAGACCAGTAGGATAAAAGCTGTTATCAGCTGATCAATAAGCTGTAGTGGAAAGCTTTCAGAACTCTGCTAAGTTAGGGGATTTTCATACTCTAATGTTTACCTCCTTGAGTTTATTTTAGAAGTGAGTTCGGGGCTTCATTCATGAAGGTATGGACAGATTAAATAAAGTGTTCTATAGAGAATTTTGCATACAAACCAAATTCCAGATGATGCAATTGCCAAACTCAGTAGGAAAATACAGCAAAGGGAGATAGAAATTGAGAAATAGAAATTAGGAAGGAAAAAACCACTTTCAGCCAGGATAGGAAATGAGATTTGATGAGGTGAAAAGATACAGTAAGACTGTCATTTTAAGTATAAGGTACACATTGCTTCAATTAAAAAGAAGTAATATTATTGCACAAGCTTTCGACCAGAAGTGTTTGCCCTTCAGCTGTCATCTCAGCTGACTATTCACATACTGTATGGGGATATAAAATCAGCTCTCTAATACTACAGAATATCTTGGCAAAATATTCTTTTTGGTGGTTTCACACAAATATTGCATAAAAAAGGGTTTCCATTGTGGTGGTTATTGAAGTGGATTTTTTTTTACTTTCTACTATAAATATATATAGATAGATACTGAGTAATTGACCCTCTGCTTTTGAAAATTCCACTGTCATGCCAGTCAAAAGCGTGTTTTGGAAAACAATAGTAGTTGCATCCCTAGAAAGTAATTCTTGCAAAAGAAATTACATTTAGGAACATGTATTTAATATTTAATTTGCATTAATCCATAAATATCCTCAAGAAGATCCATCTTTGATCTTCTGATCATAAGATCATCTTATATGATCTTCTGATTAGCTCTCACGGTGGGCATCTTTGACATGTCATTTTCCACAGCCTGGGAGGTGCCACAGGGCTCTTCTTAAACTTTGTTGCCTGTGGGCAATTGCATTTGCTTAGGTCATTTGAGGGGTGTTTGGAAGAAGGAGGAGGGATTAAATTTACAGGGCTTTGCAGAAAAATCTCGTGTGTTGCCAGTAGTGCCTCCTATCCCAAAGGTAAATCTGTCCTTTCTCCTTAAAGAGCTTGGGCCACAGGCGAAACCAGAACTCCAGTGTCACCACCACACTCTCCAAACTCATCTTCGGTTTCATTAGTTCTTCCTAGACTATCCTTTTCCTCCTCTAACAAGTTTCATAATGGTTGTTTCATGCAGCAGTTTTGGAGTAAATACTTTGTATTTTCCTCTACTATGAGTTCAGGTTGATCTCCTTTACCATTTTATGTTCATTTTCTCCCTGCTCCAATCAACTGTGGTCTTCTTTCTCATGCTTTCTTAGACTAGCAGCTTCTTTCACAAGGTGCATTTTGTCTTTGGTGAGACTCCTGATTTGGGCAGCGGCTGCAGGTCTAACTCTCTCACTCTGATTAAGTTGGAAGTAATCACAACTGGCAAATAGAAATGTGCTATTACATTCTGAAAATGCATGTAATTCAAAATGCTGGAGTAACCTCACCAGCATGTATTTTCTTGAAAGCTGAGAGAGTACAGATATTACTGTAAATAACTTAAAGCTGTGGGTAGTTTTCTTGGTTTTGGTTTTGTTTTGTTCCATTTTTTTCCCCATCCTCTCCCATGCTCCAAATTTTTCAGAGAATTTGTGATGATTTAGTCACTTAAAAAATGACAGTCTCAAAACCTGGGTGTAGGGAGTACATAAATGTTGAGTTCTGAGAGGAACATTTAGCCAGGGAAGTTAAGGCTGTGTTCAGAAATGATTAAATCTGTCACTTCAGACTGTACCTACTCTCACTTTGACGCTGATAAGGAAACATTCGTTGCCTAAATGTTTTGAAGAAAGTTACTCTCTTGAGGAATGTCAGATCCACTGCATTAAGCGTTGCTTCCCACTGCAGTATTAATGAAATGTAATTATTTTTCCTATAGACATAACATGTCTTGAAATATACCTGCATTTGCAGCTACTGTAGTAAAAATAATGTGATGCTTTTCTTTCACCACCGAGTGTATCAAACTTGAATCTGGTTGTACACCAGCAAATAAGCTTCAGTGAAACCAGTGGCATGTTTCTAATGATTCAGTGACATGAGATGGAGCTTCAGTAATTTTATTCTATGTCAGGCCTAAATGTTTAACAATTTTCACAGCAGTCAATCAAGCCTGTTTCTTTTTAGCTTGTTCTTTCATTCTCTCTCTCTATTGTAAACTGGGGACAATCCTTGCTGAATTCAGCTGTTATAACAGTCTAAGGAGAGAATAAGGCCACTTTTGTGCTAGCTTTGCTCTCTGACAACTGCCTTAAAATAAGCAAGTAGAGAACCAAAAAAAAAAAACCCTCAGCAACCCTAAACTATACTGACAGGGTGTGATAGAGGCAGCCAAACTACTGAAAGTCAGAAACTCTGCCAGTCAGTATGATGACAGCTATGACTGTATGGGTTTTTTTGGCCTGATAGATACATGGTCATTTTATCATGACCTCAGGTTAGAGTTCTTGTCTAACATTATACAGTACCCAGAGGTATTCACACACCTGGTTTATATTATCCCCTTCACATAAGTAATTCTCACTAAGTTATCTGAGGAATGTGTAATGTGTTTCGCCATGTGACAACATCACGATGTAGCCCCAGCTGACAACTAAGCACCACCCAGCTGCACACTCACTCCTCCCCGCACCATGGGATGGGGAATAGAACTGGAAGAGTAAAAATTGAGAAAACTTGTGGGTTGAGGTTAAAGACAGTTTAACTGGTAAAGCAAAAGTTGTGTGTGCAAGCAGAGCAAACCAAGAAATCCATTTGCTACTTCCTATTAGCGGGGATGCACAATGCAATTTCTAAGCACCCGCCGACTGTGGTGGTGAGCCAGTTCTGAAGCAGTGGCCGTTGGCCAGCTTTCCCCCTATGTATATTCCCATATTATTATATGCTGAACATGACGTCATATGGTATGGATATATTGGTCAGTTGGGGTCAGCTGTCCTGACAGTGTCCCTTCCCAGCTTCTTGTGCACCCCCAGTCTACTTATTGGTGGGGTGAGGTAAGAAGCAGAAGAGGCCTTGACTTAAATGTAGGCACTGCTTAACAACAAAAAAAACCCAGCACTGCCACAGATACTAGGGAGAAAATAAACTCTTGTCCCAGCTGAAACCAGGACAGATAAGGAAGCGGGGTATGTGACCTTTCAAGGCACCTATCTTTCATGCTTTCCTATTTAAAACAAATGGAGGTTCTTGGTACATGCAACACACTTGCATACTGTCATCACTGTGTCTGCATTAAGATAAATAACATAGGTATGACAGGAATTTAAAAAGAAATTCATAAATATATGTATTGCAAACTTTTATAGATAAGATCGGGAATATAGGTGTTACCTGATTCTGAGTAGCATAGCTGCCTTAATTTCTCCTCTTCAGAAGCATGAAAATGGGATTTTCAATTACATCTTACTTATTCTAATTTATTTTCTAATTTGACAGTGTAAGTGCTTTAATTCTTTAATTAAAGTATATTTTTAATTAAATTCTGTTGGCTTGCAACTTATTTTTCATTGTTAATCTTAGTTAAATGGATTTATTAAATGCTGCTTTGGAGAATATGCATCCTATCCAGGTTCTGCTCTTCCTCAGTGCGTTAGAAATTGAGTTGGTCATTTAAATTGCCTAGTGTACTGAACAGAAAGAACTTTTCCAGAAAACTGATGGAGTGCATAAGCTGCTTGCCTATGAAGTACAGTTTAGTCTTCTTTTTGTACAAGAGTGTCAATTTTTGTACTATAAAAAGATAGTATAAAACACCATGACTATCTGATTCTAACATGCTGCTTAGGTATACATAACTGGAACATGATCCTTTTTTAAACAGAAGTCTGCTCTATTTTGTCAGTTTCCTGTGCCGCTTCAGGCAAAAGAAGGCATAAAGATAAGCCGTCCGTGTTGGTTTTTAAATCCTGACATTTCTCTGGATTTTAAACTTCAGTGTGAAATTCACTGCACTTTTTTTCAGCAAAAAGTGATCTCAGAAATACTGAAACATTTTTGGTGCAGTGAATTTTGCTAAATCCACGTGGTCATTCCAAAGAAAATACCTTAGCTACTTGACTTTCTGCACTCCAGTGCCTAGTACGTTTCTTCAGGCCCAGCTAGCTCTCCACTTTCACCCGCTTCACTTTTTTGGTGCTCACAGAAAATCCACAAGGAAATAACTTCACTGAGCAGCTAACAATATCAAGAAGTTTCAAATTTGACAAAACCCATGGATTAAAAAAACCCAACATATCACTTCAATTGCTGGTCTGCTATTGTGCTATGCTTTCAGTAGCAATCATTTACAGATGCTTACATGTAGGTGTATAGCTGTTGATAGTGATAATAGCATTGTTGTAGGTGGTGAAAACCTTCCTAAGTATCTGGAGGAATCAGATCCATATTCCACATCACAGTCAGTGGTATCTAACTTGTTAGTTCTTCATAAACTTCAAAAGGTCTGTTTTTCTTCCTAGGCCTGTGCTAGGAAAACTTCTAGGTTTTTTTTTTTTTTGTTGTTTTGTTTTGTTTTGTTTGTTTGTTTGGGTTCTTTGTTTTTTGTTTGTTTGTTTCTTTTTTTGTTTATTTTAAGAGGTGAGAAAAAAGAAGATCATTTCCCACATCACATCAAAGCAATGCAATCCTGTTCCATGGACTGCTGTGGAGCCAGGGGCATAAGTATGTCAGGGACTGTGCTGCAAAAGCAGTATTGTAGAAGTACTTGAGCTGCTAATCTTAAATTTGTAGTAAAAAATGGAAAACAGGGTAAGAAAAACTTTATTCAAGTGCTATTGAATGAGATGTAGTCTGGTGAATGTTCAGCCTTTGCTATTCAGTGCCTTTTTTTTATTATTTTTAAGGCATTTAACTATTACATAGTAGTTATTGAAAACCATTGAGTTTTTAATTACTCTTATTAAATGTCATATTAAAACATACTCATGGTGTTCACTTTTTGGAAATACTTACCTTAAATCAACTAAATATATGTCAACTACAACTTGTTAACTTTAGAAGTGAAATAAAAATAAGTTCACTATGAGGACTAATGGCAGTGTAATTTTCAAGTAGGAAAAACAAAGCAAATTTCTATTACTGTAAACGTTAAAATTCCAGTATTGTGAGGTAAGAATGGACAGTCTTAGAAGATTAAAGAATTAAAAATTGTTTTTAGATCAAGACCCATAATTGGATTTTAAAAAATATTTCTGCTTTTTAGACCTCATAGTTTCAGATTTTTCTGAATAGTCTTGAGAAAAATATTTTTAAGTAAAGCTTAATTTGTAAAACTCAGATTTTAAAATGCAGTAAATTCAAGGGGTTTAGAAAGAAACGTCCAGTGATGGCAGCAGTGTTGTTTTAGGCTCTTACAGCATCTCTTACACTTTCAAAACTGTCTTATACCTTGGACTATTCATACTATGAGGAGAGATTATTAGTGAGTTTTTGGATTAAAAAAACTTGCATCTTTAAGGTAAAAAGCAAATAAGAGAAGGTGTTCGTATACTCAAATGAAGATTCACTCTCTTTTCAACACACAGTTTACCCAGAAAATTTTTTATTGACTTTTTGGGGACCATAACATGTAATTAATATATGAACTTCTGTGAACTTCCAGAAAACAGAGAAGCCTGAGGAACTTAGAGTGTTGCAGCTGCTGAGTTTCTTCCTAGCTTGTTTGAAAGGCTATATAAAAGCATTTCCACAGCTGCAAAATAGGTGGATCTTGCAAGGCTTCTGTGATCCTTGATCTGCAGGAGTGTGTGCATGTGTTTATAAGGGTATTAGTTGAAGTGAGGTTTAGAGGGTTCAAAGAGACATACTCATGGTTCGTTGGTCAGGGTTCAAGGGCTGTAGTCCAGCTGTGATGCCTCCCAGTTTTTTGAGCTCTTAAATCTGAGGGTTTTTTTCTTCTACTCTTGAAAAACTCTGAAAAGTAGCAGAAATTCAGAGCTGCCGTAATACCATTTTCCCTCCCCTCTAGTGATCAAAAGTGTTGTTTTCAAACCATACAAAATAAAGAACAATTGATGCAAGTTCCCTTGTGACTCCTGAGTTCAACAGATTTACAGATCGACATATTTAGTAGGTTTTATTGGTGGTGGGGGTGGTGGAGTGTGATGGTTCACAAGTATTTCAGTCAATAAAAGCTAAGATGCACAGTATTGTATCTGAGACTAAAACAAGTTAAGATACTTGCTTTTAAGTAGTGAAACTGGGTCACTCTGAAGTGAAACTTCTTAGCACCTTCGTTGTTCACTTCTAAAAGCACTAGAATTAATGAAATTTTAACTTGGTTTTATATTATCATTTCTATGTTTAACATTAATTTATCTTTTACATAGAAGGAAAATACAATCTAGATACATTTTAAAATACTGTCTTCAACGTGTTAACTCTTTATGGTTTGCAAGTAATCAGTTTATCACTGCTATGAATAGTGAGATATCATGCCAGGTCTTCAGTGTACAAAAGATTTTAAAAGAGATTTCAAAACTGGCAGGTTGGATATTAAATTCAGAAAAATGACAATAGGAGCTGCAGAGAACAGTAACATCCCCATCAAGACAGATGCAGGCTTCTGGAGTGAGTCCAGTGAAGGGCTACAAAAGTGATTAAAGGTTTGTCGCGTCTGACAAATGATAGGAGGCTGAAAGTGCTGCGACTATTTGTTCAGCCTGGAGAAGAGAAGGCTCAGGGTGAGTCTTTCCAATGTATACAAATAAATGATGGGGAGAACAGGAAAAATAGAACCAGATTCTTCTCAGTGGTGCCCAGTAACAGGAAAAGAGGAAATGGGAACTAATTGAAATACAAGAAATTTCATTTAAAAGTAAGAAGAAACATTTTTTTAAATGGTGAGTTTGTTCGAACACTGGAACAGGTTGTGCAGGGAGGTTGTGGAGTTTGTCCTTAGAGATGTTGAAAACTTAACTTGACATGGTCCTGAACAACCTTTTCCAGCTGGCCCTGCTTTGAGGATGGAGGTTGGACTAAGATAATCTTCAGTGGTGCCTTCTAACCTCAACAGCTGTTTTGTGGATCCTCAAAATTTAATGGCCTAGATTTGAGCCTGTGACAAAAAGACGAGTAAAAGGAGCGAAGAGACCAGAGTATATACTCTCTTCCACAAACTTACCAAACAACATCTTAAAAAATACATAATTTAAGGTTTTTTTCACACTAGCAATATATAAAGAAAGTATAGAAACTATTCTAGATAGCACTTACTGGAATTTTCTCAAAAAAGCATTTAGGAAAAAGTCAAAACATCTTACTCAATGGTCTTCCACTTTCATGGACTTTTAAAGAAAACAAAGAAATGGGTCTGACATACCTAAATAAGCTAATGGATTAGTATTTGTGAATAGAGAAAATCAGCTCACCAAGTACCAGCAGGTTTAGTTTAAGTTTTCCTTGGCTTCTGGGTAGAGATTTAAGCTACTGTTTTGACAGTAGGCTTTTCTTTTGAGCTTAGGCTAAATTGCTGCCAATCCAGATCTGAGAGGTAATATATCTAGATCTTTTGCAAATCACTAACCTCTTTCGTTCCATTAAAATAGCTGATGAATCCTGCTCCCTTTAGAGACTTGCAGGGAAATCCTATGAACGGGACCTAGTTAGTTAACTTTCACCAAAATGACTGTGAGGTAAGAGTTTTTCAAAAATCTCTCTGTGTCTTTAGGCATGAAAATTCCTAGCAAAATTTGTCTTAGAGAATCTTAAAATTGCCAAAAAAACTCCAAAGATGTAATTTTCTCCTTATGAATAACCAGCAAGGGTCTTTGAAGTAAGTTGAGGAAATCTCCCCAACAACTGAAATCATCTATATACCTTTGAAAAGATGGAAATAGACATTTATCCAATATCATGACAAGTAATAAGTTTGGCAGAAATAAGGGTTAGGCAAGGAGAGGAAGTGTTCGTTGCGAAACTAATAGTTTTTCATTGAGAGAGTCTAGCCACAGTCTTGCCTAGGTTACTGCTGAAAATGCAAAACAAGCTAAGTTTGGACCCTTTATTATGCAAACACTATCCTGGGGCAGTTGACCTGCATGTGTTGCATCTTTTCAATGCAATGGATAGCTGGTTTAATTTAGTTAACAGGCTGGTGTTTTAGGCATACTGTTTCACTGGGTTGCACATGATTCCAGCTTCAATACTCTCCTGAAGTTTAAATTAGAATTTTGACTGCTGCTGAACTTTGGAAATTACTATATCTGATATATAACTCCGGTAGCTCAGTGCCAGTAAAAATGCTAATTATTACTTAAGTCCAAATGTAAATTGAGTTTGTGAAATGCAATAAAGTCAGATTTTCTAAGTATTTTTATAATGTCCTTTTGCAAATATCATAAAATTTTAAGATACTAATAAATCTACTACTTGACAGCATTATGAATTATGAACAAAGCATATTCTCCTTTCATTCCCTTTTGAAGGATGTTTTTAACGCAAGTAATAAGCAGAAGTTTCAAGTTCTTAAAATACAGCTTCCTCGGTCAAACTGGCTTTAATAAAATCAAGGCAAGTGCACCCTGGGTTTCCACAGAGTCATACACTGGTCATAAATGAGAAAAATAATAAATTGACAGAGGATGAAAATTAGAAAGAGTAGATATCTTCAGTTAATGACAATTCTGCTATTGCTGTAGTTTGCAAGAAACAAGCAAAAAAGGGAATTAAAAAGCCTTTCATTTTGTACCAAAACACTCTACCTAACATCTGAAAGATGACAGTGGTGGTATTAATGCCTTTTAATGTGTGTATTTGCCTGTTTATTTCAATTAGACTTGTCCTCTGCTGGACTGGAATGCATGTTAGTGTATTTCTGTGTGTGCTTTTCTGCTTTTCTCAACACGCAAAGCATTGACCAAGCTTTATGCCTTACAGAGAATGCTAATGAGCAGTAGTGAAGAGGTTGGCAATTTTTTTGTTTGGTCTAAGAACAGTGGGAACATCTATCTCAGATCTCAGGTCAATATTTATTACATTTTAAAACAAATTTGCATTCCTTTTATTTCTGTCTGAAAACATAGTTGAGTTTTAGCTGTATATCTGACCATTTTTATCCATCTAGTCCTCATCTTCCTCCACAGCAGTGTAATTTCAAGTGTTTCTAAGTTACATGCCTTGGATTGGCAGCTAATGATTTTGTCTCTTTCTGGGTCTTGAGATACACTGTTAGATACAGTGAAAAGAAATGCCTTTTCTCGGGATGAGAAATCTCTCTTCTGCAATCTCTCTAACCTCCCAGAACACAAAAACCTACAACCTTCCCTTCTCTCTCCAGTAATTTAAAATGACTTTCCCTACCATCCAGCCAACAGCTTTTGGGTACTCCAGACTTCTTTAATCCTGATATAACATAGCAGAAAGCAATGAACAAAAACTTAGCAAAAAATTTTTTTCATCATTTAAACATTTCACTTTAATCTCATGAGTGTTTGAAAACTGACTGATTCCTCCTATTACTGTTTTCTCAGCATTTCACTTCAGACAGAAGTCTCATGATGTAGCCTTCTGCTGTACCACCCAGCAACCCAAGCTGTGAACCAATGCTGTATTGCACAAAGTGATGTAATAGCATAGATATAAAAGGTTATTTCTAAGCCACAAAACCAGATAAAGAGCCAAATAGCTAACAGGCTTTAGTAGACTTTTTACTTGGGTTTGGATGCTTTGTAGAAAGGATCTTGTATTTTATACTTTGGATATGATAAATGAAACTGTTTACTTGAAATGGAGACCAAAAAATATTTAGGTAAGAATGAAAGGAAGTGTTAACTAAGAACGTGTAAAAGGAACATCCTTTTGATTGAAATAGATCAAATTAACTGCAGACAAAAACAAACAAAAAAAAAACACAAAAAAAAAAACCCAAACAAACGAACAAACCCCACAAAAAACAAAAAGAACCAGACTACTTTAGAAAACAACCTGTTTATAAAATTAGACTAAAAATTGGATCTGATACGCCCCAAAAGTTTCAACAAGTTAGAGACAGCTATTTTCCATTTAATATTAAAGCAGACTTCTTTTCGTGATTTGTATAAAAGCATAACTGAAATCATGTTCCTCATATTCACACCAAGGTTTACATGTGAAGGAGTGATGATATCCTTAATGTTTTGCATGTTAACATCTAAAACTTGGGTTAAGACTTAAGAAAGAAGTCTTCAATTTGTGGTTTTCAGAACTTAGCATTAAGAATCCTTTCTTTCTGTTCTGTTGTCTCGGCATTTGCTGCATTATATAATACTTTCAGAAGATTTTGAAAGTATTTCTTTGGAGAACTTTTTCATCACCAGTGATGGTGCATCACCTGCTCCTGGTTTTCACATAGAACTGATGTTGAGGGAGGTCAGGGAGTCCCGCCTCCTTCTTGAGATCTACAAAGTGCCGCTTCTAATAACACCGTAACAAGTATGCAATGGTAGAAAACATGGAAAGAATGATACAAAAGCATGCACATGAAAAGGAATGGAAGGAAAAAGAAAAGGGGAAAACCAGTAAAAAGAATTCTGGAGACCAGTAATGAGCGGTGTCCCTCAAGGATCAAAGTTGGAACCAGTCTTGTTCAACATCTTTGTCAGCAACATGGACAGTGGGATTGAGTGCGCCCTCAGCAAATTTGCAGATGTCACCAAGCTGTGTGGTTTGGTTGATACGGTGGAGGGAAGGGGTACCATTCACAGGGACCTCAACACACTTGTAAGGTGGGCTGATGCCAACTTTATGAAATTTAACCATGACAAGTGCAAGGTCCTATACCTGGGTCGAAGCAATCCCAGGCACAGCTACAGGTTGGGCAGAGAAGAGATTCAGAGCAGCCCTGTGGAAAAGGACTTGGGGATGTTGGTTGATGGGAAAATGAACATGAGCTGGCAGTGTGTGCTCGCAGCCCAGAAAGCCAACCGTATCCTGGGCTGCATCAAAAGGAGCGTGACCAGCGGGTTGAAGAAGGTGATCCTGCCCCTCTACTCTGCTCTCGTGAGACCTCCCTTGGAGTATTGTGTGCAGTTCTGGTGTCCTCAGCATAAAAAGGACATGGAACTGTTGGAACAAGTCCAGAGGAGGGCTATGAGGATGATCAGGGGACTTGAGCACCTCCTGTATGAAGATAGGCTGAAAAACTTGGGGCTGTTCAGCCTGGAGAAGAGAAGGCTGCTTGGAGACCTCATAGCTGCCTTCCAGTACCTGAAGGGGGCCTATAGGGATGCTGGGGAGGGACTCTTCATCAGCGACTGTAGTGATAGGACAAAGGGTACCGGGTTAAAACTTGAACAGGGGAAGTTTAGATTGGATATAAGGAAGAAGTTCTTTCCTGTTATGGTGGTGTGGCACTGGAATAGGTTGCCCAGGGAAGTTGTGATGCTTCATCCCTGGTGATGTTCAAGGCCAGGTTGGACAGAGCCTTAGGTGAGATGGTTTAGTGTGAGGTGTCCCTGCCCATGGCAAGGAGGTTGGAACTAGATGATATTAAGGTCCTTTCCAACCCAGACTATTCTATGATTCTATAATTCTATGGTTCTTTTTATAAATTCCTCGAGGTCCTGATAACTGAATTCATGTCAATCAATCAATAGCATGCTGCTTCTATATGATGACAAAACTCTTTCCTTTCAAGAGCTGTGTCCCAGTCTTCCTCTTCTGGATTATTTGAGCATCTCCTTGTTATTTCTTTGGGCTTTGAAGAAGTCAGAATGTCCATGGTGCTACGGGTTTGTATACAAGAGAAATTGCTGAGGTACTAGATAATTTGGTATTTTCCCAGTGAACAGTGTAGAAGGTGGGTTATCGAGCAATAGTGTACAATGTAAATCTCTATTATTCGCATTTAAATATGTTTTGAGCATGAAGATCAAAATGAATGGTTTATGCCAAATGAAGTTCCCAGTGTGACAGAGACTGATCACAATCTGTCACAACACTTAATCGCAGTCAGATGCAAAGACAGTCAACTTGCAGGAGAATTCCTGAAAGAGGAAAAATTAAATCAATGCCTGGCAATACTCAGAATAGGCTTTAGCAATCTAGAGTACATTGTTTTCACACTAGTAATGGGAAACATAGAGGGAGATTAATTAGCAGTAAATTAATAATTAAAATATTTCTTTTCACTTTTAAAGTATTAATTTGGGTTTTTTTTTTTTATACAGATGTGTTTGTTGACATCTCTTTTATCAAAAATTAGTCATAAATAATATAGCTTCCTGTTCAAGTGGTATGAATTTGATTCTTAACCTTCCTTTCAGATTTACTCATAAATGCTCTATGAAATATTTATTTCCACTAACATCTTTCAGGGCCACTGGGATTAATCTTAGGTCATCTAAGAGATTTGAGGTTTTTATTTGGTTATCATGAGAGCTGCTCAGTTTCTGATAATTTGTAGTAGATCTAACACAGATTCATAATCCCTCTGCCTGTGACAAGGTAAACTAAAACATATGATTTAATGACCTGAAAGATACGCTATAATATCATTCCCATTTTCATGCCTGGAAGAACAAACATATATTTTTCTGCTTTGTTTTTGAATACATAAGATTTTTATGAACTCCAGCAGACTATGTATGCCCCAGCTAATATTGGTTTAATATCATAAAGCTGCCCTGGAGTGAAAATACCCATTTAATGAAAATGAATGAAAATACCCATTTCAGTTTTTCTGTTCTGGAAAATTCTAGTCAAAACCAATTATCTATGGTTATTTTCAAGCTTGTAAATCATTCATTATTAATGGATCCGTTAATTAAATTAATTTCAGTGAAAATGTTGAGACAGAGCAATTCCTGTTGAGGTTATCTGACAAGATGTGCCAGGAGATCTCTGCTTCTTCATTAATTTTGTCTTGATTGAGGTTAGGTGAATCCCTTTGAGAGTCTCTTAGCAAGCCTTAGTCCTTCAGATGAGAATCAATTTCTGCTGAAGTCAGGGTTGTGCATAGCAGTGATTTGTTTTTCTCTTAGCTCAAACAAGAAATTGAGAGTTGCTTTAAACCCTCCTATATACTGACTGCTTTTAATTTGTTAAGCATGATGATTAGAGCTGCTTCCTTGTGCAAAATGTATCAGGAGCTGCTGCTCTTGTGTTTTCTAGTGAGTAGAATAGATTTTATGGCCTTGAATTAGGTTTGACCACTGAGTGCCTATTTCAGATTTTCTGTAGCTTCAGTTCCAAAAACAGGTAAGTGGAAGCAATGAAAACTTTTATTAACATTAAACGTTAAGCTAGGAGAGGAATACCTCTGGAGCTTCAGCTGCTCCAGGGCACCAGGAAGGTTTGAGCAGCGCTGAGCTGCTCATGATACCTATTAGAGAGCTTTCACCATTTAAATTGCTCAGCTTGCCTTGTACGGCTAGACAACATGACCTAATTACCTTTTCATATGTTTCTTCATTCACTAGGAAAGACACACTGACAACAATTTACTAGATGTTGAAATACTTTTCTGTAGTGACCGAAAAGAACTGGAGATGTGCATGATGTCAGAGATTTCCCACCCTCCTTAGTGAGCTCAGCCTATGTATGGATTGGGGTTGTGCTTCCTCCGCCCTCCTTCTTTTTCTCCCCTCTTACCCTCATTCTTTTTTTGAGTAAATAAGGCTTTTCATAGAGTGTGCTGGAAGTCTGACTGTCTGACAGACAGAACGTAAGACTATGTGGTCTTGTTCTGTGGTCCTGAGAGTCAATACAAGGAAGTCTAATTCTTGTTTTCAGTAGAGGGGATGGAGGAAGTTGGTTTTCTCTGAGTTTTCTCCATCATATAGCCTGCTGGAGACATGTGGCCAAGCAAGCCATACACTTAAGATCAGTTTTGGTAGCCTAATTCCTTTGTATCACAGAATCATACCATGGTTGAGGTTGAAAGGGACTTCTGGAGGTCATCTTGTCCAACCCCTCCTGCTCAAGCAGTGCCACCTAAAGCTGGTTGCCAGGACCGTGTCCAGCCAGCTTTTCAATAGTTCCTGGGAAGGAAACTCCACAACCTCTCTGGGCAGCCAGTGCTCAGTCACCCTCTATGTAAAAAATTCTTTCCTGATGTTCAGAAGAAACCTTCTGTGTTTCAGTTCATGCCCATTGCCTCTGGTCATACCACTGAGAAGGTTCTGCCCTCTTTGCAACCTTCCTTCAGGTATTTGTACACATAGATGAGATCCCGCTGAGCCTTTTCTTCTCCAAACTGAGAAGTGTCTCAGTTCTCTCAGTCTTTCCTATAGGAGAGATGCTCCAGCCCTTCCATCATCTTTGTGGGCTTTCACTAGACTCTCTCCAGTATGTCCATATCTCTCTTGGAATGGTGACCTCAGACCTGCACACAGGACTCCAGGCATGGCTTCACCAGTGCTGGTAATGAAAACTATTTTCATTTAATTAATAGTGAAATGGAAATAATGGTGAGTTAATTTACACACATCCAGACACTAAAATCCTGTCAGGGCACCAAGGGGGACAGGGATTCCCTGTGGCCTTGAGTGAGTGAGTGGCAGGGACTCCACCAGATTGGTCAGGGCAGGGCTCATCCCACCACCCCAGACAGTAGCAGGGAAGCCAGGGGCACTGGGGCAGCCCCAACTCCTGGTATCAGGCACCTCATTCGGAACAGGAGTGGACTAAGGCCAGGCCAACATGGGCCCATGAGTGGACCTGGCACAGTGGGACCTATGGTTGGGTGGGACTGTAGGGAACTGGAGACTGGCTCTCCTGTGGCATTGCCAGGCAGGGACTTGCAGCCCCAGGGGGCTGACATGGGGTCCTGGGCTGTGAGCAGTGTTAGGGGAGTCCTGTGGGGCTGCACAGAGACAGGGCTAACAGTGTTCTGAGGGTAACGACAAATCCTTGGGGTTGATTTTGTCCTTATATTCAGTTTGGTTTTATATGAGACTCAAAGATTGGCTCTTCTATCTAAAAAAACTGCAGCATGTTGACAGAAAGTATTACATTTCACAGTTCTGTGTTTATTATATAAATATGATTTTTTTAAACTTTTTTTTAAAGGAATAGCTTTTAGAAATGTCTAGAATTGCCCAAAGTAGCACTATGGTTCTTAGTTTGCTTGTGTATTTGTCATATTTAACTGTTTGGCATGGAGCTGTTTGGATAAGGTGGCTTTGTCAGGTTGACGTTTGTTTTGTCATGAAATGTTAAGAATAATAGTCTCTGCCCAGAAAATAATCTTGCCCATACCTTATAAAAAAAGTATTACACATAGAAACAAGGACATAAAATGTAGTTATCATGGTGTGAACTTTGACTTTTTTTTTTCTCTTTTCCTCCTTTTCCAAATAAAAGATAATAAAATTATTTAATATATAAACCTATGAAAACCTGCTGCATACAAGCAGTCAAAGCTGATAAGCAAATCTTTTGAGTTTTCAGTTCACATTAGCCAGAAGTTTGTACTGAAGAGGCAAACAGGATTTATAGGAAACAGGCTGCTTATGGCTGCTGATAGCATGATGGAAGTAAAGGTGACAAGGTGTTGTTATAAGAATTAGAGCAGAGGCAGCTTGCTTTCTCCCTGCTGTCCTTTTCAAAAAGTGCTGTAAGGAGAGGAAACCAGGGTAATTAGAGCTAAGAGGCAAGAGGCATTAGAAGCAATAGGGGAGACAAAGGAGCCAGGGAGTGAGATAGCTCAGGAAAATGTAGGAGGGAGAGGGACCAGCACTGTTTGAGAAATACTAGGACTTTATGGAAGCAAAGAGTCATTTTAAAGTGGGTATAAATTAGTGCTGTTGCTGAAAATATGATCTCACTGTACTTCTCATCATTGTCTGCTAATCTTCACACACTCTTCCTGCTCTCCAGTCCATTAACTTGCCAAAAACAGGCTTCATTTTCACACAGTAGGAGACACAGTGGGAGTGGAAATGAGAAACACGGAGAAGGAATGAGGTGTTAAGATTGCTGCATGGCTTCCACCTACTTACTGTGGTCATGAAGCTACAGCCTGGGAGGTGCTGGGAGAAGCGAGTAAGTGGAATAGCAATGGGTATGAGATGCTGGAAGGGAAAAAATTAGATGTAAATGGGAGGTAAAGGCTAGAGCCAAGGACAGGGTGGAGCAAAGGAGTACTGAAAAAGGCTTAATAAGTGCTACCTCCTAATGCCACTGCCTCAGCATTTCCTTGGTACCAGAAATAATGTAATAGCTATTAGAAAATGTTTCCAGTTTCCATATGCTGCGCAGCTTGTGCAAACTGTGAGACTCTTTCATTATGATCCCCTACCCTGTGTCCTCAGGGGATTTAGTTCTGAGGATCTAAACGTTCTTAGCTTCTTCATGATCTATTATTTCTGAGAGTCTATCTAATTGAAACATGTCAATAATATTTATGCCAAGATTTTTAAAAATAAATACCTTACTTAAACTCAAATGTATTTAAGTGAGACATCCAAATTGGGAAAGTGTTTTTGCCAGCATAATAATCTGGTTAAAACTTGCGTGTGTTTTAACATAATGTCACATTAAGCGTTTCTGTTTTTTCTGATTGACTGTGCAGGATATGCAGTGTATGTAGAAGCAATCTATGTGGGTTCCTGCTGGCTTTTTTCTCCTTGCTTAGGTTTTATTCCTGCATTAGTCCACATTGTTCAGACTCAGCTCTCAGTATTAAATTCCTCTTGCATTTTTCTGATGTATTTAACAGCTGACTATCAAATGCTTTGGATGGATTCGGTTTTACCTTATAGAGGGGAAGCAGTAGCCAGATTAAATTTTAAATTCAGAAGCTGATTTGGGAGACTCTGTGGCATATACACAAATATTATGAATTAAAGGATTATCTGTGACAATACAGGTCTGACACTTGATACTTTTCCTATCATTTGGAAAACTGTTCTGTAAATTTATCTATTTACTCAAGGTCTTATGGGCTCTTTGTGCTTTTTTTTTACATCAATGCTGAAAACAGAGAAAATGTAAAATAATATACTGCTTTAGGAAGCTAGTAAGTGTCTGTTCAGAACTATTTATCTGTTTAACAGCATATGTCAGAAGTGGTCATAGAATTACGTGAGCTCTTCTAATTGTGTTAGCATTCATCACAGTCTGTAGATGAGGAATTTCAGTGCAGTTTTCAATGGTGTATTCTATCTCTGTGTTCACTTTGAATTACATATAGATGAGCTCTTTTCCCATAAATCAGGAAATAGTACAGAATGCCATAGTATTAATTCACTTGAAGTGGACTTCAGATCTGCTTTTGAATACTGCTGCCAAATGCTCAATGAATATGGAAGGGTTGTGAACATGGAACTTAATGATGAAATGGAAGTCATATTAATGTGTCAGATTTTGAGATCTTCATTCTGAGAGTATGTGCTGCTGCTTTAAGTTACAGTCAAAATCTCTGCAATTAAGGTATGACATGCTTTTCTGGTAATGATGTTTTTAAAATTGTTAGAAACTTGTGATTCTCCTACGCAATTGCATGATTATTTAGGACCACTACTTAGATCCTAAAGTATCATGCATGAATTACAGGCTGTTAATTTCACTTTAATTAGCAAATCACCTTAATGCCCAGTTCCAATTTTCATGACAAAGAGCCTTCAAAGCTTCCATTCATTTGGTTTTACTTACTCAGTAGTCTTACCATTTAGTTTTAAAGCTTATGAATCCATTATCATTTAGGGACAGTAATATTAATAAGTTAAAAGTCTACTCTATATATTAAAAGCATTTGCTCATTCAGATTGTTTAGTGTTTTTATTAAAATCTATTTTAAAGTGATTAGTAGAAATTTATGTATGAATTTGTTCATGTGATTGTAGATAACATTTAATGAACGTAAAGCTCCCAAACATTTAACTTAGATAAGGAGTCACTTAATGAGCTTCTTATAAACCCCAAGCTATTTAGCATAATGATTTATGTTATGATTTATTGCACTTTTGCGTGGTTAAGGAAGCAACTCAAGAAGTGATTAATTTGTGTTCTTAACTTTAATTTCTTTGCAAAGTAAATATTTTTGCATTTAAAAAACCCAATATATTCTTACATTGATTGTTGCAATTATTTTTCATAATGCAGTCACAAGCTCCAACCAGTCTTCCACCTTATTCTTAAAAAAAAATAATAGATAAAAGCAGGTAACTGTACTGGAATAATAGATGTTATGAAATAAAATAGAAACAGTTGCATCCATTTAGAGAAGCTATGCTAGTACCTGGAGCACAAAAATAAGAAATTTGGCCAAGTAATTTGTTCTCATGGGTATGTGATAGATTAAAAGCCAGTTTGAAACATCTGAAAGGCATCCACCTCCTACAGAAAACCATGCTTGTGGTGGCTGAAGGTGCTTGCATGCTCCTACGTATAACTTCACATTTCATAGAGGCACCACATGTCAACTGGAAAGCTTAATATAAATTATTCCCTAGAGAGATCATGGAGTCACAGAATGGTTGCTAAGTTTGGAAGGCACCTCTAGAGATCATCCAGTCTAACCTTCCTTCTCACAGTAGAGCCAACTAGGGAGTACATTGCTCAGGACCATGCTTTGTCAAAGTGTCTCAAAGGATGGAGTCTCTAAACCTCTGGACAACCTGTTCCAGTGTTTGATCACTCTTCTGGTAAAAAAATTTTCCTCTGTTCAGAGGGAATCTTTTGTATTTCAGCTTGTGTCCAATGCCTCTTGCTCTTTCATGAGGTATCACTGAGAAGAGTCTATCTCTGTTTTCTTTTCTCTCCCCCAACTGGTATGAATGCACTAGTGAGATTTCATCTAACCTTTTCTTGAAGTTGAATAGTCTCAGCTCTCTTAACCTTTCCTCATATACCAGATGCTCAGATCCTTTTAACATGTTTCAGTGATCTTGCACTGGATCTGCTTTGGTATGTCAGCACCCAAAAGAAGCATCTAGAGGACTTGTCATTGTCTATGCATTGTGCCAAAATCAATCAATATTGTGCAGACTTTTTTTTTTTTTTTTTTTTTTTGCCTCATTTTCAATTATTTGAATCTAAGGTATCTTGTTATTGAATTTTTAAAATTTTGGGTTTTGTTGCGTGTGATGCTTTCAGAAGGCACAAGTTAGCAAGCCCAGCTTTAAATCTGAATAAGCAACTATATTTTTGCTATTATTAGTATTTAAAATATCATTAGTTGTTTTAAACAATAGATCAAAATCAATCTATGTCAGTGAAACATTTTGTTCATACAGTGTAATTTATAACTGTGTTGTAGATAGATACCTCAGTAGGTACTGATTTGACCTAGAAAACATAAAAGTCCCACTACCTTTAAATCACTTCTCTTCTACTAGAGACAGAAGAGTGAAATAGACTGATACAGTGGGAAATAACAAATGTATTAAAAGCTGTGATAGCAACAGCCCTACACTGTCAAAGAGCTGTAATTGACCTCTGATGCCTTTCCGTTCACCAACGTGCTTGCTATGTCCAATGTTACTTTTACTTAAATTATTCAGTAAAGGCATACCTCTAGTGCATTAAATTCCAGAACCCCAAATATTAATTTATGACAAGGATCATCAACTTTAGCTCAATTTAATTTCAAATCCCAAAGTGTGCATTGAAATTTCAATGAATATTTCTAGTGTTAATTACTCAATTTCTATATTTATAAGGGAACTGGCACCTCATAAATATCACATTGTGCTATTATCTCCATATGTGCCTGTTCTCTCTAAATATAGAAAACCAGCAATTAACACTAGAAATATTCATTAAAGTTTGAAGGTAGATAAATAACAAGCAGGAATGCCATTTATTTAATATAATTTACTAAGCAAAGAACATCTAACTGCTTCTCATTTGATTAATGTGCTCCATACCTCCAGTTATACTACATACTATATCTGACTGAAATACCACCAGATGAAATTCACACTAGTTAGTAAAAAAGAATGCTAAATGGTTTGCCAGTTTTGCTATGGCACAACACCTTGTTAAGTTTTCATAGGTGGACCACTCAGTGGATAAAGAACTGGATGGATGGCCACATGCAGAGAGTTGTGGTCAATGGCTCAACGTCCATCTGGAGACCAGCAATGAGTGGTGTCCCTCAGGGATCAGTGTTGGGATCGGTCTTGTTCAACATCTTTGTCAGCAACATGGACAGTGGGATTGAGTGCGCCCTCAGCAAGTTTGCAGATGTCACCAAGCTGTGTGGTTCGGTTGTTACGGTGGAGGGAAGGGATGCCATCCACAGGGACCTCAACACGCTTGTGAGGTGGGCAGATGTCAACCTTATGAAGTTCAACCATGACAAGTGCAAGGTCCTATACCTGGGTCGAAGCAATCCCAGGCACAGCTACAGGTTGGGCAGAGAAGAGATTCAGAGCAGCCCTGTGGAGAAGGACTTGGGGTGTTGTTTGATGAGAAAATGAAGATGAGCCGGCAGTGTGCGCTCGCAGCCCAGAAAGCCAACCGTATCCTGGGCTGCATCAAAAACACCATGACCAGCAGGTCGAAGGAGATGATCCTGCCCCTCTACTCTGCTCTTGTGAGACCTCACCTGGAGTATTGCGTGCAGTTCTGGTGTCCTCAACATAAAAAGGACATGGAACTGTTGGAACAAGTCCAGAGGAGGGCCATGAGGATGATCAGGGGACTGGAGCACCTCCCGTATGAAGACAGGCTGAGGAAGTTGGGGCTGTTCAGCCTGGAGAAGAGAAGGCTGCGTGGAGACCTCATAGCAGCCTTCCAGTATCTGAAGGGGGCCTATAGGGATGCTGGGGAGGGACTCTTCATCAGGGACTATGGTGATAGGACAAAGGGTACCGGGTTAAAACTTGAACAGGGGAAGTTTAGATTGGATATAAGGATGACATTCTTTCCTGTTATAGTGGTGAGGCGCTGGAATCGGTTGCCCAGGGAAGCTGTGAATGCTCCATCCCTGGCAGTGTTCAAGGCCAGGTTGGACAGAGCCTTAGGTGAGATGGTTTAGTGTGAGGTGTCCCTGCCCATGGCAGAGGGGTTGGAGCTAGATGATCTTAAGGTCCTTTCCAACCCTAACTATTCTATGATTCTATGATTATCCTCACCTCTAACATTTGGATTGCAAAACTATCTTGATATTTCCGCCCTCCCTATCCTTCACCCCCATTCCACCCCTGCTCTATCTAGGATTGTTGTTTTTTCAAATATAAAAGCCGTAAGGTGCACCAGGGTTGTACTTAAGGCAGAAGTATTGTTTCTTCCTTTCTTCTTTCTCTGTTTTTTTTGGGGGGAACCTGATGGTCAGATCAGTGGAGCCACCTGTATGAAGAGCTGAATCAGACTGGAAGGTACAAAACTCAGAAAATTGACTTCATTAATACAGCATAATCTCTCCAAAACACATTCTCATGATAATTTCTGTGCCATCAATAATCTAGCTAATTTCTCTTTGCACAGACTAACTGTTGCTCATTTGGCTGCACTGCTTGCTGTGTAGAACAGATGATACAAAAAAACTTCAGTATCTGTCCATATACCAGTCTTGAGTATATAGATGATCGAGTATAAAGCTCCAATTTTCTCTAACAGTATTCCTGTCTCTCTTTGCACCAAAGCTCAGGTCAGTTGAAAAGTCAAACCAGCATGTCCAAAATAACCTATAAGCAAGGGAATCTTAGGGTTAATAAGTTGCCTTTTCTACTTTTTACCCTTTTCTTGACAGTGTTTTGATTTATGACTTGGATGTCTTTCCACATAGTCTTCACTATTAGTGATACACCTGAAATACAAAATTATTCTTCCTATAACAATTAATTTTCCTTTAAGCATACAGTCTACAGAAGACATTAAAAAGAATGATTGATTTTATAGGGTTTTGGAAATTGATTATTTTGTAATGAAAATAAGGATAAAGAAACATTCAGAAAATCCAACTGCAGCCTCAGACAGTTTTTCATACTGTCTTAAGGTTAGTTTTTGCCAGTGTTATGACAACATTAATATCGCTTATATATATGCAGGTATTCATGTGTTTCTGAGGAAATCATTGCAATTTAGATTAGTTTCACATCTCATATAAACCAGAATATTTAAATGGCATATGGCCACTTCATTTACACTAGGCCTGACTAGACCTGATATATTTCTTTTCATATGTCTGAATAAAATGATTGTGTGTGTTGTAAAATTATTACAACAGGTACCACATATGAAAGGTTGTACATTTTAATTAAACAAAAACCCCACAAATAAATAAATTTAGGAATAAGAGGATGTTCTAGGTAACATGCTTATCTGTCCTGAACACAAATGGCAGTTGTGGCTGGTAGTACAGAAAAAGAAAATGTTACCCATGGATTGTTGTAACAATGAGCCTCATTGCAAGTGTCTGTAATGGTAAAACAGACTAGAGATTAGGAAGAATAGGAATTGAACCAAAGTGCTTTTGTGATAGGGGATACTGTTGTGTGAAACTTTGACTATATCAGTTAGATCAGATAGTTTTTTAAGCAACACTGTCTGCCATCAAAGTGCTTTGAGAAAGTAATTTTCTGTAAAACCATAGCAAAGCAAAATCAGTGTTCACTCTGTGATTTTTACCTGGTTAATTCATTTGTAAAAAAATATGGAAAATGGGGGAATACTTCCATGACTCACAAATGATCTGAAGTACCTAACTCTGCTTCCAGATTTTGACATAAACAGATAGCCTGGTTGTCTCCCAGTTTGGGATGCAGGAAATGTGCTCCAAAGGCCAAGCAAAGAATCATAGAATCATAGACTGCCAGGTTGGAAGGGACCTTGAGGATCATCTGGTCCAACTTTTCTAGGCAAAGCATGACCTAGACTAGATGTTCCAGCACACTGTCCAGCTGGATCTTGAAAGTATCGAGTGTTGCAGAATCCACCACTTCCCTGGGGATATTATTCCAATGGCTGATAGTTCTTATTATAACAACCTCAATAGCACAAACATATTAGTCAAAGGGGAATCAATGACTGTCACTTCCTACATAGGAAGGAAGAGAAATGATTTGCCAATAGCAAAGGAGAACACATCTGAGACTGAAAGCCCAGAAGTAATAGAGATTAAGATGGTTTGAATAGGCCACAGCAGCAGCTCAAGCTTAATTCTTATATAATGCTTAGGAATAATATAATCATTGCTACAGATGTCTCTCTTAAATTTATCTGCATTTTATTTGTAATTAACTTATGCTTTCTGAAGGTCTACTTTATAGCATATATCTGATAAAGCAAACCTTTCCATATAATGACTTGATTTCTATGACTTGCCAGCCTTGTGCGTGCATGCGTAATATTTTGAGCAGATATTCTCATGTAGTTTTTTGAGAATGTGTGATGTGCTTAGCATTTTAAAGTAGGATAAGCAGAAAAACCTATATAATGGAGGAAAATTAAACAGTACCAGAGTGTGAATTTAATCTTTTTAAAGCAGGTGGTGACAATAAAGACAGTTTTGCTGGCTGAAGTAAGAGTGTACTCCAAAGGAATATTGGATATGCTTTCAGAAGCTTTGGAGTGTGTAATGACGTATGGATACATAATGTACTGCAGCACTGTCCTTAAAATAAGGATAAACCTTGATACAACTTAACATTACAACTCAAAAGGGAGTAGATACTTGGAAGCATTGTATAACTTTCATCCTTAGTTGTACTTCATGCTGTTGGCATTAGAGTATTTTTTGTCAGTATTGTAGTGTAGTGTTGTAAACTGCCCCCTAACATCACTTTAAATTGATTGAGTTTTTTAATGCAATGCTGAAGGTGAATAGATGTCAGGAATGATACATTAGCTAATGTTGAAATGTATTCATATCAAGAAATTGAAAGACACTTAGTTAAACACAGCTGGACAGCAGGAAAATAAAGGACAGAGTTCTCAAAGTGTCACTTGGAATTTTAGGGTTGTCAGTCGTCAAAATAAAATGCCAGTGTGCCTATAATGGGGACTCTAATTATATACATAAGAAGAAAGCTGGTTTTCTATTTTGTCTCTTAAAGAAAATTTCTCTCTCTTCATATATATATCTTTCACTATTAACTCTTCTCATCGCATATGTATAGGAGTCATCTGCACTAAGCTTATATCTGAGAAGTGAGTATGAATGCTTGTATTTAAAATACTACTTTAAGTCCACGATGCAGTTTAGTTGTAATTAGTTGGTGTTTTCTGCGGTAATGCATGTTGAATTAGACTTACTGTTGTGGTTTAAATAAAAGTCAGCCATAAATCATGCAGTCGCTCTCTCACCCCCCCCTTTTTGCCCTCCCCCTACTCCCGGAGGGATGGAGAGGAGAATTGGAAAGAATGCAACTCCCACGGGTTGAGATAAAAACAATTTAATAACTAAGGTATAATACAAATCACTACTGCTACCACCAATAATAATAATGATAAAGGAAATAACAAGGGAAGAGAATACAACCACTCACCACCAGCCGACCGATAACTTGCCCAACTTCACCCCACCGAGCACTGACCGATACCTACTCCAACCCTGCAGTCCCAGCCCTTCCGGGTAACTCTCTGTTACATCCTGGGCATGACATGCTTTGGTATGGAATACCTCTTTGGCTAGTTTGGGTCAGGTGTCCTGTCTCTGCTTCCTCCCAGCTTCCCCTCCTCCCTGGCAGAGCATGAGGCTCAGAAAGTCCTTGGTCAGACTAAAACACTTGTGTTATCAGCTCTGTTCCCAGGCTGAAAGTCAAAACACAGTGCTGCATCAGCTACCAAGAAGGAGAAAAATGACTGCTACTGCTGAACTCAGGACACTTACGTAGTCATGATTCCATAAAAAGATTAAATTAAATCTTTTTCATTTTTAATTGCTTACCAGTAAATATCGTTATATTATTACTGGCAATTATCAGATATTACTTCTACTCTAGGTGTAATGTTAATTGCATTAGATCTCACAGGTAGTTGCAGTTGTGTGGGTTGAAGTTCCTGAGAATAAGTCAAAGGATTCAACAGTAGTTATTAACCTAAATGTCTCTAGCTGAAGTGACTTAATAGGTGACTGGTGGCTACAAAATATTATACAGCCTTATCTCTCTGGTGATTACTACCTTTGTCAGGATCTACTCATCTCCACTTTGCCCCAGCTCATAAAGACTGCAACTTGTACCTAGTGCAGGTCTTGTTACTAGCAGTAGCGAGGCACTGCACGGGCGTCACCAGCGCGCACCCGCCGGTGCTGCCCGGTGCCGGACACAGCCGGTCCCGGGCGCGTGCAGCGGCCCTACCGCAGGGCAGAGCTGAGCCCCTCAGCCACGAGCGGGCGCCTCGGGGAAAGCCTGGGTAAGGAAGGGCAAACGGTGCCCGGCAGCCAGGGCTGAGGGGAACCGGGTGAGAGACAGCCCTGCGAGCCCCGAGGGCAGAGCGGGAGCAGGGCAGGAGGGGCTCCGGGCGCCCGGCAGAGATGCCCCTGCGGCACCGGGAGGGACTCCGGTGGGGAGGGGGTTTCACTGCAGCCCGTGGGAAGGACCCAGGCTGGAGCGGGGAAAAGTGTGAGGAGGAAGGAGCGGCAGAGAGGAGCTGCTATGAGCTGACTACAGTCCCCCGTTCCCCATCCTCCTGCGCCATTCGGGGCAGGGGGTTGGGGCTAGGGGATAAAGGAGTTGTGGATGAAGAAGTGAAGCTGAGAAGAAGGGGAGGGTGGGGGAGATATTTTAATTCTTGATTTTTTTTTCTCACTATCCAACTTAATTGACAGTAATGTTTCCCAAGTCAAGTCTGTTTTGCCTGCAGTGATAACTGCTAATGGATCTGTCTGTATTTATCTTGACCCTTGATAAGCTTTTCCATCCTGCTTAACTCCCAGATCAGACAAACTAAACCACTTCCAGGGCTGTAGTCCTTGCAAGTTTACTGCAGTGCCAAAGCTTTACTACACTGCCGGTTTCAAAGCTGTGAGAACCTGTAAATGCTCCGCTACTCAGCAGTGCTCACATGGGTGTCTTTGGTGAAGTGGGATATGTTGCAGTAACAAGCCATTAATTTGGTCATGTGTCCAGTAGTCAAACTGATGGTGTTGTGTTAGGATTGGCAGGTATTTCTTGTGCTACTGGTTCTATCCTTACAAGAGGTTCTGCCTATACTTGTCTTCCAAGCAGAGAGTTCAATCAAGGAATTGTTTCACAGGGTTGTGGATGCTAGGTTATTTCTATCTACTTCTTGGTCCCCTCATGAGTCAGTTCTTCCAAAGACTTTTAGCAGTCATGATAGATCTGCAAAGCATTGGCCAGGGGAATACATACTGGCACGTCAGGCTCTCTGTGGGATAGGTGGCAGAGGGTATGGTGTAGATTAGATAGTAGGAAAAAATTATTCACTATGACAGTGGTGAGACACTGGCACATTTTGCTCAGGGAAGTTGTGGCTGCCCCATCCCCAGAAACGTTCAAGGCCAGGCTGAACGGGACTTTGAGCAACCTGGCCTAGCATGAGCTGTGGCAGGGACATTGGAACTAACTTTAAGGTCCCTTCCAACCCAAACCATTCTATGATTTTATGATTATAGCAAGACCTCCACTGCTCCTTTTCCCTTTCCTTTTATATTCTGTAGATGAAGTGGGAAATAAAATGGCCACTGCTAGCGTCAATACTTACCTAATCTATGGGGAGCTGTAAAAGGCTTGAAGGTAGGTGGTTGTTGGACATGTGCTATTTAAAAGTGAACCCTAGCTGCAGGCCCAAGTGACTGCCAGATTTTTTCATGGACAATCTCTCAGCAGTACTGTCAGGTCAGGAATGTAGGGGCTTCCTTACTCTAAGACTGGTCCGAGTGTAACACCATTTTTTTATACACTTATCCCCATGAGTTAATTTTAGTAGGTGTTGACAACCTTGTGCTGGTATGAATTTTTTAAAGAGTTTGACAAGATACAGTATCAATTACCCAGGCCTAGAATGGGGAAATAATTTGGGGCCTGTCCCTGACTGGCAATGAAATGGTGTTCTAAATGAATAGGTGGTATATAATTGTGACAGTGTTTTTGTAGAAGGATTTTATGTGCTAATGAAAAGGAGGAGAAAGGTGTTATGTGGGGGCATGGTGAAAGATGTATGTTAAGGCAAGTACTGCTTCAGGAAACCATCTGTATTTGTTTCAGCTGCCTGAAGGGGATGCTGTAGAAAGGCACAGTGCTGACAAGTCCTGACACCCCCGAACTGTGGGTAGTTGAAAGTCCATAAGCTTTTACGAGTTGTTACTGAGCTACCTCCCTTAGTGCACACAACAACCTCTTCCTACTTTTTGGCTTATGACTTGACTTACCTTTGTTTTTTTACCACTCTTCATCGCTGTGACTATATAAACAGACACAATTGAGCTAATGTTCCTAGAGGGAAATGATGATAAAGATGTTTATGCCTATACAGAAATTGTATACTAATTCTATTTTGAGTTCTACAGCTTCTTCATAGTGCAACAAATTTGTAACAGGAAGTTCTTTAGCAATGCTAATGTAGAGCTCTTGAAAAAAAAAGCCTTATTTAGATCTTTGAAAACTGACATCTTTAAGTTAAATATGCTTAGCATTCATCTTCCTGCAGAAATGTTCAGCTCTGAAGTAATTTGGTTTATTTACACATCTTAATAGCAAACCTATTATCATGTCAATCAGGACTTTCCATGTTTTCTTTTCTTTAAGCAAATAAAACATTCCAAATTAGGTTTACTTAAAATATTGGCAATAAAAAGTGGATAAAAACTTGAACAACTGCAATTAGTACTAAGAGGTTTATGTTAGAGTTTTCCAAAGTTATTGTTCACAAAAACCTAACTACTTCATCTGAGAACTTCTTAGGTTGTATGAAATACAATGTTGAACTATTTCTTTCTCGTAAAATCGAAAGACAAAACCTTGACATTTTTACTTCATTGACATTAGAGCCAACACTCATCCTCAGCTGTGTTTGTTTAGGGCTTTTTTGTTTGTTTGTTTGTTGGGTGTTTTTCGTTGGTTTTTTTTGTGTGTTTGTTTGTTTGTTTTTGTTTTTCTTTGGGGGGGGTGTTTTGTTTTGTTGGTTTTTGGTTTTTTTACTATCCTCTCAAACTAAGTGCAAAATAATAGTCTGGTAAGATGCAGACAGTTGTACTACTATAATATCGGTAGTAGAAGGTTTTCAGGATTGTTTCACTATTTTGTACAACTGACTGTGTGTGATACACCCAAGGTAAATTCAGCTCCCTTTCAGAGCTAAGAGAAAGCTCAGAGCTGTGCCTCAGCACAGCTCATTAGATCATGTCCTAACCATGTGTTGAACTTGATTTTGAAGGACAGTGGACAGTCTCACCTGGGTCTAGCCAAGAGTTTAGGTAGATAGTTAAGACACTAAATTTGCTCATTTTGAAAAAATATGTTTACATTCGGTTTTGCTTTGGGTTCCAGTAACTGTAAAACTCTTAAAACTTTACATTAGCTAATACTTTAATATTCTTTGCTCATGGTAACACTTCGTTGCCAGGCAGTTTGATTTGATTTTTAAACACAGTACTCACCGTGTGTTTTTGAAGCACTGTTTTTATATTCAAATGGGGAAAAAATATATTTTAAAAGTTAATGGGCATCTTGGATATGCTTTTAAATCTTAATTTTCTTCATCTGTGCCCCTTGGGTTCACCATGATATTGGCAAACATAATTCTGTTTTGCATTTTGCTTTTGTTTGGTACAGTGAAGTTTTAGGAAAACTGTGTGGCTGACTGAAGAATGCAAACTGGTTCATTTCAGATGCCGTTTCATTGCAGATGGAAAACATTTTAGAAAATGTAAACCCAGAGATTATGATCTGATCTTGTTTTCTAATTGCAAGGAGCCATTTTAGTGGAAGCAAAAATGTGCCCCATCTGGCTTAAAGAAAAAGAAGTCAGTCTTAATATCAACACATGCTTAATTCTGCTCACACAGATGATCATTGTAACTTTTTTATCACTGACAGTGGTCAGTGGTAGATGCTTAAGGAAAGAGGAGACAGGGCAATTGCATAGTCATAAGTTTCCCAGGTCCCAGTTGTGCAGATGCAAGCACTTTCTGACTTAAGAACTTCATGAGGTCATGTCCCTGTTGCTAATTTAATATCATTAGTAATTTTCTTTCCCTCACTGAATGTATCTAATCGTTTGTGTTGAAGCTCCCAATGGTTTGAAAAGGTTATGGTTCAAAGGCATGGTCAGGAAATTTACATGATAAGTACACACACTTGCTTTGTCTAAGTATGTCAACCTGGAGTTTTCCTGAATTATTAGGGACAAAAATTCAAAACAAAAAATTAAATCTAATTTTATCAAAAGAAAAGCACATGATTTGTTCAATACTGTAATTTGGAGCTAAAAGTCAAATGTCCGATGCATAAAATGCTGTTATAATTTGAATTTCTTTCACCTGACAAGACTTTTTTTGGGGTGTGAAAGAAACTTAGCTATTCTTTTTTATATAGTCTCTGTGGAATCCAGAGGAAAATGGAAATGGGGACATTTAGCTGGAAGATTTTTGCATACAAAATAAATGGCAAAGTTTTAAGGGCACATGCATTTGAATACTATAATCAAAATGTCATTTAATGCAAATTGAAAAAGTAGGATCAACACAGAATTATAAATTTGACAGTGGAGGGCCTTTCATGGATAAATAGTTAAAGAAAGGTTAGGATATTGCTGTCTCTATCATGCTTCTGTTTGTTCTTCAAAGTTCCTGCTATTTCAGTTTGTAAAAAAAATAGGTGATAGGTGGTGGTGTAATCCTGTAATCCTTTTTATTTTATTTTATTTTTTTTAATTTAAGATATAGGCTACCAGTTTTGAGTATTCTGCGGATATTCCAATATATCATTGTCATCTTAAAAGGGAGAAATAACTATCCATGTAAAAATATGCAGTCAAGAAATTACACTTAGCCATTAAAAGAATATTCAGTCAAATCACTTTCAGTGGGAAGTGAAAGGGGTTTTATTTTTAAGCTTGATAAAATGTGTATTTTAAGATCAGAAAAGCAAAGAAGACCCATCTTAATTTTGCTGTAATGCATTCACCGGAAAAGGGCAACATTAAGATGCATTTATATGTTCCATCTGTGCTGAATTTTCCTCATTGGATGAAAGATTAAAATAAATGAATCATAGAATCATTTAGGTTATAAAAGACCTTTAAGATCATGAAATTCAGCCTTAAACCTAACACTATCAAGCCCACCATTAAACCATGTCCCCAAGAGCACATGTACACATCTTTTAACTACCTCCAGGGGTAGTGACTCAGCCGCTTCCCTGGGCAGCCTGTTCCAATGCTTTCAGTGAAGAAATTTTTCCTAATCCTTCCTAATATCCAATATAAACCTCCCCTGGTGAAACTTGAGGTTATTTCCTTTTGTGCTATTGCTTGCTACTTGGGAGAAGAGGCTTGACTCCTACCTTGCAACCATGTCCTTTCAGGTAGTTGTAGAGAGTGAGTAACCTCCTTTTCTCCAGGTTGAACAACTTCAGATCCCTTGTAAGACTTGATCTCCAGACCCTCGACAGCTTTGTTGCTGATCTTGGACACACTCCGGCACCTCAATGTCTTTCATGTAGTGAGGGGCCCAGAACCGATCACAGTAGTCAAGGTGCAGCCTCACTAGTGTCGAGTACAGGGGGACAGTCACTTCCTTGGCCTTGCTTGCCACACTACTTCTGATGCAAGCCAGGATGCTATTTGCCTTGGCCACGTGGCCACATGCTGCCTCATATTCAGTTGGCTGTTGACAAATACCACCAGGTCCATCTCCACCAGGCAGTTTTCCAGCCACTCTTCACGAAGACCATAATGTTGTGTGGGGTTGTTGTGACCCAAGGGCAGGACCCAGCACTTTGCCCTGTTGAATCTCGTACGGTTGGCCTCAGTCCATCAATCCAGGCTGTCCAGATACCTCTGTAGAGCCTTTCTATCCTCAAGTACAACAGCCCTACCCAGTTTGGTGTCATCGGCAAATATACTGAGGGTGCACTTAATCCTCTCATGCAGATCATTGATAAAGATATTAAAACTGGCCCCAGCACTGAGCCCTGGGAAACACCACTTCTGATCAGCTGCCGACTGAATTTCCAACTCCATTCACTACTACTCTTTGGGCTCTGCCATCCAGCCAGTTTTTCACGCATCAAAGAGTACACACAAGCACACACATCCAAGCCAAGCAACCAGTTTCCTCAGGAGATGCTGTGGGAAACCGGGTACTAAAGTCTAGGTAGGCAACATTCACAGGTAGACAACATTCACAGCCCTTCCTTCATCCACTAAGCAGGTCATCTTGTAGAAGATCAGGTTAGTCAAGCAGGACCTGCCTTTCATAAACTGTGTGGACTGGGTCTGATACAGGTTGTCCTGTACATGCCAAGGTGATCGGCTCTGTAACCTTTCCTGTCACCTTGAAAAGCAGCACAAAAGAAGCAGGATAATTTGTAATGAGAGGTGAGAGAGAAGAGGCTAACAGAGCAACAGTCAGCCTGTGGTTTGACGCTGCTGGCTGCTGTCCCACAGGTATGGCAGTCTCTGCCTTGGGGTGATGGCATAATCCCCCCATGGGGTGCCTAGAGCAATGTGCACCCACCTAGGACAAGGAATTTGGGGTGCAGCAAGCGAGGACCCACACTTCAAGGAGGTATGTGGGGGCACTTATG